>NC_135345.1:17422958-22422958 GCF_023851605.1 Tamandua tetradactyla
CTGGACCATTCCCTAATGTGTTGTAAAACATGAGTTTTATTGGGCATGAGGTCACTAACTGAACATGGAAGGAAGGGTAGCATTAAGCAGGGGCTTAGCAGTAAACCCATAATTTTCTTCAAAAAGGGAGATACTATTAGCCCTTAATTTACTACCTTCAACCCAACCCTCATTTTAATCTTGTCTCATCTGGCTTTTGTTGAAATTGATTTTCTCACCAGCCTGATGTCCATATATACAGAAGCTCAGTTTTATTCCAAGTCAGGCTGATTTGGATCATGAGCCTGTTTAGTTGATTATTGTTAGGTCCTTCTGTAAGCAAGAGTATAACTTCTCTGATCCCAGGAATTTTCATATCACATTATTATATCATACCATACCACATCATTTCACATTTCATAACTGTGTCGGGAACACCTATTCCCCCAATTAACCTGTCAACTCACTGTTTTGTGATCCTCAAAATTGTCGCTACATTTTTAAACGACTTCACAACTGCATGCTATCATGCATATGGGCACATTCTCTGATACTCCTGAACAATTCCTGTTACTGAGCCTAATGCTCTCAACCATCTCTATGGAACTGATGTTGATTTCAAATTTTTTTCCTATAATGTTTCAAGTCAAGCTTGCTGTTCAACCTTTTTAGAAGAAACAACCATGGTACTGTTGTCACTGTTATTTTCTTTTCTTTCTTTTTTTTTTTTAAATCCAGGCATTCATTTTGCATAACTGAGAAGAGTTGGCCAACTCTCACAGCTCACATGCACTGTGGGTAGCTGTCAAGTGTCAGGTAATTGTGACATCCTCAGCTTTTCCATTTTCTTAGTCTCACTTCCAAAACCTTTAGAATGTAATCCCACTGCTGCCACCAATTGAAAGGAAGAACATGCCAGACTGTACAAAATGATCATACTGAAACATGTACCCACTAATTAAACTTTGCAAATTGGCAAAGATAGGGTGGGCCATGGTGGCTCAGCAGGCAGAGTTCTCGCCTGCCCATGTTAAAAAAATAAACAAAACACTGGCAAAGATAGAATATAGATTTTCCTTCTGATAAATGCAAGTTGGCACAGAGTACTGGCTAAGGTAGCTCACCCCATTTTCAATGGAAATTGCTCATTGCCAGCAAGCTGCATAACATGGTCTCATGAAGTCTTGAGAAGTTATCTGGATCTGGGGGGCTTTTCATAGACATATGAACAAAGCACACCTGATCCAGATCTTTGAATCTGGATTGCCTCCTGAATTTAGAATATGCAATTTAAATCTGTATACAATATATTCATATATTTTACTTACTCCCTTGAATGACTATCTCTGCAGACTTTAGTTATTGGAATGTGCCCTACATACGAATCTCCACTACACCTGGAAGGTTCTCCCATTCTTTAATATGATCCTCTACTATATGCACCTTTCAAATTTGAAGGTTCAGTGTAAGGATTAGGATTTGGACTTTAGTGTAACCTCAGCAAGCAGAAATTGCATTAACAGTCAAAAGTTTTGGGGTAATGCATATTGGTTCAATATATTTTAAAACTAAGATGTGTAGTATCTTATTTAATTTTGTATTTCTAGTACCTGGACTTCAGTAGGCACACTATTACTGGGTTAATGATAAACTTCAATAAGAGAAATTTAAAACTAATGGGCTGCTCCAAGATACTGATTTCTCTAACACTGGAGTCAAAAGTAGAAAACCATTAATTAAAGATATAAGAGAATTTATGTATCAGTGTGTAAAAAAAACAGCCAAAATGACTTCTAACAGTCTTATCTACTCTAATATTAAAACATTCTTTTCATCCTAACAGACTTTTTTCAGATGGAGATATGTGATAGGAGTGTCCCAGGAAAATCCCCTAGAGGGAATCTGACCCTGCCCTCCTCCTGCCACGCTTCAGTTTTCCCTTTTTGTAGGATGTAGATGCAGTTAAAAGACTTGATTATGGTTTTCTGGACTCAGGTGTCTGGGCTACTTAAAGAAACAAAAAAGGCTGCCTAACAGTTTTGAGAGAATAGTACCTTTAAATAATTTGTTCATGTCCACTGGTTTAGAAATACCGATTCCTTATTCCTTTGCTAAATATTTCTATAAATAGAGGAGAAATCTGTCCCTTTCTCCTAATTACAGTGACTGCATTTAACCAGAAGCCTATGTAGGAAGAACGTGAAAGTGGCAAAATTCACCTCCCACCTAAGTTCATGATATACAAAAAAGAAGGCTTAAGGCTCATTCAGATACCTTCCATTCTAAGCAACCTAGGATTACTTTAAATACATAAACAAATGAGTTCAAACTGGGGTCTTGACTGAATATCTGACATTTTCCTCCTCAAGTGTGTTTATTCTCTAGTGTTCTCTAGAGCTGCAAAGTTACCTCCTATGAGACAATATATCTATAATAGATATACTTTATTAACTCTATGAAATTAATGACTGTTGAATACACCTTAAGCAAACAGTATCTATTTCACTTGAAGACAAAGGACCAACTCTGTTCAGCGTGTACAAAGCTGTTGGTTTATTCAGCTGCAAAGCTGCGGACAGGATTCCTTTTGGAGGAAATAGCAAAATGAGTTTATAAGCAAGGCACTTTTATACCCATACACAGAAAATCATATTATGGTTCCATAAACATCAATGTATTTTAATTTTCAAGACCTACTCCTTATATCCTCCATTCCCCTTAAAAAACAAATCACGTTTTTGTAATATTTATAAAACCATTTCACAGAACAGTTACATAAGAACAGTTCGATTTCGATACATTCAGTTACACTAACAGTGTGATACAGTTCAGAGGTCAGTAATTTTCCACTAACAAATATTTTTTCTAGCTACAGCAATTCCTAACATTTTCCTTAAGACAGGACAACTAAGCCCTCAGCAGAAATAATCATTAGGTTATAAACATTCTTCTCTCTCTTTAAAGTTGCTATACGTTTAGAGAATTTATGATTTCATTACTTTTCAATCTTTCTGATTAAACACTGCATTCAACACTTAATTATGGAGAACAGGAAAAATCAAAACTAAAATAAGGAAGACAACACATGATATACCTTTAACAATGTTTTCTGATTCTTTTTAGACATCCAGTCAAGCAGGACCACACATAGGTTTCACTCTTTATTGTAGGGTATGTGAAAATATTTAATGGTCTCACGTTTATGATGATTTCTATGTTTTGATTTATCTACATAAACATCCCAAGATTCATTTACAAGGGCACATACTCTTCCCTCGTCAGTGAGGAGAAACTCTAAAGCTAATCTACTTAGGAAAACCATGCTTCTAAAACTCTTATTTTATTAGGCTATTTTTTATGGTGAGGTTCTTTAAAGTTAAAAAAGTTCCTGAAAAGTTTGCAATGGATGTGAAAAGTGCGTAAATTCTGTTCCAGGAAAGAGTATACGGATGAAATATTTTAATCCATTAGAGGCTAATACTGGAAGCATAAATGCTCTTAATCCTATCCCATTGGTTGTTTGAAATGTGTTTGATTTGCCCTTGACAAAAGTGTGGGTGCCAAGATGCAGGACACGCTCCCTATAGAATAGTTGTCTGTTTCATCCCAAGGGACAATCTTATATATCAATTCAGCTGGAAACACTCTAGTGGGAGCCTATGACATTGAATGTTCATGCTGTAATTGCAGGTACCACCACAGTAAGTCTGGAGAAGTACAGGCTAGTTTGAAACTGTACCCTTCCCCAACTTCCAAATAGGAGACCCTAAAGGGTGACATATGTAAGCTTATCTATTTATAAGCTGGGAGAGAATCCATATACCTACCACTTTCTCACCATTTTTCTTTGTCCAGTTGTTCAATTTAATCCAACCATGTTGGAGCAAAAAGTGTGTTCTGAAAGGTTTTATTGTGGGTGGCTGAATTTCCACAGTGGCTGTTCTGAAGTTTGGGTGACAAAAGAGGTGATGGCTTACCTTTTTCTTCCCATTAATAACTGGCTATATAATTAAGAGTCCATTCAGATAGGTAGAATAAATTAGGGGGAAGAACTGGGGTAGAAAACAGTCAATTTAGATCTTCTGTAATATAGTCCCTTATAAGTAATTCTCCACTGAAGCTCATTTTCCCCACAACATCTGTCAAAGGGGATACCCAAAATGTACATTTTCTATAGATGAACTGAGGCCCTTAGGTATATATATATTTAGTACTCTGTAAATCTGGCTTGTCAGAGGGTGATAGTTTGATTGCAAAGACCTTAGTTTCTCAACTGGGGCTGTAATGATGAACTTTGTACTCTTTTCTCAATTAGCTCTGAAAGGTACAGCAAATGGTGGACCTTTATAGTGATGCAGTTAGGAGTTTGTTGACTGCCTTTTGGAAGTCGGTATAGGAGTAAGTAGTGTTGATGGGTTCAGTGCGAGTTGTTTCCTTAACTGTTTTAGTTAGCCAGCCACAGCAACAACCAGAAACACAAGAATTAGGGATCTGCTTTAGGTATTCAGGTATGGGGGTGGCTCTACTTAAAGTTCTACCTAACTGCCTGGTGGCAAACTGCAGTGCTCCATTTAGAGTGGCATGATCTCTAGAGAGCCGACCAGGGCTTATAAGTGGCTTTTCAAAAGGTGGGACTCCACAAGAGGCCAGGGGGGGCCATTCAGGAATTGGCTCTAGTTTGGGTACACAATGGGAGCAATGGGAGAGTCTTAGGCCTATTTCTCGAAGTATATGGACTGGTGTGCTTGAATCCAAGAGTTTAGCATGATATAACCAGGAATTAGGATTTAAAGGTTTCCAAGTTGTAGAATATTTTAAAAGGCACTTAACCTGCCAGGCAAGACTTTCAAGAGGTGTTAAGTTGGGCACCACAGGATCCTCTTCTTCAGAGGAATCCCATTCTTCCCCAGAACTCTCACTTTGGTAGTTAGCATTTTCATCTTCCTCACTTTCTGATTCTGACAGGGGATGAGGAGATGGATTTCTGGGACCCATTAGAATAGAATAAGGAACCAGAAAAAGGTAACAATCTAAGTAAGCAAAACACTGAGCACTACTCGTAAAGAGAAACAGGATTATAAATCTTTTCAAAGAGATTAGTTTGTCTGTCTCTCAGTCCATTATCACACACAGTATACCTCTGGTCTATAACATTGTGCAGTTCTTCAAGATAATGCTGTATATTCTTCATTTACAAAGAGGACATCTCAGTTCTCAGGACCAGTTCAGTGTGTAAAAGTGTTAAGTCACTTACCAGTGGCATAGGTCCTTCAAATTCTGGCTACACAAGAAGGGTTCCCCATCTAGGCAAAGCTGATTTTCTTAGAGTGATATCAAGTGGTAATAATATTGTGAAGAGGCACTATGTACACTCTGTTTTGTTGACAGTGATCTACTTGGTAACAAAAAGAAGTTTTGCGCTCCACTTTATTGTCCGCTGGTACAGCAACTTTTGTACAGGGGGATGGCAGGATGAGTTGGCAAGAGCATCTAGCGTGCAAAGATCCGAAGTTTTCCACAGGTGGTTCAAATGCTCTTAGAAGCTGGTGATTTAGTTGTTGACTATCTGGAAAGGTAGCCTTAACCTGTGAAAGATAAGACTACAGACATGACATTAAAGCCTGAAAGCGTTGGGTGATATTATTGTCCATCTAACTTTAGGGCATCTGAGAGCATGGATGCTGAGCAATAAGTCCAACAGGCTTCTCATCTATTTTATAGGCTTTTGCCTATTTTTTTGTTGTGAATGGTCCTTAAAGTCACAAAATTACAAGGGAGAATCTGGGACTACTTTAATCCTTTGTTGGCATGTATTTGGGCCAGTCTGCAGAAGTAAATGTCTGGGTAAGAACTTCATAGTTAAAACGAAGTCAGATCCATAATGCCCAAAATTATCAACAGAGATCTATTAAAGGTAATTTTTTTTTTTTTTTTACCTTTCAGTGTGCTTGTTGGGATTAGTTTTAAGGGCCCTGCTCTGGTTGTAGAGCTGCCAGAACTCTTGGTAAGACCACAAGGGTTGTAGTATTTGATCATACTCTACAGGTATGAGAGAAGATGGCAGGTATAAATCTTAACATAGTAGCAATTACAAAAAAATATAAATAGGTTAAAGTCGTTTAAAAGGCAGATAGGCTAGATTAAAAACAAAAACAAGATTCAACAATATGCCACCACAAGAGACACTTTAAAACAAAGACACAGAAAGGTCAAAAATAAAAGAATGTACAAAATATATACCAGGCCACTATGGACCAAAATAAAGCTGGGCTAGCAATCCAACAAAAAAATAATTCAAGGCAAAAAATATCATAAGGGACAAAAATGGATGTTAAGTACTGGTAAAGGGAATAAAAATAAACCTATCATGAACATACATGAATCTGAAAATACACCCTCAAAATTTACCAACTAACAACTTGACAGAACTGAGATTTTAAAACAAATCTCACAGAAATGGAGAGCTCAAACAAAAAATAAACAGGAATATGAGAAGCCTGAAAAACATTTATATGGTATATATACAAAACTCTATACCAAACAGAACAGATATTCTTTTTGAGCATGCAAAAAGAGGTCATTTATTAGGTCATAAGATACGATTAAATTCCAAAGACTGTATTCTCAGACTAAAATGCAATAAAAGTAGATGTTAAAGGTTAGTTAATAATAATTCCATGTTTGGAGATTAACACATTGGTTAAAATGGAAATCACAAAGGATATTAAGAAATATATTAGAACTGAGTAATAATATAAACCCTATAAGGCAAAATTTGTGGGACCTCGCCAAACCAGTTCTTGGAGAAATTCATAGCTTTGAATACTGATCAGGAAATAAGAAAATCTAAACATCTACAAATTAAGTATTCAATTCAAGATACTGGAAAATGAGCAACAGCAAAAGACAAGCAGAAGGGAAATAATAAAGGCAGAAATGAATGAAACGGGAGTATAAAGGAATGTTATAGAGGATTAAACTAAAAAATGGTTCTCTGAAGATGTCAATAAGACAAAAGCAGTAAGCCTTATCAAGGAAGGAATTTAAAAATAACAAAAAAAAGCATAAAAATTTAAAAACTGAGAGCTATATGCTAAAAAATGTGCACTCTTAGAGAAATGGCTAAATTCCAGAAGAATATAAAATACTAAAATTTGTGCAGTGGAAATAGCTAACTTGACTAGAACAGACTAGCAAATACTAAAGAAACAGAACAGGTATTCAGTGACTTCCTATTAGAGTGACCAGGCCCAGATGGTTTTACAAGTGAGTTCCAGTAAACTGTCAAGGAAATTAATTCCTATCCTATGTAAGCTATTCCAGAAAACAGAAAAGAATAAAAACAGACCAGCCTATTTTTTTTTTTTTTTTTTTAAAGGAAAGACAGAGAGAAGGAAGGAAGGAAGGAAGAAAGGGAAACATCTTTAAACATTTTCTTGTTTTATTGTATTTTGTTTTTCCGTTTTTGTTACATGGGCTGGGGCCGGGAATCGAACCGAGGTCCTCCGGCATAGCAGGCAAGCACTTTGCCCACTGAGCCACCGCGGCCCGCCCAGACCAGCCTATTTTATAAGACAATATTAATTCCAAATCTAGAGAAGAATAAAATGAGAAAAGTATAGGCTCATTTCACTTACAAAAATCCTAAACAAAATATTACTTAACAGAATCCAACAGTGTATTAAAAAAAAGTTATAATCAAGTAGGGCTTATCTA
Organism: Tamandua tetradactyla; assembly: GCF_023851605.1. Classification (NCBI taxonomy): domain Eukaryota; kingdom Metazoa; phylum Chordata; class Mammalia; order Pilosa; family Myrmecophagidae; genus Tamandua; species Tamandua tetradactyla. The sequence continues at coordinate 17,430,654 of NC_135345.1, forward strand.
AGGAAAGCAAGAATACCTCAATTTCATAAAATTTATAAATATAGGTCACCAGAGTAACAGACTAAAGGAGAAGAACAAGATAATTTTACCAGGTGTGTATATTTAACCTTTCTTGGTTTGTGGTCAACTTATTTTGATGGAAAAACAAAATAAACACAAATTCTTAATAAATTAGGAATAGAAAGTAACTTCTTCAACTTGTATTTCAGAAAACATTATCCTAAATAAGAAACTATATATATTCTCTTTAAGAATGAAATTAGATAATGTTGCCATGATGACTGATACCATCACATAACACTGACAGGTCTCTCAGTGTTACAAAAACAGAAGAAATAAGAGAAGCAAAAACTGGAAGAGGTGCGAAAACTATTAATTTACAGGTGATATGATCATATTAAAAAAACAAACAAATATAATCAACATATAAACAGTCAGAGCTACTAAAAGAGTAAAACAAGGATCCGGGATCTGTTACCAATCTATGAATATCTATTAATTTAATTACTTATATAGCACTTATTATTTTCCAGGTACTATTTTTGGAACTTTACAAATATGAATGCATTTAAAATTCTTCTAACAACCCTACAAAGTAGGTACTTTTGCTGCCCCCCTTGTTTTAAATGGGGATTAAGTTACTTGTCCAAGGTTGTACATCTAGTAAGTGATGCAGCCAAGACATGAATCCAGGTACTCTTAACTTCTATACAAGCAATACTAACTAGAAAATATTTTATATAAGTACCATTCACAATGGGGGCTGGGGGTAGAAATTAAACCTATAAAGGATCTAGGAATTACAAACTCTTCATGAAGAAAAACAGAAAACTCTAATAAAGGTTAGAAGATGACTTAAGACAGCAATATTCTGGGCTCCTGCATGGGGCAACTTAAAATTATAAATGTCAACTTTCTTCAAATCAATCTACAAATTCAAAACAATCCCAAACAAAACTTTAAGGAAATTTATAATCTAAAATTTATATGGAAAGAAAAAAATGATCAAAAATAGCCAAAGAAATTGGACAAACATAAGAGTTCAGGGGGTTCTTGACCTATAAGCTATGAAGGCATATTACAAAGCCACAGAAATTAAAACAAGGTGGAATTAGTGTAAGAACAGACAGAAAAGCAAATGGAACAGAACAGAGCTCAGAAACAGAGCCATATATAATTTGGGAATGTAGAATATAATAAAGTTGGCACATAAATCAAGAAGAAATGGATGTATTTCGTATATAATATTGTTAAAACTGTCTCACTATATGGAGAAAAAGAAAACTGGCTACCTACATCATGCCACATGACTCATGATGGAATAAAGACCTAAACAGGAATGATAAAACTACATAGTTAATAGAATATAATATAGGACAATATCTTTGTCACTTAAGGCAAGGGAAAGACTTCTTAAAAAGCATAAAGCATAAAACCAAAATGAGAAATTCAATCATATCAAAATTAATCATTTCTGGATCACATTAAAGACATTAAGAACAAAGTTAACTAAAAATCAGTAAGAAAAAGGTAGCAATCTCAATAATAAAAAATGGGCAAAGGATAATAATATCCAATTTACAGAAGAGAAAATCCAAAGGCCATTAACCATATGATGAGTAAGAGATATCACATGTTATTAGTTAGGTAAAAATTAGAAAGCTGGATAATGCTAAGTATTAGTGAGAATATAAGAACCAGCACTGCAACCTAGAGAGCAATCTGGTAGTACTTAGTCAAATTTACTACTTGCACTCTCATGATCCAGCAGTTCTACTTCTGGATATATACTAAAGAAATTCTCCATAAGACCAACAAGTGTGGGGATAGACACTGAAGCTTTATTTGTTAGGGAAGAGTTGGAAGTATTTTGGGTATCCATCACTGGAAGAGAGAACAAGCAAAATGTGAAAGAAGCACTTAAGAAGTACACACAACAATAAAGATGGATTTTAAAGGCATAGTTCTAAAATGAAAAAAAGCAAAAAAATGAATCATCACCATCTCATTTATTCCATCCCGTAGGTGTGATTTCCAAATTCAAAGTCAGTAATAATGTCCAGTTTCAAATACACTGAGTTGTACTAATAAGGTCACATGAAATGACTGCGGATCAGTAATTTTTCTCTAATGAATATTTCTCTGGCTTCCACAATTCTTTTTATCTATTTCAGTTCCTAGCGTAAAGTAGGAACCAGTCAATGTATTTGAAAGTATCAAGGAGAGAATGATGAAGAATTGTGACAACTACACAAACATGTTTTGTTCTTTTTCCCCAGGAAGACAAAAATTCCCAAATTATATAAAGTATTTTATTAATTCAGACAGGAACAGCTGTTGGCTTTGAACTGTTGTCCTCTTAGATTTTTACTGTTTTCAACAAGATTCTTTCCACAGATGGTTACAGTTCCTGTTACTCACAGCTCATCGTTTTTTTTTACAGCGATAAGAAAGTCAGTTTGAAGGCATATGTAATTTCTAGAGGGAGCTCACTAGTTTTCCTCCACATTCTACATACTTAATTTTTCACCCCTATTCTATATGCTTCCATGTTTTTTGACTATCCTTACTACTATCCATATTTTTTAGTTTTTGCTATCACTTCAACTGAACTTACTTTACCAAGTGTAGGAAAAGACTTCTGCCAACTATGAGTTTAATCCTATAGTGGATACTATTTGGTCTTTTTTCCCACAGCATTAGAACCAAAGTCAGGAAGTGTATAAACTTAAAGGCAGGGAGACTATGATTAAATTTAGATTAGTATCTCTTTAAATTTTACGGAATTATAATGTTAACAAATACTGAACAAAAACATATGGTAATAATAATTAAAAAAAAAAAAGCTAATCAAAATGAAACTAGGCTGACCTCTGGTGGCCAGATGCCTCTTATCCCTCATTAACTGACCATGATAAGAAATTTTTGGTGTGGTATCCAAATAAAATACAGTAGAGGAAATAATCTTGTCAGAAACGTCACAGACATAGCAACAAAGACAGCAGGTATCCAAGCATAAAACAAGGTGAGGAATTAAAGACCACAAAATAAGAAAAACAGACCCCATACATCAGTTTATTCTAAGGTTTTGAAATCCAGTTGACTTTATATTAAGAACAAATGACTTACACAGAGGTTCCCAAAGTATGGCAAAGTTCTACGCTGTCCAATATTGTGGCCACTTTGTACGTGTGTGTTCTAAGCACGTGAAAGGCGGCTAGTGGGAAATGATAGGGAGGCTAAGTGTAAAATAATACCCAATTTTGAAGAGTTAGCATGAAAAAAGAATGCAAATTATCTTATTAATAATTTATATTGATGACATGTTGAACTGATAATATTTTGTATATTCTAAGTGAAAAAAATTGATGCCCTTTCTAGGTTTCTCTTTCATTATAGCTTTCCAGCATTCTACATGTTCGCTGTAGTGAGATCACAAATAACTCTCAGGATAGTCTATGCACTCTTGGACCCTTACCCTTTTGCTCTAGCTGCTTAACCGGGAATAGCCTTCTTGCCTTTTCAGAAATTAGACATTCGGATAATTTCAAAAGATGAACTCAAATGCTACCACGTTCATTCCCTTAACATGTGAATACCTACAGTATTTCAGGAATTAGGGATATGAAGCCATACAATGGATGAATGAATCACTCAGTTTGTGCCCCGGTTTCCCCATCTTAAAAAGAGGTAGAAGTTACAGGAGCTGTCTGTTATGATCAAATGAAGTAACCTGCTTAGAACCTCGAAAAATACCGATTGAAAACGCACACGATTCACGTAATGTTAAAACATGCAAAACAACACAAAATAATTATTCAGGAATTTACCCATATGTCGTTAATACATAAAAATTGTACGGCAAAGATTAACACTAAATTTTAAAAAGCCGTTACATCTGCGGAGGGAAGGTAATTCATTAAAAGAAAGTTAAAGGGGGCTTTCCAATGTTCTATTTCTTTGGCCGGCGGTAGGTAGAGTGAGTTTCGTTTTCGTCTACCTCATACATTCCACTTAAAATAAAAAAATATTTCAAGACTTAGTTCCTGCTTAAAGCATTTCAAATTCCTTTATCTTAACCACTATCATAAAAAACTTCTTCTGTGCTCTGCTTTGTTCGATGCATTGTCGTTAATGTGTGTGTTGGTAAATTAGTCCTCAAAAGTAGCTACATTTAGAATGAGCTGTCGTTAAATTAAACCCGTTAAGTCTCCTCGCAGCGGTCCCCAGACGGCCTCGCTTCCCTGCAGACCCCCAGACCGCCCACCTCCAGCGAGGACTTAAGGCCTTAAAAGGACTCCAGCCCATCTCGGTTAGGAGACCTCGGGACGCTTCCCTCACCACACCCGGGAGTGCTTTTCAGTCGATGCTGGATGCTGGACGTTGCCCAGCCAGGAGGCCCTGCCTTTCCCTCCTCGACGTAGCCCGAAACATACTCCTTCTGGGATCGACCCCCCTCAGCAGAAGCCGGGCTTGTGCCCCTCAGCTGACGGCCCCCGCCTCCCAGTTCCCATGCATGGAGTGCTCTTCCTGCTCACCTCAAGCCCAGCCGCACGACCCAAGCCGACCTAATGCTGCCAACCTTACGTCGCGCCTTCCGCAGAACCACTCGGCTCTCGCACCCGGCCTACGCCACTCCCAGCGGAACCAACGCCCCCTGCTCCTATGAAAAGGCACTTCCACCCAGAAAACGCCTCGATGGACCTGCGCGCATGCGTTAAACCGACGCGCGCGGGGAGGTTGTTTGGTGGGAGGGCGGGGTGTGTGTGGGATCCCTCTTTTCCCGCTTACGCTTCCTGACGCTCTTGCCACAGGCTCGCGATATTTTCCCCGGCCCGCGGGATTTATTTGAACTCTGGCGGTAACCACGCCCTGAACGTTTCGACGCTGGCTACCAGAGGCTGAGAAGAGCTCAGCTTCGAGTCGCTGAGTCTGCGGCTTTGCGGTAGCAGCGGAGGTCTGCTCCCGGCTGGGACCCGGCGCCATGGGAGCCGAGAAAAAGCTGTTGCCGATCAAGGAGGCCTTTCATCTGGCCCAGCAGCCGCATCAGAACCCAGCGAAACTGGTGGTAGCGCTGAGTCGCACCTACCACGCGGTAAGGACGGCCGGCCCCTCCACGGTCACCCCTCGTCCTCCCAGAGCCCTCCGCGGCTACCCTTCGCCTTCTCCGTTACCTCCGCCGCCGCTCCTTGCACATATTGAGTGCCTGCTCGGTGCTGGGGGCCTCAGGAGCTGGCGTAACCTTTTCGACCCGCTTGAGAGGGAACTGAGGTACGGAGGCGTCAGCCGTGAGCCCAGGTCAGGAGGACCCCGAAGCCCGGAAGCGGTCCATACAGGGTCCCTCCTGTGCTTCTTTGTAATACTCCGCCACTCGTGGGAGTGCTTGGGGGTTAAAAGCACCGAGGCGACCAGGCGCTAAGTGTTGAGCTGCAGAGGGGATCCTGAATGCAGTCGCTGAGCAGTTGCAGTCCCTCCGGTCACCGCCGGTCACCGACCACAGCAGAAAAACCTCCGTCCCCCAAGTTAATTCCATCTTCATCCCCACAGTTATATTGAATTTATTCACCAAATATCAAATTAGTCATTGTAACTAGTCGCTTCCTAGTTTGCTTTTGTTTTTGCTTTGTTTAGAGGGGAGCCATGGGAAGAATAGGACAATGGTTTTTGTGAAAATAAATAATCTTAAGTTTCAAGAAAAATTGTTAGTAAAAATAGCAAGGTCTAACGATATAAGAGAGCATGAAAAATTAATGTCAAAAAGAGAGGCTGCTGTACTCGCTTAGGCAGCACATATACTACAATGGGGCCGATACATAGAAGATTAACATGGACCCTGCTCAAGGATGACACACAAATTCGTGAAGTTTTTCGTAGTTTGAAATTTATTGCATTTCTGTATTTGTTATTTTTCACAGTTTAAAAAAAGACCTTGTTACGAAACTATGTAATCAAAATAGCATAGTACCTGCACAGGGACAGACATAAAGACCAATGAAATTGTTTTCAGAGTTCAGAAGTAAATCCTCACATCTGTGGTCAGTTGATTTTTGATGAGAGTGCCAAGTCCACTCATTGGGGTAAGATAAGTCTCTTCAGCAAGTGGTGCTGGACATCGATATACGAAAGAATGATGGTGGTCCCTTACCTCACACCATAGACAAATGTTAACTCATAGTGGATCAAAGATCTAAATATGAGAACTAAAGCTATAAAACCTGTAGTAGAAAACATAGGAAAACATCTTCAGGACCTCATGTTAGGCAATGGTTTCTTAGACCTTATACCAAAAAAGAAAAAAAAAAAGGATAAATGAGACATCATCAAAATTCAAAACTTGTGTTCTTTGGGATCAACAATGCCATCCTGGCCAAAGGGGGAAAAGAAGTATAACAAGTAAGGTATCAGTGGCTGAGAGAGTTCAGATAGAGTAGAGAGAGAATACTCTGGAGGTCACTCTTAAGCGTCAATTAGCCATTGCTACCTATCATAGCTTGATAAACCCCAACCGAAACCATTCCTGCCAAGCCTAAAGAACACTTAGGGTGTTAAATAAGATTTTACAAAGGTTCCACACACTAGGGTAACTTTCCAGAAACTTACAAACTCCAGATGGTTTCCTGGACCAGATAAGTCCTGAAACACAGAGGGGCCAACCTCTCCAGAACATCAACTAGTTTGATCTCCTCCCATATTTTCAACAGCCCCTTCCAACATGATAAATTTAGAATGGGCATAGCCCAAATACTCCTAAAGAGTGGGAGAGAGATCAAAGGCGATGTTGGAATTATATAGAGAAGGTAGGGTTTAACAAATGAGTATGATAGCTGAATTATTATATTGATATTTCTTTTCATCTCCAATGTCTTATAGAAGCTAGAAGTAAAACCTAAAATTGTGGAATTGTAACCCATACCAAACTCTGAAATCTGTTGCACAGCTAATTGTTGCAGTGTGCTTTGAAATTTATTGCTTTTTTGTATTTATGTTATTTTCCACAAAAAAGTAAAAAAGTCACAAACCACTACGAAAAAATACAGATATACATGCTTAAATATTTGGCTATTTTTTAAAAGGTATGAAAAACGAAACAGTAACATTGTATGAAGATGGAAAATGAAAAGATGCACTTTTTGTACTTTGTCAAAACGTTTGTTATTAATGTGTGAAATCCTATCTGAATTGAATAATATGGCTTATTTTAGTATATATATATTGCCCGATGGCCTCTCAAAAGCACATTTTAGTGAAATAGAAGGAAAGAAAACACATCCTCAAATATATTTCATGAAATTTCTGACCACATATACTTTGTTAGTGTATTGTAGGATTTGGTTTTGGCTTTGGTATTGTATTATATGTGAACTTTTTTAATATGACAGTTAAATGTATTTTTAAGAGCATATTCACAAATAAAACATTCAGTAAAAAAGTAAAACACAAAACAAAACAAAAAACAAAAAAAACCTCTTGTGCATCAAAGGACTTCATCATAAGTGTGAAAAGATGACCTACTCAATAGGAGAAAATGTTTGGAATCCATATATCTAATAAGGGTTTAACATCTTGAGTTTTTAAAGAACTCCTTTAACTCAACAAAAAGACAAACAACCCAATTTAAAAATGGGCAAAAGACTTGAATAGGCATTTGTCCAAAGTATACAAATGGTCAAAGAGTACATGAAAAGATGCTCAACATCATTAGCCATCAGAGAACCAAAACCTCAATGGATGCCATTTCACACTTAACAAAATGACTACGACTGAAAAAAATAGGAAATAATAAGTGTTGGGGAGACTATGGAGAAATCAAAACTCTTCTTCAGTTGGAGGGAATGTAAAATGGGATAGCCATTGTGGAAGTCAGTTTGATCCTCAGAAAGTTAAGTATAGAGTTACTATATAACCTGACAATCCCGCTTCCAGTTACATACCCAAAAAGTCTAAAGCAGTGACTCAGATACTTGCACACTGATGTTCATAGAGACATTATTCACAACTGCTGAAATATGGAAGCAACCCAAGTGTCCGTCAACCAATGAAAACATAGTATATATATTAAGTGGAATATTCAGCCATAAAAAAAGATTCTGCTACATGTGACAACATGGATGAACCTTGAAGGCCTCACGTTGAATGGTATAGACCAAACACAAAAGGACAGATACTGTTGATCTCACTGATATAAAATAGTTAGAATAAGAGAATTCACAGAGTCAGAAACTAGAACACAGGCTATCAGGAGCTGGGGTTGGTGTAGATAATGGGATGTTAGTGCTTAATTGATACAGAGGTTTGGGGTAATGGAAAAAGTCTTGGTAATGGATAGTTGTTATGTTAGAACAACATTATGAATATAATTAATAGCACTGGATTATATATTTGAATGGCTGAAAGGGAAATTTTGTTTTAGATATGTTACTATAATAATTTTTTTTTTTAAAAACTAATATAAACTAAACTTATGTAAACTATGGACTGTAGTTAATGGTACAATTATAATAGTGCTCTTTCATCAATTATAACAGTTTTCACAGTAATGCAAACTTATAATAATAGGGAAAACTGTGTGTGTGAGTAGGGTTGTATGGAAACTGCATTTTTCTTTAAACCTACAACTTTCCTAATAAAGCAAGTTTATTAAAAAAAGAGAAATAAGGTAGCAATAATACTGCCTGTATCAAAAGGATGAATAATGACAATATGGGATTTCAATTTAATGTATATAAAAATAAGGCGGATAAATAACATTCATCTAACAATAAAAAAAAAGTAATTGCTGTTTGATGGGGAGGACCAAATATAAGAAATATAAAGGCAAGTGTTAATTTTGGCTTGTTCAATGAAGAATCCTGTTTTTACTAAACTGATACCAAAGGAATATGAAAATTCAGGAATATTGGAAACAAAAATCAAAGGAATCCTTTTACTGTCAAATTCATGTTGCTCCCTGGGAAAGTAAATTATAGCCTGGAGAGAAATTTGTGCAAATTTATTTCCCCTTTGCTGGTGTGGATAATTTGAGAGTTAGCAAATAAAGATTTTCATTTGTCTAAATTATGGTTAATGTTTTTAGCAGTCTTAAGATTGGAAATAAAAAATTTTATCTGTATAGTTTATGAAGGGTTTCTTTTTTCTTTCAGATGGATAATAAAACAGTTTTCCATGAGGAGTTCATTCATTACCTTAAATATGCTATGGTGGTGTATAAACGTGAACCAGCTGTGGAGAGGGTAATAGAATTTGCAGCAAAATTTGTTACTTCATTTCACCAGTCAGAGATGGAAGATGATGAAGAGGAAGATGGTGGCATTTTAAATTATTTGTTTACTTTCCTCTTAAAGGTATTATAAAAACTAACACTTTAGGGGGAGGTATTGTGGAAATTTTGGATATAAAAGGAGTATGGGAGTTTGTATATTTTAAAGAATGAAATATCTGGTGGTTGAGAAAGTGTCTATGAATAAGTACATTTTTATAGGAAATATTTGAAATACTAATGTAAAAAGGTGGACTTTTAAAATAACTGCAGCATTAGATTTTTTAATGGTCCCTAAACTGGTTTTCATATGCATTTCTTTCAATGAGTTTTCTATTTTGGTTGGAAAGTAAGAACTTGTACAAAGAAATATGCTTTTTTAATTTAGCATATCCTTATTTCAGGCTATTTATTTTGAGATTATATAAAATGTATATTAAGTGTGCCTGTGATTCTCAAGATAACATTATTATTTCTTTGCAAGGAATGATTTAGCATTGTAATTTCTTGAATTCTGAATAGAGAGAAATTCAAGTGGTATGTGATTATTTAGAATGGTATGTGACTGAATAAATCTCAATTTGTTTTCTGTTTCAGTCTCATGAAGCAAACAGCAATGCAGTCAGATTTAGAGTGTGCCAACTCATAAATAAGCTCTTGGGGAGTATGCCAGAAAATGCCCAGATTGATGATGATTTGTTTGATAAAATTAATGAAGCCATGCTTATTAGATTGAAAGATAAAATTCCAAATGTGAGGATACAGGCAGTTCTGGCTCTTTCACGACTTCAGGATCCAAAAGATGATGACTGTCCAGTGGTTAATGGTATGTGTAGCTTATTGAACCTTATTTTCATTTTTGTTTTTGTTAAATTCTCAGTATTAAAATTTTTCTATTATTTAAGTATATGGAAGAGTATAAGTAACATGTACAAATTCAAATAAAAGAATAAAATACCCAAGTAGCCACTGCTCAGCTTAAAAAATAGGATGTCATAAGTACCTTTGAAGCCTTCCAGGTATCCCATCCTTCTCCCTTTCATTCTCCCTTAGAGGTAACTACTTTTCTGAATTTTGGGTTAATGATTATAATTTTCTACCTTTGTGTATATACCTAAAGAACAAGTTTTACCTATTATACTCTATCCCAGATACTATATGAATCATTCTAATATTCATCCCTGTAGGTACATTTAATTTTTTTACTGTATTGTAGTATTCTAGTGTATGAATTTAATAGTTTATTTCAAATGTTGATGGACCTTCTAGTTTTGGGTACACATGCTTAAGAGTTTTTCTAAGAGTGAAAACTGGGTCACAAACCTGTTGCACACCAGTGTGTATAGGAGCATCATTCATAATAGTCAAAAGCTGGAGATAACCCAAGTGTCCTTAAATAAATGACTGAATAAACAAAATATAGTTACATACACACAATGGAATATTATTTAGCCCCAAGAAATACCGAAGTTATGAGACATGGCACAACATGGAAGAAATTTGAAAACATGCTCAGTGGAATATGACGTATACAATAAAGATTGTATGATATTGCTTATAAGAGATGACTAGAAATAGCAAATTCACAGAGACAGAAAGCAGATTAGAGGTTATTGGTAGAGGGGAAGTGTTTGTGAAAATGAAAAAAAAATTTTTTAAGTGAGAAAAAATTTACTGTGAGATCATACTTAGATCATTCATTAACCTTTATTGAATAAATATATTCTAAGGTATCAAATAATCAAAATAATCAGATTCTCAATTAAATAGTTTGAAATACAGAGCCTTATCTGAAGGAAACCAGCAACGTAGGCTGTTCTGGAAAAGGTTGCTGTAGCTTCAGTATACATCTTTCAACTTACTATGGGCCGGATAGCTAAACTGATAATGCATATTCTAGACCCAGTTAATATTTTGTTTCATTCTAATAGTTTCAAAACTGAAAATTTAAGTGTAATTTTTGGTGCAGAAATAAAAAGAGCTCCTACAAATCAATAAGGAAGACAATCTAATTTTTTAATGGGCAAGTATTAAAATGCGCATTTCACAAAAGAGGAAGGTAAAGTGGCTATTAAGTTTATATGAAAAGGTGCTCAGAATTATTAGTAATCAGGGATCTACAAATTAAAATTACCATGATATGTCACCAGCCACCTATCAAATGAAAAGGACTGACAGTATCAAGTGTGATGAGGATATGGAGTGACTGGAAGTCTCCGACATTGCTGCTAGGAATGTAAATTCATAAATTGGTTCAACTGTAAAGCAGTTTGATAACACCTACTCAAGTTAAGCATAAGTTTACCCTAAAGAAAATGAGTACATATGTCCTTTAGAAGAAATGTTCGAGAATGTATATAACAGCTCCCAAACTGGAAATAATATCTATCAACTGTAGAAGAGACACATATATTATGATACATATTTGAGAGAAATTTAGACAGATTGAGATGGAAAACTACATAGAAATGTAATCTTCTATGTAAAACTACATAGAAATGTAAACATTGAGCTATACTCAATGACATGGATCAGTATCACACAAAGAAGAAATTTTTTCAGAGTGTGTACTTAGTGGTGAACTTTCTGGTAAATGTGTTGCTTCAGCTTTTTTAGGTGTTGTAGAAGTGTTTTACGAAGTGAGTGTACTAATTAATATACTCATTCACAGTGTATAAGTTTTCATTGATCCAAGTCATGTCCAATATTTGGTATGGTCAGATTTTTGCCAGTCTAGTGGTATATTTTTTTCATATATTTAAGTGGCCAAGTAGGTTTTGTTTCTATAATGCCTCTTCAAGTGTTTTGCCCATTTTTCTATTGAGTTGTCTTATTGACTTACTGGGGTTTATTCTGTAAAGAAATCTTTTGGTTATATGAATTTTAGGTGTCTTTTCTTTTTTTTTCAAAGAGAGAAAAAGTTTATTGCTAGGAATGAAGCAGATCAGATGGCCTATCAGCCCAAAATCTGTGTCCCTGAACTACAGTAATTCTGATAGTTTTATAGAATTAAAGATGGGCAGATTTTAGGAGTATGAGCATAGTGGCCCCAGATGATCTAATTAGAGGTCATCTGATTTTCGAGCATTATGGGTACAAATGGAGGTTAGTCACAAGGTTTTTACAATCATAGGGCAGAAGATGAAAGCTATACAATCATTGTCAGAGATCTAAGCGCCTGGATTACAATTTAGAAAGGTAAGGTATTTTCCTCTGTGTGCTTCAATATACCAGAAAGCAAAAAGGAATATCTATATATTGATTCAGTAATCAAAACTCATCCTTTAAATCCTAATTTCTCAGTTACAATCCCTCCCTCTCTTTTGATAGCTGTCTCTCAATTTTAAGGGGTATCTGGGTGACAACTCTTCTAACTGCTTCAGGGCTGGAAAAGGGTGTTGTCATTAAGAGGCAGAGGGATGAAATGATGAAACTGGTTGTTTTTGGAGAGTCTGGTTCTTCTGGCATTGGGACACTTTGGAGGTTTCAAGTCTCTGAAAATCAAAATTAATAAGTAAATGTTAGAGAGTCCAAGATATCTTGCAGGGTTTCTAGGAGTACTGTTGGTTGGCGTTTGCCATATTGTGGCTGTTTGCACTATCTGGCTGAAACTTGCATAAGAGTAACCTCCAGAATGACCTCTTGACTCAAATTGAAATCTCTTAGCTATTGAAACTGTTTCTTTTTCTCCTTTAAGTCAGCTAATCCATGGTGCCAGTGCCAGGCTCATCATTGGTAGTTGTTTCATGATGCCACAGCCAGTTATGTTCCATGATGCCAAGGACAAGTTTACACCCCTGGAAATTATGTCCCATGTAGGGGGAAGGGTCGGAGTTTGGCTTAGAGAGAAACCACATTGGAGCAACAGCGGAGGTTCTCTGGAGATGACTCTTAGGAACTAATTATAAGTAGGTTCAGTTTGCTATTACAGAAATAAGTTTCATAAGGGCAAGCCTCAAAATTGAGGCCTTGGCTTATTAAATCAGGAGCCCCTCTTTCTTAAGAAAATGTCAGGAATTCCCCAGATGGAGAAGTTTAATAGTTCTGTTTTTACCAGTCCCTCAAGGCATATGCAAATACTTTTTCATTTCTGTCCAAAATACTCTAAAGTGCATCATAGTATACCATTAACTTGTACAGAATATTAAGATTTTGTTCCTTTTTCTGAGTTCTATAGCAAATAAAGCTGAATTAGGTTGTCTAAATAAACTGACTTGACAGATTAAATTGGCATGCTATAGAAAAGTTAAATTTTGGACAAAATAAGCATTTTTCTTTTTGTCTCACACAAAAATTAAAGCTTTAAAAATACAGGCAATATTATTATTGTTTTTCTTTTTACCTTGTATATTGATTTATCTTAGTTTTAACCAAATCATTTTCAGTTATATGTTTAATCAGAGTTTTTATCTTTTACAGTTTTTTTTAAAACTTTTTTTATTGTATAATATATATACAAAGCAAAGAAAGAAAAAAGCAGTCATTTTCAAAGCATGCTTCAACAAGTAGTTACAGGACAGATCCCAGAGTTTATCATGAGATACCATACCATCATCTCTGATTTTTCCTTTTAGCTGCTACAGAACATTGGAAGCTGGAAGGAATATATATATTTTTTATCATCACAGTTGACTTTTTTCTTTTTTTGTGAAAAATATACAAACAAGCAATAAATTTTAAAATACAACACTACAATTAGTTGTAGAGCAGATTTCCGAGTTTGGTATGGGTTACAATTCCACAATTTTTGGTTTTTACTTCTAGCTGCTCTAAGATACTAGAGATGAAAAGAAATATCAATATAATGATTCAGGAGTCATACTTGTTTGTTCAACCCTACCTTGTCTGTGTAAGTCCACCATCACCTTTGATCTTTCTCCCACTCTTTAGGGATATTTGAACTATGCCCATACTGACATTTTCATGTGGAAGGGGCTATCAGTAATATAGGGTACAGAGGTGGATCTAGCTGATGTTCTGGAGAGGCTGGCCCCTTTAGGTTTCAAGACTTGTATTGTCCACGGACCCATCTGGAGGTTATAGATTTTTGGAAAGTTACCATAGTGCATGGAACCTTTGTAGAATCTTCTGTATTGGCCTAGATGTTCTTTAGGATTGGTTGGAATGGTTTCGGTTGGGATTTGGCAAGTTATGATAGGTAGCAATGTCTAACTGAAGCTTGCATAAGAGTGACCTCCAGAATAGCCTCTTGTATTTGAACTTGCTTAGCCACTGATAATTTATATGTTACACTTCTTTCCCACTTTGGTCAGGATGGAATTGTTGATCCCATGGCGCCAGGGCCAGACTCATCTCAGGGAATCATCTCCCACGCCACCAGGGAGGCATCCACTCCTTGATGTCATGTGCCACTGCGGGGAGGGCAATGATTTCACTTGCAGAGTTGGGCTTAGAGAGAGTGAGGCCACATCTGAGTAACAAAAGAGGTCCTTCAGAAGTAACTTTTAGGCATACCTATGGGTAGGCTAAGCTTCTCTGCTACATACATAAGCTTTACAAGTGCAAGCCTCAAGGTCAAGGGCTTGGCCTATTGATTTGGGTGTCCCTAATGTTTGATACAATATCAGGGGGTTTCCTGGTGGTAAAGTTTAATAGTTCCATATTTTTCCTCCCAACCCTCAAGGGGCTTTGCCAATACTTTTTGATTACATTAAGCTATACAGGATTAAAGGACCTCATTCTTATTCTGGGTTCCCTGTGTTTCTATTGTTTAAATGAGCTATCCAGACAGATTGAGTTAGATTATATGCTGCAGAAAATTTAGTTTCTGGACGAAAGAAACCTTTCTTCCTTTGGTCTCAAAATAAGCCTTAAAGAGTAGGTGAGGTTCCAAAATACAGACAATGTTTTCCTTACCCGTGTATTCTGAATTACCTTAATCCCCACCTGATTGGCTTCATTCTTCTCTCTACATACCAGGTTATGCATATATAAAAGAGCCTCTCAAAATCCAGAAATAATAATTACCATTCCAGGCTAAATGTGACTGCTATAAGAGCTTACAATGTAGGCCCCTGTTTTCTTTCTTTTTTTTTTTAGTGACTAAAACTTGTATTTATTGTACAAAATATAATTCTGAAGAGAACACAATAATTGGAAACTACTGAAATGTGAGGTACAGTAAATTTTAAAGATTTAAATTTCTTACAAAACTACTTCTTTATAAAACATCCCAATTCAATGTAAAATGGTTCAGTCGCTGTGGAATACAGTTTGGCAAGTAAACTCAGAAATTTGAGTTTAAGATTACCATATAGCCTGGCAATGCTACTTCTAGGTATATACCTCAAAGAATTGAAAGCAGGAATTCCAGCAGATATTTGCATGCCAGTATTCACAGAAGGAGGCATTGTTCATGGTTGCTGAAAGACAGAAGCAACCCAAATGTCCATCAGCCAGTGACTGGATAAGCAAGATACGTAGTATGTACCAACAGTGGAATATCATTCAGCTCTAGAAAGGAATAAAGTTATGACATATGAAACATGAATGAACCTTGAAGACATCATGTTGAGTGAAATAAGCCAGACACGAAAGGACAGTGTATGACCTCACTGACATGAAATAATTAGAATAAGGAAACTCACAAAGTCAGAGTCTGGAGTACAGGTTACAGAGCCTGAGTTGGGGTTAGAGAATGGAGAGTTAATCCTTGAATTGGACACAGTTTCTACTTGCATTGGTGGTAAGTTTCAGTTGATGATGGTAGCACAACCTTTGTGAATGTAATTAGCGTTAATAAATTATATATATGAATGTGGTTAAATGGGGAAATTAAAAGTTGTATATATGTTACTCGAATAAAAATTAAAAAGCAAACATAGGATTATACAATACAAATAATGAACCCTATTGTGAACAATGGACTATAACAGTAAAATTATGTTCCAGTTCACTAGCTGCCAGAATGCAATATACCAGAAATGGAATGTCTTTTAAAAAGGGGAATTTAATAAGTTGCTAGTTTGCAGCTCTAAGGCCAAGAAAATGTCCCAATTAAAGCAAGTCTATAAAAATGTCCAAGCTAAAGCATCCAGGGAAAGATACCTTGGTTCAAAAAGGCCAATGAAGTTCAGGGTTTCTCTCTCAAATGAAAAGGCACAACAGCAAACACGGTGTTTGCTAGCTTCCCCTCCAGGCTTCCTGCTCTATGAATCTCCCTCGAGGCATTTTCCTTCTTCATCTCCAAAGGTTGCTGGCTCATGGACTCTCTGCTTTGTGACTCTGTGACATTCTGTTGTCCTTCTCTGCTCACTCTGAATCTCCCCGTTTTCTTATGAGCATTTTCTAAAGGTGACCACTCAATAATTACTCTTTTGTTTCTGGTTTATTTTGCCTCACCAAATGTCCCACAGGTTCCTTCACAATGTACATGTCTCAAAGCTTCGTTTCTTTTTGTAGCAGCAAAGTATTCTACCATAATACACACCATATTTGCCAATCCACTTCTTCGGTCAGTGCACCTTTCAGCCCCCTGCAATCATTAGGCATCATGTATAAAGTCCAAAATCCACATTCCAACACTCTCAATTTTAGATAATTTCATTGTTCCTGAGAGAAAGATAACCAATAAACGTACCCTCACCAAATAGGAAATCTAAACCTCCCCTTAACTCTTGCCCCTCCTCCCCATTATTTACCCCTGGTATTTCTGTGGTGCTGCTGATGTTTTCATATTAAACATAATCCATAGCATGCAATAGCAGTTTTTCCCCTTATCCTGAACTTAAACACTCTTTGTACAAGAATCATATCTTTGAAGTAGTTCATGCAAGAACTTATTTATATTTGTAGTGTTAATCAGTGGGATACATGGGTCTATACAACCCCTTTCAATCATGTTCACCTTCAATATGGTAATGTTACTTACAGACCTACTAGTGAACTGCCTTCACCTCTATCCATTTCCTTAAATTGGAGTTCAACCTTATTAGCTAACCATTCACCCATCTCTAGCTTCCATGTATCTCTAAGTCCCTGTTGTAGTTTGCTAGCTGCTGGAATGCAATATACCAGAAATGGAATGGCTTTTAAAAAGGGGAATTTAGGTTGATTCCGGGCCAGCATGGCAGCTTAACAATTTGTGCATTTTAGTTCGTCCTCCAGAACAACTACTAAATAACCAGACACAGTACAGAACAGCTCCTGGGGCCACGTCAGTGACCGGACACACAGTGTACCCCAATCTCGACCAGCTGGACCGGCTGCAAGCCCACCTAGAACCGTGAGTTCCCCAAGCCGCGGCAGCCGGTGCCCCTACCCCACAGGCTGCTTCCCAGAGGGGAAAGGAAAGAGACTTTATCAGCAACAGGGGCTGAGCTCAACCAAACATCAATTGTGAAATTAATTAACAAATTCTGACTACTAAAAATAGGCCCCCAGCTCAGGTGAACCTGGTCAGAGCAGAGGTCGCTCATTTTTGCCCCGGCGCCAAGGGGACAGGGCTGACGGAAAAAGGAAAAAAAAGGAAGGAAACAGGTTTTTGTGGCTGTGTTTCTACAAAGGCTTCACTGCCTTTGGATACAGCGTCAGTGCTCCTCAGGCTGCACCTGCCCCAGGCATAGGCAGAAACAAACTCATTTGAGGGCTTGTCTGGAGCTTGTGCCTTCCCCAGGGGAGGGGTGAAGTCCAACTCAGGTGGAATCCCTCTCTCAAGGAATTGAGACACCAGGGCTTGGTAATTTGAAGCCATTAAACCCAGCCTACAACCTCTCCTCTGTCTCCACCACATCCCCAGCCAAAGTTAAAGGTACCGCATCATCTTATGCTGGTGGGATCTGCAGGCAGACAAGCACCACGTTCTGGGCAGGATAAGAAAAACAGAGTCCAGAGACTTCACAGGAAAGTCTTTCAACCTGCTGGGTCTCACCCTTGGGGAAAACCGACAGAGGTGACTCTTTTCTCCTGATAGGAGGCCAGTTTGGTCTGGGAAAATTTGGCTGCGGTCTATAATACCTAAATAGATCCTCCTAAGTGTGGGGGAAAAAGGCACCATACAAGCAGGGCAAGAAATAAGAAAACAAGAACTGAAAAATTTTCCTCTGTTAAAACTTAAGCTAGAGGTCCAGATAAAGCTGAATTGAATGTCAAAGAACAGATAGACAACGAATTCATCCAGCAAGAAAACCCTAGGTAAAAGAAGTGAAAACAGTCTCCAGAATAAACTAATTAAGATAATTAAATGCCTAGACACCAGCAAAAAATAACAAGTCACACTAGGAAAACTGAAGATATGGCCCAGTCAAAGGAACAAACCAACAATTCAAATGAGGTACAGGAGCTGGAACATTTAATTCAGAATATACGAACAGACATGAAAAACCAAATCAATGAATTGAGGGAGGATATAAAGAAGGCAAGGAATGAACAAAAAGTTGAAATCGAAAGTCTGAAAAAACAAATCACAGAACTTATGGAAATGAAAGGCATGGTAGAAAAGATGAAAAAAAAACAATGGAAACCTACAATAGTAGATTTAGAGAGATAGAACGTAGGATTTCTGAACTGGAGGATGGAACATCTGAAATCCGACAAGAAAAAGAAAATATAGGGAAAAAAATGGAAAAATATGAGCAGGGACTCAGGGAACTGAAAGACAATATGAAGCACACAGATATACGTGTTGTGGGTATCCCAGAAGGAGAAGAGAAAGGAAAAAGAGAAAAACTAATGGAGGAAATGATCACTGAAAATTTCCCAACTCTTATGAAAGACTTAAAATTACAGATCCAAGAAGTGCAGTGTATCCAAAGAGAATAGATCCAAATAGACGTATTCCAAGATATTTACTAATCAGAATGTCAGAGGTCAAAGAGAAAGAGAGAATCTTGAAAGCAGCAAGAGAAAAGCAAACCATCACGTACAAGGGAAGCCCAATAAGACTATACATAGATCTCTTAGCAGAAACCATGGAGGCGAGAAGACAGTGGGATGATATATTTAAATTATTAAAAGAGAAAAACTTCCAACTAAGGATTCTATATCCAGCAAAATTGTCCTTCAAAAATGAGGGAGAGATTAAAATATTTTCAAACAAAAAAATCACTGAGAGAATTTGTGACCAGGAGACCAGCTCTTCAAGAAATACTAAAGGGAGCACTAGAGACAGATACGAAAAGACAGAAGAGAGAGGTGTGGAGAAGAGTGTAGAAAGGAAGACTATGAGTAAAGGTAAAAAGAAGGAAAATTAGATATGACATATAAAATCCAGAAGACAAAAAGGTAGAGGAGGGTACTGCCTGTGCAGTAATAACACCGAATGTTGAGGGATTAAGCTTCCCAATCAAAAGACATAGACTGGTAGAATGGATTAAAAAACAGGACCCATCTATATGCTGTCTCTACTCAAAGGACATGAGAGCAAGGACACAAATGGACATTTGCACACCAATGTTTATAGCAGCATTATTTACAATTATCAAGAGATAGAAACAGCCAAAATATCCATCAACGAACAGGTGGCTAAACAAACTGTGGCATATATATACAATGGGATATTATGCAGCTGTAAAACAGAATAACGTTATGAAATATGTAACAACATGGATGGACTTTAAGGACATTATGCTGAGTGTGATTAGCCAAAAACAAAAGGACAAATACTGTATGGTCTCACTGATATGAACTGACATCAGTGAACAAACTTGGAATATTTCGTTGGAAACGGAGACCATCAGGACATAGAATTAGGGTAAGATATTGGGTAACTAGAGCTGAAGGATACAGATTGTGCAACAGGACTGAATATAAAAACTCAGAAATGGACAGCAAAACACTACCTAATTGTAATATGATTATGTTAAGACACTGAATGAAGCTGAATGTGAGAATGATAGAGGGAGGAGAGCTGGGGGCACAAATGAAATCACAAAGAATGAGAGACGATAAAGATTGAGATGGTGTAATCTAGGAATGCCTAGAGTGTATAATGATGATGACTAAATGTACGAATTTAAAAATGTTTTTGCATGAGGAAGAACAAAATGTCATACTGCAGGGTGCTGAAAATAGATGGTAATTAATATTTTAAAATTTCAACTTATGTGTGAGACTAAAGCAAAAAATGTTTATTTGGTACAAAATTTATGTTTTGACTAGTTAATCTCCTAATATAACTTATATAGATAATTGGTTGAACAACATAAGTACATGGAACCTTGGGTAGGACATTAGATTTTATTTGTTTGTCCAGAGTGATGCCCCGACAAATCCCAGAGTGATTTGATCAGTGAGTGGAAAAGTATTTGCAAAGTCCCCTTTGGGGAATGGTGAGAATGGGGGAAAATTCACCCTCCCCAAGTTGAATTAATGATATTCTCACAAGCAGTGCGGACAACCAAAGCTATAGGCTGACCCCCAGTCTTGGGGTTTGTTCACATGAAACTTAACCCCACAAAGGATAGGTCAAGCCTGTTTAAAGTTGGGTGTAAGAGTCAACCCCAAGACAACCTCTTTTGTTGCTCAGATGTGGCCTCTGACTCCAGCCAATACAGCAAACCAACTCACCACTCTCCCCCTGTCTATGTGGGACATGACTTCCAGGGGTGTGGACCTTCCTGGCAACGTGGGACAGAAAACCTAGAATGAGCTGAGACTCAGCATCAAGGGATTGAGAAAAACTCTAGAATGAGCTGAGACCCAGCATCAAGGGATTGAGAAAATCTTCGTGACCAAAAGGGGGAAGAGTGAAATGAGAGAAAGTGTCAATGGCTGTGAGATTCCAGTGTCTAGAGGTTATCCTGAGGCATTAAGTAGGTATCACCTTGTTATCCAAGATGTAATGGAGAGGCTGGAGGGAACTGCCTGAGAATGTAGGGCTGTGTTCCAGTAGCCATGTTTCTTGATGATGATTGTATAATGATATAGCTGTCACAATGTCACTGTGAGATTGTGAAAACCTTGTGTCTGATGCTCCTTTTATCTACCTTGTCAACAGACGAGTAGAACATATGGAATAAAAATAATAGGGGGAACAAAGGTTAAAATAAATTCAGTTTGAAATGCTAGTGATCAACGAAAGGGGTATGGTATGTAAATTTTTTTTTCTTTTTCCGTTGTCTTTTTATTTCTTTTTCTGAATTGATGCAAATATTATAAGAAATGATCATGATGATGAATATGCAACTATGTGATTATATTGTGAATTACTGATTATATATGTAGAACGGAATGAACATATATTAAAGATGTTTGCGTTTCTTTCTTGTAATCTTTTTTTAATAAAAAATTATTTTAAAAAAGGGGGGGGAATTTAATCATATGCTAGTTTACAGTAGGCTGAGGAAATATCTCAATTAAAACAAGTCTATAGAAATGTCCAATCTAAGGCATCCAGGGAAAGATAACTTGGTTCAAGAAGGCTGATGAAGTTCAGGGTTTCTCTCTCAAATGAGAAGGCACATACAGGCACATGGCAAACACAGAGTTTCTCTCTCATCTGGAAAGTCACATGGTGAACATGGTCAAGGTTCCTCTCTCATCCGGAAGGTCACATGGCATCATCTACTAACTTCTTCTTCTGGCTTCCTGTTTCATGAAGCTCCCCAGAAGACATTTTCCTTTTTCATCTCCAAAGGTCGCTGGCTGGTGGACTCTGCATCTTATGGCTATGTTGTTCTGCTCTGCTCTCTCTGAATCTCATTCTCCAAAATGTTTCCTCTTTTATAGGACTTCAGAAACTAATCAAGACCTGCCCAAATAGGTGTAGACACGCCTCCACCTAATCCAGCTTAACAACCACTCTTGATTAAATCACATATCCAGGGAGATGATCTAATTAAAGTTTCAGGCATGCAATTCTGAATAAGGATTAGAAGAAACGGCTGCCTTTACAAATGGAATTAGGATTAAAACGTGGCTTTTCTAGGGTACATACATCATTTCAAACCAGCACAGTCCCCTATATTCTGTATTATAAGCCTAAGATTTTACCTTTACGGTGGCCATAAATTGGAGTCACACAGTATGTATCCTTTTGTGTCTAACTTATATCACTCAGCATTATGTCCTCAAGGCTCATCCGTCTTATCAGTTGCTTTAGGACATCATTTCATCTTACTGCTGCATGATATTCTACCATATGTATATGCTACATTTTGTTAATCCTTCCGTCTGTTGATGGACACTTGGATTGTTTCCATCTTTTGGCGATTGTGAATAATGCTGATAAGAACATCAGTGTGCAAATATCTGTGTGAATGCTTTCAGCTCTTCTGGGTATATACCAAGTAGTGCTATTGCTGGATTGTAGAACAACTTGATATTTATTTTTCTTGAAATCACCAAACTCCTCCATAGCGGGTATACCATTATACATTTCCATTAGCAATGCATAAATGTCCCAGTTTCTATACATCCTCTCCAATGTTTGTAGTTTCCTGTTTGTTTAATAACAGCCATTCTTATAGGTGTGAGATGATATCTCATTGTAGTCTTGATCTGCACTTAACTTATAGCAAATGAAAATGAGCATCTCTTCATGTGCTTTATTGAGCCATCTGTATTTGTACTTCAGAAAAATGTCTATTCATATTTTAAGCCCATTTTATAGTTAGGTCATTTATTCTTTTGTTGTTGAGTTATATGTTTTCTTTATGTATACAGGATATCAAATCTTTGTCCGATGTATGATTTCCAAATATTTTCTCCCATTGAGTTGGCTCCCTCTTCACCTTTTCAGCAAAGTCTTTTGAGGTGGAGAAGCATTTGATTTTGGGAGTTCCCATTTACCTATTTTTTCTTTTGTTGCTTGTGCTTTGGGTGTAAAGTTTAGGAAGCTACCTCCTGTTACTAGGTCTTGAAGATGTCTCCCTACATTTTCTTCTAGAAGTTTTATGGTACTAGTTTTTATATTTATGTGTTTGATCCACTTTGAGTTAATTTTTGTATAGGGTTTAAGGTAAACTGATTTTTGCATATTAAATTTTCAATAACTGATTGAGTCTCTTAACTTGTACTCTTTCATTCTTTTGGCTATTGATATTCAGTTCTCCCATGCCCATTTATTGAAAAAACTATTTTGTCCCAGTTCAGTGGATTTGGGGACCTTGTCAAAAATCAGTTGACAGACATTGTGGTCTGTTTCAGCACTCTTAATTCAATTCCATTGGTCAGTACTTCTGCCTTTGTGCTCGTACCATGCTGTTTTGACCTGTGGCTTTATAACATGTTTTAAAATCAGGAGATGTTAATCCTCCCATTTTGTTCTTTAGGATGCTTTTAGCTATTTGGGTTCTCTTTCCCTTTCAGATGAATTTGGTAACTAGATTTTCTAAGTCTTCAAAGTAGGTCGTTGGGAGCTTGATTGGTACTGCATTGAATCTGTAGATCAATTTGAGTAGGATTGACATTTTAACTATATTTAAGCTTCATATCCATGAGCAAGGAACTTCTTCCCATCTATTTAGATCCTCTTTGATACTTTTTAGCAATGTTATGTAGTTTTCTGTGTACAAGTCCTTCTACGTTCCTTAAGTTCATTCCTAGGTACTTGATTCTTTTAGTTGCTATATATATATATATATATATATATATATATTTTTTTTTTTTTTTTTTGCTTGGACAGCCTCCAGGAATCGAGCCCCGGTCTCCGACATGCCAGGCTAGAATTCTGCCACTGAGCCACCATCGTACCACCCTTAGTTGCTATTTTGAATGGAATTTTTTCCTTGACTGACTCCTCAGTTAGGTCATTGCTTGTGTATAGAAACGTTACTGATTTTTGCGTATTAAATTTTCAATGACTGATTGAGTCTCTTCACTTGTATTTAGTTTGTTGAGATATTCTATTTCTTCTTAAATCAGTATAGGTAATTCATGGGCTTCTAGGAATTTGGCTGTTTCATCTAAGTTGTCTAGTTTGTTGGCATATAGTCATTCATAGTATTCTCTTATACTTTTTTAAATTTTATGATCAGTGGTATTCTTCTCATTTCTAATTTTGTTTTTGTCTTCTCTCTTTTTTTCTTTGTTAGTTCATCAATTTTATTGATTTTCTTAAAGAACCAACTTTTAGTTTCGTTGTTTCTTTCTATTGTTTTATTGTTCTTCAGTTTGTTTATTTCTGCTTTAATCATTATTATTGCTCTTCTTTTATGTGCTTTGGTGTGTTAGTTTGCTGTTTTTTCTCTAAATTCTTGAGGTGAGCAGTTAAATTCTCAAATTTTGCTCATTCTTGTTTTTTGATATAGGCATTTAGGGCCACAAATTTTCCTCTCAGCACTTCCTTTGTTGCATCCCATAAATTTTGATATGCCATATTCTCATTATTATTTGTCTCCAGATATTTACTGATTTCTCTAGCGATTTCCTCCTTGACCCACTGATTATTTAAAAATGTATTATTTAATCTCCATATATTTGTGAAAGCTCTGGTTCTTTGGTGATTAATAATTTCCAACTTTATTCTGTTGTGATCAGGGAAAGTGCTTTGGATCATTTCAATCTTATTAAATTTATAAAATTTCAGTATGTGTCCCAGTATATGATGTACGCTGGAGAACATTTCATGTGTGCTAGAGAAGTATGTATATATATATACTGATGTTTTGGGGTGTAATGATCTATGTACGTCCATTAGGTCGAATCCAGTCATCCCATTGTTGGGGTTCTCTAGTTCCTTGTTGAGCCTTTGTCTGGTTGTTCTATATATAGTGGATAATAGTTTATTGAAGTTTCCCACTATTACTGTTGATATGTCTATAACTCCCTTCAGTTTTACCAATGTGTGCCTCATATATTTTGGAGCTCCTTGATTGGGAGAACACACATTTATGATTGTAGTTTCTTGTTGGTGAATTGTCCCTTTTATAAATATGTAGTGTCCTTCTTTGGCTCATGAAATCTTTGTAGTTAAAGTCTATTTTATCTGATATTAGTATAGCTACTCCTGCTTTCTTATGTTTACAGCTTGCGTAGAATATCTTTTTCTATCCTTTCACTTTCCGGTGAACTGTGTCCTTGAGTCTAGATGAATCTCTTGTAAACAGCATATAGTTGGATTATGTTTTTTAATCCATACTGCCAGTCTGTATCTTTTAATTAATGAGTTTAATTAAAATCCATTAATGTTCAGAGTTATTACTGTAAAAGCAGTTCTTGACTCTACCATATTGTTCTTTCGTTTCTGTTTCTCAGATCTATATATTATTTTCCTTCTCTCCCTTTTTCCCTTTAAATTACTCTTACTGGTACTCTTCAGTTTTGTACCCTCCTCCAGACCACCCTCTCCTTTCTTTTTTTTCTTTTTAGCTAACAGGACCCCCTTGAGTATTTCTTGTAGGACAGATCTCTTGTTGACCAGTTTTCCCAGTCTTTGTCATTGAAGATTTTAATATCTCCCTCAATTTTGAAGGATAATGTGGCTGGATAAAGAATTCTTAGCTGAAATCCTTTCTCTTTCAGGATCTTAAATATATCATACCACTGCCTTCTTGTTTCCATGGTGCCTGTTGAGTAGTCTGAATTCAGTCTCATGTGTTTTCCCTTGTATGGAGTAGATTACTTTTCTTGTGCTGCTTTCAGAACTTTGTTTCTCTTCAACACCTGACAGTTTGATTACTATGTGTCTTAGAGTAGGGCTGGTTGGATTTATTTTGCTTGGAGTTCATTGGGCCTCTTTGATATACATATTTACATCTTTTATAAAGGTTGGGGAGTTTTCCCCAATTATATCTTCAACTAACTTTCCCAACCCTTTACTCTTCTCTTCTTCTGGGGCACCAATGATTCTTATATTTGTGCACCTCTTGTTTTTTTTCATTTCCCTAAGATCTATTTGCATTTTTTCCATCTTTCTTGCCATTAATTGTGTATTCTAATTCATTTATTCTGTTTGCTAGCTCACTTGTTCTGTTTCTTCAAGTCTGTTGTTGTATGACTTTAGTATACTACTGATTTGTTCTGTCTTTCATTTCTGTGAGATCTCCCATTTTTCAGTTCAACCTTCCAAATTCTTCTTTATGCTCTTCTAGTGTTTTCCTGATATCCTTTACTTCTTTATAAATATCCTTCAGTAATTGTTCCATATTCTTTGTCCTCTCTGGAGTTTTGATTTGGTCATTTGGCTGGGCCATTTCTGCTTGAATCTTCACGTGCTTTGTGATTTTCTGTTGTGCTCAGGGCATTTGATTATCTTGATATGGTTATTTTGCAAGTTGATTTCCTTCACCTGTCTAAAGTTTTGTATTGGTTTTCACTGAAGGTTTTCCTTTGCACTTGGTTTTTTGGTTATTCTCCATCAAATCAAGATCTGGATCTCATGTCGGACATATAATTCAACCTGAGGGTCTATTAGAAGGTAGGCCAGGGATGGCAGATGGCTACTCACCATGTGGAAGTCCCAGGCTTGACTCCCGGTTCATGCACCAAAAAAAGAAAAAAATAAAATGACAATTATAAAAATAAAAGAAGAATATAACAAAAATGTGAAAAACAAGGATAAAAACAATAATAAAATACACCTCAACAGTAGTAGGTCCCAGAATCAAAAGGAGACACCCCAAGAAAAACTGGGTGTGAAGTCAGACTGATGCCCACCAAAGGCAGAGAAAATTTAAGAGAAAAAAATGATAAAAATCAGTGGAATGGAGTAATAAAAAATAATATGCAGAATTAGAAATAGAAAAAAATGAGTAAAAATACAAAATATTTATAAAATTAAAAAGTAATTAGAAAACACATATATTACTATTAAAAATGTAAAGAGGGAATATATTTCAAAAAGGGTGAAAGAGAAAAGAATATTAAAATAATAAAAAAATGAAAAGTAAAAACCTAGGCGGATAAGGAACTAGCCTGCCTACACTTACCGCAGGTGGTGACCCTGAGGCTCCTCCCCATCTGCAGTAGCTTCCCTGCACTTACCCTTTCTCCCCAGCAGGTGGTGGAACTGAAGCTCCTCCTCCCTCAGCCCCACCCACCCTGGCTGCAGTGACTGGAGGAAGTTGTGCCTCTTGGTGTACTGGGGGAGGGGCTGCTTCCAGCCTGCAGTGACCAGATGGCCAGACCCTGCCAGCAGGACTGGAGAGCCGACCAGTGCCTGGTGGATCAGTCAGTCTACCACGTGTCTGCCTGACACCATACCTGCAGCACAGGCTATTTCTTTACCTGGCCGGGTGATTGTTCCCCTCCCCGCTTCCGCCCTGAGGCCCGACCCCCACAGTAGATGATCCGGTTTGCCTCCAGGCTCCCCACAGGTGTTTTCTACTATGACCCATGCAGGAAAGTCTCCCCAGCCAGCATCTGGGGGCAGGCTGGAGCAGAGGACGTGCAAATTCCCTCCAATTGCACCTTCCCGTGCGCACCACATCCTGTCCTGGTAGGGGTCACAGTGGCTCAACCCACCCCATTCCATCCCAATCCCCCAGCTGCTCTTCTCCCCAAAACTGCCTAAAGACCCTTTTTGTTTACTTGCAGTCTGGGACCACAGTCCTGATCATTTTCTCCCCATCCCCTCTCTTGTTTACGGAGCAGGAGTGAACTTACACTACTCTGCTATGCCATCTTCCTGGAAGTCTCAGACATCTTTTCTTTCTTTAAATTGCTTATACTTTCTCTTTGGACTATCTTCTTGAACACAAATTCTCTATGTCAAAATGACCATTTCCCTTCTTTATGATTTGTGCTTTTTTTTAAATAAATCTTCCCTGTTAGCATAGTTATATTTTATTTTAACATATATGCCTAGGTATATTTGAGTACCCTTCTGTTTTGTTGCTTGATATGTCTTTCTCTATTATCTCAGCTTTATAGCCAATCTTGATAACTGGTGTAGTTAATTTTTATGATGTTAAATGATACATATAATAATACTGTGTAAGATGAATATGTTTAATAGTCGGCATGTATTTGATATAAAGGTGGGGGAAATGTGAAAAGTAGAAGTAGAATAAGCATTTAAACACAGGTTTAAAAGTAGGTTTTGTTTGAAGGAATAAAACCAGGAAGTTAATTTTTTTTTTTTAGTTATTTTTTAGTTTACATTAAAAATCAAAATGATGGGCTTCATCAGTTAAAATAAACTGCTTCCTCTACTATCTTTTTTTCTCTAAATCTTTTTTTTAATGTTTTTATTGAGAAATCTTTACGTACATACATTCATACGTGGCATACAATCAGTGGCTCACAATATCATCAAATAGGTGTCTATTCAATCACCATGATCATTTTTAGTACATTTGCCTCACTCCAGAAAAAAGTAAAAGGAAAAAAAAATCCCCTATCCCTTACCCCATAGTATTTCCATCTATCCAATTTTTAACCCTTTATACCCCCCTATTTATTTGTTTAGTTTTTTATCCTTTTTTTTTTCTCATCAGTCCAGACTCTGGATAAAAGATGTATCAGACACAAGGTTTCACAATCATATGGTCACATTGTATATACAGCTGTCTACAAGGATTAAGGCTACTGGAACACAGCTTAGCAGTTTTAGATACTTCCCTCTAGCCATTCCAATACACCGTAAACGAAAAAGTGGTATCTGTATAATGTAGAAGAATCACCTCCAGGATAACCTCTTGACTCTTTTTGAAGTCTCTCAGCCACTGAATATTTTGTCTCAATTCTCTCGTCCCCCTTCTGGTCAAGATGGCTTTCTCAATACCATGATAACAGGTCCTGGCTTATCCCAGGAGTCCTGTACCATGTTTTCTGGGAGATTTAAACCTCTGGGAGGCATGTCCAATGTAAGTGGGAGGGCAGTGAATTCACCTGCTGAGTTGGCTGAGAGAGACCCCATCTGAGCAACAAAAGAGGTCCTCCATGGGTAACTCTTAGGCATAATTATAATCAGGCTTAGTTTGTCTTTTGCAGGAATAAGTTTCTTAGGGGTGAATCCCAAGATCGAGGGCTCAGCCTATTGAATTGGTTGTCCCCACTGCTTGTGAGAATATCAGAATTCCCTAGATAGGGAATTTGAATATTTCCTCCTTTCTCCCCCATACCCCAAGGGGACTTTGCAAATACTTTTTATTCTTTGCCCATATTACTCTAGGATATAACGTGGCATCATACTAGCCTGTACAAACCAACAGGATCTCACTAAGATTCCATGTAATTATGGTATTTGAATAAATTGATCATACAAGTTAAACTACATAATGTGCTATCCAAAATATAAAATTTACACCAAATATTGCTTCCTTTGGTCTAACACAGAAATTGAAGTTTTAAAATATGGATCATTTCATCCTTGACTCTGTGTTCTGATTTACCTTAGTCCTATTCAAATCAGCTTCATTCTTTTCTCTAGTTAAGTGTGATCACTTTTTCAGCTTTTTAAACAATTGCTTTATCTGGAAATGCTGACTTTCATAGCTTCAGAGTTCTAACTCAGAATCTCAGGTGTCACATATGTACTTGAAGTTTCAGGGAATGACCATATTATATTCAAATAGCTCAGTATCTCAGAATTTAGAAATGACATTTCAACTCCCGAATACAGGTGACTGTTGTAAAAGCTTACAATCTAGGACCCTTTATAATAGGCCTCAACCTGATAACCCATGCTCTTGACCTCAATTCTCAAGTTTCATTCGCACACCATACAATCCAACTTAAGTAAACAGACATGCCTTCACCACCATAACCTATATGAAGATATTTTCTTTTCTTCCTCAGAGAATCTCCTAGCCTTGAAAAGTAGCAAATTCGTAATATTTTTAATTGAATTTACAAGACCTGTAGGGTTTTTTTTTTTTACATGGGCAGGCACCGGGAATCCAACCCGGGTCCTCGGGCATGGCAGGCAAGCACTCTTACCTGCTGAGCCACCGTGGCCCGCCCGTGTAGGGCTTTTTTCATTTAGTCTTGTGCCTAGTCTGTTTAATAATTTCTTATACTGCTCCTAGAAGAGAAATTGGGAGGTACAAAGTCTTCACCTAAAATTATATGTATGAGGCTAAAAAAATGCTATCTTTAATGTTTTAAATACTTTAAAAATATCCAAATATGGGCTATTTTGTGATTGAAGTTAATATTACTTTAGTATACTAAAAATGTTTTGCTCTATTTTCAGCATATGCTTCTTTGATAGAAAATGATTCAAATTCAGAAGTTAGGAGAGCAGTGTTATCATGTATTGCACCATCAGCAAAGACTTTGCCGAAAATTGTAGGGCGTACCAAGGATGTGAAAGAAGCTGTTCGAAAGCTGGCTTATCAGGTAAACAAGTTAAGCATCTTGGATAGGCTTGTTCTTTAGACAAGAAGCCACATTAAAGTACTTTGGAAAAATATTTGGCACATAATAAGGATTTCTCCTATTCAGATTTTTTTATGAAGAGTATAGGTAATTTAGGTTAGATTCTTATTACATTAAATGTGTTTACAGATTTTTTTTTAGGTTCTGGGTAATATTCTTAGATGAAAGGGATATTACTATTTATTAAATCTGTAAATTTTGGGGGGTTTAATGACCATCTTTTAAAAATTATTGTTATTTCTTTAAGGTTTTAGCTGAAAAGGTTCATATGAGAGCTATGTCCATCGCTCAGAGGGTAATGATCCTTCAACAAGGTCTTAATGACAGATCAGGTAAGATACAAGTCTTTATATATAAAACTTTAGTAGACTTTGAGGTCAGATCTACAAAGTTTAGGAAACAGGTGTCCTATAATCATGTAGTAAATAAAGTTGGGCAACAAAGTGAATAGTAGGTATTATATAGTCTGGACGAATATTTGAATCCCAGTGAACCCTGGGGAAAGGGAATGCATGGATATTTTGTAAGCCATTTGATCCTGAACTTGACTATTTTTATTTGGAAGTATATGCCATAGTGATTTTGCAGTATCATCATCATGCCTTTTAATTGCCTCACATTTATATTGTAAATATTGACTTGAAACGTTGATCTCATAGAAAATAGACAAAATCAAGGAAGTGGATGTTAGAAGGAGACTTTGTTCACTTATGTTTTAAATGACTCAATAGATGCTGTGAAACAAGCAATGAAGAAGCATCTTCTCCAAGGCTGGTTACGTTTCACTGAAGGAGACATCTTAGAGTTTCTTCATCGATTGGATGTAGAAAATTCTTCTGAAGTGGCAATCACTGTTCTCAATGCCTTATTTTCAGTGACACCTCTTAATGAACTTGTGGGAGTCTGTAAAAACAATGATGGCAGGTACATGTAATAGATTCATTATTTGAAATGTGCTATTGATGAACTGCAATAATGAAAATTTTTTTTTCCTTCTGTAACTTCAGATTACTTCAATATCTTTTAAAATTTTACCCTCTTTGGGTAAAAGAATGTCGTTTCCTGTTTGTTTTTTCATCCTATAAGAACTTATTTATCATAGATTTATCTACTCTAGCTACCTAATTTTGTTTTGTTTTTTCCATTTTGTCATTTTAAATTGCACTGGCTTTCATGGGAAAGTCCAAAAACATGCCCCTTTTGTATGTTTATCCGTTGAATTTTTTTTTTTTTTTTGGTCTAAGTTTCTTCATTCTTTTTGTGTAGATTAGTTAATGACTTTGAAATTAAAAGAAGGATGATGGTTATAAATCAGTTCTGCTTCTTATCCTCATTTTTGTATACAGTTCAAGTATTTAACTGGATATTAATATCATGCTTTCTCTCCTCTTAAAATGAAGAAAATTGATTCCAGTGGAAATATTAAC
This sequence comes from Tamandua tetradactyla, assembly GCF_023851605.1. NCBI lineage: Eukaryota > Metazoa > Chordata > Mammalia > Pilosa > Myrmecophagidae > Tamandua > Tamandua tetradactyla. The sequence continues at coordinate 17,462,559 of NC_135345.1, forward strand.
TCCTGAAATTGCCTTGTATTGGCGTGTCCTTTGTGAATATTTGAAATTGAAAGGAGATGAAGGTGAAGAATTTTTAGAGCAGATTTTGCCAGAGCCTGTAGTATATGCAGAATATCTACTGAGGTAAAATTTCTACTTTTGGTTTGGACTGTACTTGTATTGTTGCATGTGTCAATCTCTCAGTTCCCTTCCTCATAGTCATGATTGATTGGAAACATGTTAAGAACCTATTTTTTGTGGACGTGCAGGGATATATACGTTATTGAGATTTTTCGAAGATTAGCCCTTGTGGTTAGTATACCGATAAGCAGAGTCAGCATGTTTAGGTTATTTATTGAAAACTGTTGAGATGTGATTATAAACATTTCTCCTTAAAAGCGCATGATGATGTGTTACTTTTGAAATTGATCTGCAAACTTTTTCTAAGTGGCGTTTAGTAAGTATTTTAAGCTTTGTGGGCCATAAAGTCTGACACAATATTCAACTGCTCTTGTGTGCAAAATCAGCCAAACACGATATATAAATAAATGAGTAGCTGATTCTGGTAAATCTTTTATCCACTTTTTTGGATACTATAATTTGAATTACATTTAATTTTTACGTGTCAAAAAATATATTCTCTTTTTATTTAATCATATAAAAATGTAAAAATTATTCTTAGCTTACAAGCTGTATAAAAACAAGCAGTGGGTTGGATTTGGCACAAGAGCTATAGTTTTCTGACTCTTTTTATATCATCAAAGCGTGAACCTTTGTAGCAAGTTTTATTATTAAGAAAAACTGTTACTATCTGACTTTTGTTAAAAAAATTTGTTTTCAAATATCTTTTTCATAAATTATTTTGTTTAATTTCTACCTACTTTCACTTTTAAAAAATTACATAAAACGAATGCATTCTTGTCAATATTCAAATTCAGAAATATAAAATAAAAATGTGGAATTCCACCTTTTGTCATACATATGCCCAATCTCCTTAGTGTTAACTAAATACTTTCAAACCTTTTTCTCTGCTGTTTTTTTGTTTTGCCATGGGCAGGCACCCGGAATCAAACCTGGGTCTCTGGCATGGCAGGCAAGAACTCTGCCTGCTGAGCCACCATTGCACTGCCCTCTCTGCGTTTTAATGTTACACACATACTATGCATAAAATGGGTTTATTTTTTAAATATAATAAATGATACATATTTCTTCCTGATTTTTGGTCTATTACCTGTTGATATCTATGATCATGTCTTGGTGCAAATCTATAACTTTGTTAACAGCTGCATAATGTTGCATACTATGGTGGTAACAATTTGTCTCCTACTGATGAGTATTTAGAGTTTTTCAATTATCACTGCTAAAATACAATGATGTGTTAAAACTTTCTTGTACTTTTAAAAAGTTTTCTTATTAGTTTTTTTTTTCTTTAAGAGAAGTTGTTGACTTACAGAAAAACATACATGAAATACAGGGTTCCCGGTATTCCACCCTATTATTAATACCTTGCATTGGTGTGGTATATTTGCTATGATTGATGAAAGCACATTTTTATAATTGTGCTATTAACTACAATCCAAGGTTCATGTTAGTATTCACTGTGTTGAACAATTCCTTGTATTATTATTATTATTTTAAATTTTCATATATACAACCTAAAATTTCCCCCTTTACCATATTCAAATGTATAATTCAGTGCTGTTAATTATGCTCCATCACCACTATCTATTACCAAAACTTTCTCACGGTCCCAAGTAGAAACTGTACAATTTAAGCCTATTCCCTACCCTTACCCAATAACCCAGTAACCTATATTCTAGGTTCTGACTCTATGAGTTTGCTTATTCTAATTATTTCCTATCAGTGAGATCTCACAATATTTGTCCTTCTGTGTCTGGCTTATTTCGTTCAATATAATGTCTTCAAGGTTCATCTATGTCCTTTCAGTATGAGAATTTCATTCCTGGTTAGGGAATAATATTCCATTATGAGTATATGTGACATTTTGTTTATCCATTCATTGGTTGATGGACATTTGGGTTGCTTCCATCTTTAGCATTTGTGAATTAATACTGCTATGAAAATCGGTGTGTAAATATCTGTTCTAGTCCCTGCTTTCACTTCTTTTGGGTATGTAATTAGAAGTTGTGTTGCCAGGTCATATGTTAGTTCTATACTTAACTTTCTGAGGAACGACCAAACTGTCCTTTATAGTGACTGTACCACTTTACTTTCCCACCAGCAGTGAGTATTCCTATTTTTCCACATAGTTTCCAAAACTTGTAATTTTCCATTTTTTTGATAGATATCCTTCTGGTGGGTGTGAAGTGGTATCTGGTTGTGGTTTTAATTTACATTTCTCTAATGGCTAATGATATTGAACATCTTTTCATGTGATTTTTGGCCATTCACATATCTTCTTTGGAGAAATGTCTTTTGCCCATTTTCTACTTATGTTGTTTTTCTGTTTTTGAGTTGAAGTATTTCTTTGTATGTTTGGGATGTTAAACCCTTACTGGATATGTGGTTGCCAAATGTTTTCTCCCATTATATAGGACTTTTTTTTCATGATAAACTGTTTAAATTGTATAGTATAACATATATGCAAAGCAAAGAAAGAACAAAGCAGTAGTTTTCAAAGAGCCCTTCAACAAGTAGTTATAGGACAGATCCCAGAGTTTGGTACCATACCATCATCTCACGTTTTTCCTTGTAGCTGCTCTAGAACATTGGAAGTTAGAAGGAATATTTTTTTATCACAATTGACTTTTTTGTGAAAAATACCATATATACAAAAAAGCAATAAATTTCAGAACACATTGCAACAATTAGTTGTAGAACAGATTTTAGAGTTTGGTGTGGGTTACAAGTCCACAATTTTAGGTTTTTACTTCTAGCTGTTCTAAGATACCGGAGACTAAAAGAAATATCAGTATAATGATTCAGCAGTCATACTCGTTTGTTAAACCCAAACTTCTGTGTATAATTCCACCATCATCTTTGATCTTTCTCCCACTCTTTAGGGGTATTTGGGCTATGCCCATTCCAACTTTTTCATGTTGGAAGGAGCTGTCAATAGTAAGGGGTATGGAGATGGATCTAGCTGATATTCTAGAGAGGTTGGCCCCTCTAGGTTTTAAGACTTATCTTGTCCAAGGACCCATCTGGAAGTTGTAGGTTTCTGGAAAATTACCCTAGTGCACGGAACCTTTGTAGAATCTTATATATTAGCCCTAGGTGTTCTTTAGGATTTGCCGGAATGGTTTTGGTTGGGGTTTGGCAAGTTATGATAGGTAGCAATGTGTAACTAAAGCTTGAGTTAAGAGTGACCTCCAGAAGATGAGCCTGAGGCAAAAGTGAAATGCATTTATTCCCTAAGAAGTAGACTCCCTTTACTCATTACTCTATTTTATGTTTTAAGGTCAGTAATTCTTTGCCCCAGTCCATTTTGATTTAAGTGTTTTTTTCACTGCTTTAGCTGTATCAAGCTGCTTATGTCTTGGCTCTGTATTGCATGTAATGTTTTGATGCGTTTTTAAAAAGTTTGTTCTTTGAAACATCTATTATGAGCTTGAATTCCTTTTGCTTGAAATATAGAACTTTGTTTTTGTATATAATGATCTCGCATATAAGTTAGGTAGGAAAATATAAATGTGTGAGTTTCCTGTGGAAAATCCTCAATCTAAGATGGCTCTCATGTGGAACTTATATGGAAACTTATAGCTTGAGTGCATAGTAACATGAAAATCATATGTGAATTTATAGGTGTTTTAATGGTAATTATATCAGGCTTTAACATTTAATTGAAGTCCTTATTATAAAGCCTTTTGGATATATTGAAATGTTTTCAGAAGGAATGGTTTTGATACAATACTTAACAATATGCACTAGTATAATAATAGTAAATTTTATAGAAGAGAGGGAAAATATAACAAAATATGAGAAAATGTTAAGTATTTAAATGGCATAAAGGAGGCACTTCTTTTCAAGGAGTGGATAAAAACAAAGCCGATCTGGCTGGGACTAAGGTAAATCAAAATCAGGAAAAGATGGTAATGTTTGTACTCTAGAGCTAGAGTACAAAGGCAGAGAGGTTTATTATATCTAGAACCTAAATTTTCTATAACACACAATCTAAATCAATCTGTCTAGACAACTCATTTAAACAACCCAAACATATGGAGTGCAGAACAGAAATGAGGGCTTGTAATTCTGTATTAGCATAATGTAATACCCAGATACATCTCAAACTCTGATGGGCTGATAATTAAAAAGTATTGGTAGCATCCCTTGAGTGACAGGATTTTCTAAGTATAGTATTACGTCATCTACAAATAATGAAGATTTTGTTTTTTCCTTTATGATTTGGATACCTTTTATTTCTTTTACCTGTCTGGTTGCTCTAGTGAGAACTTGTAGTGTAATGTTGAATAGTGGTAGTGACAGGGCATATGTGTTTCGTTCCTGATCTTAAAGGGAAGGCTTTCAGTCTCTCACCATTGAGTACAGTGCTGGCTATGGGTTTTTCATATATGCCCTTTAACATATTGAGGAAGGTTTCTTTGAATCCTACCTTTTAAAGTGTTTTTCTGTCCGCGGCCGTCTCGTTCGGCTTCTGATCCCCGGCCGGCGAAGGGAACAGGAGGGGAGAAAGAGACAGGCGCAGGCAAACCGACTCGAGTGACAAACACGGGTTCGAGGCACGCAACGGTTGTGAGCACAGACCTTTACTGGAGTTAAGCTTGCATTCTCTGTTACAGGTTCCACGCGGGCCTAAGCACCCCGCGGGGAGACAACCTCTGTGCGGCCGTCAGGTACGGCTCCCTGTGGGTCGTCTCCACCCACCCTGTCTGGGTAACCTCTTATATACTGTGCCCAAACCCAATAGGTTAGTGCCACGTATACAGAGGTGATTGGAAGATAGGGTTGGTGGGCGCGTGCGTCATACGCGGAAACAGGATGCGGGCGCCATCTTGACTCACTCGATGGGCGGGGGGAGCTCTAGAGCAGGCCGCAGCGTGTCCACTAGGCCAGACCCGGGAGGCGGCTCTCCACATCTCCCCCTTTTTTATTATTTTTGGTCCGTAGACCCTTTCTTAGACCCAGTGTCTCCATTGATGAGTGAGCTCCCGTGAGCTTGATTAGCCCACTACTTGTTTTGGTGCTTTGGGGAGTCTGGACTAGGCTTGCTAGGCACCAACCAGAATGCCTCCTCATATAGAGACCGGAGAGCCCGTGAACTGGAAACAACGTGACTCTCCCTGCAGTGCTTCGCCTCGCAACTGGGCTAAGCGGGGCTCAGGAGAGCGGCAACCAGAGTCGAGAGTGTCACTAGATGTCTCTGTGCAATGGCCGGAGTCTAGTCTGGCCAGGACCGTGATTCCGCCGTAGAGATCATCCTTTAGACAAAAATTATGACTTCTGGTGCCGCCTTTTACACCCGGGACACGGCCATGGGCTTTGCAGCAGACCTTACTTTCGAGCGTCCCGCCTTGAGTGGCCGTGACGGGCCACGCAGTGGGGGGGAGGACAGGGCTACGGTGCGGGTGTCGCCAGGGGCATCAGGGGCAAGTGACATAGCCAACATGGTAGTGACACGTAATTGCTGCTGTGTCTGGAACAAGCGTTCTAACAAACATTTAACAGTGACTAAGCCCACTAATAGTCCCACCGCTACGAGAATCCAAGTAGTCAAATTGGGCCAAGAGAACTAAGAGGTGACTCGGTTCCACAGACTTTGTACAGTCTCGCCCAGTTTGGAAAGGTCGAAGGCAACGGGGGTTATTAAAACTGGTCCCCCTTCTAAACAATCGAAGGGTGACCGGCGTTTTCGTTGCCATCTCGTCAGTCGCCGCCGTCATCAGCAGAGTTGGAGGCCTGATCTGATGGTTCAGGTTGAAGGCTTGTTGGTTTTTTGGGCAACAGCTCCTTGGCCTCCTCGGGCGATGTCACGGTTCTCACCAGTCTTTCCGGAACCCACACTGGTTGACGTCCTGGCTCCTGGGGAAAAACACAAACAGAGCCTCTGGCCCAGCTGAGCACTGGGTCAGGGCCTTGCCATTGTCCTGACAGGACATCCTTCCAACGGACTAGACCTCTATGTGGAGGACTTGGAGTGGTGTGCTGAAGGGCAGGTGTCATGCCTTGTGAATTTTCATTTAAAAAATTATACGTAAACAAGGCTACGGACAGTTGAGCCTTTGGGGACAGGCCGTGACCTATTCCCCCTTTCTGTTTTTTGAGCAAGTCTTTAAGAGACCTGTGTGCTCTTTCAATGATTCCTTGTCCTTGAGGGTTGTAGGGGATACCATGTTTTAATTGCACTTCCATATTTTCACAAAATCTTTGGAAGGCTTTGCTGGCCGAAATGTTGTATGGCCCTTTTTTAGCTGATCTGACACTAGAGTGTGTAATGCTGAGAGTTTTTCCTGTGATAAGGGCCACTGTAATTACCTGATTCGGCCACCAGAGGGAGCCCGTGGTGAGGGTTTTTGGCGAGATCACCAAAACCATTCACCGGAAGCCGCCGCGCCCCTGCAGCAGGCGCTGGCGGGGCGGAAGGCTGCGTGGGTGAGACAGGGGGCCTCCCCCAATCGATCAGCGGAGGCGCGTCTGCACCCTCGGTCTCATCACCATCTGACTCTGAGTCAGAGGTGTCTGAACTATCGCTTGACTCTGGCGGCTTGCCTTTACGGGAGCCGTCCGCAGACGAAACTGACTGAGTTTCTTGGAGCGCGTGCCGTGCCTGCAGCAGGGCAGGAGACGGACTGAGGCCCGTAGCAGCCTCTGCCTCAAGACAAGCACGAACGGTCTCCCATATAGGGACCAGGATCGGGTCCATACAAAGGCCCGTCCGGCGCGCCCGTTCTATGTCATTACCAAGTTTCATCCAAGAAGGCAAACTGAGGCTACCGGAATGGGCGAACCAAGGGGCAAAAGCAGCAATATCGTCAAGGAACCGCAGGAGGGAACTCTCCTTAACCGAGATACCCCACTGCTTCAAAAGGGTCTTTAAGGGAGCTAACAAAGGTGAACTTCCTGACTGCCCCATGCTTGCAGTCGGCACTGTACTTTAATCACTCGGAGAGCTCTTCCGAGTCCCCGGGGCTACCTGAAAGCCCGCGGGCCTTAACTCTCACGTAATAAGAAGTACTCACCTTCTCGCGGTGATCAGGCGCGGGAAGTCCGCTGCGAGCTCAGGATGCACGTCCTTCTCAGTTCAAGAAGAGACAGTACGGCTCTCCTTGCAGAAGAGGTGTCGAGAGAGGAGGTTCCCCGTACGGGCCACCACTTGTCCGCGGCCGTCTCGTTCGGCTTCTGATCCCCGGCCGGCGAAGGGAACAGGAGGGGAGAAAGAGACAGGCGCAGGCAAACCGACTCGAGTGATAAACACGGGTTCGAGGCACGCAACGGTTGTGAGCACAGACCTTTACTGGAGTTAAGCTTGCATTCTCTGTTACAGGTTCCACGCGGGCCTAAGCACCCCGCGGGGAGACAACCTCTGTGCGGCCGTCAGGTACGGCTCCCTGTGGGTCGTCTCCACCCACCCTGTCCGGGTAACCTCTTATATACTGTGCCCAAACCCAATAGGTTAGTGCCACGTATACAGAGGTGATTGGAAGATAGGGTTGGTGGGCGCGTGCGTCATACGCGGAAACAGGATGCGGGCGCCATCTTGACTCACTCGATGGGCGGGGGGAACTCTAGAGCAGGCCGCAGCGTGTCCACTAGGCCAGACCCGGGAGGCGGCTCTCCACATTTTTCATCAGAAAAGGATGTTGAATTTTGTTGAATGCATTTTCAGTCAGCATCAGTTGAGATGATTGTGTGATTTTTCCCTTTTGATTTGTTAATGTGTGTGGTATTACATTGATTTTCTTGTGTTGTCTATGTATCTCCAGGCTCTCTGTGCCCCCCTTTTTTAGGATCCATCCCTTTTCAAGTATTTTGTGTGGTCTGATCTAAAGGCCTCTGTTTTTTTTTCCTCCCTATCAGCCCTGCCCCTCTCTCTGCCAGGGCAAAAACTCCTAGTACCTATAGCTCTTATTCCAAGTTTATCTGAGCTGAGAGTCTGTTTTCTGTAGTCAGAATTTGTTAATTAATTGCACAAGTGGAGCTTGGTTGAGCTAAGCCTCTGCTGCTAGTAAAGTCTGTTTCCTTTCCCCTCAGGGAACCAGACTGCAATGCCCATGGGGGAGGGGCACCAATCCCAGCATCTTGGGGGACTTGTTCTGTGTGATGTCAGCTGGTCCAGCTTGTCCAGACTGGTGTATGCTGTGTGTCCAGTCACTGATGTGGCCCCAGTAGTTGTTCTGTACTGTTCCTGGGTATTTACTACCTGATCTGGAGGACAAACTAGATTCCACATCTCACTAAGCTGCCATCTTGAAACTCTCCCGTCTCGACATTTTTTTTTAAATTTTTTTTAATTTTATTTTTTTTATTAATGGAAAGAAAGAAAAAAAGAAAAAAAAATAAAAATAAAAAAAAGAAATTAACACAACATTTAGAAATCATACCGTTCTACATATGCACTCAGTAATTCTTAACATCATCACATAGATGCATGATCATCGTTTCTTAGTACATTTGTATCGGTTTAGAGGAACTAGCAACACAACAGAAAAAGATATAAAATGTTAATATAGAGAAAAGAAATAAAAGTAGTAATAATAGTAAAAAACAACAACAAAAAAACCCTATAGCTCAGATGCAGCTTCATTCAGTGTTTTAACATGATTACTTTACAATTAGGTATTATTGTGCTGTCCATTTTTGAGTTTTTGTATCTAGTCCTGTTGCACAGTCTGTATCCCTTCAGCTCCAATTACCCATTATCTTACCCTGTTTCTAACTCCTGCTGGACTCTGTAACCAATGACATATTTCAAGTTTATTCTCGAATGTCCGTTCACATCAGTGGGACCATACAGTATTTGTCCTTTAGTTTTTGGCTGGACTCACTCAGCATAATATTCTCTAGGTCCATCCATGTTATTACATGCTTCATAAGTTTATCTTGTCTTAAAGCTGCATAATATTCCATCGTATGTATATACCACAGTTTATTTAGCCATTCTTCTGTTGATGGACATTTTGGCTGTTTCCATCTCTTTGCAATTGTAAGTAACGCTGCTATAAACATTGGTGTGCAAATGTCCATTTGTGTCTTTGTCCTTAAGTCCTTTGAGTAGATACCTAGCAATGGTATTGCTGGGTGGTATGGCAATTCTATATTCAGCTTTTTGAGGAACCGCCAAACTGCCTTCCACAGTGGTTGCACCACTTGACATTCCCACCAACAGTGAATAAGTGTGCCTCTTTCTCCGCATCCTCTCCAGCACTTGTCATTTTCTGTTTTGTTGATAATGGCCATTCTGGTGGGTGTGAGATGATATCTCATTGTGGTTTTGATTTGCATTTCTCTAATGGCCAGGGACGTTGAGCATTTCTTCATGTGCCTCTTGGCCATCCGTATTTCCTCTTCTGGTAGGTGTCTGTTCAAGTCTTTTTCCCATTTTGTAGTTGGGTTGGCTGTCTTTTTGTTGTTGAGTTGAACAATCTCTTTAAATATTCTGGATACTAGACCTTTATCTGATATGTCATTTCCAAATATTATCTCCCATTGTGTAGGCTGTCTTTCTACTTTCTTGATGAAGTTCTTTGATGCACAAAAGTGTTTAATTTTGAGGCGCTCCCATTTATTTCTTTCTTTCTTCAGTGCTCTTGCTTTAGGTTTAAGGTCCATAAAACCACCTCCAGTTGTAAGATTCATAAGATATCTCCCTACATTTTCCTCTAACTGTTTTATGGTCTTAGACCTAATGTTTAGATCTTTGATCCATTTTGAGTTAACTTTTGTATAAGGTGTGAGATGCGGGTCTTCTTTCATTCTTTTACATATGGATATCCAGTTCTCTAGGCACCATTTATTGAAGAGACTGTTCTGTCCCAGGTGAGTTGGCTTGACTGCCTTATCAAAGATCAAATGTCCATAGATGAGAGGGTCTATATCTGAGCACTCTATTCGATTCCATTGGTCGATATATCTATCTTTATGCCAATACCATGCTGTTTTGACCACTGTGACTTCATAATATGCCTTAAAGTCCGGCATCGCGAGACCTCCAGCTTTGTTTTTTTTCCTCAAGATGTTTTTAGCAATTCGGGGCACCCTGCCCTTCCAGATAAATTTGCTTATTGGTTTTTCTAATTCTGAAAAATAAGTTGTTGGGATTTTGATTGGTATTACATTGAATCTGTAGATCAGTTTAGGTAGAATTGACATCTTAATTATATTTAGTCTTCCAATCCATGAACATGGTATGCCCTTCCATCTATTTAGGTCTTCTGTGATTTCTTTTAGCAGTTTTTTGTAGTTTTCTTTATATAGGTTTTTTGTCTCTTTGGTTAAATTTATTCCTAGGTATTTGATTCTTTTAGTTGCGATTGTAAATGGGATTCGTTTCTTGATTTCCCCCTCAGCTTGTTCATTACTAGTGTATAGAAAAGTTACAGATTTTTGAATGTTGATCTTGTAGCCTGCTACTTTGCTGTACTCATTTATTAGCTCTAGTAGTTTTGTTGTGGATTTTTCCGAATTTTCGATGTATAGTATCATATCGTCTGCAAACAGTGATAGTTTTACTTCTTCCTTTCCAATTTTGATGCCTTGTATTTCTTTTTCTTGTCTAATTGCTCTGGCTAGAACCTCCAACACAATGTTGAATAATAGTGGTGATAGTGGGCATCCTTGTCTTGTTCCTGATCTTAGGGGGAAAGTTTTCAATTTTTCCCCATTGAGGATGATATTAGCTGTGGGTTTTTCATATATTCCCTCTATCATTTTAGGGAAGTTCCCTTGTATTCCTATCTTTTGAAGTGTTTTCAACAGGAAAGGATGTTGAATCTTGTCAAATGCCTTCTCTGCATCAATTGAGATGATCATGTGATTTTTCTGCTTTGATTTGTTGATGTGGTGTATTACATTAATTGATTTTCTTATGTTGAACCATCCTTGCATACCTGGGATGAATCCTACTTGTTCATGATGTATAATTCTTTTAATGTGTTGTTGGGTATGATTTGCTAGAATTTTATTGAGGATTTTTGCATCTATATTCATTAGAGAGATTGGTCTGTAGTTTTCTTTTTTTGTAATATCTTTGCCTGGTTTTGGTATGAGGGTGATGTTGGCTTCATAGAATGAATTAGGTAGTTTTCCCTCCACTTCGATTATTTTGAGGAGTTTGAGGAGAGTTGGTACTAATTCCTTCTGGAATGTTTGATAGAATTCACATGTGAAGCCGTCTGGTCCTGGACTTTTCTTTTTAGGGAGCTTTTGAATGACTAATTCAATCTCTTTACTTGTGATTGGTTTGTTGAGGTCATCTATGTCTTCTTGAGTCAAAGTTGGTTGTTCATGTCTTTCCAGGAACCCATCCATTTCATCTAAATTGTTGTATTTATTAGCGTAAAGTTGTTCATAGTATCCTGTTATTACCTCCTTTATTTCTGTGAGGTCAGTAGTTATGTCTCCTCTTCCATTTCTGATCTTATTTATTTGCATCCTCTCTCTTCTTCTTTTTGTCAATCTTGCTAAGGGCCCATCAATCTTATTGATTTTCTCATAGAACCAACTTCTGGTCTTATTGATTTTCTCTATTGTTTTCATGTTTTCAATTTCATTTATTTCTGCTCTGATCTTTGTTATTTCTTTCCTTTTGCTTGCTTTGGGATTAGTTTGCTGTTCTTTCTCCAGTTCTTCCAAGTGGACAGTTAATTCCTGCATTTTTGCCTTCTCTTCTTTTCTGATAAAGGCATTTAGGGCAATAAATTTCCCTCTTAGCACTGCCTTTGCTGCATCCCATAAGTTTTGATATGTTGTGTTTTCATTTTCATTCGCCTCTAGGTATTTACTAATTTCTCTTGCAATTTCTTCTTTGACCCACTTGTTGTTTAAGAGTGTGTTGTTGAGCCTCCATGTATTTGTGAATTTTCTGGCATTCTGCCTATTATTGATTTCCAACTTCATTCCTTTATGATCCGAGAAAGTGTTGTGTATGATTTCAATCTTTTTAAATTTGTTAAGACTTGCTTTGTGACCCAGCATATGGTCTATCTTTGAGAATGATCCATGAGCACTTGAAAAAAAGGTGTATCCTGCTGTTGTGGGATGTAATGTCCTATAGATGTCTGTTAAGTCTAGCTCATTTATAGTAATATTCAGATTCTCTATTTCTTTATTGATCCTCTGTCTAGATGTTCTGTCCATTGATGAGAGTGGTGAATTGAAGTCTCCAACTATTATGGTATATGTGTCTATTTCCCTTTTCAGTGTTTGCAGTGTATTCCTCACGTATTTTGGGGCATTCTGGTTCGGTGCATAAATATTTATGATTGTTATGTCTTCTTGTTTAATTGTTCCTTTTATTAGTATATAGTGTCCTTCTTTGTCTCTTTTAACTGTTTTACATTTGAAGTCTAATTTGTTGGATATTAGTATAGCCACTCCTGCTCTTTTCTGGTTGTTATTTGCATGAAATATCTTTTCCCAACCTCTCACTTTCAACCTATATTTATCTTTGGGTCTAAGATGCGTTTCCTGTAGACAGCATATAGAAGGATCCTGTTTTTTAATCCATTCTGCCAGGCTGTGTCTTTTGATTGGGGAATTCAGTCCATTAACATTTAGAGTTATTACTGTTTGGATAATATTTTCCTCTACCATTTTGTCTTTTGTATTATATATATCATATCTGACTTTCCTTCTTTCTACACTCTTCTCCATATCTCTCTCTTCTGTCTTTTTGTATCTGACTCTAGTGCTCCCTTTAGTATTTCTTGCAGAGCTGGTCTCTTGGTCACAAATTCTGTCAGTGACTTTTTGTCTGAGAATGTTTTAATTTCTCCCTCATTTTTGAAGGACAATTTTGCTGGATATAGGAGTCTTGGTTGGCAGTTTTTCTCTTTTAGTAACTTAAATATATCATCCCACTGTCTTCTAGCTTCCATGGTTTCTGCTGAGAAATCTACACATAGTCTTATTGGGTTTCCCTTGTATGTGATGGATTGCTTCTCTCTCGCTGCTTTCAAGATCCTCTCTTTCTCTTTGACCTCTGACATTCTAACTAGTAAGTGTCTTGGGGAACGCCTATTTGGGTCTAATCTCTTTGGGGTGCGCTGCACTTCTTGGATCTGTAATTTTAGGTCTTTCATAAGAGTTGGGAAATTTTCAGTGATAATTTCTTCCATTAGTTTTTCTCCTCCTTTTCCCTTCTCTTCTCCTTCTGGGACACCCACAACACGTATATTTTGTGCGGTTCATATTGTCCTTGAGTTCCCTGATACCCTGTTCGAATTTTTCCATTCTTTTCCGGATAGTTTCTGTTTCTTTTTGGAATTCAGATGTTGTATCCTCCAAATCACTAATTCTATCTTCTGTCTCTTTAAATCTATCATTGTAGGTATCCATTGTTTTTTCCATCTTTTCTACTTTTTCCTTCACTTCCATAAGCTCTGTGATTTGTTTTTTCAGTTTTTCCATTTCTTCTTTATGTTCAGCCCATGTCTTCTTCATGTCCTCCCTCAATTTATCGATTTCATTTTTGAAGAGGTTTTCCATTTCTGTTCGTATATTCAGCATTAGTTGTTTCAGCTCCTGTATCTCATTTGAACTTTTGGTTTGTTCCTTTGACTAGGCCATATTTTCAATTTTCTGAGCATGATCCGTTATCTTCTGCTGGTGTCTGCGCATTTAGTCAGATTTCCCTGAGTGTTGGACCCCACAGGTTGTAAGATTTTTTTGTGAAATCTCTGGTTTCTGTTTTTCTTATCCTGCCCAGTAGGTGGCGCTTGTGGCACACGTTTGTCTACGGGATCCACCAGTAAAAGTTGCTGTGGGTCTTTTAACTCTGGAAAACTCTCGCCGTAGGGAAGGTTTGGCAGCCGAAGCGTCTTGGAAGAGTGCCAGCCGGCCTGGGGGTCCGAACGCGGGGTGGGTCGCCGGCCACCACAGCACGTGAGAGCGCCCGACCAAGTTTCCTAATCGGCCCGGGGCCCCAAGCGTGGCGGAAGGGCGCCAGCTGTCCCAGCCCGGGAGAGTGCACTGCTCCCAGGCGGAACGGGGAGTCACGTGTTTGGAAGGGACCCCCTGGTCACCGTTCTCCGCAGTCTGGGGATTTCTGACCCAACGCTTTCAGTTGGTCCGGGGGGCCTTGCGTGGTGGGGACGCCAGCCGCCGCGGCTTGAGGGGACCACCTGCCCAATTCTGCCAGCTGGCCTGGGAAGGAGGAAGGGAGGGACTCCGGCCGCTTACCGTCCCGCCCAGGAAAGCCTGCGTCCCTCGGTGTTCTCACCGGAGCTGGTTCTCCCAGACAGTCAGCCGTTCCAGGATGGGGTACACTGTCCCTTTGATCTCCGTCGTGGCTCCGGGAGCTGCTCTTTATTGTCTCCACTCCCCCAGTAGCTGTTCTGGAGGAGGAAAGGTGAGGGCGGCAAGGCTGTCGAGGCTGGTGGCAGAGGAGCTGGTGAAGGCAGAAGAGGGCACCATGGTGGTTGGAGAGCCGCCGGAGCAGGAAGGGGAAGAGGGCCGGCGGAGAAAGGAGGGGATAAGAAGGGTGGGCGGGTCGGCTACTGCGGGGCGTGGGCGCCGTGTGACGGGCCGGCGGAGAAAGAGAGGGGAGAAGGAGGGCGGGCGGGTCGGCTGCTGTGGGGTGTGGGCGCCGTGTGACGGGCCGGCGGAGAAAGAGAGGGGAGAAGAAGGGCGGGCGGGTCGGCTGCTGCGGGGCGTGGGCGCTGCGCGGCCCCGTCTTGACATTTTTTAAGTGACCTATTTTATAACGATTATTGCTTTCCATTTTTATTTCAAACAAAGTCACCACTTGTCTAATTTAAAATTCTTATTTCTGCTTTTCAGTAGCTTTTTCTGAACAAAAATGGGAAATGATTCTGGTTGCCTATTGAATTTAAGAAATGTATTTAATAGTGCTTGCTTAGCAGTTATACTAAAATAACAATACAGAGATTCGTATAGGCCTTAAGCAAGTCATGAAGCTGTGCACATTTCCAGTTTTTTAAGAAGGTCTTTGTATTCATGGAGTCCTTGCGTAATTCTAGTGTTATTTTATTATTTTTATTTAAACAAATATATGATTGATCAGGCATGATAAGGAAAGGCTGGATCTTAATGTCTAATTGGATTTTTGGCAAGGAATTCTGAAAGTCATGTTCCTTTTATAAATATCCCATAGGGAATTTTAATCTTTGATGAAAATACCTTTTTTAAGTTACTGACTCAATTCAGTAAGTTTCTTTGCAAAAATTCGTGATAATAGCATAGAATTTACTCTGTAGACCAATTATACAGCATGATACAAATATACATATATGGAATAATATGAACTGAAAAATAGCCTTTTCTGAACAAAATGGTGAGAATCAATTTTTGTTAGATGTTTCCTAGCATATTCATTTTTTTTTTAATAATTTTTTATTAATTAAAAAGAAATTACAAGAAAGAAACACAAACATCCGTAATATATGCTCATTCCATTCTACATATATAATCAGTAATTCACAATATCATCACATAGTTGCATATTCATCATCATGATAATTTCTGAGAACATTTGCATCAATTCAGAAAAAGAAATAAAAAGGCAACAGAAAAATAAAACAAAAACAGAAAAAGAAAAAAAATTTTTACATACCATATTCCTTATCCCTCCCTTTCATTGATCGCAGTATTTCAAACTGAATTTATTTTAACATTTTTTCCTCTATTATTTATTTATTTTTTTCCTGAATCTACTATGTGCTTTTATTTTTTTCATCCAATTTTAAAAAAAAATTTTTAATTAATCAAAAAAAAAAGAAATTAACACAACATTTAGAAATCATTCCATTCTACACATGCACTCAGTAATTCTTAGTATCATCACATAGATGTATGATCATCATTTCTTAGTACATTTGCATCGATTTAGGAAAAGAACTAGCAAAACAGCAGAAAAAGATATAGAATGTTAATATAGAGAAGAGAATTAAAATAATAATACTAATAAAATATATATATATAAAAAGGAAAAAGAAAAAAACAAAAACAAGATACAAACAAACAAACAAACAAACAAAAAACCATATTTCAGGTGCAGCTTCATTCAGTGTTCCAACATAGTTACATTACACTTAGGTATTATTGTGCTGTCCATTTTTGAGTTTTTGTATCTAGTCCTGTTACACAGTCTGTATCCCTTCAGCTCCAATTACCCATTATCTTACCCTGTTTCTAACTCCTGCTGGTCTCTGTTACCAATGATATATTCCAAGCTGATTCTCAAATGTCGGTTCACATCAGTGGGACCATACAGTATTTGTCCTTTAGTTTTTGGCTAGACTCACTCAGCATAATGTTCTCTAGGTCCATCCATGGTATTACATGCTTCATAAGTTTAGTCTGTCTTAAAGCTGCATAATATTCCATCATAGGTATACGCCACAGTTTGTTTAGCCACTCGTCTGTTGATGGACATTTTGGCTGTTTCCATCTCTTTGCAATTGTAAATAACGCTGCTATAAACATTGGTGTGCAAATGTCCGTCTGTGTCTTTGCCCTTAAGTCCTTTGAGTAGATACCTAGTAGTGGTATTGCTGGGTCGTAATCCATTCTGCCATTCTATGTCTTTTGATTGGGAAATTCAGTCCATTACCTTTTAGTGTTATTACTGTTTGGATAATATTTTCCTCTACCATTTTGGCTTCTGTATTATATATATCATATCTGATTTTCCTTCTTTCTACACTTTACTCCATACCTCTCTCTTCTGTCTTTTCGTATCTGACTCTAGTGCTCCCTTTAGTATTTCTTGCAGAGCTGGTCTCTTGGTCACAAATTCTCTCAGTGACTTTTTGTCTATAAATGTTTTAATTTCTCCTTCATTTTTGAAGGACAATTTTGCTGGATATAGAAGCCTTGGTTGGAAGTTTTTCTCTTTTAGTAATTTAAATATATCATCTCACTGTCTTCTAGCTTCCATGGTTTCTGCTGAGAAATCTACACATAGTCTTATTGGGTTTCCCTTGTATGTGACGGGTTGTTTTTCTCTTGCTGCTTTCAAGATCCTCTCTTTCTCTTTGACCTCTGACATTCTAACTAGTAAGTGTCTTGGAGAACGCCTATTTGGGTCTATTCTCTTTGGGGTGCGCTGCACTTCTTGGATCTGTAAATTTAGGTCTTTCATAAGAGTTGGGAAATTTTCAGTGATAATTTCTTCCATTAGTTTTTCTCCTCCTTTTCCCTTCTCTTCTCCTTCTGGGACACCCACAACACGTATATTTGTGCGCTTCATATTGTCATTCAGTTCCCTGATCCCCTGCTCAAGTTTTTCCATTCTTTTCCCTATAGTTTCTGTTTCTTTTTGGAATTCAGATGTTCCATCCTCCAGTTCACTAATTGTAGCTTCTGTCTCTTTAGATCTACCATTGTAGGTATCCATTGTTTTTTCCATTTTTTCTTCTTTGTCCTTCACTCCCATAAGTTCTGTCATTTGATTTTTCAGATTTTCTATTTCTTCTTTTTGTTCAGCCCATGTCTTCTTCATGTCCTCCCTCAATTTATTGATTTGGTTTTTGAAGAAGTTTTCCATTTCTGTTCGTATAGTCAGCATTAGTTGTCTCAGCTCCTGTATGTCATTTGAACTATTGGTTTGTTCCTTTGACTGGGCCATATCTTTAATTTTCCGAGCGTCATCCATTATTTTCTGCTGGTGTCTGGGCATTTGATCAGATTTCCCTGGGTGTGGGACCCGGCTGGTTGAAAGGTTTTTCTGTGAAATCTCTGGGTTGTTTTTCTTTTCCTGCCCAGTAGGTGGCACTCGTGGCGCTCGTCTGTCTGCGGGGCTCACCAGTAAAAGATGCTGTGGCTCCTTTAACTGGCCAGTCCGAATCTTGCAGTCAGCCCGGGAAACCGCGTGTGGAGGGGGTGGGTCGCCGGCCGCCGTGGCTTGGGGGACTGCCGGTCCAAATTGCCCAGCTGGCCCGAGACGCCAAGCGTGGCGGGAGGGCCCCACTATCCAACGTTCCCACTCAGACCGGGGAGCCACGTGCGTCGAGGGGACCCCAGTCGCCAGACGCCCCGGCCGGGAAAATGCGCGCCCCTTGGATATCTCACCGCAGCGGATTCTCCCTGCCCATTCAGCCATTCCAGAATGGGGTACGCTGTCTTTTTGGTCTCTGTCGTGGCTCCGGGAGCTGTTTCGTATTGTTTCTGTTTCCTTAGTTGCTTTTCTGGAGGAGGAGCTAAGACCCGCGCGTCTTACTAAGCCGCCATCTTCTCCGGAAGTCCCTAGCATATTCATTTTATTAATTTTTCTTTGTTTAGTTATATTCAGAGCCTTCCGGTTGTTACTGATGAACAGAGAAGTGATTTTTCCTATATTGGAAATTTGATGACAAAAGAGTTCATAGGTCAACAACTGATTCTAATTATCAAATCTTTGGATACTAATGAAGAAGGAGGAAGGTATGCCTGAATTTAATACTTGTTCTCATTTGCTTTTCCGACTTTCTGTATTAGAATATTTTCTTTGACAATATGGTTAAATATATTTAACCTAGCTACCTAAATTGCTCTATAAAGTTTTCTTTTCTCTTTCTTTTTCAATATGTATGTAAGCTTGTTATTCAATTTTTTCAATATAAATCAATAAAATCGTACTTTTTGGATAAAAATCCATTTGTATTTATCATTCTAGAGATGCTACTAGTACTATCTAAACAATTTTTTTTACCTCTGGTATTTTGCCATTTCATTGTAGTGATTTATGAAAGACCACACATGTTTATAAAATTAATTTTTTTGCAGAGCATGGAATTTTGATCTAAAGTCTGTATATAAGGATCTGTGCATGTTTATCGATAAAAATAAATGGAAATCCCAAATAAATGTAATTAAGTCTGCACAGTCAGTGAAGATAAAGTGTCATAATGATATTAGGTTAAAATAGTTTTTTTTGAATGCAGAAAACGATTGCTGGCTATCCTACAGGAGACTCTTACTCTGCCCACAACCCCAATTTCCCTCATTTCTTTTCTTGTTGAGAGACTACTCCATATCATTACAGATGATAATAAGAGAACACAAATAGTAAGTAATTTTCCTCATTGTTGGTAAAGAGAAGAGGTTTTGGTTAATGACATTGTGGATTATTTTATATTCTTTTTGGAACATTTTGCTTTATCTGTCTTTACTTGGTGTTTTAGTTTTGTCTCTCTGACAGGTTTATACACATCTTCAAACCAAATCTTAAAACATGTATCTGTTTCTTATGTCTTCTTTTTCGTCTTAGCATAATTGTTACTGTGTTGAATCAATTTGAAATGGAGCTGATTTTGTAAGAGTTAACATATGGCATGAGGTTTTGCCTATGAAGCATTGATAGTAGAGTATTTGAGAGCTGGCTCAAGTTATACATAGCTGGGTTAAAATTCCCTCTGATATTTCTTGGCTCTGTGTCTTTCAGCAGGTTATATAGCCTTTTACTGTCTGTGGAAATAAGAATAAGAATGAAAACTACCTTCCATTGTTCAGTGAAATAATGCTAATTAAGTGTTTGGTTAATACAGAAATTACTGTTACCCATTATAATATTACTATTTCCAGATATATTTTCCCTGGGGCAGTCAAAAAAGACGGCCCTTTATCATAGCTTTTCATAAAATCATATAATCTCAGAATTGCAGGTTAATTCACAGGTCATTTTTTCCAATTCCTCTTAATAAAAATGAACTTACATATGAATCCCTTTTTATAATATTCCCATTAAGTGGTTATCCAGCTTCTGTATAAGTACATCCTGTTAGGATGCAGCCTTCTCTGACTTGGCCAATTCTGGTGTTCTAGTGGTTCTGATCGAAAGTTCTTCTTTATGCTATCATTATTATATATTGATTGCCTAAAGGAAGAGGAAAAGAGTCTTCTATTTTTCTATATTTAATTGCCATATAGCAGAACCAGGGATGGATTAAGGATTTTAAGCAGAAAGTTTTAGTTTGTGGTATAGAATTTTAGGCACCATAATTCATTTTATCTGTTTTACAAACACTGCATATGCGGGATAGTTAATGTTAAGTATCTGTGTGCCTATACTACCTTCCTTTCAAATAAAGTTTGAGTTTTCAGTTAGGCTTGTTGTTTGTTTTTTTTGCTGGAGTAGTACTCTGAGGTGTTTTACAGACAGTATATCCTGGACATTTTCTTCCTTTTGCCAATAAATTGCGTTTTATTACTTAGGGTTTTAGGAAGCTATTTGATATAATTTGCTCATATAGAATATATATTAAAACATACTCTGAATTATTACTTCCATTACTTATATCAGGTTACAGAAATTATCTCAGAGATTCGGGCTCCAATTGTTAATATTAGTGTTAACAATCCTGCTGAAGCAAGAAAGAAAGAGCTTAAGGTAAGTCATTTCTAAATTAAAGAAATTTCTGAGTATTATATAGGTTTACTAGTCTATTTCCTTTTGCTATACATTTTGGAAATTGTTCTCACAAAGTAAAATTGCTTATTGAATATTGAACTGTAAGAGTATCTAAAATATTACTGGATTATGTTAGCTGGTTTCAGGAAGATAACTTTATATGCTGCATTTGTTTAAATTCTGGATTGTTGAGATATTAAATAATACTCTTTACATTGCTACAGATTTTCATAATAACAACTTTTGTTTGGTGTTTAAACAATTGATTTATATCTTTTTTTAGGTGGCTGAAATAAAAGTTAAGCTTATTGAAGCAAAAGAAGCATTGGAAAATTGCATTTCCATACAGGATTTTAATCAGGCATCAGAATTAAAAGAAGAAATAAAAGCATTAGAAGATGCCAAAATAAACCTAATGAAGGAGACAGAACAACTTGAAATTAAAGAAGTCCATATAGAAAAGGTATAGGTAACTTTTTAAATACTAAGTGCCAGCTATTATTAATCATTTCAACTAATCTTCTCTTTTTTTTTTTTAATTTTTTTTATTAATCAAAAAAAAGAAAAGAAATTAACACAACATTTAGAAATCATTCCATTCTACACATGCACTCAGTAATTCTTAGTTTCATCACATAGATGTATGATCATCATTTCTTAGTACATTTGCATCGATTTAGGAAAAGAACTAGCAAAACAGCAGAAAAAGATATAGAATGTTAATATAGAGAAGAGAATTAAAATAATAATACTAATAAATATATATATATAAAAAGGAAAAAGAAAAAAAACAAAAGCAAAAGATACAAACACAAACAAAAAACCATATTTCAGGTGCAGCTTCATTCAGTGTTCCAACATAGTTACATTACACTTAGGTATTTTTGTGCTGTCCATTTTTGAGTTTTTGTATCTAGTCCTGTTGCACAGTCTGTATCCCTTCAGCTCCAATTACCCATTATCTTACCCTGTTTCTAACTCCTGCTGGTCTCTGTTACCAATGATATATTCCAAGCTGATTCTCAAATGTCGGTTCACATCAGTGGGACCATACAGTATTTGTCCTTTAGTTTTTGGCTAGACTCACTCAGCATAATGTTCTCTAGGTCCATCCATGTTATTACATGCTTCATAAATTTAGTCTGTCTTAAAGCTGCATAATATTCCATCGTAGGTATACGCCACAGTTTGTTTAGCCACTCGTCTGTTGATGGACATTTTGGCTGTTTCCATCTCTTTGCAATTGTAGATAATGCTGCTATAAACACTGGTGTGCAAATGTCCGTCTGTGTCTTTGCCCTTAAGTCCTTTGAGTAGATACCTAGCAGTGGTATTGCTGGGTCGTAATCCATTCTGCCATTCTATGTCTTTTGATTGGGAAATTCAGTCCATTACCTTTTAGTGTTATTACTGTTTGGATAATATTTTCCTCTACCATTTTGGCTTTTGTATTATATATATCATATCTGATTTTCCTTCTTTCTACACTTTACTCCATACCTCTCTCTTCTGTCTTTTCGTATCTGACTCTAGTGCTCCCTTTAGTATTTCTTGCAGAGCTGGTCTCTTGGTCACAAATTCTCTCAGTGACTTTTTGTCTATAAATGTTTTAATTTCTCCTTCATTTTTGAAGGACAATTTTGCTGGATATAGGAGTCTTGGTTGGCAGTTTTTCTCTTTTAGTAATTTAAATATATCATCCCACTGTCTTCTAGCTTCCATGGTTTCTGCTGAGAAATCTACACATAGTCTTATTGGGTTTCCCTTGTATGTGACAGATTTATTTTCTCTTGCTGCTTTTAAGATCCTCCCTTTCTCTTTGACCTCTGACATTCTAACTAGTAAAATGTCTTGGAGAACGCCTATTTGGGTCTATTCTCTTTGGGGTGCGCTGCACTTCTTGGATCTGTAAATTTAGGTCTTTCATAAGAGTTGGGAAATTTTCAGTGATAATTTCTTCCATTAGTTTTTCTCCTCCTTTTCCCTTCTCTTCTCCTTCTGAACACCCACAACACGTATATTTGTGCGCTTCATATTGTCATTCAGTTCCCTGATCCCCTGCTCAAGTTTTTCCATTCTTTTCCCTATAGTTTCTGTTTCTTTTTGGAATTCAGATGTTCCATCCTCCAGTTCACTAATTGTAGCTTCTGTCTCTTTAGATCTACCATTGTAGGTATCCATTGTTTTTTCCATTTTTTCTTCTTTGTCCTTCACTCCCATAAGTTCTGTGATTTGTTTTTTCAGATTTTCTATTTCTTCTTTTTGTTCAGCCCATGTCTTCTTCATGTCCTCCCTCAATTTATTGATTTGGTTTTTGAAGAGTTTTTCCATTTCTGTTCGAATATTCAGCATTAGTTGTCTCAGCTCCTGTATGTCATTTGAACGATTGGTTTGTTCCTTTGACTGGGCCATATCTTCAATTTTCCGAGCGTCATTCATTATTTTCTGCTGGTGTCTGGGCATTTGATCAGATTTCCCTGGGTGTGGGACCCGGCTGGTTGAAAGGTTTTTCTGTGAAATCTCTGGGCTCTATTTTTCTTTTCCTGCCCAGTAGGTGGCGCTCGTGGCGCTCATCTGTCTGCGGGGCCCACCAGTAAAAGATGCTGTGGCTCCTTTAACTCGCCAATCTGAATCTCGCAGTCGGCCCCGGAAACTGCGCGTGGAGGGGGGGGTCGCTGGCTGCCGCGGCTTGGGGGTGTGCTGGTCCAAATTGCCCAGCTGGCCCGAGACGCCAAGCGTGACGGGAGGGCCCCGCTATCCAATGTTCCCAGTCAGACCGGGGAGCCACGTGCGTGGAGGGGACCCCAGTTGCCATCCGCCCCGGCCGGGAAAACGCGCGCCCCTCGGGTATCTCACTGCAGCGGGTTCTCCCTGCCCGTTCAGCCGTTCCAGAATGGGGTACGCTCTTTTTGGTCTCTGTCGTGACTCTGGGAGCTGTTTCGTATTGTTTCTGTTTCTTTAGTTGCTTTTCTGGAGGAGGAACTAAGACCCGCGCGTCTTACTAAGCAGCCATCTTCTCCGGAAACGTGTTGTGCTCTCAATCTTCTTTTTTTTAACTCGGATGTATGCCAGGATATATTTACTTCGCAGGATTTCATGACAGTACCATGTGTTAATGAAATAAAGTATTCTTCCTCACATTCTTTTCTTCTTTGAACTTTGAAAGGCGTTAATTTAATTTATTCGCTATAGGACTTTATTTGCTACCTTCTCATGCTAATCCCTATAATCAGAAGTCTTTCTTCCTTTGTTTCTTATCTTCCAATGGCTTCCTTCTGATTTTATATATATATATATATATATATATATATATATATATATATATATATTTCGCCTTAAAATGGTTTGGAAAAGGAAAATGTATCCATTTTTCCCTTATTTGTGTAATACCCTTGTCCTTTCAACTGCTAAGAAGAGTTACTATAGTAACTGTACCATCCTTACTTATATTTTATCTACTAACATTGAGAACTTCAATCTTTTCAATAATTTAGTGGTATTAGATAAATTAATTTCTTAAGGGGATTATTTCCTCGTAAGCCTTTAAATATGAAATAGCATAGTATTAATTACTATAATATTTGATGTTAATACAGGAGATTTTTTTAATGCAATTTTATTGAGATATATGCTCACATACCCCATATAATCATCAAATTATACAATCAGTGGTTTCAATATCATCATATAGCTGTGTAATCGTCATCACAATCAATTTTTGAATATATTCATTACTCCAAAAAAAAAAGAATAAAAGTAAAAATAAATGTGAGAAAGAACACCCAAAACATTCCATATTCCTCCACCCCCTTTTATTTACTTATATTTTTTTGTCTTTTTCTCTTTTTCCTTACTCATCTGTCCATATGCTAGATAAAAGGAGTGTCAGTCACTAGTAATCAGAATCACATGGTCATTCCTTAAAAGCTCTATAGTTAATCATCCTCAGGAATAAAGACTATTGGATTACAGCTCAACAGTTTCAGGTATTTCCCTCTAGCTACTCCAATTACCCCCAAACTGAAAAGGGATATTTGCATATAGCATAAGATTAACTTTGAGAATGACCTCTCAAAACTATTTGAAATCTCTCAGCCACTGTAACTTCATTTCATTTCTCTTCCCCCTTTTGGTCAAGAAGGCTTTCTCACTCCTACAATGCCAGGGCCTGGCATGTCACCTAGAGCCATATTCCACATTGCTAGAGAGATTTACACCCTTGGTAGTCATGTCCATATAGGAACAGGGTAGTGAGCTCACCTGCAGAGTTTGCTTAGAGAGAAAAGCCACATCTGAACAACAAAAAAGGTTCTCTGGGTGTGTCTTTTAGGTGTAATCATAAGTAGGCTTAGCTTCTCCTTTGTATGAATAAGTGTCTCATAAGGGCAGTTCCCAAGATCATGGGCTTGGCCCATCAAATTGACTGTTCTCAGTGATTGCGAGAATATCAGGTCCTCCCCAGCTGGGAAGGTTTAATATTTCCACTTTTTTCCCAGTGGAAAAAACCATACTGCCTCCAGAAGGGCTGCAACAACAGTCTACTTTCCAACCACCAGTGAAAGTTACATCTCTCTCTCCATATTTTCTCCAGCACTTGTCTTTCTCTGTTCATTTTTATACAATTTTATTCAAACATCATACAATCCAATGTAAGTAAAAAATCAGTGGTTCCAAGTATAGTCACATAGTTATACATTCACTACCAAAGTCTATATGAGAACATTTCCATTTCTTCCACAAAGACTCCCATACTCTTCCCCATGTCCCCTGCTTAATGACATTTAGCTTTGGCATATCTTCCTTACAGTCAATGGAAGCATGTTACAAGTGTGTGTTAATGATATATCCTAGTTTGCATTGACTGTATTCCCCTCACCATCCCATATTCAACACCTTGCAATGTTGACATCCGTTTGTTCTCCATCATGTAAAAATATTCTTTCATTTGTACATCTAATCACCATCATTGTCTACTCCAGACAAGGCTAAGTTATATTGTCTCTTAGATGCTCCCAGACCACCGCCCTCAACCTTACTCATCACACTCTGCTTCGTTCAGTGTACTTATAGTATTGTACTACCATCAGATAGAATTGTGCTATCTATTTTTGAATCTTTACAATCAGTCCTCATGAGCATTCTTGGCTCCTTCAGTATCTAATGCCCAATTTTTACCCTCTTTCTATCTCTTGTCCTGTTTTCTTAATTTTAACTCTCAAAGTTCATTCATTAATGTTAGTTCATATTATTGAGACCATACAGTATTTATCCATTTGTTTCTGGCTAATTTCACTCAGCATAATGGCCTCAAGATTATCCTCATTGTTACATGCTTCATGACTTTTTTTCTGTCTGATACCTGTGTAATATTCCATTTTATATATATATATGCCACAGTTTGTTTAGCCACTTGTCTGTTGATGGACATCTGGGCTGTTTCTGCCTCTTGGCAATTTGAATAATGCTGTTATAAACATTGATGTGCAAATGTCCTTTTGTGTCCTTAGTTCCTCCGAATATATTCCTGGTAATGCGATTGCTGGATCACGTGGTAGTTTTATACTTACTTTCCTGAGGAACCACCAAACAGTGAATAAGTGTTCCACCAACAGTGAATGAGTTTACCTTTTTCCCCCACATCCTCTCCAGCACTTGTAGTTTTCTGTTTTTTTGATAATGGCCATTCTAGTAGGTGTGAAATATCTCCCCCCTAATAGCCAGTGAAGTTGCGCATTTTTTCATATGTTTTTCAGCCATTTGTATTTCCTCTTCTGAAAAGTGTCTGTTCATGTCTTACCCATTTTTAAATTGGGTTGTTTATCTTTTTGTTAAGTTGTAGAATCTCTTTATATTCTGGATATTAAACCCTTAACTGGCATATGATTTCCAAATACTGTCCCTCATTGCATTTTACTTCTTTTAACAAAGACCTTTGATGCACAAAAGTGTTTAATTTTGAAGAGATCCCATTTATCTATTTCTTTCGTTGCTTATTCTTTGGGTGTAAGTTTCAGGAAATCACCTCCTATCACGAGATATTTAAGATATTTCCCTACATTTCCTTCTAAAAATTTTATTGTCTTGGCTCTAATGTTTAGGTCTTTAAACCATTTTCAGTTAATCTTTGTATGATACGGTATGAGATAGGTGTTGTCTTTCACTTCATTTCATTCCCTAGTTCTCTAGACACCATTTATTGAAGAGGCTGCTCTGTCTCAGTTGAGTTGGCTTGACTGCCTCATAAGAGATGAATTGTCCATAGATGAGAGGGTCTGTTTCTAAACACTGAATTCAGTTCCATTGGTCAGGTCTTTCTTTATGTCAGTACCATGTTGTTTTGGCCGCTGTAGCTTTGTGATATACTTTAAAGTCAGGTAGTATGTAATCTCCCACTTCAGTCCTTTTTAAAAATATTTTTAGGTATTTGGGGCACCCTGCCCTTCGAAATAAATTTGGTTATTGATTTTTCTATTTCTGCAAAGTAAGTTGTTGGGAGTTTAATTGGTATTGTATTGAATTTATAAATCAATTGCTTCTTCCTTTCCTATTTGGATGTCTTTTGTTTCTTTTTCTTGCCCAGCTGCACTAAGTAGAACCTCTAGCACAGTGTTGAATAAGTGGTGATAGTGGGCATCCTTGTCTTGTTCCCGATATCAACAGGAAAGTTTTCAGTCTTTCCCCATTGAGAGCTATGTTATCAGTGGGTTTTTCATATATACCCTGTATCATATGAGGAAATTTCCTTCTATTCCTACTTTCAAAGTATTTTTATCAAGAAAGGATGCTGGATTTTGTCAATTCCTTTTCTGCTTCAATCAAGATGAACATGTAGCCTTTCCCCTTTGCTTTGTTAATATGGTGCATTACACCGATTGATTTTCTTGTGTTGAATCTCCCTTGCATACTTGGTATAAAACCCGCTTGATCATGGTGTGTAATTTTTTTAATGTCTATTAGACTCAGTTTGCAAATATTTTGTTGAATATTTTTGCATCTATATTCATTAAAAAAATTGGTCTGTAATTTCCTCTTGCAATATCTCCGTCTGGCTTTGATATTAGGGTGATGTTGGTTTCATAGAATATATTAGGTAATGTGACCTCCTCTTAATTTTTTGGATGAGTTTGTGCTGGATTGGTACTAAATGTTTCTTGAATGCTTGGTAGAATTCACATATGAAGCCATCTGTTCCTGGACTTTTTTTAGGGGGTAGGGGGAGTTTTGTGATGACTGATTCAATCTCTTCACTTGTGATTGGATTATTGAGGTCATCACTTTCTTCTCAAGTCAATGTTGGTTCTTTATGCTTTTCTAGGAAGTTGTCTATTTTGTCCTCATTGTCTAGTTTTTAACATATAATTGCTCATTGTATTCTCTCATTATCGCCTTTATTTCTGCAGGGTCAGTAGTTTTGTCCCCTCTCCCATTTCTGATTTTATTTATTTACATCTTCTTGTGGATTTTTTTTCATTCTAGCTAAGTGTCCATTTGTTATTGATTTTTCTCAAAGAACCAACTTCTGGTTTTGTTAATTCTATTTTCATGTTCTCAATTTCCTTTATTTCTACTCTAATCTTTGTTACTCCTTTTCTTCTGTTTGCTTTGGGGATAATTTGCTGTTCTTTCTCTAGTTCCTCCAGATGAACTTGATTTTTGCTCTTCTTTTTCAGTAGGCATTTTGGGCAATAAATTTCCCTGTCATCACCACCTTTGTTGTACTCCATAAGTTTTGATATGTGTTCTCATTTTCATTTGCCTCAAGATATTTACTGATTTCCCTAGTAATTTCTTCCTTTTCTCACTGGTTAAGAGTATGTTGTTTAGACTCCATATATCTCTGAATTTTCCGGCTTTCAGCCTGTTACTGATTTCCAGTTTCATTCCATTATGATCTGAGGAAGTGTTTTTTTCTGATTTTAGTCTTCTTAAATTTATTGAGACTTGCTTTGTGACCCAACATGTAATCTATCCTGGAAAATGATCCACAAGTACTTGAGAAACATGTGCATCCTGCTTTTGTGGGGTGTAATGTTCTATTAATGTCTGTTAAGTCTAGTTCATATATTGTAGTATTCAACATGTCTGTTTCCTTATTAATCCGCCGTTCTATCCATTGACGTGAGTGGTGTACTGAAGTCTCCAAATATTGTTAGCGGTATCTGTTCTCTTCAGTGTTGTCAGTGGGTGCCTCATGTATTTTGGGGTGCTCTGGCTTGGTGTATAAATATTTGTGATTGTTATGAATTTTCCCTTTTATTAATACAAAGTATCCTTCTGTGTCTCTTTTGTTTTACATTTGAAGTCTAATTTGTCTGATACTAGTATAGCTGCCCTCAGTCTTTACTGATTATTGTTTGCATGAAATATCTTTTTCTAGCCTTTCAGTGTCAACCTGCTTTTGTCCTTGGGTCTAAAATGAGTCTCCTGTAGACAGCATATAGATGGGCTCTATTTTTTAATGCATGCTGCCAGTCTTTTTTCTTTTGTTTGGGAATTTGACTCATTAACATTTAATGTTGTTGCTATAAAGTCACTGCTTTCTTCTACCATTTTGCCTTTTGGATTTCCTATATCATATTGTGTTAGCTAGGGTTCTCAAAGAAACAGAATCAGCAGGAAATATTTGTAGATATGAAATTTATAAAAGTGTCTCACATAACTTTTGAGGAACATAGAGTCCAAAATCTGTAGGGCAGACTGTGAAGCTGACAGCTTTGATGAAGGGTCTGAACAAACTTCACAGGAGAGGCTTGCCGCCAAATCAGGAAGAGAGACTGACTCTTCTGAATCCTCCTTAAAAGCCTTCCAGTGATTAGATTAAACATCATTCATTGAAGAAGACACTCCCCTTGGCTACTTACAAATGCAGTCAGTTGTGGATGTAGCTGATGTGATTATGATTTAATTCTATGAAATGGCCTTAGTAACAGGCCAGCACTTGCCCAGCCAGACAAATGGGTACCACCTGGCCAAGTTGACACATGAACGTGACCATGACAGTCCACCCTTTGTCAACTTGGCAGCTCTAAACATCACCTTAAACCATACTTACTTCCTAAATAGAAAACAATAAAAGACACTTTTTTTTCCTTGCCTAACAATACTCAATTGTCACATACAACCGGAAATGCATTAAATCTCCCCAGACCAGGGTGCAAGTCCTTGGGTAATCATACTTAAACTTGATATCTTACAACTCAAATACTATAACATGAGCAAAACAGCATTACAGTCCTCATTTTGTAACTGATCACATGGTCATAGTTCATATTGATCACTACCGTCTTCCATTACCCATTCCATGTTCCCTTTACCCTCAGCAAGCACTTCAGCTGGCTGTGGTTCTTTGCCTGGTGGAGTGACCCAAACCTTCATTCCTGAAATGTTAGTTTGTTCATTTGAGTGGGCCATATCTTTTTTTTTCTAGTATGACTCTTAAATTTTCTCCTGGTGTCTGGGCATCTGATTTCTTTGATTAGCTTTTTCTGGAGGCTGTTTTCACTCTTTTACCTGAGGTTTTCTTGTTGGTTGGCTTTATTCTCTATCTGTTCTTTGGCTTCCATTCAACTTATTCTACACATCTAGCATAGCTTCTGTTTATCTTATCAGATTTTTTCAGGTCTTGTTTTTCTAATTCTTGCCCCACCTATATGGAAACCATTTTTTGAACAATGTCTCCCTAAATATGGTCAACCCCAATCTGATTTTCTGCAACCAGAAGGCCCAGGTCTCAGGAGGAGGGTGAAATCAATATCAAATTTCCCTGAGAGTGAGTCCCAGTACGTTGAGTTTCCTATGAAGTCTCTTGAGTATGTGCTTTTAACCTACCATGCCCAGCAGGTGGCATTGTCAGCCTGCAGCTCCCCACCAGTATAAAGTGACAACGTGCCTTTAATTCTCTGCAGCCCAGTCCTACTAGGGGTTTGATTGAGATAGATGCTGAGGTAAAAGGGGGCCTTAAGTTGCTTCTTTTTCCAGTTCCTCAGGCCTGAATTCTCTGAATACGGGCTACCACTAGAGCTAGGCCCCTTCCGTTTTTTCTTACACCCTTTAGGAAATTATTTCTCCCACTTCACTCCTTACTTTGTTCCACTGACTTTTCTTAACTCAGCCCTTGCCTGGGTCAACCTGATCATTGAGTATCTATAGCATTTTCTCTATGAACTGCTTAGAGTAGTTTGGAAAAAGAAGAAAAATATATGAAATCCCTTTTCAGAGACAGATCCCAGGTCCCCAGGTTCGCCAATCAAGAGCTAGAGTTGGTACAAGGCTCCATATTCTCCCTTTTTAGTTTTTTGAGCTCTGCCATCTCCAAAATCTTCTGCCTTTATTCTTTTTTATTGTATTAAATTTTATTTTTTGTCTGTCAGCCCCACCCCCTCACTACTGGGATTAATTAAAATAGCAGTTGGAGCTTTGCTGAGCTACCTTCCCTTGCTCCCATTAGAGAGTACTTAAAGATATTCCCTTTAGGGAATTATCTCCATCACCTGATTACCTTGTCTTGCAGGCATATGCTAATCCTACCCTTGTCTGTGACAGTGTGAGTCCTGAGAATGCCTGTAGTTCTACCCAATGAGCTGTTAGGAAGTTAAAACAGAAAAAAAGCTGCAGAAAAATTAAAAACAAAAAATCCTTTAAAAGCCAGACACCAGCCAAACAAGAGCTGAAACTGATACCAGATTCTATGTGCCCTTTTTTTTCGGGGGGCGGGGGGTGGTGGTGGTGGTGGTGGATCCTTTTACAGTATTTTGAACTTCTCCAATTCAGAAACCTCTTTTTTTTCCTTTTCTTTCTGTCAGCCCTGCTCCCTGTGCCAGAGTGTGAAGCCTCTGGGTTCTTTGCGTGCTCCTAGTTTATCTGTGCTTGAGTATTATTTTCAGCAGTATACATATGTTAATTAATTTTCAAGCTGGATCTTGGTTAGGCTACCTTCCTTACTCCTCATAGAGAGGTCTTCTTTTTCCCTCGGGGAACCAACTCCGAAACAGCATGCAATGCCAGTGTGGGAGGTGTACCAGCCTCCATGGCTTGTGAGACTTAGGTTTTGCATGAGATTTCAGCCATCCACCTGTTCCAGACTGATGTTTGATGTGTGTCTGGTCATTGAAGTTCCTCAGTTGTTCATATAGTTCTTGGTTATTTACTAGCCTTGGAGAACTCACTAAATTCCATACCTCATTATGCTGCCATCTTTCTCTGCTCTCTTTAATACAGGAGATCTTTTAAGATCTTGCCTTTTGTAATGATACCATTATTGTATTTTTAGTTTGAGAAATGCTAATCAGTATTTTAATAAAGAATATGCTACATTTGGAAGAGTTTACTATATAGGAGAATTTAATAAGTTGTGCTATGTCCTTGACCTCACCCCAATAACCCATCACCCCAATAACCCATCTCCCCAATGAGTATGCCTGAATTTTATTTTCACAGCTAATAGTTTATTTCTTTTGTTTGAGAAAGTATGTGGATCCATATACATTATTAATGAAAATGTATTTTAAGCTTAAAAATGACATAAACTGTAAAACTGAACTGGGAAAATATTAGCAAAGTTGTCTGTTGTGATTAAAATATCACTCTTAAGTGTGGCTTGCTGGGACTTTGTATGTGTCCATTTTTCCTGTTAAAGGGCTATGTATTTATTATCATTTAATTACAACATAGCTTAATAAACGCTATTGTCAGTGAAGTATATAAGTTTTATGGGGAGGCATATTACTCAGGTAGGATGTTGTTGCTTTCCTCAGAGGAAGACATGCTTTAACCTGAGATATGAATAAAAATAATATAAGCTAACATTACAAGGTGCTTTCTGTGTGCTAGCCACTGTTTCACGCACTTTACAAATGTTAATTAATTTGATTTAAAAAATAATCATATGAAGCTGGTACTATTACTAATCTCATTTTGTAGAGGGGGCAAGTTGTAAATAGTGTTTTCAATTCTGCAGATAGATGGAAGTTCCTATATTCTTACAGAAGATAATGGGAACATCTTTACTAATGCAGACTATTTTGTCCTTCATTTTAGAATGATTCTGAAACACTACAGAAGTGTCTTATTTTGTGCTATGAACTTTTGAAGCAGATGTCTATTTCAACAGGTATAAGTGCAACCATGAATGGGATCATCGAATCTTTGGTATGTTGATGACCTCAAAGTCTATTTTAACTTATACCTCTTTGATTTTGTAAGTAATATGTCTTTGGGGCTTAGACAGATGGAAAGGTTGCTATTTTAAACATCTGGTAAGTCCAAATGGTAAAAAAAAAAAAATAGTACATAGTAGCTACTTAGTATTATGAAGATGAAGTAAAATAATGCATGTAAAGGACCTAGTACAGAGCAAAAGCTAAGTATTCTTTTGAAGGATTAAAAAATATATCCAAAGAATTAATGTATCCAAAGTATTAATCCACAGTGTTATTATTTCACAATGAATTCAATAGTAAAAAGCATTAATTCATGTAAAGAACCTAGTACAAAGCAAAAGCTAAGTATTCTTTTAAAAGGTTTTAAAAAATATATCCAAAGAATTAATATATCCAAAGTATTAATCCATAGGATTATTATTTCACAATATATTCATTAGTAAAAAAATCTTTGAGATATTTTACATTCTGTTTTTCATACTGTCTTTAGCACATTTCAGTTTGGATTAGTCACATTTGAAGTGCTCAGTAGCCCCTCATGTGGCTAGTGGTTTCAGTAATAGTGCAGCTCTGCAATGTTTTTTAAATAGTACTATTCATTCAAAGTGAATTTTGAATGTGTCCAATTCTCTAAGAGGCTTTTACCAAAGTGGTTTGTATTTGGGATTGGTGATAAGCAGCCAATGAATGTCATCTGAAATCTAGTTCATTGGGTTGTCATGAGTTTTTAAATGCAGAAAGAAGATGGTTGTTTATAAAAATCTAGTGCCTCTGATTAAGAACTAGTTTCTACTCAATCATTAGAGTTTAGTTTTATTTTTAGTAAAGTACATGTCTTCTGTGAAAAGTGATTCTTCTACTTGGGTACTTTATGTCTGGTCCAATTATAAGAAAATGAGTAAAGTAAATCATGGTATACTTTTAAGCAATTAAAGTATTAAATATGGAGGCTATATATGTGAGAAAGTATACATCTATTGAGTGAATAAAGAATGCAAAATGAATTTAAGTGTATATAAAAACAATCTGGCTAAAGATTAAAAAGATACCATGGAGCAATATAAACAGGCCAGGTGTTTGGAGTTAGTATTTTTATTAAGTTATTTTTAATAAATAAAAAGCCACAAATTATTCAGTGAGTAAATATTTATTGAATGCACCTGTTTTAT
Organism: Tamandua tetradactyla; assembly: GCF_023851605.1. Taxonomy (NCBI): domain Eukaryota; kingdom Metazoa; phylum Chordata; class Mammalia; order Pilosa; family Myrmecophagidae; genus Tamandua; species Tamandua tetradactyla. Next base: position 17,496,350 of record NC_135345.1, read on the forward strand.
ATACTGAATGGTGAGGATAGATTCCTCGGTATACAAAACAGACTTTGCCCTTATGGTTGTTCTGATTAAATAAGGGGTCATGGATCAAATAAATAAATGGATGCTTATGCCATTAATAAGTGTTCTGAAAAAGAGATACATAGTCAAATGTGAACTAATAGGGGAATTTATCCATTCATGGAAGGCATGATATTTGTTCTGATACTTGGATAATTAATAATTAGGTATAAAAAGGAGAGAAGAATGTTCTAGACCTCTCTCCAAATGGTATCCAGAAGTCACATATGGCATTAAACTTTTGAAATATGTTGAGTCCAAATTGATATGTATTGTGTATATAAAAATAAACTGGGTTTCAAGGACTTAATTAAAAAAATGTAAAATCAATTTATATTGATTTATTGACTACATGTTGCAATAATATTTTTGGCTGTATGGGGTTAAATATATTAAAATTAATTTTACCTATTTCTTCTTTTTAATGTGCCTACTAGGAAATTTAAAAATTACATATGTGGTTCTCATTTGTGACTTCCTTTATGTTTCTGTTGGACAGCCCTTAATAGTAGATATTGAAATCAGAGCATTTGGACAGAGAACATGATGTAGCATGGTACAATGTGAACCTGGGAAAGACACTATAACGTGGGATTTTATCTGTTATGTTTAGGAGCTTTCTTGCAGACCTGTAAGCATTAAGCCGCCATTAAATCAGTTTTAGCACTCTAGGGTCTCATGATCAGACTATATTTGAGGAAGATCAGTCTAAGTATATTTATTCTTCTCTTTTAGCCATTTAATATTTATTGTCTTTGTTTTTATTTTACTGAAGAATTTTGTTGACATCTGAGTTAATGAACAATATGAAAATGAAATAATTGCACAAAATCACATGGAAATCTTATATTGACCATGTTTTTAATATACTGTTGATCAATTCTTGCCCTGGCCACAATTTTAATTTCTAATTCATTTCAGATTCTCCCTGGAATAATAAGTGTTCATCCTATAGTAAGAAACTTGGCTGTTTTATGCTTAGCATGCTGTGGACTACAAAATCAGGATTTTGCAAGTAAACATTTTGTTTTACTATTGCAGGTAAGATTGATTTATATGACAAAATCCTAATTGTACTTCTGAAATAAATACTCTTATCTGTAGTGACAGTGCTAATACTTTAAATTTTTCTATTCCAGGGTTTATTAAATGGGTCTCATTGATTTGTTTTTTATTTCTTTCTTATTAAAATCTCCCTTGAAAAAAAAATGAATTGTCAATTATTTAAGATATTCTTTTAGTTATTTATATAGCAAATATTAAGTTCATGTTATGTGCATGATACTATTCAAGTCTCAAAGTATATGGTAGTGAAAAGAAAACAAGATAAAAATTCTTGTCCTAATGGAGATTACATTGTAGAAGGGGAAAACACAATGAAAAATAAACACGTTAATGCCAGATGGACAAAAATAAAATAGAGCAGGAGAATAAGGAGTAGGAATAGGGAGAGGAAGCTGGTTGAGAAAGGCCTTACAAATAAGCTGATATTTTGATCAGTACTGGAAGGAAGTGAAAATGAGCCAGTGGATACTTGGGGCTAAGGCAGATTGAGCAGTGGGAAGGATAGTAGGACAAAGGTTTGCAGGTAGCAAGATGGCCATTTCTTCTCGGGACTAATAGGCTGTGATGATTTCAACCATTACTGTGCATAAGATGGGAAGGAATCTAGGTTTTTAAGCAGAGGATCATCTTGATCTGACTGGATATGATGTTGTTGTTCACCAAGTGTTGGTAAACCTTTTCTATAGAGGGCCAGAGAATAAATATTTTTAGCTTTGCAGACCTTATGGTGTGCCTTAACTACTCAATTCTGCAATTCTAGCCTGAAAGCAGTCATAGATATTATGTAAATGAACGTATGTGGCTGTGGTCCAGTAAAACTTTATTTTGTTATCATAAAATATTTTTTATATTTTATATAATTTTTATATAATAAGAAAATGTGTTATTTTTTTAATCACAAAATATAACCATTTGAAAATGTAAAACTCCCCTTAACTTGCAGGCCATGCAAAAACTGGTGTTGGGCTGGATTTGGCTTGCTGGCCATAGTTTGCAGATCCCTAGTGTTAACCTTGGAGGTCTGAGGAGGATGAAAGTGTGATGCTAATAGTGAAAGTTTTGCAATAATTCAGTAAAAAAGATGATGACAACTTGGACCAGGGCAGTGATTACTGGGTTAGTGAGACATAGTGGTAATTTATGTTTGAAGATTAAGTCTAGAATTTGCTAATGAATCCGATACGGTATGCGAAGTTGGCTAAGGATTTGGGCCAGAATAACTGTAAGAGTGGAATTGCCCTTTCCTAAAATGAAGAAGACTGAGGGACAGATAGAGTTCTTGTAATATATATCCAGGTTCATATGTATGTCAGAAGGAGGTGGAGGAGGAACAGATAAGGAGTTCACTTTGGGGTATGTAAAGTTTGAAATTTGAAATATAAGTGAATGTATTGAATAGGCATTTGTTTGTGAGTTTAGAGTATAGGGTAGAGTTCCAAGCTGGCAGATGAATCTATAAATCTTTATTCAATAGATGATATTGCTTGGAAACCAGATGTCACCTGGTGTTTTAGTTTGCTAATGCTGCTAGAATGCAATATACCAGAAATGGAATGGCTTTTATAAAGGGGATTTATTAAGTTGCAAGTTTACAGTTCTAAGTTCTAAGGCCACAAAAATGTCCAAACTAAAGCATCCAGGTAAAGATACCTAAGATCAACCGAAGAAAGGCTGATACCTATCACATGGGAAGGCACATGGCTAGGTGTCTGCATCCTCTCCAAGCTTCTGATTTCAAATGGCTCTCTCAGACTCTGGATCTTTCTGGCTTCTGGCTTGCTTAGCATCTCATGGGAAGGCACATGGCAATGTCTCCTGTGCTCTAAACCTCTATTTGAGGGCATCTGCTCTGTCTGTTGGCACTCTGAATGTCTGTGTCTATGTTGCTTCTGGTTCTTGTCTAGCTTCTGTTGGCTCTTTTAGATTCTGGAATCTCCTGGGGCTTCTGCATTTCGAAACATCTGTGTCTCTGTTGGCTGTGAAGCAACTTCAAAACGTCTCTCCCTTTAACAGATTAGTAAACTAATCAGTGCACACCTTACATGGGTGGAGTCACATCTCCATCTAGTCAAAAAGTCACACCCAACAATTGATGGGATTACATCTCCATGGAAACAATCCAAAAGATCACACCTACAACTGGGTGTTTCACATCTCTGTGGAGGCAATCCAATCAAAGTTTCTACCCTAAACAATAGGTCTACCCACCACAAGATTGGCTCAGGAGAAAGAAAATGGCTTTTCTGGGGTACATAACAGTTTCAAACTAGCATAACTGGGAAATGTGTGTGGGTAGACAAGAGATCCAAACTATCTAGTATCCTATTGTTCAGCCACCATTTAAAGGTAAGGGAGATAAAGAGGAACCATTAGAAAAAACTAAGATGAAGTAGTAGACACTCTGGGGAGAGTGTGATGTCCTGGAAGGTAGGTGAAATAACATTTTAAAGAGGACAGAATGACCCAGCTGTCTAATACTGTTGACAGTTTGGTGAGAATTGCCAAATTCTTTGCATTTAGCAATTAAGGAAGTTGTTGGTGACTTGCAAGAGAATAGTTTATGTGGAGTGGAAGTGTGATTGGAGTGGGCCAATGAGAGAATTATAGGAGAGGAATGGCAGGCAGCCTGTGCAGACTACTTTTTTCAACTACTAATTCTGCTATTGTTGCTTGAGAGCAGGTACAAGGTTGTTGTTATTAGGAATAACAGAAAAATTGGAAGTAGCAAGAAGGGATATGGGATGAAAAGAGTTTTGTTTTTTATTTTTAGATGGATAACATCACAGCATGTTTATGAACTAAGGAGAATGATTCAGTTGAAAGGGAAACTTACTAAGAGAGGAGAGATAGGTGCTATTATTGAATAGACAAGATGGGATGGAATCTAGTATATCAGTGGAAGGGTTTTATTTTTAGTTCCTCATACTGGACACCTGTCTTTGATATTTGGGCTTGGCTTAAATTGGAAAAGATAACCCTCTTTCACCTCTACTGTGTAAAAAGGCAGTGTGATTCATGTAGCCTCTGGTGTTGCCAGATATTACAGGTTAAAAAAGTTGCAAGGAATTTTGGTGAAAGTGCTTGCCAATAAATAAGTAAATTAAGGTAGCAAAGGAAAACATTTTGTGCCTATGTTGAAAATAACATGGGGACAACATTGATCATCATTTTTCAAAATGTAAATTGCACCCAACATAAAGCCCTTATCTTGAAGCAGTCTTTAATGCTACTTATAATTTTGTCAAGAAAAATAAAGCATAGATTAGAAAGATACTGGGAAAGTCATATGTTCTGAAAACTGGCTGTAGCTTATATTGAAGGATTAAAATTAAACCATACTTTTGTCAAATTCAATTCTCAGGAATTTCAGGATTTTGTTTTAATTTTTTGAAAGATCATGGAGAAATATCAGCAATCAATTCCTTTTAATGTGCAATGGTGGAATGCCTCCTTCTTTATATTTATCAATTACATGCAGTTATTATCAAATAATCTTATTTTTCCCCTTTTGGACACTTGGAGTATAAGTACACATTTAAAATGGTGAAAAGTTTTTTTTAAACAAATTAGGAGAAAAATCATGGTACTTTGACCAGATGGAACATTTATAGTACTTGGCCAAACATCTGTTTTTGCCCCATTGAAGAAGAATGAACTCGTTGTGTTATGGGGACTCATTACTTTCTAAGTATCAGGAGGCACTGGCACCAGTGATTCTGCCAGCAATTCTGAAGGAAATCTTTGATTACTATTCTGATATTAATTGGCTTTACAGGTGTCTAGGAAATAAAACATTGCATTTTAAAAGAGATTTTTCAAAGAAATAGGAAGAGTTAAGTTCTCTACTGTACAGATTCCTGGCTTTCTAGAAGATGGGTTTTGAAGTGCTAAGTTAACCCTTTTTTTTAAGGTGGAGGAAAATTGATCGGAACATTTCATAGAGAAGGAATATTTATGTTTGGCTTACTAAGTGTTTATTTATGGCAGCAGAAATGATATGCTATGAATTTAACACTTAAGATTGTCTCACAGCATTCTGGAGTTATTTAGTAAAACTTCATCTCCCACTTGACAAAGAGAATTATAAGGGCAATGATACTATTTGCTTCTATGTAATTTCCAGTTGTGAAAAGGAATTGTCAAAATCCAGTTTGAAAATAAATGAATGTTGCCTTATCAAGAATTGTCCACAGTTTCACACTTTTTCCAAGCCAAAATTGTCAATATTAGTCTTGTCATGGAGTTAAAGTTTTAAAGAATTAAAGTTTACCTTTTTGTTTAAATAAATTTAATTTCCTAAACCTTTTTGAAGAAATATTGATCTTTGCTGAAAAAAACAACTTTTTTGTAAATTAAAAATTTTGTTTGAGAAGTATGTTAGGGTTCTCTAGAGAAACAGAACTTTAAAAAGGTGTCTCACACAACCACGGAAAGGCAAGAGTCCAAAATCTGTAGGGGGGCTGTGAAGTGGCTCGGCTAAAGGGTCTGGACGAACTCCACAGGAGAGGCTCGCTGGCTGAAGAAGCAGTGAAAGAGTCTCTCTTCCTCCTTAAAAGCCCTTAGCTGATTGGATTATCTTATTGTAGGAGACATGCCTTCGTTGATCGCAGATGCTGTCAGCCACACTTGCAATCAACTGACTGATGATTTAATGTACTAGCCTTCTGGTTTATCAACCAGCCATGAAATATACTTGTAGCAACAGTTAGGCTAGTGCTTGCCTGACCAGACAACTGGGCATCATCACCTGGCCAAGTTGACGAACTGAACCATCACAAAAAGAATATTATATTCAAATGTAGTAAAATAAATTTTACATGAGAGTTTGCATTTATATTTTATTATATTGTTCTAGGGGGCAGATTTTAGATTTTATCAGGTCCTTGAAGGGTCCATGATCAAAAGATGACTACTGAATAGATTGAATTATTCATCTTTATTAAGAATTTTCAGGGCTATGATTGAAGGGGAAAACTAGTTGTTTTTGGTGTAAAGAAATGAGTGCTCCTTTGGTTTAGTAAAAATTGATTTAAGAAATTTATAAACACTTGTTGGAAAGATAGGTGGGAGAAGAAATTACTTCATTTTAAAATCTACTTTCTTAAATGAATATCCAACATTGAAAGATTTTGTTAGCCAGCAAGGAACTGGGAAGGGCAAAGAAGCCCAAGTTGCTGAGAGAATGATATGTTTAGAATTTGTTGAGAATAGTCATAACAGTATATGATTATAAGCATTTGGCCTTGGTTGATTTGTAATCCTTACCCTCAGAATATATGCAGTAGATATGTCCTTGATATTTCCTTCAATTTTTTTTTTTGTGAGTTTGAGCCATTTTTCCAATTCACTATTTTGACCAAATTACAGGTGATTTTATTCATTCAAGTTTTTACAGCCAAGTAAATTATTAATGACAAAAGTGCATTAAAAGAATATATTAATTCTCTTCATGATAGAAATATTCAGCTTCATATCTTTTTCATTGTTTTCAAATTTGGTATATTTTTCTTAACTCAGGATGGAATCATACATACATTTCCATTTATAAAGTGGCCCAATTCATTGAAAACTGAATTCACTATTAATGATGTCTGAATTTACTGAGATAATAAGAGAAAATTTATCTTCAGTGAAACTTCATAACCTGGAAGAGTATTGATGCTCTAATGAATGCTTTCTATTGGTTAGAATTTAATGTTTTTCTCTTATATGCCAAAACAATTTCAGTATAGTTAAATAGTTTTCCTGGATATTAAAAAGTAATAAAATAAAGTCATAGTTAAAGGGATTGCTCATTCCTTTTTTGGGGGGCTGAGGTTGGCGGGAGAGTGTATGGTTCAGGAATCAAACCCAGGTTTCCCACATGGAAGGTGGCATTCTACCACCGAATCACCTGTGTACCCTATCCATTCCTTTTTAAGTAAAAAGGAACAAGTAATACAATTCAGTCTAATTCTAGTTCCAGGAATTCTTTTGGCTATGGAAATGAACTTTTTCCTAAAGGAAGTATAGCTTTAAATTTTACAATAGAAATAAATTTGAAAATGAAACTTTAAAAAATTTGTAATTAGATTTCTGAAAAGATGTTTCTTGTAGACTTGACACCATTGTTGAAAGTAGACTAAATAAAAACTAAAATACATGTTAATTTATTCAGTATATACACAGAATTATAACAGTCTACTCAGTTTTCTTTTTCTGGTGGGGTATGTCTCAATTTAGGTTTTGCAAATTGATGATGTCACAATAAAAATCAGTGCTTTGAAGGCAATCTTTGACCAGTTGATGACATTTGGGATTGAACCATTTAAAACTAAAAAAATTAAGGCCCTTCAAAGTCAAGGTGCAGAAATAAGCAGTGATGCTGAGCAAGAGTCGCATGAAGCTGAGGAAGAGATGACTACAGCTAAGAACGTTCTGAAACTCCTTTCTGATTTCTTGGATAGTGAGGTAAGAAATAATCATAGCCCTATAATTATGAAATATTTCCAGTTTGTATTTGTTTATGCTTTTTCTATTTACATTTTATTTTTTAGTCCTGAAGTTTAAGTGACTCAGTTTTTTAATGTTTTTTTGAATCTCTTACTTAAATGTCAACTTTCACTTCTTTTATTCACCTCAGTTTCTCACTATCTGATTACTTATGCAGAGGATTGAAATACAAACTAAAATGAAATGACTATATAGGAGGGTTATTTACTATTTTTTTCATCTTTCTCTGTAACTTAGGGGCTTAAAAATTTCCTCAAGAGTCTTAAGAAATAATTAGGATAATTTTTTTTAACCATGAAGATTTTTTTTTCCTTCTTTTTTTTTTGTGAAAAATAACATATACACAAAAAAGCTATAAATTTCAAAGCCCAGCACCACACTTAGTTGTAGAACATATTTCAGAGTTTGACATGGGTTATAATTCCACAATTTTAGGTGTCTACTTCTAGCTGCTCTAAGATATTGGAGACTAAAAGAAATATCAATTTAATGATTCAGCATTCATATTCATTTGTTAAATTCTATCTTCTCTATATACCTCCATCATCACTTTTGATCTTTCCATTCCTTTCTTTAGGGGTGTTTGGGCTATGGCCATTCTAAATTTTTCATATTGGAAGGGTCTGTCACTAATATGGGGTAGGGAGATGAAACTATCTTATGTTCTGGAGAGGCTGGACTGGGTGGGTTTCAGGACTTATCTGGAACAGGGACCCATCTGGAGGTTGCAGATTTCTGGAAAGTTACTCTAGTACATGGAACTCTTGTGGAATCTTATATATTGTCCTAGGTGTTCTTTAGGATTGGCTGGAATGGTCCTGGTTGGGGTTTGGCAGGTTATGATAGGTAGCAAGGTCTAACTGAAGCTTGTGTATGATCAACCTCGAGAGTAACCTCTTGACTCTATTTGAACTCACTCTGCCACTGATGCTTTATTAGTTCCACTTCTTTTCCCTCCTTTTGTCCAGGATGGAATTGTTGATCCCACGGTACCATGTCTAGCTAGATTCATTCCTGGGAGTCATCTCAGGGTCACCTAGGAGACTTTCACCCCTTGATGTCATGTCCCATGTAGGGGTGAAGACAATGATTTCACTTGCAGAGTTGGGCTTAGAGTTAGACTGTATCTGACCAACAAAAGAGGTCCTCCAAAAGTAACTCTTAGGCATGTCTATAGGTAGTCTAAGCTTTTCCGCTACCTACATAAGCTTCACAAGAGTAAGTCTCATGATTGAGGGCTTGGCCTATTGATTTGGATGTCCCTAAAGTTTGACACAGTATCGGGATTCCCTGATGGTAAGGTTTAATAGTTCCATATTCTCTCTCCCCTCCCTCAGGGGACTTTGCCAGTACTTTTTGATTATCTGCTTAATATACTCTAGGATGTATCTAAGCATTGTGGTATTCTATACAGGATTAAAGGAACACTTTCTAATTCTGGGCTCCTGTTTTCAGTTGTTCACATGAGCTATACAGATAGGTTGAGTTAGATTATGCCCTACAGAAAATTTCAGTTCCAATTTGAATTGAATCTCAGTTCCAGACCAAATAAACCTTTCCTCCATTGGTATCAAAGAGTATGTGTGGTTGTAAAATATAGATACTGTCTTCCATACCCCTGTGTTCTGAATTACTTAAACCCCAACCTGTTCGGCTTCTTTCTTATCTCTAAATATCAGGTTATATATGTAAAACAGCCTCTCAAAATCCAGAAATAATAATCACCACTCAGGACTTAATGTGTCTGCTCTAAAAGCTTACAGTCTAGGCTACTGTTTTCTTATAAGCATGTCTAAAGGTGACCATACCATTCTTATTCTTTTGCTTTTGGCTTGTTTTGCCTCACCAAATGTCCCACATGTTCATTTACATCGTTGCATGCCTCATGACTTTGTTCCTTTTTGTAGCAGCACAACCTTCATTCATAAGACTGCAGCCACCTGCATTCATTAGGCATCATATAGAGGGCTCAAAGTCCACATTCCATCAACAGTCTCAATTTTAGATAATTTCATTGTTCCCAAGAAGAAGAAAACGAATAAACACACCCTTGCCAAATAGGAAATCTAAACCTCCTCTTAATGCTTGTCCCTCCCCCCATTATTTACCTTTGCTGTTGCTGTGGTAGTGCCAGTGGTTTCCTTTTGAACAGCGCTCATAGCATGCAATAGCAGTTTTTCTCCTGTACCTTGGACCTAAACACTGTTTGTACAATAAATCATATCTTTGAAGTAATTCTTGGAAGAACTAATTCATATTTCTAGTCTTAATCAATGGGACACGTAGGTCTATACAACCCCTTTCAATCTTGTTCATCTTCAATATGGTATTATTACTTATAGACCGGCTAGAGGGCCACCTTCACTCCTGTCTATTCCCTTACTTTGGAGTTCAACCTCATTAGCTAACGGTTCACCCATCTCTATCTTCTGTGTATCTCTGAGTACTTGTATTCTGTATTATAAGCCTCTGATTATACCTTTATGCTCGTCATAAAAGTATCTGTCATTTCCCTGAGATCCAATTCAAAATTTTCCATCTGTTTTGCCATTTGCTATTTTGAGTTTTTGAAGTCAGTTATCCTGTCTTTTGTATAACTTATTCGTTCTTCTCTCTCTTCAAGTCTGGTGCTGTGTGCCTCTAGTATGTTTTTCATTTGGTCGGCAGAGTCTTTAATCTCTGTGATACCTGCTATTTTTCTATTTATTCTTTCAAATTCTTCCTTATACTCTTCTATCTTCTTGATCTCCTTTATGTCATTTGCTATCCCACTTATTTTATTAAATAGAGTTGTATGAGCATCTTTGATTAGTTGTTCCAGCGTCTGTGTCCCTTCTGGTGTTTTAATTTGGTCATTAGACAGGGCTATTCTGTCTGCATTGTGATATACTTAGTGATCTTCTCTTGTTTTCATCGCATGTAAATATCTTGATTGGTTTACTTTGGGAGTTGATTCCTTTCAGTAGTCTAAGGCCTTATGTTTGTGGAATGGATGTAGAGCAGGAAGTAGGGTATGGGGTTGGGCACTTGGTGCAGTGATTTGTTTCAGGGCAGGTATAGGTGCAGTTTGAAGATATTAAGCTGATGCTTGTGAACATGGGCGCCCAGCGGCCGAGGAGGATGTAGCTATGTGGACATACTGGTCTGGGGGGCATAAACCTGGTGTGCACCTGTCTAAGGCACGGGGCCCTTTGTGCACATGTGTAGAGCTGTGGTAGCAGGTCAGTCTTATTCTTTCATGGATTGGGGGCAGATGTGACCTGGCTGCACAGGTCAGCACTTTCTCAGCACTGGGAAGTGTGGTTGAGGACGATGTGTATGTGTGGTTCTAGAATTGCTGTAGACTGAGGTTCCCAAAGCTGAATGAAGTGATTTGGGGCCTGTGTGCATGTGTGTTTCTAGGAGTGCAGTAAACTGATATGCTGAGCTCAGAGCGGGGGGTGGGGTGGGTGTTGAGGCTGTGCGATACCAATGGTAGGGAGGTGGGGGTAGCCTGGGTATGGAGGTTAGTTCCCAGAGCCTTTGTACACTGGCAGCAGCCTGCAGGGAACAAGAATGTGGAGGTAATGCTCAGGAGGGGTGCAGGAGAGGTGGGTTGGGCTGCTCTTGGGTGGGGTTGTGGGGCAGGTAAGTGCACTGGGGGCTGGTAGGGTAGGGGTACCTGGAGTGCGAAAATTGGAGCGCGTGATGGGGTTTGGATGCGTGGGGTAAGTCGCCAGTCATGGGCCTGCACTAGTGAGGATAGCATGCCCAAGGAATGCTGCCTGGCTTACTTCCTAGTCCCTGGCTCCCGTCCCTGCACTTCTGTGGACTCTACGCCTCTGTGTCAGCCTCCAGCTTTCTGCCTCTCAGTTCCTTGGCCTCTGCAACTATGGCTGCTGTATGTGGTGCAGAAGGCTCTCCCAGGTCAGCCGCATTCCAGAATTGCCACCTCAGTCTCCCTCTTTCTCTAACTTTTCCATGGATCAGGGTTGATCTCAAGCTACTGTATTTAGCCATCTTCCCAGAAGAATAATTTGGATAATTTTACCTTAGTTAGGTGGAAGGTCTAGGTTAGGATTTGGAATTGGATCTCCTTTTTTTAAGTTACTCTTGAACTGCATTTTTATAGTATATATGAAACATTTAACTAATTTTTTAGTTTTGATACACTTTCTGTTTAGAAGGGTCTAGTACCCTGGGTTGATATTGCAATTCAAATTCTTGCCACTTAACTTAAAATGGGCTATTATTGCTGTTGGATAAGTTTTGTCATAATTAAAAATGTACAGAAAATGAAAAGATAACATAGGCTTTTGGGTTGTATAGGCTTATGTTCCTATTGTACCTCTGTATATCTTGGATAAAATTTTATTGTCTGTATCCTGTTTCTTCCTCTGTAAGACGGGGATAATAATGCCTCTTTTATGTGACTGTTCTTTAATTTATTCAACAAATCTGGGTCTCTGGCATGGCAGACGAAAATTCTGCCACTGAGCCACCATTGCATCGCCCATTTCATTTCTTTTTAAAAAGGTCTTTTGTTGTAAAGAACTTTTAAGGGAATTGAAGTTTTCATGGCTAGGCTATAGATTTGTTATTTAGCCTGAACCACAAAGGGGTAAAAACCTTATGTTGTCTGTAATAAATTCATAATATGAGTAGGTTTTGGATTTACATCATATAAAAAAAAATGTCAGACTGGTGTATTAGTTTGTTAAGCTGCTGGAATGCAATATATCAGAAGTGGAACTGTTTTAAGTAGGGAATTTATTATAAGTTTACAGTTCTGAGGAAGTGAAAATGTCCAAATTAAGGCACCAATAAGAGTTACCTTCACTCAAGAAAGGCTGATGCCATCTGGAATGCCTCTGTCAGCTGGGAAGGCACATGACTGGTGTCTGCTTGTCCCTTGCTCTGGGGCTCCGTTTTTTCAGTCTCTGTCTTCTGCAGTTTCCTCTCTTAGTGTCTGTGAGCCTTTACTTAGCTCTTCCAGAACATAACTCTGGGTTTAGGCTTGCTTAGCATCTCATGGGAAGGCTCTTGACAATGTCTGCTGGGCTCTACCTGTGTAGGCATCTTCTCTCTCTATGGGCACTCCAAGCCTCTCCCAACACCTGTGTCTCTGAAGTAACTATTCTCCAAGTATCAGCTCTGCTCTGAGCTTTCTCCAAAATGTTTCCCCTTTTAAAGGGCTCCAAGAAACTAATCAAGACCCACTGGAATGGGTGGAGTCACATCTCCATCTAATCAAAAAGTCACACCCAGAGTTGGGCTTGTCACATCCCCACGGAGATAATCTAATCAAAAGATTCCACCCTGCAATACTCAATCAGGATTAAAAGAAATTGCTGCTCCCACAAGATTGGATCAGGATTAAAACAGGGCTTTTCTGGGGTACATAATAGATTAAAAGTGGCACAACAGGCTACATTTTAAAGGTTAAAAATGAAATATATTAAAATTTTTTCTTCTAATCAAAGTCATTTTTTTAGGTATCTGAGCTCAGGACAGGAGCTGCAGAAGGACTAGCCAAGCTGATGTTCTCTGGAATACTGGTCAGCAGCAGGATTCTCTCTCGTCTTATTTTGTTATGGTACAATCCTGTGACTGAGGAGGATATTCGACTTCGACATTGCCTTGGGGTGTTCTTCCCCATGTTTGCTTATGCAAGCAGGTATTGAGTGATGTTAAAATGTCAAAATCTGACTTGAAGTTAAATTTCCCCCTATGAGTGACATCTGTTAATATCATTTTGTGGTTTATGTTTTTTTTTTTTTTCTTACTTCAATGAATGAATGATGAAATGAGAATATCTTACCTAGATTTTTTTCTCCCTGGTTTATTTTTGGCTCTTCTCTTAATGCGATGTATCTTACATCTAATCTTTAAGAATCATGTACTCTTTTTCTCCTAATACAATAATTCTGTCATTATACTATCAATTTGTTTTTCAATAGGACTAATCAGGAATGCTTTGAGGAAGCTTTTCTTCCAACTCTGCAAACACTGGTCAGTGCCCCTGCATCTTCTCCTTTAGCTGAAATTGATATCACTAATGTTGCTGAGTTGCTTGTAGATTTGACACGACCAAGTGGATTAAATCCTCAGGCCAAGAGTTCTCAAGATTATCAGGTGAGTGATGAGTATGACAGATATGGATGGTCAGGATGATGGCATACAGATCACTGACATTTTAAAACAGTCATCTCCCTTACAGATTGAGTTTTGAATGAGGGACTGAATTTTTTTTTTTTTTTTTTAAAGAGAGAGGGAGGAAGGGAAGGAAAGACAGAGAGAAGGAAGGAAGGATGGAAGGAAGGAAGGGAGGAAGAAAGGGAAACATCTTTTAAACATTTTCTTGTTTTATTATATTTTGTTTGTTTGTTTGTTTTTTACATGGGCTGGGGCCGGGAATCGAACCGGGGTCCTCCGGCATAGCAGGCAAGCACTCTTGCCCGCTGAGCCACCGCGGCCCGCCCTGAGGGACTGAATTTTGATCTTGAGAGTTCTGGTTTATATGGTGATGCAGGACACAGAGTAAGAAAAAAACTGCTTTTGAGAAATGTGGAAATAATCAGATGAATACAGAATTATTCATTAAGTTAATTATTCAGTAAGTTGTTAACTTACTGAAAAGAAGTTACCAAAAGTTCATCACTCACCCTCGCTCCCAGCCCCTCCAGTATTTGCTCTTAATCATTCCAAAGTAATGATGTAATGTTATCTAGGATTCCTTGGGTCTTCAAAATGTTAGCTTACTTAACATGGGTTGATATAAGGAAAGAGAACTCAAAGAATGAAATGGCCCACAAGCTTCTTTTGGTTTTTAATTTAATGTAGACAATTCAACTGTAAATAAACACACAATTTAAGTTGAAGCTGGGTTTTGAAATCCTTTAATGTCATCTGATTAGACTTGTCACCACCTTGAAAATTAATCTGATGGTGATTAAGTTGAAAGTATTGCCCCTGCATCACTTTAATAAATATTTAGTGACTGGGCATACTCAAATCAATGTTATATGCTATTGGAAAGATAAGATTATAAAGAATATAAAGGCAAATTATGGCAAGAGTCAGTAATATAGCTCATAAGTGCTTCAGGAGTTTCAAGATTTATGTGATAGGGTTGAAGAGTACAGCATTGGTAGTTTTAAAAAAACTTAGTGGATAATACTGAGGTTTTGTTGGGATTTGGGTAATGGTTTGGGTAGAAAGGAAAGGCATTTTTAGTGAAGGTGGTACATGGCATGTTAGATAGATAACTATAGAAAAATCATTCTGGCTAAGGTTCCTGAATGGGCTGTTTGGGCAGAAAGTTGCAGTAGATAATAGAGTGCTTTGATGGTCAAGATGGGCAATTTGGAGTTGGCTGTATCTGCAATGAGTAACAGTGCAAGGCTTTTGATGACAGGGTTACAATGAAAGGGCTAATGGAATAGAAGCTACTTATTAGGAAGATTAACTTGGTAGTCATAATGATAGCTACAGGAGATGGATTGTTGAGAGGATAGAATATTAATGAGACTAGTTGAAAATCGGTATAAATGAGAGATAAACTTTTGGGTTAGAATAGTAGAAATTGAAATAGAAATAAATATATGGGGATAAAAGACTAGAAGAAAGAGCTTTGAGAGGCAGTGGATATGGAGGAGTCCAATATCCTAAGTATGAGTGACAAAAGAAGACCCCAAAGAAATTGTTGACAGAATACTTTATTGGGGAAGACTCTCAGGATAAACATCTTTGGGAGGAATGAGGGAAATAGATCAGGGCAGAAGGAGATGTTGAACTGCCATGCAAAGGGAGTTGATCAAACAGGGAGTTCTGGAACTGGCCTTTTGAGTTATCCACAATTGAGGCAAGGAGGCTGGGCCATCGTACCTGTGCATCAACTAATTATTGGATGTAGATTGACCCTGGGGAAGGAGATGTGACCTTGAGCAGGGCCACTCTTATCAGCCTGGATCAGTTCTACAGCTGGGAGTTTTTAACCTCCAATACCTGCAGCAGCTAGGGGAATGGGTGTTTAGTCCTAAAGAGGACAGATATGGGCCCTATACCACAGCATCCACTACAAAAAAATCAGGAAAGGGGGGTTATTTTGTGAGGATGTTAATAAATTTGGTTTTAGACTTTTTGCCTTTGGGGTTATGGCAAGATAATTAATTGGAAGTGTTAGATTGTATAGGCCTATATTTTAATCATACCTATTTACAGAGAATCTTCTCTTGATTTTCTAGGCCTTAACAGTACATGACAATTTGGCTATAAAAATTTGCAGTGAGATCTTAACAAGTCCATGTTCACCAGAAATTCGCGTCTATACAAAAGCTCTGAGTTCTTTAGAACTCAATAGCTATCTTGCAAAAGATCTTCTGATTCTACTGAATGAGATCCTGGAGGTAAAAGGAGTTGCAAATTATTCTTGGTGCATATATATGTATGTATTTATCAAAGTAGAATTTACATGGTGGTAGTAAATTAAACATGTTAACTCTTAACAAAAAAACATTGTGGCTAGTTTATTGCTTGTTTGAAGTAAACATTGCTCTTGTAAATTTCATAAAATTTTAAAAATGTTTCCAAACAATTTCATATTGGTCTTTTTAAAAAGAAAATGAGAAAATGTCACATTTAAAATGTTAATAATGTTTTCTATTATAGCAAGTAAAAGATAGGACATGTCTGAGAGCTTTGGAGAAAATCAAGATTCAGTTAGAAAAAGGAAATAAAGAATACAGTGACCAAACAGTAGCAGCAGCACAGGATGCCAAAACGACTACAATTACTCAAAATGAAGATGGTAATAATATACCAACCCAAATTGTTATAACATTCTGTTCCTTTCCTCTATTGAGGCACATTGTTCCCTCCTCTAATGTATATGACTAAATTTCAGAAGTGAAGGAAAATCTCTTCCAGTTAATCCCCTGAGGATAATACTGCTAAGTGTGTATTGTACTTTTCTGTTTTTTTAATGTACTTTTCTCACCTTATGACCTTGAGTACTACCTTTTTTAGGCGTGTTTTGCTTCTTTTTCAGTTTCCATGTTCTTTTGAATGTTGCTTTAACCTTTTAATAGTGGCTAATGGGCATGTCATTTTTGTTTTATGAATGACCAGATAAAATATTTCATGAAGTGATCATTTATTTATATTGTTTTTTTTCCTTTAATAGAAAGGAGTGAAGTATATATGACTCCTCTCAGAAATATAAAAGCAACCCGAGCATCAAAATCCACTCAGCAAAAGACTAACAGAGGTAATAAATGGACTGATTCCTGTATGGCATTAAGCTTTATAATAAAACCCTTTAAGTTTGTCTTCCAATGAAGTATTTCCTTTGTAAGTTTCCTTATCTTTGTTTCCTAGGGATAAAGATTTTTAAATGTCTTAAGTATCCACAACTTTATTTTTAATTCTTTTAGTTGATATCATTTTTTGCTTTGTTTCTAAAGGATTATAAAATCAGTGTTCCCAGTTGCTTTTGATTAAAAGAATGTAATGGTAAAGATCAAATTGTAAAAGATTATTTGGGTTAAATTTAGTCAAATGTTAATTTTATCATTTTTGCTTGTTTTTTTATCTTTAATATACCTAAGAGTTTTTTGTCCTCCAATCCCCAATATTTTTCTGGGCTTTTCTCTTCCTTTTCCTCTTTTATTTCATATTTTCCCAATGTATTTATATCCCAAGGAATATCCAAAAACAGTAGAGTTATTGGAATAAAGTGAATGTAGACTATTAGGGGATCACCTGGAAAAAATCTGAAATTCAAGGTCTTTTTTTTTTTTTATTTTCTTATTACAAAAGCAATGCATGCTTATTACAGAAGAAATCAGAAAATACATAAAAGCAAACTACTTGAAGAATGCTAATAACCCCACCCATGAGCTAACTACTATTTTGATCCTTGAAAAATATTTTTCAAGTTCCTTTTTTATACAGATTTAACTTTTTTCCTAAAATGGAATCTGGCCATAATATTATCTTGTAATCAATTATTTACACCAGTTGCTGGATATTGTTTGTAATTAATTCCATATTATTGGATGTTTTCTCAGTGATAAATGAATTAGAAATTTTAAAATAAATAAGGTGTGGGAAGAAAACACAAGAAGTCCAACCTGAGTGAATGGGGGATATCATTTTCAACTAAATTATTGTATTGAACAAGTTGGCTTTGATCAGATTGCTTTTAGTCAGATAATATACTGTAACTTCATCCTTTAAAAAAATAGCCCAAACTTCATTTACACATGCTGTTTTATTCTTTATAATAACTGAGGAACATCACAGGCCAGACCTTATTGTCTTACTGCTTAACTTTGTAAGTTTCTAGCAAGCAGAATTTTTGCAACTCCCACTATATCGTTAAGCATTCTAGTTTTTCCATCAAAATATATAACTTGTATTCGAATTGGCCATTGACTATTTCACGAGAAGCCATTGCCTGCTGATTAAAGTTCTCCTTTAGGACCTATTTATAGGCTTACCCTACCTTTTCAATCTTAATTTTCATTAAATTTTTTTCATATGCCTTATGCTATACCATAGAGAAGTATTTGTTTTATAGAACATGTTTTTTGCATACTTCTGTACCCAAGTACATTGAGCTAAAATTTAACTCATTTTACTTTGCTCATAATTTTCATATTTTCCCTTACCAGACTTAACAGAATTTAGAAGAGAAATTAATATAAATTTCATTATTGCTTGAGTTCCTTTTCACTGTGGAGTTGGTAACTGTTAACCAGATAGTTGAGAACAAAGGAAAAATTAGTTGAAGAGGGAAAATAAAGGTGTTAGATAGCCCAGAAACTTGATTAAAGACAATAAGCAATTGATAATGAAGTTTCATAATGAATGATACTGCCTTATAGGACGGAGAAAAGTGACATCCTCAGCTGTGGTGAACAGGAGACATCAGACTGCTGATGTTGATTCTGAAAGGTATTCCATGCATGTTTATAATAGAGGTCTGTCTTCACTTACTTTGTCTAGAAATAGAGAAAATATTGTAGTTTACTACTTCTATGAATGAAACCCAGTATATTCTATATTAACAAGATAGTAAAAACTATGAACGGGTATGTCTCAGGTATATATATTGTAAACTTCCATTGTCAGGAACATATTTGACTTTCTATGCTTGTGTGTTCTCACTTAGATGGTATGCATGGCCTTTGGTACTAGGTAGATATCTTTAGTAAGTTTTCTCATTTAATTTGTATTTTCATATATTCTAATTAGATGGCTCTGTATGTATGTTTCCTTTGAATTTGATCTTGAATTAGCACATTCTTGAGAATTTGTTAACATTTGGGTTCTCTACATTTGCAATGATAGAAAAATTCTACCTATAATTTAGGTGCATTACTGGTTTGTGTGGTAGAACGTTTTTGGTTTCTGACAATTAAGCTACTGTCAGGAGCTGAATGTTTATAGCTGTTTTGTATTTATCCATTCATTAGTAAAACTGGAGTATGTATATTTGCTGTACATATTTTTAGGTTAAGTCTTGACTAAATTCAAAGTGTCATTTCTTGGAAATTTGCAGCTCACAGTACTTTATTGAACATTTATATGAACATTTGTGCCAAGTTTTCATGATTCACATTGCTTGACAGCCAGAGTGCTTTGTGGTTACTGCTTTGAGATTTTAGTTTTCAGCTGAGTTAATGGAACCAGGTTAGCAGATTACACACTGATAGAATCAGTCAGAAACAAACAAAAATGTTTTATTTATAAACTGTGCTTTTAAATTTAAATTGATGTATTTTCAACATCTGTTTAGTGATCATGAAGTTCCAGGACCAGAATCAGAAATGAAGATGAGATTACCAAGACGAGCCAAAACAGCAGCACTAGAAAAAAGTAAACTTAATCTTGCACAATTTCTGAGTGAAGATACAAGTTAGGAAGAGAGATGAGATTTAAAAGATGTCCTTTAATGTTGTGTTCAGTTCTTTGCTTCAATAAAGTTACCCTTGTGTCAAACTCAGAACAAAAAGCCTGACTTCTTACAAGACTCTGCTGTGCGATTCCACATTACTTTGGCCCGTATTGAAGCATTATGACATTCTCAGTATGGTCTAAAGATCACACTGCCTAAATTACACAGACTTAGTTTAATCAGAATCTGAGGTGGCCCCAAGAATCAGCTTTTTAAGCATTTAAGCTCCTGAGGTGACTCTATGAATGCTCAAGTTTAAAATCATGGCACTGTGGAAAACTTCAATAAAATTAACTAGTAGCTTGCATTTCTGAAGCTTATGATTTAGGGCAGATCCCAAATAGATGAAAACAGCACAGAACATATTTAAAAAGTGACATCCAAGGGCAAGTGATATACCACAAACTCACTGGCAGGGGACCTAGTTTCAGGGAGGGGAAGGAGTTGAACAAACTAAATCCGGTAAGTTGGAGTAAAACTCTCAGTGCCCTGGAGAAGTAAGAAGCGTCTCTACAAAATTCTGTATGCGTTTAAGCTCTGATCCTTGTCATCAGTCTTCAGGTGGTTCTTAGGTGCCCATCTAAGTTTTTTTTTTAAATTTTTTATCATGGAAAATGTCAAACATTCAAAAAAAGTAGAGAGAATTTGTATAATGTACTGAAGTACCCATCACCCTATTTCAAAAGTTACCATTTTCACAACCTTGTTTAATGGTTCCTTGACCGAAAACATTTTTGATGATGCTACTTGTGTGGGTGATCGTCTTTCCTAAAGCACTTGCATATGGGAGCCCTAGTTTGCTTAAGTTTGTGACATTCCCAGATTGGGGAAATACATCAACTTAAACATACTTAGCTATGAATTTGTTTTTTTGCATAATAAAAGAATAAATATTTTATTGTTAATTTAAAAATTACTAACGGTAAAGGAATATGATTGCAAGTCTCCATATACTAATTTATGAGCACTGTTTCACTGTCAATTTTATCACTTTCTGAAATTGGCACTTGTCTGATTTATCAAACAAACCACATGAAATCAGTTCTCTTTCCTTCTGCAACACCTAACAGCCCAACAGAACACCTATTCTTGTTCTTATTCAAAGAATAGTTATGTCATAACAGTGGATCTCTTTTAATAAGAATTGTGCTTTTTTTAGGTTTATTTACCAGAGGCCATTAATTTTAAGTGACAGCCTCAGATGGAGTGAAATAAAATAAGATTGCTGGCTTTTTAGAAACCATATTTCTATATTACATACATATCTGTGCTCTATAGAACTCAGAAATATATAAGAAACCTCAAAGTTTCAAAGCAAAAATGCTTATTAAGCAAAAGGAAAAGGCAGATATGGTGATGATAAAAAACAAAGAAAAGATGATTGTTCTTCATTCTATTGGCTCTGTGTCTTTTCCTGTGCTTCAATTTCCTTATGCACGTCTTCTTTTGATTCATCCCTATCATTTAAAAGGATGATTAACTTGGACAAGAGGGGGTAGGGAGAAACAAGGGATTCAAAACATATACATAAAATGTGCTACGAGTAAAAGGCTTTAGAAACAAGTTAATAAAACTAAATCCCATCTACCCTATGGCCAGGTTATCTAAAAGGACAGGAGCCATGTTTTGATAGACTTACATGGACCACCATACCAAAGCTTACTTTTTCTGGCATGGGAAAATAAATCTAAGCAGCAAACATTTAATATTCTTGCTACTGAAGTCTTTGCTGAAGGTATGCTTTTCACCATTAGGATTAAATTTAAGGAATATCCTGCTTTTAAAAGTCACCCCTTTAAATTTTTAAATAAATGGATAGATACAATGAAATAAAATGAACAAATGTAAGTCTTATTTATCATTTTTCATTCAAAACTAGTAGCTTACAGAAACCAAACTATTCGAATTTCTGCAAGATGTGGAGGCACAGGTGCAATTGTGCCATAGCTTTTATAGCCCACAGACTATAAGTTTAAAAGAGAGAAAAGTAACTAACTGCTCAAATTTTCCTACAAATAGAAACATGCTTTTGGATGATAAACTCATCGATTTTTCTATACATATATAACTTTGAAAGAGATTCTTCCAAGAGGGACACCTTTTCCTTTTACCATTTTGCTTCGAGGTAGTTGGTATCCACCTACTATACAACTGTTAATAGGTCAGGTCATCATCACAAATCTTTACAATACTAGCTTTCTAAATCACATAATATGTTATATATTCAAACTTTTTTGCACAGAAATAAAGCGGGACAATTATGTATTTAAACTTAGGGTTTACAAAATTCACAAAATACCATTAAAAAGAGAAACATCAAAATCCATTTGTACTGCAAAATTCCACAATGGTCCGGTGCAAAACATGTAAAAAAAACGTACAAAGAATATAATCGAAATGATTAATGCTAATGATTTAATATAAAGACATCACAGGACTAGAAATATTTCAAGATCAATTGAGAAATGCTTATTGTTCTGCAGGTTATTGACGTACAAAATGATAGTGCAAGAAGAACTGCAATCTATTTCTCTTCACTTTTGAGATTTTGGTTATGAACTGTACAGCTCACTAGAGATGCTGCTGTCAAATTCAGATTCCATTCAATAGGACGAGTAAGGCACATCTTAATGGGGCTCAAAGGGCAACTTGATGTATTCCCATCAGACAAATTCAATTTCTCATCAGTTTTCATTTGTAGCATGCTGGAAAAAAAAGTTTAAAGCATTTTAGTTTTACTTTAACATCAAAGAGACTTATCAATGTAGTAAAAGAAAATTCAGCAGTTTTATCGTTTGGACCTCTGAATAGTAGAGTACATGGCATTCAACATCCTGAAAGTACCAGAGTTGTTTTTAGCTCCTGTTGTCTGATAGAACTGAACTGAACACAATGAACAGTGTCATGTGTAAACCAAATACTTTCAGAGGTCACTCAGATATCACTGGGGGAAAGAAAAACTTCACTGCACATATGAATGCCATTAGTATATATTGTTTAACCTACTGAACCTGGCAGGATTTGCTCCTCTAATTCATCCTCTAACTTACCAGTCTCAGAGCCACCATGAAGCAGGAAAGAAGATTAGGCTTTGTTGAATGTATACTGTGTTCTAGGCACTTTCACACCCATTATCTCACTTAAATTTCACAACTAAGCAAGGTTAGTATACTTATCCTCATATAATGGATGATAAAAGGGAATCCCAAAGAGTTAAGTAAAACATGCCTGAAGTTATACAAGCATCGGGATGGAACTGAAATACAGGTCTGTTTTGACTCCATAGCTCATGCTCTTCTCCTTAAGCTCAGTTACTGATGAGGCTGATGACAGGCATCAGAAGCAGAAAAATTAGTCCTATTTTGATGGTGGAAAAATGTCAAGTTCTCTGGACTGCATGGTGGTCAGCTCATCAGAATAAATGTGGCATCCACAGGATATTTATTCTTTTGGATGCCTAGTTCAAAGAATTTCTATATTCATGGACAAAGTCTGTGGCTTATTTGGATTTATATTAGGTTAGACAGATCTGTATTCAACTTTATTCCCTCATGCACACCCTCTGTTCTGGTCAAACTGGTGTACTTTTCCAGTTCACTTAGCAAAACCCCAACTGTTACAAATGTTCCCACCTAGAAAACTTTTCCCTCCACAGTGCAAATCCCACAACATCTCTAAACATTTCTGGTCTTTCTAACTCCCTTTAGTACTTAATAAAATATATTGTGCTTAATTTTGACCTACTCTAGGTTGTTACTGTTTCATGATAGTCTGGTAACCTCTACTAGACCTGAAGGAAAAGATGTTAACATTCTTAACCCTATGGAGACAAGCACAGTGCTGAATAGTAGTAGCAGAATAAAATTTTGATAAAAATCATACAATAAAACATCTGGATCAGAGTACTGCTCTTTAAAATCACAGAAACTTGAGTACAAAAGGGAGCTAATCCGTGCCAGCTCTGATGCGCATATAATCCCTTGTCTTGAATAGTACTTGACAGTAAATTCACATCTTCAGATCCTTATTTTTATAAACCAGTTGTTAAACATAATCTAATTTGATACTTAACTCTGATTAGTTTGGTTGGACTGTATCCCTCCTCAGCTTTCTTCATCTGTAAGTCTATTATTCTTCCTATTATTCAGGAAACTAAAGTATCTGATATTTAAGTGACTTGTTAGAGTTGGTAGTTGGCAGCAGTATCCAGATTGTGGTAGCATTTTTCAGATCCCTCGCATTTTCAACTAGCTGACTCATGTCATGCAATAAGCCACACAACATTTCAAACTTTAACACCACTATCATGGGCTCACAGGGGTCTCCCTAGGCACACAGTCCCTATTCCACTGAATGACACTGTTTCAGCTTAGTGTCAGAATTACAGGTGTCACACAAAGTTAAACAATACAAGGTAACTTGAAAGATTACTTGTCAAAAATTGCAGTCATTTTTAAAAAGCCAATACAGAGAT
The DNA here is from genome assembly GCF_023851605.1 of Tamandua tetradactyla. Taxonomy (NCBI): domain Eukaryota; kingdom Metazoa; phylum Chordata; class Mammalia; order Pilosa; family Myrmecophagidae; genus Tamandua; species Tamandua tetradactyla. The sequence continues at coordinate 17,520,379 of NC_135345.1, forward strand.
ATGATTAGTACACTAAAAAATATATTTAAAGTACATCATGGCTTAATACGTGACAGATGAAAAAGACCCAAAATCAATATTCTCATTCATTTCAGAAATCTTAACTGATTTTTGAAAAATATTAAGTTGGGTGCTATTATTGGGCTGATGGCCTCAGGGACTTCAAGTTTTTCTCCAAGTTGGCAAAGCTGAGATAAAGCAGCAGTGTTTTTCCTTTATTATTTGTCTTTTCTAAGCAAAAAGATGTTTGTACGCTTTTTGAGAAATTCTAAAGAAAGTTATAAAAATAGAATTATATTAATGAAGACAGCTTGGCAGATAAGTATACCAAGTATTAAACTCCAGAAAAGGAAATGGAGGCATGGAGCTACAAATCATGTACATAACAAAAATAATTTTTCTGTTTGCTATCTGACCAAGGTATATTCACTCAAGAATGTTTTCAAACTATACTATTTTTCTTTTCAATATTTAAGGGCAATTAAAAAAAAAGTTTTCTAGAGCAGTGGACTCCAAATCCTAGGTGTTCACAAGACTATACACATGTATGGGAAAAAAATATTTGCTTTAATAAAAAGCTGAACTTATTTTTACATACAGATTACAAGTTTAATTAATAAATATACACACTTAAAACAAATACTGGGTGTGCAATTAAAGTTTGGGCAGTGATTTACACAACACTAGGAACAAAAGAATACAGCCATCTTATAGGGTGCTGGAAGCAGAGGTACCAAGAACACTGGAGCTAGAAGGGAACTTTTTAGATCTCTTTTTTTGTTAAGAGTGAGGGAAACTTAAGGTATAGAAAAATAAACTGCCTTATTTTTAGGGTGTCCTGATATATCCAGACCAATTAAAAAAACTGGATATCTGAGTAATCTAGAGCATTTTCCAATCCTGTTTTCAATACCATAGTCAATTTAATTTAATTATTTAATAAGCACTTATTGAGAACCTGTTAGGAAAGGCCTTTGGGGGAAAAAAGATGAGGAACTCTTAGTCTATGCTCTCAAAAAATCTACAATCTAGAGAAGTTATTTATAAGTATTTTTTTATATTTGGAAATTTGAAAATTGCCTAGGTATGTTTAGTATCAGGAATTTGTCAGAGTCAATAATACACATTTGTCCCAAGTGAAAACTCAGTGAATATTCAACTTTAATCTTGATGCATTTTTTAAACAATTTTTTCTTTTGCAAATGTTTTTAAGCAATAGGTAACAGATTTGCAAAATTAAAAAATCAATCAGCACAAAATGTTATACAATGAAATAAAGACTGTCCCTGTTCTTATCCATTTTCTAGGGGCAACTACTATTATTAATTTCTTGTAATAGTCTCTTCATATTGAAATATAAACCTATTTGTATATCAACTCTCCCATTTCCCTCCATATAATTCTAAACAGTTTTATATCTTGCTTTTTAAAAGGAAGCATATTTTAGAGATTATTTCATAGCTGTATAAGATACATGTGCGTTTGCTTTTCTTAACAGCCTCATAGAATTTCATTCTATGGACACAGCAGAATTTATTTTACCAGTATTCAACTGAGACATTTTGGCTGCTCCAATCTTTTGCTTAAAATATTAATGTTGTTTGTTGAACATTCTTCTATGTGTGTCTTTAATTACACATGCAAGTATATCTATAGGGCCTATTTTTAGGAGTGCCATAGCTGAATCAAAGGGTAGGTGCTTTAAAAATTGACAGATATCAAAATGCCCTTCATTGTGTACCAACTTACAGTCTGAGCAACCATGTATAAAAATATCTTTTCTCAGTCTTAGCAATGGTGTAAAATAAAACATAGGAATCCTTGGCAATCTGATAGGTTAAAAGTGGAATATCATTGTTTTCATTTGCCGTTTCTCCTAACTGGAAGGTTAATATTTTCAAAGCCATGTATGTTTCCCTTTATGTGTCTTTTGCCAGTTGGGATGATGATCTTTTTCTGATTATTTCTTAAGCAAATTAATTCTTTATTATATGTGATTTACAATTCCACCCCATCTTCTTCCTCTCCCTAGTTTATTGTTTTGAATCTACCTATGCTAAGTTTTATCATGAACATACTTAAAATTTTATGTATCAAATTCACCACTCTTATTTCATAGCTTCTGGTTTATATCATGATTAGAAAGCTGACGAAGCAACACAAATCATCTGATAATGTGTTTTCTTTATGCATCTACATCAAGGATTCTAATGAGAGTTCAGTGATAGTGTATACACAGGAGGTACTTTAGAGAGTAAAGAGTTGGGGAAGAGAATGTAAAGACCTGGTTCTGACAATATTACCCTTACAATTTTGGAGAAGTCACCTTAACCTCGTTCAGCCTCACTTTTTTCATCTGTGAGAAAAAGAATGGCTTCTTCCCTGCTTACCTTATAGAGTGTTTTACGATCTAATGAGAGCCAATGAACATGTTTTAAAAACCACAGGAGGGGGTGCAAGGGTAGTTCAGTGGTAGAATTCTTGCCTGCCATGCAGGAGACCTGGGTTCGATACCTGGGTTCGATTCCTGGTCCATGCACTTCCCAAAAACAAGCAAAGCAAACAAACAAACAAAAATTCAACCAATAGTGCTGCAATAACGGGATACTCACATGGAAAAACAATGAAATGTGACCCTGCCATATAGCATTCAAAAAAAAAAAACACAGGAGCTATTATCAATGCAAAGGTTTACTATTAACATTGCATAGTTTGTTGAGAGGGGGAAGGAGAGGAGGAGAAGCACCCACCCTAAGTAAGTCCTCCTCTATCTCTCTCAAACCAGGATTCTGAAAGGCAGGTGAGAGTTCAGCTGGGAGCAAGGGAGCTTGTGAAATGGTTTTCTTGGCATCTAAGCTTATTTTCATACTTCAGTAATCTCACCCACCCTAAGATTGGGACCCCTCTCCAATATCTAAATGGAACTTTGTAGAATATGTGCATATGGAAAGTGTGAAAGATGGAAATATTTTGAGGGTCATGGAAATCTAAACAATTATCATTTGTGATTTAAATTAATGATTACTGATCATTCTAATTATAAAAAAAACTTAATTGCTTTATCTAGCTTTAATAAGTTTATTTTACTCATGACGGGAGATATTTGGTGGTTTACTCCTGTTATATAGACAAAAAACTTTTGCAGTAGCTAATCAAATTGCAGGAAACAAATTTTAGTGTGATCAAGACAGGTCCGGAAATATCATTTATAGAGCAGCTGCCATATGCCAGGCCCTGTCCTAAAAGCTTTTTTATACATTATCTCATTCAATCCTAACAAGCACCATTGAAGATCAGAGAAGAAAATGACTTACTTAAGGCTACGCAACTAATAAGTAGAAGTCTTTGGGACCTATGATTTCTTATCCTATCCTGCTTATTAAATCTTGAGTGGTTGTAAATCTGTCCTGATTTCATCTTCATGTTATCAATTTCTTTATAATACTTTACATGTGAGATTAGCAGACAAGTGTTTGTTTCACAGATTTCAGACAGATATTCCTAAGGGCTATAACCATGATCCCATCCAAGAGAGCTGTACGTTTAGATCATTGCTTCCTCATAGCATTTACCTATGTAAGGTATCCTTTTTTTGACCCTTCTATTTTTCAGGGTTGGGGGCAAAACCCATGTCAAGGCACAAACTGGCATAGTTTTGAGAGCTACCACGAGGTCAAGGGTTTCAGGGAACACAAGTTCATCTTTTCAAAAAAGAAGTCAGCTGTTTGTACAGATAAACTGAATTCTTGTATAGGATTTAGAATTTCAAAAGTACTACAATGTACCTCATAACACCAGATTTGGACTTATCTATTTCTGGATAATTTGTTCCTTCCTCCAAAGAATACCTCTGGGAATGGGGTTTTCCAATGTTAATTCAGTAAAAAATTACTGAATATCTATAATGGCTCAGCACTATCTTTTTAGCCTGATAATTCCACAAATCTATCCAAACATCATGACACGGTTGTTAAATAAATGCACAAACCTAGCTCAGAGAATCTTCCTGAAAGGGACAAGCATAGTCTCACATTTCTGAAGCAGTAAGAAGCTATAAAAATGAAGTCATTGATCTAGTGGACTCGTATTAGGACGGTCCTAGGTTCCAGGAGGGTTTATATATGGGCACTTCTTGCCACAAAGTAGTGTTTCAGTTGAAAAATGAGCTGGTATGTGCTCATCCACCAGGTCTGGTGGTGACCATAGTCAGAATTCTCCCCTCACATATTTAACAATACCTACTTAATTTATTAAGATTACAAAAAAGGGGGTGGTGGTGGTGGTGTGATGGTGTCTCTCTCCAAGAATTTTGCAGATTTGTTAGAGGGCAGGACGAGAAAGTATACAAAAATTATAAGAAAAGGCAGTATGTAATAAATATAAAATAAGTAACCAAAAACGAAGGGATTACAGAGAAGGGAAATATTAATCCCAGGAGAATGGAGGGATCAGAGAAAGAATCACTTGATATAAGTTTTACACTGGGGCAGAGAGCAGCTCTGTAGAGCTTAAATTCCAATCCTGAGTCCAGTCAGTGACCAGCTGTGCTGGTTTGAAATGATGTATATACCCTAGAAAAGCCATATTTTAATCTTGATCCCATTTTGTAAAGACAGCCGTTTATTTTAATCCCTATTCAGTATTGTTGAAACTGTTAATAGATCATTTCCCTGGAGATGTGATTTAATCAAGAGTGGTTGTTAAACTGGATTAGATAGAGTCATGTCTCCACCCATTTGGGTGGGTCTTGATTAGTTTCTGAAGTCCTATAAAAGAGGAAACACTTTGGAGAATAGGAGATTCGGAGAGAGCAGAGCAACTTAGCCACGAGAAGCAGAGTCCACCAGCCAGTGACCTTTGGAGATGAAGAAGGAAAATGTCTCTCAGGGAGCTTCATGAAACAGGAAGCCAGAAGAAGCTAGCAGATAACACCGTGTTCGTCATGTGCCCTTCCAGATGAGAGAGAAACCATGACTATGTTCACCATGTGCCTTCTCACTTGAGAGGGAAACCCTGAACTTCACTGGCCTTCTTGAACCAAGGTATCTTTCCCTGGATGCCTTTGATTGGACATTTCTATAGACTTGTTTAAACTAGGACATTTTCTCGGCTTTAGAACTGTGAACTACCATCTTATTAAATCCCCCTTTTTAAAAGCCGTTCTGTTTCTGGTATATTGCATTCTGGCAGCTAGCAAACTAGAACAACAGCTGAGCACATATAAAATTTCTCTAAACTTCAACTACTTTTACTGGACGATGAAGTACTCACCTCAGGGGTACTGTGATTATTAAATGGGTGTATGTTAAGCACTTGGCCTTGAGAATGAATGTAAAATGTTTGGCCCACTGACTGACATAATAAGGACTCAATAAATGTGAATTAATATTAATGCTATAAACAATTAATCAAAAGGCACCTGTGTTTTTATAGGGGATAAAATATGGCATATATATCTGTATGATTTGTTTCAGCAATTGTCCATGATATTAGGTTGGTCCTATAATTTGTGTAGGCAGATTATGGTTCAATAGTCTAATTTTTAAAATAATTTCTTTACTTAAAAGGAGTCAAATTTAAAAGTCTAGGTTCTAACCAAGTCAAACATGGACCAGGATGACACAGTGAGGTCTAAGATTTAAGTAAACCCTTTCTCTTGGTTGGCAAACTGTTAGGTGTACGGTTTTCTGTTTTTTTTTTTTTTTCTTCTTCTTGTTTTGTTTCTTTTTTAAGACTTGATTTACTTCAAGAGTACATTTTGCCTGTGGTAGGATACCGATGAATTTAAAGATTCTGGCAGATTGTTAAATAGCAGATATGAAGTCAAATGTTTCTTCTGATTTGCTTTAGACTACTGGGTGTGATCACACGGAGGAAAAGCAGAAGACCGTGGTGGTTAGGAGCATGACTTTGAAGTCAGAAAATGTTGGGTTAGAATCCCAGATTAACAATTTACTAAGAACATTTTTAGGAAAATTAGTTTTTGTTTGTTTTTTAAATATAAAGATGTCCCAAAGATTAGCATACTGATGGAGAGTGTGTTCCTAATATTTAGTAAGTGCTATGAAGACTATTGGAACAAACGAGGAATTCACAAGAAAACATGGAGAATGGAAAGAATGGTTTTTCTCCTGGGAAGTGGGATATCTAATCTGAACTTAAAGTTGAATGGTAAATGAAGGTAATTATCAATGCAACCAATCCTCTTCAGAAATCAATGGGCATGAGAATAATAAAAATAAAAGTAAATACTAAACAAAAATCAATGTACACAGTTTGCACTGCAGTGCAATTTAGACAGATCCTTGACTATGTAAAGGCCAAAAGGCTTACCCTGCATTTCTTAATGAGCTTGTGTATTAAATTAGTACATTACAACTGTGCCTAGAGCAATGTCATACATATATAAGGTTCTCAAAAGACCAATAAAAAGTGACTCAGCCATATTTGAAAAAAGGATTAAAATAAATTTGAGTTAAATTTATATAAAATTAAAAGCAATTGGAAGTTGGTGATCTAGAATACTGCCAACCAACGAAGAGCAAAAGATTGCAGAAACTGACATGACTTAGGATATTTTGGACCCTATTCCCATCTGCCTTCTCAATAACTTACTAGTGATCATAGCCAATGATCCTGTCCTTTTCTTTCTTTTTTTTTGGGTTTATCATCTGTGTCAGACTGATTGCATCAACAGCCTCAATTCTTCACCCATCCCTATAGGGTTTCTCCACATCACAGTGTAACATTCTGGGCTGGACAGTTGTTCTTTGCTGTAGGGGATTGTCCTCTGCACTAAAGAATGTTTAACAGCATTTGTGGACTCTACCCTCCAGATGCCAACAGTACCCCTGAATTGTGACAATCAAATATATCTCCAGACATTGCCAAGTATCTTCTGGGGACAAAATCACCCTGAGAATCACTGTCCTACCCTAACAGTTATTCTAGATCTGCTTAACAATGCTCAAAAACAAGCCCTGAAAGAATAAAAATCTTTCTGTGTAACCAAACTGTCCCAGAATAAAGCCCTCAAATATTTAAAGCACTGAAAAAAAAAATCTAGCATCCAACAACAAAAATTCACAAAGTCTGGCAATCAATTCAAAATTATCTGACATGCAAAAAATTAGAAAATATGACCCATTGTGAGGAGATATACAAATCAATAAAAACAAAGAAATAACACAGATACTAGAATTATCAGATAAGAAGGTTAAGACAGTTATTTAAACATACTTCCATATGTTCCAGAAAAATGAGGAAAGAATGAATATGATGAGGAGAAACACTGTAGTTACTTCAGAGATACTGTGGGTTCAGTTCCAGACCACCTTAATAAAGCAACTATCCCAGTAATGAGTCACATGAATTTTTTGGCTTCCCAGTGCATATAAAAGTTATGCTTACTTTATAATGTAGCCTATTAAGTGTGTAATAGCATTATATCTAAAAACACAATGTACATACCTTAATTAAAATGTGACACAGAGATACGAAGTGAGCAGATGATGTTGGAAAAATGGCGCTGATAGACTTGCTTGATGCAGGATTGCTACAAACCTTCAATTTGTAAAACACTCAATATCTGTGAAGCACAACAAAGTGAAGTGCAATAATATGAGGTATGCCTGTATAAAGAAGATTCAATTTGAATTTCTGGAGGTGTAAAATGCAATTTAGGAAAAGAAAAATATCTAAGATGGGAATAATAGCAGTTTAGATACTGCCAGAGAAAATAGTGAACTTTAAAGACACAGAAATAGTAACTATCCAAAGTGAGACAGAGAGAAAGAAAAGTTAGAAAATAATGGGCAGAGTATCGGTGACCTGTGGGACAAAATAAATGTGACTGGGATCCCAGAAGGAGAGTACAACAAACAGATTGAAGAAATAATCGCTGAAAAATTTTCAAATGTGATGAAAACTATAAACTCACATATCCAACAATTTCAAAAAAGCCCAAGCAGGTGTAACATGAAGGAAGCCATGCCAAGGCACTTTATAATCAAAAGCTGAAAGCCAATGACAAACAGAAAATCTTAAAAACAGAATCCAGAGAGGAGAATGGTAGGAATGATGGCAGACTTGTCATTAAAAACGAGATAAGCTAGAAGACAGCAGAGAAGCATCTTTAAAGCACTACAAGAAAAAAAATGGACAAAATCAAATTCCATACCCAGGAAAATTACCTTTCAAAAACAAAAGTGAAATAAAGACATATAAAGATAATGCCAAGTTAATTAATCAGCAGCAGAAATGCACTATAAGAAATGTTGAAGGACATTATTTGGGCACAAGGAAAATAGTATCAGATGGAAATTTTGAATTGTGCCAATAAGGAAGAGTGCCAGAAATTATAAATTTATAGGAAAAGTACCTGTTTTCTTATTTCTAAAATATCTTTGAAAGACAACTGACTGTCTAAAGCCAAAACAGTTAACAATGTATTATGGGGCTAATAATATATATACAAACAAAAATGTATGATAAAAATAGCACAAAGGTTTGGAAGGAAGAAATGCAAACATACTGCTCTAAGATATTTAGATTACACACAAAGTGGTATAATATTATTTGAAGGTAGAGTGTGGTACGTTAAAGATGTATAGTGTAAACCCTACAGCAACCATTAAAAAACAATTAAGAGATTAAATAGATTAAGAGAATATACTCAATAAATCTAAAAGGCAGGAAAAGAAGAAAAAAAATGGAACAAAGAAGAGAGGAGAAAAATAGAAAACAAACAAAAAGATGGTTAATTTTATCAATAATCACATTAAATGTAAGTGATGTATTAGAAGGCAGAGATTTTCAAATTGGGTTAAAAAGAAATCCTCAACTATATGATGCCTACAAGAAACTCACCTTAAATATAAAGACACAGATTATAAATAGAAGTATAGGAAAAGAAACACCATGCTAACATTAGTGAAAAATAAGCTGTAATTATGATAGTAATATCAGATAAAGCAGATTTCAGAGCAAGGAATGTTTTTTAGGAATAAAGAGGTTCATTAAAGCCATGAGAAAGGAGTTAACTGATCACAAGTACATAATTTTAAACGTGTAAATACCTAATAGTAAGAACTTCAAAATACATGAAGTAAAAATAGTGCTGAAAGAAACAGAAAAATTCACAATCATAATTGAAGATTTAAGCACTTCTCTCAAGAACAAGCAGAGAAAAACTCAATAAGGATATAAGAGACCTTGAACAGCACTATCAGCCAATTTGCCAAATTGACATTTATAGAACACTCCACCCAAAGTAAGACAGTACACATTTTTTTTCAAGTACGCACAGAATATTTACTAAGCAATCTGGACCATAAAACGAGTCTCAGTAAACTGAAAAAGATTGAAATCATACAAAGTATATTTTCTGTCCACAATGGAATTAAATCGGAAACCAATGACAAAAAGGTATCTGGAAAATCCTCACACATTTGGAAACTAAATAACATACCTCTAAATAATTCATAGGCCAACAAGAAATCAAAAGGGAAATCTGAAAATAGTTTGAAGTTAATGAAAACGAAAGCAAAATTGGTGGGACACAGCTAGAATAGTGTTTAGAGGAAAATTCTAGCATTATGTGATAATAGTGAAGATAAATGTTCTCGCCACCACTAAAGCACTTTATACTCTATTATATCAGTGGTTTTTAAAGTGTCCTCCACCAGTAACATCAATATCATCTGGGAAACTGTTAGAAATGTAAATTCTTAGGTCACACTCTATACCTATTGAAACAAACTTCATGGCTGGAGCCCAGCGATGCACATTTTAATAAGCCCTCCTAGTGATTCCAATGTACACTAAAGTTTGCGAACTGTTTGTGAACTGTTCTAAAGTAGTAAAGGTTCTCATCTGGGCTACCATAATAGTTTCTGCCTTCACTCTTGCCTACACCAATTAGGGAGATCTTTTAGAAAAGGATATCTGGTGACATCCTGTATCTTCCCCACCAATTCCCAATCTAAACCTCACTTCTAAGAGTATTAGGAAGCCACTGAAAGTACAGATGCTCACCATAACTTACAAGAATCTGCATGGTCTATTCCTCTACGTACTCCTCAATCTCCCCCTCCCCAGGCATCATGCTCCACCTTGCTATATTGACTCTAGCAGGCCATCTCTCATTTCTCCTACCTGCATGAATTCCCTTCTTCACTACATGCCATTCCTTCTTGGAAAATCATTCCCTCTCTTATAGGTTCTGTGCCACATGGCCTAGTTAATTCCTACTCATCCTTCAGAGCTCAGCTCTATGGCTGTTTCCTCAGGAAGTCTACTCTAATTTTCCTGGATTGATAAAAATCTCTCTATAAGTTTTCATAGGATCACATACTAATTGAGGACTTACCAGATTTGTGTATTTATTAAACCAATGTCTGCCTTCTCTCCAAATAAACTTGAACCATATCTGTTTTTATCCCACGAGTCCAATATATTGCCTGGCACATCGGAGACTAATATTTCTGAGTGAATAAATTAATGGAGTCTATAGCTACAGGTTCTTAAAATCTGGCTTTTTAAGCTTGTGTAACACAGAAATAAAGCAGCAAACAAATGAATTTTCTAAGTTGCCTGGAATTGGAGAGAAGAAAGACAAACCAAGGTCCAACTAAAATAAAGCAAAACTCTAATAGAATGAAATTGTTCAGATATCTACTCTGCCCTGTCTTTTTCCTTTTTTTAAACCACAGGTGAATTCAGTAAGTTTAAGATTTTGATAATCACAGCATGTTTAGCTCCACTACAAAGAGAACAGTTTACTACAGAGAAAAATAAGGGGGGCGGGGAAGGTAGTCAGGAGATATCAATCTGAAATTAATCTCTTTCTAAAACATAGTAGCAGCTGGTTAATGAAGAAAAGGGTGACCCTTGAACTTACCTCAGATAAAGAAAGCAGATCTGGAAGCTGTAGGGAGATAATAAAGATTTACAAAACAAAATGAGGCTGCCATGACTCCCCTAGCACCACTGCTGGATAAAGGCAGGTCTTGTTTCATAAGGAAAAAACAAAACAAGACAAAAACTGAAATATCAGAAAATTTTAGAAATATATTGTGTGGAGGGAGAGAATAGATAGCAATGGGGGTTGGAGATAAATGGAATAGAACATACTAACCTATTTTAAAAATTCCCATAGCATTTTTTTCCTAGCCACATCACATCAAAATTCTAATGATATAAAGCAGGGATGGCAAACTTCTTCTACAAAGGAACAGACAGTAAATATTTTAGGCTTGAGGGCCATATGTACAATTACTCAATCTGTTTCTGTAACACATAAACACACATAGACAATATGTAAATGAATGAGCATAGCTGTGTTTTGATAAAACTTTATTTACAAAAATAGGCCATGGGCAGGACTCTTGGATTTAGAGAATTGATCCTAAATTGGAAAATAGTTCCGTACTCCATATCTACTAGTATGGAGAATCAACCAAATTGTTCTTCAAGTTATACTATTTATATTGCCCAAGTGAAAACAACTTCAAAAATCTTATACATTTCTTGGGTTACTTTGTGACTCTAATATCTAACACAATGCCTGGTAAATCAAAAGAGAAAGTATACAATGCTTGTTGAATGGAAACCTATGAAAAATATCAGGTAAGTAGTAGTAGAATACCCCAGAAATTCAGTAATGGTTGACAAGCCAATGGGATATAAATATTTAAGAAAAATTCTAAGAGAGAACATCAACACAATGGATTATCAAAGTAGCTGGCGTATATTTTAATAAAGTATGATGGCAAACAGAATCTCCTCAACACTTACTCAATTCAAAGAAAATTACAATGGGAAAAGTAAAACTGTAAGTAGAATGATTTTAATTAAAAATTCCTAAATTTATGAGACTAATTCTAATAAAGGAGTCAATGTGCTAATAGTTTTACTTATGGACCAGCAATTAGCAAAGTGGCAATATGAAGCTTGTATAAAAATATGTTGATGAATTAATTTTTACATTAAAATATGTATCTTCATTTCATCCAGTTCTTACCAAATTAAGACTACAGATATATTCGAGGAGACTCTGATTTCACTTTTCCCAAGTTCACAGTAAGATAATTTTCTTACTATGATTTGCAATATAGATAGTAAAGCCTCGTGAAATGACTGCTATCAAGCTGTTCCTTCCTTAAGTCAACATAAAAGAAAATCTAATATAAAAAAATAAAACTTATAAAACAGACCAATCAGAATGCCATCATATTTTTGGCTTAAAGGTGTTTACCATAGCATTTTATTTTTTATAGTGAATGTTAACAGAGCACTTCCAATTTAATTTCAATTATCCTAACTTAATTTATATACAACAAGAACAAATCTAATATATAAATTAATTTGTATTTTAAAAATCATTACATTCTCTATGGGAATATCACAGTAAAATGTAGAGAAACCTTAGCAGGAAACTATGTAGAACAGTGTTTTCCAACTGTGTTCCCCAAATGTGTTCTGTGGGATAGCGGTATTTGTAAATGGTATATAAAGCTTGGGGAATGCAACTTAACATGTTCATGGGCAGTGTGACCCTATAAGAGCAGGAGAGAGAATTGCACATTTCCCAGTCTTATTTGGTCATAGAACCCTTTGCAAACACAGCATTTTATGGGTAAAGTGTTCCTTGGAATATATCTTTGGAAATGCTTGTGTAGCAAACTAGATTAAGGTGACATGAATCATTTGGAAATGTTTTTCTATCAAAATGAAATTTGGAAAGTCATCTACTCTATGCTTCATTGCTTTTCCATTAAATGATAATTATGAAACTGAATAAAAGCACATAAAGAAACTCTAAACACTAAATATTACATTAAAAAATGCTTAAGGATACTGTGCCAAAGGTTGCCTCAATTACAAATTCAAAAGAAATTTTGAGTTAGAATTCAGAAAAGTGGTAAAATGTTCATAAGAAAGATCAGAGAAGGATGCATTGTTAGTCTTGGTTTCAGGTAGGTGAGGGAGTATAGTTAGTTGAAAATCACTGATCGTTATAAACCTGAGTGAAAACCAGAATTCTGACAAAACAGGAAAAGCTGCCAAACTGAACTTTTTTTCCTTCAAAAGTCATCTCAGAATACCACTAAAGGTGTCAACTTGAATTTCTGAAATTTTATAGAAAAATTAAACATGTTTTAGGATGAATACTATTGGTATAGTGGCTTCAAGTCTACTGAGGTTATTTTCTTCTGAAAAATTTGCTCAGAGATGTTCAAAGTCAACTTGTTTACATCCAGATATTTAACAATTAGGAAAAGGCACATTATTTCCTTTCAGAACTCCAAAGACACTGATATTTAAAAGGTCTATTATTATTTTCAGTAGCTGCATTCCATTTTGAGTCATTATAACTTCAAAAATCATCTCCTACAACTGTCTCTTCACTCCATTTGTCTTTTAAATCTAATTGTGATTATTATTAAAAAAGACTCTTTAGAACTTCACCTTTGATCATATAGTTTCTCACTTTTCAGTGTGAAAGATACCTTAATTAGGCTTGATATCTTTGTCCTTCTGTTAATATCCTCTTGGGAACCTCACCACCATTAAATCTAAGGATCCATCTTTCTCCCAGCTTGCATCCTGTTAGCTCAGATAAAATCACGCAGTTGTGCAATCCTTTATTTCTCGGGAAGTTCTCTGACTGTTCTCCATAACTATTTCAAACCTTATCAAGCACATCCTTATATATACTATTCTTAGATTGCATCACCTCTTGCTCCATGGAAAAATAGGTTATATATATTATCCTCAACATTTGGCCCAAGAACTCATAAACTGATTGGCAACCCCACATATTTTTTCCTAATTCTCTGATGTTTTAAGAGAAAAGTGACCTTTCTGGCCAAGAGTAACCTCTCTAATGATGCCTTAGGCCTTCCATTCAGTAATCGACTCAGAGGCTTCACTCCATTTGCACTATTTAATTTTCTAACTTCAACCTTTCATTCTTCACTGTCTTCTTTCCTTTGGCATTTGTTAGGGATTGAATCATGCCCCCCATAAAAAGTATGTTAAAGTCCTGATTCCTGCTGCTGTGGGTGTGAACCCATTTGTTAACAGGACCTTTGAAGATGTCATTAGTAAAGTTATGCCCAAACTGAATGAGGATAGGCCTTAGTCCAATATGGCTGTAGTTCTCATGATCCAAGGATATCAGAAACAGAAAGAGAAGCCACAGGATGCAACCAGAAACCAGAGGTCAGTGGAACCCAGGAGAGAAAGGAGAAGATGGAGTTATACTCATTGCCCTGTGATGGAAAAGCTGAGGAACTCCAAATGCAGGTAAGCCAGAAGGCAACCAACCCCAGGAAGAAGCTTACAACCTTCTAGCCTCTGAAATCATAAACTAGCAAACTTCTGTCGTTAAGCTAACCCTCTTTTTACAGTATTTGTTTTAGCATCTGAGAAACTAAACATGAGTTAAACTTTTTTTTTTTTTTTTTAAACCTGCCATCGACCCAAGTCTTTCACTAGCATCTAAGAATGCTCTCTTGCATCTCAGGGACTGCTAATACCATCTACACAGAAGTTCAAGCCAAAAAATTTAGAGGCTAACCTTTATTCCTCTACTCTCTTAGATACATTGATTTTTCTTCATCAATCTCTCTCAACTCTATTCATTCTCCCTTTTTACTGGAGAATGGCCCAAAACATTTATTTCATTAACTGATGTTGACCTCATAATTTGGGCTATGCTTTTTTCAATAACTATCTTTTGCCATTCTATCCACATGCCATCTCTGATTCCTATTTTATGTCTCAGATGAAGTAAACTAAATGACTCAGTGCTCCAAACAAGTCACACTCTTTTGTTCTCCAGATCTTCCACATAGTTTGCTCTGCCTGAAACACTCCTCTCCTGACTTCTAATGTTTCGTATCTTTTACTTCAAGCCTCAGCTTAAATTGCATTTCTTCATCTATCTTTCTATAGCTATACTTGATATTCAGCAGTACAAATAAATGTGGTAGAAATTTAAAAACTGCTAGGTATTAAACTATCTGAACAGTTAATCTCAAAATGTACAAAAACACAACATTCATGGTAAAAGCAAAAACTCTGCATCAATAGAAATGTCCCAAACATACATTGCCTGCCCTGGGAATTTTTCTAGAAAACTCCTTTAAAAGTCTTTCTCGAGTTTAAAGTCAGCAATTATTCTATGAAGAAAAACACAAATAAAACTAATAATGAGTTTCAGTGTTATTTCCAAAAAGGAAAAAAAGTATGGAATACCAAGAATAATGAGGAAAAAAAAAACACTTTAAGAAAATATTTGAAAATCAGATAAATATAACAAATGTTGTTATAAATGCAACTTTGTAAAAATAATGTATCTGTTGATTAAAAAAAGAATGTTAAAAAATAAAGAAGGAAAGTTATCAGTAAAGGATAAATAAAATTTTAAGCAGAACAGGAAATAGCGCAAGTAATTTTTAAAATGCGAAGAGCAGACGAAAAACAAGCTCTTAATATGATTCTAAAATTTTGAAAAATTTTGAAAAAGCAATATTAAGGTAGCTTCCATCTTAATTTTCTAGGGTGATCTCTTATTTAGTGGGGTGAAGAATCATATTAAAATAAATTTAATACTTATTCTGTTGGAAGATATGTTTGGTTAAGAAGCTGAAAGATAAAATACAGTTCTGTTGTAAAATGAATAATGCAAACTACTTTTAGTAAACTGAAACAGCATGAAATGAGGATGGTATAGAGAATTAAAAATGAAACTCCACTTTATTCTCCATTCATGACAGTTTTTAAAAAATGTGTGCATGTTCCCAGGTGAATTATAAGTTGCTTTTTTTTTTTGTGGTTGTTTTTAAAATCACTATTAGATTCCCCCCTCTTTTTCTCCTGACAAAATATTTATTATGATGTTATTTTTAGTTAACCTGAGGGCAAGAGATGAAGAACATTCTTTTTAGTTCTGATTTACTTTTCAATAATGGGGACTCTATTTTGATCACCTTTAAAATTTTAATCACTGTGTGCTAGATATTACTGAAATGGTATTTTAAAGTTATTCGGTTAAATAATTGTCTTTTGGAGCTCATGATAGTTCAGAGTTTACTGCTTTTTAATATTTTAATGTAGAATCAATACTATTGATTTTAGCCTTTAAAGAAAAAAAAGTTAAAATAAAACCACCTATATATCTCTAACCCCCAAGAACCTCCCCTAAAATGTACCATATAGAATATATACTGTCCTTAAATTTCCAAATTTAACATGGCACTCTTTCATGTTAGGGAAGCAATCAATAAGCTCTCCCATGCTCCTCAACGTCCGGGACTGTCCAGCCCATTTCACTAACTGAGTTGGAAATAGCTATAGTGGCAACTAGTGTTCAAATCTCATTTCTGCTAGGTTCTAAAGGTGACAGTACCCTTAAGGCACCAATATACTGAGTCAGCTCAGTATAACTAAGTAAAGCAATTAATTACTTGCTAAAGTAAAGTAATAATACATGATTGTTTCTCCCTTGTTAGACCATAGATCATTGATGGAAAGGACTCCTCATCTGTGGAAACTAGCTCAACGTCTGACTTGAACAAAAACTACTCAAGTTTGCTGATTTATTGAGAAAAATATATTGTTCCTATGATGTTCTTTAAATAGTCTATCTTAAAGTGGTTGGAGAAGCAATACCAAAGGGCATAACAATTTAATGATGAACATAAGCCTGATATCCTAGAATATTATATTTGATAACCATTATCAATTTGGCACTGAGATAACGTTAACTTCTTTCAATATGGTTTCATTGTTGCTATTTAATAAATTATCAAGAGACTGTATGTATCTTAACCTGTAGGGTAGGAGTTAATTTTTTAGTTAGTAATCTGGGCATATTTATCTGTCAAAGTACAATAGGTGTACTTTACAGTAGTTCTATCAAAGGTAAAATAATGTAACTTCCACATTAATGAGATATGTTTAGAAACTGTGCCTACTAAACATATTTTAATTTGCTTGAAATTCTGGGCATAGTAAGATGAGGGAAAGTACACTGGTGTATTTAGCAGCACCTATTTTATTGAGTTTCATACTAGGTGCCCAGAAATTAGGTTGTCCAAATATCTTAGAAACAAATTTAAACTGAATCTGCTGCTTCTTTTCTATCTATTATTGTATACTTTACTCAAGGCACCTACAATGAAACTTTAAAATTAAGGAGAGAAAAACTTACCTAGTTGGGATTTTGAATAATAGTTTGCCATTAGTCCACTGTTGCAAGACTGCTGTTTATATCTTTTTGTTGACACTTCTGTGGTCTTCCATGGTGGTCTTTTTCTTTTGTTCAATTTGCTAAGAACTTCAGAACTATCAGAAGGATTCTTGCCATAGTTAACACATTTATTTAATTTACTACTGTCCAGTTGGTCAGCAAATTTATTGGTTGAAGGACTATTTGCTTTAGCATTTTCTATTTCTTTAGATTGCTTTTTAAAAGAAATTTGCTGAGTAGAATGGGATCTTAAGGTACAGCGGTTTGATTCTTCTATATGAGTCTGATGATTACTTCTACTATCAATAGGTTCAGGAGAGTAAATGATTGTATTTAACTTAAAAGTATTTCTGTGTTCAAGATAGTTAATCTTCCTCAAAAATATTCTACAATCTTTTAAGGTTTTTGACCTCCAATTATTTGGATATATATTTCCTAATCTTGAGCCCTTTTCTTCTTTTTGGCTGCAATTTGTTTCATTCTCCTTTGCCTCTGACTTATATTTATTTTCTAAACTAATGTGTGCTTTCAAGTCAGGTGCTGCCACCCTCTGTTGCAGAAAGTCATCCCTGATCTCAGGTGGCAAAATAAACTGATTACCTAACGAGCTTTTCCCTTGGGGTGGAACTTCAGTATTTGGTCCCCTCTCAGTCTTGTTTAAAAACTGATGCTGAAAGAAAAATCTTAAGTTTCTCCTTTTAGAATTCCAAGCAACTGCTCCATGGTTATGTAGCTTTCTCTCTCTTCTCCATCTTTCATGCTGCAACCTCTTAAACTCAGCCCTTTTCAGTCTGGCTAGTGTTAAATTACTTTTCACATTTAAGACTGGAGAGCCAACTATTTTATTCAGTATATGCAATTTCCCTGCTGATTTTGAAGGCGAGGATAGTGCAAATTTTTTAAGGTGTTTTTTCAAGGGGCTAGTATTATAACCAGAGTATTTGGTCCCTAATTTAATTCCTCTGGTAGTTATTACTTCCAAAGGGTTTCGAGCATTTGCTTTCCTAACTAATGAAAGAGACTGCGTTTCTGTTGTTTGCATAAACCAGGTACAGAGTTCATTCAAATCATACTTTTTCCGAAAAAGCATTTTTACAGGCGAAACTTCAAGTTCTAAAAGACAGGTTTCCAATGGGTTTTCTATTTTGAAATTATCATTTTCATTGTGTTCTCTTTTTTTATGAGCACAATTTTCAGCTTCATCTCCACTCACTTGCACCCAAGCATTTGTTATTTGCTCAAATCTATTGTTTAATTCCTCTAATAAGGAATCATTTGAAGTAGAAGCAGCCCACCATCTGAGCAAAGGGTTTGCTGAAATTATAGGGTCCAAGGACACTTCAGTAATAGATATTAATTTGTCTTCCAAACATTTTTTTGCATTTCTTGAATTTCTAGCTCCTGAGGTACCTTTGGAAGCTATTTTTACCCTTGACTGCTTATGTTTTTCCTTCTGATGTTTATCTTTCTGCACATGGAGATTATATGACTTATGGAACAGACCATTACTAAAAATAAGTGAGTTAGAAGATGCTAAGGAATGAAAGAAATGCAGAGATGGTTTTTTGTCCCTAATAGAATGTCTCAAAGGTATGGTAGCAACCATACTTTTTGATCCATTCTTAAATATATCAGCTTCAGCGTGCCTTACTCTATCCATTTTATTGTGCTGGTGATCATACTTTTCTTCAGACAGATTTTTTCCTACCATATTTTCCTGTTCTAAAGGAGGTAAGCAACTGTTAATACTTACTTCTCTTTCCTGAGGTGAGATTCTATTAATAGTTACAGATATGCCAGAGATTTTCACTTTTGCAGGTCTACCAGGCTTCCTAATTATTGCCAAAGGCTTCTGATTTGGTCGAATAATGTTCTTGGGTGGGTGAGGTATCACAGATTTGTTCTTGATAGGTCTAACATATTCATAGCCAGACTCCAAGACCTCACTTTCAGTAGTTAAGCTTGGTACTGTACTTATTCTCTCCCCAGAGTCAATTTTGTGTTCTCTAATATGCCTCAGACTATTAAATCCAGTTGAAAAATCAGCAACATTATTTGAGGATGTAACACTGCTTATATTTACATTTCCTTCAGAAACATATCTTTTAGTTCCTCTTGACCTTCCATAAGTAACAGTTACCGTAATACTCTTTTTACAAATACCTTCTTTTACTTCTGATATAAGAGACTCTGGACTTTTCTTACCAGTGCTAAAAGATTCATTTTGGCAAATGGTGATGTCTGTCTGATCAGCCTTAGGTTTTGGTGGTCTTCCAATTGGCCTCTTAATCTGTTTCACAACTTGGGGACCTATTTTCTTAGGTCTACCCGGTTTTCTTTTGAAAGATGAATCAGTAACACTGCTTGAATTTACCTTAGATTCTTCTGGTAACTTATCACAATTGATTTCAGCTGTAGTTATTGCAGAGGATTCTGTACTTTCTTTTGCACAATTAAATTTGTTCAGTTCTCTTTGAAGAGTGTCAATATCATTATGATTAGAACCATGATTTTCAAAGTTAGCATATGAGATATCCTCATTTATTTCAGTTCTTTCTCCAATTACATGATGGGTTAGACATTTTTCAGAAGGAAGATCAATAGTTGTTTCAGAAGTACTAACTGAAGTTAAAGTATATTTGATTCCTTCAGTGCTTTTAACCTCAGATAGAAACATGAGTTTTATAGGACTAGAATAGCTGGAAAAAGAAGCGCTTTCAATGCTTTTATATTTTGTTGGTACAGTTTCAACACTGGAAGTCAAGCTATCCGTATCTAAATTAGATGACTTTTTCAGATTACCAAGTCTTTTATTATTCAATTCCATTGTAGGAATCTGACTGCTTTTGATAATATTGCTGGATGCTACAACAGATTTTGATAAACTCTGCTCTCTGCATGTAATTTGATTCATGTTAAGAGTTGTAGTTCTACCAGCATTTTGGTCTTTACCATGGGGATCCTCTATCAATTTCTTGGATGCTTTATATCCTTCTGATAATGGCTGATTATCCCAAGACTTTCTGGCCATATTTATTGTATCTTCTAAACGCTCAACAACAACTTGTACATTAGAATTCATTGCAATTTTGTTTAGGTCAATATTGTGTGAGCTCTCAAATGGAGTATTTTTCACTGGATCTTTTTTGTTTGTGGATTCAGATATTTCTTTGGCTTTAGGGCATTTTTTAAATACATAATTATTTGTTACATATATAGAATACCACCCTGGAGGGACAATGTTTCGTTTAGTTCTGCTTAAAAGTCCAGGAGCATCACTTTCCAAAGGAGTTTGAATGTTCTCTAATTTTGGATTCTCCCTACGATTTTGCAATTTTTTTTTCCCAGCTGCAGATTTCTCCTGTGATTTACTTAAGTTTACTTTCTCAGGTGAGGTTGTTTTAAAGCTGTCTGAAAATGTGTCGAAAGTCATGTTAGTTTCTAAACTATGAAGAGGTAGCTGTAATGTCTGTAATGGATAACCTGGTGAAAATGATGTTTCTTCATGATTTTTATCTTGAAGACTTTCAGAATTTTGTAAAGAAGGCCCTTGGCAGTGACAAATTTCTTCTTGACCTGTCGAAAATATTTCACCATCATGCATTAATTTCCTTGAATTTTTCTCAATATATTTCTTTCTTATAAAATTCTCATCAAGATTAGCAAGTTCTCTTTTTATCTGTAAAGACCGCCTTCTAGACATGGGTGAATCGGGAGAACTATGCATTGCAAATAAGGTTTCTTGACGTTTTCGAAATCTTGTCTGAATAATTTTATTTTCTACTTTTCTATCATGTTGCCTCAGTAATTCCATAAAACTGTAATCACTGGCCCTTGCATTGTGCAAGAGAGAGGTTATTAAATCTCCCAACTTCATGTCATTACCTGTATTATAATCATTGCGAGACAATTTTACAAGGTTTGTGGTATCTGTAGTTTCTATTGATTTTAATTTTTCATTAATACGATCCATTAAATCTTGAAAAATTACAGTATTTTCACCTTTTTCGTGATTTGTAGTACAAATACTGCTGTCTTCTGAAAGCAAAGAGTCAGAGTTACTGGATTTTTCAATTTTATATATTTCGCCTTCATGATTAACTTTGTCATGGCTGACTTCTGCTGGTCTGAGAGATGGAGGCTGGTTAATGTTTGTTTCAAGTTTATTTTCTAAGGCTGAAAATTCTGAGATGGCATCTTTCAGTTTTTCAAATCCTTCAGTCTGTATAGGTGATAATGGTGGGGGTGAGGGGCTTTGAGATCTACAAATATCTCTAAGATTGACTGAAAGATTGCATACTTCCCTTGACAAAAGAGGAATATGAAAGGCTGATTTTGTAGAATGAAAGTCTGCTAACAGTTCAGAACAACACCTTTGAGAATTGTAACTATTTGCAATTCCTCTATTCACTACTGTCTTAATGTGTTCAATAGTTACAGTTTGGCAAGACAAACAACATAAATCTTTACTATAGATTGGCAAAGATGCTCTACCAGGCCTTTGTCTTTCATTTTGTAAATACCCTCTTTCTGCCAGCCTATATTCACTGCAACTACAGAAAAGACCATGTAAATTATCTTCAATTAGGGAATGTTGAGATTCTGAAGATATAGCATATGATGTATTACAACAGCAAAGACAAGCAACATTTTGCTCTTGGACTAGAAATTTCAACATAGCCAAAATTTGTTGCTGGTGATGAATGCACAAAGATTCCAAAACTTTGCTTAATGCTGATTTTCCTTTTTTCTTTTTAGTAGCTTCCTCTGATTTTGCATCAACAGTTGAACTAAAAATAAAAATCAAACAAAAAATGAATTACAGCAAAAATACCAATCGTATAAGGAGTTGTAATTTCAACAGTGTTTAAGCAAAAGATATTTTGGTATACTGGACTCCTAACTCCTACAGAGGTGTACCGATGACATCTTGATCACTGTTGGGCAAAAATATAATGAAGCACTGATAATTAATTTCTTATAATAAAGTATAAGAGTCAAAGCAAAACCTATTTTTGCAATAGGAACGCTGAGGATTATGTTGCATATTGATAATTTTAAGTGTTTTGGATACATTAAGAACAATTAATGGAAAGTGCTTCAGAAAGAGTTAAACTTTTTGTAGGCTTTTTATGCTATTTTGATCATTTTCATCAAAATAAGGAAATAAGGAAATTAAGATGTAAAATAAAATCTTCCCTATTTTTATTTAAAATAGTTTTTTTAAGGCAGTGAAGATAGTTATTAATAAAAGAGAGTTTTGCATAACCACAAGAAAAAGTAGGGACTTGGATTTCAAAAAATAACAGAATATCTTTTCTAAGGTTAAACTGTAGGCTTTTTAACCTAAGGAAATTAAAATTTTAAGCTATTTAAAAATGAAATCTATTTTAAATTGTTTTTAAATACTACAGTAATTACATCAAAGCTAAAGGTATTACTTACCTAATTATTTAATTCAAATGCTGGAAAATGTCCCTCTGAAGAAACTAACATACATCTAACTTTAACTAAGACCCAGGATTGCTTGGCAACCAGTGTAGAAGTCTATAATTCAAAAAAAAAAAAAATCTAATACCAGCAGCAAGAAAAACAAAATATATTAAAGAATTCTGTTTCAGAAAAGTATCTATTTTAATTAAACATATCACCAAACTCTGTACATGAAACTAACCTTCCACTTGTGATTTCTTAGGTTTCTTATTTCCGGGTTTGTAGAAATTTTATTTAGGGTTGTAATTGGGATATGCTAATTGTAAATTGCTACAGAAGAATGTATTTTATTTAAATAAAGGGCCATTATTATATTTCTATATAATAAAATAAAGGATTTTATAATAAAAAGTGGAATTAATCTTTTATTTTGCTCCCTAAAACTGGCCTAACCTGTTTCAAAAATAAGTATGCAATATTTTGTTTATGTATTTCTTTAAAACTAGGTTATCTGAGTAGCAAAAACATAAAGCAGATTTTGAACACTTTATCAAAATATTTTTCTGAATAAAAGACAACTTTACTAGATTCAACCAAATTCTCACTAGAAGTAGCATGTGATGTGACATCAAATTTCTATTAAGGAAGAGTCAGGAAATTACAAAAAAAACCCAATTTAAGTCCACTGCCACTTCCAGACAGTGAAGACAGGACATGACACCAGTATCTTTCCCTTCTTGCAAATAATTTTTTGGTAAATTTTATCATGGTTGGGAGAGTAAAGGATGGTTCTGACTCCCAATTGCTATTTAGACAATTCAAAAAATATGTTAGAGAACAAAGGCACAAGGAAATCACAGCTATCACATATTAAGTTGTAAGTGCTATTAGTAAGTTTTTTCCAGCAAATTAAAAATAGCAATTTTACATAAACATAAGGAACCCAGACAGTTCTGATAGGTGTGCTTCAACAGTTTCTTTAAAATTACATTTTAAGCATATCTGTTAACTAATAATTAAAGAGAGAATTTGCATGTTTGTCAGAAAAATGTTTTACTGTATTTTAAAGACTAATATCCTTTTATGACAGTTTCTGAAATGCTCAGAGGCTTTTTTTTTCAATGTTAGTACAAGTCAGGTGTATAGAAAGAATAGTTTTTTTAAAAACTACGTATACTGAGTGTCACATACTCTGAAAAATGTTATAATTTCAATTTGATAGAACATAAAATTATGAAAACCACTGCAAGATTTTGATGTTCTTTTTTACATTCCAAAGAAATCTCTAAAAGAAAAATTTTCTTAGTTACTTTATTATTTTTGATAATGAAATTTCAAAAATACCACAGTGGCTGGTAATTTCCATCCTAAAGCTACATGAAGCTTAATTGGTAACTTAATAAAGTTACCAATTAGATATTCAGATATTAGGATTCATTTTTAAGTTCTAAAATTATAGACCTCCATAATAATTTTTTTTGAACCAAATTTTTTGTATTTATTTTAATTGTGCTTCTCTACAATGAATGATTCTTGTGGTTTGCAAACCACAAGATACCCTCATAAACACAGACTAGCATTTCCAATAGGTGAGGTTCATAGAGCGAACAAAGTATAAAATTTGTGACCTCAATAAGGCATTCAGTGCAAGGGATAAGCAGTCTTTCTCTCTGACTGGTTCCCTTAGGATGCTCTTATGTTGGCGTCACATTTTGGTGTCGCTTCAAATTTTTTCTTTTCTGCATTTCTTGTGTTTAGAATCTCAAGGAAAAATTTATATGAGGAATAACAGGTTAAATACATATAAAAGTCTCCAATCTAGGATTTAATCTCAAGTGACTGTATAAAGGTTCTAAAATTGTAGTTTTGACAGATTCCTTGTTTGTTTTTAATGTTAAAAAATTTCTAACCTTTCCCTATTTGATTTATAAACCAACATTCTGCTCATTTTCTGTATGTTATTGTCCATTTTGTCCATTACAAGTCTTGTTTAAATATTTTTTCAGAGAAAGTAAATTTCTAATATTAGTATTAATAAAACTGCTTCCTAGAGTGAATCAAAGAAGTCAGTGTAGTCAGGTTATTTTTTTCATTGCTTTTCTTTTTTTTTTTCCTTTACTGAATGAGTAAATCAAGCACACATCAACAATGTTGTAAATTTATGTGCAAAAGCATTGAAGTGCTTTACTACAAATTACAACCTAGAAACACGTTAACTGAACAATTAAAATTCATACAGTCAGATTTAGATATATAACAACACAAAGTAGGAACAGAATTACAGTACATTTACAACACAAGACATATACATGAATTCATTAGAAAATATTGTAATAAATAATTCATGAATTATAGTGCAATTGATTTATGCATAAATATAACTAATTGCCTAACAATCAGTTTATATTAACAAAATCTGTCAAAAATCAAGGCAGCCACAGAGTTTTACTAAATTACTGCGACAATGGAAATACTGCAATTAAAAAACAAATACAAGTATTTGTACTGTAAACAACTAAAAAATCAGTCTCACTAAAGTTAGTATACAATTTAATATAAAATTGTCATTAGCTACCAGAAATGGTTTAAACAACTTTACTGAGCAGTAGTCTAAAAACAGAGGCACTGTTTTTTCTTTTCTTACTTTTTTTTTTAAAATATAAAATACTTGAGGAACATTCAAATAAGTAGAAAGCACGTAAGAGTTGCTTTCACCTTCATTAAAAGTCTGCTGAAACTGTTTTTTTCAGAAACTTGTCACTTAATAAGCAGTAACTGGTAACTAAATTTATAAAGTACTTTGAAAGTTTAACATAAAGAACATCTTAACAGAATTACTGGGGAGAAGGGGAACCCATAAATTTCCCTGCCTTTCCTAGTTTGTATAATCATAAGTTAACTCAATAATTAGAAACATTTTGTTTCTCTTAAAAGTTATGGGTTGATCATTATCTATAAACTATCAAAAAATATTTTAATTTACTATTTCTGACCAAAAATAAATAATACAAGTACTAAAATGCTGCAAATTAACTATAATATTACCTATAAAACTACTGATCACTGTGAAGTCAATAGCAAAATGATCCCTGATTTTATGAATCCTGGAAAGTTTTTGGTCAGGTCATCTTAATTTAAATGATATAAAAGTGTTCTGTAAGTGTCCCTTTACTATAAACTTCTCAATCAATTTATTAATGTAAATATAGTGTGAGGAATAAAAAAGCTCAATACAATATAAATATTATGTAATGCATTCAAGCCCCCAAAGTTCTGCAAGTAAAATTATGTAAAAAGTGATTGATATGACTGTTTGGAAATGTTTAACTTTGTTTTTCAATGGGGGGAGGGAGAAGTACATTAAATAATACAAGTTCTGGCCCTCACAAAATATGGCTTAATTCTTTAAAAAGAAAGATGACCCTGACATCTGCTGTTTTGTAATCTATTAAGTATATTTTTTTGGGGAAAAAAAAAGCAAGAGGATTCATATCCCTAGTATGCAGGTAACATTATTAGTAGCTGAAGAGAGATCAGTATAGATCTAGAGACCAAATAACTATATGGTTGTATAGTTTCTCACTCTTCAGTTTCTTTAAAAAAATGTAAGCAGTTTTTCAATTTAATAGCTGAAAATCTCTTTAGTATTACATGTATAAGTGGTTATTCAATACACACAAACACAAGTGTAAAAACACACAAGCGTTTGACAAGGTGCACTTATTTTTAAATTCAGATAAAAGTATTCTTTTTGGATTTAGGAAAACTGGCTTAGAAAAATGACCAGAACCTGAATTTAACAAAGAAAAGGGGCACTCTAGGTATCTTGAATTTACAAAGCAAATCCCCATTTTTCATATGGAGGCACATGCTTTATAACATTTTACCACTAAAACTGCATACTCCATAAATCCAAAACGAATACTCAGAAGCATAATTTAAAACTGCTGTATAAAAATTACTGGTCTCTCTTATGAGTCTAGTAAAAGTTAAAATGCACTGCCCAGCTTCTAACTACCCAATTAGTAGAAAGTTTACATTACTGAAAATTCAAAACAGCTTCAGTGTTAAATATTTGTAAATCTATTCAAGACCCTGAACAAACTGCAAATTTGGTTATTAGCAAAATGATAATGTATCGCCCACCAAAATGAAATCTGTAATTCATTTTGATAAACTGAAAATGTTTTGAAATGTCACAGCAGCAAATATATTAAAGTTACACTGAGGTTTTTCAATAGTAGGAGTGTGTCACAATCCTTAAAATTTAAAGTAGTCATAACATCAACTAACCAGCACATTTAAACCAAAATTATCATTCTCAAGCTTTTTTCTGTGCACATTATAAACATGCTCTAAAAGTTGCATTCCAACTTTCTTTTCTATCCTTACACATTAGCTTATTTTTTTCAAATAAAAAATGAAATTAAATTATTTTAATAATTAAATTTAAATTATTTTTGTTCTTGGTATTCCATCTTCTATTAAAGGATTCTATAGCTGCTGGGGTTAACTATGTGTCAGTTTTTTTTTTTAAAGTATATACCTTAAAAACCCCAACTTCCTGCTAAATCAACTATTAAATGATAAATATTAAATTTCATTATACATAGCATTTAGGTTTTCTTTTCTATTCCTGGTATATCCACTTGAGTGCATTTCGTATTTCATAGAATGCACTGTAGTGTACTAATACTGTATATATTAATTTTTCTTAGTATGGAGATAACTGTCTATTTAACTTTGACTGGTTGTTTGACCTACTTACAATAACTGTAAGTATGTTCTGTAAAAATGTTTACAAACTATTAGTATCATATTTCCATTAGATGGTGCAACTGAATGGCTGGAGTGGTCTTTCACCAATAAAAATGTTTCACTTGACAATTACTTGTTTTTCCACAACGTTTTATGCTATTGACTACTAAAGAAAACCTGAATCTGTTTCACCTATTTATACAAGGATTAAATACAAACTATCAGAATTAAGTAAGCAACTATATAATTCTGTCCACAGTGAAAACCCTGAATAAAATTTTTTTTCAAAAGGCATGTAAGTGGTTTTTGAACTGTAAAATTTCATGTCTCCTGTCAGAGTGAGCATTTGTATTTCCCACATGTGTGTATACAGACACACAAATACACACCTGTGCACATACACACACGCGCACACATACGCACATACAAACATTTTCCTAACAAGTAATCTACATAGGCTTGCTGCTGTTTTTGCAGCTGCCAGTCCCTGAATCTGTCATATTATATAACCCAGTGTCTGGTAATCGGAGTTTCTTCTTCGGAGGAGTCTTCAGTGTTCCAGATCTTTCTTTTACCTTGTATTCTAAAGTGCTGTGAGGTACCCCATAAATTCCTTGTGCTTTGGAAACACTCATTTTTCCACTCATTACCATTGCAATAGCCTCTTCCATTATTTCATGATCATATTGCCGATAGCGGCCACGCTTTTTCCTGGGCTGCTTATTATCTTTTCGATCTAATCCATCTTCAGTGTTTTCAGAGGTTCCATCAACTGTTCCATTTTTAGAATTAAGACACAAAGGAGAGAGGTCCCCATGAAGAAAATAAGAGTCGACACTTGAGTGAGTTACAGGCCCAGAACATTCTATTTTGTTCTGTTTAGGGAGTATATTTTTCAGTTTTTGGAGAGCTGATCCTTCTAGGACTGAAGAGGTTTTGGAAACTTGATACATAACATCCAGCAGACCAGAACCATCAGGTTGTGGTTTTGAAACAGAACTTACTCGTAGTTGAGGAATTTTTAACTGAACAGGAGGATTTGAAGTTTCAAATTGTAGGCTTTCATTTTTTTCTTTAAATTGAGTAACCATTTTCTGTAGAGTTAACTGATGGAGGTAACTGGAAGCTGTTGGGAATTTTAATGCTGAGGTTTCAAGTAGATTGAGTTTACTTTTTTCTGTGCGCTCTGCTTGAGCTCTTGCCCACAAGGCTACCTTTTGCAGCACTGCACAAGTTTCTTTACTGTCTTTATATGAGTAACTATCATTGAAATCTCGAGTTTTGTTTTTAAAAGATGCAGGCTTCCCTGCTGGTAAGGCTTCTAAGTGGAGAAGTAAAGTTTTTTGAGGTATGCCATAAAGTATGCCTGCTTTATTTATGTCCAGTGCTCCAGACTGAATGTCTTTCAAAGCTTTTGAGAGCAAACCATCTGCAAACTCAGCACTTCTTTCCACATAGTCCTCTCTGTTTCTGTGTAGTCTCCTGGATGGATGGAATGAAACGATGGTAAACTGATGCATGAGAGACTCTCACACAGCTATGGAAGGGGAGGGTCCACTCCTTTATTATACTCCTTGCTTAGGTAACATCACTGCTTATGATACTTTTAAGTCTGTGAGATGTAGTAGTTACTCCTTATCAAAGCAAATGCTACAGTCCCGGTAGGACAATGTGACAATCATACGGTGGCCTCAATGGGCAAACCTTCCAAGAACATAAAATCCTAACTCAGTATTTGTAAAAATATTCTCATGATGTTGCTATTCCTCTGACAGATGCTTGCAGAGCAGCACTTATAATTTTTATCTGTACAATTAGTGTTCCATTATAAAAAAACCCAAATCCTAAAGGAGTTTTGTTAGTAGAAACGTGACGTTACCACAAAACAAGTAATAAAAGAGTCAACCCCTTTAAAGGAAATTTGTAGCAGCAAGAATAATACCAAATACAAATATCCCATATTTCCACAAGACTAATTTTTCTCTAGATAATAAAATTTTAAACAAATAGGTAAATCGTATTTGAATAAAATAATTTAATTTTAGATATTATAAACACTATTTCTATTTTGAGCGTATTGTACTTTTCGAAGTTTCTCAAACAGAAAACTTACTATACCTTATGACTCAAATGCTACTTCAGCCTCAGTTGAAGATAATTACACTCGACATGTAAGATTTAAATGTGATTAAAAAAAGCTTCCTATGTAGTTTGTTAATGGGAAGATGCGAAAGTTACAGAGAAAGAATCCAAAATCCAACAGAACAGCATTTCATTATTAATTATTTATTTAAATTAATTTAATGACAGCTTTCAAAATGTGAAAAACTTTTTGTGGTGATTACTAGCTATTTTAAGTAGCTTGCCACCAACCCTAAAGCACAATAAAAAATGTGAACACTTTATAAAAGCTAGCATTAAGAATTATTAAGTACACAATACTTTAAGAATTTGTTCACTGCTTTTAAAAAATTAAATACTGAAATTAAATACTTCCCTTAAAATTGCCTTCTGAATATTTAATTTAAAATTCTCTTTACTCATCCTGCTTCTTATTTTGTATTCTATGATTATGTTGGTAGTTCATTTTAGCAACATGAACTAAAGTTTGGTGATTGTTCTGATAACTTTTCTTTAACAGAAAGAATAAAAAAGAAAGAGAAGGACAAATGAAAGGTATGAGAAAGACACACTTATGAGTGACAAAAATTCTGGAGGAAAACTATGTATGTAAATCTACTCCGCATAGTATTAGTAGTATTCTCTGCAGAGATAATTTTATATTAACATTAAATCATATTTCCTAGACATTGCTTACCCAGCCATTGAATTTTCAGAAGAAGGATCACATATGGATGACTCTTCAGGTTTTATGCTGGTTTTCTTTGTAGAGAGATCTAACACTCCATCCCCTATAATTTTTGCAAGAAAAAAAACTTTATAATTGTGACACAGGCAATCCTTAAATTTTAATATTTCATATTTTACCAATCTACTAATTTATGATCTAAAAATTAATACCTGTATATGACATGGGACCATTACCTACTTATCTTATGGTTTTAGCAATATCACATGACTGGGATGGCATTACACAGGAAAGAGAGGACAGAGGAGATGCTCATGTTGCCAGGTGATATGAAGAAATGAAGACTGCATGACTTAAAATCAACTCTATCACTACTGGTCTCATTTTCCACCATCCTGCAATAAATCTGACTACTCATCCATAACTGTTTTCTACTCAAGTCTGCTCAGATGCTTTGGGAATGTGGGAATGATAGAAATTGTATATAATGGATAGCATAACAAATATGAAGACTAAGGGAACTGAATAATTAGCATTTACTAGGACGAGCAACATGGAGCACATGTACTTTAGGTAAGCTGCAAGTCTATAGATGCTAAACATAAAGCATATCATTTACTAATTAACACTACTGAAATGTGCAATAGTTGAATTATTGCCTAGTAATATATTGTGGCTACATCTATGATTGGATGAAGAATAATCAAAGGCATAACTTATAACAATATAATTTTTTAGGAAAAATAACTTGTTAGAAGATGATTACCTATTTATTAAAATGTAATTAATTTTTATTATTTTGCTTATAATACTTAATTTCCATAAATAAAACTTCAAAAATTCACAATACTATAATATGACAAAATTCCAGAATCAAAACAAGTAATAAAAATATGAATTTTAAACATAGCAACACATAATACTGTGTATATGCCCCTACTGATAATGAAAAAAAAATAAAAACTTAACCTGTAAGAAAGGGATCTTATTTTATAGGAAAATACATGTTAAATAATATACTCAAAAAATTAATCTGGGTTTTAGTGTTACCATATAAATTCTCCTAACACTTAAGTAACCTGGGAGATAGATGAAAAAATAAAACATCCCATCCATAACATCCTATGTACAATTCAACAATTATCTATTGAGTGCTTACTATGTGCTAGGCTCTGTTTCAGGCATTAGGAGAACAGTAGTGAAAAAAGTTAGATGAATTTTCCAGTCTCATGGTATTACGACCTAGTAAGATGACTTATACAATGAGAACAACAGCAGAAGCCGCAAGAGAACATCAAACATTTGAGGCTGATGGTAAGGTCTACTTAGGAAAGTAAAGCCAGTGAGATGACACAGTTATGAGGTTAGGGCTGAAGGAGCTGTTTTATAAAGTGCAGGCATCTTTGACTTGAACAGAGTACTGAACAAGGTAAGGGTCCTAAACCAAACATATAACTGGGGGAGAACTTCTAGAATGAAGTTTGTACAAAGGCTGTGATGTGGAATCATGCCTGGAATGTCTGAGGAAGAGCAAATCAGGCAGCGGGGCTGAGGAGGAATAAACCAGGCTCTGAGTGAGATGAGATCAGAAGTGTAAGAAGAGAGATCACATGTAGGCCAGGGTAAGAACTCTGAATTCTACTTTGAGAGATAGGAAGCTATTGGAGGGTTCTGAGTGGAAAACTGACATGAGTTAATTTATGTTTTGAGAGGCTCAATCTGCCATGAGGAGAATGGACTGCAAGAAGATAAGCGTGGAGGAGGGAAAGTGCTTGGGAAAATGCTATGCTATTTCTGAACTTTTACACGTTCCATTAGATTCCTCTGCCTAATTCTCCCCTTTCTATCTCCCAATCCCAATTCTCACCACATCTTGCGTATCATTTAGTCATTCAGTCCACAACTTGGATTTCGTTGACTGTCATTCTTCTAATTTCCTATACTATCCCACTTACTTATATTATTTAGAATTTAACTAGCAGTATTCTGGTTGCTTATCTACTTACTAATGTTAGCCACCAGTCATAAGCTGTTTCTCAGCAGAAACCATGCCTATTTTATTCACTGATGTATCCTCATTGCCTACAATAGTGCCTGACACACAATAAGTTGTCAGTAAATATTTGCTGAATAGAATTTTGAAGAATTGGATGAAACTCATTATGGTCAGAGGTTAAAGACTTACATTAAAAGGGTAAAGGGGAGATTGGTGAAATAAACAAAACACCAGGCAAAGGAAATCGTTTGCCTTGGTTTATCCATATAATCTAATTTTATTTTAATCCCAATGCACCTCAAATCCCACACTTCTTTCATATCAAACCACTTAATCATATCTCAAATAGGCGAGCAATGTCTTATCTTTGGAACTGCAATACATTGCTCCCTATGCTTAGAATGCTCTTTGTAGATGCCAAACTCCTACTTATCCTTAAAGATCCACCCCCAACTCCAAGCAGAAGCTGATTATTTTCTCCTTTGTGTTAACAGCATCCTCTTAACACTGATAATACTCTCATGAAACTGCAAATTCTTGTTCTTTAGGTCCATCCTTTGGCTGTTAGTTTGATACCTATATACAGCCCTGGTTACAGTTCATTTTAATCTTGAGGATTAAAGCCTGGTTCCTCCATCTTTAAGAGACCTATTCTAAATCAGACTAGTACTCTTGATTCTCCTGAACTCCAATCAATGACCCAGGTGAGAAATGCTTTTATCTTTTTTTCCCACATCCCCTTCTTTACAACTAAGCTGTTAAAATTTCTGGTCTAAAAGAATTTGCTAACTAAATTAACACATTATAGTGTCCACTGAAAATATATTCCACTATGTTTCTGTCACATTACATTAAAATTATCTAATCAATGAATATTTATGTAGTGAAAATAAGATATATAAAAAATAAGATATATAAATATACAAGTAAATAGCCATAATATGCATTAAGGATTTTCAGGTAAATTTTAGTTATCTATAGAAAATTTCATTTTTTATTAGCAATATTACCACCTATACCATGATTCCTCTTTTGTACCTAAAGTGTGTAGCTCAAGAGCTAGAAAAATAAACCGGTTAAACCTAGAATTATCTGAATTAGAAAAGCAAAAGCAGTTAAGAAGAGAGAGGAAGAAAGATACAGTGGGAAGAAGGACAGAGAAAGAAAGATTGGTATTGGGTTAAAAGGTATTTATCTTGCTTCTGCTGACTTATATCTCATGAACAGTCACTGCATCTATCAGTAAAATTTATTAAAATGGATATATCATACTATAACAAATTTTTTGGTGTATTTATTTCCAAAGGACTAATTAATTCAATGGATAAAAACTAAGCATTTATTACTCTAAATGTTCTAGAGTAATATAAAATAAGTAACAGAGAGAGTGTTTCACAGTGTATATTTTACAGTCTAGCTAGAAAGATGAGATGGATTTATATGAGGTAAAATTCTTTTAGATTATAAGACGCATAAAGTAAACATAACAGAAGTTCAAATGGAAATACAAAAATGTACCAGAAAGCTTATTTTTTCCTTATTTTAATTATCAAGGACACGATATTATTATGAGAACTTAAATTTTAAGTGGAGGTAGATAAGATGTGTGGAGGCTAAAATTCTAAAGAAAATTCTAAATAACCAAAGTTACCTTAAAATTCTCTAGAAAAGCCAACACACTGGAGGGAAAAACAATCTCTCAATTATTGGAAGACAACTATCTTCTACTTTATTGGAATAAGCAATTCCTTATACCTTATGACATAGTTGACATGTTTTCAAAACCCTTACTGACGGATGATGGCTATACTTTGCTTACATGAGGCTCTATGGAAGGCATATGGAAACTGATTAAGATGACTGTAAAATCTCATCTTCCATTTCATTTCACCTTGGAGTATTATGTTCACTGAAGGAATGACAAGTATAATTTCCCAAAATGCTACCCCTATTAAAGGACTCCAGTAAACTAATCAAGACCGAGTTGAATGGGCAGAGTCACATCTCCATCTAGTCAAAAGGCCAAACATACAATTGAGTGGGTCAATCTCCATGGAAGCAATCTAATCAAAGTTTTCCACTCTACAATACTGAGTAAGGATTATACGACAAGGCTTTTCTGGGGTACACAATAGGTGGAATACACATTACTGTTAAACCAGCACAGTAGCCAAGTTTATAGCAAATTATAGCAAACACATGAAAAAAATGGAATGGCTAAAAGGAAGGTAATTTATTCTTTCTTTCTTTTTTTTTTTTTGCTTCAAACACCTAAGCGAAATTTTACAGTGTTATTTATATTTACTGATCTTAGGAATTTAAAGTGCAAGGTTTTTTGTTTCTCTTTTTATAATGATATTCTTTACAAAATAAAAAAAAAGAAGAAAAAAGATCCAGCTTATATATATATATATATATGTTAACACTGATATGTCTTGGTACCTGTAATCTGACTTGACAAAATTTGACTTCTTAGAGTCTTGATTTTTAAGTGACCAAGACAAAGATCACACGTGCCTCAAACATACCTGACTCATTCCCACATTCTTTAATTTTTGATATTTTGCCTTTTGCATTTGATAATAATTCTGCCCAAAATGCCTTATTCCCAGAACCTCATATGTAAGACATCTCATTATACAAGTTTCAGCTCAAACTCACTTCAAATCACCTTATCTAAAATAATCCTCCCAGTGATTCTTGATATCTTGCTCACTGATTCTTTTTTTTTTTTTTAAATTAGGGACACAATGACAGGCATATTTGGAAAAAAGTAATAATTTCTGAAATGAAAAGTGTAACATATTGGAAACTCAAGACACAGGTGACACAAGTGATTAAAATTAGCTCAAGAGAGATTCAGTGAATTGGGAAATAGTTCAGGATAAACTAATGAAGATGCAATAAAGAGACAAAGAGGTGGAAATATGAAAAAGAAGAGATGAGAACAGAATAAGATCTAAAATATATATCAATGAATTCTAACTGGAGATAAAGTAAGAGTGCAACATATGTGAAAAGAAACTGGTTGAAAAATTTTCCCAGTTAATGAAAGACAAGCACCCTCAGTTTAGAAATTCTGTGACTCACAGGCAGAATAAGTAGGAAAAAAAAATCCACTCCCCAAATATTCTAGACAACCTGGAGAACACCATAAACAGACAAAAAACAAAAAGAGGGACAGAGACAGAAACATCCTAAAAACATAAGGAGTGAAGATTACCTCCAAAGGAAAGAGTGTTAGTTGGGCAGCTACAGCAACAATGGAAGCCAAAAGATGTTATTAAAATATCCTCAAAGCGCTGAATGAAAATAATTGCTAGCCTAGAACTATGCACCCAGAAAAAAGAACACTAACCCCCAACCAATGTATCACTTTTGTTGACTCTTGAGAATACCTAGGACTTGAACTGAGAGTCTAAATAGGAATTTCACACACTTAGTTTGCCTTCCTGAAACCTATAATTCATGGAAGGTTCCTGGGGTCCAAAGGTGCCAGCCTCTCCAAGATTATCAATTAATTACATCTCCCTATTCTTTAGTGTTGACACCTCTTCTACACATGAAAAAGCCAGAACAGGCATCGCCCAAACATCCCTATAGGTTGGGAGAAGGTTCAAAAGAGTATGAGGAGGTATAAAACAGGGTATAGGATTTGGCAGACAAGTATGAATGCTGAATCACTGTATTAATATTCCTTCTAGCTTCCAGCACTTGGGAGTAGTTGGAAGGAAAAATCTGATGGTGGATAGTAGCATGACAAACCCTGTTCTATAACTACTTGTTGAAGTGTGCTTTGAAACTTACGGCTTTTTTCTTTCTTTGCTTTGTATCTATTTTACAGTTAAAAAATTTTTTAAAATGTTAAAAAAAAAAAGAACAAAGGCAAAGAAAAAAACAAAACAAAACAAAAACAAAATCTAGGCGGTTACTACCAATAGACCTTTATCAAAGAGATTGCTGATTCCAAGGGAAAATCTGAAACACAGGAAGGAAAAGTGCCCAAAGAAATGGGTAATTACATATTTACATATATATTTACATATAACAGTTAAAATGTTTGACTCCTACTGTCCTAAGAAGAGAACTAAAGTTCAGATAAAGTGACTACAAATGTGGGGACAAGTGGCTCAAACACATATACATTCTTTATATTAACTTTTTTTTTGTATGCTGTTCGGCAGGAACAAAAGTTGATGATATGAAACAGTTATAATGTTTGAATCCTGCTGTCATAAGAAGAGAACTAAAGTACAGATAAAATGACTACAAGTGTGGGGGCAAGTGAATTAAAACACAGTATGTTCTTTATATTAACTTTTTTTTTTTGTATGCTGATGGCAGGAGTTACACTTCACTATTTTTTCTGGGTTAGTATCCCATTACCGTAGCACCTTTTGTTGAATTTGTGTTTTTTCTTTGTTTGTTTGCTTGTTTGTTTTTTTGAGAAGTGCATGGGCTGGGAATTGAACCCGGGTCTCCTGCATGGCAGGCAAGAATTCTACCATTGAACTATCCTTGCATCACCGCACAACTTTGTTTTTAAAAGCAGTTTTATTGAGATAAATTCACATACCATACAATCCATCTGAAGTGTACAATCAATGTCTTCTAGTATATTCACAGAGCTGTGCATTCATCACCACAATTCTAGAACATTTTCACCATTGCAAAAAAAAAAAACCCATACTCCTTGGCAGTCACCTCTCAATACCTCTATCCTTCCCTAGCCCTACATAACCACTAATCTGTCAAAGCCAACACCTTTTTTTCCTGTCTGTATAAATTTATTTATATTTCTATAATACATAATTGGAGTGAAACAGTATATAGCACTTTATGTCTTATTCTTTCACTTAGCGTAACATTCTTGTTTTTTTGGATGTGATGGAAGAATATTCGCATCTTACTGTTCATTACAGTCCACAGTTTGCTTTAGGCATATCTTTACCCATATATACCACTATATTATTAACATCTGTAAGAGTATCATATATTTGTTCCAATTCATGGAAGAATATTCTTAAATTTGTACTTATGTCCCCACTCATCATCTACAAGACGGCTCATTGTGCTGTACAACTATTGTGTTTCATTTTCTGCGTTTCCTTCTAGTGACATAGGCCACCCTAAACTTTCTTGTTCAATCACAATTGCACCCACATATTATCGCCCTTAATTACACTCACTATAATGTGCTAGCATCACCTCTATCCATTTCCAAACATTTACAATCAACCTTATTACAAATTCTGCACAAATTAAGCAGCAGCGCCTCATCCACTCCCATCATTCTACCTTCTGGTGTCCTATATTCTATATATTAATACCATAAATTTGCCAGTTGTATTTAGTTCATATCAGGAAGTCATACAATACTTGTTTATCCTTTTGTGACTTATTTCACTCAACATAATATCCTCAAGGTTAATCCACGTCACGTGCATCAAGCCTTATTTCTTCATATAGCTGAATAATATTCAATCATATGCATATACCACATTTTGTTTATTCATTAATCAGTTGATGAAACTTGGACTGCTTCCATCTTTGGGCAATAAATAGTAAATGCCACTCTGAACATTGGTATGCAAATGTCTCTTTTCATTCCAGCTTTCAGTTCCTGACCTAACAGCGGAATTGCTGGATCATATGGAAATTTTATATTTAGCATCCTGAGGAGTTGTCAAATTGTCTTCCACAGCAGCTGACCATTCTACATTCCCACCAACAGTGAATAAGTGTTCCTATTTCTCCACAAACTCTCCAACATTTCCTGTTTTTATAATAGTGGTCATTCTAATAGGTGTGAAATGATATATAACTGTAATTTTGATTTGCATTTCCCTAATAGCTAATGATGCCGAACATCTTTTCATGTGCTTTTTAGCCATCTGTATATCATCTCCGGAAGAATTTCCATTCAAGTCTTCTGCCCATTTTAAAATTGGGCTGTTTGTCTTTCTATTGTTGAGTTGTAGGATCTCTTCGGTTATCTTGGATATTAAACCCTTATCGGATATGTGGTTTCCAAATATTTTCTCCCATTGAATAGGTTGTCTTTTCACCCTCTTGATTAAGTCCTTTGGAGCACAAAAGTATTTAAAAAAAATTTTTTTTTGGTGGTGGTGGTGGTGGGGGTGCATGGGCAGGCTCTGGAAATTGAATCTGGGTCTCCAGCATAGCAGGCAAGAATTCTGCCATTGAACCACTGTTGCCCACCCAAAAGTATTCAATTTTGAGGAGGTCTCATTTACTTATTTTTTTCTTTCCTTGCTCATGCTTTTGGTGTAAGGTCTAAGAAACCACCTCCTACCACAAGATCTTAAAGATGCTTCCTGACATCTTCTTTTAGGAGTTTTATGGTTCGGGCTTTTTAATGTAGGCCTTTGATAAGTCTGGAGTTAATTTTTGTATAAGGTGTGAGATGGGGATCCACTTTCATTCTTTTGGATATAAATATTCAGTTCTCCCAGGACCATTTGTGGAAGAGACTGTTCTGTCCCAGCTGGGTGGACTTGGCAGCCTTGTCAAAAATCGATAGATCATAGATGTGAGGTTGTATTTTTGAACTCTCAGTTCAATTCAATTGGTCAATATGTCTATCTTTATGCAAATACCATGCAGTTTTTACCACAGTAGCTTTGTAATATGCCTTAAAGTCGGGAAGTGAGAGTCCTCCAACTTCATGTTTCTTTTTTGAGATGTTTTTGCCTATTTGGGGTCCCTTACCCTTCCAAGTAAAATGGATAATTGGCTTTTACAATTCTGCAAAGTAAACTATTGGAATTTTGATTGGGGTTGCATGGAATCCATAAATCAATTTGGGTGAGCTGGTATCTTAACAATGTTTAGTCTTCTAGTTCAGGAACACAATATGTCATTCCATTTATTTAGTTCTTAGGTTTCTTTTAGCATTGTTTTACAGTGTTCTGTGTACAAGTCCTTTACATCCTTCATTAGATTTATTTCTAGATAGTTGATGCTTTTAGTTGCTATTGAAAAGGGATCTTTTCCTGGTTTCCTCTTCATATTGCTCATTTTTAGTGTATAGAAACACTACTGATTTCTGCATGTGGATCTTGTATCCTACCACTTTGCTGTACTCATTTATTAGCTCTAGTAGCTTTGCTGTAGATTTTTCAGGACTTTCTAGATGTAGGATCACATCATCTGAAAATAGTGAAGTTTGACTTCTTTTCCAATTTGGATGGCTTTTACTTCTTTTTCTTCCCTAACTGCTCTAGCTAGAACTTTTAAGCATAATACTGAATAACAATAGTTACAGTGGACATCCTTATCTTGTTCCTGATCTCAACAGGAAAGCTTTCAGTCTTTCACTATTGAGTATGTTAGCTAAGGTTTTTTTCACATATGCCCTTCATCATGTTGACAAAGTTTCCTTCTAGTCCTTTTTTTCAAAGTGTTTTTATCAAGAAGAGGCACTGGATTTTATCAAATGCCCTTTCTGCAACCAAAATCAAATAATCATGTGGTTTTTCCCTTTTGATTTGTTAATATGCTGTATTACATTAATTGATTTTCTTGTGTTGACCCACCTTTACATACCTGGGATAAAACCCAGGTATAATCCTTTTAATGTGCTGTTGGATTTAATTTCCAAAAAGTTTCTCAAAGATCCCTGCATCTATTATCATTAGAGAAACTGGTCTGTAACTTTCCTTTCTTGTACTATCTTTATTGGCTTTGGTATTAGACCAATATTGGCTTCATAGAATGAGTTGTCCCTCCTCTTCAATTTTTTTGAAAAATATGAGCAGGACTAGTATTAATTCTTCTTGGAATGACTGGTAGAACTCCCCTGTGAAACCATCTGGGCTTTCCTTTTTTGGGAGGTTTTTGGTGACTGTTTCGATCTCTTTACTTGTGACTGGCTGGTTAAGGTCTTCGATTTCTTGAATCACTGCAGTGTTCACGTGTTTCTAGAAAATTGTCCATTTCATCGAAGTTGTCTAGTCTGTTGGTGTACAGTTGTCATGGTATTCTCTTATGATTGTTTTTATTTCTGTGGGGTCAGTAGTAATGTTCTGCCTCTCATTTCTGATTTTATTTCTTCACTCTTTTTTCTTTGTCAGACTAGCTAAATGTTTGTCAATTCTGTTGATCTTTACAAAGAACCAAGATTTAGGTTTGTCAATTTATTTTTTCTATTTCATTTATCTCCATTCTAATCTTTGTTATTTCCTTCCTTCTGCTTTCTTTGGGTTTAATTTGCTCCTCTTTTTCTAGTTCTTCCTGGATATGCTCTTTCTTCGCCTGCCAATAGATGGTGTTCTTCAGCAACCTATTTCCCACAACTTTCAGGAGGCAGGGCATTCTTAGGGCTCTGCTGACTCCAGACAAACAATAAAATAGCAGCTTCAGGCAAGACAGTTTTAAACCATAGGCTTTAGCAGTCCAAATGTGGTGGCCAAAAGCTGGAATGGTGCTAGACTATGCCTCACCCTGTTCTAGGGAAAGAGGATCTCCGCAGACCTCTGAGAACACCTTGATGCTCTCTGCCCCAAGAGTGGTGGATGCGAGGTGAGAGGAGTTACCCACAATCTCTCACTGCAGCTTCTCTGTCTCTGTTTCTTGCTTTCTTGGGTGTTGCATGGCATTCTTCCTGATCTCCCGAGTCCCAGAACCACTATTCTAGACACTTTCTCCCCGTCCCACTAGTTGTTTTTTTTCTGGGAAAGAAGTGAGCCCAGCTTCTCCCTAATCATCCATCTTGGCTCTTCCTTGGGTATTGAACCTATTTACAAAACATAAACACCTTCCCATTGGTTTGTGAGACCCTTGATTAACTTTTGATATTAAACACATTTAAAATTTTCTAGGGTAACGCTAACAGATTAGAAAGAGCATAAATAGCTT
Source organism: Tamandua tetradactyla (assembly GCF_023851605.1). NCBI lineage: Eukaryota > Metazoa > Chordata > Mammalia > Pilosa > Myrmecophagidae > Tamandua > Tamandua tetradactyla. Next base: position 17,561,515 of record NC_135345.1, read on the forward strand.
CAAAACTGGCAAAGGGAAAAACAGGAAATGAGGGGGAACAAACTTATCCAAAAGAAAATAAAAAAAGAGGGGAAAATGCATAATGGGACCAAAAAAAAGCACAAAATAAGTTGATAATAGCAAATATTTTCATGAGTGATAAGTGCTACAGAAAAATACAGGATGCTATGGGAAAATAAAAGTGGTTCAATCTAAATTTTCGTAGGAATTATTCAGGACGTTGGTGTGCTCAATTTGGGAGGTGTGGGGATATTTTCCAAAAGAAGTGATATTTAAAATGTGACTTGAAAAAAGTAGTAAGATTTTTTTAGAAAAAAAGTGGTGGGAGTAGGGGGAGCTTCTACAAAGGTCAGTGCATGTGTAAATGTCCTTGGGCCAGAGTGTATGACATATCTAAGAGACAGAAAACCTTTATGAAGACTAAAGATAGGTACAAGATGAGACTGAGTAAATAAGCAGGTGCCATATTATGGATTTTAGGGTTTTAGACTTTATTCCAAGGATAACGTGAAACCATTAAAGGGTTTTAAGCTGGTGACATGTTATGCTGAGATTTGGAATTTTGAAAATATTACCAGCTGTTTCTCCCATTCCTAGAGTCAGAGAAAGTTAATTTGGCGGTAACATGAGATCATCTCGTCATATTGTTTTGCTCTTCAGGTTTACTAGATTATGGCATATTTTCAAGAACTGAACGTTAAGTTTTCTTCCACATGTCTTTAGCCTCATAAAAAGAAAAGCCCAGCCCAGAAAAGCCAGATGAATAATTTTATTGGATTCATTAGATACAAAATATCTGCTAAACTGAACTTTAAAACTGGTTCAGTATTTTCTTAAAAGAATGACAACAGATTTAATTTATAAAAAGCATAGATAAGCATATTATAATACTACATATGGCTCTCTTAATTACAGTAACAACTCAATTTTACCTACCTTAATCACACTCAATATACCAGAACACAGTAGTCGTGGTAGGAGTAAGAAAGAAGGATACTCAATGATGACTAAATATATCACCAAAATTCATACCTTTTATTCCACATTCTCTCTCAAATGTTCACTTTAAGATGACTTAGCATTAGTCCATGCACAATTTCTTTCTTTCTTTTTTAATAAATCTTACTCAATTAGGAGATGATGTTTCCAAAATTCTTGCCTATGGAGCACAGGCAATATGAAGTAAACTCTTTGTTTAATTAACTTATTTGTTTTCAATCAGTTTGAGGGGAAATAATCCTGTTTCACATGCTGCTTAAGGAAGTATAAAGATATTTTAGAATATTTTCTATCCAAATTGTTTAAAATAAAAAGTTACACAGCTAAAAATCACAAATCCAATAGTCAAATCCCAATTCTACTTTGGTTATCAGCAGTATGAGAATAATGAAAAATTTTAAATCCAATAAATCCAGCAAGTCATATATCCTGTCAACCACTGAGGATACTAAAATGAAAAAATAATGTTTCTGTTCTCAAAGGAACAGTTCAATGAGGAGATAAACATGCAAACAATTTACAATGCACTGAAAAAATTTCTATAACAGAAGTTCTAAAAGAATATTCATTGGGCCACATGGTAGAAAACTGTACTAAAAAGGCCAATGAAGTTCTACTGCTTTCATCTCTGCCGACATTTGATCTTGTCTTGTTCGACCATAGTAAATTCTTCATGGTTACCAAAGTAATGTTAAACACCCATAAGCTGCAAACATCTTCCTGCATTTGGAATTTAAAATAAATTTTTACTTTGGCCCCAAATTAAAAATGGAATCATTTTAAAAATGAACTTTGATAGACTAGTGTTATTTAAACTTGTTTCTTAATTTAGTGTGCCCAGACCAAGAAAAAAAGAGTCATTTGGTATGGACAATACATTACTTACTTTCCTACTGGTTTATAGAGCTCAGAATATTTATACAGATCTACAGAATTTAAAGAGCAAAAAGAAGTACCTTCTAATATTTGAAACACCTGGATAGAAAGCACAACAGAGAGGTTAATGGGAATGTTTTCCTCAGTGTAACCATATTTTAAGTCAGTCCAGGGCTTGCGGAATAGAAGGCAAGGATAATGAGAACTATAAAGAACTGAGGAAGTCAGTTTGAAAGGATTTAGGTACTCTAGAAAAGCCATGTTTTAATTCTGATCCAATCTTGTGGGAGCAACGTTTCTTTAATCCCTAACCAATAATGTAGGCTGGGATCTTTGACTGGAGTATCTCCATGGAGGTGTGGCTTGGCCAATTATGGGTATTAATCTTGGATTAGAGGGAGATGTGACTCCACCCATTCCAGGTGGGTCCTGATGGGCTTGCTGGAATCCTTTAAATGAAGCAAGCACCGTTTGACATTAAAGAAAGAGAGAAGCAGGCGGGCGGGTGACTATGGGGCAGGGCCATCTACAGACTATGTACAAATGAGGGGGATGGCCCTGCTCAGCCCCCATTAGGGCTGAACTGGCTCGTGGGGCAGGGGTGGTATGTGTGGCGTGCTTGGAGTATTGCCATCCTGATCCTTTGCCGATAGTACCCCGGAGGGCAAGGAACTGGGAATGATGCCCTTCCCTCTATTCTACATGCTAGAAAAGGGGATGCCATGTATAAAAGGAAGAGTAGGGAATGTAGGGAACAGAAGTTCCTGCCACATTACCTCCTCATTCTTGGGAGTTGAGTGGGGCAGGTACCAGGGGAGAGTGGCAGCACTAACGCCATTTGTGCCAGTAACTCTGCTGGTGTGGGGATTAGTGTCAATGAAGTCCCAGGGTATGGGTAAGGGTGCAGGGAGAGTGGTCACTGCTTCTTCTCAGATGGTGATGGTGACCAGGTGCTTGGCAGCTTTGCCTGTGTCATAGGTGCACTAAATCAGCTGCCACATCAGCAGCTGGAAGTCCACAGGGGTGTCAGGTTCTGGGGGTACTACTACCACTCACTCTGCAGCCAGTAGGCACTGGCATTGAGCATCTGCAGTGAACTCTGTACCAGCCCCAGGGCTGGCCTCTTTGGGAAGACAGCCTCTCAGTCACAGCCAAATGGATCTTCTCTGAGGCAGGCACAAGATGTCATGCTTGAATTCCTGGGCAGACCGCAACAATTCCTCAATGTTGCTGGTGACCTGCTCTACATTTAGCATGACATCTTCAGTACTGGGAAGCCCAGGTTCTAAGTCTCTCTCTCTAGGATTTCCAACTCTGGATAGAAGTGCTCCTCCTTGCTCAGCTCTAGACATCTATTGCCTTCCAGTCTAAGCAGGGAATCCACTTTGCATGTATTCCCAATAGTTACTGTCAGCATCACTGCCACAGTGGGAAAATTCGTTCGCATGGGACTTTCTTGGGATAGGACAACAGTAAACAGTAAACAGTAAACAGCAGCGGGAACAGTAAAGGGCACAGCTGAGGCAGACACCCTCTTCTGATCAAGTAAATGGTGTCACCCTCCAACTCAGTATTGTGGAAAGACTGGAGCTACATGATGAGTTTATCGCCAGGATGCGTCTCCAGTGGGCTTAATGACAGAGTCCAGTTCATACATGGAGAAGGCCTGGTGGTCTCTGCAGTATGCACTCTCATCAGGCCACATGGACATGTGCTCTGCCTGTTCACTGGGCAGTGGGGGCAAGGGCACAAGCCCTGGCTGTTGCCAGACCTGCAGATAGATTATCTGCCTGCAGCTTGCAGATCTCCCTTTGCAGCTTCCAGAGTTCACCACTCAAGATAGTATTGAACTCCATGAGCTGCTACACCTTTGCCTCAAAGGCAGCCAGGGCTGCCTTCTGCTCTAGGTACTTCTGCAGTATCACAGTCCGACTGGACAGGTCTGAGGAGTCCATGCCCTGGACATGGTTGTTGCACATGGTGCTGGCATGCACTGGCTCTGTGCAGGGGCTACTAGTCAATATTCTTATCAGAAGCCATGCTGTCACAGTCATTGGTTATCAAGGCCACTCTGGCCCTATATGGAGGGAGTGAAGTTGTCTATGGGGCAGCTCAGGCTCTTGCTCTGCTGTCTGGTCTTGCTGAGAATGTCAATATGCAAGGAGGCAAACTCTCGAGCATTAAGTGCACCAACTTCTGTCACCCCTGATTTCAGGTGTCAGTATCTGGGGTAAACAGCATGGAAAGGCATAGCCTGCACTCTGTCACTACGGTGGTGTGTTTTGGGGTAGCCAGTCATACCATATCATTCTCTCTTTAATCGACCTCATCGATTTATGGCTTGGAAAGTTCCTTACGAAGCCAGTCACTGAGCTACAGTGACAGCTGTGGCCAGCTGAGACAAGTCCAGCCTGTCAGACATCTGTGGGATGATGTAATGCTGATTCTTGTGATCTGGTATGTTGCCACAGAGGGACAAGGCCAACCAGTCAGTGCACTCCTAACAGCACTCCATTAGCCTTTCCACTTGCTCATGGGGCCCTGCCTGCCTCACATGGTTGATTGGTGGACAACCAGGAAAGCAAATGAGCCAGGATCAAGCCTATACACTACAAATAGCTGTCTTCAGGTCTGTCTTGTCTTGGTGACCACAGGCACAGATGTGGTGCCTTCTCTGAGTAGAAGTTGAAGTTGGCCTGTGCACACAGTGACACCAGTTGCAGACCCATCTCCACATTGGTGGCCTTTTCCCGACAGGAAAGCCTGTGCACAAATGCTAGCATGTAGTACTTGGTCCTGATGAACTCAGAACTGTTGGGGTGGACTTTGTCTTGGGAGTTAGATTTGCACCACCAATCTGCACTTGTGCGGAGTCCAGCAGTGAGAGCTCTCACATGGAGACAGCCCTTTTGCAGGTGAGTGTGTACACCATGCAGCAGTATGGGAGGCCAGGGGATGTATCTAAGGTGCTTGAGGATGATGTGGCATCCCAGACTCCAGTAACACCACAGCACCTGTTGTACAACAACACACCTGCTTACAGGAGGCAGGTGTGGTGTAGGGAACTGCTATCCACACACACCTCCATTCTGGGCCCTGTTAGGACATCCTGAACTGCAAAGCAGCCAATGCCCTCTGGGCTAGCATGAAGGGCATGAGGTGGGTCCGGGAGCTGGCAGCTTCTGTTGCCCTACCTGGTTCTGAAAAGGACCTAGCAAGGATCCCTGTGTGTGGCCAATGATTTACCCAGGACCTGGGCTAGAACCTACGGAATCCTCATACCTGCTCATCCTCAGGCACCCAGGTTCTTCTGTTGCTACCCTTCCCTCCCCCACTTCTACACTACATCGAATTTATTAAGAGATTATCCTACATTTTCATCTCAGAGTTTAGGTTTTGCTTTTCAGTTAGCCCTTTAACCCAACGAGGATTATAATATTTATAAAATACAAAGTATATGAGGGAGGAATCATTTATTTTTTCCATATACATAGGTACACATTACCCCAGAGCCATATATTGAATGCATGAATTATGATGACATCTCTGTCTTCAGTCAAAATTCCACCAGTTTGGGGACTTTGTAGGCTTGCTAATCTACTGATTTCTATTCTAGTCAATAATACCCTGTTTTTACTGCACTTACTAATGAGTCCTGATGTTTTAGGGCAAGTGACTCACCACCTTGACTTGGCTATTTTTGGCCCTTTAACCCTTGCTCATGACTTTAGGAAGAGCTGGCCACGTTTCACAGTAAACTGTATCAGAATCTTAACTGAAATGGCACTGAATGTATAAAGTATATTAAGGGTGAACTGCCATTTCTCAGAGTAGTCAAATTCATTAGAATTATAATCACTTGTTTTAGTGTACTAAGTTGCTCAAAGCAGAGGCCATTAAATGTGCTGGCTTTAACTATGGGAATTTATTAGCTTATAATCTCACAATTCTAGGCTGTTAAAATGTCCAAATCTAGGTATCATCAAAACGATACCTTCTTCTTAGAGAACAGCTGCCAATGATCCTGGATGCCTCTGTTATATGGCAAGGCACATGGTGGCAACTGCTGGTATCTCCCTTTTCTTCTAGGTTTTGTTGCTCCATGGTTTCCTTTTTGTCTGAATTTCTTATAAAGGACTTCAGGGAGAAGATTAAGATCCACCTTAAATGAGGAAGGTCACATCTTAATATAAGATTCTACTCCCAATATATCCTACTTACAGTGGCTCCACACTGACAGGACTAGATTAACTTATGCTTTTCTGGGGTACATACAGCTTCAAACCATCACATCCCTCATTTTTGGGTCTTTTTTTTATTTCATTCAATAAAGTTTTTAGGTGTTTTTTCATAAGGTCTTATACAGTTTATTACTTTATTCTTACGTGTTTTAATGTCTTTCCTGATAGTTCTGCTACTGTACAGAAGATTTTTTTTAAAAACTGGATTTTCTAAATTGGGTGGTTGCTGCTGTGTAGTTATATATACTGATCTTGTAAGAAGTTCTTTACCTGAACTTTTTCATCAGCTCTGAAAGCTTACCTAGACAGCCATTCATATTTTCGATTTATACAATTATATTGTTAGTAAATAACTGCAGTTCTACTTATTCTTTCCTTATTTACTTACTGTTTATTCTCAAACTTCAATTTCTTTTCTTTTTCTTGCCATGCTGCATGAGTAAGAACCTCTTATAGAATGTCAAATATTGGTGTTAAGTGTGAATTTTTGTCTTGCCCTTTCCTTTAAACCATTTAGTTATGCTCTATTTTGTTAAATTTATGGGAGATACCATTTATCATGTAAAACATGCACTTATCTATTCTTTAAAATTTTTTTTTAATTAAAGAAATTGTGGGTTTACAGAACACTCATGCATAAAATACAGGATTCCCATAAACCACCCTACCACCCATACCTTGCATTGGTGTGGAACATCTGTTACAACTGATGATAGCACTTTTTTGTAATTGTACTATTTTTTTAACAGTAGTTACCTCTGTTACAATTGATGAAAGATTATTAAAATATTAGTATTAACTATCATCCACGGTTTACATTAGCTGTATTTTCCCCATATACCATCCTATTAACACCATATATTCCTGTCATACATTTGTTATAATTCAGGAAAGAACACTCTAAGACTTATACTATTAAAACCATAGTCTATAATAATGTTTACGGTGTTACATCATCCTGTGTTTTATCATTTAATTTTTATTCTGGTAACATACACAATCTGAAATTTCCCCTTTTAACCATACATATCAATATAATTCAGTGCTATCAGTTACATTCACAATGTTACCATTTCTGTCATCCATTTCTAACCCTTTACAATCAATCTAAAAAGAAATTCTGTACAAATTAAGCATCAATTCCCCATTCTCTTATGTCAATCTATCTGCCGGTAACCTATATTCTAGATTCTAACTCTGTAAGTTTGCTTAATCTAATTAGTCCATACAGTGATATCATACAATATTTGTCCTTTTCTGTCTGACTTATTTCACTCAGCATAAGCATCAAGATTAACTCATGTTGTCACATGCATCAGGACTTCATTCTTTTTTATGGCTGAGTTAATATTCCAATATCCTATTCATATTCATTATCAGGAAATACGTCTTCTTGTTCAACTGCATTCTAACTCTTAGAGGAATTAAAAAGCAGAGCTGTATATTGAGGATATAGTATTACTGGGTTTTGCATTTACCCTTTTAGTTACCCTTACTGATAATCTTCATTTTTTTATGCCACTTCCAAACCACTCTCTCTTGTCTTTTAACCTGCAGAAGTCACGTTAATAATTCTTGCAGGGAAGATCTTTTGTTAATGAACACTGTCAGTTTCTGTTTATCTGTGAATATTTTAAACTCACCCTCATTTCTGAAGGGCAGTTTTGCTGGATAAAGAATTTTGGGCTGGCAGTTTTTCTCTTTCAGTATGTTAAATATGCCTGCATGGCTTCTGATGAGTCTTACTGACGATCCCTCGTATGTAATGAATCACTTTGCTGATCTTTGGCATTTGTTTATTCTGTTTGGAGTAAGTTTTACTTCTTGGACATGTATATTTAAATTTTTCATAAGAGTTGGGAAATTTTCAGACATTATTTCATCAAGTATTCTTTCTTTCTTTTCTCCTTCTGGGACACCTATAATACATATGTATGTGCATTTTGTGTTGTCACTCAACTCCTTGAGACACTGCTCAATTTTTTCTATTCTCTCTCTATCCATTCTTTTGACTGTATTTCAATTGTCCCATCTTCTAGTTTACTGTTTTGTTCTTCTGTCTATTGAAATCTGCAGTTATATACCTTTAGTATATATTTTAGTGTATTTTTTTTATGCTGTATGGCAGGGTCACATTTTATTATTTTTTCATGTGAGTATCCCGTTATTGCAGCATTAGTTTTTGAATTTTTATTTGTCTGTTTGTTTTTGCATGTTTGTTTGTTATTTGGGGGATGAAAGTGCATGGACCAGGAATTGAACACAGGTCTCCTGCATGGCAGGCGAGAACTCTACCACTGAACCACCCTTCACCCCCACTTTGGTGTATTTTTAATCTCTTCTATTGTACCTTTCATTACCATAAATTCTGTTAAGTTTTGGTTTATAACCTGAACTTTTTCTTTATGCTCATACACTATGATCTTAATATCCTTTATCTCTTTACATAAATACATATTCCGCTGTCTCCCTGAATTGATTTAGGAGATTTGTCTGAACTTCTTTAGTTGTTTCAAACTCTGTATGTCCCCTGAAGTTTTCATTTGTTCCCTTGACTGAGTGATATTTTCTTAGTATGGCATGTAATTTTTTTCTTCTTCTGATGTCTAGGCATCTGGTTATCTTTATGAGTTAACTCTGAAGGTCAGTTTCTCCCTATTTTCTAGGGTTTTATTGTTGCTTGACTTTGTGTTAAGGTGTTAATGCTTGGCCCAAATTGTTCTAGATTTTTAGAGTAGCCCTTATTAACTGTCCAGATTTTCTCAGCTCTTCTTCAATCGATTCTTGTCCCAGATATGTGGTACAGTCTTTTTTTGTCTTTTTGTTTTTTTTTATTTTTGCATGGGCAGGCACCGAGAATCTAACTCGGGTCTCTGGCATGGCAGGGGAGAACTCTGCCTGCTCAGCCACCGTGGCCTGCCCATGGCACAGTTTTTAAGGATTCACTTTTTGTTTAATTGTTTCACCTCCAGGAGAAAGCTTCCTTTCCTCTGTTTTCTCCAGAAATCTTAACCTGTTCTGTTTGTTTTTTGTGCAGAATTTTCTCCCCAGCTTCTATTATTTGTTTACATCCTCTTCCTTACTCAGTGCCCCATTTTCCTCACAATTTTCAGTTCTGCGACCCTCCTGTCTTAAAAGCAGTTCAGTTTAAACACCTCCCTCCCTCCTTTCTCTCTCTCTCTCTCTCTCTCTTCTGCTTTTGGTTGCTTCCCTGTTAGGGTATCCTGCCCTAGGGAGTTAGACGAGGTTAATCCGGAAAGGTGGGTTACTCTATCTAGAAATGTTCCTTTTCTGTTTAGGTGGTCCAGCCAACAGAAACTGGATTGTGCAACAGCACTTCTTACCAGTCTTTTTATCATGGTGTACACCCCCCCCCACCCCCACCAAGAGTCCTTTTGTATGCAACACTCCTCAGTGACTTCTGCTGTGTGTCTCTGTGGACTTCAGTCTCTGTGCCTGGAGAGGTGATCATGCTGCTGTTAAGTGTCTCTGAAATGTCAGCGGTGTGAGGTGAAGAATCCAGGCTGCTGCCTATGAGCTGTGCAGGACTGAGTGAGCTACGGGAGGGAGGAGAACTGGCAGTCTGGGAGGAAGTTTCCTACTTAACATTTTTCTTTTTCTTTGATTCAGCTTTTGTGGAGTCCTTCTCCAATCTCTACTGTCCACCAGAGTTTTAAGCAAGTGAAGTCTGTCCTTTTATTTGTTGAATCTCTGGGGACATTTTATCAGGGGATGTCTTAAATTGCCATATTGATGACATCCTCTAGTATATTTTTAATATGAGCTGCTCCAGTTCTTTCTTTGGCACCACCACTTCTGCAGCTATGCAGCTGCTCACATATCTTCTTCATCAACATGCCTCTGGTCACAAGAAAGATGACTCTATCCTGCAACCAGCTCTTATTAGCGGACATGAGAACAAAAATGCATATTCTTGTTTTGATAATTATTTTTTAAAAATCTGTGTCAGTTATTATAGAATTATTTTTCTGCATGTATTAGAGATATGGTTTTCCTTTTTTATTTGTTAATGTGAAAAATCATAAACATTCTTCAAATGATGAACCCCATCAATACGCTGCCTGAGTTCTGATTTATTATGTTTTTATACTTCACTTAATTTGCTAATATTTTGCTTAGGAATTTTGCACCTAGGCTTGCAAATAAGATTGGATTATACCCTTCCTTTATGTTTTTTTTGCCATCGTTGCTTATTTTGGTATCATGATTATACCAACATTTCTTTCTTTTCTTCTTTTAAAAGTAGTTTTACTGAGATATATTCACATACTACATAATCCATCCAAAGTGTACAATCAATGGCTTTTAGTATTATCAGAGTTGTGCATTCATCACCACAATCAATTTTGGGAAATTTTCATTACTCCAAAATAGAAAAATCCTATATCCCTTTAGCAGTCACCTCTTAGTCCCTTATCCTTTCCCATTTTTCTTTTCTACTCTTCAGAACATCTATAATATATGATAGAAATTATCTGTTACTTTCAAGTAATATACTGTTACCTTAAGACCATTTGGAATGAGAATTTCAGAAATTATTAATTAGACTATCCATAATCTAATTATCCTATAAATTCTCCATAATATTTATGGTTAGATTATACACAAGATTTATAGATTACTATTGTCATCCCACAGCCTGGCAGTAGGCAGCAGTGAGATCTTTAACCCCAGTTCCTGCTGCAGCTTGCTAAAACTATAAAGACCTACTCCTCCAATATCTGGAGAAGTGTGGTCTGATTGCTGATCAGTGATTTTGATCAACTAACTTTAGATTGCTGAGGGTCCAGTTCTGAGGGAAGCCACTGTTTCTACCTACCACAGACAAAATCAGGAGAGGAGTCTTAAAGATAGTACCCTTCCTCAAAATTATGGAAAACAGTTAAAGGCTACATTTACTGGGCAAGTGCTGAATCAAGCAAACACTGCTTCCCAGAGCCAAAGGAGCAGCTCTTGGTATCCCTGTTCTCCCTCCCTCAACCCCTTTCTAGTCAGTGTGGAGATGGCCAGAGCTCACTTTGTGCCTCCCTGGTCTCCTTTCAGCTGGGAAAGATCTAGAAAATTTCTTTCCAGCTCGCTACTATCACCACCACCACCACCACCACCACCCCAGGCAAAAGTAGCCTAAAAGAGCAGTGTAAGAAACGTTTCAGTTAGGTGGTCTGAGGGAAAGGTTTACATGTTTTAAGTCCTGCAGGGGAGCACCTTGGAGAGGGAGGTCTGTTTCCTAGGGAGTAGAGGGGATTTTTAAATTCCTATATATAGGGGAACTCCTAAGGCCACTGGGAAACACAAAACCAGGACGAGACACAGGCTCAGAAATAGCAGGGAGAACGCTGTACTTCACATTTGCCTTGAGTTTACCTTATTGACAGACAGGAGGGCTGAACTCTGAAGGAGAGCACAGGCTAATGCAAAAGACTGAGAAATGTGTTTTCTAATTGGTTTGTTTGCTTTAGTTAGCTACTGGTATTCAAAAAAATCTCTGTCACATCACTAGCTGGATAAACACCCAAGAAACACAGTTCAGGAAGGAAACCTAGAGTTTACATTTTAAAATATTAAAATGTGTAGTGTGCAAGAAAAGATTATAAGACAAAGAAACAGGAAATGATGGCCTGATAAAAGATGAAAAGAAGATCAGATGATAGACACCAGAAAAAAAAACTTAAAAAAAAAAAAAGATCTTCAATATGTTCGATAAGAGGAAGGACAGAGAAGGAACTGAAAGATATCAGGAAAACAATGTATGAACAACATGAGGATCTCAATGAAGCGACAGAAACTTTAAAAATGAACCAGAGAACTACTGGAATTCACAACAAATGAACTGAAAAATTCCTAGAAAGGTTTCAACAACAGTTTGGAGCTGACAAGAAAGAATCAGTGAACTCAAAGACAAAATATTGGAATTAGCAAGGTTGAGAAGAAAAAAGAAAAAAGAATTAGAAAAAGTGAACACAGCCTAAGAGACCTGTGGGACTCCATCAAGTGTACCTTTATATTCATCATGGGAGTTCTAGAAAGAGAAGAAAGTAGAAGAAGGAATATTCAAAGAAATGACAGAAACTTTCCCTAAATTAGCAAAAAAGATGTGAATATACACAGTCAAGAAACCAGACAAACACAAAAAAGGATAAACTCGAAGAGAAATAAGCACAGACAAACAGTAGTCAAACTGCTAAATTTAAAGGACAAGGAGTTTCCTGGACCATGCACCCGCTTTCCCCCAACCCCCCTAAAAAAGGACAAGGAGAGTGTCGACAAAGAAAAGCAGCATTTTGTGTACTAGGGAACACCAACTAGATTAAGTGCCAATTTCTCAACAGAAATCCTGGAGGGAGGAAGGCAGTGGGCTGAAATACTCAGTGTTAAGAGAATACAATTGCCATCAAAGAACTTTATATCCAGAGGGGTTTTCTTGCAAAAAGAGAAAGAGATTAAGACATTCGCAGATAAACAAAAGTTGAGGGAGTTCATTATTACTAGATCTGTCCAACAAGCAATGCTAAAGGAAAGGAAATTAAAAGTGGATTAAAACATGATAAAGAAATAAAGACCTCTGAAAACGTAACCATTTGGGTAATTACAGATGCCAGTAGTACTGTGTTGTATTTTTTCATATATAACTCCACTTCTTACTTCTCACAGGTGCCAAAATGCAAATGCACAAAAAGTAATGCTAAATCTATGTTTTTGGACATACAGTGTACGAAGAGATTAATGAGACAAGAAAAAAATCGGTGGGGATATGGAGTGGTATAGAAATGGTGCATGTGTTTTCTCTTGAAGTAAAGTTGGTATAAAGTGAAAAATGATTGTTATATATTTAAGATGTTAGATTTTAACTCCATAGTGAGCACAAAGAAAACATGAAAAATATACCGGCATACTTCATTTCATTGTGCTTTGCTTTGTCGTGCTTCATGTCTTTTTTTTTTTAAACAAATTGAAGATTTGTAGCAACCCTGTGTTAAACAAGTCCATCAGTGCCATTTTCCCACAGAATGTGCTCACTTCATGTTTCTGTGTCACATTTCAATTAAGGTATATAAATTGCTTTTTAGACATAATGCAGTCGCACACTTTTAAAAGACTACAGTTTACTGTAAACAAGGTTCATATGCACTAGGAAAAAAAAAGTTCATGTGACTCCCATAATTGTGATATTCACTTTACTGTGGTGGTCTGGAACTAAACCCACAATATCTACAAAGTATGCTCATATCTAGAAAGAAGTGAGAAGACTCTATATGGTACAAAGGAAAAAAAATTTTTTTAATAAAAAGAGGCAATAAGGAAATAATCCAGAGTCAAAAACGGTATAAGACTTACAAAGACTAAATAGCAAAATGGCAGAAGACAGTCCTGCATAACAAGTAGTCACTTTAAAATATAAATGAATTAAACTCTCTAGTCAAACAATAGAGAATGGAAGAATGGATGAAAAGCAGGACTTTATGCTGGGTACAAGACACCATAAATTCAAAGACATAAGCAAGTTAAAAGTGAAAGGACAATAAAATAAATCATGCAATAACCAAAAGAGAGCTGGGATAGCTATACAAATATCAGATAAAACAGACAGTAAATAAAAAATGTTGCAAGGGAAAAAACAATGTAGTCTATACAGATAAAGGGTCGATTCAATAAGAAGAAATACCATTATAAATATATATGCACCTAACAGCAGAGCCTCAAAATATATGGAGAAATACTGGCATATCCGAAGGGAGAAAGAGACAGTGCTATATTGATAACATGAAACTTTAATACACATCTTTCAATAATGGACAGAATATCAAGACAAAAAAAAATCAGGAAATAGAAGGCTTGAACGATACTCTACACCAACTAGAATGAAGAGACATATTCACAAAACTTCACCCAATAGCAGCAGAATACACATTCTTCTCTAATGTATGTGGATCATTCTCCAGGATTAATCATTCTTTAGGCCACAAAACAAGTCTCAATACATTAAATAATGCTGAAATTATTCAATGCATCTTCTTTAAACACAAGAAAATGAACTAGAAACTAGTAACAGAGGGAGAAACGTAAAATTTACAAATATGTGGAAATTAATCAATGTACTCTTAAACAACCAATGAGTGAAAGACATTAAAGTGGAAATTAGGAAATATATTTTTGTTCAAAAATGAAAACACAACATACCAAAACTTTATACCTCTAAATATTACATTAAAAATGAATATCTTTTTTATATTTTTTTATATGCAAGGATGGTTCAACATAAGAAAATCAATTAATGTAATACACCATATCAGCAAATCAAAGCAGAAAAACCACATGATCATCTCGACTGATGCAGAAAAGACATTTGACAAAATTCAAACACTTCGAAGGATAGGAATAGAAGGGAATTTCCTTAAAATGATAAAGGGAATATATGAAAAACCCACAGCTAATATCATCCTCAATGGGGAAAAACGGAAAACTTTCCCCCTAAGATCAGGACCAAGACAAGGATATCCACTATCACCACCTTTATTCAGCACTGTGTTGGAAGTTCTAGGCAGAGCTATTAGGTAAGAAAAAGAAATAAAAGGAATCCAAAGCTAAAAGGAAGAAATGGAACTTTCTCCATCTGAAGATGACATAAGACTATATACAGAAAATTCTGAAAAATTCAAAACAAAGCTCCTAGAGCTAATCAATGAATTTGGCAAAGTGATGGGATACAAGATCAACAACCCAAAATCAGTAGTTTGACAACATTACTAAAAAGCAATCAGAAGAAGAAATCAAGAAAAATATACATTTACAATAGTAACCAAAAGAATCAAATTTCTAGGAATAAATATAACTAAGGATGTAAAGGACTTTTGTGCATAGGAAACTACAAAACATTGCTAAAAGAAATTAAAGAAAACCTAAATGAAAGTAAGGAAATTCCATGCTCATGAACTGGAAAATGAAATATTGTTAAGATGCCAATTCTACCAAAAACAATTCACAAATTCAATACAACCCAAATAAAAATTCCAACAACCTTCTTTGTAAAAATGTATATAGAAGAGTAAGGGACTTGGAATGGTCAGAGTCATAATGAAAACAAAGAATGAAGTTGGAGGAATCACACTTTCAAATGCCACTGTAATCAAAACAGAATGATACTGGGTTAAGTACAGACATATACAGCAATGGAACAGAAATTAGAGCTCAAAAATCCACCCTCACCATTTACAGGCTACTAATTTTTGACAAGAGGGCAAAAAAGACCATTTTGAGAAAGAATAGTTTCTTCAACAAATGGTGCTGGGTAAACTGGATTTTTATATGCAAAAGAATGAAGGTGGAACTCCATCTCATACCACATATAAAAATCAACTCAAAATAGATATAAGACCTACAAATAAGAGACAGAACTATAAAAGACCTAGAAGAAATTGTAGGGAAGCATCTACAGGACGTTGCATTAGGCAATGGTTTCTTAGACTTTACACTAAAAGCACAGAAGCAAAAGAATATATAAATGGGACCTCATTAAATTAAAAAATTTTATGCATCCAAGGACTTGGCCAGGAAAAGTAAAACAACAACCTACACAATGGGAGAAAATATTTAGAAACCACCTATGCCAGTCTGAAACAACTATGTACCCAAGAAAAGCCATGTTTTAATCCTGATCCAATCTTGTGGATCCAGACCTATTGTTTAGGATAGAAACCTTTGATTAGATTGTTTCCATGGAGACTGACCAACTCAACTGTGGGTCTGACTTTTTGAGTAGATTACTTCCTTGAAGATGTGACACACCCATTCAAGGTGGGTCCTGAATGGTTTAACACAGTCCTTTAAAAGGGGAAACATTTTGGTGAGAGTTCAGAGCCAACAGAGAGAGCAGATGATTAGACAGAGTCTGGAGATGCAGAGCCAGCAAACACTGGCATTTGTCTTCCATGAATATTAAGAAAGCCAGAATCCAGAGTTGTGCCCCAAAAGAACTAAGTAAAGGTCTATAGATGCTTAAAGGGGAAACTACTGACATCAGAAGCTGGAAGCAATGGTACTGGGAACAAGGATCAGCAAACACCTGTCTCATGCCTTTCCATGTGACAGACAGCAGCCTTTTGTGAATCAAAGTATACTCTTCTGGATGCCTTAGTTTGGACATTTTTATGGATTTAAAACTGGAAATTTGAACTTAATAAATTCCCTTCATAAAAACCATTCCATTTCTGGTATACTGCATTTTTGGCAGCTTTAACAAACTAAAACACCATATAAGCACACATATATTCACAATATGTAAAGAAATCTTACAACTCACCAATAAAAAGACAAATCTTAGTAAAAAAAAAAAAAAAAGGACAAAAACTTTTTCCAGAGATGTACAGATGGCTAAAAAGCACATGAAAAAATGCTCAGCATCATTAGCCACTAGGAAAATACAAATCAAAACTTCAATGAGATACCATTTCACCCCTACTAGAATGGCCACTACTAAAAACCTGGAAAATCCCAAGAGTTACAAAGGATGTGAAGAAATAGGAATACTCATTGATAGTTGGTGGGAATGTAAAGTGGTGCAGCCACTTACATTCTGTGGAAGACAATTTGGCAGGTCCTCAGAAAGTTAAACATACTACCTAATGATCCAGCAATCCTACTTGTAAGTATATACTCAGAAAGCAAGAACTCAAATAGATATTTGCACACTATTGTTTATAGTGGCATTATTCACAACTACCAAAGGTTGGAAGCAATTCAAATGTCTATAATCAAAAAAGTATAAACAAAATGTGGAATATACACACAACAGAATACCATTACCAGTAAAAAGGAATGAAGTTCTGATAAATGTAACAACATGGAAGAGCCTCGAAGACATCAAGCTGAGTGAAGTAAGACAGACACAGAAGGATACATATTGTACAATCTCAATGATATGAAATGACAAGAATATAAATTCATTGAGCCAGAAACTAAAATATAGATGACCAAGGGTGGGGGTAGGGAATGGGGAGTTAATGTCTAAATTGTACTGCGTTTCTACTTTGGGTGATAGAAAAGTTTTGGTGATGATTGGTGGTGATGATAGTGCCAACACTATGAACATAGTAATAGCACTGAAACATATATTTGAAGTCATTAAAAGAAGGAAATTTGGGGTTTCTATTCTAATAAATATGTTACCAGAATAAAAGTTGTTAGAAATAATCCATAGGACTATAGAACACAGTGAGTCTTAAGGTAAACCATGGACTACAATTAATAGTACAACTTAAAAAATGTTCTTTAATCAATTACAACAAATTTATCACACTAATGGAAGATGTTAATGATAGGGTGGTATATGGGAACGCTATGCTTTGTGTGTGATTTTTCTGTATAAAAAATGTCATAGAATGAGAGTAATATGAATAATGTAAATGCAAGCCAGTAATAGAAAACAGCAACAGAACTGAAACTGCTCCTCCTCCTAGTTTGAGCTCTGGATTAACTTGACTGAGTTAGATCTCTGAAATTAATCCAACATTTTTTAATTTTGTAAGAAAATGATCTAAAATATGGATGTATATCCTCTATGATTACTAATGAAATCCTCTTGATGTGTATATTGAAACATCAATTCATTTAAAAATTGTTCAACATTTTTATTTCAACCTAAAATTTTTCATTTGTTGAAAGCAGTTGTACTGGTTTGAAACTGTTAGGTGTCCCAGAAAAGCCATGTTCTTATTAATGCAATCTTATGGTAGCAGATCTATTATAGGGTGTGACTGTTTAATTAAGCTGTTTCCATGAGATGGAACCCTGCCATTCAAGGTGGGTTTTAATCCAATTACTTGAGTTCTTTAAGAAAGCTTGCTCAGCGCAAAGAGATTAGACAGAAATGCCCCAGGAAAAAGCCAGAAGGACTCACAGGAACTAAGAGAGCTGACACAGAGAGCAGAGAAATGGAACCAGGAGGCAGATGTTTCAAGATGCTTAGGCAAGAGATGAAACCCAGAGTTTGCCCTGGAGATGCTAAATAAGGGCCCAGAGATGCTTAAAGGTAAAACTACTGGAATCAGAAGCTGAAAGCAACAGTACCAGGAGCAAAGACCTGCAGACGCCAGTCCCGTGCCTTTCCAGCTGGCAGAGGTGTTCCAGACACCAGCAGCCTTCCTTCAAAGTCAAAGTATCTTTCTCTGGATGCCTTAATTTGGGTAATTTCATAGCCTTAGAACTGAAAATTTGTAATCTAATAAATCTCCTTTGTAAAAGCCAATCAATTTCTGGTATATTGCATTTCGACAGCTTTAGAAACCTGCAACAATGGTGTATGTGTGTATACACACATAAACAATGCATCAAAGGGTATGTCTTCTTTTTTTTTCTGATTTGATATGAAATTAGGCAAGTTTAGAGACTTTTTAGAGAAGCCACATCAAATTGGTTTTGTAAAAGCAAATCTGATCTTGTAATTGCTTAATACAGTCTAGCATCTATTACTTTTACTCAAAATTACTACTATTTCCTATATAACTTGTTCATAATCCAGTCTCTATCTATTTTTGTAGCCTAATCTGTCACCATTGTCCTGCTTGCTCTCTCTATACTACCAGCCATATTACATTAAATTTCTCTTCTAAAGTAAGAACACTAAAATCAAAGATAATAAAAAATTAAATAGTTTACATTACTTATTTCTACATACTTGGATCTGCCTTGTCAATTAAGTTCATAGAATCACAGAATCCAAGAACAAAAATTAACTTTTAAAATGTCATCTATTTAAAACACTCTTGTAATGCTTCTGAATACCTCTAAATGAAACAACCAGTTAATCATTATGGACCTGAAATCTCTCTCCCTCTAACTTTTAGCTAGTGAACCTAATTCTACTAGATTGGGCCATGCAAAGAGTATTCATTCTTACGCTGGTGTAACAGAGCTATAAATATTTATAGAGCACTATCATATTACTTCTAAGTCTTCTTTTATGTGGGTAGTTAAGGAACAGGAGTATGGAGAGATTTTTTTGTGTATCTTTTAGGAGTTGGTTGCTTTCTATCCAATACTCAGGTTGTTCCAATGAGTTCATTATTATTATGGCCATATTACAAATGAGGAAATTAAAGCTCTGATTGAGTTACTTGTTAAGTAATTTGTAAGTAAACAGCAGAGCTACGATGTTAACCGCAAGTCTGACAGATGCCAAGACATACAGTTCGATTCTATTTAGTACAATAAACTGCCTCCCCAAAAGGAGGAGATAAAAAGGCTATAAGAAATGGAAAAGCAAAACAAAACAAAAAGATTCTAAAGATCCTCTCTGTTTCCCACTTTCCAAAATTCTATGTGCTGATGTTTATTTTTTCTTATGCCTTCTATTGTTGTAGTCACTGTTACCATATCTTTCTCTGTCTCATAACCTATTTAATTAATATCTTGATAGTTCTCAGATCTTTCTATGTAAAAAAAACATGCAACCTAAAAATAGGGAAGCAAAAAAGAGAAAATTATTTCATGTTTCAATTCCTCTCAATTCTAATCTCTTACTTACAGAAAAGACTGTCTTCTTCAAACACCGACTTTCCTGCTCTTAAGAGGCTGTAGTGACACCATGCCTTCTCAGATCAAACCTAAAAACTGCTTGTTTCTTTGTTCAAGGACTGAAAACATCCATCTCTGATTGGTGTTAACAAAAGCTACTTGTTCTTTTTCAAGCAAGCACTTATTTGGCACCCTTCATACCCTCTTAAAAGGTTCTTCCTTTTTTTCTGTGAAATCATGGTTCTTCCTTCAATTAACTCTATTAGATAAGTTCACATTTAGGCTACTTAGGAAAAAGGTGTCTGGAAAGTTATTATCATACTACGTCACATGTATTAATTTTCCTTTTTTCCCCAGTTCATCATAAACAACTGAAAGACAAATAATCTATTTCCTTATTTCCCACCAAAGTGCAAAAAACAGAACAGCACAACAAATATTTAATTCAGGTTCTCAGCTGTTCACTGTACAAATAATTTTTTACCACAAACATCTATTTACATCCTTTATTTCTAAGTTGTTTCTCTGACCAAGTAGTTTATTATGAAGAGATGACAGCAACTCAAATATTCTTTTAAAAATAAAATTAAATGCAAAAAAGTACTAAATTAGCACTTCTTTCAAGCCCACATTAAAAAAAATTACTCCAAAATAAAGTTGTCTATGAATATATATATAGATATTTAAGATTTTAAAACACAAAATCATATATTACACACAATTATATTATATACACTTACCTTGCTGAGTACTTTGTTCTTGCATTCGATTCACAGTGAGGTCTAAGGGGCCTTCCTGCTCTTCCTGAAGGGAGTTTTCTGCTTGATTCATTTGGATACTTTTACAAATTAGACTTGGTCCAATTGAACCATTTCTATTCTCTTGAATTTTACCACTTTTTGAAATATACTCAATCGCAAACTGCCGTATCATCTTTTTCATTAATTCCTGAGCAACTAGGGGAATGTTAGGATCACAGTTCTGAGGAAGATCTAGGGAAGAAATAAATATAATAAGCATTAAAAAAAAGAAATGAAATATACCAACATTTAAATAGCACTTATTTTCATTACAGGTCAATGATTTCAGAATACTTTTAGCATCAATTAATAATTATCAGGGGCTTCCAGGGGTCAGCAATAGAAACCTCATAGATTTATTTACTTGTATGATAATATAGCAAACCAAAACTTGTTATATTTAATAATTTCTTACAAGTAAGTATTTTCAGTCCCCAAATGAAATAGAGATAAAAATTAGATGTAGAGGTAGAACAACTTATTTTCAGAGTTTTAATATTCATTCATTTGTAGTCTAATAGATTATTAAAACACAGTGTGAATATATATTGTATATGCAAGTAACCAAAAAATTTTTAATATACATAATAAATACATGAATTAACTATTTAAGAAAATGTCTAAACTATTATTACCCTGTATCCACTAAATTCTGGATCTTTGTTCTTTCTCTAACTTTTCATATTAGAAAATGTCAATCATTTAGAAACAATGAAAACACACACACACATACACACACACACACACAATAAACACCCAGAGTAGCCTCCATCAAGATTCAAGAATTTTTAGTTTTGCCATGTTTGCTTTCCTTTTCCATTTTTTTTGCTACAAACTAAAAGTAAACTGCAAAACTATAACATTTTACTCCTAAAATTTTTAATATGGATCACTTAAGTACACTCTCCTATAAAACCATGAAGCCATTACTGAGGGTCTAAATAAACCTCTCTCCCAAAACATACTGATCAATTACAAGTATAATGAATTTCAGCAGTGATTAAAAAATTCTGCTCAAAACTTATATATAACAGTGATAAATTATTAAATAACTTTTTTGGAGGTTAGGGGTACATGGCCCAGTAATTGTACCCAGGTCTCCTGCATGGAAGGCAAGCACTGAACCACCCGTGCACCCTAATTAAACATTTTTATAGTGAGAGATGGGTTGTGCTGGTTTGGAAGGATATATGGACCCTAGAAAAGCCATGTTTTAATCAAAATCCCATTTCGTAAAGGCAGAATAATCTCTATTCAATACTGTATGTTTGAAACAGTAATCGGGCTATAGATCATCTCCCTATAGATGTGATTTAATCAAGAATGGTTGTTAAACTGGATTAGGTGATGACATGTCTCCACCCATTTGGGTGTGTCTTGATAAGTTTCTGGAGTCCCATAAAAGAGGAAACATTTTGGAGAATGAGGAGATTTGGAGAGAGCAGAGAATGCTGCAGCACTATGAAGCAGAGAGTACACGAGCCAGTGACCTTTGGAGATGAAGAAGGAAAATGCCTCCCGGGTAGCTTCATGAAACCGGAAGCCAGTAGAGAAAGCTAGCAAACTAGAACATGGGGCACAGCTTGACTCCAACCCTTTTATTTACTCTGCTCCTTCACAGGTAGATTAATTGATAAATTGGAAAGATGACCAGGCATACTTGATAAGGCTTTAAATATACTTCTTTCTTTTGGAAGTGGCCCTGCTTCTGGACAAACTAGTTCTCCAACTCAAAGCATGTCCTGAGCTGATGTAAGCCTACTTATGACCTTTATTTAGCCCACCTAGTTTTATTATTTGCACATTTCACTGAAGAAGTATAAATATATTTGATCATAGAGTATTGCCTCAGATTCTGCTGGAGGTGTCACATAATTAACATTATATACGTTGTATTACTTTTTTTCAAAACAAAGACTTTAAATTCTGAAAAACTTCTGAAAGAAGGGGCCATGAATCTATAATAAAAGAAATATTTTAATATCCAAATTTATTCTCCATTTAGAACAAGGGAGAGAAGAGAAGGACTATATATTGCTAGGCTCTGGAGTAAAAGATCTATCTTGATTGAAAAACTAGCCACTGTCCATCTTTTATGAACTTAGGTTAATTGAACATCCTCTTCAGGTTTTGGTTTAACCATCCATAACAAATGGAAATAACAGATTCTGAGAAATTATAATAGGACTTGCTCACAAGGCTGTAACAGGCAGACTGAGCAGTTATATTTTATTTAAATAACAAAATACCAAATTAGTAAGAATATGCATTAACTAGATTAATAAAAAGGAAAATAAAAAGACGATAATTTTGATACACACATGATACTTTTGTATCCAGAACAGATAATAATATATGGTGCCATTTCTTAATTAATATTTCCAGGAACCTTTGAAGACTTCTGTGAACACTGTTCTCCACCTTTGTTTTCAAACATAATCATCACATTATGTGTTAAAAGGAAAAATAGGCTTTACTTCCAAGTACTTGGGTTAATTGTCCTGTAATATACTGACTAATGTAACCTTACTAATTTAAAACAATAAAAGTTACCAAAAAGGAACAGAGATAAAGACATACTCACACTCATATCATGAGCTGATCCTAAAATGAAAGCTGATCCTAAAATGAATATCCAAAACAATCTTGAAATACAGATCAATGGAATAGAAATGAGTCAAAAAATAAAGCTGTAACACTTGTGGTCAAATGATTTTTGAAAAGGTGCTAAGGGAAAAGCAGAGACTTTTTAACAACTGGAGCTAAGACAACTAGGTATTTATATAAAAAGAATGACAGTGGAACCCTACCTCACACCATACACAAAAATGAACTCAAAATGGATCAAAACACCTCAAGGTAAGAGCTAAAACTATAAAGCTCTAAGAAAAAAAGAAACAACATGTAAATCTTTATGACCTTGACAATGATTTCTTAGATATTACACCTAATGCATGAACAACGGAAGAAAAAATGGCTAAGTGGGCATCAAAATTTAAAACTTTTGTGCTTCAAAAGGACATCACCAAGAAAGTAAAAAATGCAGCCCAAGAATGGTAGAAAATATATGCAAATAAAATATCTGACAAGAAATTTTAATCTAGAATTATAAAGAACACCTGTAACTCAATAACAAAAAGGCAAAATAACCCAATTAAAAAATGGGCAAAGGATCTGAAAAGACATTTCTCCAAAGAAGATATCTGGCTCTAAGAAATGATGTGCATCATAATCATCACTGGATATGCAAATCAAAATCACAAGACACCATCTCACACCCCACTATGATGACTATAATAAAAACCACACATAGTAATAAATGTTTGCAATATGTGGAGAAATTGGAATGCTCATAAATTGCTCGTGGGGATGTAAAATGGTATACTGCTATGGAAAACAGTTTGGCAGTTTCTCAGTAAGTTAAACACAGAATTACCATGTTACTCGACAAACTGATCTACTAGGCATATACCCAAAAGCACTGAAAACTTAAGTTCACACAAAATTTTGTACATGTATGCACATAGCAGTATTATTCATAATAGACAAGAAGAAGAAACAAGCCAAATATCTAACAACTGAGGATGGATAAATAAATGTGATATGTCCATAAAATGGTGTATTAGTCAACTGTAAAAGGAGTGGAGAACTGATACACGCTATGATACAAATGAACCTTAAAAACATTATGCTACATGAAACAAGCAAAACAAAAAAAGTCACGTATTTTATTATTTCCTTCATATGAAATGTACAGGACAGGCAAATCTACACAGAAAAAGAATATCAGAAGCTGTCATGTGGTAAGAGGGTCAGGGTCAGGGGAGGATGGGAATGGTTACTAATCTGCTAATAGGCATGTGGTTTCTTTCTGGTATGATAAAAAAAATGCTGTATTCAGACAGTTGTGATGTCTACAAAACCACTGAATTATATACTTTAAAGATGTATATTTTATGGTATGAAATTATATCTCAATTAAAAAAAATAAAAGAAGGAGGATGACTCAGAGGGTGGAATCTAGAGCCCAGAAGGCAGAGTGAAAAGCCATGGAAAATTATTTTCAGACCTTAAGACCTAGTCAAAGAACTTTCAACATTTGCCCAGTTGGATTTCAGAACTGCTGTGTGTTCTAGTTTGCTAGCTGCTGGAATGCAATATAGCAGAAACGGAATGGCTTTTAAAAGAGGGAATTTAATAAGTTGATAGTTTACAATTCTAAGGCTGAAAAAACGTCCCAATTAAAACAAGTCTATAGAAATGTCCAATTTAAGGCATCCAGGGAAAGATACCTTGGTTCAAGAAGGCTGAAGTTCAATGTTTCTCTCTCAGGTGAGAAGGTACCTGGTGAACACGGTCACGGTTTTGCGCTCATCTGGAAAGCATGTGGCGAACACGGTGTCATCTGATAGCTTTCTCTCCTGGCTTCCTGTTTCATGAAGCTCCCTGGGAGGTATTTTCCTTCTTCATCTCCAAAGGTCACTGGCTGGTAGACTCTGCTTCTCAAGGCTATGGCATTCTCTGCTCTCTCAGAAATCTCTCACTTTCTCCAAAATGTTTTCTCTTTTATAGGATTCCAGTAAAGGAATCAAGACCCACCCAAATGAGTGGAGACACACCTCCACCTAATTCAGCTTAACAACTACTCTTGATCAAATCACATATCTAGGGAGATGATCTAATTACAATTCCAAACACACAATACTGAATAGGGATTAGAAGAAATGGTTGCCTTTAATAAATGGGATTAGGATTAAAACATGGCTTTTCTAGGGTACAAATATCATTTCAAACCAGCACACTGTGATGTCAGTATGCCTCTCATTTCCCTGTTTTTGAACAGGAGTATTTACAACAGTTATCCTTTACCAGTTCCATTGCTGTAGGTCAGTGTACAGCGGTAGAAAAAGTGTCGTCTTAGTTTCATAAATCAAGAGAAATTGACTTGATGTTTGATTCCCCTTCTCTTTGTAGTTACACTCTTAATACCCTCTCATGCTGACAGGTAGCATTTAATGTAATTTGAGGCTTTTAAAAGGAATTGCACTGGGAATCAATGTAAGAATGTTTGGTTGTCTCAATGAGATTACTGATGTGGTAACTTTCAGTCATTAACCCCCCAATTTTTTTTTAGAAACCAGGATTGTGTTTATTTTCTTTTTTCGTCTCCATTTCCTCTCTTTTCAAATTTGATTTCTGTAAAAGCAACAGTTAGCAGCTATATATAATCTTTAAGATTTTTAAAAATGAGTTCTCACATCAATATCTTAGTAAGGATAACAAGAAAAGGGAAAACGGAAATGTAAAAATCACTTTGTTACATGTTTCTTACTCTCACCTTTTAACGCATTTTATTTCCCAAACTTTCAATCTAAGGAAATGTTGAAGAGTACAATGTTTACCTCCACATAATCCTTTTTAAAACCTTTTATTTTGAAATATTCAAACTTAAAGGACGGTTACAAAAATAATGAAAACCCCATACACAGAACTCCAAAATCCCCTATTCATTATTATTAAATATCTATTATGATGCTTTAACCCTAAATATATGAATTACAAACAATGAAAACATCACACACATAATATCTTTATCTCTTCCCAGAAATTTTACACTGATTTGATAATTTAGTATAATGCCTAAGAGTCTATATTTAAATTTTCCCAATTGTCCCAATTATGTCCTTTATGGTTTTTTCCCTCACCAATCTCAAGGTTCATTTAAGGATCACATTGTATTTGACTGTTCTGTGTCCTTAGTCTCCTCCTGTGATTTTTTTATTTTCATGCCATTTGTTTTTAAAGTGTCACACTTTGGATCAGTTCTCTTACAATTTGAATTCAAATTAACATTTTACTAGAACAGTACATATCAGTTTGTTCCATTGTTGTTGATGTAGTCTGATCACTTATTCTAAGGTGGCATCCAACAAATATCTCCACAGTAAAGGTACTCTTTCCCCTTTGTAATTTAGTAATTTGTAGAGTGATACTTATTGTAATTGTCCTTGGTCTCCAACAGTCTTTTATTCACTCGTCCCATTGATTAGTCTTAAGGAATAAGTTTTTTACACTAATGGTTACAAAACGGTAATATTATAATTCCATTATCTACTCTCTATTTTTTAATCTAGAATTCTTAAATAAGCGTCTTCTCCCTATGACCGTACTCTTTTGTTTCTGTTCTTTCTCATTTTATTTTTTAATCATTACATACTTATGGATTCTTTCTTTCTACTTAATTGGTTATTTCTACCCTTATTAATCTATTTGACTGACAATTTTCCCCCCAAATTTGGCTAGTAGAAAATCCTTCAGGTTGGTTCCTGTATCCTTTTGATATAGCCTCTTGTTCACTGGTTAATGGAATCTCACAATAAGCAAAGCTAACAAATACGATATTTTAAAAAAAATCATAAGTTCATATTGCTACCTCTAAATCCAATCTAATATCATAGGAATCTTCTTCTCTTTACCCCTATTTCACATGTTTATTCCCTTCTCCCATAGTAAGGACTGGTCCAAACAACCTCAATGAAATTTACTCACTTGTGCTCATCCAACAATTCACACAAAATAGTATCAGAATTACTACACCACTCCCACTACAGACAACAAACCTACTGTATTCATTATCTTTTTTATCCTTAGGATAAATCTCACTGAGATTATAAGAATAATGTATTAATTAAATAAGTAATTTTTTTCCTGCATGCTTGTATTATCAATATGACATATAGTTAAGTTCATTTTATAAAATTTGTATTCAAATGCAGGATTCACGTCTACCTTATCTTGGCTGATTTTATTTTTTAAAAACATACAAATGACATGCTTCAAAAGTTAAAAACTATCTCAGAAGACAGAACTTTCACTTCCTCCAGGTTTTCAGGTACTCCCATAACCATAAATATAAACCATTGCTCTACTTTATAATTTATTTTTGTATTATTTTTATAAAAACAAGCAAGTAAGATTTATATGTTCTTACTTACCCTTCTTTCTTAAAAGTTAACATACTATAAGTATCCTTTGTCTCTCACTTTTACCACTTAATATAAACCCAGAAATCATTCTTACCACTTTATAGAGAAATTCTTTACTCTTTCTTCTATTTCCATGGTAATCTACTGCATGTACTGCACTGACTAACCAAATTGTCTTCTATGGATAGGCAGGCAGGTGATTTCTAATATTGTTATTGCAAATAATGCTACAATGAATAATATTTTGCACATATGTTTCGTATTGCTAAACAAGTACCTACAAGTAAATTCCAAGAATTAAGATTACTGGGCCAAAGGACAAATGTGTATGTGTACCATTTTAAACCTTTAATAGTAATAAATGAAACAGTATTCTCAGTAGCTTCCTTAACACACGTGCTACCAGGCTTTGGAATATATGCAATCTAATAGGTGAGAAATGGTAAATCAATACAGCTTTAATCTATAGTTCTAAGTTTAAGGGCCATTTTAGTATATTCTTTTCTGTATATAACTTACTGTTTGTGCTTTTGCCCATTTTTCTATCGAATGTTTGGCCTTTTTTCTCCCCTCAATTTAATGTGTCCTTTATTTAATAGAAGGTTAATTATTTGTAATATAAATTTCAAGTATTTCTTCTAGTTTGTCATTTGTCTTTCAACTCTGGTCTTTTTTGCTAGATGAAATTTTTTCCTTTTTATAACTGAATCTTTAAAGTATAGTCAGTATTTCATTTTATTGCATCTGGACTCAAAGTCATAATTAGAAAGGCTTTGCCCTACATCCAGGTTACAAAAGAATTTGATAATATTTTCTTCTAGTATTTATATGTTATATTTAAAAATAGTTATGACTAATTAAAATTTATTCTGGTGTATGTACAAGGTATGAATCTAATTTTATTTTATTTTTTATTATTATTTTTTCCCATTAACAGACAATATTATTACTGGACAGGCAGTATTTAAACATTTTATCCTTTAACTTTTATATTTCATATCTTACTTTTGACTCTCCTTTTATTATTTTAGTTACCCTTTCTGATACTATTCATTTCTACACTCTCCAAGCATCAATCTCCTGTTTTCCTTTCAACCTGCAGGACTTCCTTTAGTAATTCTGGTAAAGCAGGTCTTTTCGTAATGAACTCTTTCAATTTCGGTTTATCTGTGAATATTTTAAACTCTCCCTCGTTTTTGAAGGACAGTTTTTTGCCATATAAAGAATTCTTGACTGGTAGTTTTCTCTTAATAGGCCTACTCCTAGATGCTTATTAATCAGAATGTCAAATGCCAAAGATAAAGAGAGAATCCTGAAAACAGCAAGAGAAAAGTGAGTAATCACATCAGGGGAACCATAATAGATCAAGTACCGATTTCTCATCAGAAACCATGAACGTGAGAAGGCAGTGGTATAATCTAATTTTATTGAGTTGGTTTTCCAGTAATCCCAAAATCATTTATTAAAATTTCATTTTTTTTCTCCAGTGATGTGAAATGCCACTTGCATCGTATATAAATTTCTCTGAGATATGAACATATTTTTCAATAAGTACACCTGCCTATTCAGGTGTCAGTACCATAATTTTAATTATAGAAGTGCTATAGTATGTTTTAATATCTGGAAGGGCCACTATCTTTTTAATCTAGGGTTTTCCTAGCTATCATTGCTCATGTTTTATTTATCATATGCTAGCTCCAGAAAAAAACTTTCATCATTTTTAAAGAGACTATATTAAATTTATAACTAACTTAGGGAGAGTTGAAATTTCTTGCTTATTTATTCTAAACTATTTTATCCTTCTACTACTAACAGTGGCATTACATCATCTGTGTGTACTGGAAATTTATTGGTTGTTCATTTTATATCCTGATACTGTACTAAATTATTTTGTTGAGTTGATTTTATCATGATTTTTCATGGGTTTCTATTATCTGCAAATGGAACTAGTTTTATTTCTTCTTTTCCAATTCTTACATATCTAAAAACGTTTTGTCTTGTCTAATTGTACTAGCCAAAACATCCAATACAATGTAAAACAGCAGTAGAGAAAAGGGGTGTGCCAGTTTGAGAGGATTTATGTACCCTAGAAAAGCCATGAAAAGCAACTGTTTCTTAAAAACCCTATTCAATACTGTATATTGGGAACTTGATTAGATTATATCCATGGAGATGTGACTCGCCCAATTGTGGATATTAGCTTTTGAGGAGAGAGAGATGTGAATTCACCCATTCCAGGTAAGTCTTGATTTGTTTACTGGAATCCTTTAAAAGAGGAAGCATTTTTGGAGAAAGCTTGAAAACAAGGAAAGCCGCAGAACCACAAGAGAGTCATGAGGCCATGAGTCTGCACAGCCAGAGAGAGACCTTTGGAGATGAAGAAGGAAAACACCCCTGGGGGAGCTTCATGAAACAAAAAGCCGGGAGAGAACGCTAACAGAAGGCATATTCACTACATGCCTTTCCATTTGAGAGAGAAACTCTGAACTTCATCGGCCTTCTTGAACCAAGGTATCTTTACCTAGATGTCTTAGATTGGACATCTCTATAGCCTTGCTTTAGTTGGGACATCTTCATGGCTAGAGAACTGTGGACTTGCAACTTAATCAATTCCCCCTTTTAAAAATCTTTCCATTTCAGGCATATTGCATTCTGGCAGCTAGAAAAGTAGAATAAGGGGCAACTGTGTCTTGTTCTAATTTTAGCAGGAATCTACAGTGTTTCCACAAGTATTATGTTGGATTTAAAACCAAGGTAATATAGATCTAGGTTTTATCATGTTAAGAAATAGCTATCAATTTCTATTTTATTGATTCTTATTAGGAACAAATATTCCATTTTGTCAAGGATCTTTGCAGTATCAATGGAGAAGAACAAAATTTTTATTGCTCCATAGAGCAACAGGTGATTTACATCAATTGGTTCTTTAAAACTGAATCATTCTTGCGTTACTGGAGTAAATCCCATGTGTCAGCAACTTAATGTAGTGTTTAATATTTTAAGATTTTGGCATTATATAAGTAAAATTTTTCTATAGTTTTCTGTTTGTGTGTGCTACCTTCATAGCATTTTTATGTAGATACATATGTTGTTTTTCTATGCTCTGGAAGATTTATGGGACACAGGGAATTGTCTGATTTTTGAAGGTTAAATATCCCTTTGAAACCTTCTAGGCTTGATGCTTTTGTCATACTTTCTTGAAATCTTTCTCTATTTTATCCAGAGGACTGTTCTGTTCAACCTTTATGTCTCTTCTGGGACAATTTTAGTAAATAGGATTTTCCTTAGAATTTATACAATTCACTTAAATTGTGTAAAATATATTCTTATGAATTTAAAAAAAAATAGTTTCAATGGTAATTTCCCTGTCATGTCTTATGTATTTGTGCTTTCTTCTATTTATCCACTTGATTAGGTCAGCTAGTGGTTTACCTATTTTGTTGACTTTTCCCCCAAACCAGCATGCTTTTCTATTTATTTTTTAGTCCTTTTTTTTCTATTTATCTCATTAATTTTTACCTTAATCTTTATTATTTCCTCCCTTGGACTTAATTTTCATTGTGTTTTTTTCCTAGCACTTTAAGTTGAGAATTTATTTCATTTATTCTCATTCTTTAATTTTTATTAATATAAATATGTAAAGCTGTCAATCTTTCTCTAATCACTGCTTTAACTGTATCTCCTAGATTACTGTCCATTTTTCTGATAACATATATATGTAACACATAATTTCTCACTTTAAACACCACTAAATGTACATTTCAGGGGCACTGATTATATTTACAATGTTGTGCAATCACTGCTACCATCATCAAAGTTTTTTCAAAACTCAAAACTTTTTCATCACCTGAATAAGAAACCCTGTACCTGTTAAAGAAAAACCCTGCATTTCTCCTCATCTCTGGCCCTTTGGTATCCTCTAATGTCTTTCCTGTCTCTATGAATTTGCATATTCAAGATATATCATATAAGTGGAATGTGCTGGTTTGAAAGGAAGTATGCCCCCTAGAAAAGCCATGTTTTGATCAAAATCCCATTTCATAAAGGTAGAGTTGTCCCTATTCAATACTGTATGTTTGAAACTGTAATCAGATCATCTTCCTGGATGATGTGATTTAGTCAAGAGTGGTGTTAAACTGGATTAGGTGACTACATGTCTCCACCCATTTGAGTGGGTCTTGATTGGTTTATTGGAGTTCTATAAAAGAGGAAACGTTTTGGAGAATGAGATTCAGAGAGAGCAGCACCACAAAGCAGAGATTCCACCAGCCAGCGACCTTTGAAGATGAAGAAGGAAAATGCCT
Organism: Tamandua tetradactyla; assembly: GCF_023851605.1. Classification (NCBI taxonomy): domain Eukaryota; kingdom Metazoa; phylum Chordata; class Mammalia; order Pilosa; family Myrmecophagidae; genus Tamandua; species Tamandua tetradactyla. The sequence goes on from NC_135345.1 coordinate 17,593,251, forward strand.
CCCAGGGAGCTTCATGAAACTGGAAGCCAGGAGAGAAAGCTAGCAGCTGACACTGTGTTTGCCATGTGCCCTCCAGCTGAGACAGAAGCCCTGACTATGTTTGCCATGTGTCTTCTCACTTGAGAGCGAAACCCTGAATTTCATTGGCCTTCTTGAACCAAGGTATCTTTCCCCGGATACCTTAAATTGGACATGTCTATAGACTTGTTTTAATTGGGACATTTTCTCGGCCTTAGAATTGTAAACTAGCAACTTATTAAATTCCCCTTGTTAAAAGCCATTCTATTCCTGGTATATTGCATTCCGGTAGCTAGCAAACTAGAACATGGAAACATACAATATCTGTCATTTTGTTACTAGTTTATTATTATGCACAATATAGTGATTTCAAGGCTCATCCATGTCACAGCATGTGTCAGAACGTCATTTCTTTTTTTAATGACATTTTATATTCACATATCATACAATCCATCCAAAGTGTATAATCAGTGGCTCACAGTATCATCACATAGTTCTACATTCATTACCACAAAATTTTCATTACTCCAAAAAAAAAAAAGGAAACCCAAAACATTGCAAACCCCTTTTCCCATCCTATCATTGTTTTCTAGCACTGGTAAGGTACATTTGTTATTGCTGATGAAAGAATATTAAGATATTACTATTAATTATAGTCCACAGTTTGCAATAGGCACGTTTTTCTCCTTATACCACTCTATTACTAACTCCCTGTAACAGTTTCATACATTTGTTCTAGTTCATAGAAAATTTCTTTTTATATTTCACTGTTAATCACAGTCATTGTCCACTACAAGATTTACTGAGTCATACAATCATGTTTCAATTTCTGGCTTTTCTTCTGGTGACATTCATGACTCTAAACTTTCCCTGTCAAGCACACACAATTCAGCACTGCGAACTGTACTAATAATAATGTGTTACTATCACCTCTATACATTTCCATTTATTTAAATTCAACCTACTTAAAAATTCTGTACATCTTAAACAACTACTCCCTACTTATGATTTTTATGATTGAATGAATGATATTCCATTTTAAACAGGCACTGGGGTTGTTTTGACCTTTTGGTCACTGTGAATAATGCTGTACAAGTATCTGCCAAAGTTCCTGTTTTCAATTTTTTTTGACATATAAGGAGTGGAATTGCCAGATCATTTGGTAACTCTATAATTAACTGTTTGAAGAACCACTATTTGCTATCGTGTCTGCCTTCCCCACAACATACAAGGATCCCAATTCCTCTGCATCTTCATAAACACTATTTTCCCTACTTTTAAATAGTCACCCTAGAGGGTAGGAAGCAGTACCTTATTGTGGTTTTATTTTGCATTTCCCTAATGACTAACAATGTTGAGCATCTTTTCAAATGTGCTCACTGACCATTTGTATATCTTTGGAGAAGTACTTATTCTAAAGTCCATTACTGTATTTTAGTTGGATTATCTTTTCGTTGTAGAGTTATATCAGTTCTTTATATATTCAAGACATCAAACCCCTATCTTTGCAATTATTTTTTTCCATGCTGTAGGTTTTTCATTTTCTTGATAATATCCTTTAATGCACAAAAGATGTCAATTTTGATGAACTCTAGTTAACCAGTTTTTTCTTTTGTTGTTTGTGCTTTGGGTGAAATATCTAAGAAACCACTGCCAAATACAAATTTATGAAGGGCTCCCTCTAAGAGTTTTATGGCTTTGGGTCTTAATATTCAGGTCCTTGAGCCACTTCAAATAAATTTTTGTATATGGTATGAGGTAGAGGTTCATTTTCATTTTTTAGTGTGTGGGCATTGTTTTTTTCAGTAACATTTGTTGAAGAAACTGTTGTATTCCCATTTTTTCTGGCACACTTGTAAAAAATCAGTTGGCCATAGAAGTATGGGTTCATTTCTGCCAAGTCTATTCTTTTGGTCTATACATCATGGCTATCTTTATGCCAGTACCACACTATTTTGAAAAGTGTGGCTTTGTACTAAGTTTTGAAATTGGAGAAGCTTGAGATCTCCAACTTTTTTTTTTCCCAGATAGTTTTGGCTATTGGGAGCCCCTTGTGATTACATATGAAATTGAGGAGTGACTTTTCTATTCATACAGAAAAGGGTGTTGGAATTTTGGGTGGGACTGTATTGAATCTGTAGATCTCTATGGTTAGTATGAAAGTCTTAATATTTAGTCTTACAAACAATTTATTTAGGCCTTCTTTAATTTCTTCCAGCAGTATTCTGTAGTTTTTAGTGCACAACAAGCTTTTCAATGCTTCGTTAAATTTATCCCTAGATATTTAATTTTTAAAGATACTACTGTAAATGAAACATTAAAAAAAAATTTGTCTAGATATTTCATGCATTCTTGAAAGTGGCAAATCATTTGATTCCCTTCACGTTTTTTAATACATTTTCTTTGTGATTATCACAGGATTGACAATCTAGTTTGAATTGATATCAATTTAACTTTAATAGCATGAAATCTGCTCATATACCTGCCTGTCCCACCTCCTTTATTTTGTTGTCACAAATTTTATACTTTCAATTATGATCCATTTTATACATTTGTATTTTTTATCATTGCCATGGTTAGATTTATGTGTCAACTTGGGCAGGTGGTGGTACCTGGCTGTCTGGTTGGGCAAGTACTGGCCTGTCTATTGCTATGAGGACATTTCATGGACTTAAATCATGACCACATCGGCTGCATCCATAGCTGATTGCATTTGTAATCAGCTAAGGGGAGTATCTTCTGCAATGAGTGATGCTTACTTTAATCACTGGAAGGCTTTTAAGGAGGATTTAGAAGAGATAGTCACTCTTCTTCCTGCTTCAGACAGCCAGCCTCTCTGAGAGTTCATCGAGGACCTTCATCAGAGCTACCAGCTTGCAGCCTGCCTTACAGATCTTGGATTCTTATAGCCCCACGGCTGCCCAGCCAGCCTCTCCTAATAGTTTGTTGACCTTCATCAAAGCTACCAGCTTGTGGCCTGCCCTACATACCTTGGACTCTACATCCCCACGATTATGTGACACACTTTTATTAATTTCATATTTATGGATATCTCCTGCTGATTCGGTTTCTCTAGAGAACCCTAGCTAATACAATCATGTAGGAAAATAAGTTAAAACCAAAAATATAATAATAGTGGCACATATATTTATCCTTGTCGTTACTTTTATTATGACTCTTTATTTCTTTATATGGCCTCAAATTACTATCTAGTGTCCCTTTCTTTCATTCTATAGCATTAGCAGCATTGTAGGGTAGGTCAAGTGGCAAACTCCTCTATCTTTTTTTTATCTGGGAATATCTTGACTTCTCTCTCATTTTTGAAGGTCAGTTTTAACAGATATGAATTCTTAGTTGATAGTTGTGTTTTTTAAAATTTTTTATTTCAACACTTTATCTCTTTCTGTTCTCCTTCTGGGACTCTCATAGTGCACATGTTGGTATACTTCATGCTGTCCCACAGAGCATCATTCTTTCTGCTCCTGTGACTGAATACTTTAAATTGTTCTAACTTCAAATTCACTGACTCTTTCTTCTGCTTTCTCATATATGCTGTTGAACATATATGGCCTTGGTTTCTTTTCAAAATTTCTCTTTATTGAATTCTTCTTTATGCTTGTGTATAGTTTTTATGATTTCCTTTAGTTCTCTGTCCATATTTTCCTTTTGCTTTTTGATATTATTTAGGAGAGTTGACAATTACAGTTTCAAATCAGTCTGGGTACCCTCAGGGACAGTTTCTGTTGTTTTTTTTTTGTTTCTCGAAATGGGCTATCTCCCTGTTTCTTTTTATGCCTTGTGATTTCCTGTCAAAATCTGGAAATTTGAAATTTTGAAGTGTTAACTCGATATCAGATTCTTCCTATTCCCCACGATTTACTTGATTTATTTTTTTGGTTTTGGTTGTTAAAGATTGTACTGAAAGGTTCCTTGTTGAGCCTTCCTTTAACCCTTAACCAGCTCATACTGACCTCACAGATTTGTGTGAAGTGTATATTTAGGGTCTTTTTAGGTCTTTGTGAGCATGATGTTGCCACAGGCATGCACAATAAATTTCAGTTCTCTAGTATATACAGATGTTCCTGGGGCTACTAACTGGCATTCCCCTCCACAAAGACTCTGGCCCCAATTTATCCTCCTCAGCTCCAGAGGCTCTACTGTGTGTCTCAACTGAAATATTTTACCCCAGGCAGCTGAAATTTGCTCAGCTCTGTGCTACTACATACAGTTCTTCCATCCTGAGTTCTGGTTTAGGCAAAACAGAGGAGCATTTTGAATCTGTCTTTCAGAGCCAGACAGGTTGGAACACCCATACAAACACATCAAATGGGCACATCAGGTGTGCTCTTTTCCCTCCAGAACCAGATACCAGGGTTTCACAATGGGAATGAAGACTGCAGATGATTCAGCTTTCACTGGGTTGTCGTTTACCTTTGATTATCACCAGAGTTCTGGAAAGGCAGATACTGACAGTTTCCATTTGTTTTTTTGATGTTGTTGGTTGGTTGGTTTTTGGGGGGGTGAATTTTGGAGCTCCTTACTTCATCATCTTGCTGGTGTCCTTTCTCTCCTACATTTGCACTTGTTGTTTTTCCTTTATCAGTCTTATTTAGAAATTCCACAATTTAGGTTTTTCTTTTTCACCCCTAAAACTTATTTGAGTTATTTTACATTTCAGGTGGATATACCTTAAAAATTTGGTTTACATTCATTTACAGTTTTATTCCAGCTTTATGATCATAAAATGGTTTTGTATTTTTCTACTTTATGGAATTTATTTAGGATTTCTTTGTGAATGTTCCAAGTGCAGTTGAGAAGAAAGTATATTCTATCTTATTTAGGGATAAAATTCAGTATATATTCACAAAATATTACTTACTTTTGCTTAGATCCTCTATGTTCTTACGTATCTTGTATCCAATTTATCTCTTTTAAACTGAAAGTGATAAATTAATTTTCTGGGGAGTTATCCTTCTCCCTGAATCTTCTACAGTTTCTGCTGTAGGAAGGTGATTTCTGTGTTTGTTACATAGCTGCTCTTGTTATATATTGTTAGTAATGGACTTTCAAATTACAAAGTATCTTTCTTTGTTGCTTTCAAATACTTTCTGGCCTAAATTCGACTCTGACTGACATAAGGATCAATCTCTGCTTTCTTTTTGTTTTCATTTACCTATTATAGTTTTGTCTGTTGCTTTACTTTTTCGCATTCTGAATCATTTTCTTTTATGTGTGCCTCATGTATATCCAGTATTAAAGTTGTGCTTTGCATTGTGAAACAATTTGGAAACCTTTTTAATAGGTAAGCTGAACCTATTTAAAATTTTATGACTGATATTTTAGCTTCAACTTAGTTATATTTACTGTTTTCTTTCTTTATGTGGCCTATTTTCTTTCCTTTTTATATTTATTAGTATTTAAGATAATTTGTAATTCTATTAATTACTTTTAAAAAAAATACCACCTATAATGTCTTCAGTCCCCCTTTTCCTTACTTAGGCTACTATCTGTTATTACAAGCTTTAAAAGAAACCTCTGATGCCCACTTGATAAGTTGTATGACAAAGAACTTATTCTACTTTTTTCCCTGTTTTTCCAGATATTGCTTTGGCCTTACATTTAACATAGGTAATGCTCATAAGCTATTACTTTTTTTTAATTAAAAAAAAGTTATTTACAAACACTCCATAGATACCAATCCTTCCTTCTGCCATTTATTTATAGCATGAAGCTTGGCCTCAAATACCGTGTTTGACAAGCTTGCAAGTCAAATGTGTCCCACCACCAAAGTTTTAGCAGAACATGACTTCACTCATTAATTTATGTATTTTCTGCGTATGCTTGTGCTACACAGCAGAGCTAAGCAACTTCAACAGAGAGTATACTGACGAGAGAAACTACAGTATTTAATATCTTACCTTTTAAAGAAGAAGTTTGTCCACCACGCTCTAGTATATGACTCAAGTAGGGCTTGTGAGTACAGTATTTTCTGAGTTCTTGCACATTTAATACTTTTTTTCTACAATCTTGATACCAAAAGACAACTTGACTGGATACAAAAACCTTGGCTCACACTTTCTATCTTTGAGTTTTCTAAAAAGTTTGCTCCAGTGTTAGTCTTGCTTTAAATTTCATTGTGAGGAGTATGAATCAATATAATTTTCATTCTTCATCATTTTATCTTTCTGTCTGGAGACCCAGAGGATATTTTTATTTATTTTAAATTATCAGAGTTTCAATGGGGTATCGCTCAAAATTCACTATTCTGGGTCAATTATCCCAGATACATAGTGGGCTATGTCATTTCAAGTATTTTATTTCTGGAAAATATTTTTGAATTATAATTTTAAATATAAGTTTTATTCCATTACTTTGGTATCTTTGGTACAAGTTGTCTTATGTCTACAAATAGTTCTTCTAAGACTACATAAGTCACTTCAGAATGTTATGATACCCTCTCAATATTTTTTGTCAAGTTTTTTCTTGAGAGAGAGAATTACCTAAGATGATGATGCTTTAACTCTCATTTTCTATTTTTTATGTCCCATGCTCTGTTAATTTTGAAAATTTTTATTTACACAGGTGACAGTTACTGTTATATATAGACAACCGTTGTACACAAAAAAGATTTGGTTCCTAAGAACCTTCTTATGCAGGTATAGCAATTTGTGGTGTTTTAATCCAGCAGTACTATTTTCATAGTAGAAGGATGGTAAAGATTGGTGTGGTCCCTGATTTCATGAATCTCTTTTTTTTGTGCAGGACACTTAATTTCTTCCTGTCATTCATTATAAAGATTCCAATCAACACAACTTATAAATCACTCCTTTTCCCTGTCAAGTGGTGACATGCCAAGATTGCCAACTGTGGTCCTGCACTCTTTTTGGCCCTTTCCTTTTTATTCCCTACTCTCTTATGTCTGCGTTTTTCTATTTAATGTGGAACTATGTACTTCCCCCTGGGGGTTAATTGAAATGTTATACCATTCCCTAAGTATTAAATCCCCTTTACTCTTTTCTGCACCATCTCTCCAACTGACTTTCTATAGCTAACTTTCTGGAGGTGTTGAATATATTTATTTCCCTATTATCCTGCAATCTGAAATTTGCATTATTCTCTGTTTTATTAAAAGTTCATAACTTTTTTAGTGAATATTTATATATTCACTGAAAATAATAATATGGACACATATTTTTATGAAAAATAACTATATTGTCAAAAAAGAGCATTTAGCAAGTTAAGTGACATTGTTTAATAACTTTACAGAATTCTTTAATGTTTGGCTTAATGGAAGACAGTTTGATTCACTTATCTACTTTTGCATTCTATCTGACTGATACCTTGTTTTGGCTGAAGTATATGACGAAAATCCTGCATTTCAAAGACTGTTAGAAATGGAGGTATGTTTTAACAGTTTTTTCCTGGTATTCATGGCTTTTCTTTGATACTACATCAAAACTCAACAAGTAGCACTTTCTTAAAAAAATAGTACCAATGTGGAATCTGAAAGCTCATCAATGAACTTTTCATATTTTGCTATGTTAAAACCTTTTGTCTGTCTTGCACTTGGAATATACTTTTATCCATGTATTATTTTCTAACATTATGTATTGGTCATTTGAAAATATTGGTTCACTTAGACATACTAATTTTCCTTATTTTGACACATTTCATTATACATAACAAAAAAACATATCCATTAATATTATCCCAATTTCATCACAAAGTTCTTATGTACTGGGAAGCTATTAAGCTTATGGCAGCAGACATGTTTTTCAAAATTTCAAATTTTTCTTGAAAACTTGAATTTTATTACTGATAGCAAACAATTGTTGATTGTTTTCCTTGAACATCACATTTACTGCATTCATTTTTGGTAAATGATTGCAAATGCCCAAGTCTGAATAGGTTGTCTGTCAGTAAATCATTCATTTCATTAAAAACAATATGGAAAAAAAAAGGGTACTTCAGCCACAACTCAAAAAAATCACACAGTGCTTTTTCACAGGACAACCATTGTAATTCAATGTGCAGAAGTATTTTATGGGTATTTCCAATTTCATCATAAAGAATATTTTGAACAGTTCAACCGAAGGTTCAAAATTTAATAAAATTAGGAACAATTTATTACTTGCTCAAGGGAATGCTTAGGTATAAATGGCCCTTTTATACGGTACGCAGAGGTGAAGAATGCTATGATCATAAATACAGTTTATTGCCATTGCCTTAGTTCATGCAAATGTGTCTACAATTTTAACCAACATAGCTTTGGTAACATCAGTGCAAATGTCAACATAGTTTAAGTGGCTAATAACATCTTAGTATTAGAATGGAAATAGTTTTGGCCTTGTAGTCTACTTGAAAGAGTTTCAGGGAAACTCATCTAGAGAACAGCCATCCTACTGAAACCTTAAAATAGTATACGGGGGTAAAAAGAGTGGTTGGAAGTACATCTTTGAAGTTAAGACATACCTAGTTTCAAATCCCAGCTCTTTCAATTCCAAGCTGTGTAACTTTGGAAAAGTTACTTTCTAAGCCACAATTTCTTTACCTGTAAAGTGGTTATAATAAAAGTGTCTAAAGGAGTTGTTTCATGGATTAAATGAATTTATGTATATACAGTGCTTACCCAGTGCATCAAACACTGAAGACTATTTAATTTTTATACAATATAGCCATTTTCTAAAAAGCTCTACCAGAGAAAGGATCAAAGACAATATTTTGATCTCTCTAGACCAAAAGATTAAAAAAACGAGTAAAATTTTTGAAGCACTTAGTTATTTAATTAGGAAATGGTTATCAGACTTAAAGACTAAATAGCATGAGGCTAAAAGGAGAAAAGTAGGGGAAAAAAACAGGTACTGGAAAAATTCTCAAGATTTTAGAATGTAAAATTTTAGATTCTAGCATTATCATGATATTTTAATTTTACTAGTTGTCTAGTGAACTTTGACCTCATCCACTTTCTCTATTTTATCTTTGTCTTATATTTCACTAATCTTTGTTCTTATCTTTTCCGTCTGCCTTCCTCCTACTTACTTGGGATTAAAATTTTTTTTTCAAACTCCTTAGGTTAGGTGCTTGGCTCATTAAATTTCTAATCTTTTCATTCTAATATAATCATTTAAGCCTAAAAATTTCCTTCTATCATATCAGCTTATTCAATAAGTTTTAAAATGTTGTATTTTTATTTTCTCTCAGTACTAAATATATTTTAATTGCCATTATGAGTTTTTATTTATCTCATGAATTACCTAGAAATGTCATAAAATTTCCATACACATTTATTTAGTTATCTCTTTGTTATCGATTTCCATCTTAACTCAAACAGTCCAATATTAAACCAGTTTTTACTTATTGATCATTACTTAATGGCTCAGAATGCAATTAATTTACATAATTTTTCCAGTGTACTTGAAAAGAATATGAACTCTATAATAGTTGGGTTCAGCATAATCATATGCCCAACAGATCAAGCTTGTTAAGTGTATCATTCAAATCTTATCTATAGTAGATTAAATTATGTACCCCAGGAAAAAAAGCATGTTTTAATCTTAATCCACTCCTGTGGGTATGAGTCCATTGTCAATAGGACCTTTTGAAAATGTTGTTTTTAATTAAGGTGTACCCCAAAAGAACGAGATTGGGTCTTAATCCTATTATGAGAGGCTATATGGAGAGAAAGCCACAGGGAGGATCCACAAACTGGAAATCAGAGGAACCCAGAAGAATAAGGAGAGCATGTAGCAATATGATAGAAGGCCAAGGAAATCAAGGAATACCACTCAGCACGAAGGCTACCATCTGGCGGAAGAAAACAAGCCTTCTAACCTCTGAAACTGTGAGCCAGTAAATTCTTGCTGTTAAACCAACCAATACCATACCAGTGTGTGGTATTTGTCATGGCAACGAAGAAGCCATGGTATTATCCTTATTAATTTTAGGTCTGTTTGATTTAACTAAAAGGTTAAATTCTGCCCTATGATATTCTTCTTGTACATTTGACAACTTTTGTTTCATGTATTTTCAGGTTATGTCACTCAGACACATTCAGAATTGTCTTGTCATAGCTTTCTACTGAATAGTACATTTTCACATGATATAAAAATCCTTTTAATCTCTAACACTTTTTGTCTTTACAAGTCTGTTACGCTTGATGTTAAATGTTGTTGTACCCACATTTTTTGGTCAGTCTTTAACTAGTGTATAGGTTTTTTTTTCCCAAAGCTTTCATCTTTTCAAGGACTTTTTATAAAGATCAAACAGATTTTGATAATTTATTTTGTTTGATAATCTATATTTTTATTGGAGAGTTCAGGCTATATCTATTTAAGTAACATTTCCATTTTTTCTCTATCTTTTGGCTTTGCTGTTATATGTCCCAGGTTCTTTATTTGCGAATTTTTTATGAACTATTTTTCCCCTTTAACTTGTTTAGTACTAACAGTGTAGATCTATTATTTTATTACTTAGCTCTGAAACTTTCACATACCTGTCTTTCCTTATCAAAGTTGAAATTAATGTCTTTGCCCTATTAAAAGCTCTGTACAATGCTTTAACTCAAGTCACATTCCTGTAGGCTTATAACCTCTTGTTGTTGGATATTGTAGCTATTCCTAACCTAACAAAAATTGATAATAGTCTTATTATTTAGATTGTCAGTTTTCTTTAAAGTTACACCCCCAAATTCTAACTTTTGCTTATTTTGCTATCTTACATGTCAGATTTTCTGGGACTGTTTGCTTTCTTCCTCAAGTATAAATCCCAAGGCTTGTTTTATTTTGTTTGGAAAAGAAAATCTGCTGAAGGTTAAGTCTCTGTTGTTTCTTGCTTGCTTATTTTTTTATCCTACAAACAAATTTATTTCTTGAAAGACCTTTTATTAAGAGTATAAAATTCTAGCTTGCCAGTCCATTTCAGCATACTGGGTTCCATTTTTGCTATTAAGAAGTCAGTTGCACCAGTATAATTGTTTCATTGTAGGTAATCAGTCTTTCATTTCTGGCTCTTTCCAGAATTTCCTCTTTGGTCTTTTGCAACAAAGTTTAAGTAAGGATTTACTTTTATTCATCCCTCTTGGCAACATAAGGATCCCTGAACATAATAAAATATAACAATTCATATAGTTTTTAAATACTGAAAAATTTTCAGTTATTATATTTGTAAACTGACTTAAATTTTGTTTATAATCTCTTAAACTCTGATTAGATACACATTAGCTCATTGCACTCTCTCTTTCATGTCTCTTAGAATCTTTCACATTTTTCATTTCTTTACTGCATTTTCCCACGGCTTTTTCAGATTTTCCCAGATCAAGTTCCCTCAGTATGTGACTGAATTATGTACCCCTTCAAAAGACATGCTTTTAACTTTAATCCACATTCCTGCTGGTATGAATCCATTTATAAATAGGACCTTTTGAAGATGTTATTATTAAGTAAAGTGTGGCCAAATGAATCAGGGTGGGTTCTAATCCATAATAATCCTTAAAAAGAAAAGAAACCAGAAGCAGGAAGTTAGAGAAGGCCACATAGGAAGAAGCCGGAAATCAGAAATCAGAAGAGCTGACATAAGAAGATGGAGTGCTATATGTGACCAGAGGCAAAGACACAAGCCAAGGAATCTCAAAGGTTGCGGAAAGCCAGCATCAGAATGCTACATACTTTGGGGAGAAAACATGGCTTTGCTGACACTACTTTTTGGACATCCACCCTTCCAAACTTTGTAAGCTAATAAATTCCTGTTGTTAAGCCAACACAGAGTATGGTATTTGTCACAGCATCCTATCAAATTAAGATAATATGCAATCGACTATTTAATACTTTTATTAAATTTTATTTATTTTTTTATTCTAAAATAAATTCATATAACCAAATATATTCATATATTTCAAATAGTTCTGATAATCTCTAAATCCTTATTCATGCCTTAAACTTTTTATTTTATTTCTTTAAACATATTAAAACATACTCATTTTATACTATGTACATTAGCATGACAAAATTCATCGTCTTTGAAGGTTTTATCTTGTTCTTTATTGATTTTGCCAACTCTTGTACATTGTGCCTTGTTTACTTGTGTATTTTATGATTTTTTATTTACCTGGGGGAAGAGGTGCTGAGCTCTTCTCTTTAAAACTTTATATATAGAATTTCTTTGATGTGTAAGTTTTAGATATGTTCTGCCAGGCACCTGGAGGAGTGAGTTATCAATCCAAATTGATTTTAAATTTAAATATCAACTTCTGAATTAGTATAAATTCAAATCTCTAAACAGTGTGAGAGATGGCCAGTAATTAAATATTACCAAAAGAGATTTTCACCTTTTGACGCAGATATATTTTCTTGTTCTCCATTAACTTTAAAAGTTTTCATTTTTTTTTTAATTTAGCACTTCTTATTGTTTCTTTAATGAGGGAGTGTCAGAATGAGGGGGTTTCATATTGCTCATCTATCATATTTCCAAAAACAGAAGTCTTTCCTTAGAATTATAAAGTCCCCTGTCATATCAAAGAGCACTTGTAATTAATCATATAAATTTTTAAAGCAATCTACTTTAACTAGCAATTCATTTAACAATAAAAATATTCATATACCTTAATTTTTAAAAGTATAATTTATGTAAAGATTCAGAACTGTCTCTTTAGACAATTTAAAGAGTGACTTATTAAATCTATCTCTAATAACCTTTGAAAGCCTAATAATACAGTGAGGCATTTAAACTTTCTGAGACTCTTCTAAGCAGCTCTAACCCAATGGAAACATATTAAGAGTCTAAATGTAGACTCATAAGCAAAAGAACTAGTGATTTTTCAATGCTATTATAATCTCAAGATAACTACCAGACTTGGTGTTTAATCCTCATAGGACAAAGAGAGAGAATGATTAACTCCCACAGTAAAGCTCTCCATGTGGTTAATGATACTGATAAAAAGCACCTCTTCACTTTCTTTTTGTTATGTTTAAGACTCAGTTTTTAGACTTATATAAGAGGCACATTAAATGAGATGTTTTGAAAAGGAAAAAGGTGCTCTAATATGATGTATTTTAGGTGAGCTGGGAAACAGAAGAGAATAGCAGACCTTCTAACTTGTACAGCCTTTACTACATAATTCCTAGGTGAAGACAAGGATATGTTAAATAAGGTCTAAAAAGGCTATGGCAACAATTAAAGTAAAAATTGGATTGATTGGGTGAAAAATCTGATACGATTTCAAATTTTTTATCCCTGGAAAAAACTATTCAGTAGATGGCACCAGAGATCTTTCAAGAGTAAGAAATCACAAGATACATTCCACTATTGGTAATGCTTAGTTTTGTTGTTGACACATAATTTAAGATTCTACTTTTTCATTAGTGAATAATCTGATGATTCTGAGAAAAAGGGCATTACAGACAACTAATATTAGCTCAAAATATATGATTCCAGAAGGAGTGTAGTGGCTTGGATTTATGTGCTGCAGTAAAGCCTGTTCTTAATCTTAAACCTATTCCTATGGGTGTGAACCCATTGTAAACCAGACTTTTTGAAGAGGTTACTTTGGTAAAGGTGTAGCCCAACTGAATCATGTGAGACTTAATTCAATATGGCTGAAGTCCTTGTAAGTAATGGAAATTGGACAAGGAAAAGAAAAGGCACAGGAGAGAGCCAGAAGTTGGAAGTCAAAGGAAGTCAAAAAACAAAGAAGAAGATGCCCCTATGTACAATGCCATGTGACAGAAAAGCCATGGAACCACAAAGATTGCCGGCTAGTCAGAAGATAATGAGCCTAGGATAAAGTAAGCCTTCTGGTCTTTTAAACTGTTCTTTGGCCAACATTTTGTATGGTATTTATTTTGGCAGCTGGGAAACTAAAACAGGAGGCAAATAATTCTGGAAATCTAGGAATGCAGATCCTGAAGAATAATGGAGCAACAGTAAATCCACATTATGAACAAATGAAAAAAGGTATTACATTAAGTTATTCCAACTCACTTTTGGACAACTATATAGCAAAACCATTTGACATTTCTTGACTACCAGTGAACATGTACCTCAGTAAATTGTCTTTCTATGCAGACTAAAAGCATTCACTAAACATGGTATCAAGGCATTTAGAAATGTACTTTCTCTTTAAGCTGGTATACAATAAGATGTCTTTGCAAAAAGTACAGAGTGAAAATACATTAATTACTCAACAAGCAACCAATCACCCACCAACCCACCCAAAGGTGTTCAACTGACACACTCAACATGAACTGTTATACAGAATAAAGTAGCCCTGATTTATAAAACAATCTCTCCTTACATTCTCTTAATTTAGATCACTTAAAAGTGATGTTACATAGACACCAAGGTAATATGCACTGTTACCAAATACTACACTAGCACTTTGGTAGGGACAAGAGAAGAGGTAGATGGAAGGTAGGAAACACAGCAGCATCTAGAAAGCATAATAAAATCTATCTTGCTCTCCCAGATTTAAAATTCAATACTCAGAAAACAATTCAATCAACGATAACATTATATGGTTGAAATAATAATATAAATCAAGTAATCCATCATTAATTATCTTTATAAAATTTTGTACATAATACTAGAATTACCATTTTAATATTTGTTTCCATGAAAAAATATTACTCAGAATTCCAAATAAATCAAACAATAAAATTTTTGAATATATACAAACATAGAGCCACTGATGGAGCTTTGATATGTCTAGAAATACTTGTAGCAATCTTAATTTGTAAGAATAAACCAAGGTCACCTCCTCCTTGAGAAATCCAATATACAGTACAGTGATTCATAACTACTATACAATAGTGCCCTATTTTTAATTCAAAGACATGCCAATAAGAAGAGAGTAGTTTGTCTTACAAATTTTATAAAGATAGAATAACATAAATCCTAGCCAAATAAGAAGAAACTAAGTTTTTGGTTCAGTTTACATCTTACTGCAGGCAAATATGCGACTGTTTGACTGTTTTAAGCTTTCTGAAGTGTTAAGAATAGCTCCTGGACTCTCTTTACAACCTTTCAGGGCCACTAGAATTCTGGGCCCACCAGGCTGAGACAAAAATCTAATCCTATCCTGTCACTGAACTAGAGAAAGAAATAAAAGCCCATAGGAGGTAATAAGAAAAATAATCAACAACAACAAAAAACAAAACAAAGAATCAATAGTGATTCCGGCACTTTGATTTTAGGTAAGTGAAAGGTATTGATGGTACTAATTAATGGGAAACACTGGAAGAAAAAGACAGGTTTACAAAGGAAAATAAGTTTAATTTTGGATTTACTGAACTTAAGAATCTTCCCATGATCCACATGCAAATATATCTAGAAACCGTCATGGAATTTGGAGACAAGCTGTAGCTCATGTAAATAGAGGTTAAATGCTGAAACAAGGGTAATGGATAAGATCCGAAAAATGAATATATGTTTGTAAAAAGTCTAAGGACACAGTCTTTAAAATACAAAAGTCTGAGGATGGCATGAAGAAGCAAATAGTGAAAGAGGCAGACAGGATTCTTAACCATTTTTGTGCCTGGATATCTTCAGCAGTGTGGCAAAGCCAATGGGCTCCTTCTCAGAATCATGTTTTTAAATGCTAAATAATATACAGGATTACAAAGGAAACCAACTATATTGAATACAGTTGTGCCAGTTTAAAACTGTTGTGTACCCCAGAAAAGCCATGATTCAATACTGCTGGGTGGAATTTTTTTTTTTTTTTTTTTTTTTTTTACTGTTTCCATGGTGATGCAACTCACCCAGTTGTGGATGGTAACTTTTGTTTAGGTGGTTTCCATGGAGATGCATCTCTACCCATTCAAGGTGGGGTTGCTTACTGGAACCATTTTGAAAAAAGCTTCAGTGCCGACAGAGCCCACACAGCCAGAGACGTTTGAAAATTAAAGAAAATGTGCCCCAGGAAGTCACTGAAGAAGCCAGGAGAGAAAGCTAACAGACAACACCATTGCTGCCTTCTAGCTGACAGAGATGTTCCGGATGGCATCAGCCTTTCTTGAGTGTAACCTCTTACTGGTGCCTTAATTTGGACATTTTCATGGCCTTAGAACTGTAAACTTACAACTTAATAAATTCTCTTTTAAAAAGCCATTCCATTTCTGGTATATTGCATTACAACAGCATTTAGCAAACTAAAACAGGAGTTGTCAAAACATTTTAAAAATTGTGATATAATAATGCTTGTATTAAATTTTTCAGCTGGGGGACAGTGAAAATAAAGATGTAATTTTTTTTTCCCATTCTAGGTCATGGGACCATCAACTGTTACTCAGGAACTTTTCTGGAAGTCTGCAGAACCTAGGTTAAGAACCACTGAGCTAGAAAGTAAAATTAAAGAGATATAAAAATGTGCCCAAACTATATGAAAATTATAGCAGCAAATTAGCCTATGCTAATTTTAAATTGCAATGATAAAATATCATACCCACTGTGCCAGTTTGAAACTATTAGTACTCCAGACCAATCTTGTGGGGACAGCTGTTTCTTTTAATCCTGATACAATACTATAGGGTAGAAACTTTTGATTAGATTTTCTCCACAGAGATGTGACATACCCAATTGTGGGTGTGGCCTTTTGATTAGACAGCAATGTGACTCTACCCATTCAAGGTGGGTCTTAATTAACTACTAGAGCTTTTAAAAGGGGAAGCATTTTGAAGAAACCTCAGGGGCCTGGAAAATGGTTGCTTCAGAGCTGACAGACACAGATGTTTGGAGATGTTTGGAGTGCCTACAGAGAGTAGATGCCTAAACACAGGCAGAGCCTAGCAGATGTTGCCACGTTCCTTCCCATGAAGATGCTAAGCAAGCCAGAACCCAGAGCTCTGTACTGGAAGAACTAAATGAAGGCCGGCAGACTCTTAGACAGGAAACTAATGGCATCAGAAGTGAAAGTAACAAACCAGGAACAAGGACTAGCAGACACACACCAGCCACATGCCTTCCCAAATCAGCCTTCCTTGAGCCAAGGAATCTTTCTCTGGATGCCTTAGTTTGGACATATTTATGGCCTTAGAACTGTAAACTTGTAACTAAAATTCCCTTTATATAAGCCATTCCATTTCTATGTACTGCATTCTGGCAACTTTAACAAACTGATACACCCACTGCTTCATTTTCTTACTACTGTGTGCAGGGGGGAAAGGGAAAAGGTCAGCAGTTAAGCAAAGTAAGGTAGAAAAGATCCAGAAATTTTTGAGTATTTTCAGAAAAAGAAAACAACAAAAATCACAACTGATGTAATATTTCAAAATGTATCCCCATTAGGAATCAATTGATAACTATAACCATGGACTATCAATACAGTTATTATATCAGTGTATCCAGACATTCCACTCTGATACTGCTTCATTGGTCTTCCACTTATACAATCCACTGATCTATTTTGCCATGGAAGCCATGTTCTGAACATATGAATAATAATGGTGCAAGTCTTTCAGTGAACCTAACTGCTACCTACATATATAAAATTAATTATGAGGGGTAAACCATTTTCCTCTAATAGGGATGCAGTCAAGCACTCCACTCCAGATACTCTCAATGGTTATATATCGCTATAGAATAATCTGCTTTATAGTAGATATTTAACTAAAAATCACTTGGAATACTGAGCCATTTCTTGGCCATCTTTCCGCCTCTTCAGCAGCAATGGCACTTGCTATTAAGCAGTATCAATCTCTAATCCAACAAAGTAGTTGTTTAGATAATATCTTATTTCTATCACAGCCATCTTCAACAGAGCTTAGAAGTCATTGTCCAGAAGCTATTCTGGTGGAATCATAGCGAGGAGCAACACAAATGTTTGGCTTGTAGAACATACCCACTCTAGCAATGTGGTACTTAGAGACATGCCAACAAACCTTTAGAGCTGTTGCCATTGGGGGATTCATGGGAACAAACGGAAAACAAAGTAAAAGTGTTGAAAATCAGACTCCCTACCAAAGAAAATCTAATATTTTAACAACAGAGTAAAGCCCAAAAAGGTTATCAAATGTGTGCACAAAATCTTTAAAGTTTAATAAAGACTACTATGGAGCACTAAGGATGTAAATGTATTTGTTCTCTGGTCATGACTATGGAAACTGGTAAAAAGGTGAACTGAAGAGAGAGGTTTAATACTCAACTAGTAAGACTAATAATATTGCTCATGCCTATTGAATATAAGCCAAAAAAGAGTTTAATATTGGTACAATACTTTTACTTAATCTACAGATTTTATTTGAATTTCATCAATTTTTCAACTAATATCCTTTTCTTGTTCCAGAATCCAATTCTAAATCTTACCTGCATTTAGTTGTCCTATTTCCTTAGTGTCCTCTAATATGTGAATGTTCTTCAGCCTTTCATGACCTTGGCATTTTTGATGACTACTAGTCAGTTACTTGGTAGGAAGCCCTTAATTTATTTTATGCTTTTTTATGATTAGATTGAGGTTATATATTTTGGGCAAGAATACCTCAGAAGTGATGTGTCTTTCCCTGTGTACCCTATCAGGGGGTGCATCACATGTCTTATTACTGATGATGTTAACCTTAATCACTTGGTTACAGTGGTGTCTTTGGTTTCCTCCACTGTAAAGTTACTAATTGTAATTAATATATTGGGGAGGATACTTTTACAATATGCAAATACCCTGCTTCTCTTCAAACTTTTGCTTGCTAATTTCAACATTCATCAATGGATGTAGTAATTATTACTGTGGTATTGTAAGGGTGGTTTTCATTTCCCTCATTCCTCCTACAGTTTTTAATTGGAATTCTACTGTAAAGAAGAGCTTCTCCATTTATTCATTCATTCATTCACTTATATCAGTATATTCAGCTATCAGGCTTTCAATATGCCTTGAAGAAACAGGTATTCTTAAAAACAGAATTTTACCTATATCATATTAAATGAGACAGAAAGAGATCATGTGTTAGCACATTTCAATTCTCAGTAAATTGAGGATAAAGTACTACTTCTACAAAAATTACATTTAAAAAATGATGAATCTTCTGTGAGATTAAAACACTGAAAATATCAGACTCAAAATTATGACAGAATGTTAACCTTTTATAAAATAGTTGAGATAGTAGATTAATTCAGGGGCTGGTTTATAACTCAGGTATATTTTTACACACAAGTTTATCACCCATAAAACTACTCCAAAACAACAGTATATGGAGAAAATAATCTGGGAAAAACATAACTACCCAGCAATATACCTCTTCCCCTCCCTTTTTTGTTTCAATTTAGGACACATGAAATATTTTGGTTCTTAGCTAATTTCCCTGATCCATCAAAAGCTTTTTTTGTTCTTAAAAGCCCTCAATTTGAGATCCTAATACCACTTGAATTAGTATTTTGGACTGTTTTATTCTTAAATTTGCAGCAAGACTACAATCAAGAAAAACATGGATAGCTAAGACAACAAGAAAATATACTTCCAGGAGTTCTGCACTAGAATTTTAGATACGTTATTTACAGGGCAATAAAAATTTTCCATATTTATGCCTTAAGAAACTGAGTCTTAAAAACATCTAGACAAAATAACTGTCATGTAGTTTTTACCCTAAAAGTTATCTAACAATCTACTGTTTTCAGGTATATAATGAAAGACACAACCACTGTTTTTTAAAGTATACATACAAACTAGTCAATGTTGTGGTTTAATTAAAAAAATTTAAGCTACCACAGAGAGGTTATAAACTTAGAGGGCAATTTATTTTAAAAAAGAAAGAATAAAAGAGAAAAGGAGACCTCTAAGAGACAGTGGTTGTCTAAGAAGTTCAAAATAAAGTACTAATTTCACAGTACCCCAAAACGTGCAAAATAAAATGCATAACAAAATCTGGCAGGGGAATTGAATGAACATGTAAATACTAGTTTTCCGAAACAAAAACAAAACCCACTTTGGAAACATATTAGTTCACAGAGCAAAATTTTATTCTATAGCAACTGAGAAGGTGAAACTATTTTTACGTCATTGAGAGTAGGGTTCCCTTTATGTGACTGGAGATTGGGCAATACTCCTGCACTCTACTGCTACAGGGTACCCTAAAATTGTTAGAGAGTGTGAGCCACAATATACCCAAAACAGTATGCATGCAGGTGTACATAAACATGCATATTTTAAAGATCCTATTTTCCATCACGAAAATGCATAATTTAATGGTACATAAATTGAGAAGCAAATATGTATCACATATTGAGAGCATCTTTTATGTTTTTGTTTTATGTCTTGACCAAAATCCATCTGTTCAAAACACAAATATGAAGTGTTCTATTATACGAGGGATGGAGAATATAAAAAAATAAGACATTCCCTGCCTCCAAGTAGCAAAAGCCACTCAGGTCTATATTCTCAAGGGGATATGTAGAATAACATCTAAAATTGCCAAAGAAAGGTGAAAATAATTTTGTAAAATCAAAATTATTCTTGAAAATCCATTACATAGCCATAAGTTGGGTAAATACTGTTTAGATCTACAGCCTCATTCATTACTATGTTTTAAGCACACTTACAGAACAAGAGGAATGTAGGAACTAAGAGCTGCTAAAAGAGAATAAATTCATAGATCTTCCATTTTGCAGACCCCATGCAGTGTATTCTGATCAAGTAGAACAGTAGATAAATGCCTTCATGATATTTTTTTATCACATCCCTTTTTTTTGGCAAAGCATGTATAATTCATGTATTACTGTACATATACAATGTGTTATCTAAGAAGAAAACTTTCAATTTGCATACAGGCAGTGCAAAATCGGGCGAAGGGATCAGAGAAACTGAAATATTTCTTTCCTAAAAGATGATTTAGAGTTCATCAAATAAAGAAGAAACAGGAAAGAGCAAAAACATTAAAGCATATGTAACTACAATGAGATTTAAGTGTGCCTCTATTGTTGATATTATGCAGTAACAAAGTCAAAGGTTTTTTTAAGTAAGGGAATAATAATGGTTTAATTCTAAAAAGAACATCAGTGACTAGATGAATAGGTAGAAGGTATGGTAAATACACAGGCAAGAAAATGAACATTTGCACTGTCAATAAAAAATGTAACATTACTGAAGTAGAATCACTGAGACTGAGTGGATCTGGTGATATTTAGTCTACGTTTCTAATAAAAGTAACTAAGGATATGGGGTTATCCACACAGGGAACAGGACACAGAATAGGGTTTTATTTATTTATTTTTCTGGGGAATAGAAAAGGGAAAATTCATTCAACATTTCTTGAGCAAAAATGTATTTGCCAAGCACTAGAAAATAATGAGGAAATAAAAGGATAGTGTCTGTCCTCCAAAAATCCACAATTCAACAGAGAAGACAGATAATCTTATTTATAACATATCCCTCTATATCAAAAAAATAAAACAAAACAGAGGAGAAAAAGAGGGAAATGATGTTTAGAGAGGAGCAAAAGAGAACTGGAAGAAAAGGGTGCATGCAGTGAAAACCAAAGAAAGGAAAGAGTTTCCAAGAAAAGAAAGAATGATCAACAAGACTAAACACTGCTGTGTCTAAACTGCCTAAAGGATGAGAAGAGGTCCCGTTTGGACAAAATAAGAAGTACAGTCAACATCTGGAATCTTATACTATCCCTAATGTTCTTTATCAGGGATTGAGCTATCACGTACAACAGTTAGAATACCCATTATAAGAAACATTCATACTTTACCTGGCCACTCTAGAAAGCATTTTATATACCTGGTTGGTTTAAGCGTCTTCATTTTCTGAACAGCTCTACCCATCTATGGCTACCTCCACTATAGATCCATCCTTTCTCCCTATTCCAGTGTGTAGGGAGCTAGAGTTGGGAAGGCAAAGATCTTCGTTTAGGAATGATTCCTCTCAGAACTTGGAAACAAACATACTGTGGAAGCATAAATCTCAGGACTTGCAGACCTGTTTGTTATTATGTATCCTCGGCTGTACTACCTCTGTATCTCTGAGCGCCTTCTAATTTTCCAAGCTTGGTTCTCTAGCGTCCAGCCAATTTTGAGAATTTCTCATTACCCAATAGCTTCCCTATAACCCCCGTTCTCTTTAAGGTGGCCAAGCTAGTGATTCAGAATAAAGAACCCCAATTCAGGATCCATTCATTTTCCTTTGCTTTTGTCTACTGAGAAAATTCTGGTCAACTATTAACTTCTGTAAAGTCTGTACTGGCAACAATGTATCTTCTATCAAGCCCTCATTTCAAGTGAAATTATTTGTGCCTTTTTGTGTAATTCCATAAAAATTTCTTATTCTCTCTCATAAAAAACACTCATCATACTATCTTATAATATTGTATGCGAAGAAGGCAATGATTCAGTCAAAGAGTTCAGTTTCAAAGAAGTGCAGAATGGTTTGAAAAATTTTATAAACTGTACAAATGTCACAATTTGAAGATCACGGGCAAAGCAGCTTCTGCTGATTGTGAGGTTGTGTAAGTCCTTCTTCGTGATTTTCAGAAAGTTACAGGCATATTTACAGGGATAGTGCAGGTTCAATTTCAGACTACTGCAATAAAGCGATTATTGCAATAACACAAGTCACACAACTTTTTTGGTTTCCCAAGTGCATACGAAAGTTTTGTTTACACTATACTACACTCTATTAAGTGTGCAATAGCATTATATCTAAAAAAAATTAATGGATATATCTTAATTAAAAAAATTATTGCTAAAAAGTGCTAACTATCATCTGAGCCTTCAGCAAGTCATAATATTTTGTCTGGTAGAGGGTCTTGCCTTAATGTTGATGGCTGCTGACTAATTAAGGTGGTGGTTGCTGAAGGTTGGGTAGCTATCATAAAAACTAAAAATAAAACAGTGAAGTTTGCCACATAGATTGACTCTTCCTTTCACAAAAGACTTCTCTGTAGTATGTGATGCTGTTTGATAGCATTTTACCCACAAAACTGCTTTCAAAACTGGAGTCAGACCTCTCAAACCCTGCTACTGCTTGAAGTTTATGTAATATTCTAAATCATTTGTTGGACATTTCAACAATGTCCACAGTATCTTCACTAGGAGTAAATTCTGTCTCAAAAAAAAACTTTCTTTGCTCATCTATAAGACACAACTCATCATCCATTAAAGTTTTATCATGAGATGGTGAAAATTCAGTCACATCTGCTGGCTCTACTTCGAATTCTAGTTCTCTTGCTATTTTCAACATATCTGCAATTACCTCCTCCACTGATGTCTTGAGCCACTCAAAATCATCCATGAGGGTTGGAATCAACTGTTGATATCTTGAATTCCTGCCATAAATCACAAATGCTCTTAATGGCATCTAGAATGGTGAATCCTTTCCATAAGGTTTTCAACTCACTTTGCCCAGATGCATCAGAGGAATCACTATCTACAGCAGCTACAGCCTTACAAAATGTACATCTTAAATAATAAAACTGGAAAGTCAAAATGACTCCTTGATCCATGGGCTGCAGAATGGATGTTGTGTTAGCAGGCATGAAAACAACAATCTAGTTAAATCTCATTATACATTTCCATCAGAGCTCTTGGGTGACCAGGGGCATTGTCAATGAGCAGTAAGATATTGAAAGAAAATTTTTTTTCTTTGAGCAGTAGGTCTCAATAGTGGGCTTAAAAACATTTAGTAAACCATGCTGTAAACAGATATGCTGTCTCCCAGGCTTTGTTGTTCCATTTATGGAACACAGGCAAAAGGAGATTTAGCATAATTCTTAAGGGACCTAAGATTTTCATAATGTAAAATGAGCACTGGCTTCAACTTTAAGTCACCAAGTGCTTAGTCCCTAACAAGATAGTTAGCCAGTCCTTTCCTTTGACGTTTTGAAGCCAGGAATTGAATTGCATTTTCGCTATTAAAGTCCTAGATGGTATCTTCTTCAATAGAAGTTTGTTTCAACTACATTGAAAATCTGTTGTTTAGTGTAACCACATCTATCAATTGTCTTAGCTAGAACTTCTGAATAACTTGCAGCAGCTTCCATATCAGTACTTGCTGCTTCACCTCACACTTTTATGGAGATGGAATCTTTCTTTCAACCTCATGAACCAACCTCTGCTATCTTCAAACTTCTTCTGCAGCTTACTTACCTCTCTCAAACTTTATTAAATTGAAGAGATTTAGGGGACTTGCTCTGGATTATGCTTTGGCTTAAGGGAATGTTGTGGCTGGTTTGATTTTCTATTCAGATCACTAAAACTTTCTCCATATCAGTAATAAGGCTTTTTGCTTTCTTATCATACATGCATTCCGTGGAGTAGCACTTTTCATTTCCTTCAAGAACTTTCCCTTTGTATTCACAATTTGACTAACTGGCACAAGACGCCTAGCTTATCTTGGGTTTAGACAGACCTTCCTCTCTAAATGTAATCATTTCTAGCTTTCAACTTAAAATGAGGGAAGTGCAATTGTTCCTTTCACTTGAGCATTTAGATGCCATTGTACGGTAATTAATTGGTCTACTTTCAATATTGTTGTGTCTCAGGGAATAGGGAGGCCCAAGGAGAAGAGGAGATGCTTGCAAAAAAAATACCTCAATAATGAATGCAATATGAAAGAAATTAGTCCCCCAATTTCCAGTAGTTAGAGGAAATAATGCCTATAAAGCAGGAGTATCTTAGATCTTGCTAAGAAGGCTAGATTTAATGAAGTGACAAAGTGTTAAGAACAGTTAACATCACATAGTAAAAAGCTCACAACTGAGAAATTTTATTACTTGATGCTCTTTGTTAGATTGAAAAGGGACGCAAATACTTGATACCAAATCTTTATAAAACATTTCTAATCATGAAGATAAAATGTTTGCTGTTACAAGTGAGTTTGATCATGATACGAGCAGAGTTATCACATTAAAAAGTGCTGTAAACAAAGTTTTGGGTTACCAGGAGCTGAAAACTGCAAATGAAGGGATCTGCAAAAGGTTATCCATTTTGAAGTTTTTTCATCCCGTTTCTCTGTCTACAGCTTCAGCTGATGGTTCAGAGCTAGTACTAGGGATTCAGATATGACTGAACCTCAGGCATTTTCTACTTCACTAATACCTTCTCCAGCTTACTTGGGTTTACCAAACAGAAAGGGGAACTAAAGCCTCTTATCTCTTTTCTTATTATCATACCTTATTCAGGCAACTCTATAATCCACTAATTAAACATTTTTAAAACTGTCTTGTTTGATTATTTTGCTAAACGCTACTGGCAATATTAATTATCTTACATTATTTCATTATTTATTTACATTACACTACATGTTTCTTGGTCAAGTTATGTAATTGCCATTTCTTGTATATAAACAGAGACAATCTCTAAATCCCCAACACTGTTATCTTAGATTATAAGGAAAACAGATATTCTGTAAAAATAAGAAATGGGAAAGGTAATCACCTACATTCCCTATATGTAATTTTTCAAAGCTGATACATCTTTAACTCTTGAAATGTTCTTCTTTCTAAGGTCTGTATAGTTTGCTATCTCAACCTTTCTACTTTTTGCCCAAATGTTACCTATTCACTAAAGTCTTTCCTGATCACCCTTTGAAAAACTGAGATTGCCATCTTATCCTGTCATTCCCTAAGCTTCTCTCCCTACTTTGTTTCAACAGCACTTACCTATTATACATTCATCTATATCCAGCATGTGTGTGAATGTGTGAGTGCACGAGTGTGAATACAGAAATTCAACCACAAATATAATTTACTTGTTTTTGGTATGTCTCCCATTATTGGAACATAAAAATCCAAGGACAGGGATTTTTTTTTTGTCTTCTGTTCACTAAAACAGTGCCTGACATATAGCTAAAACTTAAAAAGATCTGTGTTGAATGATGAATTTCCCTAGTAATGAATCAGAAGTGTGTTTTATAAAGCCCAGCATGCTAGTCTTACTTGAGGAAAAATTAAATTAGTAGCATTCTATAAAACACACAGGAGATAACACAGTTGGTGAGCTCAACAAAATCAGGAAAATATTATAAGAAAAATTTGTTAAAGTACAATAAATTTAATAACATAAGCACATTTTGGTGCTGATGTTTCTACTTGAGTGTGCTTCTTCCTATTTAGTACTCTGGTTACAGAGTATTTTAGGTATATATAGATTATTGCATATAATGGATATAGGCTATCTTCACTGCACACCATAGTAGAGAGAGAGCACAGGGAGGAAATATTACCCAAGGACGAAATTATAATTTAAAAAAAAAAGGGCCCAAAACAGAATTGTTTCTTCTGTGAATCAGATCAGTGGTCTTACTTCTTACCTACTAGACTAGAATTCTCAACTGAAATAGACTATACTAAGAAATGATTTATATAAATTCTAAAGGATTATAAATATAAATACATGAAAGAACCATCTTACCTCAAATTTTAAATACTTCCTTAAAGGGATATTAGGACAAGTACAGAGCCACTGTAAGAACAATTCAATGACACAAAACATTTCTAAAAGAACCTGAGAATTATTTATATTTTCTTTTTTGTTTGTTGATTGATCACTGGAACATCTTAGAAGTTTGGCACTTGCCTCTCCCCTGCAAGGACTCACCAGGCTATTTTTTAAAGGTCTAGTACATCATAAGCTCTGAATCTCATATTTAAAAAATGTGGACAGGCAGACAAGATTTTATAACACTCCTTTTTAAAAAGATTTAAATTCACTCAATTATCTTATTGAGTAATAATTCTCTACCAGGTACTATCATAAATAGGGTAGTTGGGGCAATGACTCTAAATAAGGACTGTTAAGTATGAAAGAGTAAGCAATGCTCACTGGAGGAGACAGGATTCCATATGAAGGTAGTTATAGCATAAAGGCCCTGAGATAGGAATAAGGTTGGCACACTTGAAAACTAGTGAAAATCCAATGATTTTGCAAGAAAATGAGCATTAAGAGATGCCAGCAAAGATGCAGAACTATACCATGTTGAGTCCTGAATGTATTTTATTCAAAGTGCCATGAAAAGCTCTTGGAAGTTTTGGGGCAGAAGAATGATGACCTGGCCTAAATTTCAGAAACACACAGTTTTTGCCTTCCATGTAGAAAAATAGCCTAGTGGAGAAGGGGAAAGCAGAAACCGAAAGATCAGTTAGGTCTTTGGTAGTATACGCCAGATATAATGGTGCCTTGGATTAGGGCAGTAGCAATGGAAATGAGACATGGTGAGACTTTGAAGGTAGAACCAACAGGTCTTGATGAGGAGTTGGACGTAGGATGAATGACACTGAACTTGAAGAAAGGTACCTAGTTTGTGTACCTGACCAACTAAGATCAACATGAGACTTTTTGCTTAGGTGGGAAAGTCTGGGGAAGGAGAAAGCTTTAGGGGCTTAAAATCAAGTGTTCTATTTTAGGTAAATGTTTGAGATGCCTATTAGTCTTTCTAGTGAGTTAGCTCTCAACTGTCTTGTCTATTTTATTCACTTGGTAGCCCCATTCAGTCTTACAGTTTTAATTACCATGTGTGTGCTGATGACACCTAAATATTTATATCTAATCCTGACCTTTCCACTTGACATCAGATTTGGGATGTGGTAAAGGTCTAAGGATAACCATGGTGGCTGGAATACAGTGGAAAAAAGGTCAATGGAAAGGAAGAGGTCAAATACCAAGAGGCCAAAGTGATGGATGTGTCCGCTACATAATTTTGAAGTCACAAAGAACTATGATGGTAATAGCATTTGGAAGGAAGAAAGTGAAAATGCTGACAGAGGTTTGTAATATGGTAATGTAGATAGAATAGTTTGATGGCATATGCTTAAAAGAACTTGGCATTTGGGGGTTTTAATGGCAAATAAAAAATCGGGAAAAAGTTATGAAGATCTTGGAGGTTGTCTGCTAATTTTATTGCCCTTGTGGTACATAAATCAAAGAATTAAAAACAGTCACCAAGTGAGGAAACAGGAGAAGCATCCTTCAAGATACACAGGTTTCAATTTCAGCAAAAAGTCAAGAAAACAATGTGGACCTATGAGATTTTGCTGATGAAAGACTACAAGCTTCAGAAGGCACAAGAAAAAGATTTAGGTGCTTAGAGAGGGGTAAAGAACTGAGTCAAATGAAGGGATGAAAGAGGCACTAGAAGATAAGAATCTGGGTGATGATGAATGACCTGAAAGACATCCCTTAATTCCTATTACAGATGGTACTGCAGGTACAAGGTTGATCTTATCAAAAATGGACAGACTTTGTGCATTCATTCTAGTTCAGTGAATAGTTAAATCTTAAATCCAATTCTAATTTTAATTGTGCTTTTAACATTTACTTACTATCTTCCAGGTATATGGTAAAACAAGAATGAAATGCAGCTCACAGTGGTACCTGAATTATTTTATGGCACTAACATACAGCAACTTAAGAATTCCAAAAAGGAAACACACACATAAGAGAAATTCAGTGTATGCCACAAAACACAAGGGCATACCTGTATTAAGAAACACTTAGGTCCTGAATGAATCATGTCCAATTACATAGATACTCAAGGATGTGGGCATTTAGAAAAAGCAATCTAAGAGTAATAATACCCTCTGATTCTAAGAAATAAAAATGAAATGCCTTCTCATCAATTATAACCCAATTTGTTGCTCAAAGGTGAGTAGCAGCATTTATTTCATGCCATAATATGAAGCTTAAAATTAAGATTTTGAAAGGAAAACTGGTAGTAGCTACATGAATTTTAAATGTATGTGGGGTTAAAAGATAAAGGAAAAATCATACATATTTTAATGAAGAAAGGATTTTATTTTTATTATGTATTTAGCAGCATGATTCATTCAGTTACTATGTGCATACTATCTGTTAAACTTAGTCAAGTAGTCTCTTTAATTTAAAAATATAAGATGAGACATCTTCCAGTGACTTATATTACACTACTTCAGGTGATCAATGAATGTGCAGCTAAAAGCCAAAAAATTTACTTTATATCTTACGTGAATAGCTTTGGAAAATGCATTATATATCTGTATTCATATGTTTAGTCACATTAAAAATAAACCGATTAATATTCAAACTACATATAGTAACGAACACAAGTACAAAGTAGGGAAATGTAAATTATACGCACTTGCTAAATAATTTATGCTTCAAATAGAGCAAATGAGGTACTAATACTACTGAATATTTAGAGAAACTAGAAGATATCTAAAATATAATTTATCACAGTCTGATTTATTCATTCAAGAAATATTTATTGAGGGCCTAAGATCTGACAGATTCTCTTCAGAATACAATAACCAAAAAGAAATTCCAACTATCATGGAGCTTTTATTATATTGTAGCATTCTAGTCAATTTCAGTTTTTGTGTTAACCTCTAGAAGGAAATAAATTTTGAAAAATTTTAAAGAATACACAAAAGTAGTTAGCTCCCCACTCAATTCCATTTATTCAACCCTGATAAGAGTATATATTTTTATTTTTTTATTAGAGAAGCTGTGGGTTTATAAAACAATCATGCATAAAATACAGGATTATCATAAACCACTCTTTCACCATCAACTTGCATTGGTGTAGAATATTTGTTACAATGATTACAATATTTTTGACTGGCTTCTAATTACAAGGGTTCACCCTAATTGCACTTTGTTTAAGTAGTAAGATTATTTCATTCCATGGAAGGCCTAACATCCAGGGCATTCCTATTATCTAATATTAGACAGTATGAAAACTATCAATTAAAATTATTCACAGCTCATAAAAAGAAAACACAGAGCATTTCTAACAGGTCCTCTTTAATCTGCCTGGTTCAATTAAAGTAATCTTAATCCTAGGTTGTTAAATAGTAGAGAATGGGAAGTTTTTATCTCCTGCGTACTTCAATCTACTGCATTCTCTCATATGAACAACTTTCATCTTTATTTCTTCTTGAGAGCGCAAATGTTCATTATCTAAATCTAAAAGACATGTTACATAACTTCTCTATGCTTCACTGTCCTTACCTGTTAAAATGATGAAAACAGTACCTACTTCATAACATTTTAGAGGGATTAAATGAAATAAAGGGGGTTTAGTGATCAATCATAATTTGATAACATTAGTTATCCTCATCATCTCAGATTAAATTCTCAATAATAGTCTACATTAGTCATTACCATCATCCCCCAAACCACAAGTTGGAAAAGGCAAACAGCAAGCTACCGTAAGGACATCAAAACATTTTTTTATGTTTTGGCAAGATGACCAATGTACACATGTTCCTCAAACTAAGCAACAGATTTACAGCATCAATAATACCAATGTTACTAATATCCAGAATTCCTTAAAATGGCTTGGAGGAATTTCCAGGAATCAAATAAAAGCTTCACTAACAAGAAGCTTTATCTACATTTTATTTGCTACTTAAAGACTCAGAAATATTTCCTATCTTTAAAAACATGACATATTTCCTGAATTTCATTTCAAAGAAGAGTTAATAGTAAAACTCAATTTTTCAAAAAGTAAACAAAGAAGGGCAGGTCATGGTGGCTCAACAGGCAGAGTTCTCGTCTGCCATGCCAGAGACCCAGGTTCGATTCCTGGTGCCTGCTTAAGCCAAAAAAAATAAAAACACAGGAGTTAAGGCCATTTAAAAGATAATGCTATTGCCTTCTAGGCTCATCCTAATCAGACAATACTGGAAATCTATTCAAAGAAAAATAAAAACAGACAAAAAAAAGTACAAATAAACAAACAAGCAGAAAATTCCTTATGTTTAATTAATTTGGAAAGTGATGATGGATTATAAATAAAAGAATTAACAAAGATAAGACCTAAAGTAAAACAAAAATACTGAAACAAATCTTTAATTAAAATCTCTTTGACCCTTCAAAGAATCTTGAAGAAAATCAAGAACTCCCCAAATGGAGAGGTCACTAAATATCCATGAACACTCACCCAACCATTGGTAGCAGACCTCTTGGAGACCCAGATGCTTGAATCAGCTGAAATAGTATCAAGTTTTTACTGATTACTCTTAATAGGGCAATGGAGCACAGGTTAACTCCATACTATCAAAAATTAAATATAATTATTGATAATTCTAGTTATTACCATTACAAATGACTCAAAGTCAAAAGGAAACTGAGTATTGAGTTCCAAAGTGAATAAAACTTACTATGTATGTGCATGTGTGGATATGTATATATTTCCTCCTGCTCTCATAATGACATGTCTGATAGCATAATTCTTCCTATAAATGTAAATACACTGGCAGAACATTTCCAAATTAATATAAGTATTATAAAATTTTTAAAGAAAACATTTAAAATATTGCATATTGATTCAGAATAACAATTTCAAAAATTTTTTCTTCAAAAATAATGCAAATATTCAATACTATGTACTATAATTCCTTCAGTAATACACAGGAATATATTTTCAGTTCTTTGCACTTAAAAAAATACAGTTCTTTACTTTAGGCCCTTTAACTAATGCTTCGTCTAACCAGAGGATTTTCAGATTTCTCTATATAAAAGAATTTGTAACTGTTAAGATTAAAAAAAGATTCCATTCTCAAAGGTAAGGACTATTTTCAATATTATTAATGATTAAACCTTGAAAATTAAATAAGTTTAATATAAAATATTGGATGGTACTCAATTCAAAAGAGAAATAAAGCAGATTCAACACCTAGATGAGAATATGGGAATATGGTTTTCTTAATCTCTAGAAGCTCAGAGAAAGGATGATCCTGTCACCCCATTCCCAAACCAAGCTCGTTCAACCTAATATCAAGATCCATGTGATAAATATTAAGATATTCTACAACCACAGGAATAGCAAAGAATAAAAAATTGAAGATTCCATGATTTCTCAAATAACTAAGATATAATAACAACTTCTGTCTGATACATGTGTATCAAATAAGGAAACAAGTGAAAGAAGCCCCACTTGGTTTGAATAGCTTAGACAGACAGGAAGTAAAATGAACATGGACTATATAATGTTGAGCATATTTGAGCTATCAAATAAAACATTAAAATAGCAAGACAGTAAATATGCCCCAACCTGACTAATAAATGTTTCAACTGTTGCATTTCTAAACATAGCTTTGCAATATAATATATCCATCACTCATTGAAAATGAAGGAACCTTTGAAATGTTGAGAACAGGAATAAAACAAGGAAGATCAGAAGTATACATAATTTTTAAAAGGTGTCAAAAGTATACTAGGAAAATGCATGACAACATAAAGCTAGGGAGAGATTTGGAAATAGAATGAAGAAAAGAAATGACTATTAAAAGACTAGTACTATAGTGACTGAGATTACTATCGTTATTATTCCTAAAAATATGAGGAGAAATAAAGGGTAAAACTCGGAATCATCTGGACTAAAATACAGATTGATATATAAAATATTACTGTGTGAGAAAACTTCAAACATTTTAGATCTCAAAGGTTAAATGACAAAGCATGATAATATTACCTTTCTTTCGAAAGAGTGCATTTAGGTAATTTTCTGCTTGGCATTCAATCTTATCAGTGTTGGACTGGCCCTGAGATGATAGTTCCTCTGTTGATGTTGACTGTGAAGAATCAAGAGATGGTATACAATCCTAAAATTACACACACATATACAGATATATATATAAAGACGTAACAAATCACTTTTATAAGTTACTTCTCAAAATGCTAATTTGCCCTACTTTTTAGATATATCAAATATAAAAAGTACATAAAATTAGGCATAAGGTTTGGAAAAAAGAAATTTTGCTCTGATAGAAGGTCATCTTAGCTTTATTCCTTAGCAAAACTACAGTCAAATAAAGGGAAGAGCAGATCAAATTTATTGTTGAATAAAGTCAATACATGATGTCAGTAATGTAATCTTTTCAGATAGTTTTAACAAAAGCAGATATGTTTACCCATTAATCTGACCAAACTAGATGTAGGTTTTCAAGTTCTCACTTCCTCTTGGCCCATCTCACAACAGTATATAAGGAATCAGGATTTCCTACCACATGAAACTATGTTGATAAGATATTTTATACCTGGTATACAGTAGGCACTTAATATTTAATCATATACACAGAAGATAATTACGATATCCAAAGACTTCAAGAGAATGTGAAAGGCTAAAAACAGCACACTACCCCCTATTAAATGATGCCTAAGAAATCAGATTCTAGGGTGCCTCAGACCTAACTAGGCTTCCCAGCTCACCCTAAGACTATACTCAAATGCAGAATACACTGAAATTTCATGAATCAGAAAGAAATGGTTCATTTCTTAAGAAAGAAATGAAATAAGTAAAATAGATGAGTTTTCTCAGATTTTCAACAGAAAGGTAAAGTAAATTACTTCCCACATGACACTTAAAAATATTCTTCTCATTACCAAATCAAGTATTTAAGTTCCATGATAAGTTACAATGTAAGGAACAACTTAAATAAAAAAAAAAAAAAGAATTTTGCTAATTTGGGAAATTAGGTTTAGAAACTTCATGGCATTAAAACTTACACCGACTGCTTCTCTCTGTAGGTTGCAAAATGAACATTTTTCATCCATAGACCAGTCAGTCAGCTCTTCTGGTTCACAGTCTTTAAAAGAGGGAAAAACAGTCATTAAATTCACTAAATGTATTGAAACAATAAACTAAAATACCACTCTTCAAAGCAATGATTTATATAAAAATAAACTGCTAAGAGTCAAGACAGAAAGCTTAATTTTGAAATTAAAGTGATAAAATTTAGAAAAGAAATAAACATAGATGGCTATAAGGAGAATAAATTGGCAATATTATGGGACAATGGAGCAAGGACAACACTGATCTGGTTATAAATTAATTTTCAAACAATAGGGTTTAAAGTATCATCTGACTTTCTTATAGAAGCAATTTACCCTTGGTCATTAATTTCATTATTTTATTCTAGTTCTAAAAGAAATAAGACCAAGGACTAATGGGGAGGGAAGGAGTAAATTTTATATAATATGAAAGGCAAAATAAAACCAGAGAACCGGAGGAAAGCACCAGAAAACCCACAGATTTTAGAAAATGGCGAGCTACCAAGAAACAAGTAGAAATTCATAATAAATCAGAGCAGATTTTTATTACATTTGTTTAACAGCTTTGTTACACGAGTTAGATTTAAAAAATAGGTAAACAAGTTATATTATTCAACACAAATGGATTCTTTCCACAAAAATGTCTGTTCTTTAGAGTCCAAGAGTTTAAATATATTAGTTTCTAGGGGAAAAATAATTCCTACTTAAGCTATTTTACAAAAAGTATAATGAGAATGTTAACCTAACTATACTGGGTATGGACAGTGATTTTTAAACATATTTCCTTGCAATAGAAACATTCACAATTTCTCTTCTCATATTTTTACGCAAAGCCTCACATACATAAAATTATCATCTGGGGCAGTCACACCGACACAAATTTAAAAAGCACTGGTGTACAGAGTAATTTTCTCTTATACTTTTGAAATACATAATGAACTTGAATATATGTTTCTGCCAAACTACCCAGAAAACATACTTATTTGGAATGATAATGAATGAACACTAGTGAGGATACGTCCCAAAGACTTATCCAGTTACATAGGTTAAAAAAGAAGATAACGGAAAATAGTATGATTTGTTGGAATATGAAAAAATAGAGTGGCATCTCCCTTTGATTTTTATAGTACCCCAGAAATAGTCCTATTATTTACTTAAGCTTGAAAAAAGTAAGGAAAACGGGACCATATAACCTAGTATAGGGCAAGAGAAAGATAACTGAATATGAAATCTCTGAAAAATCTGGGATGGACACCTACTTAAAAGGTGTAACCTTGTAAAGTCACAAAATTTCACTCTAATTTTCTCATCTGTAAAATAAGGATCACATCACCTAACTCATCTGTGGATGAAATGAAAAAATACGTAGTCTTATGAACTACAAAGCATCATTCAAAGGGTAATTATTTTCAAGGCAGAATCACTTTATTATTTTTTTAATTCTAAACACTCACACGTACATTTTATATGGTTAGCTTGCAGATCATAAATAATTTTGACTAAATATCCAGTTAAGAAAATACTTTTTGTGAAACAACCAGAAGCCGAAAAAGCTTAAACAATTTATATTGTTAAATTAAAAACATTCTAAATCGCAAAACAAAACAAAACAAATGGCAGAGAAGGAAGATTTATTACTTGAACAGAAAAATGAGTGAGCAAGAAAAAGAGACTGGAATTAACTAAGCGGTAAATGAAACTGGAATGGACATCCAGACCAATTAGAGGAGTACCAAGTTAAGTTAGAGACTGCTAAGAGTTCAGCTTCTGAAAGTGAAAGCAGAAACCAATGATCAGTCCTCATTCCAGCCGCAGTAGCTGTGGAAAAGCAGCCCAGATACTGTGAGTAGCTGGCTGGGGCAAGAGCAGAAAGAGAAAACCTCATTCTTCAAAATTTGGGGATGAGACCAATGTCAGCCGGGGGGAGTCCTGAGGGACTAGCTGGTGCTGGCCTCAGTTTTGGACCTCTGAGAAGCAGTGGCTTCTGGTCTCCCAGCAACAATCACGTGGACATTAAGAGAAGTACACCTTCTTTGGCTGTTGATCTCTTCTGTCCGGAAGAGTTTCCCAGCGTAGGAGATCACTGAAGGCCAAGCACTGACAATGGCCTATCTGGCCCTCTGAGCAGCAGCTTCCAGTCTTCCACCAGCATCCACCAAGACATATAGAGCTAATGTACCATTAATTCATTGGTTTTCTTTTTTGTGTGGGTGGGTATTTCTTGGTCTGTTGGATCCATGAGGGTTCAATTAGCCTAGGTTTCAGTCCTCTGGGCAGAACTGGCTTTTGGCTTCATGTTACCACCGACCAGGACATAAACAGTAAAGATATCTTTTTTTTTTTTATTGGGTTCTTCTCTCTTTCCTGAGTTGTTTAGTCTGATGTAGGGGGTCCTAGGCAGAAGGATGCTGGCTTGGTTTCAGCCTACTAAGCAGCAATGGCTTCTGGTCTTCATACTGAGACATAAAGAGCCAGAGCACCTCTTTCTTTTTCTTAATCTTTTAAAAATTAAAAAAAGAGAGGGGTCAAGATGGCGGCTTAGTAAGGTACATGCGTCTTAGTTCCTCCTCCAGAGCAACTACTAGGTGAACAGAAACAGTGCAGAACAGCTCCCAGGGCCACGGTAGGGAATGGACACACAGCGTACCCCAGTCTGGACTGGCTAGACTGACTGCGAGACTCTGCTGTGGTGAGATCCCCGAGCGGCGCGCGATTCCCCGAGCCGCGGCAGCTGTGGCGGCCGGAGCTCCTCCCTCCCTCCTTCCCGGGCCGGCTGAGAGTCTCGGAGAGGCAAGTTTCCCAAGTCGCGGCGGCCGGTGTCCCTGTTTTGCGGGCGGCTTCCTGGACCGGCTACGAGTCTCGGATCAGAGGGCTACCCAAGCCGTGGTGGCCGGCAACCGGTGCCCCTCCCCCGCGGGCAGCTTCCTGGTCCGGTGGCAAATTCCCCAGGGCGCGGCGGCCGGTGACCGACGCCCCTCCCCCGCGGGCGGCTTCCTGGTCTGGTGTCGAATTCCCTAGGCCGCGGCGGCCGGCGACCGATGCTCCTCCCCTGCGGGCGGCTTCCTGGTCCGGTGGCGAGTTCCCCGGGCCGCTGCGGATGGTGACCGACACCCCTCCAGGGAGAGGAGTGAATTTTCGACAGTGGCAGGGACTGGGTCCAACCAAACACCAATAGGGGAATTAATAAAGGAGACACAGGGTCCCCTCAAGCTGCGGGGGCTGACGCCCCCACCACGTGCGGCCCCCCGGACGAACTGAGAGAATTGGATCGCAGATCCCCAGGTCACGGAGAACGGTGACCGGGGGGATCCCTTCCAAACACGTGAGACAAACGTGTGCCACGAGCGCCACCTACTGGGCAGGATAAGAAAAACAGAACCCAGAGAAATCTGACTAAATGCCCAGACGCCAGCAGCAGAAGATAATGGTCCACGCTCAGAAGATTGAGAATATGGCCAAGTCAAAGGAACAAACCAATAGCTCAAATGAGATACAGGAGCTGAGACAACTAATGCTGAATATATGAACAGAAATGGAAAACCTCTTCAAAAATGAAATCGATAAATTCAGGGAGGACATGAGGAAGACATGGGCTGAACAAAAAGAAGAAATAGAAAAACTGAAAAAACAAACCACAGAACTTATGGAAGTGAAGGATAAAGTAGAAAAGATGGAAAAAACAACGGATACCTACAATGATAGATTTAAAGAGACAGAAGATAGAATTAGTGATTTGGAGGATGGAACATCTGAATTCCAAAAAGAAACAGAAACTATCGGGAAAAGAATGGAAAAATTTGAACAGGGTATCAGGGAACTCAAGGACAATATGAACCGCACAAATATACATGTTGTGGGTGTCCCACAAGGAGAAGAGAAGGGAAAAGGAGGAGAAAAACTAATGGAAGAAATTATCACTGAAAATTTCCCAACTCTTATGAAAGACCTAAAATTACAGATCCAAGAAGTGCAGCACACCCCAAAGAGATTAGACCCAAATAGGCATTCTCCAAGACACTTACTAGTTAGAATGTCAGAGGTCAAAGAGAAAGAGAGGATCTTGAAAGCAGCGAGAGAAAAACAATCCATCACATACAAGGGAAACCCAATAAGACTATGTGTAGATTTCTCAGCAGAAACCACGGAAGCTAGAAGACAGTGGGATGATATATTCAAATTACTAAAAGAGAAAAACTGCCAACCTAGACTCCTATATCCAGCAAAATTGTCCTTCAAAAATGAGGGAGAAATTAAAACATTCTCAGACAAAAAGTTACTGAGAGAATTTGTGACAAAGAGACCAGCTCTGCAAGAAATACTAAAGGGAGCATGAGAGTCAGATACAAAAAGACAGAAGAGAGAGATATGGAGAAGAGTGTAGAAAGAAGGAAAATCAGATATGATATATATAATACAAAAGGCAAAATGGTAGAGGAAAATATTATCCAAACAGTAATAACACTAAATGTTAATGGACTGAATTCCCCAATCAAAAGACATTGGCTGGCAGAATGGATTAAAAAACAGGATCCTTCTATATGCTGTCTACAGGAAACACATCTTAGACCCAAAGATAAATATAGGTTGAAAGTGAAAGGTTAGGAAAAGATATTTCATGCAAATAACAACCAGAAAAGAGCAGGAGTGGCTATACTAATATCCAACAAATTAGACTTCAAATGTAAAACAGTTAAAAGAGACAAAGAAGGACACTATATACTAATAAAAGGAAAAATTAAACAAGCAGACATAACAATCATAAATATTTACGCATCGAACCAGAATGCCCCAAAATACGTGAGGAATACACTGCAAACACTGAAAAGGGAAATAGACTCATATACCATAATAGTTGGAGACTTCAATTCACCACTCTCATCAATGGACAGAACATCTAGACAGAGGATCAATAAAGAAATAGAGAATCTGAATATTACTATAAATGAGCTAGACTTAACAGACATTTATAGGACATGACATCCGACAACAGCAGGATACACCTTTTTCTCAAGTGCTAATGGATCATTCTAAAAGACAGACCATATGCAGGGTCACAAAGCAAGTCTTAACAAATATAAAAAGATTGAAATCATACACAACACTTTCTCGGATCATAAAGGAATAAAGTTGGAAATCAACAATAGGCGGAGTGCCAGAAAATTCACAAATACGTGGAGGCTCAACAACACACTCTTAAACAACGAGTGGGTCAAAGAAGAAATTGCAAGAGAAATTAGCAAACATCTCGAGGCGAATGAAAATGAAAACACAACACATCAAAACTTATGGGACGCAGCAAAGGCAGTGCTAAGAGGGAAATTTATTGCCCTAAATGCCTATATCAGAAAAGAAGAAAAGGTAAAAATTCAGGAATTAACTGTCCACTTGGAAGAACTGGAGAAAGAACAGCAAACTAATTCCAAAGCAAGCAAAAGGAAAGAAATAACAAAGATTAGAGCAGAAATAATTGAAACTGAAAACATGAAAACAATAGAGAAAATCAATGAGACCAGAAGTTGGTTCTATGAGAAAATCAATAAGATTGATGGGCCCTTAGCAAGACTGACCAAAAGAAGAAGAGAGAGGATGCAAATAAATAAGATCAGAAATGGAACAGGAGACATAACTACTGACCTCACAGAAATAAAGGAGGTAATACCAGGATACTATGAACAACTTTACGCTAATAAATACAACAATTTAGGTGAAATGGACGGGTTCCTGGAAAGACATGAACAACCAACTTTGACTCAAGAAGACATAGATGACCTCAACAAACCAATCTCAAGTAAAGAAATTGAATTAGTCATTCAAAAGCTTCCTAAAAAGAAAAGTCCAGGACCAGACGGCTTCACATGTGAATTCTATCAAACATTCCAGAAAGAATTAGTACCAACTCTCCTCAAACTCTTCAAAAAAATCGAAGCAGAGGGAAAACTACCTAATTCATTCTATGAAGCCAACATCACCCTCATACCAAAACCAGGCAAAGATATTACAAAAAAGGAAAACTACAGGCCAATCTCTCTAATGAATATAGATGCAAAAATCCTCAATAAAATTCTAGCAAATCGTATCCAACAACACATTAAAAGAATTATACATCATGACCAAGTAGGATTCATCCCACGTATGCAAGGATGGTTCAACATAAGAAAATCAATTAATGTAATACACCATATCAACAAACCAAAGCAGAAAAATCACATGATCATCTCAATTGATGCAGAGAAGGCATTTGACAAGATTCAACATCCTTTCCTGTTGAAAACACTTCAAAGGATAGGAATACAAGGGAACTTCCTTAAAATGATAGAGGGAATATATGAAAAACCCACAGCTAATATCATCCTCAATGGGGAAAAATTGAAAACTTTCCCCCTAAGATCAGGAACAAGACAAGGATGTCCACTATCACCACTGTTATTCAACATTGTGTTGGAGGTTCTAGCCAGAGCAATTAGACAAGAAAAAGAAATACAAGGCATCAAAATTGGAAAGGAAGAAGTAAAACTATCACTGTTTGCAGACGATATGATACTATACGTCGAAAACCCGGAAAAATCCACAACAAAACTACTAGAGCTAATAAATGAGTACAGCAAAGTAGCAGGTTACAAGATTAACATTAAAAATCTGTAGTATTTCTATACACTAGTAATGAACAAGCTGAGGGGGAAATCAAGAAACGAATCCCATTTACAATTGCAACTAAAAGAATAAAATACCTAGGAATAAATTTAACTAAAGAGACAAAAAACCTATACAAAGAAAACTACAAAAAACTGTTAAAAGAAATCACAGAAGACCTAAATAGTTGGAAGGGCATACCGTGTTCATGGATTGGAAGACTAAATATAGTTAAGATGTCAATCCTACCTAAATTGATTTACAGATTCAACGCAATACCAATCAAAATCCCAGCAACTTATTTTTCAGAAATAGAAAATCCAATAGGCAAATTTATCTGGAAGGGCAGGATGCTCTGAATTGCTAAAAACATCTTGAGGAAAAAAAACGAAGCTGGAGGTCTTGCACTGCCTGACTTTAAGGCATATTATGAAGCCACAGTGGTCAAAACAGCATGGTATTGGCATAAAGATAGATATATTGACCAATGGAATCGAATAGAGTGCTCAGATATAGACCCTCTCATCTCTGGACATCTGATCTTTGATAAGGCAGTCAAGCCAAGTCACCTGGGACAGAACAGTCTCTTCAATAAATTGTGCCTAGAGAACTGGATATCCATATGCAAAAGAATGAAAGAAGACCCATATCTCACACCCTATACAAAAGTTAACTCAAAATGGATCAAAGATCTAAACATTAGGCCTAAGACCATAAAACAGTTAGAGGAAAATGTTGGGAGATATCTTACAAAACTTACTATTGGAGGCGGTTTTATGGCCCTTAAACCTAAAGCAAGAGCACTGAAGAAGGAAATAAACAAATGGGAACTCCTCAAAATTAAACACTTTTGTGCATCAAAGAACTTCATCAAGAAAGTAGAAAGACAGCCTACACAATATTTGGAAATGACATATCAGATAAAGGTCTAGTATCCAGAATTTATAAAGAGATTGTCCAACTCAACAACAAAAAGACAGCCAACCCAATTACAAAATGGGAAAAAGACTTGAACAGACACCTCTCAGAAGAGGAAATACAAATGGCCAAAAGACACATGAAGAGATGCTCAATGTCCCTGGCCATTAGAGAAATGCAAATCAAAACCACAATGAGATATCATCTCACACCCACCAGAATGGCCATTATCAACAAAACAGAACATGACAAGTGCTGGAGAGGATGCGGTGAAAGAGGCACACTTATCCACTGTTGGTGGGAATGTCAAATGGTGCAACCACTGTGGAAGGCAGTTTGGCGGTTCCTCAAAAAGCTGAATATAGAATTGCCATACGACCCAGCAATACCATTGCTGGGAATCTACTCAAAGGGATTAAGGGCAAAAACTCAAATGGACATTTGCACACCAATGTTTATAGCAGCGTTATTTACAATTGCAAAGAGATGGAAACAGCCAAAATGTCCATCAACAGACGAGTGGCTAAACAAACTGTGGTATATACATACGATGGAATATTATGCAGCTTTAAGACAGGATAAAATTATGAAGCATGTAATAACATGGATGGACCTAGAGAACATTATGCTGAGTGAGTCTAGCCAAAAACTAAAAGAAAAATACTGTATGGTCCCAATGATGTGAATCGACATTCGAGAATAAAATTTGAATATGTCATTGATAACAGAGTGCAGCAGGAGTTAGAAACAGGGTAAGATAATGGGTAATTGGAGCTGAAGGGATACATCCAGACTGTGCAACAGGACTAGATACAAAAACTCAAAAATGGACAGCACAATAATACCTAATTGTAAAGTAATCATGTTAAAACACTGAATGAAGCTGCATCCGAGCTATAGGTTTTTGTTTTGTTTTTACTATTATTACTTTTATTTTTTTCTCTATATTAACATTCTGTATCTTTTTCGGTTGTGTTGCTAGTTCTTCTAAACTGATGCAAATGTACTAAGAAACGATGTTCATGCATCTATGTGATGATGTTAAGAATTACTGATTGCATATGTAGAATGGTATGATTTCTAAATGTTGGATTAATTTCTTTTTTTCTGTTAATTAATAAAAAAAATTTTTTTAATTCCTCTTTTTCATGTTTTTAATAAGGTAGATCCCCCCAAAAAGATGATTTTGGATACTGCCCTGTGTTTTATCCTCAACAGTAGCAATTTCCAGCTTCCCAATGTCATACAGAGAGACTCTGAAGAGACACCTCAGCTTCTTTCTTTCTTGTTTGTTTTAAATTTTGTTAATTAGAGAAGTTGTAGGTTTATTAAAAAAAAAGTAAAAATACAGTATTCCGATATATACCCACTTCATTATTAACAATTTGCCTTGGTGTGGTACCTTTGTTACAACTGATGAAAGAATATTA
This sequence comes from Tamandua tetradactyla, assembly GCF_023851605.1. Taxonomy (NCBI): domain Eukaryota; kingdom Metazoa; phylum Chordata; class Mammalia; order Pilosa; family Myrmecophagidae; genus Tamandua; species Tamandua tetradactyla. Next base: position 17,635,691 of record NC_135345.1, read on the forward strand.
TAATTGTACTATTAACAACAGTCCATGATTTACAATAGGGTTCACTGTGTGGAACATTCCTATGTTTAATATTTTAAATTTTATTCTCAAAGGACATATACAACCAAAAATTTCCCAATTTAACCATATTCACAAATACAATTCAGTGCTGTTTATTACATTCACACAGGTATATACTACTACTACTCATTTTCAACACATAACTATAAACACAAATGGATATTCTTCACGAATTAAGCATCAACTCCCTACTTCCTACACCAGCCCATCCCCAGATTACCTATATTCTAGATTTAAACTCTATAAGAGTGTTTATATTTTAACAGTGAGATGAAACAACTTTGTCCTTTTGTGTCTGGCTTATTTCACTCACCATGTTTTCAAGGTTCATCCATTGAGTCCCATGAACTAGATATCATTCCTTTATAAAATGCTGAATATAGTCCATTGTAGGTATACAAGACATTTTTTTTATCCATTCATCAACTAATGGACACTTGGGTTGCTTTCAACTTTTGGCAATTGTGAAAAATGCAGGAATGAACATGGGTGTGCAAATATCTGTTCAAGAACGGTTTTCAATTCATTCTGGCATAAACTTGGAAATAGATTTCTGGGTTATATGGTAATGCTATAATTAGCTTTCTGAGGAACTGCAAACTGTGTTCCACAGCAGCTGTACCATTTTATATTCCCAAAAGCAATGAATGGTATTTTTATTTCTCCACATCCTCTGCGACACCTTTAATTTTCTGAATTTTTAACAGCAGCAGCCATTCTAGTGAGTGTGAAAGGTATAACATTATGGTTTTGATTTGTGTTTCCCTATCCATAATGATGCGAGCATCTCTTCCGGTGCTTTTGAGCCATCTGGATAGGCTCTTTTTTATTATTATTATTAATTAAAAAAAATTTTTTTTAAATACCAAAAAACACCAAATAAACACAAATATTCATAAATTTGATCACTGCGTTCTACATATATAATCAGTAATTCACAATATCATCACATATTTGCATATTCATCATCATGATCATTTCTTGGAGCATTTGCATCTATTCAGAAGAAGAAATAAAAAGAAAACAAAAAAATTGGTACATACCATATCCCTAACCCCTCCCCCTCACCGATCACCAGCATTTCACTCTAAATTTGTTTTAACATTTGTATCCCCTATCATTTCATATGTTCTACTCTTCTGTTGACATAGTAGCTAAAGGGAGCATCAGATATAAGGTTTTCACATTCACAGAGTCTCATTGTGAAAGCTATATCATTGTTCAGTCATCATCAAGAAACATGGCTACTGGAACACAGCACTACATTTTCAGGCAACTCCCTCCAGCCTCTCCACTACATCTTGAACAACAAGGTGATATCTACTTAATGCGTAAGAATAACCTCCAGGATAACCTCTCGACTCTGTTTGGAATCTCTCAGCCACTGACACTTTATTTTCCTCATTTCACTCTTCGCCCTTTTGGTCGAGAAGGTTTTCCCAAGCCCTTGATGCTGAGACTCAGCTCATTTCAGGATTTCTGTCCCACATTGCCAGGAAGGTCCTCACCCCTGGGAGTCAAGTCCCACGTAGACCAGGGGAGGGTGTGGTTTGCTTGTCGTGTTGGCTGGACAGAGAGGCCACATCTGAGCAACAAAAGAGGTTCTCTTGGGGGTGACGCTTTGGCCTAATTTTAAGTAGGCTTGACCTATTCTTTGTGGGGTTAAGTTCCATATGAACAAACCCCAAGATTGGGGACTCAGCCAATAGCTTTGATTATCTGCACTGCTTTTGAGAATATCAAAAATTCAACTTGGGGAAGTTGATGTTTCCCCCTTTCTCATCATTCCCTGAAAGGGACTTCGCAAACACTTTTTTATTCACTAATCAAATCACTCGGGGATTTATGGGGGCATCACTCTGGACAAACCCACAAAATCTCATATCTTACTCAAGGTTCCATGAACTTATGCTGTTCAATTAAGATGTCTACATAAGCTATATTAGGAAATACATTAGTTAAAATTCAAATTTTGTTCCAAATAAACATTTTTTGCTTTAATCTCACACATAAGTTGAAATTTGAAAACATTATCATCTATTTTCAGCACCTTGCAGTAATGACATTCCTTTGTTCCTCCTCATGCAAAAACATTTTTAAAATTTATACATTTAGTTACTATCATTATACACTCTAGGAATTCCCAGATTGTACCATAAGTCTTTATAGTCTATCCCTCTCTCTAATTTCATTTGTGCTCCCAGCCCTCCTCCCTCTATGATTCTCACATTCAGCTTCATTAAGTGTTTTCTCACATTCAGCTTCATTCAGTGTTTTAACATAGTTGTATTACAGTTAGGTAATATTATGCTGTCCATTTCTGAGTTTTTACATTCAGTCCTGTTGCACAATCTGCATCCCTTCAGCTCCAATTACCCAATATCTTACTCTATTTCTATCTCCTGATGGTCTCTGCTACCAATGAAATTGTTCAAGTTTATTCATTATGTCAGTTCATATCAGTGAGACCATACAGTATTTGTCCTTTTGTTTCTTGCTAATCTCACTCAGCATAATGTCCTTAAGGTCCATCCATGTTGTTATATACTTCATAACTTTATTCTGTCTTATGGTTGCATAATATTCCATTGTATGCATATACCACAGTTTGTTTAGCCACTCATTTGTTGATGGAAGTTTTGGCTGTTTCCATCTCTTCACAATTGTAAATAATGCTGCTATAAACATTGATGTGCAAGTGTCCTCTGAGTTGATACCTAGAAATGGTACTGCCGGGACACATGGAAACTCTATATTTAGCTTTTTGAGGAACCGCCAAACTGTCTTCCACAGTGGTTGCACCATTCCAACAGTGGATAAGTGTGCCTCTTTCTCCACATCCTCTCCAGCACTTGTCATTTTCTGTTTTATTGATAATGGCCATTCTGGTGGGTGTGAGATGATATCTCATTGTGGTTTTGATTTGTATTTCTCTAATAGCCAGGGAAGTTGAGTATCTCTTCATGTGCCTTTTGGCCATTTGTACTTCCTCTTCCGAGAAGTGTCTGTTCAAGTCTTTTGCCCATTTTGTAATTGGGTTGGCCGTCTTTTCGTTGTTGACTTGAACAATCTCTTTACACATTCTGGATACTAGACCTCTATCTCATATGTCGTTTCCAAATATTGTCTCCCATTGTGTAGGCGGCCTTTATACTTTCTTGATGAAGTTCTTTGATGCACAAAAGTGTTCAATTTTGAGGTGTTCCCATTTATTTATTTCTTTCGTCAATGCTCTTGCTTTGGGTGTAAGGTCTAGAAAACTGCCTCCAAGTATAAGATTTATAAGATATTTCCCTACAGTTTCTTCTAACAGTTTTATGGTCTTAGATCTAATGCTTAGGTCTTTGATCCATTTTGAGTTAACTTTTGTATAGGGTGTGAGATATGGGTCCTCTTTCATTCTTTTGCATATGTACATCCAGTTCTCTAGGCACCGTTTATTGAAGAGACTGTTCTGTCCCGGTGAGTTGGCTTGACTGCCTTATCAAAGATCAATTGTCCACAGATGAGAGGGTCTACATCTGAACACTCCATTCGATTCCATTGGTCAATATATCCATCTTTATGCCAGTAGCATGCTGTTTTGACCAAGGTAGCTTCATAATACACCTTAAAGCCAGGTAGCATGAGACCTCCAACTTCATTTTTTTTTCTCAGGATACTTTTAGCTATTCGGGGCACCCTGTCCTTTCAGATAAATTTGGTTATTGGTTTTTCTATTTCTGAGAAGTAAGTTTTTGGGGTTTCAATTGGTTTTGCATTGAATCTGTTAATCAATTTAGGTAGAATTGACATCTTAACTATATTTAGTCTTCCAATCCATGAACACGGTATGCCCTCACATCTATTTAGGTCTTCTGTGATTCCTTTTAACAATTTCTTGTAGTTTTCTTCATATAGGTCTTTTTAGTTAAATCCATTCCTAAATATTTTATTCTTTATGTTGCTACTGTAAATGGAATTCTTTTCTTGATTTCCCCCTCACACTGTTCATTACTAATGCATAGAAACACTACAGATTTTTGAGTGTTGATCTTGTAACCTACCACTCTGCTGTATTCATTTATGAGCTCTAGTAGTTTTGCTGTGGATTTTTCGACATATAGTATCATACCATCTGCAAGCAGTGAGAGTTTTACTTCTTCCTTTCCAGTTCTGATGCCTTGTATTTCTTTTTCTTGTCTAATTGCTCTGGCTAGAACTTCCAATACAATGTTGAATAACAATGGTGATAGTGGACATGCTTGTCTTGATCCTGATCTTAGGGGGAGAGTTTTCAGTTTTTCCCATTGAGGATGATGTTAGCTGTGGGTTTTTCATATATTCCCTTTATCATTTTAAGGAAGTTCCCTTCCATTCCTATCCTTTAAAGTGTTTTCAACAGGAAAGGATGTTGAATTTTATCAAATGGCTTTTCTCCATCAATCGAGATGATCATGTGGTTTTTCTGCTTTGATCTGTTGATGCGGTATATTACATTAATTGATTTTCTTATGTTGAACCATCCTTGCATACCTGGGATGAATCCTACTTGGTCATGATGTATAATTCTTTTAATGTGTTGCTGGATTCGATCGGCTAGAATTTTATTGAGGATTTCTGCTTCTATATTCATTAGCGAGACTGGTCTGTAGTTTTTGTTTTTTGTAATATCTTTGTCTGGCTTTGGTATGAGAGTGATGTTGGCTTCGTAGAATGAGTTAGGTAGCTTTCCCTCCTCTTCAATTATTTTGAAGAGTTTCAGCAGGATTGCTACTAATTCCTTCTGGAATGTTTGGTAGAATTCACATGTGACGCCATCTGATCCTGGAATTTTCTTTTTGGGGAGCTTCTTAATGACTGATTCAATTTCTTTACTTGTGATTGGTTTGTTGAGGTTGTCTATTTCTTCTTGAGTCAAAAGTTGGTTGCTCATGCCTTTCTAGAAAGTTGCCCATTCCATCTACATTGCCGTATTTATTAGCATAAAGTTGTTCATAGTATCCTGTCATTACTTCCTTTATTTCTGTGGGGTCAGTGGTTATGTCTCCTCTTCCATTTCTGATCTTATTTATTTGCATCCTCTCTCTTCTTCTTTTTGTCAATCTTGCTAAGGGTCTATCAATCTTACCGATTTTTCATAAAACCAGCTTCTGGTTTTGTTGATTTTCTCAATTGTTTTTATGTTCTCAATCTCATTTATTTCTGCTCTAATCTTCATTATTTCTTTCCTTTTGCTTGCTTTCAGGTTAGTTTGCTGTTCCTTCTCTACTTCTTCCAAGTGAACAGTTAATTCCTTGATTTTTGCCCTTCATTTTTTGATATAGGCATTTAGGGCAATAAATTTCCCTCTTAGCACTGCCTTTGCTGCATCCCATAAGTTTTGATATGTTGTGTTTTCATTTTCATTTGCCTCGAGATATTTACTGATTTCTCTGGTAATTTCATCCTCGACCCACTGGTTGTTTAGGAGTGTGTTGTTGAGTCTCCACATATTTGTGAATTTTCTGGCACTTTGCCTATTATTGATTTACAACTTCATTCCTTTATGATGCGAGAGAGTGTTTTGCATGATTTCAATCTTTTTAAATTTATTGAGACTTGCTTTGTGACCCAGCATGTTGTCTATCGGTGTATCCTGCTGTTGTGGGATGTAATGTTCTATAAATGTCTGTTAAGTCTAGCTCATTTGTTGTGTTATTAAAATTCTCTGTTTCTTCATTGGTCCTCTGTATAGATGTTCTGTTCAATGATGAGAGTGTGGAATTGAAGTCTCCAACTATTATGGTAGATGTGTCTATTTCTCTTTTCAGTGTTTGCCACATGTATTTTGGAGCATTCCTGCTCGGTGCTTAAATATTTGATTGTTATGTTTTCTTGCTGAATTGTTCCTTTTACTAATATATAGTGTCCTTCTTTGTCTCTTTTAACTGTTTTACATTTGAAGTCTAATTTGTTGGATATTAGCATAGCTACTCCTGCTTTTTTCTGATTGTTATTTGCACGAAATGTATTTTCCCAACCTTGTACTTTCAACCTACGTTTAAACGTGGGTGTAAGATATATTTCCTGTAGACAGCATATACATGGGTCCTTTTTTAAATCCATTCTGCCAGTCTATGTCTTTTGATTGGGGAGTTTAATCCATTAACAATTAGTGTTATTACTGTATGGGTAATACCTTCTTCTACTATTCTTTCTTTTGGATTTTATATGTCATATCTAATTTTTCTTTTTTTTTTTTTTACCTTTACTGATAGTCTTCCTTTCTACACTCTTCTCCACACCACTCTCTTCTGTCTTTTCATATCTGCCTCTAGTGCTCCCTTTAGTATTTTTTGCAGAGCCGATCTCCTGGTCACAAATTCTCTCAGTGATTTTTTGTTTGAAAATGTTTTAATTTCTCCTTCACTTTTGAAGGACAATTTTGCTGGATATAGAATTCTTGGTTGGCAGTTTTTCTCTTTCAATAATTTAAATATATCATCCTACTGTCTTCTTCCCTCCATGGTTTCTGCTGAGAAACCTATGCATAGTCTTATGGGCTTTCCTCGTAGGTGATGGATTGTTTTTCTCTTGCTGCTTTCAAGATTCTCTCTTTCTCTTTGATTTCTGACATTCTGATTAGTAAGCATCTTGGAGTACATCTACTTGCATCTATTTTCTTTGGGGTATGCTGAACTTCTTGGGTCTGTAATTTTAAGTCTTTCATAAGAGTTGGGAAATTTTCAGTGGTAATTTCCTCCATTAGTTTTTCTCCTCCTTTTCCCTTCTCTTCTCCTTCTGGGACACCCATGACACATATATTCATGTGCTTCATACTGTCATGCAATTCCCTGAGTCCCAGCTCATACTTTTCCCTACATTTTCTTTTGCTTGTTGGATTTCAGATGTTCCAACCTCCAGTTCATTAATCCTATCTTCTGCCTCTCGAAATCTAACACTGTAGGTTTCCATTGTTTTTTTTTTTTCTCTTCTATGGTGCCTTTCATTCCCATAAGTTCTGTGATTTGTTTTTTCAGACTTTCCATTTCTTCTTTTTGTTCATTCCTTGCCTTCTTTATATCTTCCCTCAATTCATTGATTTGGTTTTTGATGAGGTTTTCCATGTCTGTTCGTACATTCAGAATTAATTGTTTCAACTCCTGTATCTCATTTGAATTGTTGGTTTGTTCCTTTGACTGGGCCACATCTTCAATTTTCCTAGTGAAATCCGTTATTTTTTGCTGGTGTCTAGGCATTTAATTACCTTAATTAGTTTATTCTGGAGGTTGTTTTCACTTCTTTTACCTAGGGTTTTCTTGCTGGATGAATTTGTTTTCTATTCCTTCCCATTCAGTTCTGCTTTTTCTGGACTACTAGGTTAGGTTTTGTTTAACAGAGCAGAATTTTTCATTTTTGTTTTCTTGTTTCTTGCTCTGCCTGTATGGTGCCTTTCCCCCCCCATCCTTAGGAGTGTTTACTTAGGTATTATAGACCCCAGCTGGATTTTCCCAGACCAAACTGGCCTCCTGTCAGTAGGAAAGAGTCACCTGTGTCAGCTTTCCAAGACTCAGCAGGTTGAAAGACTTCCCTGTGACATCTGTGGACTCTGTTTTTCTTATCCTGCCCAGTATGTAGCGCTTGTCTGCCTGCAGGTCCCACCAGCATAAGATGTGGTACCTTTAACTTTGGCAGGCTCTCCCTGCCGGGGGCATGGTAGAGACAGAGGAGAGGTTGTAGGCTGGTTTTAATGGCTTCAAATTACCAACCCCTGGGATTTGAATTCCTTGAGGGAGGAATTCCACCTGAGCTGGGTCTCACCCCTCCCCTGGGGAAGGCACCGGCTCCAGACAAGCTTTCAAAGAAGCTTGTTTCTGCCTATGCCTGGGGCAGTTGCAGCCTGAGAAGCCCAGCCGCTGTATCCAAGGGCAGCCGCGTCACTGTAGAAACACAGCCACAAAAACCTGTTTTCTTTTTCCGTCAGCCCTGCCCCTTAGCGCCAGAGCAAAAAACAGCGACTTCCGCTTTGATGAGGTTCACCTGAGCTGGGGGCCTATTTTTAGTAGTCAGAATTTGTGAATTAATTCCACACTTGAAGCCTAGTTGCACTCAGCCCCTGCTGCTGCTAAGGTCTGTTTCCTTTGCCCTCTGGGAAGCAGCTTGTGGGGGAGAGGCACTGGCTGCTGCGGCTTGGAGGACTCATGGTTCTGGGGGCTCGCAGCAAGTCTAGCTGGTCCAGACTGGGGTGCACTGTGTGTCCAGTCACTGATGTGGCCCCAGGAGCTGTTCTGTACTGTTCCTGGTTATTTAGTAGATGTTCTGGAGGACAAACTAAATCCCACATTTTGCTAAGCCACCATCTTGGCTCCCCTAGATAGCCTCTTTGGAGAAATATCTATTCAAGCCTTTTTCCCATTTTTGAATTGGGTTGTCTTTTTATTGTTGAGTTGCAGGATTTCTTTATCTATTCTGGATATGAAATCCTTATTGGATATGTAGTTTCCCAATATTTTCTCCCATTGAATAGGTTATCTTTACACTTTCATGATAAGATTCTTTGATGCACAAAAGTTTTTAATTTTAATGAGGTCCTATTTTCTATGTTTTCTTTTGTAGCTTATATTTTGGGTGTAAAGTCTAAGAAACAATTGTCTAAAACAATCCTGAAGATGCTTTCCTACATTTTCTTTGAGGAGTTTTATTATAACACTGGTTTTTGCATTTAGGTCTTTGATCCATTTTGAGTGAATATTTGTATACTTCATTATTTGGTATACTTCATTCTTTTGAATATGGATAGCCAGTTCTTCTGGAACCATTTCTTGAAGCGACTACTCTGTCCCAGTTAGTGGACTTGGCCACAGAAGGAATCAATTGGCCACAGAAAAAAGGGTCTGTATCTGAACTCTCAATATGATTTCATTGGTCTATATATCTATTCTTATCCCAGTACCAGTCTGTTTTGACTGTTATAGCTTTGTAACAAGCATCAAAGAAAGGAAGTATGAATCTTCCAACATCATCCTTTATTTTCAAGATGGTTTTGTCTATTCGAGGCCCTTTACCCCCCCAAATAAATTTGACAATTGACTTTTTCATTTCTGAGAAGCAAGCTGTTGCAATTTCTATTGGAATTATGTTAAAACTGGAAATCATTCTGGGTAGAATTCATATCTTCAAAATATTTAGTCTTCCAATCCATAAGCAAGTAATGTCCTTCCATTTATTTAGATGTTCTTTGATTTCTTTTAGTAAAGTTTTGTAGTTTTCTCTGTATAAGTGCTTTACATCCTTGTTAAATTTATTCCCAGATATTTGAATAATTTAGTTGTTATTATAAATGGAATTTTTTCCTGATTTCCTCCTCGGATTGCTTATTGCTAATGTATAGAAACACTATTGATTTTTGCATGTTGATCTTGTATTCTATGAACTAGAGTAGCTTTGTTGTAGATTTTTTTGGACATTCCATATACAGAATATGCCATCTGTAAACAAAGTTTTACTTCTTCATTTCCAATTTTTAAAAAATTTCTTTTATTTCTTTTACTTGCCTAACTGCTCTGGCTAGAACTTCCAGAACAATGGTGAATAACAGCGGTGGCAGTGGGCATTTGTTCTAGTTTGCTACCTGCCAGAATGCAATATACCAGAAACAGAACAGCTTTTAAACAGGGGAATCTAACGAGTTGCAAGTTTACAGTTTTAAGGCCATGCAAATGTCCCAATTAAAGAAAGTCTATAGATATGTCCAAATTAAGGCACCAATAAATAAGAAGTTACCTTCGCTCAAGAAAGGCCAGTGATGTTCAGGGTTTCACTCTCAACTGGAAAGGCACATGGAGAAAATGGTAATGTCTGCTAGCTTTCTCACCAGGCTTCTTGTTCATGAAGCTCCCTTGAGGGGGGATATTCCTTGTTTATCTCCAAAGGTTTTTGGCTGTATGGACTCTGGTTCTTGTCATTCTCAAAATGGGCTCTCTCCAAAATGTATCCTCATTTAAATATTCCAGTAAACTAATCAAGAATGGGTGGAGTCACATCTTCCTCTATTCAAAAGTTAATACCCACAATTGGGTGAATCACATCTCTGTGGAGATAAATCTAACAAAAGTTTCCATCATACAGTACTGAAAAGAGTTTATAAGAAATGGTTGAATGTATAGAAACATTGGATTAGGATTATGGTGTGCTTTTCTAGGGTACATAAACCCTTTCTAATCAGCACAGCATCCTTGTCTTAATCCAAATTTTAGATGGAAAGCTTTCAGTCTTTCACCACTGAGTATGATAACTGGGTTTTATGTATATGCTCTTTATCATGTTAAGGAAGTTTCCTGCTACAACTATTTTCTTTTCATTTTTATTGAGAAATACCCACACCCGTACATTCCAACCATATTATAAAATCAATGGCCCATAATATCATCACATAATTGTATATTCTTCACCATGATCTTTTTTTATAACATTTGAATTACTCCAAAGAGAAATATATTTAAAAAAAAAACCCATACGTCCCATGCTCAATACTCCCTTCCCTCTCACTGACCCACAGTATTTCAATCTACCTACTTTTTACTTCTTATCACCCCCTTTTATTTTTTATCCTTATCTTTTTTTTTACTCACCTGTCTATAACCCTGCATAAAAGAAGCATCAGACACAAGGTTTTCACAATCACACAGTCTGTCCCAGTTAGTGGACTTGGCCACTGTAAAAGTTATATAGTTATACAGCCTTCTTCAAGAATCAAAGTTACTGGAACACAGTTCAACAGTTTCTAGTACTTCCGTCTAGCCACACCAATATACAACAAACAAAACAGATATCTATATAGTGCATAAGAATAACCTTCAGGATAAGCTCCCACTCTGTATGAAACCTCTTGGCCACTGAGGCCTTATTTTGTCTCATTTCATTCTTTCCCCTTTTGGTCAAGAAGGCTTTCTCATTCCCATGATGTCAGGTCGTGGCTCATTCCCAGGAGGCAGGTCCTGCACTGCAGGGAGATGTACACCTCCGGGAGTCATGTCCCATGTAGAACGTGAAGGGCAGTGAATTCACTTACCAAGTTGACTTAGAGAGAGAGGCCATCTCTGAGCAACAAAAGAGGTTCTCTGGGGGTAAATCTTAGGCATAATTATCAGTAGCCTTAGCTTCTCCTTTGCAGGAATAAGCTTCATAGGGGTGAGCTCAAAACTGAGCGCTCAGTCTATTGAATTGGTTGTCCCTAGTACTTATGAGAATATCAGGAATTCCCCAGACAGTGAAGTTTAGGGAATCACACTAACCTGTACAAACCAACAAGATCTCATGCCTTATTCAAGATTCCATGTAATTATGGTGTTCAAGTAAACTGACCATTGAGTTAATGTGCTCCAAATATAAATCTTGCACCAAATAAAACATCTCCATTTCATCTCGCACAGAGGTACAACTATTTTTCTAAGTGCTTTTTGCTTGTTTTTGTTTTTTTAATCAAGAAAGGAGGTTCATTTTCTGCATCAAATGAAATGATCATGTGGTTTTTTTAACCCCTTCATTTTGTTAATGTGGTGTATTACCTTAATGGATTTTCTTATGTTAGATTATCCTTGCATATCCAGGATAAATTCCGCTTGATCATGGTATATAATTCTTTTAATGTGCTGTTCGATTCAATTTGCAAGTATTTTGTTAAGGATTTTTACATCTATATTCATGAGAAAAATTGGTCAGTAATTTTATTTCTTGTAATAGCTTTATCTAGCTTTGGTATTAGGGTGATGTTCGCCTCAAAGAACGGGTTAGGTAGTATTCCTTGCTGTTCAACGGTATAGAAGAGTTTGAGCACTGCTGGTATTAAATTTTTGTGGGATGTTTGTTTGAAGTCACCTATGAAATAATCTGGTCCTGGGCTATTATGTGTTAGGCGGTTTTTGACAGCTGATTCTCACAGCCTCAAACTGTTAAAAGTCAACCCATTTCATGGTATCACATTGGAGCTGGTCTCTCCCCTCTTTTTCAGGTTCTTTGCTTTCAGCTTCTTACTTCTGTGGCTTTTTCTTTTGCTCTGAATTTCATTCTCTTATAAAGATCTCCAGTAAAAGGATTAAGACCCTCCATGAATGAGGTGGCTCACATTTTACAACTTACTGTAAGATATTAATCACCAAAAGATCCTATTTAAAATGGGTCCACACCCACAGAACTGGATTATCTTTTAAGGGCATACTTTTCTGGGGTACATATAACTTAACTCCAAACCATCAGAGGGGTGGAGGACAAAACATCCTTCCATAGATGATTCTCTCAGATCTTGAAATTTAATGAAGTATCCCCTGCAGGGTTTCAGATTTATTTAGGACCTCTGACCCCTTTTCCTTCTAATTCTTCCCTATGGAAACAGAAATATTTATAATCTAATTGTCCCTCCTTTACATTTTGGAAGCAGGTAACTTGTTCTCTAGGTCTCACGGGTTTACAAACTGAGGGGAACTGATAGATCTCATTTATAACCAATTTTGATGAGACTTTGTATTTAGTATTGTTACGGAAATGCCTTAAAGCTTTGGAGATATTGTGATGGAATGAATGTATTTTGCATATAGAAAGAACGTGTCTTTTGGGGGTCCAGAGAGTATAGTGTGGTGGTTTGAAGATGTGTGTACCCCAGAAAAGCATGTGCTTAAATCGAATCCATTCCTGTGGGTTTGAACTCATTGTAAATAGGCCTATTGATGAGGCTACTTTAGTTAAGATGTGACCCACCTCATTTAGGAGGGGTCTTAAAACTCTTACTGGAGTCTTTTATAAATGGAATAAATACAGAGAGAGAAAGAGAAGGAAAAGAAAAAAAAAAAAAAGCTAGAAAAATTAGAAGTTAAAATCTTTTTTCTTCCCTGGGGATCCTTTTGTATGTGGCATGCCTCAGATGCTTATATGCTGCCTTGGGTCTCTGCAGATTTGGGTTGCTATGCCTGGATATGCACTGGGTTCTAACTCACTGCACTGAATAACTCTATAGCTTATATCCACAGTAGGAGGGAACCAAGCCCTGCTGCCTCTGTGTGACTTCCAAGCTGCGTGGAACCAAGTAAGGCACAGGGGCCCAGACTGATGGGTCTAGGAAGAAAATCTCCTCCCTGATCTTGGAGAGTATTTTTCTTTTTCTTTGATCCAGTGTTTGAGAGTAACATTTACTCGGGAGCTGTAAATGTTAGACACACATTGTTTACTTTGGACATTATCCAAGATGCCCAATGGATGAAGGTGGCTGAAGGATACAATGACTGAGAAGCAGATTGAGGTGTATACACATATTGGAACATCGTGTGGCTACAGAAAGGAACAAAGTCGTGAGTGAGGCATGCAACAAGGTGAATGGTCTTGGGGACATTATGTGGTGCAAAATAAGCCCGAAACAAAGGAACAAATACAGTCCGGTCTCTTTTAAAAATACTTATAAGAAAATTGGGCCCTAGAGTGTTAACTTTTATAGCAGTCACATTTACTCTGGAGCTGTAATGTTATTTCTAGATTTTGAGATGCTGTGCTATACATTTATCAGCTGGTATTTCCATGGAAATTTGGGTACCTCTGTTAAAACCTCAGACTTGGAGCTGGAGTTCTGCACTTTTGAAAGTCAGCATTGTTACATACAACAACTGTTAAGAAAACCCCCCAAAAAAGGGATCAAGCTTTCAATCAGAGATAAGAACAAAGCTGACTGTGTTGGGATAAGGTAAATCAGAATTTGGGGTAAAGGATAACAACGTCTATATTTTAGAACATCACCTACTGTATGAGAACAAAGAAAGAGAGGTCCATTTTGTCCAAAAGTTAAATTTTCTTTAGCACATAATCTAACTCAATCTGTCTGGATAGATCATTTAGACAACTCATATACATGGAATCCCGAATGAGAGCAAGGCCCTGTAAATATGTATAGCTTAACATAATACCTGGATACATACCAGAGTATTTTGGGCATATAATTAAAAAGTATTGGCAAAGTTCCTTGAGGGACTGAAGAAAAAGTATGGAACTATTAAACTTTCCTACTGGGGAAACCCCTGATACCGTCTCAAACATTAGGAACTCCTAAGTCAACAGGCCAAGCTCTTGATCTTGAGGCTTGTTCTAATGAAACTTATTTCTGTAACAGAGAAGCTAAGCCTACCTATAGTCATGCCTGAGAGTTACTTCCAGAAATCCTCTTTTGTTGCTTAGATGTGGCCTTTCTCTAAGGCCAACTCTGTAAGGAAAATCACTGCCCTCTCCCCTATGTGGGACATGACATCGAGGGATGAAATCCTCCCTGGCAATGTAGGACCTGACACCCAGGGATTAGCCTGGCCCTGTAGAATCAATGCCCTCCTGATCAAAAGGGGGGAAAGAAACCTAACAAAATAAGGTATCAGTGGCTCAGACAGTTCAAATAGAGTTGAGAGGCTATTCAGGAGGCTACTCTTACACAAGCTTCAGCTAGAAATTGCTAATTACCATGGTTTGCCAAATCCCAACCAAAACCTTCCTGTTAACTCTAAAGAACACCTTAGGGCTCTATCTGAGATTCTACACAAATTCACGCACCGAGTACTTTCCAGAAAACTACAACCTCCAGATGGTTCCTAGGCCAGATGAATCCTAAGACCCAGAGGGACCAGCCTCTCGAAGAACATCAACTAGTTCCATTCCCCTATACCATATTGTTGATGCCCCTATCCAACATGAAAAAGCGCGGGCATAGTCCAAATATCCCTAAAACTGGGAGAAGGATCAAAGGAGAAGTAGGAGTTATAACAGAGAAGATAGGATTTAGCAAATGAATATGACTACTGAATCAGCGATATTGCTTTTACTGTCTTATGTTTTGGAAAAGCTAGAAGGAAAAAAAAAATTGTGGAACAGTAACCCATACTAAATTCTCAAATCTGTTCTATAGTTACTTTTTACAAGGTACATCGAAATTCATTGCTCTTTTGTACATATATTTCCCCATAAAAATATTAAAAGAAAAAAAAACAAGACCAATTTTTAAAAATGGGCTATAGATTTGAAGAGACATTTCTCAACAGAAGATATTCAAATGGTCTTTTAGTTAGCATAAGAAAAGATGCTCAACATTATTAGTGATTAAAGAAATACAAATCAATCACATGAGATACCACTTCACACACACACACACAAGGATGATTTATTTTAAAAACAGCAAATAAAAAGGTTTGGAGAGAATGCAGGGAATTTGGAACTAATAGGGCACTGGTGAGTAATGCAAAATGGTGCAACCACTGGCAATACCTCAAAATATTAACTATAGATTACCATATTACCCAGCAATTCTCATATATATATATATACCCCAAAAGAGTGAAAGCAGGGTCTTAAATAGATACTTTTACAGCAAAATATATATACATATATATTTTGTTTTTTGCATGGGCAGGCACGGGGAATTGAACCCGCGTCTCCGGTATGGCAGGCAAAAACTCTACCTGCTGAGCCACCATGGCCCACCCTACAGCAATATTTCTAAGAGTATTATTCAAAACAGTCAAAAGATAGAAACAACACAAGTGCCTAACAACAAATAAATGGATAAACAAAATGTGGTACCTACACCTGATAGAATATTATTCAGCCTCAATAAACAATAAGGTAATGAGACATGCTGCAATAGGGAAACATTATGCTCAGTGAAATAAGCAACACACATAAGGACAAATATTATATGTAAGACTTATAAGAAGTTAGTCATAGCTGATTAGCAGATATAGAAAGTAGAAGAGTGGTTACCAAGACATGGAAGGGAAAAGGAGAGTGTATATTTGGGAAAATTTTTTCTGCCGGGTTCAAAAATATATGACTCTATATACAAATATTTAATAATTCTCCTCTTTAGAGCCGCTTTTGAGTTTGATCAAATTAATGATGATGTGATACATTTTAATATATTTCATTTAATAAATTTTATTAAAAAGTAGTTTTACCTCCATCATTATAGTGTCAACAGTTAAAAGAAAAGGGAATTAAGTAAGAAATATCATATTTCAACCACTGCTATAAGTCAAAGTTCAGCAAACTTTTTCTGTAAAGAAACCAAATGGTACTTTAGGCTTTGCTGACCATATGGACTCTGCCACAATTGGTAAACAGTACTGTTTGTAATGAAAAAGCATCCATAAACAACATGACAACCAATGAAAATGACTACGTTGCAATAAAACTTTTTTTTTAACTTTTTTATTGTATAGTGTATAAAAAAGCAGTCGTTTTCAAAGCACTCTTCAACAGGTAGTTTCAGGACAGATGTCAGAGTTTGTCATGGGCTACCATACAATCCACACACATTTTTCCTTCTAGCTGCTCCAGAATATAGGAGGCTAGAAGGCTTAACATTTTTTTTTATCATCACAATCGACTTTTTGTCTTTTTATTTTTTGTGAAAAATAACATATATACAAAAAAGCTATAAATTTCAAAGCATAGCACCACAATTACTTGTACAACATATTTCAGAGTTTGACATGGGCTACAATTCCACAATTTTAGGTTTTTATTTCTAATTGCTCTAAGATACTGGAGACTAAAAGAGGTATCAATTTAATGATTCAGCATTTGTTAATAATAATATTCATTTGTTAATCCTATCTTCTCTGTATAACTCTACCATTACCTTTCAACTTTCCATCCCTCTCTCAAGGGGTGTTTGGGCTATGGTCATTCTAACTTTGTCATGTTAGAAGGGTCTGTCATTAATATGGTGTAGGGAGATGGAACTAACTGATATTCTGGAGAGACTGAGCCCTCTAAGTTTCAGGACTTTGATGGTCCAGGGACCCATCTGGAGGTTGTCGGTTTCTGGAAAGCTGCTCTAGTGCACGGAACCCTTGTGGAATCTTATATATTGTCCTAGGTGTTCTTTAGGATTGGCTGGAATGGTCCTGGTTGGGGGTTGGCAGGTTATGATAGGTAGCAAGGTCTAACTGAAGCTTGCATAAGAGCAACCTCCAGAATAACCTCTAGTTTTTATTTGAACTCTCTCTGCCACTGATACTTTATCAGTTACACCTCTTTTTCCCCTTTTGGTTAGGATGGGGTTGTTGATTCCACAGTGGCAGGGCCAGATTCATGCCTGGGAATCATCTCCCACGTCCCCGGGGAGACTTTCAACCCTCGATGTCATGTCTCACATAGGCAGAAGGGCAATGATTTCACTTGCAGAGTTGGGCTTAGCAAGATTGAGGCCACATGTGAGCAACAAAAGAGGTCCTCCAGAAGTAACTCTTAGGCATACCTATAGGTAGTCTAAGCTTCTCTGCTACCTACATAAACTTCACAAGAGTAAACCTCAGGATCAAGGGCAAGGCATACTGATTTGGGTGTCCCTAAAGTTTGACACAGTGCAGGGGATTCCCTGTTGGTAAGGTTTAATAGTTCCCTATTTTTTCTCCCATCCCTCAAGGGATTCTGTCAATACTTTTTTATTATCTGCATAATAAACTCTAGGATGTACAATAAAACTTTATTTACTGGAAGTTAAATTTGAATTTCATGTAATTTTCAGATACCAAACAATGTTTTGAGTTTCACAAGAATTAAAAATTAAAAAAGAAAAAAACTCAGATGTATTGAGTTATTCCTAGAGAGTCTGTGAATAAGCCTGTTAAGTTGTAGGTGGAATCAGATAACTTTACTGTATGAAGTAATGCTAAAAAACAGAGGACAGCTAATGCCAAAAAACAGATACCAAGCTGTTTATGGATAACCCTTCAAAGAGAGAACTGATTCTGAAAACATAAAAACTTGAGATTTAAGTTATTCTCTGGCATGTCCCCAACCAGGATTTATGTCAGAGCCCTGGAAAGGGAAGGCTTCAATAAATAACAAATGGTATTATGTAAACATAAAATTCTGAACACACAAGGCATTATTTCTCAAAGTGGCAATCTGAGGTCCTGGCTGCCTATATCAGGACAAAGAGGAGATATAGCTGCAAACATATAAGCTAAACTGATAAAAGTAGTCAGGCTCCAAAAAGTTCAATGAGCCACTCAAACATTTTTGAACACTTACAAGTTGCTGGGAATACAAAGTTGAAGACCATTTCCCTGACCTCAAACACCTTAAGGTTGTTGGTAATATATTTAAGATAATGCATAGGTGCTTTTCAAAAACTAGATGGGAAAAACTGAAGCACTGCTAATATACCTAAACACCTATAAGCTTTCATCCCACCTGTGTTCAGAAAACACAGATTATATGTGAAAAGAATGTGTTTACAAATTTGAGACTTTCATAATTCAATTTCCATTAGAGCTCTATAATTTTATAAAATAAAATAAAGTTAGGCTATAGTCCCTCCTTTACAATATTCAAAAGTTCCATATTTAAAAAATTATGTAATACATGTTTTATACAGAAAAAAACTTGTATATAAAAAGAAATCAAAATTGTCTATAATCCATACCTAAGATAAAACCACGAGGAACATTCTGGTTTCTTTTCCTTCCAGTCCATTTTCTACAAAAACATACATACTTTTAATTTTTTTATAAAAATAGGATGAATCAATATATAGTACATTGTAATACTAATAATAAAGCTAAGAACTCACACTTAATCAATGATGCTTCATCCATCCTGGGTCTGTTTCACATACATCCACGGGTTGCTAAGTCCTTTCCTGATAGTGAATTCCCAAGCTGTCCCTGTGACATAACACAGACTCCCCTTCCACACTAGCCTGGAGCCCCATCCATTTTGCAGGGTCACCAAATTCATATAAAACACTCCAGAACCATTTACTTCACTGATCAACTGCTAAAACCACACCCCTAAAATGCTATTAAAGGCATTGTACACAGGTTCACATGTTGTTCTTTGGCTCCCCACCAGCTTGGTTGAGTCTCACATTCTTGATGTGTTCTCCCTGTGGAGCTGTGAGGTGTGACACTCCTCTCTGTTTGAGGACCTATGAGCATTAAAAAACTTTTCTTTCATACATTTCTGGTGCCTCTGGTCCACACTACACCCAATTATCCATTTAAATATCCTTAAAACACAAAACTAACCATAACAATCTTTCTATGTCATTACATCCACATCTGTAACATAGCTCTTAATGGCTGCATATATTCCAGTGATAGATACAAAGTAATTGATTAAATGGCCCCTATTTTTTGTAATACATAACAGCAAACAAACAAACAAACAAAAAGAACAAACAAAAAAGGAAACAACCTCAAAAGCATTTGTTATGGATTGAATTGTGTCCCCCTAAGAAAAGATATGTTGGATTCCTAATAGCTGGTACCTACATGTGGCCTTATTTGGAAATAAGGTCTTTGCAGATGTAATCAAATTAAGATGAGGTCATACTGAACTAGAGTGGGCCTTAATTCATTATGACTGCTGTCTTTATAATAAAAAGAGAGGACACAAGAAAGAAGACAGCCATGGGAAGATGGAGGCAGAGAATGGAGTAATACTGTCACAAGCCAAGGGACACCAAATATTGCTGGCCACTAACAGAAGCTATGAGAGAGGTATGAAATAGATTCTTCCCTAGAGACTTCAGAAGGAGCTAGGCCCTGCCAACACCTTGATCTTGGACTTCTAGCCTCCAGAACTGTAAGAGAACAAATTTCTGTTGTTTTGAGTCCCCAGTTCGTAGCAGTTTTTTACAGCAGCCTTACAAGACTAAAACAGCCTTATAATGAAGAAGCCTTATATACACAATACATCTTCTGCATGCTTATTTGGTTATTTTCTGGAAAAACACAGAAGTAGAAATGCTATGTAGGTATGTATAATTTTTAGACGTTTGAGATTTATTAATAAACTGTCTCTTTTAAAAAGGTTGTACTAGCATTGTACCAGGTGCCTTAAGTTGAATCAGTAATGCACCAAAATCCTTTTCCCCTATCATATTTAGAGAACATGAGGTTTTGTCATTAAAAAGAATTTACTTTCAATTATAAAATATGCCTTTCTTCTTTGGAATAAATTGTGTAGCATTTGATGATAAATACAGAAGAGAACATTTATAATGCATGATGTAACATGATCTAATACTAAAATAAATTATAGTGAACTTTTTGTTATACAAAAATTAAGAAAACGGTATAAAATTATACAGATATAGATAGCAGAAGTAACATTAAGATAAATTACTGTTTAGGCAAATCCCTTCTACGTAACAGTTGAAAAGAAAATCAAGGTAGGCCATACTTAATAAGAAATGTATTCCTATTAAGTTAAAAGAAAAGACACATAAAGCCATACTTGTTCAATATCAGTATCATGATTACCAACATTGCAAAGCAATCTTTCTCTTGAACTACAGCAATGAAGGCTACAATTACATAACCTACGGAGTCAAGGGTATAGATTAGAAATGTGTGGCTTTTTCAGGCTTAAGTGACTTTTCTAAACTTAGTAAGAAGAAGAAACAATTTCCTGACTTCTAACCAATATTCTATAAAGTCTTCATTTAATTTTTTTTTTACAACTCTACTTCAGATATTAGAAAGAAATGTCCTGACAAAAACAGATAAAAGGAGTCAATAATGTATTAGTTCAGACACAGAGTGTCCCTTTCTAATATTCACCAGTATTTCCCTAAGAAAAATACAAAAAGGCTTTATAGGCTGAAAAACTAAAACAAACAAACAAAAAACTTCTTCGAACAGCTTTATAGAAGACATTAAGTGAACCTCATTAATCATCTTTAAGAATGAATCAAAGCACCTAATGTTCAAAATAATAAATTTCATTACTGAGACAAAAAGGTTATTTTCTACTTTGATACCCTGTACAAATTTATTATTGTTCTAGTTTGCTAGTGGCCAGAATGCAATATACCAGAAATGGAATGGTTTTTAAAAGGGAGAATTTAAAAAGTTGCTAGTTTACGGTTCTAAGACCAAGAAAATGTCACAATTAAAATAAGTCTATAGAAATGTCCAATCAAAGGCATTCAGGGAAAGCTACCTTGGTTCAAGAAGGTCAGTGAAGTTCAGGGTCTCTCTCTTAAGTGAGAAGGCATGTGATGAACACAGTCATGGTTTTTCTCTCAGCTGGAAGAGCACATGGCGACATGGTGTCATCTGCTAGCTTTCTCTCCTGGCTTCCTGTTTCATGAAGCTCCCCAGGAGGCGTTTTCCTTCTTCATCTCCAAAGCACTGTCTGGTGGACTTTCTGCTTCATGGTGCTGCAGCATTCTCTGCTCTCTCTGAATCTCTAGCTTTCTCCAAAATGTTTCCTCTTTTATAGGATTCCAGTAAACTAATCAAGACCCACCCGAATGGGTGGAGACACATTTCTACTTAATCCACCTTAACAACCACTCTTGAATGAGTTACATCTCCAGGAAGATAGTGTAATTACAGATTCAAATATACAGTACTGAGTAGGGATTAGAAGAAATGGCTGGATTTATAAAATGGGATTAGGATTAAAACATGGCCTTTCTAGGGTACATACATCTTCTCAAACTGGTACAATTATGATATTATGTAATGAAAGAAATAATCTTTAGATCATCTTCCTTATTCATTTAAAAAACCATTTTCTAAATACGGCGGCATGAATCTGTTATGTACCCAAGAAAAACACATTCATAAAACTAATCCATTTCTCTGGGTGTGAACCCATCATAAGCAGAACCTTTTGATGAGGTTACCTCAGTTAAGGTGCGACCCACCACAACCAAGGATCTTAATCCTATTACTGGAGTCCTTCAGACATAGGAAAAATCACAGAGGCAACAGCCAGAAGCAGAACATTATGGGAATTCTAAAGAGAAGGGAGAGACCAGGAGACGTCCCTATGTGCTTTCTTGCCTCATGACAAGCTAAGGACCAAAAATTCCCGGCAGCCAGTCTCAGGATACCAGTTCTTGGGAAGAAAGCAACACCTTGATGATGCCTTGATTTGGACTGCTCCCCAGTCTCAAAATGTGAGTAAATAAACTCCCATTATTTAACCCAACTCATTTTATGGTTTTGATTGAGTAGCCTAGGAAACTAAACCACTAGGTAAAAGAGATCACAAATTCTTGTTTATTATAAAGTTAATGTAGAATAAGCTGTCAACATTTGTTAAGTGAGGATGCAAGGTTAAAATTTGCAAATAAAATAAAAACATTACCTTCGAATAAACTGAGGTCTCTTCGTAGCCGTGGTCCATAAAGCCCTTCTAAAATACTCTCAAAACCTGTGTTTTTAAAAAAAGAAAAATGTATTAACTATTGGAAAAGCTTAATTTTGTAACAATCAAGAGCCATACATTGTACAGCAATCGGCAAATTATAAATTTCACGTATAATGAATTATTCTTTTTTCTCTAGTGGAATTAAGCCTCATTAGGCAATACACAACATAGTTAAGTAGTCACACATAACTATTAGAAATTTCATGATTGTAATGAAGTTAAAATATTCAAATGCAAATATTCACTACTAAAACATGTGAACACCACATCACTTGGAAATATTCCTGGGGTTAAAGTATGTTGGGCACATTTCTATGTTCTATAGAGAAGGGAAGAATTATTCGAAAAGATATATATTATAATCCTGTTAAACATTTCTTACAAAAAAATAAAACAGTATCTTAACTTTAATTACAAAAATGAGTAAATGAGTGTCAATAGAGAGAAATCTCCATTGTGAGAAGTATGAGGTATAAGTTTAAACCTCCTTGCAAAAATTAAACACATTTTGTTCATGACTATAGAATGCGTTAATTTTAAGAAAAAAGAAATCATTGAAAGTCTTGCCAAATTAACACCCTAGTTCACAAATTTACCAAATTCCATTTTCTAGTTTTACAAGTTTACGTCTGTATCATATTCAGTTTAAGCACAGCTTACTGATTAACTAAGAGGCATCCAAAAGAAAATAACCAGGAGGGCAAAATAATTTGGAAACCAAGAAAAGGAATTAATTTATGCTTGCTCTGACTGAGGAGGGAAAAACTACAGGTGGCATGATAGACCTGACAAATAAAATAAAAAGTAGATTCCGCGACAGTATTCCTAAATTATAACACATTAGACAAGCTCTTACAGAAATATTTCATAAATTACAGGATGGTTTAAAAAAACATCTTAACGTTTCTGAAATTCAGATGTATCTTTAAATCAATGGTATGTCATACATCTAACTAGCAATATTTGTTCATTTAGTAGAACATGGACTAATGATACATCTTACAGTTGTTGATATTTTATATTTGTCAAAACAAGGTAGTTACCATGGTACCTGGAAAATATATACTCACTAAGTCTTCATGACTTGGTATTAGTTCTCATGAGTACAAATTTTGGACAGAAAAGTGAATGAACTACCCCTAGAGAGCCTTCAAGGATGCTCTTGAAAAGACCTTCATAAAACTAAATGAGCCCACACTCTCTTGCTAATATAAGATAGTCTAGTTCCATCTTGCTGTGATCAATGTGCTCCAGAAATACTCCAGTTTAATATTTTAGGATGTTTTGCTGTGGTATACTGGATATGGACAAACCCTCCCTACTGAGGCCCACTGAATTTAAACAGTACGTAGTTTCTGGATTTCATCCTCAAGAAAAGAACACAAACAAGGATTTGTACTTTAGTTGAGCTGAATTTCTCATCTCCTCACCAGATGGCAAAAAAATCTTTCCTGACATCAAAAAGTAACAAATTATGATATATCTGTTAATTAAAGCCTGGTTAACAGCTATAAATTTAGTAATATATAACTTTATTATGTTATGGAACCAAATTAGGGGTGTGTGGGGGAAGCAGAAATCAGCAGTGACTAGGGTTTATTGTAAATATTAAGGTTTCTTTCTTTAAAACACTTTTTTATATACTCTCATAAGATTAGAGGTGCTCAAGAATCAGTCTCCCCCTCTCTTTTCCCCTATTCCTTTTCATCTTTCATCTTTCTTCAAACTCACACAGGAGTCTTTGTTACTCTAAAGAAGCTCCTGCGTTTGGTTGGGGCTTTGTATTTTTTGTCCACTCTACATGGAATGCCCTTTTTTCAAATTTCCAATTGACACATCTCACCTCTTCAGGTCTTTGTTCAAATACTATTTCAATGGCACATCCCTGAAACCACCCTATTTAAAATTGCAACAACTCCTTTACCTGGCCCCGAATGTCCTATCCTCTTTGCCTTGTTTTCTCAAAGCACAAAACATTGGTATAACTCTCTACCCTACTTAGAATTTAAACTGCCTTTCATACTTACTATTGTGTCTCCAATACCTAGAACTGTACCAAGCACATAAAGACAAATATTTGTTGATATCATAGCATATTATATGCTATGATAAATAGCAAATAATAATAATAAATGTTATGAACTATAATATAAAGGAAATTCAATTACTTAGAGGGCAACATGACAAGATGGCAAAAAATGTTAAACCTAAAAATACTCATATGTGGCACTGCAATATTTTTATCCTAGAATATTTAGCATGCAGTCCCATAAATAACAGAAATACCATTATAATTTACTTGATTTCTATATGGGCAATAAAGATCTAAATAATTCAGAACATTTCAAATTCACTCTTCAATTCCATTCTAAAAAGATACACCATGATCCCTCGTGGGCATGAGATTTTGTTGGTTTGTCCAGGTTAGTGTGATGTCCTGATAAATCCCAGAGTGATTTGGACAGTAAGTAAAGAAGTATTTGCAGAGTTCCGTAAGGGACAAAGGGGGAAAGATTCAGGTCCCCCATTTGGAGAATTTCTGATACTCTCGCAAGCAGTGGGGACAATCAAATGAATAGGCCAAGCCCTTAATCTTGGGGTTCACCCTTACGAAACTTATTCCTGCAAAGGATAGGCTAAACCTACTTAAAATTAGGCCTGAGAGTAACCAACAGAGAACCTCTTTCATTGCTCAGAAGTGGCCTCTCTCTCTAAGCTGACATGGCAAGTGAACCCACTGCCCCCCATCTCCCACCCCACATGGAACATGACTCCCAGGGATGTAAATCTCCCTGACAATGTGGGACAGAAATCCTGGGATGAGCTGGGACCCCAACTCAAGGGATTGAGAACACCTTCTTGATCAAAAGGGGGAAGAGAGAAGAAAAACAATATTAGTGGCTGAGAGACTCCAAACAGAGTAGAGAGGTTATATCCCAGAGATTAACTTCTTATGCATTATATAGATATCCCTTTTCAGTTTATGGTGTATTTGAATGACTAAAGGGAAGTACTTGAAACTGCAGAGCTCCATTTCAGTAGCCTTGTTTCTTGAAGATGATTGTGTGAAAATATAATGTTTACAATGTCACCGTGTGATTATGAAAACTTTGTGTCTAATGCTCCCTTTATCTAAGGTATGAACACATGAGTAAAAAATATAGATAAAAATAAACAAATGGGGGGATAAAGGTTAAAATATATTGGGTAGATGCAATACTAGTGGTCAATGAGAGGGAGGGGTAAGGGGTACAGTATGTATGAGGTTTTTCTTTTTATTTCTTTTTCTAGAATGATGCAAGTATTGTAAAAATGGTCATGGTGGTGAATATACAACTTGTGATGATTGTGAGCCACTGACTGTACACCATGTATGGAATGTTTGTATGTGAAGACTGCCAGTGTTTGTATGTTGTTCATCAATAAAAATATTTTTCTAAAAATCTGTACTTAATGATCCTTGGGTTCAGAAAGTTTTAAATTCTTAAACGCCTGAATTTTACGCAGATGGCAGATAATAAAGAACATGAACAACACCCTTTATTTCTGCTTATTTTTTTACATAGATATAGTTTCTACAACACATTAAGACTATCCCCTAAATGTCCTTTCCTTAGATTTTCATCACTTATGATGTCTGTAACCTATGCTCTCACTGTAGTGGTTGGGCTGCTAATAAATTTGATCAAATTACATGCAAATGTTCTAAATATCACCTCCATAAGGATAATTTGGATCTGATGATAAAAGTAATTATATTACCACTGAGCTCCAGGTATTTTGGATACTAGAGCTGTCTTGTTGAGTACCTCTCTGAAACCATTTTATGTACCAAAGTCTTAATATCAATCCTGATTTGGCCTCATTCCATTTTTCAAAATCCATGATGAAAGAGAAGATGAGTATGATTAATACCTGTCTGATCTCTTCCAGGTTTAATTGTCTGAGGTCTACACTTAGGCTCTGAGGTCTACACTTAAAAAACAACCCCAATCAAGAGTTTTATACTCCCATATTTCATGATACACTGCTTTAAGGATTCCCAAATTTACAATGCATAAGAATCTCGATAATTTTAAGTCACAGTCTTAACTCCCATAGAACAGTGTTACAAATGAAACTATTCCTGGGAACCTATTTCATAAAATCTTCATGAAAATAAGCATAAGGAAAACAAGACAAAAATGTTCTTTGCAAACACTAATTAGATATGTAAAAGTATCTAAACAGTCTTCCCAGGCAATTTTACAAACTTACAGCAGTGTTGAGAGATTCTCTGCTGGTCCACACTTACACAAATACAGTTAATATCAGGCTGTGTAACATGCCATTTCAATGGATGTATAAAGGTATCTCTTGTTTCAAATTAATTTTTTTTCTGATTAATAAAGTTGAGCATTTTTTCATTTATTTCTACTAAATTACTTTTTTCACATAATGTTTTTTTTTAAATACAAAAAACCCCCCACCAAATCCAAGCATTCCTATTTTGATCATTCCATTCTACATAAGTAATTCACAATATCATCACAAAGTTGCCTATTTATCATCATGATTATTTCTTGGAACATTTGCATCTATTCAGAAAAGAAATAAAATGAAAACAGAGAAAAAAAATTATACATACCATACCTCTTATCCCTCCCTTTCACTGATCAAGTATTTCAAACTAAATTTATTTTAACATTTGTTCCCCCTATTATTTATTTTTATTCCATATGTTCTACTCGTTTGTCGACAAGGTAGATAAAAGGAGCATCAGACACAAGGTTTTCACAATCACACAGTCACACTGTGAGAGCTATATCATTATACAATCATCTTCAAGAAACATGTCTACTGGAATACAGCTCTACATTTTCAGTCAGTTCCCTCCAGCCTCTCCATTACATCTTGAATAACAAGGTGGTATCTACTTAATGCATAAGAATAACCTCTAGGATAATCTCTCGACTCTGTTTGGAATTTCTCAGCCATTGACACTTTGTCTCATTTCACTCTTCCCCCTTTTGGTTGAGAAGGTTTTCTCAATCACTTGATGCTGAATCTCAGCTCATTCTAGGGGTTTTCTCAATCCCTTGATGCTGAGTCTCAGCTAATTCCAGGATTTCTGTCCCACGTTGCCAGGAAGGTCCTCACCCATGGGAGTCATGTCCCATGTAGAAAGGGGGAGGGTGTTGAGTTTGCTTGTCGTGTTGGCTGGACAGAGAGGTCACATTTGAGTGACACAAGAGGTTCTCTTGGGGGTGACTCTTAGGCCTAATTTTAAGTAGGCTTGACCTATCCTTTGTGGGGTTAAGTTTCATATGAACAAACCCCAAGACTGGGGGCTCAGCCTAAAGCTTTGGTTGTCCACACTGTTTGTGAGAATATCCAAAATTCGACTTGGGGAAGTTGAACTTTCCCCCATTTTCACCATTTCCCGAAGGGGACTTCACAAGTACTTTTTTATTCACTGATCAAATCATTCGGGGGGGCGGGCCGCGGTGGCTCAGCGGGCAAAGTGCTTGCCTGCTATGCCGGAGGACCTCGGTTCGATTCCCGGCCCCAGCCCATGTAACAAAAAACGGAAAAACAAAATACAATAAAACAAGAAAATGTTTAAAGATGTTTCCCTTTCTTCCTTCCTTCCTTCCTTCTATCCTTCCTTCCTTCTCTCTGTCTTTCCTTTTAAAAAAAAAAAAAAAAAAAAAAAAAAAAATCATTCGGGGATTTATTGGGGCATCACTCTGGACAAATCCACAAAATCTCAAATCTTACTCAACATTCCATGTACTTATGCTGTTCAATTAAGCTGTCTACATAGGTTATATTAGGACATACATTAATCAAAATATAAACTTTGTACCAAAAAAACATTTTTTGCTTTAGTCTCACATATAAGTTGAAATTTGAAAATATTAATTACCATCTATTTTCAGAACCTTGCAGTAATGACATCCCTTTATTCTTGCTCATGCAAAAACATTTTGAAAATTTGTACATTTAGTCACTATCATTATACACGCTAGGCATTCCTAGATTGTACCATCTCAATCTTTATCGTCGATCTTTCTTTCTGATTTCATTTGTGCTCCCAGCCCTCCTCCCTCTATGATTCTCACATTCAGCTTCATTCAGTGTTTTAACATAGTTGTATTACAGTTAGGTAATATTATGCTGTCCATTTCTGAGTTTTTACATTCAGTCCTGTTGCACAATCTGTATCCCTTCAGCTCCAATTACCCAATATCTTACTCTATTTCTATCTTCTGATGGTCTCTGCTACCAACGAAATTGTCCAAGTTTATTCACTAATGTCAGTTCATATCAGTGAGACCATACAGTATTTGTCCTTTTGTTTCTTGCTAATCTCACTCAGCATAATGTCCTTAAGGTCCATCCATGTTGTTATATACTTCATAACTTTATTCTGTCTTATGGCTGCATAATATTTTATTGTATGTATATTCCACAGGTTGTTTAGCCACTCATCTGTTGAAGGACGTTTTGGCTGTTTCCATCTCTTCACAATTGTAAATAATGTTGCTATAAACATTGGTGTGCAAGTGTCCTCTGAGTTGATACCTAGAAATGGTATTGCCGGGTCACATGGAAATTCTATATTTAGCTTTTTGAGGAACCGCCAAACTGTCTTCCACAGTGGTTGCACCATTCCAACAGTGGATAAGTGTGCCTCTTTCTCCACATCCTCTCCAGCACTTGTCATTTTCTGTTTTATTGATAATGGCCATTCTGGTGGGTGTGAGATGATATCTCATTGTGGTTTTGATTTGTATTTCTCTAATAGCCAGGGAAGATGAGTATCTCTTCAGTGCCTTTTGGCCATTTGTACTTCCTCTTCCAAGAAGTGTCTGTTCAAGTCTTTTGCCCATTTTGTAATTGGGTTGGCTGTCTTTTCGTTGTTGACTTGAACAATCTCTTTACACATTCTGGATACTAGACCTCTATCTCATATGTCGTTTCCAAATATTGTCTCCCATTGTGTAGGCGGCCTTTATACTTTCTTGATGAAGTTCTTTGATGCACAAAAGTGTTCAATTTTGAGGTGTTCCCATTTATTTATTTCTTTCGTCAATGCTCTTGCTTTGGGTGTAAGGTCTAGAAAACTGCCTCCAAGTATAAGATTTATAAGATATTTCCCTACAGTTTCTTCTAACAGTTTTATGGTCTTAGATCTAATGCTTAGGTCTTTGATCCATTTTGAGTTAACTTTTGTATAGGGTGTGAGATATGGGTCCTCTTTCATTCTTTTGCATATGTACATCCAGTTCTCTAGGCACCGTTTATTGAAGAGACTGTTCTGTCCCGGTGAGTTGGCTTGACTGCCTTATCAAAGATCAATTGTCCACAGATGAGAGGGTCTACATCTGAACACTCCATTCGATTCCATTGGTCAATATATCCATCTTTATGCCAGTAGCATGCTGTTTTGACCAAGGTAGCTTCATAATACACCTTAAAGTCAGGTAGCATGAGACCTCCAACTTCATTTTTTTTTCTCAGGATACTTTTAGCTATTCGGGGCACCCTGTCCTTTCAGATAAATTTGGTTATTGGTTTTTCTATTTCGGAGAAGTAAGTTTTTGGGGTTTCAATTGGTTTTGCATTGAATCTGTTAATCAATTTAGGTAGAATTGACATCTTAACTATATTTAGTCTTCCAATCCATGAACACGGTATGCCCTCACATCTATTTAGGTCTTCTGTGATTCCTTTTAACAATTTCTTGTAGTTTTCTTCATATAGGTCTTTTTAGTTAAATCCATTCCTAAATATTTTATTCTTTATGTTGCTACTGTAAATGGAATTCTTTTCTTGATTTCCCCCTCACACTGTTCATTACTAATGCATAGAA
The DNA here is from genome assembly GCF_023851605.1 of Tamandua tetradactyla. NCBI lineage: Eukaryota > Metazoa > Chordata > Mammalia > Pilosa > Myrmecophagidae > Tamandua > Tamandua tetradactyla. Next base: position 17,665,770 of record NC_135345.1, read on the forward strand.
ACACTACAGATTTTTGAGTGTTGATCTTGTAACCTACCACTCTGCTGTATTCATTTATGAGCTCTAGTAGTTTTGCTGTGGATTTTTCGACATATAGTATCATACCATCTGCAAGCAGTGAGAGTTTTACTTCTTCCTTTCCAGTTCTGATGCCTTGTATTTCTTTTTCTTGTCTAATTGCTCTGGCTAGAACTTCCAATACAATGTTGAATAACAATGGTGATAGTGGACATGCTTGTCTTGATCCTGATCTTAGGGGGAGAGTTTTCAGTTTTTCCCATTGAGGATGATGTTAGCTGTGGGTTTTTCATATATTCCCTTTATCATTTTAAGGAAGTTCCCTTCCATTCCTATCCTTTAAAGTGTTTTCAACAGGAAAGGATGTTGAATTTTATCAAATGGCTTTTCTCCATCAATCGAGATGATCATGTGGTTTTTCTGCTTTGATCTGTTGATGCGGTATATTACATTAATTGATTTTCTTATGTTGAACCATCCTTGCATACCTGGGATGAATCCTACTTGGTCATGATGTATAATTCTTTTAATGTGTTGCTGGATTCGATCGGCTAGAATTTTATTGAGGATTTCTGCTTCTATATTCATTAGCGAGACTGGTCTGTAGTTTTTGTTTTTTGTAATATCTTTGTCTGGCTTTGGTATGAGAGTGATGTTGGCTTCGTAGAATGAGTTAGGTAGCTTTCCCTCCTCTTCAATTATTTTGAAGAGTTTCAGCAGGATTGCTACTAATTCCTTCTGGAATGTTTGGTAGAATTCACATGTGACGCCATCTGATCCTGGAATTTTCTTTTTGGGGAGCTTCTTAATGACTGATTCAATTTCTTTACTTGTGATTGGTTTGTTGAGGTTGTCTATTTCTTCTTGAGTCAAAAGTTGGTTGCTCATGCCTTTCTAGAAAGTTGCCCATTCCATCTACATTGCCGTATTTATTAGCATAAAGTTGTTCATAGTATCCTGTCATTACTTCCTTTATTTCTGTGGGGTCAGTGGTTATGTCTCCTCTTCCATTTCTGATCTTATTTATTTGCATCCTCTCTCTTCTTCTTTTTGTCAATCTTGCTAAGGGTCTATCAATCTTACCGATTTTTCATAAAACCAGCTTCTGGTTTTGTTGATTTTCTCAATTGTTTTTATGTTCTCAATCTCATTTATTTCTGCTCTAATCTTCATTATTTCTTTCCTTTTGCTTGCTTTCAGGTTAGTTTGCTGTTCCTTCTCTACTTCTTCCAAGTGAACAGTTAATTCCTTGATTTTTGCCCTTCATTTTTTGATATAGGCATTTAGGGCAATAAATTTCCCTCTTAGCACTGCCTTTGCTGCATCCCATAAGTTTTGATATGTTGTGTTTTCATTTTCATTTGCCTCGAGATATTTACTGATTTCTCTGGTAATTTCATCCTCGACCCACTGGTTGTTTAGGAGTGTGTTGTTGAGTCTCCACATATTTGTGAATTTTCTGGCACTTTGCCTATTATTGATTTACAACTTCATTCCTTTATGATGCGAGAGAGTGTTTTGCATGATTTCAATCTTTTTAAATTTATTGAGACTTGCTTTGTGACCCAGCATGTTGTCTATCGGTGTATCCTGCTGTTGTGGGATGTAATGTTCTATAAATGTCTGTTAAGTCTAGCTCATTTGTTGTGTTATTAAAATTCTCTGTTTCTTCATTGGTCCTCTGTATAGATGTTCTGTTCAATGATGAGAGTGTGGAATTGAAGTCTCCAACTATTATGGTAGATGTGTCTATTTCTCTTTTCAGTGTTTGCCACATGTATTTTGGAGCATTCCTGCTCGGTGCTTAAATATTTGATTGTTATGTTTTCTTGCTGAATTGTTCCTTTTACTAATATATAGTGTCCTTCTTTGTCTCTTTTAACTGTTTTACATTTGAAGTCTAATTTGTTGGATATTAGCATAGCTACTCCTGCTCTTTTCTGATTGTTTTTTGCATGATCCACTAAATTTCTTTTTCTTTGTTTTAAAAAATCCTTCCTTTTACCCCAGTCACAAACCTCTTATTTAATCTTCTTTAACTATATATAGGAATCCAAACATATGAAACTGATTTTTATGCACTGTTTGAAACAGAGGTCAAATTTCATTATTCCACACGAGTATTCAACTGTTTCAGAATGATCCACAAATAATGATGTCATCTTCTTTCTTAAATCTGTTAATGTGGTGAATTACACTCACTGAGTTCTAATGTTAAGTCAACATTCCATTCCTGGGTAAACCAAACATGAGATATTTGTATACGTTTGCTAGAAAACTTAAAAAAAAATTTTATTAATAAAATTAATCAAGATACAACATGAACATTCTTAACATATGAACATTCCATACTTGGTGTGCAATCAATGGCTCACAATATCATCACAGAGTTGTATATTCATCACCATGATAATTTCTAAGAACATTTACATTACTCCAGAAAAAGAAAAAAAATAAATAAAGAAAAAACTCATACATACTCCCCCTCTCATTGACAACTAGTATTTCCCTCCACCCAATTTATTTTAACATTTGTTCCCCCATTATTTATTTATTTATTATCCATATTTTCTACTTATCTGTCCATAACATAGATAAAAGGAGCACCAGAACAAGGTTTTCACAATCACACAGTCAACTTGCGAAATCTATATCATTATACAATCATGTTAAAGAAGCATGGCTACTGGAACACAACTCTACAGTTTCAGGCACTTCCCTCTAGCCTCTCTAATACACCTTAAACTAAAAAGGGGTTATATACATAATATGTAAGAATAACCTCCAGGATAAGCTCTTGATTCTTTTTGAAATTCTCAGCCACTGACACTATTTTGTCTCATTTCTCTCTTTCCCCTTCAGCAGAGAAGGTTTTCTCAATCTCTTGATGCTGAGTCCCAGCTCGTTCTAGGATTTCTATTCCACACTGCCAGGGAGATTTACACCCACACAGAGAGGGGAAGGGCAGTGGGTCTGCTTGCCATGTTGGCTGAGAGATAGGCCACATCTGAGCAACAAAAGAGGTTCCCTGGGGGTGACTCTTAGGCCTAATTTTAAGTACACTTAGCTTATCCATTGCAGGGATATGCTCTATATGAACAAACCCCAAAATTGAGGTTTTGGCCTACTGATTTTGTTGTCCTCACTGCTTGTGAGGTTATCAGGCCTTTTCCATATGGGGAAGCTGAATTTTCCCTCTTTTTCACCATTCCTTTAAGGGGACTCTGCAAATACTTTTTTATTCACTGTTCAACTCACTCTAGAATTTATCAGGACATCACTCTGGACAAACCTACAAAATCTCACGCTCTACTCAAGGTTTAGAAAGCAGTTTCTGATTTATCCTTTAATATTTGCACATTGATACAATTATGTGAATAATGCCACTATAAACAGTGGTGTGCAAATATCTTTTGTGTCTATTTAATAGTGGCCCTTCTAGTAGGTGTAAAATGATAGCTCATAGCAGTATTAATTTGCATTTCCCTAACAACAGTGATGTTGAACGTTTTTCTGTGTGCTTTTTGCATTTGTATTTCCTCTTTGGAGAACTGTCTATTCACATTTTTTTTTTTTTGCCAATTTTTAAACTTTACTTTTTTGGACTTTTTATCATTGAGTAGAATGATTTCTTTATAAATTCTGATATTAAATCCTTATCAGATATGTGGTATCCAAATATTTTCTCCCATTGACTAGGCTGCCTTTTCAGTTTTTGGACAAAGTCCTTTGACGCACAAAAGTGTTAAATTCCGAGGCAGTCCCATTTATTTTTTCTTTTATTGCTTGTGCTTTGTGTGTAAAGTCTAAGAAACCACTGCCTATGTATTATTTTAAAGATGCTTTCCTACTTTTTTTCTACGAGTTCTATAGTCCTGGTTCTTCTATTTACGTCTTTGATCCACGTTGAGTTAATTTTTGTATGAGGTGTGAGATAGGGGTCCATTTTCATTCTTTTGGATATGGCTATCCAGTTCTCCAGGCTTCATTTGTTGAAAAGACTGTTCTCCCCCAATTGAGTGGACTTGGCAGGCTTGTCAAAAATCAATTGACCATAAATGTATGGGTCTATTTTTGAACTCTAAATTGATTCCATTGATCAATTTGTCTATCTTTATGCAAGTACCATATTGTTTTGTTATTGCTATGTAGTGGTTTGAAGTCAGGAAGTGAATCCTCCAACTTGGTTCTTTCTCAAGATGTTTTTGATGATTTGGGCCACCCTACTCGTCCAAATATATTTGATATTTGGCTTTTCAGCAATGTTTTGTAGCTTTCTGAATCCAGTCTGGGACATCCTTCATTAAATATATTCATAGATATCTGATTATTTTAGTTGCTATTATAAATGGAATTATTTCCTTGAGTCCCTGCTGAGGATGCTCACTACCAGTGTATAGGAACACCACTAATTTTTGCTTTTTGATCTTGTATCCCACCCCTTTGCTGAACCCATTTACAAGCTTTAGCAGCTAGCCTGAGGTTCTTTGGGACTTTCTAAATATAGGATTATATACTTGCAAACAGTGAAAGTTGAACAGCTTCCTTTCAGATTTGGATGCCTTTATTTCTTTTTCTTGCAAAATTGCCCTGGGTAGAAATTCTAGCACAATGCTGAATAACACCAGTAACAGGGGGCATTCTTGTTTTGTTCTTGGTCTTTGAGTAAAGTCTTTCACTATTGATGTTAACTGCAGGTTTTCGTATGTGCATATGAAAGCAGGTTTTCCCCTTTAATTTTGCCACTTTCGGGTACTACATTAACTGATTTTCTTGTGTTGAACCACCACTGCATACGTGGAATAAAACCCACTTGATCATGGTGCATAATTCTTTTAATGTGCAGTTGTATTTGATTTGCAAGGATTCTGTTGAAGATTTTTGCATCTATAGTCATTAGGGAGACTGAGCTGTAATTTTCTTTCTTGCAGCATCTCTCTCTGGTTTTGGTATTAGGCTTCATAAAATAACTTAGTGTGCCCTCCTCTTCAATATTTTGGAAGGGTCTGAAAAGGACTGGTATTAATTCATCTTGGGATGACTGGTAGAATCCACCTGTGAAGCTATCTGGTCCTGGGTTTTTCTCTGTGGGGAAGTTTTTGAGGGCTGAATCAATCTCTCATGATTGGTTTGTTGAGGTCTTCTATTTCTTCAAGAGTTAATGTAGTTTGTTCATGTGTTTCTAGAAAATTGTCCATTTAAGTTGTCTAATTTGTTGGCATACATTTGTTCACTGTATCCTCTTATGACCTTTTTATTTCTGTGGGATCAATGGTAATGTCCCCCCCTCATTCCTGATTTTATTTATTTGCATCTTCTCTATTTTTTCTTTGTTGGTCTAGTTAAGGACATGTACATTTTATTGATCCTCCCAAGAAACTAATTTAGGCTTTGTTGAATCTATTATTTTTCTGTTCCAATTTCATTTATTTCCACCCTAATATTTGTTATTGCTTTTCTTCCACTTGCTTTGGTTTCTGTGCTGGTCTGAAGCTGTTGTATACTTCAGAAAAGCAACATTCTTTAATTTTGATTCAATACTGTTGGGTGGGATTATTTTGATTAAGTTGTTTTGATGGAGATGTGACCCACCAATTGAGGGTGGGAACTTCTGATTAGGTGAATTCCATGGAGATGTCTCTCCACCTAAATCAAGGTGTCCTTTACTAGAGTCTTTTAAGAAGGAACCATTTTGGAAAATGCTTCAGAGTTGACACAGACAAGAGATATTTGGAGATGTAGAAACAAAAGCCAGGAGAGAAAGCAAGCAGGCGTCATCATGTGCATTCCCAGTTGACAGAAATCCTGAACATCATCAGTTCTTTCTTGAGTCAAGGTGTCTTTATTAAATGCCTTAATCTGGACATTTTTATGGTCTTAGGACTGTAAACCTGTAACAATAAATTCCCTTTATAAAAGCCAATCCAGTTGTGGTATACTGCATTTCTGGCAGCATTAACAAACCAAAATACTTGTCTTTTAATTTAGGCACTTAGGGCTAAAAATTCTCTCTCAGCACTGCCTTCACCATATCCCATGAATTTTCTATGTTGTTTTCTCATTTCCATTCATCCCTAGATATTTACTGATTTCTCTTGCAACCTCTTCTTTGACTGACTGATTAAGAGTATGTTCCTGAACGTCCATATATCCGTGGATTTTACAGTTCTCAGCCTGTTATTCCATTATAATCAGAGAACGTGCTTTTTATAACTTCAATCTTTTAAAATTTACTAAGATCTGTGCTATAACCAAACAGGTGGTCTATCATGGAGAATGATCCACGTGCACTTAAGAATAATATATATATCCTGCTGTTTTGGGGTGCAATGTCTGTATATGTTTGTTAGGTCTAATTCACTTTTCTTATTATTCAAGTTCTGCTTCCTTATTGATCCTCTAATTAGTTGTCCTATCTATTGAAGAGTGGTGTACTGATGTGGCCAACTATTACTGCAGAGACATCATTACTCTCTTCACTCTTGCCAGTGTTTGCTTCAGAGATTTTGGGACACCCCAATTAGGTACATAAATAGTTATGATAGTTATCCTTTCTTGGTGGATTATCCCTTTTCTTAATATATAATTCTTAATATATAATTTCTTAATATATAATATATAAGATACCCTTCTCTGTATCTTATAACATGTTTGCATTTAAAGTCAATTTTTTTTTTCTGATATTAGTGCAGTTACTCCAGCTATCTTGGTTACTGTTTGTGTGGAATAGTTCTTTGCAGCCTTTCATGTTCATCCTATTATTTTCTCCTTGGGTCTAAGGTGAGTATCTTGTAGACAATATAGAGGGACCATACTTTTTTATGCATTCTGCCAATCTGGGTCTTCTGATTGGAGAATCCATTAACATTTAATAGTATTTTTTTTTACTGTAAAAGCAGTACCTACTTCAGCCATTTGAGCATTTTATATGTTATATCTTATTTTGTCTTTTTACCCTTTCATTTACCCTTACTGATTAATCTTCATTTCCACACTCTCCTTCAAGCTTCTCTCTCCTGTCTTTCCCTTAAGCCTGCAGAACTCTCTTTAGTATTTCTTGCAGGACAGGTGCCTAACAAATTCTTAGTTTCTGTTCATCTGCAAACATTTTAAACTCTCACTCATTTTTGCATGACAATTTTGTGGGATAAAGAATTCTTGGCTGGCAGTTTTCCTCTTTCAGTATCTTAAATATGTCATACCACTGCTCTCTCGCTTCCATGGTTTCTGATGAGAAACTGGCACTTACTCTTATTAAGTATCCCTTGTATATGATGGATCACTTTTCTCTTGCTTTCAGAATTTTCCCTTCATCATCAGCAGTTGACAGTCTTATTAGTATGTGTTTCAGAGTAGGTCTATTAGGATATACAGTTTGGAGTACATCAGAATTCTCAGACATGTATATGTAGTGTGCCTTTTGTAAGATTAGGGAAATTTTTAGTCCTTATTTCCTCAAATATACTTTTTGCTCCCTGTCCACTGTCTTCTCCTTATGGAATACCCAGGACAGGCATGTTGCACTTTATGCTCTTATTCAATTCCCTGAGATCCTGTTGAATCTTTCCCATTCTTTACTGCTATCTGTTCTTTTGTCTGCTCGATTTTGGACGACTTATCTTCTAGCTTACTGATCCTTTGTTCATCCTGTTCAAATCTGCTCTTCTGTGCCTCTAGTGTATTTTTTAATCTCGTCTATTATGCCTTACATTGCGACAGGTTCTGTTACTTTTCTTTTGCATGCTTTCAAATTCTTTTTTAGGGTTACCCAATGTCTTCTTAATATCCTTTATCTCTTTTGACATATTTTCCTTCATTTCCTTAAATTCATTTATGAGATCATTTTGACCATCTTTGATTAATTGTTCCAAACTCTGTAACACCTCCAACTTTTTGTTTTGTTCTGACTTTTTGTTTATTTGACTTCCTGTTTCGTAGCACAGCTTGTCTTTTTTGCCGATATCTGGGCCTCTGACTGTCATGATGAGATTATTCTCAAGATTGGTTTCTCTCTCTTGTCTAGGATTTTGTTGCTTATTGGGTTTGTGTTAAGGCTCTTCTTTAACACTTGGTTTGTCAGTATTTCCCAGCCAAACAAGGCCAGAGACCAATGCTGGGGGTGTAGGTCAGCTCCAAAGGGCCCTGTGGAAAGTGTCAGTAAAGATGCTGAACAAGCTCTTTTTCTTTTTTTTTTCCAGCTCCCCAAGGCTGTACTTTCTTGGCTTACCTAGCAGTTGGTGCTCTTCAGCAACCTATTTCCCTGCACCCCTAAAAGGAAGCAGAATATTTTTAGTCCCCTGTTATCTGCACCTTTAATATGGGTCTAAATAATGGGACCCAGTGGTCTAAATTTGCTGGCCAATAATTGGATCAGTACTGGGCCATGCCTCATTCTGTCTTAGGGAGGAAGGTTTCTGTGGCTTTTATAATATACAACAGTCACCAGGCAGGGATTGACCCAACTTGAAGCTGCTTGGTCTTGAGAGTGAGGGATGGGCACCATGCACCGCAGCCAAGAGAGTTACTCAGTTCTTCACCACAGTTCCTCAGTCTCTTTATCCTGTTCTTTCCTGGATGCTGTATAGTACTCTCTTGGTCATTAGAGCCCAGAACGGTTGTTTCAGACAGTTTTTGCCTATCAACTACCTGTTGGAAGAGAAGTGAGTCCTGCAACTCCTATTTCACCATCTTCCCAGAAATCTCTCTTGACTTGGTTTTTATCAATTATACCCTCTTTCTTCTTTTTCTGATTAACCAGAAGATAGGACATAGCTCTAAACTGATTAAAATCTTAACCCATCTTCCAAGGACTTAGAGACCTTATTTCTACCTATATTATTGTTGTATGTATTTGATTAGCCATTATGTTCTTTCATGTTTGCAACACATTTACCAAGTTCTTCACTCTTTTTTACTTATTATATCACAGAGTATCCATTTAGAATTACTTTCTTTCTGACCTCACTCCTTTAGTGAGGATCTTTTCCTAAAATATCTTTCCTAAGACTCTAATCAAAAGTATTTATGTCATTCTTACGATATCCTTAATGCCACCCTCTCTCTTCACTATTTTACATCTTTTTCACTTCTCTTTTTGCATTTCAGGTAATTTATTCTACTGTATATATTCCACTTTATGAATTTCTTCTATTCGGCAATCTGGTGGCAATCACATCCTCTGATATTTCCTACTAAAACTTTTTACATGGTAACATACACAACACAAAATTTCCCATTTTAACCACTTTTGTGAGTACAATTTACTGACATTAATTATTCACATTACTGTGTTATCATCACCACTAATCAATTCACAATCAAAGCCTTTTCATCACATCAATCCAGTCAGATCTTTTCTAAGCACGTCTTTTCCTGGGAGTGAGCAAATGCCTGTATCAATTACCATGTACACATGAATACTCTGACTGTGCCCAACTTCCCCAAAGACATTAACCTTTCTTCCTGGCCCTGGTACTATTTTATTTCTCAACTGGTAATCCTTTGGATCAGGCAGCAATGGCTTGGTTATTTTTTTTTTCTTAAAGTGTTTTAGAGGCTCTGCCAGCCACCAATATATGCAGACCAAGCTCCAGAAAAGGCAGTATATGTATCCTGGATAAGTCCCTCAGGCTGTCACCGGGCAGACTAGCACAGGAATATATATGCAACCTAATATGCATACTGGGTTATTGTGCCCCAAGATACAAAATATTTCAATCGATCCAAATGGCTTCCTTGTGTCTCCTTTACAGTAAACTGCCCAGGCCATCACAACCAAAGCACAGGGAAACACTAATCTGATTTTTGTCGTCACAAATTAGACTTGGTTTTCTAGAGTTACATATAAAAGCAATCATAGAGTATGTACTATTTTTATGTCTGGCTTCTGATCAGCAAATATCTTTGATATCCATCCATGATATTGCATGGATATTATGCTATGGAAAGAAGAATATTCCCACAAAGATCGTATGTCCCAACACTGGTCATACAGAGGTGAACCCACTTGAAAAGAGAACCTTTGAAAATATTAAAGTGAGGCCAAACTAGATTAGGTTAGGCCTTAATCTAATATGACTGGAGTCTTTATAAAGAAGAAATTTGTACATGGTCATTACAAGACAGGAAAAGAGTCATGTGACAGAGGCAGAAAATTAATTATGGACTACCAGCAAGCAACCACCAGAACAGGAGACTTTACAGAAAGCATGTTACCACAAACACCTTGATTTTGTACCTCTATAGCTTTTAAAACTATGAGATAATAAAATTTCGTTCTTTAAGCCAACTATTTAGGTACTCTGCTATAGGACTTCTAGTGCTAACACATATCAGTAGTTCCTTATGGTGTTTCAATTTGCTAAAGCTGCTGGAATGTAATACACCAGAAATGGAATGGTTTCTTAAAAAGGAAGTTATTAAATTACAAATTTACAGTTCTAACACTACAAAAATGTCCATTTGAAGGCATCCAGAGAAAATCACTTTGACTCAAGAAAGAGCAGCTGATGTCCAGGATTTCTCTGTCAGCTGGGAAAGCACATTGTTAGGTCTGCTAGCTTCCTCTCCCAGCTTTTGTTTCAAATGGCTTTCCTGGGGGCATTTTCTTTCTGCATCTCTAAAGTTCTCTTTCTGCATCAGTTCTCAAGCTTTTTCCCAAAACAATTCCTTCTTAAAGGACTTCAGCAAGCAGGTTAAGACTAACCTTGAAACCACCTAATCAAAAGGTCCCACCCAAATTGAAGGGGTCACATTTCCATGGAAACAATTAAAAAGCTCCCACCCTACAATACTGAATCATGATTTAAAGAAGATGGCTTTTTCTGGGGTACACAAGAACTTTAAGCCAACACATATGGTCAATATATATACCGTTTATTTAATTCTCATGTTGGTGGACATTTGGGTTTAAAGTTTTTGAGTTTTTGTTTAAAACGTATGAACCAAGTTGCTATTAACATCAATGTGTAAGTCTTTGTGTTAATCTATGATATAATTTCTCTTGAATATAGACCTAAAAGTGCTAGTTCTGGGTTGTGACGGAAATTGTTTTTTATTGGTTGTTAACCTTTGAAGAAACTGATAAGCTGTTTTGCAAAACACTGGTTCAATTTTAGATTCTAATCAGAAATACAGGAGAGAATTAGTTGCTCCACAGCCTTATCAACACACAGCATTGTCAAATCTTTTTAACTTTACTGGTTCTAATGGTTGTGTCATTTTAATTTGCTAATGATTAATTAGGTTCAGCATCTTATCTCCTGAAATGTCTTTATTAGGTTTCAGTAGCAAGGTACTGCACAAAATTAAACCATCCTCTACTTTCTAAGTTTGTGTAGTTTGTAATCTTTATTCATTGACTATATTTTAGAAGTCACCAGAAGTCTTCCAGAACTTGAGTTCTCTTTGTGATAAGATTTTAATTAAGAATCCAGTTCTTAAATATCAATTGAAAGTTATTTAAGCTGGTTTGAAAATATTATGTACCCCCAAAAAACCATGTTTTAATCCTGATTCAATTTTATGAGGTAGTCACTTCTTTAAATCCTGATTCAGCACAATAGGTTGGAAACTTGACTAGATTATCTCCATGGAAATGTGACCTTTGATTAGATGGAGATGTGACACCACCCATTCCAGGCAGGTCTTGATTAGTTTATTGGAATCCTTTAAAAAAGGAAACGTTTTGGAGAGACAGCAGAGGCACATGGAGAACAGTTGCTTAACAGAACAAAGATATAGATATTTGGAGATGTTCTGAGCCCAGCAGACATCGGCCCAGGTTAAGCAAGCCAAAACCAGGAGAGAGTCAAGGGAAGCCAAGAGATGAAAGCCGGTACTGGAGAAGAAAAGTGAGGAACCCCCATGGGAACAGAAGCTGAAAGCAATGGAGCCCAGGAGCAAGGAGCCAACATGACTTTCCAACTCACAGAGGTGTTCCAGAATCATCAGCCTTTCTTGAATTAAGGTATCTCTCCTTGGATGCCTCAGTTTGGACATTTTTATAATTAGAACAGTAAACTTGTACCTCATTAAATTCCCCTTTTAAAAAGCTGTTTCAGTTCTGGTATACTGCATTCTGGAAGCTTTTGCAAACTAAGACAGCTATCAATTTCTGATTGAGTTGCTTCTGACAACTTGTATCTTATGTTATTGTATTTGTTGCCATAAAATTGTGCACAATATTCCTTTATTATTCCTTTAATGTCTGCAGAATCTTTAGGGATGTCCTTTTCCATTCCTGATACTAGTATAGATATTCTCTCCCTTTTCAATGACTGCCTTGGACAAAAGTTTATCAATTTTATTGATTTCTTCAAATATCAGCTGTTTATTTCAATGATTTTCTCCACTATTTTCTATTTCTTTAACTTCGGATCTCACTTTTATTATATACATTTTCTAAATATTTTTCCATTTAATTTGTATTTCTTGTTTGAGGCTTTCCTTCTTTTCTAATAAAAGCATTTAAAATGATAAATTTCCCTTCTGTTCACAACTACATTGTATAGATTTTGTTAAGGAGTCCTTTCATTTTTAAAAACTCTTTGTATTCTGAAATAATTTCAAAGCCACAGGACAGTTGCAAAAATGACACAAAACCCATTTAGTCCCACCCAGATATCCAGATCCACCAATTTTTAACATTTCACCACATTTGCCGTATCCTTCTTCCTATCTATCTGTGTGTCTGTCTATCTATCTATATACCTACCTACCCACCCAACTATCTTTTAAACCTTCACGTTCTTGGAAGACTTAATATTTCCATGTATATTTCCAAAGAATGATAATATTCACTTATGTAACCAAATTAAACACAATTATAAAGTTCAAGAAATTTAACACTGACATTAAACTTATGCAGGGAACTTCTGGAGAAGATGCTGGGGGACTGGGAGCACCAAGACTCACTCCTACAAAAAACCGCTAATTACAGGCACAAACACTGTCTGAAATACCTGTTCTAGTATTTCAATGGTGAGGGTAGCAGTATAGAGCATCCAGGGAAAATAATGAAGAGTCTGAGAAACTGTGGTAAAGAACTGTGGGTAATTCACCCCACAGTGATTGCCAATGCCCATAACCCACACTGGAGGTGAGCTGCCTCAGGTCTAGTCCCTGGCAGGCTATGGCAGACGGAGAAGGACGTGGAGCCCTCTGCCCCAAGAATGGGGCAGTGGTGGTGGTGGTAGGTGGGGGAATATTTGTGTACTGATCATGATTTCTGATGAGAGAATTTAGATCACTGGTTGCCGGCTCTGAACTGCTGCTTAGGCCCACCCCAGACAAGGACTGTCTTAACCATTGTTTCAGTCCTGCCCCAAACAGAGTTTTAAAGACAGAAGGCTCCCTTACAGGTGTGGGGAACAGTCTGCTGACGAGCACAATCCACTAGCCAGATAAGGAAAGCACAGCTTCAGGAAGCCACCAGTGCCAGTCTGAATCTGTGGTGGACCCCAGAAAAGCCATGCCCTTTGATCCTCATTTAATACTGCTGGGTGGAAGCATTTTGATTTGTGTCCATGAAGATGTGACCCACCCAATTGTGGGTGGTAACTTTTGATTTGATGATTTCCATGGAGGTGTGTCTCCACCCACTGAAGGTGGAGTTGTTTGCTAGAATCCTTTAAAAGAGGAAACATTTGGGAGAGAATTCTTTTGGTAGAGCCACGTGAAAGCCAGCAGACGCTGCCATGTTCGCCATGTGCCCTTCCAGCTGACAGAGAAATGTTGAACATTGTCGGCCTCCTTAAACCAAGGTTATCTTTCTCCAGATGCCCTAAATTGGACATTTTCTATAGACTTGTTTTAACTGGGACATTTTCTCAGCCTTAGAACTGTAAACTAGCAACTCATTAAATTCCCCCTTTTAAAAGTCATTCCATTTCTGGTATATTGCATTCCAGCAGCTAGCAAACTAGAACACCACCAAAAAGGTGTCTTTTCTGACCCTTTCTGCAGGACTCTTAGGAACTGATTTATACCCCCTTCGAAGCTCCCTGACCCTGTTTTCTACTGGGAAATAGTGACTTGGGAAAGTCTTCCTGCATTTACATTCTTTCCAGAATTTGCACCCCATGAATAAGCAGAGGCAATGAAAAGAGAGTTTAAAAAAAAACTATAGCAGCACAACAAACAAACAAAACACACAACAGATCAAGATTCTAGAGAAGGCTCTCAAGTCAACTCATCAGGTGAACTCACTGCCCTCCCCATGTGGGACATGACTCCTGGCAACCTGGGACATGACCTCTGGGGATAAGCCTGGCTTTGGCATTGTGGGGCTGAGAAAGACTTATGGACCAAAAGGGGGAAGAGAAATGAAATGAAATAATGTTTCAGTGGCTGAGAGATTTCAAATGAGAGGTCATTTAAAGTTATTTCTTATGCACTGTATAGGTATCCCTTTTCAGTTGGTATTGGAGTAGCTAGAGGGAAATCCCTGAAACTGTTGAACTGTAACCATAGCTTTGATTCCTGAAGATGGTAACATAACTATAGAGCTTTTAAAGTGTGTCCGTGTGACTGTGGAAACCTCGTTACTGATACTCCCTTTACCCAGTGTATGGACAGATGAGTAAGAAAAAAAAAATAGAAAAAAGAAATAATAGGGGGGTGGATATGGGATGTTTTGGGTGCTCTTTTATACTGTGTCTTTTTTTTTTTGACTAATGAAAATGTTAAAAAAATCTGTTGTGATGACAAATGCAAGCTATATGATGATACTGTGAACCACCAATTGTACACTTTGGACAATTATATGGTATGTGAATATATAATATATCTCAATAAAACTGCATTAAAAAAAAGATTCCAGAGAAAGAATAGAGGGGGAAAAAAGTGTTCCCTTGAGGGTGAAAAAAACTACACAAGTAGTACAATTTTAAAAATCGCACCTCAAAAAAAAAAAAAAATCACACCTCATACCTAAAGAAACAATCACATAAAGAGCTGAAAAAATCTATTTGGTCCAAAAGAGGCAATTCTAAATAAAGGCCTAGAATAAGTTGAACCAAGTGTCAAAGAGTCTTAATAAAAAGCCAATAAACAAAATCCCTAGGCAAGAAAGACAAAGTGACCTTCAGAGTAAACTCATCATGATAATCAGATACCTAGAAATCAGCAAAAAATTGCAAGCTCACTAAGTAATAGGAAGATATGGCCAACCAAAGAAACAAAACTCCAGAGGAGACACAGAATATGAAACAACTAATCAAAGATATTCAAACAAATCTCTCAAATTCAAGGAGATGAAGGAAAATAAAGTTAGAGAGATAAAGGATATTAAAAAAAACAGTGGTTGAGAATAAAGAATTTAAAAGTATGAACAGAAATATAACAGAACTTATGGCAATGAAAGGCACAATAAGAGCAATCAAAAATACACCAGAGACATACAAAAGCAGATTTGAACAAGCAAAAGAAATGGCAAATGAAAGCATAGGACAATCAAAATCTTACAGACAGAAACAGAGAAAAGAATGGAAGTAAGTGAGCAGGATTGCGGGGAATTGAATGGCAGCATGATGCACAAAAAAATATAGGTGGAATGGTGGTCCCAGAGGAGAAAAGAAGAGAAGAAGGATAGAAAAAATACTGGAGGAAATAATAAATAAATAAAAATTCCCAACTTTTATGAAAAAAATAAACATACATGCCCAAGAAGCACAACATACTCCATAAAGAATAAATCTTAACAGAACTACTCCAATACATATATTTATTAGAATGTCATATGCAAAAGATTAAGACAGAATTTTGAAAGCAGCAAGAAAAAAGGAATCCTCAGATACAAGGGAACAACAGGATTAAGTCCCACTGACATAAATCAGAATACAGAGTAAAGGATGATACTGTCTATATTTTAAAGCTTCAACTTCTGTATGAGACCAAAGAAAGAGATGTTTATTTTGTCCAAAATTTAAATTTCCTGTAGTATAATATCTAATTTAAACTGTCTGGTCAGTTTATTTAAACAACTTAAATACACGGAAGGAGATCTTGTTATTCTGCATAGGATTTGTAATACCTTGATATATTACAGAGTATTTTGGACAGAAAATTAAAAAGTACTTCCAAAGAAATGATGTGGAGAAAAGATAGGGAACTATTAAACTTCCTCACCTGGGGAATTCCTGATAGTCTCTTAAGCATTAAGAACTCCCAATTTCATAAGCCAAAACCTCAATCTTGAGATTTGCCCTCATGAAACTTATTTCTGTAATGGTGAAGCTGAGCCTACTTATAATTATACCCAAGAGTCACCCCTAAGAACCTCTTTTGTTGCTTAGATGTGGCCTCTCTCCCTAAGCCAAACTCTGAAAATAAACTCACTACCCTCCCCCCTATGTGGGATATGACTCACAGGAGTCTAAGTCTCCCTGGCAATGTAGTGTATGACAACCAGGGATGAGACTGCCTGTGGCATCATAGGATTGCCAATGCCTTCTTGACCAAAGGGGGAAGATAAATAAAACAAAATAAAATTCCAGCAGCTATGAGATTTCAAAGAGTTGAAAGGTCATTCTGGAGGTTACTCTTATGCAAGCTTCAGTCAAATATTGCAAATTGCCACTGTATACCAAGCCCCAACCAGCAGTACTCCTGAAAATTCTGGGCTCTATCTAAGACTCTATAAAAGTTTACTTATTAAGTTTATTTTTACAGAAACTTAAAGCCTCCAAATAGCTCCTAAGCCAGTTAAGCCCTGAAATGTAGAGGTACAGTCTCTCCAAAAACATCGACCAGTTTAATTCTCTACCCTATAAGGTAGAAACTCTTCTTTAACACAAAGAGATTAGAATTGTCATTGCTCAGACATCCCTGAAGATTGAGAGAATGATCAAATGTGAGGGAGAAGTTGTAACTGAGAAGTTACGATTTAACTGATGGTTATGGTTAACTGACTCATTATATAGATATTTCTTTTTAGTTTTTAGCATATTAGACTAGCCAGAAGAAAACATATGAAACCGCTGAACTGTAATTCAGTAGCTTTGGTCTTTGATAATGACTGTATAACTACACAGCTTTCAACTTCTGCTTGTGTAATTGTAAAAACTTTGTGGCTGACAAGCCCTTGATCCAGTGTATGGGTAGATGAGTAATAAAATACAGACATGTATGAAGAAAAAAAAGATTAAGCCCAATTTCTCATTAGAAACCATGGAGGTAAAATGGTAGTGGTGCGATATATTTATGGTACTAAAGGAGTTAAACTGCCAGCCAAGAGTACTTGATCTGGCAAAACTACTCTTCAAAAAAGAGGGAGAGTTTTTAAATATTCACACAGGAACAGAAGCTGAGAGAGTTCATCAACAAGAGACCAGGAGTTCTTACAAGAGAGCCCTGCAGACTGAAAAAAAGACAGGAGAGAAAGAAGCATGGAAGAGAGTGTACAAATGAGGATTACCAATAAGGGTAATTAAAATAGTAGAAAGAGAGGCAAAAATAAGATATGTCACATTAAAATGAAGGGATAAAATGGCTGAAACACTTCCTTTACAATAATAACACTGAATGCTAATATAGTAAACTTTCCAAGCAAAGACCCAGACTGGCAGCATGGATAAAAAAAAAGTATGATCCATCTCTATGCTATCTACAAGAGACCTAACTTAGATTCAGAGATGCAAATAGGCTGGAACTAAAATTGGAAAAATATATTACACGGAAACAATAACCAAAGAAGACCTATAGTATCTATATTAATATTGAAAATAATAGCGCTTAAATGAAAAACTGTTATAAGAGACAAAGAAGATATTATATATTAGTAAAAGGAGCAATCCACAAAGAAGGAATAATCATAAATATTTATGCACCTAACCAGGTGACCCCAAATCCACGAGGCAAACACTAGCAAAACTTAAAAGAATAATAGAAGTCTCTACAATAATAGTTGGATACTCTCATCAAGAGACAGAACATCTAGACAGAGGATCATTAAGGAAACACAGAACTTGAATAAAAAGAAAAATAAACTAGACCTAACAAACATATACAGAATTTGGCAACACTAAACAGCAAGATACACATTCTTCTCAAGTGCCCATGGATCCCTCTCCAAGACATACCACATGGTGGGTCACAACAGAGGTCTAAATAAATTTTAAAAGATTGAAATTATACAAAGTGCATTCCCTGATCATAAAGGATTGAAGCTGGAAATCAATAACAGGATGAGAACTCAAAATTCATAAATATATGGATGTTAAGCCACACTCTTCAACAATCAGTTGGTAAAAGAAGAAATGGCAAGAAAAAATAGTAATTATCTACAGAAGAATAAAAATGAGAACATAACATATTAAAAACTTATGGGATGCAGTGAAGGCAGTGCTGAGAAAGAAATTTATAGCCCAAACTCCTACATTAAAAAGAAAGAAAGAACTAGAATCAAAGCCCTCACTTCATACCTGGTGGAACTGAAAAGAGAACAGCAAACTAATTCCAAAGCAAGCAGGAGGAAAGAAATCACCAAGACTTGAAGCAGAAATAAATTAATTTTAGAATTAAAAACCAATAGAGAATAACAGAACAAAGAGTTGGTTCTCTGAGAGGATCAATTAAATGCACACATTCTTAGCTAGACTGACAAAGAAAAAATAAATAAAACCAGTAATGGGGGAGACATTACACTGAACCCACAAAAATAAAAATATATGTCAACAACTTAGACAAAGTGGACAATTTCCTAGAATTACCAAAACAACCAACACTGACTCTAGAAGAATTCAAAGACCTCCAGAGACCAATTACAAGACATTGAATCTGTTATCAAAAATCTCCCAACAAAGAAAAGCTCAGGATCGGATGGCTTCACAGGTGTGCTTTACCAATCATTCCAAGAATTAATACCAATCCTGCTTAAACTATTCCAAAAAATTGAAGAGGAGGGAACACTACCTAACTCATTTTATGAAGTCAACATCATCCTAATACCAAAGCCAGACAACAAAAGAAAATTACAGACTAATTTCTCTCTAATGAATATAGATGTATAAGTCCTCAACAAAATACTTGCAAATTGAATGCAATAGCATATTTAAGGTATTATACTCCATGTTTTATCCCAGGTAGGCAAGGGTTGTTCAACATGAGAAAATCAATTAATGCAATATGCTACATTAATGAATCAAAAAGGAAATTTACATGATCATTTCAATTGATGCAGAAAAGGCATTTGACAAAATCAAGCATCCTTTCTTAATAAGACCATCAAAAGACTGTAACAACAAAATTTCCTCAACATGAAAAAGAGCATATAAGAGAAACCCATAGCTAACATCATGCTCAATGGTGAAAGAATGATAGCTTTCCCTCTAAGATGAGAAACAAGACAAGGATTTCCACTGTCATCAGTTATTCAACACCATGCTAGAAGTTCAAGCTAGAGATGTTTGACAAGTAAAAAAAAATAAAAGGCATTCAAGTTGGAAGAAAGAAGTAAAACTTTCGATCTTTAAAATTTGATGGGGAATCTATCATAAAAAAAACAGACTTCCCAAATCCCAATGAAAAAAATAGAGAAGGGAATGCTTTCTAACTTCTTCTATAAGGTCATATTATCTTAACACCAAAGACAGCAACAGATAGGAAAACTACAGATCAGCATCTCTAACAAGTACACATAGAAAAATCCTCAACTAAATCCTAGGAAACTCAATCTAGCAGCATATGAAAAGGATTTTATACAGCATGACTAAATAATTCCAATAGGAAATAAATACCCAGGAGAACTGAAAATAAAGTAGTGCACAAATGTTTACAGCAGCATTTTTCACAACAGCTAAAAAGTGGAAACAAAATAGGGCATATTCATACAAAGGGACATTATTCAGCCAGAAATGGGGATCATATACTGATATATTCTACAATATGGAACTTGAAAACATTGTACTGTGAAAAAAAAACTAGCTATAAAAGCCCACATCTTGTAGGATTCCATTTATACGAACTGTCCAGAACAGGCAAATCCATAGCAACTGAAAACAGACTTGTAGTTGTCAGGGTCTAAGGACCAGGGTAATGGGGAGTGACTGCTTGATAGGTATGAGGTTCCTTTCCAGGGAGATGAAAATCTTCTGTAATTTAGACAGTGATGTCTGTAGAACTCTGAGAATGTGCTGAAAGTCACTGAATTACACAATTTAAAACAGTTAAAATTTTATGTTACATTAATTTTACATAAATAAAAATAAAATATTTCTTCTCACTTAAAAAAACAAAAATAAAGGTGCTGGTAAAACTGAATATCCCTGGGCAAAAGAATGAAAAAAGGATCCCTATATCTCACACCTTTCACAAAAATTAACTCAACATGGATCAATGACCCAAATAAAAGAGCCAGGACCATAAATCTTCAGAAAGAAAATGTAGGGAAGCATCTCTAACATCTTATGGGAGACAATGGTTTTTAGACTTTACATCCAAGTACAAATAATGAAAGAAAAAACAGATAAATGGGACCTCCTCAAAATTAAAAAAATTTTGTGCTTTAGAAGTACTTACTGCTTCTTTCTATCAAATAAGTGAAAATGCAACCTTTTATATGGGAGAAAATATTTGGAAACCAATATCCAATAAGGGTTTAATATCCACCATATATAAAGAAATCTTACAACTCAAAAATAAAAAGACAAAACAAAACATTAAAAATGGGCAGGGGTGGTGCGACGGTGCCTTCAGTGGCAGAATTCTCGCCTGCCATGCCAGAGACCCAGGTTCAATTCCTGGTGCCTGCCCATACAAAATAAATAAATAAATAAAAATAAGATAAAATTTTTAAAACAGGCAAAAAACTTGAATGGACATTTTTCTAAAGAGGAAATACAAACGGCCAAAACCACATAAACAGATGCTCATCATCACTAACTATTAGGGAAATGTAAATAAAAAACCACAATGAGGTATCATTTCATACCTATAGACTACCCACTACTTACAAAGCTACAGCTGTTGGAGAAGATAAGGAAAAATAGGAACACTCACTCATTGCTGGTGAGAATGTAAAATGGTGTAGCCACTATGGAAGACAGTTCAGCAGTTCCTCAGGAAGAAGTATAGAACTGCCATAGGATTTGGCAATCTTGCTGCTAGGTAAAAACCCAGAAGAACTGAAAGCAGGAACTCAAGTGGACATTTTCATACCAATGTTTATAGCAGCATTATCACCAATTGAGAAAAGATGGAAGCAAGCCAAGTGTTCATCACCTGATGAATGAGTAAACAAAATGTGGTATATATATATATATATATATATATATATATATATATATATATATACACGAAGGAATATTATTCAGTTGTAAGAAGGAATGAAGTCCTGATGCATGCAATGTGGATGAACTTTTGAGGACATTACGTTGAGTGGAAGTGAGTGAAATAAGTCAGACACAAAAGGACAAATATTACATGATCTCCCTGATATAAAACAATTAGAAAAAGCAAACTTACAGAGTAAGAATTTAGAGTACAGTTTATCAGGAGTTAGCATGGTGGTAGACAATGGGGAGCCCATGCTGAATTTGTGAAGAATTTCTAGTTAGGGTGACTGTAAATGTTTGGAATGGGACAGTGGTGAGGGCAGCACATTATTGCGAATGTAATACTGCTGAATGATCTGTGTGAATGTGGTTGAAAGGTGAAGCTTTGGGTCATATATGTTCCAAGAAGGAAAGTTATATGGGATTATATAACAAAGTGAACCCTGTTGTGGTTGATGACTGTTGTTAATAATAGAGATATAAGAATGTCCTACCACGAATTGTAACAAATGTACATCACTACAAAGTGTTAATAGAGCAGTATATGGGAAAAATACAACTAATGCAAACTATGGAGTATTGTTAACTGTAATATTTAAATATTCTTTCATCAATTGTAAAAAAAGATTCCAAACCAATGCAATATGTCAACTGAGAGATGTAGCAGAACGTTATATTTGGTACATGACTTTAATGTAAACTTACAACTTAATTAAAAAGAAAATAATTTTTAAAATATATGCTAAGTGAAAGAAACCAGACACAGACAGTACCAATAGGTATGATTCCATGTGTATAAAACGTAAATAAAAATAAATCTAGAGAGATATAATTAGATCAGTGTTTATGTAGGGCTGGGAAAAAACAGAGGAGCCGCAAAGTGACTGCTAAGGGGTGTGAGGTTTATCTTTTGGGAGTAATGAAATGTTCTAAAATTGTTGTGATGAATGTACAATTCTGTCTTTATACTAAAGGGACTGACTGTACACAATGGATGTACAAAAAGCTCGTAGACTATATTCCAACTTTTTCCTACATCCCAATAATATCCTTTGGATATCTTCTCCTTCAGTATTAGGTCCAGTCCAGGACTGTGTACTGAGGGTATGTCACTTTCTCTTTAGCCTCTCTCTTTTTCTTAATTGTGGAAACATACATACAACATAAAATTTCCCATCTCAAACACTACCAAGTACGCAATTTAGTGGGATTAATCACAATTTTTGTTCTATCCTCACCACTATTTTCATTTTCATTCAGTTAAAAAATTTATAATTTCCCATATGATGTCCTGTTTTACCTATAAACATGTTGTTTAAATTTGTCAACTTTTGTTCCTCTGGGTATATTTCAAGCTTCACTCTTGTATATTCTTTATGACTAAAAACTTCAATATTTCTTGTACTGCAGATTTGCTAGTGTTGAATTCCCTCAAGCTACTGCTTTTCTGAAAATGCATTCTGTCATCATTGTTAAAAGACATTTTGCTTGGATAAATATTCTAAATTGACCGTTCTTTTTTTTTCAATCTCATCACTTTAAAGATGTCCTTCTATTATCTAATGGTTTGAAAGTTACAGAAGACAAATTTGCAGTCAGTTCTTATTTTGCTCCTTTGTACATGATGTGTCTTTTTTCTCTGGCTGCTTTTAAGACTTTTTATCATTTACTTGACAATTTGCTTATTATGTGCCTTAGTGTGGTTTACTTTGAATGTATCCCGCTTGGGGTAGATTAGGCCAATGAAATCTGTTAGTTTACAGTTTTCTTCAAATTTAAAAAATTTTGACCATTATTTCCCCAAAACAACTTTTCTGTGCCTTTACTCTTTTTTTATGAGATTCAATTATATGTATGATAGATGATTTGATACTGTTCCACAGGACAATGAAGCACTGTTCATTTTTTTCCCACTTCTCTTTCTATGCTTCATGTTCAGCAGTTTCTGTTGCTACTTTTCAAATTCAATGTCCTTTCCTTCTGTTGTGCCTAGTTTGCTCTTAACTAAGCATGCTTAAAGCACACAATTTAACAGTTTTAATATAAGTATACACCTGTAAAACCATTACCACAATTAAGATAACACTCAATATGCCAAACATTTCCTCATGATCATTTTAAAATTCTCTCACCGCTAACCTGAGGCAAAAACTAAAATGCCTTTAGTCACATAAATTTAGTTTGTATTTTCTAAAACGTCACATAAATAGAAATAATTACACAGTCTATATTCTTTCAAAAATGGCTGGGATGTATTGTAGATTTAATTACCTATTTTTAGTTTTTCTTTTTCTTTCTTCTTTTTTGTAAGAAATAACACGTACAAAAAAGCAATAAATGTTTGAAGCACATCGCAACAATTAGCTGTAGAACAAATTTCAGAGTTTGGTATGGGTTAAAATTCCACAATTTTAGGTTTTTACTTCTAGCTGTTCTAAAATACTGGAGAAAAGAAGTATCAATATGATGATTTAACTATCATACTTATTTGTTAAACTCTCCCTTCTATGTATAACTCCACTACCACCTTGTCATGGTTAGGAACACTGTCAACTTGGCCAAGTTGTGGTAGCTGTTAATCTGGGCAAGTACTGGCCTGTCTGTTGCAATGATGACATTTCATAGGATTAGGTCATGATCACGTCAGCTGTATCCACAGCTGATTCCATTTGTAATCAGCCAAAGAGGAGTGTCTTCTACAATTAGTGATGCTCAATCTAATCACAGGAAGCCTTTTAAGGAGGACTCAGAGGAGACAGGCCCCATTCCTGCTTTAGCTGGTGAGCCTCTCCTGCGGAGTTCATCCAGACCCTCCATTGGAGTCATCAGCTTCACAGCTTGCCCTGTGGATTTTGGACTCTGTGTTCCTGCGGTCACGTGAGACACTTTTATAAATTTTATATTTGCAAGTGTTCCTTGTTGATTCTGTTTCTCTAGAGAACCCTAATTAATACACACCTCTGATATCACTTTCTCCCACTCTTTAGGGGTGTTCTGGCTATGCCCATTCTAAATTTTTCATGTTAGAAGGGGCTGTTGATAATATGGGATAGGGGGATGGAATTAGTAGATATTCTGGAGGACTTATTTGGTACAGGGACCCATTTGGAGGTTGTAGGTTCCAAGAAAGTTACCCTACGGCATGGAAGCTTTGTAAAATCTTATATAACGCCCTAAGTGTTCTTTAGAATTGGCAGGAATGGTTTTGGTTGAGGTTTGGCAAGCTATGATAGTTAGCAATGTCTAACTGAAGCTTGTGTATAAGTGACCTCCAGAGTAGCCTCTCAACTCTAATGTGAACTCTTTCAGCCACTGATATCTTATTTGTTACACTTCTTTTCCTCCTTTTGGTCAGGATGGCATTGTTGATCCCATGGTGCCAGAGCCAGGTTCATCCCTGGAAATCATCTCCCGTACCACCAGAGACTTTCGCCCCTGGATGTTATGCCCCATGTAAGGGGAAGGGCAATGACTTCACTTGTAGAGTTGGGCTTAGAGAGAAGCCACATCTGATCAACAAAAGAGACCCTCCAGAAGTAACTCTTACGCATACCTATAGTACGCTAAGCTTCTCCATGACATACATAGCTTCACAAGAGTAAGCCTCAACCAATACTCTCAATTTTAGATAATTTCATTGTTCCCAAAAGAGAGATAATCAATAAACATACCCTCACCAGATAGAAAATTCAAACCTTCCCTTAACACTTGTCCCTCCCCCCATTATTTATCCCTGGTTGTTGCTGTGTCAACTGTTGATGTTTTCCTGTTAAACATAGCATAGCATGCATCAGCTTTTCCCCCACTATACCCCAAAATTATACACTTTGTACAAGAGTCATACTTTTGCAGTTCATTCAAGAAATTTATATGTATAATGTTAATGACTGGGATACATGAATCTATACAACCTCTTTCAATCATGCTCACCTTCAATATGGCAATATTACTTATAGACCCATTAATGAACTGCCTTCACTTGATCCATTAAGTTACATTTAAGTTCAACCTCATTAACTAATCATTCACCTATCTCTAGCTTCCATGTATCTTTAGATCCCCTATATTTTATTATAAGCCTCTGATTTTACATTTACCATGGTCATAAGAGTGGAGTCATACAGTATCTATTCTTTTGCATCTGACTTATTTCACTCAGCATTATGTCCTCAAGGTTCATCCATCTCATTGTGTGCTTCAGGACATCACTTCACCAGTTACTGATGCATAATATTCCATCGTGTGTGTGTGTGTGTGTGTGTATACACACACACATAGCATATACATATATATATATACACCCATTTTGTTAATCCACTCGTCTATGGATGGGTACTTGGATTGTTTTCACCTTTTGGCAATTGTGAATAATGCTGCTCTGAACATCGGTGTGCAAATGTCTGTTTGTGTAACTGCTTACTGTAGGTTTATTTTTAAATTTTTTAAAAAATTGGAATGGGCTTGGATGATCTTTGCAAAATACAACACACTGCAAAATCTTCAAAAATTTTTATTACTTAACTTTTAATTGTGGTAACATATAAGTAACACAAATATTCCCATCTTAACCACTTCCAGTGGTACTGGTTATATTCACTATGTTGTACTACCATCATCACCATCCATTACTAGAACTTTTTCATCACTCTAAACAGAAACTCTGTACCCATTAAGCAATTAAGTCCAGGCAAAGAACTGGGGTGATCATAAGGCCCATATAGTTAGCATCTCTTTTTCTCAGGGACCTGAGCTACCTATTTTCCAGTGTATAAAGCACTGTTTGAAATATGTGAAGGTTCTGGATCCTAGCCAAAAACCAATGTGTGATTTTTCAAGCCTGATCATGGGCAATTACAAAGGCTTTACCTCACAGGCCTCATGGGGGTAAGTTGCCCTCCCGACCGAAAATTTGCTACCCAGTCAATGCACTGCAGTCTCTGAAGGGAGTCTGCAGTCAAGAACTCTGGCCCTGGGCCAATTATACTCTTGCAAATATGTGCTTTGTTAGTCCCGGTGTCTCCAATTAAAGGCATCCCTATCGAGGGCTTGAAACCAAGGTCTTGCTCAGGCACCTCTGTTGAAACCACCTTTTTGAAGGAAGTCAGAGGCAATCTTGAAGACATTTTTCTCCACTCTGACTGACTCAATGCTCAGCATTTTCCCGCTCCTATCCCTTCCTTTTTTTTCCCCTGGCCCCTGGTTCCATAAAACTGCAAAAGCTCCTCCAGCAGTGGAGTTCAGGGCTCCTCCAGCAGTGAGACAACCCTCACTTTTGCACTGATCCATTTGACTCTTGTTTGGTACAGTTCCATATGGGGAAAATGGAACAGAAAGAGTCAGTGCTTATACCATCTCATTAAGTGATTAAGAGCTTAACTGTTGGCTTCATTTTGGCCGCTTTCTTAACTGGCTACCTACTTATTGGCAGCTCTCAACTTTCTCAGCTCACCTCAACTCTGGAGAATATTTCAGCTCAGCTCTTGACAAGTATTCCGAGTTGTCTTTTCAGTTCTCTGCTGCTTTTATTATTTCTTTTTAATCCAGCATTTTTCATTGCTTTCAGCAGAAGGATTAATACAGATAACATAGATCACCCTTACTCAAAACTACTTTATTCAGTTTTATATAAAGACACAATTCATTTTCACACCAAGAGTCAGGTGATGACTTTTTGCTTTTTATTACATACAGTTTTACACTGAATCTTTGTAAGTGTATCATACTGCCAAGTGTTTGAGGGTTTTTTGGTAGAATTATTTTGTCCTAGGGTATGGTTATCTTCAACTTTACTAGGTATTGAATTATCTTCTCCAAGGTGGTTGAATAAACATACAACCCCATCAAAAACAGTAGCTATTTTCACCAAATGCTCAACAAAACTTGATATTATGAGACTTTATATTTGGCAAACACATGATTTGCAGTTCCTTGATTATTACTAATGTTCTTCATTTTTTCAAATGTTCTATATCAGATTTCCTTTTTTGTGACTTTCCCTTCCCATTTAACTGGGTTGTTGGCCATGCAATAATTGACTAATTATTTATATATAAAATTTGACAATAATTATCAATTTCATCAATTGCAAACACCTCCCAATTATGGCCTGACTTTTCATTTTGTCCTCTCATACAACCCCATCAAAAACAGTAGCTATTTTCACCAAATGCTCACCAAAACTTGATATTTTTGCTCACAAAAATCTGCCTTTACACTTTTGTTTCAAGGTGGCTTTGTCAGAAAATCTGTTGAAACTCAAATATATGTGTGAATATGAGTGTACTTATAAGGTTTTGAGGCTTCGCCTCTCATATGTAGTTCTTTAATCTATCACGATTCATTTTTTATGAACAACATAATATGGACATCCAATTTTATACCAAGCACCATTACATCTCAACTGATTAGGAAGTCAACATTTATTACCTATAAAAACCCCAAATGTATAAGGGTTTGCTTTTTTAAGTAACAGCTTTGAGGTATAATTTACTATCATAAAATTTACCTGTTTTATATGCACAATTAATGGATTTTAGTCTATTTAAAGAGTTGTGTAATCACTACTACAATCTTATTTTATAAAATTTTTATCATCTACCAAAGAAACCTTGTGGCTATTGAGAGTCATCAATCTTACTCACCACCTCACCCCATACCCCTGCTAATGCTGTGTACCTATTAACCCACTTTCTGTATCTGTAAGATTTGCCTTTTCTGAACATTTCATGAAATGGACTACAGAATATGTACTATTTTATGTCTGGCTTCTTTCACTGGTCATAATAATGTCTGACACTCATTCATGCTGTAGCAGGTATTAGTACCTTAATTCTTTATAGTGTTAAATAATATTCCATTGCATGGATATACCACATTTTGTTTATCCATTTGCCATTTGATGGTATTTTCATTTGTTCTACTTTTCTGACTGCTGTGAATAATGCTGCTATAAACATATGCATACAAGTCACTGTGAACGTATATTTTCACTTCTTAGGTAGCTATCTAGGAGTAGAACTGCTGAGTCATATGGTGTTCTAGTTTGCTAGCTGCCAGAACACAACACACCAGAGATGGATTGGCCTTCAATAAAAGGGGATTTATCTAGTTAATGTATAGTTGTTCAGAGGAAAGGCAGCTAACTTTCAATTAAGGTTCTTTCTTACATGGGAAGGCATAGGGCAATCTCCACTGGCCTTCTCTCCAGGCCTCTGAGTTCCAACAACTTTCCCCGGGATGACTCCTTTCTGCATCTCCAAAGGTCTGGGCTGAGATGAGGTATGCTGAGCTGCTTGGGCTGTGCTATGTTGAGCTCTCTCATGTATGCACCAGCCAATTAAATCAAACATCATTCATTGCAGCAGGCACAACTTACCTCTCAGTGACTGCAGATGTAATCAGGAACAGATGAGGTTCACAAGCCATTAGCTCATGTCCACAGCAATAGAACTAGGCACTTTCACCTAATCAAGCTTACACCACAATCTAACTACCACATATGGTAATTCTGTTTAACATTTTAATTGCCAAACTATTTTCCAAAGTGACTGCACCATTTTACAGTTCCACTAGGAATTTTACCACACTTTCACCAACACTTGATATTGCGTATCTTTTTGATTCTAGCCATTCTAATGAAAATGAAGTGGTATCTTATGGTTTTGATTTGCATTTTCTTAGTGACTAAAGATGTTGAGCATATTTTCATGAGCTTATTGGCAATTTATAGTTATAATTCTTTGATGCAATATCTATTCAAATTCTCTGCCCATTTTTAATAGGGTTATTTGCTTTTTATTATTAAGCTGTAAGAGTTCTTTTAGATGCAAGTTCTTAATGAAATATTTGACTTGCAAATATTTTTTTCCCAAATCTCTGCATTGTCTTTCACGTTCTGGATAGTGTCTTTTGAAAAACAAAAGTTTGTAACTTTGATTAAGTCAAATTTATCAATTTTTCTTTGTAGGTATGTTTTTGGGCTCTCCACTGACCTTTCTGTCTATTTCTAATGCTTAAAACATTGCAGCATTAGGATATTTGTTATGGACTGAATCATGTCTCCGAAAAAAAACATCTTCAGGTCCTACCTCTCAGCCCTGCTGAGGTGAACCCATTTGAAAATAGAATCTTTGAAGATGTTATTAGTTAAGATGAAGCCAAACTGTCTCAGGCTAGGACTTAATCCAATATATTAATCCAATATATTGGGTTCCTTAAAAGTAGAAGGAATTTGGACACAAAGGAAGAGACAGATGGCAAGAAAGATATGTGATGGAGGCAGAAAATGAGTTAGTTATGGATTGCCAGCAAGCCACCTCCATAACGCTACAGACTGCAGACAAAGCATGTTTCTGTCTATACCTCGATTTTGGACTTCTGGTCCCCCAAAACTGAGAAAATACGTTACTGTTGTTTAAGCCAACTGTCTACAGTTCTTTGTTGCAAAGGTTCTGGCAAACAAAGATATTACTATTCTGCTATTTCTATATTTTAAGTAACACTTTGTAGTTTAAAAAATAATTGGAATTATTCTTGCTTAACTTATAGTTGTTATAGCCACTGTAAATAGTAACTTCAAAATTCTTATTTTTGGTATAGATGAATGTGGCCAATTTATAAAAACTTGCTCTCCTAGATAATAATATATCTATAAATTTTCTAACATCCTTCTACACAGACAAATATCTATGGGAAACCTCAATTTTCTTTCCTCTTTCAAATCATTATGCTTACCCTTTTCCAAATTGTTTTGGTTAAGGCCTCCAGTTAATGTTTATCCTTTCTAAAATTGTTTTAGGGCATGCAGTTAATATTTAAGAGAATTGTGCATATCTTTAATTTCTTAGTTACAAATGAAATTTTCTAATGCTTCACAGTAAAGCATAATACTTGCCATAGATTTTTGGTAGACACCCTTTATCAGAATAAAGGTTTCCTTCTGTAGCATCTCTATTTTCAGAGTAATAGAATTTGTTAGTGATGGATATGCAGGAATAAAGGATGTTGTGTAGTATCAAGAAACTGGAAGTTTTCATGATATCAAAACAATTTTTTTTGAGTGAGAGAAAGTAGTGGAGGATATTAAGTTACGCCAAAATTTAAGATTTCAGAGTAAAGAATTCTAGATACACAGTCTACAGAGATGTATTCAAAACTTTTAGAACACAAATATCTATCAGTAACAATTTGGCCATGAGTCTTCAGTATCCATATACATTTTTGAAATAAAAAAGAATTAGATAAAAATAAAGGGAAAAATATTTTTCAATGTCTTCATACTGTTGAAGTGTTCATATTATCATTAGCTGATCGCTCAAGGCATGTGAATTTTTATTGCTGCATAATAAGTAACTACAAACATGATAATATCCTACATAGAGGCTTAACACAAATTTACTGGTTCTCAGTTCTTCAGATCAAAGGCCCAGAAAGATGTGACAGATTCTTATTCATGGCTGAAATAAAAATGCCAACTAGGCTGAGTTCTCATCTGGAGCCACTAGGAAAAATCTGCTTCCAAGCTCATTCTTATTTGTAAAATTCAGTTCCTTGTGGTTGTAGGACTGAAGAGCTTGCTTTTTTTTGTTGTTTATTTGTTTTTTTGCCGGTTGTTAGCCAGGGGCCACTCTCAGCTCCTATAAGCCACCCTTATTTCTTGATACCTGGCTCCCTCCATATTCAATCTACCAACTGTGCATCAAATCCTTCTTGTGCTTTAAGTCTCACTTCCTCTTCTGCCACTGGCAAGACAAACTCTATGCTTTTAAAGGGCTGATAGGTTTAGGTTAGGCCCACCAAGATAATCATGCCTTATGACATAACTTAACGAATTCTCAGTCCTAGGGATTACGGGGGGCATATACATAGGGTGCAGGGGGGTGAAGGTGGGGGTCTTAATTTGCCAGGGCTGCTGTAACAAATACCACAGACTTGTTGGCTTAAAAAACAGAAATTTATCATCTCATAATTTTGAAGACAAGATGTTCAAAATCAGAGTGTTGGCAGTCATGCTTTCTCTGAAATCTGTTGGTGTTCTGGTAGTGGTTTTCCACCAATCCATACCTCAACTCTGTGTCTGGCATGTCGCCATCCATCTCTCCCTCTCTGTCTCCTACTGACTGTGTCCACATTTCCTGTGCTTATTAGGACTCTAGTCTTATTGCATTAAGACCCACTCTGATCCAGTCTGGCCTCACCTTAACCAATAACAGCTTTAAAGATCCTATTTATGAATGAGTTAACATTCACAGGAATGGGGGTGAAGACTGGAATATCATCTTTTGGG
Organism: Tamandua tetradactyla; assembly: GCF_023851605.1. Classification (NCBI taxonomy): domain Eukaryota; kingdom Metazoa; phylum Chordata; class Mammalia; order Pilosa; family Myrmecophagidae; genus Tamandua; species Tamandua tetradactyla. The sequence goes on from NC_135345.1 coordinate 17,697,345, forward strand.
AGACATAATTTGATTTATAACAGGGGGAATCTTAGAGGCCCTTAAAATTTTGCCTACCAATTCATGATATACACTTAAGGTTCACTATTAATGAAACAGATATAAATTCATTTTTTTTCTTTTTTGACATTGGGTATGCTCTGAGAATTGAACCTGGGTCTCTGGCATGGCAAGTGAGAATTCTGTCAATGAACCACTGTGGCACCACCCTATAAAGTCACATTTTAAATAATCATTGTATGTTTCCATTTTTAGTCCTATCTCTTCAATTCTGATTAAATTTTCAGTGCTTTTACCTCAGTATATAAAGAATATAATAGTCTGAATAAAGAAGTCAGACTAGGCTGGGAGAAAAATATCAACTCTGAAATTTTCTTACTAACCTATACTTATTAGCATTCCCTTAAATCTGTGGTTTCTTTGCAGGAAACTCTTTAAACTACTTGTTCATTCTATGAATCTTACTTAAAACTACGTGATAAAGCAGTAAAAATTATACCAAAGCCAGGCAAATTCTAATATCTTGAAAGTGAATATAAAAGTGAATGCACTGTCAAGCTCAGCTTCTGTGGAAGCATTCTCTTCCACCAGAATATGTCAAGTAACATAACTTTGAGATGTAATCTTCAGACAAAGAACTAGTATAAAGTTGCATATTAAATTAGTACAATAATCACTTTTTGTTTAAATAAATATGACAAAACATTCTAATATTTTCTTTTTCTATCCTAGTAAGCATGCCTAGGATGAATGCATTCCACATTGGAGACCATCTGCCAAAAGTATGCTCCAGTTTTCACCTATGTTGTAGAGAGCTGAACAGAACACTACTTTCACCCTAACAATTAAAAGGCCAGATAACCTCTAATACAATTTTTCTTAAAAAATGTTACAGAGCTGAAGTTGCAGTGCAATCTATTAGCCTGAGATCTACAGAAATGACTAGTGCCTCCAAGGAGATGAATACAAGAACTGGGACATGAAAACTGACTCAACTGTGACATGAAAATGGAGATACAAGCTGGTAAGAAGAGTTCAACTAAAAATTTAACAAACTGCAAAAGAATGAGTACAGCTATTGTGAGCATATAAAATCTGAGCTGCAGTCATAGGGAAGTTTACATGCACTCACACTCCCTTTTCCACAGATTTCATCAACTGATTACCAGTTGATAAAAAAATGGGAGATGGTGGGAGACTGAAGAAAATCTCCCCTGATGGTACAGGCCAGGAAGAAGGTAGTGACCACTGCTGTCAGAAAATCACAAAGCCCTGCCTGGTCCCTTTTCCCTTAAGGAAAAAGAGCAGCAAACTAAGTCACTCCCTGGACATAGGGAAATATTGATTTTATTGAAGAAAGTGAAGTTATAATTTTCTCTATCCCTGGAGAAGAGGCAAGAAACCATTCTGGATCCCTAAACTATTAGATGCCACCTATAGCAAGGAGGATAACATGACTAAGAAAACTCCACACCCAAGATCCAGTGACATAAAGCCAGCCCAAGACTGAGGCTGAACCAGGACAACTGAGAAACTTCCAAGCACAGCCCTTATCACCAGGCTAGCAAGCACAGAGCAACAAGCCAACCCTACCATTATGAGGCACAGGTACAGAGGAAAGACCTAAAGATTAAGGTTGAGCAGAAACACTGAGAAAAACCTTTCAGGTAACCAACACTCTAAGTAAAAGGTAATACTTCAGGAATTTGAAGTTGGTGGTGCACGGAGGTACCACAGCAATAACAAAACCCAAACTAAGCTCATCTTCTGACTGGACAGACTCAACTCCTGACACTAAAAGCCCAGCAGAAACATGTCCATTTCCATGCATATGTACTACTAGCCTCAGTCTCTTACTGTTCTACAGCTTATGCCTGGCAATCGATCAAAAATTATACACAAAATCAAGAGAAAACTATCCACCATCAAAAAAGCAAAGCAAGTAATGAAACCATACTCAGAAATGACACAGATAATGGAAGTATCAAAAAGGGACTTTAAAATGGCTACGTTGATATTAAAGACACCAATGGAAAAAGCAGGCAACATGCATAAATAGATGGGGAATTTCAATACAGAGATGGAAATTACAAGAAAGGTCAAATGAAAACTCTAGAAATAAAAACATGTTAACAGAGGGCCATGGTGGCTCAGCAGGCAGAGTTCTTACCTGCCATGCTAGAGACCCGGGTTCATTACCCAGTGCCTGTTCACGCAATAAAAAAAAAGAAAAGAAAACACATGTTAACAGAGATGAAGAATGCCTTCAATGCGGTTTTTCAGTGGAGTCGACATAGCCAAAGAATCAGTGAACTTGAACACAGGTTGATAAAAAACATCTAAACTAAGATAAAAAAAAAAAGGAGCAGGCAAAACAGAGTAAACTGTGGGACAATATTAACTGGAATTCCAAAAGGAAAGAGAAAGTGACTTGAATAGAAGAAATATCTGAAAAGATAATAAATAACAGAGTTTTATAAAACAATGAAAAACTTCAAACCATAGATCAAAGAACATCAAGCAGAATAAATTATAAACAAACACCAATATCACATATGCAAATATATATATATAAAAAACCACCTAAACATATCATTGTCTGAAAATCAAAGATAAAAAGAAAATCTTGAAGGCAGCCAGAAAGAGAACAAATTACTTGCAATGGAACAAAGATAGGAATTCAGCACATTTCACATCCAATACTATGCAAGACATAAGACAGTGAAGTGACATCTTTAAACTGTAGAAGGAAAAAATAACATCAACCTAGAGGTCTATACCTAGCAAAAATATCCTTCTATTAGAAGGTGAAAAAAAGATATCGCAGAGAAATGAAACCAGAAATAATTCATTATCAGTAGATGTGTACTACAAGAAATGTTAAAGAAATTCTTTAGGCAGGAGAAGTATGTTATCATGAAGAAATGTGGATCTACACACAAAAAATGAAGATTTGCCAAAAATGATTAAGTTCAAGGTAAATATAATAGACATTTTTCTTATTTTTAATCACTCAAATATAATCTACAATCTAAAGCAAAAATGGTAGCAATATAGGTTTACAGAATATGTAAAATTTTTGCAAATCATGTATCTGATGAAGGACTTACGTCTAGAATATTAAACCCCAATATGATACATCACTACACACCTATTAGAATGGCTTTTTTTTTTAAACAGGTAATACATGTGTCATAAGGATGTAGCCACTGGAGTTCCCATAAATTGCTGGTAGAAATGCAAAATGCAACAACAGCCTTGGAAGAGTGCAACAATTTCTAAAACGTAAACATTCTTAACCACATGATTCAGCAATTCTGCTTTTAGACATTAGAGAAATGAGAATTTAGGTTCACACAAAAACCTCTACAAAACTGCTCATAAATTTCATTCATAATCACCCAAAACTAGAAAATCCCAAATGTCCATCAACTGTTGAGAATGTATAACAATCTACCCAATATAACAGCACTCATCAACACAAAAGAACAGACTGATATATGCAACAACATGGATGAATCTCAAATGTATAATGCAAAGTGAAAGAAGTCATATCAAAAGGTCACATGTTTATGATTCTATTTATATCACACTTTGGAAAAAGCAAAATGGCAGATCAATGGTTGTCAATGCTTGGGTGTAGGGGAAAAGCTAACTACAAAAAGGAACAAGAGAATTTTGAGGGTGATATAACTGTTCTATATCTTAGTTGCTGCAGCACTGATTACCAACTGCTTATGCTTATTAGAATTCCTAGGACTAAAACTCCCATGATTGTCAAAAACAGCCTTTTGCATGTGAGTGGAACAATGATTTGAAAGCAAAAGCATGATACAGAGTACACAGAGACAAGCTGCCTTCAAAAAGGAAAAAAACTTTCTGAGACAAAAAGTATGAAAGGTGAATAGATATAAGGACAATGTGATCTGGTGATATGAATAAAAGGTTTTTATAGAAGAATTCACATCAGGCGATCCTAATCCCTTCCCTCACAGATGAAATATATATATTGAGAAGAAAATTAGAACACTATTTTAGAAAATGAAAGATATATAAATAGATTTATTTAAGTTAGCCTTACTTTTTCCTAGTCAAAACTCTCTCACTAATCTTCCTCCACACTAGTCAGGTTTTCTTAGGCCTGTCCAAAGCCTATTTCCAAAACACTCTGTTCATTCTTCTATAGGTCTTTACTCCTTGTTCCTCCCCACCACTTGTGTTGCCTGACTCAAATTCTTAAAAAAAGAAAAAAAACTACCCCTAATTAAAATTTTCCATTAATAGCTGTTCATGTTTAAATGTTCATATTTAAATGTTAAAATGTACCACACAATTTAAGTTTTCCCAACCCCAAGTGTAACTAAACTCAACTGAGTTCAGAAAACTGGGGTTCTGGTAGTCATACTTTCCACATTTTAATATTTGAAATCTTTGAGAAATCTACTGATCCCATACGCCATAAAATGGCATACTAATATTTGGAATTTAAACCTATCTCATGATAGCTGAATATTGCTGGGTGGATCAACAAATCCCAAAACAAAAACAAAAACTCCTTTCAGAAAATGGATCCAGAGCTTTAGTTTGGAAAATACAGTTATCAAATCTATTGCAAAAATAGGCAAGAGAAAAAGCAGATCTTTTGGCCCTTTCCTACTGCACAAGGCCAATCCTGGGGAAAATGTGAAGTTCCAAAACGAAAACACAATCTTTCTTTTTTGTGTGTCCTCCTCTTTGGCTCACTAATACCATTTCTAAAGCCCTAAGTGTGTTCTGAATCTTCTCACCTGGTCAAGCAGAGGTATATCTGGATTTATGATTACAGAGGTGAAGCACATCAAGGTCCAGTAAAGGCACCGTACAGGGTATGTCCATGGGAGTAGTGGGTGACTACAGTAAAGCTGAGGTGACGCTTGCTGAACATAAGTAACCATATTACATATTACAAACTAGAGGGTAGTATCAGTGAGAGTTCTCTAGAGGAACCTTATATATATACCTCGATAAATAAACTTTGATAAATATATACATATTTAAATATTAAGAGATTTATTAAAAGAATTGGCTCATAAGACTCTGATGACTGGGAAGTTTAAATTCTGTAAGAAAAGCCACAAGTTAGAAACTCAATGAAGGTGAAGTTGTTTTCTCTAGGAGAAGTGGGCTGGCAGAAGTAGAGAGAAAAATTCTTCTGACTGCTGAAATCCCCAATTCTCATTTTAAGAATTCCAACTGAGTGGATGAGAAGACATAAAAAAAGGCACTAAGTCTCCTTTCTTGACTGTAGATGTAATTCAGCAGAAGATGCAATCACGTGACTAACAATTTAAGTCACCTCTGAAATACCTTCACAGGAAGAGCACATTACACATATATAAAAAGAGAGCAAGTAGCATATAAACACACAGAGGCAAAATAACTGAATATGCTTAAGAAAACCCTACCAATAGAACTTTCTGTGATGATAGAAATGTTCTGTATCTGTGCTGTCCAATATAGCAGCTACTAGCTACACGTATTTACTAGCTTTTGAAATGTGGATAGTGTGACTGAGGAACTGATTTTTAAATTGTTTTTAATCTTAATTCATCTAAATTTAAGTAGTCAGTTCTAGAAACTGAAAAAGTATGCCAAGAGTAAAGACTGTGAAGGAATGTGCAGGACACAGATCCTAAAGGGCCTTGCACATTTTTTTTCCAAGTAGTTCATTTTAATCCTGAAAGTCCAAATGAGCCATGGAAGGCCTTTAAGCAGGTGAGAGACAGGATAAGCTTTGCATTCAGAAAAGGTCACTCAAGCAGCAAGTGGCAAACAGACTGAAAGGATAAAGAATGAAGACAGAATGATTAGAAAACATACAGAAATACTGCAAAGAGAAGAATATAAACTTAAAGGAAATTTACCTGAGAGAATGGGGATAGCTTTGAGCAATATTAATACAATAAAATGGAAATAATTTTGTAACATATATCATTATTTTTTGGTGGGAATAACAGGAATAATGATTTCTGGCTTGAGAAATTGAGTGGATAAACATTCACTGAGACAGGATATCCATGAGGGGGAGTTGTTTGTTTTATTTGAGGTAGATACAAAAGGAGTTCAGTTTTGGATATGCTGAGTTGGATATGTGGGTATAAATTAAACGAAAACATTTAGAGATAGAAATAAAGACTTATAGTTCAGTAGTACATGGATAGAAGCTGGAGCTTCATTTTCTAATTAATTAAGAGGTTTTTTTCAAGTACCAGAATCAGAATATTTAAAATTACCATTTAGAGTGTTTTTCTATTTTAATTGTAATGATGATATTTATTAGTTACTTAGTCTCCAAGATTGTACTGATGCTTTTTTTATTACAATGTGCCACATAGAAACTGTATTGAACTGTTCTGCAGTATTTCACTACATAAACAAAGAAAAATAATATAGCATCTCATACCACGCTAACCCTTACCTCTAATCTCTGTCAATAGCCAAACCCTAAAGAAAATCACATTGTACCCCACCTCACCCATGTACAGAAGTTGGTCCCTCATTTTACAAAACATACCCCCCTCCCATTCCACTCCCTAAATCCAAGAGTCTGGAGAACTCTTACTTATTCTTCAAATCTTCGCTTAAGAATCACTGTCTCAATTTAAAGCTGTATCTGATACCTTTGGTTAGACTAGAACCCACCTGTTATTTTTTTTTTATCACAATACCTTGTATTATGTCCTTTGGAGCATTTAGCACAAATCTAATTAATCATGAATAAATTTTTAAATGTCTCTCCCCAACTATCCAATTCTTCACTTAACAAAGATTTGTATGCCAACTAGTTCTAGAAACTGGGGATATATCAGTGAATAAAGAGACAAGACTTCTGCTCTCAACTCAAACTGTGTGTGTGAGAGAGGGCTGTGAAAAGGAAAAAACCCACACAAATAATTTTTGGCAATTTTTTGTCTGATAAATGCCATAAAATTTTATAAACTCCAAGAAGGCAGGGACCATCATCTTGTTTGCTACAATAATTAGGCACTCAAATATCTGTTAAATAAATGTTTGAGGGAAAAAATAGAATTTCTGAGACCCAAAAAATTTATTCTCAAAACAACTTTTAAGACAGCAGATTTGAAAGTTAAAACTGCCTGTTACTATATGATTATCTTCTTCACACTAAGTATCTCTCTGAAATTCACAACCATTTATTTATTTACATCTTATCTTGTTCTAAGAAGAATCTATTTTTGTGTCTTGCTTAGATTAGTGTTTTTTCTATTTCTCTGAATCTTAGAGACTAAGCATTTAAGACACATTAGTTTCAGTGTAACCACTATCTCTTTCTTAAACATTTTCTTACTATCCTCTTCAGTCTGCTTTTTTGCAGATTTGAGTATCACATATATTCTCTACTACGACCTAAGGATTTCAGGTTCCTCCATTAGTAAAGAGGTCTCTATTACAAGATCCTGATACCTCCCTAAATCCCCAAACAGGCAAGTAAAAATGGAACTTTTGATAATGATTGAAAAAGTATTGATATTTCACTTACTTGAATAATAAATGAGAGTTGACCTAATAGAGACATTACACTTTGTACCTTACTCCATATCATTTGTATCTTATACCATATCTACTTTAGTATTCTGGTACAAAGCATTCTGGTGTTCCTAAAAAATAAAGGGAAGGAAAACGGTGAAGTAATACTGAAAGTAATTAAGAGAATATCCAAATTCCTAACAATGTGGACTTATCACTGTATTTCAAAAATTTCAGATAAAATTAGAATTAGGGAACTGATCTGGAGTAGAGCAAATTTAATAAGTACTGAAAATGCAGTAAAGAAAATTCATAAAATAGAATTCATAAAAATGCAGTAAAGAAAATTCATAAAAACCTTTTGCTGACTACCTCCAAAAATAATAAATCAGATCCTTTGCCCTTTTGTATTTCAGATAAGACAGTCATTCTCAGTCTGTGATGATGTTGTCCTGCAGAGACATTTTTGGTTGTCACAACTGGAATGGGTAGATACTACTAGAATTTAGTGAGTAGAAGCCAAGGATGCTGCTAAATATGCTAAACTGCACAAGATAGCTCCCCACATCAAAGAACTGTCAATAGTGCCAAAATCAAGCATCAATTGAGGGTAAGAAAAAAATCCAAAGAATACCTTAATTATCCACCTCTTTTCCTAGTTTAAATTTATGCAACAAATGGAAACCAAACTTGTCATACATAATTATTGAATAATAAACTTAAGTATAAGAATAAATGGTTGCCCTGATGTCTTAAGACAGTATTGAAGATCTTAAAAAAAAAAAAAAAAAAAAAAGAATAAATGGTTGCCCTATTCAAACCTTAAATACAGTTGAGTTAATACTAGAATGACTAATTCTTAGTCACTGTGGGGGAAACGGGTCTCACGTTCTTATAAAGATTTCTGTTAGTATTCCCTGTTTTTTAATTGAATATGAGTATGTTTTGCCCTCTCATAAAATATAGGATAATATTGTCATCCTGACCAAAAGGGGGGAAAAAGTGTAACTAATAAGGCATCAGTGGCTGAGAAGGGTTCAAATAGCGTCGAGAGGCTACACTGGAGATCACGCTTACGCATGCTTCAGTTAGACACTGCTACCTATCATAACTTGCCAAATTCCATCCAAAACCGTTCCTACCAATCCTAAAGAATACCTAGGGTATTATGTAAGATTCTGCAAATGTTCCATGCACTAGGGTAACTCTCCAAAACTTACAACCTCCAGATAGGTCCCTGTACCAGATAAGTCCTGAAACGCAGAGGGGCCAGTCCTTCCAGAACATCAATTAGCTCCATCCCTCTATCCCATATTATTGACAGCCCCTTCCCACATGAAAAAATTAGAATGGGTACAGCTCAAATACCCCTAAAGAGTGGGAGAAATATCAAAGGTGATAGTGGAGTTATACAGAGAAGTTCAGATTTAACAAATGAGTATGAGCACTGAATCATTATACTGGTATTTCTTTTAGCCTCTAGTACCTTAGAGCAGCTGGAAATAAAACCTAAAATTGTGGAATTTTAACCCACATCAAACTCTGAAATGTGTTCTACAACTAACTGTTGTGATGTACTTTGAAATATATTGCTTTTACATATATATGTTATTTAAAGAGAAGGAGCAGTATAACAGAGAAGATAGGATTTAGCAAATGAGTATGACGGCTGAATCATTATATTGATATTTTTGTTCATCTCCAGTGTCTCAGAGCAGCTAGAAGAAAAAAACAAAAAATCATGGAACCGTAACCCATACCAAAGTTTAAATCTGTTTCATAACTACTTGTTAAAACGTACTTGGAATTTTATTGCTTTTTTGTATATATGTTATATTTCAGAATTAAAACACACACACACACACACACACACACACACACACACACACACACAAATAATAAAGGATAATAATATGGAGTTAAGATCCAAATTGTAGTCCCAGCTTTGTCATGTATTAGCTGTGTGATTTTGGACAAATGGCACAACACCTCTGTATCAGTAATTCCTCTTCTATAAGACTAGGGCCAATATTAACACCTCATGATGAGGATTTAATTATTTTACTCAAAACTTGAGTAAAATACATACATTCCAGTTACAGGTAAATTCACTTGTAAGTTCTTGGTAAAATGTGAAATAAATGTGATCAGAAACAAGAATACGTACAATTCAGATACCCGAACAAGATTTTACTCCTACCTGGGTCCAAAGGCACAAACTCAGGATACAATTCTGACAAGGGTGTGCCCGTATTGTTTCTCTTTGTCTTTTACTATGCTTGTAAATTACTCTTATAAAATTGTAATACTAGAATATTCATGTTTTATAGCACCGATATGCCTCTTAAATCGAACATGTAAAAATGCTAGATTTATATACAAATGAAAAGACAAAACTGAGATCATGTGGACATGGAGCTGGTGGTTTCTTCCCCCAGCCCCAGGTCACGCCGCTGCCTACGGAGTCCTGGAGGCTCTGTGGTGGCACGCCTGCTGCAGTGGCTCCGGGGCCCGGGAAGGCTGTCCCGGCACAGATGGTTGTGCTTGGAGGCCCGTGCTTGCTCTCCTGCTCCTCCTCCTGGCAGCAGCTCTCAGTTACCAGGAGACTCAGAACACCGACTAGAGAGCAACCCTTAAGACCATCAGGAATGGCATTCACAAGAGAGACGCTACCTGAATGCTGCCTTGGACCTCCTTGGACATGAGGCCAAGCTCTGCCAAATACAAGTGCAGTGACAGTTCTAAGCCTTTCTTTCCACTTTACCGGTAAAAACCCTTCCCACCAAATGGATATGGCTCTTGGCTGTTTGGTATTCGTTCACCTTAACACTGGCATCCCCTCCCTGACAAAGTGGTGCAACCAATCAAGAGGACAGATACTACTAGCCTTGTGGGAGAGGCAAGAATGACTATGTTGAGGAGTTTCAGTATTGCCTCTCCAAGATCTAATGAAATATGCAAAAAACACTAGGACTAGCTCAACAAGTTCAGGTATGTGAAACAACAGTGGAGCTCTTTGTGACAGTGGTATACATTTAGGCTGTAAACCATATCTGAACAGCCAAATAGCTGCAAGCAGGTGTCATTATGAAGAAAAAAACAATTCAAAAGAAGATGCTGACACCTGGTAGCAGCAGATGAGGACAGGAAAACATAACCTGGGACAAAGAATTAATGTTTTTACAGCATAAAGCTGCCATATTTTGTGAAAGAATTATTTTAATGACTTATAAGTCTTTATATTTTGACATTAAATCCTCAAGCTAAAAAAAAAGGTGGGGGATTGGTGGGGAGGTCATGCCTTCCCTTTTCTCAGTTATCTTCCTAGGTAAAGCTGCCTTTACAAGCCAAACTGTCTCAACCCTTCCCAGATAGAGGTGTGTGTTAAGAGGGTTTTGAAAAGAGAGGGTCTGAAATTCAGTAATTGCAACTATATTTAAAAGGTCAAATGTAAAAGTTCACTATAAGATATATTCATTATCATCAACATTATCTTACTTAGAAATATGGGAAAATCTTACCTCAGATATTTGTTTACTGTGAAATTTTAACCTGACTTTTTTCTCTATTTTAATTGTACATAATATGCTAATTCTTTATAACACACATATTTAAGATATAAATATGTCATGTTTCTATTAATAAAAGGACTAGTTGCATGGACAGGTTTTCATGTGTGTTTCTCTTGTAAATTTGGAACCCATCAGCTGATAATCTCTCAGGGAGCAAATCCAGGGCATATATGTTTTATGTGATCTGCATAGAAGATGAGATGAACAAGATTCAGAAGTACAACCACTCCCATTTAATGAATACATGGATACGGCAGATGTCATATTTTGCTATAATCTTTGCCATAAACTGGATAAAAGATAGATTTAATGACACAAATCAAAAGTTGTTTAACATAATATACTTTAGAACCCTAAAAAAACAACCTGAGGTTATAATACACTTTAACAAGAAATTTATAGTAATTTAAATAGAAGTTAATTGAGCATTTTAAAAAAGTTACATGCAGAAAAAGCCAAATTTTTAGGAAAGACTCCTAGTACATAAAGTAAATCTCACTGTTTACATTGAAAAAATATATAAGAATTAGACTAGCAATGCCTTATAGAAAGAGAAATAGAAAGAGAAAATATGTATCTCCAAGGATAGAGAAAAGGGAAAAGGACAGGCAAATGAAAGATAGGAATTTCAATTTCACCTGCTATGTCTTAATCCTTAGGATGAAAGATGCTTGGATGCACATTATAGTACTCTTTAAATTTTTTTCTGAAGGCCTGATGTAGTTCATAAATTGAAAAGAAAACAAATTTATAATTCCAAACAATAAGTCCATTACCTGAAAGATTTGCCTCTTTTGAACATCATTTCTCAGTAGTGTAGAAAATTTGAGGTTAACTGGAATATCTGATTACCAATGCTTTTATATACTTGAATCATTGTTCTAATAAACTGTTTAGAAGAGATTATATGAAATCTGCTAAAACTCTTCAATCTCACCTACAGGATAATACTCAAATATGACATACTCAACCTTCCCTGATCTAACCTCTGCCTTTCCCTCAACCTCATTATCATTATCACTTCACCAAAAGTAAATCATATACCACTTACAAGAAACCATCAACCAATCACATTGTTTACACATATAAGCTTTTGCATATGTTGTTCTTATTTAAATGCTATTTCCCCATCTGTGTTCATGTAGCAAATGCCTCCTCTATCTTCCAAACTAACCTAAAACATTTTCTTCCAGCTTGTCACTAGCTGAACTTAACCACAGTAAGCAACAGTTTGTTCACCTGTGAAATATACAGATCTGGCATAAATATACAGACCTGGAATGCAATAGGTACTTTGTAAATGGTGGTTAAAAGCCTACTTCTAATTTGTTACAGAATTTGAGGCTTTTTTTTCATCGGGGAGAAAGAGCTAGAATGTTCAGCTCCTTGACAACAGGAACAACGATTCTGCCAATTTATTATCCCCAGGATCTGCCACAGTGATTCACCTAATAAATGCAGTTGAATTTAATGGCTGAGAGAGTATTTGGCTTGAGAGGAAGGAGGGGCAATCTATACTTTACACAATGCTTTTCATGAAAGAGATGGAATGGTTTTAAAGTAGTGAGAATGATGATTAAGATGTAAAAATGAGCATTTGTAACAAATGACACTGTTTTAGAGAAGACTAAAAGAAGAGATAAAGTTTTCATTCTTACATTTAACAGCATTTTATTAAGTTCTTAACAAACACCTGTCTTAAGCTAATAGTTTAGTAAGGAAGAAAGACAAAGAAGCAGACAATATCAATAAACACCATACAGAATACTGGTGATAACAAGAAAGAAAGCAAAAGCCTTAAGAGAAAGTGGGAAAATTAAGATGGTAGAAGGTATACTAAAACTATTTAATTGAGGTGGGAATGAAGACAAATTTCAGATGAACGAGGCTAAAAATGAAAAACAAAAAAACTCTTACAACATTAAAAAATATACTCTAGTATAAATTAAGCACAAGACAAGTAACTTACATTTAAGGCAAAAGAAATTTAAAACCACAATATACTACAAATTCTGCCTTATCTCAGTGGCTTAATTCTGCCTGATTTCAGAGACAACATTCTTAAACAGAAATAGGTTTTAAAGCAACAGCAGTTGGAAAGGGGAGTTTATGTTCTTTGAAATCTCAACTCACTTTTGATCATCTAATTCCCCAGTCTTGGTTCCAAATATCTTTTGGCTATTTCCAAAACCCAAGACCACCCTCTCAAAGGACAAATATTATACTGACTACAAATAAGGTTATTAAAAAGAATATGCCACAGGTTATAAAGACAATTTTTCAAAAATATTTTGCACAATACTTGTGTGTTAAAATGAGCAAACAAAAAACACAAACAGAAAAGTCTGGTCAGAGTATTTAAAAAATATAACATACCTTGATAATTACCTTGCTTAAGGTAATGCTACCCATCTAACCAAATATAGTAAAACAAAGGCAGTGAAAAATTACATTTATTACACAATTTCCATAAGGTTTAAACTTATTTTCATTTTTTTTAAGTACTGAAAAGGTAAGAGTATTCAAAATTCATTTACTCAGCAAATATTTGTTAAATATTCAGTGGACACCAGGAAGACAAGAAAGAAAAAAAAATAATCATTTTTCTTTATATATGCATATGTGCACATACACACACTTCAAACCTGATGGGAAGTAAGTAAGCAGGCAATTACTGTACAGCATAAATGTTTATGATAAAGAAGAGAGTACTATCAGTGCTCATGGAAGTGTACCAAACCCAAACTTGGAGAGGTTAAGAAAGGATTTCTAGAAAAAGTGACATTTAGATTAACACCTGAAGTTAGCTAAAATAAGGTTGAAAAATATTCCAGGATTTGAACCAAAATTGAGAAGGTTTAATGTTTAAGAATGTTCACCGTAACATTATTTGAAATAGTAAAAAACTAGAAACAACCCAAATACTCAATATACCAAATACCCAAATGCTAAATAAATGTTAGCTGCTATTATTACTATACTACTACTTTTCGGCCACTGATGCAACTGCTTGATTGCAGTGCTAAAGGTAGCATGACAAACAAGAAGTTATCTAAGGCAGCACAGAGGGGCCAGATCACGCTGGATTTTCTTAACCATATTAAGAACTTAGAGGCTGGACGCAGGGCAAGATGGCAGCATAGTGAAGTGTGCAATTGTTTGTCCTCCACAGCAGCTAGCAAACAGCCAGGAATGGTACAGAAATGCTAGGGGAACATCAGTACTGGACACACAGCAGTCTGGACCAGATGGAATGGCTGAGATTTCACACAGAACTGTAACTATTCCAAGCCACAGAAGCCAGTGCCCTTCCCCACAGGCACATCAGGCTGGTTCCCCCAGAGGGAATGGAAACAGACTTTACTAGTGGCAAGGACTTAGCTCAACCAAGCTCCAACTGTGGAATTAACAAATTCTGACAACTGAAAACAGGTCCCCAGCACAGAAAAACCTGGAATGAGCATTAAAGGAACTAGGAGTTTTTGCCTCAGCTGAGAGGGGGTGGGGCTGGAGGAAAAAAAACCCTCAAAAAAAACAAAACCTGAGGCTTTTTGAGTTGGACAGCACATAATACTGAAAAGGGCTAGGCCTCAAGACAAGGGGGCACAGAGAGCCTGGAGATACATAAAGTCACATACTAACTCAAGCTCTTGACAAACTCAAGAAGCTGGGGTCTAGCTGAGAAAAGGTTCTTTTTTTTTTTAAATCTTTAAACAGCTCATTAGATAGAACTGGAAGCACTCGCAGGCTCCAGTACTGCCCCAGGCAATGGCAGAATTAAGCTGGTCTGAGAGAAAAGTAACTAGTCAAGTGAAAGGAGTTAATTCCCTAAAGGGTGTTATCTTCCCCAAGAAAAACAACATGGCAGGGCCCAACTCAAATGGAATCTCAACTTCAAGGAATTCAGGCCCCAGGGACTGGAAAACAGAAGCAATTAAAGCCATCCTATAACCTCACCTCTGTCTCAACCATGCCGCTGGCAGGGGGAGTCTGCTGAAATTAAAGGCATCACATCACTTTAAACTGGTGGGAAGTCAGGGGCAGATAAGCGCCACATGCTGGGCAGGATGGGAAAAACACAAGAGTCTAGAGGCTTCACAGGAAAGTCTGACAACCTGCTGGGTCTCACACTCAGGGAAAACTGATGCTGGCTACTCTTATCCCTGAGACATGGGCCTCTCTGGTCTTGGAAAATCTGACTGGAGTCTATAATATCTGAGGAGATCCTCCTCTTCCTCCTCCTCCTCAAAAAAAAAAAAAAAAAAAAAGGCTCCATATAGGCAGGGCAATAAATAGTAAATCAAGAACTAAAAAATTCTGATCAGTTAAAATAGAACCTATGAATGTCAAAAAACAGAACAAAGCCATTCAGTAAGAAAATCCTAGGTAAAAGAGTGAAAACCTACAGAATAAACTAAGGAAATCAAATGCCTAGCCAGCAGCAAAAAATGAGTCATACTAAGGAAATTGAAGGTATGGCCGGGTCAAAGGAACAAACTGTTAGGTCAGGGGAACAGGGAAGGGCACTGCAACTGGAGCTGTGGAGGCTGTGTCACCCCTCCCAACCTGACTTCCGGAACTAATGAACCGCCCTTTCTTGACATCACCTGACCTCCATACTTATAAGCTGCCCACGCTGAAGCCCGCATGCACACTCACCTCCCTCCATCTTGGGTTTGGTAAGTTCTGCCCAGGAGCACAGAAATATCCGCCCCCCCCCCCCCCACTTTAAATTTCCTGGTCTACCTTTCTTCTTTCTCACCCTTTCGCCTCCTAAACCTTTCACAAACCAACACTTCAAATGAGATACAGGAGTTCAAACAACTAACTCAGGATGTTCGAAGAGACATGAACAATCTCATCAAAAATCAAATCAATGAGTTGAAGGAGGATATAAAAAAGACATGGGGTGAACAGAAATAATTTAGACTTTATTCTAAGGTCAATAGAGAACCAGTGAAGATTTTGAAACAGGGAGTAGTAATATGGTCACAGTTGAGTTTAGGAAAAATTATCCAAGCAAAGAGGATGAAATGTTTAAAAAAAATGTCAAAAGAAAGAGGTATCAACAATCTTGCAGAGAGAAATCCAACATAAAGTTTGAATATGGCACTTAATCTGAAAATTAGTATTAAGAACTTTTGAGAGAATGGTTTGTAACTTTCTCAAGGTAACACAGCTAATAAGTGACACCTAGAATATATAAAGCCCAAAACTACAATTATTACAAAATCACAATTTAATACGTTTTATATATTACAATTTTAACTTTAAGCATATAAACAGCAAAACATTTTCTTCAACTCTTCCTTAAAATGAAACTAAAACTACTTATTTTTGTAAATCTCCTGAAATCATTATTCATCACTAACAACTGTCACTAACTACAAATTACATAAATGTATATATGTGTGTATTCTATAACTCAAACTTTCCAAGGCATACATTTTAATTTGGTGTGGATTTTTAATAAACCCCTAAGACATAGGTACTCAATTATCATCAGTATTGACAAACATTGCAACACTAATGTGAAAGTATTTTTAGTAATAACATCGTTATTTCAACAAGAACCAAATAAGATGAATGCTCTGAGAAATTTCTACACATTATCTACATCACTTTTAATTCTGTAGCTTTACAACACTGAAAAACAATGAATAGCTTGTTTAGTATATGCAATGAGTCTATTAATAAGCAAGAATGTCTTTCTTTGGTCTGCTTGATGAATATAAAATGTCAGATACACCCAAAATGTAAGCCTTGGTTTCTTATTGGTTTAGAACTATTCAAAATGGAGAACGTAAAGAAGTTGCTCTTTTGTTTTGTTTTGTTCTGTAAAAAAGCTTCTGGTCTAGAACCCAACTTTTATGGTTATAATCAAACCATATACAACCAAAAATAGTTCAAGCAAGCAATAAGATGTCATGATGGCACTCTGCACGATTCTGGTATAAATTCAGGACTACTGCAAAAAAAAAAAAGTATATATATATATATATATATATATATATAATCTGGGTTTATTCACATTAAACCATGAAATGTAATATAGCACATGAGACTACCAACATTTTTTTTTCAGACCATCAATTTTAATATTAAAAATTAGACCAGAATTTGTTATATGGTTGAAGTTGGGTCCTAGAAATATGGAATTCATTATGCTTTCTCTTCCCTTCATATATATTTAAAATTTTCCATTATAATTTTTAACTGCATTTCAAAATATTCTTCAAAGAAATCTACTTTAGATTTTCCCAAAGAAAGGGTACTTAGGGTTTGTATAGAGTTGGTATAAAACAGGGAACTGTAACAATAAATTCACTTAATGGAATGTAGAAAGGGGCATTCCTAACAGCCATCACTGTGAATTTCCCCCATTTATAAAAACAAACTAACAAAAATTTTAATTAAATCCCAATTAAATATCAGAATAAAGGCCAAACTCCTTAGCACAATATAAAAAGCAATTCACAATCTGGCCTCCAGCCAATTTACGTATTCCTATTGTTTTTGACACATTGCAAATTGTGGGGATGCCATAATAATTATTCTCCAAAAACAGAACATTATCCTGTCATCTCGGGTACGAGACCACTGAAGGGTTGAGAGTAGAATACACAGTTGATGAGATTTTTGTTTGCAGCATGGAAGACTGAACTAGAGGATAAGCCTGGAAGAAGGAAACCATGTAAGAATTTTTGCAGTAGTTCTGGCAAGTAGTAAGGTTGACATTGATGCAGAGGAATCAGTGAAAATAGAGGGAAATGGATTTATTGAAGATATATTTGGAAACAAAATCAATAATTGGTGGAATAGCTATAGGAGATGTGAGGGAAACAAGTGAAGGATAACTTCCAGGTTTTTAACTTGTGAAACGAGGTATACTGAGATGAAGAACACTAGAGGAACAGATTTGGTGTTTGGCAGAGGGAAATTAAGAATTACATTTCAGATACATTATGTTTAAGATACCTGAGAGACACTCAAGTAAATGGAGAGAAGTCAAATAAATCAAATATTGAGATAGGCTTGTAACTGCAGGAGATACAGAAAATGCAGTTCAAGGAAATGTTTTTGGTTGTGTTTAAAGATGGAATTACTACATGTCAAACAAATAAAGGTCTAAGACTGCTAATGAACCACGTTAAATTCACTCTACCAACAACAAAATAGTAAATGGAAACTGACCTGAGGTAGCCTTTCCAAATTACTCACATTTACTATAAAATTATTTAACATATAAAAAAATACAACATAAAATCTTTCTGTCTAAATGAGTTAAATTTTCCGGGCAGATAAGTAATAACATTCTTAAAATTAAAAAAAAAAAAAGAAACACCACACACATGACAATTCTCAAGGTCCAGAGCCACACCTGGACCTTCAAACGTTAAGAAAGCAGAGGCACCTTCTGTATTCCCGCAATAGATGCAAAAGCCTTTGAACCATGAAAACTCTGAATTTATATACTGAATAGGTAACTCCACTCTATGATTAGTTACCCTAGAGGTTTTCTGTGTTTCTCTAACTTTTTTTAATTCTACAGTATAACATATATACAAAGCAAAGAAATAAAAAAGCAATAGTTTTCAAAGCACTCTTCAACAAGTGGTTACAGGACAGATCTCTAGAGGTTTTGCTGTATACGACCATATTTTAAGTTTGGCTTTAAAGCAAACTGTCAAATTTTAATGTGTTGATCCTAATATTGTTTAGCCTACATTATCAACTCTGCTATCTCAAATATGAGAATATTCATCTCAATATCCTATCCTGGACAACGGTCCCAACAATCCAATTAGGCATTTTAGGATATTATCCTCTAGTCTTCCTCTTTTTTCTGTATGCCTCATAGCTAAGCAATAACTAAAATCTGTCCACTCTCACTCTTATGTATTCTTCCCCTCTTCTCTATTCCTACTGCTACTCTTATTTCAGATAATCATAATTTCTTGGCTGGGTTATCTTGATATCTCTACCTCACTGATTTGCCTGTTTTATTTTCTATATTTATTCTATACCATAAAACCACAAACTAAACTCCCATGTTTAAAACCCTTTTTCTACTACCTATGAGATGAGCTACACACTTAACTTCCTTATCTGTAATTGAGGATGATGAAAGTAATTTCTACCTTATATGATGGTTGTGAAAAATCAAATCAATTTATAATTATAAAATAAAACAATTAAAAATAACAGTAGTTACTATCACAGCCTGCTTACAAGCTTCTACATGATGCAGCCCCTAACTCTCTACGTTCGAATAGATGTAATGTATGACAATTTATTTTATTTCGACTCATTTAGTGTATGGGAAAGTAGTTCCCAGTAAAAATTGTATTTTTTTTATGCCAATGTTATGGCATTAGCCTAATCATTACCTAGTTTTTCTCCTCATTACTTGACCTTTTAATATTAAAATTTTAATATTAAATTTAAAATTAATTTAATTTTAAATTAAATTAAACCTTACTGGGACCCTTGCTAGGAGATGTGAGCATACTCTTTCCTGATTTATATAATGACTTCAATCTTGTATATGCTTTTATTATTGCATTTATCATACTCTTGTCTTCCCAACAAGACTGTGCTTCATAAAGACAATCTAATGCATGAGTCCCCTAACACAATGCATGACCCATAAATATTTAGTGAAAAATTTAATAAGTATTTACTGGAAAAAAAAGATACGAGAAAAGATAATAGTAGATGGCCATGCTTTCTTCAACACTGAAGAACAATTTTACTATTACCATTGATGTAAAATAAAGGGGCAGTTTTAGATGGGTCTAAAGAATAAGTGGGCCAGCAAGAACTTACTCTGAGACAATACATGATGGGCTCTGTAGATTCAACTGATAAGAGTGAAATGTTAGATTTGCAAACTAATATACAGATTTCTCTATTCCACTTATGGGTTATAGCTAAGCCAGAATATTAAATATTAAAATTATAATATTAAAAGATTAAGTAATGAGGAGAAAAACTAGGTAATGATTAGGCTAATGCCATAACACTGGCATAAAAAAATACATAATTTTTACTGGAAACTACTTTCCCATACACTAAATGAGTCAAAATAAAATAAATTGTCATACGTTACATCTATTCGAACATTTGTCATTCTTATGGAAAGTTAAGAGATGGAAAAGCTGATGTCATTATTCTTGGAAATGGGGTAGAAGTTAACTTGTCATCCAGACCAAAACTTAATAATGACAGTCTATGTTATGGATAACAACCACTGCCTCACTACTCCATTCTCTCATTAATCCACACCCCATTCCTGATTAAGAGAAAGACATTTGGGGATTGTATTCCCTGATTAATCCATCTCAACAGAATCCTTAACTCTGATGCATGCATCAGATACAGAAGACCCTGTTCTTATTCCAGTCCAGGAACAAAAGAACAAAAGGACAAGAAGGCCTAAATCCAGAATCGTTTTCCCATACCTGAAAGTCAAGGTTCTGAAATGAAATGGAGAACAGCACTACCACAGTTTAAAACCCAGCTACTTTACCAAGAAGAATCAGACTTTCTAACATTCTAATCAGGTTTAACCTGTATACTGGTTAAGAAAATGATAAAGACTTGGATGTGAATTCTACCATCATCACTTACTAGATGGGAAGTCTCAGGCTCTGTAAACCTTAGTTCTCTCATCTGTAAAATGCAGATGCTAACACATACAAACGATAATCATAGTGCCTGACAGCAAGCACTCAGTAATAACCAGCTATGATTTTTTCAGAGTAATATTTAGTGTTGAAAAATCTGTAAAATATTATCAGCTATGTGATTTTAAGAGCTGAAAATGATTAAGAGAACATAATATGTAGATTAATGAGACTTCTTTTAAATATTTATTTTTATTTTGTAACAATCTTAAACTTGCAGAAAAAAAGACCTTTTATTTTCCCCAACCACTGAGAGTAACTGGCCTACGTGAGTATTTCCTACAAATACATTCTCCTACAAATACAACCATCAAAATAATAAACTGATACATTACGCTAATCACTACTGGGTAAGGTCGCTCTCATGTCCCCTTCTCAGTAAACCCTGGAGAGGGGGAGGTGAGAGAGAGAAAGAGAGAGAGAGAGAAAGAGAGACAGAGAGAGGGAGCTATTCTCTCTATCACTACACAAAAACCATGAATTCACACTGATTCTTCTATTTCCAATCCAACACTACAGAGACCACTCCCGTTTTCTCCACTTCCGTACTGCTAGCTCCCTTTTCCGACAGTGAATCGGGTGACTAGCTCTCATTATCATATTTAATCAGTCTCTCTATGTGTAACCAACCTCTAACTGTTGTGGCCTTCCCTTTCTCCCACACATTTGCTCTCCTTACATCCCTCTGCCCCAACACACCCACCCACACCCACTCTCCTCGCCTGCCAGTTTCTACTTCTCATGCTAGGCACCCTCTCTATAATGCCCTCCACACTCTGTTTAAACTGTAAAATCCCATATTGAGTTGAACCTCTCTTAGGATGCCGTCCTCACCCTATCCTTAGGCTCTGACACTTTGCATTGGGACATCCCCATATGTGGGCTCCTCTCCTCACCTTATTTGAGTCTCAAAACAACCAACACCAGGCTACCCTCCTACAGATGTCCTTCTAACCACTGCTGGAGTCCTGACATCTCACACAGGACACACACTAACCCAAGCAGTTGCCCTCTTCACCCTCTCACTATGGGACCAAGTGTCCGTCCCCTATACCATGCCAAGCTAATTCACAGATATCATACTCACTCTGCTTGGGCTCTAAAACCCAGCACCAGAGTACTTCTTTTTATGCAGAGGCACTGCTCACCCCTCATACAACTGCATCACCCCATATGGAAACTCTCCTCATCCTAGTCAGTGAGAACATTCTACTTCTGAAATGACACGGCTCCCCACAAATCCAACATACCCAGTGGCTGCTTCCCTAGTATTGCTTCATCACACCACCTGAATTTCAGACTAAGCTATTTCTTCTACCTGGCTTCTACTTGAAATAAAAGCGGTATTTTGTCTCCCATCCTTCTACTTATTTATTTCTAAATCTTCAGAATCCAAGCAGTAAAGAAAGTTGTTATTTGAGAGTACTTCAGCAATCCAACATTTTAATTAATATACTGAAGTAGGCATGTTTTACCAGTTTTAACTTAAAAGGGCTGCTTCAATATGAGCTTCTTAAAAGTATTATACACAAACACACCCCTCTCAAACCTGAACCAACAGAAGATATTCAGAAAGAAAATAAGAGGCAGGCAACAGTGTCGCAGTGGCAGAATTCTCACCTGCCATGCCAGAGACCTGGGTTCAATTCCTAGCACCTGCCCATGAAAAAAAAGAAAATAAGCTGACTTATCTGATAATGCTGACTATCTGTTTTGTTTTGTTTTTAAAAACAAATTCAAAGACTTCTAGTTTCCTCCTTCTAGAGGCCATAATCTATACTTCCAGCCCTACTTTATACTCCTACCTGTACTCCAATGACACTAGAGTGCTGGGTATTTTCAGAATATAGAATTATTTAGGCTTCCATACCCATGCTTACATGATCCATCTACCTGTTCCCTCCACCTTACTCTTCTGCTGAATCCTAAAGGATTAAACTTGTTGACTAAATCTGACTAATTTTGTAAATAAAGTTTTATTGAAACACAGATATGTTAATTCATTTATTACTGTCCATGATTGTTTTTGTACTATACAACAGCAGACATAAGCAGCTGCAATACAGACCACGTGGCCCACAGAGATACTATATTTACTACTTGGCCTTTTACAAAAAGTTTGACAACCAACACTTTCATGCTATCCTTTGAAAAGCCCAGTTATCCAGACCCTTTAAGTAAAAATTAAATGCTCCCTCCTCTGCCTTTCCATTATATTATACCAAGTCTAAAACTTAATACCCTTGATAACTGTGAGCTCCTTACAAAAAGGTCTCAACGCTATTCCTTGTGTAGACAGGAAGCTGTTTTGCCCAACTCACAGATTCCATCCCTCCTGTAAAATAAGAACTTTCACAAATAATTTCCATAATCATTGGGAAAGTAACTTGGAGGAAGCTTCTGCCCTTCTCTGTTTTTTACTGAGTCCTCCCAAAGGAAGGAATGACTAATACTGGCTATATCCTAAGAGCAGTCCCTAATGGGCTGAATTAATATTTTAAAGAACATTTCACCTCTGCCTGAATGGCCAAGCCTACCAATAAGCAAATCACATGATAAATTCACTGGGATAGAGCTTCCCTGAACAACAGAAGAGGCCTGCAGTTCCAGCTGCTCTGTCTTTGCGTTCTTAGCGCAATTCAGTGGGGTAGGTAGTCAGGAAGTATGATGTCCAATTTTAGCCTCAGTTCCAAGTCACGTTCTCTAAGGCAAACTTAACATTTAAAAAGCTAATACTTTGATCTCTGATGCCAAAGTCTATTTCTCAGTTCAGAACCTGGTGAGGAAGAAAAACAGAATTACATTCCAATCAACTGGGATGTATAACTCAACACACTTGATGACTGACAAATGAATCTGGAAAAAAATTGTTACTTGAAAATGTTTAACACACCAATGCCACACACACCATATCTTGATGAATTTTATTAAGAAAATATATTTTGAAGTAAAAAAAAAGATAAATTTAAAGTTCACATTCAGTAATTCAAACTCATCCTGTTTCTTTATCTATTTTATATGTCTCAATATTATGTTGCTATCAACTCTTAGGTTTAAGTTTAACATATAAAAGAATCATGGATAACAGGGATTAAAAAAAAAATCCCCATCTTACTTAGTATCTTAAATATTATCTCCCATCTAACAAACAAATAGCTCTAAACCTGATTTCTCCAGTTATGGCCATGATTATCAATTCTTTCTCAAAACCTAACTGCTAACATGAATAGTCAATAACAAATGCTATTTATCTCCCCTTGCACACATCTTACTTACTTTCTAACCTGTAACACATGCGGCTTCCATTCCCACCACTCTGCTGAAATTTATCAAATCAGGGTCACCCAGTAATTCCAAATTGCCAAGAACAACGTGCACTTCCTTGTTCTCATCAACATGTAACAATCCTTCCTATAACACTCTTCTCCTCCTGGATTTGGTGATACCATCCACTTCTGATTTTCCTATTTAGCCAGTGACCTTACTTTTCAGTGTAAAAGTTTAGTGGCCTTATTTTGAGGTGCCACTTCCTTCATCCAATCTCTGAATGTAAGGATTCCTTAAGGCTTGGTTCTGGGACTCTACTACTCTTTAGTAACATGTACCTACCCTATTCCTACTCCTAGGTAATCTCATCCATTTCTATGGATTTAAATATCTTTATGCTAATAAATTCCCTATTGTAGATCTTCAGCCCAAAAACACTAGTAGACTACAGCACTTTCCATAAACAGTAATTACCCCAGTTTTGCAGATGACCTTCTGTGCAACTGAAATAATTTGTACCTAAGGTTACAATAATAGAGGCTAAAAAAGGAACTAAGATTTTTCCTTTCTCAGTCTTTTATACCATTTGTCAAGACTTGGTCTCTTGTCACTGAATAGCTCAGTACTTGAATATGAAGACAAATGGACCAAGTTACTTCCTACATACAAACCAGCTCATAACCAACAGAAAAGAGTTGACTAATTTGAACTAATAGGGAAGGTCTCAAACTTGTTTTTCAAAAATATTTAGAAAATATTTTGATTTGCAATTAAATTTTGCATGTAAGTGAGGATGCAGGGCAGAGGATATGAGTGATAAGAAAGTCAAGAATTTGGAATATATACAAAAGAGAGTAAAAGCAGATAGAAAAGGTTGGGCTGTCTAAAGAAGAAACTAGACAAGCAAATAGGGTAGGAACAGTCTGGTAGTCTGGGACCAACTAACTGAATATGGTCAGAAGCTTTTATTTGACTGAAAAAAAAAAGGACAAAGGGAGACATTACTACTTTGTAAACTACAAAATCAAGGTAGTTATTTCAAACAATAAATTAACGTAGGTTATAAGCTAGACTGGAAAACAGAAAAATCAATAATATAGATACTGATATAAACCAGAATCTGATCTGAATCTCCCTAAGTGCTTAACTCACCAGAAAAACTTAATCCATGAGATACTGTAAAGAAAGTAAAAATTTGGTACTGGATTAAAGGTAAAGAGAAAAGAAAATCAAGAAGCAACTCTAAGACCAAAGAGTTCAAATCTTTTTGATCATTGGCCATTACTGGAAAACTTTATGAAAGGAAAGGAGGTAAGACACAGAAAACTGATTTCCCATTTTAAGTTTTGTTGGCTAGAAAGCCAACATAAAAGTTTTCAAAACAAAACCTTTATTTAGCTTTAATTAAAAACAAAATGTCATTCAACATACAAAGATGGCATTATTTTGTTTTCTCAATTAGTTTTCAAAGCAGTAGTAGTGGTTAGTGTGGGCTCATTCAAATTCTCTTATCTAGATTCTGTTCTGAAAAAACCTTTGAAAAGAATTATTTAATTATGAATGCCTTCAATATAAACTCTAATAAAGTTAAGAGGGTCCCCCAAATTTGAAACTATGACCCTGATGCTCTAACCAACTGTTATCCACCACTCATGAAAGCTAGCCATATATACCAAAAAGGAGGATAATCATCAAAACAGAAAAAGATTAGGAACTCCATACACAAAAAAAGTGGGATATTACAATTCAAAGATTTAATTTACCAATGAGGAAGAAAAGTTACATATCCAATAATCTACATACCTTTATTGCTCCTCCCAGGACTGCTCTGTAGAATAATCGAAGATCAGGGTTGGAAGTCAAACAAGTCAGAGGAATGTAGGGGACATTTAACAGCAACTTATCACATGCACAGCCAATCAGGAAGGGTGCAAACATGTAGTCAGCCAAGGGAAGAAGCATGGGCACAAAGGGACAGTACCACGCAGAAAAGAGGCTACAACACGTTCAAACAACTCTGTAGCCTCATGTAACATCTGCAAAAATACAAAATTCAGACACTGCTTGGTCACAATGATGGCAGAATTTTACATTTCCAAGTATAAAATGATCCAGGAGTAAGCAGTATTTCAAAATGTGCATGCAAAATTCATCAAGTCTTTTATAAAGAAACTTGGAAATATGTCTTAAAAACTACCCAATGACTCATCATCATAGATTCCATTTGTCTGACACATGTTATTTTATAGTATCAAAATTTACACATCTTTGAAAATGGGTAAATTATTTGCTAGGGCTTGAAAAATAATTGTATATCCACAGTGTTTAGGTAATTGACCCATCAATAACAGTCTCCATCAATCCACATTTCTAAGTAAACATACTCTTCGGGGATTCACATGGCAACAGTGGAAAGACAAGGTAGAAGTTAGTGGTAAGGTAAAAGAGCATGAGGCAGTTGAAAAGAAGCATCAAGTTGATTATCTAGAATTTTATTTATGTGGACTATTCCATCTTTATAGCTCTATGAAGTGTTTCCATAACTCCTTCAGACATTGTTAACAGAGTAAGGAAATATTCTCAGCCACTGATGCTGCTAATTATAATGGGGCACATAGTTCAGAAGAAAGGCCACTTTACAGAGACAAGAAAGGCCACTTGTAGAATGAGCAACTCTGAGACAGTGATGTGGTCAACAGGAAGAATAAATAACATAGATTGCAGAGACCAATAAAGAGTAGAATGATACAGATTTTTTAAATGAACTAAAACTAATTTCTTGTATTCATTTAAACATAGATAAAAAGATTCATTAGAACGGAAGAAGGAATCAAACCACTTTTGGACTCTTCATAAATAAAAAGGCAGGTTAGACCAAATGCTACCCTGTGATTCTTAAACTCTATGAATCTATAGTTCTAGAATATAGATCGCTCAAGTCCTTTTTATCTTTTCCTCTAACATGCCCTATGATCTTTTTATTGCTTATCAGTATTCTCACTGCAAGGAGCATATCAGGAAAAGCATAAAGTTCCAACCTACTCATAAACTGTCTAAATAATAATAAAAAGGACAGCTAATATTTATTGAATGTTTTTTACATGACTGCCATTGTTCTAAAAATTTTATGTGTATTAACACAATTAATTCTCAAACAATTTAACTGTCTCCATTTTACAGATGAAGAAATGGAAGTACAGAGGGGTAATTTATCCATAATGCTAAGTGGTGATGCTAAGACTCAAACAGAGTGAATATAACTCCAGAACCTATATTCTTAATTGCTGTACTATACTACCCAAATAAAGATTTGGAGAAAGATAAATCAAGCTACAGGTTTAGCTATTATCAACAGATTTTTAAAAAATTGGACCATGGTAGGAATCAAGAGTTGCCTGGAACAACTATATTATAGAGCTGTGCTATCTAACACGTAACTATTAATCACCTGAAATGTGGCAAGGCCAAATTGACATGTGCTGTAAGTTTAAAATATATATTGATTTCAAAGACAATATTTAAAAAGATGTAAATTATCTCATTAACAAATTTATACAGATTAATGTTGAAATGATAATATTTTGGATAAAGTGGGTTAAGTAATAGCCACCAGAAAATTTTAAATTACATATTTGGCTTTCATCATATTTCTATTGTAAGGCACTGGTAATGTAGGGAAGACATTGGCATTTACAAAAATTATCCTAATCCAATCATCACTATTTTTTTTTTACTGTGCAACCTTAGACAAATCACAATTACACTGATTAGCAGTTTCTACATCATAAAAAAAGGGTTTAAAAACAGTTCTGGTTGTGAAGGTAATTAACAGCTCTATATATCTGAATGTTGTTAAAGGAAGAAATTTTAGGTTGTATATATATTATTAGAATAAAAATTAAAAAAAAAAAAAAAGCCTAGAGCCCAGATTTTGGTTTCTAAGTCTATTTTCCATTAACAGCAACAGAGGCTCTTTGGAGAAATGGCTGCTGCCAGGACCAAAGCAGATGAAATACAAGACGAACCTGAAATATCTTGCTTTGACAGAAAATAAGAAAAATGCTCAAAAAATCATATGGGGGTTGGTACTATTAAAAAAACAATACAGGGCAGGCCAGAGTGGCTCAGCAGGCAGAGTTCTCGTCTGCCATGCCGGAGACCCAGGTTTGATTCCCGGTGCCTGCCCATGCAAAAAAAAAAAAAAAAATCAAAACACAGGAGCCAGCATAAAAGGGCTCCCAATGGCCAAACCCAGGGCAATGTGAGACTCAAAATAATAATAATGGATTTAACCACTGAATAAAGTAAGAATCACTGAGTTTATATTAATATAAATAATTGAATGAGATAAATAATGGAGAAGATGGAAACAGTTTCTCTACAACAGAATGTCGATTAATAATTCTAAAGGATGAAGTTAAAAAAATCATCAATGGATACTAAAACTCGTGGGTGAAAGTTTGATGTTACTGTATAAATATCCTGTTCCTTGAAGTATTTTCCACAAATTACATATTAACCTCAAAGGACAAATACTTTTCAGTGAAGGACAACACCTTAATCAACTTTTCAAAGCTATCACCACCAACATTGGGACAAAGTGACATCATGAACCATACGATATGAGGTACTGAGAAAAAAAGAATATCTCTCTATTGGTATTCCTCCCAAAAGTGCATATCCAATCTAATCATGAGAAAACAACAGACAAATTCAAATTGAGGGACAATCTACAAAACAACAGGCCTGTATTTTTCAAAAATGTCAAGGTCAAAAAACACAAAAAAAGGCTGAAGAAGTATTCCAGACTAAAATAGACTAAGAGACATGATGACCAAATGTAATGCTAATACTGGAGAGGATCCCAGATTAGAGGAGGAAAAAATTATAAAGCACATTATTGGGACAACAGATAAAATTTGAAAATAAAGAGTGGACTGGTTAATGGAAATATATCAATGTTAAACTTCCTGGTTAATAACTGCAGTATGGTTATATTCTGTTCTTAGGAAATACATACTGAAGAATTTAGGGGTAAATATATATATATATGATGTCTCCAAGTTATTTAAATGGTCCAGAAAAAAAAGATATAAATATATAGATGGATACAGAGCAAGACTGATAAGACAAATGAGGAAAAATGTAAAACAAATGGTGAACGTGGATAAAGATATATAGGAATTCTGTGAACCTTTCTTTCAATTTCTCTTGTAAATTCAAAATTGCAAATTCAAAATTATGTCACAATAAAAAGGTTAAAAATATTTGGTATTATCTAGATTGAATATTCTATAGATTTATGCAAGTTCTGATAATATTTAAAATATATACTAATGCAAAGCATTACTAATGAACAAGAAAATAAAAGTACTTCAGATTAAAAGGCATTTCTATCATTCTACCCTGTATTCTGTTTTTAATTTTATGACTTATCAGACCTTAATCTTATTATATACTTCCTAATACCTGGGATTTTACCCGTTGTCGTTCCATACCATACTGTGCGCTAGGATCCACCTGCTAATCACCAATAAAAATTCAAACATTTGTTAGATGAGCACACTCAAAATTATAGCACAGAACAGAATGATTATAGAAAAATAATTAAATTATAAAAAGCACCACATTGCAAGACAGCTATCATTTGGGTCATAGAGCTTGTAGAATTACTCTTTGATTAAATTGTGAAACAGAAAAACCAGGAATGACTCAAAGTAGCCACAAATCTAACAGTAAAAAGATGAATTTCACAAATAAAGGAAGGTAAATATATATTTTCATATAAGAGTGAAGCATCTTAGCTTTTCAGTTAACTACAAGCAGTCATGGTAACTAATATAAACCTTTCTTTCTCAATGAAACTAGAAATATATAAAAATCATAAAAAAATGAATCAGATTACTTTAAAAACTTAGGCTAAGATTCAAAACTTCAGTATTGGTTCATTGTTAATGTGCTGCACAATCCTGAGATGCTGGTTGAAATTTCCATATCTTACTTAATAATAAAACTTTTGGATCAGTTTCTTCCCCAAAAGCATGAAGGATAATACTGTATAAAAATGATTCAAAGCAATAAAACACTAAATATTTAATACAGAAAATACAAACGTGCACACACACGTAAAGAAAAAAAGAGCACAGCTTTTTTGTACGGATGCTTACAAAGAAATTAACGTAAGCACATTAACAACAAAAACCAATTATACAGGCTACATTTTATCTCAATTCATACTGTAAGTATTTCACACATAAGGGTAGTAAAAAAGTCCAATCAACCAGTATACATAGCCCATGTAGAAAGGTTTTATTTGTTTATTTATAACTGAGATGACAAAACCAAAGTATGAAATGAGTATTACTACGTCTTATGACTAGGGCCAAAACTGTAGAAAGCAATTCTCAAATAAGAGAGACCAGGAAAAAATTTCCTTTCACATACAGTATCTGCTACAATATAACTACATAGAACATAAAGCATGTATAGAAGAAACTTTACATTACAGTAGAAATGTAATATAAAGATTGCATATTAGACATACAATATTAACTCTAACTTTTCAATATCTACCTATTTTATTTGGGTATCCAAGTAGGTAAGGCAGAAGATGTTCTAATTCTATTTTTCCATCAAATCCAATTATTCTGTGTTTTATTTTGTTAAAATTTCCTTATTTTTCATATGATCCATAATTAATGTATTCAAATAAGCAAAGACGAGAAGAAAAAAATCAAAATAGTCTATAACATAAAAAATGAACAAGGACTTCCCCAAATCACTGTGTCTTGGCAAAACTTAAAATGACATGGTCAGTCAGTATGATAATGCTGTCACCCTGCCTGATTCTAAGTGAATGAGCTCAAAAATTTCTAACCAAGTTTTCAGTGGAAGAGGTCTTCAGATAAGCAATCATAAAATGGGTTCATTTTGCTTTCAAGAAAGGATGACATTTAGCTTTTTTAAAATGTTTGAGTTTTTACACTTTTTTTAAAAGTACTAAAATCACTGATGAATACTTGACTGAAGCTATTTCCCATCAACATTTCCTTAGAATAAGACCAAAATACACTCTGTAAGGTCGAGTAAATTGCCTAGATGTCACTTAAATGCCCCTAATCGGAGTAATTTCCTTTCTTGTACGTTTTCCTATATCCACCTTATTCTGCAGTGCACATTTCTGAATTGAAGCATTACCAGTTTAACCTACTACGATAGATCTTCTTTTCACTAGTGAAAACAAGAAAGATCTGAAGGCGCTAACCAAATAAATCAGAGGGGGGGGGGGGAAGGGGCGCAAGGTAGCAAAAGAACACATGGAAACAAGGTAAGAGAGTTATTTCCTTAAAGAACTAAGGTTACTCCCTAAAATCCAAATGCCAAGCTTTCGAGACCAAGCAGCCGCCACTCTCCATTCCTTAGACAATACAACCGTCTTCTCCACTTCTTCTCCTACTGTCCTACCCATAACACCCTTCCAAAACAAACATACACAACGCACCCTTATCCCACAATGCGTGTTACCCCCTCTGTGCCAGGCGAACTAACCTGGTGGATAACAGTTGCAAGCATACATCTCACTCGGGCAAAAAAGCGACAACAAAGTGGGGAGTTCCCACCACGTCCCGACACCCGGAGCAACCCAAAGAAAGAGCCCCAAGCCCAGAAGTTAGAAGCGAAACGAACCAGACCCCACCAAAATAGAAGACGGAATTGCAGGGAACGGGGATGGAAGGTGGGGAGGGCGATGTGTATTGGTGTGTGCGCGCAGGGAAGAGTCCATCACATGACAGTAAAACGGGACCAGAGTCGTCCGAGAGTCCGCAAGGGGGCAAAGGGGGGGGGGGTGTCATTGCCATGGCAACAACCCCCCCCATCCGTCCAGACTTCCAAAGAGGGAGGAAGAACTTCAAATCCCAACCGTCAGCGCTCGAGCGGCTCCTTCTTAAAGGGGCACACACAGCGCCGCCGCCAAGAGCGAGAAGGCAGAGTCCGGCGCCCCCCGCCTCTCGGGCGCCGCCCCCACCGCCCCTCGCCCCTAGCCGGCCCACCCGCGACCCTCGCCCCGCCAGCAACCCGTGGGGCGTCGGGGACCTGAACCCCAAGGGCTCGGCGGCATCGGCCGACCCGACCCCCGGCGACGAGAAGGGGGTGTGTGTGCGCTCTACCGGGGCGCGGACCAGCCCGCCTTCCTCCCGCCGCCCTGCCCGCCGGCTCCCCTCCGCCCGAGCGCCCGACCAGCTGGCAGCTTCCTCCCTACTGACAGGGGACCGCGGGCAGCCAGGGGCGCCGAGGAGTTTCATGGAGAGCGCGAGCGCAGACGACCGGTTTCCTCCCGGGGTCGGCGAGCGGGTCCGAACTAACAGTTCTTGGGAAGCCGAGGAGCTGAGGAGGCGAAGGAGCGGGGACGACGCCGGGCGAGGAGCCCCAAGACAAAAGGCGAATCGAAGCCGCCCGCGTCGCCGCCGCTCCCAGCTCTCTCTCCCATTGAACTGACCCGAACGAGAGAGTCAACTAAACCCCTCAGCCACAAACTCCTCGGGCTACGGCAGCTGTCGCCGCGCGGAACCGGGGCCCCGGCCCGTGTCTCTCTTACCTACACAGTGCATGAGGCGGTGGCGCCAAGAGTCGAGTTCCCGCCGGAATCCTCTCCTCTCCGCCGCGCACCGAGGGCTCCGGCACTGAGCGGCCGCGGCGGCGGCGGCGGCGGCAGCAGCGGCGGCGGCGGCAGCGGCCATTCTCTCTCTTCCCTTGTCCATCTGCGTCCCGCGTCACGCGCCCTCATTTACATACGAGCGGCGCAGGCACGAGGCAGGGGCGCGAGCCCTCGGCGCGAGCCCCGGAGCGCGCGCCCCCCGGAGGGGGGTTGATTGACACGTGTCACTACCTTCCCTCTGCCCTTCCCTCCCCCTCCCATCGCTCCCTCAGGGAGAGGCGGGGAGGGAGCAGGAGGAGAAGGAAGCAACCTGCCGCTTCCGCTGACCCCGCCTCCACACCCACTCCACTCACCCCCCTCCCTCTGGAGTTTACTCAAGCGAGCCATACTGCTCCCGCCGACCGCGAAAACCCTGAGCGGGAGCGAGAGGCCGGGAGCCCCGCCAGGAGCCCGCGTGCTGAAGGAGCGGACTAGCATCGTCTCTCTCCTGCCTTCGCGACGGGACTCAGGCCACTCGGAGACTTCACTTCCCAGACTCCATCGCGCCTGGGGCCCGCCGCGGAGCCCGCCGCCCCCGCGCGGTGCATGCCGGGCCTAGTAGTCCGAGCCGGGAAGGGCGCGCACCGGTCCACCTTGCCCAGTGGGGCTTGCAGGCTGACTTGCCGTCTGTTTCGCGCTGCGCTGCTAGTGCGCTCAGCCTTGGCTCCCTGCGCCCAAAACTGCGCGCTGCCGGCCTCCCCTGGTCTCACCTAGCAGCCTTAGCTTTCTTAGACTCGGCGATAAACGGGCGATGGAAACCAAAAGAGTTGTCGGCCCCTTGCGGTTCAGGCTGCACATAGTGTTTAAGTGCTGGAAACTTTTCTGGGTCATTGTCATCCCGTCACTCTACAGGGAAAGAGTACGCGGGATGAGGCAGCGTCCGAAATAGCCAGGATACCGACAGAGACCCTGGAGAGATCTCGGAGAATGGGAATATTTTTGAGGATTGTGAGGAAAGAAGAAAAAATGCGGGGCTTGGGTGTGGCTGGGTGAAAATTCCAAAAGACAAACTACTTAAAATCCGCATAATGTAAACTCCTGGAGGGCAGCGATCCAATAAAACTTCCTATACCTTGACGGTTTATACTTGCCCGACTCTAGTTTAGTTCCTGGCATAGGACTTTGCACTTTACAAATATTGTGGAATGATTTCTACTCTCTGCTAGAGAAAATCCTTCAGAGAGAGAGAGAGAGAGGAGCTTCTGACTAAATTATAAACTCCAGTTATATTTTTTGAGCTGAGAGATTGCATATACAAAGGGACAATGGCCAGATTATATATAAGGATAGAACTCTGATCCACAATCTGCAACAATCAGCCCAGGAAGCCAGACCACAACCTCTGTAGCAATCTGCTCCAGACACTCAGGACTTGGTAAATAACTGCCCACTTCTCTCATTTTTCTCCGGAATTCCAATTCAGGGCCAGCTGGGCAGTTCTGCTGTTCTGGTGAGGCTCTGCTGATCTTGGCTGGGACTGCTAATGCAGGAGGTTGGATGGCCTGGGACAGCCTTGCTTGCATGCCTGGAGTTTGGCTACCTGTTCATTGAGATCACGGGAATGACCTAGCCCTCATCTCCTTTCTTCAAGGCTAGGTTGGGGCTTATTTGCATGAGCTCAATATATAAAGCTCAACAAGAGGGCAATAATACACAACTGCTTTGCTCACATAGCGTTTGCTACTGTCGCATTAGCTAAAGCAAATCACAGGGGCAAGCCCAAAGTCCTGGTGGGAGCACACTAACAAATGACATAATTACAAAAAATGTATGAACAAATTGGGATTATTACTGCAACCAAACCACCATAAATATCCATCCAAATCACTTTACCCACCTGTTCTAGTTTGCTAGTTGCCAGAATGCAATATACCAGAAACAGAACAGCTTTTAAAAAGGGGAATTTAATAAGTTGGTAGTTAACAGTTCTAAGACCAAGAAAATGTCCCAATTAAAGCAAGTCTATAGAAATGTCCAATCTAAGGCATCCAGGGAAAGATACCTTGGTTCAAGAAGGCCAATGAAGTTCAGGATTTCTTTCTCAAGTGGAAGGGCACGTGGTGAGCACAGAGTTTCTCTCTCATCTGGAAAGGCACATGGTGAATACAGTCAGGGTTCCTCTCTCATCTGGAAGGGCACATGGCAAGCATGGCATCATCTGGCTAGCTTCTTCTGGCATTCTGTTTCATGAAGCTCCCCAGGAAATATGTTCCTTCTTCATCTCCAAAGGTCCCTGGCTGGTGGACTGTGCTTCTCATGGCTATATTGCTCTACTCTGCTCTCTCTGAATCTCTTCTTTTCTCTAAAATGTTTCCTTTTATAAGACTCCAGCAACTAATCAAGACCCACCCAAATGGGTGGAGACACACCTCTAGCTGATGCAGTTTAACAATCACTTTTGATTAAATCACATCTCCAGGGAGATGATCTAATTACAGTTTCAGATATACAATACTGAACAGAGATTAGAAGAAATGGCTGCATTTACAACATGGAATTAGGATTAAAACATGGCTTTTCTAGGGTGCATACATCATTTCAAACCAGCACACCACTTTAAACATATAGCCCATCTGTAGAGCTCTCTCATAACCAAGTATAGAAATAAATTAATGGGCAAGTTAACAGTTTATTTATTGATGTATTTCAACTTTTAGTAGTTGATTCCCATTCTAGAAGTAGTATATTTTAGGAGAATATGATATAAAGACATGAATAAATTTGAGTAGTTTGAAACACTCATGTCTCCACAGTAGAGAATTATAAAATTACAGAGGCATATGGTCAGAGTAATGTTTTTTGAGATACTAACCCAAAATGAAAGTTTTCCTTTTATTTTAAAACAAAGATGAACAATGCAGTATCCTAGTAGGATAGTTAAATGCCTATTCAATTATGAATTACCAAAATGTAACACAAAAATAATACATATTTTTTAAATTAGTAAAATCTAAATGCAATTTTATGCATTGAGTATTTGTAATCATGAGGCATAACTATTAGAAGACAATTATAAAAGGCTTCATAAGGCTGAGAAAATATTTGGGGGGTAAACTTTATAGACTTCATTAAAAAATTGCACTGTACTGTATTTCCTTTAGTTTTTAACTATGTGCATCCCACTGATCAAAGATTAAAAATCAGAGACACATTCAATTAACCAATTATTTAAGACGGAATAAAGCCCCCTTCCAGAAACCTTCTAATCAGCCACACAATCAAATTATGCCAAACTTTGTGCAATAAAGTTTGAAAATTCATCCAGGTTTATGAGTCAAGATTTCTCAGCATTCTTTTTTTTTCCTATGTACAAGAACACCATCATCTCAGGTATTTACATGCTGTTTCATCTGTCTTCCAATACTGAAGTTAAATGTGTAGAGATATCTAAAACAGATGAATGGTCTTCTTGATGCATTTCCAAATGTTATAGAAACTTTTTGTATATTTTGTAAGGAGCAAAGATAAAATCGCACAAGAGAGAATGGAAATGGAAGAAGCAGAGATTTAATAGTAATATACTTCATTTATTAGGCTGTAATGTCTACCTACTTCCTATTCCAAGACTCTCCTTAGCGTGCATGAGAGTGAGCATGTTAGTCCAATCTAGTCTTTGTCTCAGGGTGGCATCTTAGATTTTGGTTCCTTATGCTCTTTATTTAGTTTAACTATTAGATATTTTTGAACATTACAATTATACCCTGTTATTATCTCTATATTAAATATCATAGGGTTGGATAAAGTTTTAACTACATTAGGAAGTCTCAGACCATAGCCTGTCAGGATAAACAACATTGAAATTAGGGTGAGTATTTTTCTAATTTTTAAAAAAAGTATATACCTTTGAACTTGGCCGTTTTCCATCTATTTTCTCTTGCATCCAGGCAGAGGATAATAGGTCCTGATCAATCACTACTCTTTTTGTGCCCATTTGAAATCACTCCCCTGTCCTAATGCATTACTCTTTCTTTAGCTTCTGCCTTTTAATAAAATTTCAACTTATCAATTATATGCTCAATGAAGGCAATTTGATCCAGTTTAATCCAATTGCATTATTCAGTATCAAAGTCAAAGAAAAAATGTCATCTATAGCACTTAAAAGGATTGCAGTTTAGACGGAATACAGATCATCCCCTAATTTTGCAGTTGGGGAAATTGAGGCCCACAGAGGATAAGCAATTTATAAAGTTATAGTAGGTCACACAGTTTATAAGCAGCAGTTCCCAAACTAAAGGTTAGATTTCCTGATTACTGATGTTGACCCCCTCTTGCTACAATAATAACTATCATTTATTGAGCATTTATACATTATTAACTTATTTAACCTTTACCATATCCCCATGCAATAAGGGCTACTATTATTATTCCCACATCACAGAGAAGGGAATATAACTTGGCTCAGAGAAGTTAATAAATTGTCCAACATCATCCAGCTAGCAAGTAGTAGAACTGGTATTTAAATCTATCTTTCCAAAGTTTAATCATTACTTTACACTGGGGAGCAGAAAAGAAGATGACAAACCTGTCTAACAATTTGGAAATTGAGAAACCTGGCATTTATCTGATGTGCAGAGGGTGCCACTGACTGAAGATTTGGAGAAGATTGTGACACATGCAAAACCATGGCCCCTCAAGTACTTAATCTATGGTTCAGCCAAGCCAGGTATTTTGCTCCCCCATCCTCTGTCTTAGCAATGTCTTAGTCTTGCCACTACCTCTATGAAGCCTTTTGCATACTGCCCAACTGAATGACGATTTACTCTTGCCTATACTCTTTTTTTTTTTTAAAAAGTTTTAATTGGCAAAACAATATACAAACACAGACATTCTTAACATACAAACATTCCATATATGGTGTACAATAAATAGCTCTCAATATCATCACAGTTGTATATTCATCACTATGATCATTTTTTTAGAACATTTACATCACTCCAAAAAAAGAAATAAAAAGAGAAAAGTAAAAACTCATATATATCATGCCCCTGCCCTTCCCTCTCATTGTCCACTAGTATGTCCATCTATCCAATGTATTTTAACCTTTGTCCCCTCTAATATTTGTTTATTTTTTTAAATCCATATTTTCTTACTCATCTGTCCATACTCTAGTTACAGGGAACATGACACAAGATTCTCACAATCACACAATCACATTGTAAACGTTACGTCTTCACACAATCATCTTCAAGAAACAAGGCTACTAGAGCACAGCTGTACAGTTTCAGATACTTCCCTTCAGCCACTTAAATACTCCATAAACTGAAAAGGGATAGCTATATAATGGGTAAGAATAACTTTCAGGATAACCTCTCAACTCTGAAATCTCTCAGCCACTGACACTATTTTTCCTCATTTCTTTCTTCCCACTTTTGGTCAAGAGGGTTTTCTCAATCCATTGATGTCGGGTCCCAGCTCATCCTGGGAGTTCTGTTCCACGTTGCCAGGAAGGTTTACACCCCTGGGAGTCATGTCCCATATAAAAGGGGAAGGCAGTGGGTTCCCTTGCCATGTCCTGCCCATACTCTTAAAACGCTTCATTTATATACTTCTTTTCATGGATCTATTATATTCTTGGGTATTTTATAATTATTTGTGAGAATATTGCATTGGCCTTCCATCTTGTAAATGGTGAAATTTATGAAGTCAAGGCGTGGGTATCCACCATTTCTTTATAACTGTATGTTAAAGCTCAGTACTCTGCACTTCGTGCTGAAAAAGGCTTTTGTTGGATTAAAATGAAAAGGTAACAAATTGGGATTTTTAAAAGAACAGGAAAGATAAAGAACTTCTTTCACTCCCCTCCCCCCACTGCCATTCTGAAGCCCTACTCTTACATCCAAACTTATTTTTCAGCCCTGATGTCAAGACAGTGACAAAAGTAGGTGGCACTTTGCATTTTTCAGGAGTTAAAAAACAAGGAATTAAGATCATTTGGCCTTTCTGCATGTTGAAATTCCTCATGTAAAATAAGCTATAATGTTTTACATGAATAAGGCATATTGTTTTGCTTACCAAAATGTGTTAGAGAACAAATATATGAACAAACAATTTATAATTTTTACAATTATTTTTTAAGATGTTGAGAATAGCCAGGGTTGGTCATCAGGTTCAACATATAAAAACTATATGTTGGAAACAGTACAAAACACCAATGGTTAGTAGTAAAGAGACTCAGCAATAAAGCTCTGAAGTGAAATCCAGTGGGTTGGAGAAAAGTTATTTTAAAATATTGCCATAAGGAAGGTTTACTTAAACTGTGAAATCTGATAATGACCCATATTAGTTTCAGCCTAGAGAGTAGATGTTAAATAAAAACTGAAAAAAATGAAGCAAATTGTACCATGTACTTGTAAAGAAGAGATGAAAATAAAAATGTGAAGTTGGTATAGCTTTGGTACCTTTTAACTTGTTGATCATTATGTCAACGTTTTATAATATGTGAAGATTTAAATTATAATAAATAAAACTTAAATTGTAATTAATAATCATTTATACAACAAATTCAATAGGCAAAAACAAATACCTGGTCTTAAATACTAACATCATTAAGCTCTAAACTTGAAACTTAAAAAGAAAAGGAAATCAAAATATAAAATCAGCAACTATTTTGAGTATCATTAGTTTCCTCTGATCTCTCTTTCTTCATTGTTCCAAGGAAATAGAAGAACATCAAGGCAAAAGGTAGGGGTGAGAGGTAGAGCTGAAAACTCAGGCATTGGCTAAAAGATTGTATAAAGAGCTGTGTCACCTTCTCCTACAGATTCCATCTCTAGTATATGTAGCCAGGCATTTCTCCCAATCCCTGTGTGGTAGATTGAATCACGTCTCTGGCAAAGACATGCTCATGTTGTAACTCCATGTCCTGTGGGTATGAACTCATTGAAAAATAGGACCATTGAAGATCCTATTTGGATGATGCCAGATTGAACCAGTGTGGACTTCAATCCAATATGGCTGAAGTTGTTAGGAACAAAAGAAATTTGGATGTAGTCAGTCAGGAGAAGCCAGGGAAGAGGAGAAGCCAGGAAGAGAAGCCAAGATGCATCTACAAGCTGGGGAATGCCAAGAATTGCTGGTAAGCCATCACTGGACCTTCACAAAGTCTGGGAGAAAGCATGGTCTAGTGATAGCATGATATTTTGGACTTCTAGCCTCCAAAACTGTGAAATAATAAATTTCTATTGTTTAAGATAACCCATTTTGTGATATTTCTCATTGAGGTCCTGGCAAACTAAGACACACTGCAAAGATGAGAAATGTATTCTGTGAAGAAGTTCAACTGGAGCGGTCATAGATTTTATGATACCAAGCATGGCAGAGGGTGGGGCTGTCATTGCAGGTTGAGCACAGATTATTAAGTAAAAGTTGGCATACTGAATTGCCCCCACCCTACCCCAGGACAACTATAACCAGATTTATGCCTTTCACCAGTAAATTGTAGATCCTACTCAAAAGAAACTCATGTTTAATCCCCAATTATCAAGAACCATATTTGTACACAGAGCTACCACAGAAGTTAGACTTACACAGAAGCTAAGCTTACACAGAGCTAAACTTTATAATATGCATTGGCTGCCAAGAGGCCTTAGATGTTTGTTCTAGTTTGCTAGCTGCTGGAATGCAACACACCAAAGATGGATTGGCTTTTAATAAAAGGGGATGTATTTTGTTAGTTCTTCAGAGGAAAGGCAGCTAACTTTCAACTGAGGTTCTTTCTTACATAGGAAGGCACAGGGTGATCTTTGCTGGCCTTCTCTCCAGGCTTCTGGGTTCCAACAACTTTCCCCAGGGTGATTTCTTTCTGTATTTCCAAAGGCCTGGGCTGAGCTGCGAGCGCTAAGATGAGGTACACTGAGCTGCTTGGGCTGTGCTATGTTGAGCTCTCTCATTTAAGCACCAGCCAATTAAATCAAACAGCATTCATTGCAGCAGGCACACCTCCTAGCTGACTGCAGATATAATCAGCAACAGATGAGGTTCACATGCCATTGGCTCATGTCCACAGCAACAGAAGTAGGCACGTTCACCTGGCCAAATTGACACCTGAACCCAACTACCACAATATTTGAAGGAAACATCTGATCTGAAAGAAGGAGACAAAAACAAACAGATAAAAGAAACCCAGAGAAAACTGAGACAGTACAAAGAGTAGAAGAAAATGTCAAATTATTTATAATCAACATGCTCAAAGAGATAAGAGAAGATATTGCATCATTGAAGCAACATGTGTTTTGAAAGAAGATGCTATAGAAACAGAGAATAACGAGAAAACAAGAGAGAGCTCTTGGAAATAAAATAAATGATAAATTAAACTAAAAAAAAATTCAATACAAGTGCTGAAAGATGAAAATGAGGTTATCTCTTCTATGTAGCATTAAGAAAAGAGACATGGAAATGGACAAAGAGAGATACAAAAATTCCAAAAACGATCCAGAAAGTCTAACATCAGACTGGCATGAGTTGCAGGAAGAAAGAACTGAGCAATCTGAGGGGAGGATTTTATCAAAGAAATAATAGAAAAATTCCCAGGATTTTCAGGGAAGAAGGCAGAGTAGAAAGCACCAGGACTCATT
The DNA here is from genome assembly GCF_023851605.1 of Tamandua tetradactyla. Taxonomy (NCBI): domain Eukaryota; kingdom Metazoa; phylum Chordata; class Mammalia; order Pilosa; family Myrmecophagidae; genus Tamandua; species Tamandua tetradactyla. Next base: position 17,738,668 of record NC_135345.1, read on the forward strand.
CCTCCTCCAAAATAGCTAGTAGACAGGCAGGAACTATCTGAAATAACTGTTCTGGGGCTCCAGCGGCCAGAGAATCATTGTACAGCATCTGGGGAAGAGCCAAACAAAGAAGCTGAGAAGCTGCAGTAAAGAACTGTGAGTACCTCGCTCCATAGCAGCTGCCAGGGTGCATCTGCCATAGCCAAGGCAGGTCGTCTCAGGGTGGACAGAGAGGGTCATGGAAGTCCTCTTCACCAGGGATGGGGGTTGGGGAGGAGGGTGTATGTGGCACAGTTGAGTACTGATCACCACTTTTGATTGGCAGATTCAGATCACTGTGTCCTGGCCCTGAGTTGCTGTTTTAGCATACCCAAGACAGGGACTGCTGGGGCCATTGTTTCAACCTTGACCCTGACAGGGGCAAAGCTGGTGGAAGTTTAAAGGCACAGTATCTCCTTAGGATTGCATGGGAATAGTTTGTTGAAGGGTGTCATCTGCTGGGCAGGCTAGGAAAATGCAGCTTCAGGGAGCCATCAAAAGACTTTTTGTTATCTTTCCTGATACTGCAGGGCTCATTGGAGCTGGTCTGTGCAACCATTCATTGGTTCCCAGTCCTGCTATAGCTGGGAAATACTCACTTGGAAAAATTCTCTCAGGGCTTTTCAGATCCTTCTACCAGAATTTGCCCTAAGAGCAGAAGCAGCTAGAGGCAATGAAAGGAGACAAAGAAAAAAAACTATATAGGCAAAACAAAAACAAACAGAACTGATCAATATTCCCAGGGAGGGGAGAAAGAAAAGGAAGTTTTCTCCTACCAGTGAAATAATTGCACATATCCAGGGCAAGTTTCAGATGTAGAAGAGATGAAAAAATCTGATAAGTTAAACATGGGCAATTCTGAAGGTCTAAAATAAGTTGAACCAAGTGTCAAAGAAGAGCCTTAACACAAAGCTAATAAAGAAAAAACCTGAGGCAAGAGAAAGAAACTGACCTTTAGAGTAAAGTCATCAAGATAATCAGATGCATAGACATCAGCAAAAATTGACAAGTAATACTAATAAATGGGAAGACATGGCTCAGTAAAAGCAGCAGATTAAAACTTCAGATGAGAACAGAATATGGAACAATAATCAAAGATGTTCAAACAAATCTCCTAAATCAATTCAAGGAGATGAAGGAAAATATGTCTGAAGAGATAAATGATATTAAGAAGACCTGGATGATCATAAAGAAGAATTTGAAAAATATGTAAGAAAATTAACAGAACTTATGGCAATGAAAGTCACAATACAAGAGATTAAATATATATACTAGAGGCATAAAACAGCAGATTGGAACAGGCAGAAGAAAGAATCAGCACACTAGAAGACAGGACAATCAAAATCTTACAGAGAAAAGAATGGAAAAAGTTAAGCAGGATCTCAGGGAACTGAATGATAGCATGAGTGCACCAGAAAGAAAGAGAAGAAGAAAAGAATATTTGAGGAAATAATGTAAGAAAATTGTCAAACTCTTATGAAAGAATTAAATATAAATGTCCAAGAAGTGCCGAGTACTCAAAACAGAATAAATCCTAATGACCTACTCTGAGACACATACTAATCAGAATATCAAATGCCAAAGATAAAAAGAGAATTCTAATAGTAGCAAAAGAAATTGGATTTGTCACATACAAGAGATCTTCAACATGACTAAGTATGGATTTCTCATCAGAAACAATGAAGGGGAGAAGGCAGTGGTATGATATATTTAAGGTACTGAACAAGAAAAAGTACTAGCCAATATTCTTTATCTAACAAAGCTGACTTCAAAAATGAGGGAGAGTTTAAAATACTGACAGGTAAAGAGAGACTGAGACTTTGTCAACAGGGGACCTAATATACAAGAAATACTAAAGGGAGTTCCACAGGCTGAAAAGAAAGACAGGAGAAAGAGGCTTGGAAAATGTGGAAATGAAGATTATCAGAGAAGGGGACTTAAAGGGTAAAAATAGAGACAAAAATAAGATATGACATATAAACCCAAAGGGTAAATGGCTGAAGAACAAACTTCATTTATGTAATAACATTGAATGTTAATGGATTAAACACCCCAATGAAAATACACAGACTTGCAGAACGGATAAAAAAGTATGATCTATCTATATACTGTCTACAACAGACTCACCTTAGACCCAAGGACACAATTAGGTTGAAAGTGAAAGGTTTGAAAAAGATATTCCATAAAAACAGTAATCAAAAAGAGCTGGTGTAGTTATAGTAATATTGAACAAAGTAGAATTTAAAAGCAAAACTGTTATAAGAGACAAAGAAGGACAATATATATTAATAAAAGGGGCAATCCCCCAAGGAGAATATTTATCACCATGAATATTTATGCACCTAATCAGGGTGCTCCAAATACATGAGTCAAACCATGGAAACACTGAAGAGAGAAATAGGTGTCTCTACAATTATAGTTGGAGACTTCAACACAATAATCTCATCAATAGATAGAACATCTAGACAGAGGATCAGTAAGGAATCAGAGAACTTAAATAACATGATAAATGAAAAAGACCTAACAGATATATACAGAACTTTACACACCTAAACACTGGGATATACATTCTTCTCAAGTGCTCATGATAAAACATTCTCCAAGATAAAACACGTTAGGACAGGAAAAAGAAGTCCTAAGACATTAAAAAAGATTGTAATTATACAAAGCACTTTCTCTGACCATAATGGAATGAAGCTGGAAATTAATAACAGGCATATAACTGGATAATTCACAAATATTTGAAAGTTAAACAACACACTCCTAATCAGTGCACCAAAAGAAAAATTAGTAAATATCCCAAGATGAATGAAAATGAGAATACAGCATATCAAAAATTAAGGGAGGCAGCAAAGGCAGTGCTAAGAGAGAAATTTATAGCACTAAATGCCTACATTAAAAAAAGAAGAGCTAAAATCAAAAACCTAACTGCACACCTGGAGGAACTAGAAAAAGAACAGCAAACTAATTCCAAAGCATGCAGAAGGAAAGAAATAACAAATATTAGTGCAAATATAAATGAAACTGAGAATAAAAAGCAATAGAAAGAATTAACAAAACCAAGAGTGGTTCTTTGAGAGGATCAAAGCTATATTAACAAGGAAAGAAAGAGCAAAGATGCAAATACAAATAAAAAATGAGAGAGGGGGCATTAATACACATGCCAGTGAAATAAAAAGGATCATAAAAGGGTATGATAAATAACCGTAGGCAGCAAATTAGACAACTTAGAGATGGAATGGATAACTTCCCAGAAACACACAAACAACCTACACTGACTCTAGAAGACATAGAAGACCTCAACAGATTAATCACAAGTAGAGATTTAATCAGTCATCAGAAATCTCCCAACAAAGAAAAGCCCAGGACCAGCTGTCTTCATAGGTCAATTCTACCAATTATCCCCAGAACAATTACTAGCAATCCTGCCCAAACTCTTCCAAAAAATTGAAGAGGAGGGACCACTACCTAACTCATTCCATGAAGCCAATATCAAACTAATACCAAAGCCAGATAAAGATACTACAACAAAAGAGAATTTAAAAAAAGAAGAGAGAGAATTACAGACTAATTTCTCTGATGAATATAGATTTGAAAATCCTCAAGAAAATACTTGAAAATCAAATCCAAAAGTATATTAAAAAATTATACACCATAATCATGTGGGTTTTATCCCAGGTATGCAAGGGTATCTCAAGAAAATTAATTTTTTCAAGAAAATTAATTATTGTAATATACACATTAAGAAAGCAAAAAGGGAAAACCACATTAACATCCTGATTGATGCAGAGAAGGCATTTGACAAGATCAAGCATCCTTTCTTGATAAAAGGACTTCAAAAGATAGGAATAGAAGGAAACTTCCTCAACACCATAAAGGGAATATATGAAATATACAGCTAACATAGTACTCAATGGTGAAAGACTGAAAGCTCTGGAATCTTGGGTCAACCCCATCCAAAACATAAGGCCTCAAAATTAGGGAAAGATGAATACAAGGGAACTATTACAGAAAAAAAAAAGGGAGCATAGATACCCAGACAAAAACTATTCATCCTCCCCCAATACATAGCTACGTCACTGAATTCTCCTACTTTTACCCTTACCAGAGGGACAAATATTCCTTCAAGTGAATTTTTAAAATAGAAGATAACATTGAGAATGCTTGTCAATATGACTTTTTTTTTTTATTATATACATGGACAGGCTCCTCTGGCACGGCAGGCAAGCGTTCTTGCCTGCTGAGCCACCATGGCCCACCCTGTCAATATGACTTTATATCTCCTTATATCTCACCTCTGAAAACTCAAATTCTGCATATCATGCAAATAATTGTGGACCAGCACTGTTCAATAAAAATATAATGTAAGCCACAAATGCAAACCACTAGTGTAAATTTTCTAGTACCACATTTAAAAAGTAGAAGTGAAATGAATTTTAACAATATATGTTATTTAACTCAATATATCCCAAAGCATTACCAACATATAATCAATATAGGTTGCTGAGATATTTCCTATTTTTTTCTGTACTGTCTGAAATTTTGTGTATATTTTATACCTATGGCAAATTTCAATTCATATTAGTCCCATTTCAAGTCTCCAGTAGTCACACAAGGCTAGAGGCTACCATATTGGATAGAGCAGGTCTGGACTGTGAAAGTTTTTATACATACTAAATAGATTCTTCATTCTCTCTCCCCTGCCCCAACAATTTCATCTCTGACAAACCTTCCCTTTCCTTTATAATCAGCTTTCTTCCTCCAACCAAATGGGACAATGTTAATTTATTAATGGTCTTCTAATTGGGAAAAGAGAATAAAAAGAAGAGTCCACACATTTCCTCCTTTTCAATAATAAAAGTTGAAATGAAATCATAAATCACATTGGTGCTTTCATTCAGCACGAGTTAAAGCAATATGAAACAGATGATCACATTCTCAATAATTATGGTAGTACTTGGCAGGAAGACTGAAGGAAGAATTTGGCCTGACACCATTTAATAGCTGCCCGGATAGATTCTAAAAGGAATAAATAGAGACAGTGAAAAGAATCAAGTTACCCACGTACAGCTAATGAAATAGTTGCATCATGCTGTTGGGGGAAATCTCAATTGCTAAGATAGAGTGCCTATTAGCACATCTTTATTCCTCAAAGAAGTCTGGTTTTCAGGTTCTCACTTTTGAGAATAAATCTTCAGATAGGCTTTTATGTAATTTTAAAAAGCAGGCTCTTTTTCTATTATGAATCCCTTGATCCAAGAGTTTATTTTGGCACTCTGAGAATGATGCAAAACTTATTGCCAAAGCAGCATTTTTGCTTAGTGTATTTTGCTTAAAGCTTTCCAAGCACTCTTTAAGTTAGATATAATTACAATTAAATAATCAAATAAAGGCCCTCCAAAATTTCATCCACTTTGGGTTGTATTTTTCATGCTTTTCTCAGTGTAGAAACTGGAATGTATATAAAAATGTGATAGGATTTCATTTTGCAAATTTAGTATGATTAGAATTTATATTTAACTATGAAATCCTGTTCATTTTTCACAGAAATATTTTAAACAACTTACAGTTGAATAAGCTGGGTGATTTGATTTTAAAATGTCAACATTTAAGGTGTATAACTTATAAAATATGTCTTTATCTCAGAAAGCAGTATCTCGCACGTAAAAATGTATACTCCAACAGTCCAGTCCAATTCAACATTTTGGGCACTTAATATTTGTGAAGTGCTACACCAAGTGCTGGAACTTCAGAGATAAAGCATAGACACTGTTCTTTTTGACGATCAGGGCGAATATCAGTAGGTTTTGTCACACAGGATTTATCTACCTTCCTTTGGAAACTTCAACTTGACTTTTTCCTTGTAGATCACTCCCTCACCTATTTCCAGTTTAACTACTTCGTATGGAATTGACACCATCTCCTGATTTCAGAGCTAAGCAAAAATTCAGGACTGCTCAATGAAAACATTGCATTCCCCTGACCACACTGATTGTCCCAAAGATAAGCACATTACACTGTCAGGACCAAGAAGAAAACAACGAGACTTTAGGAAGAGCCTCTTGCTCATTTCCAGTAAATGTGCTGTGATCATCTTAGATGAGGTTTGAGAGTGAAGCCAAAACCAAGGGACAGAGCTCATAAAAGGAAAGAAGGAACCAAGTTCTATTCTAGATTGAGCCTTATGTGAAGCCACTGACCCTTGAACGAAAGGGTGATAAAGGGTGTTAGTTGAATGAAAGGAATGAGATGAAGGGTGCAGTTGTTGGAATTCAAAAGGGGAACTCCATGCCAAGGAACATCACAAAGAGGATGGCTGGATCACTGAAATGTTTTAAGCAGAGGAGTGATATGGTCATATTTGTCTTCAAGATAGACCACTCTAGAAGTATGTGCAGCATGGGTGTGAGGGGATAAAGAGGCAAAGAAAGCATTTAGAAGACTATCAAAATCCATTCAAAAGATGTTAAGATTTGAAAATGGAGCAGTGGTGGGGAAAAGATGATGGATAAAATAAATATTTTGTTATTATTTAAAATAATAAATAAAAGCATAAAACATTTAAATATGATTAAATATGGAGTTTAAAATATTTTTAAACGAAAGTAATACATAATGTGATTTAAAAATAAAGTAATGCTGTGTGGCTTGTGAAAAAAACAAGAGTCTGCTGTCTGGCCCTTCTTCAATTCTGATTCTGTTCCCCAAAGCTAACCACTTTTAATTTTTTAAGCTGTTTATGTATATAGGTATTTGGTGGTCAGTTAGAAAGACCATGCTCAGTTGCACCCTGCACAACCTGTGCAACTGTTTGTGGCAGCCCTGTATTAGCTCCATATCTCTAAATGATATGCATTTATCATTATTTTCTTGTCATGAATTTTAGACATTATCAAAATATCTCTTTTCCATTCTACCCCCTCAATAAAGTTACCTCAAACGTTTGAATAAATCTTTTTATTACATTTGTACTTTTATATAATATACTTTTTTCTTCACATAGTTGTGTATTCTTCACCATGATCATTTTTAAAACATATGCATCACTCAACAAAAAAGAAAAAAGAACCCATACATTCCTAACTCCTTATCCCTTCCTCTCATCAACCCGCAGTATTTCAATCTACCAATTTTTACCCTTTATCTCCCCCTATATAGAATATACTTTTATTACCTGTTTCACCAACTGTAGACAGCACATTTGAGTCTCCATTTTTAACACCCTCCCCTTTCCACTTGCTCTTTCTTTCTTTTTCATGGTTTCCCCTTTTGTCATGTGTACTTTCACATCTTTTGATAACTTTTACTATGATAACTGTATGATAACTGTAACCATATTTAAATGTGTTATCCTTTTAAATATTTAAAAGCATAAATGTTGATCCTAAATTTTGATAATCAATAAAAGTTGTACTATGTTCACTGAATAGCCAAGCAGTTTATTTATTTATTTATTTTTAGTATTCCAAAGGTTGCTAACTGCCTTTGTGTCCTCCTGCATTGTGAACCCTAACAGACTCTTTAGGTTATTTTCCAAGACACTTGCAAATCTTCTAATTTGCCCCCTCTGCAAATGCCTCCTAAGGCAACCCTCTTTTCTCCTACTCCAAAATGGACTGACTGCATGCCAGTAAGATTTCCCAGATAATCATTCTAGTACTTCCTACCATTACTGTGCTGGACAGGAGCTATGCTTCATTGATTCCATGTGTTCTCTTTCTTAGTTTACTCCTTTGTGTGGCTGGTCTATATCTTCCAGAAATTTCCTGAAAATGGAGTCTGAGAAGCAAATTTTCTTAGGCTTTATATTTTGAGGAATGTATTATAGACCTTCACAGTTGATTGATATTTTTTTACCCTGAATGTCAAAAGGTATTTCTGATGGTTAAGTTCACATGTCAACTTAGTTAGGTTATGGTATCCAGTTGTTTGGCCAAGAAGGCCCTAGCCTGATTGTTAGCATGAGAATATTTTGTGGATTTAAATCATCAATCAACTTATTTGCATCTATGATTGACTAAACCTACAATCAACAAAGGAGTTTGCCTTCAGCAATGAGAACTCACTCCAATCAATTGAAGGCCTCAAAGAAAGAACTGATGATTTCAGCAGTCAGAAAAAAAGGTTTTCTATTGCTATTTCAGCTGATCAGCTAGCTTTTCCTAGAGAATTCATCAAAACCTTTATCAGGAAGGTGGGGCAAGATGGAAGCATAAGGAGGTGTGGAATTTAATTAGTCCTCTAGAGCAATTAGTAAAGAGCCAAGAATGGTCTGGAATAACTATTCCTGGGACATCCATCACCAGACACATATTGTATACCAATCTGGAATGATGGAAGGGCTAAGATCATAGCACAAAATTGTTGGTAAAATCCCCAAAATGTGGAGGCTGGTGTCACTCCCTGACTGCCACAGCAGGCTGTGTTAGAGAGACTTCCCCATGGGAAGAAGATGCAGTCTCTATTAGGAGCAAGAGAAGGTAGCTCAACCAAGCCCCAATTGCAGTTTTACTGAACAAATGTGGACTGCTGAATACAAGCTCCAAGAACAGATAAACCCAGAGAAATGAGGAAAGGAACCCTGAGGTCTCTCTCAGCAGAGAGGTGGGGCTAATGGAAAAAAAGGGCAAGCTTTTGGAATTGATTGAGCTCAGAATACTGGAACAAGGGTGTGTGTTCTAGTTTGCTAGCTGCCAGTATGCAATATACCAGAAATGAAATGGATTTTAAAATGGGGAATTTAATGAGTTGCTAGTTTACAGTTCTAAGGCCAAGAAGATGTCCCAATTAAAACAAGTCTATAGAAATGTCCAATCAAAGGCATTCAGGGAAAGATACCTTGGTTCAAGAAGGCTAATGAGGTTCAGGGTTCCTCTCTCAAATGAGAAGGCACATGGCAAACACAGTCAGGACTTCTCTCTCAGCTGGAAGGGCACATGGCGAACAAGGCGTCATCTGCTAGCTTTCTCTCCTGGCTTCTGGTTTCATGAAACTCCCCAGGTGGCATTTTCCTTCTTTGTCTCCAAAGATCAATGGCTGGTGGACTCTCTGCTTCGTGGTGCTGCAGCGTTCTTTGCTCTCTCTGAGTCTCCCATTTTCCAAAATGTTTCCTCTTTTATAGGACTCCAATAAACCAATCAAGACCCACCCAAATGGGTGGAGACATGTCGTCACCAAATCCAGTTTAACAACCACTCTTGACTAAATCACATCATCCAGGGAGATGATCTGATTACAGTTTCAAACATACAATATGGAATAGGAATTATTCTACCTTTATGAAATGGGGTTTTGATTAAAACATGGCTTTTCTAGGGGGCATACATCCTTTTAAACCAGCACAATGTGCCCCAAGACAAGGGACATGCAGAGCCATATAATAACTGGCATTTGACTGGTGACACTTGAGGGTTGGGACCGGTTCTGAAAAGGAATGTCTTATTTTGTTAAAAATGATTCTAAGTAGCTTATTCTAAAAAGCCTCAGGTGTTAACTGTTAGCACTAAGGGGCAAGGGCGGAGTTCAGATAGATCTGAGAGTAAAAGTAATTTAGTCAAGTGAAGAAGATAATTCTCTAAAAGGCATATCTTCTCCAAGAAAAACAGGGCATATTGAGAATTATATGTTCCAGGAAGGCAAACTTAGTGCGTGGAACCTTTAAAGATCTCAGTTCAAGCCGTTAGTGTTCTTAAGAGTTATTAGGAATGATGTTGATTGGGGGTTAACAAAGCATGGCAATAAATACTATCTGACTGAAGCTTGCATAAGAGTAGCCTCCAGAATAGTCTCTTGACTCTGTTTGATCTCTCTTAGTCACTGATGCCTTATTTTATTACACATTGTTTCCCCTTTTGGTCCAGAAAGCATTGTCTATCTCATAGTTCCAGAGTCAGACTCATCCCTGGGAGTCATGCCCACGTTGTCAGGGAGACTTTCACCTCTGGGTATCATGACCCATGGAGGGTGGGCGGAGGGTAATGATTTTTCTTGCAGAGTTGGAGTCTTATTTTGAAGTCTAATTTCTGTTCGATACTATCAAGTCAGACTAGTTGAATTGTTCAGAAACTCATCATTTATTCAAATAAGTTTAATTTAAAAAAAGGAAAAATGTGATTATGATTAGAAGAAAATCTCATTTTATGTTGTATATACTTTGATTTAAAATAAAATGACATGGTGCCTGCCCATGTTAAAAAAAATGGCAGCCATCTAAATGGAAATACTTACCTATAAAATGAAATATTTATATATAAATTTATGTAGAGTAAGTTTTTATATAAAATACAAATATTTTAAGTGTGCTTTACACACACAAAATAATTTTATTGCCACAAGCCTCTTTTTTCCAGATATAATTGAAGGATGGATTCATTTTCTTAATGCGTCAGCCAGAAATTTTTTTGCAAATGAATTTTAATATAAAATTTAAATTACTAACATTAAGTTCTATGCTTCCAGTAGTAACCCAGTACCCCTTGAATATATGTGTAGAGAAAATAAACACTTATTTGTATGTAATTGTATGTATGGACCCTTGAAACCCTGACATGGAATTTCTCATAAGAGGAACATAATATTGTCAAGAGGGCTGATTTTCAGGTAAGATGAATCTATATTGCTCTGTACAGTTAGAAATAGGTTTTTTTTTTGAGGCAGCAAGAGCAGCAGTTATACTGGATCAAATTATTAGGCCTAGAGGACAGTATGAAATATTTAAGCATCTGTTTGATCTTGAACGGGTTGTTCACTCTTTGCTAAACAGAATGTCTTGATATACCTGATTTTACTGATTTAAGAGATGGTTTATCTTTAGGGTATTGGCAGCCTTTGTTTATGTGAGGAAGATTCTTTTGAGTTAGAGAATAAGGGGATCTCAAGTCATTGAATGTCAGTCATGATTTTTTAATTATCTCCTTCACCTTCCAGATATTCACACATTTGTTTGACAGATATTATCTTTGTACTTTGGTATTTGTAAGGCACTATGCTGCTATTCAGAAATAAGTAAGATGTGATCCTATAGTCAAGAAATTACAGTTTAGAAAAGGGAAAGTACAAATGATATTCTTTTGGGCTTTTCCCAGTTCATATTTTTCTTTTCCATAGACCCAGAAATGGGATGGGAAGTAGCTGCCTTTTCTTTTTCCCCTTTATGTTTCTTCTGAGGCATCATCTTTTATTAGTCTGCTTTTCTTTCCAGGACTAACTTTGAAGAAGGACTCAACCGCCTCAGATATCTTTGAAAGTAACTTCACAGACCTTTTTGCAGGGTATTCATTGCAATTGTTTATGTATACCTCAACAAAATTAACATATAGGGTTCTAGGAACGTCCCATATCCTCATAGTCTTGTTGTAATTCTCCTTTGTCCACTTAATTAAATAATCATCTCTGGTAGTTTTGAAGTCTTTGCATGAAGGTGGAATAAATAAAACCTTGATCCTTAGCATTCTTCTTAAGGATATGCTGGTACTCTTACAACCTAGTATTTGATATCTTCCTATTTTGCCTAAAAGTGTTCTATAGGATCACCTTTTGCTGTTTGTACATTTCCTTTGTTGAGTAGTAAAACAATTAGAACCATCCTCTCCTTCCTTTCTTCCTGCCCAACCTCGTTTCTTATTCTCCTTTAATATGTATGTGTGTGTGTATATATGCATATATATATGTTATATATATATATATATTTTTTTTTTTTTGCATGGGCAGGTCCTGGGAATTGAACCCGGGTATCTGGCTTGGCAGGCGAGACTCTGCCTGCTGAGCCACCATGGATTGCCCTCCTTTAATATTTATAAATTGCTTTTTCTACCATGTAGCAGGCATTGCATTAGACAATAGAAATAACAAAGTATCTAGTCAGTGAATATTGAGCTGAACTGTGTGCTTGGTGTTAGGTACAGAAAACTGTAGGCTGTAATCCCTGTTTTCAAGCCTTGACAGTCTTTTGGGACAAACTGCTATATATATATATGCAAGAAATTATAATACATTATGAGATGTGATATAAAACAGGTGTAAACAGGGTGTTATAGGAGCACAACAGTGAAGGGTATCTTAACTGGCAGGTCGACAGGATCAGGAATATAAGAACTTTCCCTGAAGTTTAATTGTTTGGTTAAAAATTGACATTTTAGGGAACGTGTGGTATAAGTGCTTAAGAGTATTTCCCCACAATTATTTTAATTGTAAATGTCATCATTACAAGGCTTTTTCTTTTCTTTTTTTCTTCTTTTCCCCTTTCTTTAGGATTTTAAAACATAAAAATAGTCAGAACAGCCTGTAGCCTCCCCAGTAGATGAAATACAGTTTCATCATTGCCTTTGGACCTATTAGCCTCTGAATTTTGTTAGAGCAGTCCTTGGGGGTCATTCACATCTTTAGTAGCAAGTCATCAAAATGTCCAATCCAAGTTTTTAGGAGATTGTAAATGGGAGTACCATTCAAGATAAAGTTGAAAAATTACACTAATGGTCATTTCTTTGTCCAAAAAGTCATGAAAACTTTTTTTTCTACTACCTGTTGTATAATAGAATCCATCTGAGCTTTAGCATACTATGCCACTTGTAAAAGATCAAACAAAAATTGTGCAAGGATAAAGAGATGCAAATAATATCATGATAAGAAAGATAATTGTAAACTTCTTGTTTTGAAAATGTTTTATAAATTGTTTCAGTCATTAAACATTTTACCAGGTCATATGTAAGCTTTGGGCATATTTAATAAGTTTTGATGAACCATTTTTTTTTTTTAAAAGGTATATCTTCCGCAAGAAAAGGGAGGTGGGTCCTGTGCAAGTAGCAGCTCTCATTCAGAGAATTCAGACCCCGGGGGCTGGAAAACAGAAACAGGTTAAAACACCTTCTACATCAGCATCTGTATCAACCATGCCCCTGGCAGACACAGGGTCTGCTGAGAAGAAAGACACCACTCCACTTTATGCCAGTGTGGACCAACAGGCTGACAATCACCACCTGCCTGTCAGGACAAGAAAAGTACAGAGACAAAAGGCTTCTCAGGAATGACTGGCAACATACTAGGTCTCATCCTCAAGGGAACTTGATACTGATTACACCCTCTTTCTGACACTTGGGTCTGTCCTGTCTGGGAAAATCTTATGGGGGGTCAATCATGTCTTGGGAAACCCTCCTTAAAGAAAAGGCTCCATATAAGCACAGCAGGAACCAGAAAAACAAAAGCTGAAAAATTCTGATCAGTCAAACAGAAGTTATGCTAGAGGTCTAGAATAAGTTGAACTGAATGCCAAAGAAAAGATAGAGAACAAAACCAACCAGCAAGAAAACCCTAGGTAAAAGAGTGAAAATGGCCTCCAGAATAAACTAATCAAGGAAATCAGATGTGTAGGCACCAGCAAACAATTAAGAGTCATACTAGCAAAAATGAAGATCTGACCCTGTCAAAGGAACAAATTAACACTTCAAACAAGACACAGGAGTTGAAGCAATTAATTAAAGATGTTCAAACAAATATGCTAAATCAAATCAATGAATTGAAGGAAGATGTGGCAAAAGAGATGAAGGAAAAAAAGGAGACATTGGACAACCATAAAGAAGAACTTCAAAGTTTGAAAAAGACAAATGAATGAACTTATGGGAATGAAAGGCACTCGAGAAGAAATGGAAACTTACAACAGCAGAATTGAAGAGGCAGAAGAAAGGATTCATGAATTAGAGGACAGGACATGTGAAATTCTACACACGAAAGAAAAGATAGGGAAAAGAATGGAAAAATATGAGCAGGATCTCAGTGAATTGAATGACAACAGGAAGTTCATGAATATATGCATTATGGGTGTTCCAGTAGGAGAAAAGGAAGGAAAGGGTGCAGAAAGAATAATGGGGGAAATAACCACTGAAAATTTCCTGTCTCTTATGAAAGATTTAATACATAGATCCAAGAAGAGCAGCATACCCCAAACAGAATAGATCCAAATAGACCTAGTCCAAACACTTACTAATCAGATTGCCAAATGTCAAAGACAAAGAGAATTCTGAAAGCAGTAACAGAAAAGAGATCCGTCACATATAAGGAACCTCAATAAGACTATTTGTGGATTTCTTAGCAGAAACCATGCAGGTGAGAGGGCAGATGTGTGATATAGTTAACATATCAAAAGAGAAAAGCTGCCAGCAAATAATTCGATATCTGGCAGTACTGTCCTTTAAAGATGAGGGAGAGTTTAAAATATTTACAGACAGACACTGAGAGAATTTGTGAAAAGGAGACCAACTCTACAAGAAATACTAAGTACAGGCAGATAGTAATGTGATGCCCTCATACATCCTAGAGTAATTGGAGCAGAAAATAAGAAAGTATTTTCAATGTCCCCATGAAAGACCTGGGAAAAACATGGGAATATTAAACTTCCCCATCTGGGGAATTCCTGATATTCTCACAAGCATTAGGTATTGGCAATTTAATAGTCCAAGCCCTTGATCTTGGGGCATGCCTTTATGAAACTTATTCCTGCAAAGGAGAAGCTAACCATAATCATGCTTAAACGTGACCCCCAGAAAACCTCTTTGGTTGCTCAGATGTGGCCTTTCTCTCTCTAAGCCAACTCTGCAGGTGAACTCACTGCTCTTCTCCTTTTGTCGGACATTTACACCGAGGGGTATAAATCTCCCTTGCAACATGAGACCATGATTCCCATGGATGAGCCTGGTCCTGTCATCATGAGATTGAAAAAGACTTTTGACCAAAAAGGTGGAAGAGAAATGAAACAAAATAAAGTTTTAGTGGCTGAGGGATTTCAAATAGAGTTGAGAGTTCATTCTGGAGGTTATTCTTGTGTATTATATAGATATACTTTTTTAGTTTTTAGTTTATTAGAATAGCTAGAAGGAAATACCTGAAATTGCAGGACTGTAATCCAGTGGCCTTGGATTTTGAAGATGAATGTATAATGACATAGCTTTCATGGTATGACTGTGTGGTTGTGAAAGCCTTGTGACTGACACTCCCTTTATCCAGTGTGTGTACAGATGAGTAAGAAAAGAAAGACAATAAATAAATAAATAATGTGTGTGGGGGGAAATAAGGGGTATGGAGTGTTTTAGGTATTTATTTATATTTTTATTTTACTTTGGAGTAATTAAAATGTTCAGAAATTTGATTGTGGTGATGAATGCACAAATATATGATGATACTGTGAACCAACTGATTGTACACTGTGGATGATTATATAGTATATGAAGATATATCAATAAAGTTGCATTTAAAAAACCTTTATCAGAATTTCCAGCTTGTGGTCTGCCTTGTTGGATTTGGACTTACCAATTCCCACAACTGAGTGACCTAATTCTTATAATAAATCTCATAATATTTATATTATATTTTGATATCGGTATATCTATAAATCTATCTCCTGTCCCTGGAGAAGCCTAACTAATACTATGTTCATTGCTTGCATTTTGGATTACTAATGTTATTTTGAGTTTCACTCCTTTGTAGTACCATTTCTGGGAAATTTTCTTTTGTTATTTCTTTGAAGATTTCTTGCCTTCTATTTTCTCTTTTCTTCCATTCCTGGAGCTCTATCAGCCAGGTTTTATACTTCTGGATTTATTCTGGTTTTTTTTCATATTTTTCACAGTTGCCCTTTTTCCTACATTGTAAAAGATTCATTCCAACTTATTCTACTGCTTTGTTTGTTGTTTAACTTTAACAAACATGTTTTTGCTATCCATGTGCACTTTCTAATGCAAAGACTGTCCATTTTTCATAATATTCTGTTCTTATTTTGTTACATTTTCTTTTCAAATCTGTCTGAAGATAGTAATTAAGTTTTTTTTATAAGTTGATTTTTATTTCCTGAATTGCTTCCTCTGGGATCATATTCTTTTCTTGTTTATTTTATGCCCTCCTTTTATATTTGCAGTTTCCTCAAATGGCTGGTGATGCTTAGTTACACATTTGTATTTAATAATGATAAAATGTAAAAGTTAATTGAAAATACTACATTTACACACAACTTTTCAACTAGAACTCTATGCTTTAAGGTGAGCTGGTTAGGCTAAAATATGGAGGGCTTTGCTGTGGGGCAATATTGGTCACTATTGCTACAGTTCTGCTGTGTAATACACAAATCCAAAACTCAGTGACTTATAACAACAGTAAATATCTTTGTCTTCTCCTTGCCCATCTCTCACAGGCCTGTGGGTTGGCTGGGTTCAGTTATGTTTGGCTCCAGATTGCAGGTAGAGTTTATGTCTGATGAATGTGTCTCATCCCAGGATCTCTGGCTACTTGGGACATGCTCTTGTCATGGAGATGGTAGATGTGCACAAGGGCAAGCAAGACAACATATGACATCTAAACTCGCCACTTATATTATGTTGACTAGCATTCCATTAGTCAAAGCAAGTCACATGGCCAGGCCCAAAGTCAATGGTATGCATGTGTATTTTGACCATGGTGAACCTTGGCAAGGGTTGTGGGGAGGAAAGAATTGTGAGCCAATCATACAATCTACTAAAGGCCCCAATGGCCATAGTTAACTGCCATAGGCTTTCTTAGATTATTTGTTTAATTTCTTTAAAGAGGAACAGTCCTTTTTTGTTTTTCCAGGCAAATATTCAGCTTCCATTAAAGATAATATGCATTTAAAAAGAAAGTCTCTGTATACAGAATAAAAAGCAACAGCATAGTGCTTTATATAAAACAAGCCCTCAGTACAAATTTGAATGAATAAATAGGAGAATGAATGAATGAAAAGTAACTTTTTTTCTTTACAGGAGCACTTAGAAAGATCTGGCAGTGTTTTACTCTTTATCTTGTTTTCTCCCAGATAACAGAGACAGTTTCACAGTCATACATGGAAGAGTACCATTGTTTTGTCCTGTATTTATTCTCTTATTAACTGAAGTTGTTCAGTGAATATATTCAGCTCTCATCTTAACAATACATGAAGGACTAACTTAAAATTGTTTATTTCACTAAAAAAGTACCATCATGCTCTACACCTTGCTTGACAAATTTAGAATTTCATAGTACAGCTGTTTTAGAGCTTATATGGAAAATATTTATTTGATATTGTAATGGCTCCAAAAATACATTTTTATCAACCATCTCACTTTAATAGACAGAAGATTGGCCTGAACAATATGGGAAAAGGTGATTTTTTTCCAACCTTTGGAGACTACATCCACTGGCTCCAATTTAAACCTGGATTTGCGAATGTCTTAGACTTATAAAGTATTTGTATAATATTTTTCTTTTTAAGAAGGTTTTAAAACAATTATTAACTAGTAAATTTTTTTTAATAAAAAACAAATTATTTGATCAAGATCTCTGGCAAAGAAGAAAAATAAAAAAGCCATTTGGGCCAGCACCATGGCTTCCATTCATGAAATGAGGCCAACTGAATGGTTGCCTTAATAATCTTGGTTTGATTTCTGAAAACTTTCTTATTTTAAAATGATGAGTTTGGTAATTCAGTAATTGCAGAAATGTGAAAGGAATGTAAGTTTAGTGGCACATCAACTCTAAAGTACATGATTTGGCTTCTCAATCTTATTTACTTTATTTAAATCCTTTGCTCTGTCATTCAGCAGGAAACTAGTGTTGGAGGACCAATGAGGTTTCTGTTCACATCTTGGCCTGAATATACCACATCTTCTCTTTGGCCATTAATATCTTTGTATTTCAACCAGTCATTTTTCCTTCTGGAATGTCCATGATAGAGAAGTGGAAAGACCTCACAAACTGATAAAGAAGGTTCTTATTGCCATGGAATGTTTCCAGTTTAGGAAACTTCAATTCTTGATGATGATGGTTAGTATCTAATTCATTAATTTATTTTGAAAGGGTGGTTCTGTGTGAAGACAACAAGGGAACATTGTGTAAAGTCAGATTTCTAAGCTTAAAAAATGAGGCCACAATATACTTTTTGGTACTCAGGTGCCTGGTTGTGTATAGGGAACTCCCTTAAATGTACTGCAGCTTCTGCCTTGCTGTAGCAGACTTCTACTCAACTAGAGATAAAGGAAAGAGGAACATAGAGAAGCAATAATCAGGAAGCAGGAAGATGTCTGCTAAATCAGCAGTGGGAAAGGCATTCATTTTTTTGTGTTTCTGCTTTACCAGCTTCACCTGGCAAAGTGAGAAGACAAGAATGTAAAGTAAGGGGTGGAGTCAAGCACAGAAATGAGTCCCATTAAGAAAGTGCTCCTGCTAGCCAATCTGAAGTCTGATGTGAATCGGAAAAGATGTTCCCTCTGGATCAAAACAGTTGTCATCCCAGAGCTCACAGTTGGAGGGTTGAGCAAGCACTGGATTTCAGCAGCCCTGATCCCTCAGCAGACTGTCTCTATGCAGTGCACAAATAGCCCAATCAAACTGGTCCTGGGACTGGAAGTAGATGATGATGACTAGGTATGGGAAATGAGAATGCTGGCAAGGACAAGTTTATGAACATGGAGTATTTGGGGTGGGTAGTGAACAGAGTAGGGAGAAAAGATGGAGTTTATTCACTCATTCACCCAGTATTTATTGGGTACCTGCTATGCACTACACACTCTGATGCTGCTTGACATGCAGTACAAGACAGAAGAGAATAGGCATGGTTTCTGCCCTCAGGACCTTACTGCCTACTGCAGACAGATCATGAACAAGCAGGCAACAAACACATTATTGCAAATCATGGGAAGTGTTCTAAAAGAAAGAAAAATAACATAAGAGGAAAGACAGGAGGATGGAGTGGATAATCTTTCTTGGATAGACTGGTCAGGGAACAATATCTCAAAGTGAAATTTAATTGGAGACCTGAAGTATAAGACTTAGGGGTGATGTTGATTAAAACTGAGTATGGTGGGATGGGACACAAAATATACTTAAGTGGGCTCACTAATTTTATATTTCTTTGTACATTTCTCATTTTAGTTTTTTTTTGTTTTTTTTTTTTAAATTTTTTTATTAATCAAAAAAAAGAAAGTAACACAACATTTAGAAATCATTCCATTCTACAAATGCACTCAGTAATTCTTAGTATCATCACATAGATGTATGATCATCATTTCTTAGTAGATTTGCATCGATTTAGGAAAAGAACTAGCAAAACAGCAGAAAAAGATATAGAATGTTAATATAGAGAAGAGAATTAAAATAATAATACTAATAATATATATATATATAAAGGAAAAAGAAAAAAAACAAAAACAAAAGATACAAACACACAAACAAACAAACAAAAAACCATATTTCAGGTGCAGCTTCATTCAGTGTTCCAACCTAGTTACATTACACTTAGGTATTATTGTGCTGTCCATTTTTGAGTTTTTGTATCTAGTCCTGTTGCACAGTCTGTATCCCTTCAGCTCCAATTACCCATTATCTTACCCTGTTTCTAACTCCTGCTGGTCTCTGTTACCAATGATATATTCCAAGCTGATTCTCCAATGTCGGTTCACATCAGTGGGACCTTACAGTATTTGTCCTTTAGTTTTGGGCTAGACTCACTCAGCATAATGTTCTCTAGGTCCATCCATGTTATTACATGCTTCATAAGTTTAGTCTGTCTTAAAGCTGCATAATATTCCATCGTAGGTATACGCCACGGTTTGTTTAGCCACTCGTCTGTTGATGAACATTTTGGCTGTTTCCATCTCTTTGCAATTGTAGATAATGCTGCTATAAACACTGGTGTGCAGATGTCCATCTGTGTCTTTGCCCTTAAGTCCCTTGAGTAGATACCTAGCAGTGGTATTGCTGGGTCGTAATCCATTCTGCCATTCTATGTCTTTTGATTGGGAAATTCAGTCCATTAACTTTTAGTATTATTACTGTTTGGATAATATTTTCCTCTACCATTTCGGCTTTTGTATTATATATATCATATCTGATTTTCCTTCTTTCTACACTTTACTCCATACCTCTCTCTTCTGTCTTTTCGTATCTGACTCTAGTGCTCCCTTTAGTACTTCTTGCAGAGCTGGTCTCTTGGTCACAAATTCTCTCAGTGACTTTTTGTCTATAAATGTTTTAATTTCTCCTTCATTTTTGAAGGACAATTTTGCTGGATATAGGA
Organism: Tamandua tetradactyla; assembly: GCF_023851605.1. NCBI lineage: Eukaryota > Metazoa > Chordata > Mammalia > Pilosa > Myrmecophagidae > Tamandua > Tamandua tetradactyla. Next base: position 17,758,733 of record NC_135345.1, read on the forward strand.
GTCTTGGTTGGCAGTTTTTCTCTTTTAGTAATTTAAATATATCATCCCACTGTCTTCTAGCTTCCATGGTTTCTGCTGAGAAATCTACACATAGTCTTATTGGGTTTCCCTTGTATGTGACAGATTGTTTTTCTCTTGCTGCTTTCAAGATCCTCTCTTTCTCTTTGACCTCTGACATTCTAACTAGTAAGTGTCTTGGAGAACGCCTGTTTGGGTCTATTCTCTTTGGGGTGCGCTGCACTTCTTGGATCTGTAAATTTAGGTCTTTCATAAGAGTTGGGAAATTTTCAGTGATAATTTCTTCCATTAGTTTTTCTCCTCCTTTTCCCTTCTCTTCTCCTTCTGGGACACCCACAACACGTATATTTGTGCGCTTCATATTGTCATTCAGTTCCCTGATCCCCTGCTCAAGTTTTTCCATTCTTTTCCCTATAGTTTCTGTTTCTTTTTGGAATTCAGATGTTCCATCCTCCAGTTCACTAATTGTAGCTTCTGTCTCTTTAGATCTACCATTGTAGGTATCCATTGTTTTTTCCATTTTTTCTTCTTTGTCCTTCACTCCCATAAGTTCTGTGATTTGTTTTTTCAGATTTTCTATTTCTTCTTTTTGTTCAGCCCATGTCTTCTTCATGTCCTCCCTCAATTTATTGATTTGGTTTTTGAAGAGTTTTTCCATTTCTGTTCGTATATTCAGCATTAGTTGTCTCAGCTCCTGTATCTCATTTGAACTATTGGTTTGGTCCTTTGACTGGGCCATATCTTCAATTTTCCGAGTGTCATCCATTATTTTCTGCTGGTGTCTGGGCATTTGATCAGATTTCCCTGGGTGTGGGACCCAGCTGGTTGAAAGGTTTTTCTGTGAAATCTCTGGGCTCTGTTTTTCTTTTCCTGCCCAGTAGGTGGCGCTCGTCTGTCTGCACGGCAGTCGGCCCGGGAAACCGCGCGTGGAGGCGGGGGTCGCTGGCCGCCGAGGCTTGGGAGAGTGCCGGTCCTAATTGCCCAGCTGGCCCGAAACGCCAAGCGTGACGGGAGGCCCCGCTATCCAACGTTCCCAGTCAGACCGGGGAGCCACGTGCATGGAGGGGACCCCAGTCGCCAGCCGCCCCGGCCGGGAAAACGCGCGCCCCTCGGGTATCTCACCGCAGCGGATTCTCCCTGCCCGTTCAGCCGTTCCAGAATGGGGTACGCTGTCTTTTTGGTCTCTGTTGTGACTCCGGGAGCTGTTTCGTATTGTTTCTGTTTCTTTAGTTGCTTTTCTGGAGGAGGAACTAAGACCCGCGCGTCTTACTAAGCCGCCATCTTCTCCAGAAGTCATTTTAGTTTTTTAATATTACTTCTATTTCTTATAATTAATAGAATTCATTATTTTACTGAGAGTTTTTGGTAAATTCTCTCATTGGAAATAAATTCACAAATACGCTCAATTTTGCTGTATCAGTTGTTAGAAATTTGCAGCAATTTTGAAATATAGATGTTATTATACAATGATTTTATTTTCTCAGAGAGCTGAATACTTCCAGGTTTCCTTTGAGGCCCAGTGATTCTCCTAGAACTTGAATCAGTTGCCAAAATGTCTGGGAAGCAATACTGAGGATATATTTGTGCTTGATATATTCACACAAAGCTCCCTACACCTTGGCATCCAAACTGGCCTCAGTCATTCCAAGCAGTATATTGGGTACCAAAATAGCTAAAATTAAGTTCACATTAACTAATCATCTCTCATCCTACTTTCATATCATTATGTTTGAGATTTAAGATATAACATAGAAGATAGACTTCTTATAAAAATCTATGTGATTGCAAACAATCTTTTTATATTCAGATGTTATTTCTATGCTCAAATCCTACTTGCAAAAAATTGGATTGAAAGCATCAACAATTTAAAAAATCAGGGATTAAGCATAAAAGTTTTTGGCCAGAAGGATTTTAGTTTTAGAGATGATATCATACTGTAGGCCGATGCTTCTCATCATTTAGATCTTACTCACTGTTGCTTCCTGCGATAGTTAAATTCATATGTCAAATTGGTCAGGTCATGATACCCAGTTGTTTGGTCAAGTGAGCACTGGCTTCTTGTTAATATGAGGGTATTTCATGGACTTAAATCTTCAGTAAGTTTATTGCATCCATGACTGGTTATAACTACAGTCAACTGAGAGTTTGCCTTTGACAATGACAGAAGTCTCATCCAATCAGTTCAAGGCCTTAAAGGGAGAACTGATGGATTCAGAAGTCAGAAGGATGAATTTCTCCTGGAGAATTCATTGAAAACCTTCTTTGGGTTTCCCAACTTGGGGCCTACCCTACAGAATTCAGACTGCCAATCTCCGCAGCTGTGTGAGCTAATTCCTATAAAAATCTCATAATATTTACATACATGCATGTATTTTATAGATACTGTCAGTTATGTTTCCCTGGAGAATCCTGACTAATATAGACTTTAATACTGAGAATGGGTATTCCACTGCAAATATTAAAAACAAATGTGGGAAAGGCTTTGGTTTGGACGAATTATGAGGTACTTGATAGAAAAAGACTAGATTGCCTTGAAGAGACTTTTGGTAGAAATATGGATGCTAAAGATAGTTTCAATGAGAACTTGGAAGGAAATAATGAATATGTTATTGGAAACTGCAGGGAAGTTGATCCTTCTTTTAAAGTAGCAGAGAATTTGGCAAAATTGAGATCTGATGTTGGATGGAAGGCAAAACTTAAAAATGATGAACTTGGATATTTAACTAAGGAGATTTTTGAGCTAAGTGTGGAAGGTGCAGATTGGGTTCTCCTTGCAGTGTGTAGTGAAATAAGAGAGGAAAGAGATAATCTGATAACTGAACTTCTAAGCACAAAGAAACCATAAATTGATGGTTTGGAAAATTCTGAACTGATCCAAATAGTGTGATCTGAGACTAGGGGGCAGAAGTGGCTCTATTAGGGACTTTTCCTGAGCTTCTGGAAAGAAAGTGCCCAGAGAACAGGGTTACATGTGAGAGTTTAGCTGAACATGGAACCAGTCATCCACTTCAGTGTAAGTGAGGATTGGAGATTCAGTTATGCAGGAATGATCTGTGGAAGGTTCCATCATCTAATGGTTTGAACCTCTGTGAATTGTACACAAAGCTGACATGTTTTTTGTGAAATTTGTATGAGCAGAACTACTACCAGTCTGGATTGAAAGATTCAGAGAAAGGATGAATTAAGAAGAATGACTTCAAGGGCAGAACCATGGAGGCCAAGGTTTGGAATGAAGAGATCTCCTCAGGCCAGAGAACAGGCCCACTTATGTGTGTAGAAAGGGTAGGTTCACCCTTCCTTCAGAGGGGAGCATGCCTTCTTCCCTGGTGTTTGGAGGGGGTAGATCCTATGTCTTTGTGTTTGTGGAGAGACAGACCACCATCTCAAAGCTTGGACACTGGACTTTCAACCCAGTGTTCAGGGTGGGCTTGGCCACTGGGCAAATGCTTGGAAAGGGTGAAGCTGCTGCTTCCTCAGACCTGGAGAACAAAACCTTAATCCATAGATGACACTCAGAACTTTGAAATCTAATGAAGTTTGTCCTGTTGGGTTTTGGAATTGTTTGGGACCTGTGACCCCTGTTTTCTTTCCAATTTCTCCTTTCTGGAATGGGAATGTTTATCCTATGCCTGTCCCAACAAGTTATATTGGAAGCAGATAAATTGTTCTATAGGGTCCACAGGCCCACAAACAGAGGGGAATTGCATGCCAGGTCAGACCACACCCATAACTGATTTTGATAAGCCTTTGTACTTAGCATTGTTACTGAAATGCCTTAAGACTTTTGGGATGTTGTGATGTTGATGAATATATTTTGCATGTGGAAAGAATGTGTCTTTTTTGGATCCAGAGGGCAGACTGTGGTGGCTTGGAAGGAAGGACTGCAGAAAAACATGCTTTTAGACTTAACCAATTCCAGTGAGTGTGAACCCATTGTAAATAGGGACTTTTGATGAGGTTATTTCAGTTAGGGTGTGGCCCACCTCACTCAGGTAGGGTCTTTATCCTGTTACTGAAGACCTTATAGAGAAAACCACAGGGAACATCCAGAAGTTGGAAATCAGCAGAACCGAGAAGCCAGGAAAAGCTACCATGTGCATTGCCATGTAACAGAAAAGCCAATGATGAAGGATTGCAGCAGCCAGCCCTTGAACGCCACAATCTTCAGGGAGAAAGCACCGCCTTGATTGTGCCTTGTTTCTGAACTCCCAACCTCAACACTGTGGGCTGATACATTCTTGTTGTTTAAGCCAACCCATTGCATGATGTTTGTTCTGTCAGCTAGGAAACTAAAATACCTCCCCAGAGAACTGAGACTCCCTGAGTAGTCTGTGTTCCCACTTGTTCTCTCTCCTATGACTCTGTTTTCTTTTCTTCATAGCCTTTATTATTACCTAAAATTAATCACATTATTTGTTTTTGCTTGTTTATTGACTGATTCCATGCAGTAAAATTCAATCTACATGAAGATAGGACATTGTGTACCTTCTTAATAGCAGCATCCACAGCACTTAGCACATAGTACATAGTTAATGCTCAATAAATATTTATTGAATGAGTGTAAGAATGAATGGAATTCAGAAATAGAAGCACTCCTATAAATAAAAGCTTACTTACACAAAGGAGGCCTAATGTCTTATATATTAAATGATTTTTCTATCAGATTTTCTGTCATATGTATTTAATTAATTCAGTTAGTTGTGTGGACAAATTCACCAGTTAAACCATTAAGGGGAGCATGACTATTCTTGCATTCAAATTATTAGTTATACACTGTATATTCATTACAGTAGAAATTTCTTGTGAAGTTCAGCATTCTTTTGTAGCATTTGTCACTTTGCTTTACACATTGAACATAGTAAAAATAAAAAGTGTTATTAGTATTATTAGTAGCAATAATACCTAGAATTTATTGAGCACTTACTATATGATAGATGCTGTTTTAAGTGTTTTATATACACTATGTCCTGTATATCGAAAACAACCCTATGACTTGTCTGCAGTTACTAAGTTAATTAGGTACCAAGCCAGAATGTGAACCCAATGAAATTTAATGCTTGAACCTATCTTTTTAACTATAACCATAACCTATCTCTAGTAGTACAATAACATGTTGTTATTCTTCAATATGCTTTGGGTGAAATGGTATGAGTTTGGGAGAAATACTCAGAGAAGGAGTACAGGAATTGGACATATGTCCCAGAATGTTTATTATGACTTTCAAAGTATCAACTTCAAGAGAGATGATTACTCATTTAATAGTAGAGGTTCTGGGGTGTTGGCTTTTAAGAAATCATTTTAAGTTCTTGTATTAGATAGGGTTCTCTAGAAAAACAGAACTAACAGGAGAAATCTGTAAATATGAGATTTATAAAAGTGTCCAACCAACTGTGGGGATACAAGAGTCCAAAATCCATAAGCAGGCTGCAAGGCTGGCAACTGTGATGAAGGGTTTAGATGAACTCCACAGGAGAGGCTAGCTGGCTGAAGAACCAGTGAAAATTCTCTCTTCTCCTTTAACAGTCTTCAATTGATTGGAATAAATCCAGCTGATTGGGTTCTCTCATTTGTGGAAGACATACCTTTGGTTGATCATAGATGTAATTAGCTGCAAATGTAATCAACTGACTTATGATTTAGTAAACCAGTCTTCTTGTTCATTGACCAGCCATGAAATATTCTTGCAGTAATGTTAGGCCAGTTCTTGCTTGACCAGACAACTGGGAGCCATCACCTGGCCAGGTTGACACCAACCATCACAATTCTTTATTGTTACCTCCTGTCTTTGCAATTTCTAGAATATTAACAGGATGTTAATGTGCAAAAATTCACAGAAAACAGTTATAGAGTAGAATAAATTAGGTAGATGAGGGAGATGTCTTACAAAATCATTGCTGTAGGTGCATATTCAGTATTTGTTGATATTGAAGGCAAATGACTTTTATAGTGATATTCCAAATAAAGAGCTCAATAAAATAACTAAGAAAATTATACAAATCAAACAATCAATTTCCCGTATTACCAGAAATAATTACTGAGAAAAGGAAAGCTAAAAATGCAGTCACTATAGCAATAAAAATTTGACTTAAAAGTAATGTTAACAAGAAAGTGTAAAGTCTAGAAAATGACTTTCTAAAAGCAGCCAAAAGTAATAGACCAGAAATGGACTGGCTCTTAACAATGGGGATTTGTTAGCTCACAAATTACAATTCTAAGGCCATAAAAAATGTCCAAATTGAGGCATCAACAAGAGGATACGTTCTCTTAAGAAAGGCTGCTGGCATCTGGGACACCTCCATCACGTGGAATGGCATATGGCCAGTGTCTGCTGGTTCTTTGCTCCTGGTTTTGTTGCTTTCAGTTACTGATTCTAGTGTTTTTCTCTATTAGTGTCTGTGGGTCCTCTCTTAGTATCTCTGGGCTATTTTCCCTTTGTGAGCTGTTTCTCTGGATGTTTGTCTCTAAGCTCTCTCTCTCTTTTTCTGTCCTTTATCCTCTCACAAAGGACTCCAGTAAAAGGATTAGACCCACCTTTAATGGGATGAGTCACATAGTAAATTGAAATGACCTAACCAAAAGGTCCCACCCAGGAAACAGGTCTGTATCCACAAGAATGGATTTAAAAAATATGGCCTTTTCTTGGGTACATAACAGCTTCAAACCAGCACTAGGGATAATAAAAATTACATTTAAATTAATGGAGAGGCATACCATATATATGCAATGAACAATTGCAATAAGTACAAAATTATGAGGTATGTACAGGTGAGAGCATAGTCAATCCTGGGTGTTTACAGTACTTTATCCCTTTGCTAGAGTTCAAGAGATGAGTACGCAAACAAAACTGAGGCAATCAGAACTCTTCTTAACTTAAAAATAATAGAAGCTGGGAGTGACATTCTATTACTTCTCAGGTTTGGAAGATGAAAAAACGTGAATCTGAGATTTCTAGCAGCCATGTTTCTTAAATTTGGAGAAAAGTGATCTGAAGGCAGTAAAATCCCAGAAGTATCAAAGTCCCTGATTCCAGTTTCTCAATTCTCCAGTGTTATCTTATTTATTTCTTTGAGTTTTTAATGCTATAAACTACTTCAAAGTCTTTCCAATAAATTCTCATAGAAGTATTTATTTTTTTATTTTATTTATTTTTTTCAGTTTTTTTATTAAAGAAAAAAGAAATTAACACAACATTTAGAAATCATTCCATTCTACATATGCAATCAGTAATTCTTAACATCATCACATAGATGCATGATCATCATTTCTTAGTACATTTGCATCGATTTAGAAAAAGAACTAGCAAAACAACAGAAGAACATATAGAATGTTAATATAGAGAAAAATATAAAAATAATAATAATAGTAAGAAAAAAGACACAAACAAACAGACAAACAAAAAAAAAACCTATAGCTCAGATGCAGCTTCATTCAGTGTTTTAACATGATTACTTTACAATTAGGTATTATTGTGCTGTCCATTTTTGAGTTTTTGTATCTAGTCCTGTTGCACAGTCTGTATCCCTTCAGCTCCAGTTACCCATTATCTTACCCTGTTTCTAATTCCTGCTGGTCTCTGTTACCAATGACATATTCCAAGTTTATTCTCGAATGTCGGTTCACATCAGTGGGACCATACAGTATTTGTCCTTTAGTTTTTGGCTAGACTCACTCAGCATAATGTTCTCTAGGTCCTCCATGTTATTACATGCTTCATAAGTTTATTCTGTCTTAAAGCTGCATAATATTCCATTGTATGTATATACCACAGTTTGTTTAGCCACTCGTCTGTTGATGGACATTTTGGCTGTTTCCATCTCTTTGCAATTGTAAATAACGCTGCTATAAACATTGGTGTGCAAATGTCCGTTTGTGTCTTTGCCCTTAAGTCCTTTGAGTAGATACCTAGCAATGGTATTGCTGGGTCGTATGGCAATTCTATATTCAGCTTTTTGAGGAACCGCCAAATTGTCTTCCACAGTGGTTGCACCATTTGACATTCCCACCAACAGTGGATAAGTGTGCCTCTTTCTCCGCATCCTCTCCAGCACTTGTCATTTTCTGTTTTGTTGAAAATGGCCATTCTGGTGGGTGTGAGATGATATCTCATTGTGGTTTTGATTTGCATTTCTCTAATGGCCAGGGACATTGAGCATCTCTTCATGTGCCTTTTGGCCCTTTGTATTTCCTCTTCTGAGAGGTGTCTGTTCAAGTCTTTTTCCCATTTTGTAATTGGGTTGGCTGTCTTTTTGTTGTTGAGTTGGACAATCTCTTTATAAATTCTGGATACTAGACCTTTATCTGATGTGTCGTTTCCAAATATTGTCTCCCATTGTGTAGGCTGTCTTTCTACTTTCTTGATGAAGTTCTTTGATGCACAAAAGTGTTTAATTTTGAGGAGCTCCCATTCATTTATTTATCTTTCTTCAGTGCTCTTGCTTTAGGTTTAAGGTCCATAAAACCGCCTCCAATTGTAAGTTTCATAAGACATCTCCCAACATTTTCCTCTAACTGTTTTATGGTCTTAGACCTAATGTTTAGATCTTTGATCCATTTTGAGTTAACTTTTGTATAGGGTGTGAGATACGGATCTTCTTTCATTCTTTTGCATATGGATATCCAGTTCTCTAGGCACCATTTATTGAAGAGACTGTTCTGTCCCAGGTGAGTTGGCATGACTGCCTTATCAAAGATCAAATGTCCATAGATGAGAGGGTCTATATCTGAGCACTCTATTCAATTCCATTGGTCGCTATATCTATCTTTATGCCAATACCATGCTGTTTTGACCACTGTGGCTTCATAATATGCCTTAAAGTCCGTCAGCGTGAGACCTCCAGCTTTGTTTTTTTCCCTCAAGATACTTTTAGCAATTCGGGACACCCTGCCCTTCCAGATAAATTTGCTTATTGGTTTTTCTATTTCTGAAAAGTAAGTTGTTGGGATTTTGATTGGTATTGCGTTGAATCTGTAAATCAATTTAGGTAGGATTGACATCTTAACTATAATTAGTCTTCCAATCCATGAACACAGTATGCCCTTCCATCTATTTAGGTCTTCTGTGATTTCTTTTAGCAGTTTTTTGTAGTTTTCTTTGTATAGGTTTTTTGTCTCTTTAGTTAAATTTATTCCTAGGTATTCTATTCTTTTAGTTGCAATTGTAAATGGGATTCGTTTCTTGATTTCCCCCTCAGCTTGTTCATTACTAGTGTATAGAAATGCTACAGATTTTTGAATGTTGATCTTGTAACCTGCTACTTTGCTGTACTCATTTATTAGCTCTAGTAGTTTGGTTGTGGATTTTTCCGGGTTTTTGACGTATAGTATCATATTGTCTGCAAACAGTGATAGTTTTACTTCTTCCTTTCCTATTTTGATGCCTTGTATTTCTTTTTCTTGTCTAATTGCTCTGGCTAGAACCTCCAACATGATGTTGAATAATAGTGGTGATAATGGACATCCTTGCCTTGTTCCTGATCTTAGGGGGAAAGTTTTCAATTTTTCCCCATTGAGGATGATATTAGCTGTGGGTTTTTCATATATTCCCTCTATCATTTTAAGGAAGTTCCCTTGTATTCCTATCTTTTGAAGTGTTTTCAACAGGAAAGGATGTTGAATCTTGTCAAATGCCTTCTCTGCATCAATTGAGATGATCATGTGATTTTTCTGCTTTGATTTGTTGATATGGTGTATTACATTAATTGATTTTCTTATGTTGAACCATCCTTGCATACTGGGATGAATCCTACTTGGTCATGATGTATAATTCTTTTAATGTGTTGTTGGATACGATTTGCTAGAATTTTGTTGAGGATTTTTGCATCTATATTCATTAGAGAGATTGGTCTGTAGTTTTCTTTTTTTGTAATATCTTTGCCTGGTTTTGGTATGAGGGTGATGTTGGCTTCATAGAATGAATTAGGTAGCTTTCCCTCCGCTTCGATTTTTTTGAAGAGTTTGAGGAGAGTTGGTACTAATTCTTTCTGGAATGTTTGATAAAATTCACATGCGAAGCCATCTGGTCCTGGAGTTTTCTTTTTAGGAAGCTTTTGAATGACAAATTCAATTTCTTTACTTGTGATTGGTTTGTTGAGGTCATCTATTTCTTCTTGAGTCAAAGTTGGTTGTTCATGTCTTTCCAGGAACCCGTTCATTTAATCTAAATTGTTGTATTTATTAGCATAAAGTTGTTCATAGTATCCTGTTATTACCTCCTTTATTTCTGTGAGGTCGGTGGTTATGTCTCCTCTTCCATTTCTGATCTTATTTATTTGCATCCTCTCTCTTCTTCTTTTTGTCAATCTTGCTAAGGGCCCATCAATCTTATTGATTTTCTCATAGAAACAACTTCTGGTCTTATTGTTTTCATGTTTTCAATTTCATTTATTTCTGCTCTAATCTTTGTTATTTCTTTCCTTTTGCTTGCTTTGGGGTTAGTTTGCTGTTCTTTCTCCAGTTCTTCCAAGTGGACAGTTAATTCCTGAATTTTTGTCTTTTCTTCTTTTCTGATATAGGCATTTAGGGCAATAAATTTCCCTCTTAGCACTGCCTTTGCTGCATCCCATAGGTTTTGATATGCTGTGTTTTCATTTTCATTCGCCTCGAGGTATTTACTAATTTCTCTTGCAATTTCTTCTTTGACCCACTCGTTGTTTAAGAATGTGTTGTTGAGCCTCCACATATTTGTGAATTTTCTGGCACTCCGTCTATTATTGGTTTCCAACTTCATTCCTTTATGATCCAAGAAAGTGTTGTGTATGATTTCAATCTTTTTAAATTTGTTAAGACTTGCTTTGTGACCCAGCATATGGTCTATCTTTGAGAATGATCCATGAGCACTTGAGAAAAAGTTGTATCCTGCTGTTGTGCGATGTAATGTCCTATAAATGTCTGTTAAGTCTAGCTCATTTATAGTAGTATTCAGATTCTCTATTTCTTTATTGATCCTCTGTTTAGATGTTCTGTCCATTGATGAGAGTGGTGAATTGAAGTCTCCAACTATTATGGTATATGTGTCTATTTCCCTTTTCAGTGTTTGCAGTGTATTCCTCACGTATTTTGGGGCGTTCTGGTTCGGTGCATAAATATTTTTGATTGTTATGTCTTCTTGTTTAATTGTTCCTTTTATTAGTATATAGTGTCCTTCTTTGTCTCTTTTAACTGTTTTACATTTGAAGTCTAATTTGTTGGATATTAGTATAGCTACTCCTGCTCTTTTCTGGTTGTTATTTGCATGAAATATCTTTTCCCAACCTTTTGCTTTCAACCTATGTTTATCTTTGGGTCTAAGATGTGTTTCCTGTAGACAGCATATAGAAGGATCCTGCCAGTCTATGTCTTTTGATTGGGGAATTCAGTCCATTAACATTTAGTGTTATTACTATTTGGATAATATTTTCCTCTACCATTTTGCCTTCTGTATTATATATATCATATCCGACTTTCCTTCTTTCTACACTCTTCTCCATACCTCTCTCTTCTGTCTTTTCGTATCCGACTCTAGTGCTCCCTTTAATATTTCTTGCAGAGCTGGTCTCTTGGTCACAAATTCTCTCAGTGACTTTTTGCCTGAGAATGTTTTAATTTCTCCCTCATTTTTGAAGGACAATTTTGCTGGATATAGGAGTCTTGATTGGCAGTTTTTCTCTTTTAGTAATTTAAATATATCATCCCACTGTCTTCTAGCTTCCATGGTTTCTGCTGAGAAATCTACACATAGTCTTATTGGGTTTCCCTTGTATGTGATGGATTGTTTTTCTCTTGCTGCTTTCAAGATCCTCTCTTTCTCTTTGACCTCTGACATTCTAACTAGTAAGTGTCTTGGAGAATGCCTATTTGGGTCTATTCTCTTTGTGGTGCGCTGTACTTCTTGGATCTGTAATTTTAGGTCTTTCATAAGAGTTGGGAAATTTTCAGTGATAATTTCTTCCATTAGTTTTTCTCCTCCTTTTCCCTTCTCTTCTCCTTCTGGGACACCCACAACATGTATATTTGTGTGCTTCATATTGTCCTTGAGTTCCCTGATCCCCTGTTCAAATTTTTCCATTCTTTTCCCTATAGTTTCTGTTTCTTTTTGGAATTCAGATGTTCCATCCTCCAATTCACTAATTCTAGCTTCTGTCTCTTTAAATCTACCATTGTAGGTATCCATTATTTTTTCCAGCTTTTCTACTTTGTCCTTCACTCCCATAAGTTCTTGATTTGTTTTATCAGTTTTTCTATTTCTTCTTTTTGTTTAGCCCATGTCTTCTTCATGTCCTCCCTCAATTTATCGATTTGGTTTTTGAAGAGGTTTTCCATTTCTGTTCGTATATTCAGCATTAGTTGTCTCAGCTCCTGTATCTCATTTGAACTATTGGTTTGTTCCTTTGACTGGGCCATATTTTCAATTTTCTGAGCATGATCCATTATCTTCTGCTGGCGTCTGGGCATTTAATCAGATTTCCCTGGGTGTTGGACCCAACAGGTTGAAAGATTTTTCTGTGAAATCTCTGGGCTCTGTTTTTCTTATCCTGCCCAGTAGGTGGCGCTTGTGGTGCTCATCTGTCTGCGGGTCCCACCAGTAAAAGATGCTGTGGCCCCTTTAACTTTGGAAAACTCTTGCTGTGTGGGGGCTCGCCAGCCGAAATGGCTTGGGGGAGTGCCAATCCGAATCTCCCAGCCGGCCCGGGGATCTGCGTGCGGGGAGGGTCACCGGCCTCCGCGGCTTGGGGAAACGCCTGTCCAAATTTCCCAGCCAGCCCGGGGTGCCAAGCGTGGCGGTGGGGTGCCAGCCACCGTGGCTTGGGGAAGTGTCTATCCACCGTTCTCAGCCGGACTGGGAAGCCACGTGTTTGGCAGGGACCCCGGTCGCCGGTCTCCGCGGCTTGGGGATCTTTGATCCAATTCTCCCAGCTGGTCCGGGGGGCTGCGCATGGGGGGGCGCCAGCCGCCGCCGCTTGAGGGGACCGCCTGTCCTATTCTCCCAGTTGGCCCAGAAAGGAAGGAGGGAGGGACTCTGACCGCCTGCTGCCCCAGCTCGGAGAAGCCCGTGCCCCTCGGCGATCTCACCGGAGCAGGTTCTCCCAGCCAGTCAGCCATTCCAGAATGGGGTACGCTGTCTTCTTGGTCTCTGTTGTGGCTCCGGGAGCTGTTCTGAATCGTTTCTACTTCTCTAATAGCTGTTCTGGAGGAGGAACTAAGACCCGTGCATCTTACTAAGCCGCCATCTTCTCCAGAAGTCTGAAGTATTTATTTTTTGCAACATTTATTGAATATCTAATACATATAGGAAAAGCCTCCTTATGCTCATTGATTTCATATGGTAGTGGGTAGTGACAGATTATAAGCAAATATATAAATAAACAAGAACATATTTGGTAGAGATAAGGACATTGATGAAATTAAAAGGGGCATGAGAACTGAAAGTGGGAAGTATTAGGCAAAACCTCACTGAGAATAAAATATTTAAACTGAGATTGTTATTTGGGCAACTCTAGAAAAATAGAACCAGCTAGGGGTGTGTGTGTGTATTTATTTTATTGTAGAAATTGGCTTATATGACCATGGGGATTGGCAAGTGTGAATTCCATAGGGCAGATTGCAAGTTGGAAAGTCTGATGAAGTTGAATTTAAATTTCCCAGGGGATGCGTGACTGAAGTAGAGACAATTCTTTCTTACTTTTGAAATCCTCAGTTCTGGCTTTAAGGAAGTTCTCCAACTGACTGGGTGAGGAAAGTCCCCTCATTGCTGAGGGCAATCTCCTTTGTTGCTTGTAGATGCAACAGACAGTGAATGCAAACAACTGAGTATAGATGCAAATTCATCTACAATATACCTTTATAGCAACAATCAGGCCTGTGTTTGCTTGACCAAACAAGTGGGTACCACAATCTAGCTAAGTTGACACTTGAAATTAACTATCACAGAGATATAGATAACAGTTTATTTAATAGAAGTTTTGAGTATATGCCAGGCACTGTTTAATAGATTTCACAAATATTACCAGTTAGTTTGCACTTGATTTCTTTCACTAACAGTGGAAAGAGTTCAAATTATTAGAAATGTCAATTATAAATTCAGTTTCAGTAAAATTTCCTGTTTAGTAAAATTTAAATTCTAAGATCTTTACGATATGTAATTACAATGAATCGTTTATTTGGTTTTACTTTTTTTTTTCCTTTGGGGAGAATATGCAATAAAAAACAGCCAAACCTGGAGAAGAACAAATAATAAGGGGAAACTTGCCATATCAGATATTAAAATAAATTATAAATATAATAATTTAAAAGGCATGGAAATGGTATAAGAATAAATAAGCTGATCAATATAAAGGAATGAATAGTCTTAAAACAGAATTGTGCTGGGGGTGCAAGTGTAGTTCAGTGATAGAGCACTTGCCTGCCATGTGGTAGACCCAGGTTCGATTCCCGGTCCATGCACTTCCCAGCAAACAAACAAACAAAATTCAACAAATGGTGCTGCAATGATGGGATACTCACATGGAAAAATCATGAAATGTGACCCCGCCATACAACATACAACAAACAAACAAACAAACAACCCCCCCCCCCAGAATCTTGCAATATATAAACTATGTAATACCATAAAGGTGGTATAAAAATGAGTGGTGATGGGAGGACTTATTAAATAAATTAAGCTTGATAATTAGGTAACTGGTAGGAAGAATACCAGGATGGCCCCCAAGGTCCCTGAATTCTGGTATAGAAACACCTTCTATCAGTTATTCAGTCAAACATAAATTTAAGTTCTGCTGTGAAAGAATTTTGCAGATGTAATCAAGTTCCCGAAGCAGTTGGCCTTAAAATAGGGACATTGTCCCTGATGGGCCTGACCTAATTAGACGAGTCCTTAAAAATGATTAAACTCTTTCTGGAAGGAGATTCAAGGTGGGAAAAGGATTCACTGTGAGGGCGATTCTCTTTGCTGGTTTTGAAGATGGAAGGGGTCACATGGTAAGGAATATGGGTTGCCTCCAGGAGCTAAGAGTGGCCCCCAGCTGACAGCTTACCAGGAAATGGGGTCCTCAGTTCTATATCCATAAGGTCCTGAATTCTGTCAACAACATGAACGAACTTAGAACTGGATTATTCCTCAGAGCCACCAGGAAGAAATGCAATCCAGCCTTGATTTCAGCCCTGAGAGTCCCTGAGCAAACAATTCAGTTACATCATTTGACTGGTCTTCTGACCTACAGAACTGCAAGCTAATACATGGATGCTGTTGAAGTCGCTATGCTTGTGGTAATTTGTTATGCAGCAATAGAAAACTGATAGATGAACTGTTTTTGAAAAAGAAAGCATAGAGGATCACCTCTTTGTAATACATGAGAATAAACCCAATAAGTGCTAATGCTTTAAAATGCAAGTGATGAAACCATAAAGCTAACCTATCCAAGCTCAGGATTTGAAGAGATTTTGCTTATTTTTAATTATGTAATATTAAGTACAAAAAGGATAAATGCAATATATATGGAAGCTTTGCTGTATAATCATAGATCAACACCCTTGAATCTATCACTAAACTTAAGAAATAGTATATTACCAATACTGTTGAAGCTGTATGTGTTCCTCTATGATCCCTTCCTTCTTTTTCCAGCCCTCTCCCTCTCCATCCCAGCCAGATAAACCCTATCCTGAAATTTGATGTTTATATTCCTTTGCTTGTGTTCACATTAACACTAAATATTATATATGTAAGTACATATGTGCCATTAAACTATGTATTTTTCGATTTTGCATGTTTTTGAACTTCATAAAATATCCTACTCTATTTGGCTTTCTGTGGTCAGCCTTTTTCCCAATCAAGGTTGTGTTTTTAACATTTTATTCCAATTGTTGCATATTGCTTTGGTTCATTCAATTTTATGATGACATAAAGGTGTCAACATATAATTTATTCAACCTTCTGTTATTGGACGTTCTGGTCATTTACTTATTTTTTTGCTGTAAGCAACAAGACTTTTATAAATATTCTTATACATGTGTCCTAATTTTTCTAGACTATATACCTAAGAAGTTAAATTGCTGGATTGGAGGTATATGCATGCTAAACTTTACAAGATAATGCCAAATTCTTTCCTAAAGTGATTATACTGGCTCATAATCCTACTAGCAATATTCTTGTCAATATTTGTTACTGTTTTATATATACTAATTTAGTAGGTATCTCATATGCCTAATTGTGATTTTATTTTACATTTTTCTGTTATTAATAGAGTTAAGGGCATTTTCAAGTGTTTATTGGCCTTTTAGCTTTTCGTTGCAGTGCAGTGATTGTCCATATCTTTTCTACTGAGTCATAGGACTTTTTCTTATTGACTCAAAAGAAGTTCTTGATGTATTCTGAATACTAATCCCTTGTCAGTTATTTGTGTTGCAGTTATCTTTACCAGGATGCATTTTGTATTTTCACTTTCTTTATGGTATCTTTAGATGAACAAAAGAATTTTTAATTTGATTATTGTAGAATTATCAGTCTTTTACTTAATTGCATCTCATTTAAGAAATTCTTCCTTTTCTCATAGTCATAAGATAGTCTCCTACGTTTTTGCCTAAAATTTTTAACATTTTGTCATCACATATGTGTTTTTAACCCATTAGAATTTGATTTTTGTATATACTACCATGTAGGGGAAGAATTTTTCCCCTGTGAATGACAGTTGTCCCAGCATCATTTATTAAAATGTTTTTTTTCCAGTTATCTGTAGTGCCATCTCTGTAAGACATCAAGATTCTATACACGTGTGTTTCTATTTTTTGGTACTCTATTCTGTTCCATTGATCAATTTGTGTGTCTTTATACTTTTAAAACATTTTCTTAATTAAAATAATTTTATAATAAATCTTGACAATTGAAGGGATAATTATCCCACTTTATTTTTCTTCTTTGGAGCGTTTTACTATTTGGGGGCTTTTCCATTGCCATATAATTTTTTTATATGTATTTTTTATTGTATAATATATACAAAGCAAAGAAAGAAAAAAGCAATAGTTTTCAAAGCACTCTTCAACAAGTATTTACAGAACAGACCCCAGAGTTTGTCATGGGGTACAATACTATCATCTCAGATTTTTCCTTCTTACTTCTCCAGAACATTGGAGGCTAGAGGGAATAAATATCTTTTTTATCATCACAATCAACTTTTTATTTCTTTTTTCTGAAAAATAGCATATGTACAAGAAAGCAATAAATTTCAAAGCACATCGCAGCAACTAGTTGTAGAACAATTTCAGAGTTTGGTATGGGTTACAGTTTCACAATTTTTATATGTGCTTTAAAATTCAATTTACTAGTATTCTGTTAGGAATTTTTGCCTCAAAAATCATAAAATTATTGTACAGTTTTCTTTTCTTATAATGCTTTGGTTTGGTTTTTGTATCATGTTAATATTTGTTTCATAAAATGAATTGGCTAACATTACTTCGTTTTTTGTTTCTTTCTCTGGGGAAGTTTTTATTTTTATTTTTTAAACTTTTTTGTTGTATAGTATAACATATATACAAAAGCAAAGAAATAAAAAAGCAATGGTTTTCAAAGCACTCTTCAATAAGTAGTTACAAGACATATCCCAGAGTTTGTCATGGGCTACCATATGATCCTTCTAGCTGCTCCAGAATATAGGAGGCTAAAAAATATTTTTTATCACTACAATCGACTTTTTTCCTTCTTTTTTGTGAAAAATAACACATATAAAAAAAAGCAATAAATTTCAAAGCACAGCACCACAATTAGTTGTAGAACATATTTCAGAGTTTGACATGGGTTACAATTCCATAATTTTAGGTTTTTACTTCTGGCTGCTCTAAGATACTGGAGACTAAAAGAGATATCAATTTAATGATTAAGCATTCATATTCATTGGTTAAATCCTATCTTCTCTGTATAACTCCACCTTCACCTTTGATCTTTCCAACCCTCTCTTAAGGGGTGTTTGGGCTATGGCCATTCTAAATTTTTCATGTTGGAAGGATCTGTCACTAATATGTGGTAGGTAGATGGAACTATCTGATTTTCTGAATAGGCTGGGCCCTCTAGGTTTCAGGCCTTATCTGGACCAGGGACCCATCTGGAGGTTGTAGGTTTCTGGAAAGTTCCTCTAGTGCATGAAGCCCTTGTGGAATCTTATATATGACCCTATATTTTCTTTAGGATTGGCTGGGATGGTCCTGGTTGGGGTTTGGCAGGTTATGATAGGTAGCAAGGTCTAACTGAAGCTTGCGCAAGCAACCTCCAGAGTAGCCTCTTGACTCTATTTGAACTCTCCTTGCCACTGATACTTTATTAGTTGCACTTCTTTCCCCCCTTTTGGTCAGGATGGAATTGTTGATCCCACGGTGCCAGGGCTGGTTTCATCCCAGGGAGTCATGTCCTATGTCTCCAGGGAGACTTTCACCCCTGAATGTCATGTCCCTCATAGGGGGGAAAGCAATGATTTCACTTACAGAGTTGGGCTTAGAGAGAGTGAGGCCACTTCTGAGTAACAAAAGAGGTCCTCCAGAAGTAACGCTCAGGCATGCCTATAGATAGTCTAAGCTTCTCCACTATCTACACAAGCTTCACATAAATAAGCCTCAAGATCAAGGGCATGACCTATTGATTTGGGTATCCTTAAAGTTTGACTCAGTATCGGGGAATTCCCTGATAGTAAGGCTTAATAGTTCCATATTCTTTCTCTCATCTTTCAAGGGATTTTGGCAATATTTTTTGATTATCTGCTTAATATACTCTAGGATGTATTCAGGCATTACAATACTCTATACAGGATTAAAGGCCTTCTTTCTTATTCTGGGCTCCCTGTGTTTTAATTGTTCAAATGAGCTGTACAGATAGGTTGAGTTATGTGCTACAGAAAATTTCAGTTCCAGAGCAAATAAACTTTTCTTACTTTGGTCTCAAAGAGTATGTGTGATTTAAAAATATACACACTGTCTTCTTATCCCTGTGTTCTGAATTACTTTAACCCCAAATCAAATAAAGGTAACTATTGTTCCTTTGTTTCTGGCTTATTTTGCCTCACTAAATGTCCCACTGTTCATTCACATCATTGCATGCTTCACGACTTTGTTCCTTTTTGTAGCAGCACAACCCTCTTTCAGACGTATACATCATTGTTCACCAATCTACTTCTCAGTCAGTGCATCCTTCAGCCACCTGCATCCATCAGGCATCATGTATAGTGCCCAAAATCCACAGTCTATCAACATTCTCAATTTTAGATAGTTTCACTGTTCTATGAAGAGAAAGAAAACCAATAAACACACCCTCGCCAAATAGGAAATCCAAATCTCCTCTTAAATTTTGCCCCATTATTTACCTCTGCTGTTGCTGTGGTAGTGCTGATATTTTCCTTTTGAACATAGCCCATAGCATGCAATAGCAGTTTTCCCCCTGAACGCTGGACTTAAACACTCTTTGTACATGAATCATATCTTTGAAGTAATTCTTGCAGGAACTACTTCATATTTCTAGTGTTAATCAGTGGGACACGTAGGTCTATTCAATCCCATTCAATCTTGTTCATCTTCAATATGGTAGTATGACTTATAGGCCCACTAGAGAGCCACCTTCACTTCTATCTAATTCCTTTCATTGGAGTTCAACTTCATAGCTAATGGTTCACCCATTTCTAGCTTCTATGTATCTCTAAGTCTCCTATATTCTTATTATAAGCCTCTGATTATAACTTTCTGCCGTTCATAAAAGTGGAATCATACAGTATCTATCCTTTTGTGTCTGGCTTATTTCACTCAGCATTATGTCTTCAAGGTCATTCATCTTGTCATGTGCTTCAGGACATCATTTCATCTTACTACTGCATAATATGCCGTCGTATGTATATATCACATTTTGTTGATCCACTCATCTGTTGATGGGCATTTGGTTTATTTCCATCTTTTGGTGATTGTGAATAATGCTGCCATGAACATCATCAGTGTGCAAATGTCTGTTTGTGTCATTGCTTTCAGCTTTTCTGGATATATACCAAGTAGTGCTAATGCTGAATCATAGAGCAACTCAATATTTAGTTTTTCTAAGGAACTGCCAAACAGTCTTGTATAGTGGCTGCACTGCTACACATTCTCACCCAGTTTCTTCACATCCAGTGTCCCAGTTTCTTCACGTCCTCTCCAACATTTATAGTTTCTTGTTTGTTTAATAGCAGCCATTCTTATAGGAGTGAGGGGGTATCTCATTGTAGTCAAATGTAGAAATGATCTGCATTTCCCTTATAGCCAATGAAAATGAGTATATCTTCATGTGCTTCTGAGCCACCTGCATTTGCTCTTCAGAAAAATGCTTATTCACATCTTTAGTCCATTTTATAATTGGGTTGTTTGTTCTTTTGTTGTTGAGTTGTATGATTTCTTTATATATACAGGAAATCAAACTTTTGTCTGGTATGTGATTTCCAAGCATTTTCTTCCATTGAATTGTTTGCTTCTTCACCTTTTTGACAAAGTCTTTTGAGGTGCAGAAGCATTTGATTCTGAGGATCTCCCATTTATTTATTTTTTCTTTTGTTGTTTGTGCTTTGGGTGTAAAGTTTAGGAAGCTACCTCCTATAGGTCCTGAAGATGCTTCCCTACATTTTCTTCTAGAAGCTTTATGGTGCTAGCTCTTATATTTAGGTATTTGATCCACTTCGAGTTAATTTTTGTGTAGGGTGTTAGATAGAGCTCCTCTTTCATTCTTTTGGCTACTGATATCCAGTTCTTCCAAGCCCAATTATTGAAAAGACTATTTTGTCCCTCATTCAGAAGATTTAGAGGCCTTTTCAAAAATCAGTTGACCATAGATTTGGTGGTCTATTTCTGCACTCTCAGTTTGATTCCATTGGTCAATGCCTCTATCTTTGTGCCAGTACCATGCTGTTTTGACCACTATGGCTTCATAATAGCTTTTATAGTCAGGGAGTGTTAATCCTCACACTTTGTTCTTCTTTTTTAGGATGTTTTTAGCTATTCAGGATCTCTTTCCCTTCCAGATGAGTTTGGTAATTAGCTTTTCCAAGTCTTCAAATTAGGTTGTTGGAATTTTGATTGGTACTGATTATAATCTGTAGCTCAATTTGGGAAGAATTTGTATCTTAGCTATATTTAGCCTTCCTAACCATGAGCAGGGAATACCTTTCCACCTACTAACATCTCCTTTAATTTCTTTCAACAATGTTATGTTGTTTTCTGTGTACAAGTCCTTTATATCCCTAGTCAAGTTTATTCCTAAGTACTTGATTCTTTCAGTTGATATTTTGAATGGAATTTTTTCCTTAACTGACTCCTCAGCTAAGTCATTGCTTGGTTACTGAAACATTACTGATTTTTGCACATTAATTTTATATCCCGCCACCTTGCTGAATTTATTAGCTCAGGTAACCTTGTTTTCTCAGGATCTTCCAAGCATAGTATCATGTAATCTGCAAATAATGAGAGTTTTACTTCTTCCTTTCCAATTTGGATGCCTTTTATTTCTTTGTCCTTCCTTATTGCTCTAGCTAGAACTTCTAGCACAATGCTGAATAATTGTGGTGACCATGGGTATCCTTGTCTTGTTTCTGATCTTAGGGGGAAAGCTTTCAGTCTCTCCATCAAGTACAATGCTGGCTATTGGTTTTTTGTATGTTCCCTTTATCATATTGAGGTAGTTACCTTTGAGTCCCATCTTTTGGAGTGTTTTTATCAGAAAAGAATGTTGAATTTTGTCAAATGCTTTTTAAGCATCAATCAAGATGATAATATGATATTTACCCTTTGATTTGTTAATGTATTGTATTACATTAATGGATTTTTCTTGCATTAAACCATCCTTGCATTCCAGATATAAACCCCACTTGATTGTGGTGTATAATTCTTTTAATATGTTGTTGGATATGATTTGCTAATATTTTGTTGAGAAGTTTTGTGTCTATGCTCATTAGGGAGATTGGCCTTTAGTTTTCCTTTCTTATAGCATCTTTACCTGGTTTTGATATTAAAATGATATTAGCTTCATAAAATGAGTTAGGTAAAATTCCTTTTCCCTTAATTTTTTGGAAAAGTTTGAGAAAGATTGGTGTTAGTTCTTTTTGGAATGTTTGAAAAAATTCCCCCTATGAAGCCATCTGACTCTGGACTTTCCTTTGTAGGAAGATTTTTGATTACTGATTGACCTTTACTTCTGATTGGCTTCTTAAGAGCTTCTGTTTCTTCCTGAGTCAGTGTAGCTTGTTTGTGTGTTTCCAGGAATTTGTCCATTTCCTCTAAGTTTTCTAGTTTGTTGACATATAGCTGTTCACAGTATCCTCTTATGATTTCTTTTATTTCTCCAGGGCCTGTGGAATATACCAATTCTCATTTCTTATTTTGTCTATTTGCATTCTCTCTCTTTTTCATTTTGTTGGTCTTGCTAGTGGCCCATCAATTTTATTGATTTTCTCAAAGAACCAACTTTCAGTTTTATTGATTCTTTCTATTGTTCTTTTGTTCTCCCATTCATATATCTCTGCTTTAATCTGTAATTTCTCTTCTTCTATTTGCTTTGGCATTAGTTTGCTGTTCTTTCTTACATTCCTCCAGGTTTGCTGTTAGGTCTTTGATTTTTGCTCTTTTCTGTTTTTTCATATAGGCATTTAGGTCAGTATATTTCCCTTTCAGCACAGAACCATAAGTTCTGATATGTTGTATTTTCATTTTCATTTGTCTCCAGGTAGCTACTGATTTCTCTAACAATTTCTTCTTTGACCCACTCATTGTTTAAGAAAGTGTTATTTAATCTCCATATATTTGCGAATGTTCTTATTCTTTGGTGGTTATTGAGATCCAGCTTCATCCCCTTCTGACCAGAGGAAGTACTTTGAAGAATTTCAATGTTTTCAAATTTATAAAGACCTGTTTTGCACCCCAGCACATAATCTATCTTGGAGAATCTCCCATGAGTATTAGAGAAGAATGTATACCCTTGTGCTTTGGGGTGCAATGACTTATATATGTCTATTAGGTCTAATTCATTTATCAAGTCATTTAACTTCTCCATTTCCTTGTTGAACTTCTGTCTGGTTGTTGTATCTATAGTGAAAAGTGGTGTATTGAAGTCCCCTTCTATTATATCTTCTTAGTGAATTGACCCTTTAATTAGTATGTAGTGTCCTTCTTTGTCTCTTATGATGTCTTTACATTTAAAGTCTATTTTTTCCAATATTATAGTTGAAACATCTACTGCTTACTTCAGTTTTGCCAATGTCTGTCTCATGTACTTTGGAGCTCTTTGATTGGGAGCATAAACATTTATGATTGTTATATCTTCTTGGTGAATTGACCCTTTAATTAGTATGTAGTGTCCTTCTTTGTCTCTTATGATGTCTTTACATTTAAAGTCTATTTTTTCCAATAATACTACTCCTGCTTTCTTTTGGTTAAAACTTGCATGAAAAATCTTACTCCTTCTTTTCACTTTCAATCTATTTGTATCCTTGTGTCTAAGATGAGTCTCTTGTAAACAGCATATAGCTGGATTATGTTTCTTAATCCATTCTGCCAGTCTGTATCTTAATAGGTAAGTTTAGTCAGTTAACATTCAAAGTTATTACTGTAAATACATTTCTTGAATCCACCATCTTATCTTTTTTATTTTATTGGTCAGATGTATATATTCTTTTTCCTCTTTCTCTTTTTTTGTCCTTTAAATTACCTTTAATGGTACTCTTCAATTCTATGCCCTCCTGTAAACCTCCCTCTCCTGTCTTTTTTTTTCAGCCAGCAGAACGTCTTTTAGTATTTTTTGTAGGGCTGGTCTCTTGTTGGCAAGTACTTTCAGGACTTGTTTGTCTGTGAAAACTTTAATCTTTCCCTCAGTTTTTTTTTTTTTTTTTTAAATCATGGGCAGGCACTGGAACTGAACCTGGGTCTCTGGCATGGCAGGTGAGAACTCTGCCTGCTGAGCCACCGTGGCCCACCTTTTCCCTCAGTTTTGAAGAACAATTTGGCTGGGTGCAGAATTTTTGGCTAGAAGTCTTTCTCTTTCAGGATCTTAAATATATCATACCACTGCCTTCTTGCCTTCATGGTGCTAGTCGAGGAGTCTGAACTCAGTCTTACGTGGTTTCCTTTATATGTAGCAGATTTTTTTCTCTTGCTGCTCTCAAAATTTTCTGCTTCTCTTCAACATTTAACAGACTGATTAGTATGTGCCTTAGGGAAGGCCTATTTGGATTTATTTTGTTTGGAGTTTGTTGGGCTTCTTTGACTTGTATGTTTATGTCCTTTATAAGGGTTGGGAATTCCCCCCCCCCATTGTATCCTCAGTTACTCTTCCTAGCTCTTTACCCCTCACTTCTCCTTCTGAGACACCAATAATTCTTATATTTGTTCACTTTATTTTATCTATCATTTCCCTGAGATCCAATTCACATTTTTATGTCTTTTTTTGCCATTTGCTGTTTTGAGTCCACAAAGTTAGCTATTCTGCCCACTATATCATTTATTCTTTCTTCTGTCTCTTCAAATTTGGTGTTGTGTGCCTCTAGTATGTTTTTTAATTCGGTCAACAGAGTCTTTAATCTCTATGATATATGTTATTTTTAAATTTATTCTTTCAAATTCCTCTTTATGTCCTTCTACTGTCTTCTTGATCTCCTTTATGTCATTTGCCATTCCATTTATTTTATTAAGGAGAGTTGTATGAACATCTTTGATTAGTTGTTCCAGCATCTGTGTCTCCTCTGGTGTTTTAATTTTGTTGTTAACAGGGCTATATCTGTCTGCATTGTGATATGCTTAGTGATCTTCTGTTCTCATTGCATGTAAATATCTTGATTGTTTTACTTTGGGAATTAATTTCTTTCAGTAGTCTAAGGCCTTGTGTTTACAGGATGGGTGTAAAGCAGGGAGCATGGTGTGGGGTGGGGCACTCAGTGCTGTGATTCATTTCAGGGCAGGTATAGGTGCAGGTTGGGGATGTTATGCTGATGCTTGTGAATATGGGTGCACAGTAGCCAGGGAGGATGTAGCTGTGCAGGTGCACCGGTTTGGGGGGGCAGAAACGTGGTGTGGTCTAGGGCACAGGGCCCTTTGTGTGTATGCATGGAACTGTGGCAGCAGGTTGGTGCTATGCCTTTCTTTGTTGGCACAGGTGTGACCCGGCTATGCAGGTCAGCACTTTCTCAGAGCTGGAAAGTGTGGCTCAGGGCCCTAACCATGCACGGTCTTAGGACTGCCATACACTGAAGTTCCCAGGGATGAATGACATGATTGGGGACTTGTGTGCATTTGTGAGTCTAGGAGTGCCATAAACTGATGTGCAGCGCTCTAGGGGGCAGGGTGATGCTGTTGGACACTATGGGCGGGGTTACCCTGGTTATGGAGGTTAGTGCTGCAGCCTTTATGTGCTGGCAACACCCAACAGGGAACAGGGAGGGGGGTGTAGTGTTTGGGAGGGGTACAAGAGAGGTGGGTTGGGCTGCACTTGGGGTGGGGGTGTGGGGCGGGTATGTGAGATGGGGGTTGGTGGGGTGGGGCATTTGGAGCTCAGGAAATGGTAGTGGGTGACAGGGTTTGGGTGCATGGGTGTGGGGTTAGTCGCTGGTCACAAGGTTGTTCTGGTGAGGGGAGCACATTCAAGGAATGTGGCTTGTCTTACTTCCTAGTCCCTGTCCCGTCCATGCTACTGTGGGCTCTGCACCTCTGCACCACATTTCTCAGTTCCTCGGCCTCTGCAACTAGGGCTGCCCTATGTGATGCCAAAGGCTCTACCAGGTCAGTTACACTGTGACTTGCCATCTCAGTTGCCCTCTGGTCCCTTATCTAATTTTTCCATGGAGCAGGTCTGATTTTGACTTACTCTGTTTGGCCATCTTCCTGAAAGTCCATACTGCCATATAAATTTTTGAATCAACTTTGTAAAGTTCCTTAAAGAAATCCATTTGAAATGAGAAAAAAAAACCTATTATTTCTAGTGTACATAAAAATAAAGGCAATAGTGTAATGAATATATTCATCAATATATCAATCAACCTCTCCATCAAGTAAACAATGATAAAAATTTTCCATATTGTTTCTCTAGTTTTGTCTCTTTACTGAAGTATTTTAAAGTAAATACCAGATATCAAGATATTTTCCCCCTAAATATTTTAAGAAGCATTTTTGAAAAATACAGACGTTTTCTTATATGTCCACAATACCACATTATACCTAACAAAACGAACAATACTTCCTTAATACAATCTAATACATATTCAGATTTTCCCAACTGTCCTCCAAATGCCTTTTTAAGTTAATTTGTTTTAGTCCAAGATTCAAATAAGATCTAAACATTGCATTTTGTTGTGATGTTTCTCAAGTTTTAATCTAGACAGTTGTCCTACATCCAACCCACTCTTTTTATGCCATTCATTTCTTGAAGACACCAGCTCAATTGTCCTATAGAATTTCCTAAATTTTCAATATGTTTAATTGTTTTGTTGGCATGTCTTTAACTTAGTCCTCTGTTTTCTGAATTTCAGATCTAAAGTCTTGCTTTGATTCAAGTTCAAGATGCATATAATAATTATAATGTCTGATTGTACTACTTTTAGTGATGTTAACAAAAATCACACAAAGTGAGAGAGAGAGGAAGTTTCCAAGAGGAAAGGGTGCAGGCCAGACAGCAAAAAGTGTAGAAGGATGTTTATGTGTTCATCAATGCCTATATTAAGAATGGTGTGTGCCAAGCACAGAGTAAAGCGAGGTGATGATATAGGGAACTAAGGGAGTTCAATAGGGCTAAAGCCCAGTTTCTATATTTAGAAACAGTTCTAGAAGAGGAGAATGAGGACAAATGAAGTTGAAAGTGTAAGCATGGGTTGCATGATTAAGCACTTTACCATGCTAATCCATATATACACAGTCACTGTAGGCAAAGGAGAGGTGTGTGAAAATGTTCAGGGTGTGATGCAGTGATCACACATCCATTTTGGAGAAAACATTTTTGTGGCTGTGTGGAGAAGGCAGAATTAAAGGGGAGCAATCTGGAGGTAAGGAGACTTGTTAGGAGGCTGTTGCTGTGCCTTATTGAATGAGAAATAGTTAAAGAACTGAGCTAAGACTCAGGCAGGGTAGCCTCCAGAGAAAAAGATGCATTTGAGAGATATTGAGGACATGGAAACAATATGTTGACCTTTCCAAATAAAAGATGACTCCCAGGTTTTTGGCTTAAGTTGTCCATTTTCTGCCGGTTTCCATTTAGTTCATGCCTTCCATTCATTAGGTAAGAATTAAATAGAAACCACATGAACCCATCACTGGTCAATTCAGAATTACTGCAGAGAAGTGAGTTTTCCTGTCAAGTGCTGCCACTTTGGATAGGCACTAGCATATCAGATCTGAATTTCAGAAGTAAATAATTTTGGACATCATATAAGCATTAGTTAACACTTTAGGAATATATGAACTCATTCAGGGAAAAAGTGTAGAGTTAATTTAGAAGACAGCCTATAACAGACTTCAAGTGAATAACACTTGAGTGGTGAGTGAAGGAAGGAGAGCTGTGCTACAGCCAGAATGATAGAGGTAAATCAAAAGAGAATGGTGTTGTGGAAGTTAAAGAATGCATATCTTTTAAAAAGGAAGGAGTAGTCAATTTTGTTACATAGAATGAAGAGAATCAGTAAACTTGTCTGCTTGATTTATCAACAAAGATGATATTTGGGACATTATGGAAGGTAGATTCAGGGGAATTATGGTGTAGAAGACATCTTGCTGTAGGTTGAGGAGCATGAATAGAATTTGTGGAAGTAGACACATAAATGTAAATTATTTCAAGACATTTGGCTGAGATTAGAAGAAGATACAGGGCAAAGATATAAAATATAGGAGACAGTTGGACCTTGAAGATCAGGCAATGTTTAGATTGAGGAAAGTAATGGGGTAAGCATTCAAAGCTAGAAGGGAGGGACAAAATAACAGGCAGAAAAAAAAAAGTGGGAATGTGAATGGCTTCATAAAATCTAGTGAACTATTCTACTTGGAGAAGATTATCTTTGTAAGGGAGTGGTGAGAGCTAAGCCTAGAAAATATTTTGAAATCATGATGTGAGGGGCCTTTGAGATCATTTGAAAGAATTTCACATTTGTCTTGTGGGAAGCCTTTAAAGTTTTTGACCAGAAAGGTGAAGTGATTGAAGAAATAATTCAGAAGAATTAATATGATATGTATTCTATCAGTCATAGAGTTATGGCTGAAATCTAACTTAAGCACAGAAGGAATTTTTTTCTTGGTATAATATAGGGGTAACTCATAGATGGGAAGCCTAGAGTATCAAATTTGGAAAAACATAGACTCTGGTCAACTCCAAGGGTCTTGGGAGAAAGAACTGTCAGGATGCCTTACCTGAAATAAATGAGATACAACCATTTTCAGTCTTTATGTCTGCTCAATATTTGTCATCCAAAAGGAAGCATCTGATGGTCCATTTTGGGTCATGACCTTGCCTTTTGGAGGTTGAAGGGGAGGACATCTTGATTAACAATCCCAGATGCGATTGAGGAGAGGTCATTATATAAAAGAAGATTGGGATACTGTTACTAAAAGAGTAAATGCCTACAGCAAATATGTAAGGAAAGAATCCAGAAGCAGACATGAAATCAAAGCACAGTATGATTTAATGAGAGTTTGGACTGGCGTGAAAGAGATATTAAGAGGAAAGTCAATAGAACCCCAAAATTGATTGATTAAGGGGGGAGGGCATGCTCTGCATGATTTGAGGTGATTTCAAAAGCAAGGTGGTCAGGAAGACAAGCTGGTTTTATAAGAATGTATAGGAACATTTGTTATTTTTTGCTAGCCTAGATCTCAAGCACTCAGGATCCCAAAACTGCAGGAAGGCAGGGTGTACCTTCCGTCATGGGAACCAAACGTGTATGTGTGCATGTGTGGATGATATAATCACTCTCAAAGCTTCTTCATAACTAAAGCATAGGTACGTGACCTAAGCTGAGAGTATCAGATGCTTCCATCTGGAACTTTGGTTTTTGAGGGGGTGATAGAAAGATGGAAAGGATAGTCAGAGATTATTTACTGTGGCCAAAGTAAATGTCCAGTGGTAAAGATATAAGAGCAGCATCCTCAGCAGCTTGGGTCTGTAGAGGGGTTGTGTTGTGTCTTGGCCTTCTTGTTTCTTCCCAATCTCTGAGATTTGTTCTCCAGTCTTCCCATCAATCCAGTGAGCTAGCCCACATCGCCTTCCAATCAATTCTTTTTCTGCTTCAGTTGAGAGTTTGTTTCTTTTGTTTGAAAAGATAGATGATGATAACCAGGACTACAATGGGATTGATGGTGATTGACATTTTAGACATGACAAGTGAAAGTGAATAGCATGACAGTCACATAGAAATGTCCAGAATCAGCTGGATAAGTACAAGGAGCACATGAAAAGAGACAATAGCAAAAGTAAGTTTGGTTATTATCCATCAAGATGTGATTAAGTCAAATATGACTGTGGATGAATCTGTGACTAGAGAAAAGAATGCCAAGCGCGGACCCTTGGGCTAACCCTACAGTGAAAGAATAGGAAAAGAAATAAGTGAATAACAGCAGCCACAGAGGTGGATGGAAAGACATTATAATCCAATAACACAGATATTAAGGAAGAAGAGAAGTTCAAGGAGAAGCCCAATGGTCAAATTGGTCACAAAGTGATCAAAGAGAGTGAGAATCAAGTATAATTTATTCAGTGTGTCATTGTTAGCATTAAAATTATTATAAATATCAGAGCAAAGTATAAACTATATAGTGATAATAGCTAAACATTCATTTGCAGTCCTACACAGACCCTGCGATAACCATCTAGGTGCATCATTGTATGTGAAGTACATACTATTATTATAATCACACACCTTAAGAATACAAAGAAACAAGCTTAGTGAAATAAAGTAATGTGCCTATGTTCATTAGATCTGAGATAGAATTAGGTTTGTAGGATTCCAGAGCCCATTCTCTTAACCCCCCTGTAGTTAATAAGCATGACATGATGGCAATATATTAATGTGCATCTTAAAAATGAGTTTATCCATTGTGTTAAGCCACTCAATATGACACAATAATCTCTCATTCTTTCTGCTGATGATCTATTTGCACCTTACATCACTTTATAGTTTCATACTGTTGGATCTTTGCCACTAATAAATGCAGTCAAAAAAAAAGGTAGTGATCATGTTTGGAGTCTTTGGATTTGGACAATCTTTAGTATCGGAAGGTTTACTCAACTTTTGCAAAACATGGAAGCTTCTCTTCTTTTGATTTGTTGTTTTGACTTAAAAAAAAAAAAAACACCAAAAACTTGTACACCACTTTCTGTGGTTTTCTTAAAATTTACCAGAAAATTGACGAAAATCAGGTATGCAATTATTTACATGGTTGTACGTTTCCATATATGCGAAATACATCTTAGTTCTGTCTTTAATACACCATTTAATTTAAGCCAATAAAGAGGAAAAACATTCAGAAATCACCACTTTTCTTCCTTTTTTGCTATCTCTCTCTTCCATCCTAGCATAATAGCTA
The DNA here is from genome assembly GCF_023851605.1 of Tamandua tetradactyla. Lineage (NCBI taxonomy): Eukaryota > Metazoa > Chordata > Mammalia > Pilosa > Myrmecophagidae > Tamandua > Tamandua tetradactyla. The sequence goes on from NC_135345.1 coordinate 17,789,258, forward strand.
ATTGTGGTCTTAATGTTAGAAGGCCTGGGTTTAGCTCTTGGTTGTTTCATTTATTAAGTATTTGGTCTTAGGCAAGATATTCAACCACTCTGAGCCTCCATTTTCCCACCTGAAAGTGAAGATTATAAAAATATCTACTTTATTGCGTGCTTACGAGAACTAAAATAGATATGTTGGATAAAGCTCAGAACAGTGCCTCCAAATAGCAATTCATCAGTAAATGTTGATTACCATTATTCCAGCTTACCTCAAACTCTATGTTAGTAGAGAAGAAACTTGTCTGCTGGTCTTGGCATGTAGTTTGTTTGGAGATTTCAAATTTTTGTTTTTCTTCCAACCAGCTGCTTTCTCTTCATTCCCCCATGTTTCCCACTTTTCATCAAAATATGATTAAAATGTATTTTTGTGCCATCCTGACTAAGATTTTGTGTATGACCGTTTCATTCCCTCAAGTGTTTTCTCAATTCTTAAGCCAATTGTCTATCACAGTTGTGTCAATTTACAGTTCTGTCATATACACCAAGATCCATGAGTTTTCAAGTTATTTTCCCTACTTCTATTTATATTACCATGAAGTGGTGGAAAGATAAATGCACAGAAATTGGGAGACTAAGTTACAATTCCTGCCCTGATACTAACAAGCTGTATTACTTTGGACAAATCCTTTAGGCTCTTTGGGTATCATTTTCTGCTTCTGTTAAGTGGGAAATTGGGCTAATAATGAAAGCTAACATTGAGTGATTTCTTTGTTGCTAGGCACAGCGACATGCATTTTGCACCAGTTTTGTAATAGACTATGAAGTAGTCTTTATAATTACGCTCATTTTATAATGTGGCAACTGAGGCTCATACAGGCTAAGTAATTTGCCTCAGCAGGCTTTTTTAACATCAAAATTTGTACTTTTATAGCTATAATGACCCTAGGAGCTAAAGACCATCTTGGACTCTAATGCGATACTCTTTTTTTTATTAAAAATAATTCCCATACAAAGCAGTATTAATATTCTTGATTACCTATTCACTTTAAAATTCAAATTCTTTAGGTCTGCTTTGAGGAACTGGAGTTCACCAAACTTTGGGTAAGTTTTAAAAAAAGATACACGTGCAAGATTGTTATCAACATTTTTTAAAGAAGGCAACTCTTTTTTCTTTTTAAATAACACTTGGTTTCAAGAGACTTAACAAATATAAAGCTCTGACTTTTGAATTAAAATTTTTTTAAGGATTCCTAGTCCTTTCTGTGCTTGTGGAACTAGGTCGTGGAGTAATGGTCTAAGATATCTTTTTTTGTTGTTGTTGTTCAAAACCTAAGAAATTATGTTGACATTGCGATAAAGAGCTTATATTAATTAAATTAAGATATTACTTCCCTCAATATCATCCCTCTCTAGTGGGAATTCTTCAGACCCTGGATAAGAAACTGAGTGTCTGCAGGGCTAAACAAAATTTTAGAGAATTCAGAAAAAATAAACTCTAAACTCAAGAATAAAGTACAATTCCTTTTGCTTCATCTATGTGCCCATCAGCATTTCTCAGAATGTAATCCACAAATTATTTCTTTGGACTATTTACAAATGTTCCTTTACACAAAGTGTTTTGAATTCAAACTGATTTGGGTAACTCTGGGTAAAGCAAAACTGAAAACAAAACTTAAATTGTCATTTTTCTTAGAGAGCTTAGGACTGAGTATGTATTTAATTTTTGATTCAACACATTTTTTTTAATGCACCTTTCATGAGCCAGACACCCATGAAAGAGGGACCAAAGTTTTGGAAAACTGTCAGGGAACAATTTACTGTCAGGGAACCAAGGTTTTGGAAAACTCTCTTGTCAATTCTCAAGCACCTGGTGGGTATGCAGAGTTGCCAATACTCTTTTGACTAAAAGAACTTTTTTGTGTGTGTGTGTGTAGCATCTCTAGAGACTACTTTTCTGAGGATGTTGATTAAATGCAGGTCTCCACTGATCAACTGATTTCCTGGATGTTGCCTTTCTCAGTGTTTTTCCCCAAGAAATCCAGATGTTAGAGAACAAGGACAAGATGGGAAAACAATGCAGTAGACCCAACTGATAACTTTAAAGTCAGTGTTCCCCAAAAGCACCCAGCCATGGTAAGAGCGACACGTGGAATACAGGAACAAGATGGAAAATATAATTCTTGGAAGTAGTGAAGTTATTCAGTGGTTTTTATCAATAGGGATGATGACAGACAATATTTATATTTGGAAGTTTTCAAAATATCAATTATAAATTTGAATTCTAAATAGAGAGACTCTATAAGTGTAGTATCTTTCTTCTTGTCTGCGATGGGGTTGGGGGAAGGAGATACTACTGGAAGACTACTTCATACTCACAAGCCTTTTCATTGTGGAGAGGAACTAAGCAAGGCAATGGTTTGAGATGGTGTGAGCAATGCTGGTGGTGTGGGAGAAGAGCATGATTCAAGAACACAAGTTTGAAAACTGAAATTATTTCCAATCTAAAAGGTAAGTGTATAGATGAACTGAAATCCAAAGTATAACTATAACACCTGCTGCCCATAAACCCCTCAACACTGTTACATGCAATGAAAGACTATTTCCTAGTTGGGGGATGGTATCAGGAAAGGCTAAGGCTTTGATATTAGGAGACTTGGAGTTAAGTCCAAGAGGTTTCACTCTTTGTTGGGTGCCTATGACTGATAACTATCGTGCCTTTACTTCATGCACAGGCTCTATGAGGTTGGCAAAGATGAAACAAATAGCTCTTTGACCTCAAAGAGCTCATTATTTCACTGAGAGATAAGACACGTACTTCTTTCTACCCATGATATAACTTAGAAAATGAGTGAGTACCATGACAGCATTATAAAGTGCTATTAACCCTATATATTTTAATTAATTATTTCATTCATTTCAAATAATTAGGACTTATCATTAGTGCTTTGAAGATTATATCATGTTTTAGTTAGCTAGAACTTGCTTATTTGCAATATACCAGAACTGGGTTACAATGGAGATTTATTAGCTTACAAGCCTATAGTTCTGAGACAATGAAAATGTCCAAATCAAAGCATCACAGGTGATGTTTTATCTCCAAAGACTGGCTAACTTTGACTCCTCTGTCATATAGAAGGCACATAGCACATCTGCTGGTCTCTCCCTTCTCTCCGGGGTTTTGTTGCCTCCAGCTTCTCAGTGGCTTCTTCTCTTGTTTCTGTGATTTCTCTCTGTTTTCTGTGTGTCTTTCTCACTCAACTTCTTTGACTCTTCTCTCTTAGCTTCTCTGTGTGTCTCTCTGAATTTCATCTCTTATAGAGGACTCCAGTAAGAGGGTTAAGATCCACCTGGGACATGCCACAACTGAAATAACCTAATCAAAAGGTCCCACCCACAATAGGTTTACACCTACAGGAATGGATTAGCTTTAAGAACATGATCTTTTCTGGGATCCATAAAACCTCCAAATCATCCCCATATCACAATGAATCTAATTTCTTAGGAAAAAATCATTTGTCTCCAAACATAAAAATTGAATGTCCCATTTTGCCTCTATTACTACCAAATTTTATTTTAATTTGTTAAAATTAGGCATTGGTTAGGGGGTGCAAGTGTAGCTCAGTGGTAGAATTCTCACCTACCTTTCGGGAGACCCAGGTTCAATTCCCAGTTTATGCACTCCCCCAAAAACAAACAAGCAAGCAAAATGAACATACAAACAACAAACAAACAAACAAACAAATTGAAGTAATGGCTCTGCAATAATGGGATACTCACATGGAAAAAATAATGAAATGTGACCCTGCCATACAACCTACAAAAAAAAAAAAATTAGGTACTGGTTAAATAATTAATGGTATTAATTAGTCTGATAATAAACAATATGAACCATTTGTATATTATTCTTTCTAAATTTCAACCTTTCACATCTGTATTCTCACTGATTTCTAGTTACGATTATATGTGGTAAGTAAGTTACTAGAAGTTCCATTTGATGGATGAGAAACTGAGGCTCAGGGACATTGAGTAATTTATCCAAGGTTAGCAAGTGAAGCAGAATAAGAAATAAAGCTGAGTCCAGTTCCAGGATACTTTCTTGTAGAGTGTTGCTTCCCACCCTTTGGGCTTCAGATACTTAGAAAGGCTTTAAGATTTATTGCAAGAGATCAGTGAATTCAAATAAACACCAAAAACTAACTTTAGACTAAAGCAATACCATCTCACATATTATTATTTCTTAATGCATGCAGAAGCTATTATGACAAACACAAAGCAATATCGTTTTAGAGGGTTAATTCATAGTTGTTTTTTTATCCTTATGCATTTTCTTCAACCAATGGATACTATCATATGAATGTTTATTATTATTATTAAAGTGGAAAAGGAATCCTTACTGTCTACTCCTTTGAGGGGGGTATTATCAACTGTTTTAATTTAAGTGCAAATCAATCACTTGAAAACTATACTTCAGAGGAGGCTTTTTTCCCTAAAAAAATTTCCTGCCTGTTGTTACTTTAGAAGCCTGTGTTTTCTTTTGTAGTCTAAAATGCCTATTTTTAGTGTATAACCAAAGGCCTGGAATTCTCATATTGACACAAATGACCAAATTTTCTTTTTGACTAGGCTAAGTGAGGCAGTTTACAAAAGTCTGTTTCTGCCTTTATTTTGGCAATTGCTCTTAAAATTTAATGAGATATTAGACTATTTATTAGATGATACAGGAAACAAAAATGTGTTTGGTAATGCACTATTAGAATGAACTAAAAATTGTTTCTGCTACTGTTACATGAAATGATTTGTTTCCTATTTAACTCTTCAATAAAAAGAAGGAGCTTTTGAACTGGGGTTTAAAAAAAATCTGTATTATCTTGAGCCAGAAGACAATAAAAAAAAAAAAAAAAGGCAGACAGCAGGGAAATGATCATACAAGAGAGTAGTGAAATAAAGTGAAATAAGAAAGAGAACCATATCAGTTGCTTCTGTCCCTGTCTGCCCACAAGTCCCTCATCACTAGGACACTTTTGAGGGTGAAAAGTGGTGCTAATAAGAATTGTGTTGGTACATACTGAACTGTCTTCCATGAGCAAACTAGGAAGCATGGCTATTCTACTTATCATAACAGACACAAACAATTAGGCATCAGGTTCAGAAACGCAAATTTTAAATCAGTGGAAGAGTTTAAGCATTTCTTTCCAACTCTCTCACACTTGAACTTTGACTTCCTATTTTAGCAAAATGTTATGCAAGCTTAGTTGCTTTATTGTTCAAACACATCAAGAATAGGAAATGTTCTTCAAAATGAATTAGAATGATACTTCCATTAACCCTTGCATTTTGGCTCTTTTATATTGTCTCACTATTACAGATAAGTGGTTGACAGAAGGAAGTCTTGCCAAGTATGAAAATAAGGAAGATTAATTATGATAAAAATTATTTCTATTTAAAATAAATGTGTTCTATTTCTTAAGGAGAGTGAAAAATTCTACTTAAAAATATTGAGGGCAGAAAATATATCTCGTTCATATTGTCTCATTGTGACTACAATGTTCCTGGGCAAAGGAAGAGCTCAATATGATTATGTTAAACAAATGGAAATAATGTCCCTTAATTTTTAAAGGAACCCCATTGTATTGTACTATTTTTTTTATGCCATTAAGAAGTTTGTGGTATTTTATTGATATTCAGTTACTTAGCTTGTAAATGGTAACATTTTAGAATAATATGAATGGTTATTTGGTTAAGTTCACAGTCATTTCCCATTGGAAATTTAAAAATATTATTCTACTACTTTCTGGCATCTAAAATTGCTGATGAAAATTCCAACATCAGTAGAAGTCTCAGTCCTTTGTATCTTGTTGTGTTTCCCCTTTTGGAAGCTTTTAGGACTTTTTCTTTTCCTTGATATTCTGAAAATTCACCACACGTATTTACACTTTTTGAATTGGAACATTCATATCTACCTGTAGTTCTATAAAACTTTGATTTTGCTGGTAGTCTTAGTTTCCCAATGCTATGACAACTACTGTAAGTGAGAAGTTAGGATTTAAGGGATGGTTATAATTACTGAATCACTATATAGATACTCCTTTTTTCTTTCTGCTGTATTAGAGTAGATAGAGAGATACACTTGAAGTCTCTGAACTGTAATCCAGCTGTCTTGATCTCTGATAATTGTATACCCTTCATTTTGTTCCCTTGTGATTGTAATAACCTTGTGTCTGACCCTCACTTGTACCCATTTTCCCTGTTTGCTTGTTTGTTTGACTTAGGACTCTTGGGGTCACTAAAGTCAGCCCTTAATGTTTATTAATGAAGGGCCTTGGGTAAGCCCAGAACTAACTCACCTCAATTCCAAAATTATCTTGATAACCAAACTATGATCTAACCGAATTGGTCCTGTCTGATGTGCATAGTAGCTTAGACTTTAAACTATAAGTGACCTATACCTCATTATAATACTAAAAATCATTCCCATTGTCATATTAAGGCCACCACTTTTTTTTACATATGTTCTATAACTAAGCATATAATCAACCTGTGCATGTGCAATAATCAGATCACCTCTAATAACATCATCTGGAGCTATGTGCTCATTATCCTAAAACCTGCCCATCTTTTAATTCTGTAAAACTACAGAATTACTACAGTTTGGGGAAAAAGATTTTTGGGGCCAACAGGCCATCTGCTCTCCTGCTCACATCTACCAATAAACTCTTTCTCTCTTTGAACCCCTGGTGTTTGAGGAATTGGTCATTTGAGCACATAGGAGAGAGAATCTACTGCCTTTATCTGGTAACAATTTGGTGACTCAGAGGGGACAGGTTCCTAATGAGTCAGACTGTCTAAAGTTCTGGAGCTCCAGTAGGGCAGGTAAACACAGCAGCTGAGCCTTTTGTGGCCACTGGACATTTTTATTCCAGAAGCTCAGAAATTGGGTTTTTCTCTGTTTTGCCAGCACCCCAGACTCTTTTGGTGCCCTAAAAAGCTTCAAAGAGAGAAACTGTTTCCAATTCCAAGTCCAGATATCTGACTGAGTGAGGTCACCAGGGTAAAGGCGGATTGGGAAATAAGTTAGGTGGTTCAAGTCCCCTACATCTGGGCTTGAAGGCATGGGTCTCACTTCTGAAATGACTGCCTTTGCTCTGACCTCTACAGCTTTCTGTTTTCTGGGTACCATTCTGTTTGGGTTTGAGTAACCTGAGTTTGTCTGTTGAGTATACTCCTGGAAAATAAGTAATCCAACAATTAATTAGTGTTCAATGAAATTAAATATGATTGTTAACTGTTAACTGGTGTGTTACATAGGTATAGTAAGTGTTTAATGCTTATTTAATTCTTAATCAGAATGTTGCTTAGATATAGTGTTTAATGCCTGCTTAATTGTTAATTGGTATGTTTAGTCTAGTTATTAATGGATGAGTAAGTGTTAAATGTTTTCATATTTGTTAGTTGGTGTCTTACTGCATTTGTATTGGTCAAGTGTTCCTAATTGTTTACTGATTGTGAAATTCTTTAAACTGGCAATTTTGGGGCTGTATTGAAAAATTTAGTTATGAGTCTATGAGAAAAAGGTTTATTTCTGTAATATAATCTGGCCTCAATATGATTTAGAATCAGGAAAGAAATGGCCTGAGAATGGTTCTATGGAAAGTACACTATATTACATTAGAATTGTTCTGCAAAAGAGCAGAAATGGGATGAAATGATGTATATTCAATTCTTTATTTGTCCCTCAAAGATATTTCTGTTTCTTGTGTGACAAATGTTCTATTTGTGCCTGTCTGCCTTTTCAATGTATATTCTCATACTTCTGGATGGTAATAGCAAATTAACAAAAATTTATTGAAGAGCTCTAATTGAATTGATTAAAGATAAATAAGCACATTCATATATAAATGAGTGCTCTTGGAGTCCCTGAGGGAGAAAAAAGAAAAAAACCCTGTGGGCAGCAGGATTCAAAGCCTTAGTTTTTGTAATTACTGTAAACAAACCTGGACATTAGCAAGAAACCACCCCTGGCATTTTCCTAAAGACAGCAGATGGCTGCCAGAGGGCTACCTCAAGGAAAAGGCAAAGACCTTTTCCACTATTGTTTAGGTCAAAGCTTAAGTGAAATGGATTTAATAATTGGAAATAATTTAAAAAGGTCATGGGGACTCTTATCCCTCTGCCTTCATTTAAAACTTTTAAAGCCAAGTTCAGGAAGCTAGGCCTCTGTGTTAGATTCAGTTGCCAACTTGGCCAGGTGAGCATACCTAATCTTGTTGCTGCAGACATAAGTCAATGGTACGTGAACCTCATCTGTTGCTAATTACATCTGCACTCGGCTAGGAGGTGTGTCTGCTGCAATGAGTGACATTTGACTTAATTGGCTGGTGCTTAAATGAGAGATCACAACGTAGCACAGCTAAGCAGCTCGGCATTCCTCATCTCAGCACTGGGAGCTCAGCCCAGGCCTTTGGAGATGCAGAAGGAAGTCAGCCCAGGGAAAGTTGTTGGAACCCAGGGGCCTGGAGAGAAGACCAGCAGAGACCATCTTGTGCCTTCCACGTAAGAAAGAACCTCAGTGGAAAGTTAGCTGCCTTTCCTCTGAAGAATCAACAAAATAAATCCCCTGTTATTAAAAGCCAACCCGTCTCTGGTGTGTTGCATTCTGGCAGCTAGCAAACTAGAACAGCCTCATTTTCTTCTGTCTCACCTATCCCTGACCCCAGGGCCTAACCCAAGGCAACAATGAGGGAAGGGCTGGGTACAGAAAGATGGGAAGTGTGGTTTAGAATTCTCTCACTGGGCCTGAGGATTAGAAGTGATAGGTTTCAGAATAAGCCATGTGTGTTAAATTATTTTTTTCCAATAATACTTTTGCAATGGTAACCATGGTAAACACACCATCATTAAAATATAAAATAAAAATACATTTTTGGGTACAGAAAATCAGAAGCATGGTTTAGAATTCTCTCACTGGGCCTGAGATTAGAAGTGGTAGGCTTCAGAATAAGCCATGTGTATTAAATTATTTTTTTCCAACAATATCTTTGCAATGGTAACCATGATAAACACATCATCATTGAAATATACAATAAAGAGATTTTTTTTTAACCTCCAGAAGAAGAAAAAAATGCAGCTGCAAAAGTTACAGTGACAAAATCTAGAAACCTTAATCACCTGGATTTCAAAGAATTTGAACTTTTAATTACTTGGTCATTTGTTACCCCAGTATGTGGAAGAATTTAGATTTGTGGAGGCTTTGTTAATGTTGTCCAGTACAGAATCAGGTTAGTATGTGTTGTCATGAACAGGGAAGACAAGAAGTTTATATTCTAGTTGGAAAATCTTTTACCAGGGCATAGTATAAGACAGTAGTATGCAAAGCAGTATGTAAAATCTTTATTTTAACAAAGAAAAAGAAATGCTGGAATATTTTTTTAAAAAAGCAGATAAATAATGGCCTGGGGGAAGACTTTATAGAAGAAATGACACTTGTAAGACTTTTGAATAAGAAAGTAGTATTTGTATAAGTAGAGCTCTGAAGTAGTTTTTTTAGAAGCCACAACTTAATGTTGTGAACTAACATAATCTTGGTATTACCTAATATTTGGGAATAATGTTGAAAAAAATTGAGCTTTTTTCCTGGATACAAATCTCTTAATTGCTGAAGAATTTAATTATTTCAAACTTGAGTTATTTTGACCTTTGAAGATAGTGCTGTTTTGGACTGCGAAATTTTAGGCATATTGTGAAGCAATCATCTACCTGTTGTGAATATAAAGTATAGCATGCCTGGCTGCATTACAAACTTAAGCATAAAGTTTTTCTTCTTCCATTATGTTGTAAGATCTCTGTCTCTTCTCCCCTTCATAAATTCTATTATTGGATAGTAGTATGCATGTGCAATGAGCTTTGTGAATTTGTTATCAAATTAATTTCTAATTGTATGCAGTCCAGATAAATAAAGACTATAGGTGGGATGGATAGTATTTTTATTATTTTCCTTTACAAAGATGACCATATATTCTGATTAAAGTGAATTCGGTTTGTATTTGACTTCAAGTCCTGAATGTATATGGAAAGCTGTAGAAGGTTTGAGAAGATGAATTTTGTTTGTTGTAGTCATTGCTTACTACAAGCCCTAAGTGGATATGGAAAGTTGTAGAAGGTTAATAAAAGTGAATACGGTGTATTATAGTCACCAGCATCTGGAACACTTCTGTTGGCTGGGAAAGCATGTGGCTGGTGCTTGCTGGATCCTTGCTCCTGGTTTGTGCTCTCAGCTTCTGGTTCCAGTGGCTTTCTCTCTAAGCATCTGTGGGTCCTCATTTAGCTTCTCCAAGGTAAACTCTGGATTTCATCTTTTAGCTTAGCATATCCAAACATCTGGGTCTTGGTTTCATCTCTCTGCTCTTTGTGTTGGCTCAGAGCTCTCTCTATGTTTTCTGCTTTTTTATTCTCTTCCTTTACTCCAGTAAAAGGATTAAGACCCACCTTGAATGGATGGGGTCATATCTCCATGAAAACAACCCATATTTCCTGTTTCTTTGCACAGCTCATAATTTTTTGTTGATAAAATTTGCACATTTTGCATAATATGGTGGGTGACTCTAGAAACCAGATTCCTGTCCTTCTGCATGGTTCATTGTTGTTGTTGCATTGTTGTTGTAGTTGCTGCTTTATTGTTTAGTGACTTTCCTGAACTAATTCTGTAAAGTAATGGAATTTTTTGTCACATGTGATCACTGAAGTCTCTCATAAATTAGTTGATAAATCTCAATAAAAATTAGAGAGAGATTTCTTTACATTTTTTAATGAATAAGTCTCCAAGTCTTTGCAGAGGGACTCTGAGTGTGTGTTGGGACACAGCTTCAATGCTCTGCATTATAACTCTGCCTTCATCTTCATATGGGAGATTAGGTGGAACTAGTTGCCTGGGCACTGACCTGACCCTCCATCACAAATATCCCCATAGCCAAAAGCAATGAATCAATTGTTCATTGTTCAGCATAAAGAATTGTGGAGGAGAGGCTGATTTACATGGCTGCTTTGATAGTTGCTACACAATTAACCACCCAGAGGAAGTAAACCCCTTCTCTTGCTCCTTGTACTCATTGTCTCTGACCTTAGAACCCATTAGGATTTCCTTCAGAATATATTTTTGTAGTGGCTTCCTCTGTTAATCTGATCACTTTGCTCTTTATCTTTAGTGATTTCTGATCCACTGATGATATGCTTATTTCCAGTCCACTAATAACAAGATTATTTTTTTCATCCCTTTTTTCTTCTCCTTCTCCCTTTTCATCTTAATTCTCTTCTTCTTCTTCACTCCTACCTTCTCCTCTTCAACTTTGACTCATATTTCTATATTTTTCCATTTTTTTCTGGAGATTTGGGGCAGGTAGTAGGAGAATTAAACCTGGTCCACTATCTTAATCACTATGTATATTTTATAGTTTATAAATTTATAAACTATAAATTGCATATGAATTAATTTTCATGTGAATTATAAAAAAAAACTAAATTGAGGAGTGATTAATGGAATTGCAACATCCTAGAGTAGTGATGCATCTAGAACCGTTATTGTAGAATTGTATTGTAAGTAACAGCACTGAATTATGCTTGTGAATGTGGTTGAAAGGGTAAATTTTGGGTCGGGTATGTTACTAGAATGAAAGCTCGAAGATTAATCAAAGAGACTGTATAACATAGTGAACTCTGTGGACTATGGACTGGGATTAATAGTACAAATATAAGAATGTTCTTTCATGAATTATAACAAATGTGCCACATTAATGCAAGGTATTAATAATAGGGTGGTATATGGGAAAAATATAACAATGTAAATTATAGACTATAGTTAATATTATTTTTATATTCTTTCATCAGTTGTAGTAAAATGTCAACAATAATGGAGTATGTAGGAACATTGTATTTTTTACATGACTTTTCTATAAACCTACATCTTCTCTGAAAAAATAATTTAAAAAAAAGGATATTATTGGGACATAAGAAAAAATTGGAATATAGAATGTAAGCTTTATATCAATGTTAAATTTTTTGAACTTGATGACTGTGATTTTAAGGTGATTATGTAATATCCTTGTTTGGAAATATGTGTTCAAGGAGTATGATGTAAGCAACCTGCAATAAAATGTTCAAAAAGACAGATAGATGATAGATAGATGATAGATAGGTAGATAGATTGAATGATAGGACAAAGGTGGCAAAATGTTAAAATGATGAATCTGGGTATCTGGGGGTTGGAGTTATGTTGGATTTCTTTGTATGGGGTTTCTATCATTTTTGCAACTGTCTTGTAAGTTTGAAATTATTTCAAAATAAACAGCTTTAGAATGAAAAAAGACCATGAATACATGTGAATTCAAAGAATGTTTAGGACCATATGAAGTATATGCAATATGATGAGTATAATAAGTAAGACTCTACTTATATTTATATTTATAGTATCAACTCAAGAATAAACAAAGAAAGCATGATTAACCCCCTGAAAAAAAAATCCTGGGTGATTATGTCAAAATATTAATCAAGCAGTAGTGTAATTTAAAAATATGGGTCCTATCACTTTAAGGTTAATGGCTAGTGGTTAAGTCAGTGCTTGTAAGGCCTTATAAGCTCTGGTCCCTTCTTAATCTCTCATCTCATTTTGGACTATCCTTCCCACTTTTTGCTCCTCAGCTATGGCCACACTGGGTTTCATTTTCGGTTCTTGAGCACATCAAACTTGCTTCTACCTCAGGGCCTTTGTACTTTCTGTTTCCTCTTCATGGTATAGTATTTTTCCAAATATCCCCATGGCTCAGTCTTTTATTCAATTCAACCCTTTAAACTAATGTCATCTTGTCAAACTAGCCTATCAAAAAATAGCATTCTTGTCTTCACCATCACTCTGTTCCTTCACATTGTTTTATTTTTCTTTATAACTTGTCATTATCTGATAGTATATTTGTTTATTATTTTTTTGTGCCTGCTAGAATGTGAATGCCATGAACAGGGATTTTGCCTTCTTCACTGCTCTATCTTCAGAGCCTAGAACATTGCCTGACATATAGTAGGTACTTAAAAATGTTTGTTAGAAAAATAATTTTATGAATGAATATCTGGTATAAAATAGGCAACATGTTATTTTAGTCTATAATTTTAATTAACAAAATAAAACTGGACCCTAACTTCATGTTGAGTTTTTGGAGTTAAGATGGAGTATGGAAATAATGGTGTTTTAAATTACAGACTTTCAAGCTTAGTTTTCACAAATCATATTTTGTTTAAGAACTATTGGTAATGGATGAAGCACTCATTCTGTTACCAGGTTGACCTACTGATTTGCCAGAATAATATTAAATAAGGTAGGTGAATAAATAATCATTTGTTGGTTGTCTACTCTATTGCTCTTTTATACACAGTTATAATTAATCTTTCCTACATGCATGTGAAACAGAAATTATTATCCTCAGTTTTCCAAATGAGGAAGCTGAGGCCCAAAGTAGATAGATTATTTGTTCAGACCTGCAAAGAAAATAAATCACAGAGTCTAGATGCAAATCTAGACCTTAAATTCTAATGCTTTTTCCCTAGATTGTTTCATTAATGAAAATTTATTAATTAAAAAAAATTGTTGAGTACTACTGTGAACCAGGCTACTGTGTACCAGGGATATGGCAGTGAACAAAACAGAAAAAATTCCTTATGCCTTATGACATTCTACTGGTGGTGGTGATGGTGATGGTGCAGCGGAGACCAAATCAGTTCAACAAATTAACAAATAAAATATATAACCTATTGACTGTAGCTAGTACTATGGAGAAAAGGAAGCAGGGAAGGAGATAGGGAATTGAAGGAGGGGAGGTGATGGTAGTGGAGTTGAATATTTTAAATACGGTGGTTAGGAAAGACTTTCCTGAGAAAGTGGCTATCTGACCTGAGGTCCCCTGGGGAAAGAGCATCCCAAGCAGAGGGAACAGCCAGTGCTCAAGGTCCTGAGGCTTAAGTATGCTTGATGTGTTTGAATAAAAGCAAGGAGGCCAGTGTGACTGGAGTGCAATGAGCAAGACCTGCGATTGGTTTCACGCAGGTAAAGGGAAAGAAATTAGACATTTAGAACTTTGTAGGCAGTTACTTTGGCTTTTACTTGTGAATAAAATGAGAAGCTATTTGGCAGTTTTGAGCAGAGGAATGAGGTGATGTGATCTACGCTTCAAAAGGGTTTGTGTGATTTATGGTTACTGATCAGGTTTGGAGAAGAAGACTAATTTTGGTTTTATTGAGATTAAGTTGGAGATGTCTGGCACCTTGAATAGAATATTAAGGAGGCAATTGGATATAGTCTGGAATTCAAGGGAGCAATCTGGGCTGGAGATCTAAATTTGGGAATTGTCAGCACATCGATGGTATTAAAGTAATAAGGTTGGGTGAAATCACTAGGGAATGAGGGAGGATGGGGAAGAGTTCCAAAGATTGAGACTTGGGGCTCCACTACTAGGAGAAACTAGCAAAGGAGACTGCAATGAAGCACACAGTAAGGTAGGAAAACCACCAGGAGAAACAGGTATCCTAGAAGCCAAGAGAAGTAAGTGCTTTAAGGAAGGGGAATAGTCAATTATGTCAAATGGTACAGAACTGGGACGTGCAGAGAGAAGAGGAGACAAATATTTGGGGTTATGTCCCTTAGTTTCAGCTAACATAGTTTTACTTCTTTCCAAATCCTCTGTAATTTCAGCCATGTGGTGATGTAAGGTGGTGGGTTGGGTTGGATGCCATGGTTGACTTGTTTTTTGGTTTGTATAATTCCTCTGTTCTTACTCTGTCCCGATTACTGATTATCCTGGCGAGGAACATTTCTATGGGAACGTGTGCATTTGCTATGTCTGGCTGGTAGACAAGTAAATACAAATGCTGCTTTATCAATTTACAATGCAATTGCTCCGTGGCCAAAAGCAGTGTTGGAAGCCTGTCCCCCACTGTCTTCAGGATAAAGGCTGAACTCCTTAGTATACCATATCAGCTTTTACATCTTGCTGTCCTCCCACGTCTCCATCTCCCCCAGCTCTTCATCTCACCACACACCCAATATGCTTTATTCACACGGGGCTGCATGCTCTTCTCCAGGCTCTCTGTTTTCTGTGCCTCTGCCTCTTTACACATACTGCTCCTTATGCTTGCAATACCTTTCCATGCTTTTGTGCTTAGGAAATTACTACTGGTGATTTGAAGTCCAGTTCTTGTGGGATTTTTACTGTGAAGCCTTCCTGACTGCCAGGCTGACTACTTGCTCCTTTTTCTGCTTTGTCCTCTCTTACCATATTTTGACAGTTTCTTGAAATTATTTGTTTCCACGCATGACATTTGTTGTTGGGTTTATGGTCTTCAGAGTCAGGAGTCATAACTTATTTCCATATACCCCACTCTGCCTGGCACATAGCAGGCACGTAATGATAATAATAGACTGCTTTAAAAAATATTTTATAATATATACTTGACTTTTTGTTAAGTATTTTTGCATATGTTTTCTCATGTAATCCTCATAACAACCCTGTAAGGTAAGGTTTATCATTGCACCATCCTACAGATGAAGAACTAAGGTTCCTACTGGTTATAAAATTGCCCAAGATTAAGTAACCTGGATTTCAAATCTAGTTGAAATTTACAAAGCCTGAGTTCTTCACTTCTGTTCTGTACACTGAAATAGAGAAGAAAGGAAAGATGTCTTAGGTATGGGAGTCCTTTGCTTGTTTTCTGGAGTCCAGAGCTTCCATAATCTCACCTTTCTCTAATTTCTAAAGTAAAATGCATTCACTCAATTTCTCATTGATTATGTGGCATCTTTTCTCCTTTCACATGTATCCTGTTTTGGTAATAGTCCAGTTTGCTTAACTGGGAAATGTACAATAGGGATCTGTGCACTGGGCATGACCAGATACTCAATTTTAGCCAGATCTGTGTGTGGGCAAAGGCTCTATGTTGTCAGCAGTGGTGGGGTGAGAAGGGAGGGGAAACAGTGAAGAAGCAGGGCTACCATGTTGTACAATTCCTGGGGGCTCCCATCTCCTTGTGATCTCATGTTAATGGTGCACTCAGGGCAGATGGATTAAAGAGGTGGGCGTGCATAATGATCAGTTTTTTGCATCAACTCTTATCAAACACTCATCTGGTTATTGTTATTTTATAAATGTGTTTAACATCTACAGTCAGTTGACTTTATGATCCTTGATAATCTGGGTGGGCCTGATCGAATTGGTTGAAAGACTTTAAGAGCAGAACCAAGGTTTCCTGTCAGAAAAAAGAAATTTTGTCTGTGGACTGCAGTTTCAGCTCTTACCTTGAGTTCCCAGCCTCCCCTTCCCAATGGTCTGCTCTACAGGTTTAAGAATTGTCCCGTTATGCCACACAATTGTATAAACCAATTCATTTCAATCAATCTCTCTCTTTCTCTCTCTCCAGGATATATATTTATGTATCCTACTCTGGTACAGTGGGCTAGAAAAAAATATGACTATAAGAGAGGCTACAGAAGAAAATATAGCTGAGTAAAAGAAAGAGAAGTATATGATAATATGATAATGGATAATATGAAGAAAGGATGAGTAGAAATGTCTAAGAAATTGGGTAATTAAAGATGAATATGTCATCCTTTAAGACTGGACTGAGATGTTTCCTCATCCATGCAGCCTACTGTTGCCTCTCAGTCAAGGCAGTTGCTCTTACTGTTTTGTCTGTTGTCACCTATCAGGGCAAAGCAATCATAATTGCATGTTAAGAGATTTGTGTTTCCCACTTCTCTTTTCCCCTGCCCTAGTATTGAGGATTGAGTTCTCAGTGCATTATCCATCTCTTTATCTCCTGCATCTATCCAAGTATTTGACTAATAATAAGGACTGAATAGGCATTTGTTGCGTAAATGAATGAAAATGCCAGGGGAGGTAACTTTGGGCCTCAGATATGGACAAGATATTACAGGTTCTGGGTTCTGGAGGGTCTAGAAAAGGACTAAATGCAAAACATCCTCATGGAGTGTAGGATCTTCACAGCATAAGTTTGCCTAATAAAATTTGACCTGCATTTCAGAAGAGTTTTTTAGCCTTAGCTGTTCAGAGGTACCCAGCCCAAGCCAGCCCAAGGACTGGAAGGGGCTTTCTGTAGGAAACAGCCTTTGAGCACCATTGGAAGACCAATTCTACCTGGCTGTTCTCTCTTTTTTTTCTTCTTAAGGAGCAGAAAATTTGTTGGGCTCCTTCTACGCAAGGTGATTCCACCTGCGTATTTCCAGTGCCCCTAGGAAATGGCAGCCAGTACCTCGTTCTTGAGACTGCTTCACTGAAAGACCCCACTGGCTCTTCATAAACAATGGCAACTCTCACAAGGGCATTTGAGTTGATCCAAGCAGTGACTTTCTTCTCCTTAAGGACTTTCCCTCTGACAGCCTGCAAATGTGCCTCACCTGTTGATGACCAGCACTGAAAAGAAGACAAAATCCTTTCGTCCTTCCTCCACTTAGAGCTCTGCATTTCTAGTGTGCTGTTGTAGTTGCCTCTCTTTTACTTTTTGTTGGAAACAGAAGGAAACATATTTATTGAATAAAGAACTGTTGAAAGAACTAAAATCTATAGTAAACATGAAAATATAAATGAAGCATAATACTCTCATTGTCTAAAATGTACAAAACGATTACTTAAAACCTGAGAATTCTTAGTATTCAGATCTTGGTTTCTAATACCATTCCCCAGTGAAATGAGTCAGGGCTTCTTGGATAAATGGCTGGTTTTAGGGTTGGGCAGGAAAAATGCAAGATGAGCCTGAGTTTCTCATAAAAGCAGAAAGTAAGGAAGTCCTAATTTAAAAATGCACCCAAATCCCACATTGATTTGTATATATCTGAGGGACATGGGAGCCAACTAAAAGAGCTGCAAATGGCCAAAGCTAGAATAATTGGAGCAACACACTAAATAAAATAGTATTGGATAAACATCCATGAGTTCATACTGTTATAAATGAAAGATTGAATACATAAATACATGGAAGAAGAGACAAATTTTCCGTGCAGAGGAATTCCAAATAAACTAGATACTCTACCCTTAAGGAGGGGGAACATAACTTCCAGCTCCTTAAATGTGGACTGTGTATAGTGACATTTTTCCAAAAAGTAAAGTATAAGAAGTAAGAAAAAAAGATTATATTTACAGTAGAGAAACCTGACAAACCCTAATTCTGCCAGGTGATCAAGCTAACCAATGGTGATAAGTCATGTCGATAGTATGTACTTTTGATATTAAGGAATGAAAATGGCACTTTACCTCCATGATCTTCTTTCCAAAATCCCATAATCCCAGTTTAATCTTGAGGAAAACCTCAGTCAAATTCCAATAGGAGTAGTTCCAGTGGTAGAATCTTTGCCTTCCATGCAGAGACCCAGGTTCAATTCTTGGACCATGCACCCCCCAAAAAAATTCCAATAAGAAGACACCCTATAATATACCTGACCATCCCCCAAATCATCAAGGTCATCTAAAACAAGGAGAATCTGAGGAACTCTTACAGCCAAGAGGAGTCTATGGAGACAAAACAATTAAATGTAATGTGGGATCTAGAACAGAAAAAAGGGCATTAGTGAAAACAAGGACACTGAAATAACTATGGACTTTAGTTAATAATAATTTACCAGTACTGGTTTGTTAATTGTAACAAATGTACCACACCAATGCAAGATGTTAATAATAAGGGGAGCTGTGTTCAGAGGTGAGGAGGATAGGAATATAAGAATGCAGGGTACTATCTTTGCAATTTCTCTGTAAAAGTCTAAAACTGTTCTAAAAAATTCTACTAAAAGCTGAGAAGAAAAAAATGAAGAAACATAAAGGCATAGCGGCCAGCTATGGTCTCGTAGCATAGGTGTGTAGAATGAAGTGTATGTTTGTGCACACACATAAATAGATTAAAAAACACCTTTTGACTGTCTTCCAAACTGAAAGAAAAGGGTCTTACCAAAAATATTACTTAATTATGGTGTGTCACCTGCCTCTCCTCTCTACTCTTCTTGGTCAGTCTTTGGCCACTGGAGCTTGGTTACTATTTCTTTTGGCCATTATCTCTTGGAGAGAGAGAGAGAGTAGTTGTTATGCTTACCTGGAGTGCTTTTCCATCTTCTATTTATTATGGATAAGGTAGTATGAAATGAGAATGAGAAAGAAAGCAATTCACAGGTGGACTGCTAAGAATCTCCTACCCTTTACTCTCCGAATTCACAGCCACCTTGGATGATTAAGAAAGTTGATGGTCTGTTAAAGGAGAAGTTGATTCTTTATGAAGTTTGAAATGTCCCCTTGACACATCCTATTCATTATGGTCTAGTAAAGGTTCCAAACTGTTAAACTGAATTATCAAAAAGGAAAAAGTTTGACACGATGGTTCAAAAAAAGAAAGAAAAATGTGAGATATGAGGGGAAACTCCCGAGTGTCTGAAGTTCAGGGTCAGTGGTGCTGAAGTTCAGGGTCAGTGGTGCCTGAACTGAGAATTAGCAGGAACTTCAGAGTGGTTGAAGAATAAACCAGCAAGCAAGTAAGCAATTTACATTGACATGTATTCTCCAAACCAACAGTCATGAGCTGGCAAATATGAGGAAATTTGTGGGGACAAGGTGATGGAACACTTTTAACTGAGGCTGTCTTGGGTAATCTGGACACAGAGTCAATGATATTAAGGGGGATGTGAAAAGGCAAAGATAGACGAGAAGGTGAGGGAGAGATAAGCTGTTGCTCTTACCAGTCAATGCTTATCTTTTGTGGTCTATGTAATCGTCAAATCAATATCCATTTTTTCCTTTTTTTTTTTCAAGCTAACCAAAACCCCTATTTTTCCTAGGGTGGCAATTTGCCCACTAAAAAAGACATGTCCCAGCCTCCCTTTCAGATGAGAGTAGCCATGTGGTACAGTTCTGGAGAGTGAGATGTGAGCAGATGTTTCTGGGATGGCCTTCTGGTGAAAGTCATTAAATATGACTGGGTAGCTGCCCTTCTCCCTTCCCTTGTTTTCAACTAGAACATGGACTCAGTATTTGATGTGAAGGAGAAAACTTGCAACAAGGCACAATGAGAACAGAAAACACCTGCAAAGGAAGCATGATGGAGTGGGAAAATTAGAAAGACTAAATCCCTGAGATCTGTACCAAGTTACCAGTCCATCCATTCTTGGGCTGTGAACTCTGGACTTGTTTTATGTTAGAAAAATGAAACCTCTGAATTTTCAGTCTGTTTTTTGAATTTCTTTTGCGTCCAGCAGACCCCAACTTTAACAGGTAGACCTCTAAGTAAGAGTGTTTTATTGCATATGACCGTGACTGAAAACAAGAATTGTTACGATTAATATGATCTATACTATATCCCATAAAAGATATAAATATGAACTTTTTCTCAGTAGACTTCAAGTAAAGTTAGTGCTGACATTTTTGGTTTCTTTCCTACCCAAAAATGATAGTTCTATAGCCAAGCAGGCAGCATGGAGAAATGAAGACAGAAGACTTGGTTTTGTCATCATTCTGCCTGTGTAATCTTTGGCAATTCTCTTAACCTTTTTTTGGCACTTCTGTTTCTTCAAATATAAAATGAGGTTAATAATACCTACATCATCAGGTCATTGTGAAAGTTGAGTGGAATACATCATGTCCAACATATTTCATAGTTCCTGGCACATTGTAAATACTTAATAAATGGTGGTTATACTCTCGAATGAATTTTTAAAAGCTGTGTAAATTATAAAATTAAACAAGTATGAAGGAGTATTCTTCTGATTATCACTGTACTAGTTATCAAGCGATTATTTTTCAGCTCTAAATCTTCCTTTCTAGATTCGTCTCGGCAATGTTGGAGCTGGTACCCTGCAAACCACCTTTCCATTTTGCCAGTGGCTCCCTGTTACTCTTTCTATAGGGGATACTAAGTGGATATTGTGAGGCTGGACAAGGTTCTTCTTGCCTGCTTCCTGTTGGTTTCTTACCTGTTTCCTGTTCCTGTGAGCTATACCTGAAAATGCTTTTTCCACCCCAGCAATGGCACTTCCTTCCCATCGCAGGAGTTGAACCCAGGTTGCAGTTTCTCCAACGTTTGCAAATATTGTGCCCCACTTCAGGGCCAAGGGCATCAACTACAGCTCCTCCCTAGAGGTCTGCCTGCTAGGCCTGCCCATGGAGGCCTAGTCCTCTCCACTCCTCTCACCAGCACGTGCTGAGTAGCGCCTCCTTCTTTGAGCTCCAAGTTTCAGTTTGGCAGGCTCCCTCCCCTAGCTTCTAAGTTTTTTTTTTTTTTAATGTAGCATGATCTATTTTGTTTTATTGAAGAAGTTGTGGGCTTACAGAAAATTCACACATAAAATACAAAATTCCCATATGCCATCCTATTATTAACACCTTGTATAGTGTGGTATTTGTTATAATTCATGAAAGAGCATTTTTATATGACAGTACTGTTAACTATAGTCCATTGTTTACAATAGGATCCCTTGTGTTGTACAGTCTTTTATATATATATATATATATATGTAAATATATATATATGTAAATATATATATGTAAATATATATATATTTAAAATGTTTATTCAAGTATATATATATAAATATGTATACAACCTAAAATTTTTCCTTTTAATCATATTAGCATATATAATTGAGGGATGTTAATTGCATTCACAATGTTGTGCTACCATCATCACCATCCATTAGTAAAATTTTACTATCAATCCCAACAGACATACTACAATTTAAGCATTAACTCCCCATTCCCTACCCACACCTCAGTCCCTGGAAACCTATATTCCAGATTCTGACTTTGTGAGTTCGCTTATTGTAATTATTTCATATCAGTGAAAACATACAATATTTGTCCTCTGTGTTTGGCTTATTTCACTCAACTTCAAGGTTTGTCCATGTTGTTGCCTGAACCAGAACTTCAGTCCCTTTTAATGCTGAATAATACTCCATTGTATTAGTGTATATAATAAATGTTTATACAACATTTCGTTTATTCATTCATTGGTTGATGGAGACTTGGGTTGCTTCCATCTTTTGGCAATTATGAATAATACCACTGTGAATATTGGTGTGCAAATATCTGTTCAGGTCCCTGTTTTCAATTCTTTTGGGTATATACCTAATCGTGGGATTGCTGGGTCAAATGGTGATTCTATACTTAGGTTTCTGAGGAACTGTCAAACTGTCTTCCACAGTGGCTGTACCATTTTACACTGCCACCAGCAATGAATGAGTATTCCTATGTCTCCACAGCTTCTGCAACACTTTTAACGTTCTGATTTTTTAAAATAGTAGCCATTCTAGTGGGTGTGAAATGGTGTATCATTGTAGCTTTCATTTGCATTTCCCTGATGGTCAGTGATGTTGAACATCTTTTCATGTGCTTTTGAGCCATTTGTATAGTCTCTTTGGAAAAATGTCTATTCAAGTCTTTCACCCATTTTTCTTTTCTTTCTTTCTTTTTTTTTTTTTTTTTGCATGGGCAGGCACCGGAAATCGAACCCAGGTCTCTGGCATGGCAGGTGAGAATTCTACCACTGAGCTACCATTGCACCACCCTTGCCCATTTTTAATTGGATTGTAGATTATTGTTGAGTGATAGGATTTCTTTATGTATTCTGGATATTAAATCCTTTTCAGGTATGTGGTTTCCAAATGTTTTCCTCCCATTATTTGTCTTTATTATTAATAATTTTTGAGAAATTGTAGGTTTACAGAGATATCATGCATAACATATATAAAATGCAGAGTTCCCATAATCCCCCTATTAACTCCTTGCATTAGTGAAGCACGTTTGCTATAATTCAAGACAGAACATTTTTATAAATGCTCTGTCTTGAATTATTAACTATAGTCCATTGTACTATTGTACTATTAACTATAGTCCATCCATTGTTGATTGTGTTGTATAGTCCTATTTTTTCCTTCTAAATTTTTATTCTAGAAACATATGCATGACCTAAAATTTTTCCTTTTTAACCACATTCACACATATAATTTAGTGTCATTAACAGCTTTCACAGTGTTGTCCTACCATCACCACCATCTATGACAAAATTTTACAATAAACCCGAATAGAATCTTGCTTCTAAGTTTTAATAATTCTAATTTTTTCCTCTTGTTCCTTAGCCCTAGGTGTGGTAGCAGCTCCCTGTGGTTGCTACCTCTGTGCTGGAGCCAACTTGTATTGGACTGTAGGAGCAAACTGCTAAATTATCAGAATTTTGCAAATAGTTGTTTAACCATCAATAGTTGGAAATTAGTCTTAGAAGGATATTTTTTTTGGTATGCTGTATGGTGGGGTCATTTCATTATTTTTCCATGTGAGTATCCCATTACTGCAGCACCATTTGTTGAAATTTTGTTTGTTTGTTTTTGTTGGTTTCTTTGTTTTGGGGGAAGTGCATGGACTGGGAATCGAACCCAGGACTCCCATATGGCAGGCGAGAATTCTACCACTGAACTATCCTTGCACCCCTTGATGGGAATATTTATATCATGGAAATTGCCAAATGCTACAGAGTGGATTTCCTAACCCCTTGTCAGTTGGTCAATACTTACCAGCATACCAGTGTTGAAATTTTCTCTTTATCCCCTCGGTTAACAACCAAGTTAACAACTTTATATCTAGTTAATAATACGCTCTATTCTTTTCTTTCTATTCAAATAACTGGTGTGGTTTTTGCATCCTGAATAGGGCTGCCTGATAAAATAACCTTGTAAAATTGTGCACCTATCAACTGCAGTTGTACTAGGAAAACTTGTATATTGTGTATGTGTGTGGGTGTAATTTTTAATAAACGTCTTTTCTAAAAAGTGCCTGACACCTAGTATTTTGTAAATATTCAAGAAAAATCAATTGTATTTCTAACATCAGTTACCATCAATAACATGAGTTGATGCTGGTTTAGAATTCCCAGTAGCCATTTGGAAGGCTGTTTGGCCTGGTTTAGGATGTAGTTTGTAATCCTGTTTTCTGTATAGAAAGGAATGAGATAAAGCAACTAGCAACAGCTTTTTTTTGGCTGTGCAAGGAAGAGGGCATTTTTTTTTTTTTTGCAAAAAATTAAATAAATCCTATTTTTGCAAAAAATTAAATAAATCAAATCCTATCTAACATGTTTGGTTCAAAAGGAATCCTATTATAATTTTTTTTTTTTTGTAAAGGAAACAATCATTCCCTATTTTGGCACTGGTATAGATTCGGTTTCACATGTTAGATTTCTGAGAAACACTTGATATCTCTGATTCCTTAAAATATACTCTCTGGCTCTTAATAAATATATATTTTCTGTTAAGCCTTTTGATCTCCATCTTAACTGCATAGTTTTTCTTATTAGACTTGGAGAAACCTTCCCTTGGCTCTCCAAAGCTTTGATCTCATTTAATATGCCTAAAAGAGGCTCCACAAAGTTGCATTCTGAAATGAGATGCTGCCTACATTATAATATAATCAGCAAAATAATTTATAAGGAAAAGCAAACTTTTCACACAAATCCTATATTTAAAGATGCCTTCCTTCCAATAACATTCATTAAACGACCATCTGTTTGCCGTTGATTATCATCTGGACCACTAATAAGCGAGTTTAATCTGAGCAATGTTATTTGCACGCTCCTTCTAAATTTAGTGCCTTTCAAAGAAGTCAGAAAGGCTGGCCTCCAGGAAATATTGGCTTTGATGTAACATCTGTTTTTCAGGGAGTTTCTATGTAGTACCCAACTACGGGGTGGACCAAAGGGTAAAGAGAAATCAAGTGACTTGCCCAGAGTCTTGGAATTAGTTAATGGCTTAACCTAGATTACCTGTAGTTTCTATTGTGGCTAGAAGTCTATCTGCATGTAGTATAGATGTTGTGTATGTTGACACAGCACCTCCCATATAGTCACAAGTAGATAAACAAATGTGTGGATCTATAAAACAGATTATAGGTCTATTTATTTGCATCTTTCACTTTGGTGCTTCCTCCCTATAATTTGAGAAGAAACAAATTTCCCTGCATTACCATCCTCTTCATTTAAAAATGGTTTATAAATAAAACAACAGTGCACTGTTATTGCCTTCAAAAACTTCTCCCAAAGTGAATGAATCAATTCTTTTCCTTGCCAAGGAGATGGAGGGTTAAATTGAATGGACAACCCACTTAATTTGAGGGAGACTGGAAGGAATCATCAACAGTCAACATTTTACCCTTCTCAATTGTTTCTCACATTCTTCCTTACTTTCTTTTTGTCTGGGATGGAGATCACAGAGCTGTCTACACCTAAAATGAATGATTTTAAAGAAAGTCCAGATTATGAAGGTTTTATTATAAAGGCAATTCTTTTTTGTTACTTTGCCAGACTAATATGTTTTATAGTCAAAGTGTGATTTTAATATACTTGTACAGATCATATAATAATATATTCCATATGATTAGTGTTTTTAACATTAGAGGTATTTTCACATGCACGGTTTAATTTAATCTTCTCAGATTTTACCACAAAATAATTT
Source organism: Tamandua tetradactyla (assembly GCF_023851605.1). Lineage (NCBI taxonomy): Eukaryota > Metazoa > Chordata > Mammalia > Pilosa > Myrmecophagidae > Tamandua > Tamandua tetradactyla. The sequence goes on from NC_135345.1 coordinate 17,814,752, forward strand.
GTGTATTATTCATATCATATATACTTGGAATTGTTTTCCCTTTTCCAAAAGCATCTTTTCAGTTTTTCTACAGTCAGGCAATACCTTTCTTAATATCATCTAAATTATAAAACCTATAATTCTAATTTGATAGATTAGAGTTTAAGTGTTGGCCCTACTTTTCTAGGAGATCTTGGGGAAACCACTGGATCTTTCTAAGCTCTAATGTACTCACCTGTAAAACACTGCAATAATTAAACAACATTATATGTAAAGCTGTTAGCACAGTTCTCTGACATTTCTGAAATTAAAAGGTCAGGAAATAGTCCTCAGGTTTCTTTCTAGCTCTTCTTTTTTTTTTTAAATAAAGCAATACTCGTGTACTGTGTTGGTTCTTGTCTGGCTCTTAGAGACTTTATGAAAATCAAGGAAATGGGGGAGTGAGAAGAGATCTTGGAAATATGAGCAACCTCAATTATAAAATTAAATGAAATGGTGTGGTAAAGACTTTTGGTGTTTGACTCTTTGCTTTGGGCCACACCATCCAGATTTCCTTTAAGGGAGTTCCTTTTGCTCTTTTCTGTTGGTGTTTGCGGGAACTTCAGAAAAGAGAGACGCAGTCCTTTAGCCTAGGGCTGGGCAGGGGGTCCAGGCCATTCTGATCGTGTTGCCTCTCCTGGAATTGAATCTTGGGTAGAATAAAGGATGCTCTCTTGGGGCCCTCAAGTGACTACCTATCAGAGAAGCATCTAGTACAGTGAGTAGCTATGAGGAGAGACTGGGGAGTTACAGCCTGGGTGCAAACCCCTTATTAGCTAAGTGGCCACAGCTAGGACAGGTTACCAAACCTCTTTATGGAGACATCAATAATACCCAACTCACAGTGTTGCTGTGAGAATTAAATAAGACAGATTATCTAAAGAGCTTAGAATGTGCTTGGTACATGTTACACATGTAGTATAACTGTAGCAGCTACTGGTACTACTATTACTCTGTTCTTGACTCAAGGCACCCAGACCTACCCTAGTTCCTACCTTTCCTGATCTAGCCTAACCTTTGATTCTGAGAGCCACCCAGTATTCCTTTTATAAATTTCTTTATTACCTAAGGTAACCTGAGTTAGTCTCTGTTGCAACCAGAAGACCATAAATAATAACTGTGGGCCTGAGAGACCATGGCGTCCCATCCTTTTTTAGTTTTTAATAATTTTTTATAGATTAGTAAAAATGGTTGAAATGACTTGGCTGTGATTGATTAGTGTTCAAGTGGCAGTGTTTGGATTATTGCCTGACTATCCTGACCGCTCATGGATTTTCTTTTTTCTTTTTTTTATTTACTAATTAAAAAAAAATTAACAACAAACAAAAATATTAACATATTCCATTCTACATATACAATCAGCAATTCTCAATATCATCACATAGTTGCATATTCATCATTTCTTAGAACATTTGCATCGATTTAGAAAAAGAAATAAAAAGACAACAGAAAAAGAAATAAAACAATACCAGAAAAAAAAGATTATACATTCCATACCCCCTACCCCTCGCTTTCATTTATCACTAGCATTTCAAACTAAATTTATTTTAACATTTGTTCCCCCTATTATTTATTTTTATTCTCATGGATTTTCTTAACTGAACCAGGATTATGCTTAAATTGTCCTTATTCTTCTTTTGTTCTTTAAAACAAGCCCCCAACCCTCCAACATATTTCCCTACTCTTTCTTTGTTGTTGAATGGTGCCTAATTTCTTTTACACTTTATTTTGACCTTAAGATGTCACCTCTGTTGTTTAATTTTACTTTTCTCCACTTGATAGGCGACAGAGGCATTAATAAACTCTGGTCTCATTTACCATTTAGGGACCAGTTAAGACAGATGCTTGTTTCTTGCCCCATACTCCTTTCCATTAATCATATTTTTGTATTTTCACTAAAATAATGGTATTCCAGTTGTTTCATTCATTCATACATTCATTCAATAGATAAATGTTTATGGAGCACCTACAATGTGCTAGGAACTGTTCTAGATGCTGGGAATATAACAATGAACAAGGCAAAATCCTTGACTGCGAGGAGTTTACTTTCCAGTGGGGAAGATGGCTTTATAGAGATATAAATAAAACTACAATAGAATGTTACATAGTATTGAAAAACTATCCATAAAAATAAGGCAGGAAAGAAGGATAGAGAATAATGGGTCCCATTTCACTTAGGGCATTGAGGAGGCAACATTTGAGCAGAAGCTTTTATGAAGGGAGGATCGCAGCCATGTGAATGTCTGGGGGAGGAACATTCCCTGCAGTGGGAATATGCCTGGAATGTTTGAGGAACACAAAGAGGCCAGTGTGGCTGGAAGGCAGCACAAGATGAAGAGGAGTGAGGTCTGAGGGATAGCTGGAGACAGACCACGCAGGGCTTTTGGTTCATGGTAAAGACTTATTTTTGCTATGTGTATTGGGAACCGTGATGTCCTAGAGCCTGCTTATATCACTCCTGGGATCTCTTTATGAGCATCTCCTCCCAACCCTTGTTCAGTGCCTTCACACCGGTTATTAAACATGAACCAGCATACCGCTGAATGAGAAGTTCCTTGAAAGGTTAAGAGCAGAAGAGGGACATGATCTCATTTACCTTCTAGAAGGATCACTTTGGCTGCTCTTTAGGGAACACTTTATAGGAGATGGAGTGGGTTGAATTGTGTACCCCAGTGTGGGCACACTCTTGGTCTTGGTCTTCATTGTCTCGCTGACACCTCAGTTTTGGATTTCCCCTAGCCCCAAACCATGAGCAAATAAATTCCTGTTGTTAGGTCAACCATGCAATAGCACCTAGAAAACCAAAACGGGAAGCTTAGAGTGGAAGTAGGGAGATCATTTAGGAATCTATTTCTGTAGTCCTGGGAGTGTTGATAAGTAGCTCAGAGTTTGGTGGTAGTGGTGGAATGTGGGATATATCTTGACAATATGTGCTGATGAATTAAATGAGGGCTTTAAGAGAAAGAGAGGAGTCAAGGGCATCTCCAAGTTTGGAATTGGAACAACTGGGTTAGTGGAGGTGCTGATTATTGAGATGGGGGAGACTAGGGAAGTGGCAGATTGGGGTATGGGCTTGTAATTAAGAGTAGTAAAGACCTTTGTTTCTAGAGCAGAAAAAACTGTGGAACAAAATAATAACAATTCAAAAGAGTAACCTTTGCTAAAAGGTTATACAAAGGAGAGGATGGAATTAGGGAGTGTCTGTTGGCAGGAACCCAAGCACTGGCGAAGAGCCAGATCTTTTGGGCAAGGAAAGAATTGAAATTAAAACCTTTGAGGACAGGTATTATTAGCCTATTGGACAGAGAGTTGGCCACTTCTTTTTGAAAGTATAATAGAATTCTACCTGAATTAAAAATGCATCTGATATATAAAAACCTCAAACAAATATAATACACAGAAAATAACATTTCATTGATTATCACCTTTCTAAATCTAAGCCTGAGGCTCTCCAATGCTTAAAGAAATTGCTGATTATAAAGTTTCTACTTAACATTTCATCCTGACACTTTTAGATCACACTTCTACAGTGGTGAAAGTATAGAGTAATGGTTAAGAGAACAGGTGCTAGAATTCAAATACCTGTGTTCAAATCCCATCGTGACTTTGGGCAGGTTGATGGAGCTGTCTCTGTCTGCAACTTGTAGGCCTCATGGCAGAAGGAGAGAGACAGCGCTAGCTCATTAAGCTGCTTTTCAAAAGTGACAAGTGTGACTTATGCTCACATTTAATTGGCCAAAGGCAATCATTTGGCCAAGACTGATATCAGTAAGGCAAAGATATTTAATCTTCTCCCACAGTATTGGGGGTGGGGAAGGCAGAGGCAGTACAAGTTACACCACCGAGCCTGGTTTCATTCTCCCTCAGGGAGGCACAGCAAATCCTTTGAACAATAACAGACTTCTTGTGGGTGATATAAGTACAGGATATCACATGGACCTCATCTTTGGCATCTAGTGACATGTGATTTCAAAATTCAAACTTTAAACCAGTGTTTAGTATTAACAGCATGAAGATGCTCTAAAAAATGAAAATTTCTCATTAACACCTAGAAGGGAACAGATCAGAGGATTAAAGTCCTGGCAGCTAATTAGAAGATGATTTTCCAACTTAGAGTTTTAGATTGGGCTGCAATAGTGACTTTCTTTTGGGGACCTTGTGTATCTGTAGGTTTAGGGGCTTTAGGTTTAGGGTTTAGAGGCTGGATTTTAGAATTGCTAGCTACTTCTTGGATTTCTTCCCTGGCTTCCACAAGCATGGGGAGGCAACTCTGTCACTCATCCCATCCCCCAGGTGTCATTGTTTTTCTGTGAAACAAGGTAGACTATGTCATCCACTTGACTGATGGTCATGTTGTGAGGATTAATAAGTTATAGTTTATAAAATGACTGCAGTTCTTGAAAGGTGATAAACAGAAAGTATAATTATTGGTATTTCCCCATCTTTACTGAGACTTGAAAGGTCTTTCTAGTCACCTTTGAGATTTTGACATAAGCTGGCTTCAGTAGTAAATTTAATTTCTTTTACTTCCCTTCTGCTTGACATTCTCTACTCTCACCCCTTCACAGTGACTTTAAAGAAGGAACATCAGCCTTAACCTTTCATTTCTGTCTGTTGAGAATTTTGTTCATCTTATTGTTATTTTGGTCTATTTTATTCTACCATTTACAAGAATGTGCTCTCAGACCTATCCTATTAGCTAAGAAACTCAGAAGTACAAAGGGCAGATGGCAGTCACATGTTTATTCTATACAGTGCCTGTTAAGTTCATAGGGTGGCTCAATGATTAACCAACATTATTCACAAACACAGGCTTCCAGTGAGTTCTTGATCTGAAAGCCTCATTATTGATTTAAAATAAGTTCAAAAGAAGTGTTTAATATTAATCTATGCCATGCATTAACATATAGACACTTTCCATCCCTGGTTTTGACCAGATAGCATACAGAGAGAAAAAATTGGGAGAGGAATATTTTATGTAGAAATTGTTATTTCTGGTATGTCATTTAAATTAGTTTTAGTATGTCTGCTGTGATTTTAATTTGGAAGTACGGAAATAGATGTAATGCTGCTCTGGTCAGGCAGATTTAAACTTCTCAAGAACAGACAAAGGGCTGGCTTCCATTTTCACATCTTTAGTCATCACCTCTGTGAGTGCAGACCTTTTAGTAGCTTCCCATTCATCCTCAAAACTTGCCTTTGCAAAGCTGAGTCACATTAGACCACCTGACTCCAATCATGAGTTGTTGGGGTTTCCTTTAGCATGAAAGGAGGCAGGATGGTGTAGTAGATGGTACAATTGAAGAGGTGATTCATCTAAAGCCCTTTATATAGTGAGGTCCAAAAAGTTACATATGAAGTTTGAATCAGAAAACAAAGGGTTCAAATTTTAGCTCATTCATATAACCAATCAATAAACATTTATAAGTGCCCATTGGGAAGCAGGTCCTTTGTTGCTGGATGCATCTTTGCCACTTGCCCAGATTTCTCCTTTGGCCAAGTCACTTGAGATTTCAAGCCTTAGTTTCTTTTCTGTTAAATGGGAACAATAAACTCCATCTTGTTATGAGAGCCTATCTTAGTTTTCCTTCAGATGAAGGTAATGGTGCCTGTTATTTCTGTGCCTTTAGCCCAGCTGTTTGCTGAGTCAATACTCAAAAGAATGGGCTCTCAAAATTAGATCCACAGAACCTTTTGCTTCTCATCCATTTTGATCCTTGACTTTGCTGCTTCATGCATTTACTGTGTTCCCAATCTTTTCATCTCCTCTACCATTGTTGGTTGTAAGTAAAATTGTCAGTCTGGGGCAAAACTTGGCTCTCTTGATTGACATTGTCTTTTTCTCTACACTGCTTCTGCTAGCCTTTCTATACTCTTCAGCATGATTAAGCCTTGTCTGAATCTGACATGTAATCTTGCAGCTGGACTTCTGGGCTGGTGACTTGATTGGGCCTGCTCTGATCTGCTTTAGATGGAAATTTCATAGCTCTGGTCTCAGCCTTTTTGAAACAGGACTGGCAAGTTTTAATGTAGTCATCAAGGACTTTACTGTTGGATGCAGGGTCCCAAGTCTAATGAGGAAGTTGGAGTAATATTCAGGGCCTGTGGCAGAGACAGTCATGGAGTCACTTTCAAAGGCATTAACAGAAAGGTGGGATCATTGGAGACCAGGGCTTATTCTACCACACCAGACACCAAGCCCAAAGGGCTAAGATACCATCTCTTTGTGGGTTATGGGCCTTAGCGGGATGGATCAGAAACAGAGTGGTGATGATACTACGGGTTGGAGTGTTAGTGCTCACTGATGAGAGAGGCAATAAGAACAGGCTAACTCTAACGAACTATGAAAATATGGGTATCATTATTAACAATGCTAAGTGGTACATAACAGATATTCAATAGGTATTTGCTCAGTAATATCCATTGATTTTATTGGCTAGTGGCTTGCATATTTCTAAGAAAGTGTTCTTGTGTCTACTATATGTTTTTAGTATATTTCAAAGACTTTCTTTTTCCTGTCTCCATCGAGATTTGGCAACTTTAAGGTACGTAGTGATGGATACTGTGCCTAGTTTCAGTGAGTCCTTGATTCAAGCTATTTATTCAATATATAATGATTTAGTGCAGGAGTGGCAAAAGCCTTGGATTCCTCTTATCAGTCATCTTTATATGGATGTGTACACATTATAGACTGGCTGTGAGTAAAAACTTCCTGGCTGAGATTGATATAAGGTGTGTTAATTTCCACCTCAACAGGTTTCTTTTTTTTTTTTTTTATTTTTTTATTAACGGAAAGAAAAAAAAGAAATTAACACAACATTTAGAAATCATACCATTCTACATATGCACTCAGTAATTCTTAACATCATCGCATAGATGCATGATCATTGTTTCTTAGTACATTTGCATCGGTTTAGAGGAACTAGCAACACAACAGAAAAAGATATAAAATGTTAATATAAAGAAAAGAAATAAAAGTAGTAGTAATAGTAAAAAACAACAACAACAAACAAACCAACAAGCAAACAAAAACAAAAAAAAACCCTATAGCTCAGATGCAGCTTCATTCAGTATTTTAACATGATTACTTTACAATTAGGTATTATTGTGCTGTCCATTTTTGAGTTTTTGTATCTAGTCCTGTTGCACAGTCTGTATCCCTTCAGCTTCAATTACCCATTGTCTTACCCTGTTTCTAACTCCTGCTGAACTCTGTTACCAATGACATATTTCAAGTTTATTCTCGAATGTCCGTTCACAACAGTGGGACCATACAGTATTTGTCCTTTAGTTTTTGGCTGGATTCACTCAGCATAATATTCTCTAGGTCCATCCATGTTATTACATGGTTCATAAGTTTATCTTGTCTTAAGGCTGCATAATATTCCATCGTATGTATATACCACAGTTTGTTTAGCCACTCTTCTGTTGATGGAGATTTTGGCTGTTTCCATCTCTTTGCAATTGGAAATAACGCTGCTATAAACATTGGTGTGCAAATGTCCGTTTGTGTCTTTGCCCTTAAGTCCTTTGAGTAGATACCTAGCAATGGTATTGCTGGGTCGTATGGCAATTCTATATTCAGCTTTTTGAGGAACCGCCAAACTGCCTTCCACAGTGGTTGCACCCTTTGACATTCCCACCAACAGTGAATAAGTGTGCCTCTTTCTCCGCATCCTCTCCAGCACTTGTCATTTTCTGTTTTGTTGATAATGGCCATTCTGGTGGGTGTGAGATGATATCTCATTGTGGTTTTGATTTGCATTTCTCTAATGGCCAGGGACATTGAGCATCTCTTCATGTGCCTCTTGGCCATCCGTATTTCTTCTTCTGGTAGGTGTCTGTTTAAGTCTTTTTCCCATTTTGTAATTGGGTTGGCTGTCTTTTTGTTGTTGAGTTGAATAATCTCTTTATAAATTCTGGATACTAGACCTTTATCTGATATGTCATTTCCAAATATTGTCTCCCATTGTGTAGGCTGTCTTTCTACTTTCTTGATGAAGTTCTCTGATGCACAAAAGTGTTTAATTTTGAGGAGCTCCCATTTATTTATTTCCTTCTTCAGTGTTCTTGCTTTAGGTTTAAGGTCCATAAAACCACCTCCAGTTGTAAGATCCATAAGATATCTCCCAACATTTTCCTCTAACTGTTTTATGGTCAACAGGTTTCTTTTGAGAATTAGAAATTAGATGCCCAGTGGTAATTGTTTCTTTAGGATGACTGTTTTCCATTCCTTGGCTGGAAGATATGTTTAGAAGCTGAACCATATTAATGACAATGAGCATCATTAATTGTTACTCAGCTTTAAGCGGGCATTCTAAATCACTTGGTGCATTATTTAAATTATGCTTTCAAATCTTCTGTGATTGATCTTGGGCAAGTTACCTTCTCTGGATCCTTGGGCAAGTTACTCATTTTCACTGAATTAGCACTCTCCAGTGTAAATGATCTTGGTAACTTTCAGAATTGCCATAAGGTTTAAAGGAAAACATGCCCTGAGAGTCTGCTTGTGCTCCAGTTTTCACCAAGAGCCTAGCGGCCATTCTGAAGCTTGAAGAGGGTGGGGCCTGTACCCCTGCGTTCTGGGAGAACATGACTGCTGTGCAAGCATTTGAAAGGGGGTAAGGCTGCTGCTCTATCAAGCTGGGAGGACAAAGAATCAAATCACAGATGGCTCACAGACCTTGAGATTAATGGTATTTTTCCCTGCTGAATTTCAGACTTGTTTGGGATCCTTGTTTTCCAATTTCTCTCTTCTGGAATGGGAATGTTTATCCTATGCCTGTCCACCATTGTATATTGGAAGCAGATAACTTCTTCTCTAGGTTTCACAGGTTCATCACACTGAGGAATTTTGTCCACATCGACAACTGCTTTTGATGGGCTCTTATACTTAGCATTGCATGAAAATGACTGACAGCATTGGGAAATTGTGATGGAATGAATGTATTTTGCATATATGAAGAGCATCTTTTTGTGGTCTAGAAGACTGTTGGGGATTGAATCATGTTCAACACAAAAATTATGTTTGGGTTCCAACCACTAGCCCTTTGGACGTATACTCATTGTAAAGATGACCTCTTGAAGATGTTACTTCGATTAAGGTGTGATGCCTTACTGAATCAGGTTGGGCTTTAATCCAGGTGATTGGAGTCTTTATAAGCAGAATTGAATTCAGACAGAAAGAAAAGCCACAAGAAGAGTAAGAAACCAGAATTCATGGGAGTCCAGAGACAAGAAAGCCAAGGACCAAGGATCACCAGCAGCCAGCCCCAGAATGTCGGCCTTTGGGGAGGAAACACCACCTTGCTGATGCCTTGATTTTGGACTTAAGTTTTAGCCTTAAAACTTTGAGCCAATATATTTCCATTAACTCTTTTGGAACATGTAGTGGAGAGGTTCTGAGGTAGAAGTGCACATGCCAAGAAGAGATAGGATGTAAACATTACTGGAGGGTGGCAAGCAAGGGTGAAGAGAGTCAGGGACTTGGAGAGCTGTTAGCTGTGGATTTTTCTATATGCGTTTTATCATGTAACTTTTCTATTCCTGGTTTTCTAAATGTTTTTATCAAGAAATAGTGCTGGATTTTATCAAATACCTTTTTTGTATCAATTGAAATTATCGTTAGATTTTTTCCTTCATTCTGTTAATGCGGAATACTATATTAATTGATTTTCTTATGTTGAACCACCCTTAAATGCCTGGGACAAATACCACTTGATCATGGTGTATAATTCTTTTCATGTGCTGTTGGATTTGGTTTGCTAGTATTTTGCTGAAGATTTTTTGCATCTCTGTTCATAAGATATTTTGGTCTGTAATTTTCTTTTCTTATAGTATCTGTATTTGACTTTGGTCTCAGTATGATATTGGCCTCATAAAATGAGTTAGTGAGTGATCTCTTCCATTTTTTTTGGTGGAGTTTGAGCAGGATTGGTGCTAATTCTTCTTGGAATGGTTGATAAAATTCCCCTGTCAAGCCATTTGGTTCTGGGCTTTTCTTTGTTGGGAGACTTTTGATTACTGATTCAATCTCTTTATCAGTTATTGGCTTGTTGAGATCTTCTGTTTCTTCTTGGGTCAGTATATATAGTTTGTGTGTTTCCAGGAATTTGTCCATTTCATCCAGATTATCTAATTTGTTGGCATACAGCTGTTCATAGTATCCTCTTATAGTCCTTTTATGTCTGTAGGGTTGGTAGTAATTTCCACCTTTTCATTCCAGATTTGAGTCATTTGTGTGCTCTCTCCTTTTTTCTTAATCAGTCTAGTGAAAGGTTTGCCAATTTTATTGATATTTTCAAAGAACCAACTTTTAATTTTGTTGATTCTATTGTTTTTTTCTCTCTGCTTTATTTATCTCCATGCTAATTGTTGGTATTTCCTTTCTTCTGCTTACTTTAGGTTTAATTTGTTCTTCTTGTTCTAGTTCTTTCAATTTTGAGGTTAGGTCTCAGATGTGAAATCTTTCTTCTTTTTTAATGTAAGCATTTCGAGCTTGTTTTGTCTAGGGTTTTCTAGAGAAACCAAACCAACAGGAGATATCTGTAAATATGAGTCTTATAAAAGTGTCTCATGCAAGCAGGGGATGCAAGAGTCCAAAATCCATAGGGCAGACTGTAAGATTGGCAACTCCAATGAAGTGTCTTGATGAACTCCACAGGGAGGCTGGCTGGCTGAAGAAGAAATGAAAATTCTCTCTTCTCCTTTAAAAGTTTTCAACTGATTGGATTCTTTGTGGAACACACACCCTTAGTTGATTGTAGATGTAATTGGCCACAGATGCAATCAACTAAGGATGATTTAATATACCAGCCTTTCAGTTTATCAACCAGCCATGAAATATCCTTGCAGTAACAGTTAAGCTAGTGCTTGCCTGACCAGACTATGGGCACCATCACCTGGCCAAATTGATACCTGAACCTAACCATCACAGAGCTATACATTTTCCTCTCAGCACTGCCTTTGCTGCATCCTGCAGTTTCTGGAATGTTGTATTTTCATTTTCATTTCCCTCAAAATATTTCCTAATTTCCCTTTTAACCCACTAGTAGTTTGAGTCCATTGTTTAATTTCCAAATAATTGTGAATTTTCCATTTCTCCCTCTGTTCTTGTTTTGTAGCTTCATTCCATTGCAGTTGGAGAAGATACATTGTATGATTTCAATATTTTTAAATTTATTGAGACTTTTCTTGCAACCTAAGATGTCACAATATCCTGGAGAATGATCCTTGTGCACTCAAGAAGAATGTGTATTCTGCCACTGTTGGATGAGTGTTTTATATATATATATATATGTATATATATATATATGACTGTCAGATCTAATTGATTTGTATTATTATTCAAGTTTCTATCTCTTTATAGATAGTCTGTCTATATATTCTATCCATTACTGAAAGTGGTGTATTGAATTTTCCTACTATTAATATATAGCTTCCTTTTTCTCCTTTCAGATCTGTCAATATTTTCCTCATATTTTGGGGGCTCTGCCATTAGGTACATAATTTATAATCATTACATCTTCTTGTTTGTCTCCTTTATCAGTATATAATGATCTTTTTGTCTATTTTAATGGTTTTTGCTTTAAAGTCTATTTTATCTGATATTAATATAGCTACCAGGGCTCTGTTTTGTTTTGTATTTTCATGGAATATTTTTTCCATCCTTTCAGTACCAACCTACTTGTGTCTTTTTTCTTTCTGCTCCTCAGCCTGTGTCATACCAAACAGCTGATTCTTTTTTTCTGCAAACTCCAATCTGCTGCTGAAATCCTCTTGAGAATTTTTCATCTAAGTTATTGTGGCCTTCAACTTCAGTAGCTCTGTTTGTTTCCTTTTATAAATTTCTGTCTCATTATTGAGATTCTCATATTGTTCATTAATTGTTTTCCTGATGTTGTTTATTTCTTCCTCTATTCTCCTTCACCTCCTTGAGCTTACAGGAGATCTTTTTTTTTTAAGTCTTTTTTTTTCCTGTATGTCACAGTCTGATTTTGTTGACCTTTTCTGGGTTTATATTCTCTTCTTTTGGATGGGCTACCATTTCCTGTTTGTCTGTCTTGTCATCTTTTGTTGTACACTGTCAATTTTAATCTTTAAAAATGTTAACTCTGGCATTTATTCCCTGAGATGTCTATTTCTCAAGTTTGTAAGCATCTCGTGATATGAAAAAGACTTTCTCAAGGGTGAGCCATCCTATCAAGAAGGTCATCCCAAGATGGATCCAAAGTGCAGGGTCCTTTCTATCTTTTCTGAGACTCTGTCATGGCCTGGGTTTGCAGGAGATTGAATTAACCCCTCTACTTCCCAGGATTAAGACCTTCTCCCTCTCCTGGATTTTCCACTATTGGACTTAAAGCAGGTAAGCCTTTGCTCCACATGCTCTACCTCAGTTGTTTCTCATGCTGCTTTCATTGTCTCAAGCTGCTTTTGCCTGAAGGGCAAATTCTAGGGAACCTACCAGAGAACAGTTTCCCAAGTAAGTCTTTCTCAGCTGGAACAAGGCGAGGAACCCACTGATTGACTCCAAACTGCCCTGGAGAGTGGATAAGGGAGAGGTCAGGAAGCTTCCAGGGGCTTCGTCCATGCTTCCTAAAACTGTGCTTTCTGGATGTGCCTAGAAATGCAGCCCTGCATTTGTCATCTGCAGCTCTGAGGAAATGTACTTGTTCCATGTCTCCTTTGCTGCCTTTGTTTGGGGCAGGTTGGAACAATGGTCACCCAATGAGTCAGGCCCCCAGCAATTTAAAGTAGCTAAACAAAAGCCATGGTCAGCAGTCAGCCCATGCTCATCCTAGATCTTGGGAAAGTGGAAATTTAAGTCCCTTTCTGGCACCACAGATTTATGCCAGATGCTGGACTCCACTACTTCCTGCTACGAGAATGGGAGATGGGTGCCAGTTACTGTTGCCTGGGGAGAGTGATTTGCTATTTACCAGCCTCGTTCTCTCGCTCTTCCCTGGATGCTATACCGTGTTCTACTGGGCTCCTGAATTTTGAAATAGTTGATTCAGACAGTTCCTGCCAGTTTAATAGTTGTTCTGGTGAAGGGACAGATTTCTACAGTTTCCCACTCCACCATCTTCCCACAATCCTGACCTCCACCAGCAATGTTGCCACAAGAAACACATTACCAGGTCTGTTATTTAAAATACATCAGTTACCCAAATTATTGATCAGACTTTGCTTGAGCAGAGCGTACGAAACAAACAAATAAATAAAATAAAGCAAGCCAGCTTTCCAGGACGATAGAGAAAGAACTGTCGTATTCTGGAGATTTTCCCTGATGTAGAATGTGTGGTTGTGTAATCCATGGCTAATTGCACTTTTCAAATCAGTACATTTTGCTCATTATCTTTCATCATGAGGTGGTCCTAATTCAGTTGGTGCTTTAGATAAAGTTTAACGGAAGAATCTCAGAGTCACTCTGATCTCTCTCACCTGATAAATTAGAGTAATAGAGACCCTGCATCTAACCTGAGCTCAAAGTTGTTAAATACTTTAATTTTCATCTGTGTTTTGTGTTGGAAAATAATTTTAATATTAAAGGACAGCTGTAGACTGCTAATGACTTGAATACAGTTTGACTGTTTTCATGAAGTGCTCTGTGGGATGTCAGAATATTTAATTCAGGATGTTAAAAACATCCTAAAATGTCACAATAATTATATCACAGCAGGCAATTAAAACACTGGAAAATGCCAACTGACTAAGAGTGTTCCTTGTTATTTAGGAAACTATCAAGAACCTGACATATAAAGTAAAAAACGCTAGTTGCTTTCTTTTTCAATAGACTATTTCATCATCATCATATATGAAATTGACACTTGATACAGTAAGGGTTGTGCTTAAACATGCAGCTCAAGGAGGAACTAAATAGGAGATTTCCACTTGATCTTTAAATTCATAATATCTATATCCACACATTAAAAAAAATTGTTTGGTTTTACATGTCATACCACATGTGCTACAATACCCTCTACACAATGGTTGTGTTAATTGTACTCTATGTTAATGGTTTTAATAGATGTGATTTTGCCATCTTAAATTATGAGTGATATTATTTCCTCCTTTTACAAAATTGTACTTCTATAAATTAAAAAAAAATTTTTTTGATTGTATATTATAACATATATACAAAGAAAAGAATGAAAAAAAAACAATAGTTTTAAAAGCAGTCTTCAACAATTAGTTACAGGACAGATCCCAAGGTTTGTTATGGGCTACCATACCATCCTTTCAGATTTTTCCTTTTAGCTGCTCCAGAATATAGGAAGCTAGAAGGAATAAATATATATATATATATATTTAATCATCACAATCGACTTTTTTCCTTTTTGTGAAAAATAACATACACACAACAAAGCAATAAATGTCAAAGCATAGCACAATAATTAGTTGTAGAACAGATTTCAGGGTTTTATATGGGTTACAATTCCACAATTTTAGGTTTTTACTTCTGGCTGCTCTAAGATATAGGAGACTAAAAGGAATATCAATTTAATGAATCAGCAATCATATCCATTTGTTAAATCCTGCCTTCTCTGTATAACTCCACCATCACCTTTGATCTTTCTATTCCATAAAGGGTATTTGGGCTATGGCCATTCTAACTTTTTTCATGTTGGAAGGGTCTATCAATAGTATGGGGTAGGGAGATGAAACTATCTGATATTCTAGAGAGGCTGGGCCCTCTAGGTTTCAGGACTTATTTGGTTCAGGGACCCACCTGGAAGTTGTACATTTCTGGAAATGTACTTTTATAAATTTTAATGGATTGACAATGACATGCATTTGAAGGGAATTACAGGTATACAGTTGTCTTGGGTAGAAATGAATGGTTTGTCCATGCAATCCTAACATTTGAAGGATTGCATTTATGAACAAGAAAGTTACGGATAACCTGAAGTCACGTTTCATGGAACCATGTCCAAGTTTTAATGAGTCACCTGAAGAGTTAAATGTTACCTTTAACGAATGTTTTCAAGAAGGACTTGTTAAGAAATATGGTTAGCACCACAACATTCATAGAAATCAAGATTTATTACAACCAGCGTTTATTTTTTATTTATTGGAAATATAGAGGAGAAAACAGCTTTGCTTACAGGAATTTAAATGATTAAATAACGGTCATCAAGTGGCTAACATGATGTCCAGCAGAGAGTAGTTGTTTAAAACATTTAGTTCTTTCTTTCCTTTGTAGAAACAGATATCAATTCCAAGAGCTGTGATATAAGAGGTAGCATTTGAGTTGAACACTAAAGGATTAGTAGACTGGATAGAAGAGGAAGATAGTGTCATAAAATCGTGTCAAATCCAAGGGGTATTCCAGTGTTTATACAATTTGTGGGGCCCTGTTTAGGAAGAAGAGCACAAAATTATCAACGCAAAAATCAGGAACGAAAGTGAATATTTAAAGAATGAGAAAAGAAATCACAACAAATTACACATTTTTAAAAGCTGATAAATATCATAAACTAGAGAAGACATTTTATTGCTATTGATTACTTACCTGCCACATCACTATAGCATCTTCTTCATTTTTTAGTTGCATACTTTTATTTTTGTATGCTGTATGGCTGGGAACACATTTCATTTCTTTTCCATGTGAGTATCCCATTACTGCAACACCTTTTGTTGAATTTTTGTTTTTTGTTGGTTGCTTGTTTGTTTTGTTTTTAGGAAGTACATGGGCTGGGAATCGAATCTGGGTTTCCTGCTTGGCAGGCAAGAATTCTACACTGAACTACCTTTGCACCCCTTGCATATTTTTTTGATCATGTGACAATTACACATTTTATATACATGTGATATAATGATTTTATAATATTTTCCATAGAGATATGGATTACAATTCACTTATTTTTTTAGCATGATAATTGAAATTTGATTTCTAAATAGTATGATCCTTTTAAAAGAATATTTTCATTTTCATAATGAATTATTTGTAGTGCCATGTAAATATTCGACTTGTCCAATTTGGGCAATACTCTAGACATTTCTTTCAGATATGAGTTACAAGATATCAGGGCACTTCAAATTTTCTTACAAAGTGACTAATCTTCAGAACTGGTGGAGTTGATCACACTCATTAAGCAGTTTGTCACTGATGTACTCATGGCAGTGGAACATGAAGAGTTAAATGTCATCCTTGTTGAGATAAGTATTTTGTGTCAAATCAGCAGTAACTTATCTTTTCCCAGTATGCTCATATAATTCTCTTCTCTTCGTTAATTGGATTACCAAAATATCTTTGAGCTTATTCATTGCTTCTATACAAAATTTATTTCTTCCTCTTAATTAGTCATTTCATTTCATTTTTTTGTTGTAATTTACTTCTCAATGTCAGGATAATTTCCACTGATTTCTCTGCTTATCTTAATTTTATTTGTTTCATATTTCATTATTTTTATCTGAAGTTTCATCAGTTCTTGAAAAAATAATTTAAAAGTGATAAAAGAGGAAATGTACCCTTCATATGCACCCAAATTAGGAGTCCATAAATCCTCATTATTTTATGTAAATATTCTAAAATGTCGTCCCAAATGGCAATAAAAATTGTGCATTTGAACTTTATCAAATGTGACATTCTCAACAAAAAAGGAAAAACAAAGGCAACCCTACACTGTGATAGTGTGCAATAAGTTCACCATACTGGAAATGATTGTGAACACTAAATTCAAACTAGATGTATAATCAACCAAAATGCTCCTGCTGCCCCAACACCAATGGACACTGAGGAAATCTGATGGAGAGGAAGTCAGAGTGGAATAGACCACTAGCTGTCTTAACCAATTGCAGTGAAGAAATCTTTCTGCAGCAAAATTCTCACAAAACATGTGCCCATGTGAACACCTTGCTACGACGCTTCCCAGGGCAATGTAAAGGTTCTCTGGAGTGAAGGCCCTAAAGCTTAAGCTTCTGCCTTTGTCCGTACTTCTTAATATAGCGATTTATGACTTGCCTTCTGCTAGCTTCTCCAGCCTAATCTCTCATTGCTTCCCCTCTTGCTTTCTCTGTCTCAGCCTTCCTCAGTTTCTTTCTGTTCTTGAACTTCGCCATGCCCTCTCTCACCCTGGAGCACATACCCGTGCTATTTGCTGTCTGGCCAAGTATTTGTTCTGCAAGTGTCAGTTTAGAAGTCATTTAGGGTTCTCTGACTACTGAAGTCTGAGATAAACATCTCCCCAAACTGGCTGTCAAAGTATAACATATTCATAATAATTATAGTCAATATTTAATCGTTAATCTCATGGTACAATGTAATAATACCATTGTCATGTTTTATAATAATCATGGTACTTTCATAATAACTTGATATCAAATTAATTAGCATGTACTTGTTTTCTCATCTGAATCCACGACTAGAGATAATCGTTCCTGGAACATTCAATAAATATTTCTTGAGTGTTGAATTGAGGGAGGCAGAATGTTCCAGGCTGAGGGCATAGTATCAACAGAAATGGAAGCTTAAAAGTCAGTAGAGTATAGTAGCTGGGGAGCATGGGCTCTGAAGCCAGATTTTTGGTGTGTAAATCCCAGGCCCATCATACGTGTGACTGTGGTAAATCACTTGACCTTTCTGTACCTCAGTTTCCTCACCTGTGAAATGAGGATAACAATAGTAACGTACTTCATATGGACTCTGAAATTGATGAGGTCAGACATGTATAGGCCTAGAACAGTGGCTGATACATAGCAAGCACCCAATAAATGTTTGTCATTATGAAAATTCTTAACTTAATCCCAGTCTAAAATAGAACTAATGCAAACAAATGAAAATTGAGCTCACATCAACCTGATATTCATAAGGTGTAAAGTTGGGTTTGAGCTAGAAGACCTTAGAGATCATAAATCCAACCTCTTTACTTCACAGAGAAGAAAATTGAGTGCACAGAATATGAGATAGTTTTTTTCTTAGATTCCTCAGCCAACTGGGCAGTGTCTGGACTTGATCACAGACCAAGCTGATAACAGTGGCTGATCAGATCCAGAGGCCTGGTGATGCATGGGTCGGAGATACTGCCAGTTGGAGGGTGTTGAGCTGCTCCCCTAAAGATGGTAGTTTGCAGCTGCAGGAGCTGCCACCCACCTCAGTGACTCTATGCTACCCGTTGCTTCCACCAACCTAGGTGCCATGGCTCCCAAAGAGCAAGGGAAGGATCACAACAAATTTCTAACTTGTGATCCAGTTCATACTGATTTGATTTGGATGTCAGAGAGGCTGATGCAATGGCAAGATGATTCTGGACTTTGGCTCTGCATTAATGTTCACCCCTTCAGTGTATCCTCTATTTGCCTCTACATGCTGAGAACCTCTAAATAGGAGGAGTCCATCTTTCTGGGCAGTGATTTTATTTTATTTTGTTACCCTCCATTGCTTATTTTATCATTGGGGGAAGTTTTCGAGTTTGTACAATTAAGCACAGAGACAAATGGAATTCTGGGTGACTGAGGAAGTTAGATTTTGGAGCTCCTGTTCTTAGGGAAACCCCACACCCAGAGTTAGAGGGAAACAATTATTTCTAGAATGTTTGCCTTAGGTGGTTGGCTTTAAAATTTGTTCTAATGCACTGTAACTATTCCGCATATCCTGTAAGATACTGCTTCACCAAATGGCAGGAATCTTTATTCCTACATAATTCTGTTGGGAAGACTACTCACCACTTCTGCTCAAACTAAATAATTGGGTCTTAAAAACATCAATTTGGTCCACTTGATTAAAATGTAAAGGACTCCTTTTAACTTATGATTTTGGAAGACAAAAGGACTGGTCAAGAAGTGTAGAATGGACAATAAGAAATTAACTAAGTTCATGTTAATAAGTTCATGTTTATACATCTGGAACTCTGCAAATAGTTCAACAACAGACAGATCGATGGATAGCTAACTGGCTAGTTAGCTAGGACCGGAATGGGTCTGCTTTGAACCTATCTTCAGAGTGTATATTAGCAGGCAATGCCTTTTCAGAAGAGGTAAGATTCTAGTTTGCTAGCTGCCGGAATGCGACATGCCAGAAACGATGGCTTTTAAGAGGGGGGATTTATTAAGTTGCAAGTTTACAGTTCTAAGGACATGAAAATGTCCAAATTAAGGCAAGTCTATAAAAATGTCCAAATTAAGGCACCAACATGAGGTTACCTTCACTCAAGAAAGGTCGATGAAATTTAGGGTTTCTCTCGTAACTAGAAAGGCACATGGCGAACATGGTGTTTTCCTTCTTCATTTCCAAAGGTCTCTGGCTATGTGGGCTCCAATGGTTCCTATGGCTCTGAAACTTTTCCAAAAATGTTTCCTCTTTTAAAAGATTCCAGTAAACAAATCAAGACCCACCCAGAATGGGTGGAGTCACATTTCCCTCTAATCAAAGGTTAATATCCACAAAATGGCATGTCACATCTCCATGGAGATAATCTAATCAAGTTTCCAACCTACAGTACTGAATAGGGATTAAAAGAAATGGCTGCCTCCACAAGATGGATCAGGATTAAAACATGGCTGTCCTAGGGGACATACTCCTTTCAAGCCAGCATAGGTAACACAGTATCTATTATCTCAGTCAAGTCCAATTTATTAAAAAAATTATTGAACACCTATATGGGCTGTGTGCACTATTGTAAACATAAGGATATCTAAGGATGTAAGATATCTTGCCTTCAAGCACCTTACTTTGGAGGAGGTTTGGTGGTAGTCCTGGGACATTAGCCAGAGAGATAATTTCTTCAAGCCTTTTTCTTTTTCTTTTTAATGTTTCCCTTCTGTCTCCATGTTGACTCACAGCCTCTACTGGATTAATTGCTTTTTGGTGTCAGAATGTTTTTCTTCAATGCAGAGCAACTTCTGTTGGTTAGAATTCAATCTTTCACCATCAATTAGAATTCAACCATATCTATTTATTGCTTTAACTATTTCCATTCCTATTTGCTATCTCACAAATCTAAGCAATGTAGGAAATAAAGTGAGAAGATGACCAGAATCATGCTGTGGTGGCAAAAGGTTTATAGTCCTTTCTGGTGAGAAGCAGGAAAAATATACAGTCAAGGCTGGGTGTTACCTAATCGATGACTCCCTGGTATGCTGAAATTCTTTCCTGTCTTTCACAAGCAGATAAACGCCCTCTGAAATAGGTAACATTTAGAATTAAGAGCTGTTCCTTATAAAAAAGCACAGTGTTCTTAGGCTTCTAGCATTTGAAGACCCATATATTCTCCAGGTGGGTTACAATTAAATAAAGGTAATACTTTCATTTTGGTGTGTGAAGGCTGAGTCATGACTATAAAACTGGGCAATAAGGTTGGTTTATTTACCATCTCAAGTATTTTGACAAAATTCCCACATGTATATCATAGGTCTGTCTTTGTGTGTCTCTGTATGTGTGTATGCACATTTAAATTTTATGCTTTCCTTTCATGTAAGTATTTTCACCTCATAAAGAGAAACTTCGATATCATTCTCTTCTGATCTTCGAATCTGCACAGCGATGTAGGTGGAGTGTGTGAAATGACTACCCAATTTACACATTAGGAAACTGAAACTCGAAGAGGGTTGACTTGTCTGAGGCAGAGGAAGTGAGTAGTAGAAATTGCTCTACTTAGGTGTTTTTCTCCCTAGCATTTATTCACCTTTCTTTCAGCAATAGCCCCAAAGTTTCATTTGAGGAGGCCATGTCTTCTTCTTCTTCAGTCTGTATGGACTGGATGGGACACACCCCTCAGCGTCAGGGGTGTGCCCTGTCACATAAACCTAAAACAGTCACATCTCTCTTGCCTGGGTGCAATGATGAGTTCAGAGTAGGCACACGGCCAATGTGAGCCAATCTGAAGGAATCCTAGACTAGGAGGGAGAGAGGATGGGAATAAACTCCTTTCTTCCTATGGGATGAGTTGGGCCTAGAGTTCCCCATCACCACATGGAGTCATAGATGAAAGCCCAGAGAGCAGAAGGCAGTGCCACTGGGAGATAGAGAGAAAAAAGCCATGTTCTGGTGGCACTGGTTGAACACCTGCATCAAATCATACTTCATAGTTAGCCATACCTTTGGAGTTTTTACTTTCTTTTCAAATTTGTTAAGATAGGGTTTTAATTCTCAACTGATACAACTACATAAGTGAATGAACCATGGGTTTTGGTTTCAAGGAACCATAATTTCCCAATCTAGAAAATGAAGTTGCTTTTATAGCCTTTTATAGCTCTAAGGCCATGATTTCATCTCCAAGTTATGATGCTCTAAGGGTCATCTCGACATCACATCAAGAGGCAATGAGTGTTCTTTTGTGTCTGATAATTTGAGTCTACTCTGGGTGTGGTTTCTTTTTTTTTCCTTCAGCAATTAGCTGTTATACTCAAGGCTAACAGAGTCTAGGACACGTCTACCGTAACCCAAGATTTTTTTCAAAACTACTTAAGGTGCCATTCTTTAAAAATAAAAAGAAAATCATTGAAGAAAAACAGTCAAAGTAGACATTGGAGTAAGTAGACTCTAACTCTTCCAATATGACAAGAATCTATGCATCAAATCTATGCATTATTCGGCACCAAATAATTTGTATTTTAGTATATAAATACAATAAATTGCCTCCATGCATGATAAATGGGCCCCCAAAATTTAGTCATGAAAATGTGGTGTTTTGTTGTTTCAACATTAGGCAAAAACAGTATTTCTTTTTAGTTATCTTTCCAGTTACTGTCCAGAGAAAGAAGTAAAATCACACTTTTCATTATCAGATATATAGGAAATACACTGATTATTTTTTTTTTTTTTTTTTTTTTTTTTTTTTTTTTTTTTTTTATAAAGGAAAGACAGAGAGAAGGAAGGAAGGATAGAAGGAAGGAAGGAAGGAAGAAAGGGAAACATTTTTAAACATTTTCTTGTTTTATTGTATTCTGTTTCTCCGTTTTTGTTACATGGGCTGGGGCCGGGAATCGAACCGAGGTCCTCCGGCATAGCAGGCAAGCACCTTGCCCGCTGAGCCACCGCGGCCCGCCGGAAATACACTGATTATTATAATAAAAATGTGTATCGTATACTTTACTGAGAAAGGCCTGAATAATGGAGAGTGGGGTGACTCCTTAACCCCATTCCTCTCCTCTTGGAAGCAGACTTTAACTCTTCCAAATTGCCAGGTGCAGGTGCTGAGTGAAGGATGGGAGTTTATTGCCAATTCCCTTATAGCAATATGCATTGTACTTTGAGGTTTTACTATATTTGATAAAATAGCACCAGTAGCCTATTTAAATATGCATGACAAACGAAATGTTTGGGGATATCTAGAAAGTGATTATTCATGATCTCCTAAATGCACCACAGTGTTTCATCTTTCCATGCCTTTGCCAGTGCAGTTACCCCTGCCTGAAATTTCCTTTTCCTTTCCTTCTCCACCAAATGAGCTCTGCTTACCTTTCCAGACATAGTTCAAGCATTTCCTTACCTTAGCTCCTTCTTATGGTATTTGATTGCTCTGTCCATGGTCCCACCACAGACCATGTGTATTTTTTACTGCAGAATCTATCAAAGTATATTACAGTATTTCTCTGTCACCTCTCTCTGCTGCTGTTCTTTGAGGACCCTGTGTTCAGAGATTTGCTCTACTCTGCAAGTGTCCGATAAAGGTTTGCTGCAGGAATCAATAATCCTACTGGTCCTTATTTGAGCAAACTTTCTAACCATAATTATAATGGCTGCCCATTTTGAATACATAGTAATGGACAGGCAATTTATATACATTACCATTTAACCTAATTTAACCTTTAACCCTGTAAAGTACGTATTATCTCCTCCCCATTTTGTAGATATGAAAACTGAGGCTTAGAGATGTTTTGAGCGTTGCCCAAGATGTCACTAGTAGGTGATTGATCAGGGATGGAAAACTCGTGCTCTTTGCTAGAAATAATTATTTAAACAAAATTAAAAAATGCTTCCCTTTGAGCATTCTGTTACTATTCCCTTGAGGTCTCTGTTTCCTGCTAGATTTATGCTACATGCTTCCCTCTGCAAAATCAAATAAGCTACTTTGTATAGCTCCTTCCTGAGGAAATCTGGAAAACTGAGCTATTCTTTCTAGGAACACCAGCAATACATCTACATTTACTGGCTCTGCTTATGATTTTCAGTTTAACCCATGGTGGGCTCATTGTTAGCATATTCAGTATACAAAAGTTTTTATTCCCAGCAAACAGAAGCAGGAAACGGAAGCAGACTTCTGGAAAGGCTGGTTAAGAAGGAAGTTAATTCAGTAATTGAAGCCAAACATTTTGGTAAAAATAATCTGACTAATTTTAATTCTCTACTTTTCTCTGCCAGTGTAGATTTGGTCCACACCTGTTATTCTCTGCAGGTAGTTTACACCAGGATTTCCAAATGCTGGCCTGTGGGCTCATCTTGCTTAAATATTTGAATAGATTTTCCCCAGCCTGAAGAGAGTTGAGAAACAAAGGGCCAGTGTTATATGTGCAGCTGAATATAAGGAGCCTGCACACGCGCACACACACACACATACACACACACACACATTATTGGTTCTTTTCTTGAGAAAGATTGTTTATTTTAGTCTGAGATTGTCCATCTACTTATTTTGGCATTAAAATATTTTTTCTTTTAAGAAATTATGGTGTGGGTAGCGAGTAGTTAATTTTCTTACTGTTGCAACCTGGCAAAATAAAAATATACCAGAAAGCATTGTCTCATTGTCTTGATTATTTTTAATTACTGGTTTTTGAAATTCTGGAGTCATTGAACCACACCCCCCCCTTTTTTCCCCTTGGTTCTTTAGTTGGTCCTGAGATAATAAATCTGCTCCTGTAGGAGGAATGTAAAGTTTTCAAATTAGTTTCCTTCTCTGGACTGCAGTATTATCTGTAGTCCTTCATCGGCAGTTAGAATCTGATGTCCTGTATTGTTATTAATAGATTTATGTCCTTACTAATGAAATAGAATATTACCTCCCTTACCCAAGGCAGGAAGCCTCGCTTTCTTTCCATGTATTGCCAGAATTTACATGTAATAGATGCTTAGCTGTTTTAAAATAGATTCTGTTTCAAGAACTTGGGGGAAGGTGGTGGAAATTAATAAAACAATGACAATAGATAAAAATTAATATTTATTAAGACTTTCTATACTCTAGGCACTATTTTAAGTATTCTACATGCATGACTCATTTTAATCCTCATGACAAAACCACTTAAGGTGGGTTTTATTATCATTGCCTTTATTTTACAAGGAGGAAACTGAGATGGAAACCATTTAAATGTTGCTGTCCAGAGTTGCATGGCTTTTACTTGGCATTGCTGGGGTTTGAACTTAGATAGCATTAGATTGAGTTCTCATGGTCTCTAACTACCACAACACACTGCCTCCTTCAAGAATAGCTCTGAGAGCTAAATCTGTAGTAGCACATTTGCAAGAGTTAGAATGAGGATGATTCCCAGCATTGCAAGAGAGTGAAGGGCTGTAAGTGCATTTTTTGGGGAGCAGTCTGTGGTTCAGGAATTGAACCCGGGTCTGCCTCATGGAAGGCGAGCATTCTACCACTGAACCACCTGTGCACCCTATTGTAAGTGTGTTTTGTAATGCTCATAAAAATCCTGCACAAGGGCGGGCCGCGGTGGCTCAGCGGGCAAGAGTGCTTGCCTGCCATGCCGGAGGACCCCGGTTCGATTCCCGGCCCCAGCCCATGTAAAAAAAAAACAAACAAACAAACAAAATATAATAAAAAATAAGAAAATGTTTAAAGATGTTTCCCTTTCTTCCTCCCTTCCATCCTTCCTTCCTTCTCTGTCTTTCTTTCTTAAAAAAAAAAAAAAAAAAAAAAAAAAAAATCCTGCACAATCTGGGCTCCTAGTGATCCTATTTTACAGATGAGGGGGCTCGGGCACAGAGGTGTTAAGTGATGTGCCCAAGGCTCAAAAGGGGTTGTACCAGTTTGAAGCTGTTGTGTACTCCAAAAAAGCCATGTTCTTTAATCCTCATTCAATATTGTTGGGTGGGATCTTTTTGATTAAGTTGTTTCCATGGAGCTGTGACCCACCCAATTGTGGGTGGAACCTTTTGATTAGGTGGTTTCCATGGAGATGTATCTCCACCCATTCAAGGTGGGGTTGCTTTTTGAAGTCCTTTGGGAGAGAACCATTTTGGAAAAAGCTTCAGAGCTGACACAGACAAGAGAGCTTTGGAGATGCAGAAGGAAAATGCCCAGGGGAACCATTTTGAAATGAGAAGCCAGGAGAGAAAGCTAGCAGACATGGCCCTCTGCCTTCCCAGCTGACAGAGAAATCCTGAATGTCATCAGCCTTTTCTTGAGTCAAGGTATCATTCTCTGGATGCCTTATTTTTATGGCCTTAGAACTGTGAACTTGCAACTTGTTAAATTTCGTTTATAAAAGCCAACCCATTTCTGGCATATGGCATTCTGGCAACCTTAACAAGTTAAAATAGGTCTTGAACCTGAATTCAAGCACAGGTTTGTCTGACTCTAAACCCCATAAGCTATGATAGGTGTCCTTGGAGGGGTCCAAGGTGTCCTTGGAGGATCAGGGCTGGGAAAATCCCATCTCCAGCCCTCCAGTGGCTGAGTGGCCATGACCATGCTACTGGACATTCTGAGATTGTTCCAATATGTATGGAGGAGAATATGTGTGTAAAGGTGCTTAATAAACAGTAATGTGCTGCTTAGATGTAATTCATGTATGCATGTGGCAATGGTTGTATTGTATTACACCCCTCCATGCATCTTTAAAGATTCAGGAAACTCGTGGCCCTTCCTTTTTGCCTCCCTTGCTAGCTTACCAGGCACCTCAGAAAGGTTTGGGCTCCTGTTATTGAGTAGCTCTAGGAAATATATTTCAAATTGCTCATCACTTATAGCCACAGAAAGAAAATCAAGGCTGACAAGCACCGTGCTCATTAGGCAGACTCTCAGTTTTATCCAGGCACAAAGATATTAGGAAAAGATATTTATAGCTGACCTTTCAAGATTAATAATTCCAGTGAATGAGAAACTGTGATATTCAACGCAGTCTCTGAAAAAATCCTGAGTGTTGAAGGAAATAATTATTTTACTGTTTGTAGTACGGTTTGTTACCTTTATTAAAACTTTAATAAAATGTATGTGCATGTCTATAATGCTTAAATGACGTTAACAAATAATATGAAATCAATTTAGTTCGCTTCTTTAAAATTGGATGTGTGACATACCTCTAACTCTTAATTAATTTGATATTTTCTTTAAAAATGTGCGTAAATCTTATAATTTGAGAAAATAAAATTACACAATAATTAGTTAATAAACTCAAAAATGGATCTTTTAAGCACATTAAAATCCAATGCTAAAGCATTCATGATTTTAAAGGTCAGGAAAAAAAATAGAAAAACACAAGAAATTAACATTCTTCTTTTTCTTAACCTTTGATCTTCCCTTATTCTTTTTGTCTTCACATTAGATTGGTAACTAATTTCTGTATAGATATCATTGTCTGTTGAAGATATTTCTGGTTTATCTTATTGTCTTGAAAAAGCAAGAATTAGGAGAAATCCTTTTCTCTCTAAATAAATACATTCTCATCGAAGCAATTTCAGTTTCAAATCCTTATATTGTAAACAATCAAATGCTCTGTGCTGGGAATATAAAATATATCATATGCTGAGTGTAAACAACCACAACCTTTCCAGATGGGAGTAATTTGGGTTTGTGAGGTGATGAGGGAGCGGGTGGAAGTTACAAGACACTGTGTAAATTAACATTACGGGGCTATTTGCTTACGTGCTTGGTACTTCTGGTTTGCTGTTTTTAAGTGAAAATACGTTCAGCTGAAAAACAATTTAAAGGAATTTTGTAAATATAAAAGCATTTCCTGAATATAAACACCTCATCTTACATATTTTTCTAATGTCTTTGTTCACACATTTATGTTTTTATACATGCTTATAATCAGAAGGATCCATTTTATGTTATTTAAAAATTTGAGATATCACATTTTCTCCATTATTACCATTATTAAAGTCTATATACTATTGCTTTGAGTTGGTTAGTGAATCTTATTTGAGCATTTCTCTATTTTTTGTTCATTTATTTTGCTATTCTAGAAATGGCAACTACACATTCTAGGTTTTCTGAATATTTTGTTCGTTCATTCCCATAATCTTTGTATTTGTATTTCCTGCTTTTTGCTTGAAAAATATGTTCATGATGGGTGGTGCAATGATGGCTCAGTGGCAGAATTCTCCCCTACCATGCCGGAGACCTGGGTTTGATTCCTGGAGCCTGCCCATGCCAAAAAAAAAAAAAAGATGTTCTTGATAATGATAGTTAAAACTGCAAGAAGTCTAAATATTCCTACTATATTTTTTACTATGCTGAGTTATTTCTTTAGGACAAATTTTCTTCCCACTCTGCCTGAGTTACTTTTTCGCCATGTGCTTATGATGTAGTCCTACTAATTACTTAATATCCAGCTTTAGTATTTTTTTTCTGAGGCTTTCATTGCTGTACTTTATATGTTACCTATTTATAGCAGAGAGTACATTGTAATGTTGTTACATTTAATTTCAATTATTGACTGCCCCCACTACATTGTACATTTGGGGGGCCCCTGCCTGTATTTTTTGCATGCATCCCTACATCATACAACAGTATTTGACAAATTCAATATTTATTAAATAATTGAATGAATAAATTAAATAGAAGGCTCTCGCTGAGTAGAAGAGGAAATAAAGTACTGTAGTAGAGGAGTTTAGGGAAAGGAGAGACATTAGGGGTTGTAGTAGAAGGAGAAGGGAAGGAAACATTTCTATTGAGCTTTGTTATATACCAGGCACAGTGCCAGGTATTTTACATGCCTTATCTCATTTAACCCTGAAAACAATTCTGAATTAGGTTTCCTCTTTCTCATATTGCACATTGCAGATAAGGAAATTAATGTTCAGAGACGTTTATTGATTACGTAAATTCACTTCATAAACCAGTTCTGGAGCTGGATTAAAGGATTCAGGGAGGATGAGAGGTTCAGTGATGCTCAAGAGATGGGATCCATGGGTGGATTCTGCAAAAGCTAATAAATAAGCAAGCAGGGGTAGGAGTGATCAGATGGTATTTATAGTTGTGGTGAAGACCAACCTGGCTTAATTAAGGACTTGGAAATGGGAAGGAAGGTTGATCATTTGCGTTCATGGTGTCACGTGTTTTAAGAATCATTAAGTCATTGAGGCCTCCCACAGAGTAGAAGGGGTTAAAAGTGTGAGGAATAGCCTGTCTGTATAAATAATGATTGCAACTAGGTTGGCCTGGGCAACTCCAGATACCCAAGACAGGTACTGCTCTCACTCTTCTATTACTAAACGATTATGCTTGCACCCACAGGAATTAATTTACATTCCCAATTTACATTGGGAATGCCCAGTTGAGGATTTTAATGAAACAAAAGAGATAGATGAACTAAGGAAAATAATTAAAGATCGAAAGTATGTTCTGTTCTTTGACGGATTACATTAAAATACATTATTTAATAATATATTTTATCATTGATAATGTAATCAAAATAAAGGAAAAAAGTGTAACAAAAACAAAAGTTCTTAATTTAATTTAGATTTTTCTTCCCTATAAGAAACTTGTAAAATGCACTATAACTGCTAGGCATAGGTGGTTGCAGGCATCGAATATTAATGCCTAATCTTTATGTTTTAGGGACTCGTCCCATCACCACCACCAGCAGTCATCATCTGTGCCAACAAACTTCGACTCTCTTTGTTGACACTGTAATTAGCATTGTAAATATGAGGAACCATAGAGCCAGTCCCTGTTCTTGAAAAGGTTATACTTGAGGAAGCACAATGAGTAAGAAGGGCATCAAGGGAGCTAACATTTCTTTAGCACTTTCAATGTCCTGTACATTTGTCCAAATACATCACATGAGTAGAAACGGAAATCACTTAGTCTTGACGATGGGCACAAGAGTACTTCTAGGAAGGGAAGAGTCTTTGTTGAGAAAACCTCAGTAGGCTACTTTGGTGGTCCAAAGCAAGGCCTGGAGAGCTGGTCTGAAAGAAGGTTGTGTTATAAGGAAATGGAGAAAGTGAAAGTTCAGAAAAATTTGGGGTTGGAGTCAGCAGTGAGATGACTAGATTGGTCTAATCCAGGACAGAGATGCTCAGACTCAAAATCCCTAAATGAACTACATGGAAAAAGGAGTTTTGAATTCCTCTGCTTGGAGAGGAAGTCATGATATAAGACTTTCCTCAAGCATGTCAACGTTCTTCAGAAGGTGCTGGAAGGCCAAAATATCATATGCCATCACAAACAGAAACGCTTTGAATCTATTTCTGTCCCTACTATCTTGATTATGAAGATCCATGAAAAGTAGTGGATACCTTACTCAGAAGTACTGCCTGTGTGCTGCAGTTTCTCAAGGGTGTCTTTCGTATGGACTCAGATGTGACCAACTCCTCCTAGAGTTGTACAACCTGGCAGCCTTCAGAGTGCTCCTTGAATTTACTATACTAAATAATAAGAAAAACTATTATTGAGCACCTACCAAGATTCAGGTACTATCCTACTGCAGGGCAATGGAGCAGTCCAGAGCATGGACTTTGAGTTTAATAGTCCTGAATTTGGTTTCCATGTCTTCTGTATATTAGTTGTGTAACCTTGGACAAGAATTTAAACTCTCAGAATCTTAGTTTCTATGTCCATTACATCATGGTGCCAGTCCTTACCTCACTGGATTGCTATGCATGCCTGGCTCCACAATGGGCTCATGGGAAATGGTATAGTCATCATTATGGTTCAAAAGCATTATCTGATTTAATCCCCATTGCAGTCTTATACTTAAGTTCTAATTCGTGGGGAAACTGAGATTCAGAGAACATGAGTGACTTGCTCAAGATAAGTGCTCAGAGAAGGGATTTTTCCTAGCTGTGGAGTGGCAGATCATGGATTAAAACTCAGATTTCTGGAGCTTGTGCTCATTTCATATTGACACGTTGATTTTTACCTACTTCCAAGAATGAATCTCCAATCTAAAGTTCTCTTCCTCTGAGAAGTTCTCTTGCCATGTCCAACATAAATTTTAATGCAACTACCATCTGCCACCATGTAGAAACACTTGGTCAAATCTATTTTAGCTAATGAAGCAAAATTGCCTTTTGTTTTGTTAAGTGTATGTGTGTGTTATGTTTTCTTTTGACTATCTAGTCCATTTTTAAAGTGGAGTCTTGGTTACCTAGGGAACTAGCACACAGCACTGGTAAATTTTTTTTTTTATGAGATACAAGTTCAAAGTTATTAGAACTGTTGGCTGAGTTTCAAGTGGTGACCCCTGAATTGACTGGAGAGCAATATATTTTTTACTTTTTGTATAAAAATGAAATTAAAGGTGGAAGAAAATTAAAGGAGTTGATGAACAGTTGTTGGAAAGTAAGAATCATTAAGTTGCAGACATTCAGCTGCAGTTGGAAGCTTGCTTGGTAATCAATATCTTTATTTCAGACTGTATAATTTGAAAACCATTCTTATTGCTTTGAGGCATGTTTTATATATTTTAAATAGATATAAATTTCATGTGCTGTGTGATAGGGGCTATGTAGCCATTATGATTTCAAGTTGTCTTCTGGAATGGCGTTATATTAAGTCTATAGGATGTTGCTACTTCCTAGGTTTATCTTTCTTTTTAAAGAACCTTGGCCTTAGTTCAATGACTCAAAGTCCATAGAGTATGCAAACTATCATTACAAAAATAACTGAAATTAAGAAAGGAAATAAGAATGACACAGAATCCCTTCCTCCTGCCATAGGACCACAGCTTGCAAAGGCAAGTTAGTGAAGATGCTGAGTTCTGGGGGACCTAGACCAGTGCAGAGAGATCCAACCTGATGTGATATTGGATTTGGAGAATTGAAGATAAGAGTCAAAGCAGACTGTGTAAAAAATCTGAAGCTCCTCTACCAAGGAGTGTATTGTGAGTCCCAGCCTGAAGGCTCGAGGAATGGAAGTCCAAGGACTCAGAGTGAAGAGTTTGGAGTCAGGTAAAAAAATCTCAATGAAATGAAATTGAATAGCGGGGTGGGGGGTGGGGTGGTCAGGTAGGAGGATGGTGATTGTGTATTGATTGCTTTAGCAGTGGCCAGTGACTGAACTTGGGTTGGTCAGGCTACATGAAAAGGCTAGTGTCAGGGCAAACATATCCTCCCAGAGCATATCTTTTAGTTTTTCCATGTTTCCTCCTTAACTTTTTAATTAAGTGGATAGTTTGGCCTTGAAGCAGGACCTGAGAATATATAAGCAATCCAGGACTGAGGTTGGAATTTGAGCAGGCTGATAACTACCAAAGTGTTAATTTGATAGGTCTGAACAGAGAAAAAATTATGTGGTTGAAATCAGAGGCTCCAAAACAAAGTAAGTGGGACAGGAATAAAAACCAGGAGGTGCCTGTGTAAGATGCTGGGTGTAGCCTCAGAGGCTTTCCTTAAAGTGCCTGTGGCCTTCTCTGCGTATGCTAGATGGGAAGTTTTTGAGGGTACTCAACCAGTTTACCCTAACTGGACCTTGAAGGACAGATGATATCTGATGCAGTGAGATAAGGCAGAGGACACTTCAGTTGAATATGCCCATGGTGGTGGGCCAATATGGCAGGAGTGGATGAAATGTTTCACAGTTCTTCTTAAGCCATTCTCCTCAGCTATGTGACACCAATACTATGCCATTCAAGATTCCCTCTTGTGGTTAACTCTGGTCCCTTTCAATTGAGCCCTTGCTTTATGCAAATATTGTCAACTGTTGGTGATGCCACGTGTTAGGGGTGTAGCCATTAATGTTGTTCTGAAGAGTCTCCCTCGCAGTAATGTCATTTCCTGTCTGGTGGTGAAAGATCCTAACACAGTGGCCTCTGCCTGTCTTATAAAGACATTCAAGCTGAAAAGATGAGTGACTTTCTGGAGGAAGCTCATTGGAAGGCAAAGTATTTTCAATCTGAAAAGATCTATGGCAGTGATGTCTGATGCAAAGACTCAGCAAATGTAGAAGAATAAAACCAGTGTACAAGAATCAGTGATTAGAGGACAAAGGGAAAGTGAGCTTCTAAGAACCAGTATTTGGAGCAGAAAGTCTAAGTAATACAGTCAAGGCATTTCCCTTATGTAATAAATGCAGTGAGGATATGTGCTGCAATTTACATGGGAAGAGTCAAGAGGAAGGCATTAGACACTCACTGTGTGTGCTACGTGGGAACACATGCTGGAAGTGACTGGATTAGCTCTTGGTATGTGGGGGAACTGGTGGTCCAAATTATAGGCCCAGTAGATTCATTCATAACAAGTATACATTAGCAAAATCAGTTAATATGCACAAGGTGTTGCTCTCAAGCATGTCCCTTTTAAAAAATTGCAACTCCCAGTCAAGAATACAATATGTTAGTGAAATACTTTGATTTGGATCAATTTGATTAATGACCTGTACCCTGGAGTAATGGCTAGACTTGACAATCTCTCTTAATTTGAGTCTAGCTATAACTTTATTTTCCTGATAGACACAAAGAGAGTTTGGACACTTATTTGTGTATTTGAGATAAAGGATCTTTGAAGTAACAGAATTACATATAAATGTGGACAAGATGTCTACTCTTAAAAACACTTTACTTTATAAGTGCAGAAAGGTGCAAATGTCATGACAAATTTTTACAAATAAATCACTCCATATACACTTGCTGACATATGAATATAAATGCTTTCAGAAAAAAATAGAATTGGACCAAAAAAGAATATGAATGTTTACATGGACATGTGAATTCTTCACATTTGAAAAATATGACCAAGGACGTTTAAATATTCATAGAGGTCCCTTTCTACAGAATTGACTTGGAACTTTTTTTTTTCCTGCTACAGTTTGTATTTAGTTGTTATGAGGACGACTAGAAAAATCTATGTCTTTGTCTCCTGCAACAGGTGTGAAGGTCGGCGTTCTGTTGGAGGACAGCACACTTTCAAACCTCATTTGAGTGGATTGTTGCCGCATTATAAATCTCTTGAAGTGCTGAGTTATTAGATTTAAAAGAGGAGGCGTGAATAATCATCAAGTAAATGGTTTATAATCTAGTTATAGTTACATATGGCACTATTTGATAATCTAAGAAATCTAATGGCATGGAAGCACAAAAATGAATCTCTGGAAAAGTTTCTAGGCAGAGAAAATCTTAGTATTTGTGGCTTTAATATTTGTGTTTAACTCTTTCTGAGTGACCCTGGAAGTCCATGATGCACAATCCTTTACCTCTTTGCTAAGATGCATGCAGCCTGGAGCTCATTTTAGTCACAGAATTTATGTTAAAATTTTGTAAATTATTTTATTTCTGTCCTTGTAGAATCTTTGCAAGTTGGAAGGAGGGTTCATTTGAAATTTTTTAGTTGAACTTTTCTTTGTTCTCCGGGAAGAAATTATTTATTGTTGTGACATTCCCAAATGTTTCATGGATGTGAAGGGATTGTCAAATGAATAAAGGTATTAGTTAGAAACATACTTCCATGTATAATAGGAATTCCAGAGAGGAAATAGAACTTGGTAATGCTTCATTGTTAGGGCAGCATGTGAAGTTGTCCATAAGTGATAAAGCAGCTATATACTTTGCTGCTTATACTGTTTGCTTTTTTTTTTGCTATTGCCTCTTGTCTTCAATTCCTAAAGAACAAAAATCATTATTCCAAGGATCTAGGAATGCCAAAACTGTAGGCCAAGTTCAAAGAACAGACAAGGATGTAGGACAGTTGGTAGACAAGAGCATAAAGGACAGGGACTGAAGAAAGGACTGAGGTTTAAAGTACAAATACAAGGAATACAAAAGAAAGAGCAAGATTGGAGTTTTGTCATGCTCCCTGGACCTAAGGTCTCCAGATGGCTTTCTAATCTCTTTTTGAATAGCACCCTTAGAGCTGATACATTTTATTTTGTGGTAGTTCTAATTTTCTAAAAGTTATATTTTATAAATCGAGTACAAGTCTTCATTTTATTTTTATTCTTTGGTACTAGAGATTTTCCAGATATTTCACAATTCTACTTTTAACAAATATGTAGTGAAGATCTACTATGTGCCAGGCACTGATATAGGTACTGGGGATACAGTGTCAATTAGAAACAGAAATTCTCAAAGACATGGAGTTTACCTTTCAGTGGGGACTGACCAAAAGGTAAGTAATTGAATAAATTAACACAAACAAAATTTTCAGAGGGTAACAAGTGGTAAATAGAGAACTAAGTAAGGTGATGTGTCTGGAGTGACTGGGAGGCCAAGGGAAGTCTTCTCTGAGAATGTAATTTGGGAATTGTGCAGAGATGGGGGGAAGGGGTTTGCATATGATGAGAGAACCTAAGGAACTTAGAGCTTCCTTGTATGTAAGAGTTTTAACAAGACCTCTTGGCTGGAGGATGACCTGTGAGAAAGAGAGTAGCCTGAGATAGGGATGGAGCGGAAAGCAGGGAGCAAATCATGTAGTGCTTTGTAAGATGGAAAAGGAGTTGAGTTTTACCCTAACTGTGTAGGAAATCCAGGGGAATGAGGCTGTACCATGTGCATTACAAAAGTATCACTCTGGTTTCTGGATGGAGAGGGAAGCAGGAGTGGAAGGGAGGTGACACCAGGGGACTACAGCAATATTTCTGATGGGAAATGATGGAAGCGTGGATGGTGGTGAAGGGAGGGAGAAAAATGAACATATCAGAGATCTCTTTTGGAGGTTGCACAGATCAGACATTGAATGACAGAAAAGAGAGGCCTCAAGGATAACTCCTAGATTCTTGGCTAGTTCAACAGATGGAAGGTGCTTCCCTTCCTGGGAAGAGAAACACATTATCATTTTTCCTCTGTGTTAAAATGTTGTAAGTGATATGTTTATCAAATTTATTTGATGTATCAGAGGAAGGGCAATTAGAAGGGAAGCTGTTTACCATGATAGAGTTTATTTTATTTTTGATAGAGTCAAAATACAATCAAACTAAATTTATTTATCTAAAAATGTAAATTCATTTTGGAATTCTAAAATATTTGTTAGATGAAAAGTGCTGGAGAGGATGTGGAGAAAGAAGTACACTTATCCATTGTTGGTGGGAATGTCAAATGGTACAACTGCTATAGAAGGCAGTTTGGCGGGTCCTCACAAAGCTAAGTATAGAATTGCCATATGACCCAGCAATACAATTGCTAGGTATCTATTCAGAGGACACGAAGGCAAAGACACAAATGGACATTTGCACACCAATGTTTATCGCAGCACTATATACGATTGTAAAGAGATGGAAACAGCCCAAATGTCCATCAACAGAAGAGTGGCTAAACAAGCTGTGGTATATACATACGATGAAATACTATATAGCTGTAAGATAGAATAAAGTGATAAAGTATTCAACAACATGGATGGACCTTGAGGACGTTATGCTCAGTGAGATTAGCCAGAAATAAAAGGACAAATACTGTATGGGCTCACTGATATGAACTAACATTAATAAATGAACTTGAGAATTTCAATTAAGAACAGAGACCATCAGGAGATAGAAATAGGGTAGATTTTAAGTAATCGGAGCTGAAGGGATACAGATTGAGCAACAGGACAGATTGTAAAAATTCAGAAATGGACAGCACAATACTACCTGATTGTAGTACAATAAAGTTAGAACACTGAATGAAGCTGAATGTGAGAATGATAGAGGGAGGAGGGTTGGGGCCCAAATGAAATCAGAAGGAAAGATAGACGATAAAGACTGAGATGGTATAATCTAAGAATGTTTAGAGTATACAAGGATAGTGACTAAATGTACAAATTAAAAAATGTTTTTGTATGAGGAAGAACAAAGGAATGTCAATATTGCAGGGTGTTGAAAATAGATGGTTATTCATATTTTAAAACTTGATGTGCGAGATAGCAAAAAATGGCTATTTGGTACAAAATTTATATTTTGAATAGTGCATCTCCTAATATAACTTTTATGGACAGTTTAATTGACCACCATAACTGCATGGAACCTTGAGTAGGGCATGAGATTTTGTAGGTTTGTCCAGAATGATGCTCCTATAAATCCCAGAGTGATTTGAACAATGAATAAAAATGTATTTGCAAAGTTCCCCTGGAGGAATGGTGAGAAAGAGGGAAAATTCACTACCCCATATGGAAAAGGCCTGATACTTTTGCAAACAGTGAGAACAACAAAATCAATAGGCCAAACCCTCAATCTTGGGGTTTGTTCATATGAAATGTATCCCCACAAAGAATAGGCTAAGCCTACTTAAAGTTAGGCCTAAGAGAACCTCTTTTGTTGCTCAGATGTGGCCTGTCT
The DNA here is from genome assembly GCF_023851605.1 of Tamandua tetradactyla. Classification (NCBI taxonomy): domain Eukaryota; kingdom Metazoa; phylum Chordata; class Mammalia; order Pilosa; family Myrmecophagidae; genus Tamandua; species Tamandua tetradactyla. The sequence goes on from NC_135345.1 coordinate 17,851,072, forward strand.
TTCAGTCAACACGGCAAGCAAACTCACTGCCCTCCCCCTCTCTACATGGGACATAACCTCTGGGGTATAAACCTTCCTGGCAGCATGGAACAGAAATCATAGAGTGAGCTGGGACTCAGCATCAAGTGATTGAGAAAATCTTCTCGACTGAAAGGGGGAAGAGAGAAATGAGACAAAATAAAGTGTTGGTGGCTGAGAGTTTCAAATAGAGTCGAGAGGTTATCCTGGAGTTATTCTTACACATTATATAGATAACCCCTTTTTTAGTTTAAGGTGTATTAGAGAGGCTAGAGGGAAGTGCCTGAAACTGTAGAGCTGTGTTCCAGTAGCCATGTTTCTTTCAGATGATTGTATAATGATATAGCTTTCGCAAGTGACTGTGTGATTGTGAAAACCTTGTTCTGATGCTCCTTTTATCTATGGTATGGACAGATGAGTAAAACATATGGATCAAAAATAAATGAATAATAGGGGGAACAAATGTTGAAATAAATTGGGTAGAGGGAAATACTAGTGGTCAATGAGAGGGAGGGGCAAGGGGTATGGTATGTATGAGTTTTTTTCTTTTTATTTCTTTTTCTGGAGCCATGTAAATGTTCTGAGCAATGATCATGGTGATGAATATACAATTATGTGATGATATTGTGAGCCAATGATTGCACACTAAGTACGGACTGTTCACATGTTAAGAATGTTCATATTGTATCTTGATTGATTTTATAATAAAAATAAAAAAATAGTTGTTAGAGACAAGGCGTGCATAGCATGCGTTAGTATTTTCTTGACATGCTAAGACCTCTAGTCAGTACTTAAGAAAAAATAACAAATTCTAGAAAGTTTTAAAATGAAGTGAACAAATATGAAAAGTAAAGTGATAAAAAGAAAATATTTTTGGAAAAGATTTCAATAGGTAAGATTTATATAGAGTTAATATATCTAATTTATAGAGGATTCCTAAACATCGATTTCTTAGAAAACCTAACAAATATCTCATTAAGAAAATAAGAAAAGAACATGAAAATACAATAGAAAACTTCAGTAGCATGAAGAATTTTCATACCAAGAATCAAATCATTCAATTGTCAAAATAACAATAAGAAATAGTATCCTAGTGGATCAAAGCTCAGACTATGGGGGTAGAATTCCTAAGTTTGAAGACCTAGATCTAACACTTACTAACTGGGTAAATTTGGACAAGTATATAATCTTTCTTTGCTTCAGTATCCCTTCTGTGAAATGGGAATCATAATAGTACCTATCTCATAAGATTGTTTTATGGATTAAATGGGTTAATACAGGTAAATTGCTTAGAATAGTTGCTAGGATATAGTAATTACAGGTGGGTTTTAGAAATTATCATTGCCAGTATTATTATTGCTGTTTAGTATCTACATTATTGTTGAATGTTTATACAATGACTACCCAGCATTGGTTAGGTAGAAGAAATGAGTATTTTCATACATTGTAGATAAAAGTATAAATTAGTTCATTGTTTCTGGAGGAAAGTTTGACAGTAAAACCCCAAAGTCTTAATAAATTTTTTTAATAAAGGAATTCTACTTTTGAGAATTCAACCAATCAGTGGTCTATTTAATTATTTGTTCATAAGGATAGTCACAGCAGGATTACTTATAATAGCAAAAATTAGGAAGAACTTTGACTTCTAGGCAAAGAAAAAGTATGAATATATACATTTAATTTCACTCATTCACGTGCTGTATTTCATTGAAGTTACAATAAGAGGTTATTTTAATGAGGCAAAATTCATACACAGGAAAATATACATATATTAAATGTATAATTTGGTGAATTTTGAGAATTGCATATCTTGATGTAACCAAGCACCAACCAGGAACATTTCCATCCCGTCCAGAATGTTCCCTCCTTCCCCATTCTAGTCAAGGGAAGGGACAGTTTTGCAAAGGAAGGGAAGGGATGTACAGATTAAAGCATATAGAGCCATATTCTAATTTTAATAGCACCTTATCTGTTCCTGTGAAATTTCCTCATTTTCTAGAACATGTAGCTAAAATTGTGCTACTGCTTCTCAAGAAATTCTTACTGAATCAGTTACTCATTTTCCCTTTTGGATACTCTCACCCTGTGCTGGCTTTCTAGATTTCCAGCGTGTAGCCTCTTACCTGTCTCTCCTATTTAACTTTCCTTTGGATTGGTACTCTGGTTGTGCCATCTGCCAGGGATTGCTTTTAGTGTCCATCTCTGACCCCAAACCTCAGATCATGCAATTTGGTTTAATGCATGACAGCCTTTGGTCAAATACTGCTTTCCTCCTGTGATTAGTCTCTGTTGAGTTCACTCTCTGGTCTCTCTCCCTCTTGTCTTGGAGGGGGATTGGATGGAATTCTGAGAATGCCTGTACCTGGTCACTGTCAGTGGTCTTAAAGGAATGGACAAACTTGCTGCTCTCACACTTGTATTTCCCTGCTTGATTCATGTACGGATATAGCATCTGGTCTCCTGCTTGTTTTCAAGTAAGAATCAGGAAATATTGTTGCATGATCATTATTCCATAACCTTTTTCTATTTCATATTCAAAATAAATCTGGTTGTTAGCAGTCTGTTTCTGAATGAAACAATTTCTTTGATGTATAAAAATATATTGATCTGGAATTGGCTTAGATTAAAACTGTTCTAACGTGATAATCACTAATTGCTTAGAGAGGAGAGCAAGATAGTAAGATAAGAATGTGTTGAGATAAAAATAAATAGAGAGAGGAAATAATATAGTGAAATAAAAATAATGAAATCAGAGATTTGGGTAAATTTCAGCATTTTGAAAATATGCATTAAATGAGCTGAGGCATTTTCCAGAAAAAGACAGCCAATAGGCACAAGAAGGTCAGAGAGAAAAAGCTTCTAATTATGGAGATACATCTATTCAAATAATATATTGCTAATTTTGAAATAAATTAAGGTACTCAGAAAGAGCTCTCTAGGTGTAAGCTTCACAGATAAATTAGCAGATCTAATAATTGACTTTTTTGACACTTAATCATTCATTCATTCTTCAGCAATCAGGGCAACCTAATCTTTAGTCATATTTATGTTCATCTCTTAAATGGAAACAGTCTATTCATCATGCAACTAAGAGCATGTAAAAGCCCAGCCCTTGCAAATGATCACCCCTGCCCCTTCTCATCTTTAGCGCTTAGTCATGCCACTTTCTTGCTTTGCCTGGCTTTTTTGGGGGCGGGGGGAGTGCATGGTCCGGCAATTGAACCTGGGTCTCCTGCATGGAAGGCAAGCATTCTACCACTGAATCACCCATGCACCCCTTGCCTGGCTTTTAAATATTTGCACTAATGTACTCAGGCCATCCTTTTTTGATATTTTATTTAGATTTCCTTTTCTAGCATATAGGGCTACCCCATTGGACTGTTTACATTTAATATTATTCATGCAAATTTGTTTATTGCAGAAAATGAAAAAAATAGGCAGAAATGTAAACAAGGATATAAATTCCAATTATATAGCCCAGCTGTACAAAATGACTACCAATGTTAAATAATTACTAACATTTCACTGTATGTCATCAATTCTAAGACTCTTGACTATAATTTACACCGATATTTTATTTACCACTAAGAAAGAAGTATTGCTGCAAATTAAACATGACATACTGCTTTCTTTTAAAAAAAATACCAATTGGAAAATTATCTTATACATGGTTAGAAATAGATTTTTATCATGTATGACTTTTGTATATATACAAAGTAGAAAATATATGCAAATAATTTGATTAAAGTAGTTCTAAAATCTCTTTATATTCAGAGTCCAACTCTTCTGTGTCACTTTTTGATTCAGGGTTATCGTTCTCTGTGTTTTTTCCTCACAGTTTCATAATCTCTGCTATCAAGGGCATTGATGATGCAGCATTTCTTAGAACGAGTGCTCCTCTACTATCTTGCAGATTTTCATCCAAGTTACTGATGACCATTTTGCAAGTTTCTGTGGTACTTTCTTGATCTTCAGTAGGATGCAAAGCAAAGTTTTCCAGCCAATGACTAGATTGGGGCTCATATTCTTTCCTTAAATCGTTCATCAACTGAAGCATTGAGGGACTATAATTATCTAGTTGTGCTAATAGGCCACTTTTTTCCTTTTATAATTAATTGTTCAATGGTGGCTTCTAAGAAATCTTTGTCATAAAGATATTCCCTTATTTTTCTCTTCTAGAAGCTTTATGGTTCTAAATTTTTAAAATTTATTTTTATTTTTAAAAGATTTTTATTATTAAACTTAAACAACCAAACATACAAACATTCTTGATATACATTCTCAACATACATGGCATACAATCAATGGCCCACAATATTAGCACATAGCTGTGTATTCATCACCATGATCATTTTTTTGAACATTTGCATTACTCCAGCAAAAGAAATAAAAAAATAAAAAAGAAAGAACTCACACATCCTATACCCCATACCCCTCCTCTCATTGACTACTAGTATTTTCATCTACCCAATTTATTTTCCAATATGGTCTATGAGACATCACAAATTAATTTTGATATTTGAGTGAGGTAGGGATCGAGGTTCATTTATTTTTCATTTTTTATCTGGGTTTTCTAACTATTGGTGAAAAATACCTTTCTTTTAATTTTTGCTAATATGCTAGGTAAAAAATAGTAATTTTGTTGATCCATGTCCTGATGGACTATTGACTTTGATTGTTTCCCTGGATTTCTTTGTTTCTACATCTTTTCAGAGATATTCCAATAATGAATCTCAAAGGGCTAACTTCTTGACATAAGTAAAGAATTATGATTTTTTTTTTGAGAAATGTGACATTGTCATAGCAGGACTTATCTAGTAACTCTCAGCCAATCAATATTAGGAAAAGCCCAGAAGAATTATTGGCAACTAATAATAAAACAATTTTAATAATAACAAAACATATTTTAAATTAACAAGTGTTTAGACTGACTTACGAAGCATTAAGGCAGTGATATTTGTATTATATTGCTCAACTATGGAAGAGGTAGAAATGATTCAAAACAGGGTGAAACATAGGTAAAAAACAAATTATAGTAAATATTTAGATTGGTATAACTGTTAGATGCATAATACATGAGCTATGCTTCCTAGAGAAATGAAAAAAACAGAAATCCATTTTTAAAGATATTTAAAATAACGGTAGAAAGAAGAGAAGAGAATTACATTTCAAGAAATTAGTTTTATGCTGAGAAGTTAAGCCAAATCACTTTAGCAATTTTTCCCTTAGATATCTATGACCTACAAAAATAGGAACCATCCACCTGGTCTCAGAATCTGCATTTCTGGGATTATACTATATATAGATGGGCCATTACACTAGGAGGATAAAACGTTTACATTCATTTTGGAGCGTTAATGACTGAGAAAAGCGGCTAGCTAAGCAACTATAGTAATTATATCAGGAAGACATTTACATTTTTCAAGTAATACAATTCACGCAATTCTTTATGCCACATAAATCTTTTCCATACCCTTCCGGATATTTAGCTTCCATATACTCTATAAGCGCTATAAAATAAATGCATCTCTTCCTTTTCTCTGATATTTTCTACCTGTTAGCTTCTCCCCATAACCACTCACAGAGATGTATTGTTTGAAATTAGAACCCCAAGTAATTTTTCCTACACCCCCATCTTCTTTTATGACAAACAATTATGATTATTAATTATTTGCAAATATTTCTTAAATATATTTATTAGATAGTGTGCATTTCATAGCTCACCACAGATTCATTTCTATTTAACTTCAAAGAGACTAAAAATATAATGCAAGGCTTCAATACAAAGGCAAGTAATTTGCACAGGGAGAGCATCATAATTTTCCTCAAGGAGCTCCAACCTGTCAACCCTTTAAAGTTGCCGAGCATATTTCTCTTAAGAGCTTTAACATTTATTTTTATGTGGCTAAAAAACTATTTTATGTATTGAATCAGGTTCTACCAGTATCTGTGACAACAGTTCTGTCAAAACGCTCGTAAAGCATGCTTACTCATTATGGAAATTTTGAAAGCCTCGGTCTCTTCAAAAATATACGTTTTGCTTTGGAAGCTACCCAAAACAGCTTAAGATTTGGAATGCCATCGAGCGCGAGCCTCAGAAAAGCCATTTTCGTTTCCTAATAAGAGAAGTCAGGACATTGTTAGAGCAATCAGTCTAGTCAACGTCCCTGTGTGTAAAGCTGTTCTCATGACATCCTCTTAAAAGGTTCTCTACAACAGAGAGGTTTTTTATTTTTCAGCATTGCCTTAACAATATACAGGCAGCTTAAACTATCCTAGTGCCTTAAATACAAGCCACTGAAGAGCCAAATGCTCTGAGCTGGTCCTTTCTGACAGAGGAGAAAGGCCAACAAGCCCGCCCCAAATGGTAGAGCAGTGCATAATTAAAAGCCATCTGTGTGTCTTGTGTACCCCTTTCTGTATGTGAGATAGGGCCAGCACTATGTGAGTACTTAAAAGCGCCTTTCAAAATTTCAAATCCTTATCGAGACATAACCCTACAGTGTGGAGAATAAGACAAACCAAAGTATTCATCACCAGCTCCCACCCACTTCTTTTCTTTCTCTCCTGTGTGAGGGATTTACAACCAAATTAACATAATGCCTTACCGCTGCACTAGAAATGTTTATTGTAGATTTTAAAATATTCTATAGTTCATGCAAAAGAGTTAAGTTGTAGGAGCTAAGAAAATAACTTTCTTGTGTGTGTCTGTTGAGATGATTGTCAGAAGTTCATGCTGAATGCTAACGGAGCCTCTGCCCTACTCCCACGAACATATGCTGGTTACTAAGACTTCAGATGCAGAAGTTGTATTTTTTCTTTCTTTAGGATGAACTTGGCTTTCAAGCAAATATTTAATATATTTTATTATCTGGGCAATAACTGGTCAAGGAACCTACTCATTAGTTCTTGTAGTGGCCTTGAGTCAGAACTAGATGAGTCTCCTTTTAATCCCATAAGTCTCCTTTTAAACCAGTAATTGCCTGGCTCGCTGAAGAGAAAATATGTGTTTAGTAGGTAATTTTAGAGGATTGGCTCATCCTACACAGATCAGACTTCCCATCCAACAGTACATTTTCTTGTTTTATTCTTGTGGACAGGGATGCAACAAAGGGAAATCAGCACTGAATCAAGTTTGGCTTAGATGCTCCACAAGTCCCTTCTAACTCTTAGATTAGATGATTTCATGAGTCTGATTTGTTAGAATCCTGCATGCATCTCAAAGGTTCAGTGAGAGTGTACAGGGGTATTATGTAAATGGATGAAAGCATATTCAATGATCTGGAATTTTTACAATGTCTCTTGATAAGATTTTGCTTCCTACATTTCATACCTATAGTATGTATATCACTGCTCTATACCCTCTCTACATTTGCCAAGACACAGAGTCCTTTCTTTTGTGATTTCAGGCCTAACTACTCAGAAGTTCAATTTAATAATCCTTTCCAAAATGCAGCTGGTTTGTCCACATTGAGGTATAAATTATTGATATTCCATAATGCAACAATTCTTAATTTCCACAGGCCCATATACTAGCAGGATATCCGGTCTTTCCTAAATCCCTAGAGGCTTATTGGGGTTTTAATTGGTCCTTTCTGGTTGTTTTTTTCACTTGTTATTATAGCCAGAACTCACCCATCCACTCTTTTGAGGTCAGAGAACTTGGGAACTACAAGGTCCTGAGCTGGCCACCTCCAGAATGTCATTCACCCCTTGCCTGTGAGGCTGTTGCTACTATTGACCCACAAAAAAATCATGGGGTCACAAAACCACTTGGTCTCAGTGTGTTTTTTTGTGTACAAGAGATCCAATCCTTGAAATGTTTCAGATCTTCCTGGAGGTCTGCATTTTGGCCAGTTGGTTTTGGGCATGGGGAGGAAGAAGTCTCTCTACCTCCCTGTCCCTAGACTGGTTTCTGGGTGTCATATTAACCTTTTCATGGGATAATGGACAGGAAAGATCCGTTTTCTGCAGGGATCTCCTCATCCCCTACTTCAGGAGTGTGGTCTGGCTCCAAAGGACCTAATAAAAAACAACTAGTAACGGCCTTAGTTTGTCACTGCTGCTATGACAAATAGCACACATTTTGTTGATTTAACAACAAGAATTTATTGGTTCACAGTTTAGAAGGTTAGAAGTACAAAATCAAGGCCTGGGGAAGGCCATGCTGTCTCCCTGAAATCTGTAGCATTCTGGTACTAGCTTGCCACAATCCTTAGGGTTCCTTGGCTTGTAGCCCTACCTCCGTCACATGATGATCTCTCTCTCTCTGTGTCTGCTCTTCTCATTTCCACTGGTTTCTGACTTCTGGCTCCCATGGCTGTGACCAAATTACTTATCTTCATAAGGTCCCCAGATATACAGATTAAGGCCTACATTCATTTGGCCATATGTAAATGGATCTTGGGAGATCTTTTTCACAATTGAGTCCACACCTTGACTAAAGAAATATTTTAAAAAGGATCCTATTTTCAAATGAGTTCACACTCACGGGAGCACAGATGAAGATTAAGAACATGATTTTGTTGGGGTACATAATTTAATCTATCACAGTAAGTAACCTGACAAGAATTTCAAGGCTATGCGGTCATTTTCACTGTCAACTTCTTAAATACAAGTAGCCCAATAATGAGACTTGCTGAGTTGATATTTACAAGGTCCATATTTTCATAAGTTCATGGAACTCATGGGAAAAAAACATGCAGGCATGTCAAGTTATCTTTTTGTTCTTTTATCCAAGATAATAGCTTCTAATTTTCGGATCCCAGTTCTCCAAATTTTTGTACCTTCATAATAACTCCAAGTTTTATAACACTCCCAATTTATCAGTTATTATTATAAGTTTCTCTTGGGAAAGAAAAATCTCAGACTGTGATAGATTATTCAGCACTATTTTGTGGCTCTGTTTACTGAAATGATATATATATATATATATATATGTATATATATACAAAGAATCAAATTTCATGAATTCCGTAAATATCTATTTTCATGTCTATAATGTGTCATTCTCCAGTTATAGATTCTCTGGAGACCATGAAAAGAATAAGACAACCCTGAAGGAAATTATGTGCATTGACAATCTGTGAAGTAAAATGTTCATAAAATGATTTCCATGAGTTTACAGTCAAATGATATAATAATATTCAACAATGTAAATAATAGTTTATTTTAAATAAATTGCCTGCAAAGAAGTATAATAAAATTCTTTGGAAATGTGGATGAAATTCACAATTATTTAAAAGCTATAAAAATTAGTATGACAAATAACTTGTACACTATTGTTTATACAGCAGAAGAAAAACTAAATTTCTCAAAGAATTTCTGCTTTCTGCTTTTTCTCTTGGCTGTGGCAAAATGCCTTGCCTTGTTTTCTTATTTTCTGCAAGCTGTTATTTGAAAACAAGCCTTTTATCAAAAGAACTAAAAATGTTCAGTTGCAGTAGTTCAAGCTGATGAAGCAAGGTCTATGGATTTATTGTTTAAGTAGCATTTTATGTAATTGAAAGGTACAGCTTCAAGGATGTTGTTATTGAAAGAAAATTTATTTGCTGATTTCATTTACAACCATGACTACTGACTCTTAGAGATAAACTCCTTTATTTCAAAAATGGATGTTTGCTATCTTTAAAGTCATGTATTAAAATATGTTAAATTAGAGAAGTATTTATTCAATTTAATGTTTGTCACAAGAAATGACAGGGAACTAACTTATTTTTTTAGATCACATAGTACTTTGTGTTAAACACTTTCCATACATTCCTTCATTTAATTTTTACAACTTAAGGAAGAAATTGCTCTCCATTCATCCACCCACTCATCAATCTACCCAACAAATGTTTATTAAATAATTACTGTATTTTAATAATATTTATGGCAATGATAATGACAATAAAAAGAACATCTATAATTTATTGAAGGCTTGCCATGAGAATAGTAATATTTTCCTCATGGATTTGTTGTTCAAATGAGAAGATCCAATGCATATAAAACATTTATCATGGTACTTGGCATACTCATTAGCTTGATAAGTGTTGACATGCATCCTATTTTCTGTCTTTCTCACTTTTCTCCTGAGAGCTATGTGCTAAAAGGCATTCAGAGTCCATGTAAGAACCTTCTCTAGGGAGTATGGACACTATCCTGAATAAAATACCAGTTTCAAACTGTTATGTACCCAAGAAAAGCCATGTTCTTTTAATCCTAATCAATCATGTGGGGACAGATCTATTGTTGGGTAGGACCTTTTGATTAGATTTCCATGGAGATGTGACCCAGCCAATTGTGGGTGGAACCTTATGATTATTGAAGATGTGACCCCACCCATTTAAGTGGGTCTTAATCCTTTTATTGGAACCCTGTATAAAGAGAACAAAACACAGAAAACATAGAGAGAGCCTCAGAGTTGACACAGATCGCAGAGAAATGGAACCAGACACAGACACGTTGGAGATACTTAGAGAGTCAGTTGAAATCAGAAGCCTAGAGAGATGGACAGTAGACATCACCATGTGCCTCCCCATGTGACAGAGGAATCTTGGGCTCAATTAGCCTTTCTTGAGTGAAGGTATCCTCTTATTGGTGCTTTAATTTAGACATTTTCAAAACCTTAGAATTGTAACTTGTAACTTAATAAATTCCCTTTATAAAAGCTAATCTGTTTCTAGTATATACATTCTGGCAGCTTTAGCAAACTGAAATATGCAGGTAAAAGTATTTTATTGTATAGGCTCTTTTTTAAAAAAAAATTTTTATTGAGATATCTTCACACACATACAGTCCATCCAAAGTATATGATCAATGGTTCACAATATCATCATATAGCTTTTATTTAGGTCTGCATGTGTGCATAAACATCCTCATTTCACGTAACTTTTTAATGCTTTGTCTTATCTATCAGCTCTTTCTAGCTACTGTTGTAATTCTAGGAATAATCCTAAGCCTTTTCTCTATCCCCAAGCTTGCTCAGTTTCTTGAGGCCCCAGGCAATCTACCTGATACCAACACCCCTAACTTGCACAGGCCCCCACAGTACTTATTAATTTAGCCCTGGTCACTTCCTCTATTCCAGTGTCTCCTTGCCCATCCTCTTCTGTTAACTGGATGCTTTCATGATTTCTGAAACTCAGGGTTTGTCTGTGCCCCAGTTCATAGGACTGGTGGTCAGAGTCTCCTTTTAACCCAGAACCAGAGAGTTGCTAGACTAATAAGACTGCCAGTCATCATTAATCATCATCATCTATCATTGTAATTGAGGATGCAGAAAGACCACAGAATTATTTATCTTACATTGTAAACTCCATATTACTAACTCTTGAATGGCCCTCTCTTTGCCATCCAAGACTGGAATGACAGCTCATAATTGATTATTTTTTATTACAAAGCATTTTTCCTAATGGAGATGATTTTTGTTTTCCCTAACATACATAACACATGCACATGCTTATGATAGACTAATATTGTAAATACATTGTATCTATCCTCAGAAGTAACATCACTATTCCTACTTTTTCATGTAGGTAGGTAAATACCACTTGGTAAGGGGCATTTAAGATTGATCTTTTGGAAGAAAATTCCACTTGGGCATTCTCAATTCCTTGAGTTAAAGCCATCATTATTTGAGGAACTGACTCCATTTATTTTGGGAAACTCACCGAAATGGGGTGAAAATGGGTGGTAGGAACCTGTCTTCTTAGAGAAATCTTTAATCAGTATATAGATGCTGTCAAATTGAATGTTACATGTTCCTGTTATAAATATAAATTAGAAGCTTTTTTAGCTAGGCTGTCCCAGCAAAAATGGGAGAAATATTTTCTTAAGAAGAGATCTTTAGATTGAACTACTTAAGTCTCACTTACGTTTACTTAATAGTAAGTAATGGTTGTTTTGGGAAATGTACGTGGGCTACTGTAATTGCCTTAGCCGACAATGAAATGTTCTCTTAACTGTGCCTTGGGGAGTGAAGAGAGAGGTTTATGCCCATGATTGGGTGGTTGGAAGGAGAGGGCTGGTTCTGGGCTCAACATGTTCCTCATGCTAATATCTCTCCTGATCTTGACTCCGGGGGAACCATTGTAGGAAGAAGCAATGTAGACAATAATTGGGAATTCTCTTGGAATTTCCAGGCTGTTTGGGTTTAGTGTTTATACTTCATGCAAATCACATCAAAGAAGAGGTGACTTTTCAGGAAGCTAGTGATAGTATCTGGCAATGGTAAATTGGACAGTTGCTTTGGGCAGAAAAAGTTGTTCTTTTAGTTCAAGGAAAGAGCATGGCAGAATATTGACTACCTGATATCCATTTTAACTTAGATATTAAAAGCCAAGTGACATTATTGTGTACTTTAGGATAATGAAGGTAGACATATGGGTTATATACATTCAAAGAAAATAAAGCTTTGGGAGGTCATATAGATAACAAGCAAAATGCTGGGAGTAAAACCCAGTTCTGTACTACATCCTCAGGCAACTTCTCTTACCATTTGTAGACATTTTTCTGAAATTCTTTCCTAGTAATTTTCCTTTTCTCTGCATGATAAATAATTGGTATAAAGGAGAGCACTTCTTATAACAGCAAAATTCTTCAGTAAATAGTGAGATAGTCATTGCAAGTTGTTCTCTGACTCTCTGTCCTTTGTTCAAACGTACTATTCACATATTCAGAGACAGAGTGTCTCTGTGACTTAATTATGATGAGGATAATAATTGGAAGTAGGTGGTTATGTTATTCTAGAGGATATAATTAAATGTGGAATTGCACTATTAGCTGGGCTTTTAGCACCATGCATTATCCTTATGAAAAGTGATATTATGATTCTACTATACAGTGTTCAGATAAAAAATTATTTAGAGTAAACACTTTAGATCAGAGAGCATTAAGAAATATATTAGATCTAGAAGGCCTCCCAAAGAAATTATTAAGATACTTTGGAAATTTTGCAATATATGCTAACTAATGGAAGCATAAATGCAGGCCATTGACTTTCTTTTCAAACAATAGTTTTACTGTAAATAGAATTGGCAACTTTTTCTGTGCCTGAAAATCAGCAGAAATAAATTAATAACTAAAGTGGATATCATAGGAACATGGTGGCAGTTTGTTTCAAATCTTCCCATTTCTCTTATTGGAAATCCTATCAGAACAGGGAAGCTAGGGAAAATACCTGAAATTACATTCTCAGCACAGTTAGGAAACCAAAACTATCCATGAACTCCAAGTTACATGGAACTGTGGCCCAAAGCAAATGAAATCAATGCTAATCTCATGAGTAAGATGGAGGCTGAGGGTGGGATGAAGAATGGGGAACATGGAAGGGCAGCAAATATTAGAAACTAAAAGCACTCCTAGAAGGAGCAGACCCTTCTCTGAATGGGAACATCTATGAGCTGGTCTGAGATAGACCAAGGCATTATTGATAAGGGGAAGGAGAGGGTATGTGGTTAAAGAAGTTACAGAAAGCACCAGGGGAAATCAAGAGGTGAATTGTCTCAGAAAATACCATATTCTAAAAGGGAGTGAACTCTTTGGTAGGCAGAACTTATACCTATTGGTATGAGTGGCAAGAACAGGAACCAGATGAAATTAGAATTAGGGGTAGAAGTTCTTCTGAGCTGGGTTAGGTGCTAAGTGGCAAAGCAGATATGGGCCACACTGAAAATAATAGTCTTCTACTTTAGCAGTAATATGAACAAAGAAACCTAGCAAACTGTCCATAGGATCTCTTGCTAATAGTTAATCTAGGAAAACCAAATCATTTAAATATGAATAGCACAAATATTCACTGTCACCCCAAAAATACTATAAGAAAAATGTGAAAAAGAACACCCAGACTCCTCTATGCTGAAAGAAAGCTCAACAGAAATTGTTGTCATGAAGCAGATGAAAATTATAATCCAAAATTTCAGTGTGAATTAAAAAAAATCATGAGTAGTTGCATCTTTGAAGGCATACCAGGTAGCAGAAATATAAGACATCAGGGAAGATCTGAGCAGTCAACAGAAATTATTGGCCAGGCAGTCAGAGGAGTTGAAGCAGGCACTGGTAGGATTCAAAAAAGAAAGAGAAGAAAAAGAAAAAAAATACATGTAAAAAGTACATTACAATGCTGGAGACCCCAGTTCAATTCTGGAAGCCTGCCTATGCAAAACCAATACCACCACCAACAACAAACTAAATTACAAGAAGCACAACGGGCAACAGATATCCTAGGAAGCACAGTAAAGGACATAAAAGAAAGAAATGAGAAAAACAAGCAAATTAAACACAAGTAAAGAGAAACAATGATAGAAAGAAAAGAAATTGAATAGAGCCAGAGATCCAACATACACACAATTGGAGTTTCTAAAGGAAAAGCCAGAACAATGAAATATAACAATTATAAAAAAAATTAATTTAAGAAATCCTCTTAGAAAAAAAAAAAATCTGAAGTTACATACTTAACTTCATAGTCTATAGAAAAATGAACCAGAATGGTCAATGCGAAGATGTAACAGACTTAAATTCTAGGCTGTAAAGGATAAACAATCTATTGGACTTCCAGATAAAAAGTTAATGTCACCTTCAAGAGAAAGAAAATTTGCATCCATCAGATTCTCCCACTGCAACCTTGAATTTCAGATGGTAGTGAAGCAACATCTATACGTTACTCAAGGAAAAAAGTGAGTCGAGAATTTTATATTCAGTCAAGCTCTTTCAAGTTTACCATTTTGACTTGCAAAATCTCAGGGAATATTGTTCATATGAAATCTTTTTAAAGAAACTACTAAAAAAATGTAAAGTTTTTTACATTTTTTACATTTTGTTGAGTAAAGTTCAACAAAATTATGGTTAGCGTTGAACACATTTAAAGACAGTTAAATCATAGGTAAAATAAGGGTATCACTGTGGTATGTTAATATTGTGCCTAGCTTCCTCTATACTTTGCCCCATGCACCTTTTCCCTTTGCTGATTTTGTTTTGCATCCTTCTGTTATAATAAATCATGGCTGTGAGTATGACCCTGTATTGGATCCTGTGAGTCTTCCTAGTGAATCATCAAAACTGGGAACAGTTGTGGGGAGCCCCAACATAGTGACTAAGGGTAACCATTTGCACAAAATAAAAAACTTCCAAAATACCAGTATAAATACAATAAAAGAAAATAAAAGAGATCACAAGTCCTCTGAATGCCTGGCCAATAATTTCTGTTGACTGCTCAGATCTTCCCTGATGTCTTATATTTCTGCTTCCTGGTATGCCTTCAAAGATGCAACTACTCATGATCTTTTTAAATTCACATTGAAGTTTTGGATTATAATTTTCATCTGTCCACCCATCCGACTTTCACCTATAACGTGATGGAACTAAAACCAAACATTGTTGTACAATTCATTTACTAAAAGAAAAAAAGACCCTCAGAATGGCTCTGTAAATAAAACTAAAATCTGTGCTGAAGCCACACCCACTTAAATTCATTCAAAAAAGTTAAAAATAAAAGGATGAGAAAGTTATACAGACAAATGAAAACAAAAAAAAAAGAAAGAAAGCAGAGGTTGCAATCTGAAATATATTATATAAAAAAATTACTCTAAGTCATTAAATGAGGCAAAAGAAGGGTTCAATTCACAATAAAAATATAATGGCTATACAGTACTGAAGGAAAATAATTCACAATGAAGATGTAATTTTTATAATAATCTGTACATCAATTAATATAGCAACTTCATCTCATGCAGAAGCAATTCTAAGAAAAATAGGAAAATAACAAAAAGCTTTAATTCCTCTCTCTGCATACAAGATTAAGAGAATAAAAATAAGTATGTAGGTGATTGTTTTATTTTGCTAGGGCTTCTATGACACACTTGCTGGCATAAAGCAATAGGAATTTATTTTGTCACGGTTTTGGAGGCTAGAAACTCAAAACCAAGATATTGCTAGGCCAGGTATTCTCTCAGAGTCTGTAGCCTTCTAGTGATGGCTTGCCAGAAATCTTAGACATTCCTTGGCTTGGAAATGCATCTTTGTCTCCATCACACGGTGGTTCTCTCTTCTTCTCTTGCTTTTCCTAATTTCAGATCAGTCATCTGAATTTCCTCTGCTCATAAGGACTTATGCCATATTGAATTAAGTCCCACTCTCATTTTGTTTGGCCTCACCTTCACTAATAACATCTTCAAAGTCCTATTTACTAATCAGTTCACATCTGCCCCTGACTCATATTAAGTAATAACATTCAAAGATGCTGTTTTAGTTTGCTAAAGCTGATGAAATGCAATATATCAGAAATGGGTTGGCTTTTACAATGGGGATTTATTAACTTACAGGTTCACAGTTCTGAGACTGTGAAAATATCCAACTCAAGGCATCAGCAGGTGATGCTTTCTTCCCAAAGACTGGCTACCAGTAATTCTCAAGAGATGGTGATGTCTGCTGGATTCTCTTCTCTCTTGAGTTTTGTTGCTTCCAGCTTCTGGCTTCAAATGGCTTCCTCTGTGTCTATGGTTTCTCTCTGTTTTCTGGGTGTCTTCTTTGCTTAGCTTCTTTGGCTTTTCATCTTGTATAGAGGACTCCAGTAAGAGGATGAAGATCCACTGGGGCATGTCTCGACTGAAATCACATCATTAAAAGGTCCTGCCAACAATAGGTCTATACCCATGGGAATGGACTAGCTTTAAGTACATGATCTTTTCTAGGTAGCTTCAAACCATCACAGATAACTATTTGTGAATGAGTTTACATCCAGGGGACCAGGATTTAGGATTTGAACATGACTTTTGTAGAGGATGTGATTCAATCCCCATAGTAATCTATACGATATAATCATTAAGGTAAGTATGGTGGAATATCTATCAAATTCTGAATTCTAATAATAGAGAATATCTTCTTTTCAAATGCCTTTGCAACAGTTGTAATAATTGGCCATGGTTCCAAAATGCAGAGAAAAATCAGACAGCATTGTCACAATGCAGTAAAAGTAGAAATTAATGACAAAAGCATAAAATGAAGAAAAGATTTCACACCTTGAAATTATCTTTTAAAACTCTATCCAATGACTTTTGGGGAAAGAGAGAAATTTAGCAGAAAGTACAGAATTTCTTGAAAAAAGTTAATGAAAATATTATGTATCATCTTAAGACTTATAGTAATAAAAAAAGCATAAGAATATGACTCAAAAGACAGGAAAATAACACCAAAATAAACCAAAGGAAAGTTGAAGGAAGAGATCAATGATGATAAAACCAGAATGTAAGGAGTTTGAGAACCAGATAAAAAAATAAATTAAAAATCTGATGATTTGGAAAAAAATGATAAAGTGACTAAATGGCAAGAGAACCTAATTAAGAAAAAATGAAGAAAGTCCAAATATGTATCAGAAATGATCCAAGAAAAAAAAAGAGAAACTAAAAACATTATAAAAGGCTTCTTTGGACAATACTATGCAAATAAATTTTAAAACTTGCATGAAAAGAATGATTTTCTAAGAAAATATTATTTACTAAAATTGACCCAGAAGCAAAAGAACATCCCAAGAGACAATTTCTGTGGCTGAAAATAGGGAAATAGAGAGATTATGGCTTCCCCATTGACTGTCTCTGAAATCCATCCTTCCAAACTGTACTCTAATGCTGGGACTTGGGGCTCTATAAACTTCAGTCCACAGGCTCTTTTGCCTGCTGGCTTTTGCACTAAGGGAGGTTGGAAGACAGGAGTAGGGAAGAAGGGATTTTCTACATTTTGTTGCTTTTTCTGTTTGTCATCCCTGCAGCAATGCTGCCCCAGCAGGATGGTCAGTTCCACCCCCATTCCATGGACATTCCAGGAACAAGCCCTGTCCTGCCTCTGAGGTCTGACTCTTAGCTCTGCTGGGCCCCTCCTCTAAATTCCTATCTTCTTCTAACCCAAGTCTCTTCCCCTTTGTTCCTCTGCCTTTAGGGTGGTAGCTGCTTCCTGAAATGATCTCTTGCTCTACCTCAATTTCCTCTCCTGCTGTTTCAGCTTTTCAATACTTATGCAACCAGTTCTCTATATTAAATTCCCTATGTTGAAATACATAATGTGGTGTTGATCTTAACCTTATCTTAACCTCTTCATGTCTCAGTTTCCTCAGATGGAAACAATAATGAAAACAATAATAATTATTACAATAATACTATTATGTACCTCATTAAGTTGTGAAATAAAATGAATTAATAGACATAGATTCTTAGAGCAAGATTTGGCACAGATAAATACTACTACAAAGTTATCTGTGTTATTGAAAAGTTCTATCCTCACCCCCTCCCCTACCTAAAAAATAAAGCACAAGGCTCAGACAGATTTAAAAAGGACCTTTATGAAAACTTTAAAGTACAGATACTTCCGTTGCTATTTAATCTGCTTGAGAGCATAAAGAAAGAAGGAAAACTTCCAAATCAATTTTTGTGATATGAGAATAACAGGGCTAACAAAGCTTAAGAAAAATTTTACAAACAGGAAAACTGTAGAACTATTTCATCTATAAAGGTGAAAATCCTAAATGAGGCTTTAGCAAAGAAACTTGACAGTGCATTAAAGGATGCTATGCCATGAACAAGTCAGAAATGAAAAATAGTCTCAACATTAGGAAATCCATTATTATAATTCATCTCATTAACAGATCTAGCAGACATATTTAATTTTGGGGACCGCGGAACTCAGTTCTTGGTCTCCTTTTCTCTAGCTACATCCACTTTTTTAGCAGCCTCAAATTCTCTTGACTTCAAATGTTATACATAGCCTATTTTTGTACAGCCCTGGAGTTAAGAATGGTTTTAATATTTTTAAAAATAAAAGCAAAAATAACAAAACAACAAAGAGGTTGTATATTGCCCCAAAGTCTACAATATTTACTATCTGGCCCTTCACAGAAAAGGTTTGCCTATTCCTGAGATACAATATGATGATTTTCAGAATAGACTGACTTTAAAAAAAAATTTATTTAAATACACTTCATAACCATCAATTGCATGTATTGCATAACTCCATGAATTTCCACAAATTGACCTTACCTGTGGAACTATCACCCAGATCAAGCAACAGAACATTACCTGGTCCCCAAAAGTGACCTCGTGCTTGAAATGGCCCAGCTTTTGTTATTACACATTTTCACTCCACTACAATGTTTAGAGCATATTTTTAGAATTTGCCTCTAATATCCTTGATTACTTCTCCCACTCTTATTAATATAATTTCCTTTCACCAAAATGAAAATTCCTTAACTTTATCATTATCTTGCCCTATTTTTTTAATTAGGGAATTTGTAAGTATACAGAAAAATCATGCAGAACATAAGAGTTCCCAAACACACCCCTCACATGCTCAATTTTCCCAATTATTAGCACTTTGCATTAGTGTGGTAGTTTTGTTCCATTTGATAGAACAATATGATTATAATTATATCACTATCGCCCATAGTTTAAATTAGGGTTCACGTTTTGTCTTGTATCGTCCCACAATTTAAAAAAATTTTTATTCTAGTGACATATATGCAACTTTTATACACATACACCCTAAAAATTTCCTTTTTAATCACATTTAAATATAAATTCAGTGGTATTGGTAGCATTCACATTGTTGCTTTACCATCACCGCTGTGCCAGTTTGAAAGGATTTATGCACCAAGAAAGCCATGTTTTTAATCCAATCAATTTTGCGGGAGCAGCGGTTTCTTCTAATCCCTGTTCAGTACCATTGGTTGGAAACTGATTCGGTTATCTCCACAGAGATGTGGCTCAATTAATTATGGGTAGTAAACTTAATTAGATGGAGACATGATTCCACTCATTTGGGTGAGTTTTGATTAGTTTACTGGAGTCCTATAAGGGAGGAAACATTTTGGAGCAAACTGGAGACTCTGAGAGTGCAGAGAAGAACAGAACGCCACATGAAGTGGAGAGTCCATCAGCCAGCAACTTTTGGAGGGAAAGAAGGAAAATGCCTCCTGGGAGCTTCATTAAGCAAGGGCCACAGAGAGAAAGCCAGCAGATGCCGCCATGTTCACCATGTACCCTTCCAGCTGAGAGAGAAATGCTGAAAGTCGTTGGCCCTCTTGAACCAAGGTATCTTTCCCTGGATGCCTTGGATTGGGCATTTCTATAGACTTGTTTTAATTGGGACATTTTCTTGGCCTTAGAACTATAAACTAGCAAGTTATGAAATTTCCCTTTTTAAAAACCATTCTGCATTCTGGCAGCTAGCAAACTAGAACAACTACCAATCTTTACCAAACATTTCCATCAACCCAAAAAGAAATCAAGCAATTGACTCTCCATTCCCTACAACCTCCCCAACCCTTGGTAACTACAGTTTAATTATGAATTTTGCATATTTTAATTATTTCATATCGGTGAGATCATATAATATTTGTCCTTTTGTGTTTCGTTTATTTCAATTATGTAATGTCTTCAAATTCATGAAAATTCCTTAAGTTTATCATTTATTTTGCCTTACATATATTTTTTAACAAGTTAAAAATTTAACAGAAGAAAAGACTCAAAACTACATCAGGTAGAGCAACCCTAAACTAACCCAACAGCATTGCGTAGGATGGCATAATGGCATCTTAACTGACAGAACATAAGGCTCAGAATAACATAGTACTTTATTGTAAATAAAGAGGGACTCTTTGTGTTTTCAAGGCAGTCTATACACAATATAATGCTAAAGTTGCTATGGAAACTATTGAGTGATAGAAAAAAGCCAGTTGCATACAACTTGTATAATTCATGGATTTCTGAGAATTTTCATCTCCAAGTTTATAATACACAGAACTTCTTACCAATGGGGCATTTTCCTATTTGAAAAAAAATTTTTTTAATTGTCTGTAGGTACTGAAATACTTCCACTGATTGGATTACTCTGAAAAAACTTGCCTAAAGTATCAAAATTTTGTTTTGAAGGCTTCAAATTGTTAAATATACTTGTTTTTTTTTTTTTAAAAGAAAGACTCACACATGCAAACACAAAGGGGAGAAGTTTAACAGGGATAAATGATCTTTCAGAAGATAAGAAGACTGATAATTTAGAAATCAATACCTTACAAGTAATAATTTTTTATTGATGCATCTGAAACCAGTTTAGAAAAGATTGCAGGATTCTATGTCCTAGGCCAGAGATATTTCCACTGTCCTTTTCAAAGAGAAAGAAACATGAATTTATCAATCCAACAAGGACCTGCTAAGCACCTTTTCTATTTTTAGTGCTTTTCCAGGTACTGGTGACACAGGAGAAAACAAGACCTTAAGAATAAAATGTGTTTTCTCATAAAACTTACATTCTAGAAATGAGAGATGATAAACAAATACAAATATTAGCTAATGATGAGTGCTATGATGAGAGTCAAACAGCGGGGCTATTTGTTTTACTGGTGGGCAGTTGGGGAAATTGTCATCGGATTCCATTTGATCTAAATCTTAAATGGCAAGAAGGAGGCAGCTATGTTAAGGTTTGAAGAAACAGCACCTCTTATGGACCAGGACATGGGGCAAAGCCTCTGGAACATAGATGAATTTCTCTCTCTCTCCCAGGAACTCTGAGCTGCAATGCAGTACTATACCAAGCGAAGTCCCGCGTCCAAATGACATTTAGAGGTCACTGTGCTAGCTGACATTTGAAGTATGCCATTAAAAGGAAAGTTTTGCCTTTTTTGTTGACATCCTTCTCTGCAGGCATGGTCTTGATGCTTCCAAGTAATCTCCTATCAGAAATGGAAGATTCAACAGCAGTGCTGTTGTTCAACATGTGCTTTTTTGCTTATCTTCTCTTTTGCTTTTGTCCTTCCCTTCCCTTCCCTTTCTTTTTCCTTCCCATGCCTCCCTCCTTCCCTCCTTCATCATTTATTCCAAGCACCCCAAGGGAAGTTTTGTGGGAGCAGACTCATCAATTGGAGTTTATCAAGAACAGGTGGTCCTCATTCAAGAAATTCAAACACACAGCTTGCTTCAGCCTTGGCTGACTTTTGGAGGCAGAACTTAAAAGTCCCAGATTCCCAAATTTCAAAACACAATAACCTCTTCTGTTTGTTTCACTTAGTACAGCAAATGTCTCTCATTTGTGAGATCAACATCTTTGGTGTGCACATTTTGAGGTGGGAGTGTGGGGGAAAGTGTTATGTCAACAGTGAGGAGGAAACCAAACTTCTTTCTCTATGCATGAAAATAATGACTAATTCTTTTACATCAGGGTTGGCCTTTGGGATATTGGTTTTGAGAACTTTGTTCAATGGTGGGATTGCGAGTGCGGACAACAGACACATAAATGAAAAGCACAAATTATGATTATGGGCTGAGGATAAATGTAAAGACCTACTGTAGTATGTAGCACATCCAGAAAGAAAAGTATTTTAGAGCATTTTATAACTTTTCCATAAATAGAGTGGGAAGAATTATTATGTTTTACTAACTCTGGACTTCAAACTCTTGAGTACAATTGTTAGTAGGGTCAACATACTTTGGATATTACTGTTAATATTATTGTTGTAATTAACACTATCTGAAGTGGTTCTTTAAATAGAAACTTATGAAGGAAATGAAAGAGTTAATTAAGAATAACTGAATCTATACTAGCAAATGAAACTTATGCAAAGTTTATTTACTATATAGATAATAAAGCACTATTGTATTTTAGTCCATTAGAAATAACAACTAGATATGAACTTCTTATCAATTCTCACTAGGAATGAGTGTACCCTTTAGCCCTATTTTGCCAAGAGAACATCCCCTGCTCTGGGATGACACAGATTCCTTCTCCTTTTAGTCTCTGCTGACCCTCTACCAGGAGCTATGCTGTTCACATCCCATACCAGTCAGTCCTGAAAATTGCTTCAGTGCATTCGGTTGTCTAAGACCAATTAAGAGAGTTCTTAATCTCTGCTTCTCCAAGGGTTTAATGATCAGTCTCCAGCCACAGTTTTTTTTGTTCTCCTTCAGTGTTCTTTTCAGAGCACTGGCTGCTCAAGGCTGCTAGTGTGTGGCTCTGTAGCTCTTAGGGCATCTCTCTTCTCTTCTATGGGTCCCTCCAGACTTAAGCATTCTTGTCTTAGTTGTGTGTAAAGCAGCTTCTTGCCTGGATCAGGCCCAGCCAATAATTCCCCTTTCTGATGAGAGGCTGTGGACCCTGTGGCCCTCCCTGATATCCCTGATGCCACACTCCCTCTGGCTACACCAGTTTGCCTTCCACCTCTGACCTGCTCTACCTATTTCCAACTACTTCCATGCCTCTGCCTACCCTCTTGCCCTCTGTTCTTCAAATGTGCTGCTCTTCTCTTGGTTCCCGGAGTCGCATATTCTTTTCCAGTCTTAAGGCTTTCTTAAGTGCTGTTCCCTCTGGCTAAAAAGCTTTTCTGCCATCATCACCTTCTTTCACAGTCCCAGCATCACTTACTTGCTTGTGCTCATTGATTCCTCCTGCTTTTTCAGCTCTCTGTTAAATGCCTTTGCCTCAGAGATTATGCCCTTGATCATATATTGCTTTTAATATATTCTTTGCATTAGTTGGGATGATGCTGTTGCAACAAATAAACTTCCAAACTTCAGTGGCTTACATAAAGCTTATTTCTTACTCACATAATGTAGATGCTTCTGGTTGGGTATAGTTTTCCTATGCATGATGATTTAGGACCCCAAACTCCTTCCACCTATGACTTCGCCATCTTTTAGCTTTGGCAGATGAAAGAAGGAAGAGAAAGCATGGGGAAAGTACACAAGCTTTAACCACCTTGGCCCAGCGGTGACACACATCCTTTCTTTCACAAACCATTGGCGAGGACTTGTTCCATGCTCTGCCTAGATGCAAGGAGAGAAAGAAAAATGTAGTCCCTGCTGGGCAGTGCTTCTAAAACCATCTGCAGTGAAGAGCCTGTATTTCTATTTAGAATCCACCACAGACTAGTACTCTGTAAAATATAATAATAAGATATTTTTAGAAAAATAAGAGATAGCACACAAACTATAAGCTCCACTTTTATATTATTAAATTTAACAGACATAAATTACTTTATGAAAATTCTATGAGTTTCTAAATACTAGGACTGTCATTTTCTGTGCTTGGTCTCATCATGGACCACTGAAAACTGTTTGCAGATGGGGAGCTTCTGTGGACCACACTTTGAGTAGCACTGCCCTCCACGTGGACTGGTGCCCAGTATTTGTCATTTTGGTGGCCCTGTTTTCACGCTGTATTATAATTTTACGTTTGACTTTTGTCTTTCTCGGTCATCTGCTAGATGCCAAGCTCTGTGAGGTCAGAGAGTGTGCTTGTCTTGTGTACTGCCATGTCTCCTGCACTTAGCTGAGTGCCTTTGAACAAAGTAGGAAATTGGCAAATATTGTCTGCTTCTGGAACAATCCCTAAGAAAGATGTGTTCATCTAAAATTTGTGACATTGGCTTGTTTAACAGAAGCACTGTTATTTGCTTCAGACTTTTAAATGTTTTCCTTTCTCCTTTGTTTATCAAACACTCCTGCTTCTTCAAGTCTATACAGCACAGAGAAGAGGGGTTTCCTTGGCACTGGGGCTTGATGAAACCACAAGCAGATGGTCAGGCTGGGTGGCCAGCTAGGGTTACGGCAAAAATAGTGGCAAGAGTTGTCAGGACTCTTACTTCACTTAGGAAGAATGATTTTGTAAGGCTAAGTATATTTTGCCAAAGTATTGAAAAATAAAAAGAAGGCCTAGCTAGTGCCCATAGCCAATTGTGACTGTTTAGAAAGATAGAGGAAATCATAGATGATGGCTGTTGACAGCAGGTACCCACGGAAAAATGAAATGTCACTGAGCTCTGTAAGGAATAGATTTTGTGAACTTCTAAATGCCAAATTCAGAAATGGCTCTCTTAGTCTAAGCAAGAGTCTCATAAAAATCTTGATCAGGATTATTTGTAATATTTTTCTCCAGCAGCTGGAAATATGATTGTTCTTTAGGAAAGAACTTGGGTGGACTTTTTTGTAATTTTGTAGTATAGAGTCTTTCTCAGGAGTTTAGTTGCCACATTCAGAAAGGAATGGAGGCTTAGGATATATCTATTACAGAAAAATAACTAGCATTTATTGAGAGGTGGCCTGTGTGAGTTACCGAACTGAGTACTTTACATACACTGTGCGTTTAGTTTCAACAACAGTTCTGCAAGGCAGAGTCTATTATTTTTCGCATTCCACATATGAGGGAACTGAATTTGCAAGAAGTTAAGAAGCTCGCCAAGGTCCCAGGGCTTAAACGGGGAGAACTGTCTACCCATTTAATTTTAATACCAAAATAAATAATCTGAACATCAATCTCCCCTCGAGGACAAATTCTACCGTTGTCTTTTAGTTTTAGAAAGAATTGTTTCTGTAAGCATGATTTATTCATGTTATGTATGTTGTGTTAGGTTATACCATAGTGTGTTTTTTATCTTGGGTGGCGAAGATTTTCTTCACTTATAGCTGCTTAAATATGGTATCAAACAGAATTTTCAGAGCTAATATAATTCAGAGCAGAGGAACAAAAAAATTACATGAGAATTTAGGTTAATATTACCCAGGATTTCCCAGGCATCCACCTGCTTCATAGATTCCCCTGAGGAGAAGCTATTGAGCTACTGAGATAAACATTAAAACTCCAGTGACAATTAAACCAGCAAATAATGTGTTGAAAGAATAATGTTTTACAGATGAAAATCAAAGTTATTACTGCAAGTACTGGAGATGATGCAACTTTCAGGGTCTCGATCTCTTTCCAGCAGTTAAAATGGATTTCAGGCACATAAGCTTCTGTGGCCTATTTCTTAAGTTTCCTGTTCAATGATCTCATTGATTTAACATGGTATGGTCTTCCTTTGCACCTATAATTGATAGTCAAATCAGGTTTATGTGTTTGCACCCCCCCCCCCCCCATTTCATCCTTCTTCTCTGGCTTTATGGCAGATGCGTGTCCTTATACAATTGGTAGGCACCCCAAGGCCACTGGAAGGGAGCTGTGTGGCTGGAAGTTGCTTTGCGTGGCCTGTTATCTGTGGCCAAGCAGAGCATTATAAAACATACCATGTGCTATAAAAACTGCTCAACATAACACTCCCCAAAGGCACCGGCAAGGAAATTAGCTATGCTTATGTGAATCAGGGCAGACTTAATAGGGGAGGAAAAATTTAAGCTGCATTTCTGAATGTACCAGACTAGATGGCATGGAGTTGGTTAAACTTTACATTGCTTAGAACTTACTACAGTTTATGAAATGTAACAGGCATTAAATAAATAATTGCTGAATGAATGAATAAATGGATAAGGGATTGACAAACCACTATGGCACAGTGGAAAACATACAGACTGTGGAATTGAAAAACTTTAGGTTTATTCCTCCATAAGTGTGTTTCTCACCAGCTATGTGGGCTTGACCAAGTCACCTGAGCTCTGAGTATCAGCTTTTCCCCTGTGAAAATGGAGAAAGTCAAGTATGTGCTCAAATGCAATTGTGAATAGTCAATGAAGAAAAATATGTCAAAATATGAAAAAAAAGTAGGCAATTAGTACATTTTTAGTTTTTAGCAAAATTATTTGGATTTATTCATTAAACACCCTCCATTTATAAAATGGTTCTTTCAGACTTTTCTTAGTGTTAATTTCCAACAGCCACTTTAAAGAATTTTCAAGATAGAAACAAAGCTTGGTTGTCTTCCATTGTTTTACAATGAAAGGGGATGTGAAATATAAAAATATTGCCTTTCATAAGGTCATGTATTCTTTTTCCATGTCAAGTTGGGGTCAACATAGGCAATTTAGATGACACATCTAATTGTATGCAGTCATTTCTAAATACAGACACTGATTCTTCCCCCTACAGTTAACTGTATTTATTTGAAAGGATGTATTCAATGAGTCTAATGTTACTGTATAGAAATTAGACTTTCAGAGCCACCAAGCTAGTCAAATTTTTCAAGACCTAGTATCCATGAAATAGCTCTCTCATAAATCCAGAGACAGACCCAGTGTTTTGGTTTCCTAGCAGTGTTAATGAAGGATAATTCAACAACTAATACTCATCAAAAGAAATTCCATTCTTTAGTCTCATTTCTAAAAAATACTAAAAGAATCAAAATATACAGTGGGGTTGGCAGGATGGCCCCAAATATCTTTACCCTTTGGTGTATATATCCTATGTAATCCCCTCCTTTGAGTCCACAGAGTTCATAGCACTTGTACATATGATGGGGTATCACTTCCACAATGAGGTTATTAATCAGTTATTAATCAGTTGACTTTGAGTTATTCAAAGGTAGATTATCCTGGGTGGGCCTGACCTAATCAGGCAAGACTTTTTAAAGGAATGTAAAGTACCAGAGAGACACACTCCTCCTGGTCTGGAAGAAAGCAAACACCCATACAGTGAACTATGAGAACTGTGTGGTCAGGAACTGTGGGCAACCTCTGAGGACTGAGAGCAGTCCATGGCTGATAGCTGGCAAGCAGATGGGGATCTTAGGCCTATAATCACAAAGAACCGATTCTGCCAACAATTTGAATGAGCTTAGAAAAGCACCCCAAGCTTCATATGAGCACCCCAGCATGGCTGATATCTGGATGGAAGCCTTGTGAGCTGGGAACAGAGGATTTAGTTAAAACATGCCCAGACTCCTAACCCAAAGAAATTGAGATAAATTTATCTCATTTTAAGTCTCTAAGTTTGTGGTGAGTTATTATGCAGCAATAGAAAAATTGTTATATACAGTTTTTGCAATATTCATTAGAATCCCCTTTCTTGTTTTCTTTTCTCCTCTCACCTCCATGAGCTCAATCAAGTCATTATTCCATTCTCCGAAAACTCCTCCTTCCAACCTGACCAGCTCTCTGTCCCTTTCCTCCATTCCAACTCCTATTTGGCATTTTGTTAGGAAGTTGTCCTGATTGAATAGTATCCTCCCAAAATTCTGTCTACTCAGAGTCTCAGAATGTGATGTTATTTGGAAATAAGATGTAATTAGTTAAGCTAAGAAGATGTCATACTGGATTCAGGTAGGCCCCTGTATTAGTTAGGGTTCTCTAGAGAAACAGAATCAACAGGGAACACTTGCAAATATAAAATTTATGGAAGTGTCTCACGTGACCGTAGGAACGCAGAGTCCAAAATCCACAGGGCAGGCTGTGAAGCCGACGACTCCGATGGATGGCCTGGATGAACTCCACAGGAGAGGCTCACCAGCCAAAGCAGGAATAGAACCTGTCTCCTCTGAGTCCTCCTTAAAAGGCTTCCCATGATTGGATTTAGCATCACTAATTGCAGAAGACACTCCCCTTTGGCTGATTACAAATGGAATCAGCTGTGGATGTAGCTGACGTGATCATGACCTAATCCTATGAAATGTCCTCATTGCAACAGACAGGCCAGCGCTTGCCCAATCAGATGAACAGTTACCACAACTTGGCCAAGTTGACACCTGTCCCTAACCAAGACAGCCCCCAAATGCAATAACTGGTGTCCTTATAAGAAGGCCACATAAGACACTGGGGGAGACACAGAGAAAAGGTCACATGAAGAGAGAGGCAGAGATTGGAGTGATGCCCCTACAAGTCAAGGATTGCCAGTATCTGTGAGAAACTAGGATGGAAGGAGAGAAGACTTCTTCCCTAGCACCCTCAGAAGGTGCATAGCTCTGTCAACAACCTAACTGTGATCTTCCAGCCTCTAAAACTATGAGAGAATACATTTCTCTTGTTTTAAGCCACCAGATGAGTGGTAATTTGTTATGGCAGCTGGAGGAAAATAAGACAGATCAGTTTATCCTTCCTTCCAGCAACAAAGGGTCTTTCCTCTCTGAAAAAGAGGAAAGAGGTTAGGAAGGCAATGTCAGGAATCTCTTGCACCCAGTGTGGGATTAGGGTAGTTTGTGAACATGATCTTGTAACACTTTTTTGTGCGTACATGAGCAGACTGACACAGACTGCGTGTACATGATGAGGCTTAACTATCTATTTATTTATTTTGTATGCTGTATGGTGGGGGTCACACTTCATTATTTTACCATGTGAGTATCCCCTTATTGCAGCAGCATTTGTTGAACTTTTGTTTGTTTTTTTATTTGTTTGTTTGGGAAGTGCGTGGGTTGGAAATTGAACCTGGGTTTCCCACATGGCAGGCAAGAATTCTGCCACTGAAGTACCCTTGCACCCCCCATTTATTTATTTTTTAACGTGATTTTATTGAGATATTGTTTTGGTTTGCTAAAGCTGCCAGAATGCAATATACCAGAAATGGATTGGCTTTTTTTTTTTTTTTTTTCACATGGGCAGGTACCAGGAATCGACCCCAGGTCCTCTGGCATGGCAGGCGAGCATTCTTGCCTGCTGAGCCACCGTGGCCTGCCCAGGATTGGCTCTCATAAAGGGGATTTATTAAGTTACAAATTACAGTTCTAAGACTGTGAAAATGTCCAGATTAAGGTACCAAAAGTTGATACTTTCTCTGAGGAAAGGCAGCATTCAGGTTCATCTGTCATATGGGAAGGCTCTTTGTGATATCTCCTGGCCCCTCTCTTCTGAGTTGATTTCAAAATGGCTCTTTCAGCTCTTGTGGGTCTTTCTGGCCTCCGCCTGGGTGCTTTCCTTCTGCATCTCTAAATGTCTGTGTCTAGGTGTCTTCTCTCTGTATCAGCTCTGTTCTAGTTTGTTAGCTGCCAGAATGCAATATACCAGAAATGGAAAGACTTCTAAAAAGGGGGATTTAATAAGTTGCAAGTTAACAGTTTTTAGGCCGTTGAACTGTCCCAATTAAAACAAGTCTATAGAAATGTCCAATCAAAGGCATCCAGGGAAAGATACCTTGGTTCAAGAAGGCTGATGAAGTTCAGGGTTTCTCTCTCAGATGGAAGAGCACATGGTGAACACAGCGTCATCTGCTAGCTTTCTCTTGAGCTCCCTAGGAGGCATTTTCCTTCTTCATCTCCAAAAGTCACTGGCTCTCTGCTTCGAGGTTCTGCGGCATTCTCTCTTGTGGCTTTCTTGTGACTCTGTCATTCTTCTCTGCTCTCTCTGAATCTCCCCCTTTCTCCAAAATGTTTCCTATTTTATAGGATTCCAGTAAACTAATCAAGACCTACCTGGAATGGGTGGAGAAACATCTGTACCTAATCCAGTTTAACAACCACTCTCTGTTGAGTCACATCTCCAGGGAGATAATCTAATTAAAGTTTCAAACACACAGTATTGAATAGGGATTAGAAGAAATGGTTGCCTTTACAAAATGGAATTAGGAGTAAAACATGGCTTTTCTAGGGTGCATACATCCTTTCAAACCAGCACAAGTTCTAAGCTATTTCTCTCTTCATGAGCTCTTTTAAGAACTCCAGTAAACTAATTTAGACCAATCTTGAGTGGGTGGGGTCACATCTCCTGGAAACAACTTAATCAAAAGATCCTATCCACAATAAATCTGTCCCCACAAGATTGGATTAAAAGAGCGTGGCTTTTCTGGGGTACATAATGGTTTCAAACCAGCACAGATATATTTGTACTATCTGAATTTATCATTTATTTATGACTGAAAGAAAACAAAGCTTGGGTGGCCCACCCAGGTACTTCCCTCAGACTCTCAAGAATGTCTCAGTCTTATTCTTGGTTTCTTGGCAGAAACGGCTAATTGTACTGCAATATCTATTCTTTTTCTTACATGGTAATAGAAACTTACCATTGGGTACATGGCCAGCCAATTATGATTTATATTTTCTAGCTTCTTTTGCAGCTAGGTTCTGGTGAATTGGATGTAAGAGAAAGTGGTACTTGCAACTTCTGGAAGCAAATCCTTAAAAGGAAGGGGTGTGCCGTCTCATCTTTCCCTTTTCTTGCCAGCAGGAATATGGCCATTATGGGAGAGGATGGATCTGTTCTATTAGACCAAGAAGAGAAGCCACATGATGGTATGGCAGAGCCACAGAGAGAAGGAAACTTGTTTCAGGGAAATTAAAAGTAGCTTAACGTTATAGGGACCAGTAAGTGCCCTCATATGTATTCTTCCTCTCTCTTTTTAAGTTTTGGTCCTTCCCATTCTCAGGATTATCTAGATAAAGGCAATGACATAGATGATACATTTCCCAGCCTCCCTTGAATGTATGTATGGCCACGTGACCAAATTCTAACCAATGGACTGTAAGCAGAAATGGTGGGCTCAAATTCTACTTTATTCTAATTAAAACAGTTTCACAGTTCTTTTTGTCCTTTTTGGGAAAGATGTTGGGTCAGTCCAATACTGCAGATAGCCAAGCGGATTACTATTGGAAGTTATATCAATTGGACAAACTGCCTAGCATCTCTCACCACTATGTGTCTAATAGCAAGCAGACCATTTGGTTTAAATGCTTTTCCTTTGGCTTCCTTAGCTCCTTGCCAGACATTTATCAAATGTCTTGTTGCATTGTAACAGCACTGCTAGCTGTTTGCTTTATCCATCAGACTCAGTCCAGGAAGGTGAGGATCATATTTAATATTTCTCTGAATTTTAGGTTTCTGGAATAGGGACTGTGCCAGTTTGAAGCTGTTATGTTTCCCAGGAATTTCTTGTCCTTTTTTCGTTATCCAATCTTGGAACAGTCAGTTTCTTTTAATCCTGATTCAACCTGGTGGGATGGATATATGATTGTGTTATTTTCCTAGAAATGTGAAACACCCAGTTGTGGGTAGGGCATTTGACTGGATTGTTTCCATGGAAATGTGATACAGCCAATTGCGGGTGTGGCCCTTTGATTAGATGGAGGTGTGACTCTGCCCTTTGAGAGTGGGTCTTGATTAGTTTGATTAGAATCCTTTACTAGAGGAGACATTTTGGAGAAAACACAGTTGCTTCAGAGCTGACAGAGGTACAGACATTTGGAGATTCTTGGAGTGCTGGCAGAGAGAGCAGATGCCTACACATGGACGTTTGGAGGTGCAGAGCCAAGAAGTCACCATGTGATTTCCCATGAGATGCTAAGCGAGCCTCCCAAGGAACTAAGCGAAGGCCGACAGACACTTAGAGAGGACACCACTGACATCAGAATCTGGAAGCAATGGAACCTGGAACAAGGACCAGTAGATGCCAGCCCCCTGCCTTCCCATGTGACAGAAACTGGCCTTCCTTGAGTCAAGGTATCCTTCTCTGGATGCTTTAGTTTGAACATTTTTGTGGCCTTAGAACTGTACACTTGTAACTTAATAAATTCCCTTTTTAAAATATATTGTATTTCAGCAGCACTTAACAAACTAAAACAGGGACTAATAGATAAAAGGTACCCAGTCAGTGTTTGCTGAACAAATGAATAAAGATAATGTCTGATAGTTGTAGGAAGTTGGAATGGAATGACAGGAAGGTAGACGAAACACAAAACAGAGAATTAGGAGTTGGAAAGAAGCCTGAAGAGACTGTTAGTTCCATTGTAGGTTCGCGGTGTCCTCAGGATATGACTATGTTGGGTGTCTCTGAACCTCTGATTTTGCTATGCTGATGTAGCTACAACTGCATGTGAATCAGGAAGTGTTGAGGGATACATGAGAGTGGTGCATGCCCATACAGTGTGATTTGGTAGAATATATTAATGACCCTAATTTATCTTGTCTTCCTCCCTCCATGCTCTATAGTCAGAGGCAGGCTTGCCTTTGACAATGGAATATTAGCTAGCATGGCATGACAAAAGGCTTGAAGAAAGCTTACATGGTTGAACTTGCTCTCTTTTGTCTTTGACATCACCACGGAAACATGCCTGGCTAGCTGCTGATCTCAGGAGGAGAATGAGAGACAAGTGGAGCAGAATAATTGCTCTAGATGAGCCCAGCCTAAGATCTTCTGACTCCCTGATAATCCTTGGATGTGTGAGTGAGCCCAGGCAAGAGCAGCAGAATTATTCAGGTGAGCCCCTTGTAAACCAAGCTGCCCCCAACATGAGTTAGATATATCCTTATTATTATATGATGCTGAGAATTGTCGTTGCTGGCTATGCAGCACTATTGCAATCAGAGTTAACTGATAGGGGGTTGACAGGTGGTATGAATGATGTGGGAATAATGTCAGCAAAGTTTTCTTGAAAAGGAATTGTATGAATTCAGGAGTTAATTTCAGGAGTAGGGTGAAGTCCATGAAATGCCACATTTGCATGCAAGGCTTCTTGTGGAGTCCTTATGACATGTATTTCAGTTTTAGATGCAAATATTTCATCCTAAGAGTGATTAAATTATTTTCATTTTCCAAAGACCAAAGAGTCATGAAATACAAATTTTCTGAACCATGTTATGAAGATTAGATAGGGATGAATATGAAATAAGATAAAAATGTACCCGACCCTCAATTATTGTCATATAGTTGAAAATGTAGGGGGAAATCCACTTTATTAAAAGATGGAGAGCTCAAAGTTATTTTAAATATTCACCCAATAAGACATTTGCGTTATGGACAAAGATATCATTTTATATCATCAGAGCATTTGCCTGTACAATCAGGGAACTCACAACTGCCCCAAATAGATTATCAGCTTTAAATTACGATAGGAATGAGAAGTGCTCTTGGCTGGTAGTTTTCAAATTCCTCTTGATTAATATGAAGAGGTCAAATAATAGGCAGACTCTACTCTTTCCCATCTTTCCTTCTTCAGCTAATTTTTCTGCTTTACCCATCCATAGATCTCCTATTTTTATTTCATTTCTTTGCCTGTGGCTAGGCATTTCCTTCCATCAGAAACTCTCTTCAACTTCAATCTTACCACAATTCCCCTGCTCCCTGTTCATAACTCATCCCACACCTTTCTTGCTCCAAGTATATGCCACCTTTTAGTACTGAGGCAAGTTTCCCAACTATCTAAGAAGATGTCAAACTGCCATAACAAGGAGACCCCAAAGTACAGTGTCTCAAACAAGATGGTTTATTTCTCTTTCATGTTATGGTCCAGAGTGAGGGGATAGGCCAAGAAAAGAAGGTGACTCTGCCTCAAAATGTCAACAGGAATCCAGTTTCTGTTAATCTTATCATTCTGCTATAAATGAAGTTGTTGTCTCCATCTATATATTTTTACGCAAGCCTTTTATAACCACATCTATGTTCTAGTCTGATAGGAAGAGGAAAAGAGAGAAGTAGAAGGCAAGCAATTCCCACTTATCACATCTATTTATGTTACATTGGAGGGAAATTAGTCACCTGGCTGTATTTAGCAGTAAAGGCGTGTGGGAAAGGTGTCTTCCAATTGGTTGGCTATATACCATGCTAAACCTTGTGGTTGGGGTGGGGATGTAGGGAAGGCTGGACTTTAGGCCAGTTTCCAAAGAGCTACTATCACAAAGAGCTACTCTTAAATTTCCTAGAACACAAAAAAGTTTAATGTGAGAGTGCTTTCATACAATAGAAAAATTCCTTAGTGAAGCTTAAGAGCAAACCTTGATATCTACGGCTCCTCCCATCTTATGGGGGATTGGGAATTCCGTAGAGATCTTCTGAATTGGGTTTTAAGATATTCTGGTGCTGTCCATGCAGGAGACCCAGGTTTGATTCCCAGGCCATGAACTAAAAAAATAGAAAAGTATATTCTAGTGCTGGATGCAGGAACCAGGCAGTGAACTCCCCAGTTTTTAACTGAATCTGTCAAAGCACTACTTAAAATGAAAAAAACAGTTGAAGACATTGTCATGCTTTAAAAATATATGGAGAAAGTTGTGGAATGAAGTTTTCTTCCTTCAGAAATACTGCTCCTGAACAAAAATGTTTACAGAAAAGGTTATTAAAACATTCTAATATATAATTTTATCTCAATTCCATGCCACCAAATATTAATGCACCCTGAAGGTGTTGTCTCCTGATGTAGTTGGTATGATAAGATCCCCAGTATTTTTTCAGTATATCTGGGAAGGTTTTTTTTTTTCTATTTGAAAAGATTGAAACTTCCCATTCCTTTCCATTCTATATGGTTCTGTTCTTTTCCTTCCTTTTCCATTTTATTTTAATTCCATGCTACAGTGCTTTTTTTTTGTTTGTTTGTTTCTGTTGTAACAGTCAAGGATCAGTAAGGAAATAGAAACCATCCAGTTATTTATCTTTAAAAACAGTTTTATTGATGTATACTTGATTTATAGTAAACTTTATATAAAGGGTAAAACTTGATAAGTTTTGACATGTGCAAAACCATCACCACAATCGAGATAAAAACATCTCTATTGCGTCCAACAAAGGAGTTTCCTTGTGCTCCTTTACAATCCATTTCTCCCCCATTTCCTGCCCCTTGACTTGTATTCTGCGAACTGCTGATCTGCTTTACATTGCTATAAAACAGTTTTCTTTCCTAAAATTTTATATAAATGAAATCATTTGGCGTGAACTCCTTTTTTATCTTCTTTCATACATCGTAATTATTTTGAGAATCATCTATATTCTAGCAAGTGTCAGTTCATTCCTGTATGCTGCTGAATGGTATTCCTTTTTATGAATATACCACGTTTGTTAATTCAATAATCTGTTGATGGATGTTTGGGTTGTTTCTAGCCTTTTGGCTATTATAAGTAAAGATGATATGAGAATCCACATCCAGGTTTTTGTATGGATGTATGCTTTAATTTCTTTTGGTAAATGGCTGGGCTGGCATGGCTGGATCGTACGATAAGCATGCATTTAACATTTTATGGAACTGCCAAACTGTCTTTCAAAGTGATTGCATCATTTTACATTTCCAGAAGTTGTGTATGGGAGTTAAGTCTTTAAAAGTATTAGCCACTGTAATAGGTGCACAGTGGTACCTCCCTGCGGATATAATGACTGATGATGTTGACATTCTTCGCACGGCTTGTTTGCCATCTGTGTATATTCTTTAATGCACTGTCCTTTTTTGTCCACCTTTATTTTTTTTTCCTTATTATTGAGTTTTAAAATATATTCTGGATATAATTCCTCTATTAGCTATATGATTGCAAATATTTTCTCCTGTTATGTGAGTAGTCTTCTCTTTCTTTTTTACAGTTTGAAGCTGCACATACGCCAGAAAGCATAGTCTTAAAACTAACCCACTCCCATGGGTGTGAACCCATTGTAAGTAAGATCTTTTGGTGAATAGGATTGTTATGGTCACGTTCATGTGTCAACTTGGCCAGGTGGTGGTGCTCGGTTGTCTGGTTGGGCAACCGCTGGCCTGTCTGTTGCTATGAGGACATTTCATGGACTTAAGTCATGATCATGTTGGCTGCATCCACAGCCGATTGCATTTGTAATCAGCTAAGGGGAATGTCTTCTGCAATGAGTGACATTTAATCTAATCACTGGAAGGCTTTTAAGGGGGATACAGCAGATACGGTCACTCTTCCTGCTTCAGCCGGCAAGCCTCTCCTGTGGAGTTTGTTGAGGAATCTCATTGGGGTTACCAGCTTGCAGCCTGCCCTACACACCTTGGACTCTACATTCCCACATGAGACATTTTTATAAATTTTATATCTATGGACATCTCCTGTTGATTCTGCTTCTCTAGAGAACCCTAGCTAATACAAGGACCTTAAGTTGAGATGTGACCTACCTCACTCAGTGTGGGTCTTCATCCTTGTACTGGCCTTTTATAAGAGTATGAAATCAAGACAGAAACACACTGAAGATAGAAATAAATACATAGAAGCTCAGAAAGAGAAAGACACAGAAGCAGAGGAAGCCACTGAAGCCAGAAGCTGGAAACAACGAAACCAAGAAGACAAGGCAAAGACCAGCAGATACCACCATGTATCTTGCCATGTGATGGAGGAGTCCTAGATTGCCAGCAGTCTGTCTGCAGGAAGAAGGTGTCATCTTGATGTTGCCAAGATTTGTACATTTTCATGGCCTCAGAGCTTTAAGCTTGCAAGTTAGTAAATCTCCTTTGCAAAAACCAACCCATTATATAATATCTGCATTTCAGCAGCTTTAGTGAACAAAAACGCTCTCTCATCTATGTCTCTTGAAGGCAGAAGCTTTTAATTCTGAAGTCCAAATTTGTAAATTATTTTTATTGATTATGTTTCTGGTGTTGAATCTAGGAAACCTTTGCTTAGCCAAAGTTTACAAGATTTTCTCCTGGAAGGTCTATAGGTTTAGGTTATACATTTAGACTGATCATCTACTTTGAGTTGATTTTTATATATGGATATCAATTGTTCTAGTGCCATGTGTTGAAAAGACTCCCCTTCTTCCAATGAATTGAATTGCATCTGTGTCGATATATTTTGATGCTTTTGTAAAGTGCATGCTTAAAAATTTCAATTTTGGTTGTTCATTGTTAATATGGGCTATTCACAATGTATTATTTACATTCCAAATATTTAGAGATTTTCTAAAGATGTTTCTGTTATTGAGTTCCAATAAAAATTCCATAATGGTTAGAGAGTGTATTTTAAAATCAATAAAAAATTTTAATGGCCCAGAATATGGTATATCTGGGTAAATTTTCTGTGTGCGTATGTGTGTTCTGCTGTTATGTGTCAATTAGATAAGTTTGCCCAAAGTATTGCTCAAATCTTCTATGCCCTTACTGATTTTACATTTAGTTGTGCTATCAAATATTGAGAGGGAAGCATTGAAATACATTAATATAATTCATTTCTCTCTTCCTTCCGTTCTGTCAATTTTTGCTTCTTGTGTTTTAAATCTCTGTTACTGAGTGCCTAGACCTAAATGTAAATCTAAAAATTTTAAACTTCTAGAACAAAACAAAGAAATAAATCTTTGGTGACCTTGGGATAGGTGATGATTGTTTATATACAGCACAATAATCATGAATCAGAAAAGGAAAATGATAATTTGAATAATTATCAATTATTATTATTATGAAATAATTCAAAAATTATCAATAATGATAATTTTAATAATAGAAGATCAGTATTAAGATCTTCTATTCTTTGAAAGACACATTATAGAAATTGAAAAGGGAAGCCATATACTGGAAGAAAATATTACATTACTAAAAACTGATAAAGAACTTGTATCCAGGACATACAAAATAATCTTAAACTCAGTAGTAGAAGACTAATCACCCAATTATTAAATAGACAAAATATTTGAACAGAAACTTTACAAAAGAAGATATATAACTGTCCAATAAACAATGAAAAGATGCTAAAAACCATTAGCTATTGGAAAATTCATGTTAAATCACAATGAGATACTACTATACACCCATGGAACAGCTAAAATGAAAGAGTGAGCATACCAAGTGTTGGTGAGGATGTGGAGGAATTGAAACTCTCATATTCTGCTGGTGGGAATATAAAATGTTACAACCACTTTCAAAAACGGTTTAACACAGTTTCTCAAAGTTAATCATACAACTACCATATGACATAGCAATCCCACTACTGGTGTTTATTACAAAGAAATGAAAACATATGTCTGTTCAGTGACTTGTACATGAGTGGGATAGCAGTTTTATCCATAATAGTCAAAACTGGAAACAACCAAATGTCCAACAACAGGTGAATGGATAAACAAACTGTAACATCTCTACTAAGAAATAAATATTAGTAATAAAAAGGAAAAAAATACTGATTCTTTTAACCATATGGATAAATCTCTAAGACATTCTGAACAAGTAAAGCCAGACACAATAAAGAACATATAGCGTGATCCCATTTATTTGAAATTCTGGAAAAGGCAAAACTACAGTACAGTGACAAAGACCAGATCATTTGTTTTCTGAGGCCAAGTGTGGGGAAGCAGATTGATCGTAAAGGGGTTCAAAGGTACTCTTTAGGGTGATGGAATGATCTATATTTTAATTGGGGTGATGATTACACAGGAATTTATGTTGGCCAAAAGTCATGGAATGGTACAATTAAAATGGTTGCATTTTATTTTATGTAATTTATACCTTGATAAAGGGCATTAGAAAGAAAACAGAGGAACATTTTGAAACAGATTTGAAACTTAGAGCTCAGAGGAGGGATGGTACTAGTGTGGTTGAAGGGGCAGGATGAGGCTGGTTTGCCAGTGTGAGAAAACCCAACTTAATTCAGCTGCTGCTGCAGGGCGGAACTGCCAGAAAGAATGAAACATTTTTGGGGTGCTGGTCACGGGAACAGGTGGGGATGTCAGCAGGAAGCAAACCAGAGGGAGTAATTTCCTTCTTCCTCCTCCTGCCTCATATTCTGCCCCCGTGTATCCCATAGAAGAAGTATGGCCGCAGAGTCTCAGTCCCAGCATCACACAGTGAGCACAGAAGGGTGAACGTGGAGCTGAGAAAAAAATGGCTTCATGAATGGG
Source organism: Tamandua tetradactyla (assembly GCF_023851605.1). Taxonomy (NCBI): domain Eukaryota; kingdom Metazoa; phylum Chordata; class Mammalia; order Pilosa; family Myrmecophagidae; genus Tamandua; species Tamandua tetradactyla. The sequence goes on from NC_135345.1 coordinate 17,890,264, forward strand.
ACACCTACTGTGAGTTAAGTATGTGCTAAGCCCTATGGGATGGATAAAGGTGGAGAGGCTGGTGTTTGCTTCAAGGAGCCTACAGAGGGCAGATAAAGCACATACACAAATAGGTGTAACAAAAGTTAGGATAAGATATTTGCTTTTCTAAGAGTATGAAAACAAAGTGCTGTGGGTTATCAGAAGGTGGAACACCTGTTTTAGATGTGGGATTGGAGCAAGTTCTCTTTGGAAATTTTAGCTGAGCTTAGAAAGTTGGATAGAACTATAACCAAGAAATCAGGTGATGATAGAGTTGATGATGATGGAGTGGTGGGTAGGGGTCATAGGATGGGCATTCTATCCTACATGGTGAAGTTCATGGTATGTGATTAGAACTTAGGATATTAGCAAATTAGACCAGAAAATCAAGGTGATTTGAGGCCAGATCATGGAAAGTCAGTTATACATGCCATGTTGAGGAACATGGACTTTCTTCTGTGGGCAGTGGTGCATAATTGAAGTTTTCTGCCCTGAGCCGTGCTGAAGGAAAATCACACTTACTTCGTGGCTTGCATTCCTGGGGCATCTAAACAATTTCAAGGCAGCAGGGTCACAACGGCTTGGGTAAAATATTATTACAGAAAGTCTAAGGAAAGTAGTTTTCTTTAATCATTTAGATCAGTGTTTTAAAAACCTAATGGTTCATTAGAATTGCTGGGGGGGACATGAAATTTCAGATACTCAGGTGCCACCCCAGATTCATCCAAATCAGATGAACAATGAACTCAAACCCCATCTCCTTCTAGAGGACTTTCTTGGCCATACTACTGGGAATTGCTACCCAAATCAGCCTCTACATATTATGCTATCTTATTGCTTGACATCACCGAATCACTGTCTGTATTGATCTTATTTATTTGTTTGATGCCTTGCTTTATTTGTCTGTCTTTCTACATTAAAATATAAACATCATGAGTGTGTGTGTGTGTGACTTAGTTTTCCTTGTTTCATGCTGTGACTCCTAAGACCTGCCACGGTGCCAGATATATGGCAGATTATTGAAAACTTTTGGTGAATGAATGAAAAAGGCCAGGGTGGTGTTTCAAGGAGGTGGATTTTTAATAAAATCCTCAATTGACTCTAATGTAATAGTCTATTTCTGCTCTATTTTAATTTTTGAACATTGATTTAAATCACCCCAAATCTGGCTCAGTTTAGATGATCTTCAGATCTCGTAGTAGCAACTCTAAGAACTTAGGTAAACCAGTGTTCCTAAGACTTTGCGAACCTTAAAATATCATATCAGTAGGTAGAAGATAAATATTAATTAAATTAATTTTTTTCTGTTCAATCAAGCACTCATGAAATCTGTCTTAGTGATGAAGGCATTTTCTCTTTGTTTATAGTAACTTTGATAAAACCTTTTCATCTTATTTTCCTGGTGACTCTTAAGGAGTTCTCTGAAAGCCCCCCTCTTGTAAGCCTCCCTTGACCCTGAAAACAAATTAATATTTCTACCCTTGTGTTTCCATAAAAGTTATACATAACTTGAGCACTTGCTATGCACCAGACAGGCACTTTCCTAGGACTTTTGTAGGTAATATTGCTTTTAATCTTCAAACAACCCTCTGAAGTTGGTCCAATTATCCTCCTTTGTACTAAGGAGGAAGCTGAGGGTACATAACTTACTTCATTGATTGTTAAGCACTCAAGATTCCATTCCAGACTGACTTCTGAACTTATAGCTGATCTATCACATCTGGTTGCTTTCCCAGTAAATTCTATCTACATCTTCATTAGAGAACTTTTCAGCATGTTATTATTTGTATATAAACATGTCTCCTTTGGGTTAGTTTTGGAAGGTATGGTTCAATCTTCCAACTAGTCTCTGGGCCAGTGTTTGGGATAGTAGTTCTTCAGTAAATATTTTCTGAGAGGATCAATATGGTTGCTTCCTTGGACCTTGGCATTAGAGTAGAATTATATAATGGTTCTAACTTAGGAGACTCAAAAGGTCAGGGGAATATATGTAACAGGAAAACAAAAATCATTAAGCATTTAGAATGGAAGGAATTTAATGCAGGGAACTAGTTAGGCAGGTTTTGGAGGCACTGGAAAGGCAAAGGATGATGTGACCACCTTGAGATTACTTATGACAGGGAGCCCTGTGTTAGTTTGGAAGATGCTGGAATGTGATATACCAGAAATGATATGGCTTTTTAAAAGGGGAATTTGATAATTTATAAGTTTACAATTCTAAGGAAGTGAAAGTGTCCAAATTAAGGCACCAAAAAGAGGTTACCTTCACTCAAGAAAGGCCAATGGGTCAGGAGCACCTGTCTGGGAAATCACGTGGCTGGCATCTGCTGGTCCCTTGCTCCTGGGCTCTGTTGCTTTCAACCTCTGTTCCTGTGGAGGTTCCTCACTTTACTTCTCCAATGGCTTTCATCTCTTGGCTTCCCTTGGCTTTCTACAGATTCTATTGCTTAACATCTCATGAAGACATCTGCTGGGCTCCAAGCATCTCCAGATATCCACGTCTCTGTTCTCTGACAGTTAGCTCTGCTCTGAAGTTTCTGCCTGCTCTACTGTTTCTGGCTCTCTCCAAAATGTTTCCTCTTTTAAAGGATTACAGTAAATTTATCAAGTTCCACCTGGAATGGCTGGAATCACATCTTCATCTAATCAAAAGATCACACCCCCAATTGGGCATGCCACAGCTCCATGGAGATAATCTAATCAAGCTCCCAATTTAAAGTTCTGAATTAGGATTAAAAGAAACAGCTGCTTCCACAAGATTGAATCAGGATAAAAAGATGGTTTTCTAGCTTGCTAGCTGCCGGAATGCAACACACACCCAGACTGATTGGCTTTTAATAAAAGGGGATTTATTTTGTTAGTTCTTCAGAGGAAAGGCAGCTAACTTTCCACTGAGGTTCTTTCTTATGTGGGAAGGCACAGGATGGTCTCTGCTGGTCTTCTCTCCAGGTCTCTGGGTTCTGACAACTTTCCCCGGGGTGATTTTTTCCTGCACCTCCAAAGGCCTGGGCTGAGCTGTGAGTGCTGAGATGAGGAATACTGAGCTGCTTGGGCTGTGCTATGTTGCAGTCTTTCATTTAAGCACCAGCCAATTAAGTCAAATGTCTTTCATTGCAGCAGGCACACCTCCTAACCGACTGCAGATGTAAATCAGCAACAGATGAAGTTCACATACCATTAGCTCATGTTCACAGCAACAGAACTAGGTACGCTCACCTGGCCAAGTTGACAACTGAATCTAACTACCACAGATGGTTTTCTGGGCTACCTCATACTTTCAAACTGGCACAAGCCCCTTATTTCGCCTAGGCAGTGGGGACATGTGAAGGAGGCATGACTGAAAACCACACAAGGTCTGTGCAGAGGGAAACTAGAGTCTCTGAGAAGCTGCACTGGCTGCCAGAGATGCAACTGATGGCAGAGAGTGAAGGTGAGGTCTACTCTACTTTTCCTGCCTCTGTTTTTTTTGGTACATGGTCTTGGAATTGAACCCGGGTCTCCCCACATGGAAGACGACCATTCTACCACTGAATTACCCATGCACCTTCTTGCATCTAGTTTTGTAATCTCTTGCACTGGCTCTCACAGATGCATAGGAAGCCTGCAGAAGGCAGTGCCCATGTCCATTGAGCAGGGCATATGGAAGGTGAGGATTAAATTTGAGACTAAGCAAAGCTAGGACTGGCCCAGCCTAGCCGTCAAGAGCTGGGCTTTGGCATTAGCTAAATGTGGGTTAAAATTTGTGGTAGACTGCAAAACTGACCTCTCCAGAGGTGAGAATCTCTCTCTAGTCTCTTGAATCTGGGTTGGTTTGGGGACCATTTTTGGCTAATAGGAAAGTAGCAAATGTAATGCAAGCAGAGGACCAGAAGTGGATGCAGAGATCCCTTGTTCTGTGTGTCATTCGGAGACCACCATGTGAATACACCCAACTTAGCTTTCTGGAGAATGGGGAAGCCAGGTGGATGTGAACCAGATATTCCAGACAGCCCCCAGCTGACCCAGCAGCTGACCCAATTGTTAACTGCAGGCACACAGTGTGGCCCAGCTGAGGTCATTGACCTTAGTCCAAATTGTGGTTGTACTGAATCATGAGCTAAACAAATAGTGGTTGTTTTAAGCCACAAAGTTTTGGGGTAGCTTTGTTATGCAGCAAATCTAACTGATAGATAATTGCAGCTCTGCTACTGACTTTGTGCAAATTGTTTAATCTCTAAGCCTCACTTTCCTTTTCTTTGTGATGTCAGGATGATAATAGCACTTGGCTCAATGGACAGTTGGAAAGATAAATTACTGAAAAGGGCAAATATTTTGTTAATTAAATTTTAAAAAGTACATGTCTTTCTATTATGCATAAGTCTGCAGTGATTCTGCAATGCTAAATATCTGAAACAGAGAGGTTATTCAGAAATGTGCTGCTGGAATAACAATTGTAATTCACGGGGAATGTACTTTCATATTAAAGACTCTGTGGATAAGATTACATCAAAAAGCGCAGGATAATAATTTGCTGAAACTCACCAGTTCACATAAAATCGACGTGTGCTGCCATAATCCAGATGCTTGATTGTGGTTCTTTAATATAACAAGTTGCCAATTCCTCTCTCTGGAGAACCATTGACAGATTGTTCTTCAATCTGTTGATGTTCTTGACAACAATTCTCATTCATTGCCACCACCGCTAAGGAGCTGGAAGCCTAACCGCAGAAGCTTTGCTGTGGACATATGTGTCAGTGCTGGGGAATGCAGCCATTAGTTGACAAGAGGAAATACACAAACTATCAGGTAAAGATAAAGAAGGTGATTTGAGGTGTTTCAAAAAAAAAAAAAAAAAGAAAAAAGAAAACAAACTAAGAATATCACACAGAGGAGACAACAATTAAATTATAGTGTGTGTTTTACAGAACAAGATGTCTTCACGGGAGACAAAGGAAAGCTAATAAAAGTGAATTATGGGAGGATTAAAAGGCCATAAAACCTCGAGTTTGTTGAAGCTTGTACCTTTCAATCTTTGGGTAGAGATGAGGCTGGGGAAAAGTTTCATGTGGCTAGGAAGGTATTATTGCCTCTGAAATATGTAAAAAAAAAAACACAAGGAAAGAATCAGCTCTCAGGTCATAGTGCGACGGAGCTCTGGCGAGTAAAAACTGCCATCAAATGATATTTAGATCTTATTTTATTTAATCAGATTATGAATAGCACTTGTTCAGAGGAAGTAATCTGGTGCAGTGGTTATGTTCTGGAGTCAGCACGTGCTTTGTAGCTTTGGGATTTGGGGAAAGTTACTTAACTTTTCTGTGCCTTGTGTGTAAAACAGAGATAATATAGGACTTACTGCATATGCTTGTTTTGAGGATAAAATGAGATCAAGCCTGGAAAGTGCTTATAACAGTGCCTGGCAAATAGTAAGCACTACACAAATGTTAGCTATTGGAGCAAATTTGGAAAAGGCAGCAAGGATTATAAAAGAAAAAAAAATCACCTATCACCCAGTAAGCAATTAGCATATATGTTTTGATGTATTTCATTTTGGAATTCACATCTTTTTAAGAGGATATAGGTGAACTCAAACAAACTCTGAAAAGACTGGCTTTTCTATTACTTAGAAAAATTTGTTTAGGAAGAAAATGGAAGATAAGATCAGTTATACTTGAATGAAACACTTTTGTATACTGTAATGTGTAGGCTTTTTTTTTTAAGAATACAAATTAAGAAGATGTATTGGGATTGAAGAGTCATTTTTATGAAGATCATAGAAAAGCTGGTTTTGAGCATCTGTCATAATGCAAAATTTGGAAAGCCTAATAGCATCCTGTTTGGGTGAAGGTGTGGGGAAAAGGATGCATTTAAACACTGCCTTTGAGAGTGCAAATTGGTATAGTCTTTTTTGGGAGGATTGTTTGGCAATGTCTCTTACATTCTCTCAGAGACAAAAATATCATGCTTAAATCTTTCTAAACAAGGCATGCCCCAAAATGTTCATAATGGCATTGTTTGCAGTAGTAGAAGATGAGAAACAATTGGAATATCCAATAAAAAAGGGATAATAATGATGGTATTTCCATTTTATGAAACATTAATGCAGTAATTAGAAATATTGAAGTAAATTTGTATATAATGACTTTATAAGAATTCCTGAACATAATTAAAGGACAAAAGCATATTGAAATATAATTCAGATCATCTGATAGCATTTATGTTAAAAAAATGGAAAGAAAATTGTAAATTTCTATGTGTGGACATGTTGAATAGAAAAAAGCTGAATAGAAAAGACACACTAAACTGATAAGTGCTTGCTTCCAAATCAAGGAGGGTGAAGGCAGAGAATGGGGACTCAGGAAGGCTTCACTTTGTCAATATTGTCTGAACAATTGCCAAGAGAAGGTAGCCATGTATATTTTGTATAATTACTAATAAACTGAAAATATTTTAAATTTATAAAAACCTGGGTGTAAATATACAGGACTTTTTTAAAAGAGGAAATGGCAGTTTTGATTAGGTTAGGACATATTTTCAGAGAAGAGTCTGATTTTGTACAAGGCTAGGGAAAAGCATTCAGCAGCAATGTGGCAAGTCCATTTATGGATGAACAAAAATGAACCAAAATATGAATCAGTTTTGATTCAGAAATTCTGTTCTGCGGCCATTTAAGAGATTTTCTGTTTGTTTTTCTTTAAAGAATTAGAATTGCTGGCTTGCATAAGGGACACAGAGCTTCATAGCAGGGCTCTGATTTTGTTATCTGGTTTGCCAATTTCCTTCAGGGATTTTCGGAATCCACTAGGCCAGTGTCTCAAAGTATGGTCTCATTCACAATATTGTGCTGCTATCATCATGATGCGTTACCAAAACTTTTCCATCTCCCTAAATAGAAACTCTATACCCATTAAACACAAACTCCCCATTCTCTCTACCCCAGTCCCTGATAAATTGTAATCTACTTTCTGTCTCTATGAATTTGCATGTTCTAGTCATTACATGTGGGTGAAATCATACAATATCTGTCCTTCTGGATCTGCCTTATTTCACTCAACATGTGTCTTCAAAACTCATCCATGTTGTTGCATGTATCAAAACTTTATTTCTTTTCATGGTTGAATAATATTCCACTGTGTGTGTATGCCATATTTTGTTTATCCAACCATATGTTGATAGTTACTTGGTTTCTTCCACCTTTGACTATTGCGAATAGCGCTGCTGTGAACATTGGTACACACATACGTGTTCAAGTCTCTACTTCAATTCTTTTGGGTATATAATTAAAATGGGATTGCCAGGTCATATGGTAATTCTATATTTAACTTTCTGAGGAACCCTTAAGCTGTTTTGCATAGCAGCTGCACCATTTTACGTTCCTACCAACAATATATGAGGCTTTCTATTTTTTATAATTGTAGCCACTCTAGTGGGTATATCTCATTGGGGTTTTGACTTGCATTTCTCTCTTGGCCAGGGACATTGAGCATTGTTTCATGTGCATATTGGCCATTTATCTATCTTCTTTGGAGAAATGTCTGTTCAAGTTTTTGCCTATTTTTTAATTAGGTTGTTTGTTTTTTTGTGATTGAGTTGGAAGAGTTCTTTATATATTCTGGATATTAAACTCTTATCATATATATATATATGGTTTCCAAATATTCTCTCCTGTTCTGTAAGTTGTCTTTTTACTTTCTTGATAATGTCCTTTGATGCACAAGGGTTTTTAATTGTGATGAAATTCCATTTATCTATTTTTTCTTTTGTTGTTTATGTTTTTGGTATAAAGTTTAAAAATCCATTGCCTAAAACAAGGTCCTGAAGATGTTTCTCTATGTTTTTGTCTAGTAGTTTTATAGTTTTAGCTCTTATGTTTAGGCCATTGATCCATTTTGACTCAAGTTTTATATGGTGTGAGTTAGGGGTCCAGTTTCATTCTTTTGCATGTGAGTATCCAGTATTGAGTTTCTTGACGTGTAAAACTTAGGACCAGACTGTCTTAGTTCCTAGGCTGCTTAGGCAAATACCATGAAATAGTTCTGCTTAAATAATAAATGATGGGAATTTATTCACTCATGCTTTTTTTTTTGCTGGGAAAATCAAGGCATCATCATGGTTATGCTCTCTCCAGGAAGACCAACTGTTGGTGATCCTTGGGTCCTCTGTTACACGGCAAGACACATGGAGGCATCTGCTGGTCTCTCCCTTCTTCTAGGTTTTGTTGCTCTCAGCTTCTTACTTCCCTGGTTATCTCTCTCTTTGTCTGAATTTCATTCTCTTATAAAGGGATACTGCAATAAAATTAAGACCAATTATGATTGGTGTGGGTCACATCTTATTTGAATTAGCCTCATCAAAACGTCCTACTTACAATAGGCTTATAACCCCAGAATGGATTAGACTTAAGAAGGCGTCTAATCACCTAGCCATCAGCCCCTAGTCTGTGATGGCTTCACCCAGAAAGTGCCGCAAACGAAGGCTCTTTCCGGCCAGACTGCAAATTAATCTCACTCCTCTGCTTTGCTTGAGAATTCAATCTACATTAACAGTCCAAGTCCCAATCATTGAAGTCTGGAGTCTGGAGAGTAGATAAGGCACTCTAGAACCAATAGCTAGGAATAACTAGGGTATCCAGGTCAAGGACAGGTTGGCAAGACCAGACAGAGTCTCTACAGCCAGACAGGTGATGGATAGGGTTATTTGAGTTCAGGTGAGTCAAGAAATGAGAGAAACATCCAACGTTATAAGTGAGCACAATTTAGGGTATGGGAAATTTTTTAAAAATGGGAAAATTTTCTGTCAGGCAGGAGACACTGAATCCTGACTATCTGCTCTCTGACATCTTTTATATTTTCTGCTCTGGTATAGGCAGGCAATAATTCAAACATGTGTTTTATCCAGAGGAAGAGACAGACTTGAGAAGGCACAATTAAAAACTGATTAAGCAGGGAATGATGGTTGAACTTCCAAAATGTAAGACCTTGTTTGCTGAGAACATAGAAGGTTTTTTATTTTTTTTATTTTTTTGGTTTGGCTATTGAAACCATATAATAGAAAAACAGGAAGAAATTCCAAGAGTTTCTCATCGTTAAGAATTCATCAAATAAACAGCATTATTCTACTACTCTCCTTTGTGGTTCTGATTATACATTGTTTTAAGCTTAATAATACCTTATGACTCCATAGCACATTATAGTTTTCAAAATATTTTTACTTGGATGATTTAATTTAATCCTTACAGAAAACACTATGAGGTAGTTATTTTTATCATCATGTTGTAGTTCAGAGATCTACTCAATCCACTGAACAAACACATATTGAGCACCTATTGTATGCTTGGCATTCTGCTACGTGCTGGAGTGTAACTTGCTCACAGTACAGTGTGGGTGAAAATATGCATGAACATGAATGCACCAAACAGTAGGGTGCATTAGTCTGAAGGAATGAAGAAAAGGGGTGCAGAGTTCTGTTAATCAACTTCCCTGCAGTCATTAAGCAAGTGAATGAAGAATTGGAGTTTGCATCTGGATTTTCCAACTTCCTGTTCATTACTATTCTTGGTCATGGTTTTGGGGTTCATAATTCAGTTTAGAGAAGAGATGAGTATAGATCTTTCTTTTAGCATAGTAGTATATACTTCTGAGTGTGAAAATTTTCATCTTGCATCTTCTCTCTGTGTAGCTGTAGATGATGATCAGTGAAACACCTTCCTTATTTGGTCTAAAAACTTAAGAGAAATGTGGGATAGAAGCAAAGCTGTTTGAGAGACCATTGGATGCAAGCACTTACCAACCCTAGGCTTCCTTTTGGGGGGCTACATGGCTGTTTTCTGTGCTCCCCAGTATTATCACCATTATTTGCTACCCCCAGAACAGCCTTTCATCCTTTCATTTCTTTTTTGGTTTTGACGTCTGCTTTCCATCTTACTTTCCATCACACTTCCCTCACTACCCTTGGAAACTTTGACAATTGTACTGAACATCTTTCCAATATGATGGTTTTCATGCATTCCATCTTCACTTGCTTTTTCACTGAACAAAGATTTAGTGGACAATGATTAAGTGTCAGGTTCCATTCTAGGTGAAGGAATACAGAGGTGAAAGAGACAATAAAAGTCGCTGTGCTCATTCACGGAGCTAAGATGTAAGAAGGGGAAGCAGATCAGACACAGGTCAACAAATGAATGAATATCTTATGTAATGTTGGGTAGTGATAAGTAGAATAAGAAAACTAAGCAGATCAAATTGTGGGAGATAGGGTGTGAGTGTATGTGCATGTATGCAGTTGCTTTAGATAGGGCTGTCAAAGAAGTTCTCTCCTGGCAGGTGACTGTTAAGCAGAGACTTGAAAGAAGAAAGGGAGTTAGTCAAGGAAGGTTCTAGATGGCAATCTTTCAGTTGTGGGAATAGCAAGTGCAATGGCCTAGAGGTAGGAAAGAGATTGTAGTATTTGAAGAATAATAAGTCCAGAGGAGATAGAGTGAGATTGGTTAGGGAATGAGGGGGATGAAGTTGAGAGGTAGTCAGGAACAAATCGGGTGGGATGGTATAAGCTGTGGTGTACAATTTGTCAGAGGCATGCACGAACAGCTTGGTGTAGCAGAAAGAGCAAAGGCTTTGGAATTAAGCAGATTCAAACAGAAAAAATGCTTGCTCAACCAGCTCTTGCTGAGTGACCCTGGAGCAGTTTTTAATCCTTTCTGAGTCTCAGTTTTCTCATCTGTCAAATAGGGATAAAATAGATTACAGAGTTGCGAAGATCAAATGGAAAAAGCACAAATAAAGTTGCTAATAAACAACAGGTGGTAAATTAATTCTTTCCTATTCTCTATTCTTTTTTCCTGAGCTCATTCAAGGGCAGAAATCCTACCTCATTGTAATTCTCATCTTCCTCAATGCTAAGCATCCCTTAAGATCTCTGTGAAATGAATGAATACCTGTAGTTTATTAATGATTGTTGTAATTTTGTATTAAAAGATTGTCTCTTGATTGCTATTTGCTATTTTTCCCTCCTGTATAAAAAATTTATTAGTGTTGTCTTCATTCTTCTCTTTTGTGTGATGCAATTTAAAAAGTTTTCCATGGCCTTTTGTGTTTCCTGGTATTCACACTTGTCCCTCTCTGCCTTGGGTTTTCTTGATTTTGATGTTGAGAACTTTGTTTTTCTCATTAGGCGTCATTTGGAGCGGAGCCTGATTTTTCTTTTAATGTCAATTCTTATGCAATTTAGCCCTCTTTGACTACTGAATTTAGTCAGATTGCAATCTACCTGTGCCTGTGGTCAGCCTTGGAACTATTGGCTTCAATTGTCAATAAGTAGCATTCTGTAGCAGAGTGAGCTAGGCAGAGGTTTTCAGGTCTGACAGCTCCTGGTTTTTCCTTTGGTTCAGTTACAAAGTAGCTGTGTGTCATTGGGCAGGTTACTTAACCTTTCTGAATCTCAGGTACCTCCTCCACTTATGAGGAGTTTGTTTATAAAACACCAACACCCTCTTTGTCTTTTTGATCTTGGAACTTATCTATTTTTATCCTAAATTTATTGAAGTTTACTTTTTTGATATGTTTATTTTATTGCATGCACTTATTGTATTGCATTATATTGTATTTCAGCTTTCCCAACCAATTTTTGTTTCATGTGAGGTGGAATATCCTGATCTTTACCTCCCTTTCAGGTGCAAGATCCACTTATTATCTGTGTTTAATTATTTATGGGTCCAGTAGCAGATTCATAATAAGCTCATATGGCAGTCAATGAGACTCTACCTAATAGAGTCTCGTTGTGAGAAACTCAACAGAGAGGAAGTTTCTCTGCTTTCTTGGAATGGGCTCTTTCAACTGGGCATAAGTTAATAGTAGATTCACTTTTCAAACATCCCATTCTGGAACTTTTTTTTCAATATTTTAGACTTGTGGGAATAGTGGGAGGCAGATTCTGGTGCCGAAAAGACCGTCTTTGGCATTTGAAGCAAATTCAAACTTAATCACATATGTCACTAGCGTGGGCAACAGCAGCCAACAGGGAGTAGTGAGTTTTAGGTTAAGTCCATTCCCTGTGGGCCTCCACGGCTTCCTGGTTTTATAAAGAACGAGCCTTCTTTTCAGATTGCGTAGAAGTTTGCTTTGGCAAACACACTTGCACTCATCATTTCGGTTTGTGTTTGTAATAATCCTGTGAAATTGACAGGGAAGAGATTATTAACAACATTTTACAAATGAGGAAACATAGACTCAGAGAGACCATTTGCCCATCTCCCCCAGTGAATAATAAGATTTGAACCCAGATTTTCTGGTTCTGGGACCAGTGGTCAATCTGCAATACATCAATATTTTCAGCACCTGACTTCTTATCTGGCCTGAGAATTCCTGAAGCCCAGATTTCCACTACTGAGTTATATTTATCATTGATTTTTTAAAGTAGTTTTTGATTGTGTAAAGGGTACAAGACACACACTAGTCATGCTTGGTGTTTGGGGGCAAAGAGACACGATTTTAAGGATTTTATTCTCTAGGAATTTTTAGCTTGGAAGGGAATATAAGATGTGCAAAATCAAATTAATACCGTTTATGACATGCTAGGAGCCTTAGGCAATATAGGCATACTATTCTGGGCATTGGGAGCAAAAGCTGCTCAAGATAGAGAGACCTGGGTAGGCTTCTTGGAGGAGGTGGCTCTTAATTGGGGCTTTTTAGAGGAAGAGATAGGAAATTGAAGGTGAGATGTGGAGGGTGGAAGAAGAGCAGCTATCAGACTTTTTTTTTTTTTTTTGAATGTAAAGAAGGGACGAGAAGGGCAATCACATTTTTGCACAATTTAAATTTCACTACTAACCAATTTCCCTAAAACCAAGGACCCAAGGCATTGTTCCTGGTCAAGACTTTTTTTTTTACATGGGCAGGCACCGGGAATTGAACCCGGGTCCTCTGGCATGGCAGGCGAGCGTTCTTGCCTGCTGAGCCACTGCAGCCCACCCTGGTCAAGACTCTTGGTGGATAAAAGCTCCCCGAACAACCCCACAGAAAGGACAGTATTGTGGTCATAAAGATTTTAGGGGGTAGGAAGATTTTTTGAGTGGACAGGTGAGCGTTGATGAGACTGACAGCACATGCACTTTGCTGTCATTGAGGCGTGGGTTCACTTCCTGGCTTTACTGAGCAGCCCCTGCATGAGGGAGAGCAGGTAACCTAAACTCTGAACCTAAGTTCTGTTATTTGTCAAGTGAGAATAATAGTAATGCTTACTTCTGAGAATCCATACAAGGCTAAGGAGGATAGCAGTATAAAGCATTTAGAATATTGCCCAGCATATAGTTAGCTCTCAACAAATGTTAGCTGTGATTCTGGCTGCATCTTTAAGCTGCATGGTTTATGAAATGTTACTAGGCAGCTGAGCAGGACTGAAAACCACCTGGTAACTTATTTCAGCTCTTTAGGCCTATGGTCTCAGTGGTTTCAGGATGAGTGACAGAGCTGTGTGACATCGCACAACCTAATTAACCTCTCTGAGCCTCATTTACTTATGTTTTTTACTTTTATTTTAAGGAGTAAATAAAATAACTTTTTAAAAACACATAAAATAACACTCACCCTGCTAACTATTATTTTTATCATTAGTGCTGTAACTATTATTACCACTTCTTTGCATTGTGGAAGAGAGAAGAATATTCCTAAACCCAGGAAAATTCAGCAAATCTCAATATTCTGTCAGTGGTTTTCCATAAAATGGGCTTGTTCAACTTTATGAGCAAAAAGTTGTAAAGGAAAACACACTTTTCTACATTTATGGGACTTTTGCAACTATCATTTTAACAAACAGAATTTTAACCCAAGAAAGAAGGGCAAGTAAGGGCAGCAAGACAGCATTTGTTTGCTAGTTAAAGGAAATACATGATCGATGCCTACTATTTTTTACAGTATTGAGGATCTCTGTCACTCTCCTGCACACTGCACCTTTCTATCAGGGCTATTATGATGTGTTTTTGCCTGAACAAGATTTGAGAAGAGTCATATTTTATGTTTGGTGTTTATGTTTACGTCCTTTGACCTTGACCTGAAATTATGTAATTCTCATGTGCTCTTGGTTATATATTCCAAGGAGAAGAGGCGGGGTGCTCAGGAGGAGCATGGCAGGAGTAGGGGCCATCTAGAGGGGTTGCCTCCCAGCACCACTTCTTCCTCCTCCTAATAGCATTACCCTGTCACTTCACCTGAGAAACTGTCTTTATGCCACTCAAACTCTGGAGTTTGAATAAGAGCCGCCATCTTCCTATGGGAGACCTCCCACCCCCACCACTCCACTGGGCTCCTCAGCAGTCGATGGACGCAGGATGGGCAGTTGACTTAAGTTGGGCCAAATGAAGACTTTTTGTAGACTCTTTTGGGCTGGAGTTGGAAGAAAATATTTATACCCTCTCTTCTGGCAAATCCTACAGATGGTGGGGGTAAGTTGGGGGGCATTGAGATCTGTCAGTAGCCATGTTCTTTATGTTATCATGGTTCCACTGTAATGAAGCAGACACACCAATAAAATAGTGAGTGTAAGTGAGCCTCTGCTGGTGACCTACCTCTGGTTCCATTAATCTCTGAAGTATAGCCCTGGTTCATTCTTCCCTTGGTTACCTGGGACATCAAATACATTTCCCTTTTTAATTTAAGCAAATTTGAGTTGTATATCTTTCATTTTCAATCTAAAAAGTTCTGACAAATACAAAATGCATTTTAAAAGCGTACCAAGATTTGGGTTCAGGGACATTTTTATTTATTTATTTATTTATTTTACATGGGCAGGCACCGGGAATCGAACCCGGGTCCTCTGGCATGGCAGGCGAGCATTCTTGCCTGCTGAGCCACCGTGGCCCACCCCATTATTATTTTTATAATTAGAGAACTTGCAGGTTTACAGAAAAATCATGCATAAGATATGAGATTCCCATGTATCACCTTATTATTAACATCTTGCATTCATGTAGTTCACCTGCTACAATTGATGAAAGCACGTTTTAATAATTGTACTATTAATTATAGTCCATGGTTTATCTTAGGATTCACTGTTTGTGGGTACAGAATTTTTTACATTCAAAATCATGAGGGAAAGTGATCTTGTAAGTACCTGACATAATCCTTGGAATCAACTACAGCAGTGCTTTAAACCAGGGGAACCTTGTGAGAATGCAGATTGTGATTCAGTTGATCAGAGTGTGTCCACAGAGTCTGCATTTCCAGTAAGCTGCAAGGGGATGGCTAATGCTGTGGGTTTGCAGACCATCATCTGAGAGGCAGAGAATGCGTTAGTTTTGTAAAGCACCAGCACCCAGGGCTGGGAGTCACACAAGACACCTACTAAATACCTACCTATTGAGCTGAGTGAAAATTTTCAGATCCGCATTATTCTATCGAGATTAGATGTTTAAATGACACTATCCTTTGGGAGAAAAGTTTAATCAGGGGAATTACGAAGCTAACTCACCAGAAAAACACTACCTCTATTTCTTTTTTTTAGATTTGAAAATGTGTCTAACACATTAAAAGAAATTTTTTGACAAGTTGGGCCCACTCTTTTAGAGAGACCACATGGTGTACTGGAAGGACCCTTCATTCTTGGAGCCACACAGCCTGGAGTTGGAAACACAGCTTCCTCACTTTCCAAATATGGGTACCAAGAAAGTCCTAGAGCTCTCATCCAGAAGCAGCAGGTATTTTTTTTTTTTTACATGGGCAGGCACCAGGAATTGAACCCGGGTCCTTTGGTATGGCAGGCAAGCGTCCTTGCCTGCTGAGCCACCGTGGCCCAGCAGCAGGTAATTTTATGGTCAAGTGTACAAACATGAAGTCCTTTTTTAAATATAACTGAACTGAGCTAATCTTTTAAGGCCCCATTTCCCCTAAGAGCAAACAATTCAATCTTGTCAAACCTGAATAAACCCAAGCTCTTTTCCCTTGGTCCCTTTTGTATAGGATTCACTCCTTTGAAGATTCCCATACCCTACTTATTTTCCCACTGTCTTCAGAGGAAGTCTCAGTTTTGTGGGGCTCATGTATGGTCTAGGAGTTGGGGGGAGGTGGCCTCTACTTCTCATCCTTGAGCTTTCTTACTTTTGTGTTGGTATGTGATGATGCTGTAGTTGTACATTTGTTCTCTGCCATCTCTTTCCAGCCTTGTCTGCTGCTAAAGCACCTGTAGACCCCAGCTTGTTCTGGTCTTTAGGTTCTTGCAGACCGTTTTGCATCTTTCTTGCCTAGGTCAGATGGTCCATCCCAGGCACTTATGAAACCTTCTTGGAGGCATGAGATACACCCAGAAACTCTTAAGTTTACCACAAATGTCTTTAGTCACAAATGTCTTTTACTCAATAAATATCAAGTATTTCCTATGCACAGCAGGCATTGTGTTGGGCACTAGGACCAATATCCCTAGTCTTTATATAGTACTTAATTAAAGTTTATTAAAAATGGATAGTTATTAACATGAGAAACTTCTTAAGAAGAAATGGAAAGATTTGGATAGATAAATATTGCCAAACAGCATGAAAATAAGAAATACTTCATTTAATTCATTTAATACAATCTAATCTCTCCCACAGCAAAATGGAAATGCCCTGTGATATGAGTATATATTTTTTATCTTGAAGAATGTGCTTGATGTCCAAAATCATCAGACTCTGGGAAAAACATTGCATGGGCTTCAATTGTGCTCTCACTGACTTGCTTAGTTGGCTCCTTGATTTACTTAAACCTTAACCCATTTTTAAGAATGTTATTCATTCCAATACCTGATTAGTCAGACTCTGATATCTCTATAGCACAGCTCCTTTACTAATGCCTCCTCTCTCCCAAGCTGTATGCATCCTTATGTGTATTTTGTGACCTAGCAGCAATATCACTGATGAGACCGTGAATGGACACATCATCAGACCTATCTATAAATATGGAACACAGCTATTTGTCTTGTTCTGACATCTCTGTCTCATGCTGCTCTTGGGTCTTGGGAGCTTTTTGAGAAGGTGGGGGATGGAACTGCTGAAGTTTTCTTTGCCCACACAATGCTTTTCAGCTGTACTGTGGTTAGGAAGAGGGCCTCATCAGGACAGGGCTTGCAGATTGTCTTTGCCTGGGGAAGTCCTAATCTCACTTGAGAGTTTTGCCAGCCTTTCCTGGGTCTTAGCTTGGGTGGAGGTGGAGCAGAAGTCTCTTAGGCAGCCACTAGCTAAGATCAAGTCTTTTTCCATCTTGTCTTCTTCTCCCTACTAAACTTTTGAAATTTTATGTCTTTTTTGTTGAGGGGGGTGGGGGGAAAGATTGCACGATATAATTTCTTCTATATTCCGTAGTTGATGTGATACTTTCTTCTCCAAGTCTTCAACATCACTAGCTTTTTAGAGTTCAAAACCCATTTTCTTTCTCTAAAAGTCTGACTAGATCATAGAAAACCTCAGCTTTTAAAATGATTTTCTTGGTGTTGAATTGTTTTAAAAAAAATCCATTTAGTCTGCTTAGTTCCTAAGTGTATTTGCCCTCCAGCAAAGTTATGAGAGCCCCTTTCTAAGGGTGGTGGGTCACAGGGCTACGTGGATATTGAGGGAAAGAGAAGCCTGACTCATTCTCCCAGAATTTTATCCCTTCACACATAGAAGGGGTGAAACATCATGGGAACCAGACATGGGGCAAGGATGACTTTGTCCTCCTGGAACATTTTACTGGTATTCCTAGGGCTCCCAGAAATGTGCCACAAAATAAGAAGAAGAAAGGGACAAAGACAACAAATAATAATGGTCTATGGATTTCACTTACTGGCAAGTAATTTGAAGCATATTTATGTTTTTATGTTAAAGCAAATGTTTTGTGTGTATGCAACAATTTTTTTTTTCAATTTCAATGTAGCACCCATGATTAAAATATCAAATTGTTAAGGTCTGCTTAGGTATCACCTCCTATAACCCCCAAGGGTATTTTTTGGCATTCCCTGACATTAGGTGCCCAAAATGGAATCCTTCCAGAAGCACTGGGTAAGGGAGTTGTTCTGAAGGGCTTGAAAATGTATTAAAACTTCATTCACCCTTCCCTTTTTTGAATGAAATCTTTGTTTTTTATCAGATGGCTAAAACCCAATCTGTCTAAAAGAGGGAGCTGGATCTGCTACAAGAATTCATGTTTCCCATCCTCCCAAGTCCCATCTGTGCCCCGAATGTCACCTGGAGAGAGGATTCGTGGAAGAGCAGAGCAGAGGCAGGCCAAGGACAAAAGGTGGATGAGTCAGTCAGGAGCCATCAACAGGGGGCTAGACTTCTTTCTTGCCTCTAGCATTGTTCCAGATATTGGGGGTTGTTTGTTTTTGCCTCCTTTTCCTGAGCTTTTAAAGGCTGCTTTCTGAGATTGCAAAAGCTTCCTAAGACCTTTAGGAACTCTGCATGTTTACCTGTCCCAAACCCTTTTGAGAGAGAACCCTGAGACATCAGCTGCTCTCCCCAGAATTATATTTGCAATTTTCAAGTTATTTCTAACAGGATATGACTGAGAAGAAATAAGAAACAAAGCACTTTTCATGTTAGTTACTTCCCCTACCCAATATACACACGCATGCATTCAGTCTGCAAAGGGGAAAATGTTCGAAATAAGAGGCAGACTCTAATTATCCAGGTTGGCATACAGCCAGGAGATTGGTCATTGGATTCTCTCTCTTCCCTCCCTAGTTTCTTTTCCTCTCCCTTCTGTCATCTTTCCCCAACCATCAGGTGGGTGGGTGGGTTGCTGGCTGGCTGCTGGTTGGCAAACAGAAATAGTTTAGGAGCAAGTGTTCTTGGGGTATGTTCACTGAAGGATGAACCAGATCAGCAAAGAGTGATTTTTCTCTCTATGTTCAGCCAATTTACATCCAAGGGGAGCAGGTGGAGAGATGTAATGTGTAAAGGGCTGCCGACTCAGAGATTTAAATCTGAGTAAGTTTTCATAAGATTTTCCAAAGTGAAAAGACAGAATGTAGAAATTAAACAGTCTGGAAGAAATATGAGAGGGATGGACAGTGGTGTACCCCAACAACAGTAAATTAGGGAAGCACATATCCATCCCTGCAGACAACACATCTCTTCATGCTGAGGGGTGCAGTTGTGACTGGAAAGAAGGTGGATTCTGTTGTGAAATGGACAAGAGGGTGATTAATACACACTTTGGAGACACTGGAAGTTGAGTAACTTAAATGGACCACACGTTTTTAATTAACTAGCCTTTTCTTGTCCAGTGAGATGTCCTGAGGTGAACAACATCACATTGTCCCCATAGGAAATTGTGTTCAGAGATTAATTCAATCATCAGAGATACACCCAATGAGTGCTGCGATGTAATCTGGATTTCAAGACTACAGTCTGTTGATGTTCAGACAGTTTAAGAGGATTTGTTCAATAAGCAGAGATTTGTCTTGCAACAAAACTCTCTGAGCCACCTACAGAAAAAAGGCAAGCTGAACTCCTCAGACTCGCCTTTGAAGCACTCTAGTCTAGCAGCTGGCTGTCTTGGACCCACTGTTCCATGCACATCGCTGATTTCTTTTGGCTGCACGGTCCTTTTGCTGAAACCAGGCCAGTAACCTCACCACCAGTTGCACCCATCTGCCTGACTTGAGGCAGTGTATCTTAGCTGATGCTCTTTCTCTTGTCTGAAAAGTCCTTTTCTGTCACGTTACCTGATCTACATACCTCATTTTCACTGGGGCTCCCCCTTTGGATACATATTTTACTAAAAAAACTCCATTCTGTAATTATACAACCTCCTGGTTGGGAGGGAAGGATCTTAAAGTTTGTCTGCTGTCACGTAGCATTTAGTGCATCGTGCAGTGGGAGGGACACTGGCTTTGGAGCAATTTCACAATACTTGCTATCTACTCTGGGCCTTGCATTAAGTGTTGCACATTCACTATTTCATTTATTTCTCATAGCACTCCCAATAGGAGGAAAATGAAGCACAAAGAGGCTAAATAACTTGTAAGGGCAAGCAATGAGTAAGTAAAGATTACCACGAAAATCTAGCTCCCTTCCAGGCCCAATGAACACTGCCACTGTGATCTCTCTGGCTTTGGGTGAGGAATTTGCATTCTCAGTACCTTCCAGATCACTTTTACCAAATGTGGTTAAGAAGTAGATTTCATGCACATTAAACATCTAGTCAATGTCTGATAGTATTAAGGCTCCTTAAATGGTATTTGTTACAATTAATCACATGGCAATTTCACTCCTTGCTATTAGGAGTTTGGTCTGTGGTCCAGGCATAGGGGTTTCACCTGGGAACTTGCTTAGAAATGCAAAATCTTGGGCTGGCCCCAGACCTACTGAATCAGAGCCTACTTTTAAACAATACCCTCATATGATTCTCTACACATTAAAGTTTGTATTTCCACTGAGACTGGAACTTGCTACATATTTTCTTTATGTTTTATTGTGGTAATATACATATAAATACAATTTTTCCATTTTAGTCATTTTTAAGTATGCACTTACAAGAATAGTACAAAGAACTCCACATACCCTTTACCCAGAGACCCTATTCAAGTTTCAGCAATTGTTCCAATAATGTCCATCACAGCAAAATTATGCAACTCGGGATCACAAGTTGCACTAAATTGTCCTGTCCCTGCAGTCTACTTCTATTCGAATGGTTCCTTAGTCTAACCTTGAACTTCATGATTTTACCATCTTTGGAGGTTTCTGGCTGGTTATTTTGTAGAATATCCCACAGTTTGGATTTGTCTGACTTTTTTCACAATTAGATTCGGGTTAAGAAATTTGGGCAAGGATATTATAGAGGTGAGGTTGTGCTTTGGGACACATGATGCTCATTTTTCCTGCCATTAGTGATGCTCACTTGGATCTCTTGACTAAGTTGGCATCTGCCAGGCTTCTCCAATGAAAAATTATGCTTTCCCCTTTATAATTACTTAGCATTTTGTGGGTATCTACTTTGAGACCTTGTATACACCCTATTCCACAATCAACTTTCACCCACTAGTTTTAGCATCTACTGAGATTTCTAGTTTGAATGAATTATTACTCTGATGGTTGTCACATAGTAATTTAAAAATCTCATCACCTCTTCTCCATGCATTACCTTGCATTCCACTGTAGAGTTTCTCTTCTCAGTTTTCTTTCCTCTTTCTCTCAAAGTTTCTCTTCCCTCAAATCCATGACTTCATAAGCTCCTATTTTATTTAGTGGGATATACTCTGTTACTATAATAATTTATTTTGATGGTCAAATGATCCCAGATTTAGCCAGTGGGAGCTGCTTTTGGGTCCCTTTGACATGTCCTCATCATTTTCTGAGAACTTCCTTATTATGTGGCACAAGCTATTCCAGGCTTATCTCCTCCTTTCCTTCTAGGACCTGGAATCAGCTCTGGTTCCTTATAGTGGTGAATGGTATTTCTAAATCAACATCCATGTACGAGGTATGCTCAGGACCATAGGATTCATTCCAGGTTCCCCTGTTTTCGAATTTGTAACTCCTTTCTCTGATGGTGAAAAGCCTGACTCTCTAATCTTCAATGTTTGTATGTAATTCCTCTCTCCATTGGTATGTAGCCAATCTCCTGATCTTGACCACTTTCCCTGGGTGGGTCCCTATGCCTATCAGCTCACCACCCTATTTGGCAGCCTCTTTGTTACTCCTTGAAGAAGCTCCTTCTAACCCTAGAACAACTCTGACCAAGAGAAGGTTCTTTTTAAAACTGAACTAAACCCTTACTGTTGTCATTTTCTCTTTTTAGTCCTCTTCCTTGGGGATACGAAGAATAGCTGTACTCAGGTGTAGTATGACGTAGTTGGATGGAATATAGCCTGTGAAGACAGAGAGACATGTTCACCTTATTTAATCTCCCCTTGCCTCCGTTTTCCTCATTTGCAAAAGTAGGGACAGCTTATCTATTTGCAGGTTATTGAGAGCCAAATGAGATGAGAATATGAATGGCTTAACAGAGTGCTGGATTTATGTATTTTACTCTCCTAGTCGCTGGAACAAATACCATACAATGGGTTGGCTTAAGAACAGGATTTATTGGTTTATGGTTTCAGAGGCCAGAAGGCTCACTTGCTCCTGGGGTGGCTATCTTCTGGTTGCCCAGTAGTCTTTGGGGTTCCTCAGCTTCCCTGTCACATGACAATGGAGATGGCAGCATCTTCTCCTTTCTCTTCTGGGTTTCCTTGACTTCCAGCCTCTTGTTTCTCTCAAGGCATCTCTCTATTGTATCCAATTACCTTTGCTTACAAGGACTTCATCCATATTGAATTAGGGCACATGCTTATTCAATTTGGGTACCCTTTAACTAATAACATATCAAAGGTCCTAATTTACAAGTGAGATTTCACCCACAGGACCAGGGATTAGGACCTGAGCATGCCTTTTTTGGGGGGAAATGATTTAATCCTGAACACCATTTATTTTATGGTCAAAATAAAGTTTGCTTCTTCTTCCCTCCCTCCCTCCCTTCTTTTTCCTTCATTATTTACTTTAAATAAAACAATTACTATGGGTCTAATCTGTGTTGTAAAGCAGTAAACAAAATAGACACAGTTGCTTCTCTCACAGAGCTTATAAAATAGGAATTTTTCAAAAATTACATAAATATGCAATTAAAAATGTGACAAGTGAATGCTCTAGACAAGGAGAGCTCCCTTGGTCTCAGTGACTATGGAAGATCTCTCCAATGAGGTGAGGTTGTATTGAGCCTAAGAAAAGAGGGGGTCTTTGGCCCCTTGAAGATCTGGGGAAGAATATTCTAGACAGTTGGAACAATTGGACAGAATGAGAGTCATGTGTTTGAAGAGCAGAAGGATGACCTGTGTGGCTGGAGCTCAGTGGAGAGAATGGGATGAGCTAGTTCTGAAGAGGTGCATCTCGGCAGATCTAGATCTATGGATCTAGTTCTGGTGGGCTGTTCTGTGCTAGGCCACTATAGAAAAAAATTAACCTTTGGAGAGCTCTGATTCCCTATCTGTAAAATGAGAGTACTAATATTTGCCAAACTGACTCCATGAGGTTTGTTGTGACTATAAGTCAAGATAAAATATCAGAAAGGTCTCTGAAATTACAAAGCACAATATTATTGCTGTTGTCACATCTAGTAGGCATTTGATAAAAAGGCTTGACTTTTTTTTAATCTCCTCTTGACTGAGGAGATGAACAAAAGAGTAAGAGCAAAGGTGCAATAGATGGCCAACTTTGCCTTATTTCTTTGTCATCTTCTTTGTCATTCCTAAAGAGAAATGGCAGGGGGCATTTGGACAAAGACTAAAAATTTTAGCTTACAATAGAAAAAGCCTTTTAACAGAGACATAATGAGTTCATAGAACTCATTGTCAGGGAGGCAGGTGGACATTTAAATACCTTGACACAAACATTTTCTGTGACATGCAGAAGTAAAAAGGTTAACAATTTGAATCATTCTTGGTATTTTCCAAGCGTCAGCCCAAGGCTATTTCCTTTTTTGCTTAGAATCATCATCTTTCATAGAGGCATAGAGGCATCATCTTTCATAGAGGCATATTTCCAGGGCTGGACCATACACCACAGAATGGAGGCTGAGCATGAATGCAATGGGAGCATTTATCGGGCAGCATCCACATTGTGCTTTTCTCTCTCCTACCTTTCATCTTCTCTCCCCATGTTATTTGGCCTGGCAATCATGTGAATCACCATGGACTTGAATTTGAGCCTCATCTTATATATACTGCAAAAATTCGTTAAATTGAGTAGGTCCAGTGTGCCATATGTACCAGCACAGCTCTCTGAGGAGCATGGAACCCAGAGTATCCACCAGTCTTAATGAACTGGGCTGGTCTTAGGAACACTGTAAAGAAGGCAAACCATATCTTTATGACTTTATACTTTTTTTAAAAACTCCATTATGATGCTGGATGTCTTCCATTTGCTCCACCTGCTCCCCTCCACACCCTCTCTCCTTGTTCTCTGCTCCAGGAGGCTGGCTTCTATGGGCATTGTGCCTTCTGGCTCCCAGTTGTGCTGCCCAGTTGGGTCCTGGCAGGAGATGGGAGGGAGAGAGGAGAGTGAGGTTAGGGTGTATTTACCTTCCCTGTGAGAGCTCTTTACCCTGAGTGTGTCTTGGGTTGAAGGTCACTGCCCTTTATGAGTGGGCCCACCTTAGGGGTGGACTCTACATGATCTTCTCCTAGATTCCTCAATTCCTCACCCTCTGGCCTTTGGGCCCCAGGGCAGTCACAAGTTCAGCTGCTGTTAGCTCCAGCTGGTTTTCCCTATTCTCACAAATGTTCTTCTCATGGAAGAAAATAGATCAAATGGGATTAAAAGAAGGGCAGGCAAACCGGTGATAAGTTGAACTAGCTGATTCCTAAAAAAAATGTATCTTTATCCAGTCCTAGCATTTGTTTCTGCTTCCCCAGCAGGACCCACTGCCCAAAGAGGTTGCCACAAGGGGATGAGTTTCTCCTCAGGTCAGTGTCACATTATTTTTGATTGAAGAAGTCCCTTTCAAACAGCCAATCAAAGCAGGGTTCAGACAGTCCAGCAGGTATCCTTCGCCAGGTATGAAATTGCTATCTTTTGAGACTCTGCAAATGGCATCCTGATGGGAAATGAGGTGGAGACTGGAGACTGGGTCCCAGAATGCTCCCTAGACTTGGAATGTTGTTGAATTTTCATGGAGCTTCAACTCAGATGACCCTTCCACGTCTGCCTACCAAGATCTCTCTTACCTTGTGGCCATTTTCGGCCTACGGACAATCTGCTTGCTTCCATGGTGATCAGGAGCCTGCTTTTTAAAAGTAAAGCCATGGGACACCTGAGTAGGGTGAGATGGCTATAGACCCCTTTCACTGTACGCTCTGTCTACAGCCCCATTCCAAATAAACACAGGATTTCATTTAAAAAAGCAACACTCAAGTTTTATTGCGAATTCAAGACACACTCCCTAGTGTCAAGTAAGGTCTGCCATCTCTGAGTCCTTTCCATCCAAAAATTCTGGAGCACCTCCTACTCTCCAGCATTCCTCAGCTCTACCCTGCTGCTCCTATGTGGCACCAGTGTCCACCTGGGAAGTTGTCCGGGTTCCCAAATTTAAATTCAATAGCTGAGTTAAGTCACTTAATAGTGTGTCTGATACAGAGCAGATATTTCAGTTTTCTCTTTCCTACACGCTTCCAGAAAGCTGCACACAGCCTGATTCATGTGGGAAGTTTTAAGGGTCTTCTGATCTGTCCTCTCCTTCCCTCCCTTCTGGCTAAGACAACCCCTCCTAACGCAAAGCATTGACAGACTTTCCAAAAAAACTGTTCTCAATTTCAGGTACCTTTTTCCTCCAACCACACAGACTCTGTCGTGCATAATTGTTAGTGTTCATATGTAGCATACATTTCTAAGAACATATATTGATTCCCTATTTTACATTTAGCAAATGCATTCTGAGCACCTACTATGTGCCAGGCTCTGTTTTAGGTACTGGGAGATATGGCAGTTAATAAAGCAGATAAGGGCCCAGCCCTTTAAGAGCTTCTGTTCCCAGATATTGACTATCCCTTCCCCAGACAGCTATACAGCAAAAGAAAAGAAAATACACAGAGAAGTATAGCAGATGGTACTTCAGCCTTTAATTTTGAGGATGGTTAACCCCATAAGTGCAAGCGGTGAGTGAAGTGGAAAGATTATGGCCTCAGACAACAGCGTTCATGTCCAATATAAACCATTTAGTAGGTGTGTGACCTTGGATCATTACTTTACTTTTCTGTACTTTTCTGTCTTATCTGTAAAATGGGGGTACTGATATGGGCTGGTTTGAAGCTATCATGTACTCCAGAAAAGCCATGTACTTTAATCCTCATTCAGTATTGCTGGATGGGACCGTTCTGATTGTTTCCATGGAGATGTGACCCACCCAACTGTGGGTGATTACTTTTAATTAAATGGTTTCCATGGAGACGTGCCTCCACCCATTTTAGGTGGGGTTGTTTACTGGAGCCCTTTATGAGTGAACCATTTTGGGAAAAGCTTTAGAGCCATTACAGCTACCAGAACTGACAGAGCCATCAGAACATACAGAGCCTAGGGGAAGGTAGCAGATCTTGCCATGTGACTTCCCAGCTGAGAGAGAAACCCAAAATATCCTTAGCCTTCTTGAACCAAGGTATCTTTTACTAAATGCCTTAGATCAGACATTTTCATAGCCTTGCCTTAACTTGGACATTTTCCCAGCCTTAGAACTGTAAACTTGCAACTTAATAAATTCCCCTTTTTAAAAGCCATTCCATTTCAGGTACATTGCATTCTGGCAGCTAGCAGACTAGAACATGATGGTACCCACCTCTAAGGTATTGTCAGGATTTATAATGCCAGCCATGCATAAGCCCTCAATAAATGGTAGCTTGTGTTTTAAACCAGTGAACCATGATGACATGACTGGTGGCCAATACTACCTTCCAAGCACAGTCCTAAACCTGCTACATAAATTAACTGATTTATCTCTCAAAACAACACAATAGATAAGGACTATTATTACCATGCCCATTCTAATGACAAAGAGATGGATACACAGAAAGGGTAGGTGACCTGCCTAAGATCATACAACTAATTTGTCACCAAAAGTAGGCTTTGAGCCTGGACAATGTGGGTGCAGAGCCTGTTCTCCTCTTCATTATTCGATGCTGTGAGGGTTCTCGATCTCAGCTTAGTGAGGATAGACTTTGGAGTACTGGACCTCCCCCTTTTGAATCAGGAAACATATCAGAAAGTCAATGAATGAGCATGACCATAACATTTTTGATCATGTCCTCCCTATGACCTTTCCCCTTTTATTCAAGAGCAGACACGTTGGGACAACCACAGAGGGGTTCAAAGACTCTGGGATACATATTCAGAAAAGAAAGGAAATTGGACTGACTCAAAAAAAAGTTCAAGTACAAGTTTCTTGCTGTCCTTTTTTTTTCTTTCACCCCATTTGTCCCTCTTGAATGATTTCACGTCTCTGTGATAGGGTCTTCCCAACGTTAGTGTGAATTCCTGAGGTCTAGGAAATGCAGTTCTGACCTTTCCTCCTCCCTGGATGAAATGGGCACAGTCATTTTCATCTCATATTGTGGGGACATTCTCTCTATCCCTGCCACACCCAGGCCTCCAGAGATCTTGCTGCCCTTCACTGGAAAATTCTCATTCCCACTATCTGTCTTTGGAGGTAAAGTGACATGAGCTGAATGCATAAAAGTGAAGATGCCCCATTGGCTTATGTTATAGCCTTATAACATGTTTCATATTACGTACTCACTTCTTAATATAGTATAATTTATGCACTTTTTGACCACTGCCATGCATTCAGCAAATATCTTTATTGGATTGTCTGTAACAATGCCTAGATCTGTTTCCTGTGAGATGGCAATTAATTTATAATTTAGACTCATCGATAAAGGAGAACATTCTTCAGTCTTCT
The DNA here is from genome assembly GCF_023851605.1 of Tamandua tetradactyla. Taxonomy (NCBI): domain Eukaryota; kingdom Metazoa; phylum Chordata; class Mammalia; order Pilosa; family Myrmecophagidae; genus Tamandua; species Tamandua tetradactyla. The sequence goes on from NC_135345.1 coordinate 17,917,686, forward strand.
CCCCCAAGTTCACCTATCAAAGTACAGTGTGAAAGACTAATATGTTTAATTAATAGACAAGATATTCATTTGTTCTTAAGGTCTATTCAACAGGAAGATAGGCTTTTTACAAGATATGATTTTAATTGGTGACTGAGAATTTTCGTGCTATTTCCTTATAATGTAGATGAGCATGGTATGGCAATTTGACATGTTATTATTCCACCAGGCAATCCCATAAAGTTATATTATGAATGGATCGAACAGTTTCTGTCTGTCTTTCTCACTGTCTCTCCATCTCTTTCACATCTACTTATGTATATAAGGTCAGGTATACATTAAGTTATAAAACACAAGTTTACACACTCACATGTCCTTCCCCTCTTTAAAGCCCAAATCAAGCCCACCTCTTCCACGAAGTCTGTCCTGATAAATCCATCTCATTCTTTTCTCTCTCATGTTTCTATTCATATAGCATACTTGGTCAGTGACATAATTCAGGATTACAATTATTATCTAACTGCTTCAGAAGAGTTTGTTGCCCAGTTAAGATAAGGGACCTATGAAGAACTCTGATGGGAAGTACCAAACCATGCTTGATGGAGTACATATTTGATAATTTTTAGTTGCCACTAGTATGAAATATTAAAATTTTTTTGTATACCTCAAGTCATGCAGTACTTCTTTACTTGGTTCACTGATAACTAATTAAGGACAACAGCCTGCAGCAAACCATTAGGCCTAAAAATATCAGAAAATGTTAAATGTTTTTCCCTAGAATAGCTGTTTTTCATCAAGGTAGTGTTCATGAAACAACGTTTCTGAGGGCAGCAATCAAGGGTGTTTTAAAATTCTTGAACCTGAGAAGCTTTAAAATGTTGCCTTGAAGTCAACATGATCTCTAGGCTGTCCTCAGTGGAGAGAAACTGAAGACTGCAAATAGCTGGTTGATTCCAGTGCTGGGAAGTTGAGTGGGAAGGTAAGCATGTGATTGCCTTTCCCCAGGGGAAAGAGAAGAATGGGAGCATTTAGCTCTAGACCCTAGTATGCTCCCAATAAATATTTATTGAATTAATTTAAATAGACTCTAAGACTATTGATGTCAAATACATTTTGTGATTTCTTAGCCTGTTGATCACAAAGATTCATGCCAGACAATATTTCCCCAAGGGATAACATCAGTATAATGCAAAGCTGGCCACATTTTGAGTACGAAGACCTGGCTAGTCATATAGCTTATAGGTAGCCAAATTACTTACTTTCCTAGTTTCAATGCCATTTAGGGACTTGATTAAATGTTCTTAAATCAGGACCTTTCTTTCCCTAACAGCTGGTGGATTCTTGTTTATCGCCTACAGAATTTACCATTTTGCCCAGAGAAAAGGCTTAGAATCTGGGGAAGATTTTAACAGGTGTAGTGTATGTTCTTGTTTTCCCTGGTAGCAGATGGTGCTGAAAGAAGATCATCTCTGTGGGGCCATTATGGGATAATGCATGGGAATAAATAAGTACAATGATAGGTCTCAGCAAAGATAGCGGGTCTCAGGGTTGGGTCTGCATTTGGCAATGGTACATATGTACTGAGCAGTTTTATCTATTGGCTCTAGCTATAAGCTCAGAAAAGCTTACAAAGACTCAGTTCCTTTCTCTTTTATTTTCTTCCATATCAATCTTTTCCCAAGTATCAACCACCTGCTTCTCACCTGAATTATAGGTAGTGTATTAAAGAGGACCCAAGTAAGGTGAAGTTCTTTGCAACCGTGTTTTGTATTAAAAGGGAGGAGAAAATTTTCCTTGGCGCTCCTCCCTGACCACCAGCAATTTTTTAAAAGAAAATAGATTTGATGAGGTCTTTGATCTTGCCCTCTTAAAAACCAAAGGAGTAACGGAAGGTTAATTCCAGCAATTTTATCCTGATGCACCTCTGCTATTTTGCATGAAGGACACTGCATGACTATAATTTAACCAGATATTGTACTGCAGATAAGATTATTTTCTTTTGTGTAAAGGTAATTTTTATTTTTCCTGGGGAAACTGCACCCCACTGGTCATATATATATATATATACATACTTTTTTTCTCAATAAATATTCTTATATTTCCCATTTTGAAATACATTTTAAAATTAGACAATGCCAGGACAGTATTTCAGCAACAGCTAAGCTCCTCTTCTCCTCTCCTTGTTTAAATTTTATTTCTTAATATCCCAGCCTCAGCAGTATTTGAGGAATGTTGTTCCCTTGGTCTAATGCAATTTTTTCCACATGATGTATTCTTAGTCTTTCCCTTATCTTTCCTTCAGTTGCTGACACCACCGTTTAGCCCATTTAGGGCTAAAATGCATTGAAAGCAAATACAAACTAGCTTAATATCCTGCCTTATTCTTTAACACACTTTTGTTCATTAGCAAGAAATTTTGTCTAGCAAGTTGGTTAAATGCCCATCACCCTTTTGAAGAAAAAAAGACAAAAATAAAAAGCACAGATAAAAGTGTATTAAAAATATTTCCCAGAGAATCTGAGTGTGTGTTTGTATGTGTGCGTACACATGTTGGTTCATGCGTATAATCATATATCCACGATTAGATTCATTTTTTTTACAAATTTCTTGGCACCGTAATTATTGATACTTTCTGAAATCTCATTATGCATCTAGAGCTAAGACTTGCTGAAGTGTTTGCTTTCCTATGTTAAAAAAGTGATATTGAATGTAAGCATTTAAAACATGGCTTAAGTACTGCCAAATCCTATGTGAATTTAGGCATGTGCCGCATGATTAACTTCTGCAGTGCAAACGTCTGTGGGCCCCAGTGGGTTAATTTTTGATTGCCTGCTCTACCTGCCTCCTCTGAACTGAAAGGAGCGTGCATGAGAAAGAACAAAAACAGACTGTCTTTGTGTTGTCACGTGCATCGGTTTCTAAATTTCAGTCTGGAACATAAATGGTAACAAGAATTGAAAGAGAAAACAGAAACAAGATTTCTCTAGAACTGGAGTCACTACATAGGGAAGCTCTAAATGAATTATCTCTCTGGTTTTTGTAATTTTTCAAACACTGGGTGCATGTATGGGTGGTCATGGAGGGCAGGGCAAAAGGAGATTCATAAAAAATTAGATGCCTCTGAAAGAATCCTTCAGGACCTGCTCCCCCTGTCCCACCAAAATCCCAAATTCAATAAAATTGTCAAACAACAATCATTGGGGTATACACAAAGTTAATTGAATGATCTGTAAAAAAAAAAAATCCTTTTGTTAAAAAAAAATAGTACCAAACACCCAGAGAAGGCAAAATTATCATAACACTGATCATACAGATAAGTTTATTAAATGAAAACAGTACATTCTACAATTGCTAATCACATAAAGCAAATATCTGCTTTAGTTGGACAATTTAATATGAATTTATTTTATTGTTTACCATGTCTAATTATCCTAAGTTTTATTTTATAAGCAATAGTTAATTATTCGTATTTTTAAAATATCTTTTTAAAAAACATTATCATCTTCGAGTGCAATTACCCATTCCTGTCTAATAGGAAAAAATTTACTCAGGAGTTAGTACAAGATAAACAATGCTTAGAAACCATAATTTTTTGGTTGTGTTTGTCTAGTTAATAAAGGCAGGCATTTTATTTTCCCCTGGTGACTACTTGTACTTTGTTCAGTAATTAAGGAAGTAAGCCTGAGCCCCTAGATTTTAGCCTTTTTTATAACCTCTGCAGATTTGTCTGGAATGCCAGAGTCCGCTGGGTTATAGTGTTGGACAGTTATGGAAAAGCTTGGGATGAAATCAGGGAGGATTCTAATCGTAACACTTTAAATTAGCGTCAGCAATTTGACCGCTATCAAATACATTACATATATTCTGCCTGTGAACAATCTGTAGCTTTCCAGCATGTCTGTTTGAGATTTTTCAGAAACAGCTCTTCAGACACAATGTAATAAGTTAAAAAATGTATGTCATCGCTGTATATTTTTCTGTATACATCTGCTCACAGCTGATGCTGCATCTCTGCTGCCAAATGACGGTTTGAATCCTGGCTGTACCCACTAATTAGCTGCAGGATCTTGGGAAAGTCATTTAGCCTCCCCAAGCTTTTGTTGTCTATAGAATGAGGATAACGATACTGTTTACCTCTTAGTATTAGTGTGCGGGTTACATGAGACAGTGCATGTAAGGTACTTTGTATTACACACAATAAGAGTTCAATAAAAATTTTAATTATTACTATTGTTAAAATGGATCTATATACAGACTGCATCTGTGTGTTGAGCTATAAAGCTATGATGCTGATTTTTTCATGAAGTTCTCGAAGTCATTCATTCTACTTACTTTCTTTTCACTTTATTGATACAAAGCAAAAGTATAAGTAATCATAATTGGGACAAGAACTTCCTGCCTTGTTCTGCTCATACTTTGAGTCTCCACTCAAATGTTTTTTCTTCTTGGAAGCCTCTCTTTACCCCTCCTTCCAGAAGCTGGGACCTTATATAGCACAGGAACCAGACTTCCAAATGGGACCCATAAACAGACTTGCTTGCTCGAGGTGAGAATCTGGCAGCCTCCCTTTTCCAGGCTAAGCTTTACGAGTTTGTACATGAACATCTAAGGTTCCAAGGGGCCATGCACTAGCTCAGGATTGCATGGTCAGATCCCAAGCTTTTTCTACACAACAACTTCAGGTTGCCAGGAGACACTTTATCTATCAGTGGGATCAACATGTCCACTCCCTCGGGAAAGCTGACCAGCCACTGTCTGCAGGACACAAGTGCTGCTGAGTCCTGAACTCAAGGACACAACCCCATGGAGTCTTTTCTGTCTTGGGTAGGGAGGTCAGTAGGGCACAGGAGCACAGTTGGGTAAAGGGGCAGCCAAGTGGGGAGCTGCTGACCTTAAAGGGGCAAACATCTCTGAATTAAGTCAGCAAAATGTAATTTTCTTTCTCCTGCCAAAATAGACAATAAATCTGACTGTGTATGTGGGTGTTAAACCTTGACCTATGCAATAGCAGAGAAAGTCTGCAGACCCAGCAAAAATTTTAAAAGTAAAAATTCATGGTTAATGCTCTTTATCAGGAATGAATGTTCTGTGTTACTATCTAAATTTCATCCCCTCAAATATATGTTCTTAGATGTTTTCTATTTTCCCCTTTCCAAAAAAAAAAAAATTACAAAACATTTTTAGGTTGTATATATGTTACTAGAATAAAAATTAAAAATAAAAACAAAAGCACCATAGGACTGTTCAACACAGAGAACCCCTGGTGTAAACCATAAATTATAGTTAATAGCACAGATATAATAATATTCTTTCATCAATTGTAATAAACATACCACACAAATGCAAATTAATAATAATGGGAAAATTGTGTATGTGTGTGTGGGGGGTATACATGAGAACTCTGTATTTTCTGCATGATTTTTTTGTAAATCTACAAAGTCTCTAATTAAAAAAATGTGTAAATATCACCCACCAATTAAAAAAAAGAAAGAAAACTGGTGAGAGTACAAGTATTGCAGAAAAGGCAGTAGTGTTTTATCTCTCATCCCTCTCCTTCCCAATTATTTTCTGGCTAATGGCTCTGCTTTGGCTGTGGTAGTAAATTAGTAAATACATCTATTTCTTTATGTAATTTATTATATTCATTAACTTATATAAACAAAATAAATGCATCATACAAATACAACTATACTTCTGTATATAATTTCACTACTAAAAAAAAATTATTTTCTCCCTTCTTCCCCTAAACAAATGTTGGCTGGATATTTAAAGAATATTGGTTTGGAGGCATATCAAATCCTTAGCCAGCTCAGGGAGCCAAACTGTGAGACTGTGTGAGGTGCCGTTACAGCCAGGAAGGGAGCTTTGCCCATGCTGTGGTTTTGGGCATTAGAGTCATCATAGTTCCTTACCTTCTTCTGAAAAATATCCACCCGCACACAGTGGCCCAGGTCCCAAACTTCAACATAAGCTTCAGTTTCTTCCTCTCTACTCACCGGTGGCTCCAGGCACTTAATGAACAAATCCTTTCAAATCTACTTAAATGTGTCAGAATTCCATCCACTCCCATGACCGCTGTCCCAGCCCCCCGTTTATTATCCACACCCTTAACAATGCATTGCACCCTGTCTCTGTAGAACGTTCCTTTATAAACTTGGACATCTTTGGATTCTATTTTACCAAATTCTGCACATACGCCTAAAATGAATATTGTGTGATATGCGTTTTTCTGTACAGAATAGTCAAGCTAATGACTGACGTTTTAAAAAAAAAACTTAAATGCCACTTACATGTAATTAAACCCAGAACTTCTTACTCCCTAAAAGGGCCTGTAGAGTCTCCTTTCCAGTATATATTTCAGTGTGTTGTGGATGCTTAGAAGTCTCTGCAGAGGCCTGGAGTCCGTGCACAAAATGTGGCCCAAACTAGGCAATCACTTGAGGCCTTTCTGTTTCTAATATTATATGAAACCAAGAAAAGGGAATTTTAAAAAAAACTATAGGTGAGCCTTTAATGAACACACACATTTGATTTGAAAGATTAACTTAAATTCAAAAGAACTGATGGGGGCTGGTTAGAATTTCAACTGCGGGAGAAAAATAAATGCTTAAGGGTAGATTTATGAAATTTATGTAACTTTGATTATCTGTACTTTAGATTTCCTTAAATAACTCACCAAGAACAGTTGAAAACACCCTTCTTTTTTTCCACAGAGAAAAAGTATTTCTTAGTTTGTGGAAGGTCTTGCTAGATCTGCAACATATTGTAGGTGGTATTTTGTGTGATGGTAAAAATGTGTTTGGCTCCTACTGGGTACATTATATTTTGAAAATTAACTGCAAATAAAAAATGATAATTCCTAGGATGCTGTTTTACTTTTATAGATATAGTATCAATGACTATCCCATTAAGAGCTAAAATGCACTGCTCTGGGTTAAGCATCAGGTGCCTTTATTTAGCTTGCTTTCACTTGCTATTCATTTTCCTCTATTATCAACTAAACACATGGTACACAAAATGACCAATGCATGGTTGATATCCTTAAAGAGCTTCCAAGTCAAGAAGAGGAGAGAAGAACTTTGTCTCACAGCTGTAATCCATGGCAGATCATAGACAGCACACTGAGAGGTATTAAGTTGCAAGCAAGTTCAGGGCCCTGAGAGACCCTATCTGTTTGGGAAGATTTGGAAAGGCTTCTTGGAGATGGTGGCTTGAGATCTAGGTCACGATATATGGGCAGGACTTTGCCGGGAGTGGAAGGGCAGGCGGAGGTAGGTGGGAATCTCAGCAGAGGAAACAGTGTGAGCCAAGTTGTGAAAAAACACAGTTTGTGGGTAGTGTTTGGGGCAGAGCACATAGACATGCTGGTTAGAAGTAAGAGACACATCAGGGAGAAGTAGGAGAATGTTAGGACGTGACCATGTAGTAAGGAATTTGGATTTTGTTTGTGAGTATCGTCACTAGAGATGCCTAAGTGGAAAGTGGCAGGACTGACTGTGCTTCTGAAAGATTCCTCCCTTAGTGGGGTCTCCCCATTGATTTTAGGACAGAGTCCCAAATCCTTAATGTGGCATATACACCCTGACAATTAGCCCCATCTCTTTCACCATCTGCTGTTTTGCTCTCTGACTCCAGGCATGCTCTTATTTTTTCAGCTTGGGAAATTGTCCTGCTGATTCCTACCTCTCTCTCTGCGTATCCAGTTAATACTTGCTTCTTCTTTCAAACTTCGCTAAATGTTATTTATTCAGGGAAAATGTTTCTGACCAACAAATATCTCTTTCTTCCCCTTTGCATCTTGCCACATATCACTTATTCCACTTTAGGGTGGAATTAGTTATTTACTGTGTCTCTCCATTAGTCGTTTACTGTGTCTCTCCACCTGTTACAGGTAAGGGACTTGAGGCTCAGGGGATATTTTGTTTGTTTGTTTTTGCCACCAAAAGACAAAGGAAATAGGTGAGCAAACTGAGGCTCTTGGAATATATGAGAAGCGTTTCTTGTATTTAGCTGATTTTATCTAACGTTTTCCTTTTTATAGTTCTTGGATTAGAAAATATCAATACTTCCTCTCCTATAACTAACCATAGTATGGAGGTGTAGTAGTTAGATTCAGTTGTCAACTTGGCCAGGTGAACGTACCTAGTTCCGTTGCTGTTGACATGAGCCAATTGTACGTGAACCTCATCTGTTGCTGATTACATCTGCAGTTGGCTAGGAGGCGTGCCTGCTGCAATGATTGATGTTTGAGTTCATTGGCTGGTGCTTAAATGAGAGAGCTCAACGTAGCCCAGCCCAAGCAGCTCAGCATACCTCATTTGGACACTCGCAGCTCAGCCCAGGCCTTTGGAGATGCTGAAAGAAAACACCCCGGGGAAAGTTGTTGGAACTCAGAGGCCTGGAGAAAAGGTCAGCAGAGATCACCCTGTGCCTTCCGACATAAGAAAGAACCTCAGTTGAAAGTTAGCTGCCTTTCCTCTGAAGAACTAATGAAATAAATCCCCTTTTATTAAAAGCCAATTCGTCTTTGGTGTCTTGCATTCCGGCAGCTAGCAAACTAGAACAGGAGGTTTGTAATTTTCATGTACATGTCACAAGATGTGATCTCCATATTTCACTTGATCTTCATAATATTCCTGGGAAATGTGTAGAACAGGTACTGCCCATTTCATAGGTGGTGCCATTGAGGGAACAAAGGTGACAAACTGGGATGTTTTTTTAGGCCTGCTGACTCTGAATCCTGCTGTTTTCAATTCAGTTGTTTTCCTCTTCAATAGAAGATCATGAAGAGGAATTGACATGAATATAAAAAAAATGCTGTGTAATGTGTAGACTAAATATCTTATAGATAATCAATGCATAGAGGAATGGCAGAAGGATGGAGAGTCTGGCTTACAGAATGGAGCGCAATGAGGTTAGAACACTGATGTGCTTCTAACTTGTCAGAGAGCAAAATTTCTTTAAGTCAATTTGAAAAACTGGCTGGAATAAATGTGTTTCAATCCTGCCTAAATGACCTCAATTTCTATTCCAATAAATGATGGGTTCTCTTTGCAATTAGTCATCTGACTTGTCAACCACATGGACAGAGGATTTATTTTGTGTTTCAGGCAGTTTTGTTGAACAGATGGGCAGACTGCCATGTCAGAACCTGGCTCTGCTTCCAGGTGATGTGTGTGCTGGGCTGGGGGGTGGGGTGGGGGGCTGCAGGAGCTGCGATTATTGCCTCGAGACATTGTCTTATCTGGTCCACTCTGAAACGAGGCTGTGCTGTCATATTCAGTTGTTGGGAAGTTGGGGGCCTTTTTCCTGTGAAAAGGCCAGCCAGGCAGAGTGGGAACCAGACTGGGTGCAGTGACCATCCTAGAAAGCAGTGAGCATGAAGAGCTTAGTCCATCATAAAAAGGCAGCTTTTTGAGGGTCAGCCAAATTCCAGAGGTCACTGGAAGGTGCTGAGATTTGAAGCAGGAGAGGGAGATGAGGATTGGAGCCTGTGTGTGTGAAGTGAGAAACAAGAGATTGTGATGTAAGAAGTGTCCAGGCAGAGGTTTTTGTTCAGTGGGCTGTAGCAGGATGCTCCTTCTTGCACATCAAGTGTTCATGGTGCGTTGGTTCCAGATAGTTCTCAAATGCCGTGGTCTCCTCGGATCGAGTCCTACCCCCCCCAACTTGATCCTAACCCCCCACTTGATCCCCACAAGGCACCGCTCTGCTAGTACCATGAAAACCAACCATCATGTGCAGCAGCATTTCTGTGGGCAGCACAGTCAAGTTCCATGGGTCTTTCCTCTGAGATAATGCCATAGCGTCTTAACCAGTCTTGTCTGTAGCCTTGTTTCACTTCAGGATTTATCTTAATATGTCAGGCAGAATGACCCTGTTAAAATAAGAGTCAGGGGCAGGCCACGGTGGCTCAGCAGGTAGAGTTCTCACCTGCTATGGTGGAGACCCAGGTTTGATTCTTGGTGTCTGCCCATGCAAAAGAAAAAAAAAAAAAGAATCAGATCCTGTCACTTTTTTGTTCAAAACCCTACAAGGGTTTCCCATTTCACTCAGAATATGAGTTGAAGTCCGTAAGATGTTTATTCTTCCCACCCCTTAGGTAGGGCTTTATCACCTGTTGCCCTTCCCCGTTTCATTTACTCTACTGCGCTGGTGTCTTTGCAGATCCTCAAAGGTAGAAGGATGCTCCCGCCTCAGGGCCTTTGCACTTGCTCTTCTCTCTTCTTATATCCTCTTCTGCCCTAAATGAGTTTCTTCTTCACTGCCATAAAACCACAGATAACACCACATTTTCAGAGTATCATTTCAGCATCACTTAAAACTGCACTTCCTGTTCTCACATCCTCTTTCTGTCCTTTATTTTCTAACTATCATATACTTATTAATTTTATTTATTATCTACTCCTATCATAGAAGGTAAAGCCCCCATCAGGATAGGGATTTTTATCTGGTTTTTTTTTAGTTGCTATAATCCCAGTGCCTGTAACTAGACTAGGCACATAGTAGGCATTTAATAGATATTTGTTGGTGTGAATAATTTTACACTGAGCTGGGTTCTTTGCTTCCTGTTTTTCTCTATCTATTTATTTGTACTTCCATCCAATCATTTATGATCCAATTACTTATGACTCTTTATCATACTTCCCTCCCCATTTTTCTTATTTTCCAACCAGTTGACTTTCTTTTTTGCTTCTTAATCAATCCAAATTGGTTCCCGTTTGAAAACCTTTGCACTCGCCCTTCCCTTTGCCTGCACAGCTCTTCCTCCAGAGCTCAGCTCCATTGTCTCCTCCTTAGAGAATTCCTCACTGACCATTCTATCTAAATTCTCTCCTGCCTACCCCTCAACCATTCCAGATGCCTTATTTCAGTAAAGTTTTTTAAAACTAAAATGCCACCATCCAAAGTTATTTTTTTCATATAGTTGTTTACTTGTTTACTGCCTCATTTTTTCTCTGTCTTCCCCTGACTTTCCTCCTCCTAGAAGGTAAATTCCATTCAAGCAGAGATTCTGGCGATTTTGTTCTTTATTATATACCCAGTATCTAGGCCAGAGCCAGGGCCATATTTGATGCTTAATAAATATTTGTTAAATGTAGGATCAGGATAATAGTTTCTAGAATTAAATTACCAATACTAAAACCACAGGCTCCACCCTCACTCGTCTTGTGACTTGGGGATACTTTTGACTTCCTTTGCCTAAGTTACTTGCCCTCTATCATGAATTCTGTAACAGTAATGATCTCATGTGATGTGGGGATTATTGATGATAATAAGAATGATAATTGATAGCTAGTTTTACTGAACAGTTACTATATCCTGAGAACTGTTTCAAACCCTTCTCCAGTATTTATTTAGTCCTCATTGCAGCCCTGTGAAGTAGGCATTATATCAATTCATTTTTCAGATGACCCAATTATGTTTTGGAGAAGCAAGAAACTTGTTTAAAGACATGTAGTTATTGAGAGGCAGAAACAGGAATAAAATCCAGGTAGCTTGGCTACAGGGCCCCTGCTCTAAAGTATATTTAAGGCATAGTAGTTATGTCCTATAACTATCAATAAATATCAGTCATTATTATTATTAGCTACATAACATTACAGGTGAATGCATTGTTTTAATCCTGTTTTTTTCCCATAGATGTCAAGTGTGAAACAGGAAGCTTCATGTGAGATCCAGGAGACACAAAAGACAATTCATCAATGTAAGAAAATTTGAAAATATAATTGTTTTATTGCATAGGCAGTATGTAATATATGCATATTTTATACATAAATTTATACTTATAAATAAATGCATTTTATTATTTAATTTGATCATTAAATTTCATTGAAGATATGACATGTGCTGCCTTATACTGGCAACTGGCATGTGTTAAAAACAAGGTTCCAGAATGGCAGTTTGGCTTAGGTAATTCTGTGAAGGAGGTTCAATATCTGTGATTATTCCCCAATAAAAATATCTTGGCAAATCATGACATACAGGCTCTCAGACTTGCTTGTGAATAGTTAACAGTGAACTGCAAATCCTCAAATGGCAAGGTAATACTGTGTCTTTTGTTCTTTGGATTATAGATGCTGGTATACTTAGCAATATTTACTAGACTATAATATTTTTTTGAGAACAGTTAATATACTTCATTTCTTTCTCCCTATACTTGCGCCAGAGCCTTGTATTTAAGATAACCATTGTTAACTTATTTGGTTTCTACATTTCATATTCAGGAACTGTGTTTTTCCTGGAATTAAATCATGACATTGAATGATTAAGTGTATATAAATGACAACTGTGGTTTATAGGAGATACAATACTTCTGTTTAAATGAATATGTATTTAGACATTCTATAAAGGCAGTGGTAGGATAACAAAGAGAGAAACAGGAGTTTTGAGCTGGAAAGGACTTGGGACTATACAATACTATATGTCTCTTTTATAAATGAGAAGGTACTCTCTCACTCATTATTTGAACCTTATGTAAACTCAAAACCAAAATCAGACATGATCATTGGAAAAAAGGAAGATTATAGGCCAGTCTTCCTGATACACATAATGCAAAAATCTAAAACAAAATATTAACAACTATAATCCAACAATGGATAAAAATGGATTCAATTTATACAGGTTTGGTTTATGCCACAAATACAAACTGGTTTTGATACAACACAAATCTCTAAATGTTATTCAATACATTGATCAAGTAAAAAAATTACTTTAATCACAAAAGAGTGAGAAAAGCATGTTTAATAAAATTCTGTATCCATTCTTAATAACATGCTTAGTACACTAGGACAATAACTCTGACTATCATGATTTCAATACAATTTTTGTACGGAAATTGCATCCAATGTATAAGGAAAGAAAAATAAATAAAAGTTGTTAGAAAGAAGTAAAGCTTAATTGACATATGTTATGATTATCTAACATAGAAAAGACAAAGAAAAATTTTTTTAGAATTAGTAAGACAGATTCACATGATTGATAGATGTAAGATCAGCATCACACACAGAAAATATAATTTAAATGCACCATTTACCATAAAAACAAAAGATACAAGGTGTGGTTGGCTGAAAAAGGATCCTCCAACAATGCCCACGTCCTCATTCTAAGAATTTATAAGTACGTTACCTTACATGTCAAAAAAGAATCGGCAGATGTGATTAAGTTAATGTTGTCAATATGGGAATATTATTTTGGGTTATCCAGATGGGTTCTGTATAAAACAAGGGTTCTTAAAAAAGGGAACCAGGAGGGTCAGAGTCAGAAAAGAGATGTGATCATGGAAGCAGAGGGAGAGGAGATATGACTATGGAAGTTGAGGTTGTAGTAATGTAGGACAATGAGTCAAAGAAGGTGGACAGTTCTAGAAGCAAGGAAAGGCAAGAAAATTCATTTTCCTCTAGTGCTTCCAGAAGTAACACAGCGCTACCAAATGCATGATTTTAGGACTTCTAAATTCCAGAACTGTAAGATAATAAATTTATATTGTTTTAAGCCACAATGCTTGTGGTAATTTATTACAGCGGCCACAGAAAACCAATATAAAGGTAACAGATTATAGTTGTCAAAAATGTGTAAAATTTTTATGAAAATTTATTGAAAAGCATTTATTGAAGTGAATGTTGAATATAGACATATATATATATATATATATATATATATGGAAAACTATACTATGTTCATAGATAGGAAAATTTAATATACTATAATTATAACTATAAATTAAAGGCATATTTTTATGGTGGTATTCATAAAAGTTCCTTTAAAACACTGAATTCAGTGCTCCAAGCTGAAGTAGCTGGCATTTTGCTTTAAGTTCTTTTTTTTTCCTTTAATTTTAAAACATTTTTATTGCTAGAGCAACGTACAACCCTAAACATTCTTAACATACAAACATTTCATACATGGTGTACAATCAATGGCTCACGATATCATTAAAGGCATTATTAACAAAAGATTATGGATAGAGATTCTGGACCCCATATGTCTGTATTTGAATCCTGGTCCATTCACTGGCTAGCAGTGTGATTTTAGTATCATTACTTATGTAATCTATGTAATCTCTTGGGACCTCATCCATAGTATCTCCCCTAAAATGTAGTATTCAGTATTAAGTTAGTTAAGGTATAAGATATGTAAGACACATAAAGTACCTTTAAGTTAAGACACTTAACATGATTCCTGACATATCTTAAACATGATACAAATGTTAACTTTCAATATTATTCTCCCCATCTTAATCTAAAATTAAATGAAACTTCAAAAGCCATGAGATAATAAATAAGTATATATTGTGTTGCTGTTTGTTGTAACTAGTGCAACAAATAGTCTAAGACTCTGCAACCCCATTCTTAATTATAAACTCTGAAGAAACCCTTCCACTTCTTCTCTAGAACACACGTACAAGAGTGTGTTTAGCACTTATTTGTAACACTAAACATATTTCAAATGGTCACAAATAGGAGAATGAATAAATAAATTTTAATATACTCTTGCAATGGAATACCAAAAATCAGCAAAAAAAATAAATTAAACTGTATTCATGAACTTGGAGGAAATTCATAAATACAATGTTGAGCAAAACAGGTCACTGAAGAGTAAAAATAGACTGATCCATTTAGAGTTCAAACAGTGCAAAACTAGAGAGTATATTGTTTGGAGTTGTCCATATTTGTGATAAGTCTATAAAGAAAGATTAGAAAGGGAATTAAAAACATAAAATTAAGGATAGTTGTCATTTTTGGTAGAATGATTGTAGAAGCTAATTTTTCTATAAGTATTAGACTGGGGAAGGGCACATATAGACTAAATAGCATTCTATTTCTTAAACTAGTCTGTGAATACCCTGACTTATCTGTGTATGCATTTTTTTGTATTTAAATATTATTTTGTTAGAGCTGTTGTAGATTTACAGAAATACTGTACATAAAATATATATAATACAGAGTTCTCACATACCACCCTTTAAATAAAACTTGCCTTGGTGTGTTACATTTGCTGTTATTCATGAAAGAACAGTGTTATAATTGTACCATTAACTATAGTCTGTCATTTACACTAAGGTTCACTGTGCTGTACTGACCTCTGTTTTTCTGTTTTATTTTTTATTCAAGTAACATAGATACAACCTAAAGTTTTCCCTTTTAATCATATTCACATATATAATTCATTACTGTTAAATAGATTCATAATGTTGTGCGACCATCACCAACATCCACTACAAATATAAATTCTGTATAATTTAAGCATTGGCCACCATGTCCCTGACCCAGCCTAGCCCCTGGTCACACAGAGCGGTACTGGCACAAGAATAGATATATAGAGATATATAGATATATAGACTCAGTGTGACCACTGTAGCTTTGTAATAAGCTTTAAAATCAGGAAGTGTGATTTCTCCATTTTATCTAAGGTGGTTTTGGCTATTCAGAGTCCCTTACCCTTCCAAATAAATTTGATAATTGGCTTCCTGTTTCTTAGTATGGCTTGTAATTTTTTTTGCTGATGTCTGGGTATTTTGATGTTTTAATTCTGAATGTCAGTTTCTCCCTCTTGCTGAGAGTTTTATTGTGAACTGTCTTTGTATTACCTTTTCCTTGACACTTAGTCTAACTTATTCTGGACCACAGATCTGTGGTACAATTTTTAAGATTGTTCTTTTGAATCCTTCAAAAAATGGTCTTTTGAAGGAATCAAAGATTCCTTCCCCTGGAATCTTAATCTGTTTTGCTTGTTTTTGTGCAGAATTTTCTCTGTAGGTCCTATTATTTGTTTTGATTCTCTCCCTCACTCAATACTCCTTTTCATTTCACTTTTTAGTTCTGGGAGCTGTTCTGTCTTATTACAGTTCGGTTTCCTCCCCTAACCCCACTTTCTCTGTGAGGATTTTCTGCTCCAGTTTCTTCTCAATTAGAGTATCCTGCCCTGGAGAGCCAGATGGGGTCACTCCAGAGAGGTCCATTTTGCATTTTGGTGGTCCAGCAGATGGAGACTGGATTGAGACCAACAGGTTGGCCATGGTCTCTTTTTTTCTTTTTGAACATGGCACTTTTCAGTCACTTGTGCTCTGCTCTGGGTCTCTGTGGACTTGGGCCCCTCTTCCTGGATATGCATGGGGTTCTAACTCACTGCTGGGAGGGACCCTATAGTTTACATTCATGGTAGGAGGGACCCTTGCTGTGCTACCCTTGTGTGGCTCTTAAGCAGAGTGAAGAGGAGGAATATGGATTGGTGGGTCTGGATGTAAATTTCTTGCCTGATTTTGGTGTTTTCTTTTCTTTTTCTTCAATTCAGAGTTAATGGTGTCCTTCTCCAGTCTCTGTCATAATTCAGAGTTCTAAGCAAGTGGATTTGCCCTTTTATTAGGTGATTGTGAAGGGAGCTTTTTCCGGGGGATGTCTTAGATCATCATGTTGATGATGTCGAATACACCGGTTTTTGAGTAATTTATTTTGAATATCTTAATGTGATATTATATATGTTCTTTTTTCTGTAATAAATATCATACAATAAAATATATTCAATGAATGTAGATAAGACTATTCCTATCTTAAAAATATTTTTATGGAGAACCATATCATGATAGGCCTTTCATTTGAATTAACTGCGAAATGTAGCCCTACATACTGAGATGAATTGATAAATTCTTGACTTTCCTGTCAGGTATTTCCTTTTTCGTAGATACCGCATCTTCTAGTTAAGCAATTGGCCTTGGGGAAACAGTGTCTCCCATAATTTTAAGGACTTTTCTGGATTATCTTTACTCTTTTTTTCTGAAACCACTACTAAAAAGGAGAAAATGAGAGGGCTTATTATGTCGAATAGAAATTCCAGGTTGAGAGAGCTGGATAGAAATCGTATAGAAGAGATAATGACCAGGAATTTCCAAACTTGAAAGACATGAATATTCAGATGTAGGAAATACTATAAATTCCAATCAGGTTAGACCAAACTAATATTTCATAGTGAAATAATAGAAGACCAAAGATAAAAAGAAGAACTAAAAAGTAATCAGAGAGAAAGATCAATTACCTACAAAGGAAATGTTATTAGGCTGAGAGTTCTTTCCTTGGTGTCAACAATAGAAACCAGAAGATAAAAGAATACTTTTTCAAAATGACCTTCAAGATTCCTGGAGAAATTTAAGGATGATAAATGTAAATCAAGAAGCTTCTGGCAGAAGACCCTGGAAAGAAGACTGGGTCCTTACTTGACTTTTATGACATTTTTTTTTTGCATGGGCAGGCACCAGGAATCAATTTTGACCTATTATTAAAGATTATTAGAGCAATGTATTAGTTTCCCATTGCTTCTGAAACAAATTATCACTATTTCAGTTTCTGAATACACATTTATTATCTATAGTTTTGGAGGACAGACATTTGAAATTATTTTCGCTGTGCTAAAATCAAGATGTTAGCAAAACTTTATTTCTTCTGGAGTTTCGAGGAAGAATCTGTTTTCTTATCTTTTCCATCTTCTAGAGGTTGCCTGCATTCCTTGGCTTATGGCACTTTCTCTATATTCAAAGCTTTCAGTTGCTATTTGAGTCATTTACACACTACATCACACTGACCCTCCTCTTCTGTATACAAATTCCCTTTGCTTTGTTCTTATAAGAATATTGTGGTTAATTAGACTTAATCTAGGATAATCTCCCCATGTCAAGTTTCTTAACGTAAACACACATGCAAAATACATTTATTATGTAACGTAGCATATTCACAGGTTCCAGGGATTCATATGTGGACATATTTGTGGTACCATTATTCAATCTACCATGAGAAGGAAGGAACCTTCAAGATCATTATGTCCAACTCTGTTATATTATGATGTGAGCAATGCTATACTGGCATGGATGCAGGGGTCATTAGTTTTAACCTTGTCATTACAACCACAGTGAACTTATGCAGGTCCCTTCATAACCTTGGGCCTCTCATCCTTTCTTCCTTCATACATTAATTCAGGAAATATTTCTTGGGTGTGTCCTCCATACCAGGCACTGTTGTAAGTTCTGCAAAATGGCACTTTTTCTTATTCTGAAAGAATAAATAATACACTTAAACTACCTAGTAAGATACCTGGCTCATAGAAGAGATGTAATGAATGAAAATAATTGTAATTGATAGCATTCTGTATTGAAATGAAAACGAAGATATTTAAATTGCAATTATGTCTTTAAAAGTTAAGTCCAAGAAGGCAAATGTTCACTTACCAAGTATCTGTGGAATACCTACTGTGTGCCTTGTGCTAAACATTGGAGATAAAAACATGAGCCAGCCCTGGTCCCTGCTTTTGATGAGGATGTGTGAACACCAGCAATTCTATATGAGTTATGGTTGTATATTTTATGATGGAAGCACAGAGAAAGTATCCTAGGATCACAGAGGCTGAACTGCATAAACAATCTTAGAGTGACAGAGCCTGTTCTGACTTTAAGGAGTGGAATTCTTGTCCTCACAAAATGAATCCTAGTTTCAAGGAAGGCAGGTCAAGCTCAAAACGTCTGTTCCCCTTGCTTTTGGGCTTTCACCACTCCCAAGCCTCATCTTCTTTAGCTCCCCCTTACCAAGATGTTTCAGGCATGTGGAACTGCATTGCTGGATCAAACAGGGTTCATAGAATCCTTTTATCTTCTGGAGAGAGGCAATACCCTGAACAAACATCAACTTCAACTTAATAGCTCTGTTCCCAACCAGGAGGGCACTCAAACACAAATTTATCACAGAGGAAAAGAGTCTCCCTGTTAGGCCTAAATTCAGGAGAGATTACTCTTCCCTTTGAGATTTGGACCAAATTGACAAAGCCCTGATTCTGTATTCACTGGGAAGTTCAGCTCTCCTATCACAGGCTTTTCGCTCTCAAGTTCCTTCTGGCTCTAAACTTCTGCTTTAGGTGAATTCTATCATATGAACATCCAACTTTATGTTGTTTTCTCTCCTCTCCTCTCTAATAAACCATATATAAATTTTTTTTTCTATTTACCCCCTGATTTTCCTCAAGTTGCAAAATATTTGTGCATAAAATAGATGTCAGTTTGGGGGGGTGGAGAAACTTATTTGCAGCAATGCAGACAGTTTAAAATTGGAAATTGTTGTGCTCTGGTTTTGAGAGTCCTTTGGCAGGTGTTGAGCAGGAAAATCTTCACTGGCTCACTTCACAAGCTCCAGTTATCCCATGATGTACAGTTCTTTTTTCTTTTCTCTACTACCCTTAAATTTCAGCTTATTTTTAAGGCAGAGCAGATTCTCATTCTCTTAATGCCTCTTTCCGGTTCATTTTCTCATGAGTTTACCTTTCTTTAGGCAAGTAGGATCAGAATGCTTTCCCAGACAATGGTAGTTTTCTCCTTAAGAAAACTCAGTATACAGCCAGTCATTCTTCAAGATTTAGCTCAATGTCCTTGTTATTAGGAAATTTACATGGAAGTTTTAAGTGTTAGAGTAGCATGATTGTTCTAGTTTGCTAGCTGCTGGAAGGCAATATACCAGAAACAGACAGTTTTTAAAAAGGGGAGTTTAATAAGTTGCTAGTTTACAGTTCTAAGGCCATGAAAATATCCCAATTAAAACAAGTCTATAGAAATGTCCAATCTAAGGCATCCAGGACAGATACCTTGGTTCAAGAAGGCTGATGAAGTTCAGGGTTTCTCTCTCAAGTGGAAAGGCACATGGCGAACACAGTCAGGGTTTTTCTCTTGGCTGGAAGGGCACATGGTGAACACGGCGTCATCTGCTAGCTTTCTCTCCAGCTTCCCGGAAAGAATTTTCTTTCATCTTCAAAACTCGCTGGCTGGTGGACTCCCTGCTTCCTGGTGCTGTGGTGTTCTCTACTCTCTCTGAATCACCCTCATTTTCCAAATGTTTCCTCTTTTATAGGATTCCAGTAAACTAATCAAGATCCACCTGAATGGGTAGAGACACATCTCCCCTAATCCAGTTTAACAACCACTCTTGATTGAGTCACATCTCCAGGGAGATGATCTAATTACTGTTTCAAACATACAGTACTGAATCGGGATTAGAAGAAATAGCTGCCTTTACAAAATGGAATTAGGATTAAAACATGGCTTTTCTAGGGTACATACATCCTTTCAAACTGGCACAATGATGCATGCAGTCTACTCTCAAATCTTTAGATAGTAGGCAGATTATAGAGAGAATGCTGTAACAAACATGGCAAAAGTTGGTAAATCTTGGTATCTGGGTGGGAGATAAGTTGGAGTTCTTAATACTGTTTTTGTATTATTTTTCCAACTGCCTCTAAGTTAGAAGTAATTTCAACATAAAAAGTTAACCAAAGGGAAAATATTTAGCTCTAATATTGCCTTCTCTGGTAAATTCTCTTATCTTCCCAGATAATTTATACCTCCTTCCATTGTGTGTCCATAGTTTAGAGCGCTTAATACATTGGGATTATGTACATTCATTTTCATCTTCCCCACTTAACCTGTGAGCACCTCTAGGCCTGGGTCAATTCTTATTGTTGTGGAAAACCAATGTGTTATTTATGCCTCATTCACAGTGGGTGTCATCAGATGATTGCTGAATGAATAATGACTGCAGCATCAATGTAGTATCTTAAAACAATGTGAGGGCTCTCAGAATTGCCCTCATTCCTTCTCTCAAAACTCAATGTTAAAAAAAACAAAAGCAAAACAAACAAACAAAAACTCAGTGTTCCCCCAAATCAGGGTTGATCTAAGTATGACATCTTGCCCATTCTTATTATCCCTTTGCTCACTTGTGTTTATTTAATACACATGTCAAAACTTATACATGTTATTTCCTACCATCCCTGAAGAACCCAGTTACTGAAATATCTGTATCACCATTTTAAAGACATTGACACCAAGGCTAATAACTTGCTCAGGAACCCATGGCCACAGGTGGGTGGGATCAGGAATCAAACCCAGGCCTGTCTGACTCTAAAGCCTAGGGTACTGCTTCCTATTCCCCCATCCCCACCCCACTTGCCTGATGTCTGCAGCTGGGACATGATCTCTTGGCTTTCTCTGGGAACTAGGCTGGGGGGAGGGGAGGGTCACTTATGAAACAACCAGGACCTCGGCACTATGCTGCTCCAGAGTTCCTGATAATTGCTGCTTCCAAGATGGTCTATGACCCCTTTGAACAAAGGCCAGGATCCTGGCTGCCTGTTGGTTTTCATAGAACATTGCTTTTCCTAAAATATCACAGGAAGTCTGATTGTTTGAAATGGTATTTTGATCTGTTTTTATAGTCTTCCCTATGTCTGCCTGGCTTATGATTTCCTACTCTCACTTGCCATTCAATGATGGTTTAGATACCCTGCAGTGGCCAGTCAAACAGAGTCCTTCCTTCCTGGAAGATACTGGCAGCCTCTTTTATTATTAATTTTTTTAATTGGCAACTGCTTATGATTCTGGAAGGGATCTTAATGCTAATGAAATTGTTACTGCTTAGTTGATTGGAGCCGTGCTATTGGAAGATCAATCTGGCAGCTTTGGGAAGGATAGAGGGGTATAGGGAGAGATAGCAGAAAGACGTGCCAATTAGGAGAGCATTACAGTTGTCTGGGAGAGAAGGGATGAGAGCTTGAACTAGCCTGAGCTAGCAGTGAGCACATAAAGTAAAAGGCAAATAAATGCAATGAGACACTGGGGATATAATTGAGGTAATAGTTGAGGAAGTCCCAGATCTTCCAAGCATATAGAAGGGAGGGCTTGTTTCTTCCTTGAAATCCTTTACTTTGATCTGAAATTGGATGAGGCATATAGTCAACTTACTTCAGTAAGTATTTGTGACCATATGTTATATGCCAAGCATACCACAAGGTGTCATGAGACCCACCCTCAAATGTCTTACAGTCTAATTAAGTGACAAAGATAAAATGGTGAAAGGTGGTTCACAATTTGGAGGATTGGGGAAAGCTTTATGAAGTTGTTGGCAATCGAGATGAACTTGACAGATACATATGGCTTTTAACAGATGGTGATGGGGAGGAGAGAGAGGGTATTCCAGATGTAGAGAGAATGTACGGGGCCAAAAGAGGTGTCCAATTTGGAGTAAAGGCATCCATAGGAAATAAATTGAATCTAGGCTTCAACCATATTTGTAGGGTAAGGAATTTGTACTTCAGTTAACAACAGGGAGCCAATAAAGAGTTTCAAACTAGATGACATAATGTAAGCTGTATTTTAGGAAGATTAGAATAGGGTAACCATGAAGTGGTAGGAAAAGAATACTGGACTTAGGAGTCAGTATATTTGGGTTCTTTTTCCAACTCTTTTATCCACTAATTGAGCAACCTCAGATGAGTCATTTAGTCTTTCCGAATTAAGATTTCTTCATGAACAACAGCAGATAATAATCTCTGAATTCTTCAAAGCCTGTTATGAGCCTCAAATGAGAAGTGGATGAAAAGATCTAGCAATCCAGTGAGACCATTATGCAAATCAAAGTATTATTATGGATGGAGAAATAGAAAGGAAAGGGGAGATGAGCTCGGAGAATATGATCACTATTTGAGGTGACAAAGATATAAGGAAAGCATACGCTGAAATGGCAGTGGAAGAAAAGGAAGGAAACAATTTAAAAAATAGTAATTTTCACTTTCGTAGTACCTACTAAAAGGTGTTCTTCAAAGTACTTTCTATACATTACTTGAATAAGCTCATGAGATTTGTACTATTATTCTCTTTACAGAAAGATTAAAAACCTTACCCAAGTTTATTCCATTGGAGCAGAGGATATTTGAGCTTAGATTGACTCTGGAGCTTCTATTTTCACTACTGTATTAGTTAGGGTTCTCTATAGAAACAGAATCAACAGGGAACACTTGCAAATATAAAATTTATAAAAGTGTCTCACGTGACCACGGGTATGCAGAGTCCAAAATCTGCAGGGCAGGCTGTGAAGCCGACGACTCTGATGGTGGGTCTGGAGGAACTCCATAGGAGAGGCTTGCCAGCCAAAGCAGGAATAGAGCCTATCTCTTCTGAATCCTCCCTAAAAGGCTCCCTGTGATTAGATTAAGCATCACTCATTGCAGAAGACACTCCCCTTTGGCTGACTACAAATGGAATCAGCTGTGGATGCAGCTGACGTGATCATGATCTAATTCTATGAAATGTCCTCATTGCAACAGACAGGCCAGCACTTGCCCAACCAGACCAACAGGTACCACAACTTGGCCAAGTTTGACACCTGTCCCTGACCATGACAACTACTATGATACTAGCTTTCAAAGTTGTATGAGAAAGATGTAATTAGCATGGAGTTTTCTGTCCTCAACTTTTCTCCTAACTGTCATGTCAGAAGATGTATAATGGACAAATGTTTGGATGTGGATGTGAAACTAGACAGTTTGGGTTTATAATCCAGCTCAGCTAGTTTTCTTAGCTTCCTCACCCTTGGTTTTTCCACCTGTAAAATGAGCATTCATTTAATACTTAACACCTAGAGTTGTTGTGAAATTTATCAGAGATCAAGTAATGAAAAGCCCTTGGTACGAAATTGCCCAGCAGATAATTATCTTTCTTTTCTGAACCTGTTTCTCAAAGTGTTACTCCATGCAGGGTTACGCCCTCGTGTTTGACCTTCTTGTTGCTTTTTTGTGTACCAACTCTGTGGTATCCTTTGCAGTTGGGTTTCATTAAGAGCTGCACTGTTCAGTATGAGATCCACACTGCTTTTGATATACTGTTCTCTTTGATTTATGGTGTGACTTTTGACAGTGCACTTAACCAGCTCTTCTAGGAAATGTTGCTCGTGGCTATACAAAAATTCACTTCACTCTACTGGAATTAAGGTAGCATGATTCTGGGTGGTACAGTTTCAAAAAGCTTATGAAAATGGTAGGAGACTTAGATACCAACCACGAGTGAGTGACAGATGGACTGGCTTCTCTCATTTAGGATTTTAGGCCTTCAGAAAAAAAGATAATGGTTATGAGGGAGAAGACAGCATTGTGGAGTGAAAAGAGGTTTTGGAATCATATAACCTGAGTTTGAATTCAAGCTGTGATATTACTGTGTGACTTTAGGCAAGTGACTTGATCTCTCTGAGTCTTCGTTTCCCCTTTTTAGTCAGAAGAATGAGGTTAGGGGTTGAATGAGAGAAAGTGTAATAGATACTTAATATATGGTTCGATTGCCATAATTGATGCTTAGGCTCCTGCATGAGGAAGAAATGTACCCTATCACTATCAACCCCTTCTTCACATTTTCTCTATGACTCCAAATGCCATAAGTTTGTTTTATGTCTACTTAAATTAGAAGGCAAGTTTGAGAATGAGAGTCATTCTTTTTCAAAGTTTCCTGGAATCACTGAGGTCATTCATCTTAATTTCATTAAAAGAAAGTTTACCTTGGAGAGAGGAATTACCTCCTTAATCAAGTGACCAAACTTAGCATCACTAACAGTGAGGCACCTTGATATCAAGAGTCTCCTGATGTGATGCAAAAGGATTTTACAGCATCATTGAGAAAGTGTTCTTAGTAAAAAGGTTTAACCTGAATCTAACCAAGCCTCTACATACAAATTTCAGTTTATGAGAAACACAGAGGATAAAAGATCAAGATAAATGATGTAAGAAAACAACCAAGAATGTGGGACGCTCTACAAGACAACTAGTAGAACTCTTTGAAAAGAAAAGCCAGAGAGATAGTTCTAGATTGAGAGAGATCATAGAAACACATAAACATACCTGGCTTATGATAATTGGAGCCCATGTTTGTTTTGACAAAGGGATGTATATTAGTCGATGTCAAGGAGACCTTAGCAGGAGATTTGATTAGAAAATAAAAGAAGAAAGGCATTCATTTTGGGCGCAATCGGCAAAATTTGAATATATTCAATTTAAATGTTGGAAACATTTTAAATATTCAGATATTATGAATTAGTCATTTAGGGTGTCTGTGACAGGGTCAGAACTTCAGTGGTTATTTCTCAAAAGATTTTAATGAGGACCACAGCCCCCAAATAATTCTTGCACCTGGGCACCAGGAGGAACCTACAACATAATTCAGAGCTATCCTGCTTATACTATCACAAAATGGAAACCACATATGATAGTAGAATGGATAAATTGTGATAGGTTGAGAGAAAAGGAATTGCTTTTATGCCTATGAATACCTGATAGCTAACCTTTGGTCTCCTTAAGCTGAGTTCCTGATTTCCAGTATTAGTGTTATATGATAATAAGGACGTTCTTAGACATTGCCTCAAGAGTTGACATTTTCCTTTCATTTCCATAGAGTTCACTCACTGGTTATCTACTTCTTTGGAGTGAATTTTCTCATTCAGTAGAAATATGTAATTCTTTGCTTTGAATTTATGACTTTCCACCCATGACAACTTTGGAGAATGGTAGCTGGTTAATTTCTTTAAAAGTCATTTGCTATAGTCAGCCTGGAATTTAAAATGTTGTGGCTTATTCCATCAGCTCATGTGGTATCACCCTATCTGAATTGAGCTAACTGAGCTCATGCCTAGTTAGCATGTTTTACCATTCATACCTTTGCCTTCCTAATGAGTTGGGGATTATATATTCACACTGTGTACTAAAAAGGTAGACATGCTTGGATGATACTTTCTGAGTTGGTATTTTTTCCTCTCTACACTATAAACTTCCACTTTGCTATTTTGACTGTCACTTTTGTTGGAGTTTACCTATAGCAGATGTAAATATTATTATTTAATAAACTTATCAGGTTTGTGGTTGCCTTCACTATCAACTTGGGCCTCTCCTAGTGGGAAGAGAAGTGTTGTTTTATTTCTTACTGTTGTGATGTATTGATGACTCATTCGCAAGGTATTACTGTCCATTGCCATCCAAACAAGGACTGAAGATACACCTTTCATAGTTTGTTAATTTTAAGGTTCCCTGGATTAAAATCATCTGTGAGCATTAGAAGCCTCTTAAAAATTGCAATGCCCTTACCTAGTTTATGATAATTGTAGCAATGCTAGTTTTGACAGAGGGAAGTTTATTAGTCTATAAAGGGATGATGATCTACAATCAAGATAAACATGTTTGTGAGATTCTAAGATAATTCCAAGCACTGTTACTAACTAAAATTCTAAGCTGCATGTTTATTTACCTGTATTGGAAGGGGATTTATGGTGAAAACCTTTGGATTTTCATTTTTGAAACATTATAGGAGACAATATCATGGCCTGAAAGAGCATTATACATAGAATACAAGAGGTCTTTCTTTTCCTTAAGATTTTTTTAGAGCACAGTGCCCAGACTAGTCAGTTAGTGGGTATATCCATTAGCTTCTGCTTCCTAACAGGCCACTCCAAAATTCAGTGGTTTAGAATGGTAACCCATTCTTTACATCATAGAGTTGTGGCTTGGCAATTTGGGGTATCCACCATCCAACGCACTATTAGTGGGGTGATTTGTTTGCTGGCCTCACGTGAGACTCACGCATGGGTCTTTGGTCAGCTAACAGGTTGTCTGGAGGCTAGTTTGTCTAGGAGAGGCCTTCAGTTCTGCTTTGTGTGGTCTCACATCTTCTAGGAGAACAGTTTGGACTTTGTCTCATGATGGTGGTGATAAGAGACCCAAGAGTGGTATGAGAGGATAAGTCACAGGGTGCAAACACTTTTCAAGTCTCTGCTTACATTGTGTTCAGTGTTGTTCTATTAACCAAAGCAAGTCTCATGGCCAGCTAAGAATCAGTGTGTGTATGTGTGTATGTGCGTGCGTGTGCATGTGTGCTTGGTTGGTGAGGGACTATTAAGAGCTTGGAAACAATGAGGTATGACTGGATCAAGGCTACTACTGAAAAAAAAAATCCATCAGACAGATAAGAAAAAGGTTATAGCTCAAATTTACATGGATCAACATTTTTTTTGAGTTTGCTCTAAGGAATATTGGACCAGGGAATATGTCCATGTGCTACTGAAAAAGGAGTTCCAGAGTTAAATGTTTGGATAATGCTAGATTAAACAACACGAAAAAGATTTTGTTAGTGCAGGATTTCTCATAGCTGTTAATGTGCTGAGACACATCAAGAAAGTTCAAGAGACACTTCAAGAGAATTTCCCCAATTTATTTGACTATAGAACTTTTCTCCTTATCCCCACCTGCCATGGATCATCTTTAGTGACATGTGTACTTTAAGACATATTAAAAATGCTGCTATAAACAAACAGTACACTCTGTGACTGGTCTTTTATTTTTCAATCCCTGCTTTTGACAAAGGGTCTTACTATATCATCTTAGTGGACTCAACACATATCTTTCCTATTTTTCCAGTTTTAAAATGTGACAAAAGTTGATATTACTTTCAATTTTCTCAGGAGAAAAATGAAGCAAAACAGTGAGGATTGCTGAAGAATCATACTGTTCTGTGGTAGGACCAGCTGCATTCACCATTGGTGCCTTCAGGATCCATTTACATTCAATTCTGCTATGATTAGATTTTTAATATGGAGACTTCTGTGTTCTGAGTCTTTATTGTGACACTTTTCTCTTGATATCATGTAGATAGCATATACTCAAGATTCAGGTATAAATGATCTCCATATTTAACCACTGGGAAGAATTAACAGCATGTTTCCCACCGTTTAATTCACTATATAGACAACTTATTCCAGGAGAAAGGAAACAGGTAGAAATTTATGGGCTCTGAGCTGGCATTTAAATCTTAGGCTAATCACTCTTTAGCTTTATGACTTCAAGTAAGTTTCTCAACTATTCTGAAATTCAATTTCCTTATTATATAAAATGAATATGACTGCTTCAAACTTTCAGGCTTCTGAAGATTCAATGAGATAATGTGTGTAAATTTTTTAATGGCTCTTGGAGGATGGCAGATGCTATAATATAGCATATAATAAATGGTGGAGATTGCTGTTGGGGAGCTTGTCTTTATTTGCCTGAGCTGCTACCACAAATATCACAAACTGGTTTGGCCTAAGCAATGGAAATTTACTGTCACATGGTTTCAGAGGCAAGAAGGCTCACTGCCTCCCAGAGTTAATAGCATCCTGGTGCTGATTTGTTGTGAACATTGGTGTTGCTTGGATTGCATCTTGCCTCTTATCACATGGTGATGACTTTTCTTTTCTGTCTTTCTGGCTTCTGTTGACTTCTGGTTCTCCTTATAAGGTTTCCATTCATAGTGATTAAGTCCCACTCTCACTCAGCTGGGTCACCCCTTAACTAAAAACAACATCTTCAAGAGATTTTGTTACAATGGATTCACACCCATAGGGATGTGGATTAAGATTAAGAACATGTCTAAATTAGGGTTCATAATTCAGTCTAATGCAGAAGGGGTCCTGATTTTGAGAAGGGGATGGCAGAAGCTTGGGGCTTGACTATGGATTGAGGTTCAGCCTAAAGCGCTGATTTTGCAAGTAATGACCAAGAGATCCTCTTTCCATCCCATGGACATGCAGAGGCTTGCTTTCACCCCAGGCCTTTGTACTTTGTATACCTCCTACCTGACGTGAGGCTCTCCCAAGACTTGTGCACAGCTTCATGTTATCCAAGTGTCATTTAGAAAGTTGGCTCCTTGACCCTTCCTTGACCATGTTAATTAAAGCAATTGCTTTATTTTCCTGATTATACTTACCACCTTCTGATATGACTTTATGCATTTATTTGCTTATGTGTTTCTTGTCTGCCCCTATACAGCTCCATGAGAGTAGAGTCATTAACTAGAATGAGGTCTGGCCCTTAGTGGCTGCTCAGTAAATAATTGTGACTTGATGTGGAATGACAGAAAGTTGATGGTGTGGATTTGACAGTAAAGGTGTCTTCTCAGGGGTGGTCTCTGAGTCTCACCCTCCTCTCTGTGACTCTGGATTTTAGTCTTGAAAGCTTCACAGCACTTAGCCTCCATGTCTGACTCAGAGGAGAACTTTGATACACTCTCTGGAGTCAGCTTGGAACTTGGGGCAGGTGGAGATCTCATACTGGAAGGGCATTTTCACAGTGGCTGGACCTGTGAAAAACCAAAGACAGCAGACATGGGAGGAGGGAGTGAAGTGGGGGCTGACACAGAATTTTCTACATCCCCCAATCTGGCTGGGCTGTTTCACAGCTCAGTGCATTTGCTCAGGAAGTAGCCTCCTTTCTTGTCAGAGGAACAAACACCTACTTACCTTTCAAAACTCATTTCAAGCATAATGACTTTCTTGATGTCCCTTCCCATACGTAGAATTAGCTCCTTTCCTCCTCCAAGTCCTCACCATATTCTGTACAGGCTTCCTTTACCTGGAACTCCTTGTGGCTCTTAGATGTGTATGGCCATAGACGGTACCTACCGTTTTTATCTGCTCAGCATCCATTTCTCCTTTGTTTGGTAAGAGCACCTTGATGTCTTCTAGAGGGGAGGCCACCACTCTCCCATTCTCAGTCTATGTGGTTTGAGTGACGCTGGCCACCTCCTGTCCTAGCAGAGGACACAGGATTTTGCCTTGGCCTATCTTCTTGATCACTCTGGGTCAGAAAAGAACATATATCACAAGCCTGGTGGGTAAAGTCCTATATATTCACTCCAATTACTGGAAAAGAGATCCTTCCTATCTGCTGGCTAGTAGAACCTAAGCCTGGAGGATCTGGAGGCAATTTTGTCACCAAAAATGCTGAAACTGACAGTAACCAAAATCAACAAGGAAGAAAGCAGAGTTCAATATATTGATAGAATTCTGTTGAATATTTGGATATTTGAATACAGAGGGGACTGAGGTAAATTGACTTTTCAATGACTCAATCGTTTTCTTTTTTGGTTTAGGCCAGTTTGTGTTGAAATTGTGCCCTTTTGTATTTAGTGGCTAGTGCAATGTGTTTTCTACCACCAGAGAAAAGCAGTCTGTCTCTTTTTGATCATAGCATCCCATTATCTGCTCAGTATCTGTCTCCTAACTGGGTTTGAGTGACTGAATGAATTAGTGATGGAGATTAGTAGTCAACCGGCTATCTCTTGAATAGCAAACTCAGGATTTGGGACTTTGTCTCCTCTAGTTGTCTCACTTAATTCGCTGTGTCCTGGATGCATGTCAGAAACTTGTAAGCACTATCCGCTGCCTGTTTAAAATGTACATTAGCTTGCTTCATTGTCATTTGATTCTTTCTCTTTGTGTTGAAGTGCAAGGGAAACAAATTCCCTGTAATTGAAAGTCCCTGTTAGGAAGATTTGCATTATTGCTTGGTTTTAACAAACAGGATATTACAGCAATTGGTGATTAATGTGTTGGGAAGAAGCAAACATGCTATATGAGTCATTACTTTAGACCCAACATAGTTAATGGTGAGCAGAGAGCTGCAAGGAGCCTAAGGGGAGAAAGACAGGGTGAAAAGCTCAGAGA
Organism: Tamandua tetradactyla; assembly: GCF_023851605.1. Classification (NCBI taxonomy): domain Eukaryota; kingdom Metazoa; phylum Chordata; class Mammalia; order Pilosa; family Myrmecophagidae; genus Tamandua; species Tamandua tetradactyla. The sequence continues at coordinate 17,947,976 of NC_135345.1, forward strand.
CTAATTTTTTTTTCAAAATGTCTAACTTACAAGCAGACGGTTGTAACCATTCTTCTGACTTCAAATGAAACCAGAACACCAAGGACTTTCCTGCATGCTGTTGGCCAACAAGTGTAGGGTATGAGTTGACCATGTTGTGCAGGAATGCTCTAAAGTGGCACTAATGTGAGTGAAGGTCGACACTCATGACCAGGTAACAGACTCATTCACCTTGACTTTTCTCCCTGGGAAATGGAAAAGCAAGCGAATTGGTTTATAAAATCTTCATGAAAGTAAATTGTTTTTAAAAAAGGCTGGTTTTAGGAGAAAAACATGCTAATCAAAGTACAAAAGTATTGGCTTGGGAGTCAGAAATCTTGGTTCTAGTTTTGCCTCAGCTTCTGTTTGGATCAACCACCTTGGGCAAGATAACTAATGCTTTGTCCACAGGGGCTGATACTTTCTGGATCAACAAAGTGGTGGTGAGTATTGAGAAAGGATTTGTGAAATGTAAACATTAACAAATGTAAGAAAAGTTGATTATCAAGTAATATTATTATAATACCACTGAAGGTCACATGAAATCTCTAGAATTTTGGAGGTCTGTTCTCAGACATTTTCAAGAAATTTAAATGAAATTGCCTTCCGTGCCCATCCTTAGAACACCTTCAGTTCATTCTTCACATTTTCTTTATATAGTAAAAATATATAAAAATGATTATATTGCTCACATGCTTGATGGCCTCCAATCTTTTCCCATTGCTGATAGGACTGGAACCAAGGCTCTCAACATGAGTGATGAGGCACTGGACCATCTGGCCCATTCTTATATCTCCATTCTCATCCCACAGAATCTTTTCTTTTGCTGCATGGGTTTTATACATATTCTCTTTTGTGAACTTATGTGTACTATGCTCCTTCTCATCTCAGAGCCTTATACATACTGTTCCTTTAGTCTAGGATGCTCCTCTCTCATTGCTGTCTTACCATCACCTAGTGTGGTAGGCATAGTAATCCCCCCCCCCCAAAGATGTCCATGTCGTAAGCCCTGTGAATATGTAACTTTACATGGCAAAGGGGACTTTGCAGATGTGATTGCATTAAGGGTCTTGACCTGGGATGATTATCCTGGTTTATTGGGGTAGCCCCAATAATCACAAAGTCTTTATAGGAGGAGGCAGGAGGATTAGAGTTAGTACAAGATGTGATGATGGAAACAAGAAGTTAGAATGAATTTGAGGAAGGGGCTATGCACCGAGGAATGCATGTGGCCTCTAGAAGCTGAAAAAGGCCAGGAAACAGAATCTCCCCTCACAGCCTCTAGAAGGAATCAACTCTAGGACATCTTAACTCAAGCTCAATGAGACTGCTAATGGACTTCTGACCTCCAGAACTGAAATATAATACATTTGTGTTGTTTTAGCTATTAAATTTGTGATCTGTTTTAGCACTCATAGGAAACAAATACACTTAGTTGAGTTCTAGTCATTCTTCAGGTTCAGGTCTACTACAACCCCACCAGGAAGGGCTACCCAGATTGCCCAGATGTGGTTTGGTCCTCTGCTCCAAACACTCAAAGAATGCTGGATTCCTAGTGCACATCCCTTACCATAATTTGCAATAGGATGTTTATTTCTGTGACTCTTTGACCATTGCCCATCATCCCCACTATGCTATACGCTCCATGGAGACAGTGACCATATCTATTCCCCATCAGCATATAGCTGGTCATATTCTTGGAACTGAATATTTATAGAATAATTTTTTACTCTTCTCCTCTGGGCGAGATATGGACATACAACTCTGCACTGACATAAACTGACATGTTAGTCACTAAACTTCTATAGGCTTCAGTTTCCTCAACTATACAATGGAAGAGTAAGAAGAAATTAGCTCTAAGAACATTCCACTGTGTTATTCTAGAATTCTAGTACACATGTATTAAAGTTACCTCAACTTCTGCCTCTCTACAGATGTGTTGCATTGCTCTGCTTAATCAGGAAGCCTTAAAGAAAATAACATTTTTACTTACCAATGAAGAACAGGGAGGATAGATCTTCTCTAGGCATCCTCGTTATTTATTAATGGTGTCTGCATACATGAGTCTCTGTTCTGGGTGTTGGAGACTCGGTGTTGAAAGTGGAATCCATGCTCATGATGTAGTGTAGACACAGACAAGTAGACAGATAGTCACAATAGCAGGTAGTAGATGTGCCAGGGGAAGCTATTTTTTAGAATGAATTTTCAATAGATCCTTCTTAAAGATTGTGACTCAAACAGAGCCTTAAAATTTAAATAGGAAGAAGAACTGGCTGAAGATGTGGGGAATATTCAAAGTAGCAGACATAGCATGGGCAATATTTTTGTTTTGGATGCCAAAGATTAACAATAACATAGACAATCTTGAGAATATTCAGAGAAGGGGTGGTAGATTGAGTTAGGTACTAATAGAGACATGTTCTTAATTTTGATTTGCATTCCAGTGGGTGTGAACCCTTTGTAAATAGGACCTCTTAAAGATTTTATTTTTAGTTAAAGTAAGGACCATCAGAATAAGGGTGAGTCTTAATCCATGATACTGGAGACCTTATAAAGAGAAGAAGCTAGAAACCAGAAGTTGGAGAAGGCCACACAGGAGAAACCAGGAATCATCAGAAACCAGAAAAGCAGATGAAAGGAGAGGACTTTGTCATGTAACGGGAGACAGAGATACAAGCCAAGAAAACTCAAGAATTGCCATCTGCAGCACCAGGATTCTGCAGACTCTGGGAGAAAGCAAGACTAGCTGATATTTTTATTTTAGACTTCTTATGGCCTCAAAACCATGAGCCAAGAAACTCCTGTTGTTTAAGCCAACCCACTTTATGGTATTTGTAATAGCAGCATGTAAAACTAAGAGAGAGAATAATAGGAATAGTTAAGCAATTTGAAAACATTGGAAAAGAGGTATTTTTCAGGGAGCTGTGGATATTTGAGAACAGAAATAACAATGTTATGCAAAAGCTATCATGTGGAAGAAGAATTAGCATCTCTTTGTAATATCTCAAGTAATTGAACTGTAATCCACAAATGTAGCCGAGAAGATCACAGATCTAGAAACTTCATGTGGAATAGTTATGGATCAGTTTTGCAAAAAATATTGAGTAGAGGATCAGAGTTCCATTCCATATAAAGGAAAAACCATTGAAATAATAGGTTTCCTAAAGGTAGAAGAAGTTGCCTCATGAGCCAATAAAGTCAATACTGCTGGAGGTTCATTAGTAGAGGATTATGTTCACAGGATGGTTGGATAAATGACTCAAAATCCTTTTTTGTCCTCGAAGGCCACTAGTTATGTTGAGAATAAGGGTCTGAGACCTGCCTGGTCAGTAGTTCTCAGACCTGGGGGAGGGAGAGGAAGTGGTGATGTTGCCCAAACTCTTGCCCCAGTGTTGTCTCCTTTTGTCTTTACTTGAAGTTAAGGAGAATTGGAGGCTAGAGCAGCCATGCATGTTTCTGCCTGCCATCTTTAATTGACCCAGGGAGCTATGAATGCATGCCACATAATTGAGCAGGAGAAGGGAATGTAAAGCCATGCTCCTGGCATGGACTGGTCCTGGGATGACCTTGATGACTCCCTTTCATCATTTTCAAAATGTAATATCCTGGAATCTCAATGATTGAAAGGATCTCATATGTCAGCTTCTCCGGCAACTTCTGGTCCAAACTGTTGGACGCAACAGTCGCTTCCTGGATGCTGTAGTTCATAGAAAGTCTCAATAGGACTGAGGAATACTGGATTAAAAGAACATCATTTGGATAAGATGTAAATATGTATATGATTATTTTAAAGTCAGTCAAAAATTTTTATATTATTCCTGATGAATGGAAAAATGATACATATGTCAACTGACTAGTGAAACAAAAATTTTGCATCCTTAAATGTATGTGATTTATTTGTAAGAACTTAGTCTCTGGAAAACCCCCAAACAGTATTCTACCAGGCGGAGCTGAAGAGGTAATGTAAGAAATTTTTCTCCTCCCAGGCCCCTGGAAATCACACATTATTATACAAAAGACAGAATTGAGTTCATTGTTCACTGCTGAAGAGATCAGCCATGGCTTTCTAAGAGCTGCCACCATGACATATTTCCCTTCATTTACACTGGGAAGTGGGGCACTTGATTGTAAGAAAGGTTGAAAACAATTTATCTGGCATTTTGAGAAAAGATAGAAAATGAACCAGGCTCTTCTCTTCTTTCCCTCCCCTTTTTCCCTGCTTTTTGACAGTTTGCATGTAGACAAAGAATATTACAGCTGTAAGAAGGCTAATTAAATCCAATTATAGCCTGACTGACCTGTCACCACACTCAAATTACCAAAAGAACAAGGTAGCATATTTGGAAAACAGTTTCTTCTAGAACACATATGCCTGATTTGGTCACATTTTATTTTGGGGATCTCAGTAAAATGATAACTTAGCTGCAAACACCATTTGTCCATAATCTCATGTATTTTTCTTTTTCTTAAATAAGAAAATCTCAAAGGAAGTAAGGAAGGCAGAAGGAGAAAATGGGAAGGTTACGTGTTTTTGTTTCCTTGGTTGCTCAAGAAAACACCATACAATGGGTTGGCTAAACAATGGGAATTTATTAGCTCATGTTTTGAGTCCACATCATTAAGGTGATGATGATTCTGGAAGACTGTGGCATTCTGAGACTGTCTGCTGGTGATCCTTGGTCCTTAGCTTTTCTGTCACATGGTGACATACACTGTGTGGCCTTGGACAAATTAATCTCTATGATTCTGACTTTCACCTATAAAGGAGATAGTACTGACCCCTAGTTTTGTGTCATATGAACTCCTACAGCACATATACAATATGTTTAGCAAAGTTTCTGACACATGATAAGTACCCTGTAAATGATAGCTATATTCTTTACTATGGTTAATATTATTCGTAAAAATGAAGGCTCAATAAATATACCTTGAACAAAGTGCAATCATAAGATGCTCAGGTGTAGGAGTTGGCAAAAAACTGCCTGTAGATTGTCCACCTGTGTTTGTTTTATTGGATTACAGCCACACTCATTTATTTATCTACTCTCTATGGCAGTGTTGTCTGGTTGGGACAGAAAGCAATGCAAAAATTTGCCTACTATTATGTAGGAGCAATGAATTTTCAAGACCGAGCTCAATGTTAAACCTCCTGAAGATTTGCACATTTCTGCATTAGATCTCCTACCATACTGTAAGGCATTTATTTATTTTTTCAAATACCTGTCCACCTCTCATTCCCTCATTTGCTTTTGAGAATTCCACTATCCTAAATTCTGTATGTTCCACTGACTCCTCAAATAAAACTCTTCCCTACCATCCTTTTTATCTCTTGCCCAGATTAACACCCTTGCTATATTCCTTCTTTTCGGTGATCTCATTACTTTCATATCTTTTATTTCACCTTTTTGCTTCAAATAAAAACAAAATCCCTTTGCTTCAAATAAAAACAAAATCCCCTTAATAAAATAACACCCATGTATCCAATTAGTTTTCTAGTTGACAAATAACTGCTAAAGCTGGATGTTGTTCTTGAATCTGGTGACCTCCTTTTCGTTTTTATTGCGACTCCCTCAGCGCAAAGCTTTGTTCATGCCTAGGTGTTTTCCCAGATCTGACTTAATTTTTCTATTCCATCCTCACCTCCTACTATAATCTTAAATTCGATTGCCCTGAAGTTATTCGCTGTTCTCCAAATACCTCCTTGCCTCTGTTTTTATGTGATTACATCTGAAGGTTTACCGCCCTCTTCATTCCCCGCCCCCACCAGAATCCTCCTGACCATCTTTCAAAATTCAACTCAAATACTTTCCTTTCTTGACTTATTTCAGTCTCCCCAGGAAGAATTTCCTTTTTGCTTTCAATAGCCTTCCTGCCTCTAGTACATTAGAGTATGGAACCTGTTGTTAATATATTGTATTATCATTGTTTTGTGTTTAAACATCTGTCTTGGCCACTAGATTATAAACTACTCAAGGGTAAATGTGGGGTTCTCTTTTTCTTTGTGCTGAATGTGATGCCTGAAACAAAAACATGTTCATAAAGATTTGCTGAATAAAGGAACACGTTTAAATAGGTTCTAAATAATGTTAATCAAATTATGAATAATAGCTCAGGCATAGTACTTTTGAATTTGATGACACAGAAAAACAACTGCAACCTCCCACATAAACACTTGAGACTCTTGGACAGAGCTATAACTGACCCAGGATGCAAATTTTGTATATCCATAAATAATCTTGAGCAAGTTGCTCTGTGAACATTCCTTTCCCCTTAGAGATTGAGTAAGCCCAAGATATTAATTGTGAAAATAGCACAGAAAAGTCCTCAACTGTAGGATGATGGCTTTATAACCTTGAACTTTGGTTAAACATTAATACTTTTATTCAGAAAGTTCTCCTCTACTTACCTTGAGCAGTATAAAAGCTTCGTGATCAAAGACTTAGCCAATCATCATCCCTTGAAGAGTATGTGACATTTGGACACAGATTGTGTATCATCTTTATGAGGAAGGTGTTTATAAACACCATTTCACAGATGGTTCAATCTGATGCCCACAAATATTGAAAAAAATGGCCAGGTCTTTTAGAGGGACTGTAAAAATGAAAGTTACATAAAACTAATTTCCTGTTTTCAGCTACTCTGGCTGTAACAATAGTAGCATAGGCTCTTGCAGAAAGGCTAGAGAAAAAAAGGTACAGCTATGGAAGTGGAAGGTGTGTGAGCACGATAAGATTAGAGCATTCATGCTCTTGGCTGCCAAACTCCTGTGGCCCAGCCATGACTCCAAGTCCAGGGTCAATCAGAGCCTTGAGTAAACTTCCTGGAGAATAGAAGCCTAGTCTAGCGTAGGTTTATAGAGCCCATGATGAAGCCTGGGTGTTTTAGAATGCTTGGATGGCTTTTTGTCTGGTATTTGGTTTAAATCCACTGGTACTAATCTGACCCCACAGTGGACCACACCTAATAGCTTCAGTAGTGCAAGATTTAGTATAAGGTAGAGGTGTTTTAAAAATGTGAGGGAAAGCTAGCCCCATTTTGTCAGGTGAGGGAGCTGAGGTTCAGGGGTGATGAAATGACTTTTCCAAATGGCTGAATTTGAAGTTGGCCAAAGTTGATCCTTGCATTTTGAGAATATTGCTTTTCCTCTCTACTACAGCTATTACAGAGATTTAGAGGAAGATGGATAATGCCAATATCACTGGCATCAATACTTTAAAATATAGCTGGATAAAAGATTACAATATTTAAGTATTTGCTTGCTCCCCATATTTCTTTTTTTCCTCACTCACATTTAAGGCAAGAACCACTCTGTGTACATTCCTTGAGGGGAAATACAAGGCAGGAGAGAATGCAGGAATAGTGATTTTTGGTTTGGGGTGTTAGTTTTATAAAAGCCTAAGAACTTGTGGAAAATAGAATGTTTCCAAAGGGAGTCAAAGCTGAGGTTAAGAGGATTTATATGTAAACTCCCTTGATGAAGCTTGGAAAGAACAAAATTTTTCCAAACCAGGAAGATATTTCCATATTAGGGGAGGGGGAAAGCAAAGAGTTTCTTGGGTTCTAGAGCAGTGAGGAACTGTGTTTCCTTCCTGATATCATTACTGGAGATGGAAGATCACTAATAATTTCAAGGGGACCAGTTGCTCTCCACTTTGTCACAGGCTCCACTATTCCCTATTACGTAACTGGATCCACTAACTTACGTTATTTGCTTAGTCTCTGAAGGCATTTAATTTTTCAACCCCTATATTTTCAACCTCAAAACAGGCTTATAAGGTATTTTTTATTATTTTAATTTTGTAGATGATGAAATTAGGTGAAGACTCTTCCTAAGGCCACCCAGATAATAAATGGTAATGCCAGGATTAGAAATGTATATTAACTTGCATATGGTAAACATGTAAATCCAACATCAAGATATTGGTAAACCATGTTTTCTCTGAATTCTGTAGCACTCTCATAGTGGTTCAATCTCTGGCTCCACATGTGATGGTCATTCTTTCTTTCTTTGGCCTTTACAGACTAAGTAGAAGTAAATTTCCTCTGCTTAACTAGTAGATTGAATTATGTACCTAAGGACAAAATTTTAATCCCGTTTCTGTGGATTTGAGCCCATTGTAAATAAGACTTTTTAAAAATGTTATTTTCAGTTTAGGTTTGACCAAGTGAATCAGGATATGTCATAATCTTATTACTTGGAGGACTTTAAAAGAAAAATCCACAGGAAAGAGCTGGAAGAGAATGAGAGGATATCGTCATGTAATATGAAGAAGGGATTCAAGCTAAGGAATCCCAATTATGGCAGCAAGCTAACACTGGAGTACTAACAACCCTGGGAAAAAGCAAACCTTCTAGCCTCCAAAACTGAGACAATAAATTTCTGCTGTTTAAGCCAACCCATTGTGTGGTGTTTTTGTCATTGCAGCTTGGAAGACTGAGACAAATTGTGGTACCAGGAAGTGTGGTGCTATTACAATGACCTAAAAATGTGGAAACAGCTTTGAAATTGGTTACTGGTTAGAGGCTGGAAGAACTGTGAAGCATGTGATATAAAAAAATCTAGATTGCTTTGAAGAGGCTGCTGATAGAAATACGGACATTAATGGTACACCTATTGAGGCCTTAGAAGGAAGTCATGAATATGCTATTGGAAGCTAGAGGAAAGGGGATCTTTGCTATATAGTAGCATAGAACTTGGTTGAGCTATATCTAGTGTTGGATTGAATATGGAAATTGGATCTTTAGCTGAGGAGATTTCCAAGTTAAGTGTAGAAGGCGCAGCCTGCTTTCTCCTTGTGTTTATAGTAAAATGCAAAAGGAAAAAATAAATTGAGGACTGCATTGATAAGCATAAAGAAACCAGCAATGGTGGCTTGGACAATTCTCAGCCTATCCAGACTGCATGCTCTGAGACTAGGGCAAGAAGTAGCTCTGTCAGGGCCCTCCCTGAGCTTCTGGGAAGGGTTTCCCAGAGAACAAGGCACTACATGCAGGTTTAATCAAATAACCTTTTGCTAAAAAGGGTGTGGCTGAACATGATACAGTGAGTCATTTCAGAGTAAGTTGGGATTAGAAAAGCAGTTATCTGTTTAGAGTCCTTTTATCTTGTGGTTTGGACCCCCTTGTACTTCACACAAAGTCAACAAGGGTTTTGTGAAATTTGTATGACAAAAGCATTGCTTTCCTGGATGGAATGGGACAGAGAATGGATGAATTGAAGGAAGAATGACTTATAAGGGCAGAATCATGGAAACCAAGGTTCTGGACTGAAAAGAGCTCTTCAGGCCAAGAGAGAGGGCCCATTCACTTGTGTGGGAAGCTCTTAGAGGGGGCCAGGCCATCTGCCTCAGCATTTGGAGGGGGCAGAGCTCCTGTCCTGGTACTTGGTGAGAGTTCAGCTGCCAGTCCAAAGCTCAGAAAGAGTCGAGTTTATGTCTACACATTTGGGGAGAGTTTGACTGCCCCTCTGATGCTAGGAGAGGGTGGGGTTTATACACCAGTTTTCAGGCGGAGCAAGGCTGCTACTCTATCAGGCCCAAAGAACAAAGCATCCATTCACAGATGACCCTTTGACCTTAGAATCTAATGGAGTCTGCCCTGCTGGGTTTTGGACTTGCTTGGGACTTAAGACTGTGTTTTCCTTCCAATTTCTCCATCTGGAAGGTGGATGTCTACCTTATGCCTTTCCCACCACTGTATTTTGGAAGCAGATACTTTTTTCCAGGTTTCAGAGGCCTACAGACAGAGAGAAATTTTGCCGCAGGATGGATCACACTCATAACTGATTTTGGTGAGACTTTGAATTTGGAGATACAGGTATTTGCACTTTCAAAGGAAGTTGAGGGCAGGCCACAGTGGTTCAACAGACAGAGTTCTTGCCTGCCATACTGGGGACCAGTTTTGTTTCTTGGTGCCTGCCCATGCAAAAAAAAAAAAAAAAAAAATTGTAAATCTACAGTTTTGCAGCATTTTCCTATTTGTAAAACTCCATATAGGACAAAACAATATTTGCATTTGCCTGTGACCCATATGTAGCCTCTGGGTGGTCAGTTTAAAATCCTTGAATGAGCATATCTTTAAGAAACTTCCAGTTCAAAAATGTATGATTCTTTGATTATCTCTGGGTCTTTCTTGTCATGTGATGGCACGCTCCACATTTTTCTTTTCCTTTCTCTTTTTTTTTAACTTTAATTTTTGTATTGATAATCTATATTCAACATACTTCCCATTTAAAAAAATTATGTCTCTGTTCTTCATTTAAAAATATAAACAGGAATACTGTAATACATATCTTTATTGCATAAATTGGGGAAAACATCTATTTTACACTATGATTGTGTCAGACACATATAAAAATGTTCTTTGTCTTTCTCTAGGTGGTTTGTTTTTCCATCATTTCTATTGCTTTAGAAAGATCTACATTTCTGCCCCCCAAGGAATCAATAAAGAAATGTTAATGTGAAAGACTCCTTGTCTCATTTATATTCGACCCATGGCACTGCTTGAAAAATGGAACAAGAATCACAAAAATGATGAAATGAATCTTGATGCTATCTGATAAGAATTTTCCCCACCTCAGGTCATGGACTCAGTGACAACATCTATCTAATACTTATTAAAATTAAGTCATACATTATATTCATAAAGATTTTTATAAATAACCTCACACAGGGGCAATGTTAAAAGAAGAAATTATAAAACCCCTGAGAAGGCCTGATGAATGTGCTTCTGGACCCTGGAATTGACTGTGATTGTAGGACCCAATTTTTACCTTATAAACATGCAAATGCTACTGTTAATATTGACACAAGGAAGTTAAATGGAGATTCTCTCCTTGATAAAATGTCATTTTGGAAGAATTAATTCACAGATCATGAGTTTAAATATACAGAACAGACATGAAATGGAAAAATCTGGGCCTTATGAGTCGTAGAAGTGATAATTGGAAGCGAGCTATTTCTAGAAGGGTCTATGCCTTCTTTTTTTGCTTTTTAAGTTGGTTAGAGGAAAGGGGCTGCTATTGTACTAATTTTAGGGTAACTGTTGTCTACATCACTGATTTCAGGCTTCAGAGCAAGCACATCTAATCCCAGCAAAGTATCACCCACCTGAGGGTGGATATTACACAGTATAAACCTAGCACTTTTTTTTTTTTTTTTTTTTAAAGGAAGGAAAGACAGAGAGAAGGAAGGAAGGATAGAAGGAAGGAAAGGAAACATCTTTAAACATTTTCTTGTTTTTTATTGTATTTTGTTTGTTTGTTTGTTTGTTTTTTACATGGGCTGGGGCCGGGAATCGAACCGAGGTCCTCCGGCATGGCAGGCAAGCACTTTGCCCGCTGAGCCACCGCGGCCCGCCCCTAAACCTAGCACTTTTACTAATAGTTAAAGTTGAGTAGAATTTTCTAATCCTCTTCCTGGACATTGGCTCCTACCAAGCTGATTAGACAGGCTGTTGGTTTGAGACTGTCTGGGGAAGAGATCTTCAGCCTGGGCTATGCACTGAGATCACCACAGGGTCAACCTGTTTAGATTGCCAACTTGTTAGCTCTGTGACCTAGGGCAGTTTGTTTAACTTCTCTGTCCCTTGATTTTCTTATCTTTCAAGATGGGATAATCCTAGCACTTCCTCAAAGGGACTGGAGAGCCTAGAGGACACAGTGTGTCTCACATTCTCACATAGTATGTGTTTCATCAATTTTAGGTGTTACGGTTACTATTGTTTTTCTTCCTAATATCTTTGTCAACCACACAAAAATCCTCTACTTGCTTGCCATCTCACCTACTATGTCTACCATGGTGCGTCTACTTAGTAGGCTCATATTTTATGGCTGGACCTTTTCCATTGTCACTTTTGGTTTCAAAATTTTTTTTTTTAAATTAAGATTAATTTCATAGCAGTTAATTTCTAGCACTAAACTTACTTCAAAATGTTTAGGAGAGATTCTGTCTCCTCACTGCCTTCAGAATTATCAATAAGTCAGGTTTTCTTACTATTGGCAAGTACCTGGAGAGTGCTTAATATACAGATGTTGTTTTTATTTCCTTGACTGCTTTAAACAATGAGATTTATTAAGTCATGGTTTTGAGGCTAGGAAAAATCCAAATCAAGATGTCATCAAGTAAATGCTTTCTTCCTGAAGACTGACATTCTAGGTATTGCTGCCAGTGATTCTTGGTCCTTGCTTCCTCTGTCACCATAGCAATGCACATGGCAGCCCCTCCTGGCTTCTCCCGATTTTCCAGGTTCCATTGAATTGCAGCTTCTTGCCTCCTGTGGCTTTCTCTTCACCGTCTGAATTTCATTCTCCTGATAATAGGATTAGACCTATCCTGATTGAGTTTGACCAAACCTTAACTGAAGTAACCTCAACAAAAGATGCTACTTACAATGGATTCACACTCACAGAAATGGTTTAAGTTTAAGAACAAGTTTACTGTAGTATGTAGCTCCAAAGCACCACAGATGGACTCCTGGATCTTTTACCAAGGAGCAAGCGTACCAGAGAGCATCCTTTGTGGGCTCCAAGAGTCTGACAATATGGCTACCACCAATTAGATCTCAGTATTGACAATTCTATATAGGACTCAGATTCTCTTTTGAGGTTTGCAATAAGGAAGCAACACTCATTTCTCAAACAAGATTTTGCTTATGTTCCATCATCATCATAAAATGTTAATAGCGGCTCCTTCCCCTCATAGAATTAACTACTTCCTCTTTGGTGTTGTCACTGTACTCGATTTAATATTTACTCTAGGACCCACACCATTTTACTTCAGAACACAGGCCTAGCATAGAACAGTCTCTAGAAAATGGCTTCTTGCATGAGTAGGAAGAGCAGGTGATCTGCCGAGAAGATGGCTGTCTTGGAGACAATCCTTGATGGGGATACATTTATTTGTCCATGCAATCTGGATCTGGTGTTGTTCAGACAGTATTTTCTAAGGAGGGTAGCTGACGTAAGCCATCCACCTGAACATCAAGAGAGTGAATCCAAGAAAAGTTATTGTCACTTGGCCTTGGTACAGCTATCTTAACAATACCCGGACAAGATTTTCTAACTCAAGATTTTAAAACAACTAAAGATGATTTTGTGGAAAATCTTGTTGCTGTTATTAATATTCAAAGCACAACATCATGCATGTACACATATATACGCTACTCACAAAATAATGCACAGCCATTTTGTTTGGCAAAAGTATCGGGGTTTGGTATTAATTATCAGCTTCTCTGATGAGAACTTTTTGGATTCCTTAGCCAGAAATGATTAAGGTAGTATTTGTTTGCAATTGGTAAATTCTGCTTGTTTTTGGAGTCCTTGCTTTTGGGTCTTTGATCCATTTGGTCTCTTCTGTGTTGCAAGCTGGCCCTCTGGCTTGCTATCTTCCCTATGTTGGTGCTAATAATATTTGATGTGGTGGTGTCTCAGCCACTCAGTCAATAATGTTCAACAGGAGACTCTTCCAGGTCTTCTGACTTGATGATACTGAGTTTATCAATGACATTTCTATGTTCATTACTACTTCTATACCCAATTGTCATTACACAATTAAGTTACAAAAATTTTAGGGAGCTCTAACTCTTTCCAATGTCCTTATATGTCCTAAAATGTCCTCAGCCCAAGAATATCTTCTGCAGTGGTTGTGATTTCACTTGTGAAACAAACATATCTTCCAGACTGACTGATAATTGCAAGATTGTTCCCATTATTTCAATACCCTTCTTTCCACTCTGTTTTTTGTCTGCCATTTCAGATGTCCTCTGGTCATGGTAGCTGAGGTCAGGGCTATCAGCTGAAGTGTCTGTTACAATATTCTGGCTTTGTGAAATTAAGTGTTTCATGCCAGCCACATGTGGTAACATGGTTTTAGTCTAGACTTGGCATCTAACCAGGCAACTATCCATGAAAGCTATAACTATTTGAGTGAGGTAAGGAGATTAAGAGAAGAAAATGGAAAGGCAGCATGGTGCTATGGAATGAGCCTGGATTAGGAGTCAGGCAGACCTGGCTTTGAATCCCAGGCCCACATTTACAAGTTATTTGATACTGGGCAAGCCTTAGGTTTCTCATCGGTGGGATTAATAAATTGTGTCTACCCCATAGGGTTGTTGTATTAAATGATATTATATAAATTCTTAATAAATATTAGCTTAAAAAATAAAATCCAGTCACTCATTGATGTCTTTGTCTGAATTAGATCATCAGATCTTTTCTAATCCGAGATCAGTTGGAAGTGGATTTGAATAAAGAGACAAGCAGGGAGAAAGTTTCAGAGACTGCAGTAAGACTGAAGGGCAGAGGAGACTTTAGGACAGAGAGCGTCAAGAAGGAAAGAAAAAATAATGGGACTTTGCTACTCTGTGAGAATCCTGGTGTTACGCTATTTACTCATAGTATCTCATTCCATTTTTGGTACATCTCATGCTGTGCATTCAGACCATTGTACAAATAGAAAATTGGGGCTCTCTCAGAGGGAGGAAATGACTTGGGCATTACATCACAGGGAAGTGGCAAAGCAGGAATGATTTTGAATAGATATTGACTCCAGAGATCATGGGCTTTGTTATAGTCCCTCCCCTGGTTAGGAAGTGAGGGGATGAACGTGATGAGGCTAGGGGGTTGGTTAACACTAAGTTAATTCTCATTGTTACAGAGAAAATAGCCCATGTGTAGTGAGGTGAGACTATTTGTCCCAAAGAAAATACTCCAGAGAAAAATCCCCATGAACTTTTCAGGTGGTTGAGAAAACAGATGATATAAGAATGTTCCATTGGCTTCTAGGTTGTTTTTTTTTTTTTTTTTTGTCTATTTATTTATTTGTTACTTTTAAAATTAGACAGGAAAAAATGTCAGGCTAAGACATAATTGGGCAAGTGGTCCTTTTACAAAAGCTTGGAGCCAGCTCCACTGCCCACCAGAATTCCACTGGAATCAGAGTCCCCACTGTGTGCCAAGCACCATGCTAGGCATTGGAAATAACCAGGTGAACTCGGTAGCATGGTCTTTCCCTTATAAAACATTCACTCCAGATGGGAAGACAGACCCTAAACAATTGCACAGGTAACTGTAATTATAATCATGAGTAGAGATATAATAATAATGAGTAGGGTGAAGAGTAAAGGGTATTAAGGTAATTACAACAGGAGGAATCACCTACTTGGATGTGGATTGAGAACTGTCATAAAAAGCTGTCCCAAGGCTGAAGCATTTCATATGAGCCCTGGAAGAGGAGTAGAATTTAGCCAGGTAAAGAGGAAGGAGATCTCCAGGCTGAAAGCATACTTTATTATTATTTTTTTGACACCTACTTATGCTTTGATTTGGGTACCAATATCCACTCTGGCATATTCCATTTCTGATGGGAAGTAATAGGCTTTGGCTTTAATCAGTGACTATCTTTAACTTCTTTCACTGGCTTTGGAACTGGTTCACAGCTTCTTTTAAATTGACTACTATCTACCTCTTGGTTCTTGTTTCTCTTTCTCTGCCTTGTGCTTGCACATTAAAATTGAAGGGACAGACGTTTTCATTTTAGAAAATGCTAGTTGCATTGAAGAGTGGTTTCCTGAGATGCAGAGCAAATTGAAATTGCATCTTCTATTTGATAAGACTGCTTATGAACATAAGAAAATAGCATCCATTTATTAAGGAAGCCATGTGCAAAAGCAGGGCATGTTTGCAAAGGCTTATTATGGTACAAGAGGCAATTGCTGCTTTGTTTATTCGGTTAGTGGCTAAGTCATTACAATGCTCCTCTTCTAGGAAAACAAATGTATATAGACTGAGATGTCTCTGGCAGCATAAATGCTTCCATTTTATTTAAAGAGAATACAGATTTAAAAAAAAAACATTTCTATTGTGGACATTGCTTATTTTGAGCTATCGAACATCCATTTACCCTACTCTTGGAAACTTCATTCCAATATCTTTGCAGTATTATATTAATTAAAGTAATGCTGACTATTTTAATAAATAAAGCTTAAATTTTCAGTGCTTAAACATTATAAAAATGAATATCTCACTCACATCACAGTCTAATATGTTATTGGTAGGATGGCTCTACTTATTCAGGATTCTGCTGCTTCCATCTTCTTGGCTCTGAACTTATCTAAATTTTCAGTCCTCTCTATTTAGCTGGCAGATGGCAAAAGTCAGAGAGGATCACATATGGCAATTTTCCATGGGCCATGATTTCCTGACATTGGCCAGAACTAAGTCATATGACCACACCTTTCTGCAAGAGAAGCTTTGGGAAATGCTCTCTAGTTGTCTGCGTTGGAGGAAAAGGAAACAGCAGTCTGTGCTACAGATCTCTCTCTCTTATCCATGTTTCAGAGGACACTGATTCCTTCCAAAAGATAAGCATGTGATTCAGCCTTCAATTTTCTGCTTAATTCTAATCTCTGGTCTACAGAGATTGACTCAGGGGTGGGCATGTGAGCTAAACTAGTCCAATCAAGCTGGAACTCTAGCCTCTTGTTGGATGGTTGGTGGCATGGTCTTTCCCTTTGGAGATAAGGAAACATAGTTCTTGAGACGGGAGGGTGGGGATGCTCCAGAGATTGAAGCCAACACCTAGACTGGGCCAAGAAATTGAGACAGAGAAGCCAAATTCTGATCATCAGTTTAGCTGTTGGATTAAATTTTCCTGAAGCTGTATCTGGTTTTCCTGTGGAAGGAGACAGCAGTTCCCTTTTATTGTTTCATTCAGTTTGAGTTAGAGGTTTCTTGAAACTTTACAGTCTTGCAGATAACATTGTAAGTGGTACGATTACCTGAAGACTTTAGGAATATATACTACTTTTGTTGGTTTATTCGAGTCATGATTTAATTGGAGAAGTGGGCTGCTTCTTAATCTAAGGCATTGCAATGATATCTGATTACACAGTCATTTGTTCAACAAAGGCTTTCTGTCATGCACCTCTTTTGCCCTTTCCCTCCATCTGGAGCAGGTAGTATTATAAACATTGATTTTCCTACTGGCCATCTCTTTGATTTCCCTCATTGGTGATATTGATCATTCCAGTGGCTGTACTGTTTAAACTCATATCATTAATCTTTCACTGTAAATATATTGGGTTTCAAATAAAAGCCAGGGTGGGGCAGGGATCAAATTTCTCTCATGGTTACACTTGTGGGCGATAGCATTCAGAGATTTCATTCAACACTTCCTGAGAGCTGACAGTTAGTACAATAGTGTGTCCATATCTATTTATAAACACCCTGGTAAAACAAGGAACTACAAAATGTGTAATATCTTGGTAACAAAGGGGGCTTTTCAGGATTTTCTTGGAATTGAAGAGTGAATCACAAGCAAGAAGCCAGAAGAGGCAGGGCATGGCATATAGATTCAGCTGTAACAAAATGGAATGACTTAAAGTAGAGGCTTATTTCTCTTTCACAGAGATATTTGAACGGGTATTATGGTCTTGCTCTGAGAATTCCTCAGGGACCCAAGCCTGTTCAGTTTTGTTGCTCTTATATCACATGGTCCAAAATGACTTACCACCATTTTAGCCAGGGTGAAGATGGAGAGGGGGAGTTGAGGGGCTATTACCAGAATATGCTAGTTTGTGCTATGGTAATAGTCATCTTCAAAATATCAGTGGCTTAATTCTTGCTCATGTTACATATTTATGTGGATCAATGGGGCTTCTGCTTCATGTTCCTCTTGCTCAGAGATATCTGTTGATAGAAACTTCACTATCTGGAGCAAGAGCAGAGTCTGTGGCAGGGGAGTTGCAAGCTAGAGTGTCTTACACCGGATGTTCAATGCATCTGCCCACCACCTATTGCCCAGAATTGGTCACCTGGCTACACCTAAGTTCAGGAAATCAGGAAGTACAATCCTGTAGTGGAATGTGAGTGAACAGTCCTAATGACGACCACAGAGGGCATGACCCTCCAAAGCAGGACCTGGAAGTTGCATCTATCAATTTTCAAAGCCTGTTATTCAGAACCCAGGCATATGGTCACAGATAACCACAAAGGAGGCTGGGAGATGAGCTCTTTATTCCTAGGGACCATGGGTTCAGATAAAATTGGGGTTCCATTACTGTATATTAAGAAGACGAGAATGGATATTAGGGAAGTCTCTGATGTACTCCTATCAGTGGAAGTGCAGGTGAGAAAACCATAGGGCTTGGGTGTCTCTGAAGAACCCACAAGAGCACCCATTAGAGAACAAATCAGCAATTGGAAACTGCAAAACACAGAGAGTTCCAATGCTAGGTTATAACTCTGTCAGTAAAGCATAATATCAATCCTTAAATACAACTCTGCAGAGTTATTAGCAGTCAAATACGTGGACAAGAGGAGTAGAAGTGGAGTCATGCAGAGGCTAACCTTGCCCTACTCTCCAGTGCATGCAGGGAAGGCTCTAATTAGATGAGAGTTGGTGTTTTAATATTTTACTGAACAAAGCCTTTTATTACCTGACTGTGACCAAAGGATATTTTACAATCTGAGTTACTGGAAAAGCTATAGAAGCTGGGGCACTGACTGATAGTTGCCTATCCATTCTCCCTTCCCTACTTACAGACCTGGATGTTCAGCTAGGACAGTGCATGCTAACTGAAAACCTACCCTACACAGCCATCTTTGCAGCTAGGTGTGGTTATTTGGCTAAATTCTAGATAATGAAATGTAAGCACTAGTGTTTTGTGGTACTTCTGGTAAGTCCCCTTAAAATGAAGAGGTATCCCTTTCCTCTCTGTTTTCTCTATTTTATTTCTGGGAATGTGGATATGGGCCAGATCTCCTTATAACCATTTAGGCCACGAAGACAGGCCCACACTCTAGGTTTGGGGAAGCAGTTAGCAAGAGAGAACCCAAATCCCTGAGAAAAGTTGAACTCAATAGCGACCCTGGACTTTCTATCCCCAAACCAATTTTATGTGGGGTATAAATAAACTTAAATCTTGTTTTGATCACTCATTTTTTTTTGTTTCCCTTAATAAAACCTAATTCTAATTGATATAAAATCTGTCCAACTCTATCTGAGACTCTATAAAAGTTTTGCTCATTAAGTTTATTTTTTCAGAAACCTAAAATCTCCAGATGGCTCCTAGGCCAGATAAGCCCTGAAACCCAGAGGTACCACTCTAAGAGCATCAACCAATTGCATCCCCCTACCCCATAATGTTGACACCCTTTTCAATAAGAAGTTAGAATGGTCATTGCCCAAATATCCCTAAAGTTTGGGAGAAGGATCAAAGGAGAAGTAGTTGTCATAGAGAAGATAGGATTTAACAAATGGGTATGACTGCTGAATCGGTATATTGATATTTCTTTTTAGTCTCCCTGTCTAGAGTGCCTAGAAGGAAATATATGGAATTGTGGAGCTGTAACAACTTTGAAAGTTGTTCTATAACTACTTGTAAAAATCTACTCCGAAATT
Organism: Tamandua tetradactyla; assembly: GCF_023851605.1. Taxonomy (NCBI): domain Eukaryota; kingdom Metazoa; phylum Chordata; class Mammalia; order Pilosa; family Myrmecophagidae; genus Tamandua; species Tamandua tetradactyla. The sequence goes on from NC_135345.1 coordinate 17,967,394, forward strand.
TATCTCCTTTTTGTATATATGCTATATTTCACAATAAAAAATGTTTTAAAAATCTGCCCAAAAGCTCCTAGAATGGGGAGAAGAAAGGGTACGTGATAAAGATTGGCAGGTACAGTGGTGAGAAAGAATTTGATTTTAGTTTCAATAAACCATTTACTCATAAAACTACAGTTGAGCAAGGTCTCCTACAAACTCAAAGAAGGCAGGGTGGCTATGTTAGCTCAGATCCTCAGAGAAGCAGATATTAAGTGAAAACTAAATGTGTAGGATTTTATTAGGGAAAACATCTGTGTGAAAGAAAATTATGAGGGAGCCAGGTAAGGCTGGGAGAGCTATCAGATAGCCATGTAATTATAACACCGAGTGAAGAGATAGGGAGAGGACATAGGATGGAAGTGTCCCAGGCAAGGGAAGGTTGGAGAAAGCTATCAAGGAGTGGGGTGGGGGTGGGGGGGCGTAAATATAACTTTTGGAGGATTTCTATGTCTCCCAAGATAGGTCTGTCTTAGTATCCTTATCACACAGTCATTGGAGTGAATTTCAGAGCTCAGTAGCTGGGACCATTGGTTGATTACACTCCTTTAACTGGGAGGTCTGTGAAGTACATGCTCATAACCACCAACAGAAGCTACAAGCAATAGGTGCCTGGATATGCACCTTTGACCTCTGTACAAGGGGAATGGACATATAGCAGAGTGGCTGAGTCAGATGCCTGCATTCAACAGGGTCGCATGGCATCACCAAAGTTTCCTACAGGAGGGTGCTACCTCACTTATTGAGTAATGTCAGTTGAAGTGCAACCTGGAAACAGATGCCAGAACCCATGATGTTGATGAAAGCACAACACCAACCTTGATGTTGATGAAAACTACTCTAAGCAGAGGTCAAATAGCACCCAACATTAGCCTCAGTGCCATAAGCTTCACTGAAATCAAGACTTCCAGATTCAGTTCCACATAAGCTATCCAAACCATCCCTGAATTGGCTGAGATTGTAATTGTACAAGAATTCCACAGTAGCAAATGTGGTATGACTTTAAAAGTCATTGCAAAGTTTTCTTAAAGTGTTGCATGTATAACGGAATATGTGATATTGTATTAAGGGATTCATAGATAAAATTATTCTCATAGTTATACATTTATTTTTAGGTCTCGTGGATAGTGATAGCAGATTTCCAATCACAGAGTGATTTAAAGTTTTTATTTAAACTTATTGCATTGGTCAAGGTTCTCCACAGAAATAGAGTCAACAGGGCATATATGTATATATGAAGTGATCTATTTTAAGGAATTGGCTCATGCAATTGTGAGGGCTGGAAAGTGTGAGATTCATAGGAAGAGCAGCAGATTGGAAATTCTGATAAGAGTGACCTTGAAGTGTTGAGTCCAAGTTTGTTCATTTTGGAGCACTCAGTTCTTTGCTTTTAAGGCCTACAGCTGATTGGCTGAGGCTCGTTGACATTAACGAGGATACCCTCCTTTACCTAAAGTCAGCCTATTATAGATGCTGATCACATCTCTGGATTACCTGTACAGCAACATCTAGGCTAGTGCTTGACCAAACAGCTGACCCAACAATCTGGCCAAGTTGATACATAACATTATTCATCACACCTACAGAAGTAAAAGGATGGAATTTAAACAAAAATATTAAATAAATGCAGATGGCTTGTGGATAGAGCAAAGAATTGTGAAGGGAAGAAGTCTCTACCAGGCTCACATAGCTGGCAAAAATACAGGGCCAGAATGAGAACTAAACTGTTTAACTCTTCCTAAGGCATTTGTTGGTTCACTGAGAATGACTGGCTTCCACAAAAGAAAAGCTGGATCCAGCATGAACAAGGCGACATGACTTTTAGAGAAGCAGCGGTTTAAGAGTATCCTGATAGTATGCATCTTCATAATCTTCCAGCCTCAATTTCCTCAGCTGTAAATGGAGCTATTAATGCATGTTGTAGGTGTAAATGGGTTAACACATCAAAAAGGCCTGGAAGGAACCTAACACAAAATAACTCAAAATAATAAGGGACTCTGTGTGTATGTGTGTGTGTTTGTGTGTGTGTGTACATGTGCTCATGTGTTTGAGATTTCTGCACATCAAGGCTTCTTTTACTAAATGGTCCATGGTTGGGGCCTGATAATCTCTTCATCACTCATGGACTTCTGCTCAGTGACATTTGTTGGATAGAATTTGACCTGTTGTATGAATTATTCCTTCCATCTAAGGACATTGTTTGGATACTAATTTCCACCCTTGCTTCTAAGCAACCAGGAATAGGGACAGGGTCTAACAACTCATAAACTGTTTTGGGTAACATCTGTTACTGGGTCCTAAAGAAAGCTGTGTTCATTTCTCCTGAGGAAAAGGAAAGGCAGCCAGGCTTAGGATGGCCAGAGTAGATGGGGAGAAAATGCTTCATGAAAATAAACCAACCAAGATAATTCAGGGATAAGACTGTTTTGATTTTTATTATGATTGAAAACATGTTGCAGTAACATGGTGAAGGAGAGTAAGCGTCAGAATATTAATGTTTGCATCTTTAGTTGGACTGATCTTTGGACTTCTACTTTCTTAATCATTTCTCTAAGTCTCAGTTTTCTCATCTGTAAAATGGAGATAACCCTGACTCTGACTACCTTTATAAAATTATTCTAAGGATAGAATGTGTCATGCTTCTGAAAGTGATCTCTAAGTGCTACACAATTGTAAAAACATAAGGCCTTGTCGCTGTGACATTTTAAAGTGGTGATTCGATTTATTGCATTTGTAGTTTTCAGCCTCTGAAAGAAACAAAACCCACTTCATTTCCAATAGGAGGAAGAAATGATCTCTCTTGTCACCAGTGCTGCCTGATTCTTTCATCACTTCGTGCCTATTTTCTCTCACTCTGTAGAGAGTGGAGATGGAAATGTTATGCTGTGAGTTTAACTAGAAAAGACAAGAAAGATGAGGAAAATCCATTGATTAACTCATTAATTACTTCGCCTTTACCATTTATTGAGGGCCTGCTAGGTGTGTTAGGTGCTGGGAATACAAAAATGGAATATGATACAATCTTAATCTTGATTCCAGGTTCTATACTGGGAAAAACAGACACCTAAATGGACATTGTACTGTGATGTAGTGGAGGCAGTGGTAGAATTAAGTTCAGGATTTTCTGGAACAAAAGAGGAGGAAAACACTATAGCCTGAGAGCTGGGTATGGGGAGATCCAGGAAGACTTTCTACAAGAGATTACTCTTGAGTCTTTAAGGGAGCAGGAAATACCCAGGTAGAATGATCTGGGGTAGGTGGAGAAAGAGGGGTATTCTGGGTAGAGGCTACCAGCAACAAAGTTACAAAGATAAGAAATAGCATACAGTGTTGTGTTGCACTAGAAGCAGCTTGGTGCTCCTGGCATGTTACAATATGATGAGAGTGTGAGTGTGTGTGTGTGTACATGTGTGTGTGTACTTGTGTAAGGGCTGGTGGAGGGATGAGGGGGACATGTTATGAAGATTTTATTCTGAAAGCAAACACTGAAGAATTTTAAGCAGATGATTGTTGGGTGGGATGGGTTGTTGGCAGCTATGTCAGGAGAAACACTATTGTAGTAACTTATGTCTGAGATGACAATCTGAGCAAAGGCTGTGGAATTTGTGATTTAATAATTTTAAGAAATGGAATCAAGAGGTATTCTGGACAGACAGTCAGTGGCACTGGAAGAGGAAGTGTCTCCATTGAGTTCTAGGATCCTCATCCTAGAGAATGAGGTTGATGGTTTTGCCGCTAATGAGACAGAGAATGCAAGAGCTGGTTCAGAGTAAGGGGCAAATCTGGCCATTTCATTTTGGGCCTACTGAGTTAGAGGAGGTTGTGGGTCTCCTGAGTAGAATGGGATTCCACGTGGAATGGCAGCAAGGCATTTGAAAGCCATATGGTGTCCAGTCACAGCAAGTCTGTAGTGCTGTTCCTATGCGCTGCCAGAATTTTCTGGGCATGCCCGGGGCTGACTGGGTGCCCTTTAGGACAAGTTAGTGCTTACTAAATGGGAAATTTCCCTTCTTTGGAGCAGACACTGTCCATGGTAGCTGTAATCTAGATAAAGTTTTTTTCCCAAACTCTCCATCCTTAAATCCAGGTAATATTATTCAGACTCTCCTGTACAAAAAGTGAAGAATCAAATTTGAGATTCTGCTTCATAGTGGAAAACAGACCTGAGCAGGGTTGGGAGTCCTGGGTTCGAGTCCCTGCTCTGTCTCCAACTAGGTAAGTCAGTTCACTTCTCTGGACCTTTCCTTCCTTATCTTTTAAGGGATGAAATTGAATTGTTGGCTTCTAAGTTTGAGTCTTGAGATTCTGTGAACTATCTAAACCGTGTTTCTGTTTTATGCTGCCGACTTTTAACTTTGAAAGTAGTAAAATATTAAGCAACACTCTATCTTAAATTAAGTAAAGGTACGAAATCTTCTAAATTACTGAGTTCCTGGAAGCTGGTCATAAATCTGTACCCAGTTACCTCTCTGCTCCCAGGATTTCCTTTAACCGGGCGCTCTATTCACCAGCCCAGCACTTTGCCCAGTGTAATCTCAGAGCGGGGCTCTAAGTTTGTGTCCTCAGCATGCTGATGATTGATATTCGGAATGGTTGCCTTTAGGCAGTGTAAGAATCCAAAATCATCAAAGACGGAGGAAATTATGTCCAGCCTAGTTTCAAAGGTGAACTGTATTGCTTTCATGTGATTTGAAAGTCATTAATCTATGTGTGGTATATATCAGGGCTCCCTGACCTTTTTGTGGTGAGAGATTTTTAATTTCCGTGAGACAGATTCTTTGATTAACCAGAACTTCCTCTCCTCCCGCCAACTATATTAGATAAGAGCGTTTCATATTTACTTGTGAGATCCATTGATATTTTCAGCTTAATTTTATGCTTATTTGAGGTTAAAGAAAAGTGAAAGTATGTCTGATCTTTGAGGGGTAGTAGGAAGATCTGGGATTAAAAGTCAGGACCCAAGTTTAAATTCCAGCTCTGTGGCTAAGGAACTGTGTGACCTTGGGCAAACCACATATTCTCTGGCTTCAATTTTATCGTCTGTAAAACCAGAGGGTTGCCGTAGATAATCTTCAAGGACCTTGTGGTTCTAAATTGGTTTAAATATCAATCTTCCAAATGCTTTAATTAAATGCATTAATTGACCATGCAGTATTTTGCATGCAGGATATCATCTAATCAACATCATTTTAGTCCCATTTTGTAACTAAGTAAACTGAGACTTGTAAATACCTTATAAATGGCAAAGCCAGATTCTGAATTGCAGTATCTGCTTTTCAAACCTAGGTTTCTTTCCTACACAGGCTCTGCTGTGGATATTCTGAAAGCAGAGCAGGTGATGGCTGGGATAGCAAACTGACTACTCTGAGGGCAGAAGGCCTCATCCACCATTGCGTCTCGAGAGGATGATGTATATTTCAGTGTCCTTGTCACTTTAAGAAATGTGCCACATTGCTTTTTCATGGCTTTTGATTGTTGCCTTCAATCTTTCTTGGATCAGATCTTGTCTCTTGGCAGTTGCATTACTGTAATATGAGGATCAGATCTGCCTGCCTGTCTCAATAGCTGGCAATTTATCTCTGGGTATTTTTAGGTGCCTCAGATAAAAGTAATATAAATATAATGAAAGAATGAATTTCTTTCTGACACTTTCTGCCATTGGTATAAAAGAATGAAAATCTCTCTTAAAATATTCTATTTTAAAGCATCATTGCTCAAAGTGTGTTCTCTGGATTTAACTTGGTGTTACAAGACTATAAAAACTGTTTTGCGACCAAATGAATTTAGGAAATCTTTCTTAATGTAGTGGGAGTTCTCAGAGCCTTTGAACAATGTTTGTGCGAATTTATAGGAAAGAGAAAGCATATCTTATTTCCCTCAATCATGGTTAACTATGGACTCTTACCCCATCTTGTTCCCCCTCACCCTAGCACTGGAATGCACCAGGCCTAATTTTCTGAGAAACTGGTTTTGTAAACAGTGCTCTAAAGTATCAGGTGCCAGAAGGAAGGGTAACTACCATTGACTAAACACTTACTATATGCAAAATATTTTCGCAAATGTTATTTTGTTTACTTTTTTCAACTCTATGGGGTGGTCTTTTCATCCATATTTATGTGATGAAGAATTTAAGAATCAGAGAAGTTAAATACTGTTTGGATTCAAATCCACATCTAACTGTCAAGTCTCAGTCGTTTTTCTGCACCTCACTGTGTGTAACCATCAATACCATGGCTTGGACTAAGCTGGCCATGCTCTCCAGGAGGATAACCTAGCTGTCTGAGACCTGTGCAGAGTTAGTTCAAGGCAACATGGTGAAGCCAATGATATCTGTCCCCTCCTTCTTTTCCTTTCCTCTCTTGGGATTTCTGATATGGTATCCTTAATCTTCTGGGGAAGTGATTACTTCTGGATCTGTGAACAAGGTTGACCCCTGAGGGGCCCCTGTTTTTTTGGAGCCCTGACTCATAACAATACAATTTCCAATATTTGTTCCTACATTTGGAACGGAAAGCTTCTTAGCCAGGAGAAAGGAGTCTGGCTTGTTTCATAAGAAGTTGCTATTAATGGTTTCATCTTGGAGGCATTTCCATGGCATCTGATTTATGAGGTGTGTCTTGTTTATGCTGTTCATTTGTGGTGGAGGTAATGGGGCTCTCTGGAAAGAATGGGGCATTAGATTTCTGCAGTACCTGGAGTAAACTCCAGCCCCAGCACTTATTTGCTCTGAGGTCTTGGATGCGTTACTTTATGTCTCTGACCCGCATTTTTCACACCTATCTTGCAAGGTGGTTGGGGGATTAAATGGGACAAGGCGTACATGGTCTCTAGTATATGTAGGAGCTCAATGGGATGGTAATTTGAATAAAAAATAATAAGTTGCTGGAAGGAGATTCAAATGCAGCACACCAACTCTTGGTGTTGTCAGTCTTTTTATTTTAGCCACTCTACTGGGTGTGTGGAGACAATGCATGGCAGTTTTAATTTGCATTTCACTAATGAATTATGATATTATGCATCTCTCTGTGTGCTTATTGGTAATTTGGACATCTTTCATGAAGGGTCTGTTCAAGTCTTTTGTTTTTATTTTGTGGGGTTGTCTTCTTAAGAGTCTTAATATCTTCTAGAAACAAGATTTTTAAGTATTCTTAATAGAATCTGGAAACAAGTCTTTTGTCAGATATATGTATTTCAAATATTCTCTACCAATCTGGGAGTTACTTTTTATTTTCTTCATAGTGTCTTTTGAAGAGCAGAAGTTTTTAATTTAATGATTTTTAATTTATCTTTTTTTTTCATTTTCAGTTCATGCTTTTATGTGCACTGTTTACAAAATCTTAGGCTACCCGAAGCTTACAAATGCTTTCTTCTAGAAGCTTTAGTTTTAGTTTTTACTTTTTAGGCCTATGATCTATTTTGAGTGCATTTATGTACATGGTATGAGGTAAGGATTGAGTTTCAATTTTATCTGTGTGGATATCCAGTTATTCCATTACCATTTGTTGAAAAGATTATCTTTTCCCAATGAAAATACCTTGACATCTTTGCTGGACATTAATTGACTATATATGTGTTTATGGCTGGATTGTATTCTGCTCCATTGATCTATATGTTTATTTTTATGCCAAAGTTCACACTGTCTTGATTATTGGAACTTTATTTGAGTCTTGAAACCAGATAGACTAAGTTCTTCAACTTTGTTCCTTTGCTTCAAAAATGTTTTGCCTGTTCTAGATCCTTCATATTTCTACAAATATTTTATAATTAATTTGTCAATTTTTTTTTTTTTTTTTAAAGGAAAGACAGAGAGAAGGAAGGAAGGATAGAAGGAAGGAAGGAAGGAAGAAAGGGAAACATTTTTAAACATTTTCTTGTTTTATTGTATTCTGTTTCTCCGTTTTTGTTACATGGGCTGGGGCCGGGAATCGAACCGAGGTCCTCCGGCATAGCAGGCAAGCACTTTGCCCGCTGAGCCACCGCGGCCCGCCTAATTTGTCAATTTTTATAAGAAATCCTGCTGTGATTTCAATTGTGTTTTCTGAAACCTCCGTGTCATAGGGGAAAATTTATATCCTAACAATATTGATCCTTTTAATCGAAGAACATGGAATATCTCTCTGTTTTTTAATGTTTTCTTTAATTTATCTAAGCAGGGTTTTTATCATTTTCAGAGTTTAAGTCTTGTACATATTTCGATAAATTTTGTCCCTAAGTATTTCACATTTTTAATGTTAACATGAGTTTTGTTTTAAAATTTCAATAGCCAATTTTTGTTGCACATATATAAAAATGTGATTCACTTTGTATTATGACCTTGCAACCTGTGACTTTGCTAAACTCCCATAATGTATATTCCTTAGAATTTTCTACCTACATAATCATTCTGTCTTCAAATAAAAAAATATTATTCCTTTTCTTCTGTACAGTACATCTTTCATTTCTTTTTTATTTTAGTAAGACTCAGGGAGACCACCATGCAAATTTCTGGAGCTCATTTTTTACATAACCCCCTCCTCTTGGGAATTCTGCCATGCAACAACTGGCTACCTCAGTTTCCCTGAATGTCAGGAAACTGAGAAGTCTCCTCTACTCTGTGACATTGTACATTATGCTTGGGACCCTTTCTTCCTGCATTGCAATTTGGAATGTGCCTGCAGGCAGAAAGCTGGAGCAATCATAGGCCTTTCCTAATTTGTTTCCCTTCTCTCAAGGCTCACCATAATCCTGCATTTCTTATTGTCCATCAACTGAAAACATGTATTTTTGTCTCGTTTTATGGCTCTTTAACGTACGATAGTGAATCTGGTGGCTGTTACTATTCATGGCTAGAAGTGGAAGCCCTTAACACTCTCATCAATATCTTCTTAGATGTTGTAGAAAATACTCCATGAAAAGAAAGTGAAATAACTATTTAAAAATAGGTTAAACGGAGATAAAACTGTCTCCATTTGTTAGTGTTTAGTTTGTTTACCTAAAAAACTCTTGGGACCCTGTTAACAATATTTTATATAGTAAGAGAATTTGGTGATTTGCCTGAATATAAGATAGAAACATAGCATCATTTGGTTTTCATTGCCCTGATAATAAGCGACTAGGAATGGAAATTGGAAAAATATTCAATTTTCAGAGCAACAAAATTGATAAAAATGTTTAAGAATAAATTTGACAAGCAAAGGTCAACAGTTATACAAAGAAACCCAAACATCTTATTTGTACACTTTTAAAAAATAGCTAAGCACTTTGCATGTTCCAGACACTATTCTCAATGTTTTATGTATATTAACTCATTTAATCTTCCCAGAAACCCTGGAAGGTTACTACTATTATTCCCATTTCATTGAGGAGATAACTGAGAAATAGAGAAAAGTTACATTGCCCAATCTCAACCAGCTTGCAAGTTAGAGAGTCAGTATTTGACATCAGGGCTGAACGAATGAAAAGACATATCCAGTTCTTCAATGAGCTTACTGAATATAAAAATATTTTTCTAGAATGTAAACATGATCCTGTCCCTCTCCTACTTCAAGCACTTTATTCACTTTCTACTGCTCTTAAGATGAAGTCCAAACTTGAAAACACGTCAAAACCTCCAATATATTTCTCCAAAAATCCTCATTGCTACCATCACTGTCCTCATTCAGACATGCATCATCCATTCATTCTTTCATTCGCCAAACCTGGCAGTGGAGAGCGCAGAGTTGAGTGGTTGAGGAGAGACAGGAGTAAACCCAGTTGTGAGGTTGTCATTGAACAGGCAGAAGATGATGAGATGTTTGGGACTGGAGAGGAGGAAGTGCATTCTAGATATGCCTAAGAGAGAAAAATGGCCCCACTGGAAGGCTAATTGGGTGTGAGTTGTTCCATCCCAGGATGGCTCCCTAGATTCTACTTAGATGATTGGCAAATGCTCTCATGGCCTTCACTTTAGTCACTGATAAATTTATTGGAGAAGAAAAGTTCAGTGAGTCCTTTAGCCACCCTGATATTGATCCATGAATAAACGTTCTTTAGTTCAGCAACAAAACAAGCTTTTATTCCATCAAAAGGCACAGAAGTCCTTTATCAGCTGTAGTGCTTATGCTTAGGCAACCTTAGCTGTAGAAGTTTCAGTGGAGAAATTTACAGGTGGGAGGAATTCGTTTGATATAATGGTTGGATTCTGGAATAGAATTGCCTGGCTGCAGTTCAAATCTCATCTTACCACTTACAGCTTCTACTTAACCTTTCTGTGCCCCAGCTTCTGTATCTGTAAAGTGGGGATCATGGCAGTAGTATGGAATGAGGTTTTTGTAAAGATTTAGTGAGGTGATGTATGAAAAGCACTTACCAGGATACCTGGCATATAGCTTAAAGCTCTCCAAATGCTGGCTAATGTTATTTATAGCTGATTAAAGTCTTTATACATTTCCTAACATAAAGCAATAAAGCTACAGCACTAATAAGGAGACTTGCAGTGTAATTTTGGATATGTTGCTATGCAATTGATTCCTAGTAATTATTTCTTACTAGAGGATTTTAACCATCACACTTCTCAAGAGTTTCAAAGAGAGGCTTGTGAATGCATTGTGTGTTGTTGGAGATACCTTAAATTATACCAAATTTCCTTTGCTTAAACAACAGGAATTTATTGGCTCACAGTTTGGAAGCTAGAATCCATCATCAAGATGTCAGACGGCTATGCTTTTTCTGAAGTCTGTCTCTGGGAATCAATCTCTGCTTCCATCACAAGGTGATCTATCTTTGTCTCCTCCTGTAGCTTCTACTTCCATGTCTAAATTTCCTTTGCTTATAAAGACTTCAATAACTTTGGTTTAAGGGCCACCCTAATTCAATCTGGCCTCTTTCAAATGGGATCTTTGAAGATCCCATTTACAAATGAGTCCACACCCATGGGACCAAGGGTTAAGACTTGAATGTGACCTTGTAGGGAATGTGATTCTATCTACCACAGAAGGTCAGCTTGCCAGGTCCACCCACTAAAGCCTACTCTTTGCTTTTCAAAAAGGGACAAGAACATGAACATTCCAAAGAACAATTAATATAATTTTCATGGATAGGACAGTCTATATTTATTTTAGAAGAAGAAACATTGTTCTGTTACTCTACAGGGGCTCGGAGAGTTTAAAGTGAGTATTTTGCATTCTGAAACAGGAATTAACTTATAGGCCATTTGGATTTAGTTACTCCTCTCTTGATTTTCCTTTACCTTACTAGTCAATCTTTTACAGTCTCCTTTGCCAATCCCATTTCCTCTACGTCATCTCTTGATGTGGCATCTCTTTTTAAGGCACTGTTCTGGCTGATCTGCTATATCTACTTTCTCTCCTAGGGGATGTCATTTAACCCATAGCTTATATGTTGTGGATTCTCCAATTTATGTCTCAAACTTTAATCTTTCCTCTGAGTTCCAGGTGTATAAATAGACAACTCCCTGCTAGACAATTCTACTTGGATCTCTCATGGACATCTCAAGCTTAACTTGGCCAAAGCAGAACTTTTTTTTTTTAAATCTTTCCTCAATCTGTTAAATGGCATGTCATTCACCATGCTTGGACAAGTTACTTAATCTTTCTGGGCCTCAGTTTCCTGATCTATAAAATGAGGATGCTAATAATTTACATGCTGTAGAGTTGTTGTGGGAGAATTAAAATAGCCAATACATTAAATATACTTAGCACAGTGCTTAGCATGCATCATGTTAGCTATTGCCCCTTTTTCTTTTATTTTGATTTTTTCTTCGATATCCTGCAACAAGAATATAAATTCCTGCTTATAAGATTGAATTATGTCCCCTACAAGGACATATTCAGGTCCTAAGCCTCAGTCTTGTATGCGTGAACTCATTTGTCAATAAGACCTTTGAAGATCCAATTAAGATGTAGTCAAACTGACTCAGAGTGGGCTTTGATCCAGTATGACTAGAGTCCTTATGGACGAAGAAGTGGTGGCCACAGGAGAAGACAGAAAGAGACAGATTACCATGTGATGGAGGTAGAGACTGATTGCCAGCAAGCCACCAGTAAAATACTACAGACCTTGGAGAAGGCATGGCCTACTGAAGATATCTTGATTTTGGACTTCTAGGCTCCAAACTGTAAGTCAATAAATCGTTGCTATTTAAGCCAACCAGGTTATGATGTTTGTCATTACAGCAGGGGCAAACTAAGACAGAGATCTTTTCTGCCTGGCACGTGTTACATCCTCAGCAAATATTTGATGAATAAATGAAAGAGGAGATATACTTACTTACTAAAACTTAAGATTTATTTTTTATTTCACCCCTTTACTTACCAAGTCAATCCTTCAGTGAGAACTGTCAACTCTACTTCCAACATACAGCTTAAATCTCTTTCACTAGACTGCCTAGTCCTAAAAAACTAGACTACTATACTAGCATTCTGTGATTTTGTTTCTTGTGTCTTCAACATGCTGTAGTTTGGGAAATATTAGGGGAAAAAGGAGTGGGACATGTGAGGAGGTAAGGATTGATGGGGATTCTGATCCAGAAGAAGAAAATGGTGCCCAAAGGAGTCCATGCCTGGTAGGCTGCAGCTGGTTCCCTTCTTTTTGTGACCAGGGTCTGGCCAGAGGTACCGTAGGACAGTCAGATCTGAGGCACATCAGTGAGCTACTCGAAGCTCTGCCTAGGAAGCTGCTCCAGGTTCTTCACCATGGATTGACTGTGGTCCCCACCGTGTCCTGGTAACCTGAATGCTGCCATTTTACTTAGGTGAGCACTGGATGTCAGCCACATGCAGCCCGAGCTGAGAGTCACACCTCTTGCTCTGGTGACTGGGGTTGTGGGGCCAATTACCCAATGCAAGGTAGCTTCAAGCAAGGGATGAAGTGGGAGCCAGCAGAGCATATCCTGGAAGACATGGGCACCAGTCCTGGGAAGAGTACTGAAAAGAATCGCCTTAGGTGTTTATTCTGTATATTATGTTCTATCCTGGGCCTTTCTCTATAGAGTCAAAAGCATCTCTCAAATAGATGATACTATCTGCCCTAAAGAGCATGTTCCTGTAATATACCTCCTGGATTGCAACTTCAGATTGGGAGAAAGAGGAGAGAAAATAAAACAGAAGAGAGAGAAGAGGAGCTCTTCAACAGATGTTCTATTTCTCCTTTGGAAATATTTTTTTCCCATAATCCTTGAATTCCTGGGGTGAGAGGAAGGGAGAAGAAGAAGTCTGCCATTTGGCACTAAATAAAATCATGGATTGAATTAGAGTACGATAGTAGAATACAATCTTTCCTTACATTCTTGGGGAAAATATGGCTCTAAATATACTGCCTCTATGTCTGGTATTGTGAAATTGCATGTACAATTTGCAGCCAATTTACCCAAAAGTGATATTGGCTAACAGGGGTCTCAAGGGAAGATGGGGCCCCTCTGACAATCAGGTGTGTTGCCTCTGCTTAAGGTCACAGACTTAGCTGTAGTTGAATCAAGTAAAATTAGTATCTGCTTTAAGCCTATTATATTATCACTATGGAAGCAAATGTCAAGGGTATGTAGATATTCATTTTCTACCATTGCTGAAGAGACGAAAGGTAAAGACAGGGAAAAAAATACTGGATGATGTAAAATAAACTGATCATATATTCTATTAAGGTATTGTTTAGTTTCTTAGGCTGCTCAAAGCAAATACCATGAAATGGTTCGGCTTAAACAATGGGAATTAGTTAGCTGACAGTTTTAACGTGGGGAAAATGTCCAAATCAAGGTGTCATCAAAGTGATGCTTTCTTCCTGAAACTGTAGCATTCTGGGGCTGGCTGTTGGTGATTGTGGTCTTCAGTTTATCACATGGCAAGGTGCATGGTGGCCTCTCCAAGTCTCTCCTTTCTCTTCCATGTTCTGTTTATTTCAGCTTCTGCCTGTTTCATCTGTGGCTCCCTCTCTCTCTCTCTCTCTCTCTCTCTTTCTCTCTCTCTCTCTTTTTCTTTCTCTCTCTCTCTCTCTCTCTCTCTCTCTCTCTCTCTCTCTCTCTCTCTCTCTCTCGCTCTCTGTGTGTGTGTGTGTTCATCCCATTTATAAAGGACTCCAGTTACAGGATTAAGACCCATTCTTATTGAGGTGGGTCACCCCTTAACTGAAGTAGCCTCATCAAAAGGTCCTACTTACAATGGGTTTATGCCCAGAGGAAAGGATTAGATTTAAGATCATATTTTTCTAGGGCAGTTTCAAACCACCATAGGTATTAAACTGTCTTCCTCTTCTGCTCCCTAGACTCTCTCTCCATATTTTGGTACCCTAAAGGCCTCATCCTGATGGGAATCGTTTCCTGAGGAACAAATGCTAAAATAGTACAGCTAGGCGGCATGTTTAGGTGGCCTCATGTTAAAGAACAATTCCAGTGTATGTCTGATGAGTCAGTTTTTCCTCTCTGAGAGCTAGATTAATTATGCTCCAGGGGAAGAGGGTGAGAGAGGAGGGTACCCTGAGGACTTGAGGGTTAACAGAGAGAAACATGACTTGCCAGAGCCAGGTCCATCCCTCGGCAGAACCAGGGAGCTTCAAGGAAGCCAAGCTGGCAAAAAAAATTGTTCTCTGTCTGCTGTCTGGTTAGGTGTCAACCACAGGACTTGATTTGTTGGTGCTAAAGAGTTGTTTGTAGCCTGAGGTTCTGCCTTGGATTTATCCAACCCATCATATAAGAATTTCCCCTCTTCATTATGCTGAGTGAGTCTAGCCAAAAACTAAAAGACAAATACTGTATGGTCCCAATGATGTGAATCGACACTCGAGAATAAACTTGGAATATGTCATTGGTAGCAGAGTTCAGCAGGAGTTAGAAACAGAGTAAGATAATGGGTAATTGGAGCTGATGGGATACAGACTGTGCAATAGGATTAGATACAAAAAATCAAAAATGGACAGCACAATAATACCTAATTGTAAAGTAATTATGTTAAAACACTGAATGAAGCTGCATCTGAGCTATAGGTTTTTGTTTTGTTTTGTTTTGTTCTTACTATTATTACTTTTATTTTTTTCTCTATATTAACATTCTATATCTTTTTCAGTTATATTGCTAGTTCTTCTAAACCGATGCAAATGTACTAAGAAACAATCACGCATCTATGTGATGATGTTAAGAATTACTGATTGCATATGTAGAATGGTATGATTTCTAAAAAAAAAAAAAAAAATGGACAGCACAATACTACCTAATTGTAATGTAATTATGTTAAAACACTGAATGAAGCTGCATCTGAACTATAGTTGTTTTTTTTTCTTATATATTTTTGTATTTTTTATTTTTATTTTTATTTTTTCTCTATATTATCATATTATTTCTTTTTCTGTTGTCTTGCTATTTCTTTTTCTAAATCGATGCATATGTACTAAGCAATGATGATCATACATCTATGTGATGATATTAAGAATTACTGATTGCATATGTAGAACAGAATGATTTCTAAATGTTGTGTTAGTTAATTTTTTTTAATTAATAAAAGAAGAAAAAAAAAAGAATTTCCCCTCTTAGATTCAGGTCCCTGAAAAGCCTCTTAGATTAGCAGGTGGGATGCTTGGGCACTTCATAAGATATTGGTAGTCTGAAGGAATAGCTTTGGCCCTGGCCCAAGTGGGGCTTACAGAACCCATCTGAAATCTCCTGAACTGGACAGTGGTGGAGCATACCACACCAGTAGTTCTTTCAGAGTGAATATCTCATTATTTGTTTAATTGCCCCTCTGTTATGGATCAGTTGCGTTAAAATACATGCCCATAACATTTGCATTCATTTGGATGCAAAAAAGTCAGCTTCTTTTTATTCTTTACCAGTCTTCCCCATTTCCATATTATCTCAATAAGTGGTGTTTCAGTTTGCTTAATGTGCCAGAATGCAATATACCCCAATGGCTTTTACAATGGAATTTATTAACTTACAATTTACAATTCTGAGCTGTGGAATTGTCCAACTCAAGGCATCAATAGGATGATACCTGGACTCTGAAGAAAGGCCGCTGGCATCTGGGACACCTCTGTCATATGGGAAGACACATGGCTGGTGTCTATCGGTCCTTCTCTCCCAAGTTTCATTGCTTTTAGCTTCTGGATTCAGTGCCTTTCTCTTTGTTTTCTGTGGGTCCTCTCTTAGCTTCTCTGGGACTTTTCTCTGTGAGCTTCTCTTAAGTTCATCTCTTATGAGAGGACTCCAGTAAAATGATTGAGACCCACCCTGAATGTGGTGGGTCACATATCAATTGAAATAACCTAATCAGTAGGTCCCTCCCACAGTAGGTCTACACTCACATGAATGGATTAAAATAGGTTAAAAGAACATGACCTTTTCTGGGGGTACATGACAGTTTCAAACTACCACAAGTGGTCTTTCCTTTTAATGAACATCTGAATCCCTTTTAGAGATTTTAAAAATAAAGAGGTTATTTCAGCCCCTGCCAGACTTACTGAATCAGAATCCTGATTGTGACTGTTGAAGAAGTTATTCACGTGATTTTGATGATTGAGCAGCTAATATATACTGTGTGGACACACCTAACAGCTTCAGAGCAACCTTTGTCTTCTCTAGCTAGTGTTTAAGCACACACACAGACATGTACATTTAATTTTAGTGAAATAATAGCTGCAATAAACACTTTCTGATCTAGCCTGATAACACATATATGCTTTGCACGGTTCTCTGAGAGCTTTATGGGTTTATGTCCATCATTATCTCCTAAACTAGCTTATAAACTAACTAATTGAAAGCAAAGTTTTTGTTTCCTCCATATCCCCAGACTACTCTGTATGGGGCTGCGTATGCAGTGTGGGGTCCATGCTAATATTTGCTTGCTATTTAACTACCTTCTTCCTGGTGCCAGTGGATTGTTTTCTCAGTTCTTGGCCCTTTAAATGGAACTCATATTCTCATATTGTAAAGCTGGTGGTGAGAAATAGCTCCAGATCTCAGATTTCGGCAAGACTCTGGCTTACCCATTCAACTTCTCTAGTTGACTGAGCTCAACACCCATGCTTACTTCTCTTGGTTTCAGGGTACGGAGAGATTCATTCTTTTTTTTTTTTCATTCATTCATTAAACATTTATCAAGTCCTCATTTTTCTGTGCCAGATATTGAAGACCTAAGAACCACATACTCGCAAAAATACCATAGTCTGATGGTAGTTCTGGGTAATAGTCATCTTTTCTCAGAGAAAGAGGCTGAGGAACTGGTCCTGGCCTCCTTGTTAGAGTAGAAGGATATAATCCCCTAGCTCATGTTTCTAAAATACTTGAAATTTATGCCATAAAATATAACTACATTTTTTGTGTGCAGCATACATTGATTTATGCATTAATATTATTTCTCCAGCTAGGTTGTAAGCTCCTTGACAGGAAAAAAACAATATTATTTGTTTTTCTGTAATACGCTCAAGAAATAGATAACATGTTGATTTATTGATTTCTGTAAATAAGAGATGGATTGCCTATGAGACTTGGCACATATTACTAAATAATTTGTCTTGTCTCTTTTCTACTGTGCTAAACTTTACTTCCCTCTCCTCTTAGCCTACATTCCAAGATGCATCAATTTGACAACTGTCTTTTAGTGTCTTCTGCACTTTTGTCTCCTTGACCGGTTTGGGAAACATCCAGTCTTGAATCTATCCAACCATCAGCTTTTCTGCATCTTCAGTTGGGCCCTCAACTCTGGGGGAAATAGTGCTTCTTTTGTGTATCTCTCATCAGTTTCCTTCAGCTTGCCAGGGCAGCTCTTCCAACTCTACATTTCCTTCCTGGGGGCTTCTTCTCCACCCTCTTCCCTCTCTCTGATAAAAACTTCACAGAGCGAATAGAGGCAATGGGAATGTCTTCTTTACCTCCCTGCCTCCTTTATCTCTAGCAGCTCTCGAACCCAATTTTCCCCTCTTGTTCAAATGAAAGTGACAGCTGGTTAAGACCAATCCCTCCACCTATGTCTTTGACCCCTCCCCCCTTGCCTTTTACATGCTCTGGCTCCATCAAACAGAATCTTTCCTGACTCATTTACCCTTCCCTCTCAATTGGCTGTTTCCCCTCAGCATGAAATAAGATGCAGATATCTTCTACCCTAAAACAGAAAAGGGAAGATTTTGGTACCCAGGGACACATCTATTTATCTCTCTTGCCATAAGATGGTAGATTAAAAGTTTTAACTGAGACAACCTGGTAGACATGTAACACCAGAGTGAGTTATGAGACAGTCTAAGAATGGGTTGGATGACCAACTCTCAATCAAGGTATAAAGATGGTACCAACTGAAGTGAGGAGAGGTCCCAGAGGATTCCTTCATGAGCTTACCATGTGCTGTTGCACTTGGCCCAGGGTGGAGGGTGGAGTGGATTTCAAGCACCAAAAATAATGTAAAATATCTCATTAATAATTTTTATATTTATTGCATGTTTATATGATAATTTTGGACAGGATGGCTAAATAAAATATTTTATTAAAATTAATCTCACCTTTTTTTTGTTTTTTTTTACTTTTTAAATTTGATTACAGGAAAGTATTTTAAATTAAATAAGTGGCTTGCCTTCAGTGCTCATCTATAGGGAAATAAAGGTTGAGAAATAGATAGTTTGTGCTGTTTTGCTTAATTTGTAGTTGAGTGTTCAGGCAAAAGATACATGACTGTTTTGTGTGGACCAGTGAGAATCCATACAGGGAGAGAGAATAATCCTACCTCATTTGACTGTTGCCAAGAAGACGACCTGACAGACAATGAGCCAGAACGGACTGGACATGTGGAAAACCAGGGACCTGGAACAGCTGGAAGGATGGCATCATCACCTACTTCAAAGGAGGGGCAGTGAGAGGGACCCAAGAAAGGACCCACAAAAGCTCCAAGAGAGAGAATCAACTTTATACATCCTCAAGCTCTGAAAGTTTGCAGGCAGGTTACAAAAGTACTAATCAGGTAAGAACTTTCCGCCACCCTTTTCCTTCTGCACTCAGACCCGAACTAGTCAGAACAGTATTTAGTGAGATGGGGAGGTCGTCAGACCAGACTAACCAGATTAAGCCATTTAAATCAAGATTTGTGGAGACAATGGTGGAAGCGGATCTCATCCCAGAGCAGTGACTGTCTGCAAGCTGGCTGGCTTCAGCCCACTTACCAGTCTGCACCTTCGCCATGTGACAAACCATGTCCTAAACATAGTGGTTTCAACAACATCCATTTATTTAACTCATAATTCTGGGGTTAGCTGAACGTTCTGGGCTGGGCCTCCTCGACTGGTCTTTGTGGAGCTTGTTCATGTTTGCAGTCAACTGACACTTGGCTGGGTTCCAGATGAGCTAGGACGGCCTCACTCACACATCAGGCTGCTGGCCAGGCGATAGGGATGACTGGGCCATGTGTTTTGCATTATCCGCAGATTAGTCTGTGTTCTTTCACATGGCAATTTCAGGGTTCCAGGAACAGCAAGAAAGGACGAGTCCTAAGCACAAGTGGTTTTCTAGCTTCTGCTGGCATTATGTCTGCCAATGTTCCATGCGTGCCAACAAACATGGCGTGGCTGAACTCAGAGTCAGAATGGGCGACCACCCAAAGTTGTGTGGCTGGGAGCAGGCGTATCGACTTGAGAGGAATTGGTGGCTATTTTTGTAATCTACCCACCCCCTCAATGTATTTCATTACAGGTTCCTCATGTCCTATCCCTTCTAAAACTTGGCTCTGTCTTCTGAATATTTCTAAAAGATCAATTGGTTTGCATTTCTAGCTTCCATAAATTTAGTAAATATAGTTGTGTACCTATTGTTATATAAGCAAAGCTTTTGGCACTATATTTTGTTATTGATGAGATAATGTTTAACGACTATTCATTCTTCAATCTCTCTTTCTTGGGATGCAGTAGCATTTCTCAAACTTTTGGGTCTCAGGATGTCTTTACTCTCTTAAAAATTATTGAGGGACCCAAATGAACTTCCGCTTATGTAGGTTTTATTTATCAATATTTAAATTTAATACAAATTAAAACCAAGAAATAAAAACAATATTATAGAAATAATAAACAATAAATCTACCATATATTAACTAAAATGAATATTTTAATGAAAGACAATTATGTTTTCTCAAACAAAAAGAAATAGTGAGAAGAATGGCATACTTTCATATTTGGAGAAAGCTGGATTTTAAGATCTGCCTCTACATTCCAGCTGTTGTGATATATTGTTTTTGGTTAAAGTTTATGAAGAAAATCCAATCTCACACAGATAAAATTAGTTGGAAGAGGAAGGACTATTTTAAATTCTTTGATGCTACACAAAATCTTCACTTTTTTGTGTAGCATTTTATGAAAAAGTCATATAATATCTAGGATTATTATGAAGATAATTTTGATCTAGGGGCTACACTTTGAGAGCCACTTAGAGGATGCTAGCCTATCAAGCTGCCTCAATAGTTTCCTTTGGCCTGCGGGAGGTAGCTGAGCTGAAGCTTTTAAATGTACCTGCTTGGTTTGGTTCGGCTTCTTACACTCCTGTGGTGTGTTATGAGAAAAGGATGCCTCAGATACCTGCTGACTTAAAGAGAACGTGGGAATGTGGAGTAGTCCTGAATCAAACCCACAGACTGGGGCCTGTATCCTAGAGTCTGGCTTAACCCAATTGATACACATTTGCAGTTGATATGAAGACCCATGAGCAAGAAATAAAGCTTGATAATTTGCCACACAGTATTTTTGCAGCTATAGCTGACCAACACAACCTGGAACTTAACGAAGGAAGTATCAAAGATTAGAGAAGGATTGGCTTCTCTTTTGTTCATGCCCAGAAGGTTACATCTTTGCCACGCTCCTGGTTGCAAACGGAAAAAACTTAATCCACCACAGTGGTAATTATCTTAATTCATTTATTTCTTTCTAGTTTGTTTTCTTTCCTTTCCTTCTCTCCTCCCTCCCTTTATGTCTTCTTTCATTCTTTACTTATTTTGTCTTCTTTCACACTGAACCCCTAAATTGGGCTGGGCAGTAAAGAATATCCCTATGACGGTCGAAAGTGGGAAATGAACTTAAATGGACCTAAACAAATAATCGATCTCCATGTAAGACATGCTGTAATAAAGTAGTATATAGATGGTATTTATATAGAGAAGGTAGAAGAAAATAGGGAGTGGCTTGCTCTGGGAAATAGTACTCAACACTTGTGCCAGGCATTATGTGAGCAGCAGAGTTGAGCAAGGACATAATCCCAGGCATTTCTTACTTCCTTCTAGCTCTTCTGTGTGGAATAGTGCATTTCTGTGAAGACATCACCCTCTTGACTCTGTGTTCTTCACACAGGTTATCTCCTTTGTTGGAAATCCTACTCCTTCCATTTTATGTAACCAATAACTTTGGCTCCCTTCTTTGGGAAGCCTTCTCTAAATCCTGAAGTAATTTAGATTCCTTTTCTAAATGCAATAATAGTACTTAATATGTGTCTTACTATATTTAAGTTACTAGTTAAATATCTTTTTTCCCTCCTAGGTTACTAAGTTCAAGTGGGTATCTGTCTGGTTTACCACTGTGTCCCCAGAAACTACCTTAGTATGGGACACAAGAAGGGATTCAGTAAATATTCAGGATTTGAAGCAGCTAAGGTCTAGTTATGCATGTGAGAGATGGTGGGGAAGGTGGTTTGCGAAAGTATGTAAGGTATCAGTTCACTTCCTAGGCCCTCAAACAAACACCCAAATTGCTACTGAAATTGACCTCTGAAGTTAGAAAAAAAGAAGCAGTAAGAAATCCAATTTGGGTCTCCAAGAGGCTCAGCAGCAACTTGCATAGATGAGAACTCTCCAACAGCTAGAAAATTCCACTCACACGAGGAGCTCATGTGACTCTGGGCTCATGAGGCAGGCAATGTTGCTGGGGAAATTGTTCAGTTTCTTCTCCTAGTTGTTGCTGGAAGCAAACGATAAAAAAATTAAACCCCTACCACCTGGCAATGAGAGTTTCTACAATATCTATCAACAGTTTGAAAAGATGGCTCAGGGTGAAAGGAAGATTTTGTACACACAAAGTCAGCTTCTTATCCTCAGTGAGTTTGCAGACATCAAGGCCATGTGGCTTTGTGGACTCAACATGGGGCAGAATGGAGAGCATTTAAGGGTTGAAGATTTTCCATTCTGTTACTGATGAGTGGTAATTTTACTAGCAGAGCAGAGGTCTGCATACTGTCATCTGTTTTTGTCACCCTAGCCCAGGAGCTAAGCATGGTTTCTGTATTGTTAAAAGTTTGAAAAATATCGAATAATCTTTTGTGATGTGAAAAATTCATGAAATTCAAATTTCAGTGTCTATAAGTAGAGTTCTATTGGAACACAGCCACACCCATTTGTTCCTCTATAATCTGCGGCCACTTTTAGGCTGCAATGGCAGAGTTGAGTAGTTGCCACAGAGACAGGCTGCCTAACAAAGCCTAAAATATTTACTGTCTAACCCTGTACAGAAAAGGTTTGCTGAGGGATATGGATTTTTTTTTTAATTGACCTAGCCTAAATTTGCTAGAGTCTTGCTCATGGACCCATTTTGTGTTTCTGCCAGACTGGACTTGTATTCACCCTCTAAGAAAAGATGTGTGGCTGCAGGTAACTCTGTTTGTGCTTCAGCTTCTCTTCTCCACTTTTATTTTATGGGGCTGCATGTAATAACCACAACCCAGAGAGTATAACCAAATGGGCAGGGACCACAAAATGATATGGCAGAGAAGGAGGACCAGTGTTCAGACTTGCAGCTTACCCGTCTAGGGAGACTTTCTTCTTTGAAAAGACTGATGAGCATAGGGTCTTTGGGTACTCAAGAAAACCCAGGGAGTTCTTTTTGCCTTCCTTGGGAGCACTGACACTGCTGGGCAGGATTACTCAACAAGAATCTTATTAAGATAATTGCAGTATCCCTAGAGAGGTCTCACTGCCTTTGCTGGTCTCAAGCACCTTGCTCTTTCCTTTGCCGTGGCCCATCCATGCACAGAATTATGATTGTTTGTTTTTCTGTACCTTCTAGACAGGAAGAGTTCCTTGAGGTTGGGTTTTTTTTTTTTTTTTTCTTTTTTCAAATCTGGGTGCTATGAGCTCATCTGGCAAGGATTATGCACATACTAGACACATGCAAAATGTCCAACAAATAGGGGTTTGCCATGCTTCCCAACTGAGTTAAGAGTTTGGGGAGTCCATGGTAGTCTGAAAGGAAGGCTCTTCATCTAAAGATTAGATAGGTGTCACTTTCTGGGTTATTGAGAGTATTTGAAAATTTATAGTAAAAAGATAAGGGTTTTAATATTTAAATGAGTGGACGCTACAGAGTGAAAACTCAAAAGGTTTGAAGATTGAGGACAAAACTTTAATGAAATGGACTCAGTGGTGGTGGCCAGGTTGGGCTCTGCCTCAGATCCCTGGAGTAGGGAGCGGGGTGGCAGGTGTGCATTCATTCCATCTTGCAGTTAGAGGTCTTTGGGTGGAATTGGAGGAGGAGAGCTGAAGTATTAAAAGTACTGCCTTCCGGCAAGTCTTGAAATTAGCATTATTAACCATGAGATTTGGGGACATGAAATCAAGCCCTCCTGTAGGCTTTGTGCAAGAGGCAAGCAGCTGGAAGAGAGGGACCCTCAAGTGACAAGGCAGACACCTGTCACATATAGACATGCCGTGTCCTTTGTCAGGGATCTTTGGACACTGATGTGGCTCTTTAGTCTAAGGGGCCCTGTGAGAATCTGATAAAAACTGTAGACTCCAAGAAATTGCACTATCCACAAACTTGGGTGTGGCAGAATGTAACTGCATTGTTTCTAATTACCTTCTTTGCTGCCAGGTTGGGGGAACTTTCTCTCAACCAGTACAGGGTTATTCCCCGTTTCTCTGAGGAATGTGATTCAGGCCAGTAACATAGGGAAGGCAGAAAAGGGAGGTAAGGTTTAATGGAGTCTCTGTTCTGCGGTTACTTTTTTAGGACGTTGTCTTTGAGCCTACTCGGTCTTCAGTGGTTTGTGTGGCAGCTCCTTCCCTAACAGACCCTTACCCCTTTCTGTCTTTCCTTCTCACTGTTGATTCTCCTGCTCCATTTGGGCTCTGGTTGCCTGGGAAACAGGAACCCAGAAGGAGCCAGCTAAGGTCCTTTCCCACTTCCCTGCTAGTCTTTGTGGGCATCGGGAACCATGCACCATGCACCAGACTTTTCCAAACAGTTTCATGGTGTCCAGGGACCTGTGGTTAATAACCCCTGCCCAAGTTTAAGTCTACATAAGGAGGTCTACTGTTTTCAGGGTGGATGGAAGTGAGGAAGAGAAGGTGAAATGTCCCAGGAGGTTCCCTCCTGTGCTCAGGGTTTCCAGATGGGAGGGAAGTGAGTGGCCCCAGAGTGTGGAGTCCATTAGCAGCAGACAGTAGCTCCACCCAGTCACAGCTATATGCCTCCTGAGCACTGTGTAATTCTGTAGCTCTTTTGGCAGTGCTTTACAGCCACGTTCTCTCTGAGTGTTATTGATTTCTTGGGGAAAGGAGAGCAAAAAACAAGTGTTATACTTGGTATCCTGTGTTTTCTAGGGGAAGTAAATAGATTAGCCAAATTGGACAGACAAGATCAGTGCAAAGAGGAAGGAGGCTCCCTGGAACTGCCTGCCCTGAGATGGGATCTCCTGAAATGATCCTCAGGGGAAATAAAAGGATTAGGTAGGGTGGGGTCTGTCCTGTACCCAGATCAAATGTCACACTTCGTTTCATCTCAGTTTAGTATCCTTAGACTCAATCCTCCCTGCTTCCCAGAGTTGTTGTTTGATGTCAGCAGCTCTGCCTGTTTGCCCCTTAAACCATATGCAGCCCCCAAGCTGCCAGAGCTAATTGTCACTTAATGTTTCTAAGTGTTGATCTGGGGCAGCCCATCTAAT
The DNA here is from genome assembly GCF_023851605.1 of Tamandua tetradactyla. Lineage (NCBI taxonomy): Eukaryota > Metazoa > Chordata > Mammalia > Pilosa > Myrmecophagidae > Tamandua > Tamandua tetradactyla. The sequence continues at coordinate 17,992,277 of NC_135345.1, forward strand.
GAAACTTTCTATGATGATGGGGATGTTGTGTGTTTGTGCTGTTAAACAGAGGAGCCACTAGCCCCATGTGGTTTTTGAGCACTTGGAATGCAGCTAGTGTGACTAAGGAATGAGATTTTCAATTTTATTCAATTTTAGGTCATTTAAATTTAAATAGCCAACATGTGGCTGGTTGCTGCCATTTTGGACAGTGCAATTTTAGACTCTCAGTCTCACCTGGAATTGGGATCATATTAGAAATGCAGAAACTTGTGCCTCCCTTCAGACCTACAGAACCAGGATATACATTTCTAAAAGATTTCAAGGTGTTTAGTGCGTGCATTGAAGTTTGAGAAGCACTGCTTTAAATGACTAGATCTCAGGGAAACATGCAGTGTCAATCAAGGGAGACTGGATTATGCTGTGATAACAAGCAAGCCTCAAATCCTAATGGCTTAAAATAACCAGGAACTGTAATGCAATTCATCCATTGTGGATCAGAGGGAGCTCTTCTCTATATCAGTTCTACTCCAGGCCCCAGGATAATGAACCAGTACTCCCTGGATCATTTTTGGTTGCTGTAGTGGAAGAGAAACTGACAGTATGATGAAGCCTGTCATTTCTATTCACATTTCATTGCCCAAAACAAAGTCATAGGACCACAACTATACAAGGGGGTCAGAAAGTGTATTCCAATGCCAAGAAAGAGGATACATTAGTCAGGGTCCTCCAGAAACAGAACCAGCAGAATGCACACACATACACACACACATACACATGCGCAAAGAAGCTTATTATGAGGAATTGGCTCATGTGAGCGAAGGGCTGGCAAAGTCCGAAGTCCATAGGGCAGGTTGCAACCTGAAATCTCTGATGAAGATGACACTGTATTCTTTATTCTGAATTCCCCAAGGGAAGCTTGGTGGCTGGAACTTCCACCATGAGTCAATGCTGAAGTTGAGGCAGAAATTCTTCTGACCTCTGAAATCCTGGGTTCTGGCTTTTAAGACCTCTAACTGATTGGATGAGGAGTCTCCCCACATTGCTGGGGGGCATCTCTTGTTTTGACCTTATAGACACTTGTGCCCATTTGAAGTTTTATGTGCCCTTGAAAAGCCATGTTTTAATCCTGATCCAATCTTGTGGGAGCAACTGTTTCCTTTAATCTTGATTGAATAACGTATTGCTGAAAAATTTTGATTAGATTATCTCTGCAAAGATATGACTTACCCAATTGTGGGTGTGATCTTTGATTAGCTGGAGATGCGACTCCTAATCCATTCCAGGTGGGTCTTGATTAGTTTATTGGAATCCTTTAAAAGAGGAAACATTTTGGAGACAGTCAGAAATGACAGAAACGACAGAAGCCTCAGAGCTGACAGAAACTTCACAGCAGAGCTGATGCAGATGCAGACAAGTGGAGAACAGTTGCTTCAGAGAACAGAGACACAGATGTTTGGAGATGTTTAGAGCCCAGCAGACACCACCATGAGATGTTAAGTAAGCCAGAACCTGGAGAGAGCCAAGGGAAGCCAAGAGAGGAAAGCCAACCCCAGAGAAGCAAAGTGAGGAGCCCCCACAGGAACAGAGGCTGAAAGCAACAAAGCCCGGGAACAAAGGACCAGCAGATGCCAGCCAAACGTCTTCCCAGCTGACAGAGGTGCTCCAGACCCATTGGCCTTTCTTGAGTGAAGGTAACCACTTATTGGTGCCTTAATTTGGACACTTTCACTTCCTTAGACCTGTAAACATGTAACTTATTAAATTCTGCTTTATAAAAGCCATTCCAGTTCTAGCATATAGCATTCCAGCAGCTTTCAAACGAACACAGCACTTAAATGATCATAGATGCACATTCAATTCCATGAAACGCACTCACAGTAACAAGCTGGTCAGTGTTTGACCAGACAAGTGGACACCCTCTTCAAGCCTGGTGACACATGAGATCATCACAGGGGAGAAGTAGAGTATTTGGCATCCAGCACTAATGACTGCCATGCACAGCAAGCATAATTAGAACTTTTTGTTTTGTTTTGTTCTGTTTTTGTTTTGAACAACTAGTTCAGAGCCTCATCAGCTCAAGCCTGGGCTTGCAATAAGCTTCTAATTGGTCTCTCTATCTCCTTCCTTCTTTCACATCACTGCTACATTAATTCTCTTAAGGCATAGTTTAGGACGTATCATTTATCTACTCAAAACCTTTCAGTGGCACTTCATTGCCTACTAAAATAAGTGACTCCCTTTAACATGATGTAGTAGAAAAAATGCTGCGAATTTATCTGCATGACCTTAGGCAGGGTTGTTTAAATTCTTTGAATCTCAGTTTCCTCATCATTTAACATGGACATAAAAATATCTACTTTAGAGGGCCACTGTGAATCTTAAATTAAATTATGTATATATAGTGCCCAGCATATTAGACATTCTGTAAGAAATAGCAGCATCCTTATCATGTACTTCTAGAGCATATCCTGCCTAACCATATCACAATATTTACCAAACATATTTTGAAATGATCTGTTTGCATATCTGTTCTAGTAGATTTGAATTATTTGAGGGCAGGGGCCATGTCTTTGACTTTTTAACAGCTGAATCAAGGCTCTGTCTGTAGGAGGTTCTTGTTTAATGCTGTTTTTGACTGCATATCGTTAGTGAAGCATTTAGAGCTCTTTCTACCAACTTGGCTATATGTGTTCCCTGTCTTTTAACCAAGCTGGACCACTTGCTGTTCCTCAAGTGAATAGCACATTTCTCACTTCTGTGCCTTTTTTGTGTGTTGGTTCTGTTTCCTATATCCTATATAAAAGTGTAGATAAGTACTTTTCCCATCCTCTATCTTAGTCTTTCAAAATTTTACTTGTGCAACTTAAGCCCATCTGAAACGGTACCTGTGCAACATTTTTTTTTCTCCCAATTTCCACAACTGAAGCAGTATTTCCATTCTTTGAACATCCATAGTGTTCAGAGAAGGCTTCACATAGAAGGCGATGACCCAGGATTCCTCCAGGAAAGTGTTGATCAGATATTCTACTGGGAAGAATTTGAAGGCAGGAGATACAGAGGACATTCCAGAATGATCAGGGAGGGTTTAATACTGCAGTTAGTTGGAGTGTAGGGAATGTGAGAAAACAGAAGGCAAAAATGAGGCAGACATCAGAGAAGACTAAGCTTGATGAAGAGTTTGAATTTTGTCCTTAGGCAATGGAGGTGGTTTTCAGTAGGAAAGTGACCTGAATATATTTGTGACTTAGAAGAATAGCTTATTGAGGATCAGGGTCTGATATGGAAAGACCCCCTTAATACTCTTCACCAATTCTATTTAATAAGCCAGTTAGCTTATTATCTCTCTATTTTCTGGTCATATTTTGGTTTTCCCAATCCCTCTCTCATATGTTAAATATGACATTTAATATGACATTTTGCATTTTCAGCCCCTTTCTTAGGCCTGAATTCCAAACGACTATCATCTGTTAGGTTAAATTTTCTGTCAATTAGGAACTGCATCTGGCTGTTTATAATAAAGACCCTCCCAAACAGTGGCTTCTGTAAGATAAAAGCTTCTTTTTTTTTTCTGTCACGTAGAAAAGTCTGGAGGGATTTTGCTTATATTTATATTTTGCTTTGTAGTTTTTTTTTTGCAACCTTGACTTCTACTCTTTTCCTCTGCCATCCTTGGCACATGGCTTCCATTCTCAAGGTTATCTGGTATAAAATGACTGCTAGAGCTCCTACCATCAAATCCCATTTCCAGGTAACAAGATTAAGGATGTAAAAAAGAATATATGCTCCCTGGAAGCTCCATATAATGTATTGCTTATAATCATTGGCAAGCATTTAGTCACAAGGGAGGTGGGAAGTGTAGACTTTTATTCCATGTGGCAATGTGCCCAACTAAAAATTAAGGTAGTTGTTGTTGTTGTTTTTAATAATAAGGAAGAAGAGACTTGATGCAAGAGTGGGAAACTGTAAGCCTCAGCTGTAGTATGTGGCTCCAGTCTTCATTCTAATACACGTTTCTTTGAAGAAACTTTGTGCTTCTCCTGGCACATTTTAATTAGGAATTGCATCCTATCAAGTCCTATCAGTATCTATTTTCTTCTTGTAGTTAAATGTCAATTTCAATTATAAGTAGTACAACATAAGTACTTGTAAGTAGTATAACATAAGTGCTTGTACTACTCGGTGTCTTGATGGATACACACTGGTTGTCCTGAACTTGACAATTCTTGATCAGAATCTCTCCTTTTCAGCCTCTCAGTACACCTTCTCAACAAGGGATAGAAGAACAGGAGGTACTGGGTGAACCAAATGTGGAAGAAATATGAATAGAAAATCCTCAGTGATACCCACCTGCATGGGGGATGCATTATTTTCTTTGCTCAAATTTGTTCCTTAGGAATGTACCCTTGTGGATTATGTGTGTTGTCAACCTGCCATCCCCATCACCCCCACTGTAAGGTGCTCCCTGCATTGCAGATGAGAAATCAAGAGCTGCATTTAGCATTGTCTCCTTCCTCTTGCTGCTCTAGTTTGGAATTTGCTAATAAAATAAATTTGCATAAAATTTGCAAGGCAGAAAGGAGGGGTCTGTGGCAGACTTAGAGTGGCTGGCTTCTGGGGACCTTCAGTAGCCCCTTCTCTAATCTTGCAAGTTCCCTAAAGTTGCTGCAGCTTCCCTCACCTCTGTTCTCCTAGATCTTCCAATGATTGGATAAATCTTTAATTCCTCTTTCAAACCCTGTATACTGAAATAATGGAGTGGTTTCTCTTTTTCTGAATGAACCCTGACTGATACATGCCTGTTCCCTGAGTCGTTTGGTTACAAAAGTTTTAGAGGCACATTTACAACCAAGGATTAAAATGCATATTATTTTACACTGCAAATTTCTTAGGCAACATCTATGCATAAACGTGCAACATCTCTATCTTTATTTCATTTCTTTTTCTGTCACTACCGTCTATGTATGCATCTATATAAACGTATTGTAGCACGAAACCAGGAATGAGACTCTGCAAGAGCCTCCAGGAACGTTACGTGGAAACAAGACTGGAGCGCTTAACCAGGAATGAGGCTGCAAGCCTCCTTTTGCAGAAACAGCAAGAACTGGGATCAAGGCTCTGAAGTTTCAGGAAGTAGGTTTTATTAATCTATGGCCATAGGGCTCAGCCTAGTAGTCTCTGAAAGTCTGAGCACTGATCAGGGGCTGGTGCAAGATATTTATAGACAGAACGGCTGGTGACACTCGAGGGAGGTGATTGGTGGCTCACTGGTGGCCAGAACCAGGAAGGGTTGCGAAAGCTGAGTTTACAGGAACGAATGAGTGGTTACAGAGAGAGGGGCCTGCTTGCTGCCAGGAGCTTGCTTGCTACAACATATCTATATATTCCTCCACCTGCTGCAGGGTAATTTTGTCTAAAATACCTAATACTTGATATTCTAATATAGTAATAAAAAATGTAGGGGTAGTGATGGAGTCAAAGAATGAGGGGGTAGGGCTCCAAGCCTGGTTGGACTCCAGAGTAAGCTTCTAGCCCTCCATTCCTACTTCAGTGACAGACCTCAACTGATCTGTCACTTGTGGGTGATCTGCCAAAGGATTCAAAGTATTTTACTGCTTAAAAATAAGGTTGAGAACTTCTCCTTCAATCTCTAGTTTTGAGGTGTGCATTATACCTCTCTGTTTATTAGCCTTGTGACCTTGAGCATGTCATGAAAATGCTCTGAGTTCAGTTTCCCCAGGGGTACAATAATATGAAGAATGCCAAATGTTGCTGAGAAGGTGAAAAGAAAGAATGCATGCACATTTAAAAGGTTGTACCAGTCAAGGGTAATACTCTCAAAAGTCTGCAGGGGCTAGGCTGGTGACAAAAATAAGGGAAATAGGCCAGGGTGAATCAGAAATGGAATATTCCAATGAAAAGGGGCATCCTCAACTCAAATGGGATTTGTTAACATATGGGAATGAAAGTATACTTTTCCATTTCTGAAGAGAAGCTGGAAATGTATATTTCAGTGGGAAATCTCAGGATTTTAAAATGTTGACACTGATTCAACTTTTAAAAGACCAAGTAAAACACACTTTTGTGTGGAGGGGACTGCTTGTATGATATTTTATTTACACAGATACAATTATTATTTTAAATTAAATACTAGAAATAGGCTTTGGAAGCTATCATTTTTTAGCGGGTCTACCTCTCTCTGCTTCTGATAGACTTGGGTAAGGGTTGGACACACAACCAGGTCCAACCAATCTAACTTCTAACTACAAATCCTAGTGATCATTCTCCACCCACCCCCTGGTCTGCCCATCCTGTCCCAAGAGAGAAATAAAAAACTCATTCAGGGTATTATTTCTACCATTCAATGACCACTTTCTTTTCTTGAGTTACTGTCCTATGATGTTGGGCCCAATGGGTGTGAGTTCTTTTTTTGCTCTTTTCTTTATCCTTTTGCTTTGTATTAGGATGCTCTAGTCTGACATTTGACCTGAACCCAAAGTGTTAGATGCTCTTGTTGATTTCCAGCAAATAGTGTGGGGGAAATATAGTAATTCTTGGTAAAGTCCATTAAAATAATGGTTTGATTTTTTCATTTCAAGAGAATAGTTTTTTCCCAATGTATGTTTTTTTCCCTTTATGCCCAGTTTCTTAAACACTTGCTGTGGACGGCTTATTTTGCATTTGTGCAGACAATGTTGTAAGTATGTTTCACATAGTAAACTGAAAATTATTGCTTAAGAAAAATTAGCGGTCAACCATCTAAGCTCCTCATAGAGTTTATCCCCTGAGGTAGCATAAGCGGGTTGTACATTGCACTTTCCCCATCTACCCAGTGGACAATTGACAAGTGGGCAGGTATAATCAGATCTTTCATAGAGATCAACATTTAGAGTCTTAGAAAATTAATGTCTTTTCCTACTTGCATTGCTGAACTAATCTGTTGTATACATGGTGCTACCAATGGCTCCATTCCTTAAGCACACAGTGGAAATGCATCTGCAGTGGGAGACAATGAGACCAAGAAGCAGAAGCAAGTAGAGTTAAGAAAGACTGAATCCTGGCAGCACAGAGTTCTCAAGACTCCCCATCCTAAAGCTCTCCTTTCAGTTCTGTGACTCACTAAAATATTCTACCAGCCATGGGAGACAGTGAATTCCCTTTTCTTTTTTGATTCTCATTTGACCTGGATTTGTTTCAATAATTCCCAACTAAGAAGACTATGACCATTATTAGGAATAGCAGTACTAGTAGAGACAGAATTTCACTATCCATCAATTTCTTTAGTACCAAGAAATTTCTGGTGAATTTTTGGATTTTGAAGAACTCTCCTTGGACCAAAATTGTTTAGGAAGTATATAAGCTCAGTTGGGAATTGCAGTAAGAAACTTGTCATTAGGAGTAAAGCAAAGGATAAGCACAAAATGAGACACCTTATCCTAATAGGCTCCGGCGCATGCTAGTCTTTAGAGTATTCTCTCCAGTCCATGATTTCTTCATAGACTTTTTTGAAAAAGTTTCTTAGTAACATTGTGTGAACAAGTCATTAAATCTGCATTCCCCTAGGACTGAAAACAAGAGCACAGGCCTAGAAAGGATTAGTAAGCATTGCCATTATCTGTCTGAGATAAGTAATTTTTTGATGAGAAAATGAAAAATAATGCCTCAAACCACTTTCAAAGATGGTATATGTTTTAGTTTGCTAGCTGCCAGAATATGATATACCAGAAACAGAATGGCTTTTAAAGGGAGAATTTATTAAGTTGCAAGTCCACAGTTCTAAGGCCCTGAAAATATCCCAACTAAAGCAAGGCTATAAAAATGTCCAGTTTTAGGCATCCAGGAAAGATACCTTGGTTCAAGAAAGCCAATGACGTTCAGGGTTTCTCTCTCAACTGGAAAGGTACATGGTGAACATGGTGGCGTCTGCTAGCTTACTTTCCTGGCTTCTTATTTCATGAAGCTCTCCCAGGAGGTGCTTTTCTTCTTCATCTCCAAAGGTCTCTGGTTGCGCAAGCACTGTAGCTTTTTCCAAAAGGGTTCCCTTTTACAGGGCTGTAGTAAGCAACGCCACCTGGAATGGGTGGAGACACACCTCCATGGAAATCATCTAATCAAAAGTTACTACCCACAATTAGGTGGGCCACTTCTCCATGGGAACAATCAAAAAGCTCCCACTCAGCAATATTGAATGAGGATTAAAGGACATGGCTTTTCTGAGGTCCATTACAGATTCAAACCAGCATAGTATATATATGTGTCTTTCACTATATATATAACTTAATAGCACTTAAAACCAGGCAATGGGGTGAAAATAAGAAGATGTAGAATAATGTGTGATATTTAGGTGTGAGATACTATTAAGGCAATATATAATCAGGAACTGAAATGCCTCTTGTTCTGATAGTTTATCGAGGCCTGATAGGTTAAGAGTCAATACTGGGGTAGGCAAAATTAAATATTAACTTTATGATACCTCATAACAAAGCAGTGATTTTTGAATGTATGTAGTTAGTTTTGCTTTAAATATTCTCTGAGAGATCAGAGAATTCATAGAGGAAAAGATCTTCCTTGGAGATAGGCCAGCATCCCAATGGAAATGGTTACACAAATGTTCCCCAGAGTTGGGTGAAAGCTTGTTGCTGGCAGTGCTCTCTTTAAGCACCCTTCAAGGTGCCTCAACTTCAAGCCCATGGATTTTCAAAATCTCAAGTCTTAACTAGAAAGGAAATCCTAGATGTCAAAACAGAGCTTTAACAGTGAATTCTGTGGGTGCTTAGGTTAGAAAAAAAATCTCTCAAGATAAAACTCCTTAATTGGGATTATTTTAGTGAATTTAGTCACATTAATCCATGTCTCAGTCAATTATGCAATAACTTTTACATGCTTGGAGGCAAACATACAGTTTTTTGCTCAGACTTTTTTTATTGAAAATGCGTTGCTATGCTCTGAAAGCAGTGCCAAGACATTAGCTAAAGTTTGTAGTTTTGGGGGTTCAAATGTACTACCTGTTGTATCAATATATGAATATGAAAGGTGGTTCCTGCCCCTGGTTTCTCCATTCTACCCTTCCTTATTGCTAGACAGGATTTTCTACTAAAATTTCAAATTTTATATGTTGGCTTTACCTCTTAAAGTGTTCCTTTTCTCCTTACAATAAGATACAGATCTAAGCATTTCAGCCTAGAATCAAATACCCTACTTTCACCACTGCAGACTATGTCTCATGCTGTGACAGAGTAACTCTCTAATTCTCTAGATGATGAGGTAGAAAGAATTTGAAAACTGCTTGTTGGATGTGTGAATGCTGAACTATAGAGGCCAAATGTGAGCCTCACCTCACTGAGCAATGATATGTCCAGATGGAAATCTAATGGTATTTTTCAGTTTCTAAGTCTTTCCTACGGAATCTTAAGATTATGTGAAATATAGGATTAGACATAATATTGAGACACATTCTAAACTCTCCCACTCTCCCCTGCCCCAAGAACGACTATGCCCAAATATTCCAGAAAGGTTACTGGTTACAGTATTAATTCTGTCTAGAACAGAAAGTTCCACAGGCATCTGTGGTAATATATTTTAGTGCACATGACCTTGAGAATCAAAGGAGTATCGAATCTGAGATAAGAAAAATGTGTATGAATTATATGATAAGAATTTATATGATAAGAAAATAAATATATATTAATTTATTTCAGCCTCCAGTATGAGGCAGGGATGTCTTCTCTGCCATATCTTTCATTCAGCTCCAAGATATTTATTCAATGTCTACAATAAGCTGGGGACTGTATCAGGTTCTGTAGAAGACTCAGAGATAAGTGAGATATGCCCTGTCCCCAGAGAATTATATTCAGGTACCAATTATGCTATGTTGGTAAGGATACCAGCAGATGAACAGAGAGATAGAGTGCTTGAGGTGTTACAGAATGGAAGAGATTAATTCTGGCTGATGGAATAAAAAAAGGAATTTTAGAGGAGTGGCTTTTGGCAGAGGCATAAAGAAGTTTCGTAAGGTTTGAACTTGTGGAGATGGTAAAGAAGGAAATTTCAGGTTAAGGGTTTGTGAGGAAATGAAGGGGTTGTACAGAGGGGAATTGGAGAAGTTAGGTGAGGCTGCTTCATAGGGCATGCTTAGAGCACACAAACACAAAGCCAGAGTCTTATTCTGGGGAACACTTCCAGTGAGGGAGTGGAAACTCCAAGAAGAGTGAATATGAGCTACAGAAGGAACAGTTATTGAGGAAGGAAGATAACCAGAGAGATACAGGCTAACCAGTAAGAGCTTCGTGGACTAAGCTCAATGTGAAATGTGCCAGGAAGATCAAAAAAGGTAAAGAACGAGAGAAAGTCAGTATTTTGTTTTTACTAGTTTAGTATCTGAATTTATAAAATGCTCCTCATCACTAAGAAAAAGACAAAGAACTTAATAAGATAATGGATAAAACAAAATAAATAGGTGATCTACAGAAGAGAAAATGTGAATGGTCAACATATTTAAGAAGATGCAAGCCTGACAATGAAATCAAAGAAATCCCAAATAAAACAATAATGAGATACCTTTTTGAATTTATCAGAGTGAAAAACAATTTCAGACTGGCTAATTCCAAGGTTTGGGGACGTAGTGTGAAGATCTGGGAACTCCATAACTGCTGGGGGAAGAATCTACTAGTTCCATCAATTTGGGGAGACATTTGGACACATGCAGTAAATTTGAAATGCGCCTTGTCTTTGGTCAGTTTCTCTAGAAGCTGAGCCTGAGATCCGGTTTCTGTACAAATAATTTATTAAGGAAGTGCACCACAGAAGACTAGTACAGGGGTGGGAAGCAGGTCAGTGAAGGGGGACGAAGCCAGTTATCGTGAAAACTCGGGCTCAGTCCTGTGGAGGCTGCTTTAGCTGGATTGTGCAGAGGAGCTCGAGAATGTAAATTACACTTGTTCTGACCGAGGCGGTTGGACTGAGCTCTCCTGCCTGTTTGCTGCCCCGAGTTGTCCCTCTAGGACAGAGGAGATGGGGGAAATAAATGATGCTTCGGGCACTCTGCCTGCAGAAAGGAAGAGCTGCTACAGGTGCTGGGTGTTAGCTTTCACTTTCACTTTTGCCTGGAGTAGGGGGAGAAAACAAAAAAAGATTTGGGTGCCAATACATGCCTGCTCCGCAGTCCAGAATTTCATCCTCCAGTCATGAAGACAAGAAATCCCTGCGTATTCTAAATCAGGAGACACATTCAGGAATATTCTCAGTGGTATTGTCTAATAGTGAAATACCGGAAATACACTGAATAGTGAAATACTGGAAATACACTGAATAACAGGGGAAGAGTTAAATAAACTGTGGTATGTGAATACTAGGAATACTTGATGGCAGTTAGCATAAATGAACAAGATTATATCTTTCTTCATAGATGCAACTCAAAAACACAGTGTAGTGTGATGAAAAAAAGCAAGTCACAGAATGAAAAATGCAATATGACAGATGCCAGTTATATAAAGTTTGAAGAAATAAAAACTATTTGTATGGATTTATACAGATGCAATAATAGTATAAAATAAACAAAGGAATGATAAACAAACACCAAAATGAAGATAGTGTTTACCATGGGGAAGGGTAGGGTGTAGTGTGTTTGGGCAAATGTACAGAAGAAGGTTTAGGTATCTGCAATGTTTTGTTCTCTAAATAATTCGAAGCAAGTGTGGCCTAATGTTAGCATGATTAAACTGGGGTGGTGAGTCCATGGTAATAGTTAAATGAAGTGACATAGGTCGGAAGGATGTACAGAGATAGTTTGGAGATATTGTGAATTTGGTTATAGACCACCTTGATAAAGTGAGTAACCCAATAAAGCAAGTCTTACTGTGATGGTTAGGCTCTGGTGTCAACATGGCCAAGTGATGATGTCCAGTTGTCTGATCAGGCAAGCACTGGCCTGACCATTGCTGCAAGGATATTTCACAACTGGTTGACAAACCAGAAGACTGGTACATTAAATCATTCTTCAGTTGATTGCATCTGTAGTTGATTGCATCTGCTATAAACAAAGGCTTGCCTCCCACAATGAAATAATCCAATCAGTTGAAAGCATTAAGGAAGAAGAGAGACTTTTTCATTGCTTCTTCAGCCACCAGGCCTCTCCTGGGGAATTCATCCAGAGCCTTCATCAGAGCTGCCAGCTTCACAGCCTGTCCTATGGACTTTGGACTCATCCATTCCCATGGTTGTGTGAGACACCTTTATAAATCTCGTATTTATAAATATCTCCTGTTGATCCTGTTTCTGTAGAGAACCTTGACTAATATAATTACTATGCTTTCAGCTTATGTCTTATCTGTAAAATATGCGTGTCAACTCCATCTTGCTTTTTGGATTATAAGAATCCTAACTAATATATGAAGCGAAACTTTTGAAACTCAGCTGTCCACAAATATTTTTCCATTATTTTTTACTACCTTGTACATTGAAAGCAGATTTTAATTATCAGGCTCAATCTTTTTCTCAATGATTATTTGTCTGATGACATAGTAAAATAAAATGAGAAATGAAATGTCTCAAAGAAGACAATAAAATCACTGACTAACATTTTTGAAAACTCACTGTGTCTAGAGTTCTGTGAAATATTTTATGTGCTTTCTACCATTATATATATATAAATAATAATAATAAATTAAAAAAATATATATGTATATATATACATTTTAATTTATTATTATTATTTTTTTGCATAGACAGGCGCCAGGAATTGAACCCAGCTCTCTAGCATGGCAGGCAAGAACTCTGCCTGCTGAGCCACAGTGGCTTGCCCCTACCATTAAATTTTTACTATGACTTTGTTAGTAATTAGGGGCTTTTGGATGCAAGTAAAAGAAAGTCAGTGCCAAGCTTGCTTAAAACATAAAGGAATTTATTGATTCAGGCAATGATAAGTAGTACAAGCTTCAGCTCAATTTTATTAAGGCTCCAATTCTTTTTCTATGTGATTCTCTGGGTCTGCCATCTTTCTGCACCTCGTGGTCATATTTTTTGTGGAAATAAGACCATGGACTCAGAATTTAAAATGAACCTTGACCCTTTATAAGAACTACACTGTAGTTCTTATGACGTAGAAGGAAGCTGGGTGACCAACAAGCCATACTTCCTTAACACATCAAAGTACATACTTTCTTTTACATATGAGTCAAACTAAGAACCTCTTTTAGAATTGCCTTCTGGTCAGAAATGGGGAAGGGGACTCAGGATACTTAGGCAGGAGAGAGGAGATCTCATGATACTCAGCTGATGAGAATCAGATGAATTCTGATAGCATCATCTTCAAGTGTGTTCCATCAAGCACTAAGGAGCCATCATTTTGCTGACACTTATCTTTAACTACTGACATGTTGCACTGTCTTATTATAGAGAGGCTGGCTGATTTCTTCATCAGAGAAAAGCTATTAGAACCATCCAGGTCTACAGGCTTCCCCACTGCTGTTTAGTGATTGTGGCTTCTTTTACCCCTAAAAACTGAGTAAAACTCTGGAGCTATACTCTTATAGGATACTCTTGTGGGATACTTGCTGTTGCTGGAGCCAATATTTATGACAATTTGGGTGAGTTAAAGTGGAATCCATCAGATATGAATGGATGACTGATATACAAGGTGACAGTAGGAAGGGATATGGAAAGGAAACGCCAATGCCCACCAGAGATGGTATAAGGATTCCCATTTCAGGATGAGGAAATATTAAATAATTTGCTTATTTTCAAACAACTGATGGAGGCAGAATTTAAACTCAGGTATCTTTCCCTCCAAATAACTACTATTAGCAACAGTACTGTCATTCCACAAAGTAACCATCAACATTTATACCTCCATGTCTTAATTTTAATTTTTTTAAATAATTTTGTATTATCAAACCAAAACAGCATTCAAGTATGAACGTTCTTAACATACAAACATTCTGTGTATGGTATACAGTCAATGGCTCACAATATCATCACAGAGTAGTATATTCGTCACCATGATCATTTTTAGAACATTTGCATCACTACAGAAAAAGAAAAAAGAAAAAAACTCACACATACTATACCCCTAACCCCTTCTTCTCATCTGCTCAATAGATTTTAACCTTTGTTCCCCCTATTTTTTTTCTATACCCTTTACCACTCCCTTTCATTGTTCACTAGTATTTCAGTCTGCTCAATTTATTTTAACATTTGTTCCTCCAATTATTGATTTATTTTAAATCCGTATTTTTTACTTATCTGTCAATATCATAGATAAAAGGAGCATCAGAAACAAGGTTTTCACAATCACATAGTCACATTGCAAAAGCTATTTCATTATACAATCATCTTCAAGAAATATGGTTACTGGAGTACAGTTCTACAGTTTCAGGTACTTCCTTTTAGCCTGTCTAATACACCTTAAACTAAAAAAGGGATATCTATAAAATGTGTAAGAATAACCCCCAGGATAACTTCTCAACTCTCTTTGAAATCTCTCAGCCACTGATACTTTATTTTGTCTCATTTCCCTCTTCTCCCTTTTGGTCGAGAAGGTTCTCTCGATCCCTTGATGTTGAGTCCCAGCTCATTCTAGGATGTCTGTCTCACGCTGCCAGAGAGTATACCTCCATGTTCTTAAAAAAATAATGTAGCTACTCAGTTTGGAATATAAGATTAGAGAGTGAGTGCTAGAGTGTGAACTTTAATGTGTGGTTTCACTAGAAACAGTGTGCAGATCATTAATTTATTGTCTTTCAACTCCAAATCTACCTGTCTTTTATCTGAGATTCTGCAAATTACAGTTCTCCTTTGCCAGCTGGATCCTTGTGAGGTACCACCATTAGAGAAGACTGGAAAGATGCAGGAGATAAAAGGGACACATTTCTTTCTATTTGCCTGCCCTTCCTGTCAGCCTTGCCCCCAAAGAGCACTTTAGTTCCAGCCTATGGATTCTATCAGCACTGCCAAATCAGTTGGTCCCCTGCTCAGAGGCTGAGTTCCACCTCCCATGGATCTCTCCTCTCAGCTGCTGAGGTACCAGCATCTGGCAGTCAGTACCTCCTTCAAGGTGCAAGTCCCATTTCAGCAGCCTTCCTCTCTGAACTTCTGGGTTCCGAATACCTAAACCTCTTTCCTTTTCCCTCCAGTCCTGCAGTTCCTACCTCTGTGTTCTACCTCACTGTTTCCTCTTTGCTTTTACAATCCACCAATCTGTTTGGCTGATTCCAAATATTAAGTTCTCTCTGGTGAAGTATCTCGGTTGCCATTTTTTTTCCTGTCTGGGCCCTGATACAAAGAACTTGGGTTTTCCCATTTTAGGATGCTGAATAGATCATAAACCTCATTGACCCAGTAACTGATAAATTCAAGTTTTACATTTGAAGAAAC
Organism: Tamandua tetradactyla; assembly: GCF_023851605.1. NCBI lineage: Eukaryota > Metazoa > Chordata > Mammalia > Pilosa > Myrmecophagidae > Tamandua > Tamandua tetradactyla. The sequence continues at coordinate 18,007,625 of NC_135345.1, forward strand.
TGAGGCTCAGGGAAATAAAGCATGTTGCCAAAGATAAAGCACAGGAAGGTGCTTTAAACTCATGTCCATATAGTTTTGTATTTCATCATCTCTCTATTGTCTCATACTGACCTTCTTGAATATAATATATAGTGGTGCTCTTTCCAATCTTGGTTTTTCTTTATTATGAAATAATGGCACATATTAATTTGTTTTTTAATACCTTTTCCTAAACTCCAAGAATTTTTATGTGTATGTGCATACCAGGCTTTCAGCAGAAAGAATAAAGATTTTTGTAATAATGAAGTTCTGGGAAGAAGCCAAGATAAAATAAAACCAAGTCTTCACTTGTACTATGCGACTATTGGTAGGGAGGAAGTAGAGATGAGTGTATGAGGGTCTGACAGAGCCAGGCCTTAGTCTTAAGCATTGGACTAATTATTGACCATCTCTGCAGTACCTAGCACTGGGATACCTGCTTTACATACACAATCACATTTAGCACCACACTGCAAGCAAAGTAGGCATACAGAATTGCATCATACAATCCTACAGGCGTTTAACTTCAGTGCACTTAAACTTGTGTGGGAGAAGGAGGGCAAGGGTAAGAAGAGGTGCAAGAGGTAGAGGGAGAGAAGGAGGGGAGGTTTTTGAAGTGAGGGGAAAAGGAGGGAGTTCGCCCAGGAAATATATAAATGGTGCATTCAGTTGTTCATCTTTTTGTCTTCTAATAGATGGTGCTTGGCTTACAGTGACCTGAGACAGGCATGTGGAGCCATTAGTCCCTTAAATGGCCTCTGTTTCAAATGCTTTTCATATTGTGTGCTTCGGCTGTGCTGAATGCAGCACTAATGGATAAAGGTACATATTTTTCATTCAACATAGCTCCCAAATGCAAGCCAACTATTTCATCTGATCATCAAGTGAAGCAGCAGACATTTTTTCCAACACCAGAGGAAAAGCTGACTCTGTTGGAGTTAATGAAATTATAGTGACACATTGACTTCAAAAGATTAGACATCCTAGAGATTTCTTTTTTTAATCTACATAGTTTTTACCTTATGAAATGACTTTAGAGTTTAACTGCTGAGTGTGCCCCATTAGTGCTGTTTCCCTAGTTCTAAAATGCTGAAATGGATACCCAGAAAGGATTATCCATTTCCCCATGTAGGGAATATGGGTTGGTTTGGGCTGAGCTGGGATTTGAACCTAAGTTTCACTTCTTCCAAAGCTCTACTGTTGTCTTGTCTGCTCTGCTGCTTCACATAGAGTACAAAAGAACAAAGCTTGGCAGGTAAGTCCTGGGTGCCAGAAAGAGGCTTAAAAATGCACAGGTTTTCCTGAGGCCTGATTGCAGCAAAAGTGCTGGAATGATCAGACAATCATGGACTCAAAATCAACTTCATCACATGTAAAACTCTGAAACTTACTTTCTGCGAAACAACCAAATTCCTTAGGTATTGCTATTCCCTTGATAGAATAACTTCCAAGGGCAGGGTCCTGGTCTCTCTAAGGAGGATGCTGAATTCCCTAGAAATAATATGGGCCTATTTGTCACTTGAAATGACCTGGTGACTTAGAATAGCAGTGCTTATTTCTGCAATTTGTCTTTCTCTTGCTTTCACTGTGGTCACCTGAATTTAATATCCTGGGTGGTGGGAAATAAAAAGTTATGTATTTTTCCTTGAGATTTTCAAGTTTAAATTTCCAGCTGTGAGTGCTTTTGCTGCTTGGTGGAATTTTGAGCAGTATAAGTGTCTTGAAACTGTCACCAATCTGATCACAGGCCAACTCCCAGACTGCCTGCAGGGAAGGTTCCCTGAAGGGACAATATGAAATGTCTCTGCAGGAGAGATTAAATGGTTTATAATGCTCTATAAAATTCACAGCTCTCAACCAAAATGGAGCCTTTCAAAACCACTTGTGACCCCAAAGCTACTATTTAAGTGATTTTAATCGCAGATAAGAGTTTTGTTATTAAGAAAAGAGACACTGGCTATGGTAGCACTTTTGAGACTTTCGGGAGTGTCAAATTCTGTTGCTGTATCTTGCTAATACGTGGTAGAAAAGTTGCTTCTGAGGGTGAGAGGAGAAAGGAGTGGGTTTTGTGGATAAGCAGGAATAAATAATAAATATTAGAGGGTTATTCAAGGACCAATGATGACAATATAGCATGAACTGAGGAATTTGATTACCTTGACATTCTGCTCATAAAAAAACCCCACAGTAGAATAAAACAAAACAAGAAAACAAATCAGATCCCACCAGAACAGAACGTATCTGTGATGTTTGCAGTTCTAATGAACAAATGAAGTTTCAGAAGTAAGTGTATAAGTTAATCCAGGGAATCAGCAGAGAGACCCCAGATAAAGTTTAGTTCAATTTCAACCCAGTGTATTTTCTTATTTAATTCCAAAGCCTTTTAGATGCTTCTTGTTCTTGCTTTCTAGGAGTGATTGGATATCAATCACATCCAAGTGATGGGATGTCGTCTTTAAAAATATTCTTTGTCCTCATTATGTACTCAGGTAATTTTTAAATAAACACTTTATTTCAGAACAGTTTTAAGATTTATAAAAAATTGTGATGATATTACAGTGTTTCCAGAACCTGTATGCAAGTTCCTCTATTATTAACAACTTACATTGGTATGGTACATTTGTTACAATTATTATTAACTAAAGTCCATTCTTCACGGAGATTCAATTAGTTTTTAATCTAATGTACTTTTTCTGTTCTGAAATCCCATCCAGGATACCACATTATAGTTAGTTTTCATGTTTCCTTAGGCTCCTCTTGGCCCCTCTTTTGGAATTTGGTGTTTTTCTCATGATTAAGCTGGGGTTATGTGCTTTGGGTAAAAGTCTAGAGAGGTAAAGAATGCATTTCAATCTATATCAAGTGTTAGTACTTTAATATGACTTATTACTGTTGATGTTAACTTTGATCACCTTTCTGTGGTAGGTGCCTGTCAGGATACTCCACTGTAAAGTCACTCTTTTCTACCTCTTTCCATACTGTACTCTTTAGAAGGATGTTTTGATTGCTGAGTTCATGTGTCAACTTGTCCAGATTATGGTGTCCAGTTGTTTGGCCAAGCAAGCAATGGTTTGATTGTTACAGTGAGGATATTTAGTGGGTGTAAATCATCAGTGAGCATTGCTTCTATGGCTGTTTGCATTTACAATTAACTGAGGAGCTTGCCATCGACAATGAGAGAAGACTTATCCAATCAGTTGAAGGCCTTAAAGGAACAACTGATGATTTCAGCAGTTAGAAGAAAGAATTTCTTTCTCTGCTTCAGTCAGCTAGCTTTTCCTGGGGAATACATTGTCACCTTCATCAGCGTTACCAATTTGTAGTCTGCCCTTTGGAATTTGGATTTGCATTCACCACGATCATGTGAGCCAATTACTAAAATAAATCTCTTCACATCTACACACACATGCACACCATATATATATATATATATATAAATATATATATATTTATAAATATAATATAAATATATATATATATATATCCTGTTAGTTCTGTTTCTCTGGAGAACCCTGACTAATTCAGATGTCACTATTTGTCAAACATATACTCAAAGAATGGGGAATTATGCTTTGCTTCCTTAGGGGTGGAGTGTCTACATAAATTGTTTTGAATTCTTCTGTAAGAGAGATTTACTTTCTTTACTTATTCAGTCATTTATTTATTTGTATCATTATAAACTCATGGATTTTTTTTTTCAACTTTGAGTTATAATCCAGTACTACTTTATTTTGTTGCTCAGATTCTTCCAGCTTGGCCATTTGGGGCTCTTTCAGTTGAATCTTCTGTCTTTTGTCCCTTTGATATATCTCCACTCCCACCCCTCCTTTTAATGAGTGCTTCCTTAGTTTCTGCCATTACAAGATGCTCTAGGTTCATCTTGTATATTTACTTCCTCCATCCTAGAATCAAAATTTTCTCCAAGGATAAATGCTGGAGAATGGTATCAGACAACAAATGAGCACTAGGTTTCCTCATTTCTATCGGGTTGTTGTTGCTTCTAGAGCCTGTCATCTGACAGAGCAAGGTGGTATTAGTCAGTGCTCTTTAGGGAAACAGAACCAACAGTAGATATCTGTTAATATTAAGATTTTATAAAAGTGTCTTACACAATTGTGGGGATGCACAAGTCCAAATTCCATGGGGCAGGCTGCAAGCTGGCAACTCCATTGAGGTTTACAATGATACCCCAGGAGAAGCTGGCCAGCTGAAATGCAGACCAAAATTCTCTCTTCTGATTGCTGAAGTCATCACTTCTCCTTTTAAACCCTTCAACTGATTGGATCTAATACCTCTCATTGTGGAAGACACTCCCCTTAGTTGATTGGACATCACAGAGAGGGGTTGCAGTGCTGCAGTTGTCTACTTTCAGGTGGTACCTGCATATCATGCTGGAACCACCTGTAAACCAGGCCTGAGTTTTCTCTTCTGACTGCCAAAGTCATCTCTTCTCCTTTTAAAGCCTTCAACTGATTGAATTAACATATATTATTGCAGAAGACACTCCCCTTACTTGATTGTATATGTAATCAGCCATAGATGCAATCAACTTATTGATAATTTAAGTCCACAAAAATACCCTCACAGTAACAGTTAGGCCAGTGCTTGTTTGACCAGACAACTGGGCACCATAACCTGGCCAACCTGATACATGAACGTAACCATTACAAATGATATATGTGAATATACTAACCCTTTTACACACGTAACTATAACTATTACTATATGGGAGCATCTGGGTATACATATTAAGCTAAACATGAGTTCCTACTGATAGCTCCAACTCTAGTCCATTAACATATGGGTCATTCTAGACTCATGCCCTTGCTTATCCATAACTTTCCACTCTGAGAGTAAAATCCCTGTCTTCTCCATCCTCCATTCATTTACTTACTTGTTCAGTCCCAGGATAGCCATATCAGAATTGTAAACCAATACCTCCATGAGAAACATTATCAGTTAGGCTACAAAGCTTCTTTTGCTTTTAGTCCTACAGACTTGACTCATTTCCACAGTTACTTAGGTTATCACCTTTTCCCCCACCCCTAGACTATTTCATACATTTGTGATATAGTTAAATTGTTTTGTCACATTCTGCATTTTATTCTTGGAACCCTCAAATTTCCAAGTGACTTTTTAAAAATTACATACATTAAAGTTAACCCTGTGTTATAAAGTTCTTTGGGTTTTGACAAAGAGTACCATATATTATTCATTATGGTATCCTGCAGAATAGTTTCACAGCCCTAACATATGCTCTGTGCTTCACCTATTCAAATTTTGCCTTCCTTCCTTCCTTCTTAGAAATGACTGACTTTTTTTTTTTTTTACCATCTCTATAATTTTGCTTTTGCCAGAAAATCTTGTAGTTGTAATCATTGAGTATGTAGCTTTTTCATACTGGCTTCTTACACTTAGCAATATGCATTTAAAACTCATCCCCAAGGTATTTTTTTTGTGAGTTGATAACTCATTTTTAAAAATCACTAAATAACACTACATTGTATGGATGTATCGTGTATCCTTTATCTATTCACCTAATGAAGGACATCTTAGTTGCTTCTAATTATTGGCAATTATGAAGAAAGTTGGTGTAAACATTCAAGTGTAAGTTTTTGGGTGGACACAAGTTTTCACTCAGTTGGGGAAATATATGGAGTGTGATTGCTGGGTTGCATGGTAAGCCTATGTTTAGCTTTGTAAGAAAGTGCCAAACTGTCTTCTAAAGTGGTGGTGCTACTTCACATTCCCACCAGCAATGAGAGTTCTTGTTGTTTCACATCATCACCAACAATTGGTGTTGACAGCCTTTGAGCTTTTGCTCTTCTAGTGGTATCTTATTGTTATTTCAATTCACAATTCAAAAATTGTTGACCATCTTATCATGTGCTTATTTGGCACATGAATATTTTCTTTGGTGAGATGGGTGTTCAGATCTTTTTCCAGTTTTTTAGTCTGGTTGGTTATTTTCTGATTGTTGAATTCTCAGTATATTTTAGATACAAGCTTTTATCAAATAGGTACTTTGAAAAAATTTTCTCCCAGTCTGTGGCTTTTTTCATCCTCTTAAACAGCATGTTTTACAGAATAAAAGTTTTTAATTTTAATAAAGTCTAACATATCAATTTTTTCCATTATAGGTCCAGCTCATGGTATCATATCATGAGATCCAGGACCATCTAGGTTTTCTTGTAGAAGTTTTATAGGTTTGTATTTTACTTTTAGGTCTATGATCCAGTTTGAAAGGTGTATGTATTGTCTGTATCTAAGTTCTTTTTTGTGTATGTGTCCAATTGTTCCAACAGCTGTTGTTGAAAAGATTATCTTTTCTCCCTTGGATAATCTTTGTTCCTTTTTCAAAGATCTGTTAACTCTACTTATTTGCATCTATTTCTGGCTCTTGATTCAGTTCCATTGATCTATGTGTCCAGTCTTTTTTTTTTTTAACCAGTGTTACTAGACAAAGGCCATGAATTCTTTTGCCTGATGCACTCAATAACCAATTCCTGAGACTGGGGTTTCAGAGAGACTATTACTAGGCATGTTGCAGGAGAGCAGATGGGCTTTTGGCCCCAAACCTGTCTCCACAAACTGCAGTAAACTTGATAGTTTTATAAGAGAAAAAGATGGGCAGGATTTAGGATAATGAGCACAGTGGCCCCAGATGATGTAATTAGAGGTGATCTAATTATTGAGCATACAAAGATTGATTATATGCTTAGTCAGACAATCTATTCATAAAAATGGTGGAATGAGGTATAGCTGACTTGTAGGTTAAAGTCTAAGTGACTGCACATGCCACACAGGCCCACTTTGGTTATATCCAGTGTCAGTTATCAAGATTACTTCAGACTTGGGGTGGGTTAGTTCTGGGCTGACCCAAGATCCTGCATTAATAAACTTTAGGTGGTATCTTTAGTGATTAAAAGACTCTAAAGTTGAAAAACCGAGTAACTGTGTACAAATAAAGGTTAGCCACAAGGTTATTACAATCTCAAGGCCAGAAGATAAGGGCTATACAATAATTATCAGAAATCAAGGTAGCTGGATTACAATTTAGAGATTTTAGAAATTTTCCTCTGTCTACTCAATATACCAGAAAATAAAAATATAATATATATAATGATTCAGTAATCAAAATCATCCCTAAAACCTGATTTTTCAGTTACAATTATTCCCTCTCGTATGAAAATTATCTCTCAATCTTGAGGAATATTTGGACGATGACTCTTCTAACTTCTTCAAGGCTGAAAAGGGGCACTGTCATTAAGGGGTAAAAGGATGAAAACTGGTTTTGTTTTTGGAGAGTCTGGTATTTCTGAATTTCAGAGCTTCTCTGACATTGGAACAATCTGGAGGTTTTAAGTCTCTGAAAAAATAACTTAATAAGTAAAATTTTATAGACCCCAGGATATTTTTCAGGATTTCTATTGGTTAGGGTTTTCCATATTGTGGCAGTTTACAATGTCTGGCTGAAACTTGCATAGTTACATCCAGAATGACCTCTCAACTTGATTTGATATCTCTTAGCTACTGAAATTCTATTTCTGTTCCCCCTTTTGGTCAACCAATCCATGATGCCAGGACCAGGCTCATCCTTGAAACTTACATCTCATGATGCTAGGGCCAGTTGTGTCACATGATGCCAAGGTCAGTTATGTCTTGCAATGCCAGGGTCAGTTATGTCACATGATACCAGGACTGATTATGTTTCATAGGACCAAACTTGCACCTCTGGAAATTATATCCCACATAGGGGGAAAGTTCAGAGTTTGGTTAGAGAGAGACCATATTTGAGCAACAGCAGAATTTTCTGGAGATTACTCTTAGTCACTAATCATAACTAGGTTCAGTTTGCTATTAAAGAAATAAGTACCATAAGGCCAAGCTTCAAGATTGAGGCCTTGGCTTATTAAATTGGGAGCCCCTCTTGCTAAAGAAAATATCAGGAATTCCCCAGGTGGAGAAGATTTTTCCCAGTCTCTCAAGGGACTTTGAAATACTTTTTCATTTTCTGTCAAAAATACTCTAAAAATACATCATGGCATAACATTAACTTGTAAAGAATATTAAGATTTTATTCCTTATTCCAGGTTCTATATCAAACAAAGCTGAAATAGGTTGTTTAAATTAACTGTCTAGACAGATTAAATTAGATAGTGTACTGCAGAAAACTTAAATATTGGACAAAATAAACATTTTTCTTTTTATCTTGCATGAAAGTTGAAGCTTTAAAATATAGATAGTATTTTTTTTACCTTGTATATTGATTTACCTTAGTTTTAATTAGATCAATTCATTACATTTTTAATTGGAGTTTGGTCATTTTCAGCTTATTTTTTTTTTAAACAATTACTATATGGATTTATGCTGACTCTCAGAGCTGAAGAACTAAATCTGAGTCTCAGATGTCATGCAGATACTTAAAGTTTCAGGGAACCTACTAGGCTACAAAAAGAGCAAAGCATTTCAGGATTTAAAAATAACAGTTAATGCTTATAATCTAAGCTTTAATTTTTATAAGCATTTTTAAGTGAAGATGTTTTCAGAAATAAAAACATTAGACAGTTTTTATATTAACAAACCATACAGAGGTTTTGATCTGTTTCACTTCTACGTGTTTACCAGAATTATGTTAATTAACAGATAAAATGCAATTTATATATTTGTCCTGCCTTTCCTTTAAAGTCTTTCCTTGTTGCAGATGGAGCTCTGACCTGTAGCTGACCATACATACTTTTAGAGAAGTATTAGAGCAAAGCAGTGCAACTGACAATTTGGCTGTTTCTATGATCTGTAGCTTTTTAAGAATAATTAAAACCATGACTAACAATACCATGCCATTGTTTAACATATACGTTAGTATCAGTATATAACATGGACAATGAGAACATTGTCAAATTTTTAGGAATTTTATGCAGTCTCTAAATATATGAATAATATTATTTTAGCTATACAAATTTAACCAGCACCAGGACAGAGATCTCTTTTAACTACTACAATACTTCCAAACACCTATTGTGCAATAAGGTAAACTATTTTAGCACCTTTCTTATACAAGGTGAAAGAACAAATAATTTTTAACAGTTTTTCCTTTAATAGTGAGAAGACTTGTCTTCTGAAATAAAAGATGATAAGCCAACATAAGCATTAACAAGGCTACTATTCTGATGTAAAATCTTTGTTTTCTTGACAGCATACTTGGATGATTAAGAAAGCTTTTTTACAAACTTTGTATTAAGAGTAGACTAACAATCCATGTTATTTTAACAGGGTGAAAACTAAACTTCAGTTTTCTTGACACAAACTTTCTTTTTTGAAATATATGACACACATTAAATTTTGGTCAGGACTGATGATGACAGACAGAATTCATTTTCATAAACTCCTTTTTTACATCTCTCTACATTCATTCAGAGCTTATAGTCAACAATGACTATAACAAGCAAAATTCATTTCCACTTGCAGTCAACAATGACTATAACAAAAAATCTACTTTGTTAAACTTTTTACCACTTTCCATATGGATTCCACCTATAGTTTTTATTTATCCAGACTGCATATAATCAGAAATGATTTGATAACTAAATTCACAAAGCTTTTGAACCTACATACTTCTTTCCAATAACAGTATTCATGAAGGGGAGAAGAGATAGAGATACTACAAAATAATGGAAGAAGGAAGAAATTTATGCTTAGATTTGAAACACAGCCCAAAATAAATACTTCATATACTTTATTTTATACTCTATACTGAAAATACACAAATGATTATTTTACAGTATGCCTAAAGTCTCTCAGTCCAATTTAGCACTACTTTCAAAGGTTAGAAAAGCCCCAAATTTGAAATATAATCAACTTTTCAATATTTAAGGGATTTATTTCCAGAAAAAAATTCAAATTTTCCACATTATTCCCAAGCACTAATAATACCAGGAATATGTTAGTTTACAAAATTAAGTTTTTAAAAAGTTATTTCAGTGTTCTGTTATTTAAATATTACTTTTTAATTTAAAGGTCTTACAAGTGTCATTTCTTCTATGAGGTCTCCTTAGGTCATTCTTTATCTATCTGCTTTTAAAATTTTTTCCAGAATTTTTATTCCTTCATTATTTTTGTTTTACACTATGCCCTGGTACAAGTATAGAACATAAACTCTTTGAAGCTAAGAATTAGATTTTCTGTATTTATGAAACTATTTACTAACAAAAATATACTGGCTGACATCAACAAAGACACTACAAATTCAAATTCTTCCACATTCTGAAGTAAGAAATGGCAAAGTAACCAAAAGTCAGATTCTTTGAAATCCAGGTAATCAAGGCTATAAAAAATCCATTTATATTTTTTACTAAACTTAACTGATGTGTTAAATAGAATATATTTGAAGCATTAGCATATTTTAAATTTTATTATACTTTATAAAAATGTTAGTATTGCCGGGTACATTGCACAGTTTATGTAACAACCTATTTAGCTAGGCTATTTTAAGAGGAATTTTGAGAATGTGTTTTTAATACTAGCTTATTTTATTAGTAAGCTTGTATAAATTTAGGGAGAACATACCCAACCAGAATAAAATCGTGTTAGTTCAATTCAAAATTTATCATAAAATTCCTTTTATTGGAGGTTGAAAAAAAATCTCTTTGTTTTCATAATATCTTAAAATTACGAACAAATTTAAAAGTACTTTGCCTGTCAAGTCCTGGAAAATATACTGCAATTGTTCAATTTGTTCTAAGCCTAAATTCAGAAACATGTTTCCATATCTCCCAAAGATCTTGCATTTTACCTACTGAAATTTGGTAATTAGATGATATTGTTACTGCTATCCCAAGGTGATTTATATAATAATGATCCAATTACTACAGTCACCATTGCAAAGGTATTATTGGAAGAAAAGAATATTAATGAACATAGCTTATTCTGTAGCATTGTTTTTATGCTTAATACTTCTAATCTCCAGACCCAGCAAAAAAGAATTCTACACCATGCCTCACTATGTCTTTTCATACCTCGCCCCGCCTCATAACTGCCTTAGGTGGTTGGGACTTGGGGCAGGAATAGGTTGTACAGACTGAATGAAGCCTGGCTTGTGGAATTTTGAGAGTTCCTATATCCTTCTTTAACTAATTCCAATTATTAGACTCATTTTACTAAAATCTGTGACCAGGACCACTGGCAAAGCTCTTTGCTTTTTCCAGAGGCATTCCGTTAGCAGTTTTCTGCTGTCTTAGGGAAATTCCAGGGGCTTCTTTCTAATGTTCAGGTTTGTTAACAGTAATTATAAAACTAAGGTTTTGAATCTTCCTGTTCAGAAAGTTTTTTTCTCTTTCATTTTAGATGTGCCACTTTATGTATATTTATCTGATGGACAATTATTTCTAAGCAGTTCAAACGGAGCTCTTTAAGAATTTTCTTATTCATTTGCTATTACCATACAGAGGTATGAGAATGTACATTGAACAGGCAGACAGACACAAATAGAAAGTTAGTTACGCAAGAAACAGAAACACAGAAGTACTTCTGAGAGGGACAACTAAAATATTGAATGTATTGTCTCAACCCATTTCTACTTTTTGGGAGAACATTTTTTTTATTGTTAATTAAAAAAAATTTGTTTTATTGTATAGTGTAACATATATACAAAGCAAAGAAATAAAAAAAAAACCAGTAGTTTTCAAAGCACTCTTGAACAAGTAGTTACAGGACAGATCCCAGAGTTTGTCATGGGCTTCTATATGATCCTCTCATATTTTTCCTTCTATCTGCCCCAGAATATAGGATGCTAGAGTGCTTAAATATTTTTTTGTTGTCACAATAGATTTTTTCCTTTTGTTTTTGTGAAAAATAACATGTATACAAAAAGCTATAAATTTCAAAGGACAGCACCACAATTAGTTGTAGAACATATTTCAGAGTTTGACATGAGTTACAATTTCACAATTTTAGGTTTTTACTTCTAGCTGCTCTAAAATACTGCAGACTAAAAGAGACATCAATTTAATGATTAAACACTCATATTCACTTGTTAAATCATATCTTCTCTGTATAACTCCACCATCACCTTTGATCTTTCCATCCCTCTCTTTAGGGATATTTGGGCTATGGCAATTCTAAATTTCTCATATTGGAAGGGTCTGAACTAATATGGGATAGGGAGATGGAACTATCTGATGTTCTGGAGAGGCTGGGCTAGGTTTCAGGACTTATCTGGACCAGGGACCCATCTGGAGGCTATAGGTTTCTGGAAAGTTACTCTAGTGCATGGAGCTTTTGTGGAATCTTATATATTGCCCTAGGTGTTCTTTAGGATTGGCTGGAATGTTCCTGGTTGGGGGTTGGCAGGTTATGATACGTAGCAAGGTCTACCTGAAGATTGCATGAGAGCAACCTCTAGAGTAGCCTCTCAACTCTATTTGAACTCTCTCTGCCACTGATACTTTATTAATGACACTTCTTTCCCCATTTTTGGTCAGGATGGAATTGTTGATCCCACAGTACCAGGTCTGGATTTATCCCTAGGAGTCATCTCCCACTTCAACAGGGAGACTTTCACCCCTGGGATGTCATGTCCCAGGTAGCAGGGAGGGCAGTGATTTCACTTGCAGAGTTGGGCTTAGAGAGACGGAGGCCACATCTGAGCAACAGAAGATGTCCTCCAGAAGTAACTCTTAGGCATGCCCATAGGTGGTCTAAGCTTCTCCACTACTTACATAAGCATCACAAGAGTAAGCCTCATGATCGAGGGCATGGCCTATTGATTTGGGTGTCCCTAAAATTTGACACAGTGTCAGGGGATTCCCTGATGGCAAGGTTTAATAGTTCCATGTATTTTTTCCCCATTCCTCAGGGGACTTTGCCAATACTTTCTGATTCTCTGCTTAATATACTCTAGGATGTATCCAGGCATTGCAATAATCTATACAGGATTAAAGAACATCTTTCATGTTCTGGACTCCCTGTGTTTAAGTTGTTCAAATGAGCTATACAGGTAGGTTGAATTTGATTATGCACTACAGAAACTTTCAATTCCAGACCAAGTAAACCTTTCTTCCATTGTCTCAAAGAGTATGTATGGTTCTAAAATATGGACACTATCTTCCTTACTCCTGTATTCTGAACTACTTTAACCCCAACTATTTGGCTTCATTTTTATTTCTAAATATCAGGTTATATATATAAAAAACACCTCTCAAAATCCAGAAATGATAATCACCACTCCAGACTTAATGTGTCTGCTCTAAAAGCTTACAATCTTGACCCGTTTTCTTATAAGCATTTTCTAAAGGTGACCATACCGTTCTTGTTCCTTTGTTTCTGACATATTTTGTCTCACCAACTGTCCCACATGTTCATTCACATCCTTGCATGCCTCATGACTTTTTTCCTTTTTGTGGTAGCACAACTTCCATTCATAAGTATACACCATCGTTTGCCAATCTACTTCTTCATCAGTGCATGCTTCAGCCACCTGCATTCATTGGACATCATGTAGAAGGCCCAAAGTCCACAGTCCATCAACATTCTCAATTTTAGATAATTTCGTTGTTCCCAAGAGAAAGAAAACCAATAAATACACCCTTGCCAAATAGGAAATCTAAACCTCATTTTAACTCTTGTCCCTCCCCCCATTATTTACCTCTGCTGCATTTATGGTAGTGCTGATGGTTTCCTTTTGAACATAGCTCATAGCATGCAATAGCAGTTTTCCCTCTGTACTCTGGACTTAAACATTCTTTGCACAAGAGTCATATCTTTGAAGTAATTATTGTGAGAACTTATTCATATTTCTAGTGTTAATCAGTGGGACACCTAGTTCTATACAACCTCTTTCAATCTTGTTCATCTTCAATATGGGAATATTACTTATAGGCCCATTATAGAACCACCTTCACTCCTATCTATTCCCTTACATTGGAGTTCAACCTTATTAACTAACAGTTCAGAAGCACATGTGCTTTTGAATCATCTGTATTTGCTCTTGAGAAAAATGCCTATTCAAATCTTTACCCATTTTATAATTGAACTGTTTGTTCTTTTGTTGTTGAGTTGTATGATTTCTTCATATATACAGGAAATCAAACCTTTGTCTGATATGTGATTTCCAAATATTTTCTCTCATTGAGTTGGGTGCCTCTTCACCTTTTTGACAAAGTCTTTTGAAGTGCAGAAGCATTTGATTTTGAGGAGTTCCCATTTATCTATTTTTTCTTTTGTTGCTTGTGCTTTGCGTGTAAAGTTTAGGAAGCTACCTCCTATTACTAGGTCTTGAAGATGTTTCCCTACATTTTCTTCTAGAAGCTTTATGGTGCTAGTTCTTATATTTAGGTGTTTGATCCACTTGGAGTTAATTTTTGTGTAGGGTGTAAGATAGGGGTTCTCTTTCATTCTTTTGGCTATTGATATCTAATTTTTCCATGCCCTATTATTGAAAAGACTATTTTGTCCCAGTTGAGAGGATTTGGGGACCTTGTCAAAAATCAGTTGACCATAGATTTGATGGTCTATTTGTGCATGCTTGATTCAATTCCGTTGGTCAATGCTTCTGTCTTTGTGTCAGTACCATGCTGTTTTGACCACTGTGGCTTTATAATAGGTTTTAAATTCAGGGAATGTTAATACTCCCACTCCATTCTTCTTTTTAGGATGCTTTCTGTTATTCAGGGTCTCTTTCCCTCCAGATGAGTTTGGTAGCTAGCTTTTCCAAATCTTCAAAGTAGGTTGTTGGAATTTTGATTGGTGCTGTGTTGAATCTGTAGATCAATTTGGGGAGAATTGACATGTTAACTATATTTAGCATTCCTATCAATGAACAGGGAATGTCTTTCTACCATTTAGATCTCCTTTGATTTCTTTTAGCAATGTTATGTAGTTTTCTATGTACAAGTCCTTTATGTCCCTAGTTAGGTTCATTCCTAATTATTTGATTCTTTTAGATGCTATTTTGAATGGAATTTTTTTTCCTTAACTGACTCCTCAGCTAGCTCATTGCTTGTGTATAGAAATCTTACTGATTTTTTTGCACATTAATTTTATATCCTGCCACCTTACTGAATTTGTTTATTAGTTCAAATAATTTTGCTGTATATTTATCAGGATCTTCCAAGTATAGTATCTTATCATCTGTAAATAATGACAGTTTTAATTATTCCTTTCCAATTTGGGTGCCTTTTATTTCTTTATCCTGCCTGATTGCTCTAGCTAGAACTTCTAGCACAATGTTGAACAATACTGGTGACAATGGGCATCCTTGTCTTGTACCTGATCATAGGGGGAAAGATTTTGTCTCTGTCTTGAGTAAGATGTCACCTATCAGTTTTTCATATATTCCCTTTATCGTATTGAGGTAGTTACCTTTGAATCCTATCTTTTGGAGTGTTTTTAGCAGAAAAGGATGCTGAATTTTGTCGAATACTTTTTCAGCATCGATTGAGATGATCGTGATTTTTCCCTTCCGATTTGTTAATGTGCTATATTATGTTAATTGATTTTCTTGTGTTGAACCATTCTTGTATTCCTGGTATAAACCCCACTTGGTCATGGTGTATTCTTTTAATTCTTTTAATGTGCTGTTGGATTTGATTTGCTAATATTTTATTGAGAATTTTTGCATCTATGTTCATTAGGGAAGCTGGTCTGTAGTTTTCCTTTCTTATAGCATCTTTACCTGGTTTTGGTATTAAAATGATATAACTTTCATAATGTGAGTTAGGTAGAATTCCTTTTCCTCAATTTTTTGGGCAAAGTTTGAGCAGGATTGGTATTAGTTCTTTATGGGACGTTTGATAAAATTACCCTGTGAAGCCATCTGGCCCTGTGCTTTTCTTTGTAGGAAGATTTTTGATTACTGATTCTATCTCTTTACTTGTGATTGGTTTGTTGAGAGCCTCTCTGTCTTCATGAGTCAGTGTAGCATGTTTGTATGTCTCCAGGAATTTGTCCATTTTCATCAACAAGTTGTCTAATTTGTTGACATATAGTTGTTCATAGTATTCTCTTATAATTTATTTTATTTCTTCAGGGTCTGGTAACACATCCCTTCTCATTTCTGATTTTGTTTATTTGAATCCTCTTTTTTTCTTTGTCAGTCTTGCTAGTGGCCCATCAATTTTACTGATTTTCCCAAAGAACCAACTTTTGGTTTGATTGATTCTTTCTTAGTTTTTTTTTTTTTCTCCTATTCATTTATCTCTGTGTTAATCTTTGTTCTTTGTCTTCTTCTATTTGCTTTGGATAAGTTTGCTGTTTTTTCCTCAAGTTCCTCCAAGTGTGCTGTTATGTCCTTGGTTTTTGCTCTTTCTTGCTTTTTAGTATAGGCATTTAGGGCAATAAACTCCCCCCTCAGCACAGCCTTTGCTCCATCCCATAAGTTCGGATAAGTGTGTTCTCATTTTCATTCATCTCCAGATACCTACTGATTTCTCTAGCAATTTATTCTTTGACCCACTCATTGTTTAAGAGTACGTTATTTAATCACCATATGCTTGTGAATGTTCTCATTCTTTGGTGGTTATTGAGATCCAGCTTCATCCCACTGTGATCAGAATAAGTGCTTTGAATAATTTCAGTGTTTTTAAATTTACAAAGGCCTGTTTTGTGCCCCAGCATATGATCTATCCTGGAGAATGTTCCATGAGCACTAGAGAAGAATGTATATCCTTGTGCCTTGGAGTGCAATGACCTAAATATGTTTGTTAGGTCTTATTCATTTACCAAGTTATTTAACTTTTCTATTTCCTTGTTGATCTTCTGTCTGGTTGTTCTATATATAGAGGAGACTGGTGTATTGAAGTCTTCTACTATTATCGTTGAAACATCTATTGCTGTCTTCAGTTTTGCCAATGTCTTTCTCATGTCCTTTGGTGCTCCTTGATTGGGGGCATAAACATTTGTGATTTTTATATTTACTTTGTGCTTTGACCTTTAATTAGCATATAGTGTCCTTCTTTGTCTCTTATGATGTCTTCTTCACATTTAAAGTCTATTTTATCTGATATTAGTATAGCTACTCTTGCTTTCTTTTGATCACAACTTGTGTGGAAAATCTTTTTCCATCCTTTCACTTTCAATCTATTTGTATCCTTGTGTCTAAGATGAGTTTCTTGCAAGCAGCATATAACTGGATTATGTTTCTTAATCCATTCTGCCAATCCATATCTTTAAATTGGTATGTTTAGTCCATTAACATTCAAAATTATTGGTGAAAAGGCATTTTTGATTCCATCATCTTATCTTTTTAATTTTATTTGTCAGTTCTATATGTTCTTTTCCCTCTTTCTCTTTCTATTCTTTGAATTACCCTTAGTGGTACTCTTCAGTTCTGTGCCCTCCTCCAGACATCCCTTTCCTGCCCTTTTCTTTTTTTTTTTCTTTTTTCAGCTGACAGAACTTCTTTCAGCATTTCTTGTAGGGTTGGTCTCCTGTTGACAAGTTCTTTCAGGACTTGTTTGTCTGTGAAAACTTTAATCTCTCCCTCAGTTTTGAAGGACAATTTCGTTGGGTACAGAATTCTTGGTTGGAAGTCTTTCTCTTTAAGGATCTTGCATATATCATCCCACTGCCTTCTTACCTCCAGGGTGCTAGTTGAGTAGTCTGAACTCAGTCTTATTTGGTTTCCTTGTATGTAGTGGATTGTTTTTCTCTTGCCACTTTCAGGATTTCCTGCTTCTCTTCAACATTTGACTGACTGATTAGGTCGTGCCTTGGGGAAGACCTATTTGGCTTTATTCTGTTTGGAGTTCTTTGGGCTTCTTTGACTTGTATGTTTATGTACATTATGAGGGTTGGAAAGTTTTCCCCCACTATATCTTCAACTACGCTTCCTAGCACTTGACTTCTTTCTTCTCCTTCTTGGACACCAATGATTCTTATATTTGTGCACTTTGTTTTGTCTATCATTTCCCTGAACTCCCACTGAATTTTTTCCACATTTTTTGCCATTTACTGTTTTGAGTCTTCAAGGTTAATTATCCTCTCCTCTATATCACTTATTCTTTCTTCTGTCTCTTCAAATCTGGTGTTGTGTGCCTCTAGTATGTTTTTTTCATTTGGTCAACAGAATCTTTAATCTCTGTGATATCTGCTATTTTTCTATTTATTCTTTCAAATTCCTTTTTATGCTCTTCTATTGTCTTCTTGATCTCCTTTATGTCATTTGATATCCAACTTATTTTATTAAGTAGAGTTTTATGAACATCTTTTATTAGTTGTTCCAATGTTTGTGTCTCCTCTGGTGTTTAAAATTGTTCATTAAATGGGGCTATGTCTGTCTGCATTGTGATATGCATAGTGATCTTCTACTGCCTTCATGGCATGTAAATATCTTGATTGGTTTTATTTGGGCATTGATTTCTTTCAATAGTCTAAAGTCTTGTGTTTTGGGGATGGTTGTAGAGCAGGGAGCAGTGCACTGGGTGAAGCACTTAGTGCGGTGATTTGTTTCAGGGCAGATTGAGTGCAGGTTGGGGATGTTATGCTGATGCTTGTGAACATGGGCGCCCAGAGGCCAGGGAGGATATAACTCTGGGGGTCATAGCCCTGGTATGTGCTGATCTAAGTAATGGGGCCCTTTGTGCGCATGAGTAGTGCTGTTGCAGCAGATTGCATTCTGCCTTTGTGAATTGGGGGTAGATGTGACCTGGCTGCATAGGTTGGCATTTTCTTAGAGCTGAGAAATGAGGTTGATGGCTGCATGCATGTGCAGTTTTAGGGCTGCTGTAGTGCAGTTCCCAGAGCTGAATGACATGATTGGGGGCCTATGCACATGTGTAGACCTGGAAGTGCTATAAAATGGATGTGCTGAGCTCAGGGACGGTGGAGTGAGGCTGTGCGGCACTATGGGTGAGGGGCAGGGGTAGCCTATATGGAGGTTAGTGCCCACAACCTTTATACACTGGCAACAGCCTGCAGGGAACAGGGAGGTTGTGCTCAGGAGGGGTGCAGGAGAGGTGGGTTGGGCTGCACTTGGGGTGGGGGTGAGGCACAGGTGCTTGCACTGGGGCTGGTGGGGGGCACCGGGTGCATGGGGAGTGTGAGTGGATGACGGGGTTCAGGTGCATGGGGTGTGGGGTGAGTCACCAGTCATGGGGCTGCTCTAGTGAGGATCTTGCACCCAAGGAACATGGCCTGGCTTATTTCCTAGTCCCACACACGAGTCTGTGCACTCTGCAGGCTCTCCGGCCCCGTGCCTCCCTGCCAGGCTCCAGCTTTCTGCCTCTCAGTTCCTGGGTCTTTGCAACCAGGGCTGCCACATGTGGTGCAGAAGGCCCTGCCAGGTCAGCTGAGCTCCCAAATCGCTGCCTCAGTCACCCTCCTGTCCCTTCTCTAACTTTTCCATGGAGCAGGGCTAATCTCGAGTTATTCTTTAGTTGGCCATTTTCCCAGAAGCTACAGAACAATTTTAACTGTATCCTTAATTTTAACTGTAATGATAGTATTTTCATTTTAAATCATTTTGAGGCCAGATTATGTGTGCTAGTTTGAAAGTATTATGTACCTCAGAAAAACCATGTTTTAATCCTGACCCACTCTTGTGGAAGCAGTTGTATCATTTAATCTTTATTCAATATTGTAGGTTGGAATCTTTTGATTAGAATATCTTCATGGAGAATTGGCATGCCTAATTTGTGGGCGTGACCTTTGATTAGATGGAAATGTGACTCCACCCATTCCAGGTGGGTGTTGATTAGTTTACTGGAATCCTTTAAAAGAGGAAACATTTTGGAAAAAGTAGGAAATGATAGAACCGAAACAGAGAGAGAGCTGATACAGATAATTGGAGCCCAGCAAATGTTGCCATGAGATACTAAGCAAGCCAGAACCTGGAGAGAGCCAAAGGAAGCTAAGAGATAAAAGCTAGTCCTAAAGAAGCAAAGTGAGGAACCCCCACAGGAACCGAGGCTGAAAGCATGGAACCCAGGAGCAAGGGAACACAGCAGATGCCAGCCATGAGACTTCCCAGCTGACAGAGGTGTTCCCAACCCATTGGCCTTTTTTGAATTAAGGTATCTTTCCATAGATGCCTTAGTTTGGGCATTTACATGGCCTTAGAACTGTAAACTTATAACTTATTAAATTCCCCTTTTTAAAAGCAGTTCCAGTCCTGGTATATAGCATTCTGGCAGCTTTCAAATGAGAATATTATGTTACAGAAATAAACTTTTATAGCCAAAATCTTTTCAATTTTCAATGCAGCCAAAATCAGTAACCAATTAGGGACCAATCAACAAATTTAAACAGACACTTAACATTTATTATATTTAAGCAATACACCAATTAATAGCTAGACCAAATACACTAATAATCAAAACAGCTTTAAATGTTCAACTCACTGATTAACAATTAAACAAGCATTGAACTCTTACTATACCCAGGTAACACACTGGTTAGCTCTTAAGGCCTACTTAATTTCATTAAATACTAACTAATTGTAGGATTACTCATTTTTAGATATACTCAACAGACAAATTTAGATCAGGGCTTTAATCCCCATATAGCATGGTACCCAGAAAATAGCTATAGAGGTCAGAGCAAAGGGGATCATTCTGGAAATGTGACCCAAGCCTATGTCAAGGGGACTCAAATTGTCATATTTACTCCCCAGTCCACTTTTACTCTGATGATCCACTCTCCCAGTCAGATGTCTGGACATGGAACCGGAAATAGTTTCTCCCTTTGAAGTTTTTAAAGTGCCAGAACTCTGGAGTGTTAGCAGAACAAAGAACCCTGCTTGCCAAGCCTCTAGCTTAAATTTGGTCTAGCAGCCAACAAAAGACCTACCTGGCTTACCTACTCTGCTGGAGCTCCAGAGCCTTGGGCATCCATCCCATAGTTCAAAGCCATGGATTCTTCTGCCCAAAACTGTCAATAACCAATTCCTGTGATACTGGGGTTTTGAAGAGAGACAGAATTTATTACTAGGCATGTAGCAGGAGAGCCGATGGCCTAGTGGCCCAAAATCTGTTTCCTTGAACTGCAGTAGTTCTGATATATATATATATATATTTTGACATGGGTTGGCACTGGGAATTTTATGGAGTTTTTTTTTTTTTTTTTAAGTGTTTTTGGTTTTCTTGATAATTTACATTTTTTTTGGTATTGGCCGGCTCCAGGAATTGAACCCAGGTCTCTGGCATGGTAGGCGAGAACTCTGCCACTGAGCCACCATTGCCTGCCCCTGATAGTTTTATTAGAGAAAAAGATGGGCAGGATTTAGGATAATGAACACAGTGACCCCAGATGATGTAATTAGAGGTGATCTAATTATTGAGCATGTGCAGATTGATTATAGGCTTATTCAGAGAATGTATTAATAAAAATAGTGGAATGAGGTATAAGTGAGTTGCAGGTTAAAGTCCAAGCTACTGCACATGTCAGGTAGGCCCACTTTGGTTAGATCCAGTGTCAGTTATCAAGATAACTTCACACTTGGGGTGGGTTAGTTCTGGGCTGACCCAAGATGTTTCATTAATAAACATTAGGGGGTATTTTTAGTAATTAAAAGACTCTAAAGTTGAAAAACTGGATAATCGTACAAATGAAAGTTAGCCACAAAATTTTTACAATCACAGGGGCAGAAGAAAAGGGCTACACAACCATTACCAGAAATCAAGGCAGCTATGTTACTATTTAGAGATTTCAGAAATTTCCCTCTGTCTACTCCAATATACCAGAAAGCAAAAAGGAATACCCATATAATAATTCAGAAATCAAAATCATCCTGATTTCTCCATTACACCAGTGCAGCACTGTCTTGATTTCTGTAGCTTTATATTAAGTCTTTAAATTGGGCAGTGTGAATCCTTCGGCTTTGTTCTTTTTCTTTACTATTTTGGATCTTCTGCCTTTTCATATAAACTTTAAGATAATTTTGTCAATATCTGTTAAATAGCTTGCTGGGGTTTTGTTGGGATGACATTGACTCATAATGAATTTGGGAAGAAATGGCATCATAACAGTATCGAGTTTTCTAACCCATGAACATGGAATATTTCCCATTTATTTCAATCTTCAATCTTTGACTCTTTTCTCAGAGTTTTGTAGTGGGCTCTATATGGAACCTGTACATACATTCTTAGCTTTATACCTAAATACTTCATTTTTATGGTGCTTTGTAAATGATGTTGTCATTGTAATTTCAAATTCCAATTATTCATTGTTGGGATGTAGGAAAGCAACTGAGTTTTGTATATTAACCATGCATTCTGTGACCTTGCTATACTTGTTTATTAGTTTCAGGTGTTTTTTCGTTGATTCCTCAATATTATTGTTAAATGTTCCCACAAGTTTATGTCTCTAGTGGCTTCATTGCAGGGAAGAAGATCTTTTCTGTAAGTGCCTGAATTTACTTCTCTTTCCAGATTTTGGGGTAGTAATTTGCCCTGCAATCTCAGTTCTATGATGCATCCAAGAAAAGTCATCCTTTTTCTATTTGTTCAGCTTTCTCTTATTGTAAGAATGGTACTGACAATTTTCAAGCATTTTATAGGATGTAGCTGAAACTGGAAATGTAGTCAGGTTTTTGCTCTGTATAAATGTCTGTCCATGTACTTTGGCTCTGGAGAGACTCAGCTCAATTTTCATCATCTTCATGAAAGCTTCTTGGGTCACTCCAGCCTAGTGCTTTCTTACTTCTAAGCTCCTTTGGTGATATTAATAAATACAATAATAACGATAAAAATAGATAACTTAAATTGAATACTGGCTTTATCAGGTCCTGTGTTACTCTTTATGTTGATTAACCTAATCCTACCCAAAACTCTATGAGATAGATTATAACTCATTTATTGTTTATTAGCCTCATTTTACAGATGAAGAAATGAAGCCCAGGGAGCAATCTGTCCAAGGTCACACTTTTAGTTAATGCAAGTGCCCACATTGGCCTCTGCTCTTCACTCATACGCTATTCTGAATCCAGTAAGCAAATCAGAAGAGTATCAGATACAAATTAACACCACCCAGAAGGCTCTTACTAAACACCAGTTTTATTATTTTACTTTGATACACTGTAATTTTTTTTCTTGAACCAGGCTGTTACTTTCTTCACAAGGCAAGAACCACAGTTTTTGGGAATAGCTCATTCATGTAGACAGGGCTAAAAAAATATTTGTGGCATGAGTTATGAATTATCAGAATGACTGCATAGATTTATAGTCTCAAAGTCTTCTATAGAAGACTGGACTCTTGTATTTATAAGCACTTCCTTTGCCCCCTCTTAAAGCTCATGGTACCAATTCTTCAATGTCATAGAATTTCATATATTACATCAGGATTAATATATCAGGACCCATTATTGCATGGCTTGTGCATGTCTTGCTCTTCTGCCTATAGTGGACTTATGAAAAGATAAGAATACTTCTCTCTCATAACTGCCCTCCCCTCCCTTATGCCCCACCCATAGCTTATTCTAAAGGCCCCAAGTGAGAATTATTCATGGAAGGTTTTTTTTCATTAACCATTGGAGGTAGATCATTTGATTGGGGAGGGGAGTAGAAGAACTCTAAGGAGGGAGAGTTGGAAGTTATCTGAACTCAGAATAAAAGCATTGGATCCCCAAAGAGAGGGAATTTAAAGAGATGTCATGTTTCTCAACATTGCAAGGACCTGTGTCCTGTTCCAATAAAGCTCCCTGGTCATGGTCAGGTGGGTTACTGCCATGGAAGGAGGTGGAGGCTGGACACAGGACATCATGGAAGCCTCACTTAAGCACTGAGAATAGACTCACTTTGCTAATGGACTACAAAGGCGTGGAGACTGAGCATCTCGTTTGCAACCAGGATGGATGAAGACCAGAAGCCCTGTTTTCATTTTCTAAGTTTGATTTATCTACCTAGAATTTTCTTGAGCCTTGGGAGAAGGGAGAAAGGTGAACTGTTAGACATGATGGTAATTGATTTTCTTGTCTACTCTGTCAGGTAGAATCTCAGATTAAGGAGATTAACTATAATTTACAATAAATAAAGTAATGGGCTACACTTTGTTTCTCAATCTTATGGAGTGAATCAGTCCTCTATCACAGTTTCAATCTTTATAATTATGGCTCAGTGTTTTTTGGCAACTAATATATCTTGAAGTAAGTATAATTTTAAAATGTAAGGGGCCTGAGAAATCCTCCTGTGCAAAGACCTCTCTTCAGAGATGGCAAAAGTGACTTGTTCAGGGTCACATAGTGAAGAGCAGAAACAAGACTAGAGTTCAGTCATCCCACCCTCCTGTTTACATGCTTTTCCTCTACTCTGCTCCTGTATGAATCTGGTACTTTACTTTATATAGATTGATTATTTAATCTTATAAATCAATTGGTTTTTCTCTATCAAATCTGTTCTCTTCATTACATTTATTTTAATAAAAATTGATTAAAGGAAAAATATCACACTTAAAGTTGTTACCATAGCACATGCGCTGGTTTGAAGCTACTGTGTATCCCTGAAAATCTGTGTCCTTTAATCCTCATTCCATATTGCTGGGTAGGATCATTTTTATTGTTTCCATGGAGATGTGACCCACCCAATTGTGTGTGGTAACTTTTGATTAGATGGCTTCCAAAGAGATGTGTCTATACCCACTTAAGGTGGGATCGCTTACTGCAGCCCTTTAAGAGGGCACCATTTTGGAAAAAGTTCAGTGCCAACAGGGCCCACACAGCCAGAGACTTTTGGAGATGCATAAAGAAAATATCCCTGGGGAAGCCATCGAAGAAGCTTTATGAAATGAGAAGAGAAAGCTGAGAGAAAACCCTGAATGTCATTGGCCTTCTTGAGCCAAGATATCTTTACCTGGATACCTTAGTTTGGACATTTTTATAGCTTTCCTTAATTTTGGGATTTTTGTGGCCTTAGAATTGTCAACTTGCGACTTAATAAATTCCCCTTTTTAAAAGGCATCCTGCTTCTGGTATGTTGCATCCTGTTAGCTTACAAACTAAAACAGCATGTTTCCCTTTTTGCATATTCCCTTCTAATACTTTCTATGAAAACATTTATACAGCGAACTCATTTAATACTAAAACTATTTTATACTGGAGTTTAATTTCCTTAATTGTCCCTTTAAACTATCTTTTTGTTTTTCTGCTCGTCCATTTGTTGTATTTCTACTTATCCTTCATGTTCTTTTCACTCCTCCTTCCTAGATTCTTGGGGAATGTCCTTACTTTTTTCCATCTCCTATCTAGGGCTGAGGTCCAGCTGCTGAAATACTTAAGTGGCAGCAGTCCTATAGTCTCAACCCCAGCTGATAGTTCCAGGATCCCAGTCTGTCTAAAAACCAGAAGAAAGCTTCCCTACACCCCTATTCTTCATTTTCAAGAGCAACAAAGCTCACCTGCTTGGCTTCAGGAACCAGGAGGATTCATTACATCAGAGGCTTAGCTCCCCTACGGCTCCTGTGGGTCAGAAGCATCCACTGGTGCAGCTGTTTTTCCTGTGGGCTCTTGCATCTTTGAAGACAGGCTCTTTCCAGAATTTACACCTTAGGTTCTAAGATCACTGCAAGGCTGGTGCTCTTCCTCTTGTCTGGTTCAGAGGACACAAAATCCCCTGGTCAGCTCAATGCCTTCCTTCTGGACCTCAGCAGCACTGAGATACTGCTTGCTCAAAAATCCCCAGCTCTAGTGCTGCTGGGCTCAGGTGCAGTACTTGGATTTTCTACTTAGATAGTGAGATGAAGCTTTCCAAAGGGAGGAGAACTCAAACTGGCTGTCAGATAATAGATGGAAGTTTGAAAGGAGTGAGGAGGACATTTCAGGTAAGGGAGAAAACATGAACAAAGATAAGGAAAATCAAAGATGTGCCCTGGAAATAATAACTCTGGATATATCCGAGAACCCCACAGTCATAAAATCATAACCCATCTGTTTCATGAAATATATAAGGAACAGCTACTTTGAAAAATCCTTTTATAGTACCTTATTATAAATATATAAATACGTATTTGTAATACACATAAAAGTATTATATGTGATGGTGTCCATAAAGTCTGTACAGTGTGAATTTTTAATAACTTCACTTCTATATATGATATAAGAAATCTGCAAAATGTGACAGAGAGAGAAATTACTCAGATTTAAAATATTGAAATGTTAACATTCAATGAATCTACAATCATCTTGGATACATTTGGATATTCTTATTATACATATTATACATACTATATACATAAGGTTTATTACATAGAAAGTAAAATAAAGATATTAAAACAAATCATTTAACAGTTTATTTGAATTTTGAACAGTTATCCCTGTGATAGATTGAATTAAGTGCATCAGTTTGGACATGTTCTTAACCTCAGTCTGCATCGCTGTGGGTGGGAACCCATTGTAAACAGGACCCTCTGAAGATGTTATTTTAGTTCACCTGAAGCAGGGTGGGCCTTCATGTGATGCCTGGAGTCCTTTATAAGCAGCAGTAGTTCAGACATAGATAGAGAGACACAGGGAGAAGCCAGAGGCCAGGAGTCAGGAAGAGAAAGGAACCATGTTGCCATGTGACGCGAGGCAGAGGTACAAGCAATGAAGCCCCAAGGATTGTCAGCAGTCAGCACCAGAATGTTGCAGCGTTTGTGGAGAAAGACTCACCTTTCTGATGCCTCAATTTTGGACTTTTCATAGCCTTAAAACTGTAAACAATAAATTCCTGTTGTTTAAGGCAAGCATTGTGTAGTATTTGTCATTGCAACCTGTAAACTTAAGACCCTCCTTTTGTTGTATGTTTTTAATCATTTTATATATCACACAGAAGTGATTTACTTATGGTTCATGTGGCACCAGGACTTTATGAACACCTGATATTTACTGGATGCACACGTACACATATAAATCAGTATTTCTCAAATTTGAGTAGGCATCACACCACCTAGAGGCTTCCTTAGACACAGACTGCCAGGGTCCACCCAAGGCTTCTGATTCAGTAGCTCTGTAGGGAGGCCTGAGAATATGCATTTCTAACAAGTTCTCAGGAGCTGCTGATGCTGTTTGTAGGAGTCTACTTTTACAGAATCACAGATGTATTAGTTTGCCTAAGCTGCTATCACAAATACCACAGACAGGTTTTGGCTTAAATAACAGAAATTTGTTGGCTCATGGTTTCAGAGGTCAGAAGAACAAATCCAGGTTGGCAAGACCATGCTTTCTCACAGGGTCTGTAACTTCTGGTCCTGGCTTGCTGGCAATCCTTTCTTCTTTCTAGTCTAGTTTCTGCTGACTTTTAGCTTCTCCCTGTGGCTTTCTCTGACTCTGGCTTCTGCTTTCTTAAAGGTCTCCTCTGGTAATCTGGTTTGAAGCCCACCCTTCTTTGGTTAGCCACACCTTAATTGAAAATAATACCTTCAAAAAGTACTGTTTACAAGGGGTTCACACCCACAGGGATGCCAGTCAAGATTCAGAACATGTCTAAATTGAGTCGCACAATTCAACCTACCACAATAAGTATATAAAATACATTGAGCAAAATATTCTGGGTGATAGGAAAAATAAAGAGTATTTTCCCCTCATTCACTCTTTATTGTCTATATTTATCTATCTGTACCTATCTATCCAACTATCTATCTATCTATCCATTCATTCATTTCAATCTTTCCCAGGTAAGACTGATTCGACATGGCAAATGTTGCCATTTTCTTCTGATCCTAGCTAACAAGGAAGAATGAGATGACTTATCTTTCATCCTGCCTGTTGCCATGGTCCCTTTACACGTTTCCTTGCCTCCCATCTCTGTTTCTCTGATCCTTTTCCTACACAGCTGCCAATTGCTCTCTGAAAACAGGTCACTCTTCAAAACCTCTAGTGACTTCCACTAAATACTTACAGGAGAGCAGGAACTCAGACTCAGCTCTGCCTGATTTGAAATGGAACTTAAACTGCTATAATATCCTGCCTTCCTCACTGTGTGAATTGAATGGATAATTAAAACATAAGCTGTCCCTTTTAGGAAATAATTTCAACTTTATTCCTCATTAAGTTCTTCAGTTCTGACTAATAAGGAATTGTTTGGTGAAGCCCATACACATTTAATAAACTATTACAGTGGAACAAGCATTGCATGGATTAAGGTATCTTTCCCATCTAACCCATACTTTTGGGTTTGAATAATGAATAAACAAACAAACAAAAATCCCCAAATGCAAACAAACAAAATAGCAAAACACAAGAGAGCGAAGAAATGGAGAAAGGCCTTATCAAAAGACAGGGTAATCATTCTCTAAGGTTGCAAGGAATAAATACTTTTCTTTGAAGCCTTCATGAATTCTGTCTCTAAAAACTTAGGCACACTTGGGTGCATAGGTGTTTCAGGGGTAGAATGCTCGCCTTCCATGCGGGACACCCTGGTTTGATTCCTGGATCATGTACCCCACCCCAAACAAACAAACAAACAAAAACAAACTTAGGCACACCTATCAAAGCAGAAACTTAGTAAAACTAGAAAATGTGCTATTATAGAAATAACCTGGATTTTAGTGGTGGCACTTCAAAAAATAGTCTGTGTGTCTTTGATCAATACACTTTATTTCTCTGGGCCTCCATTTCTTCATCTGTATAGTGAACGGTTGGATCCAGGTGATCTCCAGAGCTCCTTCAAGCACAAGTTATTCTAGAATTTCAATATTCTGTGAAAAAATGTACAAAGCAGTGTTTAATTGTAAGTTTGCAAAATTGTCTTTGAGGTCAGCTTCATTTGCTCCTGAAGTTTTAAGCTTTTATTGATTACCTATTTCCTAAGGCCACTTCTGTTGATGGGAACAGAGGGGACAGAGAAGCAGAGAAACCCCTGTACCCTAACCCTTCTACTTTTGGCTTCTCACTGCAAAACATTCCCCAGGACTTGGGGACCAGATGGCAACACTTTTGAAGATGCACTAAGAATTTGAATTCTGGTTCATATTAAATATCATGTATAAATTATTCATCTAGAGCAGCTGTAAATGTATATTATCACACTGCATTAAACATTAATATTGCAAAGACCAGCCTGTAGGACCCCCTGAGGATACTGAGGAACACCACTGGTCCATCAACTAAATTCCAGATTTAGAATCCAGGTGACTTAGGCAAAAGTCTTTAGAAGGAATTGTTATTATTAGGGCAATGTACAAAGGACATGAGCATTGTTCAGAAATAAATGACAACAGCTAACATTTATTGAGGTCTTACTATGTGCTAGGTACTCTTCTAAGTTCTTTACACATATTGTTATGTTTAATCTCCCTAACAACTCGATAATGTAAGCGTTACTACTTACTTTGCACAGTTGGGAACTATATTCATTAAGCAGCAACTACGTACCAGAAACTGTTCAAACAGTGGGGAACAGAGTGGAATAAAACATGACCATGGTTTTATGGAACTTAGTCTCTGGTGAAATGAAACAGACAATATGTCCCCAAACCAATAAATGAACAAGATAATTTCACAGAGACGTAAGTGCTGTGAAGTAAATGCAACAGGGTTATGTGATAGCAAATATCTGAGAAGGGGTTATTATAGATTGCTTGGTATGAAAATTTCTCTCTAAAGAGGAGACATTTGAGCTGAAGAGTCTAGGTCAATTTGTTTAATAGTCTGTTTCCTAAAAACCAGTGGAAAATAGTTCTTCAAATGATCATTGAGTTGAAATGTCAGTTTGCCAAAAACTTGCTTTAATCAATTAAATATGATGACATTTCACGCTTCTCTGTGGTTACCTAGTGTCCAATCTATTTTTGGAATGGCAGTTTTCTGAGCATTGCCATGTTTAGCTGTTGTACATGCCACAGTGTCAAGACCATCATAAGCAGTAGGGATGGGTTTCTATTTTCTGAAGCATTTTCTTTCCAGTCTACAGTTTTTTCTATTTTACTTCAGCTTGTCTTGTGGAGAGACAAGATAGGTAGAACCACTGTAGAAATTGCTATAAATCAAACAGAATTGTATACTGTCCAGAAATAATTTCTCAGACTAGGCTTTCTTCAAGTCAGTTCATGCCCACCCCCACCCCAAGTACCATGTTGGCTGCTCAGAAGAATAACTTTGTTTATTAACTCTTGAATAGGACCTGTTGAGCCCTTTCTTCTCTTTTTCAGGGACCCTTTTCACTCCCCTCTCTCTGCCTTTGAAACTGGCCCAGATTTCTTCAATCTTATTTTTGCTTATTTAATAACTACTAGAGATTGAATACTGCATGTTTGTTATGCCAACACTCATTTGGATCCACTTGGAACTTGCTTTCATTTATTATGGAAGCTGGAAAGACAAGAATTATGTTCCTCTAATTTGTAGCCAGGATATAAGCACACGGTCTAGGGTCTGCCCATCAGAAGACCCCCAGATTTGGAGGTGGAAATAAGCAAAGTGAAGAGGCAGATGCCACACAGGGAGACTGGCTTTTCTAACAGTATAGTGGTGAGATGTCTAGGGCAGCTATAGCATCTGGTTAAATGGCAGTGGTGGTGCTTTCTCTAAAATGGCTCTATGATGGGCTTGAGTGTTTTTCTTTTTCTTTTTGGATGTTTTTTTTTTTTATAACTGTTTTTTTTTCTGGATTGTGTAGTATAAGTCTGGTTATTTTGGTCTCACTGAGATTCATGAGCCACATAGTATCTTTTACTAGATTACTTTATGCTTATAATAACTGAAGTAGATTCTGTTGTCTTCCATCAAGAACTCTGATCAACACACCTGATTGTCTTCACATTTTATTGAGCTACTTGATGATGGAAAGTCATCAGAGGAAGAGTGCTCTGTTGGTAGAATGACCAATGATGAGTGATATTTAGGAGGATCTAATTTATACTATGTGGGTGGTCACTGACTGTCTCCTCTTACATCTGATTGCCTTTTTCTTTTCTTAGATTTCCCTTCTATCTTCCTGCTCTGGGTAGGATAAGGAGCTCTTTGGTTTGCTACTTTCATAAGCTGCTGATCTGTCAGACTTGATAAAAAATGATGAAAGTTATTAATTTGTTTTAATGTTAATGGACCTTATGTTGCATCTGAAATAAAGATGTGGCTATGAGTTTATTGTGAATACCATGACACATACAAATGGGCTGTAAAATCCAAGTCAACTCAATCTAGTTCTAATCAGATGGCACTGATTTTGCCATATGCTATATGCTAGGAGCTGTGCTAGGGGTCCATGGATGAATTTATTTTCCAATGTATACTTAGCATCCTAACACAGCATCTGGTATATAATACAGCATAATGAGGTATTTTGTGAATAGATGAGTGAATGTGGATACACTCTCTGCCCTCCAGGGGCTCAGTCTAGGAGGGAACTCAGACATGATAAATATATAATTACAAGTGCAATATAATTAGTATATGCAATGTACAATAGGAAGCAGTTTCATTTGTTAGCTAAGAGCATTGGATAGATATGCAGAATTTCTGGATTTGACTCCCCACTGAGCCTTTTAATTTGTGATCTTGAACAAATTACTTAAACCTATGTCACAATTTTTGTCTATAAAGTGGAAACGATAACTATAACCACCTTATAGGCCTGTTGTTAACTTAAGGAAGATACTTGGAATAGTACCTGTCCCATTGAAATGTTTAATAATAAAAATAAACCTTGGTAGGAGAGAGTGATTGGTTTTGTCTGGTTATGTCTAGGATCACACAAGAGAAGTTGATGTCTTCACACAAGGAACAGCAGACCCTGGAGGAATAACCTTTCCAGAGTCAGATCTATAAAAAAGTATAGCAGTTTCTGGGAGCTGAAAAGGGGTTCTAATTAACTGAATTACCCTGAGATACAGTGGGGACAATTGGAGGGCATGTTGCTAGAGCACACAGTGAGACCAGAGGGTAAGGTAAGGTCTGGATCACAAAAAAATTCATAGACCCCTTTCATCAAACAAAGCAGCCCTGATTTCAGCAACTGGCTCATCCTAGTCCATTTGGAAGACTGCACTCCTTCCTCTGTGCCCAGCCCTGACTTGCTTAGCTATTTCCCAGTGCTCTAGTTTGCTGGCTGCCAGAATACAATATACCAGAAATGGAATGGCTTTTAAAAAGGGGGGTTTAACAAGTTGCAAGTTTACAGTTCTAAGGCCATGAGAATGTCCTAATGCAAGTCTATAAAAATGTCTAAATTAAGGCCCAATAAGAGGTTACCTTCACTCAAGAAATGCCAATGAAGTTCAAGATTTCTCTCTCAACTGGACAGGCACATGGCGAACATGGCAACATCTTCTAGCTTCTTTTCTAGGCCTCTTGCTTCATGAAACTCCCCCAGGGCTGTTCTCCTTCATCTCCAAAGGTTACTCACTGGCTGGTGGACTCTGTAGTTCTCCTGTCTCTGCTGCTCTTTTCATTCTCAAAAAGGGACTCTCTTCAAAATTCTTCCTCTTTAAAGGATTCCAGTAAACTAATCAAGACCCACATGGAATGGGTGGAGTCATTTCTCCATCTGATCAAGTTTAATACCCACAATTTGGTGCATCACATCTCCGTGGAGATAACTTAATCAAGCTTCCAACCTAGGGTACTGAATAAGAATTCAAAGAAATGGTTGTTCCCACAAGATTAATTAGGATTAAAACATGGCTTTTTTAGGGTACATAAAGCCTTTCAAACCAGCACATCCATGATCTGCCTGTGCATAACCTCCTGTTAGCTGCTTGGAGTCAGAATTTTGATCTAATGATCTCTTCATTACACTCTGTGCTTAATAAATATCTGCTGGAAAAAAATGTTTATTGAACACATACACAAAGAAAGCTTTTTATCTTAATGCTGTGAAACAGAGGCTCCGAGAAGTTTAGTAATATGCCTAAGATCACGCAGCTTTATGCAGTATAGGCAGGACTTAAATTCAGGACTATTTGAATTTGAAGTCCTTTCTCTTATTCATTGCCTTATACTATAGAGCAGCTACAATTATTGTTTCTGTTTTCCTTCCTTAATGGATAAATAGAGATGATTGAACTTGACAAAATCTTTTATTTATTTACTCATTCGTTTGGTCAATCATTAACATTTATTGATGCTTGATTATATTGGGTTTGCAGTCAGACAATTAGGCATGATATATAAGGATATTAAGTGTTCAGGAGATGGAACTAAATCAAGCCAAGGCTATGGCAGACATAGGATGACAATTCTAAAAAAGGTTTGAATGAAAAAAATTTTCAAAATGCTTGAAAAATTTTGGTGAACCAAGGGATTGGGTGGTTTGAGTTTGGGTAAATTCCTTCATGCATTTAAGCTGTAGTAAAAAATGCCAACACTCTCTGTTTGGGAAAAACTGTGAATTCAATAACAAAACTGAATCTTTCTGATGCCAGAGCCCCCAAAGCCAATTTTCCACTCAGTAATGCATTGGTTTGGTGTTATAGTTCCAGAATTACTTTTCTCTCTTTTTATATTTCAATCTTCCTTGCTTCCATTTTTCCTTTAAAATCCAAACTCTATAATGAGGTTTGGAATCAGCATCTTCATGTTTAACCCAGAATTACTCCTATAAGTTTTTAAATAATCTTTATTTTAGATGATTCACAAGGAATGGTTAATTTCACGGGTTTGTGAAATGCTGAAGCTTGCCTTTTCTTATTAAACCTGCCCACCTACTGCAACAACAGCTCAATACTATCAGATTATTATTTTATGAACAAAATTATTAGTATTATTATTTTATATAAAATGATCAGATAAACATTAGTAGTCATATATTAATGATAAGAAAAAGAAATTTATGGGTCTGGGAAAACCCAACTTTGTTTTTTATTTTGTTTGGTTTTGTTTTGTTTCTTTGTTTTTAAAAATTGTGTTAAAACTGAAAACATATTTTGCCAGCCACCTCCTCCTTTGCCTTTTAGAAAGCCCATATGCTCTTCAGGGGAAAATTGAATTCAACTTCATCTGAGTCTTTGCAGAATTTTAAAAGAGCTATTTGATGTGCAAGAAGATGTCTTTAAAAAATCAGACCTAAAGCCAATTGCTTGGAAAAAGTTCACATCACATTTCCCCAAAACTTTGAAAAAATATTCAGGTTGATTAAAAAGTTCAGTCCTCTTCTGCTAATTAGAATTAGGCTCACACACTGGCAAGACATATTTACACATTGCTTATTTTCCAATAACTTTTAGGAGGTCATAAATTTGGTCCATATTCAATACTCAATAAACCCATTTGCTCTGTTAAGCATCTGGATATTGCAGCTTTTGTGATTCCCCTTTCTCACTATGGAGTGGGTTCATTTTCTCAGTTGGAGAATATGTTGCTGTATGTAAACCCAGCAACTTTGAAAGAAAATAACCAATTGAAGGTTGTTATAAGGCATCTGAGCCTCCTAAAATCTACTTGCATCTGCTCTAGCATAGGCAGGAAACCGATTAACTCAATGTTTGACAACAAATTAGAATTAAGTTCAACAGGATGAGAACTGAAAATTGGAGGAATTTGGGTTCAGATCCTTAGTTTTCTCCCTACCTGGCTTTATGGCCATATCAAAACATTTTTTTCCCTCTTTGGGCCTGAGTTTCCTCATTTGTAACAGAAGGGGTTGGAATATAGCCATAGTTTTCAAACTGGGCTCCTTAGAGCAGTCTGGTTTCACAGAGTTATTTCAAGTGATTCCTTGCTTTTACAAGTTTTATATATTAACATTCTGCAGAAGACTGCTTTAGACTAAAATGATTCAGCTGATACTAAACAGAGATGAAACAGCCTTCAATCATAGTGTTTTAAAATTTTTAAACTTATTTAATTTTACCTTATTTAAGTGCTTGAAAATTATTTTATTCTGCCATGGGTTTTATTTTATTTTTTTAATTTTTTACATGGGCAGGCACCAGGAAATGAACCTGGGTCTCCAGAATGACAGGCAAAAACTCTACCTGCTGAGCCACCATGGCCAACCCTTGTCATGGGTTTTAAATGACTGAGGGAAAATGATACCCAGGTCAGAGATTGAAAATAGAAATTTGTTTTAATTGTTGATACTGATCTGTTCTATCTCAAAGGACACAAGCCTAGAGTTGTATTTGAAACAGACTGCTGGGTTTTATAGCAACCTACTTTCAGTCACCTTGGAAAAAGTTGGTATCAATACCTCCTACAGTTGAATATATGCATAACTTAGGACCCAGCAATTCCACTCCTAGGAAAATGCCCAACAGAAACACATGTATATGTTTACCAAAAGACATATGAGAGAATGTTCATAGCTTTACTAGTTGTAATTATCTCTGGTTGGAAACTCTACAAATGTCCGTCAACAATGGAAAGGAGAAATAAATTTGTGTTTTATTCGTGCAATGGAAAGTCAGTCAACAATTAGAGTGATAGATCTATAACTACATGCAGAGATGCGAGGGTAGTTCAGTGGTAGAATTCTCACCTGCCATGCAGGAGACACGAGTTTGATTCCCGGTCCATGCACTTTAAAAAAAAAACCAACAAATAAACAAAACATACAAAAAGCAAACAAACAAAACAAAAAATTCAATAAATGGTGCTGCAATAATGAGATATTCACATGGAAAAATGATGAAATGTGACCCTGCCATGCAGCATACAAAAAAAAAACTTTATAACTATATGCAACGTGGAGATGAATATCACTAAAATAACTGTGGGCTCATTTGTGAAATACAAAAACAGGCAAAAGTAACCTATTTTGCAAGAAGTCAGAATTATGCATGCCATTGTGAAGGGAGATGGAAAAGTGGAAAGAAGCATAAGGGGGCTTTTGAGGTGCTTATCATGTATTGTTTCTTGATCTGCATGCTGGTGTCTTCAGTTTGTGAAAATTTATCACGCTGTACACGTTGACAGTGAACTTTTCTGTATGTAGATTATACTCGTAGAAATTTTTTAAGTTGCCCCATATTTTATTCCCAAATATGCTCCCCCAAATTAGTGCAATGTTAACAACCCAAGTGCCTACCCACAGACAATGGATAAAAAAATGTGGCATATACATGCAATAGAATGTTATGCAGCCATAAAAGTGGAATAAAGTTCTAGATACAAGCTACAATATGGATGAAACTTTAAAAACATTGTAAGTGAAATAATCTAGTCATAAAAGGACAAATATTGTATGTTTCTACTTATATGAAATAACTAGAATAAACAAATTCATAGAGATCGCTAGGGGCCATGGGGAGGAGGGCATGATGAGCTTTTGCTCAGTGACTGCAGAGGTTTTTTTGGCTCATATAAAAACCTTGATAATGGATGGTATGGTAGTGCAACAAGGTGAATTTTATTAATATCACTGAGATGTACACTTAAAAATGGTTAGAATGGGAACTTTTGTATTTCATGTATTTGCTACCAGAATACATTAAAATATAATACAGTACAATAAAAATAACATTATCAATTCTGACAATACTTTATTTGTGTATCATGGGCAAAAGGGCATGTTTTAAAATTTAAGGTGTTAAATTGAAACAAAACTGGACTGAAGGGATTTATCAAATCATGCAAATGATTACCTGTCACCCTTGACCTGTAGATATTGGTTATAGTGCTTCTATTAATTGTAAACTTGGAAGATGCTGGCATATGATCTTTTATATCAGTTGACAAGCCTTCTCCTATTAAACTCCAAAGATCTTCTGTTTCCTCCCATGGAAGATTAACTGCTGCAAGAATTTCTCTCCTGATGTGAACAACTAAAACTGAGGAAATTGTGTTAAGCAATGGTTTTTAGACATTGGAAACCAGGCCGTGCGGGACTGTGATGCCTAAGAAAAGGAAAACAGAGAAGGTAAACCTTGTAGTGGTCCCATCTTACTCCATAAAAGAGGAACTGAGACAGAGCCCAGGGGCCTCACTGGGTTGAGGATAGAGACTGGATTTGAGGGAGGCTGATGGGGTTAGAATTTGAGGCTTTGAGTATTGGATAGGGGGTCTGCAATAGTGAAAGGGCTCCTGAACACTTGAAAGGGGCCCCCTCAAGTCTTTGAATAAATACTAATGTGTGTATGTATTGCAGGAAAATACTGAGGTTAGGGCTAGAAGTACGGGAAAGGAGCAGGATGAAAAATTCTCAAGGTTCACAAGGACTTAGGATAGTTCATATTTCTACAGCCATAGTTAGTTATTCTAGAACATTTAGTAGAGTGCTCAGAGGGAGCATATCTTATTGTGGAGTTAAATTAGCCCCAGAATAAAACCCGCTCTGGATCTGCCCTGAAAAACCTTAAAGGCAAGTACTGTGAAGATTAAATTTTCTCTTCAAGTTACTTAAGTTACTAGACTGAACAATGACTTGCAAAGATATCTAGGTTCTACTCCCTGGAACCTGTGAATGTTACCTTTGATGGCACAAGAAACTTTGCAGATGTGATTAAGTCAATGATCTTAGGATACGGAGATTATCCTGGATTATCTGGGTGAGCCTGATAAGAAAGGTAGATAGAGATTTGACTACACAAGAGAAGAAAGCAGTGCAATGATAGAGAAGAGATGGGAGGGAAGGGCCACGAGTAAAGTAATGCTGGAAGCTGTCAGAAGCTGGAAGAGACAAGAAATGGAGACTGTGTGGGTGCTTCAGTAGGAAATGGGGTTGTTGATGCCTTTGTTTTAGGCCCATGATACTCATTTCAGATTTCTGGCTTCCTCCAGAATTGTAAAAGAATCATTTTTTTTTGTTGTGAGCAGCTAAGCTTGTAATAATTTTACAGCATCAATAAGAAACTAATCCAGGGGTCAAGCAAGAATTTAACAGTCTTTAAAAGAATATTATACGATCCAGCACCTGACAATGTACAATTTACAATGTCTGGCATCCAATAAAAAATTACTAGACATGTAAAGAATCAGAGATTTATGCCCTATAACCAGGAAAAAAAAGAGAGAGATGATGGAGATCTAAGGGCCTTAGAATAGCTAATATAAATCTTTTAAATATGTTTAAGCTTATAACATTTTTTTAAAAAAACTTGCATAAAGCAAGGAGAGAAATGAAATATATAAAAGAGACACAAGTGGTACTCCTAGCATAAAAAATGCAATGTCTTAAATGAAAAATTTACTAGATAGGAAAAATAGAAGATTATATTAAACATTTCAAAGGTGAAACCAGTAGTTTTGAAGATTTAGCAATAGAAATTATCTTTAAAAAAGCATAGTTAGGAAAACTACTGAGAAAAACCTGCCTCAGTGAGCTGTGGAAAATATCAAATGATTAACATACAAGTAATTAGAGTCTCAGAAGGAAAGGAGGTCAGAAAAACTATTTGAAGAAATAATAATAACTGAACTTTTTCCAAATTTGATGGAAGTTATAAACCCACAGATTCAAGAAGCTTAAAAAAAATCCCAAGCAAAAAAAATTATAAACTATAGCAAGCCACATCATCATCATTAAGCTATAGGAAAACAATGATAAAGAAAAGATTGTTAAAAGCGGATCAAGAAAAAGATATTTTACATTCAGAGAGATAAAGATAAGAGTGATAGTAGACATCTCAGTTTAAAAGCAGTGCTAAAAGAAGAAGCTCTGTACTAGACTACATAACAACAATAGTATCTTTCAAAATTGAAGGCAAAATGATGACTTTTTCCAGACCATCAAAATCTGATAAAATTTATTGCCAGAACCCTTGCAATACAAGAAATTTTAAAGGACTTTCTTCAGGTAGAAGGACAATGAAAGCAAATGGAAATTTGGATCTATACAAAGGAATGGAGAGTGCCAAAAATGGTAAACATGTGAATAAATATACAGGATATTTTTTTCTTATTTTAAAATCTTTTTAGGGCAGGCCATGGTGGCTCAGCAGACAGAGGTCTCACCTGTCATGCTGCAGACTTGGGTTTGATTCCCAGTGCCTGCCCATGCAAAAAAAAAAAAAAAAACTTTTAAAAAACATAACTGTTTAAGGCAAGAGAGATAGAATTCCAATCAATTACCACATAGAGCCACATCAGCCTATTTTATGAACTCATATCAGGAAGAGATGTTCAAGATATCTCTTGGTTGATAGGATCATGCCCAGTAAGTATGAAATTGCTGTGAGAATTGAATATGAGGAAAATTCAGTCCTGTGCTCCTAGGTTCTGTAGTACAGGTGCCACAACAACTGAAACCAGGTCTAGTAAGAGCTAGTCTGGGTTCCTTTCCTTAACTGCAGTCTTTACTGTTCAGTCCTCCTTTATGGACAAGGAGGCAGGCATGGAGAGAGGCATCAAGTTGAGTGATAAGAATGAGAAGTGGTTCCTTGGTGAAGTACAAACCTGGGGATCCTGTCTGAAATGAAGTTACCAAAATCATACACGGTCTAGGCTGAGAAGAGCTGATAAGGGGAAAGGTTCAAAGTAGGCTTTAAATATTGGACTTGGAGTGACTCCTGTTTGGAAGAGTAAGTAGTTGTAGTGACTTAGTATTTGGATCCTATATTTGAAACTCTGTGCCAGCAGATCTTAATATGTATTTTCAATTCTAGAAAACACAGACTAATTTATTGTGATAGAAAGCAGGTCAGTGTCTTGGGGATGGTGGTGGGTAGATGGGAAAGGATTTGATGAGAGATCACAAAGGGGTGTGAGGAAACATTTTGGGGGAGGGGAATGAATATGTGCATTATCTTGATTGTGGTGATGGTTCCATGGATTTAGATACATATGAAAAATTATTAAAAAAATTAAGTTCACCCATCTGGAGTCAGACTTGGTATCTGTTCTAGTTTGCTAGCTGCCAGAATGCAGCACACCAGAGATGGATCAGCTTTTAATAAAAGGGGATTTATTTTGTTCTTCAGAGGAAAGGCAGCTAGCTTTCCACTGAGGTTCTTTCTTATGTGGGAAGGCACAGGATGTTCTCTGCTGGCCTTCTCTCCAGGCCTCTTCTTTCCAACAACTTTCCCTGGGTGACTTCTTTCTGCATCTCCAAAGGCCTGGGCTGAGCTACGAGTGCTGAGATGAGGAATGCTGAGCTGCTTAGGCTGTGCTACATTGTGCTTTCTCATTTAAGCACCAGCCAATTAAGTCAAACATCATTCATTGCAGCAGGCATGCCTCCTAACTGACTGCAAATGTAATTAGCAACAGATGAGGTTCACGTACCATTGGCTCATGTCCACAGCAACAAAATTACATACGTTCATCTGGCCAAGTTGACAACTGAATCTAACTACCACATGTCCATCCCTTGTCAACTTGGCAACTACAAGCATCACCTTAAACAATATTAAGGTACAAAAAAAACTTCTTTTCCAGCTGCGGACCTGTAAATCTCAAAACAAGTTGTCTGATGCCAATATGCAAAGGAGGATATTCACAGGATACAGGTTTTCATTTCCATAGGGAGAAATTGGAAGAACACAGATGTAAAATCTGCAGGGCAAACACCATTGGATTTCAAAGTCTGAAAGTCATTCATCCTTCGGCTTTAGAAAGTGGCAGTCCCACCACTTTCTGAGGGCCTATGCAGTGGCCCACCTCTTCCCAAATCAACCTCGGGGAATGTCGAGGAGACTACCTCTCAGCTCCACTCTCTCCAGGCATCAGGGCCACCCCCGGGCTCTCTGCCATTTCTGGGGCACACGCTCAGCCCCTCCATGTGGTGGCAGCCAGGCTCTCCCCAGTTCCCCAAGGAGCATGCTGTACCTTCTCCAAGGCCTGAGGCTGCACAACTCTTCCACTGCAACAGGGTGGGAGACTCATCCTCGCCTTTCAGGGTAAACTCACCCTCTCCATGTATATGGGTGGGTCCACTCTCCTGGCCAAGGTTTCTTGGCTTCAGACCCAAGCTTCCATGGTTCTCATTCTGCAAACTCCAATCTCTCCCTTTGGTGTCTTCCTTAGTCAAGATTGGCAGTGGTTCCATTTACACCAACAGTCTCTTCAAGTACTCCAGGACTTCTCCATCATTCTATTTCAGTTCCTCCAAAATCTTCCCCTTAGCCATCCACAACATCGTTCCAACATATCTGGTATTTGCAAACCACAGCAGCACCCCATTCCCGGTACCAAATCTATTCTAGTTTGCTAGCTGCCAGAATGCAACACACCAGAAATGGATTGGCTTTTAATAAGAGGGGATTTATTTTGTTAGTTCTTCAGAGGAAAGGCAGCTAGCTTTCCACTGAGGTTCTTTCTTACGTGGGAAGGCACGGGATGGTCTCTGCTGGCGAAAAGCCACATGGAGGGGTTGAGCGTGTGTCCTGGAGATGGCAGAGAGTCCGGGTGCAGCCCTGATGCTTGGAGAGGGTGGAGCCGAGTAAAAGGTGGTCTCCCCAAAATCCCCCAACGTTGCATTTGAAGAGAAGCAGGCCTCTGCTTAGGCCCTTGGGACTGCTGCTTTCAGAAGCCCCAAGGTTAAATGACTCTCAGACTTTGAAATCTAATGGACTTTGCCCTGCAGGTTTTCAAAACTATATAGGTCCAGTGACCCCTGTGTTCCTTCCTCCCTATGGAAATGTGTATATGTATCCTATGAATGTTCCTCCTTTGTATGTTGGCAGCAAATAACTTATGAGTTTTCAAAGGTCCAGAGCAAATGGAGAGAATTTTGCCATAGGACAGACCATGCCTGTAACTGACTTGATGAGATTTTATACTGTCTCTAATTTTGTACTTCATTTGTATTGCTACTGAAAGGTTTAAGGTTTCTGATATTGTTATGGAATGAATGTATTTTATATATGGGAAAAACGTCTTTTTTAGGGACCAGAGGGTGGAATGTGCTGGTTTGAAAAGAAGTATGCCCCCTAAGAAAAACCATGTTTTAATATAAATCCCATTTCATAAAGGTAGAATAATCCCTATTCAATACTATGTGTTTGAAACTGTAATCAGATCATCTCCCTGGATGATGTGATTTAGTCAAGAGTGGTTGTTAAACTGGATTAGGTGATGACATGTCTCCACCCATTTGGGTGGGTCTTGACTGGTTTATTGGAGTCCTATAAACGAGGAAGCATTTTGGAGAATAGGAGATTCAGAGAGAGCAGAGCAGAATGACATAGCCATGAGAAGCAGAGTCCACCAGCCAGCAACCTTTGGAGATGAAGAAAGAAAACACCTCCTGGGGAGCTTCATGAAACTGGAAGCCAGGAGAGAAAGCTAGCAGATGACGCCGTATTCGCCACGTGCCCTTCCAGCTGAGAGAGAAGCCCTGACTATGTTCACCATGTGCCTTCTCACTTGAGAGAGAAACCCTGAACTTCATCAGCCTTCTTGAACCAAGGTATCTTTCCCTGGATGCCTTTGATTGGACATTTCTATAGACTTGTTTTAATTGGGACATTTTTTTGGCCTTAGAACTGTAAACTAGCAATTTATTAAATTCCCCTTGTTAAAAGCCGTTCCGTTTCTGGTATACTGCATTCCAGCAGCTAGCAAACTAGAACAGTATCCTATTGAAAGTGGAAGGCTTTTGCAATGGTTTAATTGACACAACATACAAATTAGTGATTCAGTTTAGGGATACAAGCAAGGCTCAAAAGGTGAGGGAAAGTTTGGCTTTAGATGCTTCTCTTTATCAGTTGTCTGCTTAAGTCTCTCTATCCAGGATTCTTTGAGTAGTTACATTATGTTTCCTGCATCTAGATAGCTGGATCTCACCTCCAAGGCTCTTCTACACTTGGTTGACCCAGAATGAACATATGCAAATAACATGCAAATGAACAATATTCACACATTTAATTATTTTCCAGTTAAAGATGGAGCTGTTTAATTTTTAGCAAGACCATTGCAGTGATAAAAATTCATGGAGTTAGATTTGAAAATTTTTTCTTTTGCCAAAATAATATCAGATTATAGAAGCATTCTTTTGAACATAGATGTGAATTTTTTAAGTAGATCAACTTAGTCCCTTCAGGATATGAGGCACTGGAAAAGGCAAGGACTTTTAAATCAGATAGACCTGGCTTCAAATATCCACAGATAAAATGTGTAGCAGCGGATAAATTGTTCAAATTTTCTAAGCTGCAGTTGACTCAAATGCAATATGGAGATAATACCTTTCTTGTGTATTTTTTGGGTAAGAACTAGGGATGATAGCTGTGAAGTACCTAGAATAATGAATGAGTGGACACTTAACAATAGTGGATAATTACTTTGTAAACATAACTAGGTTATAAGACTTTTTGAAATCACTGTCCAGTAAAACAACAGCAACAAATAACAACAAATCTGGATTTGGTAAGGAGAGGCTTTATTTGAAAGGATTATTACAATGGGGGAAGAGGGACCACGGAAGGCAGTAGGAACAGGGAAATTAGTGCAGTCAGGAGAATGTTCTGACTATAAGATCAGCAAGCATCTCAAGGGTTAAACAAAAGGTTTTTTTCTTTTATAGAGAGGAGTAAACAAGACTAGAAGGAACCTGGTGTAGGGAAGTGGGCTGAAAGGGTAGCCTGAACAGATATCCATCAGAGATTGTTTACGCTGAAGTCGGCCTATTCTCCAGCAGGGAACGTTACAGAAGGGCTATTTGGTGACTCAGGTTGAGGATGAACTGAAGTCCAGAGACCTGGGGGGAAAGGAGAGAATCCTACAAAGTTTGATTGTTGAGCATTTTGATACAATCGATTACTGGATACAAGCAGTTCAGCTAATCATTTAGGTGAAAAAGAATGAAAATTTAGAGGGTCTGTGTCTGGCCTTGTTATAGGCAAACATGGGGGGCATCTATGAGTCTTAACTGTGTCTTTTGGGGAAGGGGGCATTTCTTGCAGTAACCTACTTTCTGGAACACAAAGGGTGGGGGAATTTTTTGACTTATGTTGTTTTCCAGGATCACAGGGCTCAGGTGAAGTTCAAGACTGTCACGCTTTTTAATGATACAATTAAGATCAGGAATTTTGACTCCTATTGTTTTCTGCCCATACACCCACTTCTATGTTCATACCTATAACAATTTTCCCAATTCTTTTTCACTTAACAAGTGAAACATTCATTTTAGCTCTCCTGAAGTTAGTCCTTTTGTGGTGAATTCTTCCCCTGCCCCATCCCCACTCCCGCACCAGTCTCATTTTCCTTTGTTTCCAAGCCAAGACAAAAATGTTGGCTATGAGAGATGTTTATTGGGTGCCATTTAGACAAATCTAAGAATCAGATTGAATACGCTCCACAGGTTGGCTGAAACTAAACACAGGGTTGCCATGGATACTGGCTGCTTGACCTCTACTCCAACACATTAGAGCTTTTTCAGTTCAACAATGTGCAAACCGCAGATGTTGCCATGCATTGTATTCATAATCAGCATAGATCTCGAAGTCGAGGAATATCTTTAAAAGAGCTGTGGGCTTACTTGAGCAGAGAAGGATCCAAACTCTCACATAGGAAACAGAATTTTCTGTGCCCTGCATTGTGTCTCTTGGATAAGTGAGACACCATCTCTGCCTTTCTCTGTACTTCATTTAGAACAGACAGACTACTCCTCTTTTAACATTCATTTTGAAATTGGATTCTCTACTCCATATTTTGTAAACAGCACAGGGGCATCTGCTAGGAAAATTGCACGCAGTTTTGGGTACTGGACTTGAACTATGGCACAATCAAATGAGAATGCAAGAAAATCTCAGATTCTGTTTGAGAGCTGGAGTGGAGTTATAGCAAGGGAGCC
The DNA here is from genome assembly GCF_023851605.1 of Tamandua tetradactyla. NCBI lineage: Eukaryota > Metazoa > Chordata > Mammalia > Pilosa > Myrmecophagidae > Tamandua > Tamandua tetradactyla. The sequence goes on from NC_135345.1 coordinate 18,052,150, forward strand.
CACGTTCATTCAAAAAGTCCTAGCTTTGTGACAAAATTAGTCAGGGACACAATGTATCCTTGGACAGATTAAAGTACATAAGCTTCGGTTTCCTCATTTGTAAATGGGCATTCTTATGATACCTTCCTTAAGAAGTAAATAACACCATGTTTGTGGGGCTTAGTATTCTATATAAATTACTTAATTATCATTATTGATAATTATCCCTTTTGTTTCTACCGAGGAGATGTCAAAAATCAGCTAGAGGACTTTGTACATTCACCAGATTAAAAATGAGTAGCAGTCACCAAAAATCATAAGGCCACATCCGAGAGATTTTGGAGAGAAAACTGGGAGAGACTAATTTAATTCTGGTATATGTGATGAGTTTATTTTTTAAAAAAGGATTTGAGGGACACCAAACTCACTACATATTGGAATATTTTATATAGGGTCTCTGATGCCAGACATATAAAATCTCAATATATTACAACTTCACTTGGGGCATATTATAAAGAGAGGTAAAAGCAATGTCTGTAAGTCATTCAGAGAGGGGACATGAATTTGTCCAAATCTAATGCCCAAGGAGGTATTTCTTGAAGCTTTAAATATTCATTATTTAGATCTAGAAAGTAATAGGACATTGTTTCTACTCCAACATGGAGAAAAAGCCAGACATCCTACAAAATCATAACTTTTCTTGAACCTGTTATAGGCCTCAAGGCAACACACAAATGAATTCCAAGGGATGGCAAGTGTCCATTAAGCAGAGAGGGGACCCATAACTTTGAGTCACTTTTGGAAGACCACAGGAGAGAGGTGGCCACCATAAAATCCCTAAGAAGAATGCAGCTGAAATTTTGATGAATTCTCAAAGGTCAATGGTGGGCTAGTGTGACAGTTTTGAATCCCTGGAAACCCCAGGTATAAAGAGAGTCTGCAGATACTCACTAGCTCTTTTCTATGGGCTCTACCATTTGCTCATAAAAAAGACTGGGGGAAGGACAAGGGATGTGAGAGATTCCCAAACAGTGGTGCAGAGTCATGAACCTTCCTTGTAGCCAAATCCTTTCCTCATATGAATCTCCCCAGAGAGAGGCAAAGATACACTACTTTGGAGGAGGGTTTGAAGCAAAAGCAATATAAAGGAAACCCTCATATTCCTGGTCCCAGGTAAAGCTAACGTGCTGCTGAGGGAAGGGTGGATGAAAACTCAATGGCACTGGGGGAGGGGCAGAACAACATTCTCAACCACCTTGACCTAATGGACACTTTTAAAACATTCCACCCAACAGCAGAATTACATTCTTTTCAAGTACATAAAGACCATTTAACAAGATGGACCATATCTGGGCCATAATACAAATCTCAACAAATTTAAAAAATGGGTATCACACAAAGTATGGCCTCTGACCATAGGAATTAAGCTAAAAATCAAAGCAAAGATATTCAGAAAATGAAAAAATATTTGGAAATTAAACAACGCAATTCTAAATAACTGATAAATTAAGTAAAATTATAAAATATCTTCAATTGAATGAAAGTGAAAACCTAATTACTCAAAATTTCTCAGAATCAGTTAAAGCAGTGATAGATGTTAATTTATATCATTTAATGTTTATATAAGAGAAAAAGGAACTAAAATGAATAATCTAAACTTCCAAAAGAAAAACAGAGTAAACCTAAAATGAGCAGAAGGAAGAGAATAATAAAAATAAGGACAGAAATCAATGAAGTTGAAAACAGAAAAATAATAGAGAAAAATCAATGAAACCAAAAGCTGGTTATTTGAAAAGATAAATAAAGTGGATACATTTGAATCAGATTGATTGTGGCATGCCAGAGGCCCCCAACTAAAAGCCCATAACAGATCACTTTAGCCCAGGGCGAAGGTCAAGAAAATGAACAATCCCCCTGGAGGGGAAAGAATGGAATCATGGATGTAAAAAATGTTTGATTGAATCTTAGTCTTAAACACTAACTTTAATGAACATCAGGTCTTACACCTCTTTAATGATTGTACTAGAGAACCAATATCCTCATATTATACGGAATGTCTTTGTTCTGAAATCATACATTGCCTTGCACAATTCTGTTCCCTTTGCGGAGTGCAGATCTCTCCTGTCTATACGTCCCAATAAACCCATGTCCACTTCTGTGCCTGGGGTGTTTTTGGTCTAGCAGCTGCCCCTCCCATGCTGTCCAAGAGCTTAGGCTGGGTCAGAACACTGATCTAGGGAAGAAGAAAGAAAATAGAAATTATGAATATAGAACAAATTAAGAATGAAAGAAGAGATATGACTACAAAATCTTATAGAAATTAAAAGGATAATAATTTATGAGCACCTTTATGCTAACGTATTTGGGAACTTACACAACATAGACAAATTCCTTAAAAGACAAAACTATCAAAGCTCAGTTGGGAAGAATTAGGTAACTTGAAAAGCCCTGTATCTATTAAAGAAATTGAATTTCCAGTTAGAAATTGTCTTACAAAGAAAACTCCAGGCCCAGAGGACTTCAGCAGTGATTTCTACCAAACTGGTAAGGAAGAAAGAATTCCCATACTAAACAAACTCTTTCAGGAGATAGAAGAAGAATCACTTCCTAAGTAATTTTGGTTTGCAAATATGATCCTGATATTAAAACCAGACAAAGACATTACAATTAAGGAAAACTACAGACCAGTATCCCTCATGAAAGCAGACTAAGAACACCTAATAAAATTTTAGCAAATGAAATCCAGTAATATATAAAAAGGATAATACATTGAGACCATGCAATGTTAATTCAACATTGTAAAATCAGTGAAGATAATTCAAAATATCAACAGACTGAAGAGAAACAAATTATCTAATCATTTCAATAGGTGTCATAAGAGCATTTGACAAAATTTGACATCATTTATCAGGAAAACTCAGCAAATTAGTAATAGAAGGAAGTCCCTTGCCCTCTAGAGCATGTGTGAATGACCTACAGCTAACCCCACACTGAACGAGCCAAGACTGCATGCTTTTCCCTATAGATTGGGAACAAGGCAAGTGTTTGGCATCACCATTTTTATTCATAATTGTACTGGATGTCATAGCCACTGCAATAAATACAATGAATAAACAAATAAAAGGTATGCTAATTATAAAGAAAGAAGTAAAACTGTATTTGTAGATAGCATAATAATTTATTTAGAAAATCCCAAATGATCTACAAAAAAATCCCCTAATACTGAAAAGTTAGTTTAGTAAGGCCGAAGGTTACAACGATCAGTTGTATTTCTATATACTAGCAATGAACATTAGGAAATTGAAATTAAAACAATATTCATTCTATTCACAAGAACATCAAAAAATAATATATAAATAAGTTTTAACAAAATCTATGCAAGATCTATATAATGAATATCAAAATATTACTGAGTGATTCCTAAATGAATGGAGAAATGTATTATGTTCATGATTCAGAAGACTTAATATGATTAAGATCTCTCAATTCTCCCTAAATTGATCTATGAATTCAGAGCATACCCAATCACAATTCCGGCAGGCTTTTCATGGAAATTGATAAGCTAATTCAAAATGTATATTGAAATATAATATACCTAGTATGCTTTGAAAGATTGTGTATCCTTAAAAAGCCACGTTTTAATCCAGAGCTAGTCTTGTTGAAGCAGCTGTTTCTTTTAATCCTTATTAGTATATATAGGTTGAAAACTCATTAGATTACCTCGATGGAGAAGTGACTTACCCAATTATATTAACTTTTGATTAGAGGGAGATGTGACTCCACACATTCCAGGTGGGTCTTGATTAGTTTACTGAAATACTTTAAAAGAGGAAATACTTTGTTATATTGCATTCTGGCAGCTAACAAACTAGATCCCATTCAGCAATTCTGAATGAGGATTAAAGAATATGGCTTTTCTGAGGGTACACAACAGTTTCAAACCAGCATAGGTGGAATAATGGGGTTCACATTCTTTAGAGCTTATGATGAGTTGGTCATTTCACGCATAATACTGTGTTTAACTTTCACAGTTCTCTCTGGAAGATATCAATGCCTAAAAATCAAAATGCCTACAACTCACGAGGGGACTAAGTGTAAAAGTTAGGGGAATACATAATTAAGCAGATCTCCCTTGGTGCCACTGCCAAACTCAGTATGCAAGGATGGCTGACTGCAGATTTGCCCTACAGAACATTTTTTATATCTGCTGCCCATGGTTGGGGTTACACAGATTGATTCACAAATAATTCTGAAACAAAAGTGCCCTTGAAAAACTATGCTTGAAGATCAATATCCAATATATTAGAACAGACATATGCAAAGATTCTTTAAATAGACAAAATTTTCCCAGTCTAGGGGATGTGATTGTAACTTTCTAGGAAGTACCAAACATTTATATTGAGGTTGAAATGCATTTATTCACTGCATCAGTTTGCTGTTGCTGCTGAAACAAATTACCTGCAACGTCAGTGACTTAAAACAACACAAGTTTATTATCTTACAGTTCTGGTGGTCAGAAGTCTAAAATAAGTCTCCCTGGGTGAGAGCCGCTGGGGTTGGTGGGGCTGTGTTCCTTCTGAAGTGTTAATGGTGATTCCACCTCCCTTGCTTTCCCAGCTTCTAGTGGCTGCCCACACTCCTCAGCTCAAGGCATAATTCCATGTTCAAAGCCAGCAGTGGCTGGTAGTGCTCCTCATGATGCTTATCCTGATGCTGTTTTTCTGCATCCCTCTTTCACTTGAAAGGACCAGTGTGCTAACATTGTCCCTGCCTGTATACACCAGGATAATCTCTCTATCTTAAGACCAGATTCTTAGCAACCTTAATGTTCTCTGCAAACTTAATTCCCCTTTGCCTTGTAGCATACTCACCTTTTCTAGGGGTTAAGACATGGATGTCTTTGGGGGTGGGTATTATTCTGTCTATTGCATGCTACAATGTAGTGGTGCAAAATAAATTTTGCCTTCTTTATTGCCTGTGAATGTCTGTATCTTGTTCATGCATTCCTTTTCCACCAATAACAAAATGAGGTAATTCTGTCTGTTTGAGATGTTCACAGTCTCCATTAGATAAATATGCAGTTGAATTCCCATTCAGTGCTTTTTCTCTCCTTTCAAAGATTCACTCTTTCCCCCTCCTTCCCAGGTTGATATCTGGGCCCTTAAAAATGTAAGCAATTGCCATGCAGAAGACCTGGCTTCTATTTCTGGTCTAGGCAGTTCCCAAAAAACAAACAAACAAAACAAACAAATCAAACAAACAAACAACCAAACAGAAATTCAACAAATGGTGCTGCAATAATGGGATACTCACATGGAAAAATAGTGAAATGTGACCCTGCCATACAGTATATGAAAAAAAAAGGAAAAATTTAGGCGATGTCTTGATGATGGGGTTGGCATGACAACTACTTTATACCTCCTTGAGATGGGGGCTAACATACTAGGCTGTCTCCTACCCATCTCTGAACAGGTACTCACTGCAACTATCTCTGCTCTGCTGGTACTACAAGACTTCTTAAAATGGAGGCATCTTCATCTCTCTTCTAATGCACATAGCATGATGTAACAATTTTATATTATTGAGTATCACCCTTTAGAACTGTTCCCAAAAATAATGTTTTCTTATCAGCCAGGCACTGAATCCAGAAATATTTTGTATGAGAAATGCTATCCTTGTTCACATCCATCCATTTGGAATAAGATGATCCACAGTCCCCAATTACAGTCTTGTTGCCCAAAGCCTGCCTCAAGCCATTGGATATTACATAGCTAAACAATGCTATGATTTTTCACCCTTGTTGTTACAATAGACAATTAGGCAAATAGAATCCAAAATGAGGCATGTTTACAGTAAGTATTGCTTGTTCTCCTAAAGAAATACTTGTGGTTATTATAAAAGAAGTGACATCTAATTTCTATCACTGCTGTCAAATGATCACAAACCTACTGGAAACAACATAATCCAAACATCTTCTGCTTCTACAAATTTCTGGTTGTCATGAATAATTGTAAGTGAGGGAGTTGCCTCAATAGCACTGAGCCAGTCTCATTTGATTTTCCTTTCCCGTAGAGCTGTCTCACTGTGAACAGTGCACCATTTATGGCTAGCTATAGGCAGACTTCATTGTCAAGGAGAAGTGAACAGAAATTAAATTTGTGAGCCAGTCCTGGATAAAATATGTAGGGGTAAAGTGTTATGATTAGTGATCCAGGTACTCTTAGTCTGGTCCTCATGGTGATGAAACAATGGTATAATTTGAAGAAGAACATTTAACTGTGATTTCAACCCTTGCACAGAGTGTCAGTGATGATGGCAGCAGGCTGGGGGCCAACACTTACCAAGCCCCTACAGTGTGAAGTGTCAGTTTAGGTCATAAATGAGCTTTATTTATCCTCACCCAACTCTGTGGACTTGTATTATTCTTAAGGGCACACAGAGAGTATTGGCTCTCTTTTTCATACTCTCCTTATTCAATCTATTACATGTTTTAATGATTTTTCTACATTTCTCCTTTACCACTATAGTCCAAGCCACTAGTAACTCTTGCCTGGACATGTGTAAATATCTCCTACCAGTTTTTCTGTCTCTCTCTGTTTCCTTCCTTCTTGTTCCCTTCAATACATTTGCACACATTTAAGAACATGAGTTAGGTCATATACTGTCCCTGATTAAATCCTCCCAATGGTTTTCAGTAGAGGATGGAATAAAATATTGCATCAGTCAGGATGGGTTACATTCTTTTGGGGTAACGAAAATAAAGTTCATGGTTTTTACATGCTACACATCCATCGTAGGTCTGCTTTGGGGGCTCAATTCATCATAGGTGCTCGGTGTGCTGGGCTGACACAGGCTTCATTTTGATATAGGCTTCCATAATCACTGAGGCAAGGGAACAATGTGGTGAGCTCTGGGCTGGCTCTTAGAGTTTCTGCCTGGAAGCTACATATTTCATTGGCTTTTTATTGGTCAAAGCAAGTAATATCGTGTCATCTGCATTCAGTTATGTAGTGAAGAGCTGTGATATAACAGTTCAGTGAATGAGAGCACCAAAAATTGTGAACAGTGTCAATGAACATCACAGATATAAACCTTTATTGTGATTGACAAGACTGTGCTTGATTTGGTGCTGTCCACGCCTCAGATTTCATTTCCCTTCATCATCCTTTGTTGTGCACTATGTGTTGAGGTATTTGCATCACTGTCCCTCTGCCTGGAATGCTTTTCCTCACAGCTCTTTGCACAATTGGCTCCTATCGCACATTAGAATCTTAGTCAAAAAGTCACTATTTAAAGATGAACCAATTTTCTAAAAGCTTTCCCTAACTTTGCTCAAATTTTTATGACTGCGTCACCTTCTTTTTTTTCCTCTCACCCTTTCTCCTTCCCTTCCTCCCTTCCTTCCTTTACTTTTTTGGAATTTCTCAGATCTCTCTTTGTTTGCTTGTTCACTCATTCATTCATTTATTCATTCCAATTTATGGGAATGTAAAAGCAGTGACATATATATTTTTAGTCTGAAGGAAACAGATATGAGCATAAATCGTTATAACCGAGTAAGAGCAGTACTAACAATACGCACATAAAAATATATTCAACATCATTAGTCATTGGGTAAATGTTAAGCAAAACCACTATGGAATACCATTTCATAAATACTAGAGGGGTTATAATTGAAATGATGGACAATAATAAATATTGGTGGGAATTTGGAGAAATTTGAACCCTCATACCCAGCTGGTGGGAATGTAAAATGATTCAGGCACTTTGGAAGCTAATTTGACATTTCCTCATAAAGTTAAACATAGAGTTACCATATGACCCAGCAATTGCATTTATATGTATAGTCAAGAGATTTGAAAATATATAGTCACTCAAAAACTTGTACATAAATGTTTTTAGCAGCAGTATTCATGATAACAAAAAAGTGGAAACAATTTAAATGTCCATCAGCTGATGAATGGATAAACAAGTTGCAGTATATCCGTACATAGCTGTAAAAAGTAAAGAAGAAATGATATACACTACAACGTGGATGAACATGTTGTAGTGTATATACTAAGTGAAAGAAGAGAGATAACAAAGTCTGCTTATTGTATGATTCCATTTATGTGAAATGTCCAGAATTGGCAAATCCATAAAGACAGACAGCAGATTAGTCATTGTCAGGATATGGGAGAAGGGGAGAATGAGAAGAGACTGCAAATGAACACAGAGTTTCTTTCTGGAGTGATGGAGATATAGAATTAGAGAGGGGTGATGATTGCACAATTTTGTTAAAATACTAAAAATCACTGAATTATATATCTAAAGATGGGTGAATATTGTAGTATGTGAATTACATCACAATTAGAAAAGAATTAAATACTAAACAATGAAAGAAGTAGCAGCAGAGCTGCTTATACACTGCACTTTGGGAAACTATTTGTATTTACACTTTGGTACACTTTATTTCCTCTCCTGGGGATCTATCCTATGGCAATAATTTGTAATGTGGACAAACATTCATTGGTAAAAGATGCTAGCTTTATTTTGATTTAAGGAAAGCATTATTTGTGATAGAATGGTGGAGTCTTTATATTTTTCTAATATCCCAAATATTTTGTCTTGAGGTTATAAACCTTTTGTGTTATGTACACAATTAAAGTAAAGAAAATTACTGCAAAGTGATTTTGGAATATGGAGGATGGAGAAAGTGTGCTTTGCAGTGTCAGGGAGGAGTGAACATTTGGTTAAGGTCTTAGAGGGTAGGTCTTGCCCAAGGGGACAGGGAGGGGCAAGCAGTCTAACTGGTGCTCGTGAGAGAGTGAACAGCACGAGTAAAGGCCCAGTGATGAGAAAGGCCATATGTCAGAAAACTGCACATTGCTTTGTTACCTTGCATGATCCAGAGGCAGATTAAGGGGAGTGGCAGCCAGGTAAGGTAGAAAAAGGGGCTTGGTCATTGGTTGGTTTACCTATTAAGTAAGGGTGGAGCTTGGAGGGGAAAAGAAAGAAAGTATAGTGAAGAGTTTATTATAATAAATATGAAAACAAATCAGCGCCTTCTCATGAGCCTCAACTTGACATTATTCTGCCTATCAGGTTTGGTGGAAATGATGGCTGCATATTTTTCTGAAAATTCTAAAAAAAAAAACTTTAAAATGGTGATGCACTTTAAGGGGCACTGAGTGCTTTGATTGTTTGGAAATGACAAAAATCAAACAATATAAAGCCATTCCCTTCCTTAGTGTCCTTTCACCAAAAGGACTTGAAGATCCATATAACGATGCATCAGCATTTGTTTTATATATATTTATATAAATACTCCGTTCAATGGATTCATTTGTAAATCAGGGAGAGGCTTATTGTAAACTGTAAAGCACCTATGTATTTAGTAGCCCAAACCAAAAGTAATAGGCAATCTTGAAGATGGAATTTTTTCTTACCTAAACATAAAAAAGTAGTAACCATATTGTGTTGATATTCAGACTAAATCTTTTCCTTATAAGGTGTTTGATATGAAGAGCTTTTATTATGTAACTCTTGGCAGTATTTGCATTAGGGTTGTAGAATCTTTATGTTCATACTTTTGTACTTTTCCAAATGTGTCATCATGAGGTTTGGTCCTACCCATCTCCAGCCCCAGTTCCTACCATCCTTCCCTTCTCTGGCTGTTCTCCAACTACCCTGGCCTTCTTTCTGTTCCTCCAGCTCACCCAGCAGGTCACCTGGGCAGGGCTGTCCAGATGATTTTGTCTCCAAGCTCCTCATGGCAGGAAGATTCTTGTTATTCAGAACCTAATTCAAATGTCACCTTCTCAGTGAGGACTTCGCCACTGGGTATTGGAATTGTCAACTGCCCTTACCTCTCACCAACCTGTTTTTTTTTTCCTTTATAGAACTAACCACCATCTGCAGTTATCTTGTTCATTAGTTCATGTATTGATCTACCATCTGTTCCCAAAAGAACATGCGTGATGATTTGCCTCTCTTGCATATTCTTGTATCCCCATGATTTTGAACTCTGCTGGTCACTTCAGAGATCTCAATAAATATTTGCAGATGGAATTACTAAGTGCAGTTAGAACATATAGTTTTTAAAAAGTCGGATAGACTTGGGTGTTACTTGAGGTGAGAACTTCACTCGATAACTTAATCTTTCTGTGACTTGGTTTCCTATATTTAAAGTGGAAACAAGAATACAGCTATTGTGTAATGCCTGTGATATGCTTACTACTGCATCTGGCAATTAGTGAGTCTTCAATAAATGTTATCTATATTCTGAATAGTATTATTATTGTTACATTATCTCCTTTTAACTCAGCCTTGACTATAATAGAACATCTTGTTCAGTTTTGTAAACATTTTGCCGAATGTCCATCTGAAGGCTTAGAAACATGATTAGGAGATTACCTTTGAAATATTCCCATAAGCTAGAAAAAGTTTTACCTTAGCTTAAGCAGAGGTATTCAATTTAATTTCTAATTGAATTAAACCAAAAGCCTATTAAAAATGTTACATATATATGCTTACTAATTGGCTTCATCATAGTTTTTTTTTTTTAACACCTAAACAGTTTCAGCTTGAAATAAATCTCTGAATTCAGATCCATGCCAAGATAGTGATAAATACCTTTTAACATATGTCTAATGATACATATTTTTAATACTCGAAATATTTCTTGGAAGGAACATGAGATGAAAGATATTTTGAAGGGAAATAGAAATTCTCATTAGCACTTGTATTAATCATTTTCCTCTAATAGCAGAGAGGAGATAATTTATACACAAAGAAGAATCAAGTCATTGTGAATGAATATGAGAAAATGGAAGAGAAGACAAGTGGAAACTGAATTCTCAGGAGACTTGTCCAGGAGGGAATGTATTCCCTACAATTTCATAAAAACTGTAGGATGCTGAGAGGGAATAGACTGGGTGTTGGAGAGCTTGATTCTAGCCTACCTTTGTTATCAACTGGCTGTGATCTTTGGCAGTTCTAAATAACTTCTCTGCTCTAGTGTTTTCTCTGTGTTAAATGGGTTTAATGATATCTACCTAGTTCATGGAGTTGTGATGATAAAGTAAGATAATTATGAAGGGGATTTGGGAAAAAAAATTCGCTTTCTAATGCAAAGTGCATTTACTCCAAATTCTAATGTTTGGAATGAAACTTACAATTGTTGATTCAGATTTATGCTAATTTAATCTCTATACATTCCTGTGAGATCCTATTATTGTTCCCATTTTACAGATGACTAGCCTGAGACTCAGGCTGGAAAAGTTATTTATAGCAGCTATGAAACAGATGAGTCAGGACCCAAATCTCAGTCTGTTGGTCCTCAAACACATGCACTTTCCGTGACATCCTTCAGCCTTATAAAACAAAACATAAATGGGGTGGGGTTGTTAGCCTTTGTCAGAGTCCTAGGACTTTTGCGTGGCTGGGGAGCACTGCTGTGGTCAGTAAGAGAAATTTAAATAAAATGTACATTTACCTTATTTTGAATTTACTTTCCATAAATATATATTTAAAAATCATTATAATCGGTGATGTGATTGTTACTGACAATTTAATAAAGTCACCATGGAGTCTTTCCAAGGCTCACCCCCAGTGTGGTCAGATTTTGGTGTCGTACACAAAAGAAGAAGAATATTTCACTTCATTATTCCTAAGCCCTTCTGATGGGATCTAGAATTTGCCGATGTTTTGGACTTAGGAAGTTTACTGAAGTTCTTTCTACATGAAGACATAAGCCTTCTCCATTTCTCACATTGCACTCTCTTTCTTCCCTAAGCATCTTTCCCTACCTTCTTTCATGAACTTATTTTTTCTATTCTTTACTTGGCTAAAGAATCCCACACTGGGTACCCCTCAGGGAAGGAAGTCCTACTTCCCCCAGCAGGGAATGAATGTTAAGAATTCATTAGCAAGGTCACAGGAAAACAGAAATTCAGGAAATTCTTGAATGCAATCTTGGGTGGGTGGGGGGGGGGCATATTCTTACCAAGATAGTAAGAGAGGTAGGAAGTATTGGAGAGTATGTGCTAAGTTACAGCAGCGGCTCACCAGCAAGACATCACTTCTGCACAGAGACTGCAAGCCACCTGGGGCCAGAGCAGAATTTCCTACTAATCGTTGTGGATGCAACAATAAATATAAATCGGCAAAGTAGTGTGTGTGTAAATGGCAGCAGGAAGCTGGGTAGGAAATGTAAGATGCAGAAATATAATGGAAAACGTCCTGTATCTGGATTCATGACAGGTTTTAAGTCTTTTGTGGCTGCCTTTGTTCTTGGCAGATTGCTAAATTGCTCACAGCCTCAGTTTTCATTTGTAAAATGGGGATAATAATAACCATAGTGGTTTGAAATGGTATATAACTTAGAAAAGCATGTTTTTAAAGTTAATCCATTCCTGTGGTTGTGAACCCATTATAAACGGGACTTTTTGAGAAGGCTACTTCAGTTAAGGTGTGACATACCTCATTCAGGCTGAGTTTTAATCCTCTACTGGAGTTCTTTATAAACAGACTGAATTGAGAGAGAGAGAGAGAGAGAGAGAGAGAGAGAGAGAGAGAGAGAGAGAGAGAGAGAGACAGACAGACAGACAGACAGACAGACAGACAGAAGCAAGAAGCTGAAAGCAACAAAACTAGAAAAGAGAAACCAGCAAGCATTGCCATGTGCCTCGCCATGTGGTAGAGGAGCCCAGGATTGCCAGCAGCTGGTCTTCAGGAAGAAAGCATCACCCAGATGATGCTTTGATTTAAACATTTTCATGGCCTCAAAACTGTATGCTTGTAAGCTAATACATTCCCATTGTTTAAACCAAAACCATTTCATGGTACCTGCTTTAAGCAGCCTAGGAAACTAAAACACTAATTCTTCTTTATTTTATCCTTACTCCATGCCAGGTACTGTGTTTAGTCCTCATAGCAGTCCAAAGAGTCAATACTACTATTATCCTCATTTTATAGATGAAGAATGTGAGGCTCAAGAAGATATTTTCCCCAAGGTATAAAAGGTAGCAGAGCAAAGGTTTTGCCCTAGCTTTTATTTTTAATCAACTCTACCCAGAGGGTTAAAAACAAACTAAACAACTACATACATATATGTATATATGTATGTATGTGTGTATATATGTGTATGTGTTCATGTACTAAAGATGTATAGTGGTGAAATTCAATCTATTATTATTCACTCCATTGCCCAGACACATATGAATAAAAATTGTTAAAATATTAACAAATAAGACAGACAGCCAGTAATTTCCATTGCTGTTTTGAATGTCATTGGTTTACTGGGAAGAAAAATCTCCAGGGAGGGGACAGAGCCTTTTTTGATCTGCATCAAGTGCAGGTCAGATGATCTCCACAGTGCTTGGCAATATCATAAATATTCATGGCACAGGGAACGAAAGCCACTGCCATGACAGCCGGGAGAGAGAGAGCAGACTCTGATGCAGTGGGAAGGAGGCATCCCAGCCTGCCCTTCCTTAGCTTTTGCATTTTCCTCCCTGTGAGGCACTAGCAGAGGAGACCTACTCTGTTTTATTCGTAAAGGAAAAAGGAGACCCTGATTTATTTCTCTTTGCTCTCTTGTCCTCTCGTGTTGATTCTTAAGGTTTTTAGATTCTCTAGAATGGTTGTGAGGATGCAACCTTCTAGAAAGTTGTGAGGATAAAGTGAAATGAGAAGAGGAAAGTATTTAGTACAAAGCAGGCTGCACACCCTCGCTATTCCCAGTACAGAGTTGCCATTTGGGGCTGCCCAGTATTTAAGCCTTCTCTCTATTTTGGAAAGTGCCTCCCTGTTTTGTCTCTCTCCTTGGAATCTAGAGGGAAAAGCATCTCTCTTTTCACCACCTGGAAGGTAGGGCTTGGGCAGGTAACCTAGGCTCAGCTAATTCTGTCCTTGTATTCAGGAGAAAGAGCTGCAAAGACATGGAGAGGTGGGGAGACCTGTGAGGTGGTTCCCATTGCAGAGGGGTCTGGCCAGGCAATGCTCACTAAAAATGACTGTTGTGGTTTTTTTTTTTTGGTCCTGTGCAGCCCCCTTGTTCCCTACCATGCTTGAGGTCTGGTTAAGACTCTTTTTGATTCTGTTTCCCTGATAAACTTCTAAACTTCTTAAAAAATTCTTTTTCTTTTGAAGATAACAGGTTGCATTCTATTACTTGCTTCCAAGAATGCTGGCATATTCTACTCTCTGGTAGCATTTTATGTAGAGTAAACAGCAGCCCAACTAGTAGAGAGCTTTAATGAATCAAAATAGTCTTATCTCCACTCTGGAGTCCAGTATCTTTGGAGAAAGGATTAAGGGGTGACACAAAAATCCCACCCCATGATTTTAAAAAATTATTAATAGAATATTAATAAGCTAACATCCAAGTAACCTTGGTTTGAGTATCCATTCAGCCAAATCTCTGTTCTGAAAATAATAATTGTGCGTGTGTGCATTTTGCTTTGTATTTTCAACAGGTTTGAAATACGCTGCTTAGGCAGATGTTTATACTCATTCTGTGATGTGGTGGGGGTATATCCTCTTGATTATCTTCTTATTTATACAGATGAGGTCCCAAAGCTTAGGGAACTAGCCCAGGGTCATAAAGTTTGTGGTGGAGCTAGAATTTGAACCCAAATTTCCTGATGGCAAATCCCAATTCTTTCTTTGAGTAATATTTCTAATGACAACTTTGGGACTCAGCAAGAATGAAACCGTAGCCTAAAATTTAATTTAGTCAGGAGCCCCATTCTCTGCAGCAAGTTGGTTTATGGAGGGTTGTCTTTGTTTAAGACCATCTCTTAAGAAGTATGTTTAATCATTACAAAGTGGTGCCCAGACTCAGATGAGAAGCCCCTAAGATCTGAGTTTGGATACGGCACTTGTCTCACACTGCCTGACTGTCATCTTAGGAACAGATGGATCAGACCAGCGAAATGCTTGCTGAAACTAATAGTTAACTGATAGCTCCCCCCATCCCCCAACCATTAACCCTGCCTAAGGGAATTTGCTCAGGGAGCTGCAAATAAGTGAGTGGCAAGCCCAGAATAAAATGGAGACATCCGCAGAACCAGGCATCACGGAGTAATTTTTCTCATCATGACATGACTCTGTGACAGGTGCAGGGTGGATGTGTTTTTATCTTAATAATTTCCCAGTGACATTCTGCTCTGCCGAGAGGAAATGCCAGATGTGCACGCTCCTGTGGCATGCACGCAGGGTTGCAAAAAAAAAAAACCTGTTTCCTGAGATTTCTGTGTCAGGGTAACCCTGTTGTCTGAATCTATCTGCAAAGGAATCCCTGGTGATACTCCTGTTAATTCCAGTTAATCACTCTCCATCAGGAGAACTGAAGGAAAGCGGGCTCATTCCCTTGGCAGAACTTAGATCTTTAAATGCTTGTGACTTCAAGTACTAATGAGCTAAAGGAAATCCTCCCCACACAGTTTAACCTACTGCTTCTTAAATGACAATCCTCAGGGTCTTTCCTTCACATCCAATCTCCAAAAAGCTATTTTATAATTTCCCGATGACAGTTAAATTGAGTCTTCTCGTTAGCGCAGTCATCCAATTTGCTTCTGACAATTCTGCCTTAAGAAACTTCTGATGAGGAGATTGCAGGCATGGCACCTCCAGCCATCCCCGGGTGGGTGGGTGTGGGGGGGTGTCATGCAAATAAAATAGTTGGTTTTTAAAACAGAAAAGAAGAGGAGTAGGAGAAATCTTTTTACTTTTTTTTTTTTAAAGCGAATTTCTGAGTACGAGGATGGTTTCCCAGGATTTTATATGGTTAATGAAAAGTCAGACAGCAGATGACATTTACCCAGCTCAACATTGATGATTAAGAAGGAAAAGGTTATACCCTGCTTTTTTTTTCTTTCTGAGCTTCTATACAAGGATGTCAACACTGCTGTCTGCACGAAAGGAATTGCCTGTTGATGAACAATTGAGCCCAACTCCGCTATTGTTACAATTGTGCTAGATGAAGGTAATTACTTTGTGTTCCCCCCTGGGTATTCCCTTTGCTGAATCTGGCTGTTGAAAGCCTTGCTCCAGCCTCCCAGCCTCCAAAAGCTATCTCCCTCCTGGATGCATGCCAACAGCCCATAATTAAAGTGTTTTCTGGAGGGAGCTTCTTCGTGTACTACCTATTATGAATGATGTTCTTGGAGTCAGTAATTGAAAAGGAATGAGACCTTTCCAATTTGTCCCTCTTTCTGCTGCCCTTGCCCAGCCCCTTGCCTGGGACAAAAAAGTTGCAGAATGCCACATAGGACCGAAAGATCCATTTCTACGAATTTGAAAGCTTAAGCTTAATACCTCCCAAACTCCTCCCTTTCCTCCATCCCCAGGAGTGAATGATTCAAGTGTAACCTTCTTATTACAATTATTCTTGCAAGATTAAATAGAAACTGTCCTCTTATTGAGCTCTTTGTTGGTAGATTAAATGTTCCAATGATTCATTAGCTGGGGTATTGTGATGAAAGAGTTCTGGAGCATCACATTACAAATTAGGTATGTCTTTGAGCATTACCTTCAATGAAGTTTGATTATATGACTTAATTCTAAATAATAAACATTGTCAGCACTTTCATATATATTATCTCATTCTATATCAACAATACTTCTATAAGATATTTAGCACTGCTATTATAAATCCCATTTTTTATCAGCTAGAAAGCTTCATCTCAGAGAGATCAAAGCTAACCCAAAGTCCCCCAACTAGTAAGTGGAGCTGTGACTTGAATTCACATTTCTCGATTTCCAAAGTGGAGTTCTATTCACCCCACCATAAACTTCTTTATAAAGTCAGTATGCTGAATGCACATTTTGATTTTCACTAAGTTCTGCAAATGCATTTCCAAATGCTAAGGGCCTAAAATGAAACAAACAAACAAACAAACAAAAACAATGGTTTTCAGAAGATAAAGCTCTGACTGAGTCAAAGTGGCCCAAGCTCAGAGAGGGAGAACAATTACATTATCAAATCCTGTTCTCAACAGTGCATCTCATATACAAAATTTGGAAGGAAATTAGAGAGGATTGTTGGCTTCTGTTCCACAATAAACATGGGAAAAGAGATCAGTGTTTGCTTAATGGAAACCTTAATTCAAATTTCTAATTGGGTATAATAAACAAAGGAGAATTTCCCAAATACTTGAAAATTGTAAACAGTACAGTGTCCTTTTAATGAGCACGCACTGATTATCTTAGTGAATGTAAATTACATGGGTCCAAATGCTGTAGTGGGAGGCACAGCTCCTTACCATTTACAAAAAATGCTTGGCTGTCAGGGACAGGGGCTGGTGGGATGGGGAGGGTTCTCGCTAGCTGTTTGGCAGACAGTTGCCCGATAAAAGATGATCCTTTTTCAAAGAATTAGGATAAAAGAAAACCTGAGCTACAACTTGATTTAAGGATATTAGCTTTTAAAACTTGTACCTTGAAATAAGTGTTGTTCGTGTTTAAATTCATGGTCTTCAAATATTAAGTTGCCTGTTCTCAGAATGCTCAAACTTTATTTCATAAACTATATAACAGAGATGGTGGTGGCAGGTTGTCTTTAGAGTTTATGTCATCTTTCTTTAGAACTTCCTCAGCAGTTGTATATCTTTGTCCCTAGGACACAACTTGTTAATCCAAAAATTAACATTCTTTGGAATCAGACCAGGGCTAGTGTATTAGATAAGGAAGAGAGTGGGGGGACGAGGTCATTTTTTTGGTTAAAATGAAATGTGGTTGCAAAGTATGGAGAAACATTTTGTTGAGAGTCTTGTTCACTGTCTCTGAGGGAACTGCTGGAGGGAAGATCCTTAGAATGTTTTTGGCAGTAGAAGCATGTTTGGAATAAGTCCACTCAGTGGAATTTTTAAATAAATTTATTTTTATTGTAAAATAATTTTCTCATTATTTATAATAAAATATACTACATATATATAATTTCAGAAGCTTAGGTATACAAAAAGAATATAGTTACCAAGTAGCCATCACTTCTCTATTGATGTCTTTTCTGCTTCTCTAACACAGACATATGTGTACATTTTAGAAAGGAGAAAGAATACAGTGGTGATGAGTTTAAATGGGAGACTTGGGAAACTTTGGGTACAAAGCCCCACTTCGCAACTTCCTACTTCTTTGATTTTTGGCCAAATAACCCAACCTCATTGAGCCTCTGTTTTCTCATCTATAAAATGGAGTTAAGAGCAGCACTAACCTTATTTGGTCATTGCTTATTCAATTTACATGCAACAAATGTTTTTTCTGGGCACCTACCATGCATCTGGCTCTGTTTTAGGTACTTGGGAAAAAAGAGAAGTGCACACAATAGGAGATCAGGAACTCAAAAAATGTATAAGAAAGGGGAGAGAGACAAAATCCTTAAAATGCATTTAAATATGTCATATATAAAATGGCTACACTAACTCCCTGAGGTCTAATTCGCATAGGACAGTGACAAGTGGACCAGATAATGCCTGCACACAGAGCAGCATGCATTACAGAAGAAGAATCAGGAGCCTAAGGAACCTGAGTCTTTTATAGCAGACCAATGGTGAGCCTGCCTGATCTATGACCTAGAGGGAGGCATTATTATCTTTATTATAACTGGACAGTAAATAAACTCCCCTTTACTCTGGAGGGAGATAGTGCTTTCTTCTATTGTCTCCCAGCACTTGTTAGAAATTCAAGTTCCTAGGCTCCACCTAGACCTTCTGAATGAGAAAATCTGGGGGTGGGGTAGGTGGGGACAGCAGTTTAGGTTTTAAGAGCCCTCCAGATGATCTTGAGGCTCTCTACAGTTGGAGGTCCACTGTCTAGGGAATGCACTGGATGTAAGTGGGAATTTGGACATAAGTGGATGGCAAATCAATAGGTCCATCTCCTAGGGCAGTGCCTGTAGCAGAGAGACTTGGATGTGCCTGGGACTCCTCCACATCTTCATGGCATAAACCACGGGTAGGGAAGGGGGTGGTGAGGCTCAGAGGGGCAGTATCAATATAAACATGAACTGATCTAGGAATCAGGACACCAGGCTTCAGCCACTACTTTTTCCATATACACGTCAGGAAATTATCCCATCTCAAAGACTTTTAAAAATGTGTAAAAGGACTTTGAAGATCACTTCGTTCTGGTACGCCAAATGGGGATTTTCTCTTGTGACAACTCTAATCCACCGAAACCCTGGATTTAGAGGGATTTGCAGGTGTCTGCCATGGGTGAGAAACGGGATGAGGGGATGCTTTTAAATAGACATCACAAATCTGTCAAAACAACTCTTTTTTAAAGGATAACCAGAGACAAATTGATATTTGCTAGCTGTCTGTTCTCACCAGAGACCACATAACACTAACTTTCTTTTTTTACTTTTTTTTTTTTTTTTTTTGCATGGGCAGGCACTGGGAATTGAACCCTGGTCTCCATCATGGCAGGCAAGAATTCTACCACTGAGCCATCATTGCTCCACACAGCACTAACTTTCTTTTACAAGGTAATTCTCTGCTACAATTTTGTTTTACTTAGGTCAGTCATCATTGAGGCTGCTGGATACGTGTAGGGTATTTGGATCCTTAGGCCGTAGCTTTGTACTAAAATTTTAGTCCAGATCAACACTTTTGGAGACAAAAAGCCTTGCCAGGTCTCTTTCTTTGAAGTGTCATTTGTTCCCAAACCAGATGGATTTCAGAGTGTACCTGTAATCAGCAGCATCTAGAAAAAGAGACAGAAAAAAGTAGATTTTGAAGTAGGTGCTTGGAAATCAGTTCAAAGGGTTTAGTAACTTGAGTATATCACCAATCGCCTTGTGAGTTCTCAAAAGCAGGTTGGAAATCTTAGAATCTTGTCTATTTTTGAATTTTTAAATTAAATGTGTTTGGTCAGCCAAGCACAACAGAAAAAATAATGTAAAATTTTGATTAGAATCTTAGCAATTCCTTTAAGGTGAATCTTTAATTTGAGTGGGACTAACACGTCAAATGGAATTAAGCAACATTAGCAGATAATGGTTTTGATCTGTTTCCAAGAAAAAACTGTAGCTGCAAATTTGTTACAGTACTAATGAGGTATTGCTGTAGCTAGCACAGTATTCAAAATAATGGAAAAAAAAAGCAGAACTAGGAATAGCAGTAGTGAAGGGGAGAAAAAGTAAGGAGACTAAGTAGGAGAGAAAGAAAGGAATAGAGAGGAAAGAAGAGAATAAAAAAGGTATAAGGGAGAGAAAAGGGGAGAAAAGAGGAGAAAGGGGAGGGAGAAAAGAAAAGAGAGAGGAATAAGGAAAGAAGGAAAAGGAGAAAGAAAATAGGAAACGCATTTGTTAGCCTCCATTCTCTCAACCCCACCCTCATAAACATTGTGCCATTTCCAAGGGGTGAGCAACTATTTTTCAGACTGAAGCTAATGCTTTCCCAGAAAATGTTTTCTTTGCTCCCTAAATTATTGATTGGGCTATTAAGAGTTTAAAATGAAACTTTAATTCATTGTTAGATCCTTCACACAGTGGGACCTTCTGGAACAAACTGATGAACTGAGGCATCACTATTCAACTAACGGGACCAATGGATGGGAGAGGGTGGACACACTGAGACCAGAAGTGAATAGGTGAGCCACAGTGGCCTCACCTCTGTAGGACCCCCTCTCTCAGGATCCGGCATCCTGGAGGCAGAGAGAGCAATGGGGGGCTGGGAATTGTTCTCCAGACTGTTCTTCCTGGGAAGAGTTGAAGTTGTTACTGTGCTGTGGTAGGGGTCTAGCTTACTTACCCGGCTCATCATACTCGACTCTGAGGCTGAGCAGTCAGGTAGGGCTTCAAGGTCCCAGAGCTGGGGTCAGCAACGGGCCCTTCCAGGCACAGAAACGTTCTGAGAGTCTGGAAGAGGCAGTGGTAGAGATGCCATAAAATCCCAGATTTACTTATTTTCTCTGGCTCTTAATGACACTAATCTTGGAAAAAGAAACTAATTTTCCTTCTCCTCAGTGTTCTCATCTCTAAAATGGAGATGAAGGTGAAAGAGTGAGGCTCAGTATGTGGAAAAAGGATATAATAAAGTAAATAAAATTTAAAAAGCTTAGTGTCTTATCTGGTACATGGTACACAAATATTCTGCCATTATTTTTAAAGTTACACTTGCTGCTGTTTCTATCATTGTCAGAGCCTGGAGGATACGAGCCTGGCTGGAGTGTTAACACATCACCACAGTCAGCTGTAATTCAAAGGTTCTTAGAAGGGATTCAAGGAGAGATGACAGTCTGGTCTTGGGAAAAAGGCAAAAACATGGAGACAAGAAGATTAACATGCAATAGCATGTTATAAATACTAGTACCTATCAGTTACTGCATATCTCTTTTATTATACTATTGTTTCCAGTTCTCACATTCATTCTATGAAAAAAAAAGATTATCATTTTCAAGCATTAAGTGATAAAGAAATGAAATCTCTGAGCATTTACACAGCAGGCAAAAGTCCAGTCTTCATTTCAATCATACCATTCCATTATACCCATGTGTCATGTGAATATTTGCTGGTCCAGTGGGTTCTGATCTGTTTTCTACTACTTTCCTTAATATTTGGTAACAGCTAGGACTTTTGGCCCCAGAGAAACACCCAAAGGTCTGCTCCTTACCCATATCTGCTAATCTTTCTTCTCTCATCTCCTCTTTATTTCCTGGCTCCTGTCTTATTTTGGTGGTGGATCCTACTGTACCTCTGATTTTATTGTGAACAACATATTTGAATTAGAATTTTTCTGTTATTGTGAGTAACAAGCCAACCCCACACAACATCATTTTATATTTCTCATAGTCTATGTGTAGGCTGGGCTGGGCTTGGATACATGTGGCTCTGTTCCATGTGTCTGTCACCTTGTCAGGAATTATCAAGTGAACCCAGGCATATTCTTGGCATGGCATTAGGTCCAAGGGAGAAAGTGGAGGCACACAGGATTTCTTAAGACCCAAATTCAGCATACCTTACTCCCATCTCATTTTGTTGGTCAAAGCAAATTGCATGTCCGAGTCCAGGGTCAAGAAGTAGGCAAGAACTCTAAGGAATTATATGGCAAAGGACTTGGAGAGAGGGAGGCTTGGGGAATTTGGGACATTGATGCAACTTATCACAGAAATATATCAACCAAGCAAACATTTTGAGACCTATTGTTGCCTGGTGGTTTCTGTTCCTCCATCTGACTATGACTTGTAGCTTAGCTCTCTTTAGAGTCCTGGCAATGATGGAAATCAGATGTCTCCCTCAGTGGTGGTTGATACTGAGTGTTACTTTTTCTTCTCTTTCTGGCTTCCTCTTTCCAGTGAAAATATAAGTTCTAGTTAAGGACTAGCATCTTTAAATTCTTGCATCATCTAGCATGGCACAGTTTTAAAGTAGCTGAGGTTTTTGTCTTTGAATTCCCAGTCTTCCTTGAGGTATTCCACTTCCTGCAGTAAATTTATGGACAATACAAGCAGGTACTGTGTTATAGCTGTTATAAACACACCTTTGGTATTCTTGTATTTTAATTGGTATTATACTCCTGTAATTGTGAATCTCCTGTAGGGTCCTGCCAAAGGCTCCAAACATCATCTCTATTTGCCACTGACACTTCCAGCACTATTGGATCTGCTGAATCATATGGTCCAAGTGGCAGAGCAGCTTGTACAGCAGCGTGGACCTGTCACAGAGCCTCCTCTTGTTCACTCGATAAATGGGTGGGAGTAGCACACCCAAATGAGTAATATGTTGTCACCAAAATCCAGAGACCAACTAGGCATTTCACCTCTTTTTTGGTCATTAAGAGGGGCCAGATGCAGCAACTTATCCTTCACCTTAGGAGGGATATCTCGACATACCCCACACCACTGGACACCTAGAAATTTCAGTGAGGTGTAAGGTCCCTGTATTTTTGTTGGATTTATCTCCCATCCTCTGACATGCAAATGCCTTACCAGTAAGTCTAAAGTAATTGCTACTTCTTGCTCAGTAGGTCCAATCAACATGATATCATCAATATAATGGACAGTGTGATGTCTTGTGGGAGGGAGAAACAATCAAGGTCCCTGTGGGCAAGATTATGACATAGTGCTGGAGAGTTGATATACCCCTGAGTAGGACAGTGAAAGTATATTGCTGACCTTGCCAGCTGAAAGCAAACTGTTTCTGGTGGTCCTTACTAACAGCTATTGAGTAAAAAGCATTTTCCAGATCAATAGCTGCATACTAGGTACCAGGGGATGTATTGATTTGCTCAAGCAATGATACTGGAACAGCAGCTACAATTGGAGTTACCACCCTATTGAGCTTACAATAATCCACCATCATCCTCCAAATAGGAGAGTTGAATGTGAATGTGGTGGGAATCACTACCCCTGCATCCTTCAAATCCTTCAAGAGTGGCAGTAATCTCTGCAATCCCTCCAGGAATCTGGTATTGCTTCTGATTTACAATTTTGCTAAGTAGGGGCAGTTCTAGTGGTTTCCACTTGGCCTTTCCCACCATAATAGCCCTCACTCCACAAGTTAGAGAGCCAATATGGGGATTCTGCCAGTTGTTCAGTATGTCCATTCCAATTGCACATTCTGGAACTGGGGAAATAACTACAGAATGGGCCCAGGGGCCCACTGGACCCACTGTGAGATGGATCTGAGCTAAAACTCCATCAGTCACCTGGCCTCCATAAGCCCCCACTCTGACTGGTGGGCCAGAGTGACATTTTGGGTTCCCTGGAATTAATGTCATTTCTGAACCAGTGTCTAATAATCTCTGAAATATCTGATCATTTCCTTTTCCACAATGCACAATTACGCTGGTAAAAGGCCATTGGTCTCCTTAGGGAAGGCTTGGAGGAAGATTAACAGTATAAATTTGTGGCAGTGTAACAGGGTTCTCCCCCAAAAGGGACTTGGCCTCCCCTTAATTCAAGGGGCTCTGGGTCTGTAAACTCTCTCAAGTCTGGAAATTGATTAAGGGGCTGTGACTCTGTGTTTTTGTAATTCAGGTTAGACTTCTGTCCAGTTGACCTAGAACTCTTTTGCTTATATAGCTCAAACAAGAATTTAGTAGACTGCCTGTCTATTGTATTTTGTGGTACCCCATGATTTACTAGCCAATGCCACAAATCTCTGCGAGTCGGATTATTTTGACTCCTGCTTTGAGTTTGCTATTGTAATAGCCACATCCATCCTGTCTTTGGCAGTTAATTGCTGCTACCTGGCTTCTGCCAATTCGGGATCTGGTCATCCCCATTGTGTTAAAGGATTCCAGCTCAGTGACAGCAGTTCCCACAGTAATATCTGACCTACTGAGCAGTGCAACTACAGAGCTCTTCAGGGATGATGGTGCTAGTCTCACAAATTTATTTCTCACTGTTCTGGTAAAAGTTGCATCCTCTGGATATTCCTGGGATGTAAGAGTAGGCTTTGCATGATAAATCCACTCTAACATTCCAATCTCTCTAAGCCTGTGGATCCCTTCATCTGCATCTGGATCCCTGCATTATAACCAGGGCAGTTCTGGCATTTCAACCTCAGGTAATGTCGGCCACCTTTTGATTCATGTTTCAACTAACCATCCAAGCAAACTGTTAATGCCTTTTCTAACCCCTCAAGCTATAACATTGAATGCAGAATCTCTGCTTTTGGGCCCATACCAATAAATTCAGCCTGATCCAACCTTATATTCCTCCACCATTATCCCACACCCTTAAAATCCATTGCCACACACGTTCCCCAGATTTCTGTCTATATAAATTGGAAAACTAACTAAAAACTAATTGGGTGGCTAACTCCTCAAGGGAGGCTGGAGGTGGGGCAGCTATGTCCTCAAGGCAGTCTATTACAGGGTTATATAGAGAAGACTCAGCATGACCTAGGGTTTCAACCTTGGCTGCAGCATCATTATCAATCCATATGTTGCCATCCATTTATCAATCAATACCCTCACTTTAACGGCAGACACCATACAACATTGAGATTTCAGTTTACATTGTAAAGTTGCTACTCTAACAATAAGATTCTGAGTTTGATATTCAGAGATCTCATGTCCATGGCTACAGGAAATAAGATTTTCCCTTCAGGACACTCATAGAAACTTCTACATCTGTCAGAAGGCGCTTAAGCTTCTTGTTTGAAGCCTTAAGCCCATCCCTTTCACTCATTAATGTGTTCAATTTATCTAACAACAACCAGCCAACATCTCTATATCTCCTATTTCCACAAAACTCTGTAAAGGTTTCAAAAACATTATCCCCCAGAGGTTGGTTTCATACAAGTAAAACATTAGAAGAATAGAATGGTGATATTGTGACTATCTCTTTTGCCAACTCACTCCATAGATTGACAGTGTTATTCTGATTATGGGAATCAGAGTCCTTAGTGCCTTTGAGTCCAATCAGAGTAGAAAACCATTCATAAAAACCCATTTTTAATATTCTATTTCTTAAGAACCACTCCTGGTACCAAGTTGTATTAGTTAGGGTTCTCTAGAGAAACAGAATCAACAGGAAATATTCATAAATATAAATTTATAAAAGTGTCTCATGTAACCATGGGAACATAGAGTCCAAAATCTGTAGGGCAGGCTGTGAAGCTGATGATTCCAATGGAGGACTGGACAAACTCCACAGGAGAGGCTCACAGGCCGAAGCAGGAAGAGAATCTGTCTTGTCTGAATCCTTCTTAAAAGGTTTCCAGTGATTAGATTAAGCATCACTCATTAAATAAGACACTCCCCTTGGCTGATTATAAATGGAATCAGCTGTGGATGTAGCTGATGATCATGATTTAATTCTATGAAATGTCCTCATAGCAGAAGACAGGACAGCACTTGCCCAAACAGACAAACAGGTACCACCACCTGGCCAACTTGACACATGAACCTGACCATGACACAAAATTACATGACTTATCTATTGGGAAGAGTTAGTGTCATTTAAATCAATGATAACCTGGCCTCCAGAGCCATGTGTGATCTAACCTTTTATTTGCATCTTGCCCTCTTCTACTCATTTTCTGATGACATTCTAATCACACAAGCCTTTTTTTAGCCCCTCAAAAATATCAAACTGCTTAATGCTGCAGATCTTCAAACCTTCCTGTTCCTTCCTCGTGGAATGCTCTTTCCCCAGCTGTCCACCCTTCACTTGGTCAATTTCCTGTAAAGCCTTCAGGACTCAGCTGATTCCTACCTTATTTAAGAAGCTGTCCTGGTCTCACAGTTGTGATTGGCCAATCTGTCATCCTCTTTCTTATCACTCTATATTTTTCTTCCTAAAACTTCTCGCATTTCTAGTGAGTGAATGAATCATGATATAGATTTTGTTTTATATCTTCTTCCTTCCCCAGACTCTTAGTTTCTTGAGGGTAAGGACCATTTCAGTATCATATCCCTTGTACCCTAAACCATCAGTCCCTAGTGTCTGGTCCAGAGTAGCATTTAGCATTTACTATTTGTTGAGTGAATGAATGAAACTTGGTGGTGATATAGATACTCAAAACTGGAACAGACTCTAAAACCCAGCTCCCATCTGATGACTGCTACAGTAGCTTGTTCTTGAGGCTATAAATACCATTTTTTTCTGGCAGTTTTCTCTGTCAAACTAATATTTGTCACTTGATGAATCTTATCTATTTATTCTATGTCCTGTCCCTACGGTCTTCATTTGGCAATATTTAAAACATTTTGGATATTTGAAAACAATGTAACTCTAAGCACCTTCATTGAATACTTACTGGGTTGCATACTTTAGCAATATTATTTCATTTAATTTTCAGCATAACTCCCAATGGGTTGCTCTTATTATCCCCATTTTATATATAAGAACACCGAGGGTTAGAGAGTCTAAAACTTAAGAGCATGGAGTTGTCAAGTGGCAGAACCAGCTTTTCAATTCAGGTAACTTAATCTGTGCAACCAAGAATCTTGTGTAGTTAGAGGACCAATATAGATAATATATTCAACAAATCTAAAGGACAACAGAACTTAACACCATGGGTAGCTGTTATTTTCTTCCTTTTTGACCTTTATGCTCTTTTGAAGAGTGATGCAAAACGTCTTTGTCCATACTTCCTTGGTGTTGATGATCTTTGATCTCATTCCACATTTACCTAATGGCCAACCTCATGTGGAGGGCTGTGTATTTAACTAGATCACCCATCCCTGCATGATACATGCAACACCCTCAACCTTGATAATGGCAATAACCAGAGTTTCTCATTCTGACTTTGTTCACTCCATTTACCATCTATTCCTATGCTTTTTAGTACTTGACCTCTGGTCTTACCCAAATGTCCTCACTCCATGCTCACTCCCTCCTAACTATAATACCTCCTTGACACTACCATATCACTCATACCTGCTACTGTGTCTACCTCATGCAGTACTGGGGAGCAACCTAAAAACATTTCTGTATCAGGTTGTTACATTGAGTTGCTGTACCAGAAAATTCAAAATCTTAGTAGCTTACCCAGCAAAGATTTATTTCTAACTCAAGTTAAATGTTTCTAATGGGTTAATAGGCAGGATACTTATCAGTTTTTTTAGGGACCCCCATCTTAAATATGGCCTGTTGTGACACAAGACAAAAAAGGACCTCTGACATCTGTCACCAATAATTGAATTCTTGGCCTGAAAGTGATAATAGTCACATGGCCCCACCCAATCACAAGGGAGCCAAGGAGTGCAATCCTGCCATGTACACAGACATTGGAAACCAAGAAATATTTGGTTCTATTTGATGACATAGTCCACAAGACCATCGTCTGTCCTAGGAATAATTTTATTGCATTAAATGGAAAGTTGTTCAATATAGTTCAAGTAAAATGGAAATTTATTACAAAAAAAAAGCAACAAGAGATTTTAATGGAATCCAAGAGTTGAAGTGCAATAGACCTTCATGAAATATGGTCATGGTCATTAGGAATTGGGAGGCTTCCAATGATTAGGCAGCTCTTCATTCATTCCCCTTCTCTTTGGAAAAAAATGGACTCCCATCTCTGATTCCTTGCACATTTGATCTATTTTCCTTTTTAATCACTGCCAGCTACCTTTCTTAGCTTATTTCTCAGAACAATGGCCTTAAAATTGAGTACTCCAAAAAGGCAGGCTGAACTGTTTTTTTAAAAAATTCTTTTATTGAGATATTTTCATGTGCCGTACATTCCATCCATAGTATACAATCGGTGACTCCCAGTATCAACACATAGTTGTATATTCATTATCATGATCACTTTTAGAATATTTGCATCACTCCAGAAAAAGAAATAAAAAGCAAAAGGAAGAAAAACATACTTCCCATACCCCTTAGCCCTCCCTTTCATTGACCACAAGAATTGTGGTCCACCCAATTTTTTTTAACTCCTTATCCCCCACATTATTTATTTATATTTTTGTCCTTATTTTTTTACTCATCTATCCATCCCCTGGACAAATGAAGCATCAGACATCATTTTCATAATCATGCAGTCATACTGTAAAAGGTATATAGTTATACAATCTTACTCAAGAGTCAAGTCTACTAGAATACAGTTCAACAGTCCCAGGTATTTCCTTCTAGCCACTCCAATACACCATAAACTAAAAAAGGAATATTCATTAATGCATAAGAATAACCTCCAGGACAATCTCTTAACTCTGTTTGAAATCTCTCAGCCACTGAAATTTAATTTTGTCCCATTTCTCTCTTCTCCCTTTTAGATCAAGAAGTCTTTCTTAATCCCATGATGACAGGTCCCAGTTTATCCCTGGGAGTCATTTCCCATGTTACCAGGGAGATTTACACTCCTGGGAATCATGTCACATGTAGCAGCATAGGGCAGTGAGTTAGTTCATCTGCCAAGTTGGCTTAGAGAGAGAGGCCACATCTGAGCAGCAAAAGAGGTTGTCTCAGGGTGGCTCTTAGGCATAATTATAAGTAGGTTTAGCCTCTCCTTTGTAGAAATAAGCTTCATAGGGTAAGGCCCAAGATCAAGGGCTCAGCCTTTTGAATTGGTTGTACCCCTGCTTGTAAGAATATCAGGAATTCCCAGGTTGGAAAGTTTAATATTTCCTCCTTTTTCCCCAGTCCCTTGGGAACTTTGCAAATGCATATTTGTTCTTACCTGGATTACTCTGGAATGTATTAAGGTATCACACTAACCTGTAAAAACCAACAAGATCTCACTCCTTATTCAAGATTCCATGTAATTATGGTGTTCGAATAAACTGATCATCCAAGTCAAATTAGATCCATGTCTTCACTACCACCATCTACATGAGAACATTTCCTTTCCTTCTGCAAAGAATCCCATACCACTCCCCCATATCTCCTGTTTATTGACATTTGGTTTTGGCATATTGCCCTTGTTACCTTTAATAGAAGCATATTACAATGCTACTGTTAAGCTTGCATTGATTGCATTTTTTTCCTGTTTACCATCCTATTTTTAACACCTTGTAATGTTGACATTCCATGATCTCCCTCACGTAAAAATATTCTTATGTTTGTGCACTTAATCACCATCATTGTCTACTCTAGGCATTTCTAAGTTATACCATCTCAATCTTTATCTTCTATCTTTCCTTCTGGTGTCATACATGTCCCCAACCCTTTTCCTGCAACCATATTCACATTCAGCTTCATTAAGTATATTTTATATTAATGTGCTACCATCAGATAGTTTTGTGCTATCTTTTCTGAATCTTTACCATCAGTTCTGTGGTACCTTCTATACTCTTTCAGTATCAAATGTCCAATCTCTACCCTCTTTCAATCTACTGGCAACCTGTATTATTAACTTTAACTCTCAAAGTTCACTCATTAATGTTAGTTCTTTTAGTGATACCATACAGTATTTTTCCTTTTATTTCTGACTAATTTCACTCAGCATAATGTCCTCAAGTTTCATTCACATTGTTATATGGTCATGACTTTATTCTGTTGTACAGCTGTGTAATATTCCATTGTATGTCTATATCACAACTTGTTGAGCTACTTGTCTGTTGATGGACAAATCTGGGCTGTTTCCATCTCTTGGCTATCATGAATAATTCCGCTATAAACATTGGTGTGCAAATGTCCGTTTGAGTCCTTGCCTTCAATTCCTCTGAATATATACCTAGTAATGGGGTTGCTGGGACATATAGCAATTCTATAGTTAGGTTCCTGAGGAACCACCAAACTGCCTTCCAGAGTGGTTGCACCATTCTACATCCTCACCAATAGTGAATCGGTGTGCTTCTTTCTCCACAGTCTATCCATCACTTGTCATTTTCTGTTTTTTTGAAAATGGCCATTCTGGTGGATATGAGTTCATATCCCATTGTGGTTTTGATTTGCGTTTTCCTAATAGCCAATGAGGTTGAGCATCTTTTCATATGTCTTTTAGCTGTTAGGATTTCCTTTTCTGAAAAATATCTGTTCATGTCTTTTGTCCATTTTTTAAATTGGGTTGTTTGTCTTTATGAGGTTAAGTTGTAGAATCCCTATATATTCTGGACATTAAACCCTTGTCTGATATGTGGTTTCCAAATATTGTCTCACATTTTGTATGCTGCCTTTTTACTTTCCTGACAAAGTTCTCTGAAGTACAAAAGTGTTTAATTTTGAGGAGATCCCATTTATCTCTTTCATTTTATGTTGCTCATGTTTTGGGTGTAAGTTCTGGGAAACCACCTCACATCACAAGATCTATATTTCCCTACATTTAGCAGCCTCAGCTCTTAAGTTTACTTTATATTATGGGTTCAGGGCCTGCAGCTAGCTAACTCAGAATCTTTGTCTTCCAGATTCTCAATATGCCATCAACGGAGAATCTGATTGGCCTATCTTAGATCAGTATCCTGCCATAATCCAATTAATAATGAACATTGGCAAGGTAAAGGTAAAGTCAGATGGTAGTAAGAAACCCCGCCTTCAGGGAACACACATGAGGAATTGATAGGCAGCTTTATCATATTAGCCTTTTTTACTACCAGTTTAAATGACCAATGATAAAGTTCCTGAGAAAAGGAATTAGACATCTTCCCAAGTAGAGTGGGACATCAGGAAAACCCCACTCTATATATTGAAACTAACTAACTAACTAAATAAGTTAATAAATCAATAAAATAATTAGTAAAACAATTATTTAAATAAATTAAATAACGATTGAGTCCCTATTATATAGAGGATGTACTTGATGTTTGGTATTGTCAAATGAATCTGCCCTCAAGTTGCTTAAAATCAGGTATTGACAGTTTTTTTGTTGATTGAGATTTTATGATCAGGTTTCCAAGTCCAACAAATCACAGACATCTGGGGATGGAAGGGAGAGAACTGAATTTTATAGAATAGCCACTACATGCCAAGAACCACATGCTGGGCCCTCTACAAACACTTTCTCATAAATCCTTGTGTTACACCAATGAAGATGAACATCATTATTACAATTTAAAGAGGAGAAACTTGAACTTAAGCAACTGTCCAAAGCCCTACAGCTAGTGAATGATAGAATCAAGACTTAAACTTTGATCTTTTAGATTCTAAAGTCTGTTTTTCCCTACATAAGACTATCTTCACGATTGAGACAGTGGCTTTGGCCAAAGTTAGATAAATTGAGCAGGCTTTTGATTTTGTTCCTTCTCTTTTGGGCTTGTAGCACTGCTTCTATGATTTATCTTATACATGATTTCATATGCTAACTTGCTTCTCACAGTCAATAAATAACTGGGTGTTTTTTTTAAATTTGGGTTCCTTGTTAACTATTATGGAATGTTCAAATCCAAGTAAAGCTTCATGATAAGATGAGGAGACAAAATGAGTTTGAGTTGATGATTAAAGTTGGAAACAATGATTTCTAACACTGACATAGTTGTAAATAAACTCTTATCAGAAATTCAGTTAACAATTGACCAAGTTGTCCCTCTACCTATACCTCTTTCATGAGGAAGCTGGCCCTCTGGAAGAATGTAAGACTTGCTCACATGGTTTTCATCTAAGAGTTGATCATTGTCCTTTCCATTTCTAAGGCTTATCCAACAGTTTATTAAATGATGCCCAAGGGCCTCAGACAGCTGTCTCCTTTTAGGAGTTCCCATCTCATTCCTGGGGAAATTACTTAAACCCTGGTGGAATACTGCAAACTCTAAAAGCTTCTCAACTTGCTCTGCTCTAAAAGGTTTTCACTATTAATCAATAAATCAAAGAGAGGCACAGTGAGATGGTGGAAAAAGCCTAGAACAAGTCAAACCTAGGTTTGAGTTCTGGCTTCTCTGTTTAGTAGCTATGTAGCTATGTAGATGTGGTAAATTACTTAACCTCTTTTATTGTCAGTTTCCAGATCTTGAAAAAAGAGGGTAACAGAATCTACCTCGGAGGCATGTAGGTATTAAGTGAGGTAAAGCATGTAGAAAATACTGTATGTGACAATGCATTTATAATGTATTTATACAGGTCTCACATATATGGCTCTGTAGGCTATGTACTGCATGACTCTAGGGGGTCCCATTCACACTGTGATCAGAGCACTGTACAGTCAAAAACCTGTATAACCATGTGGAGTTACCTTACTGAAGCACCTAGTACACTGCCCAGGGCAAAAAGGTTTTCAATAGCAGGCAGTCCATTATCATTCTTCAGTGGGATTTTCATACTGGGTGCTCTTTTTTGCCTTCTTTTTGTATTATTAACTCTATTGGGTTACTTACCTAACTTTAGTTTTATCTTCACCCCCAGCTGAGCATGCTTCTTCAGTAACTGTTATGGCTTGAATTATGTATCCCCAAAAGATATGTTGAAGTTCAAATCCTTAGTACCTAAAAAAAATGTGAGCTTATTTAGAAATAGGGTTATTTCAAATAGAATTTAGCAAAGTAAAATGAGGTCATAATGGAGAAGGGTCCATAATCCAATAGGACTAATGTACTTACAAGAGGAAAGAGAGGGCCTAGAGAGAGAGAGAGAGATGGTAGCCATGTGACTATGGAGGCAGAGATTTAAATATGCCACAAACCAAGGGATGCCAAGGATTGTCAGCTACTGTCCAAAGGCAGGAGAGAGCCATGAGAACAGATTCTTCTTTACAGACTTCAGAGGGAGAATGACCCTGCAAATGCCTTGATTTTAACTTCTGCCCTTTAGAACTGTAAAGCAATAAATTTCTGTTGTTCAAAGCCATCCAGTTTGCTGTACTTTGTCACCGCAGCCCAGAGGAAACTAAGACAATAACTCACCTCTATTTTGGACACCAACGTATAGACAAGTTTTGACCTGGATTCTTGGGGTATATTTTCCCAGCAATCATCTAGCACTTAGCTTTTCCATTTGCCTAGGAGGTGGAATCAGAGGTACGGAATGGAAAAAACATGAGCTCGGTTTGAGAGACAGAGAAGCTCCTTGTGGGCTTCAGAGGTTGCTTTGGGGAGACTTGAACTTGAAAATTGTGGTGATCTTGAACATCCATTTCTCAAACACAGAGCACAAAATCACTTGAAAGCAATGATGAAAAAGTTCAAAGATCAACAGAATTCCATGAGTATGGAATTTGGCACTTCTTTAGAGAATATCTGTGGGAAGCACAATTTATAATTAAATTGTCAAGCATTAATACATATTATTGAAGTTGAACTTGAGGTGTAACCAAATCTCTTTGTTAGCTGGAAAGGAAGTATTTTGTGAACCTTGGGCTGGATTGAGTTTTGAATAATGTGGTACCTCACCTACATTTTTATCATGCTGATTTGTACTCACATTGTAAAACATTGCCTTACCAAAACTGGTACTTGTGCTATTTGCTCCACTTCTTCAGGAGTGAATCAGAGGAAAGAAAAGGAAGAAAAGTGGGAAATTAATGCCCATTTGGGAATGATAAGAGGGCTGGAATTTTAAGCTTTTATAAATTAGTGAATAGTTTTGAAATACGTTTTTGTATGTTAAATGATGAAGTTCAAGAGAAGGGGAATGGGTTGTAGATGAAGGCTAAGGGATGAAGCATGGAACAGTTAATAATTGTGAGGTCTGCTCTGTGCTAAGCTCTTAGTATATTTGTTTAGTCTTCATGGCATTTACGTGAGTCTAGGATCAATTGTTCCCATTCAACAGGAAGAACCAGGCTCAGAAAGGATAATTATATTGACCAACACTACACTTTCAGTAGTGGCAGAGCTTGGATTATAATCTCTCTCTATATAGAGATTTCATATATCTATATCTGTATCTATATCTATATCTATATCTATATCTATATCTATATCTATATCTATATCTATATCTATATCTATATCTATATCTATATCTATATCTATATCTATATCTATATATCTACTTAGCCCATGCCAAGTCTCATTCTTTTAGACTAGGGGTCGGTAAACTTTTTCTCTCAAGAGCTTTAGTAAATATTTCAGGCTTCTGCTGATACTACTCCATGTGCTCATGTAGTGCAAAAAGGGTCATAGTCAATATGTAAACAAACGAATATTACTGTGTTCCAGTAATACTTTATTTACAAAAACAATCAATAGACAGGACTTGGTTCATAGGCTGTAGTTTATCAACCCTGATTTTAGACCATATAGCTCAAGAAAAAAAAAGAAAGCAAAATAGAAAGGAGTTACGTTGAAGGTAAAATTGTGGAGATGGAAATTTTGTTTTGAAAAGGGTGTCATTGAATATATGTAGTTTTCCTCAAATACTGAAGGGAACACCATTTCATATATGTTGCTTTTATGACTGTATCAGTTGTATAACTTTGTCAGACTCTGGAAGGTAACTAAGCTCTTCTTTAAAAAAATACATGCAGAGTTTTCAAGTGTTCCATCTTAGTTAACCCCAAAAGGCTGGAATGGGGAATTCCCCAACACATGCACCTGCAATGATCATTCTGAATTTGGGTGGCTGGTGTCTTTTCTATTTGTCATTGATGAAATTTTAATGTAATTTTCACACTTAAAAATATCATCAGGTTGTTGGAATATTTATAATCTCATTGAACTTGGCAGAAAAAAAATCCTTTTTAAGGTAAAACTATAATACTATCTTCTCTACTGATCACATCACAAAAGATACATCTCTAAAAGAAATTTCTTTGCAATTTGTCTATTTGCTTATTTTTAAATGGTATACAGACAGAGACCTGGAGACTCCAAACAT
This sequence comes from Tamandua tetradactyla, assembly GCF_023851605.1. Taxonomy (NCBI): domain Eukaryota; kingdom Metazoa; phylum Chordata; class Mammalia; order Pilosa; family Myrmecophagidae; genus Tamandua; species Tamandua tetradactyla. The sequence continues at coordinate 18,087,193 of NC_135345.1, forward strand.
GAAGCTACCTGAATAATGCTGAAAAATTATTTTTTTCCAAAAATCAATAAAAGCACTTTAAAAGATGAGAGGAACAACTTGTTAACTCTCATTAAATGCCATAGAAAATCACCACCTTATTCTCTTCTCATAGAAAAGGATGGGACACCTGGTAATTGGAAAATGGCTAATGTAATAACTAAACCAAAGAGTGTAGCTGAGCAATATTACAGATCTGAAACCAATTTTCAATAGAGTTCAGGTTAAGTGGCTTAATATTCTGGTTTAGGAATGCTTTTGCAGTGGTTCAGATGAGAGATGATGAAGTACAAATCAAGGTGGTAACTACAAGGGTCGCAAGAAAGGGATGTGCATAAAAATTTTGAATATAGAATTGACAAAGTGTGGTATATTAGTTAAAGGTTATTGCTGTTGATGATGATGATAATGATGAAAAAGAAGGAAAATATGATTTTGGTGGCAGGTGACATAAACTACTGAGTTAAAACAGAAATTGGGGGTTATTAGAAGGATTCTGAGGTAGCTTGCATAATTGAAGAAAGGACTGAACAATTACATCTTGGGAAGGAAGATATAAGAGAAGTTCTCGGGAGCTCCATATTGAGTCTTCACACATTTTCTCTCTAGGGTGTTGTCAATAGAGTTGTTTACTTATGCTTCAGTTTGCTAAACCCACTGGAATGCAATATACCAGAAATGGATTGGCTTTTAAAAAGGGGATTCATTAACTTACAAGTTACAATTCTAAGGCCATGAAAATGTCCAAATTAAGGCACCAGCCAGAGGATACCTTCTTGGAGGAAAGGTAGTGGCATCCAGGACACTTCTGTCAGCTGTGAAGGCACATGGCTGGCATCTGAGAATCTTGCTCCTGGTTTGTTGCTTTGAGCTTCTGATTTTAGTGGCTTTCTTTCCAAGCATCTGTGGCCCCTCATTTAGCTTCTCTGGGGCAAACTCTGAATTTCGTTTCTTAGCTTCCCTTGGCTCTCTACAGGTTCTGGCTCTTTCTGTGAGTCCTCACTTAGCACCTGTGGTATTTCTGCCTAGCTTCTCTTAGCCATGAGGAAGTTCTCTTAAAGAATTCTTATAAATGGATAAGACCCACCTTGATTGGGTGGGGTCATATATCTATAAAAATGATTCAATTAAAAGGCCTAATCTTTTTTTTCTTTAATTTCAAAGTACAGCACCACAATTAGTTGTAGAGCATATTTCAGAGTTTGATATGGGTTACAATTTCACAATTTTAGGTTTTACTTCTAGCTGATCTAAAATACTGGAAACTAAAAGACATCAATTTACTGATTCAGCAATCATATTCATTCGTTGACTCCTCTTTTCTTTATATAACTCCACCATCAACTTTGATCTTTTCATCCCTCTCTTTAAGGGTGTTTGGACTATGGTGACTCTAAATTTTTCATTTTGGAAGGGTCTGTCACTAATATGGGGTAAGGGGGATAGAGCTATCTGATTTTCAGGAGAATCTAGGCTAGGTTTCAGGACTTATCTGGACCAGGGGCCCATCTGGAGGTTGTAGGTTTCTGAAAAGTTACTCTAGTGCATGGAGCCCTGTGGAATTTTATATACTGCCCTAGGTATTCTTTAGGATTGGCTGGAATGGTCCTGGTTGGGGGTTGGCAGGTTATGATAGGTAGCAAGGTCTACCTGAAGCTTGCATAAGAACAACCCCCAGAGTAGTCTTTCAATTCTATTAGGCTCTCTCTGCCACTGATACTTTATTAATTACACTTCTTTTCTGCCTTTTGGTCAGGATGGAATTGTTGATCCCATGGTACTAGGTCTGGATTCATCCCTGGGAGTCATCTCCCATGTCACCAGGGAGACTTTCACCCCGTATGTCACACCTAGAGACAGAGGCCACATCTAAGCAACAAAAGAGGTCCTCCAGAAGTAACACTTAGGCATGCCTAAAGGTAGTCTAATTTTCTCCACTACCTACAAAAGTTTCATAAGAGTAAGCCTCATGATCTAGGGCATGGGCTATTGATTTGGGTGTCCCTAAAGGTTGACACAGTATCAGGGGATTCCCTGATGGTAAGCGTCAATAATTCTATATTCTTTCTCCTATCCTGCAGTGAACTTTGCCAATACTTTTTGATTCTCTGCTTAATATAATCTAGGATGTATCCAGGTATTACAATAATCTATACAGGATTAAAAGACCCTTTATTATTTTGTGTTCCTGTGTTTCAGTTGTTCAAATGAGCTATACAAATAGGTTGAATTTGATTATGCACTACAGAAAATTTTAGTTCCAGACCAAATAAACCTTTTTTCCATTGGCCTCAAAAAGTATCTGTGATTCTAAAATGTAGACACTGTCTTCCTTATCCCTGTGTTCTGAATTATTTTAACCCCAACCTGTTCAGCTTCATTCTTATCTCTAAATATCAGGTTATATATATAAAACAGCCTCTCAAAATCCAGAAATAATAATCACCATTCCAGACATAACATGTCTGCTCTAAAAGTTTACAATCCAGGCCCCTGTTTTCTTACAAGCATTTTCTAAAAGTGACCATACCATTCTTGTTCTTTTGTCTCTGGCTTATTTTGTCTCACCAACTGTCCCACATTTTTATTCACATCGTTGCATGCCCCATGACTTTGTTCCTTTTTGTAGTGGCACAACTTCTGTTCACAAGTGTACACCATTGTTCTTCTCCATCAGCCACCTGCATTCATCGGGCATCATGTGGAGGGCTCAAAGTCCACAGTCCATCAACATTCTCAATTTTAGGTAATTTCATTGTTCCCAAGAGAAAGAAAGCCCATAAACACACCCTCGCCAAATAGGAAATCTAAACCTCTTCTTAACTCTTGTCCCTCCCCACATCATTTACTCTGCTGTTGCTGTGGTAATGCTGATGGTTTCCTTTTGAACATAGCTCATAGCACACAATAGCAGTTTTCTGCCTATACTCTGGACTTAAACACTTTTTGTACAAGTATCATATTTTTGAAGTAATTATTGTGAGAACTAATTCACATTTTGTAGAGTTAATCAGTGGGACAAATAGGTCTATTCAACCCCTTTCAATTTTGTTCATCTTCAATATGGTAATATTGCTTGTAGAGCCACTAGAGAACCACCTTCACTCCCATCTATTCCCTTATATTGGAGTTCAACCTCATTAGCTAACAGTTCACCCATCTTTAGCTTCTATGTACCTCTGAGTCCACAATATTCTGTATTATAATTCTCTGATTATACCTTTATGCTGGTCATTAAAGTGGAATCATACAGCACCTATCCCTTTGTGTCTGGCTAACTTCACTCAGCATTATGTCCTCATGGCTCATCCATCTTATCATGTGCTTCAGGACGTGATTTTGTCTTTCTGCTGCATAATATTCCATCATGTGTATATACCACAGTTTATTGACCCACTCATCTGTTGATGGGCATTTGGTTTGTTTCCATCTTTTGGTGATTGTGAATAATGATGCTATGAACATTGGTGTGCAAATGTCCATTTGTGTGGTTGCTTTCAGCTCCTCTGTGTATATGCAAAGTAATGCTATTGCTGGGTCTTAGGGCAACTCGATATTTAGTTTCCTAAGGAACCACCAAACTGTCTTCCATAGTGGCTGCACCATTATACATTCCCACCAGCAGTGCATAAGTGTCCCAGTTTCTCCACATGCTCTCCAACATTTATGGTTCCCTGTTTGTTTAATAGCAGCCATTCTTATAGGTGTGAGGGGGTAGCTCATCGTAGTCTTGATCTGTGTTTCCCTTATAGCCAAGGAAAATGAGCATCTCTTCATGTGCTTTTGAGCCATCTATATTTGCTCTTCAGAAAGATGCCTATTCAAATCTCTAGCTCATTTTATAATTGGATTGTTTGATCTTTTGTTCCTGAGTTGTATGATTTCTTTCTATATACAGGAAATCAAAACTTTGTCAGATATGTGACTCCCAAATATTTTCTCCCATTGAGTTGGCTGCCTCTTCACCTTTTGACAAAGTTTTTTGAAGTACAGAAACATTTGATTTTGAGGAGTTCCCATTTATCTATTTTTTTCTTTTGTTGCTTATGCTTTGAGTGTAAAGTTTAGGAAGCTACCTCCTGTAGGTCCTGAAGATGTTCCCCTACATTTCCTTCTAGAAGATTTCTGGTGCTAGTTATTATATTTAGGTGTTTAATCCACTTTGAGATAATTTTTGTTTAGGGTGTAAGATAGAGGTCTTCTTTCATTCTTTTGGCTATTGATATCTAGTTTTTCCATGCTCAATATTTGAGAAGACTATTTTGTCCCAGTTCGGATGTTTTGGGGTTCTTGTCAAAAATCAGTTGACCATAGATTTGGTAGTCTATTTCGGAAATTTCAATTTGATTCCATTGGGTAATGCTACTCTATTTGTGCCAGTACCATGCTGTTTTGATGATTATGGCTTTATAAGAGGTTTTAAAATCAGGGGGTATTAATCCTCCCACTGTGTTCTCCTTTTTCAGAAAGCTTTTAGCTATTTAGATCTCTTTCCCTTCTGGATGAATTTGGTAGTTAACTTTTCCAGATCTTCAAATTAGGTTGTTGGAATTTTGATTGGCACTGTGTTGAATCTGTAGATCAATTTGGGGAGAATTGACATCTTAACTATATTTAGCCTTCCTATTCATGGGCAATGTCTCTCTACCTATTTAGATCTCCTTTGATTTATTTTAGAAATGTTATGTAGTTTTCTGTGTACAAGTCCTTTATGTCCCTAGTTAGGTTCATTCCTAATTACTTGATTCTTTTAGTTGCTTTAGAATGGAATCCTTTCCTTAACTGACTCCTCAGCTAGCTCATTGCTTGTGTATAGAAATGTTACTGATTTTTATACATTGATTTTATATCCTGCCACCTTGCTGAATTTGTTTATTAGTTTAAGTAACTTTGCTATAGATTTCTCAGGATCTTCTAAGTATAGTATCATATCATTTGCAAATAATGAGAGTTTCACTTCTTCCTTTCCAGATTGTATACCTTTTATTTCTTTGTCCTGCCTGATTACTCTAGCTAGAACTTCTAGCACAATGTTGAACAATAGTGGTGACATTGGGCATCTTTGTCTTGTACTTGATCTTAGGGGGAAAGTTTTTAGCCTCTCTCCATTGAGTATGCCAATAGATGCTGGTTATCAGCTTTTCATATATTCCCTTTATCATATTGAGGTAGTTACCTTTGATTACTATCTTTTGGAGTGTTTTTATCAGAAAAGGATGCTGAATTTTGTCGAATGCTTTTTCAGCATCAATCAAAATGATCATGTGATTTTCCCTTTCAATTTGTTAATGTGCTGTATTATGTTAATTGATTTTCTTGTGTTGAACCATTCTTGCATTCCTGATATAAATCCCACTTGTTCATGGTGTATAATTCTTATTGAAGTCTCCTACTATTATTGTTGAAACATCTATCACTCCCTTCAGTTTTGCCAATGTCTTTCTCAAGTACTTTGGAGCTCCTTGACTGGGAGCATAAACATTTATGATTGTTGTATCTTCTTGGTGAATTGACCCTTTAATAAGTATTTAGTGTCCTTCTTTGTGTCTTATGATATCTTTACATTTAAAGTCTATTTTATCTGATATTAGTATAGCTACCCGTGCATTTTTTTGGTTACAACTTTTGTGGAAAATATTTTTCCGTCTTTTCACTTTCAATCTATTTGCATCCTTGTGTCTAAGATGAGTCTCTTGTAAGGAGCATATAGCTGGATTATGTTTCTTAATCCATCCTGCCAATCTGTATCTTTTCATTGGCAAGTTTAGTCCATTAACATTCAAAGTTATTACTGAAAATACATTTTTTATTCCGCCATCTTATCTTTTTTATTTTATTTGTCAGATCTATATATTCTTTCCCCTCTTTCTCTTTGTTATTGTTTAAATTACTCTTAGTGGTACTCTTCAATTCTGTGCCCTCCTCTAGATATCCCTCTCCTGTCTTTTTTTTTTCAGCTGGCAGAATTCCTTTCAGTTGGTTTCCTGTTGATAAATTCTTTCAAGACTTCTTTGTCTGTGAAAACTTTAATCTCTCCCTCAATTTTTTAATTCTATTTTTAGCATAAGACCTGGGATAGAATAGGAAGAGTGAGCCAGGAGCAGCTGATACAGTTGATGGTGAGAAGGAGAAGGTCTCTCACAGGTTGGAGGAGGTATCGAACAAGAGGCCTGTGTGCAGCACGAGTGAAGTGCTCACACAGGACTTGCTACCTAGCATTTATACCTTGCCCGAAACCCCCGAAAAGAATCCTGGGTTGACCATCACCATGAGTAAAGGACATGACAGCAGCAAGAAGAGAAAAGAGGAGACGAAGAAGAAAGGACAGCACAAGCAGCACAGGGGGAAAGACATGAAGGGAGCCCTGGAAGTCTTGGTCTGGAAAGGAAAAGAAGCAAGTCCAGAGAGCAAAGGAGAGTCAAGTCTGTCAATTCACATCGCAAATGAGGGAGGGGTGCACCACTCCTGGAAGTACTGCAATACCAGGTCAATGTGTGGAGTGGATGGAGCAAGCTCCTATTCCATCTCCCTGCTCCAAAAATTCCATGTAATATATTGTCCTCGGATAGAGGACGTATCAGATATTAAACTGATAAGAACAGATACTACACTTGATTTTAGCCAAAAGGCTGAAAAGTGATCTCTCCCTCAATTTTGAAGGACATTTTGGCTGGGTACAGAATTCTTGGCTGGAAGTCTTTCTCTTTCAGGATCTTGAATATATCATACCACTGTCTTCTCGCCTCCAGGGTGCTAGTTGAGTAGACTGAACTCAGTCTTATTTGGTTTCCCTTGTATGTAGTAGAATGTTTTTCTCTTGCCACTTTCAGGATTTTCTGCTTCTCTTTAACATTTGACAGACTGGTTAGTATGTGCCTTGGGGAAGGCTTATTTGGATTTATTCTGTTTGGCTTCTTTGACTTGTATGTTTATGTCTTTTATGAGGGTTGGAAAGTTTTCCCCCATTATATATTCAACTATGCTTCCCAGCCCTTTACTCCTCTCTTTTCCTTCTGGAACACCAATGATTCTTATATTTGTGCGCTTTGTTTTGTCTATCATTTCCCTGAGTTCCAATTCATTTTTTTCCATCTTTTTTGCTATTTGCTGTTTTGAACCTTCAAAGTCAATTATCCTGTCCTCCATATCACTTATTCTTTCTTCTGTCTCTTCAAATATGGTATTGTGTGTCTCTGGTATGTTTTTTATTTGATCAACAGAATCTTTAATCTCTGTGATATCGCTATTTTTCTATTTATTCTTTAAAAATTCCTCTTTTTGCTCCCCTACTATCTTCTTGATCTCCTTTATGTCATTTGCTATCCCACTTATTTTATTAAGTTGAGTTGTATGAACATCTTTGATTAGTTGTTCCAACGTCTGTGTCTCTTCTGGTCTTTTAATTTGGTCATTAGGCAGGGCTATATCTTTCTGCATTGTAATATGCTTAGAGATCTTCTCTTGTCTTCATGGCATGTAAATATCTTGATTGATTTACTTTGGGTGTTGATTTCTTTCAATAGTCTGAGGCCTTGTGTTTGCGGGATGGTTGTACATCAGGGAGCAATGCACTGGGTGGGACACTCAGTATGGTGATTTGTTTCAGGGCAGGTATAGGTGCAGGTTGGGGATGTTACACTGATGCTTGTGAATGTGCCCAGCAGCCAGGGAGGATGTAGCTGCGTGGGTGTACCAGTCTGGGGAGGCGTAACCCTTGTGTGCACTGGTCTAAGGTGCAGGGCCCTTTGTGCACATGTGTAGAGCTGTGCAGCAGGTTGGCATTATGCCTTCATGGACTTGGGGCAGATGTGTCTGGCTGTGCAGGTCGGTACTTTCTCAGAGCTGGGAAGTATGGCTGAGGGCCGTGTGCATCTTCCCTTTTAGAACTGTTGTATTGTGCAATTCCCAGAGCTGAATGATGTGATTGGAGACCTGTGTGCATGCGTGGGCCTGGGAGTGCCATAAACGGATGCGCAGAACTCACAGGGGCAGAGTGAGGCTGTGTGACGCTATGGGCAGGGGACGGGAGTAGCCTGGGTATGGAAGTTAAGGTCTGCAACCTTCATGCTCTGGCAATAGCCTGCAGGGAACAGAGAGGGGAAGGTAGTGCTCAGGAGGGGTGCAGGAGAGGTGGGTTAGGCTGTACCTGGGGTGGGAGTGTGGGGCAGACATGTGCACTGGGGGCTGGTTGGGTGGGGGTGCCCAGAACGCGGGGAATGGGAGCAGTTGACGGGGTTTGGGTTCATGGGGTGTGAGGTGAGTCACTGGCCATGGGGCTGTGTTGGTCAGGGTAGCATGCCCAAGGAATGTGGCCTGGCTTACTTCCTAGTCCCCAGCTCCTGTCTGTGCAGTCCTGCAGGCTCCATGCCTCCCCACCAGGCTCCAGCTTTCTGCCTCTCAATTCCTTGGCCTCTGCAAGCAGGGCTGCCTTACTTGGTGAAGAAGGCTCTCCCAGGTCAGCCGCATTCCCAAATCACCACCTCAGTCACCCTCCTCTCTTTAATGCAATTTTATTGAGATATATTCACACATCAAAATAAACTACCCAATGTGCATAATCACTGGCTCACAGTATCATCACATTTGTGCATGTACATCACCATGATCAGTTTTAGAACATTTTTCATTACTCCAGAAAAGAAATAAAAAGAAAAAACCCACAAATCTCTCCCATACCCTTTTTTCTCCCTATTATTGATCCACGATAGTATCTGTGTGGTACTTTTGTTACTGTTGATGGAAGAATATTCAGACATTACTGTGAACTATAGTCTATAGTCTGCAATAGGTAATTTTCCCCCCCATATACCAAATTAAATTTTAAAAGTCTCCTTAACCTATATAGGAATGGGGAGTTTCTACCTGTGCTGTTATATAATGAGTGGAAGGGTTTCCAGGAGGATGAGGCCCAGAAGAGGGTGCTATGAAGAAAGCACCCCTAAATTCCTCACTTTCCCTCCATCCACACCCTCACAAAAAGTCCTGTGCCTCTCTCTATTTTTCTTCTCTTTCTGCCCCTCTTATCTAATTTCTATGACAGTCAGGAACTGTCTGGCCACATCACTTTTCCAGCACTGCCCAGTGAATGCCTTCTCATCTTTCTCCATATGTTGCCCTTGGCTGGTGCAGTTGGCTAATCAGCCTAGCCCCATTGTTGCCATGTGGTCTAGTTACTGGCTTTGGGGCTTTGATCCTGTAATCACTGTGAACTATTTTCAAAAGGCCCAATCTTAAATAATAAGTCTGCCCCATAAGATTGGATCAAAATAACATGGCTTTTCTAGGGAATGTAAGAGTTTCAAAATAGCCCAGGTTGGTGGCATCTATGGCCCAAGTTGAAAGCTTCACTCATAGCTCTGTAACTGCATGTAACTCTTAGCTCTGTAACTTCCACTCTGATTCTGAGCTTGGTCACAGAATAATAGCAAATGTACTATGAGCAGAATCTTGAATAAGCGTTCACAGGTTTCCATTCCTTCATGGACTCCCTGTCTTTGCTGTGAGAACATGTCCTGGCTAGCCTACTGGCTGATGAGGCATGTGGAGCACAGCTGAGTCTTTCCAACTGTAGGATCTGATGTCTCAGCTATGAACAAAGTCCATTTAAGGACTGCCTATTAAACCTGCAGCTGACTGCAGACACATGAGTGGGCAGCATCAAATCCAGATCAGATCAGCAGAACTGTCCAGCTGACCCATAGACTCTTCAAAAATGACAAATTGTTCATATAACTAAGTTTTGTAGAGGTTTAAATCTTAGCAGTGTCTACCTGATCTACCATCTCTGTGTTTCAAGATTCAAGTTTCAATTTATTGAATATGGGGCTTTATTTAATTCAGCTTGGTTCATGTGTTATATCCCTGAATCATTTAGCTGTGACCAAGGGGCAGGCTAAAAGGGAAGTTATTGTGAGCTAGAAAAATACCTCATCTGGTAATTTATTGTATGGGGAAGGGAATGGGTAAAGGTGCAAAACCAGAAATTTCTGGAAACATTAGATTTTTAAATATTCCCATAAATTCATCAAACTCCTGAGAAGGAGGGCTTTTAGAATTTCACTGATGGCAATTGTGAATTAGCATTGTGGAAATTGTTCATCTATAAGGGACAAAAAAAAAAAAAAAGGGAAATGATTACTCCAAAACCATGAAAAATTCCATTGAGTAGATAACATAAGATTGATATGTTTTTTGTTCCTACAGCCCCACTGTCTAGTAAAGTTTGGCATATAGAAAGTCAATATTTTATGAAGGGGGCAGGCAGAGCATCAAAAGAATTGTGCAGAATAAAATATCAACTATTGGGATTGAAAAGAGAGGGTTCAAATTCTGTTGAGTATATAAAATGAGTACCTGGTAAAGAAATGCCTGCATTTTATGAAATGTATCAGGGACTTTCCAAAAAGTAAAAAATAATAGTAGGGACTTTCTTAAAAAATAGAACATACCCTGCAAAGTTGCAGTTTAAGAAACATTTATAAATAAACTGTTTTTGGTCTGGTAGAGATAACCTATCAAAAATAGACAAGTCTGATGTAATAAACAATCTATAATCATTCCCTACTTTGTAAGACTCTCCTTTATAATGAAGAACCAATTATGTAACTTCCCTTTAGAAATTCTTGAATTGCCTCTATAAGCCCATGTAACTTGCTAACCATTTTAAGACTCTTATTTTTTTTTTACATGGGCAGGCATCAGGAGTCGAACTCGGGTCTCCAGCATGGCAGGTGAGAACTCTGCCAGTGATCCACCATGGCCTGCCACATTTTGAGACTCTTAATTAGATTTACGATCTTCCTCCTTGAACAGTTTCTTTTTCATAAACCTAATGCACTTATTATTGATTATCATTGGTAATTCAGTTTCTGGTGTCAGAAGTGGGATCTGGAGAAGGCCCCCACCCCCGCCCACAGACCATCCCTGAGGCTGGTGAGCCACTAGGTGTTGGTGCTCATGGGGACTTTTGCATTTGTGGCTCTATTGCCACTTGTGGAGTGTGAGAGGAAAGTTTCTCCAAGATCTGAGTTCCACTTTTTTTGTGTTGAGCTCTTGGGTTTTACTGTTAGACTTGGTTTTGTTCTGGTCCACACATCAACTTGGTGAATATCCCTGATCTGTATGTGTGTGTGTGTGTGTGTGTGTGTGTGTGTGTGTGTGTGTGTGTGTGTGGAGGGTAGTGCACCCTAGAACAACTGCTTTTCTGTTTGTAGGACCCCTGTATAATTTTCATTTTCAGAACATATGCTTGAACATGAATTCTTATAAATCTAAATCTAACTCTCTTCTTCTCCAGCAAAGATTCCTACTGCCTATGGAACACTCACTACAGGACAAGTTCTTTGAGCAAATAGATAAATCTCAAACTTGAGTCTCTAGTGGCCACTTTGGGAAACTTTTTTTTTTATAAGCATTTTTTTATTAATTAAAGAAAAAAAGAAATTAACACAACATTTAGAAATCATTCCATTCTACATATGCAATCAGTAATTCTTAACATCATCACATAGATGCATGATCATCATTTCTTAGTACATTTGCATCGATTTACGAAAAGAACAAGCAAAACAACATAAAAAGATATAGAATGTTGATATAGAGAAAAATTTAAAAATAATAATAATAGTAAAAAAAAAAAAGACACAAACAAACAGACAAACAAAAAAAAGAACCTATAGCTCAGATGCAGCTTCATTCAGTGTTTTAACATGATTACTTTACAATTAGGTATTATTGTGCTGTCCATTTTTAAGTTTTTGTATCTAGCCCTGTTGCACAGTCTGTATCCCTTCAGCTCCAATTACCCATTATCTTACCCTGTTTCTAATTCCTGATGGTCTCTGTTACCAATGACATATTTCAAGTTTATTCTCGAATGTCGGTTCACATCAGTGGGACCATACAGTATTTGTCCTTTAGTTTTTGGCTAGACTCACTCAGCATAGTGTTCTCTAGATCAATCCATGTTATTACATGCTTCATAAGTTTATTCTGTCTAAAAGCTGCATAATATTCCATCGTATGTATATACCACAGTTTGTTTAGCCACTCGTCTGTTGATGGACATTTTGGCTGTTTCCATCTCTTTGCAATTGTAAATAACGCTGCTATAAACATTGGTGTGCAAATGTCTGTTTGTGTCTTTGCCCTTAAGTCCTTTGAGTAGATACCTAGCAATGGAATTGCTGGGTCATATGGCAATTCTATATTCAGCTTTTTGAGGAACCGCCAAACTGCCTTCCACAGTGGTTGCACCATTTCACGTTCCCACAAACAGTGGATAAGTGTGCCTCTTTCTCCGCATCCTCTCCAGCACTTGTCATTTTCTGTTTTGTTGATAATGGCCATTGTGGTGGGTGTGAGGTGATATCTCATTGTGGTTTTGATTTGCATTTCTCTAATGGCCAGGGACATTGAGCATCTCTTCATGTGCCTTTTGGCCATTTGTATTTCCTCTTCTGAGAGGTGTCTGTTCAAGTCTTTTTCCCATTTTGTAATTGGGTTGGCTGTCTTTTTGTTGTTGAGTTGAACAATCTCTTTATAAATTCTGGATACTAGACCTTTATCTGATATATCATTTCCAAATATTGTCTCCCATTGTGTAGGCTGTTTTTCTACTTTCTTGATGAAGTTCTTTGATGTACAAAAGTATTTAATTTTGAGGAGCTCCCATTTATTTATTTCTTTCTTCAGTGCTCTTGCTTTAGGTTTAAGGTCCATAAAACCGCCTCCAATTGTAAGATTCATAAGATATCTCCCTACATTTTCCTCTAACTGTTTTATGGTCTTAAACCTAATGTTTAGATCTTTGATCAATTTTGAGTTCACTTTTGTATAGGGTGTGAGATATGGGTCTTCTTTCATTCTTTTGCATATGGATATCCAGTTCTCTAGGCACCATTTATTGAAGAGACTGTTCTGTCCCAGGTGAGTTGGCTTGACTGCCTTATCAAAGATCAAATGTCCATAGATGAGAGGGTCTATATCTGAGCACTCTATTCGATTCCGTTGGTCGATATATCTATCTTTATGCCAATACCATGCTGTTTTGACCACTGTGGCTTCATAATATGCCTTAAAGTCCAGCAGCATGAGACCTCCAGCTTCGTTTTTTTTCCTCAAGATACTTTTAGCAATTCGGGGCACCCTGCCCTTCCAGATAAATTTGCTTATTGGTTTTTCTATTTCTGAAAAGTAAGTTGTTGGGATTTTGATTGGTATTGCATTGAATCTGTAAATCAATTTAGGTAGGATTGACATCTTAACTATATTTAGTCTTCCAATCCATGAACACGGTATGCCCTTCCATCTATCTGGGTCTTCTGTGATTTCTTTTAACAGTTTTTTGTAGTTTTCTTTGTATAGGTCTTTTTTCTCTTTAGTCAAATTTATTCCTAAGTATTTTATTCTTTTAGTTGTAATTGTAAATGGGATTCGTTTCTTGATTTCCCCCTCAGCTTGTTCATTGCTAGTGTATAGAAACACTACAGATTTTTGAATGTTGATCTTGTAACCTGCTACTTTGCTGTACTCATTTATTAGCTCTAGTAGTTTGGTTGTGGATTTTTCTGGGTTTTCGATGTATAGTATCATATCATCTGCAAACAGTGATAGTTTTACTTCTTCCTTTCCAATTTTGATGCCTTGTATTTCTTTTTCTTGTCTAATTGCTCTGGCTAGAACCTCCAAAACAATGTTGAATAATAGTGGTGATAATGGACATCCTTGTCTTGTTCCTGATCTTAGGGGAAAAGTTTTCAATTTTTCCCCATTGAGGATGATATTAGCTGTGGGTTTTTCATATATTCCCTCTATCATTTTAAGGAAGTTCCCTTGTATTCCTATCTTTTGAAGTGTTTTCAACAGGAAAGGATGTTGAATCTTGTCAAATGCCTTCTCTGCATCAATTGAGATGATCATGTGATTTTTCTGCTTTGGTTTGTTGATATGGTGTATTACATTAATTGATTTTCTTATGTTGAACCATCCTTGCATACCTGGGATGAATCCTACTTAGTCATGATGTATAATTCTTTTAATGTGTTGCTGGATTCAATTTGCTAGAATTTTGTTGAGGATTTTTGCATCTATATTCATTAGAGAGATTGGTCTGTAGTTTTCTTTTTTTGTAATATCTTTGCCTGGTTTTGGTATGAGGGTGATGTTGACTTCATAGAATGAATTAGGTAGCTTTCCCTCCACTTCAATTTTTTTGAAGAGTTTGAGGAGAGTTGGTACTAATTCTTTCTGGAATGTTTGATAGAATTCACATGTGAAGCCATCTGGTACTGGACTTTTCTTTTTAGGATGCTTTTGAATGACTGATTCAATTTCTTTACTTGTGATTGGTTTGTTGAGGTCATCTATTTCTTCTTGAGTCAAAGTTGGTTGTTCATGTCTTTCCAGGAACCCATCCATTTCATCTAAATTGTTGTATTTATTAGCGTAAAGTTGTTCATAGTATCCTGTTATTACCTCCTTTATTTCTGTGAGGTCAGTGGTTATGTCTCCTCTTCTATTTCTGATCTTATTTATTTGCATCCTCTCTCTTCTTCTTTTTGTCAATCTTGCTAAGGGCCCATCAATCTTATTGATTTTGTCATAGAACCAACTTCTGGTCTTATTGATTTTCTCTATTGTTTTCATGTTTTCAGTTTCATTTATTTCTGCTCTAATCTTTGTTATTTCTTGCCTTTTGCTTGCTTTGGGGTTAGTTTGCTGTTCTTTCTCCAGTTCTTCCAAGTGGACAGTTAATTCCTGCATTTTTGCCTTTTCTTCTTTTCTGATATAGGCATTTAGGGCAATAAATTTCCCTCTTAGCACTGCCTTTGCTGTGTCCCATAGGTTTTGATATGTTGTGTTTTCACTTTCATTCGCCTCGAGGTATTTACTAATTTCTCTTGCAATTTCTTCTTTGACCCACTCGTTGTTTAAGAGTGTGTTGTTGAGCCTCCACGTATTTGTGAATTTTCTGGCACTCCGTCTATTATTGATTTCCAACTTCATTCCTTTATGATCCGAGAAAGTGTTGTGTATGATTTCAATCTGTTTAAATTTGTTAAGACTTGCTTTGTGACCCAGCAAATGGTCTATCTTTGAGAATGATCCATGAGCACTTGAGAAAAAGGTGTATTCTGCTGTTGTGGGATGTAATGTCCTATAAATGTCTGTTACGTCTGGCTCATTTATAGTAATATTCAGATTCTCTATTTCTTTATTGATCCTCTGTCTAGATGATCTGTCCATTGATGAGAGTGGGGAATTGAAGTCTCCAACTATTATGGTATATGTGTCTATTTCCCTTTTCAGTGTTTGCAGTGTATTCCTCACGTATTTTGGGGCATTCTGGTTCGGTGCATAAATATTTATGATTGTTATGTCTTCTTGTTTAATTGTTCCTTTTATTAGTAGATAGTGTCTTTCTTTGTCTCTTTCAACTGTTTTACATTTGAAGTCTAATTTGTTGGATATTAGTATAGCTACTCCTGCTCTTTTCTGGTTGTTATTTGCATGAAATATCTTTTCCCAACCTTTCGCTTTCAACCTATGTTTATCTTTGGGTCTAAGACGTGTTTCCTATAGACAGCATATAGAAGGATCCTGTTTTTTAATCCATTCTGCCAGTCTGTGTCTTTTGATTGGGGAATTCAGTCCATTAACATTTAGTGTTATTACTGTTTGGATAATATTTTCCTCTAACATTTTGCCTTCTGTATTATATATATCATATCTGATTTTCCTTCTTTCTACACTCTTCTCCATGCCTCTCTCTTCTGTCTTTTTGTATCCAACTCTAGTGCTCCCTTTAGTATTTCTTGCAGAGCTGGTCTCTTGGTCACAAATTCTCTCAGTGACTTTTTGTCTGAGAATGTTTTAATTTCTCCCTCATTTTTGAAGGACAATTTTGCTGGATATAGAAGTCTTGGTTGGCAGTTTTTCTCTTTTAGTAATTTAAATATATCATCCCACTGTCTTCTAGCTTCCATGGTTTCTGCTCA
This sequence comes from Tamandua tetradactyla, assembly GCF_023851605.1. Taxonomy (NCBI): domain Eukaryota; kingdom Metazoa; phylum Chordata; class Mammalia; order Pilosa; family Myrmecophagidae; genus Tamandua; species Tamandua tetradactyla. The sequence goes on from NC_135345.1 coordinate 18,103,209, forward strand.
GAAATCTACACATAGTCTAATTGGGTTTCCCTTGTATGTGGTGGATTGTTTTTCTCTTGCTGCTTTCAAGATCCTCTCTTTCTCTTTGACCTCTGACATTCTAACTGGTAAGTGTCTTGGAGAACGCCTATTTGGGTCTAATCTCTTTGGGGTGTGCTGCACTTCTTGGATCTGTAATTTTCAGTTTTTCATAAGAGTTGGGAAATTTTCAGTGATAATTTCTTCCATTAGTTTTTCTGCTCCTTTTCCCTTCTCTTCTCCTTCTGGCACACCCACAACACGTATATTTGTGTGCTTCATATTTTCATTCAGTTCCCTGATCCCCTGTTCAAATTTTTCCCTTCTTTTCCCTATAGTTTCTGTTTCTTTTGGAATTCAGATGTTCCATCCTCCAATTCACTAATTCTAGCTTCTGTCTCTTTAAATCTACCATGGTAGGTATCCATTGTTTTTTCTAGCTTTTCTACTTTGTCCTTCACTCCCCTAAGTTCTGTGATTTGTTTTTTCAGTTTTTCTATTTCTTCTTTTTGTTCAGCTCATGTCTTCTTCATGTCCTCCCTCAATTTATCGATTTGGTTTTTGAAGAGGTTTTCCATTTCTGTTCGTATATTCAGCATTAGTTGTCTTAGCTCCTGTATCTCATTTGAACTATTGGTTTGTTCCTTTGACTGGGCCATATTTTCAATTTTCTGAGCGTGATCCATTATCTTCTGCTGGCATCTGGGCATTTAATCAGATTTCCCTGGGTGTAAGACCCCGCAGGTTGAAAGATTTTTCTGTGAAATCTCTGGACTCTGTTTTTCTTATCCTGCCCAGTAGGTGGCGCTCGTGGCACTCATCTGTCTGCAGGTCCCACCAGTAAAAGATGCTGTGGCCCCTTTAACTTTGGATAACTCTCGCTGTGGGGGGGGGGGGGTCGCCAGCCGAAGCGGCTTGGGGGAGTGCCAATCCGAATCTCCCAGCTGGCCCGGGGATCTGCGCGTGGGGAGGGTCGCCGGCCTCTGCGGCTTGGGGGAACACCTGTCCAAATTTCCCAGCCGGCCCGGGGCACCAAGCGTGGCGGGGGGGCGCCAGCCGCCGTGGCTTGGGGAAGTGTCTATCCACCGTTCCCAGCCGAACCGGGAAGCCACGTATTTGGAAGGGACCCTGATCGCCGTTCTCCGCGGCTTGGGGATCTCCGATCCAATTCTCCCAGGTGGTCCGGGGGACCGCGTGTGGGGGGGGCGCCAGCTACCGCAGCTTGAGGGGACTGCCTGTCCAATTCTCCCAGCCGGCCCGGGAAGGAGGGAGGAAGGGACTCCGGCCGCCTGCCGCCCCAGCCCGGGGAAGCCCGCGCCCCTCATCGATCTCACCGGAGCGGGTTCTCCCAGCCAGTCAGCCGTTCCAGAATGGGGTACGCTGTCTTCTTGGTCTCTGTCATGGCTCCGGGAGCTGTTCTGAATCATTTCTACTTCTCTAGTAGCTGTTCTGGAGGAGGAACTAAGACCCGCGCGTCTTACTAAGCCGCCATCTTCTCTGGAAGTCTTTGGGAAACTTTTGATATGAGCAAAATTGTACACTTGAGAATTACCTTAGAAAACAAAGGCTCCAAGAACTTCCAAACTGAACCTATTGCTACTCTGGATCCCTTCTTCTTGCCCTTTCCTGAGTGGGACTTCTTTTCTGGTTCTTTTATGAGGTCTCTGTCTTCTTGATTTCTCCCCTTCAAGATGTCATTCAAATACTGAGTTTTCTATATTGTTTGGATGTTAAATTTTAATTGCTGCTTTGCTATCTTCTTTCACTAACGGAATTTCTAGTTTTCTGGAATTATGCACTTAAATGGGCTTTGGAGACATCCAGATGGCCCCTTGATCTCTTCTCAGCCCTTGCCCAAAATTTAGTTTAAAAGCCTTCATAAGAGCACACTTCAGGGCAAAAAAAAATGTAGACGTCTCCTCCACAAAATATGGAGAAGCCTTATCAACTAGAAGGTTTTGTGTTTTTACATTTTGTCTTTTTTGCCCTCTGGAGTCAGTAAGTCTGATTCATAGCTGACAATGTTTAAGTTAGAAGTCCTTTATTTGTGTTAGTCTGTATGCTCATGTATGTGATATGTGTATGATATTTTCTTACCTTTGGATGGTGTTGGAGATTAATTAGGTACACCAGAGACACATGTTCTTGATCTTAATCCATTCCTATGGGTGTGCACCCATTGTAAGTAAGAGCTTTTAAAGATATTATTTTTAGATATGATGTGCCCAACTGAATTAGTTTGGACTTTAATATAGATTATTGGAATCCTTTATAAGAACGAAATTCAAACATAGAACGAACAAGTCACAGGAAGAAGCTGATAGTCAAAAGAACCTGGAGGAGAAAGGAGAAGACATCAGTATGTACACTGTCATATGCAGTAAAACCAAGAACCAAGGATTGCTACCAGTCAGCCCCAAAATGCACAGTCTGTGGGGACAAAGCATTGCTTTGCTGGAGTCTCAATTTTGAACTTCTACCTTCAAAACTGTGAGTCAATAAATTCTTATTGTTTAAGCCAACCCATTGTCTGACATTTGTTTCAGAAGTAGAGAAACTAAGACAGATGGTATTTCCAAATTAGTTTAAAATTCCAGAACAGAGCTCTGTTCAAATTGGCTTGTGGGTAAATAAGTACCTATATAAATTAAATATGCCTAAAATCTCAGAAATTAAAGAAACCAAATTGAATATTTCAAATGTTCTTAAAAGCTAACCTGCATGTCTTAGAAATTAAGGTTCACACAATTTAGGTAAATCTTCAGCAAATGAGACTATAATATTCATCTAATAGAACCAGCAATGCCTTTTGAGTTCTCAGTGTTAGGTATAACACAAGCACATCTTTTTATTCTACTGGGGCATGTTTTTCTTAAAATTATATGGGATTACTGTTCAAATACATTAGTACCACATCTTTTAAATGTTTAAGATTAGTGTATGTATCTAAAAAAGGAAATGTGACATACTTTACAAAATTTAATGCAGTGTTCAAAGTGAATTGTTAATATTACTGTTTATTATTTTTTCACTATTATAACCACCTTAAGGAGAGTATTCTTGAAGTCTTGTTGGGGACCACCTGTTAATCTACAGCTGGAGAACCAGGTGGTCTGTGGGCTGTGGGCATCCATACTTATTTATTACAGTAAAATATCTATGGGTTTGTTATTGGTATTATCAAGTCATTTGTTTATGCTGTTTAATAAAAGCAGGCATTGTCTTGTCTGCATCTTGGCAGAGGCAGTGCCAGCTTTTCCATTTTCTAAGGTGTGGTTTTCATTTAGAGCAGCCCCAAGTGGGAAAGTGGGTGATTGGTGGTTCGTGGGCATATTTCATCTCGTCAAAGTGGTCTGTAGTCCACTGGAGCTTGAGAGCTCCCTGCTTCCCAGGAGCGCATTGACTCTTGAGCTGAAAGTGTTCACAGAATGTCTTTTGCTTCATAATAGGTTGAATTCTCTCCCCATTAGACAGATTCAAAAAGTGCTTGAGATGACTGAGAAAGGGCAGGAGGTAACCTCCACCAGAACCAGCTAACTGCAAGTGTGGATGAAGAAAAATATGTCCTCAAAGAATGAAATCATAGAAATGATAGGAGAAGGGTGAGGCAGAAGTTGCTATTATTAACTTGATGTAACATTCTTAAGATAAACCTAATCATATTTTGACAAGACTTGAATCTTTACTCAGCTAAGTTCAAATCTATGAATTTCAATTCTCTTCAATCCAATCCAGTCCAACCCAGTTCAATCCAATCAATATTTCTTAAGACTATGGTGCCAACAAGATATGAATAAGATATAAATTCTGACCTTAAGAAAATGTGGCTAGTGGTGAAGACACATAGACATATCTAATCAAGTTAGGGAGAAGGAGCTCAGGCTTTGGAGTCAGGCAGACTTGGTTAGAATCCTAGAGTAATGCCTTGACCTCGCTGAACTGAGTTTCAGTTTCCTTAGCTAACTATGCACAAGAATATGTATCTCACAGAGTTCATTAGAAACTCATTCATTTATGCAGCATTGTATTAACGCAGCCCCTGAGTCAGGGAATGTGGAAACATTCCAGGAGCCTCCAGACTTTTAGGGAAGACAGGAAATAAACACAAAACAATGATTTAGTAATGATTTTGAATTCTAGGTTCAAACCTTAGTTGGGTGACTTGCAGGGCCAATGTTTCACTGGGCTACAGTTTCTTCAGCTGCAAAGGGAGATCATGTCTGAAGTCTCTCCGTATCTAACATTTTAGAATGCTGCAAGTTCTACAGTTTGAATTCCTTATAAATTCTAGTTCCATTTATTGAGTGCTTATTATATCGTCAAGTGATTTCAAGATATTTATTTAACAGGCACTAATTGTCTCCTCCTATGTGCCAGGAAGCCTTTCAGGTGCTGGAATAGAACAGTGATCAATGCAGATAAGGACCCTGCAATCCTGCAGCCCATATTCTAGTGGCAAAACCAACCTAAGGTCCCACAATGAGCATGAGATTAAGCCAGACTAGAACCCAAGCCTCTGTTCCTATTTCCCAAGCTTGATTGTCTCCTGAAAAAAGAAAGACCCAGATTTTTGCTCTTACCTTTGTCTTTCCTGGGCAGACAGGAGGTGGTACTCATTAGGAGATACTCTTTTAAAAACCATTCTGGTAATTAAGTCAGAAAGGAATCTAACATATTAATTGAAAGAATATTTATAGATTGTCACCATAGTAACTTGTGGCCTGCTATTTTGTATATCTCCTCATACCTGTTTCATGAAGGTGCAGAGTTAATTAATATTAAGCCCTATGCTATATATATAGATAGACAGGTAGATAGATAGATATCTTCTAAAATTTAAGCTACTTCTTCTGTACCTCATTTCTACAAATAGTTTGCTATTAGGACAAGTGGGGAAGTTACTAGTTTTCCTGAAGGAATAGATTATATGAAATTAAAGATTTCTCCTGTTAAACTACCTGGCTTTCATTAAAGACTTTACTGAGACTAAAACCAACCAACCAACCAAACTCAGCACTATGATTTCCTCCTCTGTGACTGGCTGAGTTCACTTCTCTGATCCCCTGTCAGAGGATTTCATCTGTATCAACCTCAGATGGGACATAACCTGTGAAGTGCCTGACATAGTGTCTGAACTCACTGAAGGCCTTCAGGAAATATTAGTTCCCCTCTTCCTCTAAAAATGACTCTGTGTCCACACTTGTTGGCATTGACTGTCTTGTCTCAGCACCTAGAGACTTAGCAAAAGGAAAGCTGAGCTGAGTGAAGCCTGTAGCTGGAGGAGATAGCTAGGTATTGTGAAAGGTCATTAACTTCAGCACTGTGATCTACTGCCCACTTGTTCACATCTTTATATTATATACACCCACTTTATAGAGGGGGAAAACTAAAGGCCCAGAGGACTTAACTTACTCAGCAATATCCTATCTAGGGCTAGCAATTATTAAACCCTAGAGTGACAAACTGGATGAGAGGTGTTTGTAGGCATTCTGCTGCTTTCTTTACCATAGACAGACAAGCTGGACAGAGAAAATGTGCTTTTTAGGAGCTTTCAATAACTTTCTCCAATGTCACTGGAGATGAGGGCTATCAACAAAGAGTTGAGTAATAATAGAGCAGTGCCAGCAGTTTCATTCCTTGATCAAAGGTCAAAGGGCAGTCATATTATCCATGATCCAGACACCAAAGAAGGTGCTATGGTAAATATTCTAAGGAGAGTCCAGGGGACTTTTGATTCTTTTGCTCATGGTTGGTGAGTTTAATCTGCAGGAAAAGGACATCTGCTGAAGTTGATGCCAGCTTTCAGCAGATGTCATCCATATTCATTCGTTTCTCCATTCATTCAAACATTTAAACAACTTCTAATCAATAGCCTTGAGCCAGACACTGTATCTTTAGGCAGGACACAAAGATGACCTGGACACATGCTTCACCCTCATGGAGCTTAGAGTTAAGCAGAGGAGAGAAGCCGTGTGCTTATATAGCTTTCACATAAAGTCAGATGTGACAAGTGGAGATGGGTGAGGGGCACAAACACATTATCCCAGCATTGCAGAGGGAAGACAGCCACTGTGGGCCACAGAGATCATGGACAAAAGGATGAGGTAGGTTTGAGAAATGCCAACATTCCCTCTTGGCTGGGGCAAAAGGTTCTTTAATAATATTATTAGCTACCAATTGCTGGACATTTTGTATGTCCTAGAGACCAACACTATATTTTACAAACTCTATATCATTCAATCAGAACAATTACTCTACATTATAGATATTAGTACTTTCTTTTGCAGATGAGAAATCTCTAATGAGAAATCAATTAATAGTTCAAGGGCAAACAGGAAGTGGTAGATTAGGTATTCCTTGATTCATTATTTCAGTGAGTTTTGAGGGCACACTGGCAGTGTATCAAGGTGCTCTGCTAGGTTCGGGAAGACACAGCTTCTGTCTGATCTGGGAGCCCATGCTCTCAATTGCTGCCCTAAAGCTGACTCTCCCATGCTAGGTGTGAAGAGTTAGGCTGTGAAGAGTAGCTTATGCCTGGCTCTTAGGCAATGGGGAGCCAAAGAAACCTGGAGGGGGAGTGTAAGCCATCTGGTCCTCATTGAACTTTAGAAAAGCCATCTTTGGATAGAATTTATGAGGTATTTGAAGGAGGCAAAGTTGAATGAGAGACTTGAATCCTACTAGAAGGGAGTGAGTGAAGATATTAGTTCAAAGTCCTTGTAAACAAGGCATTTCACAGGTCATGGCTGGGAACAGGTGTCTACACAGAGCCTGTCCACAGAGGCTCATTCAGTGTTTTGGTTTTATTGAAGCACCAGGCAGGTGTGTCTGGCTTACACATTGTTGGAAGTTGGTTTATTATTGATTTGGATTTTAAGAGAATTTAGATGCTGGTGAGGTTTTTGTGGTGATTGACTTGGCTTGTAACTCATACCAGATGGCAAAAAAATAATTTATATTTTTGAGATACTTTACATCTTGAAAAGCACTTTGACATATGATATTTAAGAGCCATTTTACAGATGGGGAAGCTGAGATTCTGAGTGCTTTTATAACTCTCCCAAGATCACACAGCTTTTAAGAAGCTGCATAAGAGGTTGAACTCAAACCTTATAGCTGAATTCTGCACTCTTTCCAGGCTATCAGAAAACTGTTACTAGTGACCCCAAACTCTAGGTAGACTAACAATATCACTACAACATAAAATATTTGAGCTTTAAAAAGAATATAGGGATGATTTAGTACCAACTCTTCATTTTTAGGACCAGAAAAGTTAAGTGACTTGATAGATCTCATATTTAGGACGTAGTAGAGCTGAGATTAGAACTTTTGCCTTCCAATTACTGCTGTAAGACTCCCTGGACCCCAAAATATGTTTTAACAATTTTCACTCTCCCAGGCACTTTCCCTTAAATCACTTCCTTTATTCATCAGAATGGTTCTGTAAAGAAAGCAAGCGTTGGGCCCATTTTGCTGATGAGGAAAAAAAAACAGAGGCTTTGAAAGATTATGTATCTTATTGTAAGTTGTCCAGTGGTAAGAGATAAGATAGGTCCTAGGAACCTCCTTTTCCTGATGAGTTATCTGTGTTCAGAGATGTCAAGTGATGTGTCCCTGAAGGTGTTCTTAAAGCCAGATCTTATGATTGCAAATCCAGTCCTCTTGCACCATGAAAGCTAAGGCAAATCAGAGCTGTACAAGGGATAAACCCCAAGGGTTTCCTTAATTAGCTTGTGGACAAGTGTTGGATGAGGGGAGGGGAAAAGTAAGTGCCGGAGTAAGTGTTGGTGGATCTGGCTTGCTCTGTGCCCCCTGTTATTCTAATGCAGAGAGAGCAGAGTCTCCTGCAGTTTGTGCCTGCCTTGTCTGAGTCTGGTGGCTCCCCAACGGTTGCCATGACAGCTTTGCAGCAAGCCTGCTCTCCTCACCCCCAGGGACACCTGTTAACCCTCTAATCTCCCCTGCAGATTTGTTCCAGGGATCACCTGCTCTCCAGACAATCCATTTATAGAAAGAGAGCATGTCTGTGTTGTTTGTGTCATAAATTGCTGGCCTGGTCCTGCCTTCCTTCACTTCTTATCTGTCACACGGGCTTGTGTCAGAAGCAGGGTCAGTTAACTCCCCACAGAGATGTTAGCTTGACAGACACAACTTGATTGATTCATTTCGATCTGACTGATTTTTGTGATGAGCATCCAGGTAGGGGGATAGCCAAGCCTGGGGCCTGGGGCCTGGGATGAATGTCAAAATTGATTGTTCTCTTATTTTAGAAGAAACACAAAGTAAATTGTTTATGTGGGCAGATGGCAAATTTGTGTGATAGACTGATGTCATCAAAAGCCTGAATGGACTGTTCCTTCCTAATAGCATTCTCATTTTACAATGCTAGCCTCCACTTCTCCATGTCTTCATTTTTCCTTTCAAATAAACACCTGCTCTATCTTGGTTATTGTACTCAGTCTTCATCTTATGGCCCAGGAACCAGAAGCTAATTAATAATCCAGATCAAGTATAATTCAGATATACAGTAATCCGGGAACCAATTGTCATCCAAATCAACCTTCTTTTGCTCGCTTGGTTCTACCTCTGAAATATGCTGAGTTCACACCTTCTACTACCTCCTGACCTATTTAAACTTACTTCAGCCTACCATCATCTTTCCAGTGATCACTGCCATCACTTCTTAACAGAACTTCCAGTCTTAAAGTCTTCAATCCATTCTCCAATCCTGTCTTAATTGGAGGGCAAATTTGTTCATGTTACTTTCCTGCTTAAAAACCCCAGGAATGTCCACTGCCTAAAGAAAATCAGTGAGTGGAAAAGTATTTGCAAAGCCCCCTTTGGGGAATGGTAAGAATGGGGGAAAATTCAACCTCCCCAAGTTGAATTCTTGGTATTCTCACAAGCAGTGTGGACAACTAAAGCTATAGGCTGAGCCCCCAGTCTTGGAGTTTGTTCATATGAAACTTAACCCCATAAAGGATAGGTCAAGCCTACTTAAAATTAGGCCTAAGAGTCACCCCCCACCAAGAGAGCCTCTTTTGCTGCTCAGATGTGGACTCTCTCTCCAGCCATCACAACAAGCAAACTCACCACCCTCCAACTGTCTATGTGGGACATGACTCCCAGGAGTATGGACTTTCCTGGCAACGTGGGACAGAAATCCTAGAATCAGCTGAGACTCAATATCAAGGGATTGAGAAAACCTTCTCGACAAAAGGGGGAAGAATGAAATGAGGCAAATTGTCAATGGCTGAGAGATTCCAAACAGAGTTGAGAGGTTATCCTGGAGGTTATTCTTACACATTAAATAGATATCACCTTGTTATTCAAGATGTAATGGAGAGGCTGGAGGGAACTGCCTGAAAATGTAGAGCTGTGTTCCAGTAGCTGTGTTCCATGTTTCTTGATGATGATTGTATAATGATATAGCTTTCACAATGTGACTGTGTGATTGTGAAAACCTTGTGTCTGATGCTCCTTTTATCTACCTTACCAACAGATGAGTAGAACATATGGAATAAAAATAAATAATAGGGGGAACAAATGTTAAACTTAGTTTGAAATGCTAGTTATCAACGACAGGAAGGGGTAAGGGGTATGGTATGTATATATTTTTTTCTTCTGTTTTTTTATTTCTTTTTCTGTTATCTTTTTATTTATTTTTCTGAATTGATGAAAATGTTCTAAGAAATGATCATGATGATGAATATGCAACTATGTGATAATATTTTGAATTACTGATTATAGATGTAGAACAGAATGATTATATGTTGGGAATGCTTGTGTTTATTTGTTGTCATATTTTTTTAAATTTAAAATTAATAAAAAAATTTAAAAAAAAAGAATAAAGTCCCAACATATATGCCTTTTATACAAACCTGTCCTCTGTATGACTCTGCTTACTTTTTCAGTCTTATGTCCACACATTCTCTTTCTTGAAGGGATGTCTTCCTTGAAGTGATGCCAAACTTCTGCTTTTCTTGAAACTTTTGTTATACTGTTTTGTGTTATTATATCTTCACACATTCTCCCTCTGTCTAAAAGATTATTTCCTTTTATGCTTCACAGCCAACTCCTATTCATCCTTCAAGACTCAGTCAAACATCACACCTTTAGGCTAGTTTTCCCTGATTCCTAGTATTTTGGTTTGCTAAAATTGCTGGAATGAAATGTACCAGAAATGGGTTGGCTTTTACAAATGTACAGTTCTCAGGCCATGAATATGCCCAAATTAAGACATCAACAGGGTGATACCTTCTCTGCAGAAAGGCTACTGACATGTGGGACACCTCTGTCACATGTGAAGTTACATGGTTGGTGTCTACTTGTCCTTCTCTCTTGGGGTTCATTACTTTCAGCTTCTGGCTTCAGTGGCTTCCTCTTTCATCTTCTGTGGGTCCTCTCCCAGATTCTCTGGGACATTTCTCTAAACTCTCTGGGCTTTTTCTGTCTTATCCTCTCATAAAGGACTTTAGTAAAAGAATTAAGACCAAGCTTGAATGGGCTGGTCACATCTCAATTGAAATAACCGAACATAAAGAGCCCACCTACAATAGGTCTACACCCACAGGAATGGATTAAAAGAACATGACCTTTTTGGGGTTGCATAACAGCTTCAAACTGACACACCCAGGTTGAATTGAATGTCATACCATGCCTCATACTCTATCTTTATTATAACAAGTGTACCACCAAATTACATTTTTTCTTCACGTTTTGTTTTGGCCATCAACTTTAAACTCCTCAGGAAGAGAAACCACATTGTATCTATCATTATACCCTTATCACTTTGCATGGTGGTGGTACACAGTAAGTTCTCAGTGGATGTTTTTTAATTATATGTGATGATTGTCCCCCAAATCTCACTACTAGCAAAGATTTATTGAAAGCTCTTTGGATGCAGAGCCCATTTACACTTTTCCTTTATGTTGCTTTATATCTCTGATCTTTTGTAAATGCTTTTTGTCCTTGGAGTGGCCATGCAATTTAGTCACCTACAAAACCTCATGTACTCTTCAGCTCTCAAATGTTTATACCAAACACTGCCACATCTGTGAAGCTTTTCCTTATTTCTCCAGGTGGAAATACTAGTTTCTTCCTTTGAATTCTCACAGTTGGACCTCTATATTTATTTTTCTAAATAATCCTTTGAAAAATAATTAATAAGCAAATAAATGCCCATGCTACCATCCTGCCAGAATTGCTTGTGACTTCCTTTACATTTTCATAGTATTTGATTCTAATTCTTACCAGCATTTGTCATGGTGTATAGTTAGTAGTTTATGTATGTGCAAGATTTTAAGCTCCTTGGGGAAAGTATTGTGTTTTGTTCCTCTCACTTTCCATATTGCCTAGTAGAGAACCTGGCACATAGTTCTTAACAATTATATGTTAAATTGAATTGAAATGAACTGAACTGAAAGATTTTTTGAGGATAGTTAATTTATTTTACTTCTCTTTGATTTTACCAAAGTAGCCATCTGAGGAAAATAAAACAAAACGAACCTCATTTGGTTGTGCCTATATGACAACACAAAATATTTTTGAAAGAAAAGTAAGCCATAGTTACTGTTGATTTGTCATGAGAATGTCCTGAGAATTTTAAAAAGGAATGAATTTCTTTGTAATGAGCTTCTATGCTGGAACTCCGTAAAACCTCTGGTGGAAACTTTCAGTAGACCTTGCTTATACAGTTCTTGATAAAGTAAGTTGAAGGCTATGAAAAAGCAATGTTAAATTCAGATATTCCAACCTGCTACCCCAAACTGTAGCATACCCAAGAGTAACCTCAGAGTACAAAATGAGGCCTCCAAAAGAATGTTCATTTGTCTCTTAAGATGGTTCCATATTTAATTTGATACTTTGACATAACTTCCCTTTGTGTCTCTCTGTTTAAAACTTTTAATTGTAGTCCTATATATATATATACAACTCAAAGTTTCATGTTTAATCACTTTCAATTGTACAATTCAGTAGTATGAAATACATTCACAACTTTTTCATCACCTTAAACAGAAACTCTGTGCCTATTAAGCAATACTTCCTTCCATCCTGCTCCTAGTAACCTATAATCTACTATCTGTCTCTATGAAATTTGCTTCTTCTAGGTATTTTGTATAAATGAGATTGTGCAATATTTGTCTTATCGTGTCTGGCTTATTTCACTCAACCTGATGTTGAGTGCCATCCATGCTGTAGCATGCATCAGAGCTTCATTGGTTTTGATGTATGAATAATATTCCTTTGTGTGCACGCACGTATGTATGTGTGTATTCATCAGCGGACGTATGTGTGTGTGTATTCATCAGCGGATGAATAAACAAAAGATATATATATCCATAAAAATAGGCCAAATAATAGCACCCACCTTAGTGGGCTGGTGTGAGGCTTATACAAGTTAATATTTGGAAAGTCCTAAGAGCAGAACCTTGCACATAGTAAGTTCTATGTAAGGATTCATTAAATAAAATTCTGCCTCTGTATTTTTTTTTTTGGTATAATTCTTCTATCTGAAATGTACTTCATCCTCTCTCCCTACTTCAGTACTTATTTCTAGTTCCATTTCCATTTTAACCTGGAAGACTTCTGTGACCACTTCTGCCCTTAGTCATATCTCCAACATTTGAACTGTTCCCTCATATGATAAACTCTTTGCCATCCTTCATTGCCTTATTGTCTGTTCAGTGCCAAACTATGAATAAAAGCGCAATCATTTGTTGCTTGGCTATATGTCAAGTCAAGCACCTAGAATTTTCTAACTTAAAATCTTGTGTGCAATAATATTCTTTAGACAAATTGTACAAACGTAAGACAGTATCTGTAAAATGCCATAAAAGAAGATCAAATCAAATATGATGTATTGAAGTTTGTGCTTAATCTTCCCCCACCAGTAGTGTCAAACAGACAGTGGCAGCTCAAGATCACTGCAGATTTACCCAGTAAAGGTTACTTTGGACTAGAAAAACAGCTGCAATCAATATTCCCATGGGAACATCATCTAAGGCAGTGAAGCACTACAAAGACCATGAATCCCAACGGATAGTATGAAGGCACCAATGAACTAGCATAGAAAATTCAGCTTTCATGGAGGGAATCACTGGAGGTCTGCAATATGTGTTGTCCCCTTTGATTTTTAGAGTTGACCTTCACAGAACGGATGATATTTCCCTCCAATTTCATGTTTGCATTTTATATTCCTCTAACCTGTGCTCCCAGTGCAATTCCCACTTGGGCCCCTGGGCTAATGAACATTTGAAATGTGGCAATACCAAATTGAGAATTGCTGTAAGTGTAAAATACACACCAGATTTCAAAGACTTAGTATGATAAAAGAAGGCAGAATATCTCATTAATATTGTAGTGATTACACATTACAATGATGATATTGCAGATATATTGGGTTAAATAAAATGTTTTTAAAATTAATTTCACTTGTTTCTTTTACCTTTTCTAATATGGCTATTAAAAATGTAAAATTGAACATGCGGCTCATGTTCTAGTTTTACTGAACTGCACTCCCTTAGAGTATGATTGTACAGGCAACAAACATTTATTGAGCACATATAGTGTCAGGCCTTGTGCAAGTTGCTGACAATTAGATAAATAAGGTGAAACCCACAATTGAAATAGAAAAACAGGCATATGAACACTGTGGATGCAGGAAAATAGGTGTTGTGCTTAGAAGGCAATATTGGGTGGACAAATGTAAGGGATTTGAGTCATATTGGACTGACTCAGTATATTGGGTCATACCTCTTTTATCTGTTGGGTGTGTAAGTGAGAAGTTCACTTGCCCCTCCGATTTCCAGTCTCTTTATTTGTATAACAGTTATCATTATAGCTTCCTTATTTATTTGTGGTTAGTATTAGCAGAACTCATAGTAGTTGTTCAATAAATGAGAACTGATGTCTTTTGGTTATATGATCCAATGCTATGGTGCTGTCTTATTTTCCTAAGGTTGCTGTAACAAAGTACCAGGAACTGGGTGGTGTAAAACAATAAAAATTTACTGTCTCATAGTTCAGGAAGCTAGAAGTTCAAAACCAACATGTCAGCAGGGCCAGGCTTTAATCTAAATCCTTAAGGAAGATTCTGTTCCATTCCTCTTTTGTATTCTGGTGACTTGTTAACAATCCATGCCAGTCTCTCCTCTGTATCTATCACTGTCTGACTTTAAACTTTCCCTCCTTTTAAGGGCACTTGCCATCTTGGATTAAAGACCCACCTATTCCAATATGACCTCATTTTAATTTGCATAAACCCATCTGTAAAGACCCTAATTCCTAATAAGGTCATATTTTGAGGTACATGGGATTAGGACTTTAACATACCTTTTTAGAGGACAAAATTCTATCCATAACATAGTGCTATGGGAAAAGAGTCAATGAAATACTTATTATGCCTAAGGGTAAGAAAATGGGAGAGGTTAGTCTTACAGAAAATTACAATAAACAAAAAAATGAACTTTAAAAATTAAAGTTCTCCCCCAACATCACCTTCATACCAAAACCAGGCAAAGATATTACAAAAAAAGAAAACTACAGACCAATCTCTCTAATGAAACATCACCCTCATACCAAAACCAGGCAAAGATATTACAAAAAAGAAAACTACAGACCAATCTCTCTAATGAATATAGATGCAAAAATCCTCAACAAAATTCTAGCAAATCAAATCCAACAACACATTAAAAGAATTATACATCATGACCACGTAGGATTCATCCCAGGTATGCAAGGATGGTTCAACATAAGAAAATCAATTAATGTAATACACCATATCAACAAATCAAAGCAGAAAAATCACATGATCATCTCAATTGATGCAGAGAAGGCATTTGACAAGATTCAACATCCTTTCCTGTTGAAAACACTTCAAAGGATACAAGGGAACTTCCTTAAAATGATAGAGGGAATATATGAAAAACCCACCACTAATATCATCCTCAATGGGGAAAAATTGAAAACTTTCCCCTTAGGATCAGGAACAAGACAAGGATGTCCATTATCACTACTATTATTCAACATCGTGTTGGAGGTTCTAGCCAGAGCAATTAGACAAGAAAAAGAAATACAAGGCATCAAAATTGGAAAGGAAGAAGTAAAACTATCACTGCTTGCAGACGATATGATACTATACGTCGAAAACCCGGAAAAATCCACAACAAAACTACTAGAGCTAATAAATGAGTACAGCAAAGTAGCAGGTTACAAGATCAACATTCAAAAATCTGTAGTGTTTCTATACACTAGCAATGAACAAGCTGAGGGGGAAATCAAGAAACGAATCCCATTTACAATTGCAACTAAAAGAATAAAATACTTAGGAATAAATTTAACTAAAGAGACAAAAGACCTATACAAAGAAAACTACAAAAAACTGTTAAAAGAAATCACAGAAGACCCAGATAGATGGAAGGGCATACCGTGTTCATGGATTGGAAGACTAAATATAGTTAAGATGTCAGTTCTACCTAAATTGATTTACAGATTCAATGCAATACCAATCAAAATCCCAACAACTTACTTTTCAGAAATAGAAAAACCAGTAAGCAAATTTATCTGAAAGGACAGGGTGACCCGAATTGCTAAAAGTATCTTGAGGAAAAAAACGAAGCTGGAGGTCTCATGCTGCCAGACTCTAAGGCAAATTATGAAGCTACAGTGGTCAAAACAGCATGGTACTGGCATAAAGATAGATATATCGACCAATGGAATCGAATAGAGTGCTCAGATATAGACCCTCTCATTGATGGACATTTGATCTTTGATAAGGCAGTCAAGCCAACTCACCTGGGACAGAACAGTCTCTTCAATAAATGGTGCCTAGAGAACTGGATATCCATATGCAAAAGAATGAAAGAAGACCCATATCTCACACCCTATACAAAAGTTAACTCAAAATGGATCAAAGATCTAAACACTAGGTTTAAGACCATAAAACAGTTAGAGGAAAATGTAGGGAGATATCTTATGAATCTTACAATTGGAGGCGGTTTTATGGACCTTAAACCTAAAGCAAGAGCACTGAAGAAAGAAAGAAATAAATGGGAGCTCCTCAAAATTAAACACTTTTGTACATCAAAGAACTTCATCAAGAAAGTAGAAAGACAGCCGACACAATGGGAGACAATATTTGGAAGCGACATATCAGATAAAGGTCTAGTATCCAGAATTTATAAAGAGATTGTTCAACTCAACAACAAAAAGACAGCCAACCCAATTACAAAATGGGAAAAAGACTTGAACAGACACCTCTCAGAAGAGGAAATACAAATGGCCAAAAGGCACATGAAGAGATGCTCAATGTCCCTGGCCATTAGAGAAATGCAAATCAAAACCACAATGAGATATCATCTCACACTCACCAGAATGGCCATTATCAACAAAACAGAAAATGACAAGTGCTGGAGAGGATGCGGAGAAAGAGGCACACTTATCCACTGTTGGTGGGAATGTCAAATGGTGCAACCACTGTGGAAGGCAGTTTGGCGGTTCCTCAAAAAGCTGAATATAGAATTGCCATACGACCCAGCAATACCATTGCTAGGTATCTACTCAAAGGACTTAAGGGCAAAGACACAAACGGACATTTGCACACCAATGTTTATAGCAGTGTTATTCACAATTGCAAAGAGATGGAAACAGCCAAAATGTCCATCAACAGACGCGTGGCTAAACAAACTGTGGCATATACATACGATGGAATATTATGCAACTTTAAGACAGAATAAACTTATGAAGTATGTAATAACATGGATGGACCTAGAGAACATTATGCTGAGTGAGACTAGCCAAAAACTAAAGGACAAATACTGTATGGTCCCACTGATGTGAACCAACATTAGAGAATAAACTTGGAATATTGTCATTGGTAACAGAGACCATCAGGAGTTAGAAACAGGGTAAGATAATGGGTAATTGGAGCTGAAGGGATACAGACTGTGCAACAGGACTGGATACAAAAACTCAAAAATGGACAGCATAATACTACCTAATTGTAATGTAATTATGTTAAAACACTGAATGAAGCTGCATCTGAGCTATAGTTTTTTTTTGTTTTTTATATTTTTTGTATTTTTTATTTTTATTTTTTCTCTATATTATCATTTTATTTCTTTTTCTGTTGTCTTGCTATTTCTTTTTCTAAATCAATGCAAATGTACTAAGAAATGATGATCATATATCTATGTGATGATATTAAGAATTACTGATTGCATATGTAGAATGGAATGATTTCTAAATGTTGTGTTAGTTAATTTTTTTTAATTAATTAAAAAAAAAATTAAAGTTCCCTAAGAATTACCAAGTGGAGAAGGCGTGTGAGAAGGTGTACCAGAGTCAGTGATAATATAAACCAGGCACTCTTTTGAGCATTGCACATGTGATAGTTTATCTAAGCTCTTCAAATACGCTATGTGGTAGGCACTTTAATTATGTCCCTATTTTACAGATGAAAAGTGTAGGAACAGAGAAGTTAAGTAACTTGTTTAGGGTCTCACAGATAATAAGGGGCACAGATGAGATTGGACCTAGGCCTTTAGGCTCCAAAGTCCAAGTTACTAAACACTTGGTTCTGTTGTCAGGAATAGAAATCATCAAGTGCAGGGCCATGGGAGAACTCAGTAGGCCATCAACCATGGCTGGAATGTAGCTTACATATGGGCAGTGTCTGGGAGAGTGACTCAGACCTCTGGGAGAGGGTGGCGATTACCTAGAATTGAGATTGAAGAGGTCAGTAAGGGTTTACTGGTGAGGGGCTTTGACCGCATGTTAAGGAAACCTGACTTTATTTTTTAAATAGTGGGGAGATATGGACAATTTCTTGGGTGGGTAATGACATGATCAGAGTTTTAGAAAGAGAGTTCTGGTGGCAAGATGGAGAATGGATGAGAGCAATTAGAGGTTGGAAATGAGGAGACTATTTAGAAAAGTACTGAACCAGCCCAAACAAGATATATAATTGTAGGGATAAATCCAAGAGGCAGGTCTACAGGCCTTGGTGGTAAAAATCACATTGTCTAAATCATTATAATGCTTTATTCCTTCTTCTCCCCAAATGTCCACATCCCTTTAACTGACATATGCTTCCTAATTGGTCCAGATTGAGCTTTATTTTTTTTCTTTCTCTTTCCCTCAAGTGGTTCTTAAACTATTATTTATATTGTGGAGTTTATAGCACATGATAATTATGATGCTTCAGTTTACAGCTCCATGTAAAATACAGTGTGGTTATTGTTCATGTGTATTTTTCCTTAATGCTTAATAGCACATTTTTACCAGGCACCAATAATCATCTAATTGCTTTGTAGTTATTGAAATCAGATACAATGCTTGAAGACTGCCCTAATTATGAGGCAATCCCTACTCTGTCTAGTTTTAGTCTTAGAGATCTTTCAAAAAGCAAAAAGTTGAACAGGCAATGAAACCTCTTTCCTTTGGCTTTTAAGGCAAACCACTGCATACCAACAAGGCAAGTCTGGTAACACTCACTGCTTTGCAGAGAATAGACAACAGAAGACCCTGAAATAATGCCCTGTGGCAAGCTATAAAAGTCATTGTCACCCAAAATGAGGACTATCTGATTGGACATAAGATGTTTCTGCTTTTGTTTCCTGTTAGATTTTCAACCATGAAAAATGTTTCCCTTCTCCATACGCTAGTCCTACAAATGCACACCCCATGGGTTTGTTATTGTTTTTATATAAATAATTTTATTTAATTAGATTTTTTTATAATGTTTCTGGCATAAAATGATAGCAACAATTTGGTCTTCCTTTTATTAAGTGGAAATTTGAATGTACCCTCCCACCATTGCAAAATGCGATGGGAAGAATGAATCTGAAAACAGGCAAAGCATCACAATACAGTTTCTGTGGATGGGGTAGGATGTATTTCAAATTAGTGCTAAATTTTACTTTTCATTCATGCCTATTCATTCTCAAGTCATTATCCCATGGAAGACAGTCACTGGAAAGTTGTAGTTCACACACAGCTGGAAGGAAAAGGAGATCTGTGGGGTATCAGATGAAAGATCCCGAAAGATCTTGACAGGCTAAGGCAATGAGTTCAAAATAAGATGCCATTTTAAGATGCCTCTTTCTGGTCCCCAATAACCAATCACACACAAGTACAAATTTGGTGATAAGAGCCTTAGATGTCATATATAAATGAAAAAAAGTTAGACTAATATTTTAAGAATTGGTTGGTTAAGGAAGAAAAAGAGAGGAGATGGTAGGTCAAGAGAAGGGTATTTTCCTTCCTTCCCCATCTTTTCTTAAAGCACAGAACTGTGTGTATAGGTTGAGGAGAGAGCTGTCAGTCTGAGGTCCAAAATGCCGGAAAAGAAGAGAAGCACATTGCCCAGTTTCAGTGGATAGAGAGTGAAGCCAAATGGGAATGAAAGAGAGTGAGCTTAAGAATAGTTGGAAGGATTAACTTGGGAAGAAACGAAGGTTAGATATATCTTCTTTTGAGACAAGTGGGAAGGAGGTAAGCCTAAGAGCACAAAACCATCTTAAAGTTTCAAGCATTGCATGGTGACAGGAGAGGAAGGGTATGAAGATATTGAAGCTGAAAAGCTTCAGCCTTCTTAGAAACAGTAATGTTAAAAGAAGAACTTGAACAAAAAGTTAGATCTCAGAGAGTTCTATTGAATCAGTTCATGAAGTGGGGAGACGCCAGTCACAAGCGGTAGAGAGGAATTCCGCTGAAGGAAAAGAGCAGTGAGCTTTTATAGACAGACCAAGCAAGTACATCAGGAGGAAATTTTCACTGGTTACTGTAGACTACATTTTCTAATATGGTTAGTGCGGGCAGTTGCTTAGCAATGAGAAAGTTAGCTGGCCTGAGAACAGGGAGATTGTGATACCTGATTGGCCTACTAGATTTAATTTATCGGTAATCATTTTAGACTGAGTATGGAAAGGTGAAATTTGTAGCTGCAGAGCTGTGAGAAAAGGACCTGCAAGGCTGGGAAATGTTAATGGGGATGGCAAGGGACTTGAGTTTTTAAAAAGTGAGACTCAGGTGTGAATCTGTTAAGTGCAAATCAGATCCTGTCACAGCCCTAATTTAAACGCTGCAGTGGTCTTCAGTTGTTTTTTGGGATGAAGGGCAAATTTCTTAACATGGCCCTCAGGCCCTCCAAGATCTGATCTGCTTTCTTGGGCAGCTGCACCTCATTCAGACTGTGTGAAATGGCCTTTGTTCAGTGCTGCTCGCCCCCCTGGGGTCCATGCTTCAGGGCTCTTCCGGCACGTGCTTCTTCCAGTTCTTGGTTTACTAGTTTCCACTCGTTCTCAGGAACTGGCCGAAATGTGTCTTTCTTAAGACATGTCCCTGACCCTGCAGACTAGGTCTGTTCTCTCTTTAACACACTTGTGCAGTACCACTCTTTTCCTTTACAATATTTCCCCTACTCTAAAGAAATCATTGTAAAAAAATAAATACAGAGAAATTGCAAAAATCATTTTTTAAAAAGCGTAGTAAAAATAAATCAATATACGTGAGTTCAGGACGTGCAGTATAAATTAGGGGCAAAAGTATGAAATAAAAAAATAAATAAATTTGTTAAAAACTTATTAAGAATTTCAAGATAGTGACAGCAGGGCATTAGACCACACATGGCGTCCTTTGGAGCATGGATCCTTGTGTATGGCACAGGTTGCCTGTCTAAGCGGCTGGCTCTGTGTGTGTTTCTCCTATAGGGAATAGAGAGAATGAACCCTGGATTTGACCCATGAGTTGACCTGTAGGCACAATAGAAGTTTGAGGTGTGAGACACTCCACAATGTTAGTAAGAACAGTGTTGAAATGATAAACCAGATTAGGCTACAAAAAGAAGTCAGAATGAGGCTGATAAACTGGCTGAAGAGGTAACAGCAGAATGCCAGTGCAATAGAATTTGAGGGTGATGGATACTGATAAAATAGAATATTATTTATTATGCACTGAACCAGCATTGAAGTTTTGAGCTCCTACTTTCTGTGGTGAGAGGAGTCGTCGAATTTTTCAGTGGCTCCCTCAAACAGGAGCACTTCAGAAATTTTAGAGATTTGGAGTCTGCAGAGTGATAGCTTGAAGCTCAGCTTCACTAGCTGTCAGTTCTATGACCTTGGACAAGTTACTGACTTCTCTGTGTTTTAGTTTTGTTGAATGTAAAATTGAGATAACATCAACATTTTCTGCGGTTGTAAGGAACAAATGAGTGGATTAACAGACCTTAGCTGACAGTAAATTCTAATTACGACTTGATATAAGTAGATTCTACCTCTTCAATGTTTTTTTTCTTTCAGTTAGGTAATTAAGTTGACTTACAATATTGTTACATATTATACATAGCTGAACTTCATTGTTGGGCTTAGGTTAAATATAAGGAATGCATTAGCGTGGTTTGTGAAGCTTGTAATGAGATCCATATAAGCAGAAGGGACATACTTTACAAGCTAACTTAACTTCATTATAGTGCAGTAGGTGCTAAGTACATATGAAAACACATTAATGAGTAAATGTATGATATTATTTCTTGAGTCAGAGAGCCTCCTCTTTTTTTTTTTTTGTATGGATAGGCACCGGAAATCCAACCCAGGTCTCTGGCATGGCAGGCCTGCTGAGCCAGCATGGCCCGCCCGTGAGAGACAGCCTCTTCTTGGGCACCTCAGAATGATGTTCTAGTACTAGGAATTGTGAATAGTAAGCAGCCTTTAATGAAATATTTTCCTATCTGTTTTAAATCAGTATCCGTTACTTATTGAGCATATAGTATATGTTTATTTTTAAACTATTAGGGTGCAATTTTATTTGAGATTGCTCTGCTCTGGAATACATTCTGGCTAATTTCTGATGTTTTCTATCCCTAGTATTTTCGTTCTATTTAGGAGCACCAACAAGGTCATCTGTGGGTGAACCATATGAACACCCAAGGCTGCCCAATCTATAGCTCCAATCTACCTCTCTTGTGAGTTCCATGTTTGATTCTGTAATTATCCACTAAACATTGTCACCTGGATATCACTTAACACATCAAGCTCCATGTGTCCCAACCCAAGTCCATTAACTCTTCTGCAAACCCAACTGCTTCTCTAGAATGTTTTTTTGTTTGTTTGCTTTTTGGTTCACTTCTATGAGAAAGCTGAACTAGTCTTATAGAGTCCTCCTTCTTTATTATTCCTGAATCAAGGCACATCTTTTTATTCCTTTTGCCGTTGACCTAGTTCAGATCCTCATCATCTTTGTCTTTGGCCATTATGTAGCCTGCCAACTACCTCTTAATTTCCAGTCTTTCTTTGCTCAAATTCACTCTACTTACAGAATAATGAGCACAATTTTTCTAAGCTACAAACTGATCATACTTTCAGTTTGTTCTCTGCTGTTCACTAAATAAATTCCAAAGATTTTAACATGTGGTATAAAGACCTGGAAATCTATTCCTAATATTTCTTTCTATCTGCATCTTCTGCCATTTTTGTGCTCTTAGAAGGATATTGCAGATAGCACCAGAGCACATCAAAAGGACACCTTACATGGGTGAAAAGACCAAGAGGGTCTTCCTGACAGAGATGATATCTGTATTGAGTTAGCTAGGCAATCATGGGGGGAACTTGTGTATATAACCATGTTATAAGATACTATACAAAAATCATAGTTATTGGTTCACTTGGATAAATAGCACCTGTATTAATTTCTAGGGCTGCCGTGATAAATTATCATGAACTGAGTGACTTAAAACAATGGAAATTTCGTCTCTCGCAGTTCTGCCAGCTGGAAGTCTGAATCAAAGTGCCACAAGGAGCATGCCCTCTTTGAAATCCCTAAGGAATAACCTGTTCATGAATCCACTAGCTTCTACCAGTTAGAGGCAATCCTTGGCATTTTTTCACTCATCACTCCAGTCTCTGCTTACATTTTCCTTTCTTTGGTATTTTTCTCTCTGTGTCTGAGTGTGTGGAAAATTTCTCTCTTCTTATAAATTATAGACAGCAGTCATTGGATTAGGGGCCACCTAATTCAGTATGAGCTCATTTTGACTTGATTGCATCTTCAAAGATCCTGTTTCCAAATACTGTCATGTTCATTGGTACTGGGTTTAGGACTGGAACATATCTTTTTGAGGGGCACAATTAAATCCGTAACAGCATCCACTCTAGGTAGCCTCAGTATTCTAAAATTTTCTGGGTCTCACAAACCTTCAGTACAGATGCTTTCTTTCTGTCTGTCAGACTGTCTGCATTTGATCTATCTCAGAAATTCTGTCTAGTCTGATGGAACAATCCTTATGGATGCAGGCCTTCATCATTAGAGAATAAGTTGTGTTATTTATTCATTCAACACATCATTCCTGAGTGTGCCAAGTGCTGTGCTAGGTGCTGAGGATATAATGGAGACCAATACTGACATGGTTCCTGTCCTAATAGAACTTCTGTTCTTTTTAGGAAGATTATCAGTAAAAAAGCAAACTGATGAAATAATGACAAATTGTGATAGAGTACCAAGGAAAAAGCCAGGGGCCCCAGATGAAGAATGAAAAGTGATAACAAACTTTATCTAATGTGATGGTCACAGAAGGCAACCTGGAACCTATGGTCCAAATAATGAGAGTAGTGTGTATGGAAGAACATTCCAGCTGGAGGGACTGGTCTGTGTAAAGAGCATGAGGATGGGATGAGTGTGGTGTGTTTGAAGAGGAATGGGAGGTACCAGCGTGACTGGAGTATAGTGAGCAAGAGGAAAGGCATGAAATGAGATTTTGGAGAAAAATCCAAGTTTTGTATATGATAACAGAGTTTGAAATTTATTCTTAGAACAATGGGAAGCCAATGAAGTGTTTTAAGCAAGGAGTAAGGAGTGCAGTGAAGGAGGGAGAAGAAAGATGCACTGGGGATGTGTTGGTGGCATGATTTTCAGTTTTAGAAGCTCCTGCTGCTGTTTTCAGAAAAAATAGTAAAGGGTAAGTGTTTCACAGGGATGTTGGTTAGGAGATTGTTGCAATTGGGCAGGCCAGAAATAATGATAGGCTGAACTATTTAGGCCTTTTTGCTAAGGACTGAAATATGGTAAGGTACCAGCTACATGTGAAGAATGAATCCTTTAATGGGGAAGAATTTTTCCAAGAAAACTCTTATTGGATCAACAGGCTCTACTACATCATGGAAAATGAGCAGAAGTAACTTAGAGAAGGGAGTGATCATTCCACTCGTAGCTGCAATCAGGTTTCACATAGCAGACAGTAATAATCTGGGTCATGTTCTCTAAAACTTGACAAAACTTCATAGAAGCTGAGGAATATGAAGAGCATTTCCCATTGTTGTCCTCTGTTGTGGCTGAGAGTAAGAGTACATTCCAAGTCCTGGGAAAAAACTATCCTAGAGATAGGGAGCAAAAGAGTGCAAAATGAAGCCGGTCTTACATCCTTCCCACTCCACTTCTTATCAAGCAAGAGTGACATTTTTTGCCTGCTTTCTGTTCTTCCTTCCATTTTCCTTACTTGACATAGCCTTTGGCAGAGAGATATTGCTATTGAAGTTGAGCTGACTTCATAAACCCTGATGATTTGGTGTTCTATTTTATGGCTAAAGTTTCCACTTTGATTGGATTGGACCCAAAACAAAGACTTGACTACTTCTGGTGATTAAAAGCTCCCTTGACGATTTTTTAGAGGAATCGTTCAAAGCTTTTAGTGCCACTGTGTAGAGAATTACACTCTGCTTCCCTACAACTTCTCCAACAATTGTCCATGAACATGGCAGCCTTCCTCTCTTGCTGCAGAACACTGAAAAGAATTTCCTTTTAAGGCTGCCTTTTAGTAGGAGGTTAAGTGATTCCTGTATATATAATTTATAAGGCACTCAAAGCTTTTTGTATGAAAGCACATTGGAAGGGTAAAATTATTATTACTTATAGCAGCTTATTTTCTCCTCGTCTCATATGAAACATTAGTTTCTGAACTAAGAGTTCAGAGCAGAACTCTTGAACATGAAGATAAGAAGGAATGAAAAGGAATGATTGGAAACACCTGAAGAATAGGGGAGAGCAGCCAAACCAGATAAAGATGATTAGTATATGAGCTTTGTTTTTCCTTGAAATGATATTTTTTGATAAGTGTTGTATAGACATTTTTTTCTTAGGCTCCTGTATATATAGAAAATATATCCTGAGAGTGGTGATATATTGACATACACACACACACACACACACACACACACACACACACGTGCTACTAAACCCACAGATTAGTTGAAATAACTATGTTGCTTCTTTTATGCATTTGATAAATAAATAACTGAATTATATAATTGGGATTCTGATGTTTTTAAAGTAAGATGGAGAAAATAATGTTGAGCATTTGCCTTTCTGATGCTTATCAAAAGTTTGTGTTGGATACTGGAACTTTGTCTGGCTTTAGATATTTACTGTGTCCAGGGGGCAGGAATGGAAAGGTGAGCATAATATAGTATTTGACTAATGATTCAACCCACTTAGGAAAAAACGTCACAGATGAAATCAAACTTTGTTTCCTCCATTAAGTTACATTGATTAAAATATTCTAAATCCATGACCTGGCAGATTTGGAATTTGTGCCTTAGATATGTGATGTGACAGAGTCCATGGCACTTTGGGACACCTGAACACATCAATCCTGGTGTTCCTGGGAAATAATAAGATATACAACTGCATCATCCTTTCCTTCAATTTCCCACTCAATTCCTATTGGTTGTGGTTCTTTGTCCAGGGGCAGCTGTTATGTAGTACTAGGTAAAACTCTTCTGGAGAATTGCTTTGTGGTGCTTGTTGATTGTCCCAAGGACACACCGGTGACTTCCACTGGCATTGACAAGCTTTGTCCTTTTCAAACTGCCTAGTATATTCTTCCAGCTGAATGTGTGCTAATATACAAATAATACTGAATAGATGTCTATGAGAACTATAGAAAATAAAATAAAATGGAACAACAATGACTAAAGCATGCTAGTTGTATTTTCTTCCCTACCTATAATTTTTAACTCTATGGTGGAAATGAAAAACAACTGCAAAATGGCATCACGTTGCTCAAGTCCTATATGAAATAAAGTGAAAGTATAAACAAACAAGCATCATGTGCAGCTACTGCCTTTCTATGCTGTTGAAGCAAAAAGATTATTGACTAGTTAGATGCATTAGATTGAACTATTTGAAACTGCTGTTTTTGTAGGCCAAAGATGGTCAAATATAAGCAACTCCTAATGGTTTAGTCTAATAGTAGCTGTTCCTATATTTCTATTCTGGCTACAAAGTAGAAAGTTCTTGGCTTAAAGCTGACACCATTTGAAATCTCTCCTTAGCCACGTGTTTCTATTGTAAAAACATTTGACTATTAGATGGTATTTTTAAATTAAAGGAAATATTAATTTATCCCTGACATTAAAACAATGTCATTTAAAAATTAATCCATAATCCCACTATACTTACATAATTATTTTATTCACTATCTTTCCTTTCCAACTTTATCCATAAATTATAAGTATTTTCCAAGGTGAAAATAAAAAAATTTAACTCATACTGTGCCAGTTTGAAATTATTGTATATCCTAGAAAAGCCATGCTTTTTAAACTTCATTCAATATTGCTGGGTGGGATCTTTTTATTGTTTCTATGGAGAGGTGTCTCTACCCATTCAAGGTGGGGTTGCATACTGGAGCCCTTTAAGAGGGAACCATTTTTGGATAAAGCTTTAGAGACTCCAGAACTGACAGAGCCCTTATAGCCAGACACCTTGGAGATGCATAAAGAAAATGCCCCTGGGGAAGCTATTGAAGAAGCCTAGAGAGAAAACTAGCAGAGGTCTCCATGTGCCTTTCCAGCTGAGACAGAAATCCCAAAGATCATCAGCCTTCTTGAGTCAAGGTATGTTTCCATGGATGCCTTAGTTTGGACATTTTTAGAGCCTTGCCTTAATTTGGACATTCTCATGGTCTTTGGCCTTTAAATTTGCAACTTAATAAATTCCTTTTTTGAAAGCTGTTCTGTTTCTGGTATATTGCACTCTGGCAGCATAACAAACTAAAACACATACTTTCCAAAATGTACTAGATTTTTTTTTTACTTATCAATTTTTCAACCATATAGATGTTTTGAACAATCAAAAGAAAACTTTCCTCTTCCTTTAATTTCTTAATACTTCTATAAGCACACCACACACTGCAACAAAATCTGTGAGGAACTCCACTGTGAAAAATGGCTCTCTCTGATAGCCTACAGTGCTCTCCAAAAGCAAAGATATACTTTAAATTATCTTAATGAGCTGAGGGATATACATTTCTATCAGGTGTGATTTGGCACTCTTGTAGTCAAGCTTGTGTTCTTTGGGAGGAAACAAGACTCTTTACCCATTCTCTGCTTGGATATGAGCCCTTCCAGCGCCCTTGTTCAAAGCTTAAAGGTCCCCAAGCAATTATTCAGCCTGGGTCAACTCCCTCCAGGGTCCAGAAAGAAAAAAGGTACAGTAAAGAAAGAAAAGGGCAGGGCCAGGATAGA
The DNA here is from genome assembly GCF_023851605.1 of Tamandua tetradactyla. Lineage (NCBI taxonomy): Eukaryota > Metazoa > Chordata > Mammalia > Pilosa > Myrmecophagidae > Tamandua > Tamandua tetradactyla. The sequence goes on from NC_135345.1 coordinate 18,130,739, forward strand.
GTTAATTGTGGGGCTCATTGTGACTTCTTATTTCTTGACACTCCAGGGAAAATGGCTGTGGCTGTTTTGGATGGCCCGTGATTTCTTTTGACTGTAGAAGCACTGATACCACCAGTGACCTGTTGGCTCCAGGAGGGCTGAAACCTTATAAGATAAATGCTAAGTGCTCCAGGTAACCAACTCCTGACCTGCCTGGTTACTAAGGAACCATTTGCTTAGCTGGTTACTAAAAGGGGGAGGAAGAAAGAAGGATAGAAAACCAGCTTAGGATGCTGTGTCCCTCCCCCCTCCCCCTGGCTTCATTATGTTTTCAAAATTTAGGCTCTGATTACCAACCTGAAAAGAGAATCAGTTCCCTAAAACTAGAACCCCTCTGGATGTAAGTAAAAGGTCCTGAATGACATTTTATTTTTTTTCCCTGAATTGATATGCAAATTTCTAATTTACTTAAAGCACACTGTCATGCATTATAATAAAGTCTAATACATGCTTCCATGTAATTATACGTAATAACCAGTGCTCAGTGGGAGGGGGCAAGGGGAGAAGAGAATTGTGTTTCCATCTGGCGCTCCACACCTGCAAATAACAGACAACTCTTTTCTCTGTAGAGGAAACAAGATAATGACAGTATGATATTAAATACAAACATTAATTCTTCAGAACAAAACATAAGGAAGAGGTCTATCAATTAAGATGTGTGGTAGTGAGCAACTTATATTACATTCCACATCATCTTGTAGAAAAATAAGGACCAAGCAGAATGAAAACTTTAATTTGCCATTTACTGCAGTAGTTTTGATGCCATTAAAATATTTTCTTTTCTAAAGAAAAAGTTATCTAAGCCATTTGAACCCTATGTTGGGAACCAATATTCATGCTCACTTTGTTTGATTTGAGAACCAAGCTGTTCATCTCAAACCAATGATTTGAGAACCATTTCTTGTCTCTCTTTAAAAGGACAAATCAAGCCCTAGAGGGAAAAATTTCGGGAGCACGGTGGGTCCTCAAGTATCAAGGGAACAAAATAATATAAGGAAATACTTTGTGAATGGAAGGTATAACCTACTGAAAGTAACTCTTATTTCCCTGGCTACTGTCAATTTAAATTTTGTTATGTGACAGATATTCCTGTGATGTCATCTGCAGAAAGAATTTCTTGACATTTACCAACACACCTCTATGTGTGTGGCAGTTTAACATAGTGGTTAAGATTGGGGTCTTTCAGATCTGATTTTGCTTCCTAGCTCTTTTAAACATTAGCTGTGTGATCTTAGGCAAGTTAGTAAGCTTCTATAAGCCTCAACTTCTTCGTTTGTAAGATGGGAATAAAAATAACTACAACCACCTTATAGTATTTTGTGAGAAACACTGGGGTCCATAGATGATGCTTATAAAAAAGAATATATTTTGTAGTAGTAATTATTTGTATATATTTACAATAGTAATTATTTTCCACACTGGTTGCAACTGTGGGCGGGCCACAGAAACCTGGGTTCAATTCCCAGTGCCTGCCCATGCAAAAAAAAAAAAAGAAAAAAAAATGGTAACTGTGAGCATGAATGAACAGAATCCATGGTGTGCAAAAATTTGTAATGAATGTTTTGTATGCATTGTGGTACACACTAGTCAAGAAAGGGTATCCATAGGGTAGGAGAAGAGCCAGATAGTCAAGTGTTCAATCCCAGCTGTCTCACTTGCTAGTTTTATGATCTTGACAAGTTGATGAACTTCTCTGGTCTACTCAGAGAAGACTGCCTTCTTGAAGTATATATCTGATATATACTAGATGCATCAGATCTATAAACCACTTTTTACTTCTCTTAACTTATGTGAGAATGAAAACATAGCCATCTTCTAGTTTCTGGGATAATAAACAGAAATTTCCTCATGTTTTAGCCCCTCCCTAGCCCTACAAAGAGTGGCAGGATCTTCTATGTCTGCCTGATAAGCCATCAAGCTCCACTCAGGAAGAAAAGTGAAATTTTTGATATTGTAGGTCCTATAAAAGAGAGGGCAAAGCCCTGAAAGGACAACCAAATATAGAAAGGTAAATAGAAGAATGAAGAGTTGGAGCTTAAACTCATAGGGCCAACGCTCATAAAGTTCTGAGGCCACCACACCTGAGAGAGAACTACTAGGAGAAGGTCTTAGGAAGTTCTATAAGTGGCTGAATTTCAGAAGGCACCCCAGTACCATGGCACAAGGAGCAGGTCATGGCAAGCTGCCTTGCTTCAGGAATAGTATCCTTTTTTGTTTTGCTTTGGAAACTCTGACCTACGTGTAAATGTGATCTTTTCTGTGGTTGTGATTCATGTCCTATCCCACAAGCCTGTGATGATTGAGTGAGGAAGCATCTCAGCACCCCAGCTTGCTGGATAGCTCTCATCAAGAGCCATAACAACTGAGACTTCAGTTGGTTTGGGACATGTCAAGGTTTGAGGGGCATTTGAAGAGAACCTAAAAGAGATGTTGAGTAGGCAGATGAATTTGCAAGTCAGAATTCCAGGAAACTGATCAGGGCTGGATATATCCTGACGAGAGAGAATGTAGAAATAGTTTGATAGTAAATGTGTCAAGACCCAGTTACCATTTAGATCTATAGGCTGAAGAAGAATAAGAAGTCTAGCTTAACTTCAGGCTTCTGATTTGTTTGATTGGGAGGATTCCTTCATTAGCAATTCATCTAATAACAATTAGTGAATATTAATTTGTGCCTACTTTGTAACAGGCACACTTCTACTGGGGAAACTTCAAAAAATAAAATATTTAAAATTTCCTGCCTCAGGAGGCTTAGGTTCTAATCTGGGAGAGAGATAGTAAATGAAATAATTATGTGGTATATTGGAAATTGAAAAGATCAATGGAGTAAAAATAATAATAATATGGAGGGTGGATAAATGGAGTATCAAGAGCAGGATGGGAAATAATAATTAAAATAAGGGGTCCTTCTCTAAGAATGTTACTTTGAGTAAATACTTAAAGAAAATGAGAGAAGCAACCACACAGATAATTGAATTAGCTCATTTCAGGTAAGAGGAGCAATAAATGCAAAAGTACCTGAGCAAGCTTGCAGTGATTGAGAAATACTAAGGAAATCACAGTGCCCTCAATAGTTAACAAATACTCAATAGATATTTACTGATGATCTACTGGTTACTAGACATGAGTCTAGGCTTTCAGGGATTGATTAGTGAGCAAAGCAAACTAATGGGGCTCGTATTCTGATGGAGGAGACAGATGATAAATGAGCACACAAAATCACTTTAGATAAGGATGAGTGATGTAAAAGAAGCCAAACAGAAAGGTATGATAGTGATGGATAGAATAGCTACTAGAACTGGAAGGTTAAGTAAGGTTTCTCTGAGTAGGTAGTATTGATCTGATACTTTTAAGTCACATGAATTAGGCACATTGGGTGGAAGACCCTCTCAGAAAATAGGAGCAGCATTTTACTATGATCTGGATTGGGGATCCAATCCCCATTTTACTATGATCTGGTTTGGGGACCAAACAGAGTTTGGTCTGTTTAAGGGATAGGAGCTAGGCCAGTGTAGGTAAAATGTAGGAGTCAGAAGGAGACAGTGATAGGGAAAGAAGCCAGATTACAAGGCAAGGGTCTAGGTCATTTAGGTCATTGTATAAAAGTTTGTATTTTATTATAAGAGTATTGGAAAGTCATAAGGAATTTTCCGGCAGAAGAAGGACATGACCAGATGTATGTTTTAACAGGATTGCTCCCACTGCAGTGAGAATAGATCAGAGAATGAGGAGTACAGATGTGGGGAACTTATCAGCTGTGTAACAATTAAGGTTCCTAGTTGCGAACAACATAATTCTCTGGCAAATTTACATAGAAAAAGAATTTATTAAAGGATTGTAGGCATCTCACCCATTCTATAAGTGATCCAAGAAGCCATACTGTAAAATAATGTAGCTTAGAACAATGTTCAACCACATTTTGGAGTTTCTGTCATTAAAAAAAAATATTTAGAAAAACATGATTGGCACTCATCCTTCTGGGATTAATGGCAAGAAGGTCAGCCATTGCAGCCCTAAAGGAACAGATGCATTTGTTCCTATAGTTGCTGGAAGACTAGTCTCCTTATCTGTGACTGCCTTTTTGTATTTCTCATTTCTAAATCCATGTAATACATGACTAAGGCAGGGCCACATGTCCTTACCCAAGGAAAGAACTTAATAAGAGAATGTTTGAAGATAATGGGTAGCCAGAATGACAGAACATCCACTTCAGGAAGCTATTTGATCTATGTATACAAGAAATGATACTGAATTGGGCTAGAGAGGCATTAGAGGACGTGAAGAAAATAGATTAGAATAGGGACAGATCTGAGTCACCCAATCTCACTGATGGGCTAGGATGTTGATGGTGATGGAAAGGAAGTTCAGGATGACTTCTAAGGAGGCTAATCATGCCATTTGCTGAAGCAGGGAGCCTAGGAAGGGAAAGGTTTTCTTGGGAAGAAAATGAGTCCAGTTTTGGCAGGATTATGTTTGAGTTGCATGCATTATTTCCAATTACTATTGTATATAACAGTCAAGAGTACGGGAGGGTTGGGTATCGAATCATATCTTCCACAAAAGATATTTTTAAGTTGTACTCACATTCCTGTGGGTGTAAAATCATTTTGAAGACTTTGGAGATGTTATTCCTAAAGTATAGAATCACTGATGCATGGGATCTTCTATTTAGATGTGGCCAAACTGAAGAGTGGGCCTCAATCCATATGACCTGAGTCCTTACCAGCAAAAGAAATTCAACAGTAAGTAGAATCCAGAAGTAAGGAGATGCCAAAGAATGTAGGAGATTGCCATATGATGGAGGCAAAGATGCAAGCCAAGGAACTCCAAGGATTGGGGCAGACTCTGAGAGAAAGTATCACCTGTCCAGACTTTGATTTTGAACTTCTAGCCTCTAAAACTATGAGACAATAAATGCATCTTACTGAAGCTAACCAGTGTGTGCTATTTGTCTTCACAGACCTGGCACACTAAGACTATGAGAGAGGGACACATTTCAGGTATTTATACAGCAGTCCCAAGAGTACAAATTATAAGGGGAAAGAATGGTGTATCAGCAAAAGCACATAAATGAGAATAAAGGGGTCCAAAGACTGAACTCCAAGGCAGAATAACAACTTTTTAGGAGTGGCTGAAAGAAGAGAAGTTGTGGAAAGAGACTGGGAGAAAGTTGTCAGTGAGGTAGGTGGAAATCCAGGAGAGAGTACAGTCATGGAAGCCAAAGTTTGAGAGATTATTTGAACTCAGTCATATTAAATACTGCAGAAAGATCAGTTTAAAAGAGGATTTTATAACTTGGGAATTGATTATGCATGCTAGGAAAAAAGTTTATTATGACATCATATCAAAATAATCCAAAGGAAATATAACCCTGGAGGGGTTTACTAATTAATTTACTAATTAGTATGCAAATTTACTAATTAATTATGAAAGACCCCAATGTAAAGTGAAATGAAAAGATATCTAAGGAAATCCATATGAGTGGAGGAAAAAGTTTCCAAAGAACTCCATTTACAAAAGTTATGAGTAGAGTGACCTGTGAATTAAAAACAAATGTGAGAAAGTAAAAGGAAAGCTAAGAAGAGTATCAGGAAGGCTCAAATCTTAATATCAAATCTATGATATCAAATGTTGTGAAAATGTTGTTTTTAAGCCACATTTCAGAGTTGTTTGGAAGTAAAATACTTGCATATTCAAGGCACAGTGACTCTTCACTGTAGCAGATAGAATTAAAGGTCCTGGGGTATAGGAAGGTCACTGACTTGGAAAAACCACTAGAACAAGGAGGTGGCATTGACAGAGAAGATCTCATGAAAGGATAAAGACCTAGGTTCTAATTTCCAGAACAGGATCCAATTCAATTTCACAAATCTATCCTGACTGTCTACTAATCTCCTTATTCACTGGTATACAGAGATAATTGTAGCGGATAGAGTTAGAGCCCACCAAATATTCCATGGCTCCCATCCATTTATCACCCTCCCTTATAGTGACTAGTTCTGGCCCATGGCCTATTAGAGGAAATGACAAGTGTCATTTCCAGGCCAAAGTGGTCAAGATCTAGTGTGCCATCTCCTTCTCTTTCTGCTCCTGTTGTGGCAAGTTTCACAGCTGCGTGTTGCTGATGATATGTTGGTGTGGGGGACACCTGGCTCATATCAGATATCAATTTGTACCAGTTTGAGAATTATACCTTTATTGCTATTGATGTGTTCAGGCAGGGAAATTTAAAGGTTAGCATTTTGTTGCTGCTGTCATTTTTACTTTGACTAATCTAATGACTAAAATATGGGCTCTACATTCCAGGAACTCGTTGTTCAGTTGAGTGGTACAGACACAAAAACAGATAAGTAGTAATACAATAGTGGCAATAATAAGTTTCCATTTCCCCTTTTTAAATTGATAAAAATGTATGACAAGTGTTGAAAGTGTGGGGAAAGAGCACTTATGTACTGCTGGTAAGAGTGTAAATTTTCCGATACTAATTTTGATGAAGAGCGTGAAGCATGTTCAGAATTTTATAATTTATAAGTCTACTACTCAAATATATCCTAAGGAAATAATGAGAAATTCAAACAGAAGTTTATGAATCCTGTACAAGGTTGCTCACCGTGAAAGGGGAAAATTTTAAAAGGCCAAAACAGTAACAGGAAACAATTACATAAATTGTGATAATCCATACATGCCGTATCTGTGTATGTGTGTGTAGTGCAATTCTTAAAAATTAATAATCCTATTTTTGAGACTATATTGTGGTGCTGAATTATGTTCATTAAATAATTTCAAAAGAAAAAAATTGAACACAGAATGGTAAATCCCATGAGGGCAGGGATGAATCTCTTCTTGTTCACCACTGGGATATCAGTGCCTTTCAGTGTCAGCACAGGACAAGTGCTCAGAAATATCACTTGAATGAAGAATTAATAGTGGTGCATATTAGGTCAGAGGAGGAAAATGACTTTCTAACACAGAAATTTTATAATCAAAAGTCAGAAATATGAGATCACATATTGTGTTGGGGGATTGATAAAATAGCTGACGATGACCTTGTGTGTGAGCTGGAGAATAAGAATGTCTGTTATGGCATATCAAGGACATTGGGGAGTTATTGGGACCTTAATAATCATAAAGATAGAATTATCCAATGAACAATCAAGAAACATAATATTGACAGTGGTACCATAACAGGGTTGGAAGATAAAAAGACAAGCAGTAGGGAAATCATGTAGGTTGTTGTTACAATAGACTAGGCAAGGTATGATAAGAATGTGAACTGAGCAAGAGGCATTGGGATATAAAGGGATAATGGATGTGAAGGGAATCTGGGAGGTAGACTCAGTTTCTCTTTGTGACTGGTTGCATGGAAGGAAGGGGCAAGAGGTACCAAGGATGAGATCTAGGCTGCTGGCTTTAGGTAGAAAGGTAGATGATTCTGCCGTTTGGCATAGCTAAGGCAGGAGGATGAGTGAGCTTGAAAGGGAAGATAAATAACTTCAGTTTTGAGTTGTGTAACAGAATAGTTGATGACCTGGACTCTGTAGTTAGAACACAGGGATTTCTTATTCTTGGCCCCACCATTTGCTAGTCATGTAACCTGAAGTGAATTCTTTAACCTCACTAAGTGTTGGTTTTGTTAGCTGTAAAATGGACAACATAACTATCCCTGCCTCATTTTGGGGTGGTGAGGATGCAGTGAGATAAACAGCAGAGTGTCTGGCATGGTAAGTAACCAATAAAGTTTAGCTAGACAAACAAACAAACAAAAAAGCAAATAAACAAACAAAATGCATTGAAATGAATCAGTTAAGTCATTCAGTAATGTAAGCTTGAGCATGAAATTAAGATCTCTGTGCTTCTGTTTCCTTGTTTTTAAAAATAAGGATGATTGTTTCTGTTATGGGTTGAATTGTGTATCCTAAAAAGAGATGTTCAAGTCCTAACCACTATTTCCTGTGAACGGGACTTGATGTATAAATAGTCTCTGAAGACATTGTTAGCTAAGATGGGGCCACACTGGCTAAGGGTTGGTCCTAACTTAATATGACTGGTGTCCTTACAAGGAAAGACAGAGACACAGGGAAGAGCACCACGTGATGACTGAGGCAGAGAAGAAAGCCCAGAAATTGCCAGCAAACCATGAGAAGCCAGGAGAGTGGCATGGAACAGGTTCTTCCCTAGAGATGTTAGAGGGAGCACAGCCCCACCTATACCTTGATTTCAGATTTCTAGCCTCAAGAACTGTGAGACAATCAGTTTCTTTTGTTATACGCCATTCATTTTGTAGTGTTTTGTCATGACAACCCTAGTGACCTAAGATGGTGTCTGTGCTCTCAGACATTAAGTCATTTCCAACTCTAAAATTCTTTAATTTATGGAGGAACAACATAGGATATTCTCTAACAGTTAATTTTAGAAAGAGGAAACTCTTCCCTTACCTTAAAACCACACCTGCAATACATTTATATGATGGCACTGGATCTATAAGAATCCCCTCCCCTCAACTCCTTTATTTTTATGACATATGGTTTACTTCTCATGATGCCTGATGTTATTTTTCTTATTTGTCTTGGTATACACTAAGGACGGGAAAAAAAATTCTGTGAAGGGCCAATTAGTAAGTATTTTCAATGCTGGAAGCCACAAAGTCTCTGTCTTATCTACTCACCTCTGACACTGTAGTATGAAACTTCCACAGACAATATGCACACAAGCGGGCATGCCTGCATCTGGTCAGTGGGCCATAGCCGGCTGAACCCTGTCTATATCGTGCCATCATCATGAGAAACTGGTCAAATTCATTACATTCATTATATATAATCTATGAATGCCTTTTCATCTCCTAATACAAATTTATTCTTAAGGCTTTTATTTTTTTCTTTGAAGTTTATAAACTGTCTGGGTCAAAGTGGTGGATAAAAGAGATGGTCTCCTCTTGGGTCTTCATAACACGAATATTTACACGTGGCTATAGATGATATTTCCTATTTCACTTGAGGCAAAACAGATAAGTGTCCAGATAACTAAATCCTCACACAGTATTTGCCCACTTAGACAGAAATGAATAGACGTTTGTTGAATGCTGCCTAAAAATAGCAAGTACCAGAGAAGATTCATGGTTGGTGGATGGCAAAATGATGCCGGTGCTTTGGGACATACATTGGCAATTTCTTATAAACTTAGATTTGTACGTATACAAACTCATGTTTTCAATCCTAACTATTTACCCAAATGAAAAGAAAAGCTATGTTCATACACTCTGTCTTTAAAACTTCATAAACTCTTTATCTGTAATTGCTTCAACTGGAAACAATCTAAATATTACTCAACTGGGGAATGGGTAAACGAATTGTGATATGTCCGGTAAATGGAACACTATTCAGCAATACAAAAGAAGGAATTATCGATATACGGAATGACATGAAAGAATCCCAAATGTCTTATGCTAAGTGACAGAGGCCATATTCAAAAGGCTACATATTGTAATATTCTATTTCTATAACATTAAAAACAGCAAAAACATAGGGACAGAAAACAGATCAGTGATTTCCAATGGTGGTAGGTGGATTCAGGGCTTGACTGAAATGAGGCATGGGGACATATATTGAGATAATGGCACTGCTTTATATTTTGTTTGTGGTGATGGTTATATAGAGAGGTAAGCAGGTGTTTATCAAAACTTGATGAACAATATACCAAGAAGAATAAACTTTACTGTGTACAAATTATACTTTTTTTTTTGACTGAAAAAAAACTTACTCTTAGCCCTGAAGGGGGAGTAGTGCAACTTATTAAGACAATTTCTCTTTGTTAAGAGGAAGAAATGAAGGCCATAATTAAATTCACTCTATTTGATAAGTGGGGGTATGACAAGAGCATGGAAAATAAGTGCCCAACCTCCCTGAGATACAGTAAGACTATGTATCTTCAAAGGCTTACTGGAGGGAAAAACTATAACTAGCATGTCTTGCATTGTTAGGAATCCTTCCATAGCTTCCAGTTCTTTAAAATGACATGATTTCTTTTTCACTATTAGCCTGAAAAGAAATTGACCTTATGCTATCATTTTTCAGATAGCAAATGGACTTCCTTTTTGTCCTTTTCTAAAGGTTTGCTTCTATTCCATCCAGTCTGTTACAGTATTTTCATAAAGGAAGCTGCCAGAAAAAGCTGAAGGATCCTGAAACAATATGCTGAAATTGGTAAAGAATGATTTTAACATATTCTTCTCACAACCTTTTGATTAATTTTATGCCTCATTAATACCCTTAATTAAATTAAGGAGTGTAGCAATGTCCTTGACATATTTTATGTATTAGCAAACAAGACCTCATATTTCAAAGACTCAGGCAGTGAGGGGAACTTCTGTGATCCTAAAACCCGGTCAGTAGTTTATGGGAACATGTGTTAATGATAGGGACTAAACTTGTGTCCAAAAGTATATCTTGATTTGGGCAGTGGGGCTTAAGGGGAACACAGAGGAAGTCCTGGGAGGACTGGCTTCGCTGTGGTCAAACCCATCCTTTCTAGTGATTCCTTTCCTTCCTTTTCCCTCCCTCTCCCTAGTTGATTCCACCTTAGACAAGATATCCCAGTTGAAATGGTTGAACTCTTCAAGAGAGAATTCACCCCACCATGCTCGATTCTTGACTTGCTCCCTTAGCACTAGCAGATATAACTTTGTAGGCGTGCTTTTTATAAGAGTGTTGAAAAATGAGGTGCCAGGACTCATATCTTGACAAATTCTAAAAATGATAAATTGATCATTTTTAAAGTTCCTCTTTCACCTCTCCCCATATGTTGGATTTAGCAGCACATATGCTACCACTGGCATGATATCTATTCTTGTATTGTGTTGAACTTAAAACATGGTGGGGGTAGTAATAAAAAGACCATAATAGAGTAAAAATTATTAACACTTATAAACCTATGTACTGCTTCAATTGAATTATTTTAAAAATGAAATATATTCACCTTGTAAATAAAAATCTATTTTTCTACCAGGTCCTTTTCTAATATAACAACTTGGCAGAGACAGGCTGCAGGTTGCTCAGTCTCTTATATTTATATGTGAACAGTTACTAAAACACTTTCTACCAGTGTAATCACTGGCACATGCCAGATGTAAGCTTACAGATGTTTTTATTTCCCAAATGTTTTAATAAACAAGAAAAGCTTACCACTTTTATTTCCTTGGTAGCAAAAAATGTAATGCTAGGCTTCCTGTTTTTTACAGGAGGATCATGTGATTTATTCATGAATTTCCATATAAACTTCTTTGTTTCACATAAGTTTAGTTGATTTTCATTCATTCATTCAGCATAGGAGATTTTAGGGCTTTCTACTTGCCAGGCATGTCCTTGAAAGAAAGAGATGAAAGACACACTTTCTGTCTTCAAAGATGTCACAGGTCAATGCATCATGTATAGTGATGGATACTAGAATAAGGAATATGGGCTTATATAGGAAACCTCCTGATTCATAAGGGCTGAGGGATTTAGTGCTCAAAGACGTCTACTAAGAGTCACCCAATGCTAAGGCTGAGTGTTGATGGATGAAAAAATATTTGAGTTTAAAGGGCTCTAGGGAAGTGTTGATGGTATTGGAATAAGGACACTTGTCAGGGAAGAAGTACATCATTCAAAGATGGAGTAATATGTGTAAAGAGTAGAGATGCAAAGCAGTATAGAGAGGTAGGGAGTGAAGAGGGAGAAGGAAAGTCAGTTTCCTGCATATTAGAAGAAGATTGGAGATGAGGCTATAGAAGAAAGTAAGAAACAGGTTCAGAAGGTTGGTGTGCAGCAAACTAAGAAATGAGAACACGTCCTGGGAACTGTGAGGCGCCATTGGAATATTGTAAGCAAGGGGCTGATCTGGTTGAATTTCATAAAGTTAACACCTGCAGGAGTGTAGAAAGGTGAGGATAAAGTTTGGCATTGGAGGGAAGAGGATAAGGGGCGGAATATGGGTGAACCCGGTAGGAGGAAGCTGAAGAAATCCAGGTTGGAAACAATGAGGGATTAATCTAGGAAGAAAGAAAGGGAGGTGCTCCATGAATTCTTTTGAATAAACAAAAGAAGAGCTACCCTCTGCACTAGTCAAGGATATAGAACTCATAGAAAGGTTTTGAAAAAACAATTTCTCCTAAAGATACAAAACCGTCTCCATGGTTACAGCACATAACCTTGTATTGGGCAATCTATGCTACTGAACATATTGTTTTACCTTGAACACTGCATTTTTACAGTCACCAGATTTGTTCAGAAGGAGAGACTGCAGCATCATCTTCGGGAGGGATCCTAAAGAGAGTTTGGCTTCTGTATGGGAGAGGTTAGGTGCTATCCTAAGGGTAGTACACTGGGCATTGACTCTTTCAATCCTGACAACAGTCTTTTGTAAGGGTACTGGTGTTAAAGCCATGCAATATTCAAAGATATTCTGGCATAGAGAGGTTATGTAACATGCCCAAGGTCACACAGCTGGGGAAGGGAAGAATCAGGATTCCACCTCAAATCCTTCACTCTCCATTTTTATCACTTTCTCTCATGACACTTTGCTGTCTTTCTCTCATGTTCTTACACCAGCCTACTGATGGTTAATAGCCCATAACTACAACCTGAATATTCAAACATATAAAATCTTTAAGCAGGTATTTTGAAAGTCATCATGGACTGGTGGTTATGAAGAGGGACCCTGGAGCCTACATGTTTGAGTTAATCATCTGCCTCCAGCATTTACTAGCTGTGTAACATTGGCCTTTGTGCCTCAGTTAACCCATCCATAAAGCAGAAACAATAGTATCTGAATTGTATGGTTTTGAGGATGAAGTGTTGTGAAATGCATACAACAATGCTTTACTATAGTAGGCTCTGAATAAAGTTAGCCATTATTATTATTTCATCGTTATTCTGCCATAGTGAACCTAATGAAATAAGCATTTCTAGGTTGATATTAAGCAAAACATCTGTCTTTCTACAAAAGGTCCAGTGAGTGCCAGTGGAGTAATCTCATGTGCTAATACCATCAGAAGCCAAGATCATGCAGTAGGTGAGACCAGGAAGTTGGAGTCATTAACCATGGCCTTTACACTTAGAAACTGTATGACCTTGGGCAAGACATTAAGTCTTTCTAAGCCCAAATTTCTTGACTTCTAAAATGATATTTGAACTTCTGGTCGATGAAGATGGTGGGGTAAAATGCTCCAGAGTCTCATTCCCCTTCATAATTTTTGAACAACTTACCAAAACCTGGCATAGCCATAGTCTCCAAAACTCTGGAAAGCAGTTAAAGAGTTACAATAACTAGGTGAGTGAATCAAGAAAAAAAAACAACGTAAAACTTGTAGGAGAAGACTATGGTGTCCTTGCTGGCCCCTCCCCTGCACCCCTCCTCAGCACAGTGTGCAGCCAGCCTGACTATTCCTGTTGGTCTCTGGCAGGAGCAGAATAATCCCTCTGTGCATACTGGAGTGCCTCTATGTCAGTGTCACTCTATCTGGCAGCAGACTGAAAGACTGAACCAGGACACTTGTCGCACACTCCCAGAACTTCCCCTGAAGGCAGAGCAGCTTGAAGACAACTAAAGCAGTATAAGAAACAAGTAAATCAAACTAGCCTGGGGCAAAGAGTTACCAGCTTTAAGACATATACTAGAGCACCCAGGAAGGGTGAAAGTCAGTTTCATGGGGAGTGGAGAGAGTATTTATATTCTGAGCACAAGTCCAGGACAAGAGGCAAGCACAGAAAAAAATGGAGAGGACCCCCTGCTCCTGTCTTCTTGATAGGAGGGCTAAACTCTCAAGGAGACCATCAATCAATCTAGAGCCAATTTGTGAAGACTGTAAAAGATATTTTTTTCGCATTGTTATATTTTTTGTTTTTGTTAGCTCCTGGCACTCAAGAAAATCTGTCATATCACTAGCTAGATACAAAAAGACAAGCAACCCAATTAAAAATTGGCAAAATATTTGAATAGATATTTTCCAAAGATACACAATTGGGCAAAAAAGCACATGAAAAGATGCTCAACATCATTAGCCGTTAGGCAACTGTAAATCAAAACCACAAAAGATACCATTTCATCCCCACTAGAATGGCTGCTATTTAAAAAATAGAATCTAACAAGGTTGGAGAGGATGTCGTGAAGTAGGAACACTAATTTATTGTTGGTAGGAATATAAAATAGTGCAACTGCCATGGAAAACAGTGTGATAGTTCTTCAGAAAGTTAAGTAGAGGATTACCATATGATCTCCCCACTTCTAAGAATATACCCCAAAGAATTGAAAGCAGAAATTTGAACAGGTATTTGTAACCTGATGCTCATTGCAACATTAGTCACAATTGTCAAAAGATGGAAGCTACGTGAATGTTCATCAACCAATAAACAGATAAACAAAATGAGATACAGACATACAATGGAATTTTATTTAGCTGTATAAAAGAATGAAGTCTTGATGCACGCTACAACATGAGGGAAACTTGAAGACATTATGTAGAGTGAAATAAGCCAGGCACAAACAAAAGGACAAATATTATATGATCTCAATTTTATGAAATAATTAAATTATGAAAATTAATAGAATCAGAAACTAGATATAGGTTGCCAGGGGCTAGGGTAGGGCCAGTGCATGGGGAGTTAATACTTAATTGGTACAGAGTTTCTGTTTGAGGTGATGAAAAAGCTTTTGTAATAGATGGTGGTGATGGTAGCACACCATTCTGAATGTAATTAATACCGCTGAATTATATATTTGAAAGTGGGTAAAATAGGAGCTTTTAGGTTGTATATATGTTACCAGAATAAACAACTTTAAAATGAAACCTTACAATACAAATACAAACAGTGACCCCTAATGTACACTATGGACTGCACTTTATAGTTCAATTATAATAATATTGTGTCATCAATTGTAACAAAATACCACTCTAATACAAAAATGTTATTAATAGGAAAAACTATGTATATGAGTGGGGGGATATCGGAACTGTATATTTTGTGTATGATTTTTCTGTAAACCTACAACTTTTCTAAACAGTAAAAAAATGGAATGTGGAGATGGACAGACAGATGGACAAGTAGAGATAGACAGACAGACATGCTAGAGACAAGAATGCACAGAAAAGGGCACAGGCAGGGAAAGGCAGACAGGGAAGGGCAGACAAAGAAGGAGAGACAGGCAGCTGAGGGAATCATGGATAGATAAAGGGAGTAATAGATAAGAAGATAGAGATCAACAAAGGAATATAAAGAGATGGAAAATATAATATTTGAGTATATTCTCAACATAAATGATAAAGAGAAAATAGACAATAAACTTTTCTTATAGAAGTGTCACAGTAGCAAGAGATTCCAGAAATCTACAGATGTAGTTTTTCTTAGAGCTGAGAGGAAAAATACACCGGAGTTGGGGAATTTTCAAAGTTCTTTTTCTGTCCTAATCCCTACCAGACTCGTTTTCATAAACAGTCACTATTTCTGGTGAGTGTGTTGCATATCTGAAGTATGTAGAATTGGAATAAAAATTTGAAAGCACTTTTAGTTTGCATATGAGAAAAAGAGACCTAGAGAGGTGAAGTAAATTGAGGCAAGATCACAGAGCAAGTAAGTAATAGAATTGGGGTTGGTTCCTTTAAATGAGTTTAATGTTTCATCCACAGCATCATGCTGCCTCTCTCTTTATTATCAGTTCTTCTAAATTCCCAGGTTCAATGGCCTTAGTTTAAAGAAGTATGTTAATGTGAATAACTCATTTTTTAAGACATTTCATTGAGAAACACAAGTTAGGGCCAAATTAAAACCCTTAGAGGGTCGAAACTCTGAACAGTCTGAAATGCAACTTCCTCCCCATAGATAATCAAGGAGAAAATCAATATCAGATCATAGTATTTATAAGGAAGTTCAACATGGTTGTGATTTCCAAAAATGACTTCTATGTCTTTTTTTTGAAACATCAATACAAGTGATTTTTTAAAAAATGGTGTCTGGGATGTACTATTGCTCCAAATATATTTATACCTGCAGTTGAGGTCATCAGTCTCTGTAAAATTAAACAGAAACTCTTGGGGAATTGAATTATGGTCCCATAAAGACACGTTCAAGTCTTAATCCACATTTCTGTGGGTGTGAACCCATTGGTAAGTAGGACCTTTGAAGATGTTATTATTGGTTAAGATGTGGACTTATTTGTGAATAGGATCTACAAAGATCCTATTTAGATGAGGACAGACTGAATCAGGGGACCCTTATTTCATATGACTGGAGCCCTTACAAGACAGAGGAAATTTGGATGCAGTCAATCAATAGAAGCCAAAAGTCAGAAGAAGCCATAAAATGAGGCAGATATCATGTTACAGAGGCAGAGAGGCAAGTCAAAGAACCCCATGGAGTGTGGCAAGTCAGCACTACAGACTCTGGAAGAAAGCATGGTCTATCCTTTTACCTTTATTTAAGCTTCTAAATCTGTGAGCCAATAAATTCACGTTGTTTAAACCAACTCTTTGTATGATATTTATCATAGCAACCCTGGCAAACTAAAGTAAGGCATAATCTCAAATGAATCCAGGATACAGCCTGGAAGCTGTATATTAATTAACCATAACTCTGTTAACTTGTTTTAATATTTTTCTCCTAAAATTTAGCACATACAGCTTACAGAGATTCTGATCAATTAATTAAAATTGCGCTACATATTTCCTTTAAATATTTCTTCAGCCAATTTTCTGGGTCCCTCATAAAAGGTCATTGGAACATGGTTCATTCTTAGAGTAGCAATGCAATTGAAGGAGCACAATTCAGCAAGTAAGGAAGGTATTTTAAGGAGACTGATTCCCTATTACTTTGCTCAACCCTCATAAAGAATTTGCCTAGACGACGGAAGTAACCCTTAAAATCCTTTTATTATTTTTAAAAACCTATTTCTCTCCAGTCACAGCTAATTGTCCCTGCCATTTCTTTTCCCTAAGCTTCCTGAGGAATTCCTCTCCAGCCTTAGCCTACATACTCATATCCTTGCCCTACACATTTCCATTCCCACCCCTTATCGACACCATGAAATTCAAGAGAAGCCACTTGGCAAAACACTTATCCTTAGAAGCTGGAGAGGGTAAGAACTTTAGCAGAGACAGCCTTCCCTTTAGTTGAAAGTTGATGGGGAAGGGAACACAGGGGACTCTCAAGCATTTAACAACATTTGTCCCACCCCATAGTTTGCCTTCTTTACCCTCAGATACACAACACACCTGGTGATAGGGCTTGCTTTTAACATTAATTTTATGTGTGCTGTCCCTTCCAATGTAAGGACCCTACCTACCCCAAGAGCCAGAGCTTCTAAGGAGTTCTCAATTTTTGTCCTAAATCACTTGAGGAAAAGGAGCTATTAAAAAAATTCATAGATTCTAACCCATTTGTTCCTGATTTTGACATTCTTTTCAACTATCAGATTGTACTTTCCAAATTTGTTTTTATTAAACCTGTTTCCCATATTTTCCAGGAGAAAATCAGCAGGAGGCAAAAGGGAAACCATGGGCTACCTCCTTGACTTTGCAAACAGTGTGAACACCTAGCTTTATTAAGGTGTATATTCTAAAGCTTTGGGAGAGCTCTTTGACTCTAATATTGGGTAAAACTTTTGATTGTAAGGAACTCTTTATAATTGACAATCAGTCTCCTTTACTTAAAATAAGCCAATGGAAATTACTCTCATTGACAATAAGGTTGTACTACCCAGGTCAGGCATACAGATAGATGGCTAAACAGAGGAGCAGTAAGTTCAGGGAGACTCGACTTGAAATTCTGAGTTTGGGAAAATTAACTCATTATTTTGAAAACAAACAAACAAAAATGAGCTCTACATTCATGTTTTTAATGTTGGGGAATATTTAAACATAGTTTTTACACTGGATTTATGGCTTGAGCGCTCTATATACTGACCTGTCTTTGTAAACTAGATTTGTGTCTGTAAGTTTACATGTAATTCAAAATTTTATAAAAGCATTCATTATTTTATTTATTTATTTATTTTTTTACATGGGCAGGCACCGGGAAACGAACCCGGGTCCTCTGGCATGGCAGACAAGCATTCTTGCTGCTGAGCCACCGTGGCCCGCCCTAAAAGCATTCATTATTAAGTCATCATTATTATGTTCTTTAAAAGGGAACAAGGAGATTGTAAAATAGAGAGGTTATGCATGGTAATTGAGAGAATTTGTCATCTTTAAACAATAACGTGGGCAAGCCATTGACAATGTGACAGTCACTATTATTCGCCCTCTGCTTAAGAGAAAAGTCCTAAATGTAGAGTCAGAAGATGCCTGGCAGCTAGAAGCGAGTTCATCTTGGATAAGTTATGACCCTTAATTCTGATGATAGTTGTGAGCTAGATCCTATAAACCACCCCTTAACATCCTTCTAAAACACAGATAAGAATATTGGCCAATAAAATCATTTAAGGAAGGGTCTAAGGGGTGGGCCATGGTGGCTCAGCAGGCAGAGTTCTCGCCTGCCATGCTGGAGACCCGGGTTTGATTACTGGATCTGCCCATGCAAAAATAAATAAATAAAATAAAATAAGAAGGGTCTGGGGAGGAGGATTGTAGAAAATGGAAAGAATCAGATTTAAAGTCTAAGCCATATTCTCACTTTATGGATTTTGACTTGGTTAATTCATTCAATTTTCAAATTTTAGTTTAATCATCTTCAATGTAGGATTAATGATATTTTTCCTCATAAGACTGTTGTGAGTTTTAAATGAGTTAAGATAGGCAAACTGCCTGTAAAGGACCTCATGTAGGAAATGTGGTTATTAATACTTCCCTTTTCCCTGACCTTAATATGAAACTTTACTTGGACAAAGGTGGCCTCTTGTCCTACTTGCTCACAAGACATCACTTTACTTCCCACCTCTGTGTTTCTGTTATTCTTTCTGGCTAAGATATGTTCTCTGTTTTCTCCATTTCAATACAGTTGGTTCTTATTATTCACAGTAGTTATTTTCGATAATGTCACCATGAACACTGAATTAGTAAATGCTGAACCATTGCTCCTAAGGAAAATACAGGGTTAGTTACTGGTGACCTCTGGTCACAAGATTTTCATCAAGCAATCAATATATAACCTTGTTTTGTGTTTCTATTTAAAGACACCTCATTTAACATATTTTGTATAATTATTAACATTGAAGTCATGTCCAACAACACTATAACTTATGCCTGAATGAAGTTTGTCTAATGCACATATTTTCTCTGTAAAGCACATCACAGCTTTCTTGTTTAGGGACACTAGATATCACTTCAGTCCTATACTTGGAGGCTATTTTAAACAGCAAAAAATACACAAAAATACAAAAAACATGGCACTAAATATTCTGCAAAAAGGACACCTGTTACAGTATAAGAGCTGAAGCAAAGAGAAAAAGTAACTTCTTACTCAATTTCATCTGGATACTGCTCATTGAGTGACTCAGATTTTTTGCCACTGGATGCATGTTGATAAATGGCCACAAAAGACCATGAAAGCACTGTGAGTAATGATTGGATAATTACAAGTAAATTTTAGCAATTAGGCAAATTTGCAAATATGAACAGAATCCATGAATAATTAGGATCAAATGTATTTGAGGTTCAGGTTACAACCAAAGTCTTTGCTATTTGCTACAACCAATCCATTGCATTCCCTCCCTTAAAACAGCAACAAACCCAAATGCCATTTTTTGAGAGTCTGCTATGTGAGAGATGTCTCACATATATTATTTCTGAACAATTATGCAAAGTATGTATTATTTATTTATGTGTTTTAAAACCAGAAGCTCAGAGAGGTTAAACAGTTTGCCCAGGGTCACTTAGAGGTAAGCAGCAGATTAGGAATTCAAAACCAGGTCTTCCCAGGGCATGCCTTCTTGATCACCCCATTCTTTCACTTGAAAGAGATAAAAGCAGCTCACATTTGTAAATATTTTCAGAAGAATGCCTGACACATATGCAAAATCATCCACGAGGGAAGAGAGAACTAACAGGAGCCATTGAATCATC
Organism: Tamandua tetradactyla; assembly: GCF_023851605.1. Lineage (NCBI taxonomy): Eukaryota > Metazoa > Chordata > Mammalia > Pilosa > Myrmecophagidae > Tamandua > Tamandua tetradactyla. The sequence continues at coordinate 18,150,801 of NC_135345.1, forward strand.
TCATTGGGGATCAAGAAAGTCATAAACTGCACAGAACATTAAGTGCTCTCACACCTGTGGTAACCACTAAAGACTTTGTAAATGCAGGGGAAGAAAGTTTTGTTTGTTTTTTTGGGAAGGAGATAATCTTTTAAGAATAGGTCAAAGAAATGAGCCATTTAAACAGGATTTTGAAGAATTTAAACCATAGTTTTATCAAACACAGAACATAATATCCTAGAACTTTGGATGGTGAAGGGAATTTAAAAATAATTTGATACCATGTTCTCATTTTGTTAATTAGAACATTGAGGTTCAGAAAAATTAAGGGAGTCGCCCTGACTTATACAGGTGTTAATTATGTGTAATTTTTCTTAAGTGGTCTGGTTATCTGATATCATCCCATAACTCCTCTCCCTGATGAGATGATGAAACACTTGAGGACAAAGACTACATCTTAGGTTTTGTTTTTACTTTGAACTTTTGGGCACAGCCCTGGACTAAAGGAAGATATATAATAGGGAGTAGTCAACTCTAATTGAAGGCATGTAGTTGTGAGTAACTTGGATTTCTTTTTATTACAAGCAGGCCAAGGTAAAGATACTGCTAAACAAAAAAATTTGCTGACTCATCCAAAGCACGTCAATTATAATCACATTCAGGTTTAGAGAAGGATCATGGTAGGGTGTTATCTAAGAGATCATTGGCCATTAGCATAGAAAGCCATTCTGATCAGATCATGTTCTTATGCTAGTCAATGTCCTTTCCTTTCATTACTATCTTCTTTTGGTATCAGAATGATTCCATAGATTCTACCACCTCCATTATTCATCCAATTTGGATTTTGTTGTCTCTCATTTGATATCCAAAAATTCACTCCTGTTTGTTTCTAGCTCATGTTCTCACATACTGATGATGTTTCACTCTTCCCACTAGCCTCTGGGTGTTTATATTTCTGACTTACCTTTGACAACTTGCTCCAACCCTGCTTTCATAAATCAGCCAAGGTAGGGAGGCCATGGTCTCAGGCTACCCAGTTGAGAAGGTCCCAATTAGAAGGGAATAATTTCTTTCATAAAGACACAAAAATGAACAAACTCCCTGAGATTTAAGCAAGGAAAAAGTTCAGAAAATAGACTCACCAGAAGGACAGGGATATAATAGAGGTAGTTTTTTCATCAATTTATTTAACAAATATTTATTGATGCTCACGATTATAATTGGTAATATGTTAGTGAAATGGATAAGGCAGTCTCCAACCACAAGGAGCTGAGAGTAGAGTGAGAAAAATAGTCAGTGTGGTAGGTGATTGGCTAGAACTCAGCAACCCCACATTCTCTCAGTGGACTCTCAGGCTAACTACACCTCTTACCTCCTTTACACTGTTGGTTTGGAACCATGTGACTAGGCCCTGGCCATTGGAATGTTGACAGAAGTGATTTCTAGGCCTGGCCTTAAAACATTTCGTGTGGCTAACGGTGAAGTGAGCTGCCCATGAAAATCATTTAACCTTCATTAGATTGTGACTTGAGTGAGAAAGAAACCTTTATTGTGTTTGGGACTGAAATTTGGTTTTATTTGGTATGTAGCATAATCTTACATATACTGAGTAATATATTATGGAAACACATTATTATTAAACAATGGAATTACCAACCATTGATATTTGTTCCAAATATTATGCTGTCATCAAGTAGAGAACCTCTGTTTTCTAGGGATTTATGGAATGCTTCCTATTAGAAGGGATATATAAGATACATCCTGAAGAATTCCATCCTCTCCCACTTTCATATTTCTCTTTTTGATATCTCCTTTATATAGCAAATCTCCTCTAATTTAAATAAAAAGAGGAATGCTCAAAATAGGAAATATTGCATGAGAATTAATGTCTTTCTTTCAGGAATGAGTTCTGGAGGTCTAAAAATCCACTTTCACATGGAAGGAAATTATGTGATATCACATGGAGATAGGGGCTGGAAAGGAAGAGAATCAGATAGTGCTTCTCAAATTATATCTGCTCTTTCATACTGATATGAAGTTAGGGTAGGGTTGGAAACCTGTGCTTTGGAAACTTTTCTATTTGCTCTGAATCTTATGTCTTTTTCTGAAGGATGTTTATACACAAGGATTACTCTTTAAGTGCACCAGCAATGGAGCAATTTGCCAAGAGCTGACCTCCTGGTAGAGCAGTTGGATGGTGCAAGATGGGTCTTGTTTGTAACATTTATTTATTTTTTATCTAGTAAACCTTAATAGTCCATCACTTTTCTAAGAACTTTACATGTATTTACCTATTTGATACTCATAAATACCCTATGAGCTACTTATTATTATTACCCCATTTTAAAGATGAGGAAACTAAAGCAAGGAGACCTTAAGAAATTTTTCCTAGATTACATGTGAAAAGTAGTAGGGGCAGAATTGGAATCTGGGTTGCCTAGATTTAAAGCCCAGATGCTTCAGCACTTTAGTATGCTGCATTGCTTTTAACTTATAATTAATAATAACAGTCAATATTTATTGAGTGCTTACTGTATGACAGGAACTGTTCTAAATTAGTTGCATGTATTGTTCTTTCAATCCTTACAGTTATGTTGAGTAGGTACTATTCCTCTCATTGTTCAGATGAGGAAACAGAGAGTGAGAAGAAAGTAACCAGGAGGTAGTTAGTAACAGGGAGAGGCAGAAGTCTTTCAGAATCTCATGTAGGCTTGGATCCATGGCCTGTGTACTTAGCTGGTTGTACCAGATAAACTCCGTAATTGAGGTGTAGGATTTTTCTGGCCATGGTTGACCGAAAATTCCCTTGAAATCAAGAACTAAGGGCCATCAGCTCTTGCCTCTTCTTCCTTGTAGATTAGTTAGGAAGGGGGCAAGCCTTGTTTATTTTCTTAGTTTCCATCTCTTCTTATTGAAGCTCATGACAGCTACTGAACCATCAATAAATATCCAACTCAAAAGCCAGCTTTTTCAGTGAAAGCATCATTATCCCAAGGTAGAGCAATATAATCGATTTCCTTTTCTTTGGATGTTTCAGTGGGAAATATAATATTGAAAAATTATCAACAACTTATTCTTATGGACACTTTACTGGAGCAAAATTTTACATGGTCACATTGATATTCTCTCTTAACTTTTGCTTTGTTGTCTTTTTTTTCCGAGGTCTTAGCTTTAGCCACAAGAAGCAGTTTTAAACAGCTTGTATTTTGTGTTATACATCTGAAAACAGAGGGCCCTGGGATTCTGGTAATGACTTTAACCTAGAGTGTGAACAAAATATTAGAGGGATCATGCACGTAAAACTGCTTAGTATTAAGTTATTTCAGATAGCTCATCCATTATGTTGTAGTACTATAAATACTTTTCTTACAGAAATTATCTAATTGCATATATCAATATTCATAATTTTAACACATTTTTCTATCTTGTAATTTAATAAAATAGAAACGTACAACCTCATTACATATGAGCACTGCCTAAAATAAAATAAAGTAAACAGCAGAAGAGCATGCACAGTGAAAACCATTCAAATCACAGCTGAAATTGGGAGAAAACTTGTAGAAATCTTTATGGAACCATTTATCCTCATTATAACTCCAGGTAATTCATTCAACTTCTCCTAGCTTCAGTTCTTCCTTCTGTAAAATGGAGGAAATAATACATATTTCATTGAGATTACATGGAATTATTTATATGGAAATATTAAACACAGTGGCTGACATAATGTAGGAGCTTAATTCACCTTCTTTTCTTTCCTTCCATTGTTCATTTCTTCCTCTTTATCTTTCCCCTTTTCCTCTTTTCTTCCTTTCTGTGGCCACTTCTTCAGGGCACACTGCAGATCAGGGAGAATGAAAACAGAAGAAGAGAAAGTGAAATCGTTCTCATTTTGATAAGACTAAAATTATATTGGGGAAGGGACTACTTAAATGATGCTGTACCTGAATTATTTCAGAGCAGGGAGCAGGGATGGCAAGTTGTACAGAGAAAAGTGTCCCAGTGCTCAGTTTTCTTTGCAGTGGTGGATTTAGTCTCAATTTAGAACCCAAATAGGAAGTAACTCTCCCTGGCAAAAGAGGTTTAAAGTATCCTTCTAACCATAGCAAATAAATTAATATTAATAATCCCAGAAAGAACAGAGATTGAAACAAAATAGGTAGTTTAGGTTAATAAGGTCGAGTAGTCACTTTTGCTAATAAGGAGACCAGGTAACCGGCATTAAGTACTGAATATGGGAAAGAGGCAAGTCTTTCCTCAGAAATAATTTAAGATGCAGATTCTAAAGATTGCTCTGAGCAAGAGCATACTCAGTTATCATTGAGCAAATGTATCTGGGCATAAACATGTATTGTGATATGATAGCATTAGCTTCCAAAAAAGTCAGTTTCTTTCAGCACAAACCAAAAATCTATCATCTTGATAAGGACAGAAAAAGAATTGAATATATATCAGCAATTACTTATGCTTAAAACAGAAAACAAGCAGTAGACATGAACTTCCTTAATTAAAGCTATTAACAAAATGCTATAGAGAATGACATACTAAATTAGCTTTAATGTAAGGAACAAAGGCAACAATTCTCACCCTCTCTGATACAATTCGTCAGACTCTTACAAGTAGGGTGATGAACTTATCCCTGTTTGCCTGGGATTTTCCTTGGTTTAGCGCTAAAAGTTCTGTGTTCTAGGAGACTCGTCAGTCCCAGGTAAACTGGGTGACTTGCCAGAACTACCCAGGGATAGTTCTGGTTTTCAATTCTGGGAAAACCGGAACAATTGGTCATCCTACTATAGATCCTAGTCAAAGGAATAACACAAGAAAAAGATGCAGGAAGTATAGAGATTGGAAATTAAGAAGATATGATAATTTACATATGAAACTTTAGAAAATTATCAAACTTCTGAACCCAATAATGTATGCAACAAGAAAACTGAATCCAAAATCAGTGCCAAAAATCAATAGAATTCCTCAATAAGCAACTAAAATATGTAGAGTAAATAGCATCTATGAAAACAACAAAAAGTGTGAAGCACCTAGTGATTATCTAACAATGTCTACAAAAATATTTATGAAGAAAACAGTAAAGTTATCTTAAAGAACTTAAAAGAAGAATCAAATGGTGAAATATGTTGTGCCCATGAAAGAGATTATTTAACATTGTATACATAAAAATTTCCTTCAAATTAATTGATAAATTCAATGCAATTTTAACCAAATTCCAGCATATTTTTTTTTCAAAATTGCATATGGAAGAATAAACCTCCTCCAATGGATAAGATCGTTTTGAAAAAGAAGGAAAAAATAGATGGGGGAAACAAGGTCCCTTGGCCAATAACAAAATAATGTATTATTAGTGCAGGAGCTGACAGATATACAAAAGGAAAATAAACAACTCCCAAGCAAACTCATAGAAATGGCACTACATATTTGTAGAGAAATGAGATAACTATCTAGTTTATATGAAAAAAAGTTGGGTTAAAAAAAATAATTCCAAGTTCATCAAAGACCTAAATAGGAAAGGCAAAAGAAAAGAAATAAGATATAAAATAAATAAATAAAATAAATGTAAGAAAATATTTTTGGATGACCTCAAAATGGGGAAGGATATTTAAGATAAGAATCTCAAAGTTCAAACACAGAGGAAGGAAATACACTTGTCTATACCTATATTCATTATTTTCAAGTAAAAGACAAATAGATAAAAATTCCAGATGAGTGATAAATTAGGAGAAAATATTTACAATGTCTATAAAATTTTAAGGCATCAGCATTTAAAGTATACATTGCCTGGAAATCAGCAAGATCAAATCAAGGCATTAGATAAAAGAGAAAAAATGATATAAATATGTTATATGCTAAGAAATTTGTGGACAGATCTTCACTTGTGAGTACCCAGAGAAATGTAAATGAAACCCACAAATCACTACATTGCATCAAAAGATTTAGCAAAAATTTGTAAGATAATATAAAGTTCTAAAAATGTGGAGAAAATGGACAATCTCAGCATGTTGGGAGTACAAACTGATGTATTCACTTTGGAGGACAATCGAGCAATAGTTGGTGGAACTAAAGATGAAGGCAATTTATAATTGAGAAATCCCTTTTTCTTAAAAACCTTGAAAACTCCCACAGAGGTCATAAGGACAAATACACAGGATGATAATTGCAGTAATGCTGTTGGCTGCAGAGTTAGAGACAATCATTAAGTCATATATCCTAGGGTAATGGGTATATAAATTGTGTCATGTGCATAAAATGAAAAACTAGGCAGTTATCAAGAATAATTATATACATATTTGTATGTATAAATACTCATATGTAATATATACACACATGCCATATACATATGAAGCAGAGCTTTCTTTTCCATAGATTTATATAATGATCTCAAAAACATAATGTTGAGGAAGATAGTACAATGTAATTTATGGTGCGATATACTTTTTTTTTTTGGTAGAATAACATTCCTGTATCATTCAAAACTAGATATTTTTCAAGACTATGTACATATCTAAATAAACTTACTGAATTTGATTTGAATATACTATAATTGGTACCTGGGTAGTGAGAGATGTGAGTGTGGTGGCTGATGAAGAGGAAAATTAATACAAGAATGGCCTTGCAAAGAGAGGTGAGTGATTGTGCGTCATAACCCAATGTGTATATAAATAGCTCAATTTTGAGTTAAAATAAAATTCTGTTGACTGTATGCACAGTCCACAGTATTCTGTTTCCAACAAGAATTCAAAAGCTCCTCTTTGGCCTTCCTCCCTCCTCTTGAATTTTCCAGCTCTAGAGCAAACACCCATATAGAGGCCAATGGAGGTTACCATGAAATATAAGGGGAACAATTTACTTCTTTTCAATGTTTGCTTGCATGATGAACAACAAAACATCACCTATAGTTTGCTGCTAAATGCCCTCTAATGAGAGAACTGGAGAGCTCTAAGGGTAAATACTGGGCACTGAGATGAGTCTCTGCTACACAAGGGTCACTAATGGCAACCCAGGGGGAGCCCTGTGCTATCTTTGTAATCCATCCAGTTTGCAGTGAGGATTTTTAATGCTACAGAGACTGGCCATAACAGAGCATCCTCCTCATAATCAGGGTGAAAATTAAAGTAACTAGTTAGTGACTGTCCAACTTATATTAATTACATAAACAGGTCATTGACAGCAATAAAAATATTGTTAAAAATTAGATAGTGCTATGATCTCACTGATATGAACTATATATAATAAGCAACCTAGAGTTAGAATCTAAAATATAGGTTAACCTGGGGATAGAATAGGGGTAGAGAAAGAGGAGTTGATGCTGAATTTGTACCAAATTTCTATTTAGGTTGATTGCAAATGTCTGGAAATGGAGAGTGGTGGTGTTGGCACATTATTGTGAGTGTAATTGACAGCATTGAGTCATGTTGGTGAACATGGTTGAAGGAAAGTTTTAGATTGTGCATTTTACTAAAAGGAAAATTAGAGATTGTGGAACACAGAGAACCTGGTTGTGGTGATGGGCTGGGATTAATAGTACAAATAAAAGAATGTACTTTCATGATTTATAACAAAGTTATGACACTATTATAAAGTGTTAATAATAAAGCAGTATATGGGAAAATACACCTAATGTAAACTATGGTCTATAGTTAACAGTAATATGTTAATATTGTTGCATCAATTGCAACAAAGTTACCGCATTAATGCAAAATGTCAAAAAAGTGAGTATATGGAATGATTTATGTTTTACATGATGTACTAGTTAGGGTTCTCTAGAGAAACAGAAACAACAGGAAATATCTGTAAATATAAAATTTATAAAAATTTTTCATGTAACCATGGGAATGTAGAGTCCAAAATCCATAGGGCAGGCTGTGAAACTGAGGATTCCAAAGGAGGGTCTGGATGAACTCCACAGGAGAGGCTTGCTGGCTGAAGCAGGAGAAGAGCCTGTCTCTTCTGAATCCCCTTAAAAGCCTTCCATTGATTAGATTAAATATCACTCTTTGCAGAAGACACTCCTCTTGGTTGATTACAAATGGAATCATCTGTGGATGCAGCCAATGTGATCGTGATTTGATTCTATGAATTGTCCTCATAGCAACAGACAGGCCAGCACTTCCCCAAACAGACAAACAGTACCACCACCTGGCTAAGTTATGAACCTGACCATGACACATGATTTTTCTGTAAAGCTCTCTAATTAAAAAAATATAACAATTATTATTCTTTTAACAATTATTTTTGGAAAGACATGTTAAATGAAAGAAACCAAATGCAAAGTACTATATATTGTAGGAGTCCATTTATATAAAATGTAGATATAAATAAATTTATAGGCATAGAATTAAAATAGTGGTTATATAAGGCTGGGAAGGCTGGGGGATTGAAAGGAGATGGAGAAGGGGTATGGGTTTTTTCTTTTTGGAGTAAAGAAAATGTTCTAAAATTGATTGTAGTGACGAATGAACAACATTGTGGTTATAAAAGCATTGACTATACATTTTGTATAGATTGTATGGTATATATATCTTAATGAAACTGCTTAAAAATTATATAGTGAATAAAACAATCAGAATCTCTAATATCCAAAAAACTAACGATACCAATTGCTAGTTAGGATGCAGGGTAACTGGAACTCCCATTCATTGCTGGAGGGAATGCAAAATGGGTACAGCCACTTTGGAAGACAGTTTGGCGGTTCCATACAAAATTAAACATTGTCTCACCATATAATCCAGATCAGCAATTATGTTCATATTTACCTAACTGATTTTAAAGTTTATATCCACACAAAAATTTACATGTGAATGTTTTTATAGTAACATTATTCATAATTACCAAGAACTGGAAGCAACCAAAATGAATGGGTAGATTGCAGTATATCCATACAATGGAATATTATTCAGCTATGAGAAATGAGCTAACAAGACTTGGAAAGGCAAAGGTAAGATAAATGCATGTCGCTAAGTGAAAGAAGCCAGTCTAAGAAGGTCACATATTCTGTGATTCCAATTACATGACATTCCAGAAATGCAAAAGTATAGAGATGGTAAAAAAAAAAGATCAGTGATTACCAGGGATCTGGCAGGAGGGAGAGGTGAATGGGTGAAGCACAGGGGAATTGTTTCAGGACAGCAAAACTATTCTATATGATACTGTAATGGTGGATACATGACACTATGTGTTTTCCAAAAAACCCATAGAACTTTACATCACAAAGATTGTACCTTAATGTATGGAAAAGTTTTAAAAATATATCATTAAAGAGACTGGGAAGTTCCCAGGATAGTTCTGAATGTTACAAAAAAAATCTAGCCCATTTCAAATGTATGAAATAACCTCTCTGATGGGATGGGGGAAAGATGTTGACCTCAGTAACTTTGGAATTGAGCAGAATCTTACTAAAGCCAAAAGGAACAGCATGTGAGCCTGGTACTCCATCTGATAAAGTTGTTTGCCACAGGCTTGTGGGTTAACAATTATACAGCTATACTTGTACATTGGAATTGAACAATTCAGTAAAGGGATGGTTGATGGTGAGGTTTTCAGTTTGCTAAAGCTGCCAGAGTGCATTGTATCAGAATGGGTTGGCTTTTAACAATGAGATTTACTGTTACCAGTTACAAATTCAAAGGCCCTGGAAATGTCAAAATTGAGGCATCAAAAAGAGGATATCTCCGGTGAAGAAAGGCCTATGGCATCCAGGGTTCCTCTGACACATGGGAAGTCATCTTCTGGTCCTTCACTCCTGGGTTCTTCTGCTTTTAGGTTCTATGTCTCCTTGTTTGCTTCTCCAGAGACACCTCTCTGAGCTCTCTGTATATTGTGGTTCTTCTCTTAGCATTTCTGGACAATTTCTCTCTCTCTGCATCCTTCACTTGGTTTCATCACTCTGTATCTGTCTCTGTGTTTCCTGTTTTTATGGTCATCATAGTGGATCCAGTAAAAAGATTAAGCCCACCTTGAATTGGGTGGATCATTATGGGAACAACTAATCGAAAGGTCCCACCCACAATGGGTCTGCACTCACAAGAATGCACTGAAAGAACATAGCTTTTCTGGGGTACATAACAGCTCCAAAGCATCACAGTGAGAGACAGGCTTCTCACTGTTGGAGCAGTTTACAGATAAGCAAAAGGAAGAAACTAGCATAATACATGTGGTAATGGATTAGAGCTGGAGATATTGTATAAACTATTTTAGCTTCATATGGATGTAAATGGTTATATGGAGAAATATCTATGCAGAGGAGTACATAAATAAGTTAAAATAAACACACACACATATATATATTTTGCTTTGTAAGCTGAGAATGCCTAGAAGCAATGACACCTGTAGCAAGGTGTGTACCTGGTACTTAAATTGTGGTTTCTAATGCCATTCTCCGAAAAAGGAACCAGGACTCCTTGGAGAAATGACAGATTCTAGGACAGGACAGGAAATTTCCAAGGTGAGCCTAAATCATCTTACCATGTCAGAAACTAAGAAAATGCTAAAACAAAGCTAAACAAATCAAAAAGCAAATAACAAACAACAAGCCACAATGTGCAGGTATGTCAAAAGGACATAGGAACCAACTGAAAGTGTTTTCAACGGCCAAAGCTGGCTCAATTTGAGCAGCAAATATATACAATAGTATTGGCTTATAACCCAAAGTATAAAGTAAATATTCATAGGAATATACTGATATAAATATATGACCGAATAAATATATAAATGGGGGGAGTAGAGAAAAATCCCTCATATAGAAGAATTTTAAATAATGTGCATAGATACTTTATCCTCAAAGAGGTGGAGCAGAATTTCTCAATCCTCAAGTGTAAACTGTGCATAGTGACCTCTTTCCAAAGAGTATAGTATGGAAAGGTGGAAAACAAGAGTAAACTTTACAGTGGAGAAACCTGACAATTACTCCCTCAGCCAGAATATCAAGGTTAACTGCAATAAATCATGTTGAGCGTATGCTCCCTGGATGTGAGGAAAATGGCCCTTTATCTCTGTGGACATCCTCCCAAACACCTAATCCCATTGTAACTATAAGAAAACAATCAGATGAATTCTACAAAATCCCTGACCAGTACTCCTCAAAATTCTTAAGGTCATTGGGCTGGTTTGAAAGGATGTGTGTCCCCTAGTAAAGCCATGTTTTAATCAAAATCCCATCTCGTAAAGGCAGAATAATCCCTATTCAATACTGTATGTTTGAAACTGTAATCAGATCATCTCCCTGGAGATGTGATTCAATCAAGAGTGGTTGTTAAGCTGGATCACGTGATGACATGTCTCCACCCATTTGGGTGGGTCTTGGTAAATTTCTGGAGTCCTATAAAAGAGGAAGCATTTTGGAGAATGAGGAGATTCAGAGAGAGCAGAGAAGAATGACATAGCCACTAGAAGCAGAAAGCGCACAAACCAACAACCTTTGGAGATGAAGATGGAAAATGCCTCCCAGGGAGCATCATGAAACAGGAAGCCAGGAGACAAAGCTAGCAGATGATGCCTTGCTCACCATGTGCCCTTCCACTGAGAGAGAAACTGTGACTGTGCTTACCATATGCCTTCTCACTCGAGAGAGAGACCCTGAACTTCATTAGCCTTCTTGAACCAAGGTATCATTCCCTGGATGGATACCTTTGATTGGACATTTCTATAGACTTGTTTTAATTGGGACATTTTCTCAGCCTTAGAACTGTAAGCTAGCAATTTATTAAATTCCCCTTCTTAAAAGCCATTCTGTGTCTGGTATATTGCATTCTGACAGCTAGCAAACTAGAACAGTCATCAAAAACACGATAACTCCAAGAAACTGTGCCAGCCAAAAGGAGCTTAAGGAGACAGGGCGACTAGAAGAGTGTGCAATCCTGGAACAGAAAAAGGATATTAGTAAAAACTAAGGAAATCTGAATAAAGTATGAACTTTAATTTATAATATCAATATTGGTTTACTAATGGTAACACATTTACCATGCTAATATAAGCTGCTAATGATAGGAGAGACTGATTGTGAAGCATACAGGAATTTTCCATACTGGCTTCACAATTTTCCTGTAAATCTAGAATTGCTCTGAAATCTAAGTTTTTAATAGATAAGAGATAGTGATTTCCTCACCCCCATCCTGAAAACTTTCACCTTGTTGGCTTTTGCTCACTGAGTGTGAATTCCCATGTCTTTATCCAAAAGCCACTTTTAAGGTCCTTTTACTTTTTAGTGGGCTATTAGGAGCTTACAAAATTTCAGAATATTTAGGGCTGGTAGTTTTCTTAGACTTTTGGGAAGCTATTTTTAGAAGAAGAGATAGTCTGATAATTAGTATGGGATGCAGATGGAACTACCTACCTGATGTTTTCTTCCATTTCTAGAAAATGTTTAAACAGTGGCATCTTTAGTTCTCTCATACATGGAAGAATGGATGAAATGCTAACTAAGAAGGTTGGAATAGTCTTTCTCTGTAGCCTTTTCCTACTATGACCATTTTGGGTTTCTATCAAGGTAACAATCTGCTCCTTGCAATTTAGGTTCACTCTTCATTCACTCACTTATTGATCCAACAAATATTTGTGGATCAACTGCTAAACAGCTGGCACTTTCCCAGGTCTTAGGTATATGGCAGTAAAAAGTAGAAATGTTACCCTTCTTAAGTTCACTAACGACAATTTTCCTTTTTATTGAAAAGCAGAAATTCTAGGCCTAGCAACTCTGGATAGATCAGGGATGGCTCCTAAGAGCCCTTTACCAGGCAGTTTCAGGGGCCACTATTACTCTTTTTAGAATAAAATCATCTAGAAGGGACAAGATCCTGATGAAGAGTTACTGAATACCAAGATTTATAAACTCACTTCAAAGACACATTTTATTAAGCTTTTTTGGGGGGTGGGGGGAAGGGCAGGTGGAATGTGGTTTGATGGAGAAGTATCTTCTCTCTCCCTGACCTGTGTCATCATTCTCTCCAAGACAGATGTAAGAAACTAGGAACTCATGGGCTGAAAACAAAAATATGTCTGATTGAAATAGAAGTGGGTCATTTAAAGTTCTCATCTTCTTTATACCTATAAAGTATCATGTAAATTAAGGAACATCATTCCTTTTAGTTCTATTTTGGGGCTAATAATTCTCCTTCGCAAATAACCACAGATGTTCTCAAATGAAACTGTTATGGGAAGTTCAAATGAATGCAAGGTTTTCCTCAGATAGTCATTCTATTGTATTTAGGGGTCAAAAAGAGGTCAATTCATCTCAAGAAGGGAGCAACCCTTTCTAATTCTCATATGTGAAATTTGTGATTTCATTCACGCCTACAACAAACCTGGGAGTCTGAGAGAATTTAAATAATTTGCTCATTTACTCTAGCTTCTTTGAACTAGTAAGTGGAAAAGACAAGCACCAAACACATTTGAAAATTCCAAAGCACTTTCCCCACAGTTGTTGTACTGAATATGAAAGGAGTGCATCCAAAGATTTCCCAGGTTCCCTTTTGGTCTGGGACAGGTTCATTTACTGCTCATATATTCTTTGGAACTTTCACTATGTTCCTGGGATGGTACCAGTTGATAGGGGCACTACCTTTTTTGGTTTTCTAAGACTGCTATAACAAATACCACAGACTGGTTGTCTGGTATTTTGGGGTCAGTTGAGGAATTTTAATTTTATTTGGAATATAGTGGACAGCTATTGAAGGGTTTTAACAAGGTACAATGGGATCTGATATGATTATGTGGCCTTTACAACTGAGAGTTGGGACGCAGCACATGAATAAAAAAGAAGAAAACAGTGGCTCTGATCTCAGACTTTGGCGATAATGTCCTGGAATAAGGGTAATTCCCCATAAAATAGGAGATGCCTGAGGCTCCTCTTTGCACCATTTCCTGGGGACATTGGTGCATGGCTGGAAGGGATGGAAGGATCACTTTTGAGTACAGTAGTGGGCGGTGACTTCTTAGTGACCTCTGGCCGAGTCCTAGGGGAATGGCTCCAATTTCCTGCAAGTTCAGTTTATTAGGATTTATGTTGGGAATTGTGCTGTTAGTAATTTTTTGGGTTCCCATAAACACATTGAAACTGGGAGAATAAATTATAAGGCTCTAAAACTATCCCATGGGACTCAAAGGTATAGAAACCGTCAAGTGTCTGGAACAAACTAAAACTAGAGAAAAAAAATCCTTTTAGGGTTTGCTCTTCTATCTCTAATTTTCTGTTCCTCTCTGCAGACAGCTTCATTGCTCTCACCCTTGTTCTCAGTCTCTCAAGATGTGTCTCATTTGCATCATACTGTGATGGTGATTGTAATTACATTATGTTATGAATGTAGTTGGCTGAATTTGTATCTTTGCAATTGTAAGTATTTCCATCTTTGAACATAGAAGTCTCTTTACTTTAACAAAATTTCTAGGGATAATACAATTTGTAATATCTAAGGATAGATAGTGCAAGTTACTTCTTAAATTATTCCTCAATATTTTGTACAATTGTTGTTACAGTGAATGTCATCTCTTCTCATTAAGTTGTCTAACTAATTATTCCTGGTATTTAGGAAATCTCTCATTTTTTCACATTGATTTCATAATTGCTTTTTAATACTCTTTTCTCTAATATTCTTCCAATGGATGGACTCGATTTTCCAGGTGGACCTTACTTGTATTTCCCCAAATTGAGGCATCATAAATACTTTGTGGACTCTAGGGGAGTTTATTTTTGAGAGTTGATTCCAAAGTATAGTAAGAGTGAAAAAGGGAGAAAAGAAGGAAGGAAAGTCGGCAAAGTGCACATTAATGAACTGGTTACCCATGAGGCCAGCGGAAAACCAGGTAGAAGAAATACTTCCCCTACCGCAGGGGAGACTGGGAAATTTATCCACTGAATCCTCTCCCTATTGCTTGAGGGACAACCCAGATGCCATACTCTGATGCTGTAAATCAGCAAGCTGTAACTTCATGCTTGTTCCTAGCTACTCCATGCTGTGTGGGATGGGGAGTGCCTTTAGGGGAAAAGCCAAATATATTTGGGTCACACTCAGCATGGTCATTGTCAAGACCTGCATCCCCTTCATGCTCTAACATGCTCCAGAGCCTTCAAGCCACTGGTTTTAAATATTTCATACAGGGTTTATAATTGTTATCTGGGAAGGTTTGATGCAAGTTACTCCATCACTACCAGAGGCTCCCAACTGTCCCTCTCTCCCCCCTTTTTTGTCTCTCTTTCTATATATATAATATTAATATTTATACATATATATTTGTTTACATATATATAAGTGTTTAAATTAAACTTTTCTATGTTGAGATAATTGTAGATTAACATGCAATTGAAGGAAACAATACAAAGAGATCCTGAGTGCCCTTGACTGAATTTTCCTAGATGGTAACATCTTGCATAACTGTTGTACAGTATCACAACCTGAATATTGATATGATTATAGTTAATATGGAGAACATCACCATCTCCACAAGGATCCCTCCTGCTGCCCATGTACAGTGACACCAACTTTCCTCCCACCACATCCTCTTTAATTTCTGACAACCACTACTTTATTCTCCCTTAATATAATTTTGTCATTTCAAGCATGTTATACAAGTTATATAATCATATATACAATATGATTTGGGAATTGGCTTTTTTCATTTAGTGTAATTCTCTAGTGATTCATCCAGGCTGTTGCATGTATTAATAATCTCTTATTTTTGCTGAATAGTATTGGTATACTAATATCAGGGTTTGTTTACCAATTCACCCATTGAAGGGCACTTGAGAGTTTTTTTTTCCTAATTTCTCCCCTTTACAAGCAAATCTCTTAAATATTTATGTATGTGTATGTGTGTTTCTATGTCTATTTATATATATGTATTTTTATTTCTCTGGGTTAAATTCTTAGGAGTGCAATTGCTGGCCTAGTTTTAAAAGAAACTGTCAAACGGCCCTCTAGACTGGTTATAACAATTTACATTCCTATCAGCAATATATAAGTGATCCTGTTTCATTACATCTTTGCCAGCATTTTGTGTTGTCCTTATTTTTTTTTCCAATTTTTTATTTTGTCCATTCTGATACATGTGCAATGAAATATCATTGTGGTTTTAATTAGCGTTTTCCTAATGGCTAATTATGTTGAATGTCTTAACAACTGTTTGCTTACCATCTGAATATCTCCTTCTGTGAAATGTCTCTTCATGTCTTTTGCCCATTGCCTTAATTAGGGTATCTAGAGAAGCAGAACCAACAGGAAAGATCTGTAAATATGAGATTTATAAAAGTATGTCATGCAACCATGAGAATGGAAGAGTCCAAAATCTGCTGGTAGGCTATGAAGCTGGTGGCTCCAGTGAAGGGTCTGGATGAACTCTGCAGTAAAGGCTTGCTGGCTGAAGAACCAGTGAAAGGGTCTCTCTTCTTCCTTTAAAACTTTCAACTGATTGGATGATCTCCTTGTGGGAGACATGCTTTGGTTGATAATAGATGTGATCAGCCACAGATGCAATCAACTGACTGATGACTTAAAACACCAGTTTTCTGGTTTATCAACCAGTCATGAAATATCCTTGCAACAACCATCAGGCCAGTGCTTGTCTGACCAGAAAATGGCCATAATCACTTGGCCAAGTTGACACCAGAACCTAACCATCACACCATTTTCTAATTGGATTGTTTGAGTTTTGAGAGTTCTTTATATATTCCAGATTCAAGTCTTTGTTGAATAAGTGGTTTGTAAATATTTCTCCCAGTCTGTATTTGCTTTTCAATTGTTTTAGCTGATTGATAAACCAGCTCATTCTCAGAGCAGAAGTTTGTAATTTCTGTTTTAGGAACACGGCTACTGGAACACAGCTCTACAGTTTCAGGCACTGCCCTCTAGCCACTCTAATACACCATAAATAAAAAGGGAATATCTTTATTATGCATAAGGATAACCTCTCAACTCTGTTTGAAATCTCTCAGCCACTGACACTTTATTTTGTCTCATTTCTTTCTTCCCTCTTTCAGTTGAGAAGGTTTTCTCAATTCCTTGATGCCGAGTCCCAGCTCATTCTAGGATTTCTAACTTTGAAGTTTACAATTTTGATGAAGCCCAATTTATCAGTTTTTCATTTTATGGATCATGCTTTTGGTGTCAAATCTAGAAACTCTTTACCTTACTCTATGCTTTTCTAAAAGTTCTATAGTTTTATGTTGAAAATTTAATTCTATGATCCATTTTGTATAAGATGTGACACTTACAGTGAAGGTTTTTTTTATTTTATTTGTTTGTTTGCTTATGGGCATCTAAATGCTGCAGCATCTTTATGGAAAAAGGCTATCTTGTGATATCTAGTGATTGTAAATGTATTTTTAATTTTTGTGTCCTTGTGTTCATTGCTAATATATAGAAGTACAATAGATTTTTGTATGTTTATCTTGTATCCTGTGAACTTCCTGAATTTTATTAGTTCTAGGAGATTTTTGTACATTACTTGGATTTTCTACATAGACAATTGTGTTACATGAAATTAGGAATAGTTTCATTTCTTACCTTCTCATCTGTATGTACTTAAACTTCTTGACTTAGGACACTGGCTAGAAGTTCCAGCTTTATGTTGAATTGCATTGTTCTCCGTCTTAAGGGGAAAGTATATGTTTATCTATTTATAAAGTGCATTGCAGATTATATACACATGACATTATAGTCAGTTGGCTCATTGTTTTACTAGTTTGGGGTGAGATATAGGAATCTGACTTCCTTTTACATCCCTTTACTCTCTCCTATCTGCAATATAATCACCTGAAATAATTCCTTTATACACACTTATAACATACAGTGTTATAAATTTTGCTTCAATCATCACACATAATATAAAGGTCAAGAGAAGAAGGAAAGTCCACTGTATTTACTATGTGTTTGTTTATCATATCTGCCCTCCCTCCTTACCTCCCTCTCTCTCTCATCCTTTCTGTCTTCCTTCCTTCTTTCCTTTTTTCCTGATGTACCAAGGTTCATTCTTTTATAGTTTTCCTTATGTTTAGAGAATTTTCTTTAGCCATTCTTTAAGAGTAGGTCTGCTGGCAATAAATTATGGCAACATGTTTTACTTTACTTCAGAATGTCTTGATTTTCTGTCTATTCCTAAAGTATATTTTTGCTGGATATAGGGTCTTGTTTCAGCAGTTCTTATCTTTCAGCAATTGAAAAATGTTATACCACTTTCTTCTTCCTCCATGGTTTCTATGAGAAATATGCTATTTTCCTGTAGAGTTAGAGTGTCATTTCTTTCTTGCTTCTTTCAAGAGTTTATTGTTTGACTTTATTTTTGGTATTTTAACTATAATGTGTCTTGGTGTAAATTTCTTTGCATTTATCCTGTTTGGGATTTGCTCATCATAGGTTTATGTATTTTCCTCCAAAAATGGGAATTTCATTCATTATTTTTTTAAGTGCTTTGTCTGCCCTGCTCTCTTTTTCTTTTCCTTATGGAATTCTGATATGATGATATGGATGTTTCATCTTTTGTCACAGTCCCACAGGCCCCTGAGGCTCTGTTCATTTTTCATCCTCTGTTTTTCAGACTGGATGATTTCTATTTCTTTTTGGATGATTGCTATTGTCCTATCTTCAAGTTCAATGATTCTTTCCTACACCCCTATGTTCTGCTGTCTAGCCTGTCCCCTGAGTTTTAAATTTTGGTTATTTCATTTTTAAATTCTAAAATTTTCCATTTTCTATTTATCTGATGATACGTTCTTTTTTTCTGTTGTTTTAAGCATACGTGTAATTGCTCATTGAAGTATTTATAGAATGGCAGCTTTGAAATAGTTGTCAGATATTCTAACATCTCTGTCATCTTGGGGTTGTCACCAAAGGTCTTTCTTCACTCTGTTTGAGGTCTTATTGACCCTTGGTATGATGAGTGATTTGAGGTGGTCATCCAGGTATTTGGGATATTACATTATGAGACTCTGGGTCTCATTTCAGCTTTTTGTTTTTGTTGACTTTGTCTGATAATGCTTTGGCAGGAAAAGAGGGTAGTAGCTGCTGTGTTAGAAATCCAGGTTCTTCACTTGATCTCTGTAGATACACCTGAAGGTGGGGATTCCTCATTACTGGTAGGCAGGCTGGGGGTGTTTCTGGATCTCCAGGTGGTCTCCATTTGTACCTCCTTGCCTGGAAGGATGAGGTGTGCCTTATTTCTATTACCCACATAGCCTCTACTAACCTTATTAAGTGGCCTTATTAAAGTTGATTGATGGTGAAAATCTTGAGTGTTCAATAGTTTCTCCTGACACCAGCCAGGCACCGTTTATTACGGGCTGGTGAGCATGGATGTCTAGGCACCCCATTTGGCCTTTGCTAGTGTGTGGGTGGGGCTAAGACTGTGGCTTTTTCCTGTGATGTTTGGCAAGAGTGGAGAGGTTGTTGGCTAAAGGAGGTTTTTTGTCATGCCAAGATGACTTCTAGTTGTTCTTTCTTGCTCCTTTAGCTAGAGAGAGCAGGCTTTTATTATGTTTTTGTTTGTTTGTTTGTTTGCATGTGTTGATGTTTTCATGCCAGCTTCTTCATCTCCAAATCTGGACATATGAGACAAAAGGTATACCCACGGAACTCACAGTAGTTCTTTGTGTCTTGAGGTCTTTATCAAGTCTGTCCTCTTCTTTCTTCTTCCGGAGACTTTTAATACTTGTTTATACATAATGCCAAGAGGTTTTTTTTTTGGTACATAGCAGGAGCCATAGGGGAGCATGTCTACTTCATCAGAATTTTAATATATTTTTCATGCTCAATTTTTGTTGCATACAATTTCTCCACACACTTTACATAATTTTTCTTCTCTCCCTTTTTGCTCGTGCTAACCCTTACTCTAATTGCTTTCCTCCTGGTTAACACCTATACATCTCTTATTTCTTATTTATGGTCAGGCATTGCCTCTTCTTTCTGAATACCCAGTCAGGTTTGCCCTCTTTTTACTTCCACAATTACTAAACCATCTCATGCTCTCACTTTGCTCTTCGACCCTTGCATTAGAAATATATGTTTAAATATCTGTTTTCCCCACTAGGCTGTCCTATCTTGATAATACAGTGTCGTTCACATACTATGCCTAATATTTATTTCTGTGGAATAGTAAAACATATAGGCTTATCATGCCTTTGGATTTGGATTCCATAACTTGAAGGAAATATTGCTACTCTTGCTTTGCCTGATCAGTTTTTGTCCATTTTGTTTTGTTTTCAGATTTTCTTCATCTCTTTATATTCTGTCTCATGCAAGTATCATTTTCATTTGTATTTATAACTGATGTAATCATTCTTCCTTCTGTCATGTTTTCACGTTCTTTTGCCTTTCATGCTTTCTTGATGTTTTCTTTTCTTTCTCCCTTCATTGTTGGTCTTTTGTCTCTATGGATTATAATTCCTTTATGGTCTTCAACACTCTGAAACACATTAATGCTATTTTAACTTTTACTAATGCTTACAATTTTTAAATCTATATTTAATTAATTATAATAGTCAAAATAAATCAAGGGCCTTTTTATTTTTTCCTTTCTGTGATAGGACTATTTTGATTGCAAGTTAAATAAAAATTTAACTTGCTTTGCAAACAGGAGAGTGGAAGGATAAAGGTGGTGTTGCTTCAAGGTTCACCAGATCCAGGGACCTGAACCCCTTCCTTTCATCCCCTTCTCGTTCTTAGTCTTATTCTACTACTTTCTGTCTCTCTTCATCTCTCATTTCTGCTTCTCTCAGCAAGTCAGCTTCACATTCCTCTACAGCATGTTGCCTTTCTCTCCAAATTGGGCAACGTGGCCAAAGACAGTTCTACACTTAAATTCTTTAAATTGTAAAGCCAGAAAATCCTAGAGCAAATCTTATAGGTCTTATTTGAATAATGTTACCATCCTTATACCACTTACTTGGTTAGGGTAATGGAAGTATTGAGACTGTGGTCTGTTATTAGAAAAAAAGAGAAGGAAAAACTGTTGGGTAAATAAAGGCACCATCTGATGGACTCTAAAAAACAAAAACTACTAGAACTAAGAAGTGAGTTTAGTAAAGTTTCAGGGCATAATGATGAATATACAAGAATCAATAGTAGTTTACATTCTAGCAACAAACTATTAGAAATTCAAATAAAAAATACTGTTTATAAGAGCATTAAAATATAAAATACTTAGTGGTCAATCTAACATAAGATGTGCAAGACCCCAATACTACAAAGCATTGCTGAGAGAAGTTGAAAAGCTCATTAAATGGAAAGAAATACTTTCTTCATCAGTTGGAAGATTTGATATTGTGAAGATGTCAATTCTCACATTAATCAATAGATTCAATGCAATCTCAGCAGGACGTTTTTTGGTAATTATAAAATATTGATTCTAAATTTGTCATGGAAATGCAAGGAACCTAGAATAGTAAAAACAATTTTGAAATGTGAGAACAAAATTGGAAGTCTAATGCTACTTGTGTTTACTAAAGCTACTGGAATACAATATACCAGAAATGGATCTTCTTTTTATAAAGGGGATTTATTAAGTTACATGTTTATAATTCTAAGGCCTTAAAAATGTCCAGATTAAGGCATTAACAAGAGTAAGATACCTTGACTCCAAAGAAAGGCCGAATGTTGTCTGGGTTTCCTGTCACATGGGAAGGCATGTGGCTGGTATCTGCTGGTCCTTATCTTCTCCTGAACAACTCAGGATTTCTTCTCTTAGCTTCCCTTGGCTCTCTCCAGGTTCTGGCTTGCTTAGTATCCCAAAGAAAGGCACTTAGTGACGTCTACTGGGCTCTAGTGCCTATCTTTCCTGTCTAGCTTCCATTGCAGTCTCAATTCCTGGCACCTCCTGGGAATTCTGCATTTCCAAACATCTGCATCTCAGCTTTTATTTGACTAACTAAGCATCGCTGTTGGCACTCCAAGCAACTCCAAATATCTGCATCTATGTCAGCTCTGAACTCTTTCTCTCTCCATGAGCTCTCTTAAAGACTCCAGTAAACCAAGTAAGACCCGTCTTGAATGGGTTAAGTCACATTTCCATCAAATAAAAAAGTCACCCCCACAATTGGGTGTGTCACATCTCAGTGGAGACAACCTAATCAAGAAGTTCTACCCTAACAATAGGTCTGGTCACATAAGATTGGATCGGGATTGAAAGAATATGGCTTTTCTGGGGTACATAACAATTTCAAGCTAGCACACTACCTGATTTGAAGACTTACAAAGTTACAATCATAAAGACAGTTTAGTATTGGCATCACAATAGATACTAGACACATAAATCAATAGAATACAGAATCCAAAATTGGCTCACATATATATATAGAGAGAATAAATTTTTGACAAAGGTCCAAAGGCAGTTCAGTGAAAAACAGATAATTTTTTCAACAAATGATTCTGGGAAAACTGGATCTCCATATGCAAAAATGAACTTCAATCCATATTTCACAACATACACTAAAGTTTACTCAAAATAGATCATACACCTAAATGTAAAACCTAAAACTATAATCTTTTTAGAAAACAGATGCTGGTTCTTTATTCATTGCAATCTGAAATTGACTGTCTCCTCTTAGGTACAACAAAATGTATCAATTAAGAAACAATATTTCTTAAATGATAAGAAATTTAAGGATAGAGTTGTATCCTTCAAAGCACTGGAGTTTGCAAATGTAACACATTGAAAAAGAGCTGATGGGGGTTTAAAACAAATCAATCTTTGCATTTGAAATTATTTGAATAAAAGTAAAAAGCTTTTCTTTGAAACTGACTTTGCTCACTTGTGTGGAAAATGTGCAAAGAATAAATTCAAATGTTCCAATGTCAGTGCCTCCCAAACTACCCGATATTCAGTTATTAGTCTTAAAAAGACTTTGCTTTACAGTGTCCACAGGTTTTATATTAAATGAATTGGTTGATTCCTGGTTTTCTCTTATCTTTGCTATCACACTTGCTCTATTCTTATTCAAGGGTGTCTACATTTACTTGAGGGGTATGATCAATTTGACCAACTATATTTATAAGTTGGTGGTTGAATATATGTCTGTGTGTCCTCTTGCATCAGAAAAATTTCACTTGGGTATACTGAGGCAAGATTTCTAACTATATAAGCCATCAACTCTGATTTCCATGCCAGTTGTGTAGATGATTTTTGCGTATTAATGTCAATTGTATGGTAATATTGTTCTAATAGAATGGGATCATGAGTTCTATTCTCCCTCACAAAAGTACTGTATTGCTTCTTGCTTCTGGTCTCTCACTTTCACTTTCTAAAACCTCATTCAGTTTAAGCTGGAAGACAGCAAAATAAAATTCATTTCTCTCTTATCTCTATATTACTTCTCGAGGCCAAATAATGACGCAGTGTACAGGGCTCAATGAGCAAAACGGAGAGATTTTGTGATATTTTCCCTTGGGTTCTTAACTATTAACAGAGCATCCTCTCAAGGATAACATAGATTTATAGTATGTTAGAGCCAGCAGAAAAAATGACTTCAAATTAGATCGTCATCATTATTTTTATTGCTACACCATTAATTGAGAAACTGCTGTATGCAATATATCATACATACATTCCTGAATTTACTTATCATGACCATTTGAATAGGTATTAGCACTCTCATTTTGCAGTTAACAATACTGGGGTTCAGAAGGATTATTTAAACATATGGGGAACCCGAGGCACAGAGGTAGAAAATGAGTTGTCCAAAGAAACTGTGATATTTCATTCATTGAAATTAGTGTTTGATAAAAAATACGATTAGCAAAGAATAGTGCTAATCACTGAAATTTATAGGAAAGGGGCAATAATCTATAGGCTTGTTCTCCCTGTCTAAACACTAATTCATAAATTTGTTGGGGTTGGTGAATACATACAAAATTAAGGAGAGGAAATGAATGACGTGGGAGGAGTGGAGAAATTCCAAGTGTGGGTCGCCTATGGCAATAATCCAACTTTCAAAATGAAAAAAGTGGTCATTGTGTGTTTTAGGATTTCATTCCTGTCGTAATAACGACATTTGTGGCAATTTTAGAAATCATCCCAGATAGAAATCCTCAGATAAAAAGGTCTGCATTTACACCTGTTTTCAGTAGCCTGGTTGGCTGTAAAAGAAAAATAGTGTAGGAACAGTTAATTTCAAAACTCTCAAATCCAGACCCCTGACCATTAATTTACATTATTCCCAGCAATTCTTTTTCTTACAATAAATAGGACCCCAAGGCATTAGTTAGTAGGCGACAATAACTCAATAAAAGCTTGAGAAAACCTTGAAATAACCTCCATATCATACAAAGAAAATCTACAAAATCGCTGATCATATTAAAGCATGGGTGAATACCTTTATGGGTAGCAAAATAATAAAAAGAAATTTCCTCTGGAAGGTTCTTAATGGTCAAAATCATCTCTGCTAACAGATTACTGTCATACCTCTCAGATGATGAGACATTTTATCCTAGATGAAAATATAAAAATTTTAGGCACTTTATCAGAAAAGAGTCAGGATATAGTTTTGGCGAGAGTTTTTCTTTACCAATTTCATTGTTTTCTCTAATCCCTCTCTCAACCATCAAACGCTTTGCTCTAGGTGTGCTCCCTTGTATATTTGTGCTAGATTCTGTTCATGTGCTCAAACAGCTCAATTTTTAATTATAACAAAAGCCAGTTTTTTCTGACTCCAAATCCCTTGCTCTATCCACATCCCACATTGCCTCATTTCATAACTGAGTAGGAGTTCTGCCCATTTTTAGGATTCCATCCTTGTGGATCTACTGAAGGGAAAGAGGATTTTGTGAGAATACAACTCTTTCCAGGCCAGTTTATTTGTGGTGGCAGAAAGGCTGCTTTCCTAGAAAAATTGATAAGAAGGTTTTTGAGAAGTCAACTTTATGAATAATCCCATTTTTATGTGTGCTGATGGGCTTGTGGCATTTATGTGTAAAGTGTCAGTGGCTGACCTTACTTCCATTTCCAGCAAATTTATCTTGTCTATTGTATTTTGATCTTTTTAGCCTGAGTTGAAAAAAGTCTTCTTAGCAAAACATACTCTCACTCAAGAGACCTGTTTGATTTTGGGTTCCTATGAACGTATTTTACTTCTGCATTGAAGGGAGACCCTGTGAACTTTCTATTCCTATTTGGCATTTCCAGGCTATTTTTCAATCCATGGTTAACGTGGAGAGTAGGTGTTCTAGAGAAAAGTTTAGTTTTTAATCTTTTGAAGTTATGGAAATATTTATAACAGAAACAAATATATATTTACAGAGACTTGAGAGGTGACACTGGAAGGTTGAAGGCAAAAGGAAATGAAACATCGTGCAAACTGGTTTCAGACAATGAGTCATATGAAAGTCAGACTGGAAAAAATCAGTGAAATTTGGGACCCAGCTCTGCTATTTACCAGCTGTCTGACCTGCAAATCACTTTACCTCTCTGAGTCTAGGGAAAAATTGAGATAGAAATATTTGCCTGACCAGTTATCAAAGTGTGGGTGAGAGGTTCAGATGATATAATAAATGCAAAATTTTTTAGTTTAGTATAAATTGCTTTGGAAAAAAAGGCATAAGATTAATATGAAATTTAAGTATTAATTTACAGCTGTGCCAATATGGGGCCTAAATAGAATAGGTTAAGCATAGCATAATGATGATCATTTCATTAGAATATTAATAATAGGGTTGAACGTTATGGAGGCTGTAATGAAATCACTCCCTTTTCTTTTATCATTATTCCTCATCAAATTTAAATGCCTTTAAAAATTGGCATTTCCTTTCATATGTGGATGTCCTTATTCATCTCCTGGCTCAAACCTCAGTTGTTCCTTAAAGATGTAGCAGGGTGAAGGCAAGCATAATTTTGTAACCAAAGCAGAAGCAGAAGCAGAAGCAGGGAGAGGAAAGGAGTCAGGAGTGGGCAATAAGAATACCGTCTAATGGACCCAGGCAGCAAGTTTTTATTATAACCAAACAAACATCAGTGACATCTCCCAAATGAATTTAAACATTAACAGAAAAGACAGGTGTTTCAATTTGATAAGGAATAGAACAGGTAAGTTAATTATTAACCTGGAAAAAATAAGTTTTTAATATTTTGAGCCTTGTCAACCTCCAATAATTGATTTATAGGCAACTTAATTGCTGCTGGAAAACTTAAAATAATAATATTTTTGAAAATACATTATCTCTATGATTTTCAGAGCACTTCCACATACTTCTTGTTTTTTCACCTGTAAGGTCCGCAAGGTAAGGGGGTAGGGTGCCAGGCAGAAACTGGGTAGGGATTTGCCTGAAGTCACATAAATGGCACATATCCTATCGTCTTTCTGTACATAGAACGTGTATTGAAGTCTTGATCCTAGAAAGGTAAAAAGAAAGCATGTAGCTGAAAATGTTTACTTGCCCCAGCTTTGGTTCCAAAGAACTAGAAGGTCAAAGTTGTAATAATAACAGGAACGATAATGAAATTTCACAAGTACCATAAATTGAGAATTCTGGAAGCAAGTTTTATTACCAAATCCATTGACATGGCATTGCAATTATGACTAGGTTTACTGTAGTTTTAATTGCAGATATTTTCCTTCTTGCAAATTTATTCCCCAACTTATTCTGAAACCAGCTTAACTCAACAATCCAAAAATGCTTGCTGGGCATCAACTATGTGTGACAGAAAATGCTAATTGGTGGGTTCACAATGAACTATATTTTTGTGAGAAGACTATATCAGTGCTATCCAATAGAACTTTCTATGGCTGTAGAATGTTCTATATTTGTGCTGTGCAATATGGTAGGCATTAGACAAGAAAGACTAATGAGTGCTTAAAATATAGTAGTTTGAGTGAGGAAGGGAATTCTAAATTTTATTTATTTTTAATTAACTTAAATTTAAACTAAATAGCTAGCTGTGTCTAGTAGCACCTTGTTGGACAAGGTGGTACTAGATGAAACTCAAACAAACTGATTGCCCTGGTGATATTTTTGATGAATGATCTTGGAAAAGTTTCATTTCAGATACATTCTGAATGAAATCAGGGCATTAGAAAAGCAACTTTTCCCATCTGTGCCTGTTTAAAACTATTTTTTTACCCAAGAAAAGCCATGTTTTAACCCTGATCCAATCTTGTGGAGCCAGACCTATTGTTTAGGATGGGAAACTTTGATTTGTTTATTTCCATGGAGATGTGACACCCAGTTGTGGATTTGGCCCTCTGATTAGATGGAGATATGACTCTACCCATTCAAGGTGGACCTTGATTAATTTACTAGAGTCCTTTAAAAGAGGAAACATTTTGGAGAAACCTTGGATTCAGATGTTTAGAGAATAGTTGCTTGCCAGCTGACAGAAACATGGATGTCTGGAAATGCTTGGAGTGTCAAGAGAGAAAACAGATGCCTAGACAGAAGCAGAGCTCAGCAGGCATCACCATGTGCCTTCCCATGAGATGCTGAGCAAATCAGAACCTGGAGAGAGCCAAGGAAATCCAAGGGATGAAACTCAGCACTGGAGAAGCCAAGTGAGGGACCCTCTCACAGAAAACAGAGACTGAAAGCAACACAACCCAGGAGCAAGGGACCAGCAGATGCTAGCCATGTGACTTCCCAGCTGACAAAGGTATTCCAGACCCATCAGCCTTTCTTGAATTAAGGTATCTTTTCCTGGATGCCTTAATTTGGACATTTTTGTAGACTTAGAGATGTAAAGTTGCAACTTAATAAATTTCCTTTTTAAAAGCCATTCTATTTCCAGCATATTGCATTCTGGTAGCTTTAGCAAATCTAAATACCACCTCTTTCTCCAATGTGCACATCCTTATTTTTACTCTGTTACCACAGTTATTTATTTTTTTTAAATCAGCTTTGAATGTCTGCTGATCTGGTCAGCACTGCAGAGTCATCTGTTCTGAAGGAATGCTCTTCTCTCTCTTCAGTAATTACATAGGAAGTCAGAGCTTCCTGTGGGTAGATTCCTTTGGCCTCCTGGGACCTCAGTGAGAAGGGTCCTACATAAGATTCTTTTGAAATCTACCTCTGACACAATTTCATTCTTTACTTCATCTTTATTCCTATTCTTTGGAACATGAATTAAAATTTCTATCCTATCAATCAACCTTTTTCTGATTGTTCTGTGAACATGGTATCCTTCTTCAACATGTAGACGCAATGGTCTTTGTAGTAATAAAATCTTCAACTGTACCATAACACCCTGGGTCTTATGTAGTTTGATGTGATTATTTCTCTGATATTACCTTAGATTCTTTTCCCTTCACTCATTGTGTTTCATCTCTGTGGTTTCATTAAAATTTCTAAAATACATCCACATCCTACTTGCTGCAGGGACTTTGCACTTGCATTACTTTATCCCTAGGTTAAATATCATTTTATTAGAGAAGTCATTTCTGTTCGATGAATTTAAAGCAGTTCTGTACTTCTTATTTATTTTCTATTTATTTCTTTCATTTTTTTATCACCTGGTGCATTTATTTTTTACTTGTTTATTTGTTATTGTTTGTTACTCTCTCTAGAACAAAAGCTCAATGAGGGCAACACTGCTGCCTGTTTCTCTATTTCCAAGTATATTCCCAGTGTCTAATATAGGGATTAGAAAGTGGAAACTACTCAAGAAATATTTTGTGAATAAAGAAATGAATCAGAATTGGTCTAAGGATTCATAAAACTGCATTCACAAAATGTTGGAAGTGTGTCTCTATTAATAGCCATTCCCTAGTCCTGTGAATGTATATTGTATTCTCCATATAGATCCTCTTGGATAGATTTATGACTCAAATATTTCTGGTTGTACTAGATGCTAGAGTGTTTGCAGAAGTGAATATTCATGAGAATACAGAGTTTATTGGGGATGGCAGATAAGTAAGCAATTAATTGCAACATTGTATAATAAATTCAATAGCAGAGGAATGTGCATCCTGAGTCCCTCTGAGAAGTAGAAGTCGACTGTGGCTATAAGGGAGAGCATTTTAGCTCTTGTCTGAAAAGCACTATGCTTTTGGCACTTTGACACAATATAATGTAGGGAGAGTAGAAGCATCAGTTCCAAAATCTGAGAATATTGACTGCCAGGCCTTATTCCACTATTTTCTATCTAGGAGACTTTAAGCCAACTGAATAAACTTGGGGGTTACAAAATGGAACAAACCAGATCTCCATCATAGACTGTTGTGGGATGGGAGGGAATGGTGTGGCGGTGGCCCCAATTGACCTGTGGGGTCATTGGTGAATATTTTCTTCTACGGTCCTCTCCTTTGTTCGACATACGCTTTCAGCTAAGAAGATGACTCAGTGACGTTCCAGATACTTACAACTCTCCTGAAGTGTGTTTTTGCCATGGTAAATTGATGGCTTGGGAATTCAAACCACTGTTTCTTATAGAGGCATCTGTCTTTGAAATGGAAGGTTGTGTTTTGGCTGGGGCATCTCAACTTCTAGGAAATGGGAATAGTTATTCACCAGGGATATAGGGGTTTCCCAAATTTATTGATGCTTCAATCATAGGAAATGACAATGTTTAGTAAGGTCAAGCAGCAAGAGGGTGGGTATCCCTGTCTTTTCCCCTAGCTTCCAGGGTAATCAAACCAATCACTGAAGCCACTTTTGGAATTCTTGGCTAGATGTTTCATGCCAAAACAAGATTCTAAATAAAAACCAAACTTTAGGAATATTGACAAACCACAGGTCTACTGGGTCTTATCAAAAAGGCAACTCAGCTCCTGTCCCTAATTGGATTGAGGTATTAGCCATTCATTCCCTCTTCCTAACAATATGAAGGGGAAGACTCTTCCGTGAAATGTAACATCATCCAGAATCTCTACCCTTTCATGAACTCTCTGGCACACAAGAGTTTTGGGACATGTAAAAGGCAAGAGAAAAAACATAAAATAGAAGCAAATATATGCATAATTCAGATATTAGAATTAGTAGATAAAAACATTAAAATAACTATGATTAATATGCTAAGGAACATAGAGTTGAAGACAGGCAAAATAGATGAAAATTTGGTGAATTTTACCTGAGAATAGGAATCTAGGACAAAACAATCTAATTGATATTCTAAAAATTAAGATTAAGATTAAATTAAAATTTCAACTTAATTTTGATTTAGTTTCAATTTCAATTAAATTGAAGATTAAAACTGTCAGAAGAGTTATAAAACGACCATATGTGGTTTAAAAGAAATACAGCTTACTTATATGGACAGAAAATTGAAAGTAAAATGATCAAAAAAGATTTAAAAAATGCAAACACCAGAAGAAAACTGGTATCACAATTAAAAAATTAAAGTACAGAAAGAAGCACTTCAAGATAAGAAAGATATTTTTAATGAAAAGGGAAGTTAATCCTATAGTATGACATCACCATCATGAATCCGTCAGCAGAATGATACAGTTTCAAAGTACACAAAACAAAAATCAATAGAACTAAAGAAGAAATAGAGAAATTTCCACTCATAGATATGGAGATTTTCACACACATCTCTCAATAGTTGATCAAACAAACAAACAAAAAATCCATACCTTATCCTTTGTTTAAATCCAGTCTGATGCATTTGTTTAAATCCAATTTCATGTAGAATCATGTGTTATAGGGTCATCCAGCCTTTTATTAAATGCCTCTTATGACAGGATATCTATTTTTCTTTGAGGTAGCCCAAAGGGTGCTCTGCTCTAGCTAGTGACTAATTTTATTAGGAAGAAATTTCCAGGAACTGAAGCATAGCCAGAATGTATGGTTTGCCTAAAGATTATCCAGCATGTTAACTGTCAGATGTGGATTATGATTCCTGATTCAAGACTCATCAGTTGATGTTAATTGCCATTAAATTTTCTCTAAGTGGATTATAAATCTCATCTGACTGGATTAAAAAATTCTTGAGTGTAGGGTCTTTCTCTTGTTCTTTTGTGAAAATATACCTTTAAAGAACTCACACATTGATGAGGGCTTCAGTGGGTGTGGGGAGTGGGCTTGGTGGGGAAAAGGGGCCGTGTAGTATGATTCATAAAGCTCTGCCTTTGGACCTAAGTGGAGGTCAAAGCTGAAGATGACTCAATATGACTGAATATGACTCAAAGAAACCTGGTCAAATTCTCTGAGCCTCGGAGGATAAATATGGATAATCATGTTGAATTTTGTTCTGAGGCTGAAGTTTTATACTGTATTTAAAGAGCCTGTATGGTGCAAGAATATAATATGGTATTCAATTCATAGGGTCCAATAAATACTTACTGTTTAATTAGGAGGCATATGAAGGGTTACTGAATTAGTTATCAAATTAAGAAAGGATTTGAAAGCCTTTAATGAAAAAGACTTTACACACACACATGCTGGGGTAAACTAGACTAACAGTAAATCCAACACCTTATTTGTTAGAAATTGGCACCCAGTTCATTTTAATAACTCATTTTAAACACTACACAATTAAAAAAAATTTTCAGCAGCTCTTTATTTTACTTTGTTAATACTGTAAAATTCTTCTCTTACTCATTCAAAGTTTAAAATGGTTCACAATAAGACCATTAATAAATATTTTACTCAGTTAGAGGGATTTTTTTAGTCCTTTCTGTCCAGAAAACAGAGAACAATATGATAGTAAGAGGGAGCACAAACATATTCTCTCTTTAAGATATCTCTGGTCATAGGACAGGCTCATTAATGTTGTCATGGCAACTATCCCCTCACAGGTTACATGCTTGTAAGCGTCTACTAAGATGCAAATTCTAGTTTAAACAAAGCAAGCTTAAGTAGCTAGAGAAAAATACCATGTCAACTTTCAGGGAGGTCACTGTGCTCCCAAGGATTTAATTTTTTCTATACTCAATTGTCATTTAAAGGGTTTACTTGCTTTTAGTGTCTTTATACATTAATTTTTATGTTGTCCAAAATGTAAAAAGAAAGAGAAAATATTTTGACATGAGATCTAAATAGAAGCTCCCCTTTCATATTTATTTGCTTCCTGATATCTTCTCTTGATGAGCCAGAGCAGGTTGAACTATCCAGAAGTAGGTCTAAAAATATTAAACATAAACTAATACTTGAAATCTTCTTCTCATCTTGGACCCAACCTTCTTTCCTTGCTCATATTGTGTCTACACCACTTCTTTGCCATTGCTGCCATATTAATCCAGAAAGTGGGGCAGTTGGAGTGAGATAACCTAGTTTGACTCAGTTCCACGATGTTGGAAATGGAACTTCTCTCTTCCAATCTATATATTTTGGCCTTTACCTATAGAATGTGATGTTTCAGTTCCCTCTTCCCATAGAAGAGTATTGAAAGAGACATTTCTTATTTCTTTCTTTCTAGAAGAGGAGCAGCTAATTCAATTAGTAGAAGCCTGACCTTCATTAGGTCTTAACTCCTAATTGGTGTCATTACTGTGTTTCTAAAGCTGGAGCAAAACCTTATACATCCCCTTTGATTTCCCCCACTGAGGTGCAAGAAGCATTCTGTCATTCTTGCTTATTTCTTCCAAGTGCAGCAGATTCTTTCCCACCAGATTCCTGTCCTTATTCAGTGCAAATTCCAAGGCATAGCCCTGAACTTGGTCTTCTGCCTAGCTCTTTCTGTCCTAAATGCAATAGAGTATGTGAGACAGGCTGTGCTTTTCATCCATGAAAATGGTTGGGTATAAGTATGTTGCTCTGAAAGCATGGGATTTGGGGCAGCAAGGTGGATGCCTCACTTTGGCCTCAGGATGAGGCCACACTCTGGGACCTGTTTAATGAAGCAGAGAGTCAGCAAATATTTGCTTTCCAAGAGCCAGACACCATTCTGGTAGTAGAGGATATACTAGTGAACAAGACAGAGTACTTGTCTTCAAAGAACTTATGTTCTAGTCGAAAGAGAAATAAATAAATAATATAATTTCAGGACAGATAAGTGTCTTATAAGACAGCATAGGCTAGGTTACAGTTTGGTAATAAACATTCCCCAAATCACAGAGGTTTAAACAATGAACGTTTACCTCTAAAGAGATAAGGTCATCTTGGGCCCTGTAGGGTATGGTAAAGAATTTGAAATGTCATGAAAAGCCATTGGTGAATTTGAAGTATGTGAGTGACATAATCTGAATTACACTTTTGAAAGGTTTCTAGGTCTAGCTTCTGTGTGGGAGATCTCTTATAGGTGAACAAAGTGATAAAAATGAAACCAGTTAAGAGGTTTATTCAGTGAGGCAAGAGATGATGTTGGCTTGGATTAGTAGTAAAGGTGAAGAAAAGAGGAAAGATTTTGAATATATTTTGGAGAATGAGTCAAAAGTGTTGATATAACGAGGTAAATGAATTTTGAGGACAGCATGTTGAATGAAATAAGCCAGAAATGAAAACAAAAATATTGTAACACCTCAATAATATGGGCTAACCATAATTTGCAAACTTTAGGAATTGAATTCGAGGCATAGGTTATCAGGTCAAGTCCTACTGTAATGATTCCTAGATTTTAAACTCTTACAGCAGTCACATCTATTCCGGAGTTGTAACTGTTATTTCTAAATTCTGAGATGCTGAGCTCTCTGTGTATTACTTGGTCATTCCCTGGAACTCAGGGTATTTGTGTGATATTTGAGACCCAGAGCTAGAATTCTACAGCTATGAAAGTCAGCATTTCCTTATACAGCAACTGTTGAAAATACTGAAAAAGTAAACAGACTTCATTGAGAGACATGAATGAAGTTAATCTGGGTAAGATTAAGGTCAAGCATAATAAAGGGTAAAGGATGATATTGACTGTAGTTTAAAACTTCAACTTCAGTGTGAGAACAAATGAAGAGATGTTCATTTAATGCAAAATTTGTATTTTCAGTAGCACACTATTCTAATCTAATTTGTATTGTCAGTTTATCTGAAAATCATAACTACATGGAACCTTGAATAGGGAGTGGGATTTTTTTGGTTTGTACAGGTTGGTGTGATGTCCTGATGCATCCCAGAGTAATCTGGGCAGAAGATTAAAAAGTATTTGCAAACGCCCCTTGAGGGACTGGGAAAAAGGTGGAAATATTAAATTTCCCCACCTGAGGAAGACCTGATATTCTTTCAATCATTAGGGGCTGCCAATTTTGGGGGGCCAGGACCTTGATCTTGTGGCTTGCCCTTATGAAACTTATTACTGCAAAGGAGAAGCTAAGCCTACTTATGAATATGCCTCAGAGAACCTCTTTTGTTGCTCAGATGTGGCCTCTCTTTCTAAGCCAACTCTGCAGATGAATTCACTGTCCTCCCCATTATGTGGGACATGACTTAGGGGTGTAAGTCTCCTTGACAACGTGGGACATGACTTAGGGGTGTAAGTCTCCTTGACAACATGGGACATGACTTAGGGGTGTAAGTCTCCTTGACAACATGGACATGACTTAGGGGTGTAAGTCTCCTTGACAACATGGGACATGACTCCCTCGGATGAGCCTGGCTCTGACATCATGGGACTCCTTGAACAAAAAGGGGAGAGAAATGAAACAAAACAAATTTTCATTGTGAGAAATTTCAAATAGAGTTAAGAGGTCATTCTGGAGGTTATTTTTATGCAGTATATGGATATCCCTTTTCAATTTTTGTTATATTGGAGTAGCTAGAGAAAAATACCTGCAACTGTTGAAATGTAATCCAATAGTCTTGATTCTTGAAAATGTTTGAATAACTATAGCACTTTTAAGGTGTGACCCTGTGATTGTGAAAACCTTGTGACTGACATTCCCTTTATCTAGTGTATGGGCAGATGAGTAAGAAAAAAATACAATACATAAATAAATAATAGGGGATATGGGGGGTATGGGATGTTTTGGGTGTTCTTTTTTGCTTTTATTTTTACTTTTGTTCTTATTTTTATTTTCATTTTTTGGGGTAATGGAAATATTTCAAAATCCACTGTGGTGATGAATGCACAACTATATGATAATACTGTGAATGATTGATCGTAATGCTGGGTGATCCTATGGTGTGTGAATATATAATGTATCTCAATAAAATTGCATTAAAAATTGCTGCTGTAGGACAACATGTGGATGATGTGTTAAAGGGGATACCTTGTTGGACTTTAGTCTAAGTGACAGGCTGGCTGGTTATAATAGGTTCTAAGATATGGAAAGATTAAAGAAAAGGCATATTTTGGGGGGGAAACAATTAGTCTCTTTTGGTACTATCATGTTTTAGATGCCTGTTATATATCCAAATGGAGAGATTGAGTAGGCTGAGGTATATGAAAGCTGGAGCTCAAAGAAAAGGTTCAGACTGTAGATGTGAATTTGAAAGTTGTCTGTGTATAGAGGATCTTTTTTAAAAATTTAATTTACTATATTGAATTTCAATTTCAAAAATATACAAAATATATACCCTAGTTAAATGAACCCTCATGGACCCTCATTCAACTCCAACAGCCATCGTCCTGGGACCAATCTGCCCCATTCATGTCCTCCCATTTTGTGTTATTCTGGAGACATTTCTAGATAGTACATCATTTCACCTAGGTGTTTTTATTTTATTTTTGCATGGGCAGGCATCAGGAATCGAACCTGGGTCTCTGGCATGGCAGGTGACAATTCTCGTTACCTATGTTTTTGTTTGTTTGTTTGTCTGTGGCATGGGTAGTCTCTGGGAATCAAACCCGGGTCTCTGACATGGCAGGCATGAATTCTACCATTACCCACTCTGTCACCTATGTTTTTAAAGTATATATCTCTAAATGTTAAAGACTCTTTAAAGAGATAATCACAATAATATTATCACATAAAAGTTTGAAACCAGAGGACAGGATGAGATAATTTAGGAAGAGACTTTACATAAAAAGCTGAAGACAGAAGAAAGGAGAAACAATATTTGGAGATTGGAAGGGAGAGGATAAGCCAAGAAAGAAGAATGAAAAGGAGCAATGGGTGATGTGGGAGGAAAGCCAGGAAACTGTAGTTTCATGAACCCTAGAGAAGAAAGTGCTCCATAGGAAAAGCAAGGTAAACCATGTCAAACGTCTCTGAGAGTTTGAGTAAAATGAGGTTAGATGATTTGACACCGGTTATGGTAAGGCATGAGTCATGATTGCCTTTGATGAGACTCATTCCAATGGTGTTGTAAGGCTGAAAGTCTAATTTTAATAAATTGGGGAGAGAATAGGAGGCATGGAAGTGGAGACAGTGAGTATAGATATCTCTGTAGAATAGTTTACCTGTGAGAAGAAGCAGAGTGAAGAGATTGGAGCTGGAGAAATTGTGGGGTAAAAATAAGGCTTTCTTTATGTGATAAATTTTAAGACATACTTGTGTTCTGCTGAGATTAAGCCAATGTAAAGGAGGAACTGAATAATGCTGGAGAGATGGGTGATGATTGCAGAAGTAGGGACTTTAGGATGGTAAGAGGTGAAGGTATCCAGGGTGCACATGGAAGGATTGGATTAACAGGAATGAGGATGCTTTCTCCATTGTAATAGAAAGGGAGGGAGAGTATGTGGGCACAGATATAAGAGGGAATGATGACAGAACAAAGAAGCAGTTTGTTCAATGGTGTGTATTTTTTCAATAAAAGATTTGCAAATCATCAAGAAGCAATAATTTGGGAGGTGTGTTGGGGATTCGAGGAGAGATGAGAGTGTGAAATAATTGTCTTGCAAAGAAGTGGGGAATTCAGTTCATTAGGGGAGCATAGCGGATACTGGCAGTGTTGAATGTCCAATTGATATTTGTGTCCTTAAATTTGAAATTATTCTGATCTGGGTATGATTTTGCTAACAAGATATAAATTGCTCATGTGGAGACACAGGTAGCAGATTCAACTAGTGTTGGATGTCTTCCATTTAGTATGATTCAAAATCCCAGTGGAGTGAAAGACATGTTTGATTTAAGTACAATGGAGAATAAGTTGAAAAAATATGAATCGTTGGTTGAAGAGTGTGATGCTAGAGATTCAGTTTATGGAAAGGGTACAATAATTGGTCATCATAAGGTATAGAATGTGCACATGCAAGGGTGTAGCTGAAGTGGGATTAGAGAAGAGTTAATAAGGTCAAAGAACTGAAAGACCAGGCTATTTGATGGATCATCTAAATAGGGGCTGAATTTTCAAAAAATGAGGGTAAGTATAGTTACAGGGAGGGTGATAGTAAACCAGAGGCTGAAGTTAACAATAAATTAAGGGGAATGAATGCGGTGTGAATAAATGGAAGCAAAGGAGGGTTATTGTTGGAATATGGCAAGATATGTTTCAAAGGGCCTAGGTATTTGTAAGAGAAAGGTAGGATAGACAGTTATGATGAAATGAAGGGGTGCAAGGAGACCATTTCTCCAACATCTAGCACACTTTTAGAGGGCTGTTATATGAAACAGCACGGGGATAAGTGAATATATATAATGATGGATGTTTGGGGATGCTTCAACCTCTGATGGAGACAAAGTGACCATAATATGTGGTGAGTTGCTTGGAGATCTCTGGAGGAACTTGAGGCTGAATGTATTGTGGTAGCCTAGAGCATGCAATGATTGAAAGTCTGAGGGTACTTGCTCTTGCCTGAGGGTGGGATACATATAACATTGCAAGAAATCCTGCATTCAATTGCACAGTTTTTGCTTCTTTTTTATGAAGAGAAAGAGCAGTGCCTGGTAAACTTTGCATCCTGTATCCAAATTCTTCTTAATAATGTGACTACTTAATTGTTATGATCTTCAGGGGATATGGTAGCACTCATTTTATAGATAAAGAAACTAAAGATCACAAAATTTAAATAGCTCATATAATTTAAAATATTTGGGAATTTCTATTAATTATAAGGATTTGCCTCACAAGATTGTAGGGATGGCACAGGCCAAAGGATGGAAATTCTAGGAGAGGTTGAGTTCTTGAATCTGAGAGCCTTAGTTTGGAATGAGTGGAAAGAATGGTCTTGAGGCAGAATTCTCTATGATCCCTTGAACTCTGTTCTTGCTCTTCAGACATTCAACTGATTGGATGAAGCCCATTAACTCAATGTGGATGCTTATCCCATCTACTACATAATTCCACAACAACTAGGCCAGTGGTTGACCAAACAACTGAACACAAGCCAAACTGACACATAAAATTAACCATCACAAGTACTCAAAAAATATTATCTCCATTTGCTGAAAAATTAAAGTTTGAAGAATTAAATGTGCAAAGTCATTCCCTCCTGTAGGAATGCCTCTTTCTCCATTTATTTGAGAATTTTAGCCAAAACTTCCACTAGACTGGAAGTTGGGAGATCTAAACTTTAGACCTTTGTCTGTTCCTACCTAAATGTGTAATCTTTGACAGAAAGTCCAATCTGTGCCTTAGTTTCTTCATCTATACAATAGAGATAATGATTTATTCAGAGTCTTTCTCACATGGTTGAAGGATCAGGGTATTGATGCATGCGGCAGTGCTTTGAAAATAAATCATTCTATGTAAGTGTTATAGCCATCTGAGTCTTATTTTTTGTGGTAGGTAGTACTGTGAGCAAGGTTTTGCTTTGGGTCCACATACTTCATGAACAAGTAACATCAGCATCATGTTTGGAATATTATACTGAGAAAGCCATGGGTTGCAAGCTATTGTTTTAGGGGGCATTGTCTGGTGGCAAGAGTTTTTTAACAGGCAGTATCTAGTCTAAAAAGACCACTGGATTTAAAGTTTGAAGTCAGAAGACATGAGCTTTGTAGCCCAACTGTTATTTTCTAGCTTGGATAAGTCATTTAATTATTTGGACCTAAGTTTATCTGCATGTAAAGGGAAGCTTTCATACTTGCTCTGCCTTCTTGTAGGAATATTATGAAAATCAAATGAAATGCATATGAAAATCTTTTGTGAACCATGAAAAGAAACAATTTCTACTGGAAACTGATGAGGTCCAGAGGTAGCAGCCATATCTGTTGATTTTAAAAACTTAATGACTAATAGGCAGCCTGTAACACAACAGGTGCTCAATAAATGCTTGTGGAATTGACTTTGCATCTGAGTTCCATTTCATTCCACTGGTTCTGTACAAGCTTAACTCCTAGTACAATAATGAAATCTAAAATACGGGTCCAATTCTGTTTCAAGGCCCTTTCTGATCTCCAGAGCTCCCTTAACTTCTTTTCCTTTCCTTCCCCACCCTCCACTTTGCCACCCACTCACTTTAGGTCCCAATGGAGGTGTGGATTCTTTGCCCAATGTCACTATCAAAATACCTCAATGATGACTGCATCATGTAAAAAGGTCTGCTTTGACCTTCCCGTCACATTGCACATATTTGATAAACTAATGCTAAAAACACTGGCAGGAGATGTTCTGATGTCTCAAGGTAGACCCCATTCTATTAGATCAACTTTTTTTCTGCAAATTTTATGGGGATATATTCACATACCACATAATCTATCCAAAGTGTGCAATCATTTTCTCCCAGTGTTATCGCTTAGTTGTGCAATCATTATCACATCACAACTAAGTGATAACACTGTGAGAAAATGATTGTACACTTTGGATGGATCATTATCACAATCATTATCACATTCAATTTTAAATAATTTTCATTGCTCCAAAAAGAAAATAACAGATAAACATAAAAAAGAAAATCCAAAACACCCCATACACCTTATCCCCCCATTATTACTGACCCCTAGTATTGGTGTGATACACTTGCTACTGTTGATGAAAGGATATTGAGATATTACTGTTAACTATAGCCCATACCTTGTAATAGGGACTCTTCTCCAATATATTATTGTGATGGTTAGGTTCCAGTGTCAACTTGGCCAAACAGTTATGCCCAGTTTTCTGGTCAGGCAAGCACTGGCCTGACCACTGCTGCAAGGGTATTTTGCAGCTGGTTGATCAAATCATCAGTCAGTTGATTGCATCTGTGGCTGATTACATCTATTGTCAACTAAGGCATGACCCCCACAATGAGATCATCCACACAGTTGAAGGCTTTTAAGGAAGAAGAGACACTCTCACTGCTTCTTCAGCCAGCGAGTGTCTCCTGTGGAGTTCATCCAGATCCTTCATCAGAGCTGCCCAAGCCTGCTATATGGATTTTAAACTCTTCCATTCCCAGGGTTGTGTGAGACACCTTTATAAATCTCATATATACAGATATCTCCTGGGGCTTTGTTTCTCTAGAGAATCCTAACAGAACTTGGTACCAGGAAACAGAAGATTCTTGAGAAACAGAATCTTAAAAATGGGTTTTTACAATTGGTTTTCTACTGTGATTAGACTCAGAGGCACTAATGATACTGTTTCCAATAATCAAGATGGCTATTTTTCTCTAGAGAGCTCTAACTAACCAATTATTAACTCTTTGTACAAGTGTCATGTATTTGTACTAGTTCATAAAAGAACTTATTGATATTTATAGTGTTAATCTTAAAAATCATCTACCTCAAGGTTCGCCACATCATATAATCCCATATTTAAACCTCTAGCTTTCCTTCTGGTTGACATACATGACTCTAAACAACCCCTTTCAACCAAATTCACCTATTTTTAGGTGCAGCACTATTGCCTATAGCCCCAATAATGAGCTACACTCACCTCTATCCCTTTCCAAACATTTAAATTTAACCTTGTTAAAAATTCTGTACATGACAGGCAACTAACCCCCATCCTCTAGCATCAATCTATCTCTTGGTGAACTATAATCTGCAGTTTGTGAATTTACCTATTCTGGTTAGTTTGCATTAGTGAAATCATATACTGTCTGCCCCCTTGTGTTGACATTTCACTCAGCATTATGTCCTCAAGATTCATCCATGTCGTTGCATGCTTCAGGACTTCATTCCTTCTTACTGCTGAGTAATATTCCATTGTATATATATACCATGTTTTGTTTATCCATTCATCAGTTGATGGACACTTGGGTTGCTTCCTAATAACAAATAGACATAAAAAAGGGTGTGAATGATGCCACTGTGATCATCGGTGTACAGATGTCTGTTCGCATTCCTGCTTTCAGATTTTCTGTGTAAATACTGAGTAGAGAATTTGCTGGGTGATAGGGCAGCTCAATATTTAGTTTTCTGAGGAACTGCCAAACTGTCTTCCAACAGTGGCTGTAGCATTTTATATTCCCACCACCAGTGAATTAAGTGCTTCTATTTCTCCACATCCTCAACAACCCTTGTAGTTTCCTGTTTGTTTAATAGTGGCCATTCTTATAGGTGTGAGGTGATATCTCATTGTGGTTTTCATGCGCATTTCCATAATAGCTAATGAAGATGAACATCTTTTCATGTGCTTTTTAGCTGGTTGCATTTCCTCTTTGGAGAAATATCTATGCCCATTTTTTAATTAGTTGTTTGCCTTATCATTGTTGAGTTGTAGGATTTCCTTACATATACTAGATATCAAACCCTTATCAGATATTTTCTTCTATTGAGATGGTTACCTTTTAACCCTTTTGACAAAATCCTTTGAAGCACAAGTATTCAGTCTTGAGGAGGTCCTGTTTATTTTTGTTGTTGTTGTTGCTTAAACTTTGGGTGTAAGGTCTAAGAAGTTACTTCCTATCACTAGGTTCTGAGATTGTTTCTGTATGTTTTCTTTTAGGAATTTTATGGTACTAGCTCTTATATTTAGGTATTTGATCCACTTTGAGTTAATTTTTATGTAGGTGAAGGGTAGGGTTCTTCTTTCATTCCTTTGGACATGGATAGCCCGTTCTCCCGACACCATTTATTGAAGAGACTGTTTGTCCCAGTTCAGTGGATTTGGGGACTTTTAAAAATCAGTTGACCATAGATCTGAGGATCTATTTCTGAATTCTGAGTTAAAAATCATTGATATTAGATCAATTTTAAGAATTATTTTCTATTAATTACTATTACAAAATAAGTTTTTGTATTTACATGGAGAGTTATTTTTGCAATTTTAATCTCTGTATTAGTGATATGTTCCTGATCAATAAAGGGACTTCTGTCTATAAAAATCAGTAAAAATGTAACAGCTACAAACAGATTTTGTCCTGTCTAGAATTGATTCTAGGACAGTGATATTTTGAGCCCAACTCTGGGGAAGGAAAGACATAGGCAAGCCAAGCAGGTGGACAAGAGGGAGGGTGGTGGACATTTTTCAATGACAAGAGTTAAGTTAGTATATAAGCAAGTGTCCATTACTTGGAGAGTGTAGGATGGTGGCTAAGGTTAGCAATGGGAACATGTAAAAGGCAACATCTGTGAGGTGGGACAAAGATGAGCAGAGCAGCCAAGACATGGAGCCAGAGCTCAACCAAAGATTATATATTAGTGAGCTCGAGTAATGTTGTCAGGCATCCCTGTTTGTTTTTAAAGGCATGCCTTAGAAAGCCTTGCTTCATGAGGTGCAACTAAAGCCATCCTGGAGACAGTGTACTATATCTGCCCTTTATCTCACATAAGGACATAATTCATTTTAGAGTGTAAGACTCCTCTTTTATCTGAGAGCAGCTTGAAAGAAGATAGTAATGGGAATTCATACTACTGCTATAGTGATACATCATATATGAGTATTATCTCTCCTTCTCTCCAGGAAGCAAGAGAAGAAGCCAAAGACGTTAGAGGTAATAGCAAAATATTTATTTTACTTATCAGGGTAGATATATGGGAAATTGCTCTGATATGTGGAAACACTGGCAAATGAACAAGGTGATATAAAATGATACATAATAGAAACTGCTCTAAAACCCTATGGCATGAAAAGGAAAGTGGGATTAGGCACAAAAATCTAACAAAAGATTATATGGAAGGTGACTTAGTGAAGAAAAATATTTTTAAAATTCTATATTAGTTAAGATCATTTTAGCAGCAGTAATAGACAAATGTGACTCAATTGTACTTCAGTCAAGTCTCAAGGACCCCAGATTTTTATCTTCTGAGAAGTTATCTTCTGAGGGGACAACATCTGAATTGTTGGCAATTATATTTCTGACTATAAAACCATAAATTAGATTTCTACTTTTCCCTGGTCAGATTCATGTGTCAACTTGGCCAGGTAATGGTGCCTGGTTGTCTGGTCAGGCAAGCGCTGGCCTGCCTGTTACTATGAGGACATTTCATGGATTTAAATCATGACCAACTTGGCTGCATCCATAACTGATGACATTTGTAATCAGTTAAGGGGAGTGACTTCTGCAAAGAGTGATGCTTAATCTAATCACCAGAAGCCTTTTAAGGAGGATTCAAAAGAGACAATCCCTCTTCCTGCTTCAGCAAACCAGCCTCTTCTGAAAGTTTATTGAGGATCTTCATTGGAGTTGCCAACTGGTGGCCTGCCATACAGATCTTGGACTCTACATCCCATGGTTGCCAGTCTCTCCTGAGAGTTTGTTGAGGACTTTCTTTGGAGCTGCCAGTTCGCACCCTGTCCTATAGACCTTGGACTCTACATCCTCAAGGTTATGTGAGACACTTTCATAACTTTTGTATTTAGAGACATCTCCTGCTGATTATGTTTCTCTAGAGAACCCTAACTAATACAACTTTATAGATCACCTTCTGTTAAGATCGATTAGTACAATCATTCTGGGTTCACTGATAGAAGTTCCTTGACAAAAGCAGTATGGCTTTGGAACTTGTCTTATTTGAGTTCTGGTCCACAGTCCCCCTCTACTGGTTAGCCATGCACAAGTTGATCAACCTCTTTAGTTTTTTCATCTTCTAACTGCAATTAATGAAGGCTACTTCTCAGTGTTCTGAAGATTAATGAGACAATAGGCCCTTCACATGTTCGTCCATTGAAAAATTAATGCCCAGATTCTGAAAGATGCTAAAAGCACCAAGATAATTCTACTATGTAGGATTCTCCACTAGAGCATTCTTCCCCCCTTTTTAAACTTCCCAACCAGTTGACCATGATATATTGTTAAACTAGGAATGGATGACAGATGTCCTGAGTTATCAAACCTCTCTGACCTCCAGGCAACTGAGCAGGTCCTGATGACTGCTCAAACACAGTGTCATCCATTTTCTTGTTATGCTATAAATATATTTTCACATTCTATATGTGCCATGGTGTGAAAAATGTTAGGAAGCAATGTTCTACATTATTTCTCCTAGGTACAATAATCCTATGTGCACAATGAATGATACATACAGTGAATGCTATACAAAAATAAACAAGGTCCAAATGGCTTAGCAAATTGGTGAAGATTGAGCTAATTCTTAAAGAACTAGGAAGACTTAGCATGCCAGGAAACAGAAGGAAAGAGCAGAAGCAGAAATTTTTAAAGTGAGGTTGCAGAACAGACACATTTACAGGCTGTGGTAATCAGGGTACTTAACACAAGCTGACACAAGGGCTTGACTGTTCTTGGTTTTTCACTCATACCATGTCTGATGTAAGACAGGCAGCCCTCCTTGTAGCTATGCTATCTGGAACATGTGGCTTCCAAGACTGCATGTGAAATGAGGAGAGGACTGGAGAATTCAAAGGATGTTTAAATATCTAAGCCTGGAAGTGACTTATGTCACCACTGTCCACATCCCTTTGGTCAGCACTTATTCATATGATCCCAACTTAACTATAAGGGATGATGGAAAATGTAGACTTCCTATGTGACTAGGAAGAGAAAGTATTGTGTTCAATATAAAACAGTGTCTCTGTCATGTTTATTCCCAGGAGTATCTATTAGCAAGGGTTGATTGAGGAGTAAAATTATGAGAAAGAGAATAAGCTGGGAAGTCTCAATGCCAGAGCAATAATTAGTGCAACCTAATGCATCCTTCTCTAACACATTTTTAGAAGTTAAAGCAATACCTTTTATAAATACCTGAAATTAACTTATCTGTAATGCAATA
Organism: Tamandua tetradactyla; assembly: GCF_023851605.1. Taxonomy (NCBI): domain Eukaryota; kingdom Metazoa; phylum Chordata; class Mammalia; order Pilosa; family Myrmecophagidae; genus Tamandua; species Tamandua tetradactyla. The sequence goes on from NC_135345.1 coordinate 18,195,469, forward strand.
GCCAATTTTCTGTTCTCCCATTTTTCCTCCAACAGAATCTTCAACCCTGTTCTAATTAATTGGCATTGCCACAGTCTGTCCTTTGGGACTTTTCCTAACCTTAAATGGCCTGTATACAAAGCACCTCTCTTCCTAGCCAGATCAACTTATAAATATTTCTATGGCAACCACTGACTCCCAAAGACTGCCTAGCCCCTCTTTGAACATGCATCTGAAACCCGAAAAAATAGATGCCTTTAAAAGTTTATTTCAAAGTCCACTTGCACACAAGTAGTAGTTATTTTTTTAAGTATAATCATTTATGCAACCCCTGCTGATTGTTGCCAATCGAAATCAAGCAGCTTTGAGCTTTCCTCTTCTCTTAACATTAGTTCTCCTGCCAAAAGATTTTTTTTTCACTCTATTTTCTCCCAGAGCAGCCCTACTGGCTTCATTTTTACATGCAATTGAGAAAAATCAAATACAATGATGTATTTCAAATAAAATTTTATTCTCACTAGGACTTGTCATATCTCTGCCCCAACAATCAGAATATTTCATGTAGTCTCAATGCTACAAAACAAAACTGAATACATTTTTGCTTTAAAAAATTTTTCAGAAAAGGGAATGGGAAAATATTTTTTAAATGGCCTTTCCTTTCCTTTTACTTGACAAAGGAAAGATATCATGCTCATCTAGTGGGAGATTCATGAAGTAGTTGCATTCAAAATTGTAAATTAAGAACTAATGCAGATCCAGACCTGGCAGCGGCAGCGCGGACGGCCACCAGAAGTGGGAGTGTCACCAACTGCAATGTTGCCACAAGACTGCAATGATGACTCAGAAAATGTTTCACTGTTCAATGCCGAAGAGACTAAGAATAGGCAAAAAAATCCAAAATCAGACATCCAGTGGAGTCATTTTTCCATTTTTTTTTTGACTTAGTGCAATTATAGTCTATCTTCCCTGTGAATTGTTCAGCAGCAGCTTTATTCCCTGTGTGGTGAGAATTATCCTGTTGTTGTCATGTGACCTTTGGGTAGTGAAGAATGTCACAGGTAGACTAGTGGTTGGCCTACATTGGTGGAATCACATCAAGGTAGAAAGAGCCATTGAGTCATTTGAGTCCAGGAAGGTCATCCCCTCAAGGGAATAAAACTGTTTCAGAGGCTGAATTAAGAATCTTTTGGTTAGGATTTATTGACTATCCGGTGCTATGGATGATCTTTGCCTCCAGCGCTCTCTTCTCCTTCAGGGTGAAATGGTTGGCAGTGGTTGTCATGGGTGAGATGCTCCAAGGTGCCAAGGTGCCAACCTATATGGCTACATATAAAGTGGGCAGCAGAAAGAACTTAACCAGCGTGGCCACCTCTTATCTTGGAAAGCAGTTTTTAAGATAAAACTTGGAAAGTGATCAGACTACCTGAAGAGAGACAAAGTTTATGTGTTTTATTGCATTGGGGAACAACTAAAGGGTCCTGACTTTCAACCATTTAGAGTTTAAGCACATGTTGCAAAGAGGAGGATTGGGTTTGTTCCTCTATTTAAAAAGTTTTTTTTTTTTTTTAAGAAAAGGAAAAGTAATTTTCATACTGTTTGTTTTTTCTTTCTAGTTTGAAGGTATGGCATCACTGGAAATGTCATAATTTATTTCATGATGTATTTAAGTAGGCACATAGTCATGTAATGTCTATATGTTGCAAATTAATGAAAGCATTTGTGTTCATACACATGGGTAATGGAGAACTTTCTATTTTGATCTGTAGTTATTTTTAGATGTTCTTGGTTTATTATTTCTGTAGGTTATTTTCAAAAGAAAGTTTTTTCCACAGTAAGAATATGCCTTTTGGCTTATGCTTAACTTAGAAAGAATTGTTAATTTTACAACCAACTCTGTACTTCATGGTGCAACATCTTATCTTAAATGTACACAGGAGAGTAAAACCCAATTTGGGCCAGTGGTGTTAATTACTTTCTAAAAGTTTGTTTATTTTTATTTGCAAAAGGTCACATACTTGAGGTCCAGTTAATATATAAGCAGAATCTCCATGGTTTATGTTTAAGGAATACCTAGAGACTACTGCTGTTCTATTTACTTTAGGAATAGGATAGCCAGATTTCACTTTGGAACTCCCTGGATGCTCTTCAGTGGTCCTTCGCTTAATGAGATCTATGTTTTACCACTAAAAGAGGATTATTCTTATGTTGTAGTGGGAATAATAATTTAAATACTCAGCATAATAAATGCCTGAAAGATTTTATTTTAGGAATCTATTTTTTTTCTTTCTATTGTGGGGATATTGTAAATCATGCACATTTGTGTGAATGGTATTTCTTAAAGCAATATATGTCACAATAAACTAAACCAATCTATAAACAGCTATAGGGACCTATAAATTCTTTTGTAAGTTCTATAAACTCTGTTGGAGTCTTTTATCAACAGATTGTTTTTTTGAATGTACTTATAGATTGTTAAAAAAATTTTAATGTTTTTGTTTTTTAAAAAAAACTAATCCAATAGCTTGAAAATTTCTTACTCTCATCATGATTTAACCCACGATGATTGCATTTTTCTGAACAAATATTGAGACTCATGTTTCAAAACGTTATGTGGCAATAAATGGGAGAAATGCTGATGATTTTGGTAGTACAAGAAAATCCTGCAAGTAGAATTTTTGTCTTCTCCCTGGAGCAAAGGAGAATGATTGGGACTTCAGAAGCTAAGTTTCGTAGAGCAATTGTGAAGAGAAGGAAGCTAGTGGTTTGCAGGTTAGGCCCCTTTTACCTATTAAACATTTACTCTTATAGCTCCAGCCATGTTTTATGTTTTTTGTTTTTTTGTATGGTCAGGTACCGGGAATCAAACCAGGGTCCCTGGCATGACAGGTGAGAATTCTGCCTGCTACGCCACCATCGCACCACCCTGTTTTGTGGCTATTTAAGAAGGAAAAGGAAAACAAAAACAAAAGCAAAACATTGTTTTAGAGAAACTTACAATTCACTTGAGAACCGAGCACACCTGAAACAAAATAATGTATAACAGAAAACAGCAAATGTCTTGGTTTGTCTGATTGCTATAACAAATACCACAGAATGAGTTGGCTTAAACAACCAGTGTTTATTAGCTCATGATTTTAGAAGCTAGATGGTTAAAATCAAGATATCAGCAAGAGGGGCAAGATGACAGCTTAGTGAGGTGTGGAATTTTGTTCGTCCTCCACAGCAGCTGGTAAATAGCCAGGAACAGTACAGCACAACTGGTTGGGCTACATCAGTCTGGATCAGGCTGACTGGCTGAGATTCCATACAGAACTGAATGTCAAAGAACAGATAGAGAACAAAGTCATCCATCAAGAAAATCCTAGGTAAAAGAATGAAAATAACCTCCAGAATAAATTAAATGGAAGAATGACCCAGTTGAGGGAACAAACCAACAATTCAAATAAGATACAGGAGATGAAAAAGCTAATTCAGGATGACTGAACATACATGCAAGGTCTTGTCAGAATCAAATCAATGAGTTGAGGGAGGAGATAAAGAAGACATTGGATGGACAAAAAAAAGAAATTGAAAGTTTGAAAAAACAAATCACAGAACTTATGGGAACAAAGGGCCCAATAGAAGAGATGAAAAAAAGTGGAAACCTACAGCAATAGATTTGAAGAGGAAGAAGAAAGAATTAGTGAACTAGATGACTGGACATCTGAAATCTGAGATGCAAAAGCAAATATTGGGAAAAGAATAGAAAAATATGAACTGGGTCTCAGGGAATTGAATGGCAACATGAAGCACTATATATGTTGTGGGTGTCCCAAAAGGAGAAGAGAAGAGAAAAGGAGGAGAAAGACTAATGGAGGAAATTATCACTGAAAATTTCCCATCTCTTATGAAAGACATAAAATTACAGATCCAAGAAGTGCAGCATACCCCAAACAGAATTGATCCAAACAGACATACTCCAAGACATTTACCAATCATATTCATACATGTCAAAGAGAAAAAGAGAATTTTGAAAGCAGCAAGAGAAAAGCAATCCATCACATACGAGGAAAGCCCAACAAACTATGTGTGGATTTCTCAGCAGGAACCATGGAGGTGAAAAGGCAATGATATGATATACTTAAGATTTAAAAGAGGAAACGTGCCAACCAAGAATTCTATATCCAGAAAAATTGTCCTTCAAAAATGAGAGGGAGAATGTAAAGTATTTTCAGGCAAATCATTACTGGGAGAATTTGTGACCAAGAGACCAGCTCTGCAAGAAATACTAAATGGAGCACTACAGGCAGAGGAAAAGGCATGAATGAGAGGTCTGGAGAAGAGTGTAGAAATGAAGACTGTCAGTAAAGGTAAGAAGAGAAAAAATTAAATATGACATACAAAATCCAAAAGACAAAATGGTAGCAGAAAGTAGTGCCTTTACAGTAATAATGCTGATAATGGATTAAACTCACCAATCAAAAGACACAGACTTGCAGAAGGGATTAAAAAACAGGACCCATTTATGTGCTATCTACAGAAGACTCATTTTAGAGCCAAGGACAAAAATAGGTTGAAAGTGAAAGGTTGGGAAGAGATATTTCATGCAAACAACAAACAAAAAAGAGCAGGAGTAGCTATACTACTATCTGATAAATTAGACTTCAAATGTAAAACAATAAAAAAAGACAAAGAAGGACACTATGTATTACTAAAAGGAAAAATTCAACAAGAAGACAGAACAATCATAAATATTTATGCACTGAGCCAGAGTGCTCCAAAGAACATGAGGCAAATCTGACAACACTGAAGGGAGAAACAGACACCTCTACCGTAATAGTTGGAGACTTCAATTCCCCACTCTACTTAATGAGTAGAACATCTAGACAGAGGATCAATAAAGAAACAGAATTTGAATAATATAATAAATGAATTGCACTTAAAGACATTTCAAGAACCTTACACCTCACAATAGCAGGATACACAATTTTCTCAAGTGCTCATGGGCCATTCCCAAGGATAGACCATATGCTGGACCACAAAGCAAGTCTCAATAAATTTAAAAAGATGTAATAATGTAAACACGTTCTTGGATCATAATGAAATGAAACTGGAAACCAATAACAGGCAGACGGCCAGAAAATTCACAAATATTTGGAGGCTAAACAGCACTCTTAAACAACCAGTGAGTCAAGGACAAAATTACAAGAGAAATCAGTAAATATTTTAAGGCAAATAAAAGTGAAAATACAACATATCAAAATTATGGAATGCAGACGGCATTGCTAAGAGGGAAATTTGTCATCTTAAATGTCTATATTAAAAAAGAACAAAAAGCAAAAATCAAAGAAATAGCTGATCACTTGGAAGAACTAGAGAAAGAACAGCAAACTAACTCCAAAGCAAACAGAAGGAAAGAAATAAGAAAGATTAGAACAGAAATAAGTGAAATTGAGAACATGAAAACAATCAAGAAAAATCAATAAAACCAGATGTTGGTTCTTGAGAAAATCAATAAAATTGATGAGTCCTTAGGTAGGTTGACCAAAAGAGAGAGAGAGAGAGAGAGAGAGAGAGAGAGAGAGAGAGAGAGAGAGAGAGAGAGAGAGAAGAAACAAATAAATGAAATCAGAAATGGAAGAGGAGACATAACTACTGACTCCACAGAAAATAAAAGCAGTATTGAGAGGATACTATGAGCAACCATATGCTAATAAACTAGATGATGTAGATGAAGTGGACAACTTCCTAGAAAGGCATGAACAACCAAAATTGGGGACAAAATAGACGACCTCAACTAGCCAATCATAATTAAAGAGATTGACTCAGTCAAGATGCTCCCCAAAAAGAAAAGTCCAGGACCAGATGGCTTCACATGTGAATTCTACCAAGCATTCAAGAATTAGTACGAATCCTGCTTAAACTCTTCAAAAAAATTTAAGAGGAGGGAAAGCTACCTAACACATTTGCCCTAATGTCAAAGCCAGACAAAGATACTACAAGAAAAGAAAATTACAGATCAACCTTTCTAATTAATATAGATGCAAAAATCCTCAACAAAATACTTGCAAATCAAATCCATCAGCACATTAAAAAAATTATACACCATGACCAAGTGAGATTTATTTGAGGTATGCAAAGAAGATTCAACATAAGAAAATCAATTAATGTAATACACCATATCAACAAATTCAAGCAGAAAAATCACATGATTATCTCAACTGATGCAGAAAAGACATTTGACAAAATTCAACATTCTTTCTTGATGAAAACACCTCAAAGGATAGGAATAGAAGGGAACTTCTCAACATGAAAAAGGGAATACATGAAAAACCCAACCTAACATCATCCTCAATGGCAAAAGACTGAAAGCTTTCCCCCTAATATCAGGAAGAAGACAAGAATGCCCACTGTCACCATTGTTATCAACATTCTGCTGGGAGTTCTAACCAAAGCAATTAGACAAGAAAAAAGAAATAAAAGGCATCTAAATTGGAAAAGAAGTAAAACTCTCACTGTTTGCATATAATAAGATACTATATGTCAAAAATCCTGAAAAAGCTACAGTAAAGCTACTAGAGCTAATAAATGAGTACACCAACGTGGCAGGGTAGAAGATCAACACCCCAAAATCAGTAGTATTTCTGTACACTACTGATGAGTAATCTGAAGAGGATATCAAGAAAAAAAAATCAATTTACAATAGCAACCAAAAGAATCAAATATTTAGGAATAAACTTAACTAAGGATACTAAAGGCCCATACACAAATAACTGCAGGAAATTGCTAAAATAAATCATGGAAGACCTAAAAAAAAATGGAAGAGCATATTGTGTTCACAGATTGGAAGACTAAATATAGTTAAGATATCAATTCTACCCAAACTGATTTGTAGATTCAATGTAATAGGAGTTAAAATACCAATAACTTACTTCTCAGAAATAGAAAAATGAATAACCAGATTTACTTGGAAGGTTAGGTTCCCACAAATAGTTGAAAATATCTTGAGGCAGAAAAAAGAAGTGAAGTCTCACACTACCTAATTTAAAAGCATATTATGAAGCTTCAGTGGTCAAAACAGGATAATACTGGCATAAAGATAGATATACTGACCAGTGGAATTGAATAGTATTCAGATACAGACCTTCTCATATATGGATAATTGACCTTTGATAAGGCAGTCAAGCTAACCCACCTGGGACAGTGAAGCCTCTTCAATAAATGGTGCATGAAGAACTGGATATTTATATTCCAAAGAATGAAAGAGGATCCATATCTCACACCCTATACAAAAATTGACTCAAAACGGATCAAAGACTTAAACATTAGAGCTAAGACTATAAAACTTTTAGAGGAAATGTTGGGAAATATCTTACAAAGCTTGTAATAGAAAGTGGTTTCCTAAATCTTACATCCAAAGCATAAGCATTGAAGAAAGAAATAGATAAATGGGAACTCCTCAAAATTAAACACTTTCATTGCATCAAAAACCTTTGTCAAGAAAGTAAAAAAGCAGCCTACACAATGACAGACAATATTTGAAAACCACATAACAGATAAGAGTTTAGTGTCCAGAATATATAAAGGGATTCTTTTTTTTTCTTTTTTTTTATTAATTAAAAAAAGAATTAACAAAACAATTAGAAATCATTCCAATCTACATGTACAATCAGTAATTCTTAATAACATCACATAGTTGCATATTCATCATTTCTTAGTACATTTGCATCGATTTAGAAAAAGAAATAAAAAGACAACAGAATAAGAATTAAAACAATAATAGAAAGAAAAAAAAACAAAAAAAACAAAAACAAAAAACCTATACCTCACATGCAGCTTCATTCAGTGTTTTAACATAATTGCATTACAATTGGGTAGTATTGTGCTGTCCATTTCTGAGTTTTTATATCCAGTCCCGTTGTACAGTCTGTATCCCTTCAGCTCCAATTATCCCTTCTCTTTTTTTTTTTAATTAACGGAAAAAAGAAATTAACCCAACATTTAGAGAGCATACCATTCTACATATGCAATCATTAATTCTTAACATCATCACATAGATGCATGATCATCATTTCTTAGTACATTTGCATTGGTTTAGAAGAACTAGCAACATAACCGAAAAAGATATAGAATGTTAATATAGAGAAAAAAATAAAAGTAATAATAGTAAAATCAAAACAAAACAAAAACCTATAGCTCAGATGCAGCTTCATTCAGTGTTTTAACATGATTACTTTACAATTAGGTATTATTGTGCTGTCCATTTTTGAGTTTTTGTATCTAGTCCTGTTGCACAGTCTGTATCCCTTCAGCTTCAATTACCCATTGTCTTACCCTGTTTCTAACTCCTGCTGAACTCTGTTACCAATGACATATTTCAAGTTTATTCTCGAATGTCCGTTCACATCAGTGGGACCATACAGTATTTGTCCTTTAGTTTTTGGCTGGATTCACTCAGCATAATATTCTCTAGGTCCATCCATGTTATTACATGGTTCATAAGTTTATCTTGTCTTAAAGCTGCATAATATTCCATCGTATGTATATACCACAGTTTGTTTAGCCACTCTTCTGTTGATGGAGATTTTGGCTGTTTCCATCTCTTTGCAATTGTAAATAATGCTGCTATAAACATTGGTGTGCAAATGTCCGTTTGTGTCTTTGCCCTTAAGTCCTTTGAGTAGATACCTAGCAATGGTATTGCTGGGTCGTATGGCAATTCTATATTCAGCTTTTTGAGGAACTGCCAAACTGCCTTCCACAGTGGTTGCACCATTTGACATTCCCACCAACAGTGGATAAGTGTGCCTCTTTCTCCGCATCCTCTCCAGCACTTGTCATTTTCTGTTTTGTTGATAATGGCCATTCTGGTGGGTGTGAGATGATATCTCATTGTGGTTTTGATTTGCATTTCTCTAATGGCCAGGGACATTGAGCATCTCTTCATGTGCCTCTTGGCCATCCGTATTTCCTCTTCTGAGAGGTGTCTGTTCAAGTCTTTTTCCCATTTTGTAATTGGGTTGGCTGTCTTTTTGTTGTTGAGATGAACAATCTCTTTATAAATTCTGGATACTAGACCTTTATCTGATATATCATTTCCAAATATTGTCTCCCATTGTGAAGGCTGTCTTTCTACTTTCTTGATGAAGTTCTTTGATGCACAAAAGTGTTTAATTTTGAGGAGTTCCCATTTATTTATTTCCTTCTTCAGTGCTCTTGCTTTAGGTTTAAGGTCCATAAAACCGCCTCCAGTTGTAAGATCCATAAGATATCTCCCAACATTTTCCTCTAACTGTTTTATGGTCTTAGACCTAATGTTTAGATCTTTGATCCATTTTGAGTTCACTTTTGTATAGGGTGTGAGAGATGGGTCTTCTTTCATTCTTTTGCATATGGATATCCAGTTCTCTAGACACCATTTATTGAAGAGACTGCTCTGTCCCAGGTGAGTTGGCTTGACTGCCTTATCAAAGATCAAATGTCCATAGATGAGAGGGTCTATATCTGAGCACTCTATTCGATTCCATTGGTCGATATATCTATCTTTATGCCAATACCATGCTGTTTTGACCACTGTGGCTTCATAATATGCCTTAAAGTCAGGCAGCGCGAGACCTCCAGCTTCATTTTTTTTTCCTCAAGATGTTTTTAGCAATTCGGGGCACCCTGCCCTTCCCGATAAATTTGCTTATTGGTTTTTCTATTTCTGAAAAATAAGTTGTTGGGATTTTGATTGGTATTGCATTGAATCTGTAAATCAATTTAGGTAGGATTGACATCTTAACTATATTTAGTCTTCCAATCCATGAACACGGTATGCCCTTCCATCTATTTAGGTCTTCTGTGATTTCTTTTAGCAGTTTTTTGTAGTTTTCTTTATATAGGTTTTTTGTCTCTTTAGTTAAATTTATTCCTAGGTATTTTATTCTTTTAGTTGCAATTGTAAATGGGATTCGTTTCTTGATTTCCCCCTCAGCTTGTTCATTACTAGTGTATAGAAATGCTACAGATTTTTGAATGTTGATCTTGTAACCTGCTACTTTGCTGTACTCATTTATTAGCTCTAGTAGTTTTGTTGTGGATTTTTCCGGGTTTTCGACGTATAGTATCATATCGTCTGCAAACAGTGATAGTTTTACTTCTTCCTTTCCTATTTTGATGCCTTTTATTTCTTTTTCTTGTCTAATTGCTCTGGCTAAAACCTCCAACACAGTGTTGAATAATAGTGGTGATAGTGGACATCCTTGTCTTGTTCCTGATCTTAGGGGGAAAGTTTTCAATTTTTCCCCATTGAGGATGATATTAGCTGTGGGTTTTTCATATATTCCCTCTATCATTTTAAGGAAGTTCCCTTGTATTCCTATCTTTTGAAGTGTTTTCAACAGGAAAGGATGTTGAATCTTGTCAAATGCCTTCTCTGCATCAATTGAGATGATCATGTGATTTTTCTGCTTTGATTTGTTGATATGGTGTATTACATTAATTGATTTTCTTATGTTGAACCATCCTTGCATACCTGGGATGAATCCTACTTGGTCATGATGTATAATTCTTTTAATGTGTTGTTGGATACGATTTGCTAGAATTTTATTGAGGATTTTTGCATCTGTATTCATTAGAGAGATTGGTCTGTAGTTTTCTTTTTTTGTAATATCTTTGCCTGGTTTTGGTATGAGGGTGATGTTGGCTTCATAGAATGAATTAGGTAGTTTTCCCTCCACTTCGATTTTTTTGAAGAGTTTGAAGAGAATTGGTACTAATTCTTTCTGGAACGCTTGGTAGAATTCACATGTGAAGCCATCTGGTCCTGGACTTTTCTTTTTAGGAAGCTTTTGAATGACTAATTCAATTTCTTTACTTGTGATTGGTTTGTTGAGGTCATCTATGTCTTCTTGAGTCAAAGTTGGTTGTTCATGTCTTTCCAGGAACCCGTCCATTTCCTCTAAATTGTTGTATTTATTAGCGTAAAGTTGTTCATAGTATCCTGTTATTACCTCCTTTATTTCTGTGAGGTCAGTAGTTATGTCTCCTCTTCCATTTCTGATCTTATTTATTTGCATCCTCTCTCTTCTTCTTTTTGTCAATCTTGATAGGGGCCCATCAATCTTATTGATTTTCTCATAGAACCAACTTCTGGTCTTATTGATTTTCTCTACTGTTTTCATATTTTCAATTTCATTTATTTCTGCCCTGATCTTTGTTATTTCTTTCCTTTTGCTTGCTTTGGGATTAGTTTGCTGTTCTTTCTCCAGTTCTTCCAAGTGGACAGTTAATTCCTGCATTTTTGCCTTTTCTTCTTTTCTGATATAGGCATTTAGGGCAATAAATTTTCCTCTTAGCACTGCCTTTGCTGCATCCCATAAGTTTTGATATGTTGTGTTTTCATTTTCATTTGCCTCGAGGTATTTACTAATTTCTCTTGCAATTTCTTCTTTGACCCACTCGTTGTTTAAGAGTGTGTTGTTGAGCCTCTAGGTATTTGTGAATTTTCTGGCATTCTGCCTATTATTGATTTCCAACTTCATTCCTTTATGATCCGAGAAAGTGTTGTGTATGATTTCAATCTTTTTAAATTTGTTAAGACTTGATTTGTGACCCAGCATATGGTCTATCTTTGAGAATGATCCATGAGCACTTGAGAAAAAGGTGTATCCTGCTGTTGTGGGATGTAATGTCCTATAAATGTCTGTTAAGTCTAGCTCATTTATAGTAATATTCAGATTCTCTATTTCTTTATTGATCCTCTGTCTAGATGTTCTGTCCATTGATGAGAGTGGTGAGTTGAAGTCTCCAACTATTATGGTATTTGTGTCTATTTCCCTTTTCAGTGTTTGCAGTGTATTCCTCACGTATTTTGGGGCATTCTGGTTCGGTGCATAAATATTTATGATTGTTATGTCTTCTTGTTTAATTGTTCCTTTTATTAGTATATAGTGTCCTTCTTTGTCTCTTTTAACTGTTTTACATTTGAAGTCTAACTTGTTGGATAATAGTATAGCCACTCCTGCTCTTTTCTGGTTGTTATTTGCATGAAATATCTTTTCCCAACCTTTCACTTTCAACCTATGTTTATCTTTGGGTCTAAGATGTGTTTCCTGTAGACAGCATATAGAAGGATCCTGTTTTTTAATCCATTCTGCCAATCTATGTCTTTTGATTGGGGAATTCAGTCCATTAACATTTAGTGTTATTACTGTTTGGATAATATTTTCCTCTAACATTTTGCCTTTTGTATTATATATATCATATCTGATTTTCCTTCTTTCTACACTCTTCTCCATACCTCTCTCTTCTGTCTTTTTGGTTCTGACTCTAGTGCTCCCTTTAGTATTTCTTGCAGAGCTGGTCTCTTGGTCACAAATTCTCTCAGTGACTTTTTGTCCGAGAATGTTTTAATTTCTCCCTCATTTTTGAAGGATAATTTTGCTGGATATAGGAGTCTTGGTTGGCAGTTTTTCTCTTTTAGTAATTTAAATATATCATCCCACTGTCTTCTAGCCTCCATGGTTTCTGCTGAGAAATCTACACATAGTCTTATTGGGTTTCCCTTGTATGTGATGGATTGTTTTTCTCTTGCTGCTTTCAAGATCCTCTCTTTCTCTTTGACCTCTGACATTCTAACTAGTAAGTGCCTTGGAGAACACCTATTTGGGTCTAATCTCTTTGGGGTGCACTGCACTTCTTGGATCTGTAATTTTAGGTCTTTCATAAGAGTTGGGAAATTTTCAGTGAAAATTTCTTCCATTAGTTTTTCTCCTCCTTTTCCCTTCTCTTCTCCTTCTGGGACACCCACAACACATATATTTGTGCGGTTCATATTGTCCTTGAGTTCCCTGATACCCTGTTCAAATTTTTCCATTCTTTTCCCGATAGTTTCTGTTTGTTTTTGGAATTCAGATGTTCCATCCTCCAAATCACTAATTCTATCTTCTGTCTCTTTGAATCTATCATTGTAGGTATCCATTGTTTTTTCTATCTTTTCTACTTTGTCCTTCACTTCCATAAGTTCTGTGATTTGCTTTTTCAGTTTTTCTATTTCTTCTTTATGTTCAGCCCATGTCTTCTTCATGTCCTCCCTCAATTTATCGATTTCGTTTTTGTAGAGGTTTTCCATTTCTGTTCGTATATTTAGCATTAGTTGTCTCAGCTCCTGTATCTCATTTGAACTATTGGTTTGTTCCTTTGACTGGGCCATATTTTCAATTATTTGAGCGTGATCCGTTATCTTCTGTTGGCGTCTGCGCATTTAGACAGATTTCCCTGGATATTGGATCCAAAATTTGGAAGATTTTTCTGTGAAATCTCTGGGTTCTGTTTTTCTTATCCTGCCCAGTAGGTGGCGCTCGTGGCACACGTTTGTCTGCGGGTCCCACCAGTAAAAGGTGCTGTGGGACCTTAAACTTTGGAAAACTCTCGCCGTCCTGGGGGTTCGCTAGCCGAAGCGGCTTGAGCCGGCCCGGGGTCCGAACGCAGGGAGGGTTGCTGGTCGCCGCAGCCAGGGAAAGAGCCCGTCCGAATTTCCTAGTCGGCCCTGGGCAACAAGTGTGGCGGGAGGGCGCCTGCGGCAGCGGCCCGCCCGAGAGAGTGCACGTTCCCTGGGAGTCACGGGTTTGGAAGGGGCCTCCCCCACCCATCACCGTTCTCCGCGGCCTGGGGGTTTCCGATCCAATTCTCTCAGTTGGTCCTGGGGCTGTGTGTGGTGTGGGCGCCAGCTGCCTTGGTTTCAGGGGACCGCCTCTCCAATTCTCCCAGCCGGCCCGGGAAGGGGGAAGGGAGTAACTCTGGCCGCTTGCCACCCCGCCCGGTAAGGCCCGCGCGCCTCGGCGATCTCACCCGAGCTGCTTCTCTCAGCCAGCCAGCCGTTCCAGGATGGGGTACGCTGTCTTTTTTATCTCTGTTGTGGCTTTGGGCGCTTTCTGTATCATTTCTACTCCCCTAGTAGGTGTCCTGGAGAAGAAACTAAGATCCGCGCGTCTTACTAAGCCGCCATCTTCCAGGAAGTGTATAAAGGGATTCTTCAACTCAATAACAAAAAGACAAACAGCTCAATTAAAAAATGAGCAAAAGACATGAACAGACATTTCTCAGAAGAGTAAATAAAAATGGCTAAAATGCACACGAAAAGATGTTCAATTTCACTGGCTATTAGGAAAATGAAAATAAAAATCACAATGAGATATCATCTGATACCTACTAGAATAGCCATTATCAAAAAAACAAAAACAAAACAGAAAATAGCAAGTGCTGGAGAGGATGTGGAGAAAGAGGCACACTTATACACTGTTGGTGGGAATGTAAAATGGTACACCTGCTCTGGAAGGCAGCTTGGTGGTTCCTTAGGAAGTTAAGTATATAATTGCCATGTGATCTAGAAATTCCATTAGTAGGTATATATTCAAAGGGCCTGAGGACAAGGACAGAAATGGACATTTGCACACCAATGTTTATAGCAGCATTATTTACAGTTGTAAAGAGATAGAAACAGCCCAAATGTCCATCAATGGATAAGTGGCTAAACAAGCTTTGGTACATACATATGATGGAATATTATGCAGCTGTAAAACAGAATAAAGTCAGGAAGCATCTAATAATGTGGTTAAAGCTTGAGGACATTTTGATGAGTGAAATTAGCCAGAAACAAAAGGACAATACTGTATGGTCTCACTAATGTAACTAACATTAATGAGAGAGCTTGGAGAATTGAAATTAAGAACACAGGTTATCAGGAGATAGAAGTAGGGTAGAGATTGGGCAGTTAGTGCTGAAGGCATACAGATTGTGCAACAGGATTAATTGTAAAAGTTCAGAAATGTATACATGATGCTACCTGATTGCAGCACAATAATATAAGTACTGAATGAAACTGAATGTGGGTATAATAGAGGGAAAAGGGCTGGGGGCACATACGAAACCAGAAGGGAAGATAGAAGATGAATACTTAGACAGTATAATTTAGGGATGCCTAGAGTGGACACAGATGATGATTAAATGGACAAATGAAAAAACATTTTTGCATGAGGGAGAAAAAATGAATGTCTTATTGCAGGGTGTTGAAAATAGATGGTATATGGGAAAAAGTACAATCAATGTAAGCTAGGGTCTATAGTCAACAGTAACATTCTAATATGCTTCCAATGAATGTAACAAAGGCATTATATCAAAACTAAACGTCAACAGGGTGGTTGGGGGAATGGGGAAGGGGTATGGATTCTTTGTGGATGTAAAATAAGTGTCTTCAGATAGATTATGATGGCAAGGGCATGTCTATACACTTAGGTTGTATTGTATGATGTGTGAATAAAACTTTAAAAATGAACAGAAATTAAAAAAAAGAGCAGAGACCATGCCAGAGACCTAGGTTTGATTCCCAGAGCCTGCCCATGCCAAAAAGAAAAAGAAAAAAAAAATGAACAGAGAGAAATAAGTGCTAGAGAAAATGTGAATAAAGAAATGTACCTATTCACTGTCAGTAGGGAAACTGAGAGGTGCAGCCCCTTAGAGGGCAGTGTGGTAGTTCCACAGAAGGCTAGGGGTGGGGTTGCCGCATGATTCTGAAACCATTTTGCTAGTATATATCTGGAGGAACTGAGATTAGGGACACATGGCCATTTGCACACTGGTGTCTATGGTGCCAGTGTTCCTGATTCACAATGGATGGAGGTGGCCTAAGGGTACAATGACTAATGAATGGAAAGGGGAACTGTGGTGTATACATACAATGACTACTGAGTGGCCACAAGAAGGAATGAAATTGTGAGGCATGCAACTAGATGAATGAACCTTAAGGACTATATGTTGAATGAAATGTCAGAAACAAAAAGGTAGATATTATCATACCTCACTTATATGGACTAACTATAATATAAAAACTTGGTGAACTGAAGCCAAGAGCATGGGTTATCAGGTTGGGGCCTATTGTAAAGGAGCTTGGATTGTAAGCTCTTAAAGCAATCACATACATTCAGGAGTTGTAATGGTTCTTTCAAAATTCTGAGATATTGAGCTGTTTGCTTATAACCTGGTCCTTCCTAAAACTTCAGGTATTTATGTGACACCTGAGACTCAGAGTTAGAGCTCTGAAGATATGAAATTCAGCAGTATCCCATACAGGAACTGTTAAAAAGTTGAAAAAGGGATCTGACTTTGAGTAGAGATATGAATGAAGTTGATCTGGGTAAGACTAAGACAAATCAGAACACAGGATAAAGGATGATATCATATTTTAAATCTTCTATCTCTGTGTTAGACCAAAGGAAAAGAAGATTACTTGGTGCAAAATTTATATTTTGGGTAGTGCATTTCCTAATTTAACTTGTATGGTCAATTTAATTGACTATCATAAGTAGATGGAACCTTAAATAAAGTGTGAGAGACTTTATTGGTTTGTCCAGGTTAGTATGATGCCCCGATATATCCCAGAATAATTTGGGTAGTGAATAAAGAAGTATTTACAAGGTCTCCTGGGGGCACTGGGGAGAAAGGAAGAAATAGTCCACTTCTTCCAAATCTTCTTTCTAAATCAGAAATTTGGAGAATTTCTGATATTCTTGCAAGCAATGGAGACAACCAAATCAATAGGCTGAGCCCTTGATCTTGGCGTTTGCCCCTATGAAACTTACTCCTGCAAAGGATAGGCTAAGCCTATTTAAAATTAGTCCTAAGAGTCACCCCTGGGGAACCTCTTTTGTGGCTCAGATTTAGCCTCTCTTTCTAAGTTCATATGGCAATTGAACTCACTGCCCTCTCCCCCTATGTGGTACATGACTCCCAGCTGTGTAAATCTCCCTGGCAATGTTGAGACAGGACTCCTGGAATGAGCTGGGACCTGGCACTAAGAGATTTAGAAAAACTTCTTGACCAAAAGGGGAAGAGAGAAATGAGATAAAATAAAGTGTCAGTGGCTGAGAGATTTCAAACAGAGTTGAGAGTTTATCCTGGAGTTTATTCCTACTCATTATACAGATATCCTTTTTAGTGTATGGTGTGTTAGAATGGCTGGAAGGAAGTACCCGAAACTGTTGAGCTGTTTTTCAGTAGCCTTGAATCTTGAAGGCAATTGTATAGTGATACAGCTTTTACAGTGTGACTGTGTGATTATAAAAACTTTGTGCTCCTTTTATTTAAGGTATGGACAGATGAGTAGAAAATATGGATGAAAAGTAGACAAATAATAGAGAGGACAAAGGTTAAAATAAATTGGATAGATGGAAATACTAGTGGTCAATGAGAGGGAGGGGTAAGGGGTATGGTATATATTATCTTTTCTTTTTCCTTTTTATTTCTTTTTCTGGAGTGATACAAATGTTTTAAAAATTGGTCATAGTGATGAATACACAACTATGCAATGATATTGTGACCCACTGATTGTATACCATGTAGGGAATGTTTGTATGTTAAGATTTATCGATAAAAATATTAAAAAAAAAAAAAAAGGCAGCAGCAAGGCCATGTTTTCTCCCTGAAGTCTGCAGTGTTCTGGTGATCCCTTGCTGCAATCCCTGAGAGTCTCTGGCTTGCCTCTCTGCCTCCTGTCACAATGTGGTGTCCTTGGTCCTCCTGTTCCCACTTCTTCCTATGACCTCCTCTGACTCACAGCATCTGAATTTCTTGTGTTTGTAAAGGACTCCAGTAATATAGATTAAGGCCCACCCTGATCCAGGCCGGCCACACCTTAACTAATAATGCATTTTCAAAGGGTCCTACTCACAATGGGTTCACACCCACAAGAATGGGATAAAGAACATGTTTTTATTGGAGTACATAATTCAGTTTACCACAGTGGGCAATCAAATGCTTCATTACTAATAATGAAGCAATTGTATGGACATAAAAAGGTAATTTTCTGTTTCAATAATTGAAACTAATTTCATTTATCCAATGGAAGAAAGCTTGATTTTTCCGTGTTTTCTACATTTTCTCCATCCCTTGGGGCCTTTTCCTGTTCCTTTAGGCTTATGCTTAGTTCAGGACTTGCCCCCCTCGTCTTTCTCCCTGTCTCCCTGATTTGGTATAAGTCATCAAAGGCCTTTTGTAAGATCATGGCTCTGAAGGAGTGTAGGTGAGGGAAACTTACCTGTGTTGGCTTCAGTCCAAAGCTGGCATTTCTAGGGTGCACGATCTAGTTTATTCCTGGCTGTCATCCTCTCCATGCTGGCATTCACTGGGATGTTCAAAGTATATCTTGCCTCTGGTCAAATCATTCATGCTGCTTTAATGCTTACCCTCAATGACAAACCATTTTCAAGAGTGGTTCCTTCTTTTTCTCTCTCCTTTTCTCCCTCCCTCTCACTCTCTCTCAAAACACTCTCTCCAAAATTTCTGTCTTCTTTTTGATAGCACTAAAATTTGGCTGTGGGGAACCTGCAAGGGTCTTGGCACTCCTGTCTGTGATCTCGATGCTTTCTGTGATCCCAATGCTGCCTTCTCTGGCTGTTGTAGGGAACACCTGATTGCCTATGGTTCAAAGTGTTCTGGATGGAAATTAGGGCACTCTTAGATTCCCCAAAAGTATTCTGATATACTTTCTCTACAACTTTGGAGCAAAGCCAACCAGGTGGGATGGTGGGAATGAGAGGTCTTCGATAATGTGCTACTTCCTTCAACATTGTGGTGGTTAATTTTATATGCCAACTTTTGGATATAGTGCCCAATTGTTTGGTCAAATATTGGCCTAGATGTTGCTATAGCAGTATTTTGTCATCAGGATTAACATTTACAGTAATTGACTTGAAGTTAAGGAGATCATACTCAATAATGTAGAATGGCCTCGTCCAACTGGAGGAAAACTTAAAAAATGAAGACCAGTGGGTCCAGATAGAAGAAGAAATTCTACCTCAAGACTACACTCTTTACTCTTCTCAAGGCCAATCTTCTGGCCTTCCCAACAAATTTCAGGCTCAAGACTTAAACAACACTCTTACCAGAATTTGCCTGTACTGTAGAATTCAGCCTGCACTGCAGAATTCAGACTAAGCAGCACTCAATTCCTTAAAATAAATTTCATAGATATACTGTTGGCAATGTTTCTCTTGGAGAATCCTAAGTAATATAAATACTTTCTTCTTTTTCCAACTCACAGCATTCTATTCTCTCCTGTTATGGGAATAAAATATTCTGGATATCTTCTAAATATTTGGTCTAAGGCTTTTTAAAAATTCTTTTTAATGTGAAAGCTAAGAATTGTACATAATTTTCTCTGGTTCTCTCTGAGGACCATCTTTTGGAGGCTAGGCTTTCCTAATAAATGCTGGCCTGAAATTGGGGGATATCTTGGGGTTAAAATGTGTTCAGGAGGACTTGAGTTTCTGACTGTGGGGAAATAACAGGGTGCACCCTTGCACTAGAAAAATTGGGCAAAATGTATAAAACAACTGTTTTTGAACTTTGGGCAATAGGCCACATAGAACAAGGATCCTGCAGAGAAGAGAAATCTGATGACCCTACCATTGCCCCAGATTTGCTGAGAGGGAATTTTCAGTAGGCAGTGCAAGCAAGGAAAACTAAAGCACAGCCTAGTGATATTGAGGCACTGAGGAAATAATTATTTAGAATTTGTGAAGGCCTAGATGAATAGAATTTGCAAGTCAGAGTTCTGTGGAGAAATGAGCTTAGCAGAGAAAGAGTTACAGAAATCTGCTTAGTCATCTTGAGTCTTTGGTTGAATACCTACCTATACGTTCGTTGGATGAAAACTCCACAAATAGGGGCAAAAAACAACTTTGAAGGAAGAAAAATTTTCCAACAGCTATAAGCTAAACAATTCCTAGAGCTCACACAAGACTGAGTATCACTTGATTTTCATGACCAGATTGGAAAGAACTTGTTAAACAACTATGAGAAGCCTGAGAAGAGTCATGCCTTAGTAGTTGGGCTAAGTTTCTCTATATGCAATACAGCTTTAGGTTCATCCTAAAATAGGCTCAAAACAATACTCAAAGAAGCACATTGTTTAGAAAATAAATTAAATGATGTAACAATGTCCAACACTCTTTCAAAGGTTACAACAAAATTTAGCACTCAAATCATATATATATAGCAGCCAATCAAAAAGTGCTAGATACATGAAAATGCAAGAAATTGTGTCCCATAACTAGGGAAAAATTTGAAAGAGTTCTTAATACAGTTATCATAAATATATTCAGGCTTTTAAAGAAAGTTGAACCTAATGAAAAGAGATATGGAAGAAATTCCTCAAAAACAAATGGAAAATGTTAGGTTGTATATATGGTAGTAGAATAAAAATTAAAAAAAAAAATTCATGGAACTGCACTACACAGTGAATCCTAAGTTACACCATGGACTATAGACACTAATACAATTGTAAAAATGTGCTTTCTCCAATTCAATAAATGTTTCATACCAATGTGTGCCAGTTTGAAAATATAATGTACCCCAGAAAAGCCATGTTTATGATCAGGATTCTAATCCTGATCAACATGTCTGTTGATAAGGTAGATAAAAGGAGTATCAGACACAAGGTTCTCACAATCACACAGTCACATTGTGAAAGTTATATCGTTATACAATCATCTTTGTCTTATTTTACTCTTCCCCCTTTTGGTCAAGAAGATTTTCTCAATCCCTTGGTGCTGAGCCTCAGCTCATTCTAGGATTTCTGTCCCACATTGCCAAGAAGGTTCACACCCCTTGGAGTCATGTCCCACATAGACAGGGGAGGGTAGTGAGTTTGCTTATTGTGTTGGCTGGAGAGAGAGGCCACATCTGAGCAACAAAAGGGTTCCTTTGGGGGTGACTCTTAGGCCTAATTGACCTATCATTTGTGGGGTTAAGCTTCATATGAACAAACCTCAAGATTGGGTGTTCAGCCTACTGCTTTGGTTGTTCCCACTACTTGTGAGAACATAAAGAGTTCAACTTGGGGAAGTTGAATTTCCCCCTTTCTCACCATTCCCCGAGGGAGCTTTGCAAATATTTTTTTATTCACTGTTCAAATCACTCTGGGATTTACTGGGGCATCACTCTGGACAAACCAACAAAATCTCATGTCCTACTCAAGGTTCCATGTACTTACGGTGTTCAATTAAGCTGTCTACACAAGTTATATTAAGAAATGCACTAGTCATAATATAAATTTTGTACCAAATGAACATTTTTTGCTTTAGTCTCACACATAAGTTAAAATTTTAAAATATTGATTACCATCTATTTTCAACACCCTGCAGTAATGACATTCCTTTGTTCTTCCTCATGCAAAAACATTTTTAAAATTTGTACATTTAGTCGCTATCATTATACACTCTAGGCATTCCTAGATTATACCATCTCAGTCTTTATGGTCTATCCTTCTTTCTGATTTCATTTGTGCCCCCAGCCCTCCTCCCTCTATCATTCTCACATTCAGCTTCATTCAGTGTTTTAACATAATTGTATTACAGTTAGGTAGTATTGTGCTGTCCATTTCTGAGTTTTTACAATCACTCCTGTTGCACAATCTGTATCCCTTCAAATCCAATTGCCCAATATCTTACCCTATTTCTAGTTCCTTATGGTCTCTGTTACCAATGAAATTCTCCAAGTTTATTCACTAATGTCAGTTCATATCAGTGAGACCATACAGTTTACTAGAGTTATTTGAAGGGGAAACATTTTGGAGAAAAGACAGTTGCTTCAGAGCTGACAGAGATGCAAACATTTGGAGATGCTTGGAATGCTGACAGAGAGTGTATGCCTAGACATGGATGTTTGGAGGTGCAGAGCCCAGAATAATTCACCTACTGCCTTTCCATGAGATGCTAAGCAAGCCAGAGCCCAGAGCTGTGTCCTGGAGGATCCAAGTGAAGAAAACCACTGGCATTTGTAGCTGGAACTACAAAACCAGGAACAAGGATGAGCAGAAGCCAGACACATGCCTTCCCATGTGACAGACATTGGCCTTTCTTGAGTCCAGTTATCTTTCTCTGGATGCCTTAGTTTGAACATTTTTATGGCCTTAGAACTGTAAACTTGTAACTTAATAAATTCCCATTTTTAAAAGCCATTCCATTTCTGGTAAGTTGCATTTCTGGCAGCCTTAACAAACTAAAACATAATGCAAGGTGTTAATGGTAGGTATATAGGAATCCTGTATTTTATGCATGAGTGTTCTGTAAATCTACAACCTCCTTAATGAAGAAAATAATTTTAAAAATAAAACAACACATGGAGTCTGCAGAGATGAAAAATAAAATATTTGAAATATGATTTTCACTGGATAGGCTTAAAACAAATTACACATTTTGGAAGAAAAAGAGATTCAAAATGCATGAAGCAAAAACTGAGCTGAAGAGAGAAATGGAGAAATCCACAAATATAGTAGAAAGTTTCAACACCCTTCTCTTATTGATATAATGGCAGTAAAAAAATCCAATAGGACACAGAAGAAACTATCAACCAACTAGATATAATTAACATGTATAAAACACTCCACTCATCAGCTGAAGACTGCACAGTCTTTCATTTATCAAAATAGACCATATTATATGCCATAAGGCAAGTATCAATACATTTAGAAGATTGAAATCATACCAAGTTGGTTTTGTGACCCACAGTGGAATAGAAATTAGAAATCAACAAGAGAAAAAACCATGGAGAAAATTCCCACATAACTGGAAATTGAACTTGCTGAGTAAACAATGAATTAAAAATTTAATCACAAGAGAAATTAAAAAAATATTTTTAACCACATAAAAACATTATGTTTTGCTTAGAGTGAAAAATATAATTTTAATGCTTATAGAAGAAGTAAACAAAGATTTAAAACCAGTAATCTAAGCATCTGCAATAAAAAGCTGGAAAAAGAAAACAGTAAACCCAAAATAGGTAGAAGGAAGTTAATGATCAAGATAAGAGGTAAAATCAATGAAACAGCCCCTCCCACCAAAATAGGGAAAATTGATTAAAGTCTTAATTAATCAACAATTTCTATTGATCCCTACTTCCTAATATGGCTCTTATATATTATATAACTGTGCCTAAGTAACATAAAAGTTTTTACATGTTGTCCAAAATTGAGGGAAAGGATTATGTTGTTTTCATTTCGATGTCTGATATCTGATATCTCTACTGTCTGGTGTAGATATCACCTTTTAAATAATACATGTTCAGTAATTATTTGATCAACTAATTCACAACTTTCCCCTCATATATTTCAAATAACGAGATGGTGAAGACTAGGCAAATTCACATAAATAGCATAGTACAACCCAGAAAAGTACAGTGGTAGGGTACAAAAATTAGCATCAGAAAACCCACCTAAATTGTGTTATTCTACGCAAGTCCTTGAGACTCCCTGATTATCATGGGTAGAAGTGGATATGATTTAAATAACAAATAATGATAAGAAGTTTGAGATCTCCATTTAACAAAAAAAGAAAACACAATCACTAAAAATTATTTCATTGATAGGGATATGGGACTTGAACTTGGTTTCCAATCAAATCTCACTCCTTTCTATATAAGAATCCTGCTGCAGGGCGGGCCGCGGTGGCTCAGCGGGCAAGAGTGCTTGCCTGCCGTGCCGGAGGACCCCGGTTCGATTCCCGGCCCCAGCCCATGTAAAAAAAACAAACAAACAAACAAACAAAATATAATAAAACAAGAAAATGTTTAAAAATGTTTCCCTTTCTTCCATCCTTCTTTCCTTCCTTTCCTCCCTCTCTCTAAAAAAAAAAAAAAGAATCCTGCTGCATTTTCATGTGGCATAGAAAAATTCACCCTTCTTTTGTGTTATCTCTCTGAACTGTGATTCCAAGCAAACTTACTAGACACGAGATCTTGAGGTCAGATACAATGACTTCTCAAATTTGTCTTTCTAGAACCTAGCAAGTTCCTGGCATAGACTAGGGCACCAAAATTGTTGTTGAATGGGGAAATTGGGGAACTGGATATCAGAGCCTGGAGAAAAGAAAAATGGCTACTACTTTAATTTTAAAAAAGAACCAAACTAGGATCCACTGCCTGATAACTCTAATTTCTCCATGTAACACTTGCCACTTGAACCTCCAAGGATGAAGTTAAATGTTCGGTTCTATGCTGCCTTTTGCCAGGACCTCCCTGATCCTCAGACTCCAAATTACTTTCAGACTATTTGGCAATCTCTGCTCTTTTCTATGAGTACTGGAGAGCTTTTCTCTTTGACACACAATTTCCATATATTGCTTTCTTCCCACATGAGACCTGTGGAATTTACCCATGCTTTTAAAACAAAATATAAATAGTGAACAGAAAAAAAATGTAAACTTGACTGGCACAACTACAAAGCTGGAATTTTTTGCAAGGCATTCCATGATCAAGTCACATTGTCTTTTTCAATAAAAATCCCTTTCATGTCTGCTGCCCAAAGTACATCTATCCTTTAGGTTCTGTTCTAATCCTGCTTCTCTCTATGCTCAGTCCCAGTGACCCTTGAGTGCCAATTTGAAACTATTATGTACCCCAGAAAAGCCATGTTTTAATCCAGATCCAGTCTTGTGGGGGCAGCCATTTCTTTTAATTCTGATTCACAACTGTAGGGTGGAAACTTTTAATTGGGCTATCTCCACGGAGATGTGGGATGCCCAATTGTGGGTGTGGCCTTTTGGCTAGATGGAGATGTGACTCCACCCATTTAAGGTGAGTCTTGATTAGTTTACTAGAGTCCTTTAAAAGGGGAAACATTTCGAAGAAACCTCAGATGCAGATGTAGACAGACATTTGGAAATGTAGAGGCAGACACTTGGAGAGCAGTTGCTTCAGCGCTGATGGAGACATGGATGTTTGGAGATGCTTGGAGTGCCCACAGAGAGAAAAGATGCTTAGACATGTACAGAGCCCAGCAGACATCACCATGTACGTTCCCATGAGATGCTAAGCAAGCCAGAACCCAGGGCTATGTCCTGGAGTAACCAAGTGAAGGCCTACAGATGCTTAGAGAGGAAACCACTGACATCAGAAGCTGGAAGCAATGGGACTGGGAACAAGGACCAGCAGATTCCAGTCATGTGATGTCTCAGCTGACACAGGTGTTCTGGACAGTATCAACCTTTCTTGCATGAAGGTAACCTCTTGTTGCCTTACTTTGGACATTTTCATGGCTTTGGAACTGTAAACTTATAACTTACTAAATTCCTTTTTAAAAACTATTCCATTTCTGGTATAGTGCATTCTGCCAGCTTAACAAACTAATACACCCTGCTTCATCTAAATTTCTCTAGCAATTATAAAGGGTGCCACAAAATTTTAAAACCCATTTAAAATCTATTCCATAAAAATAATTAATTCTGTTCTGCACTCTATTTTTTAAATGCTTTCATGAACCTCATTTGACCTTTGTAATTATTTAAGAGTTAGAAATTGGTGTTAATATACCCATTTTACAGATAAGGGTCAGAGAACCTCAGGAACTTGTGTAGAGTTATGTAATTAAGCAGTGAGATTTCTGATTCCAAACCTGTCTACAGAATTCAATGGCCCCACATGGTTTATGTGTGCTCATCTTGTCTTCCCAATCTCCAACCTAAGCCTCACATGTCCTCCCAACAGAACCTCATGGGGCATTAGGCTCAAAGCAACACACTTAATAGTCATCTACCTCAAAGTATATATCAGTATAAAATTCCTGTTTGTCCTAAAAGCATCATATTTCTGTTCTTTTGTTATGTTAAACATTCTTTGCTTCAGGTTTTAAGTAGATTCTCAGATACTTATGTTTACAAGGCTAGAATGAGAGAACATGGTAAAAACAAGCGTTGAGGACCCTCGAGATCATATAGTCTACCATACTTCTTATCCACACCTCCTTTTGATCAAAGACATACTGATTTTGTGAGGGACATATCCCATGTGTTCTGTTGGTGGAGGGCTCTCCCTTTCTCCTCACCACACATAGGGCTGGGCATGTGACTCAGGTCCAGACTAACACTCCCTTTCCCTCCCTTCACTGGTCAACCTTATTGGTATAGTGGCAGGCACATGACCCAAGTGCAGCTAATTAGAACCCTCCTTGGGATCTTTTTCTTTTTACCAGGATTTAGGAAGGTTGCTTTTTCCACTGATAGTGTAGGACTCCTGGATTTTGAGTCTCCATCATACAGTTTATAAGGAAAGAGCTTCCCTGATATAAATGGAAACTGAATTCCATCATTTGAGTCCCTAATCCTAACCATGCCTAAATTCAGCACTTTAATACTTAAACTGTTCAAGTCATATTATTTGATCCTCAACAGTTGAAACTGCAGTGTCTAAATATCTGTTTCTTTACTAAAAAGCAAGTATATAACCATGTCAAGGGAGTTTTGATGGTCACAACTGAAGAAGTCAAATCCATTGTCATGTTCCAAGGACAAATATGGAGCTGCAGAGAGGAGGAAGAAAATCAAGGACGGTGAATCTAACTAGCACATGAATATGGTGAGTGCCATGAAATAAAGGCAAAGAGATGACCAGAAGGTCTAGAACTTTCATGTTAAGTGGTACTGGGATGTCAATGTTATTGGTCTGGACTGCGTGTAGTTTGGCTAGATATGACTCGAATTATAGGAAAATGTTGGAGTGGGTAATTTTTAGGGAAATTTAGGAATTCTTCTTTAAAATGTAGATGGTACAAAAACTGCCTGGCTGTGGAAGAAAAGCAGCAGATGTTTTTACTGGTTGGATCTAATGCAAAACTGCTCTTTTCCCCAACTTGTAAAAGCTCCACATTGAAGCACTTGCAGATTAAAAGCATTTCCTGAAAGCACTTGGAACACTTTACAGTTTTCATTCTTTAATTCTTATATGCAGGTACTCTTAAAAATATTATGGAAAACTACTCCACCAGGCAGGACTCAAGAAAGCCTGAGAAAGATAGAGAAGTTGTCTGCATTGATTTTGAGACCATTTATATCTAATTATTTGAAAAATTCGGTCTTGGCAGTTTCTCAATTGAGATAAGGCAAATGGCCATTTGACACCAAGAAGCAGGAGAAGCAGCAAATCAGATCCAGGAAACTTGAAGTTGGAAGCAAAGCTGGTTTCATTTCTGGGAGTTAAGATCCCACTTCTCACTCTCTGGCTGCAAGTATTTTACATTGAAATTGGCAGCTCCTGACCAGAGAGAAGGCTGCTTCTTCAGTGTAGTAATTTTCTTTCTCCTCTTTCGAAACTCAGAAAATTCAGGCTCAAGTTTTAAGACTTTCTTTGATTTTTAAAATTCAAATAGAGTGCAACAATTTCTGAGCCTGATTAAAGAACATATTTAATCCCCAGATAATGTACTATTTATTGCTCTTGCTTTGTTTAAAGAAGTGGTACATGGTCATTTCAGAAAATTTGGAATATTACAATTAAGCACACCAAAAGCCAACTGTAATCCCTAGACCCTGAGATAATTACTGTTTCTGTTTTGAGGTATTTTCTGGGTATATTCTGTCCTTAGTGATATTTCTTTTTATTAGTGATATTTTATAATGATGATTCATATTCCGCATACTAAACTGTAATCCATTTTTTATCTTTAAGCATCATGCTACTCTCTCAAATGGATGCCCCATCGTTTATTTAGCCCATCCCCATCATTGAATGTTTAGGCTGTGACTGAACAACCTCTACCACAGACAAACATCTAGAATAAACATCCTTGTAGATTAAACTATATGCATATCCATGAAGATCTTCTTATGATACAATTCAGAAGTGAAATTCATCCCTGTTTCTCAGAGTAACAACTTGGCATTTTACCTCTTTATAATTAGTTTATGATGTAAATATTGGTCCAATGCAACTTTTAAGGAGTTAGAGGTAAGCGTGGTGAGTTGATACTTTGTCAGTGCTATGACTGGGATTTAGGATCTGCAGCTTGATTGGATGGGCAGAGTTATTTGAGGAAATAGAGACAGAGGCGAGCTTGAGGACTCAATTCGTTATGTGGGGGTGAAATTGTGATTCTTGAGTGCTTATGGGGTTGAATACTACTCTTGATACTGTACATACAATCCCTCATCTTTACAAGTCTCTAAGGTATGTATTATCACCATTATTATA
Organism: Tamandua tetradactyla; assembly: GCF_023851605.1. Classification (NCBI taxonomy): domain Eukaryota; kingdom Metazoa; phylum Chordata; class Mammalia; order Pilosa; family Myrmecophagidae; genus Tamandua; species Tamandua tetradactyla. Next base: position 18,223,423 of record NC_135345.1, read on the forward strand.
AAAACACAGCAATTGAGGCTCAGTGTTTAGCTGAGTATTTTTCCAAAGGTCATCATTCTAGACCAGGGTTTCTTAGTCTTGTTACTATGACATTTTGGTCTGGATAATTGTTTTGGGTCAGGGTTGGGGGGTGATCCTGTATGCTAGTAGGATGTCTAGAAATATCCCTAGCCTCTACCCATTAGATACCAGTACCCCTCCTGTGACACCAACAGTGTTTCCAGATATTATCAAATGTCCCCATGATGTGAAGAGGGAGGGCAAAATTATCCCTGGTTGAGAACCATCATTCTAGGGAGGAGTAAAGACAAAATTCAAAATCTGATCTGAATGAAACCCATGCATATATTCTTTTCCCCTGAGTTTATCACCGCTATCTGGAAGAATAGTCAAGATTTGCTCTAGGGTCCTGGAAGAATAGTCAAGATTTGCTCTAGGGTCCTGGTTGGTACCAGGCCCCATTTCTCACCAAAGCCATTGACCAATGGTTTTTCCATTTCCTTAAAGTTTCATGCCCATGCTCTTGGCAGTCAATTTTACTTGCATACCTCTGAAAAGATAAGCAAGATTTCCCCATCTTCCCTTCCTGTTCCCCACTCCCAAAAATAAACATGACTTTTTCACTTACATGCTTCTCTTTTCATTTGTCTTAAGTAAAAAAAGGAGATTTATTGGACAGGAGCGGCAGATAAAGCTAGGTTTTGGAGCAAGAGTGCTCTGGGTTTGAATCTGGACTTGCCAGCAGTGTGAACTATAAGCTACTTAACCGTTTTATGTCTACTATTTTTCATATGTATGTTGGGGATTAAAAATAAGACCAAATGATATTTTGAAGGATAAATTACCTAGTTGATAATATTCAAAAATATCAGTTTGCTAAACTTCACCATTCTCTTCTTTTCCAGGAACCTGCTTTGCTCATAGTATTTCTCTTTCATTCTTTGTTTCAAAACAGCATAAGTAAGATCATAATTTAGTATAGTATGAAACACTGAAAAAGAATCAACTATAACCGACTACCTTTGAAAACTTCTGTTTTTTGAACATGTGTATATGTATTTTTACCTATTTATAATCATGTATGTATATAATTTTGTGTCCTGGCTTCTTTACTTAATATTGCATCTATATGACACAGAAACATTACTACATAGTTTTCTTCATATATATATATATATATATATATATATATATATATATAATTTAGTATATATATACTAAATTAATAGTCCCTGTAGTTTATGTAAGTGTCTGCCTACTTCCAATATTTAGATTACTTTTGATCTGGGACTGTTATCAATAATACTGTCATACATATATGTGTTCCTAAGGATAAATTTCCAGGCTAGATGAAAGGAAATGCACATATTTATGGCTTTAAATATATTAGAAAACTGGATTCTGAAAAGGTAGCTCCAGTCTGTATCTACATTACAATGAATGTGTGCAAAGATTAGACCATGGGGGATTAATAAGAATGTGATTTGTCCTCTCCCACTGTATACCTTTTATGTTAACTTTTTAGGTGCTGGTTTAATATGCAAAAGAGGATACTTCATTATCATTTAATTTATATATTTTTACATACTGATGAAATTGTATTGTTTTTACATATGTTTGTTGATACTATTTTCTTATGCTATTCTTTCTGCATCTTCTGATCTCTAATCATTTTGTCTTCTTAGTCTACAAATGAAAACTAAGTTTTAATTTTGCTAAACAAAACATCCCTTTAATTTTCTCCTCAAATCCTGACCTTGTTTCTCTCCTTTGCATCATACCTAAATTTTAAAAGCAATTTTTGATGTTAAAGCAATATTCTGAAATCGATAGCAGTGGAAAATTTAGAAAGCATAAAAATAAATAAAAATTCCTAGTTTTACCACCTGAAGATAACTACTGTTAAATAATTCTTTGTTGAAAATTATTAAATTGCTAAAATTATTACACTACCATAGAGTTTTTAAATTTATTATAGAGTTTTATTGCTTACGTATGTAAAAAGTAGGGTGATATTGAATGTGGTGTGATATTCTAATTTTTTTCACTGAATGCCATGTTATTAGTATTGTCATATCATTAATCTCAGAAAACATTAAGTGGTCAAACCATATTCCGTAAACGAGCTATATCATTCTGAGTTTGACTATTACCCTATTAAACACTTATGCTAGAAACATTTTCCTTGACATTACAATTAATATTGCATTGAGTATCTTTATGCACAAATCTATACTCATGTTTGACTATTGCTTCAGAATAGTTTTCTGGAAGTAAGTTTACTGATTCCACAGATATAAACTTTCTTACAACTCTCAATTCACATTGCTAAATTGCATTTCAGTCCATTTGTGCCAATTTATACTACCCAGTCATAATGGGTGAGTGCTTATCTAATATATCTTTGCCAACTCTGGGATTGTCTTTGAAAATTATACTTGAAAAATATAAGCTCATTGAATTTGAATTTGAGTATTAGAAAGACATGATTTTTCACAAGTCCACATTTGTCACTTTACTTATATAAATTAGTGACTAACATCCGTTTCTTATTTTTGTTTTAGACTATGAGTAATTTTTTATTGATTGTTAAAGATTCTTTATAAGTTAAGAATATGATCCCATTGTCAGTGTATTTCTTATGAATAGTTTTCTTTGTATGCCCTTTTCATTCAAAGTATTCCATAATTATGTTTGATACAGAATGTCCTTTTTAGAAAGATCTTCTTCCCTACCACAAGATCCTCAAGATTCTTCCAATATTACCTTTCAGTTCTTTTTATTTTTTTACATTTAGCATATAAATTAATCTAGGTTTGTTCTATTTTATGGTATGTGACGGAAAGCTAAAAAATATTTTCTTCAATAGACAATTTCTTCAATAATATTTATTGAATAATACATCCTTTAACTTATTGGATGTGAAGCTCCTTTTATCATATATTAAATACTACATGTACTAGCAGTTTTTCCAAGTTCATTTTATTTTATTTTCTAATGATTGTAGCTTTGCAATATTGCTGAATATGTGGTAAGGCATGATCCCATCTTATTTTATTTTATTTATAAACTTTTCTTTGACACTGTAATGGTGACACATGTAAATTTCATGTGTCAACTTGACTAAGCTGTGGTGCCCAGTAGTCTGGTCAAATACTAGTCTAGATGTGCTATGAAGTTATTTTGTTGATTATATATGCGAGTGGGCCTGTCCAATCAATTAAAGGTCTTAAGAACAAAACTAAGATTTCCCAGAGAAGAAGAAATTTTGCATTGAGATTGCAACATAGAAATCCTGCCTGAATTTGTGGCCTGCCTACCTGCCCTATAGATTTTGGACTTACTGACCTCCAAAACATTTGAATTAACAATCCAATAATTTTCAAAGACAATTAATATAAGGATATATTAAGGCCATATCTTTTTGGTTCTGTTTCTCTGGAGAAATGTGACTGACACAGCTACTAATTATCTGTTTATTTTTTCTTTAAAGGTCTGATTTTTTCCCCAGGTTTTCCCCTGAAATTTTATTAGGATTTTTATTGGAATTACATGAAAACAGTTATAGTCCCTTCCATAAAAGAGTGTAATATTCTAAGAGGGAAAGATAATAAACATATAAACAAACGAATGAATATGTAATTTCAGATAATGATATATGCATTGAAGGCAGCAAACAGTATTTGATGATTGAAAATAAGAGTAAGTGGGATTTGGAAGGCTGAGAGCGAGGTTACTAAAGTAAGAGTATTCAAGCAGAACCTTTTTAAGTTGATGTCTTTTAAGCCCAGGTCAGAAGAATAGAAGGATCCAGTCACCCAAAGAACATGAGGGAAGGGCATGCAATGCAGCCACAACAGCATATGCAAAGGCCCTGAGGTGGGGATACCTTGGCATATTTGAGAGTCTTAAGCAATGTGGGTGTGCCGGAATCTTAATAAACAAGGAATGGAGGTGGGAGATGAAACTGAGCAGCATAGCAAGGCCAGAGTTATGAGTCTTATATTTATGTTATATAAGATGCAGTGGGAAGCCATTGATCATATTGTGATCAGATTTGTTTAAAAATGATTATTCTAGCTATTTGTGCAAGGTAGATTGGCTGGGAATAAGAGGAAGGAGATCAATAAGAGTCTATTGCTTATAGATTTGTAAAGCATGATAATAATAATAATAATGTATAGAAACAGTGTTCTAGTTTGCTAGCTGCCAGAATGCAATACACCAGAGACAGATTGGCTTTTAATAAAAGGGGATTTATTTCATTAGTTCTTCAGAGGAAACGCAGTTAATTTTCATTCGAGGTTCTTTCTTACGTGGGAAGGCTCAGGGTAATCTCTGCTGGTCTTCTCTCCAGGCCTCTGGGTTCCAACAACTTTCCCCGGGGTGATTCCTTTCTGCATCTCCAAAGGCCTGGGCTGAGCTGTGAGTGCTGAGATGATATGGCAAGCTGCTTGGGCTGTACTGCATTGTGCTCTCTCATTTAAGCACCAGACAATTAAGTCAAATGTCATTCATTGCAGCAAGCATGCCTCTTAGTTGACTGCAGATGTAAATCAGCAACGGATGAGGTTCACGTACCATTGGCTCATGGCCACAGCAACAGAACTAGGTACCTTCACCTGGCCAAGTTGGCAATTGAATCTAACTACCACAAACACTTTTGCACATTATTTTGTATTCAGCCTCTTTATTGAAGTATCTCTTTATTATAATTCTAGAAGTCTTTAAGTTGATTCATTGAGATTAATAGATAGATAATCATTATTTCCAATGGATATTTTTCTGATTATTTACAGTAGTCATACATATTATACCATTTCATATTTTATAATATTGTCCTGATGTAGTATAGAAGAAATATTAGTCAGTGTGACAGTGGTTGTTTTTCTTTTCCTTGATTTTAATGGTAAGGCCTCTTGTATGCCATGATTAAGTATGGTGTTGAATTTTGGACCAAAATAAAATTTAAATATAATACTATATTAACACATCTTTATTGGTAGTAGATATACAGTTGTAGCAATGCAATCATCTATGTGATATCCTCTTTTGCTCTATTATGCAGTCTGATCCTCTTACCACTTAGAACTCAATCTTGAGACTCCATGATAGTTGAGACTGTTAACTAAAATAAGGAGTCCCAGAGAAAGGAAATTAATTGGCTTATCAAAGTAACACAGGATTATCTGATTCTGTCTTCAAGTCTCTGCAAATACAGCTGTCATGGTTAGGGACGTGTGTCAACTCGGCCAAGTTGTGGTAGCCGTTTATCTGATTGGGCAAGTACTGGCCTGTCTGTTGCAATGAGGACATTTCATAGGATTAGGTCAGCTGCATCCACAGCTGATTCCATTTGTAATCAGCCAAAGGGGAGTGTCTTCTACAATTAGTGATGCTAAATCTAATCACTGAAGCCTTTTAAGGAGGACTCAGAGGAGACAGGCCCCATTCCTGCTTTGGCTTGTGAGCCTCTCATGTGGAGTTCATCCAGACCCTCCATCGGAGTCATTGGCTTCACAGCCTGCCCTGTGGATTTGGACTCTGCGTTCCTGCGGTCACGTGAGACACTTTTATAAATTTTATATTTGCAAGTGTTCCCTGTTGATTCTATTTATCTAGAGAACCCTAACTAATACAACAGCTTTATATATTATATGGCATCTCTTTGAGCCCATTTTTTATTTTACTTGATGAACCTTAGGCCTGTAAGTAGAAAGGGCCAGAAAAGATAGAAAGGAAAGAATCAGGGATGCAATTGGATCAATGAAAGGACCAATAGTCTTAGAGACTCTTTACTGCATGGTTCAAATGCCAGTTCAGCCCTTATTACCTGTGTAGCTCCAGACAGGATATGAAATTGCTAGGGATAAGAATATCAATTGCAGGAGCACTATGAAGATTGGATGGGAACATTTAAGTAAAGGATTGAGCACAGTGGTTGGCCTGGAATTGGGCTAAGAATATTTTGTGTTAAAATGCTAAAATGCTAGCTTGTTCAATTCTCCCAACAACCCTATGAGGTAGATATTATCATTACCATCCCAGTTTTACAGAGGGGTGAGATGAGACCCTGAAAGGCTCAGTAATTACCATAAGGTTCCATGCCGCTCTGGGACATGAACTCAGATAATGTGGCTCCCAAGTCCTTGCTGTTAACCATCATGTGACATTCCCGCTTGGTCTAAGTACAGTGTTGCTTTCTCATTCTCTACTCACCAAGCTTGCAAGCCTTTAGAAACCAACCAAGTACAACTCCTCTGTCTTAAAACTGAGGAATCTGGGGACTAGAGAACTAAGTGACTTTCCTAAACCATAACACAAATGAGTGACAAAACTAGGACTAAATTCCTGGGGTCCTGATTCCATTTTCTAGCTCTGCAAGTAGAAATACCTTCTAGGATTGCCACTTTGGAACATTTTGGGCTTGCCTTCATGCTGCTGCACAGACTTCAAAACTTGTAAAGTGGAAAGAGACATTTATCTGCATTGCACAATTCATTTCAACTAATTAAAAAAAAGAAACAAAAACTTTTTCTGGAGGTCAGAGGCTTCAAGAACTTAAATTGTAAGCCTTTGGAGTTCTTTGTGATGATGCTAGAACTGTGTTCTATTTATTATATCTTAAATTCAGGAAGAAGCATAAGCAAAAAGTGAAAATTGAACAAAGAAAAATGAAAACAAAATCTACACATATACGTCTTGTAAGTTTACTTAAGTCTTAATGAACCTGGCCTTCTAGTTCTCTTCTTATAAATGCAAATGGTGCCATGCTTCAGATGCCAAAATGGATTTATTCTTAATCAATGTTTATGAAACAATGTCTAAAACACTAATTCTGCTTTTCCTACTTACTCATATGGTAACATCAGAGATCTGTTCCCATGGAGGAAATCTTCCCCAATAAACTTTGCTGAAAATATTTGGTGAGGAAGGAGTTGAGGTGGGATTACTCAACAACAAGTGGGTTGGAGGCTTAGGTTCTAGATATATATTCTGTACTACCAGCTCATTGTTGAAGGTCTTCACAATAATTTCTCTTTGATCGCCACATTGTAGTTCTGGCATCCCAGTAGTTTTTCTGTCCACTCTTTTAGCTGGCATTGCATTGAACCTGACTAAATATCATCTACCATTGGATTGATGGTGCCAAAAGAATCTGATAATTCTCCCTGGCATTGTTTTGGCCAGGTCTTTGGAATAAATCTAAGATCTAAGAGTTTGGAAGGATAATTCCATATCTCAAGAGTCCCTCTAATAGTGCTTGGCATGGTCAGTTACTTCCTTCTTGATTTCTTCCAGAGACAGGAAACTTATTACAACTTCACCATCATTATCATCACCCAATAGTTGTCATTTATTAGGAACTTATCACAAGCTCATTGCCTATCTCTCCCTGTAGGACCTTTTTAATCCTTTTAATTACTTTGTGAAGTAGATATTATTATCAACCAAATTTTACAGAATAGAAAACAGAGACTCAAAAATAAATATGTAAATTACTGGCTCATGGTTTCATAGCAGTGGAGATAAAGTTGAACCCAGTTCTCCCAGGGTCCTGAGCGCAGGCCCTATGGAGAGTTTCCTGCCTGCTAACTGAGAGGTTTTGGTTAGAAGGTGCATCATTTCCACCACTGGGTTTTATTGCATTACTTATCCATTTACAACTCAGGATGGTTCTCTATGGTCTTCACTGTGGAATCCATGCTTTACTGTGGCATGCAGCATTTTCAGAAGTGGACCTAACTCTCCCTGCCCTTGTCACCAGAGACTTTCCACAGTGCATTCTGTGCTCTGGTTCATGGGTTAAGTTACTTTACCCTGAATGATCCCAGGACTTTCCTTCCAGGGGTTGTTATGATTCTATTATTTCTGTCTGGAATGTTCTTTCTCTCAGCCACATTAAAAATCCTATTATCATTCCAGAGACATTGAAAAGTGGCATCTCCATTGAGGAATATCCATAGATCTCAATCGTTATTCCTTCTTTGATCACCAAGAATTCTTATGTTTGCTGTTTAACAGCACATGTGACAATGTGCTGTACTTAGCTGTTTACAAGTATGTGTCATCACTGTCAACTGTACTTTCAGTGAGGGCAAGGGTCATGCTGAGTGTATCTTTTAAGAGGTACGGTGGTGTACCCCATCAGTGAGTGAGCTCTGTAGCCAGACTTCCTGGATTTCAGTTCTGATCCTCTGAATCACTAACTGTGTGACCATGAGCAAGTCATTCAATCTCTCTGGGCGTCAGTTTCTTCTAGGTCAATTGGGGTGAAAATGGTAATACTCACATAGGACTCTTGTGAAATGAATGAATACATATATGCAAAGCACATGGAAAAGCAAATTGGCATATAGCATTCAATAAATATTCGTTAGTAATAGCAGTAATTAAAATCTTCATTGCCTATCACAGTAGATGATGTGGCCTATATGTATAGTCAATAACTATTTGGTTATTGAATGGATGAATTCCTCATTAAAAAAAAAAATCTTAGTTTCTATACCACTTCCCATTTTGTATCATATTTTGTTTTTGTTCATTAACTTTAGGTTTCTGTCTTATTGTTTTTGCCATACCCTTAATACAGTAACCTGTTTAGTATGTAGGGCCCTCTAAATCTGGACCCTTCCTCTACTTTGCTCTATCCTTCCCAGGAATCAGAGTCTTTTCTTGACTCTCAGTCTCAGACATGAGCTTCCATCAGCTGACAGTCCTGCCTCTTTGCTCTGAATTCTGAGCAGACCCTACCTGGATACCTGCCTCCCTGTCTCGGATGCCTCTCTTCCTGCCCACTCTTAGTCTGAAATGTGCTTTGCTATTTCCCATCTGTTGGGAACCTGTTATACCCCCAGACTGACTGGGCTTTCAACACCCACTAGACTAGGCATCTAGTCCTGGCCCACCAACTTTTGCCGCATCCCTTGTAGCTAAGCTTAGTTCTAATTTCTGGCCCTGCCCTACTGACCTGACTTGTGGATTCACTGAAATATATGTTGTTTTAGTCTGCTAGGCAGCCAAAAATGCAAGACAAGATAAAATGGCTTAGCTTATAATAATGGGAATTTATTAGTTTACAGATTTACAGTTCTGAGGCTGTGAAACTGTCCAAATCAACACAACATTAAGATGATACCTTCTTCCTGAAGGCAGGCTGCTGGTGATCCATGGCAAGGCAGATGACAGCATCTGCTGGTCTCTCCCTCTCTTCTGGGTTTCCTTGCTTCCAGCTTCTGGCTTCTTTGGTTTCTTTTCTGTTTCTGTGGCTTTCGCTTTCAGCTTCTTTGGCTTTCTCTTTGCTTGTCTGAATTTCATTCTCTTTTAAAGGCCTCCAGTAAGAAGATAAGATCCATCCTGAATGAAGTGGGTAACCTCTTAAGATCGTCTTTACGGAAAGAGCCTACTTACAATAGTTCCGCACCCACAGGGATAGATTAACTTTAAGATCGTTTTTTCTTGGGTCCATAAAGCCTCCAAACCATCACACACCCAACATATCTCAACAAAACAGCAAAGCTGGGGAAGGATCAATTTGTGTTGTAACTAGAATATTATTATCACCTTTTGCGCATTATTAAAAGAAATATCACTTAGCCAACCTATTTTCCTTTGAGGGTGTCCTTGAGGTGAACAACTATAAGGCATATATATAAATGGTGAAGCACAGGGAGACATTCAAAATATTTAACAAACAATGGAGTATGAGCATACCCAAACCAGAGTAAAGGCTGGAGGTATGCAATCAGTTTGGTTTTAACTATGTGTATCCACCAAATAAGCTCAATAATGGAAGCTACAGCTACAGAATTCTTTTGTGCCCCAAATGTCTTTTTTTTTTTTGTAATTATCTTTTGTCTATACAGACCTTTTGCTCTTAGTTTTGCCAGATTTAAAATATACAGGGCACCTTGTTAAACTTGAATTCCAAATAAGCAATGACTAATCTTTTACTATAAGCATTTCTTGGGTACAGTTAATATTAAAGGGGGTTTTCTGAATTTTGTTTTAATTGAAGGAGATGAATAGAAATCACAACGTGAAAATCAAGTACAGTGAAAGGTAAATAAAAGAAAGAAGACCTGGACTCTGTTTTACTTAGACAACAACGCTGGTCACATGTTGGAGTAGAGACTGCCTGAGCCAATTGCTCCCTGGGGATATCCAGGGAAGTCTGATTTATTCCATGTTCTGAAAATGCACAAATTGCACGTCTAGAGAAATTGAAATGCGGCATCATGCACAGCCTCAGAAAGGCTAATGCTTGGCTTCTATAACTTAAGGGAGTATATTGCCTTTTCTATTTGGCAAGATTTGTGCCATTCCTTAACGAGTATTTCCAGCAGCCATAGTCCCAAGCCCTCTGTTTTCCACAGTGTTCAGGTCTCTCTAATATTGGGGAACTTCTGCACGAGGCTGTTTGTGCCAACCAGGGGTCATGGTGCAGCTCAATGGACTGCATCAAACCATTGGAATCATGCCTTGGGGTCTGAGGGGTAAAGTCCCAACTCTCTAGAGTGATATTTCAAGCAGTTCACCACTTGCTGCAAGTTTATCTAGCTGTGCCCTTCCTAATATAGTTCACATCTCAGTCACATCTGGGACATTCATTGCTTTATGCACACACCTTGGTGCCTTGTTCTCTCAAACCTACACCCCTTGCTTTTTGTTGTAACTTCTGCCTGAGATGTTTATCTGCTTATCTTGCTGCTAGATAGATCCTAGACATAAACTTTCCAGTGTTCTGTGAAGCCCTCTTCTTCCATCCTAGTACCTTTCCACCTTTGTTTCTGCCCAGAATGGGGTGCCGAGGGGCAAGCGTGGGTAGGGATAAGGTTTCCTCTTTTGAGTTCCAGAGGGGCGATCGCTATCTGTTAGGATTTGAATTTATCTGTGAACAATGGGAATCTCTCCAAAATGATTTCAACAAATTAGGAGTTTTATTTTCCTACTTCACTGTGTCATCTGGAGGTTTGATTGCTCTGCCATAATTTTCAGAGACCAGGTTCTTCCTTTTTTCCTGATGAGCTATCCTTAGGATTGCATCCCAATCCAGGAACGTTTATTTCCAGATCTCCAATTGCAGAGACTAGATCAATTCATTCTGTATTTTTACCAGTGTTCATATCCCCCAGGACACCCAGAACAGTGACTGTGCAATAAATGCTTGTTGAATGAATGTTAAATTAATAAAAAATTGGAGAGATGATTTCTCATTGGGAAAAAAAAATGAGAAAAATGCAATTTTGGTAAAAATAAATGCAATCTCAAGCCATTGCCAGAAAATTTAGGAAGAACAGTCTATGCTTTTCCTTATTTGCCTCAGATGTCACACTTTGACTTACTTGAAACATGTATTTTTTCAGAACCTTAGTCCCTTTGATCTGAAAAATGAACTTAAAATATAGGCAGCCTCCATGAGAAAGTAATGCATTCCATTTTTCAACCAAGGATTTGTCAACAAATAAGTCACTGAAACGATGATCAGCATGTCATAAACATATAAGCCACAACAGTGACTTAAAACTGTAAAATTATGCCTATATCCTAGAAAATGAACATATTTTACAGTAAATATTTATGAAACAAAGGGTCCACATGTATATAAATTGTATTTATTACACATAAACACAACTCTATTTTGTGGCATAACGATGACCTAAAACTAATATGCTAGCAATAATAATCTTTTAAAGCTCTGGACTGGAGCCCATTGTGCTGATAACCTCAGGGCTTGCTTAGTCCCTGTCACATAGAAAATACTCAACAAACTCTTGTGATTTGAGTTTAACTGAATCTATGTGGAGTTCATAAAACCCTTTCCTTTCCCATCCATCATGCAATTTTACTCTTTCAACAGTCCTTCTCTGGGTTTAGTAGTGCAGACAGTATTCCAATTTAAGATAAACTGAAGCTCATAGAAATTTAGAGACAAGTTTTCCCAAGGTCAGAAAGTTATTAAATGGTGGTACTAAATCTCTTATTCAACTTTTCTGACAGTGAGTTCAAAATACTTCCCTGTTGGCTCACACAAACATTGATGATGCCCAAGGCCCAGGATTGCACAAAAAATTTGCATGCCCACCTTCTTTTAACCTTAATGAGTTTTCTTGGAACAGAGAAATTCAAAACTGTTTTCTTTATCCCAGTTCACCTTAATGTTGAATAATACATGACTGGAGTAAGTTTGCTATTGATAAATATGATAGGAATGGTGTTTTCCTTATTGAATGCTGGTTTTCGTGGGTAAAACCATCCTAAAAGGTATCCCTGTTCCTTTCCTATGCCACTTATTTTATGCAGAACTACAGTCCACTTCTGGAACAAAGTACCCTAGGTAACACAAAGCAATGACATTACCTTCTGTGGTCCTCTGTGCACTCCAAAGCACTCTTCATTCCGTGGAAAACCATTCATAACAAGTACTACTGTATTTTATAAAGCACCATCATGCATCTATCAAGAATTGTGAAATGGGAAGACAATGGTATGCCCAGAGAGCACCCTATATTGGAGAGTGTTCTAGTTTGCTAGTTGATGGAATGCAAATATCAGAAATGGAGTGGCTTTTAAAAGAGGGAATGTATTAAGTTGCAAGCTTACAGTTCCCAATTAAATGTCCCAATTAAAGCAAGTCTATAAAAATGCTCAAATTAAGGCACCTATGAGAGGTTACCCCCACTCAAGAAAGGCTGATGAATTTCAGGGTTTCTCTCCCAACTGAAAAGACACATGGCGGACAGATATCTGCTAGTTTTCTCTCCAGGCTTCATGTTTTATGAAGCTTCCCTGGCGGCATTTTCCTACTTCATCTCCAAAGGTTTCTGGCTACATAGGCCTTCATGGTTCTCATGACTCTGAAACTTCTTCCAAAGTGTTTCCTCTTTTAAAGGATTCCAGTAAACTAAGGCCCACCTGGAATGGGTGGAGTCCCATCTGCCTCTAATCAAAGATTAATACCCACAATTAGGCGAGTCACATCTCTGTGGAGATAATCTAATAAAGTTCCACTCTACAGTACTGAATAGGGATTAAAAGAAATGGCTGCCTCTGCAAGGTGGATCAGGACTAAAACATGGCTTTTCTAGGATGCATAATCCTTTCCATCCAGCATAGAAAGTGAATGTAGGTAAATGTTCAGATGCATGGGATCTGATGCCGGCTTCTGTGTGCTCCATTCTCTTCTCTGTGTCATAGTTTCCTCATCTGAAAAATGGTGTGAGAATAGAATTTATTCATATAATTGTTGTGAGAATCAAATGCACTAGAATATGTAAAGCACTGAACAATGCTTGGCAGTAGTGAGCTTTGATAATTGACTGCTAGTACTACCACTGGTAACATTGGCGGGAACTTCTACTAATTATCTGCTTATAGTGTGCTGATGGTTAGGAAACCAGATAATTATGCTCATCAAGGATGTTAATAAAGTAAGGATGTTTAAAATAAAGTAAAGGAAGGAAGTTAGTAAACTTAATGATGTCTGCACATAGATTGAGGGACTCGCATACAGAGTAAAGTGCTAGTTCTGTTTACAAGAATTTCAAAATTCTTTTTTGGTAGTCATAGTTATCTTTCTCCTACACTGTAAATTATAAGAAGGATGACATTCTTTATGTCTTGTTCACATCTGGTTGTCAAATAATTGGCACACTGTAGGTACTCAGTAAATGTTTATGGAATAAATGAATAAATGAATGGCTTTTCCAGAAGCTTAACTTGTGATTGAGTGTATCACCATTTAACTGTCCAATCTGTTCGGCACTCCTGTAGAGGGTGGCTGTCTTGACTTTGTTTCTGGATGTGTTGACATGGAGGGACTATAACTTTTATTAGTACTAATTTTTAGCCTCCCCATTACTGCAATCTCAATATTTCCATGTCACCTCTGCTCTTTTAATTATACAAAACATAATAAAAAAGGGATATAATTTCATATATTTAAATTTGCCTTAATAGGTAAAGGACCATCCATGACTCTTAAGTAGGAGTTAAAAGTTTTAAAATGCACTTAAATCTGATCTGTGCAGAATGCAATGACTTTCCTGAATAGGAGCTTGATGTTTTATATTTTTTCTGTGTCTTGAAGATTTACACTGACCAAAGATTAATGATTCACAATTAGCTTCTTATGGAATAGCACATGGGGGGCATTATATCCTGTGTCCCTCTGTCTGGTTTACTGACTTTAGGGAAATTAAACGACCTGAAAGAAGAATTTATTCTCTTTCTGAGACCTTGGTAAGGCTTGAAAGTATGTTCATAACCAAAACATTTTGAAATTTCTCTTATAATAAAAAAGAGTGAACCACTCTATTAGTTTGAATTGCATGTTGAGATGTATGAATATGTTTGTATTGGCATATTCTGTGAATGTATGACATTGCCAGCCTTCAAGTTTTATTTACTTTTTGACTGTTTGGAAATGGATATTTTACCACATAAATGTTGTTAACAATTGTGATTGAGAAACTATTACCTCTCTTTCCAGCTCCCCTCCATCTCCACCACCCGCATTGCAAACCATTGTTTCTGCAGAAAAAACTCATTCCAAATTCCACCTCCTCTGTGTACCTAAGTGGATGATTCTTTGATGTTGCATTACTGAATGGTATCCGGAATGTTTATTTGAAGCAACCCTAGAATTGGGGCTGCCAACCACCTCTGAAATTTTCTATGGGCTCTCACTGGCTAAAGAGCAATTTTTGGAGTTCCAGCATCAGCAGCAAGGGAGGAATGGGCAATGAGAAGAAGTTCTTCAGCCCTAAGAATATGTGTGTCAAGGTGGGAATAAAGTATTAATATTCTTGAAAGAGGCTACTATTTATGCAATATGCACTGTATTCCAGGCATTGTATAGGGGGAGGTGGAACCCAACAAAACAGTTTACATGTATGTTTCAGTTAATTCTCATAGCACTCACTGTATGAGTGAAGCTGAGCCTGAGGGTAAGTAGCTTGTCTCAGATCACAGAGCTGTAGGTGTGAAAATCAAAATGCCCTGGTCCTGTTTGCCTTTCTCTTTCTTTCTGCCTATCCAGCCCCCAAAGCTGGTGTGCCATCCTGTTGCTCTGTTGAGAATGGATAAATTTGCTGGGGACAGAGAGAGTATTAGGAAGCCCACTTGGCTATGGTCTTAAGCCATGCTAATCTCATCATCTTTCTCTGCAAAGCAGATACATTGTTCTCTGCCTGAGACTTCTGTGTCTTATTCCTAGTTGTTAGTAAATTCGAGGAGGGAAAGATTATGATTAACTATCAATCCTCAAACCCTAATTTAAAGAATTAAGTTCTCTCCATGGATCTGGTCATTGTGATGCTCTTTAATGCTTATTTGTTTAGTTTTGTTTGTTGTTTATTTTGAAGTCATCTTTTGTGACTAAAGATCTCTCCCCGAACAGTACTGTATGAACAGGAAGATCAATTAAGATACAGAAAAAAGTCAACCTTACCAGGTGAAACAGGGCCCTGGATATCTGCCTACAAGCCTCCTTAAACTACCCTTGTAGAGTGCAGGCCTGAGAAAGTGACATTTGTGCAGAAAAGCCCTGCAGCAGAAAGAAACAAGAGTTGAAATGGAGCCATTATAATCACGGCTGCTCATAAACCTGAAAACAGAAAGGATGACCTTTCCAAAGGCTGGAAATATACTCTTCAGCCTCTAAAATTCAAACCATTGTTGGTGTCAAAACCTTTTTAAGCTGCAAGTTGCCATTTTCATAAACATGGCCGATTTGAAAACTGCTACTGCTTAAAACTTCAGATCTTCAAAGGAAAGCTGCACAAGGTGTGTGCCAGGGAAATATTTCCCTGGAAAGTTTTGGTTTGGCTAGTGAGCCTCTCTGAAAACAATTTGCCATGAGTCTTTTCTTTTTGCAGTTGACAGATGGAGAATTGCAGAAATTATTGTCCTATGCTTTTAACTTCTGTTGTCTGAAAGGTTTGCTTCATTGTCACTCCACAGCTGGGTTAATCTTCCTAAAGTACTACTTTCTTCAAGAGATAGTAGACTAGCAACAACTCAGGATTGCTCTGGCCTCACCAGGTTTGGGAGCAAACTTCCATGTGTCAAGTGAACCAGGAAAGTTTAGTGGAAAGAAAAGAAGCCTTGTAGAAGCAATGAGGGTTGTCTTCAAAGCCTGTAGGGCACTTATGACGAAAAGGGATGGAGTAGACCTTTGTCCTTCTTCCCACGGTGCTTGGTTCATTTTTACCGTCTCTGTGAGTTCACTTGCCTGGCTCCTGCGTGCTTTTGCTTCCAAGGGCTTGCACCTGCAACCTTCCCTCAGAAGGCCACTGTTAGGCTACTGGCCTGCCCTGCCCACAGACCCAGAGAGCCAAAGCTAGAAAGACATGAGGGTTAATTTCCCCAGGGCAGCCCTTTGGTCAATGACTGGTTCGTGGAGGAACATGAAAGCCCAGTTTCCCTGTCCCAAGTAGGGGCAAAACTCGGGGGTGTAACTTATATTCCAGAGCTCCCCTGTGGAGTTAGGCTGAAACTACCCTCCAAGGGACTTTGCCTGACATCATACCCTTACTGGCCTCTTTGCTTCCCCTGTATCACTTCCTCTACTCCCTGACAAGCTCTCCGGGGAGCACTTCCTTGCTTAATCATTGGCACACAAACCCTTACTCAAGGTCTGCTTCTGGTGAAGATTATACTGTTGATGCTGAAAGACAAGATCTGGGCAGTTGGGTGACAGAGGGCTACAGACTTTGAATCAGCACAAGGAGGAACTTTTTACAAATTGAATTTCTCAAGTATGACTTGTAAGAAATTACCTAGGAATATTTGAGTAGAGGCTGGATAGATAATTATTAGAATATCAGTTATGGTAGTTCTCACCTGAGGTATGGGATTGCTTTTAAGATAATTTACAGATGGGTTACCAGTGGTATACCAAGGTGCAGGAATAAGTCTTAAACCATCATAGTTGAGTTGCCGAGTGTGAACAGTCTGTAACATGGTTTTTCATGATGACTGTGTATTCAAGTTGTTGAAGGGCTCTGTCTGTCAAGCAGGAAATGTAGCTGAGTATGCTGCCCAGCTTAGTGGGGACAATTGGCTATAAGTGAGATGCATGGCCTGATATCAAATTGGCACCAAGTGAAAAAATTTGCATGAGAACATCATCTTATGAGTACATGAAAAACCTCAGTGAGAGCAGAAAACATGCCCCCTTCCCCCCCCAAAAAAATATAAAAGAGAAAGAGATCTGAAGAGTGACTAGGAAATGGTACACAGTGGAGAATAATACATGGCTGCAGATGATTATTGAGAGATTGACAGGCTGTGGCACTGACTGAGTTAAAATTTTGCCGACTAGGTGAGTGAGTTTTAAATTCTGGAATTTCTCTGCACCATATTCTAGTATTTGGAATCCCCTACAACAACTGTTTTTCTACATTATTCCCCTCTTTTCAGCCTTCAATGTCTCCCCTCTGCCTATAGGGTAAAGCCTTCATCTAGTGACTAGACATGTGCAGACTCTGTGGGAATGGGTTTGATGGCATCAGAGACAGAGCTTGTCTTGATCTAGAGAGAGAGAAAAAGAGGTCTTGTATTGGGCACAGCTCAGCTGTGACAAAGAAGTATTAGATGGCACCAGCTTAGAGTCAGCGACAGGGAAGAAAAAAGTAAAAAAATCATGAAAGGTCAAGTTAATAGGGAAAAGGAACGAAAGGTAAAAGTTTGAAAAATAATACCAGGATTGCATTAAGTTAGTAGAGTTAGGTGTGAAAAATTTCACAGAGGAATTGAGGTGATTTCTGCTAAATGACTGTCCCAGAAGTACTGGATTGTTGGGAACTTTGACACCTCCACTTCCCGGCCTCAGTCTAAATAATATCTAGTTTTATTTATAATCACATTTTACACCGTCATTTTGCCTCAGCTTCCCGGGTTTATGTCAAGTAATTTATTTATTCATTGCTTTTACTTATGTGACTGTCCCCATCTCAGCCAAACCAAACCCTCCCCATCCCTACTGGCCCAGCTTTGGCTTCTTCCCCACCGAGGAGTTTTGCACAGTCCTCCCAACCTACAGAATGCTTAAAATCCATGGCAGCCAAGGCACATTGTTCTTATCATTTATTTAACCCTCAACATGTAATGCTTTCTGAGACTTTCTCTTGCATTTGTGTATCAGGTTTATATTTACATGATTTATTAAATTGATAATACCTTGATTTCCCAAATAGATCTCAGTCCAGAGAACCACCCACCATATATGCAAATTACATCCATTTGGGTTGTAGCATTTGCACATGTCAAAACTTACATTAGAGCAAGGAAAATTCTCTATATTAGATTTAGAAAAGATTGCTGAAGGCTGGTGTAAGTTAGGGACCCTTGATGAAGGCTGGGAAATGAACCCAGCAGGCGAAGGATGTAACAAGATTTGTGGGCATTATTACACAGCCTCCATAGAAGAATACCTCATAAGAACATTGTTCTAGTTTGCTAGCTGCTGGAATGCAATATACCAGAAACGGAATGACTTTTAAAAGGGGGAATTTAATGAGTTGCTAGTTTATGGTTCTAAGGCCGAGAAAACGTCCCAATTAAAGCAAGTCTATAGAAATGTCCAATCAAAGGCATCCAGGGAAAGATACCTTGGTTCAAGAAGGCCGATGAAGTTCAGGGTTTCTCTCTCAAGTGAGAAGGCACATGGCGAACACAGTCAGGGCTTCTCCCTCGGTTGGAAGGGCACATGGCGACTATGGCGTCATCTGCTAGCTTTCTCTCCTGGCTTCTGGTTTCATGAAGCTCCCTGGGAGGCATTTTCCTTCTTCATCTCCAAAGGTCGCTGGCTGGTGGAACTCTCTGCTTCATGGTGCTGCAGCATTCTCTGCTCTCTCTGAGTCTCTCATTCTCCAAAATATTTCCTCTTTTATAGGACTCCAATAAATCAATCATGACCCACTCAAATGGGTGGAGACATGTCATCCCCTAATCCAGTTTAACAACCATTCTTGACTAAATCACATCAACCAGGGAGATGATCTCATTACAGTTTCAAATATACAGTATTGAATAGGGATTATTCTACCTTTATGAAATGGGATTTATATTAAAACATGGCTTTTCTTAGGGAGCATATTTCCTTTCAAACCAGCACAAACATCAATAATTGGTAGTATTTATTGAGCATTGTATTAAATGCTTTCCACATATTATCTCATTTGATTCTTCAACAATATATGTATGTGGAATGCATTATCCTTCTCATTTTAAGTGAGGAAACTGACACTCAGAAATGGTAATTAATTTTCTCAAAATTACCCATTGGATATTGGTGACCAGATTCCAGTTTTCTTTACTATGCTATACTTTTTCCATAACAATAGAATCAGGTATGACATTTGCATTTGCAAAGGAAATGTGAAGATAGATTTCTCAATTTTTACCTGCTCTGTCAGGAAGAATTGGGAACTGCAAGAACCTGATGGCACAGAAATCACAATTTATGATGGACTTGTTCAACCTTGGTCCCTACTCCCCCACCATTTTCACATCACATTATGTTTAGGTACTTCACTTTCCCTTGGAGCAACCATGCATAGGATGTTAGTTTGGAGTGTCATTTATCATTTGTCCCAGGATCTCTTATTATAAGGGGAACCTTAGAGTAGTAGAAAGGGACCTTGAGAATGAAATCTAGTCCTGTTTCTACCTCCTAGAATTGCCAGGCCACTGAGATTGGATGGGTATCGAGGATGGAAGTCAAAGGGCATTTGGCTTTATCTGAGCCATTTATTTATGTAAGTGACCATAGAATTGTACCAGAATGATACAGCATTGATAATTAGGAGTTAAAATTTGAGAAGCAGGCATGTGTATTATATTATTCTCCATGCATTTCTATAATTTTATTTCTTAAAGTGATTTATGTTTTTAACCTTAGACTTTGATGTAGATTTGCTTTTTAAGATTTTGCCAAGTGAAGAAACCAAATAAACAAACAAAACTCTAACACTGTCTGTTCCCACCATAATGGCATACAGGAGAGCATATTTTAATGCTAACAGAGTACAGAGGGCATTTTAAGAATTAAGAGGAGTCATTAGACTTTTGGAAATCTGTCTTCATCATCCTTGTTTTCTGCTCCTTTTCTTTGAGGTGGTGAGAATTTTGCCATACCCTGTCCCAGTCTACTCACTGGTATCTGAGACTCATGGCTGATGGTAAGGTCGACTATAACCTTCCATTATATATCTCTGAAACAGTTGGTCTCTCTGCATATGGACAAAACAAATTGGAGAGTTTAAGGAAATCTAATGTTTCACAGAAAGCATCTAGTATGTTTGGCTTGAATTCTGTCCTATGTTTACTTGGAATTATTTGTCCATTGATCCACATCCAGATTTTTGCCTCAGTTATTCACTACCTCTCAAATCTGGCATATCACTCACATATGAGAAAGTATGTATGGATATAACTGGCATTCAGCTCATGTGGAAATATGCAGCCTATCCATTCTCTTAGTGTGGTAGAGATTTGCTGATGGAAGAATAATGTCAGAGTCAGCTCTGTTGGCATCTCTGATACCATGAAGTGTTAGTGCATTAACATTCCACAAGATTTTTTCTTTCCCCTATAACCTGATCTTTCTGATTGTTCTCAAAAGCAAACTACGTCTGGGGCAGCAGGCTTTTCTTAGCTGAGGATTCGCTGTTGTAAGCCTTTTCCCTTACCATATATCACAGCTTAGGTTTAGCAATTACTAGGAAGCATAGCATGAAGTATTGACTCCCTGTAGTTCATTAGGAAAGTGGGGCTTCGTAATGGAAGGACAAAGCAGGGGATCTGATGGGTTGGTCTGAAATCTGTGGAGATTTATTGTTTTGAATTAGAGGTGTTGAGTTTAGTTCTGTTGCCATGGTGTTTGTCTACTTGGATTGTTTGTATTAGGTTTTGTACATATGCCCAGATATGGGATGTGCATTCGGTCAACTGAAAGGAGGCTGAAGAACCAGGGGTGAAAACGAAATAATTATACTTTGGTTTGGAAATGACTCAGAACCCCAAGGTATTTTTATGACTTAGGTTCATGTAAATGTGCCCCTTAACTTCCTTTCCAGAAATGAATCTCTGCTTTCATTTCATGGTAATCAATATTTGGAGCCCCAATCCCAGCAATCTTCAAACTAACAATATTTAAACAGGAGATTTGAATTCAAACTGTGGATTACAGTCTTTACCCTTTAAACAAGACAGGGTTTACACAATCAGCTTTCATGATGTTTTTTGCCTATGTCTGACATTTTCCCCTGGTTTTGGCCTTTCCGCTTTCAATGTGATATTCTGAGCAAAAGTCATTACCATGTAAACGACTTCCTTCCCACCCCCCATTTGTTAATTTAGAACTCATGCAGGATGCCTTCTCCTCAGTAGTCTAACCAGAAACTCGACAGTGGTGTTCACATGGATGCAGCAAAATGAACCGGGTCTCATGTAACTCTGTGAGCCCCAATTCTTCCTAATTGTCTCAGATCCCATGTGAAGTGCTTCAGAATCCTGACTGGTCTGTTTTCCCAAACAGCAAAAATAAAGCAAACTAGGTAGGCCAAATTAAGTTGTTGGCCAATGTAGATTGTGGTTCATTTATTCACTTTCTCACTCATGCATTCATTCTTTCTTTTCTGCACTCTTACATTTAACAAGGTGAACATTCATTTGTTTTATGCATCAGGTATTCATTATGCTTTCAACAGAAATAGAATAGTACTTTCCCAGGCACCAGGTAGAGAGGGGATGGGTCTCCAGTTTGTACTTAAAGATGACATTGTTGTCAGGCAGACAAATGAGTGGTGGGGAATATCAGACAGAGAATACAACTGGGCAAAGGACATGACTTTTAATAAGTTGAGTGGATTTAAGATTTTTACAGTTGAGGCATTCATGTCCCTTTTAGTTTTTATATCAATGATACCAAATAACTGGTAGATTGAATATTTTAATGATCAACTTGTTGTGTGGACCTGTTATAGACAGCCACAAGGGAGTGAAGTGAGCTACCTCTACTTCCTTTTTAAATTTCAGATTCCAAGAGGAACTGAAAGTACAACCCAAAGCTTCTGACTTGTAGGCTCCATATGTTAATTAATATTCTCATTATTTATTTATTTATTTATTTATTTATTTATTTTGTTGGTGCCAAAACCTGAGAATGAACCAAGTATTCTCATTATTTTTCAAGTTCAAAATATTGCCAGCAAATTTTGGTTTGTATTAGATTGGGCTCCATACTGAAAGTCAGCTTTAATATAATATGTTGCCTTACAAGTTAAATATTTGCATTGCTTTACAAATTAATGAAATGTTGATGACTCTTAAGACATATCCCAGCATCTCTTCTGAATCTTTCCTACATATCCTGAACTGATTTCTAGGCATCTGCCAAAAACTGTGCCAAAGAAACCACACATTTCCAAAGCTAAACAATGTATTATTTCTCTTCAACCTATTTCCTATCTTAAAGTCACCACCAGTAATACATAGCAGGTGCTTCAAAGTTATAATTGTTATTATTTTCCTCTTTTTGTATTGACCATCCTATGTCCCATCCAACTTGTCTTATCAATCATAATCTATTATAGTGCTGTAGACTTCACTTTAGTCTCTCTGCCTCTAGTCTCAACCCACTCCATCTTTCATGGTGTATTCAAGGTATATACTTGTTTGTATCATGCTCCTACTTAAAATCCTGTAATGGCTCCCAATTGTTAATAGTAGAGTAGTAGATGTTAATGGGTATCCAGGAAAGATAACTAAAGGAAGGAAAGAAGGAATGTGTATGTGTGTGTGTATATGTATGTAAGGGAGAGTAGGGGAGGGAGATTGTTCCATTTTTTGTTTTGACAAAATGAGTTAGGAAATATTAGGTTGAACCACATTAAATAGATTTCTTTCCTACAAGATTTGTCTGAATCTTTAACATTTGAGATGAATCTTGAATCTCCAAGAGAGGGGATATAGTACTCAACATTTTTCAAGTTTATTTGTCTACAAAACCTGTTGGTGATGAATACCACTTAATATCTTGTGGAACACTGATGTTTAAGAGATGCTGCCTTGACTTGCTGATTTCTTATCAAGGTATTCAAAGCCTTTCTTATATTGCCAGTCTTTAAATTTTGAGTACTGATATTCTGAACCACCAGATAACCTCTCCTCCAAATACATCATCCTTTCTTTCTTGTCTGTCCAACTCTCTTTCCTTTCTCCTGAGAAATAGACCTGAAGTATCTCAGCTTCCTTCTATAACAATCCCAAAAAGTTTTCCTCAGCTATTTCTTTATTTGTCCGATGTGTTGTCCACACAACTATGAGAAAACATGAACTGGCACCATCTGTTAGTAAGCAATCATTTATTGTTCTTTTTCTGTCTCCAGCAAAATTAGTGCAATGCTTGAGATATTTTCACATGAACAATTACAGAATAAATGGCAATCTTTTTCTGGATATTGTACATTGCCTTGATTGCAGGCAGATACCACTGGATTTCACTACTACAAGTTAATTATATTTGAGAAATTCTTAAATTATAATATCTTCTAAATTAGCTTATTCTGCCTTGTGCATTGGAGTCAGAATTTCTATTGGGGGAGGAAGTGGAAATTTTTGCTAACATTCACGATCACTGATTTCAGAAAGTTTAGTTTCTATATGGACTTTGAGACTCTCATTTTGTACTGCCTATTTCAAAAATCCGACCCCAATCTATTTTAATCTGTATTGTTGAGGTGTCCTGGATATGGCTATTTTGACTGAAATAATATCAGAAATTTAAATATTATCTTTATTATTACTGACTGTTAAAGTTATCCTATCCAATCTTTCATCTGAAGATTAAAAAACCCTTAGACTTAGGTCACTAAAAATTTTTTGGATTCAATTTGTGCTAATTTTCAGAGATAGCGTTATGAACACTAGAGCTGGCTGACATTAATGAAGTCCAATCTCCAATTTCATCTCAAAAGAAATCAAATAAGTTTTCAGTCTTATTTGGCAAGGCTTCTCTGGTTCCATTTCCTCTCTTGTCAAATGATCATTATCAAGAAACAGAAAAGAAGTTCCTAAAAAAAATTTATTAATCCAATTTACACTTATTAGTCACTTAGATAAAGGGAATGTTTGGATACAGATTCAATGGTCAAATCCCCCCACATTTATAGCAGTAGCATCTGAATCAAGAAGAGTGGTCCATTAATTACTTATACTGTCAGGGAATCACTTGAGAGACTTTGGAACAAAAGGAGAATTCATTAGTAGGAAAAGAAAGTGGACGGAGCTTGAGTTCTTCATTTCTGGGTGCCATGCCAACTTTGATAATGGCCTAGCTGCAATTTCTATAATTACAGAGGATTTAATAATGTGTTTAGAAAACCAGGATATAGCTTGCATTATCACACAGATATGCAGCTTTTGGTTGGACTTCTGGTGTAGGGATATTCTTCCTTGTGCTAGAAAAAATTGTGCATCTTGAAGGTACAATCTGATCCAATTTCTTTGTAACTGTATCTAAACCCAAAACTAACCGGGAAACAGAAAAAATTGTCTCCCTTTGGGCATGCTGAACACAGATAACTCCCTCAAGGATCAGATCTTTCTATGCAGCCACCCAGTACATACTGTGGTGTATAATGAGTTTCAATGTGTGGTGGTTTCTGGAATTCTGTGATGCCCTTTAACTCATACTGCCCATGCTATATATGCTATTTTGTAATAAAAAAATTATTAGAGAAGTTGTGTGTATACAGAACAATCATGTATAAAAGACAGGATTCCCATACATGACCCCACCACCAACACTGGCATTGGTGTGGAAAATTTGTTGCATTTGATGATAGCACTGTTTTAAAATTTTTTTGTCTGATGATAGCACTTTTTTTTATAATTCTACTATTTTTGACAGTAATTAAATTTCTTACAATTGATGAAATATTATTTAAGTAGTGCTATTAACTGTTGTCCATAGTTTACATAGGTTTTCCCCCATATTCCCAGGCTATTATTATTATTGTTATTTTCATGCATGCCTTTATTTTATTACTTATCTACCCATACACTGGATAAAAGGAGTGTCAGTCACTAAAGTTTTTATTAATCACATGTCACAGAATGAAGGCTATATAGTTATACAATCATCATCAAAGATCAAGGCCACTGGATAATAGCTCAACAACTTCATGTATTTCTTTTGGCTATTCTAATGCACTAGAAACTAGAAAGAAATAGCTATATAAGAAGTCAGTAATCATAATCATTTGTTAAATCCTAACTTCTCAGTGATGACTCCTCCCTCTCATTTGATCATTCTCTCAGTCTTCAGGGGTATCTGGGCAAGGACCATTCTAACTTCTTTGTGCTGAAAAGGGGTGTCAACATTATGGGGTAGAGGAATGAAACTATTTGATGTTTTTCAAGGGACTGGTACCTCAGGGTTTCAGGGCTTATCTGGCATAAGAGTCATTTGAAGGCTTTAAGTTTCTGAAAAATTGAGCTTAATAATTAAAACTTTTATAGAGTCTTAGTAGAACCCAAGGTATTCTTTAGGGTTTTCAGAAATACAATTAGTTGGGACTTGACATACTGTGGTAATTTGCAATATATGGCTGAAGTTTGCCTAAGAGTAAACTCCAGAATGACCTCTCAACTCTATTTGAAATCTCTTAGCCACTGAAACTTTGTTTCATTTCTTTCCCCCTTTCGGTCAAGAAGACTGTGCTGGTTTGAATTTATGAATCCCAGAAAAGCCATGTCCTTTAATCCTAATTCAGCATTGCTGGGTGGGAGTTTTTAAATTATTCATTAAAAGAGATGTGACTCACTCAATTGTGGGTGGTAACTTTTGATTAGATGGTTTTCATGGAGTTGTGTGTCCACCCATTCAAGGTGTGGTTGTTTACTGGAGCCCTTTAAGAGGAAACCATTTTGGAAAGAACTGCAGAGCCCACATAACCAGAGAACTTTGGAGATGAAGAAGGAAAATGCTCCTGGGGGAGCTTCATTAAACAAGAAGGCAGGAGAGAAAGCTAGCAGATGCCACCATGTTTGCCATGTACCTTTCCAGTTGAAAGAGAAACCCTGAATGTCATCGACCTTCTTGAACCAAGGTGTCTTTCCCTGGATGCCTTAGATTGGACATTTCTATAGCCTTGCTTTGATTTGGACATTTTCATGACCTTAGAGCATGTGAACTTGCAACTTAATAAATTCCCCCTTTTAAAAGCTGTTCTGTTTCTGGTATATTGCATTCAGCAGCTAGCAAACTAGAGCAAAGGCATATTGTCATCTCCATGATGCCAAGGGTAGGCTCATCCCTGGGAGAGAGATTTTTATCATGGGAAGTCATATCCCATGCAGGAGGGAGGGTAGTGAGTTTGTTTGCAGAGCTTGCCATACCATATGCTTTTACTTGAGAAAATTCTTCAACCAGTCCCTTATTTTATCAATCTTTCACTTATTCATAAAATATTTATTGAGCAGCTTCAATGTGTCAGGCACTGTTCAGAGACTTTGGACATAGTACCAAGATATGTCCCTGACTCCAAAAAATGTATAATATAGGAAACAGAAGAATGTAAAAACAGTGTGTTTTCTATGTGTCTGGTCTCCAAATCTCCTTTCCCTTTTTTTTTTTTTCATAGAGGCACAAGTTATTGGATTTAGAGCTCACCCTAGACTATATGACTTCATCAAGACCCTATTTCCAAATAAGGGCACATTATAAATACCGGGGCTTAGGGCTTGAACAAACTTCTTTGAGGGCCACAGTTCTACCCACTAAACAATATAAGGTTCAACAGCACTTTCATTTACCAAACACATGCTAAAAGTTAGCTGATATTATGGTTATTCTTATTATCATCACCCTTATCTCCCAATTTTGGATAAGCATAGTGTTTAAGAATGATCTTATCTGTGTTTTACTGCAATCAAATCCTGCCTTGAATATGAGCAATCTCTGTGAGCTTTAGTAGGATACTTAGTTTATTCATACCTTAGTTTCCTAGAAAATGGATATTATAGTAGCTGCCCTCAGCAGAAAGTATTCAAAGGAGTAGTGATGCTTTCTGTCTTGCATTTTGCTATCACCTTGGCATATAGACTGCTGCCAGCCACAGAGTAGGGGCTCATTAAATATTTGTCAAATGAATGAATATTTCTACAAATTAAGCTTAGGAAAATGCCTGGCATGAAATAAGTGCTCAATTAATGTTAACTAGGTTAATAACTGTGATTATTTTCAAATGCCACTTCCTCCATGAAGCTTTCCGTGTTCACCTCTGTGAGACATGGTCTTTTTCTTCTCTAGACTTTCAAATATATCTTCTTTAACAAGTCTTACCACATAGCTTCTTTCTTGAGCTGGAGATTTTCACATGATTTACCACTTCTGGGAGATTCCAAACATTATGAGGACAGGCACTACTTATATATCTTTGTACTTAGCATGGATTAGGAAGTTGCCATTCTGATAACTCAGCCTTCCAGTTCTGTGTAAATGTGTTGCTATACTTTTGTATTAGGGTTTTGTTCTTTTTATAACTTTTTATTTGAACACTTTCAAATTTACAGAACAGTTACAAAAGTAATACAAAGTCCATACCAAGAACTCCAACATACTACTAAACCCCACCAGATTCCCAGATCTACCAATTTTAACATTTTCCACATTTGCCCTATCATTTTATCTATTCATCTATCTATCGATGAATTGGTCTATCTGCCTGCCAATCCATCCATATGTATGTCTACTTATTAGTCCATTTTCAGAACGCTTGAGTGTTCATGCTCCTTGAATGCTTAATTCTGCCATGTACATTTTCACGAGATTCACTTACATAACTTTAAAAGCAGTTTTCAGTTCAAGAAATTTAACATTGACGTATCCTCATGTTTTCATATGTCCAAAAATGTCCTTTAGAGCCTGTCATGGTTAGGGACAGGTGTCAATTTGGCCAAGTTGTGGTACCTGTTTATCTGATTGGGCAAGCACTGGCCTATCTGTTGCAATGAGGACATTTCATAGGATTAGGTCATGATCACTTCAGCTACATCGACAGCTGATTCCATTTGTAATCAGCCAAAGGGGAGTGTCTTCTGCAATTAGTGATGCTAAATCTAATCATGGGGAGCCTTTTAAGGAGGACTCAGAGGAGACAGGTTCCATTCCTGCTTTGGGTGGTGAGCCTCTCCTGTGGAGTTCATCCAGGCCATCCATCGGAGTCATTGGCTTCGCAGCCTGCCCTGTGGATTTTGGACTCTGCGTTCCTACGGTCACGTGAGACACTTTCATAAATTTTATATTTGCAAGTGTTCCCTGTTGATTCTGTTTCTCTAGAGAACCCTAACTAATACAGAGCCTTTCTTCCTCCCTTGTTGTATCTCAACCAGCATCATGTGCTGCATTTAATTGTCATTGTGTCTTCAGTTGCTCTCTTTCTTTTATGCACACGCACACATATACACACAGAACATAAACTTTGCCACTTTAATTATGTCCAAACATACAATTCAGTGGGATTAATCACCATCGCAATATTGTGAAACACTCACTACACTCCATTACTAAAACTTTTCCATCACCCCTAACATAAAGCTTAAACCTGTAATGTATCGACCACCCATCTCTGCCTGCTGTCCCTGGCAACCTGTACTCTATGAGTTTCCATATTGTTTGATTTTTTTTTTTTTGTAATTACCATGGGACTTAATTTAGTATTCTAAATGTATAACAATCTTGTTTGCTCTGATATCAATTTAACTTCTTTATTATACACAATCTATCTTCTGATAACCCCTCCTCTATTAGTTTGCTAAAGCTGCTGGAATGCAATATACTAGAAATGGAGCAGCTTTTAAAGAAGGAATTCAATAAGTTACAAGTTTACAGTTCTAAAGCTGTACAATGTCCAGATTAAGGCAGCAACAGATTAAGGTTACCTTCACTCAAGAAAGACTGATGCCATCCAGAATAGCTCTGTCAGCTGGGAAGGCATGTGGCTGGCGTCTGCCAGTCTTTGTTCCCAGTTCTGTTGCTTCCAGCTTCTGATGCCAATGGTTTCCTATCTAAGCATCTGTGCACCTTCACTTAGCTACTCCAGACACAACTCTGGGTTCTGGCCTGCTCAGTATCTCAAGGGAAGGGACACTGTGATATCTGCGGAGTCTTGCATCTCCAAATGTCTGGGTCTCTTGTTGGCTCGGAAGCAACTGTTCTCCAAGCATCTGCATCAGCTCTGAGCTGTCTCCAAAATAATTCCTCTTTTGAAGGACTCTGGTGAACTAATCAGGACCCACCTTGAATGGGTGGAGTCACATCTCCATCTAAGCAACAGGCCACACCCACATCTGGGCATGGAGATAATCTAATCAAAAGGGTTTCCACCCTACGCTATTGGATCAGTATTAAAATAAACAGCTGCCCCCACCCCCACACAAGATTGGATCAGGATTAAAACACAGCTTTTCTGGGGTACACAATAGTTTCAAACCAGCACATCTCCCATTCCTTTATGTAGTTTTTGTCACAAATTACATGCTTATACCTTATGAGTCCAAAATCACTGATTTAACATTACATTTATGCATAAGCTGCTCTAGTTGTGATGAATTCCCTCAGCTGTTTATCTGGGAATGTCTTAAACGCTCCCTCAGTTTTGAAAGACAGTTTTGCCAGTTATAGAATTATTGGTTGGCATTTTTTTTTGTTTGTTTTCAGACTTCAAATATTTCATCCCACTGCATTCTTGTTTCCATGGTTTCTATGAGAAGTCAACATTTAATCTTATTGAAACTTCTTTGTGCATGGCACATTGCTTTTCTTTTGCAACTTTAAGAATTCTCTTTTTATCTTTGACATTTGATAGTTTGGTTTCAATATACCACACTGTGGGTCTATTTAGGTTTACTCTGTTTGTTGTTCATTGAGTGTCTTTGCTGGGTATTCTCATGTCTTTCATTAAATTTGAGGAATTATCAACCATTATTTCTTTAAATATACTCTCTGCCCCTTTCTCTTTTTTCTATTTCTGGACTCCCTTAATTGTACATTTGCATGCTAGATGGTATCCCACAGACTCTGTTCACTGTTCTTTATTCTTTTTTTTTCCCTGCTCCTCAGATCAAATGATACCAATGATCTTGTCTTCAGGTTCACTGATTCTTTCTTCTGCTAGCACCAATCTGCTGTTGAACTTTTTAGGAAATTTTTAATTCCTGTTACTGAAGTCTACACTACAACCTGGTCTGGTTCTTTTAAATAATTTTCATCTATCTATTGATATTCTCTTACTATTCAACTGTCATTTTCCTGACTTCATTTAGTTCTTTTTCTGTTTCCCTTTAGTTCTTTGAGCTTACGTGGAGCCATTTTGTTTTTAAGTCTTTTCTGGTATGTTCCAAGTATGGTGTTTCTCATTGATGTTTTATAATGTTTTAATCTTCTCCTTTGCCTGGGCCACTGATTCCTTTCTCTTTGCATGTTTTATAATCTTTTGTTGAAACTTGGACATTTTGATATTTTAAAGTGTTATCACTGGAATTTAGACCCTGAGGCATCTATCCTTTAAGCTTGTATCCAGTAGTGTCATGACAGAGCTTTCCTTTAATGCCAAGAGCTATCAAAATAAATTAAAAATAAATATTAGAAGGAGAAAAGGAAACACATTTCTTCTTTGAAGACTAACCAATGTGAATGTCCTCGTTCAGGGCTTATCCATAAAATGAGCTTAAAAAATAGTTCAAGATTAATGTACAGAGGCCTCCTTGAACCTTTCTGTGCATGCATCTTTTCTTGGGAATGCATGTGTGGCCCAAGGAATTCTTCCATTTACATGATACAAATGTCCCTTCTTCCCTATGAAACAGTGTTTTCATGGTCCTGGGCACTGCACTGTATATCCTACAGCCAGCAATCCCTTGCTCAAGGTAGCTGTTGCTTGACTTCTCTCCCAGACCATTCTGTAGGAGAGCTCTGTGAGCTGAATTCTCCCTGCAGGGAAAGTTCTGCAATGGTGAGCCTATGACAAGTATCCTGGCTCAGTCTCTCAGGCTGTCACCAGTGAGATCGTCCCAGACATACATGTTCCTACTATGTGCATGAAAGTTTCTCTGCTTCCTCTAGTATTTGGACTAGAGACCTGCACTGGTAATGCAGACCAACTCTTTGCTGAGCTTGCGATGGGGATGGGAGAAGTGCTTGCCAGAAGTGCCACAGAATCCTACCATTTTTAGGTGGCCTTTTTCTTTTTTTTAGATATATAACATAGTGTATGGTATACTATAGGCATTAACTAAGAGTTATCTCCCCGCAATTGGGGGTTTCAGGCATATAGTATAATGATGGAGTGATAGATGATTTGGATTAAGAGGTAGTTGGGGCATTTGAAACAGTGTAAATATCTAGTCACCCCACCTTTGTGAAAGGCTAGCCCATAGATGACACTATAGTTTTATTCAGCCTCATGACTCCATGTACCTGAAAGAACCTGATACAAAATGGTAGCATGGTAATCTGTAGTTACCCCAAATGAAATGCTACTAATGAAGGTGATTAGTTGGCTGACTTAATCATACCAGATATGGGTAATAATTCCTTTTATTTTCATGGTGTTTTAAAGCTAGAAACTCAATTTCAGAGTCATTATTTACATGGTCTTATTTAATGAATGATACTACATCAACTGTATTCCTTGCAGAAGCCTTCACTCATTTGACACAGGGCAGGCTCATCTTCACTTTCAAAGTAGCATTATTTGACATAGAATTGTGTCCTGCAGAAATGAAGCA
Source organism: Tamandua tetradactyla (assembly GCF_023851605.1). NCBI lineage: Eukaryota > Metazoa > Chordata > Mammalia > Pilosa > Myrmecophagidae > Tamandua > Tamandua tetradactyla. The sequence goes on from NC_135345.1 coordinate 18,255,223, forward strand.
AAAGAGAACAAAGAACTACTATTCTGAGTTTTTTAGTTTGTGCACTGTTCAAAGGTAACAGGCTCTGTTGGCTAAAATATGTGTCTTGGCTCAGGGCTGTATCATCTAGGAAAGGGGTAACTTTTCTTGATATTGATACCTCAGACCAGGGGATATACTTTTTCTAATTTGTCTCCTAGAATGTGTTAGTATTAGCTTAGGGTACATATAGAAGTATCATCATGTTAGACACACTTCTAAAATGGCTTCAAATGATCCCCACCTCCTGATCACCATGCCCTTGTGCAGTCACATCTCTTTAAGTGTGATCTGGACCTAATGGTTTGCTTTTCTGCTGTTTTTGGGTGTAGTGTTCTATAAATGTCTGTTAAGTCTAGTTTGTTTATTGTACTATTCAAAATCCCTACTTCCTTTTCAATTCTCTGTCTAGATGTTCTATCTTTTGATGAAAGAGGTGTATTGAAGTCTCCAACTAGTATTGAAGAGATGTCTACTTCTCTCTTCAGTGTTGTCAGTGGGTGCTTCATGTAATTTTGGGCACTCTGACTTGGTGCATAAATATTTATGATTATTATATCTTCCTGATTAATTTTCCCTTTTATTAATACATAGTGTCCTTCTTTGTCCCTTTTGCTTATTTTACATTTGAATTCTAATTTGTCTGATTTTAGTATAACTATCCCTGCTCTTTTCTGGTTGTTGTTTGTGTGAAATACCATTTTCCAGCCTTTCACTTTCAACCTATTTTTGTCCTTAGGTCTAAGGTGAGCCTCTTGTAGACAGCATATAGATGGGCCTGATTTTTAATACATTCTGCCAGTCTAAAATTGGGGAGTTTAATCCATTAATATTTTTATGTTATTACTATAAAGGCATTAGTTTATTCTACCATTTTGTCTTTTGGATTTTATGTCATATCTTATTTTTCCCTCTCTATTTTTTCCTTCCTGATAGTCTTCATTTCTACAGTGTTCTTCAGACCCCTCTTCCCTGTCTTTTCTTATTTGCCTGTAGTGCTCCCTTTCATACTTCTTGTAGAACAGATCTCTTGTTCACAAACTTTCTTGTAGTGTCTGATTGTCTGAAAATGTTTTAAACTCTACCTCATTCTGAAAGACAGTTTTGCTGGATATAGAATTATTGGTTGACAGTTTTTCTCTTTCAATAACTTAAATATATCATACCACTGCCCTCTTGCCTTCATGGTTTCACTTGAGAAATCTGCAGTAGTCTTATCAAGCTTCCCTTGTAGGTGATGGATCACTTTTCTCTTGCTACTTTCAGAATTTTGTTTTTGATATTTGGCTATTTAATTAGTAAGTATCTTGGAGTAGGTCTATTTGGATCTATTCTGTTTGGGGTATGCTGTGCTTCTTGGATCTGTAATTTTATATCTTTTATAAAAGATGGGAAATTTTCAGTGATTATTTCCTCTGCTATTCTTTCTGCCACTTTTTCCTTTTCTTCTCCTTCTGGAAAATCCATAACATGTATATTCATGCACTTCATGTTGTCATTCAGTTCCTTGATAACTGCTCACACTTTTCCATTCTTTTCCCTTTCTATTTTTTTTTTTTAACATGGGAAGGCACCAGGAATCGAACCCAGGTCCTCTGGCATGGCAGGCAAGCATCCTTGCCTGCTGAGCCACTGTGGCCCCCTTTCTATTCTTTTGTGTATAGGATTTTGGATGTCCTGTCTTCTATTTCACTAATGCTTTCTTCTTCCTTTTTAATTCTGCTGTTGTAGGTCTCCATTGTGTTTTTCATCTCTTCTATTGTGCCTTTCATTTCCATAAGTTTTACAATTAGTTTTTTCAAACTTTCAAGTTCTTCTTTATGTTAACCCAATGTCTTCTTTATATTCTCCATCTCTTTTGCCATATCCTCTCTCAACTTGTTGATTTGATTTTTGATGTGATTTTTCATGTCTTTTGAACACCCTGAATTAGTTGTTTCAACTTCTGTATCTGATTTGAAATGTTACTTTATTCATAACATGACTTGTAACTTTTTGTTGGTGTCTATGCATCTGATTTCCTTGATTAGTTTATTCTGGAGGTCATTTTCTCTTTTACCTGGGTTTTCCTTGTGGATTGGCTTTGTTCTCCATCTGTTCTTTAGCATGCAATTCAACTTATTGTAGACCTGTAGCATAGCTTCTGTTTAACTGATCAGAATTTTTCAGCTCTTGTTTTTTCTGGTTCTTGACCTGCCTATATGGAACCTGTTTTTTTTGAGGAGAGTTTCTCCAGATGTGATTGACCTCAATCAGATTTTCCTTACTAGATAGGCCCAGGTCTCAGGAGGAGGGTGTAACCAATATTACGTTTCCTTGAGGGAGGGGGGGAAGGAGGGAGGGGGGAAAGGAGGGAGGGGGGAAGGGAAGGGGGAGGGGAAGAAAAATCACATTTTAGGGTCAGTGCCAGCACCCAAGCTTCACCAATCAAGATCCAAACTTGGTACCAGGCTCCATGTGCTCTCCTTTGCAGTTCTCTGAGCTCAGTCATTTCCAAAATCCTCTTTATTTATTCTTTTTTATTTTATTTCACTTTATTTTTTTGTCCATCTCTCTGCCTGAATGAAAATTGCAACTGTCCCTTAGCTGAACTACCTTCCCTTGCTCCCATTAGAGAATACTTAAAGATACACCCTTTAGGGAATTATCTCCTTCACCTGATTAGTTACTTTGTCTCTCAGAGATGTGCTAATTCTTCCCTTGCTTGAGGCAGGGCTGAGGCCTGAGAATGCCCACAGTTCCATATTATGGGCTGTTAGGTAGTTTGAAAAATACAGAGAAAAAATCATTTTCAAAGCTGGACCCTAGCACAGGTTTGCCAATCAAGAGCCTGAGTTGGTACCAGTCTCTATATGCCCCTTTTTTCTTGGGGTCCATTCCTTTTCCAGTATTTTGAGCTCATCCAACTCAAAAACTCTGCTTTGTTTTGTTTTCCTGTCAGCCCCAACTCCTGTCTTCAGGGTTGAAGCTTCTGCATTCCTTTTGTGGTTTATCTGTGCTGGGAGTATGTATTCAGCAGTCTGAATTTGTCAAATAATTCCACAGTTGGAACTTGTTTGGGCTACTTTCCTTGCTCATAGTAAAGAGGGCTTCATTTCCCTTCAGGGAACCAACTCCAAGATAACCTGCTATGCCAGTGGGGTAAAGGTGTTAGACTCCGTGGTTTGGGAGACTTAGGATTCTGTGTGGGATGTTGGCTATTCCTCCCATTCCAGACTGGAGTACAATATATGTCCAGTCAACTAAATCCCCAAGCAGATGTTCCAGACAGTTTCTGGATATATACTAGCTGCCCTGGAGGACTAACCAAATTCTGTACCTCATACAATACTATGGTTTGTTTTTAATGAATAAAATTTTGCAAAAATAATGAAATTTCATTTCCTTGATTCAATTACAAAAGACTGTGACTTCTGTCTTGCTCGCACTTTCTCTCCATGGAATTCCTTATCTTGACCTCTCTCTTACTCAGTCTGATGAAACCCCTTCCATCTGAAGAGACCTAATTGGCAAGGAAGGTGGCATCTGGTCAATAGCCAGTGAGAAACTGAGATCTTTTTTCCATTAGGTCGGAAGAGGTTAATCATATCAATAACTACTGAGAGAAGTCAGAATCAGACATCTCCCCACTGAGTCTTTAGAAGCCTGGAGCTCTGGTTGACATCTTGACTACAGTCTTTTGAGAGACCAGAGCTGGACCACCCAGCAACACAGTGCCAGAAACTTTGACATGTAGAAGTTCTGAGGTGTGTGTGTTTTTATGCTGCTAGGTTTTGGGATAATTTGTTGTATAATAATGGACAAGAAACATACATTGTCAAATGTCCCTTTGGCTCCACACCTAATCATCTGTCTTTAAATTCTGCTTAGATTGCATGCTTAATTCTATTTATCGACCCTTATATACTGGGATATGGGGTATCCTGATCAGCTGTGTATTTCACCTGCCCATATTTGTCAATAAGAAGGCAGGGAAACATTAGTATTGTAGAATGGCTGCCATCAAATAGAATTGGGGAAGTATATTTCCCAAGCAAAGAGAGAAGCAGGCAGACAAAAAGTAACACATAGCTAGTACAAGAGGCAAAGTTGGAAAATAGTGCACCCTTGGCGTTTCACACACTGAGAGTCTGCTGTGCTTGGCTTGTCCACTACTTGTTGAATCCTTCAGCAGCCATGCAGAGACTCTATAGACAGAGGTTCCATCTTCAGGGCTGATACAATTTAGATGTTTCTCTTTTCAAAGCAGGCAAATGATAGCACACACCCATTATTAACCCAAGAGCAAACATATACTTTGGATCCAACCAAGAATTTGCAGGAAGTATGAATATTCATTTAAACTGTGTAGTGTCACTGCTGGTAGATGGACCTTGAGCTCGATAAACTGACTTGAGGCAACAATTTCTGGGTTGCTACACATCATTTCATGCTCTTGGATACCAGGTGGCTTTATTGTAAGGAACATACCTATATAAACTAGGCTGATTAAAGTCTGGACTTAAATCCACTTGAGCTTGGTCAGATGGCAATACTGGAGGTAAAAGCACTGAGTTGAACCCAATTGAACACCCAGTTGATTAGGAGCTTACCACATTGAGAGGAAAGACCACAGCCACAGGAATTGGGTCAGCACCTCTGGCTTTTCAAGCATAGAGTAATTAAACAGCTAGGGGTGGGCAGTACCATTTGATATGTGGCTGGGCACTGAATCTATAAAGTGATACTTGAGGCACTTAAAAAAGGATTAACCCTAATTGAATCCGTGAAATTTTTTGTTACACCAATGAAGAAGAGACTTGTGATTTCTAGAGGTGATTTCATGCCATAGCATGCTAAGAGAGAGGGTATACATGAAGGTTAGCAGTAGACGTCTTAGCCACAAAATGCTTCAATCAAACCTGTATGCATCGCTTACTAATTGTGTGACCTTCGGCAAGTTAATTTAACTGTATGCCTCTGTTGCCTCATCTGTAAAATAAGGGTATCTACTGATAATACCTATCTCATGAATTTGCAGTATGGATTCTAACAGTGCCAGGGATGTAGAATGTAGAAGCAGATTAGTTTAGTGGTTGTACAAATGGAGTCTGGAAGCATATTATCATGGTTTAAAACCCAAACTCACTACTTTCTAGATATTTACTAGCAAGTTAACCTTAGCAAATTATTAAATCTCTCTGTGCTCCAGCTCTTCATGTGTGAATTAGCAGTGATAATAATTGTATCTATGAAGTAAGGTGATATTTATAATTGACTTACTCATTTAAAAAATATTGACTGAGCTTTTATTATAATACAGGCATTATTCTTGATGTTATCAGTAAACTGAACATAAGAAATCCCTCCCTGATTCTTACCTTACAGTGGAGTGAGAGAGAAAAAGCAAGGTGAAACACTACATTAATGTATACATAAATTGCATTTTATTTTAGGAAGGGGAAGAAGGTTTGGCACACTAGGAAGGCAAAGAGGAATTGAGAATGCCAGGAAGGGAGCTGGGTAAGTTGCAATGGTAGATTGGGTCTTCAGAGTTGATACTTGAGCAAAGACTTGAAATAGTTGAAGGGTTCTTCATTCAGCTATCTGCAGAGGAGACTCTTAGACAAAAGGACCAATATATCAAAACCCTGAGTTGGAAGTTTGCCTGGCATTCCTGAGGAACAGCAATAGGCCAGTGTGGCTAGAAAATAATGGAGAGGAGCAGTGCAATGGTGGCTCAGTGGTGGAATTCTCACCTGCCAGGCTGGAAACCTGGAGCGTGCCCATGCCTAAAAAAGAGAAAAGAATAGGGGGAGGGTGAAAACCATAGAAGATAGAATCAGAGGGCTAATAGGGTTCAGATATTGCAGGACCTTTCAGGCAACTGTTAGGAACTTTGTTTTTGATTCTGAGTAAAATGAACTAGCCTTTAGGATTTTAAGCACAGGAGTGATCTGGTTTACCTTACATTTTTAAAAGATCACTCTGGCTGTTGTATTACGAATATATGTAAGATGACAGGCATAAAATCAGAAAGGTCTTGGTGGCATACATGTCATGCTTTCTACTCCTTTACATTTACCAGGATACTTTTTTGCTAACTTGACTATGTGATTGAATTCTGGCCAATGTATTTGGGCACAAGTGATATATGTCACTTCTTGTAGAGGCCCCAAGGATCTAGGAACTGTAGAGTCAACATACTGAAGAGCCTTGGATCCCTATAATATATCTGAAAGGGGAGCATACCAGAAGATAACCAGACTAGAAACATCTGCTTTGAACCTTGCATGAAGCAAACATAAACTTTTATTTTTTTAAGTCACTCGTATTTGGGAATTAACCTATTCGATAAATACAATGTGTTAGATGGCTTCTACCAGTAACCCAGAAAGAATGTTGGTGTCTGTTCTGGTTTACTAAAGCTGCTATAATGCAATATACCAAAAATGGGTCAGCATTTATACAGGTGATTTATTAAGTTACAAGTTTACAGTTCTAAGGCCACAAAAATGTCCCTACTAAGACATCCAGAGAAAGATAACCTTGACTCCAAAATAGGCTGAATGGTGTCCAGAATTTCTCTGTCAGCTGGGCATGCATGTGGCTGTATCTGAGGTCCTTGCTCCTGGTTTGTTGCTTTGTGCTTCTGATTCTGGTGGCTTCCTCTTCAAACATCTGGGTGCCCTCATTTAGCTTCTCTGTATCAGTTCTTTCCACAGTTTGGCTTGCTTAGCATCTCACGGGAAAGCATCTGGTGACATCTGCTGAACACTACATCTCCAAATGTCTGTGTCTAGGCATCTGCTCTCTGTATCAGCTTTCCAGGCATCTGGTGTTAGCACTCCAAACATCTTTAATGTCTGTGTCTGAGTGTTTCCAAAATGTTTCCCCTTTTAAAGGACTTCAGCAAACTAATTAAGACCCTCCTTGAATGGGTGGGGCTATACCCACCATGGAAATAATCTAATCAAAAGGGCAAGCCCTAATCAGCAAGCCTGGCCCCAAAAGATTGGATTAGGATTAAGAAACCATGGCTTTTCTGGAATACATAACAGTTTCAAAGCAATACAGTGTCTGTAATAGACCGAATTATGTGCCTATATTAGGACGTTCTGAATCTGCATTTCTGTGGGTGTGGAGCTATTGTAAATAGGTCCTCTTGAAGATGTTACTTTTAGTTTTAAGTGTGGGGCTTAATCAGGATTACTGGAAGCCTTATAAAGAGGACCTGGAAGTCAAAGTTAAGAAAGGAGAAGACATTACTATGTGATGGGAAAGCCATGAAACACCAAGGATTGCCAGTAGTCAGCACCAAATGCAACCCTCTTCAGGAAGAAAGCAAGCCTTCTAGCCCCCAAAACTATGAGCCAATAAATTCCCACTGTTTAAGCCAACTCATTGTGTGGTATTTTTTATAGTAGCTCAGGCAAACCAAAGGTTGTGTCTCACACCAGCATGGTGATAATGGAGGTGAGAAGGTAGAGTTTTCAGCTGTGGGTGTGGAGTAAAAAGAAGAACACTACCAAGTATGACTCCAAATGGTTTACCTGAACAATAGCAAGAAAGAATTTGCTACTTGAAATGGGGAAATTACATGTAGATTACTTCAGGTAGGAAGACCAGGTATTTATATTTTGACAGGTTGAGTTTGAGGCAATCTCTTATACATCCAAGTGAAGGCTGAATATATGCATCTGGAGTTCAAGAGAAAGGTTTTGGATGGAGATTTAAATATGAGAATCATGGGTATATTGATGATATTCACATCTGTGAGACTGAGTATGGTTGATGGCTGAGGGTTTAAGAATAAATAGTGAATTGAAATCTGAGTGGTGCCTTGGGCCACTTCAAAATTGAGGTCAGGTAGAAAGCAGAAACCTGGAAAGAAAACTGAGAATGAATGACCAATGAAGGAGGAAGAAAACAAAAGAAGTGTGCTACCTGGAAGCCAGGAAGATTTATTAAGGAGAAGGAAGTGATTGAATGTATTAAATATGGAGGTAAAATGAAGAAGGAAACTGGCCACTGAAATTATCAATCTGGAGGTCATTATTGAGCTTGTTGGAAAGGACTTCAGCTGAGTAGTGGGAACAAATAACTGTTTAGAATGGGCTTAAGAAAAAATGGGAAGAGTGAAAATGGAGATGCCAATTCTAGATAACATTTTTTCAGAGAGTTTCACTGCAAATCAGAGTGAAGATATCGGAATTGCCTGTTTGAATTTATTATGAATCCCAGAAAAGCCATGTTTAAATCCTGACTCAGACAGGGGCAGCATTTCTTTTAATTCTGAGTCAATATTGTAGGGTGGAAGTTTTTATTAGATTATCTCTATGGAGAGGTGACACACCCAATTATGGGTGTGACCTTTTGATTAAATGGAGTTTTGACTCAGCACATTTATTACTTTACTGGAGTCCTTTAAAGGGGGAAACATTTCAAAGAAACTTCAGAGCTGACACAGATGCAGATACTTGGAGAGAAGTTACTTCAGAGACATGGATGTTTGCAGATGCTTGCAGTGCCCACAGAGAGAGAAGATGCTTAGACATGGGCAGAGCCCAACAGATGTCACCGTGTGCCTTCCCATGAGATGCTAAACAAGCCCAAACCCGAGCTGTGTCCCAGAGGAACTTAGTGAAGACCCACAGATGCTTAGAGAGAAAACTACTGGCATCCGAAGCTGAAAGCAACGAACTGGTAACAAGGATCAGCAGACATTAGCCATGTGCCTTCCCAGCTGACAGAGGCATTTTGCATGGCATTAGACTTTCTTGCATGAAGATAACCTCTTATTGGTGCCTTAATTTGGACACTTTCACTTCCTTAGAACTGTAAATTTGCAACTTACTAAATTCCCTTTTTAAAAGCCATTCCATTTCTGGCCTTCTGGCAGGTTAGAAAAATAATACATGGGGTGTTGGTAAAAAGGATTAGGAGTCAAAACAGAAAAAAAAAATAAGACAGAACAAATTAAAATACATTTGTGTGTAGAAGCAGATTATTTGGTAGAGAAGGTGATTTGGGTAATGCAGGAGAGAGAGAATTGCTTCAGTTATGTCCTCCAGGAGAATTTTTTTTTTCCTGTTTCATTGGTCTATTGCTATATTTGCTTCAGGTGCTTATTTAAAGTTATTATGTACCCCTGAAAAGCCATGTCCTTTAATCCTCATTCAATATTGCTGCGTGGAATCTTTTCTATTGATTCCAAGAAAATGTGACCCACCCAATTGTGGTTCGTAACTTTTGATTAGATGGTTTCCATGGAGATGTGTCTACCCATTCAAGGTAGTGTTGCTTAATGGAGCCCTTTAAGAGGGAACCATTTTGGAAAAAGCATTAGAACAACTGGAACCAACAGGGTCCACACAGCCAGAGATCTTTGGAGATGAAGAAGGAAAATGATCCCGGGGAAGCTTTATGAAACAAGAAGCCAGGAGAGAAAGCTAACAGACATCACCATCTGCCCTCCCCATTGAGAGAGAAACCCTGAACTTCATCGGCTTTTCTTGAGTGATGGTAACCTCTTGTTGTTGCCTTAATTTGGACATTTTCATGGCCTTACAACTGTAAACTTGCAACTTAATAAATTCCCCTTTTTAAAAGCCATTCTTGTTCTGGTATATTGCATTCTGGCAGCTTGAAAACTAGAACACACCAGTATACACCATTTTAAAATATTGTATCTTTGTAGGAAGTCTTGGTCTCTGATAAGTTAAGATTTTCTACTCTCCTCCATTTTTCTCCTCATCCTCTTACTTTTTCTTGTCTCCCTCCTTCAGTGTTCTCATCCCTGTATTCTATATAAATTCTATAATCAGTTCTTAAGGTGATTATGTGCACACCCACATACACAAAGGTTGAAACACTGAATGTCATTTCATAGAATATGTAGAATCAGTTAATGGGAATTATCTTTATGAGATCGAGGCTTCCCCTCCTTGAATATGGTGCATATTTTCAGTAATGGTTTTCAATAAAGTTTTAGACAGTCTTAAACATCCTTGAAAAATTTATTTCTAGGTACATTATACATTCCTTTTCCTGCTATTGTACTGAAGTACTATTTAACTAAATAAAATGTATGGATCTGAAATGTTCAGGTTGAGGAGTTTTGATATTTGTATAAACCTGTGCATAGCCAGATCAAGATATAAAACTTTGCCATCACTCCACACAGATTTTTCATCCTCCACCCCTTCAATTTCTCCCTTACTACTATGATAAATACTTTCTGATTTCAATCATTAGTTTTTCCTATTTTTGCATTTCATACATATGGATTTGTACAGTATGTAGTTTTCTATGTCTAGCACCTTTCAATCAACCTAATGCTTTGGGATTTCAACCATGTTGTTGCATGGAAATAATTTCTTTTATTTGTTGTTATTGCCGTGTAATATTCTATTGCATGATTATGGCACAATGTGCTATAGAGTCTCCTATTGGTAGATATTTGGATTGTTTCCAGATTTTGCTGTGTGTATATGGGGGTTGATGGGTACATGGGGTGAAGGTGAGTGCATGTTTGTATGTATTTTAGAATTTTAACCACCAATTTAATTCATTTAAAGAATGGCTTTTATATTCAGTTTTGAATGAGTTTTTGTAAAAAATATCTTTTTAAATTGTTTACCCTTTACATTTAACTTTCTGGATTCTAAGTGTATAAAGCTGGCTGTCAATCTATTGGAAATTTTTGTAGGTATTGTGTTTTTTTTCTCTGATTTCTCTAAGGTTAATCCATTCTTTTTTTTTGCTCAATATTTTTATTGCATTATTATGAAAGAAGGAGCATGTTATTTCTATTCTGATATAGTTAAAAGCAAGTGCTACACTTTCACTCTCTTTTCTTTCTCTCTCTCCCTGTCTTTCCCTCCTTCCCTTTCTCCTTTCTTTTATCTTTCCCTCCCTGCTATGCATCTAGCTGGGAGCAAAGGATTCTGAATAGCAGAGTTGAAGATAGAAATCTGGGTTCTTGAATCAGTTCTTAGATTAGAGCATCACTGTAAGGCCACTCAATCCACATTAGCTGATGATTTAAATGAGAAATATAGCTTTGTTTTGTTAAGCTAATAAAATTTGGGGATTTCTTTTCTTCTGCAGCATATTCTAACTATTGCAAAGAGTCAAAACAATTAGTGCTAAGATCAAACACAGGGAGGTGTGGAAATACAAAGAATGCCTGCCCCAGTTTTGGAGGTTAGAGAATGCTTTGAGAGGAATTAAGGTCTAAACTGAGAATAAAAAAAAAAATTAGCAAGTGTTAGTAAGTTTGAGGGAGAAGTAACGCATGGGAACCAGCAGTCCTGAGCAGAAGAAGCAATGCTTCAGAGGCCTGGAGGTGTACTTGTCAAATTACAACTCTTTCAGAGTAGCTGGAGCATAAAATGTGATGGAGTTGGGGAATAGAGAGAACTGGGTATGGCTAGGGTAAAGAGTAGGGTAAAAAAAAATCAAGCAAGGTTTTTCATAGCACATTATCATTGCTCAGGGAAGCAATTTAAGAAGTTTTAGAGAGTATTTTAATATAGTTACTCTTGTGCTTGAAAAGGATAGCAAAGATATTGTACCAGTTATTTATTGACACATAATGCTGCATGACAAACTATCCCCAAACTCAGGGATTTAAAATAATTAGCAATTATTTAGCTCATGAGTTTCACATCATATATTTAGGTTAGGTCCAGCTATGGTTTTCTGGTCTTGGCTGAGTTCACTCACATGTGTGATGGTTTTTTGGCTGTCTAGCCTGTACACATTCTCATGGCAAAGGTAGAAGAAAAAGAGAAGGAAGAAATGCACTAGTGCTTTTTCAAGCCTCTTTTTGAGTCAAGTCTGATATCATATTAGCCAAAGTGATGTGGCTTAAATTAGAATCACAGCACGGGGGTAGTAATATACTCCACTTTTTGATGGGAGAAGCTGCAAAGTCACTTTCAATGGTCATGATACATAGAAAATAAATAATAGGGACCATTTAATGCTATCAACCAACCACAGATGAAGCATGGGACAAGACTTGAAACAGGAAAATTGCTGAAACGATGCAGGCAAGAGGTGATGGGTTACCGGAACTAAATGTTCCAGCACAATTCCTAGCATACAGTAATGAAAATCCTTTCTGAATGAATCACTGAACTCTTTTGTCTATCAGAATAGAGGTAATTTACTGAGCAAGTCCACCAAGGACTTCTGACTAATTTGACTCTTGAAAATATGACATTCTGTTTGAACTAGTTTAGGAGACTAGGCCTCTTTGGAAAACTACTCCATGTTTTCCAACTGTGGATTGATAAACAGAAATCAAAACCTGTCCTCTCCTGTTTCTCAATCCACAACGTTAATGTGATGCCACTGTGGAAGCTGCTTCTTTTAGTTGATGGTTCTGGCCCTCAGTATGTTGCACAGACAATTCTTTGAGGTTTCTCATAACGAAAGAAGCCAGAGCCCCAAGAAAGCAATTAAAAGCAAAACCAGGAGAGAACAAAGGCATTTGCTCAACTCTGGAAAACTCACAAGGCTGTAGGTTGGGGACCAGAGGGACGAGGCTGTGACAGGGAGAGAGCAAACATGAGAGCGAACTGGCTTAGGGTAGCAGTGATGAAATGATTCAGAAGTGCATCCATGGTACACTGGGAGTAAATACCTTGGAAGAAATACATGCTAGCGATGCACATTTCTCAGTTTTGGAGGGAGAACATAATCCACATTTTCAGAATCTTTGGCCTTAGCAAAATATTAGAAACTGGTCATTCACTTCAAAAGACTAAAAGGTAATTTACATTAATTTGGGAATATGTCTGCTGTTTTAACAAAAGAGATAAGGGATTCATTAATAAGAGGGAAATCTCAGACTTGTGCTTTGAAACTTGGCTGGGGTGGGGGTGGGGTCAAAGTGAATGTTCTTTAATTGCTTTGTATGTTTTTGCTGATGGATGTTAAATACTCATATAATCAAGCCAAATGCATTTTCTTCTTCTGTTGACAAGTGCTCTCTATCCAAGTGGTGACAGAATATTAGGAGTAACATGTTCTTAAGGGTTGCCATGGCAAGAGTGTCCTCTGCTTCCCTCCCTGCCCTGTCTTTCCATAAATAACAGAGTGAAGAATTCAGAAAGCCTGTATAAAGATGTCTGGGGCTAGAGTAATTAGTGCATTGCCATGCAGTTTTATGTTAAATACATTTCCTACTAAAAGAAGAATCTGTCTCTCTCTCCCCTCTCCCGTTTCCTCCCTATGTATCTCAATCTCTATCACTCTAACTCTTTCCCTCCTTTCCTCCTTCCTACCCTCTCCCCATCCCCCACTCTGTTTTGGGTAGGTGGCCTGATTTTCAGCATTAGATAGCTCCAAGTATCACTACTAAACGCAGGCAGATTTAATTGATTTAATGAAGCAGCAAAGGTGTGTGCGTGTGTGTGGCAGGCTGCAGATGAATTTCAGTAGCAGCTCACTCTTCTATGTAAATACCAGCTTTGTCTTAATTATATCAGATCTAGCAGTCAGCTGATCTTTACAGGGGTTTGGGACACAGCTTTAGGTTTCCTTTCTAGGAAAGAAAATTCAGATATTGCTTATACGCCTACTGAAAATTTCTAATGTTTTCATGGAATTAAGCAATTCTTTCTTTTGGAGTGGATCACTTCGAGATGACAGGGAAACGTTTTCTTTTACTTTGAACAGAGTAATCTTTTTTGTTCAATTTGGCAAATGCTCGCTTAGCGACTACTCTGGACTCTGGAGTGTTCTGGGGAATCAGATAATTAGGATATGGCCTTTGTTTTCAAGGGGTGCTTATTATTTTGGATTTTTTTAGAACCTAGTCTGGAGCGTCGAAGGTTTTTTTTGGCAGGCTAGAGAGAATTTGGTGATCTAGGGATGGATGCCTTAAATGTGCTGGCCAAAAGCTAAACAGGATAAACCCATAAGTCTCAGCAACTTAGAAGAGAGTGGGAATGAATAACTCAATCTTCCAAAGACAGAAGGGGTGATGGGAAGAGCTACGGTCCTTGCTTAGTCTGTTTTAGGTGGTTCCCAGGAGCCACAGCAACCACAGACAGGATTGTTCTATGGCTACAGTTATTCTATTTCTCAATCAATCTTCTGTTGTCTTTTTTTTTTTTTTGTATGCTGTATGGCGGGGGTCACATTTCATTCTTTTTTCCATGTGAGTATCCTGTTATTGTAGCACCATTTGTTGAATTATTATTTTTTTTGGAAGTGCATGAACTGGAAATCGAACCCGGGTTTCCTGCATATTCTATTGTCTTTTAAACCAGAGCAGCTCTGGGATTTCTGCTCAATTCTATCCCCTCGTTTTGGCCCTCTGGACTTATAAGGCAGTTGCTGGAATGGGATGAAGCAATGCCTTCATGTGTCTATATATCCTGACGTGAACATCCAGGGACTCAGATGAAGTGATGAGATAGTTCTTCCCCCGAGGGAGAACTATGGCTTAGCTTTTCCTGTAGGATCTTATTTCAACTTTGGTATCATATTTTAAATTGCACATACATATTCTAAGAATTTAAAAAATTGTGTGGTGTGTTTATTTTTAAGAAATTTTGCAAAGCAATCACACTTTGTCTAGTTAGACAAATGAAGAAAATTAAATCAAGTTTTCATAATAAAACCTTGCTGAATGAACTTGGCAAGTCTAAAAATCTTGCTTTTAGTCATGTCTGTTTGGTTGATGCTTTCTCTGCAGGCCTGTGCTTTAATATTTAGCTAAGACAATGATGAGACAAAGTCACATAAAGAATGCCATTGTCCTTTATTTTTCCCTTCATCCTGAGACAAGAATTTCTCAAGCCCCATATAGGGTTGAGTTTCAGCTTTATAGGATTGAGTTTTTTTTTTAATTTTTTTTATTTTTTGCATGGGCTCACTCCAGGACTCAAACCTGGGCCTCTGGCATGGCAGGTGATTCTGCCACTGAGCCACCATTGCACTGCCCTATATGGTTGACTTTTGTATTTATTTCCACTTGTTTTTATTCATCCACAGGAATCAAATCCCTTTAACCACTTGAATATTACTTATTGTAACTTATGAAGATCTCAATCTGAATTAGACTCTAAAACTAACGAGACAAAGCAATTCCATGAGAGTTACCAAATCGTATTCTCCACTCAGTGAGTACAGGGAAGGTCCATTTTATTAAAGTGAGAAGCGCCTATGAATAATGGGTGGAAAATAAATCGTAACACTTGCACCAGTAACTAATGCCTCACATTTTCCCCCACTGAGACATCTGCTGGGGAATTTTATTCTCTCTCTTGAAAGAGAGAAATCTCATAAATAGCAGTAGGATCAGAAAGCTGAAGCTCCCCAATGAGAGTTTAAAATTTCTGGTGGACTGAGAAATCATCAAAAAATGTGTATTAATGAAAACTGTCATTTATCTGGCAATTACCATGTGATAGACCCATCCCTTGAACATGAGACTTCAAGCTTGGCTGGGTGTGTCCAAAAGCTCTTATCCCTTATATTCATTCCTTGTGGCAGCCATAACATAGTACCCCAAACTAGGTGGCTTAACACAACAGAAATTCGTTCTCTCACAGTCTGGAGGCTAGAAGTCCTAAATCAAGGTGTTGGCAGAGCCATGTTCCCTCTGAATGTTCTAGGGGAGAATCCTTCCTTGCCACTTCCAGTTTCTGGTGGCTATAGGTTTGCCCTGAGTTGGTGGCCGGGAAACTCCAATCTCTGTCTCTGTCTTCATATGGCCTCTGTGTCTCAAATCTCTATCTCTGCCCTTCTCTTATAGAGACATATACTGGTTTGAAAGGATTTAGGTACCCTAGAAAAGCCATGTTTTAATCCTAATCCCATTTTGTAAAGATAGTCATTTCTTCTAATCCTTTACTGTATGTTGCAAACTTTATTAGATTATCTCCATGGAGATGTGACTCAATCAACTGTGGGTATTAAATTTGATTAAGTGGAGATATGTCTCCACCCATTCCAGATGGGTCTTATTTACTTTACTGGAATCCTTTAAAAGAGGAATAATTTTGGAGAAAGCTTCAGAATGACATAGCTACGAGAAGCTGAGTCCACCAGCCAGTGACCTTTGGAGATGAAGAAGGAAAATGCCTCTAGGGAGCTTCAAGAAACAAGAAGCCTGGAAAGAAAGCCAACAGATGCTGCCATGTTCGTCATGTGCCTTTCCAGATGAAAGAGAAACCCTGACCGTGTTCACCATGTGCCTTTCTACTTGAGAGTGAAACCCTGAACTTCATTGGCCTTCTTTGAATCAAGGTCTCTTTCCCTGGATGACTTAGATTGGACATTTCTATAGAGTTGCTTTAATTGGGACATATTCATAGTCTTAGAACTGTAAATTTTTAACTTATTAAATTCCCCTTTTTAAAAGCCATTCCATTTCTAGTATATTGCAATCTGCCAGCTAGCAAACTAGATCAGGACTTATTCATTGGATTTAGGGCCTACCCATATAATATAGAATGATCTCACCTTGAGATCCTTAATAACACCTGCAAAGACACTTTTTCCAAATAAAGTCACTTTTATAGGTTATTGATGGACATATCTTTTGGGGGGTTACCATTCAATGTACTACAACCTTAACCTACCCTGAGGTCTGGATGCCAGAGCAGAGTTCCACACACTTCTTTTGAGACTGTAGGAAATCTCTTCAACTCTCTGAACCTTCTTCTTCTCATCTAAAATGAGGATAAATGAAAATTACTCAGAGAAGCATATTTTTCCTCTCTATGTAGGATGTTATTATATGAAGAACATATTCATTTTGGACTCTAGAGGAACTCAATGGCTGAGTCTTTACAAACAGATAATTTGGCTCAGACATGTTTTCTCTGTTTTTTTTTTTTTTTAATAAAACAGACTAAATATTCCTGAGGTCAAGTGATATTTAGAATTCATTATATTTTATACCTTGAGTTATTGGTTAACCTGCTTGGCATTTACAAGTACCTACAATGGGCAAAAGCCATTCCAGTGTTTTATAGGAGCTACAAATATATAATAAGCTCATGGTCTTGGTTAGTAGGAGACTTGATTGTAGGCAACAGAAACTATGCCAAATATTAATGGTCAAAGGAAATTATCAAGGATTGGCTTCTCTAACTGAAAGTCAGGGGTATCTATCCCAGTGGTCAATGATACCATCAGAAGTCAGGGTCTCCATCTCTCAGCTCTGTTTTTCACTGAGTTGAGTGTTCTTGTGTGGGTAAGATGGCAAATTGTGACCCTCGACTCATGTCCTTCTAAATTAACAGCTAGATTAACAACTCCATGTAATGGGAACTTCTCTTTTTTAATCCCAGGAGCCATTCTCATTGGCCTGGCTTGAGTTGCATGCTTTCCCCTGAACTAATCACTAATGTGTGAGGATGCCATACTCTCTGTGACCTCAATGAGGTACATATGTACCCATTTGAAGGTTAGAAAGTGGGTTATGCAGATTCACCTGAAAAATTGAGACTGGGTAAGAAATGGTTCCCCAGAGGGAAATGGAGAGGAGCAGAAAACTGGATGCCCATGATAGAAAGTATTTTGGCTGGGCCCTGAAGAGAATGTGGGTCTAGAGAGAAGGCCATAAAGGGCATGGAGAGAGGGGGGTGAGGTATATTAGTCAGGGTTCTTCAGAGCAACCCAACCAGTAAGAAATTTGACAATAGTTAGATAAACATATGGAAAAAATATATAAGCATGTAGATATGGGTATGGATAATAATATAGATGCTAGATAGAGATAATGGATATGGATATGGATATATTGATATAGATATTTCAAGAAATTTATTTTAGGGAACTTACTTATGTTGTGGGGCATTACCAAGTCCAAAATCTGCAGGGTAGGCCAGTAGGCTGGAATTTATGCTGCATCTTGAGGTAAAAGTTCTTCTTTTCTGGAAAACCTCAGTTTTTGTGTTAGAGTTTTTCAACACTTGAATGAGACCCACTCATATTATTTAAAGTCAACTAATTATGAAGTTTAGCCCCATCTACAAAATACCTTCATAACAACATCTAGATTAGCATTTGATGAAATAATGGATACTATGGCATAACCAAGTTGACAAGTAATATTAACCATCACAGAGTTATATTCCAGGTGGAGGATCCCATGTGAGCAATGAGGCAGAGAAAAGAAACACTTTTTATTTGATTGGAAAGATAGGCTGCATAAGAGGATTTCGGTTGGTGATACGGTGGGATCACACAGTGGAGTGTTTTGAATGCCAAACAAAGAACTTGAACTTTATATTTTGGGCATTGAGAAACTTCTTATTACTTTTGAAATGGGCATATGATGTAAGATAGTCTCCACTACATGGTGAGTTCTTTGAGGTCTTTATTTCCACCTTCATCAAGATCGTTGACACTCAAATATTTGTTAAAGATGCATCGACTTTCACATTGAATGTCTAATGCTGGTTGACAGTGAGTGTGTCTATGTATCAGGCATCAAGATAAGAACTTTACAGGTGCCACAGGGTCATCACAGAAACCATATGAGGGAAGTGGTGTTATCTTATTTCATAGCTGAAGACTATGATACTTATGTAGGTCAAGTGGTAAAATAAAGAGTTAAACCAAGGCCCTGTGAATCCAAATTCCATTCTCTTTCCATCACATCAGAGTGATTCCATGTGCTACCTATACAATACTTAAAAGACTATAAAGGCTTTCCGTATACATGGCCTTACCTGGACTGTACATTACTCCTGTGAGATGGGTTTTATCATCATTTCCATTTTATGACTGATAAAATAAAATTCAGAGTGGAAAAAACTCAAATAGAGTCATTAAGTGGAGATGCTAACTTGTATTCAGCAACTATGCATCCAAAATCCAAGCACTTCCCCCATACCAAGCAATTTCCACTTTAGCTGCCAAACCATAAAATGAACATGAGGGGATAGATCCATTAGTCCTCACCCTCAACTCCAGCATTCAAAGATTGTAATCTTCCAGTAGAAATTTCATGTGTATAGCACTTGTCTCAACTTTTTCAAATATTATAAAATGTGAGCCATACAGACTAAAATGAAAAGGTCACTGAAAAAGCTCATGATTTTAGTTGAAATGGTGCTATTTAAATCTCATGAAATGACATTGGGCTAACTTTTCTTTTTATTGTCTTTTCTCTCTTATACAGATATCTACAAATTGCCCAACACCAGAGATCCTCATTCATTCCATTGGGCCTCAAGTGTGAACTGGCTGATGCCTTGAGCCTACTAACTCCTCCATGAGGGGCAATTTGCAAAAATGAACTGGCTTGAAACAATTTTTTAGCTTGTAACTTTAACTTTGATGCAACATAATATATTCTAAGCAATTTATAGGATTGGGCCCATGCACAAACTAAAGATGGAGATGATGATCTATTTTTCCTTCACTTGTAAAAAGAAAACAAGGATGTGCTTTTGCACCTGGCTCATATGCTGGCATGATGGCATGACTTGAGGTGACAATGAATGAGAATTACAATGGTAAGAAATAACTAACATCAACCAAAGGTTTACAGTGTTCAGGCACTGTACCAAGCAGTGTATGCAGAAACTGCTTTTTAGGATGGAAACTTGTCTCATCTTTGTCTTTAAGTCAGAGGTCTCTTTTGTCTGGAAGAGCTCATGGTGGTGGGTGTTTCAGTTTGGTTGACATTAGGCAAATCCAAATCCATTGCTCTTGGTAAGGATTTAATTTGTAGTAGAATAATCCAAACATGTATGCTGCTGATAGCCATATTAAAGTCATTTATTTAGCAATATGTTTTGGATATAGATTTTTGCAGAACTTTGTTTGTGTAAATTAAGCAAGGTGATTTTTAAATTTCTGAATCTGAGTTTAAATGTTTCTATACCAGTACATTATTTTCCATTTTGGAAAAATGTTTGCATGTTTTCTTCTCTTTACATGTAGAGAGAAATAGAGTGGAGACAGAGAGTGAAGCAACATGGGCCTTACTCCAGATTGCTAGAGGTCTTATAAAGAGCACCAAAAAGACATGAAAGTAGTAAGTCAATGGGAACCCAGGAGAGAAGAGAGAGGACATTACTATATAAGAGTGTTTTGGTTCTCTAAAGCTGTAGGAATGCAGTATAACAGAAATGGATTGGCTTTTACAAAAGGGATTTATTAAGTTACAAATTTACAATCCTAAGGTCATAAAAATGTCCAAATTAAGGCATCCAGAGAAAGACACCTTGACACTGAAGAAAGGCTGATGCTATCCGGGGTTCCTCTGTCACAAGGGAAGGCACGTGGCTGGCATCTGTTGGTACTTCTCTCCCAGGCTGCATTGCTTTCAGCTTCTGATTCCAGTGGCTTTCTCTCTGAACTTCTGTTTGTCCTTGCTCATTTCTCCTGGGGTATTTCTGTCTCTCTTCACTTCTCTCAGCTCTGAGCTCTCTCCAAAATGTCTGTCCCTTAAAGGACTACAGCAAGCAAATTAAGATCCACCTTGAACAAGTGGGATCACTTCTTCATGGAAACAACCTAATCAAAAGGTCCCACCCAACAGAGGTCCACCCCCACAAGATTGAATTTTAAAAAATCATGCTTTTCTGGGGTGCATAACAGGTTTAAACCAACACAGAGGGGAAGTAGAGATTCAAGCCAAGGAACCCCAAGGATTACCAACAGCCAGTACCAAAACATTGCAGTCTAGGGAAAAAGCAAACTTTACTCATGTCTTCATTTTGGACTTCTTCTGACCTCAGAATTGTGAGCCAATGCATTTCCACTGTTTAAACTAACCTATTATGTGATATTTCTGATAGTAATTCTGGCAAACAAGGACAGATTTTGGTACTGGGAGAGGGGTGCTGCTGCTGCTAACATGTAAAAATATGGAGCCAGCTGTGGAGTTGGGTAATGCTAGGTAGACGCTGGAAGAATTTTGAGGTAATTGATAGAAAAATCCAAGATTGCTTTGAAGAGGCTGTTGGTAGAAATATGAATGGTAATGATACTTCTCGTTACTTTAGAAGCAATGATGAATGCATTCTTGGAAACTAGAAGAAAGGCTAATTTATGCTCTGATATCAGGTGAAAGGCAGAACTTGTAAGTGATAAACTTGGATGTTTAGCTGAGAAGATTGCTAAGCAAAGTGTGGAAGAGGCAGTCTGTTTTTTCCTTGCAGCTTATAAAAAAATCAGAGATGAGAGGGAGAAACTGAAAATTGAACTCTTATGCACAAAGAAATAAGCAATTGATAATTAGGAAAATTCTCAGTCTGTCCAGTTAGTACTCCAGAGAGTTCTGAGAGTAGGGCCAGGAGTGGCTGTTTCAGGGCTTGAAATAATTCTTCATGAGCTCTCTGGAAATGAATCCCTAGAGAATGGTATTCATCATGAGGGTGAGGCTAAATAAGCATTTGCTAAAGAGAGTGTGGATGAACAAGGATCCAGTCAAGCATCTCAAAGGAAGCCAGTGTTGGAGATATTTTTGTCTAGGTATTATCTTTAGAAAATTCTTTTGTCTGATAGATTGGACTCCCTTGAACTACACAAAAAAGGGTCTTGAGAATTTTGTATTAGCAAAAGTGATGCAACCCTGGACTGAAAGAGAGAGAGAGAAGGGTTAAATTGAAGAAAGAATGATTTCAATTCTTTCTTCCATGGCAGAACCGTGGAAGTAGGGGAATGGATCAAAGAGATCTCATTAGGCCAAGAGAGTGGGGACACCCAAACATATGAAAAGGGTGAGACAGTTCTTGTGTTTGTGGTGGGCAGGCCAACAGCCCAAGTACTTGTAGTGGGCAGGTTTTTCACTATAATGTTTGGGGGAAATTCTGGCTACCACCTCTATGCTCTGTTAGGGTGGGGTTCCCAGGTGTTCAGAGACAGTTCAGCTGTCACCATAATCCATGGAAAATGTGAGGTTTAAACATCAGTTTTTGGACAGAGAGAGGATGCCACTCCAAGTGCTTATAAGAGATGTGGGGACAGGGTGGTAGTTTGCTAGGCCCCAGAGTATGAGAAGAGCAACATTGCCCAAGCACTTGAAAAGTATGGGGTTGCCACCCCAGCAGGCGCAGAAGGCAATGCATCAAGCCAGAACTGACTCTCAGACCTTGCAACCTAATGGAATTTGCCCTGCTGGGGTTCAGACTTGCTTGGGATCCATGTCCAGAGTTTCCTTCCAAGTTCTTCATTCTAGAATGAGAATATCTATTCTGTGTCTGTCCCACCATTGTATTTTCTAAGATTCATAGTTCCACAGATGGAGAAGAATTTTGTGTCAGGGCAGAATACACCCATAGCTGATTTTAATGAGACATTGTACTTAGAGTTGTTACTAAAATGACTTATGGCTTTTGGAATATAGGGATGAATAAATGCATTTTATGTGTGGGAAGACCATGTCTTTTTGGGGTCCAGAGGGCAGGCTGTGGTTGAATTATGTACCCCAACAAACACATGTTCTTAATCTTAATCCAATTCCTGTGGGTGTGGCACAATTATAGATAGAACATCTTGACAATGTTAATTTAGTTAAGGTGTGGACAGCTGAAGCAGGGTGGGCCTTCATCTCGATTACTGGGAGCATTAAAAATTGTACTTGGAAGTCACACCAGCAGAAAGTCAATGGGAACCCAGAAGAGAAGGGAGAGGACATTGCCATGTCATGGGAAACAGATACAAGCCAAGGAACTCCATGATTGCAGTCAGACAGCACCAGAGTGCTGCAATCTTTAGAAAATGAGGAAGTTTTACCTTTATCTTGATTTTGGAATTCTTCTAGCCTCAAAATTTTGAGGTAATAAAATCTGATAGTTCTTAAGCCAACACGTTGTGTGGTATTTGTGATAGCAGTTTTGGAAAACTAAGACAGACTCTTGACCAGATCACACCTCCTGGGTGGGGAAAGAATTTCCAGGGATGGAAACAGATATTGCCTCAGCTAGAAGTTATGGGAAGAAATTAGTAATAGGCCCAGGATGTGAGGTGAGACTTAAATTATCCTCTTCCTTTCTGAGATTCGCAGAGAAAAAAGGCTTGGTAATCAGGTGGACCTGCAGTTAAATTTATGAAGATGGATTTTGATCCATGGTGAGGGTATGTGTGGAAAACTATGCAAGAAGTTAGGGACAGATCCTTGGTTGAGTAACCATGCTAATAGTTATCTGGTGCTATGAAAGAAATGACTTAGGGCACATCAACTCCTCTGTAGGCAACAGTTGACCAAATCACCAATATAGGTTGGCTATAAAATCTGACAAGCCGATTGGTGTGAGAATTGCAGCCTGCTTGCAATATGAAGAGGGCAGAGGAGAATAATAATTGAAAGGGTAGAAATCATTTTTAAATACCTATTGAATATTTACTGGATGCTATTTACTGTCTAAGCTATAGCTTGAAGAACAAATTACTTTTAGCCTGTGAGATGTTCACATTTTGAGAGGCAGATGGGAACTGGGACTAAATATGGGAATACCTCTCTTCTCACCCTCACTCTGGGGTTTCCAATTATTGAAAGTTGAATTTCACACATTGTCGAACTGTTATTTCTTCTCCTCCTTACTTTACACCGCTATCTTGCACAAGACTTTACCGTTGAATTCATAAAAACTAAAAGTGGGCATTGGGTACTGTACTTACGTTATCTAATTTTATCTTTATAATAATCTGACAAGGTATGTAGGTGGGTAGGTAGAAGCAATTATTATGCTCATGTTATATTTAGAGAAATTGAGGGTAGTAAAATTGAGCGACTTGCCCAAAATTATATGGAGAAAAGGGGGGATCTGGCACTTAAGCCCAAGGAGGAGTGATGTGAAGATAGCATTAAAGAAGCATACCATGTCCCTTTGCTCTTCTCTGGGACCATTATTCATCTTCAGAGCTTCATGACCTACTGATGGGACTGTTGCAAAGCCCACCTACTGGTTTCACAGTCTAAATTCTCTCACCCATTCTCCATCATCTTGTTCATCCTCCAGTAGCTCCCAGCTTGTACTGAACTTCTCAATATCTTAAACAATTTTCTTTACATCTCTTTGTCTTTGCATCTCTTGTCCTTTATTCTTAGTATACACTTTATGCATCTATAATTGATGAAATTTACCTTATTTCTTAAAAATCAGGCCAACATCAAGTCCTCCTGGAAGAAAGTAAGGCACAGTCCTTAAAAGCATGAACCTTGGCTTTGCCACATAGTATCTGTGGGAATTCATTAAGCCTTAGTGTTTTTTTTCTCTAAAATGGAGTCAGCAGTACTACTTACATTATAGAATCAATAAAAGTATTAAATATGAAGGAATTTCCATTGATCTTGACACTGAGTCCTGAGTCACTGTTACCTAAAACATCCCTGACTCTTTACGTACAATTAATTATCTTCTCAAATGGGTTGAAGAGAAGATATAGTTTATATCTTTCTTATAGAATTATGTTCTTTTATAATTATCTGCTTCAATATCCCATCCTCTGGTATACTGTCTCCTGCTTTCATATATATTTTCTCTTAAAAATTGCATATAAGTCTTCTGCCTTTAAGTGACTTCTGAGGAACCCACGGAATAGCAATTGGGACCAAGAAAGACCCTAGAAATCAGATCCCCTAGGGCATGTTTTGGAGTTGGATAACTTACTGGTCTGATGGTAATATGGACCCACACTGTTGGTAGGTTGTAGGATCATAATCCCACCGTACTATGGCATCATAATTACTGTTCATTAATTGGGATGAAGTTCAAGGGATGAGTGAAGAAATATTTTATGCAAAGTCTATGATGAGTAAGCATTATGGAGAACATGATCATTATGAGTTTCTTGGAATGGATTAACTGAACTGCAAGCCTTGGCAAAAGAAAATGATAGTTTAGAGCAGGAAACTGCCAATTAAAATCATGCTGTAGAAGTAAGAGAGTCCTGTAGTTATGGAGCAGACTATGTAGAAAACCAGACCATATCTAATTTTAAGGGTATTGAAACTGCACAGGAGACTGAATGCACAATTCCAGCATGTCAGCTTTATTAGAACTATGATGAAAGAAGAGTGGAAGCCTGAGAACTGGCCAAGGGACATTTGAATGCGCAAACCTGAGAATCTTGAAGTCTCAGATTACCCTGAATGTCCAACACCAAAAGCAGCAGTCACTTCTCTCTTGCCACGGCCTTTCTCTGACTGGAGACCACATGAGAACCCACCCTGAGACAGGTCCTCACGATGATATTGTGTTCATCTCTGTATCATTCTCCATCATCTCTCATTTCCTCCAGACCAATATCCAGGGTCAGATCTTAGCACTTCCAGATGGAGAAGTACTATCTTAGCTCCAGGGTTAAATAGATTACAGCCTAAAGGAAGTGCAGAACTTGACTAGTGTGTACTGGTAATAGCTGGGGAACATTTGTGGGAATGGAATTTGAAGGTGTTAGAGCAGATAAAGTGGACTAGGCCAGATAGGGTAGGATATGTGATGCAAGGACATTTTTCTATAATTTATAGTCTAACAAAGATAACATAGGATTTTCTGGGATGGCACCTTAAAGCTTGAATATAAAGAAGGACAGCAGTGAATTAAGTGGAAATGAAAGAACCTCCTTGGAAGTATATTGAAGAAGGGATCAGCTCAAATAAGAGGCCTTACTTTGCAAGACATTGAGCTTTTACCAGCTGACTATGATATGCAGGAGAGACCAGGGAACTGCCTTCACTAAAGCAAATATAACTACCCTGGTGAGGGGTGTGCTGGCCTTTGAAGACCTCCGTGTTGGTTGTTTATATAAGTTTGGCTTAATAGAGGATAATGCTGTCATGAAACTGAGCTCTCTCACATGTGGATTATGGATTTAGGGAATGGCAGAAGTCACATGGCAGCACCTAAACATCAGTGACAAAATGTACCTAATTATTATAATTAGTATTAGGACCAGAATGGTAATCAGGCAGGGTGTCTTATCCAGTGGGGATAGATGATGATAACTAATAAGCTAGGACATTCTTAGGCATGTGAGAGATGGAAAATTAATTTTGACATTGCTCATTTTGTATTATGAAAGATGATTGAGAGTTGGTGGGTAACTGGTGGGCAGAAGGATGGCTTCATTTGTCCCTCATCCTGTGTGATGGTTAGACTTTGGCATCAATTTGGTCAAATGATTATGCCCACTTGTCTGGTCAGGCAAGCACTGGCTTGACCATTGCTGTAAGGATATTTCATGGTTGGTTGATAAACTGGAAGGCTGATGTATTAAGACATGTCAGCTGATTGCATCTGTAGCTGATTACATCTGTGATCAACTAAGATGTGTCTCCCTGAACAAGATCATACAATCAGTTGAAGGCTTTTAAGGAAGAAGAGAGACCCTTCACTGCTTCTTCAGCCACCAAGACCCTCTTGTGGAGTTCATCCTGACTCTTCATTGGAGCCACCAGCTTCACAGCCTACCTTACGGATTTTGTACTCTTCCTTTCCCGCGGTGATGTGAGACACCTTTATAAATCTCATATTTACACATCTCTTCTATTGGTTCTGTTTCTCTAGAGAACCCTAATATATCCAGTTTCCAGATTATATCAATTCACAGACACAAAGCCTATTGATATATAGGGAATATAGCCTATTCCCCCTCTTGGGGAAGATCTCTGAAAAAAATAATTTATATATTAAATATTCCTCTGATCTTACCCTAGAAGTTGTAAGACAACTGTGCACTGGAGAAAAGGAATAATCTGGCTTTTTGACAATTGCTGTATAAAAAATTAGAGATGAGACCAATACTGGGAGTCTCTGGCTGGAGAGGGAGCCAATGGAGTTTGGCCCAGTTACTTATTATTATGATGATTATTATCCAGGAATCAATAGGATAGATCTGATCAGCATATGGCAGAATGGACATGTTGGTTCTCCAAATGGGGTCAAGACCATTAATGTAAGAAAGATTGAGGAGTTCCTAAGATTAACTTCCCCCAACCCCGGCCAGGAGTGTTATTAGTGTCCCTATTAAAGATATAGAGAATATAGAGATGGTGGTCATCATCATTGCCTCGTTCACGACTTTGTCCCCTGCACATATCAAAGAGTATGACTACTGATCACCATAAGCTTAACTAAGTGCTATTCCAGTCACAACTGCTGAGTGGGAAGTGGTATATCTTACTGAGCAGATCAAAACTGCTCTGGCACTCAGAATGCATATATTAATATGGCAAATGTGTTCTTTTTGACCTCATAAAGTAGGGAGGGATCAAAAGAATTTCACCTTCATAAGGCAAGACAGCAGTTACCATTCACTATCCTGTCTTAGGGATATGTAATCCTCTTGCACTCTATTGCAATATCATCTATTGAGGTCTCAATCATCTTTGCATTGTCAGACCTTCTGTTTGTTCACTGTATTGATGACCTCACACTACCAAATTGTCTATTATGAGCTGAGTATTATCAAATATGCCAAGTCTTAGATGTATTTGTGAAGGAAAATTCTCTTGTTAAGCAGGGCTTTGCACACCTGATCATAGCTTAGTGTGGAGGGAGAAGTGGTCTAAAATATGTCAGTATACAGCTAAAGTCCAGGGCAGCGGCAAACAGCTTGGCTGTTTGTTCAAGCGCATGGAAGGAACATGATTGCAAAACTGGGGAGAAAGTGTAGGTGGAACGTGATTGCAAGACTGGGGAGAAAGAGTGGATGAAGAGAAGTATATGGATGAACCTGTGGCCTGAAGAATGCAGATCATTTTTATCTCATGTAAATGTCAGCCAGAGAGTGTCTCCCACAAAGGGAGTTTTCTACATTTGTATGGTCAGGATGACCATGCCTTGCGGATGCTGCGAGCTTCTGTCCTTGGCCACCTCAGCGCTGCTTGCACAGTCTTTCGATCAGCAACACCATGAGAGGATAATTTTTTAAACCATAAAAGCAATGTTTCTCTTCATTTGTATTTGTTGCATTCTATACCAACAATGCATTAACCAAATCCAATCTTTTGTCATTGCTGTAGTTAGACTTAGCTTATAAATTAAAGGAAAACCAATCATGCATGTTAAGATCATAGGGAGACAGGGAGAGGAAGTGCACCATGGATATAGAAGGATCTCCAAGATATTTGTTTAAAGGGAAAAAATAAGAAAAAAAGAGAAAAGTTCAGAATATTGCAAAAAGTAAGGACCCTTCGGTATAAATAAAAAAAATAATAAATGACTATATAGGTACATCAACTAAAGTGATTAATTGATTAAATCTTAAAGTGCTTTAAACTGTACCTGATATTTAATAGATAATCTTCAAACATTAGCTTATATTATCATATAAACTAAAATTATTTACATTTTTGTTAGAGAAATTGTAAGTTTACAGAAAAGTCGTGCCTAAAATACAGAGTTCCCATATACCACTTGTGCTGATTTGAATCTATTGTGTACCCTAGAAAAGCCATGTCCTTTAATCCTCATTCAATACTGCTGGGTGGTGTCTTTTTTATTATATCCGTGGAAATGTGACAACTGTGGGTGGGACTTTTTGATTAGGTGGTTTCCATGGAGATGTGTCTCCACCCATTCAAGGTGAGGTTGCTTACTGGAGCCTTTTAAGAAGGAACCAACTCAGAAAAAAAGTTTGAGAGCCACCAGAATCAACAGACCTCACACAGCCAGAGATCTTTGGAGCAGAAGGAAAACACTCCCAGGGAAGCCTTATAACACGAGGAGAGAAAGCTAGTAGATGTTCCCATGTGCCCTCCCAGCTGAGAGAGAAACCCTAGCCTTGAATCAATGTATCTTTCCCTGGATGCCTTAATTTGGACATCTTCACAGCCCTGCCTTAATTTGGACATTTTCACAGCTTTAGAACTGTAAATTTACAACTAAATAAATTCCCATTTTTAAAAAGCTGCTCTGTTTCAGGTATATCACATTCCAGCAGCTTGCAAACTAAAACACCACCTTATTAACACTTTGCATTAATGTGGCACATTTGCTACCATTCTTATTTCATAGTAGTAGTAATGGCAGTGTTTGTGGGGGAGGGGTATTAGCGTGAGTCACAGAGAAATTTTTACTTTTCATTTTGTACCTTCGTATATGGTTGTTTTTCAAATCAGATAAGCATGTTTTCATTTTCCCCCATTCTTATCTTTAATGATGTAAAGGTTCATTCGCCTATTGGTTATTACTTCCTTCCTTCTTTATCCATCTATCCTTGGGGCAGAACTGGGTTTGTCTGATGTGCAAGCCCACAGATTTTCCTCCTCCATCCATTCATTTCATGCTCAGGATGCTTTCTTGCCCTTTAGTCATTTTTTTCTTCATTTTATTGTTATTCAAATGTATTGAATTTTTAAATAGAGAAAGATAAAGAGGGAAATTAATAATAACTGATACATCAGTTAACTTTTCTTGACCTTGTTTCCCCCATTTGTAAAACGGAAATAGTGACACTTACCATACAGAGCTACCGTGAGGATTAAGTGAGGTGCTCCTCTCAGTGCATGTAAGAGAAATTGTATGTGAGAGTAACAGAATGAAATATTTTGGATGCAATTATTTGAAATCTAGTTGCACTGTGGACTCATTGCTAAAAAAATGTGATCCAAACAAATTAGAAGTCCCCAAAACAAAGGACAAAACCGCTTCAGTCATCTCTCTGCTATTTTGCCTCATATTGGAAAGTAAAGAGAAAAGAGAAGATTTTTTATGCCCAGGGACGCATTTAAAGTCTGTGATTTGCCTAAAATTGCAGTCCTGTTTTGCTTTCCCTCGTGCGTGGATACACCTTTCGGCATGTCCGTGGTTGCATGCTCATGCCACTCAAAGCAATTGGCTCGTTAGCTTAAGGTATTGCCCTAGAACCTGCACCCCATCCCCGTCCAATAAACAAGACTGAAGAAACAGAGCTCTCGATTCAAAGACCACATCGTTTGCTATCATTTTTTGCACATCTGTAAGTGAAAGAACACACAAAAGGATGTTTTCTGAGTTAATTGGCAGTGCTGGCTCATCCTGGCCTGCTGCCTCCGGAAGCCTTTCAATGCCATGATAATACTGCCCCCGTGTGGGCACAGACCAATCTTCCCCAAGTCCTGAGACGACTAAAACCGTATTCTACAAAGAACAGAAGCAATGGGGTTGATGTCTACAGCTGTGTTGGTTTCATAGGGAAACCCACCGTGATTGTTTAGATAAACAGTATTTTTGCATAGGGAGGCTGTGGCTTCAGAACTACCTGACAATTCTCCCAAAGGTGTAACTGTAGATTTGAATCACTGGTCCACTGAGATTTCTGCTCTGGGAGCTGAAAGTGAAAATCCCCACCCTCCTTATTTCATAGGGTAAATCAGAAACATTATTGCTTTAAATGCTTTGAAATTCTAAACGTAAAATTTATGAGGGTAAGGTGGGATTTGCTAGCACAAGCAACTTCCGCTTGAATGCTTTCTAGGTGCATGAACTGAAACGAGTTTTTGAATTTCCTGGGTCCATAGGACAGGAAGTTTTTTGAGGGAGTGCTATTAATAGTACCCAAAATATACATTTAAACAGTGTTATTGCAAGTGTCTGTTGTAAAATTGCTTTAGAAAATGTAGAAATGCTACCCTAATCTTAGTTTGCATAATTTTTAACTATTTGAATATATATATACTTAAGAGTTCCTATGGTGAAAATTATACTTGGCTACAAGTTACACCATCACTGGCCTGGTTCTAGCCTTCTCATTTTTTAGGTAAAATTAGAAAAGTCTGGTACCCAGCTCTGAGGGCTTCTCTTTATTCATCTCCCAAATGTATAATAGTTTCATTTTGGTTTTCTGGTTGTTAATGTTATTACTATGAGCCCTTTGCAGGAGCATTTTGAAGGCTGTATGGATGGTGAGTGTGTTTGATTAGATTTTATTCTTCTCCCTCATTCCAATCACAAATAATTCTCTCCTCCTATTAACTAGTAATAGGGTTATTCACAGATCAGATTCACTTCAAAGTAAACAAATAATCTCTACAAATTCATGCCTCATTTACAATAAATTATAACCTAGCCAGCAGTTAGAATCACCCATAGCCCCAGTGCATATAAAGCTCAATCTCTTTAGCTGGAAAATTCAGTATTAGCTTGTTGGTGGCAGGTGTGCTACCTGCTGATCCTGTTGGTTTTACCGTGCCCTATCAAAATGCATTTTCTGAAAAGCTTTGCCTAAGATAGTGAATACTTTACAAAGAAGACTCCCCTAACCGCCCGAGTTTAAAGCAGCTAGCCCCTTGTTTTTCCTTAGCCCATTTCTCCGATGAAGGGCTGTTTCCAATCAGAAAATGCAATTCTTTTCCAGCTGGCATTTACTGAAGTCACACTGCATTGAACGGAACCTGCCTGAGTCTAGTATGATAAAAAGTCTTTCCACAGGCAGGCCATGGTGACTCAGCAGGCAGATTTCTTGCCTGCCATGCCTGAGACCCGGGTTCGATTCCCGGTGCCTGCCCATGTGAAAAAAAAAAAAAAAATTAGCCACTTCCAAACATCTGACCTACAGCTTCTCCCAGAGCAGAAGAGTAGTGTAGTAAAAATGGGGCATCTGTCCTACTGGGTACCTGAGAGCAGCTTGACTTTAAGAGTTTGATAAAAATATTTACACACACAAGCGCACACACACACACACACACATACACACACACACAGTATTTCTGGGGGTATACATAGAGACTTTAAAAGTGACTAGTTCAGGGGATTAAGAATGGGAGAGATAGTTCTGGGAAGATCGGGGGACTCTTATTTACACTTTGCAGGATTAGTGCTGCTTTTCTTTTCTTCTTCGTTTTTTTTTTTTTTTTTTGAGGAAACAAAAGGGGAAGATTTATTGGCTCCAGGGTAGAGTTCATTTCAGACATATTTGTCTCCATAAGCTCAAAAGATAAAACCATATCACCCTTCTCCCTCAGCTTTTTCTTTTCCTTGATGTAGTACTGTTTATCTTACTGTGAAGATATGAATATGTATTACATTTGTTTAAAGATACTAAAAAGAATGCTAGGCATACAAGAGGGTAAGCATTCCAGTGGTTATACATGAAAATGTAAGTTGTAACATAATAGTATAGTGTTATGTTTATCATATATATCTTATATATCTATATATAATATGGATAAATGGATATATATTTTTTAATTATGAAAGAACACACCCATATAGTTAAATGTTATCTGTAATAATCTGTTGGAGAAAATGTGTACTTAAAATTATCTTCTACCTTGTTCTTAGCTTTTTAACTGAAATATTTATATTAAACATACAATAGCGGTTTACTTGTATAACTGAAAAAAATTATTTGCATGTATCTAGTCAGATTAGGTGTCTGTTCCACGACTGATTAAATATACAGCCTTGTTCTGGGTTCTGTTTCAACAGCCTCCTACCAGGCCTGCTGGTCTCTAAGCTGAGACTCTTCCAGAAGGTGTTTTCCATTCCCCCAGGCTGGCTAAGGGGCCCTCCTTTATGTTCCCATAGCATTGCACTCTTACCACTACCTGAGCACTCCGCACACTGCACTTTATCTGCTTATTTAGTTATCTGACCCAAGTAGACCTTACCCAGTTTAAGGCCCAGATCCATAACTTTCATTTCTGTGTTTCACACGCAGTTTCTGACATATAATACAGCCTAAAATCAATTTGTACCAAATGGATGGGTGAGAAGAAAGGGAAAGTCCGTAACAGAAGTAGTCAGATTGGACCTTAATAGAGAACAAAAATGTGTCAGTTTGTATCCAGTTCTGTCTAAGAAAAAAAGTTGTAGAGAAATGAGAATTTCAGTCTCTACAAAGCTTTTTATCATTTGGGGAGAAATATTTTTCACCGGGTTTTGCCAGGTTGTTCTTACATCTTTCATATATATAGGAGAAAACAACTAGAACACATGAGGAGGTTAAAAATAAAATGCCCATTTATAATAAAATATGTTTAAACTTTAAAAGGATTGTGTAGGACGTGAAAACCACAAGAATTTGCTGAAGGACATGGAGGAAGACTGGGATAAATAAGGGAACATTCCGTTTTACTGCATGAGGACACAGACTATTGAAGCAATACTAATTACCCACAAACGACTGTATGGTTGAGGCAATTACACTCGTACTTCCAATGGTATTGGTTTCCTTTCTTTCTGTCTCTTTTTTCTTGTCTCTATCGTTCTTCCCCTCCTTCCTTCTATCCTCCACCCTTCCTTTCTCCTTTTATTCCTTGAATACATTTTGTTTGTTTGGGAAGTTGATATCCTGATGCTCCACGTGTCTGGCAGAGTATAGTAGCATCCTGAACATTTCAAAGGGAAGAATCACGAGAGAAATCATGCACTCATAGATATCAGCATGTGCTATAAATCTGCAATAATTAATTAAAGCAATCTAGTACTGGTACGAGAATACACAGATTAATAAAACAAAATAGTTCTGAAATATATTCATATATATATTATATTTAGGATATTATATGATGTATATGACATTTTAAAATATGGGAAGATGACACATCAAATGCTGTTAGGAGGAATAACTACTTGGAAAGTAAATAAAATTAGATTCCTACCTTTAACACTTGAAGGTATAAAAAAACTAGAGTAAAATATAAATAAATGTTCATGTGACTTTGGTATGAAAAAAGCCTCTAGAAGAGTGAGAGTGAAAAATTTACAAAAGAAAGTGTTGTTAGAGTTCATCAGTAAGAACTTGCAAACACTTTTATTGAAAAACATGAATAGAAATATTTAAAAATGCAGCTAATTAAACTGAAAAAGTTTTAGTAGTAGATATGACAAATGTTTAGATAGTTTAGTAGCTTCATGAGAAAAAGAGGTATAATTTAAAGATGATCTTAGTTTCTTTTTTGTATTTCTCTGTGTTTTAAAGTTGTTATCCTGAGTAAATATTGATTTTGCATTTGAATAAAAGGTCAATAAATGCTATTTCTATATTACTCAAAATTCCAATAAAATTCTGTCACATCTAATTGCTCTGATTCCTTGCTCTGGGCAGCAGAAAATGTGAGTGTTCTATCACAGGAAATGACTGGTCTTCATTTTTGAAAATTTGGGGAATATATGTTTTAGCTTTCTAGATACTGAAACAAGCACCATGCAATAGGTTATCTTAAAAGATAGGAATTTAGAGGCTACGAGACGTTCAAAAG
Organism: Tamandua tetradactyla; assembly: GCF_023851605.1. NCBI lineage: Eukaryota > Metazoa > Chordata > Mammalia > Pilosa > Myrmecophagidae > Tamandua > Tamandua tetradactyla. The sequence continues at coordinate 18,289,340 of NC_135345.1, forward strand.
TGAGACATCAACAAGGTGGTGTGTTCTTCAAGAAGACTGTGGCTTTCTAGATCTGGCTGCATGATCCTTGGTCCTTGACTTTTTCATCATATAGAAATACACATGATGGCAGCTTCTCCTTTATCTTCTGGGTTCCATTGACTTCCAGCTTCTGAATAGGCCCACTGTCTTCTTTCCCATGTTCAATTTCCTTTGCTGTCATATACTATATTGGAGTAAGGGCCACTCTCCTTCAGTTTGGCCACACCTTAACTGATGGCATTTTGTAAGGTCCTATTTATAAATGGGTTCACTCCCACAGGACCAAAGGTTGTGATCTGAATATGCCTCTTGTGTGAGACATGATTCAAGCCCTAATGATACGTTAATACAAAGATGATGATAATAAGAAAATCAAAATTATCAGTAATCCCTGATAGCAATAATCTAGGACAGTAAATTGGAGTGCCAGAAGATTTTCATTCATGAAGGGGTCAGAAGAGGTGATATAAGACCAGAATGATGATAAAAGAGGGGGTCCACTGGGCTGACATGTGGGGAAAGTTCAATACAACAGGTACAAAGGCATGTTTTGTTGAGACAATGGTGGGTGATTAAAAATGGTTGGAGTGAAGGAGTGACAGTAAATAACTCAGAAAAAATGAACAAATGCCTAATTCTAAAAGTCTTATCTAACAGGCTGAGTTTGGCTTTTATCCTGCAGCAATTAAGGAGTGATTGTTTGGTTTAGGGCACGATCAATCTGCAAGGCTTCCACCCTACATCAAGTCACCAATCACCCCTTGGTTAAGCCACCGAGTCCCTTCTTTTCTAGTCTCCCTACTTCCACTCTTGCCTCTCCACATTTTCGAAGACCAGCCAGAGTAATCTTCTAAAAATGTAGATCAGATCAAATAATCTCCATGATTTGAAACTACCCCATGCTTTAAGCTCCTCCATGAGAGCAGGGGCATTCTCTGACTTATTGCCATGGTATTCATAGACCTGAAAAAATGCCTGTCACAAGGAAAGCACTCAGATGATTGGTTTTGTAATCTAGGGAGATTGTTCTGGCAGCAGTCTTGCATGTGGTTTAAGGGGTATATGGCTGGATGCAGGAGATTAGTCAGGGTCTTCTTTGCAAGCTCAGTTAGGATCCTCTTTAAAAGATTTGATGCAGGGCAATGGAATTGAGAGGAAAGGCAGACCATCAGCATGCTAAGAGTGTAAAGCAGAGGAGTTTGGTGAGAGGTAAATTAGAGGGTGTAGCCTCAGAAATGATGTTGGTGTTAGGAAAAGTAGGAAACTCAGAAGAAAGAGCAGGGTTTAAAAGTGTGGAGGACAAACATGAGGGGATACTAACTTAAGACTTACATTTATTGTGTATGAGTCAATTGTGGGGCTTAACAAACCTGGATGTCCCCAAAAAGGTCTCATGTAGCCTGAGCTGACCTTAAGGTAGCCACGCAATTTAGGCAACTCTCACTTCTGAATTGTGCATAATATTAACAACTCAACCCATAACACTTAACCATTTTCTTTTAAGCATGCTTAGAGATTAATTTAAGCTAGCTTTAACTGTTAAGTTGTACTGAAACTATCTTATGTTTTTAACTTGAGTGTGATTCTAATCCCTTCTACTTAGCTGTGAGTTTAAGCAAGTTACTTAACTTTTCCTGACCTCAGTTTCCTCATCTGGTAAATGAGGATAGGAAAAGTACCAATTTGATAGATTTGTTGTGAATTAGAAATGAATTAAGAGATAATAATAACTTAAAACATTGTCTGAAATATAGTAGACTCTCAGTGAATGTAAGTTATTATTTTTTCAAACTTTATATCTTAAATTATATTATTTTTCTACCTAAAGCTCTGCAGGTTGACTTGATATAGAGGCTCCTTTACTTATGAACAACTGATTTCTGTTAAGTCCAAAATGGCATGGCAAAGGGCTTCTTTGAATGAACTGGTGTGAAGTTGTTTTCATGAGAGAACTGTGAAGGTTGATGGTATTGGTTCTGATTATCTCATTTGCATGTGTAATATTCATAATATTTTCCCTGATTACTTTGACTAGACTAGAGACTCACTGTATACTCAGATTGTTTCCTCTTTGGCCCTTGCTTTCAATGTTAGATATGGATAAGCCATATGCTAAGTAGTCTGACATTTCAGTTTGATTTAAACCGATTGATATTGACAGCTTCATGCCAAAGTGTGTTAATACTTAATCAGAAATAATATCCCCTTGGACCAAAGCATGCATTTTAGCATTAATTGACAGTGACTGCCTGTAAACTTTTGATGGAAAACTGTAACAGAAAGCAAGACTTGAACCATTTAGGAAAACATAAATATTTCTGAAGCAACCACATCAAAGAGGATTTATTATCCCTTTCTTGAAACTGTATTCTATTCATTGAACATTTGTGTCTTCATTCAAATAACATTAAAGAGCACCTTCTATGCATCACGGGTATGCTGGAGATAGAAAAATACTGGACCTCTAAAAAGCTCATAGGCTAATAGTGGGACCACAAAAGGAAACAGAGTACAGTGTGATCAGTTCCCTTACTTATCTATAATTAATTATTCTGCCAGGAATGGTTCACTGGTTTGCACCAGCAGTAGGACAGAGATGTTTCTGCATTTTGGGACAATCCATTATTCAGTTCAAAATTCCAGTTTTTTGTAAAGACTCTTCCTATCGATTATTCTTTGTAAAGATTATTCCATTGCCATAGAGCTCAAAAATGTGGGTCTCATGAGAGAAGAGTGACTGAAGGTGCACAGTAGAGACATATTGCAATCAGGGTAGAAGGATTACTGGCTCTCAAGCCAGAAATCTGGGTGCCATCCTTACCTTCTTTCTATCATTCTCTACATTCAATCGATCACTAAGTTTTTCCAGTTTTTAAAATTACCTTAATATCTCCCTGGTGTAGAAATTTATTTCTGGTCTACTTTTACATGGCCTGGAATGCAGTTTGACATTAGAAACTTTAAAATTTCTTCATACGAGTCTGAATTCATGCAAAATTTAAAAATCGCGTTTTTGTGATTAAGTCAGAATTTCTGGGGGTGAAACACAAGCATCAGCATTTTGTTAAAGCTTCTCAAATGATACCAATGTGCCCCCAAGTTTGAGAATGACTGACAGAGTGCAGCACATCTCCAATTTCAATGCACATCCACATCACTGGGGGATCTTGTGAAAAATCTGAGTTCTGATTCAGTTAATTCTGGGGCGAGATTATGCATTCCTGAAAGGTTCTCAGGTGATGGGGAAGCTGCTGGTCTGAGGATCAGTGGATCAGGGTTTGAGGAGCAAAGGTAGTCTGGAGCCTCATCAATGGCCCATGTACATTCAAACCACTTTCCCTCTGAGTCATGCAGAATGCTGCAGCTAGTGTGATCTAAAACACATGATCATTCATTTCTACCCCTTATCTCCTTAAAACCTTTTATCAAATTCTTAATATTTTTTTGAGGAAGAAGTTCTGAACTTTGTATATTAGTTTACCAGTCCCTTCCAATGCTCAATTCACTGATTAAGTCACCGGTTTTATCTCTAACTACTCCCCCCTCTGAACATCCCAGCTGTGCTGAGATCTTCTAGTGGGCTCTCTCTGGCCTCTGAAGTTTGTATATACTGTTCTCTAAACAGTGAAATTTTTTCACATAGCCTGGCCAAATTTTATTTATTTCAGCTTAAATTTCACTTCTTCTGACTTCTCTGTCCTCCCCCTTCTCCCACCTGCATCAGGTACATCTTCAATAAGCTTTTATTATTCCACATGATTATTCAACTTACTGTAATTTTCTATTTCTGTAAGTGTATCTCACTTACAACAGATGAGGCAGATGACCATGCATTCTGGCAGTGGTTTGCTGACAATAAGTTTCTGCCTCCATGACATGGTGATCTATCTCTTTCTGTCTCTTCTTGGGGCTTGTACTTGCATTTCCAAGTACTTGCATGTCCACATTTTCTTTGCTTATAAGGACTTCTGTGTGCCAGGTTAAGGCCCACCCTGACTCAATTTGGGCTTATCTTACTAGGTTCTTTCATGATGCCAGTTACACATGAGTTCACATCCATAGGACGGGGAGTGGTTAAGAAATGAAGATTCCACAGCAGTAGGTTCAGAAAGGGCTGAGAATGCAGAAATGTGGCTGGGATTTCTGGAGTGGTCAGCTGGGACCAGGGTTAACAGAAGAAATGAAAGTTGGGGGTAGTGTCAAGGTCAGTCTGGGAGACCCCTGGTGAACCACAAGAAAGTTAGCCTCAGTTTTAGCCCTTCATCAGTATTCACTTGGATGTAAAATTCTAGTGCACCTTATTTGACTGTTTTTTAAAAAAATTTTTCTTCTTTTTTACCTTCTGCACGTGGACATTTTCTGGTTTAACAAGATCCCTGAGAGCAAAGCATAGGCTCTGACCTTGATTTCAACCCTCTCTGCAGCAGCTTCTGGCCTCACACCAGCAGCTACCAGGGCTTAAGGACCCAGCATGCATTTTCATTGGTTGGCTTTCTTCTTTCTCTTTCTTGTGTTGCTTAGTCTGATGGATCCCTGAGAACCCAGCACAGATACTAGCCTTGGTTAGTCTCAGAAGCAGCATTCTTCTGGCCTTACACCAGCATCTACAGAGACATAAAGAACCAATATTCCTCTCTTTTCTTTTCTTAGCTTTTTGGTGAGTTGTTTTTATTTCTTTGTTTTATATTTTTGGGTCTGGTCAATTCCTGAAGGATGAGATTATGGCCTTGAAACCTGCATTTGCTGGCTTCCCACTGGCACATAATAAAGCTTAGAGAAATAATGGACTTCTTTTTTTTTTCACTTGCTTTTTAATTTATGGGTATCTTATATGTTTGTTAATTTTTTCTTTTTCCCTCCTTTCCATCTATTTTTACTTCTTTTTTTTGTTCTTTCTTATTTCTTCCTTTTCTTTTCTTCTTGTTCTTAGTCTGGTAGACTAAGAGAGAAGGAACTAGAAAACCAGAATGACCACAATATAATACTCAAAATGTCCAGCTCTCAAAAATCCAAGACATACAAGAAGACAGGGAAATATGGCCCAGTCACAGGAAAAAAGAATCCACCAATAAATATTCTGGGGGAAGCATAATATCTGTAATTACTAATCCATAGTCTTAGTACAACTCTCACAAATAGGATCAATGAACTAAAGGACAACATAGGAAACAATATATGGACAAAATGATAACTTCAATGATGAAACTTCCTCAAATGGAAATGAAGCTCAAAAATACGATAACTGAAGTAAAAAATTCAATAGAGGGGTTCAAGAGCAAATTGGAGGGTGCACAAGAAAGGATGAGTGAACATGAAGATAAAGCAATTGACATTATCTAGCTTGAGGAGCAGAAAGAAAAAAAGAATTAAAAAAAGTGAACAGAGGGCGGGCCATGGTGGCTCAGCGGGTAAGAGTGCTTGCCTGCCATGCCCAAGGACCCAGGTTCGATTCCCGGTGCCTGCCCATGTTAAAAAAAAAAAAAAAGTGAACAGAGCCTGAAAAATCCATGGGACACCATGAAGTGCACCAACATACTTATCATAGGAGTTCTAGAAGAACAAGGAGAGAGATAAGGGGAACAAAAAAGAAATTTGAAGAAATAATGGCAGGATACTTCCCTAATCTGATATGAATATACAAATCCAAGATACTCAAGAATGCCAGTCAGGATGAACCAAACAAATCTACACTGAAACACAGTTTATGATTAAATTGTCCAATGCCAGGGACAGAGACAGTCTTTTAAACATATCAAGAAAGAAGCAACATGACAGATATGAGGCATTTAAGGAATCTATAGTAAGATTAACATTCAATTTCTCTATAGAAAGTATGGAGGCAAATAGGCAGTAGGAGGAAATATTTAAAGTGCTGAAAGAATAAAAACTCTTACCCTAGAATAATATACTAAGCAAAATTGTCTTTCAAAAATGAGGGAGAAATTAAGACATTTCTAGACACACAAAAAATGAGGGAGTTCATTACCATTAGACTTGCCTTAAAGAAAATGCTAAAGGGAGTGCTCCATGTTGAAAAGAAAGGATACTAGACAGTATCATGATGTGGAATGAAGAAATAGAGCTCTCTAGTATAAATAACAACATAGATAAATATAAAAGTCAGATTATTTCATCCTTCATTTGTAATGCTGTCTTTTACTTCTTATAAGGCTTAACATTCAAATGCATAAAAAAACAAGTATAAATCTTTGTTATGAGGCACACAATGAATAGAGATGTAATTTGTGATAAAAACAACGTAAAGGGATGGATGGAGGGATACAGATAATGTAAGTACCATAGTTAAATTGAAATCAACACATATTTAGTTGGAATAATACCATATGCTAAATTCAATCCACAGAGCAGCCATAAAGAAAATATTTAAAAATGCCACATGGAAAGAAAGGATAAATTATTCAAAATGGCTCATTATAAAGGAGCATCTAAACAAAGGGGAATGGAGCAATGGAATAAAGGAGGGACAAAAATATAAGACTTACAAAAACAATTAGCATAACGACAGAAGTAAGTCTTGCCTTACCAGTAATTTTCTGAAATGTAAATGGATTAAACTCTCTAATCAAAAGGAAGAGATTGAAAAAAAATGGGTAGAGAAACATGAACCAACTACATACTGTCTACAAGAGACCCATCTCAGATCCATAGATAAAATATGTTGAACGTGAATGGATGGGAAAGAATATTTCATGTGAATAGTAATCAAAAGAGAGTAGGGGTGGCTATATTAATTTCAGATAAAATACAAAACCTGTTGTAAGAGACAAAGAAGGATGTTATATATTGACAAAGAGTCAATTCAAAAAGAAGAATTAACAATCATAAACATATGTTCATGTAATAGCTGAGTGCCAGTATATATGAAGCAAACACTAATAGAATGGAAGAGAGAAATAAGCTATTTTATATTAGTTGGAGAGTTCAATAAACCACTTTCATTACTGGATAGACCATCTATATAGACGATCTACAAGGAAATAGAGGGTCTCAACAACATTATAAATAAACTAGACCTAACTGACATATATAGAACATGTCACTGAACAACAGCAGAGTATTCATTCTTTTAAAGTCCAAACATAAAAGTCTCTAGGATAGATCATATGTTAGGGCACAGAAGAAGTCTAAATAAATTTTAAAATATTGAAATCATTTAAAAAAGCTAACTACAATGGAAAAAAGTAGAAATTATAACAGAAGGAAAACTAGGAAATTTATAAAGATGTAAAAATTAAACAGCACATTTTAGACAACCAATTTAATAAAGAAGAAACTGTAAGGGAAATTAGAAAGTTCTTAGAGGCAAATAAAAAAAAGGCACAAAACCTAGGAGATGCAGTAAAGGCAGTGCTCAGAGGGACATTTGCAACTATACAAGCCTATATTTTAAAAAGAGGGAACATGTCAAATTAATAGCAAATTTATATTTTGAGGGACTAGAAGTACAAGATCAAAGTAAAGGCAATGTTAGTGAAAGAAATGATATAGTTAAGATTAGAATGGAGATAAATGAATGATAATAGAAAAACAATAGAGAATAAATAAAACAAAAAATTTTTTCTTTGAAGGAAATATCAATAAAATTGATAAAACTTTATCTATACTGACATAGAGAAAAGAGAAATGATGCAAATAACTAAAATCAGAAAGGAAAATGGTAATATCACCACTGACCTTACAGAAATAGAAAGGGTTATAAGAGAATACTATGAACAATTGTATGCCAACAAACTGGTTAGTCTAGAAGAAATGGAAAAATTCCTAGAAAAACATCAGTTACCAAATTTTACTTAAGAAGAAATAGAAAATTAAAAACTGATAATAAAAAAAATCTGTAATAAATATAGAGATTGAATCAATAGTGAAAAGCTTTCTACCAAAGAAAAGGCCAGGACCGGATGACTTCACTGGTGAATTCTATCAAACATTTACAGAACAATATTAATCCTTTTTAAACTCTTCAAAAAATTCAAGAAACAGGAACACTTCCTAATTCATTCTATGAGGCCACTATTACTCTGGTAACAAAGCCTAATAAAGACATCACAAGAAAAGAAAATTACAGACCAATTTCCCTTATGAGCTTAGATACAAAAATCCTTAACCAAAACACTAGCAAACTGAATTCAACAACAGGTTAAAAAAAAATTATACACCAGGGTCAAGGCTGATCCAGGAATTCAAGGCTGCTTCAACACCTGAAAATCAATATAATATACTACAAAAATAGAATGAAGGAAAAACCCTCACAGGATTATCTCAATAGATGCAGAAATGTCATTTGACAAAATCTAGCACCCTTTCTCAATGAAAACACACAGACAATGTAGGGATAGAAGGGACTTTTAACAACACAATTAATGCCATTTATGAAAAACATGCAGCTGACATCATATTCAATGTTGAGGACATAAAACTTTGTCCTCAAGATCAGGAACAAGACAAGGATGCCCACTCTCATCATTGCTATTGAATGTTGTATTAGAAGTTGTTACCAGAGCAAATAAGCAATAAAAAATAATAGGGGAGAAGGGGCCAAATGGCAGCTTAGCAATGTGAGCATTTTAGTTCATCCTCCAGAACAACTACTAAATAACCAGAAACAGTACAGAACAGCTCCAGGGGCCACATCAGTGACTGGACACACAGCATACCCCAGTCTGGATCATCTGGACCGGCTGGGAACCTCCCCAGAACCATGAGTTTCCCAAGCTGAGGCAGCCAGCACCTTTCCCCCACAGGCTGCTTCCCAGAGGGGAAAGGAAAGAGATTTTACCAGAAGCAGGGGCTGAGCCCAACCAAACAACAATTGTGGAATTAATTAACAAATTCTGACTACTAAAAATAGGCCCCCAGCTCAGGTGAACCTGGTCAAAGCAGAGGTTGCTCATTTTTGCCCCGGTGCCAAGGAGGCAGGGCTGATGGAAAAAGAAAAAAAGAAAAGAAATAGAGGTTTTTGTGGCTGTTTTTCTACAAAGGCTTGACTGCCTTTGGATACAGTGGCAGGGCTTCTCAGGTTGCAACTGCCCCAGGCATAGGCAGAAACAAGCTCATTTGAGGGCTTGTCTAGAGCCTGTGCCTTCTCCAGGGGAGAGGTGAAGCCCAACTCAGGTGGAATCCCTCCCTTAAGGAACTCAGACACCAGGGCTTGGTAATTTGAAGCCATTAAAACCAGCCTACAACCTCTCCTCTGTCTCCACCATGCCCCCAGCAGGAAGAGTCTGCCAAAGTTAAAGGTACTGCATCATCTTATGCTGGTGGGACCTGTAGGCAGGCAAGTTACACATACTGGGCAGGATAAGAAAAACAGAGTCCAGAGACTTCACAGGAAAGTCTTTCAATCTTCTGGGTCTCACCCTCAGGGAAAACCAATGCAGGTGACTCTTTCCTCCTGATAGGAGGCCAGTTTGGTCAGGGAAAATCTGGTTGGGGTCTATAATAACTACATAGACCCTCCTAAGGGTGGGGGGAAAAAGGCACCATACAAGCAGGGCATGAAACAAGAAAACAAGAACTGAAAAATTTTCCTCTGTTCAACAAAACCTAAGCTAGAGGTCCAGAAAAAGCTGAACTGAATGTCAAAGAACAGATAGACAACAAATTCATCCAGCAAGAAAACCCTAGGTAAAAGAAGTGAAAGCATTCTCCAGAATAAACTAATTATTGTAATTAAATGGCTAGACGCCAGCAAAAAATAACAAATCACACTAGGAAAATTGAAGATATGGCCCAGTCAAAGGAATAAACCAACAATTCAAATGAGATACAGGAGCTGAAACAATTAATTCAGAATATACAAAGAGACATGGAAAATCTCATCAAAAACCAAATCAATGAATTGAGGGAGGATATAAAGAAGGCAAGGAATGAACAAAAAGAAGAAATTGAAAGTCTGAAAAAACAAATCACAGAACTTATGAGAATGAAAGGCACAGTAGAAGAGATGAAAAAAAAAATGGAAACCTACAATGGTAGATTTCAAGAGGCAGGAGATAGGATTAGTGAACTGGAGGACGGAACATCTGAAATCCGAGAAGAAAAAGAAAATATAGAGAAAAAAATGGAAAAAAAAATATGAGCAGGGACTCAGGGAGTTGAATGACAATATGCAGCACATGAATATATGTGTCCTGGGTGTCCCAGAAGGAGAAGAGAAGGAAAAAGGAGGAGAAAAACTAATGGAGGAAATTATCACTGAAAATTTACCAACTCTTATGAAAGATTTAAAATTGCAGATCCAAGAAATGCAGCATACTGCAAAGAGAATAGATCCAAATAGACGTACTCCAAGACACTTACTAAGCAGAATGTCAGAGGTCAAAGAGAAAGAGAGACTCTTGAAAGCAGCAAGAGAAAAGCAATCCATCACATATAAGGGAAGCCTAATAAGACTATGCATAGATTTCTCAGCAGAAACCATGGAGGTGAGAAGACAGTGGGATGATATATTTAAATTATAAAAAGAGAAAAACTGCCAACCAAGAATTCTATATCCAGCAAAATTGTCCTTCAAAAATGAGGGAGAAATTAAAACATTTTCAGACAAAAAATCACAGAGAATTTGTGACCAAGAGACCAGCTCTGCAAGAAATACTAAAGGGAGCACTAGAGACAGATATGAAAAAACAGAAGAGAGAGGTGTGGAGAAGAGTGTACAAAGAAAGACTATGAGTAAAGGTAAAAAGAAGGAAAATTAGATATGACATATAAAATCCAAAAGGCAAAATGGTAGAAGAGTACTACCTGTACAGTAATAACACTAAATGTTAGCGGATTAAACTCTTCAATCAAAAGACATAGACTGGCAAAATGGATTAAAAAACAGGACCCATCTATATGCTGTCTACAGGAAACACATCATAGACCCAAAGATAAACATAGATTGAAAGTGAAAGGTTGGAAAAAGATATTTCATGTAAACAACAATCAGAAATGAGCAGGAGTAGCGATACTAATATCTAAGAAATTAACTTCAAATGTAAAACAGTTGAAAGAGACAAAGAAGGATACTATGTATTAATAAAAGGAACAATTCAGCATGGAGACATAACAATTATAAATATTTATGCACTGAACCAGAATGCCCCAAAATACATGTGGCAAACACTGAAAACACTGAAAAGAGAAATAGACACATCTACCATAATAGTTGGAGACTTCAATTCCCCACTCTCATCAATGGACAGAACATCTAGACAGCGGATCCATAAAGAAACAGAGAATTCGAATAATACAATAAATGAGCTAGATTTAACAGATATGTATAAAACATTACACTGCACAACAGCAGAATACACCTTTTTTTTCTCAAGTGCTCATGGATCATTCTCAAAGATCGACCATATGCTGGGTCACAAAGCAAGTCTCAATAAAAGACTTGCTGAAATCATACAAAACACTTTCTCAGATCATAAAGGAATGAAGTTGGAAATCAATAATAGGCAGAGCACCAGAAAATTCACAAATATGTGGAGGCTCAACAGCACACTCTTAAACAACCAGTGGGTCAAGGAAGAAATTACAAGAGAAATCAGTAAATAACTGAGGCAAATGAAAATAAAAGCACAACATATCAAAACTTATGGGACACAGCAAAGGCAGTGCTAAGAGGGAAATTTATTGCCCTAAATACCTATATCAAAAAAGAAGAAAGGGCAAAAATTGAGGAATTAACTGTCCACTTTGAAGAAATAGAGAAAAAACAGCAAACGAACCCCAAAGCAAACAAAGGAAAGAAATAACAAAGATTAGAGTGGAAATAAATGAAACCGAGAATTTGAAAACAATTGAGAATATCAATAAAACCAGAAGCTGGTTCTATGAGAAAATCAGTAAGATTGAAGGACCCTTAGCAAGACTGACAAAAAGAAGAGAAAGGATGCAAGTAAATAAGATCAGAAATGGAAGAGGAGACATAACCACTCACCCCACAGAAATAAAGGAAGTAATGACAGGATACTATGAACAACTTTATGCTAGGAAATACAACAATGTAGATGAAATGGACAACTTTCTAGAAAGGCATGAACAACCAACTTTGACTCAAGAAGAAATAGATGACCTCAACAAACCAATCACAAGTAAAGAAATTGAATCAGTCATTCAAAAGCTTCCCAAAAAGAAAAGTCCAGGACTAGATGACTTCACATGTGAATTCTACCAAACATTCCAGAAAGAATTAGTACCAACCCTGCTCAAACTCTTCAAAAAAATTGAAGTGGAGGGAAAGCTACCTAATTCATTCTATGAAGCCAACATCACCCTCATACCAAAACCAGGCAAAGGTATTACAAAAAAAGAAAACTACAGACCAATCTCTCTAATGAATATAGATGCAAAAATCCTCAACAAAATTCTAACAAATCGAATCCAGCAATACATTAAAAGAATTATACATCATGACCAAGTCGGATCAATCCCAGGTATGCAAGGATGGTTCAACATAAGAAAATCAATTAATGTAATACACCATATCAACAAATCAAAGCAGAAAAACCACATGATCATCTCAATTTATGCAGAAAAGGCATGTGACAAAATTCAACATCCTTTCCTTTTGAAAACACTTCAAAGGATAGGACTAAAAGGGAACTTCCTTAAAATGATAGAGGGAATATATGAAAAACCCACAGCTAATATCATCTTCAATGAGGAAAAACTGAAACTTTCCCCCTAAGATCAGGAACAAGACAAGGATGTCCACTATCACCACTGTTATTCAACATTGTGTTGGAAGTTCTAGCCAGAGCAATTATACAAGAAAAAGAAATACAAGGCATCAAAATTAGAAAAGAAGACGTAAAACTCTCATTGTTTGCAGATGATATGATACTATATGTTGGAAACCCACAGCAAAACTACTAGAGCTAACAAATGAGTACAGCAAAGTGGCAGGTTACAAGATCAACACTCAAAAATCTGTAGTGTTTCTATACACTAATAATGAACAATCTGAGGAGGGAATCAAGAAACAAATTCCATTTACAATTGCAACCAAAAGAGTAAAATATTTAGGAATAAATTTAACTAAAGAGGCAAAAGACCTATACAAAGAAAACTATAAGAAATTGTTAAAAGAAATCACAGAAGACTAAATAGATTGAAGGGCATACCGTGTTCATGGATTGGAAGACTAAATATAGTTAAGATGTCAATTCTGCCTAAATTTATTTACAGATTCAATGCAACACCAATAAAAATCCCAACAGTTTACTTTTCAGAAATAGGAAAACAAATAAGCACATTTATCTGGAAGGACAGGGTGCCCTGAATAGCTAAAAGTATCCTGACCAAAAAAAAAAAAAAAAAAATGAAGTCAGAGGTCTCATGCTACCTTACTTGAAGGCATATTATAAAGCTACAGTGGTCAAAACAGCATGGTACTGGCATAAAGATAGATATATAGACCAATGGAATCAAATAGAGTGTTCAGATATAGAGCCCTCTCATCTATGGAAATTGATCTTTGATAAAGTATTCAAACCAACTGGGACAGAACAGTCTCTGCAATAATGGTGCCTAGAGAACTGGATATCCACATGCAAAAGAATGAACGAGGACTCATATCTCACACCCTATACAAAAGTTAACTCAAAATGGATCAAAGACCTAAACATTAGGTCTAAGACCACAAAACTGTTAGAAGAAAATATAGGGAAATATCTTATAAAGCTTATACTTGGAGGCAGTTTTATAGACCTTACACCCAAAGCAAGAGCACTTAAGAAAGAAAGAAATAGGTGGAAATTCCTCAAAATTAAACACTTTTGCACATCAAAGAACTTCATCAAGAAAGTAAAAAGACAGCCTACACAATGGGAGACAATATTTGGAAATGACATATCAGATAAAGGTCTAGTATCCAGAATTTATAAAGAGATTGTTCAACACAACAGTAAAAAGACAGACAACCCAATTACAAAATGGGAAAAAGACTTGAACAGACACTTCTCAGAAGAGGAAATACAAATGGCCAAAAGGCACATGAAGAGATGCTCAACTTCCCTGGCCATTAGAGAAATGCAAATCAAAACCACAATGAGATATTATCTCACACCCACCAGAATGGCCATTATCAACAAATCAGAAAATGGCAAGTGCTGGAGAGGATGTGCAGAAAGAGGCATGCTTATCCACTGTTGGTGGGAATGTCAAATGGTGCAACTGCTGTGGAAGGCAGTTTGGCGGTTCCTCAAAAAGCTGAATATAGAATTTCCATATGACCTGGCAATACCATTGCTAGGTATCTACTCAAAGGACATAAGGTCAAGGACACAAACGGACATTTGCACACCAATGTTTATAGCAGCATTATTTACAATTGCAAAGAGATGGAAACAGCCCAAATGTCCATCAACAGACGAGTGGCTAAACAAACTGTGGTATATACATACGATGGACATTATGCAGCTTTAAGACAGAATAAAGTTAGGAAGTATGTAACAACATGGATGGACCTTGAGAACATTATGCTGAGTGAGATTAGCCAAAAGCAAAAGGACAGATACTGTATGGTCTAACTGATATGAACTGACATTAGTGAATAAACTTGGAATATTTCATTGGTAACAGAGACCATCAGGAGATACAAATAGGGTAAGATATTGGGTAATTGGAACTGAAGGGATACAGATTGTGCAAGAGGACTGAATATAAAATCTCAGAAATGGACAGCACAATACTACCTAACTGTAATACAATTATGTTAAAACACTGAATGAAGCTGCATGTGAGAATGATAGAGGGAAGAGGACTGGGGGCATAAATGAAATCAGAAAGAAAGAAAGACAATAAAGATTGAGATGGTATAATCTAGCAATGCCTAGAGTATATAATAATAGTGACTAAATGTACAAATATTAAAAATATTTTTGCATGAGGAAGAACAAAGGAATGTAATTACTGCAGGGTGCTGAAAATAGATGGTAATTAATATTTTAAAATTTCACTGTATGCGTGAGACTAAAGCAAAAAATGTTTATTTGGTATAAAATTTATATTTTGACTAGTGCATTTCCTAATATAACTTATGTAGATAGCTTGGTTGAACACCATAAGTACTTGGAATCTTGGTTAGAACATGAGATTTTGTTGGTTTGTCCAGAGTGATGCCCTGATGAATCCCAGATTGATTCGATCGGTGAGTGGAAAAGTATTTGCAAAGTACCCTTCAGGGAATGGTGAGAACAGGGAGAAACTCAACTTCCCCAAGTTGAATTCTTGATATTCTCACAGACAGTGTGGACAACCAAAGCTATAGGCTGAGCCCCCAGTCTTGGGGTTTGCTCATATGAAACTTAACCCCACAAAAGATAGGTCAAGCCTACTTAAAATTTAGGCCTAAGAGTCACCCCCAAGAGAAGCCTCTTTTGTTGCTCATATGTGGCCTCTCTCTCTCCAGCCAACACAACAAGCAAGCTCACTACCCTTCCCCTGTCTACATGAAACATGACTCCCATGGGTGTGGACCTTCCTGGCAATGTGGGACAGAAATCCTAGAATGAGCTGAAGCTCCACATCAAGGGATTGAGAAAAACCCTAGAATGAACTGAGACTTAGTATCAAGGGATTGAGAAAACCTTCTCAACCAAAAAGGGGAAGAGTGAAATGAGACAAAGCGTCAATGGCTGAGAGATTCCAAACAGAGATGAGAGGTTATCCTGGAGGTTATTCTTATGCATTAAGTAGAAATCACCTTGTTAGTCAAGATGTAATAGAGAGGCTGGAGGGAACTGCCTGAAAATGTAGAGCTGTGTTCCAGTAGCCGTGTTTCTTGAAGATGATTGTATAATGATATAGCTTTCACAGTGTGACTGTGTGATTGTGAAAACCTTGTGTCTGATGCTCCTTTTATCTACCTTGTCAACAGACGAGTAGAACATATGGAATAAAAATAAATAATGGGGGAACAAATGTTAGAATAAATTTAGTTTGAAATGCTAGTGATCAATGAAAGTGAGGGGTAAGGGGTATGATATGTATAATCTTTATTTTTCTGTTTTCATTTTATTTCTTTTTCTGTTGTCTTTTTATTTTTTTTCTGAATTGATGCAAATGTTCTAAGAAATGATGACTATGCAACTATGTGATGATATTGTAAATTACTGATTATATATGTAGAATAGAATGATCATATGTTAATGTTTTTGTTTGTAGTTAAATTTTTTAAATTAATAAATAAATTAAAATAAATAATAGGTATCCAAATTGGAAAGGAAGAAGTAAAACTATCTCCATTTGCATATAGCATAATCTTATATATAAAAAATCCAAAGGAGAACTATTAGATCTAGTAAATGAATTCAATAGAGTGTCAGGGTACAAGATCAACACACAAAAGATGATTGTGTTTCTATATACTAGCAATAAAACTCTGAAGAGGAAATTAAGAAAGCAATTCCACTAATAATAGTGTCTAAAAGAATAAAACATCAAAGAATAAACTTCATGAAGGATAAAAGGCTTATACCCTGGAAACTATAAAACTGTTGAAAGAAAGTAAAGAAACCCAAATAAATGGCAAAACATCCCACGTTAGGAAGAGTTAACATTGTTAATGTGTCAATATTACTTAAAGCAGCAATATTAAGTAAGCAATATTACTTAAATACAAATTCAATGTATACCCTCTTAAAACTACAGCAGCCCTTTTCTTTGTGCAGAAATGGAAAAACTGATCCTCAAATTTATATGGAACAACAAGGGGCCCTGAATAGTCAAAAAAATCTTGAAAAGAATAAGGTTGGCAGGCTCACATTTTCTCACTCAAATTGTATTACAAAGTGACAATAATCAAAACAGTATGGTACTGGCACAAAGACAGACAAATAGATCAGTGGAACAGAGCTCAACATCTAAAAATAGACTCCCACATCTATTGCCAATTGATTTTTGACATAAGCTGTAACTATATGCAGTGGGGAAAGAATAATGTCTTAAAGAAATCATGTTGGGAAAACTGGATATCCACATGTAGAAGAATGAATTAGATCCCTATCTCACACCATATATAAAAAACAAATCAAAGTGAATAAAACCCTAAATATAAAAGCTAGAACTATAAAACTCCTCAAACAACACAGAAGCAAATCTTCATAACCTGAAGTTAGTCAAGGGATTCTTAGATATAACACCAAAAGCACAAACAAACAAACAAAAAGAAATGAGATAAATTTGTTTTCATCAAAATTAAAAACTTTTGTGCATAGAAGGAATTTATCAAGAAAGTGAATAGACAACTTACAAAATGAGAGGGAATAGTTTCAAAACAAATATTAGATAAGGGTTTATTATCCACATTATATAAAGAACTTTCACAAAGCAACAACAAAAAAGACAAATAACTCAATTAAAAATGAACAAAGGACTTCAACAGACATTTCTCCAAAGAAAATATGCAAATGGTCAATAAACACATTAAAAGATGCTCATCATCATTAGCTGTTAGGGAAAAGCAAATTGAAACCATAAAGAGATATCACTTCACACCCACAAGGATAGCCATTATTAAAAAACAAGCAGAAAATGGAAAATAACAAGTCTTGGAAAGGATTCAGAGAAATAAATTTTAGTGCATAGTTGATATTGTTGATGGGGATATAAAATGATGTATCCACTATGGAAAGAAAAGGGTGGTTCCTGAAAAAAACTGAAATGTAGAATGACCATTTGACCTGGCAACCCCATGCTGGGTATATATCTGAACATCATTAAGCAGGGTCATAAACAGACATTTGTATATCAGTGTTTATAGCAGTATTATTCACAATAGCCAAAATCTGGAAACTAGCCAAGTGCTTTAAACAAATGAAAGGATAAACAAAATGTAGTATATACACACAATGGAATATAATTCAGCCATAAGAAAAGAATGAAGCCATGATCCTTGTGCAGCATGGAAGAATCATGAAAACATTATGCCCAGTGAAATAAGCAAGACACATAAGAACAAAAATCGTATGATATCACTTATAAGAGTTGGCTAGGAAAAAGAGAGATGATTACAAATAGCAAATTTGCAGAATTAGAAAGTAGATTAGACATTACCCAGGGAAGGGGAGATGGGAGCATGGAGAAAAGGGGAGTGTTTGTTTTTAAAAATAAAATTAAACAGTTAAGGAATTATGAATAATATATAGACTTCAGTTAATAATAGTGTCAATATTGTTTCATTAATTGTGACAAATGTACCATATTGTAAGATGTAAAAAGAGAAAGGAAGAAGAAAGAGTGACAGATACAAAGGAAATAATGGCTGAGAGAATTGTCATTCAAATGTTCTTGATGCCTTATAATTAACAAACTGTGTAAAAAAGTCGTTTTGACAAATTACCAGCTACAAATATACAGAATTCCTGGTCTCAAGAAATTGTTTTAAACTGAAGGAATGAACATAAGTTTGACAATTTCTATTTTGCCAGGTATACATTTTCTAGAAGTCCTACTTTCATAATGTTTCAAAACAGTAAAGAACATTTTAAACCAGAAAAGGAATGATATCATTTCGAATATTAAAACTGACAATATATAACCATATAAAGAATTCACTACTGATTTTTCTCCTTTACTTCATGCTGGCTTAACTATTATCATGGACCAAAACCCTTCTATGGACTTGAATTAGAAGCCCCAGATCTGTCCCTAAGGAGCCCATGCTTTGATCTAGGAACTTTAGCCATCAGTTCCCTGTGGGAAAGAGTGGCCCAAAATGTTGGAGTCAGATTGCAGTGTGAGCTGATGCAATCCAGGCCCTTCTCCTTGTGCCCGGTGACTGGAAGCTGCAGAGTTCTTGGAAGGGCCTCTGGAAGCTCTGCCTCAACTCTCTGACATCATGCTTCCATGGGTCTGATTACTTTGACCTGAGAACTTGACAATTTGACTCTCAGGGTTGGGGCACTGGCTAGGTAACCTGAGCCTTGGGCATTTAAAAAAATCATTAAATGGGTGAGCAAGTACAATATATATTTATTAATGAATTAATGCAGACCACCAAAATTTGGTGGGGAGCAACTGCTTTGGTAAAAAGAATTTAAAAATATTTTGAACAAATGTGTTACATGGATTAGGATTTAGCAATAAGCCTTTACACAGAAAGTTCGTGACTTAACTAAAGCAAATGGATCATGGGCACTTCGAAAGAAGATTAGCCTTAACAAAATACTAAGATTTTTCCCTTAACTATCCCTTGCCACACATACACACTCAGTGAGGATTAACTCCAGTTTCTATATGTGAAGGAAAAACTTTCAGAGACTAAACAACCCACTTGTTGTCCTTCATAATTCCTTATAAAGAATATATGTTAAACTTTGTGTAATTTTTCCAATAGGAAATTCTCAATAAATGTTTCATTTGTCTACACAAAATTTTGAATTATAAACCTCGTTGGGGCTATCACCTAATCTATATCTATTATTGTAGACACATGAAAATAAAATAAGAACTTGATTATGCAAGTTCAAAATCAGCATCAAAGCTGAAAAATACAACTGCTATTTGGGACAACGTTTGCTTCTTTCAGAGTGTGTTGAAAGATTTAAATTTCACTCCAAAGCTCTGGTATCTGTGAACTTGAGAAGAAACATCCTTCAAGAAAAAATGAATTTTTCAGTTTTGAAACAGTAAGTCACCACCAAGAGAATTGTCAGTTTTTCAGTTTGTACCCTAAGGCATCTTGTATTGAAATGAACATTCAGTTGCTATAGCAGCTATCACTTTAGAATTAATTTTGTGCAGAGAGATGTCTTTGTAAGAAAATGGCAGCAAGGGTGACTATGAGTGAAATTTCACTTCTCAATTTTTATCTGAAGCTCTTTTGAGTTTGGAATAAAATTTAGAAGTGATTTGTCTCGTAGTCAATGAATCCATGTATGGATATTAGAAAAAATTTGTTGACCTAACAGAAACATTTTCTTTGTTCAAAAATCTAGTTAAAACAATACATAACAGTGACAAGATATAAAGACTAGAGGATGATTTTTTGCCCAAATAGAGACTTTGATTCAGACCCTTATAAGAGGAATAAAGGCAATCTAAGAAAGGAATTCATTGAGTAGCATGGTATGTGAGAATAACAATTTTTCTTAGGGCTGTTGTGAACTCTGAGAGTATTTAAGAATTCTTCATAATTCTTAAAGGAGTTTCTTAAACTCACAGAAAAAGACACCAAAATACAAAATTATAATTGTGTGACTCCAGGCCTTCCTCATCTCAAAGGATTGGAATGGGAAGAAGACAGTTGAAGCAATTCTGTAAAAAGGAAGACTTAGAAACCCTACAAATGACTAAAATCTAAACTTGTCTTTTTAAAAATTTTAATAGATCAATAGGCCTGCTTTAGTGGCATGCGACTCCCACCAGAAAATAACCCCAATATCCCCTTTTCAAATACATAAAGCCTAAGCTGACCAGCTAACTCATATTGCTAACCCCTCTGTGTGTAAGCACGTGTTTTAAACCAGAGCCATCAGGCTCACATGCCTACTGCTAGTAATTGGCTTCCACCTGTTACTAGACCAATTCTCACTTCCTTTGGAAGGGTGGGAAGGGCACAATGAAACTCCAAGTGGTAGGGAGTGAATAATGGCCCAACTAGCCAAGTTTTTCAAGCAATGCCTCACCCACCCCCAGTCAAAAAAAAAAAGAGATCCTTATTTCTAACCAGACAATTTACATCACATTGGCCTCCCGGTAATTAGAATGGTTTTCTACTTCAGAAAACACACATATCCACACACACGTATATAATTTTTTTGTTGTTTTTACATTTAAATATAAAAAATACTACTTTGTTTTGTGTTATAAATGGAAGACCAAGCAACAGGAACTTTTTCATGTTAAGGAAGGTCTATCCATCAGTTAATACTCTGAGGTTTGCCTTCAGGCTACGGCATTTAGCCTGAAGTGAGGGAAGCATGACAGCAAAAGATCAAAGGCATTTTCCTCCTAATTTCCCTTATCCTTCCTTCTCTACTAATTCTCACTTCAAAAGGAAAGTTGGTTATAATCTTAAAAAAAACTTCTTCACCAAAAGTGGAGGAGGGTGTATTCTCAGCTAACTCAAATAACTCAGGTCCGCCTCACCTTCAGCTAACCTCGTGGAAAAAGTCCTGCTCTCCCTTCAGAAACACAGATGTTCTCTGTCCAGTGTATGTCTACTGGACAACACACCTGATTTAAATGGAAGCAGTGGTTATAGTTTTCCTTCCCTCTTCTCCCCACTAAGGCACTACTTCCTCAGTCTTCCAAAGCTTCTGTGATAGGATCAAAAAGATACTTGTGGGGTGGGTGCAAAGAGATTAAGAACTTGAACCCCTTTACCCTTGTCCAAAAAAAGCAAGTGCTATTAAGTGGGCATGGTGAACAAAAAAATATCTTGATATTTTGCCCTTTGAGTTACAGTTACTAGGAAATTGAGAGAGAAGAAAAGTGGGGGTGGGGTGAAGAACTGGGAGGGTTTTGATGGCTGGAGGTCTAGTCCATTTAGTTCTTGTACTGGAAGGGCTCATTGTCAGTCTCATTGAGAAGACATATGCATATGAGGGCTACTGTCACCATAAATGGGTCATGGTTGGCAGGGGGGCAAAAGTCTTCAAAGTAACCCTTCTTATCTTGGCCAACAGTCTGGGGAATTTGGATGTTGGTGCCACAGTTGGCCATGCTGGCAGAGAAATCATTGATGTTGGAGGTTTATGAAATCCAGTTAGGCACTGGGCATTGTCCAGGTCCCCCTTGGGATTGAAGGCATGAATGTCATACTGGTGCAGCTTGCTTAGTCTCTTGATGGACTCCTCAGTGTACTTCAGACCATTCTTTTCTCACATGGCCTTGGTGACGAAGGTGGTATGGTGGCCTGCACCATTCCAGTTCCCAGGAATGGGCTTAGGATCAAAGGTTGTTCTCATGCCAAAATCTTCATATACATGATGAAAGATGAAATGTGCCACCCATGTCAATTCCATCACAAGGTCCTACCTGAAATTCCTACTGGGCAGGCATGACCTCAGCATCTGTTCCTGCAATCTTGATGTTGGTGTACAAGCAGGCCTGGTAGTTGGTTTCCAAAGTGTCTTTGCCATAGCCTTTGTCTGCTCCCACACCTTGGGGTGCAGGGAAGTTATTGGAAGGCCAACTGCAGGAGTGTCTATCTGCTCCATTCCAAACCAGGGGTGCTGGTTGATCACCATGTCCATTATTCATTTACAGAAGTGCCTTAAATTGGTCTCTGTGTGCTTTCGGTTGTACTTGAAAACTTCATAGAATACCAGCTTATTGGGATCTTTGTTGAAATGGCCCTGAAACAGGGAACAAGGTTGAAATATGTTACTGTTGGAGCCTTCAGACTGAAAAGTACTAGAACAATCAAAATTCCACTTGGGCAATTCTTCTATACACTTAGGTTCACTGTCCAGTGTGCAGGTCTTACAATGTAGTTCTTCTCCCAGTGCCATTGATCTAGATAGACATGAATTGGACTTTCTCTCCCTGAAACACAGCTATGTATACCAGCTTGATACCTCTGTTCAAGTGGGAACTTGCTGAGGTGGACATGGTGGAAGGTGTTCTGTGCAGCAAGCAGCGAAGAGGGAGGGAGGGAAGGCAAAAGGGTGAAGTGAGAGGCTGGGTGTGCAGGTCAGAGGCTCTTCCATTTCTTTTGAGCTTCCTATAGTAGCAAAGAAAATTAAGAAAAGTGTATGGGGTTGGGAATTGCCAATGAAAAAGCAGTTTCCACATATTTCTGGAGGGCAAAAAATAGACATGGCAAGTGGAAAAGCTACAACCTGAGACATACATACCAGGGACTTTCTGAAGAAGTGGGAGCTAGTCAATCTGTTGCTGTTCCCAGCAGATCTTGAGTAAGCCTGGGGATTACCTACAGTACTTGTGGGGCTGAAAAATGGCAAGATAAATTGAAGATTCATCAATGGCACAGTTGTGCCAACCTGATGGCACCACCATCTCTTCCTAAACCTCTGAATTACAGTTAGTATAGTCCAGCAACACAGTTCACCTTTAGGAAAAAGACAAAAGGCTTTTCTCTAATAAAATTAGTGTGTATGAATTTTGGTATCTTGGTGTGTTAGTTAGATTCAGTTATCAACTTGGCCAGGTGAGCATACCTAGTCTTGTTGCTGCAGACATAAGCCAGCCGTAC
This sequence comes from Tamandua tetradactyla, assembly GCF_023851605.1. Taxonomy (NCBI): domain Eukaryota; kingdom Metazoa; phylum Chordata; class Mammalia; order Pilosa; family Myrmecophagidae; genus Tamandua; species Tamandua tetradactyla. The sequence goes on from NC_135345.1 coordinate 18,312,534, forward strand.
ATGAACCTCATCTGTTGACAATTACATCTGCAGTAAGCTAGGAGGCATGTCTGCTGCAATGAGTGATGTTTGACTTAATTGGCTGGTGCTTAAATGAGAGATTGCAACGTAGCACTGCTAAGCAGCTCAACATTCCTCATCTCAGCACTAGCAGCTCAGCCCAGGCCTTTGGAGATACAGAAAGAAGTCACCCCGGGGAAAGTTGTTGGAACCCAGGGGCCTGGAGAGAAGACCAGCAGAGACCATCTGTGCCTTCCACGTAAGAAAGAACCTCAGTGGAAAGTTAGCTGCCTTTCCTCTGAAGAACCAACAAAATAAATCCCCTTTTATTAAAAGCCAATCCGTCTCTGGTGTGTTGCATTCTGGCAGCTAGCAAACTAGAACACTTGGAATAAAGCCTTCAATCAGGCATTTTAGTGAACACAGATGAGAAGTGCTCACTGCTCACTCCCCCTAATGTGAAGCTTGCCTATCATCAGGTCACATTTTTTCATGCCCCACACAGAACTCCTTGACAGAATCCTCACTCAGGAAATGACCTGGTGGAAAACAACACTCCTTATCTAAAGCAGAGGATACCCATATGACTAGTGAGTCCTTTGTTTTCAATATGTAGAGACAACCAAGGGTCAGGAATTATGTAAAAAGAACTAGAAACATGAAAGTGAAATACCATCACAAACAGAAGAATTGATTCAGGAAGAAACAGAGATAATTCAAAGAAACAGAGATAATTCAAAGAATAGAAAGTAAATGAATATTCCCAGAGTCAAGAAATTATTATTATATCAATAAAATAAGAATAGCATGCTATAAAAAAGAAAACAGAAAAAGAATTTAACATGTGGTTGACATTAAAATTTTCTACTCACAGACAAGTAAAGTTAAAGTAATCTCTCAGAACTTAAAGAAAAAGAAGAAAGATTTGGAAAATATAAGAAAAAGATAAGAAACAAAGAGCATCAATATAAGAGGTAAAACTTATGACCAAATCAAGTCTGAGAAAGAGATCAAGGAAAAGGGATGTGGAGACCCAGGGCCCAGGCCCCTGTCCACATTGAGAGCAAGTTATATTGTAGTTGTCTGCAATGACCAGGACAGAAGTTAAAGATCCTCAGCCCTTCTCAGTGGGGTGGCAGGGGTGGGGGTGGGGGGGAAGAATGTAAAGATGGTATCATAAGCAAAGTATTAAAACTCTCCTCCCTGGTCACCACTGATAACAAACTTCAACACCTCTGTGTCACAAGACCCTACTGAAACTGTTCTCACACCCTATGGAATGTCTTTGTTCTAAACCATTTTAAGCTGTACCTTGCACTCACTGCCTCTTTGCAGAGCACTGACTTTCATTTTCTGGATGGCCATCACTGGAAAAGATCTTCTCCTGTTCATAACCCCCAATAAAATCCATGCCTACTTCTCTGCTTAGTGTGTTCTTTGGTGTTGGGGCTGTGTTGCCTGAGCAATTCAAGAGCTGGGTTGGAACAACTGACGAGCCCGCCAGGAGACCAAAGAACCCCAGACCATGGTGGGCATGAGTTCTGGGAATGAGTAACCTCCCAACAGGCTGCTTTTGAATAAGCAAGAAGGGCAACAGCACAGGTACAAGCACTGGGTACTTAGATCTAGACTTGCCCTGTTTACTGGATGTAGCCAGCACTGATATTGGCTTTGGGCAGAATCTGTGGCAGAGGCAGCACTCTAAATGAGTGCCCATTGGCTTTTGTCACAATTATGAAAAGGGGCAGAACTAAGATATAGCCCCCTGGAAAAATGATTGTGTTCTGCATATAATGCCTTATTGTAGGTGGAGGGACTGATGTGAAAATGCCCAGTTCACCTTGAAAATGACCACCCCTATTCAGGGGTGGATAACTGGCACAGCTTCTAAGCCACACTCTGACAGTGTCCAACTGAACACACTGACCAAATTGAAAGCCTATCTACTACAGTGCAGTGTTTTCAATACCGGCTCTATGAGTGTAGAAATGCATAAGATTCTTGGGCCAGTATCCTATGTAGAAGATTCAACAGCTGAAGTTACTTTACCTGAAATAGCTGTTGAAGTACCCACTATAGAAGGCATGGGTACCATTCCAATGTCTACTTGGTATACTGATGAATCTGCTAGCAGACAGCCTCGAAGTACAACCCAATACTGACACTATAGAGGGAGACTAGTACTATGCAAAGAAGTCAATAAGTTGAGTTAAGAGCAGTATGGATGGCAATAGTTCACAAGCCTGGAGATGTGCTAGCTATTTGTACTGACAGCTGGGCTGTTTACAAAGGCCTTATGACCTGGATGGCAACCTGGAATCAGGAACAATGGACAGTCATAAGTTGCTCACTCTGGGGACAGGAATTGTGGAAAAACTTCTGAGACACCTGCCAATGACAAAAAGTAACTGTCTGTTATGCCCCTGCCCACACTCCCAATATGTTACCCAGGAATATGAAAATAGAGGCACCTGCACAGGTGCAGATTGGCACAGCTGAAATAGGGAAGCAGCAAATGGCCTCATCAGAAAAGCAGACAGTAAGGATATCAAATCCTGTGGCATCTAGCCCAGCAGTTCCAGCTGCCAGTCATACACTAGCTGCTAGTGGACATCACTAGAGAGTGCACTTTGTGTTCCCTGTGTTGACCACATTAGTTACCGCACCACATGGGATATATTGGCTGGTCACAAATCTTGGTAAACTGATGGAAAGTGGATTATATCAGTCCCCTTCAGCTCTCTGAAGGGGCAAGTTATGCGTTTGCTGCCATGGACACAGCTACAGGACTGTTGTTATCTTTCCATATCCTGGTGGGGGAGGCAAACCAACAGGCCACCATTTGATGTTTGGTGGAAGTGAGCACTCTCTATGGACAACTACACAGACAGTGATCAGGGGACCCCTTTCACTGGGCAAATAGCCCAACCCAGAGCAATGGATCAGGACATCAAGTGAATGTTCCATCTGCCTTGCAATCCCACAGGTGCATAACTTATTGAAAGAACAAATAGTTAAAAGAACAGCTAAAAGATGACAAGAGGTCCTTGCAGCAGGTCCTTGCAGCAGTGGCTATATCAGGTCTTATCTCACTAGAATGCAATGCTGCAGGTTGTTGTACCTGCCCTATTGAAATACTAATGGCAGGACTCCTGCACACCCTGAGAATACAAATTAAAGGGCCAGCTACTTTGCAGCCAAAAGGGGGAAATGATAATAATTTCTTGTTGCCTGTGTCTCAGACCATACAAAGCTGGGAAAATGAGGTCCTTTGTCCTTGGTGCTGGTTGGTGCAACCATGCTGGTTGGGAATCTTAAGCCCATGGGGAATAGGGGTCACCCAGAATATTGTAATCTGACCATCATTTATTGCCGTTAAAATTTTTACAACTAATCCAGGGCCTCCTATTCCCACAACAACCTTATTCATTACTATGTGGACCCTTCTTATTCTCAGATTAACAATTGAGACAGCAGTGGAGGACTCTCAAGATTTGAAGGGGGAGAATCTCTGGTATTTAATAAGTTCCCATAATGTTTCTCTACCTGGAACCTTGTTATCAACCAATGGAGCTCTAGCATGTCTGTTGTTAGATCACAGGAATTGCCCCTTATTTTTCACCATAATGTCTTTATTTTCATCCTAGCAAACACCTTCTTACAGTGGGCTTCAGCAGTAACTCATGCCCACCATCGAACCCGATATTGGGTGTGCACAGACTTGCCATCTTCAGGTACTTCTGGACTCCCTTGATCTGTGACCCTGTGTTTGGACTGTGTGGAATACACCGCTGGCCTGGAAGAACTCAACACATCGTAGAATCAGGTACTTCTGGACTCCCTTGATCTGTGACCCTGTGTTTGGACTGTGTGGAATACACCGCTGGCCTGGAAGAACTCAACACATCGTAGAATCAGGTACTTCTGGACTCCCTTGATCTGTGACCCCTGTGTTTGGACTGTGTGGAATACACTGCTGGCCTGGAAGAATTCAACACATCACAGAATCGGGAAAAGAATCTTCTCATTGAAGACTGAAATCCAGCTACCAACCTATAACAAGACCAGAGCTTTCATCACCTCCTTTGCATGGGGACAGGTGACTAGCCCTGACCTGTATTGGGGTATGCTGCATTTCATGATTTAGGGTGGCTGACAGCAGAAGCTGTATCAGTAGACCATGTTGCCCCTGTCTGTATGGAATGATGATGGAATTCATGATGTGGGGTGGCTACTCCCAGAGATTGTATAATTTTACTGTTAAGCTAAAATACTGTGGTCTTTTTCCACTGGCAAAATAACTGTAATCAACATGGAGTATACACTGTCCCTAAGGGGTGGCTATGGACCTGTGGGCAATATGGCTTACCTTACTTACTCTGTAATGTGGGGACAGCCCTGTGTCCCCTCTATCTTATATAACTCCATACCCCATACTCCTAGCAATTGGGAAAAGCTAGATACAGAATAAAACAGCCTCCCTGGTGGTATTATCGTTTAGCAATTCTTGCAGCAGGTGGAGCTATAATAGTTACTGAAAAACATGTGGCAGCCTTAGCCAATCACACTGTCCAAGCACTTAATGATTCAAAAATAGTCATATTCTTGCTAAATTAAAAGAAACTATACAGATTAGAAAAGTAATTTGACAAAATAGAATGGCTTTAGATATCCTCACTGCAGCACAAAGTGGCACATGTGCCCTTAATTAATGTGCAGTGCTGCATATATATATTCCTGATCATTCACACAATGTTTCACAAGTTTTCAATCATATGCAAAAGCACATGCATAATAGGAATCAATTATCAGTAGTTCCCTTGTCTAAATGGTTTAATTTACTTTCTTAGCTATTACAGCTTCTCTTTGTGGGGTTGTTATCTCTATGTGTGGAACTTCTAGTGTTCTGTTCTCTCATATTGTTGTTGTGGAATGTGGGTGAAGTGTCTGTCCTATGGCCAATGTAGTCTGCTGCATTGGGGTGTATTGTGAAGACCCAGATCCCAGGCCCCCCTTTATATTGAGAATAAGTTACCACACATAGCTACTTGCAATGACCAGGATAGAAGGTAAAGGTCATCAGACCTCCTCAATGATGGTGGTGGAAGGATGTGTAGATGGTATCGTAAACAAAGCATTAAAACTATCACTAATGATGACAAGCCTCCAGATGCTATATTATGAAACCCTGCTGAAAGATATAGAATGTCTTTGTCCTAAACCCTTATAAGCTATCCCTTGTGCCCCCTGCCCTTTTGTGGAGCACTGACTTTTATATTCCGGACAGCTGCCACCAGAAAAGATCTTCTCCTGTTTGTAAGTCCCAATAAAGTTCCTGCTTAACTCTGCCTACCATGTTCTTTGGTTTTGGGGCTGCACCAATTTGAGCTTTTCAAAAGCTGAGTTGGAACAAAGGGGAAGGGAAAATTATTAAAGAAACGAATTTCTTAGGTATAAATGTGACTGAGAAGTTAAGATTTAAATGATGGTTATGATTACTTAATTATTATATATATATATGCATTCCTTTTTACTTTCTGATATATTAGAGCAGACAGAGTGAAATACCTGAAATCTTTGAACTGTCATTCAGCTCCCTTGATCTCTGATAATGATTGTATGGCTTTATCTTGTGCCTTGTAATTGTAAAATCCTCATGACTGGCCCTCATTTGTACCCATTTTATCTGGGTTTTTGACTTTAGAGTCTTACGATCACTAAAGAGAGCCTCCAGTGTTTATTAATAAAAGACCTTGGGTTAGCCCAGAACTAATCCACCCCAATTCCAAAGTTATCTTGATAACCAAAATTGTATCTAATGAAAATGAGCCCTCTTGAAATTTGTAGTAGCTTACACTTTAACCTATAAGTCACCTATACCTCATTATAATGCTAAAACTCATGCCCATCCCCATATTAAGACCACCATTTTCTTATATACATTCTGTGACTAAGCATGTAATCAATCTGCATATGCTTAATAATTAGATCACCCTTAATTACAACATCTGAGGCCATTGGCTCATCATCCTAAAACCTGCTCATCCTTTCATACTATGAAACTACCAGAATTACTGCAGTTTGGGGAGACAGATTTTTAGGCTGATGGGCCATCTGTGATCTCTTGCTTCAGGCAAAATCAGAACCTAGAACTTCAGGAAACACAAAAGCCCAATGATTTCAAGCTCCCAGGAGGATTATAAACCGTCCATTCTTTCTTAGAAAGTTACTTGAAAATGTACTGACACAAAGTATTACAAACAGGTATTAAACAAATAAACATAAAAGCACATGATCCAGAAAATAGTGGACATAAACTAGCAGAGGAGTATTTGGGGTTCTGTAGAGTGAGACTGGAGCAAAGAGTGTATGTTGCAGACTAACGGTAGATGCAGACTTCTGGAGGGATGCCTCTTGAAAAAAAAATAAAGTGGTATCAGTGTAGGTGGTGTGATAGAGCAAAAAGTCAGAACATAATAAAAGCAGATAAAACAAGAATAAAAGGCAGTAGCTAAATTGCAAAAAAAATCCATCTAATCAACAATTTTAGAAATAGGAATTAAAGTGAAATACGTCATGATTTTAAGTAATTGATGGAGTGCAAGAAAAGATAATTCATATATATTGATGCTACCAATAGCTGTAGAGGGAGAAGCAGCAATAGCAGTGGAGGGGGATTTAATGGTGTTTGTGGTCAGGCTTTCAGACTTTTTCACTCTGTCACCCTCTCTCTCTCTCCTTTCTTTACATATTAATTTTTTTTAATGTTTATCAAAGTATATAAACCTGTGGCAATAAGTCAGAAATGCAGAATATTCTCTCTCAACAGGTCCAAGGATCCTAATATGGGAAAAATGGATAATCAAATACAATTTAAACAAACCATAATTATCAAATTCTATTTATTGCTTTTCATATTTTTTGGTCAATTTACATAAAACACTTGAAAACTTGAATGCAGTCACAGAACAAAATGTAGATATAGAAGTGAAAATGTAACTGATAAAAAGGGGCCATAGAAATACAGTTGCAAAGAATGTGGCTAAAATCCCCATTTTATACCATGGAAACTCAAAGATACTGTCAAAAGTTGACAGAGCACAAAATAAAGAATAGATCTTATCATAATTTGTCAGAGCTGCTATACCAATGTACCACTAGTTGACTTAAAGAACAGAAATTTCTTGACTCAAATTTCTGGAGGCTAGAAGTCTGAAATCAAGGTATCTACAAGGCCATGCTTCCTCTTCAAAGGAGAATCTGTTGCATGCTCTATCTTGACTTCCGATGGGAGACAGGCAATCTATGGTGTTCCTTGCTTGTGGCAGCATAACTCAGTCTCTGCCTCTGTCACAGAGTCATCTCTCTCATACTGACTCTATCCAAATTTCTTCTCTTTATAAGAATGCCAGTCATATTATATTACAGATCCACACTAATTCAGTTTGGCCTTATCTTAACTAATAACATTTTCAAAAATCTAATTTCCAAATGAGGTCACATTCATAAGATGGTAGTTTGAACTTGAACATATCTTTTGGGGGTATATAATTCAGTTCATAACAGCTCTATTATTTGACTATACAAAGATAATCATTTGAAAAATTGGAACTATAAATATAAATATCAATCTTTGGAAGGAGGAGAAAGAAAAGGTTTAAGGGAGATAATTCCTATTGCTATGGGGTCATTGATTGTATAAAGTTAATAATCAAGAACTATAGTTCTAAACATGTTTCCTAATGTCATGAAGAAAATTATTGGAAATAAAAACAAATACTAAAAGATAATACCACAAGGATGTCCATTATCACCACTATTATTCAACATCGTGTTGGAGGTTCTAGCCAGAGCAATTAGACAAGAAAAAGAAATACAAGGCATCAAAATTGGAAAGGAAGAAGTAAAACTATCACTGTTTGCAGATGATATGATACTATATGTCAAAAACCCAGAAAAATCCACAACAAAACTACTAGAGCTAATAAATGAGTACAGCAAAGTAGCAGGTTATAAGATCAACATTCAAAAATCTGTAGTGTTTCTATACACTAGCAATGAATAAGCTGAGGGGGAAATCAAGAAACAAATTCCATTTACAATTGCAACTAAAAGAATAAAATGCTTAGGAATAAATTTAACTAAAGAGACAAAAGACCTATACAAAGAAAATTACAAAAAACTGTTAAAAGAAATCACAGAAGACCTAAATAGATGGAAGGGCATACCGTGTTCATGGATTGGAAGACTAAATATAGTTAAGATGTCAATTCTACCTAAATTGATTTACAGACTCAATGCAATACCAATCAAAATCCCAACAACTTATTTTTCAGAAATAGAAAAACCAATAAGCAAATTTATCTGGAAGGGCAGGGTGCCCCGAATTGCTAAAAGTATCTTGAGGAAAAAAATGAAGCTGGAGGTCCACGCTGCCAGACTTTAAGGCATATTATGAAGGCACAGTGGTCAAAACAGCATGGTACTGGCATAAAGATAGATATATCGACCAATGGAATTGAATAGAGTGCTCAGATATAGACCCTCTCATCTATGGACATTTGATCTTTGATAAGGCAGTCAAGCCAACTCACCTGGGACAGAACAGTCTCTTCAATAAATGGTGCCTAGAGAACTGGATATCCATATGCAAAAGAATGAAAGAGGACCCGTATCTCACACCCTCTACAAAAGTTAACTCAAAATGGATCAAAGATCTAAACATTAGGTCTAAGACCATAAAACAGTTAGAGGAAAAAGTAGGGATATATCTTATGAATCTTACAATTGGAGGCAGTTTTATGGACCTTAAACCTAAAGCAAGAGCACTGAAGAAATAAATAAATAAATAAATGGGAGCTCCTCAAAATTAAACATTTTTATGCATCAAAGAACTTCATCAAGAAAGTAGAAAGACAGCCTTCACAATGGGAGACAATATTTGGAAATGACATATCAGATAAAGGTCTAGTATCCAAAATTTATGAAGAGATTGTTCAACACAACAGCAAAAAGACAGACAACCCAATTACAAAATGGGAAAAAGACTTGAACAGACACCTCTCAGAAGAGGAAATACAAATGGCCAAAAGGCACATGAAGAGATGCTCAATGTCCCTGGCCATTAGAGAAATGCAAATCAAAACCACAATGAGATATCATCTCACACCCACCACAATGGCCATTATCAACAAAACAGAAAATGACAAGTGCTGGAGAGGATGCGGAGAAAGAGGCACACTTATCCACTGTTGGTGGGAATGTCAAAGGGTGCAACCACTGTGGAAGGCAGTTTGGCGGTTCCTCAAAAAGCTGAATATAGAATTGCCATACGACCCAGCAATACCATTGCTAGGTATCTACTCAAAGGACTTAAGGGCAAAGACACAAACGGACATTTGCACACCAATGTTTATAGCAGCGTTATTGACAATTGCAAAGAGATGGAAACAGCCAAAATCTCCATCAACAGAAGAATGGCTAAACAAACTGTGGTATATACATACGATGGAATACTATGCAGCTTTAAGACAGGATAAACTTATGAAGCATGTAATAACATGGATGGACCTAGAGAACATTATGCTGAGTGAGTCTAGCCAAAAACTAAAGGACAAATACTGTATGGTCCCACTGATGTGAACAGACATTCGAGAATAAATTTGGAATATGTCCTTGATAACAGAGTCCAGCAGGAGGTAGAAACAGGGTAAGATAATGGCCAATTGGAGTTGAAGGGATACAGACGGTGTAACAGGACTAGATACAAAAACTCAAAAATGGACAGCACAATAATACCGAATTGTAAAGTAATCATGTTAAAACACTGAATGAAGCTGCATCTGAGCTATAGGTTTTTGTTTTGTTTTGTTTTGATTTTACTATTATTACTTTTGTTTTTTCTCCATATTAGCATTCTATATCTTTTTCGGTTATGTTGCTAGTTCTTCTAAACCAATGCAAATGTACTAAGAAATGATGATCATGCATCTATGTGATGATGTTAAGAATTAATGATTGCATATGTAGAATGGTATGATCTCTAAATGTTGGGTTAATTTCTTTTTTTCCGTTAATTAAAAAAAAAAAAAAGAGAAGGGAAAAATGGACAGCATAATACTACCTAATTGTAATGTAATTATGTTGAAACACTGAATGAAGTTGCATCTGAGCTATAGTTTTTTTATATATATTTTTTTATTTTTTATTTTTTTCTCTCTATTATCATTTTATTTCTTTTTCTGTTGTCTTGCTATTTCTTTTTCTAAATCGATGCAAATGTACTAAGAAATGATGATCATACATCTATGTGATGATATTAAGAATTACTGATTGTATATGTAGAATGGAATGATTTCTAAATGTTGTGTTAGTTAATTTTTTTTAATTAATAAAAAAAAGATAATACCACATGTTACTGAACTTGGTGTTGTTTCGTGGGATGTTATTTTTAAAATTTTAAACTTTTTATTGTAGTAACAAATACACAACTCAAATTCCCCACTTTAATCACATTCAAATGCATAATTCAGTGTTATTTACTTTCACAATGTTGTTAACATCAATGTTATCCATTATCTCTATTTTTCTTCACCTCAAACAGAAACTACTCACTCATAATGATATAATGCCATCCTCCCCACATCCAGTCGTGGTAAAATATAAATCACCATCTCCATGAAGTTTGCTTCTTCTAGGTTAATTCATCTCCATGAGATTATACAGTATTTGTCTTTTTGTGTCTGGCTTATTTCACTTAACATGATGTTTCTAAGATTCACCAGTGTTGTAATATGCATGAGAAATTCATTCTTATTTTTTTACAACTGAATTATATTTCATTGCATGTATATAGAACATTTTGTTTTTAATTTGTTGATGGAAAATTGGGTTGCTTCTACCTTTTGACTATTGTGAGTAATGGTGCCACAAACATTGGTGTATAAATATTTGAGCTCTTGCTTTCAATTCTTTGGCAAATATACTGAGAAATGGGATAGGTGAGTCATACAGTAACTCTATTTTTGATGCTGAGGAACTACCAAAGTGTTTCCTACAGTGTCTACACAATTTTACATCCCCACCAACAAAGTACCAAGGTTATTATTTCTCTGCATCCTCATCAACACTTATGTTTCATATTTTTAATAATAGGCATTGTTATAGGTGTGATTGGTTGCTTATTGTGGATTTGATTTGCATTTCCTTACTGGCCAATGATGTTGAACATCTTTTCCTGGGCTTTTTGGCCATCTGCATATCTTCTTTTGAGAAATATCTATTCAATCCTTTCCCTGTTTTGCAAATTGGATTGTCTTTTTTGTTTTTTAGCAAAAAAGTCATTTTTTAGCACTTCTTTATATATTCTGGATATTAAGCCCTTATCAGATATTTGGTTTTCATTCATTTGCCTAGTTTGTAGATTTTCTTTTCACTTTCTTGATGATGTTCTATGACATGCAAAATTTTAAATTTTGATAAAGTCCATTTTATCTAATTTTTCCTTTGCTACTCATGCTTTTGGTGTTATATCTAAGAAATTGCTAATAAGTCCAAGGTTACAAAGATACCCCCTATGTTTTCATCTAGTGATTTTATGGTTTTAATGTCTAGGACTTTGATCCATTTAGAGTTAATTTTTGTGTACAGTGTAAGGTAGGGATCCAACTTCTTTCTTTTGCAAGTCAATATCCAATTTTACATGCACCATTTCTTAAAGAGATTATTCTTTTCCCAAATCGTGTACTTGGCATTCTTGTCAACTGTAGATGTGTGGGTTTATTGTTAAATTCTCAAGTCTGTTACATTGAACTTTATGTCGATCTTTAAGTCTGTGCCACATTGTTTTGATTACTGTGCTTTGTAGTAAGTTTCAAAATCTAAAGTGTGAGACTTCCAAGTTTGCTCTTCCTTTCCAATATTGATTTGGCTATTCCGGGACCTTTACAACTCCTTATGAATTTGAAGATTGACTTTTCCACTTCTGTAAAAATGCTGTAAGAATTTTATAACGATTGTGTTGAGTCTATGGATAACTTTAGGTAGTATTGATTTCAACAATATTGAATGTCTTATCCATGAACACAGGAAGTCATCATTTATTTAGGTCTTCTTTAATTTCTTTCAACAGTGTTTTGTAGACTTCAGAATACAAGTCCCTCATGTCCTTAGTTAAATTTTTTCTTAGCTATTTTATTTTCTAGAAATTATTGTCAGTGGGATTCAAAACAATTTCTGTTTCAGAATATTATTTGCTGCTGAACAGAAACACAACTGATTTTGTATGTTAATCTTGTAGCCTGTAACTTTGTTGATAAATTCTAGTGTTTTCTTGTGTATTCTTTGGGATTTTTTACATAAGTGATCATGTCAACTGTGAATGTAGACAGAGAATAGCGAATGCATTTTATTTCTTAATTTGTACCTAAGTACTTTGACAAGGACCACCCGCATAATGTTGAATAGCAGAGGGAAGGCTTGAAGTCTCTTATCATTGAGTATAGTATTTGCTCTTGGTTTCTCATATATACTCTATATAGTACTGAGGAATTTCCCTTCGATTACTATTTTTCTGAGTATTCTTTTAGCATGAAAAGGTACTGGATTTTGTCAAATACATTTTCTGCAACAATTGAGGTGCGCATGTGATTTTTTTCTTTTATTTTGTTAATGTGATGCATTACGTTTTCTTATGTTTAACTACCATTGCATCCTGGGATACATCCTACTTGGTCCTGGTGTATAATTCTTATAGCTGTTGGATTCAGTCTTCTGATATTGAAGATTTTTGCATCCATGTTCATAAGGGAAATTGGTCTGAGTTTTCCTTGCTTATGTTGCCTTTATTTGGCTTTGGTATTAGGATAGTGTAGACTTCATAGAACAAGTTAAGACAAATTCCTTTCTTTTTAATTTTTTCTGGAAAAGCTTGAGAAGGATTGGATTAATCGCTCTTTGAATGTTTGGTAGAATTAGCCAATGGATCTGTACTCCTGGAATTTTCTTTTTTGGAGGTTTTTTGATTATTTTTTCAATCTTCTCGCTTGCTATAAATCAGTTGAGGTCTTCTATTTCTGCTTAATTTGTTGGTATACAATTATAGTATTCTCTTATAATCCTTTTAATTTCTATAAGACCATTGGTAATGTCATCTCTTTCATTTAGGATTTTAGTTGCTTGTGACTTCTCTCTTTTTCTCTTTTTCAGTATAGATAGAGGTTTGTTAATTATATTGATCTTTTCAAAGGACCAATTTTTTATTTCATTGATTCTTGTTTGTTTTTCTACTGTTTCATTTATCTCTGCCCTAATTTTATTATTTCTTTTCTTTTATTTACTTTAAGTTTAGTCTGCTGTTTTCTAGATCCTCCAGATGAGAAATTATCTTATTATTTGCAATCTTTCTTCTTTTTAAATGTAGGCCTTCATAGTTATAAATTTCCCTCTACCACTCATAAGTTTTGGTATGTTGTGTTTTTGTTTACATTTGTCTCAAGATATTTACTGTTTTCCCTTGTGATTTCTTATTTGAGCCAATCCTTAAAATTTTTTACTTAATTTCTACATATTTGTAAATTTTCTAGTTTGCCTTCTGTTATTGATCTAGCCTCATTTCATTGTTGTCAGAAAAGATGCTTTGTAATTCCATTCTTTAAAGTTTTTGAGACTTGTCCATCTGTCCATTGTTGAAGGAGTATATTGAAGTTTCCAACTATTACTCTGTATATTTTAAATACTTTCTAAGTGGTTATAATGGGCTTTGTATTTAACAACCTAAATCCATTATAAATTAGTTTGAAATTATGCCAACTTAATTTCAATAGCTTACACAGTCTCTGTTCCTATAGCTCACATTTCCCCTTTATGCTGTTTTTGTCACACATATATTTTGTGTCCATAATGTAGAAATATTATTACTTCTTATTCAGTTGTATTCTAAGTATTACAGAATAGGAAATGTAGAGCTATATACTGGGAATAAATTAATGCAGAGATTTGTATTTACCTATGTAGTTACCTTTACCGGAGGTCTTTATTTTTTCATACTCCTCCAAGCTACTATTTACTGTTTTTTTCTTTCAACCTGAAGAAATTCCCGTAGCATTTCTAATAATGCAAGTCTCTTGGTGATAAGCTGTTTCTGGTTTTTGTTTATCCATGAATGCCCTAAACTTTCCTTCATTTTTGAAGGGCTGTTTTGCCAGACATAGAATTCATGGCTGCCAGATTTTCTCTTTAGTACTTTTAATATGTACTGCCACTCTCTTCTCATCTCCATGAACTTTAATGAGAAATCTGCACTTAATCATATTGAATATTCCTTGTACATGATGAATCACTTATTTTGCTGTTTTCAAATTTTTCTGTATTTTTGGGATTCAATATTTTAATTATGATATATCTTGGAGTAGGTCTTTTTGAGTTTACCTTGGACATGTGCATTCATATCTTTTGTCAATGTTGGGAAGTTTTAGGGCATCATTTCTTCAAATATTCTTTCTTCTCCTTTTGTCTTCTGCTATTCTTCCAGAACTCCTATAATGCATATATTGATATGCTTCATGCTTTTCTGAGTCCCCTAGGCTCTGTTCACCATTTTTCTTTTTCTTCTATCTGCTCTTCAGACTGTATGATTTTGGTAATCCTGTCTTTTAGTTCACTGAATCTTCTTCCTTTTGAAATCTGCTGTTGACCTCCTCTGGTGTATTTTTAATCTCCTTTATTGTGTTTTTCATCCCTCCAAATTCTGTATAAAGATTCAAAGTATTTCCATTTAGGTTCACAAGCAATTTGACAGTACAGTTCTGGGTTGAGAATGTGCAGGGCTAGTCACTGCAGCAGGTGGCCCTGGCTTTAGGGAGCCTCATTGAATGCAATGGAGTGCCAAAGCACCCCCATGGTCTATGGAACTGCAGAAACCCACATTCGAATGCACATGGGCCACCAAACATCTTCCATGGGTGGATTGGCCTTTGGGGACTCACTAGAATGCACCCAAGTAAGGGAACTTCTGCTGTGAGTCTCACACACTGCCACATGGATCCCACCATGCAGGAGGGGTCCAGACTGGTAAGTGTATCTCATAGCTCTCCTACCATTTTTAGGTGTTTTTGACTTGTTGTTACTCCTTTTTTTTTTTTTAGCATACTTTGATTTGTTGTTCAGTCTTAATTATCCTACAGGGTTTCAAGAGTTGAATATGTACTTTTATTTTGCTATCTCTAAGGGGGAACATTCACCAGGATGTCTTCTATTGCCATCCTCAAGATGTCACCACCTCAAGAGCTTTGATTTTTTTATCAAAGTTTTGTGATTTGATTTGATATTAGAAACATGGATGACTCTGAAAAACCTTAACTACAAATTACAAAGAGTAAATAAGTAAACAGAGAAGGAAAAAGGGAATGAAGAAAGGAAATGATGAAGTAAAGAAGGGAGTGAGAGATGATGGAAGAGGTTTGCACACACTGCAAGTCATATCATGCCACCCATGACCACTAGTACCATTGCTGCTACTTCTACCACTAACCACTAGTACTCGACTATTCCAACTGTGGTGACAACTATGATGGCTCCTATATCAATCCAAGATTTAAGGAGAGCTTATTGTGTGCCAGACACTGTGCTAAGTATTTTGAGTGCATTATCTAATTTGATAGCTTTTTTATCTCCTAGAAACAAGGTTCATAAATTCTGACTAATAATTATCTCTTCTTTCCACTGTTAAGTCTGATTTAAGACGCAATGGTCACATGCACATTTTTCATCAGATATAACGATACCTGGTCACAGTTGTTTAGTTTAGAAATAAAATTTTCAGCAGCAACATATCAGTTTATAATATTGGAAGAACTGACACATGCAAGATAATTAGATTTGTTCTTGAATATTGGGGAGCGTATGAGTCACCTGGGGAGATAACTAGTGATATACCGTTATCCAGAAGGTCTGATATGGTGTACAGGAATCTAACTTCTTAAATAAGCATCTCACCTTGTTCTGATTCAAATGGTGCAATGCAGAAACATTAATGTTAGGGATTGTATTTGTTGATCTCTAGGATCCCTTCTAACTTCAATAGCCTCTGACTTTCTCAGAATGTTGTCTTTTTGGACATTAGCTTTGGCTAATGTTATATAGATAACAGTTATTCTTGTGATATGAATAGAAATCATTCTTATGTTTAATGTAAAAAAACTAAATTCAATTCAAGTTATTTGACTTCTTGCCTCCATCTCTTATCACTCAATTAAGACATGACTTGTAACAGCTTTTCCATTTATAAAAAATTCCCAGGCTAAAAAAGGCTATTCAAATATGTGTACAAATATAAAAACACATGCTGATTTGTTTACAAAATGAAGTAAGCAAACAAATAAAACTCACTTCAGCCTGAAAGATTGATTTCAATGATAGGAAATAGGTTGTTTCATCAAGTGTTCTTCCCTACTTTGAGAGGTATGGCATTTCCACCATCCACAAAGATACTAAATACATAGAATAATGCTTCTATTTGCTGAGCTGGTGGGTTTCTCTTGTTTTCTTATTGCAGTCTGACAAAATTAAAAGAGAATAAATGTTATTCAACTTTTTGTGGCTTTATAAGCAATTCAGATGCTTCCTAATGTTTAACCAACAAAACAAGCACTGTGGGTAAGACAAGCATCTATTTTTGATGATTTTGTGTTCTGAGAACTTTGGTTCTTCTATTTTCTCTTTATTTATTAAGCATCTACTATTCACCAAGTACCTAGCTTTGAACCAAGGAAATAAGGAATTTTTCAACTAATATTAAATATAATTGAAAACATTTCCAAAATAATAGATTTGTTTGGTACTTATATCTAATATCACCTGCATTCATAAACTCTGTAGTGATGGAAATCTAGTTACTTGCTTTATTTGGCAACCTTTTGGGTCCATGAAGAAAATAATATTTTTCATACTTTTAGCTTCAGCTTTAAAAATTCATAGTGACTCCATTCAGTAATAATTAATTAGTCAACCTAGTGATCTTTTGCTCTCATGGATCTATTCAAACAGAAATCAAGAAGGTGATAATTTATTTGACATAATTAATTTAAATCCTATTATGTTTTCATTTACATAAATAAGTCTTTGAACATTTATCCTGAAGAGAGTAGTACAAAAGAAAGAAGGCAGATGAAATATTTTGTTATTACAGATATTTAAGCTCCATACCACCCATATTGAAAAGAATTTTGGGGAGGACAAGACTTACAAATTATTCTCTGTCAAAGTTGACTATATTTATTTAATATTCTTTCATTCCCTTTCTCTTCCTTCCTCTTTTCCTCCTTTCCTTCTTCCCTCCCTTCCTTTCCTTCTTTATTTCTTTCCTCTTTTCTTCCCTCCCTCCTTCCCTCCTTTCTTCCTTCCTCCCTTCCTCCTTTCTTTCTCTCTCTCCCTTTCTTTCTCTCTTTCTTTCTTCCCTTCTCTCCCCTCTCTTTCTCCCTCTCTGCATCCCTCCCTCCTTCCTTTCTTCCTGGATATCAACTAACTATAAAAATTCAGTCCTGCTTGACTAAAATACCTTAGTGATTTTAAGTGTGTTATCCCACTTGTTCAGTGGTGGGGTTATTTTCCACAGATTAAATTTTTCCTCATCCTCTATCACTACCACTACTTCCTTCTCTCTCTTTTGGTAAATAAGCATCAAATTAATTCCTTTTTTTTTCTTCAAGTTTTTCTCTACAGAATTATCTAAGCAAGTGGGCTAGATCCTTTCTTTTCTTGCAAAAATCTGTCTACAAAATCCCCAAGAATCAGAAATATCCAATGCTTGTATTGACTGTGACATTGCGATCTGGTAATTTTCACAATTTAAAAGTAATATAACTGGTGAAAAGATGTCAATAGATAAAGTTCAAGGATAAAAATTTTTCTTAAATCACAGAGAATGCTGATTTATGTGTTCCCAGAGGGAGGTACAACATTCCCAGAGGGAGGTACAACATTCCAATTCTTTTATTTCCCTACAAAGAAATACCGTGGCTAATAAAACACTACCTAAGCAGAAGGTAGTGTCTGCTAGGTGTGAGAAAGGTGCCCTTTGTCCTTCTCAAGGCATTCTATACCCCACCATGTTTATCCACCCTGGACTAAGTGTTCTGAATGTTCTAGCTACATGGATCTTACCATGAGGTGCAAATGACTGGAATCCAGTACATTTCTGAGGAATCCATTTGCAACAGTTTCCCTGGAATAGTATTCTTTAACAGGTTCAAGTTTCAGATTTTTTTATCCAAAGGTTTATTTAAACACATTCACACACACATACACACACACCATGCATATATGTGTATGTGTATATATACATATATATATATACATATGGCTTTATGTAGGTTTAGAGTTTAGTTATTTACTTAGATGTAGATATTAATTTATAAATCATGTACAGATTTTACTATCATACCAAGGACAATATACACAGAGGACAAGGATTATTGTTAATGAAAATGGAAAACAAATTTTTAGATTTGAGTGTTTGAATATATGAAATTTCATCAGGTCTTATGAGCTTATTGTTTATTTCGCTAATAAAGAACTTGTAATAGGAATAGTAGAAATAACAGCTCGACTTTTTTCTTGTTAATTATTTCTGCTTTCATTTTGAGTATTATCTTTAATCAATGACATTGTTGAAGAACATATTTTTGCAGGTTACTTGTCCATTTTGTGTTGGAGCTGCAGACATCACTAGTCTTCCACACCATCAAGTTCCCTTCTATTTCTAGACATGTGGGAGAATATATTTGTTGCTTTGATGTTAGGTTTGGCCTCAAGACTTTCTGGCTTATGAGACTGGGTAAATGGGGCATGCCTTACTTCTATGTCAGTGCATCTAAATTTTGGTTTGAAGTCTCTTGTTCTCTTTTCTTCCCATTTTTGTGACAAGTGACTGTCTGTATGGTAAAGTATAAACAGAAGTTACAGTATTTTCTATTTCTATTATCACTTAAGGTCTTTTATATGATTCTATTAGTATTCTTTCTCTCCTTCTTTCTCCCCCTCCCTCTCTCTCCCTCTTCCTTTCTCTTCCTACTTGCCTCCCTTCCTTTGTCCCTCCCTCCCTTCTTTCTTTTCTTCCTTCCTTCCTCTCTTCCTTCCTTCCTTTGTTCCTCCCTTTCTTCCTTTCTCTCTTTCTTTCCTTCCCTCTCTCTCTTTCTCTCTCTTTCTTTCTACTTATGTATCCATCATGCTGAACTTACTACGTGCAAACAAGCTGTTGCTGAGAAGGGATACAAGGATGTCTAGAGAATTTCCCTATAGGAAGGGCTTGAGGGGCAAATCATCAAGATAGATGAAACAGGATTAAGGGTACTTCTCTTGAAGTTGAATTTGCAAAACACATATGCTAGGTTTATTGTTAGTATACTATTATTTGTTTATTCTTTGTAAAGTTTTCTTTTCATTAAAGTAATACATATGCATTGTTTACAAAATCAGAGTAAAGCCAAGCTTATTGTAAGCATACATATTACTCCCCATGTAGAACTTTCAAACTTTTAAATTATTTCTTCTAATTTAAAAAATAAATTTCTAAAAACATGTTAATATTGCTATTTCTTGTTTTTCCTCCATTTAGTGATTATCTGCTGCTTCCCTGCTTTGAAAAGTGAAGATTTAATTCTCTTACAGTCTTCCACTATCCACATATATGTACATTCTTATTTCTCAAAACCTACCAATTTATTATATGCTCAGTTTTGGTTGTAATGTGATTATTACTGTGTATTTATTTTTTAGAGTTGGGTAATATAGTATTCTATAATTGTGTTACTTTTCTTGTATGACTTTTTTATTTCCTTGGAATTCAATTACTATATTTTTTATTTAATTAGTTTGCTATGTATCAAACACAAATATATCATGAAATGCTTACACAGAATCCCCCTTGAAAGTGTTAAAACACTCCATGTATTTTTCTAAG
Source organism: Tamandua tetradactyla (assembly GCF_023851605.1). NCBI lineage: Eukaryota > Metazoa > Chordata > Mammalia > Pilosa > Myrmecophagidae > Tamandua > Tamandua tetradactyla. The sequence goes on from NC_135345.1 coordinate 18,332,491, forward strand.
GTCACTCTTTTCCTTTGCTCTAATCTGGATTTGCCACTCTTTAGGCCTAAGTCACAGCTGGCAATCCTGCAATTTGCTTCATCATTGACATGAAAATCCCCTATGCACTTCTCTCTTATCTTGGAGCTTTCTTAATTTTACTTCTTTACACTGTTGAAGCACAGATTATTTTAGTTTTCCTTGACTGCTCAAGCAAATACCATACAATGGTTGGATTGCAACCAAATGGGGATTTATTGGCTCACGGTTTTGAGGCTAGAAAAAGTCCAAATCAAGGCATCATCAAGACGATGCTTTCTGCCTGAAGATGGGCATTCAGGAGTTGGGTACCAGTGAGCCTTGGTACTGGGCTCCTCTACCACATGGAAATGCACATGGTGCTCTCTCCAGGCCTCTCCTTTCACTTTTGATTTCTGTTGAACCTCAGCTTCTTGCTTCCTGTGGCTTTTCCTCTTTCTCTTTGAATGCCATTCTGCTGATAAATGGCTCCAGTAATAGGATTGAGACTGATCCTGATTAAGATGAGCTGCAATTTAAATGTAGTAACCTCATCAAAAGGTCCTCTTACAATGGGTTTACACTCACAAGAGTGTAAAGTGTAAAGTAAAGGATTAAGGCTCACTTTGAATGGACTGGATCACATCTCAATAGAAATAACCTAATCAAAAGGTCCCACCCACAACAGGTGTGCACCCATAAGACTGGATTAAAAGACCACAGCCTTAAAAGAAAGACTAAAATAAGAAAAAACTATTTTATTTTTAACAAGTGTAAAGACTTAAATTCATTCATTTATTCACATAAAATATATTTAGTGCCGACCCTGTTGGGTACTGTTCCAAGAATAAGGGACATAACAGTGAAATAAAAAAAAACGACTAAGTCCATATCATGATGGAAGTTATATTCTAGTGGAAGGGGAGAGAGAGACAATAAACAAATAACTGAATAAAGAGATAGTATACAGCTGTTGACAAGGGCCATGAAGGGAAATTAAAGCAGGATGTGGGGATAAGGAGTGATACAAAGTGCTGTTGTGTTTAGATGGGGAAGGTGCTGCTCATACATTGTCAGGGAGATGAGGGAACAGCGGGAGGGAGCTGTCTGTGGGCCTGCAGCAAGAGCACTCGAAGCTGAGGAGCAGCAAGTTCGATGCCCTTGTGAGGGGTTGTGCAGAGGCCAGCCTGGCTGTGCTAGGACAGACACAGGCAGAAACACCGGGGGCAGGAAGCCAGGTCAAGCAGAGCCTGAAAACCACGGGAAGCCATTGCAGAGTTTTATGTCTAGAATACCTGACTTTTCCTTCCTTAAGTAGCTAGCTTGTTGTGAGAAAATGGCCTAATAATAAACTTACTTCATAAGTTTAATGTGAGGGTTAAGCATTCAACACATGGAAAACAGCTAAAAGAGGGCCTAGAATGTAATGCATGCTGAATATGTGAGCTATTACTACTATTACTGAGTAGATGTATGTTTATCGATTCAGTGATTCACTTCCATGCCTTTTATTATTTTTAAAATTTCTTAACTGAAGCATAATATAAATCAGAAAACTAGTTAATGCATAAGTGTGCAGCTCAATAAATTTTTACGAATTGAACATACCCTGAAAACTGGCACTGACTTACAAAATGACAACAGAAATTTGCTAGTATCCCAGAAACCCACTGATGCCCTTTTCTAGTAACGACCAAACTATCATCTCCCCAGAGGTACCGAGTACTGGTCTTCTAACAACATAGATTGGTTTACTTTATTTTGAACTTTATATTAATGGAACAATTCGATATATGATCTTTATCTGACTTCTTTTGTTCAACATTCTATTTGTGATGCTTATCCATCTTATTGCAAGAACTGGTAGATTATTTATTCTCATTACTGTATTTGTTCTCATTGAACAATCATGTGATTATATCACATTCTATTGCTAGTGGGCCTTTGAGTAGTTCGAATTCTTTTTACTAAAATTAATAGTGCTTCAGTGAACATGCGTGTATGTGTATTTTGATGAACATCTTTCTTCTTCTTCTTCTTTTTTTTTTTTTTTTAACCTGGGGAGGCACCAGGAATGGAACCATGGTCCTCTGGCATGGCAGGCAAGTATTCTTGCCTGCTGAGCCACCGTGGCCTGCCCAAACATCCTTCTTTTGGTCTTTTAATGTTACCTCCTTTTTTCTTTCATCTATTCCAATTCTGGTACAGGCTAACACAAACATCCTTAAATACATATGCTCGTATGTAGCTTCCCTTTCATTTCAATAGCCTAGTATTTGTGTGTGTGTGTGAAGAAAGGGCTTCTGTTATCTTTTTTCCCTCATCTAAATATGTGTTATATTTGTTTTGATTTCTAAATCAAGCATAAGAGAAAAAAAAGGCCAATTGAAATAAATGCAAGGGTATAGAGATATTTGTTTATTTTGCCATGGGTAAGAGTATCCCCTGTAAGGAGAGCTACCCTTTGTCAAGGTGTTTCCACTCCATTCTACTTTGGACCTAAAGCTGAGGCTCTAGGACAGGGCAGCGTATGAGCTTCTGGAAAGGAGAAAATTTATTCTGTGCTACAGAAAGAAAAACTGATATTTAAAGTAGGCGGCAGTAAGAGAAGGGTTGAAAGGACTTCAGGGAATTAGCAGAAAGTTATGCACTAGAGGTGACAACATCTCAGGACATCATCAGAAAGCAAATCTAAACAAAATTATAGAAACATGATTGGATATTCTGCAGAAAAAAGTGAAGCCTCCAAAGTTCTGTGCCCTTCTTAATAGGGCCAGACTCCCATAGATAAGAAGCAGCTATTACCTGATCTGAAGATACTTACATTTATATATTCATTGACTTGTTACCACTTTGTAGCAAAATAATTAAAAACAAAATCACATGCTTTATGACCATTCTGGAGTGAAACAACAATCAATTCTGTACTACGATTAAAATTTTTCAGGTGTCCTTGTCTTTTAACAAATTCCATAAACCATAATATTAAAAGGATAGATATTATTCCAGGGGGTAGTTTCAGATCAATATTAGAACATGGGTGTGGCTTCTTCAACTTTGGAAAAGGAAATTTGTCTTGAGAAGCATGTTCCAAAATAAAGGGCTTGCTTCAGTGATTTTAAAGTAACCTATGAGTTTCTGTTTAAGTGTGCTGACCTTTATCTTAAGATAATTTCTTGTAAGGAATTGATTTTCACAGATTCCTCAGGAGGTCCCAAAAGGCAGAATTCAGAGCCTTCATTCTGTGAAGAGAATAGTAGTATACATCAGGAATGTGGTCAGTTTTTAAAAAAGTATTTCAAAACCTGTGTTAAAAGACACTTTTTCTGACAGAGTCAATATAATGATTAAAGATAGGCATTTAAATAACTTGATGTAATCATTCATCTACTGCTTACTCACAGTATACTTCTTGAGGGTTTATTTTGTCTACTAAATGCTGAGATGCAAAGAAGAATAGGGTACCATTTCTGTCCATGAGGGGCTTATAAATTGGTGGAGGAGACAAACATCCATCAACTGTGGAAGTCTGAAGAATGAATTGTGGCGACAAAAATGAAGGCAGAGATGACTGCTGCTCTGAGGCAGGGTTGGCTAAAAACACTAAAGAGAAGAATGCATCCCAAGATGGTGAATTGAATATGAAAACACAGAGATTCACAGAAGCTTTACTTCATTTATTTCCAATTTATAAATATATTTATTGCTACTGTATGCCAGGCACTCTGTTACAAATCAAGATTAAATTACTAAGTGAGAAGACATAGTCCCTACCTAGAAGGGGTTTATAATCTAGTAGATAAGAAACCTAATACATAGAAAATAGGTGTTTATAGTGTGGTAAAATCTTAGCCAAGGTGAGGTACAGAGTGCCTAGAAAGGAGGACTTAAACTGGACTTGTGGGTTTAGGAAGGAAGTGAAAATTAAGCAAACATCTGAAGTTAAAATGGGAATTATCCAAGGAGAAGAGGTGGATAAGCATTTGAAGTAGAGAGGAAGGCTTATGCAAAGCCTTGAGATTGTGGAACACTGGGAACTCAAATAATTTCACTGTGTCTGGAGCAAAGAGTTCAAAGGAGAATGGTGAGAATTCAGATGGGGGGCAGGACAGTTTTTGGGATTTTGAGGTGAGATATTGTGAAGCTGAAGGACAGGAAAAGGTAGGAACAAAAGACAATGAGAAAATTCTGTCAGCATTTGTTTCCCTGGTACTATCTGGTCCTGACAAATATATGCATCCCTGTTCTTTCCTACATTGTCGGTTCTACTGTGCTCTGAATTATACAAGCATTTATGTTTTTTCCTCAAGTAGACCACTTTGCATTTCTCTCACTGGCAACCAAATCCAAAGGAAAAAAAATGTCCCTTACAATGCAGCTCTTTATATACTACCTCTACCTTAACATTATATTGATTACTTGTTATATATATATTTTTCTCTTCAACTGAACTGTGAACTCAGAGAAGTGCTATGTTTCACTATCTCTGGGACCCAACATGATTTAATGAAAAGCAAATTAGAGATGTTTAAAGAACGTCATGGAAAGGTAAAGTATGCATGCCATCTTGGTGAACCAAGAGCAGGAGATCTTATTTCTAGATTGCTGCTGTCCCTTCACTAGCTGTGTGAAATCTGGCAAGTCACTGTATGAATGCACACATTGGTTTCCTTGTGTGTATAGCAAATACTCTAGACCTGATGCTCTTTAAGGTCCTTGAGGTTTACATCTGGTTGAGCCTGTGCTTCTCCCTCATCAGGCTTAGAGCTTTAACATGGTTTAGAGATGAGTATTGCTTTTGTATCTTTCCCCGGCATTTAGCTTAGAGATTTTCTTTAATATTGGAGGGTGTGCTTTGAAATCAGAATGTTCGGTTCCCAATTCTAGCACTCTTTACCTCTATTAACCTTAGTTTTCTCTTCTGTAACCTGAAAAAAAAATCCAATTTTGTAGAATGATCTGGATATTAAATTAAGTAATGTATGAAAAGTGCCAAATATATTGTCTGGCGCTTAGATGCTAGTAAACAGAATAATTACTCAATAGAGAAGTAATTTTGCAGTTTACACAGAGTAATTACTCAATAGAGGAGATGATAAAGTAAGGCAAGCACTCTGTAGCCTTCTCTCATGCTACATACGCTGAGAAGAGAAAACAAGAAGGGCTGGTAGTTTCATATTCACACATCCCTCCCTAATTGCAAACATTCGTTATCTGTTTAAACAAATTTACTAAGTATCTTCTCTGTGAAAGTCATTGCATTGGATTTTCTGGGATAAAATAAGTCTCCCTAGCACACTGAAAAGAGAAATGAATAAAGTTTGAGATGAATTTTTCTGAAACTCTAATCAGGAAACATGATTCGAAAAATATCCGTGTGCTTTTGGGACATTGAGCTGAAATGGATTGTCATAGAAATGAGAGAAGTGTATGAGTATATGCATATATATATATATATATGGAGAGAGAGAGAGAGAGAGAGAGAGAGAGAGAGAGAGAGAGAGGGAGAGAGAGAGAGAGAGAGAGAGGGAGAGAAGGAGGGAGAGAGAGGGTCATATTCTTCCCAGGTTCCTGTCACATCTATTTCAGCAACTAATTCCTCCTCCTTGGTCAAACGTAAGCTCTTTTCTATAGCCATTTCCTCTACCTACTGGGCCATAAGATTGCCAGCCACATACAGATACCTTCACTATCAGAGCTAAAATGATAAATGTCCCTGGAGAAATGAATGACAATCTCACTTAAGATCTTCAAGAATTCAGAGATGAAAGGTAATATCTGCATCGAGTACCTCTTTTTCCTCTTGAAATCCTTTCCGAATCCCTCATTGACCATGATCTCGGCACCATATACTTTCTCATGAGTTGGATAGCACTGTAGATCTGAATTGAGATTGCTCTTACAAAATTGTCACTTTTTACAGTGTTTGATTTAAAAGCTTTATGTAAAGAAGTTGGAACTGCCAATATTGTTCTCCAAAATTTTCCAGTAGGAAAAAATATTTCTTTAATGGAAACATTTTCTGTTTTCTATAATGAAGTTCTAAATGAACATTGAATATTTGCACACAAGCCACAGAATCTCCTATTTTAAATGGGTCAAATTAAAAAAAATTGACCTGCTTTCTCAACTGTCTTATATTATTTGCTCAAAGGGTAAAAATTTAAATTTAGATTGAGTCTTTTTGTTTGTTTGTTTATTTTGCAGACCTGTAGCACACATAGCAAGTACAGCATTAGGACATTTTTGGATCAAAAATTGAAGAAAATGTGTATGGATGTGTGTGTCAAAGCTGGGAGGGGAAGAGAAAGAGAATGTGTGTGCATCTTCAGCAGACATATAAGGGAATATAAGAAACAGGATGATGCTTTGTGGCAGCCTTCTTTGCCTTCTTGTCTAGTAAATCTCAATGTCCCTTTGTATATTCTGAAGAATGATTGCCATGGTAACTATTAATAAATTCAAAAGCCATGTTGCTTTACAAAGCGGGCCTCCCAGATGCTTAGATTCCTAGTATTTTCTTTCTAATTACGTGTAATGCTTGCTTCACTTTGTACAATGAAAAATAGACATTTGTGTTGTTAACGTAGTTGTTTACAATCTATATCAATTTGTCCTTATCTCTCACAAACTCAGTGTTGGGTCTGGATTTCTAAGGGAAATATCAAATTCAGTATCTGAACAAAATTATGATGTCTGCTTGGAAAAATCTCGCAGATTCAATCATATTTCATAGTTTAAAATATATTCATCTTTATCAAAGAATGACAATAAAATTTTAAATATCTCATGTGACAGGAATAATGCTTAGATGTTCATAAGCATATTTGATGAATATATTCAAATATTATGGAGATCATTCTATGCTAGATATTTTTAACCACCTGCTTTATTTAAAAAATTAGAACTATACTCTGAGACAAAAATTATGAAAACATGCTTGGTATGCCTCTGACAAGAGGCTCTGTCTTTTGTTATTAAAATATACTACAAAGATCGAGTGTCTGAAGAATTTTCATGGCCATACATAATGTGTTGAGATATATTGATTGCCAAGTGGAGCTTTTCTGATGCTGTCTATATTTGAAAAATATGCTTTCTCCTAGGCAAGATAATAAATAATAGAAAATCATTCCAGTTGATGGCTATACATTTTCACTGCAATGATCACTTACTTAAAATCAGAGTGCTGTGCTGGTTTTTCTTTTCTTAACACTGTTATTTTGAATTTCTAACTTGTGCTACAGGTTATTTCTGGCTTAAATACAAAGCTGGTTTTTCCATAAACCCTCAAGTATTCATCTTATTGTCTTTAAATATTTTTCATTACAGGAGGCAAATTAGATGTGAAATTATAAATGGCAAGATTGTGTGGCCTGAAAAGCAAATTCTGAAGACTGCAAGAAACTATGTCAAATATTGTCTTGCCTCGTCAAGAAATTATACATACATGCAATGGAAAGCAATTTTGGATCCTGGTTCTCAAATGTCTTTCATTTGGCATTCTGTTTCAGGACTTATTACTTAATTGGCAGAATATGTGATATTTAGTGAAAACTTCCCTGAACATCAGCTTTTATCCAAATAAAGTCAGAGAGCCTTCCAAGATAAGCAATTGATAAAGTGTAATTGTCTAAAATTATTTCATGTGTAGAATGGACAGATGGGATACAAGAATACATCTGGTAGCTGGAATTTGAGCACATGCATTCATTGGCCTAAAGTTGTACTAGAAAATTCTTCAGCCTCTGGTTACATTTTAATTCCTCCATGAAACCTTTCAAATAAAATCCAGATTTGAATTAAGATTTCTACCTCAACTCTTACCAACTTCTCAAACACTTTGTTCATATCTTTACTGTCCTACCTATCACAGTCTGTTTTATATTGATTATTTGTACACATGTTAATACCACTAGATATCAGTTTAATTCTATGAAGATTACTGGACACCTAGCATGTGCCAGTCACACCACTGGACATCAGTTTGTGAAATTTGTAAAGGCAGTGGCTTAGTCTGACTCCATTGTATATTCATCATTGCACCAAGCATCATGAAAGATCATCAAGTGTTGACTTTGATAAGTTTAGAGCCTTCATTTTAAAAAAATGATGACAATGTTTGTTGAATAAATGAAGGTGTGCAAACCTAGTATTAAGAACCAAATAATTTGCTTATTTAAGGAGAGTGGGCTGACTCTCTAAAGACAAAGATATCTTTTTTACTAAAGATAAAGCAATAGAACAATAAGTGGAGTGACAGCAAAATGCAGCAAGTAGGTTTAACAGGGAAGAAAGGATTGGAAGAAATTAATAACAGTAATAACAAGAAAAACAACCACCACCACATTTAGTGAGCTGAGGACCGTGCTACCCAAATCAGGAAACCTTCCAAATAAACAACTGATAAAATTTAACAATTCAAAATTGTTTCACATATAGAATTAACTCATTCAATCCTCCCAATAATTTCTAAGTTGACTATTATTATTACTACCTGCCTTTTTCAGATGAGGAATTTGTAGTTGGTATTTTTAGTTGTTTATTCAAAATATGTTTCCTAATTTTCCCCTTCTATCAGAATTCTGATTTGGTTCAGATATTCATCCCTTCCTAACACATAGCAAAGACCTCCAAGGAAACTTATGCATTTCTAGTCTAGGAGAGGTCCAATTAGTTCAATGATGATGCCATCCCTTGCTAGTGATTGGTTCAGGTCCATGAGATTGCCTGGCCATACCGATTGGTTTACAAATAGGAATATGACTCAATTCAGGATGGGGCTCTTGGGAAAGAAGATTCTTCGCTCCAAAATGAACTATCCTGGAAACAAGCTCTCATTTTCTCTCAATTTAATGGTGCACATATGTGAAGCCAGACAATGCTACAGACATTTTGCCACCATAACACAAGCAATGGAACTTCTAGTTAGATGAGTCCAATGCATTTACCATCTTTAAATATCAGCCTGAGTCTTGAACAGAACAACCTTGTTCTGTTTTGGACTGTTATTTGCTGCTGATCGCATCCTAATTGATGCAAACCTGAGGCACGCCAGAAGGGTCAGTGATTTTTCCAAAGTCACACGTGTGGTAAGTGAAAGAACTAACTTCGAACTTAGGTCCCTGGAACCAGAAGCTATGCTCTAAACTCTCTTTTGTATTATCTCCCTGTGGCAGCCTGGAGAGGCCTTACATGAAACTTGAGAACCTATCTATACTTTCACTGAGCTATATTGGGCTTCACAAATTGGCTTCCATTTCTGTCACTGTTACTGACTTTATCTCCCCAGTGCTGAGACTATTTTATTGGGGCTTTGACCTAGTATTTCTAGCTATCCCTCTTTACCACTTCACCAGTAACTAGAGCCACTTTCTCAATCTCCTGGCAAGTGAAGGAAGGCTGCTTCAATTCAGATGTATGTATCAAGCATTGTAATGATACACCCACCTAACTGTGAAGCCTTTTCTGTTCAGGCATCCTTATGAGCACAGAAATGGAGTAGCCTTCATGATTTGGCTAAGTGGTCACTCTACCTCAAGATACTTGTGACTTGAACTCCTGCTTTCCTTTCTTTTCATTCTAAATATTGCCAGATTACAGGGTGCACCTTCTCTTGCTGTCCAATTCAGTTTGCTAAATCTGCCACAAAGCAATATGCAAAAAATGAGCTGACTTTTAGCGATGGGGATTTGTTAGGTTACAGATTACAATTCTAAGGCCATGAAAAGGTCCGAATTAAACATCAACAAGAGGATACCTTCTTTGAAGAAAAGCAGCTGGTGTCTGGGACACTTTGTCACATGGGAAAGCACATGACCAGAATCTTCTGGTCCTTCTTTCTCAGCATCATTGCTTTCAGGTTTTGGCTTCAATGGCTCTTTCAGTTTCATTGAGTGTTTCCCTTTAAGCTCTCTGGGATTTTTCTGTCTTTTATCTTCATAAAGGATTCCAGTAAAGGATTAAGACCTACCTGAAATTGGGTGGATCATGTCTCAATTGAAACAACCAAATCAGAAGGTTCTACTCACAATAGGTCTGCACCCATAGGAGTGGATTAGAAGGATGTGGCCTTTTTTTGTGGTACCTAACAGCTTCAAACCAGCACACTGTCTTAGTTTCCTAGGGCTAGTGTAACAAAGTGCCACTAACTAGGTGGCTTAAAACAGTGGAAATGTATTGCCTCACACTTTGGAGAACTGATATTTGAAATCAAGTGTCAGCAGTGTCATGCTCCCTCTGAAACCTGTAGGGAGAAATCCTTCTTTGCTTCCTCTAGATTCTAGTGGTTGCTGGCAATCCTTGGCTTTCATTGGCTTGTCCATGCATCACTTCAATCTCTGCGTCTGTCTCCACATGGCCTTTTCTCTTGTCTCTATGTTCATGTAGCATTCTGCACTCTGTCTGTCTCTAGGTCCAAATTTCCTCTTACAAGGAAACCAGTTATATTCAATTAGGGCCCACCCTAATTCAGTTTGGTTTCATCTTAACTAATCACATCTTATTTCCAAATAAGGTCACATTTATGGATCTGGTGGTTAGGACTTGACCACGCCTTTTTGGGGAGATACAATTCAATTGATTGCACTGCCAACCTGGCATTTAAATTCTATGCTTTGCACTTGAAGCAGAACTTTGCTTGGATGTTACTTTTGGTATGATGGTCAAAGATGAACTATGTATACCACTAATTATGTTAAAAGATGCCATATGATTGAGACCTATAATTGAGGTCTAAAGAATGCAGTTTGTATAAGAAAGTAGTTTAGTCCATGTCTCACTGACAGGTAAGAGAAAATAAGAAGAGAAGCAAATTAATACAATGGAATGAAATATTTTATCTTGTTTTTAACTAGCTTCTGAGAACTCACAAGAGTTAATGCTATCCCTCTACCCTGCCTTCTGCTTCTACTTTTAAAAGCTTGTTCTGGTTTCCTTTAATATTTGGAGCTCTTGCTTGATCATTTTGAAAAATGGAGACACAAATAGTATATTGAGCTGTCCCAAGGACATAATGAAGTTATCTTGGCAGATGAATCAAGTGATAGTTCCTAAGCAAAAATCAGGAAAAGAATCTAATGTTTATATAGTATTGCCAAAAGTCACATCTTTTAAAATTTCAAAGGAGAAACTAACCGCCCAGAAAACTTGATAAATGTATGCTGACATCCTAGAAAAGAGTGGTCATTCAATTACTTCCATACTATATCAACTGAACCAGGAGATGAAAAGCACATGGTTGGAAAATGCCCCCAAGTTCATGAGGCCTTTGACTGTTTCTAAAAAAGTTGATATTAATATCCTTTTTCAGTTGGTCTCAAAGTATTTCCTTTCAACTAAGAAACTTGAAGGGGAGGGTTAGCCCAAGTCAGGGGCCAATTTGGATCAAAACCACATTTATTTATTTATGTATTTATTCATTTGTTCATTTGCTAATTCATAAACTCTGCAAATATCGTAGGCACCAACTTTGTGATCAATTTTGTGTTAGGCTCGGGTTCTACCAAAATGAATGAGAAAATGTCCCTTTAAGAAAGTTGCAATGTAGTGGGGTATAGGAGAAGGGCATAAAGGACCCTACAAACACATTGTTACAATGCATTGTGACTCACATGTCCTATCAGAGACTGGAAGAATGATGTGGGGACAAAGATGATGAGCTACACTCTTCACAAAAGAAAGAGAAGAAGAAGAAAGTGACATGTGGACATGGACAGAAAGGAAGAGTATATCGTCACCAAGCAAAGAAAGGGGAAAGACTTTTAGGGGAGAAGAAAGAGAGTGTGCAGAGGATGATGGCGTGAAATGGTGTGTAGGACTGATTTGGGTAAGATTGGCTCAGTGGACACAAAATAAGAGGGAAAGCAAAGGAGGTTGGCCAGATCAATGGAACCAGATCAGAAAGGGCCTTGAGTTAAGACATTGCAATTTTATAATGTAAGGATGTCTGGTGATTTATGCTTTAGAAAGTTTAGTTGCTGGGAGAAAAGAGGATGGCGAAGAGAAGAATGATATGTATTCAGAATGATTAGAGAGGACATGTGCTTTTTTTTTGCCTATATATTTTTCTCAGGTGAAATGACCTGTTTCTTTTTTCTAAAAACTATCTCCACTAGTTTTTATATGTATGGTCCAGGTGGGAGTGACCTTGCCCTCTGATCTGGGGGAGAGCAGAAGACCCAGTCCTGGCCAACACTATGCAGTTAGTAACCCAAATAGTCTTTGTGATCTTAAAGTCATTCAATTACTCTGAGCTGGTTTCCTCCACTGAGAAAAAGGAACATACTTTTCTATTTCACACAATTTCTTTTGAAGATTAAAAATGATAATTAAAGCAAAAATATTTAACAGAGAAATGATTCATAGTGAGTCTATCATCCATATTAGTTGAATTTAATCTCCTTGTACTCAGTCTGAGGAGTACAATTAGATGATGTATATAGAATGGTTTTATACAAGGATATGCAATGTTAGGTGTTAATTTTTTCTGGATAAGATTAGCAAATCAAGGGAAGAATAGTAAGTAAAGAGGTGTGCAGAGATAGATCATCAGGCTCAATCCCAGCATCTTAAAGAATATTCATTTATACCTTAATCCATTCCAAAGATGGATTTGTATCATTTACAGATAAAGAAACTGATGGTCTCTGTAGTGATGAAGATGGTCTCAAGGAAATATTGTTTCCTAGTCAGAGAGCAATGTAAGAATTACTTCCCCTTACTCCCAGACCACTGCACTTTCTCTTACACTTTCTTCTTTTCTGATAACGATGTATTCAGAAAAAAAATTGAACCACCCCTGGAGAACCAAGCTAAGTGCAGTTTTGCTTTAATCAGTTCTTAATTGACACCAATTTATGGACTGAAAAAATATATACATATATAATACTATATTATATTTATTATTTACATATCTGATATCCAACCTGTTTATGGTATCTCCAATATTGTAGGCAAATTCACTTCTCCTATTCCTTAGCTAAAAATGCTGGTAGTGTATTGAATAGATAGGGTAAGAATTGATATGCATTAAACAATTGCAAGGTGCCATGCATTTAATGCTCACAAAAAAAACCTTTGGGTTATATATTATTATCATTTTTGCAGATGAATACACTGAGGCACAGAGAGGCTAAGCTATCGGTCTAAGGTTACAGTTATTCAACAGCAAGGCTTACACTTGAATCCAAGTAATCCAGAGCCCACATTTTCACTCCTAATCTATAAAGAAAACAAAAAATATCTTTAACCTGTGAAAATCAGCTGAGATGTTGATTCTAAGAGACTCTGGAGAGAAAGTCAATGGTACCATTCAAATATTTCTCTGGCATTCATTAAGCGGACCTCTAAAAATATCAGGATTCTATGTGGGACTGTCCTGTGATGTTTGTGCCAGTAAAGGGAAGGGCAGGGTGAACTGGTGTCACTGTCTCACTAAATTCATAGGTGACCCTTGAGCTGGAGGAGGTGTGTCTGAGGAGCGATTGGCCCACAGACACAATGATCAAAGCCCATCTCCTCATCCTGATTCCTCTCCTCCTTCTCCAATTAAAGCTTAACTGTCCACAAATCGGGTCTCTTAGACTCACAGTTGGAGGACCAGAAAGCCTGGGAAGCAGCTCAGAGTGTGGTGGGGAGAAGAGAAAACAAAATGCTCTGGGGATGTTCAGCTAAACTAAGGATCATGATTGACTGTAATGAAGGAATATTCCATGAGAGGACAACAGGGAATTTGAGATTTTAAGATGAGCACAGATCTTCCTTGTTTTCTGTATTGGAGAGGAGGGAGCAGATTCCTGAATCTCCTATCTCTGCCTGACTTGACCCGTAACTTCCATTTGAAGGGAGCAGATTGAGCATAAACACAAGTAGCAGAGGACAAAGGGCTTCAGGATATCTTTTCTGAATGAAGGCTAATGTGCTGGTTTGAAAGGATATATGGACCCTAGGAAAGTCATGTTTTAATCAGAATCCCATTTCATAATGACAGAATAATCCCTATTCAATACTGTATGTTTGAATCTGTAATTAGATCATCTCCCTGGAGGTATGTCCCAATCAAGAGTGGTCGTTAAACTGGATTAGGGGAGATGTATCTCCACCCATTTGGGTGGGTCTTGATTGGTTTATTGCAGTCCTATAAAAGAGGAAACATTTTGGAGAATGAGAGATTCAGAGAGAGCAGAGAAGAACGACATAGCCATGAGAAGCAGAGAGCACACAAGCCAGTGACCTTTGGAGATGCAGAAGGAAAATGCCTCCTGGGCTGCTTCATGAAACAGGAAGCCAGGAGAGAAGGTAGCAGATGATGCCCTGCTCACCATGTGCCCTTCCAGCCAAGAGAGAAACTGTGACTGTGTTCGCCATGTGCCTTTCCAGATGAGAGAGAAACCCTGAATATCATCGGCCTTCTTGAACCAAGGTATCTTTCCCTGGATGCCTTTGATTGGACATTTCTATAGACTCGTTTTAATTGGACATTTTCTCAGCCTTAGAACTGTAAACTAGCAACTTATTAAATTCCCCTTTTTAAATGTCATTCTGATTCTGGTATATTGCATTTTGGCAGGTAGCAAACTAGAACAGCTACTAAGGCCTCTGGACATTCCAGATCATCTGGATATTTTAACACATCATCTAAATAGCAGAGAAGAATTCTGTATTCAATAGAAGCCTATATTAGATCCGTTTAATTTCATGTCCAAAAGCCACATTTTCCCCTGAAGTGGCTTCTTATGATGTTAGATACAACTTGACAATTTTAGAATTAAAAAACACCACTCCCCCACCAAAAAACACGTGTATACAGTTCTTCCCAGAGTCATATTTACATCAACTTTTCATCCACTTTAAATATACTTCATATTTCCTTGGTAAGTAATGAATGTTCTCCTTTGTGCCTCTACCGGCTGTTTTGTCTAATCAGTTTCCTCAGACAAGTGGACAGAATACATTTGTTGAATAGTCTGTGATAAAAACTGTCAGGAGCAATTGAAAGTTCCTTTCTGTCTAACATTATGCAACCATGGACGAAATTAGCTATGTGTGTCATACTCAGGATATCTCATTTTGAGACTAAGCCAGTGCATTTGAAACAGTAAGAATTTTCCAATTAGAGATTTTGTAGACCATGGAGCTCTTTATGAATGAAAATCAAGCATGGATTGTATTTGGATGACTTTCATGAAGCAGGATTAATACACAGGGTAAAAGAAATTACTGCTGGCTGAATATTAAAGGCAGAATTTAAAGATCATTTGTACAGAACTCCTCACTATATAAAGGAAGCTGTTCAGACATAGGGAAAGAAATGGTTTCCCTCGTGCTAGCAGAGGTCTCACAGCTCCTAACACAGCACTCGTGTCCATCCCCAAGCAATTCTGTGTTTGGGTTATTATATACTCTTCCATTTTAGAGTTAATGTCAATGTTCCACTTGACATCCAATATTTATTGATTCATAGTAATACTGCAACACTTATTTGATGTTTTGTCTTTGCAATTGCAGTAGGGTTGTTTATTAGCTTGTCATTTTCATTTCAGAGTTTTCTTTCTTTCAGTGACTTCACAAAATGGATTTATTGCAAAACTGGTCAAATGAAGATAGAATGCAAAAATTTATTTTTATACCACTTGTATTTTCCTGATTGACTTAGAGACTGGGTTATTGCCTTAAAATTGTATCATTTTTCTTTCTCCAGAATGTCAGAATGGCCATGCTTAACATGTGCTTCTAAAGAATTCTAGAGTTAAAAGAAGTTTAGAAATTATCTAAGTCTCTACCCACAGTTTTACAATTAGAAAATTTAGACCCAGATTCTAAAGTCAGTTGTCACAAACTCAATATTTGCATGATAAAGTAGGGCTCCTGGCATAAGAGAATAAGGTTGAACTATTTGCATTTCTACCAAAATTAGTTTATATTACTTTCCATTTCAAAAATCTGAGCAGTCAAACACACTCTTGGAAGGCAGCATCTCAAAAAAATCCCTGAATTTTGACCCCCGATTTAAATTCAGTGTCTGATACATTAGCTGCTCTCCCAAATCTCAGTGCCAGATTCTTTTCAATTTATCCAGCTTGCTTTTTATTTAATTCATCATGTGTATTAGTGAGGACTCATTGCATCGAAAAGGCAATAATAAAAATATTTGGAGGAATTTCCTTATTTTTTAAATCTCATATGTGTGTGTGTATAAGTGTGTTGTGTGTGTGTGTGTATAAGTGTGTTTGTGTGTGGATGTATGTTTGCCTGTATATGTATGTTCGCAAGAGTATGAGTATGTGTACTCTGTGTGTATGTATGTGCATATGTGTGAGTATGGGTGTGTTTCATGTGTGTATGTGCATGAATTGGTCTTTAGCTTAGCTTAGACTGGATTTCTTTCCTGTGTTGATTATGGGGTATACATTTATATCTTGCTGCAGTTTCTATGCCCATGTTCTTTGGAAAGCTGGCTTTTCCAATCCATTATGATAATTTCCCCCTATACTGTAGCCAACATTAATTACCAGTTGCATGCATGCTCATAGAACCTTTTTAAAATACCATAGGTTGGCCGGAATATATGCTGAGGAGGCAAACTCTAGAAATCTGTCAATTTCATTTTTTCCTGATTTTTTACCTATGCCTGGTTTCAAATTTCTGAACACTTCCTTACTGGCAGCAATGCTTTTGGGAATACCTACATTGTGCTGTTCCTTTTCAAATAGCAAAGGGTTAACTTTGATGCAACTCAATGACTTTTACCATAATTGTAGTGAAAGATGCTTTAAATGAGAGAGAACAAAGGATGTATCTTAGACACACACTGTGCTTAATCTCCAAGGATTTCCAGAGAAAACTAAAAACCTGAAGAGGAAAGTGTCTGTACACTGGGTACTTGCAGATGGAATTTGTGAGAACTTGCACGACAAATAAGAGAAGAGAACAGCTTCATCTCTGCAGAAAGACATTCAATATATTCTCTCAAGAGGGTCCATTGGTGATAGAAATGAAACCAACAGGTATGTATCATAATGTTGATTTTATCTGTCTAGTAAAGTTAAGGAATATTTTTTACATAGTCTAACAGTTAATAATTCTTATTCCAAGCCCAGCCAGGAAAAGTTCAACTATAGAAACTAACTGATATTGGCTAAATGAAAAACTCTTCAAGTGACCAAGAGGCTTATTGGACCCCAGGCCAAAGTTGACCATCCCTACTTTTGTCTACCTGCATCACATCACCCCCTTCTTGAAATAAAGAAAAGGAACAGGGGGATAGTTTGTGGAGAGACCATGTTACACTGATATAACACATTTCCTACAATAAAGTTGTGTTTGCAGGCACTCAGCCATCTGTCCTCCACTTTCTACCAAGAATAAACAATACCTTCTATTTCTATAAGGTTCTTTGGTTAAAAAGCTTCTTCAGATACATCAGGATAGTCTTTCCTATCAGTCATTATGTGGGTGGAGCCATCCCCACTTTATAATTGAAAAAAAGAAGTAAGAATATATGCAAATGGAAATAGGAAAGACAAAGGTTTTCCATGGTGGCTGATAATGCCAAGGTCATGAGTGTAACAACGATGACCACAAATTTGCTGAGAAATCAGTTAGTTGATAGCACAGCTGGAAATACATTATTGTGTTCTGGCTTCAAACCCAATCTACACTCTGTGCTTCAATAAGAATTCATTTGCTGCTGATTGTATAATAGTTACTGCCACGTTACTGAACTACAAAGATAAATAAAATGTAATTGTTGCTTTCAAGATCTTAAATCCAATGAGGGAGACAGTAAAGTAAGCTACACATTTCAATAAAAGCATGGTGAGTGTTAGGAGAGATCCAAGTGTAGGAAGCCAATGGAGCATAGAGAAGGGGTACCTGGCACAGATTTGGGGAGCAATGACCATTGTTTAAAGGAACCATACTTTGTCAAGTTCTGAAGAACAAATTAGTATTTTCTAAATAAAGCAAGATTTGCAAAGGCATTTGGAATGGCAGGGAATGCATGTGCAAGGACCCAGAGGTGAGAGAGAATGTGAACAATGAGAAAAAGAAAGAGGGGGCATGTCAACCTTGGCAACCTGGATGAAATTCAATCTTATTGGAGCATAGATTGAGAAGGACAGAATGCTGACAAGAATACGCTGGAGGTATTAGCAAGGGGCTTGGTTTGCTGTACCTTTTCTCTTTCCAGCACATTTGGCTGTACCTCTGAGCATGAGTCAGGCATCCCCATGATTTTTGAGTGCTGCCAGAGCTGCTAATGGGTCTCACTTTAACCTTTGGTTTTTGAGGGAAGAAGTCAGCTTCTTGGAGACTCTTAGGGGAGTCATCAACTTTAGCTTATAGAGTATCAAGTCTGCAATTAGTTAGGGCTGGCCAACTGGTACTGAGTCTGATAAATCAAAAATGCCTCTGCCAACAAGGAGAAAAACTATTCAGAAGGTGTTAGACCGTTAGCTGCTTGCTAAGGTTCCTTAGGCACAAGATTCTGGAAAGTGAAATAGCCCATTAGGGTATCCTGGTAATTCAATATTAGGTACAGACATGGTAATCCATGTTTAGGATTGTTTTACTGCCGCCAGCTTGTTTATGAGAGGGATACACTTTCTAATATTTCTGTGGCTTGACCTAAAATTCATGTTTGCTAATCTCTCAGCTAGACTCAAACAGATCCAATAATATGGCTGATTGAATACAAGCTCATACAGTATATATTAGTTTAAATTGTCTAACTCTGGGTTCTCAAGCATTCCCCATATAGTTGTGGAACCTGCTTTTGGCAATAATATTGGTCCTAGTAAAGGGAAAACAGAAGTGTGTAAAGATATTCAAGACACACTTATTTATATGTTCTTTACAGGAACATCCTGATTCACTATGGGAGATGGGTGGTACAGAAAAATTCCACGGGATACGTTATTTATTTCAGGGACCACTTTCACTGAAGAGCAGAAGAAATTCCCTTCTTATCAGGCCACAAATTAATAGTTTCTTTACAAACTGCAGTGAGTAGAACCTTCAATTTTCTGAGTCAGATGTCAAACAAAATTTTGTTTTGTTATGTTTTTTTACAAAGTCTTTTTATTTTCTGCCTGAGAGAATATGAAGTAAAACTCAGATATTACCTGTACTGGTTTCTCAGCCATTGTTTGGTGAATGTCTCCTTTCCGAACTACTTAAATGGTGTGAGGAGAACTGGAAACTCCTTTCCCCCACACTCCGCAACTTAGGGAAGGCAATCATGAGTTCTGTGGATATGACCTGGTGGCTCTTTGTTTCCCCTGACATGATTTGCCTCCTTCCCTTCCTTTTGTTTGGCAGGAATGATATCCGTTTGCAACTTCTCCTTTCATATTTGTGGGCGCTAAAAGGTGGACTTTAATTCTCTTACAAAAATGTTGCAAAATAGAAAGCACTCAATAACTCTCATGCTCTCATCTAAGGCATAGTGGCTGCAACCCTCTTGATTAATATACACATTAATTATTTGTATACATAAATTAGGTCCTAGGACTGTGCAGTCCTAGGACTGTGCAGTCATAGGTCATCTTCACCAAGTTGTCCTCATGAAAGTTCAGTAAGGCCATATTTTCATAGATAGAGGAAAAATAATCTCAGGATAAATAGCCAAAACTATTTCGAGATGAGGTTGTCCAAGGGTACACAGCACATTCCATTCTTTAGTCTTCCTACTGATTCAGAACAGATGACACTAAACTCTAGGAGGCTTAGAAAAAGTCATTGTATTTGACCAATATCCAAGGCCAAAAGTGAGAAGGTGGTCAGAGTTAGTTTGGCTTGATAATAGCACTAGACTAGTGAAATAATAGAAGCCAATCTGATAATTATACATTCAAGGATACCCATTTTTTTGTACTATTACACCAATATCTCAGAGTCTACCAATTACACATTTTAATTTGGCTTCTAATTTATGTCAGGTTTTGCCTTGTTGGGTTCATTTAATTTCTAACTACCTAGCCAATACTTGGATTAATTTATTATATGATGTCAGACAAAATTGTTCCATTTCAGTTTAATTTAAATTATGACAATTTAAAACCTAAGCTAGACCTCAATTCATCACAGCCTGATAATGTACACAGCAAAAACAAACATCCTACACTCCTCTTTGAGGCACAATGTCATCCTGCACCCAATGAAGTAGTGAGAATAATTAGGCTCTCCATAGCAGTGGAGAACACAGTCCTCACATGACACAGTAATGTGAGTTGGTTTACTTAAAAATTGTGATATCAGATTTCTTGACCTAATGTTGGGGTGGTTCAGCCTTGCTACACTGTCAGAGGAGTGTTTTGATGTGGCACTCACTTTTCCTTAGAACAAAATCAGCTGCTTTAAGGTAGATGATGGTGGCACAGTGGCAGAGTTCTTGCCTGCCATGCTGGAGACCCAGGTTCAATTCCTGGTGCCTGCCCATACAAAAAAAAAAAAAAGACATATATATATATATATATCAGCTGCTTTCAAAGTTAAAAAGCAAGTAAAATAGAGACACTAAAGCAAGCTTTTACATGTTGGGGAACTAAAACCAGATCACAAATTTGTTCCTTGGTTGGTTTTAGCAGGTGCTCAGTTTATCCATGAAAAAAAGGGAAGGAAAATCAGAATGAGCTTTCTTTTGGTATCTTGAGCCATGGGCTAGCCAGCAATGGCAGTTTTTTTTACTACACTGTGGAATAGTCAGCACTGTTGACAACGAGAAACAGTTTTCATAAGTTTGGAAAAATGTGACAACTAACTCCAAAAGGGTGTTAAAACCTTATTGTTCAAAGGATAAGACTGAGGTTGCTTGCATGAGTGAATGCATGATTTTAGAATTTTGATATTTGAGCTTTACAATTCTTGTGTTCTCTCTTACAGTGACTGGGTCTTTGATTGCATTGTGTCTAGCTTGTAATATAAAGGCTAGGGAAAGAGTTTCATTGAGTAGTTTTGATACAGCCTTCATGCATCTTAGAAGGAGAATTTGGAATCAGAAACATTGCTTTGAATTTGTATTGGTTATTTACTGACTCTGTGACCTTTGGACAGATACCTAACTTCTATGTTTTTTTCCCCCTTTATGTGCAGGCAAAGTGTACTGGAGTAAAGTTTCGATTAGCTGGAAATCCAAGTTCACAGGATAGGATCCAATTTATGACTTCTGCTTGGGGTAAGCAGTAATGAACAGAAACTACAGGAGATAGCTCTGAACTATAGATAAGAACTATGAAAACTACCAGAAAAGGTCAAAATCAAAGGGATATAAGTGCATTAAAATCATTTCCTGGCATAGAAAGCACCTTCCTTTAAAACTCAACGTTGATTGTTCCCAAAAGCAAGTAATTGTAATAATAAAGAATATTTTTTCACCTGCTTTCAGTCAACCAGATGATACATATGATTCTCAATGTTCTATACTCTACTTCCTTGTCTTCTATAGCACCACATCTTCCTGTTGTCTATCAGCCACTGTGGTTCCTTCTCTTTATCCTTACAAGTTTGTTTGCCTTTTTATTGGCCAGTATATGTTAGGATTTCTCAGGGCTGTGTCTGGACCTGGTCTTTATTTTCACCTGCGGGACACAGTTTTAGCCATCACTATATATGACAAAGTTCAAAATAAAAATCCCAAGTCCTGCTGTTTCATATCTGTGCATCCAAATGTCTGTTTCACATCTCTACTTGGATATCTTAAAGCCACATTGAATTCAACACATCGAAAAACAAATGTCTGCTTGTCATGTGCAAACCTGAGTTCTTTCCCATGGCTGTAGCTCAGCCAATGATACTGTTTTCCATCAAGCTGCACAGACAAAACCACTGGAGTCCATCCTGGAAGGTTTTGTTCCTGACTTGAATTCACCAACTTTAGATTTCCACCATTGTTTTCATATCCAAGTGTCTTATCTTACCAGAGCTGCTATGACAAATACTACAAAATAGGTTGGCTTAAACAACAAGCATTTACTGTTTCACATTTATTGTTTCAACCTTAGGTCAAAGTCCAACATCAAGATCTTGACAGGCCATGCTTTCTCTTGAGGTCTAAAGATTTCTCTTGAAGTCTGAAGCTTTCTTGTCATAGCAATCCTCATCACATGGTGCAGTCTCTTCTCTATTGTGTCTTCTTCTCTGATTGCCTCTGACTTCTGGCTTCTTCTTGTGGCTTTCTCTGATTTCTGGCTTGGTCTTAATATGAATTAAGGTCCACCCTGTTCAGTTTGGCCACAACTAAATAAGATCTTAGAGTAAGTCTTACTTGAGTCCACACTTTAACTCATAATGCATCTTTAAGCATCCTTTTACAAATGAGTTTATACATAGGAATGTCAATTAAGATTAAGAACATTTCTTTTGTTGAGGTATATGATTCAATATACCATACTGAGCTACTATTATATCTTATTTAAACTAAAACAATAGTAGTCTGTATCCATTCTTGCTCCTTCCAATCCAGTTTGTATTTTGAAGCCAAAGGGACTTTATAATATGTAAATCTGAATAGCAATTCAGCTTTTTGCCTCTAATGGGTGAGTGCACACATATGTAGATGTATGTGTATGAACCTGAACACATTTAAGATCTCTTATTTCATTGCTCTTATGATAAAATAAGAATTCTGAATATATAGTCTACAAGACTGTAGCAGTAAAGGATCTTAAAGCAGATAGCACAGCTTTATTAGATTGGACATTGAATATTCAGCTTGCATTGAGCAATTCAATAATATAGATTGGGATGAGTTGAATCCTGCCACCCTAGATGAGACACTCAGGTGAATAACTGAGGAGAGCTTAATGAAAATACTATTTAAAAAGTGTGGACTGGGTTAAGGGAAGCAGCAAAAAGTTGTGAAGCAACAGCAGAAAGTCATTACCACTCCTAGTTAAAGAGGCAAAGGAAGGCAGCATTAATGTAAATGAGCGAGGGGGGAAAGAGGTGAGGAAGGAGGAAAAGAGAGATTGCAAAGGGCCATTATGAAGGATCCACTTTCCTGTCTTAAGTAGAGGGATGTAGCTCCTGCCTACCCAGGGCCCAGCATTCTCATCTCATCATCCAGTTTCCTATAGTGCCTCCCATTGGTTGAACACATGTGGAGCTGGAGGGCAAAGGGACCCATTAATGGAGTTCACAGAGTTCCATCTTCCAAGGCACACAGTGTGGTAGGGAAGAGTGAAGAGTAGATTACCCAGCATGAAGATTTCCAGCCTAAGGAAGTGCATGGTCAATTTCCTGTCTCTCTCTTCTGCCACTTCATATCATACTTCCCCTTACACTTTCTGTTCCATCCTCTTCTTTCAGTTATTGTGCTACCCTTTGCATTTGCTGCTCATTCCACCTGGAAATGCAACCCCCCCCCCCAACCCTGCACCCCATTCTCAATTTTTTCACCTGGCTAACTTCTACCTATTTTTCATATAATAGCTCTAACAACGCTTTTACACAAGAGCCTTCTTTATCCTCCCAAATTAAGTCAGGCTGTCTATTATACACACCCACAATGCTATGTAACTTTCTTTCATAATACTTGTCACAGTTTACATTTTATATTTATTTGTGTGATTTTTTTGAACAACGACTAACTCCCCTACTAGGCTGTTAGCTCTTCAGCATCTATCAGAGTTAATTCATATCACATGGTAGCTATTTGAACAATTTTTATCAAATGGATGTGAGCATTTATTGTTATGTCCTTAGTATGTGAATGAAAAGGAAATAAAAGGAAGTTTTGGATGGATGAATCCCAAATCTTTATTTCCACTATCTTTCTAATCTTTGGGAGGAAAGTGAGCACTCTTTAAACACTGCATGCCAATTCAGAAGTTAAAACTTACATTTTTATGAATGTACTACATTAGTAACACAAATAAGGAGCTCTTGATTTTCACAAGAAAAGTTGGGTAGAATTAGTTAAAAAATTTTCTCATTGGAAAAACTTTACTGGTACATTTGTAAATCATAATTCTGTTCCTTGGTTTATATTTTTTAATAGGAAATCAGTCAAATAAATATGAGTTTGCTGAGCAATTTCTAGAGATTTCCTTCTATAAGTTCTTTCTTTGATTCTCCTTTGTCAAAGCATACATACTTAAGTTGCTAAAGGAGATCATCAAAGACAAATATAGTGCCCTTTCAGTTCTAGGTCTGAAGTAGGGATATTTGAGGCATTTTTAGACACCGAATTGAAGACAGCTTCTAGTGAGAGATCATGATGTATGAAATGAGAAATTCCTCTTCCCCCAGGTCTCAGAGGTAACCTGTGATTTGGCATGATTTTTTCATTGTATGCCTTGTTAGAATAGAGAAACCTGAAATTCAGCCAAAGAGCACTTTGAGCCCTTAGGCATGAAGCACTAAAGATGTAAGGAATTTTCCTTTTAATAATGCTGAGGGGCGTGGAGGATTATGTTAGTGAAATATGAATCTTTCATATGCCACTTGTGGTTTAAATTCCACTTGGGTAATAATTAAATCAGGGTCTATTTAACTGATTGATGTGTTTTTAGGAACATACATAAACTATATTAGGGTCCTATGTCTAAATTCCTGAAACTTTATCCCATAGTCCTAATGGCTATTGTAATCTAAAATACTGGTATGAATTAATTTTATCTCATGCTATTTTTGTACATTCTTGGGTACAAATATGGGTTAGGATGCAGCGTAAAGATTAGGGATCATTAAAGGGACACTACCACTAATCAGAGAAGACAAATGATTTTGAGTCATCAACTTTAATTTTTATTTAGTATATTATTTCACAAATAGATGTTAATAATTGAACTGTGAAACAAATCATGAGAAATAAAATGTTCAAAGCGAAAATGTTGAAATATCATCTGGCATATTGCTATGCTATTAGGGAACTGATATTTATCAGACAACTATTATATATCAGCTGTAGTGTTTGCACCGTATTGATCAGCAATTGCTACAGTATAGCTGCATAACAAAGTATCACAATACCAAATGTATTTAAACAGTCATTTATTCTCATGGATCTACTGGCCAGTTATGGCGGTTCTGCTGGTCTAGGTTGGGTTCTGCTGGGCAGCTCAACTTCAAGCTGCAGATCAGTGCGGTGGCAAGGGCAAATCTGTTCTCTATGTCTCTCACCTCTCTTTGACTAGCAAGCTAGTTGAGACATGTTCTTTACATGGCAATGGCAGTAGCACAAGATGACAAACGGAATCACACAAGGGCCCTAAGGATCTAGGCTACCCACAGGTTACGTCACCAGGATCAGTTATTGTCAGCCCAAGGTCCAACAATGAGGGTATATACCCTCCCTATAATGACGATATGGCAAAGGTATAGAAGGAAGGAAAGGTAAGGGTTTGGGGCCAATCATTCAATCTATCACAGGGGACACTGTAAACTACTTGCCTCATTTAATTCTCACAGCATCCTTATGAAGTTTTATTGTGCCTTATTTAAAAATGAGATAACTAAGGTTTAGGAAGTTGAGTAGCTTTCCCCAAAACAAGTAACAACGCTGAGATACAATATCAGGTCTCTTTGATTGCAGAGCCCATGAATTTCTTCAATGGAGCATGTCTTTTCATTTTGTCATAATTTTAATAAAGTTGAAGAATAAATCTCTAAGTAGAAAAAAGAGAGAAAATTAATATTTTACTGATAATTTTTCCTTCTCATTGATTTTAACTCTTTTTTCCTAACAATAGACGATCATCTAAGTAAAAAAATTAAACCTATGGCAACAGTTTTTTGTTTGTTTGCTTGTATACTGGTATTTCTTAGATATTAGAAATGAAGGAAAAAGTGACACAAGAGGAAAGAATCATACTAATTATCAAAGGAAAATAAAAAGATTAAAATAATACTTAAAATCAAAACAAAAATTCATTGTGGCTTCATTTTACCAGAATTTCTTGGGATTATGTTTCATGAATTTATCTCTCTTTTTAAAATAAATCTGCATTCTGAGGGCACAGGCTGGTTCTTTTCCTTGCTTTTCAACTCTCCTACTTTTCCGGTTCAGTATATTGAACATCTTTTATGGTTAGGGTCAAGATGCTAAAATGCCACAATTATAAAGATCAGTAAGATGTATTAATAATAGCTGGCATTTATTAAATGCCATTATATTCTGGACTCTTTATTTGCCCTGTGTGAGTTAAGGGGTGCTTATAATATGTATCTTACAGGTAAGGAAAGAGGCTAAGAAAGGTTGTTACATTCCCTGTTTCCCACAGATAATAGGAAAAAAACTATTTTTTCTGAAACTGTAACTGAGTCATGCTTGGCTCTAAAGCCCTTTTCAGTACCTGCTATACCACCCTCTTTCTCTATGTAGTAAACTCACGGTCTTGTGAGGAAGTCTAGAGACGTAATATCAGTCTAGAAGAAAGAGAGATATGCATATATAAAATTGCAATGCAGTGTGAAATGGAAGCATGCTTATGTAGGAGGTGTTATGGAAACACAGTGGAACAAATGCTGAGATCTGCCAGAAGAATTCCTGGTGACAGTGAGGAAAATTTTAGCAATGGAGAAATAAAGAGAAAACAGAGAATTATAAATTATGAATGTTAGAAAGGAAGAATGCAGCAGTTCCTAGGAGGCTGTCTGTATTTTCATTATTTATGCTACAGTAAAGCTGTGTTATACCTAACTGTAAATTCTTAGCGGCATATAGTGATGCACACTTATTTAGCTCACACATCTGTGGATCAGGTGGGGATTAGCAGATCCAGACTAAGCCTGGCTGAAAGGCTCTGCTGATCTTGGCTGCATTCACTAATCCATCAGGAGATGAACTGATTGTGGCTGGGCACACACAGCTCAGTTCTGTGTCACATGTTTCTCATCTCCCTCTTGGGATCATCCTGGGTCTGCTCAACTTTTGGTAAGAGTAGAGATGTAAAAGAAAGGATAGAAACTAAGTTTGCTGAAGGCCTAAGTTTAGAATAGTCCACTTTTTTTATTTGTATGCTGTATGGTGGGGTCACATTTCATTCTTTTCCTATGTGAGTAGCCTTTTATTGCAGCACTATCTGTTGAATTTATTTGTTTGTTTTTGTTGGTTTTTTTGTTTGTTTGGGGGGAAGTACATGGGACCCCAAAAACCTGGGTCTCCCATATGGCAGGCAAGAATTCTACCACTGAACTACCCTTGCGCCCCTTGATTAGTCCAATTTTGACTTACTCTAGTTAATAAATGAAGTCAAAAGACCAAAACCATGGTGGAGAAATACTCCCCAATGTTTTAATCCTTTAGTGAGAGGAACTGTAAAGGACTTGAATACAGGGAAGGGTGAAGAATTGAGGCAATATGAAACCATAAAACAAATATATCATGATTCCATGATTCCTATAATGGATGTATGTTAGTCAAG
Organism: Tamandua tetradactyla; assembly: GCF_023851605.1. Taxonomy (NCBI): domain Eukaryota; kingdom Metazoa; phylum Chordata; class Mammalia; order Pilosa; family Myrmecophagidae; genus Tamandua; species Tamandua tetradactyla. The sequence goes on from NC_135345.1 coordinate 18,359,853, forward strand.
AAATGCCTATAACTCTTTGTAAGTGATACATTTTACATCATCTCTGAGAACACACATATATATTTATGCACCTGTACATATAAAACAAAAAAAGACTTATCCTCATTTATTTTGACTTATCCACTCTGATATTTTCTCTTCTATCCTGCCTTATTCTATCCTATCTTACTCTACCCTCTTCCATAGGATTTAATTTCTAGAACTTCTTTTTGCCTCCCACTAAATTTATTTCCTACTCCTGTAATAGTCTCAACCCATGCTTGAAAATCTCAGCTCTGTATGGTAAAGTCCCAATATCTGGCAAGACATTAAGGGTGAGAAGAATTTAAAACCACTGAAATTGTGCAGCTTGTGGAGAGGGAATTAACGTTGTGTCATGAAGATAAATGCAGTATGTGCCAGCAATTCTCATGTGCAAGTTCAGTACCCAGTTTATTGATCCTTTTGACTTTGATGTTTTTAGGAATTCATATAGTTATACTATAGAGAACCAGGCTCGATAATAATAGTTGCATAACACTTCCTTACAGTGACTCCTAAAAACATAGCTGTGATTTAATTTTAGGATTGGAGTTTCTATTAGCAGAAGTTATGGTGTCTAAACCTTTGCCTGTGTATCCTACTGACGTGGTAATCATGACCAGGCCACAGACACAGTTCCAAAGAGTTGACAGTTCAGGCTCATATGAAATAATTTAAAAATCATTATGTTCCCATAATAAAAATCACAATTATTATTTTTAAACTTTTACTGTGTGCTAGGCTTTGTTCTGAGTAGTTTATATGCATCGTCGCATTTAAATCTACAAACAACCCTACAACGGCAGTTAAAAGTTAATTGACACGGGTTCATTTCCCAGTGTCTGCCCATGCAAAAAAAAAAAGAAAGTTAATTGACAGTGAAGAAAGCTGAAGTTCAGAATGCTAAAGTTACTTGTCCAAAGCTATATGACTACTATAGGATGCAGAAGGATTTGAAGCTTAGTTTCTTAGGGCTGCTGTAACAAAATGCCACAAATGATGTGGTTTAAAACAACAGAAGTTGATTGCTTCACAGTTTGAAGGCTAGAAATTTGAAACCGAGGTGTCAGCAGGGCCATGCTTCTTCCTTCCCTACCTCTTCTGGCTTCTGGTGTTTGCCAATAATACTTGGTGTTTTGGGTTTTTCAAAGCATCACTCCAATCCCTGCTGTGTCTTTACATGGGTTGCTTTCTTGTCTCCATCTTCACATGGCATTCTCCCTTGTGTCTGTGTGTGTACCCAAACTTCTTATCCTTAAAAAGACACAGTCACATTTGATTAGAGCCCACGCCTATCCAGTTTGGTTCATCTTAACTACTCACATCTTCAAAAGTCTATTTCCATATAAAGTCACATGCAGAGATCCCATGAGTTAGGACTTCAACATTTCATCTTGGGAGACACAATCAACCCATACCAACCTAGATTATTGAATTGTTCCATACAAAGTAAATATTCACTGTCAGTCCAATAAGGTTTTGTATATAATACCGATAAAAAGATACGTCTCTGTTGACTTAGTCTTTCATTTCACATATAACCCAGTAACAGAATGAACATTGATTCTTGAATAACTTCACCAGCACACATTACTCATGGCTTTGTTTCATGTGACCTAATGGCCATGGGGACATAATTATATCAGGCTAAAATGTGACCGCCTTTGCAAGAAATATACACATCGCTAATATTTATACTGATTATATGTTATGTTGAAATGAAAACATTTCCTCATATTGATCTAAATAAAATATACTCTTAAAATTAATTTCACTTATTCCTTTTACTGTTTAAAGTGACTACAAAATAGGGCATCAGTATGGAGGTGGGGAACAAGAGGGCACTAAGTCATAAGCAGGATAAGCAAGAGAGAAAGTTGACTCTGTTTCTGGCTGTGCTCACCAGTCGAAATCCAATATCACAAACACTTACAGCAAGCGGCATACACAATTCCGAAGTACCTAACGGGTTCAGCCAAAGGAATGAGTTGGGATAGAGGTGTGTAACCTCAAGAGTCGTGCAAGAACTGGCTCTCCTTGCCACCTATCTAACTTTTCATGACAACAAATTTTGAATCTTTTATGAAAATTCCTGATTTTTAAATATTGGTTTGCTGGTTTGGAAGGATGTATGTCCCCTAGAAAAACCATGTTTTAATAAAAATCCCATTTCATAAAGACAGAATAATCCCTATTCAATACTGTATGTTTGAAATTGTAACCATATTATCTCCCTGGAGATGTGATTTAATCAAGAGCGATTGTTAAACTGGATTAGCTGATGACATGTGTCCACCCATTTGGGTGGGTCTTGATAAGTTTCTGGAGCCCTATAAAAGAGGAAACATTTTGGAAATGAAAGCGATTCAGAGAGAGCAGAGCAGAATGACATAGCCATGAGAAGCAGAGTCCACCAGCCAGCGACCTTTGGAGACGAAGAAGGAAAATGGCTCTTGGGGAGCTTTGTGAAATAGGAAGCCAGGAGAAGAAGCTAGCAGATGACTCCATGTTCCCCATGTGCCCTTCCGGATGAGAGAGAAACCCTGAATGTGTTCACTGTGTGCATTCTCACTTGAGAGAGAAACCCTGAACTTCATCAGCCTTCCTGAACCAAGGTATCTTTCCCTGGATACCTTAGATTGGACATTCCTATAGATTTGTTTTAATTGGGACATTTTCTTGGCCTTAGAACTATAAATTAGCAACTTATTAAATTCCCCTTTTAAAAGTTATTCCGTTTCTGGTATATTGCATTCTGGCAGCTAGCAAACTAGAACAATTGGCAAGAAATTCAACTTAAATAACACCATACAGGCTGAACAAAGAACATCACAGGGCCATGTACAGGTCTCTGGATCATTGGAGAGTCCTATGATTGAGTAGATTTCCCTTTCCATTTGAGTAGGGGGAAGTAGGATTCAAGAGAATGCAGATTGCAGAAGCAAGAAGGAATTTTAATCTTCCTCATCTGCAGATGACATTCTGTGGCACAGAGCTGACTTCTATTTTGTTGGTACAGTTAGCAGGGTGAAAACAAAACAAAATAAATTGTACTTGATAACCAAAAGTAGGATCAGCAGGAACTAGTCAAATAGACTGGCTATCCACACTCCAGGAGATCAGAGAGATTGATAAAATGTTCTTGCTGTTCCCTTAAAGTATGGGAAATTGGATAGTAAAAATCCAAACCGGGCAGGCCAGGGTGGCTCAGCAGGCAGGGTTTTCACCTGCCATGCGAGAGACCTGGGTTGGATTCCTGGTACCTGCCCATGCTAAAAAAAAAAAAAAAAAAAGACTAAACTATTTTTTTACAGTCATTTGTTATTGTGGTGGGAGATTTTAATATCCTGCCAAAATTGTTTCTCACTTTTCTAAGTTAAATGAGGTTGATTCATAGGTGGCTATTATCATTAGCCACAGTTGAAAAGGGGTGAAGCAAGTAGAAATTGGTGATTTAGATGAAATGTAGAGGGTGGGCCATGGTGCCTCAGCAGACAGAGTTCTCGCCTGTCATGCTTGAGACCCGATGCTGCCCAGGCAAAAAAAAAAAAAGGAAAAATGAAATGTGGAAAACTTTGCCCTTAGAGTGGTGGTATCCAGAATAATAACCACTATTCACATGTATGTAACCTGTCTAAATTGAATGTGCTGTTAGTATAAAATACACACTTGATTCTGAAGACTTATTGCAAAAAATATATACATTGCTAATATTGATTATATATTACATTAAAATAAAAACATTTTTCTAGATAATGTTTATATTAATATGTTATGTTGAAATGAAAACATTTTCCTAATATTGATCTAAATAAAATATATTATTAAAATTAATTTCACCTATTCATTTTACTGTTTAAAGCGACTACAAAATTGAAAATTACATGGGTGGTTTGTATTTGGGACACATGTATTTCCATTGGTCAGCATTGCTTTAGAGGCTCATGAGTTGAGTAGTCATTTGATATGGATCTACAAAACTGAATTATTGGTTCAATGTTTCACTTGGAACCTAGCTAATACAGCAACATGTAGATCAAAGCATTGTTACTTTTTAGGAATTAGCCAAATAATATGGCCTTGTGAACATGACTTTTATATGTTAGATATTTCTTAGAAATATTTGTCATAATTCAAGTATATGAGGCAGCAGATGAAGGCTGGTGGATCCAATGCTCACTTAGATGAAAAAGTATAATTCTAAATCATACTAGAAATTATAGTTTGGATGTTGCATTAGCTATCTTAATCTGCATGGATATTTTTTATAATGAATTTCCGTGTGATAGCACCAAGTCCAGATGTAGCATTTGGATGATCAGTAAGTTTTTATATCAATTTATTATGAATGAAAGAGGGATTTATCTTCTCTTTGCTCAATTTAATTTTCATTTTCTTTCCAGAAAACTTAAAAGCCCAATAGAGGGAACAGTAATGGACATTAAACCAATTCAAAGTTGTAAGCACTTCGTTTCTTCATGTAACATGATTGCCTTTGGAATACAAATGGAGACATTAATTTGGAAAGAAAGTATAAATTTTGCTTGATAATGAAGGAAATATTTGAGTTTATGTTATGCAGGCAAATGGAGGATCATTTCACAGAAAATTATTGTTTCTAAGAAGAAATTCAAATATTGTCAATTTGAATGTAAATTGTAGGAAAAATTGTTATAACCTTTCAGGAAGACAGGAATTTAAATGAGTGACATTACTAAGACACTCCGAAGTCTTAGCAATATTCTATATTTAGTACTACTGGTGTGTGTGTGTAATCATCATGGTCCAATGACATTTGTTAAATGTCTTTTATATGCATTAGATTGTGTGAAAATGATAGGATTATAAGCTTAAAGGACTGGACGGGAAATGACCTGCAGTCCCATCCTGTACCTAAGATGTCTGGTCCACTGATATTTCAGAGGTTTATTCTTGGGGCCTCTTCTTCACACCTCTAGCAATAAGGAGTTCACAACCTCACATAACACATTCACATTTTATAACCTTTTACATTTTCGGACATTTCCAATTATTAGCCATGGTCTTCTTTACACAGATTCGAATTTTCCTGCTCTATAACTACTACATTACATGTGCTTCATTCCTAGTATTCAAAGCAATACTCAACATATTCTTGCAAATGAATAATAAGAAAACATAAAAATTCATCCTGTTACATACCATTCTACCAAAGTATGAGAAACAATATTCTACTCAGAGTTTCAAGGCTACTAACTTGAGAAGGCTCTAAAATGCAGGGTTGCATAGTGATAATGAAGAACATGAAGGAGAGAGTCTGATATTCAAATCTCTTAGTACTTAACACCGTTATTTTTTTCTTCAGGGATTTATTCATGTGTCAAGTTTCCATTGGCAAATAAACTGAGAGTTCCATATAGCCAACTTTCAAATAAATCTTTTTAATAATTCATTTGTAGATTTCAATTAAATGAAAATTTATTAATCATTTAGTATTTTGTATAATCTTATCATTTAAAATATGTATTTTTATGTGTGCTTTATAGTGTACACGATACATTAATACTATTCATATATTAATGGTGCATGCTGAAAACATTTTCACAGATACAGAATCAAATATTTTGGAAACTCCTGGTTTGCAACATAAAGTCCAAGAACCAATCCCTTATCTTTTCAGTCTCATCTCTGGCCTACAGGACCATTTTACAAAATTGTTATTATTTTTTTAATTGTACAGTTTACAGGTTTACAAAAACAGTCATGTGAAAAAGACAGTATGCTCACACACCCCCCTATCATGACCCTCAGCATTATTATGGTACCTTTGCTATAGTTGATGAAAGAATATAAAAATATTATAGTTTACTGTAGTTCATAGTCTACATTAGGTATATTTTTCCTATCTACCACCCTATTAAAAACACCTTGTAATAGTGTCATACATTTGTTACAATTCATGAAAGAACACACTTATATTTGTACTATTAACCACAGTCCATCATCCACAACAAGGTTCACTGTGCTAGACAGTCTCATGTTTTATCTTCTAATTTTTCTTATAGTAACATACACAACCCAAAACTTCCCCTTTCAACCATATTCAACCACCAAGATACTCATAATAATGTGCTACTATGGTCACTACCCATTTCCAAATATTTACAACCTAAATTGGTTCATATCGGTGAGACTATAAAATATTTGTCCTTTGATTTCTGGTTTATTTCACTCAAATAATGTTCTCACGCATCATCCATTTGTCACGTACACTAAGATTTAATTACTTCTTACAACTGGGTGATATTCCATGGTGTGTATGTACCACATTATGTTTATCCATTATTCGGTTGATGAACTCTTTGGTTGCTTTCAACTTTTAACAATTGTGAATAATGCCACTATGAAAATCAGGGCACAAATATCTGTTCAAGTCCCTGCTTTCAGTTCTTTTGGGCATATACCTAGCCTCAAGATTGATGGCTTATATGACAGGTCTATACTTGGCTTCCTGAGGAGCTGTCAAACTGTCTTCCACTCAGCTGCACCATTCTACACTCCCACAAGCAATGAATGAATGTTACTATTTCTCCACATCCTCTCGGGCACTTGTAGTTTTTTGTTTGTTTTTATTTTTTAAGTAGTGGCCATCTAGTAGGTGTGAAATGATATCACATTTTGTTTTGATTTACATTTCCCTAATAGCTAGTGATGGTGAGCATTTTTGTTTTTTTAAGTTGTATTTTCTCTTTGGAAAAGGTTCTATTCAAGTCTTTTGCCCATTTTTATATTGGATTATTTGTCATTTTATGGTTGAGCTGTGGGATTGCTTTATTCTGGCTATTAAACCCTTGTTGGAGATGTGGTTTTCAAATATTTTTCCCATTGTATAGATTGCTTTTCACTTTCTTTACAAAGTCCTTTGAAGCACAATTTTTTTTATTTTGAAGAAGTCCTACTAACTATTTCTTTCATTGTTTGTGCTTCGGGTGTAAAGTCAAAGAATCCATGGTTACTATAAGACCTGGAAAATGCCCCCCTATATTTCTTCAAGGAATTTACAGTCCTGGTTCTTATATTTAGGCCTTTGACCCATTTGAGCTAATTTTGCATAGGGCGTAAAATAAGGGTCCTCTTTCATTCTTTTGCATATAGATATCTAGTTCTGTCAGCATCATTTGTTGAAGAGACTATTCTGTCCCAACTGAGTGGACTTGGCAGCCTTGTCAAATATCAATTGACCATATATGTGACGGTTTATTTCTGAACCCTCAATTCAATTCCGTAAGGTCAATATATCTATCATTATGCCAATACTATGCTGTTTTAACCACTGCAACTTTATAATATGCTTTAAAGTCAGAAAGTGTGAGTCCTCCAACTTTGTTCTTTCTCAAGATGTTTTTGACTGTTCGGGACCCCTTACCTTCCCAAATCAATCTGATAATTGGCTTTTCCATTTCTGCAAAGTAAGAATTTTGATTTGGATTGCATTTAGTCTATAAATCAATATGGGTAGAATTGACATCTTAATGATATTTAGTCTTCCAATCCATGGAATCACCTTACATTTATTTAGATCTTCTTTGATGTGTATTGGCAATGTTTTGTAATTTTCTGTTTACGGGTCCTTTACATCCTTGGTTAAATTTGTTCTTAGATACTTGATTCCTTTAGTTGCTATTGTAAATGGGACTTTTTTCTTGATTCTTCTTCAGATTGCTCCATACTAGTGTATAGATGCAGTACTTATTGTTGCATGTTGCTTTTGTGTCCCACCACTTTGCTGAACTCATTTATTAGCTCTAGTAGCAATGTTGTAGATATTTCTGGACTTTCTCTATATAGGATCACATAATCTGCAAATAGTGAAAGTTTTATTTCTTCCTTTTCTATATGGATACCTTTTATTTCTTTTTCTTGCCTAACTGCTCTTATTTGAACTAGAACAATATTGAATAACACTGGTGACAGTGGGCATCCTCGTCTTGTTCCAGATCTTAGAGGAAAACGTTGCACTCCTTCACCGTTGAGTACAATGTTAGTTGTGGGAATTTCATTTATGCCTTTTATCATGTTAAGGAATTTTCCTTCTATTCCTATTTTTTGAAGTGTTTTAATCAAGAAAAAAATGCTAAATTTTGTTAAATGCTTTCTCCGCATCAAAATAGATGATCACTTTGGTTTTACCACGTTGATATTTTTAATGTGGTGTACTACATTAACTGATTTTCTTGTGTTGAATCACCCTTACATACCTGGGATAAGACATGACATATAATTATTTTATGTCTTATAAAAGTCATAATTCATTATATGTGTATAATTCTTTTAATGTGCTGCTGGATTCAAATTGCAACATATTTTGTTGAGGATTTTTGCAACCATATTCATTACAGAATTGGTTTATAATTTTCTTTTCTTGTAGTATCTTTATCTGAATTTGGTATTTGGGTGATATTGGCCTCATAGAGTAAGGTAGGTGGTTTTCCCTCCTCTTTCATTTTTGGAAGGGTTTGAGCAGATTTGGAATAATTGGTAGAATTCATCTGTGAATCCATCTGGTCCTAGGATTTTCATTGTTGAGACGTTTTTGATGACTGATTCAATCTCTTTACTTGTAATTGCTCTGTTGAAGTCCTCTATTTCTTCTCAAGTCAGTGTAGATTGCATCTTTCTAGGCATTTTTACATTTGATTTAAGATTTCTAATTTGTTGGCATATGGTTGTTCAGAGTATCCTCTTAGGATCTTTTTTATTTTTATGGGTTCAGTAATAATGCCCCCCTTCTAATTTCTGATTTTATTTGCACATTTTCTCTCTTTTCTTTGACCATATAGCTAAGGGTTTGTCAGTTTTATTGACCCTGTCAAAGAACCAACTTTTGTTTCTGTTCTCTCAATTGTTTTGTTTTATTCTCAATTTCATTTATTTCTTCTCTAAACTTTGTTATTTCTTTCCTTCTGCTTGCTTGGAGATAGTTTGCTGTTCTTTTCTAGTTCTTTTAAGTGTGCAGTTAGGGCTTTGATTTTCGCTCTTTCTTTTTTTTTTTTTAATGTAGGCATTTAAGTCCTTCACTGCATCCCATAAGTTTTGGTGTGTTGTGGTCTCATTTTCATTCATCTTAAGAGATTTACTGATTTCTCTTACAATTTCTTATTTGACCCACTGATTTTGGGGGGAATGTACTATTTAACTTCTGTATTATTTGGCAACTATCAAGTTCATCACCTGTTGTTGATTTCCCCCTTCATTCCATTATAATTGGAGAAAGTGCTTTGGATAATTTCAATCTTTTTAAATTTACTGAGCACTCTTTTGTGACACTACATTTGGTCTATCCTGGAGAATGATCCATGAGTTCTTGAGAAGAATGTATTTCCTACTGTATGGGAATGCAATATTCTGCATTTGCCTGTTAGGTCTAGTTCATTCACATTATTCTAGTTTTCTGTTTCCATATTGATCCTCTGTCTAGATGTTCTATCTATTGATGAAAATGGTATACTGAAGTCTCCAACTATCATTGTAGTGTCATCTATTTCTTCCTTCAGTCTTGATAGTGTTTGCCTTATGTATGTTGGGGTACCCTGATGAGATGCATAAATATCTATGATTGTTATTTCTACTTGGTGGATTGACCATTTTATTAATATATAATGTCCTTTGCCTCTTATAACAGTTTTGCATTTAAAGTCTATGTTATCTGATATTAAAAAGTTACCTCTGCTCTTTTTTGGTTACTTATATTTGGATATTATTCCCTCTTATATTCCTCTGCTCTTTTTTGGTCACTGTTTGCACGGAATATCTCTTTTTAACTTTTCATTTTCAAACTATTCGTGTCCTTGAATCTAAAGTGAATGTCCTGTAGCCAACATATAAATGGGATAAATTTTTTTATCCCATTCTGTCTATCTGTGTCTTTTTGTTTAGGATGTTTAATCCATTAGCATTCAGTGTTATTACTTTAAAGGCAATACTTACTTCAACCATTTTATCCTTTGGTTTTTATATGTTGTTTTAGTCTACCAAAGCTGCGAGAATGCAACACACCAGAGATAGACTGGCTTTTAGTAAAAGGGGATTCGTTTAACTAAAAACGTATAGTTCCTCAGAGGAACGGCAGCTAACTTTCAACTGAGGTTCTTTCTTACAGAGGAAGGCATAGGGCGATCTCTGCTGCCCTTCTCTCCAGGCCTCTGGTTTCCAACAACTTTCCCCAGGGTGATTCTTTTCTGCATCTCCAAAGGCCTGGGCTAAGCTGCGAGTGCTGAGATGAGGTACACTGAGCTGCTTGGGCTGCTCTACCTTGAGCTCTCTTATTTAAGCACCAGCCAATTAAATCAAACATCATTCATTACAGCAGGCACATCTTCTAGCCAACTGAAAATGTAATCAGCGACAGATGAGTTCCACATACCATTGGCTCATGTCCACAGCAACAGAACTAGGCATCTTAACCTGGCCAAGTTGACACCTGAACCTAACTACCACAAGATGTCATATATTATTTTTGTTTCTCTTTTTTATCTTTTTAATTACCCTTACTGATAGCTTTCATTTCTACACTCTCCACTAAACTTCTCTCCCCTGTCTTCCTTTCAGTCTACAGTATTTCCTTTAATATTTCTTGTAGGGCTGCTCTGTTATTGAGAAACTCTCTCAGTTTCTGTTTCTGTTTGAATATTTCAGTCTTTATAGATCAAGAATTCTTGGCTGACAGTTTTTCTCTTTCAGTACCTAAAATATTTCATACCACTGCCTTTTCTCCTCTGAGGTTTCTGATGAGAAATCAGAGGTTAATGTTAGTAAGGATCCCTTGCATGTGATAAATTACTTTTCTTTTGCTTCTTTTAGTATTCTCTCTTTGTTTTTGTCATTTGACATTCTGATTAGTATGTGTCTCATAATAGATCTATTGCAATTTATTCTGTTTGGAGTACATTGTGCTTCTTGTATATGTATATTTATGTCTTTCATAAGAGTTGGGAAATTTTGGATTATTATTCCCTCTTATATTCTTTCTGCCCCTTTTCTCTCTTCTTTTCTTTCTGGGACACCCATGACATGTATGTTTGTGTGCTTCATGCTGTCATTCAATCTCTTAAGACCCTGCTCAATTTTTTTTCCATTCTTTTCACTGTCTGTTCTGTCTATGAGATTTTGATTGTCCTATTTTCTAATTTGATGATTCTTTCTTCTGCCTGTTGAAATATGCTGTTGTATACCCCTAGTGTATTTTAAATGATTTCTAATGTACCTTTCATCTCTGGAATTTTTGTTAATTTTTCTGTTTATACTTTCAAATTCTTCTTTATGCTCACACAATGTCTTCATAATAGCCTTTATCTCTCTATTCATATTTTCCTTTGTCTCCTTGAATTGATTTAGGACTTATGTTTGAATTTCTTTGCTAAGTTGTTCCAAATTTTGTATCTCCTCTGAGGTTTTTAATTTTATTTTTATTTTTCATTTTGTATGCTGTCTGGCAGGGTCACATTTCATTCTTTTTCCATGTGAATATCCTATTATTGCAGCACAATTTGTTGAGTTTTTTTTTTGTTTGCTTGTTTGTTTCTGTTGGTTTCTTTTGTTTGTTTTGGGAAGTGCAGGGGCCAGGAATCAAACTTAGGTCTCTCACATGGCAAACAAGAATTCTGCCACTGAACTACCCTTGCACCCCTTCCTCTGAAGTTCTAACTTGTTCCCTTGACTGGGTCTTATCTTCCTGTTTCTTAGTATTCCTTGTAATTTTTTTGCCGATGTCTAGATATTTGATTAATTTGATGAGTTTACTCTGAAGGCCAGTTTCTTTCTCTTATATAAGGTTTTGTTATTGCTTGGATTTGTGTTACTGCTCTTCTTTGACACTTGGTTCAGCTTACTCTAGACATTTAGAATTTCCCATGTTTAACCAATCAGATTTTTTCACTTCTTCTTCATCTGATTCTTGCCCTGGATATGTAGTACAATATTGCAGTATTTGTGCAATTGTTTCACTCCCAGGGGGAAGCTTACCTTCCTCTATTCCTTTTCTGTGAATCTTGGTCTGTTCTGTTTGTTTTTGTTTTGCCTCTCTGGTTCTTTTTTTACTCTTTTTTCATTGCCTCTAGCTACTTTTGCCTGAGAGGAGTGTCACCTGGAGATGACTTTCCCAAGGCAGAATTTCCCAGCCAGAACAGGGCTAGGGACCCACAAATGGGGCAGAGACCAGTTTCAAAGAGCCCTGGGTTGAGAGAGTCAGGTAAGATGTCAAAAAGCCTTTTTGACGGTGTGCTGAAGCTACACTGTCCTTGCTTGCCAGCAGATGTCAGTCCTCAGCAAACTTTTCCCTGCAACCTTATGAGGGCCAGGAATCTTTGAAATTCTGATCACCTTCACCCCTCTTAGGGGTGGGGTAGAAACAATGGCCAGCGTTCCCTGTTTGGGGAAGGCTAAAAAACCATGACTGAAAGCTGAGACTCAATAATTCCAATTTGCCGATCAAAAGCACTGATCTATACTGGGCCATGCACAGTTCTTGGAGAAGAGAGCTTCCACAGCCTCCTCCATCTACCTCAGCCAGCATGAACTGGGTGAGGCAGCTAGCTTTATAGCCTCAAGTGTGAGGAATGGATGCTGGCAATTGCTGTTGAGCACTTTACACACAGTTTTTTTACCACAGTATCTAAACCATCTTAATCCATCTCCTCCATGGATGCTGTTCAATGTTACCTTGGCCTCTGAAGCCCTGTAATAGTTGCCTCTGACAGTTCCTGCCTACCCACTAGCTGTTTTTGGAGGAGAAGTAGTGCTACAGCTCCCCACTCTGTTGTCTCTACCGGAAGTTCTCCCTTACACTTGTTTTACTTTGGACAAGCTATTTAACTTCAGTCAGAGAAACTCTGCTTTTGGGTTTCTCATATATGGGCATATGGAGTCATATATCATTTTAAAAAGAATTTTCTGATTTAAAATGTTTCAAAAGTACTTGTTCAACCAAACACCTCATTTCACCCAAATAGCCAACTCAAAAAGATATGTAAAGAATAAAGTAAAGGGGGAAAATCTTCTTGCTCTCAGGGAACTTTTCATTAAGTTTAGGAGATAAAATATACTCACCTGGAATAACAACTGTTCGACAGGTACTTGAGGTATGATGCTGAAGAACAAAGAGTGTGGTGATTATGAAGGTGGGTTTAGGAGCTAGGAAGAGTCCCCGCTCCATCAGTTATTAGCCGAATGTCTTGGACAAGCCAGTTAATCTCACCTCATCTTTACAATGGGATTATAGTACCTTATGGCCCTGTTAATTTCTTCTTAAGACAGCGCTGGTTATATAGCAGGCACTCATTAGTTCTGAAAAGGACACATACTTACATACCTATGTAGAGGTAGAGGTGAGAGAATATTTTTAAGAAGTGAGGAGCATGAATAAAAGAAGTGAGAGGATCCAAGGTCATTTGAATCCCCTATGGGTAACTTCTGAGTTTACTCTATAACAATCATGAAGTAACACTCTATCATTTGCTAAATCCTAGAATGATTTACTCTCCTACAAGGTATAAACAAGAAATGGATGTTTTCTGAAGGTACCATGGGGAGATGGAAAAGAGGGTTCATCACATATCATATAATTAAATATCATAAATCTTTTTTCAGTCTCTCTGTCATTTACCTAAAATCACTTTTCTGGTGCTAACCACCATGTCCACTCTTCTCCAAAGTCAGCCTTCCATATTTCTCCAGCAACACAGGTTCCACCAACCTTCTTTTTCTGGTAGATACTGACAACCCTCCTCTACTCAGAGTCCAAGTGTGCTTCTGATTTATAGCCTCAAACTCACCATTCTGCTTATCTGAGACAAGTATATGTCTCAGAAACTTCTCCCATTAAAGGGAGGTGAGGCTGCTAGAAATTCTTTCATCTGAAACAAATCATTGGAGGAAATAATGACTTCACCTACCAAAAAAATGTCAGAGGGCTAATGTTAGACAAAAGTATCTGTCTAAGACATTTAGACTATTCAGTAGCCATGATAACCCACTGAAAGACCGAGGTCTGAGGAATAGAGGAACAAGCACAATGTTTCTGTAGAGATCTTACTTGTGTTAATTAAGAAATTGGAACTGGTATCATGAAACCTGAGTTTTAGTAATGTGACCTTGAACAAAAATTTTATTTCTTCCTGAAATTGATTTCTTCATCTTTATAATATCAGGTGATGTTTAAGTTAGAAGATCCTTTATTCTTCTTACCAGATCAGAAGTCTCAGTTCTTAAAGTAGCTCAGCAGATGCCTCAAGGTCAATTAGAACCAAAGCTGAGATAAAAACATAGATCTTGGGAAGGCTAGGGGCTTTACAGAACATGCACACTTGTGTCTTTCATTTTTGAATTGATGGTTCCATAACTAGCTAGAGTGATTGAATATTCTCATTGATTATTCCTTCCCAGTGTGGCCATCAAGGTTGAATTTTTCATGCTTGCTATTTCATGCATTACTTTCAGGTTCCCCTCCCACCTTCTTTGGGGTTTATTCTTTTCTCTGGTGTCTTCTTTGCCAGATATCTTGTCTTCCAGCTTAGGGAATGGGGATAAAGAAGAGCACGAGTGAGCACCTTCTTGGTGCCAGACACTGAATTGGGTTCATACATTTGAAAACTAAATGATCTAAGTTTTACAAAACACTAAATTACAATTTATAGTTTTTAAATAATTTTTACAATTCTTGGATAAATGGCTGAATCCAAGTCAGGGATATGTTGGATGATTAACCTATTTTTTAAAATATAGGGAAATAATTACTGCAAAACGTAGGATAATGGTTCCTAGGAGAGGGGAGGAAGAGGATGTGATAAAAATGGGGACCATTTTGGGGGAGGGGGAAAGGGTAAAATTCTTGCTTTGGTCAGTTTTGGGTGATAATTAATTAAGCTATATATTATGTTTGTGTGGCTATCTGGATTTGTTTTGTATTTCTATGACAACAGAGTTTTAAAAGTATCCAAAACTCATCAGTACATAGTGATGCAGTTAAGATTCAAACCCAGTTTTGACTCCACAAGGACTCAGAAGTAGTCTGCCACCCTTTTGGCAGAAAAAAACAACAACATACACACACATGCATGCACAAAACAGCAGTTAAATACTAAAAGCTTTGTACAAAGGAAGCTTAAGAAAACCCCATGGAGGTCCCTATCACCTTTCTTGAGTTCGTAATTTGATTTCAGAGAGCAGCACAGAAAATAATGTTACTTTTGAAGATACAAATAAAAATTGAATAGTAATTCCATGAAATTAAACACCTTGTGCATGCGTTAAAAAAGAAAATATCATATTCTAGAAATTGCTTTAATGAATAAAATAACAATATTCATTCACAATCTAATACCAGGTATCTGTTGACCCAAGAAGTTAAGCTTTTTATTGGGCATTCAATTACTCCATGATAAAAATGACTAGAATACATACATGCCTTTGTTCTGAGTGATCATATCTTTTCTTTCACAGAAAATTGCATGAAAGACCTTTATTTCATTCCTATACTGTGTAGTGCTTGCGAGATACTAAAAGTCAAGAATAAACTTCACGTTCTGTAACTTCATGAGTGCCCTGCTGTTTAAAAAACATTTTTAATATAGGAGACCATTAATTACTAGGATTCTGATTGTAATTGCCTGGTCTCAGAATTGATGAACAAAGCCATTCTGGAAAGCAATCAATTTGAAATCTAATTTGTTGGCGAAATGAACCATACAAACCGAATGCCACTTGCAGTTTGTCTAAAATGAGATGTGCTTAACGAGCCCATCATCTTCTGCGTTCCTCATCACTGTAGGTCGCAGTTACCTCAAATGTCATCAGTCGGACCCTAAGTGCACAGAAAGCTGAGAGAGAACCCTGAACTATGAGCGGAGTGAAATGACAAACAGATGGCTCTGCAATCCCTAAGGGTGACTTTGCTGGATGGCTCTGGGCTGAAAGAGGAGTAACTGCTGAGATCAACCAAGTGCAGCACACACTCTAATCTGTTCTGTGTCGTGCACCCACAGTGGCTGGGATTGTGTGATATACCACAATCCATGAACGTGCATTCAGAACACAAAAGCTGAAAGTGCAAGGAGCCCACCTGGAGGAAAGGATCTGAATTCTGCTTTTATAGTTAAAGACCTCTATCTCCATCTCTAACTCTATCTCGTTTTTTAATGAAGATATATTAGAGTATACTTATTCATTAGCAATATAAACCAATAAGCAACTGATGGGCTAGTATGTAGAATCTGTGCTTTGTACAGCTAAAGTGTGGCACAGCATTCCATTATTTAAAAAATAATGCTATTTGAAAGATTTATTAATCATGTTACCACATAATCTTAAGAAATTTAATTCTTGGGGTGAATCAAAAAATAATTATTAGCATGTATGAGGTGCAGTTATAAAGCTCAATTTTTCAGTTAATTATTTTAAATTGATAGGCTGTGTGTATCTTTGGCTTATTTATATTTACTCAGGTGGCATGTATAAACTAAGAATTGCTTGAAAATAGAGTAATCTCAGGGATTTGTTGAAGTGAAATTTGAGTTCCCTGCAACATGGCTAGTCCCATTATGATACTGAAGGTTAATGAGACCTGAATGATGGTAGGTCATCCAATTTAAGAAGGTAGGAAATCCCTTTTGAGTCAAGTAACCTCTGTCCAAGATCAAGCAGGTGGTCAGCAAAGAGATAAAACTTTTGAGCTGATGACAAATTTACTTCCCTTTTGGTCTCCGATGAGAATGTTTTATCCTATAAAACCTCACTATGGTATAATAGAGACTTGCTATTCAAAACCACAAACTGACAGCATCTTAATCCCTTGGGACCTTATGGGTATTGGGACATCTCTGATCCCACTCCAGACCTCTGGAATGAAAAATCAGAATTTTAGACTCCCCTTGCAAAGCTCTTCTACATGGAAGTTATAAAAGTTCCTCTTACAGAGAAAGGCCAACACTTTGTGGCCATATGTAACTCCCCATTAACCAGAACTCTCAATTACCCAGAGAAATATTTCACTTTATTGTTTCAGATAATGTACTCTTTCTCCTAGAATTGTATGAATTTCTAATAATTAAAGCTAACTCTAAGACAAAATAGTTGACAGAAACAGAAGAAATTTATGTGTCCTTTTGTTAAAGATAGTCATGTCCATTGTTTTCTGAGAAAAAAGTATTCTCAAGTGAAGAATGAAAAATGAACATGAAATGAATTAGTGATATTGATAATATCAGTACTGAATATTTGCACGTACCAACCACACATGCACATACCTATACACATATGCCCACACATACAAATATTCAAACGTGCACATGTGCACACACACACCACACCCAGAGATAGACCTAGAAGCATATTTTATGAAGGTGCCATGAGCTTTTTTCCATTTTCTACAATATTATATGCTTTTTAATTTTTAAACATTTTGTTATAAAAGTGTTTCCACATGCACAAAATTAGAAACAATGGTATAATAAACCCATTGTGTTCATTAGACTCAATAGCTATCAACATGTTACCAATCTAATATCACCTTTTTCCCCTCCCACTTTTTTTTAAAACTGTTTGAAAGCAAATTAGGACATTATGTCATTTCATTCCTGAACATTTCTACCTGACGAGGGCATTATTTTTACATAACTGCCAAGCCATTTTCACACCTAGCAACATTAAACCAAATTTCCTTAATATTAAAAAATACTCAGTTTATATTCAAATGATCTCAATTACCCCAAAGAAGTTTTTTGCTTCTTTCTTAAAATATGTGTTTGTTTTTTTAAGTCGGGATCCAAACAAGATTTACTTACTGGATTTGGGTATTACATCTCTTTAAATTTATTTTATTCTTTAAGAGTAGCTACTCTTCTCACTGTGCCTGCTCATGCCATTGGTTTGTCAAAGAAACTGAGACATTTTTAGAGTTGGCTAATTAATTCATGCTCATGAATTTCTGCATTTCCTTGTTCAGTCAATAAATTAACTTCCAAACAATAAAAAATATTTCCTTCTCAAAAATTCCAATTAAGTGCTCTTTGGTCACATTTATTCATGGCTAACTAATTTTCCTTTTATTTAATTCCTACAGCCTGGAGAATTTATTCATTCATTTATTAGAAAGTTTTAAGAAATGGAGACAAACTGGTTTGTGAGACAGGCTTAGGCAATTATTTTTAAATTGTCATGGTCCAAAATAGTCTGTGATTTGCTTCATGCAGATTTAACCAAGTCCTTCTGATACCTTTCTTTTTTCTACACTATCACAGTTGCCAGCCTCTTTCACATAGCAAATTTAGATATTAGAAAAAATGAAGCACGTTCCATATGGGTTGTTTCTCTACAAGTCAAATGTCCTTTACTCTTTCAAGACTCTGATAGATGATTTCCAGAATCCTTCTGCCTATTTTATCAATTTCTGCTTTAAAGTAAGTTGCATAGAATTTAAACCATTATTATAGGAATGATTACACCTGCTCTATGAAAAAAAAGAGTAAAATTTATACAACAACAACATTATTGCAAGCGTAGCAAGCACCAGTCAGAAAATAGATACACAAGAAAAGACAAACAGACATGAAAAACAAGCAAATACAGCTCTTGCTTTAAAAAAAAATTGGAGTCTAGTGGAGGAGACAAGCAAGAGAACAGGGTATGACAATGAGTGCTGAGGAAGTGAATATGGGATATTTTGAGGAAGCTCCCCAATCCGATTTGGGAATAGAAAGTTCAGGTGAGAGAATTAACCAGCTGATGGGAAAGTGAGGGAAGAATGCATAAACAGAAGAAGGAACAAGTGCATAAGATCAGAGTTCTAGAAATGAAACTAGAGCAGAGAGTTAGAGTAGGATAATGGTTTGTGGGTGATGCAGAAATTTGAGAATGGTACAAGACAAAGTCAGAGAGATATGGGGACACCAGATCCTATAGAAAGTTAAGGCTATGATAAACTATTCTTATTTTATTCTAAATGTGATGGGGAGTGGTTGGCAGGTTTAAAGCAGGGGAGTAGCCCCGTATAAATTACATTTAAGAAAGAGCAATGTGGTTGCTGTGCAGAGAATGAATTTGCTGGATGAGGCAAGAGAAGGAGAAAGGAAATCATTATAATACAGGGCGTAGTGACTTGAAATGAGATGGCATATTTTGAAACAGAACAGGAAGTCATAATAGATTAAAATAGAACAAGACTTAGAAATAAAGAATAAAGCTATAAAAGTAGGATTTTGAAATGGTAAACCGGAGATGACATGGATTGGGTTAATTTTTGCAGTTACTCAGAACAGGTATATAGAAGGAGAAAAATGCTGTCTTCGGGAGAAGGGAAAATTAGGTTCTCCTAGGCTTATGAGTCATCGTGGTTAGGATCTGAAAAACAGGGTCTGCAAGCCAGCTGCAGGAGATGATGGGACACCAAGAGGATGGCCTTGAGTCTTCAGCAGGCAGCACTCAGGTTTTCACTAGATGTAAAAGGAGACAGAGAACCCAGTTCCATAACACTCAAGGGAGCTGTAACCCCTGAGGTCATATGGTAGCCAGGAAAGCATTTCTGGAAATTTTAGGCTAAGATTCAGTTTCTAGGATCAGGGTTTTCCTGCTTTTCCTGGACCATCCATAAAGCTTTCCATTGACTTCCCACTGCTTTCTAGGTCTGTTGAAGACTGTCTGGGGAGTGAGCCTGAATACACAGCAGATATGATTAACCAGAGTGCTCTCTCTCCAGATGAGGCTGACAGTGCCAAGCTCTCAGCAGATTTTAACACACTTATTAAGGTTTGGTGAATAGCACCAGTTTCCACAGAAGATGATTTGGGTTCCCATAGAGAAGTCATCAACACAGGCTAAGAATTCAGCCAATTATGCCTCACCTCATCAGTCCTATTTTGATGGTAACCCCATGGGGTATGGACTATGTCTTTCTCTATGTATTGTACAGTGTTGTGGAAACACTTGGCACTCAATAAATACTAAATGCGAGCTCATTACTTGTCCCCTTCAGTCTCCCACTGAGCTGATCTGAAGCAGGCATTTCCTTTGAAGTCACTTGTCCCCATGCCTATTGATGAGCTACATGGAGGCCCAGAGGGAGATGAGAAATGTAGAGTGTCCTGAAGCTGTGTTTTGTGTCCATAATGGTAAATGCTATCTCTACAGTGATAAAGTGAGGGGGGTATATATTTGGTGGAGCCAAGCAGTGAGAAAGGCCCCTCCTCCATAGCACTGTCTTACTTCTTGTTTTTCTCACAGACTCATGATTTGTGCTTTCAAACTTACACTGATACTGCTACCAAGCTGTCTTGCTAAGTTGAAATGTAGAGTCCTACAAGTTTTACTTAACTTAAGTTGTTCATGCTTTTTACTGTGGTCATAGAGAAAAGCATAGTGGGCAAGAGATTAGAAAAGTAAAAGAAAGGACATTATGACAACAAGGAAAGCTTTTTTTATCCCTGAGCAGGCACCGGGAATCAAACCCTGGTCTCTGGTAGGAAAGATTTTATTTAAAAAAATAACCTGTGATAATTTTAATGCAGACCTGGCAGGGGGTTACACATGGAATTGATCTGTCTCTACTGAAAAATGGCTTTGATGTTTATGTTGTAAATATCACAGTTTTTGCACCAGGAAAAATATCTCTATTTATGCATCTAGGTAGAGATCATATTCAAAGATTTCTATATTATAGGGAAGCATAGTTGGAATCCCTGAATATAGAGATAATATAATGCATTGAGGTCCATTAAAGAAAACAACACAAAAAATAATATTCAACAAGTGAAAAAAGGCATCTGAAATAGCATGTGCCTTTAATATGTATGCATTTGTATTACCAAATGAATTTATGATTATTTTAAATACTGGGAAAGGGTTTAAAGTGTTGTTTTCATCTAACAAGGCCAAGACATAGCATCATGAAAGGGAGGTATCAATGAGGTTGAATAATCCCGAGAAGATGTGGACATGGGTGAAGTGAGAGCAGTTCTAATGATTTTTTTGTATATTGTAGTTTGCAAGCTAGCTCCTACTCTTTTTCCATCTCTCTTTTCCTCTTTTATTCCTCCTCCATTTGAGTATTATAATTGTAAAAGTTATTCCATCTGAAAACCAAAAAGACAAAGATTTATCAATGAATTTCAATCAGTAACCACTTGTGGTCTTGTGTGTTGCAGTGTTCAGAAGGAGAATAAGGCACCATACAACCAGGATTTTAAAGAGAAGTACAATGCCTACTCATGTTTCTTTTAAGAATAAAATAAAACAACTATATTTTGCCCTGAAAAATGTGAAGGTCTACAAAAGATAACAGCAATTAGGAATATTTTAGTCCAAAGGAAATGGAGATTGGGAGTTTTGGGGTTTTTTTTCTGGTAAATTTTCCTTATTCTTGTTGGTTTCTTAAAATTAATCTACATCAAAATTAAGACTAAAGAGTAAGACATTATAAATTGTAATAATGAAAATATATTGGAATTCACCCAAGGCACTGGGCGTTTTGTCACTTTTAGTCATGTTAATGGGATTCAGGTTTGAGATCTTAGGGTAATAGTGTCTCAAATGCCCTGATTAAAGGATCAGATGATGCCTAGAGGACTGAGTGCAGTGTGGAATGCCATATGAGTTTAGGAGTGTAACTGATGTATCAAAGGGAATTGAAACCCATCATATTATGGAAAGCTTGAAGAAGCAGAAAGAGATCTCACTCAGAACGGAGAAGGGTCAGAAGAATATTTGAAATATAAAAAAGAGGCATGCATAAATGGGTCATGACCCTGGAGATAGGTAGAGAAGAACTGATTGATGGAAATTACAATGAAAGATATGATCGGGGATAAAGAAAAGGAATTGGTCCTTTCAGAGGAAGAGACAGTATGAAAGGAGAAAACACAAACAAATGCTGAAGGAAAGAGTAGGGAAGTCAAGGGGACTTGCAATAAGCAGGAAGGAAGGTTTTCAAAACTGTAGGTCTTAACGGTTAGTAAAATTAAAAAGTTATAATTTCAAGTCACCAAATTGACTAAAGTCTGTAGATTTAACCAAACCAGACCAGGTCTCATACAGAGCAAGTCATAAAAAGGTTTGAGGGGCTGTGCGATGGTGGCTCAGTGGCAGAGTCCTCGCCTGCTGTGTCGGAAACCTGGGTTCGATTCACCCAATTCTGCCCATGCAAAAACAAACAAACAAAAATGGTTTATGTGAGTTATAAAATACAGTCTTGAATAATTTCTTGCAAAGTAAAACATCAGGTTGTTAAATAAATGTGAGATACAGAGAACAAACTTCATGTTGACTGAACAATCTGTGTGACTACAATGACAAGAAAGCAGCAACATATTTTGTCAGAGGCATTGATTTCTGTCTTAGTTTGTCTGGCTGCTATGACAAATATCACACAATGGGTTAACTTTAACACTGAGAATTTATTGTCTTGTGGTTTTGGAGGTTGGAAGCCCCAAATCAAGGTGCCAGAAAGACCATGCTTTTTTCCCCTGTATTCTGTAGCATTGTGGTGCTGGTTTGCTGCATTTCCTTGGGTTCCTTGGCTTGCATCCCTGCTCCCGGCACATGGCCACCTCTTTCTCCTTGCATTTGCTCTTCTGGTTTCTGCTGGCTTCTGGCTCCCCTTTGTGGCCTTCTCTGACTGACTGTATCTGAATTTCTATGCCTATAAAGGACACCAGTAAAATGAATTAAAGCCCACCTTGATTCAGGTGGGCCATACCTTAACAACTTCAAAACGTCTTTTTACACATAACTTCACATCCAGCAGAATACAAACTAAGATTAAGGCTCTCTGAGTGAACAGATGTTCAGTGGTAGAATGCCTGCCTGCCATGTGGGAGACCTGGGTTCAATTACCGGC
Organism: Tamandua tetradactyla; assembly: GCF_023851605.1. Classification (NCBI taxonomy): domain Eukaryota; kingdom Metazoa; phylum Chordata; class Mammalia; order Pilosa; family Myrmecophagidae; genus Tamandua; species Tamandua tetradactyla. The sequence goes on from NC_135345.1 coordinate 18,382,732, forward strand.
CCCATGCACCCAAAAACCCCAACAAATTTTTGTTGGGGTACATATTCAATCTACCATACTTTCTAATGTAATGGCCAGAATAAAATTATAGAAAGGGACCTGCCCAACCACAAAAAGGAGTAAATTCCCTTTTGTAAAAGGAGTAAATTAGAAAATGTCTCCCAATCTCCTGATTCTGAACCATCAACCTGTCAGTAACCTCAGCTGCTCTGAGGCAGTCACCTGTCTTACTAGGCAAGGAAGAAAAATTATATCCCTGAAACTATATAAAATCTGAATTAAAATCAGTATACTAAAAAAATTATATATATTGCAAAATATAAGCATTGATTATTATGTATTCACTATAATATTGTATGTTTGCTTTTTAAGGTGTTTAAGGCATTTATGAGAATTTCATAGTTTTGGCTTGAGAGGCATATAATTCATTTGAGTGTCGGGGAAATTTCAGTTGTTGAATTCACAGTTATGACTTATGCAAACAATCAGTGACTAGTAGAGGTATATTTATTATATTACAATAATTAGTAAATTGAACTTTAGAAAATAATAGTGACTGGTCCTCTCCAGAGACAAAGTTCCCTGAACATTCAAGTGAGAGTCATTCCCAAAGAGTTAATTAGAAAAGAAGCTTTCTTCCTGGGCGCTTATACGCCTATCTGCATACTTACGTTTAATACTGTAAACTGCTTGGCATAGCTGTTCAGTTTGGTATGTTTATCTATTAATTTCCTGTTTTAGTTTGTAAGCTGCTGGAATGCATTATATCAGAAACAGAGCAGTTTTTTAAAAAGGGGAATTTGTTACGTTGTAAGTTTACAGTTCTAAGGCCGTGAAAATGTCCAAACTAAGGCATCCAAGGAAAGATGCCTTGATTCAAGAAAGGCTGATGGGTCCAGAGAATCTCTGTCATATGGAAAGGCACATGGTGATGTCTGCTAGCTTTCTCTCCTGGCTTCTCATTTCATAAGGATTCCCTGGGGGTCTTTTCTTTTTGCATCTCCAAAGGTCTCTGGCTGTATAAGTTCTCTTGGGTCTGTTGGCTCTGAGCTTTTTCTAAAATGGTTCCCTTTTAAAGGGAAGTAACTCCGTCTTGAACAGGAGGACACACATCTCCATGGAAACCATCTAATCAACAGTTACCATCCACAATTATGTGGGTCAAATCTCTATTGAAACAATAAAAAAGATCCCATCCAGCAATATTGAATGAGGATTAAAGAACTTGGCTTCCCTGGGGTACCTGACAGATTCAAACTGGCACACCCTTTTTATGCATTTTTCCATTCATAAAACTCACTCATACAGCACAGTAGAGGGACATCCATCAGCCAGGAGGAACAAAGACGATAACCTCAAATTGAGTTTGTCCTTAGGAAGGGCATTCCAGGGAGAGAATTCAGCATAGCCAGAGGCCTAGAAAGAGCACCAGCATGGGCCATCCATGAAAAACGAATGGGATTCATCTTATTGGGGCAAAGGGCTTATTCATTCCAAGTCACTTATAAGCATGAGAATCTACTGAAGTGAGATCCTCTGGTAAGTTTTGAAGGGTACAGTGATGCATAAGGAAAATTTTGTTTTCTTGGCATTTAAGGATTACTGGGGAATGGCAAAAGATGGACTTGTGTATCAGGCAGGAACAAATTATGAAGGACCTTTTGAATTAAGCTAAAGTGAATACATTTTATCCCATGTAAGTAAGGAATTACAGGGCTAATTACACTTCATTTAAGAAAGATCAAACTGGTTGCATTATAGAGGATAGGTTGGGAAGGTGGAGGGAATTAAAGATTTGATACCAGAAAATTAATTTGGAGGTTGCTCTGGGAATTAAGGCAAATATGATAGAAGTCTGAACGAAGGCAGGAGGATGTTATGATTGAGATTAATTTAGAGATACTAAGGAGGTAGTAACTACAGATTTTTGAGACTAAAGTGGGGGAGGGGGTTGAGACAAAGTTATCCATAGTGATTCCTGGTATCCTGGCTTGGATGGTTGTGTGGATGTTGTTGAAATTAGTGCATTGTGTTCTCAGGCAATTAAGAGTTCCTTGCAAGCAGGAAGCATTTCTTACGCCCTCCTTAAAACTGTAAATCTTCCAGAGCTTTAAGCAGAGTCTTTCACACCTATATTAGAAACTCAATAAATGTCCATTAATCAGTTGAGGATTAGATTCCCTGGAGAGAATCCTGGAGAAGAATTTAAGCACTCCTTTACACTCCTAGTGAAAAGACATAATGATTTCAGCAATTTGAGGCTTCCTCATTACTGAGAAAGGGAAATCTATAGCATATAAGCTAGATGAAGTTCTTTACCTTTGAATTACATATCATAGAAAAATATACATATTTTTCATATGTATCACATCTCTAAGTAAATACTGCTTTATTTTTCCTGTAATAAGCATATCTAGAAGGTTCCCAATTACTTACATAAAAGGTAACCCTATTGCACAGCACAAACCATATTCTACCCTTATATTTTAGAGATGCATGGAGTAGGTGAGCAATTTCTCATGGTTATGCCCTATGTTGCATCTCAATTGAAAGGAGAAATGGGGTGCCAGTGTCAGGGTGATAAAATAGCCAAGTAATCCACAGGGGATGCTGTAGTAAAGATTGTATAGGGAAGGAAAAAGGGAGTTATAGAAGCCTCCTGATGGAAACTCAACATCAGCAAAATGAATGTTTCACTGATGTCCACTGTCCTCAATGGTTTGCTTATCCTAATTCTCTCCCACCCCATCAACAAACCACCAGGCCCCCACCCTCCACTTTGGTTAAATATCTTCATCTCGTTCCTGCAGATTTCCTTTATTTAGGCCATGGCAGGAGAGACACATTCAAGTTGAGAAAAGCTCAAGTATTACTTGATAGCAATTTAACAAGAGAATAAATCCTTGAGGAGCTTGAGGTTCAAATCGGTCATTTGCAAATCGGTAAATCAACCAACTACTTTTCATTGAATATCACATCTAGATAAGCTATGCATTTGGGTAAGATAAACAAAACACGGATAGGGCAGAAAAATTACCTTCTGTGTGCTTACAGTCTGCATGTGAAGCCCAAACAAGTGAACAGCGAGCCAATATATGCATCTTTAGTATCTTTCCCATGAAACCATTAAGCAGTAAATTTCTCTTCCACAGAGCTAAGTTGCTTACCCCAATGATTATTTTCCTTTCCTTTCCTGTATGCAAGCATCAGGAAAATAATACAATCTCTCGATTGTAGTGAAGACCTGAGTATCTAAATAAGATTTCTTAAAACCTTCATGTAACATAGCATTACAATGCTTTAGCTTGTACCATAAATGATTTGAGGGCTTGAAGGAAATACTTTTGGTTTTTTGAGCAGCTAAGGAATGAGCAATGTGACATACGTCACAATGACAAGGTTGCCTTTCTCTGAAGGGCTGTTTTACATAGATAGCCACAGCTTAAGGAAGAAGACCACTGTGAGATGTGGGGGCTGCGAAGCAACAGAAGACATCAAAGGTTTCCAGATGTGACATATCTGTACACTTCCGCTGCTCAGGACAAAGAGTTGATTATGGCCTGTGAAAGTGCACCAAGGGCATTTCTGTGCACAAGTCCAGCCTTTCCTCATTGAAAGTTTATGGGGCTTGTAATGCCAAGATCCATGAATTCCAGGGACTATGCTTGTCCTTGGATCAGATTTGGAAGCAGCTTTTGATCAGCCAAGTGAAACAATTAATTATAATAAATAATGCTACTAGAAGTCCTCATGCAGTTAGTTAAAGGAGGAGGGGGGCCAAAGCAATAAAGCTCGTCTCTGGCAGAATGTCATCATCTGGCCACCTGGACCAGATCTTGTTTGGCTACAGAAATCCCAGCTCACTAAGCCAATGTTAAAAGGCACAGCTTCTCAGTCAGTGGGTTGTATCAGGTGCTGGTGGGTGGAGGGGGTGGTAGAAGGGGGTCAAAAGGAGCAGAGAGGAATGCAAAATTTCTTTCTATTCAACTGTATTTGATTGCTTTGTGCCCTGAGGCACATGATTTAATTACTTTCATCATTGACTCAGCTTCCTTAGCTACAAATCTGATTGAGGGCAATAAAATTATTCAGCCTTCACAAAAAATGCAGCCATAATAATTTTTGACTTGATGAATATTTAAGACTATAAAATTAGCCCCTTGGATGACCATATCCAATTGAAAACACTAAACCAGGCTTTTCTCAGCAACTGAAGTAGAACATAACCTTATATGAAGGGCTTATGAAAGATATAGTTCAACCAGAGATACAAGTATCCTGCCTGTGTTTTTCATAATAGATAGAGTATTATTTGCTTACAACTTATACTCACCATCACTAATCAAGGCAAGAGCTCTCAGTGGAGACATTATTATCCTTAGCTTCAAAATAGGAAAATAATGTGCTGAGACCTGATGCCAGTTTGCTTCCCCCAAGGGAGTTCAAGGAAACCCTGAGTTAGTGTGTTGAGTTGATGTTGTAAAGTGTGTGGATAGGGGCAGGAGTAGAGCCAGAAAGTGGGCAGGAATGGAGGCCTGACATCAGAGAAAAGAAAGTTAAAGGATAAAGCTACGGCAAGAAATGCTACAAATGGAGAAGAATAGGGGGACTCCTGAGCCCAGGCCAAAAATTACAAAGGGAAGCCAGGGTAGATGTCAGAAAGTAACCAGAAGGATGAGGGCAGCCTCTAAAGGGGAATCTCCTTTCTTGAAAGGCCTCAGCAGGAAGGGCTGTTTCTGCCTGGCACTCTGAGTCTTCTCTCCATGCATGTGAGTGTGTGAATGTGTGTGTGTGTGCATGCGTGCATGTGTGCATGCACATGTGCACATAGGTGAGTATATAATTTAATCTCCTTTATTGTATTTCCTTCATTAAAAGCCTACATTATCTATATCTTGACTTGTAAACTTAGACACATTAATCTTATCATTCACTTTTCTCTCCTGAAAATGGGGACAAAGTGCTATTTCACGAAGTTGTGTGGAATGCTTAGCATAGTGCCTGTTTAAAGTGAATAGTTATTAATAGTTCATAAATGAGTCATGGTGTACTAAATAAATTGTTTGCTTATTTATTTACCTAGCTTTTTTCCTTTGTATACACTTGATCACTTACTTCCTTAAAACAAACTTGTTGCAAGGTGCAGATGATATGTTATTCAGTTGTACAGGGCCGATCAGGTAGAAAGGACTGGGTTGACGTGATGGACTGATGGGTCATGATTGTGTGGGTGGGATAGAATGGCATCTTTTTTTCATATGTTTAACTAGTACAAAAGCAAACTTATTCCAGAAATGTGATGTCTACTAACTGACATCTCACTACACATCAGAGGGAATATAAGGTGGTTGCATGGCCCAGGGTAGTCACTAGCAGAGTCCTGGAAAGCATTAGTGTCCTTGCCCAAACTAAAAAGGAATTGGGGTTGAAGTATGGATGACTGATAAGCTTATGACCGAAGTAAGGAAAGACTAGCTTTTCTTCTAGACATCTGGCCTGAGAGGCATAATGAACAATTTGTTGGTATGAACTGGTAGCTGAGATATTTTAACTTCTTTTATGAACTTTATTCTTAGTACCTCCCAAGTATATATTTGCTTTGGTAGAAAATGTGTCCACCATCATCCAACTGGGACTCTGTTAATAGCAGTTACCCCTATGGTTTCACTGCCTTTTAGAGTTTACAAAGAACCTTGCAAGACTGTTCATCAATGCTTCAGGGTAATTGGATTGTTGAAGGGGAGTGTGATGAGGAGGTTTTATTTGTGGGGTAGTGTGATTTGTTGTCTTAATTTCAGCACTAACCAGTTGTATGACCTTGTGCAAAAGACTTGATCTTATTGAGCCTGAGTTTTCTTATGTAATGAAATTAACATCTACCTTCTGAGGTATTATAGGGTGAAGCATATTAAGTGTCCATCATAATGTCTGCACCTGACCTAATACACCATTAACGTGAGCCCAATTACCAACTTCCTCCAGATACTAAGGACACATTGAAGCCTTAGTTTGAGGATTGGGTAAGATGATCTTTAAGTTACTGTCTAGCCCTAAGATTCTATGACACTAAGGTTACAAACCACATGGGAACACTGGGAATTAAGGCCTTCAACTGCAGATAAGTGCCTCTCCCTGTCTCCTCATGTAAATCATTGCCTGGCTGGGAGCATAAGTCACCTGACTTCTTAGGGCTTGACATTTTTCAAGTGTTAATGGGATGCTCCTACTTATGTGATAAGGATGAGAAATGATTGCTGATATTTTAAAATAAAGGGCATTTTGTGTTCATAAGCAATTAATCAGGGTGTTTTGGCCACAGGAAAATGGATTTACAGTAAGAAAATAGAACTCAGGCATTGGGGTCAGAGAAGGCTATATCCCAAGTCCAGTTCCTTCACCTGGAAATGTAAATTAGTCTTTTTTACTGCTACTTTGCTAATTAATAAAATGGGGATGATAATTTCTATTCACTAGGATTTATGGCTTAAATGAAATAAAGCATATAGAGTACCATCATATGAGTACCTTCAATGAAAATAATAATAATACTAAAAAGGGTAGATTAATAGAGTAGTAGTATTAATGGACTTGACTATATTAGACATTGGAGTTTCTCATTTCTGAATGTTTTCTAATTATATAATTTATGAGAGGTACCCAGTATATCAGTTCACTAGTTTTTCCTTTCTTTCCTTTAGAACAGTCATCCACAAACTTTGCCTGAAAAGAGCCACATAGTAAATATTTTAGATTGTGTGAGCCATATGGTCTTTATCTCAACTATTCAATTCTGCTGTGGGTATGTTCCATAAAACTCATAAAAACAGACAGTGGTCCAGATTTGGCCCCTAAGCCATAGTTTGCCAACCCTTGCATCCACAATGTATAAAACACTATCTTTGAGTTGTTCGAGGTGCAAAGATAAATCAGTGTCTATGGGAAAATAAGACACGAATTTAAAATAAAAAACAAGACTCTATTACTAGAAAGTATTTTGCTAGAAGTTGGCTGAAAACAATACAGTGCTGGATTAAATCTTGGCTTTTGCTAATTTCTTACTATGTGACTTTGGCATACTCAAGGGTTCTAAGCATCAATTTTCTCCAACTCTATTAAACTGAGATAATAGTATCTACCTCATATAATTGTAGAGAGGATTAAACAGGATAATGCACACAAAGCAAATAGTAAATTGACTGTAACAATAGTCTAAATAAATAATTCTAAATAAATAACTTCTAAATAAATAATTATTTATTATTATTTATTTAATAATAATACCTTTTACTACTTACTCCAACCATGCAAATCCCTACTCAAGCCACAATGGATTGAACCATTCCTTATGCTGCTTTCTCCCATTAGCCCAGCATCCTAAATGCTATTCATCCTTAACGTTTCTGATCAGATCTCTTTCTCTGGGAAGGCTTCCACACAATCACAGAGAATACATAATATTCAGTAAGCACTTCTTTTTATAACAATTTTCTGTCAATTTGTAGGCATCTTGATTGTAAACTTCCATTCACATAATTAATCACTGCCTCATAGTGCTCTCTTAGCACATTTTTTTTTGTTTGACCGTATAGTGTAGCATTATGATAAGTCACAATTTTGTAAGAGCTGTACCCTTCATCATAATAATCACTTGCTCAACAACTGATCAACAGTCTCTCTTCCTACTGGTCTGTAAAGGATATTTGGATTTCTTCTATGAACTTTAGGTATTCTCAGTCTATATCTCTGCTCATAGATACATCTTTATTAATTTAATCCTACCAAAATTTACTCCATACACAATGAAGTTCTGTAATATGACAACAGTACTGTTGCTCATTACTTTTTATCTTCAATTGCTCAGCCTCTCAGTTCTGCTGCTTAAAATAAAGGCTATGTTACTTTCTTAGGCTCTGTGATAATGGGAAAAGATTTCTAATGCTTCCTTGTTAATAGATTGAACCATAAAAATGGCCTCTTCCCTTTTTTTTGGAAAGCAAATGCTCAGATATTGACAATTTCAGATGGTTCGACCTTATGTTATTTTCGAGATTATTATTATTTAGTGTCTTAACTTTTTAATTAGAGTTTGAGCTAAAAATGATTTCCCGCCATTGGGCATAAGTAATGATGCCATATGCATTGCAATTAAGTATCTACATCTTTTATCTTTGGTTATAGCAACTAAAATTATCATTGTTTATTCATTTCATACTCAAAAATAGGACTTTATATTGCCACATAGGCTGTTTAATAATTCAATAAGCACTCTTTAATGTCTACAATGTGCCTTCGTGCATTTAATGCAAAGCTAAATAAAGGAAGATCATATACCCTTACAAGTATAGGTTAAAAATATAATGGAGGAAAGTGGTAAATTCTGGGAAAACACACAAAATAAATCCACTAATTCTTTCTAGAAGAATAAAGGCAGATTTAGCATATCGATTATAAAACTTTCTCCAATTCTCCACTCATCACTAAGCTTACATCCTTTTTAAGTGTCTTTGAGGGTCTATTCATCAAGAAATAGAATATTTTTCCTCACCCCATGATTTTGGGGTGGCCTTGCAACTTGCTTTGGTCAACAGAATATAGCAGAAGTGGTGTTTTTGTCAGCTCTGGACTAGGTTTTGAGGTGTCTTACTCACATCCACTTACTGAGTTTCCATGGGAACATGTAAGCTTAATATGCTAAAGGGAGAGAAGAAACATGGAACATAAGTGAGCCATACAAGACCAGCCAGTTCCCAACACATCTGACAGCCAACTCACTGCACGTGTATGAATAGGCCCAGAGAGAGTCACCCAGCTGAGCCCAACCCAAAATGCTGACTCAGAATTATGACCCAGAGGAGCCCCTAAGTTTGGGGGTTGTTTGTTATACAGAAAATGATTACTGATACACAAGTTTCAGAAAGGAAGTTAGATTTCAACTCGTTCTTAAGAATAAATGAGAGACTGCCAGGTAAAGAAGAAGGAATAGGAAATTCATGGCTGGACAAACACTGTGAAAACAGGCTCAGATCTAGAAAAGGGCCTCCTTTGTTCTTAGAGAGTGAAAAATCCAATAAAACAGATCATAGACTGTAGAATATATATGACTGTGTGTGTGTGTGTGTGTGTGTGTGTGTGTGTGTGTGTAAGCATGTTTATGCATGCTTGGAAGTTTGGTAGGATATGATGAGGGATTAATCTAAAAATACAGTTTGGGACCTGAATTAAAGAAGAATTTGTAAACCAAGCTTATGAAATAGTTTCTATCTTGTTTTCCCTCCACATTATGTTTTGAATTAAGCCAAAAAAATTAGAGGCTAAAGAGAGAGAGCTTCTAATCACTGAGAGACTCCTGCAAGCCAAAGAACTCCATGTTGAGTGCCTTATGTACCCCTTACTTCATCCACCATGCCTTGTGATGTTGTGCCAATTTATAGAAAGAGAAATAGAGCCTTAGATGTAGGGAGACCACGTGTCCTGATTTGCCAGGACAGTCCTGACTTAAGCCTGTTGTCTCAACAGAACTGTTAGCCTTCTTATTCAAACAGTGTCTGTCTTTGGATAACATATTATTGTCCTACTTAGAGGTTATATAAGTTGTCTGATTTTGCCCAACTAATAAGTGGCAGGTCTGGGTGTTGCATTCTTATGGTATTATTAATATTTATCAGTGCCTTTCACAATATAAGTGCATTAAATGTTTAATATGATGTTTTTATGAAGATTGAAGATGAAAATTTTATCCTGTAGGATAATATCTCTGGCATTACTGTTAGAGTTAGGGGTAAACTTGCCTCAACTTATACAAAATCCAATGACAGTAAATTTCATACAAATTTGGATTCACTTATATTGACAAAAATAACTTTTTATAAATGGATTATAAAAAATGTGGGCAGAAGTCTTCCTGGGATGGGTGAAGTGGCACTAAGTTTAACCATTTTCACTTTTCTCCCAATCACATTTGTTATTTTATACTAAACCAGTAGATTTTATATTAGTTTTGTTTTTGAACAGCCATCATACCTGGATTTCTCTGCCAACCACTAAAATTGTCAGGTATATGTACTTCCTGTAAGCCAGTCAAAATGCAGTTGTGGCTCAAAAATCCAGGAAGGTGTCATGACACTTTAAAAGTTTTGAAAATATATCATATCACTTTCCCCAGGCGGGTTACACATATACCATTTAGCAAGCCTGATGTTAATTGATTAGTTCTAGAGTAGCTCATGTGTTGTCACCTCTTTCTGTTTATATTTTTCCTGGAACTTTTTAGCATCCAAACTTGTCTTGCTCTATCACGCACAACTGATGTTATACATGATCAGCAAATTAACTCACTGCCTAAACAATTTCCTGTGGTTATTAGTCAGTCTGATCAGAAGCTGCTCTAAGCTACACAACAAATGGGCAAGTCTAATTTGAAAAGTGTTTTAAAAAATAGATGAAGCAAAACACTCAGCTCTACAGTGTAGAATATAATGTTCCCTTTAAAGTGAAGACATGCTGGACATGACAAGGTTGTGTTTACACAAAGGATTAGGTTTCTCAGAGCTGTGAGCTTTAAGGAATTTGCACAGAAAAGGGAATTTGGATTGGACTTAACAAACATTCACTAAGCACCTGCGGGGCTGACTCTGCTGCAGGTATAGGAGAAAGAAAGTATTCTTGCCCATATGCTATCGAAAGCAGCACGAAATCAGACCTAACGGAGCTCAAATCCTACATCGCAAACTTACCAAGAGCAATTCACTGACTGGTTCTTTTTTAAAAATATTTTTATTGAGAAATATCCAAACACATACAGTTCAACCAAATTATACAATCAATGGCTCACAGTACCATCACATAGTTGTGTATTCTTCACCATGATCATGTTTAGAACTCTTGCATACTCCAGAAAAAGAAATAAAAACAAAATAAGAACTCATATATCCCATACCCCTTGCCCCTCCCTCTCATTGACCTACACAGTATTTCAACCTACCCAATTTTTACCCTTTACCTCCCCCTATTATTTATTTATTTTCTTTAATCCTTATTATTATTATTTTTTTTTACTCATCTGTCCATACTCATCTGTCCATACCTTGTCCATACTCATCTGATAGAAGGAGCATCAGACACAAGATTTCACAATCACACAGTCACATTATAAAAGTGATATAGTTACACAGTCTTCTTTAAGAATAAAGACTACCGGAATAAAGTTCAACAGTTTCAGGTACTTTCCTCCAGCTACTCCAATACACCATTAACTAAAAAGGGATATCTCTATAATGCATAAGAATAACCCCCAGGATAACCTCCCCACTCTGAAATCTCTCAGCCACGGAGCCTTTTATTTCCTCATTTCTCTCTTCCGCTTTTTGGTCAATAAGGCTTTCTCCTTCCCAGGATGCTGGGTACTGGCTCATACCCGGGAGTCTGGTCCCACGTTGTCAGGGAGATTTATACCCCTGGGAGCCATGTCCTATGTAGGGGGAGGGCAGTGAGTTCACCTGCCAAGTTGGCAGTGAGTTCACCTGCCAAGCTGAGAGAGATGCCACATCTGAGAAACAAAAGAAACTCTCCAGGGGTGACTCTTAGGCATAATTACTAGTAGGCTTAGCCTCTCCTTTGCAGGAATAGGCTTCACAGGGGCAAATCCCAAGATTGAGGGCTCAGCTTATCGAATTCATTGTCCCTACTGCTTGGGAGAATAATAAGAATTCCCCAGATGGGGAAGTTGAATATTTCCTCTTTTCTCCCCAGTCCTCCAAGGGGACTTCGCAAATACTTTTTTATTCTCTATTCAAATTACTCTGGGATATATCAGGAGTATATATCAGGGTATCACACTAACCTGCACAAACCAACAAGATCTCATGCCCTATTCAAGATTCCATGTAATTATGGTGTTCAAGTAAACTGACCATACAAGTTAAATTAGATAATGTGCTACCCAAAATATTAATTTTGCACCAAATGAACATCTCTCCCTTTGACCTTGCACAGATATTGAAGTTTGAAAATATGGGCAATAACATCCTTCACCCAGTGTTCTGATTTACCTTAGTACTGTCCAGATCAGCCTCATTCACATTTCTAGATGAAGTTTGATCTCTTTTTCAGTTTTTTAAACAATTACTGAATAGGGTAATGCTGACTTTCATAGCTTCAGTGCTCTAGCTCTGTGTCTCAGGTGTAACATAAATAGCTGAAGTTCACTGATTGGTTCCTGAAGACAAAATTTTTATTTTTATGACTATAAAAGGAATAAATTTAGAAATTTGCCAGACTTCACAAAAGAACAAATAAAAGAAATTTACCATTACAGATCTGACAGCTGTTAAAAATGTCAGTTATTTCCTTCAATCTATTTTTCTTTGTTCATCTATGTGTGTGCATAATGTAACATATGTGTATAATTTCAATTATAGAATTGTTATTACTAGTATCGAAGATATTAATTTAAATAGTTTTATGTTTACATTATATAGTAATATCTGTTCATAATTTTAGAAGCTCAATATTTCTGACGGTTTTATGATTGAAATAGTACAAGAAGCTTTAAAGCAAAAATAAGCCTTGTTTTGTCCTCCTCAGAGGAATAAACTTGCAATTTTTTTTGTTTCTTGTATATTTATCGCTGTCATTTAATAACATGTATATTTTAACTTTTAAGATTAGACAGCATATATTGTCTTTCTACTAGGAAGACAAAGGCTTAGTTCTCTTAACATGTTTATATTTCTCCCCAGACATTTATCTTCCCTCATTAATCTAAAGTTATTATATAAAATATTAGTTGCATCAATATTCAGTGTTTACAATATTTCGGTTTTGCAAATACTATTCACAGCTGGATCAAAGTTATGTGTTAGAATTCCTTTCTTGTATAACTTTTCATTTTCTCTGACATTCATAATTAAATTTATCTTTAATTGATAAATTTTCTGTGTACCTATGACCAATTCATCCCCACAATCTCTAACAAAACTATAACAGCCCTTTGAATTTATTCAAACATGTAAGGCAAATTATAAATTCTAGATTCTTATATCAAAATGCCTTCTGTAGTTCTCTGACCATCTAAATAGAAGAACTTTAAATAGACAAGTTCTTCCAAGGGTCTGCTGTACAGATCTCATTATGAAATTTCTCTTTGTGATCAAAATGGTGATTTCCTTTCCCTCTCTCCTATTTAGATCCGTATTTTTCTGAATTCCATGAACACTACTGATTTACTCTGTGTGTTTTTATGAAGTTCATACTGAGAAAAAAATTGCATAAAAACTGCATTTTGGGGACTTCTGATGTTTAGATTTTTGGGACCTCTTATGGCTAGTCTATCTGCATACTTGCATATTAGCTTTGCTGGATATAAAACTCTATGTTGAAAATAATCTCAGCATTTTGAAAATTTTGTTCCACCCTTTTCTAGATTTCATTATTGTTGTTGAGAAATGTGATATTACTTTGATACATGGTTTTTAGACTTTTTTTTCTGGACAGATTTTAACTTCTTTTTATTATCCCTACTGGTGTCATATATGGGGTCTTTTAAAATATGACTATCCAGGTCCTCCATTTTTGGTAGAATTTCTTTGATTAAATCTTTAAAGTTTTCCTTTTCTCATTTTTCATCTCTCTATGTCCACTTAGTAGGAGTTTGAACTTCTAGATTAGCTAATTTTTTCTCTCCCAACTCCATCTTTGTCTTTTCATTCTTTCTTAGAATGTCTTCAAATTTATCTTCCAATATTGCTATTAAATATTTTATTACAGGTGTTACATTTTTAATTTTTGAGAGCTATTTCTTGTCTTAACATATTTCATCCTTATTACCTCTTGATCCTCTTTCATGTATGCAATATTTCCTTCAATGCATTTGAGGATACTACTAATAATAGCTTTCTTGTTTTTTCTCTACTCCTGAACTGCTTTGGTTTCACATTTCTTCATTTTATATATCTATTTCCCTCTTTATCTTTCATATTACATCTTTTTCAAATAAATGTCTGTTCTTTTTTTGGCTCTTTGCTAATCTTTATGACTATACTACCATAAAGTTGATTGGATGATTTTTGTGAAATGGTAGATTATCCTGTAGGATGATTGGTAGGTACATGAACTATCTTTCATTGGGCAATTATCCAAATGCCGAAATCAACCGATGTTTTTTTTAATGGGTTAGTACATTTCGCCCGAGAGAAATTTTCTGCCTTTGTCATGAGGATTTGACACTGAGTCATTCTTGTTGCTGAGTAAGGGAAGGAAAGAGTAGGCAGAATTTGATTTCATTTTCCTGAGTTAAGTCTGTAACCACATCTTCACCCTCCACAATGTCTAGTGTCTTTAAAATTCATAATCTCTGAATTTCCATCCTTCTGCAGAGTTGGAGAAGAGTTAGTTGTTTGATTAGGTAGGTAGGAGTCCTGCTTCTTCTATAGACATCCCAACAACCCTTCTTGTCTTTAAGCCTTCCCACTCCCCTTCTGTCTGTGATTCTCAGCTTTTCCAGGGTTCTGCAGAACTAACTATGCTCTTTATATAGTTTTCTTCTCTTTAACAGGCACTTAATTTTCAGCTATCAAGTCAGTTAACACTCATACATCTGATTTCCTGTTCTTTAGGGTTTTTTTAACTTTTTATTTTGTGATAATTGTATTTTCACACGCAGTTTTAAGAAATGATACAGATTTCTTGTATACCCTTTACCTATTTTCCCCCCATGTTAGCATATTGCATAAGTACAGAACACTACTGCAAACAGGAAATGGATTGATTCAATCCAGCAGACTTACTTAGAGTTCACAAGTTTAACATGCACTCATCTGTATGTACATGTGTAGGTGTAGTTTTCTGCTATTTTATCATATGCATAGATTTATGTAACTATTATACAAAATAAAGGTACAGAACTATTCCATCACAAAGGTCTCCTGTGCTTTTGTAATCAAAGACACTTCTCTTGCTCTCAACTCCTGTCAACCACTGATCTGTTTTCTATCACTATAATTTTGTCTTTTCAAAAATGCAATATAAATGGAATCATATAGTAGTGTGTGACTTTTTTTTGAGATTTAGCTCTTAAAATTCAGCCTAAATACCTTGAGATCCATCCAAATTGTAAATTGTTGAGGTCCAATAGTTTATTCCTTTTTTTTTTTTTTTTTTGCCAAATAGTAGCCCATGATACGAATATATCACAATTTGTTTAATCATCACCCATTGATATTTGGTCACTACCAATTTTTGGCTGATATAAACATTCATGTTGAGAATAAAGGCCCAAGAGTACAATTGCTGGATTGCATGGGAAGTACATGCTTAGTTTATTATGAAACCTCCAAACTACTTTCCAGAGTTGCTGTACCATTTAATATCTATACTAGCAATTTATGCGTGATCCAATTTCTTCCCATCTTTTGCCAGCATTTGATGTCTTCATACATTTTTTTAATTTTAGCCATTATTTTACCTTTCTAATAGTTATATAGTGATATTAATTTTATTTTCTCAAATATTTTTCCCCTCTTTTCTGCCTTATGCTTATGTGTTCTATTTGTTTTCATTTATTATACCTTTTTATTCCTTTATTTTCATATTAGTAAAAGTTTACAAGAGAGTAAAAGTAACAACATGTGTTTAATTGACCATGTTTAACCAATTTTAAGTGTCTTGATATTTTACCAAATTACTTTACAGAAAAATAGATGTGATTTTTATCTTATAGTCAGTTTATAGTCAAATATGTGTCTGTTCCCTTAATTGAGAGTAGAAGAATACTGTAACTAAGTAATTTCTGTGCCCCCAAAACTTACCATAGTTCTATCACTTAATAAATATTGGGTACTGTTCTAGTTTGCTAGCTGCTGGAACGCAATATACCAGAATCAGAATGGCTTTTTAAAAGGGGAATTTAATAAGTTGCTAGTTTACAGTTCTAAGGCCGAGAAAACGTCCAATTAAAACTAGTCTGTAGGAACGTCCAGTCAAAGGCATCCAGGGAAAGATACCTTGGTTCAAGAAAGCCAATGAAGTCAGGGTTTCTCTCTCCAGTGGAAGGACATATGGCAAACACAGTCAGGGCTTCTCTCTCATTTGGAAGGGCACGTGGTGAACATGGCGTCAGCTGCTAGCTTCCTCTCCTGGCTTCCTGTTTCATGAAGCTCCCCGGGAGGCATTTTCCTTCTTCATCTCCAAAGGTCACTGGCTGGTGGACTCTCTGCTTCGTGGTGCTGCAACATTCTCTGCTCTCTCTGAATCTCTTTTATTCTCCAAAATGTTTCCTCTTTTATAGGACTCCAGAAATTTATCAAGATGCACCCAAATAGGTGGAGACATGTCATCACCTAATCCAGCTTAACAATTACTCATAATTAAATCACATCTCCAGGGAGATGATCTGATTAAAGTTTCAAACATACACAGTATTGAATAAGGATTATTCTGCCTTTAAGAAATGGGATTTTGATTAAAACATGGCCTTTCTAGGGGACATACATCCTTTCAAACCAGCACAGGTATAAATTTGATTTCTGAATGACTGAGATGTTCCAAGACAGAAGAGTGAGCAACCATAGTAGGACGTTAGAGATCAGGGTTTGAGAGTTCTCTCATGAAGTCACGGAATAGAAGGGACTTGTGTTATACTTTGAAGAGGAGCTATCCTGGGGTCGGGCTGTGTGTTATGCCCTGCTGTTGAATTAAAGACATCTATCAGGGAAAATATGTTAAAAATAGCTGCATAGTTCAGGTTGGATAGAAAGTAGAGTTTGTGTAGCTGAATGAAAGGAAATGAAGACAGAAAGATAGATTGCGACCAGACAGTAAATACCCTTTGTGATGGTTTGGAGGCATTATGGACTCCCAGAAGTTATGTTCTTTAAAGTTAATCCATTCCTTTGGGTGCGAATGTCTTGTGGGTGGGACTTTTTGATTACGTTTCTCCAACTGGGGTATGGTCCATGGTGGTTCTTAATCTTCTTACTGGAGTCCTTTATAAAGGGGATGAATATGGAGAGAAACACACAGGGAGAATGCCATAGAAACGTGAAGCTGAAATCAAAACCTGTCAGTGAAGGGAGGGATCAGTGGACACTGCCATGTGCCTTGCCATATAAAAGAGAAGTCCAGGATTTCCAGGTAGACAGTCTTCAGGAAGATCTTCAGGAAGAAAGTATCATCTGGATGATCTGGATATTTCCATGTCCTCAGAGCTGTAACCTATAAACTAACAATTTCCCATTGTTAAAAACCAACCCATTTCTGGCATATTGCTTTTGGTAGCCTAGCAGACTAAAATATCCTTGAATGCCCAGTTAAAGACTTTGGTCTCTTTCCCATAGTCTTTGGAAAGCCATAAGGAGTTAGTGTTTAGAGGCAGACTAATGAAAGCTGAATTTAGTAAGAGTAATCTGGTGGAATTAGCTGCCAGACTGTTGTTATTCATGTACAATCTCTACATCAGGAGTCAGGTCTAGGAAGAGTTTCTGTAATGAACTAAAGGAAGCCCTTCACAGTGGAAAGAGCTCTGGCAGTCATCAGAATCCCCATCAGGCAAAGAAGAACAGAGACCAGGCACATTTAAGGACCTTAAATCTAGGACTATGTTTGCCTTGTTTTCTGTCCTGGCTATCAAAGTCTCACAACGACAGAAAAATAATGCCACCCCCCATAAGTTTTTTATCTTCCACATATTTTAAAGGTAATCTATCATTTAATATCACTTGCAACCCTGCATGAAAGGTGTTTTTGCTCTACTTCTATAGATGAGGTGACTTGGTCCTATGGATATGTTCTGACAGGCCACAAATGGGGGTAATGAAATAATACCCAGTATTAAAAAAAGCAGGGGGGCGGGCCGCGGTGGCTCAGCGGGCAAAGTGCTTGCCTGCTATGCCGGAGGACCTCGGTTCGATTCCCGGCCCCAGCCCATGTAACAAAAACGGAGAAACAGAATACAATAAAAAACAAGAAAATGTTTAAAAATGTTTCCCTTTCTTCCTTCTATCCTTCCTTCCTTCTCTCTGTCTTTCCTTTAAAAAAAAAAAAAAAAAAAGCAGGGAAGTAGAGAGAGAGAAGGAGAAAGAAACTGAACTATGGTCTAGAGAATCTTCAAGAGTAATCCAGTGACTATCACTAAATCAAAAGAATAGTAGTGAAACTCCATACGTGAAAGAAAATCAAGTGGGCAGTGCACAATGGAATTCAGAGTGAAATAGGAACAGGTGATCCAAAAGGAGTCCTGAGCAAGGACTTCCAAAGCATTGCAGTTGCAATCCTTATTTGCTTTATTATCCCCTAATATATGAGCAGATTAGCCCAACATAAAGAACTAGGATAGTTTCAGACACAGATTTAAAAGGGAAGTAAGATCCTTGTGGAAGAAGGCCTGAAGACCAGAGGAGGCTTCCTAAGGTTCCACAGCAGGGGTAGTGGCTAAAACAGCAGTAGGAACCCCTCTAAGCTTCTCTCCAAGGCGAGGATGCAATTTTCTCCATCACATAATGGCCAGGATTCCTCCTGTTGCAATTCAACTTTTCACCAAGACTTCAGGACTCTTCCACCTCCTCAAATGTAGCTCAGACCAGTGAGAGGAAGGCTTCTCTTCAGAGCTGCACATAGTGATTTACTGCAATGAGTTTCTGAGAATCACTCCCCTGAACTCTTAACTACTTGACTGAAAAAGAAGATATGGTCCCCCATGGAGGATTACTGCTGTATCCAGGACTGAAAGCATATTTTCCTGCCTGGAAAAGATGAGGGATCTTGGGAGAATTGTCAAATATGGACTGAGTTCTGTCTGCCTCATTGGAAAGCATGGCTTAGAGGGACTGATGTTGGCAGGAGTCCAACTGACTCATCAGTGATACAAGTTTCTACTTGGAGATGGCCATGGGACAGGTCCATGGACTGATTTTGACATTCAGAAACCCAGCAAGATGTTCTGTATGCCTGCTGTAGGCAGTGTTTAGGACCATCATCATTTGTCATCTCCAAAGATTGGAAAAATTGATGTCCTTCCTTCTCTACAGAAGAAAGAGATTTTATTTTCAATGTTTGTTTGATTTGGAAATCATACCATGTTCAGATGCAGCTCGGCAAACTATGGACCCAGTCCTGCCTGCAGACTGTTTTTATACATCTAGTGAAGTAAGAATGGTTTATTTGTTAAAGGGGATGTAACAACAACCACGTCAATGATGAAGATATGGAGCAGAGATCATGTGTCACCTGCAAGGCCTAAAATATTTACTATCTGACTGTTTTTTTTTTTTTTTTTTTTTTTAAAGAGAGAGGGAGGAAGGGAAGGAAAGACAGAGAGAAGGAAGGAAGGATGGAAGGGAGGAAGAAAGGGAAACATCTTTAAACATTTTCTTGTTTTATTGTATTTTGTTTGTTTGTTTGTTTTTTACATGGGCTGGGGCCGGGAATCGAACCGAGGTCCTCCGGCATGGCAGGCAAGCACTTTGCCCGCTGAGCCACCGCGGCCCGCCCACTATCTGACTGTTAATAAAAGAGTTTGTTCCTCTCTGGTCTAGCAGAAAGAACATGTGGAATGGAATTAAAATTTTAACAATTTGACTGTGAGTTCTAACTCCACCCATTGTCTGTCCAATCCTGGGCAGACCATTTAGTTTTTGCCTTTAGGCTTCCTTACCTGGGAAATACTGTACACAGAACTTCCCTATTGCAAAAAGTCTTGCAGAAAAGAAATGTATATAACTATGTGCCATGGGTCAGGTTCATGTGTCAACTTGGCCAAGTGGTGGTATCTGTTTGTCTGGTTGGGCAAGTGCTGGCCTGTCTGTTGCGATGAGGACATTTGATAGAATTAGATCATGATCATGATCATGTCAGCTGCATCCACAGCTGATTCCATTTGTAATCAGCCAAGGGGAGTGTCTTCTGCAAAGAGTGATGCTCAATCTAATCACTGGAAGCCTTTTAAGGAGGATTCAGAAGAGACAGGCTCTCTTCCTGCTTTGGCTGGTGAGCCTCTTCTGTGGAGTTCATCCAGACCCTCCATTGGAATCCTTGGCTTCACAGCCAGCCCTGCGGATTTTGGACTCTGTATTTCCATGGTCACGTGAGACACTTTTATAAATTTTATATTTGCAAGTATTCCCCGTTGATTCTGTTTCTCTAGAGAACCCTAACTAATACACTATGTGAAGTCTAGCATTTGAGAAAGAAATGACTAGTGCCATTAGGGTGGAAGTTCTGGAATATTCCCCAAGAGAGCGACAGAAATTGGGCTACTGTTTAGTTTCTTGATATAGGTATTGGTTATATCGGTGTATTAGTCAGGGCTCTCTAGAGAAACAAAACCAACAGGAGATATCTGTAAATATGAGATTTATAAAGGTGTCTCTTGTAACCATAAGAATGGTAAAGTCCAAAATCTGGGGGCAGGCTCTGAAGCTGTGGCTCCGATGAAGGGTCTGGACGAACTCCAAAGAGGAGGTTCACTGGCTGAAAAAAGAGTGAGAATCTCTCTTCTTCCTTAAACGCCTTAAACTGATTGGATTATCTTATTGTGGGAGGCACGCCTTAGTTGCTCACAGATGTGATCAGCCACAGATGCAATCAACTGACTGATGACTTAATACACCAGTCTTTAGTTTATCAGCCAGCCAAAAAATATCCCTGCAGCAACTGTCAGGCCAGTGCCTGCCTAATCAGGCAACTGGGAATAATCGCTTGGCCAAGTTGGCACGAGAATCTCACTATCACAATGGGTATGCTCAGTTTATGAAAATTCATCTCCATATATGTTCCCCTAGGAATGTTTTTCCAAACGTAAATTATACACTATAGCAAAAAGTTTTGAAAAGTACATGTACCCATGACAAACTCTAGGATCTGTCCTGTAACTACTTGTTGAAGAGTGCTTTGAAAATTATTGCTTTTTTTATTTCCTTGCTTTGTATATATGTTATACTATACAATAAGAAAAAGTAAAAAAAAAAAAAAAGTAAAGTACATGTAACGGAGAGGTTTTTGTTTGTTTGTTTGTTTCTTTTTGGGTGCATCATCCGGGAATCGATCCCGGGTCTCCCGCATGGAAGCGAGCATTCTACTTCTGCACCACCTGTAAACCCTGCTTTTTTTGCAGACCGTGTATAAAATAACTTGCAGAAGCTTCATCCTTTATACAACAAGGGATGGGAACACTGACTTGGCTTGACCATTCCCCGTGAAGTCATGCTGCAGATTTTCCCATCCAGACTTCTTATCTATGAAATTAGAGCTCAATATTCTCTCCATCTCACCTCTGGGCCTGGAGAGGTAAACAACCTTTAATGGTGCTGGTCAAAACGCTATTTCAATTCATCTTTGGCCTATGTGACATCATAGTAGGAACAAACATGCAAGTCTCTTAGAGGTCTGTCTTGTCCACTGTTTTCTTGGATCTTGTAGTGTCTACCTCTGATCCTATGCTCTAGTCATGCTGGTCTTCTTACTGCTTCAAGCTATTTTACAATTCTGAACTTCCTCCACCAAAATACATTCTCCCCAGTAATCAGCCTGGAAAATGTCTGCTGATTCTTTGCATCCCAGATCAAGTGTCTCTTTTCCTACACATATGAAATTTTCCCAGACCTCCATGCAACAACGCTGACCACTTTCCACTGTGTATTACACACTCACTCCTAGGAAAGCATGTGATTATTTATCTGTATGTTTGCTGATCCTGGTACCTGAGAACTCTTGAAGAGAAGAAGTGTGCTGTTTATTGTAATGCCGCCAGTGTGTGACACATAGCAGAAACTCAAATAACCAAGTGAATGAGAGTCCTTATTTTAGTAAGCCAATATACTAAGACAACATTTGTTTTACCATTTATATGGTTCCCTCTAGTGAAAAATATCTCCCAGTACTTTAACTTTTTTAAAAAACTGTAGTTTCATGTCAATGAATTTTAATACATATGGTGTTACAAGTTTTTTGTTTATTTAAAAAAAATGTTAATTGCTATTTAGGAAAGTCAAAAGAAAATTCAAAGGCGCACACTGCCATTATCTCACCGTGGGAAATATACTTAAACTCCATGCTTTACTTTCTGTACCTTTAAAATAGCTTTAAAATGCTACCATCTAAAATTATTAAATAAGACTTAGCTTTCGCTATTTCTATTCGTCAGAACGGCTTTAGTTATAATGCCTATAATAACCACTAGATGGCAGGGTTCCCATTTCAAAGGGAGCGTTACCTTGTTTCAAAATAAAACTTACAACAAACAGAATTTGAAATGTGTTTATTTGCACATCTATAAATATGGCACATCTGATCCAGTTTTCCATAGGGTTCCATGGTTTTCAGTGATTTGGAGCCAGTTTTTAAAAAATGAGATTGAGAAAGTTATTTGATGTGCAACCATATTATTTCAAATTAATCAGAGTTGACCCCTATTTCTTTTTCAATCAGACATTGCAGGTCCAGAGTGTCATTAGCTGAAAAAATAAAAGTGGAACCATTCATTAAGTAGCGTGTGGCATTTTAGCACAGTTTCAGTTCCACAGAGCCCTAAGCAAGTGTCAGTTTGAACATCTCTGGAATTTCTTCATAGTTCCAGAAAGTCAAAGCAACACCTGCTAAAGTTTGTTAGATTCTTGACATGGCACTCATCGCTGTTTAAAAAACATTCCTACTCTGGCCAGTTGGAACTGGCTGAGACCAAATATTGTAAAGGTAAATTGAACTGAATTTCCAGAGAAGTGAAGATGTTTTGATTAACTAATTGAATGTTTGTGGTTAATACTTGAAAAACAAATGGCATGTATACAAGCGATGATATTTTCATTATTATTACCAGTTATTATGATTATTTTTGTTGCTGACTTTTTTATTTCCAAAAATTTAAATGTGTGTCCAAAAATTTAAGTGTCAAAGAAAGAAATGCATTTCTTCTAAATCTAACAGTGTAGACTAAATCTGTTTGAACCGAAAGAATTTTTTTCCTCTTGCAAATTCCATGCTAACATTTTGTTAGAGAAATAAAGGAATCTCCAGACTTCTCTGAAAATTCCGAATTTGCCAATTTCCTAAGTTTATCAGAGCTTGCCAGACACTCGAGCTCAAACAAAATTATCCCAAACCAGGTATCTGCAGCATTTGTAACACTACCTTTCTACTCACAAAACAACACAAAACACAAAAAAGAATTCCTCCTGACATAAAACAATGCAGTACATCATGTGGTCTTGAGGGTAAAATGTGAAGGAAAAAGCATAGATAGAAGCTACCTTCTATCTATTAAAAATACAAAGCAAAATAAACTAGATTATACTAGAAACTTTTTCCCTTGTAATAGACAATAGGGTTTTAACATTTTTCCCTGGCTGTCTGTCTAGGCAGTGTTTAGACACAAAGTATTTTAATATATCATGTTTCCATCTTCCTGCCTAATCCTCCTGCATTACAATGCATCATAGCACAATGGAGATGCATGCATGCTGAATTTCCATAAATTACACAGCCCGACATTTTCATAAAGACAAATTCCAATTGTAAACTATTAAACCTAATTCAGTGTCCTTTGATGTTTTTGCAAAAGACTGGAGGTGGGGGTGGGGTGGGGGAGGTAGCTTAGACCTTCCCACATGGGAATAGTTCCTTGGAGTAGGTGACTGGAAAGGAGAGAGGCAATATTTTTGCCCTTCATAACCCTTTATAACTTGATGCATTCTTCTGAAACCAGTTAGTCCCTTTTCAGAAAATCATAAAAAATAAAACAACTTAAACACTGGGAACAAAATACACATCACTCTACTGAAATCTAAACTCTGAATCAAAGAAAGCCTTTTTCACTGAACCCATGACTTGATTTCAACCTCTAAGGGGAAAGCCAAGTCTAACTGCTCTTAAGCAATATAGTTTTACTCTTCAGATTATTTAAGATTATTATTTTTTCTTTGTTTCATAGCTCTCTCTTTCCTAGCTTCCTTGTAACTAGCAAGGTAGATCAAAGCAAACTCCATCTAGCCCTCTCTGTTCAGGTACCCTCAAGTTTTCATCATTTGGCTGTGGAATTTCCTCAGCAGATTTGTTTTCAACATCCTGTTGACATAATTTAACATAAAGGTTTAAAGAATTCTGTGACCCTTCTCCCTTCCTGTTGACTTTCACTCCTCTGCAGCAGGCTCTTTTAAATCTGAAAGCCATACTACTTCCCCCTCATGCAGGAAAAGTATGTAAAGCAAACAGAGAAAAGCAAATACAGTGTCTTTTCAAGGGCTGCTCAGTTGCTTGCTTTGGTCTGAGCGGTGATGCAGGGAGTGAGGATTCTGCGCAGGGGGCAGGTCGGGACCATGGATACACTTCTAAATCCTGCTGGATTAGCCCTTTCCCAGGGTGGCTTTGTTATGAGATGTGCAGTGTGATGAATTCCGGGAATCCTACACACTTCCTATGCAAATGCAAGTCCTTTTAATCGCAAAAGACTTCTCTTAAATCAGGGCCACTACCTTGAACTAGTGAGCTGGAAGATTCCAGCATCCTATAATTACTCCTGATGGGATCATCCATTCACATCTCTGGGAAGAGGGTTTTTTCCCAGCTATGGTGGCAAGTGCTGGCTGGAAACCATGGGGCCAGGCCCAGAAATCCCAAGGAATCAAAATATCATTAACAGAGAAGTAAAGCCAAAAGGTCCTTTAACAGCAACTTGAACTTAGGAAGCATAAACAATACAAAGCAGCAGTTGATAGCACCCAGCTTGCGGAATTCTTTGGGTGTAAGGCTGAGGTGTTGGTGGAAGGGAATGAGTATCAGACTGCTCCCTTTCTTTTGAACCACAGTATCTTTCATGTGCTTGACAATTTCTCTATTCTTGCTCATCTTTCCAGAGAGAGATCTCTGCTGGTTGAAATGAGTCCTGTCAAATCCGTGAGGTTTCCTGTCTGCTTCCTACAGATCCAAATGAAAGGATAGAGGATGAGTTTTAGTTTGCAGGAGATCTACAGCAGTGAGGAACAGGTAGATGGTAGAGATCATATAGGAAGCTAAAGACAATTTTCTAGGCAAAATAATTTTTTTTGTCATTTTTTTGAAACCCTCCCAGAGGTCTTCATAGATAGTTTTCTTCTCTTGATACCCATGGCTACTAATATGGAGTCTCTGCTTGTTGTGGTCTTTGGCATTAAAAGTGCCCATACATATACCAGGGGCACTTGTGACATACATAATCCCTGTTCTGATTTTGGTGGGTGCAGTTTTGCTAAGCTCTCTTTCCTTTATTCCTGGAACATGATGCTAGCCTTTCCTACGAAAGGAGTTCCTGTCCACTTTTTTCATTAATTTGATTTCGTACGTATTATATTATGGCATGGACTACTAGCTCTTGCCATTAGCACTCTCTTTTTCTTTTATAGAATCAGATCTGTTGGTTGGTCACGTGGCTGACCAGCTAAAGACAACATTTACCAGCCTCTCTTCCAATTGGTTTTGACCATGTGACTGCATGTAGGCAAATGGTGTGGGAATAAACGTGCTGTGTGCAATTTCACGCTTTTAAAAAGAAGGAATGTATAAAATCCTTCCCTATTCTCTTCCTGATCACTGGAAAGTACATGCTGTGGCAAGAGCTCGAGCATTCATCTAGACTACAAGATGGAAACTGCATTTTAAGGAAAGCAGAACAAGATGGAAGGAGCTTGGCCCCTGCAGCGTGTGAATGTATACCACATTTGGAAACCTCACCCTTGTTCAAGCATTATTATATTGGCGTTCATCACATCTAGCAGAAATCTCTGTGGATGTCACCATCCCCTACTTTTCAGTAAGAGGCTGTTTTTTCCTCATTATGTGAATCATTTTCATCAAACCCGGAAGCAGAATCATCACCGCTTTCTCCCATTGCTGAAATGATTTGAAGAGGTACAATTCTACGTTACGGCGATGTAACTTTGCCTGTGATTGGTTTCTCCCCTCCCTATCTGCCTTTTGCCATACTGTTATGGCATTGTCGAGAGGTAGTGCTTTTCATCAGTGACAGCGCACGCATTTGTTTAGAACCTGCTACTTTCCAGGCTCCTCTAAGTACCAGAGATACTTCAGGTTTCCTCAAAGACCTTATTTTGTGCTAGAGGTAGACAGAGGTGAAAAAATGCACACACTAAAGATCAGAGGGAAGAATGTACAAGGGACAGACAATGATATTACAGAAGAGCAGGAGGAGGCACTGAGCTGGGCCCAAGCAGCTTTCACTTTTGTACTTTAAAAAGAATTCACATCCCTTTAACATTTCATTTCCACAATGCTGCTGGTCACAGAAGCTATTTTTTCTCTCTTTGTTGTGAGGAATGGAAAGTTAAATGGCAGTTAATTAATGAGCTTGGAATTATTGTGCATTTAGCTGTGAGCCCTACTCATATTGAGAAGTGACTTTAACTAGTACTGACAACTCAATCAATATCTAAGAATTAATTTATGGGCTTGCTTTCCTTCTGCACTCCTACAGCAAACATTTTCCATGCCACCAACATGTGCCAAGCATATGCCAGACAAGCAATATAATCAATAATTATTTGTTGAGTAAAAGAAGGAAGAAAGGATTGAATGAATGCTATATGGTCTAGCCTATATTACTAACCAGACTAAAAGAAACCACAATTTCTATTTGTTTGCATGAACTGCCTTGCCAAAAGTTGAAGCTTTTAAAGTCTGTCTGCTTTATTATTTAAATTGTTACTATTGAAGCAAAAAAAAGAAGGAAAACATAGGTAGCTGTATCATTTGGGTTGGTGTAGGGAGACCTGAGTTAGACTCCCAACTTGACTTACTTGCTGGGTGGTCCTTGGTTTGATAATTAGCCTCAATGATCTCAAATTCCATATCTGCAGTTTGGGCATCATACCTACCTGCAATATTCTTGTGACACTCAAATATAATATCTGTGAAACTGTTTCCAAAACGATTGAAGCTCATGGCAAATGCTCAATAAATGTTAATGTAATATGTATTTTTTTTTTTTTTTTAAAGAGAGGGAGGAAGGGAAGGAAAGAAAGACAGACAGAGAAGGAAGGAAGGATGGAAGGAAGGAAGGGAGGAAGAAAGGGAAACATCTTTAAACATTTTCGTATTTTATTATATTTTGTTTGTTTGTTTGTTTTTTACATGGGCTGGGGCCGGGAATCGAACCGGGGTCCTCCGGCATGGCAGGCAAGCACTCTTGCCCGCTGAGCCACCGCGGCCCGCCCCTGTAATATGTATTTTAATAATACCACAGTTTGCTGTTTTATTCACATTTTAAATATACAGAAAAGTGCATTTCAAAAATATCCATTTCCCCACCACTAGGATTTAGTAATGTTAAAGTTACACACAAGCTCTTTGATAGCAGGTGAGTATTTCACATCTTTTTTTTTCCCCTTGAAGTCATTTTCTCCTTTCTGTTTTCCCATATATTATTCAAATGTATTTTCATAATATAAAAAAGTCTTTTATTTTTCCACCATCTTCCTTCACTGTAAAAAAAATTTATAAAATTTGAAATTAAATAATTTATTTCTGAGGCTATTAAGCCCTAAATGTTTTTCAGTTTCTTCTGGGTTAAATTCTCAATTAAAAATCGATATGAAATTGATAAAACAGTATAGACATATTAAAATATTGATAATATGCTAAACCTAAAAGGTAAAATATTTTGGAAATGCATTTAGTTTTTTGCCAATGCCTATAATATAAGTTTTTAATATATTCCCTTTGTTAGGTTTTTCCTTTTTTGCTGAGTTTCCTAGCTTGAAATATGTTTCTGCATCTATTAAAATGATTAAAACAGCTTTTTTCATTTATTTTATTGATATACTTAATTACAGAGATAGATTTTCAATTGATAAAACACCTTGCATTTCAGAAATAAATTCTGATTGCTGGTAATATAGCATTTTTTTTTCAATACTGTTGGATTCAAGTTGCTATATCCTTTAATGACTTTTGATTTTTGTGCCTATGTTCATGAGGAATATTAGCCCAGAGTTTGATTTTTTATTTGTTTATTTTCATATGGTGACATATTTTTGAACTTTTTATTCCTTCCACCATTACCCTGCATCTTTAGTATATATTTCCACACATATTCCCCTGATTTCTGTCCATATAAGCATGGACTGGAAATATACTAAATCTTTCCCCAGGAGAGGATGCAAGTACTAGAGTAATATTTACTCTTAAATTTGATATCATATAACTTAAATCTATGATATAAAGTTAATATAACTTATATGATCAGGGAATAAGAGGGGAAAGAAAATGAAATATTTGCTTCATGTATATACAAACATATTCATAACAAAACCAAGAAGAAATATTCTGATCACTTGGTCATAGCTCATATTTATAACTATTTTTATCCACTATCCATTCTATATTTCCTTTACCCTCAGCAACCACATTAGCTAACCATGGTTCTATGTCTGGTGGGATGATCTAAGCAATCCTGAACTTTCTGGGCCATTGGTAATCCAGCCTGGATGGGGTTCTTACAGTTTATCATTGATTTTAATCACAGGGCATGGTAGTAATACGAGACATCCAAGGGGATCTCCTGTACTCCAAGCAAACTTATCTTACCTCCATTGTGTAGAGCAGTCTTTCCCCTTGATACTCAGAATCAGTTACCCCAGCCAGTATAGTAAATTCCCTTCTTTGTCTGTTGATTCAGAGGCATGAGGAGCCCAGAGTGGCTGGGTGGTAATGTTTTGTTTTTTTTTTACCTGGGCAGGCACCAGGAGTTGAACCCAGGTCTCCGGCATGGCAGGCGAGAACTCTGCCTGCTGAGCCACCGTGGCCCACCCTGGGTGGCAATCTTAACTTCCAGTCCAGTGGATCCATTGTTGTTCCTCCTGGTAGAAGCACTCCTCCTTTTGGAATGAAGATTTGTAGACCAGCAGAGGTTAAGGTCGCAAGGACAGGAAACAAAATTTTTTAGTGGATCATGAGAGGAAACAGTGAGTACTACTCCCACTTCTATTCCTTGATTCCTGGACCTGTGAATCCTGGCTTTGAGAGAAGCTATATCATAGGTTGGATGCTGTTTTAGAGCATAAACAGCATCTTGGAGAATCTTGCCCCAGCCATTCTAGGTATTGCCACCCAGTTGATTCTATAAATCAGTCTTCAAAAAGTCATTCCACCTTTCTGTCAAACCAATTGCTTCAGGATGATGGCAGATATCATAAGCCCAGTGAATTCCATGAGCTTGTGTCCATCCCCAGGAAGTGGGCTCCTTCATTAGAAGCAGTGCTGTGTGGAATATCATGACAGTGGATAAGGTATTCTGTAAATCCACAGATGGTAGTTTTGGCAGAAGCACTGCATGTAGAGAAGGCAAACCCATATCTAAACTATGTGTCTATTTAAGTTAGGATAAAATATTGTCCCTTCCATGTTGGAAGTGGTCCAGAGTAATCAACCTGCCACCAAGTAGCAGGCTGATCACTCAGGGAATGGTACTATATCAAGAACTGAGTGTTGATCTCTGCTGCTGGCAGATTGGGCACTGAGCCAAATCAGTCTTGGTGAGTGGAAGTCCAAGTTGCTGAAACCAAGCACAACCTCCATCCCTACCAACATGGCCACTTTGTCATAAGCCCACTGGGCAATGACAGGAGTGGCTGGAGAAATAGGCTAGCTGATACCTGCAGAATGGGAAATCCTATCTGCTTGATTATTAAAATCCTCCTCCATCAATGTCACCCTCTGGTAAGCACTCACATGGGATACAAATTCCTCATACTTTTTTTCCTCTCAGAAGACTCTAACTGCATACCTCTTGCTTAGACCTCTTGGTCATCAATCATGTTCATTTCAAGTTCCTGACTATTTAGCTGAAGCATTAACCATAGCCCACGAATCAGTATACTAATGTACCTCCAGGCATTTTTCCTCTAACCAATATAAACAACCAGGTGTTCTGCTCAAAATTGTGCCTACTGGGAGGATTTTCCTTCACCATTGTCCTTCAGGGATGTCCCAATAAGGAACTATAGTATTGCAGCTACACATTTTCACATGGTACCTGTATATTGTGCAGAATCTGTAAACCAGATCCAAGTTTTCTCTACCTCAGTCAACTCATGATCAGGAACTCCCCAAAGAAGTCTTAGCAGAATCTAGGGTTTCAGTGTCCACTCTCAGCATTATTAACCCATATGTCTCATTCAATTTCCTTGATGCCATTCCTTTCCAATCGATATGCTCATTTTAATAGCAGACATTCTGCAAGGTTGAGAATTCAATTTACATTGTAATTCAGCCATTTTCACAATCAGACTTTGGGTCTGATTTTCAGAAGTCTCAAGTCTATAGCTATACACCATAAAAGTTTCTTTCAGGGTACACAGAAACTTTCATGTACTTCATGTGGCTCGTAAGCTGGAAATTTGAAGACTTGAGCACATCCCTTTCTTTGACAACTGTATCCAGAGTATTTAGGAATAAGCAACCAACATCATTATATTTTTTAGCTCCACAAAACCCTGTGCAACAGTGGTTCAGTGGCAGAATTCTCACCTGCCATACTGGAGACCCGGGCTTGCTTCCCAGTGCCTGCCCATGCAAAAAACAAAACAAAATGAAACACAAAACAAAACAAAACAAAACCATTTGAGAAGCAGTATCCAAATGTTGTATTTTGCCTTTTTCTACTACAAATTCAAGCAATGAACTATCAATGCCACTTTGGTTATTGGAAATAGAGTTATTAACACCTTTGAATCTAATCAGATTAGAGAACCAACTCAGAAATCCAATCCTTAAGATTCTGTTCCTAAATAACCACTACTGGTACAAAATCTGTGTTAGTCAATGTTTTCTAGGACATAACCAATGCGTAAACATTATATAGGAATTGGTTCATGCAACTATGGGGATGGGCAAGTCCAAATTCCATAGTACAGGCCACAAGCTGGGAATCCTGATGAAGGTTTTTGATGAATTCCCTAGGAAAAGCTGGCTGACAGGAGACGAGATGGAAATACTCCCTTCTAACTGCTGAAATCATCAGGTCTCCTTTTAAGGCCTTTAACTGATTGGATGAGACTTCTCTCATTGTTGAATATATTTTCCTTAGTTGATTATGGATGTAATTAGCTGTATGCACTCGATTTACCAGTGATTTAAGTCCACAAAATATCCACATAGTAATAATCAGAAGAGTCCTTGTTTGACTAAATATCTGGATACCATAACCTAGGCAAATCTCAACCATTACAGTATCCCAATAATTCTAGCTTCACAAAATGAGTTTGGAAGAGTTGGCTCTTCCTTTATTTCCTGAAAGCATTTGGGTCTGATTGGTATTTCTTCTTTAATTATTTGTAAGATCTGTGAAGATTCTTAATTATGGGTTCAATTTCTTTATTGATGTAACCTTATACAATTTTAAATTTATTCTTGTTTTAACTTTGGTAATTTATATACTTTAAAGGATTCATTCTTTCTATTTAAGTTGACAAATCTATTGTCATAAAATTATTTATATTATCTGCTTACTAGCCTTCTAATTCTGTACTATGGTCTTTTTCCCATTCCTTTTTTTTTTCCGAAACATGGTTGTATATTCATCACCATAATCACTTTTAGAACATTTGTATCATTCTAGAAAAAGAAAGAAAAAGAGAAAAACTCATATATCCAATAACCTTTACCCCACCCTGTCATTGGCCACTAGTATGTCAATTTACTCAAGTCTTTTTTTTTTAACCCCTTATCCCCCTTCTACTATTTATTTCATTTTTTGTCCTTATTGCTTTACTTATCTGTCCATACCCTGGATAAAGGGCACATCCAACACAAGGTTTTCACAATCACACAGTCACATTGTAAAAGTTATATCTTTATACAGTCATCTTCAAGAATTAAGGCTACTGGAACACAGCTTAACAGTTTCAGGTACTTCCCTCCAGCCACTCCAATAGACCATAAACTGAAAAAGGGCTATCTATGTAATGCATAAGAATAACCTTCAGAATAACCTCTTAACTCTGTTTGAAATCTCTCAGCCACTGAAACTTTATTTTGTCTCATTTCTCTCTTCCCCCTTTTGGTCAAGAAGGATTTCTCATTCCCATGATGCCAAGTCCTGGCTCATCCCCAGGAGTCCTGTCCCATGTTAGTTGGAGACATTCATACCCCTGGGAGTCATGTCCCATGTAGGAGGGGGTGGGGCAGTGAGCTCACTTGTGGAGTTGGCTTAGAGAGAAAGGCCACATCTGAGCAACAAAAGAGTTCTCTGGCTTGGCTTTTCCTTTGCAAGGATAAGTTTCATATCTTCACTTCTCCCCCATCATTGTAGCCAGAATTTTAAGTAGCATTTATCTTTTCAAAGAATCAGCATTGGTTTTCTCTATTATCTTCCTATTTTCTATTTCATTGGCCTCTGCTCTTTAATATTTTTTCTTTCTTTTATTCATTCTCAATGTGGATCTTTATTTCTTTGATTATATATCTTTATTCTTTTCTAATATAAGCACTTAAATCTGTATGGTTTCATCTAACAACTGAATTTTATATATTGTTTGTTATAGTTCAGTTTAAAATATTTTCAAACTTCCCTTTTTATTTCTTCTTTGACCTGTGGAATATTTTTAAATACTTTTTTTTTTTTTTTTTTTTTTAGTTTCCAGATAATTTGGGTTTCTTTCTAGGTAGTTATATTAGTTTCCTAGGGATGCTACAGCAAAGTATCAAAACTGTGAGGTTTAAAACAACAGAAATATGACTCACAGATTTGGAGCTGAAATTCTGAAATCAAGGCATTGGGAGGATCATTCATTACTCAACGTGCATAGGGAAGAATCTGTTCTATGTGTCTTCTTGCCTCTGGTAGTGGTTTGTCAGCATTTAATGGTGTTGGTTCATGATGTTCTCTCTTCTGTCACTCTATCTCAATGTCCAAATTTCTTCTCCTTATAAGGACACTGGTCATGTTTGATTATGGTCCAGTCAAATCCAGTTTTGCTTCATCTCAATTAATGATGTGTTCAAAGATTCCAATTCCAAATAGGATCACCTTGATGAAATGGGGGTTAGGATGTGAACATATATTTTTGGGGCTAAAATTCAATCCATTAACAGCAGCCTTTGATACTGTTTTGTTTTTCTTACACAGCAATCATCAAAGTGATCCTATTTGTATGTAAATTAAGTTATTACAATTCCTCAAAAGTTACGACAACACAGAATATATAGCACTTTTATTATATGTATGAGTTAGGAAAGTAATGATGCCAATTATGCCACAAGGTCCATCATTGCTTGTAAGACATTCCTTAATTTCAGTGATGTTAAAATGTAAAAAGCCAGCACTGTGCCTTAGAACTGATTGAATGTATTGTTTCTTTAGCTCCAAACTCATGGCCTTCCCCCTTTTAGCAAAATCCATGGTGATTACAATAGCCTCAAGGCTCTTCTGTAATCTACCAAATCCCTTCCCTGCCTTCTTCCCTCTCTCATATCCTGCTCTAATCACTCTTTTTCACACAGCTCTTGCTGCTCCAGCCATTCTGAACTTGTGGTAGTCAAAGATTCCAAATAAACTCCTCCCTTGGGGCCTTTCTATTTCCTGTTCCTTCTGCCTAAATGTGAATTTCTTCTCCACCAAATAATCACATGGTTCTCTCAAATCTTTACTCAACTATGATCTTAGTGAGACCTTTCCTAACCACCTTACTTAAACTTGCAATCACTTGTTTCCTTCCCCACTCTCCTTCTTCTCTCTTTTCTTTCTTTCCGTTACACTAATTAGTACATAATCTATTACAGAAAATCCCCAAACTATCTCCCACTTAATATTTTCCCAACAGAATACCTCCCACTTATTAACACTCAAACTTCACGGAATATATGCATCTATGAGTGCAACATTAATTTTGGTCAAAACTTAGATAAGAAAAAACATACATTCCTGCCCCAAGTCTCACTACAACATTTTTAACAGAACAATGTGTGTGAAAAATCTTGAATTATATTCCAAACTAAATTGGTAGAGCATTAAAAACTGAAGAAGGGAGAACTGAGCTTCAGCTAAGATGGACATCATGTTACCAGATACACAGAAGCTATTAACAACTATCTCAATTATTTGGTTAGCAAAAAAGCAGTGTAAATATTGTACTTACAAATGTAATAATTTAAAATTCATATTTAGCCCGTTTCATTGATTTTAACTATGGAATAAGACATTGGTTAGCGTTTTAAGGGTTCATATTTAGTACATTATATTTCTCTTTGAAATAACGAAAAAAGATTGCTCCTATGAAGTTAGAAATTGAATGCTAAAATATCTGGTTCTCTGAAGTGGATGAAAGGACTAGTGATCTTAAATGGGAGATGCCTGAATGTACTTTACTTATTGTTTTGTTGTTGTTATTATTATTGCCATTTTCTCCAAACAAAAGCCTCATGAAGCAAGGCTTTTTGTCTGTTTCATTCACTACTGTATCACTAGAGCTAGAATGGAGCCTGGCATATGATATATGCTTAATAAATATTTACTGAATGCCTGAAAATAGCTGGTCTATATGACACTTGACTTTTTTTTTTCTTCACATGGGCAGGCACTGGGGAATTGAACCCAGATCTCCAGCATGGCAGGCGAGAACTCTGCCACTGAGCCACCATTACCTGCCCAAAACTTGATTTTTATATCACTCTATAACTGGTCACCTAAAATTTTTTTATTGCTTCTAATAGATTTTCAGTTGATTCTTGTATGTTTTCTCATTAGAATATAGTATAATTTTTGATGATAATTTTGTATTCCTTTTTAAAAAAATGTTTAATGTCTTTCATTGTCTACAGTTTTCAGATACAGTTTAATCTTGTTTCATATACTTGGTACAGTTGCCTTAGTCTTAATTTTAATGGGTTCTGTTTTAGTGTCTCTATTGGTTCATTGGTAAATATGATGATAATTGGTATTGGTTAATATTTATCATATTAAGGGAGAGCTCTTCTATTTTTAATTTGCAGAAATTTTTAAGTGGAAGAATAAAGATTTATCAGAATATTTATCTAGTCTGTTTCCTCTTATGCTAAACTTACATATCTCTTGATAGTGACCCTTTCTTTTCTTGGATGAGCCTTAACTGGCTCTTATATTATTCCTCAGCACTCCATTAAAATTTATTGGAATGTCTGTCAGCATAGGTTAGATTATTTTCATGGTTAAAACTATCTCATATGTCGATATTTTAAAATAATTTAAAAGTCTTCCATTGGTCAGGGTAAGGCTTTGGGGCCACTGATTTCCATGTGCTATGTCATTTCTACACCTATCTGTGAAAACAGCTTCCACAGCCACCAGAATAGGGGAAGAGGGATACGAAGAATAAAACACCAATAAATAAATATTACTACCTAAGTAAGTAGAATGTTAATTCCTTCTCACATTTCATTGGCTAGAGAAAATCATATGGCCACGGCTAAATTCAAGAGAGGCATGAAAGTAAAAGCTTTCAACATGCAAGAAGGAGAGGAGGGATGAATACTGGGGCACAATAGCAAAGTCTACCACAAAGGGGTAGGATTTTTTTTTTTAAGGATACCTGCAGATATTCTAAGTGAAATACATATACAACTTTATTTCTGGTGCCATCATTATCATATTTAATTACTCAGGATATGTAAGTTCATAAATATATGTGAAAATAAAATTGGATTTATACTTTTTAATAAAGATTGCTAAGTTTATTGATAAAAGTTTTTTGTACACCCAGACTTTTTTTGAAACTCAACCTGCATTTTGGAAAATTATTTCTCCTGTGTAAGTATATTCAGATTCTCTGTATCTTTTTGAGCTAATTATTTCACTTGTGTTTTTATGGAGAGCTGTCTATTTCACTGAGATACTCAAAAAATCACAAAGAACTTTAAATGTTTAAATTTTTTCTTTTTTTTTTTGTTCACCTAGTTTATAATGCAATTTTCATTCTTAATTTTGTGTGTTTTTCTCTATTACTCATATTAAATTTCTGGGAACTTATCTATTATACTTTTCTTCAAAGAACTATTTCTCAATTTTTTATTTATACTTTATTGTATTTTCTCATTTGTTAAAGATTCTCTCTCTCTTTTTTTAAATTAATTTTTGAATAGGTAACTGTGTTGGTTAGAAAGTGTTTAATCCTGGTTCAATATTGTGGGGTGGGAAACTTTGATTAGATTGCTTCCATGGGGATATAATCCACTCATTGTGGGTGTGACCTTTTGATTAGATGAAGCTGTGACTTCGCCCATTTAAGGTGTACCTTGATTAGTTTATGGAGTCCTTTAAAAGGGAAAACATTTTGGAGAGAGTTCAGAGCTGAAGAGAGAGCCAACAGGAGACCCAGACATTTGGAGATGCAGAAAGAAAATTCCCCTGGGAATCTGTTTAAAACCAGACGCCAGAGCCCAGCAGATGCCAGCCACATGCCTTCCCAGCTGACAGAGGTGCTCTGGACCCAGAACAGAGTTCAGAAACTCTGGGTTTCATTTCTTAGTTTAGCATCTCAAAATGTTTGTGTCTGTCTTCATCTCTCTGTTCTCTGTGTCAGCTCTCCAAGCAGCTGCGCTTTTCCAAAATGTATCCCTCTTAAAGGACTCCAGTAAACTAATTAAGACTCACCTTGAATGGGTGGGGTCACATCTCCATAGAAATAATATAATCAAAAGGTCCTGCCCTACAATAGGTCTGCCCCCACAAGATTGGATTAAGATTAACAGAACATGATTTTTCTGGAGTACATAACAGTTTCAAACCAGCAGAGTAACATAAATACAAAGGCATCCAAGGAAAAATAAATTCCTTCTCACCCCTGTGTCTCAGCTGCACATTCTTCCTATTCAGAGGCTAATCAATTTCTTATACATACATCCAGAGATATTTTAAAGTATAGTACTAATATATATTTTGTACACTAGTAAATGCATTTTTATTATTTTAGCTTTTCACAGATTAATTGTACTCTATACACTATTCTGAACTTAACTATCTGCATACGAAAATGTTTCATCAAATCATCTCATATCTGTACATATAGAGCTAAATCCCGCTTTTTCATTGCTGTATAGTGTTTATTTGTATTTTTGAACTATTATTTATTTACCTAGTCCTCTATTGTTAGGCTTTGGACATTTTCCCCCATAATCTTTTGATACTACAAAATTTTGCAATAAGCATCTTTGTACATACATCATTTTAAACACTTTCCAGTGTTTATGTAGAAGAAATACACAGTGACATAACCTGGGTAAAAGGGAAGTTACAATTTTAACTTTGATAGATACAGTCAATTTCTCCATAAAAGTTGATTGTATATAGCAATATAGATTTCCTGAGATAATCCAATGTGTTATAAAATTATTTAATCTCTTCTTACTTCTTAAGTTAAATAATCTTATCTTATTGTAATTATAATAGTGACTGGCTTTTTTTCATATTATGAGTAAGATCAATATATACATATATTTTATTTGTTTAAAGCCATTTGTAGTTCCTTTTGGTGAATGCACTGGGTTTGTACCCTTTAGATTTGTTTTCTATTGAATCATCATCTTTTCTGCCTTAATTTAAAAAAGCACATTAAGACTTTACCTAATGTGTGATATGAGTTGTAAATATTCCTCCAAACAAAAGTTGTTAGGTTTTCATAATGCCTTCTGAATTTTACACGAACACAAAAAGCCCTTCACTGCTCTGAGATAAATTAAAAAGCAAAACAAAAGAAAACAAAAAAAACTTCATATTTTGTCCTAAGTTTTTTTATGTTTGCTTTTTTGTGTTGCAATTTTTGATTCATGTGGAATTTATCTTAGTGTAAGGTATAAATTATAGATTTTACTTTACTTTCTTCCAGATGGCTATCTAGTTTCCTAAATACAATTTATTAGGCAATACATTTTTTCCTTAACTTGAAATGCCAAATTTATCATAAATTAAATTTCCATATGTATTTGATTCTGAATTTGGACTTTTTCTTCAGATGCATTTATATGTGTGAAAGTTGATGTACTCATACTAAACTATTCAGATTTTTTAACATATTTTAATATCTGGTATGACTAATTTCTCCTCATTCCCTCTTGTTTTTTCCTAACTTATTTAGTTTTTCCCTTCAACTTTAAGATAAGCTTGTGTAGTTCCAGAAAAGAAATTGTATTTTTATTCAGATCACAATAAATGGGTTAATTTAGTCAAGCACATGGGGTTACTTTCCATTTATTGAATTCAAGTTTTGTTTCTTCCCCATCAACTTTTATTGTCCCTCTTTTAAATATGAGCAGACAGTTCAAAATTATCAGAAACCTAAGTAAACCTCTAAAACATGCAATAGACACTAAAACAAATAGAAAAAAATAAAGGTGAGGAAAGACTCTGCAGTGAGAGAAAAATACTTACAAAAATAAACTATAATTAACATTCTCAGGGAGTCAAGGAAGATAGTACACCCATGAAAAACAACAAAGTGTTATAAAAGGGAACATTCAGAAGATAGAAATAATATTTTGGAAATTTTAAACAATACAGCAGAAATGCAAAACTTAATAGTAGTGCATCAGAAAAATTTGGGGAACTTTCTGAGTAAAGAGAGCAAATGTTAGAGACATGGAAAATAGTAGAAGGAATATGAGAAAATTAAAACTTAAAAATATTTGAGATGTCAAAAATTGGAATAATAGGGGCTCCAGAAAGAGAGAACAGAGTAACAGTGGCAAGTGAATAAACGATAAAATATCCTAATACAAATGAGTTCCCATATTGGGAGGGTCCTATAAGCAAATGGATTGGTCCTATAAGCACTATGGATTGCAATAATTATCTAGTGCTGCATAACAAATTATTCAAAAAAATAGTGGTTAGCTGAAGATAACTCATGAGTTTCAATCAGACATTGGCTAAGGATGCAGTCTTCTGAAAATGTGATGAGCTGGAGGATCTACTCCCAAGGTGACTCTGTCACATGACTAGCAAGTTGATGCTGGTTACTTTCACTACCCTCCATACAGGCTTAATTAACAGGCTACTTGT
This sequence comes from Tamandua tetradactyla, assembly GCF_023851605.1. NCBI lineage: Eukaryota > Metazoa > Chordata > Mammalia > Pilosa > Myrmecophagidae > Tamandua > Tamandua tetradactyla. Next base: position 18,421,733 of record NC_135345.1, read on the forward strand.
GTGTCCACATGAGATAGTTGCTAGCTTCCCAGAGTAAGTGATCAAAAAGATCAAGGCAGAAGACACACTGTCTTTTTTGACCAAGTCTTGGAAGTCATATACCATCACCTCAGCAATATTCTATTGGCCACACAGGCCAGCCCCAATTCAATGTGGTAGGGATGACACAAAAATGTGAATACCAGGAAGTGACGGTCATTTGGAGCCATCTAATACCAGTAAGGACTTTCAAGTTCCTACATCATAACATTTAGAATAATTTTGTTTTAAATTACTTTCTTTAGCAACAGAGCCTGAAATGAGGATTCTTATACAAGTGACTTATTGGGAGAGGGCTCGTAGGAGAAACCTGTGACTAAGGAAGTAGAAAACTGGAAATATGATTTCAGATGAAGTCTATTCTCAACTTTATCCCCTGTAGAGCTTTGGAGGATATTTATACCATGAATTCCACTTAGAGGCAAAGGGACTAGCTATAATACTCTCAGATTGGTCAATCATTAGCTATGAGCTACATCTTCTGTGGGCCAAGAATTAGTTTACAGGAAGCCAAGGACCATGCTTTGGAAAAGGGAACAGGTGTGAGCCATTAGCAGCCAACACCTGCAGTAGCTGGCCTATGGGCATACTGGACTAGTAAAGGTGACCTGGTTGGGTTATCAATAGTGTATACTAGAATGGAGGACAAAGAAAATTTCTCATAAAAAGGAAAACGCAGCTCATATACAAAGGATTAGTAAATAGAATGTTATTTAGTTTATAAAGAGGCAGATATAAGTAAATGAAGCAATGCCTTCTACAGTGGTTTGGAGCTGCTATGTACCCCAGAAAAAGGCCATGTTCTTTTAATCCGTCTCTCTGGGGCACATGTATGGTGGATGAGATCTTTTGGTTCAATTGAAATGTGATCTAGCCCATTAAGGTGGGTCTTAATTTGGTAAGTGAGCTGTTTATGAGAGCACAGAGAGCAAACTTCCTAGAGACATTTTGGAGAGAGCTTAGAGAGAACAACCCCAGAGATATGTAGAAAGGCCCCACAGAAGCTGAAAGAGAAAGCCACCGAAATTAGAAGCTAGACCTGGAAGAAAAGAACTAGCAGACTCTAGCTATGTGGCTTCCCATGTGACAGAGGAAACTGGGAGAAAAGAATCATCAAACACTGGCCATGTGCCTTTTTTAAGTGACAGAGGAATCCCAGATGCCATCAGCCTTTCTTCAGAGAAGATATCATCCTGTGGATGCCTTAACTTGGATATTTTCATGGCCTTAGAGCTGTTAAATTGTGAACTATTAAATCCTCATTGTAAAAGTCAATCCATTTCTTGTACATTGTATTCTGGCAGCTTTAGCAAACCAAAACAAATTTTGGTAACAGAAGAGTGGAGTGCTGTGACAGAAATGATGAATGTGCCATTGTTGATTGGAAGGAAGGTGATCCTTGTTTTAAAGTGGCAGAGAATTTGGCAAAATTGAGTTCTAGTGTTGCATGGAAGGTGGAATTTGAAAGTGATGAGTTTGGATAGCTAGTTGAGGAAATTTCCAAGCTCAATGTGGAAAATGTAGCCTTGCTTCTCCTTCTTCAGGAAGAATACTGTTGCCCAGGCCTCAAAGAGGGTGGAGCACATTCCCTGGGGACTGGGGAGAGCCTGGTTATGACCTCACTGTATTAAGGGGATTGAGAGTGTCGTAAAGATGAAATAGTATCTGGGTGCTGCCACCCAACTGCTTGAGGAGGATGGTTTGAGAACAAGGTGTTCTCCCCAATGCTTGGAACCCTACCCCAGTGTTCAGATAGAATAGTACTTCTGTATGAGCCTAGGAGAGGGTGGACAAGTCATGAGGACAAAATGCCATTCTATAAATGACAGACCTTGAAATCTAACTACGTATGCCCTGCAGTTTTGTGGAACTGTTTGTGTCCAGTGACCCTTGTTTTCCATTCAACTTCTCCATATGGTAATGGGAATATTTACCCTATGACTGTCTCTCCTTTGTATATTGGAAGCAGAGAACTTGTTCTAAGTTTCACAGGTTCATTGGCAGAAGGGAATTTTGCCTTAAGGCAATTCATGCCTGTAACTGATTTTGGTAAGCCTTCTACTTAATATTGTTACTGAAATGACTTAAGGCTTTTGTGACATTGTGATGGAATGAATGTATTTTGCATATGGAAAGAACATGTCTTTTTGAGGTCCAGAGGGCGGATTGTGCTGGTTTGGAGCTATATATACCCCAGAAAAAAAGCCTTATTCTTTTAATCTATCCCTGTTGGGCACACTTATTGTAGGTGAGACCTTTTGATTCAACTTAGATGTGACACAGTCCATTCAAGGTGGGTCTTAATCCTATACTGGAGCCCCTTATGAGAGCTCAGAGAACAAAATGCCCTGAGACATTTTGGGGAGAGCTTACAGAGTAACAACCTACAGATACTAAGATATAAGAAAGGACCCACAGGAGCTGGAAGAAAAAGTGACTGAAGCCCAGGAGAGAAGGACTATCAGACTATGGCCATGTGACTTTCCATGTGATAGAAGAACCCCAGATGCCACTGGTCTTTCTTCAGAGAAGGTATAGTCTTTTCAATGCCTTAATTGGGCCATTTTCATGGCCTTAGAACTATAAATTTGTGAGCTAATGAATCCTTGCTGTAAAACCCAATCCATTTCTGGTATATTGCATTCTGGTGGCTTTAGCAAACTGAAAGACCTTCTAATATCTGAGGTACAATGATTCCCAATATACTATTCTATACCAAGCTGTGGCAGTCATTAAGAGTCTGTCTCACAACCATCCCACTATGGAGTGGAATTATTTGAAATCTTTCACCATGTTTGTACCAAGACAACACTGTACCAGTGACTGAGTGTGGAAGTGACAATAAGACAGACTCATACTTGGGTATCCCAGGAAACTTCTCTCTAATTTGACTCAAGGATTCCTTGATAGCTCTACCAAGCTTTCTTTACACTGCATAGCAGTTTATGATTCTCCCACCCAACCTTCTCTTTTTCATTTTCCTGCACTCTGATGGCTCTTAAAGCCTTCTGTAGAAGGCTCCCTCCTTATTTCATTTCACATAGGTTCCCCGCCCCCCTGTTAAAATCCTTGGATGCTTATTCTATTTTGCTATCTGTTTCTTAGATGAGTCAGACTGGTGTAAGTGGTACTGAGAATGGTTCAAGAAAACATGTGGTAAACGGAGATTTAGGACTGGCTCACCCACCACCTAATAGTCAAAGAAGATACTATCTTTGTCGGTTGGTGGGGTACAGCTTTTGGCACAGGGTAACAGTTCAGTTGATAAATATTTCAACAGTGATGACTTAGGGAAAATTCCTGGTAGAAAGTCAGTCCAATAAAAAGTCATGACCTATTGCTCAGTTTCAAGATCTGAGATAAATTTCAGATCCAGAACTTTTTGAATGAATAGGGCCTGGGAATCCAGAAGAAAGAACCCTGCAACACCATGACAAAGTGTGTACTATGAAGGTTTCCCAATTCCTTCTGCAAAGAGACCTATGGCCATTTTCTCAGATAACTGTGCACTGGTTTTGGGGAATAGAAAGATATTTTGAGTACTGTTTGACATAAAGTCTAAGATGACATTGACATTTGGAGGACCAAAGCATGGTTGGAATTAATGTACATTCCAGTTGGAATAACTCCCATGTTGAGTTCCTGGTATGTGAAGTTAGAACTATCATATTGAAGAAGGCCAAATGGAAACCTCTGAAACTGACCCAACCAATCATCTAGGTAAGGGGGGTGGGGGGTAAACCTGGGGCAATTGTGGCAATTAGAATATCATTGAAAATCTAAATGTTGCATTGGTGGCAATTCTTTGCATATATTGGTTTAGTTCTCCCTGGCCCCTGAAAAGACTGGGATGGACTCTGGGGAATTATTGAAGGCCAACTCAGGTTTAATCAAGTGGTAACACTAATTACAATTGTTGTTATCAGATTTGCCATCAATGCTGGAACAAATTAATAAGGCCTCAGGTACATGGTGTACAGCTGTTGATTTGGTAAAAGCATTATTTTCTATTTCAATTATGAAAGATAATCAGGAGTTCACATTCATGTAGGACAGACAAAAATATTCATTTAGTTAATATAGTCTCAGGACTAAATTATGACACCATCTGTCATAATATGATCCAGAGAAATAAGGACTAGCTGGATAGTACACAAAACAAGGCATTTTTCCATTACATTGACAGCATCATGCTGTTTGGAAAGAATGAGCAAGCACTCTCTACTATGTGGGAAGCCTTGGTAAGACATATATTCTCCAGAGGATGGGCAATAGATCTTATGGAGATTCAGGGGCCAGATAATCCAGTGAACTTTTTAGGCACTGAGTGGTCAGGGGAGTGCCAGTCTACCCCCTCCAAAGTAAGAATATAAATGGCTGCATCTTTCATCTCTCTCCAAAGAGGAAAAAAACACTAGGCCTCTTTAGGTTTGGGGCCAGCACATTGCACACCTAGGAATACCATTCTAGTCCATATACTAAATGACACAGCAAGATTCGAATGTGGCCTAGAACAGGAAAAGGCAAGTGGTAGGTCTAGTTCATGAGACAATCATATGTGGAGTGATGATCTTGCAGTATTGCAGTCTTGGAAGTATTATTAGTGGGAAAGGATGCAATATGCAGTTTATGGGAAGCTCCAGTAGGGAATCACAACACAAATCCTGGGAATTTGGAGAAAGGCCATGTCATCTACTGCAGAAAATTGCATGATATTTGAAAAACTACTCTTGATATACTATTAGGTCCTGATAGAGATGGACTATAAGGCATAAAGTGAACCTGTTCTAGAACTTCCCATTATGAGCTGGGTTCTGTTAAACCAGCAAAGATCCTCATGTCACACGCAACAGCTGCCCCAATGTTGCTTCTCCAACTCATACCAATGGCTATAAGAGTGTCCTCCTGTAAGACCAGCTGAAGGAGGTAAAAAAATGCCTCAGGTTGGTTGATGAATGAATTGGCTTGAAACATGGCTGAAGCTGAAAACAGATGGCAACTATGTTACAGCCACATTTAAGAGTAGCCCTGAAAGATAGTGAGGAGGGTAAATCTTCCCAGTGGGTATAGCTGCAAGCAGTGCACCTACTCATCCACTTGGTGTGGAAGGACAAATAGGCTTAGGTGAGAAAATATGGATTCCTGGGTAGTAGCTAATTACTTGGAACTCGTTGGGGGCCTAGAAGGAATAGGGCAGGGTGATTAGATACAAGAAAGTAGGGGGATATAGATGGACATGGGGGAGTGAGGGTTAAATATGCAGATATTTCTATCATCTGTTCATGTCCAACTGAAAGCATCCATGTGGAAAAGGCATTGAATCACATAGACAAAATGACTCTACCAGTTAATGTTAGCCAACCTTTGTCATTGGCTCCCAAACTGGCATAATGAGCATGGCATGGGAGTGGCCATGTGGTCAGATATGGAGGCTACAAATAGGCCCAACACATTGGGTAACTGCTCCTGCTGCCTCTGAATAACCAACTTTCTAGCAACAGAGATCAAGACTAGGCCCGATTTCTCCTCCTTCCTCCCCCCATATATGGCACTATTTCTCAAGGAGACCACCTGGTCACTTGGGAGAGTTTTTGTTATTAGATCATTTCCATCCACAAAGGGATAACCATTCATCAATTTCAGATATAGATATCCTTTTCTTTCCATAATAATCTTAGCCATTACTATCTTGGAGCATAGGCAGCATGACTTGACTGGTCTCCCAAAGCATTCTGTAGGAATGTTCTGTGAGTTGCCTTCTACATCCAGGGCAGGTTGTAAGTTGATGAGTCCCTCAGGCCACCACAAGACAGATTGGATCAGTTGTACATAACTCCCCAAATGTGCATAAGAGTTAATCTGCTCCCTCCAGTACTGGGACCCCTGAGAGTACAGGCCAGCTCTGGGCCAAGCAGGTGAGGGATAGAGGAGGAGTCAACTACAGAACCGGGAGATCTTACTGCTTTTAAGTAGGTTTTTTCTTAATTCAGTGCTTACCGTGTTACTGCAGGTCTTTGTTTTCTGGAGCTTTGAGAAAGATGTTTCTGCCCATTATTGTTTGTTCACAGCTTAATTTATAATATTATAAATTATTTCACGTATGTATTTGATGCTTTTACACACATTCCTAAAAAATGTTAAAAATTATTCTTCCAAAAGTTAATTTTTGGATGTTCTCACCCAAGAAAACAGTATCACTCTTTATTTAGGGATATATTACATAGACTATTGAATTTTCTACAACAAGCTATAGTTTTCAGCACAGATGAGCAACCTAAGGCTCAGAAATATTAATTAAGGTTCAGCGTCACATGACTAGTAATGAGGGGAGATAGGCTAGAGAATCAGTTCTAGTTCATACGCCACACCCCATTAAGCACTTAGCTATACTCACTTCTTCTTTTTTTTTTTTTTTTTTTTAGGAGAACCAGCATTAATATCTGACCTAAGGTACAGGAAAGGCCAGGCAGATGGGCCTCAAGAGCAAACTCAGGTAGATGATGATAATAGAGAAGTGAAGAATGTGCAGTAGCACTGGAGTGAGGGTGAATATGATAAAATATAACTCTCTGTCTGCGGATAGATAATGCCTGCTTCATAATTTTGTCTTAATGCAGTCCTTGCCAAGGCTTGGATGGATCAACAGCTCTCCTGCAGGTACCAAGAGCCTCCTGCTCCTCCACTGAGGCCCTCTCGAGTTCCTGCTCTCCTGGTGTGCCTTGTCTGACCCACCTATTTCTTTCTCTGAGCCCCATAGTACCCATCTTTATTATTATTATCATTATCACTATTAATAGACTGTAACCTATATGGCATTTTTTATCGCATGTCTAGCCTCATATTACATGGTAAACTCATTGAGGGAAGTATTTACATTCTTCAAAAGTATTTCTCTGCAGATCTGAGATGCATATCTGGACATTAACACACGATCAGGAGATAGGATTGGAACCCAGTGCTTGTTATTACATGAAAAGAAAGAAAGAATGAATGATAAACAGATTCCCTTACAAGTGTATGTGGGAATGGGATTTACATTTGAAATGATTTTAACTTATTTTCATTTTTTTTTATCCTGGAAAAAAATGTGTGATATTTCACAGAACTGTGATTACTTTTTTTAATACATGATCATCTATCACATTATCTTGCATCCCACAGTGATTTTGTTTTTTACCATTTCAAATATTTAGACCTTACACTGAGAGCATGAGGTATTGGAATATTAAATTAGGGCATAAAGTGCAAACAGCGGAGGTTCATCTTGGGGTGAACGTCCCACCACTCCCTCTTGATACACTTATAGAACTTTCCACCCCCCTTAACTTTCAAGTTCTTTAAATTACAGTGCTAACTTTCCTATGAGACACCATGAGATAATTAAATGAAAAGAAGAAATTGTGTTAAACTGATAAAATGGAGAACGAGTCCCAGTTTGATATCTCTAAAAGTACACGCTCTGAATTGCCAGGGCATCACAAGTGCTACCAATCAATCCCAAGTAGAGGACACAGGATTTACTTTGGAGATGGCTTTTCAGAAGAAGCAATTGCTGAGATGTTTGAGAACATGTGGAGGGTCACCTGTTCCTCCCTCCTCACCCCTGGACATGCTGTTCTTCCCATGGGCAGTCAATTCTATTGGTGCTATAAACACAGAACTGCAGCAATGTCTTAAAAAATTTGTTCTAGGAAGTTATTCAATTCTGCAGCAAACAAATATTTTCCCACTCTGCCAGAGAGACAATCTCCAATGTGCTTCTCATCCCTCACACCTAATTTATGTAAAGAATCTCTTGCCCTGTGGACTGTTCTATTTTTTAATAAATTCACTTTGATGACAGCTAAATGTGGCAAGTGTTTCAGGAAGCACACATAGCAGTTCATTCAGGGATAGTTTAAATTTCTCTCACATGTGTAAAATCTCTGAGCTTAAAATTTTGGTTCTAATGTAGAGATTTCGTTTCCTTTTTTGGCTCTTTCCAGCTGAAACATTGTCTTCCTAACTTATCATGGGCCTCACTGCTGGACTGGAAGTGCAGAAAACTTTAGGTTTTCTGCCAAATTAATAGTCATTTGACCCTGTCTATGCCACTGGGTAAACGTCTCCATACCCCAGATTTTGAGTCTTTAAAAATGAGTTAGTGGGCAGGGGAAGGGAGTTGTGAGAAGATACCACCTATATGATATCAATTAATATATCCGGATTTTCAGCACAGAGTTTGAAATATAGATGAATATCTCCACCCAAATATTCTACAAATATCTTTAAAATAATATGCAAAAATAAGCCCTTCATCCTCATGTCTCTTGTGCTATATTGGCTCTGATGAACTTGAAACTCGAGCCTTGTTTAACAAGGCAATATTTATTAAAATACAAATCTTCATTATAAATACATACGTAGATTTGGGAAATAAGCCTTTTGATTACTTACAACTTTTGGCTGTTAGGACTAAATCTTGGATTAAATTAAGATATGAGAGACAGGCATGGGAAACAGAAGCAAGTAAAAGGGGAAATAAAAGCCCTGTTCTGTGTTGGTTGTCAGAGAGGGAGACAGAAATCGAAGGCAAACAAATGGATATCCTCATACAGGTTCCCACTCATTCCCTTTCGCGGGGGGATGGGGGCGGGTCTTATTCTCTATTCATTTGGCCATAGTCTGAGGACATTTCAACCATGCATACAGCAAAACATTAGTGTTTTCCAGTGCTGCATGGGAAATAGCTTACACACAAGTGAAGAAGGTTGTCTAGATAGGTTCACTGGCCTCCCAGAACCTTCAAACTCAGCCATATACAAAATGACACAAAAATACTGAAAGAACTGGTTGGACAAATGGAGATCTGGGGCTTGGATGAGAAAACCATAGAGGCTTGGACTTTAGGACTCCAGGATTAGAAGCTAAGTACTGGTCAGGCAGTGATTTTTGTCTCTTTTGTTCAGTACTGTATAATCCCAGAACCTAGAACACTGCCTGGTATGTACTAGGTACCCAATAAATATTTATTGAATGGCTAGGTGTGGCAAGATGCTTAACAAAACAGATGTGATCAACGACACCTCAGCGGGCATCACAGGCTCTCCAGAGACCAGGCAGGGAGAGGGACAGGTCTCAGAGACAGGGTAAGCCAAAGGCTTGCCAGACATGATTCCACCTAAGGCCAGACAAGTATGAAGTTTTCCCACTTCCTCTTCAAAATTGAGGGCACGAGAAGGGGAAGGAAATGACTCCATAACTATTTGAGTTGACACTTGGAAAAGAACATTTTTAAAAATAGTAGAGCATAAATGATCTTTAATTGGCTATTTTAATTTTTTTTTTCTTCTAACAAGAGGAATGGAGCTTGAGAGAATATGAAAATCGGTTACAGAAAGGAGAGTCGTAATGTGTAACTTTGGCCTCACAACCATGGCTGTCATCTTCTGCCTTCTCTCAGCTTCTTGTTTGGTTCCTATGTAAAGCTTTTCAATGGCTCCATTTTACATGGGAGAGTTTAGCATTCAGGCTCCACGTGGCATCATTTATGTCTTCAAACCTCATCTCTAATCTCCTTTATATCTCATTCGCATTTTCCATTTCAAGACTACCCTTGAAATGCATCTTCATGTGATTTTTTACATCAGAGTGTTGTGATAACGCATGGCCAGCCCCCACACACCAACACACACACACACACACACACACACACACACACACACACACACCATATTACTTCCCTAGGGCTGCCTAACAATGTCATGAAAACATGGTGATATAAAACAACAGAAATGTATTCTCTCATATTCTGGAGGTTGGAAATCTGAACTCAAACCACTGGCTGGGTCATGGTCTCTCTGAAGGCTCTAGAGATGGGTCCTTCCATACCTCTTGTTTCTGGTGATTGCTGGCAATCCTTGGTGTTCCTTGGCTTATAAATGCATTAATCCAATCACTACCATTGTCATCACATGACATTCTTCCTGTGGATCTGTGTGTTCTCTTATAGTGACACCAGATATTAGATTAGGAACCACCCTAACTCAGGATTCCTTATTTTAGTTTAACTAATTACTTCTGCAAAAACTCTATTTCTGAATAAGGCCACATTCTGAAGTTCCTGGTGGATGTGAATTTTTTAGGGGACACTATTCAACTCAGTGTTTCCTCTCTCTTTTCTCTTTGCTCTCTTTAACTTGCATGCAAACTCACACACTATCACGCCTCAAATCATGTGAAACTATGTATAGTCCCCTCAAAGTCTGCCCAACCTTTAGTTAGACTAGTTCTCCAACCATCCACAACCTCTTCACTCCATTCTTCCCCTTTTGTGGACACCTGTATAAATACACCTCCATTAAAGAATCCAACTAAAATGTTACTCTTTTTGTGAATCCCCCATCTTTCTTGGACCCAATGGCAAAATGAAGAATTCTCCCCTTTGTGTTCCCTTCTACTTGTACATTCTTCTACCCAGCAGCCATGATATTTTTGCTTCCTTGTCCAGTGCAAATAACTAACATTGTAATCATTTATTTTTTAAACAGTTTTTATAAATCTTTCAAATGCAAAATGGCCATCTATAATCCTAGTTCATGCAAGGGCTTTCAACTTTCTCTAATACTAAGTAATTTTCAATGGACTTACTTCTATTTTTCAGAATCTTTTACTAAAAGAGATTTTTGGACTCCTACTCACATGTTTGAGACACCAAGGATCTTTCAACATGGCCCAGGAAGACTCCACAAATGAGACCATCGCTACATGTCAAAGGCGCAGTCACACCAAATTCACACCAGATCAGCTGAAACTTCTCATAGACACGTTCAACCAAAAACCTTACCCAGGTTATGCTACCAAACAAAAACTTGCTTTAGAAATTAACACCAAAGAGTCTAGAATCCAGATTTGGCTTCAGAATCGAAGCGCTAGATGCTCCTTCCAGGGGACAGAAACTGAGCAGGTCTTCGAATCAAACCAGGCCCACAGACAAGATGCCCCTGCAGGGACTCAAGTTGGAGAAGCCAGGCAGTGTCGGACCACCTATAAATCTTCCCAATTGTGTGCTCTCATCAAGGCTTTCAAGAAAAACCCTTACCCTGGGAGTGATTCCAGAGAAAGACTTGCTAAAGAAATTGGGGTTTCAGAGGCAAGAGTCCAAATTTGGTTGCAAAACTGAAGATCTCGATTCTATGACCAAAGAAAAAGAGAACCTGCTGAGATTCGAGGAAAAATAAGAGACAAGGCACAAGGTCTCTGGGAAGACAGAGTTCAAGCCACAGAAGCTACACAAAATGTCACCAACCCCACTAGCAACTGTTTTATTTCTCTGGAGCCAGAATGAGGGGTCATAGACACAAGTTCAGTGTATCAGATGTCATCATCCTGAGACCCAAATCTATCTCACTCTTCCTGGGAATGCACTCTTCCTCTGAAATTGCAAGTTGAGCATTCTGGAAATGGTAAGCAAGACTTCAGAAGGCAGAAACAGGTCCAAGAGGCATGTCACAGCACTCCTCACCCAGCTTGGATCTGGAGTTCAGCAGAGTTTGAGGACAGTGAAAATAAAACTAGCACATTTTTAATCATCACAGTAAGAATTGGTTCAGACAAAAATCATCAGTGGATGTAAAACTCTCGAAATGAATGTTTTTTGAAGAACAAGATATATATTGTCTGAAAGAATCTTACTCATGGATTCCTTATTAATTATAAAAGGAAATTTGTATTGGAGAAAACTAACAGACTCCACCTTAACCAAGTGCTCAAAATTTGCTTTATCAGCAATAACACGGACTGAGGTGAGGTGCCTCCTGATATGAAGCATCTAAGAAAGACAAAACATCCTTTCTGTGGTATTACTGCCAAAAGTGCACATGCTTAATTTAATCACAAGGAAACACTAAACAAGCAAAACTAAGTGACATCCTACACAGTAATAGACCTGTACTTTTCGACAATGGATTGAATAATTGCAATAAAGATGGGGAGATAGTATGCCAACTCAGAAAGCCTCCTGAAGAGCTAACTTCTATAGGTAGAATGTGCTGCCATTTGTGTGGGGAATGAACACAAATTCAGAGACCTGGTTATGCTTATTTCTCTCCAAAGATGTTCAAGAAACTGGTAACATTGATTATCTCCCTCTTTTTTTTATAAATGTGATTTTATTGAGATATATTCATATGCTATACAATCCATCCAAAGTATACAGCCCTTGGTTCACATAGTTGTGCATTCATCACCTGATCATTTTTGGAACATTAGCATTACTCCAGAAAAAGAAATAAAAATAAAAAAGAAACCCCAAACATCCCATACCCCTTACCCCCCCTCTTATTGATCAATACTATTACAATAGAGTTAACTAAGACAGTGTTGATTAACAGAACAAAATATCCAGCAGTAGATCCATAGCCACATGGGCAATTGAAATTTTTTCCTCAATATAGTTATACAATCATTATTAAAGATCAGGGATACTGGGTTACAGTTCAACTGCTTCAAGTATTTCCTTTCAGTTATTCTAAAATACTCGACACTAGAAAGAAATATCTATATAATGAGGCAGTAGTCACAGTCATTTGTTAAATCCTAATTTCTCAGTTACACCTCCATCTCACACAAGTTACCTCTTGGGAAGAGAGATGGAAAGTTGAAGATAGAACTGTTTTTTCACTTTAATCTTTTTTCTTTTTTTATACTTTTGTAGTACCAAATGTACAACTCAAAATTTCTCGTTTTCACCACTTTCAAGTGCACAATTCAGTAGCATTAATTCTATTCACAGTATTGTGCTACCATCACAAGCATCCATACCTCAAATTTTTCATCTCAAGCAGAAACTCTATTAAGCAATAATTCCCCTTTTGCCACACCTACTACCCTCTCCCCACCACCATGGCTGCTGGTAACCTGTAATCTGTCTATGAAGTTTACTTATGTGTATTTCATATAAATGAGATCATACAGTCATACAATGTTTATCTTTTTGTGTCTGGTTTATTTCACTCAACATGAAATCTCCAAGATTCATCCATGTTGCAGCAAGAATTAGAACTCCATTCCTTTTTATGGTTAAATAATCCATGGTTTATATCAGCCATAATTTGTTTATCCAATCTTATATTGATGGACACTTTGGTTGCTTCTACCTTTTGGCTATTGTGAAAAAAGTTGTACAAATATCTGTTTAAATAAAAGAGATTTTGTATTTCTATGCTTACCTTTTGAATATTATGATCATTGCTTTAAGTATTCCTTCTTTCTCTCATCCTATTATTTTAGGGAAAGTATCTTCAAGTGATCTTCCAGCTAAATGGTTTTCAAAATCTCTGTATTATTATTATTTAAAATATATTTTATTATGTTCATCTAAATGTACTCATAATGCTTATATTAGTTCATTTAATTTTCTTGTTTTAGATTCTCACTCTTCATCTTGACATGTTTTATATTTATTTATTCTGTATCACTTTATTCCCTGAAACTGATAGGAGACTAAACATATGAAACATCTATATTAGTATTTTCACCATAACTACATATCAGTTAGGTATCACTTGTTCCTTATTTTAATATCCAGTAAGAAATTGAATAAATGAAAAGATGATTAGGTTCTCCATATAGGCAAATATTTGCAGATAGGTGTGTATATGTATGTGTGTAATCAGTTATTTAGAATCATGAATCATGTCTTATTTATTTTTGTGTCTCTAGGGTGTACTATGGTCTCTAGCTCATCATAACACAAAATCATGCTTGCTTAATGAATGGTTTCTGCTGTTTTTTCCAGATCCAATAAACTGAAATTTTAAGATTAGAAACACAATTAGATTAATGTTTGGAAGAAACCACCTGGACACGATGTCTTATCTGATATTGATGAACATCTCCTCATAATTTTCAAGGCCTGAGATGAGATGAGATGAGACAAATTTTCAATGGAGAAGGGTGATATAGTGGATAGGACATGATTAAATTCAGGTTTCAATTCTTGTTTTTGCCACTTACTCGCTATTTAATCTTGGACAAATATTATTTCAGTTTCCATTTCCATTTAAGGACAAAATAATAGCTATCTTCAAATAAAGGCTGAAAGTGAAAAAAAAAGTGCTAATGTATATGGCTGTTCTGTGGAAATTGTAAAGCAATGTTGCTTCTCAGGATAGTGCCTTTTGGTAAGTTCCTTGTTCTCTTCACTGCTTCAAACCAGAAGTAGGAAAATAAATCCTAGAATGGGTTTTGGAGCATATTGATTGGGAGAATAAAATAAGAAACACTTTTATAATAACTAGTGTTGCAATCATTGCTAAGATTGGCTCTTACTTTAAAATGAGATATGATTCCTTGAAATAGTAGTTAACTAAATGTCAAATGAAGGCCATTCCATTAAAATGCTGTTTAATCCAATCAAGCAAAGACAAGCTCATGCCTTTATTACTATTACAGACTAAAGCTATTCGTTTTTTGTGTATGTGCAATTTTCTTTGGCTGGAGGAGTTTCTGTTTTCTGTATTCACCCTTTCTACATTAGAACAATTTGGCTGGGAATCTTTGTGGGAATGAAAAATTACACATTGGAATATGTAATATATTATAAAGTGATCTATAGTGCAATATATGTGAATGTATAACTCTAATCAGTTATTGCAAATTGAGACAATGTATTAAGTAATCAAAGCATATGTTATGCTTTGTTTTGTTGCTGAGTTTGGTGAAATGCATTAGACTTTACTGCAAGAAAAATAAGATTTAGAGTCAGAAAGCTTAATAAATATCTTGGGTACTACACTTACAAGTGAATGTAGGAAATACTTTAAATTTTCTGAGACTCGGTTCCCCTATTGATGAAATTAAAGTTATGATGCCTTAGCCTTCATATCTCTCCAAATTGTTGCTTTGTGAAAAATAATTAGAGAACTTAAAGTGCTTTTAAGTTGAAAATATACAGTAACATATGAAGTGAAGGGTATTATTATAAAGTCCTGAGCACAGCCTTTGGGGGAGATATTGAGTCTCTACCAAGTATTAACTGGATGACCCTAGGCTAGTTACTTAATCCACTCAGCCCTTTTGTAACCCCAACAATAAAAGGGGGAAACATGTTTGTCTTATATGGTGGTTATGAGGAAACAAAGGAGTAACATTTGTACCGGGCTTTGCATATGTTAGGTGGTCAAATATTAGCAATTCCACAACTTTTCCCTTTATTCATACCTAAATCCAAATTAGTCATGCATTTTTTTCTGGAAAAAATTAGTTAAATACACCCTAATTTGTATTACCCATAATTTTCCTTTCATCATGATTATAGTAGCTCTTTCTGTTTTCTGGTTTAAAACAAAACAAAATAAAACAAAGGAGGTACCAGCACTTGAATCTTGGTAAATTGTCAATCACCTCCCCCACTCCTGCCTTCCTTTTCTTTTCACATTAGCTTGATAAGTGCATCAGTGGAGACAAGTCAAAGGCATTCAAAAGTCAGATGCTAGTATCCTTTCCCAAAGCATATCTTATGAAAAGCGAAGAAAAGATTATTTTATTTTTACTTCTTATTTTATTTTATTAGAGAAGAACTACTGGGAACTGACATTTTATTCTTTCATAAATACCTTTTTCAGAATATTTAAGGAGAATTCAGGGACTAGAAAAATCTGGTGAAGTAAGAGACACCATAGAGAACACAATCTATTGCTAATTTATCACATCTTTGCTCTGTAGTCCTTGCTGACAAATACTGAGCAATGACTTCACCAGCTGAGGAATGATAAATATCATGAAAAGGGTCTGCCTCTTTGTCTTTTCAGCACATCAGTAGGAAAACTGTTCTGTTAGCTGAACGGTGTTAGCTCCATTCCTCCTACCTCTTTTCTTTATCTTCTTCATTCTTTTTGTTCTTTTTTGGCTTCTTTTTTTCTTGTATATCATGTATACCCTGAGAACCACCACACAGTATAATTCACAAAACTCTAGAGGTTTTAATGAGGGGGAATATAAAGGACTTACATTTTCTTCTTTCATAAATATCCATTTCAGAATTTCCTCTGAACTAGCCCACGGGTAGGTGTAGGCCCACTGGTAGCTGTAAACCTGCATTATTCCCAGCCACCCTGGTAAATGATTATGAGAATGGGGTGCTATCGGATTTCCTTCTTAATTTTTGCTTGTTAATTTCTTCTACATGAAATATGGCATATAGCATCCAAAATAGCCATGAAAGAATAGAAGATAGACTAGACATTCCCAGATACAGAGCATCCCTTAGAAGCTCTCTGTTTATCAACTCTTCAGAATTCAGAGGAGAAAATGGAGTTATGGTCAGGGTGATGGACAGGGCCACAGAGCTCACTGTGGTGGAAATGGACAATATGCAGAATCCCAGAGTCCCAATCTAGTGCTGCCACCAATAATCACTTTCTCCTTTTAACCCATTTTTCTAAAATTTTTCTAATGAATGAAATTAAGGTTATTTTCTAAAGTAAAAATATGTGCAACATATGACCACTTTCAATGTAGATAATGAATTCTCAAATGTAAAACTCAGGCCTTAGGAACATATTAGCTTGTTATTTATGTGAGCCACTGATCATTCATTCATCCAATCAGTCATCCATCCTATAATACTTAATGAGCATCTACCATGAATATAACTCTATGTTAGCATGAGAATGAATATTCTGAAGACCTAGTCCAAGGGCTTAAGGTATTTACAGCTTACTGGAGGCTATACAATAATCATGCAGTGAGTTGTAGTTCAAAGTGATTCACAGTAATTACCTTGAAAGAGGTATAGTAAATTACCATTGGAGTATGGAGAAAAAAAAAATTACTTCTAGCTGGGATTCAGCCTTAAGAAAGCAGGAGGCATTGAACCAAACATTTAAGGGGAAAATTAGTTAATTCTAAAACAAACAGGATAAAAATACACAGATAGGAAGAAGAGGACACATAATGTAGGGTGAGGGATTAATTTGATTGAAGATGAAGGAGGTAGTGGGAAGTAACACTAAAGAAGTTATATGAAACTTGATCTTTTTTTTGGGGGGGCTGAACACAACGCAAATTTATTATTTTGCAGTTCTGTAGGTTTCAAGTCTGAATGGGTCCCACTGGGCTGAAAGCAGGGTGCCAGCAGTGCTGTCTTCCTTTCTGAAGTTTCTAAGGGAGAATCCGTTTGCTTGCGTTTTCCGGCTTCTAGGGCTGCCCACATGCCTTGGCTCATAGGTCCTTCCTCCATCTTCAAAGCCAGCGGCAGAGGGTCAAGTCACTTTTTTTTTTTTTTTTACATTTTTTTATTAATTAAAAAAAATTAACTAACACAACATTTAGAAATCATTCCATTCTACATATGCAATCAGTAATTCTTAATATCATCACATAGACATATGATCATCATTTCTTAGTACATATGCATCGATTTAGAAAAAGAAATAGCAAGACAACAGAAAAAGAAATAAAAAATACAAAAATATATAAGAAAAAAAAACTATAGCTCAGATGCAGCTTCATTCAGTATTTTAACATAATTACATTACAATTAGGTAGTAATGTGCTGTCCATTTTTTTTTTTTGAGAAATCATACCATCCTACATATGCAATCAGTAATTCTTAACATCATCACATAGATGCATGATAATCGTTTCTTAGTACATTTGCATCGGTTTAGAAGAACTAGCAATACAACCGAAAAAGATATAGAATGTTAATATAGAGAAAAAAAAATAAAAGTAATAATAGTAAGAACAAAACAAAACAAAACAAAAACCTATAGCTCGGATGCAGCTTCATTCAGTGTTTTAACATGATTACTTTACAATTAGGTATTATTGTGCTGTCCATTTTTGAGTTTTTGTATCTAGTCCTATTGCACAGTCTGTATCCCATCAGCTCCATTACCCATTATCTTACCATGTTTCTAACTCCTGCTGAACTCTGTTACCAATGACATATTCCAAGTTTATTCTCGAGTGTCGATTCACATCATTGGGACCATACAGTATTTGTCTTTTAGTTTTTGGCTAGACTCACTCAGCATAATGTTATCTAGGTCCATCCATGTTATTACATGCTTCATAAGTTTATCCTGTCTTAAAGCTGCATAATATTCCAGCGTATGTATATACCACAGTTTGTTTAGCCACTCGTCTGTTGATGGACATTTTGGCTGTTTCCATCCCTTTGCAATTGTAAATAACGCTGCTATAAACATTGGTGTGCAAATGTCCGTTTGAGTTTTTGCCCTTAATTCCTTTGAGTAGATTCCCAGCAATGGTATTGCTGGGTTGTATGGCAATTCTATATTCAGCTTTTTGAGGAACCGCCAAACTGCCTTCCACAGTGGTTGCACCATTTGACATTCCCACCAACAGTGGATAAGTGTGCCTCTTTCACCGCATCCTCTCCAGCACTTGTCATTTTCTGTTTTGTTGATAATGGCCATTCTGGTGGGTGTGAGATGATCTCTCATTGTGGTTTTGATTTGCATTTCTCTAATGGCCAGGGACATTGAGCATCTCTTCATGTGCCTTTTGGCCATTTGTATTTCCTCCTCTGAGAGGTGTCTATTCAAGTCTTTTTCCCATTTTGTAATTGGGTTGGATGTCTTTTTGTTGTTGAATTGAACAATCTCTTTATAAATTCTGGATACTAGACCTTTATCTGATATGTCGTTTCCAAATATTGCTTCCCATTGCGTAGGCTGTCTTTCTACTTTCTTGATGAAGTTCTTTGATGCACAAAAGTGTTTAATTTTGAGGAGTTCCCATTTATTTATTTCCTTCTTCAGTGCTCTTGCTTTAGGTTTAAGGTCCATAAAACTGCCTCCAATTGTAAGATTCATAAGATATCTCCCTACATTTTCCTCTAACTGTTTTATGGTCTTAGACCTAATGTTTAGATCTTTGATCCATTTTGAGTTAACTTTTGTGTAGGGTGTGAGATATGGGTCTTCTTTTATTCTTTTGCATATGGATATCCAGTTCTCTAGGCACCATTTATTGAAGAGACTGTTCTGTCCCAGGTGAGTTGGCTTGACTACCTTATCAAAGATCAAATGTCCATAGATGAGAGGGTCTATATCTGAGCACTCTATTCGATTCCATTGGTCGATATATCTATCTTTATGCCAATACCATGCTGTTTTGACCACTGTGGCTTCATAATATGCCTTAAAGTCAGGCAGCGCAAGACCTCCAGCTTCGTTTTTTATCCTCAAGATGTTTTTAGCAATTCGGGGCACACTGCCCTTCCAGATAAATTTGCTTATTGGTTTTTCTGTTTCTGAAAAATAAGTTGTTGGGATTTTGATTGGTATTGCATTGAATCTGTAAATCAATTTAGGTAGGATTGACATCTTAACTATATTTAGTCTTCCAATCCATGAACACGGTATGCCCTTCCATCTATTTAGGTCTTCTGTGATTTCTTTTAACAGTTTTTTGTAGTTTTCTTTATATAGGTTTTTTGTCTCTTTAGTTAAATTTATTCCTAGGTATTTTATTCTTTTAGTTGCAATTGTAAATGGGATTCGTTTCTTGATTTCCCCCTCCGCTTGTTCATTGCTATGTATAGAAATGCTACAGGTTTTTGAATGTTGATCTTGTAACCTGCTACTTTGCTGTACTCATTTATTAGTTCTAGTAGTTTTGTTGTGGATTTTTCCGGGTTTTCGACGTATAGTATCATATCGTCTGCAAACAGTGATAGTTTTACTTCTTCCTTTCCAATTTTGATGCCTCGTATTTCTTTTTCTTGTCTAATTGCTCTGGCTAGAACCTCCAACACGATGTTGAATAATAGTGGTGATAGTGGACATCCTTGTCTTGTTCCTGATCTTAGGGGGAAAGTTTTCAATTTTTCCCCATTGAGGATGATATTAGCTGTGGGTTTTTCATATATTCCCTCTATCATTTTAAGGAAGTTCCCTTGTATTCCTATCCTTTGAAGTGTTTTCAACAGGAAAGGATGTTGAATCTTGTCAAATGCCTTCTCTGCATCAATTGAGATGATCATGTGATTTTTTCTGCTTTGATTTGTTGATATGGTGTATTACATTAATTGATTTTCTTATGTTGAACCATCCTTGCATACCTGGGATGAATCCTACTTGGTCATGATGTATAATTCTCTTAATGTGTTGTTGGATACGATTTGCTAGAATTTTATTGAGGATTTTTGCATCTATATTCATTAGAGAGATTGGCCTGTAGTTTTCTTTTTTTGTAATATCTTTGCCTGGTTTTGGTATGAGGGTGATGTTGGCTTCATAGAATGAATTAGGTAGTTTTCCCTCTGCTTCAATTTTTTTGAAGAGTTTGAGGAGAGTTGGTACTAATTCTTTCTGGAATGTTTGATAGAATTTAGATGTGAAGCCGTCTGGTCCTGGACTTTTCTTTTTAGGAAGCTTTTGAATGACTGATTCAATTTCTTTACTTGTGATTGGTTTGTTGAGGTCATCTATGTCTTCTTGAGTCAAAGTTGGTTGTTCATGTCTTTCCAGGAACCCGTCCATTTCCTCTAAATTGTATTTATTAGTGTAAAGTTGTTCATAGTATCCTGTTATTACCTCCTTTATTTCTGTGAGGTCAGTAGTTATGTCTCCTCTTCTGTTTCTGATCTTATTTATTTGCATGCTCTTTCTTCTTCTTTTTGTCAATCTTGCTAAGGGCCCATCAATCTTATTGATTTTGTCATAGAACCAACTTCTGGCCTTATTGATTTTCTCTATTGTTTTCATGTTTTCAATTTCATTTATTTCTGCTCTAATCTTTGTTATTTCTTTCCTTTTGCTTGCTTTGGGATTAGTTTGCTGTTCTTTCTCCAGTTCTTCCAAGTGGACAGTTAATTCCTGCATTTTTGCCTTTTCTTCTTTTCTGATATAGGCATTTAGGGCAATAAATTTCCCTCTTCGCACTGCCTTTGCTGCATCCCATAAGTTTTGATATGTTGTGTTTTCATTTTCATTCGCCTCTAGGTATTTGCTAATTTCTCTAGCAATTTATTCTTTGACCCACTCGTTGTTTAGGAGTGTGTTGTTAAGCCTCCACGTATTTGTGAGTTTTCTTGCACTCCGCCTATTATTGATTTCCAACTTCATTCCTTTATGATCCGAGAAAGTGTTGTGTATGATTTCAATCTTTTTAAATTTGTTAAGACTTGCTTTGTGACCCAGCATATGGTCTATCTTTGAGAATGATACATGAGCACTTGAGAAAAAGGTGTATCCTGCTGTTGTGGGATGTAATGTCTTATAAATGTCTGTTAAGTCTAGCTCATTTATAGTAATATTCAGATTCTCTATTTCTTTATTGATCCTCTGTCTAGATGTTCTGTCCCTTGATGAGAGTGGTGAGTTGAAGTCTCCAACTATTATGGTGTATGAGTCTATTTCCCTTTTCAGTGTTTGCAGTGTATTCCTCACGTATTTTGGGGCATTCTGGTTCGGTGCGTAAATATTTATGATTGTTATGTCTTCTTCTTTAATTGTTCCTTTTATTAGTAGATAGTGTCCTTCTTTATCTCTTTTAACTGTTTTACATTTGAAGTCTAATTTGTTGGATATTAGTATAGCCACTCCTGCTCTTTTCTGGTTGTTATTTGCATGAAATATCTTTTCCCAACCTTTCACTTTCAACCTATGCTTATCTTTGGGTCTCAGATGTGTTTCCTGTAGACAGTATATAGAAGGATCCTGTTTTTTAATCCATTCTGCCAGTCTATGTCTTTTGATTGGGGAATTCAGTCCATTGACATTTAGTGTTATTACTGTTTGGATAATATTTTCCTCTACCATTTTGCCTTTTGTATTATATATATCATATCTGATTTTCCTTCTTTCTACACTCTTCTCCATACCTCTCTCTTCTGTCTTTTTGACTCTAGTGCTCCCTTTAGTATTTCTTGCAGAGCTGGTCTCTTGGTCACAAATTCTCTCAGTGACTTTTTGTCTGAGAATGTTTTAATTTCTCCCTCATTTTTGAAGGATAATTTTGCTGGATATAGGAGTCTTGGTTGGCAGGTTTTCTCTTTTAGTAATTTAAATATATCATCCCACTGTCTTCTAGCTTCCATGGTTTCTGCTGAGAAATCTACACATAGTCTTATTGGGTTTCCCTTGTATGTGATGGATTGTTTTTCTCTTGCTGCTTTCAAGATCCTCTCTTTCTCTTTGACCTCTGACATTCTAACTAGTAAGTGTCTTGGAGAACACCTATTTGGGTCTAATCTCTTTGGGGTGCACTGCACTTCTTGGATCTGTAATTTTAGGTCTTTCATAAGAGTTGGGAAATTTTCGGTGATAATTTCTTCCATTAGTTTTTCTCCTCCTTTTCCCTTCTCTTCTCCTTCTGGGACACCCACAACACGTATATTTGTGCGGTTCATATTGTTCTTGAGTTCTCTGATACCCTGTTCAAATTTTTCCATTCTTTTCCCGATAGTTTCTGTTTCTGTTTGGAATTCAGATGTTCCATCTTCCAAATCACTAATTCTATCTTCTGTCTCTTTAAATCTATCATTGTAGGTATCCATTGTTTTTTCCATCTTTTCTACTTTATCCTTCACTTCCATAAGCTCTGTGATTTGTTTTTCAGTTTTTCTGTTTCTTCTTTATGTTTGGCCCATGTCCTCTTCATGTCCTCCCTCAATTTATCGATTTCATTTTTTAAGAGGTTTTCCATTTCTGTTCATATAGTCAGCATTAGTTGTCTCAGCTCTTGTATCTCATTTGAACTATTGGTTTGTTCCTTTGACTGGGCCATATTCTCAATCTTCTGAGCGTGGACCGTTATCTTCTGCTGCTGGTGTCTGGGCATTTATTCAGCTTTCTCTGGGTGTCGGACCCAACAAGGTTGTAAGATTTTTCTGTGAAATCTCTGGGTTCTGTTTTTCTTATCCTGCCCAGTAGGTGGCGCTCGTGGCATGCGTTTGTCTCACGTGTTTGGAATGGATCCCCCCGGTCACCGATCTCCTCGGCCTGAGGATTTCCAATTCAATTCTCTCTGTTGGTTCAGGGGCCGTGTGTGGTGGGGGCGTCAGCCGCCGTGGCTTGAGGGGACCCTGTGGCTGGTCGCCGGCCACAGCGGGCCCGGGGAATTCGTCACCGGACCAGGAAGTCACCCGTGGGGGAGGGGCTTCGGTCACCGGCTGCCGCGGCCTGGGGAATTCCCCACCGGACCAGGAAGCCACCCGCGGTGGGGGGCCACCGCGGCTTGGATAGCCCTCTGATCCGAGACTCGTAGCCGTGAACTCGAAGCTGAGACTCGAAGCCGCCCACAAAAGAGGAGTGCCAGCCGCCTCGGCTTGGGAAACTTGCCTCTCCGAGACTCTCAGCCGGCTTGGAAGGAGGGAGGGAGTAGCTCCGGCCGCCGCAGCTGCCGCTGCTCGGGAAATCGCGCGCCGCTCAGGGATCTCACCGCAGCCGAGTGTCGCAGTCAGAATAGCCAGTCCAGACTGGGGTATGCTGTGTGTCCATTCCCTGCCGTAGCCCTGGGAGCTGTTCTGCACTGTTTCAGTTCACCTAGTAGTTGCTCTGGAGAAGGAGGAACTAAGACGCACGTACCTTACTAAGCCGCCATATTGGCCCGAAACTTGATCTTTAAGGGCTCTGAATATTAGGGTAAATACTTTTGACTTTATAAGGCAGTAGGCAGTCATTGAATGTTTTGTGCATAATAATTTGGGAAGGGAAATTAGTCAAAGAAATCTACTCTTGATGAGGGGACAAGTGTTTTTATACAAGCTGAGTTAGTAAGGAATTTTAAACAACAAAATGGTAAACAATGAGTCTGAATAAGTAGGGTGTTTTGGTTTGCTAAAGGTGCTAGGATGCAATGTACCAGAAGTGGATTGGCTTTTATAAAGGAGATTGGTTAGTTAACAAATTCACTGTCCTAAGGACATGAAAATATCCAAATTAAGGCATCAACCTGAGGATAACTTCACTCAAGAAAGGCCGATCATGTCTGGGTATTCTTTGTCACATGGAAGGCATACTGGTGGTGTCTGCTGTCTCTTCTCTCCTGGGTTGGTTTCCAAAATGGATATATCAGCTCCTGTGGGTCCTTCTGGCCTCTGCTGGGGCATTTTCTTTCTGTGTCCTTCACTTAGTTTCATCTCTCCACTCTCTGTCAGCTTCTGAGCTCTCTCTGTTTTCTGCCTTCTATTATCTTCAAAGAGGACTCTAGCAAAATGATTAAGACCCACAGTACTGGCTTAAAACTGTTATGTCCCCCCCAAAAACATGTTCTTTAATCCTGATTCAATATTGTAGGGTGGGAGCTCTTGATTAGGTTGTTTCCATGAACATGTGACATGCCCAATTGTGGGTATGACATTTTGACTAGATGGAGACTGTGAACCCGCCTGTTTAAGGTCGGTCTTGATTTGTTTACTTGAATTCTTTAAAAGAGGAAACATTTTAGAATTTCTTCAGAGCTGATGCTTGGAAATGCAGAAGCCTTAGGAGACACCAAAAGCTGAGAGGGAGAGCCAGCAGAAACCAGACAGGAAGCAGCGCTGACACAGATGCAGACATTTGGAGATGCTTGGAGTGCTGACAGAGAGAGCAGATGCGTAGACACAGATAATTAAAGATACAGAGCCAAGCAGACATAACCATGTGCTTTCCCATGAGATGCTAAACAAGTCAGAAGCCAAAGGATCAGCACACACCAGTGACATGCTTTCGTAGCTGACAGAGGTGTTCCCCACACCACAGACCTTTCTTCATTCAAGTTATCTTTCTCTGGATGCCTTAGTTTGGAAATTTTTACAGACTTAGAATTGTGAACCTGTAACTTAATAAACCCATTTTTAAAAGCCACCCATTTTTGGTATACTGCATTCTAGCAGCATTAGCAAACAAAAAAACACCCACCTAAAATTGGGTGGGCCACATCTCCATGGAAACTACCTAATCAAAAGATCCCATCCATAATAAGTCTACACCCCCACTCTCTGGCCGCCACCCCTCTCCAAAGACATGTTCTTTCCGTATACAAAATTTATTCATTCCATCACAATATCACATAAAATTTAAACCATTTCAGCAACAATGCAAATACAACAGAAAGTCAAAAATGGTACAAAATCTCATCAAAATTAGCTATAGGCATGGTCTGTCCTAAGGCAAGCTTCTCCTCTGGCTGTAAACTTGTGAAACTTAGAACAAGTTATCTGCTTCCAATATACAAAGGAGGGACATTCATAGAATAAATGCTCCCATTTAAATTGAAAGAAATTGAAAGGAAAACAAGGGTCACCAGACTCAAACAATTCTGAAAACCTGCAAGGCAAACACCACTAGATTTCAAAGTCTGAGATTCGTTTATAGAATTTTATCCTCAAAGCTTGACAGGATGGCAGTCCCATCCTCTCCAAGGGCTTAAACAGTGGCCCTGCTCTCTCCAGACACTGGGGTGAGCATTCCAAAGCATCCAAGCACTGTGGAGACCACATTATTCTTGGCTCCACCCTTCTCAAGCATTGGAGCAGCACCTGGACTCTCTGCCTTCTCCTGGGCAGACACTCAACCCCCTCAGAGCAATGGGGTAGTGATTAGTCTCTCCACAATCACTTTACCCTCTCTAGGGCCAGAGATAGTGGTCTTCGTCCAGAACAACAGAGCATCTGAGGTCCCCTCAACTCCAGGCACTGAGAACACCTGGGGTAATACTCTTCCTGAACAATTAGTTGAAAGATTTACCCTCTGTAAACTCGGGGACAGACTCACCCTCTCTATGTACATGGGTGGGTCCCCTCTCTTGGCCTGAGATTTCCTGGCTCCAGCCTTAGTTTCCATGATTTTGCCTTTGAAGTAATTTTTCCTTCAATCTGTCCCTTTTCTGTCCTTTTAGTCCAGATTGGCAGTGGTTCTGTTCATACAGATCCCACAAAAATTTGTTCACTTGGCATGCAGCATACAGGGATCAAAACCATCACGCAATAGAACTTACTAAAAATCCTTTCTGGATATCTCCATCTCCAATTCTGACTTGTCCTGACATGCCAACTGGTCTATGTTTGTGAAATCCTGCCATGGGGCAGTATTCCCTGGGGATTCATTTTCCAGAAGTTCAGAATTTTCCAAGCCATCAGTTTCTGCTTTCTTTGTACCCAAAAGTTCAGTTCTCAGTTAATCCCTTTCTTCTTGCATTTTGCTATAAGCTGCAAGTAACAGCCAGGCTGCATTAGTTTGGAAATTTCCTCAGTTAATTATTTCAGCTTGTCACCTTCAAATTCTACATTACACCCAACAACAGGATTCAATTTTGCCAAATTTCTCTGCCACTTTAAAGCAAAGGTTGCCTTTCTTCTAGTTTGCAATAACAATTGCATTATTTCGAAGTCCTCATTGGAAGCACTTTTAGCCTCCATATTTCTATCATCAGTCTCTTCAAATAATTCCAGGACTTTCCTATTAAATGCTCCCAGAATCTTTCCCTTATCCATTTAAAAGCTGTTCCAGCATTTTTGGTATTTTCTAATCACAACATTCCACTTCTTTAGTACCAAAATCTTCTTTGGTTTGCTAAAGCTGCTTGAAATCCAATATACCAGAAATGGATTGACTTTTACAATGGGGATTGATTAGGTTACAAATTTACAGGCCTAAGGCCATGAAAATATCCAAATTAAGGCATTAACAAGAGGATACCTTCACTCAAGAAAGCCTGACAGAAATGACAATGTCTGCTAGCCCTTCTCTCCTAGGTTGGTTTCCAAAATGGCTCTCTTGACCCCTGTGGGTCTTTCTGGCCTCTGCTAGGGCATTTTCTTTTTCTCACTGTCCTTCATTTGGTTTCATCTCTCTACTTTCTGTTTCAACTCAGTTCTCTATGCTTTCTGCTTTTTATTATCTTTGTTGAGGACTCTAGTGAAAGGATTAAGACTTACCTTGAAATAGGTGGGTCACTTCTCCATGGAAACACCCTGATCACAAGGTCTTAACCAACGATAGGTCTGCCCCTAAAAGACTGGATTAAAAGAATATGGCTTGGGGGGTGCAAGGGTAGCTCAGTGGTAGAATTCTCGCCTTCCATGCAGGAGACCTGAGTTCAATTACTTGGCCCATGCACTTACACAAACAAACAAACAAATGAAAAACCAAAAACAAACAAAAATTCAACAAATGGTGGTGTAATAAGGGTATACTCACATGGAGAAAGAATGAAATGTGACTCCCACCAACAGCATACAAAAAAAAAAAAAAAGAAACCCAAGAAAAACCAGAACATGGTTTTCCTGGGGTATAGAACAGTTTCAATGAGCACAATGGGTATGATGAGAAAGCACATCCCTACATCTGCACACAGACAGACAGACAGACACATACACACACAGAAACATTGAGATCAATGACTGGAAGATGATGTTCGACAACATAGTTAATTAGAATTACTGTGGTAGAAGCTGGGTTGCAGGTAAATGATTGAGCAAGAACTAAATTGGCTGTAAGAAGCAGATGCAGAACTCTTAATAGATATTTTGAAAAATTTGCCCTAGTTTCTCTACCAGTGTCTACTATAGTACCTAATCACATCATATTTGTATAATGAGTAATTAAAAGATTCACAGGCTTTATAAACCATGTCTTCCTCTCAGACATTATCAAGTTATGCTTACCACATACATAGAACCAGTTACCTGGGTCATTTAAATAAAAAGCATGTCTGACAATTTGAAAATGTACAACCAAAGTGGAAAATGTTTATAGAAATTTATATAGTTAAAGTAACAGTTAGGCTTCCCGAGTTTTAATATTTGCTTTACATTAGCTAAATTCGTTGATCTCTGTGAGCCTCAGTTTTGTCTTCTGTTGAATGGAGATAATAAATCAGTAGATTATGGCATTATAATGGGGATTATGTATTAATAAATTTAAAGTGCTTAGGACAGGCTCTGCCACATGGCATATACTATATTAACTGTTGGTTAATATTAGTTGTTAACCTACTTATGGGAATTTGCATGACCTCATCAAAATTTGTATTCTACTTTAAAATTTACAAGCCATTTTCACAGGCAATATCACAAAATATCTTAACTGTTTCCTCTCAGCTTCCTGGTCTCCTTTGCTCAATACTGTCAGTGAAGAAATTCAGAATCTGAGAAGTGAACTTTCTCGAAGTAGTAGAACTGAGTCTCAAACCCAGTCCTTCTGGTGAATAGCCATTCATTTCTAAATGATCATTGTGTACTAGGCTTTGTTCTTAGAAGAGTAGAGAGGTAAAATGACTTACCCAAAGCTACACAGTCTAGAAAATCAGAGAGGGAGAATTTGAAGTCAGGTTTCACGTCTTCAAAGCCCATGCTCTTCTTCATGTAAACAGAAGTGTCCTGACGTGCCATGGGAGGTAGAAGGCTATCACCTCTTAAAGGACAAGGGAAGGCATCTCTAAGGACCAAGATTTGATCAGAGAACTAAGTCTTCTCAGCCTTTCCAGGATCGCAGATCATGATCCCTGCTGGGAGCTGCTGCCTTTCGAAGTTGCCAGAGCTAGCTTCCTCTCTCTACCTTCTTTTCTGAGGCCCATCTCTTTGACTCCATTGGCCATGTTCTGCTCTGTCTCTGAATAAACAACTACAGCCATAAGCCCTTCAAATAGGTACAAAGAAGAGCTGCTTTTCATCAGGTCACCGTAGGCTGCCTTGGCTGCCAACTTCCCATCAAAGCCTCATAAACTCTTTTATGAGAGCCATAAAATGCTGCCTCTTCCTGTTAAGGGACAAGAGGACAGCCATCAGACCCAAATCATGCTGGTTTCAATTGCTTCATTTCATACATCAGACTCCTTGGAAAACCAGAAGCAGACCACTGCCAAATAATGAAGTTGTCTTTGTGTTCCTGTGGCATTCCTTTAACAGGCCTCTGTGTCCTTGTTACACAGTAGTGTTGGATTCCCCTGGAGAGCAACAGTTAGAGTAGTCCTGGATGGTGGAATCAGCAGCACCAAGAGAGAGCTAGGAACCCTATCTCCTGATCAGAGCTGGGAGAGTGTTGGCTGCTTTTCCGTCATGAATGCAGAGAGAGGAAGACACTTCCTGGCAATCTCTCATGGTTTCTTCACTGTAGTTAGATAGACTATCTGTCTCTATTTGCTGGCAGGGACTGTGATTTCCAAAAGAAAAGATAACCTTCTATTTATTAGGTTCATGGAACTTCTGTGCCTCCAAGGATCTCTCATCTATCTGTTTTACACATCACTTCATAATCTCTGCTTTGCCGTAGAGAACCATCAATTTTAAAATTCTAGGGAAGGTAATATTGATGGAAGATAACTGGAAGGCAATCAAGTTCTCCAATTAATAGGTATTTTTGCCTTACTATACTACACTATACTCCAAACTCATTCAAAGGTAAGGATTAATTTAATTTCTTTATCTACAATTGCCTACTCTTTTGCCTGATATATATATATACACACACACACACATTTATAGAGAGATAGAGAGAACAAAATTGTTTCATAAATGAATCACTACTATCATTATCCATATCAATCCTAGGTTATGCTGTGGTAACAAACACTGCATTGGAAGTTCATTTTTCCTTCCTGTTACAAGTCCATCTCCAATTGGCCATTCCTTGCCATCTTTATTCTGAGATCTAGACTAATGGAGCAATCTCTATGTGGCACATTCCTAGTATTCTGGAAGAAGGAAAAGAGGACTGTGATGTGAAACAAAGTTTCTACTTGAGAGTGTCAATACCTCACTTCTGAAGCTCACTTTTCACTAGCCACTTCAAATGAAGACCAAGTCTGACTTCAGTGAGATGAGCAGTTACAATTCTCTGATACACTACCACCTTTTAAATCTCCTTTATATTGTGTCACAGTTTAATATTCTTTTGCACTTGATGCCCAATTTTCAAAAGGATACAACTAATTTGAAACCTTCAATAGCAAGCATATTTTTGGCATTTGAGGATGGAACCAATGACAAGACAACCAACAAATACTGATGATTTAAATGGAAAAACTTCATTTAAGAAGAATTGGTGCTCAGGATGCTGATTCTTCTAGTATCAGAAGATCTTCAATCATCAAAGACAGATTCGACTATGGTTATTAGCTTATAGTTACCAAGGCAAAACAAGAACTTGATACTCTTTAAGAAGATTTTCCACAATGAAACACTGAAACAAATAAATGCAAAAAGATTTTCTGTTGAAGCTCTTTTCAAATACTACAGGAATGTAGGCAGGCACAAGAACATCTGCTCCAGGGATGGCTTTATTCTCCTTAGAATATTCTATATAAGAAGCCATACCTTCAAATAAATTACCTGGAGGAAGATGATAACTAGGTTTAAAGACTTGGCTAATGAACTAGAAAGGATAAAAGTGAAATTAAAAATGAAGCCTTCATTAATATAAAAATGGTATTCTAAGAGAGACCACACATAGGGTTTAAGTTGTTTGACGGATTAAGAATGAAAGAGGGAGGGAGAATGAATTAATGTCTAGAAGACATCTTGCCCTGTGCTTTTTACATATGAATTTTTGTGTAAATGACTCTGTGCAAAGGTTGCCTCCTATGCAAATCTCTCCCTTTACTCTTCAAAATCAGATAATGATTGGACAGCGGAACGGTGGTTTAGCGGCAATAATTCTTGCCTGTCGAGCTGGAAACCTGGGTTCAATTCCTGGAGCCTGCACATGCTGAAAAAAAATCAAATAATAGTTTAAAATAGTAACAGCTAATATATACCGAACATTCACTGTGTAGTGGATCAGTGGTTCTCAACTGTAGGGGTGATTTAGTTCCTGGGGACATTTGTCAATGTTTGCATACATTTTTGGTTGTCACAACTTGGGGCAAGGTGGGGTGTGCACTTCACATCCAGCAAGAAGGGTCCAGAAATACTGTAAAAGTTCTAAAATGAACATGCCAGCCTCCTACAACAAAGAAGCATCTGACCCACAATGTCTACTATGCTGGTAGAGAAATCCTGTTTCAAAGTTTTGCATTAATAAATTGTAGCAGCTAATTTCATTAACTGATTTGATCTTAACACTACCCCAAAGAGTACACAGTATTATTATTTACATTTTACAGATGAAGAAACTGAAGCAAAAGAAATTAAGTAATTTAGCCAGGTTACATAGCTAGTGAGCATAGAGGTCCCTGTTTGAAGACAGGTAGTCAGGCTTCAGTCTACCTGTTCTTAACCATTATCCCTTTAGTCTTCCTACTATCTCATAAGTTTATTGACAGTGGGAAGTCTATGTATATTCACTATTGTTTTCTGCCAAACCCTTAGCACGATGTCTAATATATTGTTCGATAAATAGTTGCTGGATGCATGACTGAATTAAGGAGTTTGCTTCCACTATTTAATGGATAGGTGCTAGTTCACTAAGAAAAGTTGCTCCAAACTTTAAAGAAACTTTTCTTCCTCTATTTTTTTATTCTCCTATATTTAGAAAAATTTTGTCCACTAAGTAAGCATTATTTATCCAGTAATGATACACATATTTTCAACCAATATGAGCCTTTAGTCATTTGACATGGAATTATTATTCATTCATTGATATATATTGAGTGCCTGTTTTATGTTTGGTGGTAGGTATAATTTCTAAAATGCCTTCCCTCGCCCGCCTGTTCCACCCTAAACCATGGAAACTGTGAATATGATATCATTCCCATGATTATGTAATGCTATACAGCACAGTTGACATTACAATAGGGAGTTTATCTTGGATTGTTGGGGTGGGTCTAATATAATCACATGAACCCTTAAAAACAAAGGACATTTTCTGACGTGGTTAAAGAATTCGGTAAGATTCAAAGCATGGCAGGGATTTGATGTGTCATTGTTGCCTTGAAGATGGACAGGGCTATAAGAGAAAGAATGCACAAGAATGGCCTTGTGGAACTGGCAAAGGCCCTGAGTATCAGTCAACAATAAAGCAATCTTAGCCCTTTATCAACAGGGAGCTGAATTCCTCTAATAACAAGACTGAGCTTCAAAGATGATTCTTTCCCACAACCTACAAATAAGAGCCCACTCAGGCCAACACCTGCATTTCAGTGCTGTGATGCCCTGAGCACAGACCTCAGTGGAGCCCACCTAGACTTCTGACCTGTAGAACTATGAGCTAAAAAATGGGTGTTGTTATAAGCCAGCAATATTTATCAATTTGTTAGACAGCGATAGAAAACTATGCGAACACAGTTTCTGCATTATGAAGCTTTATATTGTAATGGAGGATTATGGCACATAGTGGTTGGTTCTTAAATATTTTTTGATAAGTTGTTGGATGAATATTCAATTAATTATTTACATAAATACTAATATCACCTAACACATACATAACTTTTACTATGCGCAGGCATTGTTATCAGTGCTTTACAACCACCCTATGTAGTAGGTTACATTGTTGTGTCCATTTTAAAGATGAGGATACTGAGGCATAGAGAGAAACCTGTCAAAGGTTGCAGATCTTATATAGTCAGAGCTGCGATTTGATGCTAGGCAGTCTAGCTCCAGATTCTGAGATACTAACTACTCTAAGTTGCTTATCAAATGATACAAAGGAGAAAGAGTGGGTATCATATGAAGGGAGAAGACAACTTCTGTAAAGACAGGAGTTTAAAGCTGACCTTTGAGGATGAGTAGTAATTAACTAGGAAAAGGGGCAGGACAGAAAATATTTCAAAATGACAAATCTGGAAGAATTCTAGGGAAAAATGACTGGCATTTTTGTTAGTCTGTATGCTTGATTACTTTCATCAAAACTTAATGAATATTGGGAGGAATTTAAGGACACTCAAAGATCTGGTTACTCCCAGAGTAGAAACTATTGCATGATGACAATAGATAGCCTATTGCTTTGATGGCCAAATAGGAAAAAAAGTAAAACAAAATAGAACAAATCAAAACACCTTCTTATTCTTCTAGAATAAGAGGTTGGCAAAATACCCACTAGCCAAGTCCAGTACACATCCAGTTTTAGTAAATAAATTTTACTGGAATACAGCCACCCTCCTTCATTCATGTATTGTCTATGACTGCATTCAAACTCTAATGGCAGAATTGAGGCTTTGTGACAGAAAACAAATGGACAGTAAAACATAAAGTATTTACCATCTGGCAAATTGCAGAAACATTTTGTCAACTTCTATTATAGAATGAAACTATCAATACTTCTTTTTTTTTTAGACAAATAGATATATTGAAAACATACTTATTATTCAAATGAATAAATTCTGGATACATCACAACATATAAATGAATAGCAATAACTATGCTGAGTAAAAGAATCTTAAACAAATACAAGTATATAAGAGGTGTTTCCTCCCAGGAAGAACAGGGCATCTGACCCAGATGCTGTTTCTCTTTTTTTAATGCAGTTTGATTGAGATATACCCACATACCATATAATCATCAAAGTTTATAATCAATGGCTTACAGTATCATCATATAGATGCACATTAATCACCACAATCAATTTTAGAACATTTTCATTGCTCAAAAAAGATAAAAATAAAAAATGAAAAAGAACACCCAAAACATTCATATTCTTATGCCCCTTATTATTGTTTTGCCTTTATTTTCTTACTCACCTGCCCATACACTTACTCATACACTGGATAGGAAATAAACAAGTCAATATCATCCTTTACACTGTATTCGGTCACAAGGTTTTCATAATCATATGGTCATACAGTAAAACCTGTATAGTTACACAGTCATCATCATGAATCAAGGCTACTGGATTCCAGTTCAACAGTTTCAGGTATTTCCTTCTATCTATTATAATACACTGGAAACTGAAAAGGAATATCTTTGTAATGCATAAAAATAACCTCCAGAATGATCTCTTGATTCTGTTTGAAAAATCTTAGCCCCTCAAATTCTATTTTGTTACATTCTTTTTCCCCCTTTTTGGTCAAGAAGTTTTTCTCAATCCTCTGATGCCAGGGTCAGGCTCATTTCTGAGAGTCATGTCCATGTTGCCAGGGAGATTTACACTCTTAGGAGTCATGTCCCATGTAGAGTGGAGAATGGTGAGTTTATTTGCAGAGTTGATTCAGAGAGAGAGGCCACATCTGAGTAACAAAAGAGGTTCTCTGGGGGTGACCATTAGGTATAATTATAAGTAAGCTTAGCCTTTCCTTGCAGGAATACGTTTCATAAGGGCAAGCCCCAAAATCAAGGCCTTTTTAAATTGATAGTCTGCAATGCATGTGAGATGCTCAGCAATTTCCCAGTTGGGGAAGTTTAACATTTCCACATTTTTCCATCAAGGGGATTTTGCAAATACTTTTATGTTTTCTGCCCAAATTACTCTAGGATGCATCAGGGTATTAAATTAACCTGCACAAAATAAAAAGATCTCTTTCCATATTCAAGAACCCACGTAATTAATTGTTTGAATTGACGGACCACACAGATTAAATTAGATAGTGTGCTATAGAAAATATAATTTTTGAACCAAATAAGAAAGTCATATCATCCTTTACACTGTATTCTGATTACCTTATTCATGGCCAGATCAGCTTCATTCATATTTCTAATTGAAGTCTGATCTCTTTTCAGCTTCTTTAACAGTTGCTGTATGGGGTAATGCTGACTTTCAGAGCTATAGAACTCTAAATCTGAGTCTCAGATGTCACGCAGATATGAAAATTTCCAGGAAGCAACCAAGTTATACCCAAAGAGATCAGCTTCTAAGAATTTAGAAATAGCACTGAGAAGTCAGGAATAGATGTGACTGCAATAAGAGCTTACAATCTAGGAAACTTAACAATAAGCCTTACTGAACATTCTGTAGTCCTTAATCGTTGATTGCCCAATCTCTGCTCACAGTCTATTCCCTGATAACTTATGCACTTGAATTCAATTCTCAGAGTTTGCACATTATAGTTAATATTAGTGAGGCTTTACAATATTTATCTTTTTGTTTCTAACTTATTACACTCAACATAATGTCCTCAAGTTTCTTTCACCTAGTTACATGCCTTACAACTTCATTCCTTCTTGCAGCTGTTCAATCTTCAATTGTATGTATACATCAAATTTCACTCTTCCATTCATCAGCCGATAAACCCTTAGGCCACCTCCATCCATTGCAAATCATGAATAATGCTGCTATAAACACCAGTGTGCAAATGTCCATACATGTCACCACCTTCAGTTCTTACAAGGGTATAGGTAATAATGGGATTTCAGAATCATATGGCAACACTATAGTTAGCCATCTGCCCTCCAAAAGGGCTACACCATTCTACTTTCCTACCAACAGTGAATAAATGCATCTCTCTCCCCATGCTTTCTCCAGCACTTGTATCTTTCTGTTCATTTTTAAAACAATTTTATTTACACACCATACAATCATCCTAAGTAAACAATCAATGATTCTCAGTATAATCACTTATTTTTTATTCACCACCACATTCTATATGAGAACATTTCCATTTCTGATGCAAAGAAGGGAAAAAAAGAAAAAAAAATAAAACAGAGAAATAACACAACAACAGGAATCCCATACCCCTCCTTTTTATCCCCCTCTTATTGATATTTAGCTTGGGTATATTGCCTTTGTTACAATTAATGGACACATATTACAATGTTACTGTAAACTGCAGACCCTAGTTTCCATTGATTGTATTTTTTCCATTTATCATTCAAATCTCAACACCTTGCAATGTTGGCATTCATTTGCTCTCCCTCATGTAAAAACTTTCTTATATTTGCACATTTAATCACCATTATTGTTCACCCTAGGTTTCATTAAATTATACAGTCCAAGT
The DNA here is from genome assembly GCF_023851605.1 of Tamandua tetradactyla. Lineage (NCBI taxonomy): Eukaryota > Metazoa > Chordata > Mammalia > Pilosa > Myrmecophagidae > Tamandua > Tamandua tetradactyla. The sequence goes on from NC_135345.1 coordinate 18,457,517, forward strand.
TTTTATCCTCTGTCTTTCCTTGTGTGGTCATACATGCTTCTAGAATTCCTCTGTCACGTTCAACATATATTTTTTTAATTTGGGTCTAAAGTGAGTCTTTTGGGTGATGCAATGGTGGCTCAGTGGCAGAATTCTTGCCTGCCATGCTGGAGATCTGGGTTGAATTCCTGGAGCCTGCCCATAGGGAAAAAAAAGTAAAATAATAATAATAATAAAGTGAGTATTTTGTGGACAGCATACAGAGGGGTCCTATATTTTAATCCATTCTGACAGTCAATGTCTTTTGATTGGGAAGTTTAATCTATAACATTTAATGTTATTACTGTAAAGGTAGTACTTTCTTCTACCATTTTGCCTTTTGGATTTTCTATATCATATCTTATTTTTTCTCCTTTTCCATTTACTGATAATCTTCATCTCTATACTATTCTCTATACCAGTCTCTCCTGTCTTTTTCTATCTGCCTATACTACCCTCTTTAGTATTTCTTGTAGAGCAGGTCTCCTAATCACAAACTCTCCCTGTGTTTGTTTGTCTGAAAATATTTTAAACTCTCCCTCATTTTTGAAGGGCAGTTTTGCCAGATATACAATTCTTGGTTGACAGTTTTTCTCTTTTAACATCTTAAATACTTCACGCCACTACCCTCTTTCCTCCATGATTTCTCCTGAGAAATCCACACAGTCTTATCAAGCTTCTCTTGTGTGTGATGGATAGCTTTTGCCTTGCTGTTTTCAGAATTATCTCTTTGTCCTTGACGTTTGACAATCTGATTAGTAAATGTATTGGAGTAGGTCTATTCAGGTCTATTCTATTTGACATACACTGTTCTTCTTGGATTTGTGATTTTATGTTCTTCATAAGAGTTGGAAAATATTCTGTGATAATTTCCTCCATTATTCTTTCTGCTCCTTTCCTCTTCTCTTCTCCTACTGGTACACCCATAACATGTACATTCCTGTGCTTCATGTTGTCATTCAATTCCCTGAGACTCTGCTAATATTTTACCATTCATTTCCCTATCTGTTCTTTTGTGTGTAGGATTTCAGATGTCATAACCTCTAGTTCTAGGGCTAGTTCACTAGTCCTTTCTTATGCCTCTTCAGATCTACTGTTGTCTATTTCCATCGTGTTTTACATCTCTTCTATTTTAACTTTCATTCCCATAAATTCTGCCATTTGTTTTTTCAAGCTTTTACATTCCTATGGACCCATTGGTCACCCAGGGTCTACTTTATATCTGTCATTTCTTTTGCCATATTTTCCTTTAACTCATGGATTTGATTTAGAAGATAGTTTGAACATCTTTAATTAGTTATTTCAACTCCTATATCTCATTAGTTTGTTCCTTTGACTGGACCATATCTTAGTTTTTCCTAGCATGACTCATGATATTTTTGCTGGTGCCTATGCATCTGATTTCCTGGATTAATTTATTCTGATGGTCATTTTCATTCTTTTACCTATAGTTTTCTTGTTGGTTGGCTTTTTTCTCTGTCTATTCTTTGGCACTCAGTTCAATTTATTCTATACTTCTAGCATAGTTTCTGTTGAACTGATCAGAATTCTACAGCTCTTGTTTTTCTGGGTTTTTTTTAACCTATATGGAATTTGTGTTTTTGAGGAGGGCTTCCCAAAATATGATTGACCCCAAATAGATTTTCCCAGACAAGACAGGCTCAGGTCTCAAGAAGAAGATGTAACCTGTATCAAGTTTCCCTGATGATGAGACCCCACAGTTTGCCAGTCTTTCCTAAGTAGCATCTTGTCTCTGTGCTTTTCCTATCCTGCCCAGCAAGTGCCATTTGCCAGCCTGCTCCCAATCAGCATAAAGTGGTGTGTTGTCTTTAATTCTCAGCAGTCTCTGTCCCTTCCAGGTATATTATGCTGGCTTGAAATGGTTATGAATCCTGGGAAAACCATACCCATTCTTATGTGTACAGACTTATTATGGTGGGATCTTTTGATTAGGTTGTTCCCACCGAGATGTGACCCACTCAGTGCGGGTGGAAATTTTGATTAGGTTGTTCCCATGGAGAAGTGATCCCACCCATTCAAGGTGGATCTTAATCTTTTCACTGGAATTCTTTATGAAGAGAATAAAAGGCAGAAAGCATTGAGAGAGCTCAAAGCCAACACAGAGGGTAGAGAGATGGAAGCAAATGATGGATGTTTGGAGATGATAAGCTAAGAGATGAAACCCAGAATTGCCCCAGAGAAGCTAAGTAAGGATGCACAGATGCTTAGAGAGAATGTCACTGGAATCAGAAGCTGAAAGCAACAAATTGGGAGCAAGGATCAGCAGATGCCAGTCACGTGGCTTCCCAGCTGAGAGAGGTGTTCCAGATGCCAGTGGCCTTTCTACAAAGTGAAGCTATCTTTCTCTGGATGCCTTAATTTGGACATTTTCATGGCCTTGGAACTTTAAGTTTGTAACCTAATAAATCCCCTTTTTAAAAGCCAATTGATTTCTATATATTGCATTCCAGCAGCTTTTGCAAACCAAAAAAGATTTTGGTACCAGAGAAATGGAGAACTATGATTTGAAAGTACCAAAACTGCTAGAATGGCTTTATAAGTGGATGGGGGTGGATTCTGGAAGAATTGTAAGGAACATTAAAGGAAAGACCTAGAGTGCTTGGACTCTAAGATACATCTGATGAGGACTTAGACAGAAATGATGAATGTGTTGTTGCAAAATGGAAGAAAGGTGACCCTTGTTTTAAAGTGGCAGAGAATTTGGCAAAATTGAGCCTTGCTGTTGGATGGAAAGTAGAATTTGAAAGTGATGATCTGGGGTACTTACCTGAATAAATTTCCGAATTAAATGTGTAACATGTGGCCTGGTTTCTCCTTGCAGCTTATAGTGAAATGCAACAGAAAAGAGATGAGCTGAGAACTGACCTCTAAGGTACAATGAAACCAGAAATTGGTGGTCTGGAAAATTCTGGGTTTTCCAGGAAGTGAGACCCCAGAGACTGGTGCCCCATGTGACTTGGAACCAGTCAGCCATGTTAGGACAAGGCAGGGTTGGAAATGAAGTTATTGAGAAAGGATTTGTGGAATTTCCTGCTGTCTAATGCTTTTGAACCCTGTATACTGCATCACAAGTAAATAAATTCTTTGTGAGATCTGTTTAAACAGAACCACTGCCAATCTGGACTGACTATGACAGAAAAATGACAGATTGAAAGGAAAATGACTTCAAAAGCAGAATCATGGAAGCTAAGGTCTGGAGCTAAGAAATTCCAGGCCAAGAGATTGGACCCACCCATCCACATGGAAAGGGTGAGTTTGCCTCCGAGGCAAAGGGTGGGCCGTCCTCCTAGATACTCAGGAAGAGTTTTGCCGCCTCAGGCCTCTGATAAGTTGGAGCACATGACCACGTAGTTGGGGAGAGCCTGGCCACCACCTAATTGTTCTGAAGGGGTTAAATTTGTGTCCTAGAGATGGCAGAGAGTCCAGGTGTGTGCCCCTGTGCTTCAGGAGGGTGGAGCTGAGAACAAGGTGGTCTCCTCAATGCTTGGAAATCAATCCTCACTCCTCTCAGTGTTTGGAGAGAGGGGCTGCTCTGTTAGCCCCTGGAAATGGTGGGATTGCTGCTGTCTCAAGTGCTGTGGATAAAATATCATTCTATAAATGAATCTCAGACTTTCAAATCTAATGGAAATTTCCCTGCAGGTTTTTGGAACTTTTTAAGTACTATGACCCTTGTTTTCCTTTCAATTTCCTCCTATTTACCCTATGCAGTTAACTTGTTCCATGATTTACAGATCCACAGCCAGAGGAGAATTTTGCTTAGGGCCAACAATGCCTGTAGCTGACTTTGATGAGATTTTATAGTGTTTTTGACTTTGTATTGTATTTGTATTGTTACTGAAATGGTTTAAAATTTTTGTGCATTGTGATGGAATGAATGAATTTTGTATATGGGAAGAACATGGCACTTTGGGGCCCAGAGGGTAGAATGTGCTCGTTTGAAAATCTTATGTACCCCAGAAAAGCCAGGCTCTCTTAATCCAATCTTGAGAGTACAGACTAATAAAGGGTGGAAATTTTGCATTAGGTTGTTTCCATGTGACCCTTACTACTCAAAATGGGACTTAAATCTTTTTACTGGAGTCATCTATGAAGGGAATAAAAAGCAGAAAGCATAGAGAGAACTCAAAGCCAACACAGAGAGCAGAGAGTTGGAACCAAGTGACAAACACTTGGAGATAACTTAAGAGATGAAACCCAGGGTTACCATACGGAAGCTAAGTGAGAACCCACAGATGCTTAGAGAGAAAGTCACTGGAATAAAAAGCTGAAAGCAACAAACCAGGAGCAAGGATCAGCAGATGCCAGATGTGGCTACCCAGCTGAGAGAGGTTTCAGATGCTGTTGGCCTTTCTTCAAATTCAAGGAATCTATCTCTAGATGCCCTAATTTGGACATTTTCATGGCATTTGAACTGTAAGTTTGTAACCTAATAAATTCTCTTTTTAAAAGCCAATCCATTTCTGGTATATTGCATTCTGGCAGCTTTAGCAAACAGAAACAGGCATGTTGAGACAGAGACCAGGGTAGAATGTTGGCTTAAGCTGTTTTTGTTTTCCAGCCCGTGGAGTCCGAATTCTCTAAATGAGAGCCACCACTTGAACTGGGTCTGCCCTCTCCTCTTTTCTTGGACAAAAAAACTCCCTTTAGGGTTATTATCTCCTTCATCTGACAGATTATTTTGTCTCTTAGACATACCTTGACTCTGCTCTTACCTTGGTCAGTACTGACAATTGAAAATACCTGAAACTTTCTTTAATGAGCTCCTAAAAAGTTAAATAAATTCTTTTCAGAGCTAGTCCCCAGTGGCCTGCTTCACCAATCAAGAACTGGATTTGGTACCCGGCTCTATTTTCTCAGGGCATAGCCCTTTTACAATATTCTGAGCTCAGCAGACTCCAAAAAGCCTCTCTCTTTTTTTTTTTCAGACATCCCTGCCTCATCTTTGCTGAGAGACACCTCCAGATTCCTTTCATGCTTGCTCTGACTTTACTTGTGCTCTGAGCTTATATTCAGCAGCCTAATCTGTTAATTAAATCTGCGATTGGGTCTTGCTTTAACTTTCTTTGCCTTGCTCCTAGTAGAAGAGCCTTGCTTTCTTTTGCCTTGCTCCTTTCTACCATTGGGAAGTGTCTTCACAACAGCCTACCATGCCATTTGGGGAGGGTTGCCAGCCTTCACAGTGTAGAGAATTCTTTACAGTTCTGCACTGTGATCTCAGCCCTTTCACCCATTTCAGGATGGTGTTGGATATGTGTCTGGTCACAGAAGTCCTCCAAACCACTGCTCCAGACAGTTCCTGGCTATTTAATAGCTTCCCTAGAGGACTAACTAAATCCCACATCTTCTTATGCCACCATCTTGCCCCACCTCCAAATACTTCTAAAACAGTATTTTGTTTGTCACTTACATGGTACAGTGTTATTATTAATTTTTTTTTTTGAGGAGTAATAATCAAATCAATTCTCTTGGTTTTGGAAAGTACGAAGAATTTGGCAGGTGGTTGTTTACATAGAGATTGTCTGGGTGACTGTGACCTATGGCTTGATAAGTCAGTGCACCTGTGTTACTGAGTAGGTGGAAGATTTTTTGGGAAAATAATACATCTATATAATTTTATTCATAAATTTAAAAGCTTAAAGATTCTAGATTTAATTTCTTCCAGATCCCTGTGACAAGTATACCAACATGTTTACAAAGCAGCATGGAAACAAACCTAAAAGAGGCCTATAATTAGTTGCTATTATGTATAGATTTAAGTATAAATTAGAAGTTACAGCAAGGCAACCAGAGTTCATTACTAGCATTTGTCGCCAAAGCACATATTTTCCTTCATAAATTTTTATATGATTTAAAAAAAATTCTTTCTCATTGTTTAGATCCTTTTCTGAATCAAGGTTCCAGAAGATTTAATTCTTTAAAAATATAAATTCTATAACTTTTCCAAAATATTTTTCTATAGCATTGAATATAGAAAATGAATGGACAATACCAGCATTTTTAAATGCTTGTATTGAAATATATATGCATAAAAATGCATAAATCATGTATCCAACTCAACGTATTTTCACAAATTAATAACATCCATGTAAACAGCACTGAGATGAAGGAACAGAAAAGTCACCAGCATCCCATAAACACTTTCATTCAAAACCTACCCAGAAGGTTAACTCCTATCTTTGCTTCTAAAATCATAAACGTCTATAAATGGGATAATATGGTACTTAATCTTTTGTATTTTTGGCTCAACTTGATGTCTGTGAGATCCATCTACTGTTATATTTATGTTGTTTCAAATTCTCATTGCTCTAATATATTCCACTGGGTGAATATATATATTTTGTGTATATATACATAATTCACTCTATTTTGGAGGGGCATTTAGGTAGCTTCCAGATTAGATCTTGTATAAACAGTGTTCCTATGAACATTTAATTCCATGTCATTTGTTGAACATATGTACAAATTTCTCACCGATTTCTGGATATTGGAAATATTATCATCTATCTCTCTGTCTAATCTATCTGTCTATCTCAATTGACCAATTCTATTTCTTATCTAGAATAAAACTAATTAATTCATTTGAAATTATTATCAATAACTGTAAAAATTCATTGCCACATATTTGAAAAACATTCTGAATTCATCTCCCGATTTAATTTGGTGGATGAATTGCTTCTCAAATAGTCTCAAAAAATAGACTGGCTGATTAGTGTTTATCCACTTCTAGATGAAAGAAACTCACTTCCTGAAAAAGAAGTCCATTAAGTTCAGGAAGAACTAATTTTCAGAAAGTTATCCTACCATTTTATGCCTTTGATACTTTTAGTTTTAATTTCAAAAGTCACATAGATGGTAGCTAAATTCCTCTTCTACATGATGGTATTCTATGCATTGGAAGATACTGTGGTTCTGAAATAAAACTGTTTTTCCTCATTTTTTTTCCCTTAGTCATTGTTTCTAGATTGTTCCCCATTTTGTATTCACTATACTGAACACACTCTAGTTTGTCACCATCATTTTAAAAATGTTGATTCTCATTAAAAAAAAGAAGAGTAGAAGGAAAAATGTAAATATTAATAAAGTATTGTCTTGCATACTAGAAAAATAAATACTTTTTATAATTTTTTTACTAACTGTGTATTTTTCCTAAGATTTCTATAATGCAATTAGGAACATCTGGAAAGATAAAAAAATAAAAATATAAAAGAAGGAAATCATTAAAACGTGGTGTCAAAACTGAGAAAATCCCCTAGAGAAGAATTACTAGCTTAGTGCAGAATAGATCACAATTATTTACTCTCTTATTTTGATCATGATTTTTCTATAAATTCAGTTTAATTCATTAGCTATTTTTTGCATCTGCATTTAACCATTTTATCACATGCATGAGTTTGTCAATGAAGATCTTGTGATAACTTTTGCTTGTTCATTTAGCAATTATCTATTGAACATTTGTTGGTGAAATAACCGAAGCACTTCAGACCCTGAGGCCCAGTAGTGGCAATGAGGGGGGACATTCGGAAATCTAAGATATAAACCTACGCTAATAGCTACAGCAGGTTGAGGCAGGGTGGGAGGAGGCTGCTCTAACACAGTATCACAAACCAGATGGCTTAAAGGAACAGAAATTTATAGCCTCAGAATTCTGGAGGTTAGAAGAGGTGGTAGGGCCATGTTCTATCTTAAACCTAGGAAACAATCTGTTCCATGCCTCTCTCCTGGCTTTTGGTGGTAGTATGCTGACATTCCATAGCAATTCAGCTTCCCTCATCTCTTTGTCCATCTGCATCCAAATTTCCTCTTCTTGTAAGAACACCCATCACATTGGAATAAGGCCCACCCTTCTCCATTCGAATGTGCCTGCTTTTATCCGTAGTGACCCTATTTTCAAATTAAGTTACATTCACAAGACAAATTAGGACTTGGACGTGTCTTTTTAGAGGGCACAGTTCAACCCATAACAAGGGGTGATCACAGGGTAACTAATAAAAGATACACCAACTCATTCCAGAAACTTGAGTCACGGGATACTGAGCCCTGAGGAAAAATGCACAAGGATTCTAAAGCAGGACCAGTCTATGCACAGCATGCCAGAAGGGAGAAGGAATGTAGAATGGGATGGGATGCTGGGAGAGGGTTAGTGGGGTTCAGGCAGAAGGCTGGATTGGCAACCCAAGACCAAATTCTTAAAAGCTTTCTTTGAAAGTTATCCGGCATTCAACAGGGCAGTAGTGAAACCTTTAAGCAATAGGATGCTATGCTCTAGTAGGGTGTACCCCAAAACTCATTCTGGCTGTGCGCCACCCCAATTGCAATCACTTTTAAAGGATTGTACAATTATCCGTAATAATTTCAAATTCGATGGAAGTTATTAAGCCCTGAATAATTAGCCCTACTTTAGTCAATGCGTAGTTAATCTTTAATGGTCAGAGCGAAAAATAATGAAAAAGACATTGTTTTTCTAAATCAGAATTTGAATTTTTCTTCTTCCTGGCTTTCTCACTGATGTCCACTTTAGACTTCAAATATTTATTTAGTTTTAGTGGAGTTGGTAGATTTATTGTCTTTGAAAACCAAGTGCGACATAACTTCACTTCATATTAATAATTCTGTCTGAGCTTGGTTTCTGTGACTTTTGGGTTCTATTTGGAATATAAAGATGATCTTCTGGAAGTGGGACAAGGCCTTCACAGTTGTGCTTGTGTTAAATTGTTTCAGTCCAGAAATAATCATGGGCTTGTGTTACCAGAGGGCACTGGGCTTTCTTTTGTGCTCAACATTGATTTGGATCTTAAAATTTAGTACGCCAAGTTCGTCATCAAATCCTTGGAAGTCAGGAGAGAATGGAGTTTGAGGTTAAGTTTTGCAGAAATAGGACTTTTTATTAATATTGGAAAATAGCCACATTGATTCAAGAAAGGGTGGAAAAGCGGCACTGTGTCTCTTTCAGTTTGAAACAACATGCAATCTCCTGCTAGTGCTTTACTTCAAAGAGCTGAAAATGTGCAGTGTTGGACTGCTTGGAAGTCAGCGCTGGAGGGAGGAGGAATAATTGATGTGTTTGCTCCAAAAAATGTCAGGCTGTTTGCCGGAGCAGTCTCATTTGCCTACTGCTCTTTGGCATCCATCAGATCTGGCTTTTTAACATTAGTCAAATTGTCCAGGTGATAAGCCCAGAACTTGTTCTTGCCAATGGCTCTGTGCCTACTTAGTTGGCTTGAGTTCCCTCGTTCAGTCCAGGAGCTGCCATTGGAGTGTGTAAAGAGAGAGATTGTGCCCTCACAGTAAGTCATCTTAAAAATTACCTTCAGGTTTCAAATCAGTTCAACCTACCTGGGCCTGGGCTTTTGGTGTCAGAATGAGAGGACTTAGATTATCAAGCCCCTGTCCGCAAACATCCTGCCTAACTGGCTGCCTTTCTATTTTTGACGTGGTTTCTCTGTTTACTCAAGTATCTCCTTTTTTCACTTGTTTCACAAGCATGTCCATTGAGATAAAGGCAAGCATGCTTTTAGAGATAAAGACATCGGGGTACCTGGCCCTGAAGAGTGTTTTGAGCTTCTTCCCTAGTTCCTCTGCAGGAGGGCATCCTAATGCAATTGCTTCACTTAATCAAATCTGAGACCAGCACCCTGACCCAGCATCCATCAACTTAGTGACATCGCTGCCCAGCTTGCCTAGCTGCCCTTCCATGTCTAGCTCTGGGCCATAATGGTAGACCTTCCCTGAACCCATCTAGATGGCCATGTTATAAAGGATTTGGGCATAGCCCTGAAATTACTCCCAGAGACCAGAATAATGTCATAGCTTGGTTTTAGCACACAGGTCTTTTTCCTACCCCTAGCACTGAAACTAAAATTCGCCAACTGGGAATGATAGAATTGTGTTAGATGTGGCTCTAGAGCCACCAGGACAATTTAAGGTGAGGTTAACCATACCTCTGTTTGGAAGAAGTATAATTACCAGCTTATAGCCTCCCAAAACTCAGCAGACATGTTTGAAAATTAACCATGCATAGCACACTGTGTAGAAGATACAAAGGCGAATTTTTAAAAAGTGAGCTCCTCTCTATCTTCCACTTAATAAATATTGGAGTGAAAATAAAATTAAAAGGAATATTAACTCAATTAAAGACAAATTATTTGGAACTCAGTGTGTGTCAGGCACTGTGCTGCCTGTGGCAGCCGAGGGTTTGGAATCCCTCTTCCTTTAGGGAAAATTGTGGTGCCCTGAACATGCAGTGGCCTATGTGACCAGAACATAGACACTGAATGTCATTGAACCTAATCACTGTGTTGGCAATCAACTTTCATGAGTCTCAGCTGAGACTTCTTTTGGCCAGGTCTTGAGAGGCTCTGCTATATAAGGAACCCCTCCCCACTCTTGTTTTTTTGCAGAGCACTGATTTCCATTTCCTAACTGCCTGCCATCCAGAAAGAGCCGTCTCCTGTTAGTAGGTTCCAAATGAAACTCCTGGGGAACTTTTTGCCTGGTGTGCTTTTTGGTCTCAGGCTTCAATTGGGCTGGAACACTGACCCTTGTAGGTTTGAGGAAATGGGCCCTGATCTCAGGAACTTTGTATTGTAGGGAAAGACTCCTTCTCAGTTCTCAAGGAATATACTCTAGAAGGGAGATGAAATAAATGCAAAAATAGTTATACTGAAATCAGACTTGAATAAAAAGTCTTTAGTGCCAGGCAAATTTGAAAGAGCAAACAGAAATGAGAACAAATGAGGTTATACATTTGAAAATGAGGTGATAGTACTATTGCATAGGACAAATCACTGAAATATGAGTCCAAACCAAGGATAATAATTGAATTAAATGAGGTCTTTGCATCTATATCTTGGCCAACTGTAAAGTTCTACGACTATTCTACTATTCATTTTCATTTTCACCTGTTAACATGTTCCCTCTCCTCCTCTCTTCAACTTTTGCAATCTCAGGAACATACTCATGATACAGAATGCTTGGTCAATTTATAATAATGCCAGAAAGAAACAATATTATTTGAATAAATGTCTGAGCTTTTTAGCACAAAAACACAAGTATACATTTTCTACTATACTGTGGACAGATCAGTGGGCCAACATTCATGTGTGCATGTTTTTCATAACCAATAATCAATGGAAGGAGGGAGGAGGTTTACTTATTTGAGGGAATCTGCTCTAACTGCTCTACCAGTTATTACAATTGAAACGGCTAGTTTTGATTGCTGTGGCAGTAGAGTCACTTTGGAAATAACATTTTAAAATGGAAAAAAATAATTTTTCAGAATTTTAATTTTCATTTTTCCGTATGTACAATGAGATCATTACTACTATTTCATCTAACAAGTAATAATTTAAGTAATAACTCTTTAAGTTGGAACTGAACAGGGAGCCTGAAGTTCTGGGTTCCAGTATCTCTTTTATCACCAACTTTCTGTATGGTGTCTAATAATTTCTGTCTCTGAGCATTACTCTTATCATCTGTAGAGTCAGGTGAGTTGTACTGGACGATTTCATTGTTTCCTTTGAACTTTGAGATTCTGCAATTCAAAATGAACTCATTTAGAGCAAGAGGCTAAGGATTTGCTCCTGCAGGATGCCAGTCTGCCATTCTTGTCTGCACGAGGCTCATCCATCTCCAATAGTGTAAATTATTGAGAAATAGCTAATAATTGTTTTAGTTCTCTGGGCTGCTCAAGCACATGTTCAGCTAAGGTAATGGGAATTTATTTGCTCATAAGAGAATGTCTCTCTGTCCTGGTGTCTCCCATCTCTTCCAGATTTTATTGATGTACAGCATCTTGTTTCCTCTGGCTTTTTTTTCTGTGTGTCTGAATTTCATTCCACTCTTAAAGGACTCCAGTTATGGAGTTAAATTCATCCAGAATAGGCTGGGTCACACCTTAACTCATTAAAATGTCCTACTTGCAATGGGTTCATACCCACGGGAATGGATTGTGTTTCAGAACATGCCTTTCTGGGAAGCATATAACTCCACATTGATAGGTAATTACATCACTCTGCCAAGAGGTGTGTCTATCATGTGATGGTTAACCACAAAGCCAGATGTAAGTGCTAATGTTATCCATATATTCATTTGGTTGGTATGTGAAGAAACCAAATCTGAACCCAGGTCTACCTGACTCCAGAGCCTGGCTCTTGACCTCAACACTTCTAATAGGTGGCTCTCCATAATCCTAGAAAGCGCTTGTCAGATGAAGATGGGCTGGCTTGACACCAGATGAATGAAAAAAGGATAACATTTGTATTCCCAGATGTTTAGTTACCACCAGTGTGGTCTCTATTTACTCACCTACACCAGTGTGGTCCTCATCTCTAGCAGATTGACTGCAATTATCCACACACTGGATAACTGCTCCAACAGGATACCCAGGAGTCCATGCCACAAAATCCATGGGTTGTCCACATGTTCACTGCTGCTCAGACATTGCTTACAAAATATCACAATGCTTCAGTACAGTGTGTTATTTGGACTGCAAAAGAATATATCAACAGAACCCAAAAAGGTTAAAAGTTCAAAGAGTTAGTTACAGGGTTGATGCAGTGAGCTGTTGGATGGTAACTCATCATTCTTTAACAAGATGGTAGGAAAGTTAAGGAAGGAACTCAGGTACACTCTCTGATCACCAATTTCAGAGTTCCTATACATCTATCATTTGGTTTCATCATACCAATTTGTTTCCATGTAGAACAATGCAGTTTGTGCTACAAAGTGGCCCTACTCCTTTTTTTGTAAGGGAGTATTAGAAGCCTGTTTTTGTTAAGCCTCTAAGTAAACAAGGCTTTACTTTTGGGAAATTCTGTGAAAATCTTAGAATGTAAGTACTGCATAAATGTAAATTTACACATGTCACAGTAAATAAAATAATTTCAGTGATACAGTTTCCTAGTTTGTAAAATGAGGATGGAAATGTCAAAACTTGCAGGAATATTTGCAAGGTGTTTTAGCCCTCTACGCTGCTTAAGAAAACACCACGAAATGGTTTGGCTTAAACAATGGAAATTTATTAGGTCATGGTTTCAAGGCTGGGAAATTGTCCAAATCAAAGCATCATCAAGGCAGTACTTTCTTTCCAAAGTCTGTCTGCCAGCCATCCTTGACTCCTCTGTTACATATCAAGGCACATGGTGGTGTCTGCCGGTCTTTGCCTTATCTTTCCCAAATCTTGTTGACTTCAGCTTCTTGATTCTGTGACTTTCTTTCTCTATGTCTGAGTTTCATTCTATTATAAAGGACTCCAGTAATAAGATTAAGATCCATCCTGGCTGGGCTGGACCATATCTTAACTAATGTAACCTCACCAAAAGTTTCTATTTACAATGGGTTAATGCCCACAGGATTGGGTTATATTTATGAACATGTTTTTCTGGGATATATACAGCTTTAAACCACCACACAAGATAACTTTGAGAATGAGAAGATGCATGATAAAGCACTTGCCACAAAGCAGGTAGGGTCCATTTTGCATTATTGACTTTCTTTGTTTCTTCTTCTTTTTTTAATCTTTTCCATTGTCTTTAAAGGATTTTGAGGTAGATTTTCTAGTTCAATCTCATCTGGTTTATATATTTCCCTAAGTACATGTTTATTGTAAGTAACTTCTTAGCAAGAAGTTATTCTAGGGTATTCTTTACCTATTAATAAAGCTTCAGGAATTTTTATTAAGTGTTTATTTAGAAAAGATGGAGGAGCACTGTTTAATGGGGTGATCACAAAGACTATATTCTAAAAAGAGAAAGACAATGCACTATAAGTAATGATTTTACAATCTGTGTGTCTGATTGAATCAAGAATATTTTATGTGGTTCCATGCCTAAGAAAAAGGGGTATTTTTCTTTTTGAATCTCAAGAACTACATGTAATTGAAAATTATGCTTGACTTTTTTTTATTTTGAGCTCTTCATCAGAGCCTATTTTATTTGGGTTTGTGGAAGAGGTTGTTTCCAAAGCAATAAAGATATCTTTTTACTTATTAAGCAGTCTTGATTTTTGTGGTCATAATATATATTTGTTTAGTTAAGCCTTTACACGATTAGCTTTATTACCCCTTTTCTGCACAGGTTCATTCTCTTAGAAATATCACTGAAGGCCATTTGATAACTGTTTGCTGCCTGTTAATTACAGATCTTTGGCAAATTATTTCTTGTTAAGTTATACGATGTGTCTATTTCACTCAAAGCTGTTAAGTAATATTTAAGAAATTTTATGGCACAATGCTATGGGAAAGCTGCCTTAAGTCTACAGTCTTAGATGCTTATTGGTGTAATTTAGCTTAATAGGTATTTGGAATTCCTTTTACAATTTCTAAATTAATGAGTTAATGATTACTTCCTAAGTAAAAAAAATTACAATAATAGTTAAGATTTAATAAATGCTTTCTGTGGTCTGGAATTGTGCTAAAACTTTGTAGATATTATCTCATTAATCTTCATCCTTTTTCCATAGGAAGGGTGGAAAAATTATATATTTTTCTAAGGTCACACAGTAAGTAATACTATCAGTTAGTCATTGTTAGCAATAATGACTAACAATAGTGCCATACAAACAATTAGTTTAAGATAGTGTTTATTGTTGCCCTCTCCCCACTAAAGGATGAGAAAATACATGGTTTATTATTATCACTTCACGTACTGTCAAGGGTTGTTTCACATTAAGCCACATGACTGTTTCCTTCCATGCAAATTTTGGTTAAGCATCACTGATATAGGGTGATACCAACTATAAAATCAATAAAACAATGACATTTGAGAACATAGAGGTCACTATGCATTAGTTATCTATTGCTGTATAACAAATTACACCAAATTTAGGGGGTTAAAATAATACAACTTATTTTCTCACAGTGTCTGTGAGCCAAGAGTATAGCCCCAGATTTCCTGGATGATCTGCTTTAGGATTTCTCATGAGGTGACAATCAAGGTGTCAGCAAAGGCTGAGCTCTCCTCTGAAGACTCAAATAGGGGAGGATCTGCTTTTAACTTTACTTATGTGGTTGTTGGAAAATTCAGTTCATTCTGGGCTATTAGACTAAAAAGTCTCAGTTCCTTCTTGGCTCTTGGCTGGAGGCTGTCCCCATTTCCCTGCCAGAGGGACCTTCCCAACATAGCAACTGGAAGAGAGAGTCTGCTACTAAGACTAGAAGTCAGAATACTTGGTCATTTAATAATAGAAGTGACACACACTAAATATTAAGGTGTTCTATTGGTTAGAAGCAAGTTACTGAAGGGAAAGGATAATGAAATTTTGTGTAAGGTTGTCAGTATCAAGTGGCAGAAACTGGAGGACCATCTTAGGTGATACCTACTCCAACCAACCCCTTACCTCTTTCTTTTTGCCATTCTACTACATTCCTGGCATGCTGCATTGTAGTATTCTCTGTGTGTGTGTGTGTGTGTGTGTGTGTGTGTGTGTGTGCACGTGCGCGCGCTGTGTGGTAGGGGTCAAACTTCATTCTTTTTCCTTGTGACTATCCTGTTATTGCAGCACCATTTGTTGAATTTTTGCTTGTTTCATTTTTTTTTTCATTTGTTTTTTTGCTTGTTTGTTTATTTGGGAAGTGCATGGGCCAGGAATCGAACCTGGGTCTCATGCATGGCAGGCGAGAATTCTACCACTGCCCCTTGCACCCCTGCGTAGTATTCTTGATAACTTATTAGGGATAATTGAAGAGGGGACAGGGTTCTTAAATTGGATTTCCTGCCACTGCAACTGATTTTCTGGTGCCTGTGATATAGCTTGCCTGGCTTTTCACCATTTGGGATTCTACAACTCTCTGGGTTGTTACTGGCTGTAGATCATGCTTGCTGTCACATAGAAGTATCTAGTCTATTATTTTTTCAACTGGTCCTATATGGGAAAGTGACTGTAATTTTGACTGAATAACTCAATTTAGGAGACAGAAACCCAAGGCCTAATTTTATTATACTACCTTCTTCAATGCAGCCGTACAAGAGTCAAACTGAGCCATCAGTTTTACCTCTTCTCTTTCACCTTCTCCTCCTCCCTTTCCTCTTTCTCTTCCTCTCCTTCCTCCTTTTCTTCTTCCTGCTCTTTCTTACTTTATTCTTTTATTTTTAGTTTTCTTATTATTCTGCCTGCTGTGGTTATGGTTTTGGAAGTATTGATCTACATATTTTAGGCTAGCTAGACTATATATTCCCAATTCCAAGGGCTGTGCTATATATGTTACATATTCTTAATACATTACATATTCTACTAACTCTTCTCAGGTGAACTGTGCAAAATAGTATAACCTTTACTAAAGTTAAGTAAAATTCTATTTTTATTTGGTTAAGGATGAAGTATAGATGAGGAATACATCAATTTTAATAGAAAAATAGAAGTAAACAGCACTACTATGAGATAACATAGATAAAATATTTTCCTAGTACTAGTGTCCTGCCTAGTAGAAATTCTTGGAGAAGCCTGAGGGGCTGAGTCTCCAGGATCAGTTTTCCACTGTTCACTGGAGTGACAGAGCTGGAAAAGAACCAAATTTCTCTGCGGGAGAAGGTGAGAATGATATTCAGAGAGTGCTTTGAAGAACAAGAGAGGTAATCATGGTGGCAGCTAAAGAGGGAGGGTGTTGAATAGGTTTTTATTTTGTTGATTTATTATGGTATGCAAAACAATCTCCTTCATTCACCACTGGCATTTCCAGTAAACTTTAATAAATTTGGATTGCTCATGAGTTGTTTGAGGAGAGGATATGTTTTGGGAGTCGTGGGGAGGAGATGAAGGCCACATCCTTTTTCAGGATTTGCACGGTGAGAACAGAGGCTTCCGATCATAAAGCGAGACACATTCTAACAAAAACTGTGCTGCTGTGGTAGGGTTTGTAACATTCTATCTGCTGTGGATTCAGACATAAACTATGACATAGACGTTGCCCCATAGAAGACAAAGATATCAGTACAGTACATTTGATAAATCTCATGGAATATTATTGTAAACCTATTTAGAAAGTCATTGGTGGGCATCCTTGACAAATAATTCCTTGGTTAAAGAGATTTGGAAAAATGCTGCACATTTTAACTCCTCTTTGGAAGTTCAGAAAGCACCTTAGCACATTAAAGATTGAATAGTCTGCAATTACATATGCTCATAGTCACATATATTATATATAATTTCACTTTGTTTAAGCTGGTGTTTCTGAACATAATTCCTTATAAATCTCATTTTTCACATACTCCTTGCATCTCTTCTTCTAATGTTACCTTGAAAAACACATTCAGAAAATCCAACCTGAGCAGGAAAAATAAAGACTAAAATGTTATATTTTTGTAAGGAGCCATGAATATGTTAACATAAGAGCACACCGGGATGAGCTATCGTTCTCTTTCAAGTCCTTTGAGAATAAAAATCCTGTTAGGTCATTATATCATATAAGTAACACAAGCTGTTATACACCATACAATCCCTAAATTACAGTAACTGTACATAATAAAATTTTATTTCTTGCTTATATCATAGTTCAATACTGGTTGACAAGGGAACAGTGTTTTATGGAGTTTTTCAGTAAGTCAGGCTTACTCCAACTTGTGGTTCATATTCTAAATCATTCAAGGAGTTAGATTCTTCTAATCATATTCTGAGGCCTCAGAGGCTTTCATGTGATCCTGTGTACCCAGCTACCAGGTGAGGAAAAAGAGCTTCCCCATGAAGAATTACATAGCTGGTTTTGGAACCAAGCCTAGAAAGGCAGACATCACATCTGCACCATTACGATCTGTGGTAGTTAGGTTCAGGTGTCAACCTGGCCAGGTGAATGTGCCTAGTTTTTTGCTGCGGACATGAGCCAATGGTACGTGAACCTCATCTGTTGCTGATTACATCTGCAGTCGGCTAGGAGGCGTGTCTGCTGCAATGATTGATGTTTGATTTAATTGGCTGGCGCCTAAATGAGAGAGCTCAACATAGCACAGCCCAATCAGCTCAGCATACCTCATCTCAGCACTCACAGCTCAGCCCAGGCCTTTGGAGATGCAGAAAGGAATCACCCCGGGGAAAGTTGTTGGAACCCAGAGGCCTGGAGAGAAGGCCAGCAGAGATCACTCTGTGCCTTCCCATGTAAGAAAGAACCTCAGTTGAAAGTTAGCTGCCTTTCTTCTGAAGAACTAATGAAATAAATCCCCTTTTATTAAAAGCCAATCCATCTCTGATGTGTCGCATTCCAGCAGCTAGCAAACTAGAACACCATCGTTTGGGATTTGGTCACAATGTCCGTATATACTTCTGTGCTAAGCAAGAAAAGAAGAACACAGATATGGGTGAGTGTCTGCACTTTCTATCCAAATTTTGAAAAGTGTCTAGGAGTTTTCTAGTAAGACAAAGTGGGTAAGAATATTTTAGACATAGGGAACTCCATGAATCAAGGCATAGATTCTCAAAATGGAATGTAATTTTTGGAGAACTGTGATCAATGCAGGTGGCAATGCACCTGGGATCTAAGTCATACTAGAGATTAACATGTTAAATCTTCTAAGTCATATTAAGCCTTTTGAGCTTTACATTGTAAATAACTACAAATGAATGGTGTTTTTCAAAGTGAGTGCTTGAGAATATTTATATCCTATATGACCACTCTGAAAGGAATGTACAACACAGACTGGAGAGAGGAAAGACTGGAGGTAAGAGAGGATAATGGAGGGAAGGCAGTTGCACTTGACCAGACAAAGGGATTTAATCTTGTTGTGGGATCGTGTTGGAGATGAATTGGACAAACAAAATTGGATGGATAATATCTTGAAAAAAATCAATAAAATTTGATAAGGGGCATGTTGTGTTGAGGACTGGGAGAGAAATAATTTTGGTGTTTCCAGTTTTTGAGCAAGAGCGGATGATGGCATTATTTATCAAATATTATTTTGGAGCTGGAGCACATTTTAGGGTAAAGATAATTAGTTTATGTATTTTCACATTAAGTTTAATGTGGTTGTTGGCAATAGGTGGCTGAAATTTGAACAGAGTGAGCTATTGCGTGGAGAGAAATCATCCCATAGACTCAGTTTGAAACCTTGGAATAGATGACGTCACCCCCTGGATCACAATTAGAAAATAAATGAGGAGAGAACCAAAGAAAGAATTCTGGGCAAGGCTGAGAGTTAAGTGATGGATAGATAAATAAAGCACTGTGACAATGTCTTAGTAGTAATGGGTCAAAAAACTGCATTCATCCCAGTAGTGTGGTGTCCAGTAGAAAAAAATTATTTTCCTAAAACATGATATCTAAGAAATTTCCATCCTTGAGTAATACAGACATTTCTATCAATGACAAATAGAAAAATAAAATGTGTTTTTATTAGGAGTAAAAAGCAAATCTCTGTGACCATTACTCAAAACGTGTTTCCTAACTTGAGGCTAGACTAATGGAAAGCATTTGTGTTAAAAACACAGCAGCTGATACTACTTTTCTCCATAGTATCAATATTCGGTAAACACCAGATTTTATTTGAAAAATAAAGGAAGTCAATTTCAGTACCCCTATTGCATCTTATGAAATAAGTGAGTATTGTTAGAGTTCCTTGGTAGTCTTTGACCACTAACACTAGCATTCTGAATTTGTGGGAAGATGGAAATGATTGTCACATTTTTATTTACTTAGAGGAAGAATTATGAAATGAGGGCCTTGACAAATGCCTAACGGGGAGAGATTTCTGTGCAGAAGAGAGGAAATAGCTTGCTAAGTGGATCCTGATTTGGAACATGATCAAAACTTCTCAATTTCCATATTTATTTATTTGTGAACATTTCCTTTGTTGACTTTTAAATGGAGGCTTATAAAAGGGTTAGTATTTTTGGCATAGAAAAAACATACAGAATATGTTGCAATTTTGGAATGTGGATAAGGAAACAAAGAAAACGTATTAGCCTATCCATTGTTTTTACTTTGTTTAAGGATTGAAAAGGATATTGGGCATTAGCTATATTATTGAGTTAGAATGGCCTATGAATCTGTGCATTTTCCAACCAGATGTATATAATGTGTGCACCTCCATGCTTTAAACATTATGTATTTCTCTTGCTCTCTCCCTTGCTTCTAGACAAAGTGAATCTGTAGTATTCCAAGTAGATTGATAGTTGCATGAAATAGAGGAAATGGACAGAAGAAATTTTATCTCTGCTTTCTGTACCATATAGCTCAATTTCATCAAAAAGCTTGCTGTGGTCACAGCTCACTTCCCCATGCTTACACGCCACTGAAATAACTCCAAACAAGGCTGCCAATGATTTCTCCTAAAAATGGATTTGGTGTAAGTTGCTTTATGTGTCCACCCAAATCCCTTGGTTTGTTCCTTTGGCTTCCATGAAACCCTTCTCTCTGGGTTCTCTTATTGCCTCAAGGTCATTCCTTTTCAATTTCTTTCATCTCACAGACCACTCAAATGCTGTTGACCCCCCAATTTCCTTCTTTACACCACTGACCCCTAATTTTCTATGTGTGGGGTCATGGCATATTATAAAATTGGAAATTGGTGATCACTATCATATTCAAGTGGAATAAAAGATGTAAAACTCTTTGAAAGTCATTAATAATGATGATAAAATTAGCCTAACAATATTTCACAACATAAGAAAATTCCAGCCATTATATTACTTAATGGTCTTCTCCAAAATAGTTTTGCAATTTGCTTATTGTACCAATTTTACACTCCCACTTACTCAAATATAAACTTCTAACACATTTCAACAAACCCACAGTCATTCTTTGGCACTAGCTTTACATTACAATAGACCTATAATCCTTGTGATACATTATAATTCATCCTACAAAATGTCCCTAGCCTACAAAATATTACCCAGCACACTCAGCTCATTCTTAGGCCTCTTAGAATATTCTACTGTAGCCAAATGGATTTTGTACATGTATGAAAATGTAGCAAACCTGTGAAGATGGTTTTGCCATTCATCTGTATCCTGGGACACATTGCTTGATTGCCATGCTCCTGCTAGTCTCTTCCTCATAAATCCCCAAGGAAATATACATCATCCTAAGCACCAGTGACTCCCAGAGAGTATTTCCATCTGCTTAGCTGGCATCTCTGTATGGTAGTTGTACAACTCCTTCAAGCAAACCTTGGTTCTCTACTCTTTTACTCCCCCATCCACACATACCAACTCTCCTCTAGCTATATTCCTAATGTCAGTTTGTAGCACCATCTTCCAACTAAGTGTGTACTGAGAAGTTGGGTTGTCATTTTCATTCTCTTCATATCCTTTACTATCTCCTTCCACTTTTCCCACTCCTGTTCTTGCCCTATGCACCCCCTTTCCAATCATATACTAATCAATAGGTCCTATTAACTATACCCTGTAAATAGTTCTTAAATCAGTGCCCTGGTTTCTATGTTCACCATAAAGCCTTCAGTCAAGTGACAAAGTTGGTAACATTTTATGACAGAGATATGAAATTACATCTAGGGGCACCCTCTAGACCGGAAAAAACATTTTCCGGTCTCTTTTGTGGTTAGATTAGGGATAAAGACCAATTCTGACCAATGGACTTTGATTGGAAGTGACATGTGTCTCTTTCAGCCTGAGAAGTCCACCTCAGCATCCTTTGAGGCCAGATGTTCCAAATGGAACAGCTTCAAGACGGGGGAGGACAAACTGTCATGGATCAGAGAACAGGATTAGAAAATAACCTCTGCAATCCTAGGATTAACTTTTTACTATAGCATAGCTTAGCCCATCCTGACATCTAAGATAACTAGCTTTTCTGGTTGCTGGGTTTTTCTTTTTCAATCTACTCTCTGTTTCATTACCAGCTATCTTCCTAAAATGCACCTCATTCTACATTTTGATAGGAGGGACCACTGAATCTTATCTATAGGGTGAGGCCTACATGTACCTATAAGATTCTTCAGGATCTGGTCCATGAAGACCCTCAACTCCTACAAGTTCTTCATGCACATCCTCTCCAGTCATGTCGAATAACACATAAGACGTCATGTTTTTTTTTTCCTTTATCCTTACACCAATAATAGGCAAAACTATGTTCCCATGGAAACAAGTCAGACAATATAGAGCTTTATAGAGCAAAATATAAAAGTTTCCTACTTCTCTCCTATTCCTCACATTCACGGTTATCCCCAGAATTTAGGAATCATGGTCTATCAACACTCTGGGAACAATTTTTTCCATCTACTTTCCATTCACTTACTTATGTAAATCTACAGATTCACATGTCTTTCTAAAACATAAATAGTACTATATTTACATATTATTCTGCATTTGTATTCTTTCTGTGTATGCCCTATTTTGTGTTTATTCTTTCTGCTTGGAAACCCTCTTCTTATTTTGTTGAATTCATATTTGACTTTCAAGATGCAGTACAAGCATCAACCTTTGAGGGAAATCTTTCTTCAACTCTCTGAACTGCAGGGTACATACTTCCCCACCGTAGTTCTTATATATCCTTCCAACTGATGCAACATGGTATACTTAGGAGCCATTTATTTATCTCCAGTGGACTGTCAACTACTTTACTCATTTATTAATTTTTTCATGCACACAGTGGACACTTAAGAAATACCAACATGAAATAAGACCATCATACTTTCAACATACCATCTTTTATCTTTGCTTTTACACTACATTGCCTAGTTTGGGGAGGAAATAGGAGTTTTCTGGTAAAGAAGAGGAGCTTAAAATGAAGCCCCAAATCAACAGAAATTTGAATACATTGACTAACTTTGGGGGTGGTGGTGGAATTTCTGAACTTAGTAATTGATAAAACAATTTTCTCTTTCTCTCTCTATCCCATTCCCTCCATTTCTTGACTGAATTTATAAAAATATTTATTTCTCTATAATCTGTCCATCTCTTGCTCTCAAATACACCTATAGCAAATTCCTTAATATGGGCTAGCAGGTATTTTATGATCTAGCTTCTTTCTGTATTGACTTCTTGTTGCTTTATTTATACATTCCACAGTACATTGCAACATTGCACTTGATCATACCTTAGTGCTGGACACACAGCATCGAAGTTTTAACTATTTACTTGTCTCACACACTAAAACATGTGCACAATAATTATTCATTATTTAACTCCAGGGCCTAATAAGTATATAATAAATGCTTAAAATAGTTTTACTGATGAATGAATATAAGCATTACGTATTTTATTATGTAATTCAATAGCTACCACTTACTAAGTACTTTTTTATTTGTACCAATTTCAGAACTAAGTGCTTTCCAAATACAGTCCAATTTAGCTCTCATATCAATCCTGTTAGGAAGACATTATTATTATCTCCATTTAACAGATGATGAAACAGGAGCTTAGTGAGGTTAAATTAATTGATCAACATCACACAGTTTTACTTTTTTTTTTTTTTTTCACATGGGTAGGCACCAGGAAATGAACCCGGGTCTCTGGCGTGGCAGGCAAGAACTCTGCCACTGAGCCGTCATTGATTGCCCACCCAACATCACACAGTTTTAAAGTAGCTAAGCTAGGCCCACTGCAACTCCAGTTTAAATCTTATTACCCCTGCTCTGTACTTGAGGATGATGTTTAATTTGTTTCACTCTATTTTCAATTTCAAAAAGATTTTTATTTTCAAATGTGGGTCATCATAGCCTTGCAGTTCTTTCCTAGGAGCTCCAAATTTTTCTTCCTTCCTCTCTTCATTCCTTCCTTCCCTCCCTTTGTTATTTTCTTCCTTCTGTTCTTCCATTCATTATACCTTCCTCATTCATGGAGGCTTTAAAGACTGTGCAAAAAAACCTCTGATTAGAATGATGACTGCAAGTGGGTCTCAGCTTTATTGACTAGATTTGAGATTTGAGCAGGAGAAAAATCCATATCTTTATTTGTGTTTGCCTCCAATGTCCCTTATCAAGTATCAAACTTAAAAACCTCCATATATCTTCTTTTCTTTCCTTACCATCCCATAGACTCAGCTTGCTTTCCTCTCCTGTAGACTCTGACCTGACTCACTATATGTCTTCGTCCTCCAGCCCCTAGATGCAGGAAGGGTGCATTTCTCTAAATGTTTCTTCTGTAGACATCTCTGAAGATGAACTACATAGCATATTTTAAAATCCTTTTTAGAGGTCAAACCATTTTTTTCCCTAGCTCTTCTGAAATTAATGCAAAGATTCAGATTTTTCTGGTGGCCCAATGTCTTAGCTTTACCAGAGCTACTATCACAAATAATACATAATGGCTTGGCTTATACAGCAGAAATTTATTGTCTCCTAGTTTGGAGGCTAAAAGAAGTCCCAAATCACATGTCATCAAGGACATGTTTTCTCCAGTGATCTATGCCATTTTTGTGCTGGATTGCCATAATCCTTGGGATTCCTTGGTTTATATTTTTTCCTCCAGTGACATAGTAATGTTCTCTCCAATATTTTCCAACTTTTATGACTTCCAGTTTCTCTTTATAACAGCCCCAGTATTCCCCATTAAGGTTCACCCTGGTTCAGTTGGGCACACCTTAACTTAAAAAAATCTTCAAAAAGTCATATTTACAATGAGTTCACACCCACAGAGATGTGGATTAAAATTAAGAACATGTGTTTCTTGGTGTACATAATTCAACCTACCATACCCAATATTTGCCTTTCTTTGTTAATAAGTAAAGACAGAAGAGGAGACTGTCAGTGACTTGAAGAAATCTGGAGCTAGTTTTAAGGGTGCTACTATTTTAGAACTCTTAATATGGGATCATGAACTCCAAGTCTACAAGTAAATGAAAGCTGCTGTGTTCCTTTTCATATACAAAGAACGTTTTGCTCCTGACTTAGCAGCAAAAGACAAAGTACTGTGTAACATGAGATAGACCCCTCAGCTGGGGCAGAGAAGGTAGGTATGTTCACATGATGGGTGCTGAATGCTACTGATTAATGATTTACTTTCAGAGGTGAGTTAAGAAACACTCTTCTTTAGTCAAATTATTCATTTATATGCTCATACATTATTTATAGAGTGTGGCAGAAGAAATGGCACATGATTCTAGGGGCTCACAATTTATAGATGATTTAACCCAGTGCTAGACTGAAACTTTTATTCTGACTGAAAATTACCAATAGTCACTTATAGAAAAAACAGCCTGTACCAGCTTGACTGGTGATACCATTTGACAACACAGTTACTACTCCTTTTGTTGAGTTGAACGAACATATGAGCCCATCAGTTGTTGAAGGGACAGGAGTTCTCTTTGGTGGTAGTATCACTCTTCTGCTTAAAAAAATAAATATATATATATTTAGGGGTATATGGGTGGTTCAGTTGTAGAATGTTTGCCTGCTATGTAGAAGACCTGGGTTCAATTCCTGACCATATCCTTTGCACTGAGTATCAAATGTGAGCTCTGTATTATGCTATAAGAGACTTCATAATAATCAAACCCTGCAAAACCCTGTTTCAGTCTGTCATAACTCTTTGGTTTGTGCTTTGCTCACTAACAAACTCAGACTGCTGGAAGTTCCTCACACACGTCAACATGGTCCTCATTTCCTTGCTTTCTCTCTACCTGCAACACCTCTCTACGTTTATGCTTCCACCCCCTTCAACCCCCATTCCTCCTCAGCTGCTTTGGTGCTGTACCTACTAGTTCCTAATCATATTTAAAGATTCGGTTAGTCAGGGCCTCCACAGTAAACCTTTTCTGACCCCAAGAATGTTAGCTTTAGGTACTCCTCTTCAATGTTACCTGAATTTATCTGATTACTGCTACCTATGGTACTCAATCATCGCTCTGCAATATCCCATTTCTGTGTCTGCTGGCCCAATATTAAAGACAAGAACTCAGTCATGAATTTTTTTCTGTTGTCTTTTTATTTCTTTTTCTGAATCGATGCAAATGTTCTAAGAAATGATCATGATGATGAATATACAGCTATGTGATGATATTGTGAATTACTGATTATATATGTAGAACAGAATGATCATATGTTAAGAATGTTTGTGTTTGTTATATTTTTTTAAAAAAATTTAAAAATAATAAAAAATAAAAATAAAAAATAATTATATAGACAGGTTTTTGCATAAAAAATTTAGTAGGACTAAATTAACTAGAGAATAAATAAATGCAAGAAGATTGAGGTTTATTTTGTGTTAGTTTGTAATTCTAATTGGTATTGAGTAAAAGAGCCTGATCCTTAGAGACAGTTATTCTGGAGATAGGTGGTCCCATGCTGGTATCTGTGCTTCACTTTATCGTCAATGATCTATTGTCAATGATTTTTATACTTTCATTTTTCATCTTTAATAAATGACATCTTCTAGACCTTCTCATCATCACAAGGAGACTGCTGTAGCTCCAGTCATTACCATTATATCCTTGACAGGAAGAAGAAAGAAGAGTGAATACACTGTTAAGCTTTAGGGACTCCCAATTTAAAAAGTCAAGCCCTCGATGTTGGGACTTGCCCTTATGAAACCTATCCCTACAAAAGAGAAGCTAAGTTTACATATAATTAATTATACCAAAGAGTCACCCCCAGTGAACTTCTTTTGTTTTTCAGACATGGTCTGTCTCTAAGCCAACCCCTGCAAATAAACTCACTATCTTCCCCCCTACATGGGACATGACTCTTAGGGGTATGAATCTCACTGGCAATGTGGGACATGATTTCCAGAGCTGAGCCTGGCCTTGGCATCATGGAATTGAAAAAAATCTCTTGACCAAAAGGGGGAAAAATGAAACAAAACAGAATTTTGGTGGCTAAAATTTTTCAAATAGAGTTGAGTGTTAATTCTGGAGGTCATTTTTATGCATTGTATAGATATTCCTTTTTAGTTTCTAGATTATTAGAATAGCTAGGAGGAAATACCTGAAAATGTTGAACTGTAATCCAGTAGCCTTGATTCTTGATGATTGTGCAACTTTATTTTATGGTGTGACCATGTGATTGCGAAACCTTGTGACTGACATTCCCTTTATCCAGTGTATGGGTAGGTGAGTAATAAAATAAAGACAAAAATAAACAAATAAATGATAGACAGATAATAAGGGGATAAGCTGTGTGGGATTGTTTTGGGTTTTATTTTTATTTTTATTTTTTTGAAGTAATGAAAATGTTCTAAAATTCATTGTGGTGATGAATACACAACTATATGATACTATGAACCTTTGATTGTGTACTTTACATGGATTATATGGTATGCAAATATTTATCAATAAAAATTTCATTAAAAAAAAGTGAATACAAACAATTACACCGCAAATAAGTTAAGTTAGTTTTTAAGGCAGTTTTCTCAAAGCCCTACTGACTTCTTCTTACATTTCATTGGTCAGAATTTAATCACATGGTTATGGCTCTCTGTAATGAATCCTAGGAAGTACAGATTTTTACTTGGATACAATATCATATCCAACAAATCAAGATTCTGTGAGGATAGTAAAACGTGAATGGATATTGTCTGTCCCGGGCAATAAAGGAGCATTTGGATATCTAATATCATAAGTTGGTTTGGGTGAAGGATAAAAAGAATTCCAATTTGGATTGAAATAGCTAAATTCTTTGTGTGATCACTCTATCAATTAAGATCTAATCTGGGAAACAGAAATCATAGCTCAAATGAGCAAGTTAACACAAGGGTCTAAGAAAAGCTAAAAGCCCATATTAATGCCTGAGAGACAACTCAAGACTTAGCAATAGTAAGAAATACAACCCTCCTTTCCCCAATATTGGTGAAGCAATGTTAGAAGCTGGCATTACCACAGCCTGGGAGTCAAAGGTGCCCGCTGGAAGGTTAGCTATCAGTGGGAGGTGATTGTAGGAGCCTGGTACAACAAAACAGATACAGCTACTGCCAGATATGAAAGAGGGACAGAAATAAAGAGTATAGGTTCTCCCTCACTTCTGCTTTCAATCTCGAACAGCTACATGTAGCCAGAAGCCTGTTGGTAAGCTAGCTTGGGAAAGTTTGCAAAGTTACTGTGTTAGTTTACTAAGGCTGCCAGAATGCAATATGCCAGAAATGGAACAGCTTTTAAAAATGGAATTTAATAAGTTACAACTTTATAGTCCTAAGGCCATAAATATGTCCAAACTAAGGCATCCAGAGAAAGATACCTTGGTTCAAGGAAGGCTGATCTGGGAAAGCATCTGGCTGGTGTCTGCTGGTCTTTGTGCCCAGTTCATTTCTTCCAGAGGAGGCCAGTGGCTTCCTCTCTAAGCCTCTGTGGGCCTTCACTTAGTGCCTCAGGGACACAACTCTGGGTTTTGTCTTGCTCAGCATCCCATAGGAGGGCACATGGGGACTTATTCCGGGCTCTGCCCGTGTCTAGGCATCTGTCCTCTCCTTGGGCACATCAAGCATCTCCAAACATCCGTGTCTCTGTCAGAAATGAAGCACTGATCTCCAAGCATCTCTGAGGTTTCTCCAAAATGTTCTACCCTTTTAAAAGATTCTAGTAAACTAGTCAAGACCCATCTTGCATGAGCGGAGTCACATCTCCATCTAAAAGGCTACACATCTCCATGGAGATAATCTAATAAAAAGTTTCCACCCTGCAATATTGAATCAAGATGAAAAGAAAAGGCTGCTCCCACAGATTGGATTGGGATTAAGGCATGGCTTTTATGGGGTATATAATAGTTTCAAAATGGCACAGTTACCTTGCTGTGATTAGGTAATGGATCTGAGAGAAAATGGACAAAAGCCTGGCACAGACATCATGGTAGTGAGGTAAAGGAGAACAACCTCAACCTAAATGCAGTTTTCCATGAAAATATAGAGGAAGCGGTACAGGGTAGGGGAGTGTTTTAGTCTCCTCATTGCTGAAGCAGATGCCAGGCAATAGGTTGGATTAAACAATGGGAATTTATTGGCTCATGTTTTTGAGTCTAGAAGTCCACATCAAAGTGTCATCAAGGTAATGCTTTATTCCTGGAGACTGTTATTCTGGGGCTGGCTACACATGGTCCTCTGACACATGGCAATGTACATGGCAGCCTCTCCCTTCTCTTCTGGTTTCCAATAACTTTCAGTTCTGCTGTTTCCTCTGGCTTTTTTCTTTCTCTGTGGCCTTCAATAGGACTGACTCATCTTGGGCTACAAATTATGTGAAGTAACCTCATCAAAAGATCCTGTTTATGAGTTCACACCCACAGGAATGGATTAAGTTTGAGAATATATTTGTCTGAGGTATATACCTCCAAACCACCACAAGGGGCACTTACAGGCTTCTGGCTTGCCTTCAGAAATGTACATATTCGCTCCTCCACTCAACAGCTGTAGAGTATTTGGGGAAGCCACATAAGCTCCCTGAGCTTCAGCTTCTTAATGCGGAGAATGGAAATATTGAAATTTCATTTACTAAGAACAAAGCTATAGGACTCACAATTCTTGATTTCAAAACTTATTGCAAAGCTACAGCAATCAAAACAGTGTGGTACTAATACAGTGTGGTACTAAACATATAGACCAATGTAATTAGAATTGAAAGAACAGAAATACACACATACATTTATGGCCAATTGATTTTTGAAGAGGGTACCAAGTCCACTCAATGGGAGAAAGAATAGTCTCTTCAACAAATGATATTGAGAACATCAGATGCCCACATGCAAAAGAATGAAAATGGACCCCTACCCCACAACATGTTCAAAAATTAAAACAAAAGGGTCAACAACTTAAAAATAAGAGCTAAAACTACCAAGTTATGTATCAAAAGTCATTGTCAAGAAAGTAAAAAAAGATAACAAACAGAATGGAAGAAAACATTTGGAAGCTATATCTGACAATGGTTTAATATCCAGGATATTTAAACTACAAACCAATAACAAGACAAAAAAAATTTTTTAAATGGGAAAAGCATTCAATAAACATTTCTCCAAAGAAGATATACAAATGGCCAATAAGCACATGAAAAAGATGCTCAAAATTATTAGCCTATGAAGAAATGCAAATCAAAACCACAATGAGATATCACCGCACACCTATTAGAATGTCTAATAGTAAAACAACGAACAGAAATAAGTGCTGGTGGATGAAGAGAAATGGGAACCTTGGTATGTTGTTGGTGGGAAGATAAAATGGTGCAGCAGCTGTGGAAAATGATTTGGCAATTCCTCCAAAGATTAAACATAGACCTACCATTTTACTTAGCAATCTAACTTCTAGGCACATACCCTCAAACACTGAAAGCAGGGACTTGGACAGATATTTGCATATCAATGTTTATAGCAACATTAATCACAACAAACAAATGTAAAAGTATCCTGAACATCAATCAGCAGATGAATGGATAAATACATGGGGGTATATACATAAAATGGAAAATTATCCAGCCATAATAAGGAATAAAGTTCTGATACATGCTGTAACATGGATGAAACTTGAAGAATCATGTTGAATGATGTAAGTCAGACACAAAGGAACAGATGTTGAATGATTTCACTTACTTGAAATAGCTACAAGAGGCAATTTAGAGAGATGAAAAATAGAAAACAGGTTATTGGGCAGGGGCAGAGGGAATGGGAAGTCCATGCACAACGCGTGCAAGTTTCTATTTGATGAAGGGAAGATTCTGTTAATGGAGGGTGGTGAAGGTAGCACAATATTGTGTGTAATTAATCCCATTAATTGTATGCTCTGGAGTGGCTGCGATGGGAAAGTTCATGTTGTATATATATATGTTTCTACTATTTAAAGGAGGGGGGAGGGAAGGGAGGGGTGGAGGGAGAAGGAGGGAGGGAGAGAGACTAAAGAGACAATAACAATTATATGCAACACATGATGGTAGAGTGGATCTAATAATGGAGGAGAAAATTTCCAAAGGGCATTATTGAGACATGAAAAATTTGGAGTATAGATTGTAAGCTTTATATCAATGTTATATTTCCTGAACTTGATCAAAATACTTTAGGTGGTTACTTAAGTGAATATTCTTGTTTCTAGAAAATATACATGGAGTTATAACTGTTCAAGGACTGTGATGTATAAACATGACCTCAAGTGTTTAGAAGATAAATAGGTAGGTAGATAGAATATGGAAAATGTGGCAGAACATTAAAAATTGGTGGATTTAGGTACTGGGTGGTGATATGTTAGAGCTTTCCGATGAAGTTTTCATTATTTGTGAAAGTGTCTTGTAAGTATGAAATTATTTCAAAATAAAAGTATTGTATTAAAAAAAACTCATCTGCTTCCCTCAAAGGATGTTTGTGAATGTTGCAGGAAAGTATGGAAAACACCTATCTGTAGAGATCATAAAGCACCCTGCTATGTGCCAGCCACTGTCTGCGTGCTTTATTATCTGCTTCATCTCATTTAATCCTCACAACAATATTTATAGATAAGAATAAATAAAGTCATTTATGGTTGAAGCTGAAGGGGATGATAAGGAATTAGGGAGAGAGTTTGGTAAGCACATGATTCTAGGAAGCTTTGTAGATATCGTTAAAGAAAGTTAGATTTTTCTTCAATGTTATAGGGAGCTATTAAGTCTTTTCAATGAATGAGAGACATGACAGAATACAAGTTTTAGAAAGATTGACTTGGGTGGCTAGGAGGAGGGTTTTTGGAGGTGAGGGGAAGTGGTAGAATGGAGATAGCATGATAAGTAAAGCAATATTTGATTGTTTCCCACATCCATTTTAATCCTGAATTTCAAATGATTAGATTTTTTAATCACCTAAGAGGAAAATAAGCTGTGTACTAGTTTTAAAACAAAAGTTTCACTAAGAAGATTTGCTAAATATTGACCAAAATTGTTATTAAGGAAGATTAAGGTTAGTATTTCTTTGGATCTTTTATTGATTTGTGTGTTTATATATGTTAAGTTGTGAAGCCCTTGGTGCTACTGAAGGGGACAGAGTTTATTTAAGCACTTGCTTATCCTGGTCATTATAGAGTTTAGCTGTTAATCAGAATCAGTGTAGGGACATGATATATGTCTGTTTCTGAGTTTGGGTACATGGGTATGATTGGGTTCATATGTTTTTTATATTGTCCCAAGCTCCAGTTTCACTGTGTCTGATTTTGTGTTTATGACAGATGCAGAATGGAAGAGAAATACCTACCATTTCTGGGAAACACAAAATCTACTTTAGAGAAATCATGCATTGATGTTTTCAGAATCATAAGTGTAGCCAGAACTAATTATTTTATTACTTTCTTTGAAAATATTTGTTGTTATAAGCCAAAACACAATCTCTTAAACTGGGGTCCCTTGTATGACAGATGTTGTGACAGTCTTTAGTATTATCCCCAATACTCTTATGCTCTCCCTTTCTCTTAGGAGCCAGAAGACTGAGAGTTACATTACACAGCATTTTCACCACATGTTTTAGGTATGCTTTCCACTAGTGAATGACATTGCATGAGATTTTAAGGTGGAAAGGAGCAGAATCCATGATACTTACTTTGTCTGTGCAGGTAGACACTGGACTTCAGCAGATGTAAAAGTTCAGCATCAGCATCGGCTTTTAGGAACACTTTGGCAATCCTCTGCCTTGGTGCTTCAGGCAGCAGTGATCATTTGGTAGTTCCCTGGAGTCCTTGATCTGGTTGGAACTTCCTGATTCTTGAAAGGCAGATCAGATGAATCTGAGAGCCAGTATAGCCTTCCCCGATTTTCGTTCTTTCAGTCCTTCAATAGCGCTATAGGCACCACATTCTTGGCATTAAATTCTTTTTTGCTTGAAATACCTGGAGTGATTTCTGTTTTATTGTCTAAACCTGCCTGACATATCCTATTGCTCATGGTCCCCATCATAGTACTTGGAAATCTAAGGGGAAAATTACTTTTATTGCAAATTACTCATATCAGGACTGGAAGAAAGTCTAGGTGGCAGAATCAGGTGAATTCATGACACATCCTCCTCTCCAATATGGCTTCACATTCCTTAAACTAAATCTTTGAAATTCATTATTGCTTCTCTTGAGTTGAGTCTTCCACATTCAGTTACCCTCTCTCGTTCTTCTAGAAAGTGACACGTGACAGGCCTTGTCCATGATTCCGACAAACTTACAGAAATTCCAAAATGAAAACAATAAAGACATTGCCTGATAACTCTTTTATAAATTTGTGAACAGTCACTATACAAGCTCAACTCATGACCTATTTAAAGCACACCTGTATTTTGGTCTTCCTCTATCTTTTTAAACAATATTCAATGGCGCAGCATTTTCTTTGCCCCTAAATGAAAATTTGAGTAACCCCATGATGTCTCTGTTCAATCCTAGATTATAGAAATCTGATAGTTACTTTAAGAAACAAACACTACCTTAATTCAGAAACTGAAACTTCTGGTTTAAGTTCATCAAAATTCTGAATATGATCTAATTTCAATATTCTCAGAATGTAAGCCTTCAGTTAGTTGGAGTCTCTCCTCTTGCTCTGCCTGCTTCTCTTCTCCAACTTGCTTTTGCTTGCTTGCTTTTCAGGTTCTTGGAGCCCCAAATTTGGATGAAGGGAGTGGAGGGGTGATACATACATACACGAAAAAACTTTTATTGGTTTTCATGTTGCTGCTTTAATGCTCTCTGACTCTATTTGTTGAAAGCTATGTGCATATGTATATACATATATTATCATAGGGTTATGTTTGTGGCCTCTTTGGAAGATCTTTGCTGGGTTCCTCCAGCTGTAATTCCCTTGCCTTGGATGCAAATGTATCTCTAGTCCAGCTTCTTGCCTAAGAATCTTTCTTAAGACCCAAATAAACCAGTGTCCATAGGACATCCAGCTTCTTAATGCTGGATTTCCTCTCCTGCTCTAGGCAGCCTTCTTGGAAATGTACCAAGATCATAAGACAACTAACTCTCTTGTCTCCTGACTGCCCACATCGGTCCCATGGAAAATACCCATGAATCATTGTACCGAAAAACTCAGGCAATGCAACTATTTTCTGGTTCTAATAGTAAATAAGTATCCAGACTTTCTCTCATCTTTTTGTTCCATCAGACAGGATTCAGACACCAGTCCACAATGTCCTCCAAAGAAAGAGATACACATCTGAATCTCTGAGTGATCCTGTTTTGTGCTCATCTCAGTAGCTTAAGATGAAGGAAGTCACATTCCTCCAAACACATCCTTCCCATTTGCTTGCTTACGAAGTGAGAAAAGTGGAGATTCATTGCAAAACAAGTCTGTTCAAATGAATACCTTCATAAATTCTTTTTCCTCTAACCCCTTAATTTTCTTTCATCTTCTCATGTTGGGAAAGTGAATTCAAGGATCATCGACCAGACTTATGACCATTTTCTTTGAAAATCTGTTTATGGAGAGTTCATGATTTATTATGGACTTTCACATCTACTTTTATTTTGATTTCTTTTGAATGTTTAATTTTAATGTACTGTTTAAAAATATATTTTTATTTGATTCTGACCACAACTCTGAGATAGGCATTAATATCACACTTTACAGATGTGACAACTGAGACTCAGACTAGTGAAAAGACATTCTCAGTGTCAAATAAATTCAACAAGCCAAATATAGAACAAAGTCTGTACAATTCTAAAGTATAAGCACATTTCCCTACAACTTGCTACCTCCTAAACCCACTGGCTCTTGGACCTTTGGGCACCTTTCAATAAATGTTCTGGATTACATCTCTCAAGTGACTTCCAGTTTTAAATTTAATAAACAGATAAGAGAAAATTCTAGAGATAGTTTTGTAAGATTTGAGATCTATTTTTGGAGACAATAAGGAGGTTAAATTTAGGGGTGACTAAAGTTCTGCATGTAGCTGCCATTGACAAGAACAAAAACTCAGGCAATAGGGATGTGCCTTTGCATTTGCTATACCAGCAAGACTGAATTTGGAGGACCAGAGCTAACCTATCAGTCACTTTGAGATAGGGCCAGAAGCCACTTATTTTTGGGAAAGTAGTAATTAATTCCTCCTATAACAGGAACTTTTTAATATTTCAAACGTTTCCAAAGTTTCTGACCCGAACATCATTGAGATCACTCCTTTTTATGACCACTGCACAGAAATTTATTCATTAATGGAACTAGAATTATATCAAACCAGCTAAATTAAAGGGGCAAGTTGCTAATTATATATGCATATATATCTGTTCCTCCTCCCTTCGTTTTTTCGACATATGTGATCTTCTCAGCCCCATCCCTCCTTTTTCATCAATATCATTGGTGGTCTTTTCTTTATCCTTTCTTTTGAGCCTCATCAATATCTCTGCCCCTAAATGAAAACTCAAGCAGGCTCATGATGTCTTTGCTAAATCCTAGGTAATAGACAATCTGATAGTCATTTTAAGAAATGAGCACTACCTTTGTTCAAGTATATTGAGTCTGAGTATCATTTTCCATCATCAATGAAGAACTCTTTTTATTCTTTGGCCATATTTTGTTTTTCAGAACTTCTTCTCCATTTATGCCTATAAGACAGTTGTTAGATCTTGATTTCTGGAGTCAGACTAACTCTTTGGAAGTCTTTCTCTGCCCTTCACTAGCTGAATCCTCTTGGGCCAGTTATTTAACATCTTTGTGTTCTGGTTTCCTCATCTGTAAAATGGGAGTAAGAGTAGCATTTAAGACAGGTTTCTTATGAATAAAATGAGTAATCCTTTAGGTGACAGAAAAGTTTTCGTAATTCTTGGTAGTGATAGTTATCAAGATAGTGTGACTGTAATTAACAGCACTGAATCATTTGAATGTGGTTAAAAGAGGAAACTTTAGACTGTATATGTTTGCAATAATAATTTAAAAAGATAGACTGTACAATACAGTGGTCCCTAATGTAAACCATGAACTATAGTTAATAGTACAAATATGATTGTAATCTTTCAACAACTATAAAAAACATACCACACTAATGCAAGGTGTTAATAATGGGAGAGGGTTATACAAGAACTCTATTTTCTGCATGTTTTTTCTGTAAACCTACAACTTCTCTAATCATTAATTACAATCAATTGATTAAAAAAAAAACAGTGCTCCAAGAAATGAAAAAAGAGATATAGCTCATGTAAACACAATGTCTGGTGTTCAATAAATATTGACTATTTTGCCATTATTACCATGTCTAGTTACACTTTCATTTCCCAAGATGACACCTCTTAAGAGTTATCTTCTCAAAGTAATGATTTGAGTGTTTTGTGGGGGGGAGGGATCAACTCCCCTTCTAATTTTTGGAGGGCTCTGGAAGATCACTTGCATGGAGAGAGATGGCTGAAAGTGTAATGGGGAGAAACTAATATACAGGACTAAGATCAAGGCATAGGAAGAGGTACCTTTCAAAGAAAAAAAACCACACAAAATAAAAAGCAAATCAACAGTTAACAATGGCAGGTAAGGGATACAGAAGCCTAGTATGGAAGTTGTGAGATGAGAGGCATGTCCAAAAGAAGAGATTTCATTATTATTCATTATAGAAGGGAGTTTAGGATATTGCTATCTACTTCAGTGAGGACTTCAACTACCTATAAATGAAAAGGTGCCTGATATGAACAAGCACTGCCCTGGGTAATAACTTGTGAAGGCAAACCTAGAGATCGAAACCACATTTTAAGATCCCTTAAATTAAGAAAATTGTTTCTTGAAATTATCAAAAAGGCATGTCATTTGTATTTTGTTTGAGTAGCAGTTCTCAACCTGGGGAAATTGAAAAACAAAAACAAAAAAAACTATGTCTGGTGTGATGGTTAGGTTCTGGTGTCAGTTTAACCAGGTGATGATGCCCAACTGTCTGGTCAGGCAAGCACTGGCCTAACCCCATTGCTGCAAGGATATTTCCTAGCTGGTTGATAAACTAGAAACCTGGTTTATTAAATCACCAATCAGTTGATTGCAGCTGTGGCTGATTACATCTACCATCAACTAAAGGTGCGTCTCCCACAAATGAGATAATCCAGTCAGTTGGTTTGCTCCAAGCAAGCCTCTCCTGTGGCAAATTTGTCGAGGCCCTTCATTGGAACCACCAGTTTGCCAGCTTCCCCCAGGGATTTTGGACTTTTGCATTCCCATGGTTGCTTGAGTCACCTTTATAAATCTCATATTTATAGATATCCCCTGTTGGTTCTGTTTATCTAGAGAACTCTGACTACTATATATGGGTTCTACTGTTAAAGACTGATTTAATTGGTCTGAGTAAGTTGACATTTAAAAGATCTTCTAAGTTCAGTCTAGCATGCAGCCAAGTTTAAGAATCATGCACTGAAGAGTTGTTCTCAAAGTATGGCTGCAGATCAGCAGCATCAGCATCACCTATGAATTTCTTAAAAATGCAAATTCATTCCCTGGCCATTCCCCACATGTGTGGTACATTTGTTATAGTTGTTGAAAGATTATCATAGTAATTACACTATTAACTATAGTTCATGGTTTACATTAGGGATCACTGAGTTGCACAATCTTATTTTTAAAAAAATTATTCTAGTAATTTACGTACAGCCTAAAATTGTACATAAAATTGTACAGAATTAGAAACAGTGGGAATGGAACTAACATTTCATTGAGGTTTCCAAATAATCCTGATACACACTGAAGTTGGGAAACATTGACCTGTAAAATGCCAGTGTTAGAGTAGGATAAAAATGCTAAATGCTGGCCAATGCATAGAAGATGTGGAATGAAAGTAGAAATGAATTTCTTCATATTTAGGTAGTAAGTGGTAATAGGACAACTTCTTGTCCCCTTCCTCTCCCTCTTTAATTTCTTCTTCTTTGTCTCCTCCTTCTTCTAACTCTTCCTCTTTCTCTTCCTCTTTCCCTTCCTCCTCCTCCTTCTGAATTATTCAACTTTGTTCTCTTTATTCCTGTATTAACATTATATTTTTTAAACACTTCAGGTAAGCTGAATTGCCATCCACAGCTTGTTCCTGGTTGGAAAATGCTGTGGCACTTGACATAAAGACTAGGGAGAATTGGAAGGCAGAGGGTAATTAACTTGTCCAATGCCTCTTAGTAGTTAGCAGTGCTTTTTCTCCACTATAGAACAGATCGGCATTTTCTTCTTCCTGGCCACTCCTGTATAACACACAATTCCCAGTCTCTTTTGCTGTGAGGTGTGTCCATCTCACTGTTCCAGTTAATGTGAGCAGAAGTGAAGTGCACCACTTCAAGGCCTGGCTTATAAAATCCCCCACCTGCTATTCTCTATGCTTTTTCTTTTTCTAATTGCTTCCTGCAGACACATATGGCAATCTTGCTATTTAAGATGGTGAAGCAGCCAAGATGGTAGGAGGCTGGATCCCTGAATCATCACTTGGAAGACATGTAACAAGATTTGGATTTTAAATAAGAGGCAAATAAATTTCCATAATGTGAGTGGCAAGTGAAAAAGAATCTGGCATACCACAAAATATCTATAGTCTGCCCTGGTCAGCCAGGACAATCCTACATTGAATGTGACACTCAACATATCTTTCTCCTCCTTATCTCTCTTGCACACCTTGATACCTGCTCCCTTTAGAAACTTTCTGGAAGGGCTAAAATAGTTTGAACATTTGTGTCTCAGTGTTACAGATCAATTTCTGCCCTTAATTCTCTAGCTTTGTGTGGCTTTAGAAGTTAGACTTTTTGCCTTCGGAACAAATTCTAGTAGGATGATGCATTCCACTCAGCAGTTAAAGCATGAGTATCAGCTAACAAGTGAGTAGATGCTTGAGCAATCATCTTACTGGTCACTCTTAGAGACCCTCATTGCATCTATGATGCTGGTCTTTGATTCAAAACCTCCATTTGCTTCAGTTACCAGACTCTCAAGGTTTTCTGGAAGTCAACAGAACAGATTTTTAAACCCATCATGCATTCTACCAATAGCATTTCATGAGGGTAGCATCATTAGAAAGAAAATTCAGATGATCTGTCTTCTTTTGTATTTTTAAATGTATTTTAACTAGAGTATGATGCTCCAACTGGTTCTCATTATGCACTAATTACTTGCTAAATTTGATTCAGAAGAACAAAGATATTTAGAGTTATTCAAGGACAAAATCTCTCCAAACCTCAAAAAATATACATTTTTTACATTCTTACTATTCAAAAATAGCTAATGTATATTTCTTCTTATTTGAGGGGAAAATCTCCCAGGCTAAGGAACTTGTTCCAAGTTTCAGCAAGGAAAGAATTCATGCTTTAATTTGGTGTCTCAAAATAGAAGAAAGTTGGAATAAGGCTATCTCTTGGTTCTAAAATGCCTCTTTACTTAATAGTGTGTTGTTACCGTGACTTTGATTTTCCCAAATGTCATGATTGATAATCTATTAAACATTGAATTCATTTTTACCAAATATTTCTGGAAAGCTTTGCATGCTATGTGGCTTCCATGAAATTCACAATCTCACCAGCAAACTAAAGTCCTGGAAAGTCCTCCCGCAAAGAAAGACCCTCCCACCCCCATCCAAGCTTTGTTTCATGAAATACTTACTCCTTAAATATTCTTTGCTACTTCTATGTGTTTGTATACTTTCCAGTGTTTTTCTGATCTAGTATATGTAAATTATTGTTTATGGTTTGGAATGAAGCAGCCATAATGCCAATAGACATTCTGGTGAAAACATCTGTTACCAGTGACCGATTGCAAAAATTGTCATTTTAAATTATATTTTTATAATTAAACATGTTTAATAAATTTTAAGCAATGGTATATGAGAAATTATAGGAACTCAGAGAACACTTTTGCTACTGTTTCTTCTCTGTTACTACATCCTACATTTCTGATATAATTGTAAGTTAGTGAATGCCCATTTCTAATACAATACTCATATATATAAAAAAAGGAATTTCGTATTGTGGCACTGAAATACTTAAAATTGGAAAGCCACGTTTTCTTTGTTCCAGTGATCTCACAAAGAAGTCTGCCTCCTACACCGATGTCCAAGGTGGGTCCATCATTAAGAACCAAGGATAAAGGGAGGAAATGAGATGAGGGGAGGTTTAAGATTTGCACGTTTGACCACTTACCTGCAGTGGTGGACAAAGCAAGGAAATTGAAGATGAGTTTCTGGGTTGGGAAAAACGCCATCCATTTCCTTATCTTTAAAAAATGGGGCTAATAATACCTATTCTTCAGATTTGAAAAGAGCCTAAGATGATTCCTCATGCTTCTTGGGCAGGCTGTATACAGGAACTAGTTTCCCTAGAAGGAAGGTCAATGTGCTACATTAAAAACCACAGACTGTGAAATCTTTCATTTTTTCCTTGATCTTTCTTTCTCTCCATAGCCTTTGTAATTGGAACCATAGGGGAACTGACATGTTGGGCCCATTAAATTCCTAAGGCAAAATAAGAACTAAATAAAACAACATTACGAAAAATACTTGGTAAAGTTCTCCAGGGCTGAAGATTTCATCCGGTTTTCTAATTTCTGTGATCCTGGTGAAAACTGGAGCAATGTGCTAATGATTTTGTAATCATGAAAATGATTATTCTACATCCTGAATGACTGGAATGCACATTGCCTAGGGGAAAATAGTTATTACCAAAGTCACACACATAGTGTCTTCAGCATGGGAAGATAGGGACTGATGGATATCTATCTGTGTTTTTTAGTAACATATCTAAAACATTCATCTTGTAAGGTTTCTTCACTTTCATCATTTGTAAAATAGAGATAGCAACATCAGTTGTTAAGAGCATGGGATTTAGGTTTTATAATTAGCTTTAATTATTTGAGAATGAAAAGATGCTAAAAAAAGAAGAAAGGAGGAGATACAC
Organism: Tamandua tetradactyla; assembly: GCF_023851605.1. NCBI lineage: Eukaryota > Metazoa > Chordata > Mammalia > Pilosa > Myrmecophagidae > Tamandua > Tamandua tetradactyla. The sequence continues at coordinate 18,498,164 of NC_135345.1, forward strand.
TTTTAAATTATAAGATTCATACAAATGATAGCCTCTGTTGTAATATGTAAAGAACTGCAAATGTCTTTAAGGTCTTAACTACTCAAATGTTCAGGGTAGTACAATTAAAAATAGTGCCCAAAAGGACTGAAACAGACATTTTTTCAGAGGATATACAAATGATCAGGAAGCATATGAAATATTATTCTGTGTCATTAACCATTAGAGAAATGCAAATCAAAGCCACAATGAGATACCACTTCACATCCAGAAGGATGGCTATTAATATTACTTTTGTGTATGTGTGTGTGTATGTTGTATGGTGGGGTCACATTTCATTATTTTTCCATGTGAGTATCCCATTAGCGCAGTACCATTTTGTTGAATTTTTGTTTGCTTGTTTGTTCTTTGGAAAGTGCATGGACCGAGAATTGAACCCAGGTCTCCCACATGGCAGGCAAGAATTCAACCATTGAACTACCCTTGCATCCCCAGCCATTATTTTTTTCCCCAGGTTATTATTTTTTAAAAAGGGAAAATAAGTGTTGGAAAGGCTGTAGAGAAATTGGAACTCTACTGCACTGTTGGTGAGAATGTAAAGTGATGCAGCCACTGTGGAAAGCAATATGGTTGGTGGTCAAAAGTTAAGTGTAGAATTACCATATGACCCTGCAATTCCACTTTTAGGTATATATACCTAACGAAGATGAAAACAGGGTCTCCAAACAGATACTTGTACACCAGTGTTGATAGCAGTACTTTTCACAATAGCCAAAAGGTGGAAGCAGTCTACATGACTATCAACAAATGAATAGATAAACAAAGTGTGGTACACACATGAAATAGAATATTATTCTGCTATAAGAAGGAATGAAGTTCTGTGACATGCTGCAACATGGAAGAACCTTGAACACATCATTTTGCATGAAATAAGCAAGGCACATAAGGACAAATAACATGATCACACTTATGAGCAATATCTAGAAATAGCAAATTCACAGATATAGAAAGATTGGAGGTTAACAAGCGTTGGGAGGACAGAGAAAGAGGGAGTTTTCACTTAATAGATATACAGTGTTTGTAAATAAAAATTAATTTTAAAATGTGCCTAAGCCAGAAACCTACCCAACCACATGTAATAACTTAATACACTACAATGAAGCCATAACACATGCTGTAATATGGCCATGAAGCAAGAAAAAATTACTTAATAAATTAAGTTGGCACAATAGGTAAGATATTTGAAACAATGGTCAATTTATATTCTTACCTATAAAGGACAATTGACATTTTTTAGCAATTCAACATCTTTTGAACATCTGTGTTATGTTGGGAGAATTTCCCATGTTATAAGTTCTTCCTCTCCAAGGCCAGAACGTATAACTGTCTCTCAGCCTAACTCAGAGGTAGATCAAAACATGGGTTTTGAAACCTGGGTTTCAAAGATTACACTTACCAACTCAATTTTTAATTTTTAAGTCATATGTAAAAAGTTAAGAAATAGATGCTGCTTGTACTCAGTCTTGCCAGGGATGGGGGAAGGGCATCTGATTTTTTTATTTTGCTTTCATTTAGGATCCCTGACTGATACATCATTTCACTCCATACACCAAGAACCAAAGAGAACAAAACTAAACACGATTCCAAAAGGATTAAAGAGTTACATATTAAAGTTAGATATTAAAGCATATATGAAAAATAGAAGTGAATACTTGTGAAAACTAGGAATCAAAGGTTGGTTATCTTAGTTTCAAACAAAATGGAAAAAAAATCACAAAAGGAAAATCAGTACATGAAGATCAAGTACTTTTCTCCATTCTCTATAAACATATCCAACCAATGCAATGTATAATGGATTAATTATTGCATTAGTTTCTTGGAGCTATTGTAGCAAATCTGGAAGCTAGAAGTCTGGATTCAGCGTGTTGGCAGAGTTAGTTCCTTCTGGAGGCTCTGAGGAAGAAACTGTTTCATGTCTCTTTCCTAGCTGCTGCTGGTTGCTGGCATTCCTTGCGGCATCTTGGCTTGTAGATACATCACTCCAGTCTCTATTTCTAACTTTACATGGAATTTTCTCTCTGTGTCTGTCTATGTTTTCTCTTATAAAGACATAAATCATTATGTTAGGGTGCACCCTCCTTCAGTATGATCTCATTTTGGGGGGAAAGGAGGGTGCACGGGTGGGGAATCAAACCTGTGTCTCCTGCATGGTGGGCGAGAATTCTACCACTAAACTACCTGTGCACCCAAGGATGAGCTCATTTTAACTTAACTAATTCTATCTTCAAAGATTCAATTTCTGAATAAGGTTATATTCTAATGTTCCAGGTGAACATGAATTTTTAGGGAATATCGTTTAATCCGGTGCAATCCTTCCTTAACCTCCCCCCAACTCATGTCTGAACCACATGCAAAGTACATTCACCCCATCCAAACATCTCCCAGAATCTTAATCCATTCTAGCATCAATTCCAAGTACCACGTATCATCATCTGTATGAGAGGTGAGACTCTGGGTATACTCCATTCTGGGGCAAAATTCTGCTCCAACATTGGAAGGGTGAAACAAGAAAACAAGTTATCTGCTTCCAAAATACAGTTGTTAGACAGGCATAAGATAGATATTCAAATTCTGAAAGTGAGAAAATAGAAGAAATAAATAAGCTCCTGCTCTAAAGCTAGTTTTTAAACCAGCAGGACAAATTCCATTGGGTTTGTAAACCTGAGAGTAATCCTCTGTGGTTTAGTGCTCTGTCCTTTCGGCACAAGCCTTCTTGGGCCTCCATAGTAATGTCCCTGCCTTTTCAGCTTCCCAGGGCAGTGACAGCCCCATTGTCTTTGTCCTCTGCTACTATGGCTCTACTGGAATCATTCTTCCTTCTTTGCATCCATCAATGTCTTTTTAGTCTAGGCTGGCAGTACTTCTACTGGCAATTCTGAATCTCTCCAGAAAAAGATTATCTAGCCATATCCTTGACCATGTCTCCAGAACATCCTTTCTAAATAGAGAAAAATCTCATCATTAAAATTAAATCCTCAAATACTGGTTCATTTTTGCAAAGCAGTTCCTTCCTCCATTTATTCTTTGTTCTCATCTTCTACTATGAGCAGTTAAGAGACACCAGGCTTCACCTTCCAAATTTGTTTGGAAATCTCCTCAGCTAAATATTCAAGTTCATTCCTTACACATTCTACTTTCCACTCAACTGCAGAATATAATTCAGCCAAGTTATACAAATTGTATGTCACTGTATAACAAGGATCACTCTTTTTCCATTTTCCAATAGCTTTATGTTCCTCATCTCCTTTTGAGACTTACCAAAAGCACCTTTGACTTCCACATCTCCACCATTAGTCTCTTCAAGGCAATCTAGGCTGTTTCTATCATGAGTCTCAAATTTTTTCTGGCCCTTACCTGTTACCCAATTCTGAAGCCAGTTCTAAATTTTTAGGTATTTGTTACAACAGCACCCTATTTCTTGGTATTCTAATCTGCAACAGCTTCCTAGGGCTGCCATAAATATACCACAAATTGGGTAGCTTAAGCAATAGAAGTTTATTCTCACAATATTGGAGGCTAGAAGTACAAAATAAAGATGTTGGCAGGGTCATGCTCTCTCCAAAGCCTCGAGAGACGAATTTTGCTTTTCCTCTTCTTACTTTTTGATGGTTGTTGGCAATTCTTGGTGATTCTTGGCTTTACATTAATCTCTACCTCCATTTGCTCATGGTGATTTCCCCTCTGTGTCCCTGCATCCCTGTTTTCTCTTCTTATAAATACACCAGTCATTGGATTAGGGTCCTTCATAATTCAGCAATTCATCTTAACTAACTGCTTCTGCAAAGATGCTATTTCCAAATAAGGTCAGATTTTGAGGGGTTCCAAGTGAACATAAATTTGACGGGAAACTATTTAACCCAGCACAATTGCTTTACTATATATGAATTAATATAAGACCTACAACAACACAAAAATTAAGTGCATAGAAGATTACACCAAGCAGGCAAAGGGTTGAGAAAAGAAAACTTACAAAGTGAAAATACAAATGATAATAACTATTCCAATGAAATGTTCAAACATTGGAAATGAAAGAAATGTAAATTAAAACCAGAATGAAACATAGTTTTTGCATGTCAAATCAGTAGTATTTTCTTTTTTATAGAAACATCTCATGCTGATGAGTGCAGAGAAGATTGTTGCACTCTTATATTCATGGAGGGAGTGTAAATTGATACAACCTTTTGGTAAAACAATTTGGAAATATATATCAGAATATTAATATTTTCTGCCTTAGTAGTTCCTCTCCTAGAAATATTTTCTTATGGAAATAATTTGAACTATTAACAAAGATTTATGCATGGAATGCTTATTGAGCATTGATTATTAAAGAGGGATAATTTGAAATAATTGAAATATCCAACAATAGGAGAATGGTTAGGTACATTATGCATTATTCATATAAATGGTATTACACAATTATTAAAATTAAATTTCTGAGGAATTTTCAATAACACAAAAAATACACTTATCACTGAAGTAAAAATTGAGTTAACAAAACTATCTCTTTGAGTACAACTATACAAAATATAGAGGAAAATATGGAAAATGACAACAATAAATTCTTCTGGGAGTGATTTGATATATTTTTCTGTTTTTAAAAATATGTTCAGATTTCAAGTTAATTATCTTTGTAATTAGCAAAAAAATCCCTGAAAGTATGTCTACAAGAAAAACTGGCTTGACTAAATTTGGTTCAAAAATGAAACATTGAATTAAATTAAACCGTTCTTGTTTGGAGCTGCTTGTTCAGTGGAAAAACTTGTTTTTAGTTTTTCTACTGCCAAGATCATTTATTTTACCAAAGCTTTTATCCTGCTTAGGAATCTCATCGGCTTCCTGTCTGTTATGCTTCCAAGTTTAAACCTCTTTGACTACTTTTCAAGGTCTCCTATAATTTGGTTCCATCTAAAATTATTTCCTATTACTCTCCCTTTCACTTTTCTAGACTCTGATGTCTATTGAAAGTACCCTCAACATTTCATACAGAAGTTTTCCACTTGCTCATAAACACATACCACCACCAACACACACCCCACACACACACAGACACAATCTTGTACTTTCTGTTTTCCAGTATTAAAGAAATCATATGGTTAATTCATTCAACAAATATTTTAGTCTTGATCATGAATCAGGTGCCTTTCTAGGTATGGGAGTACAAGCTTATAAAGGTTAAGGTGGCAGCTCACGTGGAACTTTTTTTTTTTCGAGAAGAAAATTTATTTAGTTACAATTCTCCAAAGATCATGAGGTGGATGGATTCCTCCATATAGATTAACAACTAGTCTTAGAACTTAAGTTTAGACCAGAACTCTACATATTGGACCAAATTAATCTAATGCCTTGGGAGAAAGAAAATCTTTCTTTCCTTCTGTCCTTCATTTTTGTGTTCACAGCACATTTTCAAGTTCTAGAAACATTGGCAATGCCTTAGAGAGAATAAATTGTCCTCATAGCTATTGTATTATTTATTTGTTCACTCTTCAAGCAAAGAATATAAATTTATTGTCTGGACATTGCAATCTTATATTCTAAAGAGGCAAACTTCTAGTCCTAGGACATTTGCAGGCATGCTTGAAAATTGTGGTCTGTCTTATGCCTGTAATTAGCATCAAGGTATATACCTTGCTCTCCTTTCAGCCACCTGTTCCAACAAGACCAATATGACAGATATTGCCATAACACTAAGCTTCCTCAGTTGGGTAAATTTACTTTTATTAAATAAGCAAAGTGTGACAGTACACCCAGGAAAGGTTCGTGGTGTATTAAATGCAAACAGAGCTGCTGCTGGAGATATGTGTATGCCCTCTCTGTTACTGTCCTACTCTCTTACTCTTCCTGTACCTGCCACCAGTCCTTTGCTGCAGACACACTTGACAGATTTCTATAAACTATGTTAATCAGTGTTCTCCAGAGAAACAGAACTGTGTGTGTGTGTGTGTGTGTGTGTGTGTGTGTGTGTGCGTGTGTGTGTATGTGTATGTATATGTACAGAGAGAGAGAGAGAGAGAGAGATAGGTATGCATTAGGGATATTGTGGGTTCAGCTTCAGACCACCACAATAAAGTGAGTGTTCTAGTTTGCTAGCTGCCGGAATGCATTATAGCAGAAATGGAATGGCTCTTAAAAAGGGGAATTTAATAACTTGCTAGTTTACAGTTCTAAGGCCGAGAAAATGTCCCATTTAAAGCAAGTCTATAGAAATGTCCAATCTAAGGTATCCAGGGAAAGATACCTTGATTCAAGAAGGCCAATGAAGTTCAGGGTCTCTCTCTCAAGTGAGAAGGCACATGGCGAACACAGTCACAGTTTCTCTCTCATCTCTAAAGGCACATGGTGAACACAGTCAGGGTTCCTCTCGCACCTGGAAGGGCACATGGCAGACATGACATCATCTGCTAGCTGCTTCTCATGGCTTCTGGTTTCCTAAAGCTCCCCAGGAGGCATTTTCCTTCTTAATCTCGAAGGTCACTGGCTCGTGCACTCTCTGCTTCAGGGTGCTGCAGCATTCTATGCTCTCTCTGAATCTCCTTCATTTTCCAAAGTTCTTCCTTTTTTTATAGGACTCCAGAAAGTTATCAAGACCCACCCAAATGGGTGGAGACATGTCTCTACCTAATCCAGTTTAACAACCACTCTTGATTAAATCACATCTCCAGGGAGATGATCTAATTACAGTTTCAAACATATAATACTGAATAGAGATTAGAATAAATGGCTGCCTTTACAAAATGGGATTAGGATTAAAACATGGCTTTTCTAGGGTACATACATCATTTCAAACCAGCACAGTGAGTCACATCATTTTTTGTGTTTTCCAGTGCATATAAAATTTATGTTTACACTAAAGTGTAGCCTATTCAGGATGTAATAGCATTATGTCTAAAATAACTTTAATTAAAAGATACCTTATTGGTAAAAATGCTAACCATCATCTGAGCATTCAGCAAGTCCTAATATTTTTGCTAATGGAGGTTCTTGCCTCAGTGTTGATGGATACTGATTGATCAGGGCATTGGTTGTTGAAGGTTGAGGTGGCTATGGCAATTTCATAAAGTAAGAGAACAATGAAGTTTGCCATATTGATTGACTCTTCCTTTCATGAAAGATTCCTATGTAGCATGGGATGTTGTTTGATAGCATTTTACCCACCGTAGAACTTCTTTCAAATTGGGGTTAATTCTCTCAAACTCTGCTGCTGCTTTACTAACTAAATTTACAGAACATTCTAAATCTTTTGTTGTAATTTCAACAGTTTTCACAGCATCTTCACCAGGAATAGTTTCCATCTCAAGAAACCACTTTCTTTGTTCATCCGTAATAAGCAAATCCAGTCTTTTAAAATTTTTTTATGAGGTTGCAGAAATTCAGTCAGAATTTCATGCTCCACTTCTATTTCTCTTGCTATTTCCACCACATTTGTAGTTACTTTTGCCACAGAAGTCTTAAAACTCTCAAAGTCATCCATGAGGGATGGAATCAACTTCTTCCAAATTCCTGTTAATGTTAATATTTTGACTTGCTCCCATGAATCACAAATGTTCTTAATGGCATCTAGAATGGTGAATGCTTTCAATTTACTTTGTCCGAATCCACTAGAGAAATCACTAAGGAAATTATAGCCTTACAAAATGTCTTTTTTAAAACATAAGACTGGAAAATCAAAATCACTCCTTGATCTGTGGGCTACAGAATGGATGTTGCATTAACAGGCATGAAAACAACATGAATCTTTCACCTCTCTGTTCTAGTTTGGTAGCTGCTGGAATGCAATATACCAGAAATGGAACAGCTTTTAAAAAGGGGAATTTAATAAGCTATTAGTTTACATTTCTAAGGCTATGAAACTGTCCAAATAAAAACAAGTTTATAGAAATGTCCAATCTAATGCATCCAGGGAAAGATACCTTGGTTCAAGAAAGCCGATGATGTTCAGCATTTCTCTCTCAGCTGGAAGGGCACATGGCAAACATGGCAGCATCTGCTAGCCTTCTCTCCAGGCCTCTTGCTTTATGAAACTCCCTGGGAGGTGTTTTCCTTCTTCATCTCCAAAGATTGCTGACTGGTGGACTCTGTGGGTCTCTCATCCTTCTGTTGTGGTTCTGTGCCTCTCTCCTCATTCTTGAAAGGAATTCCCTTCAAAATATCTCCTCCTTTATATAATTCCAGTAGACTAATAAAGATCCATCTAATCAAGTTTAATACCCACATTTGATTGAGTCATATCTCCATGGAGATAACCTAATCAAGTTTCCAGCCTGTAGTACTGAATAGAGACTATAAGAAACCATTTCTCTTACAAGATTGATTAGGATTAAAACATGGCTTTTCTAGGATTCATAAGTCCTTTCAAACCAGCACACTCTCCATCAGAACTCTTAGATAACATGTGCTTTTGTTAAGGAGCAGTACCTTTTGAAAAGCTTCTTTTTTTCCTGAAAAGTAGATCTTAAGAGTGTGCTTAAAATATTCAGTAAACCATATTGTCAACAGATGAGCTGCCATCCAGGCTCTGTTGTTCCATTTAGAGAGCAGAGGTAGAATAGATTCGGTATAATTCTTATGTGTTCTAGGATTTTTGGAATGGTAAATGACCACTGGCTTCAACTTAAAGTCACCAGCCTTATTAGCCCCTAACAAGCAAGTCAGTCTGTCATTTGAATCTTTGATGACAGGCTTTGACTTTTCCTCTTTAGCTATAAAAGTCCTAGATGGCATCTTCTTCCATTAGAAGGCTGTTTCATCTGCATTGAAATTCTATTATTTAGTATATTATTTAGTATATTATTTATATAATCTTCTAGATAACTTGCTGCAGTTTTTACATCACCACTTGCTGCTTTACCTTGTACTTTTTTATTATAGAAATAACTTCCTTCCTTAAACCTCATAAACCAACCTTTGCTACTTGCAAATTTTTCTTTTGCAGCTTCTTCACCTTTATCAGCCTTCATAGAATTGAGGGGAGCTGGATCTTTGCTCTGGATTAGGCTTTGCCTTAAGGGAATGTTGTGGCTGTTATGATTTTCTATCCAGACCACTAAGACTTTCCCCATATCAGCAATAAGTTTGTCTCCCTGTCTTATCATTTGTGTACTCACTGAAGTAGCACTTTAAAATTCTTTCAAGAACTTTTCCTTTGCATTCAAACTTAGCTAACTATCTGGTACCAGAGGCCTAACTTTCAGCCTACCTTGCCTACTTCACTAAGCTTAAACTTTTCTAGCTTTTGATTTTAAGTGAGAGACATATAACTCTTCCTTTCACTTGAACACTTAGAAGCTGTTGTAGGGTTACTAGTTGGCCTAATTTCAATATTTTTGTATCTCAGGGAATATGGAAGCCTGGGGAGAATGAAGCAGTCAGGACACACACTGCATTTATCAACTAAATTTGCTTTTATATAAGGGATCAGTTTGAGGTGTCCCAAAACAATTACAATAATAACATCAAAGATCACCAATCACAGATCACTGTAACAGATATAATAAGGGTGAAAAAGTTTGAAATATTGTGAGAATTACCAAACTGTGAACAGAGACATGAAGTGAGCACGTTATAAGAAAAATGCTGCTAGACTTGCTCAACACAACGTGGCCATAGACCTACAATTTACAAAACAAAACAAAAAAAAGCAAAATATTTGTGCAGTACAATAAAGTGAAGCACAATAAAACAAAGACAAGGTATGCCTTTTTAGGGATTGGCTTACAAGACCATGAGAATCAGGGTTGGACATATCTGAATTCTGTAGGACAGGCCTCAAGTTAGATATTCTGTTGTAGGTGACAATGAATCCTCTAGGAAAAGCTGTCTTGTCTGAAATATAGGAATCCTTCTTTCTGACTGAGGAAATCTATTCTTCTCATTAAGGCCTCTAACTGATTGGATAAGAAGGCTTTTCTCTGCTGAGGGCAATTTCTTTTGTTGAATGTAGATGTGATCAGCCATAGATGTATTCAACCAATAACTTTTGCATAAGAAGGCTTTTCTCATTGCTGAGGGAAATTTCTTTTGTTGAATGTTGATGTGATCAGCCATAGATGTATCCAACTAATAATTTAGCTTACCTATAAAATACCCTTACAGTAACAGTAAGGCCAGTACTTACTTGATTAAATAACTGGACACTATTTCCTAGCCAATTAGACATATACTACTCATCACAAATCCACTATTATCAGTTGTACTTTCTGATCCAAATTGTTTGTTAACTCTCTTTCCTTGCATCTGATTTGCATATTCTGTGTATTATTCTTCAGGATTGTGTAAAATGATGGGAGTTATTTCTATAGCTTTTTATTTTCTAAAATTCATTCTGTTAGAACATTAATTCAGAGAGATGTTGATAGATTTTTAAAAGTGTGAAGAGGGAGTGTTTTTTTTGGACAAAAATGTAGAAAACATTGTATACTAAATTTCCTTTTTCAAATTCACAATGTTTTTAGAATATTTAGGTTTATGAAAAGTCCCACAAGCAAACTATAGGAAGCCAACAAAATAGGTTTAGATTGATTTGGGACAGCAGTTCCCAAATGTATTTAATCATAAAACACTTTGAGGGGAGTCACATTGTGGAAATTTTTCGAAGCTTTTGTCTAGTGAACAAAATAAAAGTTATCATCTTGGCATGCTACTCCAAAGAAAAGGCTTTACTACATTAGTCTATAGCCCCAACTGATTAAAAATAATAAGGAGACCCTTAGACAATAGTACTGGCTTCTAAAGGAAATGTTCACCACCTATTAGGAAGTATTTTAATAGGGTTAAAAATGTGGGTTCCAGAATCACATTGCCTGATTTCAATTATTTCTCCACAGTTACAACCTATGTTTCCTTGACCAAGTTGTCTAATCTGTCTAAGACTCAGCATCCTCATTCATGAAATAATTATAATAGGGTGGGGCAATGGTGTCTCTGGCAGAATTCTCGCCTGCCATGCTGGAGACCCAGGTTTGATTCCTGGTGCCTGCCCGTGCTAAAAACAAACAAACAAAAAGATTATAATAACAACAATACCTCTCAGTGGATCATTATACACATGGAACAATCCATGTAAAATTCCCTGCACAGTCCCCAGCTTATAATTCAGTGTCAACTTGAAGGTTCTCTCCTTTAAACACTCACAGCATTAATAAAGCCCAAATCATACTGAATGGTGGGTGCCTACATTACTCTTCCATCTAAAGTTAGAACACGCTTATTAGTTTGGGAAAGGTGAATATGTTTGGAATCAAAATGAGTTCTAGATTCAATGATGGGACCACCCAACTGAGAGGTCTTTGGAATATCAGTTCTCCATTCAGCGTTCCATTTCTTTATCTGTAATGCATAACATGTAAAAGGTCTATCCTAGTCCCAATGTTTGAAAATATGCTTTTAAAAAGTGTTAAATAACTAGTTTCTAATCTCGTTGTTTTGTTGTCATGAATAGACACTTTTTACTTCCATGTGCTGCAAAGCATTTCCCCATATTCCAATAGTTTTACTTTCTACTAATTGTTGTCTCCACAGCTCAAAACCTTTAGAGAGCCACATTAAGATGATCTAATAAGATGCCTAGAAGAGTTTAAGAAAAACATTAATGTTTAACTGCAGATTAATAGACTATTTTAATTTCATTGAGGACTTAGAGATCAGACAGCAGCCCAGTATAGGGTTAATAACATGGATTCCTGAGTCACAAGACCTACAATATGTAGCTTGACTCTACTACTTATCATTTGCTCAAACCCACTGTGCCTCAGTTTCCCCAACAATAATATGGAGTTCCTACCTTTGTAGTTATTATAAGATAATATGTGTAAAGCACTAATAAAACAGTGCCTATTATATCGTAGACAATCAATAGACATCCGTGCTCTCATTATTGCCATGTAGTCCAATACTTTTACTTTTGCAGATAAGAAACCTGAGATTCAGAGATTAAAATGACTGATCTGGAAGGCAGAGAAGTAATTAGTGATAAAACTGTGAGTGGACTCAGGTTTTGAGCCTTATTATACTTCCCTTTCCCGAACAATTGCATTCCAGAAAGGATGACTGTTAAACTAATCTCAGTTTCTTTAGTCATTCCATTTGATTATTCCTTCAAAAATCCTAAATCACATGGGCTAAGTAGCCACAGTGAATATTTTAAAGCTTCTGATTCAGGCATTTTTCTGGTGGGGAAGACAGAACAGAACATTTCTATGAAGATGAGATACAAAGAAATTCCATTTAATTAAATTCCAAATATATATTAATTAAATGAAGAAAAATATATAAAAATTTTTCTTAGACCTTGTTAGAGGAAAACCTGGTTTCCTCTTTTCTTTTTCTTCCAAAGGAGATTATTGTGTTACACCTCAGTATGAGTGAATTTATTCATGCAAAGACATTATTTAAAACTTGCCTTTCTAGTTTGCTAGTTACCAGAATGTGATATGCCAGAAATAGAACAGCTTTTAAAAGAGGGAATTTATTAAGTTGCAAGTTTATAGTTCTAAGGCCATGAAAATGTCCCAATTAAAGCAAGGCTATAGAAATGTCCAAATTAAGGCACCAACAAGAAGTAACCTTCACTCGAGAAATGCTGATGAAGTTCAAGGTTTCTCTGTCTACTGAAAAGGCACATGGCGAACATGACATCTGCTAGCTTTTTCTCCAGGCTTTTTATTTCATGAAGCTTCCTTGGGGACATTCTCCCTCTTCATCTCCAAAAGTCTCTGGATGTGTGGGCTCTTGTGATTCTCAAGGCTCTTGGGACTCTGAAACGGACTTTTTCTAAAATGGTTCCTCTTTTAAATGATTCCAGTCAACTAATCAAGCCCCACCTGGAATGGGTGGAGTCATATAGACCTCTAATGAAAGGTTAATACCCACAATTAGGCATATCATTTCTGTAGAGACAATCTAATCAAGTTTCCAACCTACAGTGCTGAAAAGGTGATTAAAAGAAATGGCTGCCATCACAAGATGGATCAGGATTAAAACGTGGCTTTTCTAGGGCACATAATCCTTTCAAACTGGCACAGCTGTCATATTCCAATCATGGTTCTTGAGGAAGAGAAAGAATAGTGAAGAAGACATAAATTTTACTCCCACGGGGTTAATGTTCTAATATAGGGTTAGCAAACTATGGCCATCAGGCAAAATGTGGCTTGCTACTTGTTTTTTGAATGTTGTTTTATTCTAACACAGCCATGAGCATGCATTTTCAGATTGTCTATAATTGCTTTTGCACTACAAAGGCAGATCTGAGAAGTTGTGACAGAGACTATATGGAACACAAAACCTAAAATATTTACCATCTGGCCTGTTTTGGTTTGCTGAAGCTGTCAGAATGCAATACGTCAGAAATGGGTTGACTTTTTCAATGGGGATATTAATTATAGGTCACAATTCTAAGGTCATGGAAATGTCCAAACTAAGGAATCAACAAGATACATTTACTGAAGATGCCAGTGGCATCCAGGATTCTTCTGTTAAATGGGAAGGCATGACTGGGCCTTCACTCCCAGATTCCATTGCTTTTAGGTTCCATTTGTCCTTGCTTGCTTCTCTGGAGACATTTCTCTAAGCTCTCTGTGTCCTGTGTATCTTCTTTTAGGATCTCCAGGTTGTTTCTCTGCATCTTTCACTTGGTTTCATTTCCCCGCTGTCTGTCAGCTTTCTTAAAGGATTCCAATAAAGGATTAAGACCCACCTTGAATTGGGGGGGTCACATCTCATGGGAACAACCCAATCAAAGGGTTCCACCCACAACAGGTCTGCCTGCACAAGAATAGATTAAAAGAATATGGTCTTTTCTGGGGTACATAATAGATTCAAATGAGATGTTTATCGATCTCTGACGTAATAGGGTGAACCATTCAATAAACAATTAAACAAACAAATACATTGGACAATTTTAGATACTATAAAGAAAATAAAACAAAATGATATGAGTGACAGAGTGTGAGAGACCAGCAGACTACTGTATATTGGTGGCTGTTGAAGGTCTTTCTAAGATGGTGACCTTTGAACTGAGTTTAGAATGATAAGAAGGAGCAAACTTTATCAAGAAACAAGTGGCAAAGCATTTCTGGAAATAGGTACAACAAGTAAAAATGATCAATAGCTATCTTGGAATGTCATTAATAAAGGACAGAACAATAATAAAGAAGGAACTAGAGCAGGCAAGGACAGTGCATTAGTTTGTTGAGCTGTTGAGAATGACATATACCAGAAATGGAATGGCTTTTAAAACAAGATTTAATAAGTTGCAAGTTTACAGTTCTAAGCCTATAGAAATATCCAAACTAAGGCATCCAAATTAATTCCAGGAAGGCTGATAGGTCAGGAACACCTCTGTCAGCTGGGAAGTCATGTAGCTGGCATATGCTGATCCTTGCTCCTGGGATCCATTGCTTCCAGCCTCTGTTCCAATGGGGGTTCCTCATTTTGCTTCTCTGAGGCTGTCTTTCATCTCCTGAGTTCCCTTGGCTCTCTCCAGGTTCTGGTTTGCTTAACATCTTATGGGAAGCTGTATGGCAATGTCTGCTGGGCCCTAAGCATCTGCAAAGTCTGTATCTCTGTTTTCCACATGTCAACATCTGTGTCAGCTTTGCTCTCTCCAAAATGTTCCCTTTTTTAAAGAACTCCAGTGAACCAATCAAGACCCACCTGGAATGGGTGGAGTCACATCTTCATCCTAATCAAAAGGCCACACCCCAAATTGGATGCAACACATTGCTGTGGAGATAATCTAATCAAAAGTTTCCACCCTACAATATTGAATCAGGATAATTAGAAATGATTTCCCCCACAAGATTGGATCAAGATTAAAACATGGCATTTCTGAGGTACACATTAGCTTCAAACTGGCAGAAGCTGTATCACTTGGGTCCCTATTTGAGAAAGAATGCATCTGACTGAGACAATTGAGGAGAATTTGACATCTGTTAGGACTTTTTTGTTATTGGTCAAGGATAAAGTTCAGTGCTCACACATGACTTTACCTTTTTCTCTTTATTAATCTCTCTATATCTTCAAGGTCAGTAAAATCAGCAAGTCTTATTTTTCTAGATGGTGACTTTATTTTTGTTATTCTGTTTTTCCTCTTGTTACTAGGTGGGTAATCGTGTTGCTTCTGGTTCCCAGTCCTAGGTTCTGAGAGGGATAGCACAGGTCCTGCCATGTTTTCTAACAATCTTTACCAGTGATAAAGTTGGCACTGTAACTTAGTCCTGATTTGGTTCATTGCATGTCCTTAACTGTCTTCAAATCCAGAGAGGGAGGTAGAAGGCATTAGTAAACTCACAGATTTCATTCTGTTAAGCCTAATGGTTTTGATACTACAACAAAGAGTTCAGTACAAATTTTCATGAATAATACTGTAAATAATAAGAAATGCAAATAAAGACAGTAAATGAACCTGTTGGAAAATTGTTGGGTATTGAACCATGCCCCCCAGAAAAAATGGACATGTCCTATGGGTGTACTGACAAAGAAAAAAACTGCATCGGTTATTGCTAAACTAGCAAGGGTGACTTTATCCAAGGATTGGTATAGGAGTGAAGGGAAAGTAGGAATCAATTCCTTGAAAGCAAAGTTCAGCCAGCTTTTTAAGGGCTAGTAATGGGCTGGAGGAAAGACCCTTGTTGATAGTAGGGAAGGTTGAACACCAGGGTGGGTGGGGGATTTACTGAGGTTGTGATAGGAACACTTGGTTCATAATATTTTTCTCTGAGGTAAGCAAAGACTCCTCCTGGAGTCTGTAAGGCCCGGAAGAGAGTAGGAGGCAGATAAACCCATTTAGGGCCTCTCAGGCACTTGTGTATGTAGTGTGGAAGGGAAAGTTGAGGGTTTGGTTTGATATATAAAATAGTTAGGGTTTATTCCTGTAGTCCCACAGTTTTAAGGTTAGTTTTTAGGCTTATCAGGAC
This sequence comes from Tamandua tetradactyla, assembly GCF_023851605.1. Classification (NCBI taxonomy): domain Eukaryota; kingdom Metazoa; phylum Chordata; class Mammalia; order Pilosa; family Myrmecophagidae; genus Tamandua; species Tamandua tetradactyla. The sequence goes on from NC_135345.1 coordinate 18,514,111, forward strand.
AGAGGAGGGAAAGGTAAGGAATTTGTTAAAAGTAAGGCTGATGGCTTGGTTAAGAGAAAGAAAACAGTCTTTATCATATTTCCTCTTGTTTAAGAAAAACATCAAGGTTTTCATTGAACAAATTAGTTGGTTGGCTCTTGTATAGATGCTTTTTTCATTGGTAGAGGGACAAGTTGAACCATTTGTTGAGAGGTAGGGGTAAAAAGGCAGATGTCTCAGGGTCAGGAATCTTAGAAGAGGGATATCAGAATTCTTTAGTGACCTAGAAGTGACTTGTCTATGGAGAAATCCAGGCCATGAATGGTCTGCTGCAATGATGAGTTCTGTGACTTACATATCAAGTCATCAGGTGGTAGCTCTCAGTGCCCCTTCAGATCCTGGGGAAAAGGCCAGCTAAAGACAACCTAGAGTCTCTATAAGGATTTGGGCAGGCAGATTGCAGTCTTCTATGACATCAAGACCAGAGGGCTGGGAGGAAAATTTAAAATGTTAGTTTAGAAAGTTGTAGCAGATATTGAAGGAAACTACAAGAATCAAAATATTGATAAAAGTTGATGATAGGAGCAAGATGACAAGAGCAGTCCAATTTACAAATAAGTAGCAAATGCATGTAGTTATCTGTAGTTTGCAAAAGGTGTGCGTGTGTGCAAAACTGCTCAAAAGAAATGAACAGGACTCTGATAAACTCAAGAATGTGCTATAGTTTTCCATTTAAATTCAATATTTCTCTCTATAGTCACTATCACTTTGATCAAAGATAATCTCAAAGAAAGATGATTCTACATTATAAAATAAGACTAATTTCATTGGATTTGGCCTGATAATTTTTACAAAGGTATAGCAAGAATGGTAATTTATCATATAGGCCTTTTATTTTTGCTTTGTTGGAGTTTTTATAAAGATTTTCAGATGAGACTTAAAAGTTTTCGAGGTTAGGAAGCCAAGCCAAGAATTTTCCATCAGATTTCACTGAAGTATCTACAGAACTGAGTGAATTTCTCACTTCTTGACATCCCCTGGCAGGTTCCTGGGCCTGCCCAGAAGTGACCTTCGTTACTCATCTATAATGTTGGGAACATTGGAAGTCAGGTACCAAGACAATTTTTTCAAGAGGGTTTTGTAAGCATTGACTCTGTTAAGAAGTCAGCCTTAGTTCTTTGAGAATATTTAGTTCTTTAAAAGCTTTGGTTACATAGTCATCATTTTAATGATATGCTATTAAAAAAGAGGAAATATTTGTATTAAACCTATGCAAATGGATATATTGCCATGGAAATAAGAATACCCAAGAGTTCCAAATTTTGGAGGGATCTGATGGGGAAAAAAAGATAAATGTTTCATTGTGGTTTACAAAAGTATAGTTTAATTGTTGTTATGAGTTATAGATAGCTTAAGAAAAAGAAAAAAAATGTCCAGAATATAGAATAATAAAGTATCACACATATTTTAAATAATATCCATAATTGTCCTCTATCAGGTCATTTGACTCCTATTTAATTAATCCTTGTTCCTTTTCATCTGTGTTAGCAATCTCATGAACCCATTGACTTGACTTTTTCACTAGAATGCTGGAAGTTTTGCTTCATTCCACTAGTAAGGTCCCAAGTTATTTAAGCCATGCCATCAGAAGCCTGTGCTCCACTGCACTTGACATAATCCTTTCCTGTGTCTTTGAGGTGGTCCCTTTTATGTTGAAGGCAAGCACTCTGTCTTGTAACTAATTGCAAGCCAAGCAAAACAAACACACAAACAAAAATTATTTTTGTAGACAGCAAAATAATAAGGTGGCAATAGTAGCATATTTAATATATTACTTCTTTAGAAAAGTAAAATATCTGACAGTTATTTTGAAAACAATGCAGTTGAGGAGGAAATTCAGTTGTTTCCATTTTTATAACTGAAGAATAATGCAACATTATATTATTATTGTTTAATATCAAACAAAGCACAACCAGAACATATCATGGGCAATGAAGACACTGACAAATCTCTGGGAATTTTCCACAATTTCTGAAATATTTAAATTAATACATTTGACCCATATAAATTTTACCTAAGAAAGGTTAAGCATCTTTTTAAATTTAACATCACTTCCCCATGCAACTCGTAATATAGTAAATAATTCTAATTAGTTTTAGCACCTCTTTCATTACAAGATGGAAGAACACATCCTTTGTGATTTTTCCAGAGCCCCCTGGAAAATCCCAAGGACAGTTTGAGATCAACACGACATCATTAGGATTTGATGGGGGGGAGGGGTTAACAAAAGATGTCAGGAGATTTGGACACTTGATTAAATAGGATCATGGCTCACTGTGAAACAATACTTGGCTCTCTATTTAACCAAAGTTACAAGAAAAGAGTTTAAGTAGACAGAGAGTCATGGCGCTGCCCATGAGGTGTTGCATCCAGGGTGAATGTCTTTGCAGATTGGAGGAGGGCAGCCAAGGCAGCAACACCTATGTAGCATATGGTTACATCTCCTCCTCACTTGTCAGCTGCCTGACCAAGAGCAGAGAAAATGGTGTGCTTCCTGTGGTATTGGTGGTGGGAGACTGAGCTTCAACTACTGCCAGATACAGGGGCTATTGCAACTTGCAAGGTCTCTGGTATCAATTCGTGCTTTGCCAAAATACACATCCTATACTTGGGGTCCACACCACACAAGAGCTCCTTTGGAGGAACTATCCACAAGGAAGATGTCAGAGCTACTGAAAAAGACTAGGTTGAAATTTATGAAAGTTTTTTCCCAGGTGACATTGTCTTGGCCAAAGTGATGTCCCTAAGTGACACATGGTCCAAACACCTGCTGACCACTGCTGACAATGGGCTGTGAGTGGTGGTGGACCCCAGTGAATCAGTTGTCCAGATGGTACTCCTGGGCTACTGTGAGATGCAGTGCCCTATGACCCACACTTAAGAATTGCTGAAAGTGGCACTAGTGTAGCCTGAATTCTCAAAGATCTAAAAAACCATATTTTACCCAGTGGAGTGGATTAAGCCACTTCTGAGAGTACATGTATGAAAGTAACATCAAGACGCCACTTTATTCTTTATGTCTTGATTCAAATATATGGAGTCAGCCTCAACCACTCCTAGAAAAATCTGCCTGTAATGTTTTCTGTAGGTGGAGAATTCTTACCATTTTTGTTTGAGTGATGCAACTTCTCTTTTGAAAGCACGGCAAACAAATTCTATAATGTTGGAAATAACCTATATGTCCTGGCAGTCCTGATAAAGGTATGCTTTTTGGTGTGACAAAGAAAATATTTTGACTGAAAGGATTTTCTGGTTTCTGCTGTCTTAAGGAGGAATAGGAATTTAAGCGGTATCATGACTCATGACAGAGCAAGGTTGGCCTGGTTTCCTGCTTTAACTGACATGTATATGTGTTCACTTCTTCTGGACAAAGCCTGATCTCCAATCTTGTTTATATTTTTTGGGTCCTAAGCCTTTGTTTATTAAATCTTTACTGGGTCAAGTACTTTATATACATTACCTTGTTGAAGGAGATTATGGTTTGGTGGATATTATAGACACGTGGGCCTCCAGGACATGAATAGTTTTGAAAATAATTGGGGAAACACGATATTACTAATGTAGTGTTTATTAAATCTGAATTGAGTAGAGAGACAGACCACTACATTGGGAAGAGACCAGGGAAGGATTTGTGACATGAGATAAAAAGAAATTAGCTTAGATGAGTGAAATGTAGATATTCAATGCAGAGATAGAAGACCAAGCAAAATGCTGAAGTAGAAATTAATATAAAAGTTTAGGGATTAGGAAGGGATGAGAGGGTCAGTTGTATTGCTGCATCACCTCCTGTGGACTCCCTCTCACTCCACATGCCCAGGCCATGGCGCCAACCTGTGCAGCTGTGGTAGGGGTCATAGCTTGGGATGTCAGTCCTGGGGAGGAGTGTGGTTGGGTAATGTGATTAGGAGGTGTTCTAGTTTGCAAGCTGCCGGAATGTGATATACCAGAAAGGGGACGGCTTCTGAAAAGGGGTATTTATTAAGTTGCAAGTTTACATGCTCTAAGGCTATGAAAATGTACAAATTAAAGCAAAGCTATAGAAATGTACAATCTAAGGCATCCAGGGAAAGAACCCTTGGTTCAAGAAGGCTGATGACTTTCAGGGTTTCTCTTTCAGCTGGAAAGGCATATGGTGAACATGGCAATGTCTACTAGCTTTCTTTCCAGGCTTCTTGTTTCAAGAAGCTCTCTCCAGGGCATTTTCCTTCTTTATCTCCAAAGGTCTCTGGCTGTGTAGGCTCTAAACATTTCTTCCAAGATGGTTCTCTCTTAAAGGGCTCCAATAAGCAACCCCACATTGAATGGGTGAAGACACATCTCCATGGAACCCATCTAATCAAAAGTTACCATCCACATTTGGGTGGGTCACATCTCTATGAGAACAATAAAAAAGCTCCCATCCAGCAATATTGAATAAGGATTAAAGGACATGGCTTTTCTGGGGTCCTCAACAGATTCAAACTGGCACAGGTAGCCTCAGGTTGCCTTGGGGCCCTTTTCTCAGCTGCCGTGCTCCCCTTTTTTGAAGTCTTTGCCTGGGTCAAACTAATTTTCCACAGGAGAGCTCCTTGCTTTCTTCCATTAACATATACTGGAAATCACTTTCTATGGGTCAGAAAGCTCTATCACCCTTTTTCCAGGCTTTAGAATTCTCTATTGTATGGATGCCTTAGTTCCCAGTTGACAGACATTTCAGTTGTGCTGCTCCTGGCAGTTCCCATTGTGTAGCAGGGAATGAATGACCTTGAACAAGTAAATTTGGGTCTTCAATGTAGACTTTTAAAAATGGACATTGCAGGTCAAAGTTTAGAGTATGTGTAACAGTCCTAAATGTTGTCCAAAGCCCCAATGGAACTTGGGGTATTTCGTGGTCTCAGGCATTATTTTGTAACTTGCAAGCTGCAGACATCTCCTTTTTTTTTCAAATAATTTACCTATAGATAATTTTGAGTGTTTACATGCACTGGCATATCATCTATGCATCATTACAGGTTTGTCCTTACTTTACAATCCTCTTATATACTCCCCTTCCCTAACTTTGACTTTGGCAGCACTGACTTTGACCTCAAGAAATCAAAACATGATTGGTAGAAGAAGCCATCTTTATCTTTTTCTGAGTTCCAGAATGAAGGTTTCAGCTTGTCATTAGTAAGTTAGATGTTTGATGCATGCTTTTGATATTTTTTCTAATTAATGACATTTTTTCTATTCCTTCCCTCCTTTACCTCCCTAACTTGAATTACTTTTCGTACCAGCCTCACTGAGATATTGTTCACATACTCTTCATCCATTTAGAATCTGCAATTAAGTGGTTTTCAGTGTACTCACAGAGTTGTGCAACCATCATGACAATCTAATCTTAGAGTATTTCTTCACTCCAAAAAGAAACCCTGTACCTATTTGCAGACATTCCCAATTCTTCCCCCACCCCACCCAAATCTAGGCAGCCACTAACCGACTTTCTGTCTCTAAGAGTTGCCTATTCTGGACATTTCATGTAAATGGAATTATACAATATGTGGTCCTTTGCAACTGGCTTCTTTCACTCAACATCATTTTCAAGGTTCATCCATGCTGTAGCATGGACTAGTGTTCATTACTTAAAATTGCTAAATAATATTTCATTATATGAATATACCACATTTTATTTATCCATTCATTGTGTCCACTTTAGGCTATAATGAATAATGCTGCTATGAACGTGCCTTTAAAGGCTGTTGCATGGACATGTGTTTCAATTTTCTTGGGTATAGATGAGGAGTTGAATTGGTGGGTCATATGGTAACATTTTAAGAATGTGCCAGAGTATTCACCAAAGTAGCTACACTATTTTACATTCTTACCATTTTGCAAGGGTTCCAATTTTTCCATATCCTAGCCACCATTTGTTATTATTAGTCTTTTTTTAAAAAAATTCTGTTTATTTTTTTAAATCTGTCTTCAAAGTACAACCAATGTGATTAATTATGCCTTTAACAAAATCATTCAATATTTAAACAAATTCAATATCTAAACCCATTTTCATCAACCAAATTAGGAAAAGGGAAAGAATTTCAAAACACAGACCAGGAAACAATCACAAAATATAGATATAATTACTACTTTTAAACTTTGAAAAGAAAAATTATCAAAATAAACTTAAGTCAGTATTCCAGAAAACGTACTATTCTGAGTTAATGGAACATCATTTCTAAGTTAGGATGATACAGAAGCTGAATCTTTCTTATGACTAGATTTCAACAAATGACTTTGTCATTATATAGAAATGGGTGATTTGTGAATGTAAATGACAAGTTTTGAAAGGCAAAAAAAATCAACTGCAGGTAAGCATTGGCTACTACAGAACTGAGGTGTGCCTATTTTTTAGAACCAAAAATAAATTACTGTCTTGTAAAGGACAACACTTAAAATTAAGTGTGCAAACATAACCATATCATTTGCAACTAATTGTGTCCTTGAAAGACTGGATCACACCTTAAAACACTGTACTGCTACTAGTGAACGTACAAGGCAGAAATGTATTTCTAAAATATTGTTACATAAATGAGTAATATTAATATAAATTCTTTATTTACATCAAGATCTGTTCCATTTTGCTGGTGTGACTAATCTTTAGAACGGTAATGGTAATCCCAAAGGGTAAAGAATGTTAAGAGCAGATATTTAGACATTAGGTAATGGTTCAATTCAATGCAATCATAAACCTTCATAGTTATTTTTCTAAAGTCACTGAAACCATTTCAGGTTAGTTTGCTAAAAGTAAACCATTAATCACTTAACTGTTATCCTTACCATGGTACTTCTCTACATTGAATAGAAATACATTTAATATAGAGACACATTTTAAGTAGAAGACTTACATTCTAAATCATGCTTTTTGATTTTATAAAAAATCATATAAACCCTCTCACTTAAAAGTTGTAGGGGGGCTTTATAATAAATTCTTAAATATACTAATTTCTGTGATGTCTATTATTTGAATAAATTTTTGCAAGGTATTAGAAAACTTTCAGAATTAGAGGACTGAAATCTGATTTTAACCTGCTAGTTGCTTAGTGTCCAGTTACATTCTTCATGGTCCTTTGTGAACTTCTTGTTTGTTTGTTTAGCAGACTTTTGTTTGTGTACATACATATGTATTTCCTTGTATAATATAAACATCAGTCTTTTTTAAAAAGTATTTTATTTTAGAAAATAACTTCTATACAAAGCAGAGAAAGAGAAAAGCAATAATTTTCAAAGCACACTTCAACAAGTAGTTACAGAACAGATCCTAGAGCTTATCATGGGCTACCTTTCCACCATCTCAAAATTTTCCTCTGGCTGCTCTAAAACACGAGAGGCTAAAAGGAATATTTAATATTGTGATTCAACAGCCAAACCATCACTTTTATTATAGCCATCCTAGTTGATGTGAGATGGTATTTCATTGTGATTTTGATTTTGATTTCTGTGGTGGCTAAAGATGTTAAATGTCTTTTCCTGTGCTTATTGGCCATTTATATCTTCTTTAGGAAAATGTCCATTCAGATTCTTGGTTCATTTTTAAATTTGGTTATTTGTCTTTTTATTATTGAGTTGGGTAGGATTATTTTTAAATACTGATGATTTTTAAATCATCATTATGAAATATGTTTACCGTATCATTGAGCTGATAATACTATTTTCTTCTTTGATCTATTAAACAAAGTAATTGTTTTTTTTGTTTGTTTGTTTGTTTTTTGCATGGGCAGACTCTGGGAATCGAATGCAGGTGTCCAGCATGGCTGGCGAGAACTCTGCCACTGAGCCACCATTGCCCACCCAATAATTGATTTTAGAAAAATATTTTTTATTGTGAAATATAACATATGTGCTGAATAGTAATAAATTTCACAGTACGTGATTGCAAGTAGCTATAGAACAAATTTCAGAGTTTGGTTTGGGTTACAGTTCCACAGTTTTAGGATTTTCCTTCTACCTGCTTCAAGGCACTAGAAGAAATATCAGTATAATGATTCATTAGTCATACTCATTTATAATTAAATCCTATCTTCTCTGTTATAATTCCACCTTCTCCTTTGACCCTTCTTCCAATATTTAGGGATATTTGGACTATGCACATTCTAACTTTCTCATGTTGGAAAGGAGGATAATATGGAATAGGGGGATGAAACAGTTGATGTTCTTAGAGAGGCTGGCCAGTCTGGTTTTTAGGACTTATCTGGCCTAGGAACTCATCTGGAGTTTGTAGGTTTCTAGAAATTAATATTAGTGCATGAAATCTCAGCTATCATGCTAAATGTTCTTTAGGTTAACAGGAATGACTTTGGTTGTGATTTGGCAAACCATGATAATTAGCAATATCTAGCTAAGCTAGCCTGGGAGTAGCCTCCAGGGTGGCCTCTCGACTCTGTTTGGACTCTCTTAGCCACTGATACTTTATTTTGTTATATTTATTTCCCCCCTTTTGGTTAGGAAGACATTGATCTCACAGTGCCGAGGCCAGGCTCATCCCTGGGAACCATGTTTCTCATTGCCAGGGAGACTTTCACCCCAGGATATCATACTCCACATGGGGAGGATGGAAGAGTGTGTTAGTTAGATTCAGTTGTCAACTTGGCCAGGTGAGCATACCTAGTCTTGTTGCTGCAGACATAAGCCAATGGTATGTGAACCTCATCTGTTGCTAATTACATCTGCAGTCGGCTAGGAGGTGTGTCTGCTGCAATGTGTGATGTTTGACTTAACTGGCTGGTGCTTAAATGAGAGAGCGCAATGTAGCACAGCCTAAGAAGCTCAGCATTCCTCATCTCAGCACTTGCAGCTCAGCCCAGGCGTTTGGAGATGCAGAAAGAAGTCACCCCGGGGAAAGTTGTTGGAACCCGGGGGCCTAGAGAGAAGACCAGCAAAGACCATTCTATGCCTTTCACATAAGAAATAATCTCAGTGGAAAGTTAGCTGCCTTTCCTCTGAAGAACCAACAAAATAAATCCCCTTTTATTAAAAGCCAATCCATCTCTGGTGTGTTACATTCCAGCAGCTAGCAAACTAGAACAGATTTGGTACCAGACAGTGGGGTGTTGCTGTGGTTTGCAAATACCAGATATGTTGGAACAGTTTTTTGGATGGCTAAGGGGAAGATTTTGGAGGAACCATGAAGAGAATGATGGTGAAGTCCTGGAGTGTTTGAAGAGACTGTTGGTGTAAATGGAACCACTGCCAACCTTGAGAAAGGAGGACACAAAAGGGAGAGATTGGAGTTTGCAGAGTGAGGACCATGGAAGCTCGGGTCTGAAGCCAAGAAACCTTGGCCAGGAGAGTGGACCCACCCATATACATGGAGAGGGTGAGTTTACCCTGAAGGGTGAGGATGAGTCTCCCCTCTCATTGCAGTGGAAGAGTTGTGCAGCCTCAGGCCTTGGAGAAGGTAGAGCATGCTCCTTGGGGGACTGGGAGAGCCTGGCTGCCACCACATGGAGGGGTTGAGCGTGTACCCCAGAAATGGCAGAGAGCCCTTGGAAAAAAAACTTCCAAGGGCATGAAAGTGGCATCAACTCAATCTGTCAAGAAACCTTGGAATGTAATCATTATGAAAATTCTTCAGAAAAGACTGTCACTTTACTTCTAAAAGATGTTGCAAGGGATAGAAATGCTATAAATATGAAGAATATCAGAAAGTTTGCAACTATCCATAACTCTTAGAAATAATGTGATTATTCACACAGGAGAGAAAAAACTCTTGAGTTTAATGATTTTGGAAAGGCTATCAATTAAGAGTCATTCCTTTGGAAATACTTAAGTCTCATAGGAGAGAAATTTTATAAGTGTAAGCAATGGGGTATGTCCTTCAGCCTAAATCCTTCCTTTGTATTTCATGATCAAATGCCTCCAGGAAAGAAACTCTGTGAATGCAGTGACTACAGAAAAATCTTCAGCCCAGGGTCTTTCCACAAAGATATACCTTCTGTGGAAGAAAACTTGGGATGTAATGAAAATAGGGAAACTTTGAATGGTCCCTTGTTCCTTCAGAAATTTGTGAGAGAAACTTCAAGAATGCTGTGACTGTGGAAAATCTTTACTTTTCAGTCTTTCCTTCAGAAACACATGAGGTCTCAAACTGGAGAGAAGCCTTATGAGTGTAATCATTGTGGAAAGTCCTTTGGCCAGAATGCTCATCTTAATGTGCACAAAAGAACTCACACTGGAGAGAAACCCTATGACTGCAAGGAATGTGGGAAAGCTTTTATCCTTCCTTCATCTCTTCAGAAACACGTAAAGACCCACACTGCACAGAAACCCTATGGATGCAATGAGCGTGGGAAACCTTTCATTGATCAATCTTCCCTTAAGAAGCATATACAATCTCACAGTGGAGAGAAACCTTATAAATCCTTCAGCACAGCTCTATCTTACTTGCACAAGGGAACTCAACACTGGAGAGAAAACCTGTGAGTGTAAAGAATGTGGGAAGGTCTTTAGGAATTCCTCTTGCCCAAGGGTACATGTGAGAATTCACACTGGAGAGAATTCCTATCAATGCATTCACGGTGGAAAAGTCTTCATCACAAGCATTAACCTTATAATGCCCAAGCAAATACATACCAGGCAGAAACTCTGAATGAAATGACCTTGGGAAAGTCTTAGGTGATTCTTTACACCTTGTGCCTCACTTAAGAACTCGCACTGGAGAGATACTATTATAAGCAATGTGGAAAAACCTTCAGGCACAACTATTCATTTCTGTTCTATTGAGACAAACTTTATAAATGTTATGGTTCTGGATTATCTTTATTAATGAAGTTTTTATCCTTAAAGTGCCCCAGCTCATTAATTTGTAAGTATGAACATCATGTATCACACTAAATTCATCACAAAGACTTTGATATGTAGTATTTTCATTATAACAATTCTAAATATTGTCTGATTCTCATTGACTTCATAGATTACTTAGAACTGTATTTTCAAATATGCAGAGCCTGCGTATTTTAGCTATCTTTTAGTTATAAATTTCTACTTTAATTACATTGTGGACAGACTGCATGGTATTCATGATAAAGATTGTGCTTTATGTAGAGTTAAACAGAAAATTGTTTGAGACTTGCCGTGTGGCCTAGCATGCTAGATACAACTAGTTGCTCTTCTGGTATACATGCCTCAGTTCCTTAAACTAATAAAACCACAATTTTGTTAAATGAAAAAGAAGGAATGAGGGTTAAGTACGGAGAAGTTGCAGAGGGAATGAGAAAGAAAGAAAATATGTGCTGGTACTTGTTGAGCTGTTATCAGGAAGCCCAGTCTCCCATACAAAGTAATAGTAACTGAGGCTGAGCTTTGGAGCCAGCCCCCCTGGGTCTGTATCCTCTATTGCAAGCTTCTGGCTGTTTTTCTTTTTAATTGAAATTTTGGACATAATTCTAGATTCATATACAGCTACAAGAAATAATACAGAGAGATCTTTGTACACTAATCCCAGTTCTCCAATTTCGCAAAATTAGTCAGGATATTAACAGTGATTCTTGAGCAAGCTATTTTTATCTCTTTAAGTCCGTTCCTCATCTGGAATAGTATGACCTATCTCATCAGGATATTGTGAACAAAAAATGCATAAAAGTGCTTAGTACATATTCGTTTTATTGCTATATTGTTATATTGCTATATACGAGTGTTGCTATTATATCTCTGCCATCTCAACTACCTTGTAAAGCTAGGCCGTATTCTAGACACTTTCATGTAGTTTGCTAATTAGTTCCCTATTTATGGCTATTTAGGAATTTATAGTTTCAGCTATTACAGACAATGCTAAAGGAAAATTCCTGTATCATATATCTTTGTGTGTGCCTGTGATGCTTTTGTAAAAATATATTTCTAGAGAAGTGGTATGCTTGGCCAAAGAATGTAGGTATTTTGAATTTTGATTCTCTCTTATTGTCTTCCAGAAATGCTCTACCAATGGATTCTTTCACCATCAGTTAATCTTTTTTGTCATCTCTGAACCTCACAGTGATCCTGTAAAGTGATACTCATTTCCACACTTTACAGAGAAGGAAACTAAAGCTTAGAAAGATGAATTTACTTGCTCCGAATCATACAGCCATCTAACAGCAGAACAATATTCAACCACAATTCTATCTATAAGTAAAGCCCATGTACTTTGTCCTGTGTCATGGTGCCTCCTTTATGCCAATTACTGAACAGAATTTTGGGCATGCCAGTAGAGTCTCTCCAGACTGGCATTGATTCATTAATCATGGGTGCTTTTTTTGATGTAATTCATTCATTCAGTACATTTATATTGAACAACTACAGGCATACCTCAGACATATTGTGGGTTCAGTTCTAGACTACTGCAGTAAAGCAAGTCACACTGGTGTTAAAGTACATATAAAAGGTATGTTTACACTATACCATAGTCTATTAAGTGTGCAATAGCATTACGTCTAATAAAACAATGCACATACTTAAAAAGAAGGTGGATACAGGTGGTAACAATATCATAAAAACATCAGTTCTTTTAAAAGTGAGAAGACTTTGTTCTTTTAAACAATCAAGGACGTAATAAAGACAATATAAGGTACAGAAAATCATTCCAATAAGACGAAGAATTTCTCTCTTTTAGAGCAATTACTCCAACAGCAAAGAGAAAGATTTTATAACCTCTTGTTAGTAACAGACCAATAATCCAAGAAAACTGTCATTTTAGCAGAGAAGAAACAAATTCTAGTTTTGCATCAGTAAATTATTTGATACTAAATGCTTTAAAAAACCTTATAAATAAATACATTAAATCTTACCTACTTTGACCCTAAGAAATAAATTCATTTTCCTTAAATCTTCTATAATTTTTCATATCCAATATTATGAATTTATCCTATGCTTTTTTCTCACTTTGCAACAACTAGTCATTTTACTTTAGGACAGAACTATTCCCTTTTTTTCTTTTCAAAAACACATCTTTCTTCCCCTGAATGCATGACTTAGTATAAGCTTAAGATTTTAAATAATCAAAAGATCCTTAAATGGATCTATTCCATTTTACTAAATCTGCCAGAATGCAATGTATCAGAAATGGGTTGGCTTTTGCAAAGGGGATTTATTAGGTTACAAATTTACAGTGCTAAGTCCATGAAAATGTGCAAATTAAGGCATTAAGAGGAAAATGCCTTCTCTGAGGAAAGGCTGCTGGCATCTGAGGTTCCTCTGTTCCATAAGAGGGGCATGGTGATATTTGCTGATCCTTCTCTCCAAAATATCTTTGGGCTTCTGTGGATCCTTTCTTATTTATTCTGGGGCATTGCTGTCTCCGAGCTCTCTCCAAAATGTCTTTGCCTTTATCCTGTCATATAATCCTTAGATTCCAGCAAGTGGCTTAAGACCCACCTTGAGTGGGCTGTGTCACATCTCTATGGAAACAATCTAAGCAAAAGGTCCTACCCAATATAGTTCTGCACTCACAGGAAAGGATTAAAAGGATGTAAGCTTTTCTGGGATACATAACAGATTCAAACCAGCACACTATCTTCAGGATGATAGCAGTTGGTTGTGTCTGCATTCCTTGAGGCATTGAAGAGTCCCTGAAGGGGTAAAAGGAACTGAAATTTCAGTGGCTATAGGGAGTTGGGTGGCTGGAATAGGAACATAAGGGATTCAAAGGAGCTAAAGGGGGAGGGTAGAGGTAATAAAAAGAAGGAGGGTGAGAAAAGGGAGAAGTTTCAGATGATTCTTTTTGGGGAATTCACAAATTTCCCAGGGGGACCATTGGAGTTCTGGGGAGTCCTCAATGAAACTATACTATGGAGAAACAAATTGAACAGAACGCCATCCTGGCAAAGGGTACAATCAGCAGAGCTCTTTAGAGACTGAATGCCAAAAAATTGGGAATTTCCCAAGGTAAATAGAGGTGTCAAAATAGAACTTCAAATTTAAGATCCCAACAAATGAGGAGGACAGTTTAAATGAGATCTCAATAAACAGAGAAGACAGAGGTGTCACAAAAATTCAAAAAGACTTGTCCAGTAGAAGGGATCAGAAAGAATCCTTAAGAGTCCTGCTTGAGAGACAGGGAGGAAGGAGCTAGGACAAACTGTATTTGTTGGAAAGAGCAGAGAAGGAGGAGCCAGGAGGTATCCTCCTCAATAGAAGGAGTCAGAGAGGAGTCAGGAGGAATCTCTCAGTGGAAGGGGCAGGGAGGAGGGGCCAGGAAAAATTCTCCCCCATGGAAGGACTCAGGAATAATATCCCTACTCGAAGGAACCAAGAAGACTTCCACCCAGGAATTTTTCACCAAAACCAAAAGAGTGAGGGATTGAATCCCCATTCAGTGAGATCTCAACATACAAGAGTAGTCTGGAAAATCAAATTCAAGTCCTTACCATGTTTCAACAGACAAACCATTCAGACCACTGGATCCTGAGTCAGATGCTCAGCCTCAGATATCTAAGTAGGCAGAGAATAGTAGGTCTGTGGTGCACCTGGGTCCGTCTGGTTGAGAGGTCTGGGCTCCAGTGCAAATTCTAATCCTATCCATGGCAAGGCACCAGTAACTGTCAAAGTAAAAACTGCACCTGATGTTGTCCAATAGACAAGGGTGATTTTACTCAAGGACTGCTACAGCAGGGACAGAAAGTAGAAATCACCTCTGTTGTCAGCAAGCTTTTCAAGGTCTGAGCGTGGGTGGAGGAAAGGCCCTGGATGATAGTAAGGGGGTAGTTGAACACCAGTGTGGGTGGGGGATTTACTGAGGTTCTGATTAGGACCACTTGGTTCAGCATGTTTACCTTCTAAGTTAGCAGGCCTCCTAGAGTCTGTAAGGGCTGGAGGAGAGGAAGAGGCAGATAAGCAGCTACCTATTTAAGGTCTCTCAAGCACCTGACTATCTGGAGTGGGAGGGAGAGAAGAGAATGAGGTCAGGGGTGAGTTTGATATATAGAATAGTTAGGTTTTGAAATTGTCTTTTCCCTTTTTTGTTCCATAGTCCCATAGCTTCAAGATTGGTTTCCAGGTATGCCAAGATGGGGGAGAGACCAGAAAGAGGGACAAGAGAAATCAGAGCAGCAGCTTGGTCAAGAGAAAGAAAAGCTTCATCAGGCCCAGAGGACACAAAATCAATCCATAGATGACTCAGAACTTGGAATCTAATGCTTGTCTGTTGAGTTTCAGACTGGCTTGGTACCTGTGATACTGTTTTCCTTCCTTTTCTCCCTTCTGCTATGGGAATGTTTATCCTATGCCCATTTGGCCATAGATGTAAGGATGGCAAAAAAAAAAAAAAGAGACACGTTCAAGTACTTCCCTTAATAACCCTAGAAACTACTTCAAACAGTGTACTCATATTGATTTTTGCTTTAGTCCCAGGCACTCTTAGACACTTGATTCATATTGGCACATATAATCTTTGTGATAACTCTATGAATTAGGAGCCACTATCATTCACACTCGTAGGTGAGAACCTGTGTGTGGCACAGAGATTTAGTAACTCATTGTGCTGGTTTGAAAGGAAGTATGCCCCCTAAGAAAAGTCATGTTTTAATATAAATCCCATTTCTTAAAGGTAGAATAGTCTCTATTCAATGCTGTGTATTTGGGACTGTGATGGGATCATCTCCCTGGTTGATGAGATTTAGTTAAGAACGGTTGTTAAACTGGATTAGGGGATGACATGTCTCCACCCATCTGAGTGGGTCTTGATTAGTTTCTGAAGTCCTATAAAAGAGGAAACATTTTGGAGAGAGAGACTCGGAGAGAGCAGAGAATGCTGCAGCACCACGAAGCAGAGAGTCCACCAGCCAGCGACCTTTGGAGATGAAGAAGGGAAATGCCTCCCGGGGAGCTTCATGAAACCAGAAGCCAGGAGAGTAAGCTAGCAGAGGATGCTGTGTCTGCCATGTGCCCTTCCAGCTGAGAGAGAAGCCCTGACTGCGTTCGCCATGTGCCTTTCCAGATGAGAGAGAAACCCTGAACTTCATCGGCCTTCTTGAACCAAGGTATCTTTCCCCGGATGCCTTTGATTGGACATTTCTATAGACTTGTTTTAATTGGGACATTTTCTCGGCCTTAGATCTGTAAACCAGCAACTCATTAAATTCCCCTTGTTAAAAGCCATTCCGTTTCTGGTATATTGCATTCCAGCAGCTAGCAAACTAGAACACTCATCCACCGTCACGCAACTGAATTAAGTGCATAGGTGGAATCCCAATCAAGTCATCTGATTCCAGCATCCAGCTCTTAGCAGATAGTTCTCACAGCATTGATGGGAGTCCTTGTGGAGTTGGTTGTGAGCAAGAGAAGGTGCATCAGCTTTGCAGTCACCTGGATCTATACTCACATCTGAGCTTTGTTCCTCATGGGGGGTTTGAGTTTCGGCATCTCATTTACTAAGCTATGAAATCCCATTTCTTCATCTTTAAATTGAAGATAAAAACATATAGTTCATTAGTTTGGATGAACAAATGATCTACAATTAGGGGAGAGGCAAATAGAGCAGTCGCCTAGGGCCTGCCCCTTGACTGTCCCCCTCTCAGGAATGACTTTGCATTTACATGTTTTAGAGTGGACTCTGGCATTTCAACATTGCATTCCAGCTACAAAGTAGTAGTAATATATTAACAATTGTCTGGTCAAATTTGGCTTGAATGTTTCAAATGTAGCTGATAAATTCTCTTGGGACGAATCTTAAATTCTATGAGTTGCAGACATGGGGACTGACAACCATTGCTAAGGAATATATCACAGTTTCTTGACCAACGTAGACTCACAGTAAGTCCCGATGTCAGGGGTGTGAGTCACACATGTCAATCAGAGGATGGCTTATAACCACCCAAAAAGACCTTCAGGCCAGAAGCAGAGAGTTATTATATAAGTGTTTATCCTAGACATGGATTCACCCTTCTTTAGTGTATACATCTGTGGGTGCTATGTATTTCCAAGCTGAAGGAATCTACTTGGTTATATTTAAGAGGAGCAGCTCATACTGGTTGGATCCAGGCACTATTTCTAGTCCCTATTCTGAACCTGGGGTAAGAAGATCCGTTGAACGATATCCTTAGAAACACAGATCAAAGCAGAACCTATTCTTCACCTGGATGATTCACCTTATATATTGAGGTACAGGTAAAATCAGGATAACTATTTGGCATCCTTGGGAGAAAATGCTCATTAATTGTGAAAAACTTTAAAACCAGATATCACTTATTCAGCACCCTCTATAGGTCAACTAGTTCCCTATTTCTTTAAGATTTGTTTCCAGTGCTTTCAGGATACCAGGAGGGAAATCAAGCTCAGAATGTTAAATAACTCGTGAGGATTACACACCTGGCAGCAGAATTCAGTGTCTATATTCTCTGTTTCCAAAGTCCTTACCTTTTCCCTATGTTATCTTCCCTCATACTTGAGGTTGATGAACACAAAATATTTCCATCTGCCAGTACACGTCTAAACTTATCTAGAAGATATCAGTTGAGGTCCTCTATAAGCTTTGAAAATCTCCTGTTCATATATTTTATTTTTCAAAGGCAGGTAAAAATAATTGAATTAGAATATTTGTATCCTATTCTCTGAACTCCAATTCTGTTATCTACCACCCCCCCCCCCCAAACAAAACAAAACAAAAAAACCTTGTGGTCAGACCATTTGAAGAATTAATATGAGAAATTTAGTCTTTAGTTGTGGCTTCTTAATATCAAAATATCTTATCCATTCAACTTAAATTTGTCCATTCAAGGGAAAAATTTTCTATGCTGGCTAATTGTCAATAATCACCCAAATATATATCAATTAGATGTTGGATTGTTATAAAAACATTTTTTTTTGTCTTTTCTGTAAGCAGACTATTATTTTTGGTTTCTCAAGTCAGAGTAAATGTCTCAACTTGGAAGAAAGATTAAAACAATATTAAGACCAAAATAATATCAATTTGTTTCATTCCAAAAAGTTCTTTTGGCTAATTATCTCAAGTGGTAGGGAGAGCTGTTGAGTGTTCAGTGTTAAAATTTATTTAGTCTGAGCCCTTATTTATGATATGCTGCCTCCGGTATATATATGGATAACCCTTGACCCTTTCTTATTTGAAAAATAAAAACGAATTTAAAGAAAAGAGTGGGACTAAACAAAAACTACCTGTACTATTCAAATGAAACATAAAAGATAATTTTAATGTAATTTTTGAAACCATGCAAATGGAAATTCACATGGTCTGATTTTATCCATCCACTATGGAAATGTTTAGTGAATAGAAATTCTGAGCATAAAAGCATACAGTGCTGTTCACCTGGACTAATCTGTGGCCTGAACTTTAAAGGGAATATTCCTCACCCCCTGCCATGGATCATTTGGAACTTCTGGCTGTTGTACAGGATTCTAATGCATACCCTTCTGTTTCTAGAATGACACCATGATAGGGAGAGAAATTTTACACTATAAGGAATGAAGTCACTGGTGAATCCATGGAAGCAATTCAGAATGTCTAGTAGACACCTGCAGACTTTGGTTGCCCAATTTCTACTTTCCCTCCTTTGATTTCCAGCTGAAAAATGTTCTCCCTTATGCAAAATATTACTGAAACTGTCAATCAAAATGGCACCTTTCCCTTGGCAAGAAGAACCCATATGTTCCAAGCTAGGCTTAGCTACTATAGCTTCCAGAAAAGCCACATCACCCAACGATGCATTAAATAGGCAGATCTCTTAGAAAAATTTCATTGTTTCTTTCTATACCCCACCCAGTGACTGTTCCATCTAAAGAATGTTTTCTCCCTTTGCTTTGATTCAGTGAGAAAGCTCAAGATCTTGCTGCTCCATTTAAATTTCTTTTGATTAGGGAAGTTGTAGGTTTACAGGAAAATTATGTAAAAATATAGCTTTCCCATATAACCCTTAACACTTTCCATTAGTGTGGCACCTTTGATGCAATTGACAAAAGAATGTTATAAATATTATAACTGCCCTATTAACTATGGTCCATAGTTTACTTTAAGGTGTATTTTTTCCCATAAATCACCCTGATATCAACACCTTGCATTAGTTTGGTACATTTGTTATAATTCATGAGAGAATATTTTTAAAATTGCACTACAACTATAGTCCATTGTTTACAATAGGTTTCACTGTGTTGTATAGTCCTATGTTTTGTCTTTTAATTTTTATTCTAATAATACTTATGCAACTGAAATTTCCCTTTTAAGCACATTCACAAATAAAATTCAGTGCTGTTAGGTACACCCATAATACCATCACCACCTCCATTTCCAAAACCTTACATTCAACCTAAATAGAAATTCTGTACTAATTAAGCATTAAATCCTCATTCCCTATACCTAACCTGACCCCTGGTAATCTATATAGTAGATTCTAACTCTCTGAATTTGCTTATTCTAATTACTTTATATCAGTGAGATCACGTAATATTTGTCCTTTTGTGTCTGGCTTATTTCATTCAGCATAGTATCTTCAAGGTTCATGCATTTTGTCACATGTATCAGGACTCTATTCCTTTTAATATTTTAATAATATTCCATTGTGTGTATCACATTTTATTTATCCATTCACCAGGTGATAGACAATTATTGATAAACATAATTGCTAAAAGTTGGGTTGCTTTCAACTTTCAGCAATTGTGAATAATGTCAGTATGAACAACAGTGTGCAAATATCTGTTCAAGTCCCTGATTTCAGTTCTTTGGGGTATATACCTAGTAGAAGAATTGCTGGGTCATATGGTGTATCGTTTTGAGAAATTGCCAAACTATCTTCCACAGCAGCTGCAACATTTCACATTGCCACCAGCAGTGAATGACTGTTCCTATTTCACCACATCTCTCCAACACTTACATAATTTTTTTTTAACTAGTAGCCATTCTAGGTGGGTGTGAAATGATATCTCGTGGTTTTGATTTCTCAGTACACAACTTTTGGTACCCCTCTCTCTCTCTCTCTTCACTTTGATTAGTCAGGTTTTGTTTCTGTTGTGTGCAACCAAAGAATCCTAATACACACTCTGATTTATTTTATTTATTAAAATAGTAAATGAGAGCATATTAAGTAAAAAGCAAAATACTACTGCTTTACACATTTGAAATAACAGAAAATCTTCCCCCAATCCTTGGACAAACTTCTTTCTTTTCGGAGAGTGGCTTGGATGCTAGACATGAACAGTGCTGAACTTTTGGGAGGAGGGACTTTAGGTGAAAACTGAAGAGAACTGGAAGAGAGTTTACCAGGTGTATTAGTTAGGGTTCTCTAGAGAAACAGAATCAACAGGGAACACTTGCAAATATAAAATTTATAAAAGTGTCTCACGTGACCGCAGGAATGCAGAGTCCAAAATCCACAGGGCAGGCTGCGAAGCCGATGACTCCGATGGATGGGCTGGATGAACTCCGCAGCAGAGGCTCACCAGCCAAAGCAGGAATGGGGTCTGTCTCCTCTGAGTCCTCCTTAAAAGGCTTCCCATGATTAGATTTAGCATCACTAATTGCAGAAGACACTCCCTTTTGGCTGATTACAAATGGAATCAGCTGTGGATGCAGCTGACGTGATCATGACCTAATCATATGAAATGTCCTCATTGCAACAGACAGGCCAGAGCTTGCCCAATCAAATAAACAGGTACCACAACTTGGCCAAGTTGACACGTGTCCCTAACCATGACACCAGGTTACTTTTATAGTGTAGGTTGAGGCAGATTGCTGGGTGCACATTTATTCTGTTTTGTTGTGGCTAGTATGCACAAGCACATTTATCTTTTATGCCTGCCCCTTCATTCAATTGCTTATGCCTAAAAAATTGATTTTACAATTAGATCCTTGATCTGTAATTATTCGTATAGTTGTGGAAAACATATAGAGATATAAACTGCTACATAGGAGAATTTCATTTATGTGGAATTTTGGGCGAGATTATTATATATATTTTGGGTCTTAATGTATTTCTGGAAAAATTATGTGAAATTTTTCTTAAATATTTATTGTTTGCCTTTTTCCTCTCCCATGGATAGAGGTGGGCACTGGGTAGTTTGTGAAATTGGCTCAGGGTGTCCTGTGTATTTCACATTTTGGCCATTTCTCACTGCAATGCAATCAGAGTTCATATGGTGCATGGATTCCCTCTTATCAAGGGGAAAGGGACGTCAGAGCTGAAGATGCCTGGAAGGGATTGCTTTTCCCAAAGAAAAGAATCCGTGATGTTATAATTTCAGGTAGAGTGATTCCTGTAGGGGCTTTCTGTTTAGGGTTGGGAGAGAAGTTTACATGAATAGCAAATTCCTAACTCCCAGCAGTCATAAAGTGTCTTGCTTTTGCCAAGTTCCTACTTTCATCAACACATTAGTCTTGGGAATCAGATTCCTGTTTGATTTCTATTTGAGGAATGAAGAGACTGAAACTAATAATTTAGGTGAGATGTGCTAAAGTCCCCCCAGATAAGGATTGTAGTACGCAGATTAGGATCCAGACTTGTTGGCACCCATATTCTTTACCTAATACCACCCTATCTTTCTAAAGCCCTTTTAAACCAGGCCGGCTCACTAACCTCTCAGCTACATAGATCCCCAGCTCTGTTTCTAACTATCTTTGTCAACTGCCGCCTTCATAATTTTCAATTCATTTTGTGGGTGAAATGTTTTGGAGATTTGTAGCTAAAAATATCCTACTCCTTTTTGAAGCTTGATTTTCCTAGATAAGGGAGCATAAACACACATGCCAAATCTCCAGTCTTCATATTGCCAGAAACCATAGAGGAGATGAGAAATAAAAATATCAGATTATAGGCAACAGTGGTTCAATGGCAGAGTTCTCGCCTGCCATACCGGAGACCTGGGTTCAATTCCCAGAGCCTACTCATGCAAAAAAAAATAATAAGTTAAAAAAAATCAGATTTTAATTTCAATAAATCATAGCCCTCAAGATTGGAAGGAATCTTAAATATCATCATAGTCAATCCTGATATTGCTGGAGTTATGCTTTATAATAAGCTGTCAATGCAAAATGATACCAGAATAGCAAATTATGTGGCAGATTGAATCAAAGGAAATTTTTATTCACGGCTTTCCATTTGTGCAAGTTACTATTATAAGTGAATCAAACCCACATAGTCATGTTATGTAGTTATATAGTCATAAGCCATATTAACTTATATATTCACCATTTAGTCCTAGTAATAACTCATTGGGAGTGTCTGTGTGTTTTAAGTATTTTACCTTAGAGATAAAGAAACAGGCATAAGTTTCTTTACTTTCCCTAAGGTCACATAGCTAGTAAGTGGCAGTTGAGATTTGAGCCCATGAAGGGTACCTCCTATGCTACTACTACGTTACACTTCCTCATGGGATTGTAAGAGACCACTCAGCTTCCACAAGGAGTCCAGCATTGCTCACGCCCCATGTGGCTTGGAGGCTATACCAGACAATGGTATGTTCTTTCTTTTGTGTGCTATATGGCAGGGTCACATTTCATTATTTTTCCATGTGAGTATCCCATTATTGCAGCACCATTTGTTGAATTTTTGTTTGATTTTTGGAAAGTGCATGGACCGGGAATAGAACCTAGGTCTCCTGTATGGCAGGCAAGAAATCTACCACTGAACTACCCTTGTACCCTGTTCTAGTTTGCTAGCTGCTGGAATGCAAAATACCAGAAATGGAATGGCTTTTTAAAAGGGGGAATTTAATAAGTTGCAAGTTTACAGTTTAAAGTCATTTAAAAAAGTCTATAGAAATGTCCAATCTAAGGCATGCAGGGAAAGTTACCTATTAAGAAGACAATAACATTCCAGGTTTCTCTCTCAGCTGGAAGGGCACAAGGTGACGTCTGCCAGCTTTCTCTTCTGGCTTCCTGCTTCATGAAGCTTCCCCTGGAGTGGCATGGCTCCAGCTGTTGTCATTTTCTGCTCACTCAGAATCTCCAAAGGTTGCTGGCGGGTGGACTCTCTGGTTTTTTCTGCTTCTGTCGTGGCTTTCTTGTCATCCTCAAAAGGAGCTTTCTCAAAAATGTCTCCTCTTTTATAGGATTCCAGTAAACTAATCAAGACCCCATAGAATGGGTGGAGATATGTCTCATTTAATCAAGTTTAATACCCACAATTGATTGAGTCACATCTCCATAGAGATAACCTAATCAAGTTTTCACCCTATAGAGCTGAACAGGGATTAGAAGAAACCGTTGTTTTTACAAGATTGATTAGGATTGAAACATGTCTTTTCTAGAGTACATAAATGCTTTCAAAGCAGCACATACCCCCAAGGCCATGTTCTTTTAATCCATTCTACATTGGGTGTAGACTTATGGTGGGTACAACCATTTGATTAGGTTATTTCAATTGATATGTGAAACATCTCATTCAGGGTGGGTCTTGATTCTCTTGAGGCCCCGGAATAGCTCAGAGAGGAAGCCACTGAATCCAGAAACTGAAAGCAATAAAACCTGGGAGAGAGGGACCAGCAGACACTGGCCAGTGTCTTCCCCTGTGACAGAGGTGTCCTGGACACCTTCAGAGTCCAGATAAATCCTGTTAATGTCTTGAGTTGGGCATTTCCATGGACTTAGAACTGTAAATTTGTAACCTAATAAATACCCATTGTTAAAAGCTAGGCCATTTATGGTATATTGCATTTCATCAGCTTTAGTAAAACATCCCACAAAGATGACTTTGCAAATCATGCTTCTTTCATTATCTCTTCTATCCTTCTTCTCTGTTCTATAGTAAACCTATTGATTTTTTTATGTATTTATTCCCTGTAGGGTAACTTACTGACCTCAATTATTAGTTGTAATGGCTTTTTAGTGGTATTTTCTGAGTTTTCTAAGTGTCCAATCAAAGCATCTACAAATAAGAATACTTTTCTTCCTTCATTCCAATTGTTATACCCTGTATTGGTTTCCTGCCTTATAAGATCACCTATTATATAAGTCTTGAAAATTAGCTGAAATAAAGAAAATGCTTGGAATTTTTGAGACATTGTAAGAAACTAAGAAGTTTTCCAGGTGCAATGTAGTAATGGTCTGAACTAAGATGATGGCACTGGAAAATCACTCTATTAGAAATTTATGTTTAAAATTAATTAAAGTTGGGGATGTGGGATAGAAAACACTAAATGTTTTTCATTCTGAAGCATGCAAGTCTAATTGATAATGATCGGGAAATTGACTGAATAGCTGTTGAATTCCACTCATCTATTCATCTGAAACTAGGGGACTAGAAAGTAATAATTAGAATTTTTAGGGTATAAATAGTTCCAGGAATGTGCCTTTAAGAGAAATCAACATATTTTTATTATAACTGCTCCATAGTCTGATATTTAGTGTAAATATCTACAAAATATATTGTTAGCAATATGCTTATTTGTTTTGCAAGGTAACTCAGAAAGCAATATGCTGACTCATTTAGACCTTTAACACTGTGAGATGGATAATACACTGTTTTTTTAAATCTAGCCCACTTCAGAAACATTAAAGTAACTCCTTAAAGATGTAGGTTACCTGATCCTAATCCAGTAGATTCTTGACTTAATTTGTCTGGAATGGAGCACAGTAATTGATATGTTTATTCATTATCAAGGTAAATGGATCCATAGAGTAGACTTTGAGAAACTCCCTTCACAGTTTGCACCAGCACTTCGAATTTGTGCACTGTGTTTGGTACTCACACCCCTGGCAGTCATACACCAAATTTCAATGCAGTCTAATTTGCCTCAGAACATGACATGTTGTTGAAGTTTTCCATACTCCTTCCTTATGGTCCTGACTTCTAAGAACATCCTGACTTGCTTAATAGATTAACACCAGATTACCCTTCTAAACTCTCCTTAGGCTCAAGGGAGCCTTGGTTCCCTTCCATGGGGTGGTGAGATCAAGGGTGTGCTGATTTTTCCACAACAGAGCTGAGCAGGGTGACAGGTGGTGCAGCTTTATTGAGGTGCGTGGAAGCCTCTATGGCAGTCCCCCGCCTATGGAAATGACATCAAGATATGTTCTTTTTATCTACTCCTTTTGCTCCCACACCCAAAGTAGTACTAAACAAATGCAAAAATGCAATTTAAAGAACTATTTCTCTCATTCCTAGTTAGTGTGCTGTGTACAAAGGGGAAACAGAACAACATATGTTATGACCTAATTGATAAAAATTAAAAAGCATCCTGTATATATATTAGCTTAAGGAAAAATAAACAAATATGAACATGGAAAGCCTCTAATTCCAATAATTACTTAGAAAGAATATGGAGGAAAGGATAAAAATACACTGCCACAAGAATTGAGGCCTGATGATTAGCCTGTTTCTGGAATCTGGGAGGAATTTTCGCTAATGATCAGAGCAGTAGAGATGGAATGAAAAACACAATGGCGAACCAGCCCAAACACATGTACCAGGTTTACTTGAAAGTAGGTAGAAATACACTGCCTGGTCCTTGTTGAATATCCACCTTGAATATGACTGAGAGGACTGATTAACTAGTACTCTCAGCCAGCCCTGGAGAGGGAGTAAAGCAAGACTGGCATTGCATGGTGAGAGGTACACATCCCACAAATAATCTCTGGAACTGGGACTGAAATGAAAAGAGCCCATAAACCCCTGGAATTGGGGAAAACAAATACAGCAATCATTGGTAAAGTCAGGTTTGCCTTTCTGTCTGTGATTGTATGTGTCAGTGAATCCTACATTAGGTTAGAATGAACATTTTTGGGTGCCAGATCTTCAGAATTCAAACATTAACTCCACATTGCACATCATCATCATGTCCAGTTCTAGAAGTGGGACAACAAAATAAACATGGCTTACTAAACAGACAAAAACAAAAACACTGCAGAACAAGAAAATAAAAATACCATCCTGAAGATAATCCTTATAGAACATGTCCCAAATTATTTAACCATTGGCAGCACCCTGAGATAAGTTTACATTTCCAGGACTTAAAGGTGGCAGAACTCATATATATGGATAGTTTCCAAAACAGTTTTTTGAAAACAGTCTCAAATGATCATGGGGATGAATGCACAACTATGTGATGATATTGTGAGCCACTGATTGTATACCATGTATAGAATGTTTGTATGTCAAGAGTGTTTGCATGTTTGTTAGTTATTTTATGATAAAGATATTTTAAAAGACAGTCTCATCAAATTGCCATTTATATAAATTTTGGAAGACAGTTTTGTAATGTCTCTTTTCCTGATGGAACGAAGCAGGAGCCCCGTTGTTTCTTTTCCCTCCTGGGTGGTCTTGGTGTTCATTCACAGAAGCAGAAAGGCTATAATTTTTTCTTTCAATGATCCTAAGTGGATGCCACTGCCCTGCCTTTTATTGTCCTTTGTCATTCTCAACAATGCCTTGCTCTTACTGGATTTATGCAAAAGCCCTATAAGGGACTTTCATTATCATTTTTCTAAGTGTTGCCCTATTTGGTTTTTTTTTTTCCTTGTTTCTTTTCTTTCTATTGACAACTTCATTTTCATTTTGCTACGATGTTTCTTTGAAAAAGGTGAAAGTAGTGTATTCCTTTAAAAGTATATCTTGGTCAAAACATAGAGATGAGAGAGATGATAAATTGAGAGAAGAGACATGATCAAGAGTGTTACAAGTCCAAAACCTGCAAGTGAGGAGGTGGAAAAGAGAGAAAGAGCAGTAGAGAGTATGAAACAATCCATGGGAGTACACTGGAAACCTCTATTCAGAAATGCAATACATTGGATATTCCCTTTGGTCTGTCAATCACCCATTCTCAATTCTTATTTACCATCTTTGGTCCCCATGCTCAGTCTGAAGTATTTCCTCTCATGAAAAGAAGGGAGTTTTTCAGACTCAAGAGCCTAATTAGGAGCAAGGTTTTCCATCCTTTCACTACTGCATTGTAAGTTCAGCTTCTCTCTACTGCACTATCTACAATGGAGGCATTTACAACCAAGGGTGTCACAGTAGGACACTGCCATCATTAGTAGTATCAAAATGGGGATTGTAGAGAGAAAATAGACCTAAGTTCAAGTACCGCAGTGTCCATTCTTTGTAAGTGTTTTTGTCTAATGCAATAACAAGCCGGTGTATACCATATTGGAACCGCACTGAGTAGACTGTGAAACATCTCAATGCTATCATTAAATTTGCCACAACCACATGGAATGAGGCTCAAATTAAGTACTGAGGAAAGGATGCCCACTTCCCCATTTTCACACCTCTCTCTTACAGTCTCCTGTATTTTGGGTTTCAGGCAGGAGCAGAACCAGAGATGGAAACACTTTCCTTTCAGAGATGGATGGGAGGAAAGGAAGCATTTAAGGGACATTTGGAATATCAGTTTTAATCACATACAACAGTGCTTCTCAAACTTCAGCATGCATAAGAATGTGCTGCAGAGCTTGTTAAAGCAAGATTCCTGGGCCTTCTGGTGAGAAGGGCTGTAATGTAGTCTAATAATTTACATTTTTAATAAACTTCCTGGTGATGCCAATATTTAGTATATACATGGGCTGCACTTTAAGTGGCAGACACAAGATACAATGTCTCATGGGAAAAGAATTAAAATAGAGATTTCTGAAATTTTGGAGTCACCCTTAACTCTTTCTTGCACTCATTCACCCTTCACTCTTTCTCTCACTCGTACCCTAACTCTCCGTGCTTGTTCATCCCATACCAGATTTTGTTCCGAATTTTATCCTCAAAATATCTCTTTAGTTTAGTCCCATCTGTCCATCCCCACATTAGTTGAAACTTTTATTATTTCTTGATTAAATCTGTAATGATCTTTTGAGTGATCTCTGCCCCCAGTCTTGTCTCATTTCACTCTACCCTCCGTGTAATTCTTGTAAGATTAAATCTGATTAAACTCCAATAAAGGCCTCTGATTAAACTCCAACAAAGTCCTCTAAATTCTCTACAGAGTCAAGTCCACATTATTTTAGCACTGCACATTAAGCCTTCCTGATCTCTCCCTCATCCAACTGTCCAGATTTCTCTCCAACAGTTCCCCACCCTGCTCCCTACAAGCAATGCCTCATGCATTTGACAGCCTTGTTGAGCTACTTGTGGATTTCTGAACAGGAATAGCTTTAGTCTCTTCACCTGCAATACCTTTACTTTGCAACTATGGGATTTCTATTCATCCTTCAAAATCCAACTCAGACATAGCTCCTCTGTGAAATTTTCCAAATTTTCCGTGACTTTACAGACAACCGTATGTGTAAAACACTCCCTCTTCTATAGAGACTTGTCAAATGGTGTTGTTTGCTTACTTTCTTCTCTAAAATATTGTGATTTCCTTGAAAGCAGGGCTCAAAATGCAACTCTTGTAGTGTATTGCACATATAAAGGGTTCATTAAGGCTTGCCAAATTAAATTTGATTTTGAGAGAGATTAAATCACATTTGAAGATTTCCCATTTTCAGATATGGAGAGATGGGAGGAAAGATAGGGGAATTTCCTTCAAAGGTTGTAAAATAAGGTTATAGAGTGATGTGATGTCTTTTCTAAAATGAGGCAGTTTGGTCGCATAGAATTTCTGCCACTTTACGAAGTTTATGTGGCTCACTGTAAGGACCAGAAAACACTTAGAAACCAATGAGCATTTCTGTGTTGCTTTGAGTTCCAAATCTTATACCTTAAATGCATTGTTTAAATACTTAGTACAAATATCACCAATTGTATATAGAGCATGCAAATTGCTAATACTTGGGTTTATTTTATTCCAGCTGTGCTGTGCTTTGAAAAACTATTGAATATTCTTTACTTCATTAAACATTAAGCTCATGGTAAATCTGAAGATTTACAAAGTGTGTATTAGCCAAGAGGGAAAAGCAACTTTATAAAGTGCAGCATAACAAAACGCGTTCCCCCTTTCTCATCTCCCATCTCTGTATACCCAGCCAGAGCCAAGGGAGACTAGGTCACCATTAAGTTAGAGTAAATTCTTAGATATCTCTAAGGCCAGAGGCAAACTCTTTAAGATTTCAACTTTAAGAGAGAATATGAGCTATAAATCCAAACAATCTTGGCTCAGAAAATAACATGAATGGGCCAGGAAAAATTCACTCTGGTGGATAATGTAGATTTATGCTGGCACAATTAGGAAAGCAATAAACCTAGACAGAACTTGAAGATAGGTGGAGCTTTGACCCAGATCTGATAAATGCTAGTTTTTTAAAAGTGTGACCAGAGGAGGTTTTGGTTCTTCATATGGCTCCAAGGCAATCTAATGGAAGTTTCCTCACACATGACCTCGTTTCTTTTATTGCAAATGCTCACATAGAAGGTTGCCTCACTTACCCTCCTAAGCCTCCTTTAATTTATCAAAGCATTTTGTTTTCAACATGGTCTGAGGGATAGAAAGGAAGAGGCGGTTGTTGAGCTGATTCTGAGATCTTATTTCATACAGAGCTCACGTGTGAGCCAATGATCATGTCCCTGCAAGGGCCTGTGTTTGGGGGAACATTCCATTTCCTTTAGTGTATTTGGCCCTAGATCCTCTTTCTAAACGTACCTCTCCTAATCCTTACTATCATGTAACTGAGTTAAAAATTCACTCCTGCTGGGGCATTTTTGACCCAGATGAACCCGTAAGTTAGGCCTGTCCTTCCCATTGAATAAGATACCAAAAATTGTTTGTCTGTGATGCCTGGAAGTGTTGTGAGTTCAAGATTGCTGAGGAAATCTAGACAACAGGGCAAACTGTTTTAATTCTGTTATCTGTTGAACACTCTATAGCTTTGAGACAAGAAGATAAAATACAGCTAATGGGTCACTTATGCAAGAGTACTTATTCTCTCTTCCCTCAGATTCCCACCTCTGTGCTTGAATCGCATATATGCCATCCTTGGGGAATTGTACAAGCAGTATAAGCATAAACAACTCCAGTGATGAGGCGCTCACCACTTCTAGAGAGAACATTTCCCTGTTTAGGGACACTCTGACGTTTAACTCTTAGAACAGATTACAATCCACTATCATACTAAGAATCATTCTGTATTTGCAAACATTACTGCTTCTTTTCTAGTTCCCTTTTTTGACATTATTTCATTTTCCTTTAACCTCCTCCAAATATATCCCAATTTTAAATTTTACAAAATTTTCTGTATGTGAAATTTTATGTGAATTTCAAGGACTAATTTAATTTTTAATGTAGATGCTTTATTATGCCTAATTGCAAAAATACATAAAATTTCATCTAGCTTTTAAGTCATCACTCAAAGAAAACAAGGCTTTGAATTCTTAGTGTATATATGTGTGTGTGTGTATATACAAGTACTTGCAGTTGATTTTCATCATTCATAGTAGTTTATTCTATAAAGTTGCTGTGAAAACTGAATTAGTAAATAGTGAACCTTTGCCCTTAGGGGAAATACAAGCTTAGATTCTTATGGACCTCTATTCATAGCATTTTCATCAACCAGTCAATACATAACCTTGTCTTATGCGTGTTTCTGTTTATTTAATAGCTATCACTGAATCATTAATTGAGGTCTTGGCCAACAACACTAGAACTCGAAAGAGGCTTATCTAATGCAAGCAGTTTACCATGAGGCACATTACAGCTTCTTGCACTTTGGAACAATAGACAGCACTTCAGTGCTGTGCTGGGGGGCCATTTTAAACAGCAAAATCACCAACAAATAGCAAAACAATGAAAAAAATCATGGTAATAAATATATTATGAAAACGACACTTGTTTATAGGATGAGAGCTGAAACAAGAAGACAGAAGGCATCTTGCTCTACCTCAGCTGAGAATGTACACGTTGCAGGAGTCAAATTTTTTGCTGCTCTCATGTGTCTACAAAAGACGATGAAAGCACTATAAGCATCATTTAGGGGGTTATTAACACATAGTAGCACATAGGCAAATTTGCAACTACAGAATCTGCAAATAATGAAGATTGTATATGTCTAAACTTTTGTGCTCTGAATGGAACAGAGATGTGTTTAAAGTGCACAGAGCAAGGTGATCACTTCTAATATTTTAGAGTTTTATACTTTTATCAGTGAAGCTTAAGACTATCTAAGCCATAAGCAGAGTTTTTTTTGCCATATCGAAACATATAAGTTTAATCATAAAAAGAAAACCATAAGGTAATTTCCTTCTTTTAAAAAATAATAATATATATATGTACCTTATCCTTGTTTTGTATGTTCTTGACCCTAGTATAGAACCTCACCCAATTCCTGCTCTACTTTGTGGTATCATTTTGAATCTAGCTACTCAATTTGGATTGTTTTAGAGATGTGCAGACTAATGTTCTTGGACTCCTGGTGAGTCAGCAGTATTCTCTTAGTCCAGATCACACAGCATTATCATGAAATGAAACTAGAAAATAAGATGAAATAAAATAACGCCTGTGGAAAATCCTAATGATTTACCGAGCCCCTGATCCTCACTAAAGGGGGTAGGTTGTAACATGGGATGCTTTTAATAGATTTGAGTGTGAGCACACTGACTGGTGGTTTATAATAAGGGTTTTCAGAGGCAAATGACTTGGGTTGTAATTCTGCCTCTACAGTTGGAGGCTGAACATGGAGGAGGGTGAAAAATTATTCCTGGCATAGAAAATGCTTTCACAGAAACCTAGATGTGAAGGTGAGGATCATGTAGCTGAAAAGATAAAGTGGTTTGCTGGCCCATTTCTCCCTTTTGCTTCCATCCTGCCAGATTGCATCCTAAAACATGGCTTGGATCATCCCATGGTCTCTTCAGGAGGCTACAACATTTCCCTGCTGCCTTCCCCACCAAACCTGAGAAATTTTAATCTTTCAAACTCAAGTTTAGGGATGTCCCAGATCATGCTGCATTCACCTTTTTCCAGACCTCTTAGTAATTTATATTCTACATAAATATTCCTTTTCCATCTAACTAGGGGCTTTACTTTCCTATGGGAGAATCTTACAGGTTCTTGCTTTTACTATTCTTGCAGTTCCCTATCTGGAATGTTGCACCCCCTCCCTTTGAATACCTCAGATCCTTAACTCTCACTCCCTCAGTCAAGCTCTTTTTAACAATTTCAAGATAAAATAATCTATCTCCTGAACTCAGTTTTTCTTTTTTTAATGTTGGCAGTGTAACTGTTTTTTATTGCTAGTGTTTCTATGACAAATACCACACACTGGCTGGCTTAAGCACAATGAATTTATCACGTCATGGTTTTAGAGGCTAGCCATCCAAAGATCTCAACCAGCCGTGCTTTCTCCAGATCTGTAGAGTTCTCCTGCTGACCTGCTGCAGTTGTCCTTCCAGCATCTATTTCTCCTGCTCAGCCTTCTGTGTCTCTGTCTAGACTTTCTCTTTTTTATGGATTCATATGGATTATGGCCCAACTTGATGTCACCTAAGCAGGATCTTCCAAGATTTCTTATTCACAAATGAATCCACGGACTAATTATAACATATTCAAAGGTCCCATTTATTTACAAATGGGTTCACCCCAACAGGAATGCAGATTAAGACTTGCACATTCCCTCTGTAGGATATATAATTCAATTCCTAGCAGTATCCTAGACAGCTTTCAATGCATTAATATATAGATTTCAAGTATATGGAAAGTACTGGACATAGCAGGTAGCAAACAGAAACAAATATACTTTCTTTATTTTTAGTCTGATAACCTCCCCCATCCCATGTCAATACTTGAACCACATCCCATAGATTTTCTAGCCATTTTCACATATAAGCAAAGTCATATTTCAAGCTTTTCTTATAAGTCCAGTCAAGCCTAATATTAATACTTCAATCTCTAATTTCCAGATTCCCTTTAGCTCCTATTCTTCTTGGTAGGCTCCACAGCCACAAGACAGGCTTTTTTGAATTGTTTTTAGTGGGCTCTAGCTCAGCTCATTTTTCCTTAGGTAGATCTTGAATCTTTGCTCATTACAGTCTAGGTGCTCTTTAGTCTTTTTGCAGTGAGTTTCAAGAAGCTCCAGGAAGCCTCAAGATTTTCAACTTTTTTCAAAGAAAGCATCAGGCATTAATCCCTTTGCCTTCCCAAGGGTACTAGTCAAATTTCCCCAAGAAAAATTTCAGCATGCGCTGACCTAGTACCATAGCAGACGGGTCTGTGAAATTCTCTAGCACAGAAAATAAAATCTGATGTTGGTTTCCCCTCTGATAAGCACCCCAATCTCTGAGGAATGTTCTTTCTGTTCTCTATGCTTGAATTTGTGTTGGGCAAACAGAAGAAAAGGGGGTGATGGTAGGGAAAATGATACAACACAGCCCTATCTTCTATTAGATTGATGAAATCTTCCAAGATAACAAGTTTCCTTATGTATAAACTAGTGATGTAGTGATGTAGAATTGGAGATGAAGTATATATATATATATATATATATATATATATATATATATATATATATATAAAGAGAATGTAACCACAGTCACCACTTCTTGAGATGGTACCTACTTATACCTATTGTAGTGCCACCCTGTACAGTTTGGCACATCCAAGTGTTGTGTTTTTTTTTTTTTTCATTTTAAATAAGTTGTATTAGTGCTGATATTGCAATAAATAGCCTGGGATGAGTTTGAAACAATTCTTTCCTCTTTGTACTTCCATCTTCTGCTATGGTAAAGAATGTACATACAATAAACAGTTTTCTCTTTAATATGTGAATTTGCAAGATGGCCAGTGATAACTTGTTTTTTCCTAATCTTATCTAAATCCAGGATGAGACACCGGCTGATAAATTGTAGTGTGTTTTGAAAGCTGAGGCTAGGGACAGCTGAATTCTACCTCATGGAGGGTAGTGGGAAAATAGTGTATGAGCCACTTGTGTCATGATTTGTGCTGTGGCCTTTGAGAAGAACAAAGTTGCCAGGCCACAAGTCAAGGGGTCATTAAGAAATGTGGGAAACTAGATTATATATATATATATATAATATGTGCAGGAAATAAGAGCTGAGCAGCCTTCCCATACAGCATATTAACAGTAGTCAAAACAATCTGTCACTGTGATTTTGTCATATATTGTCACATACATTTATTTTATTGTTATTTATTTTATAGGTCTGTTACGGTTTTCTATTTAGCAATATGCCTTTTTGGAAACAATGGGCATGGAAAAGGAAATACATATATTTAATGGGAATTTAAATATACATTTCTGTTCATCAAGAAAGGTGTTGAAAAATGTCTAACTTGCACAAAATAGTAGTTGACATTTGTCATCCACTCCTGGGCCATACTGCTATCACTGAGTATGTGAAAAAACAAGTTGATACAACACTATAAAGCATGACCATCTACTTCAAAAATTAGTGCTTATTTTAGTAAGACTGTGTCTGAAGCTGGCAGTTGAATACCTGCTATAGCAGAAGATGTACTGACATATCATCTGGGGAATGTGATTTTTCATTTAGATCAAGTAATTGTTGCTTTTATTTAATTTTGCTCATTTTCAATTCTGAGTTTCCTTTTGCATGCAGGAAAGGTAAAACGCAGCTGTAGATATGTTCACTTAATTAACAGAAAAGGCATTTTGCAAGCAGAAAACTTGTATCAGTTTAATATTAGTGCAATCTAATGTTTCAAGTAGAAAATCAGTTAGGTTAATGCAAATGATGGCTTGTTATTTTAAAAAAATCCAATAATAGAATCAAAGAAAATCTTTTAGTTCATTCTGTCTAAAACAAAATGTCTGAAATTAACTTGAGTGTTATTTCCAATTGAAAAGTTCAAGACTGAAGATAAAGCACTTTTTATGGCCATTATACAAATATTCCATTTTGATAGGGCATTATGCTAAAATCAAACCTCTTATAGAATTAAAAAGCACATGAAATAGAAATATCCTTTGAATTGATTATTGTGAACATATAATTAATAATTATGTCCCAATGAATGGTTTGAAGTAGAAGTATAAAATTTTGGTAATTAAATTAATATTGAATATTAAAAAAAATTCCTCAACAGTGAGCAATTTTCTCTTTGCTATCCATCATCGATTAGATTTTAGAAAAGTTTAAGCCCTAGAACAACTATTTAGAAAGTAATCATGTGACCTACATTGAAATTTATTGTAATGATGTCATCTAGATATTGGTTGTTTTTTGTTCAAAATCTGTTGGAATACTTTAAACAAATATTCAGCAAATAGAATTCCATGAAACTTCAGATTTTGGCAGTTTTATTGAATTATGACAACAGAAAGATTTAAATTAATCACAACAAAATTAAAGTGGTAATTTAATAAATTCAAGGATAAACACTCAAAAAATGCATATGATTTAAGTTTGCAATTTGACAATTGTGCTTTGAAATATCTTGACTTGGTAGAAAAAATATTCAATGGAGATTATTATTACATGGATAAATTAATAGTTTATACTAGAATAAAATGAAATTGCTAAGGCCTAATTTAGCTTCATCTAATTTTGAAACATTTTAGAAATTTTTTATAGAGACAAATTTAATGAGTGTTAACTTTTCAAAATATTTGTTTTATAGAGACAAATTTAGCAAGTGTTAACTTTTCAAAATATTCCACTCTGAATGGAAGAAAATGAAAACATTACCTATGAGAATGTCTGAGCTTTTATTTACAGATTGTTACATAGACAAAATAAGGATTGAGAATATCCTTCATTTTGGATAATTTTTTCTGAGCTGACCAGCTACTTTCCCTGGATGCTTAGTTTGGACATTTTCATGGCCTTAAAGCTGTAAATTTGCAACTTAATAAATTTCCCTTTTTAAAAGCTATTCTATTTCTGGTATATTGCATTCTGGCAGCTTTAACAAGCTAAAACAATCATATCATTTTAAAAATTTCATTTACTGATTCTTTAATGTTTTTTAGTCCTGCAAAGTTTTTCCGATAATACTGAAAATGTTTCTGGGGAAAAAGAAATGAAGAAGAGGAAGATGAATCAAAAGAAGAGAAAAAAAGGAAAAGAAACAAAAGAAGAAGGATTATAAAACTATTAAGGAATTGTAGCTGAAAGTCTCAGCTATTAATTGATGAATGATAAAGAAAAAGTCAAATAATCTATTCCTTCATTTTTTTCAGTAAACATTATTTAAGCATCTATTCTGTGCCAGTTTATGTAGCTTTTGCTGGTTCTACAAAGATGAAAGTCCTCAAGGATTTTGTAGCCTAATTACTAGATCTTTTTTCCTCATCAGTTAAAAAAGTTCCAGAAACTGGCCAGTTTTGTGAAAAGGTACATTGTGTTTCTCTCTATGTTTAATATTACCCTTTTATTTCTAGTGCCTCCCCCACCAGCCCACCTTTGGGTATTTGGATGCTGTGGCAGACTTAATCATGCACCATATTGAAGACATGTTCAAGCCTTAATTTTCATTCCTGTGGGTGTGAATTCATTTGTGATTAGTATCTTTAAATATGTTAAAGATGAATCAACAATGTGAACCCATTAGTAGACAGGACTTCTGAAGACTGTATTATTAGCTAAGGTGTGGCATAAGTGACTCAGGTGGATCTTAATGCATATGGCTGGAAGTCTGATAAGGAGAAGAAATTCAGGCAAAATCTGAAGAAGCCAGAGAAGGGAGAGAGAGATTGCCATGTGATGGAGGCACCACCACCAGAATTCTACTTACCCTGGTAAAAAGCATGGCCTTCCCCACATCTTAATTTTGAACTTCCGGTCTTTAACACGCTGAGAGAATGAGTGCTTGTTGTTTAAGCCAAGATATTGTGTAGTATTTGTCATAGTAGTTCTAGCAGAGTAAGACAATGGCTATGTTGGATGTGTTACAGATTTGACTGTTATAGAGTCTTTGAAATTTTTTTTATGCTGTATGATGGGAGTCAAATTTCATTATTTTTCCATGTGACTACCCCTTATTGCAGCACTATTTTATGAAATTTTTTTTGGTGGGGGGAAGTGCATGAGCCAGGAATTGAGCCCGGTCTCCCACAGGGCAGGTGAAAATTCTATCACTGAACTACCTTTGCACCCTGATTCTTTGAAACTTTAAACATGAAATAGTATCTCCCTTTACTTTTACTTTTCTAACCTAATTGCTCTTTTCCATGTCTCTGCTGTGAAGAACATACCACTGGATTTCATTTTTATCCCATTCTGACAACCGCTTTTTAAATGGAAAAAAGCAGCCTATTTATGTTTAATATAATAACTGATATATTGGAATGTATTTCTTAGAGTTACATTTAATTTTTTTCTTAGTTTCTTTTGTAATTTTTCTTTTGGTCAAATTGCTATTCATTTTACTTTCAACTTGTTAACTTGAGAGCTCTAATAAACATTTCCTTCTCCTTATCAGCATCCCTTCTCCTCCAATACACAATGTTTCCCCTCTTTCCAAGTAACTACAATAAAATTAGACTTTCATTATTTTCATTTTTTCCTCTTTGCCTTCTTCCTTCCTCTCCATAACTTCCCTCCCTCTCCCTCATCACCTATACAAATCTTGAGACTCCTAGAAAACTTTTATTTACCCTTTGTACTCACAGCTCTCCTGCTTCATGGATTTTCTGATAAGCTAATACTTATTCAGATTTTCTTGCTGTCTATACTTACTGTTTCTAGAGTCAGAATTTAACTGACTCTAGAGTCTGAATTTAGTACCTATGTTCCTTTTTCTCAGATAAGCTATTTTTAGTCATTTATATAATGACAGTGTAAGAGAGATTTTTATTGTCACTACTTTTACTTTTGTCTTCATTTTTCCGAACTTTGAAATCTCTGCTCCTACTTATTTGTTTGTTAGAATCTTAAACTTTTTTTCTCAGGTAGTTTACATAGGTAGTATACATTCTGAATTCCTATGTATCTTCATTCTTACTTCCATCTTGACTAATGAATAGCATCTGAGCCAGAGATAAGATTCTAGGGTTGCAATTCTTTTTTCTCTGTAAAATGCAGATGCCATCTTATTGTGTTCTATTGGCCAAATTGAATTTGAAAAATCATGATTGGGCAAGAAACTAGCAAAACAAGTGCCTGAGTGAATCACTGGGGTGCCACACATATTCGTCCCTGCCCTATTTTAGAACAGCCTTTCAACTTCTCCTTAATATGAAGTGATTCCTCTCCTTCCCTACTGATCTCTAGACATAAGTGTCAAAAAATGCCCAGGCAGCAGTCATAGCTCTTTCTTTTTCTCCTGGTGAAGGTGTGCCACCTTTGGACAACATGGTAGCAGGATAGCATCTTATGTGATGCTATCCTCATAGCCAACTGGATAATAAGCTATCCGTCTCAAAAAAACCTCATAGCACCTGCTTTCTTAAATTGTTTTCAACTTCAGTTGCTGCAGGTTGGCTTCCCTGGAAGCAGATGCTGAGATAGAACTTGGCCTGCAGAGTATTTATTAGGTATCAACTCTTTTGTAAGAGAGGAGTGGAGGAAACATGGTTGGGTAGAGGGAGAATTTGAAATGTATCAAAGACTTAGTAAAGCCTTTGGCAAGTTCACATGTGGTCCATCATAGGTTTGTTCAAAGCTGGTTCAAAATGGCTGGATTTTTTTAGTGCACCATTGATCAGTTATTGGATGTGGGTCATCCTGGGGAGGGTGTACCACTGATCTCTGCAGCTTCAGCAGAACCAGGAGGAACTTATAGCTCAGACGATTGAAGAGTTATCTAGACAGAGCATCTGTATTTCCACCACAGGCTCTTGACTCCAACTTTCTCATCTTTTTCTACAGTTTAAAGTTTTCATATTTTGCTCTGCTTTGGTATTTCTCATACTTGTACATTTAGAGTAATAATAAAGCTGTCAACAGTAATCCACTGAATTGCTTAATGGGAAAATCATGACTTCTTTTAGTTTTAAATGTATTTTGAAAGATAATTTTATCTTTAAGTGCTCAAACACTTTCACTCTGGCTTATATCAAAAGCCTAAAGCTTTCCCATTTCACTGGTTCTTAATCTGATCACTCTTCCTGAGTGCATGACCTCTTTCCATATTTGATCATTTGCTTTTGTCAGCTTACTGGGGCCCCAGACTTATGGTTGTCATATCCTAAATGTGGGGAGCAAGTAAATCGCACCCCGCCCCCCCTCTCCCCCCCCCGCCGCCACATGCTGACAGTGTAGAGGACAGTTTTTGCCTTTCCTGCCAGGGCACTTGCAGGAAACCCCCTTCTCTGGGTTCCCTAGACTCACAAGGCTAGGACTCTGCCCACATATTGAAGTTTCTGTCTTGTCCTCTTTCTAAAACAGTTTGATGACTGTCTAAGTTTGCCAGGGCTGTTATGACAAACACTACACAGTGGGGGCTTAAACAACAGGAATCTAACATCTCATGGTTTTGGAGGCTAAAAATCTAACATCAAGGTATCAGCAGGGCTTGCTGTCTCCCTGGGTCTTCAATGTTCTGACAATTCTCTGTTACGTTGTGATCTCTCTCTCCTTGTGTCTGCTACTTTGACTCTGGTGACTTCTGGCTTCTGCTGACTGACCAGGTCAGAATTTCCTTTGCTTGTAAGAATGCCAGTATATGGATTAAAACCCATCCTGATTCAATTTTGCCTTGTCTAGACAGGATCTTTGAAGGTCTTCTTCACAAATGGATTCACATCCACACACTGACTCCCCAGACATATTCAAAGGTACTATTTACAAGTAGTTCACACCTACAGAAATACAGATTAAGACTTATATATGTCTTTTGAAAGGGGTTCCTGACACAACTCCCAACAATGACCATTAACTCTCTCCAATTAAAAAAAGCACAATATTTTTACAGACCTTTCTATGTATGCCCAGTTTGCCTCCCTGTGGTAGTGTGTAGGGCAGCTGTAAGGATTCTCATGAAATTCATTTCACCCCCCTGAGACTCATAGTCTTCTGAGATTTTACTCCTTGAGAAAATTATTCTCCATGTGGATTATTTCCAGGCTTTTTAATAGCCACTGTTCTCGTTTGCTAGCTGCTGGAATGCAATACACCAGAAACAGAATGGCTTTTAAAAGGGGGAATTTAATGAGTTGCTAGTTTACAATTCTAAGGCTGAGAAAATGTCCCAATTAAAACAGTTCTATAGAAATGTCCAATCAAATGCATCCAGGGAAAGATACCTTGGTTCAAGAAGGCTGATCAAGTTCAGGGTTTCTCTCTCAAGTGAGAAGGCACATGGCAAACACAGTTAGAGTTTCTCTCTCATCTGGAAAGGCACGTGGTGAACACAGTCAGGGTTCCTCTCTCATCTGGAAGGGCACATGGCAAACATGACACCATCTGCTAGCTTCTTCTCCTGGCTTCCTGTTTCACAAAACTCCCTGGAAGGCATTTTCTTTCTTCATCTCCAAAGGTTGCTGGCTGGTGGACTCTGCTTCTTGTGGCTATGTCATTCTTCTCTGCTCTCTCTGAATCTCTATTCTCCAAAATGTTTCCTCTTTTATAGGATTCCAATAAACCAATCAAGACCCACCCAAATGGATGGAGACATGTCATCATCTAATCCAGTTTAACAACCACTCTTGACTAAATCACATCATCCAGGGAGACGATCCAATCACAGTTTCAAACATGCAGTATTGAACAGGGATTATTCTATTTTTATGAAATGGGATTTTGATTGAAACATGGCTTTTCTAGGGGGCATACATCCTTTCAAACCAGCACAGCCACCTACACAAGGAAAAAAGTCCAGCCAGTCCAGATCCAGGCAGGCTCTAGCTTTTCCCACCACTTCTAGATTCAAATAAAGCACTGAGCCACACAGCACGGATCTGGCTTTGCCAGTGGCTGCCAATAAGGCCAAAAATTCAACACAGAAATACAGGGTAGTGTTGCTCAACCAGTCAAACCTTGACTAATGAAAACCAAGGCTGGAAGACGCCAACAAATTTCTTCCCTCTTCTTTCTCCAAGAACTCTTCTGAGGCATAGCGGCTGCACACAGCCTGTCTGGGGGCATTCTGTGTGACAAAATAACCAACTGAGTTTGCTAATGAAGTCAGGTCATAACACGCTATTGTATTTACTTCCTCTCTACCTTAGCATGGGTTTCCTATAAAATAGAGCTAGCTAACTTTATGTGCTAGCACTTTATTAAGGATATAACTTCCAGTCAGCAAGAATGAGAGAAAAATTGAAGTGGAAAAACAACAACAATAACACAAAGTGGCGCATTACCAAACTTGTCAAAATCTCACATTAAACCAGTGGCTTAGAGGTGCAGCAAGTCTCCAGGGAAGCCACGATGTAGCTCCACTGTACTTTGGATCAGTCTGCAGGGGAAGAATGGAAGGAATTTGTTGACTCTCTCATTTCCTGTTTTTCATTGGTTAACCTTTGCCCCCTGGGGTAATCATTCCCTTGTATTTTGAGTAGTGTTGCTTAGTTCCTCTAAACAACCTCTAGGGAAACCAGAGTCTCCATAGATCCAATCTGGCTGGGTTTGGGTAATGGAACTGCAGTTTCAACCACATGCCATGGCAGAGAATACAGAGGCCTTGGCAGTGCCTAATGCTAACCCTAGCAAAGACCTCAGCAGCAACAGGCAACAGTGGTCAGAATCTGCATTAAGAAAGCAGCCAAGAAAGCAGGTTGGGCCATAAACTGACTCTCATCACCCTCCTTTCCTGCCTCACTTCCCTGTATCCCTCCTTCTCACTGCCGTGAGATTGAATACCCTGAAAGCAGTAGCACATAAACTTTGCTTCATCTCTGTTTTTCAGGCAACTGGGCAAAATATAGAGTCAGAAAAATCATCTCTGTTAGCCAGTAAGGACAAGAAGGAGCAAACCACCTGATGAGTCAGAAATGATGATTTCAGGTAGGTGAAATGATTTTCCAATACTCTCATATAAACTAGATATAATTCCTTTATTGCTGTGGATTTGTGATAATTTTTGCTCTGTTCTAGAAGTTAACTTGCAATAGCCTTTTATAATTTAGATTTTTGAAAATTTTATGCATCAAGATCTTCACTTCTCAGTACTGGAGCACTCTTACTGCCTCAGCAGATAGCACTGGCCTGATCACTTACATTCTATGTACTTAATAATGAAAGAATGAGGGGGTGAATGAATGTACTGATCAGGAAATAGCTAAAACTGGTGACAATCAATGGGTAAAGTCATGGGCTTGACATTGTGACTTGGAAATGAGAATCTAACAGTCTGCTTTCTAAGGAGCTGTTGAATCCTGGTCACAAAATTCAGTATTCTTAATGCGACAGTCAGAGCTATATGCCTCTCAAATCACCAGTTTCGGGGGAGCCTAATTGAGCGATAACACAGTGTCCATGCTCTAAAACCTATTGCCATGCTTTTACCAACAATGCACTTTCAGACTGCTCCCAACCAAAGACTGAGCATAGAATAGATGTAAAGACAGACACATTCTTGGGAACCCACTCCTGCTTTGAATGGGCAACATCGGCTTAAGATCTCCCCATGAATTTTACTGAAATTTTCCTAGGATCATACACAGTCTAAGATTTTCTTATCCGATCTTCTTTCTCTCTCTCTCTTTCCACTCTGATTCATTTCTGAAGGCTGTCCCAGATTCTTGGTTACTGCTCCATTGTCCACACATTGTCCACACAGGTATTTCCCCAATAAATCTCCTGTCTAACTCCATCTGTGTCTGTTTCTTAGAAGACCTGAATTATCACATCTAGACTCTATCTTCTTCATATGTAAAATATGAATTATCATCATAGCAGACAAATTCTCAAGATTTATGTTAGCTAGAAGGATTGTTTATGTTTCAAAAGGGTATTTATTTAGAAAATATATTTCCATTACATACCAGAAGGGAAAGTAAGTAAGCAAGTTTGTGCTAAAGCTCCATATCATTTCAATACCATTATGAATAGAGTGATCAATTAGTTTCCAATCTAATTGGAAACTCAATTAGATTCTTTAAGGGAAGAAAAATTATTATTGTAAATGCTGGTACCTAGACCACCTTAGGAAGGAAGAATCATTGTCTATGTGTAAGTCACTTAGAATATCTTCTGGCACAGAATAAATGATTAATAGAAGTTAGTTATTATTTGTTTTAGTTTGCTAAAGCTGCTGGAATGCAACACACTAGAGATGTATCTGCTTTTAAGAAGGGGATTTATTTAGATACACATTTACACTTCTGGGAGGAAAGGCAGCTAGCTTTCATCTGAGTTTCTCTGTCACCTGGGAAGGGACAGGGTAACATCTGCTGGCCTTCCCTTCTGGCTTCTGGGTTCCATCAGTTTTCCCTGGCGTGTGTCCTTTTTTGCATCTCCAAACATCTGGGTCTGAGGGCTGAGCTGAGGTGTGCTGGGCTACTGAGCTCTGCTGGGCTGTACTGAGCTGTTTCTCTTTCTTCTGACTTCTCCTTTTAAGCATCACTCATTGCAGAAGGCACTCCTCTTAGCCAACTGCAGAGAGAATCAGCCATAGATTAATTTCACATGTTGATTTAAATCCACAGCACTACAAAAACTAAGCACCATCACCTGGTCAAGTTGACACCTGAACCTAACTACTGCATCATTATAATTTGGAGGATGGAAGTGAGTTTAGATGGCAAGAGTTAACAGCCATGGGCAATATCTAAATAAATATTTCAATAAAATACTATTTATGGTCACAAAATATTCTTCCTTTGATTTTTTCCCTACCATTTAAAAATGTTAAGCAAATTTATGTCAACAAAGCATATTTCTGCATTATAGCTGGATTGGAATTCAGAAATGGATGGAGATAAAGGAGATGGCAAACATGATAGGGGTGTGAGAATGAGAGCGAAAGACTGGACATTCGGCCTGGGCTTTTTACTTTACACATAAGTGATCACACCAATCAGATCACATGATGCAAGATAAGATAGCTCTAGCTAATGCTTTGGTTTTGCCCACCAAAAATTAATTGACACTTTAATTTTGTGACTAAATTAAGTAATGTAGCAGAAGTCAATATTATATAGCCTCTGGGTCAAATCAGGCCTGCCTCCTGTTTTTATACTGTCTGTAAGATGAGAATGTCTTCAGCATTTTTAAATTGTTGAAAAAAATAAAAAGAACAGGATTATTTTCTGATGTGAAAATTATATGAGATTCAACTTTCTGTGAATGTACATAAAATTCTTTTGGAACATAGCCATACCAATTTCTTTACATACTGTATTTGGCTACTTTCCTGCTGTAAGGCAGGGTTAAGTAATTACAACAGAGACCCTTTAGGCAGCAAAGCCTGAAATATTGACCATCTCATCCTTTACAGAAAATGTTCATCCACACCTAGTCTCTACCCATATTCCGCCGCCCCCCCCCCACCCCCCGTCACATTTTGAGGGATCCAAGTTCTGGTTGATAATTTTCACAAAGTTTTGACACACGCGGCCTATTTCTAGTGTCAAGGAGAGGCTGTGATGGGAAATTGGTGAGGCTCCTTTTTGAGCAAGGACATTAATAAAGTTGTTTCAGAGTCAGCAGGTCTAGCAGCACATAGCCTCCTGCCTGTCACGTGGGCCAATTTAGTAAACATCCAAATAGGCTGCACTGTATGTCCTGCTTTGTGCCTGGAACATCTTGTTAATTATCGAACAGCTTCATTAAGCACATTCATCCCCTATCATACTCATCCAGCTTCTTTATAATTGTATTTTTGCTATTCTCCTCTGAATAGTTCTGCAGATTCATCTCTTTATCTTATTATGTCATGCAGAGCTGAATCTGGAGGTTAATTCTTAGTTGGACTGCAAGGTGGGTCAAATCAGGATTTCACATGAGAATTT
Organism: Tamandua tetradactyla; assembly: GCF_023851605.1. NCBI lineage: Eukaryota > Metazoa > Chordata > Mammalia > Pilosa > Myrmecophagidae > Tamandua > Tamandua tetradactyla. The sequence continues at coordinate 18,558,746 of NC_135345.1, forward strand.
CAATGAGAAATTTCTTCCAAGGGGCTTGGGGTCTTCATTCATTGCTGTCATCTGAATTATATATCCTATTGCCTTGTTTAAGGATTAATCCTTTTTACTGATTTCAGTATTCATTTATTTTCTCTTTCTTTTCCTTTCATTTATGTCCTTGGTTACTTCTTTAGGTCTGTCTCTTTTTGTTTTTCATAGAAAAAAAAATAGAGCATGGCAGAAAAAGGATAGAATTTTTAACTGATATTTCTAATGTTTAAACATAGTAAGCTGAAAGAAACCAAACCTAGGTGAATCCACATGCTCTATTGTAATGGGTGGGAGGAGGCCCTCACTGTCAAGGTTATTTGAATTTGAATGGAAGGGTCTATAATTTGCTCACATAACTTAAACCTTCTCATCTGCAGGCCATGTCAAGTGCCCTTACTAAGGACAGGGTCTACATTGCTCACAATCAAATGGAGACTCAGCAAGTAACATGAAAAATCAATTTAGAGAAAGCACGTAAAAATGATTTCTCTCTGGCCAAATCTCAGTTGCACATTGTATTTCTCCACATTCCTGTGAACATGACTGTCTGGATTGAATGTATCAATTTACACGTTTGCTCAGGGTTTGTGAAGAGAGGCAGGTTATTAGATTCAACAAGGTGGCAGGATCCTGAATCACTTTCAAACTTGCTTTTATCAGTTGCTTTGGCTAGTTTAGGTTGCATCATTCTGTTATAGCTTGAGGTTAGTTGGCATTGTGTATAAATATAATGTGGGGGAGAATATTTTACAAGATGACTTAGTCCTGACCCAGAAACTTCCTTGGGAGTGAGAATTCCACAGTAAACCATCAATTGTGATTTTTCTCAGCCTGAAGAGCAAACATGTGTTGATATGCATATACTTGTTCACTGGCTAACATTTAATGAGCACCAGCTATAAGTTAAGATCTAAGATAGAAAGATAATTAGGACACCTTTAATACTCTCAAGGTACTCAGTGTCTTATACAGAAACAAACTTGTAAGTCCCTCCACAATAGACACACAAGGAGCTTTACCAATGTAGATGTGAAAACAGGAAGGCTTCTTAGAGAAGGGAATGCTCATGCTAACAGTGCAGAAAGGTATACATGCTCATGTCCAGAAGACAAGGACAGAGAGGGCTGTGTAGTAGCTGGTCTCCAAAGATACCCTCTTCCCAAATGAGACACAGCTTATGGTATTCACATCCTTGAGCAGTCACCAACCCTTTAAGTTTGGGCTGACCTTTTGATTCACTTTCTACCAACAAAATATAGAAGAATTGAAGTTGTACAACTTCTGAGGCAAGAGCCTAATTAAAAATCTCTCTCTGAGCTCTAAGAACTCTTGCCTTTAGGATGTTTCATCTTGGAAACCATCTCAGAAATGCAGCTACTTTGAGACCCCAAAGTTGTGAGAAACCCAACCTAAATGGAGAGAATCTGGAAAATGAGACATTGTACTGAGAGAGGCCAAGGAGCTTCATGCCAAGGTCCCAGACATGAAATGAAGAAGCTGGAAGTGGATCATCAGAAGCCACCTCCCTTAGCTGAAGTTGCATTGAGCTGAACCCTTGGTAAATTCATGTTCCTTAAAAATATGAGCAAAATAAAAGAGTGAAGCCATCAAGATTTGGGGTAGATTGTTATATAGCAATGTGTTACCAGAGGACACAGTGTATGTGCAAAATGCAGAGAAATGAAAGGTCCATTCTCATCTGGGCATAGCAAGTAGTTTAGCAATTTAAAGAGGCTGGAGAAGAGATGCTAGGGAAAATGCATTAATCTGAAATTGGCAGTTGCAAATGATGGAATTCCAGTTCAATCTTGCTTGAACAAGAGAAGAAAAGAATTGACTCCATAGCTAGGGAATCCAGGAGTGGATTCAAGCATGAATGGGAAAAATTATTCAAATGAGGTTATCAAATCTAGAATCTTCCTCTTCCTTCTCCTTGCTTCTCTTCCTTTTCCTCCTTTTCTCCTTTCTCTCTCTCTCTCTCTCTCTCTTTCTGCCAACCCTATGTTTTTTCCTACAAATTGGGGAAGATGACAATCAGCAGCCTCTAATTCTCAGTATTTTAGAACTGTGATCCTTTCTTCTTCCAGCTCCAAACTGAATAATTCAAGATAAAGATTCTTATTGACACAGCATGTTGATTTGCTCATCCCTGAACCAAATATTGAGGCCAGCAATTGTCTATTATATTTGGATGAGTCAAGGTGAAATGTCTTTCCTCTGTCCAGGCTAGAGGGTGCTGTGAGTCAGAGTCCCATCCAAATCTTAGTAATAAAGTAAAAAAGAAGCCGTTTTCCAAAGGAGCATCTGATGCTAGACAGATAATGTTTGTTCACTATAGGGAGATCAGAAGGAAGTGAGCATATTTTGGCAATGTCATGTCACGGAAGGTATTATATTTGGAGAGTAGGTATAGCCAGAATTTTTGTCAAAGTTATGCATATACATTTGTAATTGACAGGATAAACTCTGTTTGCTGTATTGTTTACCAAAGCTTTATGCGAAGCTTTATTTATCTATTTAGCTTTACTTTACTTTTACTAGAAAAGCGCATTTCACTTTGTAGGTAAAAGTATTACTATATTCTAAACATTGTGTTTTTTCTCCAGTTGTGCTCATGGATTTGTAATGAGACCACATTGCCTCATTTAGTGTCTTTGCTACTTATCATTATTTCAAGATTATTAAGGGAGTTTTAGTCTATAGCTTTGATATCCATTCCTTCCTTCATTCATTCACTAAACATATTTATGAAATGGTCCTTTCTTAGACATGTTGATGGATGGATAGATAGATCAATACATAGGTAAATAGGTAGATAGATAGATAGATGATACTAAGATAGATAGATAGGAAGGCTTTGGGTTTCGCAGTAGCAAAAAAAGTGTGAATGTGAACACAAAGTGGTCAATTGTATATTTTTGAACATCATAAGAGAAAATATAAAATTGAAGCTTTTCTACCAATTAGGTAAAACAAAAATTTCTTACATGAAACTTTATATAGAATACACAAAAAGGAAAAGAGATGTATTTAGCAATGTCTTTAATCTATCTTTCTTACCAAGAAAAAAGAAACTGAAATTTTCTGAAGCGATTTAAAGACAGCCTCTGCTTGCAATCACTTACACAATAGAGAAAGAGGTATAATCATGAAGAATTGCAATCTTGTGATTTAGTTGTCCTGTAGTGGATATTCTTTGGGTATTCTTAAAACAAAGGGGATGTGTTGCTAACACTGCTGTTTCCTGCAGGTTCAGTTTTCCCTAGGGGCACAGACATGCGCAAGAATATGCTGGAAGCCGTTCAAGAGCAGATATGGACTGGGTACATCATTACAATCTTTAGATGTCCATACTCATACAGTGGGAATTACGTGGCCCCAGAATTATGTGGGAATAGGAGAGAGTCTTGTAGGAACACAGGATGTAAGCGTCAAACTTTGGCTCTAGTCCTAAGAGAGGCTGATTTGTTCCCAGCTGCCTTTGGCCTGCCTCTCTAAATACAATGTCAGCAAGGTGAGAAAAAAATGTTATTTTAAAGATTTTCTTGTGCAAAGAAGAAATTGACATTTTCTTCCATTTTAATTGGTTACTCTCTGTGACAGCTATCAGAAACATTCTTCATTGTTATTACACCATGCATAGTGAGGTTAGGAAAAGGCAAAACGAAAGCTATCTTTTTGAGAGAGATAAAGGAGGGACAATTGAGATATTCACCAGGGGGAATATAGAGAAGTGGTTAGGAGAACAGGCTTTGCAGCTGTGAACAGACAGATTCCTGGTATCATTGCTTGCTTGCTCCATGGCCTTGAATGAGTTACCTAATTTCTCTGTGCCTTAGTTTCCTTATTTGTAAAATGTGTAATTATACATACCTCATGGAATTATTGAGAGGATTAAAGTAATTCATGTAAAGTACTTGCAACAGTAACTAGCACACAAGTTAATCAATATCTATGGTAATTACCATTATTGTTTTCTTAGCATAATAATAAACACAGGATCACCAAACACCCTCTCTTTGGATATATATCCACCTATCTATCTATCTACCTATTTATCTATCTATCTATCTATCTATCTATCTATCTATCTATCTATCTATCTATCTATCCATTCATCCATCCATCATCTATCTTTATCTATTAAATCTTCTTTCTGTTATCTATTTGTTTTTGTATCTCTCTATCATCATCTATATATCAAAACTCTGTCTATTTACTTTTAGATATAGATATCTAACTTTCTTCAACCTATAAGTATGAAACCTGAAGCACAAAGAAGTCAGTATCTCTGCCAGCAGACCAGGCTCTGTTATTTTAACTGAATTAACTGGTCCAGAATAATATCATTCAAACTTACTCTGAGGTTCATTACCCTAACTGAGCCTACAGGCCTGGATAAATGTGTCATGAGATGTTTAAAACACTATTAGACTTTTAAATGTCATCGGGGGTCCCAATGCTCATCGGTCTCTTCTTTTAAGGGGTACAATTTTCAGTTTGAGGGAACTGGGCTCACCACATTCACAAACACCCCCTGTGCCATTGAAGATTGAACACCCGAAAACCCCCAATGATGAAACACACTTGTAGGCTGCAGGGGTTAAAGGCACAGGCTCCATAGCCATACTGCCAGTGGAATTAACCCAACTCTGACTTTTCCTGCCTGCATTATTTTCAGTGAGTTAATTAACCTCTCTTTGTCTAGGTTTCTCATTTGTAAAATGGGGTATTAACAGTTCCCCACTCATAGGGTGTTGCTATGAGAATTAAGTGAATTAATGTATGAAAGGCACAAAGGACAATATCTAGCACAGATCAAAATGCAATTAATGTTTGCTATAATTTTCTTGCTTGAAAACCCTTATCAACGATGTGATGTTGGGTCGTCCATCCATCTTCCCCAGCAGGTCCGGGCCAGTTTTTACTTGAGGACTCGGCTCACATGGATGCTGCACTCCTCTTAGCATGACAAATGCTGGACTTGTTCTGTCCACCTCACCAAAGGGCTCTGAATTGACGCAGCCCTCAATTCTTATGTGACCTGGAACTCTGCTTTTAATTTGGATGTTCCAACAGTCTGGGAAAGCTTCTGCAGGTGTAGCGACAAGTATCCAGGTCTCCACCTTCACCCTTTCCCCTACTTACCTAAGAAAGATAACAAGGCCTGGCCCGGGCCTTATCGTTGCAGTTCATTGGGCCACCACCTGCACTTTGACAAAGTGTCTATCTCCCAGGCTTTGAAAAATAAAGTCCTCATAAACAAACAGGATGACCCTTTCCCCCAATAGGTTTCCTTTAATTTGATAGAGTTTTCATTAGAGTTCATGGAAAAGTTGGAAAAAAAAAAAGATAATTTGACAAAGTGCTTTCTTTGTATATGGTATGTCTTGTCCTCTTTCTACGTATGTTAAAAAAAAAGTCTTGATGGAGTGTCAAGTAGCTTTTCCTGTACTATGTCGTATGTAGCAAGATGTGAATGCTTTGTAAATATTAGGTAAATTATGATCAGTTAAGTCAATCCAGAAATTTGCAAGATTAAAAAATAAAACTCTATCGTGGTCTCAAACGTGCTGACTTCAGTCCTCAAACATGCTGACTTCTGCCCAGTCCAAGCCTTCTGATATTGGCTGCTTTTACTGTCAAGAAAGTTTCTCCTGTGAGCTTACCTGAAGGACTCAGGTTTTAGTTTAAAATCGCATCTCAAGGTGGAGTACTAGACAATTCACCCTCCCTCTGGCATGTTTTCTCATCACAACTCCGTGATCTAACCTTAGCACTCTGTTGACTTCACAGCATTGATCACAATTCTTTCTTTCATTATTTGTTTATTTTTTTCTTCTGTCTCCCCCAGTAAATTGTACATGCCATGAAGGCAGAAGCTTTCTTTGTCTCTTCAAACAGTTTGCAAAGTCAAGTTGATAAAATCAACTCCTCTTTTTAGAGGAGATTGTATGAGTTGGACCATAAAAGACTTGATATATCCTTGGAGTTTACTCTGGCAAATATCTCTCAAAGAATAATACCTGTAGTAGCTTATTCTGCCTAAGAGTTTCCTTTTTTTTTTCATGCACACATATACCTTTCTAGCAAATTTGAAGGCCTCCTCCTCCTCCTCTCTGTCCAACTCTCTGCCTCTCAACTCAGGTCAGGTTTTATGCAGGAAGCTTAAAACACTTTCCCCACCTGACAACAAAGATCCGCACTGAAGTATGCCTGTGAGGTGGCCTGGTTTTTGGTGTGAATCCATGTTCCTCTACTGCTACAGACAAAGATTGTTATAGTCATAGCCATGATTTTATTCAATCTTCAGTTTTCAAAGTGATGCAGAGAGAGCCAGGACAAAGCCTGAGACCCTGTTCCCTGCTGCATGGAGGTCACTCATTGTCCAGAAGTATCTGAGCTCCTGGGACCTTCTTCCTGTTTCAAAACCCAAGCACAAGGGAGATTATGGGAAGATGGTGGAGTAGAGAGTTCCAGGACTCAATCCTTCCACCAGAACAACTATTGAACAGGCAGGAACTGTCTGAAATAACTGTTTTGAAACTAAAGAGGTCAAATGAATACTGTACAGCATCCAGGAATGAGCAGGAAGAAGAGGCTGATAAATTATGGCAAAGAGATTGATAAATTACAGTACATTGCCCTTGCTGCACAGATGCCTGCAGTGTCCATCTTCCACTCTCATAGCAGGGTACTGTGAGTTCCAGCCCACTGGCTAGCTCACTGGTGACAGAAAAGAATGTAAAAATCTTCTTCCACAAAACAATAGGTGGGCATGGCCAATCACTGACTATGGCTTCTAAATAGCTACTTCAGATCTCTGGAACCCTGGCTCTGAGGGTGGCCATGGTGTCAATCCACCTCTGATGGTTGAGATAGCAGAGGAGAATTAAGGCTGATACACTTTTTCATAGCTATACTTTCTGTGCAGGCCAAGAGAACTCAGCTTTGGGGGTGGGGAGCATGAATGGAGCTCTTGGCACCCTTCCTGATCCCCTCCCCACGGTTCTTTGGAGCTGGTCTGCCCCCTTTCTGGGTTTCTGGACCTAATTCCACTGAGGAACTCCTCTCTGGCATGCCCCTCTTCCTGCAATTTTTCCTCTAGGCAAAAGCATGTAGAGACAATGAAAAGAGTGTGGGAAGCTATAGAAGCAGACAATCGGGGACAGAGGCTTGACCACTTGGAACACCTGCCTGAGAGTGGGAGGTCTGTCTCCTGGAAAACAGAGAGGATAGCCAAGCTCCTGTGAACAGGAAAACTCCAAAACAGCAAACAGAAAAAAGCCTAAAACAAGACACAAGCCCAGAAAGAGGGAAAACCCTGCACACTGCATTCTCCTAGGGCAGACTTTCCTCATAGGAGTGCTGAAGCTCAGGAAAGTCCGTCTCATCAAGAAACAGACATCTCTGGGAATAAATCCTACAGTTAACAGTTTAAAATACTAAAATGTACAGTGTGTGTTCTAGTGTGCTAGCTGTCAGAATGCAATATGCCAGAAATGGAATGACCTTTAAAAAGGAGAATTTAGTAAGTTGCTAGTTTACAGTTCTAAGGCCGAGTAAATGTCCCAATTAAAACAAGTCTATAGAAATGTCCAATCTAAGACATCCAGGGAAAGATACCATGGCTCAAGAAGGCTGATGAAGTTCAGGGTTTCTCTCTCAAGTGAAAAGGCACATGGTGAATACTGTCAGGGTTTCTCTCTCATCTTGAAGGGCACATGGTGAACATAGCATCATCTGCTAGCTTTCTCTCCTGGCTTCCTGTTTCATTAAGCTCCCCAGGAGATATTTTACTTCTTTTTCTCCAAAGATGGCTGGCTGGTGGACTCTCTGCTTCTCAAGACTATGTCATTCTGCTCTGCTGCCTCTGAATCTCTCACTTTCTCCAAAATGTTTCCTCTTTTGTAGGATTCCAGTAAACTAAACAAGACCCACCGAAATGGGTGGAGACACATCTCTACCTAATCCAGTTTAACAATCACTTTTGATTGAGTCACATCTCCAGGGAGAGATGATCTAATTACAGCATCAAATTTATGTGCTGAATAGGGATTGGGAAAAATGGCTGACTTTACAAAATGGGATTAGGATTGAAACATGGCTTTTCTAAAGTTTATATGTCTTTTCAAACTGGCACATTCCACCCTCTGGATCCTAAAAAAGACATGTTTTTCCATAGACAAAAGACATTAATTCCATCACAATATCAGAAATCCTTAAATCATTTCAGTAGCAATACAAATGAAATACAAAGTTAGAAACAGTACAAATTCCTATCAAAGTTAGTTACAGGCATAGTCTGTTCTAAGGCAAAATTATCCTCTGGCTCTGTACCTGTGAAATTCAGAACAAGTTATTACTGCCAACACGCAAACGAGGAATAGTCATAGGATACATATACCCATTTCCATAGGGAGAAAGAAACACAGGGGTCACTGGACCCAAGCAGTCTCAAAAACCTGCAGGGCAAACTCCATTAGATTTCAGTCTAAGAGTCATTTATCCTCAGGGCTTTAGAAAGTGGCAGTCCCACCCTTCCCAAAGGCCTATGCAGAAGCCTGCTTCTCTTGAACACAAACTTGGGGGACACTGGGGAGACCACCTTTTTCTTGGCTTCACCCTCTCCAAGCATTGGGACTGTACCCGGGCTCTCTGCCATCTCTGCACATACTTAGCCCCTCCAAATGGTGGCAGCCAGGCTCTCCCCAAACCCCAAGGACTGTGCCGCACCCTCTCCAAGGCCTGAGGCAAGCTGACTCTTCCACTGCAATGTGGTGGAAGGCCCATCCCCTTTGCCTTTGAGGCAAACTCACCTTCTCAACATGCTTGGGTAGGTCCGCTCTCCTGGCCTGAGGCTTCTTCACTTCAGACCTCAGCCTCCATGGCATTGCCTCTGAAATTATTTTTCCTCCAATGTGTCCCTTCTTTGTGCCCCCCTTGTTGGCTTTCTATACAGTAGCCTTGGATCATGCCCATCAGACATAAGGAGTTTCCACAGATTCTTCCTGGATAACTCTATGTGCAATCTTGGCTTTTCTGAAATGGCTGACTGGTTTCTCATTTGGCCAAATCCTCACATGAGGCACCATTTTCTGGGGTCTCCCCTCTTGGAAGCCCAGAATTTTCCTGAACATCAATTTCTGGTTTCTTTGTACCCAAGAGTTCAGTTCTCAGCTTATTTCTCTCCCATAGCATTTCAGTATAAGCTGTGAGGAGAAAGCTCAGGCTGCAAACTCTGCGGTCCAGCCAAAGCCACCAGCCAATTTTGCCAGATTACCTGCCATTTTCAAACAAGGACCACCTTCCTTCCAGTCTGCAATAACACATGCCTCATTTCTGTCCAGAGCCTGGTCAGAGGTATCTTTAGTGTCTGCATTTGTACCAACAGTCTCTTCAAAGCATTCCAGGCCTTCTCTATCAAATGCCTCACAACTCCTCCAAAAATCTTCCCCTTATCCATTTAAAAAAACATTCCAACATGTTTGGTATTTGCAAACTGCAGCAGTACCCCATTCCTGGTACCAAAATCTGTTCTGGTTTGCTAGCTGCCAGAATGCAATATACCAGAAATGGAAGTGCCTTTAAATAGGGGAATTTAATAAGTTGCTAGTTAAGTCAAGAAAATGTCCTGATTAAAAGAAATCTATAGAAATGGCCAATCTAAGACACCCAAGGAAAGATATCTTGGTTCAAGAAGGCCAATGAAGTTCAGGGTTTCTCTCTCAAGTGAGAAGGCACATGGTGAACACCATCAGGGTTTCTCTCTCATCTGGAAAGTCACATGGTGAACACACATGGTGAAGCTAGCATCATCTGCTAGTTTCCTCTCCTGGGTTCCTGTTTCATGAAGCTCCCCAGGAGGCATTTTCCTCTGTCATCTCCAAAGGTCACTGGCTGGTGGACTCTCTGCTTCTTGTGGCTATGTCATTCTGCTCTACTCTTTCTGAATCTCTCACTTTGTCCAAAATATTTCCTCTTTTATAGGATTCCAGTAAACTAAACAAGACCCACGCAAATGGGTGGAGACATGTCTCCACCTAATCTACCTTAACGACCACTCTTAATTGAGTCATATCTCCAGGGAGAGATGATTTAATTACAGTTTCAAACTTAAAGTACTGAATAGGGATTAGGAGAAATGGCTGCCTTTACAAAATGGGATTAGGATTAGAACATGGCTTTTCTAGGATACATACATCCTTTCAAACTGGCACAGTGTATAAATGAAAGGGCACAAGACAAACAAAGAAAGAAGAAATAATGGTCCATCCAAAGAAAGAGGATAAAAATCCAGAAAACACAAATAAATTAGATAAGAATGTGGACAAACTAAGGAAATACTTCAAGAAAATGATCTTAAAAATGGTCAGTGAGATGAAGAATAACACAAAGAAAGAACTAAAGAACATCATGTAAACAATGAATGAACAATATGAGAATCTTTGTAAAGAGATAGACCTTTCAAAAAGGAACTAAACAGAGCTACGGGAGTTGAAGGCCACAGTAACTGAAATGTGAAATCTTCCAAGAGGGTTTCAAGAACAGATTGGGTCTGGCAGAAGAAAGAATCAGTGAACTCAAAGACAAAGATGCTGGAAATGAGTCAGGTTGAGGAGGAGAAAGAAAAAAGAATTATAGAAAGTGAAAATAACACAAGATACCACTGAGATACCATCAGGTAAACCAATATACACATTATTGAAGACCCAGAAGGAAAATAAATAGAGAAAGGAGCAGAGGGAATATTCAAAGAAATAACAACAGAAAACTTTCCAAACTTAGCAAAAAATGGAATCTGCATATGTGAGAAGCTCAAAGAACACCAAACAGGATAAACATGAGGAAACATATACCCTATCATATATTGATTACACTACTGAATGCAAAGGACAAAGAGAGAGTTCTGAAAACTGCAAGAGAAAAGCAATGTGTTATGTATAATGGAGTCCCGATTATATTAATTTCTGATTTCTCAACAGAAACCATGGAGGCAAGAATGCAATGGGTCAAAATACTTAAAGTGCTGAAAGAAAACACTGCCAACCAAGAATTTTGTATCTGGCAAGACTTTCTCTCAAAAATGAGGGTGAGTTTAAGACATTCCCAGACAAACAAAAGCTGAGGAATTCATCACCACAAAAACTTCCCTACAAGCAATGCTAAAGAGAGTTCTTCAGATTGAAAGGAAAGAACACTAGATAGTGATTCAAATCAGCCTAAAGAAATAGAGACTTAAAGATAGTCATTTGTGTAATTATAAATACCAGTATTATTGCAGTGAATTGTCTGATAATAACTCCACTTCATACTTTCTACAGGAGCTAAAATGCAAATGCATAAAAAATAATGATAAATCTCTGGTTTTGGACATAAAACATACACATACATAAGTGTTGACCAGTAAAAAAAAACAAAAAAAATGGGGTGACAGAGGGGTATAATAAAAATGTATGTGCATGCTATAGAAGTTAAGTTGATATCAAGACAGATATAATTGTTACATGTTTAGGATGTTTAATTTTAACCTCATGGTAACAACAAGGAAAAAGATTATATCAGATAGAAAAGAAAAGGCACTCAATATGGTACAATACAAAAATCCAACAAAAATAAAAGTAGGCATTAATGGAAGAATTGAGTCACAAAAATGATACAAGACATAGAAAAGCTAAATAGCAAAATAGCAGAAGAAAGTCTTGCATTATCAGTAGTAATTTACTTGCAAATGATTTAAGCTCCCCAGTTAAATAGCAGACATTGCTAGAATGGACAAGAAAGCATGACCCAACTCTATGCAGTCTGCAAGATATTCACCTTAAATTCAAAGATACAAGTAGGTTGAAAGTGAATAGATGGAAAAAAAATAATATATATATATAATACCACACAAGTAGTAACCAAAAGGGAGTTGGGATAGCTATACTAGTAGATAAAATAGACCTTATGTCAAAAACAGTTATATGGGACAAAAATGGTCATTATATACCGATAAGGGGACAATTCAACAAGAAGCTTTAATAATTATAAATATGTTTTCACTTAATAATAGAGTCCCAAAAGATATGAAACAAATACTTATGAGAGAAATTGATGGTTCTACATTAATGGTAAGAGACTTAATTATACCACTTTTAATAATGGATAGAACATTCCATCCATTAGTCAGAAGATCAATAAGGAAATGCAAGACTCTAATGATACTCTAAACACCTAGATGTAACAAACATATATTAAACACTTCATCCAGCAAATACACATTCTTCTCAAGTTTGTAGGGATGATTCTCCAGAATAGACAATATGCTAGGTCACAAAACAAGTCTCAGTAAATTAAAAATATTGAAATCATACAGGGTATATTCTTGACCACAATGGAATGAAGCTAAACATTAACAACAGAGGGAGAAATTGAAAATTCACAAATGTGTGGAAATCAAGCAAAATACTCTTGCACAACCGATGGGCTGCAGCAAAAGCAGGGCTGAGTGGGAAATTTAAAAAAGAAGAAAGATGTCAAATCAGAGATCTAACCTCAACACTGGAAGAACTAGAAAAAGAACAAACTAACTACAAAGCATGTGGAAGTAAGGAAATAAAAAGATTAGAATGGAGATAAATGACATAGAAAACAACTAAAAAGATCATAGAATCAACAATAACAAAACTTGGTTATTTGACAAGATCAATAAAATTCACAAGTCCTTAGCTAGACCAACAAAGAAAAACAGGGAGAGGGTACAAATAATGAAAATCAGAAATGAAAAGGGGTCATTACCAACAACCCTGATGAAATAAAAAAAGGACTACTAGATGATACTATGAACAACTGTGTGCCAATAAATTAGATAATCTAGATGAAATGGACAAATTGTTAGAAACACATAAACTGCTTATGTTGATTCAAGAAGAAATAGAAGATCTCCACAAACAAATTTCTAGTAAAGAGAGTGAATCAGTAATAAAAAACCTTCTAACAAAAAAAGCCCAAGACCAGGTGCCTTCACAAAGAAATTTTACCAAACATTCCAAGAAGACTTAATTCCAATTTTGCTTAAACCCTTCCAAAAAACTGAAGAGGAGGGAACACCCCTAGTTCATTCTACAAGGCTCTGGTGGTTTGAAGCTGTTATGTACCCCAGAAAAAGGCCGTGTTCTTTTAACCATTCCTGTATGTGCATACCTATTAGAGATGGGATTTTTGATTAGTTTATTTCAGTGAAGGCATGCCCAGGGTGGACCCCTTTATAAGAGATGAATTTAAGAGAAGTTCACAGAAAAATGCCCTGGAAAGGCTAGAAGAGGACCATCAGAACCTCAGAGAGGAAGCTCCTGGAACCCAAAGCTGAACGCAATGAAACCTAGGAGTGAAGAACTCATGCTGGTCATGAGCCTTCCATGTGACAGAGGTGTCCTGGATGCCAACTGCCTATCTTCAGAGAAGGTACCATCGAATTGATGCCTTAAACTGTGACATTTCATGGCCCAAGAACTGAAAATTGTAAGTTAATAAATCCTCATTGTAAAAGCCAGTCCATTTCTGGTATATTGCATTCTAGCAGCTTTAACAAACCAAAACAGAGGTTAACACCACCCTAATACCAAAGCCAAATAAAGATATCATAAGAAACAAAAGCTACAGGCCAATATCTCTTATGAGTATAGATGCAAAATTTTCCAACAAAATATGAGCAAACCAACTCTAATAGCATATCAGAAGAATTATACACTATGATTAAATGAGATTTATCCCTGGTATGCAAAGGTAAGATTCAACATAAGAAAATCAATTAATGCAATACACTACATTAACACAATGAAAGAAAAAAAAACACACTGTCATCTCAATTGAAGCAGAAAAGGCATTTGGCAAAATTCAGTGCCTCTTCTTGATAAAAACATTTAGAGCATTAGGAATAGAGTCCAGTATCAGTGGCAGTCAGCCTTCAGGAAAAAAAGCATTATCTTGATGATGCCTTTATTTGGACATTTTCCTGGCTCCAAAACTGAAGTTGTTAGCTAATAAATTCCCATAGTTAAAACCAACATATTTCATGGCATCTGCTTTGAACAGCTTAGTAAACTAAAACTGCCAGGAAAAAAAAAAAGGTATCCAAATGGGAAAGGAAAAGCAAACCTTTCCTTACTTGCAGATGATATGCTTCTATCTACAGAATATCCTGAAAAATCCACAACAAAGCTCCTATAGCTAATATATGAATTTGACAAAGAGGCAGGGCATAAGATCAATGCTAAAAAAAATTAGTAGTGTTATATACATAAGCAATGAACAACCAGAAGGAGAAATCAAGAAAAAAGAATTCATTCGCAATGGCAGATAAAAGAATCAAATATCTAGGAATCAAACTAACTAAGGATATAAAGGATTTGTATATAGAAAACTAAAAAACATTGTAAAAGAAATAAAAGAAGACCTAAATATATGGAAGGGCATTCTGTCTTCATGGAGTGGAAAACCACATATTCAGATATCTAAATATAATGTTATCCCAGTCAAAATCCCAACATCCTTCTTTTCAAAACTGGAAAAGCCAATCATCAAAATCTTATGGAAGGGTAAAGGATCCCAATAGTTAAAGGTATCTTGAAAAAGAAGGATAAAATTGAAATATTCATACCTCCCAATCTTAAAACTTCTTACAGAGCCATAATAATCAAAACAACATGGCACTTGCACGAGAACAGACATATAGACCAATGAAATTGAATTGAGAGCTTTCAATCAACCCTCATATTTACAACCAACTGATTTTGACAAAGTAGGAAAGACCACTCAATTGGGAAAGAATAGTCTCTTCACAAATGTTGCTGGGAAAACTGGTCCTCCATTTGTAAACAAAGGAGGGTCCTTATCTCATACCACATGCAAAAATCAACTCAAAATCAAAGACCTAAATGTAAGAACCAGAACTATCAAACTCCTGGAAGTAAACATGGGAGAGCATCTTCATGACCTTGTGTTAGGCAATAATTTCTTATACTTTACTCCCAAACCACAGGCAACAAAAGAAAAAACGGGTAAATACGACCTCATTAAAAACTTTTATATAAAGAACTCTATAATGAAAGTAAAATAACAACCAATGGGAGAAAATATTTGGAAACCAAATGTTCATTAAAGGTTTAATATCCAGAATAAATGAAGAAATTCTACAACTTAACAACAAAAAGACAAATTAAAAATGGGTGAAAGACTTGAATGGATATCTCTTCAAAGAAGATATACAAATGGCCACTGAGCACATGAAAAGAGAGTCAACATCGTTAGCCTTTAGGGAAATACAAATCAAAACCAAAATGAGACACCATTTCACAGCAATTAGAATGGTGGCTATTAAAAATAGAAACAGAAAATAACAAGTGTTTGAGAGGATGAAGAGACATAGAAACACTCATCCATTGCTGGTGGTAATTTAAAACGGTACAGCTGCTGTGGAAGACAGTTTGGCAATTCCTGAGAAAGCTACGGATAGAACTGCCATATGAACCAGCAATCCCACTACCAGATTTATAACCAAATGAAGAAGTGAAACAGAGACTTGAACAGATGTTTGCACACTGATGTTCATAGAGAAATTATTGACAATTGCCAAAAATTGGCAGCAACCCAAGAGTCCATCAACCAATGAATAGAAAAACAAAAGGTGGTATCTAAATACAATGAAATATTGTTCAGCTGTGAAGAGAAATGAAGTCCTGATACATGTGGCAACATGGATGAACCTTGAAGACATCATGTTGAATGAAATGAGCCAGATGCAGAAGAATAAATATTGTATGATCTCACTGATATGAAGTAATTAGAACTCTTAAGAAAAGAGTCATGCCAGAGACCTGAGTTTAATTCCCGGTGCCTGCCCATGATAAAAAAAAAAAAAAATTAAAAAAAGAAATGCTTTGGTAATGGGTCACGGTGAGGATAGCATGGCATTGTGAACTTTATTAACAGCACTGAAATATATTTCTGAATGTGAGTAAAAGGGGTAATGTTAGATTGTGTACATGATAATGGAGTAAGAAAGTTTTTAAAAATCCATGGAATTGGGCGGGCCATGGTGACTCAGTGGCAGAGTTCTCGCCTGCTATGCCTGAGACCCAGGTTCAATTCCTGGTGCCTGCCCATGCAAAAAAAAAAAAAAAATCCATGAAATTGCACTACACAGTGAACCCTAAATTAGAACATGGACTATAGTTAATAGTACAAAATTATTAATGTATTCTATCATCAAATGTAACAAATGTTCCAGCTCAATGAAAGTTGTTAATATCACAGTGGTATATGGGAATCCTGTATTTTATGCATGATTGTTCTATAAACCCATAACTTCTCTAATAAAGAAAATAATAAGACCACAAAAGTAGGTAAATAAAACCCTAAGCACAAGCTTAAGCATGGACAATTCTTGTTTACCTCTCTGTGTTTTTCTTCCTTTTAGGGTTCATTGAGATGCTCTTCATCACAAATTCATTTTCTTTTTAGTGCCTTTCTGTATTATGTATATGTTACTAACGAAGGAGGGGCCTGGAGTCAGATTTCTCAATAATAAACACATTCTGTCCTCTTGGCTGAAATCTACATATTCATGATCTGTAGTTTATGAGGCTTTTTTCACAGACTTGATCTCAGTTAATCATCAGAAACAGGTGGATTGGATTGCATTGTTTTTAGCTTACAGACGAAGATACAGACTCAGAAATTTTATGGTTAGCTCTGGAGGGCAGGACTTAAATATGTGTTTTCTAACAACTGAGTTTAAGGGTCAGGAACAAAGGGTAGGAAGTCAAACAGATGGATGAATTCAGACTCCACTGCTTATCAACTGTGAGACCATGGACATTCTCACTCAGCACTTCAGTTTTCTCACCTACGAAATGGACTAATAATTCCTATGGCAAAGCATCACCTAAGTGATCAGGCTTGACACTGTGCTAATATTTGTGAATTCTTCACAAATGGTCATTATTATTACTAGTTTTTATAATCCAGCTATTTCTCCATTGTCTGTAGATAGGCAATTCAGCCTGGAGGTAGAATATATTAAAGTCTATAATGACAAATGTGAAATGCTTTTAAAAGTGATATCTATTTTCTGTCATTATTTCAGAATTGAGTACATTTTCCTCTGTCTTTCATTGGCTCTGAAATAGTGGGATTGGTTTGTGATTCTGGAAGATGCAGATTTTTATGTCAGGATAGATTTTTCATCAAAAGAGGGTTTTTTTCTGTATGATCAATGGCAACATTCTCCCTCCCCTGCTCTCCTTTATGATTTTATGAAAGCTGATCATATTTTATGTTACTAATAAATCTTCATGTTACCTTGTGGGATAAATTTAAAAAGAATGGTTACATGGTGCCAAATTTGCATGTAAATTCATCTTGTTTCTTAAATAACAGTGCTGAATGAGTGATGTGTCTATTTCTGGTGGCCACTAATGGTACTTCTGTGCTCCCGAAAGGCTTTCTATAGACTAAAGTGATCTTCCTTAAGTTTATAGGAGTCATTTGGAAATCAGAGTGTAGATTCTGATTCTGCAGTTTGGGATGGGGCCTGAGTTCTTGCATTTATAACAAGTGGCCAGCCTATATGGTTGCTGCAGGTCTATAGACCAAGCTTTACTAAGCAAGGCTCTGATAATTCCTTAAATTGACTAAGAGCTTTAAATAGATATGGATCCCTGAATTATACTCTCAGAGATTCTGATTGACTGAGCCTAGGAACCAAATGTCTATATTTTAAAGTATCTATTAAAATTATTTATTGGTAATTCTTATAGCATGCCTGGTTTAGGAACTGCCAAAATACATAGTTCAATTAAAGTATTCTGATTAGTCTGGACCGAGCCTATGTTTGTAAAGTCTATACTTTAGCCCCCAATTTGTAATGTATGTTGCAGCCCCATCAAACTACTTACAATTCCCTAAATGTATTAACTTTTCAAGTTGTGTCTCATTTGGTTAAAAAAAGAAATCAGATTTTCACTTTGTAATTGGAGAAAAGACAACTATTCTTAATGTTTCCACTCAGGCATTAAGTATCATCTCCTTCAGATAGCCTACCAGATGCTCCAGCCTAGTGGTTCCCAAATGGAGGTGATTTATTTCCCTCACTGCTTAGGGGACATTTGATAATGTCTGGAGACATTTTTAGTTGTCAAAACTGACAGCTTACTACTTGGCATCACTAGGTAGATGACAGGGATGCTGAATGTTTCTGCAATACATAGGGCACCTCCACAACAAAGAATTATCCAGCCCTAAGTATCAATAGTGCTGAGGTTGAAAAACCCTGCTTAGGCTGAGCGAGATGCTCCATTCTCTAGGTTCCTCCTGATTGCTTCCATCCTATTGCTTATCACATTTAATTTTCATTATCTGCTTTTCAGTCTCCCCAGTAACCTGTTTAATCTTTGTATGAAAGAGGGTCCATTTCATCTGTTTCCTCAGGACCAGTTGTTGAATTTTTAGTATGTATTCCCCAAATATTGAACAAAAATGAATGTATGGATAGATACCTGCATGTGTAACTGTATTTACAAATAAACTCATATGCAGCATTTTGTGGTAGGCAGATGAGCTAACCCATGCACCTAGACAGACTCATGGACTCTGGCTGGGGAGTGAGATGTGACTCTGGTCTGAAAGGCAGGATATCAAGTCATCAATCACCAACTGCAGAGTCAACCTCCTGAGAAAAACAATCTCCATTTATCGCTTGCCAATTGGAAGGAATACGATTGACTCAAACCAGCTGGCTGTGGCCTCTCCAAAAGGCTGTGACCCATTTAATCAGTTTGGAATGCATCCATAACTTTGAAGGTGGATCAGGACGGATGGCAATCATGGACGAAGTCAGCTAAGACCAGTAATCTCCCCATTTAAAGTGCTTGCTGTGAGAGACACAATGATTAAAAAAGAAAAAGCTATGTGAGTGGGGTCAGGGGTAAGGGTAGGAAGATGGGTCATTCTTTATGATTTCGAAAGCTGACAAACTGTGTTTAGTTTGGAAAGACCTGAAAAACCTCACATAACTCAGCCTGTGCTCCATTTCATCAACAGTGTGGGGAAATAATGAAACTGCAGTTCCTGTTTTCTGTCTGTCATCTAAGTCATTCCAGGGGTAGTAATCCTGGGTTGTGTCTTTCAGTTGAAGCCATTTCCCTGGAGGGATAGAGTTATTATTAATAAGACATACATCAAAGCTCATGTACTTTCGCCTACATGTTTTTGATTTTCCCTCTTACTAATGCATTTTCGCTGATCTCTTGGAACCTAGACAAACAAGGGATGTTCTTCAATGCTCAGAAAAGCTTGCTTCTAAAATTGAACTGCTATGCCACATGCAAAAATCAAGTCAAGGAGATTGGAAATGATTCATTACATTTGTATAGGCTATTCCTTACAAAGAGCACATATTCCATAATTTCAATATCACTTCACTGTAGTGAGCCACATGCCTTTCCAATTACCAAAAATGGAAAATATTCTATAATCTTAATTTCAAGTGTCTTCTCCCTAACCTTCCCCTTGTGGCTTTTCCATGCAATTCCTTTAATATTCCAATTTAATATTTCCTACAGCCCACCGAGGCTTAGGATCTATTGATCTTTCATTTTGCTCAGAGTTCCCCTCTCCTGGCCTCACTTAATCAGCATCAATTCCAAGATTTATTACTCATTCCTTTTCATACCCCCTCGGCCCTCTACATTTCCCCCCATTTATCATATTGGCCTGGCTAAACACAAGTTCTGGTTGTTTCCAACTCTCTTCCTCTTCTTCCCGTGTACATGAACATCTGAAGGTGTTTGGAGAAACATCCCTGACACGCATGTGCATACATGCAGACACATATGTTTACCCAGGTTTATGAGCCCTCCTTTAAATTTATGCTTGCTTACTTTGTGCTGCTTCAAAATCCAACTGAATTTTCTAGACCAGGGCTTGGGAAATGTTTTCTGAAGGACCAGATAACATTTAAAGTTTTGGGGGCCATTCTGTTTCTGTCACATCTGACCATCAAAGCAGGAAAGCAGCAATAGCAAAACATAAATGAATGGGTGTGGCTGTCTTCCAATACAGTTATTTACAGAAACAGGCAGTTGTCTAGATTTGGCCCATAAGCCGTAGTTTGATGACCCAGCTTTAGACCATTCAATCTTCTACTATCCTACATGAACATTTTATATCTACTCTCCTTGCCTCAAAACTTCTACACTTAGTCCCTACCCAATGCCAAGTCTTTGCTGTTAATCTTTCTCTTTGTTTTATTAAAACACTGAAAGCAATCAGAAAAGAAGTATCACATCTCCCATCTTCCCTGGATGTTTTCCCATTTTACTCTGCATTCCCTCCTCTGACTGTGGATGAAATATCCATGTTTCTGTCTGAGGTCAAGTCCTCTCCTTTTCTACCAGATCCCACTCCCTCTCCTCTACTTAAGGGAATGATCCAGCAATCTTCTCCTCTCTTTCTTGCATTATTAATTTTTCCTCTTTGCCAGATTGTCCATATTAGGTTTCACATATATTTTAATAGCTGCCATCTAACCAAAACCAAAGTAAAAAGAAGAAAAAAAACACATCCCTTTACCTCACATGCTGTTTTAGCTACAGCCCCATTTCTCTGCTCCCCTTTACAGCAAAACTTCAGTGAGTTATTTATATGAACTGTCTCCGTTCTGTCTCCTCCAGTTCTTTCTTGAACCCATTCCCATCAGATTTCCTTTTCCACAATTCAACTAAAACAGGTCATCAGGATTGAAGTATCCAGGTTATCTCCTCATTGTCAACTCTGATATGCATCATTTCAATCCTTATTTTAGTCCATATCTCAGCAACGTATAAGAAAATTGGTGATCATGCCCTATTTGCCACATTGCTTTCATATGGCTCCTGGAATCCACTCTCTTGTTGCCTCCTATATCTCTGCCTCTCTTTCTCTGGCTTTTCTTCATATCTCGCAGGTCCAATGTCACCTTCCCTAATCACTGTATATAAAATAGCAACCCAACCATAGTGCTCCCTATCTCCCTTACCTAATATTTTATTTTCTTCATAGCATTTATCACCATAAAACATTATACAATGACATATACTTTTTTGTTACCTTTGTCTTTTTCACTAGAATGTAAGCTCCATGGGTGCAGGGCCAGTTCGCTGTTGTATTCTAAACACCAGAATAGCTTCTGGCATGTAGTAGGCACTCAGTAAATAGTTACCGAATGAATGATGGATCTTTTAAAATCCTTCCACACGTGTAACCATATAGCTGCTCACTGCTACCTCCTCAATTTATTGTTCCCTCTTGCCTACAGAGCAGTCTAAAACTCAAAGTGGTTGAGTGATTGGTGTAAAATACATGGCCGGAAAGAAATATCCAAGGAAAATACATTCTATCATGTTTTTAGAGATGCCATCTCAGCCTTTGCTTAGCACCTGAAATATGGAAGCCTCACAGAAAACTATCCCATTTCACCTCTGAAGGGCTCTATTTATTAGAAAACCCTAAACTAATGTTCTCTCTCAATGCCCACCACATTTGATCCAAAATTTTCTATATTTTAGCCATAACTTTTCAATTCCACCTTTAAAAATTAAAACAAAATGTACTTTTGAAGTTTTGTAAGCTGTTTCTGTTGCCTTTATTTCCATTATATTCCAAATAAACTATCTTTAGTATCTGATGATGTCATCACCTTGCTTGAACTTTTGCTAGTCTCTTCAAGTTGTTCAGTTTTTTCTGTGTTCCAGTAGTACTGTGTAATTCTCATCATAGTGTTCAGTACTTCAATTTTTATTTGCCTAATGACAGGGTAATACCTTATTTATCTCATTGCCTTCCAAGCCAGAAACAAAGTCATGTTAATACTAAATTTTTGTAGACCTAGGCAGTATAATTGGAACTTTGTTTTAGGATTTCATTTAATCCTCAGAACCCTATGAGGTAAACAAGACATGCCCATTTTATAACTCAAGAGAATAAAGAACAAAGACCATAGTAACATCTCCATGGCAACTGCAGCTATTATACACTAGAGTGTGGACATATCACAACCAAGTCTGCCTGTCTCTAATGGCCATGCTCTTAAATACTATGTCAAACTCACATTAATTTTGAACAAAGAAAGAGAAAAATTAAACAGAAGAATCCCCAATGAACATGTTAGGGATTGATATCCTCAACAGAAGACATGTTTGTGTCTTATCATGTTCCTCGCCATGTCTACAAATTTACCATTTGTAAATAGGAATTTCAAAGATGTTATTATCAATTAAGATGTAGTTTCATTTGTGAATAAGATCTTTGAGGATACTATTTAGATAGGGTCAAATTGAGTCAAAGTGGTCCTTAATCCATATGACTGGAGTCCTTATAAAATATAGAGGGGTATCAAATGCAGACCTGGCCCACCCCAGGGCCCCAAGCCTCAGTGTCCCTGACTGAGTGGGTAAAAGCACACAATGAAAACTGGTGATGTATGGAGTAGGGAGTGGGGACCTACAGAGTGACCCCTGCTGGAATGAGCAGCAGGACCCCAAGGCAACCATCTGGAAAATACCTGCTTTCTCATTTGGAACCACAAGTGTTAAATATCTGGACAGCTGCCACCAGAGAATGTCTTCTGTTCTACCCTAGCAAACACCTTTCTGCAACGAGCCTCAGCAGTAACTCATGCCCACAATAGAATTCAATGTTGGGTTTAGACAGACTTGCCAACTTCAGTTGCTACTGGTCCTCCCTGGAACATAGCTCCTGCTAACTGAACTACATGGAACATCCTATGTATGTGGCAGAACTTGACACACTGACAAATCTAAAGACTTAAAGCCTCCAGATTGTTCCTAAGTGAGATAAACCCTGAAACCCAGAAGTACTGGTCTCTCTAAGAATGACAACCAGTTTCATTCCTCTGCCCCGTAATTTGATGACCCTTTTCTGTAAGAAATTAGAAAAGTGGTTGTCCAGATATCCCTCAAGATTGAGAGAATTATCAAATAAGAAGGAGGAGTTATAACTGAGAAGTCGGGGTTTAGCTGATGGTTTTGATAATTGAATCACTATATAAATGTTCCTTTTTTACTCTCCAGCATATTAGAGTAGATGAAGGGAAATATCTGAAATCTCAACTGTAATCCAACTGCCTTGATCATTGATGGATATTGTATAGGATTTAATCTTGCATCCTTATGATTGTAAAAACCTTGTGACTGACCCTCACTTACACCCATTTTATCTAGTTTTTCAACCTTGGAGTCTTATGATTACAAAGATACCCCCTAATGTTTATTAATGAAGTAAACATTGGGTCAGATAGGTCATCTGATCTGCTTCATGTCTAGCCATAAACTCTTTCTCTCTTTGCAAAAAAAAAAAAAAAAAAAGATAGAGGAAATTTGGATTATTCAGTCAGAAGAATCCAGAGAATGAGATAGTTTGTCAAGTGAGATTTCAGGTATTTCCCTGAAATCCTTGGAGTTCCTTAACTTGCACTTCTTGCTGACAAGATACACCAGATTGTTACAGACTCTTGGAAAAAGCATTGCCTGACAAGACCTTGATTTTGGACTTCTAGTCTTCCAAATGGTGATACAATAAATTCCTGTTGCTTAAGCCAACCATTGAGTGGTGTTTGTCATAGCAGCCTTAGCAAACTAAGATACCATATCCGTCTTTCATCACTTGGTCTGGCCTGCTGGAGAAATAAGACATAATTAGGTTCATTCTCTCAATGCTGATCTTGTCAGCCTTTGAAGAGGACAACCATGATCTCACATGATCTTTCTCTGAGATTATTTTGCTGCCTTATCCATTGCTGAATTCCAGGATCTCCAGCTGATTTGTGTTTCCAGACATCAACTGTCCAAGGGAGCATAGGTCTATGATGTCTTGCTAAAATGGGTCTGAGGCAGAAGAGTGTAGTAATAGTTATTAAGACCCTGCCCATACTTGATTGAAATCTGGGTTTAGTACCCACTGGATGCTGCTTTTAGTTCTGTAGCCTAACTTCTATGTGAATCAGTGTTTTCATCTGTAGAATGGGGATAATATTATGTAACATCCTCAAGGATTTTTAAGAAAATTAAGCTTGCTAATATTAGGAAAGTGCTTAGGGAAGTGTCCAGTGCATGGCAAATACTAATTAATTACTTTCTAAATAAAATTGATATCTCTGCTCCCTCTGAGCCCAACTTTAGCAGTGCTATGAGAGGGGCACTGGGCTTTGTAGTGAGTTATTTCTTTGGAAAAAGCAGAGGCGACACAATTTAGACTTTGTCCCCTGGGGCTGATGATTTCTTCTGACTGATTTGCACAGCCAACTCAGAGAAGAAAAGGGGAAAAAAAATCTACCAAATACCTAGTCAGTTCAGTTAAACATCAATTTGACTGATTACTTTAAAATGAGCTGACTGGCAGCTTGCCTAAAGAGATCAGAATGACTTGTTTTGGCATTACCTGCACAGGATGAGTACTGACAAGTGGTTTTTAAATTTAGGGAAATAGAGGCTGTGTTGACAGTGCCAGGTTCTGGCTATGCTGGGGGCCGTGACTCGCAGGGCACAAAGAGGAAATTGCTGGGCTAATTAGAGTCCTCTTGGTGGCCAAACATTGTAATTCGTGGATTTGGAAACTTGAATTGATTCTGTTTTCTGTTTTGTGGCAAAATGTGCTGGGTATAGGCTTGCCTGACTGCTACATAGCTAAGTGGACACAGGAGACATGACTGCTGCTTACTATCATACCAACAAAAACATTGCCCCTCTGAGCTTTGATGCCTCTGTCTTCTTTGATTTTTCTCCCCTGTGCACATTGTAAGTACACTCTAGTGAATGCTGAACTGGGGTGTTAATGTGCACTGAACTAGACTAAGCCTCCTGTATTAGACAAAACAAAATTGAGAGGCATGGGTGACCCAAAAACAGACTCACTTTCTGCAGGAACAGTATGATTAAGAAGGTAAGAGTTGCTCCTTTCAAGCTTTTCTTAGGCAGGAACTAATGACAATACCAAAATCTGGTGCTCCCGTATGGGGAACATTAGGCAATTTCTCACCAAAAAACAATGTTTGACAGACTAGGTAAGCATCTCCCCAGAAGACAGACTAAAGTATGTGTGTGCATGTGTGTATTCTAATGGGTGTGGACTCTACACACTATAATTAGCTACATGATAATTGTGTTATGAGTCAGCTTGGTTAAACCATGGTAGGTATTCAGTTGTTTGGTCAAGCATGAGTTTAGAAGCTTAGTGAAGATATTTTGTTGACTTTAATTAAAGAAGATGACTCTCCACACTGTGAGTAAGCTTCATCCAGTCAGTTGAAAGCTTAAGAGCAAGGAACTGAGGTTTCCAAAGAAAGAAATTCTGCCTCAACACTACTATATGAATTCCTCTCTAATTTTCAAGCCAACCAAAACTCCCCTATGGATTTCTGATTCACCAGCCACCACAATTGCATGCCAATTCCTTAAACTCCAACAATGTTGCCTTCCACCTCCAAGGAATTGTGGCTGAAACTGTGCCTGTGATTAAGGAGTGGGTTATTAGCATCAGAAGTGTATAGAAGCTTATATGGAAGTTGCATCCATCTTCTGTCTCTTCATGCCTTTACGTGAGCAAGCTCTGCCTGTGCCTTTCCTTCCCATTGGTATAGTAACACCTATAACCTTGCTCTTCAAAGTGTGGGCCCAGTGGCAGCATCATCATCCAAGAGCTTGTTAGACATGCAAAATCTCAGAGCCTACCTAAGTTTTAACAAGATTCCTAGATGTTTTGTATATACTTTAAAGTTTTAGAAGTACTGGGATAGAATCTTATTTCCCACAGAATTGTTGACAAGTGGTAGAAGAGTTGATTTTAATGCAGTAAATTAGATAATTTTGGGTTTCCCAGGAGTCAAGTTTTATATAATATTGAATGACATTTGATGTGGCTGTTCTCTTTCCAGTTCTTTTTCAGTTTTCTAGCACTAAGCTAGATGCTTTAAACCTCTTTAATATTTGCACCTCTCCATTTTCACAAGGCATGTACAGATTCAGCAACCTTTGGTAGCCAACAGTGTCTAGCTAAAATTTAACAGTATTACTTTTTATTATATTTTTGACTGGTCTGTATTGTAGTATATGAGTTGACTTCCTGTTTTAGTTTGCCATGATGCTATAACACATGCCACAAATTGCATTGGCTTAAACAATAGGAATTTATTGGTTTTGAGGATAGAAGTCCAATATTAAGATATTGTCAAGGCTTGCTTTCTTCTGTATTCTGTAGCATTCTGGTGCTGGCTGCTGGCAATCCTTGGGGTTCCTTGGCTTTCCCATCACATGGTGATGTCCTTTCTTTTCTCTTCTGGGTTCTTGATGACTTCAAGCCCCTGGCTCCTTTCTGTGGATTTCTTTTTATAAGGCCTCCTGTAATACAAGACTAAGGCTCACCCTACTTCTGTTGAAGACACCTTAACTAAAAAGTAACATCTTCAAGCGTTTCTATTTATAATGGGTTCACACCCACAGGGATATGGACTAAGATTAAAAAACATGTCTAAATTGAGGTACTTAATTCAATCTACTATACTTTCCTTCAATGGAATGTTATAAAGCTTATTTTACAAACAAATTTACTTCCATTAATAATGTGAGTTGGGTTTACTTGGAAGTTTTAAGTAAATAATAATAACTGTGGTGCATGGATAGGGCAAAAGTCATGCAGATGGAGTTTAAATGACTGTGGTTAGTCAAACATTGATATAGAGGTCTGAAATTCGTGTTTGACCTATAGCAGTGCTTCTCAAACTTTAACGTAAAATTGTGCTACCTGGAGCTAAAATGAAGTTTCTGATTCAAATTCTACTAAGTCGAGAATGTGGCTATAGGACCTCTGATACTGTACTTCCAACAAATGTCAGGATGATACTGGGTGCCAATACACTATTACTATGCACCACAATTTGAGTGGCAAGTGCCTAAGGGAAAGAAGCCAAAGCATCCTCAACTGCTGTGTGCAGAAATATATCTTAGAGTTCCTCCTGATCCAACCAAGTTCACCAAGGGTTTATTTACCATGTGTCATTAAATCAATGCTTATTGGATTTAATGGAATCAGTGTTCTTAAAATTTAATGTTTATTAAGATTCACCTGGAATGTTTATTAAACCACAGTTTGCTAAGCCTACTAGAGTTTTTTATTGAGTAGGTCTCAGGAGTCTCCTGAGAATTTGAATTTCTGCACATTTCAAAAAAAGCTGATATTGCTAGTCCTGAGACCACACTTTGAAAACCATTACACATACTTTCTGTCTGTTTGTCTCTCTCTTTCTTTTTCTCTCTCCCTCTCACTCCAATATATATACAAATTGGTAGATAGATAGACATACAGATAGGTATCCCTCTTAAACTAGTGGTGGCAGTGATGAGTTGATAAATTGTTCTCAGCAATATATCACCTTGATTTTATTTAAATCTGGCCATATTTTACTAAGTCAGCAAACTACAGATCCTTCCGGTGTCACAAAACAAACAGACAATGGAATCTACATGATTCCAGGAAAGGGTGGGAAAACTGTAGCCTGTCCAAGGTGCCTTACAATTAAAGTCTATATAGAGATGCCTGTTCAGCAGGTTAAATTTTATATAGATGATGAGAAGGGAACACTGAAACTCTGAAGCGATGGCATGTACTGAAGAGTAAGTTGGGTGACTATTCTAGGAATGCTATGTGAACATAATGTATACTTGAAATTTCCCCATGTAAAACTTCAGCTGATCAACTCCCTGCCTTTGCAGGTACTGTCCTTTCAATCTGCAATGGAATTGCATCTCCTCCTTTCATCTCTCTTCAGTCTTGGCTCAAGTAACATCTCTTCCAAAAAGGCTTCCCTGAACACCATATCTGGGAGTATCAGGCACCCTTCTTTCTCAATGCTTCCAAAATACACTACAAATATGTTTACCATTACATTCTCACATTATTTTGTAATTGTCTGTATACGTAAATCTTCATATTTCCAATGTTTAGCAAAATATCAATAACACAATAACATATAGTGAGCATGTGTTAAATGTTGAAAGAATATGTGAGTAAGAGATATGTTGTATGTTATTTCTAAATTCTG
Organism: Tamandua tetradactyla; assembly: GCF_023851605.1. Classification (NCBI taxonomy): domain Eukaryota; kingdom Metazoa; phylum Chordata; class Mammalia; order Pilosa; family Myrmecophagidae; genus Tamandua; species Tamandua tetradactyla. Next base: position 18,586,899 of record NC_135345.1, read on the forward strand.
AGTTGCTTTGTGCTCTTGTATACAACCTGGTCATTCCCTGGAATTTTGGGTATCTGTGTGATACCCGAGACTCAGAGTTAGAATTCTGCAGCTCTCAAAGTCAGCATCATCCCAAACAGCAATTGTTAAAGATGCTGAAAAAGAGATCAGACTTCAATTAGAGATATGAATGAACCTGATCTGGATAGACTAAGGTAAATCAGAATATATGGTTAAAGATGACATTAACTGTATTTTAAAACTTCAACTTCTGTATGAGACCAAAGAAAGAGATGTCTAAAATTTTTATTTTCTGTAGCACACTATCCAATTTAATCTGTATGGTCAATCTATTCAAACAGCCTAATTACATGGAATCTTGAATAAGGAATGAGATCCTGTTGTTTTGTATAGGTTAATGTACTATACGCCAATACACCTCATTGTAATGTACTCCAATACATCCCTGAGTAATTTAGGCAGAAAATTAAAAAAAAAAATTGCAAAGTCCCCTTGAGGGACTTGGGAAAGATGTGGAAGTACTGAACTTCCCCAACTGGAAAGTTCTTGATATTCTCATAAGAAATGGGGACTGCCAATTTAATAAGCTAAGACCTTGATCTTAGGGCTTGCCCTTAGGAAACTTATTCCTGCAAAGGAGAAGCTAAGCCTGTTTATAGCAATGCCTAAGAATCACCTCCAGAGAACATCTTTTGTTGCTCATATGTGGCCTCTTTCTCTCTAAGCCAATTCTGCTTGGGAATTGGACATGACTCCCAGGGATGTAAATCTCATGACAATATGGGACATGACTCTCAGGGATAAGCCTAATCTTGGCATCATGGGATTGAGAAAGCCTTTTTAATCAAAAGGGGAAAAAGAGATGAAACAAAACAGAGTTTCAATGATTAAGAGATTTCAAACAGAGTTGAGAGGTCATTTGGGAAGTTATTCTTCTTACATATATAAATACTCTTTTTCAGTTTCTGCTGTGTTAGAATAAGTAGAAGGAAATACCTGAAACTGTTGAGCTATAATCCAGTAGCCTTGATTCATGATGATGATTGTATGATTATATGGCTTTTATGGTGTGACCATGTGACTCTGACAGCCATGTGACTGACATTCCTTCTATCCAATGTTTGGGCAGATGAGTAAGAAAATAAACTCAATAAATAAGTAAATAATATGGGAGATAAGGGATATGAGATGTTTGAAGTGTTCTTTTCTATTTTTATTCTTATTTCTACTTTTTTTTGAGTTATGAAAATGTTAAAAAATTGACCATGGTGATGAGTCCACAACTATTTGATGATACTGTGAGCTACTGATTGTATACTTTAGATTATTGTATGTATGTGAATGTATCTCAATAAAATTATATTAAAAAGAAAAAAAATTTAGTCACTAATTTCAAAATCAGGCTGGTCAAGATTATTCATCAACTGCATTGAAGCTCCAAGAAGATTACAAGGGATAATTCAGTTGCATTTTAAGCAGGGCTAGAGATACAAAACTCAGAAATATTTCTGAGAAAAGAATGCTTTGCCTAGTAGCAAAAGTAAATCTTGTTCATTTGCCAACAACAAAAGATTTAATCATAAAGAGCAAGATTTCTCAACACCAGCCCTATTGAAACTTTGTACTGGATGATTCTTTGTTGTGGAGAGAGCAATCCTGTTTACTGTAGATTTGCAGAATCCCTGGACTGTGCCCACTAGATCTCCCTGCCACCAACTGTGATGACCAAAAACACCTTTGGACATTGACAAATATTCCCTGGGAGGCAAAAACTGATTGAGACCCACTTATAAAGTAGAACCATAATATATATATTTATTCTTCTGTTGATAGACATTTCAGTTGTTTTCAGGATTTAGCTAGACTATATTCAGCTCCAAAGAACATGTGTATCTATCTATGTATCTATCTATGTATCTATGTATCTATCTATCTCTATTTCTATCTCTATCTACCTACCTATATATATATATACATATATATATTTACATATCTATCACCTATGTCTATCTGTCCGTTTTTCTATCTATCTCATCTTTCGTCTATCTATCTATCCAACCAACCATCCATCCGTCCATCCATCCATCCATCCGGCCATCTATTTTTACCTTAATCTCTTTCACTTTTCTTTGTCCTGGAAATTTCTAAACCACTGAGGGAAAAATATTATCTGTAATTAGGAAAAGGAGCTCTCATGCCACCAGTGTGGGTAAGAAGACTGAGCACTCGAAGCAGAATGCTTCTCAGTGTGGTGAACATATCTATTAAAAAATGCTTGTCACGGAAGAAATAGTGTCAGGACAACTACATTTCTCTTACTGTTATCTGCCACATACATAATAGTGTAGGTCTTCTAGCTCCCATATTAGTTATTTTTTCATCTGTATAATAGTATTATAATAGTAGTTAATTTACAAAGCCATTCAGAAGACTCATGGAAAACTACCTGTAGAGTGATTTATTATAATGCTTAGACAAAAAATATTAACAGCCAAATAGGCCAACTCTATTCAAAGACAAAATTAAGGCCAGTGCAGCTGGAGCAGTATCAGTGAGGGGGAGAGAAGAAGGAGATACCATAATAGACGAAGTAGTCATAGGCCAGATCATATTGGGCCTTATAAACTAGGCAAGGCGGCTGGCTTTTAAGAATGAAGAAAAACTGCTGGGGGGTATAAGTCAGGAGGGTAAATTTATCCTGTTTATGCTTTGAGGAAATCACTCTGGTTGCCTTGCAGAGCATGGACTAAAAGGGGCAAGAATCAAAGTGGAAGACGAGTTGCAGTTGCCGGGGTATTAAGAGATATTTGTTGATGGGGCCTGGACTAGGGTCTTAGCAGTCACAATAGTGAGAAATTGTCAGATGCAGACCATATTTTAGAGGCAGCACTGATAGAATTTGCTGGTGGATTGCTGAACAGCAGAAAACAAAGAAAGGAATCGAGGACGATTCGTAGGCCTAAGTTAGTGAATACAGCAGATGATGGTACCTTTTACTGAGCTGGGAAAACTATAAAGGAACAGGTTTGGGGCAGTTAATTAGGATTTTTGTTTTAGCATACAAAGTTTGGAATGTTTGTTAGGCAAATATGCAGAAATGTTGAGAAGGTACAGAGTTTAAAACTTGGGTAATAACACAGAGCTTGTGATTCACATTTGGAAAATGTGAGCATTTAGATTCTATCTAGTGCCCTAAAATTGGATGATATTTCTTAAGATGAGCTTATAAATAAATAAGGGATTGCCTCTTGGTACACTAGGGGATGGAGAAGTAAACAGTGCAGGTTTGGCTGAAGAGGGTACTCGCATCTTTCAAGATGTTATCTAAGGATGTCATTGGGTCTGGGAGGGACTGGCCAAGAGGAGCACCAGGGAGGATGGATCCTTTGTCCAGAACTCCAGGCACACCAGATGGAACCTTCAGGCAGAGCCAATGGGCATCTAAGCAATAAGCTGTGTGGGCAGGTGCTACGTAGCTAAAGAAGCCTACCTTCCAAGCTGACATTGAATATGTCTCTGTTCTTGAACCCAACCTCAAAAGATAGAACTTCAGGCATGTTCCAAAAATAGTTGGAATTCCCAAAGCTTAGACATGGAATAGCGCAATTAACCAAAACTAAGTTGACCTAAAGAAAATAATGAAATGAGATTTGTTTTGGGTGGCCTGAGATTTGAACCCATTCTAATCGCTGATGGCATAAATGTACTTTCCTGACTAATAGAGAAAATGTTCTTTGCTCATTATTTTTCCATTCCCAAGGAATGCTTGCATTTGCCTCATATATACATTTTAGAGGGTGATTTTTTTTTAAATATATTTTCTGCATTGTGATGAGTTAGGAAACCATCTCTCTCTGCCTGGAGTCATGAATCTGACATAGTTAATACAGTGAAATCTGCTATATATTTAATCAGAGATAGTTAATTTGATTTTCTAAAATTAAGCAGAGCATGTTTGCCATTAAGATAGAGAATTGTTGCATTTCTGAAGTCACTCTGCATACCCCAAAAGGGCTTTATTGGATATGAATAATAACAACTTAGAAATATGTTGATGATTACTAGCATCTGATTGCTCTATAAAGGAAAAAAAAAAACCCTGACAAGCATGAATGGTGACACATGATGGCCAGAATTTTAAAAATTTATGATCATTATAACACAAGAAATAATTATGAATAATAAAAATCAGTTACAATAATTAACTGTAATGAATGCTCATGGTAAGCTAAATGAGCTGTAACAATTTAAGGCAATGGCACATAATTTGCATTTTGTGTTATGTCAGATCATTTTCTCATTAGAGAGAGAAAGAGGGAGAAAAAGAGAGACACATTGATGGAGGAGTCAGGAAGGAACTGGAGAAGAAAAAGCAAAGTTAACTGTTTAGGTTTCTATATTGCTATCTTCTAAAGACATGTACAAATACTGCAAATTGCAATGTTTAGATTTTGTACCATTTCTAACTTCTTTAAGAATGCTGATAATACGAGAAAATAAAAGATGGTCAGTGTAGGAAACATTTGAATCCGCCAAACTTGAGTCTCAACCCCTAACTGCCCCCTATGAATTATTTAACTGCAGTGTGTTGAATTTTGTACCCCAGTTGGGACATGTTCTTGGTCTTGGTCCACATTCTGGTGGGTGTGGACCAACTGTAAATAAGATCTCTTCAAGATGTTACTGCAGCTAAGGTGTGACCCAGCTGAATCAGGCTAGGCTTTAATCCAGGTAACCGGAGTCCTTTATAAGTAGAGTACAAATCAGATGGAGAAATAAGCCATGGGGAGCAGCCAGAAGCTGGAAGTCAATGGAACCTGGGAGAGAAGGGAGAAGATGCTGCATGTGCATTGTCATATGATGGAAAAGCCGAGGGACACCAAAGTTGCCAGTCAGTCAGAAGATATCCAGGGAGGAAGCAAGCCTACTAATCTCTGAAATTGTGAGCCAATTAATTCCTGTTGTTAAACCAACCTACTGTTTGATGATTGCTGTATCAGTTGGGAAAATAAAACAATAACCTATGCAACTTTCTTGGCTGACCTAGTCCTGTTACTTTGGTAAAACACAATAATTATAGCTATATCCTAAAGCTATGTGAATAAATATGTAGCATTAACAGCCAGTGTTCACTATGCACCTGGCATTCTCCAAGAAACATTCACATGAACTAAATCACTTAGTCCTTCTAACAACCCTAATCAGTAAGTACTCGATCTCTCTTACAAATGAGAAAATGGAGATGCAAAGTGACTGACTACAAATGGTGATGGAGTGGGATTAGATACTGGGGCAGTCAGGCTCCAGTATTCATAACCTTTAACTACTGCTCTAAGCAGGCTTTCCTTAAAAGCTTCAGTACATTCAGCACAGTACGTGGGACACACTTAAGAGTTCAGTGAGGTCAGGTTTCACTATTTTTCATATTACCTTTGTGTGCATGATAGGGTTTGCATTTACATATGTAAGTGGGCCTTGCTATAATTAATTCAATTTTGCATGCTGAAGGGCAGCATTTGGGGATGGCTTTCAAATCCCCCCAGCAGAATGTTCTTTTCCTGCAGTGACCTTGTATTTTAAGATGACAAGTTTACCTCAATGTGAGGTTTTCGGTTGTGTGATAAGCAGCATTTAAGAGGACTGTCATCTCCAGTTCTGAGCAGCATGTTCTCCCTGAGAGCTAGCAGGACTGAAAGACCATCACTTATCATCCAGCAGAGGGCACCTGAGATGACCCCTCCCCACTCCTACCCGACTTCGCACAGGACCATCTCTTTGACTCAGCTGGTTCAGACTTGGCTGGTACCCGACTTCAGGGTCTCTCTTGGGGACCCCAGGATGGTATTGAAGTGTGGGGAGAGATTGGTTCTGTCACTCTGGAGTGGGAAGACAGGAGGCCTGATTGGTTTAAGTCTCATTTTATGTGTTTGTATAATTCAAAAAATCAGGATTTAAGGATGATTTTAATTGCTGAATCATTATATATATGCTCCTTTTTGCTTTCTGATATATTGGAATAGGCAGAGGGAATACCTGAAATATCTAAATTGTAATCCAGCTGCCTTGACCTCTGACAATGATTGTATAGCCCTTATGTTCTGCCCCTGTGATTGCAAAAACCTTGTAAATAACCATCATTTGTACCCAGTCATCCAGTTTTTCAACTTTAGAGTCTTGTAATCACTAAAGACAGCCCCTAACGTGTATTAATGAAGGATCTTGGGTCTGTCCAGAATTAACCCACCCCAACTCCAAAATTATCTTGATAACCTAGACTGGTTCTAACCAAAATGGGCCCACCTGACATGTGCAATAACTTAGATTTTAATCTACAAATCACCTATAACACCTCACTCCACTATTTTCTTACATACCTTCTCTAAACATGTAATAAATCTGCTTAAGACTAATAATTGGATCACCTCTAATTACATCATCTGGGGCCACTGTGCTCATTATCCTAAACCTGGCCAATTTTTTCTCTAATGAAACTATCAGAATTACTATAGTTCAAGGAAACAGATTTGGGGCCCTTAGGCCATCTGCTATCCTACTATACACCTAGTAACAAATTCTTTCTCTCTGAAACCCCGGTGTGTCAGGAACTGGTTATTGACCACATTTGGGCAAAAGAATCCATGGCCTTTGTCCAGCAATATTTGGACATTTTGCAGATGATATACACTCCCATGCATACCCATTCAGATAATGTTGGAAGAGAATACTCTTTATATTCCTTCAATTTTAAATTACGAACATTGAAAATAGAGCATCATCCTTAAAACTCCATTTTGTTACTTTTCATTTCATCAGGAGTCTTGTAAAATGGTAAAGGTTTGGGCTTTTCACATCCGCTGAGAAACCTGGCCTGGTTTTGCTGTGATCAGAGATGGAACTAGGAACTGTCCAGGTGCAGATGGGCTGACTCTTTCTATTGTATTGGGACATACAAAACCCAAAAATAGAATAAACAAGCTCTGAATGGGATTCTTCATTCTGTGTGTTGGCCCCTTTCCCTAGATGCACACTTTTTCCTAAAGAAGCAATGAATCCAGCCCCAGGCCCCTCCTCTCCAGTGCCACAGCCAGCTCTTTATTTTCTCCTCCCCCACCCCAGTCCAGGGCTCTCCAGTTCCCACCAGCTCCCACGCTTCTATTTGCTCTCTTTAGGGCTGTGCCTGCTTTAGGTTATCAAACCACTAAGCACACAGCTGGGAACTTTACCCAGCCCAGAGCTCCCAGAGCCCCCAGAGCCTGCCGAGCCCCTCCTAGAATCCCCCAGGGAAAAAAGAATGTTTTCCTTCCCTCTCTCTCCCTTTTGAGGATGTGCCTCCACTTGTCACACAAATGCCTCTAGGCAGAACAGAGGCAAGCAGGAATTTGCTTTTAAAGAAAAGAAAGAAGGAAAGAAAAGAGGGAGTAAAATTCTCTTTGGCAGTATTTCTCCTTTTGGCAAATAGCTCCAGCTCCAAGTTCCCAGGGCAGTCACAGGGCTGAGTTTAAGCTTTGCTCCATTTTCATCTTTGGGCAGAAAGTCAGATAGGGAACCTGCCTGGGATTTGGATAGTCTCTTTCCCTGAAAGGGCATACTTGTTACCCAGTGGTTGCAAATATTTCACATATGAAAAAGTTGCTTTTTGATTGATGATAATCAGAAAGGATTTGGTGGGGTACTTTTTAGCATGCACAGAGGCCCTTACTCACAGTTGGATTTCGCTTTAGGCAAAACAGAAAAATGGAAAGAGAACAGCCCTAGATTGCCAATTATCTCAGGTCCTTACCAAGAATTGATTTATTCTCATTTCTTTGTTGATTGTTTTGTTCAAGGAAAGAGAGAGAGAAGGAGAGACAAAGATGTATAGAGAGACAGAAAGAGAGAAAGAAAAGATCCCTTAATTGATTAAAATTTTTAGCCAAGAAGTGAGAATATTATTTATCTTTGCTGAAACATAGGATTTCAGTGGTCTTCCTAGAACCAAAAGAATACTCAGGATTCAGCATTCAGTCTTGCCATTCTCCCAAAGGACCTAGTGAAACAATTGGTGTGCCTTAAGAGAGCAATATATAGTCAGGTCGTTTGAGCCGATTTTAAACAAAGAGTTCAAAGTCCACCTAGTCCAAGAAACTAGATTTGTTGTTTTTACATTAATTGTATGTGTTTGTTAGAAAGGACAAAGTACATTTTTCTCTACACCAAATACTTTCATGTCAAACAAGGACAGTAGGGCATCAAAACGTGTATCCTCACAGGAGTGGCTTCAAACTACTTCTTTTGATAATATTCTGCCTGACATGCTCAGTGCACTCATCACATCAAAGCTGATTGTCTTTTAGAAAAAATAATACAAGAACAAGGAAGAAGCTCTTTATTTTTGTTTTCCTTAGAAATGCATGTTTCAGTTCTCTCTCTATTTTTTAAGTCATTGATGTATTTTGAAAAGAAGACTTTCAATAACCTTGAGTAGGGATGCAGAATGCAAAAAAATTTCTGAACAGCATAGACACTGACAGATTTTACAAAAAGTTGTTAGAAGAGTTCACTTTGTGGCAGTGCTATAAAATGTTTAAGGCTGACCTCAGGGGTCATGAGCAGAATGAAGGTTTCAAATTACCTTCTTTTCTTGGATGGTGATAAGTTGACACAGTGCGTGAAGTACACCATCTTTTCTATTACATTTCTATTTCCTATGTTCTGGCTTTCTGATGTATCTGAGCTGTCACAGGTGGTTTCCTTTGAAAGGAGATGAGTAGTTGAGATCAAGAGCAAATGACTTTCTTAGAAGGATCTACAAAATGCTGATTAAATTATTAGCACCGATGGAGACACATTATGGAAGAAAAATATATAGGCTGAATATAGGTTTATGTCCTTTCATACTTTGTCCAAAATGCCTTTTATTAGACAGACAGCTTGGAAATGAGAATGAAGGGTTACACAAATATTTGTCTCTAATGGAACAAAAGATAATAGTTTGGATAAAAATAAATAATAGGCTCTGAAGATTTTTGCACCTATTTCATAACAGTTCTTGGAATGAACAGCAAATGGATGGAGTGGGAATGCTGAAAGCTACTGTCACTTTTCTTAGGGTACAAAAAATCAACTGGGAAAAAGTAAATCCCCAACTGTTCTGCTGGAGATACATACTGAAAGGATAAGAACCCAAGCAAGAAAGGAGTGAGCAGTAAAGCCTTCCTAGAAAAGGAAACCACTGAATTTATTTTTACCTATGAAGTATCTTTAAGGAGTACAGCATATGGGAAACTTCATAAGGTTGGTAAATGTCAGCCAATTTGCCTAACAACCTCAGTTCTCCTTTTTAGCTAAAACTTCCCTGGACTTAGTATGAAATCTCAGAAAGATGACTAGACTTTTATGGTTTGCAGATGCGTTCATGTTTGTACTGGGATGGATATAGGTTCCAATACTTATCACTGTTGGAAAGTGTCTCACTTTATCCTGGGCCCCCTTTTCTTTTCCTCTATGTTGTCTGCACAGGTCATCTCTTTTGTGTCACTGGCTTCAATCACTGGCTGTTTCTAGATGAAGTAAATTGTATCTGCAGCCCACACATTTCTGAATTCCGGAACTATATAACCTTTCCTCTTCATCTATTCTCTTCTAGAAAGTCTTAAAGATATCTCTGAAATCAAGTCAGAACTCTTTTTGATGAGCGCTACCATCATCCATCCAATTATTTTAACAAGAAACGCCATGCTTTTACTTAAGATTCCTCTGCATCTAATTGGTACGATTGCAAAATTGTTCCTGAGTCTCCATTCCAATTCTGTCTAAATACTGTAGTTAGTGTTGTTGTTTCAAAGCATAAATTGAATAGTCTGATCATTGGATCCCATCTTAAAAACCTCAAATGTCTTCCTATTACTCTATCTGGCCTAAAAATTATGGTATGGGCTAAGTCTAGCTTACCTGCAGCTTCATTTCTCATCTGCTCATGCAAAACTACACTGGCTTTCTTGTGTTTCTTTGGTTGAATCCCCTTCCTCCTGCTACAGGGACTTTGCAGACATTTTTCCTTCCATGTGGAAGGAACTAATGTTCTTCCTTTCTTTCTTTAATCGGTTATTTCTGTGCATCCTTCAGATTTCAGTTCAATTGTCCTATCTTGTGTGAAGCCTTCCTACTTTCCTGACAAAGTCGAGCATGTCAGATCTTCTCATAGTGCTTGAGACATGCACGAACCTCTCTGCTATAACATGGGTTCCAGTTTCTGTTCATGTTCCATCTTCTACATTCAACATACATCTAGGTACATAGTGAATGCTCAAAAAATACTTTTCTAGAGAAAGAAGCAATGAAGAAAGTAGTGAATAGTTTGACTCTTTCCCAAAAAACACTGAGTTCTTTGTTGGTGAGACCCTTTCTTATTTTGCTGGCTTATCACCAGTACCCAGTATATTACTAAGAATGTAAACATTTTCCCCTTGAAAATTTTATCCTAGAGACACAGACTTAATAATCATTTGGGTAACTGGCCCTGGGCCGAGGGCTCAGTAAGTAGAGTTGCAGTTGCTACCCATGTTGAGTCTCTAGCAAGATAATAAGTATAAGCAGCTGTTAAGGAGGAGTTGAATCAGGAGACTAGCTAACATGAAAGTGATCATGTGGCCCTTAAGAGGTAAACAGAGTGACCTTGGCTGCTAAATTTCTGGTTTCTTTTTTGCACTTGAAGGCTGGGAACCCTTTGATTTCAGTCTTTGGGTGCTGCAAAACATCTACATTCCTAAAATAAATTTCATCCCATTCTTCTTTTTTAATACTGAGGTTGTTGACATGAGCTTTTACTCCTTGTAGTCAAAATAACTCTAAGGAGAAAAACGTGCCTCTGGGAGATGACTCTGAGTGGCAGGTTTACTCCCTCCCCTGCTGTGCTTGAGTCCTCTACTTCCTCCTTTATACCCCTCCCTGACCTCTCACTAGCCCAAGTGTGTATAAAGAATAACAGTGAAGGGCAATGTTTTGCTGGCCTGGCCTGGGATGGAATAATAGGGGTTTTGCTAGATAAGTGAAAGTGCAACCACAAAAGCAGCAGCACCTATCACCACTTAAAATTTGTTTGTTCTTTACCTTGTGCCCTCACTCTGCTAGGTTTGCCTGAACACCTCCCTATTCTGGCTTTCCTTCTCCCCCCATGGTTGGGTTTGGTATCCTCCTTAGTCCTTTTTGCATCTGATCAGTATGCTTACCATGTTGTTTTATAATTGCTTTGATCAGTCTTTCTGACCATGTGGTGAACCCCTCTGAATTTGAAGATCCTAATAATAATTTTCATATCAAAGATGTGATATGAATCACATATGAATGAAGAAATGGATAAAAAACATTACCTCTCTAATAATTTCAACATGACTAAGGTGTTTAGTGCTTATTAGCTGCCACTTATTTTTCTAAGTCTGTTTAATCTATTAAGCTCATTATAGATTCTGTTTATGAGTTGCAATCTAAGAACTCTGGATTCCTAAAACTACATCTTTTCAATTAAGTTTCATCTCTTCAGGGAAGCTGAGTTTAATTATTACTCTGTGCTTTATTTGTTTAGATATTGGGTAAATCATTAAATCCCGTGAGGATCAGTTTTCTCTCACATAAAATGAAGTTAGCATCACTCATCTCTCAGCATGTTGGACAGATATAATTGTATTTTCCTCACTTTATGTACCAATGGGGTGTATTATAAATCCTTACCATTCTCTTAATTTTTCAGATCAATGAGACACATGACAAAACAAGTAAGGATGAGAGAGTCTTGGGTATAGGGAAGATAATGATTAAAATTGCTGAGACTCTCATGATGAAAAAGGATATGGCATTGAGGGAAGGAAAGTCAGTGAAAAAGGAGAAGGAACAATGGATTGGAGGTCATGATGCAGCAGAAGGATTGTTAAAGATGGTAGAATAAGTGAGCTAGAAAGAAAGGAGATGTTGATAAAAATAGGTTATCATAAAATATATATTACAGGATGATCCGCAGTAGCTGGAAATGGCATGTTGTACTGTGGTATGAGTTGGTATAATCACTGGAGGAGAAATTTATAGTGAACTGAGGCTAAGAGGAGAAAGGATAATCTCCACAATTATATTGGAACTATCTAGAACACAAAACAGACTGTGTCGGAGAGAGTAAAAGTGACCTAGGAGATAAAATGACCTAGATCTTCCTACTGGAAAATTACTTTATGGAGTTAGAAGACTAAATAATTACTTTCTATCATCTAGTATAATGCATGGAGAATATGAGATGGGAAGAGTATCATTTTAACCTGTGTACCTCAACCTTCATCTTTCAGAACAATTTAACAGTAATTAATCTCATCTAACATTTGGGACTTTCAATTGAGGTATAGAAAATGAGGGGGCACCTTTCTTTTATTAATCTCTTTTAGACTGGAGGATAAATGACATTTGGGACGTCTTCATCTACCCTTTTCCTTTACTCATTTTCCATTTTCATGCACCTCACTATAAGCAATGAAATGGCCAGTGAATCTAATCCTTAAATATGTAATAAAGCATCTCTGGATGCCAAATATATATTCAGCATATGAGATATTTTACATTTACATATATATTTTCCCTAACTTCTCAGTTTACCTTACAATGATTCTTTTTGTTTTTATTCATTTTTCCCCTATGTTCAGGAAAATATAAAAATTGTATTCCAACCTAGCTTGGCCTTTATTAACAAAGAAATTCCATAATTGCTAAAGTTCAACTTCTTATCCTCTTACTCAACACCAAAGTTGAATTAGTCAATTAAATGGGAAAAAGAAAACCAAACAAGAGAAAAGAAAAACTAGAACTTAGGAGATAATTTGCAAAGGGCCCAAAATAGTGTACTTTATGTGACCTTGGAATTGGATACAGTTGAAGTTCGAGTTAATATTGTTATTATGATAGTAATAACTAATAGATTTGGACACTTTCAGAGTTGGAATTAAAAATACTCTAATTTAAATGCTCTAATGATCATTATGGTCTCTACTCTGTATTTGCCAATGGATCTTAAATTCTTAGAGAACAAGAATTATACCACTTCAATATTTTATTTTCAGAGCCTACCACATAGTAGGTCCTCAGCAAATATTAACAGCATTTAATGTAGTAAAGGCTGATGGACTTTCTACAAAATAAAACGATCTTAAAAATTATGAACCTCCACCTAAAACAACATTTTCAGGTGTAAAAATAGGTATTATTTCTAAGTTACTAGTCATAAATCAAAACTGTAGTAACCAAAATAATTTTATTTCTGATATTTAAGCAAGCAACAGCAATGCAAAATGCTTCTAAACATTACTAACATGTTTGTATAGGTTAAGTAATTTACCATGTCTGACATTAAACAGTAGTTTAAATGACTCCTCTGCTGTCCAAACATCTGGTATGTCTCCAATATATAGGACTGCATAAAATGCAATGCAGAAGAAAAACTTGCTCAGGGATTTAGGGATATAAATTATCTGGGCTGTGGGATTATTGTGTATATGCTTTTAATCATGGAAAATTATAAACATACAATAAGAATTTTTGGTAAAAAGTATAGGTAACTTCTGAACAACCATTGGAATTTGAAATTGAAAGCAATGGGCTTCAAAGAACGTCATTTTATTAACAATAACAGTTACCATTCAGGTAAGTCTTTTTCTTTGTTTTGTTTTTTGGGACCAGGCATGGTGCTAGGAAAATTGAGTTTATTACCTTTCATCCTTATAATGCTCTTAAAAGATAGTTTAATTATGAAGAAACTGAAGTGCAAAGAGTTTCAAAAAAATGGCCTCAAGCTACAAAACAGAAACCAGTAGAAGGATGTTTGACTTCAGGTTTCACAGATGCTGAGGCATATGCTCTTTTTGCTACTTATCTCTTAGAGTTGTTGCAGCAGTAAGGTAATAATGATGAAAATAGCTATGATTGACTTTTATCATGCACCAGACGATATTCTAAACACTTTGCATATGTTAATTCTTTTAAAACTCACAAATCTAGGAGGAAACTGAGGAATATAATTGTGTGTCCTGGCCAAGATCATACAAGTAGCCTGTGAATCCAGGCTCTGAGTATAGCATTATACTTCTTCCTTTAATGGAAAGAGATTATGGGAAGTTCTTAGTTAGATGTATATTTTAGACATCAAGGAAATGTGAGTTCCTTTCTTCCTACATATGCCCAGTGCCTTCCACAGAGTGGGCATTTAATATTTTGTTGAATGAGTCATGAAAATGACAATACCTGTATATTATGTACAAATGTATAAAAACAAATACTAGACAGGTGAAGGATAGCCTGTCAGATTTATTGTTATATTTGACATTTTGGCCCTCCCATTTGCAAGAGAATTATAGTTTTCTATATTTAGGTTTACAGAAATATCTGGCACAGTCATCACTTTTGCATTATGTCTGTTTCATAAACTCTTGTAGTCAGGGCATTTTCATCGAAATGCCAGGCAATTTGTGATTACTGTTTGTTTTATGACCTTTCAGTTAGTATGCAATCTATTTGACAGTGCTCATCCAACACCTATAGCAATTTTGTCTCATATGAGAGCAGGTTTTCCTGAGACACCAGATTGGGTCTGAATAAATCAAATATAATCTGGTTTTTCTGCAATGCTTTCATTATCAACTTATCTCTGAATGGTATGGCAAGAAGAATCATGCTTTCTGGCATGATTTGTATCTTTGGAAATCCATGCTAATTCTAGCTCACAGAATGTTGTCTTTTCTTACCAAGTTATTTTTATGAATAGTAAAGGTAAAAATAAATAGTCTATGGAGAGAGGAGGTTTTTTATTTTTATTTTTTTTGCTACAATCATAGTGTAGATAATTGGATCTCACCGTTTGCCTTTATGAATTTAAACAAGATTGGCAGAAAGACCATTTTGGAGATATTTATTTGGTGTAGCCATGTTTTGGCTCACATACACACCTGAGCATTTATATGTGTATTTCACACCTCCCTTTAAAGAGAATATCTATTTTTGAGGGCCAGAGACAATGACTTTTATAGCTATTTTATTACCTCTGTGCCTTGCACAGTGAGCAGCATATAGTAGATGCTCAGCAATTCTAGTTGGTTCACGTTCTCAACTGAGGAATGGAACAAAGTTGTGGTTTAGCATCACCACTCTAGCATCATATAAAACTCGTTTCTAATCTCTTGGTTTTTACTGGCTGTGTAATCTCGGGTAAGTTATCTATATGTCAGCTTTTCTTCTGTGCAAAGTGGTTAGTAATAGTAATGACCACATCGGATCAAATGAGATCATTAGCACTGTGGCTGGCATCGTGGAAGGCATGAAAGTGTGGTTGACATCAGGTACTTATCTAAAAACTACTTTTTGAGCACCTACTGTAAGTTAATTGGACCTATTGCCTTGTACCTTCAGGAAGATAGACATGCCAAGATTCATGAGAGGATGTGGTTATGTTATAATCCGTTATGTAAGAATGTGGTGCAATAAGTGTCTAAATGACTACAATTCGAGGAAGAATTCAGAGAGAATATAATGTTTGAACTGATACCTAAAGTTGAAAGGGACTTAGGGGAGAATGGTGGGTAATTACAGGCATTTAAATAAATGATTAAAGAGTTTGCCTGAGAAGCTTTTTCGCCAAATTTGTGGTTTCCCAGGTAATGCACTTATTGTGCTTTTTATTATTATTATTATTAACTGTTCAACAGGGAAGCCTTCCCTGTAACATATACTACTTGACATTCCTCCAGGTTTATCATCCCAACAATGTATACTTAAAATATTTTCTGTTGAGATAATGTGTGTGTATATGTGTATGTGTGAGTGTGTGTGTTTAATTTAATCGTTTCTTAGCAGTGACAATGGAAAAGTTACATAACTTTTTGGTATCCTACATTCTTCATCTCTAAAATGAGTCAGCTATTCCTGATTCACAAACAATAAATATATAGCTCCGTGGTGACTTTTTTTGTTGGACTCTTGCCCTGGACTGTAATTCTGACTCTAATATTGTAAGAGATGTCTAGTTTGGGAAGTATCATGAAGCCAGGGTTTGGGACCCCTGAGCAGAGGCTCAGAACCAGTGCCTCCCCAAAGAGAAAGAGAGATTAACTTTAAGATATTATGTTCTACTGCCTACCCATATCTGTGCTAAGTACTTAATACATTGAATTACTTAGGTCTTAGGTTTAAGTGTTTTAGTAACACAAATGGTATTTTCTTTCTCATATAAATTTCATTTAAAATAGATCATCCAGAGTCTCATCTCCATGAGATTTTTCAGATACCCAGATTACATTTTTCTTTCTTTTTCTTTTTTCTTTGTCAGCCTGCAGAGTTTTCTATTGTCTGCAAGTCAAAGTTGGTTCACCACTCTCAGGTCCACATCCTAGCCCACACGAAGGCAGAGAGAGGATGGCTATAACAAGCAGCTTTCTTTTAGGGCGTCATCCAGGTACTGAATACTTCACTCCCAAGACCTATCACTTGCCAGAGTTTAGTCACATGGCCTTAACTACCTGAAAGGGAAGTTGGGAAGTATCATCTCTGACCAAGAGGCTCTAGCTAAGCTGAAACTCAGAAGTTTATTATGAGGGAGAAAGAAAGAATGGATGGGGGTCAAGAGGGAGTGGGATAATGAACAATTCATGCCACATGCATGTTATCACAATTCTTTAAGGGTAGTCTTATTTTTCCATATTCAGTGGATAAGATAGTAGGAACTCAGAGACAATGAGTTAATTGGCACACATCACTTATATTTGTAGATTGGTGGAACAATGGTTACAATCAAGCAGCACTATACTAGGTTCTCAACTGTAAAAGAAAAGAGAAAAAATAGGGTGCATGAGTTAGAATGCTCGTCTTTCATGTGGGAGACCCGGGTTCAATTCCCAGACCATGCACCCTCCCCACCAAAAAAAAAAAAAAAAAGAAAAGAGAAAAAATAGCTAGCTGTTTAATATTGCTTTGCAACCCATCAGAAAAGAGGCGTGTATAGTGTTCATGGCTGTTGGAAAGCCTGTGTTTTGCAGGCAATCTTGTGTAGGTGATGTAACAGGAAGAAAATTAATCATTGAAAGTAGTAGCTAAAGTTAAGCCCTTGAAAAAAAAGGCACAATTTGTTTTCAGTTACTTTATTTATACAGGCTTCAAAGATTCTGATATATATGCACTAGGCAACTGGAATATCCATTCTTTTAGCCATAAGGTTTAGTTGAATTTTTAGTTTGAAAAAAACAACCCCAGAAAACAGGTAATATAAATTTACATGTGAATCAAATTCAACTATGAAAACAAAGGGAATGACAAGATAATAAAAAATATAGGAGAAAAAAATTGGGGGCAAAGCCTTGCAATTTCCAAAATTGTGAGGTAAGATATCCATGAGATTTGGAATTGTTTAAAATTTGCCCCAGTTTGGAAGGCAATTTTTGCATTTGGAAGAATTGCTTCTAAAATCTTTTTTTTTTTCTTTTCTCTTTTTTTAAAAACTCTTTTTCTCCTGGTAAGACAAGTTCAATGAAAGGGAAAAGTACTTAGAGCCAATGACAAAATGAATATTATGGGATATATGTATGCCTAAAAGATGCTACATTCAGCAGAACATTATCATCTTCGCCTGCTCCTCCCACTCATGAGGGTTGAAAATTCTATTGGGTCCCTATTATTTTAAAGCAATCTTTCTCTTGGTCATTAAAAATTCTGTCAGTTATCAGTTTTTATTTTAGATCACTTTCCTTTTAAAACTCTTTGACTTTTGTTCATTATATTTAAAAGACTCAGTTTCATTTCACTTGTTTTAACACTTCTCTTTTACCCCATTAATTCTCTTTTAAAAGGGATGTATGTGTGTTCTTTTCACCTACCAGGGGGTAGGTAACTTTGGAGTGAATTGGGGAGGTTAGTGGTAGGTGGTACTAGATCATCTACACTGGGAGCTAGAATCTGAAAATAAACTGAGCATCACAGTTTTAAAGAGAATGCCAGTTCATTTATTTTTTGGAATTAATTGATTAATGGCAACAATAGAAAGACTTCAGTATCTCATATTACATTAACTCCCTTATAGATTTCTTCTCATCTTCTTAGTGCCCACTCCAACCCCCTCAACCCCATCCTGTACCCACAAAAAAAGATAACATGATTTGGGACCTTAGCCCAATGAGCCTCTGGAACTTTTCCTTTCCTTGGTCATCTTCAGTCATACTTGAATAAAAAGTATTCAATGAGTCTAGTAATATATTTATTTTCCAGTTTGTAGAATTGAATAAGATATTTAACTATAGTGGTAAAGAAGTGGAGCTAGGTTCTATGTAGGCCCATTTGACTAGTTTATAAAATCCAGATATTTGCATGGCATACTTTCATGTATTAGATGATGTGAGACACCCACCATTTTATCTAATCTAGTCCTTTAGGTAGCGTGTAGGGTGGTTTGAAACTGTATGTAACCCAGAAAACATGTTCTGGAGGAATGATGATCCTTGTTTTAAAGTGACAGAAAACTTGGTGAAATTGTGTTCTGATGTCAGAGGGAAAGCAGACTTGAGATTATGAACTTAGATATTTAGAATAGTTGATTTTAAACTAAGAGTGGAAAGTGCAGCCTGGTTTTTCTTTGCAGTTTATAGTAAATGTGAGAGGAAAACAATAAGCTGAGACCTGAACTCCTGGGTAGAAAGAAACTAGAAATTAATGGTTTGGAAAACTCCAAGTTTCCAGAAAGCAAGTCCCCAGAGAATAGTGCTCCATATGAGGGTTTAACTGAACTTGGAACTAGTCAGCAATTTCTGTGGGTTAAAAATGCATTTATCCAGGAAGGATCTTTCAAAAGTTCTTTTGTCTCATGGCTTGGACCCCTGTAAACTACATGCAAAACAAACATGCTTTTTTTGCATAATTGAGATAAACAAAGCCACTGCTAGCCTATGCTAAAAGGGATAGAAAAAGGACAAATTGAAGGAAAAACACTTCAAGAGCAGAGTCATGGAAACTGAGATCTGGATGAAAGATAACTCTTGGGGTCATAAGAATGGGTCCACCCAGGTATGTGGAGAGGGTGAGTCTGTCTTGGCACTTGGAGAGGACAAGGCTTCTGCCCCATTGTTAAGAAAGAGTGCTGCCACCCCTGTGCTCTGAGAGGGTGGAGCTTGTGCCCTGGAGATTGTGGACAGTCTGGCTACAGCCTCAGTGTTCTGAGAGGGTGGAGCCTATGTTCAGGGTTCAAGGAGAGCCTGGCTGCCATTCTGAGGCTTGGAGAAGAAGAAGCATTCATCCCAGCATTTGGGGAGAGCATGGCTGTTTCGCAAGCCCTTGGAAGGGGTGGGGCTGGAATTTCATCAGTACTGGAGGATAAAATATTGTTCCATAGATTGCCTTCAGACCTTGAAATCTAATGGAATGTGCCCTGCTGGTTTTGCAATTGTTTGGGACCCATGACCCCTGTTTTCCTTTTACTTTCTTCCTATGGGAATTTGAATATTTTTCCTATGCCTGTCTTTCCATTTTATATTGGAAGCAGATAACTTCTTCTAAAGATCTCACAAGTCTACAGAGAGAGGGGAATTGTGCCCCAGGGCAGACCACACTGATAAGTGATTTTGATGAGACTTTGTACTAAGCATTGTTTCTCAAAGAACTTAAGGCTTTTGTGATATTTTCATGGAATGAATGTTTTTTGCATGAAGAAAGATCCAGAGGGTGGAATGTGGTGACTTGAAGCTGTATGAATTCCAGAAAAACATGTTCTTAAACCTAATCCATTCCTGTGGGTGTGAACCCATTGTAAGTACTTCAGTCAAGGTATGGCCCAGCCCAATCAGAATGAATCTTAATCCTGTTACTGGAGCCCTTTATAAGTGGAATAAAATTCAGATAGGAAAAGTTAAAGCCAGATAAAGCAAAAAACTGATATTAACCCAGAAGAGAAGGGAGAAATCAGGACACACCACCATGTGCCTTACCATGTGACAAGCTAAGAACCAAAGATTATTAGCATCCAGTGCCAGAGTGCACAGTCTTCAGGAAAAAAGCATCACCTTGTTGATGCCTTAATTTGTACTTTTTTTCCCACCCTCAAACCATGAGTGAAGACATTCTTTTTGTCTAACCTGACCCATTTCATGATATTTGCTTGAGCAGTCTAGGAAATTAAAACAGATTATGTCCACAGAAACCCTATATGAAAGTGTAACTATATCTTGGGTGAAGAAGGAGGCCAGGGACTTTCAAATTATCTCCTTAATTTGGGTAGCTTTGTCATATGCATTAGCTGTCATTTTAGAAATCACAAAGCAGGGACATCGGACAAATGTCCAAATGTTTTCATGGAGGTGATACAGTCATCTGGGAAAAGACAATATGCCACTTGCAGGTAGGAAAATTCTCATAGGGGCATAGACAGATGAATGAAGAAATGAGGAAAAGGGATAGAGAAATGGGCTACAGAAACCATATTAATCCCATTTCTGTTCCTCTAACAAAATCCATCTGCCGTTCTACTTCTTGGCTGGCATACTAAAAGCAAATTCCTAGTATCTTGCAATGATTTGGAGTCACTATCTTGATCCTTTTCTTTGGTTTCATTGTCTAGTTGTTGCCAATGTTCTCAGCCTCTGCAATATTGATCCTAATCATGATTGTTTTCTTTCCTTGGACAGGTTGACTGAATCTGTCATTAGATATAGTATTAAAAATGGTAACTATTAACATGATCACCTAAGTATAAGATTGATACTACTAATACAAGTACTCCATTATAAAAATATCAACCATTTCCTCAGAGCTTACAATGTGCCAAGTGATTTTCATGCATCTTTTCATTAAATTTTCATAACAACCTTACAAATTATATATTTATTGTCCTCATGCTGTTCTGATATTGGCCTTAGCGTCTTCCCTTTATTTACCCAATGTCTCTTATTAGTTTATTGCAAACTTGTCTTATAAGAGGTTGTGCCCATATGGATACCTATATGGATATTTTTATATCCTAGGATATAATCTAGGGTACAAAATTGTGGAGAGGCAGAATGGGAGACTGCAATCTGCATTAAATCTGAGTCCCCATGACACAATGGTGATAAGCATCCATCAGACTATTTGGTACTGATTAACAAAAATATCTGTCTGATTGGCTGGATTTTACATTTGTGATTAGGTTATTGTTGTTTTGCACTATAAGGCACATCAGACATGTCATCTCCTGGAAGAGCATCTCTGCCCTGCAAGGGGCAGTCCACTCATCTGTCTTCTTGTGGCTCCTTATCAAGGATTCCTTTATTCTTCAATACACAGGAGCTTTACTCATAAACATAATTGTTGGGAATGGAAGAATATTTTAGAGGCATCGTTGTGTTTTCAGATTCTTAATCTCTTTTGTACATATCTCATTACTCATTTAATGTAGCTTGAAGATTATTTAAAGTTGGTTCGATTAAATTTAATCTACAAATCATTTTAAACCATTATTATATTCCATTATATCACCTTATAATAATTATGTTGAATGAATGCCTAATATGTACCTGGTATTGTACTGAAATGATAGATGACGAAATACTAACAGCAATTTGAATGTTAAATATTTGTTACCTCCACTTAAAGATGTGGAATTGAGGCTCAGAGAGGCTAAATATCTTTTCCAGTAATATAGACCTTATAAGTGGCAGAGTGGGATTTGAAGCCATGATTGACAGATCGCAATTTCAGATCTGTTTTGCCATTAGTTTATAGTTTCTCAAATGACTTTGAATTTTCAGATCTATGGAATTTGGTCACAGTTAACCACAGCTGCTGTAGTTCTACGCAGTTATATATACGAAAGCTTGTTCATTAGCTCTTCTCACCATTTCCTCTCTTTTCTAATAACAAGTCCAAATCGTTTTAAATGTTTACTATGGAAGTATAAATCATGTCTGCTCTGTACACATTACAGGAAGTTTTCTTCATCTGGAATAAAAGGAACTCCAGAGAAAACATTCAGATTAAAATTTTCTTAAACCTTTCTAAAGAAAAAGAAAAGACATTGATTTTTGTTCACCGTTTTGAGTTTAAAAACATTTTCTGTGCCTGGATGTTAGAGATTTTACTTAAGCCCTTGGCCATGCTATTTATTCACAGCTTGTCTTGTAACCTCAGAATCTCTGTACAAATATTGTGAATGGGCAAATTTGGATGTTTTTCTCTTGGAGACTATGATTGCTGATCTTTGAATTTTCTATCTATATTTACAAATGAGTGTGCATTTCTATATGAGTATTTTCTGCCTTGTTTTTTTTTTTCTTCACAGATATGATTTCTTTACCAATGAGATATGATGGGATAAGGGTGCCTCCTAATAAAAAAGAGAATAAAAAGTCTGCTTTGCAAGAATTCAACATTAACCCCTCTCTTTAGGCAATATTATACTAGCCCTAGGTACCTCTGTCTGCTTATTTTCTAAAGCCATAAGAACACTCAGCACCAATTAAAAAAAATTTTTACTTGGAAACTTTTATTTGCTCAGCAGCCTCAAGATCAGAAGGGGATTACAGTTTTTCCCCTTTCTTGTTTCTTGAACCAGCATAAATAATCCTCTTCGTGATAATACTATCTCCCAGAGTGCTTGTTTATCATGAGAAGATTCTTGTTTCCACGGACTAATGCACTCAGAAGCTTGGCTGACTTTCTGATGCAGATGTCAGACAGGAACTATGTTTTTTTGCTTTTCCAGCCAAATTGCTGCAGTTTTACAACACTATGCTTGATTTATACGGTTTCTAAAATATTAAAATTGCTCCCCCCACTAAAAGCAAAGCAAAGTGTAGACATTTTAGTATAGAAATATTAATAAGAATAATTTACAGGGAAGTAAGTTGCAGTGCTTTGGAAAATATTCAATTCTTTGAGCAAAATATGGTAGTGTCAATGAACAAAATTGACATCCTAAAGGGAAGTGTGTATACTGAGGCATAGCAAGAATCAATCCCAAGAGTATGCCATTTTCATAGTTGGATTTAAACAACCCTTCTGGAAATAGGGGCATGGGGTGAGTAGAAGAGAAATATCACAAATCAATTTAATCTTTAATTTTCTTGTATTGAGCTTTTTATTTTTAATTTTTAAATGGTCCAAAATGATCACCTGTGCTTATCCTTACTCTGCCCCAGAATATGGGTTCCTATCTCATTCTCAGAGGTTAAACTTGAGACCATAAAGTATCTGTGTATGAAGTAGGAAGGAAAGAACTAATTTATTGCATATATTCAACATGCTAGGTATAGGGATCGGCAGCTTACATGTCTTTTAGAATTCCATTCCTTCATATAACATGAGAGATAGGTATTAGCATTCACATGTCATTCTAGTTTGCTAGCTGCCGGAATGCAATATACCAGGAATGGAATGGCTTTTAAAAAGGGGAATTTAATAAATTGCCAGTATACAGTTCTAAGGCCGAGAAAATGTCCCAATTAAAACCAGCCTATTGAAATGTTCAATCAAAGGCATTGGTCAAGAAGGCCAATGAAGTTCAGGGTTTCTTTTTCAAGTGAGAAGGCACATACTGAACAGCGACAGGGTTTCTCTCTCATCTGGAAAGGCATGTGGCAAACACAGCATCATCTGCTAGCTTTCTCTCCTGGCTTCCCTTCACTAAGCTTCCAAGGAGGTGTTTTCTTTCTTCATTTCCAAAGGTTACTGGCTGGTAGGCTCTGCTTCTCATGACTATGTCATTCTGCTCTGCTCTCTCTGAATCTCCTTTTCTATTCTCCAAAATGTTTCCTCTTTTAGAGGAATCCAGAAACTTATCAAGACCTACCCAAATGGGTGGAGACATGTCATCACCTAATCCATCTTAACAACCACTCTTGATTAAATCACATCTCCAGGGAGATAATCTGATTACAGTTTCAAATATACAGTATTGAATAGGGATTATTCTGCCTTTATGAAATGAGATTTTGATTAAAACATGGCTTTTCTAGGGGACATACATCCTTTCAAACCAACACACATGTCATTGCTCAGGATACTAGAAGTCAGAGAGCTAAAGTGACTTGCAAATGTCTCAGAGTTAACTTTGGGTCAAATATGCCATTCAGAGCCTCTGTTCATGAGAAAGAGAGAATGGAGTAAAACAATAGCCTGGTTTGAAAGCGTATTTGTTTTATATACTGTTTTAAAATATCAAAATGCACCAAATCTAATCAAGTAAAAATTCTATATTTTCTCCAAATAAATGACTTATCACTTATTTCAACCCAATGATTATGTTGGCGTTGTAGGGATGGGAAAAGGGTTCTGGTAACAGGTTTTGTCTCCCTCATCAAAGTAGTCTTCATAGTGGTTTTATGCTTCAATTAAGTGGTTTCATGACCATTTAAAGACCAGAGGGAACATTTCTAGGTGCTTTAAACATGGACCATCTTTAACAACAGGCACAGAGCATAAAGCTTAAAACAAAGTATGGAGAGGAGCAGATGGAAAACATATAGCTACAACAGAAGAACACAGAAAGCCAGAAAATTAATGCACAGGAGGGGAAAAATGTGAATTAAATGCAGTGCCTTAAGACATGGACTGCTTCTGGATAATGGTGGACTTTTATTCATTTGTTTTTTATCTGTTTTGTTCATAATTTATTGATCACCTGCTATGTACCATCCTTTCTTCAGGATAATGTAATACAAAGGTCCATGACTTCCAGCAGTGCGAGGGTAGTTCAGTGGCAGAATTCTCACCTGCCACATGGGAGACCTGGGTTCGATTTACAGCCCATAAACGTCCCAAAACAAACAAATGAAATATCAAACAAAAAAAATCAACAAATGGTGTTGCAATAAGGGGATACTCACATGGAAAAAGAATGAAATGTGACCCCTGCCATACAGCATACACAGGGAAAAAAAAGGGTCCATGACTTACTTCAAGGAGCTTAAACCTTGTGGGCACAATAACCAAAGAGAAGTGTAATCGTGTCAAAATAGGGATAAATAGAAGTCAATATGGGAGAACAAAGGTCCCCTAACCCATTTTAAAATGTCAGGAAAGACTTCCCAAAGGAAGTGACAGCTAAGATAAACTGAGACTAGAAGGGTAAATAAGCACTAATCAGGTGAAGTTAGGGAGTTTGGGGCAGGAAATTTTTGCAGCCACATTCTTTATTGTGCAGCAACCCCTAAATGAGTGTACCATGGCATAGTCAAAGAAATGTATGTGTTTTGCAAATCTTGGAGTACAGAGTGAGAGGACTCAGAAAGTAGAAGTTAGGACTGAAAAGATCAACAGAGCCTATCCATTCTTTCTTTGCAGCAAATATCATTATCGTTGGCGTCATTATTTTACTACTCATCTGTTCACTATTCACACAAACTTTTTATGCTGAAGGAACTCTGCCATTTAATGTAAATGTTTTCCAATGGAAAGTAATATTTTTGTAAGTTCCTCAAAGACAGAAACAATGTTTTTCTTTTTCTTGTCTCCTCATTGATCATCTGAAAATTTCATTGTGCATAAAAGTCAATATATAGTTTACATATTGATTCATTGCCTAGATGTTCTATTTCAGTCTGTACAGCAGCTTAGAATCAAAGGCAATGAGGAAATTAGGAAAACAATACTAACAAAAATAATTAACAGTAAATTTAAAAGAAATGCAAGAATTGTCCACTGAAAAATGCCAAACATCACTGAAAGGAATTTTAAAAAGATCTACACAAATGGAAAGACATACCTTATGTATAATTGGAAGACCAAGTGCTGCTATGATAGAAATACTCTTAAAATAATCTACAGATTTCAGGCATTCCCCCTATCAAAATCCTTGTTGCTTTTTGCAACAATTGATAAAATGACACAAAATTCTAGAATAGCTAAACAATCTTGAAAAAGAAGAAAAATAAACTGGAGGACTAAAAATTCCCAATTTTAAAACCTACTACATAGCTAGAGTAATAAAGACAGTGTAGTACTAACATAATGAGAAACTTATAGATCAAAGGAATAAAATTGAGAGTCCAAAAATAAACACTTGTTCAATTGATTAATTGATTTTTGTGGTAGGTTTAATTTTCTGCAGGGATATGTTCATTCAAGTCCTAACCCTCTATCCTGTGGGTGTGAACTCATTTTAAATAGGATTGTTGAAGATCTTATTAGGATGAGGCCAGTATGAATCTAGTGTGCCTTAATCCAATAAGACCGGAGTCCTTATAAGCAAAGGAAATTTTGACACAGAAGTATAGGCTAGAGGAGGATACAGAAAGAGAAGAGACATAGATTGATTGCAAACAAGCCACCACCAGAATGCTATAGACTTTGGAGAAGGTATGGCCTTCTAATATTTGGATTATGGAGTTCTAGCCTTCAAAACTGTGAGACAAGAAATTCTTGTTGTTTAAGTCAATAAGTCTGTGATATTGATGCTAGCAGCCCTGGAAAACTAAGACAGTTCATGGTATTTAGAGTGGGGTGCTCCTGTGACTAATACCAAAAAATGTGGAAGTGACTTTGGAATTGAATGATGGGAAAATGCTGGAGAAAAATTGATGTCTTTAATAGAAGCCTAAATTGCCTTGAAGATACTGTTGATGGAGATAGGGACATTAAAGACAATTCTGGTGAGAGATCAGAAAGAAGTGAGGACAATTACCAAAAGAGAGAAGCAATCCAAGTGTCCCTCAACCAATGAATGAATGAACAAAATGTGCTATATACATACAATGTAATATTATTCAGCCATAAAAAGAAATGAAATTTTGATAAATGTGCCAAACATGGATGAGCTTTGAAGACATCGTGGTGACTGAAATAAACCAGACACAAAAGGACAACTATTCTATGATCTCACTGATATGAAACAATTAGAACTTTAAGCAAATTAATTGAGTCAGAGGTGGAATATAGTTTACAAGGGGTTAGGGTGGGAGTAAAGAATGGTATAATGCTTATATTTCATAGAATTTCTATTTGGGATAAGGGAAAAATTTTGGTAAAAGATGGTGGTGATGGTACCACAACATTGTAAATGTAATTAACAGCACTAAATTGCATTTGAATGTGGTTAAAAGGGGAAATTTTAGATTGCATATATGTTACTAGAATTAAAAAGTAGAAACAAACAAATGGATAGGACTGTATAAAAAAACAGGGAACCCTAATGTAAACCATGGACTATAGTGAATAGTACAATTATAATAATATTATATTCAATTCTGTTGTTACAAAGGAACAGCATTAAAACAAGTTGTTAAAAGTAGGGAACTCTGTATTTTCTGCATGATTTTTCTGTAAACCTACAATTTCCCTCATTAAAAAAAAATAAGAAAGTGAGAAGAACTTAGAAAAAGTTTCTATCATCTTATAGAATGCATACATTATTATAAATAGAAATGTTGGTAAAAATGTGTATGTAAAAGATGCTCCTGGTGAGGCCGAAGAAGGAAATGATGAATATGTTTATGGAAACTGGAAGAAAGGAGATCCTTTTGTAAAGTGGCAGAAAACTTGGTGAAATTGTGTTCTGATATTGGATGGAAGGTAGAACTTGTAAGCACTGAATTTTGATATTTAGGTGAGTTTGTTTCCAAGCTAAAGATGGAAGGTTCACCTTGGTTTCTCCTTGCTGCTTATAGTTAACTGCGAAATAAAAGAAATAACCTGAAGCCTAAATTATTAAGCAAAAAGGAACCAGCACTTGATGATTTAGAAAATACCCAGTCTATCTGGATAGTAAGTCTGAAATCATGCCCAGAAGTAGCCCTACCTTACCTGAGTTCCCTGGAAGCAGGTTCCCAGAGAATGGGACTAAACATGAGTGTGCATCTGAATACATAGTTGTTAAAGAGGTTAGGCATTGACTCACAAGACAAGTCAACCATCTCAGAGTAAGTCAGGACTGGCAATGCAATCATCCAAGAAGGGTCTGGAGAAGAACCTTTTGTCTGATGGCTTAGTCCTTTTGGAACTGCATAAAAGACCAAGAAGTATATTGAAAATTTTGTATGAGTGGAAACACAGCCAACCTGAAATGAAAAGGATAGAGATGGGGCAAAATGAAGGAAGAATGCCTTCAAGGGTACAACCATGGAAGCAGATGACTGGGATGAGGAGATCTCTTTGGAGATGAGGAGACAAAAACAGCCATAACCCTGGCATTTGAAAAAGGTGGGGCATCTGAACAAGCATTTGGAGGGGGCAGCTACCCTGTACCTCAAAGGGGTGAGTCCTCTGTCCTGGTGCTTAGAAAGGGTAGGGCATTCTTCCCTAGCAGTCAGAGAATGTGGGGATGCTGCTCCAACAGACCTGGAGGACAAGACATTGTGCCACAGACTACTATAAGATTTAACTCTAATGAGATTTGCCCTTCTAGATTTTGGACTTGCTGTCCTCTGTTTACCTTGCAATTTCCCCTTTTGAAATGGGGATAGATAGCCTATGTCTTTCTGACAATTGCATTTGGGAAGCAGACTATTTGTTTTTGAAAGGGCACAGGTCCACAGATGGAGTGAAATTTTACTATAGGACAGATCACACGCACAAATTATTTTGATGAGATTTTTGTATATAGAATTGTTACTAACATGGCTTAAGGCTGTTGGATCTTGGGATGGGGTAAATATATTTTGCATGTAGGAAGAACTTTTTTTTTTGGAGTCTAAAAGGTCAACTATAGTACAATGGGTCACATCCACTACAAAGACATCTTAAAGTCCTAACCCCCAGACTTGTGGGTGTTGTTTTAGTTTTCAAACACAATATGCCAGAAATTGGTTGGCTTTTATAAAAGGAATTTATTAAGTTACAAGCTTACAGTTCTAAAGCCATAAAAAAGTTCAAACAAAGGCATACAGAGAAAGATATGTTGACTCAAGGAAGGCCAATGTTTGTTACATGAGAAGGTACATGGCTGGCATCTGCTGGTCCTTGTTCCCAGTTCCACTGCTTCCAGTTTCTGAAGCCAGTGGTTTCCTCTGTGCACCTTCACTTAGCTCCTCAGGGACATAACTCTGGGTTCTGGCTTACTTGGCATCTTGTGTAAGGCATATGGCAATGTCTGTTGGGTTCTTTATCTCCAAATGTTGGTGTCTAGACATTTGTTCTCTCTATCAGCACTCCAAGCATCTCCAAATGTTTGCATCTCTGTCTGCTCTGAACTTTCTTCAAAACATTTCCCCTTTTAAAGGACTCAGTAAACTAACCAAGAGGTTTTTTGAATGGTAGGAGTCACATATCCATCTAATCAAAAGGTCCCACCCATAACTGGGCATGTCACTCTCCATGCAAACAGTCCAATCAAAATTTCCATCCCACAATATTGAAACAGGATTAAAAGAAACATGGCTGCCCTTACAAGATTGGTTCAAGAAAAAGGACATGGTTTTTCTGGGGTACATAACAGCTTCAAATGGGAACAGGTGTAAACTCATTTGTAAATAAGATTTTCAAAGATCCCATTAAGATGACATCAAAATAAATAAGGTAGGGTCGGCCACAGTGGCTCAGCAGGCAGAGTTCTCACCTGCCATGCCAGAGACCCGGGTTCATTTCCTAGTGCCTGCCCATGCAATTAATTAATTAATTAATCAATCAATCAATTAAGGTGGGCCTTAATTGGTATGACTTGAGTTATTATAAACAAGGGAAATTTGGATACAGAAGTACAAGCTACATAGAAGAAAGAAAGAGAAAGAGTAGTTTTAAGAGGATGCATGTGGCTTTGTTGAATGCTTAATTTGAGATGTCTAGCCTCCAAACTGTGAGATAATAAATTCCTGTTGTATAAGCCAACAGTTTGTTGTATTTTTCATAATAGCTGTGGCAAACTAAGACAATATTGACAAGGATGTTAAGACAATTCAATGGGGGTAAATAATAGTGGTTTTTACAAATAGTGCTATTAACAACTGTATATCTTATTAAAAAAATGAAGTTGAACTATTGGCACATTAAACAAAAATTTACTAAAACTGGATCAAAATCTAAATATAAGAGCAAAAACTGTAAAACTTTTAGAAGAAAACATAGATGTAAATCTTTGTAACACTGAATTAGAATGGTTTCTAAGAAATAACACCAAAAGAAGAAAAATAGATACATTAGACTTCAACAAAATTTTAAAGCTTTTGTTCTTCAAGTGACACCATCAAGAAAGCGAAGAAAGTGAAAAGACACACATATAGGTGAAAATATTTGAAAATCATATATTTGATAAAGGATTTATATCCAGTTTATATAAAACCTCTTGTACGTCAGTAGTAGACAAATAACCCAATTAAAATGGGCAAAGTATTTAAGTAGATGTTTTTGCAAAGATATGCAAGTGGCTAATATGCACATGAAAGGATTTTTAACATTATTAGTCATTAGAGAAATGAAAATCACAATGAAATCCACTTCACACTCTCTCAGAATATAATAAAAAGTACAGACAATAACAAATCTTTGCAATAATATACAGAAATTGGAATCCTCTTGTATTTTGGTAGGAACACAAAGAGGTGCAGTCATTTTATAAAATAGTTTGGCAGTTCCTCAAAACGTTTACCACAGAATTACCACATGGCCCAGCAAATGTATTCTTAAGATAAATATCCAAAATGATTGAAAGCATAAGTCCACACAAAAACTTCTACCTGAATGTTCATAACAATGTTACTTATATATAAAAAAGTGGAAACAATCCAAATGCCTATCAACTGATGAATGGATAGACAAAATGTAAACATAATGTAGAATATTATTCAACCATTAAAGGAATAAAGAACATGATACAACATGGATGAACTTTGAAAGAATTATACTAAATGATAAAAGCCAGATATTGAAGGTCACATATTTTATGATTCCATTTATATGAAATGACAGAGTAGGTAAATCAATAACAACAGAAAGTAGATTAGATGTAAAGTGAGGGAAGGGTGAAGAGCATGCTAACTGGTACAATGTTTCATTATGAAATGATCAAAATGTTTTAAAATTAATTAGTGGTGATGATTGTACAACTCTGAATACACTCAAAACATTGAATTGTATACTGTAGAAGGATTTGTGTTGTATGAATTTTATCTCAATAAAGTTGCTATAAAAATTTTAGAGGCAAGATTGGTCTTAGAATTAGAAAAAAACAAACACAAATAAATAAACAAGTAAATAAGTAAATAAAATAAAAGGATGCTTTGGAAGTCTCTTTTTTCATCCCCAGCAGTGTAGGGTGACTTGCCCAATAGGCATGGTAGGCACAGTGTGTAGAGTTCATGATAATTTTTACTGCAATTTACTTCTCACAATGTGTGAAAAACATACTTTGAGGGCATCATTAAAAAGACGAATATAATCTGGATATTCATCTTTCTATCAGTGCAGTAATAAAAAATATATATTAGTAGTTTTTGTGAAGGAAAAGGTCAATCCAACATGGCTCAGATCCACCAAAATCATGAAAAGGCCCTAGCTGCTATGAAGGAAGATCACTTACCCTCATCCAACCCCAAGGTAAAAATCCCTAGGATGGAACAGGAACAGGGGATATCTTCTGATAAACAGCTAAAATGGCCATGATACGTTCAGTGCCTCTCATCAAGCTACGGGTTCTGTTTCCTCATATACTTTACAAAGCTAGCTCCTGCCCCTCCCTGCTCTGGGGAATGAGGATGAGGCAATTCCTAAGGGAAAGGAAGGAGTGGGGGGCTCATTTGACATGCCCAAAATATATTGCACTAAATCAGGAGAATGCTGGTGCTCTAAGTACAGGCAGGGGAAACCAGGCCATAACGGAAAGAGAAGGAACGAAATAGAAGGAAAATCAGGGGCATGGTCTTATGGAAACTATCTGAAATATATCAAGAATTTTAACATTGTATATATATTTAACGTGGCAACTTCCATTCTGATATTCTGTATGTTACACAACTGTCAGCAACAACCTATCAGTGGGTTCTCGCTGAGCTGGCCTTTCTTTACCTCCTCTCTGCCTTCTTCTACTAATCTACCGTCTCTGTTCGAACTTATTCTGTGCTCCAGCACAATTAATATGCTTGAGGTTATCCACACTCAGTTCACAAGTTTTCACTTCTGAACTTATTCTAATGCTCTCCTTGTTGCCTAAAATATATTCTCTGTACTACTTTCTATATCCTTTCAGGGGTTTTCCTTATTATTTTAAATAACGAACATAAGCATCAACTCCTGCAGGAATATTTTGGATTCCAGATTTCATTTGGATGAAGAAATTCTTCCCCTGAGACATTTTCTATGCTGCTCTCATTACACCCACTTTTTTATATAGTGAGCCATTTTATATAATTATCTCACAAGGCTACTCATTCTTTGAGAATAAGGACCATTAAGAAAAAAAAAACTGTTAAAATTTCTGGGGGTAAAATAATGGAACCAAAAAGGAAGAAGAAAAAAAGGAGAAAAAAAGGAAAATAAACACCATCTATTTAAATGCTTGAACAAAAAGAGGAAAAATAATCATAGGACATGTGTGACAAATTGCACAAGGTACTAGAATTAAATCCAAATATACCTTTAATCAAAATGAAAGCATTCTCTAGCTAATAGAAAATAATATTAAGAACTTCAAAAAGTCCAGCTTTCAGGTGATCACAACAAGCATAAATAAAGCATCAGAAAATGGAAAGTTAGAACTAAAAATATTGAAAATGATAGACTAAGCAAATATGTTTCAATACCGCGAAAAACTTTTAATATTTTTAACTATTTGTAGGTTAGCATCATTTGCAATAACAGAAATTAGGAAAAATGAAATTTGCATGACAAGTGAATAAATAAATTGTAATGAAATAAAGCAACTCATACTAAAGATGAGTGAAAACAAATGAATCTTAGACACACCTGTTAATGTGGGTGAATCTTAAAAGCATAAGGTTGAGCAAAGGAGTTAGTACCAGGAAAAACTATTTTATTTATATAACATTCAGAGCATGCAATTCTAAGTAATATTGTTTAGGGAACATACATACACATATGGCAAAAACTATAAAGAAGGGGCAAAAAATGATAAACGTAAAATTCATGCTAGAAGTTACCTCTCATATAGAGGAAGAAACTGGTTATCAGGAAGGGACACATAGTGCACTGAGCGATGTTTTAGTCAATGGGTATAACGACAGTCCTTTCAATTTTCAGTTTTTAAACCAACCAATATATTAGATAGATAGATAGACAGATACATAGATAGTGTTTTTGCATGATTATATTTCAAAATTAAAATTAAAATATACAAGTACCAACAAGCAAAATTTTGTAACTGAGAAAAATTCAGAAAGACCTACATGTTAGAAATTTGGTAAGAATCAATAGACTTCATATATCTTCATGGTGAAATGTTATACAACTATTAAATGCTTTATAAATAATATTAGTGTCAAGGAAATCACTTATGATATAATATTTAGCTGAAAAATGTTAACAGGCTAGAAAATTCTGAGAATAATATGATTTCCATCATGTAAGAGATTTTTCTAGAGGGCCGTAAAGAAGTACAAGAATTTCTCAACAATGGGTGTTTCCAGTTGGTGGGATTGTAGATATGTCTTTAAATAAACCATCAACCATAATTACTAACAAAAGGGTTTTAAGAGGAAATGTCAGAAAATGGCCAAATATTTGTTGCTATATGCATTCTTAGTTAATAAAGTACTTTTATCTTAGGCTCAGTTCACTTGAAACCTGATAGTGGTGAATGGTTTCTATGTTACTAGATTACATGTGGTCTGGATGCATTATAAATATATGATGGTGTGCTGGTTTGAAAGGAAGTATGCCCCCTAAGAAAAGCCATGTTTTAATATAAATTCCATTTCATAAAGGTAGAATAATCTCTATTCAATACTGTATGTTTGAAACTGTGATGAGATCATCTCCCTGGATGATGTGATTTAGTTAAGAGTGGTTGTTAAACTGGATTAGGGGATGACATATCTCCACCCATTTGAGTGGGTCTTGATTAGTTTCTGGAGTCCTATAAAAGAGGAAACATTTTGGAGAATGAGAGATTCAGAGAGAGCAGGAATGCTGCAGCACCACGAAGCAGAGAGTCTACCAGCCAGTGACCTTTGGAGATGAAGAAGGAAAACACCTCCCAGGGAGCTTCATGAAACCAGAAGCCAGGAGAGAAAGCTAGTGGATGATGCCATGTTTGCCATGTGCCCTTCCAGCTAAGAAGCCCTGACTGTGTTTGCCATTTGCCTTCTCACTTGAGAGAGAAGCCCTGAACTTCATCGGCCTTCTTGAACCAAGGTATCTTTCCCTGGATGCCTTTGATTGGACATTTCTACAGACTTGTTTTAATTGGGACATTTTCTCAGCCTTAGAACTGTAAACTAGGAACTCATTAAATTACCCCTTTTAAAAGCCATTCCGTTTTGGTGTATTGCATTCCGGCAGCTAGCAAACTAGAACAGATGGGAACCATTTTTCAGGTTTCCCTGCTTGCAGATAAGTTATACTTGAGCATGTGTCTTGCAGAAAACCTGGGTGCTCTGTTTATAGAGCTGAAAAACAGATATCAGCTTTTGTGGTGAATGAGGTTTGGAAGACAGAGTGGCTCCAAAACCCACCCAGTGTGGATCGTTTCCCCTCATACCTTATAGTATTAAGCTCCCAGTGTGGTTAAGCCTGAATGGGGTTAGGGCAAGATATCCACCATGATAATGGCAAAAAAACAGAGAAGAAAGAGACCTGGGTGTGTAGAATTCACGCGTGGTAATAACCTTTAAGATAAATCATATGTATAGGGAAACCATCATGTGTACTTGCTTTTCTGGCTACAAGTGTAGCCAATATAAGGGTAGCGAGCCTGGTGTATATACAGCATACTAGTAGTGGATGCTGAGGATTCTGCTTGGACAAGTAAAATGATTTCAACTTTTGTAGCTACTAGAATGTCAATCATAGTTGAAGTATGAATGAATCGAGTTATCTGTTTTCATTTGAATGTTTAAGTTACGCTACATCTCTGAGTCTACGGTTTTGTACTAAGATTTTTAGGAGTTAACGGCTGTGCACTTCACTCTTTCCTGCCTATTTCCAAGTTATAAAACTCTCCCAGAAATTATGTGTTTGAGGTCAGGTGAAGTATTAAATGGTGTTTGGTTCCAGATTGATAACTCTGTTTTAAAATTACATTACTCATTCTTCCCTAAAAAAAATTATCCTCTGACTGCTTTCCTTTTTTTTTTTTTTTTTTGTGATCATGACAAGATTTTCATAGGGCTATAAAATTACAACAGAGAAGAAAATTTCCACTTGAATTTGGTCAGCATATTCGGCCTGCGGAAATCAGACAAATTTCCTGGATCTGCATTTTGTTTCTCTATTTACACAGGAAAGGGTTGAAAAAAATTATTAAATTATATACTAATTTATCAAAAGGAAATTGGGTACAGTGGATGGCACAGACTCTATATAATCCTTGGCTCAATTCTAAATTCTGCATGAGACTTTTGACAAAGTTGCTTTACTTCTCTGATTAGAGTTTCTTTATTATGTGTAGAAAATCATATCCATCATAAAATTTTTTGCAATTTAGTGAATTTGTCATGCCCTCAGTAAATAGTTTTTATTGTAGTACAGTGGAGTGTACTACAACCAAAAGAACTTAAATTTTTTTCATATTCTGTGATGAATACCAAAGCATGCAGGTATTATTATCCCATTTTTATAGAGGGAAAATTGGACTCTTAATTGTGGTCCCTCCTAAGCTTAACGTCCATGGTGATGATGTGTGACAATCTCAGGTGACTGCAGAAAACATATTTCAAAGACTTTTTTTAATCCAAAATAGATATGTGGAATTGGAAAAGCTATATAAAATTGTTTAGTCAGGTTTTCTTGTATTTACAATGCAATTCTATGTACAATATCTCTGTAGAGTTGCTCTTATTCAGTGTTTTATTTCTATATCCAAGAATAGTATTATATACGGGAATTCAAAGAAAAAAAACAGTCCATGGATGTGTGTATATACATGTTTGTGTGTGTATATGTATAACATACCAACTAATAACACTATTATTATTATCAGCATCATTACAATTGTATGATGTAATTAAGTTGTATGCTTACCCAGCATGGAAATTTGTGCAAATCAAAAGAGAAACACCCTCTGGGCGACTTACTCAATATGAAGTTTCCCCTTGACCTTTGGTTCTCAAGTTCATCTGGAAGATTCATTTCAATGGTCTTACAGATTATATTCCCCTGGAAATCAGATCTTTTTCAAATCAATCACAAAATTCAATTTTGATTTCAAGTTAAATACATTTTTGAAAAATATGGTCACTGAAGATAGTCATTTTGCATTTCCAAACATTTATAAATAAGAACCCAGAGTCACTTAAGTGACTTCAAAGTTGCACTTTGGAGATGGAAGGAAAGGTCCTGAGTCAAGAAACGCAGGTGGTTTCTAGAAGCTGGAAAAAACAAGGATACAGATGGTCTCGCTAAAGCCCCTATAGCCCTGTAAAGACCTCAGTTTTCGATCTGACCTCCAGAACAGTAGGAGGATGCATTTGTATTGTTTTAAGCCATTACATTTATGGTAATTTGCTACAGCAGCAATGGGAAACTAATACATACTGCTTTAAAAAATAGTGAAGTGATAACATTTCATGCTTTTTTCCTCCCTCTCCTGAATAAAATGTTAGTTGACCAGATGGCAGACCTGTAATTTTAGAGGTTTCAGAGAAGTCAAGTAAGGCACATTACCTTCCATTGGTTGTGCAGGCTCTGATCTGTGAGAGGGCGTTGAAGAAAATGGCTGGAAGAGATGGGGTGAGACTTCCTATTTAACTGGTGGTTACTTAGATCTCCCAGTGGAATTTTCTCAACAAATGAGATGCAAAGGCAACCGAGCTCTTCAGCTGTTATTGATGAATTATACTGCCAGTGATACTGGGTCATTTTTTCATGTTCTTCCCATCTGCACATTCTCCACATCTTAGATCTTTTCTCTCATTCATGAACACTGCCTAATGCACCAGAACATTACATTAAGTGGCTATCTGGCTCTCCATACAGGCATTAAAATAAAAGAGTCATCAGGAAGAAGAAAAAAAGTTTAGAGTAGAAAGAAAAGACCTTTTGTAAAATGCTTTTCAAGGTCTAGGCACCACTCCAGGAAAATGAAGGGCACTTTTCACTCAACTGTAACTTTCTCTCTTCTGTGGTATTAAAGTCCTTCCTTGGGATGTAAACTGTATGAGCCAATGGTGAATATTCTGTCAGAAATGTATCATTAAAATTAAATTGCTGAATGCTTTCAGGTTAGCCAAAGATATTTTAGTGTCTAGATGGTACTCTTTAAATTTGCATTTTAAATTAATTGCTATTAACAAAGAATGCTTGTCAAATACATACACTGTATTTCTTCTTCTAAATATTTCTTCATACAACTAAATTTTCTTTCTTCTTCAATATATTTGGGTCAATATATCAAGAATTCCCACTGGGGAAAATAAGTGTTTAATTTTAACAGAACAAGCTGTTTTCAACACTTTGATTCTGTGGGAAAGCAAATATTACTGTCAGGCAAAAAGAAATTTAGATATGAGAACCCAAGTGTTCCACATACCTTGCCTATCATCAACATTTAAAATTCAATGATAATGAGACATGGAAGAAATGCTAAATTGTGTAGGGCAAAGTGAAATATAGAGAAAAATCTAATATCATAAGTAGATCATATTCATTGTTGTATTATTGGTACAGAGACAGAATAGGTAAGTTTATGTGTAAACTATATTCTATAATCCCTCTATTCACCTCATTATCCAGTAAATTAATTTGCATGATTTAGAAAGGATAAGAGCAAGCTTACACATTTACTATATGCCTTCCACATGCGTGTGCTACTCATGTCACTTACACTGCTTTGGGTATTCCATTTCATAAACTACAAGGAAACAGAAGCTATAGGATAAACCTTGCTGAGGAGTTCACAACTAGACTATGACAGTGATAAGATTGGTACTTAAGTCTTTTGTTGCAAAGACTATGCTCTTTCCTCAAATTGGGGGTATTCTGAAAAATGAGGGTCAAAGGGGAAGGACAATATTCAATTAAACTTTGTTTTGATAGAATTAATGTAGGTGGAATGGTATTTTGATATTTATTAAATTAATGTAAGAGCCTTTGATCTGTGTGTATGTGTGTGTGTGTGTGTGTGTGTGTGTGTGGTATACGTGTATTAACAATCAGTGGCTCTTCTGGCTCTGCCAAGTGAGAGATTCATACACCAAAACTTACATTTTACAATCACCTGAGATGTTTTTGCAATGGAGAAGTTATTAAAAAGGATTTATGAATCCCATTAAAAAGGCTCTGTGGTCATATTGGCAGCTGACGTTTATGAAAACATAAATTATAATAAGTGACATGTATAATTTTTGGCTAGTTTGCATCTGATCTTTTCCGGTAGAAAATTCATATAAATGCCACTTTGCAATGGCCAAAAAGATGTTCGATAGTCTATGGAGGCAGTATGTGTAAATAATGTAAACAAACATTTAAAAACAGAAAAATACAGCTATACAGGATCACTCAGATATTGAGGAGTAGAACTAGCATGAAAATCCAGGTGCCTGGATTCCAAAACCCATGATATTAACCATAGGGTTGAATAGATTGTCTCATGGTATTGAAAAGAAAATTTAAAAAGTGAAAGAACAGAAAAATGAGACAGAGCTAAATTAGAATATAAATTATCAATACAAAAGACTCACAAAGGGCTGAACTGAATATAGAGTATTTGAATGGACTTGCTAGTGAGGGTTTTAACCCTCGGCCGAGTGAACTTGGAGAAATTACTTAACATCTTTTCCACAACAATAAAATGAAGCAAAAGGTAGGATAAGATTATGTTAAAGCTATTTTAAGATTCTGGGAATTTGTCAAACCTTCTCATTAAAATCTAATATTGAAGACCAGGCTTATCATGTCAAGATTATTTTATTATATATAAAAAGGCTGAGTTGTTGCCTATGTGTCAGACCTATGTGAATTCTAATCAGATTACCTCCAGATTTGATATTTTTCAAGAACCTGGGAACAGAGTGAAGCTTATATCAAGGGAGGAATTCTGATATACTGTCACTTATTGGAGATTTTATTACTGTGCATGTGGATTATTGCCCATGTAGCAATGCCAATTTTGTTCCTGATTTTAAGCAAAGCATGTCAAATTTTTTTTCAGTCCATTTATAATAATTATATTATTAATTTAAGGAAATATCTTTTGGGAAGCTGGTTGGGTTGGGAGGGGATGAGCTCTGGGAGTCTAGCAAATCTTTCAAAAGTAATGAATCCACATGTTTCTGGATAGAAAATGGAATTTTGGGCTAAACAATTTTTTATGGTTCAGATTGATGAGCTCTTGTTCAGTTTATATTTCCTGACTTTGTACTGATTGCCCAAAACACAGTCAACTTTTCTCTTTGCTCTTTCTCTGTGGCTCTCTGGTCTAAACTAGAAATATGTCCTCTCTAAGCATTTGGAAAATAGCCCAATATGAAACTTCCTTATCAAATCCTATGCACACAGTTCCCTGGGGAAAGCGCCAAAACTGACCTCTTTTGCCAGATAGGAAAACCTCAGCAGGATTTCCAAATTAAACCACTCTGATTCTTCCAACAAGGATCTTTGAAAGTGAAGATAAATGGGGTTTGCACATTTTGGTTTACAGATCTCAAACTGAAATTTGATTCACTGTACTTTTCATTAAGTACCAGGAAGATAAAAAGTAAGCTTTTCCTAGAATTCAACATAATGTGCTTCCAAGTGCATTTTGTTGATCTAAAAGTATTTCAAATCATTAAAAAATAACCTTGGATCTGTAATTCAGCCACAGTACACATAAACACAGCACAGCTGACTTAAATCATGTATGTCATCTTATAGATAAATGATGCTGTGTATTGTAAGTAAGGAGGAAAGTTTTAGATTTATTAAATTGAAGATTAAACCTGTGGAAATTACAGGTTCTATTTTAAATCTATGTTTTGGTAAAATGCTTTCTAGTTAAGCTTATTGGCTTATATGGAGAATGGCACACATTACGCTAGTTTAAGGAT
The DNA here is from genome assembly GCF_023851605.1 of Tamandua tetradactyla. Classification (NCBI taxonomy): domain Eukaryota; kingdom Metazoa; phylum Chordata; class Mammalia; order Pilosa; family Myrmecophagidae; genus Tamandua; species Tamandua tetradactyla. The sequence goes on from NC_135345.1 coordinate 18,626,975, forward strand.
TCACTTTTGCTGTTCACAATCTGATTATTTTAATAGCATAGTTTAATATTTTAGTCCTTGGAGAATCCACAGTATTTATACCACAGATCAAATGACAATTAATACCATTTTGTCACTCATTATTAATGTAAAGTTTAAAAACCTTACATAAGAACTAGTCAAGTGATGGGATTAGTTGCGGTTTCTCATGTAAATCATGTGTTTATATTTTATTTGGTACACCAGGAAGCTATTTTATTGGCATATTGGAAATTCAAAAAAAGGGAGAAGCTAATAGATTTTTCAGTCTCTTGCTAAATTAACATCAGAGTAAGCTCCAGAACCTTGACTGGTCTCATGAACTATGAAAATATTCAATGTTTAAGCTGCATTGATTCATACTTCACAATTACCAGGATTTTATTTTTTTAGCAGTTTAGCCTAAATACATTTCTTTTGATCATAACAGTGTGCATTATTCAGAAATGTACAAATTGAGTGAAATTTGGATTTGTTGTTCCATATCATCTTCAAGATGGATAACATTTGAAAAGCATGTTTCAAAGAAGCCTATTTTCTTTGATTTTTAAATTAAATTTATATGTGGGTAGAAGCTACAAATATACTTATCTTGTCTGCCTGACAGGTGATAGTATGCTCTTTTGAATAGCCCAGAATTCCTCTATTAAAAAAAAAAAACATGGCAACTAAGATAGCTCATCCAAACTACTACAGAAAATATCTGCAATAAAAGTACATGACAAACTATTCCCATGTGTGTATGATCAAACCAAAAGTGGCAATGAGAAATGTATGGTTTTGGCAAATCTACAGGAGAAAATAGAGACAGAGGAAAAATAGTCATCAAATAGTCCTAAGAGCTGTAAACACCAGAAATCATCCCATTTTCTTGTAGAAATTTTGGTGGAACTATCTTAAGCAGCCCGACTGGGGAGGGGTCAACAGGGGCTCAACTTTGCAAGGAAGTTGGTGGTGATTATGGGAATTTCAGATGATATTGAGATGATCTGGTCACTATAAATCCTTGATCCTAAGTATTGAAGCTCATGTTTAGGATGTACTCCATACTAAGAATTGCTGAAAGTAGAATCATCACTGAGCAGAAAATAGACAGTAGTTACAAAGGAAGAAGTCAGTCCAGGTAAAAATAGGCAAAGGAAACAGAGCCATTACTTCTAGAAAAATTTAAGTCATGTTTTTCAATATTATACGAAAACAATAGAGTTTATTGTTTTAAATTCATGGGACTAGGTTATATTTAAGCCTATTCTTCCCTTGTAAGAATCCAGGAAAACCTGTTTCATTTAGAAATGCACATTTGAAATACATTGAAATATAGTTCTAAATTAAATTGCTATAAGAAAAAAGATAAATGAACAGAATAGCATCTTTATGGATATTTAAATTATGCACAAAAACAGAAAAAAGTCATAAGCTAATATTTCAAAGCAGACAGAAAGGAAATAATAATTATATAAACTTGGTAGTAATTAACTTTCACAAAAAAGAAAGCATGAAAAAAAGACTAACAATTCAAACAACAATTAGAAATAAAAAAAAATTGGAAGTAAAGATTATATAAGAATGAAGAGGACAGATAAATGCCATAAAGAAAATAGATAATGAAAAGAAAAAAAGAAAAGAAAAAGGAAGAAAGAAAATACAAAAAAAAATACAAATATAAATGGTAAGTATAAAAATAGGCACTGATGATACAACATGGGTATAATGGTCTGCAGAAGAAGAATAAAACAATGGATAAGAACAAATGTTAAAAATTAGAATTCAAATAAATTTACCTTGACATCAAAATATTTATCCTATATATTTATGGAACCCACTATGTGCTTGTGAAAGTTGAACCTGAAAGATTTATTTCAGACATAATTATAGACTTTAAAGAAAGAATGTCAGATTAATGTCAAAATTTGTGGAAACACTTATGCCAGAAGATAATATAATAATATACTTAGGACAATTTAAACAATAAAATATAAGTCAATTTCTAGCCAAATTGACATTTAAATATAAAGTCCACAAGCATACTATTAACATGCATATGCCAATTAATGATTTTCCAAATGTCCTTCACAAGAAATATACTAAAGAATTATCTTCAAATAACAAAAATTTCTAAAGAGACACCATCTATATGCAATACACATTGGATATAATTTTATCAATGGAACTGAGACAAATCTGAGAAGAATGGGAAGAGAGAAAACAGAATAAATTTATTGATACCTTTGCGGATATAAACTGGGAATTAAGGCATATCATCTCAAATTTAGTACAAAGGGAGAGTGTAAAAAAGAAGATCTACTTGAAAAACTTTGAAAACAAATAGACATGTTCTAAAAAGGGAAAAAAGGTGGAATTAAGAGTATTATATAAAGCAATTAGTATAAAGGTAGTTGTTACAAAAAATGTAGCTTAATTATCAAAGATATGCAGAGAGCATGAGAGTGGGTGAGAGAGTAAAACAGACTTTATAAAAAAATGACATTTAAGGTAAATATGCCATGAAAGTATCACAAAACTTAGAAAGCCAAATCACCCTATGTGACAGTCAAGGTTCATTAAGGAAAACATAAGACACTCTACATATTTAAGCACAGTTGTTTTAATACAAACAAAGGCATTTATGTATCTGTTGGAAGAGCTGGTGGAACAGAGATCAGAGAAGCTATTGATGGACAATAGAGATATCTTGGAGGCTAGAGGAGTTTGCACTGAAGGTTTCAACCTGAAGAAGAAAAGCAGGCAGTTCTCAAATTGAAAGCAGCTGCCATTTCTGAGAATGTTAGAATTCCCTCCAATATATCAGCCTTTAGTGGATAAGCAGATTATTCTTAGGAGCTTGCAAGGAATTTCTCATGTACCCACAGGTCAGACTACAACTGCCTCCAAAAAAGTAATGTCTTTTTCATTTATATTTTTAAATTCATGCTTAAATATGGATTTCTTTAATATGTATATTTAAGATATTCATTTCTTAAATATGGATATCTTTTAAGTTCCTTCTGTTATAAATCTTTCACCCAGAACTATTGAAGGACTGAGGTTCTGGGAAAGGCATTGTAGAGGAGTGGGGTAGGATTAATGTTGATTTGACAACATGTAATCCAGCACAGCTAGTGAAGACTTTTACACAGCATGCCAAATAACAATAAATGCATACAAAACAAAGAAGTTCTGAAACATTAAAAAAAAAAAATGGTCAAAGATTTACCAGGCAAATACAAATTACAAAGTAGAAGAAGTTATATTTGACAAAGCCAAATTGTAACATAAAGACAGACAATTAAAACCTCTTTATAAATTAAAGATTATATTTAACAATGATGATATAGGAGATATCAATATACATGCATGCGATAACACAACAATAACTCGCATTAGAAAAAGACACCAAGAGGTAAAAGGACAAATAAAACATGCTAATAATACTAAGAGCATTCTCCCAACATAGATATTAATAACATTAAAGAAGCATCACCTCAAAAGGGGAAACTCACATGGAAAAAGAATGAAATGTGACCTCCACCATCAGCATACAAAGGAGAAAAAAAGAAAAGATACAATCCCTTGATCTTGAGGATTGCTTTTATGAAGCTTATGTATGTAATTGAGAAGTTTAGCCTACCTATTGGTATGCCTAAGTGTCACCTCCAGAGGACCTCTTTTGTTGCTCATATACGGCCTCTCCCTCTCTAAGCCCAACTCTGTAAGCGAAACCATTGCCCTCCCCCATACATGGGACATGATATCCAGGGGTGAGAGTCTCCCTTGCAGCATGCGAGATGACTCCCAGGGATGAGTCTGGCTCTGGCACTGTGAGATCAACAATGCCATCCTGACCAAAAGGGGGAAAGAAGTGTAACTAATAAGATATCAGTGGCTGAGAGGGTTCAAATAGAGTTGAGTGGCTACTCTGAAGGTCACTCATGCAAGCTTCGGTTAAACATTGTTACCTATCATGACTTGCCAAACCCCAACCAACATAGGGCATTATAACAAGATTCTACAAAGGTTCCATGTACTAGGGTAACTGCAGGAGCCTATAACCTCCAAATAGGTCCCTGGACCAGATAATTCCTGAAATGCAGAGGGGTCGGCCTCTCCAGAAGTTCCACCCCCCATCCCATATTATTGACAGCCACTTCCAACATGGAAAATGTTAGAATGGGCCTATCTAAATATTCCTAGAGTGGGAGAAAGATCAAAGGTGATGGTGAGGGTGAGATTTGATAAATGAGTATAAGTCATTATATTGATATTTCCTTTAATCTCCAGTACCTTAGAGCAACTAGAAAAAAACCTAAAATTGTGGAATTATAACTCATAGCAAACTCAGAAATCTGTTCTACAACTAATTATTGTAATGTACTTTGAAATTTTTGCTGTTTTGTAAATGTTATTTTTCACACACACACAAAAAGAGAATGAGGAATGTAACAGAGAAGAAAGGAATATGACTGCTGAATCAGGATATTGATATTCCTTTTGGTCTCCAGTGAATTGAGCAGCTAGGAGCAAAAAAAAGAAAAATCATGGAACTGTAACCCATACCAAACTTTAAAATGACAGTTTAGATTGCACCAATAGACACTCAGCCATGCTGTTTAAACCTTTTGAATTATTTGTAAAAAATAAAGTCAATGATATAACAACTGCCATCATTTTGTTTTCTCTATCTCCTTCTATCATTAGATTACAAGCATATTAGAAGTTGATGAAGCAGCTAAGAAAGACTTTCTGAAAGTTGAACAAATGAGAGACAAGAAGATAGAATTGCAAACTGAAACAAATTTAACAACTTGAGGCTATTCATTATAAGACCTAGTCCTATATTACAACATCACTGAAGAGTAAAATAATTGATGTTCAAAATTATGATCATGAAATAAAGCCTAATTTATGTTCTGATTCTTCTATTTAATAAGGGCACTATGTATGTATCTATTTGAGTTTTCAATGTTTGATGAGGTTTTTAGTATAAGAATAAACTGTTTACTGAGTCCACTGAGTTTCAAATTAATATTAAATCTGTCAAAATGATAAATTCAAAACTATATTTTATTAACCTTTTATTCATCCTTTTTTTTCAATTTGTAAAAACATCATTTCTTGAATAAATGAAGAACCTTTGACTTCTAGTTAACCAAGACAGTGGTGTAAGATGCTCCAGGGTACCACCACACACAAAATTTCTGAACAGTTAGGACTAGCAAAAGCCAGCAGAGCCATCTTCCTTAAAACTCCAGAAAAGAGTTAAAAGTTTGCAGTAACTGAGTGAATACTGGATCAAGAGAAAACAGCTTTAAAAATGGCAGGAGAAGCTTGTGGAATTCTGGCTGGCTCTATGAAAGACTTAAAGAAAAGACCCTTAATATGCTCAAAGAGTTTAAAGGAAAGCACAATTAAAGAATGAAAGCATATCAGACAAGCAATGAATGAACAATATGAGAATCTAAATAAAGAGATCAAAGTTTTTAAAAAGAACCCAACAGAAATAGTGTATTTGGAGACAACAATAACTAAAATAAAATATTCCCTACAGGTTTGCATAAAAAAACAATGATAAATCTATGGCTTTGGACATACACTGCATAAAGATGTAAATTGTAACAAGTACAGCAGCAACAAAAAAAGGTGAACAATGGAGGGATATAGGAAAAGTGTATCTGTATGCTAACGAAGTTAAGTTAGTATCAAATAAAATGTGATAGTTATGGGTTTAGGATGCTAAATTTAAGCTCCATTTTAACCACAAAGAAAGTCCCTCAAAAAATATATGGGACGAAATGAGATGGCACTCAAAATGGTACACTAAAAAAAAAATCAAATAAATATGAAAGTAGGCATGAATGGAAGAAAGGGAGAATGAAAGGAGCATAAGACTTACAAAGACTAACAGCAAAATGGCAGAGGAAAGTTCAGCACTATCAGTAGTATCTTTAAATGTAAATGGATTAAATTCACTAGTCAAAAGCCAGAGAATTGCAGGATGGATAAAAAGATGTGACCCAATTATATGCTGCTTACAGGAAAATCACCTTAAATTCAAAGACACAAGTAGATTGAAAGTGAAAGATGGAAAAAATATTTTAAGCAAATGCAACCAAAATAAAACTTGGTGTACTATACCACTATCTGATAAAATAGATTTTAAATCAAAAAATTATTAGAGACAAGGACATTATATACTATACTAGATCTTAATACAAGAAAAATATAACAATTACAAAAATATGTACACCTAATGGCAGAGCCCCAAAATATATGAAATATAATTTGACAGTTTTGAAAAGATATTGATGATTCTATGTTAATAGTAGAGTACTAGAATATACAACTTTCAACAATGAATAAAACATCTGGACAAAAGATCAGCAAGGAAATAGAAGAATTGAATGATACTATAAAACACACCTAACAGACATATACAGACTATGTCACTCAATAGCAGCAGACTACATGTATTTATCTAATGCACATGGGTCATTTTCCAGAATAGACCATAAGTTAAGTCACAAAGCAATTCTCAATAAATTAAAAAATAATGAAATCAAATAATGTATCTTCTCTAACCACAATGGAATGGAGCTAGAAATAAAAAATGGAGGAAGAGCTGAAAGATTCACAATTATGTAGAAATAAAAAATCACATAGGAAATTAGGAAATATCTTGAGACAAAACAAAAGCACAAAATATCAAAAGTATGGATTTCAGCAAAGGCATTGCCTAGAAGGACATTTGTATATCTAAGTGCTTACATTAAAAAAGCAAGACCATCCCAAATTAGAGATCTAACCTCACCACTGGAGGACCTAGAAAAAGAAGAACAAACTAAACCCAAAGAAACAGGAGGAAAAAATAAAGATTAGAACAGAGATAAATGAATAAGAAAATAAAAATGCAAAGAATCAATGAAATCAAAAGTTAGTTCCTTGAAAGATCAAGGCAATTGACAAATTTTTAGGTAGGCTGAAAGAGGAAAAAGGAAAGGGAGAGCACAAACAAATAAAATCAGAAATGGAAGAGGGGGCATTACTACTGACCCCACAGAAATAAAAGGTTATTATGGACAACTACATGTCAACAAATTAGATAACTTAGATGAAATGGACAACTTAATGGAAACACGCAAACTACCTATGTTGACTCAAGAAGCAATAATATCTTAATAGATGAATAACCAGTAAAGAAATTGAATCAGTAATCAAAAACCTCCCAAGGAAAAATAATATCAGGACCTGATGGTTATACTGCTAAATTTTAACAAACTTTCCAAGAAGAATTAATACCACTACTACTCAAACGCTTCCTAAAAATTGAAGAGGGAACATTTCCTACCTCACTCTATGAGGTCAACATCACCTTAATACCAAATCCAGATGAAGGAAACACCAGAAAACAAAAGTATAGACCAATATCTGTATTCTTTCTCCCATCACTCAAGGGACTTTGCCAATACTTTTTGATTATCTGCTTAATATATTCTGGGATGTATCCAGGCATTACATTAAATTATGCTGGAATAAAGGCCTTCTTTCTTATTCTGGGCTTCTGGTGTTCGGATTGTTTAAATGATCTATCCAGACAGGTTGAGTTAGATTATGTGCTACAGAAAATTTAGTTTCTAGACAAAATAGACCTTTCTCCCTTTGGTCTCAAAGAGTAGATGAGGTTCTAAAATACAGACAATATCTTCCTTACATCTGTATTCTGAATTATCTTAATTCAGACCTGGTTGGCTTTGTTAATAGTAGAGGACTAGAATATACAGTGGAAACCTTGCAGGATGAAAAAATGACTTTAATCTTAATGCAGGATAAAAAATAACTTTAATCTTATCTCTAAATACCAGGTTTTATGTTATATATATATATATATATATATATATATATATATAATATAAAACAGCTTCTCAAAATCCAGAAGTAACAATTACTGCTCCAGACTAAATGTGACTGCTACAAGAATTAACAATCTATTTGTTTTCTTATATTTTCTAAATGAGACCATATGGTATTTGCTCTTTTGTTTCTGGCTTACTTTGCCTCACCAAATGTCCCACAGGTTCGTTCACAATGTTGCAGCACAGCATTCGATCGTATGTATACACCATCATTCACCAATCTATTTCTCAGTCACTGCATCCTTCAGCCACCTCCATCATTGGGCATCATGTGTAAATTGAAGTGCTTTAAAAATATATAGATATTTTTAAATCCTGAGGCCCAGGATTTCTAATTTATTTGGCTGAACATCAAATTTTTTTTGAAGGTTTGCAAATTTATTCTAAAATTCAATGAAAGTTAAGCACTTGTTTACATATGAGAAAAGAAAACAAAATCTTGGACAGAGGCACGATGGTAGAGATGGACCTGGGCCTTATACATTATTTTAAATAATTGATTTCTTGCTTATTTCCATTTCCATTTCTTCTTCTATCTCCTACAACTGAGGTAGCATATATCTTATAATAGCACGTGGAAGTTCTAAATTATAAATTAGGGGTTACTATTTGCAAATTTAATCAAGATCTTTGTCATTCTACAGCCCAAGAGCAACAGCTCTAAGTTATCCTAAAATATTCTACAGAGTGTCCCTGCAAAACAACCTTCAAGTCAGCTTAGTCAAAGACAATAATAAGTCAACTACCCCATAAAACAATATAACTTCAGAGAGTTTTAGATTGACTTAGCGAAAGAGATATAAAAGAAGAGTAATATCATATTTTGATTAATGGAGTAAGAAAAAAGTGTATAAATTGGTCCAAAATACTCCATTTATTTACACCCTGTTTGATTCATTATCTAAAGCTCTTCAAAAGTTTTAAGCACTACTTTTGGAATAAGATATCAGGCACTTAGTCCAATACTGATAGCATTATTTATCTTCATTGAAAATTATATTTTATATAACAATATTTATAGAGAATAAAGAAACTTTTCATGTCTTTCAGGACTCATGCTAAGCAACCAAGCCAGGAGAAAATGAACAGTCTCTTTCAGTGCCAAATAGATCTGCTGTTACAAGGAAAACTGTTCTGTTATCTAATGGATCATGCTCCATATCTTACTTCAGGGTACTGAAAACAAGGTTCATAAAAATGAATAAACTGACACATAGAACAGTGGAATAAGAATAAATAGTCCAAAGGTAGAGCCACATAAATATAAACAATTGATTTCTGACAAAGGTACAAAAACAATTGAATGGAGAAAGAAAGGATGAATGTTTCAAAAAATGATGTTGAAACAATTGGTCAATCATATGTAGAAAATATGAACTTCAACCAATACCTCACTCCTTATACCTATATTAACTCAAAATAGATCATAGATCTAAATGTAAAATGTAAAATCTCAAGACTTTTAGAAGAAAACATAAAAGAAAATCTTTTTTTTACTTTGAGTTAGGCAAAGAATTCTTATATACAACACCATAAAAAAAAACACAATCCATTAAAAAATATCAAGTGAATATCAATTGATACCTCCTCAAAACTCAAAATTTTTAGTGTGCAAAATATATTGTTAAGAAAATGAAGACAAACTATTTAAAAAGGATAAAATATTAGCATATCACATATCCAACAAAAAGTTTACATCCAGAACCTATTAAAAAAATCTCAAAAATCAACAATTAGAAAACTAACTGCACAATAAAAATTGGGGAAAATGTTTGAACAGACTCTTCACCAAATCAAATATATGTAATGCAAATAGCATGAGGAAATACATTCAACATAAAATTAAAATGCAAGTTAAAATAATGTTGAGATACATTATCATACCTACTAGGATGGCTAAATGGAAAAGAAAAAGAAAATAATACCAAGTGTTGGTGAAGATAGGGAAAAACTGGAACTCTTCAGCCACTTTGAAAAACAGTTTGGAAATGTCTTATAGCGTTAAGCATACAATTACTGCATGAATTAGCATCCCACTCCTACATATTTACCTTAGGCAAATGGAAACCTATACTCACCCTAAAATTTGTATACAAATGTTTATAGTAGCTTTAGTCTTAATCCCTCCTCATTGGAAACAACCCAAATATCTTTTGAACTGTGAATGGATAAACAAACTGGTATAGCTGTACAATGGAAAACAATTTGACAAGTAAAAGAAGCAAACTTTTTGATACATGCAACAACATGGATTAATGTCAAAGGCATTTGCCAAGTAAAAGAAGCCAGTATCAAAAGGATGCAAACTCTATGATTCTGTTTTTATGACATTCTAGGTGGGGATAGAAAACATATCAGTGATTGCCAGGAGTTAGAGGTGGGAGTTGGATTTCCCTACAAAAAGACAGCGGGAGGGAATCTGAAGGGTGATATAACTATGGGGCATACTGATTGTGGCAATGGTCCCATGACACTGTACAGGGATTAAAATAATTAGAACTTTATATTGAAAAAGTTAAAATTAATTTTATTTTATGCTAAAAGTAAAAATATACATTCTATTGCAAACTATATAGAACAAATTTGCTGAAATGGGTGGAGAGATCCTTGGGTAGATTTCTGTGACTATAGCACACATCTGTCTTCCAAATCAAAGCCTTTTCACTGAAAAGCTTCAATAGGTGAGCTATACTACCTGGGTCCTTGTGTGACCTTGACCTGGGCCTTAAACTTGAGGGGATTTTTGGAATGGTGGTTGTTTTTCAGTAGCTTTTAGTGCAATAAAGTGCTAAAAACTTCACTATAATCATTGATGTTAATTGAAATCTTTCCATCTCTGTATCCAAGAGTTAGTGGTCTTAGAATCTGAAATCTACCTTTGTCTCAAGGAGCATTTGGGAAATTTGAGGCCACATATTCCATAAGGCTCTTCTCAGTCCCTGGTCTTTATTCTGTTTCTCCTCTCCATCTATTTCTGCTTCTCAAAATTCTTCCCATTCATCAGAGACATCCTCAAACCAAAGAATCCCCAGAAATACATGTAGAATTACTAACTCACTGCCCCTGACACATCATAAATAATTTATCTTCCCTGAATACTTTTAGTATTTTGGACATAGTCCTTTGATGACCATACCTGTTTGTATTCTCCGCAAGAATGTAATTTCCTTGAGGTTACTATAAATTATATATATATGAATCTCAAATTGCATGTAATGTATTGAGCTATCATTCATTTATGAACATTTTTTCCTGTCCTTTTTTTTCGTAGAGTATCAATACACTAGGAATTAGAGTTATGAAGAAGAATATGAAAAAGCACATGCACAGATTTTTAACGCCTTATTTAAAAACCTGTGTGCTTCTTTGGATTTGAGCACATATAATGCAATTATTCTTCAGCCATGCCTAGAATTTAATAAAAAACTGCCAGCTCCCAAGAAAAAAAATTAAATTTCTTCTTAGGGTTAAGACTAAAGCCAAAGAGTAGGGAGAATATGCCAAGGACATTCCTACCTTTCTGGGAAAGGGCATTACAGGTAGAGGGAACAGAAACTGAGTATCCTAGATTAAGAACTATGGGACAAACTCTAAGAGAAGGAGAACCTGGTGTGAAGCAGACCGAGTAGCAGTGAGGAGTTTCAAGATGTGATGTCACAAAGCTAACAGGGACCAGATCATGTGTGCCTTCTAGGCTAACATAAATATATTGGATTTTATTTTAAATGATCTAGAGATTCACTGGAAGTTTGAGAAGAGTGATAGGATCCCTTAAACTTTGGGGGGCAAAAATAGGCCATAGTATGGCCAAGTTATAGGAAAGAGACAAATTAGGAAAGAATAAATACAATCTAGATGAAATAAGATGGTGACATGAACCAGTGTGTAATGGCAGCATTGAAAGTAGTTCAGTTCTGCATATGTTTAGAAGTGTAGAGTAAGAGGGAAAGAGAAGATTCAGGGATGATTTGGCTCAAACAATTGAAAAGTCTTAACTGCCATTAACTGAGATGCAGAAGACTGTAAGAGAAGAAGATCTGGATGGTGAAGGAGGGGAAATCAGATTATCACGTTTGGAAATACTAGGTCATACAAATGAAGATATCTGAGAGGAAGTTGTTTTTATGAATCTTGGGTTTAGGGAAGAAGCTTGAATTGAAAATTAAAACTCTGGGAGTTGTCAGATTGGAGATGCTGTTCAAATCTATGGATGGAGATTGAATTGTTTCCTCCACAAAGGTATGGTCAAGTCCTACCTTTTGGAACAAGTGAATGTGACTTTATTTGGAATAGTGTCTTTGCAGATAAAATCAAGTTAAGATAAGGTCATACACATTAGTATGGGCCCTAAATCCAATGACTGGTGTCCTTATAAAAGAAAGGAGAGTGAAATTTGGACAGAAAGACAGAGACACAAAGGGGAAGGCTATAAGAAGGCAGGCAGAGATTGGAGTTTTGCTGCCAGAAGCCAAGCAACATTTGGTGCTACCTGAAGCTGGAAAAGACAAGGAAGGATTCTCTCCTAAAAACTGGAAAGAGTGTGGGCTTTACACTTTGATTTTAGACTTTTTGGCCTCCAAAGCTGAGAAGGAACAAATTACTCTTGTTTTCAGCCACCCCTTTTGTGGCCTTTGTTATGGCAGCTCTAAGGAATTAATACAATAGTTTGAAAAGAGAAGATTTAGGGAGTCAACATAGAAAGAATAGAGAGGCCTGAGGTTTGAGACATAAGTTGCTCCATTGCCTAGAGATCAGAATAGGTGAAGAAACTAACAATGGGGTTTGATCAGGAGCATTCTATGAAGTAGAAAGAAAACTAAGTGAGAGAGGTGTCCCAGAAACTAAGTGACAAATAAGTTTCGAGAGGAGGAAGATTAACAGTTTTAGGTGTTGCTGGTAGGTGAAGATGTAGGCTTATAATTAAGAAGAGTTGTTTCAGTGGAGTGATGGATTGAAAGCTTCATCAGATTAGGCTCAAGATAGAATGAAAGAATGACCATACCTCTTTGTATTCTCTATAAATTATATTTATAGAGATATCTCATGTAGATGCTTTCTGAAGCACATTTGCTATAAAAGGGAACAGAAACTGGAAGGTTTTATGGAGTCAAGTGATAACTTGACTTTTTGGTTGGTTTTCAAGCTGTGAGTTATTATAGCAATTTATATTCTAATGAAAATGATTCAGTAAAAAAAATGAAAAATTATAGTGTAAGAGTGCTGGAACAACTATGACTTTGAGTAGGTGAGAAAAGATGAGTTCTCTTGCATCAGAGTTGGAATTGGCCACATGAATTTTACATCCATAGTACCTGAAGGAGAAAGACTATGTAGATGCAGAAGCAGTTTCCTTGTAGATATTTTAGTCAGAGTATGTGAACTTACCTTCAGATTTGTTCTATTTTATCAATGAAACAGGATCCTAGGTCATCAATGAGAATGAAGGAGGAGGAGAAAATATTGAAAGTTTAAGGAAAGAGAAGTTGTGAAATTAGTTTTCTGGAAGGATAAAGGTAATAATTTAGTACTAAGATTTGTGGGCTTCCATAATCTCCTGCTTGAAGTTAGAGTTCGGGATTTGCAGTGAGACTACCTAGCATGGATTTATGTTCTTCCCTAACCAAATTTAGTTGCACAGGCACGGGTGAGGCATAGGCAGAGAGTTAAAATTTTGCCAAGAAAGAACAATACAGAGAGAGAGAGGGGGGCAAGGGAGTTTATTGCTTATACAAGAATGTCCTTAAAATTGTGAACTTTGTTTGAGGGCAAATCAACAGTCTCTCTATTATGTGTTCTCCCAATCTGAACTTGATCCATGATACTGAGCTTCCCATCCAAATAGCACTTGTATTACTATCATTTTCTATTAATGTGCATTGTGGGTACTTAAAGCTGCAATTGATAGACTAACTAGAAAAATAGTCAGGACGACTCCTCTGGTTTTCACCACCAGAGGGTATGTACATTATGGCTACTAGATAGGTTCCAAACAGAAGAGGAAATTGAGGACAGACAGAAGTGCCTTGTCTAAGGTCCCAGACAGTGGCTGAGCAGGGATCAGACCTGTTGCATCCCTTTATGAACCTTGCTCTGTCTGCTAACCGACCCCCTATCAGCCTGTGCCTCAGACCATAATTTAATTACATTTGTGAGTTTAGGTTTTTGGTTTGGGACAACTGTTATTGAACTTGCAATTTCCTTTGCATTTATTAGTGAAAAGGTCAAAAGTTTTGACAATAACCGAAACCCAATTTTAATAAATGGCAGGCCACCTTTTCCTTTCTCAGCCTCAAAGCAGGAGGATACAAAACTGAAAAACCTCTCCTTATACTACACAGAGTAGACATGGCACTAGAGAACTGGGAAAGTTTTGGAAACTGAATCTGAAAGACAAATATAAAGTAATTGAATAACTTACATTTAGGGCCAGTGTTTATTTTGTCATAAAATGTGGATGACTCAAGGAAAGAAAAATTAAGAAAAATCTTTTATCAAAACACTAAGTGGAAATTTAATTTCAAAAAGAAGTGATTGTTCTTGGAAACTAAACTCTGTTTAATCTGTGTGATGTGTTCCTTATATAGGCACTGCCTCCAGCCACTGTCTGGGACTTAGGCAAGGACATAAAGGGAAGCATTTGCCTGCACTTTGTTCCTATTAAGCCACTGAGAAACTGACTTTGATTTGGAACTATGGTGCCCACTTAGTAAATTGTAGAGTATCCCATTTGGTGATGGTTTCACATGTATTTACTATGGTAGTGTCTGAACTTCCTCATTCATGTTCATGTGGCATTTAGAGAGAGAATTGCAAATAAGGTCATTTTGTAAGTTTTGCCATCTAACTCTCTGTCTGCCATGCAATTCCATGTTCCATAAGCATCTGAAATGCAATATATTTTAATACTGATGCTATTTTTACCCCTACTGAACAGCATGCTCTCTGGGTATTCCTGCCATCTACTCATGGATCCAAGCAAGATATCTAGAATTTATTTCAAGGCCCCATAGCTTCTGGAGCCAGACAGACATGCATTCATATTTTGACTCTGAGTCTTATTGAGGCTACCTTGACATACCATTAAATTCTCAAAATGCCACTTAGCTCAGCTTTAATAATAGTGCCTAACTCATAGCATTATTTTGAAGTGTAAATGAGACATACACAACAAATATTTATTGAACTCTTACTATCTAACAGTGTGTGCATACATCAGTGAGCAAGAAATTCAAGCGTACCCTCTAATAGTCTACACATTCTAGTAGAGAAAACAGATATTGAATAAACAAACAAAATTATATCATGTGCCATGATAGAAAATGAAGGCAGGTCAAACAAGATAGACTCTAGGGAATTAGATCAGGAAAAGAAGGAAGGTCTTTGCAAGCAGGTGAGAAAATAAAGTCAGGAATTGAATGATCTAGGGTGCAGAGGATTACAGAATGATGGAAGGGAGAAATTATTGAAAAAGCACTAATGTGGGGATAGTGTTCTTGAGATATATTAAAAAATAGAAAACGGATAAGTATAGTTAGAGAGGAAAAAGAAGCAGAAGGAGAACCCTGGGAATTCTCAGAGAGGTCGAGACCTCAACCATAGGCTGGCACCTAGAGGGTTCTTGACTCAGTCACAGGAAAGAATTCAAACACTAGTTAGTGTGTACAACCAAAATTTTAATAAGCTTGATGACCCTGAAGGGTCCCAGGAGTTCTCAGAGAATTCAAGGTCTTGGCTAGGGACTGATACTATGAAAGTTCTTGACTCAACCCCAGGAAAGAATTTGAGGATTAGTCCAGTGTGTATATCGAAAGTGCAAGCTCAAAGGGGATGAGCCCAGACATTATCCCAAGGAGGAGAAGCCCTCTGAGGTCAAGATTCTTGCATTATAAAGACTTGTAGGGGACTCTCTCCCTCTGGTTATGCTAATAAGAATTAGCTGCACTTTTCATTGGTTCTTTTCAAGCACCAACCTAAGTGAGGGCCAGGTTTGCAAGGGTAGGTATGCATGCACCAAAAGAAACTTCTTGTTGTGGGTCTCAGGGTCACTTCTCCCTCCCTCTTTCCCTATCCAACTGCCTCAGAAGGGTACAGATGATGTCAGAGAGTGACAGAAACATGATAATATTGCATTCTGTAAAACATAATAAAGATTTTACTCTGAATGTGACAGAATGCCAATGGACATTTGAATAAAGGGGTGGCATGGTCCGTTTAACTTTTGAAAAAAATATTAGTTGGTTACAGTTATGCTGTAAGGGAGTCTCACCAGTCTCTTCAAGCACTAAACCTTCTCCCTGATTTTTTTCTCGCCATAGTTCGTGTCATTGCTTATAATATTTCGTATTGGTTTTGTATGCTTACTATCTGCCTCAATCCAATAATGTATAAAATGCATAAGAGAAAGCAGATAGTCTGGTTTGTTCAATGCTGTATCTAGAGGAATTTACTTAGAAGAAAATTTTTCTTTCTCAGCAAAGAAAATACTTTGTCGATATTTGTTGATTGAATGGGTACATGAGTACATGAATGAATAAGGGCAAGACTGAGATCAAAAGATTCCCACATTTGTGGATTGAGGACTTGACTTTATAGTGGTCCCATCTACCATGAGATCCAGAAGGCTGGTGAAGAAACATTAGAATGGAGAGAGATGAGAGGTTAAGAGTTGGGAATAAAGTTTTGGTAATTTGAGTATTAAATATCACTATTTTTATTATACTGCCCATGGACATATCATGTAGGTAGTTGGATGTAGAATACTGGGAGTGAGTGATCAGGAATGGAAACAAAAACTTGGAGGTAATCTGTGTGTAGAGGGTACTTAAAGCCATGAGCTGCATGAAATCAACTAAGAAATTATTGTAGATAGATAAAATGTAAAAGTTAGGAAGAGGAGGAGAAGAAGAAGGAAGGAAACAAAAATAAATGATCAGTAAAGTAGGAGGAAAACCAGTGAAGTGGAATTCATAAAATTGTGCATAGAATATATTTAATGCAGAGTCTGGCATATAGACACACAGATGCACAGTGAATTTTGGGCTATTTTCTGCAATCTCTCTCTCATTCATCATCTACATTTTATTCCTTTAATTTCTTAAAATCTCTTCCATACTCCAATTTTAATGCCTCATATGTAGTTTATGTGCCCTAAACATTTTGAGAATTGAAATGAAATTTGAACCATTTGCACATGTGTCAACCTGAACAATAAATAAAAAGAGCTGCACACCCATATAGCATAAGCTGTATGAGTGAAATGAGATCTGAACCATCCTCACAAGTCTCAATTTAACCCTTGAGCTTTGTATGCCAAATGATCATTGTAAATGCTTTGAAAGCTGAAAGTAAAATTTAAGTATCCACATGAGTTTTGTACTAACCCCTGATCTTTGTATGCATGAGCCAGACACATACCCCTATAGAAAATGTTTAGAGAACTGGATTGAGATTTGAACCATGTGCATGAGTTTCAGCCTAAATCCTGGACTAGGTGCACATGGGATGTACCTATATCAGCAAAGCAAAAGCCTAGACAACTAAACTAAGATTTGAACCAACTCCCAGAGCAGATGAAACAGATTTATGATCTGAATTTCACTTACTTTAAATGCATGTTAAAACAAAAATGTCAACATTTTCCAAAGGATTTTAATAGGACCCAATATCTATACAACAGAAAACCCACAATGTCCTGTCCAGGATATAATCCAAATGTACTAGATGTACAAGGAGCCAAGAAAATATGATGCAGGAAAAGACAATCAAGGGAAAAGACAATCAGTTGAGGCCAGTCCCAACATGAACCAGACATTGGAACTATCAAAGACTTTAAGTAAATTATTATAACTATGCTCTAGGAAGTAAAAGAAAACAGACATTAAAGAACTGAATACTTGGAAATTCTTAGAAAAGAAATAGAAATTATATAAAACAACCAACCAGAAATTAAAGAAAAAATTTGCATTAATAAATGCACTGGATAATCTCAGTGGAAAATGGAGATGACAGTGGAAAAGTTGGGACCTTGATAATACATCATTGGAAATTTCACAATCAGCAGAACAGAGAAAAAAAATTTCTTTCCAATTGTTTCTTTCCAATAACGATGGAGCAACAGGGATCAGCGGGACACATTAAAACATTCAGTATAAAATTAATTTGTATTAAAAAAAGGATAAAGAGATTTGAGAAAAGAAATATTTAAGAAATTAACAGCCAAAACTTAGATAATTAGGAGAAAGGCATAAATTTACAGATGTAAGAAACTCATCAAAACCCAGGTGGGAGGGACACAAAGAAAATCATGACTAGACAGCACAATAAAACCCAAATGAAGAAAATAAATCATGAAAAGATCTGGAGAAAAATGATGCTATATATACAGGGTGCAAAAGATTGCAGAAATTATGGAGACCTATGGTTTTCTATTATTGTATAACAAATTACTACAAATTTAGAAGCTTAAAACAATACACATTTTTAATTTCAATTTCTATGGATCAGGAGGCCAAACAGATCTTAGCTGGAGATTGTTATCAGGGTTTAACATGACTATAATCACAGTGTTGGCCAAGACTGGGTTTTCATCAGAGGCTCAACTGAAGAAAGGACCCCTTCAATGCTCCTTCAGAATGTTAGCAGGATTCATTTCCTTGTGCTTGCAAGATCTATGGTAGCTTACCTCAAAACCATCGACACATTCCACACTCATACACACAGACTCTAGCAAGATGGGTGCTACAACAATCTTATGCAAACATGTATATATAGCATCTTAGTTTATTTGAACTGTTGTAATGAAGTACCACAAACTAAGTGGCTTAAAACAACAAAAATACATCCATCCACAGTTATGGAAACTAGAAGTCTGAAATTTGTAGGAAAGAATCCTTCTTGCCTCTTCTTAGCTTGTAGTGTTTGCTGGCAATCTTTGGGCTTCCATCTCTGCCTGCATGTTCCCATGGGGTTCCCCCCTATGTCTGTCTGTGTCCAATTCTCCCCTTATAAGGACAGCATTCATTTTGAATTAAGGCCCATTCTAATCCAATTTGGTCTTACCTTAACTAATAAAAATCTTCAAAAGCCCTATTTCCAAATACGTTCACTGTGCTGGCTGGGCTCATGTATCAACTTGGCCAGGTAATGTGCCCAGTTGTTTGGTCAAACAGAAAGCCTAACTGTTATTGTGAGGATATTTTATGGAGATAAATCATCAGTAAGTTGAATGCATCTATGGCTGCTACATTTACAATCAACTGAGAAGAATGTCTTCAGCAATGAGAGACATTTCATCCAATCAGTTGAAGGCTTTAAAAGGAAAATTCATGATTTCAACAGTCAGAAGACAGAATTTTCTTCTATACTTCAGCCAGCCAGCATCACCAGGGAAATTCATCAAAAACCTTCATTGGAGTTCCCAGCTTGCAGCCTGCTCTACAAGTTTAGCCTTGTTAGGCCAACACCCACCCCCCTAACTTCCAGGAGGCCCCTTGCAAAACCAAATCTGTCCCAGCCCACACGGCAGTCACATGAGTGTCCTTGCACCCGCCCCCCCCCCCCTTTGGCAGCTGCATTCCTGTGATAGCTCCTGTTCTCTAACATCCCCCCCACCTTCAGCAGTTATAGCCCTGGCAGCTACAAGCTTAGGATAGCTCCCAGCTTAGCCTGCCAATTTCTCACTTCCAAGGTAGACAATGAAAACTCACTACCTCCCTTTCCCTAGTTCCCACCAACAATGCTATATAAACTGTACCCCTTCCTCTGCTCAGTGCCGTCACCATCTTAAGTATCAGCCCACCTGTTCACAGCCTCACAATGAAGCTTCTTTAACTGAATTTTGGCCTCCTCTCCTCCCTCCTGGTCAAAAAAAAAAAAAAAAAAAAAAAATCTGTAAAGCCTCATGCATCTCCACAGCTGCAAGAGACAGTTTTTAAAAATCTCCTAATTATAGCTATCTCCTGTCAGCTCTGTTTCCCTAGAGAGACTTGACTAATCCTGTCACACTCATAGGACAGGGGTTAGGACTTGAATGTATCCTTTTGGGGATTACAGTTCAACTCAACATGTAACCACATACATGGTTGTCGCTCCTTTGCCATATTCCATGGATTAGAATGAAGTCACGGGTCACACCCACACTGAAGGGGTGTTTACATGAAGGTGTGAAGACCAGGAATTGGGGATCAGAGGGATCATCTTAAAATCTGTCCATCACAATTTCAGAAGGAAGCAGAATAATGTCTTTAAAGTGCTGAAAGGAAAAAATAAAGTGTCAGCAAATAATGCTTTATTCAGGGAAACATCTTTCAAAAATGAAAGTAAAATATAGACAGCTCAGTTTTTGAAAAGCTAAGAGAATTAAGGGCCAGGAGACCTATTCTAGAGAAATGCTAAAGAAGTTTTTCAGACGTTTGGGAAATTATGTGAGAGAGAAAGTTGAACCTTCAAGAATGAAAAATGAGGATTGGAAAGGGCAAATATCTGAGAAAATAAAAAATACTACATTTTTCCCTCCTAATGTCCTCAAAATACATATAATTATTTAAAGCAAAAAATTGTAGCATTGGTGTTTTCAATGTATACAGATGTAAGACATATGACAACCATAGCATAAAGGTCAGTAAGGGAATGTGAAAGGACCCATATAGATGCAACTTTTCCATATTTTTGCATGAAGTGGTAAAATGTCAACTCTATAGCCTGTTAAAGATTGTTATTTATGTTGTGATTACTAGAGCAAGCACTAAAAATAATACAAAATGGTCCAAACAAAATAAACAATAGACTATTAAAACATAATTGAACGAGGCTCCAAAAATCACAGGAATAGGGAAACAGAGGGAAAGACAATAGCAGAGGGAGCACACTTAAAACAAATATTGAAATGTGTATTAGGGTTCTCTAGAGAAACAGAATCAACAGGGAACACCCACAAATATACAATTTATAAAAGTGTTTCACATGATTGAGGGAACACAGAGTCCAAAATCTGCAGGTCAGGCTGTGAAGCTGATGATTCCGATGGAGGGTCTGGACAAACTCCACAGGAGAGACTCACCGGCAGAAGCAGGAAGAGAGTCTGTCTCTTCTGAATCCTCCTTAAAAGGCTTCCAGTGATTAGATTGAGCATCACTCATTTCAGAAGACACTCCCCTTGGCTGATTACAAATGGAATCAGCTGTGGATGCAGCCAACATGGTCATGATTTAATTCTATGAAATGTCCTTATTGCAACAGACAGGCCAGTGCTTGCCCAACCAGACAAACAGGTACCACCACTTGGCCAAGTTGACACATGAACCCGACCATGACAGTCCACCCCTTTTCAACTTGGTAGTTAGATAAATCACCTTAAACCATACCTAGTATCTAAATAAAAAAATAAACATTAAAACACACATTTTTTCTTTCACCTAATAATACTCAAGTGTCCTGCATATAACTGGAAACACATTAACTCTCTCCAGAGTAGGGTGCAAGTCCTTGGGTGATATTCTTTCTTAAACTTGAAATTTTACATCTTAAATAGTATAACAGGCACAAAACAGCATCACAGTCCTCGTTTCTGTAACTGATCACGTGGTCATAGTTCATATTTATCACTACCTTCTTCCATTACCTGTTCCATGTTCCCTTTACCCTCAGCAAGCACTTCAGCTGGCCATGATTGCCTGGTAGTGTAACCCCAACCTTCATTTCTGAAGTTTCAGACCCATTGATAATCCTGCCTGGATTGGGCTGTTGCAGTTTTCCATTGATTTTAATCACAGGGCATGATAGTACTAAGAGATGCCCTAGGGGATCTCCTATATTCCAGGAAAACTCTTCTTTACCTCCATTATGTAGTTGCAGTCCTATTTCCCCCTGATAGTCAGGGTCAATCACCCCAGACAGTAATGTAATCCACTTCTTGGCTTGTTGATCCAGGGACATGAGTAGCCCAAAGCGACCAGGTGGCAGTCTTAGATTCCAGTTCAATGAAATTATTGCTGTTTCTCCTGGTGGAAGCACTCCGCCTTTTAGAACTAAAATCTGTAGACCAGCAGAGCTCAGGGTCGCAGGGACAGGAAGCAAAAATTTTTCTAGTAGGTCACTAAGGGCAATAGTGAATGGTGCCACCCCCATTTCCATCCCTTGGTTCCCGGACCCATGGATCCTGGCTATGGGAGAAACAGCACCATACAGCAGATGCTGATTCAGAGCACATACAGCTTCCTGGAGAACATTACCCCAGCCTTTCAAGGTCTTAATAAGTTTACTGGAGTTCTATAAAGGAGGACTCATTTCAGAGAATGGGAGATTCACAGAGAGCAGAGAATGCTGCAGCACCACAAAGCAGAGAGTCCATGAGCCAGCAACCTTTGGAGATGAAGAAGGAAAACATCTCCCAGGGAGCTTCATGAAACCAGAAGCCAGGAAAGAAACTAGTAGATAACACTGTGTTCACCATTTGCCCTTTCAGCTGAGAGAGAAGCTCTGACTATGTTTGCTTTGTGCCTTCTCACTTGAGAGAGAAACCTTGAACTTCATCGCCCTTCTTGAACCAAGGTATCTTTCTCTGGATACCTTTGATTGGACATTTCTGTGGACTTGCTTTAATTGGGACATTGTCTTGGCCTTAGAACTGTAAACTAGCAACTTAGTAAATTCCCCTTTTAAAAAGCCCTTCTGTTCCTGGTATATTGCATTCTGGCAGTTAGCAAACTACAACAAAATGGCACACCTAACCACACCAATGGATTGCATTAAGTGTCAATCCTCTAAATACTCTGAGAGATAGATATTGACATAGTGGATAAAAAAAAGCAAGATTCCTCTATATGTTGCCTACAAGAAACATATTTAAATACAAGACAGATCACTGAAAGTAAATGGATAAAAATGGTAAACAGAAGAAGGCTGGAGTGGCCATTTTAATATCAGATAAAATAGACTTCATGATAAAGAGTATTAGCCAAATTAAAAGGGGACATTTTATAACAATCACAGGGATATTTGACCAAAAATTCCTAACAATTATCATTGGGCATGCATTTTGAGATACAGCCTCAAAACACAGGAAGTAAAAAGAGAACTAAAAGGAAAAGTAGACAATTCAACAGTCATACTAGGAAATTTTTAACACACCATCTCAACAATTGATAGAAAGAATAAATAAAATGTCACTAAAGTCATTGAAGATCTAGTGCCCTCAACCACCTTGGTCTAATTGGAAGTTATGGAAGGATACACCCAACAACTGCTGAATTTTCATTCTTTTAAAATGCACAAGGAATATCATTAATATGCAGAACATATGCTGGGTCATTAAGAAATAACAAAATAAATTATAAAATCTCAGAATTATACAGAAACTATTTTTCTGGCAAAATACTTAAACTAAAATTCTATAATAACTATAATAATATATATTGGAAGAATCCAAATACCTGCAAAATGAACAACACACTTCAAATTATACGAAAAATATATAAGAAATTATAAGAAAAATAATGAAATATTTTAAACTCAATAACAATGAAGATACAACCTATCTCAGTTTGCATGTTTAAGATAAAGCAGTGGTTAGGGAAAGTTTTATATCTTTAGATGTTTATAATAGAAAACAAGGAAGATGTAAAATTAGCAACCTTTTTCCACTTAAAAGTCTGAAAAGAGAAGAGCAAACTTCACCCAAATGAAGTAGAAAGAAAGCATAAGGAGTAGAAATCCATAGTAGATTGTAGAGAAGAGAGAAAAATGAACAAAGTCAACAGCTAGTGCTTTTGAAGATTCAACAAAATTAATGTTTACCTAAAATGAGAAAGAGAGAGAGGGAGGGGGGAGAGAGAGAGAGAGAGAGAGAGAGAGTAAAAGCACATTACAAATAACAACAACAAACATCAGGATGAAAAGAACATATTACATCAGATGTTATAATAAGAGAACACAATGAACAAATTTACATGAACAAGCTTGACAATTCAGATGAAATGTACTAATAACCTTAAAAATATAACTTACCAAAATAGATTTAAAGAAAAATAACAATTGTATATCTGTATATCTGAATAACCCTATATGTATTAAATAAGTGGATTTTCTTATCAAAAACTTTCTCAGAAACAGCTCTCCAGGTCCAGATGTTTACACTGATGACATGTTTCAAACAACTAATGAAACAATAACATCAATGTCATACAAATATTTTCAAAACGAAGAGGAGGAGGCATCAGTGCTAAATAATTTTCATAACCCTCATACCAACATCTGAAAAAAATTTACCAAAGAAAGCAATATCTCTGAACAATATAGATGCAAAATTCTTAATATATACTAGCAAATAAAATCTAATAATACAGAAAATGATAACCCAAGTAAAGCTATCCCAGACATGTGAGATTGGTTTATCACTTTAAAATCAATCAGCATAACTCACCATATTAGCCAAATATAGTAGAAAAACCATACAATTATTTTGATTGTTGCAGGAAAGTATTTGACAAAATTCACTATCTGTTTTAGAGAAAACATGTCAGCAAATTGGGAATGACAATATTTTTTCTCAAAGATAAAGAGCATCTATGAAAATTCCACAGCCAATATTATACTTATGGGTAAAAGACAATTGTTTCCCCCAAGATAAGGAACCAGACAAGGATTTCCCCTATAGTGGTGACTATCCAACACTTTACTGGTGGTCCTAAGAATAGCAACAAGATAAGAAAAATGAATAAAAAGAGCAAAGATAAAAAATGAAGAAGTAAAACTATCTCTATATACTAGTGATGTGATCATTTACACAGAGAATCCCAAGGAATTTACAAAAAAAACTACTAAAACTAGCATATAAATTAGCAAATGTCCAGATAAGAGGTAAATATAAAATATTAATTGTGTTCTTATACTCAAGAAGCAAACAACTGGAAAATAAAATGCTTAAAAATACCTTCTATTGTAACACCAAAACCATAAAATACCTAAGGATATACCCAACAAAACATGTCAATTACTTCTATACTGAAATCTTCAAAACTGATGAATGAAATCAAAGAAGACCAAAATAAATGGAGGAATATATGGTATTCATTAACTAGAATACTTAATATTGTTAGGATGTCAAAAATTTTAAGACCTCTAAAGATTCAAAACAATTATTGTCAAAATTTTCAACATCTTTTTATTTCTGGTATAAATTAACAAACTGATTCTAAAATAAATATATGGAAACTCAAATAATTGGGAATAGCCAGAACACTTGAAGGTACTACCTTAAGTTCAAGACTGTATAAAACATTGGAAACCAAGAATATTTTCAGCAGGAAATATCTGTAGATATAAAAATTATGAAAGTGTCTCACATAACCATGGGAGCACAGAGTCCAAAATTCATAGGGCAGGCTGAGGAGTTGATGACTCTGATGGAGGGTCTGGATGAACTCCATAGGAGAGGCTCGCGGGCTGAAGCAGAAAGAGAACCTGTTTCTTCTGAATCCTCCTTAAAAGGTTTCCAGTGCTTAGATTAAGCATCATTCATTTCAGAAGACACACCCCATTGGCTGATTACAAATGGAATCAGCTGTGGATGCAGCCGACGTGATGATGATTTAATTATATGAAATTTCCTCATAGCAGCAGTCAGGCCAGCACTTGCCCAACCAGACAAACAGGTACCAACACCTGGCCAAGGTGACACATGAATCTGACCATGACAATGGGTATTTATAAAAATATATATACTTATATATAGATACATATATGATATAGATACATATATGATACATATCATATATGTATACATATACATGTGTAAGTATGTGTATATATGATTTTGTATGTAAATGCCTGGAAACATATATCTGAAAAATTATAAAACAGGAATATAATAGCTGTCACCTTAGGAGACAAGAATGGGATTATTTAGAATTGGCAATTTGAAGCCTGTGGGAGTTTTGCCTTTATCTGTGTTGTTTGAATTTTGACAGTAACAACATAAGTGTGTTTTACTTGTGTAATTAAAAATAAATAGTTCATAAATTTAAACTATTAATAAAATGACAATATGTTATGACAAGTTCCTGATGGGGGTCTTTGGAGTAGAGAAAATTGATGTTTATCCCACCAAGGGAGAGACGAGGATTCCCAAACAAAATGTATAATTCAATCTGAGTGCTTAATTCAGGGGTCCATGAATTACAATGGAAAAATATATACATATTTAATTTCACTAGCATCTGTCTGAAATTTAGCATTTCTTTCAACTGTGAATGAGGGCAAGAGACAAGACCTCATTAGCATTAGCATTGAGAACTTTAAGTGTAAATAAGCTAATAAAAATCACACTAATTTCTTATCATAGCATGTTAGGGGTCTCTAGAGAGACAGAACCAACAGGAGAGATCTATAATTATGAGATTTATAATGGTGTCTTACACAACCATGAGAATAGAAGAGTCCAAAATCCATAGGTCAAGCTGTGAATCTGGTGGCTCTGAGGCAGGTTCTGTAAAACTCCACAGAAGAGGCTCACTGACTGAAGAAAGCAATGATAGAGGCTCTTCTGCCTTAAAACGTCTTCAACTGACTGGATTATCTCATTGTAGGCATCATGCATTAATTGATGGCAGATGGAATCAGCCACAGATGCAATCAACTGATGATCTAATGCACCCGCCTCCTGATTTACAACCAGCCACAAAATATCCTTGCAACTACAGTCAGGCCGATGCTTGCCTTACCAGACAACTGGGCGTAATCACTTGGCCAAGTTGGCAGCAGAACCTAACTATCACCTGTCAACTCAGCAGCTATATAGGTCACCTTGAAACATGTTTAATTTCCAAATAGAATACAAAAACAGTCATATGTTTCACCTAACAATACTCAACTGTCCTGCATACAACTAGAAATGCACTATATTTCTGTAGTGCACAAAGGTGCAAGTCATTAGGTAATATTCACTCTTAAACTTCAATACAACTTATGTTATATAAGAAGAAAACAAGATATTTGATTATGTACAAATGCAAACATACTCATAACAAAGCAGGGAGGAAATATTCATACAGTCACATTCCTCATATCTGTAACGGGTCATGTGGTCATAGTCCATATTTATCACTACCTTCTTCTACTACCTATTCCATGTTCCCTTTACTCTCAACAAGCACTTCATCTGGTCATGGTTTTTTGCCATGTACAGTGACCCAGACCTTCATTCCTGAAGTGTCTGGGCCATTGGTAGTCCTGTCTGTATTGTATTGTTGCAGTTTTTCATTGACTTTAATAACAGGGCATAAGTAATACTAAGAAATGCCCTAGGGGATCTCCTGAATCCTAAAAAAACTCTTCTTTACCTCCGCTGTGTAGTTGCAGTCCTACTTACCTTTGATAGTCAGGATTATTCACCCCAGACAGGACAGTAATCCCCTTTTGTGCCTGTTAATTCAGTGGATGAGAAGCATAAAGTGACCAGGCAGCAGTTTTGACTTCCAGTTCAATGGAATTATTGCTCTGTCTCCTGGTAACAGCATTCCTCCTTTTTGGAATGAAGACCTGTAGACTAACAGAGCTTAAGGTTGCAGGGACAGGAAGCAAAAATTTTCCTAGTAGATCACTTGGGGTGATAGTGAGTGGCACCATTCCCTTTTTCACCCCTTAATTCCTGGACTCATGAATCCTGGCTATGGCAGAAATAGCATCATACAGTGTTCACTGATTCAGAGCATATCCAGCTTCCTGAAGAACACTGTCCCAGCCCTGCAAGGTATTGCCACCTAGTTGGTGCCAAAATTGGGTTTTCAAATGGTCATTCCACCAGTCTATCAACACAACTGCCTCTAGAGGATGGGGAACATGCAAAACCATAGAATGTCGTGGGCTTGTACCCATTCCCACATTTCAATTGCTGCAAAGTGGTTCTCTTGATCAGAAGCAATGCTGTGTGGAATACCACAGTGGTGATTAAGGCATTCTGTTAAGTCCACAGATGGTAGTTTTTGTGGAAGCGTTGTGTGTAGGGAATACAAATCCATATTCAGAATATGTATCTACTCCATTAGGACAAATCGCTGCCCCTTCCATGATGGAAGTGGTCTAAAGTAATCAACCTGTTACCAGGTAGCAGGCTGATCACCTCAGGGAATGGTGCCATTATCAGTGACTAAGTGTGGGTCTCTGTTGCTTACAGATTGGACACTCAGCAGTGGCCATAGCCAGGTCAGCATTGGTGAGTGGAAGTCGATGTTGCTGAGCCTATGCATAACCTCCATCCGTACCACCATGTCCACTTTGTTCATGAGCCCACTGGGCAATAGCAGAATTGGCTGAGGAAAGAGGATGTCATGTTTCCATAGGATGTGTCATTTAATCCACTTGATTAATAAAACATTCCTCTATGTAAGTCATCCTTTGGTGAGCAATCACATGGAACACAATTATCTTCATGTTCTTTGCCCACTCAGAAAGATCTATACATGTACACCTTCACCATACCTCTCTGTCACCAGTTTTCCAATCATGTTCCTTCCAAGTTCCTAACCATCCAGCCAAATCATTAATAACAAGCAGATGAATCAGTGTACAAATACACCTCTGGTCAGTTCTCCTTCCAAGCAAAATGTACAACCAGGTGCAATGCTCAAAGCTCTGCCCACTGGGAGGATTTATCTTCCCCACTGTCCTTTAATGACATCTCAGAATGGGGTTGTAATTCTGCAGCTGTCCACTTCCAGTTGGTCCCTGCATATTGTGCAGAACCATCTGTAAACCAGGCCCAAGTTTCCTCTTCTTCAGTCAGCTGACTGTAAGGAACTCCATAGCTCTGGTCTGGGAAAGAGAAGGTAATGTGGCCAAAGTAGGAGCCATGGGCATTTGGACCATGTTCTCATGCAACTTGCTTGTGTCTTCAGAACCTGCTCAAACCCTATCTCTAATATAGCATTTCCATTTTATGATGGAGTGCTGCTGTGCATGCCCAAGATTATAGCTTAGTGGGTCAGAAAAGACCCTGCGCATGGTAGGTTGCATGGTAACTTGGTGGTCCATGGTTAAGTGTTCAGTCTCTATTAAGGCAGGCTAAAAACTATTTCTTAAAAGGAGAGGAGTTATCTACAGTGGATGGTCAGGCTTTGCTTCAAAATCCTCAGGATCTGCACTGTGATTCTCTTATAGGGGCCTGCCATAGTCTCCAGACAGCATCTCTATTTGCCACTAATACTTCAGCACCATTGGATCTGCTGGTTCATATGGCCCTAGTGGCAGAGCAGCTTGCACAGCAGCCTGGACATGTCACAGAGCCTCCTTTTTTTCAGGTCCCTTTTCAAAGCTATTAGCTTTTCTGGTCATTCAGTAAATGGGCCAGAGTAGCAAACCCAAATGAGGAATATATTGTCTCCAAAATTCAAAGAGACCATCTAAGAGTTGGGCCTCTATTTTGGTCATGGGGGGGCCAGATGCAACAGCTTATCCTTCACCTTAGAAGGGATATCTTGACATGCACCATACCACTGGGCACCTAGAAATTTCACTAAGATGGAAGGCCCCTGTATTTTTGTAGGATTTATCTCCCGTCCCCTGACATGTAAATGCCTTAACAATAATAGAGTTCTTGATACTTCTTGCTCACTAGGTCCATTCAGCATAATATCATCAATATAATGTACCAGTGTGACATATGGTGGGAAGGAGAAAAGATCAAGGTCCCTGCTGACAAAATCATGACATAAGACTGGAGAGTTGATATACCCCTGAAGCAGGAAACTAAAGGTATACTGCTGGCCTTGCCAGCTGAATACAAACTGTTTCTCATGCTCCTTACTGACAGCTATTGAGAAAAAAGCATTTGCTTGATCAATAGCTGCATACCATGTATCAGGCGAGGTGTTGATTTGCTCAAGCAATGATACCACATCGGGAAGAGCTACTGCAATTGAGTCACCACCTGGTTAAGTTTCTGATAATCCACTGTCATCCTCCAAGTCCCATCTGTTTTCTGCATAGGCCCAATAGGAGAGTTGGATGGGGATGTGATGTGACTCACCACCCCCTTCCTTCTAGTCCTTAAAAGTGACACTAATCTCTGCAATCTCTCCAGGAATGCAGTATTCTTTCTGATTCACTATTTTGCTAAGTAGAGGCAGTTCTAGTGGCTTCCCCTCAGCCTTTCCTACCGTAATAGCCCTCACTCCAGGAGTCAGAGAACCAATTTGGGGATTCTGCCAGTTTCTGAGTGTGTGGACTCCAAATATGCATTCTAGAGCTAGGGAAATGACCACAGAATAGGTGTGGGGACCCACTGAACCCACTGTGAGATGGACCTGAGCTAAAAGTCCATCAATCTCCTGATCTCCATGAGCCCCAACTCTGACTGGTGGAACAGAGGGATATTTTGGACCTCTTGAAATTAGTGTCACTTCTGAAAGAATGTGCAATAACCCCCTAAATATATGACCATTTCTTTTTCCTGAGTGCATAGTCACCCTGGTAAAAGGCCAGAGGTCTCCTTGGGGAAGGCTGGGAGAAAGGTTAACTGTAAATTTTGGGCAGTGTAAAAGGGTCCTTTCCCAACTGCACCCAGCCCTCCCCTCATTCAAGGGGCTCTGGGTCTGTAAACAGTCTCAAGTCTGGGAACTGATTAGGGGCCATGACTTTCTGATTTTGTAATTCAAGTTAGATTTCTGTTCATTTGACCTAGAATTCTTCTACTTATACAGCTCAAACAAGAATTTAGTAGCTTGCCTATCTATTTTTCTTCTAAGTATCTGATGATCTACTAGCCAACACTACAGGTCTCTGTGAGTCAGATTATTTTGACTAATGCTTTGAGTCTGCTGTCCATTAAGATGGCCATGCCCACCTTTTCTATGGTGGTTAACTGTCACCTCATGACTTCTGCCAACTCGGGATCTGATCATCCCCATTGTGTTTAAGGATTCCAGCTCAGTGACAGCAGTTCCCACAGTAATATCTGACCTATAGAGATGGGTGACTACTGAGCTCTTCAGGGATGATGGTGCCAGCCTCATGAATGTATTTCTCAAGGCTCTGGTGAAAGATGTGTCCTCTGGGCATTCATGAAGTACATGAGCAGGTCTTCCATGGTAGATCTAACATTCCAATCTCTCTAACCCTCTGGATCCCCTCATCTATATTATACCAAGACAGTCTGGCATTTTGACCTCAGGTAATGTCAGCCACCGTTGGGTCCTTTGTAGCCCTTCAAGCTACAACATTGAATGCAGAATCTCTGCTTAGTGGACTCATATTAATAAATTCAGCTTGATCCAACTTTATATTCCTTCCACCACTATCCCACACCCTCAACATCCATTCCCACACATATTCCCCTGATTTCTTTCTATACACATTGAAAAACTCATGCAGTTCTTTTGAAGCATAGTATGCCTCCTCATAGATCATACTTTGTACCTCACTTTTCATGGCCTGTTGGGATGTTAGTCTAGTTATTGGTCTTGAAGAAAAAAGGGATGGTGGGGATGGGTCATAAATAGAAATAGAAGTGTCTTTCAAACAAATTACCTCAGGGCATTGCATTGCAATTTCATTTTGTGAAACAGCGTTAGTCACTCCAAACAGAGGAGTGAGGGCTGTTTCCCCAGGGAAACTGGTTAGGAAACACTGAAGGGTTAATCTTGTTAGGTGGAGGTTGGATGGCAGACTCCTCTGGGGAGACTGGAAGCTAGGAAGCTGTTTCCTCAAGCCAGGCTGGAGTTCAGGAAGCTCTTTCCTCAGAGCAGTCCATTGCAGGTCTATCTAGCAAAGACTTAGCAGATTCCAGGAATTCCATCTCCCCATCACCATCATTATCAAGCCATATATCACCATTCCATTTCAGGATCCCATTCTTTTCCAATCAAAGTCCTTACTTTAACAGCAGACACCCTGCAAGGTTGAGATTTTAGATCACATTGTAAATCTGTTACTAACACAATTAGGTTCTGTGTCTGATTTTCAGAGATCTCAAGTCTGCAACCACAGGAAATAATATCTTCTTTCAGGGTACACATGAAAACTTTTACATCATTCGTATGGTGCTTAAGGTGCAAATTGAAGCCCTCACCTTATCCCTTTCCCTCATCACGGTATCCAGTGTATCTAACTATGAGTTAACATCATTATATGTCTTAATTCCACGAAACTACATAAAGGTGTCAAAAACATTCTCACCCAGATCCTTGCTTCATATACGTATACAATTAGCAGAATCTAATGGTGATATTTTGAGTATCTCTTTGTGTCTACTCACCCCATGGGCTGTCAGTGCCATGTGATTATTGGAAACAGAGTCATTAGTGCCTCTGAGTCTAGTCAGATAGAAACCCAATTGTAAAAATCCATTTTAAGATTATGTTTATCAAGAATCACTCCTGGTACCAAGCTGTGTTACTCAGGGTTCTCTAGAGAAACAGAACCAACAGGAGAGATCTGTAAATATGAGATTTATAATGGCGTCTTACACAATTGTGGGCATGGAAAAGTCCAAAATCTATAGGGCAGGTTATGAAGCTGGTGGCTTCAATGAAGGGTCTAGATAAACTCCACAGGAGAGGCCCACTGGCTGAAGAAGCAGTGAAAGAGTTTCTCCTCTCCCTTAAAAACCTTCAACTGAATGGATTATCTCTTTGTAGGAGTCATGCCTTAGTTGATCACAGATGTTATCAGCCACAGATGTAGTCAACTAACTGATGATTTAACACACCAGCCTTCTGGTTTATCAGCCAGTCACAAAATATCTTGCAGTAGTGGTCATACCAGCGCTTGCCTGACCAGACAACAGGCATAATCAATTGGCCAAGGTGACACCAGAACCTGACCATCACACACAGGACAGTTATTATTGATATCTAAAAGTATTAAGTCATCACTAATTCAAATTTATGGTAGTAATCAGCTATTCTGCCTTGCTGTTTAATGTGTTAATTAAAAAACACATATGATTCTTTATCTCAAATTTGTTGTTTTAAAAAATTTCTATAATTAGTTTCCTTTGTAATATTGAGTATAATATGGTTTTAAAACTTACTCTGAGATGGGCTGCATTAACATCAATAGACTGCCAAAGGGGTCCACAGCACATAAAAAAAATACTAAGAACCTCTAATGTAGATGAGTCAAGTGAGAAATGGTGAAGGGCAGGCCAGGCTGAGGTGGTGGTGGGGTTGGCCAGGCAGGAGAAGCCATATGTAGGGCAGGATGTGGCAGCATCAGGTTCAGCTCATAAATGATTTTCTAATGCCACAATACTGTTGCTCTACCATGGTTACCCTGAGAATTTTCTTTTTTTAAATCAGTCTAGTTAGGTTGTTTGACTCAGGAAATGAATGATTGGAGCAGGAAAGCATATCTTAAAAAAATTGCTTTGCAGATTCTGTACTTTATACCATTTTATATGAAAATATTATTAACCTCCAAGTTTTAAATGTGGGTTCATAGTTTACTAATAATTATTATCAGATTCACAGTTGAAGAAAGAATCCCCTGAGAAGTCTGTGTGATCAAACTTAATCTGATTAGCATATTTAGGTGTCTCATGATTTCTAGTACCCAAATAGAAAATGAAACATCCAGAGAAATCTGTATACTTAGAATTATTGTTTAAAAAAATTAATCGGATCTACAATATATAAAAATGAAAGCAAAACTGGTATGTAGGATGAAATGGAGAGAAAAGGGCTCTATCAACTTTCTGTATATTTTGTCCACCATGCAAACCCAGAAGGCTACCCCAGGAAAACCCCAAATTCCACATACCCTAGCTCTGGATATGTGGAGGCATCTGCCTTTTCCCCTGGAACTCTTTTTATATATTTTTTAGTATTTACTTTAAATCAAATTGAACAGTCACAAAGTTTAAAGAACTAAATAATTCTAGAGTTCTTCATCAAAAACAAAAATAGCACCTCCATACCCCTCATATTATATCCTTCTCCCATAGTAAACTATTTTCAGAGTGTGGCATTTCTTTTTTCTGGGATCAGTCACCTCAACTGCAGTCCTATCAGCTGTCTGGCCCACTCCTGTTTAAGCCCTGGGATCTCAGCTTGAGTCTCCTGTTTACAGAGGTGAGACTTCATTGACTATAGTATTTAAGGGTCAAGGATTTTTTTATTATAGAGTTCATCTTTTCTATTGTATGGTTTTCTTATAAGCGTCCTCAGGAAACTATTGTTTTTGTTGTTTTCCTTTTTCTTTCCTTTCCTTCTTTTCCTCCCAGTTTCTTTGTGTAGTTCTTGTGCTCTTTGTGTTTTGCATTTTTTGCTATGTATATATAAATATATATACATAGCAAAATATAAATATAATATAAAAAATATAAATATAAAACAAATATATATATATATTGTTCTAGTTTGCTAGCTGCCGGAATGCAACACACCAGAGACGGATTGGCTTTTAATAAAAGGGGATTTATTTTGTTGGTTCTTCAGAGGAAAGGCAGCTAACTTTCCACTGAGGCTCTTTTCTTACGTGGAAGGCACAGGATGGTCTCTGCTGGTCTTCTCTCCAGGCCCCTGGGTTCCAACAACTTTCCCCAGGGTGACTTCTCCAAAGGCCTGGGCTGAGCTGCAAGTGCTGTGATGAGGAATGCTGAGCTGCTAGACTGTGCTACATTGCGTTCTCTCATTTAAGCACAAGCCAATTAAGTTAAACGTCACTCATTGCAGCAGACACGCCTCCTAGCCGACTGCGGATGTAATTAGCAACAGATGAGATTCACCTACCATTGGCTCATGTCCACAGCAACAGAACTAGGTGCTTTCACCTGGCCAAGTTGACAACTGAATCTAACTACCACATATATATATATATACATTTTTATTTTTTGTTGAATGGGCAGGCACTGGGAATCAAACCCAGGTCTCCAGCATGGCAGGCGAGGACTCTGCCTGCTAAGCCACCACAGCCCACCCTTTTGTTATATATTTTTTAGGAGAAGTTGTAGTTTACACAAAACTCATATAAAAATGTTTCCATATACACCCTATTGTTGACACTGCATTAGTTTGGTACTTTGTAACAATTGTTGCAAGAATACTCAATTATTGTTAGCTTGATTTTTCCTCATATAAATTATAGCACCCTGTAATAATATTGTATATATGTTATAATTCTTGAAAGAACATTCTATTTGTACTATTAACCATAGTCCATTATTCACAACAGAGTTCAATGTGTTATACAGTCACATGTTATCTTCTAACTTTCCTTTTAGCAACACATGTGAACCAAAACCTCCCCTTTCAACCACATTCATGAATGTAATTCAGCTCTGTTAATTATACTCACGATAATGGTCTATCATAATCACCATCCATTTCCAAACACTTACAATCAATCTAAATAGAAATTCACCACAATTAAGCATCAGCTTCCCTTTTTCTACCCCCATTTCATCCCTCATAACCTATAGTCTATGAGTTAGCTCATATCAGTGAATTTGTACACTATTTGTCCTTTTGAGCCTGGCTTAGTTCACTCTACATAATGTCATCAAGGTTTATCCATGTTGTCATATACAAAAAGACTTCATTCCCTCTCATAGCTGAATAATATTCCATTGCATGCATGTACCACTTTATGTTTATCCATTCATCAACTGATGGACACTTGAGTTGCTTCCATCTTTTAGCAATTGTGAATGATGCTGCTATACATCAGTGTGAAAATATCTGTTCAGGTCCATGCTTGAAGTTTTTCTGTGTATGTAGCTAGTAGTGAAATTGACAGATCCTATAGCAATTCTATACTTAACTTCCTGAGGGACCACCAAACTGTCTTCCACAACAGCTGTACCATTTTAAATTCTCACCAGCAGTGAATGAGTGTGGCTATTTCTCCACATCCTCTCCAGCATTTGTATTTTCCTGTTTGTTTAGCAGAAGTCATTCTAGTAGGTGTGAAATTATATCTCATTCTGGTTTTGGTTTGCATTTCCAGTAGCTACTGATGCTGAGGACCTTTTCATGTGCTTTTTAGCAATTTGTACTGCTGCTTTGGAAAAATATCGGTTCAAGTCTTTTGTCCATTTTTTAATTCAGTTGATTGTCATTTTTTATTGTTGGGTTTTAGCATTTCTTTATATATTATGCATATTAAGCCTTTATCAGAAATGTGGTTTCTAAATATTTTCACCCATTAGGTAAGTTGTGTTATCACATTCTCAACAAAGTCCTCTGAAGCACAAAACTTTTTAATTTGGAGGAGGTCTCATGTATCTGTTTTCTTTTGCTGCTTATTCATTGGGTGTAATGTCTAAAAAATCATTGCCTACCACAAGATCTTGAAGATGCTTTCCTATATTCTCTTTTAGGAGTTTATTATTTATTACTTAAATTTATATATATATATATATATATATATATATATTAAAATTTATATATTTCAAATGAATTTATTATTTAAGACTTCAATCCATTTTGAATTAATTTGTGTGTAAAGTGTGTGATAGGAGTCCTTTTTTTTTTGCATATGGATATCCAGTTCTCCCAGCACCATTTGTTGAAAAGACTCTTCTGTCCCAGTTGAGTGGACTTGGCACTTGTTAAATATCAATTGGCCACAAATATTAGGGTGTATTTTGAACTCTCAGTTTGATTCCTTTGGTCAACATATCTATCTTTATGCCAGTACCATGCTGTTTTGACCATTGTAGTTTTGTAATTGCTTTAAAGTCAAAAAGTGTGAATCCTCCAAACTACAGTCTCCTATTTTCAAGATATTTTTGGCTGGTCAGGGCCCCTTGCCATCACACATAATTTGATAATTGGCTTTTCCATCTGAAAAATAGGCTATTGTAATTTTGGGGGGATGCCATTAAATCTGTAAATCAATTTGAGTGAAATTGACCTCAATGGCATTTAATCCTCCAATCCATGAACACAGAATGTCATTCCATTTATTTAAGTCTTTTGTGATTTCTTTTAGCAATGTTTTGTACTTTTCCATGTACAAGTTATTTATGTTCTGGATTAAATTTGGTCTACATATTTGATTTTTAGTTTCTCTTATAAACAAAATTTTTACTGGTTTCCTCTTCAGGTTGCTCATTATTAGTGTATAGAAACAGTAGTGATTTTTCATGTTGCTCTTGTATCCCACCACTTGGTTGAACTCGTTCTTTAGCTCTAGGAGCTTTGTTTTTGATTTTTCAGGATTCTCTACATTTACAATCATGTCAACTTTAAATTGCGAAAGTCATACTTCCTTTACAACAGAGTGTCTTTTATTTGCTTTGCTTTCCTAACTGATCTTAACAGAATTTATAGCACAATGGAATAACAGTGATGTGGTGGGCATCCTTGTCTTGTTCTAGATCTTAGAGAGAAAGATTTTAGTCTTTCCTCATTGAGTATGATGCTAGCCATGGGTTTTTCATATATGACCTTTTCGTGTAGAGGAAATTTCCTTATATTCCTATCTTTTGAAGCATTTTATCTAGAAAGGAGGTTTGATTTTCTCAAATGCCATTTTTGGGTCAATTTAGGTGATCATGTGGCTTTTCCCCTTCTGGTTTGTTAATATATATTAACATTATATTATTATGTTATATTGCATTAATTGATTTTCTTGCATTGAAACATCCTTGAATACCTGGAATAAACCCACTTGATCATGGTGTACAATTCTTTTAATGTGCTTCTGGATTCAATTTGCAAATATGTTGTTGAGGATTTTTGCAACTATATTCATTAGAGAAATTAGACTTTACTTTCCTTACCTTATAGTATTTATATTTGGCTTTGGTATTCATAGAATTGGTTAGGTAACATCCCCTTCTTTTCAATTTTTTGGAAGAGCTGAGCAGGAATGTCATTAATCCTTCTTGAAACAATTAATAGAATTCACTTGTGAAGTCATCTCCTTCTGAACTTTTCTTTGTTGGAAAGTTTTTGATGACTAATTCAATCTCTTTCCTTGCAATCAGTCTGTTGAGGTCTTCTATTTCCTCTAAAGCCAGTGTACATTGTTTGTGTGCTTCTAGGAATGTGTCCATTGGATCTAAGTTGTCTGATTTGTTGGCATATGGTTGTTTATAATATAATCATTTTTATTTTTGTGGGGTCAGTAGTAAAGTCCCCTCCATCTCATTTATTATTTTATTGATTTGCATTCTCTCTCTTTTTCTTTGCTGATCTAACTAAGGGTTTGTTAATTTTATTGATCCTCTAAAGAATGAACTTTTGGTTCTTTTTATTCAATCAATCATTTCATTCTATTCTCAGTTCTCAATTTCATTTATTTTTGCTCTAATCTTTGCTATTTCTTTCCTTCTGCTTGCTTTGGGATTGGTTTGCTGTTCTTTTTCTAGTTCCTTCAGATGTGCATTTAGGACTTTGATTTTCTTTTTTAATGCAGGCATTTATGACCAAAATTTCTAACTCTTAAAACTGCCTTCACTGCATCCCACAGGTTTTGATATGTTGTGTCTTATTTTCATTTGTCTCAAGATATTTATTAATTTTTCAGCAATTTATTTGACCCTCTGATTTTGACGAAGTGTGCCATTTAAATTTCATATGTTTGAGAATTTTCCAGTAATTTACCTGCTATTAATTTCACGCTTCATTGTACTATGGTCAGAGAAAGTGTTTTGCATAATTTTAATCTCTTAAAATGTATTGAGACTTGTTTTGTAACCCAGCATATGCTCTCTCCTAGAGAATGATCCATGAGCACTTGAGAAGAATGTATATCATGCTGTTTTGGGGTATAATGTTCTGTATATGTCTGTTAAGTCTAATTCACTTATCATATTACTCAAATTTTCTGTTTCCTTATTGATCCTTTTTCTAGATGGTCTATCTATTAATGAAAGTGGTACACTGAAGTTTTCAACTATTATTGTAGAGATGTACATTTCTCCTTCAGTTTTTCCAGGGTATGCATCATGTAGTATAGGTCCATAAATATTCATGATTTTTATTTCTTCTTGGTGGTTTGACCCTTTTATTAATGTAGTCCTTCTTTGTCACTTACAACAGTTTTGCATTTAATATCTATTTTGACCAATATTAGTGTAGTTACTCCTCTCTTTTATAGGTACTCTTTGCACAGAATATCTTTTCCCAATCTTCCACTTTCAACCTTTTAATGTCTGCGGATCTAAAGTGAGTCTCTAGCAGACAGCATATAGATTACTTACTAAGTAAGTAAGTTAGTACTTAGTTCCAAGACTTCATCTTTTGTTTTTTGTATGTCATAACTTATTTTTGTCTTTCTTTTTACCAGTTTAGCTACCCTTTGTGCTGGTTTGAAATAATGTACATACCCTAGAAAAGCCATGTTTTAATCCTAATCCCATTTTGTAAAGGCAGCCATTTCTTCTAATTCCTATTCAGTATTGTATGTTTGAAACTGTAATTAGATCACCTCCCTGGAGATGTGATTTAATCAAGAGTCGTTGTCAAACTGGATTAGGTAGAGGTGTGTCTCCACCCATTTGGGTGGGTCGTGATTAGTTTCTGAAGTCCTATAAAAGAGGAAACATTTAGGAGAATGGGAGATTCAGAGAGAGCAGAGCAGAACAACATAGCCACTAGAAGCAGAGTCCACCAGCCAGCAACCTTTGGAGATGAAGGTGGAAAATGTCTCCTGGGGACCTTCATGAAAGAGGAAGCCAGGAGAAGAAGCTAGCAGATGATGCCATGTTCGCCATGTGCCTTTCCAGATGAGAGAGGAACCCTAACTGTGTTTGCCACGTGTTTCTCACTTGAAGCAAAACCCTGAACTTCATCAGCCTTCTTAAACCAAGGTATCTTTTCCTGGATGACTTAGATTGGACATTTCTATAGACTTGTTTTAATTGGGACATTTTCTCAGCCTTGGAACTCTAAACTAGCATCTGATTAAATTTCCCCTTCTAAAAGCCATTCCATTTCTGGCATATTGCATTCCAGCAGCTAGCAAACTAGAACTTCCTTACTCATACTTTACTCTCTACTCCAAGCTTCTCTCTCTCTCCTGTCTCTTTTATTCAGCCTGAAGAACCTCCTTTGGTATTTTTTTGTAGGTCAGGTCTCTTGTTGATTAACTGTCCCAGTTTCTGTTTATCTTTGATTATTTTAAACTCTACCTTATTATTTTTTTTTTTAGAATCATATCTTTGAAGTAATTCTTTTATTTATTTATTTATTTTTTACATGGGCAGGCACCGGGAATCGAACCCGGGTCCTTGGGCTTGGCAGGCAAGCATTCTTACTTGCTGAGCCACCATGGCCCTCTACCTTATTTTTGAGGTTCAGTTTTGCTGGATAAAGAATTCTTTGTTGGTGATTTTTCTCTTTCAGTATCTTAAATGTATCATACCACTCCCTTCTTGCATCCCTGGTTTCTTTTAGAAATAGACACTTTTTCTTATTGCAGTTTTTTTGTATGTGACAAATCACTTTTCTCTTGCTGCTTTCAGGATTCTTTCTTTATCTTGACATTTGACATTTGTATTAGTGGGTATTTCAGAGGTTGATTAGAATTTATTATGTTTGGAGTATGTTGCACTTTTTGATGCGTATTTTTATGCCTTTCATAAGAGTTGAGAAATTTTGGGCTATTATTTCCTCAAATATACTTTCTGCCTCCTTTCTCTTCTCTTCACCTTCTGGAATACCCATGATGTCTATGTTTGTGTGCTTCATGCTGTCATTCAAATCTCTAACAGCATGTTTAATTTTTTCTATTCTTTTCTTGATCTAGTCTTTGGTTTGTAAGATTGAGATTTTACTGTCCTCTAATTTGCTGAGTCCTTCTTCTGTCTGTTAAAATCTGCTGTTGTATTCCTCTACTGTATTTTTAATCTTTCTTATGTCTTTCATTGCCATACTTTCTGCTGTGCTTTTTTTATACTTTCAAATTCTTTTTTATGTTCATCCAATATCTTTTTAACATCCTTTATCTCTTTAGCCATATTTTCCTTCATCTCCTTGAATTGATTTAGGAGTTTTGCTTGAGCATCTTTGATTAGTTGTTCCACCTTCTTTCCTCTGAAGTTTAATTTGTTCTTTTTCTGGGCCATGATTTTTGTTTCTTTCTTTCTTTTTTTGCTTGTAACTTTTTGCTTGTAATGTCTAGGCATCTGATTATCTTGAGGAATTTACTCCAAAGGTCAGTTTCTGTCTCTTGCCTAGAGTTTTATTGTTGATTGGCTTTGTGTTAAGGCTTTTCTTTGACACTGGATTTAACTTATTCTATACCTTTACAATTGCCTATGTTTAGTTGATCAGAGTTTCTCAGCTGTTCTTTGTCTGATTCTTGCCCTGTGTATATGGTGTAATTTTTAAGATTGTACTATTTGTGCAATTTTTTTCATCCCCAGAAGAAAGCTTCCTTTCCTCTGTTATTCCTCTGTGAATCTTGATCTGTTCTGTTTGTTATTATCTTGTCTCTAGATATTTTTACACTTCTTTCATTGTTTCTAGATGCTTTGCCTCTAGGACAAATTCTCGGATGAAGGTAACCCCAGAGGGGATCTTCCTAAGACTATTTCCTAGCTAAAACAAGGAACAGAGACCCATGAAGGGAGCATACACCAGCTCCTAAGAACCCTGGGGAGAGAGTCAGAAAAGGTGCTAGAAGCCTTTTTGATGAGTACCCAAATCTGTATGTTCCTGGCCTGCCCAGCAAATGGTACCTTTCAGCAAACTGTTCCTTACAGCTCGAGTGAGATATTGTGTATTAAACCTCCATTATCTATGCCCCTGTTGGGGCAGGGTTGAAGGGTTGAAACAATGCCATAACCATCCCCTTCAGGGGTGGGCTGAAATGACAACTCAGGACCTGGACCCAGCGATCTGAATTTACTAATCAAAAGCTGTAATCAGTACTCAGCCATGCCTGTCCCCTACCCCATTCTTGGGGAAGAAGCCTTCCACGTCCCTCTCCATCTACAGCATCTGGCCAGAGACTGGATCCCAAGGTGATCCACCTTGAGAGTGGGGGGTGGGTGCTGGCAGCCACCACCGAGTGAGCTAGTCACAATTCTTAACCACAGTTTCTCAGCTCTATCTCTTGCTTTTCCTTGGATGCTGTGCAGTTCCCTGGCCTCCAGAGGCACAGAACATTTGTTTCAGACATTTCATAATGGTACACTAGATGTTTTGGAGGAGGAGTGAGTCCTGGATCTCCTCACTTCACCCTCTTCTCCAGAAAAAGAACTTTTCATTCTAAGTTATACTTTTGACACTGGGGGAATCAGCTCTATGCTTTTAAAATATTATTATTTTCATTATGTATTATATATACAATATTCTAGATTTTTTAATATTGTCATTGTGAATTTCATTACTTATCCTTAGACAATGTGGTAAAATGATTCAAAAGATTAGAAGAGATAAAGCCCTCTATCTGTTCTCTCTTGCCTATTCATTTTATCTGAAACCTTCTGGATCATGAACTCTGAAAAAGTACATGCAACTCAGTGTAAGCATGTACTCAATTTCATGCAAATAATAATTTGCTTAGTTTATCAGCACATTCTCTACCACACATGGGTTTTACTTGACTTTAATACTTTAAGCTTCTGAACAATCAATCATTTTGTATATTAGAGATTGACAACTGTAAATTGTCATCCATATACTGAATTCTAACCTTGCTATATCAGATCACAAGCAAAAATGTCAAAATATTCCATTGTGGCATTAGCTATGGAACTCTGGTACTGCTTCAGCATCATAATTAAGATATATTTGATTATGAAAATTATGTTGCATTTTATTTTATTTTATAAAATGATGGGGTAGCAAAACTTTAGAACTCTTGTGTAAGAAGTAAGATATGGCCATAAATCATTTTTAGATATGTCAAAGTCATAGCTTATTTTTCTGAATTGGCTGGATGCTAAT
Source organism: Tamandua tetradactyla (assembly GCF_023851605.1). NCBI lineage: Eukaryota > Metazoa > Chordata > Mammalia > Pilosa > Myrmecophagidae > Tamandua > Tamandua tetradactyla. Next base: position 18,669,735 of record NC_135345.1, read on the forward strand.
TGAAGTTAAACCTTTCTACTATAGATTCAATTCTGATTGAAAAGATTGCCAATAAAGAGCATTTATGGAAAGAAAGAATTAAATAGTATTGTTTAAAAAATAGTGTTGTTAAAGATGTTTAATTAGGGACACGAAATTTTTCCTTATCCCATACTCCATAACATGTTATCTTTTTCCCAACCTTGACATGTTCTGCTTTTTGAGAAGTCTTAGGGGTAGCAAAATGAGGAAGCTTTCTGTGCAATTTCTTGCTTCCAACATTGTGTATTCAACAGTGGTGCTGCTTGCTAACAGTACTTTGAGCTCTGTAACTCTGAGCAAATTATTTAAACCTTCTGGACCTGTTTCCTCATCCATTATGTGCAGAGTTTTGCTAGGTTATCTTTAAAGTCCCTTCCAGTCCCTCCCAGATCCATTGTTATCTGACAGTATTTATTGGGTTGGAGCAAGTCACAGTCCTGGCCAACCCCTAGCCATTCCATAAACCCAGGATTAACCCACAGCTTGTTTTCTCAAGACAGCAAGCAGTCTGTAACATCTCATTCACCATATGTTTGTGCACTGACTGGATTATGACTTCTTAAAAGCAAGATATCTCATAGGCTGCTCTTTTAAATCACAAGTTGTTTTTACTTTGATGCTTTCTAAGTCATGTCATATATTCTCTTTAGGTAAGTATAAACAATATTTTATTATATCTGAGAGATTATGACATTAAAATAAAAAGATTCCAGAATGAAATCAATAGGCATCAACTTCCTTTCAACATATTGCCTTAGAATTAAATGCCAACTGATAATTTGGTACCAGATCAGTTCATGACTACCATAACTGAAAAAAGCTTCAGATGATTTTTTTTCCTTCTGCTAGGAAATTGATCTCATACATTACATCTAAACAGTTTAAGTCTGCCCTGAATCTGGCTAAGAGACTCTCTGGTCTGTTCAATACTCATTCAGATAAACTTGAGATTTGTTAGCATAATAATGAGGTAATAGTTTGTCTAATTTAATCTTGACACAGTGATATGTGACACTTCAATAATAGCTAATGTGACCTTAAAGGTTAATGATGGTATCACTCATCTAGAATGACAGACTATTTCAAGTCCTCCTGCAGTCCATCTTAATTCTTTTTTTTTTTTTATTAGGTTACTAGTGCAGTCATGAAGTTTCAGTAAACTATTATCTGGAATTGCAAACTCAGGCAAATTAGTTCCAGAGGTTGCATGAACTGACATCCATTGTAAAAATAAATGGCAGTGCCCTTATGATGGTGGACTTGACATGGTAGAAATGCTTCTAGGTAGTCCCTTCTCTAAAGAACCGAGACCAGGGTTGGCTCATTTTTGGATTCCCCTCAGCTTTCCGGTACAGTTCCTTGATAATTGAAGCATTCATAACATATTGATTAGAGAGAAATAATTGATTGAAATGAATTATCCCTGTGGCTGCCACATGACCTTCAAGCTGCTGTTGAATGCATTGCTGTGAAAAACTCATTCATTTGTGGAGTGTTTCAATTCCCCCTTATGACCATCCAGTAGGCACTTTGACACACACTTGAAGTAACAAACAGAAAATGACAGAATCTTTTCTCTTTGTCTACTTCTATTTATGTAGAGTGTTTAGGACAGAGCCACTGCTCACGCAAATCAGAATCATGATAGAAAAGTCCAAGTCACTGAAAGTAGTGAGCCTAGAAATTATCCTCATACTCTTTGTCCTCTCACTTCAATGACATGTTATCATCCATGTGAATCATCGTGTAAAGCCCTATTTATAACCCTTACCATGTACCTCAACAACTTATAGACGGCTAAATATGTAATGCAGCTCTGATTATGGCAGATGAAATAAAATAAATATTAACTCCAGAGGACTATGATACACCATTTGTTTTCCATTCCTGTGTCTTCCATAAGCTATTAAGACCATTTAAAGACATTTTTTTCTAAACAGCAAAAATAACATAGAATAAAAATAATAGAGAAGCTATTCCAATCTTCAGCTCTTATTTTGTTTCTTTATCACCTGACATTGTCTTTCTAATCATCCATTTCATCCTAATGACTTTGAGGTAAGCTACTAGATTTTGTTAAAAATTATAGCTAGTTTTGCAGCTTGTGAATCATTTTCTTATGCCTTTTTTCATTTATCTCTCATAGTGTTAGCCTGGGAGATAGATGCTGACATGATTTTCCATTAGCACAGTCAGGGTTATGGAGGTAGGAAGCTCAGTGAAGTACATTGAGCTCCACCAGCCTTAAGCCCTAGTTTTCTCTATCTAGGACTGGCCTTTATCCTTGAAGTGTTTCTCAAAGAGTTCAAAGGTCTACCTGCTCCCACCTACATCAAGATCATCCAGGGACTTCTAAACTGCAGAATCAGATGCTCTCCTACCCCCACCCCCCACCAATCTTGTTGAATCAGACCCTCTCACTTCTGGTGTTGTCCCTCACCCCTTTGTTTTCTGTATATGTTTCTTTTTTATCCACATCTTCTTCATCTCTTTCACCTATTTTTTTCAAATATAATTCTTAAGTTACATTTGTTAACATTATTAAATATACATCCAATAATTACTTACTTAACTCCTACGATATGCTGCACAGGGAGCCCCAGGATGCAGAGACAGATAACTAAGACATATGGTTGACATCTTAGCTTACATTGCCACACAGGAAATCGGCCACCAGACTAATTAACAAATCCATTTCATTGGCATTGGGCATGCAGGAGGCACTTGAAAAGAAACTGATGACTCAATTCTATTCAAAAACAATATCTTAAAAGTGAGAGTAAAATGCCCCAAAAGAAGTCATGTGTATTCATAACCCAGTGAGAAGTGTGAGGAAGAAGGCCTCACGTAGTTCTGATGCAAAACTTTTGTCTGCTTAAGCTGAACGATGACAGGTTCAAAATCTACTTAAAACGATCTCACTCTAATTTGTGTATCCAACTTCCGAGCCCACTCCCTTCAAACCCACTGATTCCCTTTGAAAGGAATTCACAGTGTGAGCAGGTGAGGGTATTTGCAACAGAGCATGATCAAAAGCAAAATGGGTAAGTGAGGGAAAGCAATTACACAGGGAGATCATTAATTGGAGGGCTTATCTCTTCAGTGAGTTTGGAATGTGTAAAGCTGCACTGTTGTGAATTGAATTTCATGCACTCCTATTGTTTGAGAAGAGCTGGCTGTGTGTGGGAGGTGCTGAGTGATTTGCCAAGTGTTGTAAGAACACCAGCAATCAAAGAGCCACTGGGCTCTGAAAAGGCTGAATTGAGTGAAGGTGCAGAAGCATGAAGACTGAAGTGAATTGGGACTCTGCTGAAATGGAACTTAGAGCTGAGGAGGGACAATCAGTAATAAAGGGTAGTGGAGAGAAAGACAGGGCAGAAGGGATTGGAAAAGGTCTTGCTAAGATCCTGTTTCATCAATCAAATTTAGACTCCTGCAGGGACACAGTCAACCTGGGCCTGGGTAGAAGGCTCCTTGAAGTCCACAAAATTTACAAAGGGCTTGTTAGGAATCTTTTCATAAAAGCCATTTTTATACTATTTATACATCTAGACAGGACACATAAAAACCTGAGGAAACAGAAAGTCCTGTTTAGAGCCTTATATCCCATTCCTCCCACCCATGAATATACCCACTCAGCTAACCAAGCTCCTTGTCATTCTTCCAACAAGCCATGCCACCCCTAACCCCTGGTTCTTACACTTAGAATGCCTCCTGCATTTTTTGTTCCTACTTAATACACTGGAAGCCAACTTTCAAATGCTAGCTCTGATATCAATTCCTCACTGAAATGAGTCACAGTTAACAATTCTCTATGACCACAGAGTAGTTTTTATCATAGCACACTTTACCTGCTCCCTGATTCTGTAGATTGACCAGATGCTTTTCTACACATCTCTCAATTTCTTCCTTCTACAAGCACTGTATGATGCCTTTCTTAAGGCTTGTGAATTCCCCTCCATCCCTCAACTTTTTTTTTTTTAACATGGGCGGGCTTTGGGAATCGAACCCGGGTCCTCTGGCATGGCAGGCAAGCATTCTTGCCTGCTGAGCCACCGTGGCCCACCCTCCCCTCCATCCTTTAGATCTTTTTTGCAAATGGTGATTCCTCATGATAACCTTTCCTAAACATCATGTTAAATAGACCTACATCAGCCTATAGCTCTGTTTTGTAACACTGATTGCTTGCTCTCTGTCTTCTACACGAAACAGTAAGCTTGGTGAGGTCAGGGCTGTATCTGGAATGGCCTCTGCTGCCACTCTGCTTCCTAGCACCACATCTGCTGTTCATGGGTTCCAACAATTAGGTATTGTCTTTGTTCTTACTTCTCAGTGAATTTAGAATCCTTGTGGGTCAAAGGCTCTGTGTGGGTCAAAGGCTGTGTCTCAGTTTTATTTCCTTGAATCATAACAAAATACTTGGTGTATAATATGTCTTAAATGAAGGTTTATTAAATGAATAAAAGCTAGAAGAAAGTATCTAGAGCAAGGGTTTCTCAAATTTGACATTATTGAATTTGGGGCCAGATGATTCTTTGGTGAGGAGGGTTGTCCTGTGCATTGTGGGATGCTTAGCACATCAGATCTGGCCTGTATTCACCATATTCAAATTTCACCCCCACAGTTTTATAAACCAAAAATACCTCCAGATATTGCAAAATGTTACTAGGTGGGAGGTACAGAATTACTCCTTTTTCAGAATGACTAATCTACAATAAACACCTTTAAATTACCTATACCTATATTCATATAATTGCCAGCTTTTACAGAAATAGTGACCCATGAAAAATGGATAAAAACATAATGATATGTTTATCTGGGATTATTTAAAGATCTATTTCAGTGATGCAGGCTATCATTCAAATTCCCAACTTGTATGTAGGCAAGTGAAAGAGTTAATGGTAATTTTCTGAAAAAGTTCTTGCAAAGATTAGATTAGATAACAAATAAATAAATATCCTAGATTGGTGCCCAGCTCATAGTAACACTTCAGTACATGTTATTTATTTTCCCTTGATCTAATCAATGTATTTGATGTCAAGTGGCCACAACTAACCACACAAAAATTGGGAAGAATTTAATAAAATGAAAAACACAAACAAACACATAAATAGTCAATTTAGGTTTCTTTTTAAGGCAAGCATTTCTAACCAGTTGATTGACTGAGTTCTTTGTTAGGGGTCTGCTGTATTGACACAGAGAGTTGGTTAGGTTTCTTTCCTGCTGAGAAACACTAAATTACATCCCACCAACTTAAGCTTCCCTGGAGTGAATCACACAGTGGTTGACTTTAGAGTTCACGAAAGGTGAGGGTTTGGACCATATGAGGTCAGATTTTCCCCAGGAAACAGGGCAAACAAAAGTCTATTAAAAAAAAAGTTTATAAAGCCGAACTTCTTGGTATAGTTCCCAAAAGTAGAAGACTGCTGGTTTTCCCCTTCCCCCAACTCCTTCCTTGGAAGACAGTGTAGGAATTATCTCCAGAGGCTACTGGCAAATAGAGAATTTAGGGATAAATAGGTGTTTTCTTCCATACCCAGAGGAATTCATGCCTTTCTAGGTAGTAAATTAACTTTCAGTGTTTTAGCTCACAAATTAAGACATAATGAGAGAAGCTCTGCATGTGTATTGGCCCAAAAGGAAAATGGACAATAAGCAACAGGAGTTTGTAAGAAACTACATCCTGCCAGAGAACTGATTGCTATTTTGGAATGAATTGCAAAATTGGAAGATACAGGGTGGAATGCATAGATGTCATGCACTTTAAATTGAGGCAAACCTTAGATATAACCAGTTATGAGACTCCATTTGCTAGAACAAACAATCCGTTTAGATTGCAATGCAGCTCTTACCCTGGGAGGGAGGGTGAGGATCTTAGGGATAAAGTTTGCAGAACGTATAGGATTACTACTGCTAAAATTGAGTGAAGATTTATTTTTATATTTGGGCTTGGGCTGAAATTGCTTGGTTAGCCATAGCTTCCCTAATATGGAATACTTTGCATGGCATATTGTATATCCTCAAGATATTTTTGTTAACTGTCTGAATTATTCACTGAATTCTTTTCATGATTTCTAAAAAACAAAACACCACAAAACAGTTTCACACTTCCTCTCCTTTTCCAATTTAACATTCCTTTCTTGTAAGACACCTGTGCATAAATATAATTTCTCTAGTTAGCTTTGTGATCCTGGAAGAGTCACATAACCTCTCTGACCTCAATTTCCACATATGAAGAAGAAAGTGTTTTGGGTTTAATTGAGTTCCCCCCAAAAAACTTATGCAATTCTTAACTCCTGGTCCTGTGAATGGAACCTATTTCATAATAGGGTCTCTGAAGATGCTATTAGTTAAGATGATATCAAACTGTGTTAGGAGAGTCCTAACCCAGTCGTAGGGATAGATAGAAGCACGGGGGCTATGGAACCCAAAGGATGGCCATCAGATCCAATTATTTCTGTACCCATGCACTTGTCTCTTCTCATCCCCCATGCACACCAGCTTCTTTGCCATCTCAGAGCCTCCATATACAATCACACTGCTTTCCCCTCTTGTCCACATATTTAGCTCCTACTGGTTATTCATGTTCCATCTTCAATGTCTTCACAAAAGAGAGCATTATTGATCATTCTAGCTTCAGAGTGGGTGTCTTTCATATTCTTTTTTACCACTACCCTCTGTTTCCTTCATAACAGTTTATTACAACTCGAAATTGGAACTATGTACTTTGTTTATTTATGTTTAATGTCTTTCTTCCCCATTAGACTACAAGGGAGGAACTGTGTCTCTTTTGGTCCACAGTCTATTTGAAGTGCAGAGAGGAGTCCCTGGATGTCCAACCAAGGGAGCCAATCAGAGCAGAGAACAAGAACAGCTAACAAGTAACACTTGTTTAGGATAATCTCACTGTTCAAAGTGCTTTGGTCTTCTCCTCTGCCCATTTGTTATAAGCAACATTTTGCCTAAGAAAGTCTAAAGAGAGCTAAGTCTTTTTTCCAGTGATAAAGAAGTATTTCATGATGAAATTAGAACTCAAGATGAGGTTTATTTTGAACTCAATCCTGTATGTTTCCATGAATTATGCCAGCACTTCCAACAGCTACAGAAATTGTTATTCTCACCATCCATTTATTTCTCTGGAAGTAATACTTTACTACTGCAAAATTTTGCAAACATAACATATCCAGGATTCAGAGAGACAGAAAAAGGACACTTTAACCATAGAAGTCCCACTCCATGTATTGTTTCCTTAATTTCTATTTCTGGAATTTTTCCTCTAATTTATAGCTCATGATATTTTATTCTCTACTACCTTGGTCCTGTTGTCACCCAGATAAGGAAATTAAATTTATGATAATATTTTCTGTTTCTTTGCCCTCTGCATATTGTACAATTGCTTTGTTCACTGTTAATTCTTTGCTTCACTAGAGTTCTTCTATTCTTTTATTAACTGCCAAATTTTCAATGCTCTGTTTAGTCAACATCTCCTAATTTCTTCCCACTTCCTTTATGTATTATTGAATTCCCTAAATGAATTATTTAACTCTCAAGGCATTTTGGGATGTGATTTGTATGACACATGTTGTACAAACTAAAAGCATATCATATTAAAATGTCCATCATTGCTTGAATGAAATACCCCCAAGAAGTGCACTAAGATACATCTATCCATCAGTGGCTACAGGGAAATTGTGAGTTCTAATGTGATGGTATCATGAAACAAACTAAAAGGTACACATGGATATATGACTTGCATTTAAGAAGATAAAAATGTGCTTATACACCAAATCCTCCTTGTTGTTATAAACTTTCTTTTTCTCTTTTACTCCAAAGGTAATAGAAAAAGAAGAAAGACAATTTTCCCTTAGTCCTTACAACAGTTTTAAGTAGTGGGTATTATTCCCATTTCACAGATAAGTCAAAGACTTACCTATAAGTAAGTGAGTGGATTGAGTATGACTTCCATAGCTTTTGTCACAGATTTGAGCAAAAGTTGAGTGGAAGTTTTGAGGGAACATATGTGCTTGCAAGTCATAGAATGCTTCCTTCCAAAGCATTTTTCTGGAATTTGAACCTAGAAGTCAGGGTATCCTAATTGTTATCACACTCTTGAAATGGTACCAGCTCTGGCTTTTGTCCAAATGTTTATATTCAAACTCCCCTGCTTGACTATCTAAGCCCTCGATGTTCTAGAACTATCTCATAGCTTCAACCTAATTCTTGTTGTTTTCTATTTTATATACTACTTTCTCCATTTAAATAACTTATTACTTAAACATTCCTCCTTCAGTCCCACTGCCATGTATTTCTAGATGGTGGAATGAACCTGTAGATATTCCCCATTCCATTTTCTCAGAAGAAGATGAGATAGAGAGAATAATAAGACCTCTTCTAACAAAACTGTTGCTATTCTACCAAAAGAGCAAAGAGGTAATCTTGATGGTCAGTGAAGATCATCTTTAATTGCCTTTGGCAGTGAATACATCAAGTCTAATAGGATAAGGGTTGTTTCATCCATGTGGCATTGGGCCATGTTACTTCAGAAGAATACTCACTTTTTTTGTTTGTTTTTTCAAAAAAGTTTGCTCATCTCATGGGCAATGCAGTTCACATTTGGGAGGCCCATATTCACTCCGGTGCCTGTTATTACAACATATTCTTTCTCCAGAAACAGATGATGGTAAAGAGGAGGACAAAAAGTGCAAAAGATCAATCTCTGGTGATATTTTTGGATTGTTAAGCCAATAGGAACTAAGGGATGATGAGAGAGTAGTTGAATGTGAGAAAAGACATCACTGATCATAGAAACTTGAACTGGCCTTTGAAGACAGAGCTACGTATAGACCCCAACATACACACACACACATGCACACATGTGCTTCTCTAAGATGTGTGGTCCTCTGTGACTCTACATCATAAGTAATTTTTCATATTGGCATCTTACATGAAAATGTTTTATCTGCTGGTAGGAGATGGGTTATGGAAAGCCAAGTATGAACCCAATGTAAGAATGTATAACATTCAACCTAAGAGGTACATGGAAGACCCCAGGCACTAGAGAGGATAAAATGTGTTCTTTTAAATCACTCTATATATGTTCATATACATACTAGAGGTCAAACTTTGGGGACCAAAAGGGAGAAGGTGATATTACTTTTCAAAATCTGCCACATTGATTATATAAACTTTCAAAGCCTGTGTCAAATGTCACTGATTCTTGAAGACATTTTAATTCTCCTTGCCCAGGAATAAGCTTATACAACCTTAATACCATTTTGATATTTTCTAATTTTGTCATTAATTAAATATGATTCATTGAAGATTCACTGTGTGCCAGGAAGTCTGTGAGGCTTTAAAGATGCTGAAATGCATAGGCTGATATGAATGGATACTGTAAAATTCCACAAAACAAGAACACCTCAAGGCTGAAGGTGGAAGGCCTCACTCTTGAATAAGCAGTATTCAATTTTGGTTCCAGCTTTACGATACGTGGTACACCAAATGATTTGGATTTGCTAAATATAATGCAAATACATTTTTCTTTAAGGAAAAATTTTGTAAATTCAATTTACCCAGTCCTGGGAAAATCTGAGAATTATCAGGTATCAATCCTTTTACCAATCTTGATTCCCAGATCATTATTATGATAATCAGGGATACTGACATTTGAATACAATATAAAAATAATACTTGAGTACCAGTTCTGCTGTTGAGAAACTTGTATTACAAAACTGTGTTACAAAAACAATTTGTTTTCCATTGGGGGTATGGTTAGAGAGTTTTAGACTCCCATTTAAAAACCCAGCTGTTCAGGATTGATTTCAATTCCAAACTTTTTCATAAACAGGATAAATAAGATAAAGTCAACCATAAAATCTTAAACTAAGAAAATCCAGAACTTGATTACAACTTGCTCTTGATGAATAATAATCTCCCTATATTTCTAATTACTAGGATCATCATATGCATACTACTTCTCAAACATTAATTAATTTTATCATCTTTATTTCCCATTGTTACCATAAGCAAGGTGTAAAGCCAGTGAATCAAAGCAACTGTTGTCATGTGGAATAGCTTCTCCTTGATCATATCACTGCTCTGTGATCATTATCAGCATGATGCAAGTCAGGTTTAAAAAAACAACAGCTAACATTTATTAAATTCTTATTTGACTCCACATAACTTTTATGTGAGCATTTTATGTAAAAGCTTTAATTTAATCATCAGAAAAACCTGTGGGGGTGGTACTGATTTTAATCCCACATTGGTACAGGGAAAGTGACTTCCAAGCCAGTAAACAACTAGCTGCACTGGGATTTGAACCTAGATAATGATGTCTACACAACCACGGTCTCAATCAATCCATCTGGATAGTGCCTCTCTTTAATCAAATTGCATTATGGAAATGTGAGCTGTAGAAATGCCTGTACTTTATCAAGAAAATATAGGCTATAAAGAAAATTGAGCCTATTTTGCTATATTGTAAATTTTGGTGTGATGGTTTAAATTGCATATACCCTCAAAAGATCACATTTTTAAAGCTAATCTGTTCTTGTAGACCTATTGTAGGTGGGACTTTTTGATTAGGCTATTTCAGTGGTGGTGCCCCCAGTGGGTCTTAATCTTCTTACTGGAGTCCTTTATAAGAAGCTAAGAGAGATAGACAACAGAGAAAGGACACAGAGAAGCCAAGAGGGAAGCAGTCAGAAACTGCAAGCATAGAAACCCAGGACAGCAGAACCACTGGATGCTGGCTATGTGCCTTGCCATGTGACAGAGGAGACCCCAATCGCTGGTAACCAGTCTTCAGGGAGAAATATAGCTTGCTGATATGGTTGGTCTCTAAGAAGGACATTGCTTCCTGATAATGGGACTTGTCCTAATACTGCCAGTTTGCCTGACTGATTGGTTAAGGGATGTTGATATTGCAATCCTCTCTTTTGTTTTGGAAGTATCCCAAGTACATAGAACTGGTTCATAGTAGATGCTATATCAGTATCATTTGAATGAATCACTGAAAAACTAAATGCATCCTTGAATGGGTTCTTCTTTTCTATTTGTTAGCTTCATTGTCACCTATTACAAGTAGGTTTTTCCATATGACTGAGGGAGAAGTGGGGCATAAGCCTATGAATCACCAAATTTACATCATCTCAGTTTGGGGAATCTAGAGAAAGGAAGGAGGCATTCTCTCCCACTGTATCCATATACAAAGCTCTAGAAAAGTGCTGAAATTGGCTAAATTTGGATAGTGTTCCTAAACCTGTTGTTTGGGTTAGTATGTGAGGAAGGCCCTTTCTCTTGAATCAGAACTATATGAGTCGAACTGGGATGAGAACAGGTCATCTACACAACTGAAGTATGCACTTTACTAAAAGAAATGGACAAGGAAATATTGGGCAAACAAAAGCCACAGATGCTTATCTTTATTTCAGTGTGACAACTCCAGGAAAAATCTTTATTTGATCAAAGGACCAAAATGATCAGATTTGTCAAACCATTTCAAGTCATCTTGAAGTACAAGTCACTGGGAAAGCTGGCAGAAGCTTACTCTTACGAATTACTTTCTTAATCATTGGAAACTCAGAACATTTTGTTTACATTATTCTTGGCCCCCAAACCTTTTCAACTAACCACTCTGTTAGCTATTTCTAAATAGTGTACACAGAAGACTGTTGGGTAGTCATTAAGTCTGTTTATTTTAAAGAAAATTACACTAGTCAGCAAAGATAACTTTTCCAGTTTGGCAAAGCTCTCCACTTCTGACAGCAATTATGAAAAGACAGAGTTGAGAATGGATACCACAAATAAAAATAAACGTGATATTTTATAATGGTGAAAATAGCAAAGTCAAGAAAACATTTTTAAAAAGGAAAGTTAATCAGAATATCGAGTTCCCCACAGTATCTGATATTTGACTATGTATCTTCGAAATAAAATTCTGTGATGAATGAAACAAAATACCACTAATAAATAAGTGCTATCATTCATTTTGAACCTGATACTTTGCTATTTTATTTACATTTATACAATAATATTTAACAATTACAACAACACCAAGTGTTAAGAATTGTTATTCTACTTTACCGATGAGGAAAACAAATTTTGAACAGATTAAGTAGTTTATTCAGTATAGACTAGCACATGATGAAAGAATAAGACTAACCTAGGATGGTTTGATTCTAAAGCTTCATTCTAAACCTCCTATTAGACAATTGGCGTGTTGTTGTAAGAGATTGGGAGCTATTTGCTTTTAAGTCATGATATCATACAATTACTAAATGGTTAAAAATAATGGTGACGGCTGTAAGACTGATCCAGGTCCAACAGAATCAAGAGCTATTCATATTCTCTATGCCTAGAGCCAAGATTCAAACCACTGAAATCAGGGGAAGTATGTACTGAGAGTCTTTTGATTATTATTAACACAGGTTCACTGTGAAGAACAGAAGTCAATTGCTAAAATGTAGAAACAAATATGCATATTGAAATGAACTCTTATTATAGACAGTTGATATATCTGGAGTAAGACAGATTAATTACCACTCCAGAAAGTCTTCCAGATGAAAAATATTTTATTGACTATAACATAACTGCACCATCATGTAGTAAATGTAGAGACTTCTATTACACTGTCGTTTGGAGCAACCATTTCAGGTAATTAAAAACCAAGTTCATTGCTTATAACAATAAAATATTCAAGGAGAATGCAACTATCTTCTATAACCTGAACTAAAAATATCATCAGAAGCCATGGAATGCAATAAAGTACAGGGAAACACACAGCCTATCATTTTCGAAGAATGGACACATATTCAACTAATGAGGAATATTCCTTCGGTCTTGTGATATCTGGCAGTAATTCTTTCATCAGTGCACGTAAACAGCATTGGAATTCCAGTCATCCTATTATTGAGAAGTCCAGCCACAGATGTGGCTATTAACTGGTTGAGTGACCTCAGTCAAGTCACTCAACTTCTCTGAGTCCCTGTGTCTTCATTCATTAAATATGTATATTATCATCAGATTCACAAAGATATTATTAGGAAACAGTGAAAATACAAACACATAAACATGCTATAAATTGTAAAGTCCTAAACACATACATGAGATTATATATTATAATTCACTCTAAAAGACTTCATTTCAACACTATTATCACTGATGTTATTGGCCTGAGTTTCTTGAAATCAGAAAGTCATCTTACTAAAAAGAAATTCAAGGGGTGGAAAACTAATGCAAAGTCGATTCTGCTAGTTAAAATTTTTACCACTTATTTTTATAGCTGTAGCAACTACAGATAACATTCTGTGCCTCTGTGTGTAAAAATGTAAGAGTTTATAAATAAAGGACTTATGAAAGTAAGAAATATGTTGCTGCAGAATAATATAAAATCATTAATCAGAAATATGTAGTAATGATTTATTTTCTAAGTAAATGTCTTATAGTATATTTAAAGAAATGGTTACCATAGCATCTTTTCAGGAAAATTCCACTGATACCTGAAAACTAAAATAGCAATTTTTAAATTGAACTTTGTGTCAAAAAATATTCATGTTTAGAAATAACACTGGGAGTTAATATTATGAAAGTGTGGCCATGTATGTCTTAGATCATATATGTGAATTCAGAAACTTTTTCAGAGAAAAAGATGAGTTAAATAAAAGTTTATATATACCACTCTTATTTATGTAGCTAGGTAATTACTTTTATGTAAATTAAGATTAGACCTTTTCTTTTCTTTCTTTCTTTCTTTTTCTTTTACATGGGCAGGCCTCAGGAATCAAACCCGGGTCCTCTGGCATGGCAGGTGAGCATTTCTTGCCTGCTGAGCCACTGTGGCCCTCCCCCTTTTCTTTTCAAAACAAAAAAAATCACATATCCTTTTATGAGCCGCCTTATTTCCCTTTCCTCCTACAACTCCACTCTAGATGCTCTGCCCTCTAACTTCCTCATTACTTGTATGTTTCAGAATGTCACTTCCCTACCCCACACATAAAGTTCTTTTATGGATTTTGCTTCTTATAATTACTTCATTTGACATATATGCCCTTCGCACATCCCACAATAATCCTTTTTGGTGCACTCTGTTCCATTCTTTAAGACTTAGCTGAAAATTTCTGTATTTTATTCATCCCCCTACTACCTGGTCAAATTAGCCTCTACAGTTATTTCCACTTGCTTCTTTAATAATGCAATGAAACTATAACTTACAAGTCTAACACCAACTTAACATGAGCTCCTTAAGAGAAAGGCTCGCAAAGAAAAATATTAATAGATCCGGGTTTATTTATTCATTCTTCTTCATTTTAACAAATATTTATCGGACATTTACCATATGATGAGCAAGCAACTCTGAATAAAAATCCTTGCCTTCATCAAACTCTTCTGGATTTATCTTCCAGTGGAGAAGACTTTTGCCAAAACACCTTACAGGAAAATTCGTTATTACAACTATTATGATTTCTAAGTTGTGGCTACAGTGTTGGAGTACCTGAGATAGAGCAATGTGCTCTAATCCAGCAGATCAGAAAAGGCATCCCTGAGAAAATAAACCTTAAGCAAAGACCATGGGAGAGTTTTTGATCCCCTGTCAAGACCCTGTAATGGGCTACAAGACCAAAAGAAGGCCAGTGTGGCTAAAACAGAGTAAAGGATACCCTCGTGGGAGATAAGCTAAAAGAGAGAAGTAAGGGCCAGAACTTTTGTACTTTTGTCTCTATTCTAAAAGAAATGGGGAAACTCAAGAAGCTTTGAGCAAGGGGGGGGGGCAATACCCACAAAGATCCCATTGTCATCAGTTAGGGGCGGAGCTTGACCAACATGTGATAGCCAGGTGAGGGGTGAGAGTCATTTGAATTAGGGTGGTGGGGTAAAGATGGAAAAAAAAGGAGAGACAATTTTAGGGATCTCTAGCAGGAGACACCAATGAAATGTTTTGATGGAGGGGGCTCATGAATGCCATCTGGGTTTCTGGCTTGAGTGCTGTGAGCAGCTGGCAATCTTAGACTGGGAAATCCTTAAGGTATAAGGTGCTTCTGATTTAGCCTTGTGACTTCTTCAAAGCCTTTCTCCTACTCAATGCCTTTGACAGTATATTAAGAGAGTTTTGCTGAATATGTTTATTTATTTTTAGTATTTATAACAATTACTCTGTTCATGGCTCTGTATCTGACAGATACTTTTTTAAATTTAAAAATAAAGCATAACTGTCTCATGTTGGAGTGTTTTAAGTATAATTAAAAAAGGTATTTGGGGTGGACCCCAAGATCGTAGGGGCACAAGAGATTTATAACAATGAAATGGAAGATGTGAGGACCAAAAATGAAAGTAATTAAATTTAAGTGTGGTCTTAAAAGATGATTTTGAAAGACAGCTTTGGTACTCCGGCAGAGTTTTGAAATTGAAAATAGCTTGCGTGTGTTGGAGTTGTTATTGGAAATGATGAGTGATCCAGTTTTGTGGGATGCAAGGTAATTGAGATAAAAATGGAGAGAGCTCACAAGGCCAGTTTGGGTTTTAACTGATAAGATTTGCTTAATTTAGTAAGTGTTGGACAGAAATGGAAAGTTTTTTGTTGGATAAAATAATTATAAGACTTGAAATTGAGTAGAGACAGAATATGGGAAGATGTTAGATAGTTATGAAAAAGTTGATACATTCAATAAAGCTAATCTTCTTTGAAATATGGAGAAGGCAGACCTAGTCTTAGCAAAGCCAGAGCACTCACATTTCAAAACCTAGATATAAATTAATTAGGTCACACAAATGAAGACATTTGGGTAGAAGGAATAAAAAGAATTATATGGCTAGGTCAATTTCATTTTTGTGTATGATACTTAAAAAGCCATTTTTATTTTGAACATTCTTTTTTTTTTTGACTGTCAACATCTGAGAGTCTTATTATTTTTATGAAAATAAAAAGTACAGAAAATCTGGACTTGCATATTTAACATATATTTGACCATGAGATTACATTTTTATTTAAACTTGGATAAACATATTTTAGGCTATGTCACTATATAACTTAGGAAACAATGGTTTTCAGTGTTGAAGATAAGTACTTTGTTGTAAAACTATTGAATTCAGTTCAACAAATATTTGAGTACATATTGGAACAATTAATTTATTACTAACTGAGTAAATATAAAAATGAAACTACAGATTAATCTTTTCCCTTAAGGAATTCAACTACGCATTAAGAACTAGTGATGATTTGGAAAATTAATTAAATGCTAAGTTCTTTGAGGGCAGGGAAATGCCTCTGGGGTCCATGCCAGTGCTTTACACAAATTAGTAGTCAAAGTATTAGCTGACAGATTTTTTTTTAACCACATTACTTAATGGCAGGAGAATTTTAGTGAACCCCTCTATGTAAAAACATGGCTAAGCACTTACATATTTTTCTTAATCTCATTTTACTCTTATTCTTCAATAAAAGTAAGGGAGGAAAATTAGAGTTTAACAACCTGGCTTAAGTGTACCTGTTAACATTTATTTTTTATCATATTCATTTATTCACGACTACAGGGGCCCAGAGGGTTAAGCCCTGCAGCAGCCTGCGTGACCAGCGCACAGCATCAAAGCATTAAAATTCCCCTTCTAATCACTGTTGTATCCAAATCTCAGGAGAACCCTGTTGGCCAACTCTCACAAGACTTTGCTGAAATTTATAAGCCCCTCCCTTTCTTTTGTCTGCCTGGATCTCTGAGTTCCATTTCCCATCCCTCCGCTATTGAAAGAATCTTCTCCAGTTTGGAAGTCCCAAATTAACATTCAAGGGTCACTTTCTACCTGGCATGCTCTTTGGTTTTGGGGTTGTACTGGGCTGAGCAATCACCCACTGCATTTCAGTCAGATAAAAATATAACCTAGATAAGGGAGTTAAGTGAGGAATACTTCATTGAGGTCTTGATGCATGAGGTGAGTTGTAAGCATAAATGTCTCATGCATGATCAGGTGCCAGAGGGTGGGTATTTATTCTAGAATAAGAAACCTAAATTGTATTGCAGAGCGGAGAAGCAGCTGGAAGGGAACCCAAGCAAGTTTATGGGAGGTGGTGGTAGAAGAAGGGATGAGAGACATAAAAGAATCAAATGTTTGAGGACAAGTTTAGAAACACTGAATAAAGCATGCTAAAGTGAAGATCCATTGCTGACAAGTTTCACTGTCTATTTAGATGAATCACTTTAGATCCAGAACGGAGAATGGGTCAGGAGGAACAAGAAAGCAGGACACATCAGTTAGGAGTTCTTGGATCAGTTGAGAAAATTGGTGATCACAACTTCAACTAAAACAGAGATAGGGAGAAAGAGTGCTTATGTAAGGGACATTTACAACAACTTTTGTGTGCGTGTGAAACCATTTTATTATGATTTGGTGAAATAGAGCTTTATTTCTCCTTCACACAACTTTCCAAAGCAGCTATTCCAGGTGGTGAGTAGGGATTCCCACTGCTCCATCTTGTGGCCCTACCAAGCCGTAATGCCTTGGGATCCTTTTCATCCAGCCAGCGGAAGGGGACATAGAGTACATAGGAGGAAAAGGTTTTTCCAAAAACCTTCAACAGGAACATTACACAAACAACTTCCACAAAGATTGCATTGTCTATTGTTAGCCATGTGGCCAAGCCAGAATAAAAAGATGACAGGGAAATATAATTGAGCCACGTACCCAGGCAAACAAGAGAAAAACAGGTTCTAGGAGACAGCTCTCTTCCACAGATGACTTTCAGGACACCAACATGTCCTGTCCATGGACTGGTGTTGCTAGCTGATGCAAACAATAAAAATAGAAAGAATGGTAATAGGGCAGTCTGGATGTGTTTAATGTGAAATGTCTTAGGAAATGCTGCTGGAAATTTCCAGAACAAATTTGGTTGTAAATAAAAAACCTGGAGAAAAAAGGTTTGAAGTGCTTTATGAAGATAGGGAAGAATTTATAGGCTTAGCTGAATACTGTAGAATTTATTTAGTCAATAAAAATATGTTCAAACATATTTTGTTGGAAACAATAGATGGGGATCCCTTCTAATTTTTAGTGAAAGAATTGTAAGTGCCTGGTAAAAAAAAAGGGAATTGGCAAACTGGCCAGCAGACAGTTTAGATCAGTGCTGCAAACAGTTTAGATCAGTGCTATGCCACAGAAATCTTAGTGATGCCGGGCATTGTCAATGTTTCTTCTGTTCAGTACAGCAGGCAGTAGCCAGCAGCCACATGTAGTTATCAAGAACTTGAAATGTGGTTAGTGTAAGTGAGGAACAAAATTTATGAGTGAGTTAATTTATAATTTAAATTTAAATTTAATTAATTTAAATTTAATTAATTTAAATTTAAGTCCGAATATATTAAAATTCCTTGTGGGCAAGGACTGTGTGCTGGTTTGAAAGGATGTATGTCCCCTAGAAAAGCCGTGTTGTAATCTAAATCCCATTTTGTAAAGGCAGAATAATCCCTATTCAATACTGTATGTCTGAATCTGTAATTAGATCATCTCCCTGGAGATGTAACCCAATCAAGAATGGTTGTTAAACTGGATTAGGGGACATGTGTCTTGGGTGGGTCTTGATTGGCTTACTGGAGTCCTATAAAAGAGGAAACATTTTGGAGAATGGGAGATTCGGAGAGAGCAGAGAATGCTGCAGCACCACGAAGCAGAGAGTCCACCAGCCAGCGACCTTTGGAGATGAAGAAGGAAAACACCTCCCAGGGAGCTTCATGAAACAGGAAGCCAGGAGAGGAAGCTAGCAGATGATGCCGTGTTCACCACGTGCCCTTCCAGCTGAGAGAGAAGCCCTGACTGTGTTCCCCATGTACCTTCTCACTTGAGAGAGAAACCCTGAATTTCATTGGGCTTCTTGAACCAAGGTATCTTTCCCTGGATGCCTTTAATTGGGCATCTCTATAGATTTGTTTTACTTGGGACATTTTCTCAGCCTTAGAACCAACTTATTAAATTCCCTTTTTTAAAAGCCATTCTATTTCTAGTACATTGCATTCCAGCAGCTAGCAAACTAGAACAGACTGTGTTAGCTTATTTGGATAATAATCATCAGCAAGGAGTATGACTACCTATAGAGCACTTGTTATATGCCAAGAACAAGTCTAATCACTTGTGTGTATTCACCTATTTAGTCTTCATAACAACCTTAGGAGGTTAGTAATATGTTCACATTTTTCCGTATGTGGAGACTAAAGCACAAAGCAGTGAATATATTTCCTGTGCTTAAAAACAAACATTGCGGTTCAATGCAGGAAACAGGCAAGCAAACAATTCTATTGCAGTGATGGCAAGAAAAGTCACCAGGAAGAAAAAGCAGGAATTCACCAAATGAGATGGAGATGGAGAGGCAAGATGGAAAATGAGATACACTAGGCATGAACCAAGACAATGGCAAGATTGGCTACATGAACTCTCTTTTAAAAAACACCAATAAGAAAAAAAAAGAAAACACCAGTAAATGTTCTTCTTGCCTTCTTTTCTCTATTCAAGAATTATGCAATGGTCAGATGACTCCTTTACCCACCCAGCAAATAACTGTTTGTCTTTGACTTTAATCCTTCCTTGAATTACAGCATGCGGAGCCATCAATAAAATGGAAATATTGAAATATCAAACTGAAAAGAGCTATGTCTCCCTCTCCTGCTTTCCGCCTTCAGTTGGAAGCAAGGAGGCAGCTGCTGTGGCCTGGCTGACCTTTCCTCAGAGCAGGTCAGCCTGTCTGGAGCTGAGCTCAGCCCATTTCCATGCATCATTAAGGCTGGATAATGATTAGCTAAATTATTCCTTCTCTGTGCCTAATGAGCTGTAAGGTGATACGTTTGTAGTTTAGATATAAAAGTAGATGCAGTTTTGTCCAGAAAATCTTCCTCTAGAAACCATCCACTTCACCCAATATGGCTCCTCTGTTGTCTTAGAGAAATGTGGTCCACATGGACCCCAAATCCTTTATGAACTATTATCTGTTTTGAGAAGATAACATTTTTCTTAACTTATACTATATATGCATGTGCATAAGTGCACACATGTATGTGAATTCATCTTTGTGAAAAATATGATAATACAGGATACCAGAGGACTCCCAACTAGGATAAAATAAACATATCTTCTTGCTTTTTTGGCCTTTCCACTTTCCCTTTCACATAGTTCCATATTTATACTTTATTGATATGTTTAATATAGATCTGTTTTCCAATTCAATTTATGCAATAAAGTATGTTTCTGAAAAGTTAGATTTCCATCTCATCTTTGCAAGTGAATGAAGAAACTTCATATTGGGTGTGTGTACACCATCATGTATGACTGTGTTTAAATTTGCATAGCTACAGCTTGATATTATTTAAAGAGAGTCACAGCTGCATTTATTGATGTCAAATATTGTGCTGAAAATTGTACTCTATGTGCTCCTTAGGTCTGACTCAGCTTTGGAAACAAAATAGTCTGGGGCTTGACAAAATAAAAACTTATTTATTCTTCGAGTAACTACTGGGAGGTTGTACAGGTAGGCAGCGCAACTCTCCTTCCCCTGGTCACATTGGGACCCATTCTCTTTCTAGCTTGTGACTGCCATCCCTTAGGGCAAAACGGGGGAAGGAAGGGTGGAGGTGATATACAACACTATTAAGAATTCTGTTCACATTCAATTGTAGAGAGCTTGGTCACATGTTCTAACTGTAAGAGAGGCTGGGAAATATAGCCTGGTTCTGTATCCAGCTATGAATCCATTCTGATGGAAGGAGAGGACTGATTTGGGTGGGAAGTTAAGAGTTTCTACCATGTTCTAGATATTTAAAATATTTCTTAGATACAACTGACACATTTTGCAATTTTTAATGTAAAAAAAAATCAATATTTTGGATATTCAAAAGGTATACTGTCTTACTAACTCTCCCTTTCTCGTGGCTTCTTCTAATTTGTTCATTATTCTTTTTCCCCTGGAAAAAGTTACTTCCCCTGGAAATGGTTTGACCTCTTCCAACTCACCTAGGCCCCAACCCCAGGCACAGTAGTAGATAAATCTTCATAATATCAGTCCCATTTGTCCCTTCTTTACTATTATTGCTACCACTACCTTTCAAACCCTAAGTCCGTCTTACCTGAAATATGATACCAACCTCGTAGGGAGAATCCGTGCTTCCCATCTCTTCAATCCATCCTACACGTTGCTTCCAGATTAAATTCCTCCTCCCCCCACACACAATAATGCCTAACTGAAAACTTGTGGTGACATCTCACTGTATTTCTTAGTTTATATGTGCCTCATCCTGAGAATCAGCTGGCTTCTCACTAATATGGCTATGGTTTAGTTAGTCTTCATAGTCCAGATTTATTACTTTTTTATCACTGCTATGACAACCACAAACTTAAAATGACACAAATTTATTTACTTACAATTCTGAAAGTCAGAAGTCCAAAATGGGTCTCTCTGAGTCAAATTCAAGGTGTCAACTTTTCTGGAAGTTACAATCAAGAATCCATTTTCTTCCCTTTTCCAGTTTCTAGAGACTGCCCAGGTTCCTTGGTCTCTGGTCTCCTCTTCTCCCATCTTTAAAACCTGCACCACGTCACTGTGACCTTGCTTCTATTATCACATCTCCTGATTCTCCCTTCTTCCCTTCTCCCCTTTGAAGGGCTTTTATGATTACATTGGGCCCAGAAGGATAATCCTGGATAATCTTCATATTTTCAGGTTGGCATATTAGTAAATTTAATTCCATCAGCAATCCTAATTCCCCTTTGCCATGTAACCTAATGTATTCAGAATATGTTCATATTCTGAGCATTAACAGGTGGGCAACTTTGGGGAACCAATATTCTGCCTGCCAAACTGTGTTTTTCTGTGTTGATTGTTGCTCATTCTCACCCTATCCAGCCATTCCTTGGTATGTTCTCTCCATGCTGTTTTACCTTTTGAAACCCTCTCCATCCTCAAAGTATATCTCATGTTCAACTTTCTCTCCAGATTCTACTCAACTGGGAGAAAATACATCCTTTCCTTCTACTTTGCCACTTTTTTAGATATATTGCCTGATTTACTTAGAGTTGTAACAAATTTTTTTTTTGAGTTTTGATTTATCTCTTGTGGGTAGATTGTAGTTTTCCTGGAGGGAAGGCACTAGGTGCTGTTCATTTATTTATTTTTTGTGTGCTGTTTATTTTTTATAGCCCTCATACACTTTAACAATGTTCTTATTTATAATAGCCACACATGTCAAGTTTGTTTCATTGAATAGAATTTACTCTTCTATCATCAGTTCAGCAACTAAGGATCAGAGGGGCAAGATTAATCCTTTAAGAGAAAGAACCCCATAACCAACCTGGATGTGTTTTAAAAATTCTTTCATGGCTTTCGTAAGATGTGTCTAGTTAAATTTTCCTCCTTATACTGATCTTATTTTATATAGCTTCTCTCCTGTGTGGACTCATGAGAAAACATGAAGATATCATCTTTGACAGCATGCTTACCCACACTGATCACGTTTATTGGCCTTCTCCCCAAAATGGATTCCTTGGAGAAATGGGATTTAGGTATTTCTCTGAAGGTTTTCTTACAACAGAAATGCTTATAAAGTTTCTCCCTGTGTGAGTTCTCTGATGAATGACAAAGTTGACTTGCAAATGCATTTTTTTCTATAACTAGCCCATACATTTTTTCTATAACTAGTATAGATTTTCTTCCCTTGGGGACCCTTGCTTGAACTTTTGGCCAACTAGCTTTTCAGCCTTTCAACCAGATGTGATTTTTTTCATATACTTTGATCAAATGTTGACCTAAGAGCTTACCTAAATCACGTTTTCAGGCATACTCTTGAACTTTTTTCTTTACTTCAGGGCTTTCCTGTAAACACTAGGCTATGTGCATCATTCAGACTTCAAGTCTATCCATCACTCACTTCTTTGGTTTACAACTAATCTCGTATTGACATCACATAATCCCATCAGAGCATGTATTTGGAGAAGAATCCAGGTGCTTCCTCTTGTTTTACTGGCAGATGGGCTATAGAATGTACAGTCTCAGCAATGTCAATTGTTGTATAGCATTGATTCTCAAACCTGAGTATGCATGACGTGCATCTGATTCACCTGGGAGGTGATTGCTAAGCCTCCATCCTAGAGTGTCTAAGACAGGGCTGAGAATTTGCACTTCTATCAAGTTTTCAAGTGATACACCTGCTGCTGTTTGGAGACCACATGTTGAAAAACATTGCTATGGGTAAAATTCCCCAGGAAATTTTACTAAAGAGGGGTAATAAAATTTATTCACTCCATGTTAACTTATTCATTAATTCAACATATATTTATTGCATGCTTACTATATCTGATTTCAAAGTTTGTATTCTTTTGTCTATATCACTTGGAATAAGTACTTCGAATAAGATATGGAAATTACTTGAATTTTACTTAAATTGATATTTAAAATTTCTGTGAGGGCATACATATATTAAATATTTAATTTATGATATGCTTCTTACTTTATATAATTTAATTCAATAATTACTTATTGAATGCCCGCATTATACAAGATTTTATACTGGGAACAGAGAACAAAGTAAGAATAAGAAAATGAAAACATACAAGATGTAAGAAAATGTTTCTCTGTTTTTCTGCATGCTCCCATACATAATGCCTGGATTTAGAAATTTTATATTGGCCTTCCTATAGTAAAACTAGTATGCTATTGTCATGTATACTTGTCAAAATTAATCTTGCTTTCCTTTTCATTGTAGCTCTTGCTCTGTTGTTGTTACAGTTAGTTTGGGGGTGGGGAACAACTGGATGCAGAAATATGAAGTATCTGAAAATCCTTATGTTAAACCCAAATTCATTTTTGTTTATTGTAGTATTATTTATTTCCAAAAGATTTTACTTACATCTCAAACAATACAGTAAAACTTTAAATGAAGATTTTTTGAAGGAAATGATGGCTTAAATCCAGAAACCCAAGCACATCACCAGCTTTGTGTGCATGTGTGTTTGGATGTTTATGTGTTGCATGCACAAATTTTAACTGCTGATTGTTTTCTCTGTTCACATTCCTTTCTTGTAATCTCAAGCTAGTTATGATTTTGTATTTTGCTATTTTCATTTATAATATTATAAACTATTTCTTGTATAGTCTTCACAATTATTTTAATGTCTCCATAGATTTTTATTTAAACAAAATTGCATAGAAATTCCCTTAATTTTGAATATATCTCTTTCTATTTCTCTAAGTAAGAAGTGGTGCAGGTACACGGGTAGTTCAGTGGTTAGAATGCCCACCTTCCAAATTTGATTACGAGACGATGCAACCACCCTCCCCCCCCCCCCAAAAAAATGGTGCTTATTCCTTTTCTGAATAATATTCTTAAGAGATATTCCTAGTAAGAGTTTTTAGGTTAAAGTTGGAAGCATTTTAATACATTTTTATGAGAGTTTTTAAAAATATATAATATAAACAGCAGCATATAAAAATACTTTACCAAAAAGTTTGTCCTTCTTGGTAATTTATAATTTTTTGGTCATCTGATAGATATTAAATGTACTTTTAAATTTTAGTTCACATACATTTCATTACTGATGGTTTAATCATTTTGCTACGTTGTTTTATAATTTTTCTTATTCTTGAAAAGCATTTTAGTCAATAGAATACTTCTTTTTTGTTTTAGTATGTAGCACCTCTTTTGGTAACTGTGGGTCCCCTGAGCATAAAACATATCCTCTTATTACAAGTTTCTGTAAGCACTAATTAGGAGGTGGACATTGAGCAAAATTAAATTGAAATTATATTTTCAAATGAAAAATGGACCATTTTCCTATTAAACTTTTAGAATTAAAAAAAGCATAACAGCAAAAATATCCATAATGTTGACTCTCCAAAAAATATTTCACCCTAGTAGTAATATGAGAAATTCATGAAAATATTATATGGTAAAATCCATGCAAAATAGCACTGTCATGAAGTATTTTAATTATTTTTAGATGACCTGAAAAAGCTACAGAAGAATGCTTGAATCATACACTTTTTACTGCATTAATAATAATTTTATATATAGTTATATGAATGTATCTTTTCCTGTTAGTTTGCTAATGTTGCCAGAATGCAATATGTCAGAAATGAGTTGGGTTTTATAAAGGGGATTTATTAATAAGTTTACAGTTTTTAGGTCACAAAAAATGTTCAAACTAAGACATCCAGAAAAAGATACTTTGACTCAAAAAAGGCCAATGGCATCTGGAACTTTGTCAGCTGTGAAGAAACATGGCCAGCATCTACTAGCCCTTTGGCTTCTAGTTTCAAACAACTTACCCAAGGACATTTTTTTTCTTCATCTCCAATGTCTCTGTTTGTGTTGGCTCTGAAACTTTTTCCAAAATGATCCCCTCCTAAAGGATTCCCATAAGCAACCCATGTTGAATGGGTAAAGACATATGTCCCTGGAGCCCCCCCAATCAAAGGTCCCATCCACAATTGGGTGGGGCACATCGCCATGGAAACAACTTAATCAAAAAGCTCCTACTCAACAGTATTGAATCAGAATTAAAGAACATGGCTTTTCTGGGGCACACAACACTTTCAAACCAGTGCATTCCACCCTCTGGACCACAAGAAAAAGACATGTTTTTTCTATATACAAAATGCATTCATTCCATTACAATATCACAAAGCTTTAAATCATTTCAGTAACACAAATACAATTAAAAAGTTAGAAACAGTACAAAGTCTTGTGAAGGTCACTTACAGACATGGTCTGTTCTAAGGCAAAATTCTCTCAAAATGGCTTTTGACCTATAACACTCAGAACAATTTATCTGCTGCAACACGGCAAGGAAACTCACTGTCCTCCCCTTCTCTACATGGGACAAGACTCCTAGGGGTGTAAACCTCTCTGGCAACATGGGACAGAATCCTAGAATGAGCTGGGACTCAGCGTCAAGGGATTGAGAAAACCTTCTCTACTAAAAGGAGGAAGAGAGAAATGAAACAAAATAAAGTGTCAGTGGCTGAGAGATTTCAAACAGAGCCGAAAGTTTATCTTGAGGTTATTCTTTGCATTATACAGATATTCCTTTTTTAGTTTAAGGTGTATTAGAGAGGCTAGAGGGAAGTGCCTGAAACTTTAAAGCTCTGTTCCAGTAACTATGTTTCTTAAAGATGAATGTATAATGATGCAGCTTTCACAGTGTGACCATGTGATTGCAAAAACCTTGTGTCTGATGCCCCTTTTATCTACAGTATGGGCGGATGAGTAAAAATATGGATTAAAAATAAATAATAGGGGGAACAAATGTTAAAACAAATTGAGTAGATTGAAATAGCAGTGATCAATGAAAGGGAGTGGTAAGGGGTATAGAAAAAAAGTAGGAGGAACAAAGGTTAAAATATACTGGGTAGATGGAAATACTAGTGGTCAATGAGAGGGAGGGGTAAGATTATAGTATGTATGCGTTTTTTCTTTTTATTTTTCTGGAGTGATGCAAATATTCTAAAAAATGATTATGGTGATGAACATACTACTATATGATGATTTTGTGAGCCGTTGATCTTATGCCATGTTTGGAATGTTTGTATGTTAAGAATGGTTGTGTTGTATGTTGTTTATCAATAAAAATATTTAAAAAAAAAAGAAAGGCTCTTTTTTGTCCACCGGCCCGGCGCACAGAGCCCACGCCCCGCAGCAGCCGGCCTGCCCGCCCTCCTCTCCCCTCTTCCCCCTCCTGCTCCGGTGGCTCTCCAACCACCACGGTGCCCTCTTCCGCCTTCACCGGCTCCTCTGCCACCGGCCTCGACAGCCTTGCCACCCTCACCTTTCCTCCTCCAGAACAGCTACTGGGGGAGTGCAGATAATACAGAGCAGCTCCCGGAGCCACGGCGGAGATCAAAGGGACGGCGTACCCCATCCTGGAACGGCTGACTGTCTGGGAGAACCAGCTCCGGTGAGATCACCGAGGGGTGCGGGCTTTCCCGGGTGGGACAGCAAGCGGCCGGAGTCCCTCCCTTCCTCCTTCCCAGGCCAGCTGGCAGAATTGGGCAGGCGGTCCCCTTGGGCCATGGCAGCTGGCACCCCCACCACGTGAGGCCCCCCGGACCAACTGAGAGAGTTGGGTAGGAAATCCCCAGACTGCGGAGAACGGTGACCAGGGGGTCCCTTCCAAACACGTGACTCCCCGGTCCGGCTGGGAACAGTGCACTCTCCCGGGCTGCGACAGCTGGCGCCCTCCCGCCACGCTTGGCGCCCCGGGCTGACTAGGAAATTCGGTCGGGCGCTCTCCCATGCTGCGGCGGCCGGTGAACCTCCCCGCGTTCGGAACCCCGGGCTGGCTGGCAGTCTTCCAAGACGCTTCGGCTGCCGAACCTCCCCTACGGCGAGAGTTTTCCAGAGTTAAAGGACCCACAGCAACTTTCACTGGTGGAACCCGTAGACAAACGTGTGCCACGAGTGCCACCTACTGGGCAGGATAAGAAAAACAGAACCCAGAGATTTCACTGAAAAATCTTTCAACCTGTGGGGTCCAACACCCAGGGAAATCTGATTAAATGCCCAGACGCCAGCAGAAGATAATGGATCATGCTCAGAAAATTGAAAATATGGCCCAGTCAAAGGAACAAACCAATAGTTCAAATGAGATACAGGAGCTGAAACAACTAATGCTGGATATACGAACAGAAATGGAAAACCTCTTCAAAATCGAAATTGATAAATTGAGGGAGGAGATGAAGAAGACATGGGCTGATCAAAAAGAAGAAATAGAAAAACTGAAAAAACAAATCACAGAGCTTATGGAAGTGAAGGATAAAGTAGAAGAGATGGAAAAAACAATGGATAACTACAATGATAGATTTAAAGAGACAGAAGATAGAATTAGTGATTTGGAGGATGTAACATCTGAATTCCAAAAAGAAACAGAAAATATCTGGAAAAGAATGGAAAAATTTGAAGAGAGTAACAGGGAACTCAAGGACAATGTGAACCGCACAAATATACGTGTTGTGGGTGTCCCAGAAGGAGAAGAAAAGGGAAAAGGAGGAGAAAAACTAATGGAAGAAATTATCACTGAAAATTTCCCAACTCTTATGAAAGACCTAAAATTACAGATCCAAGAAGTGCAGCGCACCCCAAAGAGATTAGACCCAAATAGGCGTTCCCCAAGACACTTACTAGTTAGAATGTCAGAGGTCAAAGAAAGAGAGGGTCTTGAAAGCAGCAAAAGAGAAGCAATCCATCACATACAAGGAAAACCCAATAAGACTATGTGTAGATTTCTCAGCAGAAACCATGGAAGCTAGAAGACAGTGGGATGATATATTTAAGTTACTAAAAGAGAAAAACTGCCAACTAAGACTCCTATATTCAGCAAAATTGTCATTCAAAAATGAGGGAGAAATTAAAACATTTTCAGACAAAAAGTCACTGAGAGAATTTGTGACCAAGAGACCAGCTCTGCAAGAAATACTAAAGGGAGCACTAGAGTCAGATACAAAAAGACAGAAGAGAGAGGCATGGAGAAGAGTGTAGAAAGAAGGAAAGTCAGATATGATATATATAATACAAAAGGCAAAATGGTAGAGGAAAATATTATCCAAACAGTAATAACTCTAAATGTTAATGGACTGAATTCCCCAATCAAAAGACATAGATTGGCAGAATGGATTAAAAAACAGGATCCTTCTATATGCTGTCTACAGGAAACACATCTTAGACCCAAAGATAAATATAGGTTGAAAGTGAAAGGTTGGGAAAAGATATTTCATGCAAATAACAACCAGAAAGAGCAGGAGTGGCTATACTAATATCCAACAAATTAGACTTCAAATGTAAAACAGTTAAAAGAGACAAAGAAGGACACTGTCTACTAATAAAAGGAACAATTAAAGAAGAAGACATAACAATCATAAATATTTACGCACCGAACCAGAATGCCCCAAAATATGTGAGGAATACACTGCAAACACTGAAAAGGGAAATAGACACATATACCATAATAGTTGGAGACTTCAATTCACCACTCTCATCAATGGACAGAACATCTAGACAGAGGATCAATAAAGAAATAGAGAATCTGAATATTACTATAAAGGAGCTAGACTTAACAGACATTTATAGGACATTACATCCCACAACAGCAGGATACACCTTTTTCTCAACTGCTCATGGATCATTCTCAAAGATAGACCAAATGCTGGGTCAAAAAGCGAGTCTTAACAAATTTAAAAAGATTGAAATCATACACAACACTTTCTTGGATCATAAAGGAATGAAGTTGGAAATCAATAATAGGCAGAGTGCCAGAAAATTCACAAATACATGGAGGCTCAACAACACACTCTTAAACAACAAGTGGGTCAAAGAAGAAATTGCAAGAGAAATTAGTAAATACCTCGAGGCAAATGAAAATGAAAACACAACATATCAAAACTTACGGGATGCAGCAAAGGCAGTGTTAAGAGGGAAATTTATTGCCCTAAATGCCTTTATCAGAAAAGTAGAAAAGGCAAAAATGCAGGAATTAACTGTCCACTTGGAAGAACTGGAGAAAGAACAGCAAACTAATCCCAAAGCAAGCAAAAGGAAAGAAATAACAAAGATTAGAGCAGTAATAAATGAAATTGAAAACATGAAAACAGTAGAGAAAATCAATAAGACCAGAAGTTGGTTCTATGAGAAAATCAATAAGATTGATGGGCCCTTAGCAAGATTGACAAAAAGAAGAAGAGAGAGGATGCAAATAAATAAGATCAGAAATGGAAGAGGAGACATAACTACTGACCTCACAGAAATAAAGGAGGTAATAACAGGATACTATGAACAACTTTACGCTAATAAATACAACAATTTAGATGAAATGGACGGGTTCCTGGAAAGACATGAACAACCAACTTTGACTCAACAAGAAATAGATGACCTCAACAAACCAATCACAAGTAAAGAGATTGAATTAGTCATTTAAAAGCTCCCTAAAAAGAAAAGTCCAGGACCAGACGGCTTCACATGTGAATTCTATCAAACATTCCAGAAAGAATTAGTACCAACTCTCCTCAAACTCTTCAAAATAATCGAAGTGGAGGGAAAACTACCTAATTCATTCTATGAAGCCAACATCACCCTCATACCAAAACCAGGCAAAGATATTACAAAAAAAGAAAACTACAGACCAATCTCTCTAATGAATATAGATGCAAAAATCCTCAATAAAATTCTAGCAAATCATATCCAACAACACATTAAAAGAATTATACATTCATTATGACCAAGTAGGATTCATCCCAGGTATGCAAGAATGGTTCAACATAAGAAAATCAATTAATGTAATACACCACATCAACAAATCAAAGCAGAAAAATCATATGATCATCTCAATTGATGCAGAGAAGGCATTTGACAAGATTCAACATCCTTTCCTGTTGAAAACACTTCAAAAGATAGGAATACAAGGGAACTTCCTTAAAATGATAGAGGGAATATATGAAAAACCCACAGCTAATATCATCCTCAATGGGGAAAAATTGAAAACTTTCCCCCTAAGATCAGGAACAAGACAAGGATGCCCACTATCACCACTATTATTCAACATTGTGTTGGAAGTTCTAGCCAAAGCAATTAGACAAGAAAAAGAAATACAAGGCATCAAAATTGGAAAGGAAGAAGTAAAACTATCACTGTTTGCAGACGATATGATACTATATGTAGAAAACCCAGAAAAATCCACAGCAAAATTATTAGAGCTAATAAATGAGTATAGCAAAGTAGCAGGCTACAAGATCAACATTCAAAAATCTGTAGCTTTTCTATACACTAGTAATGAACAAGCTGAGGGGGAAATCAAGAAACGAATCCCATTTACAATCGCAACTAAAAGAATAAAATACCTAGGAATAAATTTAACCAAAGAGACAAAAAACCTATATAAAGAAAACTACAAAAAACTGCTAAAAGAAATCACAGAAGACCTAAATAGACGGAAGGGCATACCGTGTTCATGGATTGGAAGACTAAATATAATTAAGATGTCAATCCTACCTAAACTCATCTACAGATTCAATGCAATACCAATCAAAATCCCAACAACTTATTTTTTAGAATTAGAAAAACCAATAAGCAAATTTATCTGGAAGGGCAGGGTGCCCCGAATTGCTAAAAACATCTTGAGGAAAAAAAACAAAGCTGGAGGTCTCACGCTGCCTGACTTTAAGGCATATTATGAAGCCACAGTGGTCAAAACATCATGGTATTGGCATAAAGATAGATATATCGACCAATGGAATCAAATAGAGTGCTCAGATATAGACCCTCTCATCTATAGACATTTGATCTTTGATAAGGTAGTCAAGCCAACTCACCTGGGACAGAGCAGTCTCTTCAATAAATGGTGCCTAGAGAACTGGATATCCATATGTAAAAGAATGAAAGAAGACCCGTATCTCACACCTTATACAAAAGTTAACTCAAAATGGATCAAAGATCTAAACATTAGGTCTAAGACCATAAAACAGTTAGAGGAAAATGTTGGGAGATATCTTATGAATCTTACAACTGGAGGCAGTTTTATGGACCTTAAACCTAAAGCAAGAGCACTGAAGAAAGAAATAAATAAATGGGAGCTCCTCAAAATTAAATACTTTTGTGCATCAAAGAACTTCATCAGGAAAGTAGAAAGACAGCCTACACAATGGGAGATAATATTTGGAAATGACATATCAGTCTAGTATCCATAATTTATAAAGAGATTGTTCAACTCAACAACAAAAAGACAGCCAACCCAATTACAAAATGGGAAAAAGACTTGAACAGACACCTATCAGAAGAGGAAATACAAATGGCCAAAAGGCACATGAAGAGATGCTCAATGTCCCTGGCCATTAGAGAAATGCAAATCAAAACCACAATGAGATATCATCTCACACCCACCAGAATGGCCATTATCAACAAAACAGAAAATGACAAGTGCTGGAGAGGATGCGGAGAAAGAGGCACACTTATCCACTGTTGGTGGGAATGTCAAATGGTGCAACCACTGTGGAAGGCAGTTTGGCGGTTCCTCAAAAAGCTGAATATAGAATTGCCATACGACCCAGCAATATCATTGCTAGGTATCTACTCAAAGGACTTAAGGGCAAAGACACAAACGGACATTTGCACACCAATGTTTATAGCAGCGTTATTTACAATTGCAAAGAGATGGAAACAGCCAAAATCTCCATCAACAGAAGAGTGGCTAAACAATCTGTGGTATATACATACGATGGAATATTATGCAGCTTTAAGACAGGATAAACTTATGAAGCATGTAGTAACATGGATGGACCTAGAGAACATTATGCTGAGTGAGTCCAGCCAAAAACTAAAGGACAAATACTGTATGGTCCCACTGATGTGAACGGACATTCGAGAATAAACTTGAAATATGTCATTGGAAATAGAGTCCAGCAGGAGTTAGAAACAGGGTAAGACAATGAGTAATTGAAGCTGAAGGGATACATACTGTGCAACAGGACTAGATACAAAAACTCAAAAATGGACAGCA
Organism: Tamandua tetradactyla; assembly: GCF_023851605.1. Classification (NCBI taxonomy): domain Eukaryota; kingdom Metazoa; phylum Chordata; class Mammalia; order Pilosa; family Myrmecophagidae; genus Tamandua; species Tamandua tetradactyla. Next base: position 18,702,258 of record NC_135345.1, read on the forward strand.
CAATAATACCTAATTGTAAAGTAATCATGTTAAAACACTTAATGAAGCTGCATCTGAGCTACAGGGTTTTTTGTTTGTTTTTTTGTTTTTTTTTGTTTTTGTTTTGTTTTTTTTTTTCAAAAAAAAAAAAAGAAAGAAAGAGGCAGCCTCACCGTTTCCAAGGACCTATGCAGTGGCCCTGTTCTCACCAAACACTGGGATGGGTCTGCAACCTTGGGGGACTTTGGGGGGACATTTTTCTTCGTTCCACCCATTTCAAGGTTGGGGACAGATCCGGGGGAGAACCATGGATCTCTGCCATCTCCAGAGACTAATGCAGAACTTTATTTTGGAAAAGCTCAGAAAATATGATTCTAGTTTTTTTTTTTTCTCAATATGTACCAGGAATAATAACAGCTGCTTTATTTTCCTCTCCTTTTGCTAAAAAATGTCATTATGCTATTGTGTTTGAATGTACTTTGCAAACAGGAAACAATGCTGTGGGAAAAAAAGGAATTATTGAATGACCAAATTCACAGGTATTTATTTAACACCTACTATATAATTGGGACTATATTTCTTTTCTCCTAATCTATATCGTCACAACCATCTGGACAATTACAAGTTAAAAAAAAACGATAAAGAAAAAATAAAAGTGATGATCTTAGCTACATCCATGAGCAAGTATTTCAAAGCTTAGAAGCAAGCAGAAGTTCTGATCTGGTTCGAAAATTGAGGAATCTGGAATTTTTAACAAAACTTAGAGATATTTACAGACACTCCATCCAGACTGCAGCATGAGGGAATACTGTGAAAGGGTACACCTTTGAAAAACGATAACTTGCTTGAAATTTTCTCTATTTCTAAGCAGGGAGGGTGTTGATCTGAACCATCACTCTGCTCTGTGTTTGATCTAGAACCATGGACACTTGCCATTTACAAAAGCCTTTCACCTTTCCCAGACCTCTCAGCCTACTCCACATCAATTTTGCTACATAAATACACTTTGCACAGTGTGTAATTGCTGGGAGAAGTTGTTATTTAAGATGAAAAAAAAAAAAGTCAGCTAAACAAAAGAGGGAAAAGAATCAACTTCTAGACCCAGATATTTCATCCTGAACCACAAACAAAAATAATTTACAGCAAAAATGCGTTAACAAGACTTTATACTCCTGGAGGTTAAAGGATGCAATGAATATTTATTATGGCCAAGGGTCCTATTCACATTCTTTATGCCTGCTTGTTTTTCTTTTCTTACATAACTTTGAAAGTTTGCTGTGATAGATGGACAGGCCTCAACTCTGACATATAGAAGGCTATTAAGACACATTTGTTGAACTGAATAAATTTACTTTTTTATCAAAACTTCAGATAGCATCTTGGATTTACTTATTTACTGACATCGTGACTCTATACCAGTTATTTTATTCTCTGGATCAGACTTTTCTAGTTTGAAAAGTTACAATATTACTACCTAAGTTTGATGTGAAGATTAAAAATTAAGTAAAAAGCCCTATTTATAAAGTGGATGACCAGTTTCTGTAATGTTTTGGTTGCTCCTTTGATGTTAGATATCCTATTCTACCCAATCCTATTTTAAAAAGAATGATATCTACCTAAATATCAGGTAATATCTACCTGATATTTAGAAATAAGTATGAAGCCGAACAGGTTGGGGTTAAAGTAATTCAGAACATAGTGGTCAGGTAGACAGTGTCTATATTTTAGAACCACATATACTTTTTGTGACCAATGGAAGAAAGATTTATTTGATCTAGAACTGAAACTTTCCATAGTGCATAATCTAATTCAACTTATCTGTACAGCTCATTTGAACAATTGAAACACAAGGATCCCAGAATAAGAAAAGGTCCTTTAATCCTGTATAGATTATTGTAATGCCTGGATACATCCTAGAGTATATTAAGCAGATAATCAAAAAGTATTGGCCAAGTCCCTTGAGGTATGGAAGAAAGAATATGGAACTATTAAACCTAAACATCAGGAAATCTCCAATACTGTGCCAAACTTTAGGGATACCCAAATCAATCAACGCTTGTGAAGCTTATGTAGGTAGCAGAGAAGCTTAGACTACCTATAGGCATGCTTAAGAGTTACTTCTGGATGACCTCTTTTGTTGCTCAGATGTGGCCTCACTCTCTATAAGCCCAACTCTGCAGGTGAAATCATTGCCCTCCCCGCTACATGGGACATGACATCAGGAGGTGAAAGTCTCCCTGGCAACGTGGGAGATGACTCCCAGGGATGAATCCAGACCTGGCACCATGGAATCAACAATTCCATCCTGATTAAAGGGTGGAAAAGAAGTGTAACCAATAAAGTATCAGTGGCAGAGACAGTTAAAATAGAGTCAAGAGGCAACTCTGGAGATTGCTCTTATGCAAGCTTCAGTTAGACTTTGCCACCTATCATAACCTGCCAACCCCCAATCAGGACCATTCCAGCTAATCCTAAAGAATACCTAGGGCAATATATAAGATTCCACAGGGGTTCCATGCACTAGAGTAACTTTCCAGAAACATACTACCTCAAGATGGATTCCTGGTCCAGACAAGTCCTGAAACGTGGCCCAGCCTCTCCAGAACATCAGATAGTTTCATCTCCCTACCCCATGTTAGTGACAGACTTTCCAATATGAAAAATTTAAAAGAGCCAAAGCCCAAACACCCCTAAAGAAAGAAATGGAAAGATCAAAGGTGATGATGGAGTTATTCAGAGAAGATAGGATTTAACAAATTAATATGAATGCTGAATCATTAAATTGATATCTGTTTTAGTCGCCAATATTTTAGAACTGCTAGAAGTAAAAACCTAAAATTGTAGAATCGTAACCCAGGTCAAACTCTGAAATATGTTCTATAACTAATTGTGGTACTGTGCTTTGAAATTTATTGCTTTTATATATATGTGTGTTATTTTTCACAAAAAAAGAAGGAAAAAAGTCAATTGTGATGATGAAAGAATAATTAGCCCTCTAGCCTCCTATATTCTGGAGCAGCTAGAAGGAAAAATCTGAGAAGATCGTATGGTAGCACATGACAAACTCTGGGTTCTGTCCTGTAACTACTTGTTGAAAAGTGCTTTGAAAACTATTGCTTTTTTATTTCTTTGCTTTGTATGCGTTATACTACATAATAAAAAAAAAAGTTAAAAATAAAAATAGAAAAAGCCTAAAGAAGGTTCACCTGCTTGCTCTGTTCAGTCATCTTATATACGAAGCTCCTCAGGGCAAAAGATAAATTTCCACAAAATTAAAAAATGGGGGGGGGGGGAGCGGGTTGGTTATAATGTCTAAAATCTATAGATATTTCAGGTCAAGACTGAATTTTTTTTCCTTCTATTACCTAGATAATTCCATTTTGAGAAGGTTTTGTACTTTTCAAAGGCACTTTTCCATCGATTATCTTATTTTGTTTCTCATTGCAAAACCTGGAATATATGGCAATTGTTAGTCCTGCATTACAAATTTGGAAATACAAATGAATTCACTTACCTAATTTAAACCAGTTTTGTCTTCCCCTCCAAAACATGCTCCTCCATAGTTTTTACCGTCTCAGTTAATTATAGTTAATTATCATTATCTAATAATTCACAACAAATCTACATCCTAAGTTATCTTTGCATAATTTTCCTTGTTCTCCCTCACATCCACCACTTCTGCAAGTTCCATTGTCTCTGATTTTAAACTATGTTCTGATTCCATCAACATTTCACCATTGCACTGCCATTCCTCTAACTATTGCCACCAACATCTGTCCCCTGTGATAGTTGCAATGATAAGATGAGATAGAAAAAAAAAATTAACTGATATAAAAGCAAATGCAAATAATTTTATTTGTGGGACTTTATGGGGCTGTTGTGGCTTGGAAAACCATATTCTTAATCTTAACCCATTCTTGTGACTGTGAACCCATTATAAATAAGACCTTTTGATGAGGTTACTTCAATTAAGGTGTGGCCCATCTTAATCAGGATGGGTCTTAATCCTATTTCTATAAGCCTTATAAGATGGTTACAGACAAAGAAGCCATGGGGATCAGCCAGAAGCTGGAAGTGAGCAGAACCTGGAAGAGAAAGGAGAAGTTACCTCCATATACATTGTCATGTGATGGAAAAGCCAAGGAACACTGAAGACTGCCAGCCAGCCAGAAGATACTAACCCCAGGAAGAGGCAAACTTGAAACCATGAGCCAATAAATTCCTGTTTTTTTTTTTTTTTTTTTTAGCATGGGCCAGCACTGGGAACCGAACCCAGGTCTCCAGCATGGCAGGCAAGAACTCTGCCTGCTCAGCCACTGTGGCCTGCTCAAATTCCTGTTTTTAAGCCAATCCAACATAGTTGTTTCAGCAACTACGAAGCTAATATAGGGGCTCAATAAATAACACCCCTTTTTTTTCTACCTGAATTCTTAATCAGTAGGAATAGAGAGCCATGGGTATTAGACCGATGGAAATAAAGAGAAAAAAATCATCTTTATCACCCCTGCATGTAGTTTCAAAATTTCATTTGTCGATAAGACTTACAACCCTTCACTGGGTGTTCCAGATAAGGATATTCTCTCTTATGGACCAGCTATGAACTTAGAATTATTCTACTATATGTTGGTTGGAGGGCTGAGAGCAAAATTAAGTACCAAACCCAAATTATGTTCATCAGGTATGGGTTTCGACTGAGTCTCTGCCTTTTTTCCAGTTGTTAACTTGCAACACAGCATGCCTGACCACCAAATACACTTGACTTTCTCTGGTGTCTGTTTTGTAAATAACTTGAGTCAGACTTGCTGGAGGTCTTTTTGGTTTGGCACTCTTTTGCCTTAGCATCATTTCACATATAATGTCCAAACCCTTCTCCACCCAATTCTACATAGGTCAAGCCAAGTCTTTGTAGTTTAGACCGAGGTGTAGGTTTACATAGTCCAAGGCCAGCACGAACTTCTCAATAATGTAGAGCTCTCCAGATTTGCTAAGGCCTTGCAGAATTTGTTTGCTAAGGATCTAATTGCCTATATTTTCTATGAGCAAAGCTTGCTAAAGATAGCCCTCTATCAATGAAGCCACTTGCCTGTGAATAAAGCTGCCATAAACTGTAATGCTGCACCAAGGAAAAAAAAATTCATTTAGTCCACACTTACTAAAGGCTTAAGAATAAAGTGACCAGCCAATTGCTCTCTCTCTCTCTCTCTCTCTCTCTCTCTTAATGTGGCATTTTGTTCCTCAGGTATAACTCTTTTCTGTCTCAAATTTCCCAGACAATGCACCAAGATATGGGGAGTTTGGGGGTGCTTAATAAATAACAGCTTTCTTTCCAGCCTTCTTTCATAACAAAATGAAATCCAGGAGACAGAGGGATGGACATCAAAATATCTGATTTATTGATATTAAGGTAAATGGAGACCATGGCAATAGATCTCTAAGCAAGTGAGATTGCAGTTGCTTTACCCCTGAATTGAGATGACTTATCCATCTGGTCACAGGCAGCAGTACATGATTGAAAACTTTGTCTCGTGTGGCAGAGTCCACCCACAAAACCATTCACACCATGAGAGACAGGAATTTGTGTATTTTGTGAGCAGGAAGACCCCAATGAAACAAACGGAAGGATTGATACATGCATGCTCAGCTTCTGTTCCCAACCATACCAGGGAGTTTAATCTTCCCACTCTGAGGAATAAGAAGGGCAGGACAGGACAAGGAAAATTCCTTTAGCCTGAGGTTTACTGTTCTCCCATCAATACATATCATTATGATTCTGAACTTCATTTCGTAAATGAATAAAGCACTGATAACTTAAATGATCTGGAAATCAATGTGCATTAAGTGCATACTAAATTCAGAGAGAGAAAGAGGTGTTCTTATTAATATGCAGCTGGTGTGATTTTTTTCCCTATCCATTTCTTAGGTTGATGATAATTATGATTAGAATACGCTATTTGCTGAGTATAAAAAGAAGGACCTCCCTTTGAGTGGTAGAAGGTGGTATAGCCACATATCAGAAACAGGAAGAAGAAGGGCTTTTTTCTTATAATTTATTCATATGAAGATTATGATATTCACCTTCAACATCTTCAGTTGTGAATCTCTTATTAAGGGTGCTACAGAGCTGCAGTTTTGGAGAAAATTGCATTATATTCTTCAGTCACTGGCCTGAAAGGTTTGAAGCCTGTTGCTTTAGAGTCATATTAATTCTCCATTACTCTTTCGGTTCTCTTTTGGCCTCACATTGGAACTCTTGACTCAGCATCTCATCATTACCCTCCAGCTACCCATTGCCTGTTGCCTCTTGTGACTCTTCCATAATGTCCCTTTATTGTCTCCTCACCCCACTTGAGGATACTTTGCTCAACTTATTAGAAAAACTTGCCCTTCTTGTACACCTTATCACAGAGCAAGATTTTCAAGTAATCCATTCTTTCTTGCATCTATTTATCTTCAAATAGTTATTGGCAGTCTCCATATGCTAGGACTTACATGAAAGCATGAGTTACAAAGACAAGGAAGATGAAGAAATGGCCATGAAGGATGTTAGGATGTAGCCAGAGCTGCATTTCTGAAAGTGTCATCTTTAGAAACTTCCTATTCAAAGTATGGTTCCCGCATCCATGGCATTGTGTCAGAAATGCCAAATCTTAGGCCCCAATGCAGATCTACCAAATCAAATTCAGTATTAAGAACTTCAGGTAATGGGTACACACATTAAACCTTGAGAAATAATTGCCTTAAATACTATTTCTGTGATATATTCCACTATGAAAAATATTTTATGTTCAATTCAAATTCATATATTCTGGGTTAATTCAAGTTAAATAGGTTTTTGTATTGAATAACTTTTCAGATGTTCAACATGCCACTTTTTAATCTCTAAGAAGAAAAAATAGTTCATTGTGTTTCTAAAACATATTTGTCCATGGGACCATATATAATGCAGAATATTTCATGGGACTAGAGTTTAAGGGAATATCCTTGTAAAAAGTTTGGGCCACATGATTGAGTTTTTCCCTGATATTCTCTTTTAGCATTAATTTTTCTGGATAAGTTTCATCTCATTAATTTTGTGTCTTATTAGAGCACACCCTTTTACCTATCACACATTCTTCTAGTAATAAAAATAATTTCTTGCATTACAACTCACTCCTTCCATTCCCAGTCCTTGTGGGATTGGCTAATCAACCACTGTTTTTGGTTCAAGGGTAGATATATCATAAGCCTGTTAGGTGAAAGAAGTTAGCCAAGGGAGATCTGCTAGCGTGAGTTCTAAAGCCTAGTCTTTCCACTGAGATGGCTGAACTGGTAGTATACTTAAGCTACTTATACCAGATTAAAGTTTACATATCAGTGAACTCTGAGAAAAAATGAGAGAAAATATGAGTTGAATATTGTCCTGATGACATACATGATATAAGCACGTGACTCTAGCTGTGCTTCAAAATTGCACCTTGTACTTCCATTGTGTAAGTTATTCAAAGCTAGGTTTCTTGTCATTTGCAACAGAAAGAGTCCTTTTAAATACACATACTCCATTTGATACTTAGATATTAAGCTGTTTAGGAAAGACATGGTACAATGGAAGTCAGGAAGAAAAGACATGTGAGAGGTCTCTTGTCATCCAGTATCCTTTATATGCCCAGTGGTGACACTGGGGTCACAGCCCACTGTGGGAAAATGGATTTTGTAGTTGTTGCCATTGGCAGTGATCCTTAGTGCTTTCAAGAAAGGCATTCGACATCCCTGAAAATCTCTCTAGAAGTGGTTGCCCAAACCTGGCTCATCCTCAAAATCATCTATAAGTACCCATCAGAGTTCCTTGGGGTGTGACCCAGGAAACTGTGGCAATCTCCTATTTGGTGATGATTCCTCATGCAGCCAGTCTGACATTGGTCCAAGGATGATGATAGGAGAGCCCTGCCCTAACAATCTTGTGTCCTCCCTGGTTTTGGGTGTCCTCTGACTAACAGTCAGTTCTCCAATGCAGTCACAGTTAGAGCCCTGCGCCCTCCCACCCCCTGCTAGTAGACAGCTCCTACGACTCCTTGGGAGTCAATCAACACTAAGACTCTGGATTAAGTTTTCCCTGAGTGTCTTTTCCTATTTTTGAAGGCTCAACCACATTTACAGTCTCAATATTGGAATATCTTAAGATGTTTAACTACTTTTGTATGCATTACCTCACTCAATCCTCATGTAGATTTGTCTAATAAAATATAAGACATCCAGATAAATTTGAACTATGGAAAAATAATAAATATATTTTAGTATAAATATGTCCCAAATATTGCATCACTCATAACATATTTTTGTTTGCTAGATGGATTAACTTCTCAGATGTTAAAATAATACCGTACAATAGGTTGACTTGAGCAACAGAAATTTATTGTGCTTTGATTTTGAGGCTAAGAGATGTCCAAAATCAAGACATCAGTAAGATGATGCTTTCTCCTCAAAGACTGTGGGGTTCTGAGGCTGACTGTTAGTGATCCTTCATCCTTAACTTTTCCATCACATGGCAATGCACATGGCATCACCTTCTCTTTTCCCTTTTGGATTCCACTGATTCTCAGCTTCTAGATGCTTCTTGTGTCTTCTCTCTTTTGTGTCCAATTGCCTTACTTATAGGGACTACAGCCGTATTAGATTAAAGCCGACTCTCATTCAGTTTGGATACACGTCAACTAATAACACCTTTAGAAGTCCCATTTACAAAGGAGTTCACACCCACAGGACAAGGAATTGGGACCCGAACATGTCTGTTGTGGAGGGCATGATTCAATTCCCAATACTAAATATGACAATCCTCTCACCTTAAAACAATTTATGAGATCAAGTACTAGTCTCACTTAATTTTATAGAGGAGGAATCTGGTAATCTTCTGCAAGCCTGTGGTTTTCCCCATGTCACACAATTAGTGAGCTGAGTAGCAAAAACCAGGAGCTAGGTTTTCTCACCTCTTGTCCAGGACTCTGTCTTTCACCCTGCTGGCTTGAGAGTTAAGTGAAGAATGACTACACTATGCTTTAACTGCCATAGTTAACTTCAGCATACAGTGGTTTAACACATTTGGGGTGAAGTGAGGGATAGAGTATGATTGAGATTTTTTCCCCATCTACAACGTCTTAAAAATAGTTTGGGGAAGTAAACTATCAACTAATGGTTTCCTAGGTAATTAGTAGAAAGCATAGTTCTGTAAATACTGGTTAAATAGGAGCCTCTATACCTGTGGGGAAAGTTCAGCTAGCATTGCATAATCCATAATATGAATAAAAAGCAAATATAAGACTTTCTTTGATTAGGAGCTTGGAGGCTGTCTTTCTTTGATTAGGGACTTGCAGGCTGATTGGGATGGGGAACCAGCAGTTAATTTCATGGTCCTGGGTTTAAAACCTTGGGTTTTGTAGTCAAATTACCTGGGTTCAAATCTATTCCTACCTATCCTAGTTCTGTGCCCTTAAGTAATTTGGCTTACATCTCTGTTATTCCATTTCTTCACCTTGGGGCTAACTATTGTAAGTATCCCATAAGGCTCATTGTGAGGATGAATTAATGCAAGACATGTAAAGTGCTTCACAATAGTACCTGGCAAGTAGCAAGCAGTCCATAAACTTCTGCTACTATGACATGATTATTTTCCAATGCAGCTGTTGCTACAAGCATGTACTTTACTACAGATTTCCCTTCTCTCTATATTGCTCTCTTACTGGTTCCATTAACAATAACACGACAAGTCATCTAACTTCAGACAGTGGTTTCTAATAAATGCAAAGTTTACTAATAGACTGTGTTAGGTATAAATGGTGGGATCCTAGAGTGGTACTTAAGCTATCCAATTCTATCCCAAATTTTGAGAACTCATCTGCAATATGATTTTATATAACTATCTTCTAGCCTTTCAAGCTAGAGAGAATTCAGTCAAGGAAACTTTGAAACATAAATTTATCACAAATTCAGACCTTATGTCTTGTCTTCATTGTGTTCCTCAGTGGAAGAATGTTAGAAATTTGAAGCAATAAATATACAGGTAATTTGGAATATGTGAGGCTGAGTGCATCAGACTTAGGTTTAAATCCTTGGGATATGTACTTCTCAATTGAATCTGATTATCATAGCCAACTTCTGCAATCCAATGTATTTCCTTCCACCTGCCAAGATTTTGAGTGTTTGATGGGTTCTGTGCCCTTTCTGCAGCTGATTGCACTGCCCCATTACTGCTGACTTTAAACTATTCAAACCACTAATGTAATATGCAGCACCTGCAAATACTGTGAAATATTAGTGAGATGGTAATGAAATTGACTGCAAGTATAATGACAACAGGTGAAATTATTCATAGCCTGCTTGGGTAGCAATCATAAGATATAAACTCAATGAGCATAAATGGAATAAAGTCATGACAAATATAAAAATATCCCAAGCTGCTAAAGTAATAAAAGTAAATACAATAAATCTTTCCTCCAAATATAATAAGGTCCCTAACTGTAAATATATAAAATCTATCAACAGCTGCAATATATTTGGAACATATTATATAGCTTTACAAAGAATTATACACCCTACTTGTTATAGGCTCAACAATGTCATGCTTTGTCTTTTTCAGGGAGTCCAAATCTAATAGACTATATGTTTCCCAGTATATATTAAGTACGACAGAGTGTTAATAGAATCCAATTTGGATTGAAAATTAAATGTTCAATCCAGATGTACTCTTTGGCCATTCTGCAAGTCGAGCCAAAAGCTGTGGATCTCTTACCAGGGGCTGGAACACTGCCAGAAAAGCTTAGCATGGGAGGTAAGGAATCAGTGAATTGCTGGATAACCTTTTTGTTGCCTGGATATGGTATCTGAATCAGAAAAGTGAACAGTACACAGGACCATGGGAGCAGGGGCAAGGGAATTGGAGGGAGATAGGGAGTGGGGAGTGATGATGTTCTGTAAAGAACGAGTTCGTACCATACAAGATGCTAGAGGTTTTGTATACAATTTCCTCTCCTATCTCTTTCCCTCCCTCTCTTATTTCCTCTTTCTTTTTACAATTTAGCAAGTATCTGTTGAGTGCCTACTAGATTAGAGCCACTCACATATTCCAGAGAAAACAAAGTAAATAATAAAGTCCTGAACCTGGCCTTATGTAGTAGCATCAAAAAGTAACAAGGTAACCATGACAAAATGCAATTAAATGCAAGAGAAGAAGGCCTGGGACAGATCACTGAGGAATAGCAGCATTTAAATGATGGGCAGTTCTATCCAAATTGTTCTCTGTACATCCCTTCTCATGTTCAACTAGTTTCCTATTTATTTTTGAGCTATTTATTGACTAGTTGAACAGAAATAGGTTTCTAGCAATAATAACAGGTAATAATGGCTGTTTTATCCTCAAATCTTGCAAATCTGTAAACTCTATACCCTCATTTAAACAAAATGTATATTTCCTTCTAAATTATATTATTAGACTTGCCTCAAATATAAAACAAATCAAAGTACAGCAAAACAGAAGCTGAGTTCATTGTAAACATTGAGAAAATTAAAAATCATCTCTTATAGCTTGCCATATACAAATGTTTACAGCATGTTTCATATGTTACTAGCTCATGCAAATGAAGATAATACATATATTAGGTTTTTGCAGGTTTTTCTATATATATTAATTTGCAGCTTACTTTAGCTGCTAATAATATCTCATGGATGCCTTTTTTGGTCAATAAATACAAAGCTAATCAATTATTTTTAAAAGATATATAGTATTTCATGCAAAGAACTTCATGATTAATTTTAAGGTTGGCTTTGTTTTTCTTTTTCTTCATTACGTTGTTTGCTAGGACAAAAAAAAATCGCTGCTATAGATATCTTTGTATATATTTCTTTGTGTATTTGAGCTTTCATTCCTATAATTCAGAAGATCAAAGGTGAAAATTTAAAGCCTATGGGACTTTTAGTTTTAATACATATTGCCAGATTATTTTCCATAATGCAGTAGCAATTCACATTTTTACAAGGAATTATTATTTAGTCCTTATAAAATAATGTTTCCTATTTGTTTCCTCCCTAATTCCTGTTTTCGTTAGAATTTTTAACAAAAAATGCCTGATGAATTTTATCGAATACATTTTAAGCTATTTATTAATTTATTATATAAATTAATATATAATTTTCTTTTACTTTAATATATTGATTTGATGCACTATGAATTTTGTTGAATCACTCTCGCTTTGTTTAAATAATTCTATTGATTTTATTTATGCTGTTATTTATGCTATTATTATTTTTATATATGATTTAATTTTCTATTTTTAATTTCATAATTGTGCTTCTTCAAATTTAATTGGTGTACCATTTTTAATTTTTTTCTTCTTGATAAATTTGAATATTAATGGTTCACTAATTTCTAAAAATAGATTAAGGGACTTTCTATCTTTTGCAGGCTGCGATATTTTTAAGTAGCACTGGAGTAAGCTGTTATTTAAACATTATATAGAATTTATCTGTAAAGGAATATAGGCTCAAAAGCTTTTTAATAATAAATATTTAATTTATTGAACCATCTTTTCTAATGTTATTGTCTAAATTTCCTACTTTCATTGGGATCTATTTCAATACTCTATACTTAAGAAATTATACGTTTCTTCAAATATTCCAATGTGTTGCCCTATTTTACATATAATATGTGTTTATGAATCTTTTAAACTCTTTTGAATAGATGCTTAAGTCTCTTTTCTCACTCCTAAAAATGAGTACATTAATTTCTTTTTCTTAATTGGAGTTTATTAATTTTGTAAACCCTTTTTTAAAAAAGTCAAATCTTCATGTTTTTTAAATAATTGCAATTTCCTTTTGTTTTCTACATTTCAGTAATCTCATAGTCTACTAAATTATTTTCCTTTGATTTCTAAGAATAGATAATAGCTAAATTCTTGCAAGTCCTGTTAATGATGACCAAAAGATATTTGCAAGTTTTATAGCCTTTCTTAATCCAAATATTTACCCAGATAAATTTGTCTGGTTGTTATAATCACATATTTATTATTCCATAATCACTTTTCCTTTCATCTCAGTTATTTTTCATTTTTTTATTGTATGTGTTTATTTCACACACAATCAAAATAATTTGCCAGATTCTAGCTGTTCATATCTTTCTCCTCTCATTGTCTTGATCTGTTTGGGCAATCACAGCTATGCCCAATTATTAGAAATGATATATACCACACCAATAAACAGCATTGTCTAATTTTAATTTTTTGTTTGTTTTTGTTTTATTAGAGAAGTAGGTTTACATGAAAAATCATGCAATAAGTACAGAGTTCTTATATAATCCCTCACACTCAGTTTTTCTACTATTAACACTTTGCATTAATGTTTTACTTTTGTTACAATTGATGAAACTATATAATTATAAGTATACTGTTATTTGTAGTTCATAGTTTACCCTAGCATTCATTGTTTGTATTGTACAGTTTTATGATTTTTAAAAAGTTTTATTCTGTCAAAATATACAACCATTTTAACCTGAAAGTTTCCTGTTTAAATGTAAACGTTACAAGTCAGGTATTAATTACATTCACAATATTGTACAATCATCACCACCATCTATTTACTGAAACCTTTCCATCATCCCAAACAGAAATCTGTATACTTAAAGCCTTAACTCCTCATTCCCAATCTGTCCCCTTGCTAACCTGTAGTCTAGATTCTGACTCCATGAGTTTGCTTATTCTGATTATTTCATAATAGTGAGTTCATACAATATTTACCTTTCTTTCTGGCTTATTTCAGTCAACATGGTGTTTTCAAGTTTTATGTATGTTGATCAGTACATCAGAACTTCATTTCTTTTTATGGATGAATAGTATTACATTGTGTATATGTATCGCATTTTGTCTATTCATTCATCAGTTAATGGGCACTTGAGCTGTTTCTGTCTCTTGGCAACTGTGAATAATGCAGCTATGAACATTTGTGTACAAGTATCTGTTTGTTTCCCTGCTTTCAATTCTTTGGGATATGTATCTAAAAGTGGGATTGCAGGATCATGTAATAATTCTATTCTTTCTGAGGAACTGCCAAATTGTTTTCCACAGCAGGTACGCCATTTTACATTCCCATCAACAATGTTCTAATATTTCTATCTATCCACATCCTCTCCAATGCTTTTCTATTTTTTATATAGTAGCCATTCTAATGGGTATGAAATGGTATTGCATTGTGGTTAATTTGCATTTCCCTTGTGGCTAATGATGCTAAGCATTTTTATCTGCTTATTGGCGATTTATGTACCTTCTTTGGAGAAATGTCAAGTCTTTTCCCATAGCTCATTTTTTAAGTTCAGGTGTTTGTCTTTTTTGATGCTCAGTTGTAGGATTTCTTTATATTTCTGGATGTCAACTCTTCTCAGATATATGGTTTCCAAATATTTTTTCCCATTCTGCAGGCTGTCTTTTACTCTCATGATAAAGTCCTTTGATAATAAAAATTGTTAATTTTTATGAAGTTCCATTTATCTATTTATTTTTGATGTTATTGCTTGTGATTTTGGTCTAAGAAACCATTCCCTAACACAAGGTCTTAAAGAAGCTTCTGATGTTTTCTTAATTACTAGCTTTTATATTTAGGGTGTTGGTCGATTTTGAGCTAATTTCTGTATATAATGTGAGGTACAGGTCCACTTTCATTCTTTTACATATGGACATTCAGCTTCCTCAGGACCATTTGCTGAAGAAACTATTCTTTCTTTATAGAGTGGACTTGGCAGTCTTGTAAAAACTCATTAGCCATAGATATGAGGATTTATTTATGAACTCTTAATTTGATTCCATTGGTCTAAATGTTTGTCCTTGTATCAATGCCATGCTGTATCAATAGTTGTAACTTTATAATCAGTTTTAAAATCAGGAAGTATGAATTCTCCAACTTTGTTCTTCTTTTTAATGTTGAATTACTTCCTTGGTTTGCAAGCCCTGATGTAGTTGTGGCATACAGACTCTGAAGATGGTCTCCATGATCCCCACCTCTGGTATTCACAGCCTTCTCTTTGAGTGTGGTGTGATCTGTGACTTGATTTTAAACAATAGACTATGACAAAGGTGATGGGATATATATGTATTTATGTGCTTATGTATAGATGATCATATGACAAGAGTGTAATGAGTGCCCCCTTGCTGGAGTCACTCTCTCCCTTGCTTGCTTTGAGGAAGCAAGCAGGCTTATTGGAGAACTATATATACCAAGGAACTGCAAACAGTCTCTGGAGGATGAGAGTGGCCTCCAGTCCATGGCCAGTAAGAAACTGGAACCACATACAATCGCAAGTATGTGGATTTTGCCAACAACCTGATGCTGCCCCAGTTGAGCCTCAGATGAGACCTCAGTCCTGGTTGACCCTTTGATTGCAGCTTTGTGAAACCCTAAGCAGATGACCCAGCTATACTATGACCAGGCTCCTAACAGAAACGACATATACTTTATCTTATAAGCTCTGAAAAGTGCAGTAATATTGTTATGCAGCAATAGAAAATGGTTATAACAATTTTAACAGATCATATGGCACTATCATGCTAATATAGTAACATACTTCTAAATTTCTTTGCAGAGCGATTTCGTGCTTTAATTCATTGCTTTAAGTGCAATTGCTTCAAGTGTAATTAAAATATGCCAGCACCAGCAAAACACATCTATGTCTTTACAGCTTTCAGATATTGAGTAGTTTCATTTGCTAATTAATTTGCTATTATTTATGAATTTAACTTGCATATATACACAAAAAATATATTCGTTTAGTTGTGAGGCTGAAAAATTGTCGAAGGTTTATCTACCTTTATTTATACTATCACTTGTAGTATGAAATGTCAGCTCCTATCACTTGACCTTTTGGTTAATGAAATTTGGGAGTGACTATAATAGAATTTCCTGTTTGTTTCAATATATTTTATAGAGCAAACCTTTTTCACAGCAATCAAAAATGTTTCATCCACTCTATCTGGAAATATTTATATCTAGAATTTAGGGTATGTATCTAAATTTATTCTGTACCCTTAATTGCCTCTCTCTGTTTTCACCAATCAAAACTGGAAGTACAATTTTTAGAAATGTAAACCAAACCTTTATTAAGCACCCACTATTTTCCAAATAGTTTCCACATGAAGACAGGATCCTTGTCTGACATGTTAATAGTTGAATCCCAAGCATTGTACACAATGACTGATATAAATTGTTGCTCATTAAATTGTTATTGAATGAAAAAAATAGCAAACATATTTAACTGATTGAATGAATAAGTGTACTCAGAAAAGAAACAACTTGAAAGTGATAGAAGATGAGACCTCTGTAGGTAGTTAGTATGTTATCCAGCAGAATTTTATTTCTTGCATGGCGGGCTTACCTTATGTTATGCTTCTGTGTATTCTTTTGTAGTTTATAAAGTACTTTAATTTTATTATTTCCAAAGCCCTGTGACTTTGGTAAAATAGGTATATTTATATAAATCAAAAACTCAGAATTTAGGTAACTTTTTCTGTGATAAAAAGGTGCCATGTACCGAATTGAAGCATGATCCAAAACACCTGACTGTGAATCCAATATTCCCTCATTTACACAATCCATTTAAAATTGTTTACTTTCATGTCATATCCTGCCTAATGAAGTAACTTAAACTGTGATTTTACATTGTTATTTATATTCTTTGTATTATGTTCTGTCTTCCTGGCAAGATTATGAGTTCAAATAGAGTGGGCACATAGTCTTACATCTCTATTCTATATGTGGCAGTTTGAAGCTGTATGTACCCCAGACAAACATGTTTTTGAACCCACTTTAGTAGGACCTTTTGATAAGGTTATTCAGTTAAACTGTGACCTGCCTCATGCATAATGAACCTTGATTCCTATTACTGGAGTCTTTATAAATGGAATGGATACAGAAAGAGGGAAAGAGAGAGAAAGCATGGAAACAAGAAGCTGAAAGCAATGAAACCCAGAAGAGAAGGGAGAGATCAGCAGATGCTACCATGTGCCTGGCTATGTGGCAAGAGGAGCCAAGGATCATTGTCAACTAGTCTTTGGGAAGATGGCATCATTTGCTGATACCACAACTTGGATATTTTCCTGACCTTGAATTGTAAGTTAATAAATTCCCATTTTTTAAGCTAACCCATTTCATGGTATCTGCTTTGGCAGCCTGGGAAACTAAAACACTATTTAACACAGAATTTTGTAAGCCTTCGGTAAATGTCTGTTTCAGGATGGAATTAATGACATTACACCTGTGCTTCAGCTATCCATGCACCCACATCTTTGAACATCTCAACTCCCTTGTCCACCTCCAGGCACAGACATTATGCAGCTGAATCTCCTGTTAGGTCATGCTAGCGATGTGGAATATGAAAAGCACATCCGTTTACAATTTCCATATGACAGAACAGAAATGGATACTTCACGCTTTCATTTGTACAATGCCTTTGTACATACATACATGCTATGTTTCTATATACCTAGATTATGAAGAATATGCATAGATAATTCAGAGACATCTATATATCAGTGGTGATGGCTATCCTTCCCTATTTGACCAGTTGAAAGGAATATGTATCTCTGATATTCCCTTATAGAATTGTCTGGCTGACTTTATGGAAGATTACATTTCTAATATGATATTTTGTTAAATATTACATTTTGATATCTTCAAAGTCACTCTCAGATGTTGTAAAAGTGAATCCTCCTCTTTTGAGGATGTAACTTCGTGAAGGAAACTAAGATGGAATTTTGGTTCCCTCTGTGTGCTGAGGGAATAAACAAACATGATCCATTGGCCAAGGAAGATCTGAGGAATGAGTGTTGGGGAAGGGAATTCAGAGAAACTGAAACACAGCATGCATAACAATAGTGAGACATGTACAAGGAAATTCAAGTGTTTAAGTATTTCTAGATTGAACTGTTCTCCAGCCCCCTGAGAAAAAATATATTCAAGTCCTAACTGCCCATGAATAGAATGCTCAGTTTCTTCCCTGGATAAGATGGGGAAAATATTATTTCCTTTCCAGGTTGCTCTGAGAATCATATAATTTGAATATATCACGTATTTGCTATGTTCAGCAAAAAAGTAGGTGTTCAGTAAATACCATTTCCTTTGTGAATGTGATAAAGTGCTAACTTAGCTTCTGGCATGTATATATTCATATAGTAATAATCGTATCACTGTAAAGTATAAGTTAGAGGATTTAAGCTCTAGGATCTTTGAAGATGTTATTAAAAATAAGGTCAAAGTGGCTCAAGATGGGTCCAAATCCATTATGAATGATATCCTTATAAGGAGAGGAAATTTGGACCCAGTAAGAGAGAGACAAAAAGAGATATGACAGCCAACTGATGGAGGTAGAGACTGAGTTGTGCTGTCATAAACCGAGTAACATCCCCAATCGCCAGCTGCCCATGAGACTAGAATGGATTCTCCCCCTTGAAAAGGAAACATGGCCATGTTGACACCTGGATTTTCTACATTTAGCCTCTAGAACTCTGAGACAATAAATTTCTGTCGCTTAAGCCAAGTAGTCAGTGGTACGTTGTGACAGCAGCTCTGGTGAATTAAGACATAAGAGTGTAGGATGAGTGTAGAGAAATTGAGATGAAGGTAAAGGAAAAACATTAACAATCCTGAAAGCCACACTAAGAAGTTAGAACCTTAAACAGAAGGCAAAGGAGAAATTTTAAATGCTATTAGAATCATATAGTACCCTGCTAAAAGGGAATAACTTGAAAGGAGGGATATGAAATTAGAAGCAGAGATATCTGTTAATATATTAAAGAAGCTTTTAGGAGAGGAAGAACCATATTATGAGAAAGAGATCTAAAGCAATTGTAGATCATAACTGAATAGAATCAGGGTGCATCAGAGTCCATTAGTAACAACTTACATCAGAGGATTAGTTTGTAAGTTTATAAAATGGAAATAATACCTATTTCCAATTTTACTCTGATGAAATTCAAAAGTGTGTATCATATATTCTAGTAGAGTAGTCATTCAGTAACTGACATTATTATTGTGGTTAAAATTACTTACCATAATATGCAAGATTTTTCATGACTGGGCCCCCACTTTCCTCTCAAACTTTTCCTCTCATAATTTCAAACCCCTGAAAGGTTCAGCAATATTGAATATAGACTTTTGTATCTTATATCCATGTCTTTGCTAATTCTATTTTTCCATGTAATATTTTCTCTGGTATGTTTCTTTCTTATCCTTAAAATTTTACTATAGAGTTGTAATCCAGAGTTGGAAGGCTCTCTGGTCTTCACCTCTGCTTCTGATGCTATGTATGTGTGTATATGAACCTCTACCATTTATTGCAAAAAAAATTCTCTTGATATCTCTGTATCCTCCACAAAATATGAACTCTTTGAAGATCAAATTCAGTTATGATCTTTGAAGGCTGTGACTGTTATATTTGTGTATCCCCAGTACTCAGTATGCAGCTTACTGTAAATGCCAATAATTGATGAATTTAAAGAAGTAATTCATTATTTAATATAAATAGCTATTTCAGTTGTAGAGATTAAAGAGAAAATGGCATTTAAATAAGTGAATTGTAGTAGAGATGGAGAAGAAGAAAAAGCTGAAATCTATATTTAGCAGCTGGACTAGAGAACATATAGCTATTTCTTTCATATTGTTGCTTGAAGAAGAGGGAGAAGTTTAGGTCCATGGTTTCTGGTGTGAAGAAATAATCTGAGAAGGTACAGGGTTTAGATGGAAATTCATCATAATCAAGTTTCAGTCATGTTATTTACATTCACTGCTCATTCTGCCTGCAAAGTCCTTTCTCCTATTCTTCATCTTGATAATTGCTGCCTATTTTTGAAATCTGACCTCAGGTCTCCTCTCTGGGGAGCCTTGGCTAACCTTTGGCAGGTTGGATCACTGTTCTCTTCTGTGTTCACATCTTGCCTTTCCCTGGTATAGGACTTATCACACTGTCTCAGAGGAGAGTCTTAACACTTATTTATTTATTTAATGAAAACTTATAGAATCAAATAAGACTTATCTCTTCAAAAAGAAAATAAACGCTTTAGTTGAACAGGCTCAAAATTAGCTCTTACAATAAAAATGTAAAAGAAACAATTTACTGCAATAACTGGGAAAGCACAAATCTTTATTAATGCCAGATGGCTTTTTTTCCTTCTCAAATTAAGGCCTGCCTCAGCACAACATTAGAGAAGATATCATTTTACTTTTAATTTGTTTTCCTCGTTTCAGAATTACCATGGTTAAGTCTTCTTCAGATTTTGTTAAACCAGAATTGTTCTGCATTATTTTTCTTAACATTTTTTATTGTGAAATATAACATGTATACAAAATAGCAATATGTTTTGAAGTACATTGTAACAAGCAGTTATAGAACAGATTTCAGAGTTTGGCATGCCTTACAGTTCCACAATTTCAGGTTTTTCCTTCTAACTTCTCAAAGACATTGAGACTACAAGAAATAGCAATATAATGACTCAGCAGTCATATTTATTCGTTAAATACTATCTTCTCTGTTATAACTCCTCCTTTTCCTTTGATCTTTCTCTCAATCTTTAGGGGCATTTGGGCTAAGGCTCATTCTAACATTTTCATGTTGGAAAGGGGTGTTGACAATATGGGATAGGGGGATGGAACTACTTCATGTTCTTGGAGAAGCTGGCCCCTCTGCATTTCAGGACTTATCTGGCCTAGGAAATCATCTGGAGGTTGTAGGTTTCTGGAAAGTAATATTAAGGTGTGAAACTTTTGTAGGATTTCAGAGAAGAGTCCTGGGTGTTCTTTGAGGTTAACAGGAATGGTTTTGATTGGGGGTTGGCAAACCATGGTAATTAGCAATATCTAGCTGAAGCTTCTATAAGATACCCTCCAGAATCGCCTTTCAACCCTATATGAGCTCTCTTCACCACTGATACCTGATTTCATTATACTTCTTTTCCCCTTTCTGGTCAGGAAGGCATTATGGATCCCACAGTGCCAGGGGATCATTCCTGGGAGTCATTTCCCATGTTGCCAGGGAGGCTTTCATCCCTGGATTTCATGTCCTACGTAAGGGGCAGGGAATGATTTTCTTTGCAGAGTTGCACTGAGAGAGAAAGAAAGTGAAGCCACGTCTGAGCAACAAAAGAGGTTTTTTGGAACTAACTCTTAGGCATAGCTATAGGTGGGCTTAGCTTCTTTGCTACAAAAATAAGCTTCATGAGAGCAAGCCTCAAAGTCAAGGGCTTGTCCTATTGACTTGGGAGTCCCTAATGTTTGAGACAGTATCAGGAGTTTCCCTGGTGGCAAAGCTTAATAGTTCTATATATTTTCTCCTGTCCTACAAGGGACTTTGCTGATACTTTTTAACTATCTGTCCAACACACTCTGGGCTGTATTCTGGCATTACATTAGCTATACAGAATTGCAAGCCTTAATTCCCATCCTGTGCTCCATGTGTTTGGGTTGTTTAAATGACGTATCCATACAGGTTCAGGTTGATTATGTGCTACAGAAAATTTAGATTTTGGACAAAACAAACCTCTTTTCCTTTGGTCTTATATAGTAGGTGAAGTTTTAAAATACAGACAATGTCATCCTATACCCTGTATTCTGTCTGATTTAACTTAGTCCTGACCAGATCAGTGTCATTTTTATCTATAATTGAAGTCTGATCTCTTTTTTGATTTCTTAAACATTTGTTGTATGCAGCAATGCTGACTTTCAGAGTTACAGAACTCCAACTCTTCATTTTAGGTGTCACACAGGAACCCAAATTACAGAGAGATACCAGGTTATAAATATTTATTACAGCATCTCAAAATCTAGAAATAGCATCTGCAGCTCCAGACTAAATAGCTGTAAAAAATAAAAGCTTAAATCTAGGCCCCAATTTTATTATAATTATTTTCCAAAGGAGACCATACATTATTTGTTTTTTAGTTTCTGCTTTATATTGTACCACATAATGTCCACAAGGTTCTTTCACCTTGTTGCATACCTCACGACTTTGTTCCTCTCTGTGGCCACCCAATATTCCCTCATCTGAAAACACCACTGTTTGCCATTCTATTTCTTAGTCAATGTATCCTTCAGCCACCTGCACCACTGGGCATCATGGATAATGTCCAAAGTAAACAATCCATGTTTCAACGTTATCCTCACTAAGTTGTACAGTTATCAACACTCTCAATTTTAGACAATTTTCAATGCTCTGAAGAGAAAAAATAGCAGATAAACACCCCCTCACCAAACAGAAAATCCAAATCTCTCCTTAACTCTTGTCTTCTCCCCCAATTATATACTCCTGGTATTACTGTGGTACTGTTGATGTCTTCCTGTTTCATATAAGCCCCAACCTGCAGTAGTAGCTTTCCCCCTATTATTTACAGTCTATTATTTATTCTTTGTACAAGATTCATACCTTTGAATTAGTTCCTGCAAGAACTTATTTATATTTGTAGTGCTAATTGATGGAATATATGGCTCTATACAACCCCTTTCAATCATGTTCACCTTCAAAATGCAATATCACTTACAAACCCACTAATGAACTGCCTTACATTTAAGTTCGACCTATCTCTAGCTTCTGTGTGTCTCTCAGTCCCCTATTTCCTGCATGATAAGCCTCTAACTTTAACATTACCAGAGACATAATAGCAAAATCATATTGTATCTATCCTTTTTGGTCTGGTTTATTTCATTCAGAATTAGGTCCATGAAGTTCATGTGCTTCGAGACCTCATTTTGTCTTACTACTACATAATATTCCATCATATGTACATATCACATTTTGTTTATCCACTTTGTCTGTTGATAGGCACTTGAATTGTTTCCATCTTTCGGCAATTGTGAATAGTGCTGCTATGAACATCAGTGTGCAAATGTCTTTTTGTGTGACTGCTTTCAGTTTTTCTGGGTATATACCAAGTAGTAATATAGCTAGGTTATAAAACAACTCTATATTTAGTTTTCTAAGCAACTGTCAAACTGTCTTCCATGATGGTTGTACCATTTTACATTCCCACCTGCTGTGAATAAGTGTTTCAATTTCTCTGCCCCTCTACAGCATTTGTAGTTTCCTGTTTGTTTAATAGCAGTCATTCTTATAGGTGTAAGGTGATATCTCATTGTATTCTTGATTTGCATTTCACTTACAGCTAATGAAAATGAGCATCTCTTCATATGTTTTTAGCCCTCTGTATTAGCTCTTTAGAAAAAAAAGTCTATAGCCAATTTTATAATTGATGTGTTTGTTCTTTTGTTGTTGAGTTATATGATTTCTTTATATATACAAGATATCAAACCTTTATTTGATATGTGATTTCCAAATACTTTCTTCCATTGAGTTGGCTGCCTCCTCACGTTTTTGACAAAGTCCTTTGTGGCACAGAAGCATTTGATTTTGAGGAGTGCCCATTAACTATATTTTCTTCCATTGCTTGTGTTTTGGGTATAAAGTTTAGGAAGTTATTTCCTTTTGCTAGGTCTTGAAGAGTTTTCCTATATTTTCTTCTAGGAGTTTTATGGTCCTGGCTCTTATATTTAGGTCTTTGATCCACTTTGGGTTAATTTTGTATAGGGTGTAATGTAAGAGTCCTCTTTCATTCATTTGGCTATTGATATCCAATTTTCCTATGCCCATTTGTTGAAATACCTATTCTGTCCAAGTTAAGTGGATTTGGGGAACTTGTCAAAGATCAATTGACCATAGATTTGGTGGTCTATCTCCACATTCTTGATTCAATTCCACTGGTCAATAATTCTGTCTTTGTGCCAGTACCATGATGTTTTGATAACTGTGACTTTATGTTAACCTTTAAAATCAGGAAGTTTTAGTCCTCCCATTTCGTTCTTCTTTTTTAGGATACCTTTAGCTATTTGAGTACTCTTTCTCTTCTAAATGAATTTGGTAACTAGTTTTCCAAGTCTTCAAAGTAAGTTGTTGGAATTTTGATTGGTATTACATTGAATCTGTAGATCAATTTCAGTAGAATTGACATCTTAACTATTTACTTTCTTATCCATGAGCAGGGAATATCTTTTCACTGATTTAGATGTTCTTTGATTTCTTTTAGCAATGCTTTGTAGTTTTATGAATAAAGGTCCATCGCATCCCTGGCAAAGTTTATTCCTAGATACTTAACTCTTTTTGTTGCTATTTTGAATGGATGTTTTCCTTAATTGTCTTCTTAGTTAGGTCATTGCTTGTGTATAGAAACATTGTTGATTTTGCATATTGATCTTGTATACTGCTACTTTGCTGAATTTGTTTATTAGCTCAAGAAACTTTCTCATACTGTGTGATTGTGTCTGATGCTCCTTTTATCTAGGGTATGGACAGATGAGTAAAAAATATGGATAAAAAATCAACAAATAATAAGGGGACAAAGGTTAAAATAAATTAGGTAGATGGAAATACTTGTGGTCAATGAGAAGGAGGAATAAGAGATATGGTATGCACGAGTTTTCACCTTTTTCTTTTTTATTTCTTTTTCTGGAGTGATGCAAATGTTCAAAAAAATGGTCATGATGATGAATGTACAACTATGTGGTGATATTGTGAGCCATTGACTGTACACCTATATGAAATGTTTGCATGTTAAGAAGGTTTGTATGTTTGTATGTGAAGTTCTATCAATAAAAATATTTTTTTAAAAAAAATGCCTTACTATTGAGCTCAGCCATGAATTTGGAACTATGCTTAATGTTCTATTAGTGAAAAAAAAGTAAGATAAAAATGCAGGAGATATAGCAAAAGATTTTTTAATGGGACAGTGTACAAATTTTGTTAGTAGATGGTGGTAGTAGCACAACATTATGAATGTAATTAACACAACCGAATTATATAGTTAACTGTGGCTAAAGGGAAATTTTAGGTTGTATATATATTACTAGCATAAATATTTTTGAAAAAAATTTCATGGAATTGCACAACACAGTGTTCCCTAAGTTTAACTGCAGACTTTAGTTAATAGTGCAATTATAAAAATTGTTCTATTAACTAATAGTAAATAGTCAATTTTAGTAAATTTACCACACCACTGCGTGGTGTCAATAAAAGGGTGGTGTGTGGGAATCCTGTATTTTATGCATGATTTTTCTCTATGCTGTAAAATTCTCAAGTAAAAAGAAAAATCTTTAAAGTAGGATTGTGAAGGATCTGATAATGCTATTAAGCATTGATAAAATATTTTAATGAATTAGTACCAAAAAACACATTTAGAGTAAAATCTGATGCTGAAAAATCTATTATTTCTATTATATTATGCAACTCTAAATAGAATTATGACAGGAAACAGAAAATAACTTTGAGCATTGTGCCGCATTGAATCTGTTATGCACCCTAGTAAAGACTATGTTCTTTTAATCCATTCTTGTAGGTGCAGACCTATTGTGGGTGAGGCCTTTTGATTAGGTTATTTTGCATGGAGATGTGAACCAGCCCATTCAAGGTGGGTCTTAATCCCTTTCCTGGAGTCCTTAATAAGAGGATGAAAGACTGATGGAACTCAGAGAAGCGAAGTGATGAAATTAAGGGAAAAGCCTCTGGAGGAGAGAGAGAGCCATGGAAACCAACCTAGGAGAGAAGAACCAGCAGATCTCACAACATGCTTTCCCATGTGACAAAATAACCCCAATGCCAGCAGCATTGTCTCAGAAATGGCCTCTTACTCTTGATGCCTTAATTTGGACATTTTCATGGTCTTAGAACTGCAAATTTGTAACTTAATAAAATCTCACTGAAAAAGCCAAAAAAAAAAAAAAGTCTTGTCATAGATTTCTTAGAATTTTCCAGATATGTCATAAGCAAATAATGAAAGTTTTACTTCTTCCTTTTTGATTTGAATGCTTTCATTTATTTTTCCTACCTAATTGTTCTAGCTAAACCTTCTAATAAAATGTTGAATAATAGTGGTGATAGAGGGCATATTTATTTCATTCTCAATCTTAGTGGGAAGGCTTTTAGTCTCTAGTCATTGGGTATGATACAGAATATGAGTTTTTCACATATGCCTTATATCATATTAAGGAAGTATCCTTTGATTCCTAACTTTTGAAGTGTATTTATCAGAGAAGAATGTTGAATGTTGTCAAATACTTTTTCAGCATTGATCAAGATGATTGTGTGATTTTTCTCTTTTGATTTGTTAATATACTATATTACAGTGATTGATTGTCTTGTGTTGAGCCACCCTTACATTCCTGGTATAAAACCCACTTCATTGTGGGTATAATTCTTTCAATATGTTGTTATTCTATTTGCTAGTATTTTGTTGAGAATTTGTGCATATAAATTCATTAGGGAGAATGGTCCGTAATTTTCCTTTCATGTAGCATCTTTATCCAGTTTGGGTATTAGAGTGATGTTAACATCATAAAATGAGTTAGTGCTCCTTTTTCCTCAATATTTTGGATGAGTTTGAGCAGAATTGATGTTAATTCTTTTTGGAATATTTGATAAAATTCCCTTGTGAAACCATCTGGCACTGGGGTTTTCTTTGTAAGAAGATTTTTGATAGCTAACTGACTAAATCTCTTTACTTGTGATTGATTTGTTGATATCTTCTATTCCTTCTCAGGTCAGTGTAAACTGTTTCTGTGTTTCTAGGAATTTTTCCATTTCATCTAAGTTGTCTAGGTTGTATATGTTCATAATATCCTCTTACGATTTTTTTTTTAAATTTCTTCAGGGGCCACAGTAATGACTCCCCTCTCATTTCTAACTTTCTTTATTTGCATCCTCACTTTTTTTGTATTTCTCAGTCTGGCTAGTCCATTGATTTCATTGATTTTCTCAAAGAACCAACTTTTGGTTTTATTGATTCTTTATTTTTTTTTCTCCAATTCATTTATTTCTGCTTCAGTTGTTATCTCTCTTCTTCTATTTGTTTTGCAGTTGTTACTGTTCTTTCTCTTGTTCCTCCAGGTGAGCAATTAAACCCTTGATTTTTGCTAATTCTTCTTTCTTGGTATGGGCATTTAGGGTAATAATTTCCCTTTCCACACTGCCTTTGGCATATGGCATGAGTTCTGATATGTTGTATTCTCATTTTCATTCATCTCCATATATTTGCCAATTTCTCTAGCAGCTTCTTCTTTAATCCACTGATTGTTTAAGAGTGTGTTATTTAATCTCCATATTTTTGTCAAAGTTTTGATTCTTTGGTGGCTATTGTTTTGCAGCTTCATTCCATTGTGATCAAGAGAGTACTTTAAATAATATCAAGTCTTTCTAAATCTATAAAGACTTGTTTTGTGCTACAGAATATGTTCTATCCTGGAAAATGTTCCATGAACACTAAAGAAGAATGTATACCTTGGCGTTTGGGGATGTAATATATGTTGGTTAGGTCTAAATTCACTTATTAAATTGTTTAAGACCTCTATTTCCTTGTTGAACTTCTGTCTGGTTGTTCTATATGGAGAGGAGAGTGGTATATTGAAGTCTCCTATCATTATTATTGAAACATCTATTTTTCCCTTTAGTTTTGCCAATGTTTAGCTTAGGTACTTGGAGCTCCTTGATTAGAAGCATAAAGATTTATGATTGCTATTTCTTCTTGGTGAATTGTCCCTTTTATTAATATACAGTGTCCATTCTTGTCTCTTATGATGTCTTTATATTTAATGTCTGTTTTGCCACCATTAGTATAGCTACTCCTGCTTTCTTTTGGTTACAATTTGTATGGAACATCTTTTCCCATCCTTTCACTTTCAGTTTATTTGTATCCTTTGGTCTAAGATGAGTCTCTTGTAAGCAGCATAGAGATGGAATTTATTTCTTAATTCATTCTGTCAATCTGTATCTTTTAATTGGTGAATTTAGTCCATTAACATTCAAAGTTATTATTATAAGGGCATTTCTTGAATCTACCATCTTATCCTTTGATTTTTATTTGTCAGACCTATATATTCTTTTCCCTTTCTCACTTTTTATCCTACAAGTTATCTTTTCTGGTACTCTTCGATTCTGTGCCCTCCTCCAGGCCTCCTTCTCCTGTCTTTTTTTTTTTCAGCCAACAGAACTCCCTTTAGTATTTCTTGTAGAGCAGGTCTCTTATTGACAAATTCTCTCTGCCTTTGTCTGTCTGTGAAAATTTTAATCTCTCCCTCACTTTTAAGGGACAACTTAGCTGGATAAAAAATTATTGGGTGGAAGTCTTTCTCTTTCAGTATCATGAATATACTATTCTACTGCCTTCTTACCTCCATGGTATATTTTGAGTAATCCAAACTCAGTCTTATATGATTTCCCTATAGGTGGTGAGTTGCTTTTCTCTTGCTTTCAGGACTTTCTCTTCTCTTCAACATCTGACAGACTGATTACTATGTCTTGGAGTAGGCCTATTTGGATTTATTCTATTTGGGGTTCATTGGGCTTCTTCGATTTGCATATTTTTGTCTTTTAAAAGGGTTAGGAAGATTTCCCCCATTATCTTCTCAACTAATATTCCTAGCCCTTTACTCTTCTCTTCTCCTCTGGGACACTGATGTTTCTTATATTTGTGTACTTCATGTTGTCCACCATTTTCCTGAAATTCATTCCAATTTTCCCATCTTTTTTGCCATTTGTTCTTTTCTGCATTTGAATTCAATTGTCTTATCCTCTAGCTCACTTATTCTTTCTTCTGCCTCTTCAAATTTGCTATTGTGTGTCATAAGTATATTTTTAATTTGGTCTACAGTATTTTTCATCTCTTTGAGATCTGCTATTTTCTATTTATTCTTTCAAATTCTTCTTTATGCTCTTCTAGTATCTTATTGATACCCTTTAGTCATTAGCCAACCCAGTGAATTTTTTTAGGAGACTTGTATTTACATCTTTAATTAGTTGTTCCAAATTCTATGTCCCCTCTGGTGTTTTAATTTGGTCATTTGGCTGAGCCATATCTGCCTACATTTTCATATGCTTTATGATTTTCTGCTGGCTTTGAAGCATTTGATTATCTTAATAAGGTTATTTTGGAACTTGATTTCCCTCAGTCATCTAAGGTTTTGCATTTGCTTGCATTTGCATTGAAGTTCTTCTTCTGCACTTAGTTTGTTAGTAATTCCCAAACTAATGGCCAAACCGAGGACCAGATCTTATGCAAGGGATGCAACTCTACTTCAGCATCTGTTTCAAGCTAAAAAGACAGGCAGTTTGCCAGCTACACTTTCCATTTCTTCCCGGAAGATGGCAATCTTGGGCCTCCATTTACCTTCAGGCCCATCTCTCCCAGACTGTTGCAGCTGACTGAGCTGTATGGAGATCTTTGAAATTCCAACCAAGTTTGCTAGTCCTGGGACATGCTGAAAGCTGCCAACCCACGGCCTGTAGTTTGGGCAATGTGTACCTCAGCAGCGATTCCACTTGTAGACCTAATGAGTCTAGTGGTCCCTAGGCTCCCACATGGAGTGATTGTGGGCTGTAGGACTGTGTATTTCAACTGTCTGCAAAGGGATGTGGGGCAGGGAGTAGGGTGTGGTGTCAGTGATGTGGGGCAAGAGGCATGGGGCATGGTAGTGCAGGGTGCAGGGGCACAGGGCATGGCACAGTGTGGGGTGTGCGGTGTCTCAGCTCAAGGGCAGGGTATGGGGTGTAGCTTGAGGAGCAGCGTGGCTTGCTTCCTTGCCCCTGCCTTCCCATCCATGCATTCCTGTGGTCTCTGAGCTTCCACATGGAAAGGAGAGCAGTAGGTTCTGTGCACTAGCTGGATGGTCTCTATGAGCATGGAGAGCAAGTTTGGTGGCTTTGGGATTTTCCAAGGGAGCTCCCAGCTGTGGAGCTGAGGGTGCTATCTCCCAAGCTAGCTGCATGGGCAGGCACTTTCTTGGACATGACCTGTTCTCTGTAGGGAGTCAGGACTGAGTGTACTCATCCCCTTCTCTCTTCCCAATTTCTCTGCTTTTTCACCCAGAACCTCCCTATATAGTGTAGAAGATGCTCTCAGGTCATTCACACCCTGGAACTACTGTCCCAGTAATTTTTCTGTCACTTCTCTAGTTCCATGGAGCACGGGAACTCAGCCTACCCCATTCTACCATCTTCCTGGAAATCTCTTGCACTATTATTTTAAAGAAAAGTTCTTGCTTGGGAGATGTGTTGAGTTTTTTTGGTAGGAAATTCAGGACCTGAAACCAGTGTAGATCTTCCAACTCTGAGGAAATGGTTGTTCTTCTTTTTTATATAAATATAAATATGTATATATATTTGCATCAAGTGGCCCTCACTCTAGGAGTCAACCCTTCTGGAAAGAAAATGTCAGAAATAAAACTCTTGATGGACCATTTAATAAAAGATACTGTCTATTTCATCCAGGGCTGTCACTATCATAGACTTTGTTGCATCTACATGATTTCAATCTCTTTCCATAACAGTCAAGAACATATTGTGGATTGGGGCTTAGGAAGGAAAAAGATTACTTAGGAATGACTGAGTGCGTGCTCAAATCATATATAGTTTACTAAATACCTAGATAGATATACATACATATATATATATATATATATATATATATATATATATATATATACACACACACACACACACATACGCATACACACACACACACACACAAATGCTAAGTAATACATACAGGGTTTTGAGGTGAACATCTATTTTTAAACATTGTCATTAGTTAGAGCTGGATAATTAACTTTTTTTAATGGTTCAGATTTTTTTTTCTTTGATTTTAATTTCTTGTGACCCACTTAAGCTTATATAGGCTCTCTCCAGTCCACATTTTTTTCTTGTGATCATCCCTATTTGAATCATTCAGTCCTTCAATAACTATTAATGAAGAACTCCAGGTACTGTGCTAGGTGATGGACTGTGATGGCAAATAAGACTAACACTGATGCCTAACTTCTTGTGAATGAAAAATAATAATCTGATGCATAAAATAATTATGGCTCATGAGATATGATATGAAAGAAATAAAGAGGAAGCAGTAATAGAGTCTTTTTTGCTAATAGCAAAAATACCTTAATTTTCCTGAAGCTGTAACTCCAAGTTCACATTTTGACTAACCAAAATTATGCCAGCCTTGCTGCTAGTAAGACTTATACACTCCAATGTGCTCTGCAAAATGCAGGCTTCCCAGTTACAGATTAACATGTAGGACTTTCTCATTCCAACCTCACTATTTCTCCCTTTATTCCTCAACCTAGATGTTTATTTCTTTCTGTGTCTGAAGTTTTGCCTTCAAGTCTAGTCTCATCAATAAAGGTTCATCAAGGTCTCATTATGCAAGAAATAATCATTCATGTATTCCTTCACTCATCCTTCAAACATATATTGAAAACCTGTAGTAAATCTCATATTTTGCTTGCTTCTTATCAAAATATTCAATTATATTTTTATGTGTCTGTTTAATTGCTTGATGTCCCTGTTTGTTTTGTTCTTTTTCTATTTTGCAAACCTAGACACAGCCAGCACTCAAAATAAATGTTAAATGAATAATTAAATGATTACATGAATAAATGAATTAACAAAAATACAAATATGAGTAAGACAAATTTCTTGTCCCAAAGGACCTACAGTTACATGCTGCATCTTTCCCCAAAATGCTAATCATTTTAGAGACAGTGAGGGTCCTTACACAAATCTGGAAATAAGGGTTTTCTTCTGGGAGGAAATATCTTAAGGGTATTTAAGGTATTAAATATGGAATAATCTTAAATGAATTAACTAATACTATGCAAAACTCTTGAGAGTCGTCATGGATCCCAAGTACCTAGGACTAGCCTGATTCAGTTCTCTAACATATAAAAAAAATAGTGTGCCATTTGGAGTGTTGCAAAGTTGTTCCATCTTAAATTGGAGAAAATGATAATCCATAAAACAAATGCAGTGCTTATCCAAGTTAATACAAATTCCAATTACTGAGAAAATAAAACTCCATGTCAGAAATGGACATATCAGACTATCAGAGGCCAGTATTTTAAAATATCCAGATAATGCATTTCTCTCTCCTTAATTTAGCTTCCTTAACAAACTAAAAAGCTCATTCTCTAATGCAGATGCTGGCTTTGCAGTCAAGCCATTAAGTATTTGAATTCCTCTTTATTTACTACCTGGTTGAGTCTGGGCAAGTTGTCGTACCTATCAAGCCTCAATTTCTACCCTTAATAAGAGGAAAAAAATATTTCCTCTCCAAGTTGTTCTGGGAATCATATAATATAATTCAAATATATCACATATTGCAATGTTAGATAAAAAGTAGGTATTCAACAAATATTATTTCCTTCCCTTTCTGGCTAAGATCCTTATTATGCAATAGTGACTTCTTTGTGAATGTGATAAAGAACTAATTTTGCTTTTGTTATACATGTGTTCCTAGTATTTTTTTTTTTAATTGTAGCATCACTATAAAGTGTAAGTCAGGGGATTTAAGCTCTAGCCATCATGGAGATCCAGATACCTACCAGCTAGTCATCCAGTTTTCAGAAAGGAACAAAAAACCTGAATTGTGCTAAGCAAGTGGGTTTTCTAAACACAACTTTGCATGTCTTTGACTAGAGGCTCTAGTACAGTAATTACTTTCCTTCAAAAGAAACTTCTTAGCCCATTACAGTGTCAACAGACCTAATAAAGCCAAATGAATCCTTGAAGTTATTGGACCTGACCTTCTAGCTGATAGAAACTATTGCCTTTGGTGTGAAAAAGCACATATCCCTGGCCTTTATTGCCCTTTATAAAATTCAAATGGGGTTGCATTTTGCTACCAAAGCCTGCAGGGTCTGACTCTTTCAAACATTAAATGTACCTACAAGTGTTTTGATTCCATAGTAAATCGCCCATTGAACTTTAATTTGTCATTATTGTTGTTCAAAGGACTAAAACTGTCTTAGACTATCTTAAAACTTAAATAGGATTGAATATAAGACATATGGGAATCTTGCCACCATAAGGTTACTAGAGGCAGAGCTGAACCTATTATTTGGGAAAAGGCCTGTATCCCTGAGTACAGATTTATTAATTTCACCTGCTGTAGAGGCTGATCCTGGGAAGAAGAGTTGCACCATTTGAGGCACAAATGTTTGAGAGGTTTATCAAGTTTACCAGGACCAGTAGGGGGAGGCAACTGTGGTAAGTGGGGTGCAAACTATTGTGAGCCACCCAGTCTCAGTGTTGCTCAAGTGTCTCATTTGCCTTATCCCAGTCCTAATGGATTTAACAAGGTTTTATGTGATCTGGGCAATTTGTGGGTGTGGACATTCCAAGCAAGAGGTTATAATAATGAAGATTATTCACTTGGGTGTTCACTAGAGTTAAGTTCCCAGCTAAGTGTTGTCATTTTTGTTTTCATTATCTCATTTTATCCTCTCTGCAACACTATGCAACAGGTACTAATATTCTCCTCATTTTAAAGGAACTGAGCCATGGAGAAATAAAGAACCTTGTAC
Organism: Tamandua tetradactyla; assembly: GCF_023851605.1. Taxonomy (NCBI): domain Eukaryota; kingdom Metazoa; phylum Chordata; class Mammalia; order Pilosa; family Myrmecophagidae; genus Tamandua; species Tamandua tetradactyla. The sequence goes on from NC_135345.1 coordinate 18,735,621, forward strand.
TAGGTCTCATAATAAGTTTAAGAAAGATCTAGGATTAAACCCTTGGGATGATAAATTGAAAAGCTGGATTCAAACACAGGTTGTTGAACTTACAATTTTTAAAAGAAACTCTAAAGCACCATTCACATACAAGTGAGAGACCCAGGGTTATGCTCTGGGATCTCAGATTTATACAAGACCAAGACAGAGATGGTCTGTGAATGTTGAGTATGTAGCTAAAGTAAATTGAAAAGATTATTCTGAATATGGTAGAGCTGGGCCATAGCAGCAAGCTGACTCATACAGTCCAAAGGGGGTTTGCCAAGTATCAGTCAGGATTGGCTAAGTTCTGATGCAGTAACAAGCAATCTTAAGATCTGTGGTTTATTTGTTGTTTATGCTGCATGTACAATGTGGCTTGGGCAGGGTCTGCTCATTGTGTTCTCTCAGGGACCCAGAAAGAGCCTTATTTTGATACATGTATGCTGGTGTGGAGAATGGAAAAATAAAACTTAGGTAAGTGTTTACCAGCTTTTAAAGCTCTCACCTAGAAGTGACACATATCACTTATTTTCACATGTCAAGAGCCAAAACAAATCACACAGTAATGCTCAAAAGCTATAGGCTGAGCCCCCAGTCTTGGGGTTTGTGCACATGAAACTTAACCCCACAAAGGATAGGTCAAGTCTACTTAAAATTTAGGCCTAAGAGTCACCCCCAAGAGAGCCTCTTTTGTTGCTCAGATGTGGCCTCCCTCTCCAGCCAATATGATGAACAGTCTCACCACCCTCCCCCTCTCTGCGTGGGACATGACTCCCAGGGGTGTGGACCTTCCTGGCAATGTGGGACAAAGATCCTGGGATGAGCTGAGACTCAGCATCAAAGGACTGAGAAAAACCCTAGAATGAGCTGAGAATTAACATCAAGGGATTAAGAGAAACTTCTCGACCAAAAAGGGGAAGAGTAAAATGAGACAAAGTGTCATTGGCTAAGAGATTCCAAACAGAGTCGAGAGGTTATCCTGGAGGTTATTCTTATGCATTAAGGAGATATCACCTTGTTGTTCAAGATGTAGTGGAGAGGCTGGAGGGAATTGCCTGAAAATGTAGTGCTGTGTTCCAGTAGCCATGTTTCTTGATGATGATTGAACAATGATATAGCTTTCACAATGAGACTCTGTGAATGTGAAACCTTATGTCTGATGCTCCTTTTAGCTACTATATCAACAGAAGAGTAGAACATATGGAATAAAAATAAATAATAGGGGGAACAAATGTTAAAATAAATTCAGTTTGAAATAGTGGTAAATGAAAGTGAGGGGTAAGGGGTATGGTATGTATAGTCTTTTTTTTCTCTATTATCATTTTATTTCTTTTTCTGTTGTCTTTTTATTTCTTTTTCTAAATCGATGCAAATGTACTAAGAAATGATGAATATGCAACTATGTGAGGATATTAAGAATTACTGATTGTATATGTAGAATGGAATGATATCTAAATGTTTTGTTTGTTAATTTTTTTAATTAATAAAAAAAGTAAAAAAAATAAATAAATAAATAAAATAAAAAAATTTAAAGGAGTAGAATTGTATAATCCTATTATTCTATACCTGAGAAGAGTACAGGTACTAGGCAGAGAAACAAGAACCATATCTTAACAGATCCTTTCTTGGCAGTGAGGTGAAGCTTTAAATGTATAGGCTATTTTATGTTTTTTTTTTGTGGTTGGTTTTGATTTTGGTTTAGAGGAACAGTTTTAATTCTTTATCTTGGATTGAAAAATATCTAGCATTTCTGACCATGCCCAGTAAAAGCCAGTAGCTTCTTCCCATCTCATTATGGTGACTTAAAATACCCACACAGATTTTTGAATCCCTACTCTCATTGGTAGAAGGAGTTGTAGAAATCTATTCGTGTAGGTTGCATGCACCACCTGCAGAGACACAAAAAGCTATAATTTAGGAATGACTGGCACCCAAAGCTCACTCCTCAATTCCAGACCCTAGGTCTTTTTGTCAAAGCAAAAGAACACAAAATTCACTCACTCAAGAAACTTACTCATTTCTGATTCCAAGAAGTAAGGGTGGTAGGGACGAAGGTGCTGACATATTGTCCACCAGGGGTCAGGCACTAGAACATTAATAAGTCTGTAAGAGACGTGGTGTCATGGAAATCAATGGGAGGGGAGAGAAAATATAAACCAAAGGAAACAAAGCAGGAGCTGGTGTAGCTCTGACATATGCAGAATTTGTTGGGAGACTTTTGCTTAATGGATATAATGTTTGGACTTAAGAGGCAGACGTAAATATTAATTGTAACAAATCATAAACACCACAATTGAAGAAAACATATGGAAACACTCAACTTGTATAATGGCCTGCATACATAAGTTGGGAAACATACATAGACTTGCTGAATATGACCAACATCAAAACTAGTAAAATGTCCAGATTTTAATACCTCATTTCACTGTTGTTTTGCAATAATAAAATAATTTTGCAATTTTATATCTTTAAGCATTTCTTACGGAAAATTACATTTTTTAATAAAAGATAATGACCTTTTTACTTGTGGTAATACTGCACGTTAATTTCAAAACTATTTATAGCACTTACTGCTATAAATTTAGCACTTATTGTTATATTATTCTATTTTTATAGCTCTTACTGTTATAGTATTTATTTTAAAAATGATGATGGTATAGTACAGCAAAGGCAAAAGCAAATTAATACATTTTGTGCAAATTAATATATACATTATGCAAATTATACATTTGTGAAAAATTATACATTTTTGTGCATAGTAATATGTACATTATGAAAAAACAAGAAAATCAGGAAATATTAGAAAAATTAGGGGAATTTATTTAGCTGGTTAAAAATATCCAAAATATTGGACGGGCCACAGTGGCTCAGAAGGCAAAGTTCTTGCCTGCAATGCCAGAGACCGGGTTTGATTCCCAGTGCCTGCCCATGCAAAAAGAAATATATCTATATCTACATACACACACACACACACACACACACACAAAATATCAACATATTTTCTATATGAAAGTAATGACCAGAATGAAACATAAAAAATTGGAAGTCCCATATACAACACATATAACAATGAAAAAGATGAATTGCCTAGTAATAGATTTAATAAGATACATGCTAAGTTTATATGAGGATAAATTTTTAAAAATTCTACTGAGGGACATGAATGAAATTTTAAGTAACTGAATATTTTCCTATTGGAAGACCAAATAGTAAAACTTTAAAGCCTCACAAAATTCATCATTATATTCAGTGCAATCTCAATTAAAATGCAAATATAGTCCATTTAAAATAAATATGAAATAATAGCCAGAAAATAATGAGCAAAATGAATAAAAAGAGGCGCTAAATATAAATATATATGATATATGTATGTATTTTTTGCCAGCTATTGAAACATCTTATAAGAGTACAATAATTAAAATGATTTTCTACTAGATAAGTGTATCAATCAGAATGAGCTAAGAAACAACAAAACAATGACAACAAACCGTACAACAACAAAGATTTAATTTTTTATTCATTGTACAGTCCATTGTAGATCACCTGGGGACTCTTTTTACAACGTGACTCTAGGATACAGACTGACAAAACAGTACCAAATTGAGAATTATAGGTAACCATAGCAGAGAGAAAAATAATTTCGAAAGGATCTCATAGTCACAATAAAGTGCTTCAGCACATTATCATTTCTGTTCACAACTTAATGATCAGAAATGGCCCCACCTAGCCACAAGGAACCCCAGGGAAAAGAATCCTGCCCATATACCTGGAAGACAAGGATCCAAAAATGTTTGGTGGACAGCAGTAATGACTAATATATTTAGAAATAAACAGTTAAATAAGAGAGACAGAAATATCCACAGATAGACCAAGTATTGTATGAGAACTAAGTTTCTAATAAAATTTGAAATACAATATTGAAATTGTATGTGTATGTGTGAGCTTAGTCCTTACTAAACAGCTTATCATTCATTCAAGGAAAATTTATCTTTGCGTATAAAATTCCAGACACTATTAGAGATACTGGGGATCTGAACAAAGTGAACAAAGCAAAGAAAAATCTGTGCCTTATTTTGCTTATAAGAGACAAAAATCTGAGGAATGCATGATCCATCCTCTCAAAGGTAACAATTTATATGTAAAAACATTGGATGACACTGAGAATATATATGATTTTCTATGACTATTTAAATTACATGGGCATTACTACCCTTGCAAGTGGATGGTTTGGATACTTGTCTTAATTCTCCTTTTCTCTTCAGGATTTCATATACAGTTCTAAGTTATTCTAGAAGGGAATAAAGAAAAGAGCATAAGATGAATGTACAGATGCTGATGCTTACATAAATATCAAAAGCAAAGGACACTTACCTGTCATGCAGGATACCTGGGTTTGATTCCCAGCCCATGCATTTTCCAAACAGAGAAACAAACAACAAAACAAACCAACAAAAAATTCAACAAATGGTGGTGCAATAATGGAATACTCATATGGAAAAAGAATGAAATGTGACTTGCCATAGAGCATACAAAAAAATTAAAAAAAGCAAAGGACAGTTATGGACAATGTATTTCAGAGAAAATATTGTTACTAGATTATTTGTGAAAAAGTATCAAAGACAATTCTGCCATGCTCCACTCAGTTGTCTAAGAGAATGGCAATACTATTGTCCAGAATTGAAAAGTGGGAGGGAAGATACCTTGGTTTTTGAATTCTTGTATGTCTGCCTGGATCTTGGGGAGGGAGGCAGGGATACAGTACTATCATTATTAAATCAAGCATTATCAGCTCACAGTTTTGTCCATAGTCCATTTTTGAACATGTAAGCAGCCTGAGACTAAAAAAAAAAAAAAAATGATAAAAGAGAAAAGAGAGAACAAAGAAAACACTTCATGGACAGCAATGGAATTTGCACATAAGGAATGGGTTTCATAAATCAAAGGAGTAAGAATTAAAAGTAAATATCACTTAGGAACAACAGCCCCATCAACAGGATGCCACAACAGGCTGATGCTAGAAAACAGGTAATATTTTCCATAACATTCATTCAGTCTGTTTCCTTCTATTGGACTTGAGCAAAGGTTGGCAAACCACAGCCTGTGGTGCAAACCTGTCTTGCCACCTGTTTTTGAAAACAAAATTTTACTGAAGCATAGTCAAGTCCATTTGTTAATGTATTGTCTATGATGGCATTCATGCTATAAAGCTAGACTAAATACTTTAGACAGATATATAATCTGTGAAATACAAAATACATGCTATCTATCTGTCCTTTTATGGTAAAGGTTAGTGATTACTGGATATCAGACTTTGGAGATAGTAAGCAACTTTTTGCATGATATATTGCACTCTCGATCTTGCTTTACTCAGGTAAGATACTGTTCTGTGGGATAAAACTTGTAGTCTAAAATGGAATAAGAAATGGTGGAAGACAGAAAAGTGGTCCACAATCAAGGCAAGTAGAATAAGGAAGCCAAATGGATTGAGCAATGTTGTCTACCAAATTTCTAAGTACCAACTGTTTAACTTAGGGCAAAAGTTTTTAATATGTGTATAAAAGGAAGACTTTTATCTGGTTTTTTTTTTCATTCAGATCAGATAATCTTCTCAGGGATGCACAGTCTCTCACCTATTTTAAAACAAGGTCAGAGTCTCTTAGAAGGGATTTGATGGTAAGCGTTTGAGGAGAGGACATGAGGAAAAGAGTGGTGCTGTAGATAGAACTTGTAGTAGAGTTTTAAGTTAATTTTAGTATTAATAGAATATATAAAATATGTTCAATATAGTATAAACTAAAATGCTATAAGAATAAATATAAACATAAAATTAAACTGTTCAGTTTAATTCATATATTATAGTATCTTCTAATGTCCTCAATTTTGAGTTCACCTAAATATAAAAAGTCCCATAAAACAGAGCAATAATTCATTGATTAAAAGGGAAGAAGGTCAAGACATGACAGTTTTCAATAGTAACTGTGAACTTTAATTTAATATTTAATTTTACTATAAATTCTTAGTTATTTTATGAAGTATTATAAAGGGCATTATTTAAAATGAGGGAAGGACTTTTGGGAATATGGTGTAGTAGGACATTCCAGGAATTGATCTCTCCACCAGAACAATTGTTAAATAGACAGGCACTATCTGATTCAACTAGTTTGAAACTCTGGAGTGGTTAGACCATGGTACAGCATTCAGGGAAGAGCAGGATGAAGGGACTGTAGATTATGGTGAATACCAGTAAATTGCTCTCTCAGTATGGTGATTCCCATCATCTATCCCTGACACTCAGCAGCTAGCAGTGAGCTCTGTCCATGGCATAGCTTGCTGGTGCCAGAGAGGGACAAAGAAATCCAGTTCTCCAAGATGCAAGAAGGGGTGTGAGGCTGATCACTGTATTTGATTAACTACTTTGAATCACTGAATGCCTGGATCTGATTGTTCCAACCTGAAAAGTTTGCTAGCTGCTGGAATGCAACACACCAGAGACGGATTGGCTTTTAATAAAAGAGGATTTATTTTGTTAGTTCTTCAGAGGAAAGGCACCTAACTTTCCACTGAGGTTCTTTCTTATGTGGGAAGGCACAGGATGGTCTCTACTGGCTTTCTTTCCAGGCCTTTGGGTGCCGACAACTTTCCCCAGGGTGATTCCCTTCTGCATCCCCAAAGGCCTGGGCTGAGCTGCAAGTGCTGAGATGAGGAATGCTGAGCTGCTTGGGCTGTGCTATTTTGTGCTCTCTCATTTAAGTACCAGCCAGTTAGGTCAAACAGCATTCATTGCAGCAGGCACACCTCCTAGCTGACTGCAGATGTAAATCAGCAACAGATGAGGTTCACGTACCATTAATTCATGTCCACAGCAACAGAACTAGGTGCCTTCACCTGGCCAAGTTGACAACTGAATCTAACTACCACATATACCATCTTTAATTCTCCTCCACTGACTTTGGCTGGCAAAGTGAGGGAATAGGAAACCTGAAGTTATCAAACCTCACCATCTGCTGGAGAGAACAGGAAGTGGAAAGGAATTGGGGGACTTAGATACTCTCTGGAGAATATATCAGAACCATTGTGACTGGCTAGACTCACTGTATGGGAACCTGCCCCCGTGTTTGTGAGAATATGAACAACTTGACTCAAACCCAGATCTTATGGGCTGGTGAAAAACAGCACCACAGGGACCCAGCAGAATCGTATTACCCACAGAGAACTTGTAATGATGCCTAGTACATATTCCCCCATACCTGAGGCAAATCACAAGAGCATGTGGTTTTGAGGGGTAAGTGGGAGTAGAGCCAAAAGGAACCAGAAATAAAATAGCTGAAAAATTCTGACCAGTTAAACAGAAGCTATGCTAGAGTTCTAGAATACATTGAATTTAGTTCCAAAGAACAGATAGAGAACAAACCCAACCAATGAGAAAACCCTAGGTAAAAGACTGAAAACAACCTCCAAATAAAGTAATCAAAGAAATTAGATGCCTCAACACCAGCTAAATATTATGTCACACTAGGAATAATGAAGATATGAACCAGTTAAAGGAACAAGCTAACAGTTTCAAGTAGATACAGGAGTTGAAACAAGTAATTAATATTCAAAGAAACATGCTAAATCAATTCAAAAATTAAATCAATGAGCTAAGGATAGATATGGCAAAAGAGATGAGGGATATGAACAAGATGATGGATGACTATAAAGAACTTGAAAGCTTGAAAAAACAAATGGCAGAATTTCTGGGAATGGAAGGCACAATAACAGATGAAAAACACAATGGAGACTTACAGTAGCAGATTTGAAGAGGCAGAAGAAAGGATTAGTGAACTAGAGGACAGGACATCTAAAATCCTGCACACAAAAAGTGATATAGGGAAAAGAATGGAAAATATGGGCATCGTCTCAGGGAATTAAATGACAACATTAAGCATATGCATAATGGGTGTTCCAGAAGAGTAAGAGAAGGGAAAGGGATCAGAAAGAATAATGAGAGAAATAATAATTGAAAATTTCCCACCTATTATGAAAGACAAAAAAAATACAGATCCAAGAATGACAGAGTACCACGAACAGAATATATTCAAATAAACCTACTCTAAGACATTTACTAATCAGACTGTCAAATATCAAAGAAAAAGAATTCTGAAAGCAGCAAGAGAAAAGCTATTCATCACACACAAGGGAAGCTCAATAAGACAGTGCAGATTTCTTGGCAGAAACCATGGAGATCAGAAGGTGGTGGTGTGATATATTTAAGATAATAAAAGAGAAAAACTGCCAAACAAGAATTTTATATTCAGCAAAACTGTGCTTCAAAAATGAGGGAGAAAATAAATAAATTTTTTAAATGAGGGAGAGTTTAAAATATTTTCAGACAGGCACTGAGAGAATTTGTGAACAAGAGACCCACTCTACAAGAAAGCCTAAAGTGCACACTACAGGTAAATAAAAAAAAAGACAAGAGACAGGTGACTGGAGAAGCATGTAGAAATGAAGAATCAGTAAGGGTAAACAGAGAGAAAAAGTAAGATTATATCAGAATAATGCCATGATGCATGAAACAACACGGATGAATTGTGAGGACATTACACTGAGTGAAATTAGCCAAAAACAAAATGACATACTGTATGTTCTCATTAATATGACTAACATTAATGAGTGAATTTTGAGAGCTATAGTCAAGAACACAGGTTATCAGTAGATAAAAACAGGGTAAAGATAGGGCATTGATGCTGAAGGAATACAGAATATTCAACAGGATTGACTGTAAAGAACTAGAAACGGATAGCACAATACTAAGGAGATGGTAGCATGATATTCTAAGTACACTGAACAAAGCTGAGTGTGAGTATGGTTGAAAGAGGAATGCTAGGGGCATGCATGACACCAGAAGGAAAAATAGAAGATAAAAATTGGGAATGTATAACTTAGCAAAACCTAAAGTGATCAGTGATTATGATTAAATGTACATGAATAAAAATTTTTTACATTAGGGAGAATAAATGAATGTCAACATTGAATGGTATTGAGAATGAGATGGTATACTAAAAATATGCAATCAGTGCAAACTAGGATCTTTACTTAAGAGTTACATTACAATATGCATCCAATAGATATTATGAAGGCAATATACCAAATCTAAATGTCAGTTAAAGTGATATATAAGAGGGATATATTATTCTTGCTGTTTTGTTATTTCCTCTTTTTATTTTATTTTGCTTTTATTCTTCATTTTTAATTTTTTCATCTTCTTCTTTCTTTGCAATAGAAATGGAAATGTCCTCACATAGATTGTGATGTGATTATACCAGAAATCATTTTTACTTAGGAAGTATTTATGATGTGTGAATTAAATTGCTTTAAAATTAAAAGAAGGCAGTGGGATGGTGGTTCAGCAGGCAGACTTCTCAGAGACCCGGGTTCAATTCCTGGTGCCTGCCCATGCAAAAAAAAAAAAACAAAGAGAGATACAGGTGCTGGAGAAAATTTAGAGCAAGAGATGTACCCATCCACCAACTGGTAGGGAAGTAAAATGGTGCAGCCTCTCTTGAGGGCAGTGTGGTGGCTCCACAGGAGGCTTGGTATAGGGTTACCATATGATCCTACACCTCCTCTATTAGGTATATACTTGGAAGAATGGAAAGCAGGCAGGTGAATGGGCATTTGCACAATGGTTTTTATAGTGGTAGTACTTATGATTTGCAAAGGACAGAGGTGGCCTAAGGGTATATCAACTGATGAACAGAAGGGTGCACTGTGGTATACACATACAATGGAGCACTGAGTGGCTGCAAGAAGGAATGAAGTTGTGAGGCATGCAATTAGGTTAATAAAACTTGAGGACAGTACATTGAATGAAGAAGTCAGAAACAAAAAGACAAATATTATAATGCCTAGCTAATGTGTACTAACTATAATGTGCAAGCTCTGAGAATTGAATTCAAGAGCATAGGTTATCAAGAAGAGACTTATGGTAAGGGTAACTAGATTGTACACTCTCACAGCAGTCACACTTATTCCTGAGTTGTAATTATTATTTCCAAAGTTTGAAATGCTGAGCTCTTTGTGTATAACCTGGTCTTTCCCTGAAACTTCAGGTATGTGTGTGACACCTGAGATTCAGAGTTAGAGTTCTGCACCTCTGAATGTCAACATTACTCCCTACAGCAACTGTTAAAGAAGCTGAAAAAGAGATCAGACTTCAATTAGAGATATGAATGAAGTTGATCTGGTTAGGACTAAAATAAATCAGACTGAAGGGTAAAGGATGATATTGGCTGTCTTTTAAAACATCAACTTCTGTGTGAGACCAAAGGAGGAGATATTTATTCAGTGCAAAATTTATATTTTCTGTAGCATACTATCTAATTTAGCTTATTTGGTCAGTCTATTCAAACAACATAATTACATGGAAACCCTATTTTCCATATAATGTAATGAAATCTTGTTACTTTGTACAGGTTAGTGTAATACCCCAATACATCCCAGAGTATTTTTGGCAGGAAAAAAAAGTATTAAGTATTTGCAAAGTTCCCTTGAGGAACTGTGGAAGATGTGAAATATTAAACTTCCACCTGGGGAATTCCTGATGTTCTTGTGCAAGTATTAGGGGCTCCCAATTTAATAAGCCAAGCCTTTGATCATGGGGGCTTCCACTTATGAAACTTATTCCTGCAAAGGAGAAGTTACGCCTACTTATGATTGTGCCTAAGAGTCACTCCTGGAGAACCTCTTTTGTTGCTCAGATGTGGCCTGTCTCTCTAAGCCAAATTTGCAAATAAATTCACTACCCTCCCCACTATGTGACACATGGCTCCCAGGAATGTAAATCTCCTTGGCAATGTGGGATATGAGTCCCTGGGCTGAGTCTGGGCCTGGCTTGTAGGATTGCAAAAAGACTTCTTAACCAAAAAAGGAGAAAAGAAATGAAACAAGTTTCAGTGGCTAAGAGATTTCGAATAAAGTTGAGCAATCATTCTGGTGGTTATTCTTATGTATTATATAGATATTCCTTTTTTTGTTTCTAGTATATTAGAATAGCTAGAAACTATAATTGTTGAACTGTAATCCAGTAGTCTTGATTCTTTAATAATGATTGTATAACTATATACATTTTCTGGTGTGACCATGTGATTGTAAAAACCTTGTGACTGACACTTCCTTTAACCAGTGTATGGGCAGAATGAGTAAGAACATGCAAATGACTAACTAACTAACTAACTAACTAACTAACCAAATAAATAAATAAATAATACAGGGTAGGGGTTTGGGATATTTTGGGTTTTCTCTTTTTTTCCTTGGATTAATGAAAATGTTCTAAAATTGATTGTGGTGATGAATGCACACCTATGTGAGGATACTGTGAGCTGCCTATTGTATAGTTTGGACTATTATATGGTATGTGAATATATCTCAATAAAGTTGCATTAAAAAATTGATGTGGGCAGCCTGGGCAAAGATTTACCTACTTTAAGTCCTGAAGTGGAATAGCCAGGTGTAGGAGAAAGTCTGTTTCTTGGTAAATAAGGGGTACTCAAGCTCCTGTAAGTAGGGGAACTCTAAGGCCACTAACAAGTACAAGCCCAGGGTAAGACATAGACAAAAAGTTACAGGGGTGGCCCTGCACCTTCCGTTCCCTTGAGCTGTCCTTCCAGCCTGGAGGGTTACACTCTAATGGAGCTCGATGTACTCAAAGAGATGAAGGAAAATGCAGTGAAAGAACTAAAGGATAGCAGGAAAACACTGAATGACCAGTATGAGAATTAAAAAAAAAAAAAAGATAGAAATTGGAAGTTGAAGAAAACCGTAACTGAAGAGAAAAAGTCCCAGGATGATTTCAGTGGCAAATTGGAGCTGAGAGAAGAAAGAATCAGTGAACTTAAAGGCAAGACAATTGAAATGAATCAGACTGAGGAGCAGAAAAGAAAAAAAAAGAATTCTAAAATGTGACCTCTGGGACACTGTCAAGAATACTAATATATGCACTATAAGAGTTCCAGAAGGAGAAGAAAGAAAGAAAGGACCAGAAAGAATGTTCTAGAAAATAATGACAGAAAACTTCCCAAACTTAGCAAAATATATGAATACAGACATCCAATAAGCCCAGAAACCACCAAACAGGATAATTTGTAGAAAAATATGTCCTATCACATACTGATCAGGCTGTCAAATAAAAGTAAAAGGAGAAATTTCTGAAAGCTGCAAGACAAGAGTAGTATGTTATGTACAAGGGAATCCAATTGCATCGAGTGTCATTTCCTTATCAGAAACCACAGGTGTAAGAAGGCAGTGAGTTAAACAAAATGCTGAAAGAAAACAATTATCAACCAAGAACTTCATAGCCAGCAAAACTTTCTTTCAAAAATGAAAGAGATGAAGATATTCCAAAATAAAGAAAAGCTGAGGGAGTTCATCACCATTAGACTTGCCCTACAAGCAGTGCTAAAGGGACTTTTACAAACTGAAAGTAAAGGACACTAAATAGTGGTTCAAAGTGGCATATAGAAATAAAGACCTCTAGTAAAGGAAACCATGCGGGCAATTATTAATGCCAGTACTATAATATTGTAGTTTTTGGTATATAACTCCACTTCTTACTTCCTACAAGTGCTAAAACGCAATACATAAAGTGTAATGATGCGATTTAGTTTTGGACATACAGTGTGCAAAGATATTTTTAACCAGTATAAAAAAGGTGGGGGATGAAGCACATAGGAGTAATGCATTTGTGTGCTATTAAAATCAAGCTAGTATCAAAACAAATATGATCGCTGTATATTTATGATGTTAAATTTTAACCCCATGGGAACAACAAGGAAAATACATGAAAAATATATCCAGTTAGAGAAGAGAGGGGCTCAATATGTTATAATAAAAAAGCAAGTAAATATGAAAGTAGACATTAACAGAAAAATTGAGGGATGAAAACATTATAAGCCTTACAAAGTCTAAGCAGCAAAATGGAAAAAGAAAGTCCTGCATTATGAGTAGTGACTTTTTAAAAGTAAATGAATTCAATGCAAATATTCAAAGATTGATTGTGATGATGAGTGCACAGCTATATGATGATACTGTGAAACATTGACTATACAATTTGGATGATTAAATGAGAGTGAATATATAATATATCTCAATAAAATTGCATTTAAAATATAAATCGATTAAGCTTTCTAATCAAGTGGCAGAGAGCAGTAGAATGGATAAGAAAGCATGACCCAATTCTACAAGAGACTCACCTTGATTACAGAGACATAAATAGTTTGAAAGTGAAAGAAAAAAATATATATATATCATGCAAGCAGTAAACAAAAGACAGGTTGGATAGCTATAGTAATATCAGATAGAGTAGACTTTGTCAAAAACTGTTTCAAGAGACAAAGATGGTCATTATGTACTAATAAACAGGTCAAATTAACAAGATGTAACAATTATATATATATGTATAAACAATTAATGGCAGAGTCCAAAATTATATGAAGTAAATACTGACATATGTAAAAGGAGTAGTTGATGGTTCTTTATTAATAGTAGGAGACTGTAGCACACCACTTTAGATAATAGATAATGAATTCTAGATAGAAGGTCAATTAGGAAATGCAAAACTTGAATATTATACTAAACCAACTAGACCTAACATATGTATCAAACACTTCACCCAATAGTACCACAATACCCATTTTTCTGTAATACACAGGGATATTCCCCATGACAGATCCTATTTTAGCTCAAAAACACGGCTCAACAAATTAAAAAATATTGAAATTCTACAACATACCTTCACTAATCCCAATGGAATAAAAACATAAATCAATGAGGGAGAATTGGAAACTTCATGAATATGAGGAAATCAAACAATATATTCTTAAACAACCAATAGGTTAAAGACAAAATTGCAAGAGAAATTAGAAAATATCTTGAGATGAATGAAAATGAAAATACAACACAATAAAATTCATGGGATGCAGCAAAGGCAATGCTGAATGGGAAATTTATGTCTCTAAATGCCTACATAAAGAGAGAAAAAATTTCAAATCAGAGCCCTAACCTCAAAACTGGAAGAACTAGAAAGAAAAGAACAAACTAAACCCAAAGAAGCAGAAGGAAGGAAATAAAGACTTGAATGGAGCTAAAAGAAATAGAGAACAACAATAACAACAAAAACAATTTTTTGAGACAGTTAACAAAACCAAAAGATGGTTCTTTGAAAAGATCAACAAAAATGGCAAGCATTTTTATGATAAAGGACACAAATGACTAAAATAAGAAATGAAAAAGGGGGAATTACCATTGAACCTGATGAAATAATAAGGATTATAGGAGAATTCTCTGAAAACTGTAGGCCAAAAAATTAGATAACCTAGATGAAATGGACAAATTTCTAGAAACAGACAAACTACCTACACAGATTGAAGAAGAAATAGATCTCAACAAACCAATAATTAGTAAAGAAAATGAATTAGCAAGCAAAAACCTCTCAACAAAGAAAAGGTGAGGACCAGATGGCTTCACAGGAATTTTATCCAAAATTCAAGAAGAAGTAACATCAATCTCACTCAAAATCCTTAAACAAACAAACAAAAAAACAAATATCACCTTTATACCAAAACCAGATAAAGATATCACAAGAAAAGAAAATTATAGCCTATTACCTCTTATGAATATACATATGAAATCCTCTACAAAATACTAGCAAATAACATCGAACGCACATTTAAAGAATTAAACATCATGATCAAGGGGTTTTTATCTCAGATATGTTAGGGTGGTTAAACATAAGAAGCTTAATTAACTTAATACACCACATTAACAAAGTGAAGTAAAATAAAAACACGTGATGATCTCAATTGATGCAAAAAAGGCATTTGGCAAGATCCAGCACCCATTCTTGATAAAATATACTTAGACAAGTAGGAATAGAAGGAAACTTCCTCAATATGATTATGGGCATATCTGAAAAAGCCACAGTTATTATCATACCTAATGGTGAAAGACTGAAAGGCTTCTTTCAAAATCAGGAACAAGGCAAGTATGCCTACTATCACCACTGTTATTCAATGTTGTACTGAAATTTCTAACCAGAGCAATTAGGCAAGTAAAAGAAATGAAAATCATCCCAAATTGGAAAGGAAGAAGCAAAACTTTCCTTATTTGTGATGACATGATCCTATAAAAATAAAATCCTGAAAAATCCAGAACAAAACTCCTAGAGCTAATAAATCAATTCTTCAAAATGATGGGGTTCAAGATCAACACTTCAAAATCCATAGTGTTTTTATGCACTAGTAATGAACATTAAGAAGAAAAAGCTTCCATTTACAGTAGCAACTTGAAAAATGAACTATCTGGGAAGAAATCTCGCAAGAATATAAAAGACTGTTGCACAGAAAACTACAAAATATTGCTAAAATAAATCAAAGAAGACCTGAAAAACTGAAAGGACAGTCCATGTTTATGGATTGGAAGACTGAATATTAAGAAGTCAATTCTACCCAAGGCTGTTAATCAAATTTATATAGAAGATAGGGGGGCCCGAATAGCCAAAGCCCTGCTGAATAAGAACAAAGTGGAGAAGTCATAATTCCTGATCTTCAAACTTATTACGAAGCCACAGTAATCAAAACAGCATGGTACTGGAACAATGACAAATATTCTCAAGTTAATTGAGAGCCCAGTAATCAACCCTGGCATTTATGGCCAACTTATTTTTGACAAGGGGCAAAGACCACTCAATTGTGAAAGAAGAGACTCTTCAACAAATGTACTGGGAAAACTGGATCTTCATATGCAAAAGAATGAAGATGTCCTCCTTCCTCACACCATGTACAAAAAGGAAAACACAAAATGGATCAAGGACCTAAATATAAGAGCTAGAAGAGTAAAACCTCTAGAAAGAAACATGGGAAGCACCTACAGGACTTTGTTTTAAGCAGTGGTTCCTTACATTTTACACCCAAAGCATGAGCATCAAAGGAAAAATAGGTAACTGAGACCTCATCAAAATTAAAAACTTTTGTGAATAAAAGTCCTTTTTTAATTAAAGTACAAAATGTGAAGCTACAATTGAGACAAAACCTAGATTTAATATCCAGGATATATAAAGGAGTCCTTCAATTCAACAACAAAAAGAAAAATAATTAAATTTTAAAATGGGCTAAAGACTTGAGCAGATAGTTCTCCAAAGAAGATGCACAAATGGCCAAAAAGCACAGGAAAGATGCTCAACATCATCACAATTAAGGAAATTCAAATCAAAACCATGGATAACATTTCATACCCACTGGAATGGTGCCTACTAAAAAAACCATAGGGTTTGATTCCCAGAGCGTGCCCATGCAAAAAAAAAAAAAAAAAAAAAAAGGAATGAGGTCCTGAAACATACTACAACATGGGTGAACCTTGAAAACATCATGTTTGAATGAAAACAAGCTAGACACAAAAGGACAAAATTTGTTTGATCTCACCACTGTGAAATAGTTAGAATAAGCAACAAACTCTTAGAGTCAGAATCTAGAATACAAGTCCCTAGGGATGTTTGGGTAGTGAATGAGGACTTGAGAATTAAAATGTAGAGTTTCTGTTTGGGATGATGGAAAGATTTTGGTAATGGATGGTGTTAATGGTTACACAACATTGTGAATGTAATTAACATCCATGTATTATATATTTGAATGTGATTAAAAGGGGAAATTTTAGGTCGTATATATGACTAGAGTAAAAAATTTTTAAAAATCCATGGAACTGCACAACAAAAACAATGAACCCTAAGTTAAGCCATGGCCTCTAGTTAATAGAACAATTATTAAATAGTGCTTCATCAGTTGTAACAGATATATACCATGCCAATGCAAGGTGTTAATAATTGGGTTCCTTATGGGACTACTGTATTTTATGCATGATTTTTTGGTAAATCCACAACCTCTCTAATGAAAAAATAAATAGTATATGAATTTCTGCCATAAAACACTAAAATCTTAAATTCAAACATGAGATTTTTTTTTTTTTTTGACCATCACCTTCACTTCCTTATCTTTCAGTTGTTACATTTCATTATTTCTCCTGGTCCTGTTTTTCAGACATATCACATCATCTAGTCCCCTGACATTCCTACAAGGAACAATTTCCATCTTTTCTTTGATCTCTCCTTACCTGGATTCTCTTCTCAACCACCTCCAACAAGCTTGCAGTTGTTTGGAGCTGTATTCACCCCAGAAAATCTTGTTTTTAAATCTAATCCATTCTTGTGGGTGTGAATCCATTGTCAGTAGGAACTTTTGGTGAGGTTACTTCAGTTAAGTTATGGCCCATCTCAGTCAGAATGGCTCTTAGTCTTATTATTGAAGTCTCTTATAAACAGAATGAAATTTGGATATAGAGAGAAAGCCACAGAGATAGCAGCCAGAAGCTGAACATCAACAGAAGCTGGGTGGAAAGGCAGAGACTCAGAGCTGTTGACATGTGTCTTTCCATGTGACAAACTAAGAACCAAGGATGCAGGCATCCAGCCCCAGAATGCCACTGTCTTCAGGAAGAAAGAATTGCCTTGATGACACCTTGATTTGGACATTTTCCAGCCTCAAACTATGAGTGAATAAATTCCCATTGTTTAACCCAACTCATATCATGGTATTTACTTGAGCAGCCTAGGAAACTAAAACACTTGACGATTTGCAACTCTTAGGCCTGCTCATGATTTCATCTCATGGAATATCCAGCTACTAACCTGTGTGATCACAAAGGTAACTTCTCTGGAGCTCTGAGCCCAGTTTGAGAAAAACCCAGAGCAGTACCAGTTGAGGACTATCAACAAATGATTATTATATCTCTTAGCTGAGTCCTCAGCATCCTTTCTGGTAGGCTGAATTATGTATGCCAGAAAAAAACGTTTTTTAAGTCTTAATTTTAATCTTCTTCCTATGGATGTAAACCCATTGTAAATAAGACCTTGTGAAGATGTTATTTTCAGTTTTCAGTTAAGGTGTGGCCAACTGAATCAGGATGGGTCTTAATCCTATTACTAGAGGCCTTATTAAGAGAAAACCACTCTGGAAGAGCTGGAAGCAGGGAGCCAGCTGTCACCAGAACCTAGAAGAGAAAGGGGAGAATATCTCCATTTGAAATAAGGCAGGAATACAAGCCAAGGAACCCAAGTATTACCCGTAGCCAGCATGAGAATGTTCCACTCTTGTGGGAAAAAGCTCACCTTGCTGACACGTCTATTCTTTTAGCCTCAAAACTGTAAGCCAATGCATTTCCATTGCTGTTTAAGCCAACCTTTTGTGTGATATTTGTCATAGCAGCCTGGACAGTGTGTCCCTAAAAGCAGAAAGATGCAGTTGATACTTTGATTTTTAGAGGTCTCTTTGAGTCCCCAAAGCAAGGATTTCCCAATTAGGTACTCAACATCAGTGATGGTTCCACTTGTCTCCAATAGTGTTGATTTTAGAATATCACCAGTGTGCTATCCCTACTTCTTTCAAGGGATTGAAACATGTTTTTAAAAAAATGGTCAAGAATTGATTTGAAGTAACTTTCATTTACAAAATAAATAATAGAATTCTAGGAGATCCTGGGATCTAACATTCAGTTAAACAAACAGAGAAGTCAAATAACCACAAAGAGTCAAGAAACATGAACTCAAAGAACAGTAGATAGTATTTACTGGGAGAAAAATATCACTTCTTGTAATGTACTCATTTAATTGCTCTATGTAATGTCAGAGAGCTTAGTGTTTCTGAGTAATACTCATACAGAGTAATAGTCATTCTTATTATAATTATTGTATTTTTGTTGACTTGAAGTCTAACTCCTGCATCATTAGCTATTGATGAGTGAAATCTTGCTTAAGAACTAGATTCACACTCCTTGAGACAAGAGGTGTGCTAGTTTGAAAGGATTTATGTACCCTAGAAAAGCCATGTATTAATTGAAAATAAAATCCCCTACACCAATATGACTGGTGACCTTATAAGAAGGGAAGAAGAAACATGAGGGGAGAATCTCTGAAGTAGGGGATACCATGGATTGGCAGCAAGCCACTGCCAGAAGCCTGGAAAGAAGTACGAAACGGATTCTTCTCCAGAAGCACGGTCCTGCCCTCTCCTTGATTTTGGACTTCTAGCCTTTAAAATAGGAGAAATGAGTTTTTATTTATTCTAGGGCACCCAGCTTGGGGTATTTTGTTATGGCATTCCTAGGTAACTAAAACAACAACATTTTCATAAGTAATTCTAAAGAATTATGGAAAGCAACAGTAGAAACATATAGTGAGATAGTGACGTTGGGAAGAGAAGATAAATACAAAAAAGGGTGTTCAAGAAGGCTGAGATCCAATTAATGAAAATGAGCCAGCTTCAAGATGATGAGAGGAAAGTTTTCACACAGGGCAAATAGAAAATGCAAAGTCCCTGAAACAAAATTCATCTCTGCCAATTCCAGAAACAACCAGGATTTGGCTGTGACTTGAGCATGGATAGCAAGAGAAAAGAATAACTCTTGAATAAAAAGTTGGGAAGGTATAAAAGGAAGAACCTTAGAGGTTCTAAGCCAGGTTGTAAAATAGCCTAATTTTCATTTAAAAGGATAACTTTAGCTGCAATGTGGAAAATGGATTTTAGTATGCAGAGTAAATATATGGAGTCTAGTTGGGAGGCTCTTAAGAGTCTTTGCTAGAAACAATGGAGCTTGGATGTTGGTGATTTTAGCAGGTTTGGAACGAAGTGGGTGGGCCCAGAACATGTTTTGAAAAAAGAGCTTTGCAAATCTTACTTCATTGTCAAAATTTAATGTTATAACATTTGCCCATTAAATATTCTGTAATAAATGCATCTCAACAATTAATTACTTACATCCTGTCACTTTTCTTCTCAGCCTACCATTGAAACCATTAGTATATTATAGCAATCTTTGTTTGTGTTAGTTTTTCAGTGCAAATAAAAGCCAATTTCTGATAAAATAAGACCTGAATACATAGTTGCTACTCGACAAATATTTGCCAAATTAATGGCTGCATGAATAAAATATGATAGACCTGCTACGAGGCTACTGGGTCAAGGAGATATTTGAATGAATGAATCATAGATTGAGGGAGTTTATTGCTGCAAGTTAAAATCAGTTGACAGTCTCTTTATTTTAGAATGGGAATTTTACAATGTCACTGACTCTGGGGTATATTTTTATATGAAATTTCTTGGCAGCATATACTTAGTCTGGTAACACGGAATAATGTATATAAATGGACTTTGAAACAAAAAAGTTCTATGTCAATACTTTTAAGAATTGCTATCATTTATTTTCTGACCTTTATGTGTCAGGTCTCATGGTGAGCATTTTTACATACATTATCTTGTATAATTCTCACACCAAAAAAATCATGGAAGGAAGATATTATCTCTTTGTTTTAAAGTTGAAGACACTGTTAAACAGAAATATTGCTGAACAGCTGGATAAAGGACATGGCTTTCAAACCCTGATCTGACTCACTCTATACTCTCAGTGGGGTAGAGCAAGATATTACTATCCTGATTTAAAAATAAACATTAAAAAAATAATATTTAAAGGACTGCAGATTTCTTTGGTTAGTATGTATTAGAAATTATGCTATATATGTTTGTAGAACAATCATAGAATTGTAGATATAGAAGTCACCAGACATTTTTTCATATATAATTTCTTGCCTGATTTTCTCATGCCCAAGGTCATCAGACAGCAAAGCTGGGATTCAAATCCAATTTGGTGCTCTTCAGACCATAGCATACTGACTCAGAATTTGACATTTTGTTCATCTCTATGTTTATAAGAAGACTAAGATAAAAGACCCAGAGAAATCTATGAAAGGGCTCATTTTACCATTGGTGAAAGGCATTTGTACTTTACTTGAAAGAAAAAGATGATATGATGGAAGTAACAAATAGCTTCGGCTTAAAAAAAAAAACAGTATGCCCTACAAAATACCTATATATAATGAAACAGCAGTGCTTAAAATTATCATGATAGAGTGAGAGTGTGCTATTCCTATGTAAAGAAATGTAGCAATGAAATGAAGCTGCAGAATGTCAATGTCAAACTTTGCCAATGTCAGCATCTTCAGCAGCAGAGACCTCTGGAATACATGACAGGGAAAATGGGAGGAAGTGATAAGCAATAGAATATCATTGCATTAAACACATATCATAGAAATTGCTCAACTGAAGAAGGGATTTTTATATCTCTGAGTGCTTCCGTTCAAAATGGCCCCCAAATAACAATATTCAAGATGCTTGCTTTTTCCACTTCCCCCTCCAGCCCTGAGAAGTCTGAGTCCAAAGGAATACCTAGAGAAAAATATAAACCTGGGAAAGGTGGATCCACTCACTTAGGACTAATTCCGCTTGTATAAACCCTCTTTAAATGCTTTCTCTGGAACATCTCAGAGCCGCAAACTCAGGATATCTGCCCACCCCTGCACAATTCTTGAGAAGTTATTCTACTCTATGGTATGTAACTAAGACATAACTGATTTTTCAGAAACTGGTGGGTCCATTGAGCCCATCAATTACAGTTTCCTTTAAATGAAAGTTAGTCCTAATCTCTAAGGATTGCAGAGTCCCAGTTCTCTTAGGGTTCCAAATGAATCCAGGGGATTCACTGAAATCACTGGAAGCTCTAAATTTTCATACTACCCATGATGACACAAAAGAATGGGGTAAAAAACATGAGAAATAAGGTAATTTAAATAAACTATAATTTATTATGGGCCTCAGGATTAGGAATAAGCCAGAAATATATACTGAGATGTCTTTTTTGGGTTTTCCAGGCTATTCGTCAGGGTAATGACATATCAGTAGTTCAACGTGAATGATGCCTTGGAAGTGGGATAGGGTACCACTGGGTGGGATACAAATTGGTGTTGGGAGGCTTATGTTTTAATGACTATGGTAGTTAGCATGCTAAAACTGACTTCATTCCTCCTCCATTGGGCTCAGTGCTTACCTTATTTCAGTAACCTGTACTAACCTCAACCCACTGTGAGAAGATATGTGTAAGTAAACAAATTCAAAATAGAAAAATAATAAGATCTTAGAAATAATAGCTGGAAGAAAATAAGAAAGGTGCAAAACAGTGGCTTTCAATGGAAGATATATGAGAATCACATGGAAGAGCTGCTCCACAAATTACTCTACATACCCCTGGTCTGTGGTAGAATATATACTATTATTTTTATATATAGCATCCATAACACAGTAAATAATTATTTGTGCAATTTCTCTATTTGAATCAGAGCCGATTTAGAGTGTGAGAAGCTTTAGAGAAGAACCAGTATCTATTTTTTCCCTAATCCTTCACATAGAGGAGACATTTAATAGATATTTGCTGAATCAATGGATGAATGAATTAATGCATATTGACATACTCTGCCCTCCAAATGATATATTCTAATATTGGCCTTGAGTGGATGGAACCATATGTATGATCATAAAGTTCAAGTGATTCTGCTAAATTATTGACCCTGAGCTTTTTCACTTTACCCTCATCTTCATGTCCTAATAGCCCCATGCTTCCACCTGCAAGATCAGACCTGGACCATTCTTTGCCTAAACTTAACAGAGTTAAGGTTTATATTAATAACTTCTTTAATCCACTTCTTCATATCTCTTTTCAAAACACCATTTACTGACACTTACTATGTTCAGTGGCTGGCAGTGGTGACAGAAGATGAATAACCTGAGCCTTCCATGCAAGAACCTCTGGCATATCTGATGGAGAAGACAGATCAATAGAGAGTCTACAGTTAACACTAAGACCACCAGGGAAGGACACAGATACCTTTGTGAGCACATGGGAGGACACCTAGCCCAGCCCTGCTGGTCTGTTTCTTCTAACTTTCCCCCAACTTCCCAGCATACTCCTGTGAAAGGTTTTGGGATGAATCACACTAAAACACAGAATTTCCTGGCAAAGCCTTGAGTCTCAGGTGCCCATGCTCTTCCTCCACTTCACTCCCACTCCAAGTCTCCGTTACAATCTACACTACATATCCTTCTTTTTTTTGGAAACATTTTTTATTGTGAAATGTATATACAGAAAAAAAGCAATGATTTTCAAAGTGCATTTATTTTTTATTTTTTAATTTTTTTTAACATAACAACATACAAACATGAACATTCTTACCATAAGATCATTCCATTCTTGGTATATAATCAATAACTCACAATATCATCACATAGTTGTATATTCATCACCATGATCATTTCTTAGAACATTTGCATCAGTTCAGAAAAAGAAATAAAAAGAAAAAACTCATACATACCATACCCCTTACCCCTCCCTCTCATTGATTGCTAGTATTTCCATCTACCCAACATATTTTAGCCTTTGTTTCCCCTATTTTTTCTATACCCCTTTATCACTTCCTTTCACTGATCACTAGCATTTCAATCTACTAAATTTATTTTTAACGTTTCCTCCCCCATTATTTATTTGTTTGTAATCCATATGTTTTATTCATCTGTCCATACCGTAGATAAAAGGAACATCAGACAAAATCAAAATACATTTTAAGAAATAGTTACAGAATAGATTTTAAAGTTTAGTGTGGGTTACCATTCAACATTTTCAGGTTTTTCCTTCTGGGTGCTCCAAAACACTGTAAGCAAAAAGAAATATCATTATGGTGATTCAGCAGTCATACCTGTTTGTTAAATCCTATCGTCTCTGTTATAAACACCTCTTCTCTTTTGACTACATAACCCTTTTGAAAGGATTTCTGTTGATTCTGTCCCATAACAGAGACTGGTCTTCTCTGGATCTCTTCATTTTTTAATTTTTGTTTATTTATTTATTTTTGGCATGGGCAG
The DNA here is from genome assembly GCF_023851605.1 of Tamandua tetradactyla. Classification (NCBI taxonomy): domain Eukaryota; kingdom Metazoa; phylum Chordata; class Mammalia; order Pilosa; family Myrmecophagidae; genus Tamandua; species Tamandua tetradactyla. The sequence continues at coordinate 18,759,470 of NC_135345.1, forward strand.
CCTCTGGGAATCAAACCTGAGTATCTGGCACAGAAGGTGAGAATTCTGCCACTGAGCCACTGGTGTACCACCCTCTCTGGATCTCTTTAGTGCCCTAATCTAAACTCTGTCTAAACTCTGTTTATTTGGGTGATATTCCAGTGCACACTGCCTCACCTGAGTAAGTGACAAATAGAAATGCTCTGACTCAGAACACTGATTTCTGGATGCCTTCTGGCAGGGACTCATTCATGAAAACCATATTACTTTGGAATTTTAAACTGTATCTATCAAAAAGTTACCACAGGCCCAACTATATTAGGGCATACAGATTTTCATTTGATTTTAACTTTAACAAATTTACACAGGCTTAATGAGCTTTTCAAATGGTTCTGGTATTTCTCTCAGACAAGATAAAATAAATCTCTCCGATGCTTTCCTCCAAAAGCAATATAAGTGCTATGCCAGTATGTCCAGGTGGCCTGAAAATACAGCAGCTTTGTGAATCACAAAGACAAAGAGGGAACTTACATTTGATGAGCTTTCTGCTAGGTTCTTGCCATAAAATCTTGTAAAATCTTTGCTTCTCTCTTGTAATTTAGCTGTTATGATTATTCTCGTTTTACAGATGAGGAAACTAAGTTTAACATGATTTCTATGATTTGTCCAAGTTCACACAACAAATAGGTAGTAGGGTCTGGAATTTTCCCACAGGTCTGACTTTCCTCAAAGCTCCTACTCTTAGAGAAATAGAACCAAATGGTGAAACGTGGACAGTCTGGCTGTGACTGGACTCCTGGTTCTTCCACAGTGCTGTTATCAATGAAATGAGAGTAAAAATATCTCACTGAGTTGTTGAATTTTGTTAAATAATTCATAATGAGAGCTAATGTTTATCCACTTCCTGGTATTGTTTGAAGTATTTGACATAGTTTATCTAATGACAATCTTATGCCATAGGGGTGAATATTATACAAATTTTATAGCTCCAGAAACTGAATTATAGACAGTTCAAATGATTTTTGCCTGAAATCTTACAGTAAGAAGTGGAGAAACCTGGCTCCATGTTCTTATTTACCTTTACATGTATAAACTTACTCTAGTATACCTTTGGTATATTTTAGGCTATATTAGGCATTCAAAAAATGTTAATCTGGTTTCTTTTGGGGCTGTTGAGAATGTTTTGGTGATGGATGGTCATGGTGACAGCAAAACATTGTAAATGCTCTCTATACCATTGAATTGTATGCATACTTTGAAATGTTAAAATGGGAATTTTTATGTTGTATATAAGTTACTCCAATAAAACTTAAAAATTTAAAAAAATTGCTGGTCTCTCTGTCTCCATCTGTTCATTGCTTATAAAGATTTCAAGCAATAAATATGGCATATTTATACCAACTTTCTATGTACAAGTACAATGTGGTGTTTAAGATCACAGCAAATAGCAAGTAAAATGAAGATATTCAAATCAATACTGGTAGATTAGAAATCAGTAAAACATTTTAACTCCTAGAGATATGGGCACTCCCAATTTTATTCCTGCTCATTTGATGTTTTCTTTTTCAAAGTGCTTTATAGTGTGTAAAATTAGTAATAATCAGAATTTGTCTCAGCAAAGTCTTGCATCATAATGTCCATACTCCCTCCCCTATCAATGTTGAGAAATCCATACTTTAAATAGGTTTCTCCAACTCCTCAGTTCATGCATTTTAAAAGCTGTTGGTGAGTTCTGACTGCAAGTAAATTGTCTGGAGGATCCTAAAGCACCGTTACTGTGGTGCCTCCTTGGCTAACAGTGATGACCCAGCGACCCGTTCGATGGTTGGTCTCCAAGGAGTGACAGCTTGAGATATAGCATATGTGCTTGGAGAGCTTTCGAGAGAGACAGCAGACTGCATTTTTGGCCTTATTGTTTCAAAATGCCAAGGCATCCTGGGGACATGACTATTAACAATAGAGCCTGCCATTGTTTTGCTGTTATTTTTTCTCAAGCCTTCCTGACTGACAGTCCCTGGGGAGAGTGAATTATTGTCCTTAACTTGTAACTTAACTGCTCCTTTTGTCATTCTGCATAATTGCTGTCACCCAGGTAAAATTAAGTTGTTTTTCTCCCTGGTAAATTCTCCCACACTCGATTTGGAGCCCTTCAGGCAAGACAGGCAGTGGGGAACCTGGGCAGATAATGTGGCTAGCAAATGTAATTCCTTGAAAGGGAGAGTATTTGAAAGTCTGTCTCTGAAAACAAATGCCAGCACAGTGAAGACACCAGTTTAAATAACTAAAGTTACCTGTTATTTAGGCATCACACAAATTGTTTTACAAAAGTGTATACCACAGAGTGTTGTGGAGATTGAAGCTTAAATTGTGAAGGTTAAATTAGTTAATACAGAAAATGTGCTTAGCCCAGTGGATGGCATATAGTAAAAGCTCAGGGTTTGTTAGCTTTTATTACTGTGTGACTTTATGCTGTTTAACCATTACAGCCACCTTTTAAGGTAGGTATTGTTAATTCCATTTTACAGATGAGAAAACTGAATTTTATTGAAGCTGGTATTTAGAACTTAGTGGGTTTGACATTAAAGCAGATAGGCTTGACTTCTGAAATGACATTCTAGATACACTCAGTGATTTTTGTCATGTGAGCTATCGAGAGAGCTGGTCACCCAGGGAATAGGAACAATCATGGGACTGATTTCTGGATTATCAGGTTGTAGCAGATAACTCCATTATTTGAGTGAATTGTTCCATTTTAAATGGATTGATTGTAGTCATGAAGAGAAAATTTACAAATACTGACTTTGATGCAATATTTTTTGCTTTTCTGAGATGTGCTGGTAACCTGATGTGTTTTTTACAGTCAAAATAAGCTATATTTTCATAAAACTAAAATAATTGGTTAAACACAATCATCAACTTGACAAATAACTGTTATGATGCTTTCTTTGTTTTCATGAAGGGCCTGATGATATTAATCATAATGTCTATCACAATAGTAATAGAAACTATAGCAGCCACAAAAATGATGCTAATAACAATAACAGAAATAACAAGAGTGGCTATCATTTTTAAGCATTTCTTATATGCCAAGTTTTTCTGAGAACTTACCATAAATTATCACATTTAATACTCATTGGACAGGTATTATTATTATTATCCCTGATTTATGTAACATAAAACTGAGGCTCAGATGCCAAAAGTTACAGCTACTAAATCTGAGATACAATTTGAATCCAGGCAGTGAGACTCCTGATTTGAGCTCTTACACAGGTGGTAAATGATAAAGGAATCAACCCAACACTCCGTTTTTCTCATATTTATACTCCTTTCTTTTCTCTGAATCATTAGTGATTACAGATACCACGTGAAATCTGGCTTCGGCTCTACTCACATTTGGTTAGATTTACTATAAAGCTAGGTAGTGCACATCCATTCTATTTTAGAAAGCAGCATTTTCTTAGGCTTTTGTAGGATCCATATTGGCACCACTTAAATAAAGAAATCAGAGTAAGTATAAGGACCAAATTATTGTGTCAATGATTCTCGGTTGTGTCTGAAAGGGCAGAGAAAGTTGACACAGGTGATAGTAGAATTCAGGGCTAGAAGCTAGGACATTTCTTTGGGACCATTTTAGTATTTCTAGAAAAGGCATGAACATTGAAAAATCACATTCATATGACATTGTTTTCATTATACATAAATGATAAAAATTAAAGCTCAGCAAAGTCTTTTTTAAAAAAGAAGCTGAACAAATGGATTTGTACTCAGAGACCGGCTATTTTGGGGGGCAAATTAATTCAGCTGTGCCTCAAATTGCTCATCTTTTAATACGGGGATTCTGATACCTCTATTGCAAGTATAGTTTCTGACATCTGGTAGGAACTCTGTAATTGGAATCTCTTCTAATGATAATAATAATGGTCATCATAATCTTCTATTCTAAAAAAAATTAAAGTAATATTCACTCAGTGGCAAAAAAAGTTTAGTTATCTTGATAAATTCAGATCTACTTTAATTGATTCCCCATAATCTACCCAATATCTCTTTCTATGAGTGCTGAAATTGTAAATATACTCTACTTTATTCCTTTCTCACTCTCTCTTTCTCTTTTGTTTATCACTTCAGTTATTGCTTCATAGCTCTATCTCCTCAAGGTACTCAAAACAGGAGACTGCAATTTTTACAGCATAAGTTACATGTTTTGTGAAAACAAGACAAATTTTAATTTCTATGTTCACTAGGAGAAAGCAGGCATTGTGATCTATACGTTTTGGGATGACATTCCTCAAAAGTAGTTTTAAAATGCACAGTTTTGACCTGTATTGCTGAGCTTTATAAAGAAGCCTGAAGATCAGCCTGTCTTGCTTGGGAGGTATGTTGGGTTGTACCTTCCAGCCACATTCTTTGAGGGGTTAAAGTCATTATAAGAAGTGCCTGAGAACAATTCATCCCAGGCATCTGTTGGATGTGATAACTGCATTTTCTCCTAGTCTAGATCTTACATGTGAGGGCCCAACAATTTGCAACTCTCTTGGCAGTTGTAGGGAGGAGTTAATGATTTTTAACGTAGGACATAAGTCAAGTATTATTTATCTGTCTAAATTTTTCAAATACAAGCAACTCAGTGTTATTGAGTCCTGCTGAGCTTGAAGCTGTCTTGCCTATCTGACTTCCATGGGGAAGAGCTTCAGATAATTTCTGTAGAGGCAGGAAAGGCCTATCCCATCACCAAAACTCAGAGGTAAGAGAAGAGGAGAGACACTATTTTAAACCCCTCTTCTCCATCATTAAGGACAAACAAATGTCCTTTGACTTCTGAAGACATTGTTTCCACAAGCAACAACAGCACATTTTGGGTTAGGAAAAGCCAATCCTACCCTCTGCCCCAGCCCTTCACAAGACCTCTTGATTTCTAAAGCTGGCTTTGAAGCACCTGGTTCTCCAGGAGTTTGAAATGTGTCAAACAGCCTGGACGCTGCCTCCCAAGTATGGGAATGGTAACCTCTTCCAGGCCGCCATCCTTGCTCTAGTCTATCCCATACTCCCCTGAGCTGCAGCCCAGATAGAGTCCGCTGCTCTCTTCACAATCTTGTACAGCTCCTGAAGCCCTCAGTTAAACTGACAACAGGTGACATTTGGATGGCAGAAAACTGCAGAATAACGCTCATCTTTGGTTCAGTTCTATTGAAATTTTCTCTGAGAAAAAGCTTATTAGGGAGCAGGAGTGAAGAAAGGAAAAGGAAGCCCTTTGTGAGTATAGTGGCAGAGTCAATGCCCTCAAAAACCTGCTGTTAAAAAGCAGTGGAGGTTTGGGAAGGTGTTACAGTTTTAGTTTTCAACCAAACCATGCTGCTGAGGGATTTGACTGCTGGGAGGGGGCACATTTGTCAGATTTTTCACTTCAATCTGGGCTTATAGTGTTGGTAAACAAAATGTCTAGATGGATATGAATTGCTCTGGTGTCCGGTGGTTTCAGGGGCAGGGGTTTACCTTACAGTTTCACAAGTCCTCCTCTTGCATATAACAGCTTTGCGTTGAGTGAAGCTATTCCAGACCTATTACCCTAGAGAAAAACAGCTGAAACTTCAATTTGCCTATTGAAAAGTGAATGCACAGTTGTCAGGAGGAGGCAAAAATTTAGTCCACATCAAGAAATGTGTTTCAGAGAAATTTGGTGTTTCTGTCTACTGGGTGTGTTCAGTGCAAATGTTAGGACATAATAGGGGCATGATAAATAGCTGTTAATGGAATGCATGCACTATTTATACAACACAGCTTATATTTCTGCCCTTGTTCTAAGAAAGGGGTTAGTAATGGATCTATGTGATATAAGGAAAGCTAATTAGAAAGCAAGTTATAGAGGAAACCAGCCCAACTTAGGTGTTCAACATGTGTTTTGGAGAACTTAAAAACTCACTATTAAAACATTTTGCCCATGAAGTTATTTTATGCTGCTTTCCTTTCCTCCCAGACACAAGCAGAACATTTACTATATATATTGTTATATATATTTTTATTTGTGTATGGTATATAAATATATGGTTTGTAGATAAATATGTATATATGTGAATATAGTGTCATATATATACATATGGCAAACTACTGACATTTTCTTTAGAGGAAAGAATTTCAATGGCAATCTGTTTCTGGGTCTGTCTAGAACAATTGTTTAAGTCATAATTAAAACATTTTCCTTAGTTTGGGAGAAGAGAAGAATTGAGCGTGTAGCTGTCCAGCTGAGAGGAACAGCCCTTTGGAGGGGAGGTGACATTCTTTCTGTCCATAAATCAGTGGCTTAATCCTTAGCAACAGACACTAATCATTGCCACCGGCTTTCCAACTGAGTTAAACCAACATGGTGACATGAAGATTGTCAGAGAAATGTTCTGTTCAAATATTGATTAAATCCTACACATCATTACCCCATTTTTAAGGTCAAAATGAACAGAAATTAGTGCGGTCTCCCAGCATCCTAATGAAATCTTTTTAGAAAAGAGTTCTGGTGGTGGGGGTGGGTGGGGGGGGAGTGATATTTGTCTTATCTTGAACAGCATCAGTTGATTTCCTTTTATTAGACCATAATATGTACACACTTAAAGTTTTCCTCCTTGCTTTTGCTTCTAAGGAGCTCAGAACCAATTCCTTACTCCATTACAGACTTCATAAAGGCAAAGGACTTTTGTTTTTCATGCTCTTTATTCCTTTTTGCTTACTGAAGGCTTCATATATAAAACATTCAAAATTATTTTCCCATTTCTATTTTAACGGTTTTATTCATGTGTAGTGGTGATGGTGGACTTGTAAATGATCAAACATTTTTGAACTATGTGATCTTTAAAAAATTGCATTTTGAATTATAAGCTACCCTTAAATCATTATTAGCTATGGGACATTTGGTAAGAAGTCCCGAAACTTTTCCAAAACATTTGGCAAAGAAGTTCCAAGACTTCTCTGTGCTTTTCTTTACTCACTTGTAAAGTGGGGGTAATAATATTTCTCTTATACTGTTGTGATGAGGATTAAATGAAATAATTCATGCAAAATATTAGTCGCCAAGTACAACCTTTACCAATAATTCTGAATCCTTTAATGCTATTACAATTATTTAACCAGCATTAGATTCCCAGGGCCTCAGGAATGTCACGTAAGAGTTGTAGCAGGCACAGTCTTTGTCTTTGGGATCTTCTAAGCCTGGGATGCCCTTCTGTTATCTTCCTTAAACACCCTTTACCTTCACCTTTACAAAGCTTTCCTGCCTCCTTCACACCAAGTAGAATTGAATTATCCATCCTTGGTGTTACCATGGCATTGTACATATAAAAGCATTTTTCAACCTTAGCACTATTGACATTTGGGACTGAATCATTCCTTTTTGGGGGGACTATCTTGTTCATTGTAGAATATTTATCAGCATCCCTGGTCACTACCCACTAGATGACAATCGCATCCTCCCAGTTGGCCAGACTTCATCAAATGTGGCAGATAAAATCACCCCTGGTTGAGAAACACTGGAGTAAGCCTCTATTGCACCACAAAGAACACTTTATTACTTATTTTATCTAGCAAACATTATATAACACATACAATGTATCAGATGTTTTTCTAAAAATGATATACATATATTAATATTAGTAGCTATAAGGTAGGTACCCAGTTTACACTGAAGAAAGTGAGGCACAGACAAGCTGTAACAGAGAAATAAGGATTCAAGGGATGATTTTGATTACTGAATCATTATACAGATATTCCTTTCTGCTCTCTGATATATTGGAGTAGACAGCGGGGAAATTCCTGGGATCTCTAAATTGAAACCCAGCTGCATTGATTTCTGATAATGATTGTATAGCCTTTATCTTCTGCAACTTGTGATTGTGAAAACCTTGTGACTAACCTTCATTTGTATCCAGTTATCCAGTTTTTCAAGTTGTCATCACTAAAGACAGTGCCCAATGTTTATTAAGAAGAGTCTTGGGTCGCCCAGAGCTAACCCACCCCAAGTCTAAAGTACTCTTGATAATCGAGATTGGATCTAACTAAAAAGAGCCCACCTGACATATGCATTAGCTTAGACTTTAACCTACAAGTCACCTATAACTCACTCTGCCATTTTCTTACATATGTTTCTGTGACTAAGCATGTAATCAATCTGCACATGCTTAATTAGATGACCTCTATTACATCATCTGGGACCATTGTGCTCATTATCCTAAACCCTGCCCATCTTTTAGTTCTATAAAATTATCAGAATTACTGCAGCTTGGGTAGACCACCAGACCATCTACTCTCTTACTGCATGCCCAGTTATAAACTCTTTCTAAGTTTGTAACAGAGAAACAGGTTGTCTCAAGAATTGGTTACTGAGCATGCTAGGCAAAGGAATCCATGGCCTTTGTCAGGTAACAAAGCTACATGACTTGTCCAAGCTAATAAATGACAGAGTGGGGATTTATATTAAGGCAGTTTGTTTCCAGAGTCCTGCTCCAAGCCACAAGCTAAATTCCCTCTTATGTGAATGAATTTGGACTTCTCCTATATAGTTTAAGTTCTGGGTGTTGGGGATGGGACTTGGAGACTGCAATTATCTTTTATTCTACAGACTCCAGCACAGTATAAATGTCAAGCATGGAATGTTTTATGTCACAGAATTTAAGAATACAGAAGGAACTTAGAGATTCCAGTTCAATGTCTGAACTAATTTCTAGGTGAGGAAACTGTAAGACAAGGAGATTAAATGATTTCCCATGATTACAAAGATAGCAGAGGCAAGATGGGATTCAAGACCTTCTGACTTGCAATTCAATGCCCTTTATCATCTTTCATGTCATTTTCCCTTCTTTGACTATTCTAACCTCATTATAAAAAAAAAAAAAGATCCATGTTTCATTGCCCTTTTCTTTCCTTCCTAAAATTATTTTGGATATTCACTAAAAATCTACACTGTATGGTTTATTTACCCTACTCTTTTTCATCCATGACAGAGAAATTTAAACCTCAAAAAATTCAATACCACTACTAACCAATTCTTGGCCATCAACACTAATTCTTCAAATTATTCTAAGTTCTTCAACTGTGACCATTAGATTTTGTTTCTTCCACAGACAAATTTCCTGAAGTTCTACGTGAATCATATTTCGTTTACTGACATGAGGAATATTCAATGACTGGCTTCTAAGATATCAGATACAGTGGTAGAATTATTATAGAAGAAAGAACATTCCAAGTTTTCACTACACTCTCATGATCGTTTAAATGATTGTTCTTTGATGTGTCAATGACAAAAAGCATTTGTGTGACAGCTGTTATGATTCATACAACATTTAATCATATGAAACTATGAAGAATCATAAAACATTTTAAGAATTTAAATATGCACAATTTTATCAATAAGGCTGGGTCATAACTGAGTGATGTCATCAAAATTAATTTTACTTGCAAGCAGATAATTTTCACCTAAATTTTATGTGATCTGTGGGATACCCAGAAGGTCCTTTTCACTTCCTCTAAGTATCTGCCTGCTCAACACCCATAGTCTCTTAAATTCCAACATTGATGAATGAGTCATTTTTCATGCTATGTTCTTTTAAAAGTCAGTAGCTCTGGGAAGGAGGTTCTAATTAAAATTAATTCAGACCAAGGTATTAACAGCAGGGCACATTGGGAAAAAAATTCTGGATTTAAAGTTAAAAGATTTAGTAACTGGCTTTGTTGCTTTGAATGAGTTACTTAGCCTCACTCAGCTTGAGTTTCTTCAACTGGAAAGCAAAAATGTTGAAACTGACCTACACTTGCTTATTGTGAGCATTAAATAAAGTGATGTAAATGTAGATATTTTTTAAAGACTAATATTGATATGTTTTCCAGCTTTTAGGACATTCTTTACACCAAAAGCCCAGGACATAAGATCACTGAATGCCAGGGATCGAGACGTTTAAAATAGACTCCTTGGACTTTAAAGTTTTAGCTATCATAATTCCTGCATTTATACATTTAAAAAAATGATAATGCACTTATAGTATTGTGAAGAATTTGAGAGAAAATTGAAGGCCAACTGACTAATAGCAGAACTGCCAAAAGGTTTCTCAAATGATCAGCTACCTTTAAACTATTACAATCTCTACCAATTATGCATGTTTCTTGGTTTCCCTTTTGTATTTGAGAAAATAACGAGACATTATTCAGTTCCTGATTGACTTTTGCAATTCAAAATGGTATTACATTACTATATTAACTCAGAGATGTGACACTGAAAACCATCTATTACATGGATAACACTGATGTAATAACCAGATTGATTGCAGGGATAGGAATATATGTTTTTGGAAACCAACATATGAATGCCCTAGTGACAGGCTATCTAAATACTAAAAGTAAAGAAAACTGATTTATAATTAATCCAGAGATGGTTACCTACACACATAGTTGTCAAGTCTCAGTGAAGGTCCTGCCTTCTCTCCCTCTGTAAAATCAAACTATCAAAGACAGGCTGACCTGACCAGACATTGTTAAGCACCAGTGTTACCATTTGGAAGATTATTCCCAATCAATAGCTACCACCTAGATTAGGCATAGTGGACCATTGATCACTTCTCTCCATCTAGAATCATGGTCATTTGTCATTACTAGCTATTCTGTCCTGCCAGGCAATTTTACAAACCTTGTCTCATTTAACTTTCCCAACAAAGCAGTGAGAGGCAGGGATTATGACCATCTCTATATTACTGATGGGGTTACTGAAGCTATAGAAACTAAATCGGTAGGGTGAATATGGAGCTGAAATTCAAACTTTGGTGTTCTTGCTTTAAGTAAGCATTTTATAAGTATCACACACAATCAGGAGTGAATGAACCTCAGAATACCCCATGGTAAATCCTAACACTATTTTAAATCTCAGCACAGGGGCTTGTTCCATGACTGTTGGGGATAGAATCATGTACCCTACAAAAGATATGTTCAAATGCTAACTCCCAGTCTTCTGGGTGTGAACCCATTTATGAACAGGACATTTGAAGAAGTTATTATTAGTTAAGGTGTGAACTCATTTGTAAATAGGATCTTCAAAGTTCCAATCTAGATGAGGCCAAATTGAATCAGAGTGGGCCTTAATCCATATGATCTGAGACCTATAAGCAGAGGAAATTTAGACACAGTCCATCTGTAAAAGTCAGAAGAAGCCAGAGAATGAAGCAGATCATCATGTGATGGAGGCAGAGATGCAAGGAAGAAACCCCAAGGCTTGCAGCAAGTCAGCATTAAAAAGCTATAGTTTCAGGGTGGGCCACAGTGGCTCAGCAGGCAGAGTTCTCACCTACCATGCCAGAGACCCAGATTTGATTTCCAGTGCCTGCCCATGCAAAAAAAAGAAAAAGGCTATAATCTCTGGGAGAAAGCATGGTCTGCTAAGACCTAGACTTTGGATTTCTGGCCTCCAAAACTGTGAGAGAATACACGCCTGTTGTATAAGCCAACCACAGTGTGTCATTTGTTTTAGCAGCCCTTAGAAACTAATACCTAACCTTAATCCCTTGAACTATAGTTCTTTATTTAAACTTCTCTCATTTTTTATATGATTTACAAACACCTTCCTCACTAGAATTAAAGTTGTAGTATTTCCCACAATTCCAAACATTTCATCTTTACACATATTCATTCAGTCAGTCATTCTTTTAAACTTCCCAAGTTTGAACACCAGAAATACAGAAATAAATGGAATGGGCAAACTCCTGTGGTTCTAACCCCAAAGTTTGTTAAATTTATGAAATGTAGCCTTCCCTGACTATTTTAGTTACTTTCTCAATCTCTACAGATATAAATTACCCTTTCAGAGCTCCTTGGGCTCACATGTTTTTAATTTGAAGATTTTTTTTTTTTTTGCTACCAAGTATGTATTTCCAGCAAGTGATATTCAAGGACTGGGAAATAAATTCTCACATGGTAAAACCTTTTGTCACCTATTTCAAAGACAATATCCGTGTTCCTCTTCCATCTCATTTTTGCTTTTACAGCCATATATGTGTCTATATTTGTTAGAATTGTGGTCACTGACACAGATAATCAGCCCAGTATGTGAAAGGAGTTTTCTGAATTTTCACCAGGCTGGAGAAGATTTCACTGGGTGAAATTCACCCTGTGTTCACATAAAATTCTGGTGATTGCAGCTAGTAAATTTTCAGGTTTGCTTTCTAAAATATTCACTCATATGAAGAACATGCTCACACCCTAAGTTTTATTTGTTTGGTCTATTATGTTTCTTGCCACTGCTTTTTTTTTAAAGAAATAAACTTCCTATTTGTAATACCTTTAGATTTACAGAAAAGTTGCAGAAATAATAGACAAAGTTCCTCTTATCCAATTTCTACCTTTGTTAACAACTTACATTTCCATGGTACATTTGTCAAAACTAAGAAACTGACATTGGAAGTTCAGAGTTAATTCTGATTTCAAAAGTTTTCTGTTAACATCCTCTTTCTATTTCAGTATGCAATCCAAGGTACTATATTGCATTTAGTTGCCACATTTCCCCAGTCTCCTCTGGTTTAAGAGACTATTCTTATTTTTTCTTGTTTTCCATGACCTTGACAATTGAGGAATAATGGCCAGGTATCTCCCAGAATTCCCCCATCTGGATTTGTCTGATGTTTGTCTCAATTAAACTGGGGTTATGGGTTTGAAGGAAGAATACTAAGAGGCGAAATGCCCTTTCTTATAATATCATAACATAGGCAGTATGTGATATCTATATGACATTGCTGGTGATGTTAACCATCATCACTTGGCTAATCCAGTGTTTTCCATGAGGATAAAAAATAAATAAATAATAGGGGGACTAAAGGGTAAAACATTGGATAGATTGAAATGCTGGTGGTCAATGAGGGGAAGGGTGGGGTGTGGGATGTGTTAGTTTTTTCTTTTTTCTTTCTATTTCTTTTTCTGGAGTGATGCATATGTCCTAGAAATTATTATGGTGATAAATGCACAACTGTGTGATGATATTGTGAGCCATTGATTATATGCCGTGTATGGACTGTGTAGGTGTGAAGATTTCTCAAAAAAAATTTTTTAAAAATATATAAAATATATAGAATTTTCCAGTTTCCTCCAGTGTGCAGCTACTATTTTTCCCTTTCCTTGTCCTATTCTTTGGAAGAGGGTCACTCATGATGCAGAGAGGGAACTAATCTCCCTCTTCCTCAGGAGAATTGGAATTAGAATTCTTCTTTAAGGAAGATAGTCTCTTCATTCCTAATGATTTATTTATTCAATTGTTTATTCATAGTGATATCAAGCCATGTATTTATTTTATACTGTGTATTTTAATACAATGCTACATTATTTATTTTGTTGCTCAAGCTGTTTCAACTTTGGCCATTGGAACTGTTTTCAGGTTCTGCTACTGCTATTTATTTCATGCACAAAGTAAATTTTCCAACCACTGTCTATTTTGAGAATTAATACAGCCAATAGTTGATTAAGCTGTGTAAAACAACATAGAAATGTGTAAGAATAATACAAGTGAAACCATCTGCTAGAATCAGAGGACTATGAGAGCAGTACCATTTTTTTGTTTCACTGTCGGATCTCCAGTGCCTAGAACCATGTATGGTATTAGAAAATGCTCCCTAACTCTTTGTGAATGCATTTTTGAGGAGAACTACATTTCCGTAAATTTTTAAAACCATTTCATCTTATGATTATCCTAACTTTGGCTGTCTCTTTTTCAGCTAAATTCAGTCACACAAATACATGTGTACATGCATGCAAACATAGATTCCTAGTAGGGCAGTGGCACAGTCTATACTTTCTGCCACCTCTTACTCTCTCCTCTCTGTCACTTAATTTTGCAAACATCAGAATCCTCAATCTAGTTTTTTCCAGTCTCTTCCCTTCCATCTTTCTTACTTTCATTCTGTAGCGACCATTGTTTCACTCACCATTCCTGGAGGGGAATATTGCCAAATCGAAGGCAGTATCTTCTAGAGATCTATAAGCTTGATTATAGGGACAGGATGATCCATATTGCAATAAACAAGAAGTGTTATGTGTTGTCAAAGTATTGAGCATAGAACCTGTCTTTAAATGCCTATCATGTGCTTGGAACTGTTAATTTACAAAAGGACACTCTGCATCCCACCGCTCCCAAGAATTCTGTGAGAGCTGGCTTTGGTTGTGTTTGCCCAAAGGAAGTACAGCAGATATTTAGGACAGAAATTTATATTAATGGAGAGGACATGAGCTTTGAGGTCATGGACATCCAGGAGTGAATCCTGACTCTACAACTCATTAATGCCTAATAGACTTTCAGGCTTCTCCAGTTTCTTCATTTGTAAAATTGTACAAATAGTGTTGGAAGGATTAAATTAGGTCATGTGCTCAAAAATAGTGTTGCTTATTTTAGAAAAAAACACGACTAAAAATGAGTAATGCTTTTTGCACATATTAAAAGGGAATCAGATTTGTGCCTCATTACAGAGATGCTATTTTCATTACACATTTCTGAAGCTATGATTAGATGAAACTCATCCTTGATCTACTGGGTTGGAACAATAATCAGGCATAATGCTCTGGGCGACAATGGGATTTAGCCCCCTTAGGGATTTAGCCCATTATTCATTCGTTCTACTAATATTGACTGACCACTTACTATGTGCCAGAGTGTGTTCTGGTTGCTCTTTGTTTTCGGCTCTTTGCAAACATCATTTCCCATACAGTTGAAGTTGGTGCTAATAAAAAATAATCAAGCTACAAATTATAAATGTTTACTAATCAGACTATTACTTCACAAGTGATGATTTATAAAATAAAAAGTGAAATTTAAAAAAAATCTGAGCACAGTAAAAGTTATATTTGCATGGATACTAATGGAAGGTCACTCAAGCTTTCTATTAAGAAAGGGGGATTCTCCATAGAGGACAATCATTTGTGTCAGATAAGCACTGAAATTTTATATGAAAAGCATCTGAGTAGAACCTGAATTTTCTATAAAATTTATGGATCTTTTTTCCTGAATTTGAAAAAAAAGTACGTTCCAATTCTGGAGCAAAAAGATTATGGCAAAAGATGGATTCAGTACCCTATTTCTGGTCTTAGTCAAAATAATCTTTCTCATGCCCTCCTGCAACTCTGAGGCTTTGTCTCTACTCGAAAAGACCCTTAATTGTGCAAATCTATTAACATGCTCATATTTCAACAATAATTTGCTTTGGAAAATATGTCTATAAAGTAGGCATGGTGTTTGAGGATCAGCAGCTGTTCTAGTTTGCTAGCTGCTGGAATGCAACATACCAGAAACAGAATGGCTCTTAAAAAGGGGAATTTAATAAATTGCTAGTTTATAGTTCTAAGGCCAAGAAAATGTTCCAGTTAGAACAAGTCTATAGAAATGTCCAATCAAAGGTATCCATGGAAAGATACCTAGGTTCAAGAAGGCCAATGAAGTTCGGGGTTTCTCTCTCAAGTGAGAAGGCACATGGTGAACAGGGTCACAGTTTCTCTCTCATCTGGAAGAGCACATGGTGAATACGGCATCATCTGCTAGCTTTCTCTCCTGGCTTCCTGTTTCATGAAGCTCCCCAGCAGGCATTTTCCTTCTTCATCTCCAAAGGTCGCTGGCTCGTGGACTCTCCTCTTTGTGGTGCTGCAGCATTCTCTGTTCTCTCCGAATCTCTATCCTTCTCCAAAATGTTTCCTCTTTTATAGAACTTCAGAAACTAATCAAGACCCACCCAAATGGGTGGAGACATGTCTCTACCTAATCCAGTTTAACAACCACTCTTGATTAAATCACATCTCCGGGGAGATGATCTAATTACAGTTTCAAACATGCAATGCTGAATAGGAATTAAAAGAAACAGCTGCCTTTACCAAATGGGATTAGGATTAAAACATGGCTTTTCTAGGGGACAGGCATTCTTTCAAACCAGCACAGCATCCCTTTTGAATTTTCATCTGCTGCCATTCATCCGCAAAAGTGACAAGAAGAGAAAGATAAACTTGAATTTGTTTGGAAGAAAGAGACATGAATTATAAACTATTTAGATTAATGGAATAAGGATGTGTAATTTTATTATTAAAAGTGAGATCTTAGTGCAGAGCTTCAGGCAAACCAAGTCCTCAAATGAATGTCCAAAATTTCCATAATTATTATTATGATAATTGGTGGTAATGATGGCAATGACATGAGAGCCATATGTGTAACATGATCTTCCTAAATCCTCCTCTCCTTCAATTCTGTAACTGGTTTATTCTCCAACTTTTTCCAAAATATTCTTCCTTTTTTCAATTATTTTCCCTCCTCTTATTGTAATATGACTGACACTTAGATTCTTTGCAGAGAATCTAGAGGGAGCTTTGATACAGAATAAGAGCACACTGGCAAATATAGATATATAGTGAAAATTAAAATGAGCTCTGGAGTCAAATGGAGCCAGGCTGGGATTCCCCTCCATCATTTGTTATCCCTGCAGCCCTGCACATGTCTCTTAATCTGTTAATCCTCAGATTCCTCATGTGTAAAGGAGGAAAACCACACCCATTTCTCAGGATTAATATGAAAGTTCACAAAGATACAGAACTTAGAAGAATCAAGAAAATGAACGGCAAATAGTTCAAATAGAAAAATTAAGAAAAGACATCAAAAGATATTTCGCAAAAGAAGAAACATAAATGAGTTAAATATATGCCAGGATATTTCAGTTTCATTAGTAATACAGAAAATGCAAATAAAACCATAATGGGGTACAATTCAACACACAATGGACTGGCATTTTTCAAAATATTAAATACTGGTGAGAGTGGGGGTTCTCATACCCTGGTGTGGAGTGAATTGATACACTATTTTGGAAAACAAACTGTCATTAACTAGTAGAGGTGAAGATTTCATACCATAGGACCTAACAGTTTTGAAACCCAGTGTTTAACTAAAAGAACTATTTTGGAGAAATAGAGAATAGAAAAAAGACACTTTGATTTTTTTAATCACCATTCATATGCCAGGGGATTTATGATGTCCTTTATTCTCAGATTCTGTAAATGTGACTCTTAACCCAAGATAAAATATTCATGTGGTACAATCCTTGCAGATCATACTCTAGAGTACCATTTACAACTGGGTGATTTAATTAAGTCCTGGCCTTTGTACAAGAGTGTCAGTTGTTCATCCAGGCCTGATGGAATGTCATCATCAGAAAGGTCGGGGGAAATCAGTGGAGAGAGCTGCTTTACATCTATCTCAGGTGTAAATGAAACTCTAGGATTAGCCTCAGCTGTAATTTAGTTAGTGGGTCTCCTTTCCAACAAGGTTATAAATTACTCTTCCAATAAAGTTTATTGATAAATGAACTAGTTTCTAATTACGTGTTTCGGGAATTTGGCTCTAGATCCTAGACCTTTTTCCTGCCTCTCTTTGCAAGATACTATTGAAATTGGTGATAGGAGATGGATATATATGAAATTATGAATACTATGCAGCCATATATTTCCAAAATAAAATACTTCTAAATCAAGTTTATTAATAAAGCTCCATGTAATAGATTTACTGGACAAACAGTGCTCCTCCCTCATGGTATGAAACATACTGACGTCCATAATGCTTTCGATACTCGGGGTTTGAAGTCTCTTCTCTAATTTGTGATCTGCTGGCACGCTAACCTATTGAGCTCTATGCTGAACCCACAGCTAGTTTTCTTTGTTTCTGAACATAATTATGTCAGTATTTCCTGTCATTGTATATTAAATATTTTACAAATTAAATTTATGTGTGAGGTGAGTTATTAAAATGAAAACCATGTTCATTACTTATGAAAGACTCCATAGAGCTCCATAAAGTAATGTAAAATAGATGTACGTGAGACATTTGCCAAGAGAGCAGAAAGAATCAGAAAACTCTAGGGAGAGCAACAACCGACGGATGCGTTTCATGAATGCCTTCAATTCTTACCTCAATTTGAAGAATCTGGAATTTGAAATTTTATGTGATGCATTTTGGGTAAACTTACATAAGAAAGATAAAGGAAATGCAAGGTTGGACAAAGACTTGTAGTCTGTAGTGGATTGAATTGTGTACCCAACTTGGACATGTTCTTGGTCCTCATTTTGGTGGGAGTGGATTTATCATTTATAGGCTCTCCTGATGTAACTTCAGTTAAGGTGTGGTCCAGCTGAATCAGATTGGGCTTTAATACAGATTTCTGGAGTCTTTTCTAAATAGCGTGAAAGTCAGAGAGAGAGAAACCAAGGGGAGCAGCCAGAAACTGGAAGTCAACAGGACCTGAAGGAGAAAGGAGAGGACATTGCTATGCGATGGAGAAGTCAAGGACCAAGATTTTCTGGCAGCCAGGTCAGAACACCACAATCTTTGGGGAGAAAACATGGCCTTGCTAAGGCCTCAGTTCTGAACTTCAACTAACCTCAAAACTGTGAGCCAAAAAAATATCCATTGTTTAAACCAACCCAACATATGGTATTTGTTTTGCAGGAGGGAAACTAAGACATAACTTTTATATATTCTAAGTTAAAATGTCATGCTTCCCTATCGTATCCAGCCTTTTTAATTAATTGGTTGATTACACATCCTGAGGTTCAATACAAGGGATTTTACAATACTGATAAAATATCAATGTCTAATACAAACAGAATAAAGGGAGCAGTATTAGGCAGTACTGTAGGTGTAGACGTATGCAAAAATATTTTCTCAGCTAATTTTAAAATAATGGCCACCTATGGTAATGCTGACAACTATCCCTGGAGGTGTTCTAAAAAAAACTCAGAGGTCTAGGGCTGGACATAAGAATTTGCATTTCTAACAAGCTCCCAAATGACCTGATGCTGCTTTCCCAGTGAC
The DNA here is from genome assembly GCF_023851605.1 of Tamandua tetradactyla. NCBI lineage: Eukaryota > Metazoa > Chordata > Mammalia > Pilosa > Myrmecophagidae > Tamandua > Tamandua tetradactyla. Next base: position 18,778,284 of record NC_135345.1, read on the forward strand.
CATATACAGATTTGCTTTGCAGATGATTTTGTGAGTTAACTACTACTATAATTATCCCCATTTCACAAATGAGAAAATTGAGTGACAGATGAAGAGGGTAAGTAATTTTCCCAAGACTAAGACACAGTGAAAGGTGGGGCCAAGAGTTGAATCTTGCTTGGTCTAGTTGACAACAAAATTCACTCTCTTAACCACTGCGTATATTTCATCCTGACCTGTGTGCTACTCCCTTTTGAATTTAATTTGCGAATTGGGTTGTCAGTATGCCTGGGCGATTTGACCTACAAGCCACAAACTCCTGTTTCTTTTACCAAAAGAAACAGAGTGGTTGTGAAAACTGGGGGAATGAAACTCTGGTTACAGCATTCAGTGATCCTTGTTCTAGTGCCTAGAAGTGTAGAGTTTTAGACTTAGGCTGCCAGGGTTTGTGAGCTACTGGCAAGAATCCAGGAACTCCACAGGACTGAGAAGTCTGAATGGGCAGTATTTCTTTGTTGAATTCTTCAAACTAAAATTAATCACGACTAGACATTGTTTAGAAATTGTTGGGGTGTATACTTTCCAGTAATTGATTTGTTTCCACATGGACACCCTGTTTTCAATGTAAATGGCTTTCCTTAATGGGTTGCTTTTATTCCTCTTTGCATGTGCTAGGGGGCAGTGTGGTTTAATCATAGAGATAGTGTATTTCCTGAGGCCACAGTACTTTATTCTTTCTTTCTGGAATCTGTACGTAGCCTACAGGAGGATGGGGTTGGAGTGTCCTAGCACTCTTAGTGAACCCCAGCTTCTTAAACCAGCTCATCTTTTGCTTTTTTTTTTTCTTACTTCCCAAATATTACATTTCTCCAACTCAGGAACCCTGAGCAAACCTGATTTTTGGAAGGTCGCTTTATTAAAGCAAGGCAATGGCATGAAGAAGAAATTGCACGAAGTTAGAACTGAATATCTATTTAAAAATTAAAACAAAATAAAGGCAAAGCAAAGTAGAGGCCAACAATATATATGCTCCATTAGTAGGGTGTTTAGCTCCAAAGACTGTAGGGTGAGGTTTATGGGAAACTTAGTGAACTTTTAGGGCACTAAGCCACATATGACAATAGACTTACCTATTTTGGATATGCTAAGGACCCAGTCCTTGAAATAGAGGAGTACCAAAGGAAGAGAGATTATTATATTGTGAATTCAGAGCTCCATATCCAACTCGGTGCTTTATCATGATTGCGGTCATCTTTCTGTGCGCTCTCATGATTAATACACAAAGCATGTCTATTTATTCTTATTACTATTTGACCTTTGGGAGACCCATAGCCCACAGGCTGAAATTTATGTGAACACAAAGGACTTCTTTAATATTCAGTCATATTGTGTGATAGTTGAGTATACGGATTCTGAAATAAGACTGCCTGGATTTGAACACCATCCTCCAATCTTAAGCTGTATCATCTTAGGTAAGTGGGTTAACCTCTCTGGTCTCAGTTTCCTTCTCTATAAAATGGAGTTCATAGGGTTGATAAAAGGATTAAATGAATTCATGTGTGTAAATATTCAGAAAAGTGCTGGTACCTAGTAAGCACTATTCAAAATATGTATTAATTATTGTAATTGGTGTCCACAAAGTCAAAACTAAAAGGAAGGTTGATGAACCACCATTACCTCTTTTCCTAGGTCTTTACCCTGATGTTTTCACTTGCAATCTTCTCATTCTAATATGAGAAGAATAAATGAAAGGAGCCTAAGAAAAGGCAGCAGCTGTTCCAAGCCCTCTATTCTAGGCTTCCTTTGCTCTGAACTCCACACTGGTTTCTGCTTAGTCTAACAAGGAAAGGGGAAATCAGCTCCAGCCCTGTTTTGCTGCAGCAACCCCAAAAAGAAGCTTTGCAAAGAGAAACAGAGTTAAGTAGAACTTATTCAGTTGAAAGAAGAGCTTTTAAAATGTAATTCCTCTTTCTAAAGTTTTTTGCCTCCTAGTGGTCCAACTTTCTCTCCTAGGAATCTGCTTTGTCTATAACTGGTATCTTCTTCATCTACACTTTGATGGTGCCTATGTCCGGAGAGACTGTCTTTATGTTGAAGTATAAAAGGCACAGCCCAGAGTATGTGGTGGGCTGTGCTGAGTAGCTGTGTTTTTGTGGCAGCTTCACTGTCAACCCTGTGGTGGCCCTACTTCAAATTTGTCAGTAGAATGCTCTTTGCCAGCAATTTTCAGAGGTCTAGGAGTACAAACAGGGTATTGAGCTTATCCTATATACTCATCCACATAAAAGGAAAAAACAGTGGAATGCAAGGATAGCATCAGAGAAGCTGTTGATTGACACTTGCTGACTGTAGTATGAAATGTTTGAGATTTTGTCTTAAAGTCAACCAAATCAAGGACAGGATGCCTTGATTAAATGACTGTGATAAAGATAATATTGTCTGTGACTAACTGATCCATGCTACTGCAGATGATCATCCTACTCACATTATATTAAGGTGAATCAAGCTAAGTTCATTGGAATCCAATACAGTGATTGAATTGCTGTTGTAATCATCCAGGGCACCTCTTTCCATGTGACCAAGGGATCTGCAAATAATTAAGGTTGAAATAGCCCAAAGGGTTTTTCAAATGCAACATATTTATTAAACAAATTCTGGCCCATCAGAAGTCTCACATAATTTTGATTTCCCTAGTCTCCCCTAAAATCACCTCTTGAATATTGAGGTGGCAGAATAATTCTGTAATTACAACCACCATTGCATTGAATATAGAACCCACCACAACTGTTTTTACAGCTGTTTTTCTTTTTTAAATTGTTATTCTATGTGTGTGTAAATGAGTGTGTGTGTGTGTGTGTGTGTGTGTGTGTGCTCATGTTCATATTGCATTAGGCCCAGGGAACAGGACACCCTGGTCTTCTATTTAACAGACATTCTGAACGAGATTAAAGCAATGTCTCCATTCCACATGGGATGGCATTTTCTTTCATGATTGGATTGCTTTGTTTTGCTTGTCTGCCATAGGCTTCAGGTAAAACTACATCAGTAAGTTCAGAATATAGAAATGGTAGAATGAAAGGGGTTGAAGGATGATTTAAAGCAACTTTCAAAGGTGCTACTCTAGCTATTTGACGTTTAACATGCTTATCTATCTTCATAAATCTGTGGATCAGAAGTTTGTAAAGATATTCAAGTCAAACCGTTTTCCAAATATCATAGTTTTTATCAGTACCAGATTCTGTATCTAAGCAAACATATTACCTCCCATCATACAGAAAATAGCATATTACTATATTTTCTGTCAAACAGATTTCCTAAGTGTAGCCACTGCCTTTTCCAATGAAATCAATGAATATCCCAAAATGTCAATATGAATAAATTACTAATAAACTCTTTGCCTAGCTTTAATGTTCTGCCAAAGACCAATATGATTGAAAAGATATTTAGCAGAAAGAAGAAAGAGCATATCTTGAGGAAGAATCAAACTACAAGGGGAGTAGGGTAGAGTATTTCTGTGTCAAATTCCATCTGAACAATCCTGTTTTTTTAAAGGTTGGAAGCCCATACATACTTGGAATTTTTGTTCTCTGCCTTTGATTTAAAGCACAAAATCAAAAGCTTGTTCTATGAAAAGAAGTGCACTTGAGCAACCCAGGAATGCGCTGGAGCCTTTCTACAAATTAATCTGTTCTTTAGTGAAGTGAAACATCGGGACCATTCAGTGACAGTAGGAGGGGCTCTGGGGACTTGAATTTGAGCCAAGCTTAATGAGGAATTGGAGGCAAAGTGGAATTGAACTGTACCTTGTTAACTGGTGAAAGCTGTGAACGAGGTGGACTTGTTGGCCAAGAATTCTCTTATTTTTGTTGTTGTAATGAACTATGGGGGATACATTTGAGATCATTTTCACAACCTTTTAAGGATGAGAAAATGTATTTCATATATAAATTTATGAATGGACATTTTAATTTTGAAATAATTTCATATTTTCTATTTTTAAAGTTCCTGATGCCTTTAAGACATGTGGCTTGATGTCTCAGTACTGGCAACATGTATTCATTTGGCCATTTTATTGTGACTCTATATTGCTAGCCACTGTGTCAGGTGCTGGGGGAAAAGGAATGATAATCACAGTCCTGGGCCCAGAGAGACTCATATTCCAGTGAGGGATGCCATACTCTCTCGGTACCAGAGGAAAAAAGTCAACAAAGGGCAAAGCATGCAGCTGGTTTAACTGACTTTCTTGAGCAAATCATTTCTCCTAGGGACTATAACATCCCATTCCCAGAGAAACTCTTCCATGTTGAAATGCCGGTGTAGTCCATAAATTTCTTCTATAGAAAACTTGCTGGTGGGAAACATGGTAATCTTGAAAGTCACTATTCAACAAGACTCAGAAAACCTGGAATTCATGACACAGATAATCAACTTGAGCAAGTTACTAAACCTTTCTATGGCTCAGTTTCCTACTTTGTAAAATGAAGATGAATTTATTGCATAGAGTTTTTATGATGGGTGTGTTTCTCAATTGCAAGCCACCTGTTTGGTGCATTCTGATCTTTAGTAGGTCCGCCTGATTTTGGTGCCTGTATTCTCTCCTAAGAGACTGATTGCTAAAATGTTTACAGGGTAGAATAATTCTATACCTAAAATGGCCACTGAGTTGAGTGTCAAATCTGAGATGTCTTTTAAGGGAGTCTCCAGAGTGAATGAGTCTCTATAGAGTGAAAAAATGGTACGTAAGATGTGCATTGGGGTGTGGAAAGGCAATAATAAACTTTCTTTATAAGTTTTGCCATCAGTAGCTTTTGATTTTTTTGTACTAGAATAGCATCAAATAGATGTGCATGGGAGGGCAAGTTCTTTTTTTTTTTTTTTAAATTGGCAGAGTGTCTTAGTTAGCCAGGGCTCTTATGACAAAGTATCACAGACAGCAGGCTTAAATAAAAGGAATTTATCATCTCACAATTTTGGAGGCTAAAAGTCCAAAATCAAGCTATCAGCAGGCTTGATTTCTCTAAGGTCTGTATGTTCTGGTGGTGACTCAGTCTCTATCTCCATCATGTGACTATCCATCTCTTTCTGTCTCCTTCTCTGGCTCATACTACTATGTTCAAATTTCCTTTGCTTATAAGAACTTTAGTCATATTGTGTTAAAGCTCACCATGATTCAATTTGGCCTCATCTTAATAGACTTTTCAAAGCCCCCATTCACAAATGAGTTTACACTCAGAGGGCATGAGACTAGGATTTGGACATGTCTTTTGGGAGACGTGAGTCAATCCTCAACACAGATGTTTACAGTCAAAAAAGTTAGGAGGTTCCTGCTTTGGAGGAAGAGTAAGTAAACCATTGAGAAATAGATTTATCTTCAATGATATGTGATGTAGTGTCCCAAACCATCTAGGAGCCTAATGCTCCAGTTTAATTCAAATTCTCTTTAATATGAATCTAGAAAATGTCTCTTTAATCATACAAAGCAATGAGTTTTGTTTGTTTGCTTTAAAGTGCGCACAATCTGAAATTCTGATTTGGTTGAGATTCTCAGAAGGCTTGCTTTTAGTGCCAGCTTTCAGGATTCCTCTGCAGCATGGGAAAAGTTACAAAACTGAGACAAACCAATGAATTCTCCAGAGTGTTTCTTGGCTGTGCAGAATATTCTCCATTTGTACCTCCAGATCCACTTTCCAAGCTTTTAACAGTATCATGAACTTCGGAGAACCAAACTTTCAGAGACGTCATCATCTGGGCTTCTTTGGCTTCTGGCTTTTTTCTGTTTGGTTGGCCAAAGAGAAATTCTGGCAGGGTATCGAAAATGCAGAAAATAAAGTGTGGGGCATTTACTACCTCAGCTCCACCAACACCCCCATGGCAGTGATAGGCATAGCTCTGTCTGGGTTCCTGACAAGGCTTCCTCCCTTTGCTTCTTCAGGCTGAGAGAGGATTTCTAATCCCTGCCTATGGCTTGTAAATAGACCTTTCATTAAACTCTCTTTAATTGCTCTTATTGGGGCTACGTTTATCTCCAATCAGGATCCTGATTTAGTCTCCAATTCAATTCACACACATCTATTTGACCATACCCAAGCACAGAAGATACACAGATGGAGAACATACAGTCCAAGTCTAACAATGTCCCAAGTTCACTTGTTCTTATATTCAAAAAAGATTTTTGATATTTGCCTTTTTAAAGGAGAGTTCTTACAATATTTGTAAAAGTAATCTTTTAGCAGAAAATACATCCATGGTTTTCTTACCTGATGCAAATATATCCCTGGAAAGGGAAGCAGAGGAGATCTGCCCAAACAGTGGTCTTTTGAGAAGTTAGATCCCAAACAAAGAGATTTTCCTGCACAAAAAAAAACATATTGTGATAAAAAGCTTAGAGGATGAGGGTGAGTATAATTGAAAACCATGTGTCAGACCTGTTCTGGTGGCCTTGCACATTCTTCCAGGCAAATGCATATATTCCAGTAAGATCTGACCATGTAATTGTGAGATACTCAGAAATACAACTTTAGGAGGAAAATATAATTCCTTCCTGCAGAGGAAACCATCAAACTCAGGTTTCAAAAGAACCTAATATTGCTACCACTAGCAATAGTACACAAAATTTATGAAATACTTATATGCTTTGCATATATTAACATATCTAATTATCAGAACAGCCCATAATACAGGCTCTATTATTGTCCTCATTTTATTGGGTGAGATTAGCCAGAAACAAAAGGACAAATACTGTATGGTCTCATTGATATGAATTAACATTAATGAATGAACTTGGAGAATTTCAGTTAAGAACAGAGGCCATCAGGAGTTAGAAACAGGGTAGATTTTGGGTAATTGGAGCCGAAGGGATACAGAATTTACAACAGGACTGATTGTAAAAATTCAGAAATGGATAGGACAATACTACCTAATTGTAGCACAATAATGTTAGGACACACAATGAATCTGAACATGAGAATGATAGAGGGAGGTCTGGGGGCACAAATGAAACTAGAAGGAAAGATAGATGGTTGATTTGAACAGTAACTAGAAAAAGTATTTTTTAAAAAAAAACAAAAAACCGAGGAGCAGAAAAATTTGCCCAAGGTAGGAATCTATACTATTTGACATATAAACTGATGATTTTTCACGATCAACAGAAAAATTAATGTTCACTTAATTAAAAGTATTTTCTTGATGAAAATAAGAATTGTTTCCATCCTCCCCACCATATCACACATTTTTCTCATTGTTAGAATAACTCAAAAAAGAGTTTTACAGGTAGACTTCTTCCTTAATTCTAGGAAGTCACTTTCAGCAATTATAATTGGCTTATTTCTGAAAAGGAGTGAAAGGAACTCTGGGCTTCCTGTAAGAAATATTGAAGGGATATATTTAAAAAAAATGTTTCTAGTTTTTCAATAGAGAATTAGCATGAAAGTCATTTTTAAAGTACACACAAGTACTTGTTTAAAGAAGAGACCCAGTTGTCCAAGGCCTTCCCAGGCTGGTCACTTTCCAGCGCACTGGATGACAAGTAATAGTCTGGGCTATTTAAGAGAAAAAGACAAATGTCTCAACCTAAGTTTACAATTTAAAATCAGCTTAAAAATCTACTCCCTTTGAGAAGTTGTGAGATCTCTTGGATGTTTAAAATATGTCCCATTCATTGTTATTTATTGCATTCAACTGTTAGTCTTGCCTAGGAGGAAACAGAATATTATTTGCAAGCTGTGTCCTCAACCATGGTTGCTGTCCATGATTTATCCAGCATGGAGTAAGTGGGGAGGAACCCCATGCTCTTGCATTCTGGACTTTCTGATGCTGAGCAGGCCCTGGTCTTGCTCTCGAAATCTGGCTGTGGGATGTCTTGTGGCCAGGCTATATTATAGATCAAATACATTCCACCAGAAGATCTCTTACTAACCTCCTAGGATTATCCTGCATTTCTGAGCCTGAAGTTCAGCCTCTGTAGAAACAGCCTTTCCCATAGAGTGGTGAGTGTAAAATGTTTCAAAAGGGCAAAAAAAAAAAAAAAAAAAGAGAAAAGAAAAAGGAATGCGTGTCATGTGAGATCATTATTAAGAACAAGAACTATTTCTGATGGAAAATTCCAAGTTCCCTTTGAACAACTGCCTTGGAATGTCCTTTAGGAAACACAGGAATTACATGCAATATGTCATTAACTGTGCTTATGATTTCCGTAGAATGTTTATAGGTGGAAGTCAGGGTATGGAATGTACAAATATTATGCAAAAATTACAGTACAGTGATTGCTTCCTTTGCCAATACACTCCCCAGAAAGTCATAAAACACTGCAGTGGCATCTGTGGTATGTATGGAAATTTAAGCTTTTACCTTCATTTAACCTTACAAGCTAGGTCTGACCCAGGGCCCACATCTTCTGAATATTAAGGCAATAATTTTTAGAGAATTTGGAAATGTGGGGCCATCATATCACAGACCAATTTACAATCTCTCTGTATCTGAGAAATCTTCTACCCTATCTGTGTTTGACAGTTAGGAAGAAATATGGTTTCTGGAAAAGAAACCCCAAATAATGTTGAATTGGCCCCCTGGGCTGTGTTTCACATTAACCATCACCCATCTGTCATAATTCTGAGGACTCTAACTGTGGCACAATTGTGTGCTTAAGTGGGTGAAAGTCCAGTGCTAATGAGGCCAAAGTTCACTGGCCTGGTTTGTCTCTTGAAAGTTGTCATAACTCGGACCCTCACCTAGCAAAGTTCTGCCCTTTCCCATCAGGGTTATAGGATTCTCAGAGCCCACCCGACCTGGAAAAGTGGGTTTTGGGCAGCAATCAGGTGACTGAACAGCTCAGCTGCTATTTTCTCTGAAATCTTGAGCAACATTCTATCTAGGTCTCAATTTCCTTTTCAAAAAGCCTTTGGAAACATTTTTCATAGTTTTACCCTCCCATGGTAGGGAATGCAGATTATATCTCTTCTTTTTCCCATGCAGTGCCTGACATACTACCAGATCTAAAGACAGAATTGTAGAAATCCTTATTGAATGATGGTGGACCACCAAACCCAGTTTTCTGACTAGGGCAGACTATTGACCTAATGGTGGCATATTGCATCTATAATGTCAAACAATAAACATAAAAGCAGCAGCAGGAGGGTAACTAACAATTGCTAACTATGTGACAATCCTCTAAAAATTACTGTCTAATCTAATCCTCATTTAAAAAACCCTCTGAATCAGGTACTGTTATTGTATCCAATTCATGGCTGAGGAAACTGAAAGTGAGAACACTCAAGTTACTTGATTAAGGTCAATGGCAAATAAGTGCTGGAATAAAAGTGGCTCCTCAGTTAATGGCATTTAATCATTACCCAAACTGCCTGGATTCAGACACTTTTGACTTTCTAATAGATCCAAATCTGTTTTTATTTAATCTGTTTGACTACTGTTGAGTATTTGTCATGTGGAGATTTCACTAGTATAGAAAACTAGGGGTTAAGTAGCTGAAGGAAACATAAAATAGAACAGAGGTCTGATTCCACTAGGCTAATTTTTTTTTTAATCACTCCAGCCCCCTTCCACAAGAGCTTTCAGATCTTGAGGAAAATGTAAAACTCCAGTGCCAATTTCCTTGGTCTCCTTTACAAAGTAAACCAGATTGCCCTAGGTTTATTTATGCTCTTTGGGAAAAGATATAATTTGCTCCTGTTCAGATTTTTGGGTTGAAGCTGGTTTCCATCTGAAGGTAGATTGGTAAATCAACAAGCTGACACTGCAAGCAATCCTCAAACTAACTGTGTTCTTGAAGAAAAGCATGACTACTCCTGGCTACTCTCATTTGGTGAAGATCAATTTCACCTGAGGTTCTTCACAACTGGAGGGTGTTATTGATCCAGCTTCTTGTCCCAAAACAGGTCTTTATTCAAAGTTGTGGAAACAAGCATCCATCTGTTGCTGTGTCCGGAACACCAGGAAGGAGGCAATCTATTGGGAATGTTTAGTTCTATTTTAGACATCTTTTAAATCAGCAATATTGTGTGTGTGTGTGTTTTCAATTTAACATTCTTTCCTTCCCCTCCCCTTTCCCTTCCTGTCCTTTCATGTGTTTTTCTTTCTTTCTCCTGCCACCTTTGTTTATTTCCTTTTTCAATCCTAGGACCTAGACACAATAACCTGTCCTTGAGACATCTAAATTAGCCTTATTTGGACACAGACTTCACATGACTTCCAAGCTTTTCTTCATTGGTTATCTCTGAAGAATGAAGTTGGCTACTTTTATCTCCTTTCTCTCAAGTCTTCTCAGACTTGTTCAGCACCACACCTTCCTTTCCTCACTGCCTCTCCTCCTCCCCTGCCCATTCAGAATCAGTGCTAAAAGAAGGGCTGTTTCTGTCTGTGTGTGGGTACAGCTACCCACCTAATGGCCAAATACATGAGTGAATGGTACTTTCCTATTACAGAAAGAAGGCTTTTGCCCCTTCAATGCACTTAGAGAATTGGGAAGAGATAGGTATAATTTTTGAAAAAAGTAAATCTTCTCAAGACCTCTGATGCCACATCAGTAAATAACAATCTACTCTACCCTAAATAAGGTTTGATAGGCAAGTAGAATTTTACTCTAGTTTTGTTTAGAAGCCTAAAGTCATAACATACCTAGATGTTATCTATTCTAATTTCCTCATTTTACATATGAGGAAACTGAGGCCTAAATAGGGGATGTGACATGCCCAAGGCCCCACCTTAGTAGAAGAGTCTAAATTAGAATTCAAATACTTAGTCTTCCAGTTCTCTCCCTTCTATCATATAAAATGTTTTATCTTGTTTTTGTCTTTTTACCATCAATTCAATTATCTATTTGAATATCTTTCTTTCCCACCCTTTGGAGTCCATTTGTTTACCTTTCAAAACATTTTGTTTTTCTTCTAGGTATTAATTTTGGAATACATTTTCTCTACCTTGGTTTTCTATCATATAAGCAGAATAGTTTTTCAGTAAATACACTAATGTGTGTTTTCCATTTCTGGGATCCTTGACTCAGTTCATAAATTATAACAGTTTTCACCTAAGCCTCTCAACTCTGTTAAAAGGTTGGTTTTGCTGAAATGAACTTTCATATTTTTCTTATTAAGTATACTAAATTTGTAATTATAAGCTTTAATTAGATTATGGTCACTGTCCTTGAATTTTCTTCACTTCTGTATTGAGTGATTTCCCACTCCCCCTTCTACATGAAAGAAGGTCTCTGACTGTTTCCATTTTTAATTCTGCTTTTCTAAGCCACAAAAGCGCTTTTGTTATTCCCTCACAGGGAGTGTTGATGCCTTGTGAAGTCTAAGGATGGCTTTGTCAGATAGTCTTGGCACTGCCTCAAATAAATACTCAATCTTCATATGTTGATGCTATGTATAGATGTGTATGGTGCTTTGTAGGCATTTTAGAGACCATCTCTGATCTTTTTAAAATAAGGTAGTTTAATCTCAACATCAAATTGAAGTGGTGCAGAATCCCCTTTTCAATGGTTAAAAGTGAATTTTAATCAAAGGGTTATCATAATGATGAAAGCAAACATTTCTAGGGAGCCTAAAAGTCTACAAAGCAATTTCACATGCATGATTCTACATGGTACAGATAACGTTACAACCATTTTGCAAATGATGAAATGGATATTCAGAAATTTTAAATGACTGACCCAAGGACAAATCACCATTGAGAATTAAAATCCATAATTTCTGTCTCTAACCTCTGCTTTTTAACCATCCTTTATTTATTATCTGCCTACTGCATCTCTATACCAGATATGACACTATTTTACCTACCAAACATTTAGCTGAGTTTCTTCTGTAGTGAGCAGAATTGAGAAATATGCTTGAATTAAATAAAATTGACTTTAGTTCCAGTTACTAACCACATATTTTTTAAATCACTTGTTACTTTACTTAGTTCAATCTTCAACTCATTTCTATTATTGGTTATAGCTTTAATTTGCGATAAACTAGAGTTTTTATGCCCAATTCTGATCAACAAAGAGCTCCACTGGCTCAGAAATTTAGTACCTACAGAATTTCTAAGCCCTAGTTACATATTCCAGATTAGAAATTTAGAAAAAGGCTGATGACACTTTTCAGACATGACTTTCAAGTTTATCTTTCACCAGTGAGGCAAGATACTTAACTTCTCTAAGGCTCTTTTTTTGCATTAAAAAAAAAAAAATGGGAATGATAATAGCATCTTTATCATAGTTGAAAGGAGCATTAATGAAATATAATATGAAAAATGCTTAGCACAGTAGGTGACTCTTTGCTTTTAGTTTACTTTTCTAAAATTTCCTAAAATTAAAGCTAACCAAAACTCAAATGTTCTTGCCTCCATTATGAAGTCCAGATTCTTTAGCCAAAAACTCAGAATCCTTCACAATATCAATTGATCATACCATTCTAGCCTCATCCCCCTTAGGGGATGTTAAAAAAGTTAGTTTCTTCCTAACTTTTATTCCAACCACACTGAAATTATCTACTCTGCCCTCTCCTTCCTGCTTCATCAAATGTTTGTGGGTTTTTTATCTTGCTGCCATTCGTAGAATGTCCTCTCTTTCTCTTGAAGAAGTCGACATTTCCTTCAAGATGAAGCACAACAAGGGTTTATTACTTGTCTCCTGGGTTCCCAGGGCCCTTTCTCCTCTGTGTCTATTGTAATATCTTCTATACTTAACTGTACCTCATTGTCCACATGCCTGCCCCTTTAAGATCCTACAGAACAGATATGCCATTTGATTCATCTTTGAATTCACAGTCAGACAGAGTGCCAAGCATAAAGTAGATACTCCATAGCTGATGGTTAGACTGACTTGAATTGATCAATTAATCCATAAATCATTAGAGAACACCTACTATACAAGGTGCCTTGGAAAATGCCTTGGACAAGAAAACTTCATCCAGGAAATACTTGAAGGTTATTGAGTAAATCTTTGAAAGAGAAAGCACTTAGTGAACTTCAGCTTATTTAATTGAGTTGATCACTGAGATGTTCCAAGCATGGTACCGGGCCAACATAGGTACTCACAAGTTTTTATCCTCTCATTCAATGAAGGAAGAAGAAAGTGTGTTCAAATCCAAAATGATCAGAGCAGTGTTTTCTCTTTTTGAGAATTGTCTTAAAATGGTTAAAAGACTGTTTAAAAGTATATTTAGATAAAACGATCTGTTCAACCATTTTCCCTCTGGTAACTCTAATGTCCTCCGAGAATATTTGGAAATGGATTTTGAGTTTGAAAATTTCAGTGCAGCCCATATTGTAATTAGCCTCCAGTCAATGGAAAAATCATTACATCAGCTTTTCCTTTTTGTTGTTGTTATTGTTTGTTTGTTTTTAATTAGGACTAGCAAATACTTGATAAGAGTTAACTATTAATAGAGAAAGAGACAGTATCATTAAATAAACTAAAATATGTTTAGGTGGGTGGAAGTAACTTCCTGTTTGTACATTTTCCCTTTTCTCCAATTTGGGGAATACAATTTGAATCTTACTGGAAGAGAATGTGTAAAATTAAATTAGAGCCTATTTGTCCATCACTCTTAAGTAACTAAAAAGGCAATGAACTGGCAATGAAATCTTTGTTGATTCCTGATTTTCCTCATGTTTTTTATTCTTGGGATTCAAAATAACACACCCGACCCACTGCTCTGGTGTCAATGCTCAAAATGAGACCACTTGGAGAAATCTATCATACCTATTAGTAAAACTACTCATGGGAAGGGCAGCACTTTTTAGATCATCAGATTACAAAGACCAAATTTAAAGAAAAGTAAATCTTATCTCAATTACTCTGAAAAAAGAGGTTGAATTTTTTTTCTTTGTATTCCTATATGAATGTTTTAAGAGAAGAAAAGAGAGATAAATGTCTGGGATCAGGATTTCTAAACTCTTTGCCTTTTATCTCCTGTGTACACAGCCACTAGACCTGCCCTCACCCCACCTTCATCTTTGCCAGATGTCCTAAAAGAGATAGATTTGTTATTGACTAGAAAAAGAATTATTCCATAATTTGACCTCTCCAAACTTCATTTTCCACAAGTGAGAAGGGTTAATATCAATCCCTACCTCATAAATTATTGTGAGAATTAAGTCAGATCATCTACATGACCAAGCAAAAACTTGATAAGGGTTGACTAATTATTAATAGTAAAGTTAGAGCTTTAATTGCAAACTTAATCAATCTTCTGTTAAAATTTAATCTTCATTTTGTGTTGATTCCAATAATAGTCGCATGTTTTTTTCAATAAAATGCATATGATTTGAATAAGTGATAAGGTATTTACAAAGCAGACTGGTAGAGACATAATCTTGGAAAGGAAGGCAGAGACCACTGCATTTATTTATGTATTCACATGTCCATTATCCGACTGCCCCAGATTTCCATTCATTTACCCAATACATGTTAAGATTAGTAACTCTGTCATTCCAAATAGGTGGTGGTGACTTTGAAATGTGTCAACTTGCCGAAGCTGAACTTCATTCACTAGAATTCCTATTCTTGTTCCTTCAATATGGATCACAAGAAAGATTCTTCTGTGAGATTTAAAGGATGCAAGTGAAATGATCATCATTTTATAGCGCATGCATGTTGTCTTTTATCTGTTGGTGCACGTTATTGTTGTGAAGCAGCCACTGGATCTGCAACTTCTCGAACTTCCTCTAGATCTACCTTCAGCCTCTGGGTCTCCTGGACCACGTAGGTGTGTTTAGTTCTAGGATAAAGGTTCCTGGCTTCTGCATGTTTCCCATATCATGTAGATCAGAATCAGCAAGAACCGAAATGCTTTTCAGTTCATTCTCATGAATTCCATCTTCTGTTTGTGGTTTTCAGCTGGTCCTTTTTCTCCCTGTTTTGTATCCATTTTCCCTTCTTGATTGCATGCCTTACAAACTTCAAGCTCCAGCATCAGCCTTGAATTCAATAGCCTGAAAGAAACTGTTCATCTAGCACCCATAATTGCATTGGTCAAATTCCTGTGGCAAATCCTTTCACATAAATATATATCCTAGGGGTAGGTTCTGTTTCTCTGGTTGAACCTTGATAAATATATTGACCTTATCTTGGGTATGCCATCATTAATTTCCCATCTTGAATCATATCCTCTTATAATTGGAAAAATATTAAAATTCTTTCCAGATTAATCAATTTAGAGATGCCATTCTCTTAATCAGAGAGAACATATTTGTTGCTTCAAGTACTTTACTTGACCTACTTTTTTTTAAATGTGTTTTTATACCGTAGATACTGTGGCTTTTTTTGAGCTGACTTTCAAAAATGTATTCCAAATTTTTCTCCAGATTTAGACCTAGTTAATATTTAATGGACTGATGGCTCCATCTCATTTAACAACCCTTAAATAAACTTTCCTTTGATTTCTTCATCTTCAGAGTGTACTTCATCCTCTGATGTTACTTATCTGTTTCCTACATTAAACTAATTTGGGGAGAAAATAAAGCATTATAAAAAATAATAAATATGAATAAAAATTTCTTCAGTTTAATACTTGTTTCAGTAAGAAGACTCATGTAGGTATAAGATTTTAATCAGCTGTTGAGGAAGAAGGAGACGTTTTCCAGTTTTTCATAGCCACAGAATTAAAAACTTTCAAAAGCAGAACCCAAACTAATAAAATAAAAATATATTATATTCAAGAATATGTAGTTTGACTAAACCTGTGTGGCATTCAATCGTTTCTGTATTTCCTTCATTCATCATTTTTTACATTTATTCATTTATACATATCTTAACTAATTTGTGCAACCAACGTAATTTGTCATCGTAAGGAACAGTGTTCAATTCTGGAAATGCAATTTTCCTGCATGTAGACTAATGAGAAAAAAAATGAATCAGAGAATATAATACATGATATGTTAAGCATAATGTTAGTGAGAAATATAGAGACTAAGACAGGGATAGACTGTCCACCCAGGATGGAATGAACTCAACCCAAGATAGGGTGGTTAGGAGATTTCTACCAAAGATAAATCCAAAGCTAAATTGGGAAGAATGTGAATGAGTATGAAAGACTAGAAAGAATAGTCCGGGGAAGCATGCAGAGGAATGAAGGCAGTATGACATTTTAAGAACTGCAAATTGAAATCAGTGGGGCTGAAGGGTTGAATATTTAGGTGGACAAAAGGGAAGTTTTCGTACAAACACGAGTGTAGCCAATGAGTTTGGGTTTTGCCCTGAGGGCAAGTGGAGCTATCAAAGAAATTTTAAGTGAAAGAATAATAATATTCTCTCAAAAATTAAGTTTGATATCTCAGAATATTTGTCTGATAACCATCTCCAATTTAACATGGGTCAAAAGAAAACCTCTCCTTTCCTCCCCAAATTTGCTCTTCCCCCAGCTCCCCCATCTCAGTAAATGTCAACACTGTCTACTGAGTTGCTCAAGCCAAAAATTCAGGCATTTTTCTTTGTCTTTCTCCTCCCTCACCTTTTGCATCCAATTCATCAGTCCATCTAACTGACTTTAAACATTGTCTGAATCCATCCACCCCTCTCCAAAACCACCCCAAGTAACCTAAACTAAGTCATTCTCCTTCCTTTTTTCCTCTACAATAGCCTTTGTAGTGATCTAGTGTACCAGCCCAGTATTTTTTTCACATACATATTTTAATTATTTTCATAAGATCTATCACTCTCTCATACTGTTTTTTCCTTCTTGCTTGTTTTTATGTTTTTCTGTCCTAGAATGTAAATTCCTTTACATTAAAATGGTCCTGTTCACCCTTTTTTTTATTGCCAATACATAGAACAATGTCTTGCAAATAGAATGCACCATTGTTTGAATGAATGAACGGAAACATAAGAATTACTACTCTGGAGACAGGGTAAAAAATTGTTAAGACATTTACAATGTGACTGTGATTGTGAAAACCTTGCGTCTGATGCTCTTTTTATCCAAGGTATGGACAGATGAGTAAAAAAAAAAGAAGAAGAAATTAATAATGGAGGGGTGCAAAAGGTAAAATAAATTGAGTAGCTGGAAATACTAATGGTCATGAGAGGGAGGGGTAAGGTGTATGGCATGTATAAGCTTTTTCTTATTTCTTTTTCTGGAGTGGTGGTTAATGTTCTAAAAAATGATCATGGTGATGAATATACAACTATGTGATGATACTATGAGCCATTGATTATATGCCATGTATAGAATGTATGTGTATGAAGATTTCTCAATAAAAATATTTTTTAAGAAATGGTAGGGGGTGGGCCATGGTGGTTCAGTGTCAGAGTTCTTACCTGCCATGCTGGAGACCTGGGTTTGATTCCCGGTGCCTGCTTATGAAAACAAACAAACAAACAAAAAATGGTAGGGAACGATTAAATTCTTCAGTACTTTAAGTCATTCTCCTTCCTTTTTTCCCTCTACAGTAGCCTTTGTAGTGATCTAGTGTACCTGCCCAGTATTTTTTTCACATACATATTGTAATTATTTTAAATTTCAACTATTTCCACACCAATATTGCAATAAAATTTGCAATATTTTGAATTATTGAACATTGCAATAAAATTTAGTCATGTCAAAAAAAAAAATGGTTTAGAGGGTATCAAGACCAGAGACAAGGGCAGTAGAAAGGTTTTTTAGTAGATGCTGCATTTGCTCCCTACTTTGGTTTCAGCTGCTGCACTGCTTGGAAGTTCCAAGGCATATCACAATATGCTACTTCAAGAACCTCACTTCTCTCAGCTTTTAGCCCAGAAGTACGGAAGAGTTAATGCTCCTGGAACCACCGCAAATAATGGGGCAAGGAAGATAGGGGATTACTTGTTAGCTTTTTAAATTCAACTATAAATCCATCAGAGGAACAATTCTGAGACATATTCTACATGGCTCTGCAAATTTTCCAGAGCTCTCTGAGCGCCACTGCTCATAACAGTAGCCAGGGAAATAATGCATCCTTGATGGCTTTCTTTCCTTCCCTCTCTCCCTCTCCCAGCATCCTTACTTCCCCATCAACTACCTGTAACCAAGTTCCTGTCTCAGATTTTACTGTCAAAGGAAACTCAAAATAAAATGAACCTTGTATACTAATCTATGTGAGCAGAGATTAAGATTTTGAAGCTCTTGGGTGGTGAAATTGACAAGATTTCAAGACTGTTTCAGTGAGATGATGGGAGAGAAATACAGGAGGGAGAATTCAAGGATGAGTGTTAGGTGTCTGTTGATACAATTTGTTTTGGTGGTAAATAAATGGAAGGTATAGGACGACTAGTGCAATTTTCTAGTACTACAAATTAATGCAAAGTCCAGAAAGTAGTTAAATGTGCAAGTATCACACTCAGAAAGAAAAGTCTGGAAAGTAACTAAAGTTTTTGGAGTCAGCTTCAGCTTGGTGTGGAAATAGTTGAAGCAAAGGAGAAGAGGAAATACAATGGGAAATTGGTGGAGTAATAAAACTAGGGGAAAACAAACAGATCTCTGTGTTAATGACCTCTTGAAAACCTCAAATGTAATAAATGGCTAGACCTGATTAATTTCAATTGTTCAGTGGAACAGTGGTTCTATTGGTTATTAATTGATGTTTTGCACATAAAGTTTTCTATGACCAACTGCTTAAAATGTGTTAAACATTCATAAAAATAGTTCTCATTGCAGAAGTGGTCTAACACTTCAAGATGTGAACATACTATAGTAGATTGAATCACGTAGCCCAACAAAAGACATGTTCTTAATTTCAATTCACATTTCTGTGGTGTGAACCCATTTGTAGATAGAACCTTTGGAAAATATTATTAGTTAAGGTGTAGCTAATTGTAGATAGAACCATTTGAAAATATTATTAGTTAAGGTGTAGCTAAATTGAACCATGGTGGATTTTAATCCATGTTGCTAGAAATCTTATAAAAAGAGGGAATTTAGACACAGAGAAAGCCTGAGGAGGAGAGAATGTAACAGGAGGCAGAAATGCAAGTCAAGGAACCACAGGGATTGTGGTAAACCGGCACCAAAATGTTACAGAATTTGGGGAGAATGCATATCCTTAATGATGCCTTGATTTTGGACTTCTAACTTCCCAAACCAAGAGCCAGTAAATTCCTGTTGCTGAACAAGTAAACATGTGCCGTTTTCCATAGCAACTTTGGCAAATAAGGTACTTGTTTTGAGAATTTTCAAGAGGGAGTATATTATGCAGCATTTCCAATTATTTTATTTTCTCTCTTGAAGATTCCCAGCAAATATTCTTTGGCAAATATTATCTTAGCTAATGTTTGTGTTCTTCTTAGTTATAAGATCCAATGATTATAATACACAAATGTTGAAATGTTGTATTTTCTGATCCTAAGCATAAAGCAACCATGCAGATCTCAGAAATCCTAAAAAAAATGCTGCAAATGTTAAAAGAAGCAGAAATCCATTTTGTCAGAATAAATTATGGCATTAAAGCAGGCATTAGAGCATTCTTAGTGAAGATGAAAGCATGTTGAAGATTATGGGAAAACATCCAGAGACTCAAAGATTTGGGAGGCAAATTTTAAAATAAACTATCAAATCCTGGATACTCTTGCCAGATTTCATGGTAGATACATGGTGGTGATCTTACCTGGGCATTCACAAGGAGGAAAACACCCTTCTCTGCCTTTCCCAGCTGTAGGGAGATTCAACGAGGTGGGTCTCCAGGCCTGCAGACTCAATCCCACCCAGTACCTAGACATATGTGGTCAATGAGGTCTTAAAAGAGTAACCTTTGCTCCGCAAGCAGTCTTCTAACCCCTCTTGCTGCTGAGCTTGACCGAGCTGCAGCCTGACTCTCTGCCTGCCTCTGATTGCCTTCTCTGGATGACTGCCCCCTTCTCTGCTTGACAACTCAGTTTTCAGTTGAAAGGAGCATTGCCCTGATATCTCCCCTGTTTGCTTGTGGCCCTGACAACCTGACAAGCTCCTGTTCATCTTCTGTTGGAGACTGAGATTGACAGAAGTGCTATGTGAAAACTGCCCTTATACTTTAGTTTCTGATTTGATTAAAACCAGTGGATTCTAGTGTGACCAAGACTTGGAAACTCCCGTAGATATAAAAATATCACTACCTTGAGCCATCCTGTTGTGGTCAACCACTGTAATAGTTACTCTAAAAGAAACATAAAATGAGAACTGATTACCTATGCTTTCAAGGATGTTGTGATATGGATGTTATCATTGAGCAGGCAAAATAACTACATATAGATGTAATGTATATGTAGAAGTATGGACATACTTCTGTAGTGTGTACACTCATCTGTTTGGATCACCTATCTAGATTTTACTAACTGAAACAGAGAGAAAAAGGCACAGGGAGAGAGAGAGAAAAAAAAAAGCAAAAACAAAGAAACTGAGCCCCTATTATCCATAAGCTGAGACTGAGAGAGGGCAAACAGACCAAAGACACATGTTCATGAACTGATTCATTCAACAGATAATTACTGGAAACCAGTCTGTGCCAGGCATTCTTCTATATACTAGAAAAAATACTAATGAAAGGGGACATAAAAATTCTCTCCCTTCATGAAACATTCAGTGTGTACATTTGTAGCACATGTGCAATTAAAATAAATTCATAAGGGGGAAGAGCAAAATGAGACAAAATAAAGTGTCAATGGCTGAGAAATTCCAAACAAGAGGTTATCCTGGAGGTTATTCTTACGCATTAAATAGATATCACCTTGTTAGTCAAGGTGTAATGGAGAGGCTGGAGGGAACTGCCTGAAAATGTAGAGCTGTGTTCCAATAGCCATGTTTCTTGAAGATGATTGTATAATGGTATAGCTTTCACAATGTGACAGTGTGATTGTGAGAACCTTGTGTCTGATGCTCCTTTTTTCTATCTTATCAACAGATGGGTAAAACATATGGAATAAAAACAAATAATAGGGAGAAGAAATGTTAAAATAAATTTAGTAAATTGAAATGCTAGTGATCAATGAAAGGGAGGGTTAAGGGGTATAGTAGGTATGAATTTTTTTCTGTTGTCTTTTTATTTCTTTTTCTGAATTTATGCAAGTGTTCTAAGAAATGATCATGATGATGAATGCAACTATGTGATGATATTGTCAATTACTGATTATATATGTAGAACAGAATGATCATATGTTAAGAATATGTTTGTTGTTATATCTTTTTAAAAAATTTTTAAATTAATAAAAAAAATAAATTCAGCTTATCTGGAAAAATCTAATTAAGGAGAGCCTGTTTGTTCAAGTACCAGATTTAAACTTGTTTTCCTATAGTAGGTAAAAAAACAAAACAACCCAAGGATAATTTCTATTTAAGCACGAGAATTATGACCAAATGATTAGTTTCACCTGTCTATACTTGTATTTAGTCAGAATTGGATTGAGTTTTTGAAGTAGGACTGTTAGAAGAAAAGCAAAAACAATGGACTGTTTTAAAAAGAATTATGTTTTCTTAAGAAGTAATGTGTTCACAAGCATTATCAATATAATATAAATAACCAAAGATAACTTTCATTTAATTGCTGATCTTGGTCCACTAGGGATTGAAATAAATACATTATCAACTCAAGTGGGTACAGGTAAGATTTTTTTTCATATGCTTTTATTGATAAATCTTTCTTTTTTAATTTTTTAAATTGTGAAATATAGCAAATATAAAAAAGAGTAAATTTCCAAGCATATTTTAACGAGTAGTTGTAGAACAAATTTTAAAGTTTAGTATGGGTAAGAGTTCCACAATTTTTCGTCTTTTCTTCTAGCTGCTCCAAGACACTGGAGACCAACAGAAAAATCAATATAATGATTCAGCAGTCATACTCATTTGTTAAATACTATCTTCTCTGTTATACTCCTCCTTCTCTTTAAATAATATATATACATAAAAGCCATAAATTTCAAAGTGCATCACAACAATTAGTTGTAGAACAGATTTCAGAGTTTGGCATGGTTTACAATTCTACAATTTTAGGATTTTATTTCTAGCTGCTTTAAAGTACTGGAGGCTGAAAGAAATATCCATATAATGATTTAGCAATCATACTCATTTGTTAAACCCTACCGTCTCTTTATAACTCCACCATCATCTTTGCTCTTCCTCCCAACTGTAGGGGTATTTGAGCTATGCCCACTCTAACTTTTTCAGGTTGGAAGGGGCTGTCAATAATATGATTTAGGGGGATGGAACTAGCTTGTGTTCTGGAAGGGCTGGCTCCTCTGAATTTCAGGGCTTATCTGGTCCAGGGACCCATCTGGAGGTTGTAGGTTTTGGAAAGTTACCCTAGTGCATGGAACCTTTGTAGAATCTTATAATAATGCCCTAGGTGTTCTTTAGGATTGGCAGGAATTATTTTGGTTTTGGTTTGACAATTTATGATAGGTAGCAATGTCTAACTGAAGCATGCATAAGAGTGACCTTCAGAGTAGCCTCTCAACTCTATTTGAACTTTCTCAGTCACTGATACCTTATTAATTACACTCCTTTTTCCCCTTTTGGTCATGATGGCATTGTTGATCCAATGGTGCCAGGGCTGGACTCATCCCTGGGAGTCATCTCTCATACCTCCAGGAAGACTTTCATCTAATAACGGAAAGATTTTAAAACTCATCTTGTGCCTGTATACATTTTCCTCTCCTTGAATCCTGCTTAGTTTTTTTTGTCTTTGTTTTTGCTTTTGTTTTACTTTACTTATTGTATAATATAACATATATACAAAGCAAAGAAAGAAAAAAAGTTTTCAAATCACTCTTCAACAAATAGTTATAGGACAGATCCCAGAGTTTGTTATGAGCTATGATACCATCAATCAGATTTTTCCTTTTCCTTCCATTTCTCCAGAATATAGGAGGGTAGAAGAAATAAATATTTTATTGTCATAATCAACTTATTTTTCTTTTTTATGAAAAATAACTTATATACAAAAAAGCAATAAATTTTAAAGCACAGCCCAACAATTCATTGTAGAACAGATTTCAGTTTGGTATGGGTTATAATTTTAGACTTTTATTTCTAGCTGCTCTAAGATACTAAAATAAATGTCCATTTAATGATTCAGTAATCATATTCGTTTGTTAAAACCTACCTTTTCTGTATAACTCCACTATCACCTTTGATCTTTCTACCTTATGCTTTAGTGATATTTAGGCTATGGCCATTCTAACTTTTTCATTTTGGAAGGGGCTGTCAATAATATGGGGTAGGAAGATGGAATTAGTTGATGTTCTAGAGAGGCTGGGCCCTCTAGGTTTTAGGACTTATCTGGTCCAGGGACCCATCTGGAGGTTGTCAGTTTCTCCTGAAACCTTTGTAGAATCTTATATATTGCCCTAGTGTTCTTTAGGATTGGCTGGAATGGTTTTGGTTGGGGTTTGGCAAGTTATGATAAGTTGAAATGTCTAACTGAAGCATGCATAAAAGTGACCTCCAGAGTAGCCTCTTGACTCTATGTGAAGTCTCTCAGCCACTGATACTTTATTAGTTATACTTCTTTTCCCCTTTTTAGTCAGGATGGATCCTGCTTAAGTTTTTGGAGGATTTTTCCTTTCTTGGAAAGTTTATTCTCTATAAAAACTCAGACTCTTTTGTGGTTCAGAGAGAAAATACACACACACTTGATTCTGCCAATAGCTTTCTAACTTATTTGATATTTCTCATTTTGACCACTTCCACTATCATATAATGCCCATCAGATTTTGTTTTAACACAATTTCCTATTCTTCTTTTACTTATAGTATTTCTAAATCTATTCTTTCTTCACCCACATCTTAAACAAAAATGTTATCCATGCTCTTCATTTATTCTGTTTCTCATCAAAGAAACATGGTTTCAAGATGTTTAGTTGGATTAAGGTAGTATAGTTTGTAGCATTGAATTTAATTTATTAGTTCACTAAATCTTTAATGAAATTGTCCTTCCCTATAAGTGATCATTTCTGGTCCAACATAAACCAAGACTTATTACTCTAAAACTATGTTATAGATTGAATCATGTCCTCCATGAAGACATTTTCAATTCCTAATCCCCAGTCTTGTGTCAACCCTTTTTTTCTTAAATGGGATCTTCAAAGACCCTATTTAGATAAAGCTTAATTGAATTGAGTTAGGCCTTAATATAATTTCCTTATAAGCAAAGGAAATTTAGACATGGAATAGAAGTCACAGAAGGAGAAAGGAGGAGACAGATCACCATGTGACAGAGACAGAAATTAAATTATGGATTATGGGCAAGGTGTTTACACCTTGATTCTGGACAGTTAACCTTCAAACCTGTGAGACAATGAGTTTCTCTTGTTTAAGCCAATCAGTTTGTAGTATTTTGTACTAGCGGTCCTTACAAACCAAGATTGCCATATCTGGAAGTCTAATTAAGATTAAAAGTGCCTCAGTAGACCTCTAAGTGTACTAAAATTCAATGGATGACAAATGACAGAAATTACTTTACTCAGTTTAAAAAAATAAATAGAAAGAAGAAAGATTAATTGGCATAATACTGTGGCAGTTCAGAAAATGCAACTATTCAAATGTTACTGTCTCTGCCTCTTTGAATTCATGGGCCATTGCCACAATAATGTTGTATTCAAGAGGGGATCTTACTTATAGGTCTGCAGCTCAGCTGCAGGCTGTTGCTTGTCTGGGCTTGTCTGGGTTTAGCTGGGCATCTTTTCAGGCTGTGAATAAGGTTTAGATATAGTCCATATGATTTCTCAGTCCTCTGGGAGCAAAAACTACCTGGAGTATTTCTTCTCATGGTGGATCCCTGAGGTACATGAATCTAAGCAGAAAAAAGGAATGCCTATTAAGGCCTCAGCCTGCATCCTGACCCAACTATCCACATTTCTTTGGCCAAAGTAAGTCACATGGCCAAGCTCAACATTGATGAAACACAGAAATACGCCCTAAGTCACATTACAAAAGGTGTAAATGTATGTGGAGTGGCCATTAAGAATTAGTAAGCAATGATTCAATTCACCACACACCCTCATTTTGGCTACTCATCTTGAGTAACATATAATAAGAGCATCCAAACCATTCACTCTCCCAGGTTAAACACTTAAAAATGCCTTTGACATAAAAGCTTCGTAATTCCCTACATCCAACCATTACTAACTTTCTTGAATTCTTTTTCAAAGTATCTCTCCTTTATAAAATTTTTTGTTAGCATTGCTTAAGTTAAGGTTTTATCATATCTTTCACAGATCATTTAATATATCCTCTGAACTGGGTTTTCTGCTTCAAACCTTCTCCTGTTTTCCACCATCTACACAGCAGCTAGAATTCCAGATACAGTTAGATATTTTAAAATGTAATTCTTTTATATTATCCCAATTCTGAAAGATCTTTAATTATTTCACAATTTCAAAAATTAAAATTCTTAGCATGAAATAGAAGTCCTTTCATAGTCTTCTCTCCACTCATCGTTCAAGTTTCATTTCCTTCCATCATCCAGCATGAACTCACAACCCAATCACAAGTAACTACTTTTCATTTCTGCATAATTCTGTCCACTTAGACATGAATTTCTCCTTTAAGACTATCATTCTCTAAATCTTTGCCTGTTCTTTCTTTAAAATCATTCTTTCAAATCATATCTCCTGGGTAGCCTCAGCTTAGTCCTTCCTAATGCCTTACCATAAATTTCATTTATTTAATATATTGTTTGCCACATTAATTGAATATTTAGTATTAAGCATTTTATGTAGCATACTTATTTTAACTCTTGCTTTGAATCTTATGAGGTGAACATTAATATCCCCATTTTACAGATGAGCAAATCAGAATTCCAGAAACATAAATAACTCAACACATTTATTAAGTGAAAGTACAGAGTTCAAAGTGAGGTGCATCTGACCCCATGATCACACATTGGATTATCATGCTTGGTAATATATAATTAGATCATATATCTACCTGTATTTCGAGCGATGTGATTTAATCTTACCAGGGACATAGTTTCATTCATCTTTGCATAACTAACAGCCAGTTTTGTTATCCACACATCTCTGTTAGACAAATTATAGTGGAAAAAACACAAAAGTTAAAAGAAAGTAAAGTAAAACACTGACTGTCCATTGACAGATATCTGAGAACATGTTAAAAACAAGAGGGAACTATAAACAAAAAAACTTGCATATAGAAAGGGCAGAATTGAGAGTAAATATAGAAAGGCAGAAATTGTAACTTTTTACTAACCTTCACTCAGGGAAATTGGCTTGTGGATCCAATCATGTGACTTCCAGAATTCCCAACAAATCAAAGAAGAAAATCTTTGATACATTATAACGCATGTTTTATTTCAGTTTCTTTCTGTTGTAAAAATGACTTTGTTCTACTTTGAAAGAGAAAGTGTTCTTTTGCTTTTTGAATAAATTTCTGGGGAAACCTGCTATGTTTACTGGAGGGGGAAGAAATGTAAAACTTCAAAATTGGCTTTATTATGCAGAACATTTTGAAAGTGCTGTAAATGCATCATAAAGTGCTTTTTCCTGATGTCTCCTTCCTACTCCTCAGACTATAATTATTAACATAAACCCTCTAAGGCACTCCCTTGTCATCTCTACCTGAATGTCTTATCTTGTTTTATCTGTGATATTTCTCCTGCTTTATTAGTTTAAAGAGCCCTGGGCTACTCTCTAATGAGGGGAAATGTGGTTTCTATAGCCTGGGTCATCCTCTATAGCTTGAAGGTAGAAAGAAGAAAGTTCAATGGGAGGTAAAAGAGGTGGGTAAGCAAACAAATGAATAAAAACTAGCAGAATGAACCATCTTATCCTTTTGTAATGACTAAAAGCATCCTGCCTGATGCTGAACTTTTATTTATATTTGACCAAAATTTAAAAAAAAGAAAAACTCAATCACAACCCTATAACATTTCCCCTTGTGGGTAGCAGCTTTATCTTTATGTTTCCCTATCTCTCCTGTGATCTCTAAACACTAACAAATCTGCTAAACCGCAGTCCTGTTGGTTTCCTTTTGGACCCCCAAGTTCTCTGCTTTAAGCAGTTGGCCTGGGGTGAGGTTTTCCAATCAATGTCAGCTTTAAGCCAGCAGCTTGCATCTTACTGCAAAATTTATGGAGCACGTTGATGAGAACAATGTGGCTCACCAGGAAGATGACTGGAAATTGGCAGAGGAGGTTTGTAGGTCTGAGCTCTCAGCAGCTGGGCCATAGATTGTTCCTTCATCTGGATGGACTTCAAAGAGTTGCATGCCTCCTTATCTGTTTTGCACCCTTAGCGAAATCTACTTTGGGGGCAACTATTTCCCCAAACCCCATCTCCCTTTCTGCTGAGATCATTCCTTAACCAAGTATTAGATCCTTAGAATGGTGGGGGGGGGGGGGGAGAGAAGAAGGGAATGATGTGGTTCATTGGCAGTTCCCTGTTCTGACTCAAACACAAGTAGCCAGGAGGTGAAAGAATGAAAAAGGTGTATTAAATGGAAGCAAAAGCATCTGTTATAGTGCCCACTATATAGTATACACACCAAATGACTTGAGAGGGGACTTCAAATGTAGACACTGAAGCCAGATTGTCTGGATTTAAATCCTGGCTTTATTCCTTATCAGCTGCGTGAAATCAAGCAATTACTTAACTTGTTAGTGTCTTAGTTATCTCATCTATAGCAAAGGGATGATAATAGTAATGCCTCCTAAAGATGGTGGAAGGATTGTGTAAGAAAATGCATGCAAATTCTTAGAGGTATATTTGGCATATATGCTTAATGAATATTAGTCATCTGTTTAATAGGAACAATAAATAAATAGAGCAAATGGATCATTCTCCAAATAAAGCCTAGGATATGGTTGAACATCTTCATACTTTTTCACAGTCATTGCATTTCTGAAAGTGACCTAAGGAGGAAAAAGATCTGGCTCTTATATATATAATTGTGTTTTGTGCTATTTTACATAAGTATATATTTATATTTTATATATGTATATATTTATATATAAATATTTGTTTTCTTATGTATAAAATACATTTCAATCATATTAATTATATTATCTGTCATTTTATGTTGAAACCCATTCTTGATATTAATGTTAAATTTGTATCAGTAGAAGGGAGAGTGACCATTTTGAAATCTGATTGCCTAGATTGTGGTTGTATTTGTGTAACCTGCCTGAAAACTGAAGCTCTGATATTCCCTGGTCTTGAGAGAATTTGTTTTATCAGTTTTTCTAGGCACGATTTAATTTGAATCAAAATAGTCTCCTCAGAAAAACCCTTTCTGGCATATAGACCCAGCGTGGAGGTGGGGACCATTGAAGTTTAAATGTAAGGATGGACTGGAATGAAGTTGAGGGATTTCACTTTATAATTTTCCTGCTTCATATTGTCACTCAGTGTGAGCTTGCAACTCATTTCTGGTTGGTTTATTTAAATAAAGTTCTTCCCAAAAGGAGCTGATGAAAAACCACAAGAGCTATTGATCATTTTCAGTACTATATACAAGAAACCAGCCCAAAGGAGTGTTAAATGTGTCTGGATGCAGTCAGTTCCAATTAGGGTCAGCCCTTGGCAAAATTATAAATGAAAAGAGGCATCCAGGTGTTTTGGAAAAGACATGGGGTTTTGGAGTCAGATAGAACTAGGTTTGACTCTTAACACAATTATTTGCTAGCTGCTGATCGTTAAGTTTTTACATGTATGTGTTTTCTGATACATGCCTCAAGACTTCAGTACTATCTCTCTGAGCTTTGCTTTCTGTATTGGAATAATTATACCTTTGTGTTGCTGATTATTAAACAAAATACTGTAGGTGAGACCATACTGCATGGTGCTTGCATGGCAGATGCACAATAGAGCCCAACTCTTTTCTCATCTTCTGTCCTCCTTATTCCTGTTCTTCCTTTTTGACCCCTGTCCCTTTGGGAATTCATGCTTGCAACTTTGTCCTCCCATCTTTACATAATCTTCCTTTTAGAAACTTTTCTCACTGTAAGTCATGAAATGGATCCCTGCATAATGTATGACTCAAGACTTAAAAATAGAGAAATGAGACTCTAATCATGAACTATCAAATAACAGCCTGCAGGTAAGAAAGGATTCTCTTGAGAGACAACACCTTCTCTTCCTTGATTTTCTTTAATCATTCATATAGGTTTCATCTTACTTGACCTAAAGATTTGGCAGTCCAGTTTTCCAAGGTCTATGCCTAGAGATGACACAATTCATTCCAGTGAAAAAGTAATGGGCACCACCATTTATTAGATGCCAACAGTGTACCATTGCCTTTGATTGACACTTTACTCCAAGGATAAACTATGATCGAATTACAACATGTTTAGCATGGAGTCTTACACCAATTCTGTTAAATGAGTATTATTATCCAACTGTGGCAAATAAGGAGGTCAAGCTCACTTGCATTGTAAGCAATGACTCATGGATGGGGAATGCTGGAGAAGTCACTGACAAATGGAGATGACGTGAAGATGCGCAATTTCCGGTTTAAATGGAAAAGGTAGGGCAAGAGAAGAAAAGGATTTTGGGGGGACATATGTCTGAAGGGATGAGCAAAACTCAAAATGGAAATTGTTACCAAGTAAACTTCTTTACTTTGAGGCCTTATTTTCTTCTCAGTAGAAAGTTTCTTTATTTATTCATGACAATTAACAATAATAGAGAACAACAGCATTAACAAAACAATAAAAAACACAAGAAGTTGACATAGCCAGTGTTATTTTTTAGGACATTTCTGTGTGAAGAGTTCTTTATTAGCTAAATTGAATTCTGTATATGTAGGTGAGGAAATAGATTATTTAAATATCTTTCCTTTAAAATTCCTTCTCTGGATTATCCTTCAAGTATTTCTAAGCAGAGCTTGCTTGAAACAGCATAATAATATAATTAGGACAATAGGCAATCAAACAAGGCCAGTTTCCCAGACCCCAGTAGACTAAATTCCTCCTTATTTGACAAAAAAGAATCCAAATTTCACAGTAATCACTGACTGGAGAACCATTCATATTAACCGTTCCCCTCTCAACCTACCTCTACCCAATTATTCAGTTTGCTTCCAGGTTCATGCACAACTGTGTGCTTCCATTTTGGGCACAAAGAAACTAGGAGTATCATACTGGCTGTGGTTACATGGCATTTTTATAACTAAATTAAAAATTAAAAAAATCATTAAAAAAATACATATATGAAATCATGCACTTAACCCAACAGTTCATTGGACTGAATTGAACTGAGTTTTTTTTTTTTTTTTTAACTAAATTCAGACAGGCAGGTTTATAAAGAAAATAATTCAATAATATTGCTGAATGTGTGCTCAACATGTTAGATTAAAAAAAAAAAAAAGAAGAAGGATAGACCTAGTGCCTGTTCTCATGAATGTTACTGTCTAGTTGAGGGTGAAGGGTGCTACCAGATAAGGGGTCAATGCATAGATGCACATTAACTATATAGTTGGGTAATTTAGCCAAAAAACTAATTTGATGGAGAACTTGATACTGATTTCATATTTTTAAGTAAAATGGATTATATCACTAACAGAATATCAATTAGAATTGTCAAAGCATAACCCATGTTTTCGTGAGTTGAAAATAGTATGGGTTTTGAAAGTATGATTAAGTGCATCTGAATTTCGAGCTTTAGTTATTATTCTGATAATCCCAGTCAAGTGGTAGGCTGGTATTCTAACCCACATTTATTATAACTCTAAAGTCCCAAGCAACTGTGTTTTATTTTTTCTTCCTTTCTGTTCTCCCCAAGGCATTTCATGCTCATTTTTCCTCTAACACTTATGAAAATTCAGCAGAATCAGTTTCACATACTCGTATTCCCCATTAAACTGTGAAAATATTCACAGATCCTGAAGCACTATTTGAGAGATATTGGAATTTAGTCAGTGCTTAGATTAAAATATGCAACAAACATTGATATCCAGGTCCCAACTAATCAATTTATTATACAATAGGTTTATAAGCAAAATGATGCTTAGCGTGATGTAATCTTTTCTCTATCATTCTGTCATTTGGAAGGTTTCAAAGGACAAGGAAGTGCTTCAGGGGAAATACACTATAATCAATAAATAGTAGGTATAAAATGTTTTGTTAAAATAATTCTTTACTGTAACTGTCTGAAAATTTCTATGTAAACTTGTGATAGTCATATTTCTTGACAGTTGTCAATATTTAAATTCTCAATCTGGAACATACAAGTTTATATACATTATTCATAAGTCTCTCCATAGAGTATTTATAGAGAGATGGACATAAAGATGGTTGTGACATTTACATAAATAATCTGAAGTTTAAAATGATATTACATATTCTAGTATTCCAGTATTCCACAGAAAATTGATTAGATCAAATTAATAAGGGGGCTAGATTTTCCATGAATATTAGATACTAAAACATTTAAAATACCATCTCGTGGAAATAAATATATAAGGAGCAAAATTAACTGACCTCATTTGATTGGTTATCTATTTTTATAAGTCCCCAAAGTAACAAACAATTACTCTTATCAGTGTTTTTTTACAGTCTTAGAAAGATCTGGGGCAACCCATTTTCATTTTTTCTTTCTTCCTCATGTTTAAATTCAGACAGCAAGGGCACATCACACGTTCATACCAAAGACATCAGCCGTTTTTTAATGAGGCCATAACCCTGTGTAGGTCATGGAATATTAAAAATAAATGAATATATTGGTGTCACTGGGGATTTTATCCTCCTGGCTGAAGGGTATCAATGAGGAAACACAATATCAAGACACAATACCAGAAACTGTCTACATTTCAAAAGACACTTAATTAGCAGCTGCTATATGAATGGTCCTTGTCCGTGTAGTCGATGAGCTCAAACTATGTGTCAATGAGGCAGCCACGTACTGCTTTTTTCAATTGAAGGCCAATCGACTGACCAAGCTTTACCTACACAGTCAGTTGGGAGAATGAAAAGGTCAATCATTCAATAGGAAAGATTTCCCTTTTAGTGACCTTGTCTAGCAGGAAGAATGAACAAGAATGAGAATAATAGTTTGTGAGGACCCAGACCCAATCAATAAGAATTTTGAGGGCAATGAGGAGTTGAAAGAGAAGATGGGGTGTTATTATAATGCTATTTAAAACCCATCATCTTCACCCATTATCTCCACCTCTTCCTTTTCCATTACTCATAATTAAATTAAGAGAAAGATGGTAAACCCTTAGTTTCCTGTTTACACCTGCTCTGTCTAACTTCAGGTCTTTGCTTTTTGTGTGTATGTGGGTGGGGATGGGGGGTCTTTGCATATTTTGTTCATTTCACCTGTGCATCCTTCTTGCTTATCCTTCTGGATAACATCTATTCATTATTCAAGTTTCAATTCCCATGCCACCAGAGCTGAGAAGCCCTCCTGACTCTCTCAATCAGCCAGTACATGCCCCATTGTGGAAATCTGTGGCACAAAAGGCTTCAGCAGTCCACCAAACTTCCATTGGAAGGAGATGTCTCTGGGGAACAGCTTCTCAGCTGGGAACTGCATTTCCCAAGATTTCTTGTCATCTAGGCAGAATTTTATGACTAGTTTTTGCCCTGGTTGTGAGCAGAAATATGTGTATCATTTTCAGGCCAAGATGCTTAAGAAGTAGGGGTGTCTTCTTCCTGCTCTCTTCCCACATCCTCCAACTGAATACAGAGACTAAAAGACCCTATAACATGACTGAGGAAAAAGATGGACAATTAACTCATGGAGGAAAACCACCATGCTGGTGTCTGGAGACACATGCATTCAACCCATAGAAATCTGGAATTCTCTTGCTTTACTCTTACAAAATAATACCAAGAAATAATTGTTCTACGCTGAACTTGTAACAGAACCTTCATTTCAAATTATAATTAAATAATTCTAATATTATATACTCACTATTTCTTTGCACATCCCCTTTCCTAATAAACTTAGGAAAAATGCCTTGTCATTTCTGTAAAGCTCTGCTGCCTATTAAAGTGGTCACACCATAACAAGGACACAACAAAATGTGATGAATGAATGATAATCTTTAACCTAATTTTTCTTAGTAACTTCTTTGCAGAATGATATATATCAATATCTCATTTAATCCCCAACAGCCTTATGGAATGGTATGTTCTCTATATTTTTCCAGAAAAGTCATAATAGTTTACCCACTCAATGAGTTGAATGAATAGGTTTTGAGACTGATTCTATACCATGCATTTTGTAAGGAACTAGAGATGAAAGTATGAAAAAACAGACATGGTGCTTTACTTTCAAAGCCTGAAGTCAGCATAGTTATTCTAGTTTGCTAGCTGCCTGAATGCAATATATCAGAAACAGAGTGGCTTTTAAAAGGGGGAATTTATTAAGCTGCACATTTATAGTTCTAAAGCCATGAAAGTGTCTAAATTAAAGCAAGACTATAGAAATGTCCAATCTAAAGCATCCAGGGAAAGATTCTTTGATTCACAATGGCTGATGACATTTAGGGTTTCTCTCTCAACTGGAAAGGTGCATGGTGAACATGGCGGCATCTGCTAGCTTTCTCTCCAGGGTTCTTGTTTCATGAAGCTCCCTCAGGGGCATTTTCCTTCTTTATCTCCAAATGTCTCTGGCTGTGGAGGCTCTCATAGGTCTCATGGCTCTGTTGCTCTCAAGTGTCTGCCAAAATACTGCCTCTTTTAAGGGATTCCAATAAACTAATCAAGACCCACCTCGGATGGGTGGAGTCAATCTCCCTCTAACCAAAGTTTAACACCCACAATTGGGTGTGTCACATCTCTGTGCAGATAATCTAATCAAGCTTCCAATTTACAATACTGAATAGGGATTAAAAGAATGTTAAGAGACACAGATAATATTACCTTTCAGTCTACTGAGATTTGGCATGAGCTTGAATCATAATTGTGTTGATTGCTTGGCTACTCTGAAAGACCTAATAAGCTTCTCTTTACCACTGATCTAATTCTCACTCCATAGTCAGTTCTGGAGATAATTTAAATTCATGAATGGTCCTAGAGTTGAATGGAAACTGAATGGAGAATCTAAGTATCCTTCCCTAGGTTGAAGTAGAGAATGAACTCTGTTCTCTTGAGTCCTAGTCTATTATACACTGAAGAGAAGCACCACTTTTCCATTTCTAAGCTCTTATTTCCCAATATTCTAAATTAATCATTTTTAATTCTTTGGAATATATTAAGCATTTATGTCTAGAAACAGTCCAATAAGTATGACCATTATATGCTTATTTTTAAAAAGGAGTGATCTTTCTACGTCCAATTTTAAGAATACCACTGTCAGATGTCTAATGAATAGGGAGAAACTTCTAGCTAATGAGACAGAATAAGTGAGAGGATAGTTGCCAGCTCAGTAGTATTGAATAATATCGGTGTTGATGATAGAGGAAGGTGTCTGTCTCATGAAGTCTACTAAGTGAACATAGCATTATTTTTTTTTCTGAAAAACTTCAAGTAAAAATAAACATTACTTTTTATATAAATCTCTCACATAAAAATATGTTATAGTGACAATGATACCTTAATATCACCATCATTATAATGAACTTTGTGATTTATTTTTCTGCTAATGACTAGAAAAATGTCTGAAGTCATCTCAGTACATTGATATATTGAAGAGTGCTCCTTGTATTTCTCTTGCTGGCTGATGAACTAATTTATCATCTAAATTCTAACTGCATTCGTTTCATGTAAATAAATTTCCAGAGATAACCTTTATAGCTACAAACCTAACAAATGATATTTGTTAGGTTTCTTCTTTGCCCAGGTATGTGCAAACTCATAATGCTATCCATGCACCCTCATAGCAATCTTCCTTTTGCTTAGAGTCTGAAATTCAATTGCTTAATAGTTAAAATTCAAGGAACAAGGTCAGTGATTATGAATGACAGTAGCTCAAAGCTGAGCTCCCTCCTTGCCCTGTTTGCATGTCAGCTGGATTTCTCTGTGAACGTAAATACCATCCAGAATCATCGAAGGAAACAAGCTTGAAGAATAATTGAGATTTCAGCAGCTAAATGCAAGAATTTAAATAGTATGGCAGAGAAAAGTTCCCTAGTCAAATGTCAGTGAAGGTGGTTCCAGTAGCTGCTGTTCTCTAGGAGAAGCAATAGATATAGTGGTTATGCTAACAGGTAGCTTTAGGATATGCGGTTTCTCAGAAAAAGCCATGGGGTACAGTGGTTGTGAGCACAAATAGCTTAATGGCTTCTCTCGCAATCCTCTCTCTGCATTTCCAAGCTTGACAACTTCCTTAAACTCTTTGGGACCCAGTGTTTCCACCTTTGTTGAATGCAAATGATGAAAATCATCCTGATTATTGTGAGACTAAAATATGATCATGGATTTTAAATTCTTAGTCACTGGGACTGTTACATACTGAGTGCTCAGAAAATTTTAACTTTCCATGACACACAGTAAACATACAATTTTCTAGCTGATCTGAAATATACCAGCAATATACAGAGCTTCTTCTATTGAACACCAGGCTTCAAATTTTCCTAACTCTTATCACTAGGGTTCCTGAGTTCTACACAAATCGTAAGTTATTACCATGAATGAAAACCTCCCATAGCGATAATATGGCAGGGCAATGCTTGAGCTTTTGTTGCATAGCAAAGCAAAGAAGATGAGATTTTCTACAGATCACATTTCATTCATAAATTGTATTCCAATATTATCTGGGACAATGTTTTCATTAATCATTTTTGTCAACTTACAAGATATATTATTTCCTCATAGCCAATTGCTTGAAAAGCAATAATAAATAATTAATTCCTATTATCTGTTGTCAAATTATTCAAAGTATGCTCAGTACTATCTGTAATATTTTAATAGTGTCTTAGGAAGTAATACTTTTCACTTTCAAAGGAAATATGTCTACCCTGAATCAGATGGACAGACACAAGTAGAAAAGACATGATGCAAAAAAAATTCTTTGAAAATGACCTAGCACATACTTAGTATTGAAAAATATTAGCTATACCCTTGCATCTACACTGGGCACACTGAAAATAATATACCAATGAAGTTTAAAATGCAGGTGTTCTATGTTTATACATTTCGGGAATTAATGACTTCAAGTTGAATTTCCAATACAAAATACTTACCATCATGCTGATAAAACAGCTGTGAGTGACCAGATAATATGTTTTTGAGGTTTATAGAATGTAAGGAATTTCACACCATCTATACCTCTCAGAGGATTGCTCTGAGTACTGTTGGTGAGAAGTGAAACAGTTTTTACGTGGAATTATATTCCTAACTAGAATTGATTTCTAGAATCAAAATAGATATGTTGTCTTCAATGCCAAAATGGGACTGGCTTCATCTCCACTCCTTATATCCCTCCTACTCCTTCCTTTCTCAAAGAGACATAACAAAATACCCAGATTATAAAAGCAGACAAAGAATCCTGCTTTTCTCTGTTCTTTTCTGGGAATTTGTTTATTTTTTCACCATTGCTCTTTTAGAAATATTAATGTTTATTTTCTTCCTAATTTAGAAAAGTAAATGTGGACTTGGGGTTTGGTGCAGAAAGATTAGTAGTGTCTTGATATTTGAATAAAGCTTGTATCAGTCTATTTGGATCATTAATTGTGCTGGTTTGAAAGGAAGTATGCCCCCTAGAAAAGCCATGTTTTAATCAAAATCCCATTTCATAAAGGTAGAATAATCCCTATTCAATACTGTATGTTTGAAACTGTAATCAGATCATCTCCCTGGATGATGTGATTTAGTAGAGAGTGGTTGTTAAACTGGATTAGGTGACAACATGTCTTCATCCATTTGGGTGGATCTTGATTGGTTTACTGGAGTCCTATAAAAGAGGAAACATTTCAGAGAGAGATTTGGAGAGAGCAGAGAATGCTGCAGCATCACGAAGCAGGAGATGAAGAAGGAAAACGCCTCCTGGGGAGCTTCATTAAAACAGAAGTCAGGAGAGAAGAAGCTAGCAGATGACACTGTGCCCACCATGTGTCCTTTCAGATGAGAGAGGAACCCTGACCATGTTCACCATGTGTTTTTCCAGCTGAGAGAGACGCCCCAACTGTTTGCCGTGTGCCTTGTCACTTGAGAGAGAAACCCTGAACTTCATTGGCCTTCTTGAAGCAAGATATCTTTCCATGGATGCCTTTGATTGGACATTTCCATAGACTTGTTTTAACTGGGACATTTTCTCGGCCTTAGAATTGTAAACTAGCAACTTATTAAATTCCCCTTTTTAAAAGTCATTCCGTTTCTGGTATATTACATTCTGGCAGCTAGCAAACTAGAACATTAATATATTGGAATTATCCTGAAAATCTGTTGAGTGAAGGATTTTCCATGAAAGTTCAATATCTTTGGATTGCAAATAAAGCCACAACAGTTAATATGAAAAATTTTGGAATAGTATTAAAAAGCGACAACTTTGTCCTTCCCTTCAAACATATAAAATCAATATTCTCTTCTGTCATCTCCAGAAAGAGAGACAATTAAAATACATTGACACACATACATACAACACAAAAATATATCCCATGGCTCTTGTCTACAAAGGGAAATCTATACATGATCCTTTCTCTTTTATCCATTTATTACTGGCAAAATTAATCAAGATCTAAACTATTCTCAACCATCCACTGCTATTGTAAGTTAATCAAAAGCCTGTGGTACACTTATATATAGGTGCCTAAGAA
The DNA here is from genome assembly GCF_023851605.1 of Tamandua tetradactyla. NCBI lineage: Eukaryota > Metazoa > Chordata > Mammalia > Pilosa > Myrmecophagidae > Tamandua > Tamandua tetradactyla. The sequence continues at coordinate 18,815,845 of NC_135345.1, forward strand.
TCTACTTCAAAACTTCACGCATGGTACTAGATATCCAAGCAGGCTTACTCACTTAGCTGGTAGTTGATGCTGGCTGTTCACCGTAGCTCAACTGGAGCTGTCAATTAGAGTACTATATATGGCCTTTCTATGTGGTTTGGGCTTCTTACAATGTGGTGGATGTGTTCTAAATGTCAGCCTTCAAGAGGGAGATTTTAGACACCCAGTTAGAAGCTGCAGGGTATCTCATGACCTAGCCTCAGAAATACCAGAACATAGCTTCCATCTCATTCCATTAGTCAAGCTAGTCACTAAGGCTTTCCCAGATTCAAGATGAGGAGGATGGGACTTCAGTTCTTAATGGCGACGAATAATACTGGTACAATACAAGGATAGAATGCATTGATAGAAGTCACTTTGGGGACTCTTAACCATAACTTTTTATCTCCTTTCCATCTTTATCCTCCTTCAATCTTAACAAAGCATTAGTAGTAATCTTTTCTAAGTATAAGTCAGGTTATGTTTGTCTTCTACTCAAAACCCTTCGGCGACTCCCATCTCAGAGAAAAAGCTAAAGCCCTTATAAGAATATACAAAGTACTTACAAGTTTATCCCCCTGTTATGTCTTTAAACTTATTTCCTACAACTGTCTCCACTGTTCTTTTTCAGCCATGCTAGCCTGCTTATAGTTTTTTCTTAAATGCTCTAGGCATTTCCTCACTACTTTAGTTTCCTAGACAGCTGAAAGGAGATACCGTGAACTGGATTGGCTTAAACAATGGAAACTTATTAGTTTGAGGACAAGAAAATGTTCAAGTCAAGGCATCATGGAGGCAATGCTTTCTTCCCAAAGACAGATGCTACTGATCCTTGGCTCCTTTGACATATGGCAAGGTACTTGGCAGCATCTCTCTCTTCTCTTCTGGGGATAGTAATTTCGGCTTCTTACTTCTGTGGCTTTCTCCATTTCTCTGTGTTCACTCCATTTAAAAGGACTCCAGTGAAAGGATTAAGTCCTATCTTGAATGAGGTGGGCCACACCTTAACTAAAGTAGCCTCATCAAAAAATCTTACTTACAATGGGTTTACACCACAGAAATGGATTAGATTTAAGAACATATTTTCTGGGATTCTTACAATTTCAAACCACCATATTCACCTAGGACATTTGCCTTGGCTGTTCTCTTTTTCTATAACGCCTTTCACCCAGATATTTACATGGTAAGCTCCCTCATCTGTTTCGGTTTTTGTTTTTTAAATACCGGTTTCTCTATGAGGTTTAAAAATTACAACCTCAATTTACTTTAGCGTTCTCCAGTCTAAGATAACAGGCTTCACTCACCTCTGCTTTAATAAGGGTCTTGATTCTTTGAATGGTGTAGTGCATTCTTGCTCTTCTACAATCCATTAGAGGTGGATTTTGGAGAACAAAGATTTTGATGTTGGAGAACATTTCCATATTCAAGGGTAAAAATGCAGGCATCTGTACTATCTTAGGCTGCCTATTCTGTCTCCTCCAGAGCCCCATCAGGAGTGTCTCATCTGAAGAGATTTGGCAGTACCAAAGCAACCTCTTCTACATCAGTCAAGTACTTTCCTTCCTCCATTGATTGCTCATGCTGTTCCTAGAATAAGAAAGGCCCTTCACTCTTTCAGCATCTTACCCATTTTAAACCTCATCTCAACTTTTGTACCTGCTTCATCTCCTATACATACCCATGCTCCAAAATATTTTTTGTCGATCTAATCAATCGCATGAGAACACACTTTAATGCAGTGGTTCTCAAAGTGTGGTCTGTAGCACTTTCTGAAGATCTTTCAAGAGGTCCATGAGGTTAAAACTATTTCAAATTAGTGCTAAAAAACTTGTTTGCCTTTTTTCCTCTTTTGTTCCGCAAAAAAGGCAACACTAAATTCATACTTGTGGATGAATTAGGGTTTGCAATGCAGCTTAGAATATTATATCTTATGGTTCTCAAATAAAATGAAAAATAACGGAAAACAGTATTCTTGTATTTTACAAATATGGCAAACATAAAAGAAAAATTTTAAATGTAAAATTAGGTTTAAAAAAGTGTATTTGCAAAATCAGGTAAAAAAAGATCTAGTGTGAAACTCTGAGAAACACATTACCAAAGTATTTGTTTCAATCAAAAGAATTCCAAGCCCTAATTATTAGCAGCTAATCATGATATGTCTGCCATTTGGTATGATTCCTGATTGGCCTATTGTCAATGATATATGAGGTGTTAGACTGAGAACAAAGTTAAAACAGGGTGTCAACTACCACATCTGGAAAGGATTGAGCCTCCCCTCTCCCCCAGCCCCATTGTTAACACCCTCTTAACACCTTTCTTTTTATACCGCATAGGCTAGGAATAGGGTTAATTGGAGGCCAGGTAGACAGCACAGCTGGAAGTACTTGTCTACTGTATACATAACCTTCCTCACTGGAAGAGTTATTCTGTATCCTGGATAGACTTGAACTCTGCTGGCGTGGACAGTTTCATCTGCTTAACTGACAGCCTATTTTCCTTTTGCAGCTTTTCCCACTGCCTACCCCACCCCCACACACATAATCAAGTGAACATTTGAATCAAAGCACCAGACTTTGAGTACCTATTATACAGATGTGCTGAAAGACCCTGTCTTTATTATCAGCATCCATGTCATTTGAGAGTGTAAAAATTCATTATTCCAGCTGGCCTATTGCAGTGACATGGACCTTAGAAGATTGGAAAGAAATAAAGACAGAAACAACAAATATTTTTGAGTACATACCATGGGCCAGACAGATATCTCATATTGTTTAAACCTGAATTGAACTATCAAGGTAGACCCACTGCTTTTTTCTTTTTTTTCATGAGGAATTAGAAACTCAGCAGAATTCAATTCAGTAACTTGTATAAAGCCATCAAGCAAACAAGTAGTAGAGTTGAAAATCATTTCTGCATTTTTTTGATTCCAAGACATCTTTCACACCAAGTATACAGCAGTTATCCATTAGTAACCCTAAAGAATTCTAGGTTCACAAATCAAATGGCCTAACAATATTACATCATTCAGCTACAAAAATGAAATTACAGAATCACATGACTGACTTAGTGATTATGTTAATTAAGTTGGCCAATGATCTCATTTTTCCTGGGACTCAGGATTTCTGGGATGTGGAATTTTCAACTGTAAAACTGGACAGACATAGGCAAATGGGGATGAGTTGGCTATCCTAATGTCGAATGATGGCCAGATGACCAAGAGCTAAGAAAAAAGTCAAGTGATATCAATGTTTCTTGCCTTAGGGTTACAAACTACATCTAATTTGAGATCAATCATTAAGCCAGAGAAAGCTTCTGAGATCCAAAGCAAATTTGCTAAGGGAGAGGAAAATAATTTATAACATTTTGTTTTATCTGGGCCACTTAACTAATAAGGATACAAACTAGAGACAGAAAGAGAAAGAGAGTGCTCACATAAGAAAAGGGGAGAGAGATGAAATTGAGTTTCTTCAGTTACATACTCTTCAGTGTTTAAAAGCTTTTGGGGAAAATCATAATATAAAACAAAATTAATTAGCCTGTGAAGGAGAGAGGAGCCCAATGGGAAAAGATCTTGAACATGGAGATTGCTCATTTAAGCCCAGTACCCACCATTCTTTTAGCTTCCTAATATAGGGAGCCCAGAAAGAAGTCTGCAAAAACTTTTTAAAGCATGGATTATTACCCTAGGATCTACATATGGCCTCCTGGGAAATTTAAGTGACACCACACTCTGAAATAAATTTTAAGGGTTTGGTTCAATTTTGTTGGGTGTCATCAGGGTGTCAATGTCTACAAAGAATGGTGATTCTAACATCTTTGGAATTTTCTCTCTGCTTTGTCATTTCCCCACTTGTTTTTTATTATATACCCTCTCTAATGATTACCCTGGAAAGGGGGTTGAGAGCTTGTCTATGTAGCTAGCAAGAAAGAAGAAACTAGAAAGATCAGCTTCACTCTGCAGTCAGGTTTGTGTCAACAGAATCCCATGGTGTTGGGTTGGAATGTGAAAACAGTGATCTGGAGGAAAACAAGAACAGGTTAGATGCCTAGTGCTCATGATTGAGAACACAGAACATAAAATCACTTAGTGAAGGAGCCTAAATATTAAACATATTGTATTCTCAGTTGCCTCATCCATAAAATGGAGATATCAGTATCTTCCTAAAGGGATGTTAAGAGAATTGAATAATATAAACCATATGTAAAGGATAACATAATTCCTGACTCTTAATTAGTGTTTAATAAATTGGCTCCTTGGTGTCAAGAACTGGAGAGGACACAAAATTTTACCCCAGAATCAAGGCTCTTTCTACACCGTTAATGTTGTTCAATTTTTGGGGTCCTAAGGTGGTTCAGCTGGGGCATTAGCATATTCTTAGTGTAGTAGAGTTCTATCATTGGTCATAACCTCCCTCTTTTGTCACTGAAGTCACTTGGCAAATATAAATAGTTGTTTCATATGGAGTCCTTTAAATAGAAATATGACTTATTCAGTTTGTCCATAATCCCTCTGGGGAAGCCATTCAGATGTAAGCCTCTTGATATTGGAACATTAGTGTCACACTTATTTGGGGATATCCTGTTGGGAGACTGTAATTTGGCCTATAAGAATTCATTGGATGCTGGTAGAAGACATGAGACCCTTAGGTCAGAAACAAAGGACTTTATTACAGTGCAAACATATTTGCATTAATTCTCCTTTCCCCCCACCCCCATGGGTTTATATTGCAATTTAAGAACTGAAAGCATAGAGAATACAAATCTTTCATAATGGGCTGTAAGCAAACCTGTCCTTTGTCTCAGAGAGAGACACTATCTCCATCTGCCAAAGTTGTTTGTAAAATAAACATCCCTGAAAAAAAATTGCTGGAAACCAAAAGGTTGTGAGCGCCTCACTAGCAGGATGTACAGAAATGGGAGAGACAAATGAAGAATTATCTCCCAACAGATCATTCTGGAACAAAGGTGCCCCTAATGATGAAATATCAAATGGACATGGGGTTTTAACATCTCTCCCAGAAAAAATGATGGACTTATACTAAGTAAGCCATATTCTCATTTAAAGTCCTCCTTGTAAATCAACTATTCACATTTGCAAAGTGGCTTTAGTGGTACAAGAGGGCAACAAATCATAGAAAAGAGAAAATCTCCGCTCACACCAAGAACACATATAACATCCCAGTTTCACTGGTAAGGGCTCTAGCAGATGGAAGATCATCAAAGAACTATGGAAAAAAGCCTTATTTCTGGGGTACTAAAAACCAGCAGGCCTAAGTTCAAGTAATAGCTTTGACATTTACCAGCTTGAAGTGTCCCTTTACTTCTTTATGCATGATTTTCTTCAACTATAAAATAAAGAGGACCCTAAGCTCCTGTGCTGATCCAAAAATCTCATGGCTTTAAGTAAATGTGTACTTTTAAGCCCCAAATATGTGGTGAAAATGCCAGCTGCAGGCAATTGTCTTTAGAAGCCCATCAGATTGTGATGACGAAATTTGTTTTGAGTAAGTTGTCACAGTGATTTTTTATTATCTCCCAGGCTCTGTCCTGCAGTCACTCAAAGGACAGACTCACTCAACTGCAACACAGACCAAAGAAAAGTGTCAGGCATGCAAAGGTCACCAGCACATGTCCCGTCAGTGGGACTGCTAAAGCTGTCAATTCTTGGACCAAAAAGGACAACAAACTAAGTCAAAAGAGGCAGATGTAGCTACTTAGTCAAAAAATGTGATGACTAAAGTTATTACAGAACAGATAATTAATGGAATAGTATGTATTTGATGGACACTTTTGATTCTAAAACAGGGCAGTAATATTTCAAAATAAGTGGAAAATAATCAGCACATACTTTCTTTGTCTTTCAATGGATTAATCAAATGAATTCTTTAGAATGCATTTTGAAGTAACCTGACCCCATAGAAACTTTATTGGAATTTAGCCTTACTCTAAATAATTACATGTAATACGTGACTGATATTTTTAATCAGAACCACACACATTTGTATATCCTAAATACCTTACAGCCCTCATTAAAAATGAAAAGTCTTCTGTCTAATAACTTCTGAGGTTTTTGAATTTCACAAACTAACCATTACCCCTTCCTGAATTTTATTTTACTATTTGGTCAACAGAAACCGTTTGCTGTACATGGAGATTTCAAGTCTTATTTGTCTAGTATGAAAAATGGCAATGAATTCTGAACCAGATTTGTCACATAGCTTTATGGGAAGATTCTAAATAAACTAAAATTCTCTAAGATAATATGTTTCTCATAATCTCTATTTATTAAATAGTCATGCTTGGTGACAGGGTTTATTAGCATTTGCTCCTTTTATATTTTTCTAAAAGTCAGCAATATTACCCTCTTCCTACCCCTGAAACATACATATATTGATTTTGATTTTATTTCTGATAAGAGGAATTCATTTTATTGAGACACAGCTAAAGCGTTTTTTCTAAATGTGTTCATATAAAGCATATGAAGAGGCTTTATCTCTGTGTGGGGGTATAAATGATTGCCTTCTTTCTTTATAATCTTCTGTGTTTTCCAAACAATTTTCTCTTAACATACATTATTTGCAATATTTTCCTTAGAGAAGTCTCCCCAGAAATCTTTCACATTTACTACATCTATTGCTGAAAAATTCTCCGAATAGCAATGGATGAGGTAAAGTATTTTTGAAAGTTGGCCGAGATCTTCACACGAAGCTGGGAGTAGATGAAGGCACTTGGAAATCAGAAGTAAAAGAATTGGCAGCTAAAAGCAGCAAACAACATTTTGTAGATGTCCATGATCAGGAATATTTTTTCCCTTTTCCTTTGCCTTCCAACTCATAGCAGGCTAATGGCATTGCCTCCACGGGGAAGCATGCGCCTGCCATCTTAACAGTTGGAAGAGTTAACTTGACTTCCAAGGGCAGCTGCACAGAAGTACCATGCGATAAAGAGTCTGGAAACCTGGGAATGAGAAACAATTAGAGATCACTTCGTTAATGCTTAATGATGCAGAGCAGACCTACAGTGAAGCTGATTGTGTCTCTTTCTTGGCTGATGATGTTCCCACTATGCCAGAATGGCATTATAAATACCTCTGGTCTATAGGCGGTGGATCAAAGAAGGCAGGAGATGAAATTGTCTGAGGGACCTTAGTATGAAAGATTGGAGAAGAATCAGAAAATGACCAGTGTGGGTCCCACTGCTAGTTTCAGTGCAGGTTGGTAAAATGTTATATGTGTGTGTGTGTATGTGTTATTTATAGAAATATAAAAATACATATAGCTCCCTAAGCCTAATTCCTAATGGGCTTAGTTATATCTCACTGAGGGTTTCTGTTCCTAATAATGCATTGAAAATCTCAGTTGGAAGGTCCCAGAAGGCATTCTTTTCCCTGCTCTTCTCTCTATCGCACTGCAGTGAAAAGGGATTAAAAAAAAATACTGCACAGGTGCAAGCTGCAGCTGTTGAGAGTAAACTCTGTTTTAATATATTAATGCATATCCCACTAGGGGAATTGGCGAATAGTTGAGTTCCCAGAAGAAGAGAAAATTGAGTTCATTGAAGAAAAAGGTTTCCCATCCAGAGTACAACATTGTTTCTGGCCAAAGGAGCTTTTATAAATGCAATTTCCTGATCTGGTTAAACCACCACAGAAATAAATAGGGAATTCCTTGGTTTTGATTTTAAATTATTGCAGATAGAAATAAAATGTTTACTAGTACCTACATAGAAAACCCCAATAATGACATTTTAGTAAAAGCTTAAGTGATTAAGTGTAAACAATCTGGACACATAATCAGAGTCCTTTTATGTGCTTAACACCTGGAACAAAAGAAATAATCAATGATAACATATGTTCAGAATGTATTTATTTTAAAAAATACCACACATCTTGGGATGTGGCTGCACCTTCTTTACCACTTACAACTTTATCTATAACTATGCAGACATATCATTAGTGTTCAAGACCATAATCCCCTATGTACAAGATTTTTAACCATCAAATGAAGATTTACATATGCTCAACTTGATATAGAGGAAATAGCACTAGAGTAAAAGGAAAGGAAGAGCAAGAGAAGGATGGCGACACAGGATATGGGGGAATGGGGGAAGAAGAGTGGGGAAGGAAGGAGAGGGAGACAGAGAGCAAGAGAGGCAAAGGAGACATAGAGAGAGAGAAAGAGAAGGAGGTAGAAGAAGAGGGAGACAGATTTGTTGGCACATTGTCCCCTGGCAATCAATTCATTGTCCTTCACTCATTAGCTCCAGGGACATTTTTAACTGCTGGGAGCCTCAGTTCCTTCCAAATGGACAATAGTTCTTGACCTATTTATCTTGGAATGGCTGTAAGAATACAATTAAATAATGATCAAAGGCTTATTGTAATCTAAGAGTTATCTGGTTATACTGTGCTCTTTGTAACACAGATCGCTCTGTCCTTTGATTTTTCATATTTTGCTTTTCACATATCTTGTATCAGGAGAAGCTGGATACCTATAAAAGATTGGTATAACTTTTACATTTTTATGGTTGCCCTTAGCTCTGAGGAATTCATGCTTAACTAAACTCTCTAAATTATTGGTGTCTTTGCCTTTTGCAGTCATTCTCCTCTCTCTCTGATTTAACTCAGATTATAAAATGAAATTCCTTTATGTTCATGAGACCCAGTCATTTTTTTTTTTTTTCCTGCATGGGCAGGCACTGGGAATTGAACGCAGCTTTCTGACATGGCAGGTGAGAATTCTGTCATTGAGCCACTTTTGCACCCCCCCATGCCTCTTTTTGTTTGTCTATCCTTCACTAAGTTACCTCCCTTTCCCCTCTCGTCTTTGCTCTTCTCATCTATCAACCACCCCAATTTACTCTTCATTTTTTATAGATTGGTATACCTGTCGCTAATTTCTTTCACTTTTAAATAAGGGTGTGTAGGGAAGGAGAAAGTCATCTCAATATTAACAAATAGAAAAAAAGAATTCATTCTAGAAGGAAATAGTGGCACTCTATATTGGACAGAAAAATGGATTTAATGTGTTGCTTTATATACTTTAAAATTGCACACATGTTAAATTAAACATCACAGGTATTTGGCAATTATGCCCCCCATAACTCCATTCTAAACTCATGCAGACATCACTAAAAAAGCCTGATTCTTTGTCCTGAGGAACTCAGGAACCACATCAGAATCCTTGTTAGAACAGTGCTCCTGACTACCCCTGTAGATTGGAGTTGGCAAAGGAGATTGTAGCTCTTTGTCTTTCATACCTTAGAACACAGGCACTAAGGCAAGAATGATAAGCATTACATTAGTTCTTGCAATAAGCATCTATCATTAAGTGAGACACTTTGATGATTGCTGGAGATACACAGACAATGATTTCCATAAAGTTGACAAACTAGTGGAAGATACACACATGTTAATAAAAGGGTAAAAGGTAGTTTCACAGATTATATGAAAGAAGCATGGTTGAAGCTTTGTGAGGATGCATAAGTAGAAATGTTTGACTGCACATCCTAAGCTTAGAAAGACTTCACCAAGAAGGGGACTCTTTAGTTCTGTCATGAGATGTAATAGAAGTTTGAAAGATGAATAAGCAAGAGGCCAGAAAACACATTATACAAAGAAGGACCAGCAAGTGCATATGTGTCTATATCTAGATAGCTATCTATCTATCTACATATATATATATATATATATATATATATATATATAGAGAGAGAGAGAGAGAGAGAGAGAGAGAGAGAGAGAGAGAGAGAGAGAGAGAGAGAAAACAGATCAATTAATGCAGTGATAGAGTGGTTTCAAAATAAACATTTCGCAAATGAAGTTGGAACTGTGTTTTTTCCATTGAATGTTTTAAATCAAATTTTGTGATTGCATCAGATTTGATGATGACTATGCTCACACCATAAACTCTATGAGAATAGTGATTTTTCAGTCTTGTTGACTAATGAATTCTCAATGTCAGTAGCAGTATCTGATACAGAGAAGATGCTCAATAAATCTGTGATTAATTGAACTAAGTATGTGAAGAAATGTCTCTATCTTCCCCTTCCACATCCCCAATTCTTATACTTTCCTGGGGAAGTCACAGACACACACCCAGTGGTCATCTCTCCCCTTTGCTTGCCCCATTTCCCTTCCCCCTCCCTCCTTTTCTATTGTGTGCAGATGTTTCAGTCTGTTTCCATTCCACAGCTCAGCAGAGATGTTAGACCTAATTAAACTGTGCTTGACCAGACCTTGAAGCTGGAAGCCAGAAAGCAGAAAAAGCAATCCAGCTGCTTATCAGGGTGGGGCCTTTCTGTGGTAGGGTCCCTTTCCCCGGGGTTGTATAAATACCCTGTCCTGGGTTAGCATAGTTTTGCAAAGTGGCTGTGCTCATGATTGCCATCCACCAACACTCACCAGAGCAGCTGGCCTCCCTGAGAGACAGGTCACAATTGGATCCCTTCCCCTGCTCTTTTGGAATCTTTGTGTTGTACAAGTAGTAAAGTGGTCATTTGCTGCAAGTTTCTGTTGTGCCTGAGCCTGCGAAGCACCTAGTAGCTAATCCCATACCACTGCATTAAGAAATTGATATTTTTAGTTCCATGCAATTCTCACAGAGTATTTTTATAAATATGCAATTAAATGCAAAATATAAAACTATTTTTTCCTGTTTGTTTTTTTGACAACTCAATTAAACATGTAATTGGCATAAAAGAAATGACATGTTTGAAGTGCACAATTTCATAGCTTCTGTCATTGTCGCAGTTTGAAATTGTTGAGTATCCCAGAAAAGCCATGCTCTCTAATCCTGATTTAATATTGTTGTGTGGTATCTTTTTTTAATTTATTTATTAATTAAAAAAAATTAACAACAAATGAACTAAAACATTAACATGTGATCATTCCGTTCTACATATATAATCAGTAATTCACAATATCATCACTTAGTTGCATATTCATCATTTCTTAGAACATTTGCATCAATTCAGAAAAAGAAATTTAAAGACAACAGAAAAAGAAATAAAACAAAAACAGAAAAAAAAGATTATGCATACCATACCCCTTACCCCTCACTTTCATTGATCACTAGCATTTCAAACTAAATTTATTTTAACATTTGTTCCCCCTATTATTTATTTTTATTCCATATGTTCTACTCGTCTATTGACAAGGTAGATAAAAGGAGCATCAGACACAAGGTTTTCACAAAGTTTTAAAATAGACAACTTTTTAGAGCTGTTTTAGAGGTACAGAAAAATTGAGAAGATAGTACAGAGTTCCCATATACCCTGCATCCAGTTTCCCCTATTATTAATGTTTTTAGTATGATACATTTCTTATAATTAATGAGCCGATAAAGACACTATTGTTACCTGACAAACTGTGGATTTTTCTGCTCAATGCACTCTATAACCAATTCCTGAGACACTGGGATTTTAAAGAGAAAAAATTTTAGTACATGTGTAGCAGGAGAACAGACAACCTAATGGCCCAAAATCTGTCTTCCTGAGTTTAGAGGGTTCTTAGTTTTTAAGGATTTTAGCAAGGGGAGATAAGATCATTTCAGATAGTAAGTTCAAAGCAAAAGAAGGGAGACAAGCCTTACCATTATCATTTCAATAGAATATAAGTTGAAAGGAGGGGAGGCAGAGCTTTCAGCTCAGTACTAAAGGTGTAAATCAAAAGGAAGAAGTAGTTAATGGCCAACTTCATTAGCATTAAGACCTTTGCTTTACAGGAGAATGACAATTCTTACAATCATGGAGGCACAGGATAAGGGCTTTTTACAGTCATTTCAGATATCAAGGCAACTAGACTACAATTCAGAGATCTCAGGTATATCCCTGTCTACTCCGACATTCCAGAAAGCAAAAAGGATTTTTTTTTTTTTTTTTTTTTTTGCCTGGGCAGGCACCGGGAATTGAACCTGGATCTCCGGCATGGCAGGCAAGAACTCTGCCACTGAACCATAGCGGCCCACCCAAAAAGGATTTTTTATATAATGATTCACTAATCAAAATCATCCCTCAAATCCTGATTTCTCAGTTGCACTATTACTAACCAAAAATCCATAGTTTATTCAGATTCCTTAGTTTTTACCTAATATCCTTTCTCTGTTCCAGGTTCCCATATTATATTTAGCTATCAAGCCTCTTAGGGTGGTATCTTTTTGATTAAGCTATTTCCTTGGAGATGTGACCCATCCAATTGTGGGTGGGACCTTGTGATTAGGTGGTTTCCTTGAAGATCTGTGTCTACCCATTCAAGGTGGGTTGCAATGGAGTCCTTTATAAGAGAACCATTTTGGAAAGAACCCAGAGCTGACACAGAGATGTTGAAGCAGAAGAAGGAAAACACCCCTGGGAAAGATGTTTGAAATGAGAAGCTGTGAGAAAAAGCTAGCAGATGTTGCCATGTGCCGTCCCAGCTAACAAAGAAACCTGAACATCATTAGTCCTTTCTTGAGTTAAGGTGTCTTTATCTGTATACTTTGGTTTGGACATTTTTATGGCCTTAGAACTATAAACTTGTAATTTAATAAACTCCCTTTATAAAAGCCAACCCATTTCTAGTATATTGCATTTCCAGCAATTACAAAACTAAAACAGACATCATTATAAATACATTCATGAAACTATCCCTATACTCAAAAAAGCAAACATATTCATCACCCCAAAGTTTCCCCACATTTTATAATTTCTCTTTAACACCCATCTCCACCACTACCACCCCCATCCCCAGGCAACCATGGATCAGCTTTCTGTCACTATAGATTCGATTGTATTTTCTAGAGTTTTATGTAAGTGAAATAATTCAATATACACTCAATTTCAGCTGGTTTCTTTCACACAGCATAATTATTTTGAGATTCATTCATGTTGTTTTATGAACAATAATCCGTTCCTTCTAATTGCTGAATAGTATTCTGTAGCAGTGGACATCCACATGAGGATTTTAAGCCATTGAATGAAATCGTCATCTGATATGTACAAATTCCTAAATGAGCTGAATCTAACGAAATCTCTAGCTTTGATTCTGTCTACTTCCTAATCTTTCATTATGGAAATATTGGAATATTTTTAGGTCCGTCAACTGTATTGGTTAAAGACTTTTATATTTTCCCATATGATGATCACTATGCTTAGGATAAATTTCTCTGACTGTTCACCTGATCAATGTGTATTTATGGTTCAGATGTCAACATTTGAGTATATTCTCAAATACATTTTCTATCTCTGAAAGGATTATTTGCTTCCTCCTCTGCCCTGCCTCAGTATTTTACTGTCACCTATTTTAGTTTATAAGCTGCCGGAACGTGATATACCAGAAAGAGAATGGCTTTTATAAACTGCAAGTTTATAATTCTAAAGCCATAAAAATGTCCAAATTAAAGCACGTCCATAGAAATGTCCAAATTAAGGCACCAAGAAGAGGTACCTTCACTCAATGAAGCTCAGGGCTTCTCTCTCACCTGGAAAGGCACATGGCAAGCATGGCAACATCTGTTAGCTTTCTCTCCAGGTTTCTTGTTTCATGAAACTCCTCCAGGGGCATATTCCTTCTTCATCTCCAAAGGTCTCTGACTGCCTGAGCTCTCATGATCCTCGTGGCTCTGAAGCTTTTTCCAAACATTTAAAGGATTCCAGTGAACCAATCAAGGTCCACCTGGAATGGGGGGAAGCCACATCTCCCTGTAATCAAGCTTAATACCCACAATTGGGTGAGACACATCTCTGTGGAGATAAACTAATCAAGCTTCCAACCTACAGTACTGAGTAGGGATTAAAAGATGGATCAGGATTGAAACGTGGCTTATCTAAGGTACAAAATCCTTTCAAATTGACAGCTTTTATCTCAATTTATATCGAGTATTTGTTCGCTTGTCTTTATCACTTACTAGAATATGAGTTTCTTGAGGTTTGTACCATGTCTTGGTCATCATTTTATATCCAACATTTAACAGAGTGCTAGAACTATTGTTGGATAAATATTATTTTGCTGAACCTATATTGTGAACATAACTGGGATGAATTGAAGGGAAAAGAAACATTGGAAATGCCTCTATTTAATTCCTGGCATTAAATGGAGAGGACAATAAAGATGACTTTTAGTATGACAGATCAGGGTAACATCCAAACAGATGGAAGCTCTCTCTCTATGCACCTTTCTCAGGATGGGAGGGTAGGTTTGGAGCCTGGCCTCTCATTCCTGGAAGACCTAATCTCTTCTGGAATCAAGACTATAAATAGCAGTGGATATGTATGACTCAGGGTTTTTTCCCCTAATTATATTTGGTGTTCCTTTTTATTAGATGTTATTAACTCAAAATGTATTTGAATAAATCTCATGGAATAAATGCTATAATTTTTAAACAAGTATTTAATTAATAAATGTAATACAGGTATAAGTAATTCATGGATCTCAACTGGAGGTGGTTCTTTACCACTGAAAAGCATTTAATAGGCAGGAGATTTTTCTTGCCTGGGGGTGGTCACAATACCAAACGGCACAGGGCACAATTGATATTATGAATAGTAGGCAAAGATGTTAAACCTCCTATAATATCTGGGACAACCCTCTGGAAGGAACAATTCTCCTGCCCCAAATTTTAAAAATAGTCTCATTTTGAAGCACTGATATAAAGCAATTTTTTGGTAATTACCATGGGGCACTTAGAATCTTGGTCCTGATTCTTTTCTATTGCTGAGTTCTGCTTCCAATACATGTCCTCTTGGGCTCCATGTAAATCCCTAACCCAGAGGCTGATGCACTGAGCACTTTCTTGCATCAAGGACTTTATATTAAATGTATTAGGTTCTAATAGGGCTTGAAGGCAAAATGATCACGGGTGAAGGGATTTATTCAGGCACTAGCTTTTGTGGAGAGGACATGCACATTTAAATCCAAATAGGAGCTATATGGAATGGGAAAAAGCTGTTCTCGGTGGCTGGGAACTTCTGCTTATAGGGAATATTGGACAGAGGAAGTTCAGGAGCAGAACCTTGGTTGTTTAATAGTGTTCTGTTATGACAAGGCAGGGTGAATTTTAGCTGCAGGATTTTCATGAATTAACAGAGTTTGAAAGGTGGGAAAGAAGATTTCACAGTGGTCACACACTACCCATTGTTCCAACAAAATGCAGAGAGTTCTCAACTTTTCTGCATGCAAATTCTCAAAAGTTCACCCTTGATGATATAGTCTTCCTCAGTAGTATTTCCTTTTCTCAAAGCATTTCTGTTTTTATTGTTTACTTCAGAGTCTTGTGAAGATTCGGAAACTACCAGTCTTCAATTTTATATATATGCCACCTAGGAATTTCTGTGAATTTCTTCTTTACAGGGCTGATGCAATGAAAATGGTTTGATGGAGCTCCTAAGGTTTTGCCAAGAAAGAGAACTATTGATT
Source organism: Tamandua tetradactyla (assembly GCF_023851605.1). Lineage (NCBI taxonomy): Eukaryota > Metazoa > Chordata > Mammalia > Pilosa > Myrmecophagidae > Tamandua > Tamandua tetradactyla. The sequence continues at coordinate 18,831,254 of NC_135345.1, forward strand.
TTTATAGGCACTACTGCCTATACTTCTCAATCTTTCTAGTCAGAGTCTGTTCTTGTAATCTTCATTAACTGTCATCAAGCATTGGTAGCAAAGTCAGATTGAATTCCTCTTTGATTCTTGTTTACATCTAACATTTATTTAGTTATTTATTTGTTTATTTTTACATGACTGTCTTAATTCTGTTTCTTGTGCTCTGAAAGGCCTTTATTGTTATTTCACATACCCACATACAAATGATATTTTCCCTTTAAGACTCTAGTGCCAGGAAGAAAAACACAAACATATAAGCAACAAAAAGCCCCTAAGTTTCTCATCTTAACTGGCTAATTAAGTGTTAATTTGTTAACTGACAGCATTTTTTCTTCATTTGATCAGAAGCAAATTGACTTTCCTCCTGTTGAACAATTAACTGAATACTATGAATTCCAATTTATTCTGCCTTTCTTTACAAAAAACCTCATTTTTCCAAATCCTGGTTTCTACACCTTTTTATTTTTTAATTTGATTTCATAAAACATTCCATAAGTTATAGCAAAGTCTTTGAAAAATAGGGTGCAATATAAATAATGAATAATATGTCCTTTAGGATCTATTAAAATTGCTACCACACATGAGAATGTCCCTATTCTTATAATTTCAAAATAACCTTGGTATAGTGCTGTCTCTAATCCTTGAGAATATCATTTGTGCCGGTTGAATGTCATGACTTTTTAATGTTTTAATATTTGAAATCATGCATTATGTGATAGTTCAGTAGACAATACATAATATGATATAAGTTTTATAGCAGTACCTTAGACTTCCTTGAACCCACTGTGGTTGACTGAATTATGTGCTTCAATCTAGATATATTCTTAATCTTTTTTTTTTTTTTTTTAACATGGGCAGGCACCGGGAATCGAACCCGGGTCCTTGGGCATAGGAGGCAAGCATTCTTGCCTGCTGAGCCACCGTGGCCCGTCTGATATGTTCTTAATCTTAATCCATATTCCTGTGAATGTGAACCTATTGTAAATAGCTTTGCTTGAAGGCGATTTTAGTTAAGGTGTGACCCAACTGAATGAGGCTGCGTCTTAATCCAGATTACTGGAGCCCTTTATAAGCAGAAGAAATTCAGGCATAGTAAAAGAAAGCCATAGGCAGGATCCGAAAGCCAGAAGTCAACAGAACCTGTATAAGAAAGAAGAGGACACTGCCATGTAGTAAAAAGAAGATACAAACCAAGAAACTCCAAAGATCTCCAGCAGCCAGGACGAGAATGTTATGGATTTTGGGGAGAAAGCATCACTTTACTAATGCCTCGATTGTGGGACTACCTCCAACCCAAAACCATGTGACCATAAATTCCTACTGTTTAAGCTAACCTGTTGTGTGGCATTTGTCATAGCAGACTGGGAAAACTAAGATAACAACCTTCCAAATTAAGTAATTTACTGTAACAAATAGTGGTCGTCATCCTTAACACATGTCTTTGTCCTATATGCAGGTTTCTCTAGGGCTGAATCTAGGCTGTATACCTGAATGGAACTGCCAGATTTTAGGGTGTATATGATCAACTTCATGAGATATTCTGGATTATTTTCTAAAGTGGTTGTACTACATTACACTTTCGTCATCACCAGGTGAAAATTTATTCTGTTCTTCAAAGCTTTATCAACCTTTTATATTGGCATATTTCTTAAATCTTGTCTGCCCAGAAAGTGTAAAATAATATTTCATCATGGCTTTAATTTGTGTTTCTGCAATTGAAAGGGAACATTAACCTTGTTTTTTGCTTTCATAGTTCTTGATTGTTAAACATTCATATCTTAAGAACTTTTCCACTGATCACAAAGCTTTCTGCATTGATTTTTTTTTTTAAGGGAATTTTCTGGGAAGACATCTGGGCAGTTATATGCACTGAAAATTTCTTAACAGAATCTCTTGATGAACAGAATTCTTAATATTAATATAATGATATTTATCAGTGTTTACTTTTATACTGAATAGTTTCTGTTCTTTTTATGAAAAACCTGGTCATAGATTTTATTTTTTAATAGCTTTGGAATATTTCCTTCTTCTTTTGATATTTCCCTATTTGGGTCAATCTACATTAATTAATTTATTTTGCTGAAAAATAAATAATTTTGCCAACATATATTGAATGGTTTCTCCTTTCCTCTCTGACTTGCAATGCCATCTCTCATGTGACAACTTTCCTTATATTAAAAGTTCTGTTTCTGGAATCTGTTATATTCTATCGGTCAATTTGCCCATCTCTGCCCAAATCCTATGCTGCTTTATAATGTAACTTTATAATACTTCTTAATATCTAGGGCAGCGTGTTTTACATAGAAATATTACTCTATTTCTTTGTCTTTATGCTTTTAAATGTATTTAGGAATCAATTTGCTTAATTCTTGAAGAAAAGAAGGATCTATTGGGATTTTCATTGAAATTACTTTGAAACTATAGATCAATTTGGAAAGAAGTAATATCTTTATGAACTTGAATGTTCCTATCTATGCATATGGTATAACTCACTTCTCCATTTACTTTGGTATGCTTTTATGTTATTTTCTAAAGTTATATAATTTTCCCATAAATATACTGCACCTATTTTATTAATTTTATTCCTAGGTGGCACAGTGTTTGTTGCTATTATAATAGTATTTTTATTTGCCTAAAATTTTCTGCCTAATTTTGTCCTATAGAAATACAACTGACTTTTAAATTGATTGTATTTTAGCCACTGTGCTGGTTTGAAAGATTTTATGTATACTAGAAAGGCCATGTTTTAATCCTAATCTGATATTGTGGGAGCAATCATTTCTTTTAAATCCTATTCAGCACTGTATGTTGTAACTTGATTAGATTATCTCCACTGAGATATGGCTCACCCAATTGTAGGTATTAATTTTTGAATAGAGGGAGATGTGACTACACCCGTTCCACGTGGGTCTTGATCAATTTACTAGAATCTTTTAAAAGAGGAAGCATTTTGGAGACAGTTCCTTTTGAGAATGATGAGAGAGCCACAGAGTCCACCAGGCAGCTATCTTTGGAGATTAAGAAGGAGAATGCCCCTGGGGTAGTTTCATGAAGCAAGAGTCCTGGAGAAGAAGTGAGTAGATGTTGCCATGTTTGCCATGTGCCTTTCCAGTTGAGAGAGAAAAACCCTGAACTTCATTGGCGTTTCTTGAGTGAAGGTAACCTCTTATTGGTGCCTTAATTTGGACATTTTTATAGATTTGCTTTAATTTGGACATTCTCATGGTCTTAGAACTGTGAAACTTGCAACTTAATAAATTCCCCTTTTTAAAAGCCATTCCGTTTCTGGTATATCACATTCTGGCAGCTAGCAAACTATAGTAGCCATCTTACTATGCCATTTCTTTAAAAAACTAAATTTATTGTTTTATTTGTAGATTTTTTTAATGTTGGCAATTTAATAATCTATACCTAATGCCTGCTTTGTTCATTCCTTTTTTATCCTTTAAGTTTATTTTTTCTTACTAAAATGGCTAGTGCCATTCACATAATGTTGAGTGGATGCAGTGTTAGTGACGTCCTTGTTTTCTTCATGATAGTGGGAGAGGAATGCTTCTGAATGTTTTATAATTGATAACCATGTTTTCCTGTAGTTTTTTAGGGAGGGGTGAGAGAGGCATATATCTTTTTTAAGATTAAGGGAGCTCCATCCTAGTTCTTGTTTGGTAAGAGATTTTATTATAATAGAGTTAAATTTCAAATCATTTTCTATCCTAGTCTGTGAACTTAATGGACTATATTTCTAATGTAAAACAATCTTTATATTTCTGATATAAATCCAGGTTATTCACGATGATTAAGTCTTCATGATTATAATTATTTTTAAGTTATTGAATTTTGTTTGACATAATTTGATTTGTATTTTATGTCTATGTTAGTGAATGAAATTGTTTTGTGCTTTTCCTTTTTGTAGCATCTTTGTATTTGATATTCAAGTTATGCTGGTCTCATAGGATCACTTGGGTGGGAATTCAGTTTCTTTGGCTGCTCAAGCAAAATATCATGAAATGGGTCAGATTAAGTAATGGAAATTAGTTTGCGTATGTTTTTGAGGTTAGAAAAAGTCCAAATCAAGGCATCCAGGATTTTCTCTCTAAAGACTGTGACATTCTAGTACTGGTGCTGGCAGTCCTTGGTCCTTAGTTTGTCACACGGCAATATGTATGGCAGTCTCCTGGTTTCTCATTTCTCTTGCAGGACACATTGATATTCAGTTTCTGGCTACCCCCTCTGTGGTTTTCTCTCTCTGGGTCTGACTCTCATTCCATTTATAAAGGATTCCAATGATAGGATTAAGGCCCATCCTGCCTGGGCTGAACCACACCGTAATGGAAGTAACCTCATCGAAAGGTCCTACTTTAGTGGGTTCACACACACAGGAACGAATTGTTCACAAACATGTTTTCTGGTATCTATACACAGCTTCAAACCATTGCAGATTCTAAAGAGATTTTTAAGCAAATGTAATGATCTCTTCTATGAAGATTTGGCAGAAGTCACTTGTAAACCACCAGGAACTGGTTTCTCTTATTGATATATATCACTTGTATTTTGTTTTGCTGTTGTTCAAATAATATATAATTATTTGTATAATCATATATAATACATATTATTTAGATATTATGTATTTGAATGGATCCAATTCTTTTTAATTACTCTGCATATCTGAGGAGGAGGTATCATCAAGCAAGACTTTGTAGAGTAAGTGATATATACCTTGATGTTATTGTTCTTTATTTTTAAAGAAGCTTAAAAGTTTTAGAAAATTATACAGAAACTATTGTTACCATATACTCTGCCCCCCCCCCGCACACATATTTCTCCTATTATTAACATCTTAGGTTAATGTGGTACACTTGTTACAATTTGATGAACCAATGTTGATATGTTAGTAGTAGCTGAAGTCCATAGGGTATGAAGTTTTTGTGGGGGAATGACAGAAGTGATTGGCAGGTAAACAAAGGCAAGACAGGGAGGTTAGGATAAGGAGATTTCTTCCCTCTCATGATAAGTACAGCTTGTAAGACAAAAAGCCACTTGAGGGTATTTGACATTGGTTGTGGAGGATTCCAGAACTTCTGTTAACTAGTAGGAAGTAATGTCCTTAGAAACCCTGCTGTCTGGTCTTGCCATTACTGCAATAAACTGAACTCTTATAATGTAGGTTTCCCTCAAAGGGTTTGGGGGAGAAAGGGCTGAGTCAGAAGATTATCCCAGCTTGGAACTTTATGTGATCTATGAATTTAGTGAGTCTTTGCAAGCATGAGAAACTTTCATGGAAATTCCAGTGTCCATTGGAATAATGAAGGGTTGAGATAAAAAAAAAAAATAATGGTGTTGCTACAATTAACATGGATAAAGGAGATGGCTCTTATCTTTAAAGCATATTGGGGATTTTCACTAGAACAAATGAGTTAACAATTTGGAATAATTTCCCTATATGATTTTATCAGGCTAACAATCATCAAACAGGAAGTGCATGAGAAATAGCAGAGATTAGTGGTTGGGCTAATGAAAGCACAGTGCTTGGAATTTTGCTTCTGAAAATGAGCCTGTTAGAGGAAAATCCAGGCAGAGAGGCATTGAAAAGAAATATTTAACTTGGTTTTGTCTGAGTGAGAAGACAGAACAGAGATTTTGTTTCTTTGTTTTAAAGCCTAGCCAATCTCTATAAATTTCAGAAAATGGATAGAATCCACATAAACTTCAAAAGGATTATTTCTTTATAAATGGATACTCAAAAATTTCTAATAGTGAAACAGAGGCAAGAAATGGCTGGAATTAATCTTGTTTCCAAGAAAGAGGACAATCTGGCCTCAGTCCAATGTCCTTACAGTAGTATCATTGGCCACGTACTTGATCAAGTAGATGTCAGATACTAAAGGATCAGTTGAGGAGACTAAAGAAAAGCACCAAATTATTTGTGATGGTTTGGAGGTTTTATGGACCCCAGAAAGTCATGTTCTTAAAGCTAATCCATTCCTGTAGGTGTGGACACCTTATGAGTAAGATCTTTTGGTAAGAAAGATCTTAACATGAGTTGAGATGTGACCCACCTCATTCAGGGTGGGTCTTAATCCTCTTACTGGAGCCTTTATAAGTGGATAAAATGCAGAGAGGAGGCCACTGAAGCCACAAGCTTGTAGGAACTAAACCTGGAAGAGAAGGAAGAGACCAGCAGACATCAATGTGTGCCTGGCCTTGGAACAGAGAGCTGAGGACTGCCAGTAACTGGTTTTTGGAAGAAAGCACCACCTACTGATGCAATAGTTTCCATATTTCCTAGAGATGAAGTTGAGTGAAAATTAATATATCCAAGGCAAGCTCAGAGGAAGGACATTGTTTTAATAGTACTTGTATAATAACTAGTTTTAAAGTTGAAAATGTAAGAATAATTATGTAACCTTAATTATAAGTGAGAAAATAAAGCTGGGGTGGAAAAGGGTGAATTTAATTTAAGAAATTTAGCAAGCAGACTGTGATAGATAAGAATAGGCCACATTTGGCCCTTCATAAATAACATAGGGAAGTTCCTCCTTCCTGAAGTGGCAGAGCCAAGATTCATTTCCTTGCACCTGGAAGCTTATACAGGTATATCTCAGAGATATTGTAAATTCTATTCTAGAACAGCACAACAAAGCAAATATCACAATACAGTGAGTCATGCAAATTTTCTGTTTATATATAAACAGATGCAGTATATTTACACTATACTGTAGTCTTATTTCTAAATAATATACAGACCTTAATTTAAATATATTTCATTGCTTAAAAAGGCTAATCATCATCTGGGTCTTCAGCAAGTCATAATCTTTTTGTTGTTGGAGGGTCTTGCCTCCAAGTTGATGGCTGCTGATTGATCAGGGTAGTGATTGCTGAAGGTTGGGATGTCTGTGACAGTTTCTTAAAAATAAGATCACAATGAAGTTTGCAGCATCATTTGACTCTTCCTTTCACAAAAGAGGTCTCTGTAACATGTGATGATGCTTTATGACAGCGTATTCCCCACAGGAGAACTTTTTTTAAAAATTAAGAGTCAATTCTCTCAAACCTTGTCATAGCTTTATCAACCAGGTCCATATATTCTAAATCTTTACCAGGAATAGATTCCATCTCAAGAAACCACTTTCATCTATAAGAAGAAATTATTCAGCTGTCAAAGTTTTCTCATGAGATTGTAGCAATTCAGTTATGTCTCCAGGCTTCACTTCCAATTCTAGTTCTCTTGCTATTCCATTACAGCTGAAGTCTTGACTCCCTCAAAGTCATCCATGATGGTTAGAATCAACTTCTACCAAACTCCTGTTAATATTGTTATTTTGACCTCCTCCCATGAATCACAAATGTTCTTGATGTTGTCTAGAATGGTAGATCTTTTCCAGAAGGTTTTCAATGGACTTTGTACAGATCCATCAGAGGAATTAAAAATAAGACCTGAAAGCCAAAATAATTCCTTGAACCATGGGTTGCAGAATGGATGCTCCACTAGTAGGCATGAAAAGAATGTTGATATCATTGCACATTTCCATCAGAGTTTGTGTGTGACCCGGCGCATTGCCAATAAGCAGTCACATTTTGAAAGGAATCTTTTTTATATGAGCAGTAGGTCTCAACAGTGGGATTAAAAGATTCAGTGTCATGTTGTAAACAGATGTATTGTCACCTAGGCTTTGTTGTTCCATTTATAGATCACAGGCAAAGTAGATTTAGAATGGTTATTAATGGCCCTAGGATTTATGGAATAGTACATGAATATTGGCTTCAACTTAAAGTCACCAGTTGCATTAGCCCTTAACAAGAAAGCCTGTCTGTTTTGAAGCTCGTCAGTGACTTGTCCTCTCTAGTTATGAAATTTCTACATGACATCTTCTTTCAAAAGAAGGCTGTCATTACACTGAAAATTGGTCTTTTAGTACAGCCACCTTCATCAATTAGTTTAGCTAGGTCTTTTGGATAAATTGTTGCAGCTTCTACATGACCACTTGCTGTTTCGCCTTGCACTTTGATGTTATGGAAATGGCTTCTTTCTTAAAACTCATGAATCAACCTCTGCTAGCTTCAACCTTTTCTCTGGGGCTTCCTCACTTCTCTCAGCCTTCATAGAATTGAAAAGAGTTAGGCTCTTGCTCTGGATTAAACTTTGATTTAAGGGATTGTTCTAGTTTGCTAGCTGCCAGAATGCAATATACCAGAAATGGAATGGCTTTTCAAAAGGGGAATTTAATAAGTTGCTCGTTTACAGTTCTAAGGCTGAGAAAATGTCCCAATTAAAACAAGTCTATAGAAATGTCTAATCAAAGGCATCCAGGGAAAGATACCTTGGTTCAAGAAGGCCGATGAAGTCAGGGTTTCTCTCTCAAGTGAGAAGGCACATGGCGAACACAGTCAGGGCTTCTCTCTCGGCTGGACAGGCACATGGCGAATATGGTGTCATCTGCTAGCTTGGTCTCCTGGCTTCCTGTTTCATGAAGCTCCCTGGGAGGCGTTTTCCTTCTTCATCTCCAAAGGTCGCTGGCTGGTGGACTCTCTGCTTCATGGTGCTGCAGCATTCTCTGCTCTCTCTCTGAGTCTCTCTGAATCTCCAAAATGTTTCCTCTTTTATAGGACTTCAGAAACTAATCAAGACCCACTCAAATGGGTGGAGACATGTCATCCCCTAATCCAGTTTAACAACCATTCTTAACTAAATCACATCAACCAGGGAGATGATCTCATTACAGTTTCAACTATACAGTATTGAATAGGGATTATTCTACCTTTAAGAAATGAGATTTATATTAAAACATGGCTTTTCTTAGGGGGCATACTTCCTTTCAAACCAGCACAGGGATTGTTGTGGCTGGTTTGATCTTCTATCCAGACCACCAAAACTTTCTCCATATCAGCAATGAGGCTTTTTTTTTTTTTTCATTTTCCTATCATTATGTGTTCATTATGTGAAAGAGGTAGTACTTTCAATTTTCTTCAAGAACTTTTCCTTTGCATTCACAACTTGGCTAACTGTTTGGCACAAGAGTCTGAGCTTTCAACTTATCTTGGGTTTAAACATGTCCTCCTCACTAAGCTTAATCATTTCTAGCTTTTGCTTTAAAGTGAGAGAAGTGCAACTGTTTCTTTTACTTGAACACTTAGAGGCCATTGTAGGGTTATTAATTGGTCTAATTTCAATATTGTGTTTCAGGGAATGGGGAGGCCCTAGGAAAGGGAGAGAGATGGGGTTTGGCTGGTCAGGGGAGCTGTTAAAATACATACATATTTATTGATTAAATTCTCCATCTTATATGGGGGTAGTTAGGGGCTCCCCAAAACACTTACATGAGTAACATAAAAAAATCGATGATTTCAGTTCACCCTACCCTAACAGATACAGTAATAATGAAAACATTAAAAATATAACAAGAATTACCAAAATGTGATACAGAGACATAAAGTAAGCATATATCTGTTGGAAAATTGGCACAAATAGACATGCTCAATGCAGGATTGTCCAAACTTTCCATTTGTAAAAAAATGCAATAGCTGCTAAGTACAATAAAGTGCAGCTCAATAAAATGAGGTGTGCCTTATAGGTGCACTTGTTGGGAGTTGAGGGTTAGTTCAGGCAGCATAGGTATTGCAGAATCCCAGTTTCGGTGTTCATATCTATACATGTGATTCTCTCTACAATACCAATAAGTGTCACTAATACCTATCCCAAGAGCCTTGCATTCTTGCAAGTGATGCAGCCATGTGTTAGAGGGATGTTTGTTGAAGGATGACTCAAGGACAGCCTGTATCACCTCACCTGGAATGCCTGTTTCAATCACAGATTCCTGAGCCCCACACCAAGCCTATGTCATGTCTGGGTAAGACACTGGGGAAACAAGCAGTGAGAAATTTGCAGTTTGTTAACCACTAACCTAATGACCTCTGTTTGAATTCCAATTCCAATTACTGCTCTTAGTTCAGCTGTGAAACTTTGAACTAATTGCTTAACTTCCCTATACCTCAGTTTCTTCAGGAACCAGACCAGCCAGCTGCAAAGGAACATTCCCCCAGAGTGAACATGTCAAGAACCCCTGCAGAAGCTGTGCAACTAGCTCATAACCTACTCCTGGAAATAACTCAGCCACAGTTCAGTTGCTTTGTCTTAATTACAAGCTAATATCAGGGCCAGCCCAGATTGGGGGAAGGATGGGGAGGAAGGGAAGGGACCAACAAAGGCATGGACATGGGAGTTCTGATTCACTGGTGGTGATGGGAAAGACCTTTCAGACTAGCCACCAGAATCTCTCTGTATCTTTTACTGCCTCCTCAGATAAATTACTGAGGTGAGGAAGTATTGGAACATGAGTGCTGCAGAAACTTTCAGGTCAGCTACAAAAATAGGTTCAAGTCCTGAGTGCACCATTTACAACCACATGATATTTTTTAACTTCTTATTATCTATAAAGTGGGAGCAAATAGTGCCTATATTGTAAGGTGGTTGTGAGAATTAAAGACAAAATGATTACAGCTTCTGATTCAAGTAGGCACTTAATAAATGACGGCTATTGTCAATATCATTTTCATAATTTAAGAAATAAGTACTTATTTAGCAAGAGAAAGATGAAATAGGAGATTTTTTTCTTAAAAAAAATCTCTAGATCAACTCTGAATGTCATTAAACAGTGTCAAATGATATATTTTCATTTCAGTTTAAATATATTTCATATACAGGTGACCCTTAAATCTGAGATGCAATCAATAAAGTTTAAATGCTCTATTGATTTCAATCTACCAACAACAGTGCATAACGAGAAGCTCGCATATATTCTTTACCCGGATGGATTGTTGATGACAAAGGTGTGCTGAAAAGAATTGGTCTTTAAATTATTAAGATAAATGCCTTTTAGTTACTAATAAAAATGTCTTGTATTTCTTAAGCGTCTTAACATGTAAACCTTCTTATATTCTTATGAGCAAATATTATTAATTCTTTTTCTCCAATTCTACTTATTTATTTATTTTTGAGAAATTTATACCAGACAGGATAAAATACTTCAACATGTTCATCCCACAGTTTAGCAATAGAGACGGGATGGGACTTGATTCTCTGACTCTGAGCTTGTAGCAATGCTGGTAGTGGGCAAGTTTCCAAATTGACTCTTTAAATGATATCGCCAGAAGTAAGAAAGAGTGCTTTGCATGACAGCATTTTGCTTTAGCCACCAATGAGTTATCTTCTGATTAAACAAGCAAGTAAAACCCTCTACAAAACAAAAGGCAGGAGAAGGTTCTGATGACATTTCTGAGGAAAGTGAGAATCCAATCACTGACCCCTGAAGATGATTTGAATCTTAAGGTAAAATGACTTTCTGAAATTCAATGTTCCTCCTAAATTCAGGGCTGTCAAAGATCTTCAGAGGTCTATTAATGCAATCTCTTGCTCCTAAGCCAGAACCAAATACACTGGTACAGCAATTCTCTTTTCAAAATTGCTAGCAAAAAAGTTTCTCTTATTTCTGTTCATAACATAGATAATAAAGCACCAGATTTTTTATCCAGACAACATTTCATTAGTCATCTTTCCAAATGTTCTTATTCTGAATATGGAAAAATTGAAATTCATAGACCTAGCTACTACTCTTTTCTGGTGCAAACTCTGCTATTACACAATATAATAAGTAATTCCATGACTATGGCATAGATAATATCATACACCAAAACATCTGTAATTTATATTAATAATATGAATTTAAATTTTATATAATCAATATCAAATATAAATTACAATAATTTATATTTAATATTTCATAAAGAACATTTCATAAAGACAGGGACTATCTTTTCATCTCCGATTCCCAGTTTCCCTCACATCATTTGATAAATAGTGGGGATTCTAAACCTTTGTGCTGAATTAAAGAATAGAAGAATGGAAAAGATGAAAGAATAGGGGCAACGAATTAATTCTCTTACCATTACTACAATTAGCTAAGGCAGAAAGTCCTAAAACTCTGAGTTTTCCACATTAAGGCATATCCTGAAGTACTGACTAATAGCTCAGGCAGAAAAAAAGAAAACTTTTGGTCAAGTAGCTCATCACTATTAAGCAATCCATCCTTTTATTCTGGCATTGGTTTATCTGGGGGAGGTGGGGATGGCAACTCACTGGGTCTATATTCCTTTACCAACTCTCCCTATGGGAGGCGCTGTTAGTGATCTGATTGATGAAAATCTGCAACATTTGTTGGAACACATTTTATAAGTGTCCTGGGTGTCTTCAAGGCAATGAGAAGAAGCATTCATCTCTTCATGCTCTATGGAAGCACATTGTGTTAGTTTGTTAAGCTGCCAGAATGCAGTATACCAGAAATGGAAGGCTTTTAAAAAAGAGATTTTAATAAATTACAACTTTACAGTTCTAAGGCCATAAATATGTCCTAACTAAGTCATTCAAAAAGATACTTTGGCTCAAGGTAGTTTGATTTGGGAAGGCATGTGGTTGGTATTTGCTGGTTCTTATTCTCATTTCATTGCTTCCAGCTTCTGATGCCAGTGGTTTCCTCTCTAAGCATCTGTGGGACTTCACTTAGTTCCTCTGGGACACAAATTTGGGTTCTAGCTTGCTTAACATCTCATGGGAAGGTACATGGGCGATGCATGCTGGGTTCTGCTCATGTCTAAGCATCTGCTCTCTCTGTCAGCACTCCAAGCTTCTCCAAACATCTGTGTCTCTGTCAACTCTGCTGCAACTCTTCTCCAAGCATCTGCATCTGAGATTTTTCCAAAATATTTCCATTTTTGAAGGAGTCTAGTAAACTAATCAAGACCTACCTCGAATGGATGGAGTCATATCTCCATTTAATCAAAAGACCACACCCACAATCTAACCACATCTCCATGTAGATATTCTAAAAATAAAAAATTCCCACCCTACAAAATGGAATTGAGATTAAAAGAAATGGCTGCCCCATAAGATTGGATCAGGATTAAAACATGTCTTTTCTGGAGTATGTAAGTTTCAAACTGGCACACACATGCTGCATCTTCCTTTTTTTTTTTTTTTTTTCATATGGGCAGGCTCCAGGCATAAAACCTGGATCTCTGGCATAACAGGTGAGAATTCTGCTACTGAGCCACTGTTTCACCACTCCTTTTCTTTTAGACAGGCTCAGGGCTTGTTGGCCTACGTTTTGCTTTTCACCTACATTTGTTTTACCTGGGCTTCCAGGTTTCCTCTGATGCTGTTGGGCATGCTCTTCTCACGTTACAGAAAGATAGTACTCTGAGGTCAGAAAGGGCAAAGAGACCAAGATTTAAGAAGAGCAATGAAGGAGCTTCACTTAGCCATTCTGACATGAACCATTGAGAAACTTACTAATAGTCCTGCTGTTTATCAGAGTGCAGTGTTTCTAACAGAGCATAAATATACTCAAGCAAGACAAAGATGAAGGCCTCTGACCTCAGTTACATAAGATACAGACAAAGCTCTGTGCAGCCTCAATAATCACTAAACTTCTTCATTTTCTCATTGACATTGCTGCTCTTATAGTATTGGCAATTCTATCCCACTTTACTCCCCTTGTCCCACCCCTTAGATCAAATTCATTATAATAATCAGTCATCAAATTGCCCTCAGTTTTTAATAACATCTAAACCCAAATTGGCCCCTGATTCCCTCAACTTTGCTTAGAGCCTCCAACAAGCCTAAATTCTCTAAGATGCTTCTGCCAGTTCTCTATTCCCTTCTAGCTTCCTCTGGGCACATTCTTCCTTGCTACAGTTAACTAAATAACCTAAACATTCTTTGAACTTCAGGTATGTTCCTGGTGGCCTTTAGAGGAGGAACTTCATACCATGTTCTCCAAGTCAGATATTATAGCAGCCCTGTATTAGGAGGTTCCAGATCTTGCCTAGCTATTAACCAATGTTATAAATGCTTTTTCTACAGGATTATAGTGTTTGATGATATAGCTCCCTCAGTTAAGAACTCCATAGAAAAAAGATGTGAAAATATCATTCAGGAACAAAACCCTACCCCAATCATAAGGTATATATTTTCTTTCTTTTCATTTGCCATGCTTTTTTTCTTATGGTTTTGGTGGCAAAACCAGAGTATGATCTTTATAGATAGGAAGAACTAAAAAATAACTGTTCCGCAACATGTTATTCAACATACATTATCACTGAAAAGTCCCATATTTGAAAATATTTCTAATTGTCTGAGATATTTTGAACAACGCTTTCAAACTTGAACATTTTTCTTACTTCATCTTATTTCCTTTTACTTACTTTTCTCCCTTCTTGCTCTTTCCACAAGCACTTTCTTAGTTTAAGTATTGTTTAACACACTGGTGTATACAATTGAGAGTGACCTTTGCTAGCACTGCTGTGATAGGGTCATACTCTCCGGATCTGGTGATGAAATGAGCAGGAAGAAGTAAGTGGCTTCACTTGACTTTGAGCTTGCACTGCTGCTCTGAGAAGCACTCTTTGGAGATGAAGAATGTCCATTTGAGTGTGTATGTATGTGTGTGGTGATGGATTATTTGATATTTGTTCAGTCAGTCATTAATGAAACACTCCCTTAAAACCCTTCAACTGATTGGATTATCTCATATGGGAGATGCGCCTCAGTAATCAGCCACTCATGCGATTAAATGACTGATGACTTAATACACTAGGCTTCCAGTTTATCAACCAGCCATGAAATATCTTTGCAGCAATGGTCAGACCAGAGCTGGCAGTGCTGACAACTGGGCATAGTCATTTGTCCAATTTGACACCAGAACCTAACCATCACAGGCTCCAACAATTCATAATATCTGCATCCTACCAGAGGATTTTGGTCCTGGTCTCTCTGCACCCAAGGCCTTTGTGTTATCCAAGGTTATGTCAGTCTGTCTGTTACAAGTTTTATCCCCCCATGTCAAGACCACAATTCTATACCATTTATGTATGTTTTTATGCTCACTGTTCTTTGCTTTATCCCTTCTTCTTCCAATCTTTTTCAGATCAAAGGGAAGAGAGGGGGCTTTATTGAGCTTCAATTAAGATATCAAGGGGTAATTTTGTTCACTGCAGAAGTTCAAATAAGCTCTGAAGAACCATCAGAGTTAGTGAGATAAAACCACTGAGGAAAGTGAAATGAGGGCTAGGATTGAGAAGGAGATCATTGCCTCATTGGAGATTAAAAGAAAAACGCACCCCATATTTTCCTGGTGTTGCAAAAGTAGAAGGAAATATAGCCAGCATTTGAACTGAAATGTGAAGATACTTGAAGTTGGGCAGATAAGTCCAAAAAGGAGAGATACTGAAGTCGGAATAATTCAAATGAACTGTTCCACTTTGATCAACTCTGTTCACAAGCTAAAGAAAAGTAAGGTGTTGCTTTGCTTATAGATCTGCTAAAGACATCTGTAAGGGCAGAGGCTTTCTGGTTTTTCCTTCTTTAAAAATTTTGGAGTTACTCTGACCTGGGTTTGAGTTCTAGGTCTTTTAACTACTAACTGTTGACCTTGGAGTATGTGCTCAACCTCTCCAACCATCTATATCTGTAATACAAAAATTATTGTCATCATTTTCCTGACTCAGAGGACTATTATTAGAACTAAATGAGACACTGAATATAAAGACATTTTCTGAGTAATGAAGTGCCACAAAATAACAATTACAAATATTAACATTATCACCATTTACTATAATTTCATGATAGCAAAAACTGAAATAGAGGTTCAAAAGAGAGCAATGAATATGCATCACACAGATTGTTTCATAACTCTTTGTATTAGTGGGCACTTTATTTTAAAAATGACAAAAACAATGCATTGGGGATTTGGATCATTCTTCTCCCATGAGGAAGTTACTGAGTTTATGATGATTGATTATGACCTTGAGAATATAATTATTTCCATGGCACTGAAAATGCAATTTAGTCTTTTCTGAATTTAGGACAGGTGGAGGAATTTCATAGTGACTTGCAGAAATGGTGGGAGGGCACTTGCAATTCAGAATAGAAAGGCTACAAAATCAAAAGAGAGCATTGTGAGCCTGTAGAGCCAATACTTGAACTGAGGTTTGCAAATAGATTCAAATATGTGTCATTAAAATGCTGTGTTTGTGACCACATAGATTATTTATTATTTCTTCTTGTCAATGAACAAAGGAAAAAAAAATCAAAGGGGTCAGTTGTGCTTAAGCACTTCCAGTTAGTTTCAGTTTCACTCCACAATAGGTCTTCTGTGTTTGAGACTCTAACAGACTGAGGGAACAGATGAAGGTTCCCAATATTTACCTTGACTATACGGTGTAAATATATGATTTCAGACATTTCTAGGTAGAAACCCAAGGTTTGATATTTACTAGCTTTGTTTTCGCAAACTTGAAAACAACTGCTTTAAGACTCATCTATCAAATGAGAACACAAGCTCTTTGCAGACTGAGAACTGTCAGGGGCTCTACACAGAATAGTTGCTTAATAAATAATAGCTATTATTATTTGCTCTTAAAAATCAAAATAAAAAAGACAAATTATTGTATATTGCATACTCTGTCCTTTTTCTAAACTAGAAACAGTTTCACTATTGTAACCTTGCAAAAAAGAATAGCATTTTTGCTGTCTTTTAAGGCCCTATTTAATCTGACTCTACCCAAAAGATCCAACTCCCCAGAGTCTTTGTACATTTTCATCTAGGCCATCATTTTCAAAGAATCGGTCCCTTTCTGAAGATATTGGGACACTCATCCATTCCATACCTTATTGACTCCTGACTCAGTGACTTTTTCCTTGCAATTTCCCCAAATATTTTTCCCCAACTGAAGGGGAAAGGATTTCTCCTTCAATCCTTTCTACCCATCCATATCTTATCTCCCTTCAAAACTCAGGATCAGTTCTTCTGACTGTAGTGAAGCCTTACCTTGCCTTTAGGTATAGAAGGTGGTTGAATGAAAATAGATTGTTGAGAGCACAGAGCAGAGGTCAGCATGGTAGGGAGACCTCAAATTTGTCCATGTTATAATCCCTGGAATTTGTGAATATTTTGTGTTATATGGCAAAAGGGAATTAAGGTTATAGGTGATGCTAATCAGCAGACCTTAGAAAAAAGGGATTATACTGGATTATCTGGATGGGTCCAAAGAAATCACACTTCCTTAAAAGTGGAAAAGGCAGGCAGAAGAGTCAGTGTCAGAGTGATACAGCACGAGGAAGACTTGAACAGTCATGGCTAGTTTTAAAGATGGAAGCAACTATGAGCCAAGGAAGATAGGTGACCCCTAGATGCTGGAACAGGCAAGGAAACATCATTCTCTAGAGCGTCCATTAAGGAAATAGTCCTGCTGACACCTTGATTTTAGCCTGGTAAGACCAATTTTGAACTTCTGCCCTCCCAAGAACTATAAGATAATAAATTTGTGCTGTTTTAAGCCACTGAGTTTGTGGTTACTTATTATAGCAACAATAGGGAACTAAAAAAAGTCAACAAATACTTTTTGTAATGAGGCAAGAAGAAAATATTTTAGGTTTTAAAGGCCCATATGGTTTCTGTTGCAACTACTCAACTTTGCCATCCTAGGGAGAAAGAAGTCACAGACAATATATGAATACATAGGAATGGCTGTTTTCCAATGAAATTTTCTTTCTGTAAACAGGTGGCTGGTCAGATTGGGCTTGTGGGTCATAGTTTTCTGAGTGCCAATGATGTTTGCCTATGAATCTTGAGTCCTTGAAACATTGTTTCATGTCTTGAGCCTTGGTTTCCTTACATGAACAGTGGAGTCTCATACTCATGTGTGTCAAAGACTAGCTGTCTCCAAAAATCCATAATGGAAATTGGACCATGGGAGTGATTGCCCTGCCAAGACTACATATCCCACACTCCTTATAGTTACTGTGGGACTTCCTAGCCATGGGATGTGAACCAACTTGATGGACAGCACTCCCATGCTTGTCCACAAAATCCTTCTATATGACTTCTCGAGGTTTATCCTCTGCTGGCTGACTTCAATGGCGATGACCCTAAGAGTGACATTGCATGCCATGTGTTGAAGATGGAAAGCCTCCATTAGCTTAGGTCCCTGAATGACTGCATGGATGACAGTTTCCCTGCATACCTGTGTACCAGTTCAGTAATATCATGTGAACAGAAATAAACTTTCAATGCTTTTGAGCAATTATAAGTTTTGGAGTCTATTTGCATATAAATCACTCTAACCTAAATAAAATATCATGTTTAATGTTCTGGTGAAGATGAAATAAATCTTCTGTGTTTGAGGTAGCATTACATAGTATTTAAAGAATGGGCTTTAAAATGTGCTATTACAGATTTCCCTCTCCAGCTGTCCCCTCCATCCCCACATCTATTTACTCTCTGGCTTTAATTCTCTTAAGCTCTGTTTCATCATGTGTGAAATGGTACTCAATAAATGACAGACAGCTATCATGTTTAAGTCTTCTATTTTTATTAATATATATCAAGTTTTAGTGCTTGCTCCAATAAATAATCATTGAATCACCCATTAGTTTATTAATTATTCAACAACCTGAAAATTTTATGCAGTATCTGGATCAAGCTGTCATATTTCTTAAATTCTTTTGTGATATACTGTGACACTGCAACAAGAAATGTGAGCTTTAAAGACAGACAAAAATGTGATCAAATTATATTGTTTGCTGACCACATCTTTTGTTTCTGAATGGAGAAAATTAATACCTTTTGAAAATAGAAAACCATGGTTAGACATTTTTGCTCCTATACATACCAGCCATATGGCCCACTTTCATATAATGGCTCTCATGTAGTCTACTAACTCTAATTTTCATATCTGTAAAGTAGAGAAACTTGGCTGGGTTTTAGAGAAAGTTAGAATACATGTATAAAATTTCCTAACATAGAACCTGGCTCATAAGAGGCACTCAAGATATGCTTATTATTGTCATTATACCATTATTCAACTTGAGTTACCAAAACATAGAAATAATCATTCTTTCTTGAAGATTTGCCATCAGCTTATCATTATCAATATAAATAAAGTATATTTCATTTCTGTATTTTCTAAATGCTGAGTACAAAGCTCAAATTCCTTGTTTTAGGAGTTAATGTAATCCTTTTACAATATACTGAATCTTGCAAGAAAGTAACAGGCTTCATTTGTGCATGCATTGGCTAAGTCCTGAAGATGATAAATGATTTTCATTAAAATTCACCCCACTCTATGTAAACCCAAATACTGGACACAGTTAAATCTTCTGATAAATCAAAACAGTCTATGTGAAAGCTGAATACAAAGCAGAGGTCATTTGAAAAGTGAGACTGGCTAATCAATTCATTTGCATTTATATTTAGACATTCTGTTTACTTATCCATCAAGCAATCATGGGTATATAAATCACCATTTCATGTTAGTTTTATATCAGACACTACATGGCCCTGGCACTAGGAAGGCAATAGATCATCACCGATGATATTTATTGAACCGTCACTTTCTGAATAGGAAAATAAAGAACACACCATGCCAATGATGTCAAGTTCCTCAAGAGAGTTCTTTCCTTCTTTCTTGATTGAACAAGGCTTCAGTTCCTGAAGAGACAGATGGTTAAGAAATCCACGGCCCCAGATTTTCTTGTCCCAGCACTTGGGGTATAAGCATGCATTTGCTTTCAGGCTCTCTGCATCTGGAGGTTCTAGGAAGTTGAATCATCATTCTTACCTTCTGCCTTCAATTTCCAGCACTGTCATTCCTCCAGGACCCAAGATTTAATTTCATAGAGATTTGACAGCAATTTTCTCCTTTGCTCCCTAAAATTAGTCACAACCCTTAGTGGTTCCCAGTTCTAAATACTGGTTAAGCCACTCTTTATTGTCTCTGCCAACTTTCTTTGTAAAGTTTTAATATTTTAACACAATCACTTCTGGAGTGGCCACTTAATCCCTAGCTAAAAATGACAACCTAATTTCAGAAAATATGTACACCAATGGTAAATGCAAATGCCTCTAGGGCCAGGCAGATAATGCAAAGAGTAAAGCCAGTTATGGATAAAAGTAAATTTTGCATATTAACACTAGGGAAATATTTATCATTCATTTTCACAAATATATTTAGACTCTTCTATTTTTCTTAAAAGCCTATGCCATTGTCAGTTATTTTTATTTTTATAATTATTATAAATTTAAAAATTATTATCAATTACTATCTTTATAATAATCATCTTTCAGTTATCTTAAAATTGTTTTTATTAAAAGTGCATGGTTTAAAATGTCAAATAGTACTAAATTATTATAAAGAAAGTCACTTGTTCCACACTCTTCACTCCCAATCCCTGTTTCCCTAGGGAATCACTATTAGCAAGTTTATGTATTACATTTAGTGTTTATATTTATATTTCTTAAGGATATGCTCATATATTCTACTATGTTCCTCCACTGGGGAAAATGAGTGTTATACATTCATACCCCTTTCCTCCAAGATCCATGTTGATACCCTTCCAATAATGGAGCTGTTGACTAACTCATAGGATGGATGAATGAGCAGGCTGGTTGTTGAAGCACAGAACACATACTACCCAACAGAACTAGGGATGGGCACATGATCCAACGAGACAAGTCACAGTCTCTCTGGGATTAATGTGTGGAGGCCAGGAGAAAAATAATTTACCTTTCAAACGAGTTTTCTAAGCTGAGAGTATATAAAGTTAAAGTTCCTGCCATGGTGACCTTAATGTTTACTAAGTGGAAAGTTATATCCTGAGAAGAAAGCCAAAGGGAAGCAAACAAAGCTGAAAGAAAAAAACTCATGTCTGATGAAATATTTGAGCCCCAGAATTGAGTCCTGTTCTTCCTTGATATATGAGATGATTGTTTTCCTTTTTGTTTAAGGTTGCAATTAATTTTCTGACATTTGGGATAGATAAAGACTGAACAAACAAATTCACTCTCCATCCACCCTCATGTATGAGCCATTTATTTCATTAGACAGAATATTTAATGTTATACATGTACTCCATACTTGCAAAAAAACCTAAATTTTAAAAGGATCAAAAATTTTTTTTTTTTAGTAGCATGTTCTTAAATGCTTATTTATAATTCAAAAGTTGTTTTTTTTTAAATAGAAGTATAAACTCAAAGTTGAAATGACAATAAAGTGATGTAGTGTATGTGGTGAACTTAAAGGCTATTAAGAATTACTATTATTCATGTTGTAGTTGTTATTATAATTTTTATTAACTTTCTTATGATTACTTTGCTGCAGATTTGTTCCTCTTCATGCAGTCTACAGGTCAGAGCTTATGACATATTGATCAGTGTGTCTGCTATCACTAAGCTTTCATTGAACCATCATTTATTAATCTGAATGATAACAATCTTTTAAGGTGAATTATATGACAGACTATTATAATTCTGGAAAGTTGTATCATAACCAATCACAATGCCACATGTCCCCCTCTCACCGCAGTTTTCCATTGAACATTTTAATGCCTCTACTTTGTATGCCATTCCTCTTATCCCCTTCAATCATAATCTCATTTTAATTGCCTCTTCTCTGGCAAATACAAACATTATCTTCCCTACTCCTGGAATTAATAACTTCTGTGATGGTGTATCATCTTTTTTGTTCTCCAGTGCACTTATTTCAATTAAAATGGAAATTAAATGGAATAGAATACGACAACAAAAATCATGTGTGTAGCATTTGGTGGGTTGGATTCCAATAATTGGTAAACAGAGCCCTTTAATTTTGAGTCTTTTCCTATTTATTGTTTCCCACAAACCACTAGACAAAGTTAAATATATGTCGATTGCTTGTGTAGATTTATTCTCATACATATATATCAATTGGGGTACTGAAAGGTTTGCTATTCATTGACGTTTTCATTTCTCAACCCTGAATTTCCTAATTTGTTTTAACTAAAAACCCCATTTTTCGCTTTTATATTTATCCACCCTTATTTAGATTTGTCTCAAACTCTTTGCTGCTCAAGTGTCATTCTTTACATTTACTTGGTTCCATTCAAGTGAACTTGAAGGCTGCCTGGCTAGTGCCTCTTTGCTCTGCTAATGTCCTTTTCCAACTATTCCCTTCCTACACACTCAAGGCCTCATTGCCTAATCCTCTGATACCCTCCTTCTGATGCTCAGCATGGCTTTGGCCCCTGAGCAGACGTTGATGGAGCCAAGATGGACATAAAATGTTTCTTGATGGGCTTTGCCTCCTCTTAACTGAAAGGGGTCCTAGTGATAGGTCATCCTGCTGTACCTGTGAGGTCATTGGCATCCCCTGAATTCCCTCCTCATTTCTCTTACTTTCACCTTTACTGAAGGCACATGCCCCAGCATTAACTTCTAGAAATTTCATTGTTTCCACCCAATGCCCTATGTTCTAGTTTGCTAGCTGCTGGAATGCAATATACCAGAAATGGAATGGCTTTCCAAAAGGGGAATTTAATAAGTTGCTAGTTTACAGTTCTAAGGCTGAGAAAATATCCCAATTAAAACAAGTCTATAGAAATGCCCAATCCAAAGTATCCAGGCAAAGACACCTTGGTTCAAGAAAGCTGATGAAGTTCAGAGTTTTTCTCTCAAGTGAGAATGCACATGGTGAACATAGTCAGGGCTTCTCTCTCAACTAGGGTACAAGGCGAGCAAGGAATCATCTCCTAGCTTTCCCTCCTGGCTTCTGGTTTCACGAAACTCCCCAGGAGGCATTTTCCTTCATCTCCAAAGGTCACTGGCTTGTGGACTCTCTGCTTCGTGGTGCTGCAGCATTCTCTGCTCTCTCTGAATCTCTTTCATTCTCCAAAATGTTTCCTCTTATGGGAGTCCAGAAACTTATCAAGACCCATCCAAATTGGGTGGAGACATGTCATCACCTAAACCAGTTTAACAACCACCCTTGACTAAATCACATCATCCAGGGAGATGATGATTACAGTTTCAAACATAATATTGAACAGGGATTATTCTACCTTTATGAAATGGGATTTTGATTAAAACATGATTTTCTAGGGTCCATACATCCTTTCAAACCAGCAAACCCTACTATATAGGACTAGAACTTTAACAACTTCTTGGTTACATTTCAAGAAAACAGTCATCCTTTTCCCCTCACTTTCAACTATCTTTATTATTATTTTCATTAATTTTTATTTGACAAGAAGTAATTCATAGTCATTAATAATAAAATGAAGATATAACAAAAGGACAAGAAGAAAAAATAAAAAACACCAATAATCCCACCAGAAGAGAGAAGAACTTTTTAACATTTGGAATCTAATATCACTTTCTCTTTTTCATTCCATGCCATAGAAGAATACATACCTTTCAAAACTCAGTTTATATTGCATATTACTTTAGTTACTCACACTTTTTTTTGTTTTAAACAATATACCATGGCTATTTATTTGAATAAATGAATTATCTCTTTAATGTAATTTTTAATAGTTGCAAAATTTTAAATTATATGGTTGTACTATTTACTGGAGAAATTTACTTCTTTTTTTTTCCTATTTTGATCATTCCATTCTACATATATAATCAGTAATTCACAATATCATCACGTAGTTGCATAGTCATCATCATGACCATTTCTTGGGACATTTGCCTCTATTCAGAAAAAGAAATCATATGAAAACAGAAAAAAATTCATACATACCATACCCCTTACCCCTCCCTTTCATTGGTCACTAGCATTTCTAACTAAATTTATTTTAACATTTGTTCCCCCTATTATTTATTTTTATTCCATATTTTCTACTCATCTGTTGACAAGGTAGATAAAAGGAGCATCAGACACAAAGTTATCACAATAACACAGTCACATTGTGAAAGCTATATCATTATACAATTATCATCTAGAAACATGGCTACTGGAACATAGCTCTACATTTTCAGGCAGTTCCCTCCAGCCTCTCCATTATATCTTTTTTATATATATATATTTTTTTTTTTATTAATTAACGGAAAAAAAGAAATTAACCCAACATTTAGAAATCATACCATTCTACATATGCAATCAGTAATTCTTAACATTATCACATAGATGCATGATCGTCATTTCTTAGTATATTTGCATCGGTTTAGAAGAACTAGCAACACAACAGAAAAAGATATAGAATGTTAATACAGAGAAAAGAAATAAAAGTAATAATAGTAGTATAATAAAAAAACAAAAAAAAACCCTATAGCTCAGATGCAGCTTCATTCAGTGTTTTAACATGATTACTTTACAATTAGGTATTATTGTGCTGTCCATTTTTGAGTTTTTGTATCTAGTCCTGTTGCACAGCCTGTATCCCTTCAGCTCCAATTACCCATTATCTTACCCTGTTTCTAACTCCTGTTGGACTCGTTACCAGTGACATATTCCAAGTTTATTCTCGAATGTCCGTTCACATCAGTGTGACCATACAGTATTTCTCCTTTAGTTTTTGGCTAGACTCACTCAGCATAATGTTCTCTAGGTCCATCCATGTTATTACATGCTTCAAAAGTTTATCCTGTCTTAAAGCTACATAATATTCCATTGTATGTATATACCACAGTTTGTTTAGCCACTCTTCTGTTGATGGACATTTTGGCTGTTTCCTTCTCTTTGCAATTGTAAATAATGCTGCTATAAACATTTGTGTGCAAATGTCCGTTTGTGTCCTTGCCCTTAAGTCCTTTGAGTAGATACCCAGCAATGGTATTGCTGGGTCGTATGGCAATTCTATATTCAGCTTTTTGAGGAACTGCCAAACTGCCTTCCACAGTGGTTACACCATTTGACATTCCCACCAACAGTGGATAAGTGTGCCTCTTTCTCCGCATCCTCTCCAGCACTTGTCATTTTCTGTTTTGTTGATAATGACCATTCTGGTGGGTGTGAGATATCTCATTGTGGTTTTGATTTGCATGTCTCTAAGGGCCAGGGACATTGAGCATCTCTTCATGTGCCTTTTGGCCATTTGTATTTCCTCTTCTGATAGGTGTCTGTTCAAGTCTTTTTCCCATTTTGTAATTGGGTTGGCTGTCTTTTTGTTGTTGAGTTGAACAATCTCTTTATAAATTCTTGATACTAGACCTTTATCTGATATGTCATTTCCAAATATTGTCTCCCATTGTGTAGGCTGTCTTTCTACTTTCTTGATGAAGTTCTTTGATGCACAAAAGTGTTTAATGTTGAGGAGCTCCCATTTATTTATTTCCTTCTTCAGTGCTCTTGCTTTAGGTTTAATGTCCATAAAACCACCTCCAGTTGTAAGATTCATAAGATATCTCCCTACATTTTCCTCTAACTGTTTTATGGTCTTAGACCTAATGCTTAGATCTTTGATCCATTTTGAGTTAACTTTTGTATAGGGTGTGAGAGATGGGTCTTCTTTCATTCTTTTGCATATGGATATCCAGTTCTCTAGGCACCATTTATTGAAGAGACTGTTCTGTCCCAGGTGAGTTGGTTTCACTTCCTTATCAAAGATCAAATGTCCATAGATGAGAGGGTCTATATCTGAGCACTCTATTCGATTCCATTGGTCGATAGATCTATCTTTATGCCAATACCATGCTGTTTTGACCACTGTGGCTTCATAATATGCCTTAAAGTCAGGCAGCACGAAACCTCCAGTTTCGTTTTTTTTCCTCAAGATGTTTTTAGCAATTCGGGGCACCCTGCCCTTCCAGATAAATTTGCTTATTGGTTTTTCTATTTCTGAAAAATAAGTTGTTGGGATTTTGATTGGTATTGCATTGAATCTGTAAATCAATTTAGGTAGGATTGACATCTTAACTATATTTAGTCTTCCAATCCATGAACACGGTATGCCCTTCCATCTATTTAGGTCTTCTGTGATTTCTTTTAGCAGTTTTTTGTAGTTTTCTTTATATAGGCTTTTTGTCTCTTTAGTTAAATTTATTTCTAGGTATTTTATTCTTTTAGTTGCAATTGTAAATGGGATTCGTTTCTTGATTTCCCCCTCAGCTTGTTTATTACTAGTGTGTAGAAATGCTGCAGATTTTTGAATGTTGATCTTGTACCCTGCTACTTTGCTGTACTCATTTATTAGCTCTAGTAGTTTTGTTGTGGATTTTTCCGGGTTTTCGACGTATAGTATCATATCGTCTGCAAACAGTGATAGTTTTACTTCTTCCTTTCCAATTTTGATGCCTTGTATTTCTTTTTCTTGTCTAATTGCTCTGGCTAGAACCTCCAACACAATGTTGAATAATAGTGGTGATAGTGGACATCCTTGTCTTGTTCCTGATCTTAGGGGGAAAGTTTTCAATTTTTCCCCATTGAGAATGATATTAGCTGTGGGTTTTTCATATATTCCCTCTATCATTTTAAGGAAGTTCCCTTGTATTCCTATCTTTTGAAGTGTTTTCAACAGGAAAGGATGTTGAATCTTGTCGAATGCCTTCTCTGCATCAATTGAGATGATCATGTGATTTTTCTGCTTTGATTTGTTGATATGGTGTATTACATTAATTGATTTTCTTATGTTGAAGCATCCTTGCATACCTGGGATGAATCCTACTTGGTCATGATGTATAATTCTTTTAATGTGTTGTTGGATTCGATTTGCTAGAATTTTATTGAGGATTTTTGCATCTATATTCATTAGAGAGATTGGTCTGTAGTTTTCTTTTTTTGTAATATCTTTGCCTGGTTTTGGTATGAGGGTGATGTTGGCTTCATAGAATGAATTAGGTAGTTTTCCCTCCACTTTGATTTTTTGAAGAGTTTGAGGAGAGTTGGTACTAATTCTTTCTGGAATGTTTGATAGAATTCACATGTGAAGCCGTCTGGTCCTGGACTTTTCTTTTTAGGAAGATTTTGAATGACTAATTCAATCTCTTTACTTGTGATTGGTTTGTTGAGGTCATCTATGTCTTCTTGAGTCAAAGTTGGTTGTTCATGTCTTTCCAGGAACCCGTCCATTTCCTCTAAATTGTTGTATTTATTAGCGTAAAGTTGTTCATAGTATCCTGTTATTACCTCCTTTATTTCTGTGAGGTCAGTAGTTATGTCTCCTCTTCCATTTCTGATCTCATTTATTTGCATCCTCTCTCTTCTTTTTGTCAATCTTGATAAGGGCCCATCAATCTTATTGATTTTCTCATAGAACCAACTTCTGGTCTTATTGATTTTCTCTATTGTTTTCATGTTTTCAATTTCATTTATTTCTGCTCTAATCTTTGTTATTTCTTTCCTTTTGCTTGCTTTGGGATTAGTTTGCTGTTCTTTCTCCAGTTCTTCCAAGTGGACAGTTAATTCCTGCATTTTTGCATTTTCTTCTTTTCTGATATAGGCATTTAGGGCAATAAATTTCCCCCTTAGCACTGCCTTTGCTGCGTCCCATAACTTTTGATATGTTGTGTTTTCATTTTCATTCGCCTCAAGGTATTTACTAATTTCTCTTGCAATTTCTTACTTGACCCACTCGTTGTTTAAGAGTGTGTTGTTGAGCCTCCACGTATTTGTGAATTTTCTGGCACTCCACCTATTATTGATTTCCAGCTTCATTCCTTTATGATCTGAGAAAGTATTGTGTATGATTTCAACCTTTTTAAATTTGTTAAGACTTGCTTTGTGAACCAGCATATGGTCTATCTTTGAGAATGATCCATGAGCAGTTGAGAAAAAGGTGTATCCTGCTGTTGTGGGATGTAATATCCTATAAATGTCTGTTAAGTCTAGCTCATTTATAGTAATATTCAGATTCTCTATTTCTTTATTGATCCTCTGTCTAGATGTTCTCTCCATTGATGAGAGTGGTGAATTGAAGTCTCCAACTATTATGGTATATGTGTCTATTTCCCTTTTCAGTGTTTGCAGTGTATTCCTCACATATTTTGGGGCATTCTGGTTCGGTGCATAAATATTTATGATTGTTATGTCTTCTTGTTTAATTGTTCCTTTTATTAGTAGACAGTGTCCTTCTTTGTCTTTTTTAACTGTTTTACATTTGAAGTCTTAATTTGTTGGATATTAGTATAGCCACTCCTGCTGTTTTCTGGTTGTTGTTTGCATGAAATATCTTTTCCCAACCTTTCACTTTCAACCTATGTTTATCTTTGGGTCTAAGATGTGTTTCCTGTAGACAGCATATAGAAGGATCCTGTTTTTTAATCCATTCTGCCAGTCTATGTCTTTTGATTAGGGAATTTAGTCCATTAACATTTAGTGTTATTACTGTTTGGATAATATTTTCTTCTACCATTTTGCCTTTTGTATTATATATATCTTATCTGACTTTCGTTCTTTCTACACTCTTCTCTATACCTCTCTCTTCTGTCTTTTCATATCTGACTCTAGTGCTCCCTTTAGTATTTCTTGCAGAGCTGGTCTCTTGGTCACAAATTCTCTCAGTGACTTTTTGTCTGAGAATGTTTTAATTTCTCCCTCATTTTTGAAGGACAATTTTGCTGGATATAGGAGTCTTGGTTGGCAGTTTTTCTCTTTTAGTAATTTAAATATATCATCCCACTGTCTTCTGGCTTCCATGGTTTCTGCTGAGAAATCCACACATAGTCTTATTGGGTTTCCCTTGTATGTGATGGATTGTTTTTCTCTTGCTGCTTTCAAGATCCTCTCTTTCTCTTTGACCTCTGACATTCTAACTAGTAAGTGTCTTGGAAAACGCCTATTTGGGTCTGTTCTCTTTGGGGTGCGCTGCACTTCTTGGATCTGTAATTTTAGGTCTTTCATAAGAGTTGGGAAATTTTCAGTAATAATTTCTTCTATGTTTTTCTCCTCCTTTTCCCTTCTCTTCTCCTTCTGGGACACCCACAACACGTATATTTGTGAGGTTCATATTGTCCTTGAGTTCCCTGATACCCTGTTCAAATTTTTCCATTCTTTTCCCGATAGTTTCTGTTTCTTTTTGGAATTCAGATGTTCCATCCTCCAAATCACTAATTCTGTCTTCTGTCTCTTTAAATCTATCATTATAGGTATCCATTGTTTTTTCCATCTTTTCTACTTTATCCTTCACTTCCATAAGCTCCTGATTTGTTTTTTCAGTTTTTCTATTTCTTCTTTATGTTCAGCCCATGTCTTCTTCATGTCCTCCCTCAATTTGTCGATTTCATTTTTGAAGAAGTTTTCCATTTCTGTTCATATATTCAGCATTAGTTGTCTCAGCTCCTGTATCTCATTTGAACTATTGGTTTGTTCCTTTGACTGGGCCATATTTTCAGTTTTCTGAGCGTGATCCATTATCTTCTGCTGGCGTCTGGGCATTTAGTCAGATTTTCCTGGGTGTTGGACCCAACAGGTTGAAAGATTTTTCTGTGAAATCTCTGGTTTCTGTTTTTCTTATCCTGCCCAGTAGGTGGCACTCGTGGCACACGTTTGTCTGCGGGTCTCACCAGTAAAAGGTGCTGTGGGTTCTTTAACTTTGGAAAACTCTCGCCATGGGGGAGGTTCGCCAGCTGAAGCGGCTTGGAAGAGTGCTAGCCGGCCCAGGGGTCCGAACACTGGGAGGGTCGCCGGCCACCGCTGCCCGGGAGAGTGCCCGTCCGAATTTCCTAGTCGACTCGGGGCACCAAGTGTGGCGGTAGGGTGCCAGCCGCCGCATCCTGGAAGAGTGCACCGTTCCCAGCCAGACCGGGGAGTCACGTGTTTGGAAGTACCCCCCCGGTCACTGTTCTCCGCGGTCTGGGGATTTTGGATCCATTTCTCTCAGTTGGTCTGGGGGGCCTCGCGTGGTGGGGGCACCAGCCGCCGTGGCTTGAGGTGACCGCCTGCCCAATTCTGCCAGCTGGCCCGGGAAGGAGGAAGGGAGGCATTCCGGCCGCTTGCCACCCCGCCCGGGAAAGTCCGCGCCTCTCGGCGATCTCAATGGAGCTGGTTCTCCCAGACAGTCAGCCGTTTCAGGATGGGGTATGCTGTCTTTTTGATCTCTGTCATGGCTCTGGGAGCTGTTCTGTATTGTTTCTATTCCTCTAGTAGCTGTTCTGGAGGAGGAAAGGTGAGGGTGGCAAGGCTGTCCAGGACGGTGGCAGAGGAGCCAGTGAAGGTGGAAGAGGGCACGGTGGTGGTTGGAGAGCCGCTGGAGTAGGAGGAGAAAGGGAAGGATAAGATGGCGGATGGAGCGCCGCTGGAGCAGAAGGGGAAAGAGAAGGGCAAGATGGCGGTGGGAGCGCCACCGGCGGAGAAAGAGGAAGAGGAGGGCTAGATGGCGGTGGGAGTGCCAGCGGAGAAGGGGGAAGAGGAAGGCTAGATGGCGGCAGGAGCACTGGTGGAGAAAGAGGAATAGGAGGGCTGGATGGCGGCAGGAGCGCCGAGGGAGAAGGGGTAAGAGGAGGGCCAGACGACAGCAGGAGTGCTAGCGGAGAAAGAGGAAGAGGAGGGCTGGATGGCGGCGGGAGCGCTGGCGGAGAAAGAGGAAGAGGAGGGCTGGATGGCGGCGGGAGCGCCGGCGGAGAAGGGGGAAGAGGAGGGCTGGATGGCGGCGGGAGCACCACCGGTGGAGAAAAAAGAAATTTACTTCTTATACACTTGGGTTGCAATCAGTTCTCTCTCTCAATTTTTCTTTGAAACTATAAATAATGTTTCCATTAACATTCTTTCTCATATATAACTTTTTACATTGTTTCTCAATTATTCCTTTTGGGTAGAACATTCATAGAAATAAAAATACTTGTTCAAATTATTTTTAAGTTTTACAATTACTACCATCAAATTTTTTCTCAAAAGTCCACATCAGTTTACTATTTTATCAGTTGTGATGAGCATCCCATTTTCTCTCTACTTGCCAGAACAAAGTGTGAACATTTTCTTTAAATATATGCCATTTGATGCCAGAAAATCAGCACAGTATTTTTCTTTTCACTTACTTTACTTGATTAGTAATGGAGCTCATCATTTGTCACCTTTGCTTCCTCTGTTAAGTGACTGGAGCTATTTACCTCTAATATGCTGTGCTGGTTTGAATCTGTGGTGGACCCCAAAAAGCCATGTCCTTACATCCTCATTCAATTTTGCTGGGTGGGAGCATTTTGGTTGTTCCTATGGAGATGTGACCCACCCAATTGTGGTTGGTAACTGTTGATTAGATGATTTCCATGGAGGTGTATCTCCATCCATTGAAGGTTGAGTGGCTTACTGAAATCCTTTAAAAGAGGAAACATTTTGGAGAGAGTCCCTTTTGTAGAGCCACAAGAACACGAGAAAGCCAGAAGATGCCACCATGTTTGCCATGTGCCCTTCCAGCTGAGAGAGAAAT
The DNA here is from genome assembly GCF_023851605.1 of Tamandua tetradactyla. NCBI lineage: Eukaryota > Metazoa > Chordata > Mammalia > Pilosa > Myrmecophagidae > Tamandua > Tamandua tetradactyla. The sequence continues at coordinate 18,862,449 of NC_135345.1, forward strand.
GTTGAACGTCATCAGCCTTCTTGAACCAAGGTGTCTTACCCTGGATGCCTTAAATTGGGCATTTCTATAGACTTTTTTTAATTGGGACGTTTTCTCAGCATTAGAACTGTAAACCTGCAACTAATTCCCCATTTTAACAGCCATTCTGTTTCTTGTATATTGCATTCAGAAGCTAGCAAACTAGAATACATGCTTTTATAGTAGAGGTTTAACTACTTATGATTGTACCTCCCTGACAATAATCATTTACCTTCCTGGCCACCAGGATTAGTCAATACCGTGCTTCATCACCATGTAACCCTCACATTCTCAGCACTTCATACCTCTTGGTGATGGTTGGATTATTTGCCTAATTCAATTCTTTATGTTTTTGCATAAACCATTTTCACTGTCAGAAATGGCCATTTCTGGCTTAAATCACATCACTAAATTTCACTGATCCTTGGAAAACAAAGCTCAAAATCACATTATCCTGGAGATCTGCCCTGATTTCCCAATTCTTAATAAATACCTGATTTCTCAAGTACCCAAAGCATATATGTAACTGCACAAAGAGGATGCCAAATAGTGAATTATCACTAAATTTCACTGATCCTTGGAAAACGAAGCTCAAAATCACATTATCCTGGAGATCTGCCCTGATTTCCCAATTCTTAATAAATACCTGATTTCTCAAGTACCCAAAGCATATATGTAACTGCACAAAGAGGATGCCAAATAGTGAATTATACTATTATTATCATTATTGGTACACTTATTTAGTACATATCAAAGAACTTTTTCACTGTAATTTTATTACTGTTGCCTCTTCTGTGTCTTACCCATTTGACTGACTATTTAATCCCTGAAGAGCAAGTGCATATCTTATTTAATATTCAAGTCATATAGCATAACAATATGTTTGTTTACAGTGTGTAGGAGTCTTATCTAGGCTTAAAATTACAGTATTAATTTTACACTCATCTTCCTTTCATTTTGGAGGCCAGATTTAACCACTACTCTGCTTGATAGAGAATGATTCTTCATGATAATTCTTTCTCTTACAAGCCCAAGTCTCACTTCATATACCAATACCTTTTATTATTAAATTAAAAAAAAATAGGCATAGTTTTAGACTCACAGAAAAAATTTCAAAGACAATTCATGTCTACTTACCCTCTTCAAGTCTTTAAAACTTCTCTAGCTTTTCTCAGTTTTGATGACCTTGAAAATTTTATCTAGTACTGGTCAGGTAGTTTGTAGAATGTCCCTCAATTCTGAGTTTATCTGATATTTTCCTTATGGTTAGTGTGGGTTTTGGGTCTTGGGGAGGAAAGGTAAAGAGGTGAAGTGTCCTTTTTATCACATAATTTTGAGGATAAATATTATCAGCATGACTTATTACTAATGATGTAAACCTTGATCACTTGTTTGAGACAGTGTTGGTAGGCTTTCTCCACTGTGAAGTTGTGAAGTTATCTTTTTTCATTTTCCACACTCTACGTTGGGAAGTAAACCACTAGTATAACCCATAGCTAAGGGGTAGGGAGTTAAATTCTACCTCCTTGATAGGGAGTAGAGGAGGAGCAAGCTGCATAAATTATTTGTAATTCTTCTGTGCAGTTGCTTTGTGTATTCTCTTTCATATATTTATTTATTCCATCATTTATTTATATCAGTATGAACTCATGGTTATTTATTTTATACATTGAATCCTAATGCAATTCTATGTTTTTATTGTGCTGCTCAAATTTTTACAGTTTTAATCATTAGTAGCACTATTAGATTTTTTTTTTTTTTTGATATATCCACCTTTGGGGTTATTTCATTTTTAGCACTTTCTATTTTGGTGCTACTAGGTGCTCATTTTACATACTCCTTGTCTGAGTCCAGTGTTAGAATCATGCATTTTTTCCAAGAAGACCTGGATCTTTTTCTTGCAAAATTGGTTTAGACATACTTCAATATTGCACTTCACTTTATTGTGCTTCACAGCTATTGCAGTTTTTTTTTTTTTTTTTTTTACCAGATGAAGTTCATGGCAACCCTACAGCCAGTAAGTCTTTTGGTACTGTTTATCGAACAGCATGTACTCGCTTCATGTCCCTGTGTCACGTTTTGGTAATTCTTACAAGATTTTAAAAATTTAAATTATTCTTATATATGTTATGGTGATCTATAATCAGTAGTCTTTGATGTTACTCTTGTAATTGTTTTGGGGCACAATGAACAGCACCTATATAAGTCATTTAACTTAATCTATATTTGTGTGTGTTCTGACAATTTTATCTATAGGCCATCCCCCACCCCATCTCTCTCCCTCTCTTTGGGACTCCTTAGTCCCTGAGACAAAGTAATATTGAAATTACGTCAGTTAATAACCCTACAATGGCCTCTAAATTGTTCAAGTGAAAGAAAGTGTTGTATAACTTTCACTTTAAATCAAAACCTAGAAGTGATTGAGATTAGTGAAGAAGTCATGTCAAAAGCCAAGATAAGCTAAAAGCTAGGCCTCTTTTACCAAACAATTAGTCAAGTTGTAAATGCAAAAGAAAAATTTTGAAGGAAATTAAAAATGCTATTCTAGTGAATACACAATAATAAGGAAGTAAAACAACCTTATCGTTGATATGGAGGAAGTTTTAGTGGTCTGGATAAAGATCAAACCAGCCACAACATTCCCTTAAGCCAAAGTGTAATCCAGAGCAAGGCCCTAACTTTCTTCAATTCCAATAAGGCTGGAAGAGGTGACGAAGCTGCAGAAGAAAAGTCTGAAGTTGCCATACGACGGTTCATGGAAAAAAGCCATCTCAAAATCATAAAAGTGCACAGTGAGGAAGAAAGTGGTCATGTAGGAGCTGCAGCTATTTATCCAAAAATCTAGTTAAGTAATTGATGAAGGTAGCTATAGTGAACAATATGTTTTTAAATGTAGACAAAAAAGCTTTCCATTAGAAGGAGATGCTATCTATAACTTTTATAGGTAGAGAGAAGTCAATACCTGGCTTCAAAGCTTTGAAGGACAGGCTGATTCTCTTGTTTGGGCCAATGCAGCTAGTGACTTTAAGTTGAAGCCAATGTTCATGAACATTCCAAAAATCCTAGGACCCTTAAAAACTATACTAAGTCTACTCTGCTTGAGCTGTATAAATGGACCAACAAAGTCTGAATGACAACACATCTTTTTACATGTTTTACTGAATAGTTTATAAAGCCCACTGTTGAGAACTTTTCCTTAGAAATAAAGATTTCTTTAAAATATGGCTACTTATTGACAATGCACATGATCATGCAAGAGCGTTGATGGATATGTACAACAAGAACAATGTTCCCATGCCTGCTAACACAACATCTGTTCTTCAGTTTTTGGATCAACGTCATTTAGACACTCAAGAATAACTGCTTAAGAAATACATTTCATATGGCTATAGTTGCCATATATAGTGATTCCTCTGATGGATATGGGAAAAATCAATTGAAAACTTTTGAAAGGATTCACTATTCTAGAAGCCATTAACAACATTTATGATTTCATGGGGGGAAGTCAAAATATCAACATTGGCAAAGATTTGGAAGTATTTGGATTCCAACTCTCATTGAAGACTTTCAGGGGTTCAAGACTTCAATGTAGAAAACAACTGAAGATGTGGTATAAATAGCAAGAAAACTAGAATTAGTAGTGGAGCCTGAAGATGCAGCTGAATTGTTGCAATACAGATTACAATTTAATGGAGGAAGTTTTGCTTCTTATGGATGAGCAAAGGAAGTGGTTTCTTTAGATGGAATCCACTCCTTATGAAGAGCTGTGAATGTTTTTGAAGTGACAACAAATTTAGAATACTACATAAACTTAGTTAAAGGAGTGGCAGGTTTTGAGAGGATTGACTCAAATTTGAAAGAAGTTGTATGGGGTAAAATGCTGTCAAACAGCATTGCATGCTACAGAGAAATCTTTCATGTAAGGAAGAGTCAATCAGTGAGGAAAACGTAACTGTTGTCTTATTTTAAGAAATTGCCACAGTCACCCCAATCTTCAGCAAACTACCCCCCGATCAGTCAGCAGCCATCAGTATAAAGGCAACACCTTTCACTAGCAAAAAGATTACAACTCATTGAAGGCTCAGATGATGGTTAGCATTTTCTTAGTAATAAATTCTTTTTTAAATTAAGTGGTGTACACTTATTTTAGGCATAATGCTATCGCACATTTAATAAACTAGAGTTTATTTAAACATAACTTTTATATGCACTTGGAAATCAAGAAAAATTTGCGTGACTCACTTTATTGTGATATACAATAGTCTGGAACTGAGCTCATGAAATTGCCGAGGTATGCCTGTATAAGAAACCAAGATCTGAGTGCTGGATTTCCTCTAAGTTTTGACTGGTTTCCTTCATTGGTCTGGCCTGCCATTGCATTAGCATGTTAAATGGTCAGCCCATGGTCCACATTTACCATACCTGTCTGGAATTACCTTTGTCCTCTGCCCTTCGAATTGAACCAGGAACACTAAAACCAAAATCTGAGCCAGCTATAACGTTGGGGCCCTATATTTTGTTCTACTCTACTGTCCATGCTGATTCTTATCTGCAAAGCTAGGGCAAGTTCCTGTTACTGCCCACATGTTGGTACATTGGATTCAGTTTATTCTTGCTTTCTTCTTTTTGGTTATTATTCCAAATTATTAATGAACCTCAACAGTCTCATCTCAGAACCAATTTGTGTAGTAATAGATAGAAATGTCAGTTTTGTGGGGCCTGGCTACCAAATGGAGATTTCTGAAAGGTGATAGATATACACCAAGAAAAATTCCAATGACTGCTTTGACAAAAGTTATAGGAATTAAAAGTTTAAATATCTTTCATTGTCTCTGGTCATGAAAAGTTTTTTATGATACTGTTGTTAAAAGTAGGGACACATAACTTGAAATAGTAACATGAAATCAAAGTTCAATTGGCAGAAGTCTAACATTTTTGATCTGCTTTATTTTCATGTATGTTATGGTCATTAGATTAAAAAAAATTAGATACCATCTAAGAAAAGAGAAACTGTCCATAGAAACTTAATGAATGTTTGTTGAACAAATAATTGAGAGCTGGACTTAGATAGCCTGAAAAAGAGATGGGAAAGAGGTGACAGATTTTGACTTTTGGTTTTCAAAGAAACTAAAGGAATAATGAATAGATATTCCAAATAATCTCTGGAAGTTGGGAGATGAAGTAAGAATAATTGCATAAGATATTTCCATTTTTGATGACAATGATGATATTCTTTTATATTTAAATTCTAAAGATGGTATGGACTGAGAATTAACCTTCCTTAAATTTTTATTAAAATGATATTAGATGATATTTTATTATGGGTTACTTAGTTAGTAGTAGTGACCTCTTCTTTGTTTTCCTCAAGCATATTTGTTGAAATAATATGATCTTTAGCAGTACTTTTTTTTGAAAAATTTTTTTTGGTGGGGATGGTGCATGGACCAGGAACCAAACCCAGGTCTCCCTTATAGTAGGCAAGAATTCTCCCACTAAATTACCCTTGTACCCTGTTCTAGTTTGCTATCTGCCAGAATGCAGTATACCAGAAATGGAATGGCTTTTAACAAGGGTAATTTAAGAAGTTGCTAGTTTTCAGTTCTAAGGCTGAGAAAATGTCCCAGTTAAAACAAGTCTAAAGAGATTTCCAATCTAAGGCATCCAGGGAAAGATACCTTGGTTCAAGAAGGCTGATGAAGTTCAGGGTTTTTCTCTCAAGTGGAAGGGCACATGGCAAACATGGTCAGGGTTCCTCTCTCATCTGGAAGGACATGTAGTGAACATGGCATCATCTGCTAGCTTCCTCTCCTGGCTTCCTGTTTCATGAAGCTCCCCGGGAGGCATTTTCCTTCTTCATCTCCAAAGGTCATTGGCTGTTGGACTCTGCTTCATGGCACTGCAGCATTCTCCTCTCTCTGAATCTCCTTCATTCTCCAAAATATTTCCTCTTTTATAGGACTCCAGAAACTAATCAAGACCCACCAAATGGGTGGAGACATATCATCACCTAATCCAGTTTAACAACCACTCTTGATTGGGTTACATCTCCAGGGAGATGATCTAACTATAGATTCAAACAATATAGTATTGAATAGGGACTTTTCTGTCTTTACGAAATGGGATTTTGATGAAAACATGGCTTTTTAGGGGACATACATTCTTTCAAACCAGCACACACCCCTACTCTTTAGTAGTACTTTTAAATGTATCATATCTGGAATCAGAATGCCTGGATTTGAATCCAGATTTTACTTCATGCTATTGAGTCTTAAACAGGTTAATTACCTTCTCTAAGTAAGCAATAATAAAAATATTTGTAAAACAAGAATAATAAAAGTAGCAAGCTCATTGGGTTGTTGAGAGATAATTTATGAGGAATACTTAACAAATTGCTCAATACTTAGTAAGTGCACAATAAATTTTAGAGATACTGTTGTTCTAATCTTAATAACAATAATTAAATGGTTATTTGGTAAATAAAGTGAATCTACAATGAAAATGGATAATTTCAGGCAAATATAATGTGACTGATAAAAGGACATAGTACTCCATCACCAATCAAAATGGAACAAGAAAGACACAGGTTACTCATAAGCAGAACAGCAATAAACATCGGGTAATGGGAAATGTGAAGTGCTAGAGAATTTTCAATCATATTTTACTGAAGAAGAACTCTTATTCTGATACCAGATTTCCATTCATTATAATTTATATTTTACAGCATATAATCACGCTTAAATAGTCTGGGTGAAAAATTGCATGCAGTTCTCATTCAATAAAACGTATGCAGGTTTTCATTTATTCCCAAGTCCTTTCAGAATTTTCCGAAGCACAAGTTAAAGGGCTTCTCAGTGTTTTTGTGAATGCCTCTCAGAACCAGGTGGCTCCCAAATGTCTATTTTGGCCCACATAATGAGAAAACCATTTATATTCTATTCCTTATAAAATAATGACTTAACAGGAATTCCCTATACTATACTTCAAGGAGCTACACGTTATAGTTGCATTGAATTAATTTAATATCCCCCGAAATTACTTAAGATATCCCCAGTGAAAATGTTTATTAGATATCATTGTACACCAAAATTTGGTATTTTCTTTTCCAGAAGGGTTGTATAGATTTCACCTAAATCTACCTTCATAAAAAGAAAGTCACTCATACAAAAGTAGTATGCACGGTGGTTGCCTCACAAGAGTATTCAATTAAGTTAAGCACTTATTGCTGAAATTGGATTAAAAAAATCCAAAATTTCACAATATACATTTAGTTGTTTCTTTTTTAAACAAAAATGACTTATTTCAAATAATAATCAAGACTAAATTTCAGGAGAGATGCTTTATTTCTGTCTGCTGTGTCACTTATGTTTTTTTTTCCTTCAGGATAATGCAATGATGAATTTTTGTTACACATGAATAGATATTTTCTTCATACTCATTGACATACCCCATAGAAAGAATGTACAGCTGCAGAAAAAAAGATTTGGAAATGGAGATTTCTCACTTAGTGTTTGAATGCAAATAAACTCTCTCCAGAGAAAACTTCTTTCTACATGAATAGATTTTAGCTTAGAGGATAGACCTAAATCCAAGAATCAGACCCAGGCTTCTTTACTTTACCAGCTCTGTGACCTTGGGCAACTTACTTAACCTCTCATCTGTAAATGGGCCAATATAAATGTTAATAACTTCCTAGGTTAGTGGTGTCCTTCAAAAGTGTTAATATGTAAAGCTTTAGCATCTTGTCCAACACAAAGGGAGTCTTCAATAACTGCTAGATACACCATTTACTCCAACAAGAATTCAGAGGTGGGTAAATTAGAGAAAAAGGATGCAATCTTAAAAAGTCAGTGTGCTAATTTCTATGACACTCTCTTCATTTGTCATCCTTCCTCCCTATGTTAACCTGACAGCATCACGCAGTCATTAAATTGCAGTGAGTGTTGGTGTAAATTTATAATTGGCGTAATCCTTATTGCCGACATGTCAATATTTAACTTGCATTAACCTTTCCTTTGAGGCTGACGAATTGTGCATCTGTGACTCATTCAGTCTAATTTTTCATGTCATTGCCTTGCAAAGCATACAGATTTATAATGTCACTGGGTGATGGATGCAAGCCCCTCCTTTGCCTTGGAGACGGGTTTCAACCCACTTAGATTATCTATCAGTTTATTTATTTATTTTCAGTCCCACCCACCACCTATTTTCAAAGGCTGTCGGTGAATTTATCTCCCAGAGGCCCATATTTTGAGGACGAATGGAAGGGACTCCTGTCAGGAATCGTTAACATACTGCTGTTGAGGAGCCATACAATGTTCTGGACCAGCTCACACAGAACAGCCTTCATTTGTGTGTGTGTGTGTGTGTGTGTGTGTGTTGTCGCTAAGAATTTGTTGACAGAAAATGAAGACTGGGGAAGGAAAACTAGGTCAGAACAGTGTGGGGAAAGTAAAGTGACATTCTTGTCAGTTTCACCTACTCTCCAAGAACAGAGCTGATAGAGTTATAATTTCCTTAGGACATAGAGAGCTGAGGCTTAAGTCTGGTTATTTATACAATTTTTTTTTTTTAATTTAAAATTGCTCCATTCCCCTTCTCTCTCCATACTTTGGATACAGAAAGTAATTAAGAGTCCAGGAGATCTCATTTTATACTCTTGAATACAAATGCTAAGGATCTGGGGCCAAAAGAAGTTTAGGAGGGCTGGGTCATCCTATAGGTGTTCAGTTTGTTTCCAAGATGGGTTTATACAAAGATCAAAAGGGGTGACCTGCTAGCAATTATTTTCCCCCAACACCACAATAATGCGCAAACTCCCAGCCATCCCTTCCATACTTCAGTGAAGTGTTTTTCGAGCAGTGACATTACCCAAGCATCTTCCAGCAATTCCAGTGAATTCATTAAAGTGATTTAAGATAAAAAATGAGAACCACCCACCCAGACCATACATTGAGGGGTGGAATGTTTATTGTAATTTATACTTTCTAGAAAGTTTGAGAAAAATTCAAAAGAACTGACACTGAAATTTTCATCTCACGTCAGCAAAGAGTTATTTACACATGAGCTGTTAAAATGCAAATATCGTTGGTCTATTTCCTGGAATTCTAGATTGAACTTAAACATATTTAGAATGTCTTGGATGATTTATGGGAATTAAAAATGGTTAATACATGTGTTTCAAATAATATTCCATCTTAATTTATCACTTATATTTGGCTCCCGACTGGTCTTAAGAACCTCAAAGCAAAAAGGATTTTGTGTCTTCAATTCTTGCTTAAAATGACTTTTTTTTTTTTGCTTCTCAATTTTTAAGCAATATATATCACCTAAACAAAATCCATAAATTTGAAGACAAAATAAAAAAGTAAAATAGACTACACAGAGGTCTCAGATTAATCTGTGTATATGCTAAGAATATACTGATAATCATATTTATAGTAGGTTTTATTTTAACACAATCAGTCATGATAAATTTGTTGACAAAACAGAGACAGCCATTCCAAGCAAACAAATAAATAAACATATTAAGGCTAAGTTATTTCCCCCCATCCCCTTAGTTATGGAATCTGCTCTTCAAACATTAGCTCCTATAGTAGCCCAATATGCAAAATAGATGGAAACAGAAAGATGCTAGTTATATTTTGAAATCCGGCTCCCAACCATTACTTTGATCTATTCTATATTCCTCCATAGAACCAGAGTTTGAAAACTCCAGATTCAATTCAAATTTTATTTTATAAGTTAGAAAAGTACAGCTGGAGAATATCAATTGAATGTCCCAAATATTCATCTTTTAACTAGCAGAACCAGGGTTAAAATTCAAAGCTCCTAACTCTTAAATCCAGGATGCTTTTCATTCAAATAGGTCCAAAAACTTCCATGTTGTCACAAATTCATTTATTTATTCAACCCAATATTTAGTAAGTATCTTCTATGTGTGAAGCAGTGTTCTATATGTGGAGGATTAATTTTCAAGAAAAAAAAATCTACCTTCATAAAGTTTGCATTTTAGTGGAGGACACAGACAATAAAGTCGTATTGCTATGCAATATGATATCAGGTAGTGACAAGAACTCTGAAGAATCATAAAGTAAGAGAAGTTTAAAGGATTACCTTGTCTAGAATCTTCAACAGATATTCCAGGAAAGGACTTTGAGAAGCACATGTAGACATGGGAATGGGATAAGGGAGGTTAGGCTGGAGAGGAAGCTGGAGTCAAGGAGAGCACTTTGGACTTAACAAGTCTGCAGGAAAGCCATTAGAAGATTTGAACTGGGCAAATGACATGACCTGGCTTTCATTCTGAAAGTTATTATTCTGTGTGAAGGCAGAATAGAGAGGCACCATCAGAAACACTTCTAAGTAGCACAATGAATAATGCCAATTCTTTATATTTACAAAATATCTTCACCCTAAAATTTTTCTATACTGTTACATTTAATCTGAGACCTCTGTGTGGCCTATTTATAGACAAAATAAGTTTTTAGACTTGATCAAAGATCCATTGCACAAAGTATAAGTCTTCTCTGACAACTTGGAAGAACTGCATCCTTTATTTAACAATTTGGTGCTTTAATTTACCATTACAATTCTTCTGAGAGATAGGTGGGTTTTACGGTATTAACTCCATTTAACTAACTGGAAATCAATTAATTGGAGTATAGTAGACGATCAAAGACTCATATTTCAACACCAGTACTTTATTACACAATAATGACTATTTTTCACTGATGGATGGGTGAGATGAATACAGGGAGGGGAGAGGGCTAATTTTCTACTTAGAAGGTAAAATGTACATCAGTAGCTTTTTAATTCAAATAGTGTTCATTCAATGCATCCCATTTTCCAGGCACTGATTAGACTAACAAAGTCTTTTGTAGGCTAGAATGATAACAATTTAGAAGTATCACATGCTTTAATCTTTCTAATAATCAAGTGGTTTAGGAACAATTATATCCAATCTTTTATAGATGATAAAATTAAAGAACAGAAAAATAAACAACTTATACAAGGTCATGTAATGAGAAATTTCTGTGTTTGGGATTCAAGCTCAAGTTTAACCCCAAAAGCCAGTTCTTTAATTGTTTAATTTTGACCACCTATTAACATTATACATGTGTAAATCCTACTTTCATTTCTCCCTCATTCTTTGTATCTCTTTCCTATCTTTTTTATTTTTTGTATATCTTAGCATGTGAACTTGTGATTCCCATCAAATGAGTTGGTGGAGCTGGGCACTTTGGTGAGCTTGAGCTAAGGTGGGTAAACAGGACTCAAGAAAAACACAAAGCAGAATACTGCACTGTAGGGAACCATCATCAAAAATAAAATAAAACACTGACAACAACACGACCCATGACCCCACCCAAATCATCAGCTTTTCCTCATTTTCTTCAGAAGTTCCTATTTCACAATCTCCGCTACTCGTGTCTTCAAAATTTTTAGACAACCTGAAAAGAATGCCAGCTTCCTAGTTCTCTAGTTTTTCCAAGTAGACACAGGATCAATGAAACATTGGCAGGACAAAATAAATATTTAGACTTAATCAAATATCCATTATTCGAAGTATAAGTCTTTTCTGATAACCTGGAAGAACTGCATGCTTTATTTAACAATTTGGTACTTTAATTTACTCATTAGAAAAATGGGATAATAGTAGTGCTTGCCTAAAAAGTTTGTTTTGAGAACTCAGGGAGGTAATGGAGTAAGTAAAAGGGTAAATGCTCTACAAGTAAAATAGTAAAAAAATGCTGCTTTTGAACTCAAATACCAAAGATCCTTCCTAAAAGTCAAAAGTTGATGTGGTCATGGGAGATTTTATTATTAATGAAAGTAGCCACTATTGTATACTTCAGGGCTCAGTCAATCTTTTTTGTAAAAGCCCAGAGAGTAAATGTTTTTGACTCTGAGGACCATAATCTGCTGTGATTTTGTAGCCAATGCAGCCACAGGCAATATAAACAAATGAGCATGGCTGTATCCTAATAAAGTTTTATTTAAAAAAAAACAGTTGGACCATTGTTTGCCTGGAGTAATTAAATCTTTTGGGTGCACTGCCAGGGGCACTGACTGCTTCATGTCATTAAATTTTTGAAACAAGCGACATGAGGAAGGTGGCCCCATTATCCTCATATTTATGTGTAAAAAAATTTAATTACAGAGAAATTGGGTGATTTTAGCCAAGGTATTATTATATTCTCAAGCCAGCTTCAAATGTTGGTTTGTGTGACTACAAAACTCAAGCTTTAAACTATTCAGTTAACCTTCTCAGATGGAAAAATATTATCCAAACTTGGTATCTTACCTGAGGTCGAGATATCATTTTAGCCTTAGGAAAGCAGTGTTAGCAGAAGGAAGGGAGCAATGGAGCAGTAAGTATTGGCATGGAGAAGAATGGCCCACAGGGTAAAAGTCCATGTGATAAGTATTATTGTGGCCGACATTGTTTGTACAATTGCCTGGATATCTTACTGCCATGGTTACTCATTATCCCTGTAATCACATCTTAAGTTGAAAAAGGGAAATTTCACCATTTTTCTCCATAAAATGGGCCTCTACAAAGTAGATAAATAGGTATCTCTGTGACATATATAGCTCTAAGTGCTCAGGATACAACAAGAACTAAGTTGCAGTACCTCAAAATCTTCCATTCCAATGAGAGGATAAAGGCAATGAAAATATACACAAATTAATACATATTTTGCCTTATGTTGATGCATCCTATGAAGGAAAATAAAGAGCAAGAGGGACAGAGGGTGAGGGATGGGTGCTACTTTACAAAGGATGGTGAGGGAAGTGTTAATCTAAAAGGTGGCATGGTAGAGAAATCTGGAAGAAAAGAGAGGGGAAAAGGAGAAAGCAGGAAGTGTGAAGGAATCAGGGATAGCTCCAAGAATTTTAGCTTAAGTAATCAGAAGAATGGAGATTCTATTTTATGGGAAGATTGGTGAAGAAGGGGGTATAAGGTAAAATGGACACACTAATTTTGAGGTGCCCAGTAAGTATTCAAGTGGAGGTATGGAATGGGTGGTTAAACATAAGAGCCTGGAATTCAGAAGGAAGGAGGCCTGGGCTGGAGGTAGTCATTTGAGAGACATAACCATATAGATGTCATGTGGAATCATTTGATATGATGAGATTGCCAAGCGTGTAAGTGCAGATAGCAAGCAGCAAGAATAGATCCAAGGACCAGTCCTAGGCCTATGCTAAGGCTTGGAGGTCAGTACAATGGCAGAAAATCAGATAAGACTGAAAAGGAACCTTAGAGATGCAGAATTAGAATTGTTAGAGTGATCCCTGAAAGCCAAGTACATAAAGAATTTCAAAGAAGATTGAATGTTCAGAGATGTCAAGTGTCACTGCTAAGTCAAATGAAACATAAATTGAGAATCGAACATTGAATTTAGCAAATGGGGGTCACTGACAACTGACAAATGCTGTTTTGGTGGAATGCAGTGTGTGGGAACCTCCCTGGAGTGGGTTTTAGAGAGAATGGGAGGAAAGACGAAGGATTCCTCTTTTAAGATGAGATATTAAAGATGCTATAAACAGACATGAATAACCCAATACACTGGGAGATATTATAATGCAAGAAAGGAAGGTCACTTTCTGAAAGTGATTCCTTGAATAGGGAAATGGGGAAGGGATGCAATATCAAGTGGATGAATTGCCCTTAGCGGCACCATGAGCTCATCTTTCAAGAAAGGAAGAAGGTCAAACAATGGCCCAGATGCAGGTGAGGTGCTGGATTCGATTATGAGAGTCTGGTCAAGGCCACTTCCAGTACCTACCTCCTGTTGTTATCTATGAGTTATGGGAATACTCAGGTAAGTGAAGGACAAGGAAATTGATCAGTACTAAAGGCTTATGTCCAGAGAGAAGTCATGGATGTAAATGGCATACACTAGTAGACCTGTGTTTTTCTTCAATCACATTCAGTTGTTCCTGTGCAGGTGGTGAATAGAAGTGGGGTGAGTGTAGGGAGTTGGATTTTAACTAGGTTAGAATTTTACCAGGTGAGGGAAGGAGAAGAGGTGGAGTAATGGTCTCTGCAAAGGATTATTTTAATGATGTATTATAAAGCCATGTAAAAGGAAAATAAAGAGTATGAGGGAGAAAAGGGACAGTGAGAAAGTAGCTCTGAGCTCTCAGGTGGAAATCCATGTAGACAAACACACAAAAGAAAGAGAGATGAAAACAGAAGATGGCTGTGAAATGAAGAATGGAATCATTTAACATTAAGTGTGGAAAGGGGGACAGAATTGGTAAAACAATGTCTGGGTTATAACCATGTGAATGGATAGCTATCCCCTTACTATCTTTAAGGCATTTTAAATTTCACACTCTTGAAAAAACTTCAGGGTTTATGAGAGTTGCTTAAAGCAGCTTTTATTTATTTATTTTTTAGATTACTTGCTTTGCAAGAAACTGTCAATTATTAGTATAAAATTCAGATCCTTAGTCTCATTAATCACATTTCAAGTTCTCTGGAGCCATATGTGTCTAGTTGTATAGGGCAGATATGAAACATTTCCATTGTCACAGAAAGTTCTATTGTGCAGTGGTACTCTGGAGTTTTGCCTCATACTATTTCAAAGCTAAGTACTTCTGGGGAAATTGGAAATTAATTTCAGATTAAAACCTGCTCAGTTTTTCTACAGATAGAAATCATATGACAGCTACCACATCATCACAAATGCCCAAATACTATGCTTTATGACATCTATGAAATAGGGAGATCATTGCCATGGTTACTGCATCATATAATATGTACTAATGAGAAGTAATTCAATAGTAAAAGGCAACAAAAAGAGACATGTTTGATTAAAAGAGCTATTTCCCATATGTTTTCTTTTGTCAAAGATTCTAAATTTTAAATTTTAGGAGTATGGGTGGATTTGTGATATAAGCCATTAACCCTTGTCACCTTAGTGTAATTTCTAGCTATCAAATTAAATCCATGATAGAGAAAACCAGTGATTCTTTTAAAACCATGAAAATAACAATTTATTCTCAGGCTTACTTCTCTTGGAATAAAAAGGATGAACAAATAAGCAATCAGTTTCTGATGAGTGAAGGTGAGGTTAGCTAAACATCTGCTTTAGTCTAGCTACCTGGCACAACTTTCAGAGGAAATTGTGATGGCTGAAACCAGAATGCCAGAAAGACTCATTTTACAGCTTCATTGGAGGTTGTGTTCATTGGATGGAATTTTGCTGCCTGAAGCATTTAAACCAACATATTTAAAAACATAAACTACCAGAAAAGGGAAGAGAACAGAAGGTCAAAAAAGAAGAAATAACATTGACTGAATTCCAAATCTGTGTCAGATCTGTATTAGATGTTTAAGTAATATCAGGTTACTAAACCTTCACACCAATTACTGTGTCTGTTTTATTTAATTCCATTTTTTCAGATGAAGATACTTAGAAACATTAAGCTCAAGTAATCTGTCAATATTCTCAGAGTTGATGATGGTTGGGGCTGGACCTTCTGACTGCAAGAACTGTCATCCTATATGGCAAATGTAGATATCATCTGCTGTATTTTGTAAATAAGTCAGTAAACACTTTGAGTAGGTTATTTCACTCAACCAGTTAGAGAAATGAATGTTAGAGTTGACATGGAAATGTAATGGAGATGGATATGTATTGAGAAGAGCAAATGAAGGAGGAAGCAAATGTTTTTGAGTAATACTCTGAATTATATACCAGATTATGTGCTTTAAAAATGATTTGAACACTCATTAAATTTGATGGAATAGATATTTTTTAGCCAATATTATGATAAACTAAATATCTACTTGTCAGGAAGGTAAAGGTAAAATATATAGAGTTACCTTAAATAAGTGTCTGTTACTCTATATGAAATGACACAGGAATGAACACAAATGCTATTAATGTTAACTTTTCAAACTGCTTAAAAAATTCCTCCAGATAATTATCTCTGATCTGGGGTGTATTAATCAGGGTTCTCTAGAGAAATAGAACCAATGGGATTTATCTGTAAATACGAGATTTATGGATGTGTCTCGCACAACTTTGAGAATGCAAGAGTCCAGAAGCCATAGAGAAGTCTGTGAAGCTGGCAACTCTGATGAAGGACACTGACGAACTCCACAGGAAGGCTTGCTGACTAAAGAAGTGAAAATTCTCTCTCCTTTCTTAAGAGTCTCCAACTGATTGAATCAAATCCAACTGATCGGATTGTCTTGTTCGCCTTTAGTTGGTCTTGGATGTAATCTGCCACAGATGCAATCATCTGACTGATGATTTAATAAACCAGCCTTCTGATTTATCAACCAGCCACAAAATATACTCACAGCAGTGGTTAGGCCAGCGCTTGCCTGATCTAAACAATTGGGCACCATCACCTGGCCAAATTGACACCAGAACCTAACCATCACATGGGATAAAAAGACTACTGTCATGCCACTTGTTTACTTTCAGTTGGTTGGACTTTGGGAAAGTTAAGTCTGGTTGCACTTCAGATATGAAACACAAAGCCACTGAGAAATTTCTCAGACCAGTTCAAGAAAGCTAGTTCTACTTTCTCTCTCTTGGAGAATAATCACAATTAGAAGGCAGGGGCTGGAGAAATCAGAATTGGAATAGCTAATAATAACTAGCAATTATGGCACCTTTCACTTCCAGTAGTACTTTCAAATTCTACATTTGTCTTAACCCTTACAAATATCTTTAAAGGCAGGCATTATTTTTTCCATTTAATAGATGTATAAGTTCTATCTCCAAAAGTTACATGATTTTCTTCAAGTCATAGTGCTAGAAAAGCAGTGTGTATATATATATATATACTGAGATATATCAAACCCATATCTCACTTTGTATCATGCATAATTTATTCTCCACTTCCCTGCTCTGAAGGTTATAGAAGTGGAAGCAACCAAAATGACTTCGTCTTGCACATTAGTCTTCCTCTAGATCATTGGACTATAGAGTATCTGGAACTATCTTGATGTTTCCCACAGTCAATGCCTCCAATTATCTTGCCCCATTCTATGCTTTTTTATAAGACTGTGGCAAGAGAAGCATCTGTGAGTCTATCTGCAACCAACACTTGAAACATACCAATACAGAAAATCAAGAAAAATTCTAAATATTAGCTACATATGTATTGAGCCCAGCTAGCTTGAATTTAAGTTTGCCTTTTTGGTCCTGGATAAAGAGTTATCATTGGTACCTTAGTCACCAATAAGAACAGGCCATGTCTACTTTATTTACCCAGTACTTGTCCACTTTATTTACCCGATGGCTGGCAAGAATAACAAATAATAAGAATTCTTTAATATTTGTTAAGGGGATGAGTTCAACTAGACTTTCAGAACTGAACTGTTCATTAAGTTTCTTTTCCAGTATCTGTTCATTAGCATGAGCCTCAGGAGATTTATATGCCCTGGAGTTTACTCCCAGGATAGCTATAAGAAGCCTTCAGAAACTGCCAGAGCCACCTTTTTTTTTTAAGCATTCAAGCATCAAAAAATTAATTGATGTGTTTGTAAGTGAGGATGTGTATGTTCAGTTTATGGAGATCTCATAACTTCAACTTTTAATGTAAATTATAGTGAGAGTTATTTAGGCATTTCCAAAAATCCATTCTCTTTATTAAATTACTGACTACTTAAAGTGCTGCTATACAAATAAAGTTCTCCCAGAAAATTAAAATATGTTGCATTTCATTAAAGGTTAGGTTGGGGTAGAGAAATATAAAGCTTGATTGTTATAGGTAAAATGAAAATGGACAATACTCCTTAAGGAAGAAAAATATACAATCTGAAGCCCTCATATAAAAAAGAGAAAATAGGAGTATTTTAAAAATATGGTTTACAAACAGATTTGAATCTTGAGTGTTGATGAGATGGTAAAAGAAATAGGTTTCCAGAACTTTCAGCCGTTTCCCTGTTATGCCTTTAGATATGAACCTGAGGATTTTTCTATAATGTAATTTGATATGACATGGTCTATGTTTATTTAAAATAAAAGGGTCATTTATAAATTGATTGAGATCATAAAACAAGCCTCAATTCATTTGAAAGGATTGAAATCGTGCAAAGTACGCTTACTGACCACATGAAATAAAAGTAAAAATCCCTAACAGAAAGAAATTTGAAAATTTTATAATGTGTGAAAATTAACTCAGTCCTAAATAACCAGTGGTTCATGTAAATAAATCACAAGGGAAATTAGAAAGTGTTTTGAGATAAAAGAAAATTAAAACAAAACATATCAAGACTTATGAAGTAGAACCAAGCAGTGATTAGAGGGAAGTATAAGCTGCAAATGCCTACATTAAAAAAGAAGAAATATCTGATATCAGTGACCTAGACTTGAACTTCAAGAAATTAGAAAAAGAAGAGCAAATTAAATCAGAAGAAAGGAAACAATAAAAAATAGTCTGAAAACTAATAGGAAATAATAGAGAAAATCAACAAAACCAAAAGTTGTTTCTTTGAGAAGGTCAACACTGACCAAAAAAAAGATTACAAATACAAAAATTAAGTCTGATGGAGGAGTGATCACTATGGTCCTTAGAAAAATGAAAATGATTATAAGAGAATGCTGTGAATTATTTTATGCCAACAAATTACATAATCTATTTAAAACTATGAGACCAACTAAAAAATAAATAGAAAACAAGAATGTGCTTAAATAAATTGAATTAAGTAAAGCAACAACACAACAACAAAAAAAACTTCCCACAAAGAAAATTTAGACCCAAATGGCTTCACTGTTGAATTCTTTCAATCATTTAAAGAAAAATTTATACCAATCCTTCATAAACTCTTTCAAAAAACAGAAGAGGAGAAATACTCTGCAAATCATTCTGTAAAACTAGTATACCTGATACCATAAACAAGCAATGATAAACATGAAAAGAAAGCTATAGATCAATATCTAATGAATATATACTAAAATCCTTGACAAAATACTAGTAAACCAAATCCATCAACATTTAAAAAGATAATGTAACAAAGCATATCAAGAATTGGTAGAATAAAAAAGCCAAACAATATTAATAAAATAAAATATGAAAAGCAGATGATCTTCTAAATAGACACAGAAAAAGCATTTGACAAAATCCTATACTCTTTGATGAGAAGAAAATTAACAATTTATGAATAGATGGTAACTTTCTCAGTACGATAAAATCCGTCTATGAAAACTCTGTAGCTAAAGTTATACTTAAAGGTGAAAGACTGATTTACTCTAGGATCCTTCCTTTAACACTCAGCAATGATACACTCTCCTTTGGATGAGAGCCATTTACATTTTTATTGCACTTATAATAGTGTAAATTCATTAGCTTTTCTATGCTCTTTGACCCTCTTGGAGGTTAGGAATCATATCTCATGTTCATTTCTATCTCAGGAACTATGTTTTGTGAGCTGAATAAGCAATTGGAGCTAAGAAATACAGGGAAAGTGCAGATGAAACAAAAGGAATGGCTTCTTAAAGAAACAGGTGATAGGTGACTTCTGACAACACTGATTGCTGATCTGGTAGCTAAGACCATGAATGTGCAAATGAAGAGTGACAGATACGTTCAGGACTTAAAGGTCACCAGAGGACGACATCTGGGAGATAAATGAGAAAGAAGCAGAAAGAAAGGGAAATGTTTCAGGTTTTTGCATCTGACAGGCGTGGAGAGCCGTTTAGGTACGCTAATGTCACATTATGACAATTTATTCTGTTGCCAATAGGACTTGTTATCTTCCATTTTGTATGATCCATTGGAATTGGAGGATTTCAGTAGCAGCCTATTTAGGGCAATCCGTCATTTTCAGCCTAGCTGCTCCACCCTCACTAGTAAAGTGGATGGCAAATTGGAAAGGGAACAGATAGTTTATATGTGCAATGAGATGCCTTCTCCCAAATGTTGTTTGCGATCACAATGTCTTTGGTGAGGCAGGTTTGTCCTGGAATGTAGATATTTTAAGAAACATTTCCAGAGTTTCTGGA
This sequence comes from Tamandua tetradactyla, assembly GCF_023851605.1. NCBI lineage: Eukaryota > Metazoa > Chordata > Mammalia > Pilosa > Myrmecophagidae > Tamandua > Tamandua tetradactyla. The sequence goes on from NC_135345.1 coordinate 18,882,443, forward strand.
AGCAACCAACATGAATTCTGTGGGAGACATGACCCCCTTCTTTAGTTCCACACTCGTGCAAAAGAGATGATTAGCTCAGTTTTATAATGATAGGAAGAAAGAAAAAGATGATTGTCAGAAAGTCAATTTTGTTAGTTCATTGTGACAGGTATATGTATAGATCCCCCAGTAATCTCCATATGGTGGTAGGTTCTAAATTACCTGGTCCTTGTGGTAGCTATTGAGACATTCACAAAGCAGATACACTATCTAGCCTTTATTTCAAGTCCAAATAACAGGTCCTGGGAATTTAAAGCACACATACGGTAGTTTCGGCATGGGATTTCGTCAACTTTAAAATTTATATCCCCAACTCCTTTTACTCATAATCCTATTAATGAAGTACATAAACTTCTACTCTTGAGTGGTTTTCCTGAAGACTCTCTCATCCCATCCCCATGAGCTCTCTCTCTCATACTCAACCTCATTTTGCCACCTTCTACAACCCATTCAATCCTCTTAACACATGTGAGGGTCTGCTTCCTCTCGAGCTCTGTGTGGGTGCCATTGTTTCTTCTAGGGATTTTGAATGTTCAAGGTAGAAGAAAGAGGGGACCCTCTTACACTCATACTTGACTGGCTCCCAGGTGGAAAAATCTAATATGCTATCAGATGCCTGTCTTAATGAATAATTAACTGCTAGCCTATCCTCTCTCCCAAATTTTGCTCAAAAAATAATTATCTCCCTTTATACTTTCTGCTACTTTAACAATGTTCCCTCTTTACTATTTCTGGAGGTACCATGGAGCCATCTAACCTGGATACAGGAAATAAGGTGATTCATTGTCTGTAGATAATTTAAAATAATAAAACTGACTGAAAATCAGTCTGCTTTTAATTATTGCCCTGAGTCAGTAACTCTCAACAATGTCAGTGATAAAATATTCTTCTCTGCTGGAACAGAAGTCTCCTACTGCCCCACTTTCATCTCACTCTCCATTACTGAAGAGTGTGCAGAACTTTCTCTGAAAGAGTGAATGACTTTATCAAGGGTAGAACCATACCTGATTTGTTCAAATGCACATGTACATACCATGAGTATTTCATGGTATGTACTATGATAGCCATCATATTGTAGTTGTTCAGTAAGTATGTATTAAATGTTTACATGTGTAGGCAACAAGAACAAAGTGTTCAAAATAATTAAGATTACACCACATGATATATTTGGAGAAACATAAAAAATTGGATTATTTATGCATAAAATATAATGAGGTGCCAGGCTATGAGATTTTGTGAAAAATAATGAATATGCATTGGGCCCACAAAGATAGGTAGCTACAGAAAGGCAGTAAGGTCTGAAAGGAAAGGAATAGGATAGCTCAAATGAAGGGTAGACATATTTATTCAATTTGGCTATTTACTATGTAACAAAAAATTTTTTCCAGACCCAGGAGAAGTCAAATATGTAAGATGGTGTCCTCAAGTAACTCACAATCAAGAAAGAGAGGCAAAAGGCACTAAGAGCAAAAACTATAAGCTATGCTTTTTGAATGCTGTGCTGGTTTGAACCTGTTGTGTACCCCTGGCAAGTCATATTCTTTAATCCTATTAAAGTTAAGTGGAATTTTTTTTTTTGATTGAATTGTTTTCATGGAGATGTGGCCCACCTAATTATGAGTGAGAGCTTTTGATTAGGTGGTTCCCATGGAGATGTGTCTCTATCCATACATGGTAGGCCACTACTGGAGTCATTTAGTAGGGAAACATGCTGGAAAAAGCTTCAGAGCTGACATAGACAGGGACATTTGGAGATGCAGAAAGAAAATGCCTGTGGGTAAACTGTTTGAAACCAGAAGCCAAAGGGCCAGCAGACACCAGCCACGTGCCTTCCCAGATCACCCTTTCTTGAGTCCAGGTATCTTTATCTGGATTCTTTAGTTTGGACATTTTTATGGCCTTAGAAGTGTAAACTTGTAACTTAATAAATTCCCTTTATAAAACCAACCTGTTTCTGGTATCCATTTCTGGCAGCATTAACAAACTAAAACAAGGGCCTATCACATGTTAGTGCTTTCCAAATATTATTGGAACATATCCTGAGAAGGCTGTAGGGTAGATATTATTGTAAGCCTTTTATAAATGAGGAAATGGAAGTCTAGAGAGGCCCAGTTTCACACGATTTCACATGGGAAATGGTATTTGTGACCAGAGACCATATCATTATTTGGACAGCCAGCCACTGAGAAATGGAAGAAGTACACAGAGCAGTTCCACTGGGCTAGACCATAGAGCTTGAAGGAAAGTAGAGGACAATAAAGCTGGAAAAGTAGGTTGGAACTTGTCAAGGGAGCCCCAGAATCCCCTCAACTGTTGAAAAATTTCTGACAAGGGAGAAAAAAGTCATTAGTTTAAAATGAAATAAAAGTGGGTAAAATAAAACCCTAACATTTTGAGTCCTCTCACAAAATAAATTGACATTTTCTCTTTACTATTTTCTTTAAATGCTGGCTTACTGGTACATATGTAAAAATAGAAGTCTGAATAATACCTGGCCTACTTCCACAAAGATTGCAGGAGACTTCAAATTGTCTGGACTTAATTTTATAAAATGTATTCCCAGAAATTTAAGTAGATGTACTCTTCAGTCAAACAGAAAATACCTTTGCAATGAAAGCAAAAAAAATTATACCATAAAAGCTCTACATTTATGCAAGTCCCCAGTGATGCATATATCAAAACATGTATCTATACAAATGTATAGATAAATACCTAGCCTGTTTAGTTTGCACAATTTTCTATATAGTGAGATGTAAAATGAATAAACCAATGGGGTAGAGAGTAATGAATGCATCAGTCCATCTCAAATAGTAGGGAACACTATTTAAGTATATTTATTTCTGTGTATCTCTCTATATATGTTTCTCATGGTTATTAAAAATTCTCACAGTACTTTAAGCACTCATTCAATCTAACGTTCCCTTCAAGAGGACTGTGTATTGTTGGGGATTAAATCGTAATCCTTCACAAAAAGACATCTTTAAATCCTAATCTCTGGTCCTCTAGGTGTGAATCCATTTGTATTTAAGATCTTTGAACATGTTGTCATGTAAGATGTGCCCAAACCAAATGAGGGTGGGCTTTAATCCCTTATGATTGGGTCCTTATAAGGAGACGACTGAGTAGGAGGAGGAGCAGCTAGAGAAGGAGAGAGAAAGTGAGATCTCCGTGTGTTTGAGGAAAAAATGTGTCTATAAACCAAGGAACCCAAGCAGTGGTAGCAAGCTAGCACTAGAATGCTACGGACTTCGGAGAAAACATGGCCTGGCCATACCTGATTATTAGACTTTTAGCCTCCAAACTTGTGAGACTATAAATTCTTCTTGTTTAAGTCAACCCATTCTGTGGTCTGTCACATGAGCCCTCACAAACAAAGACATGTATGAAACATATTAGTGAATTGTTTTCACATTTTCAAATATTAAGAATCATTTTACATGTGAATCACAGTGTGGAGGATTTGAGAATATTTGAGTTCATTCCCCAAATACCTCTTTTGTCTTCACTGGTATTTGATGCTTAGCTCTCTGGGGTGTTGCAGGAAGAAGGGACAGTTTTAAAAAGCCCAACATAAGCAGGCCTGTTTTACATTTAAGAGCTAAGTCAGCTTTGTACTGCATTACTTTTTCTGTTTTTATCCTGGGACCCTGGGAATGAGAACTAGTTCAGGGCAGTCTTACACTCTCTGTTCTGGGTTCACAGACTTTCAAAGTCAGAAATGCAAGGTTACAGCAGTCTCAAAGCAAATTTGATTAATCTCCACATATTACTAGACTAATGAGATCATACTTTAAATGGATTATCCTAAGGCTTTTGTATCACTTAGTAAATATGAGGCCAATAATTTTAGAAGCATACTACAACATCTCTCATGCTACTTTGTATCCGAGCTCAGACATCACTAAGAAAAACTGAATGCCAAAAAGAAAATTGTTTCTTTTTATTGAATTGATGTTTTTGTCTGTTTTATAAGTTCAATTTAAATGGTTTCATGCTCCTTGATCAAATAATGTCCATAAATATATGTCTATTTGAGATAAAGAGCATATCAGCAAACAGTTTCCCATCTTGAAAAGTGATAACCTGAAACTTAGATAATTGATATCTTCTTCACAATTTTGCCTGTGTCCTGTATTTCCTAAGTATGAACAGCCTTTTGATTCACAATCCTTATCTCTAAATACCACTTTTGAGTTAGTAGTAGTAAAGCCATTCCCCTGCATATATTGTAACATTGCACTCATATACAAATTCCTCTGATGTTTTCATCAGGACTCTTGTTGCTGACATTCAACCTAAATTGGAATGGGCAACTGCAGCCCCACAGCCCCATAAATACTTAATACATACCTACATAACTACTTAGGTTCACACAAAAATTTTAAAAGAAAGTTTAAATGATTGGCTCAATTAACCAGATCTCAGGATGACAGGCATCTTGTTCAGAAGTGTGCTGGTTTTCTCCTAAATTTTCATATTTTTTCCTTTTGTGCATTTCATTCACAAAGATTTATTTTTTTCCCACGGGAGTACTGATTCCTGACCTCCACTTTTTCACACAAAAGTAAAGGGAGTACTGATTCCTGACCTCCACTTTTTCACATTCTCAATGTCTCTACTTTGAGAATGTGCAGGGCAGAATCTTGACTGGTCCATCATGAGTCTTGTGCCATTGGTTTCCAGACCAATCATTGAAGCCAAGGTTGATGACAGCATATAAGGGAACAACAGATCCTTACAGAAAATTTTTAGAATCGGTAACAGAGGCTGATTTTTCCAAATAGAAAGATTTTTCCAAATTTTAATTCCATTGAATACCAATGGAATTAAAATTTTATTCTGGGAGCTATCACATTTTGTGTCTTCCAGTCCAGGTAATTCATCTCATGAAATAGCTGTTCTTGGCCTAAATTTGGAGCAAACAGTCTCACTAATTGCTCTTTCTTCTTTAAATATGGGGACAGGTAGTTCCCAAAAGAGGAAAATTGCATAGCTGTTATCCAGGGTTGCATGGGGATCAAGTTCAGAACCCTAAATATAGTTCAGAACCAACATTAGTTTCTAGAATAGACAGCACAATTCTGTACAGAACTGTAATTGCTATGATGACATTGGTTCATTAAAAAACAACAAACAAACAAACAAACAAACAAAAACCAGATCGATACTTGTGCAACTATCAGGTCAACTACACTCCAAAGTTATCCAAGCAAACTAAATTTAAAAAAAGAATTGTTTCAAAAAAGTTAGGTGTAAAACTTGATGAAAAAAAAATAGGTAGGAAACAGGTCACTGATAATTACAATGTCAACCATAGGTAAACTGTCTCTGATTCACAGTTTATGTTCAATGTCACTGGTAGTGTGTATCTGGGGGGAGAAAGAGGGCTGTGTTCTAAATAAAATTGTATAACTTATAAAGAATAGGATAATCCTCATTGAGTTATCAGAACACATGTTTAATCAATATGTGCAAGAAAGAGAGAGAAATACTGTGTGTGTGTGTGTGTATGTGTGTGTAGTATGTTTGTGTGTGAACAAGAGAAAAAATTCTCATGGAGGTCTACATCTTCAGTGCTTCCTGAAATTGTAGATGCTCAGCTATTTTTATGTAGTTTTTCAATTGTTGTCTCCCTGGGTCTTAAGTTTTACATTTATGTCCTTGGGTCATTCTGAAATTTCTTACTTTTTCCTTACAACTTTCCAGTGACTCAGAAACACAAAAACCATTTTCTCTGAGAAACATCAGCTTTATGTTTCTCCAGCTGTTTCAACTTTCATAAAATTCTCTATGTCAACTACTTGTCCTTTAGCTGTTCAAGAATTTACCAGTCCCTCTGGGGAATTTTCTCTCATCAAATAAGTTTGACTCTCTTTTCCAAGTCAATCTCAGAACTCAGTACCTTTACATGCAGGCTGAAAATCACTTTATTTCTTTGAATGGCAGAGATCAATGGTTCTATGACCAACTCGTTTCCTTTTATTTCATGGGCTCACAGACTGCTTTTCGCAGACTTCCTTGCATTAAAAAAGTTCTGGACAAAAGAGTAGAAATGTGAATAATGATAACATTCCCACATACAGAGCTGTCTTACCAAGATCAGGCAAGAGCCTCTTTTCCCCACCCACCAACCTAACAGAGAGCTTGCTGAGCAGCATCCAAGAGAGAGGAGAATTGACAAACGGAAGGAGTCCAAGTCTTGAGTGACCAAGTAGATAGCTACAAAAGTAGAATTATCCATCTCAGATTGTGAGACAGAAATAAAATACACTTTATTTTTAAATCCACTGAGATTACAAGCACTGTTTTGTCTAGCATACCACTTCTTTCATCTTTGGTCAACAGAAATAGTTGCCTTGACTCATCATCAGAGCTTTGCAATGTGTTCATAAGTTCATTGTTCAATTCTTCAGCTTCTAACTAGTCCAACATCAGGATTTACTCTAGTCGGTAGATGGTAGCTTCTTTCTCTTGAATGCAGTAGTCTATTTATTAAGAAATAGCACATAGACTGCATTAGTAGAAAACATGCTCTTTGACAAAGAATTCCACAAGAGGTTTTGGAAGAATCTCCTTCTTCAGAGAAGAGGGGTCCATGGAGCAACTAAATAAGAAAGACAGGTGTGATACATTTCCTCATTTGTGAAATAACAGAAAAATAATTTAAAAATCTCATCTCCATTTTACATACAATATTCAGAGCAGACAGGAGCGACAGTTATATTGATTAGGAGATTTCCACTGCTGGCCCAACCTCCCCATTTTCATTATAGAGCTATCTCAGGTGAATTATCATTTTTGGTGGTAGTAGTTGGGCAGGTAAGTTTCCTTCTTCTCTTTCTTTTCTTTAGCAGAAAAATTTCATCTATCCACCCTCACAAGAATGCAAGGAACTTTGTTAGCTTTTTTGCTTCCACTTCAAGCATGGCAACACTCAAAAAGTGTTTATGAGAGGAGTTAAGAAGTCAGTTGTGCTACTCCAGATCTACCATATTCATTCCTGTACATCACCCACTAAACCAGGGCTCTGGGAAGTCCCATAAAAATATTCCTTTTGCAGAGCCTGATTTTGTACTTCCTTTCAAATTCCCCATATCCCTTGATATTTACATTTCTTTGGATCTTCAATGGGAGCTCTTACCCTTGCTTATTCATTTATTTATTTATTTATTTATTTATTTTCTGAAAATCCCCATTCTATCCTGCATATTGATGTCTTTGTGGGTTTCTGCTGTTGAGGAAAGTGCTGTAGGTATTTCAGTTCAGGATGATGGAGGACAAAAGGAGGCTGTTTTAGTTTCCTAGGACTCCAGTAACAAATTACAAATAACTAACTGGGTAGCTTAAAACACCAGTTTATTCTGTCACAGTTCTGGATGTTAGAAATTAGAAATCAGGGCCAGTGTCATACTCACTCTGAATGCACTAGGGAAGAATCCCTCCATGCTCTTCCTAGCTTGTGGTGGATTAGGGCAATCCTTCGTGTTCCTTGGCTTATAGCTGCACCACTTCAGTCTCTGCTTCTACCATCATGTGGTATTCTACTTTCTGTGTTTCCTAGCCTCTTTTTATAAGGAAACTAGCAATTGAATTTAGGACCAATCCTAATCCATTATGACCTCATCTTAACCCTATTTCCAAGTAAGGTCACATTCACAGGTTCTGAGGCCTAGAACTTCTGCATAGCTTTTGAGGGACAAAAATCAACATAGGCCAAGAGCTGGTCTGGACCATGGGTTTCAAGTTATCAATCCTTTCTTATTACCTATATATTTTATAATAAGAACAACAATATGTCTCAAGAAACAGATCTCTTGCAAAGTAGTGCTATTAGCTTGCTAATACATGCTAATAATGATTTACCTTATTTCTAGTTTGCAAGCTACCAAAATATGATATACCAGAATGGGAATGGCTTTTCTTTTTTTTTAACTTTTCAAATAGTATACTATAACATATATACAAAGCAAGAAAAGAAAAAGGCAATAGATTTCAAAGCAATCTCCAACAAGTAGTTACAGGACAGATCCTAGATTTTGTCATGGGCTACCATACCATCATCTCAGACTTTTCCTTCTCACTGCGTGTAAGGGCTTTTAAAAAGGGATATTTATAAGTTACAAATTTATAGTTCTAAGTCTATAAAAATGTCCAAACTAAGACATCCAGGTAAAGATATCTTAATTCAAGAATGACTGTTGCATCTGGAGTATCTCTGTCAGCTGGGAAGGTAGGCTGGTTCCTTATGGGTCCCTTGTACCTGGGCTCTGTTGTTTTCAGCCTCTATTCCTATGGGGATTCCTCACTTTGCTTCTCTGGGGCTGGATTTCATCTCTTGGTTTCCCTTGACTCTCTCTAGGTTTTGGCTTGCTTAACATCTCATGGCAGTGTCTGCTGGGCCCCAAGCATCTCCAAACATCTGTGTCTCTGTTCTCTAAATGTTGGCATCTATGTCAGCTCTGCTCTGAACTTTCTGTCAATTCTCTGTCTGTTCTCTCTCTTTATTGGCTCTGAAGTTTCTGTTGTGTCTGACTCTTTCCAAAATCTTTCCTCTTTTAAAGGCTTCCAGTAAACTAATCCAGACCCACCTGGAATGGGTGGAACTATATCTCCATCTCATCAAAAGATCACACCTACAATCTCATCTCCATGCAGATAATCTAATTGAAAGTTTTCAACCTAAAGAATTGAATCAGGATTAAAAGAAATGGCTGACCCCACAAGATTGAATCAAGACTAAAACATGGCTTTTCTGGGGCACATGTTATTTTCAAACCAGCACACCTTAATATTAAAAATGTATCTTGAGAGGAGGTGGGTCAAGCTGGTAGGGTAGGTAGGTGTGGAATTTAGTTAGTCCTCTAGAGCAGCTAGTAAATAGCCAGATACTGTCTGGAACAACTATTTGGGGACATCTGTGACTCAACACACATTACACACCAGTCTGGAATGGGTGGAAAGGCCAAGATCATGCCAAAAATCTGTAAGTAAAGCTTCCAAACTTCGGAGGCTGGCACCCCTTCCCCTCTGGCATGGCAGGCTGTTGAGGGCACCCCCCTATTGGAAAAAGAAGGAGTTTCTACTAGGATCAAACAAAGTACCTCAACCAAGCTCCAATTGCAGTTTTACTTAACAAATTTGAATGGCTGAATATAAGCTCTGAGCACAGATAAGACCAGGGAAAGCAGGAGCATAACCTTGAAGTCTCTCCTGGCAGAAAGGAGGAGGGGCTATTGGTGAAAAAAAGAAAAGCAGAGGCTTTTGGAGTCAGCCAAGAAAAGGGGCACATGGAACCAGTTACCACCTCCAGCTCTTGACTGGCAAATCTTGGGGGACTGACTCTGAAAAGGGATTTAATTTAATTTTAATTTTTTTCTCCTTTTTCTCTCTTTCTCGCTCTCATTTTAAAAAGTATTCTAAGCAGCTCATTAGAGAAAGCTTCAGGAATTTTCAATTGTGAGCACTGACCCAAAGAAGGTTAGAGTTAAGATAGATCTGAGAGACAAAGTAACAAGCCAGGTGAAGGAAATAATTCCCTAAAGAGTGTACCTTCCTGAAGAAAAGGGAGCAGGGTCCACACTACTTTATGCAGGTGGAAAGCTGAAACCTGACAAGTGCCACTTGCTGGGAAAGATAGAAAAAAGACAGAGTCTAGAGCCTCCACATGAAATCAGACAACCTGCTGGATCTCGTCTATATCTGAGACCTTGGCCTGCCTTGCCTGGGGAAATATGACTGGGGTTGATCATATATGGGGAGACCCATAGAGGCAGGGCAAGAGCCAGAAAAACAAGAGCTGAAAACTTCTAATGAGTTGAACAGAAGCTATGTTAGAGTTTTAGAATAAGTTGAACAGAATGTCAAAGAACAGATAGAGAAAAAAGCCAACCAACAAGAAAACCCTAGGTAAAAGAGTGAAAACAACCTCCAGAATAAACTATCAAGGAAATCACATTCCTAGACATCAACAAAAACTTAAGAGTCATACTAGAGATATGGCCCAGTCAAAGGAACAGACTAACCCTTTAAATGACAAACAGGAGCAGAAACAACTAATTAAAGATGTTCTAACAAGCATGCTAAATCAATACAAAAATCAAATCAACAAGTTGGGGGAATATATGGCAAGAGACAAAAGATATATAAAAGACTTTGGATGACTATAAAGAATGTACAAATATAAGAATGTTTTTACATTAGGGAGAATGAATGAATGTCAACAGTCCAAGGTTTTGAAAACGGGATGATATAAGGAAAAAAATGCAAACGAGGGTTTATAGTATCAGTAACAATGTACTATGCTTTTGTTAAATGTAATAAATGCAATATGTCAAAGCTAAATGTCAATAACAGAGGGATATAAGGGAAGGGTATGAGAGTCTTGGTTTTATTGTTGTTTCTCCTTTTTTTTCTGTTTATATTTCAATTTTTATTCTTTTATTTTCCTCTTCTTTTTTTTTTGTGGAAGAAATAGAAATGTCCTCATATAGATTGTGGTGGTGAATGTATAACTGTATGATCATACCAAAACTATTGATTGTTTACTTAAGATGATGGATTGTATGGTTTGCGTATAAAGCTGTTTAAAAATAAACAGATAGGGAAGGGTGAGAAGTATGGTGTGTATGATTTTCTTCTTTTTTCTTTCTTCCTGTTATTCATTTTCTGGAGTGATGCAAATGTTCTAAAAAATGATCATGGTGATGAATACACAACTACGTGCTGATATGTGGGCCATTGATTGTATACTGCATATGGAATATTGGTATGTTAAGAATGTTTGTATATTTGTATATTAAGATTTATCAATAAAAATATTTAAAAATAAAAATAAAATAAACAGAAAGAGACAAGTGTTGGGAAAAAATGTGGAAAGAGAGAGATGTACCTATCCACTGATGGTAGGGAAGAAGACTGGTGCAGCCCTTCTGGAGGGTAGTGGGGTGGTTCCACAGGAGGCTAAGTATAGGGTTGCCATATGATATTGTATCTCCATTATTAGGTATACATTTGGAAGAATGAAAATCAGGGAGATGAATGGACATTTGCACACTCATGTTTATGGTGGCAGTATTCACAAACTGAAGTGGATGGAAGTGGTCTAAGGATACACTGACTGAAATGGAAGTGTGAACTGTGGTGTATATATACAATAAAAATATTGAGTGACTGCAAGAAGGAATGAAGTTATAAGGCATGCAACAAGGTAAATGAAGCTTGAGGACAGTATGTTGAGTGAAGTAAGCCAAAAAAGAAAAGACACATATTTTAATGTCTCACTAATATGTACTCACTATAATGTGCGAACCCTGAGAATTGAATTTGAGAGCATAGGTCATAAGGGAAATGCTTATTATAAAAGTTCCAAGATAGTAAGCTCTTACGGCAGTCACATCCATTACGGAATTGTAACTTTTATTTACAAATTCTGAGATGCTGAGGTTTTTGTGTATAAATTTTGGGTATCTGTGTGACACCTGAGACTCAGAATAAGAGTTCTGCAGTTATGAAAGTCAGCATTAGCCTAGCAACCTCTATTTAAAAAAACTGAAAAACAGATCTTACTTTAATTAGAGATATGAATGAAGCTGATCCAGTTAGGACTAAGGTAAATAAGAATACAGGGTAAAGGATGATGTTGACTGTATTTTACAATTTCAACTTCTGTTTGAGAACAAAGGAAGAGATGATTATTTGTTACAAAATTCATATTTTCTGTAGCACACAATCTAATTTAATGCATATGTTCAATTTATTCAAACATAATAATTACATAGAACTTTGAATACGAAGTGAGTTCTTATTGACTTTTAATGGTTGTGTGGTGGATATATGCTAGAGAAATCTGAGCAGAAGATAAAAAATTATTTGCAAAGTCCCCTTGAAGGAGTGGGGGAAAATGTGGAAATATTATATTTCCACACTTGGGGAATCCCTGATATTCTCACAAGCATTGGAGACTGCCAATTTAATAAGATAAGCCATCAGTCTTGGGGTTTGCCCTTATGAAACTTGCTCCTGCAAAGTAGAATCTAAGACTACTTATAATTATGCTTAAGAGTCACCCCCAAAGAAGCTCTTTTGGTGCTCAGATGTGGCTTTTCTCTGTCTATCCTCTGCAGATAAACTCACTATCCTCTCCCCTATGTGGGACTTGATTCCAAGGGGAGCACGTCTCCCTGGCACCAAGGGACCTGACTGCTGGGGATGAGTCTGGCTCTAGCATTGTGGGATTGAGAAAGACTTGACCAAAAGAGGGAAGAGAAATGAAACAAAATATAGTTTCAGTGGCTGAGACATTTCAAATAGAGAGGTCATTCTGGAGATTATTCTTATGCATTATCTAGATATACTTTTACAGTCTTTGGTGTATTGGAATAGCTAGAGGGAAAGGCCTGAAATTGTGGAACTGTAATCCAGTAGCCTTGATACTTGAAGATGAATGGATAACTATATGGTTTTTATAGTGTGATTATGTGATTGTGAAAAGCTTGTGACTGACACTCCCTGTGCTGGTTTGAAAGGATTATATACCTTAGAAAAGCTATGGTTTAATCTTGATCCAATCACACAGAGGTTTCTTCTAATCTCTATTCATCACTGTAGTTTGTAAACTTGATTAGATTTTCTCCAAGGAGATGTGACTTGCCCAATTGTGGGTATTAATTAGAGGGATATGTGACTCCACCCATTCCAGCTGGGTCTTGATTAGTGTATTGGAATCCTTTTAAACATTTTGGAAAGAGGAAGAGAACCACTAGAACTACAAGCCCTCAAGCAGCCAGAAACCTTTGAAAAATGTCCCCAGGTGAGCTTTATGAAACAAGAAGCCTGGAGAGAGTCAGACATTGCCATGTTCACCATGTGCCTTTCCAGTTCAGAGAGAGAATCCCTGAAACTCACTGGTCTTTCTTGAGTGAAGGCAACCTCTTTTTGGTGCCTTAATTTGGTCATTTTTATACCCTTGCTTTAATTGGGTCATTTTCATGACCTTAGAACTGTAAACTTGCAGGTTAATAAATTTTAAAATTTAAAAGCTGTTCCATTTCTGATATATCACATTCTGGCAGCTAGCAAGCTAGAACACTCCCTTTTACCAGTGTGTGGACAGATGATTAAGAAAATAAGGACAAAAAATAAATAAACAAACGTGGTGGGACTGTTCTAGTTTGCTAGCTTCTGGAATGTGATATATCAGAACTGGAATGGCTTTTTAAAAGAAGAATTTAATAAATTGCTAGTTTACAGTTCTAAGCCTGTGCAATTGTCCAAATTAAAACAAGTCTATAGAAATATCCAATCTAAGGCATCCAGGGAAAGATACCTTGGTTCAGGAAGGCCAGTGACATTCAGTGTTTCTCTCTCAATGGGAAAGGCACATGGTGAACATGGCAGCATCTGCTCACTTTCTCTCCAGACTTCTTGTTTCATGAAGCTACCCTGGGGCGGGGTGGGGGATGGTTCAGTCTTCATCTTCAGAGGTTGCTGGCCGGTGAACTCTGTGGTTCTCTCATCCTTCTGTTGTGGTTTCGTGGCTCTCTCCTCATTCTCAAAAGGAACTCTCTCTGAAATGTCTCCTGTTTTATAGGATTCCAGCAAACTAATCAATATCCTCTTAGAATGGGTGGAAACACATCTCCGTCAATCGAGTTTAATACCCACAATTAATTGGAGCACATCTTTGTGGAGATAACCTAATCAAGTTTCCAACCAATAGTACTGAATAAGGATTAGATGAAATCGTTGCTCTCACAAGATTGATTAGGATTAAAACATGGCTTTTCTAGGGTACATAAGTCCTTTCAAACTAGCACAGGAGCATATGGTGTAGGGGATGTTTTGGGTGTTCTTTTTTGCTTTTATTCTTATTTATATTGTTTTTGGAGTAATGAAAATGTTCACAAGTCCATTGTGATGATGAACATCCAACCATATGATGATACTGTAAACCACCGATTGCACTTTAGATGTTTATATATGTAAATATATCTCAGCAAAATTGCATTAAAATTTATCTTATTCTTTTGAACTGTGAATTGCATTATATGGGGTTGCCAAGCCCCATCTTAATCCCTGGAATTATTTTTTTTTTCTTCATTGCAATGTGAATTGGAAAAGGGTCATTCCATCAAGATTAATATTGAAAATGCTTAAAATATGTTATTCTTTAGTGTTTAACATAATTGGAATTGAAACAGTAATCAGTTTAAAAGTGTTGCTCTTTTATACCATAAGGTGATTCAATTACCTTGGGTGTCATAATAATTGATGCTTATTTGATGAACAACATTGTCCTGAATAGAAATTATTCATTAAGAAAGGTGATAGGTGCCATGTTCCCATCACTTTTGCCTCCTGGGACCTAAGTTTACAATCCCACATTCATGATGCTCACTTCACAATGAGTAATTTCAGTATTTTACAGTTTTAGGCATCCTTTCCTTTGCTCCCTCTACTGAGAAACCTCCCTCCCATCCTCTTCCTAATCAGAAACCTCTTTTCAGCTTTTATGGATCAGACTTTGAACAAGTCCACCAAAGTAAAATTTCTTGAATTCCCCTATGGTCCACCACAACCCCTCTAGAATTCATTCCTCTTTCTCAAGGCCACAACTTCTCAATGCCACTTCCCTAATCTAGGCTGGGCAGCAGTTGAGGTTATGCCTTACTCATCTGGAGGCCAGGACCTGGCACAGCAAAAACCTAATGAATATTCTTTGCACAGTGGTTGGAGGGAATAAAGTTAAAAAAAAATGCAAGAAAGGCATTAGAAATATTTATTTTAGACTTTTTTTCTGGGCAACATTGAAAGAAATGTGAAGGCTTTTTTTCCTAAATGGTTTGTCACCCCAAGAAGCTAGTGTTTTTCTTTAATAAAGTTACAGTCTTTCTTGTCTACTTGACCACAGCTTATATATATGAGTGTATATTTCAAAGAATCTGTCTACTATATAAAGTAAAACTGATTGAGCATATATATATATATATATATATATATATATATATATGCTTATATTAAGCACATATATATAAATATGTATATCTGAGAGAATACCCTGTATCTGGGAACATAAAACAAAAATTTTAAATAAAATAATAGTACCATCATTAATCTTTATGAAGTTTACTAAGTTTTTCAGTAACATTGCTTTACATGATCCTCAGAAACCTCAGTGAATCAAGTATGAAATCCACTTCCAGATGGAATGATCAGAGAGTTTCATTTCATACATGACGGAGTGGAAGCTTAGGGTTGTATCTTCTCTCTTCAAGTTTTTGTTGTGGCAGTGGTGGTTTGTGTTTTATTCTTCATTTCCTTACAAGTATTGTACCAAGCAGAGATGTCAGAGATGCCATGGCAGCAATCTTCCTATTCCTCACTCTACATCCCACCATGCATTCCCAACCATTTTCCCAGGCTTGGGAAGGAACATTTCATCTTTGACATTATTTAGATTTGCCAGTTAATGGTGATAATAAACAGCAGGCTTTTAATGAGTTTTACTGTTATTTTTAAGTTCCCTATAGGTAATGCATCTGCTTATTCCTGCACGAAGGGAGGGCCCCTCACATTGCCCCATTCTTGATGTGCCCATTCCTGTTGGTCATATGAAGTCAACTGCTATGAAAATGAATTTGATATCACAAACTCCTTTTTTTACATAACAAAAGTTTATTTCTTGGTCACATTGCAGCCCGATGTAGGTCACCAAGATCTGGGTGTTTCATCTAGTCTATCAGGAATCTCAGCTCTTTTATCTATGGTTCTGCTCCATTATAGATGTTCTTCTCTCTATTCAACCTGTGGATGGAGAAAAAGGGAGCATGCTATATCATGCAGAATACTTTAAGTGTCAGGTTTGGAAGGGGCATCCATCATTTCTCCTTACATTCAGTTGATAATAGCTCAGGCAGCTAGTGACATGTCCCTGTAAAAGAGGATGGGGAATATGATTTACCTATGTACTTGTTGGTGGCGGGGTTCGGGAGAAGTAAGTATTGGGTTTTGGTGAACACACTGCAATCTCTCTACCACCTCCTATTCCCACAGTTTGTTCACTCACAAAGTTAGACCATATTACTGGTCATGGTGAATGTTTAATAGTCATGCATTTAGCATACAATTTTGGAAGCTATTGCTGAACTATAAGCATTGTTTTTCGGGAAACTAAATTTGCCTGTGCTAACTCACTTGAAATATCATTGTCATAAAAATTCAAATGATTTATTGGACACTTTATGGTTTGCAAATAATTTTCACACTGATTTTCTTATTCTACTTAACCATGGATGGTTGATATCTATTAATCTCCCCATTTTATACATGAAAAGTTGACACTCAGAAAGGTTAATGGTATATATCCCTCATCCAGTCATCTAGTAAGAGATAAGGACATTCAAAACAGTATTCTCTATGAGGGAAGTGGGGCAAACACTCCTAGACCACCAATATACATTCACCAATTTTGTTGTTAAAACAATTATCCTTTCATTCAGATTTGCAGCAGAGAATAGATATATGACAGAGTTCAAGTTATTGCTATATACACAGAAGTCTGTGTATATAGCAATACACAGAAGTCTGTGGGGTTTTCTAGAAAAAGTTTTTGCTCTTAGGTGTGCCTTGTTCTGCCTTTCCTTTTCTTACTGTCTGGATAAAAGACTGCCTGGACCTGTATCAGTCATGTTTCTATGAAGTGGTGTTATAAATAACATGTCAAACATTGTGGAGAGAAATCCTGGGACTCTGCTAATATATTATGCCAATATATTATACCAAAACCAGCAACTTGATTTAATCTTGTGGGTGAATGATTTGCCCTTATTTTATTAACCACAGTGAATAGTATTCTCTGTTATAAGCAGACAGATGTGTTTCCAATTGGTACAGAAGGCTTAACCAGTTTACTCACTCTGAACAGCAAATGGCTCATTTTAATAATTAGGTAGGGTTATAAATGGTGGGTGATTGCATATAATACAATTTAGGAAGGCTTTTTTTTTTTACTCAAGGATTTTTTTAAAGATAATACAAGGATTTGTAGAGAATGGAAATGTCCTCACACTTTAATGAGAACACACTTTTTATTTTATTTTAATGTAAACATAAATCTAAACCGAAACTTTAAAAATATAAAGCAGCAGTAGCAGTCAACTTGAACTGATGAAAAATTGATGAAAACTCTTCTGAATTGTGTTGATTCTTTTCCCTGATCAATTCTTTTTAGAGGATCCCTGTTAATTAATGCTTGTTAAAACTTCTTGGTCTTTGCATTTGTGATGATCTTGAATTCACTGGGCCTGCTTGATTATGGGTGGAGATGGTGAGGTCAGGTGGATGGCTGATAAGGTGGATGTTTAAAGAGCTAAGGCACTGACCAAGATATTGGTTCTAGGTGTTGCATTCCTGGGATCTGTGGCTAAAACTGGGTCTCCTAGATAAGGTCTTCTAGAACAAAAGCAACAAGAGGGGGAAACCAATTGTAATGGGTTGAATTGAGTCCCCTCTAAAAGATACGCGAAGCCGTAACCTATGAATGCAATCTTATTGGAAATAAGTCTTCACAGATGTAATCAACTTGAGATGAGGCCATACTGGAATAAGGGGAAGTATTAAAAGGCATTGTATAAAAAGATCTTTATAAAAAGGCCATGTTAAGTGCAGGGAAAGAGAGAAACACAGAGAGAGCACTATGTGGTATTGGAGGCTGTGATAGGAGTGATGTGTCTACAAGCCAATGAACACCAAGGAACCAGAAGCTAGAAAGATGCAGGATCATATCCTCCTCTAGAGGTGGGTCTGCTTGACACATTGATTTCACTGTCTAGGTCCAGAACTGTGAGAGAATAACTTTCTCCTGTTTTAAGCTATTGAGTTTGTTACAGTAGCCCTAGGAACCTAATACACCAATCCCGAATCTACAAGGAAGATCTTTGGTTAAATACAGATTTTGAGACCAAAGTTAATAGGGAGAATATAGCTTGAGGCCTGGAGTTAAAGGTTTTGAAGTAGTAAAGAGATGTTTGTAACAAAAACAATTCAAAAACGAACAAAGAAGGCTTTGGAAATATGATCCAAGCCTGAAAAAGATGTGTTACCCAGAAGCTTAAGATTTTAATTTTCCTTTTGCATAAGTCTTGCAAAATACATCAATTTTTCTAACCAATTTCTGGAAACTGAATTCCAATCACTGTTTTCTATTACCAAGTTCTAGAATTGCTTCTATGACCATCAGTTATTGTGACCCTTATCATTAGCCCACTGCCAATACTGGAGAGAAATATCTGATTACATTTTCGCATACTCTAGATTTCAGGTGCCCTTACCTTGTGTTTTGGTTTGTTAAATCTGCCAGAATGAAATATACTAGAAATGGAATAGTTTTTAAAAAGGGAATTTATTTATGTTGCAAGTTCACAATTCTAAGGCCATAAAAATGTCCAAACAAATACATCCAGAGAAGGATACCTTGACTCAAGAAAGGCCAATATCTGTCACATGGGAACATACATGACTGGTATCTGAAGGTCCTTGTTCTGAGTTCTGTTGCTTCCAGCTTCTGATGCCAGTGGTTCCCTTTGTTATACCTACAACTGGGTGTGTCACACCTCCATGGAAACAATCCAATCAAAATTTCCACTTCACAATGTTGAATCAGGGTTAAAAGAAACATGACTTTTCTGGAGTACACAACACTTACAAGCCAGCACATTCCATCCTTTGAACCCTAAAAAGATATGTTCTTCCCATATAAAAGAATAATTCATTCCATTACAATACCACAAAGCCTTAAACCATTTCAGTAACAATACAAATACAATACAAAGTCAAAAATAGTACAAAATCTCTTCAAAGTCAAACATGGTTTATCCTAAAGCAAAAATTCTCCTCTAGCTGTTGACCTGTGAAACTCAGAACAAATTATCTGCTTCTATATACACAGGAAGAACAGTTATGTTCTCACTGCTGCATAGCAAAATTGAAAGGTAAATAGGAATCACCAGACAAAAGCCAATCTGAAAACCAGCAGGGAAAACTCCATTGGATTTCAAAGTCTGAGAGTCATTTTTGCTCAGGGTTTTAGAAAATGGCAGTCCCACCCTTATCAAAGGTTTAAGCAGTGGCCCTGGTCTCCACAAATGCTTGGGGTAGACTTGCAACACTAGGGATCATTGGGGGTGGGGGAACCACCTTTTTCTAGACTCCACCCTCTCCAAGTATTAGGGCAGTACTTCAAAACAATAGAGTGATCACCAGGCTCCCCCCAATCTCTGGGGAATTTTCTCCACTCTCTCAGAAACCTGAGGTAGCAAACTCTTTCTGAGCAATGAATGCTCTTCCAGGGAAAATTTGCCTTCTCCACATGCGTGGGAGGGTCTACTCTCCTGGCCCAAAGTTTCTTAGCTTCAGATCTTAGCTTTCATGGATTTGCCTTTGAGGTGATTTTTCCTTCAAACTGTCTCTTTTTTGTCTCTTTTAGTCCAGACTGGCAGTGGTCCCATTCACACATGTATCACACAAAAAGTTTGTTGATTTTCCATGTAGCACACAGGGATCAAAGCCATCAGACAATACGACTTTCCCCAAATCCTTTCTAGATAACTTCATTTCTAATTCTGGCTTTTTCTGAAATGGCTTATTGAGTCCATGCTTGGTTATATCCTCACATGGAGCACTGCTCTCTGGGGTCTCACTTTATGCAAGCCCAGAATTTTCCAGACCATCATTTTCTGTTTTCTTTATACCCATGAGTTCAGTTCTCATTTTCTGTCTTTCCTCTTACATTTTATTGTAAGCTGCAACGAGCAATCAGACAGCATTTTCCACAATTAGGTTGGAAATTTCCTCAGCTACATACCCTGGGTTGTTGGCTTTAAGTTTTAACTTCAAATTAGAATTTTACCAAATTCTCTGCCACTCTGAAACAAAGGTTGCCTTCCTTCCAGTTCACCAGAACACATGCATTATTTCTATATAAGGCCTTACTGGAAGTATCTTTAGAGTCCACAGTTCTACTAACAGTCTCTCAAAGCATTCTAGGCCTTTTCTATCAAACTCACTACAATTCTTCAAAAATCTTCCCTTTATCCATTTAAAAAGCCCCACTGTAAAAGCCAGTCCATTTCTGGTATATTGCATTCCAGCAGCTTTACCGAACCCAAACACTTCATAACCAGTGTTGGCTTAAAGGCAGCCTGCCTTAAACAACCCTTTACTAAAGCGAATTCTTGGAGTCCATTCTTTCTTGTGTTGGGGGAGGTAAGAAGGTCTAGGTTAATGATGTTTCCTCACCTAATCTAAATCTAACACTGAAGGATAGTGAACAAGACTCAACACTTGTCTTCTTCATTTTCCATGCCTCCTTTGGCTACAATATAATAATGCATTTCAAAATTTCTATCTAACAGAGAAGTTCACCAACTGAGGGAGATCTTCCAAGAGATGGTGTAATATGAAACAATAGTAAGCAAGGGCTGTGTTGGAATCTTACTTTGCTGAATCCCTTCTTGGTCCCTTTTGTTGTCCACCCATGAGTCTTTTAAAATCTATCTCCTGTCATTCCTCCAGTCTAATTTCTCTAGTTATTCTGAAATACTTGCTATTTTCTAAGCATTTCATCCTTTTTCTCATTGTATTCCCTCTGTGTGAGATGTGCATTGTCCTTATACATTTTCCTTTCATACTGAAGTCTACTCTTGACTCCTACTAACTTTTCAGGTTCAGTTTAGATATCATTTCTTTTCAAAAGACTTTTCTTGCTACCTAAGGCTGGATTAGATGTTCCTGTAATGTACCCTGTGACACCTAATAGTTGTCCCAAAAATATGTGTTAAAAAATATTAGGTCAATGGGCTAATTTAAAAAAAATATTAACATTTAACATACATTTTAGAAGAATGGTCAAGTCAAAGAAAAAAATGAAAAAGCAAAGAAAATCTTTATCTAATTACAATATATCTATAACCCTTTACTCTGAAAACCCAATTCTAGGAATTTTTCTTAAGGAAATAATCGGAAATTCAGAAAACAAAGCTTTGGCAGGAACATATTCATGACAGCATTATTTATAATCATAAAATATTGGAAATGATATAAATTTTCAAACATTTCAAAGTAGGGCTCTGTTATAGATGGAATTTTATTCATCCATTAAAATTCTTCTCGTGTAGAATAGACTTATACTATAATGTTAAACAGAGGAAATAAGTTGTAAAATTACATATAACACCTAATAAAAATTTAAAAATAAAAAAGCAAATAACCACAAACTTGGAATAATAAAGAACAGGAAAGAAAAAATCACACAGATGTGTCTTGAATAGTAGAGCTATGAAAACTTATTTTTCTTTCTATATTCCTTATTGTATTTTGAAATCATTATAAGCAGGCATTGAAAACATTTAAAAATATTATTACACCATCAAAAGACTCCAAATTAACAAGTTCCACAAAACATATTAAAACACACACACATACAACAAACTAGCAGTAACACACAAGACTATGTTTTAAAAGACATAACTTAATTAACAGCTAATAGAAATTAATGCTATATCTTCTTTTCTGGCAGGCTTTGATATTTTTTGTGCAGTTCAACTGGAAGCAGATATAAAAGAACATACTTCAGGAAACATCCTTAATTTGCTTGTAGTGGACATCTGTTCCACCCCCACCCCCACGTTCTTTGGAGAAGCAATACTGATTTTTCACTGGGGGCCACCTGTGTCTCATTTGCATTCTCTAGGATTTGAGAGGAGATGGGTACAGCGTCCAGATCAGTTATTCTATTCTATTCTAGGCTGCAGGAATTGATTCAGAGATGGGATATGACACAGGTCACATCAGTGTCAGCAATTGTTAGGGTTTTCCTGAAACTTGCAGGAAAGGAGTGCACAATTTCTTTGGGCTTTCCAATGATACAGTCTGTGCAGACTAAAGCAGCAGGCCCCTGTCTTTGACGACCTGTGGACAAAGCCAGTGGGAGAATGGAATCGAAAGAGAGCTGAGCTGAGAGGTGGAGAGATGGATGGTTGGAGAAAAGTGTTAGAGAGAGAGGGAAAAGTGAGGAAGAAAGAAAATTCCAAATATTTTATTTAAGTCCTTAGATTCATTTATGTCTGAAATGACTTGAGATAATACATTTTGCTTTTGTTTTTGTTTAAGCTATTTTGAGGTAAGCTTCTATCAGATACAATCTGAAGACACCTAATTCCTCACTTAATTCCTACATACTTAACGTCTGTAGAGATTTGTCCCTCTTCTTCTACCCCTAAACATTGTCTTGTGATATTTAGTGGGAGCCAAAGAAAAACGAAAGTCTAAAATTCCAAATGGAAAATATCTGAAGAGCCAACCTACTTTGTTATTGCAATCTGTCCTGTGTTGCCGTATCACTGAGATCCTTGTCCTATTTACCTGTTCCACAGTCATCGAATCTCGGTACACAAGTGCAAACATGTAAAACACATTAGATCTCAGTCTTCTTTAGCTATCCTAATTGATATTATTCTCCATAATAACTATTTTCCTTCTTGTTTTATATTTTATCCCCATTTTATGATACTTTCCATCAGTAGATTTTTAAACTTTCCAGTAAAAGGGTGTTGGCTTTTCATTACTCATCACACAATTATATTCATGCATTTTATTGAATTCGTATTGAAATATTTATATTAACATCTTTTAAACAGATTCCTTATTTGGCATATCTTAGAACCCTTTTAATTATTCATTATATATTTTTACAGTCTTGTAATATTTTAGTCACAGTATGATTTTAATGCCTTAAATGGGGGCTAAATGATTAAGATAGTTTCATCATGAAATGTTTTCCACATTTACTTATAAAATTTAATGGTAACTGTCAGACGTGAAGATCTGGAAATTTTTCTGCACAGGTTTAAGTATTTGATTCTAGGATTATAGATGATGTAAAAAGAATAAATACTCATATTCTCAAAGCCGGTAAAAAGCTGCTAACATTTTAATCTGAATATTTCTTTTAACAATGCTCTTTCCATGAAAATATTTGATTAGTTCCTTAAGTCATAAATGACTGCTCAGTGAAACACTAAATGCCAGATATTTTTCTTGCACAGTTTTAACAACCCAAAATCCCTTCCTTTCCCTTGGGACATGAGTTGGAAGATACTATAGATGCAGCACCTGGGGTGAACAAGGGTAATAGAGTTTATAATAATTAATTCACAGCAGCTATTCTCTAGTGATCAAAGATTGAATCATATGCAAGTGTGGTTTTAATTTCCTCTTTTAAATGAAGAACAAGCAAAACTATAAATCACGTATCCAGCTCTGCCATAAATCTCATTTGTTCCATTGCTCGCCGACAGTCTAAAAGAAATATTTTATTCCTTGCATTCCTTGTCCATATCAAGTTCATTATATTTTATTCTTTCCAGTAATAAGTTAGCTCAGTACATGCAAACTCTAAAGTCATTATCAGTGATCTCTCTGCAGCCCCCTAAGATTGATGGTGATGGGCAATCAGACATGCCACCAATATTGGCTTGTCTCTCCATGTCATAGTTTACATTCTGCAGGAAACAGGACACATGCACTGCACCACTACACGTGAGGAGCATCTTTCAAAGATTTGTGGATTGCAGTGAAAAAACATCTCCAACCACCTCCATTCTTAGACTTTGGTTTATTATTATTTTTTTAATAATTAGAGCAGTTGTAGGTTTACAGAAACATCATGCATGAAGCACAGAGTTCCTATACACCCACCTCTCTCATACATAGATATCTCTAATATTAATGTTTTGCACCAGTGTGGTAACTTGGTTGCAATTCATGAAACAATATTATTATAATTATGCTATTAACTTTAGCCCACCGTTTGCATTAGGGTTCACCCATTTGAGTTGTACAGCTCGATGTTTTTTTGTGTGTGTTTGTGTGCTAACATATCTACAACCTAAAATTGCCCCTTTTGTTCCTTTTGGAATAAAGTAAAATTCAGTCCTGTTAAGGTCATCCACCCTCAACATCCATTGCCAAATCAGAAAGTCCATATCAATTACATATTAATTCCTTGATTTTCCTCCCCCACTCAGCCCCTAGTAACCTAGATTCTAGTTTCTGACTCTATGAGTATGCATAGTCAGTTTATTTCATAAAAGAGAGATCATACCATATTTTTGCTTTTGTTTTTGGCTTATTCCACTCAACATGATGTCTTCAGGTTGTAGCATGCCTCAGAACCTCACTCCTTTTACAACCCAATAATATTCCATTGCTTGGGTATATTTTTATATATTTACATATAAATTTTTATATGTTTATATTTTTTATTTATCCATTCTTCTGTTGATGAATACCTGGGTTGCTTCCACCTTTCAGCAATTGTGAATAACACCACTGGATTTTCTTTGGTTTTGAAGCCTAAAAACTCTCCAGACATTCTGTTGTTTTTCACCAGTGCTTTGGTACTCTTTATATACTCATTTATAGAATTCACTGAAAGAAATCTGAAAATATCCTAACTTGTATTTTCTTATCCTCTAAAAACAAAGATTTTCTGTACGGTCTCATTTACTCCAGATACCAAGAGAGTGACAATTTTGAGCCAAATTTGCAAGATGTTTCTTTTCTCCTTCAATCCGACTTTTCCTTTGAGATTGTGCAGACATACATAAATTTTGCTTGGTTTATACCTTCAAATATTTAATATATTTTTGTGGATATGTAGCTTTTGCCATGAAAATGACTCTGCTTGATATAATAATCTAGTAGAAGACAACAGAAGGAAGCTTTTTTTTTTCTTTCCAAAATAATGTTTTTCCCCAATTACATATTGATATGCTGGATTGAAAGTAAATGTTCCAAGAACAGTGAAAAATGTACGCAAGAAGTCTCTAGTATTTTATATTTAGACTATTTTAAAAGAGAAAAATAGGATTTCAATGATAATGTGGTACAAACTTGTGTTTGTTTTTCATATATTTGAAATTAAAGCCATGACTCTTATTGAACTTATTTTGGAAAAAAATACATACTTTTGTACAATTTTCCAAAAAAGTCATAGCTGTTTTTTTTCTAGAGAAAGGGCAGCGACTTTCAGAAGGGGAGTTGTGGATTGCAATGTTAACTTCTGTCTCTTTGCTATTTTCATTGTGTTCACACTTTTCTCAGGGGAAATGGTCCTTTCTTCCCACTTACTTTCAAGGAAAATGCAGAACATCATGGGAATTTGCTAAGATAATGTAATTTATTTGAAAGAACACCAGATCAGGAGTGGAGTGGCGTGGGTTAAAGACTTAAATTTTTCCCATTACAGAAAATGAGGTCCTCAATAAATAATACCATTTCTTGGTCTGTATTTCCTAAAGAGTAAAATGAGGAATTTTAAAGAGAGGAACGCTAATTTCTTTCCACTTATAATACACAATGATGAAGACTCTGGCTTCTTCCTCCTTTCCTTCTTTGAGAATTAGGCTCAGGGAAATTTGAGATAAGCAAATGAGCATGTAGGGTGCAACCTAGCACTTTTATAAAACACAAAATATATGCCTGGAAATGTTCCTAGCAACACACACACACACACATACACACACAACCATGAAAATAACTCATGTTACCCCTATAACTGCTTTCTTTTTAAAGTGACATTAGTATCCACATTTTACAGAAGAGGGAACAGAATCACAGAGAACTAAAGAAAATCATGTAGAATAACTTGACCAAAATTTCACAGCCAATTAAGAGGCTATGTCGGGATTGTCACATGCAGGCATTTTAGTTCCATAGATCCTTATGAATGTGGTACTTGCTTTGTTCAGAGATGTCTAAAAGACTACTTCACTGCTTCTGGCCATGAACACAACGTCTGTAATGATATTTTGCCTCCAAATCCCGGAATTACCTTATCATCATACCTTCTTCACAAATAACTTACTTCTAATGACAGAACCACATGTTGTTGGAGAACTGGCTACGTACTTCGGTTGGGTGCAGCTAATTCATTTTAGTCATGGGAAATGGCCTCGCTAATATTTTCTGTACTCTAATTTCCAGAACAATATGTCCTTTCTCTATGGGTCTCCTTTGGAAGACCTTCCTGAGGTTTCCTATGGTATTTTAATCCTTGTGGATTTTACAAAGTGGTTTTGGGATGTTTGAGGTTTGGAGCAGAGTTAGAAAATCTGTATTAACTGCTTACTCCCCTTGAAGGAGGAAGGAATGGCTTAAATGATAACAATAATCCAAATGATGAAGAATAAGAATGATTCCTTTCTCCATATGACAGTAGAGCATTTAAGTATTCATTTCCATTTTGGAAAACTTAATCTAGCTTGTATTGCAATGCAATTTAAGGCAGGTGGCACACTGGGAAGCCCATAGATTTTAACCAGGTTTAACCACCAGGTTAAGTAAAACCTGGTGCAAGTCATTTTTCTGGTAATTTCTAGATGCATGAATTTTTGCATGCTATTTAATTACTCAAGCCTTAACATTTTCTATATTTGTTGGGTGAATTGTCTTCCTGAATTTGCTTCCCAGACCCTTTTCACTTGCACTTAGTCCTATACTCTCAATTATCTTTGTCCAATGTTTGGAGTGTCTCATTCCCCAACCCTCAAGTGTCACTCTCTCAAAATCTCATTTTTCTACCTTGCACAATCCATTCAACAGTGAAGATTTTTAGTATATTTTAAATATCATATTTAAACATAATTTGGAAATTCGATTTCACATTGTTTTTTTGGTATGTTTTAATGAAACTAGGATCCATATTGAATCCATCTCAAAGTATTAGTGATATCACCACCCACCATAGGAATTCTATCACATCCCTAACAGACAATCATTCAGTTATTTGAACATTTTCAGT
Organism: Tamandua tetradactyla; assembly: GCF_023851605.1. Classification (NCBI taxonomy): domain Eukaryota; kingdom Metazoa; phylum Chordata; class Mammalia; order Pilosa; family Myrmecophagidae; genus Tamandua; species Tamandua tetradactyla. Next base: position 18,909,339 of record NC_135345.1, read on the forward strand.
GATAGAAATGTCTCACAAATTATCATATTTCAGCATATTTCTGTAGTCCCCACAAAATGGTAGAATGGTAGACCCACAGAATGGGGATGCATTGTTTTGAAGCATATTTTCCTAACATCAGTATATGAATACCCAAAGCCAGGATGGTTACATTTGGGAAATAGAAAGAAGATAAATTTGGAGAGCCCCAAAGTCTCATCCCTCACAACATCTTTGTTTTGTTTTTACCATAAGTCCCCTATTAATGGGTGTTCATCTTTTTATTTTTTTTAAAGATGAAATAAGATTTAATAGCAGATCTTTTTTTTAAAACTGTTTTATTCACACAATATACAATCCATCCTAAATGTACAATCAATGGCTTTTGGTATAATCACGTAGTTATGCATTTATCACCACAATCTATATGAGAACATTCCCATTTCTTCCAAAAAAAAAAAAAAGGAAAAAAAAGGAAAGGAAAAATATTCCCCCATCTCTTCTTCTTTTTTTTTTTTTTTTTTTTTATAAAGGAAAGACAGAGAGAAGGAAGGAAGGATAGAAGGAAGGAAGGAAGTTAGAAAGGGAAACATTTTTAAACATTTTCTTGTTTTTATTGTATTCTGTTTCTCCGTTTTTGTTACATGGGCTGGGGCCGGGAATCGAACCGAGGTCCTCCGGCATAGCAGGCAAGCACTTTGCCCGCTGAGCCACCGCGGCCCGCCCCCATCTCTTCTTTATATCCCCTTATTATTAGCATTTAGCTTTGGTATGGTGCCATTGTTACAAATAATGAAAGAATATTACAATATATTGTAATACGAGAATATGACAATAAGATTAACTATAGACCTTAGTTTGCATTAATTGCATTTTTCCCATATACCTTACTATTATTAATACCTTGTAATAGTGACATACATTTGTTCTAGTTCATGCAAAAACTTTACTTTCTTATATTTACACAATTATTCATCATCATCATCCTTTCTAGGTTTTGTGAAGCTATATAGTCCCATTTTTTATCCTCTAGCTTTCCTTCTGGTGACACACACAATGCTAAACTTCCTCTTTCAGCCATGTTCACATCAGCTTTGTTAGTTATACTTACAATATTGTGTTACCATCACACAGTATTGGTCTATCCATTTCTGAACCTGTACAATCAATGTTTTTAAACAATCTGTAGTCCTTAAGCATCAATTGACCAAATCTCTACACTCTTCATTTAGGATCTATTTATTTCACATATTGTTTGATGCCAGCAGGAATATTACTGGATGCCATAGGTTTCATAAACTAATGTTTCAACTGATACAACATGTGTTAAAGGTCAGTTTTGGAGTTCACATGTAACTAAGATACTACCTGCGAACACAAAGCAAACTGATCCTGTTCATAATTATCTACAGGAGAACAAGGAACTGAGAGGTACAGGAATAAGACTATTCTGCCATCTTGTCTCCTATAATAAGGAGATAATAGGGCAGCACTCACAGCAGATAAAGTTACCTGGCACACAGCAATTAGACACAGAGATAAACCCAGACATAAGTAGTTAGAGCTGCCCCAAATTGAAGAGACTTCACACTTGGGATTTGCTAAATTACCATTGGATACAACAGTCATTTACATACAAGCAGCTTGCATCCAGGCAGAAATGAACACCAAGGACAATATTTTCTAGTCTGGAAGAATAGTCATCAAAGTGCATTTTAGAATGAATTTGCTCCCGCTTGAAAATATAGCATTCTTTAGTAGCCACTTAACTAGTTTTCAAAGAGCAACAAAGTTTCACTTGTTCTGTTAGGCAAAATGGGACTAATAGAATTAATTTTAATTTGTGGCTCTTTCTTGAGAGAAATAGGAAAGTGATAATCAAACACACCTATCAAAAAAGAAGAATTGGAGAACATTTAGTTCTTATTAAGCACAAGAACATGCTTATGCCATTGAAGTGGGCAAGGGGGAGGGTGGTTGGGGAGCAGATCTACATACCTCTAGAAAAGATCCCAACCACTTAAATCTAAACATCATTATTTCTCTTGAGCACATCAGGGCTATTTTCATTATTCCCTCTGTGTCCACAGGTTGGAATGCTGAAGGGCCAGCACAGAGTGACAGTAAAGACATTTGTTGAACAAAGCAGAACAATCACCAGTCTAGGTCCCTAGACAACTTCATGGAGGAGGGCTCTCTGCTCCTCATCCAGTTCTATTACTTATGAAAGAGGTAAACCTCTATTTTGTTAAATTAACTAAGCTTTAAGATTTATTTAACAGAGCAGCTAGCTTAATTCCAATACAGTACACATTTTATTAATTTATTCATTTACTTTTCTGTGCCTTCACCCCCTCCACACACACTTTTCCAGTGGAAGCTGGCTCCATGAGAGGAAGGCTTTTTTTTCTGCTTGTCTGCATTTTGTATTCTCAGCACTGAGAATGGTACCTGCCACAAGGGAGGAACTCAGTAAATATTAATAGAATTAATGAACAGATTAACACCATTGATTTGCTAATGATAAATTATCAGCCAAATATTGCAGAGATTTGAACTAAAATCCTATACGCCTTATAAAAACATCTCCTAAGAGATGATAGAATTTTATGTCATTTAATATTATATGTGAATTTTGGTATATGACTATATATACATAAATATATATATATATATAAACTGCTCAGATGATCAATAGGATGTTTCATCCTTATACTCCTTCTTCTATTACCGCTACAAAGAAGTACAGACAAAATTTTAAAAAAAAGTGACATATGGATGTCAAACCATTTCTTTTTTTTTTTCAGCATGGGCAAGCACTGGGAAATTAATCAACTGCTTTCTTTTATGGGTCAATTGAATAGATTTTCATGGCAGGAGAAATTGCCACTCAAAATATTTCTTTGGACATAGAGAAGGCTAACTTGCATGGATTAGGCAAGTTATCATATTTATGACATAAATAAATAAGTAAAATTATAAATGGATGACCCCTTCAAAGTGTAATGCCTCTTATGTTTATCAAGGTAGAATTCAGAGCACAGGGAATGCCTGTAAGTAGATGATTCTTTTGCAGGTGTAATTGATGTCAAATGTAGGATTGAGATAGAGAAACAGTGGCACATAGGATTACATGTGTCTGTGGAGGCAGAAGGCATCTGGGATAGTAGAATTCCCATTTTCCATTTCTCCTGCAGGTACACCTTCCCAGAAATCATTGAGAATGACATCCATTTTCAGAGTTACTGGGATTGTTTTGCTAAGGCATGTGTCAGATTATAGCAGGTATTCTGATTTCAAATATCTACTGTGTATTTGTATGTGAATGTACACAGAATGATCTATTTGAGATAGTTCTTGTGAATTTCTGTTGTTTCCTAAATTATGAAGGCATCAAAATACATAAAATATGTATTTTATTTAATACATATTTTATATTTATTATTTCAGGAGCAATTTTTATTATGCTCCTGAAAATCGATACTCTGCATGCAGCTCACCTCATTTATTACTGTATACCCAGCACACAGTCCCAGATGCAGCACATAATGGGGATGTAATAAATAATTCTGAATGAAAAATTGGATGATTGAGTTTAATTATAAACACATGTCCTGGACTGTAGACCCTATTTTTATTTCATGAAAATTATATATTTTTCATAAATATAAATGTAATACTTGTGAATTGCATGAATCAGTATGATTTAATTAGCATAGTTTTTAAAAGCTTTCCCCAATCTATATGCTAAGAAAACAAAAAGAGTAGTTTTTCTTTCCATTTTCTGAATTCTAAATTTGAAATCAATAAGTAAAGCCATAAATGCACAAGCTATCCAGAAAATTTAACATGAATACTCAAGCAGTGGAAACACCACCAAGGCCTTAGACAAAACCTGACAAAAAACATTGCTGCTTTCCAAGAAATGTAGCTTTTTAATCAAAATGTCTATGATGTTTGTATATGACAGTCTTAAAATACTTAGAAATCTAAAGAAAATAAATGTAAAAATTCATACATTATTTGACTTAGTCTAGGTAAAAAAAAAAACAGATGTGTCTTTTCTTTGGGTGTGACAGAAATTATGATTACATAGTCTTCTGCACTAACTGAAATATTGCCAAGTAAAATAGTATCCTTAGGTCTCATTTATATGAAATAATCAGAATATGAATATTTACAAAGTCAGAAGCTAGAATAGAGGTTACCAGGAGTTGCATGGGGTTGCAGAAGGGCAGTTAACATTTATTTGGTCAGAGTGTCTCATTGAGGTGATGGAAAATTTTGGTAATGGATGGTGATGATGGTGGTACAACGTTGTGAATGCAGTTAACAGCATTGAATCTTTTAATTGAAAATGGGTAGAAAAGGAAATTTTAGGTTGTATATGTTATGAGAATAAAAATTTAAAAACAAAACAAAACATAGAACTGTACAGCACAGAATGAACCCTAATGTAAACTATGGATGATAGTTAATATTACAATTGAAACAACATTGCTTCACCAGTTTTAACAAGGGTACTAGAACAATGCAAAATATTAATAATGGGGAAAACCATGTGTGTGTATGGGGGGAGATATGGGAACTCTTTCTTCATGATTTTTCTATAAACCTTCAATTGCTCAAATAAAGGACAAAACAAAAAAGTATTTTTAACAGATACACTGCAAAAATTATATGTAACCTTGTTCTGTTGAAAAAAGTTAGAGAGAATAAGAACAAGGCAGAAATGTAAATGTACATTGGTATATATGCTGTAAGTGAATTATAAAAACACATCCAACATCCACTTACTGAGATGACGTTAGCCTTTTTCTCTTGGGAAAATGCTAAATGAAAAAAATAAAATAAAACAAAGGCAGGAAAATAAGTTTATTTATTTGATTTTTCTCATTTGGACTCAGTTAAATGAAAAGCAATTATAATTTCAAGTACCAGGCAAGTGAACTTGAAAGATTAGATGGAGTGTTCTATAGAGATTTTAAAGGAGCTTGAAAAATTTCTGTAGCTCTTTTCTCCAGTAGATGTGACCACCTGAGGTTAATAAGAAGCATCAGTCAACCAGGATTGCACTTCTAAATCCATGTATGTTTTCAGTAATATTTTGGTTGAGAACAGAAAATTAAATATATAGCAATTCTATTTACATAACAGCTTTATTTTGAGAAGAAATCTTAGGGTTACAGGAAGTATGATGATTTTGAAGTCAGACAGTCCTGAGTCTGAAACACAGTTTGCCTTTTCACTTCTTGTGTGAACTCCAGAAATGCAATTAAGTCTTTGACACTGTATTCCCTTATTTTCTTCTTCTTACCCGCTTTATAGATTTGGTGCAAGAATAAGATGGTACAGTTCCTAGACTGGGGAGACTCCGTGTTGTGCATTCTGTTCTTTTTAGAGGTTTAACATTTCTTCACATGGAACTGTGCCTCACAAATGAAATATATATTGAACATGGTGAGAATGCAGGAAAGGAAGGCATAGAAAACAAACTGTGTAAGCTGAGCATTGAAGGAAGGATGGAAATATGCATGCATGGTTCATCCATTGACCCTTTGAAAGGAATCTCTTTCTGTGTGTCTCACAGCACACTGATACATCTTTTCCAATATTAATTGCACATCAGAATTGGTAATGTACTGGATGATTTGAGCTCTTCATCATTATCTCTCATTATTTGCTGTCTTGCCCAATTTAACTTCATCCATCTGAAAGCTGGGAAATGGTGTTTAGATTCTTTTCCATTGTTGTTTGGGTTAAGCAGGCTTGAAAATGGTGAATCCTTAATGACCCATCTTCATTATGTGAGGAAATTACATAATGCAGTGTATCAGCTTTGCATTTAACCTTAAATTTTAACTCCATTATTTAGTCATTAGCTTTATGTATTATATGACCCCAATTCTTAGGATGATCAGTAGAGGCTCACTCCTGCATTATTGTAGAGCAAATGAAATTAAATTCAACTTCCCAAGTGCCTATTGTGCGCCCAGGAACTTTACATAATTTATCTTTGTATCCCCAGGCCCTATTATGGTACTGGGTACAAAGTAGGCACTTAATAAATATTTTTATGAATAAATGCAAGGGGCTGTGAAGGACACTGTGGCCATTTTGACACACAACCATTTTGAAAAATGGTTATGAAGAGTACTAACAACATATCAGAATGATTCTACATTAGAAGTTTATTTTATGAAGAAATATAAATATTTTAAGGATTAGATGATTGAAAGGGGAGATTGCAATTGGTTAGTAAAGGAGAGACAAAAGACATCATGAAGAGGGCAATGTTAGACAAGGATGGCAACATGTGATCAATGAAAGCACACTTTGAAATTCACAAGGATAGTTCAGGTACATTACTGTGTGTATCTTGAAGGAGGGAACAAAGTCTATTGTATCTCAATATTCTTCTTGATATTATGCAGTTAAATAATCCTACACAGTAGTAAACAATAAAGATGGTGTAGCTTATATATAATAGACTGGCTTGATGTTATAATATTAACTCCTTTCAAAAAGATGAGTCTAATAAAACATATTCTTTCTTGTTGCTTTCATTGTCATATTTTTTTTATGAAGAAAAATGTAGAGAGGAAATATACAGTTTTTCAAGGATGACATAATTCTCTATTGGCAATTATCTCCCAAATTTCATGCAAGTCAGAAAAAAGTTTCACAAGGCTAAAATTATGGATTTGGAATTAGAAAATCTGGTTTCAAATCAAGGCCTCTCACCTTCTACTTGTATAATTCAGTGCGGGTTACTTACCCTTTCTCAACCTCACTTTTGGCATTTCTAAGTAGCAGTAATAACCTTCACCTCAATGGTACATGCATTATGAAATGAGATAAGGTTCAAAAAGTATTTACAAAATTCAGAGCCTTAATGCTTAAAAAAAGAGTATCAGAATGCTTTTATCTTCAAGTAACTGAAATACATCTTAACTTAAAAAAGAAAAAGAAATTTCTTATACAATGAAAATCCAAGAAGCATAGATTTTTGATTGTATACTATAACATATATACAAAGCAAAGAAAGAACAAAGCAATAGTTTTCAAAGCACTCTTCAACAAGTAGTTGCAGGACAGATTCCAGAGATTGTCATGGGCTACCATACCATCCTGTCAGGTTTTTCCTTTTAGCTGCTCCAAAATATAGGAGGTTAGAAGGAATAAATACTTTTTATCATCACAATCAACTTTTTTGTGAAAGATAACATATATATACAAAAAAAAAAAAAGCAATACATTTCAAAGCACAGCACAGCAATTAGTTGTAGAACAGATTTCGGAGTTTGGTAGCGGTTACAATTCCACAGCTTTAGATTTCTATTTCCAACTGCTCTAAGATACTGGAGACTAAAAGAAATATCCATTTAATGATTCAGAGATCATATTCATTTGTTAAACCCTATGTTCTCTGTATAACTCCACCATCACCTTTGATCTTTCTATCCCATGCTGTAGAGGTGTTTGGGCTATGGCCATTCTAACTTTTTCATGTTGGAAGGGTCTGTCAATAATATGGGGTAGGGAGATGGAACTATCTGATGTTCTGGAGAGGCTGGGCCCTCTAGAATTCAGGACTTATCTGGTTCAGGGGCTCCATTCTGGAGGTTGTAGGTTTCTGGAAACTTATCTTAGCACATGAAACCTTTGTAGAATCTTATATATTGCTATAGGTGTTCTTTAGGATTTGCTGGAATGGTTTTGGTTAGGTTTGGCAAGAGAAGAATAGATTTTTAACTCAATTCATTCAGTAACTTAACATTGCCATCAGGGAATAGTATCTTTCCTCTTTTCTATATAGACATTCTCAGTGAATTGGTTTTATGTGCAGGTTAATTTTGGTTACCCTCATGACCCAGTTTGATTGCATCAGTTCCAGATATCACATCATATCTAGACAAAATAATGGCCAGAGGCATAAAGGTACTATCTTTCCTAGTGTTTCATTCTTTTTATTAATAAAATATTTTCTGGTAATTTCTGCTTTCTGTCTCTTTGACCAAAACAGACATATGGATGCATATAAGTCATTTGCTAGCAAGAGAATGTAATTACATTTATTAGTATGAACAATTCACTTAGGATAGAGTGTATTTTGAGATATCAAAAACATGATCACTGCCAATTATGATTTTTTAGTTTGGATTTTTTATTTTAATCCATAAACCTCCTGATAGCTGCTCTTGAATGTCAAAGAAAAGGGATAAAAAGTGTAAAATTTGCTAATGAAATATTTGTCAAGACGTGAACCCTATTAGAGTATTTGTCTATTTTTATCAAGTAAAAATAGCCAATTCCACTTATTTAATGGGAAAAACAAATAATATCCTTATGTCTGTAAACTTTTGGAAAAGACTAAAACATAAAAATATTAACTTGAAATTGTATTCCACATAAATTATAGCAGATAAATCACCCCCCTTTTTCAAATCTATTTTCCAAAAATCCATGAACTTCTTTTGGCATACGAATTTTCATAAGGTTCTCTACCATATATGTATTTGATTTTCATGAAGTAGTGTGCTATTCCCTGAAATTCCATTTAACTAGAGATGAAATATGTATTTTGAATTGACCCCCAAAGAGATATGACATCATTTAATGTCCAAATATGGGTTCAATAAGTTCTAGCTGTGTTGCAGAGGCAGCAACTTGAGGGCTAGCCATTTATTTACTCACATTGTATGTTCCCTTCACGACCTTTACAAGCCTTAATGCCAGAAGAAACTTACCACAGGACAATGCACAGGAATTCATAATTTTGCAGAGATATTATCACCTTAATAAATATATGAAGTTCTATGAAGAATTTGACCTTTTATAAGGAAAAAAACAGAATACAATAAGCAAGAATGCTTTCCTTTAGATGTTAACATATTGGCTTATTTTTACCAGATGTTTTTATTTTAGTGATTTTTTTAATTCCACATTAAAAAAACAGTATTTTCTCCAACTGTAAAAAAATGAATATTTATGGAAAAAAAGTTAGTGAAAGATTACATTTGGCATTTGCGTTCAGTGCCAAGATTTAGTGATGTGGTGGGAAAGTCACAAATTATTAATGTGTTTATGCCATTGTATGACCATAAGAATTTTCTTTTTATGGAAGGAATTTTCCCCATTTTCAAGTTTATCTTTAATTTTTAAAATGTAATGTGCCTCTAAAAACCACATAACCTACCAAAGACAGCTAACAATTTACATACCACCCAGAGGTTTGAAACCATGCAGGAAAACATAAAGTAGCAAGACCTTGCAATTAAACCACTTGCATGGCAAACACGACACTCACTGGTGGGCTTTTGTTTTTCTGGATGAGGAGGATATGGAATTGTAAATTAATATTGTAGCTCTTTACATCTCAGGATATGCCACAATATTTTAAGATCATGGAACAAATGCTGGTGTATAGGCATTCAAATAGAATTGCAGTTAAAATAAGCCTGCGATGTAGTAGGAAAAATAATAACAAAAGAATATTGCTAAGACCTAAGCTGATGGGTGTGCAGATATTCTTAACCATCTGCCATGCTTTCATTTCATCTCATTAAGTGTATCAGGAGAATAAGAGTCGCACGACATTTTATATTTGATTGGAAATATTATAAAAATTAATATTAAGAGAAATTTTCAATATTTTGTTTAGCTGTCTCAGGTTAGGGTTACAGATGTTATCTATTATTTACATGTAGGGAAGGAGGAGATGACTAGGAATATGTAAGAAGACAGAAGATGGCAATGAGTTAGAGGTGACCAGTGAAGGCTAGTTAATTTTTCAAAAGAAACTTCATAAGATGGTATTACCTTGTTGCATTCATACGTTCCTGTTAATGTCACAGAGTTCACAAAAATTGGGCTGGCTGGCTCATAATAATTAAATATATAAGAGAAGGAACTATATAAACCAAACCAAAGGGGACATTCCTTTCTAATGACCTGAATTATTCTCTCTCATCTAGGGAATTCCCGTCCTAGTTTGGAGTTCATGGGAAATTGATATTAACTGGAATGTTGTTTGGAGAGCCTGGAAAGAAAGCAAAGGGAGTGCTGAATTTGGAAAGGATGAGTAGGAATTGTTCTCTGACAACTAGAAATGTGTCTCTTTTTTGGGCAGTTGCTAGACAAACATGTTCACACTGCATTCTTTGAAGTATCTTTCTCTACTTCTTACCTTCAAGTATACCTTTTAATTTGCAGTCTTTCTTCAAAATAAATAGTTTGCAATTTCCCAATTGAAATAGCAGTCCAGTTACGCCACTCTTAAATTATTTCCATTTCACTTTCAGGAGCATTTTGGATATTCCCAACAGTTTTAAGCCACACATTTACAATCTCTGGTTATTATCAGATTTACCTGATAATATTCGAAGAGAATCAGTCTGATTATTTGTTTTAAGGTACCTCATTCTTTTCATGAACTTTTGCTCTTGGAAACCATGTTTACTTCTTATCCTTGATTTGTTTCTCATATTCTATGTCTATTTCCTAGTAATAATGATGATGATATAATTAAGATCTTCTGCCAAAATACTAGAAACTCAAATATCACAATAACTGTGAGACTGATGGAGCCAGGATCTGAAATCAAATTTGTATGACCAAAAGGTCTATGCAGTTAATCATTAAACTAAACAGAACTAAACAAAATTGAGTTTAAGCATGCAATTATAAATAAACATAGCAAGTTATGTGAAGTAGCAAATATGTTGATTTGAATGAATCTTCCTTTAATAAAACAAACATAACCAAACAACAAACTCACAATAAAAGGGTACTGGTTGCTTCTTTCAGATGCAGTAGAAATTCCCCAGTGCAAGGCAAATTCATGGAACACCATATAGGACTGGTAAATTCCAGGAAGTAACATTATTGTCTCACCAATAATCACTAGGAGTTGAACCTTCAGTAATTCTCAACAATCTTTTCATCTATCACTTAATTAATCTCTTTTTTATTACGCATGAATTCTATTTCAACTTTCTCATTCTCTTTGTGCCCCAAGCTTTTCTCTTTCATGCTTAACAGATGATCTTGCCCTTATTTATTGTCCGTAAAAGTACAAATGAATGGTAAGGGAAAACCTAACTGCTTATATTACATTTAGAACATTTGAAACAAATTAATTTTATCTCAGAGTACTGAAATAATTTAAAATAATCTCATTGACCCAACGAAAGCACGCTCTTTAAAAAACCACAAAGGATGGAAATAGTCCAGAGTACTCATGGTACACAAATAAAAATATTGATTTTTTTCAAAAAAGAAATGAAGTTAGATTACAAACACGAAGTTAAGGAGTTTATAACCAAATCTAGGCAAAGTGTTAATAGTTTGAGTTTTATTGTATGTGTAAATTTTTAAAAATTCATAAAAGTAAAATATGCAAATCTGAAAAGAAGAGAAAAGAGTGAAGCAAATAAAACAGAACAAAAAAATATAAACATTCTACATCATTGTGGTAGATTTGTTTATATTTGTTCAGAATTGTGTGTCCCCTGCCCTCCCTTGCCATCCTTACCCATGTAGAGTGACTGTTCCAAGCCACTGATTTTGGGATTGTGCATATGACTTGTTTTGGCTAATAAAATATACATGGCTTGACCATGATGCCCAAGAAGAAGCTTTTTGCTGTGCAAGTTTCTGCCAGTCTTCTTATATTCAAGTTTCTGATCTTGCAATGATGTTGTCCTCTTATATTCTTGCCTCCACAAGAGGAATGCCCAAAAAGAAAGTACTGTTGCAGAGAAGTAAAGCTGATCTGCAGACTGAAGTCAAATCCAAAGGAGATGATATGAAGCCAGCAGGATCGTGGAGCTGTTGGAATGTTTTAAAGTACAACACTCAGCCTATGTAGCAAGAGTGAGAAATAAATATTTGCTGTTATAAGCTCCTGAGATTTTGAATTGAATTTTAAGCACCATCACCCAGTGAAGCATGTATATTATTTATTTTACCCTCTTTTTCCTTTCCCAAGCTGATGTGTAAGGAAAAATTATTGTTAAAAATTTTTACACAGTGATTTCATGCCTGTTTCTTTGTGGATGATTATGTTGATATTTTAAAATGCAATTTTCTACCCAGGTTTTAAATCTCATATGAATGCCTCAACAAACAGACCCTAAACTGGAAGGCAAATAGCCAGGAAGTCAGGGAAATGTAATTTCCAGGTTTCAGTCCCCTGTAATATACTGTGCGTATAGAAGGGTTGAGAACGGCACTGAGAGGTCCATAGTCAATATGACACACTAAGCAGGATTTACAAGTTACTGGATATATTCACTTTTCATTTTGCCCCTGTAATAGAGTGTATAACTGTGTCCATATCTATATGTTCTAGTTTATTCAAGATTCAGAAGAAAGAATCACAACAGCACACAATTTCAGGGAAAAAGCTATGTTGGGCCATGTCAAGGATGTGAAAGCCACAACAGGAACCAGCTACTGAAGTCCGTAATTTCGGTAACATCAACTGCATGCGTCCCTGCGTAGAACGATGTAAATAACACATATTCCTGTCCATACTATTTTTCAATATTTTAGTGTTTTTTCCAACCTAATCCATTTTTTAACCAACTTTCAATTGATATATGACAGTCCTTTCCCTAAAACAACTTCAGTTTTACTCTTCAATATCCAGCATGTGCTAAGAGGCATTATCTCATCTATATATAATAATCTCCTTATTACAGCCCCTAATGAACCTGTGGGTCATGATATTGTTCAAGAACATAGGTATGGAAGAAATGTCAGTGTGTTCACAGAACCTGATTCATTTCATTTTAGACCAAGGGCAGAGAGGAAATACTTGAGGCTTTGGGACCGTGTAGTGTTTGCTACAAATACTGAATTCTGCTGCTGCAAGACGGAGACAGCATAGACAATACCATGTAAATGAATGGATTTTTACTCAACAGTGAAATTTAAATTTCACAGATAATTCACATGTCATAAAATATGACATGCGCTATCCTTCTTTTGATTTTTTTTTTTTTTTTTTACCCATTTAAAAAAGTTAAAATCAGTCTTAGCTCTTAGGGCATACAAAAACAGACCTCGGGCTGGATTTGAGCAGTAGGCTACAATATGTCAACCTTTGCCTTAGACCTCCAAAGTTTAATTTGGTATCATTAACCACTTGTGGTTATTGAGCACTTAAAATACAGCTACTTCGGCGGGTCATGGTGGCTCAGCAGTCAGAGTGCTTACCTGTCATGCTGGAGATCCGGATTCGATTCCCGGTGCCTGCCCATGCAAAAGAGAAAAAAAAAAAATGCAGCTACTGTGACTTAGAAACTGAGTAATTCTTGTTTTTGTTTTTTTTTTTTAATATGTTAACTTTCAAAAACCAAAAAAGATACTCAATTCAGTTACTAAGTGTTTTTGGAAGAAGTAAAATATGTAAATTTACTCTCCAGCTGCAAATTAAATTAAATAGAGATAGAGATGGCTTCTACTGAAAATTTGTCTGAATTGAGATGTGCTGAAATTGCATAAAATACACAGCGGATTTTGAAGACTTGATATAAAATATAAAATGTTACTAATAATTTTATGTTGAATACACATTGAAATGGTGACACTTTGCATATATGGTTTAAATAAAATATTATTAAAACAAATTTTATCTTAATTTTAAATTTTCAATCGGCTGCTAGAAAATTTCAAATTTCATATGTGGCTCGTGTTATATTATTGGAGCAGGGTTACTTGACACACAGCTAGGCTACATTCCTTGGCCTTTCTTGCAATTTGCATGAACTATTAAATTGAGATCAGGTCAATGGAACATGGGCATTAATAAAATAGTGCACTTCCAAGCCTGGCACATCAACATTTTCATGGTTTTCCTTTTATGCATAAGCAGACTGAATGTAGAGAACTTAGAAGACAGCTAAGAAGCTGTATAATATGATGACACACAGATGAAAGGAATCTGAGTCCTTAGAGTCTGCTTGGGGTAGCTGACCCAAAAGCACCTGTTTTGAGCCATAATGTGATGAAGAAAACTTTTATTGTGTCAAGCCATTGGAATTTGAACATCATATTTTTTACAGTAGATATTCTACTCTAACTCAATAAGCTTAAAAAATACTCCATGGAGCCAGGGTATAATACAGGAAGTAGATTTACCCTTCTGCTTTAAACAACTAGAAAACTGGGTAAAATACCTGACACCTTTTTCACATCCAGAAAATTATGAATATAAAACCCTGATCTTTAAGAGAAGGGACCCAAATTAAGCCTGATATTTGCACAAGCATATAACCCTTAGGTACTTTTCAGACTGCAGGGCATCTTCAAAATACTACATATATACACACATGTATATGTGTGATATACACACACACACACATATATATATATATACGTATGTATGTATATATAATTAGAAATATTTAGGCAATGTCAATATTCTTTAAAATCCGAGTAAATATTGACCTTTTCCCACAAAAATGCTGAGAGAATTCATTACTATAGTCCATAAAAATTTTTTTATTAATAAAACCAATCAACATACAATATGAACATTCTTTTTTATCACATAGTTGTGTATTCATCATCATGATAATTTCTTAGAATATTTGCATCAATTCAGAAAAAGAAATAAAAGGAAAGCAGAAAAAAATTCATACGTACCATACCCTTTGCCCCTCCCTTTCACTGATCACTAGTATTTCAATCTTCTAAATTTATTTTAACATTTGTTCCCCTTATTATTTATTTTTAATCCATGTGTTTTACTCATCTGTCCATGAGATAGATAAAAGAAACATCAGACACAAGGTTTTCACAATCACATAGTCACATTGTGAAAGCTATATCATTATACAATCATCTTCAAGATACATGGCTACTGGAACACAGCTCTACATTTTCAGGCAATTACCTCTAGCCTCTGTTTCACCTTAACTAAATAAGATGATATCTATTTAATGTGTAAGAATAACCTTCTGGATAGCCTCTTGACTCTGTTTGGATCTCTAAGCCATGAGACACTTTATTTTGTCTCATTTCTCTCTTCCCCCTTTCGGTTGAGAAGGTTTTTCTCATTTCTTTGGTGCTGAGTCCCAACTCATTCTAGGATTTCTGTCCCATGTTGCCAGGAAGGTCCACACCCCTGGGAGTCATGTCCCACGTAGACAGGGGGAGGGCAGTGAGTTTTGCTTGCTGTGCTTGCTGAGAGAGTGAGGCCACATCTGAGCAACAAAAGAGGTTCTCTTGGGGGTGACTCTTAGGCCTAATTTTAAGTAGGCTTAGCCTATCCTTTGCGGGGTTAAGTCTCATATGAACAAACCCCAATACTGGGGAATCAGACTATTGCTTTGGCTGTCCCCAATGCTTGTGAGAATATCAAGAATTGTCCACTTGGGGAAATTGAATTTTCTCCCTTTCTCACCATTCCCCCAAGGGGAATTTGCAAATATTTTTTTCATTCACTGTTCAAATCCTTCTGGGATTTATCAAGGCATCACTCTGGACAAACCTACAAAATCTCAGGCACTGCTCAAGGTTCCATGTATTTATGGTATTCCATTAAGCTGTCCACATAAATTATATTAGGAAATGCACTAGTTGAAATAAAAATTTTGTACCAAATAAGCATTTTTTCCTTTAGTCTCGCACATAAGTTAAAGTTTTAAAATATTGGTTTTCATCTATTTTCAACACTCTGCATTATTGACATTCTTAAGAGGGGGATTTAAGATGGAAAGCAAATAAAACTAGATGGAAATTTGGTTCTATACAGGGTAATGAAGTGAGCTGAGATGGTAAATATGTGGATTTCTATAAAAGCATGAAAACAATAGCACAAAAACAAGTTGGGGGAAATGGAGTTATTGTAGTATAATTTCCTTAAAATATAGGTGAAGTGTATATATATACACATATATATATATGTATTATGGTAGACTTTGACAAGTTAAAGGTGTGCATTTAAAAAATTAAAGCAATGTTAGAAAATTAAAGAGGTATAGCAGAAAAACTAATAGTGAAAATGAAATGTCATTATGAAAAATAAAGCAAAACAATGAAGTAGAAGTCAAGAAAGGAGTAAAAAGTCAAAGCATGTCAGACAAGTAAAAAAACAAATAGCAAAATGGTAAGTTTAATTGGTTATATGAAATTTATAATTAAAAGTCAGATATTGTTAGAGTGAATAAAAAAAGACTAAACTATATGCTGTTACAAGAAACCCACTTTAAATATGAAGATATGCAGAAGTTAAAAAGCAAAAGTACTGAAATAGATATACCATTCAAACAATGATAAAATTATGGCTAGAATGGCTATATTAGTAAGCGTTAAATTAAACTTCAGAACAAGCAATATTCTCAGGGATAAAAAGAAACATTTGTAGTGATAATGGAGTCATTTCATAAAAGGACAAATTAATTCTGAATGCATTTACATCAAACAATGTAATAAAATTTAAAAGGAAAAATAGAAAAAATCCACAGGTATAGTAATTTACAGAACAGACACATAAAAAAAACAGAAAGAAATATTGAAAACATGAACAAAGTACTAAATACTTTGACTTAATTAACATGCATAATACACATCGACCAACAAGAGCACAGTACACATTCCTCTCAAGTGGGCATGAAACAATCAATGAGATTGATCATATTCTAGGCTATAAAACAACTCTGAATACATTTAGGATTCATTATGTAAGCTATGTTCTCTGCCCACAATGGAATCTTCAGAAATCAATAACAGAAAGATAGTTGGAAAATTCCAAATAATTTAGAATTTAACAACACATTTCTAGCTATCTATCCCATGAATAAAAGGAGAAATCCCAAAGATAAATCTCAAATATTAGAAAATGATTTTAAATTTTTAATGAAATGAAATTGAAAACATTATACATAATTATAAATTTGTCTAAGCAAACGTAAACAGTACCTAAAGGCAAGTTTACAGCATTAGAAGCTTATAGTAAAAGTAAGAAATATCTCAAATCTGTAACTTAAACTTCTAAAGAAATTAGAGAAAGAAGTAAATTGAAATAAAGTATGCATAAAGAAGGAAAAATAAAGACAAGAGTAGAAAGCAGTAAAATAGAAAATAGAAAAATAATATAGAAAATCAATGACAGCAAGTACTGGTCCTTTGTAAGAGCTAACTCTAAACCTAATAAATACTATCAAACTTTTTTTTTTTTTTTTTTTTTTTTTTTTTTTTTTAAAGACAGAGAGAAGGAAGGAAGGATGGAAGGAAGGAAGGGAGGAAGAAAGGGAAACAACTTTAAACATTCTCTGGTTTTATTGTATTTTGTTTGTTTGTTACATGGGCTGGGGCCGGGAATCGAACCGAGGTCCTCCGGCATAGCAGGCAAGCACTTTGCCCGCTGAGCCACCGCGGCCCGCCACTATCAAACTTTTGAAAGATAAAATATTTGTGAAATTGGCTTCAGCAAAAATAGCTAAGACACAAAATCACAAACAAGAAAAGAAAATATTTTTACATTGGACTTATTAAAACTAATAACTTTTTTTCCATTTTTGAAAGACACTGATAAGAAAATGAAGCGGCAAGCCATAGATTGGAAGAAAAATTTTAAAAACATATTTGAATAAAGACATATATCCAGAACACATTTAAACAAACAAAAAAAAAAACCACTCTTACAACTCAGTTAGAAAAAAGAAAACCCAGTCATTGATTCAGGGAAGAAGGCAAGACAAAAGTCATGCAGCTGGAGGTAGTCATGGCAATTTTGCTGAGAGGAGTCATCTAAAAATGTTTTCCCTTAACTGGAGTTGCTAAGAAAATAGGACCCTGGTTCCACATTGTGAATACCATCATGCCATCATGAAAAGAAAGCTCCCAGAAAACAGAGTCAATCTCAGGAAATGAGAGCCAAGAGATAGAAAAAGACATGACAGTGATATTGCTTGCTTCTAAATTCTGCTGCATCTAAAGCTAGAACCAGTTTTGGTGTTTGCAGTTCTAGGAATCAACAAAATCCTAAATTTTCTTAATTTTTTCTTATTACCATTTGTATCAGAAAAGTCTGCAGCAATATACTCATTAAACCACTCCGTGTCTTTCCCTACTCACAATATACAAACAGCGTAGCCTTTTAACATATGGTTATGACTCTGAGACTCAAAATACAAATGGACTCATCAATCAATTTCTTTTCCCTGACGTATAAGCAGATTAAATACCTAGAAGGTTTGGAAGTCAATAGAGATGGACACAAAGCTAATTTTTTCATCCTAAACCACTTCTGTGATCCAAAGGGAAATTCTCTGGAAACTGAGCTCTTTTTGCAGATTCTGTTATCATTGGTTTCTTATTACTTTTCCCACCAAATTATTATCTGGCTGAATGACACTCAAGTGTGCCCAGTGGGTGGCTACTTGGTTTTACTTTTAATGCTTTTATGGGTTTAAGCATAATTCCTTTGCTAACTACAGGACAATTTTTTTAAACTATGTGATTAAGCAAGCCAGGAATTGGAAAGATAATGTTTTCTAACTTCCTTTCTGATGAATAATAAATGTCACTAAGGAATTCAATAGTAGGAGGTGGTTGCCTGGCCATCTGCTGCATATGGGAGCAGAAGAAGGATATTAAACTTTAAATTAGGTATGGCTCCATGGAACCTAAAAGATGAAAGGAAATACACATTAAATTGGAAGAGAATCATCAATCCCTATTAATCAACTTCTTTGGAAATGTAAAACACAACTATCCTTTTACTCCCCAGTCAACATACTTTGTATTTAATTGAATGTGGAAAATAGGTAATTAACACATCTCTTCGTTGGTATAATGTATTTCCAAATTTCTACAAATAAAATGTGCAGCGTTTTTTTAAACAATGCACAACCAAAAGACAGATAAGAAGAAAACAAGGAAAATTCTATTTTTTCAACATGTTATATATATTAAAGAAAAAAGCCTCATTTCTATGACAATATATCATAAGATAAAGAAGAGAAATAAAATATTTATGGCTAAGTATATTTGCTTTAGAAATTAGTCACTGAGTTTTGATCATAAACAGAAGAACTAATGGTAATTATTAATTGTAATAAAGAATTAAATGTATGAAGGATCTCTCCATATTTCATTTCTCTATTGAAATTATCCTTGAGGAAAACAACCTCTATTTACCCACAAATTTTGGCTGTTTTTATTATTTCAGTTTAAACAAGATTTAGGTGACACAAGGAGTGCAAATACAGGGAAGGGTGCCATGAAATAGTTAACTACAGTGGTTAATGACATAGCTTCAAAGTCAAGCGAAGAGATAAAATTGCGTCTGACACACGGACAAGTTAGCAAATGTCTTTAAATCTCAATTTACACATCTATAAGATGGGTAAATGTTATTCATTTCACCCCAATATAGAAAGCAAAAACATCCAATTCCCAGGAAAAAAATACATAGTAAACACATTGAAAATGCTCAGTATCACCAGTAATTAAATAAAAACACAACTATTTTGGAACACTAAATTGAGAAGTTAAAAAAAAATTGAATATCGAGTGTTGAAAGAGCTGAAGGGAGAAGTCATTCTCATTCATTGTTGTTGGATGTATAATTAAAACAATATTTGGGAGAACATTTAGGGAGTGCCTGAGAAATTTTATGGTGCTTCTATCCTTTGATCTATTTATTTCATAGAGATGAAATAATCTTACTAAAAACAATAACAGAGGTCTATAAGCATGTATGTGCAAAGATATTCATTGCTGCACTATTTTTAATAGTGAAAAAATTGGGCCAACTTAAACATCCATAAGTGGATGAAGGAACAACCACCCTATGAGAAACTATGTAGTTTTAAGACAAATTTGATTTGTGTCCAATGACATGGGAAGATGTCCACAAGACACTGTTACATGAAAAAAAAACGTGGAAAAAGACAGTATACATATTATGACTTGTTTATAATCAAGAATGTATACTTGAAGAAATGTAAGAGGTTTAACATTAAAATGCAAAACCTCTATTAAAAGGATGATATTTTATAAACTCTTCAGCATCATTTAGGGTACAAAAGCAGTGTTAAATAAATAATTATTCTTATTTCCGCAATTATTAATTTAATATTTTGAGCCAACATGCATAAACAGCTAATAGAACTAAGGTTGTCTAACCTAGAAATGAACAATTGCACCAAAGATATAGGTGCCATGGATTTATATTATTTTTCAAGAGGGAGTGAAGCATTAAGACATGCAACCTTGTCTCTTTTTTCTACTGCTATAGCTCAAACAACAAAAGTATTAAAATGCATTTTTCTTTTTCTTCCTTTTAGTAATATAGAGATTAATCAGGTTTTTGTGTTCTCCTATATTCTGAATTCTTTACCTTTTTAAAAAATGCATTTTAATGGGGATTTTTTTTTGTGTGTGTAACAAAAGCTTAGATTTGGGGAGGTAGGGCCCTCCAAATGTGTTGGGTTAGATATAATGAATATGAGTAGGCTGTAGGCTAAAGAATCCATGGGAAGAGTAGAATATCTCAACCTCAGTGGGAAAGATTCACATTTTCTCACAGCAGAACTGAGAAGTGACAGGATTTTTGTCTGAAAGTCACTTATACCCCATGCTCTCAACACCCTGAGATGGCAGAACCTCCACAGGGGTTGGCTGCATGGCTGCTTGGAGACTGAACCGTGTGTCCTGGGTGGTAGTGGTCTTGAGTGAGCTGACACATCAGAACAAGATCCTAATTTTGAATGAGCTGGAAGGGCTTGAAGATCAAAATGTACTGAAAACCAGAGACTCTTTCTTAATATCTCTGGATTGTGTATGTGCCATATATCTTGCAAAATACCATGGAAAAAAGTAGGGACCCCTTTGACCCCATGTGATGAAACTAGATAACTTGCCAGCCAGAGGATGGGGTCTAAAATAAGTGAAATTTAATTTATAAAAGTAATGAAATTTAGTCTATATGGCTATATGTTCCACAAATATCCATACATTTCTTGGTTCTAGTCTCAAATAAGATTATGTAGTTTAATCACCATGTCAGTGGTTAATAAATGTAAGTTGATTATAATTAAAGAGCCATAGAATTTTTTTTTTCTTTGCATGGGCAGGCACTGGGTATAGAACCTGGGTCTCTAGCATGGCAAGCAAGAACTCTGCCACTTTGCCACCATCACTTGCCCAAGAGCTGTAGAATTTTAAAATGCAGTGATCGTTTTGAAATTCCCTCCCTACAAAGAGGAAAAAAATAAGCTGTTTTTATCTGTATTTAAGATATTTTTCTAATTTTTTTTTTATTTCTAAGAAATTCTAGGTGATATTTAAGTTCAAAGGTGAAACTGTTACCATCTTAAATAACAAAGATTAATTTGGGTTTTTAAACAGTGGCAATTTAAGTCAGAAAAATAGAAGAAATGGACTCTCCCAGTTCAGTGGAAGATCTAGTAGCCCTGCCCAAAATATGGTCCACTGGTGATTGACTATGAGGTGTTTGAGCTCTTTTTCTGTGCCAAACATTTCAACAAATGAGAAATATGTCTATAGAGGTAATCAGAAAAAAAAAAAAACACTAGCATTTCAAATCTACTGAAATTACATAGCCAATAAGTGCAAGATCTGAGATCTGGACACACAACAGATAATAATGTCTTTTTACTATATTCTGTCTGAAAATAGCAGGCTCCTTGAGTGGGGGAACCAAATCACAGTTTCCCCCAGAAATCCATGTATCATTCATCATGCAGAATGGAGGCTTCAAATACTTGTAGTTTAAAGAAATACAAGATTGTGATTCATAGTTTTTAATACATTTTCATTCACATACATTTGAGGCTTATGACTCTATCTCAGGAGATATTATTACCAACATTTAAAAAATAAGAAGACCAAGGTTCAGAGGTAAGGAGATTTGCCCAAATCATAAAACCAATCGATACAAATATGATACAAGATCTTTTGACTCCAAACGCTAGTCAAGTCCTGTTTCAGACTTTCTTAGGCATGTTAATCAAAACAGGTAAAAAAAAAAAAATTATGGTGGTTAATCATTTAGGCAGCATTGCTAATTTATTTTTGCATTTTTACTCTGATTCAAGTAAATCAAAATGTTCCCAGAGAGTCAGCCCAGCAATGTGTACTCTCAATATGGAATAAAAGAAGTAGTACAGATAAAAGAACCTGAGCATAAGTTTAAGACCCAGTTCATATTTTGACTTACCTACTTTCTACATGTTAGTCTTGAGCAATTGAACTTCAGTTTTCTCATGTCTTGAATGGAGACGGTAAAACTAAACTTTTAAAATATTCAATTGCAGTGTCTAGTGAATAACAATTTCAAATTCTCTTTGACGTATATTCTGTTTATGGGACCAGTTTAGATCAGGAGTTTATGTTGAAATTTCTTCACATAGGCCCATCAGCCCAGGTCTTGCAAAGTTGATATATTGTTAAATAGCTCTGTTATATCTAGAGTTTGGTCCAAATTGCTGTATCTGCACTTACAAATTTGCAGCTGTTCTTTGTAGTCATTCTTGAACCTATTATCAATTGCATTTATCGTGTGCCCAAAATACTTTGAGAGGGCTATCATTTGGAACTTTCATTTACTGCATTTATGTCTAGGTTAGAAACACACGCAGAGAAAGAAAGCAGCAAGAGATTGGAGAATGTTAAAGCATTGGAATGGGCTGAAGCGAATCATTGAAGGTCCAAAAGGAAAGCAAGAAGGAATAAATGCAACATCATTGAAGGAAAAGGGATAAATGAAGCAAGTTTAACTCGAGGTGGCAGGATTTTGTAACTATCCATTTTCAAACATTGTAAATTTCTTATAGAGCAGTTAGGTGGTTTACTAGAGAAGAAAATTCAATTTTTCCCCAAATAATTGGCAAAATATGGCACGTGGTTTACTGAATCAATATTCATTAAGGAAACATTTATTGTGCATTTATTCTGTGCCAGGCATGGTGCCCATAATTAAAGATTACTCAGTTTGTAATTGAGAGCTGTAGAAAAATGTGGCCCATGGCTTATGGTTTATCAAATAATTAATGTGTAGCCAAATACAATTGACATGAAGAACACACTGAAATGATTTAATGTTTCTCCTGGTTATCCAGAGGTGTTTCAGGATTCTTTCATTCATTTATTCCAGCTACTCTGAGGTGTTGAAGGTGCAGTGGAGACACAGAGATAAACAAGGGCTGTTGGTCTTCAGGTTGCCCAAAATTTAGGGTAGACAGAGGCAAATACAGACAGGACAGAATAGTCATGTGACCACTGCTCAGTGGTTGAGGGATACCCTTTGAGCTATAGGGGTCTAAGAAGGAACAGCCATTAATTCTTCTTAGATAGGATTTAAAGAAGATAGAATATTTGAATGGGTCTTGAAGGATGGATATAAGTTAATTAGCTTTGATTCAAGAGTGGGGAGAGTTACTTCAAGCAGAGACAGACTTATTGATATATTGTGGTGCCAGCATTACTAGCATTCAGGATTACATGACTTGTAGGATAAGATTGTATCAATTTTATATCATATACTAGAACAAAATTTGATGATGAATGTCTAATAGCAGCTTGTTTACTCTTACTGTTCTTTCTTGGATAACTTATAATCACCATTCAAGAATTAATTTACATTCTTTTCAATTGGATAAATTCCATGAACCCACCCAGAGGTACTTCTACTCTGCACTCTGATAAATACTGCATATATGCTCCCATCACAGAAGGGAGAGAGGAGGAAGAAGAGGGAGAGGAGAAGGGACTACTATCACAGCACTTGTCATGTTCCATTGGCAAAGCAGACATCCCTGGTTGTTGCCCCATCAGGCCATGTGTTCCTTGTGGGCAACTCTTAACAAAGTGCCTGGCACATTGACTGATGTTCCATATAGACTGAATGAGTTGGATGATAAATAAAAAGAATATGGAGATGTTCAATTGTTTTCATTTTGCAATGAGAATTGAATTTATCTTCAAGCAAGGGTCTCTCATTATCTATGAAATTGAAGACAAACTGCTTAGCCAAGCTTCTATAGTTTCACAATCTCTCCTTAACCCATTTTTCTATCTGTTTAAGTTTCCCAAAATACTAAAAGAAATATCATACAATGGGTTGGCTTAAACTATAGGAATTTATTGGTTAATGGTTTCATGGACTAGATGGCTTGCTGTGTCCCAAGGTTGGAATCTTCTGGCTGGTAGGCAATGTTGGGGTTCTTTGGCTTTTCTGTCACATGGCATTGCATAGGGTGGCATGTACTCCTTTCCCTTCCTTATTATGGTTTCATTAATTTCCAGCTTCTGGCTCCTCCCTTTAGCTTCTCTTTTTCCATGGTCAATGTCATTTGCTTATAAGGACTTCAGCCATATTGAATTAAGGCTCATGCTATTCAGTCTGGACACACCTTTACTAAGTGACAACTTCAAAGGTTCTATTTACAAATGGGCTCATACCCACAGAAACAGGGTTAGAATCTTAACATATCTATTGTGGGAAACATGGTTCAATCCCCAATACTATCCCCTCTGCACTTATTTTACATATTCCTTATGAACTGCACAAATTAGAGTCTTCCTATTCTGCCTGGAACTTGCCATAATTGCCACTTTCCTTCATAATCTCTCCTCACTCCTTTATAATGTGAGTTTTTAGTAGGCATTGCCTGAGATCTGGGAGATACAGGTTCTAATCCTACTTTGGTCTGTAATCCCTGTAAGATTATGCCTGCTTTAATTATTAAAGCTGCCAAAATACAATACAACAGAAACAGAACAGCCTTTGAAAAGGGAAATTTATTAAGTTGCAAGTTTACAGTTCTAAGGTCAAGGAAATGTCCAAGAGAAAGATACATTGATTTAAGAAAAGCCGATGTGTCCAGAGCACCTCTGTCAGCTGGAAAGGCCCATGGCGACATCTGCTACTATTCTCTCCCAGCTTCTTCAATGGCTTCCTGGAGGTGTTTTCCTTCATCTCCAAAGGTCACTGGTTATGTGGCCTCTGTTGGCTCTGTTGGTTCTGTAGCTTTCTCCAAAGTGGTTCCTCTTAAAGAACTCTGGTAAGCAACCCCACCTTGAATCCCACCCAGCAATACTGAATGAGGACTAAAGGATGTAGTTTTTCTGGGGTACATGACAGTTTCAAATTGGCACAATGCCATTTAATCATTTGAGGTATCCATTTGATCCATATTTAAATAGACTTATTTATTGCTATAAGCCTTTTCCAACTCTAAGTCTGTCCTCACAACCTTAGCTAAAAGAGTTTCTGATACTCGTTTTCCCCCATTTTAATTTTCCTTATGACATTCACTGCAATTTGGCACACCAGAACCTAGAATAGTACCTGGCACAGATTATATGCTCAGAATATATTTTTTGAATTAATCATTGAATAAATAAACAAACAATTCCTTCCTTATTTCACACCATAGTCTAAAATCCTTGAGTCAAGTCTTTTTTTTTTTTTTAGAAAGGGCATTTATTAAGTTGCAAGTTTACAGTTCTAATGCCATAAAAATATCTCAACTAAGGCATCCAGGGAAAGATATTTCAACTCAAGAAAGGAAATGGGTCCAGAACACCTCTGTCAACTGGGAAGACATGGGGCTGGAGTATGCTGGTCTTTTGGCTTCCTGGTTTCAAACAACTTCTCTGGGGACATTTTCTTTCTGCATCTCCAAATGTTTGGATCTAGTTTGGCTCTGCTGGCTCTTTCAAAATGGTTGCCTCTTAAAGGACATAGTAAGTAACCCCACCTTGAATGGGTAGAGACACATCTCCATGAAAACCACCTAATCAAAAGGTCCCACCCAAAATTGGGTCTTTTTCTAATATACCTTTGTGTCTCTGCTGAGCTTACCTCCAAACCAGGAATACTATAGACCCTCTAGGAATATCTGTTGTGTTGTGAATGCATGGAAACTGCTTAACTAAATTATTTTTATTCAAATCTATAGTAACCATAGCACAGAAGGGAGCCAGGACTTGTTCATTACTTGTTAAAACCATGAACTAAATTGGATTCTAAAAACAGTATTAAACATGTGCCTGTATATTTTATGTAACATGTACAAAACATGTTAAGTAATTAAGATACTAGATGGTATCACATATTTTCTGTAGAGGAAAAGCCATGCCCTGAACATTCATTAATATATGCACCGATAAGTGCATATTTAATAATAAAATGAAATACTTCACTAAATTGACTTAGAATAAAATTGACTTCTACCTCTAGGAAACAAACCCAGTAAGTTCCTTCCTTGTCATAGAAAAGTGAAAAGTTAGGTCATCAACCAGCAAATTCTCCCTTTCCAGAACAAGCACATTCTGTCTCCCTAAACATGCCTAAAACTCAATCTGCTTGTATTACCTTTTGTTCATTGAGAGCACATTCATATCTCTGCATCTTGGCTCATGCAGCTATACTCCCCAGGAATTCCCTGTTTTCACCTGTATCTGCGTACTGTTCTCGGAAGCCTTTTTAATTAGATGTGATTTGCTCTTTTTTCATATACCTGACTATATCTGTTGCAGTTTAGCCATTGTGTACCAGTCTTATTTCCCCTAAAAGACTACAAGATTCTGGAAAGCAGTGGCTCTTCTACTTGTCTTTGCTTCCTACTTGAGTTCCTTGAATATAAACAGCATCCATATTGAATCCAAAATTCAGTTCTATTGAACTAAAATAGAACACTCTGTTTGGCCTCAAGGTTGGCCAGGTTATGTTAGTTTGTATTTTAGTTTGCTAAAGCTGATGGAATGCAATATACCAGAAATGGACTGGTTTTTAACAATGGGGATTTCTTACCTTACAAGTTTACAGTTCTTAGGCCAAGAAAATGATAGGCATCAACAGGATGATACCTTCTTCCTGAAGAAAGGTGGCTGGTGATGCTTAAGGTACGTGGCAACATCTGCTGGTCCTTCTCTCCTGGAGTTTGTTGTTTTAAGCTTCTGGCTGCTCCACCTGTGGCTTTCTTTCCAAACTTCTGTGTCTTTATTTCTCTTTTAGCTTCTGTCTTTTAGCTTCTTCTCTGACTTTTCTCCCTCAACCTCTGTCAGCTTCTCTGGGTTTTTTTTCTGTGTCTGCTCTCTGTCTTTTATCCTCTTAAAAAGGGCTCCAGTAAGATGAAGCCCCACCCTGAATGAGAGGGATCACATCTCAACTTAGTTAAGACCCTACACACCAAAAGATCTTCCTTACAGTGGGTCCGCACCCATTGGAATGGATTAGCTGTAAGGACCTGAACTTTTCTTGGCTACAGGGAGCATCAAATCATGGCAGTTCGTCAGTGCTGCTATTTAAAAATGCCACAAACTGGTCAGCTTAAATAACGTCAATTTATTGGCCTACAATCTGGAAGTTAGAAGCTCCAAATCGAGTTGTCAGTAGTCCAGGCTTCTCCAAGTCTGTAACCTTCTGGTGGTGCCCTGCTGACGATCAATCTCTGCCTCCATCACATGATGACCTTCTCTTCATCTCCTCCTATTGCTTGCACGTCCATATCCAAATTTCCTTTGCTTATAAGGACTCCAGTAACACCAGATTAAGGTTCACCATGGTTCAGTTTGACCTTATCTAAATAGAATCTTTGGAGATCATATTAATAAATGATCCACACAGGAGCAAGGGTTAGACTTGGACATGCCTTTGTCAGGGACCTGATTCAATCTACCACAGTCAGATAAAAGCTCTGAATTTCTGTTTTCTCACATATGTATTCATTCCATCCAAAATCTCTCTTATCCTCATTGTGGCTTTTTATCTGTATTAGTAGCCATAGTCAGGAAGGATGGACCTTGGGAACCTCTGGAATCCTGTAATTCACCTCTGCACTCACTTCTTTCTCTTCAATGGCTGTGCATAATCACACATGATCCCCAGGTCCAAGGCAGAGGGGAAGCTGGCAGTCCCATTTGGGGCACATTCCTGATCCCACCAGTAACTATGGCAATAGTGATAGGTAAACTACCTGGTGGAACTATCAATAAATTTCTTCCTCAAAAGGAAAAAAAAGTAAGAAAATTCCATTATTCCTGCAAAGGAAACGGTTATCAAAATTATACTCATATATGTAACCTTATGAACAAATGCCTTTTTAAAATTACTCATTAAAAATGAAAATTGTCATTTCTTGTGTGTTTTATATATATTTATAAATATATATATTTCCTTTCTTTTTATGTTGCTTTGTTATACTTTTAATTTTACCTCTTACCTTTTTCTCTTTTAAACCATCTCATGGGTTTTTCTTCCATGCTTTCTATGAGTTCTCTGGAGGAATAGGTAGAATTTTTAACAGGTACAAGTTTATGTGGTACATAAAGATTAAAAAATAAGCACTGAGAAATCATGCTGGAGTGTGGAGCTTGTGTGTGCAAACACACACATCCTGCTCCACAAGTTACCCAGCAAGAGAGACTGCTGAGCAAGCTTCCTGTGACCTTTTGTCTGCTGGCTGTAAAATCTTTATCTCACATGGAGAGATAACAGGTTATTTTTAGTCTCATTGCAATGTTTGTTTTCTTTATTTAAACTGATAAAGAAAAAGCAGCTCACACAAGCTTTCTCTGGTCACTTCAAGCGTTCCATGGCCCTTGGAGGATGCTGCCATTGAACCATTCCATAGTTCTCCATCATACATAGGGTTAACAATGCCTTCGCCTCTCCCTGTCCCCTTCTCTTCCAGCTGTGATTGAACATGGGCTCTCCCATGGCCCAGGTCCCCATTTCACCAAGGAAGGAAGCTCTTGACTTTCATCTGGCCTGATTATGCAGGTATATTTCCCACAGCAGCTGGCTGAGATCTCGGTGGCAGCTTGTCTCCTCCTGGCATGAATGTTCTGTCACCAAAAGACACTTTTAAGTTTTCCTTTGCTACACATCCTTTATAGCTCCTTGCTAGACAAAACAAATCCTTGAGAGAAAAAAAAGTAGAGGGGGTGGGAGTGATGGGCCACAAAGGAATAGGAAGGGAGGAACAGAAGGAAGAGTGAGCAATGGCTTCCCTTCTCCCCAGCACTCCAACTTTGCATGTTTCTCTAAAACTATTAAAAGAGACCCACAAGCTTAGGGAGGAAGGAAACCAACATTTTCCAAGACCTTTATGTAAAGCAATAACTATGTTAAATGCTTATCATCAGCCTGGCACTGCAGCAAAAAAGTTAAACGCCATCAACTCACCGAAGATTCACAGCAAATTAATTTGAATTATTATTTCATTATTCTACCAAGCTGGAAACTGAATAAGGCTGTACCACCTAGCTAGTGACTAGGGCTTGAATTTCATTCCTAATACCTGCACTCTCTCTTATTGAGTACCATAAGCTTATTTAACCTCTTAAAAAACTTGAAATAGGAATTGTTCCCCTATTTTCAGATGAAAACTCGGTTTGGGGAGGTTTGCTGCGTATTCTTACATATATATGCATGAAATTGCCATTGCTTCAAAGAAGTTGCAGTACTCTACAGAAAAAAACATGAGCAGTAAAATTAGGCCCTCAAAGTTCAGAGATTTGCCCCAAATTCAGTTAGTGCGATGGTGAGAAAGGGTTTGCGTACAACTATGGCTAGCTTCAAAACTCACTTCCCTATACCGCCTACTGACTTCCAAGAGTACCCTTACAGAATAAAAGGCAATCTCATTCTAGTAGAATAGTCCATGGTAAATTTTTTTTAAAAAGGTTAGTGATTTGCAATTGCTGTAAATTGAATCAGCTGTGATTGTTTCAGGACTTCTGAAGTCATTGGCATCCCTAGCATTGAGATAGGCACAAATGTGACAATTAATAAATAGTAAATCAAACAAAACGATAAACTATACCTTTAAGAAAATAGGAATAAAGTCATTCTTCATTTTATTGGTCATCAAAATAAGGCTGCATTTAAGGGCTCAGTAGGGTAGAGCATGTGACAGGACTGGATCCTTGAGTCTAAAATTGTTATTCTGAATGTTAGCTTTCTTGATCACCAATATAGGGGCTTCAACGAATAAGTACAGAAATAAAATAATATTTCTGAGAGCAATGCTTGTGTGAGAAAGAGGGAAGAAAGGGAACTAGGGAAACTTTGAGGAAGTAGGAAAATGAGCTAATAGCCAGATTATCAGGCTAGCGTGTGGTGTGGTAATAGAGGCATTTGGTCGATGGTCATAAGGCCTGTTTTGCTTTACTACAATCTTTGTGAATCCCATTTCCTTTCTTATGGTTGACCTGAATATGACTGAAATTTGATACCCTCTTCATCATGCCACTAGGGTAATTTCTTATTTTTATTTTTCAGTGGGCAAATCTAATCCAGTATTTTGTAGCATTATAATCTCTTTTCACAAAATGTTTTTCTTGGTTCAAAATTAGTTTCAATAAACAATTGAGAGTTAATTAGTTAGGTTTAGCTTGTGTTTGAAAAGTACCGAATGGCCCGTTGGCCACAGTTTTGAAAGC
This sequence comes from Tamandua tetradactyla, assembly GCF_023851605.1. Taxonomy (NCBI): domain Eukaryota; kingdom Metazoa; phylum Chordata; class Mammalia; order Pilosa; family Myrmecophagidae; genus Tamandua; species Tamandua tetradactyla. The sequence continues at coordinate 18,939,753 of NC_135345.1, forward strand.
ACTACAATTTACAGTATGAAGTGCTAGATGTATTCTGCTTGCCGACTAGTCCCCGCACGCGGGTTTCCTATGATCTGCCAATGGTTGTGGACAGCTTCATAGTGTCTTCCCAATTGGCTTTGGATATGGCTGATGGGAGAGACTGGAAGGGAGGCAGAAGGAGGGAGGAGAAAGCCATCAGGGCGTTGATGCCTTTGGCTTCCTTCGTGCTGAGTCACTACATGTTGGGTGTATCCCTTTATTCCAGTCATCATTCCTGCCCATCAATGTACCTTTCCATAGAGATCTATTTCTGGGTTCTATAAACACCCCTCCATTTGCTCTTTCAGAGCCAAATGTGGGAATATATTTCAGTTGCCATCAGCCACAGGAATATTGCACCAGCTCCTGGTCTTTTCTTTAACTCCTTCGTATTCTTCTATAAAGTCCATTTATTAAATTCTCCTCCATTATCAAGTTTGGGAGTGTGGTTTCTTGATAACAAAGGAAAAAATGAACATATCACATAAAACACTTTACATATATTTATAGAGCTTCCCCTGTATGCCACATAACTTGAGATAACAGGAAAACATTACCAAGCAAAAGGCCATATCTTCATAAATTAAGGCTGAAAATTGCAAAAATCCAGGTCATTAAATTGTGACTTATTTTAAACAATCTCAAGTAATAATTTTAATTTTTGTTTGTCCTTCTACGGTACAATACAACTTGATTCTTTATAATGTTATGCTGGGTAAAGAACTGGATGTAATCATATGAATGTTCCCAATAAGCGCGATAACAGGAAATGGAAAAACTGAAATGCTATAGAAGATAAAAATACTACCATCACCACCATCAAATTCATATAAAAAAATCTGTTTTAAGTTTTTCAAGGATTTTAACTTTCCAATATCCAATTCCACAATGGACTCAGTGGAAACAAAGATTGTAGCATGGGTGATGGCAACTCAGAATTTGGATTCAAGTTTATAAATTTGTGCAGCCAATTTCTGATTATTTTTTCTCAGATGACTTTGCTAGACACCTTCTAGAGTCCAATTGACAAGTCTATGTTTGTAGAATTCTTCACTAGAAAGGCAAATTGGATGTTTCAGTAAGAAATGGGTGGAAAAGCATTATTAAAATGGAGGGTAAAAACTTGTCTAAGAGAAAAGAAGACAGTGCATTATATAGGAATACATATTAACTCCCCTTTTATATAAATATGGAGAAAGCACTTCATTGGTAGTGAAATAGATTGTGAGCTCATTTTTATGCCAAGTGAACTCAAAACTTTATCTAGTTAACTAAGCTAAATGTATTAATATTTATAGTATTTCTTTTATTTCTGGTTCTACATAATTCATGTGTGTCTATTTATGACAGTATAAAATTTACAATTTTATTCAACTGAGTGTAAATCTGGGGTTGGATGGACTTAATCTTCAAGCTATAACTATTGAAATGAAGTTGTAATTAAACAACACATTCTTTTATCTCATAATTGTTTGACTTTTCAGGTAGAAATAATGTAAATACTTTTTAAAAGTAACTGTACAGCAATCACTTTGTAGTTTTTATTGAATGCCAAGCAATGCCTCAATGAAAATATAGGACCCAGATCCTAAAAGTATTTGCACTCTAATGAAAACACATACAGCTGGATGATATTCAGTGAATACCTGGCAGCTTAATTGGGATACCTATAAATTAAAATCAGAGCAATCTTTGCAATTTTGATGGCTTAACATGATCACATTTTATTTGACTCTCATTCTGTATGTCTAATGCAGGTTGGCACATTGCTCTATTTATTGGAGACACCCAGGGACCTAGCTAAAAAAGACTTGTTCTTGACACATGCCTTAAGAATCACCATGACAGGTGATTTAGTATCTTGGCAGTGATCCCAATTACCATGAAATGGGTTGGCTTAAAAAATGGAAATCTTTTGGCTTGTGGTTTTGATGCTAGGAGAAGTCCAAATCAAGGCATCAATCAGCAAGGCCATGCTTTTTCTCAGACTACGACATTCTGGGGCTGGCTGCTGGCAATCCTTAGGTCCTTGGTTTTCTTTCACAGGGCAATACACATGGTAATGTCTTCTTTTTCTTCTGGGTTCTGTTGATTTCTAGGTTCTGCTTCTTCATATGGCTTTCTCTTCATATAGCCTCCAGTAATAAAATTGAGATCTATACTTATTCAGTTGGGGCACGTTAGTTAAAAATTAACATCTTCAGAACAGTTTATTTACAATGAATTCACACCCACAGCATGGATTAAGATTAAGAACATATCCCCACATCCTACACAGTTCAACTCACCATAATAGGGGAAAAACATAGCTGTTTTTCACACAGTAATTTTTACAGCTTCCAGCTGCAACTGACATATATCACTTCTGCTTACCTGTCATTGACCCAAGCAAATCTATGATCATGCCTACCTTCAAAGGGAATGGAAAAGAAGGACAGGAGAACCAAAATATTTGTTAACAGTCCTAATAATTACCACAGTGTCTATTGTTCATGTATAGCACAGAAAATGTTCCACGGAAAAGGTGATGCTTAAAATAACTCTTAAACTAGGACAACACATTTTTTTATATTTTTTATTATGTTTTACTTAATAATTTGTTGTAATAAGCAAGAATGTCTCTTAATGATTAGTCAATCTCTCTCTACAAAATCCTTCTGCACATGCATGCCAACACTCACTCTTGCTTTGGACATATTGTAATTCGACATATGAAATCCTAAAATATTTCACCAGTATTTTAAAAATGTTTATCCTGTGTTCTTCATCAGATCCACAAACACCATTTTACTTTTTTTTTATTTTTGTTATTTTTTTTTTTTGGCATGGGCAGACTCTGTGAATCAAACCCAGGTCTCTGGCATGGCAGGCAAGAATTCAGCCACTGAGCCACCGTTGCACCGCCCATCAATTTACATTTTTTTTCTTTTTTTTTTTTTTTTGCATGAGCAGACGCGGGAACTGCACCCAGGTCTCTGGCATGGCAGGTAAGAACTGTGCCGCTGCGCCACCATTGCCCTCACCCGATTTACTTTTAATTTCCCAAATATGGTCAGAATTCTTCTTTCAGAGTTTTTTTCTGCCCTAGTTGCTTGCACGATGCCATTTTCAAAGGAAAACTGGCTGCTACAATTCTGATGTATTTGTTAATTGAACTTACGAGTTTTTGATGTCCCAATACACTTTAAAAAAGACAAAGGGATGAAAATAAGTGCAGATTAAAAATTTTCCATAGATAATAAAAAGCATGTTTTTCTATTTTCCTACAGAACTTGAATTTGAAAAGGTTGGCATTGTCTTCAAAACTCAAAAGCAACACTGCCAGAACATTTTCTAGGCCAGGGTAATTAAAATTACCAGTAAGTTTTAGGATAGTCATTAGAAGGTAAATGTTCTATTTGTGAAGAATCACGTGTAGAAAAACTTAAAGCAGAGTTTATATTTTTTAAAATGCATCCAAAATATGTTTCAAATATAATATTAGGAAGGTTTTCGAAGTCTGGAGATTCATGAGTAAAGACAAATAGCCTTATATCTAGTTTACTTTGGAAGATGGTACTGACAGTGGGACTTTCAGTAATATATTCAAAGTTTTCTTGGAAGCCTTACTTTTATGTTTCTTCTGACTACTCGTAAAATGTTGCCAGAATCCTATCAGTCTTCCTGAAGGAATCAAATTGCTTCCCATCTTCAACAGCTTATACAGCTTCCTTTTATCTTCATGAAACTCCCTCTCCTCACTGTACTGCCTGCTTCAGTGCCTGCTCTCATTTCCTTTAATTAGCTGCTTCTCTTCTCCCTATTAGACCACAATTTCTTGCCTGGATGTCCTGGGTTTTCATGTTAAATTTCAACTGTATCTTCTGGGTTTGCAATATTTTCTTCTCTTGTGTTTCTAAAGAGATGCTACTGGCTTCTCTTTCTAATTCCTTGGTTAAAATAAATCATTTTTCCAGGCACTGGCTCCTGAATATGCTTGGGTACTCATATAGCCCTTTGGAAACTCACAAACAGGTAGTATTGTATTTATTTGTATTGATGAGAAATTTCAGTTTTAGAGAAAGGATGGTTATAATAAAACAGTCACAATAATAAAAGTATTTTGACCTTCAAGGCACTATGCTATTTGGGTTGGGTTATCTCCTTTAATCCTTGTGTCTCCTAAGAGATGGTGCTCTTATCACCATTTCACAGAAGAAAAAGAAACTGAAAAATATTAAGTAACTTGTCTACGGAGTCTGGAATTTCAACCATTAGGCTCTAAGAGCTTTCCTAAATAAATTTCAAACAATGATTCATGGGAAATATACTAGAATTTCTATAAATTTTATGACTATTTAGCATATGAATTGACCCTAACTCCCATATAAGTTCATTTGTTAAAAAGCAAAGCACCACATGTAATATGTTAGATCTCCCAAGTTAGAATGTGGTTTCACCACACCAAGGCACTAAGAGTTGGAACCATCACATTTTTTTTTTCATTTGCTTCCAGCACATTGAGGTATTTTATAGATAAATTACCCCAGTTGAGTGAATTTATAAAACATATTATGTTAAATATTATTATTTTCTAGTCATCACCTTGTCATGTGATAGTAAGTATAAGATGATATTTAGAAATATAAAAAAGTGTTTGCTATTATCTCATGCAAAGAATTTATACAATTATCAAATTTAAAGATAAATTATGTATTCTTTTTCCATTTAAAACACACATGTTTCCATTTGCTGACTTTTCCATGGCATTGGGGTAAATTAATTACATCTTGGTCTTTTGCCATGTAACTTTGTACTGTCTTCCACAATGTATGGAACATATTTTTCCAGTGCCATAGTGTTGGACTTGGCTATGTGACTTTCTTTGCTTAATAAAGTGTTATTGGACATGATATGCACTTAAATATGTGAGCGCAGTGTGCCTTGCCTTCTTGAGCTCCTAGTATTTTCTATAAGAAGAACATGACATGAGTAACCATTGATTTTTAAAAAATGAAAAAATTCATGTGACAGACTTGAACCCAAATGACAATTCAGAGCCATGACTAGCTAATCTTGGAGCCACAGCTGACCCATAGACTCAATAAATATTTAAGATGTTTGTTAATCAGCAAGACCGACTAATACAGATATCAAGATGGAGTCAATGGTAGGTGCTGAGTAGATATTTTTGAAAAACAAATGACTGTAGTAAATCTGTTCCTTTAAGAAAAATGAGCAGTCACCTACTGGGGATGTTATCCTTTAGAGGACTTAGGGAGTTCGTTGTTCCTCCCTGCCAAGTTAGAACCAGAGAATCCACCAAAGACTGATATCATCACTCTTATAGACACTGATTCAGAACTTGACAGTGTTTTTATAATTAATTTAACATATTAGTTATTCATGAAATGCTTCTTCATTTTATTCCTGTGGATTTTCTTCAGCTCCCACATGGAGAGCTCACCATCCTTTCTCCATCTAATCTATAATGTGTTTATAACTTAAATAATTAATGTCTATAAATCAATTCCAAGTGCCCAGTCAGGTAAAGCTCCACTGATAGCATTGCTTTTGTACTTCCTATGCTCATATTAACTTTTTTTTCTTTTATTCCAACCATGATGGAACAGCTATTAGATAGTCAGAAGTTACAGTGTCAAGTGACTTTCCTAGTCATTTTCATAACACTGATGACCATGATCTTGCTTAGTACTTGTTAAATGGATGAGCCCATGCATGCATGCATGTCAAACTGAATGATAATGCTTTTCCACTTTTCAGGAAATGTGTATTAACATGAGATGACAATTAAAATTTGTGTTTTGTAAAAAAATTGAATACATACAGATCTTCCCATAATTTTAACTTTCCATGGGCCCCACATACCAAGATAGTGGAACATCAGAGAGACTCATCAGAGAGACTCACACAGTAGTCATTTTATATCATTTTGATTTATAAGTAGTCCATCAGGTACTCATAATTTTATGATTCCAATGGATTGGATCTTATCATTTTCTTTAAAATGACTATCAATCTGTCATTTTATTTGTCATCATGAGTAAATAGTGATGAGAGTTTCTGTAACTTTTGTAGTTCCTGCTATACGACTATAACATGAATAAAATGGATATTCTCTGTCCACATTTGGAAGGCACAGTTGGATATCTATACAAAGTTTTGAATACTTTTTGAAAAAATTTAACAATGATAGGCTAGCTCTAGTATCTTGATTAGCCTCAATATTTTGAGTGCTCAATGAGGCATTCTTGTCAATGGTTTAAAGATTATAAACTTCAGATATAAACATCTGCTATGTGCTCCATTTTTACTACATAAGAAATGCAATTCCAGAAGAAAATAAGAAAACCTTTCACAATTAGGTGCCTCTTCATATTGTTTTTTATTTCACTGATGCTTGGAATTTAATCTTGTATGATGAGTTTAGCTATTATAATAATCTCATCAGATTGAGTATTCATTCTGTGCCAGGCATTATGTAGACAGTTTAGATAAATTAGTCATTGAACCTTAAGTTGACCCTAAGAGGGAGCTATCATTGTCCTTGACAGATAGATATATAGGTATGTAATCACAAAGAAATTAATTTGCCTATGGACATATATTTAATAAGCAAATATCAGAACCTGGCTTTGAGTTTAGTTCTGAAAGATTCCAAATTCCTTAATCTTCCCGCTGTATTGTATGGCCCTTTCTGCTCTTTAGCACTTGAAAAGAGAAACTTGGTTGTTCAATTTGAGCACGCAATAAAACATTTCATAACTGAGGCAATTTCACCCATATAAACACACACACAAACACACACATGGGCTGATTTTGGTCCCCATTCCCCAAACTTGGCAAAGTCTTGATATGTAATTATAATATACCAGGGATGGTGTAGAAGGCCAGGGGGTAATTTTCCTCTGATGTTCTTTTGATATAAATGAGCAGGGAAGGCAAAAAATATGCCGTCTTCCTCTTATTAACCATATGAACATCTGAGCGACCTGCTTGAAGCAGTCTTTGAAGTAATTTATGGCTCTCAGCAAAGTTCTGCCCAAAGCACTGTTATAAAGATGAATAAGGGCATTCTAACCAACTTAACAAAATATAGATCTTTCACACAGTAATTTAAATAAGGTTTATGTTGTAACTTAAGCATATGATGACTTCAGGATAGGAGAACAAAAATGATGAATTGCACATATATTGGAAGGAATCTTTATTTTTTTATAACATTAAGCATATTATCTAATAAAGAAGGGAATTTTTGGCATTAAAATAAGTGTTTAGTTGTCTGTTATTTCATTTTACATTATTCTGTATAGGACCTACATAGTACTAATTACATTTATAATTTGAATAAGAATGCATTTATTTAATGCAATTTTCCCTCAGAAACTTTTCTTTCCAGAGTAAGAACCAAGTCCACCATGTTTCCCCAGTGACAAACACAGAGCAGGTGCTCATTAAATATGTTCTTGCATAGATCAGTACATATATATATATATATATATATATAGATATATAGATATATAGATATAGATATAGATATAGATATAGATATAGATATAGATATAGATAGATATAGATATAGATATAGATATTCTTACAACTGGTATAACAGACGACAATCAATGTAAAATATCATATTATCTTACAACATAAGTTTAAGTTATTTTATAGTGCAAGATAAAATAGCATGGTGGTTAAGGGGGCTCTGGAGTTGAGTTTTCTGGGTGCCGAACCCAATTTTGCCATGACATTATTTAATCAATTACTGCCCCAGTTTCCTCATCTGTAAATTAATAAGATCTACCTCACAGTTTGTTTGTAGGGATTGTAAAGGACAGTGCCTGGTATACAGTAAGCACAACAGTAAGCACTATATATATGCCAGACTTTTTGTTCTGATCTATAGCCATACTGAGAAGGCAAGACAGATGATGGTGATGGCATATGGTGATAATCCCCAGTGCCTTTAACAGCACTTTTCTGCCATCAGGATTTTTCCATGGTAGGTGTAACCTTTCCTTGGAAATCATTCCCTTTCATAATTAAGCAGGTTAAAATAACTCTTAAAATTAAACTGGTGGGGACAGAACATCACAATGGAAAAACTGTAAATATCACAGTCCAACTGATCTGCCTTTAATTGCTGATTATGTCAGTGTCTTAGATGTGTTATATTTTTTATTTTTTTATCTGTAAAAATGTGACATGTTTGAATAGCTTCTCATTATAATGTACAGATTCTTAAAAAAGTTGTAATTTCTGCCAGATAATCTACTGCCTCTTGGATTTTAATATCCATATTCACCAAATACTGTCCTCCCAAACAACCCTAATAAGTTGCATGGCCCCGAGTTTCCAAACTATTCTCTGTTCCCAGAGAGATGGGTGTTGGGCTATAGTAACCTCCAGGTAATTTAGCAGCCAGAGCCCTGGAAGGGGGTCTCAGATCTGTGGTTAGAATTCTAGCTTCCATACAGGGCACTTTCTTGCATTGGGACTTTGAGAAAATTAGTGCATTTCTAACACTTTGGGTAGCCATGGTGTGTTCATGATAACTATTATGCTTAATAAAAACAAAAATAAAAGAGAAAAATGTGAGAAAATTCATTCAAATCTTTAACATGCTATACAAATGTAATAAATCAATTTGTATTTACTCTGGTACTCAAAGAGGCACTGCTCCATTCTGAAATCCAGCAGGCACTGCTAGGGAGTATGGCTGGGCATTTGGCACCCTCAAATTGAAACTGAAACTAATTATTTATCTGCTTGCAAGTATTGTGTGGTTCATTCATGATTCATTCTAATCAAGCTTCAGTGTTAACAAATCCTCTGAAATACAGCCCAACCCGCTCGGTAAAGCTTATTTACAAAGTCTATTGCACAACTGCTAGACGATAGAGAGTTGTCCATCAGAGATACAAACTACATTTTCAGGCTTTTCTTTCTTTAGCAAGAAAAACTTTATTACTAACCCATTTCCAGGTGGAAGCTCTGATTTTGCAATTCTATCTTATTTTTATTCCAAACAAATTAACACAGACACCATGAACACAAATAAATTAGTTTTTATTTCAAGTGTACTCTTGGATTGTAATGCAGCCACAAAACAAACCATTCTCATGGAATTTGATGACGCTTTCTAAAATGTCTTTTTGACTTATTTGTATAGCAAAATGTAGTAAACATATACTAAGTGTCTTCTTGGAGCTGGGAACTATTTTAGCCTGTACATTATGACACATTAGGGTTGAGACACATTTAAAATAGAAATTAAAATTCTGAAAATTATTTAATTTAATCTTCATAGCTACCTAGAGATATTACTCCCATTTTAAGAAAAAAATAAACATAGATAAAAAGATGTGAAGTCATTTTTTCAAAATCACATGGGTGATACATGGCAGTCTGATTAATAAAGCCCAGGGCCATCTAACTATCCAAGCCTATAATTTGTTGTTGTTCTACTACATTGACCCTGTAGGAATACATAAGGAGGCCAGAGTGGTCAACTATTACTGGGGAGTTGAACAAAAGAAATATTCACAACGGATTAGCTCTAGGGGTGAACCTTAGAATATGACCTTAGCACTCATACTCACCAACTCTGCTCTCCCAAACAACCCTAAGTTGTGCAGCCTAATGGCTAAAAAAACTGCTCTCTCTGGTCTCAGATGGCTAGATGCTGGGCAATGGAAACCTCCGGTGTGGTCTAGCTGCCACAGCACTAGAAGAAAAAAACCCAAATCTCAGAGGGTAGCAATATAAGCTGAAAGGACATATAGAAAAACAGAGGTCTGGGAAGATATAGTGAGATCAGCAATAGGGAAGATCCTGGCTCTTTGTTGTGCATTATAAGTGATGGTACTCTTCCTAGGGAAAGATGCTCAGTGGAGAACATCAAATGTCACATTAATGGATTGTATAGTAGCTTATAGGCCAGTGATGTGCTGGTCTGAAATGATTATGTGCCCCTAAAAAGGCCTGTTTATGTAACCCTAATCCAATCTTGTAGGTACAGGCTTACTGTGGGTGGGATCTTTTGATTAGGTTACCCCCATGTTGCTGTGACCCACTGAATTGTGGATGGGACCTTTTGATTATATTATTTCCACGGAGTTGTGGCCCCACTCATTCAAGGTGGGTCTTCATTAGTTTATTGGAGTCCTTAAAGGAGCTCAGGGAGAGAAAGAGAGCTCAGAGCTGATATGGAGAGCAGACACCTAGCCACAGACATTTGGAGAAGCTGAAGGAAAGCCCCCAGCAGAAGCCAGAAGGACCCACTGGAGCTAAGAGAGCCATTTTGAAACCAACCCAGGAGGGCCAGTGGATGTCACCATGTAACTTCCCGTGTGACAGAGGAACTTAGATGCTGCCTTTCCTCCAAGAAGGTATCCCTTTTTTGCTGCCTTAATTTGGACATTTTCACGGCCTTAGAATTGTATCTTATAACTTAATAAATCCTTTTTATAAAAACCAATCCATTTCTGATATATTGCATTCGAGCATTTTTATCAAACCAAAACAAGTGGTTCTAAGCTTTTAATTGTGCAGAGGAAACACCCGGAGTGCTTATGGCCTATCCCCAGAGCTATTTAAATTGCACTCCAGGAAATTCTGAGGCTGGACTCCCAGAGGTCACACCCTGAGAACCACAGCTATAAGCAGTGGGTTGCCAGGCCAGGTGGGTAAACAAGAGAGTAACACAGCAGGCAAAATGAAAGGTGGAGTATAGTAATGAGTCTGGGGGGACCAGGTAGGAGATTATTACAGTAGATCTGAAGATGGTTAGGAGTCTTAGATATTGCACATTTTAATACACATATAGTGTTCTTTTATTCAGTGAATGAAAAGAAAGTTGCTTTGTAATTTTAAACTGAGTGAAACTGTGTTCATTCCCAAATAATATCGGAAAACATTTTAATTCTCTGTAAGCATCTTGGCTACTTATCAGATTGTTTTTTCCTTTAGCTTAAATCTAATAAGATAATAAAGCCACTAAGAAAGGATTAGTGATCCCTGACCTTCTTCTGAGATGCTTTTACCACTAGTATTATGAATCAACTGAGCTGACTTAAGTAAAATAAACGACATCCTTTGCTTTGTTTAATCTGGCAGCCAGAGAGACCAAAGTCTTTCTTAATGTTTCTGCCAAACGTTCCACTGAGTTGCTTACAAATCCTTTCTTCTCTTGAAGGGGAACATGGCCTCCTTTTCCAGTCATCTGCCTCGTTCCTAAGAGCAATTCTGCAAGGAGGTAAGGAGGCTGCTTCAAGACTCCACGTAAAAAAATTTAAAAATTAGTCACAAATAGAGTTAGAATATTCACAGAATAGAAGCTCCTAGTTAACCGAATTTGCTTGTAAACAAAAGGATAGTTCCATATTACTTTCGATTTAATCTTTATTGGAAATCATGGGACAGAGACAATTTCTATTCATGTCTATCCTATTAGAAACAGGATCTACAGAGTTTCACGCAGAGTGGGTACCAAAAACAAAAAAAAACACAATTATTGAACTGGACTTCTATTTTCATATATTCAATCAAGTGAACAATATTTAATCTCCTTATAATAAAAAGAGGGATTCTAGTCTCTCTCCTCTCTATGACTCCATGAATATCTTGTTATTAATTTTATTTTTATGATTATAGAATTACAGAATATTTGTTCTAGAAAATTCAGAAAATAAAGACCAGCAAAACGAAATTTAAAATGCCCCTATTTCCAATAGAAAGAGAACAAGGCCCTTATTTAAAGGTATGCATTTCATTTTTTATATCTTTATACCCACATATTAAAGCAGAATACATATATGGACACATATGTCCATCATATATGGGTCAAAAAATGCACATTTATATCCATACATACATAGTTTATAAGGTGTGCTAATTTGAATCTGTTGTGCATCCCAGAAAAGCCAAGTTCTTTAATTCGATTACATGGTTTCCATGGAGATGTGTCTCCACCCATTCTAGATAAGGTTGCTTACTGGAGCCTTTTAAGAGGGAACTATTTTGGAAAAAGCTTTAGAGTCTACATAGCCAGAGACCTTCGAAGATACAGAAGGAATGTGCCCCAGGGGAAGCCTTAGGAAATGAGGAGAGAAAGCTAGCAGACAACACCATGTGCCTTCCCAGCTGAGAGATATCCAGAACACAAAGACCCCAGCAGATGCTAGCCACTTGACTTCCCATATGACAGAGCTGTTCCAGCTGGCATCAGCCATTCTTGCGTGAAGGTAACTCTTGTTGATACCTTGATTTGGACATTTTCATGGCCTTAGAACTATAAACTTGCAACTTAATAAATTCCCCTTTAAAAGCCATTCCATTTCTGATAAATCTCATTCTGGCAGCTAAACAAACTAAAGCATAAGGCTAATGCTCCTATGTAACTTTTGCCTAGGTTAGCAAGGTTGAATCAAAGGGCTTAGAAGTGACTCATCCATACCCTCACATCAAGCTGTGTTTCAATAAGGAGACTTATCCATTCATTAATTTAACTGTCCATTCAATATTTGTTGACTCACTTCTCTATCTAATACCCTATAGTCAGCATTATTGGAAATACGTATATGCAAAGGGCACACTCTCAAGTCTCAGATAGTTAGCTTATAAGGCAGCTTATGAAAGAGCCAGTTCTGTCTTTTACCCAAAGCTTTCCAGTAATGTCTGTGCAATCCAAATAATTCATTTTCTGACAAGACTTATGACCCTTCAGAATAGCATAGGAATTCTTATGTACCAAGAAAAGATACCAAAAATCTTCAGCTTCTGCTATGTGGCCCATAAGATTCTCACGCTTTTTCAAGGATATTTTGCAACCATGCAAATAAAGAATGTCTTGAGAGCAAGTTTCTCCCTCAACATGCCTTTTATTTGAGGACTTGGGTTACAAAATGGCTGTGTAAATAAGAAAGGAATTCAGGAGCTGGATAAGTTGTTAGGCCACCCAGCAGCAAATACTTTCCCTATGGAAGAAAAGGTGGAATCTCATTCCCTGGTCATTACTCACTGGACGTCTGGGGTCTGAAGTAAAATAAAAGAGCCATTCATCCTACTTTTTATCATGAAGGCTTGAGAGAGAGCATCAAATATAACATTGAATTTTGTACTTATCAAATAGTACTGTATGGTTTATTTACTAGAATTCTGGTTGAAATAAAACTGTAGTTTAGTTAAAATTTTGTTTAGGGAACTATTGGGCTATCTTATACTTGTTCAGATAAAATCGTATTTAAAATGAATATATCTATCACATATTTGAACACGTTCGCTGTTGCATTTGAGAAAATTGTTCTGTTTTTGTTTTTTTAGGAGCTTGGTTCAGTTTTGTAATTTCAATTATTTGGGAGCCTTAATGAATTATTTTGTTTCAACCTGATTTCTGATTCTTGATTCCTGGTAGATAAAAGCTGGTATTGATCATCTTATCCTGGTTTGTCTTCTGAGATAATGTCATAGTATAGGCTAACTTTTTCTACCAAACTGTGTAGTAAGCCTGTTTGGATAAAATTCACCATTAGTTAATTCATTAAGCACCTATCAAGTGTGTATAATGCATCAGGTTCTTTGCTAGATGCTGGATGCAGGACGACATGATCAATCAAACATAGCATGGGAACAAGGTACTTTGAATGAGGCATACACATGATGCTAAGAAAGTCTAAAACATAGTTATTATATGAAGACTATGGTATTCTGCGCTGCTTTTTGAAGAGGTACTGAGAATGATTTAATTTGTCATGTTTGGTTGATTTAGAATAGTAAGGAATGGCGGGAGCAAAGACTGGTTATGTTGAAATGATGGAAGAGGAAAGTGTTAAGAAGGCACTAGATCGTGAAGTGTCTTATTTAGAAGCCATGCTATAAATGTCCTACAGTGACTATGAAGGTGCTATTTCACTCAAGTTTCAGACTCAGAATATTGGCCGTAATCAGTGTTAGTGATAATTAACAATAATGGAATTCTATTCATGCTTCTTAGTTCATGTTGAGCTCTCTTCTTGGACTGTCTTTGTCCACTGTTTCCATATGAAAAATTCCTGCTCACTGTTTAAAACTAATTTCAAGAATCCTATTCTAGGAAGCCATTACTTACTTCCTCCCCAGCAGCCAAAACTCTATATTATGTCCCTTTAATAGAATAGTAATACTCACCTCTTTCCAATTGCACTGACATTTCACCCATAAAGCTTACTAGTCTGTGAACTTTTTGAGAAAGTGTGACTAACTCTTCTTTGAGTGCCTTCTGTCTATCTTATGCAACACAATGGAAAAGAGAGTCAATCAATGTTTGTTGATAGAATGACTGTGCCATAAGCCTTTATAGAGAAAGATTGACCCCATAATCAGTATTTTTTTTCTTCTTTCTCCTTTGGCATAAAAACACCTTCAATTTGATTATTTTAAAATGCACTATATTCCCTGACTTCATATGGATATCAACAATACAAATATACTGTCAAATTTTAAGAGGTTCTAAAAAGCATAAGGCAAAAAATATATATACTAGAAGCTTACCATCTAGAAGTACATTTTGGAATATGTTCTTATAATATTTTAATTTCTACTATGAAGAGTTTTTTTTGTATTGTACACAACACTTTGCAACCAGTTTAATTACACTTAATAGGTCATAAAAATGTCCAGTTTTTAAATTTCTTCCCCATCTAATTTTTTTTTTTTTTTTAACCTAAAAAGTGCGATTTTACTTTTAACCCTTCTTTACACACACAGAATGGTTGGGGTCTGGATCCAAATCTTACTTGTCCACCTAATTCCTTTCCCAAGGTGTATACTGTGACAGCAGGATTCAGTGCATCCGGTAGGCAACCAGACCAGGATGGGCCTTGAACACATGGGGGCTTATTTCACCGTCACAGCTGAAACCCCTTGAATTGACTCCATGACCGCTGCAAATCGGCTACAAAGGTCATACGGAGAATTGGGTCGAATAGTTGGAGGCTCCTTCAAGACAATGATTTCTGCAGAGGGATCTAGAAGCCTGGGCAGAAACTCCTCTAAGCACAGCTGTAGATTTTCTGCAATGTCCTGGCCAAGGTAAGAACACCAATGATTTCTCATAACCTCAATAGCATCTAGGTCATCCTTGGAGATGTCATTATTAATGATGAGATGAATGCAGGGAATGATCAACTCATTCATAACATTAATACCCTCTGTTACAGAGTGGTCATCATTTGTTTCAAAGAGAGAAGCTGCTTTGGCATTCAGTTCCAGAAGGCATTTTCGTCGGTATAAAGCAATCACAGATTCCTTCACTCCTCGTCGGGGGCCCTTCAGGAGCAGAGCTGCATTGCTCTGATAAGCATATACCAGATAGGAAAGCGCTTCTTGGTACTTTCCTTTTTGGTATAGTTCCTGGCCAGTTAGGAGATACACAGACACCTTTCGAAACAAACTATAATCTTCATGCCACTTATACTCTTCCATATTCATATCATCTGGACCAATTTCCTTCAGTTTAGCTTGAGCCACATTCATAATACTGATTGATCTTTCATCATAGCTCAGATTTTTATCTGCAAACTGTTCCAGAAGGGTCCATTCTATTACCCTTTTTGGTGCTTCATTTTGGAAAAAGTAGACAAGGACATGTTGAAGTCGAGGATCACTGTGTGAGGTGGGGATCTCTTTGGCAAGCTGATAGAACCTGGAGTATTCTTCATGGAATGCCTCACTCAATGCTGCCTCTACCCCACTCTTCTCATAAGCACGTGCTGTGTTTGCAATAGCCTGGGCAGTCTGTTCCTTGACAATCACAGCATGCTCTGATGACAGACAGCGAACCCCATGAGAAGAAGCTACTGGAGGCTCTTGTGATGTAGAGAAATCCTGTGACGATGAACTGGTGGAGGATTCCATTTGAGGGATTTTGCAAGACTGCTCTTCCTCCCACTCCTCTACTTCCTGCTCAAACCTCCAGTTATCTTCTTGAATGTAATGCTTCAGTTCAACAGACAGGGCATCCATTTCTCCTAACATTTGATCTGATTCATTTGGAGCTGCCTCTGCATTGAAGTGGGGTAGCTTGTCATTAATGTATATCAGACAGTAAGCACTAACATTTCTCAGGCCCCCATAGGAATCTCTTTCAAGTTCTTCCCAGGAGGATTCGGTAACAAAGATATCATTGTACTTGAGCCAAATTTGTCGGGGTTGATTATAGATATAGGCCCAGTAGTGTCCAGCATTTGCTTGTCCTTCATGAACAAGAACTGCATGCAAGCGATAAGGCACCTGACGAAGGAGAGGATCACAGTACATCTGCTCAATAATCTGGGTAGTGCTTGTAATACAATTCTTTAAATCTTGTATATCTTGTTCAATCTCACTCCTCCACCTCTGAAGACAGGTCTTAACAAAATTTATCTCCTCATCTGTGACTGTTCGAGGAGCTGGGTGTGTAGGCATTTCCATGGAAGATCGGGAGGATAGAAGTGGCTTATTCATGATCTTAGACTTCTGCTGAGAATCTTCAGAAGAAAAGGTACTTTCACCATCCTGAGGAGAACTTTCTGTACTTGCACTTTCCTCAGATATCAGCTGAGAATCCAGGCAATGCACCGAAGAAAGCGGTAATGTCACTGGTGTGTCACTCTGAGATGAGGAGCTTTCTGAGGAAGGCTTTGTACTAGCAAATTCAATGACATACTTCAACATGTCTGGGAGTGGGAACCGAGCTGGGCCCGAGCCGTACTTCACGTACCTTTCAAGTTTTTGCTGCAAAAATCTTATTTCCTCCTTCAACTTTCGAATATATTCTCTCTTTCTTCGAATAAGCTCTTTGCTCCTGTACATGTATCTGTCCATATAAATAATTTGAGGAAATTCCAACTTATTGTGAATTTTCTCTGGTTGCCCAAGGGACTGATTGAACTCAAATCTTGAGAGTTCAAAGGTCAACACTGGAGGTAGCTTTGTAAACCAACGTTCTTGTCCATACTTTACTGACTGGTCAGAAGGAAGCAGCTCAACGTCACCCTCCACCATGGCCCCTTCCAAACATTCATCTAAGTCGCGGTAACCGTTTACCTGAAGGGGATACTGGCCAAAGGTCTCGTTGTTACAGAAGGGCTTTCCTTCACGAACCCCTTCAGTCAGGAAAGTACCATAGAATAGCTGCACCATTGGATTTTCAGATTTGTTCCTGAGATTGTTAACATTAACAGCTAGCTGGAACGCATCCTCTAGCCAATCCAGGAGCTTGTGTGTGAATTCACTTACATCTTGCTGCTGCTCTTCGGATGATCGGAAAGCTCCCTTTAAGAGATCTAGGGCTGCTGATGGGTCTACAAATTTGCAGTTTGATCCCATCATCAGGGCAAACAGATACTGAAGCTCTTGCATAAACACAATATTTCTCTTTTCCGTGTGACTTCGACAAGTTTCAAGTACATTTTGCGGCAGACTATAGCTGAGAACGAGTCTTCGAAATTCAGGCAATTGAAAGAGAGACTGGATAACAGCACTAAACCAACATGTATTGCCAACATTTTTCAGCCCAACTGGCCAACCATCAACTCTCCTCCAGTCATTTGGATTGGGATTTTCTCCCCAGATTTCACAGCGTTTTCTCTTTGAGCGTTTAGTTTCTGCAGAGGTTGCTTCATGCATCCTGTTGAGATCTCGTCCATCAGCTTGTATTTTGGGGGACTCCAGGAGACTGAGAGCAATGGCAGCCTGAAGATCATCTTTGTTATCATGAGTAAGATCTATTACTTTTGCTAATACTTCTTTGTTGGCAGCACTCCCCTCTACTTCAGATGGTTCTGTAGCAACAGTATCTTGATTGGGCTCCTTAACTCTTTCATCAGTGAGAAGGCTGACTGCCTGGGTGATGTCACCATTACTGGCCTTCAGAGCTTCATGAAGAAAAGAAGGATCCTGAATGCCTGTGATTTCTCTCAGTTGATTTAACAGCATTTGGCAGCTCAAAACTTATGGGATGCATCCAAGGCAGTGCTCAGAGAGAAATTTACAGCTCTTGGTGCTTGTATTATAAAGGAGGAATGATCTCAAATCAGAGATCTAAACTCACAACTAGAAGATCGAGCCGTGGCCGTCGGCAGCACCGGCCGTGTCGTCTTGTTGCAGCTCCGCGGTCATGGCCGAGGCGCCCCTCCGAGGGTCACCGGCGTCCCGCCGCCGCCCCCCATCTAATTTTTAAAACGAGTTCATGGTATTCCATTACATGGAATTATTCTATATTGTTAAAATTTATTAACTGTGGTGGTTTGAAGCTGCATGCACCTCAGAAAACTTGTCCTTAAATTTATTTCATTTCCTGTGGCTGTGACCCCATTTTAGTAGGACTTTTTGATGGGGATACTTCAGTTAAGTTGTCCCCCAGTCTAATCAGAATGAGTCTTAATCTTATTACTGGAATCTTTTATAAGCAGAATGAAATTCAGACACAGAGAGAGAATGCCACAGAGGACAGAAGGTGGACACAAATGGAATCTGGAAAAGAAGAGAGAGACCTGGAGACCTCACCATGTACCTTGTCATATGACAAACCAAGAACCAAAGCTCACTGGCAGCCAGCCTTAGATTCCAGTCGTCAGAAAGAAATCATTGCCTTAATGTTGTCTATTTGGACTTTCTTTTTTGCCTCAAAATCATAAGCAAATAAACTCTCATTGTTTAACACAATCCAATTTATGGTATTTGCTTAAGCAGCCTGGAAAACTAAAACTATTTTGATACTGAGAGAGTGGGGAGCTGCGAAAGCAAATACCAAAAATATGGAAATGGCTTTGGAATT
Organism: Tamandua tetradactyla; assembly: GCF_023851605.1. Lineage (NCBI taxonomy): Eukaryota > Metazoa > Chordata > Mammalia > Pilosa > Myrmecophagidae > Tamandua > Tamandua tetradactyla. The sequence goes on from NC_135345.1 coordinate 18,958,570, forward strand.
GGGTAAAAGGTAGAAGCTGGAAGAATTGAGTTGCTTCATAGAAAAGGTGTGGAGTGTTTTGAAGAGAATGTTAATAGAAATGTGGATGCTAAACATACTTGTGGTGAGCCTGTAGAAGGAAATTATGAATGTGTTAGTTGGAAACTGGAGGAAAAGTAATCCTTGTTTTAAAGTGGCAGACAACTTGTGAAACTGAATTCTGATGTCGGATGGAAGGCAGAATTTGAGCATGATGAACTTGAATATTTTGCTGTGGCAATTTCCAAGCTAAGTGTGTAAAGTGCAGCATGTTTTGTCTTTACAATTTATGGTAGAATACAAGAGGAAACAGATAAGCTGGGAACTGAACTCCTGGGCACAAATAAAGCAGAAATTGATGATTTGGAAATTCTGGATTACTGGACAGTGAGTCCCCAGAGAAAAGTGCTGCATTTGAGAATTTAACTGAATAGGGAATGATTCAATTTCACTGGCAATTTCAAAGGATGTCAGAATTGGAAATGCAGTTATTCAGGAAGGGTCACTGAAAAGTTCTGAGTCACATGCAAAAATGACAAGTTTTTCTGGGTAATTTGTATGAACAGAGTCACTTCCAGCCTGGACTAGAAGGGACAGGGAAGGGACAATTTGAAGAAAAAATCACTTCAAGGGCAGAACCATGGAAGCTGAGTTTTTGACTGAAGACATCTGGAGCAAGAGAATGGTTCATCTATGTGTGTGGAAATAGTGAATCTGCTTCAGTGCTGGGAGAGGGTGGACATTCTGCTCATTGTTCAGAAAGAGTGCTGCCACCTCAGTGCTGAGAGAAGGTGTCTATGTCCTGTCATTTGAGGAGAGTCTGGCCACCATTCTAATGTTTGGAGAGGGTGGTGACTTCATTCAAGTGTTTGGAGAGAGCATGATTTCTGAACAAACACTTGGTAGGGGTGGAACAGCTTCTTCATCAGGCCTGGAAAACAAAACATCATTCCATGAATGATTCTCAGACTCTGAAATCTAATGGATTATGGCCTTGGTTTTAGAATTGTTTCGGACTCACAACCCCTGTTTTTCTCGCAATTTCTCCCTATGGAAAGGGGATTTTTATCCTATGCCTGATCTCCCCCCCCCCCATTGTATATTGGAAGCAAATTACTTGTTCTCTAGGTTTCACAGGGCCAAAACAGTGCACCAGGACAGACCACATCCATAATCAAAAGTGTGATGAGACTTTGAACAAAACATGCTTAAGGTTTTGGGGATATTGAGATATAATGAATGCATTTTTTGTGAATAAATAGTACGTCTTTTGATGATTCAGAGGGGAGAGTGTGGTGATTTAAAACTGATGTACCCCCAAAACACAGGTTCTTAAATTTGTTCCATTCCTGAGGGTGTGAACCCATTGTAAGTAAAACCATTTGATGATGTTACTCCAATAAGGTGTGACTCAGCCCAATCAGGATGGATTTTAATCCTATTATCAGAATTTTTCCTAAGAAGAATGAAATTCAGACAGAAGAGAGAAAGCCACAGGAAGCAAAAGCTGAAGGCCAATGGAACCTGTTAGAAAAGGGAGAAGCCGAGAGAGGCCACTGTGTGCATTGCTACGTGACAGAGGTTGCCAAGACTAAGGATCGCTGTCGACAGCCCTAGAAAAAGGAAAGCATCACCTTGAAGATACCTGGATTTGGACTTTTTCCTAACCTTAAGATGGTAAGTTAATAAATTTCCGTTGTTTAAGTCACCCCATTGCATGGTATTTGCTTGAGCTAACACTCACCAAACCACTTTCCACGTGTCTAGACCTCTCACTTTGAATTCCACCCTTTTCTAATTGAATGATTTTTCTAAACCTTATACTTTTATTTTCACCAAGTATCTTCTATATTTTCTGAAACTGGATAATATTTTAGAAACCCGTAAGATATAACCAAACAAAGCAATAATTTGGACTCCAGGCAATTTGCTTCCTAAAATTTAATCTCATGGGACTAGAGTACATTATTTTCCACATTATGAGCTATTGTTATATAATTATTGCTTCTTCTAAAATTATAATATTCACTTTTTTCACTTTAGTTTATGAAATGTAGAGTAAATCTATTCAATCCATGTTATTAAGACTCACTAATAATAAACATTATTAAAAACATATGGACTTTCTATTAACCTCGCAATCACAAGCAAATAAATTCCCATTGTTTAACCCAACTCATTTCATGGTAGTTGTTTGATCAGCCTAGGAAACTGTTTTCATTGGGACTGCCAGAGTGAAGCCTTTCATGTGTATTTCCAAATTTCTAACTGGAAATATTAAGTAATGTATAATACTATCATCAATGTCTAAGAACATGAATTTCCTTAAACATATTTAGGTTATTGTCATAAAAAAAAACCTTCGTCAATTTGACTGGTAAAATATGGGATATCATTTTTAAATTTGTAGTTTTGTAATACAGAGAAGCTTGTATATCTGATTATTTTCATAATATAGTTATTAGGTGATAGCTCATTTTGCAATTTATGTGTTATTGTGATTGTACAATTATTATTAATTTGCAGTGTTGTAATATTGCCCATTGAATTGCTGTTCTTTTATTTGTTGTGCATTTGATCTATTAGAATAACTTTGCAATATATTCCATATGTTTTCCCCCTATTTTACATTTTCATCCTGATGCTGAAGCATTGCATAGGACTCATGAAACATTGCTATTGCTAAATATTAGTAATGATATAGGGTCTTCTTGTGTTTTTCCTTGAATCCAACTTTAACGTGAATGTCCTCATAGCACTTTCATAATTATATTAGCTCTCAAAATTGAGATATAGTATCTTCATTGTTATAAGGAAATATCATGTTATTCTTATTCTTCTAAACTCTATTTTAATGAGGAATGGGGCATGTGTTTTATGGTAGAACTTATGTTTTTAACAAGATGTAATTTTTTCTTATAACTGAAGTGATGAATTGCATAAACTGATTTCCTAACATTGAACAACTTCATACATCTGAATAATTACCTGCAGTTTTTGGTTTTCTATTCTTTCAAGGAAATGAAGGACTCAGTTGACTAATATTTGCATATATAATCGTCTATGAGTTTGCTCATCATTTCTTTTACTGATATTTCTTTGTCACATTTTCACTTGAGGGCGATTGATTGGCTCATACTACTATTTGGAAATTAACAGTCTCTCACTTCTTTTAATTAGGTAAATAATTTGGGATAAGTTATAAATATTTATTTTTAGAAATAGAGCAGTCATCTGTATTGAATTCCACCTTATTCCAAGCCACTATCACATTTTGCCAGTATTATTTCAATAGCCTTCTAACAAATGTCCTTGCATCCACCCTTGTGAGTTGACATTCTATTTTTCACACGTCAGCCAATGACCCTTTCAAAAGACAAATTAAATCATGTCGATCTTTTGCTCAAAATCCTCTAAAGACATCTCATCTCATTCAGAGTAAGATTCAAACATTCTTACCAGGAATTCATGATCTTTACCTTGCACTGCAGAAAACAATATTAGTCATTTATCAATTTACTGAACATACAAGTAAAAGGTGGTTATAGCATGGGTAGGAGAGGCATATCCAGCTCCTCCCAGCAAAATACCTTACCCCCCTGTCCAAATAGAACTAGCATAGAACTTGTTCTATAGGACAAGTTCTATGCTAGTTCTACGTAGCATATCAATATATCTTCTTCTATGTGATAGAAGAGAATATGTTATAACAGGTAATAACATATGATACAATGGAACATAAGTATCATAAAATATTGAATATATACACATGCACATCTTTCTATATGTATATATGTACATGTATATATAATTTTATGAAGGCCATATATATAACAAAAAGCCACATGCATTGAGAAATATCAGGCATGGACATATTTTTCTGCTATGTAAATCTTTCAATTTAAACTTGAAAATCTTTCTCTAATAGAAACCTAATCCAATTTCTGCCACACCTGACATTCTATGGAAAGCCCTACTTCCATTTAATTTTTTTTTTTGCATAGGCAGGCACCGGGTATTGAACCTCGGTCTCCCACATGGCAGGTGAGAACTCTCTCTGCTGAGCCACCGTGACCTGCCCCTTTTAATTTTGATCTTGTTCCCAAATATATACTATTTTGGTCCAGTTATGCCTCTACAATTAATCTAATTCATATGATTATAAATCATATCCACCTTGAGTCTTACTTAGACACTACAAATATCTTGTATATGGTAGAAGGGTGGAACAACATAATTAAACTGTTATACCAGTTACTTTTTCATCTCTTTGCACCCAAAGAGAACATCAAAATCAACTCAGCAACTTTGGTGTTCACATTGTTCTCTTTAGTGATAAAATGGAAGATTAGAACCACAGACAGAAAACTATGCTGGTTTCAGAGCAGATTTTGATTGGCAATTTGCCTGAGAACAATACTATGCATCATCTTTGCTTTGGTTCTGGAATTTGCCCTGGAGAAAATGTTTAATTATACATTTCCATTTCTATTTTTAATGTTTGATTTGTAATACTACCAGCTAAGGTCTCCCAAGCTGTTCTACTAAAAATTATGCACAGTATGTAGAATGGCAGGGTTCCTATCTAATTATTTTAGACCTAGTCAACAAAAATGCAGTGTCCATATATGGACAACTTAGGGGGTGTAGATAATTGATTTGCATAATTTGATCCCTAAGCCTGTAAGAAGTAAGTAAAAATAGGCTGTTTGGAAGCACATTATCAGAGTAATAGCAACTGAATAGATCTGGCTTAACGTGTAAACTATGAAAACATTCATGTTGAAAAATGAGTTTTCTTTGCTGAAGATAAACATCTCCATTGATTGTTCTTATGCAATTTTATTTATATATTTTTTCCGTTTATGAAAATTATGTAAGAGATTGGAGTCAGTGATATATTTCTATTGGAATGGAACTAGAAGAGAGAAAATGGCAGTGAGGAAAAGGTGGACTTTCCTCCAGAGAATTAGATCTTCATTCTTTAGTAAACATTTATAAAATTTCTACTATGGTCAACTCAAAATTGTTTAATGATGTAATATACCTGTAAAAATTGATAAAATAATAAATTGTTTTAACATTTCAAAGGCTTGCTACATTAATGCTACTTTAACTTCTGGTATGTTTGACTATAGATGTTACCAATCTTGTTTGATTTTTGCCTATTTTCATAAGATAGTGAGGTCAAAATGGATGTTTGATGAATGAATAATTGAATGAATGAATGAATGAATAGATGAGTTATGATTACTTAACTATTTGTCATCCTATGACAATATTGGGTCTATTACTTTAACTTCACCATTACTGTCCTCTCAATACTTGCTTTAGCAAGATTTGTTTTGATAAACTTTAGAAAGGCTGTTTCTTTCCCTATGCAGTGAAAAGTGAACTGGATGAGAAAATGGGTAGCTAGGTTCTTCAATATATGAATAGCACATGAATTTGGACAAACCTCCTAATATTTTATGCCTCCCATTTTTCTATTTATCAAATAGAAGTTTGCATGGAACTTCTCTATGATTCTTTAGCATACCATGCTTTTATGACACAAACAAAAATAATCAAATATTACTCTTAGAATGCTTCTGAAACTTCTACATTATAGCTGGAACTTTTCAGCCCTGATCTTCAAATACATTTTCTATTATAACCCTATGGATATCTTCACAAATGAAATTTGAAAGGAAAGCATTATTCTGTTTATTTTTATTAAACTTAAAATCAAACTATTGTCAATCATGTGGTATCATAGTAGGTATTCTGCTTTTCATAGGGAATTGAGTTGTCTGTTTACAATGTCCTGGTAAGAAGGAATTGGTGTCATTGAATCTTTTTCTAAGTCTTCTCCTGTTTTAGAAATGAGTGGGGTAACCCGAAAATGTCTATTTCTTTGATTTCTAGAACAAAGTACAAACAATTGTCCCATTGTCCTTAGGAAGAGATTCATGGCATGACACCATTGAATGGGTGATGTCTTGATAAGCAGCAATACCCTCATATGAGGTTTCGAATCTGAAACAGTTTCTTAAGCTTAGAAGGCATTTTGTCTGTGCAGATCAAAAAAGGAAAAAAGATACTGATTTTGATTGAAATTTTTGCAATGAAGGGGACGTAAGATTAGTTCGGTGGTAGAATTCTTGCCTGTCATGTAGGAAACCCGGGTTCGATTTCAGGTCCATGCACTTCCACCCCCCAAAAGAAATTCAACAAATGGTGCTGCAATAACAGGATACTCACATGGAAAAAGAATGAAATGTGATCCCCACCATACAGCATACAAAAATAAAAAAAAACATTTGCAACGGAGCAGAATAATGGAACAGAATAAACTGCATAATATCATCAAAATCACACTACTAAACCATTATTTTATATAAAGAAATCACCTCTGTGGTTAAATTGTCATGCTTTTGCATGAAAATTATTTTAGGGGCAATGATTCATGAGAAAGGAATGACTGAAAAATCAAACATTTACCCTATCAGTATGCATTTAGTGTTTGGAAATAGAACACGATATCATATGTTTCCATCTTGTGGATCAAGATATCTTTCAATTACCCTTCATATTTTTATATCAGTTTTGTAATGTTTTAGATTCTTTAGAAATTATGATTCTGATAAGGAGGATAAATTATCTTTCTCAATTCTTCTCTGTCAATCAGTTTGTGTACCCTTGTAGCTGTTCTGAGATCCAAACCATTTGTCAAATTTGATCATTTAATGACTGGTATCGGTTGAAAGTAAGAAATCTTGAGTTTGACTACTGACTGCAATTCCTGGCCTGACCACTTGCCAGGTATAGGTTTATGGACAACTTACTCAACTTCCTTACACTTCATTTTCTTCATCTGTAAAATTAAACAGTAATGGAACCTTCCTCGGGGTTTCTGCGAATTCAATAAGATGATATATAAGAACGGCTTAGAACAGTCCTTGGCATATAAAAATTGGCTATTTTATTACACACATGACACAGTCCACTCAGTGCCAACCATGTGCCAAGTTGACACTCGGAGCCATGTATGCAATGGACAGCATAACATTTCTAAGGAAAGCTTGTGGGGACAGAGAGGGAAACTGGAGAGGACAGAGACAGACGGATGGAGAGAGAGAAAGAGAGTGAGAAAAAAAAAGAAAGAATGAGAACTGTAATTATAATGCATTTGTATTTCACAAAATAAAATACCGTCTCTATAGGGCTAGACTTTAGGTATTGTGATAGTTGTTATTTTAACACTACTCTGTTATTCCAGATATGAGAAGTCTTCTTAAGAGGCCTGATAACATGAAATGAATTGATGTGATGCTGCTTGCCTCTGAGAACTGGGAAACATTACTTCCATATTAGGATTTTTAGAATTGTTTTACCCTCAACAATCAAAGTTGAGTAAGTGAACAATCAAAGTTGAATAAGTGAACACTAGATGGCGGCATTTATGAAAAATTAAATTAGAAAAAGCTACTGTGTCACAGAAAAATCGTAGACCCCTCTCTCGTCGTAACTTTTGTTTTTTGTTTTCTGTTTGCTTTTTAATTTTTTAACAATTTTGGTGATGAGGTTTAAAAGTTCAGGAGAGAAAAAAGATAGGTGGGAATGTACTTACATGTATTTCTCTTGTTTCTCCTGAATGCCCAGAGTTGTACTTGAGTTATTGCACTGTTCCTGGGAGAGTAATTGGAAATTGCCACATGGCAAAAAAAGAACCAATATATGGGGAGGCATTTACTGAGAGGAAATACATTTTGAAGGAAATTTGATATTAAGGTACTGCCTGATACTTAGGTAATAATGATTCAAGTATATAAAGGATTCTCATTAATTGAGTGCTTAAGGAAGTTGACGTATATCAACAAATTTCATCTTTTTACAACCAAATGAGGAAGGCGCACTTTGGGTCCTGTTTTGTGGATGGGGGAACAGTTTTAGAGACGTTAATAACTTTTGAATGGCTACACCACTACTAAATTATGGAGTTGAGTTTCAAATTTCAATTCCAGGTCATTCTGAGTCTCGTCCGAGGTTTTAACCATTTTTGGGTACAGATATTGAAATCAACATTTTTCATTACTTTAAGTTTTCCATAAAATACACAATTTTGAGACATATCTATAGGTTTAAGCTTCAATGTGTCTTACAAATGACTTGACCTGCAGGTAGGAATCAATTTGAAGATACCAAGTACTTAAGATACAGAATTAATATTTTACCCTTTTGACTTTGTTATATCAGGCAAACAATTAAAAATAATCATATTTATTTTTCAGTTATCTTAATTGCCACTTTGGATAGACTCAATCAGTTATTTGTGTAAATAAAATTCTAATATATTCCAGAAAAATGTTTCATTTTTTCCCTTTTTTAAAAAAATATAAACTTTTTTTATTGTGAAATATAACATATATACAAAAAAGCAATAAATTTCCAAGTACATTTTAACAAGTAGTTATAAAACAGATTTTAAAGTTTGGTATGGGTTACAGTTCCACGATTTTTCATTTTTTCTTCTAAGACACTGGAGACTAACAAGTTTAATTTTCCATTATCCTTAAGAGTTAAAATTCACTTGATGGGACTGAATAGTAAAGAAAAGGAAATAATTAATTTATTATTTTTTAGTATAGATGTAAATCACATGGTTTGAATTCCATGTAAATTATAGAGAAATCTATGGCTTTCATATTTCCAATGCCTATGAGTCAGTTTATAAATTAAATGATAACATCTAAACTTTGCAAAATGCATAGTTTGAACATTAACTCTAAAAAGATATGCATCTAGAAAATAAGACCATTTATTTGACAATTCAGCGTTCTACCTTTTATGCAACTTATATTTATTATTTATATTTTAAATTGGGAACTAATATTAAGCTTAACCCTCTTAACATTATGGACAAATATTGCTACTTGTTAACACTGATTTTTGTGGTAAGGAATAGAGTGCAAGAACAAATTCAGTTCCCATTCAGCTTTTTTTTTTTTTTTTTTTGGCATGGGCAGGCTCCGGGAATCAAATCTGGGTCTCTGGCCCCAATCAGTTTTTTAATTAGAAATTTCCATATCCCAGTTGATTTGCTCATTTATATATATAAAGATTTTGTATTAAATTGTATATAAAAATGGACTTTATCACATAAAAGTATAAGGTCAATCTGTTAGACTCATTGAAATACATTTTGATCATAAATTGATAGATGCTTAATATAGAAAATTTGAAAAATATGGAGAAGAAAAGGAACGAAAATACCCATGCAGTTTTAGCCCAGATATAAGCATTATTCATATTTAGTATCTCCTTCTCTAGTGTTTTCTTCATGTGTTAAGTGCAAATATGATAAAACAGATGCACAGGCACACAAACACAAACACACATATATTGCACTCACACCCATATGTCTCAAGATTGGAATAACATTGAATATAAAAACTTTAGATTCTGCTCTCTTTCTCTAACTTAACATTATTTTGTATGCATGTCTCTTAGCCTACAAATATTTTTTGAGCAACTACATAACACGACACTGTAGTCATTTAGCATGATTTATTTAAACATTACCATATTGATTTACATTGAGGCTGTTTTACACTGTAATAAATAATTGCAATGAATACCCTTATACTTACATTTTAAAGTATTTTTGGATTATTTCTTTCAAATAGATTCCTAGAAATAAAAGTACAGGATCGAAGGGTGTGAACATTTTTAAGACTCTTTATAAGTATGTTGCCAAATTGCTTTCCAGAAAATATGTAACCATTTTTATTTCTACCAACTGTTTATAAACTGCCTGTCATAATAGATACTAGGCAAATCTAAGCATTTTTATTTTAAAAACTTAATCAGTTTGGTGGGTAAAAAAATAGTATCCCATTGTTGTTTTAATTCTCACGTCTTTGATTACTAGCAAAGCTGAAGAGTTCATGTCTGTACTTTTTATTTGTGTTTCTTTTGTGCACTTTCTGTTCCTATTCCTTTGAGGCAATTTTATTGAAATGAATATAAAAGCAACATCAAAACAACATGGTTGCCATACAACTACCAATCAGCTTGAAGCCAGCTTAGCTCTTTTTGTTAAGAATATGAATAATGTACAAAAGAATTCTGCAAAGAAAGGTACCTCGAGGGTAAAAAACTGATGCTAACCATAGCATTGCTTTTGCAAGAAAATAAGTCGTGCTTTCAACTATTTTTGCTACTTCCCTTCTATTCCCTTGACTAAATTTTGCTTTTGTAATGTTTATTCAGTTAACCTTTGTATTTTCAGTGCTTATCTGGTTTGATGATTTCTCCAAATCTTTCTCCCTTTTTGATTCATGTACTTTGGGCTTTCTTGAGTTGATATATCTTTGTCAAAAATTACTTCATAGTATAATGCACTGTCCATAAATCCATTTCTGATGGCACGCCTATTGCTTTAGGAAAGTAAGTTTCATGTGGAGATATGTCTTTGAATAATGCTTCCCATTTGTGTAACAGCAAGCTAGAACTTTAAAAATAAACTTTCCAGGCCTGATCTGGCAATGGACCCTTGCAGGTTTCCAGTATTGGCTACTGTACACTTAGGTAATTGAGAAGTGGGTAACCTCGTTTGAATACAACTAGTGAAAATATACATCTATTGTTGTCCTTCTCTTATTTGTTCTTGATGCGTATGATTTTAGTTGAAAATGTATGAAACATATTGAAAGAGAAAGAGAAGTGTCTTTTCTGTTCAGTTTGATCAATGGGTGATTGAGAGCAATTTTTTTAAACCTATATGACTGGGAACTTCCATTTCCTTCTACAAAGGATTTATGAAATCTGAAATAACTGAAATTTTCCACAATCATGGTCGTATGTTCCCATGGCAATTTGGTAAAATCTCTTAATTGGCTCTGGAATCCTTGATGCCAAGTACAAAACTATAGATGACTGACTTGATTTGAATTGAAATATGCAAAAGATCCTTTAAGACTGAAGACTAGTTCCTCGAGGAAAAAGAAAAGAAGGTATCGAATGGATGTAAACTGAATTTGTTCTCTCAAGGGCCAGACAATTAAATCTGTGTCTTGTGCGCGTGGAGATGATAATTAAATCTATAAGATTATGTGACAACACTATTCAAAACATTCAGGTTGGTAGCTTTGACTTGAAGCAAAATAGATCAATCCCTGCCTAAGTGGGAAATTATTAAAACAATGTGTTCAGAGCCCACATTTTTCTGCAGTACATTTTCACATGAATATCATTGATTCTACTACTCTCTTATTGACCACAATTTAAGATTTCCCTTGACAATAATCCACTGTTTTGTAAGTCTAATAGTGGAATTATTTTGGTTTCAATGGTTGTTGTCTACAGGGCAAATTGACATATTTTTGCCAGTTAATGATCCGTTATATTGAATGGCAAATTATTTGCGTGCTTCTTTTTTCTTCCAGAAACAAACCATTTTATAATAATATTGCAGGGATTGTGTGCAAAAAGGACTTTGAGCATTATCCTATTGACACTTATTCTTACTATCTGCTACTTTTACTATTCCTAAATTTCAATCATCCAGGGTAAGTTAAATGAACAAAAATCTCCATTTGTCAAGTGAGTTTCTTACATGAACACACAGTCTAGATCTTCATATTCTTTCTTTACTTCTTCCTTTTCTGAGTCCTCAGCTTTAGAGAAAGACAATAAAAGACAGAAACAGAGGCAAATACTGATTTTGCTGGAGGATTTATTTGTACATTTGGATACATTTCCTTTGTGATAGCGAGAGAATTGTCCATGCATTACCAAATGAAGACTATCTCAAGGAGTTGAAAGGTGCTAGTTAAAGTTTAAATCATACAAATAATATGTATTTTTTAATAAACAGAACATTCATGCTTGTTACTGATAATCTGGATCATTTTCTCTGCCCATCAAGATTAATTCTGGAATTGAGTTGCTTGATTTAGCAAATAAAAATCAGTATGTCCAGTGAAATTTCAGTTTCAGATAAATAACCAATACATTTTAGTATATGCATATTCCAAGTATTGCATGAGACATACTTATACTAAAATATATTTATTGTTTATCTGAAATTCAAATTTAACTAGGCACTCTGCATTTTACCTGACAACCTTCTCCTGAAGTCACTATATACAGAGCTAGGGGAATTTTCCCCAACTCTCCATAAGGTAGTTGTTGCTGTCCTACTTTTGAACTCTGATAAATACACAACAGATAAGAAAAAGAGAGGGACCCATCATTCTTTCACTCTTCTACTCTTGCATAAAAGTGTTTAATGGTCAAGCCTGAAGAGACGTTTTACCCCAGATGCATATTTGCCATCTACCCGTTCCAGGGAAGGAGCCAGAAGGAAAATCTCTTCTAAATCAGTACTCAGCCAGGAAAGAAAAGCTTATGAGAACAGTCATCAAGAATATCACAGTATACTTTTCAGTGATGTGAACCATGGATATGCCTGGCTGACTGCAATATTGAGCTGCTTTTCAAACTTTCATGCAAATTCCCTATAGTATTTTCTTATTTCCTAGGTATATGGCAAAAACTATATTTTCTCCCCAACCCTTCTGCAGGTAAAAATGATGCTATTATCCCTGGTATGCCTTAAGGGAATGGGAACATGGTCAAGTTTTTGTCTTACTTCTGGTTAGATAAATAAAGCAATTAAAAAATTAACTGTTGAGTGATTATTATGTACCAGGCACTATATCTTATCAATATATATGCTTATCATTGTGATATCATAATGTTGATATGATATGATTTCATGTTATCTTACTTTTTTTTATCTCCTTGGTTTTACCTTATACTTTCTTGCTTTACATCGTGCTGCTCTTTGCCCCTATTTTCTCATTTATCATACCATTTCTCTTTAGACTCAGGCATCACCTCCTATAGGTTGCCTTTGGACCCATGCCAGCTGGTTTGAAAGGCTTTCATTTGTCTTTCTCAAACCTCTGTGCTTCTTTCTGCATTGTCATCACCATTTCTTCTCTGTCGCAAGGTCTGTGAGCCCATGGAGACTCGGCTGCACATCCTAGAGAGCATCCTCACTGTGTTTGTCACACCCAGGGTCCCTTCTCTGGATAAGTGACTGAGCCATAGTCCTCCCCATTAATGTTTCTCACACGTAAGAGTATATTTTCCCTACTGTGTGGACCACAAGAGTAGATTTAGACAAGGGCATCTCCCAATGTTAAGGACAGCCCAAGGACTGGCCGAAGACTCATTTTTCTATCAACACCTTTAAAGCGTCCATCATGATAGTTGGATTACTTGGATCATCTCTCAGAAACTTGGAAGTAAAGGAAGGAGTATCTGACCCACACTGACACCAGAGATAGAGTAAACTAAGCAATTTTGAATCCTGTTGACCTTAGCAAAGCCATTCTTAATCCTCGGACTATAAGAGGCTCTCTGTTATATAACCCCAGGATAAGTTTCACCATCTAAACTGCATGTTTATTGATATTTGTAGATATCATGATTAATTAATATCTACATTTACTTTGACGCTGTAAGTTTCCTTGGGGATAAAGGTCAATTTTCATCTCTAGTGTAGGCACTCAGAAAGATGTACAGCTGCTATTTACACAAATTAATAAATGGATATATATTATATAAATATTGTTTATATTATATTTTATAATATATTGTATTCTCCAAAATGCATGGAAAATCCCCTACCTTTCAATTTTACTTGAAGCAAGGACTCTTCTACTTGGAATTCTTTTAGATACAACTGTTGAAAGAATGCTATCAGTTAAGCCCTAGGTCACATCTTCTTTCATTCCCTCCACTCATCTTGTTTATTCCCAGGCAAGCAGATGTCTTCCATTTGTGATTCAGAGCATTTTAAATTTAATTTTTAATGCAGGAGATATTCCCCTTTCCACTGCATGCACCATGCCCATAAATAAACTGAACACTTCTTGATCAAAGGAATGTAATGAATTCATCTCTGACTTACTCTGATTTTATCTCACCCAAGGAGTACATGTGATATGTTTGTTGACTGATAAAATGTTAAAAATTGAACATGATCCTGACCTTTTCTCTTCTTCATGGATCCTTGGATAAAGATTTCAGAGTTCAAAGGGCATGAAGAAATTATCAAGTCTAATGCTCTGGTTTTATAAATTAGGCTAGAGTCCACAGAGGTTATGACTTATCAAGTTAGAGAGAGCCATATTCTTTTACATATTGATAAGTGCTCTGAAGAAAACTCACCAGAACAATGAGATAGACAATTACTCTGTGAGGCTTCATGAAGCAGGAAAGGTTAACTCCAGAGTGAATGGTTGCAGAAGTTCATTTGACTTGAGAACCAGATTATATGGAAGAGCTCACTATGCCCTCTTGGGGAAAGAGGATTTCAGGCACAAGATACGTAGCATGTGTAAAGGTCATGGGTTTAGTAAAAGCATTGCCTGCTTATACAACAAAAAGAAAGTCAGGAAGGCTGGATCACCGCAAATGAGAGCAAGGGCAGAACAAGAAGAAGTAGGAGACTGTTTATAGAAGGCCTTGTAGACTGTAGCAAGACACTTGGATTCTATTTTAAATTGAATGAAAAGACATTGGATATTTATATTTGTACAAAATAAGGTTTTCACGGGTTTGTTTCTTGGAGCCTGCACATGCCAAAAAAATATATAAGGTTTTCATATATTTATAAATATTTATTATCTATCACCTGAATACCAGGAATTGTTGGCAAATATTACAATCAGAGATGATTTAGGCAGGGGCTCTATCTTCTAAAATCTCACATTCTGTTAGAAAAACATATATAACAGCTATATATGTACAACAGAACGTTAATCTTCTGAGGGGATGGACATCATTTGATTTGTTCTTCTCTGTACCCTCAGCCCTTAAACACAGCAAATGGAACATAGCAAGTGATCAATGAATGTTTGTCACAGGTAGAGAAGGAGAGAGGAAGGAGAGGAAGGAGGTAAGTAGGTTTTGATCATGTTCTCGAGTTCATTTTTCCCAAATTTGTTTTCTATCAGAGCTTCCCCTGTGAAAAGATATAGTGTTAGTCCAATGTTTATTTCTCCCTGATTAAACCATCTCCTATAGTTACTGAGGCACTGCCTTTATAGAGCCATGGACTTTCAGAGTTAAGTGTAGAAAAAGCTATCACTGATATCCTAGGTGCAAGAGTGTATCAGCCAGTCAGTTTATCTAGGGCTTGGGTAACACACCAGGACCCCACAAATACCCAGAATCTGCTTGAAAGTCTTTGTGGAAATGCCAACAAGCCTGATAAGGACTTCATCATGGAGTATGGGTGATGATGATAAAGTGGAGTGTTCTTGTGAGAAAGTGGGGGTGCAGAGAGAACAGATTCATTGAAGAGAGAAAGGAAGGTAAGAAGTAGGGCCTGAAGAGTACAGAGGAAATCTTGGAATCAGAGCACTTTTCCTGAGTCATTTGCCTCCTTCAGGGAACCAAATATTAGGAAGGCAGCTCCTTTGTTTATGAGCAAGTCACTGAGAATTTCATTAGGAGCCAAGAGGCAGGTATGCGATTGAAGTATTTACCATCATTTCCTTTGCCCTTTGGCAGCAGTTTTAGAATGGCAGCAGCAAATCTTACTATGGGAGGGGTCCAGAGTGAGTGTTTTTTTAGACCCTCAGTAGTAGAAAGGTTTCACATCATCTATTCTAAACTTTCATTGTGCAGACATGGCAACTGAGTTTTAGAGATGTCAAGAGCACTTTGTCTTTCATGGCTGAGCTGTTACGATGGTTCTCAGTCTGAAATGCTTTTTCACACAAGCCAAGTCCCAGATGCTTTTTGAGGCAAAATGAAGGTAGTTTGTTCTGAGGCAGAGCAAGGAGCAGCTTGTGAATGCAGATTCTTCAGCCTGTTCGCTCTTCAACTGTCATTTGTTCAATCAAAAGGGTAAATGATGATATGATTAGGATTTACCGATGAAAGTTCAACTATTAGATGAGAAACTAAAAATCCTTAAAGGCTGTTTTAGTGAATAATCTTCACTGGTATATATTTCTTACTATGTATAGAGACTCGGGTTCTCCTTATATCATGGTAGGGCTTTAACTAGTCAATGTGAGATGGATTAACTGATTCATTTGTTATAAGACAGGGAGAAACCATGGAATGGGCAATAGGCTTGGCTTCAAGCAGACCTTTGAAGATCAAGTCACACACAACAGTGAAAAAAAAGAAAAAGGGTTACAAG
Source organism: Tamandua tetradactyla (assembly GCF_023851605.1). Lineage (NCBI taxonomy): Eukaryota > Metazoa > Chordata > Mammalia > Pilosa > Myrmecophagidae > Tamandua > Tamandua tetradactyla. The sequence goes on from NC_135345.1 coordinate 18,974,801, forward strand.
ATGGGATTTGTCATGTAACAAAAATCTTTATTGTCCTAAAGACAATGTATGAGTGTGTATGTTCTTATATTAATCTCTTCTTTCCCATAATGTCCAATTTAAAAACTCCTTCCCATTTTTTAAAACTTTCTTTATTGTATAATATAACATGCATACAAAGCAAAGAAAGAAAAAAGCAATAATTTTCAAAGCATTCTTCAATGAGTAGTTACAGGACAGATCCCAGTTTGTCATGGGCTACCATACCATCATCTCATATTTTTCCTTCTAGTTGCTCCAGAACGTTTTAAAAGTAAAAGTGCTATTATCACCTGAGTGAGATTATATTATTTTTTCAAACCTTGACTCTGTACCTTATAGATTATGAGAACTTGGGAGAAGATGGAAACCTGGTTGTGCCTCAGTTTTCTCCAATGTAAGCTAATATTAATGGCTTTGAAAAACTGTTGTTGCAATAATTAGTTATCCTACATAAAATAATGGCATAAATACACATGTGTGCTTGAAATCAATAGTAGATATATCATTCTACATATTTTGGGTTTATAAAAATAGAGCACAATTCTGGGTCAGAATCCATGTGGGCTTTCTCTCTTGGAGAAGTTCAGACAATATAATTTAGGTATTTACGGAATGAGCATTCATGTTATAAGGATCTCCATCCCTGGTTCTACAGTGCATTCACCAGCTGTTTGAGCACTTGAAAGTCACCTACTATGATGTGTCTTTTATCTGTCGACTTGACTAGGCTATAGGACCCAGTTTTCTGTGAAGGTATTTTGAAGATGTAGTCAACATTTACAACCCATTGACTGATTATAAAGAAGATTATTCCCCATAATGTGGGTGGTCTTCATCCAATCAGCTGAAAGACTTAAAATCAAACCTAAGGTTTCCCTGAAGAAGAGATAATTCTGCCTGAAGACTGTAACCTCAACTTTTGTGTGAGAGCTTCCAACTTGCCAGCTGCCCTACAGACTTTATACTTGCCAGTCCCCACAATTCCATGAACCAATTCCTTGAAATGTATTTATCTATCACCTCTCTCTCACTCTCTCAATCTCCCTCGCTTACTCATTCTATTTCTCTGGAGAGGTTGTGACTTAGTAGGTTGTGACGAATACACCTGATTAGCCTAAACTTTCTTTATTATTAAAAAAAAAAAAGGAATGGGAATATACTGAGTACAGTGCTCTGAGGCTTAAGTTAATTAACCATGTAAAAACTTAGTACCATGCCTGGCTCAATAAATGATTATTATTATTATCATCATCATTCTTATTCCTCATTGGAAGTTCCTGGGAGCCTTTCAGAAGATGACATCTTCTAAAAAAGGGTGTTATAGGAAGAAAACATGGATTTGTGACAAAATGTCATTCCATAGCTCTTCCTTTCCTCACTCTTCATCATCATTAATTGTCTCCTATAAGATGATGTTCAGAGGAGAATGAGTTAAGGCATCATTGTGGGGGGAGGGAGTACAGAGACTGACAAAGTCACACATAGCAGTGAATAAAGAAATAGCTTTACATATTGGGATTCGCCGTGCATTAATAACCTTATCCTGCCCTAAAGACAATGTATAAATGTGTATTTTCTTACATTAATTTCTTCTTTTCCATAATATTTAATATAAAAGCTCATTCCCTTTTGAAATGTAAAAGAAATGTTATCACCTGAGTGAGATTATATTATGTTCTCAGATCTAAAGTTGCATAAAGAGGGAATGAGACCACCTCCTGCCCTTGTTCAGATGAGGAAACAGAGCAGACTATATTCCACACTAGTTTTAACAGAATCCAGTTTTGGATCCTTGACTACTAAGACCTTTCCATTGGATCAGGCTGAGTCCAAATGTCCTAATCATTTAGTACTAAATATAATTAGGTTCCTTCACTAATTAGACATTCTTAGTTCCATGCATAATAATTAGACTGATTTCATTCCAAGAATGTGTCTTTTTTTCAAAATGCTTCATTCACATTTTGAATCCACTGCTTGCTGCAGTATGGAATTATCATCTTTTGTTTACCAAGTAAGTTAAAAACAGAAGAAGTCAAGAAATGGCATCAATTTCAAAACAATTCAGGAATAAAAAAAAAGAAAAACTTGAGTTCAGAATTACTGTCTCTGATACCCCAAATAAATCACTTACACCAACATTACTTGCCTTAGTAGAGCAGAAACAGGGGCCAATGGAAAGACCATGGGTTTTAGTGCCAGAGAAACCTTGATTACATCCTCAACCTCACAACTGACTATTTATGTAATTCCCTGAACCTCGGTTCCCTTGTCTGGTTATGGGATATGATGGTTTGAAACTGCATCCATCCCAGAAATCAGATTCATAAAGCTAATCTATTACTGTGGGTGTAAACCTATTGCAAGTAGGACCTTTTGATTAGGTTACTTCAGTGAAGTTGTGATCCAAGGTGGGTGTTAATCACTTGCTGGAGTCCTTTATAAATGAGATGGATACACAGAGAGAAGCCAGGGAAGCAAGAAGCTGAAAGCATTGAAACTCAGAAGAGAAGGGAGAAACTAGCAGACCCCACCATGTGCCTTCCCATGTGACACAGGAGTCCAGGATCGCCAGCAGCCAGTCTTCAGGAAGAAAGCATTGTCTTGATGAAGGCTTTATGTGGAAGTTTTTCTCAGTCTCAAAATTGTGACCTTATAAGCTAGTAAATTCTCGTTGTTCAAGCCAACCCATTTTATGGTATCTGCTTTGAGCAGCTTAGCAAACTAAAACATGGGGATAATTCCCTCCTCAAAGTAATGGGCTAATGAATAAATAAAATAATCCAATTTCATCATATGAATAAGTCCTAAATAAATAAACATTATGGCTCCTTCCATTTTCCAACACTTATTAGGGAACAAGGCTCTGAATACCAGTCCTTTTCCTGCTTGTTGTTTTTCACAAAAGCAATCCACAGATCAGATAGCATTCTTCAAAACTGAATGCCTTGAATAATTGAGTAACACTGTTCAGTGACATGAACCTGGTCAGTCTTTATTTACGTAGACTTCTCTGTGAACACCAATAGTTGTTTTGCTTCTGTTCAACTTATGGCCATATTTATGGTGATCTCTTTACTTCAGTACTCAAAGGAAAGACTTTCTCACTAAACATATCAGAGAAGGACATGATACTTTTTGTTAGCATCAAAAGTAGGTACAAAGCAGTAAATGTTTTTAAGTTTGCACCTTGAAAATTCCATAGTGAAATTCCAAATATGAGGTGTAGCCTTATTGCATTGATTAAATTTCTGGGGAATGGCTTAGTATGATAGTAAATAAATTACCAGAACTAGAAGAACAATTTGTGCAATTGGAAAAAGTCATTCAGAACAAATCAAGTTATTTAAAACATCAAATTATATTATTGGAGGAGGATCTCAGAATCATCAAGTCAAAAGGTGAGCCAGACCTTAACTATAACTTCAATCAAAACAGCTCTTAGAAAAATGTTCTAGAGCTCAAACACATTTTATAGAACTCATGTGTTTGACAGAATTTAAAAAAAGTATATATGACTTTATTTCTATGATGATATTTTAAATAATATAGACATACCTGGCATCACTGGAATGATAATATCATAATAGAAAAGTATCTCATATTTTAGTACCAAAATTTATACTAATATGTATTAAAAAATTAATACAGAAAATTATTTGATTGATAGCACCTAAATATGATTGCAGTATTTTGAAACTTGGGTATATGCTGTGTGGCATGTCCAGATTTTCTTTTTTCTTTTAAAAGTCACCAGCCATATTGCACAAATAGTAAAAATACTGTCCTAAATATTTATTCTACCTATTGCTAACTGGGTGATTTGAAGGATTTTTCTCAAACTTGTAGAGAAGTAATATTTTAATTTGTGATTATTAAGTGGGAATAATAATGATTTCACAGAATGACAAACAAGTGAGATGAGTTCAAGTATTTAGATTATGGTCTCACATATAAACGGTATGCAATAAACTTGATTTATCCTTCCCCATCCTCTTAGTTCTACTTTTTTTACTCGTTTCATGAGGCCACGAGCTACAGCCATGCGGTGTATAATTAAATAAAACAAATAGTGGGCATGTATTGTTACTAAGAAGATAAATAGAAAATTACTAGCATACAAAACGACTTGAATGTAGTTCATATCAAGAAAACCATCTCTAAACTAGGTGTAAGAAAGCTGAAATATTTTGGAATCAAATTATCTCTTTAGGACGTTGTCTAGTCTGATATGGAGTGGAGTCTCCAAAACACCTTCCCATCCTGGAAAATGGTATCTGATTGTGTCATCGCAGGTGATGCACCATCTCATAATGGCAGCTATGAATTAATGAGTTATAAAAGTAGCCACATCATTTCAAACCTTGTGTCTAATGATTATAGGAGGAGTCCTGGGGAGCCATATTGCAGGGTCACAGATTTCTCAACTTCACCGTCTCTTTTCCCCAATATGCCCCTCTTTTGAAGTGTTGGCACTCAGACCATGTTTGTGTTTCTGTATCATTTTGCCCTTGCCACTGAATGTCATGGCCTGAGTGAAGGTCCAGCCTGTATTTATGGCCCTGGAGAACATCTTCCTCCAGCAAGACTGAATCTTGTTCTTAGATCTCCCAACCCTTTGAGCCAGAGGTAGGGCATAGCCTAACATTAAACAACATTCATTCATTCACTTTGACAAATACTTATTGAATCTTTAAATTCCCAGTAGCATTGTGAGTATTAAATGACTGAACATGTTAGAATGCTTAGCATAGTGCTGGGAATACATAGCAGATGTCCTTCATTATGAGATGTTTGCCCATCTCACCAATAGTGGGGCCTTGCAAATCTCCCTAAGAACTGAATGCATCATTCAGCTCTTTCTTAGCTACCTGACATATAAGAATTTGTGGAGGTCGGAGTGGTAGGAAATATCACTAGTGCAAACAGATGAGACAGAAAGGTGCTGGATTTGAGATGCAATCTATGTTAGGATAAAGGTTTAATCCTGAAAGACAGGAGGATGAGGATTAGGGCTAAAATTATATCCACTTTGTGAACAGGGAGGTAGACTCAAAAATGAGAAGAATCGTGTAGAGAATGGCCAGACCCTCTTAGAGGACCCTGGGAGTCAGACCGCACGCTGCTGTGTATGAGTTTGGAGTAGGGTCAGTTTATGTGTGATAAACAGATAAGGAAGGGTGGATCACAGGAGTGATAGCCAGAGAAAGAGGTCTGACCAAGCAGGGTCTGTGGACAGAGGAAGCTCTAGTTGCATAATCCAAGCTGACAGCATCCAGGCAGGGTCTGCACCCTGTAGGCTGTATGTCTGAGAAGCAGAGTCTTGGGCACGGAGGGAGGACTAGTTTATAGGTTTATTGTAAACAGAGATTGTCCACACTGATTTGTATCATTGCATGAGCCCAAATCGTTAATGCTGCCTGCTTCTTGTCTTTCATCTTCTTTAATATCATCTCCCCAGAGTCAATAAACATCTATCATTCGAAAGTATTAAAAACCAAGAGCAAGGGTAAATGCTACAAAAATCAGATAAAATTGTGAGATCAGAAATGTGTGCATCTGTAAGTACTCTGTCTCTCTGGGTGACTTAGCAGGCATTTGCACACAGTTGGGTTCATTGTGTGAGGCAGTGGATGAGCTGTGATGATAACAAAAAAATCTGAGTTTTAAAAACAATCTTAACATTTTGTCTATATCCAAAGATAAGTTAAATCCAGGAGAGTGGAGGTAATGCAATTATTCCAGATGTGTTTGTTCCTCAAAGCAATTTCAAAATTCTTTCTCAGCCCCTCTTTGAGTCAATTTTTAAAATCCATTTTAAGTTTATTTTTAAATCCCAAATTGTATTGTTCAGTTTAAACACTATCTCTTCCACCAGTAGTCACTCTGATTGATGTTCAAGAGTTTTCAAAAGTTTAATCCACCTTCAAATTTTGATAGTTTTTTACTAATGGTGACATTCAATATAGTACGCGTTCTGAAAATATCTTGACCGATTTTCAGTGGTGAGGTATTGAAGATGTAACTATAAAATTAAAACAAAAAAGTTTATTGTGGCTTTGTGGAAACCACCACTTTATATGTGATTTAACAGAGACATCTTGTGCATCTTTTTTTTTTTTTTTTTACTTTCAGCAACTTTATCATTTTAAACACATTTTTAAATTGTTAAATATAGTATATATACAAAAAAGCAATAAATTTCCAAGTCCATTTTTTATTGTTTTTCAAAGAATTTTACTTAGTTGTCCTTGTCCACAGAGTTGCCACCAAACTTTTTTTTAACATTCTTATGCTCATTCCATTCTACATATATAATCAGTAATTCACAATATCATCACATAGTTGCATAGTCATCATCATGATCATTTCTTAGAACATTTGCATCAATTCAGAAAAAAAAATAAAAAGACAACAGAAAAAAATCTTGTGCACATTTTATTTCCTCTTAATTGACACTTTTGCATTTTACATGCCATAGGACTGATTTGAGTTGAACAGAACAAGAGAACAAAATCATCAGTCTTAGGCAGTTACCTTGTAGGTTGTCTAATATAAGTGAATAGTTGGTGAATTAACTCTAAAGTGTATACATATATGTTTGGATAATAGTTACTGTTTGTTGCTCTTGTCACTATGTTAGTTTATCCCAGCCTCTTCCATCAGAATCATTCCATTTGTTCCTCAAAAGCAACACCTAATTGTAGGATACAAAGTATTTTCTACCTCTATTTTAAAGATTAAGGCTGAGTTCAGAGAGTTTAAGTCATTTACACAGGTCACACCATAAAGTGGAAGAAGTGGGTTAAATGCTTATTTTTTTATGTCAAACTGAGCGAGCTCTTTCCACTCCAATATGTGAAGTTCCGGAAGATTTATCTGCCATAAAGATGAATGTTAGCATAAAAGACCAAGTCTAAAAGGTTCGTTAGAAATATGTTTAGGGGATTTCAGATAACAGGAAAATTTTGTTGAGCATGCATATGTATGTGTGTGCTTGTGTGTGTTTGTGTGTGCATGCATGTGTGTTTTGGGCAGGAGATATAATTAACTTCAATGAAATGCACCAAAAGTAATCTTTTTGTGATTACCTTTAGAATGACATAGGGAAAACTAAAACAATGAGGATTTTGTTGATGCTACCTCTGATCAAGATAAGGGTGGGTTTTTGAAAATTGCATATCAGGGTAAATGATCATCAGTCTCTACCAACCTCTCTGCTTGTTGATGCTTCCATGCCTGGCTGCTTTCATACGATATCTGCTTACCTCTCTTCTGCTAATCTATAGCCTACTCTTCCTTCAGAAAGTGAAGTTTCAGTTTTCTTTCATTTAGGGACAACTATTAAGTGGCTACTATATTGGACAAAAGGAATATCTGAATGGAGGGGTATAACCTTCCACCTCAGTCCCACACTGGACAACCAAATGAATTAAGTCAGAATAAGAATATTGTACTTTGTGTCCACAGAATCAACTGTAAAGCTTAGCTTGTTACAAATACAGAAAGATAATGGTCATTTAATTGATTGATTATAGTGGTCTACCCAGCACCTTTCTTAGATTTAAAAAATATTAGCAAGTTAGACAGAAGAAATTGTTTAATAACTACTTGTGACTGAGTTGTAATTGATGTAAAAATAATTGTATAACAAACAAAGTTATCTAAGGGTATTGAAGATCATTTTTTTACATAAGTTTAAATATGTCTCATTAAGTATTATTACACAATTAATTTGCTCATCATTAACTTTTTTTGGCCATAGATCAAGCAAATTCAGCCCAGTTCCCTTTTAGATTATCTATGTATACATGTGTGTATAAATGTGTATATATGCATATATGCTTGTATTTTATAATAATCATGAATTTGTGGGTTTGAGTATGCGCATGTGTGTGGGTCTATAAGTTCAGCTAAAAATATCTTCTTGTTGAAATATATTCTTGGGGAGGAGAAAAGTGTATGTACTTTCGTTTTAAGTCATGTGGGTGTACTTTAGTAGACAACTATAATTTTTTTTTAATCTAAGACATTTCCATATGTAAACATCAAGAACTGAAAATGGATATCAAAATCCTTTGCAATAGTGATTTGCCTTATCTCCTGCAAAAAGACTGCCATGATTTGCACATTAAAAAATAAAGAGGGATCATTCTAGTCATTTCATTGTCTGGGCTCTCTGGATATATGGCAGGGAAGAGAAATGATAAAATAATCTATGGTTACAAAATTCCACTGGGATAGAAAGTGCCTGTGTACAACTTCAAATTCCATTTGCATTTTAAAAGAAACACACTCTAAATAATTTTATCTTAGAATATTGTGAAGCGTGAATTTATTGTATATAATTCCCAGGAGATGCTTTGTTAGTAGAAATTGAGCACATTCCTTGCTCGAATGTTAAAGCTATGTTTTGAGCAAGTTGTGCCAAAATACTTATCAAAATTATTTTTTTGTTTTGTTTTGTTTTGTTTTTCATATGGGCAGGCACCAGGAATCGAGCACAGTCTCCAGCATGGCAGGTGAGAATTCTGGCACTGAGCCCTTTACCCAGCTGTAACCCCCATTTTTTTTTCTAATTTTTAATTTTTCCAAAATTATTTTGAGGTGTAAAAATATTGTATCACCTGCTTGTCTTTCCAAAACAGAGTTACATTTTATCTAAAATTGCTTGCCAAAATATTCGGTCAAGAGAAAACTGTAGTTTGTTAAAACCAACACCACAGTTTACAAGCTGATGAAGAGTTTCAACTGGATCCACATGAGAATTGCAAATGTTTCTCTTTGTTTGTAGCATTTCCATTTTTTTTAGATTTTAAAGTACCCACATTTATAGGAAGAAACACATGATACAAATGCTACAAATTGAATCAAATTTTTCAGCTGAGTAATATCTTCAAAATCAACTTTTGCATTATTTTCATATTAGGATGGGGAAAACAAGATCCAGGGATGTTCACTTATTTCCATATGTCACACAGCAAATAGGGACCAAGTTCAAATCTTCTGGTTATGACTGGTCCACAACTCTTCTTTCTCATAATTATCTACCTGGGTCAGAATAAATGTGCCCTCATGTAGACAGCTAGTGTTCTGGTACTTCACTTTTTTTTTTGTATGCTGTATGGCAGGGTCACTTTTCATTATTTTCCCATGTGAGTATCCCATTTTTGCAGCACCATTTGTTGAATTTTTGTTTGTTTGTTTGTTTTGCTTGTCTGTTCGTTTGTGGGGAAGTGCATGGACCAAGAATCAAAACCCAGGTCTCCCATATGGCAGGTGAGAATTCTACCACTGAACTATGCTTGTACTTCCTGATACTTCACTTTTAATAAGGATGAATATCCACATCTATGAAAAGAGAAGTTGTCAAACTCTGAAAATTGTTATACCTGGACGCCTAGAACGTTTAGGTGTTCAATAAATGGTGTATATTATTATTAAGAACATCAACATGATTCACTAAGTATGGAATTGTTGCCAAGCAAACCTAATCATGACATGTACACATGAATAGAGATATGCTTCTGGAAGGTACCAATTACAGCAATTATAAATGTCCAGCCTCATTTGATAGAACTTTTATTACGGCCTGAGCACTTGGTTAAGAACTATATGTTTTTCACTTTATTTAATCCTCAAAACATCCCTATGAGATAGGTATTATTATCCTCATAATTTCAGAAATGAGAAAATTGATGTAGAAATGGTAAGTCACTTTCCCCAAACAACATAGCTAGTAAATAGCACAGCTAAGAGTCTGTTTTGCTGATGCTAAAGCCTGTGCTTATTATCATTCCCTCATACCTCCTCCTGGCAGCTTCTGTCTTTGACAAGGATTCTTCCTTCGGGTCTAAACAAATATTTTGAATCCATCTTCTATTTGACCGTCTTTTACACAATTCATATCAATTATCATTGGCCTTTTGAGTCTTGGTTTCTCCAGGCTAAAAAACACCAAATCCCTTAATACTTACACGTATGAGATCATTTCAAATCTTGTCAATGTATGGGTCACTCTTCCCTCACAGTCATGAACATTTTTTTTTCTAGACCTCACTGAGAATAGTAAACTCCAAAAGCCAACTACTCAACATTTTTTTTCCCGGTAAAGACACAATCATTTTTTTTTCCCTATGTTTTCACCTTACCATCAAGAGATGAATTGATACTTCAATAGCATATTGATATATGTTTTCCTGTTTGGTATTTTCAGCAGCCACAAAGTAGGGTTAGAACAGCTGGCATTAGCATAGTCATTTTTCCTGTCCCTTCAGTAAGTCTTTATGTAACATATATTATGTGAGAGGTGACAAGCAAAGAACTAGATATAGAGTAATAAGCAAGCTGTCTGCTTTGTCCATTGGAAGCTTTTAGACTAATGGGGGAAAACTGGAAAATAAATAGAAATGATAAGATATTAACAATTTTGTGACAGTCTGAATTTTTTGTGGGAACATAAGGAGAGAAGAAGTATACAATTTGAAAGAGTCCAATTAAAATAGAGGCAATGATATTTTAGTTGAATATTGAAAGAAGAGCTGCTGACCAGGGAGTCAAAGTAGAATAGGGGGGTGGGAGGCTGCTTAAGATAGAAAAACAAAAGGCTAAGACTGAGGGGCAGATGTATTTGCCCTCAATCACATAATTACCAGCAGGATTAAAATTGGAGTTCACAAAGGACTCACATTCTGAGTCTCTTCTAGGCCTCAAAGGTTTTCTATTTCTTTTATACACACATTTACACTAAGTTTTATCAAAGTATTCATCTATCACTTTGAAAATATTGGGGCTCTCCAGAGCCAATATACTGTCCCACAGCAAGGTGACTTCCGGTCAAGTATAGGGGGAGTGGCTGGTTTCCCATTAAAGCTGATGCCTGGTTTATCTTGCCTCAGGTTAGCCCTTCTAAAGGATTACTTGAGCTTTCTGAGAATTCCTAATATTAGGCAGATCTGTCAGAGATAGATATGTTTGAACACCACGGAAGATTCTAGGGAGACTCAGGGGACCTCGAAACAATACTCTGTCTGAATCTTTTCAAAAGATATTTCCTGGAAATTGAAGTGAGATGGTAGTGGGAGCAGGGGTGGGGGGATGCGGACCAGGCAAAAGAAGAAGAAAACGAATACTAAGCGAGCATTCCCTCACATTCACAACATCAACAACTAATGAAAGTAGGTATCATCCCAGCTGTGAAGGATTTAAAACATGTCTGTAAATTCTTCAACAGTCCTACAAAAAATGGAATCTCATTCCCCACCCTTTGAATTTGTATAACTTGAAATGTCTCACCGTTAATGAATGAAATGCTGCAGATTTGACCCCGTGTGGGAAATGCTCTATTTTTTTTTTTTTTTGACTTTTTCTATCTCCCACTCTCTTGCTCAGGTCTCTGGAGGCCTGTGTCTCCATGTAAACTCCCCATGATGTAGCAAATACATGGACATAGATTTAGAGGCCAAGGAGTCTGAGCTGTTCCAGCCTCAGCTGTCCAAGCCCAGGTACCAGCACATGAGTGGGTGAGACTTCAGCTACTCCACCCTTTGATCCACTCTAGCTAATGCCAAGAAGAGTAGCCACAACTGTCCTTACTGATCCCTGTGTAGATTGCAGATTCATGAGTGAGTCATGTTGTTTTGCTTTAAGCCACTCAAAAGAGCCATCACAACTATAATATCTGCACAGGTGACTAAACTGCATCTCAGAAATGTCTGCATTTGCTGTCACAAAGCTAGCCATTTCTGGAGCTAGGGTTGAAGCCAAGTTTTCCTTACCCTATAGCTGCTGTATTTTTCATCACGTTACCTGGACCAATGTATTTCATTTAAGTTGCGGACACATGATTTCCCATTTCACAATTGCAGTGCTCACCACAGCACAGTCTGAAAGTATAATTAACAGACTCCATTTGGTACTAAGGGTCATGCAGCCATTGTTTGGAGGTGCCGGTGGCTTTGATAGACTAGATGATAACAACCAATTCTGCAAAGCATTGGTATGAATGAACAATAATTGTGCTATCTAGTTTCCAGAAAATTCCTTGTATTTATGTGTTTCTCTGCCCATCAAGAGAATGGGCTCATACCCTCCTTCTTGAAATCTGGGCTGGACCCATGACTGATTTGATCAATGGAATATGGAGGATGTGATGTTCTGCGCCTTCTGAATTTTGACATTAGGAAGAACTACTGGCCTCTGTTATCTTCCTCTTGGAACCTGAGCTGCCATTTAGAGAGCTCAGAGGGAATGGCCAAAAAGAACAGCCACATGAGGAGACCATAGAGGATGATCAGCTTATGTGGAGGAAGAGACCAAATGGACATGACTGGGGAGCAAGACAGTGGGCCGTGAAATGACCATAGCACTGAAATGCCTGAGAGACCCCAAGTGAGGCCAGTAGGACAACTACACAGCTGAGCCCCTGTCAACCCATGGAATTGTGAAATGTGATACAATGGTCACTTTATTTATTTTTTTCACGTGGGCAGGCACCGGGAATCGAACTCGGGTCTCTGGCATGGCAGGCAAGAATCCAGCCACTGAACCGCCATCGCCCCACCCAATGGTTACTTTTTAAGCCTCTATGTTCTGGGGTATTTACTCAGCATTAGGCAACCTGTTGTTGTCACTGTATAGAATAAAATGTATCAATTATTCAGTACTTGCCATGTGTCTAATCAATAAATTCTGCCATAGAAACAATAGTTATGATTATCAACATTCTTTAGATGTAGAAACAGTGTTTTGGGGATGAGGAAATTGAACAATATTGCCAGAATTCATGTAGTTAGTATGTGATGGAGTGGATTATGAACTAAAAGTTTTTTGACTTCAGAATATTTTTAGATTCACTTATTTATCATACCAATTTTCATCTTTAATTACTATTTATTTTATTTTTAGTTACAGTTAATGTAACTTTTTCCAAGATGAGAAAAACTAAAGCACAGAAAAAATAATAGGCAGCTCAAAGGAAATAAACCAGTAAATGACAAAACTGGAAACCAAGCCTGATTTTTTTACTTCTTTTTAAACAATTAGAAATCAATTGATTGTTTTATTGACCACAGACATATTTATAGGCTCTATACTGTCTATTTCATAGTCCTGCAGGTCATTTTTGTGCAGTTTTGTAACTCTTGGACCACCCCAGATATAAGATGATTTTTTACATTATATTTAATCTCAGAGTAGATTGAGGGTGACTCTGCTAGCAGACTCAGGACCATTTACTATGTTAAAAATTGTTGAAGACTCAAAGAAATCTTACTTATATGGGTGATATCTATTGATATATGCCATACTAGATATTAAAACAGATACATTTTAAATATTTATTAGTTCACTTAAAACAACAATAATAATTCCATAGCAGATTAACATAAATAGCAAAGTTTTAAATTAAATACAGCTGTATTCTCCAAAAAACGTAGGGATAGAAGTAGTATTTTATTTTATATTTTTTGAAATCTCTGTAACATCTACCAAATAGAAGATGTATTTGCTTCTCTGCCTTCAATCTGTGGCAAATCACATGCCATGTAGTTTCTGGGAGACTGCAACTGTACAAAGTAATGTTCCTTTGAAAAAGTTTTGAATTCATGCATCTCTTGAAAGAGTCTTGAAGATCCCCACAGGGAGACCCAGAATATGCACTCTGAGAACCACTGGGCTAGGGCAACTGTGCCCAACCCTGCACCTCAGCTGAGACTAATTGTCACTGTGTGAAAAAGTCGGTAAAACACATGCCTCTAAATAAAATAAATGAATTCCATTATTCTATGATCCTCTCTAAGTCATTGACATATTAATATTTATTTTAACTTTTCAGGAGAAGGTCTGGTGTCCAGAATTCTCTAACTTACTGGATCATGGAACCAAACCTCCAACACTCCCACCTCGTCTCCCATACTTCTTTATTTCCCTCAAAACATCAAGTGAAAGTAGTCCTCAGAAGACTCTACTTTTAACTGGGTGCTTTTTAGACATTTAAGGGAACAAGATGTTTCTAGGGCACTGGTCCATCCCTTCCTCGGGGCATCATCAACCAGGTTTTATTATTTCCTCCAAGAAAGCCCTATAGAGGTCACTGGAAGTCTCCAAAGTTGAAAAGATGATCAGTATTTTTGAGTGACTTGGGCAACCTGAATAACCCACTGGGCTGATGAGATGCCTTGTTGCAAAACAGCAGCCCATGGGTGAAGCCCTTTGGGTCCTCAGAGGTTCTTGCCAGAATTTAGAGGCACATTTGCTTAGGAGGAATGTAGTGGCTGGTAATAAAAAGAAGTCTATGACTTTTAAAATGGCCACATGTAATAAAGTAGAATTAACATCAACTTGGGAAGACTTCTAATCAACCAGAGAAATCGAGTGGTAGCATTTGACCTGGGGTTCATATACACTCTAAAAAACTCATGGCATTAGTTACTGCCTCCTCTGCTTTATCTCAAATTACAGAGATTATCCACCTATCCGATATAAACTCCAGCTTGAAATTCTGAGCACTTTGATGAAATGTTTTTATTAGGGATTGGCTTCTGATAATTAAATTGGAAAAAATTTTTGTGAGGAAATTTCTCTTTTAAGGGTGACTTCCTACCCATTTTATAGTATTCATTAAAAATATTCATTAGTATTTAATAAGTCCCAGGAACTATTTTTGGTCCTGGGCATACAATGCCAAATAAAATAGAAACACTTTCATTCTTTAAACATTTAATTGTTTTATACTTCAAAGACAGGATTTTTATTTATCAGTGAAAATATGTCACTGTTCCATGAATAAGACCAAATAAATTTAAAGAGAAAATGGGCTTATACATGTGCACAATTTCACATAATCATATGTATATTTTAATCACATATTTTAATAAAAGAGATCTTAGAGATATTTCCCAACAAAGCCAATGAATTGCCCAAAGATTGCCAAGGCCTTGGTAGCTTATAGAACTCAGCACATCATAATATGCAATTTAGCATTCTTTACCACGAAATTCCCTTTCACAAGGTAACTCTTTATGACTAAGTAAAATGATAATTGGTTTTAAACATTGCAATGATTACTTCTAGTTACTATAGAGCAATTAAGATTACAGTTTTAAAGTCACAGAGCCTAGGGTTCAAATTATGACCTTTCTTTACTTGTGTAAAATCTTTGGCAAGTTTCTGGGAGCCTCAAACTTCCTTCTGAAAAATAGTAAGATAAAAGTGGGTGTGTGCTGGCACCTTGGCATTTCAATGCATGATAACTAAAAATTAGCTGTTTTTCCTACTTGAAATTTTCATTTCACTCTTTATACTTAGAGGACTTTTATTTTCATGGTAATTCTCAGTCATAAAATAAAGCAATACTATCATAGTTTTGAATATCCAGCCCCTGCTATCTAGGATGTACACAGATAGCTATTTGCTGAAGAAAAGTTATTGTGAAACGATAAGGGAACCACACTAAAAAAAAAAAAAGACATTTCTGCATCTAGATATTCCAATAATATTTTCACAATGTTGGTAATCACTACCAATTTGGGACAAAATCTCAGAAGAAGGCTGTGACAAATAATTCAATTTAATGCACCAAGCAATGGCTAACAAAGGGAACTAAGCATTGCCCACAGGACTCAGGGATAACTTGGTGCAGTGCCTTAGGCAACGCCAGTGACTCTGCTCATGCAGTTTCTTTGGCTTTCTGCCTCCTGGTAAATTAGAACCTGGAATTTCTGTTGTATCTTTAGTGCTACACAAGGGGACTTGGCTCTTTAATCCAATGTGGTTGTAGCTTTTGTGTCATTCATGAGTTTGTCTCTTTACTATATCAGATGTAATTGCCTTTATTCTAAGTTAATCAAAATAGCAACACCAAGTCATATGCTCCAAAGATTTCAATATCTAATATGAAACTTACTGTGAGATCACAGGCTTTACAATGATTATATGGATCCTTGATTTAAATATGCCTATGGTTAAGCTAACTAAGATATCCATTGTTGGTGCTTCTAAGTATATAGTTCAGTTTATTAATTACAAAATATGTAAAAAACATAAAAAAATGCAATACCTAATATTAGAAAAAAGGACTTTGGATTTAAATATTTATCTTCAATAAATGCCAGTTAGAGTCTGGCTGAATTAATTGATTATTAGCAAACATTTCAAAGCCATAACACATGATTTTTCATAAACTTAGAGGAGAATGAAAACATTCAGATACATATATTACCTAGGAAGGTTGTAATTGCTGTACAATGATGCAGTTGTTATGCTAATTATAGCATGATGGTTACGAGTCCAAGCTCTAGAGACAAGCTGTCTTGGTTCAAACCCCATTTCTACAATTGTACTAGCAGTATGACCTCTAGCAAATTACTTGTTCATTTCTGGGCCTCAGTAAACTCATCTATAAAATATGGATAAAAATTGTCCCTATATCTAAGGATTGCTGTGAGAAGAAAAACTCCCAATATGTTTAAAGTATTATTACTATAACTATTATAGCTACTTGATAGTCACCTTTATATTATCAGTGACAGAGAGCAGGATTGATCTTTTATAGTCATACAGACTTTTGAACTTCAACAGTGCACCTGGTCCTGTATTAAGACTGTTATCTCTTATCTCTCTAAACCTTGTAGAGTAGGGGTCTACAAGGTTCATTCTCAGTGCGTGATGGAAACTTAAGAAAACAGTTTGGCAAACAAAATTAATTGCACAATATACCAAACATTTACTTTCATAAAAAAATATATATGTGGAAGAAATTTTTAAAAATCATATTTGAAGACAGGCTTCATGCAGAGATACTTGGATACATACAATTTTTTTTGATACACAGCCTACCAGGAAGCTATCTGAGCTCTTGATTGAGGTCCCTGTTTAATTATTATATACCTATTTCCTAGGTCTCCAGATTCATGAGTCCTTGTCTTGGTTCATTTGTTATAAATCCTGATATATCTAAGGCCATTATCGTTCTTCCCAAGCCTTCCTTCCTCAATTGTGATTTATCCTTATGTTTCCCTGACAAACATTGCTAATTTCATATCTGACATCCATTCTTCTCTTCTTTTCTAAAAACACTCAGACCAGCAATATGCCCATTAAAATATAAAGGACTTATTACTTTAGGTTTTAGTGACTAGAAAAGAGTCTGAGGTTAGTATTGGGGTGCTGCTTATATTTTGTTTCTTGATTTGGGTGCAGTTTACATTGATATGTTCCCTTTGAAAAATTCATTAAACAGTGAATTTTTCAAAAATACATCTTTTGCTTTCTGCATTATTCTTCAATACAAAGTGAAGTGAGAAAGAGAGATAAAAAGAGAAATAGAAAGAGAAAGAGAAGGGAGGATAGGAGGAAGGAAGGAAGGAATAAAGAAAGAGAAAGAATTACAACAAAAACAAAAATAAGTTATATCTCAGACTTCTGGCAGCTAATGGTGTTCAATTCTGTTTTGAATTGTAAGATGTAACCAGCATTATACAATTAAGACTTCTGGTAAGACTTGTTTTTTGGATAGAAGGGGAAGACTCAGGTAGCCTAGGATTTTTGCTTTTTACCCTTTTCCATTTCAACGTCTTCCTTCCTGGGATCAGACACAAGCCTGGACGTAGATCATATACCTTACAGCCAGAAGGATAAAGTCACATGCCAAAGAGGGTAAAGTAGAAACTTAGAAGGATTTGGGCTTTGATGTTCTTGAGCAAAGGCATCTGCCCTAGATGACTGACCTTCAGGTTTATTGCTAATTGAGAAACTTTGATGTTTATGACAGCAAAGTAATGACTCTCTCTCTCTCTCTTCCTTTTTTTACATGGAGTCAAATTTAATCCTAACTAACTTTCCAACATTTCCTGATGGGAAACCCAATATTCATTCCACATCATATATTGAATTAGACCAAAATGCCACCACTATTATGGTCAAATTGGGCAAAGTTAAATTAAATATTTTATAGATAAGACTAAAGATACCAATTAGTAAAACCTCAGTGGGAATGTCTCCAAAGTTTAAATGACTTTCTGAAGGAGTCTACTTTTTATTCAGGCAATATCACAATGAAGTTTTTTCAAACTCCAGCATTTTCTACTTTTTATATCCACTATCTTCAGAAGCTGGCACTGTCTCATGCCTAATAAATTGTAACTCATGCTTATGGAAGAGCCAAAAGTCAGGTAAATATGCTCCAATGTTTGGTTAAAAAAATCATAATGAAAACTAATGAGACTGAATAATTTGCATGTCTCATAAATTGAATGAAAGAAATCCCTGGGAAGGATTTCAACCATACTAGGCTGAGCATCATTACAATATGTCCCAATTTGAAACTGAAAAGCCATGTTCTTTAATCCTAACTCAATATTGTAGGGTAGAACCTTTGATTGAATGTTTCCAAGGGGAATGACCCACTCAATTGTGAGTATGACCTTTTGATTAGCTGGAGATGTGATTCCACCCATTCAAGGTGGGTCTTGAGTAGTTTATTGGAGTCTTTTAAAAAGGGAACATTTTTGAGAAAGCTTAGATGAGACATTTCGATGTCTGGAGTACCAACAGATGTAGGGCCCAGCAGACATCGCCCTGTGCCTTCCCATGAGATACTAGGCAAGCCAGAACACAGAGAAGCTAAGTGAAGGCCCCAGATGCTTAGAAAGGAAGCAACTGGAATCAGAAACTGGAAGCATCAGATGTTTGGAAATGCAGAACCCCCAGGAGATGACAGTTGTTTCAGAGCTGACATAGACACAGATGTCTGGAGATGTAGAAGATGCTTAGAGAGCCATCTGAACCCAGAAGCCAGGAGAGAAGAAATCTCAAGCCCTAAAGATGCTAAACTAAGAGATAAATGCCAGAGTTTGCCCCAGATCAGCTAAGTGAGACCCACAGATACTTAGAGAGGAAGCCCCTGGAATCAGGAGCTGAAAGCAATGAAAACTGGGAGCAAGGACCTCAGATGCTAGCTGTGTGCCTTCCCAAATGACAGAGAAATCCCGGATGTCATTTGGTTTTTTTTTCAGAGTCAAGTTGTATTTCTCTGGATGCCTTAATTCGGGTATTTTTTAGGTCTTAGAACTGTAAGCTTGTAACTTAATAAATCCCCTTGATAAAAAAAAACAACCCATTTCTAGTATATTGCATTCTGGCAGCTTTAGAAAACTGAAACATTATACTAAATAAATATTTAACCAAGAAAAATCATTTGAAAGATAGCACTCATTTCTCTATACAAATTTTGGCATTAGCTAAATCCAGCAATCTAGCAAATGTCACATTTGTAACTCAGTCCTCAAATCTTGAAGTCAAACTTAATTTCTCTATTTCTGTCACAGTCCACAACCAGTCCATCAAATCCCATCTTACCTACTGTAAAAATACATTTGGAATATTTCCACTTCTCCAGCAGAACCCTAGTCCAAACCCAGACTTTACTGCTTAGACATATGCAAAAGGCTTCTGTCTCTACTCTCTCTCTGGACCCCTGATTCCAGTCTCTCCCCTTCCCGGAAGACAGAAGTCATTTTACTCCTCTACTCAAAAACCCTCTTATGGCTTCTCATTGCATTCAGAATATGATGTATAGACATACATAGACTTTTTATGGACCTAAGTGTTCTTTAATGACATATTCCATAGTGTATACCATGGGAATTACTATACTTTAATTTATCTATGTATTTTCTGTATTGTGCAATAAAATGTAAGTGCCATAAGAGTAAGTAATTCACATATTTTATTCAAGAAATGGTGAGTGTTCAATAAAAATGTGCTGAATAAATAAAGTATTTAATGAATGAAAGCATAAAGTTCTGCTTTACTTTCAGACATATGTTTAATTACTGGAGTAAAAGCAGGGGGAATAAAAGAAAGAAGATATTGAAGAAATCCGCTTGCCTAGAATTCCTCATGTAAGACATTCTGACAATTCTTTATCAGAGCCTAATGCTAATAACACTGTTCCTGTAGAGCTCCATTCTTCATGGTCTGTGTTTTATACATGGCAAGGGGAGAAAGGCAGCCAATCTTGCTGGCAAGCAATTCCCCTTGTACTGACCCACCTTGAGGCCAGTTATCACCCAGAGAACCCCAGCCCATGAATGGTAGGCCCGCAGTTTCAGTCAGGAGACACATAGCAGGTAGAGAAGTTCTGTTTTGCTGCTTCAAAGATAAAGGAGTATCTGAAGCAATTTTGCTTCAGATTTATGAATACCAGTCTGATATATCATCAGCGATAAATGTGGTTTGTTTTATTTTTTCTTGACAAAGCTATCCTCCTCCAGACTTGCATGAATGTCTTTAGGTTGCACCATCTTATCATTGCAAGAATGATGCAGAACTACATGGAATGCTCGTTTAAATTCCCTTCCACCATCCCATCTTCCTCCTGCTCTTCCTTCTTATGCTCACGTCCACTTCTTTTTTCCTGATGATAGGTATGAAGACACGTACGCATATGTGCAGACACACACATACACAGATAGTATAATTTAAATGGTTTATTTTGGGAGTTTGAACATGCTTTGCATGAGCATTTTGAACGTGAATTCTGACTCTGCTTATCCAGGCAATGCATACCAGGTTTCAGGGAAAGGGCATTTTAATGAAACTGTCATCTTAAGAAAGCATGTGATAGTGCTTTATTCAAACATACCTAATTCTAAAAAGGTTACGTAAATAAGCTAAGACATGATCACATTCGATTTTGCTTTTCTTTCTGCAAATGGACGTTTGGTTTGCTATTTCTCCCTTTTCATATGGGGACATACCATGAGGAGATACATGGGATTAGAGCAGAAAATTTGGAAATGGGCCAAATGTATTGAGTTACTATTCCAGTTTTCTAACCCCTTCAGAGCAAACCACTGAACATCTTATTTGATGAAATGAATATTTGCTCTCATAAGCTGACAAAGTTCAAATCATACACTTCTAGTTATTCCACAGACGAGTTTGGCATTGGGCTGATAATTACTGAGAGAATCTCTACTCTTCCTATTAATAGAATGTTAATACTTCAATTTTTATTTCCTGGACTAGAGATGCTTACAGTTTGGAGGACTTGGAGATATACATAAAAGATGACTAAGGTTAGGAAAAGGAAGCCAGATGTACACTACACTTTAAATCTTTTGTTCTCACATCCTTCTTACAGTCTTCTTCTTTGGGATGATTATTACCTCTCAAAGTTGATTTTTTTTCAATGAGTTGATATTTTTAAATGGTGCCTACATGGCATGTGGCAGAGCTGATATTCCAAAATGGCCCTAACTTGCAAACTATGTAAAAGATACTAAAAGCTCTATGGGAGTTCTGAAGTGGGGCTCCAAATGTTTTTTGATGTCTGGGTTTTAAGTTTCTCAGAATATGAGTTATGGGGGGGGATTCTAAGAAATCTTTGTGAAGAAATAAAATTTTGAATGGACTTTTAAGGAAACGTAATACTAAGCAATGCTTAAGAATGATAATAAAGGTAGGTAGAAGGGATAAGAGGAATAATATATTGGTGAGATAAAAGAAATATATTTCTAGGTAGACAAAGCCTAGACCAACTAGACCTGTGAAAAAGAATCTTTCACCTGAAAAGATAGTTGGGCTTTAGAGGTAAAAGTTTCTAGTAAATCAATCCTATAAGTATTCTGCAGATATAAGGGAGATCCTGAAGGTTTTGAGAAGGTGACATGTGCAAAGCAATGGTTTAGGATTATGCAACTGAAAATGGAGGACAGGAAAAATAAAAAAGGGAAGAATCAAGATAAAGTACAATTAAAAACCTGTCACAGGGTGGGCCATGGTGGCTCAGCAGGCAGAGTTCTTGCCTGCCATGTCAGAGATCCGGGTTCGATTTCCAGTGCTTGCCCTTGCAAAAAAAAAAAAAAAAAAAAAAAATCCCTGTCACAATAGACCAAATGTTTGCAGTCAGTGCAGTTTTGTGGGGAAAGTCTATCCAGTCATGAATAAAATATTTTTTCATTATATAAAGAAAATGTTATGTGCTTTGAAGTGGTTGCCATGTATGCATTATTTTTACTGTTTACCTAGCATTCCCTCTATTCTTGGGAGTTTGGAATGCATAAGGAATAGATATAGTCCCTGACTACCAAGAGCTTAATATGTAGTGGGAAAGACAGACAAGTAACCAGGCAATTGCAGTAGGGTTTGCTTATTGCTGTGAAAATGATAAATGCAGGGATCTACCAAAGCATGTGGGAATTCATTGCAATTGCAGTTTGACTGTGTCTTTGATGCTTAAGGTATTTGGGACTGTTTTGAGCTTGATTTTTGTTCATTTTTAACTTCCAAGTGCTTGTTGAATGAATGATATTATAAACAAATGGAATGCTGCTGCGAAAACAAAAGAGAGATCCATTTGCACTGGATGAGCAAACACTCCAGAAGTTAGGTGACTGTATTGGAGCACAGAAACCTTGTCCTTAATATAGTGATTTTCTAGAACTTTGGGAAATAATAATGATCTGATATTAGCTAATATCTATGGAGTTCTCTGTCATTCTCTCTCCTCCTTACTCTTCCCAGATGATGCATTTATTCACTCACACCCCAACCCACTTCTCCCACTCTCACTCATTTATGTATCATTTAAACTTTCTATAGAGAAAAAAAGTATTCACATGATTAAACATGTAAACTTTGCTTTCCTGATTTCAAAGCCATTAAGGATCCAAGGTGAAATTCATTCATAATCGTTCTCAGCTTAAGTTTCCTCATTCATAAGTTTAGGATAAATATGTATTTTTCCTAACGTGATGGCATATGTGAGCTGCTACCATGGCACTCAACCATGGTAAGGATTCAATCATGATTTTTCTTATTATTACATACTAGAACTGAGAATTCATTTCTCAATTTAATGTTTCTTGTCCTTTCTGAGACATGTTATGATTTATCTTTAATATTAAAAATTAATAGTAAACCTCCCTCTATGAATAAAACTGCACTTTAATGCTTTCTTTGTGCATTCAAGGTACTTAAGCTTTTCTGAATTTCACAGAAAAATATGAAGAAATTTGCATTTGCACACTGAAAACTCAAACAATTTATATATATGCATATATACATAAGCATAGACACATACACATTCCCTCTTAAGACCAACACATCTCATGTGAGAAAGAATGTTATGTCTATATTTCTAACTTATTCTCCCAGTTAGTATAACTCACAGTTAATAAATCTTAGGAACCCAGAACCGGCAAAAAAATAGATGCCAATCTTATGATCTCTGCAATTTGACCTGGTTTAGAGCTATCTATATAGTCTGTGACTTTTACCATGTCCATGCAAGAATGGGCCTTAACCCAATATTACATAGAGGGAAAGCATAGAGTAAAGGAAAGTAGAAAAAAGAATTAACAAAATATAGCATCAGAAGCATTCATCTTTTCTTTCTTTTTATAGGATGTCTTAGATGAAATGAAGACCAGTATTAGAAGCAAGTCCCCAAGGAATATAAAAATGATTAATTTTCTACAATAAGGAAGTATAGATGGGCAACATCAAAGACTGACTCTTAGTACATGTTACATTTTATAACAAATGTTATAATATTTTTATTAGGGATCAAAATACCCTGTAGTTTGCTTTAAAAATATGATGAAAGCTTTGATGTCTAAAGAAAAACCTCATCAAATCTTTCAGTTTTGTAACAGCACTAGATGAGAGCAGGTCTAGCTATTTTCCAGTTCAATAGCTTACTTTTCTTCATATATATATATATATATATATATATATATATATATATATATATATATAGTTTAGTTTGTTAAACTGTGGGAATGCAATATACCAGAAACGAATGGCTTTTAAAAAGAGAACATGTTAAGTTGCAAGTTCGTGGTTCTAAAGCTATGAAAATGTGCAAATTAAGGCACCAAGAAGAGGTTACCTTCCCTGAAGAAATGTTACCATCCAGAACACCTCTGTCAGCTGGGAAGGCACTTGTCTGGTATCTTTGGCTTCTGGACACCTCCGCAGCTGGGATGGCACATGGTGACATGTCTGCTAGCTCTCTCTCCTGGCTTTTCATTTTATAAGGATTCTCTGGAGATGTTTTCCTTCTGTATCTGCAAGTTCTCTGGCTATGTGGGCTCTGTAGGCATTGAAGCTTTTTCCAAAATGGTTCCCTTGTAAAGGGCTTCAGTAAAAGACCCACGTTGAATGGGTAGAGACACATCTCCATGGAAACCACCTAATTGAAAGGTGGCCACCTAATTGAATGGTAACCCACAAGTTGGTGGGTCATATCTCCATGGAAACAACTTAATCACAAGATCACACCCAGGCTGCATTGATGGTTAAGTGGTAGAATGCTCACTTTCCATGTGGGAGACCCAGGTTTGATTCCCAGACCATGCACATAAAAAACAAAAAGCAAAAAACCAAAAGATCACACTGAGCAATATTGAATCAGGGTTAAAGAACATGGCTTTTCTGGGGTATGCAACAACTTCAAACCAGCACATATATATATGCTTTAATTTGGTGCTTTCTTTTCAGATTGGAGAAGAATTTAGATTTAAAAGCAGTGACTCTTTATCTTTGTGGGGTATCTACTCCTATGAGTATGTATGAGAATTATGGACTCCTCCCCAGGAAAAATATGCATATGAACACACACTCAAAATATCTGGAGTTCAAGATCACTATTTCCCCCTTTTCATAAGTGCTCTCATTAAGTCATGAGCCTCTGCTTTTGTGAATAATATTGCCTTACAGATCCAAACAACTGTCCCTAGAAATCCCAGATTTTACTTCTCATTCTACTGCACAAAACAATCAAAACAGTTTGTGGAACGTAAAGGATGATTGATTCATAGAGGTATAATTTTATCTGCTTTGCTAATTCTGAAGAAAACAGGGCAAACTTAATCATTTTAAAAGGCTTTTTTAAAAAAAGTTGTGCTCCTGGAAAATTCTTTGTGTTTCCTGTTGGAGGTGCACTTTAGACTTGTAGGGGCTTTTTAGAGATAAGACTGAGACACTCCAGGGGTTGTACAAAAAAATGAACTTTGATATTAATTGTATATGAAACCTAGCAATGGGTCAGCCCCAAACATAATAAAAAATGGGAAACTGACAATAGAGAAAGTTGGCCAAAGCAAACAAGGCCCTACTACTCCCTTCTGACTCTCCTGGAGTCCATGGTGTACTGTCAACATCACGGTCGGCTGAGCAAAAATTCTTAGGATGTGAGCCCTCCCAAGAAGGCCATGAAAGAGCCACAGATCTCTAGCTTGATGAAGCCAGAGAAGTTGAAGAGCTGGCAAAGCCAAAGAATGTTCTCTTTGTGCCACCATTTTTCCTATTCTCTTCATCCCAATTCTCATTGTCACAAGATGAGACATGGTTTCTGTCCAGGGAGGGCTACAGCATTTGCAGGTGGCTCTACCACCTGTGACCATGAAAATCCAGCCAAAACAATTCTCTCTCTGGATTGCCCGGCTGGGGATTTGGATAAATAATAAGAGATGACTCAGAGAGAGGAGAGGAAGTGAGACTCTATTTTGAAAGTGGGGAGAGAGTAGAGGGGGGCAGTGAGTGGCAAATAATACATGGGAATAACTCTCTTCTCTTGCCTCCCTTCTCCTGATTCTGTTGCATGATGGATGGTTAATGAGATAAAGGTACTTCACTCTAAATTGCACAATTCTATTAAGAACAAATGTTTAAGACCTGGGATTTGTATGTTTTGCTTTTATTTTATTTTCAAGACTGTGTCTACTTCACTCAATTTCTCACTGAATCTTTCTCCAGGGCTTTAAATTTAATACTTCCTGTCAGAAAGAATTTCCTACTTCTCCCTTCACTGGGATGATGCAGACATCTAAAAAAGGAGAGGAAAAAAAAAGAAAGACATTTGATCCTCATGCTAAAAGATGAACAATGAGAGCTACTTTTTAAAAAAAAATTACATGCTTATTACATGCCATATATTGTGATACACATTTTCAGGAATATATTTAATTCTGAAAATGACTTTTGTAATAGTACTTTGGGTTGAAGAATGTGAGACTCAGAGGTAGAAAATAACTTAAGGGTGCACAGGTGGTTCAGTGGTAGAATGCTCACCTTCCATGAGCAAGACCCAGGTTCAATTCCCGGACCATGCACCCCCCAAAAAATGACTTGAAAATTTTCATTTGTGAAATAAAAATAAATAGAATATACATTCCTAAGAACCAAAACTTAGGGATCATACACTCTGTGCAATGTCTGGCACAAATACTTTGCATATAGTGACATTTTTATCATCACCACAACTATATGCAGTGCGTCCAATTATTATTCCCCTTTTAACATATGATGAAATCGAGACACAGAGAACTCAAAATCATGTTGATAATAAGGAGGGAAAGGAAACACAAAAAGACATCCAAACTCTGGCAGTCTGGTTTCAGAGCCCTCGCTCTAAAACTTGACATTTAGCTGCTTTCTCAGACAAGACAGCACCTGGAACATAAATCCCGAGCAAATATGGGTGTGATGATGATTGTAGCAGGGGAAGCTAGCTGTTAACATTTATGATTTCCCTTCTATAGTAGAGAACTGTCTCTGGGAAGAGGCTTCCCAGACAGGAGCTGAATTTTTCAGCCCTCTTCAAGGTGAAAATCTTACCCAAAATATGTGAACAAAGGTAAACCGACCAGCAGAATTAAGAAATAGGTGGGCCTTCTCTACGTGGTCTTCCCAATTCTGGCTGTTGGTTGCAGAAGACTCTGAGTTCTTAGAGAATGATGGAAACATGAAATGCAAAGAGGCTGAATTCTTGAATATTTACCTAGTTGAGAAAGCCAGCATCCAGGATTGCCTACTTTGGACAGTTGTGTGAAAAAGAAAGGAACTTGTATTAAGTGACTGAATTTTAGCATTTATTAGCAGGAGCTCCTAATTTAACCTTAACTAACGTGATGATGATGATGATTAAAATAAGTGATAATGTTTCTCAAGCACACACATTTATTAAATAGTAATGTCAGTATTCTAACCTAGATAAGAAATCTATCTAATGGTTTTGCTTATGCAACAAACAGCCCTAATATTTCAGTTGTTTATAAAAATACATTTCTTATTCATGTACACAAGAACCGAAGTTGGGTTGCACTAGTCTGGGTTGGTCTAGGCTAGGCTGGCCTCGGCTTTGCTCCCCATGTCTTCACATTTCAAAACCAAGCTAAAAGGTTACCTACTATCTGGGCACCATTTTCTTATGGGCAAAAGCAAGAATGAGAGAGATAGACACACACACACAAGCACATTTAGAGCTGTGGCTCATATGGGGCATATGTTATATGTGCTCATATTTACTCGTCCACAGAAAATCACATATTAAAGCCTAAAGGCAAATTGGGCAGGGAAGTATACTCCAACTACCAGAAACATGGCCAGTACTGGGAAAGACTGACTGTGAACCTGTAATACAGTCTATACATTCTTTAAACTACAATGTTTATGAGTGGTTATGGGAGAAGAGTTTCAACATCATCATATTTTCCTCCTAAAACTGTTTAAGTAATAGTGTGCCCAATTGACCTAAAGAAAAGGCTATTTATTACCTATAGGAAGGACACATATTGACAACACAATTTTGAGATGGATTATTGTGAGTAAGATTAGGATATTTGTGAGGTGGTATCAGAGCCATCATAATAAAAACGAATGTGTTTTTTTTACTTCTGCAAAATTTCATTAAAGTCGCTAAGAGTAATTTTTGTACTCTCAAATCTGTGCTATTCTATATGTGACTACACCTACTCACTTAAGATTCTCTGAATAGATATGCACTTGAAAAAATGCCAATGTTGTAATTGAGATATTTATATCCATCATTCCCACTCCAACCAGACCCCTTAATCAAAACTCGCCTTCTCTTTCATCTTCTCTTCACAATACCTGTCTATAAGAACACAGATATCTTCTTTGAAAACCAGGTAGTGAGCCTGGCCACCCATGGTTGAAGCCAATCTACTAGATTATCAGGATATTTTCAAAATGTACAATTGTTTGCGGAAGTTCAATCTGGAATATGCTTCACTTTCACCTCAATTTAAGAGTACTGTGTGTGTGTGTGAGAGAGAGAGACAGAGACAGAGAGAGACAGAGAGAGAGAGAAAGAGAGAGGGAGAGAGAGAGAGAGAGAGAGAGATTTTCTGCCCTAAATTTGACTTATTGAATAATTTCTTCTAACCAATTATATTAACCTACCAATGGATAATTGGATTAATTTTCCACTTTTCACTAGGAAATGCAGAATTGGCCTTATATAGAAGATATTTAGATATTGTATAATTATAAATTCACCTGAAAAGTCATGAAACAATTAAACATGTCAAGAATAAATAGTTAAATGTTTTTAATTGGTTTGCTTATATTAGGGAGGAGGAGGGGCACACAGGCTCAGTATTTAGTTTAAAAATATTACATAGAGAGTTCACTAAATTCATCCTAACAACTGCATATTACTGTAGATGCTATAATTACAACCTGCTCATAAGATTCAGTGCTATTAAATGGTAGTAGCATTTCTGTCCATGAAACTACAGTACACTTCTATTTAGGTCTTCCATAGTTTTTTTGAATTGTCTCATTGGAAAAAAGATCCTTCTTTCTGTGATTCTCTTATGCACCCTCCTATTCATGAGGCTGTGATTAGAAGCACAATCATAATTATAATAATATTAATAATAATATTAATACATGATCTCTGCCATCTAATAGGTGATGGGGTAATCTGAATTATATAAGATGGACCTACTCCTGGTGACATATTAGAGAACTGAGGCAGCTTCAAAACCCTGGCAGACACATATTAATGAATAGAAATAAACTATTTACATTATAGTTCAGAACATATACAATGCAGCATTTATCTCCAGGCCAAAGGCTTAACAAGGGATTAGGCAATTAGGTCTGTTTCTAAGGACAAGATCAGTGATCTCAATCTGGAATGCGATAGAGTAAGAGAGCCCTCTTTTTCTTGTTTCATAAATTGGACTAGAGCCTAAGGACTTAATTCTAGAATAACATAAAGCAAATGCTCATAACTTTATTAATGAGGTTTATGAGGAGAGACTACAAATTTCTTTCATGCCAAGCAACTTCACAAGACAAAACAAATATATGAAATGAAGAAAACATGATAAAAATAAATGATATATTCATCACAATAAATAAGAAAAGAATTGATGCTGTAAATCCAAACACTCATGATAAAACAGTCTACATTGTTTATATCCATACAAAATTAGAATCTAAATACTCAAAAATAGGGAAAAGTTACTCAAAATGTATAAATCCAAAAAAAATTCTATAGTAGTAAGTTATTAATACAATAAACATTTGGTATATGACACATTGTGTAAGTAGAGCAATTCCGACTATTAAAATATACCGACTAATTTAAAATGAGAAAAAATATGTAAAATATTGATATTACATGTTTTTGAGTGATAAGAGCATTAAATTTTACTCTTATTTAACAAATAATATACTTAACTAGGTGACAGGAATGATTCTAAGCATGTTGTGGAGAATTAATTGATTTAATTCTCCAAATAATTTTACAGGAAATGGCCTATGCATTAGTATTGCTGTATACAATGTTACCACACTCTTATTATTCTAAGAGAACACACACTGAGCTGGATTGAAAGGATTACGTGCCCTAGAAAAGCCATGTTTTAATACTGATTCATCTTGTGGCTCTTTTAATCTTATTCAGTACTGTAGGTTGGAAACTTGATTAGGTTATCTCCACACAGGAAATGTGACTCACACAATTGTGGGTATTAACCTTTGATTAGAGAGAGATGTGACTCCACCCATTCCAGGTGGGTCTTGAGTAGTTTACTGGAATCCTTTAAAAAAGGAAACATTTTGGGAAAGAGATTTGAGAACCACAAGAGCCCATGCAGCCAAAGACCTTTGGAGTTGAAGAAGGAAAACGTTCATGAAACAAGAACTTGGAGAGTAAGCTAGCAGCCATCATCATGTTCACCATGGCCCTTTCCAGCTGAGGGAAAAACCTGAACTTCATCGGCCTTTCTTGACTGAAAGTAACCTCCTGCTGGTGTCTTAATTTGATAGACTTACTTTAATTGGGACATTTTCACGGTCTTCGAACTGTAAACTTGTAACTTAATAAAGCTATTATAAAGCTATTCTGTTTCTGGTATATCACATTGCAGCAAACTAGAAAAAATATTTATTATGGCACAATTTGTTAATTAGTATTCTGGGCATGACCTTTGCTGGGTCTTCTGTTTAGGATCCCCTACGCTGTAATCATGATTTGTGGATCTGGGTTCTCAACTGGAGGCTCAACTAAGGGAAGCATCTGCTTCCGAAGTTAATCAGATTATTTGTGGCCTTATCACTGAAGGTCCTGGCTCCTTACTGCCTGTCAGTGGGAGGCTGCCCCTGCTCCTAGAGGACATCTGTCTGCCATGTAATTTTCACCCTAGGTAGTGCAAAACATGGCTGTTGGCATCTTCAAGTTCAGCAGGAAATCTCCCTTATTCAAGTCTGCTAAAATAGCATCTTATGGAATTCAATGGGATTATGGGGTTGACATACTATTTCCTTTGCCATTTAATGTAACCTAATCCAGAGAGTGACATTTTATCATCTTGCTGTATTTTATTAATTAGAATCAAATCACAAGTTCTGCTTTGCTCAAGACAAAGGACTCATACAAGGACATGACTCATTGGAAGTCACCTTAGATTGCATATGCTGTTCACTGTTTTTATTATCATTTTGTATATGCAGAAATTGAGGCTCACTGAGATTAAGTAGCTTGTGTATGGTCAAAAATTAGTAGATTGCAAAGTTATGATTTGAATCCAATCAATTTGGCTCTACGGTTGAGGCTCTTAACCACCGTGCCATGATTCTCAGGAATAATCTTATTTTTCTAACATTCGATATCAAGTTGATATGTATTTTTCAAATGTTTCCTAGGTGTTAGGTACTACGATAAACATTGAAACACAGTTGCATAATAGACACGATCCTTACCCTCAGAGATTTTATCATCTAGTGGCAATTTGCTATGTGCAAATGGGCAGCAAATAGAAGATAAGGAAAATGACTCTGTGCTGTGAAACCCTAGAGAAGGGACACTTAACATAGAATTCAAGAATCAGAGAAGACTTCCAGGAACAAAGTGGCATCTAAGTGAAGCCCTGAAGGATGATGTTTTAGTTTGCTAAAGCTGAAAAATGCAACATACCAGAAGTGTCTGGCTTTTACAATGGGAATTTATTAACTTAAAAGTTTATAGTTCTGAGGCCATGAAAGATGTCCAAATCAAGTCATTAAAAGGATGATAACTTCTTCCTGAAGAAGGTCTGGCAATCCTGTACTCCTCTGTTACATGGGAAGGCACATGGCAGTGTCTGCTGGTCCTTCTCTCCTGGGTTTCATTGCTTTCAACTTCTGGCAGCTTTGTCTGCAGCTTTCTTTCTGAGCTTCTGTGTCTTTTCCCTTTCAGTTTCTCTGGGATTTTTTTTCTCTATCTTCTCTCAGTCTTTTATCCTCTTATAAAGGACTCCACTAAGAGGATTATGATTCACCCTGAACGAGGTAGATCAAACTTAAATTCTTACTCATTAAAAAATCCTACACATCCACAGAATGGATTAAATTGAAGAACATAATCTTTTCTTGGGTACATAATGGCTTCAACCATAACAGATGGGTAGGAAATGAGAAGGAGGATGGGAAATGAATGAATGTAGTAAGTGGGTAAAGTACTTTCAGAGATGGAAAACATACCTTTGGGGGTTCTGCAGCTAGAGAGAACACTACTACGTCAAGGAATTAAAAAAGTATTTCTACAGCTTCAACCAAAGAGTATAGCATATAGGAGAAGGATACTGTTAGAAAATAGAAAACTCTTCAGACTAGGAAGAGACTTATTAAGGGATTTAACTCCATGGGAAGCCATTAAAGAACTTTGGACAAAAAAAGTGAGTTCTCAATTGTGTGAACATTACAGTGTCTGTATATGGAAAACTATACTGAAGACAGAGGTCTCAGCTAGAAAATAGCTGCAATAATCCAGGTAAAAGATCACAGTGATTTGGACCACAGTAGTGAGAGTTAGAATGGACATAAGTAGATACATTAAAGGGGTATCTAGATATTTTTTGCCTTCTTTACACTTTTGCATATTTTTAACATTTTCTTCAATAAACACAACTCACTTTTAATGTCAGAAAAAATGTAATTCTAATGCAGACATTTCTCTAAAACACAGTTTGCCACTAATGTTTCTTTTAGAGCCATATCCATTTACTCTTAAAGGTACCTTTTATTACTTTATAGCCTACACACTTAAAAATCCTTCCCTACCTTTTTCTCTGAAAAGCTTAAGATTTCTACTCAGGAAAAACTGATAAAGGGTGCAAATTAGGTAGTTTGAAATACTGTGCATCAATGAGAGGGAGGGATAAGGGGTCTGGGATATATGAGTTCTTTTTTTATTAATTTCTTTTTCTGGTGTGATACAAACAATGTTTAAAAATGATCATGGTGAAAAATACACAACTATGTCATGATATTATGAGCCATTGATTGTATAATAGGTCTGCACTGTATATATGCAGATATTTCTCAATAAAACTATTTTTAAACAAGAAAAACTGCTTTGTTAATTTTAATAGTTTCCCTGCCAGGTAGAGAGATTTAGAATTACTTTTCTATTTTTATCAGTAGGAAATCAAAAGTCCCAAGAATATATCTGGCTCATCAGGGTCAAACAACGTGTGAATGCCCAAAACCAGGCAGCAGATCTTATATTCCAGCAAACCGAGCTGTCATAACAGTTAAGAAGAAAGAGTAGGCCACACTCTGAAAATCTCATGCTTGTCCTCTCCCCAGCAGGTCAAAGAAATATGATGTGAAAAGCATGGCACAGAAAATCTCAAGTTCTGTGTTTGGAAGCATTGGCTGCATTCCCATCATCTCAGGAAGTTCTATTGACCAACCGTAGTGTATACATTTTCATCAAGTTTTGCAACAACTCAGCTAGAGTTTAAATTCCTTTTCTCAAGTGGCATTAAGACTTAGAGGTTTTTGGAAACTTTGTCTATTAAAAAACTATGTTCAGTCCACCACACTATCCTGAAGTTTAGGGAGACGTAGTAGATTAGACAATGGCTACCCAAAGTTATCAAGCCCTAATCCCTAGAATTTATAAAAGTTATCTTATTTGGAAAAGATTATTTTCAGGATGTGAAATCACCCTGGATTATCTGGGTAGGTTCCGAATCTAATGAAGTGTCCTTTATAAGAGAGAGGAAAAAGAAGATGACAGAGACAAATAAAGGAGAAGGCCATGTGAAGGTAGAGAAGCTGTCAGAAAGTAGAAGAGACAATGGGGTGAGCAGAGGGAGTGCAGTCCTGGCAACACCTTGATTTTGGACTTCTAGCCTCCAGAACTATGAGCGAATAAATTTGTGTTGTTTTAAGCCAATGAGTTTATAGTGACGTGTTACAGCAGACCTAGGAAACTAATACAGGAGGAACAGGGACGTGGTAAAGCTCTAATGCAATTTGTGCAAATTAGAAAAGGGCTCACTTTTTAATGGACAGCACTCCATAGACAGCCAGTATGGAGAGAAAGCATCTGGGTTGGATTCCAACCTCTTCTGACCTTCTCAACCGGTGACTTCATGGAGTGAATGACCTGCACTACTGTATGAGAATGCACCAGAGAGTAAAACTCTGGGTTCACAGAAAGTCAGGATACCAAGAAAAAAAAAAAAGAGTGGCAAAATGAAAGTCAGGTGGCACGAAGGCCACGCTCCACAGATAATGATTATAATTTTCACTTCAGAGTGCTTCTGAGAAATGCTTTATGTGAATTATCTCCATGCCTCTCACAATACCTGTGTGTGTATGTGTGTGGGGGGGGAGTAGAGTGGGGAGCTGGTGAGCATTAACCCCATGACCTCAGAGCTCTGGTGGGTGCCCTCAGACTGCTAATTTCCAAATCCTCTCTGCTTCCTGTCAATGCAGGGTTGACTAGGCAGACTCATTTTATTCTACAGAGAGTGTAATTAGGCATTTCTTTTAGGAAGCCTATCAAGTCTAGATTGATTAAGACTGCTTTCAGAATGATATTTAATTGGGATAATGGTTTAAATTGGCTATTGATGGGGGAAGATTTGATTGTGACTAGCTTAATTCCTTCTGGATGAGAACAGGAAGTTTTCTCGAGCCAAAACTTAGTTCTCTGAATAATTTGAAAAAAAAAAATATATATATATATATATATAGCATGAAAATTAGCCCTTGAGATAAAGCTCAACTAAGGTGAGCAAAGAATTTAGCCAAACCATTAGAATGTAAACTCTCTAAAGGATAAACACTCTAAGTGAAATGGTGATCCATTTCCATGGAGTCTGCTGTGAATTTCATGCTAATTTTGCACTTCCTTAACATACTCTAAGGACAAGAAGCAGGCGTGAGCAAAGTCAGCAGGAAAAAACAAGTCCTGAGTCCTGCCAGGGACAGGGCTAGGCACTTCATCCCTCTGATAACACACTGCTCTTACCAGGAACTATTATCATCCTCATTTAGAAAGGTTCTGAGAGATCAAATTATTCATCCAAGATCATATGATGAGTCGGTGGTGATTGGAAGGGTGGCTTCCAATCCCCGATTCCTGGAAGTTTGAAGTTAAACCACTCATTCAGGAACTAGTTCATAAATACCTACCTTGAACTAAACACTCATTTTTGTTCAACTGAGGGAATACCACCAGTGACTGAATAAGAAAGTAAATGAATAGCCTGTCTGGGCATGGACGAAATCAAATGTCTCAAACACACACTTTTCTTGTCTTCATGCTCTCCACTCCTTTCCCAATGGGGCCATGAACTCAAATAAGAGCCTGTTGAGTAAGTTTCCCAGAAGCTGTCCTATAAGCAGATAAGGGCAATATGAAGAGTGGTTTGTTTCTATCTAAGGAGTCACAAGTTTGGCTTTTTAAATGGACTGTTAATAATCCTCTGTTGTCCACTTCTCCAATCATCCATCTATTTGCTAATCATTGGAGCTCTGGGATAACAGGCACAACTTCTTATCAGAGTGTCCATTTCTTTTTTTTTTTTTTTTTACATGGGCAGGCACCAGGAATTGAACCCAGGTCCTCTGGCATCACAGGCAAGCATTCCTGCCTGCTGAGCCACTGTGGCCCGCCCAGAGTGTCCATTTCTGTGGTAGGACTGCCTAGGGTTGAGTCCTGGCTCTGTCTCCCAACAGGTGTGACTTAGTTTCCTTATCTGCAAAATGGAACTGATGACTCAATCAGTAAGCTCAGGGAAAGTGTTCAAGACAGGACCTGGGAAATAACAAAGGTTCATAAATGTTAGCCATTAATACTAATTATTATTCCTTCACGATAAGTTATGGTGAAGGAAATAGGAAGCAGGTAAGGTAGGATCCTTAGGATGAAGGCCTGAGGCTTCATTCTATCCTCTACTTCCTCCCCAGGTAGTCATTCCTTTACCTCTCTCTTGCATATGTGTCTCCAGCCCACATGCTGTAGTCTTCCTCTCATCACACTTGGGGAGCCCTTGCCCTTCAGTTTGAACTTCAATAACCTTGGGTTCTTGCTTTGCCTTTTAATGCCTGTGAAGTCTTTTGCAAGTTTTTCTAACCATCTGGGCCTCAAGTTTTCTCGTGTATTATCCTCAAAATGAGGATAATAACTCCATCACAGTATTGTCACCAGGGTTAATAATTGATAACACTAATATTTATTGGTAACTTACTTATATAAAAGACTAGAGGAAATATTTTATGAGGATACTTTCTTCATTCTGCATAACAATCGTATCCAGTAGGTTTTCTTTAAAATAAAAAAAGAAAACAAGTTATTTTTTAATAGATGAAGAAATTGGGGCTTAGTGATTGAACAGGAATTAAGATGGAGCATGAAAAAACTATGCAAAATTAAAAAATAGGGCGGGCCGCGGTGGCTCAGCGGGCAAAGTGCTTGCCTGCTATGCCGGAGGACCTCGGTTCGATTCCCGGCCCCAGCCCATGTAACAAAAACGGAGAAACAGTATACAATAAAACAAGAAAATGTTTAAAGATGTTTCCCTTTCTTCCTTCCTTCCTTCCTTCTATCCTTCCTTCCTTCTCTCTGTCTTTCCTTTAAAAAAAAAAAAAAAAAAAAAAAAAAAAAATAATGTAAGTAATATGGCAAAAGAAACCATGACACAATATCTCCTCAAGGGCCTGTGAAATTGCAGTGGTTGCATATAATTTCCAAGAGGCATTATAATTTAAATTGTTCCTTAAAGGACCTCAAAGACTTTGGTCAGCCAAGATAGCAGAGGGTACATATTTCACATGGCTACATCCTCACACATATTTTTCAATACTCAATTTTTTAAAAAATAGATAGATATTTCTTAAGACTGAGGAATGTATTTTAATTAGTGGCATTTCTTTTTTTCCTCTAAATATCTATGATCAAAACATTGATTTTTCTGTTTGTTTTTGTTGTTGTTTTTCTTTTTCCTAATAATTAATGTTGCTGAAACATAAAAACTGATATTATTCAGGTAAATCCACTGGGAGTTATTTGCCTCAATTTCCTTCCAATAATGAAAAACAGTCTTAGCTTTGAATTAATTGAAGAGCCAGAACTGCATTTCAGTGTATGTCAGAATCCTCTGGGATGGAGTCAGGAGACCTGGATTCAAATCTTTCCTTTTCCACTCACTAGTTATGTGACTACAATCAAGTATCGAGTCACCTGGGCATCAGTTTCTTCAGCTGTGAAACGAAAACATTCCTGTGCAACTTACAGGGTTGATTTCAGACTTAAGTAAAGAGAAACTATCCTGACATTTTGAATATTCTCCACTGAAGTTCTTTTATGGTTTTCTAGGTTGTCTTTAAGGCCATCAAAAGGATTAAGCCTCCTTTCAATATCTTTGTTTTCTTAGGGCTATGGGCAGCATCAATCTGTTGTATGAATACCTGATAAAATGGTTACGGTATATCTGTTGGGACTCTCCAGAGAAACAGGATAAAAAGATAGACAGATGATAGATAGGTGATGGAAGGATAGATACACAAACAGATGATAGATAGATAGATAGATAATGAATATAGACATTTGTTATAATGAATTAGCTTATATGACCATGGGGTTGGCAAGTCCATAGGGCAGGCTGCAAGTTGAAAACTCTGATAATGGTGATATTGAAATTTTTAGTCCAAATACCCAAGAGCAGCTAGCTGGGTGGAAAATCTGGCAAGAGGCTATTGTTAGGCTAACCCCACCACCACCACCACCCCATGAAGTAACCAACCCTTAGCAAACATTCCAAGGAACTTCCCCCATCCATAACTTCCAGGAGGCCCCTTGCAAAACCAAACCTGCCCCAGCTCATCTGGCAGTTGCATGATTATCATTGCATCCACACCCTGTCTGCAACAATCTTGCAGTAGCTCCCCTTATCTGACACCAACCCACTGGCAGTTACAGCCCCCATAGCTACAGCTTGTGATTACTCCCCACTTAGACCCTACTTCTAAACCAACCAATAAAAACCTGCCAACTACCCATGTTCAAACTAAACTTCCCACCAACCATCCTGTATAAGCTGTACCTTTAACCCTGCTCAGGCTGTTGCCATCGTAGGCTTCAGCCCACTTGCACACAGCTCTGCAATAAAGCTCCTTTGATTGAGTTATGGTCTCTTCTCCTTCTTCCTGGTGGAAAAACCTATCATTTTGGTGCTGAAACCTGGGACCAGGAATGGAGAAGAACCCCTCATTGGAGGGAATGGAACCCATCTTTCTGACTTCAGCACCAACACCAGCAAATCATCTTTGGGTATGGAGAAAACAACCTCCCCTTTTCTATCCAGCACTCTTTTTCCCCTGTCCAGGACAACGCATCTCAACATCCCAGTGCTGGGGGAGAGCTGCCCCTGCTAGGGGCCCAGGACCCTAGGAGAGAGTGAGATGGTGATGCCTCCATCCACTCCTCCATTTACTCACTGGGGTTTAGAGATTCTCAAGGGAGGACTGCCCTCTTGATTGTTTCTAAGTTGTCTAGGAGCAAGAATTTCTCCTTACCCTATCCACCATCATGGGAAACGGCAGTCATGACTTCTCCATGACACCCCTTTGGGTTGCTTACTTTAAAATCTTTATGTCCTTAGTCTTGCTGCTGATTAAAGACCTAAGAGATTAATTTTCTATTGCAATACTGACTGGCCACCGTATAAATTAGATATTGGGTCAGTTTGATGAAAAATGGAACCCTTGATACACAAATTCTTCTAGATTTTGACAATTACAGCTGCCATCTCAACAAGTGAAGTGATGTTCCATATTCTCCTTAATCCCCCTCCCCCCCCCCATCCAGCAATATTGAATGAGGATTAAGGGACATGGCTTTTCTGGGGTCCACCACAGATTCAAACTGGCATACCCTCTCATGAGTGGGACTCTTAAAACCAACTATTTCTCCTTAAAATACCTCCATTTACCAGTTGAAAAGCCAAATGGGACATATCAGCCAGTTCAAGACTTCTGCATCATTAATCAGGCTGTTCCTTTCTACCCCATTGTCCCAAACCCCTATACACTCTTGTTGCTAATTCCAACTAACACTATTACTTAGTCCTAGGCCTAATAGTTGCCTTCTTCTCCATCCCTTCGCATCCCAATTCCCAAAATCTGTTTGCATTTGCCTGAACTGATTCTAACACAGGCATTTCTCAACAATTAAACTAGACAGTTGTCCTGCAGGGGTTCAGAGACAGTTCTCATTTATTCAGATAGACTCTAGCCTGCGACCTCAGAAAAATTAACCTCTTTCCTTCTACCCTTGTGCAATATGTGGATGACCTTCTTCTAAGCAGGCCTTCCTTCCTAAACTCCCAACAGCATACTATTAACCTTCTCAACCACTTAGGAGGCCTCAGATATTGTATAACAATACAAAAAGCCCAGATCTCATTTTCCCTAACTCCCTTTGAAAAAGCAATGGTACCTGACAGACAAACCCTAATCAACTCTATGCCAACCCCCACAATGAAACAAAACCTCCTTTCTTTCTTCAGGCTAGCCAGATACTTCAGGAACTGGGTCTCCAACTTCAGACTCCTAGCCAAGCCTCTACATACAAAGCAATAAAGGACTCTACCATCTAACAAACAAATTAGCAGTTTCTTTAAAGCAGACCCTCATCAGTGATCCAGCTCCCACTTTGCCTAACCTTAACAAGCCCTTCACCCTTTATACCGATAAGAGGCAGGGAAATTGCTCTAGGTCTCCTAGGACAAAAATCTGGCCAAGATTTAAGTTATAGCATACCTATCTGAACAATTAGACCCTACAGCCAGAGGGTAGCTTACGTGATTTAGAGTACTAGCCATGGCAACTGTCCTCACTACTGAAACTTAAAAACCAACTTACTTCCAGCCCATCACATTATACTTTTCCCATATCATCACGGATCCTATGTATAACCAGACAGAAAAATTCTTACACCCCTCCCAACTTCAACAAGCATTCCTTACCTTACCGCAAGCTCCCCACCTTGCTGTCTCCCACTGTTCTACCATCAACTCTGCCACTCTCCTTCCACTTCCTACAACTGTGCATAATCCGTATTCATGCCCTGAAATCCTCTCTAACTTCCTCTCCCCTTTGCCACCTATCTCAGAAACACCTCTACCTAAACTTCATGAAACCTGGGTTATTGATGTAGTTGCTTCATAAACACAGGAAAAAAGAGAGCAGGATATGTGTTGTCTCACATACACAAATAATAGAAGCAAAGCCCCTTCCCCTGGGAACAGCCTCCCAGCAGGCCAAGTTAATCGCACTAGTATGAGTCACTAGCTCAAAAGAAAAGCATCAATATATACACTGACTCTCATTATGCTTATTATGTCCTGCACTCACATGCAACCATTTGGGCAGAAAGAGAGCACCTCATGAGTAAAGGGTCCCCCATTACCAATGCTGACCTAATTACTAATCTCTTACAAAAAGCCCAAGAAATAACTCAAATGGCAGTCACCCACTGTAAAGGATTTCAGGGGTCCTCCTCTGACATTGTCCAAGGAAACAAAAAGGCCAATAAAGTAGCAAAAAAGACTGCAAACATGGAGATACCAGAAAACCAATTCCTAGCCATCCCTACTATTGTCCCTAAATACACACCTAAAGAAACACAATCTCTAAAAGAGGCAGGCACAGTATGGGAAGGAGTATGACTAACATTAGAAGGAAGGTTACTTTTCCTTACCTCACAACACAAGCAAATTCTCTAACAGTTTCACACTGCCTTATGTGTAGGAGTCAATACACTCTCAAAATTCATCATACTTCTAATTATATGCGCTAGTTTAACTTTAGCCCTTCAAAACATTACTTACCAGTGCTTTATCTGTAGCCGAACTTCTCCTCAAGGAAGAAGCAAACCTATGCTTTCCTTCCCCACACACCAAGCTAGGGGGCAGGTACCTGGACAAGATAGGCAAACAGATTTCACTCATATGCCCCTGTTCACCTTCAAGATATCTATCTACTCACTCTAATAGACACCTTTTCAGACTGGATAGATGCCTTCCCGGCAAGGTCTGAGAAAGCAGTAGAAGTAACCAAAGTCCTCACTGATAATATTATTCCATGCTTTGGCCTACCTTCCACCCTGTGGTCAGACAACAGTCCAGCCTTCATTTCTTGGTTACATAAAAAGTCACCCAGGCCTTAAAGATCCAATGGCATCTATATATTCCCTATCATCTCCAGTCATCAGGAAAGGTAAAGAAAGCCAACTCCATCCTCAAAACACACCTGACTAAGCTAAGCATAGAAACAAAAGAAACTTGGCTCACTCTACTTTCACTAGCTCTTGCATGCATTCATAACACCCTATGAGCTCTCTCCTTCCTTACCTCCTTTGCACTTATGTATGGGAGACCCTTCCTCCTAGGAAATTTCCCTCACCTTCCTTCCCTTTAAGAGGCCATATCCCAACCCTTAACCTTACCCAGCACCTCCTTAGACAACATGCAGACAAAGTTTTTCCCAAACCCCAGATGTACTCCCACTAATACCCCCTCTTGAGCCCAGAGACTGGGTCCTACTAAAAGACCACCAAACTGAAAAACTATTAGAACCCCAATGGTCAGGCCCCTATCAACTTCTTCTTATACCCCCATGCAGCAAATGATGTGGACTGGCTCTCTGGTTCCACACTTCTAAACTTAAGAAAGTACCATCTGACAGTGAAGATTCCAAAGGCTTCTGGAGCTGGTTCCACACTTCTAAACTTAAGAAAGCACCATCTGACAGTGGAGATTCCGAAGGCCTCTGTTCCAGAAGTGCACCAGTTGCACCACTGGAACTAAAGCTGTCACAAATTCCAGAGGAAAGAGAACCCCATGCATTAGAGATGTGAGTCTCTACCACAATATAAAACCCTCACACCTTTGACTCCCAGTGCCTGCCCATGTAAAAACAAAACAAAACAAAACAAAACAAACAAAAAAAACCCTCACACCCCATACCACCCCTCTTCTGTGGCCATTGACCAAGTATATACATTCTTACTTTTCTTCTCTCTTCAATAATCTTCATTATCTATTTTACTCTTACACAACTCTGTGTCCTCCCCAAAGGGTGGAATCACTTTTTATGCCCCCCCCCAGTAATTTCTGACACCTTCTACTCTGTAGTTCTTAATTTCTTAGCTCAAATCTCTCTTGTACCATGCACAGAATGGCTTCTTAATCTTTCTCTGGAAAGGGTACCTACAGGATGACCTACTAGATTTCACCTGGGAGCAAATTACTGAGTGGCTTAAAATATGAAATCAATATAATACAAATAATGAAACTCCTTATTACACTAACTGATACCACACCCTATCACCCTTTGATCTCCACTCTTCAAGGTGTTGCCCAAATAGCTAATCAAACCAATTCCCGATCTGTCCAAATGCCATCACACCACCTCTATCCCTTTCTGTCTTCCCCTTAAATCCAGAAACTCTTCTCACCATAACATCTCAGTACCATGGATTTAGAATTCCTTTCAGTAATAGAACACTCCCAGGAATAAACTTCCCTCTACTAGGGATGGACGGCCTTCAAACACAAAGTTTTCCAGAAACTCCCATACCAAAATGGACCACAACCAACCTACTGGATAAAGTCTGACTCTGCTTCATACATTTATCTCAGGGTCCCAAAGCTACTCTGTTAGGACACCTAGATACAACATATTGCAATCATAGCTTACTCTTCAACAAAATATCCCTAAAAGGGGTCCCCTAAAGAACTCCAAATACCTCAACAGATTACTACAACAACACTGCCTTACTATTCTTGGGAGATAACTTCCTAAGTGCCTCAAAAATTACACTGAAGAAGTCTTACCATATAACAGTTCTCAACATGGAACTGAACTGTTTGGCATAGGAACATGCTTAGGCCAGCTCTTTAATATTTCAGAAAATAAGACATTTCCTATCTAAGCTTCCAAAAAACCTCTTCCAATTCACTTTTCACAATTTACACCGTCAAAGTCCACAACACATACACAATATATCAGAGTCACCTTATTCCCCCTTGTGTATGGATAAATTCTACTCAGGTATGCAAGTCATATACCCTGATGACCTGTTTATCCTAAACTTTTTTAAGTATACCCAACCCAAATGACCCATAACTACCCTGTTCTTCGTGGGAACTGATAACTACTTCTTATGTGCAAACACAGCTCCCAAGGCAATGGTCTAGTACAGTTGTCTCACTACTCCTGGATGCAGCCATCTGAAATACCAAAGACATGGCTTCCTCTGGACAAATTCCAAACAGTGGGTCCTATCTTGAATGCTTCCTTCTTCCTCATAGGCCCACATGATAAAAGGAGAAGACTCATATTCAGCAGTATACGGATATCATGTACACCATAACCCAATCCTAGAAGAGCCTGGAATTGGACACAAAATCTTTTGAAGTTTCTTTTGGTTCACTGGAATCCCACTACTAGAAGCATCTATACTCCATATCCACCATGATGCAACAATCATGGAACATCACAGTACAAGTGATAGAAAACCAACAAAAGTCAATTGACAGATTAGTCTCTGTAATCTTACAAAACAGAAGAGCATTAGATGTCCTATCTGTAGTGGCAAGAGATACCTGTGCATTATTAAATGAAACTGTTGCTTTTACATTAATACAACAGGACAGGTAGACGAAAACCTAAAAATTCTAAAAGATAACATAAATAATAAAGAAAGCACAGAAAAATGCTACATGTAACGACTTGTCAGGGCTAGGGTCTATTCAATCCTACTCTTCCTCTCCCCTGAAGACAATTGTAATTCTACTCTTTATACCCCTTTTCATAATCCTACTATTCTTCATTTTATGGCCCTGCTTTCTACAATAACCAGATTTCTTTGCAGAACTATCCAAACATTAAT
Source organism: Tamandua tetradactyla (assembly GCF_023851605.1). Classification (NCBI taxonomy): domain Eukaryota; kingdom Metazoa; phylum Chordata; class Mammalia; order Pilosa; family Myrmecophagidae; genus Tamandua; species Tamandua tetradactyla. Next base: position 19,018,320 of record NC_135345.1, read on the forward strand.
GAATCAGGCAGTTTGTGACATGTTACTCCTCCAACAGGCACACCAGTTCCAGCCAATTCCCAGCAACAAGAAGTAGGGACAGCTCTATGCCCTCCACCAGTTGGAAGTAGGTACTGAAAGCAGATCTCCACCTTCAAAATCAAAAAAAAACTAAAAGAAAAAAACTAAAAGAAAAAGTCTGGAATGTTAGGCCAACCCCCCCCCCCCATGAAGTTATGACTATCAGCAAACATTCCAAGAAACTTCCCCCACCCATAACTTCCAGGAGGGCCCTTGCAAGACCAAACCTGCCCCAGCTCATGCAGCAGTCGCATGATTGTCCTTGCATCCACACCCCGGCAGCTACAATCTTGCGATAGCTCCCCTTATTCAACATACTCCCTCTGGCAGTTCCAGCCCCTGCAGCTGCAGGTTGCCATATTTCCCATTTAGACCCCGCTTCTAACCAACCAATAAAAACCTGCCAACTACTCTTGCTCAAGCTAGACTTCCCGCCAATCATCCTATATAAGCTCCTCCCCTTCACCTGCTCAGGGCTGTCGAGATGACTTTGGTCCTCTTGCACATAGCCTCGCAATAAAGCTTCTTTGATTGAGTTGTGGTCTCTTCTCTTCCTTCCCAGTGGAAAAACCTATCAGCTATGCTGCAGTTGAAACAGAAATTATCGTTCTTCTTACCTCTGAAACCCTTATTTCTGGCTTTTAAGGGCACCAACTGAACGGATAAGGACATTCCCACACTGCTGAGGACAACATCCTTTGTTGATGTTGGATACAATTAACTGTTTATAGATGCCAACCCCATTCATAAAATACCTTCCTAGTAACAAGCAGACCAGTGCTTGACCAAACAACTAGATACCATAACCTAATCAAGTTGACACACAAAATTAACCATCTTTCATGGTATAAACATTGCATAAAGGGTAAAGCTGTAACATATACATGTTATTCTTATTCAATTAACTACTTGAAACCTAAAGATCCGTCTAGATTTCATCAATTTATTACTCCATCACAGACTTATATAGCTCATATTAGGTGTACCCACACTATCCCAGGAGGTGGAGTTAGAGCAGCGAGTAATTAGACACAAACTTTGCCCTCAAGGTTTTACATGCTTTGAAGCATCTGTGGACATTTCGATAGAAGGAACAGCATCCTGTATGTAACCACACACAGGTGTGTGTGTATGTGTGTGTGTTTAGGGAATTACATTTTCCTTCAAAAATACATTTGGAAAGTTGAGATAGCTTTTCACAGTTTTCAAGTAAACGCCACAAGTCATAGATGTAGGAGAAAATACATTTAAGACTTGGGTAAGTTTCATTTCATTTTTTTACACTGGGTATTTGACATACCATACAAAGAGAGAATAACAGTTTAAATTCACTAACATTTAATACTTTATTTCTAAAACTGGCATAAATAGATTAACTGTTTTCTTTCATTTTTAAGTACCTATTTTTACTGTTACAATTTCAAAGTACTTTCCTATAAAATAATTGAGAAATAAATCATTTCGCACTATCTTCTTCTTTTCATGATTAATTATTGAGCATCCTAAGCCTCATATTCCCTCAAACAATAATAGAACTCAGGATTCCAGTGGCATTGTAATTAGGAGAAGAGTGTCTAAAAGAACCGATTAATCTGTGATAGCCACCTGTAGGTGAGCAAAAGTCCTGTTTAGCATTCCAAACGATTACCTGGATGTCATTCTAGCGGCAGACTTTTTGGAATGAGAAGACAAAAGAATCACCTCTGGAGGGAATATTTTCAGCTTCAGATTAATCAAGAAAGAGGATTCCATGCCCACTGTACTCAAAGAGAATGATAACTTTCCTATTATCATATAGATAATTTCTTAATTATTCTGAATTTCTTTCTGATAAATTGAACAAACCAAATGATAGGATCCATTCACTCCTTTGTTAAATACAGTATTTTTTCCACATTACTGGTGAACAGCCACTTTAGTGTTTGAAAGCAATCCTTTACCTTTACATAATTTTTTCTAAGGAAATAAAACCCCTCTGAAGAAAACAGTTGGATAATTCTTATAAAATAACTGAACATGTTTTGCTCAATTGTCCTGTCAGAAAGCCACCAAAGAAATGAAGGAAACAAAGCATAAAGCAAAGTGGCTTTCGTCAATCATAACAAATGTTCCATACCAATGCAAGGTGTCAATATTAGGGTGTTTGAGAATCCTGTATTTTATGCATGATTGTTCTGCAAATCCGTAATGTCTCTAATAAAAAAATAATGTGGATGCACAAAAAAAGAAGCCAGGACTGAATCTAGAGAAATTTTATTAGATTATACAAGAAAGGGACTTTTAAAATAATATATGTGCACTCCTCACAATGAAGATTTCACCTTCATGTGTTGTATAAGATAGCTTTAATATTCATAAAGAAAAAAAGGAAATTATGAGACTTAGGTAGAAACACAGTAATATTATGAGCTATAAATGTACGTTTTTTTCACATCAATTTGGGAGTTGACACAGACAAAGGATAATAGCAACACAGAAGACATTTATTCTCTCTAGAGTATATGTTTTCAAGTGGCCATGAAACATTTTTAAAATCATTACAGAATATATAAAAAGTAAACCATGTTTATTAAATTCTAAGTAGTGGAATTAGCACATCTTAGATACTTAGAAATCAAGATAGCTTGATTTATTATCCTACCTGTGTGTTCTTGAACAAGTCATATAACCTATCTGTGCATCAATTTTATTATCTACAAAGTGGAGATAATGATGGTACCTGCTTTATAGCGTTTTTGTGGGTATTATAAGGTGAAAGTAGGTAATGCACTTAGTACATTTTCTGGCACTATATAAGTACTGGATATTATTTTTTGCATTTTCTTCTGGAATAATTATTTCACTGTTCTCTATTTCTTTTATTCTGCAATCATTTTTTCTATATTCCTTTTGCTTCTGCATTCTGAGAGTCTCTCAAATCTGTACCATAAATCTCTGATGCAGTTTTTCACATATCAATTCTTCTCTTCACTGTCTAAAAAAATATATCGCAATTTTTCTATTGTATACTGGATGTCCTTAAATCCTTTTCACATATTAATCTGATTTTTTTGAATCTCTGAAATTTTTTCATCCTCATAGCTCTGTGTGGTTCCTTAGTCTCATTTTATTAAAAAATGGGTCATCTTGCCAATATTTTAAGATACTTAATGTTTTGTAAAATTTTTGTTTTTTTTTTAATAAGGAAGATAATTACTTCTTGGGTATAATGTCATGAAAAATTATATTTGCTGACTTGTCACTTTTTCTTACTCATAATTTCCCTTATTAAGCGAAAACCTCAGCTTGCCCTGCCAGGGTATAACCTCAACTAGTAAGGCATGTAGAAGCCTTTAGTTTCTCTCAACAGTCCTTGTCTCTTCTCCAAATGGCCCTTGTCACTTCTGCCCTTTCACACTGCCTAATTTACTGACTTATATGATAGTGCCCTTAGCTTCTCCAAATGGTCCTTATCCATTCTGCTTTTCACGCTGTATAGTTTAAAACTGCCAAAAACTGTGTGAAAGCCCTATCCCTCCTTCGAAATGGTAATAAGGATAACAGCCTGGGACCCATATGTACTCTTCCTCACCACCCAAGAGACTCTCCAGGGCTCCAGGCTCTTTGATCTAACAAAACTGTCCTTCCATGTGTTCTTGGTTAACTAACTAAATTTGCATTTGCACATTATAACCCTAAAAACTCCCATATATCCAAAACATAGTCCACCTTCTTTCTATGAAGTTTAGGATAATGCAACCTTTACCTAAAGCCTTTTCACAGATTTCTTAAAAGAAAAATAAACCATAGCTATGTTCACCTGTACATATGCATTCAGTGTTCTTCTATTCACAGAGTGCTAGGAGAATACCCAGTAATCCTCATTGTTCAGTTGTTGGCTAACCCATTCCCTTCTCAGGTAGCTATTCAAGTTTACAACAAAATATATATTGAACACTTACTGATTTGCAGACACCTTCCTAGATGATGGGGCTATATGGAACAACAGACCAGAAACTATCATTGCTCTAATGGTAGGCAAAGAATAAAAGCAATGTACAAAATAATGTTAGTATTAAAAAAATAATAAAGGAAGGGGCTAGAGATGTCTAGGGAATACATAGAAAGGGAGATGCCATTGGGAAAAGACCTGGACAAACAAAAGGATACAGCACTACAAAGATGTGGGTCTAGAGCATTCCAGGCTGGTGGACCAGTCAGTGCAAAGGGACTGAAGTACCAACATGCTTGGGCTGTGTTAACAGCAGAAAGCAATATATCTAGAGAAAAAATATAGACCCAAAGTTCATTTATCCAGGCTGTAATTAGATTCAAAATGATTCCCTCCCCTACCACCAACACTTGATTATGCTAGAGCTGTTTGTGTGATGAAGGGTATTTTTCTCTCTTCGTTATTAGGTTCTCTGATGGAACTAAAGTTCAATGCAATTTGTCGACTTCCTGAAACCTTTGGTTTGGGAATATCTTTGTTTCTCCACCTTCTACAGGTATCTAATTTTCTGCTCAAGTACATTGTCTCTATTCTGAAATTAGCCACAATATGGTAAAAAAGTAAACCATTTTTCTAATTTCTTAGAGATTACACTCTGTTCTAGGTTTGGTTAGAACATATGGCATGTATAGAATTAAGTGCTTCTCAAGCTATTGAAATTCATAGCACTGATAGAAGGTTTATCCATTCTAAATATATGCTCTTTGCTTGCTTAATGCATATGTCTATTGTCAGGTTTTTGCTTTGTTTTTTTTTCATATCTTTGAAAATATGTTAATGGAGGGTTCCAAGGAGGCACATCAGATTTGGTTAATCCTTCCCTGTATGTAGTGGTTTGGAACTACGTACCCCAAAAAAACATGTTCTCGAAGTAGACCCACTGCTGTACATGCGAACCCACGTAAGTAGGAATTTTGATGAGTTACTTCAGTTAAGTGTGGCACACCTGAATCAGATGGGACCTGATCCTATTTTTGAAGGCATTATAGGGAAGGTCCAAGAGAGAGAAAACCAGGGGCAGCAGCCAGAAGCTGAACGTAATGGAACCCAAAACTGAAAGGAGAGGTTAGGAAGGCTGCTATGTTTTGCATTGCCATGAGACAGAAAAACCAAGCACCAAATATCCAACAGCCAGTCTCAGAATGCCATAGTCCTCAGATAGCATCACCTTGAAGATGCTTTGATTTTGGACTTCTCCTAACCTCAATACGGTGGCCAGTAACTTCCCATTTCTTTGTCAATAAGGAAACTAAAACAATGTGCTCACATATAAGTCTTGAGGTGAACAGCAGTGGATATAGATGATTAATCTGATTTGATCAACTTTGAAGCCTTATAGTTAGTGTTTTCTTGTATGCAGCAAAGCTCAAGGGGAGGAGAAGACAGTGGTATAGGAAGGTGTAAAATTTAGTTAGTCCTTAAGAGCAGCTAGAAAATAGCCAGGAACTCTCTGGGACAACTGTTTTGGGGACATCTGTGATGGGTCACACATCATACACCAGTCTGAAATGTGGGGAAGGGCCAAGATTACATTGCAGAACTGTAAGTAAAACCCCCCAAATGTGGAGGCTGGCATCCATCCCCGACTGGCATAGAAGCTGTGTTGGAGACACTTCCCTGTGGGGAAAAAAAAAGCTATCTCTACTATGAGCAAGGGAAGGTAGCTCAGCCAATTTCCAATTGTGTGTTTTCTTTTTTTTAAGGTGCATTGTATGGGAATCAAACTTGGGTTTCCTTGATGGAAGGCAGTCATTTTGCACTGAGCCACCTGTGAACCAATTGTGGTTTTTTTTTTTTGTGTGTGTGCTTTTTGCTATTTTTTTTTATTAATTAGAAAAAGAATTAACAAAACAATTAGAAATCATTCCATTCTACATGTACAATCAGTAATTCTTAATAACATCACATAGTTGCGTATTCATCATTTCTTAGTACATTTGCATCGATTTAGAAAAAGAAATAAAAAGACAACAGAATAAGAATTAAAACAATAATAGAAAGAAAAAAAAAAACCTATACCTCACATGCAGCTTCATTCAGTGTTTTAACATAATTGCATTACAATTGGGTAGTATTGTGCTGTCCATTTCTGAGTTTTTATATCCAGTCCCGTTGTACAGTCTGTATCCCTTCAGCTCCAATTACCCCTTCTCTCTTTTTTTTTTTTAATTAACGGAAAAAAAGAAATTAACCCAACATTTAGAAATCATACCATTCTACATATGCAATCAGTAATTCTTAACATCATCACATAGATGCATGATCATCATTTCTTAGTACATTTGTATCGGTTTAGAAAAACTAGCAACATAACCGAAAAAGATATAGAATGTTAATATAGAGACAAAAATAAAAGTAATAATAGTAAAGTCAAAACAAAACAAAACAAAACAAAACAAAAACCTATAGCTCAGATGCAGCTTCATTCAGTGTTTTAACAAGATTACTTTACAATTAGGTATTATTGTGCTGTCCATTTTTGAGTTTTTGAATCTAGTCCTGTTGCACAGTCTGTATCCCTTCAGCTCCAATTGCCCATTATCTTACCCTGTTTCTACCTCCTGCTGGAGTCTGTTACCAATGACATATTCCAAGTTTATTCTCGAATGTCGGTTCACATCAGTGGGACCATACAGTATTTGTCCTTTAGTTTTTGGCTAGACTCATTCAGCATAATGTTCTCTAGGTCCATCCATGTTATTACATGCTTCATAAGTTTATCCTGTCTTAAAGCTGCATAGTATTCCATCGTATGTATATACCACAGTTTGTTTAGCCACTCTTCTGTTGATGGAGATTTCGGCTGTTTCCATCTCTTTGCAATTGTAAATAACGCTGCTATAAACATTGGTGTGCAAATGTCCATTTGTGTCTTTGCCCTTAAGTCCTTTGAGTAGATACCATTGCTGGGCTGTATGGCAATTCTATATTCAGCTTTTTGAGGAACCGCCAAACTGCCTTCCACAGTGGTTGCACCATTTGACATTCCCACCAACAGTGGATAAGTGTGCCTCTTTCTCTGCATCCTCTCCAGCACTTGTCATTTTCTGTTTGTTGATAATGGCCATTCTGGTGGGTGTGAGATGATATCTCAATGTGGTTTTGATTTGCATTTCTCTAATGGCCAGGGACATTGAGCATCTCTTCATGTGCCTCTTGGCCATCCGTATTTCCTCTTCTGATAGGTGTCTGTTCAAGTCTTTTTCCCATTTTGTAATTGGGTTGGCTGTCTTTTTGTTGTTGAGATGAACAATCTCTTTATAAATTCTGGATACTAGACCTTTATCTGATATATAATTTCCAAATATTGTCTCCCATTGTGTAGGCTGTCTTTCTACTTTATTGATGAAGTTCTTTGATGCACAAAAGTGTTTAATTTTGAGGAGCTCCCATTTATTTATTTCCTTCTTCAGTGTTCTTGCTTTAGGTTTAAGGTCCATAAAACTGCCTCCAGTTGTAAGATCCATAAGATATCTCCCAACATTTTCCTCTAACTGTTTTATGGTCTTAGACCTAATGTTTAGATCTTTGATCCATTTTGAGTTAACTTTTGTATAGGGTGTGAGAGATGGGTCTTCTTTCATTCTTTTGCATATGGATATCCAGTTCTTTAGGCACCATTTATTGAAGAGACTGTTCTGTCCCAGGTGAGTTGGCTTGACTGCCTTATCAAAGATCAAATGTCCATAGATGAGAGGGTCTATATCTGAGCACTCTATTCGATTCCATTGGTCGATATATCTATCTTTATGCCAATACCATGCTGTTTTGACCACTGTGGCTTCATAATATGCCTTAAAGTCCGGCATCGCTAGACCTCCAGCTTCGTTTTTTTTTCCTCAAGATGTTTTTAGCAATTCGGGGCACCCTGCCCTTCCAGATAAATTTGCTTATTGGTTTTTCTATTTCTGAAAAATAAGTTGTTGGGATTTTGATTGGTATTGCATTGAATCTGTAAATCAATTTAGGTAGGATTGACATCTTAACTATATTTAGTCTTCCAATCCATGAACACGGTATGCCCTTCCATCTATTTAGGTCTTCTGTGATTTCTTTTAGCAGTTTTTTGTAGTTTTCTTTATATAGGTTTTTTGTCTCTTTAGTTAAATTTATTCCTAGGTATTTTATTCTTTTAGTTGCAATTGTAAATGGGATTCGTTTCTTGATTTCCCCCTCAGCTTGTTCATTACTAGTGTATAGAAATGCTACAGATTTTTGAATGTTGATCTTGTAACCTGCTACTTTGCTGTACTCATTTATTAGCTCTAGTAGTTTTGTTGTAGATTTTTCCGGGTTTTCGACGTATAGTATCATATCGTCTGCAAACAGTGATAGTTTTACTTCTTCCTTTCCAATTTTGATGCCTTGTATTTCTTTTTCTTGTCTAATTGCTCTGGCTAGAACCTCCAACACAATGTTGAATAATAGTGGTGATAGTGGACATCCTTGTCTTGTTTCTGATCTTAGGGGGAAAGTTTTCAATTTTTCCCCATTGAGGATGATATTAGCTGTGGGTTTTTCATATATTCCCTCTATCATTTTAAGGAAGTTCCCTTGTATTCCTATCTTTTGAAGTGTTTTCAACAGGAAAGGATGTTGAATCTTGTCAAATGCCTTCTCTGTATCATGCAATTGAGATGATCATGTGATGTTTCTGCTTTGATTTGTTGATATGGTGTATTACATTAATTGATTTTCTTATGTTGAACCATCCTTGCATACCTGGGATGAATCCTACTTGGTCATGATGTATAATTCTTTTAATGTGTTGTTGGATACGATTTACTAGAATTTTATTGAGGATTTTTGAGTCTATATTCATTAGAGAGATTGGTCTGTAGTTTTCTTTTTTTGTAATATCTTTGCCTGGTTTTGGTATGAGGGTGATGTTGGCTTCATAGAATGAATTAGGTAGTTTTCCCTCCACTTCGATTTTTTTGAAGAGTTTGAGGAGAATTGGTACTAATTCTTTCTGGAATGTTTGATAGAATTCACATGTGAAGCCATCTGGTCCTGGACTTTTCTTTTTAGGAAGCTTTTGAATGACTAATTCAATTTCTTTACTTGTGAGTGGTTTGTTGAGTTCATCTATGTCTTCTTGAGTCAAAGTTGGTTGTTCATGTCTTTCCAGGAACCCGTCCATTTCATCTAAATTGTTGTATTTATTAGCGTAAAGTTGTTCATAGTATCCTGTTATTACCTCCTTTATTTCTGTGAGGTCAGTAGTTATGTCTCCTCTTCCATTTCTGATCTTATTTATTTGCATCCTCTCTCTTCTTCTTTTTGTCAATCTTGCTAAGGGCCCATCAATCTTATTGATTTTCTCATAGAACCAACTTCTGGTCTTATTGATTTTCTCTATTGTTTTCATGTTTTCAATTTCATTTATTTCTGCTCTGATCTTTGTTATTTCTTTCCTTTTGCTTGCTTTGGGATTCGTTTGCTGTTCTTTCTCCAGTTCTTCCAATTGAACAGTTAATTCCTGAATTTTTGCCTTTTCTTCTTTTCTGATAAAGGCATTTAGGGCAATAAATTTCCCTCTTAGCATTGCCTTTGCTGTGTCCCATAAGTTTTGATATGTTGTGTTTTCATTTCATTTGCCTCGAGGTATTTACTAATTTCTCTTGCAATATTTCTTTGACCCACTCGTTGTTTAAGAGTGTGTTGTTGAGCCTCCACGTATTTGTGAATTTTCTGGCATTCCACCTATTATTGATTTCCAACTTCATTCCTTTATGATCCGAGAAAGTGTTGTGTATGATTTCAGTCTTTTTAAATTTGTTAAGATTTGCTTTGTGACCCAGCATATGGTCTATCTTTGAGAATGATCCATGAGCACTTGAGAAAAAGGTGTATCCTGCTGTTGTGGGATGTAATGTCCTATAAATGTCTGTTAAGTCTAGCTCCTTTATAGTAATATTCAGATTCTCTATTTCTTTATTGATCCTCTGTCTAGATGTTCTGTCCATTGATGAGAGTGGTGAATTGAAGTCTCCAACTATTATGGTATATGTGTCTATTTCCCTTTTCAGTGCTTGCAGTGTATTCCTCACGTATTTAGGGGCATTCCGGTTCGGTGCGTAAATATTTATGATTGTTATGTCTTCTTGTTTAATTGTTCCTTTTATTAGTAGATAGTGTCCTTCCTTGTCTCTTTTACCTGTTTTACATTTGAAGTCTAATTTGTTGGATATTAGTATAGCTACTTCTGCTCTTTTATGGTTGTTATTTGCATGAAATATCTTTTCCCAACCTTTCACTTTCAACCTATGTTTATCTTTGGGTCTAAGATGTGTTTCCTGTAGACAGCATATAGAAGGATCCTGTTTTTTAATCCATTCTGCCATTCTATGTCTTTTGATTGGGGAATTCAGTCCATTAACATTTAGTGTTATTACTGTTTGGATAATATTTTCCTCTACCATTTTGCCTTTTGTATTATATATATCATATCTGACTTTCCTTCTTTCTACACTCTTCTCCATACCTCTCTCTTCTGTCTTTTCAGTTCTGACTCCAGTGCTCCCTTTAGTATTTCTTGCAGAGCTGGTCTCTTGGTCACAAATTCTCTCAGTGACTTTTTGTCTGAGAATGTTTTAATTTCTCCCTCATTTTTGAAGGACAATTTTGCTGGATATAGGAGTCTTGGTTGGCAGTTTTTCTCTTTTAGTAATTTAAATATATCATCCCACTGTCTTCTAGCCTCCATGGTTTCTGCTGAGAAATCTACACATAGTCTTATTGGGTTTCCCTTGTATGTGATGGATTGTTTTTCTCTTGCTGCTTTCAAGATCCTCTCTTTCTCTTTGACCTCTGACATTCTAACTAGTAAGTGTCTTGGAGAACACCTATTTGGGTCTAATCTCTTTGGGGTGCTCTGCACTTCTTGGATCTGTAATTTTAGGTCTTTCATAAGAGTTGGGAAATTTTCAGTGAAAATTTCTTCCATTAGTTTTTCTCCTCCTTTTCCCTTCTCTTCTCCTTCTGGGACACCCACAACATGTATATTTGTGCGGTTCATATTGTCCTTGAGTTCCCTGATACCCTGTTCAAATTTTTCCATTCTTTTCCCTATAGTTTTTGTTTGTTTTTGGAATTCAGATGTTCCATCCTCCAAATCACTATTTCTATCTTCTGTCTCTTTGAATCTATCATTGTAGGTATCCATTGTTTTTTCTATCTTTTCTACTTTGTCCTTCACTTCCATAAGTTCTGTGATTTGTTTTTTCAGTTTTTCTATTTCTTCTTTATGTTCAGCCCATGTCTTCTTCATGTCCTCCCTCAATTTATCGATTTCGTTTTTGAAGAGGTTTTCTATTTCTGTTCGTATATTCAGCATTAGTTGTCTCAGCTCCTGTATCTCATTTGAACTATTGTTTTGTTCCTTTGACTGGGCCATATTTTCAATTATTTGAGCATGATCCGTTATCTTCTGTTGGCATCTGCGCATTTAGACAGATTTCCCTGGGTATTGGATCCAAAAGTTTGGAAGATTTTTCTGTGAAATCTCTGGGTTCTGTTTTTCTTATCCTGCCAAATAGGTGGCGCTCGTGGCACACGTTTGTCTGCGGGTCCCACAAGTAAAAGGTGCTGTGGGACCTTTAACTTTGGAAATCTCTTGCCGTCGGGGAGGTTCGCTAGCCGAAGAGGCTTGAAAGGGTTCGAGCCGGCCCGGGGTCCGAATGCGGGGAGGGTTGCTGGCCGCCGCAGCCCGGGAAAGCGCCCGTCCGAATTTCCTAGTTGCCCGGGCGACAAGCGTGGTGGGAGGGCGCCAGTGGCAGCGGCCCGCCCGGGAGAGTGCACGTTCCCGGGGAGTCACAGGTTTGGAAGGTGCCTCCCCCAGCCGTCACCGTTCTCCGCGGCCTGCAGATTTCCGATCTAATTCTCTCAGTTGGTCCTGGGGGCCGTGCATGGTGTGGGCGCCAGCTGCCGCGGTTTCAGGGGACCGCCTCTCCAATTCTCCCAGCCAGCCCGGGAAGGGGGAAGGGAGTGACTCTGGCCGCTTGCCACCCCGCCCGGTGAAGCCCACACGCCTCGGCGATCTCACCCGAGCGGCTTCTCTCAGCCAGTCAGCCGTTCCAGGATGGGGTACGCTGTCTTTTTTATCTCTGTTGTGGCTTTGGGCGCTGTTCTGTATCGTTTCTACTCCTCTAGTAGCTGTCCTGGAGAAGAAACTAAGATCCGCGTGTCTTACTAAGCCGCCATCTTCTCCGGAAGTCCCCAACTGTGGTTTTTATTAGCAGGTTTGGACTGCTGAACACAAGCTCTGAGCAAAGATAAGCTCAGAGCAAGCAGTAAAGGAACTCTGAGGTTTCTCCTGGAACAGATCAGACTGAGATGACAGAAAAAAACAAAACAAAACAAAAAAAAACAAACCAGAGGCTTTTGGAGTTTGTTGATCTCAGAATACTGGAAAAGGGCTGTGCCCTAAGAAAAGGGACACATAGAGCCAGGTATCAACTCTAGCTCTTGACTAATGAACCTTGGTGGCTGCAGACTGGCCCTGAAAAGAGATTTGTTCTCATTATTTTTTAACTTTTTAAAGTAACTCATTAGAGAAAGACTCAGACATTTTAAATTGTCAGTACTGAACCAGATAAGAGCAGAGTTAAGATATATCTGAGAGACAAAGAAACTAGTCAGATGAAGGAGATAATTTCCTAAAGGGTGTATCTTTCCCAAGAAAGAGGAGGTGGGGCCCAGTTCAAGCTGTGACTCTTCATTCAGAGAATTCAAGCCCTGGAGCTGGAAAACAGAAACAGCTTAAGCCTGCATTCTACCTCAACCTTTTTCTCAACCACACCTGCGGCAAGGACACCGGCTTCAGAGAATTAAAGGCACCACACCATTTTATGCCAGAAAGGAGTGTGTGGTGCAAAACACCAGCTGTTGGACAGGATAGAAAAGCAAGGTCAAGAGGCTTCACAGGATATTCTGACAAACTGCTTGGTGTTATTCTCAGAGAAACTTGATTACACTCTCCTCTTGAGAGGGTTCCAAATAGTTGGGGCAAGATTCAGGAAGAACAAGAACTGAAAAGTTTTGATCAGTTGGACAGAAGCTATGCTAGGGGTCTAAAATAAGTTGAACTGAATGTCAAAGAACAGATAGAGCACAAAGCAAGTCAACAAGAAAACTTTAAGTAAAAAAGTGAAAATGACCTCCAGAACAAAGTAATCAAGTAAAACAGATGCCTAGGGACCAGCAAAAAAATTGCAAGTCATACTAAAGAAAGGAAGCTATAGCCCAGTCAAAGGAACAAACTAACACCTCAAATGAGATACAAGAGTTTAAACAAATAATTTAGGTTGTTCAAACAAACATGAACAATCTCATTAAAAAGAGAATCAATAAATTGTGGGCAGTTATGGAAACAGTGATTAAGGAAATAAAGAAGACATTGGGTGACCATAAAGAAGAATATGAAAGCTTGAAAATACAAGCTGCAAAACTTATGAGAATGAAAGGCACATTAAGAGCTGAAAAACACAATGGAGACCTACAACAGCAGATTTGAAGAGGCAGAAAAAAGGATTAGTGAACTAGAGGACAGGACATCCAAAGTCCTACACACAAAAGAACAGATAGGGAAAAGAATGGAAAAATATTAGGGAATTGAAAGACAAGATGTAGTGCACAACAATATGTGAAATGAGTGTCCCAGAAGAAGAGAAAGGAAAGAGGGGAGAAAGAGTAATAGAGGAAAAATCATTGAAAATTTCCCATCTCTTATGAAAGACATAAAATTACAGATTCAAGAAGCACAACATACCCCAAACACAATAGATATGAATAGACCTACTCCAAGACATTTACTATTCAGAATGTCAAATGTCAAAGGCAAAGAGAGAATTCTGAAAGCAACAAGAGAAAAGTAATCCATCATGAACAAGGGAAACTTTATAAGAAGATGTGCAGATTTCTCAGCAGATACCATGCAGGTGAGAAGGCAGTGGCATGATATATTTAAGATATGAAAGAAAAAACTGCCAACCAAAAATTCTATATCCAACAAAACTGAAAATAAAAAATGAGGGATTGTTTAAAATATTTTCGGACAAATAGAAACTTGGAGAGTTTGTGACAAGAGACCTGCTCTACAAGAAATACTAAAAGGGAGCACCACAGGCAGATAGGAAAAGACAGGAGAGAAGAGTTTGGAGAAAAGTGTAGAAATGAAGACTATCAGTGTATTAGTCTGCTAAATGCTACTGGAATGCAATATGCCAGATATAGAACAGCTGTTAAAAAGGAAATTTATTAAGTTACAAGTTTACAGTTCTAAGGCCATAAACATGTCCAAACTAAGGCATCTAGATAAAGATACCTTGACTCAAGAAAGGCAAATGTCTGTCACATGGAAAGGCACATGGCTGGCATCTGCTCATCCTTGATCCAGCTTTTTATGCCAATGGTTTCCTCTCTAAGAATCTGTGTGCCTTCACTTACCTCCTCCAAGACCCAACTCTGGATTCTGGCTTACTTAGCATCTCATGGGAAAGCACATGGTAGCATATGCTGGGCTCTGCATCTCCAAACATCTGTGTCTATATGTATGCTCTCTCTGTTGGCATTCCAGGAATTTCCAAATGCCTGCATCTCTGCTGACTCTGAAGCAACTGTTCTCCAAGCATCTACATCTGAGATTTCTCCAAAATGTTTTCCCTTTTAAAGGACTCTAGTAAACTAATCAAAACCCACCTTGAATAGGCAGAGTTACATCTCCATTTAATCAAAGGCCACATCCACAATTGGGCATGCCACATCTCCATGGAAGTAATCTAATCAAAAGAACAAACACATAGTTGAGTGAGCCAATCTCCATGGAAACAATTCAATCAAAGATTTCCATCCTACAATATTAAATCAGGATTGAAGAAACATGGCTGCCCCTACATGAGTGGATTAGGAAAAAGGGTTAGGCTTTTCTGAGGTACATACAGCTTCAAATCAGCACTTAACAATAGGGTAAAAAGAGAGAAAAAATGAGATGTCATATATAATCCAAAAGACAAAATGGTAGAACAAAGTACTACTTTTAAAGTAATAATATTAAATGTAAATGAATTTAACTACCTAATCTAAACACACTGCCTGGCAGAGTTTTGCTGTCTACAAGAGACTTCTTTAGATCCAAGGAAACAGGTTGAAAGTGAAAGGTTGGAAAAAGATATTTTACACAACTAGCAACCAGGAAAGAATGGAGGTAGCTATGCCAATATGAAACAAATTAGACTTCAAATGTAAAACAATTAAATTAGAGAAAGAAAGACATTAATAATAAAAAGGACAATTCATCAAGAAGACATAACAATTATAAATACTTATGCACAAAGCCAAAGTACCCTAAAATAATTGAGGCACACACTGACAACACTGAAGGGAGAAGTAGACACCTATACAATATTAGTATAATACTTCAATACACTTGTCTCATAAACTAATAGAACATCTAGACAGAGTATCAATAAGGTAATGAAGATTTTGAATAGTACAATAGATGAACTAGATTTAACAGACATTTACGGAACATTACATACCACAACAGCAGGAGACACATTTTTTTCAAGTGTTCATGACTTATTCTCCAGGATAGACCACATATTGGGTCACGGTGCAAATCTCAATAAATTAAAAAAGATTGAAATTAAGCTGAACATTTTCTTGAACCATAACAGAATGAAGTTGGAAATCAGTAACAGGCAGAAGACCAAAAATTCACAAATATATGGAGGTTAAACAATGCACTCTTAATACCAGTGGGTCAAGGAAGAAATTACAAGAGAAATCAGTAAATATCTCAAGTCAAATGAGAATGAAAACACAATATATCAAAACTTATGGGATACAGCAAAGGCAGTGATTCAGAGAAATTTATTGCCCTAAGTGCTTATATTAAAAAGAGGAAAGAGCAAAAATCAATGAATTAACTATTTATTTGGAGGAACTAGAGAATGAACAAGAAACTAAAAGCAAAATTCACAAAGAAAAAAAAAATCCCAAAGCAAAAAGAAGGAAATAAATAGCAAAGATTTGAGCAGAAATAAGTGAAAGAGAGAACATGAAAACAATAGAGAGAATCAGCAAAACCAGAAGTTAGCTCTTTGAGAAAAGCAATGAAATCAATGGATCCTTAGCTAGGGTGACAAGAAAGAGAGAAGATGCATTAATAAAATCAGAAATGGGAAAGGGGACATAAATACTGACCCTGCAAAATAAGGGAAATAATGTGATGATACTACGAGCAACTACATGCTAACAAACTAGACAACATAGATGAAAAGGGCAACTTTCTAGAAAAGCGTGAACAACTAGCACTGATTTGAAAAGAAATAGAAGACCTCAGCAAACAAATCACAAGAAACTAAATCAATCATCAAAATCTCCCCTCCAAAAAGAAAAGTCCAAGACTAGATGGCTTCACATGTGAATTCTAGCAAAACATTCAAGAAATAATTATTATCAATCCAGCTCAAACTCTTAAAAAAATTAAACAGATGCAAAACTACCAAACTCATTCTATGAATCCAACATTACCCTAATACCAAAGCCAGACAAAGATAGTACAAGAAAAGAAAATTACAAACCAATCTCTTTAATGTATTTGGATGCAAAAATTCTCAATAAAACGCATGCAGATTGAATCCAGCAGCACATTAAAAGAATTATATATCATAACCAAGTAGGATTTATTCCAAGTATGCAAAACTGGTTCAAAACAAGAAAATCAATTAATGTAATTTACCACATCAATAAATCATAAGAGAGAAAACACATGATCATCTCGATTGTTATAGAAAAGGCACTTGACAAAATTCAATATCCTTTCTTGATGAAACCACTTCAAAGGATAAAACCAGAAGGGAACTTCATCAACATGATAAAGGGAGTATATGAAAAACCCACAGCTAACATCATAGTCAATGGGGATAAATTTAATCCTCTCAGAGATCAGGTACAAGACAAGGATGTCCATTGTCACCTGTTATTCAACATTGTGCTGGAAGTTCTAACTAGGGCAACTAAGTGAAAATAAGAAACAAGTGGCATTCAAATAGGAAAGGAAGATGTAAAACTTTCACTGTTTGCAGATGACATGATACTATATGTAGAAAATCCTATATATATATATATATATATATATATATATATATATATATATATATATATATATATATTCAGTAATACCTGTAGAGCTAATAAATAAGTACAGTAGAATTTCAGGGTACAAGATCAACATGAAAAAATCAGTAAAATTTTCATAAACTAATAATGAGGAACCCAAGGAAGAAATCAAGAAAAAAATCTATTTACAATAGCAACCAACAAGTTAAATGTTTAGGATAAATTTAACCAAGACCACAAAGACCTCTACACACAAAACTACAAGAAATTCCTAAAAGAAATAAAAAAAAAAAAGACCTAATTAAATGGAAGGACATAAAGTTTTCATGGATTGGAAAACTAAATTTATTTAAGATGTCAATTCTACCCTAATTGATTTATAGATTCAATGCAATACCAATTAAAACCCTAACAACATATATTGCAGAAATAGAAAAACCAGCAACCAAATTTATTTGGAAGGAAAGAGTGTTCTGAATAGCTAAAAAGATCTTGAGAAAGAAAAATGAACTGGGAAGTCTCACACTATTTGACTTTAAAGCATCTTACAAAGCTACAGAGGTCAAAAAAACATGGTACTGGTGTAAAGGTAGATGAATTGACTAATGAAATCTAATCGAGTGTTCAGAAATAGACCTCATCTTGATCAAGATCAAGACAGTTGATCTTGATAGGGCAGTCAAGTCAATTCAACTGGGACAGAGCAGCCTCTTCAATACATGGTGCTTGGAGAACTGAATATCCATATCCAAAAGAATGAAAGAAAACCCTTATCTCACACCTTATAATAAAAAATCAATAAAAATTGATCAAAGACATAAAGAGTAGATCTAAGACCATAAAAGTTTTAGAAGAAAATGTAGGGAAAGATCTTAAATATCTTGTGATTGGAAGTGGTTTCCTAGAACTTAGACCCAAAGCTTGAGCAATGAAAGAAGAAATAGATTAATGGTTTCTCCTAGAAATTTAACACTTTTGTACATCAAAGTAAAAATGTAGCCTATGCAATGGGGAACAATATTTGGAAACTGTATATCAGATAAGAGTTTAATATCCATAATATATAAATAGATCCTGCAACTTAAAAAATAAAAGACAAACAATCCAATTGAAAAATGGGCAAAAGAGATGGACAGACACTTTTCTGAAGAGGACATACAAATGGCTCAAAAACATATGAAAAGATGCTCAACTTCACGATTAGAGAAATGCAAACCAAAACCACAATGAGATATCATCTCAAACCTACTAAAATGGCTGTTATCAAATAAACAGAAAACTGTAAGTGCTGGAGAGGATGTGGAGAAAGAGCACACTTATCCATTGTTGGTAGGAATGTAGAATGGTACCACTGTTCTGGAAGGCAGCTTTGGTGATTCCTCAGGAAGCTAAGTATATGACTGCCATATGATCCAGCAATCCCATTATTAGGTATATATTCAGAGGAACTGAAGGCAGAGACACAAATGGATACTTTCACACTGAGGTTTATTGTGGTATTATTCACGATTGTCAAGAGCCCAAATGCCCATCAATGGATGAATGGATAAACACACTGTGTTATATACATATGATGAAATATTATGCAGCTGTAAGATGGAATAAACTCACGAAGCATGTAACAATATGGATGAAGCTTAAGGACAATATGTTGAGTGAAATTAGCATAACAAATGGACAAATACTGTTTGGTCTCACTAATATGAACTAACATTAACAAGTGAACTTTGGGAGTTAAAGTTGAAAATCAGTTTGTCAGGAGAACAAAAGAGGCTACAAACTGGGCATTTGATGCTGAAGGAGTACAAAATGTTCAACAAGATTGATTGTAAAGATCCAGAAGTAATAGCACTGATGGTAGCACAATATTATAAGTACACTGAACAAAGCTAAGTGTATGATTGAAAGAGGAAGGCTAGGAGCGTGTATGACACCAGAAAGGAAAGATAGAAGATACAGATGAGGAATGTATAACTTAGTGAAATCTAGAGTGTACAATTATGGTGATTATATGTACAAATATAAGAATGTCTTTATATGAGGGAGAACAAATGAATAACAGCATTGCAAGGTGCTGAAAATAGGATGGTATATGGAAAAAATATAATTAATGCAAACTAAAGTCTATAGTTAACAGTAACATTGTAATATGCTTCCATTAAATACAACAAATAATTATATCAAAGCTAAAAGTCAATAACGGGATATAAGGGAGGAGTTTGGGATTCTTCTTGTTGTTTGCATTAGTTAGGGTTCTCTAGAGAAACAGAATCAACAAGAAATATTCATAAATATAAAATTTACAAAAGTGTCTCACGTAACTTGGGAACATAAAGTCCAAAATCTGTAGGGCAGGCTATGAAGCTGATGATTCTGATGGAGGGTCTGGATGAACTCAACAGGAGAGGCTTGCCGCCTGAAACATGAAGAGAGCCTGTCTCTTCTGAATCCTCTTTAAAAGGCTTCCTGTGAGTAGATTAAGCATCAATCATTAAAGAAGACATACCCCTTAACTGATTACAAATGGGATCAGCTGTGGATGTAGCCAATGTGATCATGATTTAATTTTATGAAATGTCCTCATAGCAAAAGACAGGCCAGCACTTGTCCAACCAGACAAACAGGTACCACTACCTGGCCAAACTGACACATGAACCTGACCATGATATTGTTGTTGTTTATCCTTTTTATTTTTTAATATTTCTTCTTTTTTCCCCTCTTCTTCTTTCTTGCAGAAGAAATGAAATCTCCTCATATAGAATGTGGTGGTGAATGTGTAACTATGGGACTATAACAGGAACTATTGTTTGCTTACTTAGGAATCTTGGCAGAAAATAAAAAAAAGTATTTGTGAAGTCCCCTAAAGAGAGTGGGGGGAAAATGTGGAAATATTTAACTTCCCCACCTGGATAATTACTGATATTCTCACAAGCATTAAGGACTAAGAATTTAATAAGCCAAGTCCTCAATCTTGAGACTTGCCCTTATGAAACTTATTCCTGCAAAAAAAAAAAGCTAAGCCAGTTTATATTTATGTCTAAGAGTCACCCCCGCAGAACCCCTTTAATTGCTCAGATGTGGCCTCTCTCTCTAAGCCAACCCTGCAGGTAAATCCATGTGGGACATGACTCATAGGATGTAAGTGTCCCTGGCAATGTGGGACAGGACTCCTGGGGATAAGCATGGCTCTGGCATCATGGAATTGAGAAAGGCTTCTTGACCAAAAGGGAAAAGAGATATGAATTAAAATAAAATTTTAGTGGTGGAGAGATTTCAGATAGAGTCAAGAAGTCATTCTGGAGCTTATTTGTATACTTTATACAGATATTCTTTTTTAGTTTTTATTGTATTAGAATAGCTAGAAGGAAATACCTGAAACTATTGAACTGTAATCCAGTAGTCTTGATTCTTCTATGATTATCTAGCTTTTACAGTGTGACTATGTGATTGTGAAACCCTTGTGACTGATACTTTATCCAGTGTATCAGATGAGTCAGAAAATAAAGACAAAAATAAATGCATAATAGGGAGGGATAGGTGTATGAGTTTTTTTTTTTTTTGAGTAATGAAAATACTCAAAAATTAATTGTGGCGATGAGTGCACAACTATATGATGATACTATGAACCAGGCTTGTCCTTATAGGATAGGGGTGACTCTTAGAAGGAATGAAAAAAATAATAATATCAAAGGTGCTCTATAAACAGGTGATAATGAACACATTAAGAAAGAAAGAGAGACCAGGGTAAGAAGGGAACTGTGGAAGAAAATTCCTCACCCAAGATAAGAGTATGGAGAAATAAAAGTACTAGAATGAGAACGGAACTGGGTTTGGTACAAACTAATTTTACCCAATGCTACTTCCTTGCTTGACAGAAAAATGTCTAAGAAATATATATTAGAGGTCAGAGTAAAATTCATATTTCTAGGGCGGTGTGATCGTGGCTTAGTGGCAGAATTCCTGCCTGTCATGCTGGAGACCCAGGTTCAATTCCCAAAGCCTGCCCATGCAAAAAACAAACAAGGGCGGGCCACGGTGGCTCAGCAGGCAAGAATGCTTGCCTACCATGCCAGAGGACATGGATTCGATTCCCAGTGTCTGTCCATGTAAAAAAAACAAAAACAAAAACAAAGAAAGAAACACACAAAAACCAAAAAGAAAACCCTAGGCAAAATTCATATCTCATTAGCAAGAATCTTCTAACTAGCTCAAATATGCTTATCATCATAACAGTGATGAACTAGCTTTATCTCACCTACAAAAAAATATTTCACATGCAAAATTCAGGAAGAGCTTCATTAAAGAACAATATCCTCTAATTTATGTTTGTTTTCAAAGAGAAATTAGTCTGATTTCTTTAAGGAAGTGAAAAGGTCAAAGAGGTGAAGAGAGGGGGCATTAAAAAAGTTCAAGTTATTGGAACAGAGAACTTTGACAAGTTAGGAAAATTAGAGAAAAAAAAGTTTGCCAGTTTGTATTTCTCTAAATAAATGAAAGAGAAAAGGAGAGTGAGAAGAAAAGAGACAAAGGGAAAATTAATACGTTATCCTATAAAAGATTATCTGGCCAGTAAGCAGGAATTTTTAAGCTCCCCATGGAGAAAATAAGCCAGGATTTCTCTTATCCTGCCTGAGGAAAGTTGGACCGGGGAAAAAAATACCTAACAAGCACATTTCATTTTCTTCACTTAGGGGATTCCTACTTGCAAACTGATGAAAACAGGAAGCACCAGGAAGTTAAAAGGAAAAACACTTCTTGTAAGATTGCCAGTCCCCTCTTTTAAATTCAAGTATTTTGGCACATTCCACCTAAACTGAACCTCCAGGGAAACGCAGACACCGGTCCTGAAAAGAAATGTAGTTGAAACAGCAAGGTTCCCTTTATGAATAGCCCTTCCTAAGAGAGTTCAATTTGGAATATTCTAGCCACATTTCCCCCCCCAAAAGAGTTGTTTAAGAAAGACAATGTAACCAAGAAGTTAGAATTTAAAGGATGATTATGATTACTGATTCATTGTACAGATATTCCTTTTTCCTTTCTGATATATTAGAATAGACAGAAGGAAATACCGAAATCTTTGAACTGTAATCCAGCTGCCTTGATCTCTGATAATGATTGTACTCTTTATCTTGTACCCTTGGGATTGTGAAAATATTTTGGCTAAGCCTAACTTGTCCCCATTTATCCAGTTTATCGATGTTAGAGTCTTGTAGTCACTAATGATAGCTCATGTTTATTAATGAAGGGTCCGGGGTCAGCCCAGAACTATCCACCCCAAGTCCAAAGTTATCTTGATAACCAAAGCTGGATCTAACCAAAATGTGCCCGCATGACATGTGCAGTAGGTTAGACTTTAACCTATAATTACCTATACCTCATTAAAATACTAAAAATCTTGCCCTCCATCATAGAAAAGCTGCCATTTTCTTACAGACATTCTGTGACTAAGCATGTAATCAATCTGTGCATGCTCCATAATCAGATTTCAGATTAGTTTTGATTACATCATCTGGGGCCATTGCGCTCATTATCCTAAAATCTGCCCAACTTTAAATACTATAAAACTATCAGATTCACTGCAGTTCAAGGAGGCAGATTTTTTTTTTTTTTTTTTTTTTTTTAGGGAGACAGATTTTTGAGCTGAAAGTCCATTTGATCTACTGTTTCCCACCTAGCAATATATATATTTTTTCTCTCTTTGAAACCTGGGTGTTTCAGGAATTGGTCATTTGAGTGCATTGGGCAAAAAAAATCTACCATCTTTGTTTGCAATAGTGATAGGAAGGTAGTTGTGGCAGGAGTGAGCTCAGCAGACATTCCCCACTAATAGTATCTCAGCAAACACTACAGGAACAGATAAAAATAGAAAAACACAGTCTCACATTTTTAATACAGAGGAAAGTTACATTATAAACTAATCATTAAAAGTCAGTCTTAAAAAGAAGTGCAAGCGTCATGGGTCATGGACATGGGTAGTGGCTTTAGATAAAGAGTTTTTGGCAAATACTGTGCCTGCCATGCCTTCCAGAGAAAGAGAACTGGTGCCAAATCTACTATCTACTATATGCACTACTTCAATTTGGTCTTTTAATATCAACTTCTAAGAATATGGAGCTTTGAATTTCATGATTGCATGCAAAATAAGAAATCCCAAGAACAAAAGATCAATTCTGGATTGTAAGAAAGAAAGAAGAAAGGGCATTGTACATTTGAACACTCTTATTTTTGCTGATAATAACAAGAGATTTTTGCTTTCCAAAGGAAAGGTGCCATAATTAATGTTCAAGTTCATTGAAAACAGGAAGTATGATTATTTAATTTCAGGACAAATTTGATAAATTTCAGGCACTCTTCCCTTTCTCTGTTTTAGGGCTCTGAGAAAGGGATTTTTGACTTTCTTAAGTTCTGAGCCCCTAAAGAAATAGGAATGAAAAGGAAAGAAGAAACAAGAGGTCCATGATTCACCAAATGACTCGGAGGGGGGTTGCCAGTTACAGCATTTCCTTCCCAGAAAGCTAAGAATGCCAAGCTCATTTATGCTTGCCTGGTGACAATTACTGCCTCAAAATATTTTCTTCATATTTCTATTTTAGCACAACAAAGTACCACATATTTAAATCCAGGAGAGTGGAAAATTTAATTAAGAAATAGGATCACCTTCAGTAATTCATGGAAAAGCTTACCCTGCAGGATACAATTTAAGTAAACAGACATTATGAATAATAATTGAAGCTCATGTTAATTGACAATTATGATATCAAATATTCCTAGTATAGCCTCTTAATTATATTAGAAACAGCATACTCAAACACTTCAAGTCTGATAATTTCATCAACAATTTAGCTAGATTTCAGTTTTCTTGGTAAATATTGACCTCTGCACTTGCTGAAATGGTGGATCTTTCATAAAAATCCACTGCATTTTATTTTTAAATGTATTTTGAATTTCACTTTCATTATTTAAAAAAATATATTTACCATTAAAGGCAAGCTAATAGAGTACTGCTTTTGTGGGGGAAATTCATGAATTCTAAATATGACCACCTGCTACCCTTATTCTATATAGATTAGATAATGATCTGCAGGGATCTTCAGCAGAAATAATAGTGACTTTCTCGAGGTTCTAGAATATTACATTATAAACAAATACTTGAGAAATTGCCATGTAGAAAATATTGTTCATGTACTGTGACTGCTTCAAAGAGAATATGGACCAAAAACTGCTGAGAAGCTTACTGTCTGGTAAGGGATATGAAATATGCATACAACTTTGATGCTAGTTGTATGATACATAACCACCTTAAACAAACTCACTCTGAAAATGCAAATTATAAAATAATTCTGGAGGGTACTCTAATCTTCAGTTAGGTATTGTTAATTGCTCTGGTTTGCCAAACTCAACCAACATCATTCTTGTTAACCCTAAAGAACACCCAAGGCTCTATCAGAGAACCTATAAAATTTTCATGCACTAAGTTTACTTTTCAGAAATTTAAAACCTTAAGATGGTTCCTAGGCCAAATAAGTCCTGAAACCCAGAACTGCCAGTCTCTCCAAGACCATCACCCAACTCCATCCCCCTATCTCATATTGTTGACACCCCTTTTCAATATGAAAAAGTTAGAATGAACATAGCTCAAGTATCCTTAAAGATTAGGAGAAGTATCAAAGGAGATGGAGGAGTTATAACAGAGAAGATAAGATTTAGCAAGTGAGTATGACTACTGAATCATTAATATTGATATTTCTTTTTAGTCTCCAGTGGCTTTGAGTAGCTAAAAGGAAAAACCTGAAATTGCAGAACTGTAATCCATACCAAATTTTGAAATCTATTATATAACTACTTGTTAAAATGTACTTCAAAATTTATTGCTTTTTTTTTTTTTTTTTTTTTTTTTTTTTTTTTTTTTTTAACGGAAAGAAAAAAAAGAAATTAACACAACATTTAGAAATCATACCATTCTACATATGCACTCAGTAATTCTTAACATCATCACATAGATGCATGATCATTGTTTCTTAGTACATTTGCATCAGTTTAGAGGAACTAGCAACACAACAGAAAAAGATATAAAATGTTAATATAAAGAAAAGAAATAAAAGTAATAGTAATAGTAAAAAACAACAACAACAAACAAACCAACAAGCAAACAAAAACAAAAAAAAAACCCTATAGCTCAGATGCAGCTTCATTCAGTATTTTAACATGATTACTTTACAATTAGGTATTATTGTGCTGTCCATTTTTGAGTTTTTGTATCTAGTCCTGTTGCACAATCTGTATCCCTTCAGCTTCAATTACCCATTGTCTTACCCTGTTTCTAACTCCTGCTGAACTCTGTTACCAATGACATATTTCAAGTTTATTCTCGAATGTCCATTCACAACAGTGGGACCATACAGTATTTGTCCTTTAGTTTTTGGCTGGATTCACTCAGCATAATATTCTCTAGGTCCATCCATGTTATTACATGGTTCACAAGTTTATCTTGTCTTAAAGCTGCATAATATTCCATCGTATGTATATACCACAGTTTGTTTAGCCACTCTTCTGTTGATGGAGATTTTGGCTGTTTCCATCTCTTTGCAATTGTAAATAACGCTGCTATAAACATTGGTGTGCAAATGTCCGTTTGTGTCTTTGCCCTTAAGTCCTTTGAGTAGATACCTAGCAGTGGTATTGCTGGGTCGTATGGCAATTCTATATTCAGCTTTTTGAGGAACCGCCAAACTGCCTTCCACAGTGGTTGCACCCTTTGACATTCCCACCAACAGTGAATAAGTGTGCCTCTTTCTCCGCATCCTCTCCAGCACTTGTCATTTTCTGTTTTGTTGATAATGGCCATTCTGGTGGGTGTGAGATGATATCTCATTGTGGTTTTGATTTGCATTTCTCAAAATTTATTGCTTTTTTGTATATATATATATATATATATATGTTATATTTAAGAATAAAAAATGTTAAAAACTAATAAATAATAATGGTATTAGGGAATAGAACAACATGGCAATGTCTAAATGGAGAGACAGGATATAAATTTGTAAAGATAAAGGAATATTTGGGATATAAGGATAACGAACCAAAGGAGAGACAAAAAATTTGGGACTTTAGCATAAATAGGAAATTGTGCTTATTTCCAAGGACTTAAAATATATCCTTGACAATGGTAATGGGTTTGCAGAGTGATTTAACAGGATCATGGGAAGTCTTATCTGCATGTGAATATGTTACGAAGTCTGGGTATTGAGTGAAAAGGAGTGTAAAGGAAGCTGCGAGGAGTTTTTGATGTGATTAGATCTGGGTTTTAGGAAGATTAATCTGGCAATGGCAGTGAAGATGGACTTTACTGAATGGTTAGAAACCACCTTATGCATACCAGCTAAGATATTGTTGTAGTGGCACATACATAAAAGCTGAAAGAGAATATAAAAAATTAAAACTGCAAAATTGGTAACTGATTCAATGACAGATAAAAGGTCTAGAGTAAAAAACAAACGCTATCAATTTTTTATGTAAGGTAACATTTTTCAATGTCTGTTCTGCTAAATACTAATTAAAAATAGTTGTTTTCTCAGAAAGGATTCCCTGGTTCAATGTGTTGGGGAGTGTTCTAGTCTGCCAAAGCTGCCAGAATGCAACTTCCCAGAGACGGATTGGCTTTCAATAAAAGGGGATTTATTTAGTTAAAAATATCTAGTTCTTCATAGGAAAGGCAGCTAACTTTCATCTGAGATTCTCTCTTTCACAGGAAAGCACAGGGCGATCTCTACTGGCTATCCTCCAGGCCTCTGGGTTCCAACAGCTTTCCCTGGGGTGATTCCTTTCTGCATCTCCAAAGGTCTGGGCTGAGCTGCAAATGCTGAGATGAGGTGTGCTGAGCTGCTTGGGATGTGCTGCATTGAGCTTTCTTTTTTAAGCTTCCCACGAATTAAACTAGATTTCACTCATTGTTGAAGGCAGTCCCCTTAGAGACTGCAGATGTAATTAGCCATAGACGAGTTTCACAAGCTAATGATTCAAATCCACAGCAACAGAATGAGGCACCATCACCTAGCCAAGTTGGCACCTGAACCTAACTACCACAGGGAGATAACAAAGTATTTGGTTTGGAGACCTTTCAGAGCCTTCATTTTATTAACTTGTCATTCTTCAAGAATTATATTCTAAATGGTGATAGAGCCTTCATTTCATTAATTTGCTTTGTCATTCTTCAAGGATTTATTCTAAATGGTGATTCCCAAATATATTCATTTTAAACTTACTGGCATCAATTGTATTAACATTTAGAAATATCCACCATCTTACCTGGGGTTCTTGCTGATCCACTGATGTCAGAGGGAACTTGCTCTGCTGAATGGAAAATGCCCAGAAGTGGGGTGTACCACCTCAGAGCAGAGGGCAATTAACTGTCATCACGGAATTCTACCATTTCTCCTTTTCCTCTGTGGCAAGACCAGCAGGTCCCACAGAGGTGCTGCACTTGTGGACTGGATCCCAAAATGAAGATGATGCAAAGCCACAGCCAACCTGCAGTGGTTATGTAAAAAGTGAAGATTAAATGCATCCTGCTGAAAAACATTAACTTTTTTGGGTCCTTTGTGACCATAAAATAACGTATTTAAACTGGCTGATAAACATGTCTCAAAATTCATGCTCTCTTAAAAGCACTTTGGGAAATGCTGGTCAGACATAACGGAACATTCTTGAGAGTCATTAGAATTTGCTGGGAAGTGTATAAACACATGCCTTAATGCAGATGCTGCTGAGAGTATCAATTTCTATAGCTTTTATAAAAGCAAAATTGCAATAGATATAATAATGTTTATATTTGTTCAGGCTTATCTCCAAGGAGTGATAACAACCATAATGATGATGATGATTTTTTTCAACAATAATAATAACTAATAAGGTTTGAGCAATTACTCTGTCAAGCAGTGTGCCAAACGCTTTATATGTATGATTTCATTTAATGTCCTCAATGGCCCTATGAAGTAGGCATTGTTATTTCCTCCATTCTACAGAAAAAGAACTTAAGAAAAAGATAATTTTAATAACTTGCCTAAGGTTACATGACACGTAAGTCACAGAGCTGGATTTCAAACCCAAACAGTCTGACTCCAAGCCCATGTTCTTTAACCACTGTGATATAATAACTAAAGGACTATTCAGATAGGGTCTTTTAAAGTATTTGAAAGAATACCCATTAAACTATTTCTGAAACTGTGAAAAATATAAACTTCCTTAATTTTCCCAAACCAGTGAATTAGTACTTCCTTTTCATGAAATAGTATTTGCCAACATCAAAAGCTATATTTTTAAAAATGTATGTTGATACAGAACACAAACTATAAATATAAGTGAAAAATACAACTTTCCACATTCTGTATAGTGTGTTCTTTTACCTGGTTACATGCAAAAGAAAAAAAAAAAGAAAAATTCATCAAAATGTTGACAATTTTTCCAAACGAATAGAGTTTATATATGACTTCAATTTTGTTTCTTGCATTTTTTCTCTATCTTCCAAATAAACTACAATGACAATGTATTATTGATATAAAGTATTGCTAATCAACATTTAAATTCTCTCATTTTGCAACAGAGTGATTGAATTAAATGTTTTTTTCAAAGGAGAAAGTTTGAGGTACTGGTCTCTATTTTTCTTGAGTCTCTTTCTGGCTGAAATCTCTATAATCATTTTTCATGCCTCTTAAAAGAAAGAGCAAATCCTTCCAGTGGCATACAAGACAAAAGTAAACTCAGGAAAAGCATTTTGGGAGATGAGACTGACTCATTAAGTAGGACTCGATGGAGGAAAACCAGCACTTCGTATGGAAAATCATCAAAATCGTGGCTCCACCCTTGCTGAGCTGAAGAAGGGGGACAACATTTCATTCTCCCCTAGTTCCTCATTCACCTACCCCTTCCTTATTTATTTGATAATTTTTCCATTTTGTATTCAATCTAAACTTCCAAGAGAGCCCCATATATTAATTCATTCACATCTTAGCATTGAGACACTGGTGACTAGCTCTTGACAAACAGCCATGTTTTACCTCATCTAATCATCATGCCTTTTTCAGAATTAACAGCATTATTCAACACTTAGCTACCCTTAGAAAATCCACTTTAAAAACCATTTTCCTGAATTTTCTTGTTTTTTTTTTTTTTTTTTTTTTTGTGTTATTGCTAGACTAGAAACCAGGGAACCATGTGTATCATATACACACATGTAACATTTAAACCTGGCTAAAGCTGTGATCTTTTATTTCCAAACAACATTACTAAATGTTCTCAGTGCAAACACAGATAAAGTCAGATTGTCCGAGAAGTTGAGTTTCTTATTCTCCAAATTAAATTGTTATTTTGAACCACACAGGGAAGACAATCTAATTTTAGAAAAAAATGAGAGAAATTTTGAATTAAAAAAAAAATTCTGTCCTTTTTCCATGTGTTTAGAAAAATAATTACCTCTTAAACATTACCATGCAGAAAATGTAAAGCAAATGTAGCACCCAAAGTGGAATATCTTTTCAAAATAAGGCAGAGAGATATTATTACTGAGAGTACACATAGGAAAGGCAGAATCAGTAACTGACAATTTAAACTTCTACAGATCAAGAGAGTAAACCATCTGAATTTAATCAGCATAAATCTATAGCTTGCATTAGCTCTACAATTAAGATACTCATAAAAATCCACTGTATAAGTAAGAGCCTTCCTGAATCATAATTTAGCTATGATACTCTATCAAATGACTATTTCATGCTTCAATTTAAGACCACAAGGAAAATAATTGAAGCAACTGGGCTCTAAGAAAGGAGGAAACATCTACTAATTGGTTCATTATCTTTCTTCTTGTTAATATAATTAAAAAGTATTTTAAATAATGTTTATCATTAGTGAGTTAATAGCATGGATTGAATAGATTTAGTCTACATTTCATAAACCAAAATGAAAAAAATTGTATATCGTAATTTTAGAAGCAATTATTATAAAACAGTATCCCATGTTTAGAAAATAATGTACTCTAGTCTCTATGAGTTTAAATTTTAAGAAAGAACTTTCCTTGAATCCAAATTATTGTTTTGTTAGGTTGCATTTCACAAGTTTTTAAAATATTATCCTCTTTCAGAAAATATAGACGGTACTTGGTGGAAATAAATGTATAAAGTCTAGAAAAGTCATTAAATTAGAAAAGGATGGAATTCAATGTCAGAGGTCTAGAAACTTGGAAAGTGTTTGATGAGCATTTGCTCAAGCAAATACCATGCAAGGGGTTGGCTTAAACAATGCAAATTTATTGGCTCATGGTTTTGAGGCTAGGAAAAGTCCAAATCAAGGAGTCATCAAAGCAACACTTTTTTCCCAAAGACTGGTGTTCTTGGGCTTGCTGTTGGTGATCCTTGGTCCTGGGATGCTCTGTCACATGGCGTTGACATAGTGGTCTCTCTAGGCCTTTCTGTTCTCTTCTTGGATCCACTGACCTTCAACTCTGGCTTCCTGTGGCTTCTTCTCTACTGTCTGTGTTTCCTTCTGCTTATAAAGGACTCCAGTAATAGAAATAAGACCCACCCTGATTGAGGTGGGCCACACCTTAGCTATAGTAACCTCATCCAAAGGCCATACTTAGAATGGGCTCATACCCACAGCAGTTGATATAGTTGAAGAAAATATTTTACTGAGGTGTATAGCTCCAAAACACCACAGGGTAGGAAGGGGTCAAGGAAAAGCATCTATTGCATACTTTTCACTTTCAGAATAGAGAAAGACTCTTGGGAAGTGGGACACAGGTAGGCTTTGGAGTTGAGAAGAAACAAGAAATTCACAGTACAGAGTACAGGAGCCCCCAAGACCACCCTCACTTCTGATACCATCTGCAATTTGGGGGTGTCCCCGAATCACCCTCACTTCTGACACTGACATACATTCAGTGTTCCACAAGACCATACTCAGGTTCAATAATTCACTAGAAGGCTCACAAAACTCAGAAAAGCTTTTATGTCCACAGTTATGGTTTATTTTGTAAGAAAGATACAGATAAATATTTGCAGAGGTAAAAGCTGCATTAGGCAGTCTCCAGGAGACAAATGGCATAGAGTTTCCAGTTGTCCTCCCCTGCTGGAGACATGCAGACACAGTGCCAACTTCTAGAAATTATGTGTAACAATACACATATTATGAATTGCCAACTGAGGAAGCTCAGCTAAGTCTTGTTGTCCACAGTTTCAATGGGGCAGCTATTTGAAGGTGACTGCCAGTTTCCAGAATATGAGCTGATACCAGATTACTCAAGGCCCCCCACCATGAATCCACATTATGAGCATAGATTTTCTGGTTTGTTCCTAGGTAAGCAAAGATACTTTTATCAGGTAGGATAGTTCAAGCACTTAGAGGTTATCTCCCAAGTGCCATGGGTTAATATTTTACTGAACACAAGTCTTTAAAAGTCAAAGAAATCTTGGGAAAGAACATGGGATTTTTCATGCTTCTTCAAAAGGTGTCACAACCAAACTGTATTTAAATATTTAAAACTCAAATTACTTCAATGGGCCAAGTAGCAAGCCTGGGAAACTCTCAGCAATAATGCACTGAGAGAGGAAAAGAAAAAGAGAAGTTATGAAGATATGGGTTAGATATGCTGTAGAAGGGAGAAAGAGTACAAGCAAGATGTAAAAAGGTTCAGACAAAAAATTTCTTATTAGCAGAGATGAGAATTCGGACATTGGTGGATCTGGTGAATCATGAGGCTCTCAGAAAGGTAGAAAATATTGGTAGCCTAAAGAGATTGTACCTGTGCCCAATCAGACAGTTAGACACCCTAAAAGGGATGGAAAGAACTAAGCACCATTCTGTGCCTGTGACATAATCCTCCTTCTTTCTTATTGAGAAGAAGTGAGTTCTATATTCAAATAAGGTTAGAAAGTGCCACAGAACTCTACCACACTCCTTTTTGGAAATGTATCATTCATATTAGCATAATAAAAGTCTAGGACATTGTGCACTGATAAAACAAATATTTCTACCTGTTTACCTTTATTTAACACAGTGGTATACCCTTGTGAGGAACATAGTTTACTTTCCCATGAAAAGTTACTAATTTCTGTGGTACAAATCAAAAAATAGTATGTTGACAGGACATACCTAGAAGAAAATGGTCATAGATTTAAGCCTGTACCAGGCTAACAAGGTTTCTGTGACTTTTGTGAACAGTATTACTTTTCTGGAATCATGCATTTTTGTGTATGTGGTAATAATTTTGTCTTGAACAGATATTGGATTTTGGATTAGGAAAGAGGTCAAGTTGAGAAACAGTATTGCCAAATAAGAATTAACTATGAATCAGGCTAGGAATTTTCTTTCCTTGCCCTTTCCTCATAATTCCTAGGTACTAAAAGATAAACTAACAAAAACAACTAGTAAGGGTCTTTTTTTATGAGACTGCATAGATAGAGGACTTCTAAGGACAGGAATATAATTAGCTGCTATTTCACAAGAGCAGAACACAATTAGTTGTTATTCCAAGGAGAGTAGATGAAAACATTGTAATATATTCAAATGTCAAAATAATACTCAACAATAAAAAGGAGTGAATTAGTGATACGTACAAAAAGAGGGATGAATTTTGAAACTCTATGATTAGAATATGAAGTCAGAAACAGAAGAATATATACTGTATATATCCTTGTATACGAAGTTCTTAAAAAGGCAAAAATGAGCTATGGTGAGAAAAATCAGAAAAGTGCTTGCTTCAGAGGATTTATTGACTGGGAAGGTGCACAGTGGAAATTTCTTAGGTGATGGAAAGGTTCTATAACTTGATAGAGGTGTAGGTTACGCTGCAGCATGCATTTACCAAAGCCTATCTAATTATGCATTTAAATCTTGTGCATTTCATTGCATGTAAAATTTATCTCTCTCCATCATAAAAGGACATGTGTGTGACTAGAGGCACTGTCAACCTACTAAGAATGTGCAAATCTTGTGTCCAGTTGTAGATTCCAAATATCACTCTCCACTAACAGGAACCAAATCCACTGAGTAAAATCTGAATCCAGGACTGGAGCAAGGTGATGGGATCATTACACTACACCAGAAATTAAGAGAGTGCCCTAAGGATGATGGAGGCATATCAAAAGGACAGAGGAACCAGCTGGAAGGAGTTTCTGTTGGCCAAAGCTTGGACTATTTGAGAACCAAAGTAAATAATGGCAAAAATATATTATAGCTCATTGAATTTTTTATATAATTTCATTCTATCTCCTGTCTTAGTATATCAATTATACTTCACTTTGAAAATGTTTTACTCTTTGTCCTAGACTTTCAAATACACATTTTAATTCAATCTTATTTCACTTTCGAATTACATTATACCGCTTCTCATGTAATGTAGGTAACTTATAACAAATTATTCCCAATTCCCCTTCCATCTTTCACGGCATTGCTGTCATTTGTTTCACTTATGCATATGCTCTAATCACAAAAAACATTGTTATGATCATCACCTTATACAATTATCTCTTAGATCAATAAATAATAGGAAAATTAAACATTTTATTTAGTCTTTATCTTTCCTTCTCTGATCACATTTGTCCTTTTATGTAGACCTGAGTTTCTTCAATATCACTTTTACTCTGCCTGAATAATTGCTTTGCTATTTTTGAAAGATCTGGTTCTGGTGGCAGTTATGAAAAATTCCCTCAGTTTTTCCTTGTCAAAGAATTTATTTCTTCTTCAGTTGGAAGGATGATTTTGCTAGATATAAAATTTGATGTTATTATTTTTTTCTTTCATCTTATTAAATATTTCATTCCACTCTCTTCTTGGTTGTATGGTTTCTGATGAGAAGTCTGTTGTAATTCTTGGATATGTTGTTATTCGTAGGTGTCTTATTCTGCTTCTTTCTTTCTTTTTTTTTTTTTTCCATTTTTTTCTCTTTGTGCTTCAGTTTGAGAGTTTGGGAAGAGTCTATTGACCTGACCTCAAGTTCACTGACTCTGCCCTTGATCATGTCTTGTCTCCTGATAAGCTTATCAATGGCACTCTTAATTTATGTAAGTACTCTTGATTTCTAGCATTTTTAAAGTTCTTTCTTTGAATTTATATATCTGCTTACATTGCCTATCTGATGTTACATGTTTTCTATTTTTTCCATAAGAGCCCTTGGCATGTTGATCATAGTTATTTTCTGTTCACTTCTGATAATTCCAATATCTCACTCTTACCTGACTCTGGTTTTGATCTTACTTTTTCTCTGAAAACTCCTTTTATTTTTTCCATAGACAGGTACCGGGAATCGAACCCAAGTCTCCAGCATGGCAGGCAAGAACTCTGCCTGCTGAGCCATGGTGGTCCACCCCTTTTAATGGTTATTTTTAATTTTACTTACTTTGTTTTGCTTTGTTTAGTCTTGGCATGATTTGTACTTTGTTGAAATCTGAAAAATTTGTATCAGTTCTGAGAACTAAAGTACATAGATTTTCAGTAGGATGATGAATGCTGATTGGCTAGGAATTGGGCTGTGTTTAATGTTTGCTACAACTGAAGGTACCAGAGCTCCAAATTCCTATATTCCTGAGGCCTTATTGACTTTGGGCTTCACTATGCACTCCTCTTGAGAGACAGCCTGTGTCTTGCAGCTCTTGTACTTATGATCCTTTGTTATTATACTGGAGCCCTATTGGTGGGGCGTGGTGGTAAAGTATAGGGCAGGGGAAGCACTGTATAATCTTACCTGTGCCTGTGTCTTGGGGCACATACATTCACCAGAATCCTTCCATTGCCATAATTTTTATCCCTTATATGAGATAAGGAGGCTAGAAAGGGACAGGATGGAAGGAATTCTCTCCCCTAAGGTTAAACAATGCTCTAGTAATGTCTGTTTTCCTGGAGAGTTGGCCTTTATTGTGGAGAATACTCTGGGAGTATTTAACAGATTACTCTTCCTACCCACGCCAGATATATGAGGGGAACTTTCTTGTTTCTTTACGATGGGGATATTATAGGATCCTTTACAGCAGAATTCCTCAGAATAAAACTAACAAAAGTGTGGGACACTTCTCAGACTGTGGCCCCAGGAGTTTTCCCGTCTCATGTAAGGCTACACTAAGTCTCTAGTAACTAGTCAAAATTAGCATTTAAATGTTCTTAAAACTTGATGGCTTCAGCAGTTTTGGCTTCAGGTAAGCAGAAGTCAACTTCATCTTCTGGATTAGCCTGTCTTTCAAGATTTGTTCAGATTTTCTTTCTTGCTGTCATGAGAGATGTGATGACTTCCTCATTCTCTATATGTTGGATCTGTTTAAAGGAATATTTTTATTCGGTCTTTGAGATAAACATCTTCTAGAGACCCTTGCTATCCTTATATCTTAGGAGCCCTCAGTCTATATTTTTTCATCCTGGGGAGGGGGAATTTCTTCACAGAGCAACTCCTGTGAAATACGTAATAGTTTTGCATAGATAAATGATCCTTTCAAGGGATCTAACTGCATTTTCCACAATCGCCAATCCTTAGTCATAGTGCATAAATTGGAGGGGGTATGCCTAGTGGAATTTCTATATATGCATTTGGGATCTAATTGTCAGTTCCCATTTGTCTAGCTGTATTCTAGGTAATGCTTAACAACTTTTCTCTTATTTTAAACAAATTCAACTATTGAATCTGGGGAAAAAAAGGACAATTCTAAAGAAAATCTAGAAAATAGAACTACATTATAACTTAGAATGCATGCCTGGAAAATTGGCATTTATTTTCTTATTACTCATAAAGAACCCATCTTACTATTAAAAATAATTTTAGAGAGTGAACAGAGACTTTTGGTAGCACTCTATATGTTCCTCAATTCTGTCATCAACTTTCTTTTTTCTCTCTTTTTTTCCTTTCACTCTTTCTTTTGTCATTTTTCTCCATCCTTCCTTTTATGTTTATGACCATTTTCACTCTTTTTTCTATCTTCTCCTGTTATTTTAGGAAGTTTTTTCCTCACTATGCTTTAAAATTGGAAAAGACCTTCTTATAGGCACTCCTCAATAGTAAGGTGACATTGGTGACTTCAGTTTTTGCTGAGCTCTGGTTTATGGAAAACAGAAGGAAAAAATATATTAACATAGTAATTTCTAGCAGTTGAACAGCAAATTACTTCCTTTATCACAGGGGTTGAAGGCACTGATAACTTTCCACCCTTTGCATGACTGCATTTTCCTCACCACCAAGAAACGTAGTGGTTTATTCAGACTGAAATTACTGAAAAAAAAAGCATAATCTGTTTTGTCATTCAGCTGTGAGGTTGAAGTTTGAAGTTGCTAAAGTTACTTTCTGGCATGTGCCATTGAATGGAAAGCCAAGGAATTGTTGGCATCTCAAAGTTAATGCCACCTCATTATTTCACAGTAAAGAAAATTAGTAAACCTGAAGTCATGGAAAATGTTTGGAATTCTCCTTGGAAAGAATGGATTTTGGGTAGAATCATGTATAGAGTAACCAAATATCCACTGGACCATGTGCAGCTATTAAGACTTTCTGAAGAAAACAGTTCAGAAAGAAAAGATAGATGATGTACTTTATAAATAGATGCTACGATCTTCAGCTCAGGGAACCTGTTATATATTATTTCCTATTCTCTCCAGCAACAGTGCCTATAAGATGCTAAGAATATAGTAGCTTCTTAGCTCATACATACTGCAAACAGAATGAACTAATTGGGAAACCTGTACTCATTTGTTAATGGTTGTGTTTTCCTTGTTGTCTTTACAAACATGGCACTTGGCTTATTTTTAAAAAGGAGGTGAAGGAATGAATAGTAGGAGTGACCTGGGAATTTAAAAATTTATCTGAAAATTTCTTGTACTTTTTTCTTATTGAAAAGTAGGGAACTATGGTCCCTCTCCTTGAAACTGGGTATGCTTTTGTGACAGTTTCAACTAGAATAATTTAATAGGGAATGATATTACATGACTTGTGAAGCTAGACCATAAGCTACAATGTAGTTTCAGCTTTGCTCACTGGTATACAGACAGTTGAAGACACTAGTTGCCATGTAAGCAGTACAGCTGCTCTGGGATTGCCATGCTGGAGGGAGATGAAACTAGCGCATTAAAGAGACTATATAGAATGGCACTGGGAGAAGGAGGGAATGAGAGGTAGGAAAAGAGAAAGACAGTAAGAGAGAGAATGAGAGAGAGAGGAAAAAAATAGAGAGAGAGAATCTCTTCAGATAGCCCCAACTGTTCCAGCCACCTCCTGTTCCAGCTCCAGCTGTCATTTGACTGTAGCTTGCATGAAAAAAGCCAGAACTTCCCAGCTGAGGCCTTCCCCAACTCCTGGCCCATGTAACCCATGCAAAGGATGAAAATAATACACTCTTTGTAGATTTAAACCACTAATGAGTTTTTATGCAGCAATAGATGTGAAAACAAGTGTATTTCTTGTTTACTTTTCTTCTTTTTTCTCCTAAGATCTCAAATTTAATGACATTCAAATTCTGAAAAGAGTACAGATTTAAGCGTCATTTCATTACACCAGAAAAAGTCCACCTGAACGAAATATGAAATATTCTTTTTATTTAGATTCACATTTCTTGAATAGTTAATCAAAAAATTAAAGGGAAATTATTTATTTAAAATTTCTGTGCCTCATCATAATCATATATATCATTTGCTTAACAATGTATCTTACAAGGTTGTTATAAAAATATAAATGACAAAATTACTGATGTATCTAACAGTGTGTCTGGCAGGGGGTAAGCATTGATACTTGATAGTCTCCATAATATTCCCTTCAGGATGTGCCTGGGATAGACAGAGAAACATAGCAATAGGATTGACACCTTGGTGGGGGGGGGGGTCATCTAGTCTAACACATATCAAAGACATTCTACTATTCTTTTGTTTCTTGCATAGATTAGATGCTAGAACAGGGGAGGAAAAACTATGGCCCCTGTACATCCATATTTCCCACACTGTGACATATTTTAATAGTTAATCCATTTAGCTGAGCCCTTAAGAAGCTCAGAATTCCTTTAATCATGACATTGTCAATAGCTGCTATCAGTTGTGATTTGATATTTGAAAGAAATCTGAATGTTTTCTGGGCCATGGCTCCAGACACTTTGCAATCATTGAATAGAGCTCAGGGCCACATACTGTGTGCCATGCAGTACACATTTTTGATGCTTAATAAATGCTTTTTCTTTATACTTATGAACTTCCCTTTAAGCTTTATGCATGCCATGTATATCCTCACTCAATAAAAAAAAAATAGCCTCATATTTTTAATGTATTAAACTTTTCCTGTATTCAGGAATTTTAATGAATTTCTGAAATGGTAGGTGGGATAATAAGACAGATATGGTAAGAACAATTTACATAGGAGTAAGTGACTGTGATGTTTCAAGTAATGGGACCATCTTCAGCAGTGAATTAGAAAGACACTGTCATGGTCAGGTTCATGTGTCAACTTGACCAGATGGTGGTGCCCAGTTATCTGGTCAGGCAAATGCTGGCCTGCCTGTTACTATGAAGAAATTTCATGAGCTTAAATCTTGACCACATTGGCTGCATCCAGAAAAGAGTTTCTTCTGAGATGAGTGACACTTAATCTAATCACCAGAAGGATTCAGACGAGACAACCACTCTTCCTGCATCAGACAGCCTCTCCTGAGAGTTCTTTGAAGACCTTCATTGGAGCTGTCAGCTTGTGGCCTGCCTTATGACCTTGGACTCCAGATCCCCTTGGTAGCGTGAGACACTGTTATACATTTTATATTTACAGATGTCCTCTGCTGATTCTATTTCTCTAGAGAACCCTAGCTAATACAGATACCAATGCAATAGGATGATGAGAAGGGTCCAGTTCAACATATATAGTAAGATCTCATATTTGCCTTCTGTGGGCGTACAGTCTAGAGGATGAAATAACTATATATTCAGGAAATGATGATATGATTAGCTAGAAGGTGCATGCCAAGTATTATATAAACACAATAAATAAAAATATGAAAAGTATGAAAGGACAATGGAGGAAGTAGTGGAGAACTTCAAAGGGGATTTGAAATTTGAGCATGATACAGTGAAAGGATATAATGGAAGTTTTCCAACCAGATACAATTGAAGGCGGAGGGCATTTCAAATATGAGAAACAACCAAAGGAACAGAGGAATGAATAAACCTAAGAAAAAGATTTGCAAGTTATCAGGTATAGCTGGTACCCCAGGAAAAATAATCTGGAGACGTGGTCTGAACATGAAGGATCTCCTATACCCTGGAAAGGAGTGAATTTTCTTTCCTTGGAAATGAAAAAATATATATATATATATATATTTATATATATTGATTGATTGATTGAACTTACCTTGAGAATAATGGTTTTACTTGCATTTTGGAAAGATAACTTGTAGCAGCTACAGAATGGAGAAGAGATTGATGTTGGAAGGACTAATTGGCAAAAAATGCCGAGGGCCTAAACTAAGAATGTCATAATGGCAGTAAAAAAGAGGTGATGTATTGAAAAAGCATTCCGAAAACCAAATAATTTAAGTGGAAAATTCAAAAGATGATCCAAGGATGACTCTGTGGTTACATACTTGAGCAACTGAATGTTTTCACCAGAACAGATCCACCCATCAGAATAAAATACAGAATGAGGCAAAAGATTTGGGACCTGGATAAACAAGTCGAATTTGAAAAAGACTCAGCTGGAGCTCTGTAAGAGATTTATTTTATATCATCACATAATGTCAGTCCATCATTCCAGGCCTTCTGAGCCTTTCCAAATGTCTGTTCTTTCATCTGAATTCTGGGCTGGTCAAGAGTTGATGATGAGAGATGTAAGAAATGGAAGTGATTAAAAGTATTTTAGGGCGGATCATGGTGGCTCAGTCAGCAGAGTTCTCGCTTGCCATGCCGGAGACCCATTCTTTGAGCCCATACTTTGTATCAGACATCATGCTATATGATATTCTTATTATGCATTTTAATGTTATTACATTGTAATTTTTCATATGAAAAAAATTAAGCTAAGTGTGGCTAATTGGTAGAACCTAGGTCTTCGGAAGTTTGTTTCTTTTTAAGATCATAACCAATTAGATGCTATTGATATCTGATGGTAGACCAATTGGAAGAGTTCCAATCAATATTTTAAGAAATGTTGCCCCTGATTCAGGGGTCTGTCCAGTGGGGGGTGAACAATAAACTACTTGACACATTGTCCTTGTCCAGAGCTTATCCTGTTAAATAAAAAAAAAAAAGGAATGGGAATTTGAGTATGCAGAGAAATCCTTATGGTTACATGTAGTTTATCTCTTTTCAAGTACATTTAATTTCTTCTCCATTTGTTTTTTTCAGATTTTGCATGCTACCCCATTTATAGAGCTGTCAGAACGCTGTCCACATCTGCTAAGGAACTCAGGGGATGAAATGTGGTAGTCATGTTTGAAACCACTTAGAGATTTCTGGGTAGAGTAAATGTTACCACTTGAGGGCATCCTGTCATTATATTCTGTAATCGTCCTGAATTGCTAAATCTACATCAAATCCTGGCTCTCTGACATGAAGGACTGAAAGAGAAGTATGTGGTGTGTGCAGGGGAGGGGTCCTGGTCTTTGATGGAAATGCTGAGGCAGCAGTGAAATGGTAATTTACCATGCTAAATTGGTGTTTCCTGGAGTACTAGGTCAGTGAAGACTGTATTTCAGGAAATGCTAAATCAACAGAAGAGGTTAAGTGACACAGATAGAAGTTGATGGAATCTTCCTGTCAGGGACCAAAATAGGTGTCTCAGACATACTGATGGCTCTACACGTTAAATTGATTTTGGCCAATCTGGGAAGACTCTGCACTCGAATCTTCCTTTGAGCAAAGAAGGCAAAACAAACAAACAAACAAAAAACTAGTATTGTAAGCGTTGAAAGGTGCAGTCTTTCGTGTGCATGTGACAGCACTCTTTTAGCTTATTAGCTGTAGGGAAGAAGTTGGAAATGAATGACGCATCTGATTGGAAATTTTTAATTGATAGTTTGTCTTTAGGCGTTAGAATGTACCCCCCTTAGGTTTTCAGTAAAGATAATCAAGTGCCTTAAAATATGTAAAACCATCTAAATAGTTAT
Organism: Tamandua tetradactyla; assembly: GCF_023851605.1. Taxonomy (NCBI): domain Eukaryota; kingdom Metazoa; phylum Chordata; class Mammalia; order Pilosa; family Myrmecophagidae; genus Tamandua; species Tamandua tetradactyla. Next base: position 19,059,594 of record NC_135345.1, read on the forward strand.
AAGTACTGTTTGAATTAACAAAGCTTTCTCCAATATAGTGGAATAGTAAATAAAAAATATTCATCATCATCATGACTGCCCAATTGCCCCTTGTTATTCACCCATGGTTTCAGAAATAAATGAACAAATAGATTTTAGGGAAAAAATATTGCTCTCTGGAGAGAAAGTCATGGTCAAAATTAGGATGCACATAAAACTATCTTGAGAATATTAAACTCTAGTAAAACAATAGATTTTACTGATTCGACACAAACCATAATTTTGTGGAGAGTCAAAGAACTGGAGAAAACCACTGTAAATTTGTAGTTGCAGCCAACCCCAAATTTTTCTACCCTCCTATAATATAATTTGAGGGAATAGAAATGCTTTGTGGTACCCCAATCTGCCTATAGTTTTGTGGGGTGATGGGATATAAGATGCCATATTTATGAAAAACAATAAGTGGTTAGCCTATTTTTTGCATTTCAAGGAAATTGAACTTCTTCTAGTAAATTGATTTATTATGTTGTGCATAGTATAAGGAAAGGGGATATGTTCACACCCAAATCAGAATCAGTCTTAAGGCCATGTATTCCCATATATAATATAAAATATAACTTTTATGTGTACAAGGGTAATTGCATATACAGAGCATCAGGTTAGTCTTTAGCTATTTGGTTCAATTCTGTTCCTGACATTTTTTAAATGAAGTATCTTGAGTGTTAGTTGTTTTTTTGTTTGTTTTTTTTCTCCTCACCACCAGTAGCTGCTGTTAGGCTATTAGCAGCCACAGCAGGTCGGCAGAGGAATGAGCCATGTCAAGTAGTGACTGGTTTTAGGGACAGCATTCCTTAACACGCAGCCATGACTGCTTTAGTATGACAAGATCGCATCTTAAAAAGATCTAGAGGTAAACTTTTCTTACTAAAGTCAAACTGTCAATATGCCTACCCAGAAACATTTGTCTGGGTTTTTCCTAGAAGCTTGGGCTTGGATTTCTTTTCAAAGCCCAGTTGCAGGCTCATGTATATGCTCTCAAAATAAATCCCCTGGGTCCACAAACAGAGACTATGACAGGTTGGATAAAATAAAAATTTCTAGTTTGCATTTCCTTGATAGCTTCAGGATAACAGAAAGCTCTGGTGGCAACAAGTGAGAAAATAAATCTATTAAGGAATAGAGAGCCGTTTATTGTAAGCAAACCACTGAGGGAGAAAAAGAAGAGAAATCTGATGAGGTCTTGTTTCTAGTAAATTTCAGTCAAGTATATGTGTATGAAGTATAATGAACAACTACTCCAAATTTATTTCATTGAAGAAAAAAAATAGTTGCAACTCAATAGATTTTAAAAATGATATCAGAAAAAAAGGCACAAAGGAGATAATTATGAAATTTCAAATCACCTTATAAATGGAGGGTAAAAACCAGCCAAGAGCAGAGCTAACTTCCTTTTCATCTGAGCAACAAGCTGCTCCTGTTCCGTGAAATGAATGCCATGGCCTTTTAAAACGGCACAGGGGATCTATTTATTGTGAGAAGAGATTTGCTGAATAACCATAAAATGCAGAGATAATTTTGTAAGTCATCTAACAGCTTTGACACGGGGTCCCTCAGAATCCACCTGTACACGGTATCTATGTCACCTTCTACAGGCATCTCATTTATTGGAAATCACTTTTCTTATTGTCTTCAGCCAACAAATTTGCCAGGATGAGAAAAGGAGTTTAAAAAAGCACATCGACAATGACCTAAGCTAACCTCTGGTATGATGAAGATTGGGCACATGGGAACTTGCCACAGCCCCCATTCATTTTATTGGAAAACAGAAGAGTGAATGTGTTTCAGATTTTTTTCCATTGGCACTTGTAAAGAAGCATATGTTTGCCATGGTCCTCTTGTGGTAATGATTTGCTGTGAGGATGGGAGATGAGATAGAAAGGGTACAGTCTTTTGGTGCTCCATATATGTACTTCTTACTTTGTTGATTAGAAGGATGAATGGATTTCTTAAGAAATCTTGTTTAAAATGAACCTCCACTGTTATTTTACAAATACTTATAAACATTTGGGAAGGTGATTTTTTGGATTCTTACTTTTACTCTAAATTATAATAAATATGCAACTCTAAAGCTGCAGCACTCATCTTTATACCAAACAATTAAAGGGGAGATGATGAAGTTTTGATAAAATAGACATAATGAGGATTTAATCAAATGTGACAAATTCATCTATACAGCACCCCTGCCCCAATTTTTCATTTATCCACTTGTATATATTCACACATGATATAAAACACAATATTTTACCATTATTCAATGTAATGGAATTTTTAAGTGTGGTTAGAGGAAAAGGGTTGATGAAATTGTTCTGGAATGAAGTTAAGGTAACACAGAAATGGGAGCAGAGATGGTGATTCAGAACGTGATAGTAATACACTAAGGAAAGCTATGTTTCCTTGAACATGTGAAACATTTAGTAAAACTAACTCTCAATCACTGAATAGTAAAATACTCATCTTATATAAAACAGGTATAAATTTTATAGGTCTCTGCACAAGAAGATACTTTTGTACTGAGTTCTGATTTAAATGACAGACTTCCATTTCCAGTATCATAATGGTAGTGATGGTTAATTTTATGTGTCAGCTTGGCTAAGCTATGGTGTCCAGTTATTTGGTCAAACATGAGCTTTAATATTGCTGTGAAGGTATTTTTCTGATGTGATTGGCTTCTGTAGTCAATTGACTTTAAGTAAAGTTGATTATCCTGGACAATGTAAATGGCATCATCCAATCAGTTGAAAATTTTAAGAGCGAGAAACTTAGTTTCCCCAAAAGAGAAGAAATTTTGCCTCAAGACTACTATGTTAACTTTTAAATGAGTGTCCAGCCTGCTAGTGTTCACTAAAGATTTCAGACTTCTGAGTCCCACAATCGCCATGAGCTAATTCCTTAAAATACATCTCTTAATATCTCTCTTTCTTTTCTCTCCTCTTCTTCTTCCCCTCCCCCCCCCCCTTTTTCTTTGGAGAATTCTGACTGATAAAATGGTCTACATACCCTGAATAACCATTCCCTTAAAACTCTGAAAACTGGTATTTTAATAAAATATATTTTCCAATCTTATTTAATGAGCATGCAGAATAGAAAAGAATAGTCAGAGCCCCAAAATGAAGCAACAACAGAAACCCTGGCGAGTAACTGATCTCCAAAACAAGCTTTCAGACTGGGGGTCTCACGGGAGACTTCTGCATAAAACTGGAAGCCCCCGAAGTGTCACATCTTGATCTTTCAGACCTCTAGATATGGAACTCTAACCATTACATACAAATGGTACCTCATCACGTGAAAAATCCCACTGTCTACCTCACAGAACTCCACAAAACCTGCAGAAGTGGTGCACTCAGGTTTTCTGAGGCTTTTTGCATCCAGGATAACAACGTTTCACTTTTAAGCTGCTTTAGAATTCAGAAGGCATCTTGACAAGCATTTCCGCATTTAACTCTCAAACAACTCTATGATGTCAGAATATTTTATTACCGTATTTAAGAGATTAGGAAACCCATGGTCAGTGAAAATGAAGACTGATGCAGAGCTTGGAACTAAACCCAGTTTTTCTGATTCCAAAGCCTGTCTGCTGTCCCAAACTGTCCAAACACAGTCTGTTAACATGGTGCATTTCACCTTCTAAAGCATCCAGCTTGCATCTGTGGAATAGTTCATGTCCTGGAAAACTTTGGCTCACTGCCTAATATGTTTTTAAAAACCTTTAAAAAATGCAACAATATCTTCATATTTGTTTCTTGTAACAACGACTTAGAAACTGAGTACAGGACAAGCCACAGAAAATGATATCCATATGTTGATAAACACTTTCACCCCACAAGAGAAGGCGGCATTCTCTATGATTGGGGTTTTAAACATGGTGGGTTCTAATCATGCCTATATATTGATGCTAAAAAACAGTATCAGAGGATTTACACTGTACAATTCAAAAACAATCTCTAACTGGGGTGTCATCACAAATCCTCACTCTTCATCAATCAGAATGCTTTGGATTATTATTACAGTTAATAATCCTAAAATCTGTGCTCAAAAATTTAACTTAATGGAACAGGCTAATGCTTTTAATCAGAAATTTGATCATGTGGGAAAAAAATAGAATATCCAATTAAGAAAACTGCAGAAATTTAAGGGAAAAAAGGCTTACACAAAAAAGAAACAATAAATGATAAGTCATCATCAGAAGGGAAAACATATTGTTAATAGTGGTGATAAAAATATCTGTGTATCATAAATATGTATACATGTGTATATATATTCATACTTTAGGAAATTTTACTAAAATGCATTTTGCGTTGATATTTGGGGCATTTCAGAAAAGGAAGAATGTAGACTAATTATTACTTGAACAACCTATCGTACTTGGTAGCTAATAATGAGGTGGAAGACTAGCTCTCACAATCCTAAGGGACTTGAACAGACAGCTCAGTAATCCAGCAGATGGCATTTCATATCCTGGATATTGGCAAAGAAGTAAATGAAAGGATTTTGAATTCATATTTGGGTGGGTGAATTCTTTCTTTTTTCCTCTTGTTTTTCTCATTAAAAAAAGGGAATAAATTGCATTTTGGCCTGCCCACTGATACAGCATGCTTTTGTGACAATCATATTTACATGAAGGTGACTAGCTGCATTTGGGTACATAAAATAAACCCAAACCACCCACAGTAGGAAAACTTTCAGTAGCTCCTCCTTCAAGTTCTGTCATCTCTGTGAGGCTTCTCATAAAATGATTATAGTAATAATGCTTCAAAATGCTTCAAAGTTGCATGGTTATTATGTTTTATCCATTCATAAAAGTCTCCCTAAGAATCATCTTACTTGATTATCACAACAGCTCTGATGTGCCATAAGGGCAAACACTCCTGTTTATTTATGGATAGATATAATTCAGGCTTACAGACATCATTCCTCCTTCTGAATTCTTCCAGAACATCTAACTGATATTATATTTTGAAGCTAGGCTTTTGTAGGGATAATAACATTCTGACGGATGATATATATATATATATATATAACCTTACAGTCTTGCTATATGTCTGGCATTGTTTAAACACTATATATTAAGTACTACTTAATTTAATCCTCACCATAACCCTCTAAGAGAGTAAACTGAAAGACCATCATCTTAAGTGATTTCTTGAGGTCATAATACATCTAAATAGGTGGTAAAGACTGGATACAAACCAAGAAAATCTTGTTCCAGAATTTGTAGCCTACTAGACTAGTCTTAGATTGTATACTTTTAATGTAAAGGCTATTGCCCTTACCTTTTTCAGTTATAAGTAAAAAATTTCATGTTTAATTATAGTTATAAGAATACTTTTAATTATTTAATAGAAGAATTATATATATTTAATTATATATATATTTTAGGGTAGGAAAGATATCATTTAATTCTTTCATGAAGTATAATTTTTTATATTTTCTGATAGAAGATTAACCATGAAAATGATCGTTTTCTACTCAATCCTCAATGGTCGTGGATCAGTAAATAAAATATCATTTTACAACCACCTTATTTATTAATCAACCTATATAAATAATAAAAATTACTCAATGAGGCCTACAGTATACTCCATTCTGTTTTACTGGTTTGATTAGTGAAGGTCTAAGCTCTGGAGCCAACCTTTTATGTCTTGAGAATGAATGATGGATAAAATTTGTTTAAACAACCAGAAGTTTTTCATTATAACTAAAGCCATTTTATAATGTAGACATTCCTTTTCCCTATTTTAAGTAATGAAAATCCATTGTTGAGAATATGTTGTCCAACAACTAAAACACTCTCAGGATTTGTTACTTGTCTGAGATTTATACTGACTCTTCTGTTATCATCTGATACCCTCGTGGGCCATCTGAAATGACATTTGCTGTGCTGTATATATCAAGGATGCTTGTTTCAGGGTCAAGAACTAATTAAGAAAATGAAGGTGCTTTAAACAACTTTTTTAACTCTTGATCAGACATGACCTCCAGTGCATCTATGCTACTATGGTAAAGGCCTGTGTATCCCTTTTATAGATACCAGCTCTTCTCGCTTTTGAACAAGCTTTGTTACTTCTGTGGCCAGTTGTTTCTGAGGAACCCGATTTTCTGTCTGTTTGAGGTGCAGCTGATTTACCTGGCCAATCCCTGGAAGGGGTAGAAGAGTGAAGAGCTTCAGACACCTTTCTACAGAATCATCTTGTTGCCTGACAAAGAACTGATGCAATTCAAGTGGAGATCATCTTATCTCTGTTTAGCCAAACAGCATTGCCAGCAGACTGTCTCAGCTTTGCTCCAGCTGTACTTGTAATTAGAGTGATAGTGATTCCAAATACATCTTCTTCAATCATCTGTGGATGAACTCATATCCAGATACCATGTTGCCCAGCTGATCAAAGCCACCTAGCTGTACCCATCATCCATTATGCTGGAAAAGGTAGTAGAAGTCATAGGCTTGGAGCATCTGATATAAGAACTCTGCCAAGCTCATACCCTCAGGGCTCTTGAGCTGGGTCTGAACACTCAGCTGGCTCAGCAGCATGCCCGTGAGGAAGTGGCCACCCAATGCCACCAGGAATTCCACCTGGTGGAATTCCTCTGGTACCAAGCTGAATTGTCTAACACTATGAAGCTGCTCCAGGTTCTCCCATTAGGAAAAGTTGCTGGTGATTAGCTGCTAGGTGCATGAGCTCTGCGACCAGCGCCTCGCGCTCCTTGGTGCAGCCACTTGGGTCTCCCAGATGGGCTGCGGTGCTTTCAAGTAGCGTGATCACATTATGGCCAGCTTGCTGGAAATGAAACAGGCCCAGCAGCGCCAGCAGATGCCCCACATGAAGTGAGTCAGGTGTGGGGTTGAAGCTGCAGTAAATGGTCTGGGGGAAGTTAACTGCTCTGCCATGGTCGAAGATCTCTGGGAGCTCTAGTTTCATACCTGTCTCTGGGAAGAACTCCTTTAACAGGCCCCATTTCTTATGGGCTGCCAGCAGCTCCTGAGTGCTCAAGTGGGCTTTACGCATCAGTCCCAAGGACACTACTGATGACCAGACAGCGGAACCAAACCACTAGCCCGGGAAGGTGTTGCAGGGTGGCGCCGCCAGGCACGAAAGGAAGATCCTCAATAATTTTTAAGGTTATAAAGGCAACCTGAGACCAATACGTTTGAGAAATATGCCTTTCATAAAATTCTTAATAATTACTCTAGATCTTTTAATATAATTCTTAATATACTGTATTTCCATTGATTATTTTAGGTCAGAATTATATGATTTGTTTGAAGTTAGTGTATGGAATTTATAGTAGTAGAGTTGGATGTAAAGCAAACACAGCCGGGGAGTCTGAAGATAGAGCCTGACTTGCCTCAGGGTGGGGAGTCAGGCTTAGCAAATAAAATTACATTATACCAGTTAAATTTGAATTTCAGATAAATAACAACAAACTTTTTAGTAAACACAGTCATGCAATATTTAGGACATATTATACTAAAAATAAATTCATTATATATCCCAAATTCAAATTTAACTGAACATCCTATGTTTTACCTGGAACATCTAGCTCACCTTACTCTGATCTTAATAAAACTACTTCATTACGTTTGCTTTCCTTTATATGCAAAGCAATGGATATGGACTCCACAACATGATGCAATCATTCTGTGAATCTGTATGTCAACATGTCTGCTAAAATACTGAGTGGGGAAAAGGAGAGAGTGTTCAGTTATGAAAGCCTTTGCGAAGAAATATCTAAGCACAACTGGCCTGAACAAAGAGAGCTTTGAGGAAATTTCTTGAGAGCAAAATTGGATCACTTTCAGTAAAAGAGGGCTTCAGTTCTAGGGCTGTGTCAGGCCAGCAAGCTGGAGAATAAGAGATGCCATTTGGATGGTAGTCGTTGTTTGTTTTGAATTGGAGGACCCAGCCCAGTAATAAAGGTGATGCCACTGTGTGGGTGACCAAAGTCCCAATTTTCCCTGTGTGAAGGTTTGACTCTGTTAGATACTCCAGAAAAGCCATGTTTTAATCATGATCCAATCTTGTGGGAGCAGCCATTTCTTTAACCCTAACTCAAAACTTGATTGGATTATCTCAGTGGCCTTTTGATCAGATGGAGATAAGACTCCACCTATTCCAGGTGGTCTTGGTTAGTTTATTGGAGTCCTTGAAAAAGGGAAACATTCTGGAGAGAACAGAACTGACAGGTGGAGCAGATGAGGACATTTGGAGAACGAGACAGAAATAGCCCAGGTGCTAAGCAAGAACTCACAGAAATAGCAAGAACCTGAAGAGAAGAAATCTCTGGCCCCAGCAGATGCTAAGCTCAGAGATGAAACCCAGAGTTTTGTCCCCAAGCAGCTAAGTGAATGTGCACTGATGCTTAGAGAGGAAACACTGGCATCAGAAGCTGGAAGCAATGGAATTGGGAACAAGGACCAGCAGACGCTGTCCACGCACCTTCCCAGATCACACTTCCTTGAGTCAAGGTATCTTTCTCTGGATGCCTTCGTATTTATAACTTTAGTATTGTAAACTTGTAACTTATTAAATTCCCTTTTTAAAAGCCGTCCCATTTCTGGTATATTGCATTCTGGCAGGTTAACAAACTAATATATCCAGGAAGTCCCAGTTTAAACCAGTTCTTCTTATGTCCTGTCCAATTTAGTACTTGACACATTAATAGGGCTTTGTCTAAAGCCTTTCATGAATCGAGAAGAGAGACTTCAAACTGGGGAAAGGGCATCTTGCTGAGGTCTAGCAGAGAGGAAACACAGAGCCAGAAATGCATCCCACAGCTTCCTCTGTCAATTCTGACTTCTAGGAACAGTGTGTGAGGAAGAAGTATATCTGGACACTTTCTACCAAGTCATATCTCTACAAACATTAAAAACATAAAATACTTTTCAATCTTATAGAGGAAAACAAGAATTATTCAGAAGAAACAATAAGACCAAAGGTTCTCAAAGGAGCAGAACTATTCCAAGGGAACAGTTGGGGAACTTTTCTGGGGGGGAGAGGCATTTAATTGACAGTTCCAGGGACACTAGATGTCCTGTAATGCACAAGATAGTTCCACTTCAGGAAAGATAACCATAACTTCTGTATAACTTTCATGTATCCTACCAGACATTCACTTAGATGAAAACTTTATATAAGAATCTGATCCTAGAACTTAACTATTAAATATATAAACTTGAAGTATTATATTGATTTTGTTTGATTTAAGCCTCCTGTAAGAATATTTATCTATGAATTTTTGTGTTGATAGTAAAATTAGTGCTACAAATACTGCTTATATAATGAGAATATTGGGTACGATAGGGAGAAGAGCCTCTTAATTCATAGTCAGAAAAAGGCAAAATCAAATATCCCACATAAGGGTTATTTGTTAAAATAACTAATGATAATAATGGCCATTACAGAAGTGCCTACTGTACGTCAGGCACTGTTCCAGGTAGTCTACATATATTAGCTCATGTGTTCCTCATAACCACCCCATGATGTAGGTGCAATGGTTATTCCCATTTAAGTGGTGACAAAACTGAGGGCAGAAGAGTTTAAGTGACTCTTGATCTGCACAATGAATAATATTTACTTCATATCTGAAAAAATATATAATGACTGGGTTTGATTAAACTAATATTTACTGTGCATTTGTGATTTACTAGGTCGAAGGACAAATTTACCATAAACATTCCACATTGCCAGCAATCTTATAGCATTTTTACCATTAATTTTTTTCTGCTGTTCCTAATAAGAAGTTCGTATCTTCTTCTCTTTTGTCAAATATCTCCACAGTCTTTCTTCCCTATGCCATGTCTCACACATAACATCAAACATACTTCAAGGAGAAATACACACCACTGAGTAGGACGAAAGCTACAAATCAGTAAACCTGTGTATATCTGAATTCATTGTGTCCCTCCAGTACTTAGCATCTATGGCATAGCAAACCATTCTAGTACTTGATTGCTTTAAACAGTAAGTGCTGTTACCTGATGTATCTGTGACAAGTGGGGCTGGGCTCACTTGAGCAGTTGTTTTGCTGTTCTCACCTGAGCTTGATCATAATCTAAAATCAACTGGCTGCTCAGTTATAGCTAGAAGGTCTAGAACAGTGCTGTCCACTGGTTGTCACTAGTCATGTGTAGCTATAGGGCACTTAAATGCTCTAAGGATAAAATACACATCAAGTTTTGGAGAAATAATATGAAAAGAAGTAAAATACCCTATTAACATGTTTTAATATAGGTTATATGTTGGGAGATACCATTTTGAACATATTGGCTTGAATAAAATATGTTGTTAAAATTAGCCTCATTTCTTTCTGTTTTTTTTTTTTTTTTTTTGTAATTGGTTCTTACTAGAAAATTTAGATTTATATGTGACTTCCATTATGTTTCTTTTGAATGGGGTTGATCTAGGATGCCTCACTCACCATCGTAGTTGGCAGGCCATCAGCCATGGGGCCTGAATCCCCTCCACTTGGCCTCTCTAGCAAGTTAGTGCAGGCAAGTTCACATGTGCCAGATTCCCAGAGAGTGGGAATGGAAGCTACGGGATCTGTGGAGGCTGGGTTACACACAGTGTCATTTCCACCTCATTCTGCTGGTGAAAAAAAAATCAAAAGTCAGCCCAGATGTAAGGGGTGGGGAAAAACTCCAGTTCTTGAAGAGAGGGGATGAAAGAATTTGTGGCCACTTTCCAAACTACTATTTCATCTTACTTCCTGCTACAACGGAGGAGTGCTTATTCTAATTTTCCAGGTCAAATCCTCTATCTGGCTCTAGTTTCCAATTCCTGATACATTCAAAGGAACTTTGTTTCTTAAAGTATCCTCTTTTTCTCCTATGCTATCAACTCTTTTCCCTGGATTATCAACATTCTGATATAGACTTTATTTAAAATAAATAAATTTAATAGAAAAATCTGCACAACCCTTCATGTCCTCTGCTTACCACCACGTTTCTGCTATTTTGCTTACAGCTCCCTAGAATTGTTTCTTAAACATGAGCTAGCAAATGCTACTTTCAGATTTCCCATTCATTATTTTAAAACTTTATTTCACTGACTTTCTACTGTATAGCTTGCCCATTTTAAATTGTAAACAGTATAATTTATATTAAAGAGAATATATGATATATGTAAACTCTAAGAATAATAATAGAATAAATCCAATGTGTTGTTACAAGCAAGTGTTATCTCCATCTTCACTAGTATATCTATAGTTGAAAACTTTCTTATCTCTTACCTGGTCACCCCCAATGATTTCCCAGACTGGACTTCCAATCTTACCTTCTTATAATCTATTGATTTCAACTAGAGCAATCTTTTGAAGAATGTCTGCCCTGCTCAAAACCTTTTGATGTATGAAAAAAATGCCCAAAATTCCTAATTGTATTAGTTTCTTAGGGCTATCAAAACAAAGAATCACAAACTGGGTGGCTTAAAACAACAGAAATTTATCCTCTAATTCTGAGGCTATAGTCTGAAATGATGGTGTCAGCAGAGCCATGCTTTCTCTGAAAGTTCTAGGAGATGATCCTTCCTTGTTTCTTCCTAGTTTGTAGTGATTACTGGAATTCCTGGGCATTCATTGACTTGTGGCAGTATAACTCCAATCTCTGCCTCCATGGCTGTCTTCCCTCTGTGTCCGACTCTCTCTTTTCGTTTTATAAGGACACCAGTCATATTGAATTAAGGGCCCACTCTACTCCAGTACGAAATATGACTTTACCTTAACCAATAGCATCTGCAAAATCTCTACTTCCAAATAAGAATTCATTCTAAGGTTCTAGTAAGGACATTGATTTGGGGCTCATTACTCAACCCAGGACATTAATTTCTGCCTACAAAATAGCTAACATCTTCTACTACCATTGTGTTCCTTGCTCAGTAAGCTGCAGCCATGTTCTTTTCTTTTCAGTTACTTTCCCAGGTCAAGCACGTTTGTCCCTCACAGCCTTTGTACTTCCATCTATGACTGGAGCAATATTTTTGGTTTCTTGTTAACTTTCAGCTTTCAATTTAAATTCCATCTCTTTAGAAAGGACACTCTCAACCCTACATTTTCTCTTAAGTAACACTATCTTCCTATTTCAAGTCATTATTATTTGAGGTCATTTATTATTTGATGAGGCATTTGTCACCATCTAATATTTTCCTGTAAATTTAGTATCTACCTTTTCCTACAAGTACATAAGCTTCATGAGAGCAGAGATGATATTTCTTTGGGCTCTAGCATGGTGCCACTAATGGTAGGTATTCAATATATATTTGTTGAATAAATTTAGAAGAGCACTTCAGTGAAGAAATGATCAGTATAAGACCTTTATGCTATTACTGCCTAATAGTGAAAACTGGTATGAATTATTCTTTCAAATAATAAATGAACCATGATAATAAGATGAATGAAGGTTGCAGGATTATATGTCTACATATACCATATATATATTTTTTTACTTTCTGTACATCCATTTTTGATGTATCTTTAATTTAATACTAGAAGAATATATTTTATAAAGTAAAATACCATATTTAATTAGATAATACAGTCTACATGTCAGAAACATCTGACTCTTTTTAGTTAGAAGCCAGTTCTGGGTCTTCTTATGGGGTTATGTTCCAGAAGCTTTTATCTGTTACTATCAATTTGGTCTATCATTTGCTTTTTTGTGTTCTACTTTTAGCTCATGTCTTGGTAAGTTTCTGACAACAGTTTCCACTAAACATTGATACTAGTGTTTGTTTGTGCTATTTACTCTCTGTATCCACATCCTGTAACCATTCCTTTCCAGTGTAAGGACCCTTCTGGATATTTGTAACTGCACCTCTGGCACTGACCTCAAGCACAGCTCTGCTTTCTCTTCTGGGTCAAGCAAGCACTGACGTGATTGTTACTGTGAGGGTATTTTTGTAGATGAATTTTCATTTATAATCAGTTGATTGCATCTCAAATCAATAAAGGAGATTTGCCCACACCAACTTGGGGATTCTTCTTATGCAATCAGTTGTAGGTGTTGAAAGATAGTCCCAAAAATGTAAGAAGTCAGAAAGGAAGACTTCCACTTCTACTTCAACCAGCCAGCTTCTCCTGGGGAATCCAACTTCACCTTCATTGGGATTTCCAGGCTGCTGCCTTTACCATGGAATTCAGAATTACTAATCCCTGTGTTCATGTGAGCCAATTCCTATACTCTTGATAGATGATAGATAGATAGATAGATAGATAGATAGATAGATAGATAGATAGATAGATGATAGATACATGGTTAGGTAGATATAGAAATCCTATTGTTCTGTTTCAATGGAAAACCCTGACTACAGTAGTGCATAAGAATGAAAGGGAATTAAGCAAAGGCAGAACTGCACTATTTATTGTCCTAAAACTTATTCAAGGTATTCATATATGAATGTCCATCAGAAACAGGATTCACTTTCAACAAATGATTACTGAGGTGTCACTTTCATCCAGACACCGCTCTAGCCCTGGAAAGACATCAGTATACACACAAGAAACACACCCCCAAACAAGTGAAGGACATTGGACAGAAATCGTGGGATGAGCTGGGACCTGGCATCAAGAGATTGAGAAAGACTTCTTGAACAAAAGGGGGAACATCGAAATGGGGCAAAATAAAGTTTCTGTAGTGGAGAGATTTCAAACAGAGTTGAGAGGTTATCCTGAAGGTTATTCTTATGTATTATAGAGATATCTCTTTTTAGTTTATGGTATATTGGAGTGGCTAGAGGGGAGTACTTGAAATTGTTGAGCTGTGTTCCAGTAGCCTTGATTCTTGTAGATGGTTGTATAACAATATAGCTATTACAATGTAACTGTATGATTGTAAAAATCTTGTGTCTGATGCTACTTTTATCCAGAGTATGGACAGATGAGCCAAAAATATGGATAAAGAATAAATAAATAATAGGGGGACAAAGGACAATAAATTGGGTAGAAAGTACTAGTGGCCAAGGAGAGGGGGGTAGGCAGTATGGCATGCATGAGGTTTTCTTTTTCGTTTTGTTTCCTTTCTGGAGTGATGCAAATGTTCTGAAAATGATCATGGTGATGAATACACAACTATGTGATGATATTGTGAGCCACGGATTGTACACCACACATGAACTGTTTGTTTGTGAAGATTCATCAATAAACATATTAAAAAATAAATGCATAAATACATACACACATAAAAAATTCAAATGCCAAAAAAATGAATGAGGAGTCTATTTCAGAGGAGGGAGACAGATCATGAACACACAACATATACTTGTGGTAAATTAATATTTTTGAGCACATATATGAGCTGGACACTATTTTAGGCCCTTGTTATAGAAACAGTAAAATAACTGATAATTCCTATGAAAAAATAAAATTGCCTAATAAGACAAAGATTGGGATGGGAGTGAAAGAGGTTAACATAATACACCTGGAGCACAGATCAGGGAAGAATATTGAGTTGAAATCTGAATGAGCATGGAGAAACGACTGTGCAATGATCTGAGTGAAGAACAGGCAGAGGACACAGGCCAAATGCACCAAGAAATGAAATTGGCTTGACCATGAGACAGAAAAAAAATCAGGGTGTCTGAGACATAATGAAAGAAAGTGAATGCACTAGGAGATAAGGTTGTATAGGTAGGGAAGCTCAAAGCTTGTGGATCATAGTCAGAAATTTGGATTTTATCTATTTGCATTGGCCAATTGTGAATTAAATTCTTCATAAGGATGCTGAATACAAGTGACTAGAAATGATCAGGGGATCCAGTATCTTTGCAAGCAGTTATTTTACGAAGGTTTGCCATGGCTACTTTAGACTTGAGTCAGAAACCCTGGTCTGCATCCTTTGGCTATGTCATCCAACAAAGCCATCAGTATGCCTCTTCAGGCAGTAGACATTTTCTGGCCTCACAGCTGACTTTTATTGTATGGTTAAAATCCCAGGGAAGACTCCATGAAGTTAAATGTCTGAAAGTTCCATTGGTAAATGAAATAACCATCATTTTTCCTAATCCTTATAATTGACAATCACAGGAAGACTATTTTTGTTTTGTGTTGTTTTTATTTGGTTAGGGTGAACTTTCCACACACACACACACACCCCAGCTGCCAATAGATAGATATGCATAAAACTGTTTTGATAAGTGTGTCTTCTTTTTGGTCTTTGAAACATCATTAATTTTTAATGTCAATACTAAGATGCATGTAATCAAATTATAACATATTGAATGTAAAAACGAACCAGAAAGCTTTATATACCTATCTCCAAAAATGCTCCAGAACATATGTTCACCCTCTGCTTGACTACTTTCAGTAACCTAAATTCTACTTCAAAGACAATTCAATCATATTTTGGTTACCTTCCATTGTTACAAAAATTGTATTTAAAGACTGAAAACTTCCTTAGGACTTGTACAACACTCGTCTTGATTTTTCTTCCTGGGAATATTTCATATTCCATTGTCAATCATCCAATACCACTATCATAACCCAGCTTAAATCTTCTTTAAATTAATCAAATAAAATTCTCATTTTTTCCTATTCAAGATAGTTTGAAAACTTATTATGTATGTGGTTTGTGTCTCTAGGGGCACAATCTAATTGATAAATATCCTCTTTAAAGTATATGTTCAATAAAATGAAATCGATTTCCAATGTGCTGCAATCAGCATCATATAGATATTATTACCTCCTTTCTTAAATCCTCCATTCCTTTTGGAAAACTAACCACTAAGATGCCTACTGCTCTAGAACTTTGTATTAGGGAACTTTTCACATTAAAACCTAGTTTTGGGTACCTATGGCTGCTCCATTCTAGTCCTATGAATCTTTCTATCTATAACAATAACAGGTAATAATAGGCATTTATTGAGCTGTTCCTATGCACAAGGCACTATTTTAAACTCTTCATGTGTTTTTAATGTTTATTCCTATGAGGTAGATGCTGTTTTCTTATCAGTGATAGATAATTGGGTAAAAAAAAAATAAAGGAATGAATAGTTTGATCATTTTCCCACCTTGTCCTCCAATGGAGCCTACAATTGATTCCCTTTCTTGCAGAATCATGTATTCAGAATGCCATTAGCTGACTTAATTAATGGAGAACAATAGTTTTCAAATAAGGGGCCCTTTGATGCAGAAAACTTAAAAGAAGTATCAACAAATAAAACTATATTGAATGAAACAATAGACATCTAACTGATTCCAAATGGAGGGGCTCTAAAAATCAGTCCATTTAGGCAATGTCTTATTTCCTGCACATTCAAGCAGCTGTACCTGCCCAAATCCACTGGGCATGCAGGCAATCTCTCAGAAACTTGGACAACGTAATTATAGGGAGCTGTTCATTCTTGTTTCCTTATTCTGGTGTGCCAGACAGCCGTTCGGTCAATCTGGGTAGTTTCTGGGAATTATCCTTGTCCCCTGCAATTCCTGTAAGGAAACAGCCTACATATTCCCTTTTCTTGGTACACAGAAGGTTCCCTTTCATTTGCCATCATGATTTAAGGACAGTACATTCTAATTCCTAAATTTAATTTCAGACACATGTGCCCTGGGTAAAATGTCCTGCTGCCCCCTACCCAGCACACCCTACCTGTTTTATTATTTTTTTAAACCTTGGATTTCCTACCTTAATTAGCCTCTATCTCAGATAAAGGCAAATCCAAATCATATGAAAAATCATAACATTAGCCATTATGGAATGGGCTTCAGCTTTAAAACTCTTGCAGAACATAAGATAAAGGAAAATATTGAGATATGAAATTCTCTCCTAAAACATTTTTCTTATTTAGTATTTTATCAGGTATGAATATGCTTTAAATGTATTTTCCTCTACTTATCATCCTTGTCAGTTCCCCAGTAAATAGATCTGTGTAGCACGACCTGTACTGGAATTGTTGAAGAGTGATCCAATAACCACCTTCATTGTTCGAGTGCTATCACATGGAGGATGGTGATCAGCTGTTCTCCCTTTCTGATGAGGCAAGAATAAGAGAAGAAGGGCATAAATTGAAGCTGGAGGGAATTCAAGGGATGTAAGGAGGAACTCTGGGGGTAGCATGCATGGTTAAGCAGAAGAGGAGTTAGCAGAGCAGTTAATACCTTCCCTGACAATGTGTCTGGAATGGTTTGGTGAGCTTTACATAAGGCAAGGAGTTCACCTAGATGCTTTGACAGAACTTTCTGGTTCCAAGATTCTGCCTTCATTCCTCATTACTACTTCAGTTGGGGGACCTCATAGTCTCCTTTACAATGCTTATGATTTGCAAAAGTTAAGTCAGTGAAAGCATCTCTAAAAGTAGACATTGAAAGGAATGTATAGGGCAGAGACTGCAGAGATTGGGCTTCTGGGTTAGGCAGATAGGAGTGGCCCAGATTTAACTACTTGTGTATTTCCCCATATCAAGCAAATTACTTAATGTCCCTGCATTTACTTCATGATGTTCTTAGGAGAAGTAGGTAAAATGATGTGCACAAAGTGCAAAATACAAATAAATAGCATCCATGTTTTATTCACTAAAGTTTAGTGGTTTCTGTAATTGTTTTTCACTAGAGCATACCAAGGATTTGTTTACATCTCATGGTTTGATTTTCCCCACAACCCTATAGACTGAGGGTTGGTATTTTATAGTTTCAGAAGCCAGGGCTCTGGGAGGTTGAGGGGCTTGTTCTAAGAGACAAGGCTAATAAAGATGATTTAAAAACTCAAATCTAAGCTATGCCTTGCTTCTTCGGATCTAGAATCAATAGTTTCTTTTGTTTTATCATTCATCACTCTAATAAAACCTGTAAACTTACTGTGATGAAAGAAAGGAATAATCAAAACTGTGCCCTTTTCTCAAAATGAGAAATAAACACTTTAAAGCAGCCTGTTATAGGGGCATCTCAATCTGTAGTTGTAGAAAGAAGAGACGGTTTTTGTTTTACAGTAATTTTTCAACTGGAAATTCTTCACTTAGAAAGTCTCTTTTCCTCTTTTAATATGCTTCTATTATTTTACAATAATCCCACTTCATTGCCTGTGACTGATGGGGCCTGGTGCAATGTTTGCAGTTTACTGTGCCCTCCACCCCACCTTGTTGTATTGTCCTGAATCCTACACTGGAAACACCAGTTCTTTTTCCTCAAAACAGGAACTGTACTTGGCTAAAAAGCTCAGAGTTCCGATGAAGGTGTTGGGCATATCTTTATTGGAAGGTAGAAAAGACATGATGGAAAGTGGCAGGAGCTACTGAGATGCCTCCCCAGGCACACAATTCTCAAACAATATATTTCAGACCAGAAGAAATTAATTTTTTCCATGTGTGCCACTCTCATATGCCCTTACATTGGGATCCAGTACATTCTCAAAGGATCTGTTTCCCACATTTTTGCAAGCTGAGAGGACAATAGAAATGCCCTAAAATTTTTCTCTACTGAGGGTTCTGGATTGGACAATCTAGAATATGAAACTGGTAACTATTATCTCAGTTCCTCCAAGGATGAAACATAGATACTGTCATTTTAGATGTGTAGAAAAGAAGGTCACTTGTTAGATAAAATGGTACCTTTTAGAGCATCAGGGTTTAGTTCTTTTGTAGAACCTTGTTGACAAAAGCTGTTGAAAATACTTAGCTCATCAGCCATTCCTGACTCTTCTGGCTTCCTAATGGTCTGTCTTCCTAGGATGCTTCAGTTCCTCTGTCTGCTAGCAAAGTACGACTATTGCCAAGAGCCCCTCATCAACCACAGGCTCTAATACAATCTGGATTCCACGCTGGCTTCATTTAACCACTACTTAGTAAAGGCAAATAGCAAAATAAGCATGAAAAAGTTTTGAGTCTTGTGTGAGTGAAAATGTTTATATAAATTCAGTTCATATTGAATAAATTCATTTGCATGTAACTATGCTAAATTTCATAAGAGAAAAGGAGGGCTTTGATAATCTAGGTCCTGACCAACATCAAGATTATTACATGGCTGGCACAGAGATTTAAATCATTAGACATTTAGAAACAATAGAAGGCAGGCCATGTTCAAATGCCATCATGATAAAAATATTCGATAGCAACTTTTAAGGTAAAACATGGAGGCACGGATGTTCAAAGAAATGACCAGATTTGGGCTAGAATCTTGATGAAAGTCTGGTTGAGAATAATATCAATCACTATGGGGACAGTTTATCTGAGAAAAAATTAAGTCACTAAATGAACAAAAATATACTGATACCAGTCGACTGTGGGAGGCAGGGTAGTTGAGCTGGAAGCAAGTTAAAATTGTCTTGGATATTCTGGGTTTTGTTGGGAGTGCAACCAAGGAGGCTGTAATGGATGCTTATGTCCTTAGCTTGGCTGCTAGGTTACATGGAATTCAATGATCTCACCTGGACCTTCCTTTCTCCAGTGAGTCCAGAAAGAAGGGTGAGTTAAAGGGGTAGACACCAACTCAAGCATGTAGGTCCTTAGTGATCACATCTTTGCCCCTTCTGGAAAGTGATGTGATTAAATAAAAGTCACTATCTCATGTTCTCTCTATCTACAATGTGGCCATAAGTATCGACATTAAGTTATATCTGCAAATTCTACCTAGAGCAGAGGCTCCAAGGAACTCACCCAAGATTCTGAAAAGGAATCCCAGCCCCTCTGTCAGGGGTATAACTGTTGGCTGGCCATTTAACCATATTCAGTGTATTTTCTCAACTGAGAAATTGAATAATATGTAAACTTGGAGAGTTTGAGGGTAGAGTTAACATATAAACACACTGCAGATGCCCAACAAGTGGAAGTAATATTTTAGGGATAAATTCTTAAATTCTTGAACTGAGTTTTTTGATCCCTATCCCTAATTATAGTGAAATATATTATATACATATGTATCATATTGCATCCATCTTTATTCAGATGACTTCTTATTCTCCATTTGAAGTAATTTAAGTTTTTCTCTTCGTGTTACAGGTGATGGTAGGGGTAAGTAAGAAAAGGAGAGATGTTTGGTGTAACTCTCAGAAACAGAGTATAGCCTGCATCATCCTGCTGCCTGTCAAGCAAGAAGTTAAGACCAGCTGCCTTAAATATTTCATTTGCATGATAAAAATGAATGCCCATAGAATGGTAGAACCCCTTCTCAATCCAAATTACATCAGAGCCAGGTGGTATTGGAACAGCAACTTAATTTTGCTTGTGCTACATCCAACTTTCAATTAAGCCCTATCCAAAGTCACCGTAATTGAGTAAAAAAGAGAACAAGAGCATAAGAGAGAGAATGAAAGGGAAGCTTGCGGAGTTAAACTGGTAATAGGCTCAGAGATTGGGGGAAGTTGGTAATAGATTAGTGAACTGAAGCATGACACTGAAATCTCACACAAATTGTGACTGAAAATCATTGCCACCTGCAAGCTGCCCATTCAACTGCTAGACTGTGATTGCTGCATTGATTCAGTACCTGCTGGTCACAGGCCCAGGGCAGGGCACCTTCATCTGGGACACCTTTGACTGCAAGTAAGGGTAAAATTAAATAAGTAAATAAAAGAGAAGAAGAAAGAGACATGAGAGCTGAACTTGTGTAAAGAGAGAGTTGCCCTTTGCCCTAGAAATTCTCTCTCTGAACTGGGGCCACCTATGAGGCAATAGTGGTGTGACTGAAAATAAACAGCTTGAACGTATCCAATCAGTCCTCCAAGCCAGATGGATTAAATAAAAAATGAACAAAATATAGACAATTTTTTTCCAGGATAGATTTTTGAAACTTCTATATCCTTAACATAACAGGAGAAATTAGGTGTGTCCTATAGCTTAAATACAGATGATAGGCAGTGAAAGGATGATTGTTTCAAGGGTACTACACAAGAGTGAACACATTTTTCATAATAATAATTGAGAATACAATACATTGAAAAGCTGTGATGACAAAATGAACTTAAACCCATATTTTAGCATTTATTTTCTATAACAATCCTAATAGCTAAGGTGACTTTAACCCTCTTTCATAGGAGAAGAAGAGGAGTTTGAGAGAGATTTAATGCTTTCCCCAACCTTACAAAGCCAACTAGTGGTGAATGTGGGATTTGAACCCTGGCCTGACTCTAATGTCCATTTGCTTAACCTTTACATTTCCCTGCTTCTTCAGACCAATTCATAGAAATAGTAAAAGGGACTCTAAATGAGATTTGGTCCACCATCTCTGAGACTTGAATCTACCATGCCAGTGATTCATCCCATATCTTCTTCAACATCACTGTAGATAGGTAATTCCCTACCTTCCTAGGCAGACCATTCTGGCTTTGAGCAATCTGCAATATTAGAAAGTGATGCATCCTTCCCAGGGCTTAGCTCAAATTTTATTCCCTCTTGAAAGCTTCTCTCAAATAACTATCTATAAAGTCAAGAAGAATTAATAAGTCCTTTGGAACTTACAGGGAGTAACTTTTTTAAATGTCACCAACACTTTTCCTTCCCTTGCTGCTTTATTCTGATTTGATAAAGCAAGATAATTTAATGGTTTAGCAATTGTTGTTAAAGTTTTGTCCCCAAACCCTGAGCTTCAACATCGCCTGGAAATTTTGTTGGAAATGCAAATTCTTAGCTCACATATGAAATCTATGAATCAGAAAGTGTGGATGGGATCTAGCAGTCTTGTTTTAACAAGTCTGCCAAGTGATTCTAATATACACCACACTTTGAGAACCAATTGGTTTAAAGTATGGACTTCAGACCTATATAAGAAGAAAAGCTGCCACCTGTCTGAGCTATGTTTTTCTGACTGTGCTTTTCCCACTGCATCATAACTTCTTCCATAATAACATCAGAGATAAGTCAAATTAATGACTAAAATACACTGAAATAGATACAAGAGACTAAAGTTGTTCTAAATTAACAAAAGAACAATGTAAGCAGTGTGAATTTTATCTTGTGCCAGACAAAATTAATAAGGAAAGACCTATACTTAGAAAAATTAAAAATCATCTTATTAACATGAAAATAAAAACAAATTTACATTCTTTCAAACTTACTGCATACTATAGCATTAAGGAGAAAATTTTAAGGAAAATACATGCATGTCTAGGGTAGTTGACTAACATGCCTAGGAAATTTAAAAATACTATCTAGGATTCAGGAACCACCCAACGTACACACATGGAATACTACTAAGCACACACACACGCACCTACACACACAAAAACTACACACATACTTTCTTGTCAATACACCGCAACTTCTGAGAGGGGATGTGCTGGTTTGAAGTTCTTATGCACCTTAGAAAAGCCCTGTTTAATCCTAATCCACTCTTGTGGGCCCAGAACTACTGTTCAGGATGGAAACTTTTGATTGGATTGTGTCCAGGGGATGTGACACACCCAGCTGTGGATGGGATCCTTTGGCTAGAATACTTCCATGGAGATGTGCCACACCCAATTGTGAGTGCTGCCTTTGATTAGATGAGATGTGACTCCTCCCATTCAAGGTGGGTCTTGATTAGTTACTGGAGTCCTTTAAAAGAGGAAACATGTTGGAGGAAGCTTAGACGCTTGGAGAGCTGACAAAGCAGGAGATGCAGAAAGAAAATGTCCCCGTGGAAAAACTGTTTGAAACTAGAAGCCAAAGACCCCAGCAGATGCCAGCCATGTGCCTTTCCAGCTGACAGAGGTGTTCTGGACCCATTGGCCTTTCCTGAGGCAAGTAATCTTTCACTAGACGCCTTAGTTTAGATATTTTTATAGCCTTGGAAGTGAAAACTTGCAACTTAATAAACTGTTTTTTTAAAAGCCATTCCATTTCTGGTATATTGCATTCTGGCAGCTTTAGCAAACAAAAGCAGGGGACAAAAGAGAGAAAACATACTTAAAAAAGAGAACATGATAGAATCCCAAATGGGTAGTCAACATTCAAGATAATGATAAATCAGAGATATTGAGTACACTAAAAGAAAAAGCCTACCCCATCTACCTAATTTTATCCCAAAGCATGTGAAGGTGGCTTGGTATTGTGAAATTATTATCAAAACAGCATATGAAAAGAAATAATAATATACCTTGATTTAGATTATTCATCTATGAATTCAATAACATTTCACATTAAAGAAAAATGAATCAGTCAAATAATCTCCCCAAATTAACCTCTAAGTTTAATATAGTTCCTATCCAAATGTCAACTCTGTTTTTTTTTTTTTCTGATGTTCTTAAGATAATGAATCTAAAGTTCCATTAAAAATTCAATTTCTAAATAATATTTCTGGCGTGATTCCCCAAAAGGAATGTTGTATAGTACATCTATTGGAGTATGTATTCTGGACTAGCCAAGGAAACTGACAGTTGAGTATAATTAGAATTTTTCCAATTATTATTAAAATGTTTTAAAACTAAGGCAATTAATAGTATGATGGGGGTTCCAGATTTGACAGATGAACAGAGCTCTTTATAAAGCCAGAAAGTTGATCTGTGGTATGTATATGTATATACATATGTATATATAACATCACAATTAATTTAGGAAGTGATTATTATGCAGTAAAAATGTTTTGGAAAAATTAGATAACAATTGATTTTTTTAAAGTTAATCTCTATCTTACATTAAATATTAGAATAAATGCTAAGAATATTTATCTCATATAAACAGAAAAGCAACTAATACAAAAGAAATTATAGTTGAATGACTTAAAAATATTGTAATGTGGCATAATACTTGAACGTTCTGCCAACATTTGAAACCAAAAACAAAGTGGTGAAGAATTGCTATGACTTTAATGAAAGGAAATAAACTTAAGGGAAGTAAAAACAAATGGCAAATGAAGAAAATGTTAAATGTAATAAAAGACATAACACATGTTTATTTCAAACTATGAGAGAAAAGAAGGTAAGTATTCACCCACCAGCATGGTTTCCTTCTACATCCCAAGCTGTGCATTTTCAATCTTCTACTAGCCTCTTCTTCACTCCACATTGATAATTAAAGATAAATTTTACATCATAATGTTAAAAACATGAGCTCTCACATCCAATAGACTCGAATTCCACTCTGATTGCCATTCCTTTTAGCTTTCTGAATTATGGCAGGTTACTTAGTATCAGACATCTTGCATTTGTAAAGTAGGAGAAGCAGAAGCACCTATGTTAAAGGACTGGCATGAGGAATTCAAGAAGTACTGTGAGCTAAACATTTATTTTGGTCCCTACCACATGGTAAAAGCTTAATGTATGCTTGCTATTTTAGTAGATAAGCAATCTGATAAACTTAAGAGACAGCCTTGGTATAAATGAAGATAGGATTTGTATTTTTTTAATTTCTAGGGGAAAAATAGAAGCACAAATAAAATTTGGTAGAACATGAAGGAAGCATAAAACAAAAAAATATATAAAATGGCATAAGAGAAAATATATCATATATACAATGTAATAAATGTAAGGGTACTAAATTTGCCAATTCAAAAATTCTCAGATTGGTTCTGAACAACTTAACTCAGATAAGTGTATACGTCTCTAGCAACGAGAGGGCAAATGAGACTTATATGTTGTTTATTATCAAAACCATGGTACAAAACTGCATGTGTGAAGGGGACTGTTTTGGAAACTACTTTCAAATCAAGCCATTTTCAAATGTCAATCAACAAAAACATTTAATTGTCAGACTAATGTGACACTGCTGAAAAAATGCACTGCCTTATTTACTGAGTGTGGTGGTTTAAAGATATATATACCTCAGAAAAGCATGTACTTAAACTAGGTCCATTCAAGCAGATGAGAACCCATGTAGGTAGGGTCTTTTGATGAGATTACTTCAGTTTAAGTGTAGTCCAGGATGGGTTGTAATCCTATTACTGGAGTCTTTTATAGTAAAAATGAAATTCAGAGATAAAGCCATAGAGGGAGAAGCCAGTAGACAAAATCAATGGAACCCTGAAGAGAAAGGAGAGGCCAG
Source organism: Tamandua tetradactyla (assembly GCF_023851605.1). Classification (NCBI taxonomy): domain Eukaryota; kingdom Metazoa; phylum Chordata; class Mammalia; order Pilosa; family Myrmecophagidae; genus Tamandua; species Tamandua tetradactyla. Next base: position 19,084,505 of record NC_135345.1, read on the forward strand.
GAGAGACCCACCATGTATACTTCCTTGTGACCTAAGAGCCAAGTATCAAGGATGGCCACATTAATCTTTGGAATAAAGCTTCAACTTGATGACACATTGATTTGAACTTATCTTAGACTCAAAATCTTGAGCTAATAAATTCCCATTGTTTAAGTCAGCCCATTGCATGGTATTTGCCTGAGCAAACACATTACTAAATGCTAGGTATGCTCTTTTTCCCTATTATTAGCTGTGGTAGTTAGAGTCAGTTGTCAACTTGACCAGGTGAAGGTGCAGAGTTCTATTGCTGTGGACATGAACAGATGGTATGTGAACCTCATCTGTTGCTGATTATATCTGCAGTCGGCTAGGAGGCGTGCCTGCTGCAATGAGTGATGTTTGAGTTAACTGGCTGGTGCTTAAATGAGAGAGCTCGGTGTAGCACAGCCCAAGCAGCTCAGCATACCTCATCTCAGTACTCGCAGCTCAGCCCAGGACTTTGGAGGCACAAAAAGGAATCCCCCGGGGAAAGTTGCTGGAACCCAGAGGCCTGGAGAGAAGGCAAGCAGAGATTGCCTTGTGCCTTCCAGTATAAGAAAGAACCTCAGTTGAAAGTTAGCTGCCTTTCCTCTGAAGGACTAACACAATAAATCCCCTTTTATTGAATGCCATCCATCTCTGGTGTGCTGTGTTCTGGCAACTGGCAAACCAGAACATTAGCAATGCCCCAGAGAACTCACCGGCAGGGATCTAATAAGTCTCTCTCTGCCAATTTTCACTTATTTTCAGAACGTAGGTTTTCAGAGCGTATGTTTACCTGGTGAAATGCTTAATGATTTCAAACTAGAGAAGCTAGTGATAAAAATATGGAAGTGTCAAAATAAATGGATATTAGAGGTTCTAAATGATCTCCCCAAAATGAAGTTGAACAAATTGTCCCAGTGCTGCAGCAGAGGTTAAAAATCTTAGACACAGCTAGACAGAGAAAAAGCTTTTAATTAGCAGAGCGTCATAGTTAGAGCATGAAAACTTCAAAGGCTCCCTGGGGAAAATGCCTTCATTAACAAGGGCCCACACCCTGGGACACATTTATTTATTTTCTTTCATACCTCTTTTATATTTTATGAAATATGAAATGTATATTTTATATTTAAAATATTGATATTTAATATAATTTATATTATATAAATATAAAATATTTATATTTAATATAATTTATATTTATTTTATAAATTATATTTAATTTATAAATCATTTTTAAATTATACATTTAAAATGGGTATACTTAATATAATATAGTTTAATTTTATATTTAAAACTTTTTATTTTATATTTTAATAGCAAACCATACTAGGGATTTTCCTATATATCCTAGTCTCCTACCACTTTCTATTCATTTATTATCCTCTTCAAATTATAATGGAGTTCTTTCCCTAATATGATTTGTCTTTGCTCCCATTTCTTTCTAAAGCCATTTTTCCCTAGTTCTGCATTTAATTGCTCACCTCTTCACAAAATTTCAAGGCTCTTTATTGTATCTTCTTTAGAATGACAATTTTTATCTAGCTGGGTGGTAAAATTCCACATTTCCTTTATTTCAAGGATCTTTCTTTTTATGACTTGTTATAATTTTCTCCAAACAGAATATATTTTCTGTTAATTGGTCACCTAGGTATATTGTCTACCTTCAGGCATTATAAAGCAATATAAGTTAAAATTAATTTTGATTTTCAAATACATTCCAATTTCTTATTGTCAGTCTATAGTAACTTGCTTTATTTCTCCTTTGGGACACTCATTTTTGAGGGAGGTTTACTGAATAAATAAATAACCCACACTTTGTGTTATAAACCACTGGATATTTACAGGAGTAAAATAAACCTCTAAAAATTTAAACGTCAATATTTTCTTCTCCAACAAACTTTTAATATACAAAACTATCTAGACCAAATGTGAAATCATATTTTCCTTAATAAATGCTCTCTTTTTTAATATTAAGGTGGAAAGTCTATGTAAAAGTCTATTAATTTCTCTTTTCTGAAGTGCTTTTAGTAAATAGTTCTCTGTCCAAAAATGAGAGAATGTGAAATACTAATTCTAACCTCAGACTAAATCACTCAACAGTTATGAGTATCTGTTTCTAAATTATTTCAATCATTTTGAAACTGCAAATAAAAATATGTGCAGTATTTTTAAGAATCACGAGCACTTTGAGATTTATGAAATGGGGGAACCAAGGCCATTTTTCCATTCAGCTGCTGCAATACTGAGAGTTATTGATGGATTAATGATATGTGTAAGTGGGAACGATATAAGTAGGTGGAAAGTTTCAGAAGTCTGGAATGTGTAAGGTTTATGTCAAGTGACTTTGAAATGGAGAACTCATGCAGTTCACTTAGAGAAACCTGAAATAGCTATTCACTTAGGCTCCCATTTTAACATCTATAATTGGTTCACTGAAAGACAATAATATACCAACATTTTTATTTGAGCAATTTTACTATAACAACAAAGCTTGCTTTTATTGCCAGTGCATTTTGGTTTAGTTTTTAACAGAAAGTCAGCAATTCCCAAAGAGGTTTGCATGTTGTTTCTATTGAATTTTTAAAAGAAATGAGTTCTTAGCATATAAATGAAAGATAAGATGAAAAGTTAGTTTTGTGGTGGAAGAAGTTATTAAAACACAGGAACCAGTAGACCCTATCGGTGATGCATTCCAGTGCAGAGCAATTTAATGCAATTATTCAATGGAAGTCAAGTGGCTAATTTCCATCAGTGGTTAATTAACAAGGGGTACAATTTTAATTTTTGTGCAATGTAAATGTTATTCAAATATTTCATCCATTTAATATCAAATTTTCAAAGTTGTGGTAACTGGTCAACAAGGTAGACAGTGAACTTTCATATTCCTGCCACTTACTCTATTTTGTGGGACTACTTGGTAGCCAGAACAAAACTAAGAGTCTTTTTGGCCTTCATTTGCCCCAGTAGATGATGCTACATAAAAACATTTTTAAGAAGTGACTTAAAGAAAGAAAAGAATTTGCAGGGATTTTGAATATAGCAAAAGCTTCTTGCAATGCAAATAGGGGTAAGTCATAGTGCAAAGTCTAAAATATTTGATAAACATCACTTGGAACTTCATGTAGGAAACCTGAACAAGTTTATATATAGAAAACAGTGTCATGGAAGACAGACCTGTGAGTTTCCACATGTTAAAGCAGCTCTCCACTCATCATGCCCTCATTTTCTCTGAACCATGGTGTTAGTAAATAAATTAAAGTTTGGTTTGGTGGTTTAAGAAGAATAAGACTTAATCTTATCTGGGGGAGGTAGGTGAAGGAACTCCTTGATCCTTGCCTCCTGATGTAATCTTCTCATTTGAGTATGGACATAATCTGTGACTTGATTCTAATCAATAGATTATGGTAAAGGCAATGGATTATATGCCATTACATGTACATAGTTAGGTACATAAGACTGTAGGCCTGTTTTCCCAGCATCCCTCTCTCCTTTAGTTCAATTGAAGAAACAAGGGGCCATGTTGGGAAGCCCCATGTGGCAAAGAACTGCAGGCAGCTGCTAGAAGCTGAGGACAGCCTCTGGCTAACAGCTAGCATGAAACTGAAGTCCACAGCCCTACAACCACAAGGAGATGCATTCTGCTAAGAATCTCAGTGAGGCTAGAAGTAGATCACTGCCCAGTGAAGTCTCAGCTGATACCCCAGCATCAGCCATCACCTTGATGGCAGAAGACCCAGCTAAGCTGTATCAAGACTCCTGACCCATAGAAACTGTAAAATCATGTGTGTTGTTTTGTGTCACCAAGTTTGTGGTAATGCTGTCATGTGGTAGTAGATATCAAACACAGGAAATCACACCTTATACCCAGAAAACTAGTACCTATACTTTTTAGCTTTGTTTAAAACAAAGCTCCCCTACCCCACCTTTCCTGAATAGTTTGCAAGAAAGAAATGCAATAGGAGCTACTGTTTTGAATTCAGCACTGATATGGATTGAGTAATGTCCTCCACAATGACATTGTTCAATTCCTAACCCTTGGGCCCATGGATGTGATTCCATTTGCAAATAAGATCTTTGAAGGTATTGTAGTTAAGGCAAAGCCAAACAAAGTCAGGGTGAGCCTTATCCCAATATGACTGGAGTCCTTGTAAGCAGAATGATTTTGAGACTCAGTAGGGCGACACAAGAAGAAACAAATGTGGAGAGAAATGGCCATGTGACAGTGTCAGAGACTAAGTTATGGATTGCCAGCAGGCTACAAGCAGAACGCTGTTGATTTCAGAAAAAAGTCTTGATTTTAGACTTCTAACACACAAAATTGTGAAAAAATAAATTCCTGTGTTTAAACCAAACTGTGACATTGGTTATTACAGCCATGGCAAACTAAGATCCATGCCATAAGACTACAACCAGTACCACAGCATTTAGAGACTATTTTACTGAACCATTTCCCTAGGAAGGAGGTCACAGAATTATAACCAATATGCCAAATTTGACTGCTTATACAAGACTACAGTTTGCTTGTTTATTTTTTATTAATTTAAATATTTAACATTTAAAACACCCAGAAAATCTCTGGCCTATCCATTCAAACACCTGGAATGGATCAAAACTCCTAGTTTATAATGAAACATCTGCTAATATGTTTATATTTTATACTTTACCTGGAAACAAAGCAGAAGAAACTGAGACGTAGCTCTTAAACCAGGGTATACTGCCCAATTTACCTCAGGTCAATTCACTCATAGCTATCTGCCAACTGAATCCATGTGTCAGAAGTTATTTATTTTTCAAGCCATTTATATTTTCCTTACAATTGGTTTATTTTGCAAATTCAAATTATTCTCTGATTCCAATATTTCTAAATGAACATTGAAATCAAGTTATATCACCAGGGCAGAGGGGAAAAGTGTCATCCAAAAAAGGCATGTTCTTAATCTTAATCTTTGTTCCAGTGTGTGAACTCACTGTAAATAGTATCTTGGACTACGTTAAGGTGAGTCAGGGTGTAGAGTCATTTGTGAATAGGCTGTTTAAAGGTTCTATTTAGGTGTAGCAGACTGAATTAGGGTAGACCTTAATCCATAATATTGAAGACCTTGTAAAGAGAACCCAGAAGTCACTAGAAACCAGAAAGGAGAAGGCATTGCCATGTGACAGGAGGCACACATAGAAGCCAAGATACCCCAAGGATTTGCTTGGTTTGGATGACAGAAGTGAAATGACTCTGTTCTATATGTCTCACCCCCAGTAGGCTACCCCATGAATATCCTCCTAGCCATGGTAGAGGAGCAAAAGCAGGCAAGCCCAATCACATAATTCTTTTTCAAATCTCTGCTTAATGACATCTGCTAATAACTAATGGGCCAAAAAATAAAATAAAATAACAGGGCTGATCCTAGAGTCAGACTGGGAGTACATTAAAATTTTACGTGACAAAACGTATAGTGACATTTTGGCTGAAGAATTGGGGCTTGTTGTGCAAACCATCTACCATAGATGTTCTCCTGTGTTTACCTGCTTTTCCAATTTGGGTACTATTAATAGTTTAAATATAAATATAAATTTACATACTTAAAATATATATTAAAATGTATTTTAAAATATTTAAATATAAATCAGGTTTATTTATATTTAATAAGCCCTTAAATATAAAGGGTTTATTATGGCTTAAATACATTTGCTGATGGCAAACTATAAACATAAAACATTTTGCAATGAAAAGCAATTATTTCAAATCTATTCTCATTACTTGTTAGGCAAAATTCATTAACTTGAAATGAAAAGACTTGCCTCTATAAGGATTCTATGCTGATCTATTTTTGTGTGATCATTTGGTTCTCACTTTATTATCTTCAGCACTAGCAACAATGCATGCATGTGAGTATGTGTGTGTTAATATCAGGGACCTTTTCAGATATTGCTTAAACTTCTCACATTTCATTCAAGTCTTCAAAAAGCAATGACTTTGAAAATATATTCTAACAATCACAAATCATCCGAGATGCTCCAAACTAAAAGGTTTCAAATTCGGAAAAATCTGCATGTTGTGCAACCCTCCTGAAAATCCATACCAATGCATATTATTTTATATTTAAGACTGCAAGGTGTCTTATAGTAAAGCAGATTTAATTTTGTTAAATTGCTATGTCACTAATGTATTCACCTAAATAATAATTTTTCTAATATCCTGTAAGGTTTGTGTTTTGCAGTAACACATGTGGGTAGAAAGTTTAGTTCAACTGGTATCTGCTTAAATATTATTCAAAAGTGTTTTAAATATCTATGTATTTCACTAAAATTTGCAGTTTGTATTCTTTTTTTTTAATTTTTATTAATAAAGCCAATCAACGCACAGTATGAACATTCTTTTTTATCACATAGTTGTATATTCATCATCATGATCATTTCTTAGAACATTTGCATCAATTAGAAAAAGAAATAAAAAGAAAACAAAAAAAATTCATACATACCATGACCTTACTCCTCCCTTTCATTGATCACTATCATTTCCATCTAATAAATACATTTGTCCACCTGCCATTTATTTATTTTTAATCCATATGTTTTACTCATCTGTCCATAAGGTAGACAAAAAAACCATCAGACACAAGGCTTTCACAATCACACAGTCATATTGCAAAAGCTATATCGTTATGCAAGCATCTGCAAGAAACATGGCTACTTTAACACAGCTCTGCATTTTCAGGCACTTCTTCAGCCAGTCTTTTATGTCTTAACTAAAAAGGTGATACCTATTTAATGCATAAGAATAACCTCCAGGATAACCTCTTTTTGTTTTTTATTAATTAAGGAAAAAAAGAAATTAACACAACATTTAGAAATCATTCCATTCTACATACGCAATCAGTAATTCTTAACATCATCACATAGATGTATGATCATCATTCCTTAGTACATTTGCATCGATTTAGTAAAAGAACTAACAAAACAACAGAAAAAGATATAGAATGTTAATATAGAGAAAAAAATAAAAATAATGATAATAGCAAAAAAAAAGAAAAGGAAAAAGAAAAAAAAGACAAACAAACAAACAAACAGAAAAAAAAAAAAAACCTGTAGCTCAGATGCAGCTTCATTCAGTGTTTTAACATGATTTCTTTACAATTAGGTATTATTGTGCTGTCCATTTTTGAGTTTTTTGTATCTAGTCCTGTTGCACAGTCTGTATCCCTTCAGCTCCAATTACCCATTATCTTACCCTGTGTCTAACTCCTGCTGGACTCTGTTACCAATGACATATTCCAAGTTTATTCTCGAATGTCGGTTCACATCAGTGGGACCATACAGTATTTGTCCTTTAGTTTTTGACTAGACTCACTCAGCATAATGTTCTCTAGGTCCATTCATGTTATTACATGCTTCATAAGTTTATTCAGTCTTAAAGCTGCATAATATTCCATCGTATGTATATACCACAGTTCGTTTAGCCACTCGTCTGTTGATGGACATTTTGGCTGTTTCCATCTCTTTGCAATTGTAAATAACGCTGCTATAAACATTTGTGTGCAAATGTCCGTTTGTGTCTTTGCCCTTAAGTCCTTTGAGTAGATACCCAGCAATGGTATTGCTGGGTGGTATGGCAATTCTATATTCAGCTTTTTGAGGAACCGCCAAGCTGCCTTCCACAGTGGTTGCACCATTTGACATTCCCACCAACAGTGGATAAGTGTGCCTCTTTCTCCGCATCCTCTCCAGCACTTGTCATTTTCTGTTTGGTTGATAATGGCCATTCTGGTGGGTGTGAGATGATATCTCATTGTGGTTTTGATTTGCATTTCTCTAATGGCCAGGGACATTGACATCTCTTCATGTGCCTTTTGGCCATTTGTATTTCCTCTTCTGATAGGTGTCTGTTCAAGTCTTTTTCCCATTTTGTAATTGGGTTGGCTGTCGTTTTGTTGTTGAGTTGGACAATCTCTTTATAAATTCTGGATACTAGACCTTTATCTGATATGTCATTTCCAAATATTGTCTCACATTGTGTAGGCTGTCTTCTACTTTCTTGATGAAGTTCTTTGATGCACAAAAATGTTTAATTTTGAGGAGCTCCCATTTATTTCTTTCTTTCTTCAGTGATCTTGCTTTAGGTTTAAGGTCCATAAAACCGCCTTCAATTGTAAGTTTCATAAGATATCTCCCTACATTTTCCTCTAACTGTTTTATGGTCTTAGACTTAATGTTTAGATCTTTGATCCATTTTGAGTTAACTTTTGTATAGGATGTGAGATACAGGTCCTCTTTCATTCTTTTGCATATGGATATCCAGTTCTCTAGGCACCATTTATTGAAGAGACTGTTCTGTCCCAGGTGAGTTGGCTTGACTGCCTTATCAAAGATCAAATGTCCATAGATGAGAGGGTCTATATCTGAGCACTCTATTCGATTCCATTGGTCGATATATCTATCTTTATGCCAATACCATGCTGCTTTGACCACTGTGGCTTCATAATATGCCTTAAAGTCAGGCAGTGCGAGACCTCCAGCTTCGTTTTTTTTCCTCAAGATGTTTTTAGCAATTCGGGGCACTCTGCCCTGCCAGATAAATTTGTTTATTGGTTTTTCTATTTCTGAAAAATAAGTTGTTGGGATTTTGATTGGTATTGCATTGAATCTGTAAATCAATTTAGGTAGGATTGACATCTTAACTATATTTAGTCTTCCAATCCATGAACACGGTATGCCCTTCCATCTATTTAGGTCTTCTGTGATTTCTTTTAACAGTTTTTTGTAGTTTTCTTTATATAGGTTTTTTGTCTCTTTAGTTAAATTTATTCCTAGGTATTTTATTCTTTTAGTTGCAATTGTAAATGGGATTCGTTTCTTGATTTCCCCCTCAGCTTGTTCATTACTAGTGTATAGAAAAGCTACATATTTTTGAATGTTGATCTTGTTCCTGCTACTTTGCTGTACTCATTTATTAGCTCTAGTAGTTTTGTTGTGGATTTTTCTGGGTTTTCAACGTATAGTATCATATCGTCTGCTAACAGTGATAGTTTTACTTCTTCCTTTCCAATTTTGATGCCTTGTATGTCTTTTTCTTGTCTAATTGCTCTGGCTAGAACCTCCAACACAAAGTTGAATAATAGTGGTGATAGTGGACATCCTTGTCATGTTCCTGATCTTAGGGGGAAAGTTTTCCATTTTTCCCCATTGAGGATGATATTAGCTGTGGGTTTTTCATATATTCCCTCTATCATTTTAAGAAAGTTCCCTTGTATTCTTAACTTTTGAGGTGTTTTCAACAGGAAAGGATGTTGAATCTTGTCAAATGCCTTCTCTGCATGAATTGAGATGATCATGTGATGTTTCTGCTTTGATTTGTTGATATGCTGTATTACATTAATTGATTTTCTTATGTTGAACCATCCTTGCATACCTGGGATGAATCCTACTTGGTCATGATGTATAATTCTTTTAATGTGTTGTTGGATATGATTTGCTAGAATTTTATTGAGGATTCTTGCATCTATATTCATTAGAGAGATTGGTCTGTAGTTTTCTTTTTTGTAATATCTTTGCCTGGTTTTGGTATGAGGGTGATGTTGGCTTCATAGAATGAATTAGGTAGTTTTCCCTCCACTTCGATTTTTTTGAAGAGTTTGAGGAGAGTTGGTACTAATTCCTTCTGGAATGTTTGATAGAATTCACATGTGAAGCTGTCTGGTCCTGGACTTTTCTTTTTAGGAAACTTTTGAATGACTAATTCAATTTCTTTACTTGTGATTGGTTTGTTGAGGTCATCTATTTCTTCTTGAGTCAAAGTTGGTTGTTCATGTCTTCCCAGGAACCCGTCCATTTCATCTAAATTGTTGTATTTATTAGCGTAAAGTTGTTCATAGTATCCTGGTATTACCTCCTTTATTTCTGTGAGGTCAGTAGTTATGTCTCCTCTTCCATTTCTGATTTTATTTATTTGCATCCTCTCTCTTCTTCTTTTTGTCACTCTTGCTAAGGGCCCATCAATCTTATTGATTTTCTCACAGAACCAACTTCTGGTCTTATTGATTTTCTCTATTGTTTTCATGTTTTCAATTTCATTTATTTCTGCTCTAATCTCTGTTATTTCTTTCCTTTTGCTTGCTTTGGGATTAGTTTGCTGTTGTTTCTCCAGTTCTTCCGAGTGGGCAGTTAATTCCTGCATTTTTGCCTTTCTTCTTTTCTGATATAGGCATTTAGGGCAATAAATTTCCCTCTTAGCACTGCCTTTGCTGCGTCCCATAAGTTTTGATATGTTGTGTCTTCGTTTTCATTCGCCTCGACATATTTACTAATTTCTCTCGCAATTTCTTCTTTGACCCACTCGTTGTTTAAGAGTGTGTTGTTGAGCCTCCACGTATTTGTGAATTTTCTGGCACTCCGCCTATTGTTGATTTCCAACTTCATTCCTTATGATCCGAGAAACTGTTGTGTATGATTTCAATCTTTTTAAATTTGTTAAGACTTGCTTTGTGACGCAGCATATGGTCTATATTTGAGATGATCCATGAGCACTTGAGAAAAAGGTGTATCCTGCTGTTGTGGGATGTAATGTCCTATAAATGTCTGTTAAGTCTAGCTCATTTATAGTAATATTCAGATTCTCTATTTCTTTATCGATCCTCTGTCTAGATATTCTGTCCATTGATGAGAGTGGTGAATTGAAGTCTCCAACTATTATGGTATATATGTGTCTATTTCCCTTTTCAGTGTTTGCAGTGTATTCCTCACGTATTTAGGGGCATTCCGGTTCAGTGCATAAATATTTATGATTGTTATGTCTTCTTGTTTAATTGTTGCTTTTATTAGTAGATAGTGTCCTTCTTTGTCTCTTTTAACTGTTTTACATTTGAAGTCTAATTTGTTGGATATTAGTATAGCCACTCCTGCTATTTTCTCGTTGTTATTTGCATGAAATATCTTTTCCCAACCTTTCACTTTCAACCTATGTTTATCTTTGGGTCTAAGTTGTGTTTCCTGTAGACAGCATATAGAAGGATCCTGTTTTTTAGTCCATTCTGCCAGGCTTTTGATTGGGGAATTCAGTCCATTAACATTTAGTGTTATTACTGTTTGGATAATATTTTCCTTTACCATTTTGCCTTTTGTATTATGTACATTATATCTGATTTTCCTTCTTTCTACACTCTTCTCCATACCTCTCTCTTCTGTCTTTTCGTATCTGACTCTAGTGCTCCCTTTAGTATTTCTTGCAGAGCTGGTGTCTTGGTCACAAATTCTCTCAGTGACTTTTTGTCTGAGAATGTTTTAATTACTCCCTCATTTTGGAAGGATAATTTTGCTGGATATAGGAGTCTTGGTTGGCAGTTTTTCTCTTTTAGTAATTTAAATATATCATCCCACTGTCTTCTAGCTTCCATGGTTTCTGCTGAGAAATCTACACATAGTCTTCTTGGGTTTCCCTTGTATGTGATGGATTGTTTTTCTCTTGCTGCTTTTAAGTTCCTCTCTTCCTCTTTGACCTCTGACATTCTAACTAGTAAGTGTCTTGGAGAATGCCTATTTGAGTCTATTCTCTTTGGGGTGCGCTGCACTTCTTGGATCTGTAATTTTAGGTCTTTCGTAAGAGTTGGGAAATTTTCAGTGATAATTTCTTCCATTAGTTTTTCTCCTCCTTTTCCCTTCTCTTCTCCTTCTGGGACACCTACAGCACGTATATTTGTGCGCTTCACATTGTCCTTCAGTTACCTGATCCGCTGTTCAAATTTTTCCATTCTTTTCCCTATAGTTTCTGTTTCTTTTTGGAATTCAGATGTTCCATCCTCCAAATCACTAAATCTATCTTCTGTCTCTTTAAATCTATCATTGTAGGTATCCATTGTTTTTTCCATCTTTTCTACTTTGTCCTTCACTTCCATAAGTTCTGTGATTTGTTTTTTCAGTTTTTCTATTTCTTCTTTTTGTTCAGCCCATGTCTTCTTCATGTCCTCCCTCAATTTATCGATTTCATTTTTGAAGAGGTTTTCCATTTCTGTTCGTATATTCAGCATTAGTTGTCTCAGCTCCTGTATCTCATTTGAACTATTGGTTTGTTCCTTTGACTGGGCCATATCTTCAATTTTCTGAGTGTGATCCTTTATCTTCTGCTGGCGTCTGGGCATTTAGCCAGATTTCCCTGGGTGTTAGACCCAACAGGTTGAAAGATTTATCTGTGAAATCTCTGGGTTCTGTTTTTCTTATCCTGCCCAGTAGGTGGCGCTCGTGGCACTCGTTTGTCTGCGGGTCCCACCAGTAAAAGGTGCTGTGGGTCCTTTAACTTTGGATAACTCTCGCTGTGGGGAAGGTTCGCCTGCCGAAGTATCTGGAAGAATGCCAATCCGAATCTCCCAGCCGGCCCAGGGATCCGAATGCGGGGAGGGTCACCAGCCACCGCAGCCCAGGAGAGTGCCCGTCAAATCTCCTAGCCAGCCCGAGGCACCAAGCGTGGTGGGAGGGCGCCAGTCACCGCCGCCCAGGGAAGTGCACTGTTCCCAGCCAGACCAGGAAGCCACGTGTTTGGAAGGGACCCCGGTCACTGTTCTCCACGGCCTGGGGATCTCTGATCCAATTCTCCCAGCTGGTCTGGGGGGCCACACGTGGGCGGGGGAGCACCAGCCGCAGTGGCTTGAGGGGACCGCCTGTCCAATTCTCCCAGCTGGCCCAGGAAGGAGCCAGTTTTGTATTCTTTTAATGTTTATATGGCTAGGAAATTTACTGACACTGTGAATCTTTTTGTCGTTTCCTTGCATTTCCCCATTGTATCCAATTCCCTTCTCCCTTTTTTATTAGTTTTTTTATTATTGTTGTTTCTGTTCTTGTTCAGTTATGCTGTTGCATTTAGTACATTATGATTGCAGGAAGAAATGTTGGCATTTTTATTTTACATAAATTATAAGTGTGCATTTGTATTCTTTTGCTAGTATAACTGACCATTTAACCTCTTCACTAAAAATGAAATGTTTTTGGAAGTGCTAAGCAATGGTTTCTAATATGAGTGCCAATTCTGCCATGGAAGTGTAAGTTTCCTGATGGAAGAAATATCGCCTAAGTACTACTTTTTCTCTATCAAATTTTTTACTCTAGGTAGGTACATGTTTTCTCTCATCCTTATTTTACAGAGGCAGAAACTGAGGCTTATGTAGGTAAGGCAACTTGCCTAATTATGTGACTAGTAAGTGACAGTTTGGATGTGAACATGACGCATTCTAATTAAATAAGTGAATACATGAAACTATGAGGAAAAAGAGCATTATATGTTAACATAAGCTTATTAGTTTCCTAGGGCTGCTTTAAATAAGTACCACAACCTTGTATTGGAGTTAATTTGCAGATTTTAATGGTTGTACTGTGGTTACATAGGATAATATCTTCATTCTTAAAAAATAGAAACTCAAGTAATTGGAACTAATTAGCATCATGTCTCCAGCTTACTCTTGAATTGACCATAAAATGTATATATATATGGAAATCAAATATATATGTGTTTATATCTTTGTTTTATATATAGAGATATGTAAATATATGTGTATACATATATATGGAAAGAGAATGAGAGAACAAGTGTGATAAAGGTTAACAACTGGAAAATCTATGTTATAGAATGTTATTCTTGCAATTTATCTATAGGTTTGAAATTATTTCAAAATAAAAATGCAGGCAATGATAAAGATAAACTCATGTCTTATGTTATCCTTCTATCTCTATATTTATTATTTGTATTATTTAATTACATAACATATGATATACTTCTTAAACATATATATTTTCCCTAACTCTGCCCACTGAAAAGGCCTAGAAATAATCAACCCAGAAGCAATGAGCCTCCCTAGCACCAGGATCCTTGGCTTATCAATTCTCATTAGAAACAAAAGAAACAAAACTTCTTAAATAAAGGCTTAGTCCATATCTGAGTCAAAAAATGTGCAAAAAGATAATGAGACATTGCATAGTATCAGAGATTAACAAAACTGTCAAAGACTTAGGGTCAGTTTAAAAAGAGTTGACCTTAGAGGCTCCCACTGGTAAAAATAATAACAAATTGAGAATTAATAACAATAATAACTACACTGAATTGAAACTCTTCAAGTATGTTTAGTTTATGAATTTTTAATGATATTATAGAAAAGAATTGGGTCACTTTAAGACGATAAGAAAACAATTATCTTATAAACTAGTAAATATGGCAGAATTCTTGCCTGACATACCAGAGACCCGGGTTCAATTCCCGGTGCCTGCCCATGCCAAAAGCAAAAACAAACAAAAAAGCCTAGTAAATAAAGGGAAAGAGAAACTTTCTACTGAGACTGAGAAAGAAAAAAGAGATCAGGCACAAATGACAAGTATTGGGCATGGAATAGGGGCTATCACTACAGAACCTTCATACATCAAAAGCATAGGGGAACACTATCAGTACACATAAATTTGACAAGTTAGAAGAAATCAACCAATATCTCAAAACACACAATGTATAACAATTCAACCAATATGAAAAAGATAATGTGACTAGCCATACAATTATTAAATTAATTTAATTTTTAATTAGAAGACTGCCTCCCTCAGTAAAAAAAATCACCAGATACAAGTGGTTTTACAGGTAAATTCTACCAAAATTTTAAAGAAAAATCAATATAAATTCTACACAATCTCTTCCAGTAAAAAGAAGGACGAACATTTTCCAGATTGTTTTGTGAACCTAATGTTAACTTGATTGCAAAACCAATTAAGCATGGTTCAAAATAAGTGAAAGAAAAAAAGAAAGGATAGAAAGTGTACAAAACTAGATCAATATGTCTTTTGCATATAGACAGATAATTCTTAAGAAAATATTGGTATACAGAAATCAGAAATATATAAAAAGAATTATATGCCATGACCAAGTAGAATTTGTTCTAGGAACACATGGCTGGTTAAAAACTCAAAAGTCAATTATGTATTCAACAATATTAACAGTCTACAGGATAAAATTCACATGATCATATTAATCTATGAAGAGTAGTTATTTGGGAAAATTCAACACTCATTCATAATAAACAACTCTCAGAAAAATAGATTTAGAGGGCAATTCCTCAACTTGAAAACAGAGCGACAAAACCCTACTTAATGTTAGAAGGACTGAATATTAGAAAGATTGAATGCTTTCTCCCTGTGATTAGGAGCAAGGCCATAGTCACCATAATATTAGAGCTCCAATAATGTAATAAGGCAAGGTAAAGAAATAAAAGGCATATGCATCAGAAAGGAAGGAATAAAACCCTCGTCTTTACAGATGATGCATTTGTCTATATAGAACATCCCAAGGAATTTACAAAATAATAATAAAAAAATCCTTCTAGAACTAATAAATATGTTCATGAAGATTGCAAGATACAAAATAAAAATGTAAAAATCAGAAGTATTTCTACATAGTAACAATGAACTAGTATGTATTGGACATTTATACTGAAGACTACATAATCTGATGAAGGAAATTTAAAAAGACTCAAATAAATGGAAAGACATATTATGTTCATGAACAGGAAATTCAGTTTAATAGATATCAATTCTCCCCATTCCATATGCAGATTATTTCCTAGAGATTGATTTTTTCTAGAGGTAGATAAAATTATTTAAAAATGTATATGAAGACTAATTAATTACAATAGCTATAGCAATTTTGAAAATTAAAAATAAAGTAGGAGAAAGTCTATCTGATTTTAAACTTATTACGAACCTACAGTAATTAAGACTGTGTGATATTACTGAAGGATAGACACATAGATCAATGGAATGTATAAGTGTGAGATTTAGGACATACAGCACATTTGCACCTTTATCAAAAATCAGTTGGGTTACAACTGTTTAAAAAGTTTAAAAAGTGATCAGATTTCAACTAGAGATATGAATAAACCTGATCTAGATAGGTAAAACAGAATACAGGCTAAAGGATGATATGATCCATCCTAAAACTTCAACTTCCATGTGAGACCAAAGGGAGAGATATATATTTGTGCAAAATTTAATTTGAAGTAGTGCATTATCTAATTTAACTTGTATGGTCAGCTTATTTGAATACCATAATTGCATGGATTATTGAATAGGGCTTGAAATCTTGTCAGTTTGTATAGGTTAATGTGATGCCCCACTATATCTCAGAGTAATTTGGAAAGAGAATAAAAAAGTATTTGCAAAGTCTTTTCTAGGGACCGGGGAGAAATGAGGAAATATTAAATGTCCCCATCTGGGGAATTCCTAATATTCTTGCAGGCAGTGGGGACAAACAATTCAATAAACTGAGCCCTTTATCTTGGGGCTTACCCCTGTGAAACTTATTCTTGTGAAGGAGAATCTAGGCCTATGCATATTTATGTCTAGGAGTCACCCAAAAAAACCTCTTTCATTGCTCTGATGTGGTCTCTCTTTCTATGCCATCTCAGCAAGTGAATTCACTACCCTTTCCCCTATGTGGGACATAACTCCCAGGGGTATAAATCTCCATGGCAATGTCGGACAGGACTCCCGGGATGAGCCAGGACGCAGCATCATGGGATTGAAAGAGCCTTCTTGATCAAAAGCGTGAAGAGAGAAATGATACAAAATAAGATTTCAGTGGCTGAGAGATTTCAAACAGATCCAGAGGTATTCTGAAGGTTATTCTTATGCCTTATATGGATATCCCTTTTTATTTATTTATTTATTTTTCTTTAACATGAGCAGGCACCGGGAATCGAACCCGGGTCCTCTGGCATGGCAGGCAAGCATTCTTGTCTGCTGAGCTACCGTGGCCCACCCAGACATCCCTTTTTAGTGTAGGCTATACTGGAGCGGCTAGAGGGATGTATCTGAAACTGTTGAACTGTGCTCTAGTAGCGTTGATTCTTGAATACAATTGTATAACTATACAGCCTTTACAATATGACCATGTAATTGTGAAAACCCTGTGTCTGTTGCTTCTTTTATCCAGGGTATGGAACGATGAGCAAAAGAAAATAATAATAATAAGGATAAAAATAAACAAATAATGGGTGATAAAGGGTAAAAAATTGGGTAGACTGAAATGTTAGTGATCAATGAGAGGGAGAGGTAAGGTGTACAGGATGTATGAGTTTTTCTTTTTTTTTATTTCTTTTTTGGGAGTGATATAAATGTTCTAAAATGATCATTGTAATCATTGTTTTTTGAAGGTTGTATATTTTGGGGTGAACTGAGGTTGTTGATAGAGATAATGGGGGTGTTATATGCCCTAAGCCACCCCTAGGCACTGCTATTAATATGTTTAGCATTTCTACACTTCTTTCTTTGACTAAAAAAAATCATTTTTTACTATTATGATTAAAGTATTTTAATAGTAGGGGAAGGTTGGGCATATAAAAATGATAGAAAAATTCACCTGAAAGGTAACTGTCTAAATGTGTATAAGTCTATCAATACTGCCTCAGAATATATAAAGAAACTGACAAAAATGCAAGGATCATTTAGTAACCCATAATCACTACGGGATATTTTAACATATATACTTTCATTAAATGAAAAATAAGGAAATTACTATTTCTGACTGCAAAACATGTAAAACAGTTTGTATGTTTTTCTAAAAGATATGTGCAAAACCATATGCTTATCAAAAAAAGAAACTGTTTTGAACTACAAAAAATTATAATAAAAGAACACACACTGGTTTATCATTACAGACTGCATTCAATATAAAAAAAGTGCTGCAATCATCTCCAAATTGATGGAAAATGTTTATTTATCTCATGGAAAAGTTACAGGTTCAGTAAAGCCCCTCAACAATGAACCCAGGGAACAAGTTTTCCTGTACTTTCTGGCTGAGATATTGCATTTCTCTAGGTGGAGGTAGAAAACAGAGCTACTATTAGAGGAACATGCTACTCACTACAGAAATTACATATAGTCTTAGACCTAATGTTTAGATCTTTGATCCATTTTGAGTTAACTTTTGTATAGGGTGTGAGAGATGGGTCTTTTTTCATTCTTTTGCATATGGATATCCAGTTCTCTAGGCACCATTTATTGAAGAGACTGCTCTGTCCCAGGTGAGTTGGCTTGACTGCCTTATCAAAGATCAAATGTCCATAGATGAGAGGGTCTATATCTGAGCACTCTATTCGATTCCATTGGTCGATATATCTATCTTTATGCCAATACCATGCTGTTTTGACCACTGTGGCTTCATAATATGCCTTAAAGTCAGGCAGCGCGAGACCTCCAGCTTCGTTTTTTTTCCTCAAGATGTTTTTAGCAATTCGGGGCACCCTGCCCTTCCAGATAAATTTGCTTATTGGTTTTTCTATTTCTGAAAAATAAGTTGTTGGGATTTTGATTGGTATTGCATTGAATCTGTAAATCAATTTAGGTAGGATTGACATCTTAACTATATTTAGTCTTCCAATCCATGAACACGGTATGCCCTTCCATCTATTTAGGTCTTCTGTGATTTCTTTTAACAGTTTTTTGTAGTTTTCTTTATATAGGTTTTTTGTCTCTTTGGTTAAATTTATTCCTAGGTATTTTATTCTTTTAGTTGCGATTGTAAATGGGATTCGTTTCTTGATTTCCGCCTCAGCTTGTTCATTACTAGTGTATAGAAAAGCTACAGATTTTTGAATGTTGATCTTGTAGCCTGCTACTTTGCTGTACTCATTTATTAGCTCTAGTAATTTTGTTGTGGATTTTTCTGGGTTTTCTACATATATTATCATATCGTCTGCAAACAGTGATAGTTTTACTTCTTCCTTTCCAATTTTGATGCCTTGTATTTCTTTTTCTTGCCTAATTGCTCTGGCTAGAACTTCCAACACAATGTTGAATAATAGTGGTGATAGTGGACATCCTTGTCTTGTTCCTGATCTTAGGGGGAAAGTTTTCAATTTTTCCCCATTGAGGATGATATTAGCTGTGGGTTTTTCATATATTCCCTCTATCATTTTAAGGAAGTTCCCTTGTATCCCTATCTTTTGAAGTGTTTTCAACAGGAAAGGATGTTGAATCTTGTCAAATGCCTTCTCTGCAACCACTGTGGAAGGCAGTTTGGCGGTTCCTCAAAAAGCTGAATATAGAATTGCCATATGACCCAGCAATACCATTGCTAGGTATCTACTCAAAGGACTTAAGGGCAAAGACACAAACGGACATTTGCACACCAATGTTTATAGCAGCGTTATTTACAATTGCAAAGAGATGGAAACAGCCAAAATCTCCATCAACAGAAGAGTGGCTAAACAAACTGTGGTATATACATACGATGGAATATTATGCAGCTTTAAGACAAGATAAACTTATGAACCATGTAATAACATGGATGGACCTAGAGAATATTATGCTGAGTGAATCTAGCCAAAAACTAAAGGACAAATACTGTATGGTCCCACTGATGTGAACGGACATTCGAGAATAAACTTGAAATATGTCATTGGTAACAGAGTTCAGCAGGAGTTAGAAACAGGGTAAGACAATGGGTAATTGAAGCTGAAGGGATACAGACTGTGCAACAGGACTAGATACAAAAACTCAAAAATGGACAGCACAATAATACCTAATTGTAAAGTAATCATGTTAAAATACTGAATGAAGCTGCATCTGAGCTATAGGGTTTTTTTTTGTTTTTGTTTGCTTGTTGGTTTGTTTGTTGTTGTTGTTTTTTACTATTACTACTACTTTTATTTCTTTTCTTTATATTAACATTTTATATCTTTTTCTGTTGTGTTGCTAGTTCCTCTAAACCGATGCAAATGTACTAAGAAACAATGATCATGCATCTATGTGATGATGTTAAGAATTACTGAGTGCATATGTAGAATGGTATGATTTCTAAATGTTGTGTTAATTTCTTTTTTTTTTCTTTCCGTTAATAAAAAAAATAAAAAAAAAAATAAAATAAAAAAAAAAAAGAAATTACATATATGTGGAAAGTAAGAAATAAAGGAAGTCATAGGATCAGAAAGGGCTAGTAGCTACAACAGCCTGAAGTACTGGCCTGGCTGGCCAACAATAATCTTGCAGGAAAATCTAAGGAGCTGAGTGGGTCTGGCCATCAAACAGAATCCATGAGGGAAGGTGTGAAAGACGTCAATGGTACCATCACCTCTGATGAAACCAGATGGGTTTGTTTTGGGGAAAATGTTCATTGGTGGTGCCAGTAGTCAGGAAAATAAGTTAAAAGCTGGAGCCACCAAGACTCTCTGCATCTGTCTCCCTGACTGCCTGTCAGATTGAGAGCACTGAGTACTTACTTTACTTCTGGTCAGTTCTGACATGGAATCATGCAAGAGGAAAGATTCTGCAAAACTAAGTCCACCTTGACCCAAGTTGACCTAGCACAACCCAGCTGAACCATCTATAACTCAACCTTTATCTTTATGTTACAGGGACTCTATAACGCAAATGTTACATGCCAAATTTCCAGCTAGGATCAAGGAAAAGAAGAAAGGGCAATATATATTCTATATATTAAAAAACAAGATGCAAGTGCCACTTTAAAAAAAGAGGATATGGTCTTCAGTATCTACAAGCGTAGGCCAAAGAAAGAGCTTTCAATAATGACTGAAAATCTAGGTTCTCTCATTAAGAAATAGCTCAAAGATAGATATTGGGTCAACAATATTGCTCAGTATCTGTCAGAAAAGAATTCCTACTGCCTCCAGAATGCATTATTATTATGACCACCAAATGCTGGAGACTTAAGGGAAAACAGAACTGAGTTAGAATTATCTAGTATTGTTCAAGTTGCATACTAGAAAAAAATGCTTCATATGAGCAGAAGTCCAAAAAATCTTCTAATGTAAATGAAATATTTATTACATAAATAAATATTGAAACACTAGACATCAAAACTTTTTGGACTAGCTAAAGGCTTATTGGAATAACTGTGACCTTAAATAGTGATAACAAAAAGAACTGAAAGTTAAGGAGCTGGGGATTCCCTTGAAGAAAGACATACTAAACAAGGCAGTGTTTTACACCTTTCATAACATTTCTCTCCTGGCATGAATTTTCTTGTGTTTAGTAAGTGATATACTTTGTGTGAAGGCTTTCCCACATTGTTTACATTCGTAAGGTTTCATGCCAGTGTTTGTTCTCATGTGTGTCCTAATGGAAGGAGCGCAACTGAAGACTTTCTCACACTGTTTACATTCATAGTGTTTTCCACTAGTGTGAAATCCCAAATGCCCTAAAAAACATGAGGAACACTTGAAGGCTTTCCCACATTCCTTATATTTATATGATTTCTCTCCAGTGTGAGTTCTTATATGTCTTCGAGAGGCAGAGGAATTACTGAAGGCTCTTTCACATTGCTTGCATTCATAGGGTTTCTCTCCGGTATGAATTCTCATGTGTAACTTAAGGAATAAGAACCAACTGAAGGCCTTCTTACATAGTAAGACTTTTCCCTAGTATGCGTTCTCTTGTGTGCCTTAGTATGTGAGGAACATCTATGAGATTTCCCACATTACATTTATAGGGTTTCTCTTCTGTGTGTTCTTGCATGCTTAATATGAGATGAAGAGTAAAGGAAGGTTTTTCCACATTCCTTACATTCATAGGATTTCTCTGCACTGTGAATCTTCATATGTCTTCTCAGGGATGAAAGAAGAGAGTAGGGTTTCCCACATTCCTTACATTCAAAGAGTTTCTCTCCATTGCGAGTTTTCATATGTATAACAAGGTTTGAGTGTGAACCAAAAACTTTCTTGTATTATTACTTTCATGAACCTTCTCTCCTGTTTGTATCCTTATCCAAAGCTGATAGGAATTAATAAAGGCTTTTTCACATTCTTTATGTTAATAAAGTTTCTGTCCAGTGTGACCTCTTACATGTGCCTCAAAGGATGGGAACAAATAAAAGCTTTCCCATATTCTTTGCATTGATTGTGTACAGGTTGACATCCTATGTGAGTGTTAAAGAATAAATGATCCATAAAGGCTTCTCCACACTGATTGCATTTGTAGGATTTTACTCTAGTAGGGTTTCTCTTATTTACAATGAGATCTTGAATCTGGCTCAAGACTTCTCCACATTCAATATTGTTCTAATTTGCTAGCTTCCAGAACACAATATACCAGAAACAGAATGGCTTTTAAAAGGGGGAATTTATTAAGTTGCAAGTTTACAGTTCTAAGGCTGTGAAAATGTCCCAATTAAAGCAAGGCTATAGAAATGCCCTATTCAAGACATCCAGGGAAAGTTACCTTGGTTCAAAAAGGGTGATGATGTTCAGCATTTCTCCCTCAACTGGAAAAGCATGTGATGAAAATGGCAACATCTGCTAGCCTTCTCTCCAGGCTCTTGGTTTCATGAAGCTCCCCCAGTGGCAAATTCCTTCTTCATCTCCAAAGGTCTCTGGCTGTGTGGGCTTTTGTCATTCTCCTGGCTCTAATGCTTTTTCCAAAATGTTCCCTGTTTTAAAGACTCTGATAAACTAATCAAGATCCACTTGGAATGGGTGGAATCACAGCTCCCTCTAATCAAAGGTTGATACCCAGAACAGGGCATGTCACATCCCTGTGGAGATAATTTAATCAAGCGTCCAACCTACAGTGCTGAATAGGGATTAAAATAAATGGCTGCCACCACAAGATGGATCAGGATTAAAGCATAGCTTTTCTAGGGGACATAATCCTTTCAAACTGGTACAAATACCATCATTATTTTCATAGAAGCTCTCCACCAAATAACTCAAATGTCCTTCCTGGTTCCGTCGATGACCTCTGATATAATGTGAGTCCCAGTATTCTCCTACTGAACCAAATGCTGGAGGGTTTCCAGCATCATATCTCTGCAGAGGTTCCTCTGAGTACAGTTCAGCAAAGTCCACTCTTTCAGGATGACATCTACAGACACATCCTCAAAAGTCACTGAGTTCTCCCTCCAGGAAATGGTACCTTTAGAATGAGTGTACCCTTCTCCATTCTTTGGCTAAAGAATAAAGTTCTGCTTTGCTTCATGGAATCTGGCTCTTCTGTTGGGGTGAGCCACATTGGACAGGGAACTCATTCAAGGAGGTCAGTAATAACCCCGCTGTCTGGGTAAGGTGCAGAGCTGTGGGTATGGAGCTGCCCCCCAAAGGAGCTCCAGGATGGGGCCGTAGGTGTTGCTTGTGGGCTAACCCAGCATGCCTGGCCCAGGGAACAATTCTGCCCACCCTGAGCACCCAAGGGGCAGGGCCCAAGCCTCTGGTCCTCAGACCAAGAGATGAGTGTGGAAGAGACCCTGGCATCACCTCAGGGCTGGTTCCAGCCATTCCCGACTGCCTCCAGCTGGCCCCCACCTGGTCCAGCTGCCTGGTTCCATGTACTCACCATCTCTTGCCCTCCTGAAATGTCCCTATAAAACCATCTTGAACCTGTATCAGAGACACACACTTTTGGAAAAACCAATACATACCAATATTTCCTCTTTTCATGGTTTTTGCATTTATTAGAGTGCTTGAAAAAGTCTTCTTCATCTCTGAGATAAGTTAATGCTTGCCCATATTTTCTGATAGTATTATGGATTGCTTATGTTCTCCACAAAGACATGTTCAAGTCCTAACCTCCAGACTTATGAAAGTGAACTCATCCATAAATAGGGTCTTTGAAGATCCTATTAAGATGAGGCCAAACTGAATCAGGGTGGGCCTTAATCCAAGTATGATTAGAGTTCTTATCAGCAGAGGACATGTGTGCACAGTCGTAGGAATCAGGACAAGGCAAAATGAGACAGATGGCCATGTGACAGATGCAGAGATTCAATTATGGACTACCGGTGAACCACCAATGAATGCTACAGAATTTAGAAAAAGCACGGTTTCACCAATACCTTGATTTTGGATTTCTATCTCCAGAACTGTGGGAAAATAAATGCCTGTGCCCCCCCCCCAAAAAAAATCAACTGGGTACCCCAAAGATACAAAAGCAATTAAATGGAGGAAACAGATTTTCAACAAATAGTACTAGAGCAAATGGATATCCATAGGCAAAATGTAAACCCAGATCTAAGTAGCAGACTATATTAAAAAATGAACCAAAAATGGATCAGAGATCCAATATAAGAGTTTCAAAATCTAAGATAAAAAGGACCTTGTGTTAGACAATTGTTTCTTAGACATTACATCCAAAGCACAAACAATGAAAGAAAAAATATATAATACGCTATTAAAATGAAAACTTCTGTACTTCAAAAGATGTCATCATGAAAGTAAAACACCAAACTGCATAATGGGAGAAAATATTTGGAAACCACATATCCAATAAAGGTTTAATATCCAGAATATATAAATAAATCCTTCAACTTAATTGAAGTAACCTCATAAAAGGTCCTACTTACAAAAGATTCACATCCATAGGAATGGATTAAGTTTAAGAACTTTTTTTTCTAGGGTACATGAAATTCCATACCAACCATAGAAACTAAGAAGAAAAACTGGCTTTTTGGAGTGGAATTGGGGATGGGGAATGAGATAGGTAACAAACTGATAAGGACTAGAAAATCAAGAGAGAAGACAAGACACAGGGAACAAGAGGAGATTTTTGAGCAAGAAAGTGACATCATAAACTGGATTTGAATTAATTGCTGGAGAGACAGGAGCTGAAAACCTATGCCAAGAGATGACAGAATATAAGCCGTGAGTTATGAAGGATCATAAACTAGGATGTTGGTGCAGGGAATGGACAAAAGTTATTTCAGAGGAGTTATTTGAAAGAAAGCTAAAACTTGTCAGTGTAATATGTCTTCAGAAAACTTATAAAATGAACATTAGACACTCTTGGGACTACTTTAGAAAATCAAGATAGATACCCAGTGATAGTACAAAAGAAAAAGTGCCTATCTTTTTATATCTTTCATTACCAATGCAAAGAATCAGTTCTTATTATTAGAGCGATGAGAGTCAATGAACTAAATCACTGCAATGGACATTCCAAACTAGTTTTATAAATGAAAAAAATTGAGTCACACACATAATAAAGAATATTTTCGAAGTACTACCTTCTGGTACAATGGAGTGATTCTTAGTTTCCAGGCTAGTCCCTCACACTCACAAGTCTTTCTTAGCATGGACTACACTCAGAACCTGGAATATTTTTTGTCCTTTTTATATGTAACAACTTCTATTGTCTTCTAAGACTCAGCTCAGATTTTTACCTTTACTGAAAGGGTTACCAGCACTCCTCCTCAAGCCCCAGGCTGAAATAAATACTCTTCTATGTTCCTGTGGCACAATGCATTTATACATATTGTAGCACTATTCCACATTCTTTAATACTTTTGCATTTACTGAACATGTCTCCATTAGACTATGAACTTCTTTCCTCCTAAACAAGAACAGAATTAAAAACAAACAAACAATAAGCCAAAACAAGCAGAAAAAACAAAACTAAACATGGTATTGAAGAAATGAATACATGAAAAAGGCAATTTCTGTTTTTAGGAAACCTATATCTTATGTGCATATGAGTTAGAAAGAAAGCAAATATGACATCAGAAAAGAGATATGAGAAGCAAGTAAAAATGATAGGCAAAGAAAATGCTTAGTAGCAGACAATACCCAGTCCTGCAAAGACTTGAGCATACTCACACATGCTAAGTGTACATGCATTCACCTAAGTTGAATCTCTTCCCAAATATTTTGTGAAAGCCTTAAATGTGAAATGTTCAGGAACAAAATACAACCTGGCTTTTCAGTTTTCTATTTCTTCTTCTCAATCTATCACCATTTTCCCAGTAAATACCCATCATAAATTGAAACAGGAACAAGGAGTTTGAAACCTGTCAAGACCTGTGAATCTTCTACTTTGATAATTTCATTTGGTTAAAGAAATTTATGAAGATAAATTTCATAGGGTATGTCAACTTATTAGATCATCCTCTTCTGTATTAAATACTGAGAAAACTAGCTTGCAGTTAAAACAAAATTATAATGTGTGAAAGCAGCAAAGTAAGACTCGAGTAAATTGAGAGGTTAACAAGAAATGTGTTTTGTTCTAAAGTTTACAGCAAGTAGTTTTATAAAACAATCCAAAGATCCCAAATTTAACAGTATGTAGGTACCTAATCAACTTTGAGTTCGCAGAACCAGCGTGTTTTCCCTGGGTCTTTTGAAGTTCACGCATTATTGCCCTTCATATTTTATATACCACAGCTCAGGAAGTTTAGCTTCAAGCCTGGAATAATGCTTGTGAAATATCATTGTGCTTTTTTTTTTTTTTGCATGGGCAAGCATTGGGAATCCAACCCACGTCTCTGGCATGGCAGGTGAAAACTTTGTCTACTGAGTCACCCTGGCCCACCTGAAATATTACTGTTTTATCAAAACCACTTTGGAAAATTAACTTCCTCCTATAGCTTCTAGAGAAAAAGATAACTGACTCTTTAGGGTGGTGATTGTTTTAACTTCTTCCCTATGCTTGCATTCTTTTTTTTTGGTGAAATGTATACAAGATCTAGAGAGTACAATCAGATGTGAATATGCATTAACTTAACCTAGTTGATTTTCATTGAAATAAAATGACATTTCAAAAGCAGGAACCCAGGATTGTCTATAAAAATATTTTAAATGGCATATTTCTTCAGATAGGTTCTCACAAATTTATTACACCTATTTTTATTATTGCTTCCTAGATAAGCCTGCCATAACCTCCAAATCTTTGTGGCTTTCAACAATAGCTATTTTTCTCTTCACTTGCGGCTGTGGGTATATGCTTTCTCTTTACGAGATTGAGACATGCCATTCTTGGGGCAAAGGAAAAAACAAACAAACAGAAGTAAACAAACAAAGGAACTGGCAAAAATACTTATCACATTACATCATGTTGTATTATATCCCACTGCCCGCAATAAATCATATGGTCAAGGCTGCCAATGGGTTGAAGAAATTTATTGTTCCCCAGAACAATTCTTGAATAGATAATTGGGTACAATAATGCACCCACTATGTCTATTTAAACAACAATTCTCCTTTTTCCTTGTTCCCTTCTGTTTCACTTTTACCCTTTTCCTCTTCCTCATTCTACTACTTTTCTATTTCCTCATTCTACTACTTTTAAAGCACATTAGTGGCTGCTTTTTGTTCTTAGGACAAGAGATTTCATTCTGACAGTAGACAATAATAAAAAAAACTGTTAAAATGTTAACTCAAATGTGAGTGATATAAAGTACAATTTAATAAGAAAATATACTTGTGCACCTCTGTCATAGATTTAATTATTTTTATTAAAAGTTATTTAAATATTTGGCTACTTTGCGGGCCAGTGGCGGCGGGCAGCGGGGCATGAGGGCGAGCCTGGGAAGCAGCAGCTGAGTGGGCTGGGAGGAGAGCCGTTCCGAGGATCCCGAGAGTGCGGAGTTCGGGGCAGGGGCCGGGAGGACCAGGGGAGCCGGGCTCTTTCCTCTGAAACCTGTCCTGGGGCTGGCCTGGCCCACTATGTGGGAGCAGCTTCAGTTTCTCCTCCAGGACAGCTACTAGGGGAGTAGAAACGATACAGAACAGCTCCCAAAGCCATGACAGAGATAAAAAAGACAGCATACCCCATCCTGGAATGGCTGGCTGGCTGAGAGAACCCGCTCTGGTGAGATTGCCGAGGGGCGCGGGCTTCACCGGGCGGGGTGGCAAGCGGCCGGAGTCACTCCCTTCGCCCTCCCCAGGCCGGCTGGGAGAATTGGACAGGCGGTCCCCTCAAACCACGGTGGCTGGCACCCACACCATGAGCGGCCCCCCGGACCAACTGAGAGAATTGGATTGGAAATCCCCAGGCCGCGGAGAATGGCGATGGGGGGGGCCCCTTCCAAACCCGTGACTCCCCGGGAACGTGCACTCTCCCGGGCGGGCCGCTGCGGCTGGCGCCCTCCCGCCACCGGGCCAACTAGGAAATTCGGACGGGCGCTTTCCTGGGCTGCGGCGGCCAGCAACCCTCCCCGCGTTCGGACTCCGGGCCGGCTGGCACTCTTCCAAGCCGCTTCGGCTAGCGAACCTCCCGGACGGCGAGAGTTTTCCAAAGTTAAAGGACCCACAGCACCTTTTACTAGTGGGACCCGCAGACAAACGTGTGCCACAAGCGCCACCTACTGGGCAGGATAAGAAAAACAGAACCCAGAGATTTCACAGAAAATTCTTACAACATTGTGGGGACCGACACCCAGGGAATTCTGACTAAATGCCCAGACGCCAGCAGCAGAAGATAACTGTCCACGCTCAGAAGATTGAGAATATGGCCCAGCCAAAGGAACAAACCAATAGTTCAAATGAGATACAAGAGCTGAGACAACTAATGCTGAATATATGAACAGAAATGGAAAACCTCTTCAAAAATGAAATCGATAAATTGAAGGAGGACATGAAGAGGACATGGGCTGAACATAAAGAAGAAATAGAAAAACTGAAAAAACAAATCACAGAACTTATGGAAGTGAAGGATAAAGTAGAAAAGATGGAAAAAACAATGAATACCTACAATGATAGATTTAAAGAGACACAAGATAGAATTAGTGATTTGGAGGATGGAACATCTGAATTCCAAAAAGAAACAGAAAATACCGGGAAAAGAATGGAAAAAGTTGAACAGGGTATCAGGAAACTCATGGACAATATGAACTGCACAAATATACATGTTGTGGGTGTCCCAGAAGGAGAAGAGAAGGGAAAAGGAGGAGAAAAACTAATGGAAGAAATTATCACTGAAAATTTCCCAACTCTTATGAAAGACCTAAAATTACAGATCCAAGAAGTGCAGCACACCCCAAAGAGATTAGACTCAAATAGGCATTCTCCAAGACACTTACTAGTTAGAATGTCAGAGGTCAAAGAGAAAGAGAGGATCTTAAAAGCAGCAAGAGAAAAACAATCCATCACATACAAGGGAAACCCAAGAAGACTATGTGTAGATTTCTCAGCAGAAACCATGGAAGCTAGAAGACAGTGGGATGATATATTTAAATTACTAAAAGAGAAAAACTGCCAACCAAGACTCCTATATCCAGCAAAATTATCCTTCCAAAATGAGGGAGAAATTAAAACATTCTCAGACAAAAAGTCACTGAGAGAATTTGTGACCAAGAGACCAGCCCTGCAAGAAATACTAAAGGGAGCACGAGAGTCAGATACGAAAAGACAGAAGAGAGAGGTATGGAGAAGAGTGTAGAAAGAAGGAAAATCAGATATGATATATATAATACAAAAGGCAAAATGTTAGAGGAAAATATTATCCAAACAGTAATAACACTAAATGTCAATGGACTGAATTCCCCAATGAAAAGACATAGATTGGCAGAATGGATTAAAAAACAGGATCCTTCCATATGCTGTCTACAGGAAACACATCTTAGACCCAAAGATAAACATAGGTTGAAAGTGAAAGGTTGGGAAAAGATATTTCATGCAAATAACAACTGGAAAAGAGCAGGAGTGGCTACACTAATATCCAACAAATTAGACTTCAAATGTAAAACAGTTAAAAGAGACAAAGAAGGACACTATCTACTAATAAAAGCAACAATTAAACAAGAAGACATAACAATCATAAATATTTACGCACCGAACCAGAATGCCCCAAAATACACTGCAAACACTGAAAAGGGAAAAAGACACATATACCATAATAGTTGGAGACTTCAATTCAACACTCTCATCAATGGACAGAACATCTAGACAGAGGATCGATAAAGAAATAGAGAATCTGAATATTACTATAAATGAGCTAGACTTAACAGACATTTATAGGACATTACATCCCACAACAGCAGGATACACCTTTTTCTCAAGTGCTCATGGATCATTCTCAAAGATAGACCATATGCTGCATCACAAAGCAAGTCTTAACAAATTTAAAAAGATTGAAATCATACACAACAGTTTCTCAGATCATAAAGGAATGAAGTTGGAAATCAACAATAGGCGGAGTGCCAGAAAATTCACAAATATGTGGAGGCTCAACAACACACTCTTAAACAATGAGTGGGTCAAAGAAGAAATTGCGAGAGAAATTAGTAAATATGTCGAGGCGAATGAAAACGAAAACACAACATATCAAAACTTATGGGACGCAGCAAAGGCAGTGCTAAGAGGGAAATTTATTGCCCTAAATGCCTATATCAGAAAAGAAGAAAAGGCAAAAATTAAGGAATTAACTATCCATTTGGAAGAACTGGAGAAAGAACAGCAAACTAATCCCAAAGCAAGCAAAAGGAAAGACATAACAAAGATTAGAGCAGAATTAAATGAAATTGAAAACATGAAAACAATAGAGAAAATCAATAAGGCCAGACGTTGGTTCTATGAGAAAATCAATAAGATTGATGGGCCCTTAGCAAGACTGACAAAAAGAAGAAGAGAGAGGATGCAAATAAATAAGATCAGAAATGGAAGAGGAAACTTAACTACTGACCTCACAGAAATAAAGGAGGTAATACCAGGATACTATGAACAACTTTACGCTAATAAATACAACAATTTAGAGGAAATGGACGGGTTCCTGGAAAGACATGAACAACCAACTTTGACTCAAGAAGACATAGATGACCTCAACAAACCAATCACAAGTAAAGAAATTGAATCAGTCATTCAAAAGCTTCCTAAAAAGAAAAGTCCAGGACCAGACGGCTTCACATGTGAATTCTATCAAACATTCCAGAAATAATTAGTACCAACTCTCCTCAAACTCTTCAAAAAAATCGAAGTGGAGGGAAAACTACCTAATTCATTCTATGACGCCAACATTACCCTCATACCAAAACCAGGCAAAGATATTACAAAAAAGAAAACTACAGGCCAATCTCTCTAATGAATATAGATGCAAAAATCCTCAATAAAATTCTAGCAAATCGTATTCAACAACACATTAAAAGAATTATACATCATGACCAAGTAGGATTCATCCCAGGTATGCAAGGATGGTTCAACATAAGAAAATCAATTAATGTAATACACCATATCAACAAATCAAAGCAGAAAAATCACAGGATCATCTCAATTGATGCAGAGAAGGCATTTGACAAGATTCAACATCCTTTCCTGTTGAAAACACTTCAAAGGATAGGAATACAAGGGAACTTCCTTAAAATGATAGAGGGAATATATGAAAAACCCATAGCTAATATCATCCTCAATGGGGAAAAATTGAAAACTTTCCCCCTAAGATCAGGAACAAGACAAGGATGTCCATTATCACCACTATTATTCAACATTGTGTTGGAGGTTCTAGCCAGAGCAATTAGACAAGAAAAAGAAATACAAGGCATCAAAATAGGAAAGG
Source organism: Tamandua tetradactyla (assembly GCF_023851605.1). Lineage (NCBI taxonomy): Eukaryota > Metazoa > Chordata > Mammalia > Pilosa > Myrmecophagidae > Tamandua > Tamandua tetradactyla. Next base: position 19,115,723 of record NC_135345.1, read on the forward strand.
AAGAATTAAAACTATCACTGTTTGCAGATGATACGATACTATACGTCAAAAACCTGGAAAAATCCACAACAAAACTACTAGAGCTAATAAATGAGTACAGCAAAGTAGCAGGGTACAAGATCAACATTCAAAAATCTGTAGCATTTCTATACACTAGCAATGAACAAGCAGAGGGGGAAATCAAGAAACGAATCCCATTTACAATTGCAACTAAAAGAATAAAATACCTAGGAATAAATTTAACTAAAGAGACAAAAAACCTATATAAAGAAAACTACAAAAAAACTGCTAAAAGAAATCACAGAAGACCTAAATAGATGGAAGGGCATACCGTGTTCATGGATTGGAAGACTAAATATAGTTAAGATGTCAATCCTACCTAAATTGATTTACAGATTCAATGCAATACCAATCAAAATCCCAACAACTTATTTCTCAGAAATAGAAAAACCAATAAGCAAATTTATCTGGAAGGGCAGGGTGCCCCGAATTGCTAAAAACATCTTGAGGAAAAAAAACGAAGCTGGAGGTCTTGCGCTGCCTGACTTTAAGGCATATTATGAAGCCACAGTGGTCAAAGCAGCATGGTATTGGCATAAAGATAGATATATCGACCAATGGAATCGAATAGAGTGCTCAGATATAGACCCTCTCATCTATGGACATTTGATCTTTGATAAGGCAGTCAAGCCAACTCACCTGGGACAGAACAGTCTCTTCAACAAATGGTGCCTAGAGAACTGGATATCCATATGCAAAAGAGTGAAAGAAGACCCATATCTCACACCTTATACAAAAGTTAACTCAAAATGGATCAAAGATCTAAACATTAGGTCTAAGACCACAAAACAGTTAGAGGAAAATGTAGGGAGATATCTTATGAATCTTACAATTGGAGGCAGTTTTATGGACCTTAAACCTAAAGCAAGAGCACTGAAGAAGGAAATAAATAAATGGGAACTCCTCAAAATTAAGCACTTTTGTACATCAAAGAACTTCATCAAGAAAGTAGAAAGAAAGCCTACACAATAGGAATCAATATTTGGAAACGACATATCAGATAAAGGTCTAGTTTCCAGAATTTATAATGAGATTGTTCAACTCAACAACAAAAAGACAGTCAACCCAATTACAAAATGGGAAAAAGACTTGAATAGACACCTCTCAGAGGAGGGAATACAAATGGCCAAAAGGCACATGAAGAGATGCTCAATGTCCCTGGCCATTAGAGAAATGCAAATCAAAACCACAATGAGATATCATCTCACACCCACCAGAATGGCCATTATCAACCAAACAGAAAATGACACGTGCTGGAGAGGATGCGGTGAAAGAGGCACACTTATCCACTGTTGGTGGAAATGTCAAATGGTGCAACCACTGTGGAAGGCAGTTTGGCGGTTCCTCAAAAAGCTGAATATAGAATTGCCATACCACCCAGCAATACCATTGCTGGGAATCTACTCAAAGGACTTAAGGGCAAAAACTCAAACAGACATTTGCACACCAATGTTTATAGCAGCGTTATTTACAATTGCAAAGAGATGGAAACAGCCAAAATGTCCATCAACAGACGAGTGGCTAAACAAACTGTGGTATATACATACGATGGAATATTATGCAGCTTTAAGGCAGGATAAACTTATGAAGCATGTAATAACATGGATGGACCTAGAGAACATTATGCTGAGGGAGTCTAGCCAAAAACTAAAAGACAAATACTGTATGGTCCTAATGATGTGAATCGACACTCGAGAATAAACTTGGAATATGTCATTGGTAACAGAGTTCAGCAGGAGGTAGAAACAGGGTAAGATAATGGGTAATTGGAGCTGATGGGATACAGACTGTGCAATAGGACTAGATACAAAAACTCAAAAATGGACAGCACAATAATACCTAATTGTAAAGTAATCATGTTAAAACACTGAATGAAGCTGCATCCGAGCTATAGGTTTTTGTTTTGTTTTGTTTTGTTTTGTTTTGTTCTTACTATTATTACTTTTATTTTTTTTCTCTATGTTAACATTCTATATCTTTTTCAGTTATATTGCTAGTTCTTCTAAACCAATGCAAATGTACTAAGAAACGATGATCATGCATCTATGTGATGATGTTAAGAATTACTGATTGCATATGTAGAACGGTATGATTTCTAAAAAAAAAAAAAAAATGGACAGCACAATACTACCTAATTGTAATGTAATTATGTTAAAACACTGAATGAAGCTGCATCTGAGCTATAGTTGTTTTTTTCTCTTATATATTTTTGTATTTTTTATTTTTATTTTTATTTTTTCTCAGTATTATCATTTTATTTCTTTTTCTGTTGTCTTGCTATTTCTTTTTCTAAATCGATGCATATGTACTAAGAAATGATGATCATACATCTATGTGATGATATTAAGAATTACTGATTGCATATGTAGAATGGAATGATTTCTAAATGTTGTGTTAGTTAATCTTTTTTAATTAATAAAAAAAAGTTATTTAAATATTTAAAGTATCAAACTAATATATTTCCTTGTGCTTATGTCTTTTAAATCCGTAATATAGAAACAAATTTATACATTGAATATATGAAAATCACAAAACATTAATATGCAACTTCCCGACATTATTCATTGCATTCAGTGATACTCATTTGCATAAGCTAACTTGCCAATGTAAGATTAAATCTTGGAAATAGGTATTATCAGACCTAGTATTTTGGTCACAATAATATGAATACATAAAATAACTATTTACATTAATGTGTGTAAAATAATATTAACACATTTAATTTGTCTTTGTATCCTTCATGCCTACCAAAGTCCTTGATTCATGGTAGATCCAAAGAATTTATATGCCAAACTTTATTTGCTAGCTCAGGATATTCAAACCCATATTTAACATATGCTTGAGAAAATAATCCCACAGCTGTAGAATTATTTACTTCCTAAGTATATTTAATAGAAGCAATTAATATAGCTGGGAAGATCAGAAAGAATCTCAGGGAAAGTGATGATTGAGTTGAGATATGAAGAAAAAGAAGAGTTAACTGGGGAGTCGGGTAGAGATGGAGAAGGCATGTCAGCAGGAAATAGCATCTATGAAGGCACAGTGGTTGCATCAAATTTGGCAGTTGGGACAAGACCACAGGAGAGAAAGAACATGGGGTATGACTGAACTGTAGAGGTAGATTAGATGAAATTTTAAAACCAGAACCTGAAATTTCTTGTCCTAAGAACAAAAAGCAGCCACTAATGTGCTTTAAGTAGATAAAATATGATCATATATAAGTCTTAAAATGAGTGACTTCAAACTTCAAACTGGTCAAGTGAGGAAATAGACAAACCCTCTCACCATAAATTTGAACAAAAACAAAACAAAAAATAAGCTATTTCACGGATTGGAAACCAATCAAATAAATGCAAGAATTTTTAATAAATGCAAATAAATGCAAATAATTGGAGAAGGATTTTTGCTTCAAAAACTGCTGATCTTTACATAAAAAGAATGGGATTTTCAGCACTCTGGCCCAGGTGTGCACACTATCAGAAGCTCAATAGCCATGAAAGTGCTACCAGGACAAGGCAGGCTATAAGGACTAATAGCTTCTGCTGTATGAAAGAGAGTCATTAAATGTATAGTGGTGGGCTATACCAACTCCCACGGCAATGATGACCAATGACTCTACTAGCCTGAGGTTGTGGTAGTTTTGGAGTCTAGCATATTACTTAATGTGACTGACACAGAGAGGACTCAAGCCAACCACAGACTCCTGGCCAACTCTGAGGCTGTGTGCATGCCCACAGGAAACTGACAAGAGCTCAGAATAAAGTAAAATCCAGAGCAGACATCGGGATTTGAATGCACCTTGAGCATACACAGATGCACAGATATACTGGCAAAGTATGGAAGCCTTATTGACTTGAGTTGATTGAGCAGAACCTCTTTCCAATCATTAGTCAATGACTAAGTTACAAAAATACACGGCCAGGGCAACCACTTAAAATTAAAAACAAAAATTTAAACAAAAAGAACTGAGCAGAGGCATTGATATCTGCACACTGATGAAAAGATAGATTTAACAGATTTTTCAACAAAACAATAAAATATGCACAGAAGCAGAGAAGTGCATCTCAAATCAGGTGGGAAAAAATAGTCAATACAAACTTTCTCTCAGGCATCCCAGATTTGCATTTAGGAGACAAAGACTTCAAAGCAACTATAAATATGTTCAAGAACCATGGGAAACATTTTAAGAATTTAAAGGAAAGTATGATGACAATAAATTAAAAAATAGAGATTCTCAAAAAAATATATAAATTAGTACAAGAACAAAATTGAAATTTAGATGTGGAAAAGTAACATAAAAAAATGAAAACTTTTCTAGAGATAATTAAAAGCATACTGAATTGCTAATTAAAAATTTTTCCCACAAAAAATCCCACATCCAGATGGCTTCACTAGGGAATTCTATGAAATATTTAAACAATAAATAACACCAATGCTTCAATAACTCTTACAGAAGATAGAGAAGTGGACACTACCAATTTAATTCTATGAGCCAGTATCATCCTGATACTAAGCAGGAAAAAAAATAAGGTTACAATATAACTATCAATAGCATGCATACACATATACACAAAAGTCTTTGACAAAATACTAGCACACTGAATCCGGAAACATTAAAGGAGTATATACCATGGTCAAGTTGGGCTTATCTCAGGAGTGTAAATTTGATTTAATATACAAAAATTGATTAATATTATATACCATGTTAGTAGAAAGAAGATAAAAACACATAATCATGTCAATAGACACAGAAGAAAGCATTCGAAAAATCTACCACCTGTCCATGATTTAAAGAAACAACTATTAACAAATTGGAAATAGAAGGTAGGTTTCTCAGCCTGACAAAGATCATCTTTGCAAAATTAACAGGTAATATAAAAGTTAATGCTGAAAGGCTTAATATGCTCCTCCTAATATTGGGAATAAGGCAAGGATATCTGCTTTTGCCAATTCTATTCAGCATTGCACTGAAGGCTTTAACCAGTGCAATACGGCCAAAAAATAAATGAAATAAGAAAAAATATAAATGAAATGAGAGAGGTGAGAGTGAGGGAGGTAAGCAAGGTGGGAGGGAAAGTGGGAGGGACAGAGAAGGGAAAATAAAATGACTTTTTTTTTTTAACTAGAGAAATTTTAGGTTTACAGAAAAACCATGCATAAAATACAGAGTTCTCTATACTACCTTTTTATTAACAGTTTGAATTAGTGTGGTATATTTGTTACAATTTGTGAAATAATTTTTTTACAACTATACTAATAATTAAAATTCATTGTTTACCATAGGGTTCACTGGGCTGTATAATTCAATATTATTTTAAAAATTCTTATTATAGAATACACATACAACCTAAAATTTCCAGATTTAATCACATTCACACATATAATTGAGTGCTGTTATTTGCATTCACACTGTTTTGCTACCATCATTAAAACTTTACAATCAACCCAAATAGGAATTCTGTACAAGTTAAGTGTTAACTTCTCATTCACCACCCCTATTCTATCCCCTGATAACCTGTATTCTAGATTATGACATAATGAATTTGTTTCTTGTATTTCATATCATTGAGATAATACTATGTTTTTCCTTTTGTGTCTGGCTTATTTCACTCAACATGAAGTCCTGAAGGATCCTCCATATTGACACATATATTAAAACTTCATTCCTTTTTATGGCTGAATAATATTCTATTGTATGTATGTACCACATTTGGTTATCCGTTCATTGATTGTTGGTCACTTGGGTTGTTTCTATCTTTTGTCAATTGTGAATAATGCCACTATAAATATTGATGAGCAAATATCTCTTTGAGCTCCTACTTTCAAATCTTTTGAGTGTATACCCAGAAGTGTGATTGTTGGATCATACAGTAATTCTGTACTTAACTTTTTGAAGAATCACCCAACTGTCTCACACAGCAGTTCCACCATTTTACATACCTGCCAACAATGAGTGAATGTTCCTATTTCTCCACATTCTCTCCAAAACATATTTTCTATTTTTTTTTAATAGCAGCCAATCTAGTGGATGTGAAATTGTATATCATTGTCGTTTTGATTGCATTTCCCCAATGTTGAGCACATTTTCACATGCTTTATGGCTATTTGTATATCTTCACTGGAGAAATGTCTATTAAAATTGTTTTCCTATTTTATAAGTGGATTGTTTGTCTTTTTATTGTTGTGCTTGAGGATTTCTTTATATATTCTGGATATTAAACCCTTATAGATATTTGGTTTACAAATATTTTCTCCCATAGAGTAGATGTCTTTTTACTTTTATGTAAAAGTCTTTTTATGCAAAAGTTTTAAATTTTAATGAGGTCTCATTTACCTGTTTTCTTTTCATTGCTTGTGCCTTGGTATAAATTCCAAGAAAACATTGCCAAACCCAAGGTTCTGATGAAGATTCCCTACGTTTTCTCCTAGAGTGCTATAGTTGTAGTTATTATGTTTAGATTCATGATACCTTTTCAGCTGACTTTTGTATTTGTTTTGGGATAAGGGTCCATTTTCATTCTTTTGCACATCAGTTTTTCCCAGTACCATTTGGCAACATTACCAAAAGTCACTTGACCATGAATGTGAGGATTGATTTCTAAACACTGAATTAAGAGCTTAAAATACCCAAAAACATTTTGAAAAAAAAATTCCCAATCTTAAAATTTATTTCAAAGCCATATTAATCAAAATGGTATGGTCTATATGTCTGACCTTTGGACAATACCATTTTGATTAATATGGCTTTGAAATAAACTTTAAGACTGAGAAGTTTGAGTCCTCTAGCTCCTTTCTTTTTCAAGATGTTTTTGGCTGTTTAGGTCCTTTACCCTTCCATATAAATTTGATGATTGACTTGTCCATTTCTGTAAAAAAGGCTGTTGTAATTTTGATTGGTATCCAGTTGAATCTGTAATTCACTTTGGTTAGCATTGCCATTCCAATAATATTCAGTCTCCTAATCCATGAACATGGAATGCCTTTCCATTTATTTAAGATCATTTATTTCTTTTAGCAATCCCTTGTAGTTTTCTGAGCACAAGTCCTTCACATCCTTAGCTAGATTTGTTTCTAGATATTTCATTCTTTTAGTTTCTATAGAAAATGTATTCTTTTCTTGTTTTCATTTTCACTTTGTTCATTACCGGTATATAGAAACACTATAGATTTTTGCATATTGACTTTGTACACCACCATTTTGATGAATTCATTTATAAGTTTCACTAGCTTTGTTGTGGCTAGCTCAGGGTAAATAGAATCATATTATATGCAAATAGAGAATGTTTTACTTCTTCATTTCCAATTTGTATGCTATTTATTTCTATCTGTTGCCTAAAAGTTCTAGCTAAAGCATCCACTATGATGTTGAATAATTGTGGTGACAGTGGGCATCCTTGTCTTGTTCCTGATCCTAGAGAGAGAGCTGTCTTTCACCACCAAGTATGATGTTAGCTGTGGGCTTGCACAGATGTCCTAGGAAGGAAGTTCCCTTCTATTCCTAGTTTTCTAAGTGTTTTTATCAAAAAGGGGTTTGGATTGTGTCAAAGCCTATTCCACATCAATTATGATGATCATGTGTTTTTTCCTATTGTACTGTTAATGCAATGTATTAAATTAATTGATTTTCCTATGTTGAACCACTTTTCTGTAATGCAGATGAATCTCACTTGATTTTGATGTATAATTCTTTTAATATGATGTTGGATTCATTTTCTTAGTATTTTGTTGAGGATCTATATTCATAAGCAATATCAGTTTATAGTTTTCTTTTCTTGTGGTATCTTTATCTGGCTTTGATATGAAGGTGATGTTGGCCTCATAGAAAGAGTTGGGGAATGTTTCTTCCTCTTCAATATTTTGAGAGTTTGATCTTAATTGGTATTAGTCCTTGGAATGATCACAGAATTCACCTGTGAAGCCATTTGGTCCTAGGCTTTTTGTTGGTGTTGTTGGGAGGTTTTTGATAACCATTCAAACTGTTTACTAGTTGTTGATTTAGTTATGTCATCTATTTTTTCAAGTCAGTTTAGATACTTTTTACATTTCTAGGAATTTACCTATTTCTTGTTGATTATCCAATTTGTTGACATCCAATTGTTCATGGTATCTTCTTAGTCCTTTTTAATTCTATGGGTCAGTAGTAATGTCCACCTTTTCATTACTGATTTTAGTTATTTGTGGTGTTCTCTCTTTTTTTTATTTGCCAGTATTTCCAAAGGTTTGTCAATTCTTATTGTTCTTTAAAAAAAAACTTTAGTTTTGTTGATTCTATTTTTAATGCTTTATCTTATTTATCTCTACTTTAGTCTTTCTTATTTCCTTCCTTCTGCTTGCTTTGAGTTTAGCTTTTTTTCCTTCTTCTTCTTTTTCTAGATAATTTTAAAAAAGATGCAGTTTGGGGGTAAGAGTTCTGATTTGTGAGCTGCTTTTGTTTTTTAATATAACCATTTAGAGCTACATATTTCCCTCTCAAAACTGCCTTTACTGCCTACCACATATTTTGGTATGTTATGTCTTCATTTTCATTTGCCGCAAGATATTTCCTAATCTTTCTTATGATTTCTTCATTTAACCATAGGTTGTTTGAGACTATATTTTTAAATTTGCCCATATTTGTGAATTATCAATTTCTTCTGCTATTGACTTCTAACCTAATTCCATTGTGTTCTAAGGAAATACATTGTATATTTCAAAATGTTTAAATTTATTGAGAAATTGTTTTGTTGTCTATTCTGGAGAATGTTTCCTGATCACTAGAGAAGAATATGTGTTCTGCTATTATTGGGTGAAGTGTTACATATGTATATATTTGTTAAGTCCACCTGGTTTAGAGTATCATTCAAGTTTTCTGTTTCCTTATTCATTTTCAGTCTAGATGTTCTATCCATTATTGAAAGTTGTATATTCAAATATTCTACTACTAATTTCGAATCATCTATTTCTTCCTTCAAATCTGTCAATATTTGCTTTATGTATTTTAGGGCTCTGCTGTTAGGTGCATATATATTTATAATTGTAATGTCTTCTTATTGAATTGACCCTTTTATCAATATATGTCTATTTATATCAATATATATTTCTTTCCTTCTTAACAGATTTTGACTTGAAGTCTATTTTATCCAATATTTGTATAGCTACCTCAGCTTTCTTTTGGTTACTGCATGCATGTTATATATTTTTTGCCAATCCTTTCACCTTCAACCTACTGATGTCTTTGAATTTAAAGTGATTCTCTTATAAATGGCATATAGTTGGATCTTGCTTTTTAATCCATCCTAACAATCTCTGACTTTTGACTTGGGAGTTTAATCCATTTACATCTAAAGTAACTACTTATAATGGTGGGCTTTTTTTTTTTTTTTGCCATTTTGCTATTCTGTGTTGTATCTTTTACTTTTTTGGGGCCCTCAGGACTTCCATTAGTGCCTACTTCCTTATTTATTTGGCTTTTTTATTGTAGCATTTTCAACCTTTCTCATTTCTGTCTGAATATATTTTTTCAGGTAGTCCTTTTGTGGTTTACATGGCATTAAAATTTAACATTCTAATTCTGTAACAACCTTATTGGCTTTGATACCAATTTATTTTCAATAACATACACATAAAATGTTCCTGTACCACTCCACCTCACCATACTTTTTGTACTTGTTATAAATTATAATGTGCATTTTATGTCCAAAACCATGAATTTATCATACTTTATATAAATTTGTATTTTAACACCTGTATGAAGGAAGGAGTAGAGTTATATAGCAAACAATAAAATACAACAGTACTGGCATTTATAATTACCCATGTGGGTACCTTTTCCAGTTGTCATTATTTCTTTATCTTGCTTTGATCCACTGTCTATTGTCCTTTCCTTTCGGTTCGAAGAACTTCCCTTAGCAATACTCACAGACAGGCTCAGTCTTGACAAATTCCCATAGCTTTTGTTATTTGAAAATTTCTTAATTTGCTCCTCATTTTTGAAAGACAATCTTGCCAGATATAAAATTCTTGGGTGAAAATTGTTCTGTTTCAGCACATGATATATTTTGTACACTCAGATCCATACACTGCCTTCTTGCCTCCATGGTTTCTGATGAAAATCAACACTTAATATTATTGGGATTTCCTTTTACATAAACTCATTGCTTCTTCTTCTTCTTCTTCTTCTTTTTTTTTTTTTTTTTGTTTGTTTTGCATGGGCAAGCACCGGGAATTGAACCCAGGTTTCCAGCATGGCAGGGACGAACTCTGCCTGCTGAGCCATGTGGCCTGCCTTTTTTTTTTTTTTTTTTTGAAGTTTTCAGAACTCTCTTCTTGTCCTTGACATTGAGAATTTGCTTACAAAATATCTGGGTATTGTTCTGTTTGTTTTTGTTTTTGTTTTTGATTTATCCTGTTTGGGGTTCACTGGAGTTCTTGAATGTGGATATTCATGTCTTTTGTTAAATTTGGAAAGTCTTCTGGGAGGTCTTCTACTTCTTTCTCTCTTTCATTTTCTCCTAGGACTACCATAATGCATATATTGGTATGCCTGATAGTGTCCCACAGGTCTCTTAGGCTCCAATAGTGTCTTGCTTCTCTGCCTGGATCATTTCAGTTATCTTGTCTCTGAGTTCACTGTTTCTTCCTTCTGCTACTTCCAACTTGCTGTTGAAACTGTAGAAGGGATATTTCATTTCAGTTATTGTGCTCTTTAACTCCACTATTTCTCTGGAATTATTCCTATATTGTTCATGCATTGTTTTCCTCATATTCTTTAGCTGTTTCTCCATGTTTTCTATCATCTCCTTGAAGATATTGATTATAAGTCCAAAATATGGTCTTCTTCATTGATGGTTTCTGGAATTGAATCTTGTTCCTTTGGATAGACCATCTCTTATTTCTTTCTTTGTCTTGTAATCTTTTGTTGCACACTATACATTTTAATATTTTAAAGTGTTAACTCTGGACTTTAATCCTTGGTCTGTCCTTCAAGTTTATATCCAGCTAGTGATATAACAGAGATTTTCTTGCATACGAAGAGCCACTCAAAACAAACAAACCAAGGCGAAAAGACCTTTATTGTCTTTAGAATTCTTTCAAATTAGAATTTTTTAAAATTGGAATTAAAGACCTGCTTTAGCTGGTGGTCTCCTTCAGATCTTAGCTCTCCTATCAAGCAGATTATCCCTAGGCAAATGGGAAGTGCAGGGTCCTCTCTGTGTTTCTGAACCTGTGTGGGCTCAGATCCAGAAAGCCAGCTTCTTCTCCTGGACCTGTGAGCACTTGAGGCCTTAAGAATTTCTCATTTATAGTCTGCAAAAATTTGGGTGAATGCCCCTCTACTCTCTTTGAAACAAATTTCCTTTTGTGTGCTTTCTTGAGTGACTAACACTGGTAGTCCTTTGCCCCAGGCTTTATGAACTTCATTGTTCTCATACTGTCCCAGCTGTCTGCAGCTGCTTCTCTGCCCTCAGAACAAATTCTGGGAAGACAAGCCCTCAGCCTTCCACCAGCACTGACATACATGCACCCCAATATGCAAACAGAAGATACTTTTCTTCCTCTGGAATAGGGTCAAGAACCTACAGTGGGAGCACAAATTTGTTCCTCTCTCTGTTGAATAAGAAGTTGAGGGGGTAACAAGATACTGGGAGCTTCTTCTGTGGCTTTTGGAGCTGTTTTCTTAATTTAGTTTAGTTTAATGCTTAGTTTAATGCACCTTTTAACTGTTCCATAGTTTTCAGAAAGGTTACTGTCTTTAAGTTCCTCTGGTGCCTTTGCCATTGGTTGGAACAATGGTCACATTCAGAGCAGGGCCACAAGAGATCTGAAGTAGTGATCAAACGTAGAGATCGGGATTAGACCACACTCCCTGGAGTTGGAGAACTAGGTCTTGATGTCCCAACCTGGCAGCAGCAAGTGTCCCAGAAGCTGAAGCTACAGTCCCCACTTCTGCCACAGGCTGGGGGGAGGGGCTGGTAGTCACTGCAGGGTGGGAGGGAGATGAAACTTACCATCTTCATCACAAATTATCAGCCTCTTCCTGACTCCTCCCAGGATGCTGCACAGTATTACCTTAGTGTTTGGAGTTTCAAAATGATTGAAACAGATAGTTCCTACCAGTTCAATAGTTATTTTGGTGGAGGAACTGATTCTTAGAGCTTTTCACTCTGCAATCCTTCCACAATATCTTCATAAATATCTTTAATATCTTTATGATACTCTGAAAAAAGTACTGAAGAATTCATGGGAGGAGATTGAGGGGGGTTACTAGAACTACAAACAAGTTTAAAAAAGTTGGAAGATGAAAATCAATGTATAAAAATTAATTTTCCTTCTATATATTTGCAATGAAGAATCTGAAAAGGAAATGACTAAAAGAATTCCCTCTATAGTAGTATTAACAAGAAGCTGATACATTATTTTAAGCAAAAGAGATCTCAAAAATCACATAGCAGAAACTACAAAACATTGCTGAGAGAATTTAAAGATTATGTAAACTAAATAAAACATATTTCATTTTCATGCATTGGAAGACTCAATATTGTTAAATGGTAATTGTCCCAAGATTGAGCTATAAATTCAATACAATCGCTTCCATAATCATAGTAAAACTTTTTATAGATATTTATAAATGATTCTAAATTTTGTATGGAAATTAAATGAAACAAGAATATCCATAACATTTTTGAAAGAGAAGGAGAAAGTTGGAGGACACGTACTATCCATTTGGAGGAACAATCATGGAGTCACTGTAATCTAGAGAGCACAAGGAAAGGCATATAGAATGGAATGGAATGGAATGAGACCGAGAGACCAAATGGTCCCGGGACAATTATAAATCCTATGGATAAAAGAAAGAGAAGGGCTCAGACTGTTAATTCACATTGTCCACAAACATGTACTCATACCAGATACCTAAACATAAGAGCTAAAACTGTAACACTTCTAGATTAAAATGTAGGAGAGTATCTTCATGACCTTAAGTTGGGCACTGTTGTCCTAAAATACGACAATGACTCATAGAAGAAAACATAAGTTGGATCCCATCAAAACTAAAAAAATTTGTACCTCCAAATGACCATTAAGAATATGAAAAGAAAATCCACAGACTAAGAGAAAATATTTGCAAGTAACATATCTGAGAAAAGACTTGTATCCAAAATTACATAAAGAGCTCTCTTAACTCAATAATAAATACCACAATTAAAAATGGCAAAATATTTGAATACACATTCAATTAAGAAAATATGTCAAAGGCTAATCATGACATGAAAAATGGCTCAACATTAGGATTAAGAGCAGTGTAAATTAAAATCACGGTAAACAATTGCCACACATACACAAAAATGATCACAATCCAAAAGAAAGTCAACATCAAGATTGGGCCAGCATATGGAGAAATTGAATTCTTCATAAATTGCTGACAATATAAAATGCTACAAACTCTTTGGAGAGCCATTTCCAGCTCCTCAAATGATTAACACTTCCACATGACCCAACTGACACTTGAGAATCTACACAGTAAAAGGAAACATGTCCCTAAAAAGACACATATATAAATGTTCATAACACCGTTATTCATATTAGCCTTAAATTGAGAAACAATCCAAATTCCAACCAAGTGGTAAATGGATAGACAAAATGTGGTATATCTACAGAACGCAATACTAGCTAGCAATAAAAAAAAGAAAAAAACAACTACTGATACATTATACAATATGGATGAGCCTTAAAACGTACGCAAAGTGAAAAAAGATAGATGTAAAAGACTACCATAGTATATATTTCCATTGATATGAAATGCCTAGAAAATGAAAATTTATAAAGGTGGATCCATCAATGTTTGCTTAGGACTGGCAGTGAATTCTGGGGTTAAATGTAAACAAATGCATGAGGGTTTAGGGTTTGTGGGAGTGTTTTAGAGCTGGATTTTGATGATCATTGCACAACTCTATAAATTTTCTGATATCATTGAATTGTATGGGGGAATTCTAATGTATGCAAATTATATCTTAATAAATCTGTTAAAAGTTGAATAATTTCAGAGAACTGTTTTGTGGGAGATGGGGTGGAGGATGGAAGAGAGATTAGATAACAGGGGAACAATTAAGAGTATATTAAATCAAGGAGCCATACATCTACCAATGCACAGAATTAGAAATAGAAGTGGCCCTAGAGATCTTCGTCTTCTAACACTTTTGGATTTTAAATTAAAAGCCATTAAAAGTAAATTATTACTTTCAAACAGTTATTGAAAAAACCAAAACTAAATCCTAAGTTTGCTGAAATTGCCAACACTTATTTTTTGACTCATTTGCTTAAGAAGTATTAAGAACTGAGGTGAAATTGTTAAAAACAAAGTTTTCTTTTTAAAAACATTACTGCTGTTCAGAATGAGCACAAAAAATCAAATATTTTTGTATGAACTATGTTAAAATGAATCTTGAGTTCATACTAAGAAAAATAAAATCAGCTAAAGGTGTTTCTGGAGCTGTAAAAAGAATGAATGCATTTTTCTAAAGGAAGCATAAAAATGAATACTAATATGTAAAAAACAACTACTGACCGTGGAAAGTATTTAGAATGTGAGCAATTTTCTTAAAATAATAGGCAAACCGGATCCCAATGGTGTTTGTTCCACCTGACAAATTACAGGGTAGGTGGGGATGATGTCAATGAGAACAGTCCACTCAGCTCAGGTAGGAAAAATTTTGGACCTCAGTTTAATTCATTAATTGTACAAGGTCTGTTAAATCCACTTAGAATCAACAAAAGAAGAGAGGATTCCAAAAGCCACAATTCCCCTCAGAATTAGATAAGCAAATTTAACTCATTTGCCTTAAATAAACAATGATTTAACTGAATTGCATTTCTGGAAGGAAAAAAAAAGTGACATATATCCTATTCTATGATTTCAAGGTGACATTTTTAGCCTGTGAAGCATTACATGCATGTAAACTCAATCCTAAGGAATGTTTTTTTCTGCAAAGCAGATGACATTTTAAACAATTAATTCGCCTTCAAGAGATGCCTATATAATAAAAATACTTACCTTACAAGGAACACCAAGAGCGTATTATCCATTGATATCTTTATCTGTAATCACTTATTTTGTTGAGGGATGAATGTGGAAAATGTCAGTGCAATGTCAGCTAACAAAGGGTGATTGAGAGATACAAGATAGCTTCAAATCTTCATCATAAATATTCCCTGATTATGATAATCATATCTAAGTTCTCCAACCCCTGACCTTCTGTAGTTCTATGATTAAAAAAAAATCCCCAAAATTGAAGGATTTGAAAACAAATCCTGGTAAAACCACTAATTATTTCTGGAAATTAGAAGCAATCATTTTCAAGCTTTGAGCTTTATTTTCCTTAAATATAAAGTGGGAGAAATTAGACTTACCATTCCTTTCACAAAAAAGTCTGTGTTCATCAGTTTAGGCTAGGCTATATTGCAGTGAAAAAAAAAGTGATAACCCTAACCTGTGGCTTAAACACCACTCATGTAAAATTTTATGTGAGTCATTGATCCTTTCCATCTTCTAGTTGCATCATTTGGAAACCGTGGAAGTGACACACGTCATTGTCCCTCACATTTCATTGGCCAGGAGTAGTCACATGGTCCCAACAAATTGCAAGGAAGCTGGAAATGTGGAAAACTACATGTGGAAAACTACAGTAATTGTCATTGCACTTTATACCTTGTCCCAACACCCATCAACCACCTTCAGCAGAGCTTAGCAAGCTGAACTCAATTCCCGTGTGACAGCTGGATCTCATCGGACCCTGAAGGATACAGTAGTGGTGACGCAAAAGGTGGTAATGACAGTCACAAACGAAAGGCTGAAGTCAGGAAAAAGAAGGAGAGCTGTAAAAGTTCAGAACACTGATGCCAAAATCAAACTGTCACTGTGATGGTTAGGTTCTGGTGTCAACATGGCCAAATGATCATGCCCAGTTGTCTGGTCAGGCAAGCACTGGCCATTGCTGCAAGGGTATTTCATGGCTGGTGTATTAAATCTTCAGTCAGTTGTTTGCTTCTGTGACTGATTATATCTGAGATCAACTAAGGCCTGCCTCTCACAATGAGATAATTCGATCAGTTGAAGACTTTTAAGGAAGAAGAAACTTTTCACTGCTTCTTCAGCCAGTGTGCTTCTCCTGTGGACATCATCCAGACCCTTCATTGGTGCTTCCAGCTTCACAGCCTGCCCCTATGGATTTTGGACTCTTCTTTCCCATGGTTGGTGAGACACCTTTATAAATTTCATATTTGCAGATCTCCTGCTGGTTCTATTTCTCTAAAGAACCCTGACTAACATAGTCACTAACCTCCCGAACTTTTCTTTGACGTTGGTGCCATTTTTTCAGCATATTTAGGGAGTCAAGTAAGAGATTATTTGGGTTTTTCCCAGACAGCTGATTTTATTTCACTTCCATAAACCTCTGATCCTGCCTTTAGATAACTTGAACAATTTTAAGAGCTGCTAACTGTTTTTCTTTGAGCAGTTTTTTCAAATCCAAGTGATATTTAATTGAAAGTCTTTTCTTCCTACTGTTAAAGTAAAATCAATTGTTGTTGTTCATGCTATGGAAATAAATTGAAATTAGTTGGTTTCACTAATCTAATGTTTTTTCCTTAATGAAAATCTAAGTCCTTAAAGAAAACATTACAACAGCACAATTGAAGATCAATGTCAGACTAATAGAAATTATTCTGTTGGTATACTATAGTATTTTATGCACATAATCAGATACAAGTTTAATTTCTCGATTAGAATTAGACTACGGAATATGCTCTGCTACTTCAACTTTTCAAAAAGAACCCTGGCTTCTGCTTTTATTTCATTATATAACACCTCACATTGAATCACATAGATTGCAAAACAAAGTAATAAGCTTTAAAAGGGCTATCTAATGAAATAGGCTATAATATAACAATATTGAATAACCTACAATTCAGAAAGGTAAACTGGAAATGATTTAAATATTCATTGCTAGTATTTATTTGTAACTCATTTGTGTAGACATTCAATGTACAAAGCCATTTATGTAAATTGTAAGGAGAAGGCAAAACAATTATCAGTTAACATAGAAACTGACCCATTTATAACTTTGGGTTGAGGTTGGGCATTTAATTGCATTCCCCAAGAAAAAAAAATTTTTCTACTAGAATTCTAATTCTCACTTATCCTGAAAACCAAATGATCTAATATTTGGAATTAGTGTTATCATGAGTAATTTGATAAGCATGTCTGTGTTTTATAATAAAAAATATTGGAAGAAACAATGCTTTCATAAATAATTTCAATGATACTAAATTTGATTTTTACAGAACAAATTCCTGAAATACTATTTCTACATTTACAATCCATTCTAGAACCTTTTCATCATTTGAAGATACTTGCAGTTAGACGAATGTGTATTTACTATTGTCTGGTATTGATTTTATGTTTGTTTTTTTTTTCTGCTTGCATGCCTACTTGCTTTTAACAAAATACATTTCTTTCTGTAATCTCTAGTTTTAAATTAATATTTGCATTCAAATGATGGGATATTCCTTTTCTTTTCAGGTAATTAGAGACAGTGTTGTGTGGATTAAAACATTTAGTAATTAAAACATTTAGTAATTAATAACTTTTTGCCTAGCTATTATTCAGTCTAAAATTATTACCAAAGTCTCCCTTATCCATATGTTTTCTCAATGTTACTAATGTGTTATTTTAACATGTCCCAGGCATTTCTTAAACACACAAAAGTTTACAAAGGAGCCATGAATTCATTTAAGAGTAAATAAATCTACATAATTCACAATGTTAATGTCTTTCTTAATATTCTATATTGAACTAAATCCTCTATAAAAACTTAATAGATATCAAAATGAAGACTCTAGAATAAAGTATTACAGCAAATGTTTTGTTTTGGATCATCAATTTCTCTTGGAACTTATTGCTGCTAGCTGAACACCAGCTACTTTTTACTCCTTTACACTCAATATCTCTGAATTAGCATGATTTTGATTTTCAGATCCTGTACCTTTCAGCACAGGTTTTTAAAAAAATCATTCACCCTTTTTGGCTAGAAAATCAACACCCACCTTACTTAGGACTCTTCCTCCAACTCATGAGCCAATCTAGAGAAAGCTGTCTATCTTACAATGTTTACAAGTTGCTCTCTATAGGTAACACAGATGCATATAGAAAGAAAAAAATATGATGACAAACTGGATAATTGAGAATGGAATGTTATCCTGAAAAGTTAGCTTATTTAAACAAATGCTTTAATTCTGTTGTAGAAAAACTTTGGATGTGATTGTACAATACAAGGAAAGATGCTAACATGAGTTCTTTGCAAATGTGTAACCCCATTTTTCATTCATTCATTCATTCATTTATTCATTCGATTAATAGTTCCTCCAGAGTGGGACTCAATTCTTAACCCTAATTGAGGATGTGAAACCTTTTTGGGATATTTTTTAAATAGTCACCTAGATACCTTCCAAGATTATTTATAAATAAGCTTATAATGGAGTCCAGGCAACCATATTACTAAGGATAATAGGATATTTTGATACATGCCAGTGTTAAGAACCACTTTTCCAGGTACTTTTCTGGGATCTTGGGATGCAAAAACCAATAAGAGTGGTTCTAGAAGCTGTGGTCTGGAAGTTAGGAGCCACTAGAGAACAATCTAGCGGCTCCACACCAGATCAACCACAAGAGAATGATCCCTCTTCCATGTGAGCTGTTTAATTAGGGTAAGGAAATTTCCTCTAGAAGAATCTTTATTTCTGTATTTAATATCCAATTTAAATTCATTAGTTTCATTTTCTATATAAGAACATTGGCACCGATTTGAAGAGATAGCAAGAAATGTTGTGCTTCCTAAATAACCGTCAGAGATTGAAGATTTTGATCCAATTTTCAAAAGCGTATTTTTTTAAGCGTATGAATGGCAGGTCCATGATTTATTCATCATTTCACTGCAATATCAGAACTGGGAGAGGCACATAGAAAACACTCAATAAATTGTTATTGAATTAACGACTGACTGACTGAATAATGTAGCATCTCCTAAATGATAAGTATATTAGTTATTGCTTTGCTTTGACTTAATGAATTTTGTTGTTGTTCCATATTCTTTCAGTGAATATCATGAAAACTTTTTAAGTATTACAAAAGGGGTTTTCTGAATTGTTTCCCCAAATCATGACAGGCACAATGGCTAACAGAAATCATTTTTCTCACCCGCTGAGCAAACTACTTCACCGCTAGCAATCTGTGCAAAATAAAATGCTATTGCTGTGGAGATGGCGTTTTGAATTCTACAAATCTTGGATCCTTCTTCCTAGAATATGTCCAAGACAAGATTCAATAAACCAAGCAAAATGCTGCCAAGGCTATTAGAATGCTGCTTTCCCATTCGTGACTGTTTTAGAAGGCAAATAGCATCGGGGACCAAAGTCTGTCAAGAATTAATTATGAAATTAGGTGATAACAACAAAGAAGATAGAGTATTCAAGCCAATTTGGAGAACTAACTAAAGAACTAAAACTGCAGTAATAAGGTGGTAATTTACTGAGATGATTTACTGAATTAACTGTTGCCTTAACTCCAGCACATGAGTAAATAATGAACGCTCTGAAACTCTAATTATCAGCCTTCATATAGAATGATGGTGAGAGAATTGGCTAATCAGAATCAACTCCCCCAAATAATATTAACTTATATTTATCTAATGTCATCTGGATGTTATTGCTATGATGTGAGTTCTGCCCTGGGCACCTTTATCCTCCCAATAGACTTGTGCAGCAGATATTTTTTCTTTTAAATGTTGTTATGGATGAGGGAGAGATAGAACTAGTAAGTGTCAGGGTCAGGATGGAACCCAAGCTTTATGGTACCAGCTTCTTTGATCTTGACTACTGCATAGAAAAAATATAAGTCCAAAACACCCTATTTAGAATAATATGTTCCCTAGTTGTGTCTTTATCTGGCTATTCATAGCTGAAAAATGAAATAATTTAGGTATCATTTAGCCTCCAGAAAATATTGTCATAATATCAAACTCCTCCACCTTCTATTATGTCATCATACACTGGTCCCCCATTAGTGAAAAGCCATTCTAATCAGCATTTATTTTCCCTACAGGATACAATATTTGATCTACTGTTAAAAAAGATACCTTTAAAGTTGAAATATTCTCATTACAAATATGTACAATAGGCTTTCAAATAAACTGCTGTGATTCAATGATTCTGTAAAAACATTTAAGCATCTTAGTAATAATATCTTTGACAGTGTGTTACTGATAAGAATTCTCTTCAAATATGCAGTAAATATATTTGGAAAATATTCTGTGTTATGGGGTGTCACCTTAGAGCAAAAACTGTTAAGTGAAAGCTAATGGCTTAGGTTGTAACTCCTGAAAAAAAAATTAATAGACTAAACGCCACTCATCATATTACCTTGGCTTTTTTGAATAGTAGGATTTCAGTTGTGTCCAGATAGGCTTGTCATAAAAAACAGAACTTCTATCCTCTTCTCAACCCTTCTCAGACGGGGACTCATGACATAGCAAACTGAAAAATCTCTTCCCTTCCCTTCTCTCTTTGGATTAACGAGGAAGATAAAACACATGGGTTTTTGAGTTTGGCATGATGTCATAAAATTTGAATTCTGACAATTCTAGGCTTCATTCCAACCACAGCCTTGGTTGTTTCCTACAGGTAAGATGTGCCATTTATTGATTCCGAGGGATTCTTTTCTTTTCTACTAACAAAGCTGTAAAATCTTAAAAACATGACATGACTCTGGCATCTTCCAACTGTAGACAATAGCACCCTTCACCTTGCAAGTTCAGTCCAGCCAAACTCCCGAGCGCTTGTGAACATCCCAGCAGCAGCAGCAGCAGCAGCAGCTTTGGCAGTTAGATCCTGCCTTATGTCTCTTCTTTTGGCTGAATGTGCGTGGATTGAATGCTTCACTGCCCCTCCCTGGGATGAAAAACTTTTCTTGAGACCTAGCCTATTTGGCTTAACCACTAAATGCTACATAATCTTTGCTAACTTGATTTCACCATGCCCTGATTACTGGATTACGTGTGTGAGGGAACATAAACACTTTAACTCTTGCCCTTGTAGCTATCCTCTTAGCCATAAAATCCTAGGTCCCTGAGGGAAAGGGAATCTCTTTGTAAACACAGTGTTTGGCTCCATATTTGATGTTCGATTACTAACAGCTTTCAAGCCCCATCACTTTATTTTCCCCTTCTAACGTATATCTGGGTAGGCTGATAGGAAAGCCTGGGTGCTCTCTCCTTTGAGGCCAGCGGTAAGAACAAGATACACAAATCTTGTTTCAGCCTCAACGCCTACCCACCATGAAACACCAAATCACTCTCAGACAAGTTAGGAAGCACCCCCTGCTTTTCCCCTGAAAGCCCATTAAGTGAATAATAAATCTTTTCATACCTTCTCGGTTCACATGTGACATCATCAAAATCAATATCAACATCCAAACTAAATTTTGGGCCAGGGTCTATCTGGCTCTTAAAAGAGTTATCACAACACTTCAAATTTTTTATGTCCTCTCTCACTCTTTTTCTTTTGTATATTTTCTCATTTCTAATTCGTTTGGCTATTGATCTAATTTCTGATACTTTTCAATTATGCTTTATGGAAAATTCATGCCAAAGTGGTCAGATCTACTTATCTCCTCATCCTTTTCATATTTTTTTCTCTTCTGTCTTGCATTCTCTGTCTGCTGGCTCTGTCTGAGGATGTTGCTTCCTTTACAACAATCCCCAGTGGAAAATGTTCAATTTGCTACAAACCAATGTGGATTTCACCTGACTTTTAGCATTGCTGTTATATATAATCTTTTCCCCACACACAAACACGTGCTGTAGGGTTTTGTGCCTGATTTAGAGTCTCGTTCTTTATCCACAATGTGCCCTAAATCTAGGATATATCAGTAATTATGAACAAAATCAACCTTTCTAGCCCGGACCACCATTCCTGGGCTTCCTCATTTATTAACATTCATCTCTGCTCAACTTCATTATCTTCTCCATGTACCATGTCTGTACTCTGTTTTCAACCAGAACTGCACAACAGCAGAAATCTTAAAATCCACCAACACACTCTCTGTCCACTACATCTTATTCTTCCAAGGATCTCATCTCAGACACGCACATTCATTAAACTCTCTAAGTCATTTAAGCCACCAGTCCCTTGACCCCTCTTCATCCACTATCTTAGTGAGTGAATGGTCAGCAATGTTAAGTCAATATCATGTTGGTACCAAGTGGTCATTTCCTTGATTCATCTAGAAAATAAAGGCATCAAGCATTATCTCTCTCATCTCTTTCCTTCTGGTCCTCATCTTCATCTCCAGCTATACTTGCTTACTTTTCTATAAGTCCAGAGAACAGAGTGTTTTTCATGCTCTTTTCCAATCTGACTCTATCCAAGTCCTCGACCTCATCAGTTTCTGACTTGAATGTGCATTCCTCTTTAAATTGTCATCCCTCTTTCCTAGTCATTCTAAGCCACGGTTTTCAAAAGAGCCAACTACAGTCTCTATCCCCATTTAAACAACTCCCATTCACTCTTCAGTGAATCTTAAGGATTTACTGAGATCACAGCCACAAAGGTCACTAACACCATCTTAATTCTCAACTTTAGTGGGCATTTTCTCTCCTGTTCCTTCCTCTTTAGCTTTTTTTGGCATTTGCCTTATGACTCACACCTTTTTGAAATGTTTTATTCGCTTTGATTCCAAAGGATCATTCTCTCCTGTCTCCCTTCATAGCTCTAAACATCCCTTTTTTGTATCTTCCATTAGGTCTTCTTCCTGTACCCATCGTTGTGATTGTGCTGCTCTTCAGAATTCTACCCTATTCTTCATGCTCTTTCACTCTGTATGTTGTCCCGAGTCAAAAGTCATCCAGTTGTGGGGTTTCATGCTAATTATGCTTATGGATATTGCTAAAGTCCTTCCTCACATATCCACTTCAAACTCTGCTGGATCCCTTCACCTGAATGCACTTTATCACTATATATTGACCTTTTTTTAAATTGAACATCCTCTTAATCCTGTACTGTCCATTTGATTTGGTTTCCTCCAAATCATCTCTCAGGAACTTAGCTGTAATCCTCACTTTCCTTTAACTGACCCATCAAGTTCAACAATTTACCAAGTTCTAAATATTTCCCACCATGTCTATGTATGATTTTATTCATGTATGAAATAAGTCCCTGTTTCATATATTGTGTATGTGTTTGAAATATATAAATATATTGATATGTATATATGTGTATGTGTGGGTAAATTATGATACTAGCTTCCTAACTGTTCTCTCTGATTCCATTCTTGATCCCGTAGATCATGCTATCTCCTGTGTTCCATAAAGGCAAACCTCACTCCTATTAAAACCTTCATCTCTGCAACTTTTCTATGCACTAAAGCCAAGTTCTTAAATATGGTTTACTAGACAATATAAAGTTTGTATCTACTCAGACAGACTTACTTCCACCTATGCTGCCCCCTTCACCTTTTATATTCCAGAAACAATGAATTGTTTGCATTTTTTCTATACCTCAATCTTCTTCAGTATAGCACACAGTGTTTTTGCTTATACCTATTTCTGCCTGAAAGATTATTTTTTGTGTGACTAGTCTTTTCCATCTCCCACCAGCCTACATAATTCCTATACCAACTTATCCTTTAAGCTCTGATTAAAGGTTACCATTTCTAAAATCTCTGCCCCTAGGCTGGCTTATGAACCCCATCTTTTATATACATTGCACTTTTCAGATCCTATAGCATGTTTTGTGCCTACCTTTACCATCACTCTGTGATGTCCTTTAGGGCAAGGGCTATGTTTCATAAATCTTTGTAACTCCAGCACCTAGCAAAGTTCCTGACACATACTCAATAAACTTTTATTGCACAGGGAGTCTTCAAGCCATAAAATGATTCACAGGAGAATTAATGGAGAAGTAACATGGTCCAACTATTCATTTGGGAATCAGTGCCCTGTGTGATGTGGAAGAGGTCACTTAATATTTCTGCACCTCTATTCCCTTAGATGAGAAGAGACCATCTATAATTTAAAGTTCTTTCCCTACCCATATTTCTATGAAATACTCATTCTTCATGTTGCATTTAAGTTTTTGATTATACAAATTTAACTCCCTTGACATGTTTCACAGATAGTACACACAGCAAACTACACTGACATTTAAGAAGCTAATGTGAATTAAACTGCTTAACAAAGGTAAAGTTCCTCAGATAAATAAATATAAATTGACAAAAAAGTTCCTCAGATAAATAAATATAAATTGACCAAATAAATACTTTTCACTTGTAGCTTTTAAAAATTTCATGAAGATATATAAGAGTTTAGAGAAACACACATATGTATATAGTAAACAAGGGGTAAAACTATTAAAAAATCCACAACATTTTGGAATGAACAGTCTAGACAAATTAATGCTAAGTTCAAAGCATTATTCATTAAATTAACATTTTTAAGGATCTTCTGAATGTCAGACTTTATTATATGCAGTGAACCATTCAATCATCAATGACAATTTTATCAACATTATTAATTGATTTGTATATTGATGCCACTAGCTGCTTAGTTCCTCAGCATCTGGGGAACAGTCATATTCATTTCTCTATGTCCTTGGTAGAAGGTGAACGACAAAAACTTTGCACCTGAGTTAAAATTCTGGCCCTGCCACTTCCTGCCTAAGGAGAGATATCTGATTTTTCTGTGTCTTAGGATACTCATTTTCAAAATGAAGATGGATATACGATTGCCTACACATGGATGGGATCTCATGTATTAAATAAATTACTCCATGTAAAATAAAGACAAAAAGTATATAAAATTAAAAAAATTCGAATAATACACGATACATTAAGTATTCAAAATATTTATTATTATTATTATTATTATTATTATTATTGGTGGCTTAAAATGCAATTTCTAAGGCACATGGATAAGAATCTAAGAGATAAAGCTATAATGAAAGGTAAAAAAATAATGTCTTAAAGGAGAGGTAGATTTTATTATGAGGATCCAAAGTTATAAAATATGGTTAGCTTTTTTTCTGTAGACATTTTGGTATTCATTTAAAATGAATTTTGGTATTCACTTATTAGAGGGTGGACCACAGTGGCTCAGCAGGCAGAGTTCTTGCCTGCCATGCCAGAGACCCAGGTTTGATTCCCAGTGCCTGCCCATGCAAAAAAAAAAAAAAAAAAAAAAAATTTTGTTGGAGAAGTAAATCATGACAGATATTGTGCTAGGCATTGGAAATCCATAAGGACAAACTATATCGTATATATGCTTATGGTGCTTGCAATAGGAAAGATATATTTTAAATAACTTTTTGCAAATATGGGATATTAACATGCAGATGTTTAATGTACTATAGAAGTATATAGGTACAAGAATATAATCTGGATGAGAGATATGGAAAACATTGTGAAAGTAGTAACCCTTGAACTGAAACATCAAAGGTAAACAGATATTTGGTTGGGTGCTGCAGGAGGTGAAAATGAGGAGTGAGGGAAGAACAGAAACTAGTTTATTAACATTAGCAAGATGTAGCAAAACATAACTCAACCTAAGGTCAAAACATTTTCTGTTCTATTTCTGAAAATATACAACTCTGAACTCATTTTCCACTTTGAAATCCCCTTTTATAATGATAGGAGCTTATGCTTCCTACTGAGTGATAAATAAATCGATTCCTAGAAAATGTGTTTCTGGAGATCATCCACACCCTGTATGAGAAAGTTATCATGAACAGATAGGACAATCAAATTCTATATAATGATAACAACCTAAATATTTACACAGATATTTACAAACTTTTAATATACATGGTTTCATTTAAATTTCAGTTACTACTCATTGTATATGAATTTCTTCATTTTATAAATAAGGAATGTAAAACTGATTGCTCTGTGCCAGGTCACCCAGGTAATGAGGGTAGAAATCATGTGACCAAGCTTTTGATCTTGGAGACGATGCAGTGCAGGACCCCACCTTCTTTGAACTGAGCTGGCAAATGATAACCAGGATTTAGCCTGTCGAATGTGAGAAAGATCCGCTCACTGGCAAACGCCTAATGGATACCTAGGGAACAGCAGGCACAGTTTGAGGTGTGGGGTCAAGCAATGAACACTACAAGCAACAGCCTTACTCACCTGGGGTTTATCTTCAGAATGGTAGAGACAGAAAATAAAATGAAGGATTAGAATATATAGCATATTAAATAGTGGCCAGGGCTAAGAAAATAAAGTAGGGAAGGAGAATGAAAACTGTCACTGGGAGTTTTAGAGTAAGCAGGGAAACCTCACTAAGATGGTGATGTTTGAATGAAGACCTGAAAGAGAGGAAGGAAAGAGATCTCAGATCTCTGTGAAGGGCTTTCTGGATAAAGGGAAAGTATCAAATATGCACAACAGCAAGGAGATCATTGCACCTGGATCTGAGCAAACAAAGGGGCACTAGTTGGAAAAGTGACAAGAACCAGAAATCATGGGGTCTTGTAGGTTATGGTAAGGATTTGAACTTGTTTGTTGAGCGAGCTGGGCAGTCATTATAGAGCTCAGAGCAAAAGAGGAAAGATATCTGGCATCCATTATAGCAGGATCACCTGGTCTGTCCTGTGATGCGACTCGGCTGCAAAAAGCAAATGCAGAGAGCAGTTAGGAGGCTATTGCAATAAAAGACAAAAGTGAATGCAATCAATGACTAGGAGATTGTGGCACAAGGTTCAATTTGGATATCTTTTGAAATTTAATATGGTAGGACTTGGTTTAGGATTGGATGTGGAGTGTGAGGAAGAGAGGTGTCAGTGAATATCACTCTCATTCATTTTCTTGCTAGCCCTGAATTCATATCTGCAGATATGTGCTATTGTTGATTTTATTGTTGTCTACTCTGTTTATTAGTTCATTTGCATAAGTGTTTCAGAAACTAAGAGACAGAGCATGAGAGGTATGAAATCCGTTGGTATTGAGATAAGTTCAAAGAAATTTTAGGAACTCCATATTTCTAGCAGATCTGCAATAAAATAATACAAATGAAGGCACAGCTTTTTTATTTATTTTGTTTCTTACCTAGAAAATTCTTATTGTTATATGGGAAAAAATTAGAGAAAATAGAAGCACTGGCTTCTATTTTCCATGGAACTTGGTTGGTTGCAACCATCAACAAAATGTCATCTTTATAGTACATCAATTAAGAGATGCTAGTAATGGTGTGACTATCAAAATTTTTCATTTGAAATATTTTTTTTGAATAGTGTTTCACTCAGAGTAGAAATCAAATACTGCGATTACACATAAAAATAAAGGCCATTTTCCCAAACTTGGCTATGAAGTCACTTTGCGATCAGGCATCTTGATGTGAATACCTGGAAAGTGTATTTAAGGAGTAGCAAGGCATATATCAGTGCAAAACAATGACAAGGATGACATAGGTGCTAGATTTCACACTGAAGGGTCACCACATACAGTTATTTCACAATGGCTGCCTCAGGAGATGAGCTGATATAATATCCACTGCCAATGCCATAAACAATTGCCACTTTCATTTTACAGCAGTTGCATGGGTGAGTTGAACCAGAAAATGTGATAATGATAGGTGAAACTGTATATGTATGACTCATTCAGAGTTGGTTAATAGTCCAGGGACACTAGTGCAGTTTGCAGAGTCAAAAAGCCCAGGTTCAAATCCCAAGTCTGCCACTTATTAGCTACTTGACCTTGGACAGACCACTCAACTGGTTTCTTAAATTTAAACACGTGACAAATGAAATGGACGTATGCCGGAGAATCATGTGGATCAAATGAGATAAGGCATGTATAAAATGTTTTAAATCACTATATAAACATTTGGTGTTGTTATTGAACAGACTTTCCCATTGAAAAATGGAAAGGGACGGCATGGAAATTAGTTAGCAATTCAGGAACTGCCCATATGTTTCTGTTATTTTATATAATCTAAACAAGTGTGTGTATACATACACACAGGCATCTACATATAATTATGTTTTATATATATATATACACACATATACATGTATATGCAAAATATGTGATATGTATGCAGATTTGCACATACATGACACATGTGTGCATATGGATATATATGACTCTACTGTACATCTTGCCCAATGTAAGTTTAGGTATCATAGCCAGGACTCAAATGTAGATCTGTCTGTGCATTTTACATGGCACAAAATTGTGTCAGAGATGGAGAAAATGTTAGAAATAATCTAATTGAATGGTTTTCAAATATTTGATTGCAGAGCCCTATTGGGGAGCTCAACATTTGCTAGAATTAAGGATACCTGTGGTGAAGCAGAGGTGATTCCTTCAGAGTTGCTTTTCTTCCACTTGGCTCTTCTCATCTCTCAAAGCTCCCCTGGGATAGTGGGTAATATAGGGGCAACACACACACACACACACACACACACACACACACACACACACACGCAGGACTCTAGCCTTTCATCCTCATTTCAGTGAAAAAAAAAAATCTAAATAATTAGCCATCTAAATGATTTACTCAAGAACACACACGTTTTCAATGGCCAGATGAGAACAAGGAGCTTAGTTCAGTGAAACAATTATACTGATTCCCTCATATTCTAAATAGTTCTAACACTATTTGAAGGATCTCAATGAATGATAGTTCCCTGTTTCATAACTAAGTTTTGAATCAGTTAGGGATATATAAAGAGTTTGTCATATGGAGATAATATCAGTTACAAAACTGCTGGAGCTTTTGAAGAAATGGCTCAGGCGTGATAACAATAGGCTAACTCTCAGAATCAGGACCTACCTTGTCACACACAGCATTCTACAAGAAGAGAGACTTTACCAATAAACTGTCCACCGGGGCAAAAATAGACCAAAAGACAAGTTCCTGGTAGGCCAGACCCTAAAACTGAAGGTAGAGTGGTTTGAGCTCTGCCTGCTTTAAGTATTAATTCTTCTTATGAATTGTATTAGTTTGTTAATCTGCCAGAATGCAATATATCAGAAATGGGATGGCTTTTAAAAAGGAAATTCATTATGTTACAAGTGTACAGTTCTAAAGAAGTAAAAGTGTCCAAATTAAGGCACAAACAAGAGGTTACCCTCACTCAAAAGAGGCTGACGCCATCCAGAACACCACTGTCAGCTAAGAAGGCATGTGGCTGGCATTTGCTTGTCCTTGTTCCTAGTTCCATTGCTTCCAGCTTCTGATGCCACTAGTTTCATCATTCATCATCTGTGGACCTTCACGCAGTTCCTCTGGGACGTAATTCTGGGTTTGGGCTTACTTAGTATCTCATGAGAAGGCATGTGGCAATGTCTGCTGAAATCTGTCTATGTCTAGGCATCTTCTCTCTTTGTGAGCACTCAAAGCATCTTTAAACAGCTGTGTATCTGAAGTAACTATTCTCAAAGCATCTGCATTTGCTCTAAACTTTCTCCAAAATCTTCTCTCTTTTAAAGGACTTCAGTAAACTAATGAAGACCCACCCTGAATGGGTGGAGTCACATCTCCATCTAACCAAAAGGCCACACCCACAATTGAGCCCACCACATCGCTGTGGGATAATCTAATATAACGCCCCCCCCTACAATATTGAATCAGGATTAAAAGAAATGGCTGCCCTTATAAGATTGGTTCAGGATTAAAACATGGCTTTTCTGGAGTACATAATACTTTCAAACTAGCATATGAACATAGCCATATTTTGGGTATTGTTAAATTTATAAAATCTATATGCTTTGTGATGATTTCACTATTTTTAAACCTTTTTATTGCATAGTATAACATATATACAAAGCAAAGAAATAAAAAAAAAACAAAAGTTTTCAAAGCACTCTTCAAAAGTGGTTACAAGACAGATCCCAGAGTTTGTCATGCACTACCATATGGTCCTCTCATATTTTTCTTCTAGCTGCTTCAGAATATAGGAAGTAGAGGGCTTAAAATATTTTTTTATCATCACAATCAACTTTTTTCCTTCATTTTTTGTGAAAATAAACATATATACAAAAAAGCTATAAATTTCAAAGCACAACACCACAATTAATTGTAAAACATATTTCAGACTTTAGCATGGGTTACAATTGCACAATTTTAGGTTTTTACTTCTAGCTGCCATAAAACACTGGAGACTAAAAGATATATCAATTTAATGATTCAGCATTCACATTCATTTGTCAAGTCCTATTTTCTATGTATAATTCCACCATCACCTTTGATCTTTCCATACCTCTCTTTGCGGTTATTTGGGCTATGGAAATTCTAAATTTTTTGATATTCAAAGGGCCTGTCATCAATTTAGGGTAGGGAGATGGAACTACCTGATGTTCTGGAGAGGCTGGGCTAGGTTTCAGGACTTATCTGGACCAGGGACCTATCTGAAGGTTGTAGGCGTCTGGAAAGTTACTCTAGTGCCTAAAACCCTTGTGAAATCTTATATATTGCCCTAGCTGTTCTTTAGAATTGGCTGGAATGGTCCTGGTTAGGTGTTGGCAGATTATGATAGGTAGCAAGGTCTACCTGAAGCTTGTGTAAGAGCAACCTTCAGAGTAGTCTCTCGACTCTATTTGAACTCTCTCTGCCACCTATACTTTATTAATTACACTTCTTTTCCCCCTTTTGATCAGAATGGAATTATAGATCCCATGTTGCCAGGTCTGGATTCATCCCTGGGAGTCATCTCCCATGTCATTAGGGAGACTTTCACCCCTGGATGTCATGTCCCACATAGTGGGGAATGCAATGATTTCACTTGCAGAGTTGGGCTTAGAGAGACTGAGGCCACATCTGATCAACAGCAGAGGTCCTCCAGAAGTAACTGTTAGACATGCCTATAGATAGTCTAAGCTTCTCTGCTACCTACATAAGCTTCACAAGAGTAATTCTCATTATCGAGGGCATGGCCTATTGATTTGGGTATCCCTAAATTTTGACACAGTATCAGGGGATTCCCTGATGGTAAGGTTTAATTGCCGCATCCTCTTTTTCCTCCCCGGTTTGACATGGTTCCCTGGAAGGAAGGGCGGTAGGCAAGGCCTTCAACGCCCCAAAAGAGGACGAGGCATAAAATGGTGTAATAGAAAAATACTGGGATTAACGACACTAATTGTGTGTTTCTTGTTGCTGGTTGTGCTCCAAGCATTATATCAAAACGAATCAAAAAGCAAAAGAATTGGAAAAAAAATGATACAAATTGTACAAGTTGCAAAACCTTGTCAATGACTGTTTGGAAAAAATTAGGTTGGGACGCCCCCATTAAGCAAGTCATGCTGCAGATACAGCAGGCAGAAGTGCTTTTAGAACAAGTCACAGAAAAGTACCCCATAGAAAGTAAACACAATTAAAAAACCCTGCATTGAGCCATCCTAGAAATTTACTCCCCACCATGGCACCGGTCCATTGCTATAAAACAATAAAAAATCTAAGTAAACAATGTAACCTTTTAATCAAAACAAGCTAACCTTTAACCAAATTAAAATAGGTCTTGACATATTGCCTCACCTGTAGAATAATAGGAAAAGAAAGTCTAAACTCAGAAAACTACAAACACAATGTCTGCGGTTTAAGCCAATATCTTGCTGCTATTAAAATCTTGTGTAAGTGTTCCTAAGAAAATCAGAACGTGTACTTTCGCTTTGCTTCCCTGAACCTGTAACTTTACCTAAAACGTAAACCATGACACAACCATGATTCTGTAATAGCTGTTTCCTTGCCAAAAATAAGGGTATAAAATCAGTTAAGCAAAAATAAATCTAAGCAACTCTTCTCAGAGGAAAATTCTCTAAGCTGTCTCTTGGTGTTCTTCTCGCGCCGACGATCCTCCACAACTTCAAGCCCGTTCCCTCTGCTGTGGCTGGACCGCGGCATTTAATAGTCCCATATTCTTTTTCCCCTCTCTTAGGGGACTTTGCCAATATTTTTTGATTATCTGCTTAATATACTCTAGGATGTTTCCAGGCATTACAATAACCTATACAGGATTAAAGGACCTCTTTCTTATTCTGTGCTTCCTGTGTTTCAGTTGTTCAAATGAGCTATACAAATAGGTTGAATTAGATTATGAATGACAGAAAATTTTCGTTCCAGATCAAATAAAACTTTCTCCCATTGGTCTCAAAGAGTATGTGTGGTTCTAAAATAAAGACACTGTCTTCCTTACCCCTTTGTTCTGAATTACTTTAAACCCAACCTGTTCGGCTTCATTCTTATCTCTAAATATCAGGTTACATATATAAAACAGGTCTCAAAATCTAGAAATAACAATCACCACTCCAGACTTAATGAGTCTGCTCTAAAAGCTTACAGTCTAGGCCCTTGTTTTCTTATAAGCATTTTCTAAAGGTGACCATACCATTGTTGTTTTTTTGTTTCTGGCTTATTTTGTCACACCAAATGTCCCACATTTCATTCACATCGTTGCATGCCTCACGACTTTGTTCCTTTTTGTAACAGCACAACCTTCATTCATAAGAAAACATCATCATTCACCAATCTATTTCTCCATCAACGCATCCTTCAGCCACCTGCATTCATCGGGCATCATGAAGCGGTCCCAAAGTCCACAGTCCATCAGCGATCTCAATTTTAGATAATTTCATTGTTTCCAAGAGAAAAAAAAAAAACAATAAACACCATCGCCAAATAGGAATTCAAAACCTCCTCTTAACTCTTGAGTTAAGAGGAGGTTTATTTATTTACTTCTGCTGTTGCTGTGATAGTGCTGATGGTTTCCTTCTGAACATAGCTCATAGCACGCAATAGTAGTTTTTCTTCTTGTACCCTGAACTTAAACTCTTTATACAAGAATCATATCTTTGAAGTAATTCTTGTGAGAACCCATTCATATTTCTAGTGTGACTCAGTGGGACACATAGGCTCATGCAATCCCTTTCAATCTCGTTCATCTTCAATATGGTAATATTACTTCTAGACCCACTAAAGAATCACCTTCACTCCTATCTATTCCCTTACATTGGCATTCAACCTCATTAGCTAAAGGTTCACCCGTCTCTAGGTTCTATGTAACTTTAAGTCCCCTATATTCTATATTATAAGCCTCTGATTATAGCTTTATGCTGGTCATAAAAGTGGACTCATACAGTACCTATCTTTTTGTGTCTGACTAACTTCACTCAGCATTATATCCTCAAGGCTCATCCATCTTGTCATGTGCTTCAGGACGTCATTTTGTCTTACTGCTGCATAATATTCCATCATACGTATATACCACATTTTCTTGATCCACTCATCTGTTAATGGGCATTTGGTTTGTTTCCATCTTTTGGCAATTGTGAATAATGCTGCCATGAGATTCGATGTGTAAATTTCTGTTTGTGTCGTTGCTTTCAGCTCTTCTGGGTATATACCAAGTAGTGCTATTGTTGGGTCATAGGGCAACTCGATATTTAATTTCCTAAGGAACCGCCAAACAGTCTTCCATAGTGGCTGCAGCATTATACATTCCCACCAACAGTGCATAAATGTCCCAGTTTCTCCACATCCTTTCCAACATTTATAGTTTCCCGTTGTTTAATAGCAACCATTCTCATAGGTGTGAGGTGGTATCTCATTTTAATCTTGATCTGCATTTCCCTTATAGCCAGTGAAAATGAGCATCTCTTCATGTGCTTTTGAATCACCTGTATTTGCTCTTCAGAAAAATGCCTATTCATATCTTTAGCCCATTTTATAATTGGATTGTTTGTTCTTTTGTTGTTGAGTTGTATGATTCCTTTGAATATATAAGAAATCAAAGCTTTGTCCAATATATGATTTCCAAATTTTCTCCCATTGAGTTGGCTGTCTCTTCACTTTTTGACAAAGTCTGTTGAGGTGCAGAAGCATTTGATTTTGAGAAGTTCCCATTTATCTATTTTTTTATTTTGTTGTTTGTGCTTTGGTGTAAAGTTTAGGAAGCTACCTCCTATTACTAGGTCTTGAAGATGTTTCCCTACATTTTCTTCCAGAAGTTTTATGGTGCTAGTTCTTATATTTAGGTGTTTGATTCACTTTGAGATAATTTTTGTGTAGGGTATAAAATAGGTGTCCTCTTTCATTCTCTTCGCTATTGATATCCAGTTCTTCTATGTGCAATTATTGAACAGGCTATTTTGTCCCAGTTCAGATGATTTGGGGGCTTTGTCAAAAATCAGTTGACCATAGATTTGGTGGTTTATTTCTGCATTTTTTATTCAATTCCATTGGTCAATGCTTCTGGCTTTGTGCCAGTATCATGCTGTTTTGACCACTGTGCCTTTATAATAGGTTTTAAAGTCAGGGAGTGTTAATCCTCCCACTCCATTCCTCTTTTTAAAGATGCTTTTAGCTATTTGGGGTCTCTTTCTCTTTCAGATGAATTTGATAGTTTTTCCAAATCTTCAAAGTATGTTGTCAGAATTTTGATTGGTACTGTGTTGAATCTGTAAATCACTAGGGGAAAACTGACTTCTTAACTATATTTAGCCTTCTTATCCATGAGCAGGGAATGTCTTTCCATCTATTTAGATGTCTTTTGATTTTTTTTAGCAATGTCATGTAGTTTTCTGTGTACAAGTCCTTTACATCCGTAGATCATTCCTAACTATTTGATTTTTTTAGTTGCTATCTTGAATGGATTTTTTTCCTTAAATGACTCCTCAGCTAGCTTATTGCTTGTGTATAGAAATGGTACTGATTTTTGCCACCTTGCTGAATTTGTTTATTAGCTCAAGTAACTTTGCTGTAGATTTCTCCGGATTTTCCAAATATAGTATCATATCATCTGCAAATAATGAGAATTTTACTTCTTCCATTCCAATTTGGATGCCTTTTATTTCTTTGTCCTATCTGATTTCTCTAGCTAGAACTTCTAGGACAATGTTGAGTATTAGTGGTGACAGCGGGTATCTTTACCTTGTACTTCATCTTAGAGGGAAATCTTTCAGTGTCTCCCTATTGAGTATGATGCTGGCTATTGGTTTTTCATATATTCCCTTTATCATATTGAGGTAGTTAACCTTTGATTCCTATATTTTCAAGTGTTGGCCTATAGTTATCCTTTCTCAGAGCATCTTTACTTGGTTTGGGTATTAAAGTGATATTAGTTTCATAAAATGAGTTAGGTAGAGTTCTTTTTTTCCTCAATTTTTTTGAAAAGTTTGAGTAGGGTTGGTGTGTTAGTTCTTTCTGGAATGTTTGATAAAATTCCCCTGTGAAGCTATCTGGCTCTGGGCTTTCTTTGTAGGAAGATTTTTGATGACTGATTGAATCTCTTTACTTGTGATTGGTTTGTTGAGATCTTCTATTTCTTCCTGAGTCAGTGTAGGTTGTTTGTGTGTCACCAGGAATTTGTCCATTTCATCTAAGTTGTCTATTTTGTTGGTATATAGTTGTTCATGGTATCCTCTTATGTTTTCTTTTATTTCTGCAGGGTCTGTGGTAACACACCCCTTCTCATTTCTGATTTTGTTTATTTCCATCTTCTCTCTTTTTTTCTTTGTCAGTCTTGCTAGTGGCTCATCAATTTTATTGATTTTCTCAAAGAGCCAACTTTTGGTTTTATTGATTCTTTCTGTTGTCGTTTGGTTCTCCCATTCACCTATCTCTGTTTTAATCTTTGTTATTTCTCTTTTTCTATTTGCTCTGGGGTAAGTTTGGTGTTCTTTCTCAAGTTCCTCCAGGTTTGCTGTTAAGTCCTTGATTTTTGCTCTTTCTTGTTTTTTAATATAGGCATTTAAGGCAATAAATTTCCCTCCAAGCACAGCCTTTGCCACATCCCATAAGTTCTGATAAATTGTATTCTCATTTTCAGTTTCATTATTTATAGATCAAATTCCTTATTACTGAAACTAAAGATATTATACTGAGATGTTATGTGAGGCAAAACCAAGTCTAGATAAATTGTGAAATACAATTTTCCTCCACCCTTCTGACAAAGTAGACTTAGAGTGTATATCATATTTTCATAACAGGAGACATCCAAAGGACATTAAGGAAATTGGAGTCTTAGGATCAGGGAGACCACACAGGACTCATGAGACTCAAGTGAAAAGATGGCGGGAAGGTAGTAATTGATAAAATTAGACTTGTCTATAAAGAGGATTTGAAACACCTACAACCCAGGTAATTTTAATTACTTATTGAAGATCTTAAGTAAGATTCTAACATGTCTTAAATCTATGATTGTAAGAGGATTACCAGCTGTGTCCTTTAAATGAAATGGAGTTCTCCTCTTGTATCGTTTCATAGCTCCTTGAGACTCCCATGCCCTTTTTCATAGAAAGTTCCTCATTATAGTAGTACTATTTATTTGGTAAGATAAAAATAAATTGTTGATTGAACATCTATTACATGTCAGTGATGGTGAGTGATAAAGATTAGATTCCTGCTCTTGTGGAGTGTGCTTTTTGGTTCAAGTTTTTTTTTTCTCTTCTCTTTTTCTTCTGGTCCAAGTTTGGAGTCACATCCTCTTACCATCTAGAACCGCTGCAGGTTCAGTGAGGAAGAAAGTAGGCAAGATTTTAAGAGTCCCTGAAGGACAAAAGTTAAACTTTTGGTCAGAAGGAGAGATACCTGAAGAGATGTCAGCCCATTCTAACAAAGTTGTTGGGGTCACCAGCAATAGCATGACTCACACAGGCTTTGATGGAAAGATGTTTTACTCATACAGAAAAGAGACAGAGCAAGTTCAGTTTCACTTTGGATGTTAGTTCCCCATAGCAGCAGGCCTCAATCTGTGTCAAACACTGGGAGATGTTCTACCTGTGGCACCCCTCTCCTCCTCTCTTGTGTTTGTGTGCTGTAGTGGAGAAAACACAATGCCCTCCCCACAAGGGACAGATACATCATATGGGTGCTCACTAGAAACAGAATATCTCTAGCGAATATTTACATATACTCAAGAAAATAAGGGAAGGATTACCAGCAGTCCCCTTACCTACTGGGGGATTAGTGTTTTATCCTTTCAGGTTATTTTCGTTTGTTAACGCTGCTGGAATGCAATATACCATAAATGGAATGGCTTTTTAAAAGGGAATTTATTAAGTTACAAGTTTACAGTTCTAAGCCTATAAAAATGTCCAAACTAAAGCTTTCAGAGAAAGATACCTTGGTTCAAGAAAGGTCAATGGGTCTGAAACACCTCTGTCAGCTGGGAATGCAAGTGGCTGGCATCTGCTGGGGTCTCTGGCTTTTCATTTTAAAGGACTTCCCTTGGGACATTTTCCTTCTGCAGCTCTACAGGTTTCTGGTTGCATGTGGTATAAAGCTTTTTCCAAAATGGTTCCCTCTTAAATGACTCTGGTAAGCAACCCCATCTTGAAGGGGTGGAGACACATCTCCATGAAAACCACCTAATCAAAAATTGCCACCTACAATTGGGTGTGTCATATCTCCATGGAAACAATAAAAATGGCCTCACCCAGCAATATTGAATGAGGATTAAAGAACCTGGCTTTTCTGGGGTACACGACAGTATCAAACTGGCACACAGGTGGACACACTTCACTCTGAACACAGCGTGCATTTGTGGGTCCCAAGGAAATGTGGTGGATTGTAGTAAGACTGTCCCCTACCACATAAATAGTCCCAGAGAGCATCAAGATAAAGCTAACTCCTCTTCACACTATTATCCAAGCAGGGGTCCTTTTACTGGCAACCTACAAACAAATGTGGTTCCCTGGGTATTCCTGGGTGCTTTTCTAGATCGCTTGAAAATCAGACCCAAGAGAAGGGGACCATAATTTCTGATTTATGGCTAAATTTTTGTGGCAGGCAGAATAAAGGTCCAGAATGTTCTAATGCCCAGAACCTCTGAATATGTTATGTCACATGGTAAGGGATAATTAAGGTTACAGGTGGGATTAAGTTTATTAATCAGTGATTTTAAAATAAGGAGATTATCCAGATGGACCCAATATAATCATAGGGGACCTTTAAAGAAGAAGAGGAAAGAAGAAGAGGAAGTTAGGGTTAGAGACATATTTGAAAATGAAATGTTGCTGACATTAAGATGGAGGAAATAGCTTTAAAGCAAGGAATACAGGCAATCTGGAAAAGGCAGGGAAGCAGATTCTCCCCTAAGGTTCCAGAAGGAACACATCCTCATCAGCATATTGATTTAAAACCAGTGAGACCCATTTTAGATCTCTTACTTCCAGAATTGTAAGCTAATTAATTTGTGATGCTTTACACAGCTACATTTGTGGTAATCTGTTACAACAGCAGTAGGAAACTAATGCAACATCCAAATTTTTGCTTATTTTTAGTTCCTATTGGGGATTGAATCATGTCCCCTCAAAATGTTTGTTCCAATCTTAATCCACATTTCTGTGGGTGTGAACCTATATGTAAGTAGGAACTTTTGTAGATGTTAAATTTTAGTTAAATTGTAGCCAAATTCAATTAGGATCAGCCTTAATCCATATGACTGGCAGCCGTAAGAAGAGAGGAAATTGGGATGCAGTCAATCAGAAAAACCCCAGGAAGAAGCCAAAGTCAGAAGAAGCCAGAGAAGAGTGAGAGATGGCAATAAGATGGAGGACTGCCAGCACCAGAATGCAGCCAGTCTTGGGAGGAAAGCATGGTCTTACTGACATCTTGATTTTGACCTTCTAGCCTTCAAAAGTGTGAGATAAAAAAAAAATGCTTGTTGTTTAAGCCAACCAATTGTGTGGTATTTTTTCATAGCAGCTCTGGAAAACTAAGATGATAGTAGAAATGCTAAGCCCCCTGTGAAGCTCTTCACAGGGGTTTAAACTTATCCTATGGATAACTGCATCAGAATGCAGTAAGTAACTTTCTGAAAAAAGATACAGAAAAAACTAATATGATTTTCCCCTTTAAATTATTTAAAGTCTGTTTCTACAAAATCTCCTTGAAAACAACAAAATTGTATTCATTTATTGCCTAGCTCCTGGAAATGTCAATGGTAGAGAGATAAGATCTACTAGGGGGAAAATCCTATCTTCTTCAATTAAGATACAAACTTGATTTACCCTATAGGACTATAAGCTTCCTGTGTATAAACTGTATATGTTATACTTCTCTATTCCCTTATAGAATCCTTCTTTAGAGTTTAACAACTTGCTTGGTACATGATTCTAGATCCATAATAATTGCTAATTTAATTCACTAATTTTAAATGCCAGTTGAATTGAAGAATATATTGCACTTCACAATTTATAAGCATATTTGAGACAGACGTTTTGAAAACCAGATCTTTCTTTTAAAAAGAATATTTAAGGCATTATGGTAAAATCTGGGATACGTAGTATTTACATTTCTTCCATGGTAAGTTGCTGGGATGAAAAAAAGGACACTTACTAAGGGGAGAACAAATATCTGTGGGAACAGTTTTAAGGTCAATGATGATTAATTCTTGAATGTATCAAAATGTATTGGTAATAAGAGTGTACATTGAGTAATTCACTATTTTAACTGTTTCCCATTTCTATTCATTTTTTGTCATATTGTATAATAACTTTTGACCAATAACTTTTCTTATATCCAGAAATATAAAATATAAATGAATTTAATCAGCATGCAGAGTGGAATCAGTAATAGATGTCTTAAGGACATTTAAAAATTGGAAATACTACAATTAAAATGTGAATGCACTATAAGTAATATTCCTGGAGTGTTATTAGAGGAAATAGAAGTTCTTTAAAATAAACAGACATTTTGGCAGTTAAATACACATGGGTTTCATCTTATGTTACTATTGGTTTGACTGAGTTAAATTTTCCAAGTAAAATAATGTCTTGGCTTATACGGTGCACCCCAAGTTCTCATTTGTTACTTCCAGTTCTTGAACATTTAAGCATCTATAAGACTTATAAGACTCTGACTGTAAAATATTGGATAGCAAAATCAGGCATGTCATCCTGGGAAAAACAAAGCAATTGAGTTCCAATCTATGAATAATATCATTTTGGTTTAAAAAATTTACACTAAAATTAATGCAATTAAAATTTTTAATATTAAACATGGCATTTCTGACTATAAGCTGGACACTACTGTATAAGTATAACCCATACACACTGTGATAAAAATGAGACATGAAAAATCTTGGCGAGATATGTGCTCATATCCAACAGATGAACAAACCAATCAAATAATTCAGTAGGAGGGACAGATGTTTTCCTTTCCTTTTCCTGATGCAACTTCCCAGCACCCAGTCATTTATAATCCTTTATAGCAGCATGCAAACAGCTGGAGCTCAAGGGAGAAGGCACAGTTTTAACCACACACAGGCCAAGATTTAAGAAAAGAAAGCATTCTGTAGATATTTGTGGTAGCTGAGATCTGGGAATGCAATTAGATGATGTGGGACTATGTTAACTAAAAAATGGCAGCAAAATGTGAAATGGAGAGTGATATTAATGCCACCAGGCAGTTTTCAAGTAGCTAGTCATCATACTTTTGCTTTAAAAATGCAGAGTTTTAAGAGAAAGACCTTAGATTGAAGTGAGATTCAGTTGTGTAGGTGTGTGTGTGTGTGTGTGCATGTGTCTTGGCTCTTCCATTAGTAATTTCGGCAGGTATGTTAAATTCTCTTGCTCTCAGGAGAGTCCTGAAAACTAATTCATAGAGTTGGGTCTTGCCAGAATTGGAGGATTTTCTAAATATAGCAGTGACCTAAGAAGCACAGCTGGTTTCCAATTATATTTGCCATCAGAAATGGAGTAGAGCTGCTGGAGAAGAAAGAGGTAAGGAGAAGAGAAGTAGTTTGTCTATGCTGCACTTTCAGCCTTTGTCTCAGAGCCTAGAGAATTGGACATACTTTCTGAGAAGGATAGAATATAGTACCCTTCCTGCTATTCTAAGATTGTTTAGTGATTGCAACTTCTAAAAATCATCAGGGCAGGAAGAAGGATTAGCGAAAGAAACTACCAATGGTCCATGCATTCTTGAAACACATATTCCTAGAGAAAGGAAATATCCAAAGAAAACCAGAAAGCATTCTAGAAGTAGTAAAATCACTCGCTTGTAACTTAAGACATTCACATTTCTGTGTGTTACAGAATGCAAGAATGGGGGCCTAGATTAATCTCCTCTAGATGCCGGTTTTTGGAGTATATTGGCATTTGACTTTTCTAGTAGCTGTTTCTTTGAAAATTAGATTCTACCAGAAAGGCTACCGAACAGTGAATGCGATTGAGGAGAAGTCCTATGTTGTGCCTGCTGTGGGTTCCCTGAGTCATTGGCAGATCCACTGAAAATGCAGATCTTGGGGCAGAGTCTGAGAGCATGCCTTTCTAACAAGCTGACAAGCCCTTGCTGGCACAGACCATATTTTGAGTAACAAGGTGTGAGTCACACAATATCTGGATGGACTCTGTTTTATGAAGAATAAACAGGTAGAAAATGGGAGTCATGGGAACAAAAATATTGTAGGATAAATGACATAATGCATGCAAAATATCAAATTTGGTTTAGGAAAAAACTGAATAAATGAATGGATGAAGAAGCGTGAAGGAAGATAGGGAAAAGGAAGAATGGATCGAGTTAGGGAGAGTAGAGAGGAAATTAAAGAGAAAAGTAACACAAAAGACCAATGCAAATCAAGTCTGGATAAAATAAAGAAAAAGACAACCTAGGAAAGGTGGACCCTCCTAAATAATCCTTCATTAAAGATTAGAACTTGTTAAAATTCTAATCTCAAAAAATAAAACTTCACAATGAGATGTTAAAACTAGAAAATGGGTCAAAAATGGAGAATGCAAAACAGAAGAAATGAATTATGAACCATAAAAATATTATTACAGATCAAATGTATAGATTAGAAGTAGTAAAGAATAAAGTGGACACAGCTGAAAATTAAAAAGTGGAAAGACTGTAGACATAAACCAGCCTGGATTTGAAATCCACCTGCGGTAGTTTGCAATGATGAACCCTAGATAAACATGTTCAGAAACTTAAACCATTCCTGTGAGTGTGAACCCATGTTAAATAGGATTAATGAGGTTAATTAATTAACCTCTTCTGTCAAGTTGTGGCCAAACCCAATATTGATGGGTCTTAATCTTATTACTAGAGTACCTTCAGAATGAATTTTAGGCGCACAAATAGAAAAGCACCTGAAGCAAGAAATTGGATGTCAATGAAATCAAGAAGAAAAGGGAGAGACCAGCAAAGGTTCCCACATGCATTGCTGTATGACAGAGGAGTCCAGGACTAAGGATCACCAGCAGCCAGACCCTTATCAGCCTTAAGGAAGAAAGCATCATCTTGATGATGCTTTGGTTTGAATTTTACCTTAGCCTCAGAAGCCTGAGCCAATAAATTCCCTTTGTTTAAATCAACCCATTGACTGGTATTTGCTTGAGCAGTTAAGGAAACTAAAACACCACCTCAGCCATTAATAAGTCATGTGATCTTGGCCAGTATTCAACTTCTCCATCTCCTTACCTAAATAATGGAGATTAGCAGAGTAACTTCTTAATGGGGTTTTATGGGGTTTTAAAATAGAGAATCCCAGCAAAATATTTAAAACAAGAAAAAGAACATTAAGTTGGACCATGTCACTCCTTTGCTCATGAATTTCTGTGGTTTCTCATTTCCCTCACAGTAAAAGGTAGATCCCAGGATCCTACATGATCCTGCCTGTGCTACTTCTCTGGACTTTTCCCCTATTACTCTTGCTCTGGTTCAGTCTCCTTTACCACACTGCTTTCTTTGCACATCCTGATTTCACAGTCAGTTCACAGTCTGTTCCCTCTGCCCGAAGCTCACTTCTGTGGCCCACATGGCTTACTCACTCGTCTACTTCATGACTTTACACATATTTGTCTTCTCATTGATGGCCACTCCATCTAAAACCACAATTAACTACAGCTACCGAAATTCTCCATCTTTCCCACCTTTGTCCTGAAAGCACTCTGCATCACTTTTCTTTTTTGTCATG
The DNA here is from genome assembly GCF_023851605.1 of Tamandua tetradactyla. NCBI lineage: Eukaryota > Metazoa > Chordata > Mammalia > Pilosa > Myrmecophagidae > Tamandua > Tamandua tetradactyla. The sequence continues at coordinate 19,158,722 of NC_135345.1, forward strand.
GACAGGCTCCAGCAATCAAATCTGGGTCTCCAGCTCATCAGGCAAGAATTCTTGCCACCGAACCACCATTGCATCGCCCTCTGCATCACTTTTAACTTGCTGTGTTAGCATCACCATGCACACATACTGACAGCATCTGAGACTCCATGGAAGTTTGTTGAATGAATGACTCTTATGCATAACATTTTTTTAAAGATTTAAAATAGGATAAAATTTTGTGACACACACATGCGTACAGCCACATCTATTGATGATAATTATGTGTCTCTTATTTATCTAGTATATTTCATTTAATTACAATAGCCATTCTGAGATAGAGCTTATTGACATCATTTTTCATATTTACAAAGAGCCTCAAAAAAAGTTAAATAATATGAACCCAGTCACACAGATAGTGATTTGTAGAATTGGGTCTGTGCATTTCCAGCCCATTCTGCCTATCATTATGTTTTAATTAATATACATGTTTGTGTTTCATGTAAAGATGAATTAATACTTCCACTCTGACTCTGTAAATTGTCAACTAGTTCACCCAAATACCATACACCCATTTTGGAATGTACTTTGCTCATTTCCTGGCCTTGTTTTTGTTCATCTGAGCTCTTGACCGGAGGTTTTCCCACATGCTTATAACTTTAGAGCCTTATTTTCAAGAGAAATGATTGCAAAATAAAATTTAAAAGTTAGCTTATTTTGTAATTGCTTAGATCTCATATACTTGTTTTTTGTATGGGAAGAGTACATTATAAAACAGTAATTGATATATTATGTCAAATATCTAAAACAGTCGTTTAATAGAAATATATTATATTTAGATCCATTTTTTTCAAGTTTGTTAGAACTCTTGCCCTCCTCACTCTGATTTGTCTCTGGCCTGTGCTCACTGACATGACAGAGTTAATGACCATGTGTCAGTATTCCAAGAGCCTCCGTTTAACACAAAAGTGCTGTTCCTCGGGACTCCGGTTCCTGTTCATCCACTGACCTTTCCCCTGGAAACATTCATCACCAGTGACACTGACCGATGAGCAGCATGATCCCCTGACCTCCAGTTTATTAATGTTGATGGTCTTAGCACTCTTCATAGTCCACAGGCTCCACACAGCAGCCCGTGATCATGAGTGGGTCCTTACTTCCCTGAAACACTTTCTATGTCCTCATTGCATGACATGTGCCACTTGCTCCCCAGTCAAGTATGAGTGTCACTTTTTTCACATCCTGCTTTTAAAATCTTCAGACTCCTCCCCTCTCCCACTGACTTTTCCTAGAAACTTAATTTCCTATAGTTGGTCCCTCTCAGGGGGTCACCCCCCGACATAAGGGGCACTCTTCCTGAAAGAATATGCTCACCAACTGGGTAATGAATTCTACATCAGTAATAAAGAAACAACTCAACCCTCCGAGGCCCCTTCCATCTTCAATTTACAATATTCACTTTCATGGTACATATCCCTTCCTTAGAGGTTGCAGTAACTCATGCTGCTCATAAAAATACTACTTCTATTAATAGAAACAATGATAATTATTGATGATTTACTACTTTTCAAAAAAAAGAAGGAAAGTAAAAAGGGACAAGGTTAATATTGATATTTATAATAATTAAAAAAAAATTTGAATACTTACCATATGCCAGACTTAGTACAATAGGTATTATCTTATTAAATTCTTCTATATTTAGTTTGAAATTGAGGAAACTGAGGCACAGTAAAGTTACCAGTAAGTAAAAAGCATCTGTGGCCAAATGATTGGTCAGTGGTGGAACATGGATTTTGTTAAAGATTTGGTAATTATTTCAGGTTGGCTAAGCTACAGCTACCAAATCTGTTTCAAAGAGGAATGAATAGTGACTGTAATAATAATAATGATTATAAAGCAATATTAATAATAAAAGCTGCCATATATTGTGCCAGGCAATGTTTTATGTAATTTACATGCAGAATACTGCTTGATTTAATTCTTACAGTAGAAGAACATGGTCATTATCATCATGCTTCTATTATAGTGGAGAGGTGAAAGATTTTTTCTGAGACAAGAGCTATTACCTGCAGTGTTATAATTATAGGCAAGTACTTTAGTATCAGGGTGCTTGGTTTAGTGTTATGTGGACATCTAGAGCATGGATTATCACAAGGAGGAAACCTTTACCAACTGCAGCAGGTGATGGGTGGTTTCATGAAAGTCTCATTACAAGTAGGTATGTCATTGCCTCATCCTCTCCTTAAATTGACTACAGATTTCTTGACAGCAAGTGCTCTGTGTTATCTGAATATCTAGTCTCAAACATTCTCTTAAGAAGTGTTTGTTGGGTTGAATGGACTGAAGTAATGGAAGCGTAGAGAAGTAGAATGAATTGCAGGGTCTCCAAGAAAGCTGCTGTGTTGCTAGAACCCAATGCCCTAATTCATATTCCAATGCTGTCTTAGTGTCCTTTTCCTAAAGCAAATACCATGCAGCGGATTGGCTTAAACAATGGGAATGTATAGGCTCAGGGACTTCAGGTCAGGAGAATTCCAGAATCAATACTTTCTTCTTAAAGACTGGCATTCTGGGGCTGGCTGTCAGTAATTCTTGGCCCTTGGTTCCTCAGTCATGTGGAAATGCATATGGCGACCTCTCCTGACCCTTTCCTTTCTCTTCTGGATTCTGTTGACTTTCAGCTTCTGACTGTTCTCTCTGGTTTTTGTATCTGACATTCACTGTGCTTATAAAGGATTCCAGTAATCCAGACCAAAGTACAACCTGATTTATTTGGGACACCTGTTAACCAAAGTAAGGAGATATTATTTACAATGAGTACATACTCACAGAAATTGATTAAATTTAAGAATATGTTTTTTTTTTTGTCATACATAGCTCCAAACCAACACAATTTCACCAACTATGGTTAAGTTTTGCCCAATTTACAGATAGAGAATTAAAGCAAATAGTAAAAGCACCTATATGGTACCTTTTTATCAGAAAACTGGAATATCATCTCTTAATTTTTCCATTCACATCTTCACTTTACTATTTATCTATAATTAATTATTGGGCATGTTATTTATCCATCAGATACTTATCATTTTTTTGTGTCTAGTTTTTCTCTTCCTTCATAATGCTTTGTCATAACTCATACATGAAGAAAAATATTAAAAAAATAATTCATCTATTTTGTATAAACTTAGATTATTTGTGTTTAAGTCTTGACAAAAAATAAATCTCAGATGTACCGTATAATTTTGAAAAGACAATTTCCCCTTAAATTTTTTTTTTATTTGTAATATATGAAATAGATAAGGTTTTCAGGTATTCCAAAGAAGCTTGTGGTCACTTGGGGTCACTTGAGGCTTTATATCACATTGTTTTACATCCCCCAAGATAATTTCATTATATCAAGAACTCTAGAAAGAGTGATTTATTAATGGATGTCTTGTTTTATCTTCATCCATTATAAAGTATAAATGTTTTGTCTTAATAGATCTTAATCATTTTACATACTAGAATATGGAAACAAATTCACATTGACAAACCTCATTTTCCTTGATCTCACAGTGTTGTGAGATTTATTTCTGTTCTTAATATGTATTTTGCTTACCTTGATCTTTTCATTTCATAGTCCTGACAACCAGTTGCATCATCTAATAGCAATACATTTATGATGTCTCAATAACATTTCAAAGTGTTTCTTCCTTAAGACCTGCCTTAACAATTAATCCATGCATTTAATTAAAGAATCTTACTTAGAATCTGCCTGCACATATATTGGACAGATTCAATATTTCATTTTTCCAGGCCCACATCTTGATACTCTGTAGGGGACAATTTGACTCATATTTAGCCCTAATCCAATAGAATGGCTTTGATTACCAATGATTATACATCGTACAGAGACCATTTGAATTAAATGATAGTCTCCTTCTAAAGATCATATGACATAGAACATGAATGGGACTCGTCCACTGTTGGATATTTATTGAGCACAATATGTAGAGGTATTCTGCGAGGTATGGGAGATGCAATCATGGTTAACACCCTCTTTACCACAGAGAATGTATAGTCCAACCAGGAGACAAATAAATGTACAGAAAGGTATAACACTAAGGAAAAATTGGTTAAATACAGTTGGCATCTTAGCCAGACTTTGGGATTGAGGAGGGCTACCCTGAGAATGTAAAACCTAAACCAAGTTATCAATAGTGTTTAAGCATTAGCTAGGTGAGAAAAGAGAGAGAGGACTTTAATCCAAGATGAGAAAATTATGTGGAGAAGTTAGGCAAGAGAGAGCTCAACATTTCAAGGGAATTTTGAGTCAGCATGAAGGGACTGGAGCAAAATGGTGAAGAATTTGTGTTTGAAGATTAACAATGAAGAGGAAAGGATTATTCAGGCTTTATTGGGGTATGGTTCCAAGGACAATAATATACTATGGAGGGTTAAGATTAGAAAGTGACTCATGGGATTGATTTGGATTAATATTTCAGCAATTTAATTTTTAAGCAGAATATTACTATCACTAAACTTTTTTTGTGCAATATAGTAGTGAAAAACCATAGGCATTCAGGATTTTTTCTCTAATATATATATATATTTTTTTAGGTGAACACTTCAATGTTTACTCACATCCTTTGTTTTCTGTTTTAAGAGTCAAAGTTGCCCAAATTAAATCTTTTGTTAATGTTACTACACATGCCTAAAATAGAGGGGCTTTTAAAACCAGAAGGGAAGAAAACAGAGACAATAATCAAATTAGTCTCCAGCTCCAAAAAAAAAAATGAATTTAAGAATAAAACTATTGATGTCATATTGAGAACAAACCAAAATACATGCACTGCTCTTCTCTCTGCACCGCAGGCTCCACCCCACCCACCACCAACAAACGAGAAACACAGCTAAAGCCCAATGTGTTGACTCCTGCTCCAGAGCTGGTCCTTACCCCAGGCTTGACAGTCAGTCTCCTCTACCCAGTGGGATGCAGCATCAAGAGTGTTTTGGACTGCTGTATGATTCCCCATGGCTGCTGGGGTGTGGGGGGATTCTTGGAATCTTTTTAAGGCTTGTTTGCTTAGCTCCTCACCAGCCATCTTCCTAGCACTTCTTTTCCCTGGGCAGGAGCTCCCATCAGCTGCAAGCTGTAAACTGTTCTTCTTTTCTTGATTCTCTGTCCCACTCTCATTGTCACCAATTTTTTCTAATTTTTGTTTACTATCAGTAAGTGAGGACAAAAATAGGAAAAACATATGTATCTGTCCTAGAACCTAAGAATGAATATATAGTAGAAAGAAAGAGCAATTTATGACTGCTAATACATATCAGACCATATTAATTTATTTATTCAGCAAATATTAACAGAATGCCCACAAAGCACTAGATGTGATGCTAAGTGAGCTTTCAGGGCTGCACAAAGTAGATATGAAAAGCATTCTCACAGCAGACCCCTACATGCAATCTCTCTCTTAGATGGGGAAAGCTTCCTGGAAGGGAGGTAAAACAGTCACAATGTCAATTTCCACTAGTACCATGAAAGGTAACATAAATACATGAAGAAAGCCAGGTACGATCAATATAATGAATGTATAATGATATTGATGTTTGAAGCATTGTTCAAACCAAATAAAAAGTACAAACATGCTCATGACTTGAGGTCCAAGTCCACTTGGCTTATATTTCATATACTATTTTATATACCAGGATGTTAATACAATAATTTAATAATTAAAAAGTGAAGAAAATATAATCTAGAAATAGTGTGCCATAGTTGAAACGCTCCTGCTCTGATTGCTGGGATGTTGGCTAAGAGTGTGTTGATGACCCTATTTTCTAGCCTCAACCAACTTGCTTCTCCTCAGACTGTAAGACACCCTTTGTTTTGTTCCTTTTGTCAGTAGCATTTGCCCTTCACTTTTCTTTCCTCTCTATACTCTGTATGCTTTTGTTATAGCTTATATAAAGCTCTCTCATGGAAGGTATAAACTCACTTATAAATTACCAATAATGACTTTTCTGCTCAGGGAGAATTACTAATAGGTATGAAATTTTTAAGTTAATGCAGCAGTATTTTAAGCATGTGAGTAAATAAGGGGGTAGATTTCAAGGGGTTTGGTCTCCATTATTTGTCTTAATTTGCTAGAGCTGCTATGACAACTATAATACAAGGGGTTGACTGAAACAACAAGATTTTATTGGCTCACAATTGTAGAGGCCAGAAGTCCCCAATCAAGCCATCAGCATGGCCATGCTTTATTTTGGAGTCTCTGGCTTTCTGATAATGGATTACTGCAATCTTCGACGTTCCTTAACTTACATCTCTACCTCTGTTACATGACAATATCCTTGGTCTCTTTCTGGTCCTTTTCTTTCTCTGACATCCAGCTGATCCTTATAAGGCCTCCAGTAATAGGGGTTAAGACCCATCTTGATTTAACTGAACATACCTATAAATGATCTTTAAAGATTCTACTCACAAATGCGCACACACCCTGACTCATCATATTCAAAATTACTATTTGCAAATGGTTTTATATTGACAGGAATGTGGATTAAGATTAAGAACATTTTTTTGTTGGGGTGTATGATTGAATCAGCCACACTACTGAACCTGAAATCATTGTAGCATTCAAGTGGTTTACACAAGACTGGCTATCCTCAATTCCTGGTTAGACCATCCTTCCATACTCAGTCTTCAGATGGAAGAACAGAAACATTTTGTTAGGCCAAGAAGTGAGCTTGGGCCGTCAGCTTCCATTCCATGCTCCTATGCCCATGCCATGTGACTTGCCTCGCTCCCTCCATAAGCACTGCTGGTTGCAGCTTACTTGATGCTTATGTGATGTTTGGTGCTGCTGACCACAATCTGGGACCCTGATCATCACAGTTCAGGTGTCATCTCTGCTCTGCTGCTTTGGACTGCCAAAGCAGATGTTTTGTTTCTCTCCTTAGACATCTTCACCCATGTCTGCTTTTATATTTGTTGTTGATGGAAAAGGATAGTAAAACAGAATGTAGACCTTTTGATGAAAAATATCATACAGTTTGTATATTGCTTGGGGCTACACTGACTCAGTTAAGGTTAAAATTCCATACTACTCATCTCAATAACTTGTATTTTCCAGAAATGACTAACAGTGCCATGAAATCATATTCATGAATATTCAACATTTTTGCATTTGTAATACCCAATTATAGTTTATTGATTTCTCAACATTTTCATCATCACAAAATTGTTGCCTGAAATTTACATGCACTTTAAAGTAAGGTGAAGTTGTTTTTTTCTCAGAATTATAGCATCCTTTGGATAAAATAAAAGACATCGAATTCTGTCTCACAGTCTAACCACTAATGCCAATAGTGATAGAGGACAGGTCTTAAACAAATGGGCGTTGTGGTTTTCCTTGCTAAGAAAAAAAATGCAGCTTATAAAACAACAATAAGAACATGAAAGCATAATTATTTCCGTCTAAATGTCTTTTTCTCTCATTTCTCCCTTTATTTTCCAATAGAATATTATATTTCTGTACTATCATGAAGAAGTGCATGATAATATGTACGATATAATATTGCTTTCATGCTCATGTTACCCTGAACTGATTAACTTTCAAATGTGAAATCTTGTGCATATGGCAGGTATTGCCACAATTACTGGAGTATTTTTATCCTTCTAGAGTCATAAAAGGATTGTTCTTGCTGCTGTTTAGTTAGGAGTGACCATGGGATTATTTTGGCTAGTGAGATGTAGGTGAAAATGAAATGTATCGCTTCCGCGCCAGAGTATTTAATTGCAAGTGTGAGATTCTATAGCATTATCTTTCCCTGCTGTGGATGTTACAGAGACCTAGGTGGGAAATGCAGTAGCAATCAGGATGTCCCTGAGGGGGTATGACACATGGATCCTCCCTATCAATCTACATTAAACGAAGAGAATAAGCAAAGATACAAATCTTTATTTTATCATTTTGTTGCTGTTTCTTTTCTTCCTCCTCTTTTTTTTTTTTTTTTTTTTTTTTGCTTTGTGTGTGTTTTAATGAATGAGAATTTTTTTTATATTGTTTAGGCTTTTCTGACAGATATTTGATCTTTCTCATGTTTAATTCCACCACAATACAACACTTTCCTCAGTGCTTGCATGTGCTCAACATTCAAAACATATTTTGAATTGAAATTTATTTCTCACATTTTGCCATTGTTTCTTTATTCATTGAGTTATATGCAATTCTAAATTCTAGACCAGTTATTTCAAAAGCTTTAAGAGTATTATCAGTATTCAAAGGATTGCGTTTTAATACCATAGACTATATTTTCATTTCTTTTATAATGTAGGCACCTGGAATTCTTAGACTGGGTGAGCATATTACCCATGAATAATAATAATAATAAATAATAATAATTAGTATTATTATTTTCTTGTCACGGTATCTGAAAGTGCATCTAATGCTTCAGGTTTTCTTTTTGGAATCTAGAATTGTGGCATTCTATTCAAAAATGGAAAAGCAAAGAAAAAGGCACTATTTCAAATTAAAATACTCAGCTGTTCATAACATATCCGATATGCTTATTAGATATTAAAATATTCTACAGTAAAATTCAACCTAATTTAATAAAACACGATGAAGTCTGTCCTCCAAAATTCTCTGGATCACAAAGTGCTGTAAGTGTTAATCATATCAAAGCTAAGAAAAACTCCATTTGTGTGCATAGAAATGCAGGATGTATATGTGCATTTAAAATAATATTGATGAATTTAGGTAATCAAATACTCAAACTAGACCTCTATATGTTGCATGTGGGAGGTAAGGTCTCTCTAACTGAAACACTGTGTATGATCACCAAATTCACAATCCTGTAGGGATAATATTTATTATCATAAAAAGTACCATAGCATTTGAAATCTGAGGTTGAACATTTACTACAGGGTTTATGAGAAAACTATGAATCTCAAGTGAATTCACTACATGAGAAGAGTGAATTTATTATCAAGGGCATGAAAAGAATCAGTCTCCTGAATGCTTAATACACTCTGTTAAAGCATCATAATAAACTGTTCACCTCATCTGTGCACTGTTCCAAAGTCCACAAGGCAAGACATGTCTAACTTGTAAATTGCAGTCTATTTTAAGACCTTGCCAAAAAAGTGAATACTTCGCATGTATTCATTACGAAAAAATCTGTCATAGAATAAGCAACATTTTGCTGCTGACTTTTCAGATATTTGGAAGGAATGGATTCCTATTAATTTCTAATGTAATGGGTTTGTCTCAATATGCAAAGTTATGCCACATACAAAGTCTACTCAATCTTGAAAGAGCATAACGTATCAGAGATAAATTGGTGGGAAGAGTTGATAATTGTTCAAAGCATCTTCGGGGGGGCAGGCCACGGTGGCTCAGCAGGCATAGTTCTCCCCTGCCATGGCAAAGACCTGGGTTTGATTCCCTCGGGTCTGCCCATGCAGAAACAAAACAAAAACAAAGCATCTTAGGGGATACAAAATATATTCAAGATAGTTCAGAAATGCTATAGGGTTTACTCCATGATGTGCTGGCTTTGAAAAATATAACTGCCTCAAAACCTATTCCCAGAAAAGGTCAATGAAATTAAACTGACAATATCATGAGATCTTTGATAGAATCTAATTAACACCAGGTTCATATTCTGAAAAACATTTTGTGAGACTGACAAAGAATAGAATGGGAACAGATGATACTTGGGAAAGGTCCTTTCTCCCCTAATATTTATGGATAATTTCCATTGTAGGCAATTAGAACTTCATACATGGTACAGTGAAAGAATAGGCCAGAACATATTTTTCCCCCTATAAAAGCACTGCTTCAGCAGCAGTGGAACAGACTGCTGAGGTCAGAGGGGTCCCAGAGCTAGACGGTGTTTGTGAAGCCAGGGAACAGGTTTTAGTGTGACAAAAATTCCCTGTGGCCAAATAATGGAAACAGAAGGAAATTATTCTGATGAATATCAAACATGTTGGGCTTATTTACTCCTTATCATAAAGTAGGTTTTCATTTTAATGCAAGTAGCTTTGGGGCATGTATTTTTCCCAGTGAATAATACATAAGAAAGTATTGAAGTCAGGCAAGTCCTAAGAATGGCAAAAGGTAAAATGACCACCCAAGCTGTGAGCTTTCCATTGAACGGTGCTCCTGAGTAAATGGAAATCAGAAGATGAGCAAACCAAAAATGTTTATGGATATTTTTATACAGGTATCAGATGACATTATTTTGGTCTCTGTGTTAGAAAGAACCAAGCATGGCTTTGCCTTCAGAAATTGTTATATTTCAACAAAAAAGGAAAATGAAATGAAAGCAGGTGGCAATGCTTTCAGAAGGAAGAAGCAATGCCCACTCATCTCTGATTCACATGGCCCAAGCTTACCAGGCTTACCTATTAAGTGTTATTAATTCTATCATTATAGTTCTGAGAGTTGGCTGCAATCATTGTTTCGCATGCCTTCTTCTCCCTTCATACAGTGATCTTTCAGAGCAGAATCTTTGTTTTATCTTTGAATGCCCAGAACTGGTGCAATGACTAATACCTTCAAATGGTGTTGATGAGTCCAAGTGGATTAAATATATCTAATCATTTGATTTCAGGGTTTTGATAGATGGCAATGAAAATACAGAGAGTGTTACAGTGTCTTGAATCCTACATTCTTTCTCACTTTGCACTGTTTTGAAAGAGTCCTCAAAGAAGCAGCAGGGGAAGCAGAGTTTACTTATCAGCTCAAGGATAAGCAGTCATAATATAATAAATGAGTTTTGATGTTAAAAAATGTAAGATACAAGAAAGATGGGGAGGATATATTTTAGAATGTAGTTGATGAGGGAAAATGAATGGTGATAAAGCCTCATATTTCAGAGTAGGAATCCATAGATAATGCCTAAAATTGAAAGGCCAGAGGTAGCAATATAATATCATTAAAAGGCCTATGCCTTAGTTTGCCATGGTTGCTATTACAACCCAGTGGTTGAGTTAAACAATCTGAATTTCCTATCTTACACCTTTGGAGGCTAAAAGCCTAAAATTAAGGTCTTACCAAGCCTTGCCTTCTGGTGCTGATTTATAGCAATTCTTGAGTTTCTTCGGCTTGCATCTCTGCTTCTGTCTCATGGCTTCTGCTTCTGGATTCTATTTCTTCTGTTCAGTCATCTGTGTCTCTTTCTAGACTTCCTCTCCTTGTAAAGTACTTCAACCACATGGATTAAGGTTCATCATGATTCAGTTTGGCCTTAGGGTCCTCAAAGATGCTATTCGAAAATGAGTCCACATGTTAGCTAATAATGCCTTCAAAGGTTCCATTCACAAATGAGGTCACACCCACAGTTGTATGGATTAAGATTTGAACATATCTTTTGTGGGGGCATGATTCAATCGTCAATAGTATGGAAGCACATCCCAGAATAAATGTACGAAAAGAGTTGAAATTGTTACCTCTGGTAGAAGGGAAATGGGAGGAATATGGCTTGGAATTTCAGTTTGCCTCAAAAAAGTGTTGTTATATATGTGCATGCATGATATTAATAAACATTTCTTTAAACTATATAAATCAAAAGTCAGGAAGGTGAAGGTGTCTCTGAAATGGACTATTAGACTTCTTATATCATATACTGAGGACCTCAGGTCATGTCTCTGCAGAGAAAAAAGGGGGAAGTATTGATGATGTTTGCAACAAGTTTAAGTTATATGTCTTCCTCTTGGCTGTGAAATGAAAACAATGCATATAAAAGCATAAATATATACTAATATATATATATATGTAAATTCATAGTAGCACTATAAGTGTTGCAGCAAGAATTAAGTAAAAAAGAACTTCGTATTATAAAGTTATATAAAAAGTGGAGCAAATAGAACTCCCATGAAAATATCCACATAAAGACATTTCCAACAGCCCATGAAAACTATTTATAAGAGCTTAAGTGTGATATCCAAGGAGAAGTGACATGAGAGAGAACTTTGAGCTAGGACCCAGACTTTGCATTCAGTCATTAAAATATGAGAAGTTTAAGCTATGCCAAATGAAGAAGAGATTGAAGTTTGAATAAAAACTGAAGATGTATTTTCAATTATAATTAAATGTATATGTATCATTTATTTAGTAAAACTATGTAAAGGTCTGTGATACCACTCTCAAAATTCTAGTCTGTGATTCTAGTCTGTGATACCACTCTCAAAATTATCAAATTTGAAAATTCATTCACTATATTCAAATTAAACACCTGACCAGAATCGATTTCAACTTAACATTTATGGTTATGGACTTAGCAGAGAGCATCTTTGATTAGGTCTCTAGGACATCATATATATAATAGAATTGGCCAAAAATCAGAGATATTCTGATTAGACAAAGGTAGAAACATCAATCTAAAAACTTTCATTAAATATCTTGCATTTTATTCACCAGAAGGGCCTATAGTACCTTAGCTTATGCCCACATTTTGCACATTTATTTTCCAAGTTTGCTTATCTATTTTTTTAACTCTCAATATCAAAACTCAATTTGTATTTAAGTAGGAAATAGAATTGCTATAGTTAAACAAACTAAGGACATGCAGGCCTGTGAGGTGGCAGACTAGGGGTAGGAAGTCCTGGGATGTTGTGTTGGGGCAAATCATTTGCTGCATACTTAGTAGCATAGAATCTTCTAAATGTGGCCTCTACACGAAACCAAAGCAATGTGCTAACCTTGAGAGAAATAATGTATGTAATGCCTTTTAGAAGATTCTTCATCTAAGATAGTTTTACAAATTTCTAACACTTGGAAATGCACATTCAGCTATTGGGATAATTCACTATGCAAAACTCTTCATTCCCTGGCAGTGCTGGATGCATGAGGTGTTGCTGTGTATGCAGTTGCTCTTGGTTAGAACACCTCCTCAGCACTTCACTACCCAAATGTTAGGGAATTTATATGCAGAGAAAGCAGAAATCAGCCAAAGGTCTTGGCACTTATGAGGTGCAAATGAAAGGGAATCATAAAGCATACCCATATTTCTCAGAGAAATCATGCCTTGGCTAGAAAGCAGAAATGTCATGGTTACTGAAATTTTGCTCCTGTGTTAGTGCTAAATTATTAACACATGATTAGGGAAAATTTTAAATGAAAGATAAAAACTTATCTTAGTATGGATCTTGGTTTGCTAAGGCTATGAGAAACATGGGTGTACACATTTACATTTTGTGGTTTTAACTCTCATTTTCTCCAGAAAGTCATTAATTGCCACAGACATTTCACGAAGGAAAAAAAAAATGATTTCTGACCTTCAATCCCCTGGGGTGAATGTAACCAAATTAAAAAAGTAGACTAGGTTAATGTTTAAAAATATTACCCAAAGTCTTTTTTTTTCATTTTAAATAATGTATGTGTCCTCCCTAGAATTCTCCTGCAAATATGAGTAGGCCAAAAGGATGATATTTATTGCCATAGATAAGAAGAGAGAAGATACTGCCTAGAAAAAACTAAATACATGAACTAAATCAAACCTTCTTTGAACTTTGAACCAGATGCCTCTGGTCAGATCCTATGGAAACAGATGTTGAGATAGAGTTTAGAATGTGAAAAATTTACTAGGGATTTACGCCTGTGGAATGGATTGGGAGGAAGCAAGCTTGGGAAGAAAGAACAGTGGAATTTTCATGCAGGTTTGAGAAAGCCGTAGTTAGTTCATCTCTTAGAGAGCTGCGGACATAAAGACTCCACAGTGGTCTGTATTCTGGCCAACCCACGAGCGTGAGCTAGTTCCCTCCAGCCATGGTTGCTGTTGAAAGCTGGCACTACTAGTCCTATCTTGAAAGAGAATCTGGCACTGCATCACCAAGTCCATCCACTAGACTTTTATAAAACCTTGATATCAAATCAAAGAAGCAGAATTTCTTGGATATCCTAGCACCTAAAGTTGGTTTTTCATATGTGAAGAGCCTGAATTTAGAGGATTCATCTTAAAGTAAATCAAATAGCTGGAAGAAATGTAAGCTTTAAAGTGAAGAAATATAAGCTTTAAAGTGAAGAAATGTCCCACACCACTTAGAGAAAATGTACTTCCAAGACTGGTCAGCATAGTTGAGGTGGGGAGAGAGAAAGGAGAGAAAGGACTTAACCATGATATTCTCTTGCTGAAAAAGTAAGTTTTAGGAAAACGTCCCAAAATTCCAGTGATCGTTCTCTGCTTCCTGAGCATAGTCTGACCATTATGTCAGCTTCTAGGAGAAGTCCACTTTCTAAAGTTTGGAAGTAGTAGAATTTCAATAGCTTGGGAAAAGGTGTTAAATTTGGCCCCAAGTGTTTCTTCACAGAGAGGTACACTCTCAAGCCTGATATGGTAAAAGAAGATGAGATTTCTTTAATCCCAAGAGTAAGGAATCCGAAATTTTATTAGAACAGTGGATTAAAATTGACCTGTGGGTCAGAAAAAGGCCACTCACCCAAGCAGAGGTAAGATCCACAGCCATATTAGCACATTTTCTAAAAGATCAAGAGAATTTCTATTCCTCAGCCAATACTGCAGTCATATCTTTACAGATTCAGAAAGGCATAGTTACAAAACAGAATTCAGGGAGAATAGAAGCTGAGGTTCAGACAAAGGATAATGAGAAACCCCTGACTAGATCCAGAAAACATTCCCACAGTGCTATGCAGATACATAAACACAAAGTTATTTGTATAACATCCCAGCTCTCAGATACCATTTTGAGAATAAGTAATAGAAGAGCAGTCTTCAGAAGGGGGCAAAATTTAGAAAGAACTTAAATTTGTTTAAATAAGAGGAGATAAGACTTTAAATTGCACAAAAATGACATTATCCAAACATTTTCAGTGGGTTGGGGAGTAGAGTTTGATATCCAATATGGTAGCTATTAGTTACATGTGGCTAGTTAAATTAAAGTTAAATTGAAGTCAAATAATTAAAGTTAAATAAAATTAAGTAAATAAACTAAAGTTATAAATTTAGTTCCTCTTTTGCTCTAGCCACATTTCCAGTACCCAGTTGTCACATGTGGCTATTAACTGCTGTTTTGGACAGTGTGAATATGGAACCCTTTTGTCATCACAGAGTGCTTCATTTGGCAGTGCTACTTGAAAAAAATATAAGATGAGTTGTGAAATTATTTTTTTTTTAATTTTGTGCATCTGAATTGTGATGTATATCTTTCAATCATGCCACATGAAGAACCAATTCTTCAATCCTATTTAGAGGTAGGAAGGAAATAAACTATACACAAAAGAGAGTTTTGTTTGAAAAATAGATCCTAGTGAACCCAATTTTGTCACTTTGCATGAAAATATTATATTCAGGCTCCCTTTTATTTTTATTAACTTTTGTTCTTTTTTATATATCAGGCATCTGAAAAGCTTTAATTGAGTCTGTGTCTTCCATGAAGCCCTCCATAACTTTACGAATGCTCAATAAGTATTATCCATTATCTTTCCAAACCCCAGGTAATAACAGTGGTATTTAAGTGTATTCATTCCAGAATTAGAGGACCAAAGTGTGTTTTTTCACTTGACCATCTGCTACATTTTAGTGGGAGATTTGCCTAAATTCTATTTTCCTAAGTTTCGTCATCTTTAAAATAGGGGTAAGTCATTTGTCTCATTTAGGTTGTTGGGAGGGTTAAATGCACTAGAAAAAGAAAAAAAATACTTAGAAGGATGCAAGGCATATAATAATTGCTTACTTAATGTATGGTTAATGTAAATATACCTGATCTAAAGTTCTTATATTATAAGCTATAGTAATGCATTTAATATATTAGAGATTTTCCCCAAGATATAAAGGACATTAGAAAGTAACTATTCTAAAGCCCTTATTTTTTAAATTGAAGCCCGAAATTCATATAACATAAGACTGACCGTTTGTAAGTGTGTAACTAAGTGGCATTTAATACATTTACAACGTTGTGCAACCATTATTTTTATCTAGTTCTGAAACATTTTCCTTGCCCTAAAAGAAGTCCCCTGTGATGGCTCAATTCATGTATTAACTTGTCTAGGTTATGATGTCCAGTTGTTTGGTCAAGCAAGCACTAGCTTGATTGTTACTGTGAAGATATTTGATGGATTTATATCAGTAACTTGATGGAATCTAAGGCTGATTCCATCTATAATCAACAAAGGAAATTGCCTTCAAGAATAAGAAAAGCTTCACCCAATAAGTTGAAGACCTTAAAGGGAAAAGTGATGCTTTCAACAGTAAGGAAGAATAATTTCCATTTTTACTTCTGCCAGCCAGCTTCTCCTGGGGAATTCATTAAAAAAAAAAAACTTCATTGGGGTTCCCAGCTTGTAGCCTGCTGTATGGACTTTGAACTTGCCAATTCCCACAGTTCCATGAGCCAATTCTTATAATAAATCTCATAATATTTATATATTCTGTTTCCCTTGAGAACCCTGACTAATAAACCCCCATGAACGTTAAAAGCAGTCATTCTCCCTTACCTCCTTTTCCCAGGCCATGGAATCCACCTATTTACTTTCTGGCTTTATTTTGGATATTTTATATAAATGAAATCATATATGTGATCTTTTTGTGCCTCCTTTCACTTAACAAAATGATTTTAAGTTTCATCCACAATGTATCAATACTTCATTTCTTTTTATGTCTGAATAATATTCTCTCGTATGTATATGCCGCATTTTGTTTATCCACTCATCCTTTAATGGATATTTGAGAAATTTCATCTTTTAACTATTGTGAATACTGCTATCAACATTCATGGACAGGTGTTTTCAAACTTTTTCAGTTCTTTGGGGGTATATACATAGGTGTGGAATTGATGGTTCACATGGTAAGTCTATGTTTAACTTTCTGTAGTACAACCAAGCTGTTTTCCACAGGACCTCAGTAGAACCTTGAGAAGCTGCAGGAACTGAAGACACATTGATTGCAGCCTGAGAGAGATTCTGAGCCAGAAATACCCAGCTAAGCTGCTTCTGGATCCCTGACCGCAGAAACTCTAGTTTACAGCCACTAATTTTGGAGTAATTGCTAACAGGTATAGATAACTGATAGAGTAAATATATGTTTAATTTTAATGAATATTGACAATAACTTTTTTGTGGGGGTGGTGCCTGGTCCAGGAATCAAACCCGGGTCTCCTTCATGGAAGGGGGTCATTCTATCACTGAACCACCCATGCACCCCTAACAATAACTTCTTAAAGTGTTTGCATCATTTTACCCTTTCATCAGCAATGTATGAAAGTTTGGTTGTTGTATGTCTTTAAAAACAGTTAGCATTGCCATTCTTTTTAAATTAAACCATTCTTATGAGTGCATTTTCCTGAAGATTAACAGTCTTGTACTCCTCCTTTTATGCTTATTGAGAATGTAGATGTCCTCTTTTATGAAGTTACTATAGAAATCGATTGCCTATAGTAACACTAGTTTCCTTTTTTTCTTCTAATTGATCTATAGGATTTTATATATCATGGATCTGTGTCATTTGTTTGATATCTGTTTTCAAAATTTTCCACTGTCTGTGACTTCCCAATCACTTTCCTAATGGCTTCCTTTGGCGAAAACAATATTAACTTCAATAACTGAATTATCTACTTTGCATTTTGGGTATTTTTGTCTATCATTTGACCATCACTAATTTGTCTTAATTACTGTAACCTTGCAGTAAGTCTTAGTTTTAATAGTCCACCTTTGAAATTTTATTTTTATTTAAGGAAATCTTAAGCATTGTTGGTGATTTGAATTTCCATATAAATTTTAGAATCAGTTAGCTAATCATCTTACTTTCCTAGGGCTACCAACAGAAATTGTTGACTCATAGTCTACAATGAGGCTAGAAATCTGAAATCAAAGTGTTGGCAGGACCATGCTTCCTCTGAAGTCCTTAAGGAATAATCTATTCCATGACTCTCTCCTAACTTCGGGCAGTGGCTTGCTAACAATATATAGTGTTCTCTGCTTCAGTCAACACATAGTATTCTCCCCTCTGTCTGTCTCTCTTCTTGCCTTCTCTTATGGGCATCAGTCATATTAGATTAAGGCCCATCTTAACTAATAGGATCTGGACATATTTTTTTGAGAAGCACAATTTAACCCCTAACACATATATTCTCTCTCTCTCTCATACACACATACAAACAAGCACACATACACAAGACCTGATAGGATTTTGATGCAGATTGTATTAAATCTATGGATCATTTTGGAGAGAATTTACATTGCAAAAATATTGAGCTTCCAATAAATGCATATAAATCTCCCCAATTATTCAGGTTTCCTTTAATTCCTCTCAATATTTTTTGGAGTTATCAGAATAGAAATCTTCCACAAAATACATTAGATTTATACATATGTATTTGCTATTGTTGATTCAATATCAATGTTGTTTTAATTTCAATTCTTCATTTACTGGTATGCAGAAATATGATAAAAAATTAAAAATTTGACTTGTACCCAATGACTAAATTCAATTATCAATTGTAATAGTTTTTTAGTAGACTCTTAGATTTTTTATATACATAATATCATCTGTGAATAAGTTCAATTTTCCTTTTTCCTTTCAATTATTTTTTGCTTATTTTTCTCTTATTGATCTGCCTAGGGCCTCGTAACAACATTTAATAGAAATGCTTATGGAGGAACTTTTGCATTCTTCCCAGCATGAGGAAGAAAGCCTCATTATTTTCCTATTAAGTATAGTGTCTTGACAGCATATGGAAGACATTATACCATTGCTTTCTGGTTTCTATGTTGCTCTGGAGAAATCTGCTGTCAGTCCACTTGTCATTTCCTTTGTAAGTAGTCTACTCTTAAACTAGTAACTTTTCTAAAATATGTCAAGATGTGAATTTTTTAACCAGTTTTGTTAGGGATTTATTGTGCTAATCAAGCTATGATAAGACCCTTGTCCTTCATCAGTAAATCAAATGCTTCTGAAAAATTCTTATCTATAAATTCCCCAATATATTTTTCCTTTTTCATATTGTCCTTACTCTCTTCTTCCTGCACTGTAATTATGTAAGAACTTTTCACTCTGTTTTCCAAATATTTTTTACTTTGTCCATTTTGTTACACAAGAAAATGATGGCTATATAGTTATCTCATCAGATTAGATTGCTGGTGTGATTGTTTCTTTTTTTTTTTTTTTTTTTTTTTTTTTTAAAGGAAAGACAGAGAGAAGGAAGGAAGGATAGAAGGAAGGAAGGAAGGAAGAAAGGGAAACATTTTTAAACATTTTCTTGTTTTATTGTATTCTGTTTCTCCGTTTTTGTTACATGGGCTGGGGCCGGGAATCGAACCGAGGTCCTCCGGCATAGCAGGCAAGCACTTTGCCCGCTGAGCCACCGCGGCCCGCCCGTGATTGTTTCTTTACTCAAAAAAGGAATTCTGTCTTTACATAGCTATATCATATGCAAAAAAAAAAAAAAAAAACAAACCCAGAATCTGTTTATTATTGGAATAATTAAGGACTGACTTATCAAGTAAACAATAATAAGGAGACAATTTCATGGCAATAAAATTGATACTATAATAAAATGAAAGGGAGAAAGGTATAGTATACTTTTTAGAAACAACATTAATTTCTCATACATAGTATAATTTCCCAGTTTAAATAATAGATACAGGTTTATGTTTCCCAAATGTATAACTTTATTAAACTCTTCCTTGAATTTGAGGCTTCTATTCCTGAGACCTGTCATTTGTACATAAGCCTTTACACACCTCAGAATTAAACCTTTCCAAAATAGAATTTCTGAATGTCCTGCCAAAACCTTTTCCTTCACTAGAAACCCTCAGTTTTATTGGCACAATCATCCTTCTACTCACTCAAATTAATCTTCCAGGAAAAATTAGTCTTCCTTTTCACTCATTCCTCCATCTATCCATGACAAGCCATGTATGCTGTATTCTTAAAATAAATGTTGTATCTTAATACTTCTTCCATGTTCACTGTTACTTTCTTGTCCAAATTACCATTATTAAGCTTCTGTCATAGCCCCTAAATTGTTCTCATTTGTTTCACTCTTGCATCATTTCAGTTTTCCTTCTTGTTTCAGGGTAATCTCTTGGAAAAGCAAATTGGATAAGTTTTATAACTTCTTCAGTGCTTCCATTACCTATTCCTTTTAATTGGAATAAAGCTTAACTCATTTTTCAGGGTCCACAAGGCTTTATTTATTTAACTCTCCAGAACGAACTTATATTTTTTTCTCTCATACTAATGTTTTTATATGTGCCTGATTTCTTGTAATACTTTGAAAATACCAAGATGATTACTATTGTGAGATTTTTAAAACTTTCCTGTTGCCTTTGGATATTCATCTTGTCACAGATATTTCAATGTATGTTTTTTTTTAACAAAATACTTAAAATTGCACAGACATGTCATAAGAACAGATGAGGTAGTTGGAAAATGCTTCTCAAGTCTGGGGAAATTTGAGCATCAAAAATAATGGCAATATTGGATTATAAAATCCTAGTGTTCATGTTGATAGGAAAGAATAGAAGGATGGTAGGAAGGAAGGAAGGAGGTAGAAATGTAACTGAAAGTTTAGGATTTAAGTGATTAATATAATTACTAAATCATTATATAAATATTCACTTTTACTTACTGATATAACCAAAGTAGACAAGGGGAAAATACCTGAAATCCTTGAACTGTAATCCAGGTACTTTGATCTCTGATAATGATTGTATACTCTTTATATTGCATCCTTGTGCTTATAAAACCTTGTAACTAACCTTTTCACTTGTACTCATTTTATCCAACTATTCAAATATAGGGTCTTATGAACTCTAAAGACTGCTCCTAATATTTATTAATAAAGGGCCTTGAGTCATCCAAGAACTAACCCCAATTCCAAAATTATCTTGATAACCAAAATTGAATGTGATCAAAATGGAGACCTCCTGACATACGCAGTAGCCTAGACTTTAACCTATAAGTCACCTGTAACAAAAATTATGATTTTTATGACACTAAAAATCATAACCATCATATTAAGCTGGCATCTTCCTACATATGTCCTGTGACAAGAAAATCAATCCGCACTTGCTCAATAATTAGCCCACCTCCAATTACATCATCTGGGCTATTGTGCTCATTATAACAAAATCTTTGCACATTTTAATACTATAAAACTATCAAATTACTGCAGTTTGGCAAGACAGATTTTTAGACCTATAGGCCATTTGATCTCCTGCTTAAAGTCTTTCTCTCCAGCAATAAATTCTTTATGCCTTTAAAATCCTGATGCCTCAGGAATTGATCATTTGCGTGCATTAGACAAAGAATCTACCACCTTTGTCCCATATCAGGAAGAAAGAAGGAAGGAAGGAAGGCAGGAAATGAAGGAAGGAAGGAAAGAAGGAAGGAAGGAAGGAAGGAAGGAAGGAAGGAAGGAAGGAAGGAAGGAAGGAAGGAAGGAAGGAAGGAAGGAAGGAAAGAAGGAAGGAAGGAAGGAAAGAAAGAAGAAAAGAAAAGAAGGAAGGAAGAAAGAAATAGAGATGGGGAAAGAGAGAAAAGAAAGAAGAGAAAGAGGAAAAGGAGGAGAAAAGAAGAGAGGAAGGGGAGAGATCCTTCCTAAAGGCAACCACAAATGTAGAAGAACTAATAGAGTTACAAGTTATCATGTTGCAGCTATGAATTGAAGCAAAAATTTGAGATGAATGCTAAAGTAAATGGTCAATGGATGCTAAAGTAAATGGTCAAAGTTTGATAAGGAAATGGATAATTACATAGCTTCAGTGTATTAAACCTCAAATTGCTTTTTATTATAAAAGTTAAAATTATAATTTTAGAGTGGAGAAACCTGTCAAACACCATCTTAATAATGCTTTCAAGTGTAATGTCACCAATAATGGGCAAAACCTGAATCACATGCCTTTATATATGATGCACCAAAAGGTCATAACATAAATTCTTTGATATTTCTCTTAGTGTGTATAATTTGAACCTCATCATGAAGAAACATCAGACATACTCAAGTTGGGGAACATACCCAAAATAACTGGGCTATACTCTTTCAAAACATCAGTTTCATATCACACAAAGTAAGTTTGACCACTCTTTGAAATTAAAGGAAATAAAAGAGACATGACAAAAATTGTAATATAAGATCTTATATTGGTTTATTGACTGAGGAAAAAAAATGCTTATAAAAGACAGTATCAGGACAATTTAAATGTAGAGTATGGATTAGAAAAAAACATAATAGCAATGTTAGATTTCCTGATTTTATCAGTTTCATATAGCATAAGAGAAAACTTTTATCCTTAGAAAAATGCATACTATAGTATGTACAGGTTAAGTGGCATTATGTCTATAGCTTACTGAAATAGTTTATATATTTATATATTGTGCTAATCATGAATTTTGAAAGTTTACTTGGGTTTCAACTTTTCATATTCTGCCAATAATCATTTGAACCAGATTGACTACTTCCACATTCCTTTGCCTTTTTGTGAATAAATTTCTGATTACTCAATGGACCTAATACATGTTCTAAGAGGAACTTTTCCATTATGAAATGATTGATAGGCCAAATAAATAACTAAAAAGCTACCAATGTATTGAGCCAAACATATGGCAAGCACCTGAAAAATAGGCCAAGAAAATAAGCACAAATTTGACAACCACTACTAAACATTATTAGTATTACCTTCTGGGTTATAAAAATAATGAAGGCTCAGCAATCTCTACAGTAAACATGTTGATGGCTTCAAATACAACTTTGTAACCCTCTTTTGTTTACAAGTTAAACGAAATTGTTTTTTGGGCTTTGTGATTTTTAAAAAAAATATTTTTATCAGTTGTAAATGAAATTCAGCTTCTATGGAAATGGCTTATAAACTATAGATCAATATAAGTATTTTATATTTATAAACATAATTATACATATGTAATTATACATAAAAATGTGTATTATTAACCACATGGAAATTATACAAGCTAAATGATTGATGTAACAAATAATAAAACCTGATAGTTAAAATATGCACCCATTGGATATCATGTTTTTTGTTAAATTGCTGTGGAACATAAGAAAGTTAAGAATAATAAGTGCCTGTTCAATATTATGGTGATTTGGTTATTAAAATGTATATTGCAAGACATGGTATAATTTTATTTATTTAACAAAAGTTAGTCACTCGACTCTATGATAGGCAATGAATTTTATGCTGGATGTCAAGAATATTCATAATCCTACTTTTAAATAGCTTATAAAATAACACCCACAGTTTTACCAGAAGGTAAAGTCATGCCAGACAGAGAGAGGGCTCAGTGGGGCAAAAGCTCGAGGGAATTATCTTACCTGGCATATCTGGGGCTTTCTGTACAGTTTCGCTTAGCTGAGGATAAGATTGTCTGTCCGGAGCCTGAAGGAAGATGAGATGCTTTGTGCTTATCCTTAAAAAGCATCACAGTTTTTGCCATTATAGAAAAATCTGAATTTTAAGGAAATTAGACCTATTGGCTAAATTTTATAGAGTTTCATTCCTTTCTTTTCATAAAAAATGATGCATTAAACATGGGAAAATGAAACTACATTTCAGTTCATCAAATATATCATGCTATTTTTCAAACCTTACAGGTTTGGCAAATTCTAACACATGGTTTCCTAAGTGCTTTCTTTCTTAATTTTTAAATCCAGACATTTTTTCATGGAAATTTAATCCTTATGCTTCTCATTCCTTTCTACTTAACTCATCAAAAAGTGGCTCTGCATAAGATATTTGACATTCACTCCTTTTTTCCCCTTAAACATAGGAAGCTGAATTTTGCCAAGAGTAAACAAATCAAAATATTCAGCTTCAGATTAAATTCATCAAGTAGTGTATGTACATGTAACTGTATGTGCATATTGCTTTTGACAAAACAGATTTCTTCCTCTGTCCTGAAAACCTTAGTAAATGATTAAAAAATGAATTGAAGAATAAGGAAAGAAATAACATACATGACTCAGCATGAACCAAAATAACCATCCTTAAGAAAAAGAATTCATGAGAAGAATAAGCATACAGCACATAGATATAATTAATACATCTCTTTATTCCACTTCTCTCATTATGCAAATGTGGTATGTGTGAAAGACAACAGCCTAGCAGCAATTGGAAGAGAAAAAGTGGCTTTGGAACTCAAAAGCCCCATTCCAAGGGATCTGTCACTATTTGACCCAACCAGCAGCTTCCTGAAAAGTTTCATTCTTAAGGTTTAAACTGAGTTCACTATGTTTGAACAGACATATCATTAGACATTAGAGAATGATCAGTGCAATTTTTTAACATCACACCTGGCTTCATACGATAAAGAGTACAAGCTTTAGAATATTAATTCAGGAGAGTTATTAAACAAACAGCCATTCCAATAACAGCAAACAGCAACAATTACTGGAGGTGCGAGTTGTTGTATCCATAATTCTCATAAAATACCTATTTTCAATAAAAAAATGTATGTGAATTACAAAGAAACAGGAAGGTATGGTACAGATACATGAAAATAATAATCAATAGAAATTGTCCCTGTGGGAAAATGTCTCAAAAATCATGAATATCAATAAAGACATAGAAATTATTTTCAGAAGTAACCAAATACAAATTATGGAATGGAAAGTGCAAAAATAAATGAAACACAGTAGAAACACACACACACACAAAAGAGTTTAGAGTATGCATTTTAACCTATCACTGTAAACTTTCAAATAATTTCTTGCTACTTCATACATAATGCAAGAATCTACAAAAGCATATGTCCACTTTCTATCCTATTCTTTGTGACGTTTTCGTACATTTAAATTCTACAGATCTTATGACTTCTACAATTCATTATACTTTTGCTTAAATAATCCATCTTATTTTAATTTAAAAGAAAATATTGTCTGTTTACATCACATTTAATATTAGTGGTGCTCTTATTTGTGAAGTTCTGAGTTTCCTTCATAAAGCATTTTCACTGAGCCTAATGACTTTCCTTCTGCATTTCTTATAATTCAGGTCAGTTGGTGATAAATTCCAACAAAATGTCTGTTTTTCACTTTCATTTATGAAGTATGGTTTTTACTGGTTATCAAAATTAGGTTAATATTTTCTTTTCTTTCAGTGCTTGCAAGATGTGCCATCATGTTCTGGCTTCCATTATTTTCTACAAAAGTCAACCATCATTCTTACTGCTGTTTTCTCAGTTAATGACCCTCCGCTACCACCCAACTGCTTTTAACATTTCTCTCTTTTACACTGGATTTCAGAAATTTGATTTAATGATATACCTTGGGATACTTTACTTGTTTATTTTGCTTGGGCTTTACTCAGCTTCTTGGATCTCTGGGCTTATAATTTTCTTCAAATTTTGAAAAATTTCAAGTTATTATTTATTCAAATAATTCTTCTACACTCCCTCCTCTCTATATTTTCTGATACTTCAAATATACATGTATGTGACTACTCATATTTTTCCACAGGTTACTGGATTTCACCCATTTTTCTTTAGTCTTTCCTCCCTTTTTGCTTTTTTCTAATAGTTTCAAAACCTTCCCTTCTTGATTACTGATCTCTTCAGCACTACTTTTAGACTCATGTTATATATATATATATATATATATATATATATACATATTTAATTTCAGATGCTGTATTTTTGAACTCTAGAAGTTCAATTTGATGATTTTTAGAGTCAATTTTCCTCATTGTTGAATATTATTCATTAAATCTTGAGTACTTTTATAGTAACTGTCAAAAGTCCTTTCCTTATAGTTACATGTTCTCTGTCATTTCTAGTTCTATTTCTTCTATGATACACATTTTCTTGATTATTTGACTTTAATTTTTGATTAGATTCTGAATATTATGTCATTTTACTGTTGAGTGTGAGTGTTAAGTTGTTCCTTTAGAACAGGTTGAAAATTGTTTGATAGGCGTTTAAGTTACTTGCAGATCAGCTTAATTCTTATATGCACTAATTTTAAATCTGTTAAGGTGAATCTAGCACAGCTTTTCTTCTACTGCTAGTTTAGACTTATTAAGGTATAACTCTTCCGGGTTTTTTACTGACTTCTCTAGCTGATAATTGAAGTCTCTTCACTATGACTAGTTGTAATGCAAATGTCTCCTAGTTCTGTGTGTGCTGTTGGGATTTTTGTGCTAGTACCTTCCTGGTAGTTTTTATTTAGTTCCAATAGGGTTTTTCTTTTTCTTTTTCTTTTTTTTTTGCCCACCCTTGTGGAGTTTTCTCTATTAGTATTCAATCATATACTCAAGGGGACCCATGGAGATTTCTGTAACTGCTTATCTGAATATATCCTTCTGCACTACTCTGACACACAATTCCAAGCCTGTCAGTTTCCCTGGACCCTCTCTTCCTTCAGCTCAGTGAAAATCCTTGCTGTGCTCTGCTTCGGCTCCCAAACCATGTAGAGCACTATGGCAAAAGACAGGATTAACATAGACATACTGTACCCTAGTGTGGTTTGGAACTGTGTGTACTCAAAAAAAAAAAAGTTCTTAAAGCTAATCCATTCCTGTGGGTGTAGACCTATTGTAAGTAGGACCTTTTGATGAGGTTATTTCAGTTAAGGCATGGCCCAGGATGGATCTTAATTCTCTTATTAGAGTCCTCTATAAGAGAATGAAATTCAGACAAAGAGAGGGAAAGAAAAAGTTTAAAGCAATAAAACCCATAATAGAAGAGAGAAACAAATAGGTGCCACCATGTGCCCGGCCATTGCTTTGGGTTGAATTGTGACCCCCAGAAAGACATGTTGAAGTCCTAACCCTTTGATACTAGTAAATATGAGCTTATTTGTGAATAGGGTAATTACGAATGGAATTAGTTAGGTAAAAATGAGATCATACTAGAGTGGAGTGATCCCTTTATCTAATGTAACTGGTGTCCATATAAGGAAAGAGAAGGTACAGAAAAAGGGGCAATGCCATGTGATCACAGAAATTAAAACCAAGGAATTAGTGGCAATACACCAGAAGCTAGGACAAGACAGAGAGGGAATCAGATTTTGGACTTGTATATTCCAGAGCTGTGAGATATAAACAAATTTCTGTTGTTTTAAACCATCCAGTTTATGGTACTTTGTTGTGACAGCTCTAGGAAACTAAGGCACTGTGTGTATCACTGGTTTGGTTTGCTAAATGCTGCCAGAATGCAATATACCAGAGATGGAATGGCTTTTAAAACAGGAATTTATTACATTTCAAATGTACAAGCATAAGGCCATAAAAATATCCAAACTAAGGCATCCAGAGAAAGATAACTTGACTCAAGAAAGCACAATGTCTGTCATATGGGAAGACACATGACTAGTGTCTGCTGGTCCTTGTTCCCAGTTCCATTGCCTCCAGCTTCTGATGCCAGTGGCTTCCTCTCTACACATTAATGGGCTTTCACCTAGCTACTCCAGGACACAACTCTGGGTTCTAACTTGCTTAGCATCTCATGGGAAGGCACATGGCAATGTCTGCTGGGCTCTGCATCTCTAAATGTCCATGTGTAGGCATCTGATCTATGTCAGCACTCCAAGCATCTCGAAATGTTTGCATTCCTGTTGGTTCTCAAACAACTATGTTTTCTCCAAAATGTCCCTCTGTTAAAGGATTCTGGTAAACTAATCAAGACCCACCTTGAATGAGCAGAGTCACATCTCCATATAATCAAAAGGTCACACTCATAATTGGGTGTGTCACATCTCCATGGAAACAATCCAATCAAAAGGTTCCACCCCACAATATTGAATCAGGATTAAAAGAAACATGGCTGCCCCAAAAGATTGGATCAGGAAAAAGGGCATGACTTTTCTAGGGTACATAAATGCTTCAAACTAGCACAATCATTAATTATATTCATATACATATCAGAAATTAATGATAGATTTGCTAGAAAATATATGTTCACAAAATCTTGAACCATGCATTATATAAACATATATCATTCTCAAACCCACTTACTAAATATACTTCTGAACATAGAAGGAGTATAAATGTTCCCCAAAGCAGAATTGGTTAAAACACTAGAAGAATCTGCCCACTTAAGTCAAATACTTTGATGGTGAATTCTGATTAAGTGCCTGAACCCTGGTGTTCTAGTTTGCTAGCTGCTGGGATAAAATATACCAAAGATGAAATGGCTTTTAAAAGGAGAATTTAATAAATTGCTAGTTTACAGTTCTAAGGCCAAGAAAATGTCCCAGTTAAAACAAGTCTATAGAAATGTCCAATCTAAGGCATCCAGGGAAAGATACCTTGGTTCAAGAAGGCTGATGAAGTTCAGGGTTTCTTTCTCAAGTGAGAGGGGCACATGGTGAACATAGTCAGAGTTTCTCTCTCATCTGAGAAGGCACATGGTGAACAGGGTCAGGATTTCTCTCTCATCTGAAAGGGCATGTGGCAAACACAACATCATCTGCTAGCTTCCTCTCCAGGCTTCCTGTTTCATGAAGCTCCCTGGGAGGCATTTTCCTTCTTCAACTCCAAAGGTCACTGACTGGTGGACTCTGCTTCACAGTGCTACAGCGTTCTCTGCTCTCTCCAAATATCTTATTCTCCAAAATGTTTCCTCTTTTATAGGACTTTAGAAACTAATCAAGACCCAACCAAATGTGAAGACGTAACTCCCCTAATCCAGTTTGACAACCACTCTTGATTGGGTTACATCTCCAGGCAGATGATCTAATTACAGAGTCAAACATACGGAATTGAATAGCGATCATTCTGCCTTTACGAAATGGGACTGTGATTAAAATATGGCTTTTCTACATCCTTTCAAACTAGCACACGTGGCTTATTCTACAGCTGAGTGGCCCATGGTAAACCTATGAAGATATTGAGATTGCTAGTCAGTGATCTTTAATTCTTGTTTTTCCCCAAATGATTTATGACTCAAATTCCGATTTCAGGCAAATTCATAATGATTTTCTGTATACGTAGTAAGTGTGGATGAGCCAGACTACTTTTCCCAGTTTTCTAAGAACAAAGATTTCTGTAATTGATCCAAAGAGCATCATAGATGGCAACATTAAATATGG
This sequence comes from Tamandua tetradactyla, assembly GCF_023851605.1. NCBI lineage: Eukaryota > Metazoa > Chordata > Mammalia > Pilosa > Myrmecophagidae > Tamandua > Tamandua tetradactyla. The sequence continues at coordinate 19,187,688 of NC_135345.1, forward strand.
CTAAATGCTTTCTTATATGATACTAATTGAAGAAAATGAACCTAGACTTTGGTACCTTTCCACTATCTTGAATGAAGTGACCACCGCTAAGTAAGAGAACATTACTTAAATTATTAACTCCACCTTAAAATAATAGATATCACATCCAAAAAGTGTTCTGTGGCTAAAAATGTGTGGTCAAATAACTTGAAGCATGTTCCTTTATTTAAGAAGTTCTTATGGCGTTAAGAGATGAGTGTGCTATTATTGATTGAACCATACCCTCCATGAAGGCATGCTCAAGTCTTAACTCCTAGCTTTCTGTATATGAACCTGTTTATAAATAGGATTTTTGAAGATGTTTTGATTAAAATAAGGCCACACTGAATCAGGGTGCACCTCAATCTGAAATGACTAGGATCTTCATAAGCAGAGGAAACTTAGATGCAACAGGAGGGGACAGAAGGGGCAAGAGATAGCTCTGTGATGGTGGCAAAATAAGTTATAGATTGCCAGCAAACCATCAAAAGAACGCAATGGCCTTCAGAGAAAGCATGGTCTTGCCAACACATTGATTTTGGACTTGTAGCATCTGAAACTGTGAGACCATGAATTTCTGTTGTTTTAGCCAACTACTCTGTGGTATTTGTTACAGCAGGCCTGGAAAACTAAGACATATGAAAGAAAATGTATTCAATGTCTTTCAAACTTATTTGTACATTTAACCCATTGCACAAATCATTTCCATAGCAACACAATGGTATCAGTGCACTGGCGAATTTAAATTGAGAACAGTGTTTTAATAAGATGAACTATCATGGGCCTATTCAGTAATAATAACACCTAACTCTTACACAATTCTTTCTTTGTTCGAGGCACTGTTCTAGGCATTATACTTTCATTGTCAATTAATCTTCTCAACAATTTCATGTGGTAGTTAATAATATAAACATCCTCCTTTAACAGATGAGGAAACTGACCCCCTGAGAGATAAATAACATGTTCAGTGCCATTGGTTAGTGACAGACTAGTGATTTGGAATATTGGCAATCTGGCCACAAAGTTTGTAGAGTTAACCTGCACTAAGAATGTTTGGGTATATTGAGTAGGGTTCTCTACAGAAATAGAATCAGCAGGAGATATTAATAGATATAACATGTATAAGTATCTTATGTAACTGTGGGAATATAGAGTCCAAGGTCTGTAGGGCAGGCCACCAGCTGGCAAATTCAGTGTAGGTCCTCAACGAACTTTCAAGAGAGGCTGGCTGGACAACCTTGGGAATGGAAGAATCCAAAATCCATAGGAGAGACTGCAAAGCTGTTGGTTCCAATGAAGGGTCTGGAAAAACTCCACAGGAGAATCTCACTGGCTGAAGCAAGAAGAATAGCTATCTCTTCTGAGTCCTTCTTAAAAGCCATCCACTGATTAGATTAGGCATCACTCATTGCAGAAGACACTACCCTTAGCTGATTACAAATGCAAGCAGCTGTGGATGCAGCCAATGTGATCATGATTTAAGTCCATGAAATGTCCTCATAGCAACAGACAGGCCAGCGCTTGCCCGACAGACAACCGAGTACCACCACTTGGCCAAGTTGACACATGAACCTGACCATGACATTGGGCAAATACTGAAACCTGATAAAAGCAAGAATAAACTAAGCAAGTAAATTAATTAGTGTTTGTTACCTAATTTTGATCATAGATTCATTTAGAAAGCTAAGTAAAACCATAGAAACTATTCTCAGAAAAATGTGTACATATATGTCTATTAATGCATACATATAATTAACCTGGCTTTACCTATTCCCTAAAGCATCTTATAGATGCCAGACTGAGAATTACTGATTTAATTATGTTTGTATTAAAGTTTGAGTACATTGATGGGTGACACTTCAAAAAAAATTGTTAAAGTAGATTAGTATGTGGTAGAAGCATAAGAAATTTTTGAGGCTTGGGATCTGAGAAAGACAGTTAAATTATTCTGTACTGGGAAAATGGCAGGAATGATATATGGATTGATTTTGTTTTTTATTTTTCTTTTTGATAATTCCTATCCTATTTTTATTGATTTTTTGTTCAGAAATTGGTTGAAAACTGGTTATCCTTTATCTTAATGAAAATAAGTTTCAGTGATCTGATGGTTTAGACCAAATCTCTAATCGCTCTTCTGCTCTAATTTAATTGTATTTGTAGGATTGACATCTGCTTTTATTTACATTTCACTTAGGTTATACATTTCTTCTTACAGGAAAGGTACATTAAAATTCTGACCTATTTTCCAGGGCGGGCCGCGGTGGCTCAGCGGGCAAAGTGCTTGCCTGCTATGCCGGAGGACCTCGGTTCGATTCCCGGCCCCAGCCCATGTAACAAAAAACGGAAAAACAAAATACAATAAAACAAGAAAATGTTTAAAGATGTTTCCCTTTCTTCCTTCCTTCTTTCCTTCTCTCTGTCTTTCCTTTAAAAAAAAAAAAAAAAAAAAAAAAAATTCTGACCTATTTTCCAACTCATAATGGTAAAATTAAAGTTCAGATAAAAGTTTAAAATATTTATTTCAATACCCATTCAGGAGAACATAAAAACATTTTATTAAATTAAATGAATATTTTATTATAACAGGACTTGATTGTGCCAAAAACATCATTTTATTTTTGAATAAACTGTTTAGTATTTTCAGAATAATGGCTGAAATATGGATTACTCGAGGGCAGCCTGATTTTGAATATCACATGGGAAATGAGGGAAGATAGACCTGGTTTAGCAGCATTTATCTATTCAATAAATACCCATTGCATATGTGTTGAACGGTGTATCTCTTATGAAATTGAGAACATAGGTCGCTTCTTACTCACTACTGTATCTTTTAAGGGCCTGCATTTTAATGTTTTACTGCTTATGGTTACCCAGGGCAAATGATTTCATTACTTTTTATTTGAATGAGAATAATAACTTACATCTATTTCATGTCTTTTTGTAACTACTTGTTTTATTTAAAATCATATGTGTGCATATAAAGAGCAACTCACCAGAGGCTAGCACAATGCCTGTGGTTCAGTATGCATTTGCTGAATGATTGTGTAAATTAATAAAGTTGTTCTGAGAGATGACATGTAAAACACCCCACAGTATGTACCAGTGCTAGATATATAGTAATCACAGAAAATACGTCTTTTTCCCCTTCTTTCCCTTTGGTTATAACCTTACAGTGCCCAGGAAGTCTCAAATTAACAATAGAATTTCATATACACAATAGTTACTTAACTTGAGTGTAATGAACACCTCAGGGAAAACAGTGTATCTTTCTGAAATAGGCATTTAGAGTAAAACCCTTAACCTGAGTAGATCTTAAGGGCTTGCTTTACTGTTATATGCAGTGTCTCAATTTATATGTTTATGTGTTAAAGAAATGGTTATTTATCAAGTCCTTTCTCTGTAAAGAACCTTGTTTTATGTGCCACAAGGGCTCAAGGTAAAGAAAGAACACTTTCCTCTCAAAAAAGGATAGCAAAACAAAACAAGTTTGTTCCTGAAAAATACTAGCAAAGGAAAAATATAGCTAGCTATGGCTGTGCAGTGTTGGAAGGAATATCAGAATAATTGAATTGTCAGGAATCAGGTGTATTTAATTTGAGGAGTTTAGTTGAGATGAAATTGCTTTTCTCCCATTAAGTATAATATTCATTTATTGAACAACCTATATGGTGCAAGGTATTCTATATACATTTTGTTTAATCCCCACAATACCCCAGTGTAGGTGTCATCCTTTTATAGGCAATAAAACTAAAACCTGGAGGCATTAAAACATTTTCTCAAGATCACACATCTTAAAGCAATAGAGCAGAGGTTTAAATTTCAATGCCATGATTAAGCTACAAAAACCAGCTTTAGTAGAAATCTCAGAAGTATATATTAAGCACGTCTAGTTGATTTTGGTTTACAGACTAGGATTCTGGAACTAAGGCAACCTAACAGACTAGGATTCTGTTAGACCCAATGGCTCAATGATGTCACGGGGGACCCAATATCTTTCTTCCTCTTTGCTCAGTTGTCCACAGTAATCTTTTCATCCTAAGTTTGGCTCTAATTGTGTTTGTAGTATGATTGAATAGTAGCAAGTAGAGCTAAGGTTTCTCATTCAAGTTCAGTGAGAGAGAAAGATAGAGTGATGAGAAGAGGGTATGATAAAGAATGTTTCTAAAGTCATCCAATAAAAGTCTTTAGTCTTCTGCTGCTTAAATCACCCCTGAACAAATTCATATAACAAAGGGAATACCAGTTTCTAGCTGTCTTAGCTTAAGAAACCTGAATTTATCATTGCCAAGGTAAACAGGGTGACTGATTATTTTAGACTTAAGAGTCCCAAACCTGGATCTGGGAATATAATCAGTCTCACCCAAACACAGTGCAGTAAGCAGTGTGTGAAAAATCAAGTGGGTTATGGTGAAAGACCCACTAATCATATAAGGGGCACATATACATTGATTATTTGAAAATTAATAAGGCCAAGAAGGAGGAATGATATCTCTGCTGAATTAATAATTTTAGGTAATTTACTATTTTATAAGAGGGAGACTTTAAATTTCAACCATCATCTCTCAAATCTAAAGAAATCAAGATATTTTCACATATATCATCAGTTGCATAACTCATAAATGTACTGACATGCTTTTGGAAAATAAATGAGACAAAGAAAAAGATATGTTTACCATGATAATAAGTAAAATAGTAATTCTGAACACTCTAGGAAGAATGAAAATTTGAAGTATAACTTAGGGAAGTAAAGATTGCAAATAAATTATTGGAGATTTTAATTCACTTCTTCCTAAGAAACTAATATCTCCTCTAGGTTAATTCTGTTAAGAGTGGCAATAAGGCATTTCTCCAGAGTGCAAATGAGCTGGACACCATACTGATATAGATTCAGACAGGTCTGGCTATTCCATTTCCTAGAGGGAAGAATGTAAGGGGTGCCCATGAAAATAGTTTTGCAGAGCTAATGATAGGTTACATGTGATGTTAAGGGAGTTTAATTTAAAGATACAATATGGTATGGACTGAAGAAAATCCAACATGTTATGTTCAAAGATACCTGGTCACTATTCTTTATCACCAAATGAGCTTATTACCACTAGTGACCTTCAAACAAAATGAGCTTCAAATACATAGGAAAGAGTTGGGCAATTTAGGATTATCACAGTAAGATAAATCTTTTTGAACGGCAGAGATCTGAGTCCTTTCTGCTTCAACCACCTTTGCTCACCTAAGACAAGTTGCTAAACACTATGAGAATCAGTTGCTTCCTCTGATAGAGATACATTACTGTCAGTCTCTGGACTTTCGTTACATTAAGTATACATAAGCTGTGTGACAATAAATGCTCAATAAATCCATACGTTATCTTTAATGTATTTATTTGTTCATTTACATGGCATCTTGTTAACAGTAAGAAACTTAAGGCAGTTAATCTTTTATAATACATGTTTATAAGCCTAGAGTTAATAGAGTTATAATCAAAGAGAAAAGAAAACAAGGATTGGGACACAAAATGGAGACAGGAATGATGCTAATATAAAACTGCAAAACCTAAATTTCTTTCATATTCCCTAAGGATGGGACAGTTTCAAATTTATCTCTAAGCTATCTAAGACCAAAGGTAATAAAGAGACCTGACTGTGGAGCTAGTTGCTACAATGATACATTGTGGGAATATAGGTTCAGGGCACAGCAGAAACTTTCAGCAAATAATCCCTTTATTACTTGCATAGAAGAAAGAATTCAAACAGGGCAAACAATCTCCTTATCACTTATGCAGGAAAAAGAGTTCAAAAGAACAAGGGGAAAAGTTCCATCACTGCCAGTCTCTCATGGTGCCCAAACTGCTCTGGGCTGAAGTTGCTAGATGGTAACAGCTTTGCATTGGAAAAGAGAATAATCTATACCGTTTGAGTGTGGTTGAAGTTTTTATCCGCATAGCGGGGTGAAGTGCCACTGAAAATTCCTATTCTGATAAGTGTCTGTGTCTGCTATGCCCAGTTTCCAAGTTTAAGTTCTGGCCAGGCTGTTTCATTTAACTTAACACATCCCCCAGTTTGTGAAATGGCACACAATAAGGGTAGTGAAAATGGGGTAGTGGAAGGACAGAGGATGTTCACTTAGCCTGTGTTTGTGACTTCCCCAGGGAAAGAGGCGTGGTAGGTGAAGTTCAGGTGATGTCTGCTGAACAAGTGACTGTGGTTTCCCTAACAATGACTTGCATAATAATTCACAGAGCCAAAACACAAAATGAAACAATTGGTCAGTAAAAGCGAAACTCCTCATTTGTTACCCTGGCTCAGACTGTGAGGGGGACAACAGGCTACATCCCTTAAACATTGCTCCAGTGGCCTTCCATGCAACTCTTTGTTTCTAAGTTCTGGTACACCCTCCTCCTCCTCTCTCCCCTGCAGACTTAAGCACAGTACTATATTTTGATTTCCTAACACCCTTTTCACACCTTTATAACTAATCCTGCATTAATTAGCTTTCATTAGGCTATGCTGTGATATAAAAATTAAACCCCACAGTTCATTGGCTTATGACAACAGTTTTTCACTTGCATTGCATGTAGGCTGCTGGAAATTTGCTTCAGATCTGATGCACCAGTCTTCTCATCCTGGGGCCCAGACTGAAGGGGATCTCCAATATGGAATATTCCATTTTCCAGGTATAATGAAAAAGTGAGAAACAAGCAGTGGTCTTAAAGCCTCTGCTAGGACTGGGACAGTGCTACCCTCACTCACAAGCCATGTGGTCCAGCTCACAAAGGGGCAGGGGAGTGGACTTCCCATGAAGCATGGTTTGGGGGTATGATGGGAAGCATGTGCCTGGAGAAAGCAGGAGGTGGGCAGTCAATTCTTGTCATCATGGCAGTTATGTGCTAAAGTCACTGAGAACACAGTATTAGTACTGAACCATTGCTCCTGAGGGAAATTTGGCGTTCAGTACCTGGGAGCCTCTGGGCACAACATTTTTTCAATTGATCAATATATAACCTTGTTTTACATCTGTTTCTGTTGTAAAAAAAAAATCATGTATTATTTGTTTCCTCCTTAAATTTGCATACAGTCATTCCCTGGGAAGTTCTTTCAACAGCCTTTTAGGGACTGTCCCCATGTAACCCCATCTGGAAATACTATCTTTGCCTTTAGAACATTTTAGAACAACATTTAAATAAAATCTCTGAATGCACATTTAAGCATATGCAAATTTAATCATAAATAGCTTTTGGAAGTAGATAATTGATAATCGGAGCTCAATAAATAAAGTGTGGATATACTAATATTGAACTCCAGGCCAACAGCACTACAATTCATGCCTGGACAAAGCTAATCTAACTCATTTTTTAATCACCACATTACCTTCTTGTGCTTGGAAACGCCAGACAGCACTGCATCACTACATTGGAGGCCATTTTTGGTAGCAAAACCACTAGCAAAAAGCAAAAAAATATGAAAAGCATAATGCTAAATTTACCACAAAAGGGTACTTCACAGAATAAGAGCTGTAAAAAGAAGGTAGAATGTCACCTTGTTCAACTTCAGCTGGGAGTATGGGCATCAGTGACTCAAAAATGTTTGCCACTCTGTACATGTCCACAAATGACCGTGAAAGTGCCGCAGATATTGATATGGGGATTACAGATAAATATTAGTTAGTAGGCAGACTCAAATATAGAATCTGAAAAATGAGGATCGGTTGTACAATCCTCTTACAGGGAAGGTGGTTACAGATCTTTGAGAAGGATAATAAAATTTATCTAATAATTATAATTTAAAATCTTTATTGACTCTCTGCAATCTGACATGAATGAGTCACCTGCTCATGTCAACACCCTGACCTTCATCATGTTATATATGGTAGAAAGAAAATAACTCTAAATGGGGACAATATTCAAAGAAAAGACCTTAGCATTCTATCAAAATGTTGATATAATAAATATTACATAGGCTGTTAACATTTTAAATAAAATGTTTCAGTTGTATGTCATTGTTTTGTGAATTCCCTCTTCAAACTATCATGACTTTTTAAATTAAATTGTCAATATCTACAGTGCCATTCATTTTAGAGAAGAGTAATCTATCTAAGGATGTATATACATCACGCAATGAAAATCAATTTATTTTTCCTTATTATTTATTTTATACATCCCTCTAGATCACTAAGCATGAAGAATTCTTTTAAATAATAATGGTATTTATTTGTTTTACATTGTAATGTTTAATTATTGCAATTTAACTTGGCCTTTGTCAAATTACTTTGTTTGGATAAATTATAAGAATTCACATTATTATGGCAAAGTTTGCCCTATTTATAGGTCACTGGCTGAGTAGCACCAGTGGCCCTTCAAAAAGTACCAGTCTTTGTTTTCTTTAAGAATCTCTTTTATAATCACCATTTATTTCAATCTTTGCTAACCTGAAGGTGAAGCATGCATATTTTTGGTTGCTACTGAAATGATTGCTTCATAAATATAAATGCTTTATTTATATTTCTTCTATTCCAATTATCTTCTTGTGGCCTTAGCCCAATGCTCCATGGGGTATTGGGCTTACAATAAAAGCCAACACCTATATAGCATTAACTATACATGTGAAAGGCATGCTTTAAGAATGTTCTAGAGACTTAATACATGTTAGTCCTCACAACAACTCTAAGATATAAATATAATTATAACACATATTAAAGAGAAGGAAACAGATGAGTGGCTGAGTAAATGTTCAAATGTCTATTAAACATTTTTTCACCTTATAGTCTCCAAATAAATATTACATGTCTGCTTTCTAATTTTGTTAATAGTGCTTTTTCCATAGAGAATTTGAAAACATGAGTCTCTTCATTAATATGCATCTAAGGAACAACTAAAGAATGTATAAGCAACATGTTCTTTTAGGATTTGATTGTATTTCCAAAAATAAATATATAGTTTAGTTTATTTTTAAATATGGTATGACATAGAAACTAATTTTATTTTTGATGAAAGATAAAATACATTTCCAAACAACATTTCTTTTTTTTCATTTTTTATTGTGAAAAATAACATATACATTGTACATGTATATACAAAAATACAATAAATTTCAAAGCACACTGCAATTATTAGTTACAGAACAGATTTCAGAGTTCGGTTTGGGTTATACACCGCAATTTTAGGTTTTTCCTTCTAACTGCTCCAAGACACTGGAGACTAATAAAAATGACAGTATAATGATTCATCAGCCACATTCATTTGTTAAATCTTATCTTCTCTCTTATAACTCCACCTTCTTCCCAATCTTTAGGGGTATAACTCCACCTTCTCCCAATCTTTAGGGGTATTTTAAGTTTTTGTGTTGGATAGGGCTGTCGATAATACGGGATAGGGAAATAAACTAGTTGATGTTCTGGAGACGCTGGCCCCTCTAGCTTTCAGGACTTATCTGGCCTAGGAACCCATCTGAACTTGTAGGTTTCTGGAAAGTTACTAGTGTGTGGAACCTTTGTAGTATCTCAGATAGAGCCCTAAGCATACTTTAGGGTTGGCAGGAATGGTTTTGATTGGAGTCCAAGATAAACTGTAATATCTAGCTGAAGCTTGCATAATAGTAGCCTCCAGAGCAGGCTCTTGACTCTCTCTGAACTTTCTCAGCCACTGATAATTTATTTATTACAATTCTTTTCCCTTTTTAGGTCAGGCAGGCATTATCCATTCCCCAGTGCCAGGGCCAGGCTCATCCCTGGGAGTTATATCCCATGTTGCCAGGAAGATTTTCACCTATGGATGTCATGTCCTATGGAGGGGGGAGGGCAATGATTTTACTTGCAGATTTGAGCTTAGAGAGAAAGAGACCACATATGAGCAACAAAAGAGGTCTTCTGGAAGAAACTCTTAGGCATAACCATAGATAGCCCTAGTTTGTCCACTACATAAATAAGCTTCACAAAAGCAAGCCTCAAGATTGAGGGCTTGGGCTATTGACTTGAGTCCCTAATGTTTGAAACCCTCACAGGGTTTCCCTCACGGTAAAGTCTAATAGTTCCATATTTTCATTCCCATCCTCAAGGGACTTTGCCAATTATCTGTTCACCATATTCTGGGATGTATCCTGGCCTTACATTAAGCTATACTGAATTATAAGTCCTCCAAACCATTGTAGGTTGTTTAAATGATCTATCCAGAAAGTTTGAGTTAGATTATGTGCTACAAACAGCATTTCTTGAATAATATTTCATCTTACTACTTTGAATGTTATCTTTATTATATAATTCATTCTTTCATATTTTTTTTTCTAATTTCTCTATTATAGTATTGTATGTGTAAGGAACAATCATGCATAAAACAGGATTTCCATATACCACCCACCACCAACAACTTGCATTGATTTGGAACATTTGTTACAATTAATGATAGCACTTTTATAATTGTCCTATGTTTTGGTAACAGTAGTTATCTTTGTTACAACTGATGAAAGATTATTAAAATAGTACTATCAACTATCATCCATAGTTTATATTAGGCATATTTCCCCCATATTTTTCCTTTTATTAATACTTTGTATTAGTGTTGTACATTTGTTATAATTCATGACAGAACATTCTTACACTTGTACTATAAACTATAGTCCATCATCTCCCATAAGTTTCCACTGTTATAAGGTCCTATATCTTATCTTTTAATTTTTATTCTAATGACATATGTGACCTAAATTTTCTCCTTTAACCACATTCATCTATATAATTCGGTGCTGATGATTATACTCACAATGATGTGCTACCATCACCACCATTCATGTTCAAACTTTTACAATGAACCTAAATAGAAGTTCTGCACAAATTAAGCATCACTATTCCATTCTCTAACCTCAGTATTTCTCCTGGTAACCTTTATTCTGCATTCTAACTCTATGAGTTTACTTATTTTAATTAGTTCTTAGTGAAATCATACAATATTTGTCCTTTTGTGTCTGCTTTATTTCACTCAGCATAATGTCTTCAAAGTTCACCCATGTTGTCACATGAATCAGGACTTTATTCCTTTCAATGACTGAATAACATTTCTTTGGATGTACAACCACATTCTGTTTATCCATTTACTGGTTGATGAACACTTGGGTTGTTTCCATCTTTTGGCAATTGTGAATACTACCATTATAAACATCAGTGTGCAAATATCTGCTTGACCTTGCTTTCAGTACTTTTTGGTATAACCCTAGATGTGAGATTGCTGGGCCATATGGTAATTCTTTACTTAGCTTTCTGAGGAACTGCCAAACTGCTTTCCACAGCAGCTGCATTTACATTTACATTTACATTCTCACCAGCAGTGAAATTAATGCTCCTATTTCTCCACATACTCTCCCACACTTGTAGTTTCCTGATTTTTTAATAATAGCCATTCTAGTGGGTAGGAAATGATATCTCATTATAGTTTTGATTTGCATTTCCCTAAGAGCCAGTGATGTTGAGCATCTTTTAACATGTTTGTTTAGCCAGTTTTATATCCTCTTTGAAGAATTGGCTATTCAAGTTCCTGCTCATTTTTAATTGGTCTTTTTACTGTTGAGTTGTAGGATTTTTTATATGTTCTACGTATTAAACCCTTATTAGAAATGTGGTTTCCGAATATTTTCTTACATTGAATAGGAGTTCTTTTCACTTTCATGACACAGTTCTTTGATGCACAGAAGTGTTTAATTTTGAGGAGGTCCCATTTATCTATTTTTTCTTTCACTGCTTGTGCTAAGAAACCACTGCCTAACACAAAATTCTGAGGATGCTTCCCTACATTTTCTGCTAGTTTTATGTTCCTGGTCCTTTAGGTATTTGATTTACTATTTTAATATGGTGTGAGATAGTTTGTTTGTTTTTTTTTTGCCTGTGGATATCCAGTTGTCCCACCACCATTTGTTGAAGAGACTATTCTTCTACAATTGAATGGACTTGGCAGCCTTGCCAAAAGTTAATGAATATAGGTATGAGGGTCTATTTTCTAACTCCCAATTTGATTCAATTGATCAGTATATCTATACTTGTCCCAGTACCATGCTGTTTTCACCACTGCAGCTTTGTAATAGGCTTAAATCAGGAAATGTGAGTCTTCCACTTGATTCTTCATCCTGAATTGTTTTTGACTGCTCAAGCACATTCTCCTTCCAAATAAACTTGATAATGCCTTCATTTCTGCAAAGTAGGCTTTTGGTATTTTGATTAGGATATAAACTGAGTATGTAAATCATTTTGGGTAGAATTGACATTTTTTGTGATATTTATTTTTCTAATATATGAACGTGGATTACCCTTCCATTCAATTAGATCTTCTTAGATTTCTTTTAGCAATATTTTGTAATCCTTTGTGTATAAGTCTTTTATATCCTTGGATAAACTGATTCCTAGATATTTGATTCTTTTAGTTGCTATTGTAAATGGATTTTTTTCTTGATTTCCACCTTAGATTGCTTATTATTCATATATAGAAACACTACTGACTTTTGCATGCTGATCTTATATTCTGTCTCTTTGCTGAATGTATTAATATTAGTAACTTTATTTTATATTTATAGGTAATTTTTATATATAGGGTTATGTGATCTAAAAATAGCAAAAGTTTTTTTTTTTTTCTGAAAATGTGATAGTGTTATATCTTTCTTTCTAACCTGGATGCTTTTTATTTCTTTTTCTTCTCTAACTATTCTGGCAAGAACTGGTAGTACAATGTTGAATAACAGTAGTAACAGTGGGCAACTTTGTCTTTTTCCAGATCTTAGGGGGAAAGATTTTAGCCTTTCACCATTAAGTACAATGTTAGCCGTGGGTTTTTCACATATGCCCTTATCATATCAAGAAATGTTCCTTCTATTCCTACTTTTAAAGTGGTTTTATTAAGAAAAAATGCTGGATTTTGTCAAATATCTTTTCTTCATCAATCAAGTGATCATGTGTTTTTTCCCCTTGGTTTTTTCAATGTGGTGATTTATTTTTATATTAAACAACCTTTGCATAATGTGATAAATACACTTGATCATGGTATATAATTCTTCTAATGTGCCATTGGATTCCTTCTGCACGTATTTTGTTGAGGATTTTTACAAATGTATTCACAGGAGAAATCGCTCTGTAAATTTCTTCCCACGCAGTATCTTTATCTGGCTCGGGTGTTAGTTTGATGTTGGCCTCATAGAATAAGTTAGGCCATGTTCCCGCCTCTTGAATTTCTTGGAAGAGTTTGAGGTGGATTGGTTTTAATTCTTCTTGGAATGATTGGTAAGCCATCTGGTCCTGGGCTATTCTTTATTGCTAATTTTTGATGACAAATTCAGTCTCTTCATTTGTAATTCATCTGTTGAGGTCTTCTATTTCTTTTGCAGTCAGTTTAGATTGTTTGTATGTTTCTAAGAAGTGGACTGGTGGGTCCAGGTTGGAAATTTCCTACCTGATATTATTCTTTTTTATCAATTCAGCATTTATGGATTCCTTTTCCAGTCTCTACCATCCTCCTGCATTCTGAGTAAGTGGGAATTGTCTTTTAAATCACTGAATGTCTGGGAAGGCTTTTTCAGGGCATATCTTATGTCTCCATGGTGACGCCATCACCTTCTATATTTTGATTTTTTTAATATATATCATTAACCAAATTGCATACTGTCTTCAAAATCATTTAAATTTATGTGATTTATACCATGCTTTTTATGTTAGTCAAATATTTTTTTTGCTCTTCTTTGTAACTGTTTTTCTAAATTTCTAATATATTCATAAATCTAAATGAGCCTTAAAAATAACTTTTCAGTATTCATAAAACGATATAATTTTTTTCAATTTTGCTTAATTTTATAAATTTTTGAGAGTATGTAGCACATTTTTATAATGCTTTCCATCCAAGAAAATTATCTCTTTATTTATGTGCTTATATTTATGATGATTATTAAAGTAGTATAATTTTTCATTATCATGAATATTTTACATTTATTTCTTAGTTTTATTAAAAATACTTTGTATGTTATGCATCAGATATTTTCAATTCAATGTTATAAAATTATCATCAGTTTATAACAAAGAAAGTGTTATTTAAAATATTTTCTGAATTTGGTCATTGTTGTACATACCTTACTGTTGGTTAAAAGTATCCCATGCAGATAATAGTGGCTTGAACTCCTGCATTTGAAAAAAAAATTGTTCTTTGTTGTCTTTTCAATCACAATGTCATCTGATTAAAATAAATTTAAATAAGAATAGAAATTACTGTCTTTTTCTCTATTATTTTCTTTTACTTGACTAAGATGTTTCTATTGTTTAATCATTAAATATCTACCTAGTTCTTTGTTTTTAAGACATTTTATCCTTTAATCATGTGTATATTCTTATTATATGAAATTGCTTTCTTAGGGAAGACATTTAATTTTATGAAATCCTTTGAATTTATAAAAATAATTGTATATTAATTTATTTTCATTGTGCAGAAAATACAGTGTATACTTTTCATTTCAAGATAATTTTATTCCATTATATCTTCGATTATGATTTCCTATCCATTTGGCTATTTTCTTCTTCAGAAATACCAGATATCTACTCCTTTACTATCTTCTAAGCCTAGAAATTTTTACATTAAATTTATTTATCTTTATTTGAAGATTTTTTCTCTAACATCAATTCTGCAAAATTGTTTTTGTCTCTTCCAGATTGAGTCTGCCCTAGCCTTGAATTTGTTCCTTAGGTCTGGCACATTATCATTATAATCTTTTCAATTATTATGTTATTTCACCAATCCATATTTTCTTTAATTTTATGGCAAACAATGGCTAGATAATAAACAATGCAATAAGACTGGAAATGCAAATCTATTTGGAACCCTGAACACACAACTTTGGTGAAGCAAAATTTTCTTTTATGTAATTAGAATGGTTATTTTTTCACTGAACTTAATTCCTCTTCCCTCTACCCCATAGTTCAGCAATGAGAGAGTGAATCTAAAATTCAGACCTTATCTTTTCCTGACAGATTTATCAAGTTTGGTGGACATTAATAACTGTGACCTAGATATGCTTCTGTCAATAACTCACTTTGAAGGAAATGAGAGCCATGTCCACTCACTTTGTCCTTTCACATTATTGGATGCTGTATTGTCTATAACAAATGAAGGAGAAAGGCCATCTTAGTTTGCCAGGGCTGTTATAAAACTACCACAAGCTAATTGCCTTAAATGAGAGGAATTTATTTTCTCACAGTTTGGGAAGCTAGAAGTTCAAAATGAAGGTGTTAGCAGAATCATACTTTCTCTGAAATCTGTAGCTTTCTAGTGGTGGCTTGCCAACAATCCATTACCTCAGTCTCTACCTCTGTCATATAGCCTAACCTCTTTCTGTCTCCTACTCCTATCTTCAAAGATACTGTGTACAAATGGTTCCACATCATTAAGACTTGGGGTTGGACTTGAACATATCTTTGTGGGGGGGCATGATTCAATCTATAGCAGACCTTTATTGTGGTGTGAGTATGTGGAGTTCTAGGTGTAGTCCTGTCATATGAACTCACCCATATTTTATATATGTTCTTTTCCTTGTGTTACCATACTTTGACAAGAGGAATGTTGATGAAATAAAAGGTCATTTTAAGGAAACCATCACCAGACATGGCATAGAAATACCTCTCATATGATTGAACTGGCATTTCTCTCCCTTTAGATAAAGACTTCTGACTCCTTCTCATACCTTGGAAAAGTTTGTAGAGTCTAAGCTAAACTAGACATGCTGGTAGGAATGCAAGAATAACCTTGGTAAAAAGGAGCATTACCATTTGACAATGGGCTGGAGATGATTGTGAACTCTGGTGAGATGAGGGTTAGTATAAATGTGTCACGAAAAAAATAAGCAGATAATTTCATATCTAAATCCATTAGAGTGCCATTATTCTAGATATTTTAGGAAACAAAAAGAATAATTGCTATACTAGAGCATGTCAATTCCAGACAGACTTGGTAACCAGATGACTAAAATACTACTTTTTTAAATAACAGAGCTCAAATGGAACTCAAGAAACCCGATACCCTCACTGGGAGAGGTTTTTCAGTCCTTTCAGTTCATCATGACTAGAAGAAGATCTCTTCAGCTTTGTCTTGACATCTTCATGACAGATACCTTTAAACCAAATAAGACCCATTCCATCCAGAATATGCCAATTCATGAACAATTGTCAATATATATGCAACAGAATCATTTTTTGAGGATGGATGTGTAACCACAATGTGTCAATTGAATACCTAATCTTCACTCCATTCCCTAGCTCTTAATTTGTTCAATATTCTTCTTCCTCTAGCGTATCTACTGCTATTTTTTTTAGCTATTTGATGGCCTCAAAATGCAGCTCTTGGTCTCTACTCCCTTTACTGTTGCCATAGGCCTAGTCTTCTCACTGTTTCTACCATAATATCCGTACATACCCCAGAATTAAAGTTTTTTCACTCATTTCCCAAAGCAAAAGCTGGCTTTTCCTGTGCTTTGTATTCTCTTCCCTCCAGAAACTTAATATCTTTTGCTCTGGACAAGTGTCAGAGAAAAATAAAATAATAGTTTGCACTCAAAAGTCTGCCTTTCTCATAATAGTAAATAAGTTTCATAGAACAGCTAAAGCACCCTGTCACTATTGGGCTTGTGGGAGTATTTTATAAGACATGCTATTCTCATGTATGTGCTATCTCTGAATAATTGCTAAAAGTCGTAATACTTTCACGTTGCTTTAGTATCTTAACTTCCATGTCCCAATCCCCAGTTAACAGTCCCACTGTCCTTTCACTAATTTTAAGAGTAGACTCAGCTCTTCATGCGAGTAAAACACTTACTGGCCCACCTGGGTAACCTAGTATTTCCAAAGTGGGCTTACCAACTAAGTTCCATTCTCTTTATCGATATTTTACTTTGTGATTATCTGTCTTATTCTCTCTACAGGGGCATAGCAACTTTTGAAATTATACCTGCCTTCTAGAAATATTTTAAATATCATATACATCCATTGATAAGGCTGTGACAATAAAGGTTATAATGGAATGTGGCTCTGTCAGAGCCATGTTTAATCTGATAATATGGCTTTACTGTTAGAAGAAAACAGAGCTTAGAAAAGACTTTTATAGTCACATTTGATCTTTACAAGAGGACAGCACCAGTGCACTCCATTTGGCAAGGGGAAATCTAAGTAAGGTTCAAATAGATTAAATGACTTAGTTATAGTCGCTTTGCAAGTGAGTGGAACGATTAGGGTTTTATTCAGGCTTTTTGTCTCTCATTACTCATTTTCCAAACTGGACTTTTAGGCACTAAGCATGGTCTTTATCAGCTCACTTGTGTACTACATAAAACTAGAATATATTTTTTAAACATCAACTTTTTATTTTTTATTTTGCAGAAACCCTCTCAAGCTGGTTCCTTACATTATATTATCAATATTCTCTAAGAAATCTGGAAATCATTGCAGCTGTTTATCACCCCCCCCCCACTTCCTCACCACCACATCCAATCATTTGTAAAGTCCTAATGGCTTTCCTCCTACGTGTTTCTTGAATTTATTTACCTGCACAATTCTCCACTTCCATTACCCTATTTCAGAACTTTATAACCTCTCATGAGAACCACCACCCACGTTATCTACCAACTGATCTTCTCTCCAAAGATTTCCTGTCACCTAAAGAGCAAGGTCAAAGCTTTCTAAACTAGGTACAAAACTTTTCCTGAACTGATCCATTTCTACTTCACCAATCTCATCATTTGCCATTCCCTATCTTATAATTTATGGTTTAGAAAAGTTGGGCTGCTTGAATTTTCATCAGTTCACCTAGTCATCTCTCATCTCTGTGCCTTTCTGTATACTCTTCTTTCTGTTAGAGAAGGCTTTATTTCTGTTTCTTCTTCATTTCCATTTTATTCAGTCATTTCTTTCATTATGCAACCTTCAATAACTATGTAAGGGATCCTTTCTTCATTTTGCTACGAAACCACATTGCCCTGTGCATAAATCTATTGCTGTATTTATAACATAACTGGATAAGATTTATGTTATCTTTTTGTATTATATTATTTATTTGTCTCTTTATATGATAATTTTACATCCTATAGGTTGTCTGTTTATATACTCTCCTTCCTAATTAAATTGCAAGCTCTTAAAGGGGATTATCTTTACCTGGTACTGTGTGTATATATATACACACATGTATATGTATATGTATATATGTCCACAATTTTTTTCTCATCTATATACATATATAATGTGTATAAATATGAATTATTATATGTGTGATATGTATTTGTGCTCTTTCTGTAACTTAGAATCTCCTGCCCTCTGAATATTCATATTTTACATATTTACCACAAAGATTTGCATAAATATTTTACACAACATTCAACATCTGATTCTAAATTCCAAACTGTTTTTAGGAATATGTTTGCTGTGATAGTGAAATTGTTTGAGTTGAGGATAGAAAAGGTGTTGCACTTGTACCTCAACTATTTTGTGACTAAATAATGTCTAGCATTGTGTCTTGTCCCTCAAATAGTCCAAAAAGGTGACATATTTTCACTGTCATCTTCTCCACATTGTTATATATAAGAATTTAAGAAAATCTAAGAAGCTTAGATAAGACAAGTCATTAGCAAGACTCCTACAAATCATAAAGTCTATGCTTTGAGACAGTCAAATATATAAAGGGAAAATGGAATTTATTTCCAATGCACATAATGGCTCCATACTCTACATAAATATATTCATTAATGAGTTGTTCAAAGTGTAACTAATAAATATCAGTGTTTAAAAATTTCATATTATGTAGAAATAATTTGTGAATTGTTAAAGTATTTCAGTAATATCTTGGAAAACTTATTGGGCTTTTGTATGGGTTGTGAAAATATTCATTTTATCATTTAAAATAAATTCGTAGGGACTTTTGCTCTCTGAAATTTTGAAACCAACTCTTTTTTGGGACACTATTATTTATATTACATTGCAATATGTTATATACATAAATATAATAATATATGTATATATTAGTATAATATATATGAATACACATGTATATGTGTGAGTGTGATGGTGATGGTGTGTGTGTGTGTTGTATATATCACATGAGCTAAATCACAACTTTACTGATTTACTGCTATTTTCCTGATTATAAGATATGGTTTATTTCTCTGAAAGTCTCCCTACCTACAAAGGAGACCTATGTTAGAATATTTTAATCTTTTTTGAGTTTAATAATTTTTCACATCCCCTTCTAATCACAACCTCTGAACTCTGATGGAATGTATACCTCCACTTTAATTGAATGTAAAGCATCAAATACATTGTCCACTAAACATATTTTAAATCTGTATAGTGATGCTTTAGGTTTGGGAGAATGAAAGACTTCTGGCTCATTATCTTTTGCATATATATGGTTGAGATCAGCTAGACCTTCCTGCTTTGTGTACTATGAACAGTCTGCATATCAAATACCACTCCCTGGAGTCAAGTTTTTCACCAATCAAAATGCCAAGTGCTTCATCTACTAATTAATGGCATCTGCCAATTCAAAGTCCAGAATTTCCTTTGATTTATTTCATGTTCAGGCTTAAAATGTTCTTTAGGGAAGTAAGTATCCTCATTTCATCAGTCCTAATAAGGCTCAATTTATTCAAATCCCTTGCAAGAGCTTGAGCATCTCACATTTAAAACACAGTGATTATTCCTAATCCTTGTTAAGCAAATCAGTGTCACAGTCATATCTTTGACTTCTACAGAATCATATGCACTGTCTGGGAGTTCTTTTTCCCTAGCCTGAGGATATTAGAGTGTAGTGAACCTAACTTTCTAGCTCTGGATCAGTGATTCTTATTATTAGTAAATATCAGACGAACTGAGGGGGTGCTAAAATTGATCCTTGGCCCCCACCTCTAAGTTCAAATTCACTAAGTCTTGGATGAGACTGAAAAATGTGCATTTGTTAAGTCCAGGTGTGGCTGTTTTTACTGGTCCCAGAAATGCAATTTGAGAATCACTACTCTAGATGAAAAGTGTCACTCTTGCTGCTTATTCTTTGCCCTTTATTAAACAGATATCTTCAAATATGTCTATATGATCTCCCTGAACTTTCAAGTTTTCCATTGACCTTGTAACAGAATCTAGTGCATCTAAAGGCCACAACCTTGCTAGGTAGTTGTGCTATGAGAGGCTGAATAAGCACATGGGCTATGCCAGACCCTTTATAACAATGAAATTATGACCCACAAACTTTGTAGCAACTACCACAGGAACATAAACCACAACCTCTGCAGCAATCAGCCAAGAGGGTCAGGAGTTGGTCAAAGACTGACAACATTCTATATTTTCACCCTATTCCCAACTCAGAACCAACCAGAGGAAGTTAAATATGCTCCCCAAGGAGCATAGATGCCATGCTGTTAGTTATCCCACCTCCAGCTGCCAACAATTTTCTATCTGGTCACACCTGGGCCCCCTTTTTTTTTACTATACAGCTTCCCCACTTTCCTGCCTGCCTTTTAGTATCTGCCAAATGCAAGGGATGATGGCTGAATTTCCTGCTATACCAAGTTTGAATAAAAAGTCTCTGCTCTCATTTGTTCATGTTCATTTATTTCTGCAGTTAAAAGCAAATAAAAAAATCCCAGTTCGTTACTATTCCTTTATCATCACAGCTACCACCAGAAAAATAATAGTCATTTTTTCCCTCCATGTCTTTGAATTTTATAAAGGACCCATAAGTAAACAGATATTTTGTGCCCATTTAATTTAAAATTATTTTATTGTCTTCTTATATGTCATACACTTTTCATTTCCTGAGGGAATATTTATATAAGACATTGTCAAGGAGCACATTTTAGTTTAAAAAAATTTATTTTATAATAAACAGACATACATACATGGAGTTATCATGCATATAAAGGGGATATAACCTAATCTATTGGGGAAAGGAAAAAATCATCCAAAGGTGATGAAGTATGAAATTATTAGTAGTAGGATATATTATTGTAGGTGTAGGAATCTAAGGAAAGTGAACATTATATATAATTCATAATGACAAATTATCCCACAAAGAATATTCTATGTTCAAATCACTTCACTGGTTTATTCTGTTAAGCAATTGAGGATGAAATTATACCAGTTGTATTAGTCAGCTTTCTCTAGTAAAACAGAACCTTCAGGAGATATCTATAAAGATGATGATTTGTTATAAGAATAGTCTCACACAACTTTAGAGATGGGCAAATCCAAATTCCATTAGGCAGGCTGCAAGCTGGGAACACCAATGAAAGTATTTGATGACTTCCCCAATAGAAGCTGGCTGACTGAAGTAAGGCTGGAAATTCTCTCTCCTGAGAGAATTTTTCTCATTTTGAAGCCTTCAGCTGATTGCATGAAGCAATCTCCTCAGTTGATTGTAGCTGTAATCAGCTATAGACGCAATAAACTTAGTGACGACTTAAGCCCATGAAAAATCCTCACAGTGCTTGCTTGACCAAAAAACTGGACACCATAATCTGGCCAACTTGGCATATAAACTTAATCATCACAGTCCACCGTTTGTCAACTTTACAAGCATACACTTCTCCTTTAACTTTACTTAATTTCTAAATAAAAACAATGCCTGTCGTATTTTTACCTAGCAATATTCAATTATACTGTGTACAACCAGAAATGCACTAACTCTCCCCAGAATAGGATGAAAGTACTTGGGTAATATTCACTCTTAAACTTGATAACCTATAACTTAAATACTATACAATGAAGCTTATACAACTTATGTCATATGATTAAAGTATAAGTTGGACAAGAAAATGAAGATATTTGCATTATGTACATATACAAACATACTCAAAACAGAACAAGAGAGAGATATTCATAACCATTACAGTACTCATTTCTGTAACTAGTCACATGGTCATACCTTGTATTTATAACTACCTTCTTCCACAACCTATTTCATATTCCCTTTACCCTCAGCAACCATTTGAGCTGCCTATGGTTCATTGCCTGAAAAAGTGATCCAAATCTTCATTCCTACAGTTTCTGGGCCATTGGTAGCCCTGTCTGGATTGTATTGCGACAGTTTTCCATTGATTTCAATTATTACAGGATATAGTAGTACTAAGAAATGCCCTTAGGGATCTCCTGTATTCCAAACCAAATCTTCTTTAATTCCATTGTGTAGTTGCAGTCCTATTTTCCCTCAATTTTCAGGATCAATCACCCCAACCTGTATAGCAATTACCTTTTTTGCCTGACTAAGAGACACAAGGAGCCAAAAATGAACACATGGCAGGCTTAACTTCCAGGTCAATAGAATCATTCTTTTTTTCTCTTTGTGGAAGCCCTCCTACCTTTGGAACTAAGACCTGTAGTCCAGCAGAGCTTAAGTTTGCAGGTACAGCAAGCAGTTCTAATGGCTTCCACTGTGCCCTTTCTACAATACTAGCTCTCATTCCACAGATCCAGGAACCAATATGGGAATTCTGCTGGGATTTGAGTATGTATATTCAAATCATGCCTTTCAGAACTGGGGAAATACCAAAGAATTGTTCCAGGGTTCCACTAGACCACTGTGAGATGGACTTGAACTAAAATTCCATTGATTACCTGACTTCCACAAGCCCCTACTCTGGCTGGTGGACCACAGTGACATTTTAGGTCTCTTGGAATTACTATCACTTTTGAGCCTGTGTCTAATAATCCCTGATACTTCTAATCATTTTCTTTTCTGGAATGCACAGTTTCCCCAGTAAAAGAACATAGGTTTCCTTGGGGAAGTCTGGGAGGAAGACTAGCAGTATACATTTTTGTCAGTGTACCAGGGTCCTTCTCAAAGGGAACCTAGCCTTCCCTTCATTTAGGTGACTCTGTGTTTGTAAACTGTCTCAAGTCTGAGAATTGATTAAGGAATATGACTCTCTGTTGTAATTCAAGTTAGACTTTCATTCACTTGACCTAGAACTTTTCTGCTTATGTAGAGAGAATAAAAATTTCATAGATTGCCCATGTATTTTACTTCTAGGTACCCCATGATCCACTATCCCATGCCATAGGTCTCTGCAAGTCAGACTATTTTGATTACTGCTTTGACCCTATGGTCTATTACGGTAGCCACATCCACCTTGTCTTTGATGATTAGAGACTGCCACTTGGCTTCTGTTAACCCCAGATCTAAATATCCTTGTGGGTTTAAAGATCTAAGTTCAGGATTGCACTTCCTACAGTAATATCTGACCTACAGAGAAGAGCAATCACAGAGCTCTTCAGTAAATATGAAGTTAGACTCACAAATTCAATCTTCACAGTACTAGGGAAGGGTGTGTCTTCTGGACCAGCATGTCTTAACTGATAAATCCACTCTAACTTTCCAGTTTTTTTTAAACCTTTGGATTCCCTCCTCTATGTTATACCAGGGTTGCTATGGCATTTCAACCACATGTAATTTAGATCACCTTTCATTCATGTTTTAGCCAACCGCCAAACAATCAGAGCCATATCTAACCCCTTGAGCTACAATATTGAACCCAGAATCTCTGCTTAGTGGATCCATATCAATAAATTTAGCCTGATCACACTTTATATTCCTTCTGCCATTTTCCCATACCCTTAATATACAATCTTACACATACTCCCTTGATTCATGTCTATATAAATTGGAAAAATCATGCTGTTATATCGGGGTATATGTAACTACTCATGAGTCACAGTTTGCACTTTTAGGGACTATTTCAGTTTAGTATAAATCTGGTGGGGGTAGGTCATAAAAAGTATTAGAAGTTTTTTGCAAGCTATCTACCTCAAGGCGTTCCACTGCAGTCTCATCAAGTGAAACAGGATTAATTTCTTCAGACAGAGGAATGAGAGCTGTTTGTTCAGGGGGGGTGGTTACAGGTTTATCAGGTACAACAAGGTTAAGGTTAATCTCTTCAAGTGAGAGGTTGGATGGCAGATTCCTCAGGGCAAACTGGAGATCTGGTGTCTGGTTCCTCAGGGCAGAGTATCACAGGTATTTCTGGCAAAGACTCAGCACATTCTAGGGTTTCAATGTTCCCATGGCTATCATTATCAACCAATATGTCCCTACTCCAATTTTCAGGATCTTTTCTAATCAATGCCCACCTTTGCAGACACCCTGTAAAGTTGGGAATTTAATTTATTTTGCAATTCAGTGACTCACACAATGAAACTTTAGGTATGGTATCAGACATCTCAGTCTGTGGTTGCACAAACTAAAATATTTTTTTTACACATAGTAACATTCATATCATTCATGCATGCCCTAAGTTGTGAATTTGAAGCCCTTAGCTTATTCCTTTCTTTTATAACTGTATCTAACATGTTTCAGAACATCCAGTCAACAGTACTACACCTTTTAACTCCACAAAACTGTTAAGGTGTCAAAAACAGTGTTGCCCAGAGCCTTACTTCTTATAAGTATTTAAGAAGCTGTATCCAGTGGTGATAATTTGATACCTCTATTGCTAACTCATGCCATAGACTATCAGTGCCACCTTGATTATTGGAAATAGAGTCATCAATGCTTTTGAATCTAATCTTATTAGGGAATCAATTCCCAAAAACCCAGAATCAATTTCAAAATCTTATTTCCAAGATGTTAGTTTTCAAGAACCGCTCCAGGTACCAAAGCTGTTTAGTCAGGGTTCCCTAGGGAAAGAAGAGCAAAAGAAAATATCTGTACATCTTAAGATGTTTGCAAAAGAATTGTCTTATGCAGCTATGAGCATGGGCAACTCCAAATTTTGTACAGCAGGCCACAAGCTGGAAATTCTGATATGGGTTTCAACCAATTCCCCAGGAGAAGATGGTTAGCTGCATAAGGGATGGGAGCTCTCTCTCTTGACTGCTGGAATCATCACTTTTCTTTTAAAGTCTTGAACTGATTAGATGACATGTTTCTCATTTTTCAAGGCAATCTCTTCAGTTGATTGTAGACATAAACAGCCATAAACGCTTTAAACTTACTGATGGTTTGAGCCCATGAAGCAGTCTCACAGTATCAATCAGGCCGGTGTTTATGTGACCAAACAACTGGACACCATAACCTGGCCAAGTTAGCATATGGACTTAGCCATCACACTAATTCTATACAAACTCTTCCAAAATTAAATTATTGGAAATGCTTTCCAACTCACTCTAGGAGAAGAGCTTTCTTATTATACAGAAATCAAATCCAATAATACATAAAAAGGATAATATATCATGACCAAGTTGGATTGTCTGAGGAATGGAAGGTTATTTTAACATTGAAAAATCCATCAATGTAATTCAACATGATCATTTACCAAAAAGCTACTTCAACTAAATAGAGTGTATAGCAATTTTGCAAGAAACAGGTAAATATACAAAACTCAATTATAGTTCTACATAAGAGTATCAAATAATCAGAAATGAAACTACCGGCAAGAAACAATCCTCAATTGAAATAAAATATAATGCATGTTAAAACACTGAATGAAGCTGCATCTGAGCTATAGGTTTTTTTTTTTGTCTGTCTGTTTGTTTGTCTTTTTTTTTCTTTTTCCTTTTCTTTTTTTTTACTATTATTATTATTTTTATTTTTTTCTCTATTATTATTTTTATTTTTTTCTCTATATTAACATTATATATCTTTTTCTGTTGTTTTGCTAGTTCTTTTCCTAAATCGATGCAAATGTACTAAGAAATAATGATCATGCATCTATGTGATGATGTTAAGAATTACTGATTGCATATGTAGAATGGAATGATTTCTAAATGTTGTGTTAATTTCTTTTTTCTTTAATTAATAAAAAAGAGAAAAAAACTATAATGCAACTTAAATACCATCAAAATATTGATGTGTATCACCTGTAAACTGAAAATTATAAATTATATATATATATACAGTTGAGTGAAATTAAAGAAGCCTTAAATAAATGATAATACATCATGTTCATGAATTTAAAGATTTTTTTTTAGCTGACAATGCTCCTGAAATTGATCTATAGATTCAATGCAACCCCAATTAAAATCCCAGTAGGCTTTTCTATAGAAATTGATGAGGTAGTTCTAAAATTCATGTGGAAATTCAAAGACTAGGATAGTTAAAATGAACTTGAAAAAGAAGAAGAAATTTGGAATCTTATAATAAGTGATATCAAAACTGTTTTTAAAGTAAAGTAATCACATTGTGTGGTAAAGGTATCAACATAAACAAATAGACAAATGGAATAGAGTATGGATTCCAGAAATATTTCCATACATATTTGTTTAATTGGTTTTCCAAAATATGTAGAGGGGGTATGCTCCTCCGGCTAGTCATATATAGAAAATGAATATAGATTCCATATACAATAATTAATGGATAGAAAAACTATAACTATAAAACTTTTATAAGAATATTTGGAGAAAATATTCGACAACTTGGGTTAGACAAAGATTTCTCACATATGACATCCAAATCACGATTCATAAAAGAATAAACTGGACTTAATATTAAGAACTTCCACTCTGTGAAAGACATTGGTTAAAGAATGAAAAGGTAAGCCAGAGACTGAGAAACGTATTTGCAAAATATTTATCTATTAATGGACTTGTAACCAGAATATAGAGGAACAATTAAAACCAATATGAAGCTCGGCGGGAAGTGCTGGGGCCAGTGTTGTGTTCTCCTCCCAGCAGTTGTGTGCCAGATGGGTAAGCTGAGCCACAGAAAGAGTAAACGTCTTGTCCAAGTAGTAAGTGAAGAAGCCCAGATTTATTCCCAGACAGTCTGGCTCCATAGTAGAAGCTCTGAGCAACAATCAAGAGCTAGCACCATCTTTCTAAAAGCTCCAGAAAACAAGTCAAAGTGCTGCAGTCGTAGGGCAAGCGCTGCATCAAATAAAAGGCAACTTGAAAGTGCTAGGATCTCATGGAACCCTGGCCAGTCCCTCCCCAAATCCCTCACCAGCTTGGTGCAGATTCCTGGTCTTGGTTCTACAGAGAGCAGAACCTTATGCACATATTAGCAGCATGTGTACCTGGACCAATCTGTCTGGTATAGCATGAAGGACTGAACTGGGTATATTTCACAGGCTTGCCATCTCAGAACAAGCATGTAGATGGTAGTTCACAGAGCTCTCCTACAGGGCACTGTAAGAGAACAGTCAAATTACGGTTGTTGGACCAAAGGTTTGCTGACTGTGGGACATACAGCGCAACAGCACAGTGCTCAGTACCACGAGGTACAGTTCCTAGGGAAAAGGGGACCTTTAGCTACATATAAAAGGGGGACTTCTAGGGCCATGCACATGTCCAGGACAAGCCTCATGTGCAGAAAGGATCCTATCTTGTACCTTGGACTATTCTCTAAGCTTAGCTATGCTCTGAAGAATAAAATTCACATAGATCAATCTGAAAAGACTGAGACTTTTTCAAAGAAGTCTTTTAAAAATTTAAAAGAAGACTTTTCTTTTACTTTTGTTGTTGTTAGCTCTTGGCATCCAAGGAAATCTCTATCACAAAATTAGCTGGATGCAAGTTTACAGAACAGGTATCTCAACATCTAAAGTTCAGATATAACACATGAAGACATCAAAATTTCCAAGTTGCAACAAAAGATTACAAAACATACAAAGGAACAGGAACTGATGGCTTTGCCCAGGAACAGAATAAAGACTTAGAAAACATCAATAAGAAAAACTAGAGATTGAACATATCAGACAAAAACTTTAAATATGCTCAAAGAGCTAAATAAAAACATAAACAAAGAACTAAAGGAAATAGATGAACACAAAGAAAACCTCAAAAAAAGATAGAAATCATGAAAAGGAACCAAACAGAGCTGAAGACCACAGTAACAGAAATGAAAATTCCCTTGAGGGGTTCAATAAAAAATTGAATCTGGCAGAAGAAAGAATAGTGAATTTAAAGATAAGGCAATTGAAATTATTCAGTTTCAGGTGCAGGAAGAAAAAGAATGAAGAAAAGTGAACAGAGCCTAAGATGTGTGGGACACCATCAAGTGTACCCATATATGGGGTTCTGAGAAGAATTAGAAAGAGGCAGAAAGAATATTTGAAGAAATAATAGCTTAAAAGTTTCCAAACTTAATGATAAATATGAATACATTCATCCAAAAAGCTCAACCAACTCCAGACATGATAAATCCCAAAACAGCCAAACTGAAACATACAATAATCCAACTGTCAAATGTCAAAGATACAGAGAACACTGAAAGTAGCAGGAGAGAAGCCACATGTCATGTACAAGGAAACTTCAATAACACTAACTGCCAATTTCTCACAAGAAACCAGGGGTCCAAGAAAGCAGTGGGATGACATATTTAAACTGTTGAAAGACAAAAAATATCAAGGAGAATTCTTTATTTATCAATCTGTCTTTCTAAAATGAGTGAGAGATTAAGACATTGCCAGATAAACAAAAGATGAGGGGTTTCTTCACCACTAGACCAGCACTATAAAAAAAAAATGCTAAAGGAAATTCTTCAGCTTGAAAGCAAAGAACATGAAAGAAAATGTAAGTGCATAATAGTAATGATAAATTAACATTCTTGGCTCTTATATGTTGTGTAAATATGTAATTTATTAGAAGAAAAGGGGGAGGAATAGAGAGGTATAGGAACATACTGTATGTATGTATGCTATTGAAGTTAAGTTGGTATCAAACCAAATGGCACCGTTATAGATTATGGGTATTCAATTTAAACCTCATGGTAAGCACAAACAAAATGTTTGAAAAATATGCACAGAAAGAAATGAGAAGGTATTCTAAGTGTTCACTACAAAAATGGACAAAGGATCTGAATATACATTTTTCCAAAGAAAATATGCAAATGGGCAATAAACACATGAAAAGATGCTGAATATCATTAGTCATTGGGTAAAATGTAAATTAAAACCATGCTGAGATACCACCTCACACCAACTAGAATGACTATTATTAAAAAAAAAAAAGCAAAAAATAACAAGTGATTGGGAGGATTTATGTAGAGAAATGGGAACTTTTGTATATTGTTGAGATTTAAAATGTTGCAGCTGCTCTGGAAAACAGTTTAGTGGTTCCTTAAAAAGTTAAAACAGAGAACTACCATATGACTCAGCAATCTCATTTCTACCTATTTATCCCAAATAAGAGAAAACAGGACTCGGACAGATATTTGTATACCGATGTTCATGGTAACATTATTCACAATAGCCAAAAGGTGGAAACAACTCAAAGGCCCACCAGTAGCCGAATGAATAAACAAAATGTGGTCTTTACATACAATGGAATATTATTCATCTCTAAAAAGAAATGAAGTTCTATTACATCTACTACATGGTTGAACCTTGAAGACATCATGTTGAATGAAATAAGTCAGACAATAAGGAACAGATATTCACTCCACTTATATGAAATAGCCAGAATATGCAAATTCATAGAGACAGTATCAATGGTGAGAAAGGAGGTTGAAGGGATATTAATGCTTGATGGGGCTCAGGGATTCTGTTTAGGGTGATGGGAAAGTTTTGGTAACAAATGGCAGTGAAGGTAGCACAAAATTGCAAGTGTGATTAATCTCACTGAATTATATGCTTGGAAGTGGTTGAAATTGGGATGTTCATGTTGTGTATTTGTTTCTACAATTTAAAAGAAAGAGAGGGATTAAAAAGACAATAACAACTAAAGGCAATAGATGATCCCAGACTGGATCTAATACTGTAAGAGAAAATGCTCAGAAGGACATTAATGGGACATATGAATAAATTGAATATAGACCTTAGAATTTACACCTATATTAAATTTCTTGAATTTGATAACTGTTCTTGAGGTGATTACATAATGAATGTCCTTATTCTTAGGAAATGTACATAGAAGTATTGTGTTCAGGGAGCATAATACATATATATATAACCCACTCTTAAATGTTTAAAAAATAAATACATATAAATATAGATAAATGGATGGATAGGCAAAATGATATGACAGATGTGGCAAAACATTTAAAAAGTTGGTGGATCTCAGTATCTGGGTGGGGTGTATTGTATGTTTGAGTTCTCTGTATGGGGATTGTATTATTTTTGCAACTGAGCTGTAGGTTTCAAAATGTTTCAAAGTAAAAAATTTTAATGCCAAAAAAAAAAAAAATATGAAAATAAACATCCCTGCAAAATAAACGAAAGATATTGACATTTCACCAAAGGAAATATTCAGAGGGTAAATAAGCATATGGCATGCTCAGCATGAATAGTCGTTGGGAAGTGCAAATTAAAACCATAATTAGATACCACTATATGCATATTAGAATGACTCAAATTTAAAAAAAAATCTGACCATGCCATGTGCTGGTCAGTGTATTAGTCAGAGTTCTCTAGGGAAACAGAACCAAAAGAAGATATCTGTAAATAATATGAGATTTTATAAATGTGTCTCAGGCAACTGTGGGGATACAGGACAACAAATTCGTTAGGGTAGGCTGCAAGGTGGTGCTTCATTGAAGGTCTTCAATGAATTCCCCAGGAATGGCTGGCTGGCTGAAGTAGAGATGAAAGTTCTCTCTTTTGATTGCTAAAGTTATCACTTTAAAAACCTTCAACTGATTAGATTAAATGCCTCCCATTGTGGAAGGCACTCCCCTTAGTGGACTGTAGATGTAATCAGCCATAGATGAGATCAACATACTGATGGTTTAAGTCCATGAAATATCCTCATAGTAACAGACAGGCCAGTGCTTGCTTGACCAGCCCTCTGAGCACCATCACCTGGCCAAGTCGACACATGAAACTCACCATCACAGTGAGGATGTAAAGCAGCTGGAACCTCCATTGACACATGGATGGAAGCTGTCAGAGGTCTGTTCTGTATGAATCACATAATACAAAATTTGAGAAAATGCAAAGCAGTATATAGTGACATAAAGCAGATCACTGGTTGTCTGGGGATGGAGTAGTGGAGAAGCAGGGAAGTTCAAAAAGGAGGGATTACATAGGAGCCTGAGAAAACTGTAGGGGGGTACAGTAAACACAGTTTTCCAGAGAGAGGGCTGGCAAATCTGAATTCCACAGGGCATGCTGCAAGTTGGAAACCCTGATAAGGTTGATGTTGAAATCCTTAGTCTGAATTCCCCTGGGAAAGCTGACTGGCTGGAAATTCAGCAAGAACCGATGTTGAAATTGAATCCAAATTCCCCTCACGACCTCTAAAATCCCCATTGTTTGGCTTTTAAGACAAACTGATTGGATGAGGAAGTTACCCACACTGCTGAGGACACTCACCTTTACTGATTATAGATGCAATCAACTGATTATAGATGCAAATCCCATCTCAAAATGCCATCACACTAACAAGTAGGTCACAGTCTGACCATACAACTGGGTACCACAACCCAGCCAAGTTCACATATGGGATTAATTATCACAGGGGTTGACTGATTTCTTCATTATCTTGATTGTGGTGATGTTTTCACCTGCATATGTCAAAATATATCATTTTGTGCATTTTAAATATGAGCAGTTTGTTATAATTAAAATAAACCTCAATAAAGCTACTAAAACAAAACAAACAAAAAAGGAAATTAAATGTGGAGACACTCTTTTAAATTATTTGTTTGATCTTGTTTTGGAACACTAAAACACTATTTTCTCAAATCCGTAAAAATTTCCAGGTACAGTTTCGTAATTTGAATCTACATAATTCACTTTTTTTTTTTTGGCATGGGTAGGCAACAGGAAACGAACCCTGGTCTCCAATATAGCAGGCAAGAACTCTGCCTCGTTGAGCCACCGTGGCCTGCCCCCCACATATCCATTTTTAATATAATATTCTCCTGTGCTGTGGCAGGGGTATTCCCAAAGAATTTTCTGTACTGTATACTCCCTCTGATCACAGACAAGAGGGACAAAAGAATGAAAGGGCAGAGAAGGGCCGAAGAATTAACAAATATCTGAAATTTGCATGCAAAATGTATATATATACACACAGCCTATAGATTATATATATAGTATGTAATATATATATACTTATATTTTAAGAATGTGAAGATGGAATACAAGGACAGAAATCAGCTTGTTTTTATTTTGTTAACTCATTATGAAAAAAACGCATAATGATTACTCAGGTATCACCTATTAATTCATAGTATTTAATAGGATGAAAAATAATCACATTGCTTAATTACACAGAGTGTAAAAATATCTATTTGCCATAAAACTCCATAGCATTTCCCTCACTAAAATAAAAAGTCTGCCATGAAAGCATATATAATGCTGTGTAAATGTCTATGACTGCTGTTAATTAAGCAGCATGAGTCTCTCCATAGGAGCCAATGAAGCATGAATCTCTCCATAGGAGCCAATGAATACCACATAGCATTTAAGAGTTTTTTCAAAGTTGTTCTTTTTTTTTTTAAAGTTGTTCTTAAAAGCTATATTATGCAGCTTAGCATTATAAAGACAGCAAATAAAGAAAAGGGGAGAAATGTCTCCTTGGTCCTTCTTTCCTTCTTCTCCAGCATGATAATAAGACAATGAGAAGTTGTTTTAATTAAAAAGTCGAGTTAGTTGAAGAATTAAATGCTTTATTCCCCCTATTTGCTGCAATGGGGCATGAGACATATTTGTCTCAAGAAAAGCAGTTGTTGCATATTTTCCCTTTTTGAATATGATGAAGGACACAAGTTGAAAACAGGGTATCTTTCATAGTTCAAGAAAATACAAACTGGTGTGCTTGTGGGAAGGTAGGGGTGGCACAAAAAGAAAATGCCGCTGTTTCTTAAGTCAATGTTCTTTTTCTGTTGTAGAAATAGAGGTCCTGAGAAATGAAGTGACTACCAAGATGACAGAGAAAATTAGAGTCAGAAGTGGAATCCACATTACCTCTTAGAAGGCTCCTGACTCAGCTGGATGGACAGAAATTTCCTGGCAGCATGACCTCGGATGTACTTTGTCCAGACAAATTAAGAGTGTTAGAGGGAACCAGTGAGTATGCTTGGCTTCTATAATATGCTTTGGCTTTTTCAGACAAGTTCTCTTATTACAAATTCACCAGATTTGTTAAAGTAGAATGAAGTCCTCTCATTAATCCTCGATAAATGACAATTCCTAAAATTTGCCAATAGGCGGGAGTTAAACCAAGGATTCTTAATCTCGGCACTATTGACATTTTGAGCCTGATAATTCTTTTATATGGGAGGATTTCTTGTGCCTTGTAGGATGTGTTGCAATATCCATGGCCTTTGTCCACTAAATGTCAGTAGCTACTCCCTCAAGTTGTGGCAACCCAAAACATCTTCAGACATTGCCAAACATTCCTTGAAAAGGCAAAATTGCCCCCAGTTGAAAATAACTATCAACCATCACTATGCAATTATTTCTGATTTTGTGCATTGGCTTTAAGTTTCAAATTACTACTTACTCATCCTGAGATTCTACATATTTTTTCTCAACTAATTTTAGATGGCTTGATATTTTTTACTACATTTTATATTATTGGCTTATTACTGAATCTAAATTTAGAGTATGGACAAAAATGTTTTTTTTCCGATCAATGCTTTGAACTAACATAATTGATCACTCCTCTCCCATAGAGAGGTGAAGCATTAATGGAAGCTTAAACTATTCCATAGATTTTGATAATTTTTGTTTTTAAAGCCGATTAATAGTCATCCAGCTTCTTCCCCAAGTTAGATCAAGATCTCTTCTCCACTACCTCCAATTAACTAGGTCTGTGGGTCTTGTTGTTTGGCATGGGATGAGAAACATCATTTTATCTCATACTTCCTCCAGAGATAGGAAAACGTGGCTCGTCATTTAATTGATTAAAGAGTCATACACTCTTTGGTTGCCATAATTTATGTTTTCAAAGAGCCAGAATGTAGCACCTTGTGTATGTCTTAGTTTCAACAAATAGCCACCTTCTCTAGCCATTGTGGGTGCCTTGGTTTCTCTTGTTCCACCAAGTCCATCTTTACTCCTGAACTCTAGCTGGCAGTCTGACTCAAATGCCCCCTGATTTGTGTGCTGTTGGCCCACATCACTTTCTCATTTGCACTATGGTTGACATTTTAATGTAATTTCCAGCATCTCCAGTTTCAGGGGCTGAGATACATGATTGATCCATCTTCTCAGAACCCAGCAATTGGAAGGATGGTCCTGAAACTTTCACTGGGCTGTCTTACCAGACATCTTTCTCTCACTTCTTTCTCTAATCCTCAAAAACATGAAGCTATAAAATTCTGGATAGGAGATAATCTCAACTTTCTATTTGGCAAAGAAGTGATGCTTTGTGCACTTACACAAATTGAGTCTCTTTCTACATTCTCTTCTCCTTTTTTATTTTTTGGAGGGGGATTTTGATGGCTTGGATTAGAATTCTAGATATACAGTATCATTAGAAATAACAATGAATATCACTATTGCCATGTTTCAAATGGTTTATGATTGATTGTTTTTTTTTAACCTGTGTTTCCTAATGCTTTTTTCATATCTTCTTAATAAAATAATGTTAATCGAAAATATTCATGCTAAATATCTTGGTGGGTTTTTTGTTGTTTATTTTTAGGTACTCAAGCATATTTTTTCAAAATGATAGTAATTTTAAGTTCTCTTTCTCAATAGTCATAAATTTACTCATCAGACTTATTCATGACAAATACTTTAATTCTCATATTTATAAAAAATTTAAATCCAAAACTGGTTTTAAATTTTATCAAGTTGTTATTCAGTATATATTTTACCTAGACTTTATGAAATACATTATTTTGATATGTTCAAGAAATCCCAATTTTGAAATTAAACTTTTATACTTTTCTTAAAAGAGCAAAAAATTTTATTAAACTTGGAGATTAGGAAAATATGTGGGAAAAAGAAAGCTACAATAAATATTAATCATTCTCAATGATTCCCTTGCTAAGTGTATCGATGAATTATTTGGAAAATAAACAGCTAGAAAAATTAAGATCCCATTGATATTAAAATAAAAAGTCTCAAACAGGAACGATCTATTCAACATTAAAAAATATTATTAATAATATTACCTTAGTACTTTTAGGAGAGTTAGAAATATGAATAAAATCTGAGAGAGATAAGAAACACATAACTATATGTAATATCTCAATCGTTTATTCTTATTACTCATTCAATAATTATTGTAATGCCATGTTTCAGGAATTTTTTAGTGCTAGGGGTTCAAAGATTCTAAAGAAACTCAAAATATGTTGGGGAAGGTAGATTTAAAACAATCATTTGTAATACCATTTGAAACATGATAAACACAGTGATAATCAGAGGGATTCCACAACTTCTGAAAGATACCTGTATATAGAATCCGAATACAAAGGATCAAAACCTCCCACCAAAAAAATTAAAAATAAAAATAAAAAGGGGAAATCATTCCTAGTCATTCCTAATATTTTTGCTAGCCAACCTTCTTTGGGCTATTAGAGGTTATATAATCCTTTGTGTAAGTTCTCTGTATATTATATTTATGAACCTTGCACTCTTCTTTATTAATATTAAGTATCCTTATTACTCTTTACTTTGTATGAAATTTGCCCTATGCTCTTAACAACATGTATCTCTAATTTTTAGTTAAGTATTCCCCTTGTGGAATATACATTGTAGTTGGTGGGGAAAGGGAAGGAAAATGGAATAAACCTAACAAATTGTATAGTATGTTAGAAGGGTGAAATGCCATGGAACTAAATAGAGCTGTGATAAGGGAGATTAGCAGTGCTGGAGACGGTGTGGCGATTTTAAATGGGGTGGTCCAGCCACTAGGTGTTTATTCAGTGACTTGAAAAAAGAGGTAGTAAACTACACTCACCACTTCTGAGAGAAGAGCACTCAAGATCACCCACCCTAAGAAACCCCTTAGGCAAAGGCCTGGGGTGGGAATGTGCCTGGTATGTGTTTGAGGAACAGTAAGGAGGCTGGTATGGATGGAGTTGAGGGTGAGGAGGAAAAGAAAACAGGCGTTATGTCAGAGAGAAAACCAGGGCTCAAATCATGTAGGTGCTTCTAAGCCATTGTAAGGAGACTGCTTGGGGACAACCTTTTTCTTCTGGGAGGAATGGAGAGCAAAGGAAAGGTTTTGAGAAGACCGACACCCTCTTATATGTCACTGATCACACATGTAATTAATTCAACTGGAGAGAGTCTTAGCAGGGCATTACTGGGCCAATGGTATGAATATTTTCAAACATTTTATTTATAATGCTAAATCAATTTCCAGTTGGTTGTACAATTATGAATAATGTTAAAAACGGTACAAGGGAATGCTCTACTTCAACACGTCCTCATCAATACAGGGCAGTGCTTTTCAGATTCTTGTCACTGCCATCCACATGAGGAAATGAGCTTTACATCACGATCCAGTACATGTGAGTGACATAAATATAAACGTAGACACAGTTTGCAGTTACCCTTAAGTAGGGCGATGCTTTCTTCTGCTTTCTCTCCTTTCTTTTCATTTATTTAAAAAAAAAATCTGTTCTTTATTGTTAATTCCACAGCACACTTTTGAGGTCATATTTGCTAGCCAACCCTCTTTGGGCTATTAGAGGTTATATAATCCTTTGTGCAAGTTCTTTGTAATTATCATATTTATCTTCTATAACATTTTGCTTGCTAATGTAATGGGTATTGGCTTGTGACTGTTAGATGTATTTTATTTATTACTACATATAGTAAAACTAGGCAATTCTTTTTATCATTTGTTTCAATTATGAACATTTTAGGCATATAGAAATCAGAAAATTATCCACCTATAAAAATGTTTAATGGCATGAGACTTTTATATTCAATTATTTAATCAACAGGATCATACTTTTCTACATGCTTTGAGATGAGACTCTAACTTCATTTTCTTAAAACTTTTATTTTGAAATAATTTCAAAATTCCAGGACGGTTGTGGAAACAAAACTCATATAGAGAAATTCCAACATGTCCCCAACCTGATACTGAAGTCCACCAATTTTAACCTTTTCCACATCTGCTACAACACTCTGTGTATCAGTCTACCCAAGTATCTATCCATTGATCTGTCTGTCTATTTATCTATCTGTTTGTTTTCAGAATGTTTGAGAGTTGGTTTTATACATCATGCTACTTAGACACTTAATATTGCAATGTATATTTGCTAAGAACAAGAATGGATATTCACTTTTGCAAGTGGTAATACCTTTATTATAGTTATCAAGTTCTAGAAATTTAACACAGATATAAAGCTTACAGTATATATTCCATTTATCCATTTGCCACAAAATATCCTTTTTAGCTTTTTCTCCTCCATTATTAGATCCCAACTGGGATCAGGTTTTTCATTTAATTGTAATTGTCTCTTTAGTTGTTCTTTTAGTTTAAATTGTGGAAATATATATATATATATAAATAAACATATTAAATTAAAATGTGTACAAATATATATATATATACATATATGCACATAAACTTTCCCATCTCAACTATTCCTACCTGTATCATTCAGTGGGACTAATCACATTCATAGTGTTGTGCTTCCCTCACCTCCACCTGCTACCAGAATTTTCCCATCACTGCAAACAGAAACCTTATAATATTTACACCATGATTCACCAATCCCTTCCCTGACCTCTGGTAACCTGTATTCATTTTCTGCCCTTATGAATTTGTATATTCTAGCTTTTTCTTATAAGTAGCACCACACGATCTCTTCCCCTTTGCGTCTGATATTGCATGCCTTCAAGGTTCATCCATTTATTTGTATGTATCAGAATTCCATTTCTTTCGAAAATATTCCATTACATATTTGTTTATTCATTAATCTGATGATGGACATTTGGTTTTCTTCCACCCTTTGTTGATTGTGAATAATGCTGCTATGAACACTGGTATAAATTATCTGTCAATGTCTGGAGCTTATTTATTTATTTATTTTTTGTTTTACAGTCTTATTCTGTTATCAGATAAACAACCTAGAATATTTCCTTTCAACCACATTCAAATATATAATTCAGTGATATTACTTGTAATCACAGTGTTGTACTGCTATCACTATCATCATTATCAAAGCTTTTCCATCACCTCAAACAAAAAGTCTATACCAATTAAGAAATAATTCTCAATTTTCTACCCCAATCCTCACTCACAGTAACCAGTATTCTAGTTTCTGACACTATGAATGTGCAGATTCTAGTTATTTTATATAAGTGAAATAATATAAAATTGGTAATTTTGTGTCTGGCTAATTTCACTCAACATGATGTCTTCAAGTTTCATTCATATTGTCACATGCACCAGAGCTTTGTTTCTTTTCACTTCTGAATGATATTCTATTATATGTATATACCACATTTTGTTTATCCATTCATCTGTGGATGGACACTTGAGTTGCTTCCATCTTTTGGCAATTTTGAATAATGCTCTGTGAGTATTGGTGTGAAGATACTATTTAAGTTTCTGCTATCAATTCATTTGGGTTGTGCTGGTTTGAAGTTATAATGTACTCCAGAAAAACCATGTCCTTTAGTCAGCTTTCAATATCGCTGGGTGAGATCTTTATGATTATTTCCATGGAAATGTGTCCCACCCAATTGTGGGTGGTAACTTTTGATTAGGTGTTTTCCATGGAGATGTGTCTCCACCCAGTCAAGGTGGGCTTGCTTACTGGGAGCCCTTTAAGAGGGAACCATTTTGGAAAAAGCTTTAGAGCCTCCAGAGCTGACAGAGGCCCACACAGAAAGAGACCTTTAGAAATGCATAAAGGAAATGCCCCCAGGGAAGCTGTTGAAAAAACGTGGAGAGAAAGCCAACAGATGTTCCCTCTCAGCCTTTCCAGCTGAGAGAGAAACCTGTATGTCATTGGCCTCCTTGAACCAAGGTATCTTTCCTGGATGCCTTAATTTGGACATTTTTATAACCTTCCCTTAATTTGAACATTTTCCCAGCCTCAGAACTGTAAACTTGCAACTTAATAAATTCCCCTTTTTATAAGCCATTCTGTTTCTGGCATATCACATTCCAGCAGCTTTTGGAAACTAAAACAGGGCAGATCTCTAGAAGCAGGCATTTCAATTTACTAAAACTACCAGAATGCAATATACCAGAAACATGTTAGCTTTCTCGATGGGGATTTATTTGGTTAAAATTTACAGCTTTAAGGCCATGAAAATATCCCAATTAAGGCATCAAAAGTAGGATACCTTCTCTGAGGACAGGCCCCTGGCAACAGGGGTTCTTCTATCAAATGGGAAGGCACATGGCAGCATCTGCTGGCCCTTCCCTCCTAGTTCTGGCTTCAAGACGTTTTGCTGTCTCCAAAATATCTCTGCCTTTTATCCTCTCATAAAGGACTCCAGCAAGGGAATCAAGACCAACCTTGAATGGATTGGGTCACACCTCCATGAAAACAACCTATGCAAAAAGTCTCACCCACAATAGGTCTGCACTCACAGGGATGGATTAAAAGAACATAGGCCTTTCTGGGGGTACATAATGGATCCAAATCAGCACAGTTGGATTACCAGATCACACAGGAATTCTCTACTTAACTCTCTGTGGAACAGCCAAACTACACTGTTTTACATTCTCACCAAAAGTGAATTCTTATTTCTCCACATCTTCTGCATCAGTTGTTAATTTCTGTTTCTTTCTTCAATAATAGCCATACTAGTATGTGTGAAATGGTATCTCATTGGATTTTTATTTCAATTTCCTTAATGACTAATGCTACTGAATAGCTCTTCGTGTGCTTATTGGTCGTAGAAATATCTAATCAAGCCTTTTGCCGATTTTTAAATTGATTTGTTTGTCTTCTCTTGTTGTTGAGTTGTAAGATTTCTCTATATTTTTTGGATATTAAACCCTTATCAGATATGTGGTTTTCAAGTATTTTTTTTCCCATTTAGCAGGTTGTGTTTTTGCTTTTGTAATAAAGTCCTTTGATGCTCAAAAGTTTTTAATTTTGATGGAGTCCCACTTATCTATCTCTTCTTTTGGTACTCGTGTTTTGGTATAAAGCCTAGGAAACCAACACAAACTCCTGAAGATTCTTGCCTAAATCTTCTTTTAGAAGTTTTTTAGTTTTAATTCTTATGTTTAAGACTTTGATCCATTTTGGCTTGAATTTTGTAAATGGTGTAAGGTAGTGTCTCCCTTCATTCTTTTTCTTACAGATATCCAGTTTTCTTAGCACAATTTGTTGAAAAGACTATTCTTTCCCCATTCAGTGGACTGGAACCCTTGTCAAAAATCAATTGGCCATTGCTATAAGGGCTTATTTCTGAACTCTAAATCCAACTCCATTGGTCTTTGTGCCAGTACCATGTTTATTTGATTATTATAGCTTTGTAATAAGTTTTAAAATAAGAAAGTGTAAGTCCTCCAATTGTGTTCTCTCTTTTCAAGATGGTTTTGGCTATTCAAGATCTCTTATCTCCCTTATAAATTTCATTATTGGCCTTTCCATTTCTGCAAAGAAGGTTGGTGGAATTTTTATTGGGATTGCATTGAATTTGTGAATTGTTTCAGAGAGAATTGACATCTTAACAATATTTAGCCTTCCAATCCATGAACAAGAATTCCTTTCAGTTTATTTAGGTCTTCTTTGATTTATTTTAACAATATTTTGTAATTTTCCATGTGCAAGTCCTTTATATCCATGGTTAATTTGTTTCTAGATATTTGATTCTTTTAGTTGCTATTATAAATGGAAGTTTTTCCTTGCTTCTACTTCATGTTGTTTATTATTAGTCTGTTGAAATACTACTGATTTTAGGTGTTCTTTTACATAGCCACTTTCATTTATTAGCTCTACTAACTTTATTGCAGATTTTTCTTCATTTTATGTATATCAGATAATATCATCTGAAAATATGGAAATTTTTACTTCTTCATTTCCAATTTGGATGCCTTTTATTTTTTTCCCTTCCCTAATTGTTCTGGCTAGAAAATACAGTACAGCAATGAGTAACAGTGGTGACTATGGGCATCCTTGACTTTTTCTTGATATTTGGGGCAAAGCTTTCAGTGTTTCACTGTTAAATAAACAATATTAGTTGTAAGTTACTATAAATGCCTTTTATCGTAATGAAGAAGTTACCTTCTAGTTCTATTTTTCTGAATAATTTAATTTTTAAAAAAGGTGTTGGATTTTGTCAAATGCCTTTTTTTGCATCAATTTAGATGCTGAAGTATATGTTTTTTCTTTTATTGTATTAATGTGGCATCTTATATTGATTAATTTGCTTATGTTGAACCTCCCTTCCATTCCTGGGATAAATCCTACATGCTTATTTTGTATAATTATTTAATATGCTATTGTATTTGGTTAGTTAGTATTTTGTTGAGCATTTTTGCCTCTCTATTCATAACAGAAATTAGTAGATAATTTCTTTTTTTTGCAATGTCGTTATCTGGCTTTGCTACCAGGGTAACACTGGCTTCATCTAATGGCTTAGAAAGAGTTCTTTCTTATTCTTCTTTTTGGAAGAGTTTGAGGATTGGTGTTAATTTTTCTTGGAATTTTAATACAATTCAGCTGTGCATCCATCTGGTCCTGGACTTTTCTTGTTAGGAGGCTTTAGACTGCTCATTCAATCTCTGTAATTTTTGCAAGGTTGTTAAGATCCTCTACTTTTTCTTGGGTCAGTATAGGCAAATTGTATGGTTCTAGCAAGTTGTTCATTTCATCCAGGTTATCTGATTTGATGGCGTACAATTGTTCATAGTATTCTCTTAATTTCTTCAAGAGCACTAGTAATGCCCCCACTTTTGTTTTTTTATTTTAGCAATTTGGGTTTTCTCTCTTTCTTCTTCATCAGTCTAAAAAAAGGTTCACCATTGTTCTTTTTAATATATTTCATAAAATAGGCTTTGGAGTCAGTTGGATTCAAATCCTGGCTTTTCAATTATCTAGATATGAAAACTTGGGCAGGTTACTTAATGTTTCTGAGTCTCTCTTTCCTTACTAAGCAAATGGGAATTGCAAATGCATTACATGATGTAGTCGAAACACATAGAACAATGCTTGGCGCAAGGTGATACTTAGTAAATTGCAATTAGTTATTTATAATATTGTAAATTATTCTTAGATGGAAAGTTATGTCAATATAATCCATTTTCCTTACATGAATGTATTTTCCTGAATACTCTTTTAGTTTTGTTTTATCTGCTATCCTCTTTATAAAACTATACAGATGATAAAAATAGTACTGTATTTACTCATGTCAATTTATTTCATTTACCAAAAGTTACCAAAAATGCAGTTAGTTTTTCAATTTTGTTTCTAACTTTAATTGAGATATCTTAGGTTTAGCCAGCAAGTAAAATACTGGCTTTCATTGCTTCATGCTAAGAATTGGCTGCCTTTTTGTTAGCTCTCTTGGAGACATCATTGAGGGATATTACATTCTATGAAATTCTCATGTTTTTACAAAGATGGTAATTTAATTTGTTAGTTAATTCATATAAATTCTGAGATTAAAACACTGTTTAAGGCCCAGAATTCTTTCCATATTCTGTTGCAATCCATTTGTCAATATTTGATTTATATTTTTATTTATATCTACAAGGATATTATTAGTTTTACTTTTTTAGTGCTTTCTTTGTTAGATGTAAATGAGCTTTATAAAGTGAGTTATGCAATGCTCCATCATGTTTTCTTCTTCTGAAATAATTTATAGATAATTTAAACTAAATTTTTTCATGAAATTTAAAATAATTCAGCTGTAAATTTCTTGAGTCTTTAGTAATTTCAAAATATATTCTTGATAACTTTTGCCTCTTTTTCTATTGATATCAATTCATTCAGGCTTTTAAATCTCTTCTTGATATTTTTGTGTAAGTTATGTTTTTTCCATAAACATGTTCATACCATGTTCTATAAATATTTTCTGTATGTAAAGATTTGCAGAAAGTATTATTCCATACAAACCTGGCCTCCTATTTTATATTGTATCTCTTTTGTGGTTACAATTTTCCATATTACTTTGTTTTTGAATTTCCTTCAATATTCTTTGTTTTCTCTTCTGTTTTTACTCCATTTAAAAAAATTCTACGTTTCTCTTTTTATCATAATAGCTGCATTTATTTTGCTTTCCTGTGATTAATGTTTTTGTCCCTGTCCTAAATCCCTTAACTGAATTCTTTTTTAGCTTATTGTTTAAATAATAAAAATAGCATGACCAGAAATTCCTCTTAAACTGTTACTGGACCATTATTTTTTCAAGAATTTTTTTACTTTACTTCTTATATTCTTTTTGAATAAATAAAAGTGTTACTATTATTGAAGCTGTAATTTTCCATTTTTCTGAGGAGAGATTTCAGGATGAGTATCCTACTAGTATTTGAATCCCTCCCCATTCATTTTCATTTTACTAAATTCCTTTTTTTCATTTTCATTGTGTCTCTTATAATGAACAGATAGAAAAAAAAGTAGAAACTGATTTATAGATAGTGACATAATACTACTTCACAAAATAAGAAATGACTAAATCAATGTCATTGCCATTTAAAGGTTATTATCATATGAAAATGTATAAAAATCAGAAACTTGGGTTACAAAGTAATGGATGTGTGATTGAGAAATCATTTATTAAAATTTACGTATTTGTAAGCACACTCTTGCATGCATACATTCACACACGGAGACAGTTATGATCATTCCCTGAGATTGTTTCACCAAATACTGATTGATGTATTATCTCAATAACAAAGTATATTGAGATTTGAATTTCATGTCTCAGCAATTGTGGGTCCTTGAAAAAGCTATTTAACTTTTGGTTTGCTTAGTCATTTCCATTAAATAGCAAATATAACATATGCCTCACACAATTAAATGTCAGTGCATTTCAAGGACTAGCCTGCTGCCTGGTTCATAGCTTCTGCTGAAAAAGTGTTATTGACAAAATGTCTACGTAGGCTGTTAATCTC
Source organism: Tamandua tetradactyla (assembly GCF_023851605.1). Taxonomy (NCBI): domain Eukaryota; kingdom Metazoa; phylum Chordata; class Mammalia; order Pilosa; family Myrmecophagidae; genus Tamandua; species Tamandua tetradactyla. The sequence continues at coordinate 19,231,554 of NC_135345.1, forward strand.
TGCTTGTGGTCCTTTCCCTTCAGATCCTTTAGCATTCCCGGCATTCTCCTACAGCGGGATTTTCTTGAATAAAATATGAGCTAGCTCATGGCTGGGTACATTTTTCTTCACTTTGAATACACAGGAGCCTGCCTTGCTCTGCCTCTTAAATTCTTCCATTTCAGGATTATATCCCAGGGCAGGCCTTCTATGGGATGAATAAATTGCTTTTGTATAACAGTTGTCTCAGCTGATTGTCCAAATGACTTCATATTGTAAAGAGGAAAAAATAAAAAGTTGGGGGCCAATAAGCTGGGATTCAAACAAACACAGGCTTTGTGTAGTTGGTCAATATAGAGGCTTTTATCCTTAGTTTCAAAATAAGGTAATTATATCCAGTACGCAGTGAGGCTGTGTGATCTGAAACAGGTAATACGATGAATGAAGCAGAAGTGCCAGGCACACATAGTGCCCGAAAAGAAACATGGACTTTCCTTCTTTATGCTGTCTCTCCACAGGTGGTTTTAATATCCAGCCAGCTTTGGAAAATACTAATTAAGAAAGAAGTGAATAAATCTTCTTGAAGACAAATGTCAAACATTGAGTTCAAGTTCACAAATATAGAGGACTCAATTTCTTGAGCAATTGTGCTTTATTCCTTAGACTGTAATCTTAGAATATCTATTTTTTCCTCTTTTGCTTATAGCTACTAGTTAGTACAGTAAAGAAAAGTGTAATTCCAAAAAGTTGTGTAAGTATTTTCTCTAATACTAAATCAATAAAATACCATACAATGATGTGATATGCAAATTTCTTAATTTTAAATTGGTTCTTAATTGTTGGGCTAAAAGGTTAGCAAATGAGAAAATATTTTTAGTCTGTTATTATTGAGATAATTGCTAGCTAAATGAGTTAAATTAGAAATGACTGAGATTAAACGTTTTTTCAACTTACTCATTAATGATAAAAAGACTTAAATTTCTACTATTTATGTGGAGAAAATGGCTATATTTGAATATTTGAGTGTTTTAATCATCCTAGGCGACATAGCAGTTTTTAAAAAATACGTTCTGTTACTACAAAGTCTATTCCATAGAATTAATATGTCTAGTCAATTTTTATCATCTATCTCTTCAAATATCAGAAACAGATACATACAGAGAGACTAAAAGTCGAAGACAGAGAAATGAAAGAGAAAATGGAGACCTAAAAAGGCGAAAGATTCACAAAGACAGAACAAATTTGCCTGCCATTCTGACAAGTGATGCCTTGGTGAAAGTTGCAAAAAGAGAATTTGATGTTCTGTCATTCAGTCTCACTCCCTTTGTGTTTCTCATAGTGTCAGCATTTAACCAGACTTCCTGGAACTTTTTCTCTTTTAAATAAATGAGTTCCTCTAGGCAATGCTTAGAAGCATGTCAAGTTGGATACTAAAGCTTCCAGGATGCTCCCTATGTTTGAAATGTAGTATAAAATAATTGGCTCTACTCAGGATAATCCATGCCATTCAAGTAAAATGTAAAAGCTGTTAATATATCATTGCATTTATTTAAAGTATTAGCTTCTGTTCCTAATTATCTTGCATATCTTGCATCAGTGTCTATGTTTTGTAGTTTCCTATACACAATCTTCTTTCTCTTTCTTCAGAGTTTTCTGCAAATATTCACCTCTACAGGGTTTCATTTTGATTTTGTAAACCATTTCCTCTCTCCTCTTATATATTATTTGCCTACTTTCTGTGGTGTCTCTAAAATCTCACATATGGCCCAACCATTTTACACTTCCTAAAACATTTAAACCTTTGATTAAATAAATATCTGCTCAAAAGAACATGAAATACTTTGATTAAATACATAAACACTCAGAAACACATACAGTTCTTAAAAACTTTTTATGTATGTATTAAGTACAAAATTGGTGACACATGTTCAATGTTATATGTGAATAAATTCAAAGTTTAATGTAAAAAGATTAAGTAAATAAATGTCAGAAACACACTTACTTATAATGGAGAACTACCTGTCACCTCTTACTATCAGCATTTATAAATTACTGGGTATGGTTTGTGCATGATTGCTCATTCAATGTTAAACATTAATTAATTGTTCAAAATTAGCAAGCTATAAATAGAAGGAAATTTCTCTAGATTGTTAAGATACATTTATTGAACCTTTGAAAATATGCTAAAATGCCACATTTTGATAGTAATATAAATCATAATAATAAGATCTACAATAATGTACTTAAGTAAATCTCAGAAAAGTATAAGAATTTCATGATACAATCTAAAACTGTATTAACCCAAATTAAATAAGAACAAACTTGGTAAAACATACCAGTATTCCTGAAAAATAGGACTCTACACCGTAAAGATGTCAGAAAACCCAACAGCAATCTGTAACAATGCGATTTATATTAAAAACCTTCCAGAGTTTATTGAGGAACTTGAAAAGTTGATCCTAAAATTCCTATGGTAAGGAAAAAGGCTAAGAATACCCAAGATGCATGTAAAGAAGAACAAAATTGGGCAATTGGCCCTCCCATATATCAAAACTATTTTAAAATTATGTTAATTAATACCATATGATATAGGGGTAATAGTAGTCAAACGGGTCACTAAAGTAAAATAGAAACCCAGAAATAGAGCCACAAAAAAGGGAAACTATATATAGGGCAGAGACTGCATTATAACCAAATGGGGAAAAGATATATTGCTTACTAAATTGTGAAAGCAGCAGTGACTTTTTTTAAATGAAAAAGTAGATCTCTGTCATACCAGGTATATAAATTCCAGATATATTAAAGACATAAATATGAAAATCAAACTATCATGTAGAAGAATAACTTTATGGTAATGATGGAATGAATGATCTCAAAGAAAGTAAAAACAACTCATTAAAAATGGCTGATAAAATAACTAACTTCTACTTAAAAAGATAATATGAGCAAGTTTAAAGGATAATTTATAGACTGTGAGAAGATATTTGCAATACATGTTAAATGAAGATTTAGTTTCCAGAACATATTGCATGCCCCTACAAGTCAATTTTTTTAAAAGGCAAAAAACCCTCTATGGGTAAAATATATAAACAGAAAATTCACAGAGCAATAGAAGTGAGCAAATAAAAATTATGCTAAGGTTAATAGTTTCACTTGTAACCATAGAAAAGTGAATAAAGACAATGAAATACTTTCTCTCATCCATCACATTTTATAAAATTGAAGAGTCTGATGATGTCAACATCAGAGAGAAAGTGAAGCAAACACCTCATAATCTCTATAGTTTGTAGATGCGGTGATCCAGTAATTACACTCCTTGTTTTATTTACTAAGAGAATGGATCACATATTTACATGAGGTGAAAAATGTTCAAGAAGTATATACATTACAGCACTGTTTACCATGAGGAAAAATTTAAAACAACAAATTATCTATGAGTATACAGATGGATAATAAATAGTGGTATAAACATACAATGAAGCTTATACATCTGTTAAAAGGAATGACGTAGGTATGTGAAAATCCAAGATGGTAAATCTTAAAATTATATGTTTGAGTAAAAAAAAAAAAAAAAAAATTAGGCTATTTAACAGAATGATACCAAACGCATACTGTTGATAGATCCATAAAGCCAAACAATTTTGATACAGCTAAAATAATAGTAAATAAATACGTAGGGGTGATCCATGCTACAACCTCAGGATAGTAGTTAAATCAAAGGAGAGAAGGTTCTACCTACGAACAGCGTGTTGGTTTGAAAGGATGTATGTACCCTAGAAAAACCACGTTTTAATCCTAATCCCATTTTGTAAAGGCAACTGTTTTTCGAATCCTTATTGAAACTGTAATTAGATCATCTTCCTGGAGATGTGACCTTGATGTGATCTTGATGTAATCTTGAGTGATCAAGAGTGAATGTTAAACTGGATTAGGTGAAGACATGTCTCCACCCATTTGGGTGGGTCTTGATTAGTTTATTGGAATCCTATAAAAAGAGGAAACATTTTGAAGAAAGTAGGTGATTCAGAGAGAGCAGAGGATGCTGCAGCGCCATGAAGCAGAGCTTTGGAGATGAAGAAGGAAAACAACTCCCAGGGAACTTCATGAAATGGGAAGCCAGGAGAGAAAGCTAGCAGATGCCATATGCCCTTCCAGATGAGACAGAAACTTGAACTGTGTTTGCCATTCAAGTTCCACTTGAAAGAGAAACTCTGAACTTCATCGGTCTTCTTGAATCAAGGTATCTTTCCCCGGATGCCTTAGATTGGACATTTCTATAGATTTGTTTTAATTGGGACATCTTATTGGCCTTAGAACTGTAAACTAGCAATTTATTAAATTCCCCTTTTAGAACCATTTCGTTTCTGGTATGTTGCGTTCCAGCAGCTAGCAAGCTAGAACAAACAGTATCAGGAGGAGTCACATGAATATTTCAAATATATCAGCAACATTTATTATTATTTAAGGGGCAAAAGATCTGGAACAAATACAGAAGATATTAACACCTTTAGCAATTGTATGATAGGTATAAAGCAGAGTTTCTTCATCTCCGTATTATAGGTATTTGGGGCAGAAAAATTCTTTGTTGAAGGAAAACTGTTATGTGTATTGTATAATATTTCATATATTTAGCAACCTCCCTGGCCTTTACCCACTAGATGCAAATAACAACCCCCCCCCCAACACACACTGCTCCAATTGTGACAACATAAATGTCATCAAACATTTTTACCTGGGGGATACAAAATCATCTCTGGCTGAGAAACACTGGTATAGAGTATTATTATATTATTTTCTTTAATTTCTGTATGTTTGAGAGATTGTATGACATATAATGATAAAATATGGAAATATATATTTCAGCACACCAAGCATAGACAATTATAGACAATTGTGAACATTTGAATATATGGGCATACAATAAATAGGCTGTGCTATAAAGTAGAGAGATAAAAAAAGCTTAGTTAACCCAGAAAATTTGCAATTTATTTTGTCTGGGTTATTCTGAAATCTTTAAACAAGGAAAGGACAGTTTAGACTCTCCTTAAAGGCTGGATTGGATTTCTTCAAGTTGGGAGTGTAGTGGAAAAGCAATATAAGCAGAAGGAAGAGTTAATGTGGCACACTGAATTACGGGCCCCTACAAAAGATTGATCCCTAATAAAATAAAATCCACATTCCTGTGGGTGTGAAAGTTACTAGTTAAGGTGTGGCCCAACCAAATCAGGATTGGCCTCAATGTATATTGCTGGAGTCCTTTATAAGCAGAAGAAATGTGAATGTAGTAAACCAGAGGAGCCTGATACCAGATGCCAGTGGATATCCAAAGAGCAGATGGAAGAAGAGAAAGAGATCACCATGTAACAGGGGGGTCAGAGCTGCATGCCAAGGGACCCCAAAGACTGCAGCAAGCCAGCACCAGAATGCTACAGACTTTAGAAAAAAATGCATGGCTTTGTCAACGACTTGATTTTGGACATCCTAGCCTCCAAAACCATGAGATGGCAAATTCCTATTTTTTTTAATTATTTTTTTTATTTTATTTTATTTTTTTTACATGGGCAGGCACCGGGAATCGAACCTGGGTCCTCGGGCTTGGCAGGCAAGCACTCTTACCTGCTGAGCCACCGTGGCCTGACAAATTCCTATTTTGAAGTCAACCAGTGGGTGGTATTTGTCAAAGAAGCCCTGACAAACTAAGACAAGCAAGGAGGCAGAAACTGCAAAAAAATAAAATAAAAATTTAAGGAATGATGTGTTCTTTGGTGTAATTGAAATACATAGGACAGGTTTTCACAAGGACCGTGGGGATGGCACACATGAGCACCAAGCAGGTAAAGCAAAATAAGTTTATATCAAATTCAGTTCACTTGCTTCATGAGCCCTATTTTAGAATATATGGAGGATACCAATGGGTGAGAGATGGCCGATGTCATTAAAACATACTATAACAAAAACTGATACTCCTGCAGAATGTGGACACACTAAAAGAATTAGCCCGAGAAATATACAATATAACGGATTGAAAGTTTCAGTATGGTGATTATGTAAATTCTTCACAGATTGATTTATAGGTTAAACGTAATCCCCAAAATAATACCAACCGGCTGGCTTTTTAATTTTTCATTTTAGCAAATGAAAAGTTGATTCTAAAACTCCATATGAAAATTCACAGAATCTGGAATAACTTGGAAAGAAAAGTAATCTTGGAAAGAAAAGATGGAGAACTTATACTACAGGTCTGTGATACTGGTTATAAAGCTGCACTGATTAAGAATGCAGCACTTGCGTGAGATCAGCAGGTACATCAGTAGAACAGAAAAGGGATCGCGATACCATACACACACTCACCGGGTCCTCTGATTTTATTTCAAACAATAATCCACTGTTTCTGTTTGTTTGTACTGTAAAATTTTCAACAAATGATACTAGAATAATTGGATACCATATTATACTCTGTGCACAATACATGCAAACATTAATTCAAGGTGTATCACAGGTCTAAATGTAAACTTTAAAGAATAAAGCATTTAGAAGAGAGCATCAGAGAATATCTTTGGGATGAGGACATGAAAAGGTTTCTTGGAGAGAGACAAAAAAATCAATAACTATAAAAGAACAAATTGATAAATTCGATTTAATCAATAAATATCTTTAAAATGTTGGAAAGATTTTTTCAGCAAAAGATGCCATTAAGAAAAAGAATAGGAGAGCCACAGATGCAATAAAAATATTTACAAAGTATATATCTGACCAAGGACTGGTAACCAGGATATGTGCATAACATTTTACAACCCAATATCAAAAGTATGAACAATGTAGTTACAAATGAGCCAAATATTCAAGCAGGCACTCCATAATGGAATTTATAGGAATAATCAGACACCTGAAAATGTGGTCACCATCCCTTTATTCTGGGAAATGTCAATCGAATGCAAAATGAGATATTGCTCCATACCTACCCACAATAACAACACCAAATGATAGGATAAGGTGGATCAATTGGAAATCTCACATTTTGTTAGTCTGTGTAAAATAGTGGAACCACTTTAAAATAGGTTTGGTATCTTAAAAAAGAAAACAAAACTTTTTTGTCCAGAAATGTGTTCTCTATTAGGGAAAGATGTGAAAAGTTACCCCTTGTTTCTTTAACACTATGAATATTTTATGTATATCATTCAACTTTCCAGCAACAATATTGCTGAATATAACTTTTTAATATAATGCCTAAAGTCATGCGAATAATAAAATCATGTCCAAGCTTTTGGTGTGTACTTGAGTTTTTATATGTCTTGAAGGATGTTTTCTTAGATACACAGTTAAGTTCATCTTCTCTGGGTAAATAGTCATATTCATGTTATCTTTTTTATCTATACACTATGAAGAATTGCTAAATATATGTGTTTTTTATTATATTCAGATTGAAATGTGTGATTAGTCTTCACTTAATGTTTGCCTTCTATAGAATGAAATTCCATGAGGGCAAAAATTTTGTCTCGTTCACAGTCATATCCCCTGTACCTAGAATAATATCCGGCACATAGTAAAACTTCAATGAATATTTATTGAATGAAGGAATATGGCTGTCAGAGTATAATACTTGCGAGAAAATGAATGTTTATGAGTATACTACTTGTGTATTCATAAAAAATTGACATTTAAGGGGCCATGTGACTTGCTGAATATCTACACTTAATGTATACTCTTTTGCAAAAAAATTAACAGTTCTCTTTTTATTTGAGTAGATTTGTTTAGGTGTTTTTTTATTTCAAATATTCTGTAAAATGTAATTTTTTTTATTTACATCTTTTAATAGTATGTGCTGAATTACCATGTGGAAACACAAAGGCTTGTTAAGTACTGGGTGAGTTTTATATGTGCACGTTTCCCATGCAAATGATTTTCATAGCTTATGGGGCCTTGAGTTAAATGCATTCACTCTTTTTGTTTCATGGCTATGAAATGCGATCTAAAAGAGGTGTGATTCAATTTTTCTCACCAATTCATTTGTCTTACTATAGTTTGTATTTTTTCTTAGTATTCTAAAATCTACATTTTGTTTTCTCTGCTTTTTCTTTGTGCATTTTATTTTCTATTGTACTATTAAGAAGCATATATATTTGATTCTTATATTGGGTATTTTTTGAAAGCTTTTCCTTGACAATTGCTGTTAATGCAAAAAAGCAGTAAATCATGATTATAGCATTTTCCAAAAATAAATCAGTTCTTTGCTTTGTCACAATTTGATGACTGTGCACTTAAAAGTTTTGAATCCCACTTCTAAAAGTCAAATTCTGATTCTGAAAATGTGCCTTCACTTTCCCTTCACCTGATCAGTGAAAGTTTTTGATAGAAAGCCAAGAATAAAAATGGTTGTTTTCATATTTTCAGATATAAGAAAAATTTCTAGCCTGAAAGGTACCCAATAAGGAATCTGCAAATAGTTCTTACAGTTGGAGGAAAAAGCAAAACTTAATAATGCTACTTTGAGGAATTATATATCAAAAATGAAGTTTTAAATATAGGATCTGATTGATAATGTAAGTAAAGAATATCTACTATAAAAAAAATAGAGGGAAAAGCGGGCAATGGTGGCGCAGTGGCAGCATTCTTGCCTGCCATGCCAGAGACCTGGGTTTGATTCCTGATGCCTGCCCCAAAAAATAAAAAGGCGGGGGGGGGGGTGGATGAAATAGCAAAAAATAGGAGGTAAAAGACTCCCAGAAAAATCCACTAACATCATCCAATTTATCTATCAATTTATCTGACAAATAGTGATCACATTGTATTTGCTATTCCTTAATCTGAATATATTATTCTTCACTTAGAGATAATCCTGCATGATTAAATATTCTTCTGCATTGTAATTTTAATGACTTTCAAGTATTCCATCATTTGAACATAGAAAATGTCTGGATTGGAAATTTTAATCATTTCCTATTGCAATTGGAAATTATAGCCACCCATAAGCCAACACCCTTCCCCATTTTAATTTAGCAACTCCTAGTGCAATGATGAGCTTTGCCCCTCTAAACCCTAACCACAAGATCCTGCCTTGCAGGCCCGTTAACCCAATCATAACCCCCAGCAAACTTAACTAGCTAACCACAAGATCCTCTCTTCTCCTTACCTAAAGAAACTGATTCAAACTGACTCTGGGAACCTACCTAACTTGAGGATTAACTTTGCCTAGGTAAAATAGTAAAAATCATACCCACAAGAGCATTTATTTAATTACCCCTCCAACGGTTCTTTCTGAAACAGCACATGCACCAATATACCCAGCCCTTGAGATGCCCCTAGAACACCTCATCTCCACCCCACCTTCTGTCCCTCCCAAACCAATGCCAGAATAATGCTGCTGCTCCCCCTCATTTTGGGAAGACAAATTTAAGGGATTGCCCTCTTGTCTTTGTGGGGTTAGGCTTTGCTGCATAAACTTTTTCTGTTCTCAAAATCTTTGTGTCTATTGACTGACACTGTGCACATGGGGCAAGGACTCACTTCTGGTCCACAACAATATGTCTTTCCTTCCATTTGTGTTAACCTTTTCATAGAGTATTCTTGAATTAAAATGGCATCGCTCCATTAACCTGGATATATTAATAAGAATAGCTAAAAATATGATTATGTGTGATATAATGTAATAAGTTGTGGTGTGACTGTAATTCTAATCCAAGTTAATTGTATGAACTTGAGTAAGTTGCCTCAATTCTCTGGGCTTTAGCTTCTATGAAATAAGGATAGGGTTGCATTATTACTGATCATTCTTCAAGCTATTACATTCTCATGCCTGTGGATATTTCTACAGATTGAAAGGTATGAAATCCCTGAGGACAAATCAGGAAACAGCTTTACCCATCTTTTCCGATTTACCTGCCCAATCTTAATGAACACACTATTCCATCCTTTCTGACTTTGAAGATCCTGGCAGAGATGACTTCATACCTTTAGGTGTAAGAGTGAAGTTAACAATAATGAGACAAGTGCCTCATGGTTCTCATCTGTATTGGAACACCAACTATGAGTACTCTAATTCTCTAACAAGGGCTACCTCAACAAAGAAAGCAGAGCCAAATTTAAGCATATGTTCTTCCCTCTTTCTTTAATTTTCTCATATATATATATATATTAATTTTAATCCCCTAAATGTTGTTTTGCCCATGGACATTTATTTCCTTAACTTTTTCCCCCTTTTTTTTGCTTTTGTTTATTTTTGTTCTAATTTATGTTTTAGAATGGCCAGCATGAAGTCTTGGAGTAGCCCTGAGTAGGGTCAGCTCACACCGCAGCAGAACCAGTACCTACTTTACCCAAAGTGTGCCCGAGGTCACCTTTATAGACGTGTAACAATCTCTACATGTATTTGAAAAGGCTGTTTTCAAATGAACTGAAACTAACTCTCTATCACCATTATCTTTAGATGCCATATTTTATTTACTGAAACTGTATCTTTCTTAACATCCTATATCACCAAACCCTTATGTGAGGTTTGTATCTATTTCATTGCTGAAGATTTTTCCAGAGACCACTGGATTTTTTCAAGGTGATTATGTCAATGCAATTGCAAAGCAGAATGGCTCCTCTTCTTTGTGTTCTTATTAGAAGTGTTTTAGATTTCCAGGCATTGTATTGAACAACATTGATCTGTCTAAAAAGAAAAGACCTTTAAGGGGGAGGTTCTCATTACCTCCAGGCCATGGGCCTTGGTAATCCCAGGGAAAATGCTTACAACAAATATCAACATCTGAGATTGGGTTTCTCAAAGATATTTATTTTTCTTTTCATGCAGCTACAGAAAATAGAATTTGAACTAATAATATTCTGAATAATAATAGAAGTATTAAGTAGCCTCAACCTGACTTATTTTCATGGCTTCCATGAGTGAAAATCTGTTGGCACCTACTCAAGTACTGGTGACATGGGGTATAAATCTTGCAAACATCCTTATTTCAGAGACATGGTTAAATATATTGTATCTTGGCTTGTGAGGGGCCAGCTTATCAGATCTAGGTTGGGTGTTTCAGATGAGAACAGAGGTTTAAGGCTTTGAAAGCCTGGGAATACTTAACTACAATATCTTATTTTCATAAGCACTCAATGCCTTTATCCCTTCACTCTCTTTGTGTTCCTTGCCTGGTAAAGCCATCATCTTGATTACATCTAATTAGCTTAATGGCACCCATATTGATAAACAAGGTTGAAGCAAACACAGGAATACAAAACTGGCTGAACAGAATGCTGCTTTCAGTTAATGATCTCTGATCTTCACCTTTATTGCTGCCCAGCAATCTTACCCTATTGCCAAAGTCTATTCACTGTTCAGATCTTTTTAGACAACTATGTCCTGCTTTATCCTTGCCCTCAAAACTCCAACACCTCTTCTGCAATCATCACTCACAGATGATGAACGTGTTCTTATGTCACTGAAAAATCTGCAAGAATCAGAAGAAAACATCTGTATGTTCCCACCAACGTGGTTACCCACCAACCAGCATCTGGACCCAGATACTCCGCCTTCTGGCCTGTGATTACGGATTAACTCCACCTGTATTTTTATGAAATCAATGCCCTCTCCAAATAGATACATCACTACATTAATTCATCCCCCTCTCCAAGATTTTGAGTTCCTTTCCCCTCTGCTGGATTGCTCAAATCTGAACTTACTGTCATTTCCTCTACCTTAGGAAATCTTCCTTTTAGTGACTCACCATTCCAGCTGCTGCCTCATCTCTCTTCTTCTGTTTGCAGTAAAAATCTTTGCAAATGTTCACTCTACTCATGATTCCAATTTGCCCTTTCCATTATCTTTTGAAATCACTCCAAACAGGCTTTTCTTCCCATCATTCCTCCAAAACTGTTTGTGGTAGTTTGAACCTGAATGGACCCCAGAAAAGATCATGTTCTTAAAGTGAATCCATTCCTATGGATGTAGACATACTGTGGGTGGGACCTTTTGATTAAGTTATTTACATTGAGGCTTACCCCTGGTGCATCTGAGAGACCAGCAGACACTGCTATGTGCCTTGCCACACGTCAGAGGAGTTCCAGATTGCCAGCAGCCTGACTTCAGAAAGAAGGTATCATCCTATTGTCTTGATTTGGACATCTCCATGGCCTCATAATTGTGAACTTGCAAGCTAATAAATACCCATTTTTAAAAGCTAGCCCATTTCTGGTATATTGCATTTTGTCTGATTTAGCAAACTAAAACAGATTTTTGTAACAACAATGGGATACTGAGATTGCAAATACCAACAATACTGGAATAAGTTTATAAATGGGTAAGGGAAAGATTCTGGAAGAATTGGAAGGTACTTGATAGAAGATGCCTAGATTGCTTTGAAGAGACTATTGGTGGAAATATGAATGTTAAAATTACTTCTGAGGAGACCTTGGACAGTGATGATGAATTTGTCATTGCCAACTGGAAGAACGAGGCTCTTTGGCAGAGAATTTGGCAAAATGGAGTCATGATGTCAAATAGACGGAAAAAATTTGAAAATGGTAAGCTTGGATTTTTAGTTAAGAAAATTTCCAAACATTTAGTTTTGGAACTTTTCTACATTTAGTAGAAAGTAAGCCTGGCTTTTCCTCACAGCTTTCAGTAAAATGCAAGAATTCAGGAAAACTGAACTCCTGAGCACAAAGAAACCAGAAATTGATGGTTTGGAAAATTGCCTTTCTAGAAAGTAAATCCACAGAGAAGAGTGCCCCATTGAGGATTTAGCTGAACATGGAACCAATCAGCCATTTCAGTTCAAATCAGGACTGGAAATACAGTTATCCAGATAGGAAGTGTGGAAGGTTCTACAGTCTGATGGTTTCAACTTCTCTGTACTACATGCAAAACCAACAAATTTTTTGCAAGATCTATAAGTAGAGCCTGGACTAAAAGGGATAGAAGAGTGATAGATTGAAGGGAAAATGATATCAAAGGCAGAACTATGGAAGCTGAGGTCTGGAGTGAGTCATTATCTGGGGCTGAGAGAATGGACCCACCCAAGTATGTGGAAAGGCTGAATATGCCCTCGAGCTTGTAAAGAATGGGTCTTCTGACCCTTTGTTCAGGAATACTGCTATCAACCCACGGTTCTCAGATGCTTGAGATTTGTGGAGAGTGTGGCCTCCCCATTGCTCAGGAAGAGTGCTGCCACCCCAGGCTTCAGAATGGGTGGAACACATTACCCAGGGTTTTGGGAGAGTCTGGCTACCACCCCACTGTTCTGAGGTGGTTAGGCCCTGGAGATTGCAGCAACCACCCCAGTGCTTAAGAGGGGGAAGCCTAGAGTTTGGACATCAAATCAATGTTTGGAGATTTTGGAGCTTTCATTCCAGGGTTTGGGGAGAGTCTGGCCATTCTGAAAGCACTTTAAAAGTGTGGGGCTGCCTCTCTATCAAGATTAGAGGACACAGCATCATACTATAGAATACTCTACAACTTTGAAATCTAATGGACTATGTCCTGCAGGATTTGAAAGCTCAGATTTGTGACCTCTTTTCCTTTCCAATTTCTTTCTTTGGGAATAGGAATGTTTACTCTATGACATTTGTATATTGGAAACAGATAACTTGTTCTAAGTTTTACAGGTCCACAGCCACAGGGGAATCTTGCCCCAGGACAGACCATATCTTTTTGGCAGAGACTTTGTACTTAATATTGTTACTGAAATAATTGAAGGTTTTTGGGATATTGTGATGGAACAAATGTCTTTGGGGGTCCAGAGGGTGGAGTGTGGTAGTTTGAAACTGAATGAAACCCAGAAAAGATCATGCTCTTCAAGCTAATTCATTCCTGTGAGTATATACCTATTGCAGGTGGGGCATTTTGATTAGGTTATTTAAGTTGAGGCATCTTACTGGAGTCTTTTATAAGAGGATGAAATATGAGGAAAATAATCACAACACAGAGAAAAAGGCATAGAAGCTATTTTAGCTTGCTGATGCTTCCAGAAATGGAATGGCTTTTGAAGAGGGGATTTATTAAATTGTGAGTTTACAGTTCTAAAGGTCATGAAAATGCCCAAATTAAGGCACCCAGAGAAAGATATCTTAACTCTAATTAAGGGCATATCCATAACATCCAATAAAGGACTGATGAAGTTTAGGGTTCTCTCTCAACTGGGAGGGTACATGGCAGCATCTGCTAGCTCTCTCTCCTCATTTCACAAGGCTTCCCCAAGGGCATTTCCTTCTGGTCCAAAGGTCTCTGGCTGTGAGGGCTCTGTGTTTCTGATGGCTCTGTCCAATTTTTCCAAAATGATTCCCTCCTGAAGGGCTCTCCAGTAAGCAACCTCAGAATGGAAGCCATCAAATTAAAAGTTGCCACCCACAATTGGGTGGGTCACATCTCCATGGAAACAATAAAAAAGGTCTCAACCAGCTATATCAAATGAGGATTAAAGGACATAGCTTTTCTGGGGTACACAACAGATCCAAACTGTCACAGAAGCTAAGAGAGAAAACCTCAGAAACAGGGACAAAGCCACTGAAGCTAGAAGCTTGAACACCAAAACCTGGAAGAGAAGGGAGAGACCAGCAGACACCATTATGTGTCTTGCCAGGTGACAGTCCCAGATCACTAACAGCCTGTCTTCAAGGAGAAGGTTTCATCTTGATGATGCCTTGATTTAAATATTTTCACAAGCCCAGAACCATAAGTTAATAAGATCATAAATCCTTGTTGTTAAAAGCCAGCTCATTTCTTGTATATTATATTTTGTCAGCTTTAGCAAACTAAAACCCTCTTCTTTGCAAGATCATCTGCTAGGCTAGTGATCAGGTTTTAGTCCTCATCCTACTTGATCTATCAGAAGTATTTGTCAGAAAATATTTTATTTCTTCACTGACTTTTCATAACATATCTTCTTGGTTTTTCTTCTACATGGATGGTCATTAATTTCTCAGGGCTTAATCCTTGACTAATAGCTCTATACACCCTCCTTTGGAAAAGCACCCAGTTTCGTGGCTTTAATATCTTGTCTCTGTATCTATCAATCAATATCTCTCAGAACTCTCTTTTGAATTGCAAATTCGTATTTCCAACTGCTTATGAAAATTTCCTCACCTGAATATCTAATAGGCACTTGAAACCTAATATTATAATTCAGTTTCTAATTTTTTTTTCCTCAAGCAAGTTCTGGTTTATGTCTTTCCCACGTCAATTAATTAAATAATAGGACAGAATTCGGACCCATTTTCATTCTCCTCTTTCAAATCTCACATTTAATTCATTCACAGATCTTTTAGCTTTTCATTTAAAATGTATCTAGAGTATGAATTCTTCTCAACAATTCTACTTATTTCATCCTTTCCTAGACTACAAATATCTGTCTCCCAGATTATTACATGTCCCTATTTGCTTTCTGTTTCTTTTTTGGGGGGGCGGTGTGATCTTTCCCAGACCCCCTATAGCTCACATCTTTAAGTCCTACCATTCTCTTTTAAATCTTCCCCAATCAACTAATAAATGGTTTCCTCTAGCAGCCCCTATGTCCTTGTCTGCCTTATTTTTCTCCCTAGCACCTATCTCTTTCTGTCATGCTCAAGCTTTTAAACATTTCATATTGTTATTTTCTTTCTCCACACAAGAATGTAAGCTTCTCTGAAAATAGAAAGCCTGTCTGCTTTATTTATTACTTGGCAAACAATAGAGGTTCAATAAATGTACACAGTTTTCCAATCTGCAAAACTCTTTTTTGTTTGCCGATAAATAATTAATGTTCTTCATCTAGTTTCAAGGTGCAGGCTGGTTGGACTTTAATATCAGGCTTTATGCAAGGTATAAAATCATATGCTCATGAGAGAACTAGAAACCACTCATATTCCCACATTCAAGATCTTCAGTCTGTACCTTATAGGGGAAAAAAAAGAATGATAAGCATGTTTTGGCCAACACTCTTATGTCTGTTCATTTCAGGAGGAGATCTGTTAAGTTTCTTAGCTCCCTTGACTAAAATTTCAGTCTTCCTTCTGATCCTAAATCAATTTTCTGACAAGCTGGACATTTTTTGTCTCAACGCTTACATTCCCCCATCTAGGCAAATGCAGTCCACTCAAACATACGGTCTCTTTCAGACAATATTTTATCTTTAATTTATTCTTGTTAACTATGACTTGGCAATCTCTAGAGTCCTTGAATGACTGGATTGGAGGCAGATCCAATGAATGCCTCCTCGGACTCAGTGGCTAATGGGTGAATTCCTTCCCATTCTTTCAGAGACAGTAACATTCATCTAAATTGAAAATTCCTCACCCGCAGTTATGGTGCTGAACGGTAGCATATGGTATTAATCTGGCGGAAGTTCTGCCTTTATTCTTCTTCTGTAGCCAGTGACATAAA
This sequence comes from Tamandua tetradactyla, assembly GCF_023851605.1. NCBI lineage: Eukaryota > Metazoa > Chordata > Mammalia > Pilosa > Myrmecophagidae > Tamandua > Tamandua tetradactyla. The sequence goes on from NC_135345.1 coordinate 19,247,875, forward strand.
TATTATTAAAGTGAGAGTATCCCTATTTTGACTACTAATCTTATGGTCACTCTTCTGCTTTGGAGCAGAAAGGCAGTATTTCTTACGGATTTTAATTCAGAGCATAGTTATCCTAGGACATTTCTATTACAACTTAAGTATTTAGAGAAAGATAGATGAAGAGTTTAAAATAAGCAAAGGTACTTAAAAACATTATTAGTGACCCAAAGTCGCTGGTTCTTCTCCCCATATTGGTGCCATTCCTTAAAATAAATAGAATAAAGACATATAGCAAACTAACCCTTGGAAATTAAACATGGCACTTTCAACACACTTTTGTATACTATCATTGAATATTCCATATTTTGTGAATACATTTGAACTTAGGAAACAACCAAGTATTTTTGGGACTGTCGTTGGTCAAAAAGTATATCATCATTTTAGTTGATAAATGTGAGGAAACAGATGTGTTTGGCTTTTTTTTTCTAAGATAACTCCCTAAGTTTTGAAATGATATAGTAAAATCATTGGAATAAATGAACATTTTCCTAATGGGAACCTGTTTGAGTTTATAAATGCTGCTGGAATGCAATATATTAGAAACAGACCACCTTTTAAAATGGGAATTTATTAAGTTGAACTTCATAGTTCTAAAGCAACAAAAATGTACAAACTAAGGTATCCAGTAAAGTACCTTGGCTCAAGGAGGCAGATGAGTCAGGAACATCTCTGTCAGCTGGCTAACACATGGCTGACATCTACTGGGGTCTTGCTTTCAAACAGCCTCCTGGGGAATTTTCTTTCTTCATCTCCAAACGTCTGGGTCTTCTGTTGGCTCTGAAGCCTTTTCCAAAATGGTTCCCTCTTAAAGGACTCCAGTAAGCAACCATACCTTGGAAGAAGGGAGACATACCTCCATGAAAACTACCTAATCAAGACGTTTCACCCATATTTGGGTAGGTCACATCTTTATGGAAACAACTTAATCAAAAAGATTTCTTCCCACTCCCCAACAATATTGAAGTAGGATTTAAAAACATGGCTTTTCTGGAGTACACAACAGTTTGAAACCAGCACAGACCTACGTTGAAGCAATTAATTTATATAGATTTGTGCATTCTGGCAGGTTTAAGAATTTCTTAGGAATAGGTATTCACTTCCCATTCTTTTGAAAAGAACATTCAAAGATTTTCTTTAGGATCAATGCAGGTATTATAATAATAAGAGCTAGTATTTATTAGCATCTTTCATGTACCAGATAATATGTTAAGATTTTGATAAGTAATACTCATTCATTCTTGCAATAAGAATGCATTGAATGTTAGTTAACTCTTTGCGGAGCACTATTCTAGAAACTTGAGTTTTAAAAAATAGGTAAAGGCTCCTGTTCTCATGGAACATTAGGGTTGGGAAGACAGAGAATAAACAACAGACACAATAATTAAATTGCTGTGTGAAGGATAATGTGTGTCTTAGTTTCTTAGGTCTGTTATAACAATGTAACACAAATTGATAGCTTAAAACAATCAAAATATATTGTTTCACAATTCTAGAGGGCTTTAAGTCCAAAATCAAGGTACCAGCAGGGTCATGCTCTCTTTGGAATCTGTAGGGAACAAGTCTTCCATGCCTCTTTTAGTTTCTGGTATTTGCCAGCAATCCTTGACATTCTTTGACTTGAAGAAGCATCATTCTGCTTCCTCCATCTTCACATGGCATTCTCCACATTATCTACATGTCTGTGTCCAAATATCTTCTTCATATAAGGCCACCAGTCATACTGGATTAGGGCCCATTCTAATGCAGTTTCACCTCATTCTAACTAACAAAAACTTTAAAACTCTATTTCCAAATACAGTCACATTCATGAATACTGGTGAATAAGACATCGACATATCTTTTGAGAGGAAAATTCAACCTGCAATCTCAGTTCAACCCACAAGATTGTGGTAGATTATCTTTTGAGATGGCCATTGACAATTCTCATTCTCCCATTGGCAGAGTCCACTCCTCCCCTCATGAGGTGAAGTCTATTTACCTTGAAATCAGGACTCCCCGTAGAACATGCTTTAAGTAATAGCATGAGGTGAAAATGAAGCTGTGCCAGTTCTAGGACTAGCCTATAAATGACAATTAAATTTCACTTTTGCTCTCTGGGAACCCAGCTGCCGCAGTTTAAGATGGAAGCTGTCTGCACTCCTGGAGGAAGAATGGCCAGATGGAAGGCTGACTGAAGCATCCCAGTGCAACCAGCACCAACTGAAAGATATGACAATGAAGTCTTTTGCACCTTCCACGTCTAGTTGATACAGTTGTCTGAATGATCCACACCAAAAGAACTGCACAGCTGAGCCTCAGTTTATGCTCAAAATTATGAGAAAATGATAGGTCATCATTGTTTCAAACTTTTAAGAGTCAGGGTGGTTGATACACAGCAATAGAAAACCAAAACATAAAATGGTAAGTTCCAAGGAAACATAAAAAGATGAATAACAGAATTTCAGGCAGGGAATGTTTATGTGTGAAGGTGATAGAGAATGATGCTTCATTCTCACAGCAATTCATGAGATAGGTAATTAATAACCCTTCTCCGCAATAAGCGAGTGAGGCTTACAAAGGTTAAACATTATATCAACTTATATAGTAATAGATTCAAATCCAAGGTATCCATCTAAACTGCTCTATTAAATAAATTATTGGAAGTGAAGGGAGAAAATGAGACCATGTGGTGGTGAAACTTACCAAAATGAATTTTGGTCAACCAAAGAGAAGTTCTAGAAAAATATTTTTAAGAGGAAAATTCGAAATAGGTTATCTTCATTTCACTTTAAAAAAAATTGCTTATAAAGGACAAGTAGAATTTCAATGTTTCAGTGCTAAAGATAAGAGTTGGGATATTCTTGAGAAAGAAACATTGTTTTTTGCTATAGATGATGGATGAATATGGCAGCTTGAATTTGAAGAACAATTTTCCAAACTCAGTCTTAAATGCTTTTTCTTAAAATGATTTAAAAACAAAGAAGATTAAACTTTATTGGGGGGGCGGTACTTAGCAATATGGATTTTACATACCACACTGACAGCTGGCATGAGACTCCTTAAAACCAAAGTGACATTTTCAACTAAATGCCTTTGTAGTTTAAAGGGATTCAAAATAAAGTACTCATAGAAAACTAAGAAATAAACAAGCATCAAAATAAATGAACATGCATGCATCTTACATATCTTACATTGCTGGTCATGCAGTTTGTTCCTTAATATGGTAGTTGCATTTCTAAGCAAAATCACATGTATAAAAACTACAAATTTTAGGAATAAATGGAAATTGTTTAGGGAATTTCATATTTTGGGCAACAAAGGCACATAATACATACCTTTAAATCTATTTTGCTATAGTATGCAAAACTTAAAGTTTGATGAATCAAAAGTCATCCAAAAATTAATAAATGTACTTTTTCTTCATTGAAGATTTTTCCTTCAATCTTCTAGATACTACTCTGCTATCATCTTTGATTCTGACTTGGTAATTTTTATTCTTGTATTTTTCACAATTATTAAAGATAAAACAAAAGCAAAACTGCATGAAACATTTAAAAAAGAAACAAAGAAGAGCAAAAAGGAGATGCTAACACAATAATAAACTTTAAGTACCTTTCTGTTTCCATGTTTACCTCACGAAATAATAAAATTATTACTTCCATGTTCCATGAATACATATTTTGATGACATTGCTACTGTGTAATGCAACTAATGTTTTCTTATTCATAAAATTTTATCTATTCTATCTGATTTTTGAAAATTCACACTGCAAGAACTGTCTTTACTTATATTTTACAGCATTTGCCTTGGAAGGGGAGCCATTTTTCTCCATACATTTTTTAAAAGAATTTGAATGTATATTAAATTTGTTTTATGACTAGTTCTGTTTTCATAAATTGCTTCATACAGAGAAACACAAAACAAAACAAAATGAGCAAACTCTTTCTAATAGAGATTTCTCCTGTCTGAAAGATTCTGTTTTGTGACAGGAGACCTGTGGGCATGGAAGATAGATTTTAGCTCAGAGCCCAGTTTCATTATTATTGAGCTGTGTGACTTTGCTCCTATTATACCAATTTTGAACTGACATTTTACTCTTAATAGTAACAGTGATAATGATGAGGAGGGGGAAGGGAAAGAGGGATTTTCAGGGTTAAAGATAATATGGTAATTATACTTGGTTCATCTGGAATGTTCTGTTAATAACATTAGTTGTTGTCCTTGAAATTGTTAATATTTTAAATATTGTTACTACTTTTTAGGCAAAAAAAAATCCCTTCAGCTGTTCCCTTCCCTATTTCTTACTAGGGAAGAAAAAGGAACACTACTCTTCCTTGAAGAGCCAGGTAATATAGTAGGTGCCACAAGACGCTGCTCCGCTTAATTCCAAGATCTGCAGTGTCATGGTTGCAAAGATTGTGTCTCTTTTGAAGAATAACAGTAGACATGACTGAGAAATGCCATGTTTGATTTTTACCATGTATCCCTTAAGTGATTGGGCCATCATAATCTTAATTTCATGAATTTGGCTCTGTATCCATGGGAAGGTCATTTCTCTTTCTTAATCTGGAAAGAATAAGCGAATTTTAAGTTATATTAATATTCGCATTGTAAGAGTCCTATAAACAACTAAGAAGTGATTATATATATGTCCGTTTAATAAATTGCAAAAATATTATACAAATACTGCTGACGGAGTATTATAACAAATAAGCCATATATGATAAAATACAGGTATTTGAATTACATAATATTCAAAACATGAATACTTAAGAATTAAAAAAAAACTATGAGTTTCATTAGGTTAATAGTTACGCTTCTTATGAGACATAAACATACAGCTTTTCAGTGGCATTCCTTTTCTATCACATTGTTTTCAGGCAGTACTCTGCTCCTCATGATATGATTGCTGATGCTTATATTTCACTCCATTATAAAATTATATTTCAGTCTATATAAATTGCATGTGACAGTTGTTATTTCTCCTTATATTTTCAGCCATATGTACAAAGTCTGTGACATTTTTTTAGCAAAACAATCTTTGTACTCATGAGCAGCATTAGCTCCTAAAAATGGCACTACTGTGACATACTTACTGGCCAGATACTAATCCTTACCACATGGAAAATTTCAACCTCACCAAAGATTTTATCATCAGTTACTGCCTTCCTGGGAAAAGCCAGAATTGAGAAAAGTATATAAAAATTCTGACACCCATCTAAATAAATTACACATCTATGAGCAAATGTGGAAGCCATTTACTCTAGTACAAAAATCATGCTAACTACATCCAGATAGAATTTTGAAACCTCTGACCAAAAACCTGCTACATAATTTAACTGATTCTTTTCTTTTTTAAACTTGTTAAGCAAAGATTGTTTCTGCATATAACTTATTTGCATATAATTTATTAGACCTAGTAAATCTATATTCCAGTCTTTGAAAGTCCCCTTTGGATAAATCTTTCTTAGAAATTTAATTCACTCTAAGACACTTTGGGAGTCGCTATAAGGATGAAATTAGTGAATACATGCAAAAGAACTTTTTTATTAGTAGTAAACCATTCTATACTGCAAATGCTAGAGAAGCAAATTTCCTCACTCCTACCACCTCCTGCTGTTTTTATGACATAAAGATGTACTAAACAACATAAAATATGAAACTGATTCTCAATTTCTTTATCTGCAAAATGGAGATTATGATACCATCTTCAAAGTGACCTTAAGAAGTATATGAAATAAATATTATTTTGTAATAAGGAAATAGAGACCCAGAGAGGTAAAAAATTTTTCTCAAGATTGCAAAGTAGGTGAGTTGTAGAGACAAAACCAACTCATGCTTTTTCATTTGCTATATAACCTCTGTAAATGTATAACACACAAATAGGGTATAGCTCAATTCTTCGGGTATGGCCCTGATTCATCGCCAGGATGCTTCAGGAAGCAGATTCATAAGGACTTTTTCCAAACAGCAAAAGAGATTGATAAAAGAATGACTTAATTATGTTTAGGATCCTTTATTTGATAAAATAGAATTGTATAAGTCAGCTTGTGCTATGTAAAATACAAGCCCAAAATTTCAGAGGCTTGTAAAACAAAGATTAGGGCTTTTGATCCACGTAGGCTGTGGGTTGACTTTAGCACTGTTCCAGACAGTGACTCTATTTCGCATTTTCTCCTCTGACATATAGGCTGAAGAAACAGCCCTTTTATGGAGCATGCCTGTTCTTATGGGAGAGGGTACAGGAATGGCTTTGGTGGAAACCCACAGTGTCACATTTTGCTTCCTCTCAGACATGCATACTTGAAGTCTTTTCACATTCTTTTGTCCAAATCATGTCACATGACCGAGCTCAAAGTCAGTGAGATAGAAGATTATACTCCTTCCTTACGAGACATGTTTAAACCCATGACAGACTGCAAAGTCTAATCATCTGACCAAGAGGAGGGCACAAGGAAGGGTGAGAAGATGGTGATGAATAAGTGCACATAATGGTATAATCAATCGCAGTGTTTATTATATTTTAGGAAGATTTTTTTCATAGCAAAGATGAAAAAAAGTTTCTGAAAAGTCTTCAGCTAAACTTAAATTCTAGTGTGAGAATGGGTAATAGAGAAGGGGAAGTGGTGGACAAAAGCTTTTTATCTCATCGAAGTCCTAAAATACCTGTATTTACTTTAACTGCTTCCCATATTAAGGGGTTACTTCTCTGAATCGTTGCCCCCAATTTTTTAAATAGTAGAAATATGCATAAATGAAAGAATAATAAACACATACTTTCTTTTAAACGAAATACATTTTAGTAAAAACAAAATGACACTATTAATAATTTGAAGAACAAAAAAAAAGCATAACTCTGTAAGTTGATGTTTTAAAGTTCCTAACCTTTACAACAATTACCTCTTCTCTATACTCTGTAGATCCAATTTCTGCTTTTGGCTTCAACTTATCCCTTTCACTATTTTAAAATCAGAGAATCTTCTTTTAAAACAAGACTGACCACATCTGCTTACATTTTTACATTATTTTACTTTCCATCATACATAATAAATTTATACTCCTTACCTTGACCTGGAAGGTCTGTAATTAGCTGTCCTAAATAGCTACACAGTCCCAATTTTCACTTCTTTCCACATGTGTCCTGGATTTGAATCAGAGAGTTGCTTGACAAGTGCTACCTCCTTTTAGTATTTCTGTGCATACTATTCTCTCTGCTTGGGAAGATCTTCTTCACTGTGTTTGAATGACAAGTGTTCACGCATCAAGACTACTTAGCTCTTTTAGCCCTTTTTTCTGAATAATATCTTAACACTTTCCCTTGTGGGTTTTTTTTTTTTTTATTATAGGGGTTAAAACATAAACTTACTGAAAACAATTGACAATATAGAACTATAGAGAAAATTTATAGAGTTCCTTCACTTCCCAAACCCCACTCCCATTTCTTCGTTAATACGTTCGTGTTAATCTCCCATTCCGGGTCCGTGAACAACGGTATTAGTTAATATACACACAAAAGGAAAGCACATATGTACATATATGTATTGATGCATGAACACTTTTTCAGGAGCCTCATGTATGGTGTTGTAAATTGCTTATTTAAAGATATATTTTATGTCTGCATATTTAACACCTTTTTTATTCCTAAAAAAAGTTGCAACTGTTTTTCTACTTGCTATTTCCTTAGCACTTCATCAATGCATTTATTATAGCTCTTCTAAACTTTCTTATTCGTCTCCCACTATGATTCCCATATTTGACATTATTATTGGACAGCCTACCTGCCTGTCCCATATCCTTGGGGCTTTAAGAGTAAGGTGATCCAATGAGTACTTTTCTTAAAATAAAGGCATTTTAAGACAGACAAATATTTTTCTAATACATATCATTAAAGTGAATACATTAATAACATAAAAATATAAATTCCATTATCACTTGAGATGACTGCACAAAAAGGTAATGGGTTTAGAGCCACAGTTTGGGAAACATTGGTCTAGTTTGACCCTTGATTTAGAATCAGGACAGGGAAGATGACAGTGTTTATCATTCATAATAAAGGTCAAAGAGAAGGTTAATGACAGCACGTAAAACACAGGCTTTCTTTTATGAATTAGACAGTGATTGCTCATATACCTAATTTTAAATTAGAAACAGTATCAGTGCATGTCTTAGTTTCCTTGTGCTTCCATAACAATATACCACAAACTATGTGGCTTAAAACAAAGAAGTAAGCTGTCACATAGTTCAGGAGATTGGAAGTCATAAATCAAGAGTTAATAGGACCATGTTCTCTCTGAAGACTCTTCCATGACTCTCTCCTGGCTTCTGGTGGTGATCTTTCATCAATTCATGACGTTCCCTGCCTGAGTCGTCCCATGGCATTTTCCCCGTTGTCTGTCTGTGTCAAAGGACACCAGACATGTTGGAGTGGACCATCCTAATCCAATTTGGCATATAGGAACCCTAATTATATAAGTTACATATACATTTTAGAAGCATGAAACCAAGAGAAGCTTATAGAGAAGAAGCCACTGGAATGGATTTTATAGAAAAGGAAATTGAAGCTCATAAATGCCAATTCACTGGCAAGGATCACACATCCAGTTAATGGCAGAGCCTGTATTTAAATCCATGTCAGGAAAAAGTGTGATTTTACATTTAAGATTTTAGTGATCTTATCAATCAGGTATTTTTACACATCTTTGTCTATGTTTCAATTTTCTTTCTAGTGACATATATACGATCTAACATTTCCTCTTTTATCATATCCACTTATATAATTCAGTGCTGTTAATTACACTCAAAATATTGTCCTACCATCACCATCCATCCCCCAAATGTTATAATCAACCCAAATAAAAATTCTTTGCAATTTAAACATTAAGTCCCCATTTCCCACCCTCAACCCAACCCTGGTAACCTGTGTTCTAGCCCCTAATTCTATCGCTTTGCTTATTTCAATTATTTCATGTCAGTGAGATCATATGCTATTTGTTCTTTTGCGTTTGGCTTATCTCTCTTAATTTATCAAGTTTTATACATGCTGTCACCTGAGTCAAAGTCATTCCTTTTTTAATGCTGAATAATTCCATTGTACATATATAACACATTTTATTTATTGATTCATTGGTTGACAGACACTTAGGCTGTTTGGATCTCTGGCAATTGTGAATAATGCCAGTATGAATGTAGGTGTGCAATATCTGTTTTAGTTACTATATTTCACTGTTTTGGGTATATATCTAATAGAGGGATTGCTGGGTCATATGATAATTCTATACTTTGTGAAGAAAAACCAAACTTTTTTCCCTAGAGGTTACACCATTATGTCCCCCCACCAACAATGAATGAGTGCTCCTATTTATCTACATCCTCTCCAACAATTGTAACTTTCTGTGTTTTATTTTTTAAAATAGTAGCAATTCTAGTGTATGAGAAATGATATTTCATTGTGGTTTTCATTTGTATTTTCCTAATAGCTAATGATGTTGAGATCTTTTCATATGCTTTTTATATATCCTCTTTGGAGAAATCTTTATCTGCATCATTTTTAATTCTACTGTTTGTCCCTTTATTGTTGAGTTGTAGGATTTCTTTATATTTTCTGATATTTAACCACTATTGGATACTTGGTTCCATAACATTTTCTCCCATTGAGTAGACTGTCTTTTCAATTTCATGATAAAGTCCTATGATGCATGAAAGTTTATAATTTTTATGAATCCTACTTTGTTTTTCTTTTGTTGTTGCACTTTGAGTGTAAAGTCTAAGAAACCACTGCCTCACACAAGATTCTGAAAATGCTTCCCTAAATTTTCTTCAAGGAGTTTTATAAGTCCTCATTCTTATATTTATGTCTCTGATCCATTTTGAATTAATTTTGTACACGGTGTGAAATTGAGTTAATTTTTTACATGGTGAAAAAATATTTTGCATATGGACATAAGTTCTCCCAGCACCATTTGTTGAAGACACCATTCTGTCTCAGTTGAATGGACTTAAAAATCTTTTCAAAAATCAATGGGCTATAGGTGTGAGGTTTATTTCTAAGTAGGTCTTCTCAATTCAATTCCACTGACTTAAATATCTAACCTTGTGCCAGGGCTAAACTGTTTTGCCCACTATAGCTTTGGAATAACCTTAAAAGTTAGGAAGTGTGAGTCCTCCAATTTTATTTTTTCAAGATATTCTTGGCTATTCAGGACCTATGCTTGTTTGAAACTGTTACGTACTCCCAAAAAAGCCATATTATTTTAATCCATTCTTGGGGATATAGAACTATTCTGAATGGGACCTTTTGATTAAGTAGTTACAGTTGAAATGTGACCCAGTCCATTCAAGGTGGGTCTTAATCCTTTACTGATGCCCTTTATCACAGAATACACTACAGAGAAAACCCAGAGAAGACCCACAGCAGCTCAAGCAGGAGGTCACTGGAACCAGGAGCTGAAAGCAATGGGACCCAGGATAGAAAGACCATCAGAACCCCAGATGCCAGCAGTCTCTTTTCAGAGTACAGGTATCATTCTGTTCACACCTTAGTTGGCTCTGGACTTTTCTTTGTTGGAAGGCTGTTTATGACTGATTCAATCTCTTTACTTGTAGTTGATCTGTTGGGATGCACTATTTATTCTAGAGTCAGTCAAAGTTGTTCGTGTGTTTCTAGGTATTTGTTCATCGTACCTAGGCTATCTAGCCTGTTGTCATATATTATTCATAGTAGCCTAGTATAATCCTTTTTATTTCTGTGGAGTCAGTAGTTATGTTGCCCCCTCTCAGTTCTGATTGCATTTATTTGCATTTTCTCTCTTTTTCTTTGTCAGTCTACAAGGGATTGTCAATTTCATTGAACATTTCACAGATTCAATTTTTGGTTTGTTTAATAGTCTTTATTGTTTTTTCCTCAATTTCATTTATTTTCTGCCTAACCATTATTATTTCTTTCCTTCTCCTTGCTTTGGATTAGTTTGCTATTCTTTTTCTAATTCTTCCAGGTGTGCTGTTAAATCTCTCATTTTATTTCATTCTTCTTTTTACCACTGAACCACCCGTGCACCCAACTCTTTCTTTTACTTAAATGTGTTTGGGGCTATACATTTCCCTCTCATCACTACCTGTCTTGTATCCCATAAGTTTCGAAATGTTGTGTTCTTGTTCTTAGTGGTCTTAAAATAGTTGCTGATTTCTCTTGTAATTTCTTCTTTGACCTATTGGTTGTTTAAGAGTGTACATTTAATTTCCATATATTTGTGGATTTTTCAATTCTCTGCCTGTATTGATTACAGTTTCATTCCATTATGGTCAGAGAAAGTGCTTTGTGTAATTCTAATGTCTTTAACTTTATTGAGACTTGTATTTGACACAACACCTGGGTTCTCTCCTGAAGAATGATCCGTGTGCATTAGAGAATAATGCATAGCCTGTTATTTTGGAGTGCAATATTTTGTATGTCTGTTAGGTCTAGTAAATTTATCGTAGTATTAAATTTGTTTCCTAATTTATCTTTCATTTAAATGCCCTATTTGTTAATGATAGATGTGTATTGAAGTCTCCAACTATTATTTTAGAGCTATCTATTTCTCTTTTTACAGTTTTGCCACCATTTGCCTCATGTATTTTGAGGATTATGATGGTTAGATACATTAATATTTATAATTGTTATTTCTTTTTGGTGTATTGGCACTTTTATTCATATAGTTTCTGATGTAGTTTGAAGTTGTGTATATACCCTAGAATAACATGTTCTTAAATCTGTTCTATTCCTGTGGTGGTTAATCCATTGTAAATAGGATTTTTGACGAGGCTTCTGCAGTTATGATATGGCCCACCCATTGCAAGCTGGGTATTAACCTAATTATTGCAGCCCTTTAAAAATGGAATAAATACAGAGAGAGAGAGAGAGAGAGCAAAAGTCACAGAAGCAAGAAGCAGAAAGCAGCAAAACAAGGGAGAGAAGAGAGAGATCAGCAAATGTCCTATGTCTTAACATACGTAAGTAGAACCCAGGATCACCTGCAGCCAATCTTCAGTAAGAAACCATTACCTTCTTGATGCTTTGATTTGGATATTTTCTCATATTCTAGCCACATGTAATTAAATTCCCATTGTTCAAATAATTTCATTGTATTTTCTGTAGGCAACTGAGGAAACTAAGACAGATTTTCTGGAGAGTGACATACTGCTATAGCAAATCCAAAACTGTGGCAATGGCTTTGGAATGGGGCAATGGCAGTGGCTGGAAGAATTATGAGCTCCTGATAGGAAAACCTTAGATTGTCTTTAGAATACTGTTAGACATATGATGGCAAAGGTACTTCTAGTGAGGCCTTGGAGAAAAATGATGAATGTTCCATTGGGAACTGGAAGAAAGATGATCCTTGTTTTAAAGTTGCAGGGAACTTGGCAAAATTGAGTTCTGATGTCAGATGGAAGGTAGAATTTTAAAGTGACAAGCTAGGATATTTAGCTGAGGAGATTTCCAAGTTTAGTGTGGAAACTGCAGCCTGGTTTCTCCTTGAGGCTTATAGGAAAATGTGAGAAGAAAAGGATAAGCCGAGAACTGAAGTTTTGGGCACAAAGAAAACAGAAATTGATGGCTTGGAGTATTCTGAGTTTCTGGAAAGTGAGTGCTCTGAATGAGTAAGGCATTTCAGTGCAAGTCAGGAGTGGAAACGCAATTATCCAGGAAGCATTTGTGGAAAGTTTTTTGTCTGATGGTTTGGAGCCAGTGTACTACATTCAAAACCAAGAAGTGTTTTTTTTTTCCAAGATCTGTATGAATGAAACTACTGCCAGCCTGGAGAAAAAAGAAAAAAAAAATGAACAGATTGAAGGAAAACTCATTTCATGGGCAGGACCATGGAAGTTGAGGTCTGGATTGAAGGCTTTTTCTTAAGCCAAGAAACACTCATGTGTGTAAAGCATGATTTTGACCCAGTACTTAGTGAGGGTTGCCTTTCTGCATCATTGCTCATGACCAGTGCTACCTCCCCAGTTTTTTTTTCAGATGTTCTGGGAATGGCAGAGCTTCTGCCCACTGTCTCAATGCTTGATAGGGGTAGACACTATGCCTCAGGAATTGCAGAGAGCCTGGGGGCCAGCATGATGCTTGAAGAGGATGGAGACTTCACACCAGTGTTCAGGGAAAGCATGGCTTCTGAACAAGCCCTCGGATGGGTTTGGGGCTATTGCTCCATCAGGACCCAGAGGAAAGAACATAGTTTGATAGAAGACTCTCAGATCTTGAAATCTAACAGTTTTCCCAGCAGGGTTTCTGAATTGTTTGTGTCCATGACTTCATCCTTTTTTCCTTCCAATTTCTACCTACAAGAATGGAAATGTTTATCGTTTGTATATTGGAAGTAAATAATTTGTTCTTTAGGGTTCTCAGGTCCACAGATGGAGGGCAAATGTTCCCCAGGACAAACCATACCCATAACCAATTTTGATGAGACTTTGTCTTAAGCAATACTATTGAAATGACTTAAGGTTTGGAGATATTTTGATGGAATGAATGTATTTTGCATATGGAAAAAAGCATGTCTTGTGATTCAGAGGGTTGAGTGTGGTGTTTTGAAGCTGAATGCACCACAGGAAAAAATATTCTTAAATCTTTTCAATTCCTGTGGATATAAACCCATTGTAAGTAGAACCATTTGATGGGGCTATTTCAATTCTGGTGTGGCCCACTTCATGCAAGATGGGTCTTAATGGAATTACTGGAGTTCTTTATAGATAGAATGAATACAGTCAGCTAGATAGATAGACAAATAGACAGATGACGAAGAGAGAAAAAAAGAGAAAGAGATTATAGAAGCAAGATGTTTAAAACAATAAATCCAGGAAGAGAAAAGAGGGACTACAAGATGCTGCCATGCTGCCTTGCAATGTGAAAGAGGGCCAAGAAATGCCAGCATTAGGTCTTTCTAAAGAAAGCTATGTTAGTGTTCTCTGGAGAAACAGAATCAATAGAAGAGATCTGTAAATATAATATTTTTAAGGGTGTCTCTCACAAATATGGGAATGGAAGAGTCCAAAGTCCATAAGTAGGTTTTGAAGGTTCTGGATGAACTCCACAGGGGAGGCTCACTGGCTGAAGAAGCAGTGAAAGAGTCTCTTTGCCCCCTTAAAATCTTTTGACTGATTGGATTATCTTTCTGTGGGAGACACGCCTTAGTTGATTGCAGATGTAATCAGCCACAGATGCAATCAACTGCCAGATGATTTAGTACTCCAGCCTTCTTGTTTATCAACCAGCCATGAAATATTCCTGCAGCAATGGTCAGGCCACTGCTTGCCGGACCAGAGAACTGGGCAAAATCACTTGGCCAAGTTAACACCAGAACCTAACCATAACAGCCCAATCCTTATTAACTTGACAGCTATATACATCACTCTGAAACATGCTTAATTTCCAAATAGAACACAGTAACAGATTTATGTTCTGCCTAATAATACTCAACTGTCCTGCGTACAACCAGAAATACACTACTTCTCTCCGGAATAGGATATAAGTCCTTGGGTAGCATTCACTCTTGAACTTCATGTTCTATGACTTAAATATTACAACATGAATAAAACAGCTCATACCATAAGAGGAAAACAAGATATTGCTTATGTGCAATGTAAGCATACTCATGACAAAACAGGGAGGAAATAGTCATACAATTACAGTCCTCATTTCTGTAACTGGTCACATGGTTGTAGTTCATATTTATCACTACATTCTTCTACTACCCATTTCATATTCCCTTTACCCTCAGGGTGTTAGTTTGTAAGCTGGGAAACTTTTAAAAAGGAGAATTTAATAAGCCATAAGTTTACAGTTCTATGGAAGTGAAAGAGTTCAAATTAAGGCACCAACAAGAGGTTACCTTCACTTGAGAAAAGCTGATAGGTCAGGAATACCTCTGTTGGCTGAGAAATCATGTGGCTGGCATCTGTTGGTCCCTTGCTCCAGGGCTCAATTGCTTTCAGCCTCTGTTCCTGTGGAGCTTCCTAAATTTGCTTCTCTGAGGCTGGCTTTCATCTCTCCACTTCCCTTGGATGTCTCCAGCTTCTGGCTTGCTTAACATCTCATGGTGATGTTTCCTGAGCTCCAAGCATCTCAAAACATCTGTCTGTGTTCCCTGAATCATCTGCTCTCCTAGCATCTACATCTGCTCTCTCTGTCAGCTCTTAGGTTTCTGTCATTCCCGACTCTCTCCAAAATGTTTCCTCTATTATAGGATTCCAGTAAACTAATCAAGACTCACCTGGAATGGATGAAGTCACACCTCCATCTAATCAAAAGTCATACCCATAATTGGGTGTGTTACATATCTGTGGAGATAATCTTACTAAGTTTCCAACCTACAATACTGAATCATGCTGAGGAGAAATGGCTGCTCCCACAAGATCAGGATTGAAAAATGGCTTTTCTGGGGTACATAGCACTTTTAAACCAGCACACTCAGCAAGTCTTTCAGCTGGCCATGGTTCTTTGACAGGTAGAGTGATCCAGATCATTTCTGAAGTAGTTCTGCCTGGATTGGGTTGTTGCAGTTTTCCATGACTTTAATCCCAGGGCATGGTAGTCCTAAGAGATGCTCTAGGGGATCTCCTGTATTCCAAGAAAACTCTTCCTTACTTCCATTTTGTACTTGCAGTCCTATTTCTCCTTCATAGTCAGGATCAATCACCCCAGACAGAATAGTAATCCCCTCTCATGCCTAATGATTTGGTGGCATGAGAAGCCCACTGTGGCCAGGTAGCAGCCTTAACTTTCATTTAAATGGAATCGTTAGTGTGTCTCCTGGAAGGAGTATTCCTCCTTTTGGAGCTAAGACCTGTAGACCAGCAGAGGTTAAGCTTTCAGGGACAGGAAGCAAAAATTTTCCTAGTGGATGGCTAGGGGTAATTGCAAGTAGTGTCATTCTCATTTCCACACCTTGATTACTGGACCCATGAATCCTGGCTGTGGGAGAAACAGCACCATAGAGTGGATGCTGTTTCAGACTATACAGAGCCTCCTGGAGAACATTGCCCGAGCCCTGCAAATTATTGTCACCTAGTTGGCACTGTAATTCAGTCTTCAAAAGGCTCTGGGTCTTAGAACAAATCACTGCCCCTTCTGCTATGAAAGTGGCCCAATGATATCAACCTATCTCTAGGTAGCAGGCTGATCATCTTGAGGAATGATGCCATATCCAGGACTGAGTGTGGGTGTCTACTGGCAGATTGGACACTCAGAAGTGGCTGTAGTCAGGTCAGCCTTGGTGAGTGGAAGTCCATGTTGCTGAGCCTATGCATAACCTCCATCACTACCAACATGTTTACTTTGTTCATGAGCCAATTGGCAGGAATGACTGAGGAGAGAGGATGACTTGTATACATGGACGGGTCATCTTATTCACTTGATTATTAAAACTTTCTTCTGCTAAAATCACCCTCTGGTGAGCTTGCCCATGGGACACAGTATCTTCATGTTCTTTGCGCACTCAGAAAGGTCTATCCACATACCTCTTCCCCAAATGTTTTTTTTTTGCCCATTTTCCAATCAAGCAACTTCCAAGTCCCAGACCATCAAAACAAACCATTAGCAACAGCCCATGAGCCAGTACACAAACACACCTCTGGCCAGTTCTCCTAAGCAAAATGAACAACCAGGTACACTGCTCAAAGTTTCATCCACTGGGATGATTTCCCTTCACCACTGTCCTTTAAATGTGTCCCAGAATGGGGTTGTAGTGCCGCAGCTGTCCACTTCTGGGTGGTCTCTGCATATAATGCAGACCCTTCTAAAAACTGGGCCTGAGTTCTCTCTTCCTCAGTCAGTTAACTGTATGAAACTCCTCAGTAGGCCATAACTCTGGTATGGAAAAGAGAAGGTAATGTGGTAGGAGTGAGGCCATGGACATTTGGGCCATGTCCTCATGTAACTTGCCTTTGCTCAGGACCTGCTCTAGCCCTATCTCTAAAAAATGCTGTCATTTTATGATGGTATGCCACTGTGCGTGCCCATTATGACTTGCTGCCAGCTCATGATAGAAAGTTCAGGTCTTATGATAACTTGGTGGGCCATGGTTAAGCTTTCAGTCTCTACTAAGGCCCAGTAGGAAGCCAAAAGCTGTTTCTCAAAAGGAGAGTAGTTATCTGCAGAGGAGTAAGGCTTTACTACAAAATGCTAAGGTCCTACATTGTGATTCTCCTATGAGAGCCTGCCAAAGTTTCCAGACGGCATCCCATTTGCTGCTGACACTTTCAGCACCATTAGATCTACCAGATTGTATGGCCCAAGTAACAGAGCCGCTTACACAGCAGTGTGGACATGTCACAAAGCCTCCTCTTGTTCTGGTCCTCACTCAAAGCTAGTAGTTTTTCTGATCACTTGGTAAATGGGCCAGAGTAGCACACTCAAATGAGGAATATGGTGTCCCCCAAATCCAAAGAAGCCAACTAGGTTTTCTGACTCTTTTTTTTTTTATCATAGGAGGGACCAGAAGCAACAGCTTTTTCTTCACCTTAGAAAGGATATCTCGATATGCCCCACACCACTGGACACCTAGAAATTTCACTGAGGTGGAAGGTCCCTGTATTTTTGTTGTATTTATCTCCCATCCCCTGACAGGCAAATGTCTTACCAATAAGTCTAGCATAGTTGCTACTTCTTACTCACTAGGTCCAATCAGCATCGTATCATCAATATAATGGACCAGTGTGATGTCTGTGGGAGGGAGAAACCATCAAGTTCACTGTAAACAAGATTGTGATATAGGGCTGGAGAGTTGATATACCCCTGAGGCAGACAGTGAAGGTTTACTGCTGGCCTTACCAGCTGATTGCAAACTATTTCTGGTGGTCGTTATTGACAGTTATTGAGGAAAAATGACTTTCCAGATCAATAGCTGCATACCAGCTACCAGGGGATATATTAATTTGCTCAAATAATGATATGACATCAGGAAGAGCAGCTACAACTGGAATCACCATCTGATTAAATTTATAACAATCCACTGTCATCTTTCAAGTCCCATCTCTTTTCTACATAGGCTAAATAGGAGAGTTGAATGGGGATGGGATGGGAATCACCACCCCTGTATCCTTCAAGTCCTTAAAACTACACTAATCTCTCCAATCCCTCCAAGATTATGGTCTTGCTTCTGATACACTATTTTGCTCCTTAGGTGCAGTTCTAGTGGTTTCCACTTGGCCATTCCTACTATAATAGTCCTCACTCCATGAGACAGAACCAATGTGGGGATTCTTCCAGTTGCTGAGTATGTTGATTCCAATTATGCCTTCTGGAACTGAGGAAATGACCACAGAATGGGTCCAGGGATCCAGAACTAAAACGCTATTGATCATCTGACCTCCATAATCCCCTACTCTGACTGGTAGACCAGAGTAATGGTCTTGTCATTAGCATCACTTGTGAGCCAATATGCAATAATCCCCAAAGTATCTGATCATTTTCTTTTCCCCATGACAGTTACCCTGGTAAAAGTACATAGATCTCTTTGGTGAAGGCTAGGAGGAAGGTTAATAGTGTAAATTTTAGACAGTGTAAAAGAATCCTTCCCCAAGGACACCCAACCCTCCCCTCATTCAAGGGCTTCTAGGTTTGTAAACTCTCTCAAGTCTGGGAATTGATTATGGCACAATGACTCTCTGTTTTTGTAATTACTGAATTATAAAACAAAGACTTCTGTTCACTAGACCTAGAATTTTTCTGTTTATATATCTCAAACAAGAATTTAGTAGATTACCCATCTATTTTACTTCTAGGTACCCCATGGTCTACTAGCCAGCACCACAAGTCTCTGTGAGTCCGATTGTTTTGGCTGCTGCTTTCACTCTATTGTCCATAATGGTGGCCTTGCCCACCTTGTCTATGGTGATTAACTGTCACCACATGGCTACTGCCAACTCAGGATCTGATCACCCCCATTGTGTTTCAGAATTCTAACTCAGTGACAGCAGTTCCCACAATAATAATAATAACCCATGGAGAAGGGTGACTACAGAGCTGATCAGAGATGATGGAGACATTCATGAATTTCTCAAGGTTCTGGTGAAAGATGCATTCTTTGGACATTCCTGGGGTTTGTGAACAGGTCATCAATGATAAATCCACTCTAACTTTCCAATCTCTCTAAGCCTCTGGATCCCTTCATCTACATTACACCAGGGAAGCTCTGAAATTTTGACTTATGGTAATGTTGGCCACCTTTTGGTCCATGTTTCAGCCAACTATCCAAACTGTTAATGCCCTTTCTAACCCTTTTGAGCTATAACACTGAATGCACAGTCTCTGTTTACTGAGCCAATATAAATAAATTCAGATATATTCTTTCCATCATTATCCCACACCTTTAATTTCCATTCCCATACATATTCCTTTGATTTCTGTCTATAGAGATTGAAAAACTCATGCAGTTCTTTTGGAGTATAGCATACCTCCTAATAGATCACATATTGTACCTCACCTTTTTGGGCCTGTTGGGACTTTAGTCTAGTTAGAGGCCTTGAAAAAAAGAGGTGTAGTGTGGGTTGGTCATAAAATGAACTAGCAGCATCTTTCAAGCCAATTACCTCAGAGCATTCCATTGCCGTTTCATCTGGTGAAACAGGATTAGTTGCCCCAGACAGAGGAAACAGGGCTGATTTCCCAGGGGAGGTGATTACAGGGTTAGCAGGCACTTAAGGGTCAATCTTGTTAGGTGGAGGTTGGATGGAAGACTCCTCTGAGGAGACTGGAGGCAAGGAAACTGTTTCCTCAGGAAACTGCATCACAGGTCTATATAGCAAAGACTCAGCAGATTCCAGGGATCCCATCTCCCCATAGCCATCATCATCAAGACATATATCACCATCCTGTGTTTCAGGATCCCATTCTTTTCCAAAGTCTTCGCTTTAACAGCAGACACCCTGAAGTTTGAGATTTTAGTTTACATAGTAAATCTGCTACTTGTACAATTATGCTCTGTGTATGGTTTTCAGAGATCTTAAATATATGACCACAGTAATTAAGACTTTCTTTCAGAGTACACATGAAAACTTTTATATCATTCATATGACACTTAAGATGCAAATCTGAAGCCTTTAGCTCATCCCTTTCCCTCCTCATTGTATTCGCCACATCTAACAACAACCAATCAACATCTTTATACCTCTTAATTCCACAAAAAACTTTCCCATCCACAGCCTTGCCTTGTATAAGCATATACTTAGTAGAATCTAATGGTGATTCTTTGAGCATCTCTTTTGCAATCACCCCATCTGCTGTCAGTGTCATCTTGATTATTGGAAATAAGTCATTAGTAACTCTGTTTCTAGTCAGAGTGGAAAACCAATTGTAAAGACTCATTGTTAAAATTCTGTTTCTCAAGAACCACTCTTGGTACCATGCTGTTTTAGTCAGGGTTCACTAAAGAAACAGAACCAACAAAAAAGATCTCTAAAAATGAGATTTATAAAGGTGTCTCATGCAACCATGGGAATGGAAGAGTCCAAAGTCTGTAGGACAGGCTATGAAGCTGGCAGCTCCAATGAAGTTTCTGGATGAACTCCACAGGAGAAGTTTAGTGGCTGAAGAAGCAGTGAAAGAGCCTCTCTTCTTCCATAAAAGCCATCAACCAATTGGATTATCTTGTTGTGGGAGACATGCCTTGGTTGATCACAGATGTAATCAGCCACAGATGCAATCAATTGACTCATGATTTAGTACACTAGCCTTATGGTTTATCAACCATCCATGAAATATCTTTGCACCAATGGTCAGAATAGTGAATGACTGACCAGTCAACTGTTCATAACCACTTGGCCAAGTTGACACTTGAACCTAACCATCACAAAAGCATTGTCTTGATTTAAATGTTATCCCAGATTCTAACCATAAGTGAATAAATTCCAATCATTCAAATTTCATTGTATTAGTGTTAAACATAATATTTCATTGTATTAGTGTTAAACAGCATAGAAAACAAACACAGTGCCCTTCTTTGCCTCTTATAACACTTTTGATTTAAAGTCTATATTGTCTGAAATTACTATATCTATCTCAGCTCTTTTTTTGATAGCTAATTGCATGGAATATCTTTTTACATCTTTTCACTTTCAAACTACTTGTATCTATGGGTTTAAGGTGAGTTTATTGTAAATAAAATATGATTGGATCATGCTTTTTTATTTTTCTACAAATCTGTGCCTTTTGATTAGGAAGTTTAATCCATTAACATTCAGTGTTTTTACTATGATGACATTACTTACTTCAGCCATTTTGCCCTTTGGTTTTTATATGCCATTTCTCTTTCCTCCACTTCTCCTTTATTGCAACCTCCTTTTCTGTACAGTTGGTCTTTTGTGGTGTTTCTTATTGATCCCTTCCTCATCATAGTGTTTGTATATTGAAAAAAGAATACACTCTTTGTAGTGACACCGGTGTTTTGTATTACATCCTATACCTATAACCTCCTAATTTGAAAAGATACCAACTTAACTTCAATAGCATACACATTCTATGCTCCCATATGTTTCCTCTCTTTCTTTGACCCACATTACCTCTCCATATTTTGCATATCCATTATCAGAAAACATGCATTTTTCTTGTCCAGGTGTTTTCTGACATATATGAATTAAAGAGTAGAATTGTATATTGAGGAATACCACCATTGAGTTTTTCATTTCCCTTTTTAGTTACCCTTACTGATGATCTTCATTGCACACTACTCCAAGCCACTTTCTCAGGTCTTTTCTTTAAACAGGTAGAACTCCCTTTAGCAATTTTTGTATGGTGGTTTTTTTACTGACAAATTCTTTCATTTCTCTTTATCTGTGAATATTTTAAATTTTCCCTCATTTCTGAAGTTTGGTTTGGATGAATAAATTATTTTTGGTTGGCTATTTTTCTTTTCCAGAACCTTATATATATTAGACAACTCCACCTCACCCCCATGGTTTCTGATGAGAAATCAGCACTTAGTCTTTCTAAGGATCCCTTGCATATGATACATTGTTTTTCTCTTGCTGCTTTCAGAATTCTCTTTCATTTTTTGTGTTTGACATTCTTATTAGAATGTGCCTCAGTGTATGTCTGTTTACATCTTTCATGAGAGTTGGGATATTTTCAGCCATTATTTCCTCAAATTTTCATCCTGCCTCATTTCCCTTCTCTTCTCCTTCAGGGACATCCATAATACGTATGTTTGCATGTTGCATGCTTTCACTCAAATCCCTGAGACATTGCTCAATTTTTTCTGTTCTTTTCTCTGTCTTACCTTCTGACTGCATGATTTTTATTTTTCCATCTTCTAGTTCACTGATTCTTTCTTCTGTCTCTTCAAACCTGCTGTTGTATGTCTCTAGTGGATTTTAATCTCCATTATTGTGCTTGTCATTCCCATAATTTCTGTTTTTTTTTTAACTTTCAAATTCTCCTTGAATTGATTTATGAAATTTGTTTGAACCTCTTTGATTAGTTGCTCCAAAATTTGCATCTCCTTTGGGGTTTTAATTTGTTCCCTTGGCATAGTCACATCTTCCTATTTCTTAGTATGGCTTTGTAAATTTTTGCTGATATCTAGGCAAATCTATCAGTCAGGTTTTATCAAAGAAGTACAGAGAGTGATAAAGGATTAAGAATTTATTATATGGATTAGACTTAAACAGGAAGTCTGTGAAACCCCCTTGCTTTTGCATCTGGTATTGGGGGGTCCTGGATTATCCCAGCCACACAAAATAGAACTCACGTCTCTTTCTCTCACAGCTTCCATCCTTGATGGTGTTGGAGTCCTGCAGGAGAAGCTGTCATCTTTTGCTATGAAGCTGATCATACACATGGCCCAGCATTTGTATAAGTTGAAGGAAAAATTCTGGTGGGAGCTTGGAGAGTTGATGACCTGGATGTCACTCAACCAGGCAAGCCAGCACATCAAGGATGCTGTGTGCAATATATTACAGTGTCCAGCACCCTATGCCCAACTTCAGAGTGCAAAAATGGCTCTTCTTTTATCTCTGTCTTCATAAACTCATGCAAATGTCCCTGTAGCCAACCCTAACTTAAAATCACACAGAGAAGAGAATTTTGAGAAGAGTAGTCCAGTTTTGCTAAGTTGAAACAGCACAAAGTCATGTTACCATAGTGTTTAAGTGTGTATGTGTTTGTATTTGTTCACTTCTAACTTTGGTCTTTTGGTCTTGATAATTTTCCTCATTTGGTATGAGTTTAGTTCTTACTTTCTCTGCTTCCTCAATTCTCTTATCATAGTGGTTTTCAGGAATGTTGTGTTTAGAGACTGCTGCACTTGCTATATTGAAAGGCAAGATAGCCACTATAGCTTATATTTTGAAGAATAATCTGACACTCGATAGCTATAATAATGGTTATTAATATTGCCCAGGACAGATATTAACCCAAGTGATAAGGAATAAAATACAAGTAGTAGCACCTGGTTGGGAAAACACATCAGATTCTATGACAAACCCAGACAACAGGCTGCCAACAGCATGGTCACAAACAGTTTCTGGGTAGCCAATGAGCTAAGTGGGCTTGATGGCCAAGGTCAATAAGCAGAGTTTCATGGCCTATAACTGAAGAGCAGGTGCACATAGGCCACACTCTAGATGTTACCATCATAGCTTAAAAATGTTAAAAATGCTCACTACACTACAGCTACAAGCACTTACCTCATGCCCCATGTTGTAGGAGTACTGAATACAATAAGGACATGAACACTGTGATGGTTTTATGTGGTCTAACTTACAGAGTATAATAAAATGCTTTCTTCCTGTCATCTGGATATTTTGTTTCAATTAATACAGCCAGAATTTGCCTAAAATATCTTATTTTTTTAGCCATATCATGCAATTAAATTCCAATGATTGTGACTGAAACTTCTGATTACAAACCAAGACTTCATCTTCCTGTACTTACACAACTGATTTTCTCAAGTGAAACATTAACTTAGTATTCAATGTTTTGGTGTTTCTGTGTGTGTGTGTGTGTGTGTTTGCCCTATTGTTTCAGCCTATTAAAATCATTTTGAGTATCTACCATCTGGGATTCTTATTAGATTGCTTACCGCTCTGTTCCATCTTTTGACCTACTACAGTGGATTTTCCTTTTAAGTAAAAAACTGTTTTTAACACCTTTCTTCAGCTATAGGAATACCATTCTCTAGCTTTGTTTCCTATTTGTCAACTTCTTGAGTTTTCTTTTTTAAAATATCTTAAGAAATTTAAATAATTTTTATGAATTTTTATTACTATCCACTTCACTGAGGTTCAAAATGAAATTCACATTATAATCTAACATCTCACAATGTGCATGACTCTTTAAAGGGCAAGGCCATCTTTCTTCTTCTCTTGCCCTTTAATGCATAACCTTCCTTCTTAAGTTAGTTCTCTTTCTGCCTGTATTTTGTGCCTTCTCTTTTTAATTAATTAAAAGCAGTGGCTAGTCAACATGAAACACCATGTAATAATTCCTTAATCTGTGTAATGAGGACATTCTATACTCATCTCATAGGTTGTTATAAAGAAAAAAATTACAAAATAATTCATGTCAATCACTCATTGAGATGCCTAGCATGTGGGAAATGCTCAATTCGTTATTTCTATATTGTGCTCTATTATAAATTTATGTGATATGACAATTTCTCCAGATTCCTCTCTCAATTTTTTTTACAAGTCCCAGAACTCATCTCTTAGACAATTACCCTTTGCTCCTGGTCCTTTCACTTTCTTCTACCTTTGTGCTGGGGGGCAGAATAAGCCAGAGCTAGCATGGTATCATGAACATTGGGGAATGTGCATAGTAGTTAATGGGCTAGAAGGAGAAGACGTTTTTGCACCCAGTGATTTTGAAAAGAGTTGATATTAACTCACAATGGGACTTAAAGAAAGGGATGGGTACATTTTGGTCATCACAATGCCTGATGATACTACTGTATTTTTATCCAGAAGCCCAAAGTGCTAAATGCATTGCACAAAGCAGAACATTCTACCCACCTGCACAATCCTCAGGTGATCATCAATGCAATGAGTTACACAGCAGAACCTGTTCTGCTTTAAGTATGCACCACTTTATTGTTAAACAAAAATACTAACAGTCCTTGT
This sequence comes from Tamandua tetradactyla, assembly GCF_023851605.1. Classification (NCBI taxonomy): domain Eukaryota; kingdom Metazoa; phylum Chordata; class Mammalia; order Pilosa; family Myrmecophagidae; genus Tamandua; species Tamandua tetradactyla. The sequence continues at coordinate 19,272,985 of NC_135345.1, forward strand.
CAGTATTACTTGAAACATAGTTATTTACCTGTATTGGAACTTTTGCAAATACCTTTGTGACTCAAGTTCTGTTCTTACATTATTTACTGTTTTTATAATGTAAAATCTGTTCCAAAATATCCTGTAAAAGTGCTGTCTAAGAGCTAGTGATGATGCAGGAAAATGTACTCAGAAATCAATAACCTGGAGGGAAGTTAAATGAGATTAAAATGCCACAAAAAGCCTAAACAGCCTCCATAATATGCCATATATTTAACTTAAAAGTGAGTGTTCTGAGAAAGATTAGAGACTTTTCTGTGGAAATAAAAAAGCATCATTTAAGCAACTACATTTTTAATTTTGCAAAAACAGTCATAACTCTGTATGAATAATGAGAATATGTTGGGTGCAAGATCAGTATTACTGAAGTATGCTTCTAGCCCAAACTACCATCTGTACTAGGCATAAACTATTTTTGATTATTTTAAAGAAAAGAGTAGATTTAAATAAAAATACTTTGGCAAATAGTCATCCAAATAGTGCTTAGGAAGTGGGTGATTATGCAGATGTATATTGCATTCTTTGTAGATATATGTGCTCTAGAAGTTGTACGCCATTATTTATGTTTATTCAACGAGAAAAGTAGCCTTGATATTTTCATTCTGCTGTTATATTATACATTTAGGAGTCAAACAGGTTTATCTGAGCTCTGCTTTCCAGAGTTGACTAGGAAGTAAATGACAGAAGGTGAGTTAAATATTTAATACAGCACAGGCTCTCAACCTTTGGCACATATCATCAAAATAATAATAGCAAACACTACTTTAGCACTTACTATATGTCAGCCTCTGTTCTAAATGATTTATATATGTTAAATTATCCAGCTCTCAAGATACTGCTCTGATACTATTTCATCATTGCTGTTATAAAGATGAGAACATTGAGATATAAAACATTTAATTTGTCTTAAGTTCCCAGAAACCAAAAGTGGCTAAATTGAGATTTGAACCTAGGCACCCAGGTTCTAGAGTGTGTGTGCCTCTTCATTAGTGCCTGATTTTGACAAACACCAGCTCTTGGTTTCAGCCAAAGTTGTCATTCATTTTGCATTGATTTTCCAACCAGTGTTCAATGAGATCAAATTAGATGTTCATTGCTAATACTGATAACTGATCCTCAACAGATCTGTCACTAACTTCAGGGTGCAAAACTGTCCTGGTCAGATGCTTGCTCTGAAGAGAACTATTGCTTTGGTAAGTCCTTGCTTTAACAGGGAATAGAGAGACTCAGAAAAATAAGGGATCTGAATGCGCTCTAAAAAGCTATTCAAAAGGAGATGATCTTCCTCCAGTGGCAGTGACGGTGAAAGGGTGGGGCAGGGTGATGTGTGCAGTGGGATGAGTCCAAGGAACATTACGATCTTAATAAACTTCTAAGACATTTCCAGAAAATTAAGACACAAGGGATCTGAAGCTGAAAACCACCTGATGTTTCAACAGAAAGCATTTTTCTCCAGCTAGAAAATATTAAAGCATATAACAGCTGGCACATAGTGAAGTGCACATGACCACCTATACTTTAAGGAATGGCAGGTTGTGGTTTCTATCTGGGGTAGAACTGACCAGAAATATGAAATTCTCCAACTGCTTTGTTCTTTAAATAGCATTTTGGGATTTATTTAAATCCCTGTGCTTTTATTTTATTTAAACAGAAATGCTCTTTCCAAAATCTAATTAAAATCTGCTGTTTATAACAATCTTTAATATGGAAGACACCGCCATAGAGTCCGTGATCCTTTAAGGTCTTCACGAGCCACAGTTGTTGTCCAAGAAAGGAAGAAAATGGAAAGCAAAAATGTAAATGTGTGTCTGCCTGGTGGTAAATATTTGAAATCATGGAACTTGAATTTCAAAAAGTCATTAAATACAGAATAAATTGATAGGAGTTTGACCTTGTTCAGGCATGGAATTTTTGCAGGTATCATGCATTGTAATATTAAAGGGAGGCAAATGTTTATTCTTTCCAAAACTCCATGGAATCCCCCTTGGCACAATGCTACAAAAATTGTTGAAATCTTTTATTTCTATATGAGTTTTATGACTACACAACGAGGAAGTAAGGACACCATCCCCCTAAAAATGTTCTGAATGTTAATGTTTTGAATTTCATGTGAAGGGGGATAGAACTCTTAACATATGAAGAGTTTCTTAACTCCTGAACTCCTCAAACCATTCAAATTCAGAAGGCTTATAAGATAATGAATGAGAGAAGCTGCATTAAAATATCTGTTTGGTTCCAACACCTAGTAACTCTGAGATTTTTGGAAAATCTCTTAACTTCTCTGTAGTTAGAATTGGCATTTGTCATAGTCAGATTCATATGTCAGCACGGCCAGGTGGTGGTACTCGGCTGTCTGGTCAGGCAATTACTGGCCTGTCTGTTGCTATGAGGACATTTTATGGACTTAAATCATGACCATATTAGTGATATTCATAGCTAAGGGGAGTATCTTCTGCAAAGAGTGATGTTTAATCTAATTACTGGAATCCTTTTAAGGAGGACTCAAGAGATAATCACCCTTCCTGCTTGCACTATACATCCCTATGGTTACATGAGACACTTTTATAAGTTTTATATTTATAGATATCTCCTGCTGATTCTGTTTCTCTAGAGAACCCTAGCTAATACATCATTCATTCCCCCAGAGACTTTCCTTGTGCTGTTTTCTCTATCTAGAGAGTATTTAATCATATAATACACAGTAGTTGGGTCTCTCATTTCTTTCAGGTTTCTTCATGAGCATCACATGATTACAGCGTGCTTCTTGATGTTATATAAAAGTATTTTTGTTCACGGCACTGTTAACTACATTGTATACTTCATATTCATTTATTTTCTTTGCATCTGCCCCTCCAAACACATACACTAAAAAGTACACTCCAGACAGGTAAACTACTACACTGTTTTTTTAAATGCACATTTGTTGCAGCTTTGTAGAATACATGGCAGGAAGTAGACCTTTAACAAAATTTTGCCAAATGATCAGAAGAATCAATTAACTCATTTTCCAAAGACTTCTGTATTACAGACAGTAAGAGGGGAAGTAAAGAAGATAAGCCTGGATAGGTGGGCCCAGCCCAGTTCAGGAATTACCTAGTGGCTCACATTAAGAGTTTATTCTTTGTTCCAAGAGCAGTGGAAGATGTTGAAGGATTTTAAAGTTACCAGAGTTCCCCAGGATCAAATCAGAGAATATGAAGAGATCATTCTCTCTCCACTGTGGAAAATAGATTAGGGAGATGAGAGGTTCTTAATAAAAAATTGCAGATAGACTTTGGCAGTCAATTAGGGGAGAGATTATGGTTATGCAGGTTTGGGTGGGACAGCAAGACTACATGCTATAGGATTGATGCTGGTAATTTTCCAGGTTGCTCTCATCACTTTTTTTATCCTTTCTCTATTCTGATGTCTTTCAGAACTGATTTGATATCCATAGGCTCTCTTGCTTACTGGCTCCAGGCTGGGTTCACCAATGGGAAGCACTTCTTGCTTCTAGTTCTCTCCTCAGCCTCTTCTTCATGGCTCCAGCATCTTCAAGGCTGTCCCTCACCATGGCTCTAATTCCCACAGATTGTTCCCAGCTTCTCATAGTACCAGCTCTCCCATTCCTTCTTACCCTAGGCATGGTATCAGCTTCCTGTTCTTGGTAATCTCCAAAAGGCCTCTTAATCCTTGTTTAATTTCTTATTACCTCTATAACTTGTCTAATCAATTATCCTTATTCGGTTACTTTTCTTCAAAAAACTCAATGAGTTTCCAGTTGACTGGATGCTGGCAGATACTGTTTTCTATACTCTGCTAAATCAATACTTTTGTTTATCAAACTTTATTATAGAAATGGCTATTATATATTTTTTCATGTAGCACAATTTCTCCCCAGAAATGAGATGCTATGTTAAATACAATGACAACCATTACAGACTTCTTAGAAAAAGGGAAATTTTGTTTCCCTTTGTCTTCCTATTTTTTGGGTACTGATTCAAGTTAGCATTGCTAAAGACCAGAGAAGAAAATAAATTTCTTTTCTGTGTCACTGTGCTTATGGATACCTGGAAGTAAAGAATCAAATAGTTGGCTCTCTTTGTTGCCATTTCTCCAAATAAAATGGACAACATAGTCTTTTTAATTTTTTTGTTTTATTTTCATTAAAAATGATAGATCTTACATCATATTTCTTTTACAAATTAGCTTAAAAGCAGTTATCACAGTTTATCACTGGTGTGACCCAGCTGTTATTGGTTTTATTGTACTATTTCAGTGCCTCGGGTTAATTACTTTTGAAACTTTCAATATTCTCAAATGTAAAACCCATTCTTTCATATTTAGCATTTTGAGTTATATATCTTCAACATTTATTTTCTCTTATTTATTCATCCACAATGCATTTCATAGTCAGTTTTAGAATGTTCTAACATAACCCTCAAGGAGCACATCCAAGGGCACACAAAATGAACTCTGCATCTTCCAGAGCTCTAGAAGAATTGAGCACTTTGGCAGAAGAGTCTGAGGTTGTGTCAGAGCCATGAGTGATGATGCTAGCCCCTGCCTTTGCATACATTAACTGTTGATCACCTCTGAATAATTGGCTAGGAAAATTGGCTAACATGTCAAGTGAAAATACATGTGGTGATACCTATCTCCCTTGTGCCAGGAGAACATCTGCCCACTTCCCAAATCCACTAAACAATTTGTCTTTTGTGGACATGACTGGCAAACTGTCCTAGCAAGACCCTATGGAACAAAGTAGAGATGGGGATGTTTGAGCTTAAGTTGTATTTGCAGATCTTGTTGAAGCACTTGAAGAATGATTTTCAAAATTTGCCTGCTGGTGACTCTAGACCTTCATTTTCATGAATGTCGGATGGGAGAAATAACACAGCTCTGTGCTTAGTGATTGCTTTGGGAAGTAGACTTTGGCTCCATTCAGGTTATTCTAGAAATGTGTGTTGAGTCCTTCTGAGCTGAGGGCACAACCTGACCTCAAGGAGAATTCTCAGTTTAGTATGAGGACAGAAATGATAATAAAAAGTTATTCATTCTTTTAGAGTAACACATCGAGTGCATTTGAGGGAGGAAGTTATTGTGTCTTTGTGGATGGAAAAATTAGCTCTCGAAAAATCCAAAAAGTTCTAACATGACTCAATGAAAAGGAAAGTGAATAAAGTAAAAATTGCTTTGTCTGATTTGAGAGTGCATATCAGTGATGATTTTTGGAATTTGAAGCCCAAAGTTCTTTTTTTTTGGTTTATTTTGAATATACTAAGCTATGCATAGACATGCTGCAATAATAATCATGAGACTATAATTACTAATAGTACAAGGAATTTTAGATGTTCTATGTTATGTGCTAAATTGTGTTTCCTAAAAGAATATGCTGAATTTTTTACCCTCAATACCCGTGAATGTGACCTTACTTGGAAATTAGGTCATTGCACATGGCTTAGTTAAATGATGTCATGCTGGTGTAGGAAGGGTCCTTCATAAAATATGACTGGTATCCTTACTGATGAGAAGAGACACTGGCAGACACACAGGAAGAACACCGTGTAATGACAGAAGAAAGTGGGGAGAAAAAACCATGTGTAGACAGAAGTAGAAATTGTGTTTATGCTATTCCAATTATATTAAAATCCTCAAAGGCTTTACAAGGAAAATATTTACATGCTATTCCCCATTTAGGAAGAGAGTTTAACGAGGATTCTGGATGAATGTAAAAGCACATCAACGTGAAAGTGCATATATTTTAAAAGTTATATTGGATCTTATTGATTTCTATAGGTATTGATCTATAGATAAAATTGGTCTCCCATTTTCATATGTTTCTATTTTATTAGTGTTTTCATAAAACAGAGCCCTCTATAAAAATTAGCACCAGCAAAAGACATCCATCATTCCTACCACTTCATCAAATTCTTGTTCCATATATTTGATCTTAAATTATAAAACTCACCAAAAATGTGTTCTCCTTAACTTCCTCTGCCTCTTATAAACATTCACTCCTGAGCATCTTATAATATGTGTTCCACTCCTACCCCTGTCCTGGAACTGCCACTTTTATAGTGATAAAGTATTGTTCCAATCTTAGACATTCTCATCATTCTTGACCTTTCTCCAGTATTTTCATTTCTTGAACCACTCCTTTCCTATGTAAACTCACTCCTCTCTGAACCCTCGTTTTTAAGTCCCTTACTGTAGGTCTTTCTCATGGCTCTATTTTAACCCTCTTTTCTCAACTTACTCTAAATCTTTTCCCTCTGAAATCTCATTCACATACATCCTTTGATAGCATCCACATGATAGTGCCCTGTTAGCTTCTCTGCCAAGCACCCATCCCTCATTTCTAGTCAGTTACTAGTAACCTCCTAAGAATCCTCCTGACTTCTTTTAACTCAACTTTCCAAAAAGCATCCTTACCTATAGGCTTTCCATTCTCCCAACCTGCTTATCTAACACTGAAAGATTAATTATGGGGAGATCAAGCAACTAAAGTGACTTCCCATAACCCTCCAAATTAGCTTCTAATCCATAAAGTGTTTTCCAGTAGGGTTTCATAATCATGTTCTTTATTTGTGCTAAATTCTATTATTCACTCTACCTCAAAAAATGCTGTTTCCCCATGCCTGTCTAACTCAAGCTGTTCCCTCACTTAGTAAGTCACTTCTTTCTCCTGATTTTATCTTTCCTTCCAAGTATTATCTATCCTTCAGTGTCTAACTTATAAATAACTTCCTTTATGAAATCTATTTAATGTCCCCAGTCTAAGAGAGCTCTGCCCCCCTGAAATGCATGAGATTCATTAAACTTCTTTTGCAACTTACCACATTTTACAGTTATTATTGTAGTTAACTTATTTACCCGACTAAATTTTGTATTCTTAAAATTTGAAACCACAGAGTGTTCACCTTTTTATGATTAGCAGTGCCTGGCACAATACCACTTGTTGAATCATTGTTAAATAAAGGAAAATATATCTCATGCAAGTAAACTAATGCCCGCTGTTCCAAAAATGTTATTTTCAGATTTTAAGCTTAATTAACTGTATATTAACTCTAGGTTTTTAAAAAATCACACTCAGTTTTGAATTTCAAAAACAGGATGTAGATTTCTGTTTATGGCATGATAGCATGAAGAGCTCTGTTTACCTTCTCCTGATTGAAATTTGTAAAAAAAATGATTTAAAAACCCCAAACATTTAAAACCTCAGGAAATGGTTCTAAGGACAAACATCTTTTCAAGAACATCTATGAAAATTAGTTAGGAAAGATGAAAGTCTTGGTATTTGAAACAAGATGGTTTCTTCCATTCCCTATCCCAGCTTAGTGAAGAGGAAATGCCAATTCAAACCATTGCAGTCAAGAAAAAAGGGCAGCCTCCCTCTCCTCCAAGCTCTCAGTTAGAAGGTATGCGGTTTGAAAGTGTTGTGTACCCAAGAAGAGCTATGTCCTTTAATCCTGATTCAATATGGTAGGGTGGAAACCCTTTTCATTAGATTATCTCCAAGGAGATGTGGCATGTCCAATTGTGGGTGTGGCCTGTTGACTAGATGTGACTCTGCCCATTCAAGGTATGTCTAGATTAGTTTATTGGAATCCTGTGAAAGGAGAGACATTTTTCAGAAACCTTAGATGCAGAAACAGTTGCTTTAGAGCTGACAGAGCCAACATGATACCCAGACTTTTGGACATGCAGGGTCCTGTCAATGTTGCCTTGTGCCTTCTCATGAGATGCTAAGCAAGCCACAGCCCAGAGGTTCATCCTGGAGGAGCTAAGTGAGGGCCCACAGATGCCAAGTGAGGAACTCCCACAAGAAACAAAGGTTGAATGCAATGGAGCCCAGGAACAAGGGATCAGCAGATACCATCCACCTACTTTCCCAGCTAACAATGGTGATCTGGACAGTGTCAGCCTTTCTTGAGTGAAGGCAACCTCTTGTTGGTGTTATAGTATAGACATTTTCTGGGCACTAAAACTGTAAATTTGTAACTAATTAAATTCCCTTTTTAAAAGCCATTTCATTTCTGGTATATTATATTCTGGCAGCTTAACAAACTAATACAGAAGACTTTCTTTCTGATTGCAGTAGAAATCAGCCTTTCTCATCCAAGCCGTAGATAGCTGTGGCTGGGCCTGAGTCTTAGGCAATTGGAGTTGAGAGGTGAGGTCTCCATTCTGCTGCCAGACCCCCATTTGAGGACCAAAGCCTCTACCTTGAACATGGCATGCTAAGAGAACTAGGTCCCTGGTTTTCCTTGTTTTGGCTTGTGAGGTAGTGTTCCCATGAAGGGACAGTCAGAGCACTTTGGGCCACCCTGCCTTCCATCAAGGCTCAGCTCCAGAGTAGGTGTATATAACTCAGAGAAAAGCTGGTCATTGTTTCCAACTCTCTCTCCAGAGAACTGGCTCTGATAATTCGCCTGAGGGAAGAAGCAGGCATTAAAACAATTTCTATCCTCTTCCCCAAAGGATCTGAATCCATTTGCAGCAGAGCAAGGAGAAAGTAAATCCAAGGAGCATCTTCAAAAAGAGTAGAGGTTGTGATGAAGGCTTGTGGGAGGAGATTCAGCTATAGGCTATGCTGTAGGTCTACCAGTTCTAGGCAAGAACTAGGGAATAAATCATCTGGGAGCAGCCCTCTTGGAGTCAGAACAAACATCAATCACTGATCTCCGAAGATGATCCCCTCAGGGGATCCAGAATTTGATTAGATGAGTTTACAGAACACTTTATGCCCCAGGACAGTGCTGAGAACAACTGAGCAATCAGCTGGCAATTGGTGGAACTTGGCAGCTGGATGTGATCAGGGAAAGAGAGAAGGAGAGCCTTACAAATACCATTGATACCCCAGAGTGACTGTAGGCATATCCAAAGCTGGGTCTCCCAGAGGACATCAGAGACTCAGCACTGTGAAAGGGAAAATAGACGTCACTAAAATAACCCAGCCTGTTACTAAACAAATGTGAATGTAAAAATAACAAGACCCATGCAGGAGTGCATGTAGAGGGCAGAACTAGTACTCAGGGTTGCTGTCATATATTATCTAAAATGTCATGTTTCCAATGAAACATACAAAGTAAGAGAAAAACAGGAAAGTATGACCAACAGAAAAAGAAAAAACTATCAGGTCACAGAAACCGCCCGTTAGAGTGACCAGTTGTCAGACTTTTCAGAAAATATCCTGGAAAAACCCATTTAAACACGTTCACAGAACAAAGGAAACCATGGCTTAAAAAGTAAAGCAAGATATGATGACAATTTTGGACAAATGGAGAATATCAGAAAGAGTTTGAAATCGTAAGAATGAAACACTTGGAAATATTGAAGCTGAAAAGTACAATAACTTAAATTTTAAAAATCATTAAAGGGGCTCAACAGAAGGTTTGAATTAGCAAAGGAAGAATAAGCGTACTTATAGATACATCAATAGAGTTTATGCAAGCTGAAGAAAACAGGAAAAGAATGAGGAAAAATAAAGGAAACCTAAGAGAAATGTGGGACACTTAAATAAATGCACCAACATACACATGTTGGGAGTTAGAAGAAAAGGAGAGAGAAAGCAACAGAAAAAAATACTCAAAGAAAATAGCTGAAAACTTCCAAAATGTATTGAGAAGCAATAACCTACACACACAGGAAGCTCAATGAGTTAAAAGTTGGATAAATGAAAAGAAATCCACCACATGACAATAAAAAGGCTGAAAGTCAAAGACAAGGAGAAAATCTTGAAAGCAGAAAAAGAATAATGATTTTATGTTATAATACTACTTATAAGAGAGCCCTATTTAGTTTACTCACTGGCCTCTCAGCATAAAAAAATGGAAGGTTAACATTTTTAAATCAGTGGGATAGCATACTCCAAGTGCTCAAAAAAGGTCAACCAAGGATCCTATAGACAGCAAAGCTATCTTTGAAAAATGAAAATGAAACAAGGACTTTCCAAGAGAAACAAAAATGTAAAGTATTTATTGTTAGAAGGCCTGCCTTATGAGAATTACTAAGGGAAGTTCCTTAAATTGAAAGCAAGTAACCCTAAGTGGTAATTCCAATTCATAAGAAATAAACAGAGCCAATAAAAGTAATTATGTAATTATAAAAGACAGTTAAACATTTCCAATACTTCACCAAAAAAAAAAACAAAAAAAAAACAGACAGTTAAAATGCACATTTTTCTTTCTTTTTTCTTCTCTTAATTGATTTAAAAAAAAAAGCAATGCATAAAATTGGCTATATATACACACACATACTGTACTGTTGGTAACACAATGTAATACATGCATAATATATTTGCCAATAACAGCACAAATGAGATGGGTCCAAAGCTGAATTGGATTAAAGAAATGATTACAGATGTTGAAGTTATAATCATAGCAATGCATTACTGGATTTGTAAGATTAGTAGACGTACTATGTATGGCAATAATACCACAAAAAATGAGAAAATACAATATTGTTTTATAGGAATACTGTTTCTATATACTTCTGTAATTAATGTAGTATAAATTTGAAACTGATTTTGATAAGTTAAAACATATATGGTAAATTCTAGAGCACGCTACTAAAAAAAAAAAAGCCTCAAAAACTATTGTGAGAACACAACTGAGAAATTAAAATATTATATTAGAAAGTATTCACTTAATGAAAAAAAGTAGTAAAAGAAGGTAGAGGGGTGGGCAATGGTGGCTCAGTGGCAGAGTTCTCACCTGCCATGCTGGAGACACGGATTTGGTTCCTGGTGCCTGCCCATGAAAAAAAAAAAAGAATGGAAGAATAAAAAAGACATGAGATCTATAGAAAATAAACAAATACAATACAATGCAATAAAATAAAAACCAACTGTATCAATGAGACAATTAAATTTTAATGGATTAAGAATCTAACGAAAAGAAAAAGATTTTAAGACTGGATTAAAGTAAAACAAATAAGATCTAAATATACGCTATCAACAAGAGACATAGATTAGATTCAAAGATACAAATAAATTTAAAGTAAAAAGCTGGAAAAAGATATATCACACAAACAGCAACCACAAGAAAACTGGAACAGCTATACTAATACAGACAAAATGGAACTTACAGCAAAACAGTCTACTAGAGATAAAGAGGAACATTTGATAATGATAAAAGAGTAAACATACCGGGGAGATATAACAGTTATAAATATGTATTCACTTAAAGCAAAGAAATCACATGAAACAAACACTGACAAAAATAAAGGAGAAAAAGACAATCAACAATAATAACTGAAGACTTCAATAATTCCTTTTCAGTAATGGAAAGATCAACTAAATAGGATATTAACAGGAAAATAGAAGGTATAAGCAACACTATAAACCAACTAGACCTAACAGAGATCCATACCAAATAATGACAGAATGTATATTTTTCTCAACTGCACACAGAATACCCTCCAGGATAAAGCATATGCTAACCAACAAAGCAAACCTCAATATATGTAAAAAGAGAGAAATAAAACAAAATATTTCTACAACCATAAAGAAATGAGACTAGAAATCAAGAGCAAGAGAGGATTTGAGAAATTCTCAACTACTTAGAATTTAAACAACATACTCCTAAATAATCATTGTATCAAAGTAGAAATCAAAATGGAAATTAAAACTGCATTGAGATGGATGAAAATCAAGATACATCATAATAAAATGATTCAACTAAACCTGTGATTAGAAGAAAATTTCTAGCTGTTAATGTATATATTGTGAAGGAAGAATAATCTCAAATGAATAACCCAACTTTCCAACAAAGGCACTGGAAAAAGAATAACAAACCTAATACAAGAAGAATGAAGGAAATAAAGATTAAAGATTAATGAGATAAAAATTTAAAAATATATAGAAAGTAAAAGTAACCAAAAGCTGGTTCGCTGTAAAGAGCAACACAATTAAGAAGCATTTAGCTAGATTAATCTGAAGAGAGAATACTCAATTTAGTAGAATCACAAATGAAAGAAAGAATGTTGCTACTGACCTTACAAAAATAAATAGCATCTTAAAAGGAACACTATGAATAAATGTCTGCCCACAAATTAGGTAAGTTAGACGAAGTGAACCAATTCCTAGATGGACACAAACTACCAAAACTGACTTAAAAAAATAGGTTGGCTTAGATGATAGGGATTTATTGGTTCATGGTTATGAGGCTAAGAGAAATCCAGACAGAGGTTTCTTCCTGAACACTGGTGTTCTGGGGCTGGCTGCCAGTGATCAACAGGTCCTTGGCATTTTTGTCACCTGGCAATGCCCATGGTAATGTTCTTTTCCTTTCTCGTTTGGATTCCATTGACTTCCAGACCTTACTCCTCCCTGTGGCTTCTCTTCATACAGACTCCAGTAATAGGATCAAGGCCCAGTGTGATTCAGTTGGGCCACACCCCAGCCACAAATAACATCTTCAAAAGGTCCTATTTAAAGTGGGTTCACATCTACTATTAGTAAACTAATTTATTAGGTTCACACCTAATATTAGTAAACTATTATTAAGAAAAAAAAGTTTTGAATTGGGTATATAATGTATATAATTTAATCTAACACAGTTTACCCTCTGGACCCCCAAAAGACATTCTTCCTATGTGCATAATACATTCATTCCATCACAACATCCCAAAAGCCTTAGTATAAAGACTCAGTAAAAACCCTAAGTACAAAGACTCATCAAAATTAGTTATGGTTGTGGATTGTACTTTGGCAAAATTTCTCTCTGTCTGATGGACCTGCAAAACCTAGGAAATATGTTATGTGCTTCCAATATACGATGGTGAGACAGGCATAGCACAAACATTTTCAGTCAAGAAGGGAGAAACAGGAAAGAAAACAGGGGTGTTGGGTCCCAAACAAATCCAAAAACTAACAAGGAAAACTCCATTAGAGGAATTCTGAGAGTCACATGTGAATTGATGCTTTGTCTTTCAGGCCTGCTGGAGAGGCCTTCCAAGTGCTTGTACCAGCATCCATGCTTTCTCCAAACACTGGAGTATAGACCCTATACTTTCCAAGCATCAGAATTGTGGCCAGGCTCTCTGCAAATGCTGGGGCATAATCTCCAAGTCCTAAATATCGGGTTACAAGTCTCCCACCTCCCCCAAGAACCAGGGCAGATGGCCTGGCCCCTTCAAGCACACAGGTGGATACACTTATTGCACACTCATGGGTGGACCCATTCTCTTGGCCTGAGAACAGGTCTTAGATACTCTGCTTCCATGACTTCCATGGTTCTTCCCTTGAAGTCATTCTTGATTTAATTTGTCCTTCTCTGTCCCTTTTACTTTAGGTTGGAAGTTGTTCAGCTTGTACAAATTGTGTAAAACCTTGTTAGCTTTAGTGTACAGTTCAAGGGAGTACAAACCACCAGACAAGAGGACTTTGTACAGATCCCTCCTGCATAACTGTACTTCCAATCACTGAAAATCCACTGAAATTGCTGACAATTGCTGACTCTTTAGCAAAGATTGGTCAGTTAAACCCTCATAAAGAACCCTTTTCTCTGGGAGCTCACTTCCTGGAAGTTCAGAAAATTACCTGATAGAGCTGCTTCTGGCACTAGTCTCAGGGCACACTGTCTGGATAGGCTGTGAATTTTCCAAATTATCAAGTTCTGGTTCCTCTGTTCTTAAGATATCAGGGTTCAGCTTGTCCCTTTATTATCACATTTTACTATAAGTCACCAAAAAATAATATTGGTCGGTTACAGCACATCAAATTCTCTTTAAATTGCATAGATTTCTTATAATGTCAAATGAAATTTACATATTAAAGTTCTATTCATTTTTTAGTACATGAAAAAATTGCAGCTGAAGAATATGATTATATAGTTAATATGTAGTTCATATGATGCTGAAAGGTGGATTCTTTCAAGTGAATTAAAAATAATTTAGGGAAGATAAAACAACCCAAGTTCCATCAACAGATGAATGGATAAACAAAATGTGAATTCACTATATGTATGTGAATATATCTCAAAAAATTGCATTAAAAATAACTTAGGATTGCTTGAGCAATTTTGCTTGATCTTTTTTGACTTTGAGACTTACATGTAGTTTTGATAATAGAATTTAAAACATTTCAGCTATGTTTTATGTAACAGATTTCAACTTATTTAAATGAGTATGTGTAAATGTAATTTTTCCTTTGAATCCTATAAAACTTTTTTGCTTTGCAAAAAAAAATAACTTGGAAACATAAGACAAAATATGATTGATATATGATTACGTTAGAATTTCACTTTGAAGTTATTTCTTTGGTTTTGTGCAGATATTCTCCATCGTAGTTTGTCAGACTGCTATGAGAAATACCAAAAATGGATTGGCTTAAACAGTGGGAATTTATTGTCTCATGGTTTCGGAGCTTTGGAGGAAGCAACCCTTCTGGGGTTGCTTAACTTGAACCCCTGCATCACATCACATAGGGATGTCCTCCCCATCTTTGTTCCTGTGACTTCTGGGTCCACTTTATAAGGCCTCCAGCAATCTGGTCAAAGTCCCACCCTCATATGGGGTGGATCATACCTTAACAAAAAATAACATCTTTAGAGGTCTTATTTACAATGGCATCCCACCTACAGAAATGTGGATTAAGATTAAGAGCATGTCTAAATTGGGGAACGCAGTTCAGTCTACCACAAAGACTGTTTCAATTTCCAATGCTGCTTAAACAATACTATGAAATGGTTTTGGCTTGAACAGTGAGAATTTATTCACTTATAGTTAGAGTCTGGGAAAATACCCAGATTAAGGCATCATCAAGATGATGCTTTCTTCCTGAAGACCCAGCTGCAAATATCCTTGGCTTCTCCGCCACATGGCAAGGCATGTAGTGTCATCTGCTGGTCTCTACCTTCTCTTCCAGGTTTCATTGTTTTCAGCTTCTTCCTTCCCTGGCTTCCTCTCTCTCTCTCTCTCTCTCTCTACTCATTCCATTTATAAAATACTCTAGTAAGTGGATTATGTCCCATCCTGAATGAGGTAGATCATACTTTAACTGAAGTAGTCTCATCAGAAGATCCTACTTATAATGTAATTACACCCACAAGGATGTATTAAATTTAAAAACATGCTCTTTTTTTTTTTCTGGGGTACATAAAGCTTCAGGACGCTGCACAGTCCAAGGCTGGGAGGTTTCAACTATGTTCTATAATGGATGTGTTATATGTTTGCCAGATTCTAGCCTATCCAAAGGGAGACGACAGTACCACATGGCTTCCCAACTGGTTATTACCTTTAGAGAGAAGAAAACAATGAGACTAATGACTCAGAATTTTAAAAAGCTAAATCATGCTTTTTTTTTTTTTTTGCATGGGCAGGCACTGGAAGTTAAACCCGGGTCTTTGGCATTAAATCATTCTATTTAAATAAGAAAAATGAAAAGAGCAATATCTTTAGAAAAGCTATTCTAGAATATCTTTTCTTAAATATTAGACAAGACTCCCACCTTGTATCAATTTTCTCTTGCTGCTCTGCCGAATTTTTACAAATATAGTGATGTGATACAATATACGCTTATTTCATAGTTCAGTAGATCAAAAGTCTGACATGGGTTGCACTGGGCTAAAATCAAGATATTTAGCATGGCCATGTTCCTGCCTGTCTTCTAGGAGAGGATCTGTTTCCTTGCCTTTCTTAGCTTCTAGAGGCAACTCATACCTTGGTTTATGACACCCTTATGCCATCCTTAAAGCCAGCAGTAAGTGAATTAAGTTCATTCTTACATCTCATTACTCTCACCTTACTTCCACAGTCACATGACTTTCTCTGACTCTTCTCTTCTTCTTCCCTCCCCCACTTTCAAGGACACTTGCAATTATATTAGGCTAATCTGGATAATCTAGGTTAATATCCTTATGTCAAGATCAGATTATTAGCAACCTCAATTCTTCCTGCAACCTTACTTCCTATTTTATCATTTAATGTAACATATTCACAGGTTTTAGGAATTAGGACTTGGACATATTTGGGAGCCATTATTCTGCCCTCCTCAACCCACTTTTGTGTGGTATTTAATATTTATCAATACATGAAAAAGCAATAGGTAAAATTAAAGTTTTCAGATTATTTTAAAGTAAATAAATACTTTTATATTTTCTTCCATAAAGAGTTACACATCTCATTTACTATATTCCCTCCCATACAGGATGTGCAAATGACCTAAGGACAAGGTGTCTCTTAATGTTGATAAGTTTACGGCAAAAAGTATTTCAGGAGGCAAGTAGATAAAAAACAAACAAAGAAACAAACAAAAAAGCTTATTATTACTTTTATGAATGTCTAGCATTTATTTTTTACACTTTCTATCCCTTTTATTACAAACTTTCATTAGTGTAATCTTTTTTGCTTTCCTGTTGGGCCTTGTTCTAGTTTGCTAGCAGCTGGAATGCAATATACCAGAAACAGAATGTCTTTTAAAAGGGGAAATTTATTAAGTTGCAAGTTTACAGTTCCAAGGCCATGAAAATGTCCTAATTAAAGCAAGTCTATAAAATGTCCAAATTATGACCCCAACAAGAGCTACCTTCACTGGAGAAAGGCTGACAAAGTTCAAGGTTTCTCTTTCAACTGGGAAGGCACATGGCAAATGGTGGGTCTGCTAGCTTTCTCTCCAGGCTTCTCGTTTCATGAAGCTGCCCCAGGGATATAAACCTTCTTCATCTCCAAAGGTTTCTTGCTGCGTGGTCTCTCATGGTTCTAGTGGCTCTCCGGCTTTTTCCAAAATGTTTCCTCTTCTAAAAAGGAAATTCTTTTAAAGGATTCCAGTAAACTAATCAAGACCCACCTGGAATGGGTGGAGTCACATCTCCCTCTAATCAAAGGTTAATACCCACAATTGTGCGTGTCACATCTCCATGGAGATAATCTAATCAAGCCTCCAATCTACAGCATTGGATCAGGATTAATAGAAATGGCAGCCTCAAAAAGATGGACCAGGATTAAAACATGGCTTTTCTAGGCTACATAATCTTTTCAATCCATGACAAAGGCTGCTCTTGGCCATTTCCTAGCTCTCCTTTCCCATATGTCAGGCCCACCAGCATGCTAATCCTCAGTTAGCCTGTCCATGGACTCTTGTGTGTGCATATTGTTTTGGCGCAGTAGAATTCTGGAACTTGATGTGAGCCTCGTGAAGACATCTTAATTGAGATCTTAATGCTACACAGCATCCAATTCATCTGTGATTGAGGATGATGATGCCTGTTGCAGATAAAATGAAGTGATTCATGAAAAGTGCTTAGGACAGAACATGTCATGTAACAAACATAGGGCATGTGTTGCTTATATTTAATAAACTCTTCTACCTCTTTGAACTCAGGGTGCACTTGTTATGTCTGGCATTTGACTCTCAAGTCTGCCTGATGAGCTTTATCTTGGACTCGCTCCTACCTTTCACTGCTCTGAGCTGGCTTGGCAGTTAAGACCCCTGAGAGCCCAAGCTTTGGCATGGGCTCCTTGCCTAATGTCCTGCCTGGGTCGTGTTGTCCTTCCCCTTCTCCACAGGGAGTGGGAGGATTCAGACATAGCTGAAGTTTAGCTGCTTCATAAATCACATTGACTTTCAGCCTACTCAAAATTTTTATGAATAATTGTGGATACAAAGGAAAGAAAGGCAGTTGGATTTCTTAGGGAGTTTAGGGGTATGAGTGACATTGGCACTTAAATACCGTTCAGGCATAGTCCACTTTACTCTCCTCCTATGTCTGCCAGATCTGAACAAAAGATGTCTGTCATTCCCATCCAGACGAAAGAACATTGATATCAACAGTACATGCAGAATTGGAGTTATCTGAAGCCAGGGCATTTTGTGTTTTCAGCCAAGTTTGAGAAAGCAAGGTGTCCGTTATGCCAAACATGTGGAACGCACAAACATTCTCCAGAAATCCTGTCTCGGACCTGCTGTAATCTGCCCCCAGCCTGAACTTTAGACCAGAGCTAGGTAAAAGTATTCCTTACAAGCTCCTGTTACACTTCCTGCATCAGCCTCGTGGATCCAAACATCGAGCACTGAGCTGTAGGTTCAATATTCAGACTTTTTCTGGGTTCCAGTACATGAGGTCTGTGATTAAGAGCATCTGACTCTCTCATATCCTAATCTTGCCATTTAAACAGATGAATAACCTTGGGAAAACTCCATGCCTCAATTTCCTTATCTATAAAATAAAGATTTTTTTTTTTTTTGGATTGGTGTAAGCAGTAAATTATGTGACTCATGTAAAAAAAAATGCTTAGGAATGTTCCTAGAACGTAGTAAGAGCTTCATAAATAGGAGCTGCTACTATTTCTTCTGACTTAGTAAAGGGCCTATGCAATTGTACTTCATTCAGTGTAGAGTGTGTTAGGACAAAAGAGGTGGAGAAAAATGAAGCTGATGAGTGTTGTTAATGTCTTTCTCTACTGCATTATTTAGTCCTCACTTCCCTATACAAAATGTCTCTGAAAGTTATCCAAAACTCACTCACATTAATATGAAAAGTCTACTGGGCACTAAAAATGAGACTGATTGCAGAAAATTTATAGGGGCCTTGACTAAAGAAAAATAACTCAAGCTGGAATTAACATTCATTTACTTGTTCATTCATTCATGAAACTTTATTGACCATCTACAATACCCAAATATCCTACTAGTTACCCCCGGTGCAATGAAGATTAAGACAGTGTCTTTCAAAACATGAAAGATAGAAAGGTATCTATATTGTATCTATAGATAGAAAACTGTGATATGATGTGATGACTGCTACAACGGTTTATGCCTTGGTTAAACTTGGTTAAAAGCAAAGAAAACAGCTGGTCCTTACTTTATTGCTGGTAAAAGAAAGGAGTTAGACTGGGCAAGAAAAATGTACACAAACTAGGGAATATGAAATCAAATCAGTTTTCCTATTTCTATTAATGTTACCTTGAATAGCTTACAGATGGCAGGAGCACCAATATAAATAATACAATCAAAATACGTGTACTTAATTTTGATATCTGCCCCAGAATTTCTATGTAAAAGGGTTTTAAGGAATGAGAACAGGTTGGAAAAATGGGTTAAAGTCTTGTCCTGAGCTGCATTTGCCCAGAAATCATGTTTTACTTAGATTGTATATTTATTTGTGGTAAGATGGTGGTACTGCTAAAAGTGCCATGATTCTATTAGACTTTGTGACAGGTTTGCACATGTCCCTTTCATTGTACAGATAGTGAATTAACAACTGAAAGCTAAATATCTTAGATTCAAGAAGCTAGTTAGGGAAAAGCAGACTATACCTCCACCTAACTGATTTTTGTTTCTCAGTAACTGATAACTATATTTCATATGAGTTTCTTTAAGGACTGCTAATTATGTTATGTTATAAAGCTTTGTCACTTAACAAATATTATTCCATACATGATGCCCTTGCATCTTTCTACATAATTTTAATATATTCTACTTTACAGATGGGCAAATTGAGATTCTGAGCAATTAACCTTTTTTATTTTTATTTTATTTTAGTTTTATACATAGATACAATTGAGAAATCTGGAGCTAGATTTCAAACATAGCTTTTCTGTGTTCAAATTGTCTATCCTCTCATGAAAGCAATTAAATCACATATTATCAAGGATTACAACTCCAGAACTTGAAAATTATTAGAAATTATGGTATCTAACATCCTAATTTTACATATGAGGGAAAAAAAAGGAAAGGGAATTTGGTCAATGTCATAAAACTTCTCGAAATCAGAGGCAAAATGAGAACTCCTTTCTCCTGTCTTCCGTTGTTATGATGTGCCCAGCTCTTTCTGGCTATGCACTCGAGAAACGTTCAGGACAGATTTGTATTCCCACACATTTTATTCCAGTTCATTTCCTCTCTGCCTGAATTAGTAACAGTTTAGGTAAGAGGAAATTCTGGAACCAATTCAAGTTTGCTATCAATTATTTCTCTGAATTTGTGAGAAATTGAGATTAGCATGTATAGCTAGGAGATAAGACAACTTTTTTCTTGTTGTTTAAATAATAAATACCTTCATCTAATCATCTGTGTTTAAAAGGGGAATTAAGATGAGGAACACAAATGGAAACCTGGGCCCAGGAGAGCTTAGCCTATTTATTTAAGATATCAGTGCATATTCAGAGTTACAAAACTGAGTTCTAAGGAAGCCTACTATTCTGCAGCTGGAAGGAGAAGGGCAAAAGGTGAATTGTATTTTTTAAGCCTGTCACTTTGAAAATTCCCTTCTCAAAACTCAATGCATTTTCAGGATTGTCGACTTCACAGCAGCAGCGAAGCGGTAGAAGCAAAGACATCTTTGGAAGTAACCACACGTAGCAGTATTTAATCTCTCCCCAGGCTTGTGAGAACTTGCTTATCCGGCAGGTTTTTCCAAGCACTCTCTGCTTGATGGACAATGGAGTTGGCAATCTGGAGACTATTGCTTCATAATAGAGAGGCTTTAGGGAGAGAAGCTTCCTTTTCAATAGATCTAAATGAATAAGTATTAAATGACTTCCCTGCAAAAGGGTTCAAATAGTTATTGAATATATTCAGGTTCCATCTTCATCTCATTCTTTGAAAACTGGAACCTTTTTCTTTGGGTGTTCTGCTTCAATTTTATGGTAATTTAAGTGATGCCATCATGTGCATTGAAGTTATTCTTATAATGGTTATTATAGCATTTCTTATATAACTTTGAACAGTTCTTCAATTCTATTTTCTACTACTTTTTGAAGTAGCATAGAGTACTTCACTGGAAAAGTCCATGTGGCTAACTTGTATTCTGGTTACAGTTGCATAAAAATTGAACGCTGTTGTGATTTTAGCCAAAGCACTTAACATCAGAAGCATATCACTGAAAACCTATGTCACGAAGGCTGTTATGTTTGCAAAGAATAGAAACACACATGAAGTTGGGGGAGGGAGTGGGGGAGTAGGGGGAGAGGTTTGTTTTATAAGAATAGTAGAGAAAACCACAGAAAACTTATATTAGCTTTGACTGGGTTTCATGGAGATTGAATGCTTTGGGAATTTAAAGATTACAGAATAAGAGTACTTATGAATTCAGATGCTTATGGATATAAAGATATTATATGCATACGCCATTATTGCTTAAAAAAATAAGGGTCTTTGTTATTACACATATCAAGAAATGTAAAGTACCTCAGTTGCAAATAAGTTAATTTAAAGCTTGAAGATATCACATAAGACAAAGGCTCTTTTCATGCTTTCACTCTATTAGCATCAATATGGAGGCATTGGTGCTTCAGTTTGTTGCCTCCTGGTTGCAAAATGGCTGCTGAAGTTTTGGACATCATATCCTCACCTAACACCATTGAAGGGCAAAAAAGGGCAGTTTATTTTCTGGTGTTTCTTTTTGACTGAAAAGAATTTCTTTCCCAGAAATTCCTCAGCAAACCTCTTCTTGGGGCTTGTTGGCCACTACTGGGCCACATATCCAATCTCTAGCTTTAAGGGAAGTTAGAAAACTGGGAGTAGCTGCTTTGTTAGGGCAGGAGAACATAAGATACATCAAGACGGGAAATCAGTCAGCAAAGTTTGTCATTGCTTTTCTCAGTCTCAGAGTCACATGGATATGTGTATTTCTTTCTGTTTCCATGAGCTTTTGATCATTTTGTTGAATTTAGCAGGCAAATGGCTCTAAAATTACAGAACTTGATCTAGATTCTTCATGAAGTATCCATATTTAATTAACCTTTGCCTCTCGATGCTCCAACTGTAAATTTCTAAACTTCTTGTCAGAAGCAACTTAGTGACCCAGCTCATCTATTCAAGCAGGCTGATAGAAGATAATTGAACACTTCATTTGGATCCAAATGGTTGGAGATGGGGCAGAGAGAGGGGTAAATAGTCCAATTCAGATTCAACAGAAGGGTAGATGATGATGCTACTCATGACCAATATTATCTGGATATGAATTCCCAAAGCATAAGTATCCTATTCTTCTTCAGAGCATAGAATTCTGGTTCATGGCTATATCATTTTTTTTTTATTTATTAAAATCGGTATCAGTCAGTGGAAAACAGCTCTTGTTTATTTTATAAATAATGTTTCCTAGATATAAATCCAATAATGCATATATGTACTTTTAAAACTTAAAAAAAAGGAACTGCTACAATTGCAAATAATTCTAATTACTTAATTTATTCACTCATGAAATTTTTTAGACTAGAGTACAGGCTCAAACATATGTTTCCTAATATATGTTATGATAATGCAAAATATATGATGTAGGACCTCCTGTTTCTATATCCTTTAGAATATAAATAGAATTTATTAATGATAAAGTATCAACGTTTAATATTATCTAATGAGAAAACATCAAAGTCTAATATCCCAGAGTTCAATCTGGAATGAACTGGAATTTAATAAATCTGGAATATAACTAAAAAGTGACCACAGTAACAGACTCATCATGTTTCATATTTAAAAGATAGAGTTATATTTCAAGTCATTAAGGATAAACAAGTCAGCAATTTTGAAATTTCTTTCCTGTTTGATGTTTTTGATTTTTCCTGTGGTTCTTTGCTAAATTTGAACCACTTTACTCTGCTACATGTATTATCGATACCTCACTGTGGAGGAAACAATGACGCTATTAAATATGTTTCTAGATAACGTAAAATAAAATTAGTAGGAATGAAAAAAATAAAAATAGAAAATAGTGGGAATGTCAAAATATAATTCCAGAAGCCAGTTTTAAATGAAGCCAGCAAGCACCTCAGCAGTAAGAATGATGTCCTGGCCATCTTGTATCACCAGCACCCAGCACAGTGTACTTAATACATGCTGTTGAACTTAACTGAAAACAGACCATCATTTATATATTAAATCCACTGCTTCCAACCTCTGGCAAGATCCGATGCTAGACTCCATCTGGGCTACCCAGGGTAAGATACTGCTTCTGTTTTCAACTGTCTTTCAACTTGGATAAAGGGTTGGCATTATGGATGTATGAAAATATGACCACATATCAAGTCCGCCTATGAGAAGGGCCAAATTTGTGGTGCAGACAATAAACACTATGAATTTCAGAAACATTATTTCTTGTTCTCTGAAGGCTTAGAAAAGAGTAAGCATACAGTTGGTCTCTTTTTTAAGACAAAAAAAATTATTTTCAATAAGATATTCTGAGAATAAAAGAGTTATGCCGGGCACATTAAAGAAAAAGAATAACACAATTTGGTACTTTTCATAAATTTTCTTATTTGTTTGTCTTATACCTATCCACCCATACTACCTACTTCTCTTTATCTATCTATCAATCAACTGATCTATTGATCTGTCTAATATCTATCCAGTAATCACCTGCACATATTTATCCTTTAATTTCTGATCACAGACTATTTGAGGATGTAATGACAGTATTAAGCTTTGCAAACAGAAAAACGCAAGTATTTGCACATACACAAATTTCATTGCTATAGTGTCAAGAACAATCCTGAGTCCTATCCATCCATTTAAATAGGGTTCATTCCCCCAGGTAGAGTTGCCCTGTATTAATTTTAAAAATTTTTTAATTAATTTAAAAATTTAAAAAAATATATGACAACAAAGAAGCACAAACATTCTTAACATATGAACATTCTGTTCTACATATATAATCAGTAATTCACATTATCATCACATGGTTGCATATTTATCATCATGATCATTTCTTAGAACATTTGCATCAATTCAGAAAAAGAAATAAAAAGACAACAGAAAAAAATTCGTACATACCATACCCCTTACCCCTCCCTTTTTAAAATTTATTTATTTTTTATTTATGATACATAACCACATACAAACACAAACATTCTTATCATATGATCATTCCGTTCTTGCGATATAATCAATAACTCACACTATCATCACATAGTTGTGTATTCATCATCATGATCATTTCCTAGAATATCTGTATCAATTAAGAAAAAGCTATATTAATCTTTTGATTGGAAACATTGGATCTGATAACTCTGAGTGATGTCTTAGGTATCCTTAAAAGCAAAAGAGTGTAAATTACCAGGGGACAATAGGCTTTAACTTAAAGTAAAAGCCTGACATTCCTTTAACTTCCTTTTTTTTTTCTGTAAAGAAATTTATTCACATCTTATAACATATAGCATTTATTACAGTACAAACATAATATTGTGAATTATTTGCCTGGTAAAAATTCAGTGGGTCCAGGAAATGTTCCAAGTTTATTTTACTGCCTTACATACTATATTCACATTAATGAATATTGTCCCCATTGCCTAGGAATGTGAGCAGCTCATGTTAAACTACTTGGTAAGGGTCTGGTCTCAGATAGTAGTAAAGTTTTCCTCCCTAGTCTGACACATGTAATCCTCAGTGACCTGCTTCTTCTCTGGTTATATATATTGTCCATCCTTGCCCAGCACTGCAATATCTTGACCACCTTCCAACTACTTTCAGGACTCTTCCCACTCTCTCCTCTATTCTCTTATTCAGACTATGCATAGCCCACAAAGTCCTCCCTCTTGTTCAGGGTGCAATCTCTCTTGTCCCTCTGGACTATTCTTGTTTTCTTCTGGAAGCCTTTTCTAAACCTCTGGGTATATCCCTGCCATTATGCTTACCCATTGCACATCAATCAACTCTCCATGAGTCCATCTTTTCTGCTAGCTCAATAATATGTCCACATGTGTCCCATGTGTCCAAGAACAGTGCCTGAGATGTAATAAATGTTTTGTAAATAGGGGTCGAAGTCCAATTAATGGATCACTGTGGAATTCAACTGGAATTTTCTAAAGACAGTGTTGACAATATAAAAGTAAAGCTTTTAGAAAAGTATCCTGCAATTGGGGAAAGAGGTACATTGAAGTGAGTAGAGGACAGGAAATGCAGTTATGCTTCTTCATTGTCCAGGTGTAGGTTAATAAAATCAGAGCTAAGGTAGAAATAGTGGGAAAGAAATGGAAGAAACAATTTTGAGAGGCAAACCTTGGGAAATGAGAGTGAGGTAAAAATTGAAGTCAAAGATACCCCTGAAGTCTATAGGCTGAATCAAAGTGAGAGTGCAAGGGTCTTTATTTGTGTCGAAAAAAAAAAAAGCCTCCTTGATTTGTCACCTTGGAGGATGAAGGTGCATATGGAGCCTGCTGCAGGGGCAGCTGTAACAGGCAGAAGCCATGTTAAAAGAGGAGAATGAAAGCTAAGCTAAGTGGCTAGCTGCAAAAAAACAAGGGTCGTCAACAATGGTGGGGAAAATGAGGGCCTCTTTTTGAAACCAAGAGCCCTCCACTGTCAACTTGAAGAAGAGCTCTCGGTGTCAGCAAAAGGAAACAGATATCCTCTATTCACCACCAGAGAAAATGAGTACGAGAGGGTGTTCAGGTGAAATCCACAGGGCTTTCTAGTCACACCCACACTCCCAGGGCACAGCTCTAAAAGAAGTGTCATTTTCACGTACAAATGAGCATGTACTATGTTTCTATGCCACAACATGTGTACAATCTCAGTAATAATTTCTCTTTGTTTCAACGCCAAGATTTTTAAAGACCAACATAGGTGTAAAGAACTCATCGTTACCTGTGTTCTATTTGCATGCCTTGATTCTAGGACATTTCAGTTAACAGAGAACTCACCCAACCAGACTTGTCAATAGCACTGAATCAGTTTAATCCAGAAAAAATTTTCCTTGATGACCAGTAACCTTCTTAACTGGAAAGTAAATTGGTTGAGGCAAAGAACCAGCTGTCTCCTGTGGGCTTGTTCCAAATAATAGCTCATGCCTATTATGACTAGGTCTTCAACCTCTGCTAACGATCTGCTGTGGGCTGCTCTCCTACCCACTTCCTGATCGTGTCCCACTGCACTTATTAACTGAACGCTCTCAGCAGGGACTTGTCTTCAGTAATCCTGTGCCAGTGCTGGCTTATAGCTGAGGATAGACAGTCTCTCAGTGGGTGGAGTGATGGAAAAATGACTATAAGTATTAGAGTGACCTGTGTTCATTCATTCGTTTCTTCATTCATTCATCTATGAATTCATTCTCTAAGTCTTCAATTCTTCCTTTCTTGTTAATATTTCTTGTGCATCATTTAAGTCTGGACAGTAAATTCAGAAGGCTTGGTAGACTTGAAAGGGGAGAATAGAGTAAGAAATAAATGAAGAAGATGGGAAATAAAAGAAATGAACAGAATGGTAC
This sequence comes from Tamandua tetradactyla, assembly GCF_023851605.1. Taxonomy (NCBI): domain Eukaryota; kingdom Metazoa; phylum Chordata; class Mammalia; order Pilosa; family Myrmecophagidae; genus Tamandua; species Tamandua tetradactyla. The sequence continues at coordinate 19,299,147 of NC_135345.1, forward strand.
TGAAGGCATGGTCTGTTGAAAGTGAGCTGAATCATCTCAGATGCTTTAAAAAAATTCAGATTCTTGGGTTCAACCCAGATCAACTGAATCAATAATAGGCAGACCTAAAAATAAGCATTTAATGTCCCTAGCCAATGTCCTCATGCTAATTAAAATATGTGAAACACTATAAAAGAGAAAGGAGTGGTTATTTTTTTAAGAATTTTTTGGAAGACTCTAGTATGATTAGAGATTAAAGACAAATTAGGAAATAAAAAGTGAGCTCAACAGTAATTTCTTATGTAGTATTTAATCTTTTAAACAATTTCTGTTTCAATTTCTATACCTGAGAAGGATAATAAAGATAATATTGTTCATAGAAATTGAGAGCAGGAAAGGATCCTCAAGGTGAGGTGATTTGTTTATTGTCACAGAACTTTAATTTTTCAAAATTTTATTTGTAAAGAAGAGTGAGATTGTGCTTGGGTGATTGTTTGAACATCTTAGCGAGAGAAGAGCTACTAAATGCAAAAGTGTATATTTAGTTTTTGACACATCTTTTATACTCAAGAACTAATTTCCAAAAAGCATTTCTGTCAAAAAAAAATCATGTATTAATATATGAAAATGGCTTGGAATCTGTGGCCAAGGTTCTAAGAATATGCTTCATTTGGCATAAGTAAAATAGTGGGAAAATATGGCTCTTTTTTCTGGTCATTGCACAAATGGATATCATCATTCTCGTGTTACTGCTTGAGGAGAACACAATTTGTTGATTTAAAAATCAAAACAAAACAAAAAAACACAAAATGAAACACTAATTGAGCACTATTCTAGGTTCTGGGGATAAAACGGTGATTGAGTCATGGTTTCTGCTTTCAAGAGGGAGACAGATGAATGGGCAAATAATACAAAAGTGCTAAATACTATGATGGGATACCACAGGAACTCATATAGTGAAGTGGAGGTAGATAAGGTAGGCTTCTTGAAAAATGTGACAGCTTAACTTTGAATCAAACAACCCAGGAGAACTGTGTGCGTGTGTGCGTGATGTGGAGAAAAGAACCAACGGGTTTGAAGTGGACTATTTCCATGATATTCCATCGCGTTGTTTATCCTTTTCTAAGGTAGCTCACCTGCTCCACATTCACAGCCTTATCCAACTTCTGAGCTCAGCACCAAAAAGAAAGCCAATATACTAGCAAAAGCAAAACCAATTAAAAAACCCCTGAAGTTTGGTGTGGGCTCCGAACACTATCATTTTGACAATTGTCCATTGGTGAGGCCCTCTGTCCTCAGCTCTTTCTCATCCTCTAACTCTGGCTTACACACTCGACACCTGTGTGTGCTTCTCCTGTGATTGATCGCTTCATTACTGGACCCTCCCTGGCTCCTTCTGGTTTCTATTTTATTCTTGGGTTTTGCCAGCACTCATGATTAGTATTTAGCATCTGAATTCTGCCTCACCTTTGTTGTTTATTTTCCCAATTCCTGTCCTGTTTTGGAAAATGGTGTGGCACCATTCAAATTCTGACTTTTTTGAATTAGCAATGAAAGGGAAAAGCCAGGAAAAAAAAAAATCCTGAGACATGTTGTTGGCTGAGTTCATTTATATGTGTTCTACTTCAAGCCAGTCTGTACAAGGCTTCATATGATAATTCATTCTGCAAGTAAGCCAAATATATAACTGAGTAGGTGCAACCACTGAGTTGCTAAAACTCTTGAGATCATCATTTCTTTGTTTGGGGAAATGAGAGAAATGCAATATTGAAATATAATGCAACAGATTAACAATACATTTTTGTAATCCTTCAAACAGTTTTATTCTCTCAGGAATGAAACAAAACACATTAAAATGGCTTCCACAATTCCTTGATTGAGACTGGATATAATGAAAGCAAATTGGTAAAGATATAACAATTTCTAAATGAAAGTGTAAATCCATTGAACTACCCAGGACAGTGTTCCTTCCTGTTCTTTTGGCCTTAATCCAACCACTCATCTGCTGTTCCAAAGTCAAAATCAGATCCTATTAAACTAGGTATTTGTTATTTTTAGAATTTGAGGGTCCAAACCCCTCTTCTGGGAAGAGTATCTTCCTTACTTCCATCCTCAGACTCAGGGGTTGGGATGGCTCAACTCACACCTACTTGTGGTCTCTGGTTCACTGACGAATATATGACCCAATTTGGCCTAAGGAGAGGCAGGCTCAGGGCTTCCCACCCCCCACCCCACCCCACCGCACCCCACCCCACATGGGCAGGCACCAGGAATCGAACCCCAGTCTCCAGCATGGCAGGCGATAAATCTGCCACTGAGCAACTGTTGACCTGCACAGGCCCTGGCTTTTATTTGAGTTTATCCAGAAAGAGCCATTCTTTTCTTATCACTCTGGAGTAGGGAATGAGCATGTTCCTAGCTTCCATTATACCTGAGAATGAATTGGGCTAATAAAGAGGGAAATAGAGCTGAGAGACAGTGAATCCTGATTCTTTGAGTTAGTGGATCTGGCCATGCTTTGAAGTCAAAGCTACGCCAGATTTTTAAGGCATGTGGGACACTAATTTTTATTTTTGTTTCTGTTTTTTGTTTTATGAGCCAATCTGATTTAGATCTGTCAAAAATGAAACTAAAAGAGACTTGCTTAATGTACTTGCGTAAACTACTCAATCCTGTCTTTTAAATGAGGCTTTTCCAGGTTTTTCATCTAGGTTCAATCTTTATTCCTGTCTTCTTATTCTGATGATGCTGGATGCTCTCTTAGAGCTATCTATGTTTGCATAAACCTGCCTTCCCCAGTCAATTCTGAAAAATGTGGAGGGTAAGGACTATGCATATTTATATACCCTTATACACTGACATTCTTGCATAGCTCGAATAAAATATTCAATCTCCAAGGGTTTCTTCAATTATAATAAATTAATTTGCTGGGTCTGTTGTAGATTGAATTATACTCCAATTTAGACATGTTTTTAATCTTAATCCACATTCCCTGGGAATGTGAACTCAGTGTATATAGTTCTCTGGAAGATGTTATTTTACTTAAACTGTGTCCCAACTGGATGAAGTTGGTTCTTAATCTGGATTAATGTAGGCTTTTTAAGAGAAGAAATTGATATATACCACAGGGGAAGAACCAGAAGCAGGAAGTCAGCAGAAACCTGAAAGAGAAAAAAGAGGACTTTGCCGTGTGACTTCCCAAGGTCTGCAGCCACCGACCCTGAGGAAGAGCAAGCCTGCTAGCCTCGGGAAACTGTGAGTCAACATATTCCCATCGTTTAAGCCACATCAACCCAGTAGTAGCAGCCTGGAAAATTAAGACAAACCTCAACACTCTAAACTGGGTTTCTGTTTCTGGAATAACTGCTTTCTTAATTCTGTCATTTCTGTTAATTCTCCTTTGGGGAGGACAAGGCTGTGATTTGAGGCCTTCTCTCTAAATTTCCCTGGTGGAGACAGATTTAGCGACGTAGCGCTACAATGGCATTTTGAACAACACTAAAAACAAATTATCAAAAAAAAATAGGTCTATTAAGCCACAAGATGAATTTTTCAAGAACAGAAACATATAGGCAATTCTCTATCTGCATTAAGGTTAAGGAGCTCAGCTCGGTCAGGTTCATAACTAATGATTAATATAGCCCTCATTTATGGGAGCGTCCATTGGCCAGTCACTTGTACACATTGCTTCTAATCCTCACAGTAACATTGCAAAGTAGTTATTGTTAATTCCATTTTGCAGTTGAGGAAATTCAGGCTCAGAGAACATCCCTCAGCATTTGCTACAAAACAAGCATTTGGCAAGTTTGACCAACATGAATGGCTCAAAACCAGAAGCCTTAATTATTTGCCATAATTTTGTGTCTGATAGGTAGTTGGTCTGAGTGAGTTACACAAATCTCCATAGTCTACTGACTCGTCTTTTCTGGGGCTTTCTGATCGACAATGACGTCACCCACATGGGGTTGTTAGTAGGCTGGTGTCAAGGGAACCCCAGCTTGCCTCCTCAGATGGGTGCTCAGACTACTTCAGACAATGGTAAGCTCTGAAAACCTCGCTTGCCGCATTCACGTGGTGGTCTCAAGTTTATAAGCCAAAGAACACAGGGCAAGCCCCAGCATACAGGTGCTGTTAGAGTCTCTGCTTGTGATATATTTTCTGTTGTCCCATTGACCAAAGCAAATCACACCGTCAAGCCCTGATTCAAGAGCTGGAAAAATAGAACTACCTCCTGATAGAAGGAGTGGCAAAATTACATTACAAAGAGGCACGTGTCTGGTGATAGGAGGACTTATCGTGGCTATTTTGGGGGAAAAAAGAAAAGGAAACACCTACCATAGAGAGGAAAAGTAACATATCTGAAGGCATAAGAGAGTTTGACTTTAAAAACAGGTTTTCCTACTTTCTGTGAGCCTGAAAATTAGGAACAGTTTAGGGCAGAGTTGTAACATCCCACAGAGAAGATCTTTGTGTATTAGCTGTTCCTAGTGGTGCCCCTTTGTACACAACACCTGTGTTTTGTCTCCCCAATCAAATGAGCAGTTCTGTGTCTATATCATCAACTGGTTACATAGTATTAGATTAATAGCTCAACAGTGGGTGGTGTTCAATAGTCAAAGTCCCATTTAAGAGAGATCCAAATTAAAATGCTTGCAAGAGCTAGGCAGACGTCATAAAGGTATAAGTCTATCTATATATCACATAATAGGGAGATGTTGGGACTCTGGTGATATGAAACATTGCCCCATCAAAAAGTATTCAACTTAAGGGGGAAAATGAGACTGAGCTATCCAAAACAAATCTGTGTCAAGGCAAGAGATGGCAAAGAAGTATCTCTGGGAACCTTATATAGTCATGTGTCAACTTGGCAGTGTCCCACTGTCTGGTCAAGCAAGCACTGGCCTGATTGTTGTTGTGACAGTGTCTAATTGATTTAAATCATCAGTCAGTTGATTGCACCTATAGCTGATTTATATCTACAACCAACAAAGAAGTATGCCTTCAGTAATGAGAGAAGTCTCATCCAATCTGTTGAAGGCCTTAAAGGGAGAACTGATGCATTCAACAGTCAGAAGGAAGAATTTCCATCTCTGTTTCAGCCAGCCAGCTTCTCCTGGAGAAGTCACTGAAATTTCTTCAGAGTTTACAATGCACAGCCTGCCTTTCAGAATTCAAACTTGCCAATCTCTACAGTCATGTGAGCTAATTCCTATAATAAATCTTTTAATGTGTATTAAATCTTTATATATATATAAAGATTTGTATATATATATGTGTGTGTGTGTGTATATATATATATATATATATATATATATATATAAAGAGAGAAAGAGAGAGAGAAATCCTGTTGTTTTGCTTCTCTGGGTTTCCTTAACACACCCACATATGAATACCCCCTTTCCCCACCTTTACCTGGATTTAACAACATTCCAATAGAAACAGTTCACCTAGAGTCCTGCTCTTTTATATCCGAGGCAGGAATGTGCGGAATCCCGATACGCTTTTGTGATGGTCAGATCACTAGTATGCCCAGCTCTTCATGTCCAGCAGTGTTAGTTGCATCCTACAGAGAGGCTATTTTTCCAGGAGCCCAGACAGATGTTTGTGCTGCATAAAATGTTGATCTTAGGGCTGTGGAGAAGAGGGCTTGGTCTAACTGATCCTTGCCAGGAGGAGGGAATGTCCACCAGAAAGATCCAGAAATTCAGTTTGTCAGCAGTCAAAGGGCAGCGAAAAGCTGTGTATTTTTTCTCTAAAACTGTGATAAAACCAGGCATTTAATAACACAGCTCCAACTTCAAACCAATCAAACATTGGCAGTTGAGGATTGTTTTATTTTGAGGCTTTAGCTTATCTCCATGGGATAAAAGCCTTTCCAAACTGGCTTTAACTAAAAATGTCATCAATCCCAGCTGCTCACTGGTTAGCAGAGAGTGGTAACAGAAGGCTCCTTTTTGATAGTGCTCTTCCATAATATCATTATCCAAATTTGCATGGCAAAGATGTGGGAGCTATTTATATGTTGATTATTACAGTGCTGCAGTTTATATTTTTTCCCAGCACAGTTGAAAATCATATTTAGAAAGGCTGACATCATCTTTAAATATATATTATAGCTCTCATTTGGTGGAGAGGAGCTGCTGAAATACATGCCACCTACTCAACTTCTCAGAAAAATGGTATAGATGTTTCACGCACAGTTATATATAAATGTGTATACTGGCATGGAACCACAATGGAAGCTAGGGGATTTAGAGGGAGTTTTGTGGGCACTCATTTTTGCCTTCTCAGTTTGCTTTTTATTTCTAAAAGAGGATTGGCTGTGTGATTTAGATGTGAGAACATGGGCTTTATAACCAGAAAGTCAGGTGTCTGAATTCTAGGTCTGTTGTGCAGTAGCTGTTTGATCTTAATATAATTTTTTTTTTTTTTACATGGGCAGATACTGGGATGTTGTATGATCTTAGAAAGGACAATTATCAACTGCAAACATCTGTACTTCTCAATTATAAAATGAATCTACAAATGCTGACCTGGGAGATTTTAGAAACTATGCAGTACAGCTAACGGTTAATGAAAACGAATGACTGACATCATTGGACATATTCCCTGCAATAGAATTGTGTTTTCTACAGATTATCCAGTTTTATGTTTTATTCCCAACAATATCTTGTAACAATAGAAGATATTGCTCTGTGAACCCCATTTTATCTGCCCCATTTAACAGAGGAGGAAACTGCAGCCTTCAAAGCAAAGTAACTTGCTTTAGTTATGGGGGTGTTGCATGGTTGAAGGAGAATTGTCTATCTGAAAGTCTGATGCTCGATTTTACCTATTTAACCACAGCCCTAGCTAGTCTACAGATTTGATATTAGACAGCTGACTGCTGTCCCTGCCCTTTGAGTTTTCTGGAAATCTGCTCACAGTGAAACACAATCAAGGGCCCTGTAAGGTACTGCTGTGCCTCAGGGAGATAGGTGAGCATCGTTTTGCTCCATTCTCGTCAGGGTAAGTGCAAGCCCTCAGTTCTGGGGGTGTAATTCTATGGAGTGCAGTTGGAACTTGGAAACAATTTGTTTCCCCAACCTATTAACATTCACCCATCATCTAATTTGAATCTGGAATCCTACTGCTGATAACAATTAGATTTTTGTTTGCAATTCTGCTGCAGTTTTAGCAGAATTGGAATCCGAATCTAGCAGGATACCCATGACTGAAGTGACGTGAGAAAACAAATTTAGAGCAGCATTATCCTTACTGGTTTTTAAGTGTGATTGAAATTTCTCATTGTTTAATACAGTAGGCCAAATATCACACTTCAGATGAAAAGGTAATATACCTTTTCTGAACGTTTATTTGACTATCATGCTTAATTACTTGAGGCTAAATGACACTGGCATGTATTTTGCAGAATTTAACTATTATGCAAAAATGCTTCAAAAATAATTTACCCTATAAATGGAAACAAAAATACAGCTGCAAGTGCTAAGTGTAGTGAGATGACATTTTATTTTTTACAGGCTAGTTGGCAAAAAATCAACTTTCATAAGCACATATGCCTGTCCCAAGCTTTTAAGGAGTCAATTTTATGTTTTGTACCATTTTTTCTCCTTGCTTGTTAAGCAAGTTCCAGTTTGAGCCAAGATCAGTTTTTATATGATGCTCAAAGCTAAATAATTTTTGGTAATATTTGCATATGCTAATTGTTTCCACACTCCTCCCTACTACCCCTCCGGTCTGCGTAGCATTGTTAGGCTAATCAGTTTGAAATCTCACTCCCCACCTTTCATGTCCTTGCTCAAGTAGAAGATTCTACATCATTAAATCCAAATATTTTACATCGGTATCCAAAGTCCTCTATAATCTGACCCTATTTTCCTTTGTATTTTCAATGAGAACAATATGATTTTTTTTAATTTCTTTTCTTTCTTTTCTCCTTTCTCTCTCTCTCTCTCTCTCTCTCTCCTTTCTTTTTGATTTCTAAAAAACAACACCTAGAGGTGAGGGTTGCAGGGGGTAAATAAAGAACAATCCTATCTCTTCCTCCCTGGTTCAGGAAAAAAGAGAGCTAAATTACAGGAATCATAAAGATTTTGATTTAAGTACCAATTCTAGTAGCAAAAATAAAAGTCTACATGGAAAAGAATATGACTTACAACTGCTATCATGTAGTCTACTGAAATTTCTCTCCCTTTCTTAAACTGTTTCCCAACAAGGCAGATCCTGTCTGAGGTCAGCTCACTGCATCTGGGATGGCAGAGCAGAATATGTCCTCTGGGAAAGCAGGCTGACTTACTTCCTTTAGCAAATCCTCCAGTGCCAGAAATCCAGATACTGTCGGCAAGATCAGAAAAAAGCAAGGTATATTTCTCCTTACATCTCTGTATTAGTTTTCTATTGCTGCATTACAAATTACCACAAAGTTAGCAACTTTAAACAATGCGTATTTATTAGTTCACACTTAACTCTGTAGGTCAGAAGTGCAGGCATGGCTTGACTAGGTTTGATACTCAGGGTTTAACAGTCTGAAATTGCAGCATTATTGGGGCTGAGGTGTCATCTGGAAGCTAGGGAAAATTACATGTCAAAGCCCATTCATGCTTTTGAAAGAATTCAGTTCCATATGGTTGTAAGATTGAGGTCCCCATCTGCTTGGTAGCTGCCAGCAAGAGACTTCTCTCACTTCTTAGAGGCCACTCACATTCCTTGCCACATTGTCTCCTCCATTTTCATGTCAGCAGTAATACATCAAATATGTCTTGTGCTTCAAATCTATGACTTCTTCATTTTTGAAACCTAGACCAGGTTTTTATATGAAATTTTAATCTAAAAACATTTTTAGATTTATGGAGTATTATAAAGATAATACAGAAATTTCTCATATACCCTACACAGCATTTTCCTAATTATCATTCTTTTCGTTAGTATGGTACACTTTTCATAATTAATGGATCAATGCTGATGGATTATTATTAATAAAGTCCATGTTTAGTCATATTTCCTTGGTTTCCTGCCAATGTCCTTTTTTTGTAGCAGGATGTCACTTCACATTTAGTAGTCATGTCTCCTTAGGCTCCTTTGTTGTGACAGTCTTTCAGTCTTTCCTTATTTTTGAATTAACCTGACAATTTCGAAGATTATTGGTCAGGTATCTTGCCAAATGTTCCTCAATTAGATTGGGATAAGGTGTTTATAGTGGAAGGCAAACACAACAAGTAAAATGCCATTCTCATCACTCTATATTAAGGGTCCTAGGGTACTTTGAGTTGTGCATCCCAGAAAAATAATGTTCATAATCTTATTGCAGTCTTCTGGGTGTGAACTCATTATAAATAAGACCTCTTGAAGATGCTATTTTTAGTTAGAATATTGTTCAACTAAATGAGGGTGAGTCTTAATCTGGATTACTGGAGGAGGCCTTTTTTTTTGGAAGATGCCTTTTAAAGAAGACCTGGAAGTCACAGAAATAGAAAGTAAGAGGCATCACATGTGATGGGAGGTAGAAATAATCCTGGAACGCTTAGTGTTGCCAGCAACCAGCACCAGATCCCAGAATGCTACCGATTTTGGGGAAAAAGCATTGCTAGCTGAAATCTTGATTTTAACCTCCTTCAATTGGCTGCTTTATCTCTGTGACATACCTCTATCATCCCGTATATTTTTGTATTTTTAAATGCTTTCTTATTTTCTGTCATTACAAGATGCTCCAGATTCATCTTGAATATATCTTGCCCCAATCCTAGAATCAGTAACTTCTCCCAAGAACCCTCTTTCCTTTCATTAGAGAATGGTATTAGAAATTATACTGGGTGTTAAATATGTCATTGCTACTGGGGTGCTGATGCTTCTAGGCCCTGTTAGGTGATAGAGATGGATTACATATGTATGGACACTAACCTCTGTATATACACATATTTATAAATATTTTTATATGAAACCATCTTTATCTATATTAAGCTGAACAAGAGTTAATACTGATGCTTCCAATACTAACTAATATCACTTGGAACATTTTAGCCTCCTTTGTTGCTTTTCTGTAAATTCCCACTCCCAAAGTGAGAAACCTGGCTTCTACCCTCTACCATACAATTTCTGAATTGTTCACTTCCGGTATGTATGCATGTATAGCTTTACTAGAATTGGCATCCCATACCTTCATGGGGAACAATGTTGCCAATCAAGCTAAAATAAATGCTTATCTGCAGGTTCTTGCACCACTGATCTTACAGACTCCCCTTCCATCCATAGTTACATAAGTCAGCACCTTTTCTCCCTAACCCCCTTCAGTGGTTGTTTCATATATTTACAATGCAGTTAAAGTATTTATCATATTCTGCACTCCATCCTGGGTGCTTGAACTATTAAATTTATTTTTAATTTTTATAGGAAAGGTAAACTCTTTCTGTTGTTAAGGCCTATAGAAAATAGCAAAGGCATAATATCAAGTATCTATCAGTATCACACCATATGAATTGTTTCACAACTCTAAAAATAATCCTGTGTTTTACCTATTCACCTCCTACTCTCATTCACATTCTTGGCAAGAACTGATCTTTTTTACCATAGACATAGATTGGCCTTTTCCAGGATGTCTTACACTTAGAATCATAAAGCAAGTACCATTTTCAGAGTGGCTTCTTTTACTAAGAAATTTGTATTTCATACTCATCCATCTATTTTAAGGTCTCCATGTGTTTTAGTGGCTTAATAACTCATTTCTTTATATTGCTCAGTAATTTTCAATTGTATGAATGTACCGTAGTTGTTTATCCATTCACCTATTGAAGGACCCCTCAGTTTCTCTTGTTTTGGGTGATTATGAATAAATCTGCTATAAACATTCACAAACAGGCTTTTTCATGGACAGGCTATTTCAGGTCAGTTTGGTAATTACTGAGGAGCATGATTGTTTGATTGCATGACAATGTCATGCTTAGTTTTGTAAGAAATTGCCAAATTGTCTGCCAAAGTCTTTATAACATTTTGCATTCCCAGTTTCTAGCAATGAAAGAGGTCCTACTACTCTGCATCCCAACAGCAGTTAGTATCATCAGTGTTTTGGATTTTACGCATTCTAATTGGTGCATAATCATTCCATTGCTGTTTTAATTCACAATTACTAATGACAAAATGATGCTGAGGTCTATTCATATGCTTATTTGCCACGTGTATTTATTCTTCACTCAGGTGTCTGTTTAGAATTTTGTTGATTTCTTAACTAGGCTGCTTGTTTTCTTATTTTTGAGTTTTGAGAGGTCTTGTATATTTTGGATACAAGTGTTTTAACAGATATTTGTTTTCCAAATATTTTCTCCCAATCTTGGCTTATCTTCTCATTCTCTTAACGGAGTCCTGTGCAGAGCAAACATTGTTAAATTTTAATAATGGTCACCTTATTTTTTCCTTTCATGAATTATGCATTGGTGATGTATGTAAAAATTCATCACCAAACACAAGGTCATGTAAATTTCTCCTATTGTTTTCCAAGAAGGTTTAAAGTTTTGCAATTTTGAATTCAGGTCTGTGTTGCATTTGAGATTTTGTTTTTTGTAAGGTATAAGTTCTTTGCGTAGGTTAATTTTTTTTTTTTTTTTTTAGTTTTGCATATGGGCATCCAATTTTTCCAGCACCATGTGTTGAAAAGAATATCATTTTTTCCTTTTGTATTGCCTTTGCTTCTTTGCCAAAGAACATTTGACTATATTTGTGTGGGTCTATTTCTGGGATCTCTATTCTGTTCCACTGATCTATTTGTGTATTCTTTTGCCAATGCCTTACTGCCTTGATGAACAAAGTCTTGACATTGGGTGGCATAAGTGCTCTGGATTTGTTCTTCCTCAGCATAAAATTATTATGTTGGCTTTATTTCCATATTAAATGTTAGAATCAATTTTTCTTTATCTTAAAAATAGTTTGATGGGATTTGATTGAAATTGGGTTGATCCTGAAGACCAGGTTGGGAAGAATTAACATCTCAAAAGTGTTTAGTTATCCAATCTATGAACGCAGAAAATATCTCTATTTATGTAGAGCTTTTTAAAATAATTCATCAATATTTTATAGTTTTCTGCATATTAGATATATCCATATTTTGTTAGATTTATATTTCAATATTTCATTTTGGTAGAGAATGGTATCATAAATTGCATTTTCTTATTTTAAATCCCAACTGCTTAATGCTAACTTTTGTATACTAACTGTTTTAGTTTCCTAGGCTGCTCTAAGTAAATACTATGAAATGGGTCAGATTAGACAGTGGGAATTTGTCCATTCATGATTTAGAGGTGGGAAAAATATTCCAATAAACACATCATCAAAACAATAATCAAGGTGATGCATTCTCCCCAAAGACCAACTGCTGGCGAACATTTGTTCTCTCACATGGCAAGACATATGGTGTCGGCTGTTCTCTCCCTTCTTTTACAGGTAGCATTCATTTCAACTTCTTGTTTCTGTGGCTTCCTCTTTATACAAATATTTATTCCATTTATAAAGGACCCCATTAATAAGATTAAAGCCCATCATGAATGAAGGGAACACAATGTTATACTTAAAATAGGCTTACATACACCAGAATGGATTAGATTTAAGAACTTTTTTTTTTTCTGGGATACATACAGCTTCAAATCACCATACTAAGAAATTTTTAAATTTTTTTTTTAATATTACTTGCAGGGCAATTCTGTGTTTATGAATTGCCTCAATTTTTACTTGTTTGAAAAACTCTTTATTTTTCTTTTAATTTGGAGGAGAATTCCATTGGATGTAGAATTTTAAATTGGTGTTTTCTTTTTTTTTTCTTTTCACACTGAATTTACTTCATTCCATTCTTTTCTTGTTTGTATGATTGCTAATGAGAAATTGGCTGTAATTCTTGTGCTAGTTCCTCTAAAGGTAAGCGCCCACACCCTCCAACACCTTATCCTCATTTCATTCAATTTTATCTTTCTTTATCTTTCTGCAGTTAGAATTTGATATGGGTATATGTAGTTTTGTTTTGTTTCATATTTGTGTGTATGTTTAAAGAGTATCTATGTACTTGGTATTCTCTCTGCTTCTTGGACTTATGGTTTAGTGTCGGTTATGAATTTTTGAACGTTTTTAAATTTAGTATTTAAAGCATTTCTTTTGTTCCATTCTCTCCTTCATCCTCTTCTGGCATTCTAATTATGTGTGCATGTTAGTGCCATTTTGAAATTGCACTGCAGTTCTTGAATAATCTATTCTTTTTCATTCATTCTTTTTTCTCTTGCATTTCAGCTTGAGAAGCTTCTATTGACATATCTTCAAGTTCACTAATACTTTCCTCAGCAATATTGAGTCTAGAACCAAGCCTATCAAAGGAATTTTTCATTTGTTACAATGTTTTATATCTACAACATTTTCTTTTGATTTTTAGAATTTCCATTGCTAATCTTTTTCTTGTATGTTATCTGGTTTTTTCCATTAAGACCTTCAACATATTAATCATAGTTATCTTAAATTACGACAACTGTGTGAAACATCTGATTCTAGTTCTGATTCTTGCTTTGCCTCAAAAATTCATTTTGCTTGCTTTTGGCATGCCTTGTGATTTTTTTGTTGAAAGCTGGACATGTTTATTGGGTAATAAGAACTGAGGTAACTAAATCTCTAATGTAAGAATTTATGTTAATCTAGCCAGAAGCTATGTTTGTTTAATGCTTGCTGCGCTATAGGTTATACAGGTTTCAAATTTCTTTATTGTCTTTGTTTTTATCTTCCTTTTTGATACAAAAGCTCCTCTTCATCTGTGCCAGTTTGAAAGTATTATGTACCCAGAAAAAATCATGTTTTAATCCTGATTCAATCTTGTGGAGGCAGCCCTTTCTTTTAATCCTGATTCAAAACTATAGGTTGGAAACTTTAGATTAGATTATCTCCATGGAAATGTGACACTCCCAATTGCAGGTGGGTCCTCTGATTAGATAGAGATGTAATTCTGCCCATTCAGTGTGGATCTTGATTAGTTTACTGAAATCCTTTAAAAGGTGATTTTGGAGAAACTTCAGAAGCAATAGAAATGACAGAAGCCTCAAAGCTGACAGAAACTTCAGAGTGGAACTGACATAGATGCTAGCACTTGGAGAACAGAGAAACAGATGTTTGGAGATGCTTGGAACCCAGCAGGCGTTGCCATGAGGTGTTAGCAAACTAGAACCTGGAGAGTGCCAAGGGAAGTCAAGAGATGAAAGCCAGCCCTGGAGAAGCAAAGTGAGGAACCCCCACAGGAACAGAGACTAAAAGTAATGGACCCTAGGAGCAAGAGGCTAGCAGATGCCACCATGTGACTTCTGAGCTGACAGAGGTGTTCCTGACCCACCAGCCTTTCTTGAGTAAAGGTAACTTCTTGTTGGTGCCTTAATTGGTATAGTTTCACTTCCTCAGAACTGTAAACTTGTAACTTATTGAGTTACCCTTTTTAAAAGCCATTCTAGTTCTGGTATATCACATTCCCGCAGCTTGCAAACTAACACAATGTTTCCATAAGTATTCTTCCTCAGAGACAGTTTGCATCTTTCAACTTTTTCAACTGCAATCCACCTTTATTATATTGGAGGCCTTTTGGTATGGTGATAAGGTATGGGAGATGGGTAGCATTCTGCTACCTTACAATTAAATCTCAGTCTTTAGCGGATTTGCCTTTCTTGCTTGTGACCTTCATAAGAATTTCTTCTTATAATTTGTTTTTTCTTTACCCTTAGCTGAGACGGGAAAGCTGATGGGGCTGGAGAGAGGAATGCCCTACCCATATGGCTCTGGTACAGGGATTTGATAGTCGAAACCCTTAGAGAATAAGGATTTGTTGTGAAGAAAGGTATGCATAAATTTCACAGTGATTACTCTTTCCCTTTCTGTGCCAGAGTCATGAGGGAATCTTTCTCAGATCTTCACTTTGAGAACTTGGATAAATATCTGGAGACAGAGGTCATGAGAGTATGGGGAACACTGAAGCCTGCAAGCCCCCAAATTACTCAGTCTTGTGCTAGTACACAGTAAGCCCCAGTGTCCCCTTAAATTGATCATTTATGTATTCCTACTAAATTACGTCTCCAGTAGTTGTTGCTTCAAGCAAGCTGATCTGGGTTGTGCCTCTCTGGATTGACCTGTATATCCAGATATCAATGTAGTGGTTTTCCCTGCAACCTCAGCTCTCTGATGATCCCAGGAATGGTCATTAATTTATAGTTTGTTCAGTGTTTTCTTGTCATAGGGACTTCCCAGTTCTCTTCATGTCAGAGCTAAACTCAGAATTCCTGTACCAAGATTTATGCATTAGGTCAGACCCACTTAGAATATCTGTTTCTTATGGTCAAATCTGCAACATTAACCAAACTAATCACAAGATTGAATTCCATCCTATTCACTGTTGCAGAGATTGTACATGGTCTATAGGCAAGGAATTGAGTAATCTTAGAGACTAACTTATAGCTCTGCATTCATCATTTCTCTTCTGTGGAGTGAAGTGGAAAGTCGCCAACTTCTATAAAAGAAAAGGGAAATAAACCCCCCTCTCCAATATTAAGTGCAAGATATATTCACGTATAGTGTATCAGCAAAAGACATGCTATGTCTGCATTCAATTATATCCCAACTACTCCTCACCAGTTCCATAGTCTAAGATGTCATTTTCTTTGCCTAGCCATTTACAGTAGCCTCTTTGCTAGTGTTGCTATAACAACATCTAGAAGGATTGAAACAACAAAGTACATCAGATCAGATCCTTCCTCTACTTCCAATATTTTCCTACTACTCTTACAGCCCAATCCCAAGTCCCTATCCTGGACTGTAAGGCTCTAAGTTACTGTTTTATCCACTATTTGTGGAGAATGACCAACTCACTATCCTCCAAATTCTTTGAAGATGAACAGCAGTACACAGCCTCTCTAACATGTGATTAAGCAAGTAAGTTCAGCAGTACCTTTATTTGATGATAGTCTGCTCAATCAGAATCAGTGGCCCACTGATCACTGCTTGAATGTTGTGACAGAGTCAAGTTGCATAAATGTTTCTGAATGCTTGCTCTCAATTTTTGTAGCAATGGTGGACTGGTAGTTCAGAAACAGCAGCCATCAGTGGACCACACTTAGAGCAGCTCTGCTCTTATAATCTGATCACTTATAATCTGGCCATTTCTTCCCCTCCTGCTCTTCCTCCTTGCTGATTTCTCTCCAGCAACATGGAAATATTGTCCTTCTGTAGTACATCATAATAGTTTTTTATTACTATGTGGCAAATTACTACTAATTTTGCAACCTAATGCAAGCCATTTATTATCACCCAATTTCCATGTTCATGAATTCAGTTGTGGCTTACCTGTATCCTCCACTTAGGGTTTCACAAGGCTGCAATCAAGGTTCTCTTCCAATCTCAGGTGGTTGCTGGCAGAATTCGGTTCTATGAGGTTGTAGGACTGAGACAACTTCTATAGGACACCCAATGGTGTCATGTGGTCCCCTCCATTGGCAGTTACAACACAGCATCTTGCTTCTCCAAAGCATTTCATCTTGAGAATATATATGAAACCACTTATTCTTGTTCAATCACGTCTCTATTGTACAGTTGCAAATAGAAACACCATGCAGAAGGGGAGTAGCACAGACTTTGGGACAGCTCAGACTAAGTACAAATTCAGACTCAACTGCTCATCAGTTTTATGACATGGTAAATTACTTTCTCTGAAGTTCAACAACAAAAAACAGAGAAAACAGTACACATTTCCCAATAGTTATATTTGATTTTGAGTCTTAGATCCACTACTTGCTAGTTTGACTTTAGACTACTTCTTGAGAATTTTAGAGTCTCAGCGACCTTATCTGAAAAATGGGTATGACAATAATTTCCCCCAAATAAGGTGATGATGAGATTAAAAGAGCAAGTGAATGTTAAGGACCTGTCATGGTGATAAGAATATTATTTGAAGTTAGTACAAGTTAGCTTTCATTAATATCATGATCATTATAACCGTATAAATTCTGTGGAACACAATAAATTGATAGTATTCATTACTTCTTCTTTCATTTTGAAATAATATTGAGCTAGATATAGCACTAATAATAGTAATAATTTAACTTTTATTTTTCACAGGCCCTAAACAACTATTCATATGAATGACAGGTGATCAAAGAACAGGTGTTGACATTTCCATATATATCTAACTATTTAGGTAATTTTAAGGAAAAGTAAATAAATTACGAGGAGTTTTAAAATATCAGTATATATATAAATAATATTTTTGTTATTTAAAAAGAATTTGCTCATAGAATTTCACCAATGTCGCATTTCTAACACTGATTAAATAACAAATTAGAAGAAGCAATTTTCTTATTATCAGGCTGTATGAAGTATTCATATAATCGTAGTAAAAAATATTTACTTTCCCTCTCCTTAACATCTAATTACATAGAATCAGTAAATTTTCCCATTACAACCTAATGTTCTAATTATTTTTAGACTAATATTTTGACAAAGAAGTAATGAAAACTCTAAATATACTTTGGTGCAGAATGTTAAATTTACTCACTGCAAAATTAAATTAAATGGGGATGTAAAACAAAGCAATACCAAAAATTGGTATTTCTAGGATAATGCTAGTAAGTAATTATGTTATTAGAGTAAGACTTCATATTCTCAGTGTACAAAGAAAAGAAAAAGAAGTATTATTTTAAGTACAATTTTGTAATGTTAAACCTGAATTGAAATATCAGTGTGGATTCATAGGTTTTTGTTTGTTTGTTTTTAAATACGTACTTCTTAACTTTGCCTAGTGGGAAAATCTAGAAGCTATGACAACTCAGTACAAAAAGAACATATAACATCCAGATTGAGCTCTTTATGTAATATTCTCCACTAAACAGAACCAGTGCTCCTTGGGGACTGATTAACTTCAAGCCTTAAGCAGGAATTATTCAAATAGAATCTGGGACTTCTTGTGCTCTTAAAGACTAGAAATTAATTTCAAAAGGACACAGGACAAAAAAAGGACATAGGAATAAACATGAAGTGAATCTTGTTGTTTAGAGTTGAAAAATTTTTGCAAATAATAGCTGTAGTAATAGTTGGAGTAATAGTAATAACACCAATAGTACAATTAATTAAAACATGTTGAATGTATTAAAATCCATACTTCATAGTGATAGAAAAGGAAGAGGGAGAGAATGGAATAAGAACATATTAACAAACATATAAACTTCAGTGGACAGTATTAAAATTTTTTAGGACACCAACTTCTTTCTCAAAAAAATAATCATTTAAAGGCAAGAAAAAGCATTTATTCTGCCTTTCCTTCATGGAGTGAGTATCAAATAGATACGGATAACATTACTAATTTTACTTATGGTCATGTGATTTGTAAGGAAAAGCTTACACTTTAGATATTTTACTTAAGTACAGTTGAAATGACATATTGTATTTTGCTTTAAAGCACTTCAGCCCAACAGACATTTTTGCACAGATGTTCATAGCAGCATTATTCACAAATGCCAATAGATGGAAACAACCCAAGTGTCCATCAACAGACATATGGGTAAACAAAATGTGGTATATACATATGACGGAATGTTAGTCAGTAATAAGAATGAAGTAAATCCTGAAACACGTGTCAACATGGCTGAAACTTGAGGACATGTTAAGTGAAATAAAGTAGACACAAAAGGACAAATGTTTTATTACCTCAATGATATGAACTAATTATAATATGTAAACTCACAGTCATGAAATATAGAATATACATTACCAGGAAGAATGAGGTTGAAGAGTAAGGAACAGTTTTTTAATATATGCAGAATATTTAACTAGGGTAAACTTAAATGTTTAGAAACGGACAGAGGTGATGGTAGCACATTATTATGAGAATAATTAACAATGCTGAATGGTGTGTGAGTGTGGTTGAAAGAGGAAGTTTAGAGTCAGGTATGTCTTCAGAGGAAAAGTTGGAGGTTAAAACATGGGAATATATAACACAGTGAATCTTGTAGTAGACAAAGTACGTGATTAACTATACAAATATAAAAAGTACTTTCATGAACTAAAGTAGATTTTTAGCACTATTATAAGGAGTTAATAGTGGGGAAAATGTACCTATTGAAAACTATGGATTATAGTTAACAGTAATATTTTAATACTCTTTCATCAACAGTAAGCTAATGTATGCACCAACATTATGGTTAAATAATATGGAGGATAAGGAGTATGAGAGGATTAGGGTTTTCTTTTTAATTTTTATTTCTTTTGTGGAGTAGTGAAAATGTTCTATATTTGATCATGGGGCTGTAAGTATAACAATGTGATGATATGGTGAACCAGTGATATATACTTTAGATAGTTTCTATGTTATGTGAATATATCTCAGTATAATCGCATTAAAGAAAAAACAACTAAAACCACTTCAACCCAGAGGATAAAAGAATACGTAAAGATGATGCACAGAAGAAATGTGGCAAAATCCTGATCATTGTTGAATCTGGGCGATAGGTAGGAGGAAGAACTTTGTAATAGCCTACCCTCAAGTATATATGTAAACAATGATCTTCATAATTTACAATGGTTAATAAAACTGCATAAATAAAACAGTTAGAAAGTTTAAGTGTCAGGAGCTCAGATCTAACCATATGTTTTAGTTTGCTAAAACTTTGGAATGCAATACACCAGTGAAGGATTGACTTTTATAAAAGGGATTTATTTAGCAAAAAAAAAAAAAAAAAAAAATACAGTTCAGAAGAAAGGCAGCTAGCTTTCATCAGGGTTTCTCTGTTGTGTGGGAAGGCAGGCAGCGACATCTGTGGCCCTCTCTCCTGGCTTCTGGGTTCAAACAGCTTTCTATGGGGTGTTTCCTCTGCTTCTCCAAACATCCATGTGAGATACTTGCCCCTGTTCTGACTCTTAACTTTAAGCCTCCAGCTGATCAAATTAAAATGTCATTCACTGCAGAAGGAATTCCCCTTAACTGATCACAGTTGTCATCAGCCACAGATGAATTTCACATGTTGATGATTTAGGTCCACAGCTGGGCACCATCATCTGACCAAGTTGACACCTGAGCCTAACACTACACCAAACAACACATATTCTGTTAAAAAATGGAGAACACAAGTCTCACCCCCACCCCCAAACATGGGGCTCTAGAAACATTTTTAAAGAAGACCTTCTTTTTTTTCCATTTATTTAACTAATACTAATTCATTTTCCAGTACAAGTCAGATCCTGAGCCCGTTTTGGAGAATATCGAAGTCTGGTTGGTGACCCTGATACATGAGTGCTTCAGTTTGCTAATGCTGCCAGAATGCAACATACCATAAATGGATTGGCTCTTACAAAGGCGATTTATTAGTTTACAAATATACAGTTCTAAGGCCATGAAAATGTCCAAATTAAGGCATCAGTAAGAGGATACCGTTGGTCAAGAAAGGTCAATTGTGTCTGGGGTTACTCTATCACATGAGAAGGCACATGATGACATTTGCTTCTAATTTCAAAGAGTTCTCTCTGCATCTGGAATCTCCTGAGACATTTTCCTTCTGCTTCTCCAAATGTCTGTCATTTGGTTTCATCTCTCTTCTCTCTGTTGGCTCTGAGTTCCCTCCGTTTTCTGCATATTCTCTCCATAGAGGACTCCAGTAAGTGGATTAAGGCCCACCTTAAATGAGGTGTGTCATATCTATATGGAAACAACCTAATCAAAAGATCCCACCCATATAGGCCTACATCCACAGATTTGACTTAAAAACTTGGCTTTTCTGGGGTATATAATAGTTTTAAATCAGCATGAGCAAATAATCACAATGTCTTCCATCTTTCATGGTTTTCTTATAGGGTTAGACTTAAGAATAAGAGCTCAAATTGAGGTTTATAAAAGGTGTAACTAAGTGTTATAAGTCTACATGGAATGGGAGATGTGGAAGATAGTTTAGAGGAGAACACAATGCTTAAGAAAAATAAATAGGGCTTCAGCAGGGAGTGTAGTGGCAGAAGCAAGCAAGGAAGTCAAGGTCTTGCAGAACTGAATGCTCAGCACAAACCATCTGCTACTGATGGTTTTCCCCAGGCCATTCTTCTCACCCTCACTTTTATAAGGCAGAGGTAGTGTGTGCCAAGGTATAATAGTGTCCAGTTTGCACATAATTTTGCTAGAATCTTTTTGAGCAATGCCCAATCTTGAGTATGAACTTTCTGGTAAACTGTTAAAGACAACATTTTTTTTTTGTAATGACCCTAACTTTTTATTCATATACTCTGACTCTCTTTGTGTCTTAGAATTTGAAAGGAAGTAATAATCACTGCATGGTTTTACAGGTAAATAATTTCTTCAGAATGCCACCTGAGCTCCTTGGCAAACACACGTGGCTGCTTGTGGTGCCAACTCAGTCTGTGGCAGATAGAGGGACTAATAGTAATTTCTGTTTCCAGCCCTTTTGGAAGTTTCCAAGCTGTCTTTGGCATCTGCTCCATTCATGCTCCACTAGCAGCTAGGGAATGAGGGATTTTGAAGATACTATTAACATTTTTGTCAATTAGGAAATGTGTGATCAAGTAATTGCTTTAATCTCTTCAAGATGGTCTACCTCAGAGAGCTGGAACAAAACAATGGAAGACTGGGCACATCTCACCTTAGGAGAATACTTTACACTTGGTATGGTATTAAATGAAAAACCTAAATTATGAACGATTCTTAGATGTTTGTTTTTGTCCATATGACTTGGAAAAATCAGCTTATTTGAACATGGGTTATCCAATCCTGGCTCTGGGAAAATAAATTATTGTATTTTCTCCATATGTACCCAGGATACCCTATTTCAGTACCCATAATGATGCTCTTTTCAAATAGAGGAAGATTTTTCCTCCCATCTTAACATTTCTTACTGTTATTTGTTTCATCTGCACCTGGTTTGAGTCCTGCTTTTATCATCTAACAGTTGAACCACTTTGGACAAATCCATGATTGTCTTTATACCCCCATTTCTTCTCCTGTAAAATGGAGATGGTAACTATGTGTATCATAGGATTATTGTAAAAATTAAAGGAGATGAAACTCATAAAACATTTAGTACATAGCAAGGGCTTAGTAATTATTACCAGTTATTTTAATATGTTATGATATGAATACCTTGCTCAGGGACCACAATCAGAGTCTTTTATCTGATTTCTCTTACCTCTACTCAGAAAGTATCTTCCACTTACTCTGCATTGCCATAACAAATTACCTGCACCCTTCTTATGGTATGCATTATTTCTTATCTTGGGTTTTAGTTAATACATATATGTTCTATTCTCTCTGTAACTCCTGGATGTCAAAGTCCATATTTGATTCAATTGTATATCCACATTTCCTAGATTGGTGACATGCTTAGGGGAGATACTTAAAAATATTTGTTGCATGGTATTTTATCTCCTTCACATTTTGAAAGTGATATGCAAATAACATTTCCTTGTAAATTAGAAGGCGGTAGACCTCAGTGATTCTTGCTTAGGTAGCACTGGCATTAACCTGGCTGGTCTCTTTGACTCCAGATATGCCCCTTACATCTACACTATGTTGTCACACTAATTTTCTAAGACACAAATATGATGTGGTTACTCCCTTGCTTTACAACCACTTTCAATGACATCCATAGCCAGTCTGACCTCAGCATTGCCATGGAGGAAACTATGAAATTATGAACCCTACTCCCTCCATTCCAGTCTTGTTCCCCACCAGTCTTTTCACCTTATGCAATATGCTTTACTTTATTCTGAGCAATTTGAAATGCATGATATTCCAAACTTCTTCTTCTCTGTTCTGTGCCTTTTGTCTTTATCCAGAATAAGTGCTATACCACTTTCCACTGTCACCTAGCTTGCTATGATGTCCTTCAGGATTCAGTTCAGATGTAACCTGCATCATCTCACCCAGAAATGCTTTCCAGACCATCCTCTCCACCTATTCCCTGTTTTACATCTCTTAATTCCAAACTGCTTGAGGTTTCCTTCATGAACCAACCTATTTCATTCTTCCTTGCATGTTTTGCATGTGGTTCACCCTTCTAATAAAGGTTGAACCTTACTTACTCATTGTTGAGAGTTAACTTGGGGGTTATTTCTTCTAGAAAGCATTTATGAAGACTTAGTTTGGGTTAGGTGCCCTTCTATGTTCTCTGACTCATTTAATACTTATGAATTCAGCTATCCCCATGAAGTTTATTTTGTTCAACAAAATCTGTTGCCTACTAATATAGATGTAATGTTCTAGGTCAGCTTTTCTCGACCTAAACATTATTGATATTTTGGAGTAGTTGATTCTTTAGGAGCTTTCCTGTATATGATAGCATGATTAGCATCATTCCTAGCCTCTATATACAAGATGTGAGTAGCGCACAACGCAATCCTGTTGTGAAAACAAAAAATCCCTCTAGGCATTGCCAAATATCATCTACAGGGAAAAATGATCACTCTTGATTGAGAGCCACTACTCTAGATCCTAAGACAAGGGTTGGATAGGTATTTGACTATTACTAATAGAGGGTACATGGTTAGAGAACATAGGAAATTAATTATATTTCCCATTTATTATCATACTGTTTTATTTCAAAGAGAGCTTTCTATGTTAAAATGAAAAATCAAAGATTATTTATTGACAAATATTCAAAGCACTAACCAAAGGCTATTATAACATTATCATTACAAATAATAGGCAGTAAGAACCAAGAATATATAGTGGAAGATCACCCTAAAAAGTTGTTATGGAACTGAGAATGCAGAAAATTTCTATCCATTTAATGCTGTTTTGGATGTTGTCTTTAATCACCTTGATATTCATTACTACTATGTTTTTAATCCTAAATCCCATTAGGAATAATATCTATGTCCTTCATGACCTGGATGTGAAAACGAGGGATTATACTTTTTCAATTTAAATCATTATAACTGAGTTTTATGGAATTCAAACACATTATGACCCCTCTTCTATGAGTCTGACTCTTTTGACAATGTTTTAGGAAACTTGTTCCTACACTCAAGGTACTTACATTTTGGCATTTTTAGGTCTACATCTGAGACCTAAAGAAAGAATGGGGTTAGGAGAAGAAATCTTTGTGATTATAGAAATTTCACAGGAAAAGAATGGATATAGTTGGTCTGAAGAATAAGCAGGAATCTTTCAGATAAACAAGGCAATGCAAACATCCAAGAGATTGACACCAGAATGCAAATCAATATTTAGCTTCCATCCTCAAAAACATCTTGCTGAAATAAATTCTGCATTGTAATGGATTTATACTCTGAAACTCTTATTGTTCAGAGTACTAGGAACCAACATTTCCTAGACCAGAAAAAAATCCACTGACCATGTTTTGAATAGCATTGTTGTAGACACAAAACGCAATTATATGTGTGTGTTTAGATATATGTATGAATAAAGGGTCTTAGTCACGCTATCATTTTAATCAGCTTATTCTAGCAGAATTTTAGTGAATCTAAACTAAGGCATGGTTTATAGGATGATGAAGATAGGGAAATAATTAGGTTAGAGGAAAAATACAAAAACAACAGCAATATAAACAAAATTTCTTTCTTCCATATAGTGCCTGAGGTCTGTGTGCTGATAGGACCTTATAAATCAGAATTATCTGGAAACTTATTATGTTTACATAAAAGTTTATTAAGACAAAACTCCATAAACAGAAAGAATAGCCTGACCAAGGGGAGAAGATCATCAGAGCAGCCGAAGGGAATGGTTAGGTTAGGCCAGGCAAGGTGATGAAGAATTGGAAGGCAAATGAATTCCTTGCTTTTGCAAGAAATCCTTTATCCCCTCCATGATCCCTTCCTTCCCACATGGACCATTGCTCTCACTTCCTCTTATTACTAATTAGGCTATTTTATGTGAATTTCAGCATGCAATATTTCATATTTAATAACCCTGCATCAGAAGGAATGGGAAGTCAAAGGGGCTGGAATTTATTGCCAGGTGCTCTGGAAAACATCTGGGGCATTTATAGCAAAGCCACAAAATTCCTCAAGACCCGAAAGCATCCACAACCCACACTTCAGGAATCCAATAATTTTCAGCTGGGAATCTAATAAATAGCACAGAGCAAGGGCCATACCCTGATCAAACTTATTTGCTAGATATTCAGGCCACAGAAAGTTGACATTCAGGGGTTGCCATAATTGTGCTTCTCATTTAGCACCTTGTTAACATAAATTGAGGAAGTTCACACCTCTAATCTCCTGTTACTAATGTTGGCCTCTAGAATGTGAACTCAATAAGATGAGGTTGACTCTGCTGAAAAAGCTTAATTTTAAAAATAGAAGGAAAGGAATCTGAATGTTTCAGTTGAGAAGCACAGAATCTAACACAGGAGGTATTTCAAATCTATGGGGCAGCTTCCAAAGCGAAAGGTTAAAGTCAGAAGGTCAATAAAGTTGACTTTTTTTTTTAAACATAATTACACATACTTTCTTTGTGTTTACTATAGTCAAACTGATTAACATGATGAATCCAAAAGCAGACCAAGCTATCCCTGTTCTCTGCTCACAAGGAGCCTATCACAAGTACCATTTCCTCCTTCAAAAGTCAAATCTCACCAACACTCTGAAATCCTGTTCAGATTAATCTTCCTTCACATACCTGCAAAGGATGATTTAAATTCCATTTTTTCCCTGATGTCCCTTTATTATCTCATTGATTTTCACTATTCCTACCATAATAAAATTTGACAACTTTTTATATGTGATCTTGTTGCCTAAGGTTTTGAATTTATTTTCCATAATCAGCAAAATGCCATGGTTCTTACGGACACTGATCTCCAACTTCTCTCTTCTGACCATTTCTAAGACAGTGCTAAAGCTTGTGGTCACACTCCCCAAAAGAAAGTCACCATTTGCAGAGTTTTCTTTTTTTTTTTTGTATGCTTATGGAGGGGGTCACATATCATTCTTTTTCCAAGTGAGTACCCCGTTTTTGCAGCATCTTTTGTTGAATTTTTGTTTATTTGTATTTTCTTTCTTTTGTTTGCTGGTTTGTTTGTTTCTGGAAAGTGCGTGGGTGGGGAATGGAACCCGGGTTTCCCACATGGCAAGCCTGAATTCTACCATTGAACTACCCTCTCACCCCCTACGGAGCTCTTTTTAAAAAAGAGCTCTTACTTTGTCTTACTTTGTCTGATAGGCACTACTGTAGTGATTACAAATGTTAAAAGCTTCTGTTTAAAAATGTCAGAATTTGGGCTTTTATAAAAGCAGTAGAGGATTATCTGCAAATAAGTTTTAAAGGATTTCGGACTAAGATAGCAGAATAAAGGTGATTAACAGAATTTCCTTCCTCTAATCAAGAAACTAATTAAATGAATTAAAAAAAAAATAGTAGGGCGGGCCGCGGTGGCTCAGCGGGCAAAGTGCTTGCCTGCTATGCCGGAGGACCTCGGTTCGATTCCCGGCCCTAGCCCATGTAACAAAAACAAAGAAACAAAATACAATAAAACAAGAAAATGTTTAAAAATGTTTCCCTTTCTTCCTTCCTTCCTTCCTTCTATCCTTCCTTCCTTCTCTCTGTCTTTCCTTTAAAAAAAAAAAAAAAAAAAAAAAAAAAAAAAAAAAAATAGTAAAAATGAAGAAAATTTTACCAGAAGCAACCCAGCATGAAAAGGAGAACCATCTCATGCTTCACAAGTCTGAGGTCAAGAAAAGAAACAGAAATTCATGGAGTAGCTAGAGTGTCTGTGTCTCTTAACATAGCTGCTAACCCTAGAAGCCTCATTAATAAGTTGATAAATTCTTTCCAAATACTTGAAAAGAAGCAAATTAAGTGAATACCCTAAATTCCCTCTATGCTTACTAACAAATAGTGTATTTGGTTCCTGGGAAGCATCATTAAAGAAGGAAACCCAAGGCTCTGGGTCTACTCTGATGTGGGCAAATAACCTAAAAGCCTAATGTTAACTATGCCATGAAAATGGATTATACTTTACAGCTAGGAGAAATAAACCTTGATAAAGCACACGTAACTAAGCATCAAAAGAAAGAGAAGAATTTAGATAATCTAAAAACAATGCACACCCATTATTCTGGAAAGTACCCCCCTTTTCCATGCCGTTAGGCTACAGAGGAATGGACATAATGCTAAATACCTAATCCTCAAATCACTTTTTGGTAAGGAGCACAAAGTTGTCCTGGATTAGTAAGTAAATGATTCAATATTTAAGAAGTCAGCTTTAGCATAGCGAAGACAATTAAAGGTCTGGACAGAGCATCCCAGGGATAAGCAAAATTACAAAAGAAAATAACATAACAACTAGATAAATTTATCTAAGAGAAAACAAGGAGGGATGAAAACAGCATTTCAAGGACATAACCAAATCTAAAAGGAAAAGTAAATGAAAGAATCAACAATTTCTTCACACGTGCTTAGACTTTACAGCAAATATATTTACTATATGGATTCAATAAAGTCTCAAAGTTAGGAGAATAAACTAACAACAAACAATGTACATTTATATAGAAAACCTGAGGAAGAAAATTGATAAATAAATTGAAACAGCAGGGAACCAAATCACTGGAAAATCAAATTATGACAGACAAGAGGCTTGTGATAATCAGAAATAATGCAGGTAGAAAGGCCAAAAAAGATTAAAGCAATTAGACAAATGATAAGGAAAATTGGTATCCTTGAACTGGAAAAAACATTTTAAAAATCAATAAAGAGTATGTTTTTAAACATTTCATAGAAGAACATTTCCCTGAAATGAATAGCAAATGAAATTAACAGATATTATGAATAGACAATATTCGGTAAAATGTGACATGCAACAATCAACATAAATATGCATCATGTTTAATTTACTGATCTTCAAGTATAAAAGGAAGTTTTCTTTAGGCATTCAGGCAGAACAAAACAAGTTACCCACATGGTGATAAAATCAGACTGTCTTCAGTCTTTTTCAACACAACATTAATGCCAAAAGACAATAACTTTTGTCTAAAATAAATTATATGAAATATAATTATAAATTATATATTATATATTATAAGTTATATATTAAGAATATTATACTCACATTAATAAAGTCAATGGAAAACATTTTATATGCTTTTATTTCTAATATATATTTTTAGCAAATGTAAGATAGAGACTTTGAGAGATTATAGCAAATGGCATGCAACATCATATGTACAAAGTATTTATAATGATTTTGAAAGAAACTGTCAGCAGTTAGAAAATTCCTACTGCAAGATAATTTTAATCTCATAGGGAAGATTAAACAAATGTTAAAATAAAATATAAGGTCGCAAATTGCATTAATAATTTATGGTGGTTTAAGAAAGGGGAAATTAGTATATTTAGTTAGCCTGGCAGTTCTTTATAGTGACTTTTGAGTGCAGGAACGAAGAATGAGTAAAACATTGAAATTTAGGGATGGAAAGAAAGGCAGTTAAAGCAATGAGACCAGCTTAAACAAAGACAGGTAACTGTGAAGTTGCCTATCCATTCAGAAAAGTGTCAATCATGTCACAATGACAGGGTAGCAAAGATGGCAGAAGGTAACGATAGATGAGGAAATTGACACAAAATTGAGAAAAGCTTTCTGCCCCTCTTATATTTTATCTGCTAAGCAGCATGAAACCATGTTAAGTTTTTACACAGGAAAAGTGTATTTTGGAGTGTCTAATTAATACCCAATTTATAGAAAGGCTAATATTTGCATTATCTTAAATGCCTTGATTTCCCATCCTTCCATTGTACCAAGTTTTACTTTATTTTTTGTCCTTTTATGAGAGGGAAGAAATGTATGAAATTCAAAGGATGGCCTGAGTTTACTTTTAGCACCAATAGACATTTATTAAGCATCTACTATATGTGACACCCTGGAGTAGAGTGGCATCAGTAAATATTCAGCACCACTTCTGCATTTACAATTCTTTATTATAATTATTTACAAACAGCAGGTCAATTTCTAGTTTTGGAATTAAAAATACTACCAGGATTCATACGGTAAGGAAATCAGTGCATTGGTTTAGACAGTTTGTCAAAATGGCTGGAAGCCATACTGCTAAGTCTCAGACATCAAGACAATTCAATCATTCTAAGCCACACATACCTTTAGTCTTCTGGCTTCCTGAGTTTTATCCTATTGAGTAAATCATTGTGAAAGATTGACTTCTTTTTATCATGGCTGAGAATATCAACTGCATCAGTCATTTTCAAATTTTTACCCCCTGTAGAAATGGGTAATTTCTTTTCTCCAAAATCTGATAGCCAACTTAATATGTTGAAAAGAACATTGATAGCATCTCAGAACTAGTAATTATTAGCTGTGTCATCTTGGCCATGAAAGGTAGCTTCTGAGATTGTGAGTTTCCTTATCTGTAAAGAGAAGGAAGACTAAGTAGTACCCATGGTTATGGTAAACACTAAGTGAGTTAATGTATGGAAAAGGCCTACAGTGACATATTGTATTATAGTGAATACCTATCACCAGCGATATTTCTCTTTTCTTTTTCACTAGTCTTGAAACCAAGAAAGCTGATTTTTAAATGGCTCAAATTTACAATGTGAACTTGTTATGACCCTTAAGACCCTTAAGCAAACAGGACTCTTGTTTGTAATATATCTCTTAGATTTCCTCTAGCTCTGAGAACTTTGAGATAAATTCTGTGTGAAGCACTCATAAAGAACAGTTACAGAGTGCAGGAAAGTGAACTCAATTAATGCTCTCACCCAAATGAGTATAAAATCTAGTCTGCAAGATCACTGAGAAATAAATCACTACTTACCAAAGGATGGGGCAAGGCCAAACGCTATGGAGAGCACTACCATTTTCCATAGATGGTCCTTGCTTTTATTTTGTCCATTTTATTGTGAGTGATGCTTTTCATATCTGCTAAATGTGCATGTTCAAAAGAAACTCCCCTGTGACCCAATGCACAGCCTTGGGCATGTCAGTCTGATCACCAGCTAAGTTTCGTGCATCATCCTAAATGCTGAAATGTAGGTTCTTTGGGAGAGTTAGTTTGGAAAAGGATTTACTCAGAAATTAATAGAGAAATGGCAGAACTTTCATTTGCCATTTTAATTTTTCTCCCTCATTGTTAGGGATTGAATCAGGTCTCCCATAAAAACATGTTTAAGTTCTAAGCTCCAGTCTTACAGAGTTGAACCTATTTGTAAATAGAACATTTGAAGATGTTAATATTTAAGGTGTGGACTCATTCGTGAATATGATCCTCAAAGAGCCTATTTAAGATGAGGTCAAAATGAATGAGAATGAGAATGACCTTATGGTCGAAGTCCTTATGAGGAGAGGAAATCTAGACAGAAACATAAGACAGAGTAGGAGGAGAAGCGAGAAGAAGAAGCCACTTAACGGAAACAAGAGATGCAAGCCAAGGGACCCTGAGGATTGCAGCAAGCCAGCACCAGAACACTGCAGATTCTGTGAGAAAGTTTGAGCTGTTGAGACCTTGATGGACTTGTTGGACTTTAAGCCTCCAAACCTGTAACACAATAAATTCCTCTTGTTTAAGACAACCTGTGTGGTATATTCATAGCAACCCTGTGTAAACTAAGATACCACATCTTCTTTAAAGTGTCTGGGAAGTGATGAGGAAAGCTCAAATCACTCACATAAAAAATATATATATATATATTTTTGGATGCATGGTCTGGGAATCAAACCTGGGTCTCTCGCAGGAAAGGCAAGTATTCTACCACTGAACCACCTGTGCACCCTAATCACTAAATATATATATTGCTTACACAAATTATGAACTTTTGGTCCACATATGTGAATAATGATTTCAAATTTCAGCCACCGTATGTTTTGGAGGCTAATTAAGAAATAATTATTCTTGAAGAATAACAAATAGTGTAGGAGACCACCTAGGTTGTATTTTGTCTTTGAAACTAGGCTTTTTTGGTATTCCTCTCAAATCTGTTTTTTTATGAAAGATCATTTATGTCTTCATTAATTGGTACTGGAAATCCATTTAGGCAACTGTGATTTGGATTTAGACTCCACTGAACTGTTAAACTGATTTAATGCCTTGTTCTTTTATGGAAACTGCTCAAAATGAACATTGAGTGTGAAAGTATTTTAGATGGAAATACCACTAAATAAAGACTATTCTGAATTTTGCTATATCTTTTCTAAAATTAACCCTTAGACCAAAGGGTCTAGGGGAATATACGGTATTACTTCAAGTGTATTTAAATCCATGGATTCAATAGGATGGAATAGCAACATTTCAAAAGTAAAAATGTGAAATATCATCTGCAAAGATAGTTCTATTCCCTTGCCAATCAAAATTCCATTAACTAAGTTAAATTGGACTTAATAGCAATCACGTAAACCAATTAGTTTCAATTTATAACTCCATTAGGAGTATTATCCATCACAGCATTGCCAGAGAGAGCTGTGCTTCTTCAGATTTCCAACAGATTAAATAAATATAACCTGGGGTGCTAATCACAAAATGATAATGCTGACACTCCAAGATTACTTCCCTTAATATAGCTCATATTCTTTCAAAGTGGAGTTTTTCTCAGAAAATGATCTTGGTCCAAACTCTACACTTTCTCATTTTATACTTTAAATGAGTGGAAGTCTCTAACATAGGATTAGATCTCTAGTAGCCTGTGAGTTGGGTGATAATCATTCCTTTCCATACAAATCCAGATAAACTCTATTGTTGCATTCTCTGCGAAATGCTTGGCTTTCCAAGTTTTATAATCTTTTGTAGCTTTGTAATTCTTTACAGTTCATAGAGGAAAATTAGACTGCCCCATGGCTTATGATCTGATTCTGGAACTCTACCAACATTTGTGTCTGCGAGCTTAGTACTGAGTCCTTTCTCCCCTGTCTACAGCACTTTTCTAGGTAATCTTGTACATGCGTCTCCATCCATGTGCTTACAACTTCCAAATTTATAACTATATCCAGGACCTCATCCAGAGACTCTAGACTTATATAAGTAAAATCTGATTGGCATGTCCAATTTGATATGGCATAACTCTCAATTCTGTCCATCAAATGTGATCACCCCTAGCTCTTCTTTATCCTAGTAAACAGTGCTATCATATACATATCGTATTCAAGCCAAAAGCACTCACTCCTTCTTGCAATCCCCACATCTAATCTATCAGTAAGTCTGCCAGCTACACTTTCAAAACACACCCAAATTCATCCAAGTTTCTCCATATTTACAATTGCCTCTATAGTTCACATAAAACTCTGATCTTGCCTGGACTACCAGAAGAGCTCCTAATTGGTCACCCTGTGTCAATTTTTCATGTCCTGCAGTCCATTTTCCATGTGGTATCAAGATCTCTTGAAAATATAAATCAGATTATTTTCTTAATTTGACAATCCATTGGCTTCCCATTGTGCTTAAAATAAAATGTAAATAGCGATTCCCTGCCTGGAATGCCCCCGCTGACCTCTTTGACCCCACCACCCAGCATGGCCTAGCTGGACTTGCCTTCTTTCTGTTTTTCTAACATGGAAAGCTCATTTCTACTTTAAGATTCTTGTTCCAGCTGTTTCTTCTTCCTCATATACTCTCTCCCCTTATGTCAGCTTGTCTGGAACTCTGCAAGATATAGAGCTCTTTTGTGACTACCCAAATTATGGTAAACTCCCAGTCATTCTGTGCCTCATATATTCATTTTCTTTTGTGCTCACTGCGTGTCCTCTCCTTAAAGAACGTAAGTATCATTTGTGAAGGCAAGGACCTTATCTGTCCTGTTTACCACATTTTCACCAATGTAGCCATCTGAGCCTGACACAAAGCAGACCATCAGTGAATCCTTATTTGGATGAAGACAAATGATTGAAGTAGTACCAAATGTGGATTAGTTTAAATTATAAAAATATTAGACAACAAGCTATTTTAGAGATCTTTACTGATCTAGATGAAACTGATTCTTTAATTCTGCCTGTAGGAATGAAAGACTCCTATTTGTGACCATCTACTAAAATCTGCCCAAACAATGTCACTGACACCATGTTGAGTCCTTAAGGAAGGAAAAATCAAGGTTGGTGCCATATAGCAGATGTAGTCTGATTCTGAGGTTAGAATGACTTATCTTCTTCTCTTTGACTTTATCTGTGACATGTGACTCTTCTGTTGGAGCTTTACAGAAGCTTGGTAATGACAATCTTACAAACTGAAGAAGAAAGGGGAAGGGAGAGAGGAAAGTTAAGTATAATGAAAAGACAGATAAGAAGGGAGAAGAAGGAGAAAATGAGATTGCAATATAACTCGATGGTTAAAGGACATGTGTAGGTTCAATTGGGTGAACTTGGACAAATATTTTAACATCTCTGAGCTTTTTTAACCCGTTGCAAAACATCAGATTGTTGTGAAAATTAAATAAATGGTGGGAAGTTGCAGAGAGTGAAGACGATATTCATTAGGAAAATTATTTTACTTACATTTTAAGGAAATTCAGCTAAACTTGTCCATAATGATTGTATTCCAAATTATGGTTACACCATTAATAATATATTCAAGCAAATTATCCTATCCAAGAAAATTTGATTAGTCTTATTAAACTATTCAACAAAGCTGTTTGTGATGGGTGTTGTCATCTCTAACTTACAACAGTGAGAAGTTGAAAAGCAGGGAAGTCAAGCAAGTTGCTTTAGCAATTTAGAGCTAGGATTTAAGCTAGGACCTTTGGACTCCAAGTTAAATACTTTGTACATTCAATATTGAAGACATTGCCCAAATAATAAAACCTAAATTGACCAAAATGTTTTTTGTTTGTTTGTTTCAGTACCTGCCTCAGAGTGAGGCATTTCTAATTGGCATCACCTTGTAAGAGCTGAGAAATGTGCCTTGCAAAAGCCACATTTTATTATTTTTATTTGCCTAGCTTGCCTATCCATCGAACCATAGCCTTGACTTTTTTTGTGTGTCCAGTATCCCAAAATATGATGAAGTTTTGATGCATGTATAAAGAAAAATAAATTTTGATAATAAATTAAATCCAGAGAGTAGAATAAAATGCTGCAAGATATTGCCCATTCCCCTATTTAACTTACAGTAAAATTGAGTACAGTTTTTAGTTAACTTCCATGAATTGTTTATAGTATTGAGGAGAAGTAAGGGCACAGGTTTTGGGGCCAGATAATCTAGATTAATATTCCAAATTAAAAATGTCAGCATTACAACAAACCATCAATATATCCTAGCCACTATTATTTGCTAGTATTACGGATGAACTGTTACAGCCCAGTACCAATTTCCAGTTTCTATTAACTAAGTTTCTGGTGAAAACCTACAAGATATATCTAAGAACAGATTCTCGGGTCCCTGAAAAATATCTCTTTCTATTTTCTAAATGTTCTTTAGATTTTTTTCAAGTGGCCCTCTGGTTTTGCTTTCGCAATGTTTAGTCTGGATGTTCCTTCTTTATCCCAGACCCATATTACTAATCTCAGATTTCTTCTGAGAATTCAGACAGTGAATATATCGCAATAACTCAAAGTCCAGAGACAGCACTGAACACCAGGGTATTCCCATGCACTAAATAGGATTCTATTCCTAAGAAGACGTATTCTTGCCAGTAAACTCTGGAACCAGGGTCAGCAAAGCATAGCTTGCTCCAGGCTGTTTTTATAAATAAAATTTTATTAAAACACAGTCATGTCCATTCGTTTACATGGTGTCTATGATGGCTTTCAAAGTACAGTGGCAAGCTGAGTAGTTCCGACAAGGACCATACTGCCCACAAAACCTAACATATTTGCTGTTCAGCCCTTTACTGAAAAAGTTTGCTGACCCCTGCTGTAGAAATTGCTGTACTCACTAGAACCTGCATCATTGCAGTTAGTATCATATTTTTAAAGTAACTACTGAAGTTTCAGTAAAGCACGTTATTGAACATTGATGTTAACTACTTGAATTCTCATTAGTTTTGCAATTTGATTTTAAAATTATTTTGTTTTATAGTTGCATAAGAACTATAAATGTGAGGAGTATATGTAATTTTTTGTTTGTAAATATGCAAGAACCATGATATTTTATATTATTTAAGGACATATTAAGGATCTGGGAGAATTTGCTATGCTTTAACATAGTTCCCTGCTCTCAGGTTTGAGAAACAATATATTAGATAATTGCCTAAAGATTCTGGCTGTCATGATTTTGAGCTGGCACTTGGCTTCATCAGTCTTCCTTGACCTTCATTGCTACTCTGGCTCTATAGCAGCCTCTCCAACTATTTGCAATGTAGGAATGGTAGCTTTTGGCCCCGTTATGCATCACAGACAGATCTTCTTTGAAAAATATCAATAGACTGAATTATTAGAAAAAGTGGCCACACTCTTAGATGTTACAATGATATCAAATTGCTACAAAAGTTTCTAAATGTATACTCTCAATTTCTGCACTTATCTCTTTCTACCAGTACAAACAATAAGTAGACAAGCCCCAGTAGATGGATCACAATTCGCTAGCATTGCACTGCAGAATCAATAAATCAATATGAGGTATTATCGCAGTCAGGGTTCTACCAGGGAAACAGAACTGGGAGGATTTATATACATATACATGCACACACACACACATATACATACATGTATACACATATACGTACATATGCACACACAAGTTTATCTTGTGATTTGTTGAAAGAAATTTGCTTACCCAATTACACTGTTGTGGAGGCAGGCTAGGCAAGTCTGAAATCTGTAAGGCAGACCATCAGGACTGTCCTTATGACATGACTACTGAAAACTGCTCATGTCTTTTCATATCACCATTACAATAACAACTAACACTTACTGAAAATATAGCAGACACCTCTAGCACTGAAAATATAGCAGACACCTCACGTTTCTGTGTCTTGCCTCTGATTTCAGTGAAAGCAAAGCCAGACTGTTGTTTTCTGAGACCTGAGACCCATGGTCCCAGAGTGTATTTACTGCTATGCAAATACCCTGCATCCTTTTGTTTTCTGCCTTGATGCTCTTATTTATAAGGAGCCTGCTCTATCTGCTCACCCCAGTGAGCTCACAAACATAAGTGGAGCCTAGGATTATGAGTCAATTCATGACGCAGAGGCAATCTGCAGCCAATGGGGAAAAGAAACCCATGGATGACATCTTCCAACTCCTGCTCTTACTGTTGCCAATTCCAAGATGCATTCTGTAAGCTTCTTAGACAGCCTTAGCCAAGTTAAGTTCCTGTTGCTTGCAATGGCAAACAATATAATGCACCTGTCTTAATTTCCTGGGGCTGCTGTAACAGGTATCCCAAACACAGTAACTTAAGACAGCAAAAATTTATTATCTTACAGTTCTGGAGGCTAACAGTCCAAAATCAAGGTGTCAGCAGGGCATGCTCCCTCTGAAGTCTGAAGGGAAGACTCTGCTCCATGCCTTCCCCCTGATCTTTGAAATGGCTTGCCAGCAGTCATTCACTGCCTCTGCTGTTACATGACATTTTCCCCTCTATATCTCTATATGCAAATCTCCTCTTCTTAGAAGGATGCCAGCCATATTGGATTGATGGCCTACCCTGCTCCAGTATAACCTCATTTTTAACTTGCCTAATTTCATCTAAAACAACCCCATTTTCAAATAAGATGACATTCTGAGATACTGGGAAATAGGACTTCAGCATATCCTTCAATGGGTTGGGGACACATTTCAATCTATGATGGCATCCATGCATTGGATTTTCTTCCCTTCCTCTCTCATTCCCCCTTGTTTCCCCCTTCTGCTTTCTGGAAACATCACCCATCTGATCTGGCTGCATATAATTCTTGCTTCAGACGTGACATTTTGAAGAATCTCAAAAGAGGACAAATAACTACATGTGATACATTTTCTTTAGATTATTTTACCTACATTATCTGTAATTCTCACTGAAAGTTGAAGATTATGTATTATTTTCTCCACCATAAATTTACAAAAATAAAGAGAGAAATTAAACAACTTCTCTAAATCCCCATAGCTGGTGGGCAGCAGTACCAGTATTCAAATCTACCTATGTGTGGGTACAATAGAACATGGCTTTTGCTCCACATTCTTGTGCTTGCTGCAAGATATTGCCCATTCCCATTTTGGCCTGGCATTTTGCTAAAGCTTTGCTACTCTAGTCTGGATCTGGACCTCAACTCTTGTGCTTGCTCTTGACTTGTTCTTTTGTGGGTTATCCCTAGGTTCTGCCCATGATGGCTTATACCCACAAAAAAGTTCCCCCTCCCCTCACACACACACACACACACACATGATGTGGCTTAAATCCTGGCACAGACAGTGCTTAGGGGTTAAGACAAAGTTTGCCTTCACTGGTGATAATCTTGATGAAAGATTACTGATGCTGGCTTGCATCTTTGAGCATCAGGTTTGTTCCTACACACATCACAGATTCTATCTATATTCAGGTGTTCGTCTAAATTTCAATTAATAAATGAATTACTTTTGGTTATTGTAGTAACAACACTTTTGAGGCATAATTTTTAGAGACCCTTAATGACTGTACATTATGAATTCACGTGCATGACTAGTATTTTATCTCTGTAAATAATATGTGAAATTTATTCCTGTGGAATTTAAGACACTGTGAAATTTAAAATTCATTAAGTATTCCTGATAGTTAAATTATGCAAGTTTTTCTATATCTGAGGATATGAAGTCATTTTTTTTAATTTTCATAATTGAAAAATAAGTTTTCCCTCACAGATCTGTAGCTAAAAACAATTACAATTTATTAAATCCTTGTTATGTACTAAGCACATTTCTTGCATGTGGCAGGGACTGCAGATTGGCTAAACCAATACCCAAAACTCATTCCCAAACTCATCCTGCTTTCTCCACCTCCACTATGAAAATTGAAAATGAAAACATATTCTTATCCATCCTACCTAAGGTAGAAAATGTGACACATTTCTGGCCATTGATGGCATGGTTTTAGCCAATCATACATAACTGAAAGTCAGTTGATGGGAATTTTCCAGAAAACCTTTTGCTATTCATGAAGGAAAAGATAGATGTGGCTGGCATGACCAAAGGCTCCCAACCTTTTTCTGGTTTGAAGATAGATCTGATGGCTAGAGCTGCAGCAGCCATTTTGTGATTGTGAGGAATCAGACAAAGAAAATCACATTTGCTTTGATCAACAGAACAAATATGAAATGTTTCTTGTATATTTATCACAGTATAATGCACCATAGGAAGCATAAAATGTTATGTTTCCTACCCTAAAAAACACTTATATTGTATTTGTAGAGACATATAAAAAAGAATATAGTCAAAATTGCACAATAATTAGGTGCCATGATAGCTGCCAAAGACAATCATATCCCCAAAGGAGAAGATTCAAAGATGTTGCCAGTAAAGGAAGGGAGAGCTGGTAGGTATCATAATGGTCTTGGCGTGACTTCCCACTGACAGGATTGCTGATTTGGGGAGGCCTCTTTCCTGTCATTGCATTCTCCTTTTCAGGCAGAGATCTTTAGACCTTATGCCACCACCTGAGGAACAGCCCAAACACACAGATTATGCATTCCAGATCAATACTGTGGAGTCATGAGAAGGACGGACTCTGAATTTAACAAACAAATAACACTATTATTGCCTCCACTTGCTAAAAACTCAGAGAGGAACAATATTTTCCTCCAAATTGTCTGGCTTTCATTGTGCATATGAGAGCCAGACATGTAGTAAACCAAATGCAATTTGAGACTTGTGGAATTTATTTCTCAGCCAAGCAAGAAGCTGAATTAATAGGCTTTTACTTTTACTTTTGTTGCACTGAGAAAGCTGAAGATTTTCCAGCATATTTCTACCAGATGGCATGCTCTGTTTCCTACAGTCTTACTCCCTGCTGTGTATCACCTCCAAGTTGATCTCCTCAAAGGTGAAGGGGAAAAATATGTGTCTGCCTATTTGTATGGTAATCAAAGCAAGAGAGATAGGAAATATCAGTCTGTCTGCCTCCAGCTGTGGTTCAGCTTGACTTAACCATGCAATTGTTTCAGATTTGGGTAAGATAACATTTGTCTTACTGAAATTTAAAAACAAGGAGTGGTCATCATTTTGGCATGAGAAATAAAGTTAATGGATGTTTGATGGCTAAAGATCCAAATATGATGTGTTGATATTTATGAGGCCCATAACTGATGATAGACAAGAAGGACTTAAATTGTTAATCAAAACCAACTGAAAAAATTTATTCACCTTAAAGACAGTATTAAAATTGCAAGCATCAATGTTTTAGTCATATTTCCATGAGATCTCTTAGAAGTTTTTGGTGTGTCACAAAGAGAGATGTTAGAGACAAATCATCTGCAGCATTACAAAATGTTGTAGAATCAGGAAAAAGTATTATTGAAAATTGCATTTAGGCAGGTCTAGATTAAAACTTCACATTTTACATTTAAAATAAAAATGGTCTAGAGAAATAAGGAAACTAGCAATAAGTAATTGTGTACATGGTGGATTGAACCCATGCTCTAATTTCTAACTTTAAAACTGATAATCACAAACTGTGTATATATAATTACCTTTACAAAATTATCATTAAGTACTATAAGGGATATTTTGCAAAATAGTTAGTGATTATCCAGGATATCCTGGCTCTGTGTAAACCCAGCACTGTGGCTTGCTTCTTGCATTGATTTGGTGGCAAATTCAATGACCGTTTACCAATGTAGAAACTATCAGTGAAGTAAAGGCAATAGCAAGTAGATTGAAATACTAGTGGTCAATGAGAGGGAGGGGTGAAGGATATGGGATGTATGAGTTTTTTCTTTTGTCTTTTTTCTTTCTTTTGCCAGAATGATGCAAATGTTCAAAAAAAAAAAAAGATCATGGTGATGAATACCCAACTATGTGATGATACTGTGAGCCATTGATTGTACACCATGTATGGAATGTTTGTATGTCAAAAATGTTTGTATGTTTATATGTTAAGTTTTTACAAGAAAAATATTACAATAAAAAAAACACGTTGCTGATTTAAATGTCTAGGGACTGTCAATAATTTATTTCACTTCGTCATTGAGTGTTCACAGATGTGAGCCTTCAGAGAAAAGGCACTGGTTGCCATAATTCTTGAATAAAATTAATTAATATCTGTCTCTGCCTTTAGAAGTTACACCACATACGTCAGTTCTTTGGAGCTCTTCAATGCCTCTTCCCATCTCTGGTCTACATGTAACTTTTTCAGTTTTCCAAGTCCATGGAGTGAGTTCCCTGGAAGTGAACCTTGAATTAGCTGTATGCCCCTGGCTATGACAGGGCAGGAAGAGTTTTCTTTGATTCCATTAGTGCAAACATCCACATAGAGTTATCCTTCCCCACACACAATATGCATAACAAGATGAGATGATTCCAAAATTGGTATTCAAACTCAGAATTAAGGAAAAGGGGTGGCTATTGCTATCTAGCACCCACAATACTAAAATCTGCCTTTATCCACTAAAAAGCAAAGCCAGTGCTCTTGTTTACTCACCGTTGTCTTTTGGTTGTTTACGCCCATTTATTCCTCCCCCCCCTTCCCTAAACTGTTTCTTTTCCTCTAAGAATCAGCTCCTTATTCGAACATTTCTTTTTCTTTTCTGTTTTATAAGATTTCAGAAACTAATTTCAGGTCCTGGTTTGGCATGTTAGAAATGTCACATTCTTCAAGTGGGAGGCCTTTGTAATCTTATTGTTCTATAAATATTGCCTTGACTATAATTCTTTGTATTAAGTTCACCTGTCTTTCAAAAAAAAACCCTGCCTTATCACATCTGTCAGTTGTTCAGGGAATTCGTTATTGAGTAATGTCATATTATTCATATTACAACTAGATTTTTAGGCTCCTTTGGAAAAGTGATTCAATGCTTATATTTTTTATTATATTGTGATTATATATATATAATATAGTACAAAAAGTTGTGATTCACTCTTTCCAATAATGTTGGTATGGACATTAAAGTTAATTTCTACTTATCTTGTGTTCTACAGGAACAGATATAATTCATAGCAATATGTATGGGAACAAGGGAAGTGTTAGGTGTTAAACGGCAAAGGAAATGGAAACTGTGATTTATATCTTGAGGGGAATCCATTGGAGTCACCTACACAGTTCTCTCATTTATGAATAAAAAAAACAGTCTATCCATACCACACTAGCTGTGAATCCTTTTTACTTGTGACTTCATTAAATTTAGATTATTATTTAGATTTAGATTATATACAGAGTATTCGAAGGCAAAGTGATAAAACTTTTAAAATATTCTTTCTTGATATGACATATATCATGACTCTTTTTATTGGCCTATCAAAGACAGAAGATACAAAACTGTGTATTCATCTGATTGCATTTTTCAGTTTATGACTCCAGTTTTCCCCATGTTCCTCTTTTCATCTCGATTTTAAATCTAGCTCTTCATGTGAACTTTGAACTATTTTTACCTTCCACAAGAGTAACAAGCAACCTCATCTAATCAAAAACTACAGCAAAAGAAGATCTTAAAAAAAAAAAGAGGGAACTATTGGTTTTTCAGTTGATGTGAATGCACCCACTCTTCTCTACATAATGTAGGATGGAAGCAACCTTGTGAACTAGTCTAAATAATCCATAAATTCACTGCTCTGAAATTGTGCAATGACTTTTCTCCTGTTTGGCTTTCTCAGTTAACAGGCAAAAAATATCTTTCCTCCTGCATATTTGGCTATTAAACCTCCATTTCACTGTCACAAAAATTGTCAAACAAATAGCTAGACAAACTACAGAAAGCAAATTCTAGGATGATGAAATATAGTCTGAGCATACTAACAGTTATGATGTTGGAATTGTAATATGGAGAGCTATTTGTGAAATATTCCATATTTAGTAAGTCTTAAGTTCTTTAAGAGTTCTTTAAATATTTTTCTTGAATCTAAGTAATACCTTATAAAATTCCAGAGATTTTTATTCATTTCATTGCATTTGCACCCCACTGAACAAATGCATTACTGTTTGTAGTGGAAGTAGCTTCAATTTGATGATTTGTTTTTCTTTAAGCTCTGATAGTGAAAAATTTTTTTGGCCATGGTATAAAAAGACAAAGTTCACATACGAACAATTCCTCAAAGAAGAGCATTAAAATGAATTACAAAAAATTTTGTTACAGGAAACGTTTCACACATGAAAATATTTAATTTTATGATAACTGAGCAAATTCACATACTTGAAAATGCAAAGGCTAGCTATGAGATCTTAAGTTGATAAATTTCCCTACATTTCTTTTTATTTTGTTTTAATACAAGGCCCATCTCTGGCAATACTCAGGTCTCTTTAATTAAGATTAGGAAAGTCACAGAGTTTCTCACTGAATTCACACATTACATGCAGAATAAGGGCTTGCTTATTTTTAACTCTAAGATTCCATGATAGTAGTTTGTCAGAGGGATGACATTTTTGGATAATTTTTTAAATTGTGAGATATATCATGCATGTGAACATATTTTTAAAACACACACACACATATGAATTTAATGAATAGATTAAAGGAAACACATGAAACATGGATGAGCTTTTAGAAAAACAAAATTTTGCTAGTATCTTGAAGTCAAGAGTGCCTCAATGTGGTTAGTAACCCCTCTCACTCTCCTACAGGGGGCTGCTATTCTGATAGTTAAGATAAAACCTTTTGGTATCTTGGTTTTCTTTATAATTTCCTCATTATTCATCAATCATAAAAAGGCATAATTTAAACTTCTTGCAGTTAAAATTTATTAAGATGGGTTCACTTTGTATATATTATTTTCTGATTTGTTCGTTTTGCTCACATGTTTCTGAGACTCATTCAACCTGATGTACAAATTTGTAGTTCAAACGTTTCAATTGGTACATGGTAGCCCATTGTTTATCTGACTATGGATTATTTGCCCTTTCTATTTTGGATAATCATTTGGGTTGCTTTCAAGTTTGGTAATATTATTAACAATGCTGGCTATGATCATTCCCATATATGTATCCTGATGTAAATAGTGCATGCATTTTTCTCAGAGTGAATCATTGTGTTCCAAGGAATGCCAAAATATTTCTGATATGATTATATCAATTCATATTTATACAATCAGTGTGTGTCTTCTATTGCTCCATATTGCACCATTTGAAATTTTTTTCTAGTCTGATCATCTCATCATGAGATTTTTAGCTGCACTCTCTAATTGCTGTAGATTGCTTATTCTTTCTGCAACAATATTGCTATCATATTTCAACTTCCATTATAGATTCATTGACTGTATGAGTGTTCACATTTGTGAAGTGATTCTTTAGGTTTTCTATTCCTTTTCCTATTGTATTGTTTGTCTTCTGGGTATTGAATAATAAAAGTTCGTTTTATATCATGATTTAAAAATCAATTACAATAGTTGTAGGTTCACAGAAAAATCATGTAAAAATTACAGGTATGGGAACATATATCCCTGCTATTGTCACTTTGCATTAGTGTGGTACCTTGGTTACAATTGATGAAAGAATATTAAACTTGGGCTATTGACTATAGTTTACACTAAGTGTTTTGTTCCCCATATACCACCCTATTATTAACTCATTGTGTTAGTGTTCTACAACTATTATACCTCATCAAAGAATATGTAGCATGAAGAAGTGAAGATTTTGAGTAAGGATAACTAAAAGGGTAAATGTAAAACCCAATAGTATTGTATCATCAATATATAGCTCTACTCTTTATTTTTTATAACAGAAAACAATTAAAAAATAAAAGGCATTGTATTAGTCAGGGTTCTCTAGAGAAACAGAACCACAGAAGATATCATTAAATAGGAGAGTTATAGAAGTATCTCATGCAACCATGGGGTTGCAAGATTCTAATTTCTGTAGGGCAAGCCACAAGGCTGGCAGATTGGATGAAGGGTCTTGACTAGCTCCACAAGAGAGGCTGGCTGGCTGAAGAGAAATGAAAATTCTCTCTTCCCTTAAAAGTCTTCAATTTATTGACTCAAGCCCAACTGATTGGATTATTTCATTTGTGGAAGACACACCCTTAGTTTATTGTAGATGCAATCAGCCATAGATGCAATCAGTTGGTTGAAAATTTAATAAACTAAACTTCTGGTTTATCAACTGGCCATGAGATATCTTTTCAATAAAGGTCAGGCCAGTACTTGCCTGACCAGACAACTGGGTACCATCACCTGACCAAGTTGACATCTGAATCTAACCATCACAATCCACCTCTGTCATCTTGACAGCTATGCACTTCACCTTAAAATACACTTTAAATAGAACACAATAACAGACATATGTTTTGCCTAAAAGTACTCAACTGTTCTGTGTATAACCAGAAACCCACTGATTTCTCCAGAATAGGGTGCAAGTTCTCAAGTAACATTCACTTTTCTAAGACTTAAATACTAAAATATGAACAATACAACTATGCAATATCATAAAAAGAAAACAAGAAGGAGAAAATATTCGTAACATCACAGTCCTCATTCCTGCAACTGGCCAAATGGTTGTAGTTCATATTTATCACTACCTTCTTCTATTACCAATTCCATATTCCTTTTACTTTCAGTAGGCACTTTATTTGGGCATGGATCTTTTTCTGATGTGGTGACCAAAACCTTCATTCCTGACTTTTCTGGGCCATTGTTAGTACTGCCTGGATTGAATTGTTTAGGTTTCCATTGACTTTAATACCTGGGTATAGTAGTAGTAAGAAAAGATGCCCTAGGAGATCTTCTGTATTCCAGGAAAACTCTTCTTTTACCTCCATTATGTAGTTGCAATCCTGTTTCTTCTTGATAGTCAGGATCAATTACACCAGCTAGTTGAGTAATCCCCTTTCTTGCCTATTGATTCAGAAGAATGAGAAGCTTTAAGTGGCCAAGTGGCAGTGTTAACTTCAGGTTCAATGGAA
Source organism: Tamandua tetradactyla (assembly GCF_023851605.1). Lineage (NCBI taxonomy): Eukaryota > Metazoa > Chordata > Mammalia > Pilosa > Myrmecophagidae > Tamandua > Tamandua tetradactyla. The sequence goes on from NC_135345.1 coordinate 19,343,989, forward strand.
TCATTGTTGTGTCTCCTGGTAGGAGCATCCATCCTTTTGGAACCAAGACCTGTAGACCAGCAGAGCTTAAGGCAAACGTTTTTCTAGTGGATCACTAGGGGTGATAGTGAGTGATGTCACTTATACCTTCACCTTTTGATTCTTGGACCTGTGAATCCTAGTTATGGGAAACAGCACCATAGATTAGACAATGATTCATAGCACACACAGCCTCCTGGAGAACATCATTCCAGCCTGAAATGTATTGCCATCTAATTGGTGCCACAATTGGGTCTTCAAGAGGCAATTCCACTGTTCTATCAACCCGGCTACCTCTGAATGGTGAGGAACATGGTAAGACCAGAGAATTCCATGAGCTTGTTCCCATTCCCACACTTCATTTACCATTCAGTGGGTTCCTTGATCTGAAGCAATCTGTATGGAATACCATGATGGGGGCTAAGGCATTCTATAAATCCAAGGATGGTAGATTTGGCAGAAGCATTGCATGCAGGGAAGGCAAACCCATATCTGGACTACGCACTAAGCAGTGGTTGTAGCCAGGTTGGCCTTGGTGAGTGAATGTCTATGTTGCTGAGTCCATGCATAATCTCCATCCCTACCACTATGCCCGTTTTTATTCATGAGTCCATTGGTAATAGCAGGAGTGGCTAGGGAAAGAGAATGACTTGTATCCATAGAACAGGTGATCTTATCCACTTGATCATTAAAACCTTCCTGTACTAAAACTACCTTATGCTGAGCATTCATATGAGCCACAAATATCTTCATGTGTTTTGCCCACTCAGAAAGGTCTATGCACATACCTCTTCCTCAGACCTCTTTTTCACCAATTTTCCAATCATGCACCTAAGTCCATGACCATTCAGACAAACCATTAACAATAGTTCATGAGTCAATATACAAAAACATCTCTGGCCAATTCTTATTCCAAACAAAAGGAGCAACCAGATGCAATGCCTAAAGTTCCGCCTACTGGGTGGATTTCCCCTTACCACTGTCCTTCAGGGACATCCCAGAAAGGGGCTGTAGTGCTGCAGCTGTCCAGTTTTGGATGGTACATGCATATCATGCAGAACCATCTGTAAACCAGGCCTGAGTTTCTCTTCTTCAGTCAACTGAGGATCTCCCTGAGAGTCCCTAACTGGTTTGAGACAGAGAAGGTAATGTGGCAGAAATGCTGGTCATGAGAATTTGGGCCACTTCCTCATATAACTTTTTCAGCTGGCTGGCTGAAGAAGAAGTGAAAATTCTCTCTTCTCCCTTAAAAATCTTCAACTGATTTGGATAAAATCCAACTGATTGAATTCTCTAATTTGTGGAAGACGCAACTTTAGTTGATCATAGATGTAAGCAGCCACAGATGCAATCAACTGACTGATGATTAAGTAAACCAATCTTCTGATTTATCAACCAGCTATGAAATTTCCTTGATGTAATGGTTAGGCCAGTGTTTGCTTGACAAGACAACTGGGCAAAGTCACCTGGCAAGTTGACACCTGAATCTAACATCACAGGTATATATCCTGGTAATGCACCTGCATAATTTAAAATGGAAAGTAGGACAAAGACAACACAAAGAAGGGAAATGGATCTTCACTTCTTCAAACTTCTTCAATCCATTCTCTCCTTTCCTTTCAAATTGGAGTACTCGCTTTAGCAACTCTTGTAGGGTGAGTCTTTGTTGATGCACTCTTTCAGTTTCTGTTTGTTCGTATGTTAAATTCTCCCTCATTTTTGAAGGACAGTTTTGCCAGCAAAAGAATTTGGGGCTGGCAGTTTTTTCTCTTTCAGCACCTTAAATATATTGTACCACTGCCTTCCAGCCTCCATGGTTTCTGATAAGAAACCGACACTTAGTCTTATTGAAGAACACTTATATGTGACAAATTACTTTTCTCTTGCTGCTTTCAGAATTCTCTCTTTAAATTTGGCATTTGACATTCTGATTAGCATGTGTCTCAGAATAGATCTGTTAGGATTTATTCTGTTTGGGGTACATTGTTCTCCTGACTGTATGATTTGGATCGTCCTGTCTTCTATTTCACTGATTCTTTCTTTTTGTTGTTCAAATCTGCTCTGTTACACCTCCAATATATTTTAATCTCTATTATTGTGCCTTTTATCCCATAATTTCTGTTATGATTCTTTTTATACTTTCAGTTTCTTCTTCAGGCTTGCATTATTTTCTTAATATCCTTTATCTCTTTACATATATTTTCCTTCATCTCCTTGAATTAATTTAGAGGATTTATTTGAACTTCTTTGATTAGCTGTACCTAATTCTGTATCTCCTCTGAAGTTTTCATGACTAAGCCATATTTTTCTACTCCTTAGTATAGCTTGTAATATTTTGTTGATATCTGGACATCTGATAATCTTGATAAGTTAAATCTGAAAGTCATTTTCTTCCTCTTATCTAGTGTTTCATTATTAATGTCTTTATTTTAAAGCTCTTTGGTAATGCTTTGGTCCAACTTAACCACCTGTAGCTAACTTATGTTTAATCATTCAGATTTTTTTAGCTTTTCTTCATCTTATTGTTGCCTTGGATATGTGGTACAATTTTAAAGATGATACTTTCTGTGCAATTCACTTCTAGGAGAAATCTTCCTTTCCTCTGCTCTTTTTCTGAGAACCTTAATCAGTTCTGTTTGTTTTTGTGCAGAATTTCCTCCCTAAATCCTCTGATTTGTTTCAATTCTCCCCCTCACTCAGTGCCCTTTTCCTTATACTTTTCAGTTCAGGGAGTCTCCTTTTATACAGCAGTTTTATTTAGTTCCCTCACCCCTTTTTTTCCTGTGAAACTTTTCTGCTTCCATTTTCTTCCACATTCAGGAATCCTACCCTGGAGAACCAGGCTGGGTCAATCCAGAAAAGGTGGATTACTTCAGAAAAGTCTGTTTTGTATTTAGATGGTTTAGAGAAAAGAAACTGGATTTAGTAACCACGCTTTTTGTCAGCAGTTCTACTGGGGTCTCCCACTACCCACTGGGGGTCATTGTGTGGGTTTCTAGTGCACTGCTCTGAGTGGCTCTGCACTCTGTGTCCACAGCAGAAGGTTCTGGGCCATATTGCCTCTGCAGGACTCCCAAGCTGTGTGGGACTGAGTGAGGGGTGGAGCACAGGCAGCAGTTCTGGGACGGAAATTTCCTACTTGCTCTTGTAGCTTATTCTTCCTTTACTTTGATTCAGCACTTGTGGGGTCCTTCTCCAATTTCTATAATCCACTAAAGTTCTAAACAAGTGGGATGGTCCTTTCATCAGCTGATTCTGAGAGAAGTTTTTTCAGGGGCTGTCTTATGTCACCACGGTGTTCTCTCTCTATCACAAGTCTTAATTTTTCCACATTCCATGTTTTTTTCTGCAGAAAAAAAAATCATAGGTTTGCTTCTGAACTTTATAACATGTCCCTTTAAAATTCTGTGCCAACTCCCCATCCTATTGCTGAAGGTCCTCTGCAGTACTATAACAACCTTATTTTTAGAGTCTGAAATTATTTTCTATGAGTTTCCTACAAAAAATACTTTATTTTTAGAATGTTTGAAGTCTCACCAATTCCAACACTTTAAGTCCTCATCTATGAAAGTCATCTAATGTATCAAGACATATCACAACTGTGGCCTCTTCCAGACTGCTATTCTTGATGATCATCTAGAAAAGAATTTTTTTTATTATTTCCACATTTTTGCCATTTTTTGGGGGAAGAGCAGTAAAGAAAACACTTATATTTTATAACTATCCATTAAAAGCCAGACAAGTATTATTTAGCTATTTAAAATTTTTTTATGTAATAATGAAGTAGCAAGTGTAAGGACACTTAATAGATCATAATAGCTTGGATCCAGTAGGTAACTTGACCAAAAAGACACTGACCATAATTATGTAAAATCTAAAATTCAAGCTTTCTGCCTGACACCAATACTTTTGCCTTTTCTGCCACTCTTTCTGGCCACGGAGCATCTCATTATGCCTTTCAATATACTTATTTACATGCAGAGATCAAAGCAAGGGCATTGCCACTTGAATGCCTGATTTTGAAATCTAGTTTATCAACTTTCTTTCCATTTAACCTAGAGCAAAATGATAAAACTCTCCTGGCTTTAGTTTCTTTATCTTTAAAATGGGGATAAAAAGAGCAATCATTTTTTTAAATGATTAAGTAAATGCAAAGTGCTTAAACATTACACAGCTCAGAGTAAGTCCTTAATAGATGTTAACAATTTTTATGATTTATGATCCTGATAAGTTAATTTTAAGCACCTTAAGAATAGATACTATATTATACTTATTTTTATATTCTGTCCAAGAAACCTAGCACAATTCTTAATTAAATATTTAGCAATGTAAAATGGGGGACAGCTGGGATCTAGCAACCAATTAAACTGTACCTTAGAGATAAAAGTTGATAAGAACATGTCCATTATCTGGATATATACAATACATTAGTCATTACTTAAATTTTTAAGAAATCATCTTCTTGGCTATTGAATAATGCAGTGTTTTTAGAGAATACAGGACATTAAATGCTAAGGAAACTTAAGATTTCACCAAAGCCAAGATCATTTATTTGGAAACAAATGAAAATTAAACTGTTGTTTTTTTCTTGTATGCCTTAATTACTCCAAGATTATCAATCTTTCAAAGATCCAATTCAATATATTTCAGCAACATTCACTCTCAAGGACTCACAAAAACATCTCAAACTCGGCTACCCTTCTTTCTATGAGTAGACTTCATACCTAGACTAGATCTCACAGTCCATTGGGAAGCAGCCCTGACTTAGCTGCTACTGTAACACAGATTGCATCTTTGTTCATTTTAGCTTGACTTCACAGTTTCTAGATGATTCTGGGTGTCTCTTTGGCTGGTGTTTCTTGTATCACCTGTTAAATTCCTTCATTTCCTATGACACTGTACTTCTGGGCTCCACCCAGGGAGTTTATATCTAAAGCCTTCTTGGCTGGTAAACAAGAATCAAGGGAGAGAACTATAACTAACAAGACCTTACCAGCCTGGGCAAGGAGGAACTGCCTAACTCACTGGAGTATCTCTCCTGATAAGTTTTCAACAAAACCAAATTATATAAAAATCTATTCCAAAAACACATCAGTGCTTCTATTTCATATTTATATCAATACAAATATTAAAGGATATATCAAGAACGTATCAAAGACACAGAGCTTAAAATGAAGTTAAGTGATCATATCTGGAGACAAAGTCTCTGAATTCAAATATGGTTCTATCACTAGTTGCGAGAACTTGGGCAAGTTACTTGGCTTCTCTTTTATTCTTTTCTTTATCTGTAAGATGGGTTTATCATAGTACCTAGAACATAAGGTTGCAATAAACATGAAATGAGTCAATGCATGTATGCCACATAGAACAGGCACTCAATAAATGGTAGTTATCAATTTCAACAAATTTTCTTCTTGAAGGAAAACTTTGAAGATATGGACGTTATGTTTATTAGCTTCAGACCAGGCCAACTTTTCCTTTTCAGCAAAGACTACAACTTTTCAAAATAGTTCACTAATATGAACTCATTCAGGGCACAAGGGTGGGTTCTCTAAAAGGGCAAAGAAACAGCACCCTTTTTCCCCAACAAAGTTTTAAGCCAATTGTAAAGTAATACAAAGCCACTGGTCTGCTCATAGAGGTAATGCATCCCAAATTCCTCATCCCTAGGATTTACTTTGGAATAACACCCTCAAGGGAAAGAATATATCTGCCGGGCAGACCCAATTTCCAGGTTGATGCTTTCCACTAGTCTTGGGGGGGAGGGAAGAAGCATGAAACCAAAGCCTTCACCCCCACACACTTTATACTCAGAGACTTTGGCAGATTCATTTACCCCATTAAGAAATATGTACCGATCACTGAAACTCTTTATCAAGTCCAATATGATCAGCTCAGTTAAGGCTTGGGGTATTCACAGGATGTCTTATATTAAGGAGTAAAGAGCACTAGACAAAGTCTTCTTGGCTTATATCAGTGGCCATGTAGGTGCATCCTAATGAACCTCTCTGCTGGTATTTTCACAAATTCTTTTTTTATTTTTAGACACCAAACAGATGCTTTGGGGAAATCTTTGTCATTAACTAATTCTGATTTCTTAATAAATGAGCATTCTTTATATTCTTTTGTTAAATCTGGAACACTAATAAAATCAACAACCACAGCATCAACTAAACCAAAGCTTTATTGCAATAGCAAGGTGAATTTCATTGAAAATAATTAAACATTTTCTATACCCATGGATTATATTTGTCTACTGAAAAATTTAAAGCAAAATGGTTTCTTTAACTAATGGGCTAAAAAACATTTGAAATATTCTTGATCATGAACTGTGATGCCTTGTTCACTGATGGAAAAAGAGACTCTAGAAACATGTTTCCTTAGGGTGAATTCTGTCTCTACTCATTATTACTTTTGTGAACTACAGAAGATTATTTAATTTTTTCAAACCTGGCTTCTCATATATATAAAATGGTGGTAATAGTGCCTACCTTAAATGACTGATGGGTGGCTCTAGTGAGTAAATAAATATTTCAAAATAGAAAAGGGCCTAGTGTACAATGTGTTTAAATCAGTGTTTATCACTGCTCTCAACACTGTTTTAGCCTTCCTTTGTAGCCTCTGTGGTGACTTCCAAATAGCAGACATTTAAAAACTAATGGACAGCTCTATGAACCAAATACTGCAGCATCATATTTCAAGGAATTCTTTTACACATATGTATTAGATAAAAGTCTGTAACTGAGAAAATCTCAATAAATGTAGGCAACCATCAACCCAATTTCACTTAGGTAGAGAAGAAATTGCTAAACAAAAATGGTAACAAAACCCTGCAAGGAACCATTTGAAATGTTAGAATTCATTTATCAAAAACATATTGAGAAGCATTTAATAGTGCTTATGACAAATGTACTAAATGGGTACAGTCATCGTAGACATCTTAGTTTCAGAAAGATCCACCCCTTTATGGATGCCTGAACTTCCTTTGGAAAACAATCTCAATGCAATCACCATTTGTAAAGTGAAAAGTGATATGTCATGTAAGACAGTGGGAAAAGATGCCAACTTCGTGCTGGAAACTGCAGAAAGCACTTTAGATATTGAATGTTACTTAATCTTCACCACCTATCTGTGAAATCAGTATAATTACCCCCTTTTTCTATAGATGAGGAAATAGACACTCAAGGGATTACATGAATTTTCAAGATCGCACAATTAGGAAGTGAAAGAGCTGGAACTGGCACCCACATTTATTTAACTCCAAATATCTTACTGTTAGCAACGTTGAATGGAAGATATGGAGAGAGATGGAAAGGGAAGAAGGTTGCTGCAAATCAAAATAAATTTCCTGCTCCAGATATAACAGTGCCTAAACACGTAAGGACATTTTACTAAACATGGAAATGACATGTTTAGGAAAGTAAAGAAAAACAAATGAAAATTCATGGACATTTATATATGTTATTTTAAAATGTTTACTATAACTCCTTGAGAAATGTCATCAGCTGGAATTTAAAATATGAACACACCTGGGAATTCACATGAAGATTAATACATAATAATTTGAATTCTGCTGAGTGATATATACTCCCTTAAACTCATCCTGCTTTAATAACTTAAAACGAATATGGCTGGCATCTAGACTGCTACCTGACAAACCACAGCACTGATGTGCTCTGAAGTTTGCTAGGCAGGTGAGCTTGTGCTGCCAAAAATGCTTTTAAAAGACAAGGATGAAAAGAAAGTGTGGTTGAATAGATTACATCAAATACATAATTTCTAGATGAAGTTACACAAGTTGCATAAATATTTTAATAGTGTGCCCACATTCTGCAAGGTGTGTGGGGAGAAAGCAGTCAAGCTCCATAACAAAAAACCTCCTTGCAGAAAGACTCTTATTCTCTATTCACACTAACCATGATATTAAATTCCCACAGAAGAGATTTTTAAATTCCTCTTACTCATAATCTCATTATTGCCCCTTTGACAAACACTATGCTGGTTCCAAACAAGTCTCCTTTCAGAAAACTTCCTAGAAAAATGGTACGGTGGAAAGTCTCTGTGGCAACTCCCATGTGACCCACCTTCTGGCAGTCACACACTTGCATAATCCTCTTTCCTTGAGAATAGGTATGACCTGTGACAAAGGTGAGGAGATAGGTGTGGTTACACATGCATTATTACATTGCATAAATTGCAAACATCCATGGTGCTGAGACTTCCTCCCTTGCTGGCTTTGAGGAAGCAAGCAGCCTTTTTGGGAAGACTCAGTTGGCAAGAATGCAGGGAAGCCTCTGGATGGCAACAGCATGAAACTGAGTCCTGCATTCTAACAATCTGCTAGGAACTGAATACAGCTCACAACCACACGAGCTCAGAAGTAGATTGTGCTCCAATCAAACTTCAGATGGTACTGTGGCCTCGTTAGTATATTGGTTGCTTTTTGTAAAAAACCAAATAGAAGAACCTACTAAACCATGCCCAGATTCCTGACTCTCAGAAATTGTGTGATAATCAATATAGTGCTGTGTTTATGCTAAGGTTGAGGGAATAGTGTTATGCAGCCATAGATAACTAAACCTATTGCATATGTGTATGCTTCTGATTTTTGATTAATAGTTCTTAATTGAGCACCTAACATATGCCAAGCATTATCCTTGAATGATTGTTACTGGATTCAAGGATATTTATCATACTTTTGGAAAAGGCTAGATATGTGTAACTCGAGGAACAAAGCACAATAGCTATATCAAAAGGTTATTGTAATGAACGAATGAGATTATGTGGATAGAAACACTGAACAGCAGTATGTATGACACATAATAGTTATTAAAGTATTTAACAAACATGATTTTGTGTAAAATTAAGTGTTGTGATGACTAGATCTCTAAGCAAAGGATTCGGAAAGAGAGATTGTTGTCAGATGGGAAGATATAAAAGTTCTCATGCAAGGAGTGAGTCCTGAGCCATCTTTACTTGGAAAAAGTGATAGTGTATAGTAAATAAATTTGTGAGATCTGGAGTCACAGAAGGCCTGCTTTTGAATCCTGCCTCTATCACCTACTTTTTAGTTATGTGAGCTAGGATAAGTATCTTATCTCTTTTTCCCCAGTTGCCTAATCTAAATTTAGAATCATCACACTATCAATCTCATAATGTTTTATGAGGAGTAAGTGAAATAATGAATATGTGAAGGTTTTCGTGCAAATCTGGGTATGTGTATACAATAGAGATTAGAACTTACAATCAGTGGGAGTAACAGCAATTTAGTAATTAATAAGAGTAAGAGAAGATGAATAACAATAAATGTAGAAGTAATAGTTTCTATATGGTGAAGGAGAAAAGAAAGATAATTGATTTTTAATTACTTGAAAGACTATACCCAAAGCCAGAAGTAATTCCACTAATTTACACATAGTGTTTTTGAATCATTGTAATTAAAATATAATTTATTGTCTTTTAAAGTTTGCCAAAAATTCAACATAACTAGAAAATATTCAGTTGAGAATTAGGTCATCTGACCTAAAATATTAGAGCTATGAATTATATTTGTAAGTTCAGTTGTAGCATTCAGCTGTTGCTGCTGCCAGGTACAATTCTTCTTAAGAAATCAAATGTCAATTCATTAGTTATTATTGGTTATTCTCAAATGTGCTCAGGAAATCTGTTGCCAAGTAACTCTTAGTGTTCTGCTGTGTTGTATACTCTAATGAATTTCATTTTGCTTCTTAACCAAAATAGTTAATTAATTTAAATTAGTTACTAGATTGTTTAAAAATAACACAGTACTTTAATACTTTATAAAACATGTCCAGACTTATAATAAGGAGCTTGTTATTTGAAGTAGCCATTCAAAGGATCATAGACCACAAGCTTCCATGAAAGCTTCCTTCAAAGGATTCAAATTATTATCCAAATGGAAAAAAAAATAACAGAACAAAACTCAACTTAGTTATTAGTCATATTATTTGTTACCCAACTTGGACATTTGTGGAAGTGAACAAGGTGAAGTTCAGATGAAATGCTTGAGTCTACAAACAGAAGCTGTAACTGGCAAGTAAACTAGATGTATGATCATCTTCCTGAATGCTCAATATTAATGATTATTATTTTCAGTTTCATAGTTGGCCCTCAATGATCATTCATTGATATTAAACTGCCTCATAGATATATATTCATTGATATTAAACTGCCTCATAGATATATGTGCTAGAATTATGGAATTATGATGGCTAGAGAATTTCTTGCTTATTATTATTATTCACAATAATAATGCTATATGTCAGTCCTTTATAGGCAATAGTTTTGAAGAATACTCTACATGAAATTGTGGTGTGCATGACAATGGGCTTATCACCCAGATGTCATCCACTCAGTACACGGTCTCATTCTTCTATGTTCCAGGCACTATTGTAGGGTGATGTGCCAGCATTGGGTAAGACAGATGAGGACCCTCCTCACTGAAGTTTGCATTCCAATAAAACGTAGAAAACAATTTCACTACAACAAAGCTAACCACTTAAATCAAATATTGAACCGTATATCCAAGACGTATCAATGTCCTATGTTAGCCAACTGAGCTAAACAACTGATTGCTTTGCCGGTTATTATAACTAACTTAAAGATCAAGAAATTTGTCCTCAAACTCACAATACTGAGTTGCCACTTTTGTCATAACATAACAGATAAAGAAACATGTTAAGGTGGAGCTAATTTGAGTATTAAGATTGAAAAGTATCTCAGATATTGTGGAAGAGACTGACAAGTGGTTATCAAAATCCATATGCTAATTTTCTTTTTTTTAATTTTTATTAATTAAAAAAAATTACAGGAAACACAAACATTCCCAACACATACACTTAGGCACACAGAGAAACTACAAGTCCAGCCTCTAATTGAGATAAATTTGCCATGTCACAGGAAATCTAGTCAATGTAATATGAATAGAAGTGATGGATACCATTCCCAGATCTGGTTAATAAAAATTTCCCATGTGATAACATACCACATGTCTTCTCCGTTCCAGCTGAAATTGAAATAACTCCACTAACATGGATCACTAAATGACTGCATGGAAAGGCCATCTTACCAACTTCTTCACTTGTCCTATACTTTCATGTAACTGAGAAACTGACTTGTATTATGTTTGAGACATAAACATGTACGTGTCTATTTGTTATAGCAATCTGACTATGTTAAATAAAACATCTACTGTAAATGCCCTGAAATTTATAGCCACTTGCCCTACTGCTTAGAATCCTTCAAAGTCCAGTTTGCAAAGAACCAATGCCACTCAATTGTGGTACAAAGTGAAAAGTGGTGGTCATTATAATAACCCCCTCTAATTGTAGACAATGAAATATAGGCTCAGAGAGGTCACGAAAGTTGCATAAAATCACATGATTAATTAGAGATGAAGTTGGACATCGATATCAGGGCATCTGTCTACCATAGTAGTTGAGAGAATATCACACTAAGGGAAAGTGAAATCTATTGTCTAAACTTCTAGATGATGTCTCAGTTTAAAATATGTTGGGGACTTACATTTGACCGAGATGACAGTATAAGATGTTCCAAGGTGCCATTCCCAAATAGAACTGTGAAGAACTACCAAATACTAGTAGAGCTATCTTCCTCAAAACTCTGTAAAACAGGTAAAGGGTTGCAGTAACTCAGCAAACAGTGAACAAAGAAAATTCAACTTTAAACATGGTAGGAGAAGCTCCTGTTGCCTTTGCTGACCCCTACCCTACCTCCTCTGTGCCCCAGGGTAGAGCCAGCCTGTGCTACCATTGTGGTTCCCTGGTCCTGTTATGCAAGGAACAGAGAAAACCTATGTGCATATGCTGTGGTGCCTATAAGACAGTGCAGCCTGAAAGATGGAACCAGAAACCTCTTCTCTGGTTCCCCCCCCAAAATTTTCCTTGAAGTCAGAAGGAATCTGCAGATAGCTAAAGTAGGGTCAGAAACAATTAAGTCAAATGATCAGGGCAATTGATTACCAGCACTAGGACATAAAACAGAGCAGCTGGAAGGGGAGAAAAGTCTATTTCATAGGAGTAGAGGGGACATTCAGATTCTTATAAACAGGGGAATTCCTAAGGTCACGAGCAAGCATAAGCTCAATATGAATACAAAAAAGACAGAGAAAATCCTACACTTCACTTTCTCTTTAGGCTCACCTTCTTGACAGGACAGCTAACCTCTGGCAGAGAGCTCCAGCACATACAGAGCCAATTTGCAAAGACTGTGAAAGTGTTTGCAATGGACTATTTGCTTTCATTAACTTCTGATATTGAAGGATATCACTGTCATATCACCAGCTTGATACAAATGAAAGGAACTGACAGTTCATTAACTAAACCCAGAGTTAGCACATTAAGATATTAAAATGTATAGCAAGTGACAAAAGATTAAAAGACATATAGAAACAAAATTAAAAAATCAGAAATCATCAATGAGGAGCTATGATCAACTGAAATGTATTCCATGTATGCAAAGGTGGTTCAAAATGAGAAAATAAATTAATTTAATACACCAAGTTAAAAGAAGGACAAAAAAACATGTCATCTCAATTGATGCAGAAAAAGCATTTGACAAAATTCAGTATTGCTTCTTTTAATTTCACTTAGAAATCAAAGAATAGAAGAAAATTTCCTCAATATGTTAAAAAAAACATATATGACAACTCCATAGCTAACATCATACTGAATGGAGAAAGACTGAAGTCTCTCCCTGAAGGTCAGGAATGAAAGCAAGATATCCACTGACACCACTGTTATACAAAATTGCCCTAGAAATTCTAGCCAGAATAATCAGGCAGTAAAAGAAAGGAAAGACACTCAAATTGTAAAGGAAGAAGTAAAACTTTCCATTTTGCAGATGACATAATTTTATATATAGGAAGTCTTGAAAAAATCCACAACTATTATATCTAATAAATAAATTCAGTGAAATGTGTGGGTACAACATCAACACACAAAAATCAATAGTGCTTCTAAGCACTAATAATGATCATTCTGAAGAGGAAATCAAGGAAAAAATCCACTCAAGTAGCAACTAAAAGAATTATATATCTAAGAATAAATTTTACTAAGGATGTAAAGGATCTGTATACAGAAAACACCAAAACATTGCTAAAAGAAATTAAAGAAGCTTAAATAAATGGGAGGACATCCTGTGTTCATGTACAAAAACCAGATGTTTTCAAGATATCAATCTTACCCAAAGTACAGATTCAACACAACTGTACTCAAAATTCCAATAGCCTTCTTTGCAGAAATGTAAAAGTCAGTCATTGCAAATACATGGAAGAGTAAGGAGTCCCTAAAAGCCAAAACTATCACTAAAAAGAACAAAGAAGACACACTACCCAATTTTAAAATGTTTCACAAACCTTCTGTGATCAAAACAGCATAGTATTAGCACAAGAATATATATGGGATAATGGAATCAAATTGAAAAATACAAATGGCCATTTAGTGAATGAAAAAATACTTAACATCAATAACCTTAGGGAAATGTAAACCAAAACATGAGATACCATTGCAAATCCTCTGGAATGTCTACCTTAAAAATGGAAAATAAAAAATGTTAGGGAGGATTATGGAAATAAGAGTGCTTGTTCATTGTTAGTGTGCATGTAAGATGGTTTAGCCACTACAGAAAACTGGTTGGCAGCTCCTCAGAAAGTTAAGCATAGAATTACCTTATGATCCAATAATCCCGCTTCTTGGTATTCACCCAAATAATTGGAAGCAGGGACTTGAAGAAATATTTTTATATTGATGGGCATAGGACCATTATTCATAATTGCCAAAAGATGGAAGCAAGGCAAGTGTCTATGAACAGATAAATGAACAAACATGATGCAGTATATACATTCAGTGGAATAATATTCAGCCACAGAAAGGAAAGTAGCACTGATATATGCAACATCTTGATTGAAGATATTATGTTGAATGAAATAAGTCAGACTCAATAGAATGAAATTGAAGATCTCATTTACATGAAATAATATGAATAATCAAATTCATAGTGTCAAAACAAGAATATAGGTTACCAGAGTGTTGGGGTCGTGGTGAGGAATGGGGAGTTCATGCATATGTGGTAAAGAACTTTTTGGGGGGTGATAGAAAATTGTTAAATTCAAAAGTATAAAGTATTTTCAAAAGAAAAGTATAAAATTCAAAAAAATTCATAGGATTGTTCAACACAACAGACCCTAAAATAGACTATGAACTATACAGTTAAGGATGTAATTATAATAACAGTGTTTCTTCAATTGTAATAGTGACCACACTTATGCAAAGTGTTGACAGGGAAAATTGTGTGTGAAGGGAGCATATGGGAGTTCTATTTTCTGCATGATTTCTTTGAAACTTTGCAAATTTTATAATAAAAATATTAAATTAATTAAAAATTTTGTTGGCTGCTGCAATATTATCTATTTTGTATTCAAGAATCTTAAGTTTTTTGCTTCTTTTTTTGGTCAAGTGTGGGAATTAAGTCATGTTCTACCAAAATTAAACTCCTATTTCAACAAGACGTAAAAGAAATAATTGGGGAAGAGGTGCAGTTGCTTAGCAAAGTCTAAGGTTAGTTTTACTATTTAAGATTGTTATTTGTAGCAATAGAAAGTTGACTTCTGTTGTAGCATTTGAAACTAGATACAATATTAGATATAAATTTAGTATTAAATATAAATTTAGTAGGATGGAACAAAATAAATATTCAGTATAATTGTTACTTGGCATTATTATTATTATTATTATGCCAATGTTTTTTATTAGAGGAGTTGTAGGTTTACAGACAATCCAAGCATGAAATATATAAAATACAGAGTTCCCATATAACCCCTTATTATTGATACCTTGCTTTAGTGTGGCATGTTTGTTACCTCTCCATCATTTACAATAGGGTTCATCATTTGTGTTGTACAGTCTTGTGTTCGTTTTTAATTTTTATTATATGTATATATACATACATACATACATATATACATATACGTATGAAACTTAAAATCCCCTTTTAACCACATTCACATATATAATCCAGTTGTGTTAGTTACACTCACAGTGTTATGCTACCTTCATTATCATCTATTACCAAAGCTTTATAATCAACCCAAATAGAAAAGCTCTGTATTCCCAATTACCTACCCTCAACCTGGTCCTTGGTAACCTATACTCCAGATTCTGACACTATGACTTTGCTTATTCTAATTATTTCATCTCAGTGACATAATATCATACTGTCCTTTTGTGTCTGCCTTATTTCACTCAACAAAATGTCTTCACGTTTCATCCATGCTGTTGCATGAATCATAACCTTATTCCTTTTTTTGCATGGGCAGGCACTGGGAATCGAACCTGGGTCGCGGGCATGGCAGACAAGAACTCTACCTACTGAACCACCATGGCCCGCCCACCTCATTTCTTTTTAATGTTGAATAATATTCCATCGTATCTGTATACCATATTTTATTTATCCATTCATTGGTTGAAGGACACTTGGATTTCTTCTATCTTTTGGCAATTATGAATAATGCCACTTTGAACATTAGCTATGCAAATATCTGTTCAAGTCCCTGCTTTGAATTCTTTTGGATATATATACATAGAAGTGGGATTGCTGGGTCATATGATAATTCTATACTTAAATTTCTAAGGAACTTCCAAACTGCCTTCCACAGTTTGGAAGATCCTTAGAAACATTCCAATGTTCCTTAGAAATATTCCAACAGAATGTACTAGTTTACATTCCCACCAGCAATGAAGGAGTGTTCCTACTGTCATATATCCTCTCCAATACTTTTTAATTTTCTATTAATTTTAATAGTAGCCATTCTAATGGGTTTGAAATGATATCTCATTGTGATTTTTATTTGAATTTCCTTAATACCTAATGATGTTGAGCATCTATCCATGGATTTTTTGGTAATTTCTACATCTTCTTTGAAGGAATGCCTATTCAAATTATTTGTCAATTTTTAAATTGGGTTATTTGTCTTTTTATTGTTAAATTGTAAGATTTCTTTATATATTCTGTACATTAAAACCTTACCAGATACGTGGCTTCCAAATATTTCTCCTACTGAGTAAGTTGCCTTTTAAACTTTACAGTAAAGCCTTTTGATGCCCAAAAGTTTTTAATTTGAGGTCTCATTTACTTTTTCTTTTGTTACTTGTGCTTTGGGTATAAATTCAAAGAAACCATTGCCCAACACAAGGTCTGGAAGATGCTTCCTTACATTTTCTTCTAGAAGTTTTATAGTTATGGTTGCTTTTTTAGGTCTTTGTTCCATTTTGAGTTCATTTTTGTTTGTGGTGTTACCTAGGGGTCCCCCTTCATTTTTTTGCATATGGATATCCAGTAATCTCAGAACCATTTGTTGAAGAAACTATTCTCTCAAAATTGAGTGGAATTGGCAGCCTGGTCAAAAATCCATTGGCCATAGATGTGAAGGTTTGTTTCTGAACTCTCCATTTGATTCCACATTGTTATGCTATTTTATAGGAAATATAGGGTAGTGTTTAAGAGAGCACACTTCACTATCAAACCACCAGGGTTCAAATCATGGCTTTACCACTAACTCTCTATCATTAAACAAGTTATATGTCTTCTGTGATGTAGCTCCCTCAACTGAAACATGGAGACACAGAGAAGTACCACATACATAAATTAAGAGAGAATTGACTAATACTGTATGCAAGGTGCTTATAACACTTATAACAATACCTTATAACATACCTGTTACATAGCAATAACTCAATAAATAGTTGATATTATTATCAAAGTGTCCTGAATAAGTTTTTTTTTTCTATAAATTATCTGGGGTAATGGACAATCAATTATAATCTTTGTCATATATCTTCTTTTATATTGCCCTTATAATATTCAATTTATTTTATTTTAAACACTTTTATTGTGAAATCTTCACATACATATAGTCTGTCCACAGGGCTCACAATATCATCACATAGTTGTGTATTCATCATTATGATCATTTTTAGAACATTTGCATCACTTGAGAAAAATAAACAAAAAGAAAAAATAAAAAACTCATACATCCCATAGCCCTTGCCCCTCCCTCTCATTGACCACTAGTATTTCAATATCTCTAATTATTTTTATCCCTTAACCCCCTATTATTTATCTGTTTATTTTTCCATATTTTTTTACTCATCTGCCCAGACCCTGGATAAAAGGAGCATCAAACAAGGTTTTCGAGTCACAAGATCACATTGAAAAGCTATGTAGTTATACAATCATCTTCAAGAATCAAGGCTACTGGAACACAGTTCAGAAGTTTCAGGTACTTCCCTGTAGCCACTCCAATGTACCATAAACCAAAATGGATATCTACGTAATGCATAAGAATAACCTCCAAGATAACCTCTCAATTCTGTTGAAATTTCTCAGCTGCTGGAGCTTTATTGTGTCTCATTTCTCTCATCCCCCTTTTGGTCAAGAAGGCTTTCTCAATCCCATGATGCTTATCCCAGAAGTCCTGTCCCATGTTGCCAAGGAGATTTACACCCCTGAGAGGCATAGAGGGGAGGGCAGGGAGTTCACCTACCAAATTGTCTTAGGGAAAAAGGCCACATATTGGAAAAAAAGATGTTCTCTAGGGGTGACTCTTAGGCATAATTGTGAGTAAGCTTAGCTTCTCCTTGCAGGAATGATCTTCATGGGGTAATACCCAATATTGAGGGCTTGAATATGTTGTCTATTGAATATGTTGTCCCTATTGTTTGCAAGAATATCAGAAATTCCCTAGATGGGGAACTTTAATATTTGCTCCTTTCTCCTCAGTTCCCCAAGAGGACTTTGTATATACATTTTTCATTCTCTGTCCAAATTACTCTGGGGTGTATCAGGGCATCACATTGACCTGTAAAAACCAACAAGATATCAAGTCCTATTCAAGATTCCATGTACTTATGGTGTTTGAATAAATTGACCATACCAGTTAAATTAGATAATGCTCTATTCAAAACATAAATTTTTCATCAAATAAACATCTTTTCCTTTTGTCTCACACAGAAATTGAAGTTTTAAAACATGGACAGCATCATCCTTTACCCTATATTCTTATTTATCTTAGCCCTATCCAGATCACTTTCATTCATATCTCTAGTTGAAGTCTGATCACTTTTTCAACTTTTTTAAGTTGCTGTATGGGATATGCTGACTTTCATAGCTTCAGAGCTCTAATTCTGAGTCTCAAGTGTCACATAAATACCTGAAGTTTCAGGGAACAACCAAGTTATACACAAATAGCTCAGTATCTCAGGATTTAGAAATAGCAGTTACGACTCCAGAATAGATGTGACTGCTGAGAGAGCATACAATATTTGTCATAAATCTTGTAGCCCAGAAAGACAATCAAACAAACAAAAGTATTAAAATCTATAAATGATTTAAAAGTTTTGTGGTTTGTTATTAAAATGGCTAGACCTAAATCCAAGAAATGTGTGTTCTATTTAGAATATTCTCACCAGGGGTGAAAAGCATACTTGACGGCCTGAAGAAGACTTACAGTTTGGAGTATTTAAAGCTCATATTGAAAATCCATGCTTCCAGTTCCCCACTGAATCTATGAAGGCAGGGATGACTGCCATCTCCTTTGTCATAGTATGTCAAATGAGTGACATATGTCTACCTCGCTTTGGGAGCACATAAATAGATGTTGGAGAAATGAATGAATTCGTTGCAATGAGCAGGTTGTTAAATCTATGCAGACCTTCATTTCCTCATCCAAAAAATGGGAAGAGGAGCCCCCAGTCTTTAACATATTGTGTAGGCTGACCTGGATAAATTATGTAAACACCTGGATCTGGTAGGGATTAGAAAAATGTTTGGCTGTTAAAACTCTACACCAGATATGGTATGTATAAAACTTTATAATTACTTAAGTCACACAGTTACATCACAAGATTGGTATTTCTCTTAGCTAAAGTTCTTTTTGTTTGCTGAGAACAAGAATCAATTAGAGCTAACCTAGGGATAAAGGTAGGATTTATTACAGGAATGCAGACATGGCTCATGGAACCCAAGGGCAGAAACATGCAAAAATTTGGAACTGGGACACAGAAAACCATATAGAAGCAGAGCAACCTCTATGCCAGTCTCTCTGGCTCTCTCAAAATCATTTCTTATTTAGTATCTGTCTGATTCTTTTTTGTCTTCAGATGGTTTTCTCTGCTTTACCATGTCAGTCCAAAGTCAAACCAGACAGGATTTGCTAACTTAGTCTAAACCCAAACCTGACAGGAATAGAAGTGGGTTGGCCTAGCTTGAGACTGTGATCCAATAAACTGGTCCCACTGAAGGAAGGTCAAATGTAACAACAGGTTCCAGAACTTCACACCTAATGTTGGGAGAGGTAACTTGGATAGTTATAGAATAAATGATATCATTATGAGCTAAAGATAACTCCATAACTATTTAGTATGCTATAATTATATTCATTTGAAAATAAGAAAACTGAGGGTCAGGGAGTTTAAGTAACTTACTCAAAGTCACACAGTGTAGGAGCCAAGGGTTAAAACAAGACCTGCAGAATTTGTTGGGAGCAGCTGGTGTTAAAGTGGCGGCAAAAAATTGAGGAGACAGTTATTTGCTTAATGGAGAAACAGTCTGGGAGAGAGAGAATGTTTGTTTTGTTTTAGCCCCAGGTTCTTTGTGGTCATCTTAAGTAAGCGCTCTGTATTCTTACCAGGTGCATGGGTACTCTTTGTCACGTGAACCCTGCAGTATATAAGCAGGAACCAGTTAAGAATAAAATTGTCTGATGTCTCTGATCTGTTATCACTGACCTTCAGACCCCCTGAACCCATCTGTGTCTGTCTTTCATTCTGTCGTTCATTCTTTCTTTCATTCTTTCTTTCTCATCATTCCTTAATATCCTTCGAGCTCCATTTCATAGGAAGCAACAAAACAGTGAGTGTAAAAACTAGAATTTAAGCCTATCTGTCTGACTCAATGATTTGTGCTTTTCTCTGTGACATTGTCTCCCATTAGCTAGGAATGGGAATTATGGTCTCTTAAATATTTTATATTAATCTCTAAGGTCCCTTAAAACTCTCTGTCTTACTTCAGCTAATGCCCAATTCTGGTGTCTATTAAGAAATAACCATTCCAGCCTCTACATTTCCATTTTCCAGTTCTTTACCATTTTTTTCTTCTTCGCCTTGCACCTATGGAGCTAAAAGGAGCCTACTTTGTAGAACACAGGCCTTAAGAGGAAACAGTTTTAAGAACATTAGGTAGCAAAATCTCCTGTTAATTTTTTCAACTATATTTTGAGCACAGCTGCCTCTGCAATTGATGTATAGTGTTTAGCTATTTTCTCTCCATTTCTAAGAATACCCAGAATAAAGTAAAAAGAAAATGGTATGGGTCCCCAAGACCCTTCTCTGAAAATTAAAAATATTTAATTAAAAATAATGTTGTCAAATAGAAAGTACTATCTATGCAAATATTTTAAGTATGCTTCAATGAGTTGGTATGTAATTCTGTCCTAGCATTGACTTTGAGCTAGTATTTCCAACTGGGCTACCATTTTTGTGACTAAATGTATAACCTTGGATAAGATATGACTGAGGTCAGTTCAAAAGGCTATGATTAAAAATGAGAACTTGCAATTTAAATTTATCTTACTTTTCCTTGTGTCTTTGTATTAGCTGACTGCATGCGAGTGGAAAGGAAGATATTAATCAAAAATAATTATCTGGACAAAAAAACTTTCTTATCATTTTTCAAAGAGGTTGAAGAGAGAAAAGTTAAATGTTGGCAACCCAGCAGTTTGGAAACTTTGCTGAGATTGAAATTTGAACGTGACTTGTAGGAAAACATCCAGAAAAAGAGTGCAATAGGTAGGTTACATCATGTTTTTAAAAAATGCCTCTTAAATGTACATGATGGAGCATGTAACCTAGAAATATTTTCTTAGATATATATTCACTGGGGAAGGTGAGCATAATTACAGCTGCTCAGACTTCATCTAAACCCAATTGCCGTTATGGAAAATTAATCTTTTGAAACATTAAGTTAGTACTGTGATTTCTCACTTTTGTAAAAAGTAAGAAGAAGGCAACATAAATCAAACTTTGGTCAGCAGGCCAGAAGTTTACTTAATTGACAATGTAAGACAAAGCCTCATTAAATTTTTATTTCATTGGGGCAACCCATAATTCATAGCTGTCTGTATAGTACTGAACATACATAATTATGCCCTAATTGTGACCTACCTAGGAGAATAATAAATAAGGTGTTAGACATTTTTTCTTCTGTACTTTTGGGTATAAATTTGACTCAGGTAATTCTGTCAAAGGGAGATGATTTCCTAGAAAAAGTGATGTGCTGAAATGCTCTTCACACATCCATGCACAATGAATTAGGCTTTTTGTAACCCTGACAATGGATCAAATGTTTGATCAAAAGGATAAACATGATTCAGATGGTTTTAGTGAACTGGAAACAAGGATGGGCTTAAAAAGATCAACAAACACATTTTATCTATTTATTTTATTTTTTAATAAAACCAATTTACATACAACATGAACATTCTTAATGTAATGAACATCCCATACTTGGTGTGCAATCAATGGCTCACAATATCATCAAATAGTTGTATATTCATCACTATAATCATTTCTCAGAACTCTGGAAAAAGAAATAAAAAGAAAAAAGAAAAAACTCATACATACCATACCCCTTACCCCTTCCTCTCATTGACCACTAGTATTTCCTTCTATCCAATTTATTTTAACATTTGTTCCTGTTCTTGTTTGCTAGCTGCCGGAATGCAATATACCAGAAATGGAATGGCTTTTAAAAGGGGGAATTTAATGAGTTGCTAGTTTACAGTTATAAGGCCGAGAAAATGTCCCAGTTAAAACAAGTCTATAGAAATGTCCAATCAAAGGCATCCAGGGAAAGATACCTTGGTTCGAGAAAGCCAATGAAGTTCAGGGTTTCTCTCTCAAGTGAGAAGGCACATGGTGAACACAGTCAGGGCTTCTCTCTCGGCTGGAAGGGCACATGGTGAACACGGCATCATCTGCTAGCTTTCTCTCCTGGTTTCTGGTTTCATGAAGCTCCCCGAGAGGTGTTTTCCTTCTTCATCTCCAAAGATCACTGGCTGGCGGACTCTCTGCTCCATGGTACTCCAGCATTCTCTGCTCTCTCTGAATCTCTTATTCCCCTTTCATAGGACTCCAATAAACCAATCAAGACCCACCCAAATGGGTGGAGACATGTCGTCCCCTAATCCAGTTTAATAACCACTCTTGACTACATCACATCATCCAGGGAGAGGATCTGATTACAGTTTCAAACATACAGTATTGAATAGGGATTATTCTACCTTTATGAAATGGAATTTATATCAAAACATGGCTTTCTTAGGGGGCATACTTCCTTTCAAACCAGCACAGTTCCCCCTATTATTTATTTATTTTTAATCCATATTTTTTACTCATCTGTCCATACCATAGATAAAAGGAGCATCAGAACAAGGTTTTCACAATCACATAGTCACTTTGTGAAAGCTATGTCATTATACAATTATCTTATAGAAACATGGCTACTGGAACCCAGTTCTATAGTTTCAGACACTTCTCTCTAGCCTCTCTAATATACCTTAAACTAAGAAGAGGTTATCTATATAATGTGTAAGAATAACCTCCAGGATAACCTCTTGGCTCTATTTGAAATCTCTTAGCCACTGACACTTTGTCTCATTTCTCTCTTCCCCCTTTCAGTCGAGAAGATTTTCTTAATGCTTTGATGCTAAGACCTAGTTCATTCTAGGATTTCTGTCCCACATTGCCAGGGACAAATGAGTAAAAAATATGGATTAAAAATATGGAAAAAAAAGTAGGGTTTATACCCAAGGGAGTCTTGTCCCATGTAGAGAGGGGGAGGGCAGTTAGTTTGCTTGCCATGTTGGCTGAGAGACAGGCCACATTTGAGCAACAAAAGAGGTTCTCTGGGGGTGATTCTTAGGTCTAATTTTAAGTAGGCTTAGTCTATCCCTTGAGAGGATCAGTGTCATATGAACAGCCCTCAAGACTGAGGGCTTGGCCTATTGATTTTGAACAAACAAATTTTAAATAAAATTCCTTGTCATTAAAGAAGGAAATTAAATTTTTCCTTATAATGATGTCCAATTAGATTGAGGGTACATATGGAAAGTGTTGGGTATTATATATATATATATATATATATATATATATATATATATATATATATATATATGTATATATATATATATATATGTATATAGTTAGGTTGAAGAAACTATAAAAGTTAAGCTAGGGTGGGAGGAAGATCTATGCTATAATTAACATTTTTTTATTGAAAGTAAGACTATTAAGAACATTACCTATGAAATTTAGAAATATATAAATTGCTGTATGCAGCTCTTAATTGTGTGCCCACACTTAGCAGAGGGAAGCTAATTACCTTCACAATAAACATTCTCCCTTTTGCAACGGGAATCTCTCATGTTTTGCTCTCTTCTTGTGCACTGCATTGTATTTTATTTTTAATTGCCAACATATTATTAAATAAAAAGGAAATGTTGCTAAAGGAATGGATGGAAATTATAGGATTTTCAACGTCGCCCTACATGCTATGGCTGCTTGACTTAAGGAACATGATTTCCATAATGTATCTCTGAGCCCTAGATAATGGACAGCAACACAGAGTGTGACATGGAAAGCATAAGAAGAGCTCTGGACTAGAAGTAGGGGCTTTGGCCACTGGGCCCAGTTCCTCAATAACCATTTCATAGAATCTCTCAGCCGTAACTCTAAAATACATTCCATAGACTAGTTACATTTAATGCCTTTTTTACTTGTAACTCATCTATTTCATCTCAAATTTAGATCAAGTTCTTCTCTCTTTTCCCTTCAAGGCTGAGTTAGGTGCATTCCTCTATCAAAATATATTATTGCAATTTCTGTCAAGCTATGGACTTACGTCTTGGAAAGGTCTTACTTATTTTTGAATCATTAGTCTTTGCACAGTGGCCAGCCCATGGTAAATACTCAACAATCATCGGTTCAATTAATTAGTTTAAAAAAAGAATGAGTGACTTAATTCCCACTAAGGAAATGCTAAGATCTTCTAGTAACATTCACTATAATTCTTATTTTCTGAGCCTAATGTTGACATTGAAGGGACCTAACAGATTAGGCCCCCTCAGATGATTTCCCACATGATAACTGAATATGCATAACAATTCTCTGAGAGAGGTATAATTATCATACTTTCATAGACAAGAAAACTAAGAGAATTATGTAACTTATTCAAACTTTCAGCGAGGAAGTGGTGGAGCTACATTTGTGGCCATTCTGACTCAAAAACCATTTTTTAGCATTTATTTAATTCTACTTAATTCTGCCTCCAGGCTCCAAGGTCAATAGCCAACAAATGTCTGAGCTAGGACCTACCACTCAATTGCCTGCACACTGTTAATATTCTTGAAAACAGGATCTGCCCAAAACTAGCTATATAGAGAGTTTTTGAAAATGGATTGTTAATGAAAAGTTAATTCAATAAAAATTGTCCTTCTTACTTGTGAGATAATTGGAAGTGAACTGGAAGTCTACACATTCCTTCTTATTTGATGCAGTCACAAATAATACTGCATCACTAACTACAAAAGAACAAGCTGATGACATATAGGCACATACAGGTAGTAAATCGGTGGCAGGTATGAAAACCGACAAACTACACCTATATTCCATAAATGTGAAGGCCTAGCTAATGAGCACCCAAATTGAAGTAACTTTTTAAAATATTGTCCCTTTATATGAACATCCCCATGGACATAACTCTCACACCTTTCATAATAGATGACCGATAACGTCTTGTCATGACTTTTGCATTTCATTTTTGTCTTGCCTGTTTATGTAACCAATCACTCCCCCACTTCTATTGCAAGACAACTTTGCTTTTAGTTTCTTTGCTCCCCATGATGATGGCACCATCACTGAATGAAATCATGAGTGTTCTCTTATCGTGGCCTTAGCTTTTTAATAACCACATGCATTGAGATGGGAAACAGAGGCCTTTAAGACTTGCTGTGAATCTGACTTTTCTGCTATATAATGCCTATGGTGTTGAAAATGATGACATTCAGCTAAGATGTTTTCATTAAGTGTCTTTTATTCAACCACTGATAGGAAAATAGCACAAGGGAAAAAAAAAGAAGAGCATACCTCCTTTCCATTTAGACTTATTAAATATTCAAGTGATTCCTCAAATATACTCAGCCTTATTGTGGCTTCATTAAAGTGCAGCTCCATTGCATTTTACGATAGAACACTGGGACGATATGCTTCCTGCAGCGGCTACCCGCAAGCAAACAGATTGCTGCATTCCTCACCAGCCAAAGTTCAAAAGTAGCCCAAAGTCAAGAGCATTGTAATAATCAAGGCCACAGGTTAGAGGCATGGGTAATGATGGTAAAATCCACATCAGTGAAAAAAAAAGGCCACAACTTCCATACCAAGTGCAGATGGAAATAACGAACAGCTATTTCTAGTCAAGGCTTAATGCCCCTTATTCAAGAAGTCATGTTCATCAAGGGATGATATTCACAGGAGGGTATTGGAAACCATTAAAATGATAATTTATAAGACTATGTAGCAAAAAGCAATGTCAATCATGAAAAAGCAAATGAAAAATTTCACCATAAAGGAAAAAAGAACATGTATGCAATTCATTATATCAAAACATGTATTGCATTATTGTAATGCAATAATGATTGCAATTACTAAAAATATGAAGTCATGAGGACAGACGTAAGTAAAAATTATAACAAATGGTAAAATCTATAACACAGAGTTCCATTGTTTGAGTAGCTACTATATGCCAGTCATTTCCCCAAACTTTGTATTTATAGTATTTCATACAACATTAAGTAATGAGGAAATATAGAGATTCATACACATTTATAGGGAGGAAAACAATGCCAAGACTAAAAAATGATACAATGTCATACAGCTAGATAAGTACATAAAACCATGTTCTGTCAGACTCTAAATTCTTCTCAATTTGCTACATTGCTTTTTCATGATAAATAGTATTCAGAAGATACATAGTTTTACCTCCTTTATTGTTTTAATTTTTAATACTGGCTCTAAATTATACATTTTTTTATCTGCTTTGAACTATATAAAAATGCCATATTCATTCCCAGCTGCAATATTTCGGCTTTAGTTGCAGAGCTTTCTCTTATTGAAGTACACAGCCTCAGTCATGTGGACTTTGTTTTTATCAACTTTAACTCAGATTGTCTCTCTATCTTTTGGGGAACAACCTGAACAAAATTCAGAGTAAGAAGTTGGCCAAAGGATTCAATTTTGAAATGAAATGTGCATTATACCTTTTGAGATGGGATTTGAATCCACAGAGGAAGATGTGATATTCTTTCCCACATAGTCTGATTCCCACCCTATGACATAGGTTCATTGTTTCACAAGTCTAAGGAGACACCATAGATATGTGGGTCACATGCATTCCTACAGAGAACCGAGAAAACAATCTTTTTGAAGGCCACTCAACATAACCCGAAGTTCTCCATTGCCCTCTTTCCCAAAAATTCCCTACAAAACCCTTAATTTTAAATTGTAGTTATCTTTTATTCATTGATATTTTGAAGAAATTTGTGCTGTATTCTTTTTTCAGTGCTGGTTATTATTATAGGACCTAGAAAAGGAAGACCCTTTAATTAGATTCAACAAACTGACACTATCTTAGAAGTAACAGACAGGCAATTACAGATGTAAGACCTTCAAAAGATTAGTCTGATGAAAGATACCAACAATATTAGTTCAAAAACAGAACCAAACCTACCAAGAGCAGTTTTTGTCCTTCTGGATCACAACCTAATGAAACCAGAGTTATTTTAAGTGTACTGTTTCTCTTCATAATCAATTGGCCATTACCTAGGGTACCTCAGAAAATTCAGTAAATTAGTTCTTGTAAAGCAAAAAGCCAATGCATTCAACCTGAATGTTCTCAACACATTTTATTTAACTTTTTTCTTTTTGCAAAATGCCAAAAATTCTGTTTGCAATACCTTAATTTACCTCATCAACTCTTTGATGTAGAAGATTCCTAAACACACTAAGGACCAAGTAGAGAAAAGCAAAATCATGTAAGAATCTTAAGAATGCTGGGATTTAAAGGAAACATCAAAGTTATTTGTTTAACCTACCTATTCATTTGTTCAAGCATTTACTTGCTCAGTCACAAAAAAAATGTTCTACAAGTTGATATGCTTGTACGGGTGTTTGTGGGTGGGTTTGATGTGTGTCTGGTGTATTTCTTGGCATCCTGTGAGTTCAGAAATTGAGGAAGAACATGGGGTAGTAGGAGCCAATGGAGAAACTGGCACATCTATGCTAAGAAATGGTCCTTATCGCCAAGAAGCTGAGAGTCAAGTGCATATAAACGAATAATGTAAGGAACCATATAAAAGTGCTAAAATAAAAGATTATCTCGTGGAAGTTTAGAAAAGGTGAAATGTCAGTGTTGGGGCATCCAGTGAAGTTTTATGGATGATATGAAATGAAAAATTAAATTGCAGGGACGTTAAGTCAAGCTTGTCATAGTAGAGCCAGAAAAGAAAGGACTTCTCCCCGACTTTTTTTTTTTTTTTTTGAGGGGTTGGTGCATGGTCTGGGAATTTAACCCAGGTCTCCTGCATGGAAGCTCTCTAACTTTTAATCTAGTGATGGCCCCTATTCCATGTTCTCCAGGATAAAAACCATGATAAAAATCATTTTACTTCACCAAAATGCCGTAATTTAGAGTTAAGAATTTTCTGATTGGAGAGTAATTTCTACAAAAGATAGATATCAAGTAAAAAATTATATTTGATATTTCGTAATGAAAATTTGCATCTTTAGAAATTTCTTCATTTTTGCCAGCTACCATTCTATTGACAAATATAAAAACAAATTTGTGTGGTGCTATTTATTTAATAAATAGAGAAATACCTTGAATAATATAAACCTCATGGTTTTTAGAATTTTCCAAAATGTCATTTAATGATAATATATTTTTCCACTTTTTAATAATTTTGTTTCTTTTGTGTTCTTAAACTTAGATTAGGAAAAAATGGATAATAATTGAAAACTTCAGTTAATGGAGATAGATGATATAGGCATAGGTGCAGCTAAGGCTGATATATAGATTAGATACATAGATATAGGTGACATAGGCGTAAGTGTGTAAAAAGAGAGAGAGGAAGAGCTTACTAACATTTGTATTGTACTTACCAAGTGCAGGGCACTATTCTAAACGTATTATATGGACCAAATCCTTGTTTATCTTAATACTTCTCTGTAAACTTAAGAATCACTGGTGCGCCAACCTTACAAATGAAGATACCAAAGTAAAGGCAGTTGAATTAGTTTCCTGCAGCAGTTGTTAACAAAGTACTGCAAACTGGATAGCTTAAAACAATAGAGGTTTCTGTTCTCATGGTTCTAGAAGCTAAAAGTTCAAAATCCATATGACTGAGGAAAAAAAATCAAGGTCCCTAGTATACTCTCCCTTATCTTTCTATCTTCAAGGTTATCTCATAACATAAAGAGCCATATATATATGCAAATGGATACACCACCTCATGTGCCAAATCTTTATCCACAATTTACAATAAGTCGGCCCACTTTGGGTGAGCTGCATTTGATTCACTATGGTAAACTGATACAGGGCAGATAGAGTAGAAGGTATTGGTTTCTGTTGGATAGACATACTGTTCTGTAGGGATAGGCAACTGTTCTGGTTGGATCTGCTCTCAGAACCATACATAATGTGCGTTCAGACTTGACCAGGGCCAAGCTTACCATGATCAAGGACAGCCACGGTTGTCCTAAGGCTATAGTTGACTATACCAACAATGGGCACATTTGGGCTGATTTATTTCTCTTAACCACTTGAATCTTCAGTGGAAATGTGAGTAGTAGTCTTAATAATACTGGGGGTCAGGGACCAGAGGTTGAATTCCAAGGAGTTTATCAACTCCCAATTTGAATCTGGACGTACAAGACATTTTGAAAGCATGTGTGTCAATATATGAAGAAAAATGAATTTGTTTGTCAGATTTATGTTGGCATGTTAGGTGGGCTTGCATTTCTTTATCTTGCCCCTGGTCCCTGAAATGCTAGAAGAGGTTTGGTCAAATCCATGGAGAGTAGAACTAAAACATTAATCGTTAGGCACAAAGGACAGAGTGTGTGCTTACAGTTTTACTTCCCCTTATCAACAAAGCTGAAACTTCTCTTCTGTTACCTGGATTTCTGCATGGGTGCTAGGTATAGGAGTTGGGTACAGCAGCATGGGGGAGGATAGAGGATGAGTCTTTAGCATCCTGCCAGCAATAGTTCCATCAGGTTTAGGTATGTGATATCACATACATAAAGGAATACTCTCAAAAGAGAACATTATGCATTAACTGTGTAGAAAGCAAATACTTGATGGTGCAAAGTAGTATAAAAAGCAAATCTTGTTTCTTTTAAACCAACTTAAAAATTCTATGAGATAGATATCAACAGTCTATTTTATTTCAGGAAGAGACTAAATCTCAGAGAAGTTAGCAAAGATGTCCAAGATTCCACAGTCAGTAACTGACAGAGTCAGAAAATAAATCCTATATTTAGAACTCTAGTTCATCCTATTATCATGATTCCATGCTATTGGTCAGCTCATTTTGATGCTTTTTTCATGAAAAGTTTCCTCTACTATGTATTCAAAGCTTCATAGAAGATTCCTGAGAGTACAGAATTTGACATATATATATATGTACAAATAAATAGATAAATCTATATATATACACATAAGTATTTGCCAAATTCTAAGACCTTAACATTTTGAAAAATCTAACACACAGCTGGATTATTAAATATATGCAAATTATTATTCAGGTGATTATGCAATCTATCCAGAAAGTGGTAGTTATACCATACCTTATAATTAATATCAAACTGCCTACACAGAATAAAATTAACTAAGTTTTTGCTCTGAGTAATTTTCACTGCAGCATTGTCACTAAGGAATTTAAATAGCTTCAGTAGTAGGTTATTTGTAATATTCCTTCATTGCAAAGGTTTGATAGAAACATCTGACCTTAGAGGTCCTCTCACTAGGCTTGGGGAAAACAATATTAAATTTCCTAAAATAAATTGTGTATGTTTATAATAGTGAAAATAGCTCATACAGCATTGATTTGTTTCTGTAACTCAAAAATTATTTTCATAAACTTATTATCTTATAAACTTTTGTCACATCATTATAAAATGTCTTAAAAACATAAAATATTTTCAAATTGCATGAAGTAATTATTTAGAAATCAAGCAAATAAAGCTGTTAGAATCTAAGTATGTTTTTGAGATGATCAGAAAATAAAATTCTGTGTCCTAGAATTTGTATCATTCAAAGACTTGAAAATCAATTTTTAAGCAAAGATCTACATGGCAAAGTTTGGCCCTGGCTTTTACAAATTTGGGTTGATTTTCTTTGAACCAACACTACTGGTATTTCTTGTTTACAGCCACTGTAAGCATCCTTTTGTATATCAGTTGTTATATGTTTTGATTATAACCCTCAAAATAAATATTTATAAGTATAATGCAAAGCAAATTACTCTGAGGTAAATGTGGGCCTTCAAGTATCCAAACCCTAATGGAGTGAATAAAGTTTAAGTCCAATTTGTTGCAAAACTAAAACATTCCACTCCCTTAGAATTTGTTTATACTCTGCAACATCCATAGGAAGCTGTGGTTGACCTAACTGGTAGCGGGAAGAGTAATTGATAGATAGAACTGATATATTAAAACATGTGAGAGGCTCCACAAATTATAAGCAGTGCGATCTTTTAATCCACCTAGCCTGTTATAGTGGGCTAAATAATGACCACCCAAAGATATCAGTTACGAATTGCTAGAAACTTTCAGTATTATCTCATATGGAATAAAGGGTATTTGTAGATGTGATTACTTAAGGTATTTTGAGAGGGGGCAATAAACCTTGATTTTCTGGTTGAGGTGTAAATACAATCATGAGTGACCTTATAAAAGAAAGGCAAAGGGAGATTTGATAGAGACAGAGGAGAAGTGTGCACATATGCAGATGTGAAGGCAATGCAAAGGAGGTAGAGATTGGAGTGGTGTAGCCACAAGACAAAGGATGCTGGCAGCCCCCAGAAGCTGGAGAGATTAGGAAACAGATGTGCACTCTCCTCCATGATATTTAATACATTAAGTACTATGATGCAAAGTTAATACTACTTATGTTATATAAGGAATGAGAGTGGGTAGAAAATAAAGATGTCTTATACACACACACATACATATCTTTATTCAAAGCAAGATGATTTCAGTCTTGGTTTCTGCAACTTGTCACACATGGCTACAATTGGTATTTATAACTACCTCATTCCATTATCTTTTCCATAGTCAATTGATCCTCAGCATGGCTCTTAAAATCTGTGTAAATATATGTTTTTGAAGAGGGGTGGTTATAGGATAAGAAGGTCTTTACGAAGGACCCACAGGTTCACAAAAACTTCCCTCTCCTAGAAGCATGCTGCTTATTTAGGATGGGAAGATCAGTGAGAACAATGATGAATACATACTTGTCGGTGGAAAAAGAGTGGTAATCTCTACAAGCTCACCTGTGTATTTCTTCTACACATGCACCCTCCCACCCCCACACACAGAGAGGTTTGTAAAATGAAATATAGACTATAGAGTTTGCTAATAGCTACTCTTATATTCACAAATAAGATCTACCACAAAGTTATTTAAACTCTTAACAGCATTGATTTATTTTCCTATAAAAGGAGTATAATATCCTTACTTCTAAGGATTGCTAGGAAGATTAGATTGAAAGGTAAAAATTAGTAATATTATTAGTGGGATGCCTGCCACAAAGGAAGTGCCCAATCAATGATATATACAAGTACAGTTTGGGCAGTCATAGTTTTGTTGAGGTTA
The DNA here is from genome assembly GCF_023851605.1 of Tamandua tetradactyla. Lineage (NCBI taxonomy): Eukaryota > Metazoa > Chordata > Mammalia > Pilosa > Myrmecophagidae > Tamandua > Tamandua tetradactyla. The sequence goes on from NC_135345.1 coordinate 19,376,031, forward strand.
GCTACTTTAGCCCATCTTGACACATCGTACTACACATTCCCAGGAGAATAACATGACTCTAGATTAGTGAATTCTTCTAAGATTCTGAAGAGCTGATTCATCTCTAAACTTGTGAACTTTCAACAGGAATTTAGAATTGTGTGGCTACAGGGAGGCAGAAGAGAGGGCAGTTTCCTTGGAGGGGATGCCTAGTTGCAGTGTCTGCATTAGCATCCTCCATAGGTCAGACCTAAAACAATTGCTCTGATTTGGTTTTCCCCAAAGTTTATAATCTTTGATGTCACTGACATCAATGTTAGAACAGATGGTGCATTTTGCAAATAAAACATACACATACTGAAAGATCTTGCTTACGGTTTAGGGTCTGGAAAATACTGATGGGGTTTCACAGTCTGTATTGTTTATATAGATAGAAACATATATGCAACGTATGTGTGAACTTTATTTCTTCTTGATTATTCTTTTCAGGTGTTACGTCAGCTGACAATGGAATATTTGTGTTCCCTCTCTTGTCTCGCATATTTAAACAATTGTCTCTACAGTAGAGGGCTCCAAGACCCAACAAAGTAGTAATAAGTTACATGATTTGAAAGCATTTTCCACTATTTACGTAGTTGAAAGGAATTATCTTTCTTCATTATGCATCTTCTCATATATTTTTCAAGCTTCATTATTATGTAGATTTCCCCCTAGCATTTACTGTAAGTTTGACCCCAATGTTCAGAAAAATTTGCAGCAAAAGAAAGAATATTTTGATTTCTTTTCTTAAAAACAGTTTTGTTTGATGTGCTTAATTGTGTAAATGAATAGAACCAAGATTCATTATTTTTACTAAGAACCAATTTAAAAATATACTCTACAGAAATAATGTTAAAGGATGTCAAATTACAATATATGTGTTTTGGGGAAATGCTGAAAAAGATGTTTTCTGATGAATAGGTTTTCAAATGAATAATTCTTTAAACCTGACTGAAATATTATAGATTCTTCAAAGCATTGCAGCTGGTTTTCAGATAAATTTGCTCATTTTTTCCTCACATCAGGACTTTCTGCCATCCCTTTTTTTACTTGAAAGGACACTGAAGCTCAGGAATTAAGTGACTAAAGTAATCAGTAGCAAGAGCACAAAGCTAGGTCAAGCAAGAATTTGACCTTGAACTTCTGACAATAATTCAGTGCACAATCTACTGAACATGAACTGACCTACAGTGACAGTAACACATCAATTCAGCAAGTATTTATTGGACAAATACTTGATGCCATATGTTGAGGATTCAGTTGTAATGTGGCATATCTTATACTCTTCATCAGGGTCTTTACAATCTAGTGAGTAAATGCCTTATACACATTATCTCATTTAGTACTTAAAAGAACCCTGAGACGAATGTATCCTTACTTTCTCTACTTTTTACATGTGAAATTAAATGGGGAGTTTGAACCCTTGTTAAAAGCCACTCAGTTAGCAGCATAGCTAGAACATGAACCCAGTACTCTTTAACTCTGGGACCTGAAATATTAATCACCATGGCCTATTGTTCATTGCCAATATGCTGAAACTAACACGCAATTTCTTTCTGGCTTTCAGTATTTCTGCTGAGAAGCCATATGGCAGTTCTTTCAGTATTCTTTGAAATATTAGTGATCTCTTTCTTTTGTTTGATCCTTGCCCTTTATTGCCCACAAATTTACTATGACATAAATAGATGTGGTTTATCTTTGTATTTAAAATGTGTGGAGCTTATAGCACTTTGTAAATCAAGCAAGGGCTTTATTTCCTTTTTAAGTTTTGCAAAGCCTTAGCCATTATCTTTTCAAAAATTTCTCCTGTGGCATTTTTCTCTCTTCTTATTCTGTGACTCCAAATACTTTAATGTTCATTTTTCCCCCACAAATCTGTTTTTATTTTTTTCTATTTTCCATTTATTTCTTTCATGATGAAATTCCTTTCTATTTTTTTTTTTACTGACCTATCTTCCAGTTCACTAATCTTTTCTTCAGCTAAGTGAAAACTGCTCAATTGCGTTTTTAAATTTAGTGATTGTAATTTTGAGATTCACATTTGCTTTAGACAAAATTAGACACTGTTAAGGAAAACTTAAAAATTAATTTGAGGCCTTGGATGATATGACATCTTCCAAGATATGCCTCTGCTTCTTAAAGACAGTTAGATAGGAGAAGATCATTTTTACTTAGTCCAGGATTGAGCTGATTTTAAGCTGTGTTACAGTTCTTGGGAGAGCTTATCTATTTCCAGTGGGACATTACTCAGCTGAAACTTAGGGCATTTGTCAAATTCTTCCACCTTGGCAAACCTTCAGTTCTGAATTTTGTCTCCACTTTGGTGTCAGACCTCTCCAAAATCTCTGTTCATATTTTCAGCATCTTAGATTCTGCTCATGAATCAGCAAAAGCAAATATTGCAAAATATCTCTTTAAATACTGTGCTTCTCCTTTGTACTTATCTTCCTTTTCCTATGTTTCTGTGTGGGATCTTGGCCCCTCAGTATCTCACTACCTGGATAGATAATTTATGCCTTCATACAATTTTTATCATAGTCTTCACTGAGAGGGTTAATATGATAAAACTGGTCCCCTGACTTGGAAAACTATTTATTGATTCAAACTCTTAGTGTATATTGTTGGAAGTCATGAAGTTGTCTTTGGGGTATTTAATTTGTACACAGATGAGAATGAATGCATTCTTTTCCATGAGAGTGCATTTGCATAAACCTTTTCACTATCTTGGATAGTTCAGTGATTCACTGAACAACTGTAAACAATGTATTCAAAAGATGAAAGTGCATAAATGAAAAGAAGTGTTTTATCATGGTAAAATCTTAAATATATGGTTAGTTATGATATTATTTATTAGTGAATAGTCACTCACATACCTGCCTTTTCAAGGATTCCTGCCATTGCATAGAACAAAGGAGACATTGACTCAATAGATAAGGAAATCTAGATCAAAAAACATTTAGTTCATTATTCATTTTGTTCTGTCTGATTTCAGCAAGAGACCAACAGGTCCACATCACACCCAGAGTCTCCATACTCCAAGGCTAACTTCTCATACTGGACAGGTGCTACATTATGGATCTCACTCACTCCTGCTTCAAAATTGGTTATCTTCAATTTTGCTTGTGTCTTCTTTGTATAGGGGAAACCCTATGTTTGCTTAGTCATTCCATTAAGCTACAAGTGGTAGTCCAAGTAGGTAGGCCAAGTACCACAAGTGGTAGTCCAAGTAAATACATTAAACATGCCATTGTTAATGTTTCCAAATCTACTTGATGGCTCAGGTATGTATTTTTTCAGTTAACTTGAACCTCAACTCTTTTCATCCTCAAAACCTGCTGTTAAAACTATTTAATATAAAAAAAACTATACAGTATCTTACATTTCTGTTCATTGCCACCCTATATGTGTTTTCCACCTTTCTACAAGTTAAGCATGAAGCACTTTACTCAAAAAGTAGCCATGTGTCAGCATATAAACTGAATGCATATAAACACTGAATACATCAATCAATAACAAACAAACATGCCTCTAATAAGACCCTGCCTTAATTTGCCAGCCTACTATCCCAAATACCACACAATGGATTGTTTTAAATATTATGCACTTATTAGGTTGTGTTTTTGGAGGCTAGAAGTGAAAAATCCAGGCATTAAGATGACCATGCTTTCTGCCCAAAGCCTGTAGAATTCTGTTGCTGGCTTGCTGCATTCCTTGAGATTCCATGGCATCTCTGCATCCATCATATGACAATCTCTCTTTCCTTGTGTCTACTCTTGCAGTTTCCACTGAGTTCTGGCTTCTAGTTCCTGTGGCTCACTGCAACTGAATTTCTTCTGCTTATAAAGGACTCCATCAATATGGATTAAGTCACAATATTTTGGTTTTCTGGGCTACACAAGCAGATACTATGCAAAAGTCTGGTTTAAACAATGGAAATAAAACAAGTCCAAATCAAGGCATCATCAAGGTGATGCTTTCTCCCTGAAGATTGTGGCATTCTGGAGCTGACTGCTAGCAATCCTTGGTCTTGGGCTATTCTGTCACATGGCAATGAACATGGCAACCTTTCTCAGCCTCTCCCTTCTCTTCAGATTCTGTTGATAGTCAGCTTCTGGCTGTTCCCTCTATGACTTTCTCTATCTCTGTCTGAACTTCATTCCACTTATAAAGGACACTAGAAATGGGAAAAAGATCTATCCTTTGCTACACCTAAACTGAAGTGACCTCCTCAAAAGGCCCTATTTACAATGGGTTCACATCTACAGGAATGGATTAAGTTTAAGATCATGCTCTTTTATTTTTCTGAAGTACATACAACTCCAAACCACCACTCCCACTATGATTCAGTTAGGGCATACCTTAACTAATAAGCCATCTTCAAAGTGTTCCTTTACAAATGAGTTCATACCCACAGGAACCTCCTAAATCAACAATGCATTCTTTATGATTTAGGATCCATACTTTCCTCTGTGGCATGTAAAATTCTATACAATGCTTTGTTCATTTTCATTCTAATGTGTAATTATAACTGTAAAAATTTTGGAATTCATTTATTTTGATAAGGATAGATTTTCTGTAGTTATTTGGAGCCAGGAAACTCATAGGAACACTTAAAAAATTTCTACATACTTTAGGATTTTTGGTGATTTCAGATATGCACAGAAACTTTTGCAAAAGTCTCCAAAGGAACTGCAAGGCCATTATTTAAGAAATTTGCATTCCAGGCAGTATCTATATTCCAAACACTCTCAAGTGGAAAATAAATTTCATATTTTATTTAGAGAAAGTCAGATGTTAAATTTTAGGTTTTCAAGGATTACTCACCAATGTCCATTTAGTATGAATAATTTAACAGTTAGTAAATTCACTTTTGAGGATTATGTCTATATATTTTTCATGAAATAATATTTTGAATTGCCAATTCCTTTGCTTATTGATCATGAGTTTCTTGACAGTAGCTAGAAAGATCCATAGAGACATTAAATATATTTATGATAAAACTATGGACTGTTTCTTCCTTCTAGTTTGACAGTTCTGGAGGAAAATATCTCTCCAGGCTCTGACGGACAAGCCAAGCAAATCTCAAGGGGTATACTCACACTGTGATGGTATATATTTTCCTGTTCACTGAATTTTAGTTTAGTCATGAGTTAGATGCCAGGAAGCAACCTTAGAGGAAAACCATTGTCACTGAATGGGATGGTGTTCTGAAAAGTAGCAATCATGTAGACGCTCAGAGATTTGAAAATAAACACTCAATTGTGGTGGTCTTATTTTGGTATTGGGCACCTTGTTATGAAAGTGGCATAATTCACTGCTCAGTGAGTCATAAAAATGGGTCAAGAGAAGTGAATGTACACTGGTTGTTGGAAATCAAGTGATTTTGCAGTGATGAAGTAAACTTCCCTTGATGATCAAGTTGAAAATCTGTGATGTTAGAATAACAATATAAAAGCAAAATATGTTTATTGCTCCTTGAGTTGTACAGTACATGTACATCATGGTTTGAATATTAAAAAAATATTTTCTAGGTATGGTAAACCTGGAGACAATGACTCAAAAGCTTGTGTAAAATCATAAAATTAGAAGTATAAAATTTAGATCTTCAAATTAGGAATTTTAAATAAGGCTGCCATTGATTTACCAAGAGAGTGTTTGTTCAGCACCTACTGGAGATTACAAGTGAACTTTGTTCCAGGTTAGAAACAATGGCCAAGAAGCAAAATCTCAAATTCAAGTGGGGTCAAAGTTTAGAGAGATAATAAAATGATACAAGTTACTATGGCACAATTTAAGTCGCTTTTCAGTAGAAAGTAAGAATTGAAAGGAGGAAGAAACTAAAACCATATGGAAAGAAGGGTGTTTTTCTAGGATGTTGAAGATTCATCTATAGGTCATCTTGTTGAAGAAAAAAGGGAACGAGATTTCCAAAGGAAAATACTTGTGCTTCAGGGCACAGAGGAAACAGAAACCTTGGCCCATTCAGGGAGTACAAAAAATTTGACATGGCTAGATTTAAAAGTGTGTGCTTAGATGTGGTGCTTTGGTCAGGAGAGATCAGCCTGGCTAAAACTTAAAAGGGCCTTTTCATTTCCACATCTATAAAATGGAGATTTTATTGTATGTGCTTAGCACTTTCCAAACATGCCGTCTGCAAGAATAAAGCCCACATTCACCCAGTTCTTGGAAGTGTCAGGGGTTTACACCCCTCATTTGAATTCATTTAGGGCAACTGCCTTCAGCTAAAGTGTGCTCCATCTCCCATGGGCAAGCCTATAGGCATGCACTGGTCAATACAGGAGATTAAAGCCCAGGCTCTTTTATCTCTTTGGGATACTCTGAAAGGCTATACCAGCTACAGAACTTCATTCAGAATCTACTGAGTTCTCTTTTTTATATGCTTGAAGTAAACTATATCCCATTACCCTGTCCCGCTCAGTCACTCCTGCCTACCTATTGATCCCTAGAGGTCCCCAATACACTTCCTGAACACAAATCTCTAGATAAAAATCTATTTCCCTAAGAAACTGGTTTGCAACAAGTGCTGTAGTCACATTTTCAAGGATTGTTAAAAATACATATGACCCTTTCCCCTATGTGGTACATGACTCCCAGGGGTATAAATCCCCCTTGGTAACATGGAACATGATTCCCAGGGATGAGCTTGGCCCTGGCATTGTGGGATTGAGAAAGCCTTCTTGAACAAAAGGGGGAAGAGAAATTAAACAAAATAAAGTTTCAATGGCTGAAAGATTTCAGATAGAGTTGAGAAGTCATGCTGGAGGTTATTCTTATGCATTAAATGGATAACCCTTTTCAGTTTTTGGTGTAATGGAGTAGCTAGAGGGAGAAGCCTGAAACCGTTGAACTGTAATCCAGTATCCTTGATTCTTGAAGATGATTGTATAACTATATAGCTTCTACCGTGTGACTGTGTGATTGTGAAAACCTTGTTACTGACATTCCTTTATCCAGTGAATAGACAGATGAGTAAGAAAAAAAAGACAAAAATAAATAAATAAATGATGAGGGGGATAAGGGGTATGGGAGTTTGGTATGTTCCTTTTACTTTTATTTTCATTCTTATTTTTATTGTTTATGGAATAATGAAAATATTCCAAAATCAAATGTGGTAATGAATGCACAACTATATGATGATACTTTGAATGACTGATTGTATTCTTTGGATGATTATATGCTATGTGAATATATCTCAATAAAATTGCATTAAAAATACAAATGAAGGCTGGCCATGGTGGCTCAGCAGGCAGAGTTCTTACCTGCCAAACTGGAGACCCGGGTTTGATTCCTGGTGCCTGCCCATGCAAAAATATATATATTTTTCATATATATATATGAAATAATAAATGTGAAAAATATATCTTGACAATATGAAGCACTACACAAATGCTAATTATAAAACCAACTATTATATAAAACGAACATTAACTGTGAATAATAGTTTTAGAAGCTGTATGAGAATAATAGCTGGAATATCAAAGACAAAGCATAGGACCATTGTAAGATGATTATTTCATGTGTCAATTTGCCTAAGCTATGGTGTCCAGTTGTTTGGTCAAGCAAGCACTGACTTGATTGTTTCGAGGGTATTTTGTAGGTGGATTAGCATTGATAGGCAGTTGATTGTATATGTGGCTGACTGCATCTACAATCAATAAAGGAGTTTGCCCTCATCAGTGAGGGGAGTCTCTTCATCCAATCAATTAGAGTTCTTAAAGAAGAATTGAGGATTTCAGCAGTCAGAAACAATTTGTCACTTCTTCAGCCAGTCAGCTTCTCCTGGAGAATTCAGCTTCACCTTCGTTGGATTTTCCAGTTTGCAACCTGCCCCACAGAATTGAAACTGGTATCAGAATCTGGTATCAGAATTCTGATCCTGGTATCAGAATCACCTTTTACAAAGCTTCCAGCTAGGAGCTTGCTCTACAGAATTCAGAACTGCCAATCCTCATGGTCATGTGAGCCGATTCTTACAATGAACGTATTATAATTTGGTCTCTTCTAGTCTCTTGACAATTCTAATAAAATAAATGCAAATCTTTGAACTGAATTGATTACACTTAATTAATTCTTTTAGAAAAATTAGCAAAATAGTAGTTGTACGAAGTTAAAAAATGTAAATTGTACAGAAAGATAAATGAGAAAATGTGATAGCCTCTTATAAAGCCCTGTACCATTTACCACACTACCACAATATACCTACCACCTCTACTTCCCATTTCTTAGCCACAACCATTTTTAGCAATTTTTGCGTTTATTTTCCTGAGGCTTCCTTCCTAATGCAGTATGGTATTCTTTACTACCTTTTCTAGATTATCATTTAATACATTGTCCTTCAACTTCTAGATACAATAAGTGAGTCTTGAATCCATTTTCAATTTCTCATTCCACTCCAAATTTCTGATAGTTATACTTTTAGTACTTTTAGTACTTTAGTGAACTTGGTGTCACTAAATGATAGTCTTGAATGTCTATCTCTCATGTTACAAATTTAGGCAATAACTTTCAATTCCAAATGATGCTAGGCAAGGAGAGTAGCAGGTCTTTACTTCCTTCCTCTGCTCTCTCTTCTACTTCTATCTCCATCTGCTGCTCATTTTTGTCTTCATTGAGAAGGTGTGATTACTCTTAGTAACCAGAATTCAGTCATTTATCTTATGAAAACAATGTAGTTTGCATTTAGTGACTATTTCAACATCGTTTATTGCTGATAAATGTTAGTGCTGTAATTACATTTGCTTCAGCCTAGGTTCAGTCACAATGTCACAGTGAGAAAAAACATTCCTGGTATTGGGTCAAATATATATCTCCTCTATACTCCAATTATTGCTCAAAATCATACCACACTTGTTTCCATAATATTTTGAACAGACTTATCTCTATTTCTCTTCCAAATTTCACTTTTCCCCCTTTCTTTCCCAGGTTTCCTCTTAACTCTGCATTGTGTATGCCCAATAGTGGCTAATGCAGCCTCAGTTTTAAAAGAATTTTCCTTTGCAGACACTTCTCTCATGTCTACCAATTGCATGGTTTCTCAACCTTGTTAAAATTAACATTTGGGGCCATATAATTCATTGTTGGGGAACAGAGGGAGCTGTCCTGTGCATTATAGATGTTTAGCAACATCCCTGTCCTCTATCCACTAGATGCTGCAGTAAGTACCCTTTCCCCAGTTATGACAATCAAAAATATCCAGACATTATCATATGTCTTCTGGTGTTTAAAAGCACCCTCAATGGAGAATGACTGATCTACAGAAATTACCTATATACCCTCACTTATCGTGCACATATTTTTGGACACTGACAAGTCTAGATATTTTCCTTTGGTGAGCTGCATGCTCCTGCCTAGATTTTTCGACTGGTTCATATGGAATGGAATAGAAGCCATTGTTTCCAGCTAGTCTTTTGGTGAGTGCACTCCTCTTTTAGAAAGACTGATGAGCAGGCTGATAAAATTATCACAACTCTAGCATATCAACCCTAGTTTTGAATGATAAGGCTAAACATAATTGCCAAGACCTGCTTTCTCAAAAATGCCGTGACACTAAAATGATTGTAATTGTAGGTACATGATTTCATCTTTGTGATCTTCTCATTATAAACCACAATGCTGATTATGAGCATCAACTAACAATCAATAATAAGAAGGGTGTTTAATGGAGAGCCAAGGCAGAACTTGATTGTTTTCATTTGTCAGCAAGGAAAATAACTCCAGAATTTAACAATCCTGGTGGTACTAATAGTCCCTGCCCCCATCCCCTATACCCCCACCTTTTCAAGAATTATAGAAAAGAAATCTGGATTGCATTTTAAGAATAGGAAATCCAGTTTAATACCTTAAATTCAAACCAGTAGGCTAAGAGAATAAATTTTCCCAACTTTTATTTTCTCAATCAAAAGAAAAAAGCATGCTGGAAATCTTTAGAAGGCAGGTAACATTTTTTACCCCTTCTTAATTCCAGATATTCAGGGATGATTTTTAACCTATTGAATTCTTTCATGGCTTGCACTGTTTATTGCCTCACACCCCTGTGCTCAGAGAGACTGAATAATTTAGCCGTGGTCTTACAGCTAGTGAAAAATAGCAGTGTAGTTCACAGCCACTCTTACACCTTTGTTAGTCTGCCTTCAGCAGTGGTGAAAGAGATGATCTTTCCTACTGCATGTGGGTACACATAGCACATCTGATCTGGATGAAAGTAATTGTTGCTCCTTGTTTACTTCTCACACTTTTTGTACTTCCACTGTAAGATATTGGGCAGAAGGATTCCCAAAACTAAAAACTTGCTGCTGGTTTCCTTACTAAGCCTTATTAATTCTGTTCAAGGACCCTATTTATGAGCAATGGAATAATGCTATTCGGCCATACTGCATGAAGTATGCAAGGAGGCTCATAACCTCACAGAGAGTGGAAATTTATACTTTTGATTGTGTAAAATTAACATCTATTTCCTGCCTGGGTTCCATATATAGAGAGGCTTTGTGCTAGGTGTTTGGGATACAAAGTTATATATGCACAGTCTCTTGTCTGCAGGAATTTCCAGGGTAATGTGAAGAATTGATAGACAAGTAAGTGGTAAAACTGTACAGATGCTATGAGAAAAGTCTGCTCTGGGTGTAGTGGTAACACAAAGGACTGACCCACAAATCATCTGGAGGCTTCACAGAAATGGTGAGCCTTGTGCTTGGTCTTGAGAGTGAAGTAAAATGAAAACTGCATGCACATACATGCACACACACAGGCACACACACACTTCCTAAACAGAAGTAATAAGTAACACACTGTGTCCCTTTGCCTGGAGATATGCTTTGTTTGGCCCACACAATGTTTGCTTACTCTATGCTTAAAATTAATTGAATTAGTTGCCAACATTTAAATCATGCAACATTTTCACTTAATACTCTACATTTCCTGCTTCTTTTGAAAAATTGGAAGATTTAGAAAGCCTGGGACGATATTAGTGCATGACAAAAATCAGCTGGAGTTGAGTGGAAGTGTTCCCTTTGGATGGGACCTGTGCTTTACTTTTTGTTTTAAAATATCTATGCAAGTCCCTCTCATCTATGTTATAATTAGGACAAGTATGATGTGCCATATTTTTTGTGCTTGTGCTATTTTCAGTTTGGTAAAGCTAAGAGCAAAGAAAAATATTTATTTTACCTCATCTCTAGTAAAAGAAAAAATACATGATAGACCAAGAAGACTTTGTAATTCAAGAAAAAATATAAGCACATGCTTGTTATAGAATAGACATTGTATCTTTAATAGGCAAAATGTGTATGAGTTGAAAATAGACCTTTTTGTTATCCTTGATCACTTTATGTATTAATGTTCTCTGAACAGTTTGCTTCTGTGAACCACTGAGTTTTTACCTTTATACCTTACATGTAGAAGGGTCTATTGGTAAGCAGGGGGCTTTCTAACATAGAAAATAGAGTCTACCATAGGCATGACTGCCATCTCATTTTAAACATGGAACTCATGTTTGGGAAGAAACTGGATATTTTGCCATGGGGTTAAGAGATATTATGGGCATGGCAGTTCTTGCTCCCTCATTGGCCAATACCACAGTGAGGAGACTTCCACAGTGATTGGAAGGAAATTTGAACAGGATAGGATTAAAGTAGATGAAAAATACACCTGGTCCATAAAAGTAGAGAGGGAAATATAGCTAGGGTGTTGTGGATATTAAGGCACCACATTATAGAAAACTCCATGAAAACAACAGAAAAAGGAAAGACTAGCTGAACCATAAATTCGTCTCAAGGTTTAGAAAAAACTAAGCTCACATAAAAACAAAGAATAGAAATTTATCAATCCAGATATTATACAAAATAAGTACAGAATATGAAAGAATAAGGAGCAAAATAGAATCACTACAGACGTGAAAACACACCAGATAAAATGCTAAAAATATATATCAAAACTATAATTACCATTTCAAAGCAAGCAGACATTAAAAATGACATAAGACATGAAAGTAGCATCATGAATCAGAATTAAAATATAAAATCAGAAATGAGTTGAAAGTAGTCAAAAAATGAAAAATTTAAAAAGTATTTCAGAAAATAACACAAAACTAGAAGGAAATTAAGAGCTAATAAACTGTATAAATAATGCGTCAATAGAAGACCAAATGGAGGAAATTTTAATCATAAAAAGGAGAAAGAAACTAAATTCAAGAGAAAGGTATATATTAAAAATATATAATTATATAAAAAGAACATGCAATTTACATATTATAGAAGTCCCTGAAGATTAAAAACAAAGCAAGGAATTAGAATGAATAATAAAAGCTACTATTCAAGGTATTTTCCTTAAATAATTAAGAAAAGGGAGAGAGAAAAACTAAATATTGAATGCATAAACTATATGCCAGCTTAAAAAATATTACTAAAATCCAAGTGCAAATCAACCAAAAAACAATTTGTAGATTCAATACAATCTCAATCAAAATTGCAACATCTTTCTTTGCAGATATGGAAAATCCAATAACCAAATTTATGTGGAAAGGTAATGGACCCCAAATAGCCAGATCCATCTTGAAATAGAAGAACAAAGTTGAAAGATCCACACATCTTGATTTTAAAAATTATTGCAAAGCCATTGTAATCAGAACTCATGGTACTGGCATAAGGACAGATATATAGCCCAATGAAATTGAATTGAGAGTTCACTAATAAACACTCACATCCATGGCCAACTGATTTTTTTTTTGACAAATCTACTCTCTAAGGAAAGAATACACGTCAACCTATGGCGCTGGGAAAAACTGGATGTCCATATGCAAAAGAAAGAAGGTGGACTCCTATCTCATGCTGTATACAAAAATCAACTCAAAATAGATCAAAAACCTAAATATAAGAATCAAACCTATAAAGCTCCTAGAAGAAAACATGGAGAAGCTTCTTTGAGAACTGTTGCTAGACAATGTTTTCTTACTCTTTACACTAAAAGCACAAGTAACAAAAGAAAACAGAATAACGTGACTGCATCAAAATTAAAAATGTTTGTGCAACTAAGGACTTCATCATGAAAGTAAAACAACAATCTACAGAATGGAAGAAAATATTTGAAACCATATATTCAATAAGCCTTAATATCCTGAATCTATAAAGACATTTTACAACTTACAAAGACAATCCAATTAAAGTTGTGAAGAAGACTTGAATAGACCTTCTCAAATAAAAAATATATATACATATACAAATGGTCAAAAAGCAAAAGATATTCAACATCTATAGTGATTTGAAGCTCTATGGGTCCCAGAAAAACATGTTTTTAAACTTAATCTGTTATTATTATGTTATTTCTTTGATAACAAGGTGACTAAAACAACATCACTAGCCATTAGGGAAATGCAAATCAAAATCACAGTGATAACCATTTACTATTCATTACTATGGTGATTATTTTTTAAAAAGCAGGAAATCACAAGTGTTGGTGAGGATGTGGAGAAACAGGAACACTCATTCACTGATTGTAAAAATGTGTAATGGTGCTACCACTATAGAAGAAATTTGGCAATACCTCAGAAAGTTAAGTACAGAATTACCATCTGAACCAGAAATTTCACATCTAGGTATATACCCCAAAGAATTGAAAGCAGGGACTCAAAGTGTTATTTGCACACCAACGGTCATAGTGGCATTATTTAAATTGGCAAAAGATGGAAGCAACCCAAGTACCCATCAACCAATGAATGGATAATCAAAATGTGGTATCTTTATACAGTGATTTATTATTCTGAATGTATTATTCAGTCATGAAAAGAAATGCAGTTATGATACATGTGACAACATGAATAAATCTTCAAGAAACTATGTCGAATGAAATAAGTCAGACACAAAAGGACAAGACTGTGCAACATAAATAGGGAACCCTATTGTAAACCACAGACTATAGTTAATAGTACAATTGTAGTGGTATTCCTTTATAACTTATAACAAATACAGTACACCAGTGCAAAATGTTAATAATAGGGGGTTACATGGGAACTTTGTGTATTATGGATGATTTTTCTGTAAACCTGAAACTTCTGAAATAAAAAAAAAAATTTAGTACTAAAATTATTGTATGTTGATTAAAAATGCATCCCTTGAACAATAAGACATAAAAATGGCACATAGCAAATAAGGGAAACAAAGTTAGATTATCATCAGATATACTCTATGCCAGAATAAAATGAGTATAATACTTAAGATATTTAAGGAAAGATATATGAACCAAATAATTTATATTCAGCTAAATTGATCTTCAATCATAAAAAAGCATAAATAAACTGCTACTAGGATGCAATAATTCAGGTAAAGTCATTTCCCTCAGTCCTTCTTTAAGATTGGCCCCAGACAGCCAAGATGACTAGTGGGACATTTACATCAAGACTAGTGGTGAGAAATACATGTGTATGATAAATGAAGATTTGAAGGGAAAAATTAGGGTATATAATGATCATGTGACCTGAAAATATGGATATAGAAAAACTATAAAAAGAGAAGGATTGGTGACAATGCATGCAAAAATTATGTCAAAGGCTACTTAGGCTCAATATCAAAGGATTCAGATGTAAACTTTAAGGGCCCTCCACTGGCTACAGATGGGAAAACTGAGCTTTAGAGAGAAAAAGAATTGCAATATATTGAAATCTCTGAAATATTTAAAATCCCTCCGTGCATAATGTTTAAAAAGTGAAGTGGTCATTTTTGAAGATGACAATGAACAACGTATTATCTCAAAAATCAGGTACATAATAGAAACAAACCAAGCATTTATCTTTGTTTTTCTATATTAACTTTACAACTGGATAACCAAATAGTGGATGATATAAAAGGATTTTCTTATAAAATTATTACTATTAAAAATGGAAGCCAAATAACAGAATTAGAATATAATCTGTAATAAATTAATGAACCTGGACATTGAGTATCACAGACTGCTAATAAAACAAAAGGGAAAAACCCAGTCGCTATCATGAATAAACAAAGACATCTATGGCTTTATCACAGAGATAGAACTTGAGTCTCATCAAGTTTCTAGATGCAGTACCCAATCTGAAGCAAAGTCAGAGATCAGAGAAGCAGGAACCATACATAGTCAATCACAACATTCAGATTATAAGAAACTCTATAGGTAGAACATCCTGGTAGCTTTTTGTTTTGTTTTGGGGAAGGTGGAGCTAGGAGGGGTTACCAAATTGCCCCATTTGAAGGAATGGTACAAATGGCAGAATTTGGTGGATGCTGACAGAGCTTACACTAAAGGTAAAGATAAACCCAACATGCATGCACTGCCACGGTGAATATGGAAGACACACCTGTGTCTATGGGGAAGCCAGCCTAAGGCTCAGCATTTGTCATCACTGTTTCCCAGGATGCGCCAGTCAAGCCAGTGCTGAAGTCCCCATCTCGTGCAAGTTGGTTATGTTGTCACCCAATTCTTTGATTGGTTTCACCTACTCATTCAGGTCACCAATCTCAAAGTTACTTGAGCAGGGGTTGTTTTTGTCAGTAGCTAGCTTGTGCAATTCCAGTCGTGTTTGATTCATCCTTTTTTACCAAGTTTAAAGCACACTCTACTGTGTTCAGTTGGCTCTCCCAGTTGTCTCATCCTGGTTTCTTGATATTCTGATGGAAAATTTGGTCTCCACATCAGTTCCACAGCTTCATATGTTTCTCAGTGGGTTTCCTCTCCTTATGAAATAGATAAATTATAAGGAGAAAATGTCATGAAGGAGTAAAGATTTCAAGTTTTTAAAATATTTTGGTCATGTTCTGCATAAGCGGAAATAATTATTTAAAATTTCTATATTAAGGTCACATGATATTGATACAGTTACTGACTAGACTTTGGCTCCTTTCCAGCAACTCAATACATTTTATAGCTTTCTTGAATTAGAAGGTAATTTTTAACCTTTAATAGTTTATAAACCACATTAGTGAGATTTTTAGGGAAACAATGACCATATATTAATTTTAACTTGATAAACTCACCAATACTAGGAGTCATTCTCCATTCCTCTATGAGGGGTATATGTGTATACTTTTTAAACCACTAACTCATCAAAACCATGAATATCAAGAGAATTTTTTTATATGTAACCAGCCAATCTACATTACTGAGCAAAACTGGCACATAATTAATAATATTTAATAGGACTGGCAATGAGATCTCAATATATTAATTTGAAATTACCCAAATCATTATATTTGTTTTAAGGTATGACCATTATGAAATGCTTATGCAGTTTGCAATGCATAAAATATCTAACTTAGGCTTTGCCTTATAATAAAGATTATGAACATTATATATTACTACTTGCAGATATGTAAGATGTAAGTGGAAAGGAAATGAAAGCTGGAACCATTCATTTCCTTCTCTTGGCAAATATCTAGAGAAGTTAATCCCAAAATTCAAGAGATAGAGCCAGATAACCTATATTTTTAAAACTATTCATGTATTTTTATGTCATGAGTTAAAAACCCCTAATATTGTGGATCTTAGTAACTAAATTTTTCATTCATCACATTTATTTCAATCCTTTCCTCAAATACGAATTATTTCAAAACAATTATATTTTTGTTCATCGAGTATATAGTCATAATGTCTGAACATGTATAGAGAAAGGAATGACTTTTTTACATTATCATATGGTCAATTACAAATTTACAGCTGAGTAAGTTCTTTACATTGAATGTAATTAAATTCCTGCCATCTCTATAGCTTCCACTCATCTAGTTCAGTATTAAACACTTATAGCTATATAAAATGAGTAAAATACAACTTTCATATAACAGTGTACACTATTTTAAAGAACACAAATATGCATTGTTAGAGTTCTCTAGACTAGATGTTCTTAGTTTCTTTGTTCCCTAGACTAGATGTTCTTAGTTTCTTTCTGTTGCATTATCTCGGGACTTACTATCCAGTTGCTCATAATCCAGGGATTATCCTTGATACCTCCCTGTCCTTTGTTTTCAGCCTACAAAAAATTATCACCATCAAAACACCTCTCTCTTTCCAGCATCCCAGTCTAAACCACCATGACGTCTCACGGGGTAAATGGCTTCTGAACAGGTATCCCTATGCACAAAATTGCCCTTTTATATAAACTCATCAAGTAATTATTTGTTTAGAATAGCTAACAGATTCAATAGTGCCGAAAAAAATACAGTGGCTAACTAGGCAGGTCACGGTGGCTTAGGAGGGAGAGTTCTCGCCTGTCATGCCAGAGACCTGGGTTCGATTCCTGATGCCTGCCTATGAAAAAAAAAAAAAAAAATATATATATATATGTATAGTGGCTAAACTAAGGCAGCATTTCCCTTTGTTTCACTCCTGATCTGGACACACAGTCCTTCCTTCAAGCCCTTAATTAAATTCTCTTGCCCACCTCTGCACTTGCAAATATTCCATTTCCTTTATCTTGAATTATATCTGATAACTTGTCATCACTAAGATTTAGGCCTGGAATGTCAACATCTGAGACAGGATTTCCTCAGTAACCTTTAGTATTTAAACTTTTCTTAGCTATATAAACTTGTATTTCTCAGAAGAAAAAGATATATATTGTTTTATTCTCTCTGGATCATGCTATGTAGATTTGTGAATGTAAAAATTCATTCAAAATTTGTGCCCATAATTCATCGTATTAACTGGTTAGTCTCATTTGGAACCACTGCTTTCCTTTTACTACCTGTGACTATGCAGACCCATGGCATGTCTCTGGTAGACCTCTCTTAAATCTTATTTTTAGTAGCTCTGGAAAATACCTTTCATTGATATATCACCCCCCCCACACACACACACAGAATCTTAAAAAGTGAATTTTGCATATGCTACCTGACAAGTTAAACTGTCTTTTGAAAGATTTGGTTATAATTTGCTTAACCATTTTTTTTTCCTTATATGGCCACATATATTCAAACAAAGAAACATTATAAGAAACTTTCACATTATTCATATGGATTTGCTTTTGTACCTGAGAGGTAAAGGGTTTAATTTCTGTCAAGTAAACACCCAAGCAAATATTCCTCTTCAAGTGCATCATCCAAAATAAATACTCAATTCTCCATACAGCCTAACTAGGACTGTAATTGTATATATACCCTTGATTAGATGGTGATTTTGTCAAAGTATGAGGAAACTAGTGATTATCTAATAGATATTTCTTATAGCAATGGCATTTATGTGTTCAACAGGTATTTTAGGGAGCCTACCTCATGCAGGATCTAGTAGAACAATTTTATTTTCATGTTTAAATTTACACTCCTGGGTAAAACACAACTTTTTCAAAATTATTATCAGAATAGCAAAACAGTATATTTTTGGAGAGACTGCCTAGTGGAACAAACAACTCCAAAAATGAAAATGGTAGTTTTGCCTTTTGAACGCCTGTGGAAAAGTAAGGAGATTACAAACATCAGAAAATTTTCTGGATCAATTCTGATAGTCAGACTTCAATCTTTGAATTCAGTTCTATCCATACTATTTGCACTTACTAGATTTATAACTTTAGCACATTCCTTAAATTTGCTAGGACTCCCCCCCCCCCCAGTTAGTATTAATAGGATAGTAATACTTATGAATACTGAAGTAAGATGGTAGATGTAAAGCACCTTTCATGGTACTAGACAATAGAAACATTTCAATAAATGTGTCCTCTTCATAATGACAATAATAAATGAGTAAGATTTCAATCTCATTATTTTGCATTTGAGCTATTCATTTAATGTTAATTATAATTGAGCTAAGGTAAAATGCAAAATCATAACTTGTCTATTTTTCTGTATGGATATCTGTTTCCTCCTTAAACAATTTTGAATCATCAAGACTAATTCATTCCAGATTTGACAGAGAGTAGAGAAAAATTAGGTTAGGTGTGGCCTTACACATTTCATAACAGTAGGGGGCTGTTTTTGAGTAAGGTTTCTTTTAGCCAAAAAACTAGTTTTGAAGGAACAATGGGATATGTGCTAAGACTTGGCCCAAGGACACAAAGCTTCATTAATTCAGTTCCTCCATCAAAATCTTGTAAAATATGTTTTGTTACTTCTTTTCCACAGAATGGCAGAACAGTTTGTAACCATGTTTATGGGAAACGAAAAAGAGCCAAAGGTTAAAATGAGAAAAAAGGTAGTGAATTATGGGCAGTAACGGAGTCAAACCCCTTGTTGTTTATCTGCATTTTATAATAAAGGTTTAAATCAAGGAGATTTTTTTTAATATCAGGATCAAATGGCAGTACCAGGAAGAAACATTATCATTAAAAACAAAACATATGGCAGCCATATTAAAAATGAGAAATTCTAGTTTTTTTACTTTTTGAAAGAAATATATTATCGGGCTTAACTTTGCCCCTCAGTCTGGATTATGGGATGGGAAAGAAAACCAAGAAAGAAACTACGATTAAATTTGCTTTCTTTTGCAACATCTTTCCTGTTTTTTTAAGGAAAAGAATGTTAAGACAAAGCCACATTCTTATTATCAAACTAGAAATTCTTTGAGAATTTTCTGAGACACTTCTATAATTCTGCGCATAGCACTCAGAAGAATACTTTCAAACTGTTTTCACTTAGACCCCAATTTAGCCTGGTGAAATGCCAAACATTATGATTGATTCCATATCAAACACTATGTTACTATTCTTAACTTTACCACCTTCTAATTAAATGACTATGCATAAAAACTACTTAATCTCTCTAAAGCTTAATTTTGTCATCTGTAAAGTGTTAATAACAACTGTTGTAAAGATTAAACATGAAAAGAATATGAAGTACTTAATGCAGTGCCTGACATGTCAATTATTATTATCATTATTATTATTATTTGAAATCAAACTGCCTGGTTGCAAATCTTTACTCTGCAATTTATTGGTTGTAGAAACTTTATAACTTGGTATCTTCATCTACAAAATCATAACAAAATTAAAAGTATCTACCACTTAGAGTTGTGAGGCCTGATGAGCTAAGATATGAAAAATGGTCATATGTAAAGGACCTGACACATAATGTATACTAAAAGTGAGTTAGAAAATCTTATTATATTGATCTGGTTGTTATTGCTATTTGAATTTTTCATCTTTCTCTACCATATCTGAGTCTACAATTGTGCAAAGGAGAGAAATTTAGCTGGAAAAGAATTGAACTGATATTAATCTTGAAAAAAAAGGAATGTTCTATTTTCTCTTATGTCTCCAGGAATCTGCTTTGATTTTCCTTCTGTCTGGAAGGTTATTCCAGCTATTCATATTCATCCTCAGGTCTCTGTTTCAATATCTCATACTAGAAAGCTTGGCCTTCCTCCTAGAGTATAGCTTCATGTGCTCTCATAGTGTATTTTGTTTCCCACATCACAACATCTCATTGACTTATAATTTTCTGTTTAAATATGGTATTTTCTTGCAAAACAATGGGCTCTTTGAAAGTAGGATCTCTATTTACTTTATTTCCTTGTATCCCCAGTGGTCTAATACATTGCCAGGTATGTAGCATGAATAAATAGATGAATCTAACAGCCATTTGTAACATTTGCAAGGCGTGTAGCAAGTGTAAATTAGTCAAATATTTAAAAGTTTTATGTCACCCTAACAAGTGTTAAAACTAACATTTATTCTCCTACCTTGCTATATTCAAGACTCTGATTTTTGTATGACTAAAATTTTGCAAAATATTAAATAAAAAATGAATTAAATTATTGCAAATGCTTCAGAATATTCTATTAATGGCCTGGAAATATTTGGAATAATAATAAAATAAAGCTGAGAAAAAATTTAAGATATTTATGGCATTTTTTTCTTCATTTCAGGAAAATCATTGTATTACTATAATCAAAAGCTTCGTATAGTTTCTATTCAATTAACTGTAATAATTCAAATCATTAAAGTAAGGTAAAATTGTATTCAAAATGTTTACAATTTGAAAATATATTCATTGATAATAAAACATTAATAATAGAAGAACTAAATTGTTTTATACTTTTTTAAAAGTTGTTTTCTTGTTAAAGCAGAAAAGACCTCAATGTTAAAAGGCTAAAAACAAATTTTAGTAAATTAAGAGCAAATTTTAAATTAAAATTAAAAAATCTGAGATTTTACTTTTATAAAATTTAAATAAAATACATTACATATGTATGAATACAAAACCACACATCATTTTAGTACTCAATGAACAGTTTCCAGAATAAACTTAGATCAGACATTTTGCATGTTTAGATCTGTATATATATATAATTATTATTTCATAATGAATATAAGAATGTATGCAATATGATGTCATGTTACAGTTATATATGGTGCATATACGATGTATCTATGCACATATATGCACACATGTGATCCATGAATATATTGGAACACTAAGAGAAACAAGAAAATGAAAACATTTTGTTATGCAAGAATATGTTATATTCATGCAACCTGAGATAGAGAATTTGACATCTTTGCTCTTACATGCTTTAACTGCCAAATCACCCCCGAACTCCAAAACAACTTTCATCTCAGCCATCAGAATCAGTACAAATCACAGACATTTGCAGAATTCAGACGCATTGGACTTTTGTTTCAGGCCATAGGGTCAGAGGACCGGAGAAATGTTTTTCTGGGGCCTGAAGAATGTCAGTTTTTTTCTGGTTAAGAACAGATGTTTAGGGTTTCTAGGTTTGGATCCCAAAGGACAGAGGTATCCAAGTTTCTTTAATAAATTAATCTACTTTTTTTTTTCTTTAAAATATGTTAGGCCTCCAAAGCAAGGCACTCAGGGAAAAGCCTCTTTTTCTTAGAACTGACTCTGCATCTTCATGCATATAATGCAAATAATCAAGAACAGCTCTTATACCTAATGCCAAATAAAATGTGAGCCACTTGAAGGTGGAGACTGAGGTTTATCATAACTTTTCTCAGGCAACTAGCAATGTCTGATACAAGAAGTAACTGAATGCATACTTCTAAATAAGTGACTGAACAATTGAATGGGTGGCTAAATGTCTTTGTTGTACACTCTTTCAAACTTCTTTAGGAGCTTTAAAAAAAATGAGTGCTTGCTTTCTACTTTTAAACTCTAACATCTCTTTTCTTATCTCATTCTTATTTTCCACCACAATTATTATCATTGACTTTACTGACATTCAAAATTTTTATTTTTCTCTCATGTTAACTCATTACATGTAAGAAATTTTTCTTGGTTTTTGGCAGTTTATCATTCACATTCTATTTTTCATCCCATAAAAATAAAAAAAACACTGTCCTTGATCTATATGTATTATATTGCATGAAAACCTGCATTGCTTTATTTTTATTAGAGAAGTTGTATATTGTTTTATAAAGAAAATATGTACATATGTATATTTGTTTCTCTATATTTACTTCAAAATATAAACTACAAGATAACTGGAGGCTTGAAATTTTAATTTGTTTTTAAATTAAAGGCTGGGGTTACTGCATCATTTGGCAAAAGCATATTTCAGTATTTTTCTAAAAGAACACTGATTTTTCATGCATGTATGTTTGAAACACACAGAGAGGCACATAGACACACACAAACATATATAGACCACAACAGCCAGCCCTAGGACGATGAGGCATCAGTGATGGTCACCATGAAAAGCATATGTTAGTGCATTACTTGTATTATGAACAGAACTTCTCAAGTGAATTAAACAAAGCCAGAGAACTTTTTTATACTTTGTAGAAAAGCTTTCCTCTTATTAGATATTGAAATAGTAGTGGTCAAAGGTTTTTCTGAAAGTTCGCTTAATGTATCGTTGCCACGTGTTAAACTTGGAAACAAGACGGTATCCATTTGTTAAAGATTTCAGCGAAAGGCAGTTTTAATGTTTCACTGTGAAGGTAATTGGGGAAAATTCTTATTCAAGAAATTCTAACACATTTACTTCATATAAACTTTAATTTAACTCTAAAGACTCTTTCCAGCGATAAAATCTAGTTGTTTCATATAAAGAATAGAGTGTATTCTCTATCTTCATTTTATAGTATAATGTGCAGATTTCTAGATCTTTTAGTATAGTCACAGGCAATAAAACTACATCAGTATGCAACCTAAAAAGCAATTAAATGTGTTACCTACCTGGTGCAAATATTTTACATATTAGCACATTATCCCTAATATTTTGCATCTGGCGAATCCATAGATAATCATTGATTTTTAAAGAAAAATAAGCAGAAGTGTATACACTCCTGTGAACGTGCTATCTCACTTGCCATGGGAGAAAAAATTTTGTCTGTAGGTATTATGGCCCAAACCGGCTTGTTTATTCCTGTATTCCTCCTCCCTGCCCCCATCTCTCATATTATGTCTTGTTTAACTAAAGTAGTAACTTAGAACTATGTACGTACTAAGCACTGTTTTAGATGCTCAAGTTAGAATAGTAAACAGAACAGAAAGGGTCCATATTATAATGAAATTCATATTTGAAAGGCTACCTGGATTATTAAAAAATAAGCAAATTAATAAGTAGGATAAATTCAGAGAACGATAGTTGTTAGAAAGGGAACAAAAGAGAGTAGAGGGACAGAAAGTTCTTTGGGAGTGTGGGAATATAAGGTGGGATAGGCAGGGAGGATCTCTCTCTGAAGAAATAATTAAAGCAATTTACAGCCTCCTGTCTACAGTTGAAACCTTCACCTGTTTTCAGGATCTGGGCCAGCTTTCTCAAAGCTCTTTCTCTATTCATTTAGTATCTCTCTGACTTACATCCTTGACGCCTCCTCTGTAATAGACATCTATTGTTTTGCTGCCGAGCCTCCCTTCCTCCCTCCTTCTGGAAACAACAGCCATCCTACTTGAAACAATTCCTCCACCGTTGAATTATTCCCGTGACATTCTGAGTCACAGCATCCCACCCTCTTATCCCGTGGTGATACACAGTGCAAGATGCTCAATTATATTTTACCATCCTCCAGCCACAATTTGTAGTCAGAGATCAACATGTGAACCCAGTATCATCCAAGTCCTTCTCTGAGATTTTATATTCTGATGCCAAAAGAGAGAATTTTTCTTATTTCTATGGAACCTAAAACATTAGCATTTGGACCCCTAGAATCCCTGAGTGAGACCCGTGATGTTACACTTCACAAAATAAGGTTTTTAAAAAAATTTCTTTCTGAAGTTATTTGATTAGGGTTGCTGTTGCTTACAACCAGAAGAGTCCAAAATATATACCCATTTGCTGGCTCTTACTTTCTACAGTGCAGATATGTTCAAGCCTCTCCTGTAAAAAAAATTAATAAAACTGATTGACTTTTATGATACTGTATTCTCAGCCAGTTATCATTATTCACTCTCTTTCATTCTCTCCCTCTCCCTTTTCTTTTCTTATTTCTTAATTCCTTAAAGAAGTTGTGTGCCCTCAATGTCTCTACTTCCACACCCCCCATTAAGAAGTATGGCTTATGATCCCATCACACATCACTGAAATTAGTTTTACCTGAATCACTAGTGATGCCCTCCTTGCAAAGTCTAATGGGCATTGTTCAGACTGTTGTATCTGTCCTTTCAGCAACATCTGGAATATTCTCTGTCATTGCCACCCAAGCCATCACTCTGACTTACTTTTCCACCTACCTCTCCATCTTTTCTCTCCCTCTCATTTATTGTTCAGCTTTTTTTTATTTTTTATTTTTTATTTTTTTATGGGCAGGTACCGAGACTCGAACCTGGGTCTCTAGCATGGCAGGTGAGAATTATGCCATTGAGCCACGATCACGCTGCCCTCTACATTGCTTTTAGCCATTGTTATTCTCCAAGATTTTCTTCTTAGCTCTCTTCTCTTGTTCTTTCACTCTAGTCCATCCCAGGCATTCACAGGGCTTTCATTGACACATATCCCTAACGATTCCCTTTGTCAGTATTTCCTACCTCAAACTTGACTTTGAAGATGTAGGCATATATGTAAAATACTCTGTTAGTTCCTATGTTTCAAAAGGACCTCAAATTAAATGCGCCAAACTAAATTCATCGTGTTCTACCTGCAGCTAACTAATTCTTTTGTTCCCCATCTCAGTAAAGAGTGCCACGAATCACCCTGTGCTGCAAGCCAGATGCTGGCATCTATGAGGAGCTTAACCTTGCAAGACTATTGTTGAGAATGAGATAATATATGTAAATTACTTAACATACTGCCTGGCCCAAAATACTCAACCAAGAGTAGGCATGAAAAGTATGTTCTTCATGAATGGAGAGATAAAACCCATTCTAAAATATCATGATACACCTAACTTACAACTTTCAAATCAGGCAGATAGGATCAAAGCCACCACTAACTCACTTCTTTATTTAGCATTTCATTAAAAAAAAATCGTCTCAGGGAGTGCTAGGGTAGTTCAGTGGTAGGAATTCTCGTCTGCCATGCGGGAGACCTGGGTTCAATTCCTGGTCTGTGCTTTTCCCAAAAAAAACAAGCAAAACCAAACAAATACACAGAAGCTCAACAAATGGTGCTGCAATAACGGTTTACTCAAATGGAAAAATAATGAAATGTGACCCCACCAAAACAGCATAGAAAAAAAATCTTCTCAACTTTCTCGGCCCCAAACTCTTTCACATCCTTTTAAGGGCTGTAGGTGTGCCTGCCTGCACATCTGCTCATCCTTCAACTTGCATGTGGAACACTGACATCTCAGAGATTCCCCTGGACATTGCTAACCCCCATGAGCTCCTTCAGCTCCTCGCTCATTCCTCTGTACAAGCATTGATCACATCGAATATATATTATTTGTTTATAAGCCTTTTTCCCACTATAAACTTTGAACTTGTTCTGTCTTAACTACCATTACATCTCTGAGTTCGGTTTTAGTGAACTCTCTGTGAAATAGGCACATTCTAAATAGATGGTAAAATCCTCCCTCCCCTAATTACAAACTTCTGAGCTGCAAAACTTTCCTGGGAAAACAAAATGACTAGAGTATTCAACGTAACATATCTCTTGTATTTCACATCCATATTTTCTCTTCTGACCTCCCCCCATAACAATAAATACACATAAATAAGGAACATTTAATGGATAGGTTCTCATTTTTAATACCTGTAAATTTATGCTTGGGATTGGTCTTAGCCATCGACTCAAATTTAAGAAGTTTGTTGTGGAAAATGTTTGCTTATCTCAGCTGTCTTTGATTTACTCTGTAGCTTGACTCCCAAGTGGAATCTTCTGATTTGAGTTCATTTCATGACTAATCCTGTAAGATGCTGATTGCTTGAATTAAAGTTTTTTCTCCTCAAGCCATTCACATGCAATCACTAACAAAAGAGCAAAACAATGACAGCTTTCCAAGATTTGGAAGTACTCTGTGCAGTGTTCCTGGGTAGGCTAAATAAGAAATGATGAAAAGCGGCAGCAGGAAAATACCCAAACTCAGCGAACATTTGTAAAGCAGCATTTTCTATGACTCCGTTCAGATTTTTTAATCTCTTTTATAAAATTTTCAAAGTATGAGATTCAAGGGGTCCAGCTTAAATCTTGTCGCCCAATGACCATCAATATATTCATAAAAATATAGGCATTGATTTTCTTTTGCTACCATAAAAACTTATCACAATTGCTTAAAACAACATGTACTGATTTTCTTACAATTCTGGAGTCAGAAATCCAAAGGATTTTTCATGGAGCTAAAATCATTGTTAGCAGGCTTATGTTCCTTTCTGGAGGGTCTAAGGAAGAATGTCTGTTTGCATTTTCAGGCCTCTAGATGTGTTCCTGCTCTCATGGCTCATGGCCCACTTCCTCCATCGTCAGAGCCAGTAATTTTGGGCTGAGTCTTTCTCACACTGCTAATCGCTCCAGTTCTCTCTTCTCATTCCCTCTTTCACTTATAAGGACCCTTGTAATTACATTAGTATCACCCAGATGGTTCCAGATAATCCCCCCATTTCAATGTCTTCTGATTAACAATTTTAATTCCATCAGCAACACAACATCATTGGCTTGTGCCATGTAGACCAACATATACATGTTTTCTCAGGATTAGAACACGGGCATCTTTTGGGGACCTCAGATTACCACAATAGAGAAGGAATACCTTTGTGCTGGTTTAAAAGAATGTATGCCCCCTAGAAAAGTCATGGTTTAATCAAAATCCCATTTCATAAAGATAGAATAAACTCTATTCAATACTGTAATCAGATCATCTCCCTGGGTGATGTGATTTAGTCAAGAGTAGTTGTTAAAGTGGATTAGGTGACGACATGTCTCCACCCATTTGGGTGGGTCTTGATTAGTTTACTGGAATCCTGTAGAAGAGGAAACCTCTTGTAGAAAGAGAGATTCAGAGAGAGCAGAGCAGAATGACATAGTCACAAGAAGCAGAATCCACCAGCTAGTGACTTTGGAGATGAAGAAGGAACATGCCTCCCAGGGAGCTTCATGAAACAGGAAGCCAGGAGAAGAAGCTAGCAGATGACACTATGTTCGCATGTGCCCTTCCAGATGAGAGAGGAACCCTGACTGTGTTCAACATGTACCTTTCCAGATGAGAGCGAAACTGTGACTGTGTGCACCTTGTGCTTTCTCGCTGGAGAGAAACCCTGAACTTTATCGGCCTTCTTGAACCAAGGTATCTTTCCCTAGATGCCTTTGATTGGACATTTCTATAGCCTTGTTGTAATTGGGAGATTTTCTTGGCCTTAGAACTTTAAATTGGCAACAGATTGAATTCCCTTTATAAAAGCCATTCCATTTCTGGTATATTGCATTCCAGCAGCTAGCAAACTACAACAACCTTAGCAGAGAGTTCCCATGAATTAGCTCTGCTAGATAAAATATAGGATGCCCAAATGCATTTCATTTTCAGATAAACTATGAATAATTTTAGTATAATTATGTCCCATGCCTTATTAACACAAGAATATCCTAAATATTATATGGAACACGGTTATATTAAAAATACTGTTTTCTGGGATTCAAATTTAACTGATTATCTTACATTTTTATTTGTGAGATCTGGCAACCCTAGTAAGAATAAGAGTAAGATGCAAAGACAATACAAGACCTAAAATAGTCATTTCATTGTCTTCCATGACAATGTTATTTTTAAAAGTAAAATTCATGGTTCCAACTCTATTTTTTAAGTAAAATGAAAAATATCTCTTTGATGGAATATGTGGCAATAAAAATTTATTTTCATTGATTTTTCTTTCTTACGTAGACAATTCCTATGTTGTAAGGTTATGTGAAAAGGCAGGATGCACACTGCATGCAATGTATAATTACAGCACATAAACAAAATACTTTATGTCCACAAATATAGAACTTGACATATTCTAAAATATCAGGGGAGGTTTTTCTTTCTTGGTAAGAGCAAGGATAATTGTTTTAAAATTTCTTCTTTCTATTTTTTCCTTCTTCAATTTATTGATTGAATATGTATTGCTTTCATCAACAAATATATATTAAGATGTGACATGAGCAGATAATAGCAAAATTTATCCTACTTATTAGAGCAATACTATTTTTATGATAGACCTGGTTGGGCTACTTTGGATCAATAAAGGAATAATTTTCACATCTGCAAATTATTTATCATTTATGAATGGAAAACATTACGCACTGGTTGTTTTGTAAATTTTTTATACTCCATTTTGTTTGAAAGTAAACAGTCAAAATATAGAGTTTGTTTCTTTTAAAGTTATTCAAATGTCTCTGGGTTTAGTAACACTTGAGTGAACATTATATCCGGGGCATGCAAGTTGTGATACAATTATGTAGATAATGTCAGGACACCCTGTCACACTACGGCAATATCTTTATAATTAGCAACATTTGTAAGAACCTGGTCATTTCCAGCAACTTGTTCTTTCAATTAATGTCTTGAAAGTGAAGCCAGCTGTTAATTATGTTAACAACCAATTCCTTGGGAATCATCCCAATCCATTTTAATGGACTGACAATTATTATTAATCAACTACAGAGACCTGTAGTATTACACATTTGAAAATTCACCTTTACTAAGCATTGGGGCATAAGATATGTATGAAAGGTAAGAATGACAAGACAGTTGTCTTCATTTCTTTTATGAAGAAAAGGTTTTCTTCTAATTATGCGAGTATTCCTTTGATTGTACTATTCAGTTAAGCCTCCTTACATGATGCAAAACAGCCAGCTATAGAGTGGAAAATATAATTACGAATTAGTTGTCGACATAATGTAAAAAAGGAAAAAGATGTTAGATTGAATTCAGCAAGAAACTTAAAAACAAATAAAACCTGACATTGGGGGCAGAAATTCAAGTAGAAGGTCATTGAAAGAAGAAAGAATCCAGGAAAGACTTAGTAAAGACAAAGGAGAACTTTGTGTTTTTCTTCTTTTCTGCAGTCTTTATCATTTACTACTTCAGGGATTTTTTCTTTGCAAATGGATCAAAGGACAAATGACAAGCCACTGATATCATGGGAAATGTCCCATGTCCTAGAGTCACAACCTTTAATGAAGATAAATATTTTGATAGCTGTGAAAGGGGCTCTACTGAAAAGGTGTTACTACATTCCATTTTGCATTTCCAATTAACAAATTAACAGACCTACATCAAATTCATTCATTCATTCATTCACTCATTCATCTAAAGATAATTATTGATCTCATACTGTAAGAAAGGCACTGTTTTACGTGCTACAAAATGGGAAAGAAAGATAAGGTCCTGTCCTCAAGGAACTTATGTTGTATTAAGAGGAGGGCAGCAAACACACAAGTAAGTGGATGAATACAAAATTCAGATAGCATTAATTTGGTGAAAGAATTATAAAGGAAGTTTTTAAAAAGGCAATTGGATAGGGACTTATGGGTGGATGGGGAGTGTTAATTTAGATGGGATGAGCAAGAGAGGATTCCCTGAGTATGTGACATTTGCACATAAACCTAAATGACCAGGAGGAACTTCGTAGGCAAAGATCTGGAGAAAGAATGCACTGAGTAGAGGGTGCTCACTAAAAGCTTCTAATGTGGAAAAGGGGTCTTTGTGTTTGAGAGAGAGAAAGAGGCCTGTGGGCTTGGAGCAGAGTAAACATGAGGTGGAGAGAATTGAGGTTGGAGCTAAAGGCCAGCTGGGACCATATCTCAACAGGCTTTGTCAACCATGGGATAGCACTAGAAAGCAATCAGAGGTGTAATACACAGGTCAATGACATGATCTGAAATAAACACCTTTCCAAAACATAGATACCATAAATGGAAAACGGCAGAAACAATTGATGGCATAAACACACAGGTGTTTATTTCAAGTCATGTGTTTTCCTCTTCTTTTTTCAACAAAACATGTTTAACACAATGAGAAAAAGTGTAGCTTTAGTTTAATGGGCATGTAATTTAGGTAATGCTCTTTTCTTTGTGAAATTGATTGGTTATACCAAAATGTAACTCCCTTTAAAGACTTCTTGTAATATATTGTGATAATCATCTATCTTAACCAGCTTGTTTCTGAAACAAAAGGAAGTTTTTGGGGAGGGATTTTGGGGCTCTCAGCACATACAGGTTGTTAGTTCGCGTAAAGACCAGGAGCCTCCTGAGTGCAGGAAGGGGCAGTTCTCTTGAGGTCTTACCCACAGCACGCCTCTCTATCCACCACTGTCTTCTTTATGAGTTTGGTTTCCAAACTCACTTTGTCTTTGTAGCCACTTGTATAAGATTCAAAGCATCTGTTAGGAAGAATCCCATGGAAAGGTTTTGGGTATGCAATCAGAGATTAGAAAAATTACAAATTTTCATCAACTCCCTTTTTGAACTCATGGAGAAAATGGTGTCTGGAATCATAGAAGGATTTGCTCAAGATAATAGAATTAATTTCAGCAAGAATATAACTAGAACGTAGGCCCTCTACTTTCAATATTATGAACTTCCCATTACAACACAAAGGCTATTTTGCTTTACTTTTATGGAAACCTAAGTTTATCTACTTGTCAGTACTTCTTCCCAGTACTTCATCCTTCCTTATTAATACAAGGAGTGGATGAGACAAATGGCAATCTTAGACTACATCATTGATCACAATTTAAATAGACAAAGGTCTTTACCTTTAGTAGCTTTAAAAATCTTTGGAAAATATTTTATGTGTGATATGTATAGAAAAATGATTGGATAGATATGGAAAATAGATACAGAGATAGACATGTATATATATATATGGATAGAAATACATGTATAAATTAGATATTTAGAGAGAGATACAGATGAAGATATAGTCTACATTTATATATCTTTAAACTCTAAGTTTCTTAATTCGAATTTTTAAAAGCTTTTACTGGGTCTATCATTAATCATTTTTCATTGAAAGATGAATGATATGGTATAAATTATAGAGAAACTGAAAAAAGTGTTGACTCAAATCAAGAAATAATGTGTTATTATGCTTGGTTGTCCTTACTGCCCAGAATATGACCATGGAGTTCAAATGATATTTGAATAATATGTAAGAAATTGCATCAAGTTTTTCTTCAGAAGCAGAACTTCATTCTCTTTAATGGCTGAATAATGTTTAATTGTGTGTATATAACACCATTGTGTTTATATATTCATTGGCTGATGGACAATTAGGTTGTATGCAACTTTTGGCAATTGTAAATAATACTACTATGAACATCAGTGTATAAATACCTGTTAAATACCTGTTTCCGATATTTTGGGTATGCACCTAAAAGTGAGATGGGAGGGTCATGTGGTAATTCTATACTTAAATTTCCCAGGAACTGTCAAACTGTCTTCCACTGTGGCAGTAATATCTTACATGTTCACCAGTAATGAATGAGTGTTTCCTATTTCTCTGCATCCTTTCCAACACTATGATTACTTTTTTTTTTAAATAGCTGTTCTAGTGGGTATGAAATGGTATCTCTTGGATTTGTGGTCCATTTCTCTAATGACATTGGGTATCTTTTCCTGTGCTTTTGGCAATTTGCATATCTTCTTTGGAGAAATGCCTATTTAATTCTTTTGTCCATTTTTTATTCCTGTTGTTTGTTCTTTTGTTACTTAGTTGAAGGATTTCTTTACATATTCTGGATACTAAACATTTATTGGACTTGTGATTTCCAAAATGTTCTCCCATTGTATAGGTTGTTTTACTTTCATGATAAAGTCCTTTGGGGAACAAAAACTTTTAATTTTGATGAGGTTTCATTTATTTATTTTTTTCTTTTGTTTTTTGCATTTTGGATGCAAAGAACTTGTGTTAAACCATTGTTTACAATGGCTGTTTACACTTCCCTATATTTTCTTCTGGAAGTTTTATAGTTCTAGTTTTTATATTAAGTTGTTTGATCTGTTTTTAATTGATTTTTGTATATAGTGTTAGGTAAGGGTCCACCATTATTCTTTTGCAAATAGAATTCCAGTTTTCCCCAGTGCCATTTTTTGAAGAGACTATTCTTTTACAATTGAATGGTCTTTGTCTCCTTGTCAAAAATCAATTGGATAAATGTGAGGTTGATTTCTACCCTCTCAATTTTATTGCATTGTTTCATATGATGGGGCCTGTGCCAGTACCATGTTGGTTTTATTGCTATTGCTTTGTAATAAGTTTAAAATTGGGGGAAGTGAGTCCTCCAACTTTGTTCTTTCCCAAGATGCCCTTAGCTATTTGGGGGCCCTTACCCTTCAACAAATATTTGATGACTGGCTTTTTCATTCCTGCAAAGAAGGCATTTGGAATTTCATTGGGATTCCATTGACTGTATATTGCTCTGGGTAGAATTGACATCTTAACAATATTTAGTTTTCCAATCCATGAATACAGAATGTCCTTCCATTTATTTAGTTCTTTTTAAATTCATTTTATTTTGTAATATTCTGGGTAAAATCTTTTAAATCCTTGGTGAGATATGTTCTTAGATAGTTTGCTATTTTAGTTGCTAATGTAAGTAGGTATTTAAAAATAAATGTTCTTCAAATTGTTCATTACAGGTATATAGAAACACCACTGATTTTAGAGTGCTGATCTTGTATATGAATTCATTTATTAGCTCTGGCTGCTTTACTGTGATTTTTTTCAGGATTTTCTGTATATAGGAATATGTCATCTTCAAATAGTGTATGTTTTACCTCTTCCTTTCCAATTTGGATACATTTTCATTCTTTTACTTTTCCAATTTCTCTGGCAAGAACTTTTGGTACAATGTTGACTAACAGTAGCACCAGTTGGCATTCTTGTACTGTTCCAGATCATAGAGGAAAAGCTTTCAGTTTTTCACCATTAAGTATGATGTTAGCTGTGAGTATTTCAGAAATGAGTTTTATCATGTAGAAGGCTATTCCTTCTATTCTTAATTTTCTAAGTGTTTTTGTCAAGAAGGATGTTAGATTCCTGTCAAATACCTTTTCCACACCAATTGAGATAATCATGTGCTTTTCTCCTTCATTCTGTTCCTGTGGAGTATTACATTAATTTTCTTATGTTAGAAAACCCCTTTCATACCTGGGATAAACCCACTTGGTCACAGTATATAATTCTTTTAATGTGCTATTGAATTCAGTTCAGTAATATTTTGTTGAGGATTTTTTTTTTTTTTTTAATGGGCAGGCTCTGGAAATCAAACCCAGAGGACACATGATAATGCTTGCCACTGAACCATTGTTGCACCACCCTTGTTGAGGATTTTTGCACTTATTTTGTAAGAGATATTTTCTTTTCATGTTGTTTCTTCATTTGGCTTTAGTATGAGAGTAATATTTGCTTCATAGAAGGAATTAGGGTGTATTCCTTCTTTTTAAATTTTTTTGAAGAATTTCAGTAGGATTGGTGTTAATTCTCCTTGGATTATTTGGTAACATTCCCCTTGAAGATTTCTAGTCTGGATTTTTTGTGATTGATGGGAAGCTTTTGATTACTAATGCAATCCCTTGATAGTTATTCGTCCGTAGAGACCTTCTATTCTTCTTGAGTCAGTGAAGGTAGTTTATGTGTTGTTTTGAATTTTTCCATTGCATTTGGTTATCTAATTTATTAGTGTACAGTTGTTAATACATAGTATCCTCTTATAGTCTTTTTATATTTCACTGTGTTTGATAGTTTTGTCCTCCGTTTCATTTCTGATTTTAGTCATTTGTGTCCTCTTTCTTTTCTTTTCTTTGCAGTCTAGCTAAAGGTTTATCACTTTTATTAATCTTTCCAAAGGACGAATTTTGGTTTTGTTGTTCTCTCTATTGTTTGTTTTTTTAATTTCCTAATTCATTGATCTCCACTCTATTTTTTTTTCTTTTCTTCTGCTTGCTTTGGATTTAGTTTGCGCTTCTTTTTCTAGGTCTTCCGTTTTGAGGTTAGGTTTCTAATTGAAATCTGTCTTCCTTTTAATATAAGCATTTAAATGTATATATTTATCTTTTAATCTCACCTTTTCTGTACCCCTAGTTTTCATTTGTGTATTTTCATTTTAATTCACCTGATGACATTTCCTAATTTTCTTTGTGATTTCCTCTATAGCCCATTGTTTATTTTAAGATTATGATGTTTATTTTTACATATCTGTGAATTTCCCATTTCGCCCTTATTTGTTGAATTCTAATTTCATTCCATTGAGGTCAGAAAAAGATACATTGCATGATTTAAATATTTTTTAATTTTTGAGACTTATTTTGTGACTGACTATATAGTTTACCCTTAAGATCCATGTGCACACAATAAGAATTTGTATTCTGCTGTTGCTGAATGAAGTTTCCTATATATGTCTCTCTACGTCTAGTTGGTTTACAGTATTGTTCAAGTCTTCTTTTTTTCTTGTTGATCTTCTGTGTGTTAAAGTATCCTACTATTAATGTAGGACTGCCAATTTCTCCCTTCAAGTCTGTCAGTATTCCTTTCATATATTTTGGAACTCTGTTGTTAAGTACATGTGTCTTTATTATTGTTACATCTTCTTGTACAATTTACCCCTCTGTCAATATGTAATGACTGTTTTTATCCCTCATAAAAAGTTGTGACTTAAAGTTTATCTGATATAAATGTAGGTACCCAAGCTCTCTATTCATTACTACATGGTATATAGTTTTTCCATCCTCTCACTTTCAACTTAGCATATCTTTGAATTTAAGGTTAGTCTCTTACAGGTGGCCTAATTGGTACATTCTGCTAATCTCTGCCTTTTGACTAGAGAGGTTATTCCATTTACATTTAAAATGACTACTGATAATGCAGGAATTCTTTTGCAATTTGCTACTTAGTTTTGTAAGTCTTGTACCTTGTTTACTTCAATTCTTTCTTTAATGCTTACTTTCATATTTATTTGATGTTTTTGCATTGGATGTATAGAGTCCTTACTCATTCCTACATGAATATATTACTCACATATTTCCTTGTGGTTATCATGGGGTTAAAATATAATACACTAAATATATAACAATCCTATTTTGATTTGACTCCAACTTGACTTCCATAGCACATGCATATTCTGTTCAAATATGCCTCCATCTCCTCACTTTTTTGTACTTTTTACAAATTATATCTGCATACATTGTAAGTCCAAAATCATATATTTATTCTTACTTTTAATGCATTTGCATTTTAGCACCTGTAGGAAGTAAAATGTAGTGTTTTTAAATATGAAACAAGTACAGTACACTAGTACTGGCATTTATATTTAACCAAATGGTTACCTTTACCACAGGTCTTTATTTATTTCACTTTGCATCACCATTTTGTGTCCTTTTATTCATTCTGAAGAAACACTTTTAGCATTCTTGTAGGTCAAGTCTAGAAGTGATGAACTTCCTCAGCTTTTGTTTATCTGAGAATGTCTTTATCCATTCCTCATTTTTGAAAGAAAGTGTTGCCAGATATAATATTCTTGGTTACCAGTTGTTTTCTTTCAGCACTTTAATTGTTTCAAGCCATTGCCTTCTTGTCTGTTTGGTTTCTGATGAGAAATTTTTGCTTAATATAATTGGGACTCTTTTGTGTTTGGCTCATTCCTTTTATCTTGAAGTTTTCAGAATTTTTTCCTTGTCCTTTGCTTTCAACAGTTTGATTAGTGTATGATGGAGCACATTTTTTCTTCAGGTTTATCCTCTTTGGTGTTCTCTGTGTTTCTCTGCTGTGCATATTCACATCTTTTGTCAAGTTTGAAAATTTTTCTTTATTTATTTCTTTGAGTATTTCTTCTATTCTTTTCTCTCCATCTGGGACACACAATATTCATGTATTAGTATGCTTAGATGATGTCTCACAGGTCTCTTAGTCTATTTTTACTTTTTATAATTCTTTATTCTTTCTGCCCCTCAGCTTGACTTATTTCAATTTTCTTGTCTTCTAGTTTGCTTATTCTTTTTTCCACCATTTTCAGTCTACTATTGAAACCCTCCTGAGAATTTTTATTCTGTTATATGGTTTTCAACTCCAGTAGATCTGCTGTTTGGTTTCTCTCTCTCTCTCTTTTTTTTTTTTTTTTTGGTATGCTGTATAATGGGGGTCACATTACATTCTTTTTTCCATGTGAGTATCCCCTTATTGCAGCACAATTTTGTTGAATTTTTGTTTGTTTGATTTTTCATTTGTTTGTTTGCTTGTTTGGGAAATGTATGGACTGGGAATCAAACCTGGTTCTCCCACATGGTGGGCAAGAATTCTACCATTGAACTGCACTTGCATCCACTGTTTGGTTTCTTTTTAAAGATTTTGTCTGGTATGTCCACAGTCTGGTCACCTTTATTGATGTTTTCTGGCTTTTATCCTCTTCTTCGGATGAACCATCATTTTGTAGTTCTTTGTGGTCTAGTAGTCTTTTGTTGCGCAATATGCATTTTAATTTTTTAAAAATGCTAACTCTTCTATTTAATCACTGAGATGTCTATTTCTTGGATATGTAATCAACTGGTGATATGAAAGAAATTTTCATAAGTGCCAATGCTCCTATCAGGAATGTTCACTCAAAGGGAGCCCAGGCCAGTTCCTAACTACTGAATAGAGAGGGAATGAGGAATTAGTCAGGAAGCGCGTCAGTATCTTCTTCCAAGATTACCAAAAGCTGCACTTCCTTCTTCTACTCGGAATATACAGCCCTTCCACTGCTCTCCAAAGCTCTGAGAAAGCATATTGTCTTTAAGTCTCTTCTGGCTTGGTTCAGGGTGGGTTGGAACAATGACTACCCTCACGGCTGGAACCTCAGTGATCCAAAGTAGCTAAAGAAAAGCCTTGATCAGCAATTAGAGTGTGTATGCTCTGGATTTTAGGTGAGTGGATTTTTATATTCCTTTCTAGCAGCAGCAAGCTGCACTAGAGGCTTGACCCCACTGCTGCCTGCCACTAGAGTAGGAGCTGACTGATGGTAACTGGAGCAAGGAGAGAGCAATTTACTAGTATTTGCCATAATTTATCAGCCTCTTCCTCCCACACTTCCCTGAATGCTGTACCATGCTCTTCTGGATGCTGGAGTTTTTAAATAGGTGATTCAGTCAGTTCCTACCTGTTCAATAGTTTTTCTGGTGGTTAAACTGATCCTTGGAACTTCCTACTGTACCGTCTTCCCCCAATCCTCTCCTACAACTTTGTTTCTTAAGCACAGGACAAGAAAATATTTTTTCACCAATTTCCTTCATTTTTCAATTTGTTATTGGGTATTCAAGCATACATCCTCATTTCTCCTGTGATATTAACTCATGTATAGTAGTGATAATATTTATGTAGTGTTTTCACCCATGGATAGCATAAACTGTTTAATATCGATCAATTGCTGAATGTCATAATTGCAAGGCCAAATATGTGTCTTACCTGTAGACCTTGGCTAGTAAATAAAGGAGTCACATGTAAATCTGTTATCCTTTCAGTGAAATAGCTGCAATGACAGGTTGATTGGCAGGTAGATTGGCAGTAGAAAGGGAGTCTGGCTCACTATCTGAAACCATTGACTAATGATTTATATTTCAGAGAATAAGATAAGTGGTTAAAGTTCTGAATCTCCCTGAAGTGAAGTACAAATCAGAGCCTCTTACTCTTTATCTAATCACTTTACCCAGCTAGATTTTTTCAAAATCAATTGAATTATTTGTTCCACTTTGCAGAATCTATAGCTTAACATAAATATAGAGACATGAATATCTTGGAAAGTAGCCAAGAGAAGACAATTGGTATTGTGTAAAATTTGGGAAGTAGGTCTAAAGGAAAACCAGGGAAACTGGGGAGAAGTGAAGAAAAAAGCATGCTCAATAAATTTTTACATTTTCTAAGGAATGTTGTGCAAGTGAAGGCAGTGAATATTTTTCCTTCCTTCCCATTTATACCAAATGATGTGTTATTGCTGGAGTATGAGGAATTAAGGTCAAACGTTAAATATATAGAGAGAGTTCAGAATATATGGCATATAAACATATATATATATATAAAATCCTATATATATGATATTAAAATCAAGACACAAAGGAAGGAAATTATAGAAACTTTTCTCTGAAGTTTTTTTTAACAGTAATTTATTCAATTTAATAAGTATGACACCAATGTGTAACTCAAGTATTCAAGTACTATGGAGGTATCTAGCAGCTTATGCTCTATTGAGGTAATATAATATGGAGATATGTTCTGGAGAAGTGTCAGAATAGGTCTAATTCTAAGGGGGAGTATTTGTTTCTAAGAATAAGAAAAGTAAATAGAAAGAATTAGAAGGGAGAATAGCAGTGCTGATATACGTAACACATAATTGAAAGTTGGAGGTTTGAACTAGGAGATAGAGATAATTATGTGGGGGTTATCAGCTTGTGGGTGATATTTTGAAAAACTAGTAATGAATGTAATCTCCAAAGCAGAATCAGCAAATACAGAGTTCCTAAGTATTTATTGATGAGACCATTGATTTTTCTGTTTTGTGTCCATATATGAGTTTCTCTCAGAGAATCCTTATATATGTTACAGTAATACATATGGAAAATGCATTTTATTTTAATGTATTTTTCATAGATTTTAAAAATTGAGATATATTCACCCACCACACAAACCATTTAAAGTATATAATCATCAGTTCACAGTATCATCACATAGTTGTACATACATTCCCATAATCAATTTTAGAACATTTTTGTTACTCCAGACCATAAATAAGAATAAAAATTAAAACCCAAATACTTCCATACACCTTACTTGCCCTATGGTTGACCCATAGTACAAGTTTAGTAAATTTATTACTGTTGATGAAAGACTATTAAAAGGTTACTACTCACTATAGTCTATAGTTTGTAAGAGTTATGTTTTTGTTTTTGTTTTGTTTTTTATATTTGAGGTGGTTCATGCAAGAACTTATTACATACATGGCTTTAAACACCACTTTCAATCAAATTCACCTGCAATACATTATTATTTCTTCTAATCCCAAGAACAAGCTACCATTACTCTATCCATTCCCAAACATTTAATTTCAACCTCATTAACAATTATGTACTTAATAGATAATCATTCCCCCTTCTCTAGTTCCTGTCTCCCTCTAGGTACCTTATATTCTACATTTTTCCCCATATATATCTTTATTTCGTCACTCATCTAACCAAACACTAGGCTTAAGGGGTATAAGTCACAAGGTTTTTACAATCATGCAGTCACAAAATAAAAGAATATGGTTATACAATCATTATCAAAGATCATGGCTACTGGGTTGCAGTCCAACAATAACAGATATTTCCTTCTGGAACACACTAGAAAGTAAAAAGAACTATCTATATAATGATTCAGTAGTGATAATCATTTTTTAAATCTTAACTTCTCCTATTTGCTTGATCAATCTTTTCATCTTCAGGGGTATTTAGGCAATGTCCAGTCTATCTTCTTTATATTGAAAAGATGTGTCAACATTATGAGATAGAACAATGCACCTGGTTAATGTACTTAGAGAGACTGATACCTCTGGATTTCAGGGCTTTTTGGCATAAGAACAATATGGAGGCTTTACATTTCTGAAAAAATAAACTTAAGTTAAATTTTTATAGAGTCTTCGATGGAGCCTAGCATATTATTTAGGGTTTCAGGAATACTATTGTTTGGAGATTGACATATCATGGCAATTTGCAATATTTGGCTGAAGCTTGCATAAAAGTAACTCCCTGAAAGACCTCTTAACTCTATTTGAAATCTCTTAACCATTGAAACCTTATTTTATTTCATTTGTTTTTCCCTTTTTGGTCAACAAGACATTGTCAATCCTGTGTTGCTAACGTCAGGCTCATCCCTGGGAATCACAGATCACATTGCCGGGGAGATTTATACACCTGGAAGTCATCTCCCATTTAGGTGGTAGCATAGTGAGTTTATTTGCAATGTTTTGGCTTAGAGAGAGAGATCACATCTGGGCTGCAAAAGAGGTTTTTTGGGGGTGACTCATGCATAAAGGTAGGCTTATATTCACCATTCCAGAAATAAGTTTCATAAAGGCAAGTCTCAAGGTCAAGATTTTGGTTTATTGAATTGGGAGTCTGCAATGCATGAAAGAATATCAGAAATTTTCCAAGGTAGGGAAATATAATAGTTTTATATATTTTTTCAGTCCCACAAGGAATTTTGCAAATACTTTATTATTTTCTACCCAAAACACTCTGGATTGTCTCAGGATATTATATTAAGATATACAGAATAACAAGATTTTATTCCCTACTCAGGCTCCATGTATTTAGGACATTTAAATAACTTGTTCAGACAGTTTAAGTTAGATAATGTGCTACAGAAAAATTAAATTTTGGAAAAAATAAACATTTCTACCTTTGCTATTTTACAGACAATATAGCCTTTACCCTGTATTCTGCTTTACCTTAGTCCTAACCAGATAAGCTTCATTCATATCGCTAATTGGTTTGATCTTTTTCAGCTTCTTTAACAGTTGCTGTGTGGAGTAATATTGATTTTCGGAGCTACAGAACTCTTATTCTGAGCGTTAGGTGCCCAAAGTTCCAGGGAACTACCAGGTTATACACATATAGCACAGCATCTCAAAATTCAGAAATAATTAAAATTCAGGAATAAATGTGTCTGCTATAAGAGTTTATAATCTAGGCTCTAATTTTCTCATGAAAATTTCTAAATGAGACCATAGAATATTTTTCCTTTTGTTTCTGGCTAATTTCACTCAACATAATGTCCTCTAGATTCGTTCATCTCATTGCATGCCTCATGACTTCACTCCTTTCTATAGCCACACCATATTCTACTACATACACACACACACACACACACACACACACATACCACAGTTCGCCCTTCTGCTCATCCAGTGGCACTCATGAATAATGTCATCTTCAAACACTCCCTTTCAATCAAATTCACCTTCAATATGGAAGTATTATTTTTAATCTCAGTAATGAATTAGCATCACTTTTATCTATTTCTAAATATAAATGTTTAGATCTTGTTAACAAATCTGTGCATAACTGTTAACCCCTCCCCTTTCTCTAACTTCGGTTATCAAATAGTCAATGAAGATGAAAATTTTTCATGTGCTTTTTAGACATTTGTATTTTATCTTAAGAAAAATTCCTACTCATATCTTTTGTCCATTTTATAATATTTTTTTGTCATTGAATTGCATGATTTCTTTATATATACTAGATATCAAGCCATTGTGAGATGTATGGTTTCCCAGTATTCTTTCCCATTGAGTTCACTGACTCTTAACTTTTTTTGTCAAAGTCCTTTGAAGTACAGAAGTGTTTAGTCTTGAGTTATTCCCATTTACCTATTTTTTCTTTTGTTGCTTGTGTTTTCGGTATATGGTCTAAGAAGCTACCTCCAATTAGCTTGAAAATGTTTCCCTATATTTTCTTCTAGGAATTTTATGGAACTGGCTCTTATATTTAAGTCTTTGATGGCTATGAGTTAATTTTGTATAAAGTGTGAGGTAGGGGTTCTTTAACATTCCTTCGGATATGGAAATCCAGTTCTCCCATGCTCATTTTCTGTCCAAGTTTGGTGGATGTGGGGGCTTGTCAAAACTTAATTGACCATAGATCTAATGGTCTGTTTCTGAACTCTCAATTTGATTCCATTGGCCAATATGTCTTTCTTTGTGCTAATACCATGCTGTTTTGCTCACTATGGCTTTATAATAAGCTTTAAAGTAAGGAAGTGTAGGTACTTTCCCTCATTCTTCTTATTTAGGCTGTAATTTTGACTATTCAATGCCTCTTTCCCTTCTAAATAAATTTGATAACTAGCTTTTCCAAGTTTGCAAAGTAGGTTGTTGGAATTTTGATTGTATATTGTTGAATCTACAGATCAGTTGAGGGTAGGATTGATATATTAACAGCCTTTAGCCTTCCTATACATAAACACAGAATGTCTTTCCACCTATTTAGGTATTCTTTTATCTCTTTTAACAATGTTTTATAGCTTTCACTATACAGGTCTTTTACACCCCTGGTTAAGTTTCTTCTTAGATATTCGATTCTTTTAGCTCTATTGTGAATGGAATGTTTTTTGTCAACTGACTCCTTGGTTAAGTCATTATTAGTGTATAGAAACACTACATATTTTTGCACATTAGTCTTGTATCCTGTAACTTTGCTGAATTTATTAGCTCAGGTAGCTTTGTGTAGATTTCTTGGGATTTTCCAAATATGGGATTATGTCATGTGTAAATAAGGAGAGTTTTACTTCTTCCTTTCTGCTATGGATGTCTTTTATTTCTTTTTCTTGTCCAATTGCTCTAGCTAGAACTTCTAGCACAATATCGAGTAATAGTGGTGACAGTGGGCATTCTCATTTCATTCCTGATCTTGGGTGGAAAGCTTTCAGTCTCTCACCACTGAGTAAGATGTTGGCATCAATTTTACATCAATTTTATCATATTGAGGAAATTTCCTTCTATTTCTACCTTTTAAAGTGTTTTTTAATCAGAAAACTATGCTGAATTTTGTTAAAACTTTTTCAGCAACAATCAAGGTGATCATGTGATTTTCCTTTTTGATTTGTGAATGCGTTGGATTATACTGATTGATTTCCCAGTGTTGAACCACCCCGCATGTCTGAAATAAATCCCACTTGTTCATGCTTTATGTTTATTTACGTGTGCTTTTGGATTCGATTTGTAAGTAATTTGCTGATAATTTTTGCTTCTATATTCATTAGGGAGATCTGTCTGTAGTTTTCCTTTCTTGCAGTATTTTTATCAGATTTTGGTATTAGAGTGATGCCAGCTTCATAGAATGGGTTGGAAGTATTCCTTTTTCTTCAATTTTTTGGAAGAGTTTGAGGAGGAATGCTGATAGTTCCTTTTGAAATGCTTGGTAATATTCCCCTGTGAAGCCATCTGGTTCTGAGCTTTGTTTTGTAGGAAGGGCTTGGAGGACTGATTGAATCTCTTTGCTCATGATTGGTTTGTTGAGGTCTTTGATTTTTTTCTCTAGCCAGTATAGTTTGTTTGTGTGTCTCTAGGAAATTGTCCATTTCCTCTAAGTTGTCTAGTTTGTTGGCATACAGTTATTCACAGTATCCTCTTATGTTTTTTTGTTTCTTCAGGGGCCATGGTAATGCTCCCACCACCTATCATTTCTTATTTTGGTTATTTATATCTTCTCTCTTTTTGACTTTGCCAGTCTAGCTAAAGAGTTTGTCAATTTTCTTGACAAATAACCAACTTCTGTTTTTATTGATTCACTCTGTTTTTTTTTTTTCCTTTTCCAATTCATTTGCTTCTCATTTAATCTTTGTTATTTATTTTCTTCTACTTAATTTACAGCTGATTTTCTCTTCTCTCTCTAGTTTTATTAGTTGTTCAGTTAGGAATTTGGCTTTAGCTTCTTCTTCCCTTCTAACATAGGTGTGTAGAGCTATAAATTTCCCTCTCAGCACTGCCTTCACTGCATCCCATAGGTTTTGATAGGTTGTATTCTAATTTTCATTCATCTCCATATATTTACTGGTTTCTCACACAGTTTCTTTTTTGACACACTGATTGTTTAAGAGTGTGTGACTCAACTTCCATGTATTTGTGAATGTTCTGATCTTTGGTGGTTATTGATTTACAGCTTCATTCCGTTATGGTCAGAGAAAGTGCTTTGAATAATTTCAATCTTGTAAAATTTATTAACACCAGCATATGATCTATCCTAGAGAATGTTCAATCAGCACTTGAAAATAATATATATCCAGGTGTTTTGGGGCTACAATGATCTATTTATGTCTGTTAAGTCTAATTCATTTATCACATTGTTTAGGTTCTCTGTTTCCTTATTGATCCTCTGCCTGTTTGCATTATCTATAGAAGAGAGATGTGCATTGATATATCCCACCATTGTTGTAGAAATAACTAGCTTTACCAATGTTTGCCTCATGTACTTTGGAGCTCCTTGAGCAGGTATATAAATTTTTACTATTGTTATTTCTTCTCAGTAAGTTGTCCCCTTTATTAATATATAGT
This sequence comes from Tamandua tetradactyla, assembly GCF_023851605.1. Classification (NCBI taxonomy): domain Eukaryota; kingdom Metazoa; phylum Chordata; class Mammalia; order Pilosa; family Myrmecophagidae; genus Tamandua; species Tamandua tetradactyla. The sequence goes on from NC_135345.1 coordinate 19,420,379, forward strand.
GTTCTTCCTTGTCTCTTATGAAATATTTTCATTCAATATCTATTTTGTCTCACATTAGTGTAGCCACCTGTTTCAGTTTGCTAAAGCAGCCAGAATGCAATATGCAAGAAATTGTTTTGCTTTTATAAAGGGGATTTATTAAGTTGCAAATATACAATTCTAAGGCTGTGAAAATGTCCAAATTAAGACATCAACAAGAGGATACCTTCACTCAAGAAAGGCCATCCTATCTAGGATTTCTCTGTCATATAGTGACATCTAATGTCCTTCCTTTTAGGCTTTTGGTTTCAAATGGTTCTCTCAGCATCTCCAAGACACTGTTTGAGTTTTCTCCAAAATTTTCTCCTTTTAAAGGGCATCAGTAAGCTAATTAAGGTCTGCCTTGAATGGATGGGGTCACATCTCCAAGAAAACAACCTAATGAAAAGGCCATCCCTGACAACAGGTCTGCCCCCATAAGATTTGATTAAAAGAACATGGCTTTTCAGGAATATGTAACAGCTTCCAATCAGCCCACTACCCCTTTTTTCTTTTGATTTCAACATGCTTGGAATATCTTTTTCCATCTTTTGACTTTCAAGCTGTTTTTATCCTTGAATCCAAGATGACTCTCTTATAAACAGCATACAGATGGATCATGTTTTAAAATCCATTCTGCCAATCACCACCTTTTATTGGGTAGTTTAATTGTTATTATTGTAAAGGCAGTTCTTGATTCACCACCTTATCCTTTGGTTTCTATTTGTCATATCTATTTTTTCCTCATTTTCTTTTTATCTTTTATGTAAGCCTTACTAACACTTTTCAATTCTGTGCCCTTTACTAGACCTCTCTCTCTCCTTTTTCTTTTTAGCTGACACAATTCCCTTTAGTATTTCTTGAAAGACAGAAGGACAGGTCTCTTATCAATAAATTCTCTCAGCATTTGTTTGTCTGAAAATTTTAAACTCTCCTTCACTTTTGAAGTATGGCTGTATCAGCTAAGGTTCTCTAGCAAATCAGAATCAGCAGGAAATATCTGTAGGTATAAAATTTTTAAAAGTGTCTCATATAACCATGGGAATGTAGAGACCAAAATCTGTAGGGCAGGCTGTGAAGCTGATGACTCTGATGGAGGGTCTGGATGAACTCCACAGGAGAGGCTTGCCAGCCAAAAAAAGAAGAGAGGCTATCTCTTCTGAATCCTCCTTAATAGGCGTCCAGTGATTAGATTAAGCATGATTCATTGCAAAAGACACTCCCCTTGACTGATTACAAATGCAATCAGCTGTGGATGCAGCCAACATGATCATGATTTAATTCTATGAAATATCCTCATAGCAACAGACAGGCCAGCACTTGTCAAACCAGACAAACAAGTACTACCACCTGATCAAGTTGACACATGAACCTGACCATGACAGTCCACCCCTTGTCAACTTGGCAGGTATACACATCATCTTAAGCCATACATAATTTCTAAATAGAGGACACATTTTTTTCCTAACCCAACAATACTCAGCTGTCTTGCATACAGCTGGAAACACATTAAATCTCCCCAGAATAGCATGCAAATCCTTGGGTAATAGTCATTCTTCAACTTGAAATCTTACAACTTAAATACTATAGCATTATAGTCCTCATTTCTGTAACTGATCATGTGCCCATAGTTCATATTGACCACTACCTTCTTCCACTACCCATTCCATGTTCCCTTTACCCTCAGAAAGCACTTCAGCTGGTTGTGGTTCTTTGCCTGGTGGGGTGACCAAAACTTTCATTTCTGAAGTTTCAGAGCCATTGGTAGTCCTGCCTGGATTGGGTTGTTGCATATTTCCACTGATTTTAATCACAGAGCATGTGTAGTACTAAAAGACACCCAAGGGGATCTCCTATATTTCAGGAAAACTCTTCTTTACCTTCGTTGTGTAGTTGCAGTTCTATTTCCCCTCAATATTCAGGGTCAATCAACCCAGCCAGTAATGTAATTCTCTTCTTGATTTATTGATCCAGGGGCATGAGTAACCCAAAGTGACCAGGTGGCAGTCTTAGACTGCAGCTCAAGGGAATCACTTGCTTCCTCTAGTGGAAGCACTCCCCTTTTTTGGAACTAAAGTATGCAAACCAGCAGAGCTCAAGGTTGCAGGGACAGGAAGTAAAACTTTTCCTAGTGGATCACTGGAGGTAATAGTGAGTGTTGCCACTCCCATTTCCACCCTTCATGGACCTATGGCTCCTGGCTATGGGAGAAGAAGCACCATACAGCGGACTCTGGTCCAGAGCATACACAGCATCCTGTAGAAAACACTACGCCTTCCAGGTATTGCCACCATGTAGCTGACTAGTCACCTCAGGGAATGGTGCTATATTGAGGGCTGAGTGTGGGTCTCTGCTGCTGGCAGATTGGGCACTCAGCAGTGGCTGTAGCCAAGTCAGCCTTGGTGAGTGGAGGTCCATGCTGCTAAGCCCATGCATAACCTCCATCCCTGCCACCATGACTACTTTGTTCATGAGCCCATTTGGCAATGACAGGAGTTGCTGGGGAAAGAGGCTGACTGGTATCCACAGAACGGGTCATCTTATCCACCTGATTATTAAAATCTTCCTTTGCTGAAGTTGCCCTCTGGTGCGTGTTCACATGGGACACAAATATGTTTCTCATTGGCAGGAGTGGAGGCCAATGGCATGTGGGCCAATCTGGAGGTAGGGTGACTATGTCCTCAAGGCAGACTATTACGGGGTTATCTAGAAAAGACTCAGCATGACCTAGGGTTTCAACCTCTCCACCATCATCATTATCAATCCATATGTCACCAGCCCTTTTTCAGGGTCCCATTTCTTTCCAATCAATGCCTTCACTTTAATGACAGACACCATGCAAGATTGAGATTTCAGTTTACATTGTAAAGTTGCTACTCTAACAATAAGATTCTGAGTCTGATTTTCAGAGATCTCAAGTCTATGGCTACAGGATATAAGATTTTTCTTCAGGACACTCAGAGAAACATTTACATCTGCCATAGAGTGCACAAGCTTCTAATTTGTAGCCTGACGTCCATTCCTTTCACTCATTAATGCATACAGTGTATCTATCAACAACCATCCACTATCTCTATACTTCCTATTTCTACAAAATTCCATAAAGGTATCAAAAACATTGCTCCCCAGAGCCTGGCTTTAGACAAATGAAGCATTAGAAGAATTGAAAGGTGATATTTTGACTATCTCTTATGCCAACTCACCCCATGGATAGGCAGTATCATTCTGATTATGGGAAACACAGTTCTCAGTGCTTTTGAATCCAGTCAGAGTAGAAAACCAATCATAAAAACCCATTTTTAAGATTCTGTTTCTTAAGAACCACTCCTGGTACCAAGCTATATTAGCTAGGGTTCTCTAGAGAAACAGAATCAGAAGGAAATATCTGTAGATATAAAATTTATAAATGTGTCTCATGTAACTGTCAGAACATAGAGTCCAAAATCCATAGGGCAGGCTGTGAAGCTGACAACTCCAGTGGAGGGTCTGAATAAACTCTGTAGGAGAGGCTCACCAGCCAAACAAGGAAGACAGTCTGTCTCTTCTGAATCCTCCTTAAAAGGCTTCCAGTGATTAGATTAGGCATCACTCATTGCTGAAGACACTCCCTTAGGCTGATAACAAATGCAATCAGCTGTGAATTCAGTCAATGCGATCATGATATAATTTTATGAAATGTCCTCATAGCAACAGGCAGGCCAGCACTTACCAAACCAGACAAATGGGTATGACCACTTGGCAAAGTTGACACATGAACCTGACCATGACAACAGCTTTTGGTGATGAAGAATTTTTGGCTCATGAATTTTCTCTTGCAAAATTTTACATATATCATACCATTGCCTTCTCACCTCTAAGGTACCCATTGAATGATCACTACTAGTCTTATGTGTCTTCCCTTATACGTGAAGAGTCACTTTTCTCTTGCAGCATTCAGGACATTCTCTTCTTCAGCATTTGACAGTCTTATTACTGTGTCTTGTAGTGGGTCTATTTGGATTTATTCTATTTGGAGTTTGTTGGGCTTCAATTTGTATGTTTATATCTTTTATAAGGGTTGGGAAGTTTTCCCCAATTTTCTCCTCACATAATCTTCTTAGCCTTTTACTCCTCTTCTCTTTCTGGACACCAGTGATTCTTACATTTGCATGCTTCATGTTGTTAATCATTTCCCTGAGATCAATTCAAATCTTTCCATCTTTTTCACCATTTGTTTTTGGGTGCATTCATATTCAGTTACCCTGTCCTCTTGTTTACTTATTATTTTTTTTGTCTCTTCAAATCTGCTGTCATATGTCTCCAGTTAATTTTCAATTTGATTCAGTATCTTTCATTTCCATGAGATCAGCTATTTTTATATTTATTTCTCCAAATTCTTCTTTATGCTCTTCTAGTATATTGATATATTTTATGTCTTCAGCCAACCAGTTGAAGCCATTTAGGAGGTTTATATATACATCTTTGATTGGTTGTTTCAAATTCTGTGTCTCCAGATTTTTAATTTGGTCATTTGGCTTGGCCATATCTTCTTGCAACTTCATGTGTTTTGTGATTTTTCTGTTGGTTTCTAGGCATTTGATAGCCTTGATAAGTTGATTTTGAAAGGTGATTGCTTTCACTAGCTTAAGATTTAGTAGTTGCTCAGATTCATATTGAAAGTGTCCTTTTTTCTTGGGCTTGTCAGTAATTCACATCCAAACCAAGTCCAAGGTCTCATGTAGGAGATGCAGAAAATTGTTGAAGACTAAGCAGAAAGCAATTTGCCAGAGATGCTTCACAGTAGATGGCATTCTTGAGCCACCTCTTCTTCTCAAGACCTCCTCTTCCTGTCTGCAGCTCACTGGGCAGAGTCCAGACAAGGTGAGTGTCTAGTCAATGCAGCATGTCCCCTTGTGTGCCTGAAGCCACAAGCCCCAGGTGTGGGAGGTGTACACTATGCAGCTTGAATCTGATAGTGGGTGCAATGGGCCTGGTGATTTCCATGCTACTGAGTAGAGTGAACTTTGGCTGTGGGTCTGAGAGTTTAAGCTTCCCTGGTCTACAGCTTTTCATCAACCCCCTAGATTCATGCCAGCAGACCTCTGGGGTAAGGATAGAGCTCCTGGAACTGTAGTGTGAATCTCTCCCTTGCCCCCACCTTTCTGCCCCTGTATGCAATAAGTCTGGGCCCTCATGGAGAAATGATATAGGTAGTGGGATTCAGAGTCTCTCCCTCTTTTGCCAGCCAATTGTTAGATTGGATCTACTCTGTGTCCACTTTCCTCCTAAGGAAAGTGCCGCATAATCTCCCCCAAATCAGGCACCTACAATGGCCTTCCTCAGGGTTGGAGGGTTGGTCCTATACAATGTAGAAGTCCCTTTCTGGCCACTCATACCCTGGACCTGCTGCCCAAGTCATTTTTCCCCTTTTCCCTAGTTATTCCATGGTTGGAAGCATTATCTCTGCTTCATGAAAGTCCTTCTTTCTTTTCTTTTCTTTTTTTACTATATATCATATCTGCTAAAGCAAGTGATAAAAGATAATTAAAAATGATGTTGGTATCTCTAAGTAGAATCTATATGAATTTGTACATTGGACAGCCAGGCAACATACCTTGAAACATTCTAAAATTAAAAGGGTGAAATGATGATCAAGAATTTAAGGCACAGTTCCTTCTCTTCGAGGAGCTAATAATCTACTTGGAAGAGAAATCAAACACATCTGGTGAAAAACATATTACTTTAACAGAGAATTCACATGGTGGGAGAGAGATCCCTTATTTATATGAAATAAAACATGAGACATACCCCATTCAAATACATGGGGAAAATTTTATAAAAATAGAACATTTGAGATATTCTGCAACACAATATGAGGAAAATTTTGTTTTGCTTCTGAGGGAATAATTAAGGGTGAGGAATAGGAATAGAGGTCCAAAAAGAATATAAAGTTGGAAATAAAATACCTTTATAAATAGGATAATCAAGTAATACAGGGGTCAAAGGGCTGTTAGCATCAGGATGCTTATAGTGAGGTTAAAATTGTTTCTGTTGATAAACATCTCCTCTATTTTCTCCCTATACAATGTTTTATGGAGTTAAGTACACTCAGTGTAACTTTCAATTGTTGCTAGTAATAGACTAGGTAATTCAGATTAAAATTCCTGCCAAAGAAAATCATAAAAGACAGTTAAAATAGTTTTCTGTTCACAGGTATCAGAGAGTTAACAGGGTAGTAAGGATGACAGAGCCAGGATTTAGGAGGAAAATGTGCCATTTTTATTGTAGGAATACCTACCAATTCCAAAAGAAACTGATGAGAGCCCGAGAAACTAAGGAGATCTCTTTAGAGACTCATTATCTGGGGATTAAAACTACGGGGTCTAAGGTCACGTGAGGGCCTGATAAGCCCTACATACATTAAGCTGTGACCTTGAAAGGCTACATGCTTACAGAAAGGTTGAACCAGGCATAAACATAAAGACTCTAATCATGAAGGAAACCGACTTCAATATATATCAACCTCTAAAACTGGATATAAATGATATTGGATCACTAACAACCCTAACCTCCTGACAGGAGCAAGTGAACATCTCCTCTGAAGCAATATACTATTACCCTAGGTTTCAAATTTGTTCATATAAAATGTCCAATGGACAAGAAAAAATCACTAAGCACACAAGAAAACAAGGCAACATAACACAAACAGACCCCAAATTTATGGAATTGCATGATATAAGATTTAAAGTAGCTATACTTAGTATATTTAAGATGATAAAATATAAAATTTAGAATTTTAAAATAGAACTGAACATTGTTTTACAATATCATAAAATAATGCAATCCTAGGACAGAAAAATACACATAGGATTTGGCACAGAAGACCTAAGTATCAATGAAGTAGAAAATAGATCAGAATAAAAAATACTAGAATTATAAAAAAGGAAATAAAAGAATGGAGCCATACACAAGACAGAATAAAGGACATAGTGAATACAGTGGAGAAAAATGACATGTATAATTGAGTCCCAGAAGGACACAAGAGAAAAGGAGACAGAGAATACACAAGGAGATAAAAAAAGTTTGCAAATTTTTAAACACATCAAGTCAGGGAATCAAAAAATCTATCAGGCTTCTGATCCATATTCTCCAGTAAGCACTTTCCACATAGTCATTTCACAAACCACCACAAAAAATATAGGCAAATTAGATCATTTTTTTTTTTTTTTGGCATGTATAGGCTCCTGGAATCAAACCGGGTCTCCGGCATCGCAGGCGAGAAGTCTACCACTGAGTCACCGTAGCACCACCCCAAGTTCGATAAAGTTTTAAATCAACTGACAGGCTACTTTGAAAAGTGGATAAAAGGAGGACTGTCTAAGGATCTCAAAACTTTAGGAATGACTTAACAGATTTCTTTCACTTCAGCTGTAGAGAATGAACAACACCCAGGCTTTCTTCACAGCCATGCAAAAATGAGGCACTGCATAACCTTTATTAACCACAGAGTTGACAGAATAATGCAGAGATTAGAGAAATGCAGAAAGGGATTGTCAAAGTGTTTATGAATAACTGAGCAGTCCTCTAAAGTGTTTCATGTATGAAATTGAAAATAAATAATACAGCAAAAGAGTTGAGAACTTCAAACTGCGCTGAAACACTACTCGGGAAAGCCTCTGGAAAGCAGACCAAAGTACCGAAAAGGTTTTGAACGCCAAATTGACTTTTGAATCACAGCCTTCAAAGTGAGCTAGGGCAGGTTTTCTCACCCTAAACAGTTTTATTGTCTGCCAACTAGAAATTTTAAGTAGCAGGAATAGCCTTATAAAATAATATTCATAATGTCTAGGATAATGTCCCGAATTTTCATTATGCTGAGAAATTTGATAATCTCACCGTGAATGATGAGAATGGCAATTGCCAAATACCAACATTGAGATGACACACATATTGGAATAATCTGAAAAGAATTTCCAAGCAACTATCTTAAAAATGCTCCAAAAGCAATAATGAGTCTTCTTGAAACAAATAAGATTATAAATTATCAGCAAGAAAGAGAAAATATATGAAGATGTAAAGCATAATTAAAATGTTTTGCCCTTTATTAGACTACTTGTGGCTTTCAGAACAGTCATTCATGAAATAAAAATTCCCTTACACTACCCCACCAACAATAATTTTCATTGGTGTGGAATATTTGTTATTATTGAGGATAACAGATTTTTATAATTGTAGTATTAAACAAAATCCATGGTTTAACTTAGAGTTCACTGATTGTATACTGTTGTTCTATGGATTTATCTTTTTGTTTTTTTTTCTGTTACCATATATACAATCCAACATTTCCCTTTATAGTCATATTCAGGTACACATTTCAGCTGTGTTCATAATACTGTGCTACCATAACCATCATCCATCACCAAAACATTTCCATCACTCTGAATATGATCTCTGTACATTTTAAGCTTTAATTTCTCATCCCCTATTCCCACCATATCCCCTGGTAACTTATAAAATAGATTCTGACTCATATTCTTGCTTCTTCTAATTTTATCAAATAAGTGAGATCATACAATATTTGTCCTATTGAGTCTGGCTTATTTTACTCAATATTATGTCTTCAAGGTTAATCCATGTTCTTACATGTATTAGGACTTCATTCCTTTTTATGGCCAGAAAGTTTTTCATTGCATTTATATATAAAATTTTATTTACCCATTCATCAGTTGATGGATACTTGGGTTGCTTCAATTTTTTGACAATTGTGAATAATTCCGCTATGAACATCAGTGTCCAATTCTGTTTGAGTCACTGTTTTATATCTTTGGGTTTTAGACCTAGTAATGGGATTGTTGGATGACATGGAAGTTCTATATTTAGCTTTCTGAGGAATTGCCATGTTGTCTTCCACAGTGGCTGCATTGTTGCACATTTCCAGCAACAATGGATGAGTGTTCCTATCTCTCTGCATCTTCTCCAACATTTTCTATTTTCTGTTTTTCTAATAGTAGTCATTCAAATGGGAATGAAATGAGCTCTCATTGTGATTTTAATTTACAGTTCCCTCCAGGCTAATGATGTTGAGCATCTTTTCATATGCTTTCTGGCCATTTGTACAACTGTTTGGAGAACTATTTCCTTAAAGCTTTTGTTCATTTATTATTTTTGGCTGTTTGTCTTTTTTTTTATGAAGTTGAAGGATTTCTTCATAAATTCTGGATATTAATCCTTTACTGGATATGTGCTTTCCAAATATTTTCTCCCATTGAATAGGTTGTTATTTCCTTCAATGAGTAAGTGCTGTGGATAACAAAAGTTTTTAGTTTTGATGAAGGTCAATTTATCAATTTTTATCTTTTTTGTTGCTTTTGCTTTAGGTTTAAGTCTAACAAAGCACTGATTAAGACAAGGTCCTGAAGAGGCTTCACTATATACTTTTCTAAGTGTTTAGCAGTTCTACCTCTTATATTAAGGTCTTTGATCTATTTTGAGTTGATTTTTGTATATGGTGTGAGGTAGGCATCCTCCTTTTTTTTTTTTTTTTTGTAAATGGAGATCCACTTTTGCCAAACCATTTGTTGGAGAAACTATTCTTTCCCAATTAAGTGGTCTTTTCCAACTTTTTAAAAATCAAGTTATCTATTAGGTGTTCTCTGAGCTTCTTGGACATGTATATTCATGTAATTTACCAAGTTCAGATATCCCATAACATGTACCTTGGTGCACTTCATGGTGTCCCATGATTTTCTGGGTGGTTTCACTTTTAATATTTCTTTTTCCTTTCTGTCCCTCAGCCTGATGAATATCAAGTGCCTTGTCTTGAAATTCACTGATTTTTTATTCTGCTTGCTCCATCTGCTCTTGAAACCCTCCAGGACATTTTTAATTTCAGTTATTATGTTTTTTAACGTCAGAAGTCCTATTTAGTTCTTTTTTAAAATTTTTATCTCTTTATTGAAAATCTCATTTTGCTCATTGATTGTTTTGCTGATGCCCTTTAGTTCTTTCTCTGTATTTTCCTTCATGTACTTGACCACTTTCTAAGATTGTTTTAAAGACTCCATTTGGTACGTCCATACTCTGATCTTTTTATTGATGTCTTCTGAGTTTTTATCTTCTTTGTTTGGATGGGTCATCATGTCCTGTTTCTTGTCTTGTCTTATACACTTTTGTTCGACATTGTATATTTTAATATTTTAAAACCTTAACTCTTGGATTTATTCCCTGAGATGTTTGTTTCAAGGATTCTTTTTATCCCACTGGTGATAAGACAAGGTTTTCTTGAGGTTAAGCCTTGAATCAGGAAAGTTTGCTCATGGCAATTATGGGTCATAGGATTTTCCCTGTCTTTCTGGTCCTGTGTCTTGTCCTGGGCATTTGCTTCTTGATTGTTGTTGAGTTCCTTTGTTTGCAGAATTTGGTAGTCCCCTCTGTTTCTTAGCAGATAGAGCCGCCTCTCTGAGGTGTTTGAATCTGGTTTCAGATTATCTGCCTGTATAGTTTTTTTAACACTTTTTTCATTGTCTCTAGTTGCTTTTGCCTGGAGTGCAAATTATGTGATGAAGGTCACCCAAGAAAGGACTTTCCCAAGTCAATCCTTTTCAGCCAAAATAGAGACAGAAACCACATAGTTAGTGCAGAACAGCTCCAAAGTGCCCTGGGGAGAAGAACAAGAAAGGAAGCAAGATTTTCTTCCCTGGATCCCAAAGCTGAGATTTCATGGCATGTCTAGCAAATTCAGCCCTTCAGCTGACATTGTCCTGCAACCTTAAGAAAGATTGTGTCTTTAAATCTTCACTCCTCCACCCATGTCTGGGGAAGGTTGAAACAATGGCTGTTGCCACCTCTGTCCAGGGCAAGTTGAAACAATAACTGTCCCAGTACTCCAAACTTGATAATTAAAAGCCATGATAAATGTCCTGTGCCCACCCCTGTTCTTGGAGAAGGGGGTTTTTACGTCATTTCTGTCACCAATGAGCTAGCCAAGGATTGGACCCTAAGGCAGTTCCATGAGAATAGTAGATAAACATCAGTGGCTGTCACATGGAGAGAGAAATTTACTGTTCTTTATCGTGATTTATCAATCTCTTTCTTCCTGCTCTTCCCTGAGTGCTATGCAGCATTCTTCTGGCCTCCAGAGTTTCAAAATAGTTGTTTCAGAAAGCTCCTGCCTGTTTAATAGTTGTTTGGTGGAAGACTAAGTCCAGGAGCTCCTTATTCCATTATCTTTTCTAGAAGTCTTCCCAAAGAGGAACTGTGAACTGAAAAATAAAACAATGATAACAACATCAGCAGTAACAGCAGCAAATCACTAGATGAGCTCAATAATGGAATAGAAATAACAGAAGAATAACAGCGAACTTGAAGACAAATCAAAATTAATTGTCTTGTGTGAATAACACAGAGAAAGTAGATAGATAGGAGAAAAAAAAAACAGATCTCAAAGATCTTAGGAACAGCCAAGAAGGATCTAAAATTCAGGTAATCAGAGTCCCAGAAAGAAAGGAGAAAACGTGAATATGAAAAATATTTGTGTGACATTGGCATAAGAATAAAAATGTAGAAAAGTAGAACAGACTAGTGTCTGAAATATACCATACATGTAAAACTGATTTTTTTGTCAAATGTACCAACATAATTTAATGAGGAAGGAAAATTAAAAAAAAATATTTCTTTCAATAAATGGTATGGAACCACATATACAGTTTTTAAATTGACCTTAACTGTTGTCATACACCATGTATAAAAATTAATTTGAAATGAAATATAGATCTACATATACAATCTAAAATAATAAAAGTTCTAAGAAACAAAACATCAAAGGGAATCTTTGTGACCATATGGTAGATAAAGATGGTTTTAGAGAAAGAATCAAAGTAACCAACATGAGGAATAACTGATAAATTGGGTTTCATCAAAATTAAAACCTCTGTTTTTTGAAAGTGAGTATGAAGAAAATGAAGAAAATGAAAATATACATTGAGAAAAAATATTTGAAACACATTTGTCTATCAAAAAACTTGACCCATTTTAAATAAACAATTAATAATAAAAAGACATATATTCAATTTTTCAAATGGGCAAAAAATTTGAATACCAGTGCATCAAAGAAGATATATAATGACTAATAAGCACATTTAAAAGTGCTAAAAATAATTGATTAGCAGGGATGAAAATTAAATCATAAGAAGATACCAATATGCCTACTTAAATTGCTAAAGTTAAAAAAATTGACAATAGCAAGTTTTGGCAAGTATGTTGGATAAGTGAAATTATTATACATTGCAAAAAAAGTGTAAAATATTAAAACCACTTAGGAGACTTAGAAGAACCTAACAACTTCTTTAAGTATTTCTTATAAATGTAAAAATACAATTTCAGAATGACAACAAATTCCAATCTTAGGTATCCACCAAGAGAAATGAAAATATATGCCAGTCAAAGATTTATACAAGAAGGTTCATAGCAGCTTTATTCCCAGTAACTCCAAATTTGAAATGATCCAATTGTCCATCAATAGGTGAATAGAAAAACAAACCATAATATTTGTTCATTTGAGTTACAAAATGGCAAAACATGTATGAATCTCCAAACTACTAATATAAGTGAATGCAGAAATCCATGAAAAATACATATTTTCCATATATATGAAGTTCTAGAATGTGAAACACTAATCTAGAATGAAAGAAAGCAGATCCATGTTTGTTTTATCTGGAATGTGGTTAAGGATTTGAAATAAAATGGACACAAGGGAAAATGGCATGATGGAAATATGGTATAACTTGATTAATGTGGTGGTTATAATCATTACACATTTTAAAATATTCATCAAATTGTACACTTGAAAACATTTCATTTCATAAACTATATTAAATAAATTGTAACTATATATATAGTATGTATAAATGTGTATGTAAAACAGTGTGCCCTAGAAAGATTTCTATAATTCTTTTAGAATGTCTACAAAATAATATACTTCCCCAAATAAGAAAACTAAGTACTGCCCAAAGAATTAGATATGTTGAGAATCATTGACATAGTTATTCTATTATAGTATTATCAGCTATGTATTCAGTTGCCTCCAAAATTCTTTAGCTTCAAATAAATTTTAATATGCAGTAAGGAACATACTATTTTAAAATACCCACAGTAGGAATTGATAGAATGAATACCAATGTTCTTGGGCAAACAAATTCTTCCTGATGCAATAATTTTGTAAAGCCAAATTATTATTTTAAGATGCCCTTAAATTTCAAATATATTAATACATTATAGTCCCAAATGGAAATGACATATTTCATCTTCTTCTGCAAAGAAAGAAGGTTATTAAGGTTAACATCCTTTATCAAAATTTGAATGTGGTCCAGTGTTAGTTTTCATACAGTTGTTTCTTCACTGTTAAGTTGCTGCAATGTGATTTAAAAGACACAATTTTACGCTTTACTTGGCTATTAAATATAGAAAAAAACTGAAAATTTGATATAAATGATATTTCAGTAGTGTGTCCTTTAGTGACAATTAATTATTTGAGTCCTTTCATAATATTTCCAAGTCTCTAGAGAGAGATGGGAAAAACCTTTTTGGCTTATTTTTTTTTTCTTTATGACATCTGTATTGGGGTTAATGTTCCTTTCTAAGTGAAGTTGTGTTACTGACTTCACAATCCCTGAAGTTTTAATTTTTAAAAAAAAATTACTTCGCATTTAATATTTATAGATAATTTAATTCCCACCATTTTGTTTTGTGTAAATCTAGCAAACACCTAAAAAAGAATAAAGAACACCACCCCAAGAAAATGTAGATAAAATTAGGCACCATTTTCAATTTGTTGCTAGCAAAGCATATACTCCTCAACTCACATTTTTACTTCATATAGATTTATTAACAAAATTTGAAAGGCTTGATAATAGTCAATGAAAAATATTGTCTCTAGGAGTCAAGAGCTTTTGTGTTGTGAGCCAAACCCGTCTTCTGTGTTCCAGATAGCTCTCAACATTCTGGTGGGAATTCTGCAATATGCTATTTTTATTAAGGATAAGTCTTATTGAGTCAAATGCAGATGTAAACCATAATTTAAAAAAAAATAATTAATAATACATACTTGAAAAACAGGTATTTTATTTCCTTAGTATAATTTGTTCTTCATTTGACAAGTTTCAAACTTCATGCGCTTTTTCAGAGAGTACTCTGTGTGCTGGCCAGTAATCATAATAACATGACTGCCATTATCTAGCATGTGGTCGTTATTTAGCAAATACAATCGGGATTTTTTTATTCTTCATTTTTCCAAATGACTCAGGAAAAATCACAGAAAGTAAAAATTGAATAATTTTACTTTTCTTTAACTCACACTTTGCCTCCCTTAACAACCCCAGCCTCATCAGAAATATCACAAGTTTTGCATAAAGGGGAAGGTCTTGGTCATTTTCTAATTAAAGTTGGCTGCCAATTCCTCAGGCAAGAAAAAAAAAATAAAAACCTCCAGGTCCTAAAAAGAAATGAATTCCATATCAAAAAGCTAATAAATAAGTAATTTGGGGCCTAAAAGTAATTATCATCACAAGGAAGTATCTTGATCAAAGTTTATCTTCAGTTGGCTAGCTATGGTCTTTCCATAATTGAAAGGTAGACAGATAGCAATTTCAATCCCAAACATTCAGACAAAGGCAGTTTCTCTACATTTTAATGACATTTACCTAAAGGTATTTATGTTAACAAATGCCTAAATAGCAGCAGCATTTGTCACTTGCCAAAATATGTTTGGGAAGTGAGATGATTTTATTTTAAACTTCATTGGAATAATTCTAATTATGACTCTACCATCAGGAATTTCTACTTGCTATACACCACAACTCAGTTTAGAATCTTAATCTTTCTTTCATACAAAGCACTGTGCTTCATAGAACTTTGGTGGGAAAAGGATTATCAAGGTTGCTAAAATACCAAGTGATTTCAAATGTGCCAGGGAAGGAAAAAAATCCAAGAATTTAAGACATAAGAAAAATTCTGTAAACAAAAGTGCAAAGGTCCACCTGGGTATAAGAAAGAAAAGGCCACATCTTGGCTTGGGGGAAACAGAGGTGGTAAGAAAAAGAAAGATTTCAAGTATAAAGTGACATTTGAGATATTTTTTGTAAGACAACATTTTTCCACTGGCAAATGTGAGGCAAAAGGCAAGACACCTGGAAATAGTAGATTGTGGGGGTATAGAATGAAAACACAAAATGCACCATGCCACTAAAAGAGAGGAAACAAGTGTATGTATTGACTATAATGCTGTGATAAATCTGTGAAATTACCAATTGTTAAGGCAAGGAAAGGCAATTAATATTTTTATCAGGGAGTACTATAGAAAGAGTTATTTGGGAGAAAATAAGTATATCTGCATGGAGAATAGGAGGCTGGAGGCAGGAGAGAACAGAGGTGGGAAGAGTTGTTGGTCACTAGAGGTACTGAAATAAGAAGTTAGAGGAAATGAGACAAAAGTGCCAAAATTAAACTTATTCATGCAAAAATCAACTAGTCCTAAGGACAGAGCAATTGAAAAAATGTGTATGCATTTTGATGAGTACTTAAAACCATAAAAATAATAGCTAACATTTATTTAGGACTTTGTATATGGAAAATACCTTTCTCAATTATATATTTAATCCTTACAATTACATTATTTCCATTTAATAGATAGTTGATCAAGTTATAGATCCCCTATCTATTAATCAATAGAAGATTCAAGAGCATGCAGCTAGTATATAGCAAAAGATTGACTTAAATCAATGTCTATAAGCTTCCAAATGCATGCTTTTAGCCTACAATAAGATACCTAAATTGATACTGGACCTAAGGGATAACTTCTGCATAAGATGATAACAGAAGGCCTCTTAGAGGTGATGTTATCAGAATGATGACTTTAGAAACAACTAAGAAAAGTACAAATCCCACTTGCTTGGAAGTCTGGAGGACGATAGCAACTGGAGAAGGACTCTAAAAATGCTGAATTTAAGATAAAAGGAAAACACACAACCACCAAAAATAATATGACCCAAGCCTTCCAGTCTGGACAGTTTCCTCTTACTCAGTTCCATGCAGGTTAAGAGTCACACAGTGACAGCATGGCCCAGGTACTTACTGCCATGGATACAGACCATAGTGCCATTCACAGCACCAAGTTAGAACTTCATGCATATCCAGGCATGGGAAGAGCTCCACAGAGACCTAATGCAGAGCAGAAGCAGCTGGTGAGTGCATGCATACAAAAGAGCCCCAAGGAAATAAAGGAGACTACGGCAAAACCATTGGTAAGAGACAGACAAAGCCAACCAAGTCTCTGATTGCCAGATCGCCTAAATGAAAAAAACAAAAAAAAGACTATTTTGAACATTGGCCCTTTCTTGCTTCCAGGACACAGTACACTAGTAGGGTTGTAACCAGATCCGAAGAAGCCTCCTGGGGATAAAAGAAGAGGGGGGAGGGGGCAGGTGTTAGGTAGTTAGGAAGTCATTAGCCCACCACATGGATAAAAGGGACCACCCCAAGGCCGACCCCAGGAGGCTAAAACTACCTTTAATGGATGGCTGACTTGAGCAAACTGCAATCAGAACATTCAGCCTATAATGGCTGAAATTGAGCAAAGTGCAGTCAGAATACCATGTTGGAGCAAAAAACAAAGCCACAAAGGAAAAGCCCCAAGAAAACCCCCTAGAACATGTACACACTACTACAATTATGTGGCCCCCTAAAAGTTTGAACTAAACTGTAATTGGGGCCAGTCTCATTCTTCACCAAATGAGGCCATCCTTCTTTAGAACATATTTCATTGCTTTTAATAAATCACCTTGCAACTTCAACTAGAGTTTCAATTCTTTGTCTTGAGGAGTTAAGGACCAAGACTGCCAGCCAGGTAAGACTGGGCCCAACACAGGGAGAATTGAACTGCTGCAAGGCAGAACGGGTCCCAGGACTGAAAAGAAAAATGAAAAGGGGCATTGAGTGAGGAAGAAAAGTTAAACAAATCAGAAGAGCTGGGGGAAAAATTCTGCACAAAAGCAAACAGAACAGATGAGGTTTCCCAGAAAAGAAACAGAGGAAAGAAAGCTCTCTCCTGCAAGTGAAATAATTACACAGAAAAGAGCAATCTTAAAAGTTATACACATGTCCAAAGCATGAAACAGATGCAGAGCTGAGAAAATCTGAGGAATTAAACATGGGCTGCTCTAAAGGTTCAGTATAAATTGGAATAAATATCAAACAAGAGAATTAGAACATGGTCTATCTACAATAAAATGCTAGACAAGAAGGAGAAATTGAACTTCAGAGTTAACATATCAAAATAATCAGATCCCCAAACATTAGCAAAAAGTTACAAGCCACACTAATAAATATTAAATATGGCTCAGTCAAGGGAACAAGCTAAAAATTCAGAAGAGCAAAGAAACACCTAACAAAGAAGTTAAAGCAAATCTCCTAAATCTATTCTAGAAGATGAAGGAAAATGTGAATAGAAATAAACTAATGATTGATATAAAGCTGAAGAATACAAAAAATACAATATGTGAGCAAAAATAAGAAATGGAAAGTTAAAAAACAGCAGAAATAATGGGGATGAAAAGCAAAATAATGGAGATTAAAAATACACTAGAAGCATAAAACAGCAGATTTGTACAGGCAGAAGAATCAGCGAACTAGAAGATAAGACATACAGGTGGAAGAAAAGATAGAGAAAAATGTATAAAAAATTGAGGAATGTCTAAGTGACTTGATTTACATCATAAAATGTACCAACATGTATATCAAAAGAGTTCCAGAAGTAGAAAAGAGGGGAAAAGAGGCACAAAGAATATTTGAGAAAATAATGGCTGAAAATTTCACAACTCTTCTGAAAGACATAAATATACATGTTCAACCAGCACAATGTACGCCAAACAAGATAAACCCTATTAGACCTATTTGGAGACACAACAAATCAGAATGTCAAATGCCAATGTGAAAGAATTCTGAAAGAAGCAGGAGAAATGCAATTAGTCACGTAAAGAGATCCTCAATAAAACTGTGCTTGTTTGAGACTGTTATAAACACAGAAAAGCCATGTTGTTTTAATCCAATCTTGTGGGGGCAGACATATTGTTGGGTGGGACATTTCGATTAGGTTGTTTCCATGGAGACGTAATCCACTGAATTGTTGGATTGCTTCTATGGAGATGTGACACAGTCCATTCAAAGTACATTTTAATGCACTTACTGGAATCCTTTAAGAGAGGAACATTTCTAGTTGTCTGGAGATGCAGAAGGAGCTGAAAGAACATTTTGAACCCAAAAGCTGAGAGAGAAAAATAGAAGACAAGACCATATGTGCCTTCCCATGTGACAGAGGAATCCTGGATGTGATCAGCCCTTCTTGAGAGAAGGAATCCTCATGTTGGTTCCTAATTTGGACATTTTCATGGCCTTAGAATTGCAACTTGTAATTTAATAAATCCCCTTTATAAAAGCCAATCCATTCTGTTATATTCCAGCTGCTTTAGCAAACCAAAATAAAGGCTAAGTGCCAATTTTTCATCATCCCAAAATACTTCACACAACAAAACCATCCTTAAAAAATTGAAGAAGAGTTTAAAATATTCACAGATAAACAGACAGAGTGTGGACACAAAAATGTCTGTCCTACATCAATTGCTAAAGGGAGTTCTTCAGGTTGAAAAGAAAAGAAAGGAGAGGGTGAATTGAAGCAATGTGAAGAAATATAGATATCCAGTAATAGGAGCTAGAATGGTAAATGTAACCCAGTAGTATTGTAGCCTCAAAATATAACTTATAATTCATATAACAGTTAAAATAAAATTGAATAAGAAATAGTAATACTTCCTGATAATGGACACATGCAATATTAAAAAGTAATGTGGAACAAAAACAATATAAAGAGGAGAAACAGAAGGATATGGAAGCAGAGAATGTGTATGCTACAACAGCTAAGTTGGTATCTTTTCAAATTAGTATTTACAATCTAAGGAGGTATAATATAAGCATCAGGGTTACTAAAAATGTAGTACTTTTAAAATACATGGAAGTGGAGGCAGGGAAAGATGGTGGTGTAGGGAGATGTGGAGTTCAGTTTGTTCATTAGGGCAGCTAGTAAATGTCCAGGAACTGTCAGGTATAAGTCTTTGGGAGTATCCATGACTGAACACACATCATACACTAGTTTGGAATAGGTGGAGTGCTGAGATGGTAGTGCAGAGCTGTAAGTCTCCCAAACTGTGGAGGTTGGCACCCCTCCTCCACTGTCACAGTGGGTTATCTTGAAGACATTTCCCTGTGGGAAAAAGCAGCAGTCTCTAGTAGTAGTAAGGAACATAACTAAGCCAAACTCCAACTGTGGACTTTTTTTTCCAATTGTGGTTTTAATAAAAAAAATTTGGACTGCTGAATACAAGCTTCAAGAGCAGATAAACCAAGAGCAAGCACAAAAGGAAACCTGAGGTCTCTCACATCAGAGAGTAGGCATAGCTGACAGAAAATAGCAAATAACCAAGCAGTTTTTTGGAGTTGGCTGAGCTCAGAATACTGGGAAATGGTTGTACCTCAAGAAAACAGGCACAAAGAGCCAAGTACCACTCCAACTCTTGATTGGCAAACATTGGGAGCTATAGACCAGCTCTGAAAAGGAATTTTTTCCTTAACATTATTTAGCAGCCTATTAAAGAAGGCCTCAGGTGATTCAGTTGTCAGCACAGACACAGGCAAGTCCAGAGCTAAGGTACATCTGAGAGACAAAGTAACCAGTCAGATGAAGGAGATAATTTCC
Source organism: Tamandua tetradactyla (assembly GCF_023851605.1). Classification (NCBI taxonomy): domain Eukaryota; kingdom Metazoa; phylum Chordata; class Mammalia; order Pilosa; family Myrmecophagidae; genus Tamandua; species Tamandua tetradactyla. Next base: position 19,440,174 of record NC_135345.1, read on the forward strand.
TAAAGGAAATATCTTCCTGAAGAAAAGATGAGTGGGGCAGGGCTCAGCAAAAACAGTGGCTCTCATTCAAAGAATTCAGACCACAGGGGCTAAGAAAAAACAGCCTTAGCCCACCTTCTACTTCAGCCTCTCTCAATGACGCTCCTGGTAAGGACAGGGTCTGTTGAGAATTAAAGCTACTACACCTCATTACAGCAGTGCGGAGTTGCAGGCTCTAAAGTGACACCTGCTTGGCAGGATAAGGAAACCACAGAGTCTACAGGCTTCACAGGAAATATGACAACCTGCTGAGTCTTGTCCTTAGGGAAAGTTATACTAATTACACCTTCTTCTTGAAACCTGGGCCTATCTTATCTGAAAAAATCTGACTGGGGTCAACCATATCTGGGGAAACTTCACAAACAGGTTCCATATGGGTAAGACAAGAATCAGAAATACAAGAGCTGAAAAATTCTGTCAAGTTAAGCAGAAGTTATGCTAGAGGTCTAGAATAAATTGTACTAAATGTCAAAGAACAGACAGAGAAAAAAGCCAACCAACAGAAACCAAAGGTAAAAGAGAGAAAACAACCTCCAGAATAAACTATCAAAGAAATCAGATGCCTAGACAGCAGCAAAAAAAATCACTAGTCATGCTAAGAAGCATAAAAATATGGCTCAGTCAAAAGAACAAACTAACACTTCAAATGAGATACAGGAGTTGAAATAGCTAATTAAAAAATTCAAACAGACATGCTAAATCAAACAATGAGTTGAAGAAGATATGGCAAAAGTGATGAAGGTTACAAAGAAGACATTGGGCTACCATCAAGAAGAACTTGAAAACTTAAAATAAAAAATTGGCCAAACTTATGGGAATGAAAGACACAGTAGAAGAGATGAAAAACACGATAGAGAATTACAATGGCAGATTTGAAGAGGCAGAAGAAAGCATTAGTGAACTAGCAGACAGAACATCTGAAATCCTACGCACAAAAAGTGGATAAGGAAAATAATGGAAAAATGTAAGCAGGGTCTTATGGAACTGAATGATAACATGAAGTGCATGAATATACTTATTATGGGTGTCCCAGTAGAAGAAGAGAAGGGAAAACGGGCAGAACGAATAATGGAGGAAATAATCACTGAAAAATTTCCATCTCTTATGAAAGGCATAAAATTACAGCTCCAAGAAGTGCAACATACTCCAAGCAGCATAGATAAAAAAAAAAAAAACAACACCTACTTCAAGACATACTAATCAGACTGTGAAATGTCAAAACAAAGAGAAAATTCTAACAGCAGCAAGAGTAAAGCAATGCATCACATACAAGGGAAGCTTGATAAGCCTATGTGCAGATTTCTCAACAGAAACCATGAAAGAGTGAGAAAGCAGTGGTATGATATATTTAGGATACTGAAAAAGAAAAATTCCTAACCACAAATTACATATCCACCAAAATTGTCCCTAAAAAATGTGGGAGACTAAAATTTTTTCAGACAGACACAGAGAGTTTGTGACCAGGACATATGCTTTATATGAAATACTAAAGGGAGCACTATAGGCAGAGGGGAAAAGACAGGAGAAAGAAGTCTGGAGAAAAGTGTAGACATGATTTCTATCAGTAAGGGTAAAAAGAGAAAAAATATGACATGATATATAAAATCAAAAGACAAAATGATAGAGCAAAGTACTGCCTGGGCAGTGATACATTAAATGTTAATGGATTGAACTCCCCAATCAAATGTTGTAGATTGGCAGAATGGATTTTAAAAACAGGACCCATTTCTATTTTGTCTACAAAGGACTCACTTTAGACCAATGGACAAAAATACATTGAAACTGAAAGTTTGGAAAAATATATTTCACACAAACAACAAGCAGAAAATAGTGAGGGTAGCTTTACTAATATCAGATAAATTGGACTTCAAATGTAAAACAATGAAAGAGACAAAGGATACTATGTGGTAATGAAAGGAATACTTTATCAAGAAGTCATACAATCAAATATTTATGCACTGAGCCAGAGTACCCTGAAATACATGAGGCAAACACTGACAACATTGGAGGGTGAAGTAAACACCTACACAATAATCACGGTAGCCTTCAATATACCACTCTCTTCAGTGAATAGAACATCTAGACAAAGGATCACTAAGAAAACAGAGATTTAGAATAGTATGATAAATGAACTAGGCTTAACAGATATTTACAAAACATTGCACCCCAACAGCAGTAAACACATTTTTCTCATGTGCTCATGGATCATTCTCCAAGATAAGACACATGTTGGGTCACAAAGCAAATCTCAATAAATTAAAAAAGATTGAAATTATACAAAACATTTTCACAGATCATAATAGAATGAAGATGGAAATCAATAACATGCTGAAGGCTGGAAAATTCATGAATAAATGGAGTATAAACAACACTATTAATCAACCAGTGGATTAAGGAAGAAATTACAAGATAAATCAGTGAATATCTCAAAGCAAATGAAAATGAGAACACAACTTATCAAAACTTATGGGATGCATCAAAGACCATGCTACAGGGAAATTTATTGCTCTAAATACTTATAGTAAAAAAAATTAATAATAAAAATTGAGGAGTTAACTGCTCACCTAGAGAAACTGGAGAAAGAATAGCAAACTAAAGTTAAAGCAAACAGAAGGAAAAAAGTAGACTAGAAAAAGATTAGAGCAGAATAAATGAAATTTAGAACATTAAAACAACAGAAAATCGATAAAATCAGAAGTTGCTTCTTTGTGAAAATCAATAAAATTGATGGACACTTAGCTAGGTTGACAAAGAAAAATGAGAGAGGATACAATTAAATAAAATCAGAAATGGGAGGGGTGACATAACTAATGACCCTGCAGAAATAAAGGAGATAATGAGAAGACACTATGAGCAACTGTATAACAAACTAGACAAAATGGAAAACTTACTAGAAAAGCATGAACAACCAACATCGATTTGAGAAGAAATAGAAGACCTCAATAAAACCACCACATATCAAGAGATTGATTTGGTCATCAAAACCTCCCAGAAAAGAAAGGTCCTGAACCAGATGGCTTCACATGTGAATTCTACAAGACATTCAAGAAAGAATTAATATGAATCCTGCTCAAATTCTTCAAAAAAAAAAAATTGAAGAAGATGGAAAGGTACCTAATTCATTCTCTGAAGCTAACATTACACTAATACCAAAGCCAGACAAAGATACTACAAGAAAAATATTATAGACCAATGAATTTAATGAATATAGATGAAAAATCCCAACAATGTACTGGCGTATCAAATCCACCCGTACAGTAAAAGAATTAGATACCATGACCAAGTGGGTTTTATTCCAGTTATGCAAGGCTGGTTCAACACATGAAAATCAGTTACTGTAATACAGTACATCAATAAATCAAAGCAGAAAAGGCATTTAACAAAATTCAGCATCACTTTTTGGGGAAAACTCTTCAAAAGACAAGAGTAGATGGAAACTTGCTGAACATGATAAAGGGAATATATGAAAAATCCACAGCTAACATCATATTTAGTGTGGATAGACTGAAAATTTTCCTTCTAAGTCCAGAAACAAGACAAGGATGCCAACTGTCACCGCTATTATTTGAAATTGTGCTGGAATTTCTAGCTACAGCAATCATGTAAGAGAAAGAAATGAGGCGTACAGATTGGAAAGGAAGAAGTAAAACTCTCACTGTTTGCAGTTGATATGATCCTATATGTTGAAAATCCCAAAAAATCTTCAGCAAAGCTATTGGAGCCAATAAATGAGTGCAACTTCATTATATATGTCATGGTCAGCTTCATGTGTCAACTTGGCCAAGTGGTGATACCTGTTTGTCTGGTTGGACAAGTGCTGGCCTGTCACAATGAGGACATTTCATAGAATTAGATCATGATCATGTAAGCTTCATCCACAGCTGATTTCAATTGTAATCAGCCAAGAAGAGTGTCTTCTGCAATGAATGATGCTCAGTCCAGTCACTGGAAGCCTTCTAAGGAGGATTCAGAAGAGACAGGATCTCTTCCTGCTTCGGCCACCAAGCCTCTCTGTGGAGTTCATCCAGGCCATCCATCAGAATTGTTGGCTTCACAATCTGCCCTGTGTATTTTGGAATCTGCATTCCCACGGTCATGTGAGACACTTTCATAAATTTTATATTTGTGACTGTTTCCTGTTGATTTTCTTTCTCTAGAGAACCCTAACTAATACAACTTGGTACCAGGAGTGGTTCTTAAGAAACAGAATCTTAAAAATGGGTTTTTATGAATAGTTTTCTACTCTGACTGGACTCACAGGCACTGAGGACTCTGATTCCCATAATCAGAATGACACTCTCAATCCATGGAGTGAGTTGGCAAAAGAGACAGTCAAAACATCACCATTCAATTCTCCTAATGCTTCACTTGTATGAAGCCAGGTTCTGGGGGATTATGTTTTTGACACATTTACAGAGTTTTATGGAAATAGGAGATATAAAGGTGTTGGGTGGAGGTTGTTAGATACACTGGCTACATTAAGGAGTGAAAGGAATGTGCTTAAGGCTTCAAATGAGAAGCTTAAGTGCCATCTGACAGATGTAGACATTTCTATGAGTATCCTGAAGGAAAATCTTATATCCTGTAGCCATAGACTTGAGATATCTGAAAATCAGACTCAGAATCTTATTGTTAGAGTAGCAACTTTACATTGTTAGAGTAGCAACCACAGTGGAAAGTTAGCTGCCTTTCCTCTGAAGAACTAACAAAATAAATCCCCTTTTATTAAAAGCCAATCTGTTTCTGATGTGTTGCATTCCAGCAGCTAGCAAACTAGAAGAAGTTTGCTCTATATTATAATAGCCACATCTACCCTGACTTTGGTGATTAAGTACTGCCACGTGGCTTCTGCCAACTCGGGATCCCATCATCCCCATTGTGTTTAAGGAGTCCAGCTCAATGACAGCAGTTCCTACAGTAATATCTGACCTACAGAGAAGTGCAACTACAGAGCTTTTCAGGAATGATGGTGCTATTCTCACAAATATATTTCATTGATATATACTGATATCTCAATGTTGCATAGTGTCTGCCATTAAAGTGAGGACATTGATTGGAAAGGAGTGGGATGCTGAAAAATAGGATGGTGACATATGGACTGATAATGATGTCAGAGGTGAGGTTGAAACCCTAGATCATGCTGAGGCTCTAGATAACCCTATAATAGTTTGCCCTGAGAACATAGCTGCCCCACCTCCAGCCTGCCTTGAGGAGTTGACCACCCACCTTCTCCTGAAGGGATTAGTCCTAGAGTGATTAATATTGTCTCACCAGATGAAACTGCAAATGAAGGCCCTGAAGCAAGTGGCTTGGAAGATATTTCTAATTTTTCTTATGACCCACTCCCACCATCCCTCATTTCTTCCAGACCTATAACTAGACTAAAGTCCCAACAGGCCTCTAAAGGTGAGGTGTAAAGCATCACACATGAGGTACATTATACTCCAAAAGAACTGTGTGAGTTTTCCAATTTACATAGACAGAAATCAGGGGAATATGTGTGGTAATGAATTGTAAGGGTGTGGGATAAGGGTGGGAAGAATATAAGGCTGGACCAGGCTGAATTTATTGATACAGGCCCACTAAGCAGATTTTCTGCATTCAATGCTGTAGCTCATGGGGTTAGAAAAGGCATTAGCAGTTTGTTTGGATGGTTGGCTGAAACATGGATCAAAAGGTGGCCGATATTACCTGAGGATGAAATGCCAGAACTGCCCTGGTATAACATAGAAGAGGGGATCCAGAGGCTTAGAGAGATTGGAATGTTAGAGTGGATTTACCATGCAATGCCTGCTCTTAGACCCCAGGAATATCCAGAGGATGTGCCTTTTACCAGAACAGAGAGAAATATAATTGTGAGACTAGCACCATCATTCCTGAAAAGCTCTGTAGTTGCACTTCTCTGTAGGTCAGATATTACTGTAGGAACTGCTGTCATTGAGCTGGACTCCTTAAACACAATGGGGATGATGGGATCCCGAGTTGGCAGAAGCCACGTGGCAGTACTTAATCACCAAAGTCAGGGTAGACATGGCTATTATAATATACAGCAAACTTGTTCTAGTTTGCTAGCTGCTGGAATGCAACACATCAGAAACAGATTGGCTTTTAATAAAAGGGGATTTATTTTGTTAGTTCTTCAGAGGAAAGGCAGCTAACTTTCCACTGAGATTCTTTCTTACGTGAGAAGGCACAGGATGGTCTCTGCCGGCCTTTGCTCCAGGCCTCTGGGTTTCAACAACTTTCCCCGGGGTGACTTCTTTCTGTATCTCGAAGGGCCTGGGCTAAGCTGTGAGTGCTGAGATGAGGAATGCCGAGCTGCTTAGGCTGTGCTACGTTGCAGTCTCTCATTTAGGCATCAGCCAATTAAGTCAAACGTCCTTCATTGTAGCAGGCACGCCTCCTAACCAACTGCAGATGTAAATCAGCAACAGATGAGGTTCACGTACCATTGGCTCATGTCCGTAGCAACAAAACTAGGTATGCTTACCTGGCCAGTTTGACAACTGAATCTAACTACCACAAAACTCAAAGCAGGAGTCAAAATTATATGGCTCACAGAGATTACTGGCATTGCTTAGAAAATCATGGGGTACCTAGAAATACAATAGAAGGGCAGTGTACTAAATTCTTGTTCAAGCTGTATAAAGAAAAGAGTTTTAGATCAATTGAATAGAAGTCTAACCTGAATTAGAAAAACACAGAGTCATGCCCCCTTAATCAATTTCCTGACTTGAGACAGTTTACAGACCCAGAGCCCCTTGAATGGAGGGGAGGCCAGGTCCCTTTGAGGGAGAACCCTGTTACACTGCCACAAATTCATACTGTTAATCTTCCTCCAAGTCTTCCCCAAGGACATTAACAGCCTTTTACTAGAGTAACTATGCATTGGGGAAAAGGAAATGATCCAGATATTTGGGGATTATTAGACACTGGTTCAGAAGTGACATTAATTCCAGGCGACCCAAAACATCACTCTGGTCCACCACTCAGAGTGGGGGCTTATGGAGGCCAGGTGATCAATGGAGTTTTAACTCAGGTCCATCTCACAGTGGGTCCAGTGGGCCCCCGTACCCATTCCATAGTTATTTCCCCAGTTCCAGAATGTATATTTGGTATAGACATACTGAGCAACTGGCAGAATCCTCACATTGACTCTCTAACTTGTGCAGTGAAGGCTATTATGGTGGGACAGGCCAAGTGGAAGCCACTAGAATTGTCCTTACCTAGCAAAATAGTAAATTGGAAGTAATACTGGATTCCTGGAGGGATTGCAGAGTTTACTGTCACTCTTAAGGACTTGAAGGATGCAGGGGCAGTGATTCCCACCACATCCTCATTCAATTCTATTTGGCCTTTGCAGAAAACAGATAGATCTTGGAAGATGACAGTGGATTATCATAAGTTCAACCAGGTGGTAACTCCAATTGCAGCTGCTATCCCAGATGTGGTATCATTGCTTGAGCAAATCAGTACATCCCCTGGTACTTGGTATGCAGCTATTGATCTGGCAAGTGCGTTTTTCTCAAGAGCTGTTAGTAAGGACCACCAGAAACAGTTTGCATTCAGCTGGCGAGGTCAGCAATATACTTTCACTATCCTACCTCGGGGGTATATAAACTTTCCAGCACTATGTCATAATCTTGTCCACAGGGATCATGATCATTTCTCCCTCCCTCAAGACATCACACTCGTCCATTATATTGATGATATCATGTTGATTGAACCTAGTGAGCAAGAAGTAGCATCTACTCTAGACTAATTGGTAAGGCATTTGCATGTCAGAGGATGAGAGATAAATCCAACAAAGATACAGGGGCCTTCCACCTCAGTGAAATTTCTAGGTGCTCAGTGGTGTAGGGCATGATGAGATATCCCTTCTAAGGTGAAGGATAAGTTGCTGCATCTGGCCCCTCCTACAACCAAGAAGAAGGTGCAATGCCTAGTTGGTCTCTTTGGATTTTGGCAACAACATATTCCTCATTTGGGTGTGCTACTCCGGCCCATTTATCAAGTGACCAGAAAAGCTGCAAATTTTGAGTGGGGACCTGAACAAGAGGAGGTTCTGTGACAGGTCCAGGTTGCTGTACAAGCTGCTCTGCCACTTGTCCGATATGATCCAGCAGATCCAATGGTGTTGGAAATGTCAGTGGCATATAGAGATGTTAGCTTGAGCCTCTGGCAGGCCCGTATAGGAGAATCACAATGCAGACCCTTAGAATTTTGGAGCAAAGCCTTACCATCTGCTGCAGAATAACTACTCTCCTTTTGAGAAACAGCTTTTGGTCTGTTACTGGGACTTAGTAGAGACTGAATGCTGAGCCATGGGCCACCAAGTTACCATGAGACCTGAGTTGCCTGTCATGAGCTGGGTGTTGTCTGACCCACCAAGCCATAAAGTTGGGCGTGCACTGCAGCACTCCATCATAAAATGGAAATGGTATATATGAGATAGGGCCAGAGTAGGTCCTGAAGGCACAAGTAAGATTACATGAAGAAGTGGCCCAAATGCCCAAGGTCTCCACTCCTGCCACATTACCTTCTCTTTCCCAGACCAGAGCTATGGCCTCTTGGGGAGTTCCTTACAGTGGATTGACTGAGGAAAAGAAAACTGGGTCTGGTTTACAGATGGTTCAGCATGATATGCAGGTTCCACCCAAAAGTAGACAGTTGCAGCACTACAACCTCTTTCTGGAGTGTCCTTGAAGGACAGTGGTGAGGGGAAATCCTCCCAGTGGGCAGAACTTCGAGCAGTGCACCTGGTTGTCATTTTGCTTAGAAGAAAAACTGGCCAGAGATGCATTTGTATGCTGACTCATGGGCTGTTGCTAATGGTTTGGCTGGATGATCAGGGACTTTAAAAGACCAGAATTGGAAATTGGTGATAAAGATGTCTGGGGAAGAAGTATGTGGATAGACCTTTCTGAGTGGGCTAAAAACATGAACATATTTGTGTCCCATGTGAATGTGCACCAGAGAGTGACTTCAGCAGAGGAAGGTTTTAATAATCAAGTGGATAAGATGACTTGTTTTGTGGATACCAGTCAGCCTCTTTCCCCAGCAACTCCTGTCATTGCCCAATGGGCTCATGAACAAAGTGGCCATGGTGGTAGGGATGGAGGTTATACATGGGCTCAGGTACATGTACTTCTACTCACCAAGGCTGACTTGGCTACAGCCACTGCTGAGTGCCCAATCTGCCAGCAGCAGAGACCTACATTTAGCCCCGAATATGTCATGATTCCCCGAGGTGACCAGCCAGCTACTTGGTGGCAGGTTGATTACATTAGACCACTCCCTTCATGGAAGGGGCAGTGATTTGTTCTAACTGGAATAGACACATTCTCTGGATGTGGGTTTGCTTTCTCTGCACACAATGCTTCTTCCAAAACTGCCATCCGTGGGTTTACAGAATGCCTTATCTATCATCATGGTATTCCACACAGCATTGCTTCTGATCAAGGAACACACTTCACAGTAAATGAAGCACAGGAATTGGCACTAGCTCATGGAATTCTCTGGTCTTACCATGTTCCCCATCATCCAGAAGCAGCTGGATTGATAGAACGGTGGAATGACCTTTTGAAAACTCAATTATGAATCCAATTAGGTGGCAATATCTTGAAAGGCTGGGGTAATGTTCCCCAGGAAGTTGTATATGCTCTGAATTAGAATCTGCTGTATGGTACTGTTTCTCCCATAGCCAGGATCCATGGGTCCAGGAACCAAGGAATGAAAATGGGAGTGGTACCACTCACTATTACCCCTAGTGATCCACTAGGAAAATTTTTCCTTCCTGTCCCTGCGACCCTGAGCTCTGCTCATCTACAGGTTTTATTTCCAAAAAGGGGAGTGCTTCCACCAGTGGAAACAACAATGATTCCATTGAACTGGAATCTAAGACTGCCACCTGGTCACTTTGGGCTACTTATGCCCTTGGATCAATAAGCCAAAAACAGGATTGTATTGTTGTCTGTGGTGACTGACCCTGACTATCAGGGGGAAATAGGACTGCACCTATACAATGGAGGTAAAGAAGAGCTTTCTTAGAATATAGGAGATCCCCTAGGGCATCTTTTAGTACTACCATGCCCTGTGATTAAAATCAGTGGAAAACTGCAACAACCCAATCCAGGCATGGCTACCAATGGCTCTGAAACTTCAGGAATGAAGTTTCATTCCTAAATGAATGAAACCCACCAGGCAAAGAACCACGGCCAGCTGAAGTGCTTGCTGAGGTTAAAAGGAACATGGAATGGGTAGTGGGATACCCATAAATATGAACTATGGGCACATGATCAGTTACAGAAATGAGGACTGTATAATGTTGTTTTGTTCTTGTTATACTATTTAAGTTGTAAGATATCAAGTTTAAGAATGAATGTTACCCAAGGACTTACACCCTATTCTGGAGAGAGTTACTGTTTTTCCAGTTATATGCAGGACAGTTGAGTATTGTTAGGTGAGATTTTAAAAAAAATGTGTGTTAATGTTTTTCATTTTGAAATTAGCTATGGTTTAAGGTGATATAATATAGCTGCCAAGTTGACCAGGGGTGGACTGTCATAGTCAGCTTCATGTGTCATCTTGGCGAAGTGGTGGTATCTGTTTGTCTAGTTGGGCAAGTGCTGGCCTGTCTGTTGCAATGAGGACATTTATAGAATTAGATCATGATCACATCAGCTGCAACCACAGCTGATTCCATTTGTAATCAGCCAAGGGGAGTGTCTTCTGCAATGAATGATGCTCAGTCTAATCACTGGAAGCCTTTTAAGGAGGATTCAGAAGAGACAGGCTCTCTTCCTGCTTCGGCCAGAAAGCCTCTGTGGGTTTGTCCAGGCCCTCCATTGGAATCTTTGGCTTCACAGCCTGCCCTGCAGATTTTGAATTCTGCATTCCAGCGGCCACATGAGACACTTTTATAAAGTTTACATTTGCGAGTGTTCCCTGCTGATTCTGTTTCTCTAGAGAAGCTTAACTAATACAGGATACAAGATGAACACACAAAATTCAGTAGTGTTTCTGTACACTAATAATGAGTGATTTGAGGAGAAAATCAAGAAAAAATTAAGTTATAATTGCAACCAGAAGAATAAAATAATTAAGAATAAATTTAACCAAGGACACAAAAGACCTGTACATAGAAAACTACAAAAAATTGCTAAAATACATCAAGGCAGACCTTAATAATAGAAGGACAGTCTTCATGGATTGAAAGGCTAAATATAGTTAAGATGTCAGTTCCACTGAAATTGATTTGTAGAGTCAATGCAAAACTAATTAAAATCCCAAAAATTTACTTGCAGAAATAGAAAAACAAATCCCAATAATTTAGAAATAGAAAAAAAATAGTCAAATTTACTTGTAAGGGAATTTATACCCTGATTATATAAAAAAGCACCTTGAGAAAGAGGAATGAAGTGGGACATCTCACACTACTTGACTTTAAAGCATATTACAAAGCTACAGTGGTCAAAACAGCATGGTATGGATATGAAGATAGATATACTGATGAAAGGAATCAAATTGAGTGCTCAGAAATAGGCCCTGTCATCTATGGACAATTGGCCTTTAATAAGACTCCCAGGGATGAGCCTGGCCCTGGCACCATGGGATTGAGAAAGCCTTCTTGACCAAAAGGGGGATAATCAGTGAAACAATGTAAAGTTTCAGTGGTTAATTACTTAGATATTGCATTTTACTTTCTAGTGTATTAGAAGCTTGAAGGAAAAGTCTGAAACTCTTGAACTATAATGTAGTTGCCTTGATTTCTCATGATTATTGTATAACTATATAGCTTTTACAGTGTGACCATATGTTTGTGAAAACATTTTGACTGATGCTCCCTTAATCCAGTGTATGGACAGATGAGTAAAAAAAATAAGTAAAATAAATAAGTAATAGGCAGCATAAGAAGTATGATATGTTTGGATGTGCTTTTTTACTTTTACTTTCATTTTTATTTTTAATTTTATTTTGGGGGTATTAATGAAAATGTACTAAAATTGATTTTGGTGATGAACGCACAGATATATTCTGATTCTTTGAGCTAATGAGTTTATACTTTGGATGAGTATAGGATATGTGGATATATCTCAGAAAAAAAATACATTAAAATATGGAAATTAAAAGAAAAAACATCAGAGAGATATATCAGAAAAGAACAACTATAACGCAAAGGAGGCTGCAATAAAAGGAAACAGAGACAAAAATATAAAACATACAAAAAACAAAGGCCAGAATGGCTAAAGATTGTTGTGCTCTACAGTAATAATGCTGAATTTTAATTGATTAAACTCCCTCATAAGAAGACACAGATTGGCAGAATGGGAAAAAAAGCATGATTCAACTACATATTGTTTAAAAGAGACCTTACACCCAAAGACACAAATAGGTTGAAAATGAAAAGATGGAAAAATAATCCATGCAATTAGCAACCAAAAGAGAGCTGGAGTAGTTATAATAATATTGGACAAATAGACTTTAAGTCAAAATCTGTTACAAAAGACAAAGAGGAAACTATATATCAATAAAAGGGAAAATTCACCAAAAATAAATAACAATTATAAGTATTTATGCACCTAACCACATTGTCCTAAACTTCATGAAGCAAATACTGACAAAACTGAATGGAGAAATCAACACCAGTACAATAATAGTTGGAGTCTTCAACACAACACTTTCATCAATAGATAGATTGTATATAGAGAACACCAATATGGAAGCAGAGAACAGGTGTAATATGATAAACAAACTAGACTAACAGACATTATGGAACATTTCACCTCAAAACAGCAGGATACACATTCTTCTCAAGTACACATGGATTGTTCTCTAGAGTAGACTGCATGTTGAGTAATAAAATAAGTCTCAATAAATTTAAAAAGATTGTAAATATACAAAGAATCTCTGATCATAAATAAATCACTCTGGAAATCAACAAGAAACAGAGAAATGGAAAATCCACAAATATATGGAATTACATGATACACTTAAACAATTAATGGGTCAAAGAAAAATTCCCAAGGGAAATCAGTAAATATCTTGAAATGAATTTTAATGAAAATACAACAGGTCACAATTTCTTTGATGCAGCTAAGGCAGTGCTCAGAGGGAATTTTATAGCCCTGATGATTACATTAGTAAGAAGGAAGAGCTCTGATTAGTGACCTAACAGCACACCTAGAAGAACTAGAAATATAATAGCAAAGTAAACCCAAAGCAAGTAGAAGGAAATAAATAACAAAGATTAGAGCAAAGATAAATGAAATAGGAAAACAAAACAATAGAGAGAAACAATGGAAATGAAAGTCAGTTCTTTGAAAGTTCTATAAAATTGACAAACCTTTAGCTAGATGGACAAAGAAAAAGGATGAAAATAAAATAGGAAATGAGAAGGAGGACATTACTACTTACCCTACAGAAATTAAATAAGAGATAATGTGAACATTTATACACCAACAAATTAGTCAACCTAGATGAAATGGACAAATTCTTGGAAACACATAAACAATCTGGAAAGAATAGAGGCTCTCAAAAGAGATTGAAATAGTCATCAAAAGCCTCCTGACAAAGAAAGGCCCAGAACCTGATGGCTTCACGGTGAATTTTACTAAATATTCCAAGAAGAATTAACATCGATCCTGTTCAAACTTTTCCAAAATTTGAAGAAACTCTCCCTAATTTATACCATAAAGACATCACCTTCTATACCAAAGCAGAAAAGATACTACAAGAAAAGAAAATAATAAAAAAATATCTTTTATGAACATAGATGTAAAAATGCTCAGCAAAACACTAGCAAACAAAATCCAACAGCACTCTAAAATAATTATATGCCATGACCAAGTGAGAATTATGTCAGCTATGCAAGGTGGTTCAACAAAAGAAAGTAATTCATATAATGCACTGCATTAGCAGAACAAAGGGGAAAATCATGGTTATCTCAATTGATGCAGAAAATGCATTTGACAAAGTCTAGCACGCCTTCTTGATAAAACACTTAGAGAAATAGGAATAAAAGGAAACTTCATAAACAAGATAAAGAATATCTATGAAAAACCCACTACTAGCATCATCCTCAATAGTGGGAGACTGAAAGCTTTCCCTCTAAAATCTGGAACAACACAATAATGCCCACTTCTCCCACTGTTTATCAATATTGTACTGGAAGTTCTAGCCAGAGATGTTGAGCAATAAAAAGAAATAAAAGGTATCTAAATTGGAAAGGAAGAAGTAAAGCCTACCCTATTTGCTGACAACATTATCTTGTATACAATAATAATAATTAAAAAAAAAATACAGCAAAGCTACCAGAGCTAATCAACAAATTCAACAAAACAGTGGGGAACAAGATCAACTTGCAAATGTCAACAGTGTTTCTATACACAAGTAATGAACAATCTGAGGAGGAAATCAAGGGAAAAAAATCATTTTATGATAGTGCCTGAAAAAATCAGATACCTAAGAATAAATTTATGCAGAGATTTAAAGGATTCATGCATAGAAACTACAAAACTTTGCTAAAAAGAATCATAGAAGATCTAAATAAATGGAAGGACATTCCATGTTTATGGATTGAAAGACTAAATATAGTCAAGATACAATTCTACCAAAGGTGATTCACAGATTCAATGCAAAACCAGTCAAAATTCCTACAACCTTCATTGCAGAAATAAGAAAGCCAATCAACCAGTTTATTTGGGATTGTAAAGGGCTCTAAGTAGCCAAAACCATCCTGAAAAAGAAGAACAATGTTGGGAGACTCACACTTTCTGACTTAAAAGTTTATTGCAAAGCCAGAATGGTCAAAACATGGTACTGGAACATGGATGGATTTGTAGACCAAATGGAATTGAATGAAGTATTCAGAAATAGACTCTCACATCTAAGGCTAATTGATTTTTGACAATGCTTCCAAGTCTACTCACTTGGGAAACAGTCTCTTCAATAAATGGTGCTGGTAGAACTGGATATACATATGCAATGATTGAGGGGAGACGTATATCTCAAACCATATACAAACAACTTAAAAGGGATCAAAGTCCTAAATGTATGAAACAATACTATGAAACTTCTAGAAGAAAATATAAAGAAGCATTTTCATGACCCTGTGTTAGGCAATGGTTTCTTAGACTTTACACCCAAAGCACAAGCAACTGAAGAAAAAAATGGATAAATAAGAACTCATCAAAATTAAACATTTTGTGCATCAAAGGAATTTATCATGAAAATAAAAAGATAAACTACACAATGTGAAAAATATCTGGAAAGCACATATCTTACAAGGGTTTAATAATAATATATAAAGAAATTCTACAACTCAACAATGAAAAATGACAAAATACCTGTGCTGGTTTGACAGGATTTATGGATCTTAGAAAAAGCCATGTTTTAATCCTAATCCCATTTTGTAAAGGCAGCCATTTCTTCTAATCTTATTCAGTACTATAGGTTAGAAACTTGATTAGGTTTTCTACACGGAGGTGTGACTTGCCCAATTGTGGGTATTAAACTTGATTAGATGGAGACGTGACTTCACTCATTCCAGGTGGGTTTTGATTTTTCACTGGAATCTTTTAAAAGAAGAAGCATTTTGGAGAATGACAAGAGCAGCAAAGACACAAGAACTAGAATCTACCAGCCAGTGACCTTTGGAGATGAAAGAGAAAGCCCCTGGGGTTGCTTCATGAAGCAAGAGGCCTGAAAAGGAACTAGAAGCCATCACCATGTTTGCCTGTGCCTTTTCAGTTGAGAGAGAAACTGTGAACTTCATTGGCCTTTCTTGAGTGAAGGTAACCTCTTGTTGGTGCCTTAATTTGGACATTTTTATAGACTTGTTTCAATTGGGACATTTTCTAGTCCTTAGAACTGTAAGCTAGTGATGTAATACATTCCTCCTTTTTAAAAGCCATTCCATTTCTGTATATTAAATTCCAGCAGGTAGCAAACTAGAACACTACCCAGTAAAAATGGGCAAAAGACCTGAATATACATCTACAAAGAGGATATACACAAGGCTAAAAAGCACATGAAATGATATTGGAGTTGAAACTAATTAAGGAAAAACAAGAATGCTAAATCAATTCAAAAATCAAATCAATGAGTTGAGGGAAGATGGTAAAAGAAGGCATTGGGTGACCATAAGGAAAGAATTTGAAAAAACAAATGGCAGAACTTATGGGAATGAAAGTTACAATAGAAGAGATGAAAAACACATTAGAGAATTGCAACAGCAACCGTGGAGAGTCAGAAGAAAGCATTAGTGAACTAGAGGACAGGCCATCTGAAAAATCCTTCACACAAAACAGCAAATAGGCAAAGGAATGGAAAAATATGAGCTGGGTCTCAGGGAACTGAATGATGACAGAATTGCATGAGCACACATGTTGTAGGTGTCCCAGAAGAGAAGGGCAGAAAGAGTAAAGGAGGAAATCATCACTGCAAATGTCCCATTGCTTATGAAAGGCATAATACTGCATCTCCAAGAAGTGCAGCATACCCAAGCAGCATAGATCCAAATAGATCTACTCCAAGACACATATTATTCAGATTGTGAAATGTTAAAGACAAGGAGAGAATCTGAAAGCAACAAGAGAAAAGCGACCATCACATACAGGGGAAGCTCTATAAGTCTATGTGCCAATTTCTTAGCAGAAACTGGAGGCAAGAAGGCAATGGTATGATATATTTAAGATACTGAAAGTGAAAACCACCAACCAAGAATTCTATATCCACCAAAATTGTCCTTGAAAAGTGTGGGAGACTTTAGAGTATTTTCAGACAAACAGAGTCGGAGAGTTTGTGCACAAGAGATCTTCTCTTCAAGAAATTCTAAAGAGAGCATCATAGGAATATAGGAAAAGACAGGAAAGAGAGGGGTGTGGAGAAAAAGAAAACTATCAGTAAGGATAAAATGAGAGAAAAATGATATGATATAAAAGAATAAAGTTATGACACATGCAACAACTTGGATGAATCTTAAGGATATTATGTTCAGTGAAGTTTACCAGAAACCAAAAGACAAATACTTTAAGATCCCATTAATATGAACTAATATGAATGAGCAAACTTTTAGAATTGAAGTCAAGAACACAGGTTATCAAGAAATAAAAAGATGTTAAAGACTGGGCATTTGATGTTGAAGAAGTACAGAATGTTCAAGATGATTCATGGTAAAGGTCCAGAAATGGATAGCAGAATACTATCTGATGGTAGCACAATATTGTAATTACACTAAACGAAGCTGGGGGTGATAAAGAAGGAAGGCTAGGGCATGTATGACATCAGAAGAAAAGACAGAGGATAAAGCCTAGAACTGAATAACTTGGTGAAACTTAAGTTGAAAATGATGTTTAAATATACAAACATAAGAATGTTTATAGTGAGGGAGAACAAAGGAGTTTTAACAGTGCAAGTAAATGAAGCTGGTGTGGTTAAGATTAAGGTAAATCATAATACAGGACAAAGGATGATATTGAGTGTATTTTAAAATTTTAACTTCTTGAAGGAAGAGAGGGCTATGTGATGCAAAGTTTATATTTTATATGAATTTATATTTTCTGTACACACTAATTCAACTTTTATGGTTAGTTTATTCAAACACCATAATTACATAGAACCTTAAATAGGGAGTGAGAACTTGTTGGTTTCTACAGTTTTTTGTGATGGCCTGATACATCCCAGAGTAATCTGAGCAGAAGATAAAAAAGTATTTGCAAAGTCCCTTTGAGGAACTGGGGGAAAATGTAGAAATATTAAACTTCCCCAACTGGATAAGGCCTGATAATCTCACAAGCATTGGGGACTACCAATTTAATAGGCCAAGCCCTCAATCTTGGAGATTATTCTCACAAGCATTGGAGACTATCATTTCAACAGACCAGGCCCTCAATCTTGGGGATTACTTTTATGAAACTTATTCTTGCAAAGGAGATGCTAAACCTACTTATTATTATTATGGCCTAAGAGTTATCCTAACAGAAACTCTTTTGTATATGGCCTCTGTCTCTCAGCCAACTCCACAGGTAAGTTCATTGTCCTTACCCATAGCTGGCACATGACTTGCAGGGGTGTAACTTTCCCTGGCAATGTAGGTCATGGTTCCTAGGGATGAGAGTAGCCCTGGTATCACGGGATTGAAAAAGGCTCCTTGACCAAAAGGGGGAAGGGAAATGAAATAAAGTTTTAGTGGCTGAGACATTTGAAATACAGTTGAGAGGACATTCTGGAGGTTATTCTTATGCATTGTGTGGATATTCCTTTTCAGTTTTTGGTGTAATGGAGTAGCTAGAGGGAAATGCCTGAAACCATTGAACTGTAATCCAGTAGCGTTGATTCTTAAAGAGGATTGTATAACTATATAGCTTTAATGTTGTGGCCATGTGATCGTGAAAACCTTGTGACTGACACTCTTTCTATCCAGTATATTGACAGAAGAGCAAGAAAATACAGACAAATATAAATAAATAAAAGGGAGCATAAGGAGTATGAGATGTTTTGGTGTTCTTTTTTACTTTTACTTTTATTTGTATTGCATTGAGGGTAATGAAAATGCTCCAAAATCTATTGTGGTGATGAATGTGCAACCATATGTGAATGACTGATTGTGTACTTTGGATAATTATATGGTATGTGAATATATCTTGATAAAATTTCATTTAAAAAATTTTGAGGCTGAGGAGAGATGGAGAGTCTGATTTATGCAAATAATAACTTCCCATTGATTCTTCTTTCATTAATCAACAATTTTATTTGCCAGACAACTGAATATATTTTTTGTACAAGATATTTTGTTCAATTCTTCCTCCTTGTACTTCTGTTTCAAAATGGGGTCCTCCTTTATTAAAATGGCATAGTACCTCAAAAATATGTCTATAAGGAGTATTCTGACATTTGTTCTTGAACCTATTAGTTTCCTACTCACAGATTAATTTTTTCATTTTTTTTTGACTCTTACTATTTTTTATTATTCTATACAGAGCCAGAGGAACAATGGGACCTAATATGTTGATGCATTTTCCTCATGTACATGAAGACATTGTTGAAAAGTCTCCATGGAAGGATGCAGTTATTTTACTGCAATTCCACAGTAACCTGCTAACTCCAAAGAAGCAATTCTAGCATGAAAGCTGAAACATCTCATTGCTTGCCAAGGGCAAAAGGGACCTGAACTTTTGGATGGTTCAGGTTTTATGTATTTGGAGAAACATTCCCTTGTTGATATCCTCTTCAGAAACCAGAACATTCAGAAACAGCTGCATAGTGGGAAGCAGCTAGGGTAGATACTTCATGTTCAAATAATTGGACTCACACAAACCTTTCTAGAGAGGGAGACTTCAGAGCAGCCATTAGAGCATATCAGCTGAGTTGTGAAGTTTCCTTTTGTTGACAGCACATTGTCATTTCTCCACACTCATTTATAGTCATTTGTGGAAAAGAAGTCAAAGGATTTCTTTGTTAAAGATCCTCTTTCTCCACACTCCTGTAATGTTTCTGCTTTCTCTTTTCCAAATTTTCAGTGCTTTCACAAAGGAGAAAAGCGATGCACATTATGGGGAGCTTGACCTAATATATTCCCATTGAGGTTGCCTCATAGCTGGGTGCAGAAGCTATTTTGGTTATAGAGAGAGGAGATGACTGTCCCTAAAGTTACAGTAAGGGGAAGGGTAAAAGAAAGAGAAATGAAGATCTAATTCGTCTCACGTCACTGCCAAATAGCAAGTCATTTTACTTCCCCCAGATATCGGTTTTATCTGAAAATAAGAGTAACTAAAGAAAATATTTATTAAAAATTGATTCGAAGCATTTTTCAAGTATTAGCTAATTAAATCTATGTTAAAACTGTGCTTTAGGTGTATTAATATCTCCATCCTAGAAATGGGGAAACACTCGGAGAAGGTTAGGTAATTTTCGTTGGTGAATTTAAAGGTAGATCCAGTAGATTCTTGGTTACTCCTCTCTTCAAAAAGTGAAGCTTCATTTCACTCCCCTTGAGTTTGGACTAGACTTAGAGATTCACTTCCAGGGAACAGTATATGGCAGATGTGATGGGCTATCATCCCTCCAGAGTCTAAGTTATAAAAAGATTACAGTATCTGCCTTGGGCTCTCACTCTCTCTTTGTCTACCTCTCTTGCTCTATCTCTCTCTGATTCCTCAATGGAAGCCAGCTGACATGTCATGTAGCAGTCCTACAGAGAGACCTCTCTCCTGCCAACAGCCACAGGGGCAGCTTGGATTCCCTATCCTCTTCAGATGACTGAAACCTCATGAGAAACCTTGAGCAAGCATCACTCAGCTAAGTTGCTCCCAGATTCCTGACCCTCAGAAACGGTGAATAATAAATGGACTTTGTTTTAAGATGCTGAATTCAGGGCAAATTGTTATGCAATAATAGATAACCAATATATTTGCCAAAGATAACACAGTTATAGAAGTCAGAAATAAGATACAAATCCAGGCAATGTATCTCAGAGTCTCCCTCTCTCTCTCTCTCTCTCTCTCTCTCTCTCTCTCTCTCTCTCTCTCTCTCTCTCTCTCTCTCTCTCTCTCTCTCTCTCTCTCTCTCTCTCTCTCTCTCTCTCTCTCTATATATATATATATATATATATATATATATATATATATATATATTTAATGGAACTCACTGTCTCCTCTCTCAATGACACAGTATCAAAGAACACAAGCCTATTATTGCTATCCCCACCCTAACTGTATCCAAATACAGAATATTGTATCCAAAAAAAAAAAAAATTGCATGTCCTTCATATATCACACCAAATAATTTACTAACTGACCTTTATGAGCCTTCTCAAGAAACAGTAAATCAAAGAAATGCCATTTCTTTTCTCCTTTATCAATGAACTTTAGGGATCTCCTTGTAAAACTTCACTTAACAGGTGAGAGATTGAAGCTCAGTCTTGGAAAGGCCTGCAAAAGAGTTGAATGCTTGATGTTTTAGTGTGCTAGAGCTGATGAAATGCAATATATCAGGAATGAGTTGGCTTTTACAATGGAGATTTAGTCACTTATAAGTTTGCAATTCTGAACTATGAGAATATTCAAATCAAGACATTCTAAAACAATATCTGGACTTCTCTATCACATGGTGATGCACATGTCCAGTGTCTGTTGCTCTTTCTGCCCCAGATTTCCTTGCTTCAGCTTCTGGCTTCAGTGACTCCCTCTCTCAGCTTCTCTTGGTGTTTCTCTCTTTTGCCTTCTGCTTCTCCTAGTTTTTCAGGGTGTTCTTTTCTCTACATTTATCTGGGGCTTTTTTTTTTTCATCTTTTAGCCTCTCAGAAAGGACTCCAGTAAGAGAATTAAGATCCATCTTGAATGAAGTGGGTCTCATTGCAATTGAAATTCATCTCCAATATCTTGTTAGTTTGTTCCTTTGGGCCATATCTTCATTTTTCCTACTTTGACACATAATTTTTTGCTGGTACTTAGGCATCTGTGGTAGTTAGGTTCAGTTTGTCAACAAAACCTAGTTTTGTTGCTGCCAATGGTACCTGAACCTCATCTGTTGCTGATTTGCATCTGCAGTTGGCTAGGAGGCATGCCTGCAGCAATGAGTGACGTTTGACTTAATCGGCTGGTGCTTAAATGAGAGAGCACAACGTAGCACAGCCCAAGCAGCTCGGCATTCCTCATCGCAGCACTCACAGCTCAGCCCAGGCCTTTGGAGATGCAGAAAGAAGTCACCCCAGGGAAAGCTGTTGAAACCCAGGGGCCTGGAGAGAAGGCTGGCAGAGACCATCCTGTGCCTTCCACGTAAGAAAAAACCTGAGTGGAAAGTTAGCTGCCTTTCCTCTGAAGACCTAACAAAACAAATCCCCTTTTATTAAAAGCCAATCCATTTCTGGTGTGTTGCATTCCGACAGCTAGCAAACTAGAACAGAGTTGGTACCGGAGAGTGGGGTGCTGCTGCGGTTTGCAAATACCAGATATGTTGGAACAGTTTTTTGGATGGCTAAAGGAAAGATTTTGGAGGAACCATGAAGAGAATGATGGAGAAGTCCTGGAGTGTTTGAAGAGACTGTTGGTGTAAATGGAACCACTGCCAATCTTAACAAAGGAGGAGACAAAGGGAAAAAATTGGAGTTTGCAGAGTGAGAACAATGGAAGCTCGGGTCTGAAGCCAAGAAACCTCGGCCAGGAGAGTGAGCCCACCCATATACATGGAGAGGGTGAGTTTACTCTGAAGGGTGAGGATGAGCCTCTCATCTTGTTGCAGTGGAAGAGTTGTGCAGACTCAGGCCTTGGAGAAGGTAGAGCACACTCCTTGGGAGACTGGGAGAGCCTGGTTGCCACCACATGGAGGGGTTGAGCATGTGCCCCAGAAATGGCAGAGAGCCCAGGGGTGGCCCTGATGCCTGGAGAGAGTGGAGCCGAGAGGTGGTCCTCTCAATGTTCCCCGAGGTTGATTTGGAAAGAGGCGGGCCACTGACAATTGAAAATGCCTGAGACTCTCTCTAATGAGCTACTTAGAATACTTTTTAAAAATAAAAAAATAAAATAAAATCACTTTTTAAACCAGTATCCCCAGCCTCCAAAGTTCATCAGTCAGGTTCAGGAATTGGAACCTGGTTCTATGTGCCTCTTTTCTTGAACACAACTCTTTTCCAATATCCTGAGCTCCTCTGACTCCAAAAGCTCCATTTTTTTTTCTTTGTCACGCCCATCTCCCCACTGGGAGAGAGTTCGGGATTACTTTCTCACTTTCTTTGGGTTTATCTGTGCTTGGAGCTTGTACTCCACAGTCCAAATTTGTTAATTAAATCTGCAATTGGGTTTGGTTGAGCTACTTTCCCTTGCTCCTAAGAGAAACTGCTTCTTCTTTTTGTTCATTGGGAAGTGTCTCCAATAGAGCTTTTATACTTGAAGTTATTTCTGAAAAACTTCTAGTCTAAATAGCACTGATCTTAGAACTACACAATGATTTGGGGGGGAGGGTGAGATGTGCTACAGCAATGGTTCTTTAAGTGTTGTATATATGAGAATCATATGAAGTGTTTGTTAAAACACAGTTTTCAGGGGTCACCATCAGAGGTTCTGACTCATTAGATCTGGGGCAGTGCCTGGAAATCAAGGCTTGGACAGGGCCTGAGAATTTGCATTCTAACAAGTTCCAAGTGGTTGCTGCTGCTGCTGCTGCTGCTGCTGAGGGTTCACCCTTTAAAATCCTTTTTTTCTAAGGGAAGAAACAATGGTTGAAAGTAAAAAAGGCTTTTATTTTTCTTTTATACCTGAGTTCTAGGTTGAATACTCCATTAACTTGAGAAAATTACTTTAACATAATAAGCTACACAAATCTATTACATATAATTGTACAATATTTTACATTTAACAAAAATTTACCAGATAGAATTTAATTGGATTTTCAAAATGGTTCAACAGAGTAGAAAGGTCGGCAATTACTATAATGATCCTTTTAATGCATGTGGAAAATTAAATGCACATGGTATAAGATAGTCATCGCATCTCATTTACAGTAATAGCCTTAGAACTAACAATGGGAAGAATCCATATGCAGTGTTCAAGAAATCTTTACTCAATTAATTAGTTTTTCATAAGGATAGAACTTGTAAATGGTTGAACCAGAGCTCAAGCAGAATAATATGGCTCCAAATTCCGGGTTTTTTTCTGTTGTACCCTCATAATTGAAAATCACAGCATTGTTTCTTTTCTGTTTGTATGTAGATGGTTAGAGCCACAACACTATGGAAAGGGACATGGAACTGTAAGCTATTTAAAGGCGAGGGCAATGTCATCTTCATGGTCCCCTACATGGGATGATATCAGACACAGAGTGGGTACTGCCCGTGTTTGTGGGATTGACTTGCAAGTCCATTTCTGCATGACTGTGCATACCTGTAGTCACACAATTGCTCGCAGGCTTTGAGCCTGGGGAATAAGTTTCAGGGAAACCACGATATGGAGTAAAGCCACATGGAGTTTGGGCCTTATGGCTCTAGCTTCTTTCTATGGGCGGGAAGCAGTCTCTTCAAACCAAGTAAGGTTTAGGAGGGGAGTCTAACAATTCTCCTAAAGGGAAGCACCAAACTCTAATTTTGAGCATGCTCTTCCATGGTCCTGAAGTGTGTTCAAATAAAGGGACTGCTGCAGAATTGAAATGAATTTCCCCATCACTCTGAAGAAAGAAGGCAAGCCTTAACTTTGACTTCCAAACAAAATCCCAGGGGGAGTGTGCCTAATTAGCCCAAGGATCAAACTACTTCATTTGTTGTCTGATCAAAGTAACCTGGCTTCACAGAGCAAAAGCATAATGCACATTATCTTGTCTAAAGAATATATAATGTTGGGAGATGTTTTCTAAATCAAATGAACTAAACTCTTGTATTTCTGGTTCTATCACAAAAAGAAACAGCTCTCATAAATTTCCCACTAATCACAGGCATTTCATTTGGTATTCATACAATTATATGCTAGATAAAAATTAAGTCTTCTTTGCAAATTATTAGCAACTGTAAAATAGCTTTGGTAAAATCCAAGCCATTTGTTCTTTGTTTACAAAATTAGCTGAAATATTAATATGAGCAACAATCACCACATAAAACTGAAAGTTTGCTAGAAGCATTTCAAAACAAACAATCACATTTTGCTTCTTTAAGGAGTTCATAGCTTAAATAGACATAAAATTATTTTTTACTAAAATTAGACATAATGATGTAAATATTTTGCATCAAGGATTCTCAGTGACTAAGCATTGGGTTTATGAATCAAATGAATACATTAGAGTACTCTGTACATGTATTATTAAACCTTATACAATGGAGCTGTGACACTCATCTTTATGTTCCTTCTATCTAAAAATGTCAGTTGTCCCTTGGGAAGGACTGAGATCCTGGAAAGCTAGAAAGATAAGCTTTCTGGTGCCAGATGCATTGAGCTAAGAGAGGAATAAGCAAGCGTGAACATCGGAAGTGAATAGTGAAAGTAACTTTCAAAGGCCAGCCATAGCTGATGCAACATCAAACCAAAAGGGTGAATAAAAAGCAAGAAAGGAAGGAAGGAAGGAAGGAGGGAGGGAAGGAAGGAAGGAAAGAAAAGAAAAGAAAGTAAGAAAAAGAAAGGAAGGAAGGGAAAGAAAGAAAGAAGGAAGGAAGGAAGGAAGGAAGGAAGGAAGGAAGGAAGGAAGGAAGGAAGGAAGGAAGGAAGGAAGGAAGGAAGGAAGGAAGGAAGGAAGGAAGGAAGGAAGGAAGGAAGGAAGGAAGGAAGGAAGGAAGGAAGGAAGGAAGGAAGGAAGGAAGGAAGGAAGGAAGGAAGGAAGGAAGGAAGGAAGGAAGGAAGGAAAGAAAGAAAGAAAGAAAGAAAGAAAGAAAGAAAGAAAGAAAGAAAGAAAGAAAGAAAGAAAAAGAGAAAGAAAGAGCAAGCAAGAAAGGCAGGTGGTGAGAGGGAGGGAAGAAGAGAGAGGAGAGGACAGAAGTGTGGGGTGGGGGCGGGGGGGGAAGAAGGGAGGAAGGAAGGAAGAAATTTTTCCAGAGAAGCAGGAACAGAACAAACCAGAGGAGAGAAAGTACATGAAGTCAGATTCAAAGTACTCCAATGGGGTCTACTGCACATCTGACAAATTTTAGCTGCCATATCTTGCCTCCTTTCTGATCTAAACTTCTCTGATCTACAGAGACAGTAATCACAGACTGTTGTTGCCTAACATCTACATAGCACCTACAATCTTGTAAGAAAAGATTAATTTCTGCTATAAATATTTATTCAGTATTAATATATGTTAGACACTATACTACATGCTGATTTTATATATTATTTGCAGTGTTGAAATACAACCCAGTGGGGGAGACAAGCATTTAACATTATTTTAATTCAAAAATTGTTTCTTGAATTATTGCTTGAATGCATGTGTGTATAACAATCAAAGAAATCTATAATCGGAATAGTTTTATAGAAATATCATGGAGTAATTAACATATTTAAATTTTTAAGAAAATAGGTTAACTACCACACTACTTCTAAACCATCTATAACAGCATATCTAGCATCACAGGTTAGTAGCTAAGAGGGCTAAGGTTTTGGAGTTGGGAATTTGTATTTTTATCCTCCCTACTATTTAATAGTTGAATAACCTGGGGAAAATTTCTGAATGATTTGAAGCCTCAGTTTTGTTCCATTTCATTGATTTGTGGAACTTAAATTTAATGTGTTGCACATAGAAAATATTTATTAAGTGGTCACTATTTGTATAATAAGAATATGCAAAGTTTTCAACATGAGATAACCAAATACCTTATCCATCCTGAGTAGACAGAGTGGAAGGACTTACCGATTGCTGTCAAGGGGTAGGTGGTGTGCAGAGGAAGGAATCCTTTACATTTTTCTGCAAACCCTTTACACTTCCCTACCCCAAGTCCTCACCTATGTCACCAGTTTGCCAGCAGTGAAGTGCCTTCATTAAACAACCACCAACACACACGCACACACACACACACACAAACACACCACTGCCATCATGACTTTTCTATTTTCAGTTGCTACATGTCACCACCATTATAGACCTCTACTGTATCATTGGAGCCTACGAAACAACAATTTTCAGTTTATTTTCAGTCCCACAAGGCATGTGGAATATAATGCATTGTTAACAGATGCTCTCTGAAATAGGTATTTCAGTTCAACAGGAAGGCCAGAAATTCCTTGCTGTGCTCAGGTGTAGTGCACCAAAAGAATCGAAGAATCTCCTCTGTAGAGGCATATACAACCCCTTTACAGCCCCTCTGAGGCCATGTGATCTAGCTACACTTCCCAGTGCTCACTGTATGCCTCCTCATTTTGTTTACAACCTTTCTCTGCCTTCTATTTTTTTTTTTTTTTTTTTTTTTTTTTTGGCATGGGCAGGCTCCAGGAAATGAACCCAGATCTCTGGCATGGCAGGTGAGAATTCTGCCACTGAGCCACCATTGCACTGCCCCCTTCTATTGTTTTTCAATCTGATAGACTCCTATCAGGCCCATTACAAATAAATGTCTTTTTTCCTCCTAGTTGTTATTTGTTTTCTGCATTTACCAAGCATAAAAAGAATTAATCCTGAGTTCACATAGTATTTTTTATATTCCTGTGCTGTAAAACAAGTGAAAATTTTAGATACATGGATAACAGATAGGTATACATAGATTCTAGATACACAAATATAGGCAGATAGATGATGCATGACACAAGGAAAGAGAGAGTAAGATTCTCCCTCACCAGGAGCTCTTTAAGGCCAAGGAAAATTCCTTATTCTTCTTTTTACTACCTGTTGCATGTACAATATTTGGCACATTTTAGGGACCCCATTGAACTTGGTTAAGCCTAGTCACCTACTGAGATAAATTAAAGGCAGAGAATTTGCTAACACTCAAAAACCTTAAAACAAGAGGTTTAGGAATGGATGCTCTTACAGTGCGATCAACCCAATTTCCCTATTTGGTAAGTATGGAGGAGAGAAGGATGAGAATGGATTATGGGACAAGTTCAACAAGGACAAGAAACATTGGTTTTCTGTTTTGCTGATGATCCTACTCCGATAACTGGGAAACTTCCTGCCACATCACAGGAATAAAAAGTAGATATTCTTTGAAAGATGCATGATTACATTAATTGGCCAAAGACCAACATGCTGAACCAATTTCAGTTCCTAAATACAAAATTTTCTGGAACTAAGTCCTGCCCTGAACTATTGCCTCTGTACGGGCCCCTCTCCATACTTTCTCCACTTTCAATCTCACTAACTCCTAGTCAACTTTACAGTGCCTGCTTCAATATTCTTTTCTCTTGTCTGTGTCTCACATATGCTTTATTTTATAGTCTCCTTCCAAAGATTAGCATACTGTTTGGCATCTTTGATGTTTAAAATAATATATTTCACCCTCTTCATGGGCCCCACCTATCTGTTAAAACCCTTATTTGTAAATAATTCCTGAGTGAGTGATTCATATATAGAGACTAAATCTATCCTCTAGATTACAGTATATAATATATCTTAGGGTTTAATATTGCATTCTGAGAGTATTTAGCATTTTCATCTCCTTGTCCATGGTGCAAACACAATGGAGACCCTGGATGCAAGATCTCTCTCTTATTGGAAAAATTTCCTTGACTATAAGAAGGCATCTTGCATTTCATCACCCTGAAAGCAGCTGTTATCCATTTCCCATATGTTCCAGTTGCAGCTTCTGGTCTTCTGCTGAAAGAATTCATTTCATTATTTATGACTTGACCTATTAAATGTCAATGGGAAGATTCCTTGAAAAGGTGTGTTACTGTGGTTACCAAGAGTTTCTCTCATCCCAGGAATAGTCTGCTTTCTGGGTTGCAGAACAGGCTTTAAAACCAGCAGGAACCACACATGCTGCAGCAGAGAAGTATGAAGGGCACAGAGAACCTGCTTCTATTTTCAGAGCATCCTGGGAAAAGCCAGGGAGGATTCTGGGGTTTTCTTTCAAAATGGTTTATAGACCATTTGATTTAAATTAAAAGATTAATTAAATAAAAAGATTTTATTTTCATGCCATAGATAGAACAGTGACTTTTTATTCTATTGCTGTATTCCCCAACCTTAAAAAATGCATTTTTTTATGAGAAAGTCAAACTGGCCTTGTCTCCCAGGCAAACACTCCTAACAGAACAAATGAGCCTTTTTTGTTAAATTACAGAAACAGTGAAAGATTTATGATTCTGTTGGACAAAATCCTTTTGTTTTAAATAGTTGCCATTTTTCCATGAAGAAATCAGACACCTTGTTGGTGTTTTCTTATAGTAAACACAAGGTCACTGAAAGGAAACAGGCTAGATGAAAGATCACCACGGTATTAAATTACTTCCATCTGCAAACACTGTAAATCCCATAGACATAAAAAGAGAAGTTATGGTTAAAGCTCTAAAGTGTCATGTTTTTGGATTTTAAAAAAGTCTTTCTGCAGAGGACTTTATTCTACTGCCAAGATTAAGAAACATGAAGTTGTGATGCAGGAACTGGACCTTGTCAAAAGCAGTCTACAGTAGAAATCTTGCTCTTATTCCCTCAGCCTCTTCCTCCATTCATTTCTTGCATTATCTAACATTCAAGTTTATATTGGAAGAAATTGCTATATATTCAGGTCAAACTCAAAGAGCATTAGTTCTCAAAAGTTTTTAAAGAACTTATTCAAAGCATACAACTGTTCTCATCAGTTTGTTTTCTACTGATTTTAGTTATACTTGGGATGTAGCTCAAAATGATATCTTTTAAAATAAGGACATTTGCATTTATAATCAATTAATGTTTTCCACACTTATGATTTTATTAAATTATATGGTAGTATTTAAGTAGGACTTAAGAGATATTTGTCCAAGGCTATAACTAGTTGCTATAATACAGTGCAGTAATCACTTAGATTTTTGGACTGCCAAACATCTGAACTCCTTCCTCAGTGTTGAGAAATCTATTATTGTGTAAGTCTTGTGAAAAAAGGATAGATATTTACTGCTTAACATGCTAGAAGACAAGGCATGTGCATAAGACATGGCAGGTACAATAAGATATCCATGCTCAAGGTTTGAATCTAGAACAAGCGATGCCAAGTAGTGAGCTAGTTTATAATTGATTTCGCCAGCATTTCTCAGTACCCAGAGGGTGATGAGAGGGCACCATATAGTGGTGAGAGGAAGCAGGAGTGGCATCCTAAGGAGAGTGTCCCTATAGCATAACCTTGACTGCCTTTCCAGTTTTGCCACCTAATAGTTTTGTGTCCTTGGACAAAATCTTTAACAACTCTACCTCAGTTTCTTTATCTGTAAAACAGGAAGAACAGCACTTACCCTATAATGATGATGTAAGGATTCAATCAGTTAGCTTGTATAAAATTGTCTGACTGGCTCATAAGATTTTCACTGACATTACCTTGTTTGAACCATTATTACCTTCTCTTGGCTATGTGCTCATAGACTGAACCACATCCATCAGTCTTCTTCCATTTCTTTTCAATATTTTTTTCTAAAATTAACCAGAACAATTTTGTTGAGCACAATCAATAATCTTCACTAAAGGCCATCCCTAAACTGATTTGAATTTTCAACAATAAAATGCAAGAGACTTATTGAAAGTTCAGAAGTGAGATGTTGATGAGAAAATAGTTTTCTTTCATAGTGCTGTATTTGTATTATACTATCAAATAAAAATTCAGTGGTTAACTTTGACAGTAATCAGATTGGCAATATTGTTATATTTATCTTTTCATGTGGTGCTGTTTAAAGGGTGACTCCAGATTCTGGACATAACTGCTAGAATTTCTGAAGCTATGTTAAATTAGTAAGATTCTTTGTGTTTTGCTTACCATAGGGAAAGAGAGGTAGTTTGTCAGTTTGATTTTACCTATGAGTCCCTGAGGGTTTCCCCTCAAGGAAAGAAGAGCAAGAAGTATTTATATAAAGTCCACAAGTACGACATGGATCTTCAACTCCTGAAAATGTGGAGCAAGGGTGAAAACCCTGTTTGGCTTTTGTCCATGCTGTCTGAAGATATTGGGGAGAGACCATCGCGAGGGAAAACAGCCATGCAAAACACATCAGAACTGTCAAGAGTCCTGTGCTTAAGAATTCCAGAAAGTTGTCTGGAAAATAGTAATACCAGAAGCTTCCTTTGATTCCTTCCTTGATATGAGCTATTCTCAGACCTTCTGAAGGGAAATAAAGATACAAGTTAATATTGACAAAAAGCTTTAGCTGTTTCAAAGAAAACCCATGTGGTTTGCATGCCTTATATATCTCTTCCTAAAAAAGAAAGGCAGCTTTTTAGCTGAAAGAAGGCCCAGATTACTGTGGTCAGTAAGCCTGAGGCCACTAATTATAGTGCCAGAGACATCAGAGGAGGCAAACTCCTTGAAATCCATCTCTGGTCCTTGAATAGCCATAATTTCTTCCAAGGATGGGCTGGTTCTCATGACTTCAGATTAAATCTAGAAGAATTAGGTATTTTTCTACCTTGCTATGTAGCCATTGTTAGTTTTACTGATTGGGAGTAGAATATATAGCTCTTGATGAGAATCTGTTGAGTTTTCACCGTATATAGAGTACTAAGCCAATATTAGACACATTTTTGGTAATCATTTAGACAAAGAAATTTTTCTCTATTAACATTGACATGTGGACACTGTAGTGGTGTGGTGAGGCCAGAAGTTTCCAAGACGGAACTCAAGCTACATTAACACATATTCTAACTTGAGTATTAATTGCCTATATGACCTTGTATGGGGCTCTATGCCACTATTGTCATGTTTCCTTACTTAAAAAAAATGAGACACTTGACTTAGATTATCTCCAGAGTGCACTCCAAATTTAAATCATGTACTTTTTAATTTTAGAGAGAGAATTGTTTTTGCTAGTTAAACAGCTACAACAACAACAAAAATTTGCAAAACTCACTTAGGTCATATATGTGAGAATAGAATTCCCATTGTCACAGTTACATTCACTCACTTTATACTATTTATGTACATATATACATATATATATATATAGAGAGAGAGGGAGACGTATTATGATTATGAATATTTTACACATAAATGTTGATAACCAGTTTATTGATAATAATTGGTTATTCAACAACAAACCATCCATAAATATCATATAATGCAATGATAATAATAATATAATTAATAGACATTATTTACAGAGCACTTATGATAAGCCAAATGTTGCTGTAAATGCTTTATATATATTCATTTATGTATTCATTCTCAAACTGGAATTAGAGGCAGAATTATAACTCTTATTTAGCAAATTAAAAGATTTAGGCAAGGTGACACAACTAAAACATGATGGAGCTGGGATTTGAACCAAGCCAGTCTGGCTCCAGAGTTTGTGCCCTCTAACACTCGATGGTAGCCTTATAAAGTTGAAGTATAATTAGATAGCAAGTTAATTTGAAAATTTATTTTATAAATCTATGATGAAAGAACCCAAATTAGAATTAAAATTTTAATTAAAAATCTTAATTATGTAACATGTTAGCTCTAAAACCCAGGAAAACTGTGTAATTCTCCTAAGGTACAGTTTCTTTGTAAAATGGGGATAATACACAGAATTGTCATGTAGATTTGATGAGATCAAAAACTGAGAAAATATCCAGCTCAGTTAACAAAGTTTATTTATTCAGCCTAAGTTTGTGAATCACTTACTATGTGTCAGGTACTGGTAAAGGGAAACAGCAGTAAAGAAAACGAAATTCACTCCATCGTGTAATTTATCTGGTGGGAAAGTGGAGAATTTTAAAAGCAAGCAAATAAGAAGATAATCTCAGATTGTGATCAGTGAGTAGATGTTTTCTTTATCTACTGCAGTATAGTAAATGCAGCAAGTCTGTTCTTCAGGAGTTCTGAAAAGGCAGGGTAGAGATGGCTCTTTGATCCACGAAGCCTGGGATCTCACCTGGAATGATTTGAATGGCAAGGGATAGAACCAGTGAGGCTTGGGAAAACATTTCCAAGGTGTTTTTTTACCTGCATATCTAGTACTACAATTAAGATATCTGAGGACCACACACGCTTAGCTGGGACTCTCAGCTTGAAGGCTTAAATATGCCATCTACAGCATAGGAAGCATTATGCAGAGAATTGATGTAGAATGATATGATCCTAAGTACCAGGATATCTATTTAGATTCAGTGTTTTTTAAAAAAAGCCTTGATTAAGAATTAATAAGGATGAAACCTTAATGTGGAGAGGAATCCAATGAAATGAGGATGGGAGAGAGGTGAATTCCAGGTATAGCTGGTGCAAAGACCCTGAGAGAAGAATGTGAAGTAGAGGAGTGATGTGGAATCAGATAAAGAAAATGGTGTGGGCAGGGACAGATTGTGTGGTTTCCTAAGCCATGTTAAAGAGTTAGGATCTTGTTATAGATCCAATTGGAAGCCACTGGGAGGTTTTGAGGAGAGAAGTGATGGGATCTTAAAAATCAGAATCAAAGAAAATAAATGTAGTAAAGAAATGAAATCAAAATAGAATCCTAATCCAATTTCTTCTGACTAAATCCATCACAATCCACCTCTAATGCATGTACAGTGGCCCCTAATTAATCTCTTTATCACTTCTTCTGATCACCTATGAAATAGCAAATACAAATATTTTATATCTTCAACAATGAGTATTGCATATTTATACCATTAATATACATCTGAAATGGGAACAAAAAATTGGGGGGCCAATGCATCTCATAAAAAGTTATTAATTTAACTCTAAATGTAGACAAAAGCATTTCATTCATGTATTCCTTCATTCAGGGATCTCTTTACTCAGCAACCATTTCATTGATGACCGGGTTCAATAGGTGCCAACAACATAAAAATTACTGTGAAATAGTTTATGTCTTAATGGCGTTCCATTAAGACAAAAATAGTAAAATGTTCATACCAAGTGATATTGAAACAAAGGAATAAAAAAAAATTGCTTGGTGCCCCAAAGCAGAAAGTATTGAAGACCATTTAGCAAGTTATTAGCTATGGGAAAATACATTTAAAATAATTAAAATAGAATTTATGTCAGCTATGTCTTGACCCAACAAGCCTTTGTCATAGTCATAGAAACCACTGTATTTAGGTGTTTCTATCAAGTGTATCTTGAGAAACTGGATTCATTCCACATGAAAGGAATTCCCAAACTCAACACATTCCTCAGCTTCTACAGCAGAACAAAAACCTTAGACAATTGTACCAGATGAATCATGCGCACACACAAACACACACACACACACACACACAGACACACACACACACACATGCTTAATTTGCAGGAAGAGAACTGGTGAAAAATGATTTAGTAATTATTTCTTTTGGTTTGTTATCTCTTATCCTATATGAGAGGACCTCACTTGAAAATAACTATAGTCTTTTCTAGGTAAATATACTTGTCAAGACTTAAAAGCAAGCCTCTAAAAAAAGTTTTTAAGGCTAGGACTAGCCAAGACAAATATTTAAAACCTCAAATTCAGAGTGATTAATTGGTTCTCCATAATTTATTCCTTGCTTTCCAAATGGAATAGGTTCCCCCTTTATCATATCCACCCCAAAGTCAAGGGTGATGGCAAAGTTTCAAAACCAAGCTCATTAGAAGTCAATCATTTTTTTTTCTCTGACTCAGACCTGTAAATCTTTGGAGTAAGATTTTTCTTATGCTAGCTTGACCAAAAACATGGAAACATGTTTAGAATTTACAGCTTTACCTTGTCTCCTTATAATTTATTCTCACATAACCCATGCAGACACTCATATTGCATATATGTACAGCCATGGTAATCACGTTATTCTATTTTCTCTTTCTAAGGCCATATTACCTAATGGTGTAGAAAACAGTGCCTAGAGTCAAATACCTGGGTCCTATTTCTGTCCCCACATCTTATTTGCTCTGTGACCTTGGACAGAGTCTCATAATGGTAATATGATAAATATGTAGGGTTATTATGAGGATTTAGTTAGCGTCTGGGGTACTATTTATATTTATACAATGCTATTATTCCCAGGAATTCAAACTTTGCCTCCTCACCCCCAGTCTGGGCTCTCATTTGCTTTACAAGATTGCTTTCCTATTCTAAAAGTAGGATTACAACTTCTCATCCTCAATAAAATAGCTTTTATCACTTCCCTTTGTTAAAAGCCACTGAGAACCTCACACAGAAGTTCAAGTGTTTCATGCAAATGAGATGAACTGAGGAGCAAGGCAGAGGTGGGGATGGGAGCCTCTAATATCAGAGGTTCAGGGGTTTCCAGAAAGCCAGAAAATCTATAGCACAATGGCACATTGTCATAGAGGTATCTGACCACATATTATAAAGGCTTTCAAACAATCTGTTCATGTATTCATCTATTCAACATTTGAGTCAGACCGATGGGAGAAATCAAATCATAAAAGATAATCCTAGCTCTAACAAGCTTTTAGATGACTGCATATGAAGGACAGGGAGGGGAATGATAAATCAACTACTCAAAATGATCTTATTAGTTATACTTCCCTTAGGGAATCCTGAAAGGATGAGAGGCAAGGAAAAAAGGCTTCTGGAGTTAAGAGTAAAGAAAGGAAGTTGAAAATATCTGAAAGATGAAGAAATTTCACGGAAAACTCTGGATATTGAGGAACAGCAGAAAGATTTTGGTTGGAGAAGTTGGGTAGATTGGGATGGGAGAGAAGCAGTCTCAAAAATGCGAATAGTGGTGAGATTAGGAACATCAGAACTAAAAAGACAAGGTTCTTCTAAGATATCATTATGGTGAAGACTGCCTTTGAAAGCAAAAGGCTGTTATGGTTCATTTTACTGATAGTTAACCTTACCTTGCTCAGGGCCCAGGAAAGTTGTGCTGCCCCTATTTTTGAACAAGATTTAATGTTCACACTTCAGTAGCCAAAGCAGTATGACATGGTGCCATAAAAGACTTTTGAAGTGTTGTTGACTAAGTAAAAATAAGTTGGTTGGCAAGAATCCATATTTTTCTGGACCTATGAGCATAATTATTCATTGATCGTGGATTAATACATGTAGCACAAACTCTGAGAACAAATTTTTCACCAAGGTTCTATTTTAGTCACCAAGGATATAATAGCTAGCTGAGTTTGCAGACACACATATTTTGATGATCTGAAGTAGTTACCCCAAGATTCTGTATTCTGCTCCCTGTTATTACAACTTTCCTACCTATATTTTAAACAATCATCAGTGGATCATCAGCAAAACATTCTACTTCTACTCTGGTGTGTTTGAATGAGCAGATGAATGAATCTATAAATAGACTGCTAAGTAGATGGAGAAATGAAAAACTGAATGACTGAATGAGTAATTGGTTTACCAAAGATCTTTGCTGAAGCAATGAATAACTAAATGAATGAGTGAACTAATGAATCATGCATGCCCCTGAAAGCAGCTATGATATGGAGAACAAACTCTATATTTAATACAGTTAATTCTGGTGTGGTGAGCAGGCTACTTTTGATAAGTATGTGTGGGGCTCTGCTATCTTTCTGCCTAATTGCAAAAAGCTTTGTTGTACAAGTTAGGTTTAAATTGATACTTGAAGAAGGCCATCCAAAACTAGCCCAGCATGAGAAGTCCAGCATGCTGTTTCTTTTCGCTTCCCTAGGCTACTCCCCTATGAAAAATATTTTGATTTAGTTGGATCATTTCATGTGATGGCAGCATGAATGATCACTTTATAGCAGACCTCAGCAAAAGGATAGGAATCTACCATTAAAACAGAGTGAAATTGAAACAATTTTGGCCTCCCTCTGCTTTCCTTGAAGATAAATGATTATGATGTCAGTGCAATTTGAAAGAATATTAAATCAGAGGCTGAAAATACCTAGCAGTTCCAACTCCCTCATATCATAAAGCCCAAATTCTCACATACTATAGAAAAAAAAATCTCTCATTCTCATAAACATTTTCAAAAAATGGAGTGATTTTTTTGTAACTAGTTTCTTGAAACATTGAGTGGAAAATTCCTCTCCACTCATGAGAGTTCTGCATTTAAATTTGATAACACAATTTGTTTTTTCACCTTTGATATTACCTACACATAACTCAGATAAATTAAACAATACACCAGACCCTAAATACTCACCAAAGGAGGAAAGAAACATATAAGTATAAACTTATAGCTTTTATAAGTTTGATACTTTTGCTTTCTTATAAATTTTGAGTGTTTTTCATTTTACTCTTAGAGGCTTCCTTCAGCATTTTCTTTTGGGATTCTAAGCAGATAGTTAAAGGTGATAAAAAAAAAAAAAACTGGGGAAAATAGCAACTAGGACCAGCTTACTTCCCATTCTAATAGGATAAGAGGATACAGAGACCAATATTTTTCAAGCTTCTTTGTGCCAGTTCTTTTTCTAGGTATCTGTGATAGGATGGATAATGGTCTCCCAAAGATGCCCAAGTCCTGCTCTTGGAACTTATGAATATGTAATTTCATGTAGCAAATGGAACTTTGCAAATGTGATTAATGATCTTGCAGTGAGGAGATTTTCCTGGTGGGCCCAATGTAGTCACAAGGGCTCTTCTAAAAAGGAGGAAGGAGCTAAGAGAGGGAAGAAGACAATGTGGTGACAGAGGCAGATGATGAGGCCATGAGCCAAAGAATGCAGGAAGCCTCCAGAAGCTGGAAGCTGCAAACAGATTTCCCCCTAGAGCTTCCAGAGGAACCAGCTCTACTGACACCCTGATTTTAGTCCTCTAAGACTTATTACAGTCTTCTGACCTCCAGAACTGCAAGACAGTAAATTGATATAGTTTTAACCTACTAATATATTACAGTGGCAAGAGGAAATAAATATGGTATCTTTACATTATCCCATTGTGGAGTCATAACAATATGAGAAAGAAGTACTAGAAGTACCATCTGTATTTTATTGTGACACCCAAGACTTGGAAAGTTCACCCAAGTTCACACAGTTAATTAATAGTAAGCCTATGCCTTGAATCCAAATTAGTTAGCTAATAAAGCCTATGATTTTTTCCATAGTACTATGTAGCCAATGATGTGGTATGGATCTTCCCTGCTTATCCTTCAATGTCAGCCAGGTGGATTGTTCACACGTACAAGTTACCTAGGATTCCATTTCACTCCATAGATCATTGCTTCTGTTGATGAATACCATGCTGAAAGCTTTGATTTATTTATAATGTCATCCTTCACCCAAATGCGAAAAATAAGATCATCTGCTTTGCATGAAAGTAGGGAAGAAAGGAGAAGAAAGTGAGCATCAAGACAGACTTCACTAGATGAATTGTGACCCAGAACATGTTTCCCAGCAGTGTCAGGATTGGCTGGAAAGATCTTTGGCATTTTATTTCTCCTTTGTAACTTCAGCAGGAAGTTATTACAACTCACAGCTTCCTGTACCAAAAATGCTGACTCTGTGGGCTGTTGGGGAAAATGACTGAAATGTACCCTCTCTCCCTGCACTAGCAGGGAGCTGTTCCTAACATCTTTGAGGGTAGCTTGGCCTTCTTCCAGAAAGAAGAGATGTTATCTGATTTATTGCAGTGCCTACTGTAATGCCTTTGCAGACCCACTTCCCACCTGACCAGTGGGATTGTCTCCCCGGGCAGTCGCCTTCCAGTAAAAACCAGTCCGACATCTGTCCTTATCTGTTACTGATGTGTGCAAAAGTGCATGTTTCTTGGTTGTTTGTCAAAGAGGTTTTCAACCATGTACGTTGTTCCTGCTATAGGTTGTTGTTTAGATCCTTGTGCAACTCATTTGGAATTCTCAAAATGTACAAGTAATTCCCCTTTCATAGACTTCAGCTAGAAGACATTAAAGCAGACACATATTTCATAATTAGTCTCTCCTAATATATTTCCACTGTTTTCATGATAAATAATGAAGTCATGGAGAACAAAACCAAAATACATAAATATTCACCATCCCAGTCACTATTCCAATGGTAACAAGTGTTAAGCCTTGGCAAAGATGAGATGAGGGTGTTAAGAAGTGCAGCAGTGTTTCATTTCTACTTTTCTTCCATCCATTACCTGCTGCTTCTCCCTTATCACCAAATATTTTCAATCTGATGGTGTATAAAGGAGACAGAAGCATTTTTTGTTATTTATGCTAGTTGATTTGGTCAGTTCCAACTTGGATTATTTTATGCAAATCTGATGCTTTAATGTGTGCAAATGGAAAAAGATGGGAAATACAGTGCAGAATGGGAGAAATTGATGAGCAATACAGAATGCCTAAAGTGTTTCATATAAAACCCATGTATTTAACATTAGAGTTTTTGATAAACTGTAGTCTAGAAAGATTATCTTAAGCTTACTATCATTTTCTTATTTGTGATGATCTAGTTAGCTGCCAAACAGAGTGAGAAAATAAGTGGAATCTGAGGGATGTTAAGGAGAATCGGAAGAGGACTTTAAGTTGATGATGTGAATTTGGGGTGGAAAATGCAGTTTGAAGCACATAGAGGGCAAATCATATGAAATTTTAAAAAAAATAAGCCTTTGAGAAGTATCAGTAGATAACATTAATTATTCTGATATGTAATTTCAAATTTCAAAAGATTATCAGGACAGACAAACGTATATGTTTTATAAATCAAGTGTTTCCTTGATATATGAAAAATGCGTAGTCTCCCTGCTGCTAAATGATGGGTTGGCTTAGTAGCAGGAATAGATTTGCTAATGATTTCAGTGGCTACAAGGCTTACCTTCTCATGGGGTCAATATGCTCTGCCTGGTCTTAGTCTGTGGTGTTCCTTAGCTTTTCCATCACGTGGCAATGTACATGGCAATATCTCTTCTTTCTATTGGGTTCCAGTCCCTTCTAACTTCTGGCTACTCCTGTGGCTTCCTCTCTATATCCAACTTCCTTTGCTTACAAGCATTTCACCATATTGGATTAAATTCCATCCTCATTCATTTGGGTCCACTTTAATTTAATAACATTTTCAAAAGTCCTAATTACAAATGGGTTCGTATACACATGATCTTGGGTTGGACTTGAACATGCCTTTTTGTGGGCCATGACTCAATACTCCCAAAAAGAGATGTAAATTGGAAATTGATACAAATTTCTAGAGGAGTATGAACAAAGAGGTGGAGTTGCTTACAAGATGATTCCCAAAATATTTTCTGATATAACTTCTCATTTTTAATCAAAATAGAAGGTGACGATAATGTATGCCTTGGACAAGACTTTGGAAACTTTGCCCTGCATTAGTTTATGCTTTAAAGCTTGAACATTTTAGGACTCTTCCATTGATTTCTTGATAGGACAAAAGTGTTTTACCTACCTTGTCCTATCAAGGACTCTTTCATTTCACTCTAGTGAGCTACACTTTTTCCCCCCAAGTATGTGCCACAGCCCCACCTAGGACTTCTCTTGCCTTCAGACTAGGCAAATACTGATTCATTTATTTCAGCATCCACTTCAAATACTTCTTCCATCTAGTAATCTCTCTTCCTTTAGGAACTCAATATATGATACAACAATGTATTTAAGTAAGCACTTAGAGATTGAATCATATTTATCTATGTATTTACTCTTTCTATTTGTTAGTAATCACCTTGAAAAGATTAATTGTGTCATTTTAATCTTATATCACTTCAAATTTATCATATACTGAGTAGAACAAAATGGTATTCATCACAAAATGGTATGTTCATAATTTTTTTAGACTGTTCATAACTTAAATGCATGTATATTGGTAGATATGAAATAACTTATAGAAAAGAGGCAATTATAGATAATAATAGCTACCTTTTATTGAACCAATTATGCTCAAGTCTCCATACTAATCATTCTATTTAGATTAGCTCATCTAATTCTTATAATAATTATTCATTTCTTCAGGAAAAATTTGAATATCTATGTGTAAAAATAAGTATACATTATAGACCCGTTATTTATATGAGGGAAATGAGCCTTAGAAAAGACAAGGTCATAAAATTAGTAAATAGAAGCAGCAAGATTTAAATACTGTTATGCTTTAATCTTTATCTCCCAATCTTTTCATGAATGGATGAATCAGAAAGTAACTGTTCTTGACTATAGCAAAATAAGAAGTAGATATTACCAAAATCACTTCCTAGTTCACCACAGGCACACTGGTTTGTATATAATCCCTAGGATATTTAAGGAAAAAGGCTCTAAAACATCCTTCAAAACATTTATAGTTTATGCTAGATTGTATTTACATGCAAGTATTTCTTAAGCCTTAACAAGAAATTATCCCATCTTTCTACGATGAAGAAAGAAAATTTGGTCAACATTCTCTGTGAACAACCTTGTATGATATTTATCTTTTGTCTTAGAGCTTCTTCACTTGCAAGTGGTAGAAACCCAACTCGAAGTACTTATGCAAAAGAAAAAATAAATGAAATGTGTGA
This sequence comes from Tamandua tetradactyla, assembly GCF_023851605.1. Taxonomy (NCBI): domain Eukaryota; kingdom Metazoa; phylum Chordata; class Mammalia; order Pilosa; family Myrmecophagidae; genus Tamandua; species Tamandua tetradactyla. The sequence continues at coordinate 19,481,087 of NC_135345.1, forward strand.
TCTATTGCCTATGGAACTGAAAAGTCCAAGGGACATTTCTAACCCAGGGGTTCAAATGGCTTCATCAATTCTTGTTCTTTATGTTTCTCTTTCATAATCTCTCTCCTCTCCCCTTCTCTGCATCTCCCCTTTTCCTCTCTGAACTTAGCTGTCTTCTACATTGGTTCCATTCTCAGACAGGATCTCTCTGAATCTAGCAAGATGGTTGTCAATAGCTCTGAGGCTACACCAATATTATAAGCAACATTATAGATAAAAGACAGCCTCTTCTTAGTTAAAAAAAAAAAAGTGCCTGGGGAAAAAATCATATCAGTTCTGTTTGACAAGGTCTTGTTATCTTCCCACTCTAAGTGAAAAAAAAAAGATGAGTGATGTCAGTTTCATCTGATTATTCATGGGCTGAGAACCAACCAGAGTGGTCCCCTAAGTAAAAGAGATTCAACTAGCAGCAGAATGGGAGACTGGAAGATGGACCAGAAAAAGATCTATGTGGGTCCACAATTATCTCCTCTCAGCCAACTCCTGCTTAGATAAGAGATCCATTTATAAACACTGCCGTTTAAAATTCTTTTTTCTTACCTTATAGCTGTATCCATACATAGTTAGTCAGCTATTTATTTGAGGATTCACATAGGAACTATGTAATCTGAGTAGTATTTATTAATTAGTACAAAACCATAAAACTACCCTACATAACAGAACTACCCTAGAGAAGAGCATATATTACACCAAAATATATCAAGAATTTTCTTTGAAGGATCAAAACATAGTTTGTGGTAAATCTGCTCTCGTTTCTTTATTGAAGGGCAATAACTAAGCAATAAGGTACCTATACTACCTGAAAAAATTGATTGCATTGTTCTTATGTCAGGCCCAATTCACATTTATTTCGTGTTCAGTGTTTGCTCTGTGACAGGCCTGTGCTTAGTGTTGGCGATACAGTGCTCCCAAAGATAGAGAGGTAAACAGAGGGTTAATTAACACAGTCAATTAAAAAATTAATTTTTTTAGGCTTCTTCATACTATCACTATACTAGCTGAGGAAAAAAAAAAAAGCCCTGCCTTTACAGTAACATTTCAGTGTTGTGAAAAAAAAACTGTTACAGAGGTAAGCAATTTGTTTCAGTTGCGTACAGGTGGAAGCCCAGGTAAGGTAGGGAGAGAATGGCATACTAGTGACACTGTCAAAGTTGAGTAAAGTGTCTGAGAGAAGAATAAGAGAGTTTGGAAGTTATTAGGGCAGTTTATTAGTCCTCTGGGCACATGTTGAATTATATTTCTCTGTGCTGAATTCAAGACCTGTGAAATGTGGGTGAGAGGGACACTTCTATGTCAAAGATTTAGGTGTTAAGTGCTAAAGGAACATCGCATGTTTTAAGGTACTGCTTCCTAACTACTTTTCAGCAGAAAAGTAGTTGTTTGTGAAGTTGATTTGTAGTATGGACAAGAGGGTTCTGAAAACTAATGCTGAAATCATTGCACTAAAGATGTTAAATAAGTACTGTTACCACAGTATTCCCTACTACCCTTAAAATGCTAATAAATATAATATTCCAAAAAATGCAAAATATATAGCATTTCCAATATTTGTTTAAGCCACATCACTGAATACAGTAGGAATTTTCACTATTTGATGGTTCATAAGTATTTGACAATGTAGAGCTCCTTTCCTAATGTGTTCTAGATAATTCATTTGTGCATTCATTTATTCAAGTACATGTGCACTAGTTCATTAACGATTGATTAATCACTGCATGTACTTGGCCCTAGGCTAGTCACTGAAGATAAATCAGTGAGCACAAACCAGCATGGTCCCATGTCTCATGGAGCTTATGTCACGGAACTATACTTCAACAAATGGATGCTTAATTAAGCCTAAGATAAGTGTTCTTGAAGAATCTTATAACCAAGGAGCTTGGGCTATCCAGAAGGATCAGAGAAGATTAAGAGCTTGAGTTAACCAGAAAGATGAGGGAGTGTAACTTTGTCTTAGGAGACACAGGCAAAGGGGCAGAAGAAGAAGGTTTTCAATCATCTGTAGCTTATTGGTGAACATCAGGGTAAGACTTTGAAAATTTTAACAAGTCTAGTGTGGCCCAAGTGCAGGGACAAAAATTGCTGGGCAGTAACTATCAGGTTATGAAGACTTGATGTAGAGGGTTAAAGATCCAATTTCTTTATCCTAAGTAATCTGGTAAGTCATTGAAAGAATTTAATTGGGGGGCAGGGCAGGGGAGAAGGGATGAAGCTTGACAACCCTCATCACATGTGGTCATTAAACATGTTTCCACGTGATTATTTGATTATGTAGACTGAAAGTTTCTTGGAAATTCGTATCACACATGTTGGGATTTAGCATTGTGTTCCTGTAGTCCAGCTTAATGGAGTCCAGCTTAATGGAGTCACTGTCATCCTATAAACATTTATCAAATAATTGAAGGAATGAATTTCAAAACACTTTTTTGTTAAATATCCTCCCATAGGTGTTCTAACACATCAGACAACCTAGATGAAATGGACAAACTCCTAGAAATAAACAATGCTACACTGACTTTTGAAGAAATAGGGGATCTCAACAGACCAGTTAAAAGTAAAGAATATAAATCCATAATCAAAACCTCCCAGAAAAAGAAAAGCCCAGGATCAGATGGCTCCACAGATGAATTCTACCAAACATCCCAAAAACAATTAATACCAATTCTGCTCAAACTCCTCCAAAATTTGAAGAAGGGAAAACACTACCTAACCTACTGGATGAAGTCTACATCACCCTAACACCAAAAGAGAGAGGCTAAAAGAAAATAAAATTACAGACCAATACCTCCCATGATTATAGAAGCAGAAATACTCAACACAATACTAGCAAACTGACTCTAACAATGAATTAAAAAGAATTGTACACCATGACCAAGTGGGATTTATCCCAGGTGTGAAAGGGTGGTTCAAAATAAGAAATTCAAATAATGCCCTATAGCATATTAAAAGAACAAAAGGGAAGAAAATATGATCCTCTTAATCGACACAGAAAAGTTATTTGATAAAAATTCAACACCCCTTCTTGATAAAAACATTTAGAAAACTGGGAATATAAGGAAACATCCTCAACATAACAAAGGGCATTTATGAAAAACCCACTATTAACATCATCCTCAATAGTGAAAGAATGAAAATTTTTCCTCTAAGATATGAAACAAGACAACAAGTATCCCTATTGTCACTACTGTTATTCAACGATGAGAAATAAAATGTTTCCAATTTGTAAAGGAAGAAGTAAAACTTTCCCTACTTGCAGATAACATGACTTTATATATGGAAAATCCTAAATAATACACAAGAAAGATATCGAAGCCAATGAGCAAATTGAGCTTGGGGTACCACATCAACATATAAAAATCAGGAGTGATTCTATACACTGGTAATGAACAATCTGAAGAAGAAATCAAGAAAAAATCAATTTACTATAGCAACTAAAACATTGAAATATCTCAGAATAAATTTATTCAATGTTAGAGGATTTATGCACATAAAACTACAAAACATTCCAAGTGAAATTAAAAAGATGAAAATGAATGGAAGGATATTCTGTATTCTTGTGTTGGAGAACTGAATATTCGTAAGATGTCAATGCTTTGAAGGTGGCTTTTTCTTGAAAAAAAGAACTTTTCTCACTGGCCCTATTATTGTAAATCTTTAACTGTTTTCTGTAGCTCTGAGAAAGATGGTTCTGCCAGTTCTTGTGATTTGTTCAAGCTTCTGTGGGGGGGATGGAGCCCTCAAGCTCCTCGTTTTATCATTTTGATCAGGTCTCTGAGATTCAGTGTTTTATATGAAGGCAAACCTCTGTATTACATTTAGTTAAATGCAATCACCTTGCCCTTTCCCCTTTCTCACTTCTCCAATCCCTTGTCAGTCTCTCCTTATTTGCTCATTAGCCTAGCTCCTGCACAGATGGTGCTTGTGGACATGTTGATGACTTCCATCACCAACAGGCTGTTCAGTGCCTGAGGGTACAGCAAGTAAATTGTCTGTGCAGGTGTAATAGGAAAAGGAGGATTGATGCTAGGAGGAATGTTTTATCTGATGATATATTCTATCAAAGTAAAAATCCCCTTTGCTGACTTGCAAGGAAATATAGTTTGTCATGTTAATATGAAAAAGAGCTAATGACAGCTACATATATTTACCTTTCTTTCTTTCTTTTTTTGTAACCACCCAGATGTTCATAAGCTAGGCATTCAATATCCCATGTTTGCCCTTTCTGTCCTCTGCCATCTGCCACACAGGATGTTTCAGCAAGCTAATATCAGGAGGCATTTAATAAATTAACTTTGTCATGATACATTTTGATGACCCCAAGTCAAGGCAGAAATTATAATAATAACTATTAATTAAATAAGGGCTCACACTTATCCCCTCAAAATTTTCTGAGGGCGTAAGATTGTTGCCACTGTGTGATGACAGGAATGCATTTCAACACCACTTGTTATGTCTTCGCTTGATTATACACTTCCCAGTCTTCAATGGTAGCATGGATAACCTACTCCTAATTTAGACTCATAACCATATTTGGTATTATAAGAGTTCAGAAATTTCCAGAAAATACTTTATCAGTTAGAATCGCAAAAATAATTATGATCCCCAAGTATAAGGTGGGCAACTTATTTTATCAATCAATAGAAAAATAAGGCAAACAATGTCACATTTGAGGGAAGAGGAATACAAAATCCTAAGAACAAGAAAAGTATTGCATCTTCCTATGATAATTGCACTTGGATCCTGTTACAGATTGAACCACATCCCCCAAAAAATATATGTTCAAATCCTCATCCTGAGTCTCATGTATGTGACCCCAATTGTAAACAGGATCTTTAAATATGGTATTATTTAAGATGAGGCTAAAATGGATTGACTGGAAGACTGGTGTCCTCATAAGACACAGAAAGACAAAGAGAAGACACCATGTGATAGAGGCAGAAGCTGCATTATGCCATGGAATACCAGCAAGCCACTACAGAAACCCATAAACTTCAAAGAAGCAAGGCTCTGTGGATGTCTTGATTTGGATTTCTAGCCTCCAGAATTGAGATAGTAAAGTACTGTATTTTTAAGCCACCTAATTTGTAGTACTTTGTTACAGTAACCCTAGGAAACAAACAGGAGTCCATTAGCTATATACTACAAAACAGCTCATTGATAGATCGTTCTTGTTAACATTGTTTCATGTTAATGTGGTTCTTTTCTTTTTTTTCTATCTATGATCTAAGTTTCCCTCCTCTTAGCCAAGAAGGGTTTTATTTATTTTGTTTTTGAATTTCATATTTGTCCTCCCTGATTTTAATTTTGATCATGCAAAGATCTCACTAGGCTTGTTGTTTGGTCTTCAACCAGTACACGACCATCTTCACTTTCACTTGAATGCTAATATAAATTTTATCTCTGACATACAATCTAAGAACAGGTGCACACCCAAGCCATGTTTCTGAATATAACAGAAATTTAAACAGCACATGGATTTGTTGGTCGTGATTGGTTATTAATTATTCTCTGGATCATTTGGTGTGATGAGAATATTTATTACTATGGTATCGCAAAGGCCTCTCCCAGTTCTAAAAAAAGTTTCCTGGCATTTGAGTGGGTATGATAGTAAAGTTTTCAAGTTGACCCAGGTTTAGGATCTTTCAGTTTAGAAATTACCACAGGGATGTGTGAAAGCCTTTTTCTAGTCCTTGCCTCTCAAAACATTCTGTTTCATAAGTTAAACCATGAGATGACCATTTTGTAGTCATGTGCTATAGGTGCTCCTCTTAGAGGGAATTCTTCCTAGATTCCAGAAAAGAGTTCATTAATGTTCTTAGTTTCTAGCTCAGTTGCTATTATGAGCAATTTTTAGAGTGACTTTATGTGAAATTAGTCAATTAGGAGTTGAATGAACCATTGTTGGAAGCTCTTGCATTGATGATGATCAACACACTATGTCCATGATCATTGACATGATAGTCCCCATAAAGAAAGAAAAATGCTAATGAAATTCTTCTTTGTATTTTCAAAATTACTGAGTTTCCCTTTTATGAAAGTTTGAAAAAATTCCTTCTCTAGAAGGACATTTATTTCATTCTTTTAATGCTCCCTAAATACACATGTCCTGCTGAAAATGGATTTTAATCCTGTGATCTTCTTTTGTTAAGCTAGAATTAGGTTGTTCATTCTGGTCATTATATACTGTTATTATATACTACTTGTTGCTATTTTGTTGCCAAATACTATTTAAATTTGAATCAGGATTCGGAATTTGGATTCTCCTGCCAGGTGTGTTAATTTTTTAAAATCATAACAACATATGAACACAAACATTCTTACCATATGATCATTCCATTCTTTGTACATATTCAATAACTCATAATATCATCATCATGATCATTTCTTAGAATATTTGCATCAATCCAGAAAAAAGAAAAAAACTCATACATACCATACCCCTTACCCCTCCCTCTCATTGACTGCTAATATTTCCATCTACCCAATACATTTTAGCCTTTGTTTCCCCTATTTTTCTCTAAACCCCTTACTACTCCCTTTCATTGATCACTAGCATTTCAATCTACTAAATTTATTTTAACATTTGTTTACGCATTATTTATTTATTTTTAATCCATATGTTTTATTCATCCATCCATAGATGTATTAATTTTGACCATGTTTCTTAACCAAACTCTGTTAAAATAAGAATGAGTAGAATTCCTCTTATAATGTCACAATTAGTAAAGCAATGATGCATATCAGATTCAAGTACATTTACTTTTATACAATCAGCCCTAACATTTATTAGATATGTTCATTATCCTTATTACTATTGTTATCACATAGTTGTAGGGCTTTCACTCTCTTAGCTAATGTTTTAACAAGCCAGTATTATTTTGAGATGAATAAGTAAATATTGCATAGAATTTGGAACAACTCATCAAAGATGCTTAAAAAAACTGAATCAATTAAAGAAGATGAAGAAAAATATAAATAAATAGATGTAGGATATTCAGAGGACACTGGGTAAACACCAAAAAGAATTTGAAAGCATGAAAATAAAGATAACAGACCTTCTGGGAATGAAAGTTACAATAGAAGAGAGAAAAATATTCTAGAGGCATACAAAAGCAGTTTGAACAGGCAGAAGAAAAAGTCAGCAAACCAAAAGGTAGGACATTTGAAATCTTACAGACAGAACAACAGTTCAAGAAAGAAAGGGGAAAATTGAGCAGGGTCTCAGGAAATTGAATGATAGCAAGAAGCACACAAACATATATGTCATGGTGTCCCAGAAGGAGAAGAGATGGGGAAAGGGGTAGAAAGAATAGTTGAAGAATAATGGCTGAAAATTTCCCAACTTTTATGAAAAACATAAAGATGCATGTTCAAGAAATGCAATGTACTCCAAACAGAATAAATCCTAATAGATCTATGCCAAGGTAATACTAACTAGAATGTCAAATATGAAAGGTAAAGAGAGTCCTGAAACAGCAATAGAAAACTGATTCATCACACACAATGGAACCAGAATAAAATTAAATGCCAATTTCTCACCAGAACCAAGGATGCAAGAAGGCAATGGTATAATGTATCGAAGCTACTGAAAGAGTAAAGCTGCCAGTGAAGAAATCTTTATTTGGTAAAACTGCCCTTCAAAAATGAGGGAGAGTTTAAAATATTCGCAGATAAACACAAACTGAAAGAGTTTGTCAACAAGAGACATTCCCTACAAGAAATGCAAGGGAGTTCTGTAGGCTGAAAAGAAAGACAGGAGAGAGAGGCTTAGAGGACAGTGTAAAAATGAAGATTATCAGTCAGGGTATTTGAAAGTGTAAAAAGAAAGATAAAATTATAAGATATGATGTAAAAAAAAACAGAGGGAAAAATGGTTGAAAGAAGTACTGCCTTTATAGTATTAATATTGAATGTTAACAGATTAAACTCCACAGCCAAAAGACACATATTTTCAGAATGATAAAAAATTATGGTTCATCTGTATTATGTCTACATGAGACTCACCTTATGCCCAAGGACACAAGTGGGTTGAAAGTGAAAGCTTGAAAAAATTTTTCATGCAAACATATTAACCAAAAATAGTTTGGAGACCTATACTAATAATAGACAAATAGACTTTAAATGCAAAATGCATATGAGACAAATAAGGACAATATATTAATAAAAGGGTGAATTAATCAAGACGATAACAATCTTAAGCATTTATGCACCTAGCCAGGGTCCCCCAAGATACATGACACAAACACTGGCAACATTGAAGAAATAAATCAACGTCTCTACAATATAGTCAGAGACTTTAAGACACCATATATACACAGATAGATAGAACAGTAGATATAAGGTATAGACATAGGATCAATAAGCAAAGAGCTTGAATAATATGACAAATGAATAGACCTATCAGACATAGAGAGAACACTGCATCCCGAAACAGTGAAGTATACGTTTTCCTCAAGTGTCAATGGATAGTCCTACAGGATAGATAACAAGCTATGTCACAAAACAAGTCTCAATAAATTAAAGACCATTGCAATTATACAAAGCACATTCTCTGATCATGAGAGAATAAACCTGAAAATCACTAATAGGCAGAGAACTGGAAAATTCACAAATATATGGAAGTTAAACAACACACTTGTAAGTAGTCAGTGGGTCAAAGAATAACTTGCAAGAGAAATCAGTAAATAACTTGAGATCAATGAAAATGAGCCCAAATCAAAAGAAAACTTGTGAGCTGCAGCAAAGGCAATGCTGAGAGGGAAATTTATAGCTCTAAACACCTATAAAGACTTGAAAGAACTAGAAAAATAACAGTAAACCAATCCAACAGAAAGCAGAAGGAAAGAAATAACAATGATGAGAGCAGAAATAAATGAAATGAGAATAAAAAAAGAGAAAGAATTAACAAATCCAAAAGTTGGTTATTTGAGAACATCAATAAAATTCACAAACCTTTAGCTAGATTGACAAAGAAAAATATAGAAAGAGAAAATAAATAAAATCAGAAATGAGAGTGGGGACATTACTACTGATCACACAGAAATAAGAAGGAACATAAGGGGATAAATATGAAAACAGTATACCAACATATTACACAACTTAGATGATATAGGCAGATACCTAGAAACACACAAATAACTTACACTGACTGTAGATGAAATAGAACCTCAACAGATCAATTACAAGTAAAGAGATTGACTAAGTCATCAAAACACCCCACAAAGTAAAGCCCAAGCCCAGAAGACTCTTCACTAGAGAATTCTACCAATTGTTCCAAGAATTAGTATCAATTCTGCTCAAACTCTTCCAAAAGAATTCAAAAGAAATGAATAGTACCTAACCCATTCTATGAAGTCAATATTACACTAATACCAAGGCCAGATAAAGACAGTACAAGAAAAGAAAATTAGAGACCAATTTCTTTCCAACAGGCCTAGATGCAAAATTTCCCAACAAAATACTTGCTAATTGAATTCAACAACACATTAAAATAATTACACACCATGATAAGGCGAGTTTTATCCCGGGTATGTAAGGGTGATCCAACACAATAAAATAATTTAATGTAATACACCACATCAACAAATTGAATGGGAAAACCCAAATGATTATCTCGATTGACAAAGAAAAGGCATTTGGCAAAATCCAGCACCCATTCTTGATAAAAGCACTTCAAAAGATAGGAATATAAGCAAAGTTCCTCAATATGATAAAAGGCATATACAAAACCCACAGGTAACATAATTCTTAACGGTGGATGTGTAAAAGATTTCCTTCTAAGATATGAAGTAAGACAAGGATGCCCACTGTCACCACTGTTATTCAACATTGTTCTAGAAGTTCTAGCTAGAGCACTTAGGCAAGTAAAAGAAATAAAAGTCATCCAAATTGGAAAAAGAGAAGTAAGACTTTCTCTATTTGCAGATGACATTAACCTATACCTAGAAAGTCCTCCAAAAATCTATAGCAAAACTCCTAGAGCTGATAAAAGTTGAGCAAACTGGTAGGGTACAAGATCAACACACAAGAATCAAGAGTGTTGCTATACACTATAATGAGCAATCTAATGAGGAAATTAAGGGGAAAAAATCTAGTTACAAGAGCAACTAAAAGAATCAAATATCAGGAATAAATTTATTGAAGGATATAAAGAATCTATACATAAAAAATTATAAAACATTGCTAAAACGAATCAAAGAAGTGCTAAATAAGTGGAAGAACATTCTGTGTTCATGGACTGGAAGGTGAAATATCATTAAGATATCATTCCTACCCATTCAATGCAAAGATTCAGCACATGACCAATAAAAATAGCCATTACCCACTTTGCAGAGATTGAGAAACAAATTTTCAAATTTATCGGAAGGGTAAGGGGCCCCAAAAAACAAGAAATACCTTGAAAAAAAAGAACAAAGTTGGAGGACACACATTTCCTGATTTTAAAGCATATTAAAAGGTTACAGTTGTAAAAACACCATGGTACTGATATAAACACAGAAATATTGACCAATGAAATAAAATTAAGACTTCAGAAGTAGACCCACACATTTAGGAACAATTAAAATTTAACATGGTTGGGAGGGGCAGCAGTGGCTTGGTGGCAGAATTCTCACCAGCCATGCCAGAGACCTAGGTTCAATTCCTGCTGCCTACCCATCCAAAAAAAAAAAAAAAGATTAACAAGTCTGCCAAGTCCACTCAACTGGGAAAGAACGGTCTCTTCAACAAATGATGCTGGTAGAACTTTATATCTATATCCAAAAAAATGAAAGAGGACCAATATCTTATACCTTATGCAAAAAACAACTCAAAATGTATCAAATACCTAAATATAAAAGACAAGACCATAACCCCTCTAGAAGAAAATGTAGGGAAGCATCTTCAATATCTTGTGATATGCAATGGAACCTTAGACTTTACATCCTAAGAACTGATAATGAAAGAAAATATAGACGCAATGGATCTCTTCAAAATATCCCACAAATCAACAATAAAACACAAACAACCCAATTTTTAGAATGGGCAAAAAACAAAGATAGACACTTTTGCAAAGATGGAATATAAATGTCTAAAAACACTTCAAAAGTTGCTTGACATCACTAGCTATTAGGGAAGTGTAAATCAAAATCACAATAAGATATCAAATTTTCCTACTAGATGATCACTATTAAATATGAAGGAAACTAGAAGCATTGACATGGATGTGGAGAAATGAGAACATTCATTTTCTGCTGGAAAGGGTGTAAAATGGTACCACTATGGAAGAGAGTTTGGTGATTCATCAGGAAGCTAAGTCTAAAACTGCCATAGTATCCAACAATCCTGCTATAAAATATATATCTGGAAGAACTGAAAGCAAGGATGTGAACAGACATTTGCACAGTGATGTTCATAGCAGCATTATTCACAATTGCTAATTCAAGTGCCCATCAACTGATGAATGGATAAACAAAATGTGGCTTACACAACTGTATGTAAGGAGTGAAGTTCTGATGCATGAGAGACTATGCATGAATCTTGAAGACATTATGTGGAGTGGAATAAGATACAGATCCAGATACAAAAAGACAAATATTGTATGATCTTACTAATATGAACCAATTATAATAAGGAAATTCATAAATTATAATCTAGAATATAGGTTACCTCAAAATAGACTGAGGATAGAGAACGGAGAACTGATCTTTAATTTGGGCAGAATTTCTACTTGAAGGGATTCTAAGACCTTGCAAATGGATAGAGCTGATGGTAGCACATTATTGTGAGTGTAATTAACAGCACTGAATTATGTGTGTGAATCTGATTGAAAGGGAAGTTTTGGATCATGTATCTAACTAGAAGGAAAGTCAGAAGATAAAACATAGAACTGTATAATACAGTGAACCCTGTTGTGGACAATGATTGCTGCTAATATTGCTAAAACATGAATTATCTTTCATAAACTATAAAAAATGTGCACAGTATTACACAGTATGTTGGTTTGAAACTGTTATATATCCCAGAAAAGCCATGTTCTTTTAATCCAATCTTGTGGGGCAGACCTACGGTTGGGTGGGACCTTTTGATGAGGTTGCTTCCATGGAGATGTGACCCAACCTTTCAATGTGGATCTTAATCAGTTTACTGGAACCTTTAAGAAGGAGGTATTTTGGAGAAAGCACAGATGCTAGGAGATAGAAGTGAAAATGTATAGATGCTAAGCTAAGAGATGAAATTCAGAGTTTGCCCCAGAGATGCCTGAAGAAAGAAACTGTACACCAGAGCCATAAATACCCACAGGAACTGAGAGAGCCATTTCTGGAAACCAACCCAGGGAAAAAGGGTCAGCAGATATATCAGCATGAGCCTTCCTACATGACAGAGAAACCCCAGATCTGGTTGGCCTTTCTTGAGTGAAGGTATCCTCTTGCTGCTGTATTAATTTGAACATTTCCATGGCCTTAGAACTGTAAACTTGTAACCTAATAAATTCCTTTAAAAAAGTCAATCTATTTCTGGTATAGTGCATTCTGGCAGCATTAGAAACTGAAACACACAGTGTCAATAATAGGGTGGAATATGGGAAAATACACCTAATGCAAACTATGGACTATAGTTAGCAGTAATATTTTAATGTTCTTTCATCAATTGTAATAAAGGTAACTCAACAATGCCAAGTGTCAATCCCACAAAAGTATGGGATTTTACTTATTGGAGTCATAAAATGTTCTAAAATCAATTGCGGTGATAAGTGCACAACACTGTGATCATACTGAAAGCCACTGTTTGTGCTCTTTGGATGGACTGTATGGTGTGTGAATATATCTCAATAAAACTGCTTAAAAGAAGAGTGTATATAATTATTTAAAACACACAAAAAATAGATTCCCTTATACGTAGGATGATATATAAACATATCTCTGCATACCAAACTTATGTTGATTTTCTTGTTCCACATCTCAGGATCCTCCAGCTTTTTCTCAGTTGGCATAAATTACTTATGTAAACAGATAAATATAATCAACATCATTTAAGAAAGGAAAAAAAACCTGATTTAGTCATTACATTAAAAAAATACTCTAGTTTTATAGTACCTATATCAGAATCATAATAATTCCACAAAGAAACTAGAATAAATTTCTTAAATGTCAGGTCACTACATGGAAACTCTGCAAAGTAGCAACCCTCTTCTATGCCCTCTCTTCTTTCTCCTGGATAGGGGAAGGACCCTCCAATCTGCTGACAATTAACCGATTTGCTTCAGAGGTACTTCAAATATGACCAGCTATTATTCATCAGTAGTTACTATCTCAGTAATTGACCACATCAAAGTGATAGAGAATTCATATTCTTTTAGGACATATCAGCCTATAGATACATCATACTAATATTTGTCAGGCTTAGGTTCCTCACAAGTCACAACGTCTGAGTCCTATTTACAGTTTTTATTACCACTTTCTGGGTTCCTTATGGGGGTGGTCTTTATACACTTAGAGTCTTCATGCTTACAGTGTGAATTCTCTCCTTTCTTTCTCTTCTACCCTGGGACTCTTCTTTGAGTGAAGACCCTGTCACAATGGAGATGATGACTAAAATGCTGCTGCTCCTGCCAGTGGTGTCAACATGAATGTAAGAGGTTGATGTCAATGTGAGGCGTCTGCTGCCACCTTGCCCACTGAAACTACTGCTGGTGCTTTGCATTGCCAAGGTGTGGTGAGATAGTTAAGGCAAAGTTCTCTTACTACAGCTGAATGTGGGCTATTCTCAGTTCTTAGAACCCCTATCTAATTCTAACCCACAGTTTTTAGATTTTTAAAATATACTTCTTGACTTTCACTTTCTGGAGGATAAATTACTCCTGGGAAGATTTTTAATCCCTCTTTCAAATACTCCCCTAAAGGCCACCCACACCTCTATGAATACTGTCCATTTCTGAATACCGGGGGACATCTAGAAGATAATCATTATAGAGGGTCCTATAATTAGTCCATTGGGACATAAATTAGAAATACTCAAAAGCCCAGCTACCCACAAAATCTTAAAATGTATCAGTGTAATTTTAGTCCTAAAATGTACAGACATTCTGATGTCATGTGTCAGAAAGAACATCAAACTAAAATTCAAGAGATGGATTAGGGCTTGTTTGTCCCTGAATTAGCTTTATAATCTTGGGCAAGTCTCAAAATTCCTAGCTCATTTAAAAAATGAAAGGGTTGAGCTCAATATTCTAACATTTTCTCCAAGGCTCCTTTCAGCCACAAATGAGAACACTTTTAGGGATCTTGGTTTGGGAGAGGAGAAGTAAGAAAGGGCTTGCCAGCAGAATTTGGGTTCTGTAGTTTAATATTAAAGTGTCAGCTTGTGTGATCTGTTTTAGCAGGACAAAAAAGAGGACCCTCATCAGCCAGATGTCAAATGACACCCTTTCAAGATTTGTTTCAAAGCTTGTAGGTGGAAACAGGCTTTAACATTACTTTCAAGTTAAATTTTTATCTACATGAGAGAAAATAGGTCTTCAAAAGAATGCCAAAGCCTGGGAGCTGTCACAGTGCAATTTCAGGGAAATTACAAGCAAAACCGTTTAAACACACAATATAAAGCAGAGAAGCAAATTTGGAGATGAAAAAGACATACATTAAGTAAGAACCTTCAGCCACTCTTTATTCAGTAACTATAAATCTTTTGAAAAAACTTCCACTGGGCTTCAAATAACATAGAGAAAGAGAAATAATATATGAAATATTTATGGCAGTGTTACTAAGGTATATGCAAATGTCACTACAGAAATGCTCTGTTGGTACTGATAATAAGGAGGTTATGTGCATTTTTTTCCTAATATCTACTGGTGGATTTGAAAACACAACTGCAATTGCAATTCAAGTTGAAAAATGATAAATTTTCCTATCTAAAAGAAGATTAATCTCTCTTTAATTGACTCTTTGATCAGAATAAAGATTTATAAGAAGAAAATGTAATATGCCTCTGATAAGGAATTAAGGATGATGAATGGCGGAGCAATTAGCATTATGAGGATTCCGGGAAGGCAAATACTGCAAGACGAAGAAATCTTTATTGAAGCAAGATTATTTAAGAAGTTAGCTTCTTGGTTGCATTCAAATTTATTTGCAATGTACTTCTTGAACTTCCTAGTAGCAAAATCCCAATTCTCTCATCGTTACAATGGCAATTTAGAGCAAGTTCTTCTTTTCTTTATTAAGAACTTGACAAAAACACAGGGTAGCCCATAAAATGCCATAAAAGTAGGGCAAATGTTGTTTATATTTTCCATAAAGGTTTCAGCTCAATATGAATGCTAAGAGGATGCCCATAATTTTTTATCATCTACAGACAAGATCCTCAATACATGTTGATTAAATTAGTTTGAGAAATTTATTGGATGAGGATGGTACAGCAAAAAGAAGTCTTAGCCTAATCCATATTTCTACTTCTATTACCACAATGAAAAGAATTTTTTAATTATTTTTTATTTTGAAAATGCTCTGCCAAAGTATTAGTAAAACTCCAGCTTCAATTTCACTGACAGTCATTATAGTCATTCCTCTGCATACAGTCTTCATTCAGTTCCCCTCTCTCAATTCATTCTATTCACTTTGCAATGCCAGCCCTGTTAAAATGCACTCAAAAAACTAACATGGATTAGACCAGAGCCATGCTGGCTGTTCTCACTCTAAATTCATGTTCACTAACCTCATGTGGGCCTTTAGAGCTGCTGCCAGTCAATCAGATCACATTTCTTTCTCCTAGGCAACTATGTCATAGTGCCTCTTCTCTCCCCAGGTATCCAACATATTCTGTTCCATTCCCACTTTCTGCTGATGACTATATAAGTCAGGATTTCCAGAGAACACAGAACTAACAGAAGATTTCCACACATTATATAGATATCCCATGTATAAATAAACCACATATATATGATTTATTATAGGGTATTGGTTCTTGGCATCTCGTTCACCAAGTCTGAATTCTGCACAACAGACTACAAGCTGAAAACACTGGTAAAGATAATGTTGAAATCCTTAGTCCAAATTCCTCCAGGGGAAGCTGGGTGGCTGGAAAATCTGGCAAGAGCCAATGCTAAAGATGAAGCAGAATTTCTTTCTCTGACCTCTCAAATTCTCAGTTCTGGCTTTTAAGACTTCCAACTCATTGGATGAGGAGACCCCACATTACTAAGGGAAAACTCATTTGTTGATTATAGATACAATTAACTGATTATAGATGCTAAACCCATCTTTGAGGCACCCTCAGAGTAATGTGCAGGCCAGTTATTGATCGTACAAATGGACATCATAAGGTAGCTAAGTTGACACATGAAATTAAAAAACACAATGGCCTTAATTCTCATCTCGTTTTGAAAATAAAAATAGTCTCATCATTATATCTACCCATGTATCAGTAGCAGTTCAATATATTCTATCTTATCAATATTTATTGAACTTTCTCCTCAAGGTCATTGCTCCCTTCTCTCCTGCAAAAACTTTTTTCTCTCTGTTCGATCATTCTTATCAGCATACAAACATGCTGTTACCCGTTCCTTCTGAAAAACAAATGCATAAACAACAACAAAAATCCTTTCTTCTCTTAATTCTATTCCTGCAACAGCAATCCTTTTTTTCTTCCCTAAAATAGCAAAACTCCCTGAAAGAATTGCTTGCTTTTGCTAATTTCTAATTCCTCTCTCTTTGTTTAAGTCCAAATAGGTTTATGTCTTACTACTTCACTGTCATTATTTTGTTAAAATTATGTTGTTAAATTCAATGATTGGTTCTCAGTCCTCATCTAACATAATCTACCATGATCATTTGACTGCTAATCTCTCTTTTCTCTTTTAATCACTTTGTTCACATGTCCATACTTTCCTCAGATTAATCTTATTTTATTGGCTATTCTTCCATAATCTCCTTTTCTGGTTTGTTCTCTTCTCTCCAGTCACTTAATGTAAGCAACCCTGGGTTTAGTTCTTTGGCTTCTTCTCTTCTCTCACTATGCTTCTTTCTTGGTGATCTGACCCAGCCATTGGTGACTACTGAATTTCTAACACTGGCCTGGAATTCTCACCTAACAACAGAAACATTCCGTTCACTCTCATTATTAATGGTAGTTACCTTCTATAAAGTCACCATGAACACTGAATTAGCAAATACTGAGCCATTGCTCCTAAGAGAAATACAGAATTAGGTTCTGCAAGACTTGGGTCATAACAGCTCCCTCCAACTGATCAATATATAGCTTTTTAAATATGTGCTTCAGTGTAAAGGCATCTTACTTAATGTATAGTTGATCCATTAACACGGAACTCACAACCAACAAGACTGTAACTCATGTCTGAATGAAGATCATTGAACACACTTATTTTTTCTGGATGGCACCTCACAGACTTCTTGCACTTTGGGATACTAGAGAGCACTTCAGAAAAATACTTTGGACCATTTTAAATAGTGAAAGCACCAACAAATTGAACAGAAATGTGAAAAACATGCCACTAAATACACTATAAAAAGGACACATATTTATAGTACAAGAGGTGAAATATAAAGCAGAGCATCAGCTTGTCCATCTTCAATGAGGAATGTGTGCATCATAAAAAGGAAACTTTTGCTGTTCTGTGTATGTCCAGAATGACCACAAAGCACATGAGTACTGATTTGGGGGGTTCCAAATAAATTTTTGTGATTAGGTAAATTCACAAAAACAAAAGCTGACACATCTACATGGGTGACTAAGTGGCATCTCAAAATATCATGCCAAAAACTAAAACACTAATTTCCACTTCTTCAGCTTACTGCCAAGCCTGCTCTTCCAGTTAATGACAGCTCTATATGTTTTCTATCTTGAACCAAAATCTTGGAATCATTTTTGATCCCTCTCTCTTCTCACACCTCATACTCAATTCTTAAAAAAGGTACTGCCTTTACCTTAAAAATATATCTGTATTCTGACTTCTTATGACCTTTATATTTGCTTTCCTTGTCCAAGCTGCTCTAATCTCATAATAAGATTCTATAACAGCCTCATAAATGGTCTTTTCACTTCTATTCTTGTCATGTAACATCTATTTTTTAACATAGCCACAACTATCATATTAATAAAACTTAAGCCAAATCATAACTGAAATGAATTTTAGGTATGATCTGGTCATCTGTTGCTGCATAAAAAAAAAAAAAAACAAAAAAAAACAGTCCAAAGTCTAATAGTTTTAAATAACTATTATTATTTCTAATGGATCTGTGCATTTACTGGTCACAGCTAAGTTGTTCTTGCTTGGGGTCTCTTGTGCCATTTCTGAGTGCTAACAGATAGTGGTTGGGACTGAAGTCATCTGCATTCTTGACTTGGGCTGAATGTATAAAATAGCTCGTCCACATGACTAACAGTCAATGCTGGCAGTCAACTGGGAGCTCAGCCACCTGTCAACAAAATTGCCTATACATGGCATTTCTAAATGATGGCATCTCAAAGCATTATATCTGGGTTCCAAGAATAAGTATTTCAAATAACAGGAAGTAGAACTTGCCAGTCTATAAAGATCTGAGCCTAGAAACCAGCACAGTGTCACTTCTGTTGTGTTCATTTGGTTAAAGTGGTTGCAAAGCCTACCAAGTTTCAAGGGGAAGGGGCATAGACCCTAATTCTCAATGGAAGGCATGTCAGTGTTTTGTCCATTCTTAATCTGCCACAGCATCCATTTCACTCAGAGTAGTAGGCAAGTTCTTATAGTGGTTTTCAAAATTCTACACAATAAGGACTCTGGTTAATCCCCTGACTTTAACTTCTACTAACTTCCCATTTTCTCACTCCATTCCAGCTACATTGATCTCCTAGCTATAGCTCAAAATCTCAAAGCCATAATATGTTATTTTTATCACTCTAGAATCCTCTTCCCACATACACACACACATATGTACATATATATCTATATCTTTAACTTGGCCCTCTTGCAATCTCTTCTGAAATGTGACCCTTCTCAGTGAGGTCTTCCCTGACAACCTATATATAGGTTCCTAAAATTAGGAACAAACTATATTTTGTTATATATATATATGTGTGTGTGTGTGTGTGTGTGTGTGTGTGTGTGTGTGTGTGTATTCAAGGAAAGTGGGTGTTTGTTTACTGCTGCATGTGTGCCACCTAAAATAGTTCTTTAATCATTGAGGAAGGTCAAAAAATAGTTTTGAAAGAACACCAAACCCATTTAATTATTGGTAGTAATTTCATTCTATTTGACTAAATCACTTTAAGATTTTGCCCAGTTGAGTCACTTTCACTTAATTAATGAACTGTTTGTGGAAAGGGTGCTCTTTATTCAACTGCTTGACCACAAGTCAAGGAACAACTTCCAAGTACATCCAGCATCTAGAGGAGTGTCTTCTTCTTAAAATATAGTGGATGATATACTGGCTATGACAAAGATGAAATCTCAATCAGAAGATTTGGTATATTCTCTGCTACTTGGCAGTAGCAGATAATAACTTCACTCTTTAACACCACATTGGAATTTGAAGAATCCAAATAATTAAATAGACAGCAGTATTTTAAGGTTTTGAGGTCCTTAAGCCTATTTCTTTGGTTTTATACATGCAAAAATTTACATCTGGCAAAATTCAAAGAATGTTATAATCTCAGAAGCCATTCATTGAGGTCTTTTCATTCTTTCTGACTTTCAATCTAGTTCTCAGTGCATCCAAATCAGAATCCAAATACATGAAACAAATCAGAGCCTTAGCAGATAAGCATTAGCTGTTTCCCTCATTTGTGAGGCCCTCCTGAGACTTCTCACAAGATCAGCTTCATTTAAAACTGTAAAGTATAAAGAAATTGTTGAATTGCGGAAAGTGCCCTTTTCACCATGACCATCAGTCATTATTAAAGAATGTAAATTCCACAATTGATTAATTCAAATTTTGTTCTGGTTGTTGCTGATTGTTTTTCAGAGCTAAACCGTCAGTACTATTGTTTGGAACATGTTCATTAGGTAACTTATTGTTGGCGCAGCTAATGTATGGAACACACAATGAAGTTTTCCAAAGGCACCTTTGCCTGAACAAAATTTGACTTCTGTCCAAGAGATTCCAGAACTACGTGTTAAAGGAATTAAAGGAGAAGTCACTATTTTAAATATGTTATTAGAGACAAAGTCACTGGGCTCCTAGCAACAGGGTCACCAGAATCCAGGAAATACATCCTGACTTTTATTTGCAGATCAGCTTTGAATAGCAGCTTCTGCTGTCTGTGAAAGGTTACACTGATGCAAAAGAGGCAGACTGCAAGTCCAACAAGAAGAAGGGTGACCCTGCAAAGGATGTCATTCAAAATTCATTAGAAGGATGTCGGGGAAACTTCTAGTCGGTTTGTCAATTTTTCTGGTATTAAGAGATCATTATTCACTGGGCAGCAAATTCCAGGAACTGTTTCATATTCAGTAGATTAAGATGCTTCAGGGTCCTGCATTGATTATCATAGTTACAATTCTGTTAGTCTCTATCCAGGACTTAGTGTGTACCAGAACAATTAGCTGTATACAGACATTATACAACTAATCCCAAAACACCCCCCAGTCCTCAATTCTCCTTCTAATGGATATTAATCGTTCCAAGGCAACCCAACCACAATCCAGTATTGGCTCTCACCGGAAGTATTTCAATATTATACAGATGGCTCTTCTTGCTTCCTTTCTTGTACCTCAATCAGTTCTCCATATAGCAAAGAGAATGACCATAATCTGAGGTCATGACATGTCTCAGCATGATATGGTCCCTGCCTACTCACCCACTCCCAGTTTAGTTTTATACCGTCCTCCTCTTCAATTTCTGTTTCCAGCTGTGTCAATTTTTTTCTTTTTGCCTTTACTTCTTTTTTTGCAGCTCCTCAAAAATACCTTGTCTCTTCATGACATATAGCTGCTTTTCTACAGTAGACACATTATTCATAGCCATTCCGCCTATTTTATCTGACAAACTCATGTTCTGCATTTACCCAAGTCTTAATCTTCAATAGAAGAATCATGTAAACGTTTTGCCTGTCCTTCACAGCATTTATGGCAATTGAGTATAAATAACACATTGGGCAATTATTTTGTTTCCATCCCTGATGCACCAGAATATAAATGCCATAAGGACAGGGTCGATTTTTTGGTTAATTTATTATATCATAGCATACAGCTTTTAGGGATTGAATCATGCCCCTGATAAAAACATATTCAAGACCTAATCTCTAGTCTTTTGGGTATGGATTCATTTGTAAATAATATCTATCAAAGATTCTATTTAGATGAGGCCAAATTGAAACAGTTGAGCCTTAATCTATATGACTGGAGTTCTTATTAGGAAGGAAAATCTAGATAGAGACACAAACTGAGCAGGAAAAGTAGAAGCTAGAAGTGGAAGCCAGAGAAAGAGACAGATATCAATCACCATGTGACAGAGGCAGAAATGCATTTACAAGCCATGGATCTTAAGAACTGTGGCAAACCAGCAACCAGACATGACAGATGCAGGGAGAAAGCATGGCCTGAGGATGCTTTGATTTGGACTTCTAGCCTCCAAAACTGTGAGACAATAAATTCCTGTTGTTTAAGCCAACCAGCCAGTGGTATTTGTTATAACAGCCATGGCAAAGTAATAGCAGCTAATTGGCTTGGAAATACTAAGCAATAAAACTCTGTTTTGAGATCAATTAATGACTTTTTAATGTCTTTATTATTGGCATAAATTGACATTTTGATGAGAATTATCATTTTTACAAATAAAGGTCATAATATTAAAAATGAATAAATAAAAATACTTGGGAGCATACTTCTATAATATGAGAGTCAGTCACCAAGGTACTATGCATTCAGAAGATGACCATGGGATATGTCAAAATACATCCTAGGAACTTACAAGCAGAAAAGAGGCTATTTGATATATATCCAAGGACAGTATCTATTCACTTAAAAGAAAAAAAAATATTCCTTCTAATACTAAAATAAAAGACATATAAAACAATCCTTAGTGATTGCCCTGAATTGACTTCTTGGAGGTATTTGGCACTGTCACTTGTTAATTTTTGTAAATATGTTTTCCTTAACTAAATGTGCTTTTATCCTCTGATGTTCTTGGACTTGTTTCCCTAACATTTCATTCTGCCTTCTCTGTAATGCCCTAGGTTTTCCCAATATTCTGCCCTTGGCAGTTTCATGATTCATAGATTCTACTCACCTTATCTGCCTTCTAAATTGACTGTGATTTAATTGATAAAAATTTGTACCTAAGCAATAATCATGTCTTCTTTTTTTTTCATGTTGGTATCTCAGATTTATCATATCCCACTCAAAATATTTATTGAATGCCTACTATGTGTCTATGAGTTCGGCATTGGATGGCTTTTGGGAATAAAATGGGGAAGATCTGCATCCTTATTAAATAAATATATAGAAGAATGTGAAAGAGCTGAAAACCAATAAATATAAATGTGTTAATGAAAATCAGATAGGAGTTTTGAAGAAAAATGCATGCTATATTAAGAGAAAGGAAAATAAAGGAAACAAATTCAATTGGGATCAAAGAAGGCCTTTCTGATAAAGATGACTTTCAGCTAGTTTCTGAAGATAAGTATGAGTTAGGCGTGCCAAAAGTATGAAGAGAAATCTGGCCTCATGTCAAGAAAGGACTTGTGTACTTGAGAATGAAAAAGAGAAGACCAACCCTAACAGGGCTTTATTTACAAAACCTCCAGCCCTCAGATAATTAAGCTGGAGAACCCCAGATGGTAAGTGAGACAGGCAGGGTACTTTATGACAAGGGGAGGAGCAGGATTCTCCCAAGAGTTATGATCCAGGACCTTAGAGGAAACATGTGGCTCTGAATATGTACAAACATAAGACCCGGGGGACGGGGAAGAGCTTTGATGGGAATAATTGGAAGGGCGCCTGTGTGGGTCAGAAATTAATTGTTGGTGGACTCTCCTGTAATCTAGCTTGAATATTGAAGGGCTGGGACTTTCAGAAGAGCTTCCCACATGATTACAGAGAGGAATTTGCCAGAGCAATGGTCAGCAAATGACAACCTTCAAGCCATATCTAGCTGTTGCCTGTTTTGGGAAGTAAAGCTTTAGTTAACACAGCCATACTCCCATGTGTTATCTATGCCTGCTTTCTTGTTGCAACATACAGATATTGTAAGCCTAGAAAATGTAAAATATTTACCATTTGGTCCTTTACAGAATGTTGCTGACGACTGCTGTAATCCACACTTGCAATGTCTCCTGCCTGGATTGTTCTTTATACCTTTTTGTTATCTTAAGAACCCTAAATCATCCTTCAAGACAGAGTCCAACTGTCACCTCCGCTGAGGGCACCTCTCAGAATCCATCGTTACCACTCCTTGTATTGCACTTATCTCACAGTATTGCACTCATTCTCTTGTTTCATTCACATGCATATATTTGTATTTTTAGCTTAGTATTTGGTACATAGAAGTGCACAATAAATATCTGACTATGTAAGGGAAAGCATCAATGCTAAAAAGATCAGAGATTCTTCACTTAAAAGATGTGCTTCTCCTCCTTGGATATATCTGATTTTAATTGGAAGTAAACATTAAATTGTATTAATCGACCTTTTCTAGGTTTTAAAATACTTCATTTCTGAGAGCATAAGAGTCAACCAACTCTATTAACATAAGTGACCAGCATGATTTCCAAATGAAAGATTTGTTTTTGTTATTCTTGTGAACTAAATCATTATTTTTGCATTTCCATAAAATACTAATATATTTGCTAATGTTATTGAACAGTCCTCCTCTAGACGTGCAATTAAAGTCTTCTCCCATTTCAGCCACCATTTATCAGAAACTTACTGGCCCCGAAGGTCACTGGAATTTAGCTCCAACAGAATACAGAGAGAGCAGATGTCCCTTTGTGGAGAATTACACAAATAAATGTTTTGGAACACAGAATTAACAAAAAGCATTGTAATAGTGCCTAAATCCTAGCAGGGCTCAGATGGAAGGTGATTTTCAAGATAACAATTAAGAAAAAGGGATTTCAACCATGAATGTTCATTACAATTTCTGTAGATTTCAAGTAGCAAATTAGTCAGAAATGATACTGGCTGATCAATTTGTGCCAAAATCATCAGGAAATACTTATTGTATTTCCATATTTGGCATAACACAATTTTTGTGCTTTGCATCAATAAGACACTGAGAGTTCTCATAATAATTGCTGAAAAATAGTAAAAAAAAAAAAAAGCTGTCACTATGGAATTTCTCAAAGAAAGGATCTCTCCTTACATGACAGCATTGTCTTTACACCACTGTAAATGGCAACCTTAAAGACTTAGTCAAGAACAAACAAAATGATTAAAAGTTCCTTTGAGGCAGTAGATTCTGAGTAATGAATTCATTTACCATGTTTTCTTGAAATGTTACTTTACCAAAAGTATTTGTTAAATAAGAAAAATTATAGGGCTAATAGATAAAAACCACAGTACCCTGGAGTTGTATTCTTCTTAAAAGTTCACTTAATCTTATGCCTTTGTGACTTGTTATGTGGGTTAGAAAATAATTAGAATTGTATAATATAATATGCATGTTTAACTTACCCAAATTCAACCAAACATTCATGATCGATAGTCACTCAGGGTGGCTGATTACATCTCTTATACATCATGCAACAGAGAAAAATCACTGCATTTTAGTAAACCTATAGCAAACAATTTTGAGGCCCTTTCCTGATCATTAAAAATGTTTGCACTTTGTAGGTTCTCTGCAGTATTTTCCGTGGACATTTTGGATTAATTTTTCACCATCAATATTGATTTTAAAATCTAATCTCCAAGCAAAATACAACTGAACAATAAGGCTCTCCATCCTGAGCTACTTATTATCTAAATTGCAATCTTATTTGGTGAATATATTTAGCAGGAAATGTGCAAAATAAAATAACCTTAGTGAGAAATAATTCATTTAAAAGCTAGAACTCATTTTCACTAACATTCTATTCTGTTCATTTCCACATCAAAATTTTTACTACCCAGCAAGCTGATCACTGATTTCTTTAAACATTTTGAATTCATGAGAGTAGCAAAAGCAAAAATATGTTTCTAGAAAAGAGGATAATAAATTCTACATGGACTGGGTCTCTAGATTTACTTATCACATGAAGTAGGTTGAATTATGTACCCAAGAAAAAAAATGTTCTTAATCATAATCCCATTACTGTGGAATAAGATCATTGTAAATAGGATGTTTTTGCAGATGCTATTTTTGGTTAAGGTAAGGCCAACTGAGTCAGGATGAGTCCTGGTCCTAGTACTGGGGGGCTTATGAAGAGAGTGCTTGAGGAAGGGCGAGCAGCTATGAGTCAAGGGAAGCAGGAAGAGAAAGGAAAGACATAACAATGTAAAGGGAAAGCCAAGGAACCCAAGGATTTCCAGCCCTTCAGAATGCTATTGACTCTGGGAGGAAGCAAGCCTTTTTGTCTCTGAAATCATGAGACAGTAAATTCCCATTGTTAAGCTGACCCATTGTGTTGTATTTATCATAGCATCCAGAAACTAAGACACCACTGCAAACTAAGGCTGACTTAATTTCCATTGTTAGTGTTCTAGTTTGCTAGCTGCTGAAATGCAACACACTAGAGATGGATTGGCTTTTAATAAAAGGGGATTTATTTCATTAGTTCTGCAGAGGAAAGGCAACTAACTTTCAGCTGAGGTTCTTTCTTACGTGGGAAGGCACAGGGTGGTCTCTGCTGGCCTTCTCTCCAGGCCTCTTGGTTCCAACAACTTTCCCAGGGGTGATTTCTTTCTGCACCTCCAAAGGCCTGGGCTGAGCTGCAAGTGCTGAGATGAGGTATGCTGAGCTTCTTGGGCTGTGCTACATTGAGCTCTTTCATTTAAGCACCAGCCAATTAAATCAAACATCATTCTTTGCAGCAGGCATGCCTCCTAGCCTACTACAGATGTAATCAGCAACAGATGTGGTTCACACACTCACGTCCACAGCAATAGATCTAGGCACCTTCACCCGGCCAAGTTGACAACTGAATCTAACTACCACAGTAAGTATGGAATATTTCCATTAAGGAACAAGTAACTTCTTGCCGGAACAAGTTCTTAAGTCAGAGAGATTCAAGTGGTATCTTACGTATCTTTATGAATTGACTTCCGAGTAGAGAAACAAGTATTTACACACAGCCTGGGAGCAAACAAGGAAAGAAGATGGGAGAACCATGTGCCATCATCTGAAACATGTAAATATAACAGAGGGAGAAAAGTTCAAAAGGGTGATCTATGTTTACAAACACACACACACACAATTCTTACTAGGAAAGTCA
Organism: Tamandua tetradactyla; assembly: GCF_023851605.1. NCBI lineage: Eukaryota > Metazoa > Chordata > Mammalia > Pilosa > Myrmecophagidae > Tamandua > Tamandua tetradactyla. Next base: position 19,507,439 of record NC_135345.1, read on the forward strand.
CTGAGCACAGATTAATATCTTATGGAAAACACTGAAGTTCAGTTGCCTGAACCAATTAAAATCAAACTGACCAGAGTAACATGTAACATCAGCCAGGAAACAGGGCTCAGGTAGGAGTACTCAATGGATTTTTTTTCTGTTCAGATATCATTTCTTCTATGAAATAATTCCACAGAGACCAAAATAGTATACTACCAAATATTATTTATTTATTTCAAATTAAAACATTGCTCATCCTCTCTAGGTGGGAAGGGTTTCTACAAAAATAAGCAGGGAAAAGCTGGTACTTACAGAAGAAATTGCATTTGAATGAAACAAGCATGAGAAAACTCATTGTATGAAAGGGTTTCCAAGGAAGCGACAGGAGAAGAAGAGCTTCATTGGATTCATGAGATTAGAATAGTAAATAAGAATCCCTGAATTCAGCCAAACTCTTCCTGGAATATCAGATTATGAGGCCAAGATAAAAACTAAACTGAAAAAATGGACATTTCCCATTTAAATTCATCAGTACTGGAAAAGGCCATTGAGACACCAGAACCATTTGGCCAGATCATCTATATTGATCAATTTATATCAGATGATGGCTTTGTGTCTCAGCCATACTTATTTCACTGAGGGTCAAAAAATGCTTACAGAGAATCTCCCAGCCCTTTAAGCAAGTCTCTAATGGAACAACCAACAAGTATGTATTCTTTATCTTGTTCAGTATTTATGACGTCACCCAAGCGTTTGGAGGTGAAGAAGCTTCACAGTATTTTGGTTCCCTAAGTACATGGATGAGTCTCAGCTGTGATATCCTTCATGTCACACAACTTATATTAGTTTTCAACCATCCTGCTCTTCATTTTGTTAGACTGTAGTTGAACCTTAATTTGCTTAAGAACAATGTGAGAAGTTAAGAATAAAGTTCGATATTGTAGATAGCTGTTGATATTTTCAGATATTATTTTTAAAAAGACTCCTTTATACTTTGGCTCTGCTGATTTTCATTGTTGTCAACATAGTGCATTAGAACAATATGAGATGGATAAAACAGGAAGTGAAACTAAAGGAGTAATTAATAGGGAAAATAAAAATAAAGTCAAAAGTAGAGTTGACAATGTGCAAGAGCCCTGACATCCTTTCACTATTCTGGATATAGGTTATTTTTCCACATCTTGAAACTGTCACGCATTACAAAATGCTACTCTGGGAAAAGTGATATTGATAAAAGATTTATTTCAAGAGTAGTGTTTTAAATAAAACTATAAATAGAATATAAAGCAGCCACTGAGGTGAAATTGAATATAAGCGGATGTAGTATAGAGTACTAGAGAAATTATTTTAAGTCCCTCCCATTGTGGTTAAGAGAAAAACAAAAACAAAAAGGGAATGTCATTGTCCATCAACTGAAATTCAATTCTGAAAGTCTGGCATTTCCAAAAATCTGAGTTTTCCCAAAACTCTGCCATTTCCCAAAGCAATATGAGGTTTGAAAATGAAATGATTGTGCCTGGAGAGGAAATGGGTGTGGGTTTTGTGGCTCCCAGACAGCGGAAAGGAAAATCATTGTGTCTCAAGCCAACTCGTGTTTTCTCAGGCTTAGGGATGTTGATGGTTTTATAGGCAAAGGCAAGAAAACAACCTGATCATTGGCTTCTTTTTTACTACCTCAGGTCATTCCAACATGTGGTTTGGTGTTGAGAAAGGCTGAAGACATGAAAGAACCTATCTTTTAGCCTCTCAGATCCTGATTCAATATGTCATGAAAGCACTGCCAGAAATGAAGAGAAAGGAAGTGTATCAGAGTCTAAGAAAAGCAGCAAAGGAAGAGAGTTTTTGAAAAGCCATGAAAATAATCAGTAATCCATTTGACATCTGGCAAGGAAACACATCTGTAGGGGACAACTGGATGAGTAAATGAACTTTGATTTCTACATTTCTACTGAGTCTCTGTGTTTAGTACCTAAATTTTAAGCACAGGAAGATATTTGAAAATGTGCTTTCTGCAAAAGTTTGTTTCATGGAATACAGGAAATATCTGGAGTAAATTCAAGTGGCTAATGGCCACCTGGGCAACTGATTGTTGTACTGTTTTGTTACAGAGCTATGGGTATTTTGTTATGGGTAGCTAAAACATATTTGAGGGTCCCCTAAATGCATGTGGTCTTGCCAGCACTTCTGAGAATCTAGCTTGAAATGAGGCAAAAGATACCTCAGAACACGTCAGACAATGGAGCAGTATCCTGGACTGAGCACACACAATAAAGGACTAGTCTAGTTAAAGTTAAAGAACATTTTCAATATATTCAAATTTCTAAAGAGCATGATGCCAATTGCTCCAATATATTTTGTAATATTATAAGAAATGTTTTTGTTCTATCTCTACTGTTAATTGAATTTAGTCTACCTCTTTATTCCCTGAGTTTCAGAACATGTAGAGCAAATGAATTCACAAATCAAGATGACCTGCAAAAATAGCATTCAAGCAGTATTTTTGAGGATCCATCCTGTAACCCTGTGTAAAGATAATGTGCTGGTTTATAATTCAATCCTCAAATTTTTCTTGACAAAAAAACCAGAAAATACATGCAAAGAGGCAAGAATTAAAGAGCAGATATATAGAAAATACATATTTTAATAATTACTACACTGGGTTATATATTAAGAGCCTTAAATGACACCTATCCTTTTGCTCTGTTGAGCTACAAAGAATCATATAAGAAGATATCCATCACATTATTAAAGCAAAGAAAAATCGAAAGCAATTTAAATATGTAATAGAAACTGGTTGCATTATTTCTAGGATTCACATGATGTGTTGTTAAAGAGCCAATAAAATTCACATCATAAAATGCTAGGTAAAACATATACTGCTAACAATATTTGACTTTCAGAGAGATATAAAACTATATACAGTATGATTCCAATGCACAGTGTACGTGTGTGTTGTGTGGGTGCTTATCCAAAAAGCAACAGTTCCTTCTATAAAATGTTTCCTAGATGGGTCTCTTTGACATGGGTCTTTAGGTGTGCTGATAGTTGGAGAAGCTTATAGAATATAAATGAGACTTTAATGGATGGGTAAAAGAAGAGAAAAGGAAAAGTTGCAGGAGGATATATCTCAGGAATTGTAGACATAAATGTATACACCAAGTAAATTTTGCAAAACCTACATATGAGAAAAAAGTTAGTTGCAAGGAATTTCAACTAGTGATAAAGTGTCACATTAGTTAGCGAGAGTATTTGAATAATGAGTGATTCATTAAGGTAGATATAAGGTTTTATATTAAATAGAAAGTATTTTTCATTATTTGGTTGTTTGTTATTTGGTCATGAAATAAGGATAATAGTGGCAAAAACAAAAAGTAGTTTAACTTTATCAAGTGCATGGAGTACTGCCAGGCAATGGTGTAAGTAGCTTGTGCAAATTAAATTACTTAAGTTTAAAAGCAACCATATAGTTACATAAATGCAGAAAGTCATGCACAGACTTTAAAAATATATAAATTGACATAGACTGAAGGACAAATGTGTGTGTGCATGTCGTCACTTATGTAGTAAGGACAAGAACTGAGAATCTATGCAGTCTGACTCCAGTCTGCACTTTTATCTCTAATCATTATGCTCTACTAATCATTCTTAGTTGAAACCATCTTGTTATATTTAGGGATACAAATAGCATTTTGGGGTTTAGGTGGGCAACATGAAATATGCCCGAAACTCTAAAATGAAGGAAGTTTCTAGTTTTAAGGAATATCAAAACAGGAAAAAAAAAAAAAAAAAAAAAAAAGCAAATAAAGGGAGAAAGAAAGAAAGTCTCCATTTACCTTAGGTGTCATGCTTCATCAAACTTCTCAAGCTCCCAAAGGTCTGATTTAAGATAGGAGAGGGTTACCTATCAAACCAAAGAGACAGTGGGGAAAGTGGTGGGCAAATCTAATCAGGTAGAAGCAGATTCAGAACTCAGCATAGTCATTTAGTAACGAACCGTAGCTTTTAGCATGCTATAAATATCAATGCCCTAGGGTGAACCCCTGTTCACCCCAGCCTAGTTACTATATTTCTTTGTGACCTTTTGATAGCTGTGCGGCTTGTTAGTGCTTCTGTTATTCTTGTTATCCAACAACACAGAGTATGATGCAATTGTTAGTGTTGTGGTTTTGAGGTTTAAACCAGAGTGCGCAACTGTGTTCCTCTCTCACTACTATTTGGGAGAAAAATAAGCCAAGACAAGTAAAAAACTGATGTTCTATAAATATGAGATACTTTTTATTCCACAAAATTTCTGAGGAATAAACCATAATGCATATAAAAGTGTCTAGCATCCACCAAAGAGCTTTTGCCACAGTAAGATTTCAATGCATTGAAAAAATTGTTTTCTTCTCCCTGACCTTAACCAGGTGCATCTTAAAGTTTATTCAGTTGCCCCTTCACGTCTCTGCTTATAGACTTCATCTGACGAAATAATTCAAAGGAGAGAGTGTTTCATTGGCTCATTCATTCACTACACATTTACAGAGTTCCCACTCTGTGCCAGGCACTATGAAAATCATTGTAAGACAAACAGAGATGTTCTCGGCGTCATAGATGATAATCTAATTCTGGGGAGAAAAGTGGGATGCGGAAGTCTAGCTCCAAAAATAAACTATTTGGTTCAAGTCCAATTTCCATCTCATAGGGATAATCTTTAGATTATCTGGTATACACACATTCTTATTTCTTTCATTGGTCATTATATCTCAGTTATGAACAATTTATTGATTGCATGAAATATCTTCTGCATATCCTCAAGATTTTCTTCTGAATATTACATGAATATTAGCCTCTCTGTGACTTTGTTAAGTATTTGTTCGACGGGGTTAACAACATTATTTAACATATAGGACTGTTTAATAATTATTAATTAGCACATGCAAAGTATTTAGAATAGTATGCTAGTACCCAGCGCATAATAAATGCTACATAAATATTAGTATTATAACTTATTCCAGAGAGCGCACCTATTTCAATGGGGAGCTTCAACATCACTGGTCATGACAAGAGATAATTTTAAGTAAAGAGGACCCATTTCTTGTACTCTAGAAACCTGCTTTCCTCCTAAGAAGCTGCCTCCGATGGTTGGAGGGAAGAAGAAATGTTGGTGCATGGAATAAAGAAGATTGGCTACATAGTTTCAGACAAGGCCATTGTTATTTTCTGGTTCCTAATAGTAGTACTAGTGTAGACATTATAGAATTATGGAAAGAAGTTTAAATGATATAATACAAAAAGGGATTTTAGCCAAGAAACTAAATAACAGCTTGCAATTATCAACTGCTTGGTTTGGGGCAGTTTCTCCTCAAAGCACTTCGTGGAAATTGAATTTTTTTTGCTCTGATGGTGGGTTTCATTATTGTAAGCATTTTATGAATTAGGAAACTGAGACAGAGAAGTAAAATGATTTACTTAAGGTCACACAGATAGAGGTAGAGTCAAGCTTTTAAATGAAAGAGTCTGAACCAGAGTTTTTAACCCCTAAACACTCCTGCTTCTGCTTGCTTCATTAATGCATTAATATCAATCAGAACATACAGAAAAAGATTGTTTTGTTCCATAGCAGGAGGTCAGGTGAAGAAAAATACAAGTCATTTGCTTCATTGAAAAAATATAAAACTGCTGTTCTCAGAAGAAGACAGAGACATTATAATACATTCATGTAATATTCAAAAGAAAAGCTTGAGGATATGCAGAAGATATTTCATGCAATCAATAAATTGTTCAAAAGTGAGATATAATGACCAATGAAAGAAATAAAAATGAGTGTACACCAGATAAAAGACTCATTCTCAATCTGCACAATGTGGATCTCTTTGTTTCACTAAAATATTGTTTTAGCATTCTGGATTTTAGTAACTGACTTGGATTGTTAAGCTAAGCATTTATCAAGAGTAAAGGCAGAAAGTCCAGATCAATAGTTGGAAACCATAGGGATTTGAACTTTAATATAAGCAAGAACTTTATAAGAACCACACTCATCCCAATCCAGGGTTGGGGTCTGGGGAGGTAATGAACCCAATTCTCCGAGGAGTTCAACTTTGACAAGGATATTACAGATCCAGAATTGGATAGGCTGTTTAACTAACTGACCCCTAAATTGCCTTTGACACCAGAGAGTCAGGGAAATCGTTAATTCCTTCATTCATCAAATCTTTCTTAAGAATCTGTATATTCAGCCCTGTACTAAGTGCTAGGAAAATGAGATGTGGCTTTTTCAGAAGATTATATCCATAAATAGTGCATAGTGACCCTAAAATCATGATCCCTAATTTCTGCATGCCCTTACAATTTACATACCAAAGCACCTAATAAAATAAGCAATGCTTGCATTTTATTACATTTATTTTTAGCACGGATGGGTGGGATGGGAAAGGTTTAGCAGAAATTAAATGATTCCAGTTCAAAATAGGAAGAGAACTAGGAATCATCAAGGGCATGAACATGTGGAGAAGGAAAGAATCTTTAGTAGGAATATGGCATCCATAATTATGCTGCCAAGCCCATATGCACACATACGAGAGGGCACAAAACACCTAACCTGGTCCACATGTAGGATTTAGAATCCAATCTAACACAAGAACAATGAGGTCATGCCACTGTGTCTTTCCAACACTTTATTGACTGTGTAATGGCATTTGATATTGCTAAGACATGGCTGTGCTGATAAACACTGGTGCATTGCAACAGAGACGTGTGCTGTGTATGATGAGTCATGCTCAACAAATTTGTGGCCAGTCTCTATAAGGTAAGAATAACAACAATAACAAAAAAGAGCAAGCTCAAATAATGGAGAACTGGGGAGTGAGAAAGTTGTCATTGCAAGCACAAGAGACCCTCAACTTTATGCAACACAGAGAGGGGTTTGAGCACATTCAGTTTTCCACAGAGTTCCAGGAATCTTCAATAGTTCAAATCCTGGATCAAATGCTAGTTTAATATAATAATGCTTCCAATGAAGAAAAAGCGCTTTTTTATTTGAGAGTCACTTTGCAGAAGTAAACATTATAGCCTCTTCTGGGTTGCCATGAGGTGTGGAACACCTGCCAAAAAAGAAGTGCAAAATAAACATCACCAAGAAAAAAGTTCCATGAGAACCTTCAGGATTTTGGGGGGGAGAAGAGGAAAAGCAACCTGAAACCTGAATTTATCCAGAAAACTAGTTCATTTATGTAACCTATGGTGATTGGCGGGAATTTGCTAGCTTTCATGAACCAATCCTCAACCAAGAAAAGGAACCCAACTCCAGGGAAAACACCCCTTAGAAGGAAAAGTATCTGACCCTGAAATAAAATAAAAATAATATACCTTCTAATCCAGTTGTTGGTTGACAAAACAAATCTATTTAACACTCTCCCAAGCAAACCATTTTTTTATAGGGTGATCTGCAAACATCTTTCCACTACACATGTGAATTCTCCACAGCCGAGTCCCTGCATATTTCCTATCTTCATTTCCTTCCACCATCTTCCTTACCTTCCAGTTACACCCTGCTCTGCGCAATGCTTGATGAGGACTGCTTCACACTTCGTGCCTCTGCCTTTGCAGAGGTGTGGAGGGCTGACTGGATGTCCTCCATACCTCACTCACTCTTCTCTCAACTCACAGCCTAAATATTTTACCCTACTGCAAAGCCATCCATAAGCAGCCTCCACTCTGCCCCATTTTATCACCCCACCCTTTGTCACCATTTAATAAAAACAAATGTTCTTTGCCCTTACTTTGTACGGTGCACAATTCTCATATATTAACTCATTTAATCCACACAATCATCTTCACACTCACTTATGTCTTCTTTTTAGGTAAAGAGACTGAGGCACAGAGGGAATGGATGATTTACCCAAGATCACACCACATGCACATGGCAGAAATGAGGTTTAAACTCAGAAAACAAGCTACTTATCAATTGGCTATGTTGTTTGCTTGGTTCATACTTGACTATCTCACTTCTTATGCTTTATTTCAAATAGTTGTTGACTTATCTGTCTCTGCCTTTAGGTGTGAGTGCCTTGAGGGCAGGATCTGAGCTATATATAGCTCTATCTGTTATGGAGATTAAGATAGAAGCTAGAAAATAAATTATCAGAAAGCAAGCAAAGAAAAGAAAGGCAGGTATCATATAGATTTTGAGGGAGAAAATGAAGGGTCAAAGGAGATAACCTGGGGTGGGGGTGGGGGGCGGGAGATTGGTGTTTTGAGGCTGTGCTGGCATTTTGTTTGTGTCTCTATGTTTTGTTTTGTTTTTAATTTTTCCATCCCACTCCAATCCCTGCCAGTGGAGGAAAGGACATGGTAAATGACAAAACAGAGACCTGAGGAGGAGAGAAGAGCAATGAGAAGCAGGGCTGATTGTTTAAGGATTTAGAAAAGGATCCAGGCCCAGCAATGGACCCAAGAGCCTCCTGGACGGGAGAAAGAAGAGAGGATCCCAAAGCTGGCTGCCCAATGACCCTGCTGATCCTGGACTGTGATGACCACTGGTTTCAAGTAAAGGAAAATTCTGGGAGGGCTCATTTTCATGAACATATTTGCAGAGAATGAACAATGGAGGGGAAGAAGAGTAGGTATTATTTGGATTAAAGGAGGAGGCTGGTGATTCATTTTAGGGAAATTGGGGAAACATCTCACAAAGGATACTTTGAGATGCAGGGCAATGCTGCTTCAGGGCACAGGTGATCAGATGCCACAAAGAACTACAAAGAAGAGCACTTTCCCCCATTGAGTGGAAGATTAAGGTTTGGTCCCCACCCAGCAAGGCAATGTGGTCATGTCGGTCTTGGTAGCATTGGAAATACCCTCATATTTCCCTGCACAAGGAATTTCTAGCAGCAATTGTGGCCTTTCATGAAAGGCTGTTGAAGGGGTATCTGGTAAATGCCCTCACTCTCTCCCCCTTCCTCTCTTGCCCTCCTGTAAGAAAGAATGAGTTATATGATTAATGGGAATGGGAGAGCCTGATGTCAATTGGGCCAACAGTTAATACATAAAAAAAAAAAGAAGAAGAAGAAGAAGACAGCTGGTGCAATCTTTCTCTTGTACTTTTTTTTGTTTGTTTATTTTGAATTGACTGCCTTTACTCAAGGAAGGACGGGGTCATTTTGAACTAATTTTCCTTGTGATAAGCAGACTGAGCATAAATTGCAGCTGATCTATACTCTCTTTGCTTACTACTATCCACCTAAAATTAAAGAGATAATAAAATATTTTTAATCTAGGAATGCTGGATTAAGTCATCCCTTGCAGCCTTTGGTAAAAACTGAGCACTCTAATCTAAATGCTACCGAATTTATGTTACTTCCTACATGACCCCTTGAGTGTGTTCTTGCTATAGATTAGAACTGGAATGGAGATGATCCAAGGCACATGAGAACCTCCCACAGGGAACATCAAGTGCCCATGCCTCACAAAAGACACCTGTCACAATGGTATGAGAATAGCCTTCAAATTGCAGAGAAATATTCACCAGGGTCTTGGACCATGTGGGGAAGTGATGTAAGCAGATTGTGGGGGGTAGATGGACTAGCTGACCAATACATCCATAAGATCATGACTGGTCATCCAAGCATAAATGGGGAAAACTTTGCTGAGAATTATGTGAACAGGCAGGAGCAAATCAAGGAAATGTAGTTTATTACCATGCCACAAATAGCCAAATACTATTTGGACTGGGAAAATCCAGGTTATATTAACGCTGAGAGCAGTTCTCATGGCAGATATTCTGAGGAACTTTTTCCTTCCACATGATATGAAAAAGGAAGTCAACACCATGTAAAGAGATCTGGATGTATTTTGGCAAGAAATAGGATTTTGGAGACAGAAAGATCTGAATTCAAAATAATATCTCTACCATTATGAGCTATGTGATAGAGGGCAGATCACTTAAACTCTTTGTGCTTCTCTCATATTTCTTGGAGAAAATATGACTTATATGATCACTCCCAGCCCAATCTGATCACGTGGGTAAACAACAGAAGGTAAACAACTTAACATTGTCTTTGTAGGAAGTCATAACAAATAAAAATCTAATATACTAGAATATTTAACTTGGTTTTCTTGGAGATGTGTTTATGTTGAATAATGTTGTTGGATCATAGCATAGGCTTCTGGGAAACAGTAGAAAGATTCTGAGAGAATTCTGTTTGAATGTCCATTGGGTTACCTTCAAGGTATAAGACTGCATTTAAGTTAGAAAATGATCTAAAACTCAGTTATCTCATGTGTAATATGGAGAAAATGACAGCCAGATTAAAATCCTGAGTTTGACACTTCAGCCTCATATCACCAACCAATTAGCAACAACTTATGTAACTTGAGCTTTAGTTTCCAATTCTGTATGAAGAAGATTGAAATATCCAAATGCAGTGTCTAGTTACAATGTTTGGTAAAGACAAGAATAAAGATTTTTTCTTTTATGCAAGTGATTTAATCTAGTTTACCCAGTGGGAAACCACTAAAGGCTATCATTGTGTATTCCTTAGTCAAAATTATTAATTGTAATTGCTTTTGTTAATAATACTTACTTATTATAATCAAAGCTCTATTTTTGAATTTATGCCTTAGGGGCAGTTTGCAGAAGCACAATTTATAAATGAATGAAAAACAATTAATAACAACCAGAAGAACAATTAATGATCTTAACAAAATGTTATGCAATCTACAATTGCAGAGATCATGTATAACACACAAAAAAGAACACTTAGTCCCACTTAACATGTGACTTCTCCAATATCAGCCAGAGTATTTCAACAGTGCAATCCCTTGTTGGGCTTAATAAGAGATGCTTCTATTAATCAACTGATGGTCAGATGTAGCTTAGCATAGTTCCTAGAGGTTCCTGGAGGTCTTCATTTCCAAACAGAAGAACTACAATGATACAAAGAATAAAATTCTCCATTATCTCCCTACAGCAGTGGCCAGTAAGGTGGTTTGTGATCTGGCAGCTACCTTTCTTTCATATCAGCTCATGCCATCTTAGTTTGTTACAGCTGCTATAACAAATACAACATGCTAGTTGGCTTAAACAGGAATTTATTGTCTCAGAATTTTAGAAGCTAAAACTCCAAAATCAAGGTATTGACAGGCAAGCTTTCCCAAAAGTTTGTAGCATTCTGGAGGTGGCTTGCAAGTACTCAATCTCTGCCTCTGTCTCATGGCTATCAGTCATTTTAGTCGTCTTTTGTGGCTTCTACTCCACCTGCTCTGTCCTCAGTCATCTGTGTCTCTGTCTATGTTTCTGTCCCTTATAACGACTCCAGTCATGTTAGATTAAGGCCCACCCTTATTCAATTTGGCATCATCTGAACAAATGAGTTCACAATCACAGAACTGGGAGGCAGGACTTGAAAATGTCTTTGTAGGTATGACGACTCAGAGCTATGTACCTCATAAATACATGTCATCATATTTCATAATTTTCTGTGAGTGTGAATGCTTGTAAATAAGAACTTTTGATGAGGTTACTTCATCTAGTTGATCTAGCTGAATCAGAATGGATTTTTAGCATATTACTGAAGACCATATAATGAATGCCACACATAGAGAGAAAACTGAAGGGAACATCCAGAAGCTGAACTTCAACAGAGTCTGGAAGAGAAGGTAGAAGCCAGGAGAGGCTACCATGTGCATTGCCATGTGACAGAAAAGTTATGGACCAAGGATCACCAGCAGCCAGTGCCAGAATGCCACATACACTGGAAGAAAACTTCACCTTGATGACATCTTGATTTTGGACTTCTCCTAGCCATGTAACTGTAAGCCAATAGATCCCTGTTGTTTAAGTCAATCCATTGCATCATATTTGTTTCAGCAGGCAGGAAAGTATAATGGTGGGGACATGATTCAATCTACCCCCTCACCTCACCCCTTAACATCCTATTTTGCTTCAAACCCTAATTCTATTCCTAAACCATGCTTCAATATTTTCTGTCTAGAGTTTTTATTTAGGAATAGCTTTCCCATGGATACTGTTATCCATAGGATATGAGAGACATGGCCAAGTCCTAATCCCTGGTCCTGTGGATGTGAACCCACTTGTCAATAGGATCTGTGAAGATGTTATTAATTAAGGTACAGCCAAACTGAATCAGGGTAGGCCTTAATCTGATATGGCAGAAGTAGACAAAATCTGCACACAGTGAGGAAGAGACAGAGGGAATAGAGATAGCCACATGATAGAGACTGAGTTTTGAATTGTCAGCAAGACATTGTCAAATCCTAAAGACTTCAGAGGAAGCCTGATCTTGCTGACACCTTAATTCTTGACTTCTAGCTTTCAAAAATTTGAGACTGTAAATTCCTGTTGTTTATGTCAAGTAGTCTGTGGTACTTTGCTACAGCATTTCTGGCAAACTGAGGCAGATGCTTTCTAATAGTATTCAAATCTTAGTTGTGTCTTGCTTTCTTTGACCCAACATCGAAGCTTAGTTTAGACAGGGAATGTATACGTGTTCTACCTGTATTTGTGGACTTCATTGTTTTGTTTGTCTTGGCCAGGTTACCATTCAGAGACCTAGCCCTGTTTCACATTAGTGAGCTTTCAGTATGCCCACAGTCAGCCTCACTCATCTCCATACAAGTGTCTAGATTTCTTATCACCTGGTTCCACCCGTCTGATTGGGATTTCCATCCAAAAGAAGATTAACTCTTAGAATAGCCAAAATTTCCCATCTCTAAGGACATACTAAAACATTCATGGAAGTGTAAATCAATGGGGAACAACTCTCCAATGCACCTTCTTTCTGCGTTTGCTAGGACCAATTTGATGAAGAGTAAATAAGTGGGAGTGAGCCCTTAAGAGGCATGTTCCTGAATACTTGATCATCATTGAATCACCTTGCCAACTGAATTTTTCCAGCTGCTGTAGGGTTTGATTTGCCCAAAGGGCTGTGCAAGGGGGAATCTGGCCAATGACGGTACCCATTCTTCCTTCCCGCAAATGAAAGCAACCCTTTCCCCAGGTACTACTCTCCTTCCCAAAATAAATTGTGAATAAAAATGTTTGAAAAAATCATTTTAGAGGGGCACTAAGTACTAGCTTGTTCCAAGTCCAATCCTGCCTCCACTTCTTCCATTTGTATTGCTAAGCTCTGGTACATTGCTTAAAAAATCACTACAATTGATCCAAACCACATAAACTCCATCCTTTACTTTGAAACTAAGCCAGCATAGCTAGATCTATTTCTCATTCCTTCTTCCTTTGAACTATTGTTACCTATTCCAGTGGGTAGATTTAGAAGTAGAACCTTGTTCTTTCCCAACTCTCCACAAAACCTGTCATGCTATGTGTGCAAGGCCAAGTTTCCCCAGAAAACCACTGTTGACTAATCTTAAATAAATAGAAGGCATAGGTACTAATACACAAAAGAAATGTGAGCCAACAAAAAAATAAATACAATTTCAGTAATCTACTTATAATCTTTTAATTTGTTCCAAAAGAAATTATTATAAAACTACTGGTTGAGCATACTAAAACAGGAATTTGGAGAGGTGGGAAAACACAGGAATGACACTCTGAAAGCATGTTTTTAAAAAGCACATGACCAATGAAAGAGCATTGTATTGAATGGAGTAAACTGGTCTAGAACTTAAAATCTCTCTCCACAAACTCCTGGGCAACCTTGGATGATTTCCTTAACTTTTATAAACCTCAGTGTTGTTTTTTGTCAACAAATACCATAAAAATAACACCACAGCAAAGATGGCATATGAAAAGCCATGGTACGCTCTCTAGCATGTAGAAGGCTCAATAGCCTTTTTCAGTAAATCTTTTTACAAATAATGAAAACAACACAAGTAGATAAAGTGGGAAAAGTGAAATTAGGGCCACAAAAGCATTCAAGATTAAACCATTACTCAAAGAAGTGAGGGAATCTCAGGAGAACAGTACTCAGAATATGTGGGCATGTTCAGTACCAGGTTCTTAAATGTTTGGAACCTGTCCTACAGAGAAGCTATCTTCAGACAAGTACCAATCCAACTGTGAAGACGAGCAAACTAAAACGGAATCAGAAAGTCTGTATTTTAGTTCTATTTATCCCTTTACTCAGCAAATATTTGCTGATTACTTATTACATTCCAGAGAATATACAAATTGAAGAATACCAAGTTAAATAAGGCAGATTCTTTTTTTGAGAAGCTTACCACTCAATAGCCTTTCTGTTTTTCTACCTATAAATGAGGATGATCATAGAATGTATCGCGGGGATGTAAAACTGTAAGGAAAAATTGAATAACTGAAACTCTAAGAATTTCTCACAAAATATCTCCCCCCTAACTGTGGGCCTGAGCACTTGAGACCTCATTTATTATTTACTTTAGACAGCAAAAAGGAATCTCACTTATGTAGATTTGCACCAAAAGTATTGTGAGTCACACACTATTGCAAAATGATGCTATTGACCAACTAATACCAAATCTCAAATGCATACGCAATAATCAAGGGTTTCTCACTCACACATCTGTGGATGAGGTGGGGTTCAGATTATCTAAGCTAAGGGTGCACTTGACTCTTGTTGTGGTTTGGACCACTCATTACTCTAGGTCTGTTCTCACGAGAAAGTCAGGAGCACACGATGGCATGTACAACTATACAATGCATTTCAAGCCTCAGCCACCATATCTGCCAACATCCAAACATTTAGAAAACCCTTACTTGCCCAGATCAAGCCACAGTGCAGGGAAGAATATTATACCCACTATAACGCCATGGCAGGGATGTGGATGTGCAGCATTAATCTAGGGAACTGAAGAATTAGGATCAATAATTCAATGTACCATAGGTTGCATTTCATTTCAAGGGGTCATTCAATAGTTATAATACTTGTGTTCAATAGTTATAATACTTGTGATGATTTTAAGTACATTTAAAAACTAAATTTAAGTGATAATACATTGAACGTTGTAAATCCTAGGTGCTTCTAATTTTCTTATGCATAAATACAGTACGCTTTGTTTTCTTTTAGCTTGGATAATATAATTTGCACTTTTTTATTGTTTGTTTTTTAATCTTTCTGTATTGAGTATTCCAAAACTGGTACCCATTTGCCAGGTCTAGATCTGTCACTGATGAACTCTGAGACCATCAGCAAACAATTTCAAATTCTTTTGATCTTATTCTCCTCTTCTGTAAAATGAGGGTTTATAACAGACAATTAAATTTCCTTCCATCATGACAATTGCAGAGTGTATGTTTACTGCCATGGAAATGGGCCAATAATCCTTGTCTCATCTTTCTTTTCAACAAACCAATTATTGTAGAATCTTGTTAAGAGTTTCCAGCACCAAAAGAAAAAAAAACAAAAGAAAAGAAACATCACCCAAAGTTGGGATTTTGCTTAATGCCACAGACAGTATTTAAATACTGTCTGTGCTTCTTGGACTGGTCCAGAGTTTAGGGAGCCCCACCTCCATTTGTGGCTATGCATATAAAAAATGAAAGACATCTGATTATTAGATAAATGTTACCCCTCATAACAAGTTTCAGATGCAATGGACAGGAATTTGAAGAGGTGGAACGAATATACAAAACGTGTTTATTTACGTTGCTCACGTTTGTATGGAGATTCAAAGTATGTTTTGTAAATGTGATCATTTTTGTCTTTCTGAAATTGGCACAAATTGCATGTGTTTATTTGGGATGCTAATGGTATCACATATGCTTCTGACAGTGACATATCAGGAAACTGTTTTTATGTAGCCTTGCATGGACTCCTGACACACCCCAGCTGAGCTCTGATTCAAGCTGAAGCCCCAAGTAACTATAAACCAAACAATTATCTTCTCTTTTTTCAGAAGTCCTATGTTTACTTCCTAATGACCCACAGTCTTTAAAACCCATACATGGCAGGACAGCAAAAACTTTCTCTTTTTTAATGCCTCAGGCCCCAACAGGGCAAGGAACATTCTGGGAGACTAGTTGTGGGTGACTAAAATGCAATTTAAAACATCAGCAGCTTTTGATCAGGGCAGCTTGCTTACTCTTAATTGTTTCCAGTGTGCTTGTTTGAAAATTTGTTAGATTGCACATCACAGGCAATGAGAATTGATGGCCGAATTCACTACCTTAATTCTTGGCTCAGAAAACAGCTGTGCTTATTACAGTTTACACTTAGAAAGCTGAGCTTTTGGCCAAGCAACATAGAGGTGATTTCAGTGGCTGTCTCTTTTCACCCATACTCTGAACAACATGGAATGAACTGAGGCATCATTCAGGAAAGTGTAAGGTAATTGGTTGCTGGCTATTTTTCTCTTGCTGCACTAAATTTAGTCAAAGCTTCCACAACCCCCCCACCCCCACCCCACAACCTCTTCTTTATGAATTAGTGGATTCGATTTTTTTTTTTTTGTCCTGGAAAGTTTCCCCTTTACTTAGGGATCTGCACCTCAGCACGTTTCTTACCCTCATAACCTCCTTGGGTGACTGACTTCTCAGATTCGACAGATTTGACCATGACTTTAGCATAGATAATGTTTAAAGTTTCATCTCTAGCCTCAAGCTTGTTTTGTTTTGTTTTGTTTTTAATCAGATTTACACTTTTGACTACCAACTAGACAGCTTTGACCAGAGAGAGGTTGCAAATTTACTATAAATTCAATGTACTAGTGACAGTTGATTGCCTTTACCCCCTCATCTACCTCACACCCAATCATATTTCCGTTTGTTTTTTTCCACCATGTTATCATTCTAACAACAGTCAAAATGTAGAAATCATGTTCAACTGCTTCCTGTCCCCTGCCTCCTATATTCAATCTGTCATTCAGCCCCATTTGTTCTGCCCTCCCACTCGTGCATTTTCTCTATAGTTATCTTACCTTTCTGATCACAATACCCTGGAACTGAGAGCCCTAACAGAACTTCTAAACTTGCCCATTGCCGACTTATCCTGTATTTTAACATGAAACTTAACTTCCTCAGCCCACTTGATTATTCCACTTCCAGTTAAAGTTAGTCAATGCTATCTGTCACCCAAAGGTAAAGTCCCTGGATTCCTAAACATGACTTAAAAGACCTCCACTTGCTGGGCTTGGGTTGTATCTCTCATCTTGCTTTATGCCACTCTGCTTCAGCATGTGAGGTCCAGTGATAAACTATTTTCACAGTACATGGCACTCAGCACCCACCTTTGCTAAGATGCCCTTTTCCTTTAAGTCTTTACCTACTTCTTCAAAAACTCTACTCCAGTGTGATAATTGCTGTGAATGCTCAAAACATCATGAGTAAAGGCAAGTGTGTCCTGTTCTGTGCATTGTCATTACCTAAGGGAAGCATATACTGCTGTTCAGGTGGCTGGTTTGCCCCAGGCTATCTCTGTTTTAGCATTGAAATTCTTACACCAAGAAACCCCTCAATCCTGGGCCAACTAGGACCTCCTTGTTACAGTATGTCTTCATTGTTTGCATGTCTATGTCATCTGTAGGGTCTTAAGTTATTTAAAGACAGCAAAAGGTATTACTTATCTTTGTAGCCTAAAACTTAGTACAGTCCTACAAAATAACTAATTGAATGCTAATCATAATGATGTTTTGCTCTTTTCCATTTAATCCTCACAAACTTTGAAGGCCAACAATATTACCTCCAATTATTTATAAATGAAGATAATGCATCCAGGAGAAACTCTGTGGTCTGTCCACAGTTATACAAGCAGACTACAAACACATATGTTTACTGATAACTAAACTATGCTTACTGCTTCACAAAAACTTGATAGATCATTGGCAGGGCTAGTATGTGATGTGTTAGATTGGGTATTTTTCTATAATCAAACTGGTTGTAGGAGGAGAATGATTAAACTTAGATAAGAAGTTAGTGATCAGTCTTTCAATTAATTAAATTTTGAAATAGTTATTTGTCTACATTAGACATCTTCAAACAAGACTGACTTTGTAGATATAACTAGTCCAACCCAAACAGAAAGTGAAAATAAATGCTATTTCATGAGAACAAAATTAGATCATTTAGAAAATGAAACCACTGAGATTTGCCAGTTAACATATTTATGAGCCATGGTCGCATATCTATAGATTTTGCAAAAGGTTCTTATCAGGGATTATTTTCCTCCCTTCCCAAGGGACACTTGGTGATGTCTGGAGATATTTTTGGTTTTCACAATGGGGGAGGGACTGCCACTGGCATCTAGTAGTTAAAGGCCAGGGAATGGTGACAAATGATTGACAAATGGCGACAGTGACAAATGACTGCACTACTGCATGGCAAATTCTTTTTTTGTTCCCCTTTCAATCTATGGGAATCATCCCCATCAACTTTCTAACAGTGAATAGTGAATGAAATAGGGCACAGATAACTCATTCTGAAAAACCAAAGTCCAGCTAAATATGCTTTTAATGGTGATGGTAAATTTGATGTATATATTCAGTTCTTCAAATAATTATGCTTATTTTGTCTTGTTCTGATAATGAAAGTAAGTTAAGCTCACTGCAGATATCATTACTCACCATAAGAATTCTCTTTATTTAAAAATTTTTTTTAAGAAATCCAATCCATTGAGAAGAATGACCTAGCATTTTCATCTGTTTACATTACTTTGGACCTTGCAAAGTTTCAAGTATTTTAATTATACTTTAAAATGTTTTCTGAATCATGCTGTCTTTATTCAATATTCATTTGACTATCACACGAATTCCACAATATGAAGAGACCCTAGTTTATTTAATCAGTCTCCTGAACTTGGGCATTTGGAATTTTTCCCTTATGTTTTGCCATAATAAATAACACCGTGGTGAACATTCCTGTACATAAATATCTAGCCCCTTCTCTGATTATTTACATAGGACAAATTCCATGGACTAAAATGTTGGGGTCAAAATGAAGCCATTTAAGGTTTAGAATTTCAGTGATATAATCCATAAAATAGAAATAATAAACTATAGTCCCTCCCTAGTCCATAGTATAAAAGGGTCATGGAACAGCGATTTATTAACATAAACCATAGACTAGGTACCCAACTGTGAAGTTATCTCTACATGTGCAAATATAGGTGGGGGGCAAAAATTACACAAAGGGCCTGTTGCAGAAATAAACCTGTTCATGTTTATTTTTGCTCTGGTTCAAAAGCTGAGTCTTATAAGACCTTCTTCTAGACAGAATGTGGCAGAATGATCAGAAGAGAGCTATATATGTAATTTTTTCTTTCCGAAGAAGTGTAACAAAAGAAGACTGCAATTCCAGCTTATACTTACTATAACATTTATATACCATTCAATATTCATTTACTGAAAATTTTAGTATTCCCAAACTCTCTGTTAAACTCTTCACATTCTCTATTTTACATTTTCTTCCTGATCCTTATTACAATCCCAAAGTAGGTATTATCTCCACTTCACAGATAAGGACTCGGAGGATCTTGGGATATTAACTAAATTGGCCATGTAAACAGATTAGTAAGTGGAGAAGTTAATATCTAAATCTGCATCTTTATGGCCCTTAAGTAATTGCTCTCAAACCTAACACTGATTTTCCTGTTTACAGTGTTCAAAGTTATGCATATGAGTGCCTATTAAATGCAATCATACAGATGCATAGAGTTAATACCTTCTTTCTCTCTATTTAACATGATCTTAAACCTGAATACCCATCTCTGTAACTCATCAAGTTAAACTTAAGCCTTCTCTGTACATATGTGACAGCAGATTTCACCTAACCTTGCTTACAGTGAAATAAAAGTCCCAAGGAAATTATCTGAATTCCCATTTACTAGACTTTTTCACTAATTTTGAAGCAACAATATTGGAGAAGGACTTAGAATGGTAGTCCTTTTAGTCTGCAGTCAAGAAACATGGGCTATCCTTCACAGGACCCCTCTTCTGTAAGAAGACTTGCATAATAACTTGGGATTATATATATGGAGAGTAAGAAAACACCATTCTGAGAAGACTTCACGTACAGTTTTTTTTTTATAGGCTGCCAAATGCAGAGAAACTGTGCAATCACAGGTTCTGAGTTTTGTTTGTTATTTTGAAATTGGTTACACACAACAATTTCCTACCATTTGAATACATCCTTCAAAGTCTTTCACCTGGTAAAATATGCAAGTACTATGCACTCTCTTTTTTGTTCTTCTATTATTTCTTTTTTTCAATCCAGTATAGAGTTGTATTTCCCAGTTCCCTACCTCCCACTTATCCTTCCTTTTACCAAATGGGGGTGAGCATGGGCTGCCTTTCTCTTTCTAATTGAGTTTTCCAGGTACTCACTCAAGACCATACTCAAGTAAGACTTTGTGAATATGTTTTCTGTATTCGTCCTCTGACTTAACATGGACACTATCTCTTTCTGTAAATATTTTTCACACAACCTAATTTAACAAATCTTAGGTTTATTCTCCTCACATCTGTGAATTCTGAAATTCTTTCTTAAATTATTCCCTTTCTCTATTCCTTTGCCTCATTATTCCTGCTAATGGACATCTGGGGCTTCAAAATTATTGCTTTATGAATATCATAATTTACCCTATTATAGATTAATTATGTGTGATTTACAATGCTATATCTAAAACTCATTGGATTCCTTTATTCTCCAGTAACATTGTATCTGTGAATATAAACATATCTATGTTATCATCCTCCTAAATCCTTATAATAGATATTCAGATTATAAATATTCAGTTCTACTTAATATTTCCTTAGTGCCTAACGTATACCAGGATAATTACAAGACATTGACAATTTAATGATGCATAAGACTAAAATCATATCCAGTGAAGGAAAATGAATTGCCCAGGTCATCAACAGCTAGGTCACTGTAGATTCAAATGTTCAGAAATATCCACCGCAATCACCTTTATGTCCATATACATATGCTACCTCTTTCTCTATCGTACATTTTTCATCAGTGAATTCTTTGTAAACCAGGTTCAAACATCACCACTGCATCATTGGCCCTGAGAGGGATTATGGGAAGATAGTGGAGAAGTTAGCTCCAGGACTTAGTCCTTCTACCAGAACAACTATACCAGCAGGAACTGTCTGAAGCAACTATTGTGAAACTCTGGAGGCCAGAAGAATACTGTGCAGCATCCAAGGAAGCATGGTAGGAAGAGGATGCTATACTATGGTAAAGAACAATAGCAGCTACCAGCACCCATCCCCCACTCACAGAAAGTGGCCATGGGGTCTAGTCCATGGCTATCTCACTAGTGAAAGAAAAGGACATAAAAAAAAAAACCTCTTCACCAAGATGAGGGCATGGCAGATCACTGAGCATGGCATTTGATTAGTGACTTTGGATCTGGGCAGGCACCCATTGATTCAACTGGCACCAAGAAAGGCTCTGGTGGAAGAAACTTAAAGATACTAGACATCTTCAGGCTGCAGGGCAAGATTGGTTGAGGGGTGCTGTATTTGCTGGGAAGACCAAGAAAGCTCTGTTTTGCGGAACCATGTAAGGTCTTTGGCACTCTTTCTGATTCCCTCACCTGAGCATTTTGGAATGTATTTGTGTCTCCTTTAAGGGTCCCATGTCCTTGACTTGGGACTCAATTTTCTGGGATTCCCCTCCTCCCAGATTTTTCCTCCAGGCAAAAACACTTGAGATATTGAAAGTTGTGTAAGTAACTATAGAGGTGGGCACTCTGGGACAAAATCTTGCCAACGTCAAACCTTGGGAGAAAGAGGTCTGTCTTCTTGGAAACAGTGGGTACAATCAAACTCCTGTAAAAAAGGGAACACAAAAACAACTACAAACCAAAATCCTATGACAGTACAAAAGCCTGAAAAGATAAGGAAAACCCTGCATGCATTTGTCTTGGGCAGATGTTCCTGATAGGATAGCAGAAGCTCATTGTTTTATCACCAGCTGGTTAGAAAATAAAGAAACAGATATCCCAGAGAATAAAGCCCATAGTTAATGTTTAAAATATTAAAATCCAACAAAAAGTACAAAGAAACAAAGAAACAGGATATGATGGTCCATCCAAAGGAACAGGATAAAAGATCAAATAGCATCAATGAAGAGCACCAGAATATGGACATACCAGGAAAGGACTTTAGAAAATGATCATAAAAATGCTCAAGTAGATGAAGAAAAATAAAGAGAAAGAACTAATAAATACAGCAAAACAATAAGTGAGCAATCTGAGAGTCTTAGTAAAGAGGGAGAAATTTTTAAATATTAATTAATATTTAAAAATTTTTAAAGATTAAATAAAATATTTAATTTTTAAACATTAAATAAATTTTTAAATATTAATATTAAACTCACCAGTCAAAAGGCAGAGATTGACAGAACGGATACAAAACCATGACCCAACTATATGCTGTCTGCAAGAAAACCACCTTGAATTCAAAGATACAAGTAGGTTGAAATGAAAGGATAGAAAAAATATACTGTGCATGTAGTAACCAAAAGAGAGCTGAGGTAACTATACCAACATTGAATAAAACAGACAGTGCAAAAATAGATTTGAAGGATGAAAGCAGGCATTATATACTGATAAAGAGGACAATTCATCAGGAAGATATACTAATTGTACACAAATATGTACCTAGCAGCAGAGCCCCAAAATATATCAAGCAAATAAAACAGATTTAAGGGGAGAAATTGATCATTCTACATAAATAATAGGAGACTTTAACACTCTACCCTCAATAACAGAACATCTAAACAGAAGATCAATAAGAAGTATATGATACACTAAACCAACTAGTTCTAACAGATATATATAGGACACTTCACCCAACAACAACTGAATACTCATTTTTCTCTATTGCACATAGATCATTCTCTAGGATAGGCCATATGTTAAATAACAAAGCAAGTTTCAATAAATTAAAAAATATTGAAATCATGCTATGTATATTTGCCAACCACAATGGAAAGAAACCAGAAATCAGTAACAGAGGGGAAAAAATGGAAAATTCAAAAATATGTGAAAAATAAACAACATACTCTTAAACAACCCATAGGTTAAAGAGGAAATCACAAGCAAAATTAGGAAATATCTTGAGGCTAATGAAATTGAAATACCACATAGTAGGACTGTATGGCATGCAGCAAAGGCAGTATTGAGGGGGAAATTTATAGCTCTAAATGTTTATATTTTTTAAAAAATGAAGACTAAATCAGAGGTCTAATCTCAGAATTGGAAGAAATAGAAAAAGAAAATAAAGTAAACACCAAATGGGCAGAAGAAAAGAAATAACAATGATTACAGCAGAGATAAATGAAATAGAAATAAAAACAATAGAGAGAAAAAACAAAACAAAAATTTGGTTCTTTGAAAAGATCAATAAAATTGACAAACCTTTAGTGAGACTGATGGAGAAAAAGAGAGATTCTCATTTTAACAAAAAATCAGAATTGAAAAGGGGGACATTACTACAGACCCTCCTCAAATAAAAGAGCTACAAGAGGATAATTTGAACAACTATATACCAATAAATAAGATAACCTACACAAAATGGACAAATTCTTAGAAACACACAAACTATATTGACTCAAGAAGAAATAGGAGATCTCAACAAACCCCTTACTAATAAAGAGATTGAATCAGTAATCAAAACCCTCCCAACAAAGAAAAGCCCAGGATCACATGGCTTCACAGGGGAATTCTCCCAAACATTTCAAGAAGATTTAACTCCATTCTGCTGAAACTCTTCCAAAAAATTAATGATAAGGGAACACTGTCTAACTCATTTGTTTTAGTTTGCTAAATGCTGCTGGAATGCAATATACCAGAAATGGAATGGTTTTTTTAAAAGGAAATTTATTAAGTTACACATTTACAATTATAAGGCCCTAAAAATGTCCAAACTAAGGCATTCAGATAAAAATATCTTGACTCAAGTAAAGCTGATGTCTGTCACATGGGAAGGCAAGTGACTGGCATCTGCTGGTCCTTTTTCCCAGTTCCGTTGCTTTTCCAGATTCTCATGCCAGTAGTTTCCTTTCTAAGTGTCTGAGGGCTTTCTCTTAGCTTCTTTGGGACACAGCTCTTGGTTATGGCTTGCTTAGTATCTCATGGGAAGGCACATGATAACATCTGCTGGGCATCCATGTCTATGTGTCTCTTTGTCAGCACTCTGAGCATCTCCTTTGGCACGCCAGGCATTTCCAAATGCTGTATCTGTCACTTCAGAAACATCTCCAAAATATTTCTCCATTTAAAGGACTCCAGGAAATGAATTAAGACCCACCTTAAATGGGCAGAGTCACATCTCCATCTAATCAAAAGTTCATACCCATAATTGGATGTACCACATTTCCGTGGAAGTATCTAATCAAAAGGCTACACCCACAGTTGGGTGTGTCAAATCTCCATTGAAACAATCCAAAGTTTCCACCCCAAAGTACTGAATAAAGACTAAAAGAAACATGGCTACCACAACAAGATTGGATCAGGAAAAAGGACATGGCTTTTCTGGGGTACATAATACCTTCAAACTGGCACATCATATGAGGCCATCATCATCTTCATACCAAAGCCAGATAAAGATATCACAAGAAAACTACAGACCAATTTCTCTTATGACTTTAGATACAACCATCTTCAATAAAATACTATTAAACCAAATCTCATAGCAATAGCACATTAAAAGAATGATACATCATGATCAAGTGGGATTTATCCATGGTATGCAAGGGTGATTAAGGCCTAAAATGTACATGGTTCCCAATGGGAAAGATGGAAATACTTTGATTATGGATGCGCTAATGGTAGCATAACATTGTGTATGTAATTAAAAGCATGGACATATATATTTGAATCTTATTAAAATTGGAAATGTTAGATTGTATATTCAGTAACAGAATAAAAATTTTAAAAACAAAATCCATTTATCTACATTATACAGTGAGCCCTAAGTTAAAACATGGAGTGTGGATAGTAGTACAATTATAAAAATATGCTATTATCAATTCTAACAAATGTTCCACATCAATGCAAGGTTTTAATAATTGGGTGGTATATGAAAATCCTTTATTTTATGTCTAATTGTTCTTTAAATCCACAACTTCTCTAATAAAGGGACAGAAAACACTAAACAACAAAAATCATCTCTGTCTTCCTCTCCCACTATCCCTTGCCTCAGAAAGAAGTGTTCATACTTAGTATTTCACCCTAGTAGAACAGTCATCCCATTATGTTAGAAATGTCTGGTCTCTATCGGTCTTTCTTATTGATTCTTATCTTGTTCATCTTGTTACCCATCTTATTTGACAGAATGTGAAACATATAGTGGTCATCTAATAGACATTTGCTTGTATTAAATACCAGGTATACAGTGCTCTGAATTTGAAAGTTTCTAAGAAGAAGTTACGGTCTCTGCCTTTGGATTTAGTACAAAGTTTTTATGACAAAAAAAAAAACATAAATAAAACATACTTTAACTGTTTGAGTTTATATATATATCTAACTATTCAGTCAATGCAGTTAAACTGACTGTGCTGCTTGAAAACTCATAAGTGCTGTTTGAAAACACTTTTCTCTTACTTTCAACTTTAGCAATCTATGGCAGCTTTGGCAAGTAAGGCCATGAAGTTACACATCCTGTGGTAGAAACTAATAGTGTGATCTTAGGCAAGGTAAATGTCTGGCTTCAGTTTCTTGAAAACAGAACTAATATTTCTCACTCACTGGGATTTTGATTTTCTGCTTTAAAAGAATAATTTTAAAATCAGTTGCCATCCTACTCATGGAAGGCAGGATAATGGTCCTTCAGAGATGTACACATCTTACTCCCTAGGACATATGAACATGTTACTTTACGTGGCAAAAGGGACTTTGCAGATATGATTAATGACCTCAAAGATGAAGAGATTATTCTGGATTATCCAGAGACATCCAATCCAATTACATGTGTCCTTAAAAACAGAGAACCTTTCCTAGAAGCGATAAAGAATGAAACAGAATATGATGATGGAAAAACTGTCAGAGAAATGCAACACTGCCAGTTTTGAAGATCAGATAAGGTAAAGGTGGTCATGATACAAGGAATTTGAGTGACCTTTTGAACCTGAAAAAAAAAAAAAAGAAGACAAGGAAACAGATTCTTCCCTAGAGCCTCCAGAAAGTAATACACTCTTTCCAATGTCTTGGTTTTAGTCTAGTGAGATCAGTGTTAGACTTTTGATCTAAAGAATTGTAAGATAACTTGTGTTATTTGAAGATATTAATTTGTGGTGATTTGTTACAGAAGCAAAAGAAAACTAATTCAGAATAAATTTAAAGGTAGCATACATCCTAGTCATTCAATAACTGTAACTTGAAACACTACTCTTTATTCTTCAAATCTCAATCATTTTTCAAGGGATGCCATGCTTTGCTAGAAGGTTTATAGAAATGATAAGACTTAAGACCATGCTCCTCTACTTTCTGCTGTGGTGGAGTTATGTATATAAATGTTTATCATGACCTTATTTAAATGCTATTCCATCTTATGGAATCTCTAATGAAAACAATGATGGCAGGCACTTGAAGTTCATAAAAAGTTCATGAACTGCACTTTTTTTTTTTTTGTCTATGCTTACTGTTTTAGTTTATTAATCCTGTGGAAATGCAATATAACATAAATGGGTTGGCTTTTAAAAAGTGAATTTATTAAGTTACAAATTACAGTTCTAAGGCCATAAAAATGTCCAACTAAGGCATCCAGAGAAAGATATCTTGACTCAGGAAAGGCATGTGGTTGGTGTCTGCTGGTCTTTCAGCTACTGGTTTCAGACAGTTTTCCCAGGGACGTTCTCTTTCCGCATCTCCAAAGCTCTCTGTCTGAGTTGGCTCTGAGCTTTTTCAGAAATGGTTCCCTCTTAAAGGACTCCAGTAAGTGGATTAAGACCCACCTTGAATAGGCAGAGATGCTTTTAGACATTCTAAAAGATTTGAAGAGTTTGTCAGCATCAAAAGCCAAGGAGAAATAAGACTGCTTCTGAATTGCAGATAATTGAATTTGAAAAACTGGATTATGCATGAAAATATAGAAGTAAGTTATAAGGCTAAAGACAGATCATAAGAATCCAGGTTTCCAAAACCTAGCTCCAACACTATAAATATGAAAGATGCTTATAGGTAGCAATAATAAATACTGTTTTAGTCAAGTAAATTTCACTGGATTAAACAAAGTAAGTAGGTTTGTTGGCACACAACTACTTTTAGACTGTGCATTAAGTTTTTCAAGTAAGGAAAATTATTTTTGTAATAGTTATCTATTTCTCCATAACCTCTAATCCAAAACAATGGCTTCAAACATTAAGCTAGTGAAGGGGGACTGGGTTCACCTGCATGGCTTGGCTTCTATATATTTTGTTAGTTTGTTTTTTTTTATTCCTTCATACAATGGTGGAAGTATTCTAAGAAGGCAAAAGTGGAAATCGTTAAGCTTCTTGGGGTTCAGACTCAGATGTGACACAGCATCACTTCTTTCAAATTGCATTGGTCAGACCAACTCACAAGCCCAAACTCAAGAGGATGGAGAAATTGACTCCACCTCTTGATGAGAGGAGTGTCAACATCAATTATAAAGGGATATTCATACAAGGATGGAAGGAATTTGTGGCCATATTTTGCCATCTAACACAATACACAGAGTTCCCAAACTAAAATAATCATGGAATACTTTTATTTGATGTACATGGATACCACCTTTTAACTTATAGCTTGGTAATGCTGATGTAAGGCTTTAAATTATAAATTAAATATCTTTAATGGTTGGAGACCACTGGAGTTTTTAATTAACAACTTAATTTTAAATAAAATATGTTTTATAGCCTATAGTTTTCTGTTTGAAAATGATACACAGTGAGTATTTAAGGAAGGGATACAAAGAAGAAATTATTTAAGAGATTGTTCAGCAGCTCAAATAAATAAAAAGAGATCTTAATTCAAGTTAAATGACAATAGAATAAGAAAGAAGAGGAGAATGGCATTATACATTGCAGAGATGTAATCTGTATAATCTGACCACTTATAGTGGATATCTAGAGGAGTGTAGTGATTAATAAGTACAGAGATAAAGTCAAAGTTTTCCCCAAGGATTTGATGAACAGGACAATGATGGAAATATGTACAAAACATGGTAATTAAGAAATGTGGATTCCAGATAGCTCTTGAGTGAGATGGCTCACTGCAGCCAAAGCAATCCTTGGAGAGGCAATGCTAAAAAGTTGTCTGTTGTTAGTACCTCCAACAACTAGGGCAACAAGTCTTTCATTGAAGGACATCTGGGTGGCAATTCCCAGTGTCCATCAGAGTAACTATAAAATTTGTCATACAACCCAGGGCTTTTTAAAAATTAATACTATTAATAATTGTGCTGGGCAACAAGTCTACATTAGATAGGCCCTGATACCTCTGGTCTCCAATTCCTTTCTTATAGTGGAAGGGTGAGTACCTTTCTGTAATTATTTGAATCATATAATTTCATTTGATATCAACTCAATACTTTCAGGTGTTCAGACTTCAAAACATCAAGTTATCCTTAACTCTCCTCTTTATATCATACCTTACATTCAATTCTTTAATATCTTTTTGGCTTTACTTTCAAATGGCATCCAGAACCCAACCAGTTCTCACCATGTCCATTACTACTTGAAGCTACCATCCTCTTTCTCATGAGTTACTACAAAAGCTTCCTCATATGTCTTCCTGGCATTCCTTTTCTTGATGGACTATTTTGAAAGATCATGCATATATTTTCGCTCTTCTGTTCACAACCCTGCAATGAGTGGCTCTCTATTTCACTTCACATGGAATCTGCTCAATGTTTTTCCAATAGTATACAAGTTCATACATGATCTATTCCTTAGGATGCTCTTTTGATCTCATTACCTACCACTCTCCACTTTTCTCTCCAGACACAGAGGCCTCTTGCTATTTCTCAAATATTCTAGGAACAGTTTTGCCCTAAAGAATTTGCTCTAAACCTCACCACACCCTTGAATACTCTTCTACAGATATTTGTTTGCTTAACTCCTTCACATCCTGTAAATTTTAGCTTCTTAATGTAGCCCATGCTAGCTACTCTATTAAACTTTGAAACTTGCACCTCTGTACAGTCTACTTTTTTCCCCATTACACTTGTCCCCTTCTAAAATAAAATATAACTTTCTTCTTTACAGTTGTTAATTTTTTATTTTGTCCCTTCCCATTGTAAAAATCTCCATGAAAGCAGGGCATTTGTCTTTTTCTTCACTGATGTGTTCCAAGCACAAAGAATATGCCTGGTTTGTAAGACACATTCGATAAATAATTGTTGACTCAACATATTTTTATTGTATTTTCTGATCTGGGAAGAAGCCATATTGCATTCTGAAGTCAGAATTTTCATTGAAGCTCTTCAAACTATGGAATTTAGTGTCAATTCTTGAATCTGACTTTTAAGGCTCACCACCATTTGTCACACTCTTAGGAAATTTGTGTTTTGTCTCAAAACCTACGTTTTCTCATTTGAAACAAATAGCTAGTGACAATATCCAAGAATTATGGGAAACATCCATCAACAAAATATGAAGTACTAAATACAAGGCCTTGAACATAGTAAATGTTCAAGAAATGGTAAGATTTATTTTCATTAAATGTATTATTACTATTCATTGCCTTAAATTCCACTCTACCATCTCAGGCAGATTATCTAGCTGTCTGTTAAATCAGAGTAACTGCTTGATTCACAAAACAGCCTATATTTTCTTACTGCTTGGGGCCTCACTTATCCTGTTCCTCTCCATCAAATACTCTCCTTTTCTCATCTGTGCATGTTCAAACTATCCATTATTTAATTTTCACCTCAGAAATCAATATCTTTATAAAGTCTTCAGTGATTTCCCAGATGTCCCTAAAACCAGAAGGGACACCTCCTTTCCCTGTTTTCCCACACTTATTGCCTACAATCTGGGGCCCTAGGACATATGCTTTTCTCTCCTTGGAAATGTTAAATCTCTTGAAGGTAGAAATCTAATAAATGCAGCTCTGTATTCTGGTGGAGGTTTTGTGAAAATGTACCTTTACTCAACTAATAATGACAAGAACTGACTCTAGTCTTTATATGAAGCTCAGTTCCCCTGTATTTGCTTAAATCATAAATCCAAAAGAAAAAATTAATGACTTCAGAAGCTATATAAAATTATACATTATTAGTTTAATAGAAGTAGGAACGGAAGAAAGACTTGAGGTTAAAAGCACAAAATCCTTAATGTTATGAAGAGTGAGCATATTATTAGTAGATAATTCAGGTTTTTATAATTTTGCAGGGATGTCTAAAGATCTGCATATAGTTAGCTTAAACACACATACGCTGCAACGAAATGAGAATTAACTGTTTTTATCAAAAACAGTTTTCCTAAAGGAGATGCACACAATATACTTCATCCTTTAAATCCATTGGGTTAATTAAAATAAAATCGTTGAGATGACATTGATCAAAACAAAGCAGGCTCAGGAATAGAATAAAATAAATGAAGATACTAAAGACCAGGGCAGCATTAGACATGGAAAAGAGGAAGTTACACTTGAAACCAGAGTCCTGGGTGCTACTTCTCTCTCTTTTATCGACATATCTCTAGCTGAGCAAACATGCACAAGTCACTAATTATAACTCTCACCTCAATTGTCCCACTTTTAATTTCTAAATTCTAGAAAATGCAGAATATGCCCACCCTCTTCCCTCACCCAATTAAAGGTATATTCCCCACTCATCCCTAAATCCAGAAGTCACTCTCCTTTCCCTGTTTTCCCACATATGTTGCCTACACTCTGGATCCCTGGGGTATGTGCTTTCTCCCCTTGGAGATATTAAGTCTCTTGAAGGTAGGAATCCAATGAACGCAACTTAAATATATATATATATATATATATATATATATTTATGTTGCATTCATAGATATAAAAAATCTATATATATTTATATCTATGACACTGGCTAGTATACTAAATGAATTAGCTGGGGACAGGTAATTAATTTCATTTCTGTAATTTCTTTCAAAAATTTTTGAAGAATCATACAAGTTCTTTAAATTGTCCTTCTGCTTACATGATTGATAGATATAATTCAGAGGCAGATTAACATAGACAGAAAGTGCCTGAAACCCCAATTTAAATAGCTGCTCAGCTGCTTCTAGTAGATTGGCCTTGAGCAATTTCTTTCTTTCTCTACTACTCCCTTTTTCCTTCATTGATCAAATAGAGCTCGGCAGAGGCAAATTTACCATAATGCTTATGAAGTTCCAAGGCCCCTCTTCCATGTCTGCCTTTTGCAGTGGTTTGAATGGTGAGCCCATCTAATCCCTGAAACTGTGCATGTAACTTCATTTGGGAAAAGGGTCTTTGCACATGTAATTAAGTAAAGACAGGGTAATGAGGACAAGTGCCTTTATAAGAAATATGCAGAAGAGAGACACCCAGATAAAGAGGAGAAGGCCGGGTGAAGATGGAGGCAGAGACTAGAGTAGGGAACACAAGCCAAGGAGGGCTTGAGCAATGTGTTCACATTGTCGTACGCTTTGGTAAACACTCTTTACACTTCAGTTTCTTATATAAGTTGATATTGGAGTGATCACAAACACTACTGGGATGCAGCTAAACCAAGTTGAGATTGCCAAATATTTAATTTGGGATCAGTGGGACATGTTTATGCAGTTCTACCTGGTTAAAATATTACCATCTGTCTTTCTATGGGAAAGGTTTTGAGGGCTGCTCCTACCAACTGCTGGGAACCTCAAGGTGACCAGAGTAATGACAGAAGGAGATGACCTATAACACAATGACCACACACTACTTTGCACTGGAAGCCTTTGGAACCTGCGGCAAAACAAGATTTGAAATGAACAGAGCCAGAAACTTGTCCTTAGAAAATTCTTCTAAGCATCAAGCATTTAAAATGTTAAGCAAGGCCATTCTTACTGATGCCCAAACAAAATAGAATCTCACTGCTGACAGAAATATACTCTAAGACAACATACTCAATAAACATCATACTCAGTTTTCCTTTTATGATGGGCATCTCATGAAATAGGAAGGATCAGCATCCCTTTGTTTGTGGAACACAAATCTGTAAGAATACTGCAGGCTGTGAGTATATGTAAATGTGAAATCATGTCTTATGCATCCTAATCTCAAAAATAATAGTAAACAGAGGTGAGCCACTATTTGGAGAAAAGACTGAATTATCTTTATATAGAAAAGGATAACACAAATCTATTATATGTAGAGGTGATCAAAGGTTATACAACCCAAAACTGTAGGAACAACATTATTGAGGTTTTTCTGGTTATTAATTGATAAAAATATTATGTTTTTTTCTTGATATTTGTGGTGTTTGCTGATTTTTGTGATTTCTTTATGAGTCCCAATAAATATTCACTCTTATATTTGTCTTCATAATTTTTAAATTCTTCATCTTAAAGTCTGAAAATCATCCATACACACACACACATACACACATAGACAGATATATGTGCATACATAAGTACGTGCTTGGTTATTATCTGACTCATGGATAAAATATATATTCTTAAATTTGTAGACCATATAGATAAGATATCTTAACACGGTCATAGCTTAATATGTGATAACTATGATTTTAGCTTTAATTCTAATCTGTATATTTATGCTTATCCCTAGAACACACATTTCATAGGTAACTGACTGTAGCAGAAGATAGGTGGTAAATGTAAATAAAAACCAAGAGAACTCTAAAATAATATACATATATCTATATATAATATATATAAAATCACTAGACATTTAGAACAGGCACATTATTATAAACAATCAATATACTATGAAATATAATACATAGAAGTTATAACATCACCTTTTGCCAAGTAATTAAATAAACTTAAAACTTACTTTAGAATCTGCCACACAATGAGAGATGGAAACAGTTACTGCGGGCAGGAAGTTTAGGCAATTTGGGGACCTGATTTAGGAAAAAGAATGCAATCACAAGAACTGACAATTAGATAACAGCTAGTGTGAACACGTCACTAGAACCCTGCCCAGAACCCTGGAAGAGGCCTTGAAATTGTGGAGCCCTGGATTTTAAGCTTTGCTAGTAATAAATTAAAGACTCACTTCTGCTCAAAAGACAGTGCTGGAAAGCAAATAATGAAATCGACCCTTTTGTGAATTTCTGGGGAATTTCTCAGAATTCATCTCAATTAAATAAGCCAATGTGCTAAAAAATTTTAATTTATATAAATATTCATGTTCATTTCATTGATATTTGTATCAATAAAATTATAGATGTAATTATAGGAAGTAAATGAAAATGTAATTTAATACCTTCAAAAGCATATCTACTTAAGAGAAGAACTTGCAAACATTGAAAATGAGGCTTAAAAAGGTTTTCTGGGTGAGCCACGGTGGCTCAGCAGGCAAGAATGCTCGCCTGCCATGCCAGAGGAGCCAGGTTCAATTCCTGGTTCCTGCCCACGAAAAAAAAAAAAAAGGTTTTCTAACATCCTGGGAAGTGTCACCTATGCTTACCTCAAAGAAGAACACAAAACTGATCTATCTATTTGGTGTGATCCAGTCTATTTTAACTGCATACATAGTAAGCCTGGAAAAAAAATGTTTAAAAGTCTAAAATTATGCTTGGTGAGTACTGAAAACACTGGTGCTTTCTGGTTTTATCTTTCTTTTTTAAATGATCACAGAAAAACAATTGATACATACGTAGTTGGTATATATTAAACTATCCCCAGAAAGGTCTTGGAATTCTCTAAAGAAAATTTAAATTTAATTTACTTTAATATATAAATAAATTTGCCCTACCCAGAATCTTTTTTCTAACTTTAGAACCAAGTGAACTATGATGAAGTGCTGTAATTTCTAGAAGCCCAAGGCAGCAAAGAAACTTGCTCAGAGACTAACCAGCAAACCAAAGGGCCTCCTCAGGTGCAGGATGATTTCCTTTGACCTTGCTGCAACCTGTACACCTCAATTTAATAATCTCTGGAGGGCTCTTCTGTTTATATCACTTTTCACTTTATCAGATCCTGTCAGTAAACTGCTCTTTACTGTTACTTGAAAATATATGGATGTACAATTGGTATACAAATACAACAACTGTTTTCATATTAAATATTTTTAAGCCAGCAACAATTTATTTGACTTGAGATTTTTTTTAACTTCCCCACGTGAAAGTTTAGCTAAATTCAACCAAACTGCTCTTAATTCAAATACTGGTTGAGATGTTTCCTAGCTTTCTGACCTAAGTCATTCAATCTCTTTTAAATTAAATTTTTTTCATCTCCAACAGGAACTAGAAAGGTCCACTGGAAAGGATATTTATGCAGTCCAAATGAAGTAAAGCAGTGAAAACGTCTAATAAAATAATTTGATGATATTATTATATTTTACTGTCTTGTACTAGATAATTATTGAGCTAACCTCAATAATTTTTATTAATTTTACTATCTTTATCCTTCTATTTCCTATGTAGAAGCTGCTTGGGTTTATGGAGACATCTTTGGGGATCCTTTACTTCCTACCCCTTTATGTGCTTGTCTCTTTTTTTCTTTCTCTGTCTCTGTCTTTCCCCATCTACTTTCATCTCTCATTACACATGCACATACACACACACACACACTCACGCACACTCATTCTGTCTTGACTCTTCTTTTTTATTCAAATACATTCCATCTCATCATAGTCAATGTCTTTGTGACTACCTGAATGTCTCTTCCTTTCCTCTTTCTCTTTTTTTTTCTACTTCTTCTATTTTCTCCTCCTCCTCTTCTTCTTCTCTCTCTCTCTCTCTCTCTCTCTCTCTCTCTCTCTCTCTCTCTCTCTCTCTCTTTCTCTCTCTCTCACACACACACACACACACACACATACACACACACAGAGTGAATAAAAAGACAAAGGTAGACATGAGGACTTCAGTTATTCTTAGTCCATTCCTGGCTTGTGAAGAATTTTTTGTTCTCAAGCCTATAACAATGTATACAAACAAACCTACATGAAGTTCAGCTTAAAAAGAAACTTCAGACACTCTGCTTTCTGATTTCTAAGAGTTTGATTTGCCTCTTTAAATCCATTTATTGCAGACTAGCACATCAGCACGGGTGGAAACCTAGAAACCCAAATTCTGGGGTTGAATCCCTGACCCACTGAATCAGAACCCACAGGTGGGTCCCAGAATTCAGTGTCTTAAGGAGATGTTCAGGAATGTGCTTAAGTTTGAAACCTCTGTGCTAAAAGAAGTCCCGTTTTCCCATGTGTTCTCTTAAGGTTGCTAAGCAGAGAACAATTTAATGGATCATCTTGTTAAAATATGGATTTGCCAAAACAGTGACCACAATCAGGCATTTATTAATTAAAATACAGAGCCCTTCACAGTTTCAAATATCAATGGAAACTGATGAGGAGTTGCATTTACATGTGTTTTAAGATACATACAAAAAATTTCGGATGAATCCAATGAAAGATTTTTACTTACACACAAAATGTCAAAAAGAAATGAATATAATGCAAATTTCTTTTCAGCCCTTCCTTACTCACAGTAAGTTGAAATCTAACAGCCCTGGTAGAATGTGCATGTATCAAGATGTGAAACAGCTGAGTTAGTTTTGTGCACCGTTCCACTGATTTTAGTGTGGACAGCCCACATATCCATACAAGAGCTACAAAATATAAATTGTGCTCTAGGTTCGTGAAGCACTGTGCTCATGTTTTATCATAGTTCTTCACATGTTCTGAATCTGAATATGAGTTTTGGCTGCACTTATTACCTTGTGATCTTGAACAAATCATAAACTCTTTGGACTTCAATACCTTATCTATAAAATGAGAAAACGAAATAGAAATATCTTCTTAGGATTGTTAACAAGATGATAGAAGACATGCAAAATGATTGTAATAGTCCATGGCAAATACTAACTAGAATTCAGTAACTGTTACATTTGTTTTTCAACATCATTACTAAAATTAGTATTTTGGACTTCATCTGTTCATGTCTATCTTTCCCATTATTCTAAGAGTCCTTGGAAAGTACAACTTTCTTGCTCATCTTATCCTCAGGACCTGCACATAAAAAGGGTCTGTAACTGTAGAATGAGTAAGTGATTTGGTAAGACAGACCCTCACCACTGATTTGTATTTCTTTGTCACTTCATAGTGACTAATGCAAACCTAGTCATGCTGACCTTCACAGGTGCTGAGGAAATATTTTTCTTCTTTTCTACTGGGGCAGTAGAGCTTAACCTTCATTTGTTAGGCTCACTGCCAAGAACAAGTCACAAAAGAGTACTTTGTCCAATTTATGAAGACAGAGTAAAAGTAAATGTCCCACAGAGATCCGGAGGACACAGGGCTACTGAAGCTGAGGTGGTGAATAACCTTGTAGAATCTCCCCGACAACATCTCACACCAAAGCATAAGAACCAATGCAGAGAAGAGAAGCTGAGTGTGTATGCATTCTGCTTTAGTCCTTTCCAGAGAACGGAATGATTAATCTTCAGGAAACAAGCTATGCTTCATGCAATGCCATTCTCAACACAGCAGCAAATCCAAGTTGCTGGGCATGTGATGGACCTTAGGGAAGTAGTAACTGGTGATACATATCCCAGTAGGGGGTAATCTAGAGTAGAACTGCTGTATTCCACAAAGTAAAATACCAAAAGATGTTGAGGATTTCAGTATTGCTTCACTTAGAAGTTTTTGCCTTTCAGGAATTAATTTCTAAAATGACCTCACATTTTTCTGTTTATTAAAGCAACATATGCTCATCACAAAACATAGACAAATACATTGTTGAAAACATCTTTGACCCCACCCTTCATAAAGACCCATAGTTGAAATTTTGATATATATTTCCTAAGTTCTCTATAAATATGTATTCTATGGCAAGGCAGGAATTAAGGAGGGAATTCCCAGACTTCACATTTTCCTTGCCTGTGAAAAAGGATCCTGACTGGATCCACAAATTTCTCCTTCCATTCACTTTGACCAGCTCTCCAAGGGAAATCCTGCTAGGTCCAGACCAGCCATTTAGTCATTAGGTGTTCTGAATCGGGACAAGGGAGAGGACTATAGGAGGTAGTTTTGGCATAAATTAGAGTAGGGGAGACTTTTGAGAGGAGATTCTGAAAAATGGAGGTGATGGAAAACTGTGGTGTATGTGAGAAGAAAATGAAAGAGAAAAGGGAACTTTTAGAAAGCATTATTCAGTGTTTTTTTTGGTCAACATTGTGTTTGAGAAAACCATGGAAGACATTTCAGTCATTGCAAAATTATTTTTAGGTTGCTGGACTGTGTTTCCTTGATGATATACCCTTGCTGAGGTAGAAATAAAACTCAGAGGCAACAACCCATTAAGGACATAAAAGTAGATATCAGTGCAAACCTAGATCAAAGCAGAAGCACAGATATCAGCATGGATAGAGATGTTAAATAGATTTTCATGTATATTGACACAAACAATGATATAAATACAGGTAAAGCCATGGATATAAGTGGAGGTAGAAAAAGGAAGAGGATACTTTTAAAGACAACTACACTATTTCAAAGGGGTTTTTCTCATCTAACATAAAATGAACATGATTACAAATCGGTAAATTCTTTAGCAAAGATTTATTTTTCAGAGGATCACATCCTACAAATCAATTTAATTGAACAGGGATTGGCTTTTAAAGTACATGGAGCAATAAAGGAGTAGAAATGAAACTTTTTTTTTTTTTTAAGGATTTATAAAGGGTCAAAATCTCATGGAGATTGAAACTGTAGGCTTACCTGGATTCATGGCAGCTCTGAAATGTTAGATTTAGGGCTTTGTGAAACCCATTTATGACTCTGTGGTACCAAGGTGTTCTAGTTTGCTAGCTGCCGGAATGCAAATATACCAGGAATGGAATGGCTTTTTAAAAGGGGACTTTAAAAAGTTGCTAGTTTACAGTTCTAAGGCTGAGAAAATGTACCAATTAAAACAAGTCTACTGAAATGTCCAATCAAAGGCATCCAGAGAAAGATACCTTGGTTCCAGAAGGCCTATGAAGTTCAGAGTTTCCCCCTCAAGTGAAAAGGCACATGGAGAACATAGTCAGAGTTTCTCTCTCATCTAGAAAGGCACATGGTGAATATGGCATCATCTGCTAGCTTCCTCTCCTGGCTTCCTGTTTTATTATGCTCCCCGGGAGGTGTTTTCCTTTTTCATCTCCAAAGGTTGCTGACTGGTGGACTCCACTTCTCGTGGCTATGTTGTTCTCTGCTCTCTCTGAATCTATTCACTTTCTTTCTTGTCATTTCTATTTTATAGGATTCCAGTAAACTAATTAGGACATATCCAAATTGGTGGAGACACATCTCCCCTAATCCAGTTTAACAACCACTCCTGATTAAATCACATCTCTAGGGAAATGATCTTATCACAGTTTCAAACATACAATATTGAATAGGGATTAGAAAAAAATGGTTGCTTTACAAAATGGGATTAGGATTAAAACATAGCTTTTCTATGGTACATACATCCTTTCAAACCAGCACACAAGGTATGAGTTGGCTATAAACAGATTGTCTTTTCTTTTTGTCTTCCAATCAATTATAAAATCCAGTTTAAATTTCTGAGAAAGATCAAGAGAATGGGAGAGGGAGAGGGAGAAGACAATGAGAGGGAGAGAGAGAGAGATTGAAATTGAATGAAGGAGGAATCTGATGATTTGACTAGATATTAACTATCACCTCTATATGAGCAGATTCTTCTCTCATAATCATGACATAGTCTCCTCATATATGAATAACTCATTGTCCTGGACTGACAGGAAAAGTTCACAGAATATCTGGACTGTTCAGGGCACCTTTATTGCAACTGAAATTAGACATGAGAAAATGGGAATTTATTGGATCAGATGTTATCACTGTTTCAGGTGGAGCTGAATATATGCACTCAAAGTTTGTCATTATGACTATGTTGTTCTTCATTTCTATATCCTTATGTTATCTTTGTTGGCATCATTCCCAATCAGGCTTTTCCCATGTGAGGAAAAAAATGGCCACCAGAACTATTAGACTTGCAGTCCACTAGTGAAAAGATCAACCTTAAAGGAAAATGAGATTTCATTTACTTTAACTACAGCAGAATTCTTATGTTTGCCTCTGGCCCACCCAGTTTGATTAATTATATGACTACCCCAAACCAATTGATGTGGCAGGGAAATGAGATTCTAACCATGGATTAGTCTCACCTAAGACACAGAGGTTCAAAGGCAGGGAAGCAATATCAATGAATACTAGACAGGGATAATAAATAGTCAGGAGAGAGAGGGGCACACTCAAATAAGTAATTAATTAAAGTAGGATCAAGAGAAGTTGGTGGCATAGAGAAGTGTAAAATTTAGTTTGTCCTCCAGGAAAGTTAGAAAATAGTCAGGTAATGTCTAGAACAACTCTTTGGGAGACTCCCATGACCAGACAGCACATTTTACACCAGATTGGAGTGGGTAGAAGGGCTGAAATCACAATGCAGCACTGTAAGTAAAATTTCCCATGTCATGGAGGATGGCACTCCTCATCCACTGTCATGATAGGCTGTTTTGGAGTTATTGCGCCATGGAAAAAAGTAGTGTCTACTAGGAGCAGGGAAGGTAGCTCAACTAAGATCCAATGTGAAATTAATGAGCAAATTTGGACTGCTGAATATAAGCTCCTAGAACAGATAAAACTCAGGGTAAGCTGGAGGTATTTCCCCAGCAGAGAGGGAGTGGAGCTGACAAAACCAAAAAAAACAGGTTTTTGCAGTTGGATGAACTCAGAATATACTGGTAAAGGGCTGTGCCCCAAGTAAAGGGGCATATACAGCCAGTTACCAACTCAGGCACATAACTGGAGTGTCCCAGTTCTGAAAAGGACTTTTTTAGTAGCAGTCTTTTAAATACAGCTTTAAGCAGTCCATTAAATACAACTGCTGGCATTCCTTGCCTGGGGTAAGGGTGGAGTTAAAGTATGTCTGAGAGATAAAGTAACTAGTCAGGTGAAGGAGGTAATTCCCCAAAGGGTCTATCTTTCCCAAGAAAAGGGGGGCAGGGTCCAGAACAAACATTGGTTCTCATTAGGAGAATTCAAACTCCAGGGGCTGGAAAACAGAAACAGTTTTGACCTGCCTTCTGACTCAATTTCTATTCAAACCACATCACTGGTGGGAACAGTATCCACTGAGAATTAAAGGCTACATCCCACTTTATGCCAGTGGGAAACTGAGGGCTGACAAGCACCATCAGCTGAGTAGAATAGGAAAAACAGTTTCAAGAAGCCTCACAGGAAAAACTGATACCCTGCAGGGTTTCAGCTTCAAGAATTCTTGATACTGAGTCCACCCACTTCCTTAGTCCTGAGTCTGCTTTGTCTAGAAAAATCTCATTGGGGTCAATCCTATCTGACAGGGCACAAACCAGATAAATAAAAGATGAAAAATTTGAGCAGTTCAAAAGAAGCTATGCTAAAGATCTAGAAGAAATTGAATTGAATGCTAAAGAACAGAGAACAAAACCAACCAACAAGAAAATTCTAGATAAAAGACAGAAAATAACCTCCAGAAAGAACAAATCAAGGAAATCACATACTTAGACCTAAGGGGAAAAAAAATCAAATGACACTAGGAAGCATGAAGATATGGCCCAGTCAAGGAACAAACTAACTCTTCAAATGGGGTACAGGAGTTGAAACAACTAATTAAAGATGTTCAAACAAATCTTCTAAATTAAATAAAAATAACATTAATGAAGTGAAGGAAAATATGACAAAAAGTTGAAGGATATAAAGAAGACATTGGATGACCATAAAAAATAACTTGAAAGTTTGACAAAACAAATGGCAGAACTTATGGGAATGAAAGGCACACACACAAAAAAAAAGAGGTGAAAAAGATAATGGAGAAATAGAATAGTTGATTAGAAGATTCAGAAGAAAGGATTAATGAACTAGAGGACAGAACATCTGAAATCTTACATACAGAAGAAAACTTAGGGAAAAGAATGAAAAAATATTTTCACTGTCTCAAGTAACTGAATGGCATAATGAAGTGCATGAATATATGTGCTACAGGTTTTTCAGAAGAAGAGGAGAAGGGAAAAGGGACAGAAACAATAATGGAGGAAATAACCACTAAAAAATTTCCCAACTGTTATGAAAGACATAAAATTATAGATCCAAGAAGTGCAGTATACCCAAAACAGAATAGTTCCAAGTAGACTTACTCCAAGACATTTACTAGTCAGATTTTCAAATGTTAAAGACAAAAAGATAATTCTGAAAGTAGCAAGAGAAAAGTTATCCATCACACACAAGGGAAGCTTGATATGGTTATGTGCAGATTTCTCAGAAGAAACCATGGAGGCAAAAACGTAGTGGTATGATATATTTAAGAT
This sequence comes from Tamandua tetradactyla, assembly GCF_023851605.1. Taxonomy (NCBI): domain Eukaryota; kingdom Metazoa; phylum Chordata; class Mammalia; order Pilosa; family Myrmecophagidae; genus Tamandua; species Tamandua tetradactyla. The sequence continues at coordinate 19,548,759 of NC_135345.1, forward strand.
ACTGAAAGAGAAAAATGGCCAATCAAGAATTCCATATCCAGCAAAACTATCTTTCAAAAATAAGGAAATGTTTAAAATATTTTCAGAAAAAAAGACACTGAGAGAGTATATGAAAAAGAAATGTACTCTAAAAAAATTCTAAGGGGAGTGCTACAGGCAGATAGGAAAAACAGGAGAGAGGTTTGGAGAAGAGTGTAGAAATGAAGATTACCAGTAAGTGTTAAAAGAGAGAAAAAATTTAGATACGACATATAAAATCCAAAAAACAAAATGGTGGAAGAATGTACTGCCTTTACAGTAATAATATTAAATGTTAATGGATTAAACTCATCAGTGAAGCAACATAGATAAGCAGAATGGACTGAAAAACAGGAATCACCTATATGTCATCTAAAGGAAGCTCACTTGAGACCCATAGACAAAAAATAGGCTGGAAGTGAAAGGTTGGAAAAAAGATATTTTCTCAAACAACAACCAGAAAAAGAGCAGGGATAGCTATATTAACATCAAACAAATTAGACTCCAAATGTAAAGCAATTAAAACAGACAAAGAAGGACACTACATATTAATAAAAGGGATACCTCATCAAGAAGACCGAACCATCATAAATATTAATACACCAAGCCAGAGTGCCCCAAAATAGATGAAGTAAACACCTCTACAATAATAGTTGGAGATTTCAAGACACAACCATCATAAATATGTAGAATATTTAGATGGAAGACCAATAAGCAAACAGAGATTTTAAATACTATGATAAATGAACTGAGCTAAACAGACATTTCAGAACATTGCACCCCACAACGGCAGGATACACATTTTTCTCAAGTGCTCATGATCATTCTCCAGTATAGACCACATGTTGGATCACAATGAAAATCCCAATACATTTAAAAAGATCAAAATTATACAAAAAAAAAATGCTTTCTAGGATCATAATGGAATGAAGTTGGAAATAAATAAAGGTGGAATGCTGGAAAATTATCAAATATATGGAGGCTAAACAACACACTCTTATACAACCAGTGGATTAAGGAATAAATTACAAAAAAAATTAGTAACTATCTAGAAGCAACTAAAAATAAAAACACAACCTATCAAAATTTATGAGATGCAGCAAATACATTGATGAAAGGGAAATTTATTGCCTTAAAAGCGTATATTAAAAAAGAAGAAAGAAAAAAATTAAGGAATTAACTGCTCACATGGAGGAACTAAAGAAATAACAGCAAATTAACTCCAAAGCAATCAGAAGGGAAGAAATAAAGATTAGAGAAGAAATAAATGAAATTGAGAATATGAAAACATGAGCAATAATCAACAAAATCTGAAGTTGGTTCTTTAGCAAAATAAATAAAATTGTTGATCCCTTAGCTAGGTGGATGAAGAAAAAAAGAGAGATGGAAATAAATAAAATCAGAAATGGGAGGGGGCATATAACTACTGACCCACAGTAATAAAGGAGATATTGAGAAGATATTATGAGAATTATCTGCTAAAACACTAGAAAAATTAGATTAAATGGATAGCTTCATAGAAAAGCATGAACAACCAACACTGATTTGAGAAGAAATAGACAATTTCAACAAACCAATCACAGGTAAAGAGATTGAATCAGTCATCAAAAACCTCCCCAAAATGAAAAGCCCAGGGAAAGATGGCATCATATGTGAATTCTACTAAGCCTTCAAGAAATAATTAGTACCAATCCTGCTTAAACTTCAAAAAAATTGAAGACAGAAAGCTACCTAACTCATTCTATGAAGCCAACATCACTATAATACCAAAGCCAAAGATGCTACAGGAAAATTATAGATCAATCTCTTTAATGATCTATAAATGCAAAATCCTCAACAAAATGTCTGCAAATTGAATCCAGCAGCACATCAAAAGAATTATACGCCATGATCAAGTGGGTTTTATTCAGGTATGAAAGGCAGTTCAACACAAGGAAAACAATTTATATAATATACCCCATCAATAAATCAAAGAAGAAAAACACATGATCATCTCAACTGATGCAGAAAAGGCATTTGACAAAATTCAGCATCCTCTCTTGAGCAAAACATTTCAAAGGATAGGAATAGAAGGAAACTTCATCAATATGATAAAGGGAATATATGAAAAATCCACAGCAAACATCATACTCAACGGGGAAAAACTGAAAACATTCCCTCTAAGATCAGGAACAAGACAAGGGTGCCCACTGTCACCTTTGTTATTCAACATTGTGCTGGAAGTTCTAGCTAGAGCTATTAGGCAAGAGGCAGCCAAAATGGAAAAGAGGTAAAACTTTCACTGTTTGTAGGTGACATGGTCCTATATGTAGGAAATCCCCAAACATCCAGCAAAGCTACTAGTGTTAAAAGAATGCAGCAAAGTGGCAAGATAGATGATCAACATACGCAAAAAAATTAGTAGTGTTTTTATACACTAGTAAGGAGGAATCTGAGAAGGAAACCCTTTTAAAAATTCCATCTATGATAACCAAAAGAATCACATATTTAGGAATAAAATTAATCAAGGACACAAAAAAACTGTACACAGAATACTACAAAAAATTGCCAAAAAAAATCAAGGAAGACCTAAATAAATTGGAAAGGCATACCAAATTCATAGACTGGAAGACTAAATATAGTTAAGATGTCAGTGCTACCCAAATTGATGTATAGGTTCAATGCAATAACAATTAAAAAATCCCAATAACTTATTTTACAGGAATAGAAAACCAATTTCAAATTTATTTAGAAGAGCAGGGTGCCCAGAATAGTTTAAAATATCTCAATAATGTAAAATTAAATGGGAGGTCTCACATCACCTGATTTAAAATATATTACAAAGTTACAGTGGTCAAAACAGCATGATACTGGCTTAAAGGTAGATATAGTGACCAATGGAATTAAATGATTGCTCAGAAATAAAATAGATCATCTTATCTACTCACATTGATCTTTGAAAAGGCAGTCAAGTTGACTCAGTGGGACAAAGGGTCCTCTTTAACAAATGGTTCTTGGAGAACTGGATATCTATATCCAAAAGAATGAAAGAAGAGTCCCTTGTCATACTTTATACATAAATTAACTCAAAATGGATAAAAGGCCTAACATTAAAGCCAAAACCAGAAAACTTTTAGAAGAAAATATAGGAAAAAAATCTTAAATATTTTGTAACAGGAGGTGGTTTCCTATAACTTAATCCACATTGACAGCAATAAAAGAAGAAATAGATAAGTGGGATCTCCTCAAAACCAAATATCTTTGTCCTTCCAAGGACTTGATCAAGAAATTAAAAATGTAGCCTATACAATAGGAGACAATATTTGGAAATCACATGTCAGATAAAGGCTTAATATCCAAAATATATAAAGAGATCCTACAACTCAACAACAAAAGACAAATGACCCAATTTAAAAAGGAGTAGAAGAGTGGGTCATGGTGGCTCAGCAAGCAGAGTACTCGCCTACCATGCCTGAGACCTGGGTTCAATTCCTGGTGCCTGCACATGCAAAAAAAAAAAAAAAAAAAAAAAGAAGGGGGGAGGGCAAAAGACATGGACAGAAACTTTTCAAAGGAAGTAGTACAAATGGCTCAAAAATACATGAAAAGATACTCAGCTTCACTAGCTCTGAGGAAAATGCAAATCAAAACCACTATGAGATATCATCACACACCCACTAGAATGGTCATTTTCAAAAAGAACATAAAAATACATGTGCTGGAGATGTGCAGAAAGAGAAACATTTACTCACTGTTGGGGGGTGGTGTAGAATGGTACAACTGCTCTGGAAAGCAGTTTGGCAGTTTCTTAGTAACCTAAGACTACAACTGCAATGATGTAGTATCTTATTCCTAGGTATAATATATTCAGAGGAACTGGGGGCAGGGACATGAATGGACATTTGTACACTGGTATTTATAGTGGCATTATTCACAATTTCCAATAGATGAAAACAGCTCAAATGTCCATCAATATATGAGTAGATAAGCAACACGTGGAATATACATACAATGGACTATTATACAGCTGTAAGACAGAATGAAGTCATGGTGCATTTAAAACATGAATAAATGTTCAGCAAAATTAACCAGAAGCAAAAAGACAAATACTGCATGGTCTCACTAATATAAATTAACAATAATGAGTAAACTTTGAAGGTTAAAGTTAAAAACACAGGCTATCAAGAGACAGAACGAGGTTAGATTGGTCATTGTAACATTCTCTACTCCTTCATCATCAAATGCCCAATCTAACCTCTTTCTATCTCCTGATAGCCTGTGTTTTTAACTTTAACCTTCAAAGAAATGTTCAACAGGATTGATTGAAATCCTGGATATGAAAATGGATCACATAGACCTGAAACTGCTGAACTGTAACTCAGTATCCTTGATTCTTGATGTTGATTGCATAGCTACATAACTTTTATGGTGCGATTGTGTGATTATGAAAACCTTATGATTGATACTCCTCTTATCCAGTGTACGTGCAGATGAGTAATAAAATAAAGACAAAAATACATACATGTATACATACATAAAAGGGGCCATAAAAGGTAGGGGATATTTTGAGTGTGTTTCTTTTTTTTTTTGAGTAATGAAAATGTTCTAAAATTGATTGTGGTGATGAGTACACAATTATGATGATAGTCTGATCCATTGATTGCATTCTTGTTGGATTATATGGTGTGTCAATATATTTCATAAAATTGCATTTTAAAAAGTTTGATCAAACATGCAAATATGGACAGTACTGAGAGAAAGCACCAAAGAAGGGTGTCATGTTCAGTGTGGTAATTGAGGGGAGTCTACCCATAGGTGCAAAGGGACAAGTAAAGAAACAATCTTATAGCCTGGAAAGAGATCTAAATTGGGAAGGACAGTTTGTTATTGCTGCTGGAACGCAATATAGGATAAATGGATTGACTTTTACAAGGGGATTTATTACGTTACAAATGTATAGTTCTAAAGCCATGAAAATGTCCAAATTAAGGCATCAACAAAAGGATACCTTCACTCAGGAAAGGCTGATCACATCTGGGGTTTCTCTGTCACATGGGAAGGCACATGATGACATCTGCTGGCCCTTTCCTCCTAGGTTGCTATCAAATGGCTCTCTCGGCTTCTGTGGATCCTTCTGACCTCTCCTAGGTTGTTTTTCTTTCTCTAAGCATTTATGAGTCCTCACTTAGCTTTTCTAAGTCAAACACGGGATTTCATCTCTGAGTCTCCTGTGACATTTTCTGTCTCCAAACATCTGTCATCTCTCTGCTCTCTGTATCGACTCTAAGCTCTGTCTCTGTTCTCTGACTTTCATTTTCTTCATAGAGGACTCCAATAAACAGATTAAGATCCACCCATAAAATGTCTGGATTATAAAATTTGGCTTTTCTGGGGGGTTATAACAATTTCAAACCAGTACAGCTAATATTAAAGTATTAAAGCCAGTAACTTTTAATAGCTGAACTGATATTGGAAAAGAACACACCCCATATTTTCTCTAGATACCTTATGCTCCCCAACCTAACTGCAAATCAGAGTGCAAGGGATGGTTTATCGATTATTTTTATTTTTCTCTGTGCTGGTTTGACAGGATGTATGCACCCTAGAAAAAACATGTTTTAATCCTATTCCCATTTTGTAAAGGTAGCCATTTCATCTAATCCCTATTAGTACCGTATGTTTGAAAATGTAATTAGATCATCTCCGCGGAGATGTGACTCAATCTAGAGTGGTTGTTAAGCTGAATTAGGTGGAGACATGTCTCTGCCCATTTGGATGGGTCTTGATTAGTTTATTGGAATCCTATAAAAGAGGAAACATTTGGAGAAAGTGAGAGATTCTGAGAGAGCAAAGAATGAGATGGCCACGAGAAGCAGAGTCCACCAGTCAGCAACCGTTGGAGATGAAGAAAGAAAATGCCTCCTGGCGAGCCTCATGAAACAGGAAGCCAGGAGAGAATGCTAGCAGATGACACCAATTTGCCATGTGCCTTTCCAGATGAGAGAGGAACACTGACAGTGTTCACTATGTGCCTTCTCACTTGAGAGAGAAACCCTGCACTTCAACACCTTCTTGTACCAAGGTATCTTTCCCTGGATGCCTTAGATTGGACATTTCTATAAACTTGTTTTAATTTGGACACTTTCTTGGCCTTAGAACTGTAAATTAGCAACTTACTAAATTCCCCATTTAAAAGCTGTTCCATTTCTGGTGCATTCTGGCAGCTAGCAAACTAGAACAATCTCATAAAGTAAAATAGAATCATCTCCCAGAGATAAACACTACTAACTGTTGGGTGTGCCAACCTTTAAACATCTATGTTTTTACAAAATATATACTCACAAACTCACACTAACATACATATTCACATATATTTATGTATCTGCATAAGCAAACATATACACACACATATATGCAAAATCACATATATGAACACAATAATTATATGTTGAAAGCATTTTCTATGATCCTCACATATATGGTGTTGTGTTTGTAATTACTTTAACTTTGCTTATATTGTCATCTGTCATGAAAAAATTCTATTATTTTGTGTAGTCAATTTTTTTTTCATCATCTGGGAGTTCACTACCCGCTTTAAAAAAAACCAAGCTTATAAAAATATTCTTCTTTAGCCTATGATTTATTTTTAGTTTTTAAAATAAACCTTGAGAGTTTTAAATCATTTAGAATAATTTTTTGTATGCTATATGAGAGTTGACATTCTTTTCTTCAATATGGACAGCAATTTTTACCAATCATTTATTGAATAGCACATTGTTTTCTCATTGTTTTGAAATATTTTTATCTCACAAAATTTCCACATGTATTGTTTTATTTCTGTATTACTTCATTTATTGCCAAAGATTTATTCATCTATCCATGTGTTCACTCATTTAATAGTGTTTTTTATGTATATTCTAAATTCTAATAGCATCAGTGCACCTTCATTAGTCATATTTTTCAATAATTTTTATCCTCTGTCATATATTTAATCCTGTAGCTGACATTTGCAATTTCGTGTAAAGTTGTTAAAAGATGGAAGTCTGATTTAAATTAAATTGAATGTATATATTTTTTGAGATGGAGAGACATCACCCCATCCTAAAAGATAATATAGCTTTCTCATTATTAATACATTGCTTTAAACATTTTAGTAAAGTTTTATAGCATTCTTAATATCAGTTTACATAGGCTTTATTAAATGCAGAGCTTCACATTTAATAATTCTAGTTTAGTTTTCTGCTTGTTTTGTTTCGTATTTGCTCTTTTGGATTGATTTGGTTTTGAAATATATATTCTAATTTGTCATTGTTAATAACAAGGAAACAATTTGAATGGGAATATTTTCCTTCTAGCCAGCCACTTCATTGAATTTCCTGAATTTTTGTTTAAATTTTTTGGATATTTTGGGTTACAATATAAACAATAATGATAATGTTTATGGTGATAATAATATTTAAGGTGTTTAATAGTCGTTATTAATGAATAACATTTATTAAGCAACTGACATTTTGTTAAACACTTAGATGTGGTCCTCATGGCAGATGAGAAATTAGAGTTGCGAAGAGATAAGCAATTGCCCAAGCTCTTCCAGATAATATGTGACTGTCTCAGAAACAGAGAAAAGGTCTTTTTCTGACTTCAGAGCCCATATAGCCAAACATAAAGTTATAATGTTGCCTATTCTTTGGCTACAAACAAACAAATCCTGAATAACAGTGAAATTAGATATTCCTATTTGATCTTGAGTTCAATGGCATGTTTCAATACATCTACTACTGTTTCTGTTGTTGGTTTCTAACATATACTTTTTTTTTTCCATTTTTTAGGAGGTTTTCTTATACTCCTACTTGATCTAATGTTTCAAAATCAGTAGCAAATGTGGAATATTATTAACTTTTGTATCCACTGACACAAGCATATATCAAAACACTGGAATATACTGAGTGCTTTCCTAAAGTTTACCATATTTCTCTCTTCAAATAAACTCCACAACTGCATTGTATATTATTTTAATATTTCTCTGAATGCAATTTATAGTTATTCCAGACTTTTTCATTTATAATTTTAAGTAAAATTGTTCCATAGTTTAATTTTCAGTGTCATTTAAATCACGTTTTGTTTGCAGATTATGCTAGCTTAGTAAGATATCCATATTTGACTATGTTCTGAAATATATATATATATATATATATTTTTTTTTTTTCTCATAGGCAGGCACCGGGAACCAAATCGGGTCTCCGGCATGGCAGCTGAGAACCCTGCCACTGAGCTACTGTTGCCCTGAAATAATTTTATAACATGTATATTTTCTGTGCCCAAACGATTTGATAAAATGTACCTAAAAATTCATCTAGGCTGGCATATTTTTAGGATTCTACTTTGAAATCCTTTATAATTTTTCTATGATAATTTATCTTTTCATGCGTTCTATCTTTTGGATTTATTTAGGAAATGTATATCATCCTAGAATATTATCTTTCTCATTAAATTTTTTGCATATCATTTTCACGAATTCTTACATAAAATAACTTATAATATTGATTTTATTGAAATTTCTTATTGTTTCTCTTATTTATTTATTTATTTATTTATTTATTTATTAATGGAAAAAGAAATTAACCCAACATTTAGAAATCATACCATTCTACATATGCAATCAGTAATTCTTAATATCATCACATAGATGCATGATCATCGTTTCTTAGTACATTTGCATCGGTTTAGAAGAACTAGCAACACAATAGAAAAACATATAGAATGTTAATATAGAGAAAAAATAAAAGTAATAATAATAGTAAAAAAAAACCTATAGCTCAGATGCAGCTTCATTCAGTGTTTTAACATGATTACTTTACAATTAGGTATTATTGTGCTGTCCATTTTTGAGTTTTTGTATCTAGTCCTGTTGCACAGTCTTATTTTTAATGTTGCAAATATTTTCTTTCTTTTCCCAAATCATACTTATTTATTTCATTAGACCAACTTTTATTAGTACTTCTTGAATGATATTTTATTTCTTTTTGTTATCTTCCCTCTACTGCCCTTTAAATTTTCTTAAATTTAAAATTAACTCATTAATTTTCAATCTTTCTTTTAATTTAAAGCTTTTAAAATATCTTCTGAGTATGGTTTTAGAAACATTCCATTAGTGCTTTATATGAAATGATCTAACTTTTGTTAATCTCCAACTGATTTGGAACTATTGCTTAATATTATATTTAAGTAATATTTATTTTTATATTTAAATTACATTTTTATTAGAAAATATTTTAAATGGGCTGTATTTTTTTTTTACAGGACTCCATGCTTTTTTTACTTTTCACTAAATAAGGTGGTCTTTCAATTTTTCACCTTTTGGAATTAATTAAAGTTTATTTAATATCCTGGAGCATAGATGCTATTTATTTATCAGTATTAGTCGTATTTGGTACCTGATTGATTGTTGGTCACAAGAGAAAAAATATGTATTTTAATAGTGTATACAGTTCCAATAATAAGAATTGTCACCCTTGTTAATTTTATAATCTAATTTTTTATAACATTGTTGTCTTAAAATCTACCTGGTCTGTCAAATTCTGAGATCTGTGAAGGGCTCTCATTCTGAGTTTAACTTTGATAATTCTTTTTGCCTTTGTCATGGGAATTTAATGGTCCAAAGACCTTTTATATTCTTCATGGATAATCTTGTTTTTTTAATGCAAAACATACCTCTCCATCCTAATTAAGTCTTTAACCTTAAATTTTGCTTTATTTGATTCATTTGCCAAATATATCACCTTTCTAGATTTTTCTTTTTTTCCTTTCAAACTTGATGTGGCATTTTATTTTAGATGTTTCTGTTGCAATCATACACAGGTAGATTTCTAACCTAACGTAAGTGAGTTCACTAATTTCTAGTATAAAATCTTCAATTCTGGAACATTTTACTTATACTTTAATTCTTTGAAAATAGTGAAGAATAAGGAATCTTCATAAACACTATTTTTCAAACTGTTTTTATAGATTCTTAGATGTTTACTTAATTTTTAGATAGTTTGATTACCTTTGGTAAGGTCACATCTAATGGATTAAGACCCATAAAGTAATACAGGCCTCTAGAATCCTTTTCTTCTGTTGCTACAATCTGTCTCCATAGAAGTATTTGTTTTCCAGGGTGAAAAAAATAAAACAGCCAGATGTTAGGATATCTTTTCAGACAATACATTCAGCATCCTCACTTTCATAAGTGCTCCAGAATTATAAATATTAGAACATGCTTGCACGTAGAAAGAAATGCCTCCCCTTTTTCAGTGTTTAAAGTTCAAGTTTATATGTTGGTAAGGTCAAATGTCTCTTGGAGACATTCTGATTGTCCTTAGTGTTCTAATTTGCTAGCTGCCAGGATGCAATATACCAGAAATGTAACGGCATTTAAAAAGGGGAATGTAATGAGTTGCTAGTTTATAGTTCTAAGGCCAAGAAAATGTACCAATTAAAACAAGTCTATAGAAATGTCCAATCAAAGGTATCCAGGGAAAGATACCTTGGTTCAAGAAGGCTGATGAAGTTCAGGGTTTCTCTCTCATCTGAAAAGGCACATGGTAAACACAGTCATGGTTTCTCTCTCAGCTGGAAGGGCACATGGTGAGCACGGCATCATCTGCTAGCTTTCTCTCCTGGCTTCCTGTTTCATGAAGCTATCTGGGAGGTGTCTTCCTTCTTCACCTCCAAAATGCTGGCTGATGGACTCTCTGCTTCATGGTGCTGCAGCATTCTCTGCTCTCTCTGAATCTCTTTCATTCTCAAAAATGTTTCCTCTTTTATAGGGCTCCAGAAACTTATCAAGACCCACCCAAATTGGTGGAGACATGTCGTCACCTAATCCAGTGTAATAACCACTCTTGATTAAATCACATCTCCAGGGAGATGATCTGATTACAGTTTCAAACATACAGGGTTGAACAGGGATTATTCTATCTTTATGAAATGGGATTTTGATTAAACCATGGCTTTTCTAGGGGACGTACATCCTTTCAAACCAGCACACCTAACTTTATCAAAATCAGATTGGGAGAGAAAAACAAAATGATATGAATGACAAAAAAAATTGTCAGTAGAGCAGTAAAATAAACTGTTAAAAGCTCAGATTAGTTCTTGCTATCACCTATTCCAACTGTGTAATTTTACTTATGTGAAAATTAAGTGTCCCAGAGTTTAGACAGCTCTCCTGAAATTATACTATTTCAGCAAGATTGCTAAGGCCATGTCTAAGAATTTCCTTCTGCAAGAGGAAAGCAGCCTGGCATAGAAATAAGCCTCACAGATTTCCAAACCATTGGGCTGGCCTTATATTCTAAATCTAAACTTACCAGCCTGAAGACACAACCATCTGGTATTAAATCCTACCTTTCCACTTATTAGCCATGAAAACTGGGCAGCTAGTTATATTCTATGCCTGAATTTTCTCATCTGAAAAGGAGTGGTGTATTATATATTGTCAAACACAAATGTTATTCTAAGGAACACAAAAAGCTGTGTGCTGAAAGCACCCAGCTCCTCATAAAACCCCCATAAATACTATCTCTCTTCCCAGTCTCTTTGATTAAAACAGTCCATGCTAGCTTTCTAGGACTTCGATTAATTATAGGCACAAAACTCCCCTGCTACTATTGGAAATGCACTCAGCAGTGGTGGGAATAGATCTGGAACCTTTTTCTACAGACAGTGTTGCCTTGGGAAGTGTCGGGGCCAGGATAAGGCAGGTCTAAGAGAATTAGGGGATTCTATTCCTTTTAACTAATTCCTAGGAAACGCTTTGTTTTTCCTGTTCGGGCAAATAACTAGAGCATTACCTTTCATTTTTCATAACTGCCAGAAAAGCCTCGTGGTGCCGGTGGGAACCATCAAAAGGAATTATGTTGCTATGTTTCCCAGGGTTAGAAAAAAAAAAACAGGTTGAAAAAAGTACATAAAAAGGTCTATTTCATGTAACCCTGCCATATCGCCATTTTAAAACCATCACTTACCATCTTATTAGCACCTGCTGGAAATAGATTTGACTCATTCTACTGTTGCCAGAGAATAACCTTCAGGTTAGGCATCTGTAGGAGATAGGATTAACATAAGACCTGCAGAACTACTTGGGAGTAGATGGCATTAGGGTGGTGGCGGCAGTAAGCTGCTTTATGTTATCTGACTTATGTAAGACAGTTTTGGAGGAAGAGAATGTTTGTTTACCCCAAATGGTTATTTTAGGTATGAAGGAAGAACACTGAAAGATAAGAACTTTGTTTCCTCAGGAAATGCATGCATGCCTATTGTCATCCTGTGGTATATAACCAGGATCTGGTTAAGAATAAAATTGTCTGAAGTCTGTTTGAAGTCAACTCAAGATTCAGACCCCCTGAGCCCGTCTGTGTCTTTCTTTCTTTCTTCCTTTCTTTTTTTCTCATCATTCCTTAATATCCTTCGAGCTCTGTTTCAATAGGAAGCAACAGGCATCCATTGACTTTACCTTCTATTGCTCTGTAAATCATATCTAGATCCTTAATTAATAATTTGTTAAGTTGAAGACGAATTTGCTTTTGCTTGAACATGCCTGATCGAAAGCACAGATAGAATGCTCATAAAATGTTAAAAAAAAAAAGCAATTTAAAGTAAGACTATAAATTACGTTTAGCTTTTTGCTACCCTCAAGCTATGGAAAGCAAAAAGTAATCATTTATTTTTGGAGATGAAATTAGCCTCTTTTTTCTGTTACCTAATTGATGTTTATTCTTCTTAGCCTGATTCTAGTTTCTTAGGGAAGTTAAAAGGAGATCCCATTTCACTCATGTACTCAACCTGCTCCACATTTCTTCATCTATGTCTGGTTTGAAATTCTTTAAAAAAATGATTTTTGTTTAGTATGCTAAGGGCTTGAGTATGTCACATGAACAGTTCAATATCTGCAGTGACTTCATTTTATTTGTCTCCATCACCAGTGACAATTGTTTTTATTAATGCTCCTATTTCATTAAGTGACTGCTGAATAAAAAGACCTGTGTTAAGCACATAAAAATACATCTGAAAATTCAGCCAGGTCTAAAAGTGATTGCACTTCACTGCACATGCAATTGCCTCGTGTAATTTGCAATAATGTCTGAGGTTTTACTTCTGAGCTATGGACATCAGACTGTTTTGTGGAAGCTGTTTGATTTTCAATACTTCACTTGGACACTAGCTGCATAGATACAATAGTGCAGATTCAAAACACTTGAAATATTCCATTTTAAATGCGGGATTAAGCTGTTTATTTTTCACCTTGATTATGGCAGTTTAGCAAATCAGGAACTCTGTGTTCTGCTTCTTCACAGCAGCCCAATAATAGGATCATCTAAACTGTAAGGGAGGGGGAAAAATGCCTCTTCATAATTTTCCTCTCAGATTATCGTCTCTGGTCATCTGCACTGTGCTCAAATTTGCCCCTGAGAAATGTGGGACAGAAGGCAAGTCACTTAAGCTTCCTGGGTTTCTATTTCCTCATCTTTAAAATGAAGATGTCTAATCAGCCATAAAAGATGATCCTTCAGCACATCCCATCTCCCGTGCAAACCACACTGCCTTGGATGGGGCTCATTTCTGCTTCCCGCACTAGACTGAGAATTGATGGACAACAGCTACTACTTGCCAGTTATCATTTTACCCTATCTACTCAAATCACTTCTCATCTCACCCTGCCCCAACTAACTCCCTTTGCTGAAGGGGCCCTCACCTGACACTCCATCTTTCACATGGGAATAAGGAATAAATGCTTGTGAAAGGAATGGCTTTCTATGATTTCTCCTCCCACACAATTCTCTACATTTGGGGTGTTACTATGTAAGTAATACTTTTGAGAAAGCAAGGAGGCAGGTCTATGGGGGTACATGGGAGAAAATTGGGAGGACGATTTCATTTGTTCCTTTGCTTTCCTGAAAACATCACAAACATCTCCACCTTCCACTCTTTTCCCATTTTTGACCACATTCCCCAGAAGTCTGTTTACCATAGGCTTGGAAAAAATTAACAGAGAGCCATTTTTTTTCCATAAAGGGGAGTTAAAGCTACAATATGACATGGCACCAAGGATGACCTTTCTAGTTAACCACTAGCCTCTCTTCTTCACCCACAGGTCAATCTTCAGTTCCTCAATATTTTATTATTGTTAGTTAGGCTAGCAAGGATTTCCTCTGCTCAGAAATTTAGGGGTGCAAATTAACAGGACAGCACTGCCAAGAACTCCATATTTCTTCCTCGGGCTCCTCAAGATCGTAAGAGAGAGTCTGATGCTCATTCTTTTCTTCTCTCCCTCTGGTCTCTTGTGGCCACAGGACCACTCACTGACTGTCGTGTCATGACCATCAAGATTCCTCCACAAGTAGCCAAATGCACACACTATACTATTGACACCCAGGCTGTGTGCAGTTTTTGGTGTTGGGAAATCAAATCATGGACGGACTATGTGAAAAACATTGGCATTTAAAGGATTAAAAAACTGACAACTCTTTGCTTCTCTTACCAAAAACGCAGATTCAAATGAGAAATAGACTTAGAAATTTGATAACTAGGAAATTCTCAGGACTATGGGCAAGTGAACCTGCAAGAAATAGTGAACCCTGAAACTGAGGTTAGCTGCAGGCTAGGAAAAGTGAGATCACATCAGGCCTGATCCTGTAGAACTTAAAGTAGGGATGAGTGGAGAAAGTGTGCTCCTTGCAGGCAGGCACTTGCCATAAGGACAAGTTATTAGAGAGTCCTGGCATGAAACAGAACTGACTCCAGGTGGCTAGACTAAAGAGAAGTTAATAGAGGGTGAGCATTAGGAAACAAAGCATGAGCAGGCCACAGTGGGAAGCTTTTACCGTCACTGGAGCTTATGGGCCAGAGAAAACTAGGATCTTAGAGGATGAGCTACCCACTGGGAACTGCAGCTATAGGGAAACAGAGCTACTTTCAGAGAAGTGGGACCAAGGCAGGGAGGAAAGAGGAAAGAAATACTGTGACTTCTACCTGCCCTCCAGTCTGCTGCTGGGGGGTACCTCTGACTAAAAAGCAATGAGAGCCAGAGGGCAAGAAAGCCTGAATGATGGAGTCCACAGGATCATCCTTCATCCCACACCCATGCACATGGATCTAAGAGGGGTAAGTAGTGATTGATAAGAAAATTCACATACAAGGAACCAATACTTTTCCCACTGGAAGGAATACATAGGGGAAAAGAGAAAGACCAGAGGAGGGTATTCAATCAGATTTTTTTTCTTTTCCCATTAGGAAATATGAGAATTCAACACAATTTTGAGTCATGTGGATATTTCTACTTGTTAGGCCTTCACCAGTCAACCCAACTCACACAGCCAATCATGCTATCCCTCATGCCTTTCGCTGCTGTAGGGAATTTGGAGACCTTCTTTCTGGGCCCCTGTGCCAGACCCTTGAACTGCTCACCTTTCAAACAGTTCCACCAAGTGTCTCAGCCTTCCCTTCGGAATCAAGCAAGACTCTTTCCTCCAGGGTTGCTTCTCTAAAGCAGACCTCAAAACGTGCTGCTGTCCTATGAAACTTATCCCTGAAAAGAATAAGCTAAGTCTACTTAAAATGAGGCCTAAGAGTCAACCCCAGAGAACCTCTTCTGTTGCTCAGATGTGGCCTCTCTCTCCCACTGCCCTCCCCTTCTACATGGGACATGACTCTCAGAGATATAAACCTCCCTGGCAATGTGGGACAGAAATCCTGGGATGAGCTTGGACTCAGCATCAAGGGATTGAGAAAACTTTCTCGACCAAAAGGGGGAAGAGACAAATGAGACAATGAGTCAGTGGCTGAGAGATTTGAAACAGAGTCAAGAGATTATCCTGGAGGTTATTCTTACACATTTTCCTTTTTAGTTTATGGTGTATTGGAGTGGCTGAGGGAAGTACCTGAAACCATAGAGCTGTGTTCCATAGCCATGTTTCTTGAAGGTGATTGTATGATGGTAAAGCTTTTATAAATGTGATTGTGAAAACCTGTGCCTGATGCTCCTTTTATCTATGGTATGGACAGATGAGTAAAAAATATGAATAAAAAATAAACAAATAATAGGAGGAAAAAAGATTAAAAAATAAATTGAATAGATTGAAATACTAGTGGTCAATGAGAGAGAGGTTTAAGGAATATGGTGTGTATGAGTTTTTTCTTTTTTTTTTTCTTTTGCTGGAGAGATGCAAATGTTCAAAAAAATGATCATGGTGATGAATAGACAATTATGTGATGATATTGTGAGCCATTGATTGCATACCATGTATAGAATGTTTGTATGTCAAGAAAATGTGTATGTTTGTTTGTTAAGGATTGACAATAAAAATATATTTATTTAAAATTTTTAAATGCACTGCTTCCATCTCAAAGCAGTATAATGTAGTGGTGGGGAGAATGGACTATATGTCAGATATAGATGCTCATTACAAATGTATCTACATGGTCTATAATCATTTAACCTTTCTGAGACATTAATCTACTATCTATTAGTTTGTTGGTATATGCACTAAATGAGAACATTGAGATAATGTGACAAATTCAAAGTTCAAGCTCTGGCACAAAGTAATTCTCAATAACTGGTAATTACACTTCCTAACCATTTGCATGTGGTGTAACTTTTGCCCTACAGTCAGGACTTCTCCTCTCAACTATCACCACTTGAGAAGTGGATGTGAGATTGGGAAGTTCACTGCATTAACTGTCGGTCAATCAAAATACTTTATTTTCTACATAGAGGGTGGTGGAAGTATAACAATTACTAAGCTATTATTTTTGTGTCTTCACGTGTGAAACCAGCTAAAATTTTAAACTAAACTCTCTTCTCTTGCTTCTCCATTAACCTTTGACAAATTGCAATCCCCAGAGTTTCTATGGGCATGAAAGTGGCCATCTCAATTATTACCGTGACCTGTTAAAATATGGCCTAACAGGCAACTTCCTGTGTGCACTCACCCAAGCCAGAAATTCTTCTGATACAACTTGTCATGCATTATTTATGTTACTCTGAAATGCTAATGTAAATTTATGGAATATAATGGAAACATCCTATATATCACAGTGTTCCCTTATCATTCCATGTCTGCCAGAAGAGACTTACAAAATTGCTTCTGTGGAATAATACTATATACACAATATAGCTCATCTGTAATTCCTGGGAAATTTGCAATGCATAACTTTTCCTTCATCATGCAGATTTTTTTTCCAATTTCACTGCCCATGGCATCTATCCCTCATTTGGTTGTGGCACACTTCTAGGAACATATATCCCTGGAAGCAGGAAAGGTACAATGCATTCCCAGTTTCTTTTCATTCAGTCAAGGCTGTTTTGAGAAGACAGGCTGGCTTTCAAGGAATTTTGCTAATGTGTTGCCGAGATTTATAAATTCTCTTGGAATTCAGTGTGAGTTGGAAATATTTTCATTCTAAGTATTACAGCCACATCACATAAAGGAACAGCTAGGAGAATACTCGAACAGAATCCAATCATCTTTATATTTTGAATCACCAATATCAAGATCATTCAATCCAATTTAAGGTTATGTCTATTTCTAAGTTTATGATGAGAAAAGGATTTAAGCAGGAGGTGATCTAGGTAATACTATATTTATAAAATTTATTTTTCTTCTATATAACATTTTTTCAGTTGGTCACCAGTCTAACCATCAAGACAAAGATGAACATGAGACTTTTTCACCAGAAATGGTATATATTTACCAGAAACAAGAGGCACTGTTTGCATTAAGGAAGCAGCTAGGAAGGAATGAAAGAGAGAGAACCCAAGAAGAGAAGTTCACTGGTTATGCTCTAAGATAGAGGTTATTTTGTACATTCAAGCAATCTATTCTTTCTACACAGCGTATGTGAGTTATGGATAGTCCCATTGAACATTTTATACATTCATGACATCAAGGAGTGTTTTCCTTATTGTATGCTTTTGATGGTTTTAGTATGAAATGCATTTCCCTACTGAGGACACATTAGAGCAAATGGGACGTTAATGCTTTCTGAAGTCTATAGCAAGCCATCAAATGCTACAAGTGCAAGTCAGGTGAGGAAAACTTGCCATGTAAGCATTTATACCTGGATTATAAAGGTCTTTCAAGCTATAACTTCATATGGCATGAGAGATACAGTTCTGGTCTTTTCTCACACATTCCAGGGATTTCTTTCCACCTTTCTCTTTTTTACAAATGTAGCTTCATTCTTCTCTACTTGCTTCTTCATGACTTCTTAACTCTTGTTGGCCATAACGTTTTATTTTAATGTGAGGAAAGTAGTCTTGGGGCCTCCTACCTCTTACAACCTTATTCTTATCTTTTAGATAAATTTTATTCTGTGTGGACATGCCCCCTTTTTCTCTTATGTCCTGTTCCTGCCCATGTCTGCTTGGAAAATATGTAAAAACAAGGTGGTATCTGGCTATTATAACAATTATTACAAAAATCTACATTCCAATTTCTCTTTTTTGCTGTTGTTGTGTTCCTTTTTAACACGGCCCATAGCATGCAATAGCAGTTTTCCCCTGAACCCTGGACTTAAACACTCTTTGTACTCAAATCATACCTTTAAAGTAGTTCTTGTAAGAACTAATTTATATGTCTAGTGTCAATCAGTGGGACACATAGGTTTATACAACACCTTTCAATCTTGTTCATCTTCAGTATAGTGATATTACTTATAGACCCACTAGTGAACTGCCTTCACTTCTATTGATTCCCTTACATTGGAGTTCGACCTCATTAGCTAACTGTTCACCCATCTCTAGATTCTATGTATCTCTATGTGCCCTATATTCTGTATTATAAGTCTCTGATATTACTTTTACCATGGTTATAAAACTGGAATCATACAATATCTATCTTTGTGTGGCTTATTTCACTCCACATTATAACCTCAAGCCTCATTCATCTTGTCATGTGTTTCAGGACATCATTTCATCTGTTGATGGGCATTTGGTTTGTTTTCATCTTTTGGCAATTGTGAATAATGCTGCTATGAATATTGGTGTGCAAATGTCTGTTTGTGTCATTGCTTCAGCTCTTCTGGGTATATACCAAGTAGTGCTATTGCTGGGTCATACTAGATATTAAGTTCCCTAAGGAAATGCCAAACAGTCTTCCCTAATGGCTGCACCAATATACATTCTCATTTCTTCTTAATACCAACATTATGAGATAGCTGTAGCAAAATATTATTTGCATTTTGAAATAAAGAAATTGAGACTGGTCTTTAAAGCTGCCTATGACTTGGTATAATCCTGATGTAGTATCATTAACATAACAACTTGAGACATAATTAACCAAACAGCTTTTGATGCATATTGGTGAAATTTTACTAACAGAATGACTAGGAATGAAGTCTATATTTTAGGCTTAAGAAATCCCTTCATTGCCTCTTTCTGTACTCAAAACCTAATTCATCACTATATAATGATAAAAATCCTATTAAGGGCAGGCTAAATTTTAGAAATAATGTTTCTTTCCATTTTTTTAATAATATGCCAATTCAATTAATTTCAACTTGTAATTTTTGAACACATTCTATGAAATAATGACCCCATCCTAAATATTCAATTACTAATTGTCAGATCATTAATTAAAAAATTATCAGTTAAGTTCAAACCTAAGTACTAAGTTGATGGTAGGTAGAGAGAAAGACTGACCCTCAAACTGGATTATTAAGACTGAGAAAGACAGGACTTGAAAATTGGGGTTACTGCCTTTCTGAGGAGGGGAAGGATATATCAGGCAAAAGGAAAAGTTTGTGCAAAGTGTACAAAGCAGAAAACAATACGAGAGTTTCAAATTTCGGTATAGCAGGAGGATAAAGTCCAGACTGGAAATTGCTGAAGAAGAGACCAAGGTTCATATTGTGCAGAGCCTTTGTGATAAAGAATGATGTGACCAGATTTGCCTGTTACATAGTGAATGGTTTGATTCAGGTGGAGGGGAAGCAGGAAGACAAATAGTTGTGCTAAAAAGCTAGGCAATTACAAGGTTTTCTGCATCAGACATGCATTACTTTTTTTTTTCCCTTGTCAACTCAAACCCATTTTCCCTGGCTCACTGCTAAACACTCTTTCATGAAAATGAGTTTCTAATCATTCAGTGCCAAGATATTTGGCCCACCTTCTGAAATTCCATTGGATATTTTAATACTCAGATTTTAGTAGCTTATCCTGCATAACAAACAATGCCCGAAGCTCCTTGACTTTCAACAGTAAATATTTGTTACTCATAGTACAGATTGGTTGATTGTCTCTGAAGTTCTCCTTCTAGCTGGAGGTCACATTTGGGTCTACTACACACATATTCATTCTTGAGATCCAGGTTCAGGAGCAGCCCTCATCTGGAACTGCACATTTTCACAGTAGAAGGAAGTGAGAGAGGGCAAGCTTCCCTTCAAAAATAGCATTTGCCACATCAGCTCATATTACACCAGCTACAGCAATTGCCAAACTCAACATTAAGAAGAAGTGAGTTAACTACCTTAATTTTTCCAGCTACCCTTTAATGAATCCTTTAATGCTTCTTCATCATTGTGCTCTATAACTTTCTTATTTTATAATTAATCCTCACTAGAATTCTTTCAGAAAGTTAATACCTAATTCTATTTTATAACGACTGAGGTTGAGAAAAACCCAAACCACCCAGCTAATAATTAGAAAATACAGTCATTCATTCATTCACTCATTTGTTCAATCCTTCATTCAACGACTATTTACTGAGTATCTAATACGTGCAGTGAACTATTCTAGGTCTTAGGGATAGTATGGTGAAAATAACAGACACAGATCTTTTTTCTCATGGAGCTTTTTACATTAGTGGAAGAGATACCATAAATTAATAAAAAGAAAATAAAACAGTTTGTTAAAAGTCCTAGGCACAGAACAAAAATAGAGAAACACTCCAGACAACAGCCATGTAATACAAAGTTCAGGAATTAGAGCAGACCTATCTGGCTCCACAGTTCACATCATTGTCACTGTTATGTCTACCTTATGACACCTCTTACATTACTTTTCAGAACTATTTTATTTTATTCACAATTAATATTTCATATTCTCATGTCATGCCTCCACAGTTGGATCACAACCAATGTACAAGAAGATACCATTTAATTTATATCTTGGTAATAGCCCATTTTGCTTAAAATAATGCATTTGCCTGATTAATCATAAAAGAATTTGGGAGGTAATTTTCAAATAAACCTATCATCCTATAAATAATTAAGATAATCAGATAGAATAGCATGATTTCAACTTCCTTTCACACACTGACAGTAGTTAATATATTAGTGATGAAGGAGTCATATATTCGCTTTACTGATACAGTATGTGTTACCCTGTATTTGATTTTCTGTATCTAACTTCTTTGATGAAAGTTCATTTTTAAGGAGGACATATGA
Source organism: Tamandua tetradactyla (assembly GCF_023851605.1). NCBI lineage: Eukaryota > Metazoa > Chordata > Mammalia > Pilosa > Myrmecophagidae > Tamandua > Tamandua tetradactyla. Next base: position 19,570,182 of record NC_135345.1, read on the forward strand.
TAAGTGTTCTTATTTAATTTTGTAATTTTCAAATTTATTGTAACAAATGTGTATTGCTTTATCTGTTCTATCTATCTGTTAAAGGAGTATTACAAACGCAAAAAAAGTATCTCCTTCCTCCTTTCTCCATTCTCCACATATCTTATTTTTCTGCCTGGCAAAAGGAGAGACTATGCAAATGCACTGTGGTGAAAAAGGGAAAGACTTACTCATTTTTGGCATTATAAAACTTAGTTTCTGACCAGGAATTCCATTTCTGATGATGTCTACATATATGATGGATGATAAATTACTGAACCGTTCTTTCCTCCATCTATCACTTTGTACTAATAATGACAAGAAATTCATGGCTTATACAGCTGCTGAGATAAGAGGATTTAAAATAGGATCAAAATTCAAAAGCGTATTAAATAAATGTAGTAATAGCAGCAGCAACAGTGGTAGTGGCACGAATTGAAGCAGCAATAACTCAATTCAATAAAGATTAGTACTGTTATTGCGAGTCTCCAAACAAAGCCTCCATCTGAAGAATGATTGGAGATGCATAGTGCCCTGTTTACCAGATAATGTGAGTCTATTCAAAGTAGATGAGTATGGGTTCTGGTTATAATATTGCTGGGGACCATATATCACATGTAAAATACATGTAGTAAGATTTTACCCAAGTACAACTTCTCCCTCCTTCACATGCCAAGTCAAACCCTTCCCCCAGGAGGGTGTGCCCACAGACTAGGCTGAGGATCACTACCAGAAAAAAATGATTGCTGTTGCTGAAGAGCTTTGCATCCCCAGTTGATAGGCACTACTCTAGATGTTGCCTAAAGATTCTGTGGTATAGACAGCACTAATGAGCTTCATGGGAGAGAGAGAATTGTTATAGAACACTAACAGTTATGCTAAAAAATTATTCGTTTTTATATAAAATTCAAATTTTACTAAGCACTCTTATTTTCATTTACTTAATCAAGAAATCTTGAGGATAGAGGAAGATATATAAACATTATCATGCCAGACTTAGCCTGGTAGTCTTGCCTTTTTCAGGTTCTCTGGTGCATATCGACATCATGGAATAGATAATGGAACACCCCATGTACAGCACAAAGGAGTGTATCATTACAGAGACCCACATATGTCATGAGTTCCTTCTTCCCAGTGCAACACTATACAATCCCCACTTGAGTTAGTCCTTCTACCATTTCCATAACAAACATGACCTCATTATGAGCCCAGGGACATTTCCGAGAATAATGGGAGAAGTAATTCTGCAAATGAGGTCTTTATCCTACATTTAGAAATGTATCTTCACTCATTCTGTCAGAACAAACACACTGAAATCTTATAATAAACATCATACTATTTTATTTTTTTCATAATTCTACCCTTACTGCCTGTCAGAAATATGGGAAATATGTGCTGAATGAATGAATAAATGCCTGATTGAACAATAAGTCTCTAGAATGTCAACTAGGATAATGGAAAAAGCAAAACATTTTTGTATTAAACTTATTGATCAAGAAATAGAAGGCTCAAATCTTATCTTGATGCATGAATTTCTATATGAACTATTCCCATCAGTTCTAGTAGAATTTATTAACAAATTGTTCTGTGATTCACAAGACAATACAATGCAATTTATTAGCCAGATACATTATCTTCTAATGCAATGTTTATTTTGGAAAATACAATAATAAAATATAATAATAATATTCTTACTTTATGAATAAGAACAGAGTGTATTTAGGCCAGTGCTTATAAAACTTGTCTATATATTAAGTAGAAGACATATGCAAACAATATTTCAAAGAATACAATATTCAAAATATTTAAATTATTGCTAATTACAATACCGTTTCATTAATGGTACTCTGGAAAAAATTCTACAAAAATACTACAAGGCTACCTAGTATATCATATCCACTCCCAAAATTGTAAAATAAAAACATTATACTTAACTCATGCATTTCAGAGTAGTAAGAGGCTATCCTCATAACTCAAGTCTTTGAGTCTTTGATGCTATCAGAAAAGGAATCCAAACTCAATCATATCTCTACATCCTCAAATGGCCTTCACAAAGAAAAATGCTACCAAAATAAAGCAAAGATAAACCTAATCTCTAAACAGCTTTACTACCACCACAAGCACCATATTACTTCTCCACAACCACCATCATCACTTCACTTCATTATCTGTTCAAGGTTGTGTTTTTTCTTATGGGAGTGATCAAATTCGTTTTTTCCTGTATTATAATCATCTCTTTTCCTCTGAGCAACCGTGAAATCAATGCATTACTTTACTATGAGGGATTAAGGAAGACAGAAGCAGAAGAGCAAGTTCTCAGATATTTTTGGGGCCAGGGAAGGGAGATAATTTTGAACCTTCCACATAGCTCTAAGATGACCAATGCTTAGTCTTTGCCAGCCAGACTCAGTTTTAAGGCACAAAAGAATCAACAAAAAAGATGTTCTGCTCAGTCTAGCTCTCTTCAAATCAGAGCAGCTCAGGGACATAATCACCACTTTTCCCAGAATAACCCTTACTCTGACCATGGGGTACACAATCAGAACAATTTGAGTGAATTGTTGTGTTTTTTTCACAATGCACAGTGGATGTGCATTTCTATGGAGAGCAGCATGAAGTGGTCCAGGTTTTTTGAATTTCCAGTCCACCTGTGGAGCAGGCCTCTCGGGAGAAACCCATGGCAAAAATGAACTTTTCTGTGAACACTTTTCATTTTTCCTCAATAAAACTTCAACTTCTCTTGATTTTCTGAAATCACTGTTTTATGTGCAGTGGAGTTTCTTGAGAAGAACCATCTGGGAACTGATAGGCATGGCCCTCAAATTGGTAGATGACATTTTTACCTGCAATAATCACATAAGCAGATATAGATACTTTAAGCATTAAGATTTAACTGGCAGTTGGTTTAAAAATAAATTGGTATATTAAAATAACTATGTATTCCAGAAATCTGTACAATGAACTTACTTTACTGGGTATTCAAAAATTTGTTTTCTAGCCTATTAGGAAAACAGAAGCACTGGCAAAAGGACCAAGCAAGGAGATGGAGACATTGAGGTAGGAGGGGAATGCTCTATGCTTAAGTTTACCTTCTCAACCTTCAGAACACAATATCCCAACATCTTTTCTAAGCCTTCCAAAACATCCTGGAGTATAAAGGAAAAATATAGTTTATATGGAAAATGATGGTACATGAAAGATGATCATACTTTTAAACTGGCTATTCTTAATCTTCAAACAAGGACACTATATGTTCTGTAAGTAAATGCCATGAATTATTATCAAAACAGTAACAAAGAAAATATATGAGGGTCAACATTTTTTTCATACTTAAATCATCACTGCCCAGCCCATCTTCCAAACATTTTTGTTTTCCTGTTTTAACTCTTTATCTATGGGGTCGATGCTTAAAATTTACATCTAAAAGAAAGTAATTGATATGGAGTTCTGCATAGTTTATATTTTGTTCATTATAGAAATACCTTTAAATAATTAAAACCTAGTCATCAGCATGTAAAAATTATCTTATTTCGGGAAATCTATATGACAGGGATGTGTTTTTATTGTTATTACTTTATAAAATAGTAAACTAAACAGAAGTTATTTTTACCTCTTTGTATTCGTTCAACAATTTCCTGACAAAATAATATATGGCAAATAATAGTGTAAGTGGTGACAGGGATGGGAGTTTCTATAAAAATCCCATGTGGGCAATGGAAAGCTTCTATAGGGGAGAGAGTCTATCTAAATTAGGTGAGCAGGAATGGAACTCTTTCTACCCTACTATTACTTAAGTCAATAACTTCATTAATATATGGAATATATACATACATATTCTTGGAGAAATTATACAGTGCCATATTAGTTAAACCTAATTTCCACAAAGACCTTATATTCTTGGTTCTTCTACCTGCAGTAGCATCTGGCTTCTTCTGACTATTCTGCCTCAGCTCAAATGCCACTGAGAGAAAGCCTGTCTGTGCATTTCTGAAAGTCTAAACTATTTGTTAAAGCTTGTTTCCATAGCAAAAAACAACAAACAAACAAACATAAACATGTCTATCAGGGTATTTATTGGTTGAAAAAATTATGTCATAGTCATGTGATAATATTTGATCACTAAAATCATACTTTTGAAGAATATTTAATAAACTAAAGAGACATGACATATTATTCAGGAAAGACAAGTTATGAAACAATATACAGTAGGGTCTCAATTTTAAAAATGGAAGATCTATTTATATCTATATTCATAAGCAAAGAAAAAACATTGCAAGGACACTTACCAAAATTGCAGTAGTTTTTATAGAATCTTATTTTTTAAATTACCTGCATGTACATGCAATGTTTTCTTAGTTGTTAAAAAAAAGGAATAAAAGAGAAATAGCTTTCTGGCTGCTAAAATGTCATGTACATCATCCTTGACAATATATTTTTTTTAATCATTGCTTTTCAGTTAGATGTTGTGTTGTCACAGAGATGCCCTTCAGTTGCTGTGGTAACAAATGAATAATAACCATACACTTGTATAGCACTTCACAGCTCACAAGTTCTTTTCTCATTCAGTACCTCATTATGATCAGCAAAAACCCAGAAGAAGTTCTGAAGGAAGCAGATCTAGAAAGTAGAGACTTAAAAGGTTAGCTGAATTGTCTATGGTTGCTGCTAATAATTTATTTTAAATGTTCCTAGTAATTTAAGCTCTCCTGGATTCTTAATGCATCTCACAGTAGATGCCAATCCTTCTATCTATCTATCTATCTATCTATCTATCTATCTATCTATCTATCTATCTATCTATCTATCTATCTATCTATCTATCTATGTATCTATCTATCCATCTGTTTATATATTCATTTACTTGAAATAATAGCCTTAAAAAATGAGTATATAATAAAATGGAGCTGGCCAGTTTTCATTAGAGATGAAAGGCCCCAGGACCAATAGACCTGTCCTTATGGGGTTCCCAAATCCTAGCACAGTTTGCACACCACTGCCCTATCTTTGAGTGCCCTCCTGATCTAGTTCCATAATTATCAACCTTCTCACAGAGGCAGAGAGAGCTAACATCAGCAAGTTCAGGTACAGGTCTTCTAAATTGAATCTGAGAGAGAAAAAGTGAGAGAGAGAGAGAGAGAGAAATTCTTGTTAGGATCTCAAATGCCAGGAAATATTAATTTCCACTAAGAGTTTTAATCCCAGCTCTTAAATGAGCCCATGAAGCCTCAGAATCTTCATCTATAGAGCAAGGATTGATGATATCTATTCAGTGTTGCTGTGAGGTTTGACACTATGATGAGAAATGAGATACATGCAATGAATTCGATTACTTTATCTTTCTCCCGTGATGCCTCTCAACCATGCTTTATCAATTCACCCTCTTATACGCATCCATCTCTGGATCATAACTTAGGTTGAAATCTTGGTTTTCGTATCATATTGGTTACCAAAAATTTCAGTTTTCATAATTATGACTCAGTTTCAGGATTTAAAATTTTGGCCTAAGTTAATTTCAGCACTTCAATTTCACATTTAATCAATAATTCTCCCCTAGCTACATCTCAGGCATAATCGACTTTACTTGTGATAGGCACTCTACAGGGGAATGTGGGTGTGGTCTTACGCTTTTTTCAGTTTTCAAGTACCTCCAAAGAGAAAGTCAAAGTCAGCAGAGAAGGAGATCTTAGACTAAAAGGAATACAACTCTCACATCTTGGTGTTGTTGTGGTTTGCTCTGGGCTAACACAGACCTCTATTTTTCCATTATAGTGACCTTCAAATCCAGGCTCTACTGTTAAGTTTCCAAAGCCACTGCACAGTTTAGCCTGTCTCTTAATAAATCCCTTCGCTTCTCTCTCTTAGGATTCTGCCTTCTGGCCATTCCAGGAAGCTCCTGGCAACTGCTCTCCTTCAAAATTATATAGGTGGGACACAAGCACTGTTCTTTATAGTCAAATGTGTCCCCAAAATCCAAGTGACATGTCAAGTTTCCAAAGAACTTTCTCATCACTTTTGCTCTGGTCTTTTGACAAAACAAGGGTCCTAGGTTTCGTAATTCATAAATATTCAGCCAGTACTCCCAAAATCTTCATGAATGCATCTCTCAGAACTTTGCTTCCTTGCCTGGTGACAGGTTAGAAGGATTATCTCTTACTCTACCACCTAGTATGAAAGGGTAACAATATAACCTTTCGTGCTGGTTTGAAAGGATGTAAATCCCCTAGAAAAGCCATGTTTTAATCTAAATCCCATTTCATAGAGGCAGAATAATCCCTATTCAATACTGTATGTTTGAAACTGTAATCAGATCATCTCCCTGGAGATGTGATTTAATCGAGAGTGGTTGTTAAGGTGGATTAGGTGATGACATGTCTCCACCCATCTGGGTGGGTCTTGATTCGTTTCTGAAGTCCTATAAAAGAGGAAGCATTTTGGAGAATGAGTGATTCAGAAAGAGCAGAGCAGAACAACATAGCCACTAGAAGCAGAGTCCACCAGCCAGCAACCTTTGGAGATGAAGAAGGAAAATGCCTCCCAGGGAGCTTCATGAAACAGGAAGCCAGGAGGGGAAGCTAGCGGATGATGCCGGGTTCACCATGTGCCCTTCCAAATGAGAGAGGAACCCTGACTGTGTTCACCATGTGCCTTTTCTAGATGAGAGCCAAACTCTGACTGTGTTTGCCATGTGCCTTCTCACTTGAGAGAGAAGCCTTGAACTTCATCGTCCTTCTTAAACCAAGCTATCTTTCTCTGGATACTTTTGATTGGACATTTCTATAGACTTGTTTTAATTGGGACATTTTCTCAGCCTTAGAACCGTAAACTAGCAACTTATTAAATTCCCCTTTTTAAAAGTCATTCTGTTTCTGGTATATTGCATTCTGGCAGCTAGCAAACTAGAACAACTTTTCCTTCTAAGTTAAAATAAAAAAAATCTCCCTAATTCCCAGACTCACTATTTATAATTGAAAATTTTAAACTTCACTTATAAATAATGGCAATGAGTAACATGGCTGATAACGTCTGGACATGTTTTGCTATTTTGAAAGTGCAGTACCGATGTGTTCACCAACTTTCTATCTTCCATGGTCCTCAAAATGCAGGCCTGAGCCAAAATACTGAGACAGTGAAAAGACCCGGATACACATTCTATAAAGGATGCTTGACATTATGATCACAAACACACACACACACACACAAAATCCACACTATAAATAGGATACCTATTACTACCTCCAAAATTATAAGGAAATGCTTCAGTTAGTGGCAGCATTAGTAAAGATATCTCTGGTCAAAGACTTGCATATAGTAATATTATCATATGAAACTGTACAGATAAATGCAATGGCCAATTTGGGGGGTTGAATATTCTTAAAAAGAAGCATCATTCTTCTACTTCTGAAGTCTTCCCTTGACTCTTTAAGACTGTGCTTAGGACAGAATCTACTTTTTAAAAAAAACTTTTTATTTCAAATACTTTAAAATTTACAGAACAATTAAAAAAAATTCCCAGGTACCCAGATCCCCCATTATTAAAATTTTCCTGCTTTTGCCATATCATTCTTTCAATCCATCTATTGGTGTATATGTCTATCTATCTATCCACTTTCTGAACACTTGAGTGTAGGTTGTGTAATCATGCCCCTTGAACACATAATGCTGTCATGTATGGTTCCTAAGAACAAGGCTATTCACTTATATACTCATCTTAAGTGCAGTTGTCAAGTTCAGGAAATAACATTGATATACAAGTTTATCAGCTATATTCCCATTTTTTCATATGCCCCAGCAATGTCCTTTGAGTCTTTCCTCTTCCTTTTTTAGAACCCAACTAGGATCATCTATTGTATTATTGTCATTGTGTTATTATTTCTTTTTTTTTTATTATTATTGGTACATATATCCAACACGAAATTTCCCATCTCAATCACTCCCAAAATTCAGAGGGATTAAACATACCCACAATTTTATGGTACACACACTACTTTTCATTACGAAAACTTTCCCATCTACTAAACAGAAACCCTATACTTGGTGTGTATTAGATGCTCATTCCCTGTCCTCCCCCGCCAATGGCTACCTGTATTGTAATTTCAGTCTATTTGAGCTTGAGTTTTCTCTTATTTTCCTTGTAATCATCATGGACTTAAATTTAATTTCCTAAATCTATAAAAATCTTGTTTACTTTGAGACCAACTTAGCAACAGTATACACAAATACTGCTTCTACACTCTACTGTCCTCTCATGTTTATGTAGTCATTGTCACAAATTATAAATGTGTCTGTACATTGAGTCCAAAAATATTTATTTGTAATTATGACATGCATTTTCCTTTTAGATCCTGTAGGAAGCAAAAAGTAGAGTTACAAAGCAAATAAACTGGTATTTATATGTACCCATGTTGTTACCTTTACCTGAGGATTTGATTTCCTCATGAGGCTTTGATCTATTTTTTGTTGTTCTTTTCTTTCAACCTGCAGAACTCTCTTTAGCAGCTTATGTAAAGCTAATCTAGTGATAAGAAATGCTCAGCTTTTGCTTACTTGGGAATGTCTTACTATCTCCCTCATTTTTAAAAGACAATTTTGCAGGTAAGGAATAATTGGTTGACTTTTTTTTTTCTTTCAGCAGTTTAAATATGTCATCCCACTGCCTTCTTGCTTACATAGTTCTGAAAAGAAATGGGCACTTTATTTTAGTACAGCTCCCCTGTACAAAACATACGTATTCTTTCTTGCTGCTTTCAGAATTTACCTTTGGCATTTGACAATTCAATTAATTAGCTGCAGTGTAGGTATATTGGGTTTATCCATTCATTTCTTTCATTAAATTAGGGAAGTTTTATGCCATTATTCTAGAATATTCTGAGTCTTTATTCTTCCTTCTCCTTTTGGGATGCCCATAATGCAGATAAACTTGATGTGTCCCTCAGATTCCTCTGGCTCTGTTCATTTTTCCTCATTCTTTCTACTTTCTGGTCCTCAAACTTTATGGTTTCAGTTGTCTTATCATCACAGTTATTGATTCTCTCATCTGACAGCTCCAATCTGCTGTTAAGTCCCTCCAGGAAAATTTTAGTTCTCTTGTGATCTACAGTTCTGTTTGTTCCTTTTCATACTCTCCACCATTTTACCAAAAATCCTTTGTGTTCATCCATTGTTTCCTTAATATCCTTTATTTATCAATATTTTCCTGTACTTCATTGAGCATATTTAGGACCATTAAGAAAATCTTTGTTGGATATGTTCAAGGTCAAGTTCTCTTTATTGATGGTCTCTAATGCTCTAATCTCCTTCGCCAGAGTCATCACTGCCTGTTTCTCTGCATGTTTTGTAACCTTTTGCATAAATCTAGACATTTTGAGACTTTACTGTGCTATTGCTGGAATTCCTGGCATGCGTTCCTTAAGGTTGCGCCCAGCTATGTTATGAAAGAGTTCTCCTTGAATGCTAGGAGGAGGGAGAGAGAGAGAGAGAGAGAATAAAACATGTTTCATGTTTTCTTTGAAAATTGACCTGTGCTGGTGCTCTTCTTGAGAGTTTATCCATATAGTGAGTTTAGAGAATAACTGGAAGCCAAAAGACAGGGTCAATCTGACCCGTTCTGTGCATGTGACTTGTCTTAAACTTGTGTGTACCGTCATAGAAATTCTAAATAAACAAATAAGAATATCTCTTCTTCCCTAGGAAACAATTTCCTCACAGTCCCAGTTACTACCACATATATCATATGGCCATAAAGCCATGACCGGACTGTTCTACCTCTGCCTTCTATAGGAGGGCTCGGTAGACTCTGTAAGCTCATTTTCACCTAACCTCTGAAACCTACGTATATACAGACACATACACACACACAGATATTTCCCTATGATTAACTCTTTGCATTAGTGTGGTACATTTTTACAATTGATGAAGAACATTATTATAAATGTACTGTTACCTATCATCTATAGTTTACATTAGGATTCACTGTTTGCATTGTACATTCCTATATTTCTTTTTTAATTTGATTCCAGTAATTATATATATATAAACAAAAATTGCCCCTTTTAAACAAATTCAAATATATAATTAAGTAGTGTTAATTACATACACAATGTTGAGCTCCAATCACAACCATCCATTACCAAAATTTTCCATCACCCCAAATAAAAATTCTCTGCTAATAAAGCATGGCTCCCCATTTTGTACTATCACCCGGCCCCTGGTAAACTGCATTCAAGTTTCTAATTCTATGAATTTGCTTATACTAATTATTTCATATCAATAAGAAGACACAGTGTTTGTTCTATTGCACCAGGTTCATTCAACTCAATATGACATCTTCAATGTTCATCTTTATTGTTGCATGTATCATAATGTCATTTCTTTTTAGAGCTGAATAACATACCATTAAATGAACATGTCCCATTTTGTTGAACTTCTCATCTGTTTGGAAGGACATTTGGGCTGCTTCCATCTTTTTGCAGGTATTATAAATGCTACTCTGAACACTGGCAAGCAAATATGTTGTGAAGCTCCAATTTAAATTCTTTGGGGCATATATTATAAGTGAAATTACCAGGTTTATGGTGATTCCATATTTAACTTTCTGAGGAACCACCAAACTGTCTTCCACAGCAGCTGCACCATTACATACTCATCAACAATTAGCAAACACTTCTATTTCTTCACATACTCTTCTACACTTGTAGTGTCTGCTTTCTGTTTTGTTTTTTAATAGTATCTATTCTAATGATTATGAAAAGATATTTCATTGTGGTTTGATTTGATTTCCCTAGTGGATAATGATGTTGAGGAATTTTTATGTATTTTTCAGCCACTTGTATATCTTCTTTGGAGAAATGTTGATGCAAGCCTTTTGTCTGTTTTTTAATTGGGTCGTTTGTCTTTATTTTTGAGTTGTAGGATGTTTTTATATATTCAGTATAAAATAGCCTTATTGAATATCTGATATCCAAATGTTTTCTCACATTCAATAGTCTGTCCTTTTACTTTTATGATAGAGTCCTTTGATACAGAAAAATTTTTAATTTTTATGAAGTCTGATTTATCCACTTTTGATTTTGTTGCTTGTAGTTTTAACGTAAAAGCTAAGACACAACTGCATTACACAATGTCCTGAAGATTTTTTTCTATGAGTTTTTGTTGTTGTTGTTTTGTTTCAGTTTTGGTTCCTATATTTAGGGTTTTTGACCCATTTTGAGTTAATATTTGTATATGATACACCTTCATTTTTTCAAATTTGTATATCCTGTGTTCTGGTTTGTTAGCTACCAGAATACAATATACCAGAAGCTGAATGGCTTCTAAATAGGGGAATTTAATAAGTTGCAAGTTAACAGTTTTTAGGCCATGGAAATGTCCTAATTAAAGCAAGTCAATAGAAATGTCCAATCTAAGGCATCCAGGGAAAGATACGTTGATTCAAGAAGGCCGATGAAGTTCAGGGTTTCTGTCTCATCTGGAAAGACATATGGCAAACTTGGTTAGGGTTTTGCTCTCACCTGGAAAGGTACATGGCAAACACAGTGTCATCTGCTAGCTTCCTCTCCAGCTCCCTGGGAGGCATTTTCCTTCTTCATCTCCAAAAGTCACTGGCTGGTGGACTCTCTGCTTTGTGGATCTGTGCATTCTGTCATCCTTCTTTCCTCTCTCAGAATATCCAAAGGTTGCTGGCTGGTGGACTCTGCGGTTCTCTTAGCCTCATGGCTCTGCTGAACTCTGATGTGGCTTTCTCATTGTTTTCAAAAGGCATTCTCTCCAAAAATATCTCCCTTTTTATAGGATCTCAGTAAAGTTATCAAGACCCACCTGGAATAGGTGGAGACACATCTCCACCTAATCAAGTTTAATACCCACACTTGATTGAATCACATCTCCAGGGAGGTAATCTAACTAAAATTTCCAATATACAGTACTAAATAAGGATTAGAAGAAACCAGTGCCCCCACAAGTTTGACTAGGATTAAAATATGGCTTTTCTAGGGTACATAAACTTTTCAAACTGATACATCCAGTTTATATGGTACAATTTGTTGAAGCAACAATTCTTTCACAATTGAGTGAACTTGACACCCTTGTCAAAGATCAATTAGTCATAGAGGTGAAGGCTTGTTTCTGAAATCTAAATTAGATTTATTTGGTCTATATATTTGTCCTTGTGAGTGAACCATCCTGTTCTGATTACTGTAACTCTGTAGCAAGTTTTTAAATTGGAAAGTGTGAGCCTTTCAATTTTTTCCTACATTTGTTTTGACTATTCAAATACTACAAAAATTTGATAATTGGTTTCTCCATTCCTGCAGAGAAAGCTTTTAGAATTTTAGAATTTAGAATTTTTAGATTAGGGTTGCATTGAATCTGCAAATAACTTTAGATAAAATTGAAACCTTAACAATATTTAGTCTTCCAATCCATGATCACACAATGTTTTTTCATTTATTTAAGTTCTCTTTGATTTACTTTAGCAAAATGTTTTAGATTCCCATATATAAATCTTTTAAATCTTTGGTTAAATTTATCCAAGGATATTTTATTATTTTAGTTGATATTGTAAATGGAATTTTTTGTTTTGGTTTCCTTTTAGATTATTCATTACTAGTGTATAGAAATACTGACTAATTTTTGCTTATTAAACTTGTACCCCATCGTTCTGCTGAATCAGATAATTAGTTCAAGTATAACTGTGGATTTCCCAACATTTTTTCTACATATGTGTACATAATCTTCGCATAGGAAAAATTTTACTTTTTTCCCCCTATTTGGCTGTCTTTTGTTTCTTTTCCTTGCCTAATTCCTATGGCTAATATTCTTTACATAGGAAAAAATTTACTTTTTTTCCTTAATTAGGCTCTCTTTTGTTTCTTTTTCTTGTCTAATTCCTATGGCTAATATTTCCAGCACAGTATGAATAACAGTGGTGACAGTGGATATCTTTCTTATACCTGATCTTAAAGGAAAAGTTCCAGCCATTCACAGTTGAGTATTATGTTAGCTGTGAGTTTTTCGTATATGTCCTTTATCATGCTGAGGAAATTTCTTTCTGTTCCTGGTTTTCTATGTGTTTTTTATCAAGAAGGCATCCTGCATTTTATAAAATACCTTATCTGTGTCAATTAAGGTGATCATTTGCTTTTTTTCCCCTTTGTTCTAAGAATATGGTATATTATATTCACTGATTTTCTTATGTCAAGCCACCCTTTCATAAATCCCAATTGATCATGGTGTAGCATTCTTTCAATAAGATGTTAGAGATGATTTTCTTATATTTTGTTGGAGAATTTTTCATCTATATTCTTAAGGAATATTGATCTATAATTTTCTTTTCTTGTGGTATCATTATCTGCCTTTTGTGCCAGGCTGATGTTGGCCTCATGGAATGAATTAGGATGTATTTTCTCCTCTTCAAATTTTTGAAAGATTTCAAGAATATTGGTGTTAATTCTTCTTGGAATGTTTTGTAAAGTTCCCCTGAAAGAATTCTGGTCCTGGAATTTTCTTTGTTGGGAGGTTTTTGCTTAGTGATTCAATCCCTTTACTAGTTATAGATATACTGAGATATTCTATTTCTTGAGCCAGTGTACTCTATGTGTTTCTCAGAATTTGTACAGTTTTTCTATATTATCTAATTTGTTGGCATATAGTTGTTCATAGTATCCTCATAATCCTTTTTATTCCTATGGGGTCAATGTCCCAATGTTCACCCCCCACTTTCATTTCTGATTTTGTGTGCTTTGTGTCCTCTTTTAATGTCCTCTGTCAGCCTAGTTAAAGATTTGTAGCTCTTATTGATCCTTTCATAGGACCAACTTTTGGTTCCATTAATTCTCTCTATATTTTCTCTACTTTTTTTCTCTATTTCATTTTTCTGCACTGATATGTGTTATCTCTTTCATTCTGCTCTCTCTTTATATATTTTGATTTTGTCTTTCATAATTTCTCCATTTATGAGGTTAGGTCTCTCATTTTTTGTCTTTCATTTTTTACAATGTCTGCACGTAGAGCTATAAATGTCCATCTCAACACTGCCTTTGCTGCATCTCAGAAGTTTTAGTATGTTGTGTTTTCATTTTCATTTGCTTCAAGGTATTTCTTGATTTCCTTTAAGATTTCTTCTTTGACCCACTGGTTGTTCAAAAGTGTGTTGTTTAATTTCTAAGTGTTTGGAGATCTCTCAGTTCTCCCTAAGTTGTTGATTTATGACCACATTACATTGTGATCAGAAGAGAAACGTTGAATGATAGAATAATTTTGAGTTCATTGAGACTTGATTTCTGACAGAGCATGTGATCTAAACTGTAATATGATCTATGGCACTACAGTACAATATGCATTCTGCTGCTTTTAGGTGAGGTGCTCTCTATATATCTGCTAAGCCTATTTGGACTATAATTTTGTTCAAATCTTCTATTTCCTTATTGATATACTGTCTTAATGTTCTATACATTAGTGGGAGTGGTGCTTGAAGTGTCCTGATATTAATGTAGAATACTCTAAATTCCATTCAAATATATTATTTGTTACATATATTTTGACAGTCTGCTGTTATATTTATAATCGGTATGTCTTATTGTTGAATTGATGTCTTTATTAGTATATAATAAAGGATAATAGTATATAGTAACCTTATTTTTCTTTCACAGATTTTACCTCAAGTCTATTTTATCTGATATTAGTATAGCTACCACAGCTCTTGTCTGGTTTCTATTTTTTCCATTCTTTCACTTTCAATGTGCTTGTGTCTTAGAAGTCAAGGTGAGTCTACAGCACATAGCTAGGTCATGCTTTTTTATCTCTTCTGCCAATCTCTGTTTTTTAGACTGGAGAGTTTAACCAACATACATTTAAGGTAACTACTGATCATGCAGATCTTTCTTCTGCCATTTTCTATTTGTAATAAAGCCTCATATCTTTTTGTCCTCATTCTTTCAATAATGACTACTATGGTGGAATGAACAGTACATGTCCCTACAGATGGGACATGCTTTCGGCCTTGTTCTATATTCTATAAGTATGAACCCATTATAAATAAGATTTCTTTAAAGAGACCACTTCCATTAAAGTATGGTCCAACTGAATCAGATTGGGCTTTATTCTGGGTTTACTGGAAGCATTTATAAGTGGAGTCAAAGTAAGATGGAGAGTAAATCCACAGTGAGCAGACAGAAGCTAGAAGTGAAATGAACCTGGAAGAGACAGAAGTACTGCCATGTGCATTGCCATGTGACAGAAAATCCAAGGATAAAGCATCTCTGGCCCAGAATGTCACAGTCTTTGGGGAGAAAGCACCTTGCTGTTGGCTCTATTTTGCATTTCACCTAGCTTCAAAGCTGTGAGCCAAGAAATTCTCATTATTTAAGCCAACTCATTGTATGATATTTATTTTTACATCTGTGAAACTAAAACAGTTTTTGGTACCAGAAAATGAGTTGCTGTTCTGAAAAGAAGCTGAAACTCTGGAAATGGTTTCTAAATAGCATAATAGACAGAGATTGGAAGAACTGTTAAGTGCTTGATAGAAAACTCATAGATTGCTTTGAAAATACTGTTGGTAGTAATATGATATTAAAGGTACCTTTGATTAGGTCTTAGAAGGAAATGATGAGTGTGTTATTGAAAATTGGGGGGGAGGAAATCATTATTAATCTACAGGACTTAGTAAAATTGCATACTGATGCTGGATTGAATGTTGTAATTATATGTATTGAACTTGGATACTTAGCTGAAAAGATTTCCAAGCTAAGTATGGAAGGTGCAGCCTAGCTTCTCCTTGTAACTTATACTAAAATGTGAGAGAAAAGGGATAAATGGAAAACTGACATCTTAAGCACATAAAAAGCATAAATTGAAGGTTTGGAAAATATGAGTCTATCCAGATAGTGTGCTCTAGATGGGCCAGTATTGGCTTTATTAGAGACTTCTCTGAACATTTGGCAAGTGAGTCCCCAGATGGCAGGGATCCAAATAAGGATTTAAGTGGACAACCTTTGGTTAAACAAAATGTGACTGTACATGGATTCAGTCAGCCATCCGTGTAAGCCAGAATTAGAATTGGTTATCCAGGAATGATCTGTGGAAAGTTCTATCATCTGATGGTTTGGGTTTGCTTGAACTGTGCACAAGGCTGGCAAGGTTTTTGAAAAATGTGCATGAGAAGAACCACTCCCACCTTTGACTAAGAGACAAATAAGAGACAAATTGAAGGAGTGGCTTCAAGAGCAGAATCACATAAGTGGAGGTTTGAACCTAAGATATTTCTTTCCATTGAGATTCTAATATTCTATTGAGATTCTAATAACTGTTCATTAGTTATTGTCCTGATATCCTCTAGTTCTTTCTCTGTGTTTTCCTTAATCTCCTTGAGCTTATCAAGGATCATTTGCTTAAAAGTGTTTTTTTTTTTTTTAGGTATGTCCAAAGTCTGGTCTTCTTCATTCATGGTTTCTAGACTTTTATCCTGTTTCTTTGGATGGGACATCATTGACTATTTATTTATTTATCTTGTAATCTTTTGTTGTTCACTGCATATTTTAGCATTTAAAAATTTTGATTCTGGGACTTCTGGAGAAGATGGTAGCTTAGTAAGGTGCGCGCGTCTTAGTTCCTCCTCCAGAAAAACTACTAGATAACTAGAAACCGTACAGAACAGCTCCCAGAGCCGCAACAAAGACCAGACACACAGTGTACCCCAATCTGGGATGGCTGGACCGGCTAGGAGACTCCACTGCGGTGAGGTCCCCGAGCGATACGCGCTTCCCCGGGCCGCGGCGGTTGGTGGCCAGAGACCCTCCCTCCCTCCTTCCCGGGACGGCTGGAAACTTCGGATCAGCTGTTCCCCAAGCCGCGGCGGCCGGTGTCCCTACCCCACACGCAGCTTCCCGGGCCGGCTGGGAGCCTCGGATCAGCGGTTCCCCAAGCCGCAGCAACCAGAGCCCCTCCCACACACGCAGCTTCCCGGGCCGGCTGGGAGCCTCGGATCAGCAGTTCCCCGGGCCACGGTGACCGGCGACCGGAGCCCCTCCCACACACGAGGCTTCCCGGGCCGGCTGGGAGCCCCAGATCAGTGGTTCCCCAAGCCGCGGCGCCCCTCCCACACACGCGGCTTCCCGGACCGGCTGGGAGCCTCAGATCGCCAGTTTCCAAAGCCACGGCAGCCAGCGACCAGAGCCCCTCCCATACACGCGGCTTCCCAGGCTGGCTGGGAGCCTCGGATCAGCAGTTCCCCAAGCCACGGTGGCCGGCACCCCTCCCCCACAGGTGACTTCCCGGAGGAAAAGGAAAGAGTCTCCAACAGTAGTAGAGACTGAGCCAAACCTAACACCAATAGTGGCATTAATGAACAACTTCTGACTACTAAAAATAGGCCCTCAGCTCAGGTGAAACTGGTCAAGGAGGAAGTCACCTATTGGGCTAACTGAAAAAGAGGAAAGGGGGCGAAACAGAGCCTTCTGCGGCAGTTTCTATGGAGGCTTGGTTGCCTCTGGGCTCAGCGCTGGGATTACACAGATTGCAACTGCCCCGAACGCAGAAACAGGCTGCATTCAGGGCTCTCTACCACCTGAAACTTCCCCTCAGGAGGGGTGAAATGCAACACAGGTGGAATTCCTCTCTCAAGGAATTCAGATCCTAGGACTTCACAATTTGAAGCCATTAAAACCAACCTACAAACTTTCCTCTGTCTCCACCACACATCCAGCAGTGAGAGTCTTCCAAAGTTAAAGGAGCCACAACATCTTTTGCCGGTGGGACCCACAGACAGACAAGCACCACATACTGGGCAGGATAAGAAAAACAGAGCTCAGAGACTTCACAGGAAAGTCTTTCAACCTGCTGGGTCCCACACTCAGGGAAATCTGATTAAATGCCCAGACACCAGCAAAAAATAACAAATCACACCAGGAAAATTGAAGATATGGCCCAGTCAAAGTAACAAACCAATAGCTCAAATGAGATACAGGAGCTGAGACAACTAATTCTGAATATACGAACAGAAAATGGAAAACCTCTTCAAAAACCAAATCAATAAATTGAGGGAGGACATGAAGAAGGCATAGGATGAACAAAAAGAAGAAATGGAAAGTCTGAAAAAACAAATCACAGAACTTATGGGAATGAAAGATACAGTAGAAGAGATGAAAAAAACAATGGAAACCTACAATGGTAGGTTTCAAGAGACAGAGGCTAGAATTAGTGATCTGGAGGATGGAATATCTGAAATCCAAAAAGAAACAGAAACTATAGGGAAAAGAATGGAAAAATTTGAGCAGGGGCTTAGGGAATTGAATGATAATATGAAGCACACAAATATACGTGCTGTGGGTGTCCCAGAAGGAGAAGAGAAGGGAAAAGTAGAAAAACTAATGGAAGAAATTATCACTGAAAACTTCCCAACTCTTATGAAAGACCTAAAATTACAGATCCAAGAAGTGCAGCATACCCCAAAGAGAATAGATCCAAATAGGTGTTCTCCACGACACTTACTAGTTAGAATGTCAGAGGTCAAAGAGAAAAAGAGGATCTTGAAAGCAGCAAGAGAAAAACAATCCATCACATACAAGGGAAACCCAATAAGACTATGTGTTGATTTCTCAGCAGAAACCATGGAAGCAAGAAGACAGTGGGATGATATATTTAAATTACTAAAAGAGAAAAACTGCCAACCAAGACTGCTATATCCAGCAAAATTGTCCTTCAAAAATGAGGGAGAAATTAAAACATTCTCAGACAAAAAGTCACTGAGAGAATTTGTGACCAAGAGACCAGCTCTGCAAGAAATACTAAAGGGAGCACTAGAATCAGATATGAAAAGACAGAGGAGAGAGGTATGGAGAAGAGTGTAGAAAGAAGGAAAATCAGATATGATATATATAATACAAAAGGCAAAATGGTAGAGGAAAATATTACCCAAACAGTAATAACACTAAATGTTAATAGACTGAATTCCCCAATCAAAAGACATAGACTGGCAGAATGGATTAAAAAACAGGATCCTTCTATATGCTGTCTACAGGAAACACATCTTAGACCCAAAGATAAACATAGGCTGAAAATAAAAGGTTGGGAAAAGATATTTCGTGCAAATAACAACCAGAAAAGAGCAGGAGTAGCTATACTAATATCCAACAAATTAGACTTCAAATGTAAAACAGTTAAAAGAGACAAAGAAGGATACTATCTACCAATAAAAGGAACAATTAAACAAGAAGACATAACATAAATATTTATGCACCGAATCAGAATGCCCCAAAATACATGAGGAATACACTGCAATTACTGAAAAGGGAAATAGACACATGTACCATAATAGTTGGAGACTTCAATTCGCCACTCTCATCAATAGACATAACATCTAGACAGAGGATCAATAAAGAAACAGAGAATTTGAATATTACAATAAATGAGCTAGACTTAACAGACATTTACAGAACATTACACCCTACAACAGCAGGATACACCTTTTTCTCAAGTGCTCATGGATCATTCTCAAAGATAAACCATATGTGGGTCACAAAGCAAGTCTCAACAAATTTAAAAAGATTGAAATCATACACAACACTTTCTCAGATCATAAAGGAATGAAGTTGGAAATCAATAATAGGCAGAGTGCCAGAAAATTCACAAATACGTGGAGGCGGAACAACACACTCTTAAACAATGAGTGGGTCAAGGAAGAAATTACAAGAGAAATTAGTAAATATCTTGAGGGAAATGAAAATGAAAACACAACATATCAAAACCTATGGGAGCAGGAAAGGCAGTGCTAAGAGGGAAATTTATTGCCCTAAATGCCTATATTAGAAAAGAAGAAAGGGCAAAAATTCGGGAATTAACTGTCCACTTGGAAGAACTGGAGAAAGAACAGCAAACTAACCCCAAAGCAAGCAAAAGGAAAGAAATAACAAAGATTAGAGCAGAAATAAATGAAATTGAAAACATGAAAACAATAGAGAAAATCAATAAGACCAGAAGTTGGTTCTATGAGAAAATCAACAAGATTGATGGGCCCTTAGCAAGATTGACAAAAAGAAGAAGAGAGAGGACACAAATAAATAAGATCAGAAATGGAAGAGGAGACATAACCACTGGCCTCACAGAAATAAAGGAGGTAATAATAGGATACTATGACCAATTTTACGCTAATAAATACAACAATGTAGATGAAATGGACAACTTCCCAGAAAGGTATGAACAACCAACTTTGACTCAAGAAGAAATAGATGACCTCAACAAACCAATCACACTTAAAGAAATTGAATCAGTCATTCAAAACCTTCCCAAAAATAAAAGTCCAGGACCAGACGGCTTCACATGTGAAGTCTACCAAACATTCCAGAAAGAATTAGTACCAACTCTCCTCAAACTCTTCAAAAAAATTGAAGTGGAGGGAAAGCTACCTAATTCATTCTATGAAGCCAACATCATCCTCATACCAAAACCAGGCAAAGATATTACAAAAAAAGAAAACTACAGACCAATCTCTCTAATGAATATAGATGCAAAAATCCTCAATAAAATTCTAGCAAATCAAATCCAGCAACATATTAAAAGAATTATACATCATGACCAAGTAGCATTCATCCCAGTTATGCAAGGATGGTTCAACATAAGAAAATCAATTAATGTAATACACCATATCAACAAATCAAAGCAGAAAAATCACATGATCATCTCAATTGATGCAGAGAAGGCATTTCACAAGATTCAACATCCTTTCCTGTTGAAAACACTTCAAAGGATAGGAATACGAGGGAACTTCCTTAAAATGATAGAGGGAATATATGAAAAACCCACAGCTAATATCATCCTCAATGGGGAAATAGAAAACTTTTCCCCTAAGATCAGGAACAAGACAAGGATGTCCATTATCACCACTATTATTCAACATCATGTTGGAGGTTCTAGCCAGAGCAATTAGACAAGAAAAAGAAATACAAGGCATCAAAATTGGAAAAGAAGAAGTAAAACTATCACTGTTTGCAGACGATATAATACTATACGTCGAAAACCTGGAAAAATTCACAATAAAACTACTAGAGCTAATATATGAGTACAGCAAAGTAGCAGGTTACAAGGTCAACATTCAAAAATCTGTAGTGTTTCTATACACTAGCAATGAACAAGCTGAGGGGGAAATCAAGAAACGAATTACATTTACAATTGCAACTAAAAGAATAAAATACTTAGGAATAAATTTAACTAAAGAGACAAAAGACCTATACAAAGAAAACTACAAAAAACTGTGAAAAGAAATCACAGAAGACCTAAATAGATGAAAGGGTATACCGTGCTCATGGATTGGAAGACTAAATATAGTTAAGATGTCAATTCTACCTAAATTAATTTACAGATTCAATGCAATACCAAACAAAATCCCAACAACTTATTTTTCGGAAATAGAAAACCCAATAAGCAAATTTATCTGGAAGGGCAGGGTGCCCCAAATTGCTAAAAACATCTTGAGGAAAAAAAACGAAACTGGAGGTCTCACACTGCCTGACTTTAAGGCATATTATGAAGCCACAGTGGTCAAAACAGCATGGTATTGGCATAAAGATAGATATATCGATCAATGGAATCGAATAGAGTGCTCAGATATAGACCCTCTCATCTATGGACATTTAATCTTTGATAAGGCAATCAAGCCAACTCACCTGGGACAGAACAGTCTCTTCAATAAATGGTGCCTAGATAACTGGATATCCATATGCAAAAGAACGAAAGAGGACCTGTATCTCACACCCTATACAAAAGTTAACTCAAAATGGATCAAAGATCTAAACATTAGGTCTAAGACCATAAAACAGTTAGAGGAAAATGTAGGGAGATATCTTATGAATCTTACAATTGGAGGCAGTTTTATGGACCTTAAACCTAAAGCAAGAGCACTGAAGAAATAAATAAATAAATGGGAGCTCCTCAAAATTAAACACTTTTGTGCATCAAAGAACTTCATCAAGAAAGTAGGAAGACAGCCTACACAATGGGAGACAATATTTGGAAATGACATATCAGATAGAGGTCTAGTATCCAGAATTTATAATGAGATTGTTCAACTCAACAACAAAAAGACAGCCAACCCAATTACAAAATGGGGAAAAGACTTGAACAGACACCTCTCAGAAAAGGAAATGCAAATGGCCAAAAGGCACATAAAGAGATGCTCAATGTCCCTGGCCATTAGAGAAATGCAAATCAAAACCACAATGAGATATCATCTCACACCCACCAGAATGGCCATTATCAACAAAACAAAAAATGACAAATGCTGGAGAGGATGCGGAGAAAGAGGCACACTTATCCACTGTTGGTGGGAATGTCAAATGGTGCAACCACTGTGGAAGGCAGTTTGGTGGTTCCTCAAAAAGCTGAATATAGAATTGCCATATGACCCAGCAATACCATTGCTGGGAATCTACTCAAAGGACTTAAAGGCAAAGACACAAACGGACATTTGCACACCAATGTTTATAGCAGCATTATTTACAGTTGCAAAGAGATGGAAACAGCCCAAATGTCCATCAACAGACGAGTGGCTAAACAAACTGTGTTATATACATACGATGGAATATTATGCAGCTTTAAGACAGAATAAACTTATGAAGCATGTAATAACATGGATGGACCTAGAGAACATTATGCTGAGTGAGACTAGCCAAAAATTAAAGGACAAATACTGTATGGTCCCACTGATGTGAACCGACATTAGAGAATAAACTTGGAATATGTCATTGGTAACAGAGACCATCAGGAGTTAGAAATAGGGTAAGATAATGGGTAATTGGAACTGAAGGGATACAGACTGTGCAACAGGACTGGATACAAAAACTCAGAAATGGACAGCACAATAGTACCTAATTGCAATGTAATTATGTTAAAACACTGAATGAAGCTGCATCTGAGCTATAGTTTTTTTGTGTGTTTTTTTTTGTTTTTTTATATATGTTTTTGTATTTTTTATTTTTATTTTTTCTCTATATTATCATTTTATTTCTTATTCTGTTGTCTTGCTATATCTTTTTCCAAATTGATGCAAATGTACTAAGAAATGATTATCATACATCTATGTGATGATATTAAGAATTACTGATTGCATATGTAGAATGTAATGATTTTTAAATGTTGTGTTAGTTAATAATTTTTTTAAATTTTTTTAATTAATAAAAAAAATTTTGATTTTGGAGTTTAGTCTCAGAGCTGTCTCCTCAAGTCTGTTTCTAGATAACAATAAGGCAGAGACTTCATAGAAAGCCAAGAGCTAAAGACAATAAAAATACCAATGCAAAACAAAAAAAAAACCCAAGAAATCATCTTTCACAGACTTTGAAAATTGGTTTTGCATTGGGTATGGTCTCCTTAAGAGTTTAACCCTTCAAAATGAATGTGAAGTGCAGGGTCATTTCTTTCTATTCTGAGCCCACATTTTCTCTTGGATTTCTGATTGCTCATGACCTTTGGAATTTCCCATTCATATGAATTTGAATATGAATTCAAATACAACCACTTTCAATCTTGTTCATCTTCAATATGGTATTATTACTTATATACACACTAGACAATCACCTTTGCCCCTATCTATTTCCTTATATTGGAGTTCAACCTCATTAGATAATGGTTCACCCATCTTTAGCTTCTCTGTATCTCTAAATCCCCTAAATTCTGAATTATAGACCTCTTACTATACCTTTATGCTGATCATAAAAGTGGAATCATACAGTATCTGTCCTTTTGTTCTGGCTAATTTAGCTCAGGATTATGTCCTCAAAGCTCAACCATCTTGTCATGTGCTTCAGGATGTCATTTTGTCTTACTGCTGCATAATATTCCATCGTATGTATATACTACATTTTGTTGATCCACTCATCTGTTGATGGGCATTTGGCTTATTTCTATCTTCTGGTGATTGTGAATAATGCTGCTATGAACATCGGTGTGCAAATGTCTATTTGTGTCACTGCTGTCAGCTCTTCTGGGTATATACCAAGAAGTGCTATTGCTGGGTCATAGGGCAACTCGATATTTAGTTTCCCAAGAAAATGCCAAACAGTCTTACATAGTGGCTGCACCATTGCACATTCCCCCCAGCAGTGCCTAAGTGTCCTAGTTTCTCCACATCCTCTCCAATATTTATAATTTCTTGTGTAATAGCAGTTGTTCTTATAGGTGTGAGATAGTATCTCATTGTAATCTTGATCTGAATTTTCCTTATAGCCAAGGAAAATGAGCATATCTTCATGTGCTTTTGAGCCATCTGTATTTGCTTTTCAGAAAAATGCCTATTCATATCTTTAGTCCATTTTATAATTGGGTTGCTTGTTCTTTTGTTGTTGAGTTGTATGATTTCTTTGTATATACAGGAAATCAAACTATTTTCTGATATGTGATTTCCAAATATTTTTCCATTGAGTTGACTGCCTCTTCATCTTTTTGACAGTCTTTTGAAGAGCAGGATTATTTGATTTTGAGGAGGTACCATTATCTGCTTTTTCTTTTGTTGCTTGTGCTTTGGGTGTAAAGTTTAGGAAGCCACCTCCCATTACTAGATTTGGAAGATGTTTCCCTGCATTTTCTCCTAGAATTTTTATGGTGCTAGCTCTTATATTTAGGAGTTTGATCCACTTTGAGTTAATTTTTGTGTAGGGTACGTCTTTCATTCTCTTGACAATTGACTTTCAGTTCTTCAAAGCCCAGTTATGCAGAAGACTATTTTTCCCAGTTCAGAGGATTTGGGGGCCTTGCCAAAAAATCAGTTGACCATAGATTTGGTGGTCTATTTCTGCATTCTCAATTTGATTCCTTTGGTCAATTCTTCTATCTTTGTGAAAATACCATGCTGTTTTGACCACTGTGGCTTTATAATAGGTTTTAAAGTCAGGGAGTGTTAATACACCCACTTTGTTCTTCCTTTTTAGAATGCTTTTAGCTGTTCAGGATCTCTTCCCTTTCCAGATGAATTTTATTGTTAGCTTTTCCAATTCTTCAAAGTAGGTTGTTGGAATTTTGATTGGTACTGTGTTGAATCTGTAGATCAATTTGGGGAGAATTGACATTTTAACTGTATTTAGCATTCCTATTCATGAGCAGGAAATGTGTTTCCACCTATTTAGATCTCCTTTTATTTCTTTTAGCAATGTTATATAGTTTTCCATGTACAAGTACTTTAAGTTCCTAGTTAAGTTTGTTCCTAAATATTTGATTCTTCCAGTTGCTGTTTTGAATGGAATTTTTTCCTTAACTGACTCCTCAGCTAGGTCATTGCTTGTGTATGGAAATGTTACTGATTCTTGCACATTAATTTTATATCCCACCACCTTGCTGAATTTGTTTATTAGCTCAAGTAACTTTGCTGTAGATTTCTCAGGATCTTCCAAGTATACTACCTGCAAATACTGAGAATTTTACTTCTGCCTTTCCAATTTGGATGCCTTTTATTTCTTTGTCCTGCCTGATTGCTCTAGCTAGAACTTCTAGCACTGTTGAATAATAATGATGACAGTGGGCATCCTCGTCTTGTACCTGATCTTAAGGGGGAAGTTTTCAGTCTTTCTCCATTGAGTACAATGCTGCCTATTGGTTTTCCAGAGATTCCCTTTGTCATATTGAGGTAGTTATCTTTGATTTCTGTTTTTTGGACTGTTTTTATTAGAAAAGGATGCTGAATTTTATCCAGTGCTTTTTCTGCATCAATTGAGATGATTGTGTGATTTTTCCCTTTCCATTTGTTAATGTACATTAATTGATTTTCTTGTGTTGACCCATCCTTGCATTCCTGGTACAATTCCCACTTGGTCATGGTGTATAATTCTTTGAATATGCTGCTGGATTCGATTTGCTAAGAATTTTTGCATCTATGTTCATTAGGGAGATTGGCTATAGTTTTCCTTTTTTATGGAATCTTTACCCAGTTTTGGTATTAATATGATATTATCTTCATAGAATGAGTTAGGTACAGTTCCTTTTTCTTGAAAAATTTTTTTGAAAAAGTTATTCCTTTTTCCTCAATTTTTTTGAAAAAGTTTGAGCAAGATTGGTGTTAGTTCTTTATGGAATGTTTGATAAAATTCTCTTATGAAGCCATCTGTTCCTGGGTTTTTCTTTGTAGGAAGTTTTTTGGTGTCTGATTGAATCTCTTTACTTGTGATTGGTTTATTGAGATCTATTTCTTCCTGAGTCAATGTAGCTTGTTTATCTGTCTCCAGGAATTTGTCCATTTCACCTAAGCTGTGTAGTTTGTTTGTGTATAGTTGTTCATAGTATCCTCTTATGATTTCTTTTATTTCTTCAGGGTCTGTGGTAATGCACTTATTTTCATTTCTGATTTTGTTTATTTGCATCCTCTCTCTTTTTTTCTTTGTCAGTCTTGCTAGTGGCTCATCAGTTTTATTAATTTTTTCAAAGAACCAGCTTTCGGTTTTATTGTTTCTTTCTATTGTTCTTTGTTGTAAAATAGTATGTCATTCTACTTCCATATATTTGTGAATGTTCTCGTTCTTTGGTGGTTATTGAGATCCAGCTTTATTCCATTGTGATCAGAGAAAGTGCTTTGAATAATTTCAATGTTTTTAAATTTATAAAGACCTGTTTTGTGTCCCAGCATATGATCTATCCTGAAGTATATTCCATGAGCACTAGAGAAGAATGTATACCCTTGTGCTTTGGGGTACAATGACCTATATATGTCTTAGGTCTAATTCACTTATCAAGCTACTCAACTTCTTTATTTCTTTGTTGATCCTCTGTCTGGTTATTCTATCTACAGAGGAGAGTGTTGTATTGAAGTCTCCTACTATTATTGTTGAAACATCTATCACTCCCTTCAGTTTTGCCAATGTCTGTCTCTTGTACTTTGGAGCTCCTTGATTGGGAACATAAACACTAATGATTGTTATATCTTCCGGGTGAATTGACCTTTTAATAAGTATATAGTGTCCTTCTTTGTCTCTTATGATGTCTTTACATTTAAAGTCTATTTTGCTTGATATTAGTATAGCTACTTCTGCTTTCTTTTGGTTACAACTTGCGTGGAAAATGTTTTTCCATCCTTTCACTTTCAATCTATTTGTATCTCTGAGTCTAAGATGAGTCTCTTGTAAGCAGCATATAGCTGAATTATGTTTCTTAATCCATTCTGCCAATCTGTATCTTTTAATTGGTGACTTTTATCCATTAACATTCAATGTTATTACTGCAAAGGTGTTTCTTGATTCCACCATCTTATCTTTTTTACTTTGTTTGTCACATCTGTATATTCTTTCCCCTCTTTTTCTTTGTATTCTTTAAATTATCCTTAGAGGTACTCTTCAATTCTGTGCCCTCCTGCAGACCTCCCTCTCCTGTCTTTTTTTTTTCAACTGGCAGAACTCCTTTTAGTAATTCTTGTAGGGCTGTTCTCTCATTGACAAATTCTTTCAGGACTTCTTTGCCTGTGGAAACTTTAATCTCTTCCTCAGTTTTGAAGGACAATTGGGCTGAGTACAGAATTCTTGGTTGGAAGTCTTCCTCTTTCAGGATCTTGAGTACATCCTCCCACTGCCTTCTTGCCTCCAGGGTGCTATTTGAGGAGTCTGAACTCAGTCTTATTTGATTTCCCTTATGCATAGTAG
Source organism: Tamandua tetradactyla (assembly GCF_023851605.1). Classification (NCBI taxonomy): domain Eukaryota; kingdom Metazoa; phylum Chordata; class Mammalia; order Pilosa; family Myrmecophagidae; genus Tamandua; species Tamandua tetradactyla. Next base: position 19,597,802 of record NC_135345.1, read on the forward strand.
ATTTTTTTTCTCTTGCCACTTTCACGACTTTTTGCTGCTTCTCTTCAACAGTTGACAGACTGATTAGTATGTGCCTTGGGGAAGGCCTATTTGAATTTATTCTGTTTGGATTTCATTGGGCTTCTTTGACTTGTATATTTATACCCTTTATGAGAATTGTGAAGTTTTCCCCCATCATATCCTCAACTACTCTTCCTAGCCCTTTACTCTTCTCTTCTCCTGCTGGGACACCAATGATTCTTATAATTGTGTGTTTTGTTTTATCTATCATTTCCCTGAGTTCCCATTGAATTTGTTCCATCTTTTTTCCCACTTGCTGTTTTGAGTCTTCAAAGTCAATTATCCTGTCCTCTATATCACTTATTCTTTCTTTTGCCTCTTCAGATTTGGTATTGTGTGCTTCTAGTATGTTTTTTATTTGCTCAACAGAGTCTTTAGTGTCTGTGATTTCTGCTATTTTTCTTTATTCTTTCAAATTCTTTATTCTCTTCTCCTGCGTTATTGATCTCCTTTATGTCATTAACCATCCCACTTATTTTATTAAGTAGAGTTAAATGAACATCTTTGATTAGTTGTTCCAACATCTGTTTCTCCTCTGCTGTTTTTAATTTGGTCATTAAACAGGGCTATATCTGTCTGCATTGTGATATGCTTAGTGATCTTCTAATGTCTTCATCATATGTAAATATTTTGATTGGTTTACTTTGGGAGTTAATTTCTTTCAGTAGTCTAAGGCCTGCTGTTTGTGGGATGGTTGTACAGCAGGGAGGAGGGCATGGGGTAGGGCACTCAGTGTGGTGATTTGCTTCAGGGCAGGTATAGGCACAGGTTGGAGAACATGATGCTTGTGAACATGGGTGCCCTGATGCTTGTGAACATGGGTGCCCAGTGGCCAGGGAAGATGTAGCTGTGCGGGTACACTGATCTGGGGGACATAACCCTGATGTGTGCTGGTCTAAGTCACAGGGCCCTTTGTGAACATGTGTAAAGCTGTGACAGCAGGTCAGCATTACGCCTTCATGGATTGGGGGCAAATATGACCCGGCTGCATGGTCAATACTTTCTCAAAGCTGGGAAGCGTGGCTGAGGGCCATGCATATGTGCAGTTCTAGGAATGCAGTAAAGTATGGTTCCCAGAGCTGAATGATGTGACTTGGGGGGTCCATGCACATGTGTGTGCCTGGGAGTGCCATAAACGGATGTGCAGAGTTTAGGTGGGGCACACTGAGGCTATGTGACACTATGGGTGGGGTTCAGGGGTAGCCTAGGTATGGAAGTTAGTGCCCATAGCCTTTATGCACTGACAATAGCCTGCAGGGAACAGGGAGGGGGAGGTAGTGCTCGGGAGAGGTGCAGGAGAGGTGCGGGGCTGCACTTGGGGTGGGGGGTGGAGCAGGTATGTGCACTGGGGGCTGGTGGGGTGGGGGTGCCTAGAGCACAGGGAATGGGAACGGGTAACAGGGTTCGGGTACATGGGGAGTGGGAAGAGCTGCTGGTTACAGGGTTGTGTTGGTGAGGGTAGTGCACCCAAGAAACGTGGCGGGCCTTACTTCCTTATCCTGGGCTCCTGTCCATGCACTCCTATGGGCTCTGCACCTCTGTGAAAGGCTCCAGCTTTCTGCCTCTCAGTTCCTTGACCTTTGCAACCAGGGCTGCCCCATGTGTTGCAGAAGGCTTTCCCAGGTCAGCTACACTCCCAAATCACCACCTCAGTTGCCCTCCTGTCCCTTCTCTAACTTTTCCATGGAGTAAGACTAAATCTCAAGTTACTCTTTTCAGTCATCTTCCCGGAAGTTTCTCTCCTACATTTTTAAGGCTACATTTCTTCATTCAGCACTAGTCTAGTTATTGCAACCCAAGAACCCTAACTATGTGACCTCATGCAATGTTTTACCTTCCCTGGGCTTCTGAGAAAATGTCTGACTTGAATGGTTCTGCTCTTTAAGAACTCATTTGAAGTAACAAGCATAACATATATGTTATTTGATTGAATTTAGGGGGCACTGGCAAAGAAATGGACAAGGTCACAGAAAAATAACTTGTTTCATTTATGTGAAGTCTAATATTTCAGGCAGCATTCAGATAAATACAAACAGTTTTGCACATGTATTCTAGACACTCATTCCACAATTCCACATCAATTATGGCTATTTTCTTTGTCATGTAAATGGAAAGTGTCCATTAATATTCATGAAATTATTAATAGCACACATTTCTAGAAGAAAGATACTGTTGGACTCTACTTTAGCAAAGCCAGTTGTTTCTTATTGATCCTACTAAAATATATAGTTATTTCCATGAGATTTTAATTTTTTAAAAGCTACATTATTAATGTGTTCTTGCTTTCCTAGAATGTTTGGTCAGAGTTACTACTATTACTAGATTTCTTAAAATAGTCAATAGTATTCAAGGAAAAACAGAACATATGCAGCCTGAACAAAAAATGACTTATTTGGGTGACAGAAAAAATGCTCCCTGAGAAAACCTTTGTTAATAATTGTAATTAATTTTAGTGTGGCAATAGCCACAAAGATATGCAACACTGAACTTACTAATTTATTTCCAGATAATTCTTTCTGACAAATAATTTATTGGGTTTCCTAAAATATGTTAATGAGCTAAATAAAGTGCCCTAGATAGATTTCCTGACTGCTGTAAAAAAAAAATTTAAAATGACTACCCTTAACTAATCCCTATATTTATGTTCACAAACTTTTAATCACAGATCACTTTCCCTATAATATTAAGTTTTTGTTATTCTTTCAAAAAATTGTATTGCTTTTTTTTTTTGCTTTAACTGATCTAAGGAACTAGATAAAACACTGACTTCTAGTTTGGTACAGTGCTGATTTAATATTTTTATGGTTCCAGCTTTATCTTTCTGTTTGAATTTAGATACCACATGCTTAATGGTACTTTAACAATATAAGTTGCTGATGAATACTGAGGAAGACCCTTAGTGTGTCTGTCATGGCAGACCTGGCAAACTAATCCATATTATGCAGTGGTTTGAAGCTGTATGTACCCTAGAAAAACATGTTGCATTCCTTTCAGTGTGAACCCATTATAAGTAGGACACTTTATGAGGTTATTTCAGCTAAGGTGGAACCATCCTTAAACAGCATAGGCCTTAATCCTATTAATGGAGTCATTTAAAATAGAATGAAATTTAGACAGAGAGAAAAAAAACACAGAAATCAAGAAGCTGAAATTTAACAGAACACAAAAGAGAATTGAGAGGTAAAGAGAGGCCACCATGTGTATTGCCATGTTACATAAAAGCTAAGGATAAAGGATTACTGGCAGCCAGACACTGAATATGACAGTCTTCAGAAAGAAAGCTTCACTTTAATAATGCCTTGGTTTAGATTTTTCCTAGACTCAAAATCATGAGCTAATAGACTTTCATTGATTAAACTGATTCATTGTATGATATTTTTTTAGCCGCCAAGGAAATTAAAACATTTGACTTTGGGTAAATTGATATGGCATGAAATCCTGGTGTAGCTTTTTTAAAAAGTGGATATAACTATCCTTGTCCTTATTATTTACATATCTTCTGTGAGAATAAAATATATCTAAAGATGTAAAACTATGCAAAATGTAAAAAGTATTGACTTTTTAATATCCAACCCAGAAAGACATCTTACTTTGAAAAACAAATTCTTAGTGATGCCACCAATGTGGCAAGGTAAGACAGACCTTCAAAAGCCTTTCCATGGTTCAGTGAATAAAAGGATACATTAATTTGCTTAGAACTCTGAACGATGGTAGAAACTGAAGAAGGACCCACAAATGTTGAATCAAAGAAAAAGGAAAATATCAGATAGGAATCTTCCATCAAGGACATGCATCTTCCTCTCTCCCCCTCACTTGGTCCTGTTGCAGCTTGAGGATTTACTCAGAGGCAGTGATTCAGATACCTTTCACCTCCCATCAGGGACAGCAGCAATAAAATCCCACAAATGTCCAAGCACAGGGAAGAACACATGCCACTGAGGAGTGTTGCAGCCAAAAGTGCCCCCAGGGGGGAAAGAGAAAGAAAAAGACAACAGTAAAACTATGACTAGAAAGCACTGTGCTCACTCAATCATTGGCTGGCTGGACCACCCCAAAGAATTGACTATTTTGGAGTGATCCACAATTCTGGATTGACCCCATCTAACACCCCAGTGTGAGATACCCTATCAGAGAAGACACCAGAGGCAGAAAATCCTCATAAAAAAAGAAGTGATGGTTAAGTTGAACTGTTGTAAGACAGAAGGTTCCCAGAACTGAAAAGAGTAAGGAAAATGGGTGAAGGAGAAAACTTTAACCAATCACTAGAGTTGGAGAGAAAATTCTGCACAAAAACAAACAGAATAGGTCAAGATTCCAAGAGAAGAAACAGAGGAAAGTAAATATTCTCCAAGAGACAAAACAATTACACATAAATTGCAATTTAAAAATTGTACCACACATGCAGGGAAAGAATCAGATGAATAAGAGCTAGAGGTTCTTCTATAGGTCTAGAAAAAGTTGGAGCAGGCATCAAAGAAGACCCTAAGGCAAATCCAATCAACAATGCATTCCTAGACAAGAAGGAGAAAAAGACTTTCAGAGTTAACTCATCAAGATAATCAGACGCCTATACGTCAGAGAAAAATGACAAGACATACTGAGAAATAAGGAGCAAATTAAAAAACTTAAAAGGAGAATTAAAATCAAAGATGTTCAAAGAAATCTCCTAAATTAATTCCAGGAGATGAAAGAAAATATGTATAAAGAGATAAAAAATATTAAGAAGACAATGTGTGAGCACAAAGAAGAATTTCAAAGTATAAAAATAACTATAACAGAAATTATTAGGATGAAAGTTACAATAACAGAGATTAAGAATATGCTAGAAGCTTTCAATAGTTCACTTGAAGAGCCTTGTCATGGTTAGGGACATGTGTCAACTTGGCCAAGTTGTGGTACCTGTTTATCTGATTGGGCAAGTGCTGGCCTGTCTGTTGCAATGAGGACATTTCATAGGATTAGGTCATGATCACGTCAGCTGCATCCACAGCTGATTCCATTTGTAATCAGCCAAAGGGGAGTGTCTTCTGCAATTAGTGATGATAAACCTAATCATGGGAAGTCTTTTAAGGAGGACTCAGAGGAGACAGGTCCCATTCCTGCTTTGGCTGGTGAGCCTCTCCTGCAGAGTTCATCCAGGCCATCCATTGGAATCGTCCGCTTTGCAGCCTGCCCTGTGGATTTTGGATTCTGCATTCCTGCAGTCACATGAGACACTTTTATAAATTTTATATTTGCAAGTGTTCCCTGTTGATTCTGTTTCTCTAGAGAACCCTAACTAATACATCTTGGTACCAGGAGTGGTTCTTAAGAAACAGAATCTTAAAAATGGGATTTTATGAGTGCTTTTCTACTCTGACTGGACTCAGAGACACTAAGGACTCTGATTCCCATAATCAGAATGACACTCCCAATCCATGGACTGAGTTGGCAAAGGAGATAGTAAAAATATCAGTTGATTCTCCTAATGCTTCACTTGTACGAAGCCAGACTCTGGGGGATAATGTTTTTGACACCTTTACAGAGTTTCGTAGGAATAAGAGTTATAGAGATGTAAGTTGGTTGTTGTTAGATATGCTGTCTACATTAAAGGGTGAAGGGGATGGGCTTAAGGCTTCAAACGAGAAGCTTAAGCGCCGTCTGAAAGATGTAAACGTTTCTATGAGTATCCTGAAGGAAAATCTTATTTCCTGTAGCCGTAGACTTGAGATCTCTGAAAATCAGACTCAGAATCTTATTGTTAGAGTAGCAACTTTACAATGTAAACTGAAATCTCAGTCTTGCATGGTGTCTACCGTTAAAGTGAGGGCATTGATTGGAAAGAAGTGGGACCCTGAAAAATGGGATGGCGACATATGGATTGATAATGATGTTGGGGGTGAGGTTGAAACCCCAGGCCATGCTGCGTCTTCTCTAGATAACCCTGTAATAGTCTGTCCTGAGGACATAGCCGCCCCACCTCCTGCCTGCCTTGAGGAATTGGCCACCCAGCCTCCTCCTGAAGGGATTAGCCCTAGAGTGATTATTCCTGTTTCACCAGATGAAACTGCAAATGAAGGCCCTGAAGGAAATGGCTTGGAAGATATTTCTAATTGTTTTCATGACCCACCCCCACCACCCCTCATTTCTTCTAGACCTATAACTAGACTAAAGTCCCAACAGGCCCCTAAAGGTGAGGTACAAAGTATCACACATGAGGAAGTATGTTATACTCCAAAAGAACTGTGTGAGTTTTCCAATTTATATAGACAGAAATCAGGGGAATATGTGTGGCAATGGATTTTAAGAGTGTGGGATAATGGTGGGAGGAATATAAGGCTGGATCAGGCTGAAATTATTGATATGGGCCCACTAAGCAGAGATTCTGCATTCAATGTTATAGCTCGAGCAGTTAGAAAAGGAGTTAACAGCTTGTTTGGGTGGTTGGTTGAAACATGGATCAAAAGGTGGCCAACATTACCTGAGGTTGAAATGCCAGAACTGCCGTGGTATAAGGTAGATGAGGGGATCCAGAGGCTTAGAGAGATTGGGATGTTAGAGTGGATTTATCATGCAAAGCCTGCTCTTACACCCCAGGAATGTCCAGAGGATGCACCTTTTACCAGAACAGTGAGAAATAAATTTGTGAGACTAGCACCATCATCCCTCAAGAGCTCTGTGGTTGCACTACTCTGTAGGTCAGATATTACTGTAGGAACTGCTGTCACTGAACTGGAATCCTTAAACACAATGGGGATGACAGGATTCCGAGTTGGCAGAAGCCAGGTGGCAGCACTTAATCACCAAAGACAGGGTAGACGTGGCTATTATAATAGACAACAAACTCAAAGGAGGCATCAAAATTATATGACACACAGAGATTTGTGGCATTGGCTAGTAAATCATGGGGTGCCTAAAAATACAATAGAAGGGCAGTCTACTAAATTCTTGTTGGAGCTGTATAAACAAAAGAGTTCTAGGTCAAGGGAACAGAAGTCTAACCTGAATTACAAAAACACAGAGTCACGGCCCCTTAATCAATTTCCAGACTTGAAACAGTTTACAGATCCTGAGCCCCTTGAATGAAGGGGAGGCCAGGTCCCTATGGGGGAGAAACCTGTTACACTGCCACAAATTTATACTGTTAACCTTCCTCTAAGTCTTCCCCAAGGAGACCGACGGCCTTTTACCAGGGTAACTGTGCATTGGGGAAAGGGGATTATTAGACACTGGTTCAGAAGTGACATTAATTCCAGGGGACCCAAAACGTCACTCTGGACCACCAGTCAGAGTGGGAGCTTATGGAGGCCAGGTGATCAATGGAGTTTTAGCTCAGGTTCATCTCACAGTGGGTCCAGTGGGCCCCCAGACCCATCCTGTAGTTATTTCCCCAGTTCCAGAATGTATAATTGGCATAGACATACTGAGCAACTGGTAGAATCCCCATGTTGGTTCTCTAACTCGTGCAGTGAGGGCTATTATGGTGGGAAAGGCCAAGTGAAAGTCACTAGAACTGTCCCTACCAAGCAAAATAGTAAATCAAAGGCAATACCATATTCCTGGAGGGATTGCAGAGATTAGCCACTCTTAAGGACTTGAAAGATGCAGGGGTGGTGATTCCCACCACATCCCCTTTCAACTCTCCTATTTGACCTGTGCAGAAAACAGATGGGTCTTAGAGAATGACAGTGGATTATCATAAACTCAACCAGGCGGTAACTCCAATTTCAGCTGCTGTTCCAGATGTAGTATCATTGCTTGAGCAAACCAATACATCCCCTGGTACCTGGTATGCAGCTATTTATCTGGCAAATGCTTTTTTCTCAATAGCTATTAGTAAGGACCACCAGAAACAGTTTGCTTTCAGCTGGCAAGGTCAGCAATATACTTTCACTGTCCTACCTCAGGGGTATGTCAACTCTCCAGCCCTATGTCATAATCTTGTTCGCAGAGACCTTGATCATTTCTGCCTCCCACAAGACATCACACTGGTCCATTATATGGATGATATCATGTTGATTGGACCTAGTGAGCAAGAAGTAGCAACTACTCTAGATTTACTGCTAAGGCATTTGCGTGTCAGAGGATGGGAGATAAATCCAACAAAAATACAAGGGCCTTCCACCTCAGTAAAATTTCTAGGTGTCCAGTGGTGTGAGGCATATTGAGATATCCCTTCTAAGGTGAAGGATATATTGCTGCATCTGGCCCCTCCCACAACCAAAAAGGAGGCACAACGCCTAGTTGGTCTTTTTGGATTTTGGCGGCAACATATTCCTCATTTGGGTGTGCTGCTCCGGCCCATTTATCGAGTGACCAGAAAAGCTGCTAATTTTGAGTGGGGACCTGAACAAGAGGAGGCTCTGTGACAGGTCCAGGCTGCTGTGCAAGCTGCTCTGCCACTTGGGCAATATGATCCAGCAGATCCAATGGTGCTGGAAGTGTCAGTGGCAAATAGAGATGCTGTCTCGAGCCTTTGGCAGGCCCCTATAGAAGAATCACAACGCAGACCCTTAGGATTTTGGAGCAAAGCCTTACCATCTGCTGCAGATAACTACTCTCCTTTTGAGAAACAGCTTTGGGCCTTAGTAGAGACTGAACGCTTAACCATGGGCCACCAAGTTACCATGAGACCTGAGTTGCCTATCATGAGTTGGGTGTTGTCTGACCCACCAAGCCATGAAGTTGGGCGTGCACAGCAGCACTCTATTGTAAAGTGGAAATGGTATATACGAGATAGAGCCAGAGCAGGTCCTGAAGGCACAAGTAAGTTACATAAAGAAGTGGCACAAGTGCCCATAGTTTCCACTCCTGCTGCCACATTGCCTTCTCTTTCCCAGACCAGAGCTATGGCCTCTTGGGGAGTTCCTTACAGTGAATTGACTGAGGAAGAGAAAACTCGGGCCTGGTTTACAGATGGTTCAGCACGATATGCAGGTACCACCCGAAAGTGGACAGCTGCAGCATTTCTGGGGTGTCTTTGAAGGACAGTGGTGAGGGGAAATCTTCCCAGTGGGCAGAACTTCGAGCAGTGCACCTGGTTGTTCATTTTGCTTGGAAGGAAAACTGGCCAGAGGTGTGTTTGTATACTGACTCATGGGCTGTTGCTACTGGTTTGGCTGGATGGTCAGGGACTTGGAAAGACCATAATTGGAAAATTGGTGACAAAGAGGTCTGGGGAAGAAGTATGTGGATAGACCTTTCTGAGTGGGCTAAAAACACGAAGATATTTGTGTCCCATGTGAATGCACACCAGAGGGTGACTTCAGCAGAGGAAGATTTTAATAACCAAGTGGATAAGATGACCCATTCTGTGGACACCAGTCAGCCTCTTTCCCCAGCAACTCCTGTTATTGCCCAATGGGGTCATGAACAAAGTGGTCATGGTGGTAGGGATGGAGGTTATGCATGGGCTCAGCAACATGGACTTCCACTCACCAAGGCTGACCTGGCTACAGCCACTGCTGAGTGCCCAATCTGCCAGCAGCAGAGACCCACACTCAGCCCCTGATATGGCACCATTCCCCGAGGTGACCAGCCAGCTACATGGTGGCAGGTTGATTACATTGGACCACTCCCTTCATGAAAGGGGCAGCAATTTGTTCTAACTGGAATAGACACATACTCTGGATATGGGTTTGCTTTCCCTGCATGCAATGCTTCTGCCAAAACTACTATCCATGGGCTTACAGAATGCCTTATCCATCGTCATGGTATTCCACATAGCATTGCTTCAGATCAAGGAACACACTTCACAGCAAATGAAGTGCGGGAATGGGCACATGCTCATGGAATTCTCTGGTCTTACCATGTTCCCCATCATCCAGAAGCAGCTGGATTGATAGAACGGTGGAAGGGCCTTTTGAAAACTCAATTACGATGCCAACTAGGTGGCAAAAACTTGAAAGGCTGGGGTAATGTTCTCCAGGAAGCTGTGTATGCTCTGAATCAGCATCCGCTGTATGGTGCTATTTCTCCCATAGCCAGGATCCATGGGTCCAGGAACCAAGGGGTGGAAATGGGTGTGGTGCCACTCACTATTATTCCTAGTGATCCACTAGGAAAATTTTTGCTTCCTGTCCCTGCTACCCTGAGTTCTGCTGGTCTACAGGTTTTAGTTCCAAAACTGGGTGTGCTTTCTCCAGGAGAAACAACAGTGATACCACTGAACTGGAAGTTAAGATTGCCACCTGGTCACTTTGGGCTACTTATGCCTCTGGATCAACACACCAAGAAGAGGATTACATTATTGTCTGGGGTAATTGACCCTGACTATAAGAAGGAAGTAGGACTGCAACTACATAATGGAGGTAAAGAAGAGTTTTCTTGGAATATAGGAGATCCCCTGGGGTGTCTATTAGTACTACCATGCCCTGTGATTAAAATCAATGGAAAACTGCAACAACACAATCCAGGCAGGACCACTAATGGATCTGAGACTTCAGGGATGAAGGTTTGGATCACCCCACCAGGCAAAGAACCACGGCCAGCTGAAGTGCTTGCTGAGGGGAAAGGGAACATGGAATGGGTAGTGGAAGAAGGTAGTGATAAATATGAACTTCGACCACGTGATCAGTTACAGAAACGAGGACTGTAATGTTGTTTTGTTCGTGTTATACTATTTAAGTTGTAAGATATCAAGTTTAAGAATGAATGTTGCCCAAGGATTTGCACCCTATTCTGGAGAGATTTAATGTGTTTCCAGTTATATGCAGAACAGTTGAGTATTGTCAGGTAAAAGAAAAAATGTGTGCTTATTTGTTTTCATTTGGAAATTAAGTATGGTCTAAGGTGATATATATATATATATATATATATATATATATGTGCCAAGTTGACAAGGGGTGGACTGTCATGGTTAGGGACAGGTGTCAACTTGGCCAAGTTGTGGTACCTGTTCATCTGATTGGGCAAGCGCTGGCCTGTCTGTTGCAATGAGGACATTTCATAGGATTAGGTCGTGATCACGTCAGCTACATCCACAGCTGATTCCATTTGTAATCAGCCAAAGGGGAGTGTCTTCTGCAATTAGTGATGCTAAATGCAATCATGGGAAGCCTTTTAAGGAGGACTCAGAGGAGACAGGTTCCATTCCTGCTTTGGCTGGTGAGCCTTTCCTGTGGAGTTCGTCCAGGCCATCCATCGGAGTCATCGGCTTCGCAGCCTGCCCTGTGGATTTTGGACTCTGCATTCTTACGGTCACGTGAGACACTTTCATAAATTTTATATTTGCAATTGTTCCCTGTTGATTCTGTTTCTCTAGAGAATCCTAACTAATACATATATATATAACTAATACATATATATATATATAAATATATATATGTATATATATATAAAACAAATATATATATATATATATATATATATATATTTCTTTGTCTTGGCCTCTTACATCACTTTCTCGGGGGAATCCAGCTGCTGAGACAGAAGGATGCTCAAGCAGCCATGAGAAGTTCATGTCTTGAGGAACTGAAGCCTTTCCTGAACAGCCATATAAATTGGCCAACTAATTACAGGATCTTATAGTTCCAGAAAAACCTTCAGATGAATGCAGTTCTGATATTTTGACTACAAATTCATGGGAGATCCCAAGCAAGGACCAACCAGTAAGCTATTCCAAAATTTCTGGCCCTCAGACACCGTGCAATGATGTTTAGTGTTTTAAGTCTCTATGTTTCTGGTAATTTCATAACAAATTCTACCATTAGGAAACATAGAAAACAAAATCAATGATTGGTTTCTTCACAGCACACTGACCAGGATTTTTAGATAGATATGTATCTGATGTTCAAAAAGGTAAATAAAAGAAAAAATATTCCTGACAAGTAAAACAAAGTATTAGACGAAATAAATATAAGAGAAATAGCAAGAAAATAATTAGATATCTTAGAAATATAAAATGTTGTCAATGGCTTTAAACATTTTTTTAGGCAACAGTAAAAAAAAGACAGGACATGGAAAAAGAGTTTTATAATGAATTGGGAAATTGCATTCATTTAATGACAAACATTTTTCAACATCTGATATACTCCATGTACTGTTTAAAGCCCTGAGAATACAGCAGAGGACACCACAGCCTTCCTGAAACTAATGTTCTATTGGAAAGCCAGTCAATAAACAAATATACTATATTAGGTGGAGTTATGAACATGGGGAGAATAAAGGTAAGGGAGTGTTGAATATGTTGGAGGCTGCTCTTTGGATGTCAGGGAAGTCCTCCAAGGATAAATTTCTTTAAGTAGAAATTTCCATGAGGTATGTGATCAAGCTATGCAGAAAAAAAAATCATTGAGTAAAGAGGCCCTGATTTAAGAGGATTTAAGAGTGGATTTGGTGTGTTTAAAGGAAATGTGTGTGTGGTCAGAGTAAGGTGAGCAAAGTGGAGAGCGGTAGTAAGAGAATTTGAAAGAGTAGCCAAGGGCCAGGTCACATAGAGTTTTGAAGGCTATGGTGTAGACTTTGCATTTTATTCTATATGTGAATTAATCAGAAGATATAGAGAAGGTTGTGATTGATTTACTTTGTAAATAGATTTGGACAGAGCAGTTGAGGAAAACATGGAAAAGGGACACTACATAAGAAGTTTTTTCATTAGTCAAGGTGAGAAAAATTGCTGGCTTTGATAAGGGTGACATGAATAGAGTTGGTGAGAAGTGGTCAGATTTGAGATATCAGTTGTAAATAACCTTAAAAGGATGTCCCCACAGAGCAGATGTGGATAGGAGAAAAGTGGAGGAGTTTAAGGTGATGCCAATGTATGGAGCCTTAGAGAACAGATGAAGAGAGATAACATTTACTGAGATGGGGAATTTTTGCAGCAGGAACAAGTTTGGGAATTAAAAAATCAAGTGTCTTGGACATGTTAATTTTGAAATGCCTTATTACACATCCAGGTAGAGATGTAGAGGGAAAAGTTGAGTAGACATTTGAATATATTAGGATGGCATCCATGAGAGTGCTTGGGGATGCTGGCATAAATTTGATAGGCAACAGAAAAGTCATACTAATGAGGTAGGACAAGATCACCTCTAGAGTAAGCATGGATAGAGACATGACAACATCCAGAGACTAATCCTTGGGGTACCTAACTGTTTAGAGGTAAAGAATATAAAGAAAAACTACCAAAGGAGATATCTGAAGAGTGAACTGAAACCAGAAGAACCAAGTAAAGTATGAATTTCAGGAAGAAACAATAAGTTTGTGCAAATGTTCTTGAAAGATAAAGTAAGACAAAGACTATAAATTGATCATTTGATTTGGCAATACTAAATGCAATCATGACCTTAATGAGAATTATTACAAAAAGAGCATGAAAAGAAAAAGAAATCATATATGTAAATAAAAGGTGTAAAAAGTGGGAAAAGATGGTGGGGCTAAAATATATGTGTCTAAGACTTATATGCAAAGGTGAAAAAAGAACGGTGGAGAAGCATTATTTGAAAAGTTAGCTGTTAAGAAATTCAAATTAAAAAGTTATGCAAGTCCCAAGTCAAAAAATATCAACATAAATCCGCATTTAGACACACTATAATCAAACTGCAAAATACCCAAGATAAAGGTAAAAGTTCAAAAATTGCCATTGAGACAAGATAGATTACTCACAAAGGAGTAATGTTTGAACATAGCAAATTTACTCTTCAGCAAAAATGAAGAATACCTTCAAAATTGAAGGTAAACTAAAAGTCAACGTAGAATTTTATACACTGATGAAATATTTTTCAACAGTGAGGGCAAAATATATACATTTCAGACACAGCACTGTACATCAGTAAAGAAGAGTGCAAACATTTTAGGAAAATGTGAGACACAAAGGAAAAAATGAGAAATTAACTATTTATAGTTATAAATTTAATTAGAGTCTAAAAATTAGCTCTAATGTATTTTAAAGTGGAATATATCTAATTAGACTATTAATAGCAAGTGCTTATGAATGTGTGTGTATGTGTGTGCACAGGTATTCAGGGAGTCTTAATACCTAAATTGTGTAAGGATGTCGTAGTTAATGCCATATCTTAAAATTTTTCAAGTCATAGAAATATAATCAATGGCTTCCAGAGTAGCAGAGAAAATTTAAGTGAATTGGCTAAGACTTCCTTAATTCAATAGAGGGCAAGAGAAGAGGAAAAAATGAAAAACATATTGTGGTCAGGCAATAATTGAACTAGAACTATTTGGCTATTTGGATAAATCTTGAAATACAATAATGGACCATATGAGCCAGTTGTTAAATATGTACTCCGTGACAGCATTTATATAAAGTTTTTGAATGTGTAAAACAATAATTTTTATTTTGCAGATATAGATATACTTTATCAAAGTATAGAAAATATAAAGAAGAAATACTTACCAAATTCAGGTAAGAGAGAGAGCAAGAAATGCCATGATGGAAGAATGCCGAGAAAGTCTTCACCTCTAACTGTATATTGTTATTCCTTAAAAAAAAAAAAAAGTAAAGCAAATGAGTAAAACAACGATAAATAATGCTAAATGATAATGCCTATGATTATTTAATTCTATTTACTTTCCAATTGTTTGAAATACTTCATAATAGAGCAAAACATACTATAGAAAAAAAACACTAATCCAAAATATACATCTTAGGAAAAAGTATATCTGGGGGAAAATATGTCATCTTTTCTCTGTAAGTATTTGATTACTTTAGTGTTCTATTGATCAAGACTTCATTTACCTCATTGCTTCTAGATATTTTTCCCTGTAAATTTAATTTTGAGGTACATATGAGCTCTTCCTAAGTCACCATAATGGTGCTAAAAATATGGAAAAATCAATTCACCCATGCCCTTGGAGAGCTTACAGTCTGGTGAGCAATATAGAAAGCAAGCAGGAGTGTCACACACGAAGCAGTGTGATGGATGCTTTGAAGTAGGAAGTACAACGTGTGATAGGAGTGTTTCAAACACACAAATGATGTAGACATTTGGGGTCAGGGAGGATTTGTGAAGGAAATGATCTATGAACCAAAATCTAGGAAAAGATTAGGAGTTAGCTGGACAAATTCATGGCAGAGGGAAGGAGGGAAACTCATATTAACATACATTATCAATACTGTGAGAATAAATAAAATTGAATAAAATACATGAAATGAAAAGAGCGCCTAAGGCACACACTGAATGGAAAAGGAGATACAGAAGGAAAATAGACATTTGGGGGAAAACTTGATGGTGAATTGATTTAAAAAGAGGAGAAAATTGAGGTCACTATAGGAATGACATGACCACAAAAGAGTGTCCATCGAATGAAATGTGTACGCCATGAGTTGTTAACAGAAATAAGTGGAACATATAGCAAAGTGGGCTCAGAATTAGTTTGGAAGTTTCCTGCTGAGTGAGTGCCTGGCCACTGGCTTCACTGCAGTCAGTAACATATGACCTTTACTCAGATGAGAAAGGAGTCTTGTCTTTGATGACATGTGAACAGGCTCTGAACACTATAGAAGAAATCAGCTGTGATCCACATTGGTTACTATCACTTGCGATATGGCTACTATTCTGCAATTGTTACTATTCATATTCTTTCCCATTTTTATGTTTACAAGCAAATCTGAGGGTGGAAATCAATGCATATAATTATTTTATTTACTTAAAAATATATTCTTTGCATAAATTCACAAATCAGAAATTATTGATTTCTAAATTACAAGAACTTATAAGGTTCTTGACACATATTGTGTGGGTTGTTCGTAAGGAATCAGGGAGAAGTTCAAAGGGATTAGAAATGTAAAATAAACATCTTTACTTCCAAAACGAAAGCTTATCCTTGACCACAAGCAAACTTAGAATGGCTTATTTAGCATAACATTGATTCTGAAATATTTGGAAGAAACCAGTCATTATTGGGATCTAGCATGACATCATTGAGAAAAGGATTTGCTATTATATGCAATATTACACAGTATTGTGTAATAAGAAGACATAGACGTGAAACCTCATTAGGTTATTTACTTGTCCAACGATATAAGATACCGGGAGGAGGAGAGTGGCAAAAGATATGGTCAGAGAGATGACTGGGGTCTGATGATGAAGAGCTTTGCAAGCCAGAGTAAGATGGCAAGCAATGGGTGAAATTTGAGCAAAAGAATGGCATAGTCTTGGTACTATTTTGTAGGGATCAACTTCTAGGCATGTAGAGAATAAATTATAGGGGCCAAGTTTGAAGACAAGGAGACAATTATGAGGCTATTACAATAGTCCCACAGAAAGAATGTGGTATCATGAACATGTATGTAAGCAGTGGAAGAAATGAGAAGGGATTGACTTTTCAGTATATTTTTAAAGTAAAGCCAACAGCAAAACAAAGAAAAACTTGAGGTTATTGCTTTCATCACCAGATAGTCCATTCTTATTTTACAACTCATTAAAAGGACAGAGTATTAGTCTTACATATTGGTCTACAACTCAATACATTATTTTAAGCTTCCATCTTGGTATGATCATTTGAAAGTCCTAATAAAATTATTTCTGAATATTTAAAGTGATAGTTCAGGAATGCTCAATAAATGCCTTTTGCAAAAGTTAAATCGTTAATAACTAACTGAGGGAGATAAGTAAAAAAATTTGCAAATTTTAAGTTTGTTTTGAGGTGAGTGTTCCACTATATATATCTGATGTTGACCTCTTTCTGTTGAGGCTCTTACTGTGCTTCAGAATTCAGTGGAAACGTGAAAATCAGTCAGTCCTCTGTCAGGGTTTCATTTCTGGGACTTGATAGATTTGAACACATGCTATACACAGTACTGCCACTTTAGATCCAGAGATACTGGGATTCATAAAGGTCTAAATCTGAGATCCAGCTGTACTTTTTCTCTGCATTTAATGGACTGTTCTTTCTTTTCCATCAGCCCCTGGGCTCATTTATAGACTTCACCTCTGATTTTCAGAGATTTCTACAACCAAGGCCTTAATTCCCTTTCAGAGAATCTTGCTGCTTATATACCGTCCATCTTTTGGGATTTGTTTTCCACTAGTGGCCCCTGTTCAACTTGATTCAATAAGGGCAAGAATATTTTCTTCAGACTGCATTCAGACTCACCTTTTTTCCTGCAGCTGTAAGAACTTCATAACTCCTTCGAGACTTTTAAGGGCAAATTGAAAATGTTCTTATCTGTCTAAGCTTAGCTGTTGGCTAATATTCTAAGAGTGTATTTTATATTGTATTTTCATCATAGCCCTTTGAAATGCTCTGCATAAAAGACCCTTTATAACAGTCTCTGCCCTTACCCTCTTTACTATAGAAGTAAAATCTATTTATTTCACCTCCACCTGCTATTACCCCCCCTACCCCACCCTCGCTTACCAGTTCTCCATTGTTGGTAATAGGCACTTGATTTAAGGGGACTTGCCAGCAGCAGTGTCTTTTAACTCCTTCACTTCTGGTCTCTTGCCAACTCTCTAGCTTTAAGAAGAGCTAGCCAAGAAAAAATCCCAGTTTGGGTATAAAGATGCCATATGAATGTACCGTCTTTGGGCACAAATTCTATCCTTCACCCATGTTAAGAGAGAGTGATTAAAAGCCCACATCATGTTCAAAGAGGTGTTGGATTCCTTAGAGCAAAATGAATTCTAGAACATTATTGAAAATTCTCATTCAGTTACTGTACAGCTCACAAAGGGAGAATTCAGAGACAGATAAATTGGATAAATGAAAGATGAAAGATTTTTTAGTTGTCTATATAGTTTTAGACTCTGAAAGTAAGATACATCATTTAATCTTTAAGACAAAATCTAAAATTGATATTACTGTTCTCACTTTCCAGATAAGTAAACAAGACTAAGGAGTTTAGGAATCTGCCTTCAAATTACTAGCAATTAGCCAAAAAGATGTGAATAATTTCGGCTTAAATCCAAATCCATCATTCTTATACTATTGTCCTGCTTCCAGTAAACAAGAAACAGTGATCTTCCTTAAGGAGTTTATCATCTAATGCAGAGACAGCTGGACACAATGGTCAAGAATAAGGACTTTGCAGTCAAACTATCTGTGCTGGTTTGAAAGGATTTATGTTAACCCTAGAAGAGACATGTCTTAATCCTAATCAATCTTGTGAGATTAACTATTTTTTCCAATCCCTATTCAGTACCATAGGTTGGGGGCTTGATTAGATTATCTCCATGGAGACGGGACTCAATCAAGTGTGGGTACTAAACGTGATTAGGAAGAGACATGAGGTGGAGGCATGTCTCCACCCATTCTATGTGAGTCTTGATTAGTTTGCTGGGATCCTATTAATGAAGAGACATTTTTGGAAAGAATGCCCTTTTGGGAATGAAGAGAAAGCCATAGCAGAGTTGAGCACAGCCAAGAGGCCAAGAGAACCACAGAGCCCACCGGCCAGAAACCTTTGGAGATGAGGAGAATGCCTCTGGGGGAGCTTCATGAGACCTGGAGAGGAAGTTAGGCAGACAATACCATGTTCACCATGTGTCTTGCCAAATGGGAAAGAAACCCTGACAGTGTTCACCAGGTGCTTTTTCACTTGAGAGAGAAACCCTGAACTTCACTGGCCTTCTTTAATCAAGGTATCTTTCAGTGGATGGCTTATATTAGACATTTCTATAGACTTGCTTTAATTGGTACATTTTCATGGACTTAGAATTGTAGACTGTAACTTATTAAATTTCCCTTCTTTAAAAGCCACTCCATTTCCGGTATATTGTGTTCTGGCAGCTAGCAGCTAGAACACTATCCAAATTCAAATTCTGGTTCCACCCCTAGATGTTTGATCTATGGTCAAATCAATTGTTTGTACCTGAGTTTCTCGTAAGTTGATTAGTTTTCTATTGCTGCCTAATACATTAGCGCAAATTTAAGAGCTTAAGACAACACAACTGATTATCTCAGCTTCTGTGGGTCAGGAGTTGGGGCATGACTTGAGTAAGTCCTCGCTTTAGTATCTAACAAGATTTCAATGAAGGTGGCCAGGCCAGCAATCTCATCTAAAGCATTTCCAACCCCACTTCAAAAATGTTAGCAAAATGCAGTCCTTTGTAGGCATAAGTCTAAGGGCTTCCTTTTATTGCTGGCTGTTGGCCAGAGGCCGCATCAGCTCCTAAACGCCATCTGTAATGACCCTACATGGGGTTCTCCCTGACCAGTGCCAGCAAGAGAGAGGAAGTCACAAGTAAGAGGTATGCCACCATCTTATGTATTCACCTACAAATATTCATGTACATCTTATCACTTTGGGGATATTCTATTAGTTCAAAGGAAATTACATATCTCACTCAAGAAGAGGAGGTAACACAAAACTATGAAGTCCATGAGGTGAGAAAATGGGCTACCACCTCATGTCTGCCACACAAGTAAAGCGGGAGTATTAATATCACCTACTTTATATATTATTGTAACAGTTATGTGACATTATGTGATTCATCAAAGGACTCAAGAAATATGAGCTGTCTTTCCATTTAGAAGCTATTTTTACAAAAGTGTAAGAAAAATTTAAGGGCCATAATTAATAAAAAGACTCATATCATTATAAAAAAAAATCCTGCTGTCAGCACTGCCTGCTCCATGTGCTACTGACTTACTTTTTCACATCAAATCTCTTTGAAAAGAGATGATACCACATCCTCCAGTTTCACTCCACAGATTGCATTCTGATTTCTTCCCCCCAGCCAAAAGTAGGTACCAATAAAATCTCAAATGCTAAATCCCATAGCCTCTATTCTGCCCTATCCTATTGAATAACTGCATATGTTTTAACATGGATTACTAGTTACTTTGTATCCCATGACCATATTTTATTTTCTTATTAGTGTGACTCTTTGAGTTCTAATATTTGTCCATTTTCTGTCTTTCCATATCATAATTTAATCTCCATAAGAATAAAAATATTGTTTTATATACCACCCTATTTGCAGAGTTAGAAAAAAGAATGATATACTGTAGACATTAAATAAATGGCTGATGGATGAATGAATACATGGAAGAAAGGAAAATACCTGCCCCATGAAAGTAAGTAAATAACTCTAGTGGGGAGAAGAGTGAAGGATACCACTTACCACCACGATTTATCATGGCCATTCATTCCTCTGAACATGATATGAAAGTTTTCCTGCTATACTTTTAAGAAATTTACAATCAGTCTAAATTCTTATCTTCAAATTATATAAGTTTTGGCTATTGAAATGCTCTCTGTCCATCAAATCATGTATATGAAAGTCATTCATCTACCAGCTGAGATTCTGTGTGCTGAAGAGAGGAAAGAGAAGTAGATCCTTGGTTAATTTGTGAATATTTCACTACAAAAAAGTGCTAAATGCAAAAATGTAGTAATGTCTTAAAACAATCATACAACATTTATAATATGGTGCTTTTGTCACCTAAACTCTAATATGAAACAAGTGCAACGCCATTTTATCTTAACATATTTCTTGTTAATATGGAAGAAATGAGAGCGACATTACTGGCAAATCTACAAATGTCAGGAAAATTTGTCCTTAGGCTTGAGAATAAGATTAGGTAAATTCATTTGAAAATAAGCTTCTTTGGTTGGTATAGCAGACACCTGTTGTGGGGCGGGCCATGGTGGCTTGGTGAGTTCTCGTCTTCCATACCAGAGACCTAGATTCAATTCCTGGTGCCTGCCCACACACAAAAAAAGAAAAGAAATATATATTGTGCTTAACAAATATTGATTCGTTCCCCCACATATCCTAATGTTCCATGAAGTTAGGTTGGTGCCATGTTGCTAATTCTAGCCAAAGATGTAAAGACACGTGAACAGAATCAACAAGTGTCACTTTGAGAATAAGACATTTAAGAGATGTTGGACTTCCTTCCCAACATTTTTCTTCATTCCATAACAACCCCAGAGTCCTCATTTTCAAGCTATGATGGATGTTCCATCAGCCTGAGTTCTGAGGACTGTATGGAGCAGATTATACTTCTCAGAACCACCCTCAACCTAACAAGTGATCCATTTTATATACACAACACAAAGAAGGAATAAAATTTCTTATATGTGAAAACACTGAGATTCATGGATGTATTTATTTCTGTAGCATAGCTTACCTTACCCTGACAGATATAAATGCTTATGGGAAAATCTAACTTTGGAAGTTAATTTCTTCTCTTTTTGAGTGGCTGTAAAATGAAGATTTCAATATAATAGAGAGATCTATTGCCAGCAAGCAAGTTTCAAAAACTTGGCAGATTTTTTTCTTCTTACATTTTATCTTAAATTTCTGTTAAAATTTGAAGTGAAATGCCTGGATGTAAGAACATAAAGGAATCCTCTGTGGTTGAAAGTGGAATTGAAAAGGGACTCAGTGACAGTTTATTGTACACACTTTGCAACTATAACATACAAATAGTCTAGGGCCTAGAAAGTACGTGATAATAGCAAAGAATAAGACAAGACTATCTATCATCTTCTCTGTTGACTGAATTCACTAATTCCATGAGCCTAAAAAGACTTCGAGGTTCATGACTACTGTTAGGTGGCTGCTGTACTGCCGACAGAAAAAAAAAAAAGAAATCAGGTATTTAATTAGGGTAAGATTTCAGAATCATTAAACTATAAAATGCATCCAGGCCCCCAGGGATAGAGATATTTCATATTCTGCTTGAGATTTTAGAAATGAAAAGTAGAAATAAAAGCAAAAAATCAAATTGGGGCTTTTTGAATTAAGTAAAACTAACTAATAACTGGAAATAATACCAGAGATAATGCATATACTTGGGCACAGAATATTAGATTTTTACTATCTCCTTGTCACTAACTATTCATGATACTCTGGGAAAGTTATGTAAGCTCTTTAAGAGAAGCGAATGGAAAAGAAGTTTCAGAGGTTTGAAGTCAGACATTGACTACTTCATATCATCCACTGGGAAAGCAGCAAGAAACAAGATCAATCAGAACCTTCTGGGAGTTTATATGAAACTCTGTGACTGATTGCATAAGAATGTGAATCCCAATGCTCAAAAACTTTTCCTGAATTTATTCTTCTTTTATGGTAGAACATAGTCAACAGCCCTGCTCGGGTAATAAGAATGGAAGCAGTGAATGTAGGACAACACATATGGCGAAAATAATTCCTTCTCCATGTTATGGCTGAGCATGTTTACCTGCTTGTAATAAGGTGTTTGCTCACCTTATTCATTTTTTTCATTCTTTTATTTAACAAATATTGTGAGCAAATGCTTTGGGCTAAGCACTGTGTTAGGAATTGAGGACTTGTATTTCTTACTAGTTTAGGAATAAAGACCTATAATGGACAATCTAGTGTAACTGGATAACTGTGTTAACAAAATTCATCCTAAACTGCTATGGAACACTTGAAGAAGAAATATTTGAATGTCCTGGAGGCAAGGAGATTCAAGTGGCTAATGGTCATTGGGAAAACTTTCTCAAAAGTTATAATAAAACTAATTTTGAAGAAGGTGTAAAAATTTCTCAGATTGATGTCAACTCCTGGTTGGCATAGGGAAGGGATGATCTTTCAGGTCAAAGGAATATTTTGTGCAAGTGTATAGTGACTTGTATTTGGAGAATTGTTTGTTAGCTTTTTGCTTGTTTTGTTTGATGGAATATGAAGTAGAATGGATAAATTCTTTCTTAGAACACAGCAATTCATTTGCTAGTGTTTTTTAAATGTCCTTATAACAGTTAACCTAAAAATGGTAGCGAAGGAAAGAAAAGGTGTCTTTCCTTTCATACTCTTATTTAAAATTCAATTTAAAAGTTCATTTTCTAGGATATATTTAGACATTTTAGGGAAATGTAGAGAAAGGCCTTATCATCTCAGCACATTGGTATGCACCTTAGGCTTGTACTTTTAAAAGTAATTACAGGGAAATGTGTGTATTTATAGTTGACTTTGACTTTCTTACAATTATTTAATAAGGCAGGCTGACAATACTGCTCTCATGATCTAAGAGCCTGTAATCTCTCTAGGGCCTAATTATCTCCAGATAACCTTGCCCCTTGATGACATCTGTATTGCTATTATAAAGCATGTTTATTTTAGGAAAGGACACATATTTTCTAGCGTAATGGCATTAAACTGTCAGACCTGTGTGTTAACAGCAATTTTCCCAAAAAGCTTTCAGAAAAGATTATCTCAGGCATTATATGTGGCTTATCAGACGATCTAAGAGGATCTAAAGTAATTTTTTATAACAACTGAATTTTTTATTCACAGAAGAGAAGATTTTGCCACAGTAAAACATTTTACTTGTTAAAACTTTCACTGAAAGGTGCTGTCAGGATGTTATACAAAGGGAATATAACCTGCACAAAAAAAGACTAGAGGTCATATCTAAAGCAATGCTTCTGAAATTTGAAAGCATAGTTCTGGAATAAAGGCCCAGATCTGTGCTTATTAGCTGTGTGAATTTTGAATACCTGCTATTTAATTTTTTTTTCAGCCTCAGTTTTCTCAGTTGTGAAATGGGGATACTAATAGGGCATATCAACAATACTTAACTCGTGTTATTATGGGAACAATTAAATAGATATTAGTTAATATGTTCATCACAATGACAACATAATAAGCTCTTAAAACAGTTATTGTTATTAATATCATAAGTATCATTCATTGTTCAACAAAAGGTGTTATTCTCCAACTTTGCTCTAATTATTTCTGTGAAGTAGATACAAAATGATAAGCAAAAAACTCTTACAACTCAATAAGAATCTCCTTTTACCTTTTTATTTTCTGAAATTAGGTAAAATAATTTTACATGCATTTTAAAATTCTACGTGGCCGAGATTAACTAACAGAATTATGAAAGTAAAGAGTATGAGGGGGGCAGGTGCTAAGTAAGAGAACTTACTATAAGACAATGGCACTGAATTTTGACGCAGAAAGAATAAACAGAACAATGGAAGAGAACAGAGTCTAAGGACAAATTGAACTATGTATGTGGCTTTGATAAAATAGTTGACCTTGATAAAAGGTCAACTATTGATCTTTCAATTCAATGGGAAAATAATAGTTAATTTAATAAATGATTCTACATATTGTGGTATATCTCCAATAGAAAAATTTAAAACTATTCATATCATAGACAAAAAAAAATCATAGATGAATTAGGACTTTTTAAGTGTTAAGAAGAGGTTTTTGTAAATCCTGCTTACTTCAGGTCCACTAGAAAGTTTCATTGTCTGACAAAATATGATTGAATGAGAAAAGAAATTGGTAAGCGATCCCCTCCCTCCATCAATGACCCTCACTCTAAGAGTCTCTGAATACGTTTACTTTGTCATTCTTTAACATTAAGTCAGAGGGATTTTGGAGGGTAAATGTAAGCACATATGCTAAGTCAGCTATTTTATACTGGAATCTTCCCATTCTACCATCCTATTAGCAAGTCCAAGATATTATGGATCTGGAGAATTAAAAGGACTTCATCTTATGCAAAGATTATCTCCCCAGAATTATTAATTGCTATTAGTCTCATCTCCAATTCAATATTTCAAGTAATGAGGAGATAGAGTAATGAAAGGAGTTTTTCCATTTTTGTGCAACTCTAATGGATAGCATTTCTTAAATCAGCCCTTGAGATGTCTACCCATTGGTCCTAATTTCTCCTACAGGGTTTTCCTTTTTTTTATGTTTGTATCTTTAATGTTTCTATTTTTTTTTAATAAAGAATATCATAGGAATCTTGCCTTTTTGTTTAATTTTGCATATGGCTACTTTTTCAGGAATAGGTATATCATCTTATCATCTCTATATAATGATCATTGTACCACTTCCATTATAATTATTTTACTTCCTTATCCTGTCTAATTGCATTGGTAGTGAGAAAGCAAATAAGGCATCAGCAAAACAAACAAATGTTTTTTGAAATATGGGACATTGTTGATTCTAAATGGTTCCACTGATTTACCTACTGGTAAGAAAAAATTACGTCCAATAAACTATGACACACTGTTAAGACACGATTGAGTCAAGGCACATCCCACTTTCTGAAATTCTGACAGGTTAAAAAGTCTACTTATTAGAATAGATGAAATACTTTAATGCAGGTCACAGTAGGATAGTCATTATGTTCTTTGTCATGGAAACTTCATGTTTCATCATAAAATAATATGTCTGCTTGTGTATGTGTGTGTGTGTGTATTACAAGTTATTACAAGTTTTTTTCTAGGAGAGATACTCCAAAATAGATATTCAAGTTGTCAAGTGCTTTTCAAAGTCTATGGAGATGATCATATGATTTTTAAAAATTTTATCATATCAATGATTACATGTTTTTTTCTTAAAATATCTGTTTCATTCTATTAAAATGTATAAAAATCTTTCTTTAAAAATTACTGTTCTTGTTTTAGGACTCCAATACTTACTTTATCTTCCTTTTTAAAATTCTATTATTTTGTAATTCCTTTCAGATTCTCCTTTCTTCTTTAGTTCTTCGGGTATTAATTCCCCCATTTAGAATCAGACCAGAATCTCTGGCTGAAGGTGCTCTTGGGTGTGCCACCTTTAATTGGGGTTTTCCTCAAAGGAATCCCATTTTATCGCAGTTTCTGGAGATGTCCTAAAGAAGTGCTCTTACATTTGTCTCTGCAAAGTACCTACAGGGATTTCTATTTTCAGGCCAGTTTTAGATTAGTTTTGGGGCTTGAGGTTTTCACACCATGCAAATGATTTGGGGGTCTACAACATGTGTGGTTTTACTGGTATTCTGATTTCTTCTGGAGATGGTTTCCATTTCCATTAGTGGCTCACTATGGAATAGATAGGAATGGCTTACTATCAGGCCAGGAGACTAGGATGGTGATTGGAAATTTTTGGTTTCTCAATGAGGTAAAAAACATAGCATCTCCTAGAATTCAGAACTATGCAAGTTCCCACTTCAAGCTCCCCACCAACATGAGGCTGGGTCCTGGATACTCTGGCTTATTCAAAATGAAGAAGGCATATCCAAGGATGGAAACTATCCAGTATACAGTATTACTTACTAACATACTCCTCTATCTCTAGCCACCCAATATGGAACATCCTTTTGAAGCCCTACATTATAATCTGGCAACTATATCAGTTTCCCAAACTTAGTTCCCACAGTAAACTTAGAATCCAATTGGCACTGTTGTAGGTTTTAAATATTTTTAATATTACTGTTAAGCATAACCAACCCCAAGTGCCCTTATTTTCTTAATTTTTACTCCACTCCCATTTTGGCCATAGATTCCCTTTTTGTTTCTAGCCTCTAATCGCCTTTTTCTCTTCAAAACTCCATGATTATCTTTAGATGAATTCAGATAAACATAGCAATGTGCTCATAAGCTATTTGAAATATGACCAATCAGTACTTGGCATTAAAAATCAAATTGTAAAATTCTAGTCAAAATACGAATTCATTCATTGTTTTAGAAAATCATTGCCCAGAGATGATGTAACTTGATGAAGTAATCTGAAAGTTTTTAAAATCTCATTTTCTAAAACTGAGAAATGGCTTCATTAGTTTAGCAAATCAGAGCACCACATCTCAAAAGTTGGTGGTGATTCTGAAGATTCATCAATACTGAACCAAATTCACATAATTTTGATTGGATATTTCTTCAAATTCATTTTGACATTCACAATAAATTCTTAACTACTTCGCTATATTTTCTCATTCTAATTTAAGAATCACAGGAAGAATTAAAGTAACCCTTCATTTACATAACTATTCATGCTCTTCATTTGTATGTTTTCTTCTAATTCCCTGAAAATTAGGTAGTACAATGACGGTGCCATAACATAGTCATTAAATTTAATTTATTATCCTGGAGATGCCTTGTTTCCTCTTGTCTGTGAGCGTAGTGAAAGAGCTGGCAACATTTTTTAAAATCAATTTTCTATAACTTTCTCTGTAATGTTTCTCTCCATCATGTAGTCAGAGTAATGTAAAACCTTATCTTTTCGAAATTGTACAAAACTTTCCAGAAAAATCTTTGGTGAAGAGCGCAAAGAACACATTAATATTTATTCCAGTCATAAAAAAATGATTTTAGTTGTTGTTATCATGGTGTTGATAATGTGTATGTGTGTGTGAGTGTGTGTGCTTTAAGGCAGAACAACACAAAGTTACAAGATCAAATATTTTGCCAAAACAACTACTTCAGCGCTCATGTGCACAATATCAAAAAGTATTAAAGGATCAAATGAATATGTGAAATAAATATTTTAGAAACATACACGTTTATAAAATGCATAATGATTTTATAAAAACGACAACCATTACTGCTAGCCCGTCATGTCTCTGAACAGCTGAGTATTGTTGGAAAGTTATGGTCATACAGCAGAAACATCAGGTTGTGTTGAATATCTAATAGCCTGACAATATTCTAGGCTATTTCTGTACATTTCTTCATGCAATTCAATATGTTAGGAAAATTATAACCATTTTAAAAATAAGGAAACTAAGACTCCAAGAAACTAAATAACTTATTCAATGTCTTTTGATTTATATTTGTCTGCAATAGATTTAAGTTTAGATTTAGTAGGACTCCACAGCATGTCCTCTTTCCATTATGCATAATTGTCTATAAATTAGATATCAAATCTACATATTTCCCAGTACATTCCATTTTATAAGAAATTCTCTCCTTTGCATTGCATTTCTAGAAGGCTATTCTCATCTCTCTAGCTACCTGTTTGATATTCTATTAAAAATAATAAGTCAAGCCCTTTCACTTTGGACATCATAACCTCAAATTATTCCTGTGATCTGCTAATTTCGGTATAGTGTGGATCAGGTTTTCAAAATTTCCACATAAATCATTGTATTCTGGCACATATCTCCTGCTTAAACTGATTGGACAGGATTTTCTGGCAAGATTTCTGTGACAGTTTTTTTCCTATGGTCCATGGTCTCCAACATTATTTGACATGTTTTCTTTAATTTGATCAGAATATCTTGGAATCTATACTGGCTCATTACAACTGACAGTATTTCTTCTGCTTTTCTTCTGCACAATTACAACTTGCCTTCTATTTAAGAGCTCGTTAACAAAGCCCAGAGCTACTCAAGTTTAGATAACTCAGATGAATGCAAATTATTACGAGGAATGACACAATCAAACCCTTATCGGTTATACCTGACTCCATCAGTCCTGACTATTTAAGTGTTCTGCTGTTTCAGAAAAATAGCACAGTAGAAAATCAACTCTATTTTGGGGTACCATGTTTTTTCCATTCTATGCACTTGAAATGAACATCTTCTTATGCTGGATCCTCTTTCTTTATCTTTCTGTAACTTTTGGCACGACTCAGGACTCTGTCCTCAGCCTGTTTCTCTTCTTAACCTTCACACCCCCTTGATGTTCCATAAATACTTCACATCAAGCAAGGCTAAAATGGAGTTCATAGAGCACAAACAGAGAAAACTTAGCATACTTCTTAAAGGCCCAAAGGTTTTCGAAATAGATAATAAACATTGGCTTCAACTTAAAGTCAACAGCTGTATTAGCCCCTAGCAAAAGAGTCAGTTTGTTCTCTGAAGCTTTGAAGCCAGGCATTAACGTCTCCTTTCTGGCTATGAAACTCCTAGGTAATATCTTCTTCCAATAGAAGGCTGCTTTGTTTACATTGAAAATCTGTTTAGTGGCTACCCTTTGTCAAAAATCTTTGCTAGGTCTTTTGGACAATTTGCTGCAGCTTCTACATCAACACTTGCTTCTTCATCTTGCCCTTTTTTGTGTGTGGAGGCAGCTTCTTTCCTTAAATCTCATGATCCACCCTCTTCTAGCACAAAATTCTCTTCTGCAACTACCTAGTCTCCCTCTGTCTTTGTAGTATTAAAGAGAGCAAGAGCCATGCTCTGGATTAGGGAAAGTCGTTGTCGCTGGTTTGATTTATCCAATCCGCTAAAACTTTCCCTTCTCAGCAATAGACTGTTTCACTTTCTTACCATTCATGTATTCACTGGAATAAAACTTTTAATTTCCTTCAAGAACTTTTCCTTTGCATTCACAACTTCTCTAACTGTTCAACACAACAGCCCCAGATTTTTGTTCTATCTAGGCTTTCAACATGCCTTCTTTGCTCAGGCAAACCTCCTCATTAATCCTAACCATTCCTAGCTTTTGATTTAAAGTGAAAGATGTGCAACTCTTCCTTTACCTTGAACACTTAGTGGCTATTGTAAGGTTATTAAATGGTTTAATTTCAATATTGTTGTTTCTCAAAGAATAGGGACATCTGAGGGGAAGCAGAGAGATTGAGAAAGGGTGGGTCAGTTGACCAGTCATATCGCATACAACATTTATCAATTATATTTGCAGTCTTGTATGGGTGCTGCTCATGATGGCCACTCCCCCACCAAATTAAGATGGAAACATCAAAGATCATACATCACAGACATAAAAATAATGAAAAAGTTTGAAATATTACAAGAATTACCAAAATATTTAACAGAGATATGAAGTGAGCACACGCTATTGGAAATTTTGTGCAGATAGACTCACTTAACACAAGGTTGACAAAAACCTTCAATATATAATAAATGTAGCATCTGTGAAGTGCAATAAAGCAAAATGCAATAAAATGATGAATGCCGGTATTCAATCCTTATTGCCCTCCAACTTCTTAAATGCAACATTGACCAGACTAGGAATGATC
Source organism: Tamandua tetradactyla (assembly GCF_023851605.1). Taxonomy (NCBI): domain Eukaryota; kingdom Metazoa; phylum Chordata; class Mammalia; order Pilosa; family Myrmecophagidae; genus Tamandua; species Tamandua tetradactyla. The sequence goes on from NC_135345.1 coordinate 19,627,420, forward strand.
TGACCTCATCATTTCTCGAGGATTCATTCATTTTCAATTTTTCACTTTATCCTCCAAAATATGGAAGTATTTTTAGTTCTTGTCTTAGTTTACCAAGCTGCTATGAAAAATACTACACAATGAGATGACTTAACAGGAATATATTGGCTGATGTTTTGGGAGGCTAGAAGTCCAAAACCAAGTCAGCAAGTTCATGCTTTCCCCACAGAGTCTGTAGCATTCTAGTGCTGGCTTGACACAATCCTTCAGGTCCCTTCGTTTACATCTCTGCCTCGTGCTAGTGTGCTCTCTCTTGTCTATACTTTCAGTTTCCACTGACTTAGAACTTCTGGCTCCGCCTGGTGGCTTTTTCTGACTTCTGGTTTCTCGATTCTTGTCTTTGTAAGGCATTCAGTACTATGGATTAAGACCCACCCTGATTCAGTTGGCCACAATTTAACTAAAAACAGCATCTTCAAAAGGTCCAGTGTAGAAATGGTTTCACACTCACAGGAGTACAGATTAAGACATGTATTTATTGGGGAATTTAGCTCATTTTACCCCAGTTCCCTTTGTATTATCTTTTTGCTCCAAGCTGTAATTTGTGCTATTCTTAATCCTGGGACATCCCCTGTCCCTCCCATTTTATTGCTCTTTTTGATAAACAAGCCTTATTCTTCAGGTCTCAGTTCAGATCTTTTTATAACCTGCAGGAAGCCTTCTCTGATCTCCCAAGACTGTTTAAATTACCCTCCCAAATGCTCCCATAGCAGTCCATTTCTATATGTAGGATAGCACTAAAAGTATTGACTTATCCTTTCCACTTCATTTTCCTTAGCAGACTTTGATTGGGTTAGATGAGGACTGTGTTTTTATTCACTCTTTATTTACAGAATATTATTCTGATCACAAAAGGTATTCTGAAAAAAAAAATGCAAAGAAACAAATGAGTAGATGAGCGAACTCATGGATGGGTGAATTGATGGATAGATCCATGAATCTTCTTCCTAACAAGAGAATTGACAAAGGGGGAGAAGTATCAGAGGAGTTAACAATTAATTTAGGCCTTGAAGAATTGGAGATAGTGAAGAGATGAAGGGAGGGAGGCTGGGACATACTAGCAAGGAAATAGTGGGAAGGCTGAAAGTAAATGAATTTGATTTAGAATGAAATTTTCATGGTTGCTGTAGCTTTTATGTCATTCCTTTAAATGAAAGAGAAAGCTAAAAGTTAGAGGGTAAACAGAGTATGGATGATCTTAAATACTTCAGTAAGATTAGTCTTCGCAATTATAGTAATAGGGATTCATTATTATACTAATAGAGATTCAAAAATAATGAAATAAATTGTACAACTTATTGTATTTAAAACTTGTTACTATCATTATTATTAAGCCCTCATTCTATGCCATGCCCTTTTTTATGCTCTTTGCATGCTAATTCATGTAACCCACACAGAAACTCCAGTGACAGTATACCACAGCAAGACATTGGGGTCAATTCTTTCTTTGACACGGGAAATAAGGGGGTGTGTTGTCAATAGAATTGTGAAACCAATTATTATTATCACCATGGGTTTGCAATTCTAAACAAAGTCAGTGATAAAATATTATTTCCTGAAAAAAAACTTATTTGTGGTCCAAGTCCTAAACAATTGCTGGTGACTGATTTTTTTTTAACTGCTTCTGTTCTGCCACTTTTTATGATCACTTGATGTTTTTATTGGTTTAAATTTTGCAAAAAATAAAAAAGTGCAAAGGGCAAGGTGTAATACTTTTTCCTGGCAAATGAAAATTTTAGTTCAGGCCTGAAATTTTTTTACCGAATTTGCATATGTCCATGTAATTAAAATTTTAATATTCAATTGCTACTCATTTGTTCATGAATGTGAGGGAACAATACATAGATATACATTGTATTGTTTTAACAGAAAGCTACTTAATATTATCAATGCATTATTTTTATACTGTAATTTTGTTTGTTTGTTTGTTTGTTTTGTTTTGTTTCTCTACCTATTTATCCTCCTAGTTGTATGAATAACATTGTGGAAACTTGATAATTAAATTTTTTTTACAATTTAAAGGCAATAATCAATGTATCAGATAGGTCAATGATCTTGATCATTGAATATTATTTGCTTAGCCTTTGCTTAGCCCCGTGTGACTCCATATGGGAAAAAATTAAAATAATGAACTTGTACATTGCCACACATATGTTAAAATGAATTTCACAAAATAAACCTAAGTTTATAGTATTTATACTGTAATTTTTATTTCATTTTTTTCTTTCTTTTTAACTGACATAATTATATAAAGTGAATTTCAACAAAGGAAAATGGTCACTGTTTGTTTCTTTTCTGGCCATTCATTATTATCCATTTTACTTAATAATTATTAAGGAAAATAATGTTGTTAGAGGAGGGATATATTACAAAATATTTACTCTGGATGTCAAATATGTTAGGTATATAACTGACAAACCAATGAGGTAAGTATAGTTGTTACCCCTATTTTTACAGACAAGAAACCTGAGGTGTGTCAGAGAAAATGGCAGTGACAAGTTCAGATTTGCACGTGCAGTTCAAATTATTCTGGATTCTGGATAATTCAGAATGGGAGATAAGAAGTCCTAGAAACAGAGAGAAAAGTTTCTGATGTCAGAAGACAGTTTCAAGCCTGTCTTGGTGGCAGAGTATAAAGGGGATGATTGCTTTGACCTGGTAGAGAAGCTTCTGCCTCAGGAAAGGACCTGCAAGTTTTTCTATGGTTCTTGCTAATGTTTATAAATGTCTTAGTTTGTGAGGGCTGATGTAACAAAGTAGCACAGACTAGTTAGCTTAAATATCGGGGCTTATACTTCTTCACAGTTTTGGAGGCTGGAAGTTCAAAATCAAAGTGTCCAGGAGAATATGCTTTCTCTGAAGTCTGGAGTATTCTGGTAGTGGTTTGCCAGCACTCTATACCGAACTTCTGCCTCTGTCATATGGCTTTCTCTCTCCTTGTACGTCTCCTCCACCTCCAACATGTGTCCAAATTTCCTTTGCTTACAACGATCACAGGCATATTGGATGCAGTTTGGTATCATCTACAGGAGTGTGGGGACTTCAACATGTCTTTGTGGGAAACATGGTTCAATTCGAAACAGCGCACTGTAAAGTTTCTAGCTTGCAATTCTCTATAAAATATTGTTGCTAAAAAAAATATTGCTGGTAAAAATCATATCTTTGTGTAGAATGTTTCTAGTGATGATGAGGCCAATGTTGTAAAAATAAAATACTGTAATGTCATAGTCATAACCCCGGTTGTTTAACTGCATCCCCATTCCTTATTTGATATAAATTTAATGAGGCAATGTTCAGAGCATAATATTATATGCAGGAAAATATCAGTAGTTACTATGCTGACTTATGCTACAACATTAAGGAAAAAGGTTCCATATTAACTCAAAGATAACATATTTTGTTACCGATCCCAAGATTGTTACTGGAAGAACACAAAATGATCGGCTAAGTTCTCTCCGTTTTAATAATGTTATCGCCCTGAGACCACTGTATGACATTCATCACTTTTATAATCCAAATAGCAGATTCTTGTTGAGTGTTTCCACAGCACTTCCAACCTGTTTCCTGCAGGATGGGAGACAAGGCAAATAAAAATCGGGACTCAACTGCTTAAAATTCAGGCCACTATGTCATTATGAAAAATTTGCTTCATTTTTGATTCTGTTGTGCTTGTTTTCTTTATCCATAAAACAATGCCTTCTGCAGCTTTTTCCCTTGGATTCTCTCTTGTTACAAATTTAGGGGTCAAAGCCAGCTCTGTTATTTTATATTTCACTTGCAATGTGTGTTTTACTTGAAACTTTAAATAAATAATGGCTTAAATGCTTTAGGGGGAAAACAGTCTTCAATTGACAGAAAAGATACTGTCCAGACTGTTGAAGCCTAAGATTGGCTGACAGTTTACCCAGAGAACCTTGCTCCCTGGCTTGCCTTAGGCATCTCAATCTATTCAATGTTAAGATTTCTGCTGAGAATAGAGAACAAAACATACATCAGGGCCAACAATCGAGGTGAACCTTAAGTGAGGTAAAATCTCACTCTAGGAACTGGGACATTGGCTACTGATTGATATAAGTAAAATTAAAGGTCCTTATTTTCTGGGAATTATTGTGGGTGATTGCTCTTCCACAATTAATTCTAGACAACTTTAAGAGTAAAAGTGTCATTTTGAGAAAAGGATGACAGGAACAGTTCCTATGGGTGGATTTATCAGTCAGGGTTCCCCCAAGGAAACAAAACTAGGAGGAGATGGGTGATACATATAAACTTGTTGCAAATAATTGACTTATGTGACTTCTGGGACGGCTATGAACAAGTCTGAAATCTAGAGAGCAGGTGATCAGGAAGGCCAGGCAATAAACTTGCTGCATGAGTTGAAGCTGCAGTCCACAGAAAAATTGCCTCTTCCTAAAGGAAACCTCAGTTCTGTTCTTAAGGCTTCTCAACTGATAGAATTCGGCCAATCCAGAATATTAGAATAATCTCTTTTACATAAAGTCAACTGATTATTATAGATTTTAGTCACATTTGAAAACTATCTTCACACCAAGATCTAAATTAGTGTTTGATTGAATAACTGGGTACTATAGCCTGGACAAATTGAAACAAAAGAACCAACACAACAGATACATCATGAGAAAATGAGCATGAATGCAGTTAATAAAAATTTATTTTATTCAGATGCCAGAGTTTGCATTTTGCAGTTTGCATGTCTCTTGTCTTTAAAAAGAGGACTGACTTCCCCTGGTTGGAAGGAGATTTTCCAGGACTCCATCCTCCTACAAGGAGGATGAACATGAGCAAGACCTGGTAGAAACATCTTTCTCAAACTCCATAAAACAGTTTTAAAATTCAGTAAAAGGACAAGTGCTGAATTAAGAAGAAGACAATTTGAAAACAGTAGGATCTCATAGCACCCTGGCTTTTCCTCCTTACTCCCTCAACAGCTCAGCTCAGAACCAGTCCATTCTCCCAGAGGTCAGTCCCTGTTACTGATTCTGAAGGGAACTCAGTTATCCTCATGCAAATACTGGGAGCATGTATGCGTGGGTCAATCTATCTGGTGGAGCATAAAGGAAAGTTTCCAGGACCTCATCACTGGCTCACATCCCAGAAGGTATCATATGTGTAACGGGCAACTCACAAGGGTCTCCTAAAGAACACTCTAGGATAACTTGATTCACAGGAGTGTTTTGTTTTGCTTGTGGGACACAGGGTACAGTGCCAAGGACCATGAGCAAACTGTTTCCTAGGGAAGATGATACTTTCAGATGTACGTAAATGGGGAATTCCAATGCCACACACACATGTGCAGGGAAAGACTAATATGCACAATGGACAACTGGCCTTGAGCTATTCTCTAAATCCATTGTATGACTATGTTCTTAAGGGGAAAGCTTGCAAAGGTCAATCTGTAATGACTGAAAAAGGTATTTTCCTTTTTTTTCCTTATTTATTTTTGTTAGCTCTTGTCATTAAAGGAAAACTTTGTCATAACACCAACTGTATAAATTACAATACCTTAAAGTCTAAATTCCAGTGATTAAACATTAAAATCTCAAAATGTCCACGTTTCAACAAAAGATAACAAAGCATACAAAGAAATAGAAGCCATAGCAGAGAGAAAAATATATGAAATAAAGTGAAAGGAGCCTGAGGAGTCTGTGGTGCACCATCAAGTGTACTAATCTGCTGGAGCCCCAGAAGAGATAAAGGGGCAGAAAATTCCATTGCAAACTGGAAATGTAATAGCTGAACATTTCCCTGAATGAAAGACTTGAATACACCTGTCTGGTATGAATCTGTTTTGTACCCCTAGAAAAACCTATGTTCTTTTAATCCATTCTGTGAGCACAGACATAATGTAGGTGGGACGTTTTGTTTCTGTTGTTTTCATGGAGATATGATGCAGTCTATTCAAGGTAGGTCTTAATTCCCTTGGTAGAGTCCTTTATGAGAAGATAAAAGACAGAGACATATTGGAGACAGCTCAGAGAAGCTAAGAGAAGAAATTCAAAGTTTGCCCTGGAGAAGCTGAGAAAAAATGCCTCAAGAGAAGCTAAGAGAGACATGCTCCAAGACCAGCAGTTGTCACCATGTGCTTTCCCATGTGACAGAGGAAACCCAGATGCCAGCAGTCTTTCCTAAGAGAAGGTATCTTCCTCTTGATGCCTTAATTTGGACATTGTTATGGCCTTAGAACTGTAAATTTGTAATCTAATGAAACCCCATTGAAAAAGTCAATCTAATTCTGGTATATTGTATTCCAGCAGCTTTAGCAAACCAAATTAAATTCTAGAACCAAAGAAGTGGAATGGTTCGATTTGCAAATACCAAAAATACTAGAACAGCTTTATAAATGGATAATAAGAAGATTCTGGGAGAATTGTGAGGTGCTTGATAAGAAAGGCCTACATTGTTTTGGAGAAACTGTTGTACTCTAAAGATGGTTCTGATGAGGCTTCAGACAGAAATCATGAACGTCTTATTGCAAACTAGAAGAAAAGTGATCCTTGTTTTAAAAGTAGCAGAGAATTTGGAAAAATTGACTCCCGGTGTTGGATGAAAGGGAGAAATTGAAAGTGATGACATAGGGTACTTAGCTGAAGAAGTTTCGAAATTAAATGCGGAAAATGCACCCTGGCTTATCCTCACAGCGTACAGAAAAATATGAGAGGAAATGAATAAGCTGAGAACTGAACACTTGGATACAAACACCATGAACTAATGGCTTGGAACATTCTGAGATTCTGGAATGCAAGTCCCTAGAAAATAGAGGCCTTTGTGAGGATTTAATCAGTCAGCCATGTCAGGACAAGTCATGATTAGAAATGGAGTAAGGATTTGCAAAAAGCCCTATTGCCTGAATTGATGGGCAAAAAAACCAACAAGTTTATTTTATTTTATTTTTTGCAAGACCTGCATGAATGGAACCACTGCCAGCCTGGACTTATAGAGACAGAAAAGGGACAGATTGAAGAAAATATCATTCTATAAATGATTCTAAGACCTTAAAATCTAATGGAATTTGCCCTCAGGTTTTTGGAACTGTTTGAGTTCCTTTCAATTTTTCCCTATGGCAATGGGAGCATTTATCCTATGACTATCCTTCCTTTGTATAATGGAAGCAGATAATTTGTTCTAAATTTCGCATGTGCAAAGCCAAAGGGGAATGTCACCTTAGGACAAATCATGCCTGTAACTGATTTTGATAAGACTTTGTGCTTATTTATTGTTACTGAAAGATTTAAACTTTTGTGATATTGTGATGGAATGAATGGATTTTGCATGTGTAAAAACTTGTCTTTTGGAGTCCAGAGGGTAGCCTGTGTTGGTCTGAATCTGTTATCTACCCTAGAAAGGTAGAAAAGCCTATGTTCTTTTACTCCATTCACGTGGGTGTACACCTATTGTTGGGTTCAAGCTTTTGCTTAGATTATGGAGATATGACCTAGACAATTCAATAAAGTTCTTAATCCCATTGATGGAGTCTTTTATGAGAAGATAAAAGGTGAATATCTTTTGGAGAGAACTCAGAGACAGTAAGAGATGAAACTGAGAATTTGCCTAGAGAAACTGAAAAGGAAAAAGCCCCAAGAGAAGATAAGAGATGCATATTTTGGAGAAAAGGACCAGATGATGTCACCATGTGCCTTTCCATGTGACAGAGGAACCCAAGATTTCAGCAGCTTCTCTTGAAAGTATCTTCATTTTAATGCCTTAGTTTGGGCATTTTTATGTCCTTAGAATTGTACATTTATAACCTAATAAATCTCCTTTGTACAAACAAAAACCCAGTTCTGATATATTGGATTTTAGTAGCTTTACCAAACTGAAACAACACCATTCAACACCATTCAAGATGCTCAACAAAAACTTTAAACAGGACAAACAAAATGCTGCAATATACCCAAACTGTAATGTATTATAATCAAATAGATTAATGCCAAGAATAAAGGAAGAATTCTGAAAGCCACAAGAGAGAAGCAACGTGTCACATACAAGGAGCCTTGATAAGCCAACCAAGAGTTATATAAACAGAATATCCACTTTCTGAAAATAGGGAGTGATTAAGACATTCTCAGATAATCAAAAGCTAAGTAAATTCCTTACCACTAAACTGGTTCTACAAGACCTGTTAAAGGAAATTATGCAGGTTGAATGAGAAAGACACTAGACAATAGATTGAAGTCAAATGAAGAAATAAAGATCTCTGAGAAAGGTAAGACATGGGTAAATACAAATGGCAATGCTATTATGTTTTTGGTTTGTAATCTTACTTTTTACTTCCAACAAGTCTAAAAAGCAAATTCATAAAATGTAATGATATATCACTGGTTTGGACTTAAAATGCATAAATTTGTAAAAAGAACTACATAACGTGGGGGGTCAGAGTGGTACAGAAACATAGTTTCTGTCGGCTATCTAAGTTTTTTTTCTAACTAAATTTAGGATTTTTATAGATTTGAGATGTTAAATTTAAGCTTTTTAATAGCCTCAAAATAAAGATCAAGGAATATGCATACTCATTGAGACAAAAAGTGAAGTGCTGGTTGCTTGTGGGGTGGGGATTGGGAATGGAGAGATAAGGTCTGATAGATGTAGAGTCTCTCTTTAAGGTAATGGGACGTTTTTACTGGTGAATGGTGAGGGTACTGCAGTATTGTGGGTATAAATGGTCCTGCTTATTGTTATGCTTGAAAGTGCTTGAGATGGGAAACTTTGTTTTGTATATATGATTCCACATTTTTTAAAAAAGAGCAACTAAAGGGACAATAGTAATTAATTGCAATACTTTATTCTGCATAGGATCCAACAATGGAAAGAAAAAATTCAAAAGAACATATTAACACATATGAAAAAGTTGTAATATCGACTGTCAGCTTTGTATTAATGTCAGATTTATTGAACTTTTTAGTTGTATTTAATGTGGTGACATATGTGAACATTCTTTTTCTTAGTAAATGTACATGGAAGTATTAAGTGTTCAGGAATATGATGTATGCAACCTACTCTCAAGTGTTCATAAAATAAATGATAGATAGATGATTGATTGATGATGTATAGTAGATGGATAGATAGGTAGATAGATTAGATAGATGATAGATAGATAGGTGGATTGGTGGATGGATGGATGGATGGATGGATGGATGGATGGATGGATGGATGGATGAATAGATGGATGGATGGATGGATAGATAGATAGATACATGTAGAGAGAGAGCAATAGAGAGAGAGAATGATATGGCAAATGTGCCATATTTGTGGGTAGGACAAGGATGTATTAGAGTTCTCTGTGTGAGGTTTGAATTATTTTCACAACTGACCTATAAGTTTGAAACTATTTAAAAATAAATTTTAAAGAGAAATCCTGCCTGAGGTAGGGTTATGAACAACTGTACCATAAGGGATATATTTTACCCCAGTTATCCCACAACTCTATGGAAGGTAAAGGAAGCATAATATTCTCTCATTAGAGGAGAGGGAAAATTTAAAAGAGCAATAGCTATGTACAAACAAAATCCAATCTTTTACAAAAGATGAGAGCAATTCTTTAAAGCCACAGACATTTGCCCAGCAGACAGAGCAAAATTTAGCATTGAAAATTAAGCATTTTATATAAAACATATCTTCAAGGTAAACTTTCAAATAAATCATAAAGTCACACACACACAAGCTGAGCTTTTTTTTTAAAGCTGGTGATATGCTTCTTTACACTGCTGACTTTTAACCCTTCATAAACTTCAACTTAATGAATTGGGGAGAGAGAGAGGGATGATGTTGTGTTAGAATTCCCTGAAAGGCATTTTCAAACTGCACACCCTGATATGTAGCCTGCTATGACCTTCCTCAGGTGTTTAGAGCTTTTGGACCACCAGAGGCCATCATCAGTGCAAGAAGAGGAGAGGTGGTGCTGTCTACCGTAATTCTCCTAGTAGGCTGTATACCCAAATACCCAACCCACAATTCCTGAGACAGTGTTGTAGGAGGCTTAAGACCATGGACCAGGTAGACAGATTATCTAAGCTTAAATTTCACTTTTACATTATTCTTGCTGCATGAAAAATGGCATGTTTCTTAACTTCTCTATAATTCAGTTCTCTAATGTTCATGGAGATAATAATAAGAACTTCCCATCATAAAGCTGTTGTGAAGATTATATGTGCATGTAAGTATGTGTTTGGAAATAAACTACAGATGGATGGATGAAAGTGAGATAGAGAAATGAATAGATGGACAGATGACAGATAGATAGATTAGATTAGATTATATAGTTTAAAGCAATGTCTGACAAATAATAAATACTTGAAAGTGTTAGTTGTTGATAATTTCACATCCAGGTGGAATGTACTGTTACAGGGAAATATGGGGTGACGAGACCTGGTCTCACCTATGGAGAAAGTGCAGAAAGCAGGAGGTTCATCAAAGTCAGGGCAAGTTCTCCTACTGGACTTCATTTTGCAACATATCAACAAAGGATCAAATAATTCTTAGAATTTCTTTTGGCCCTTTTAGTGTTTTTAAAGAGTTTGAATGTATTAACATTATGAAATTGGGATATTTCATATTAAAATCCAGATCATTTGATGCTTCCATTAATTCCTACTTGAATCAGTTTTCATTTGGATTTCACAGCAACCCATCCTCTTCATTCCTTCCTTCATTATTGGTTGCTGTTTTCAAACAGCTTTTATGGCTCCTCCTCACCCACTGCATCCTTATTCCCTTGCTGGGAAACACCCATGTTCTCATTTGTTGGCTTCTCCTCAACTCTATCTTCATTCAATTCCTTGTGTAGAATATCTGGTCCCAAGTGACTCTCAAATGCAAATTTCTAGTTTGATCCACCTCTTTTCATTCTCACTCTTCTGAAACTTTAGTCTCAAAGATATAACTGCCTACCTAAGAGCTCCCTGTGGATGCCTTATCAACAACAGTCTTAGTGTAGATCATGTAGAAAAGCATCCTGAGTCTAGGATTAAAGTGTTAATTTATCCAAGGGAATTGGGAGTCCAGGATAGTCAGGATAAGAGAAAAAGGGATACAAGGCAAGAAAAAAATGTGAAGCACTTCATTCCTGGCTACCGAATCCCAATAAAATGCAAGTAGTCCCAGCAAATTGCTCAGAAGGGTTTTTCACTCCACATATGAAAAGTAGTACAGGAAAGATTTGCACCATGGAGGAGGCCTAGGCTTCCTCCCATTCAGAGGTTACACCCTTTAACTCAGAGTCCCTGGGTGTTCTCTGCTATCCAGTTCCCTTCTCCATGTTGCTATGATCCATCCAAGTCTAAAAATGGAAGTGTGTCCCAACACAGGCAGGTGACAACCAAGGAAGAGAGAGTTGTAGCTAGCTGAGGGTATCTGAGAAAGTGCACGCATTTGGGCTCAAATATATCGCATCAAAATTACTTTGTCCAAAGTTATCTTACTTCCTTTTCTCTTTCTCCTTCAAATGTCTTCCCCAACTCAATTACAGAGAGTCCCATGCCAAAATCCCCAAAGTCATCTTTAACTCTTTTCTTTCTGTTAAACAGCACATCTAATTTCACAGTGAACCCTCCTGACACTGCCTTCAAAATATATCCAGGGTCTGGACTTCTGCCTCAGGACCATGCCACTGGCTATGTTCTTTGCAGAAACCATTTCCTGCAATATTTTTATATGACTTCCTGCCTTCCTTACCTTAAGGTCACTGCTCAAATATCACATTCTCAGTAAACTTTCCCTGACTACCTATTTAAAATGGAGCCTCAGCTTCCTGCAGCAATCCCCAAAACACTTCCTCCCTTTTCATTACGTGATGTGTTATATGAGTTAATTATTTATTGTCTGTCTTTCTTCATAAATATAAGTTCAATAAGGACAGCACTTTTTTACTTTACAGTGTTCATCGTTATAGACCTACTACCTGGAACAATTTCTGGCACAGAGGGTTTAAGATAATGGTTTGAATGATTTCTAACTCTCTTGAAAACAAATTAGAGGGTTTTGCTTCACCAGCCCCTTATTTTCACATCAGAATCCTCAGTTAGAGTTGGTAGTTTGGCCTATTAGCAACAGATCCCACTGGGCTGCCTCACTCATCATTGGCTAAGTAGCTCCAGTAGGTGTGTAAAGTTGAATCCTGATAAACTGTGAGTTTCCCCCCTCAAGTGCGCCTGTTCACGTCATCTCCCACTACATGTGCCAGAGAGTAGAGAAAATTGAAACCAGCCTGGGTAGAAAAAATCACTTCCTGCTAAAGTTCTGAGCTGGAAGGTGACCTACCTAAAGGTGCTTCTTGGATAATAAATACCCTCCGCCTCCAACACCTACCTCTGCTGGTTAAGAGCACAAATGCTTCATCACTTCATACTTACTCTGATCTTAGCTCTTTGACTATTCCGTATGCCACAGTGAAACTTCACTCCAGACTGCTCACCTATCCTCAGTCTCATATACCTATTTACCAGCTGAATGCCTTCATAGTCTGTACTACCATCTTAATGAGTTCTTAACTGAATCCACTTCCTTCCTCAAACATGTTTTTCTTCTTGGGAGTTTCAGTTTTGTGACATCAAACTCTACATGCAAGCTTAGGATCCTGTTCTCCCCACCAAAAAAAAAAAAAAAAGATCTAGAGACTATTCTCACCACCTCATTTCTCTCTTCCAATTTATATCTTTTAAATTCAAAATTGCTCCTGACTTTATTTCCTTAGTTTTTCTATGACTGTTTAAGCTTAGGCCCTCCTTTCTTCCTTATGCAGTTGCAGATATTTCTTAAATAGCATCTTTGCTTCTAACTCTAGAGATTTTCTCACTCATGCCAGGGCTGCACAAGCCAGAAAATTGAGTCACACTTCATGCATTTCTCTCCCTCACACTACATTTCCAATCTATTACCAAATTTTACAAATTTCAGCACCTGAAATATTTCACAAGTTATGTTTGCATCTGCCTCATGTAGGACAGCTTCCTCTTTCTCCTGAATTATGGCAATTGCTTCCTAATTGATTACCCCATAGTCTCTTTTGCTTTACCCTCTTCTAAACCATCTTTGGCATCCCAACATGAGTTATTTTTTGAAAGTAATCTGTAATAGTCATGATATTCTAGGAAACAGAACCAACAATAGATATCTGTAAATGTTGTAAAATTTTATATAAATGTCTCACACAACTGTGGGGATGCATGAGTCCAAATTTCACAGGGCAGGCTTCAACCAGGCAACTCCAGTGAAAGTTTTTGATGAATTTCCAGGAGAAGCTGGCTGGCTGAAGTAGAGATGAAAATTCTGTTTTTTTCTCTGTTGAGATTGTCACTTTTCCTTTTAACTTCAACTGATTGGATTAAATGCCTTTCTTTGCTGAAGACACTCTCCTTACTTGATTTTAGATGTAATCAACCATAAATCCAATCAACTTACTGATGATTTAACTCCATAAAGTGACTTTACAATAATAGGCCAGTGCTTGCTTGATCAGACAACTGAATACCATTCCCTGGCCAAGTTGACACATGAATTCAACCATCATAGTCCATCCCTTGGGCAGCTTTATACATCATTTTAAGCCATGTTTAATCTCTACATAATAAACAATAACAGGCCTATTTTTCACCTGACAATACTCAACTGTACTGTGTACAGCTGAAAATCCATTAAATTTCTCCAGAATATGGTGCAAGTCCTTGGGTAATATTCACTCTTATCTTGATACCCTGTAACTTAAATGCTATGACATGAACAATACAAATTATGTTATGTGATAAGGGGATAAAATAAAGAAGAAACATGAATATTTGCGTTATGTACTGTTCTAGTTTGCTAGCTGCTGGAATGCAACATACCAGAGACAGATTGGCTTTTAATAAAAGGGGATTTATTTCATTAGTTCTTCAGAAGAAAGGCAGCTAATTTTCAACTGAGGTTCTTTCTTACGTGGGAAGGCACAAGTGATCTCTGCTGGCCTTCTCTCCAGGCCTCTGGGTTTCAACAACTTTCCCCAGGGTGATTTCTTTCTGCATCTCCAAAGGCCTGGGCTGAGCTGTGAGTACTGAGATGAGGTATGCTGAGCTGTTTGGGTTGTGCTACGTTGAGCTCTCTCTCTCATTAGATTCAAACATCATTCACTGCAGCAGGCACGCCTCCTAGCTGACTGCAGACGTAATCAACAACAGATAAGGTTCACATGCATTGGTTCATATCCACAGCAATAGAACTAGGCACCCTCACCTAGCCAAGTTGACACCTGAACCTAACTACCACATGTCCACCCCTTGTCAACTTGGCAACTATGCGCATCAACTTAAACAATATTAAAGTGCAAAATATTCTCTTCTGGTTGTGGACCTATGAATCTCAAAACAAGTTATCTGGTGCCAAAGTGCAAAGGAGGATATTCACTGGATACAGGTTTTCATTTTCATGGGAAGAAATTGGAAAAATGCAGATGTAAAACCTGCAGGGCAACTGCCATTGGATTTCAAAGTCTGAAAGTCATTTATCTTTCAGCTTTAGAAAGTGGCAGTCCCACCCTTTCCAAAGGCCTATGCAGTAGCCCAGGTCTTTCCTAATCAAACTCAGGGGACATTGAAGAGACCAACTTTTTCTCAGCTCCACCCTCTCCAAGTATCAGGGCCATACCTAGGCTCCCTGCCAATTCCAGGGCACACGCTCAATCCCTTCATGTGGTGGCAGCCAGGCTCTCCCCAGTCCCCCAAGGAGTATGCTGTACCTTCTCCAAGGTCTGATGCTGCATGACTCTTCCACTGTAACAAGGTGGGAGACTCATCCTTGCCCTTCAGGGTAAACTCACCCTCTCCATGTATATGGGTGGGTCCACTCTCCTGGCCGAGGTTTCTTAGCTTCAGATCCGAGCTTCCATGGTTCTCATTCTGCAAACCCGAATTTTTCCCTTTTGTGTCCATCTTTGTCCAGATTGGCAGTGGTCTCATTTACACCAACAGTCTCTTCAAGCACTCCAGGACTTCTCCATCATTCTCTTCACAATTCCTCCAAAATCTTCCCCTTATCCATTTAAAAAGCCATTCCAACATGTTTGACATTTGCAAACAGCAGCAGCACCCCACTCCTGGTATCAACTCTGTTCTAGTGCTAGTTTCTGGAATGCAACACACCAGAGACAGAGGCTTTTAATAAAAGGGGATTTATTTCATTAGTTCTTCAGAGGAAAGGCAGTTAACTTTCAACTGAGGTTCTTTCTTATGTGGGAAAGCACAGGGTGATCTCTGCTGGCCTTCTCTCCAGGCTTCTAGGTTCCAACAACTTTCCCCAGGGTGATTTCTTTCTACATCTCTAAAGGCCTGGGCTGAGCTGTGAGTACTGAGATGAGGTATGCTGAGCTGCTTGGGCTGTGTTACATTCAGCTCTCTTATTTAAGCACCAGCCAATTAAATCAATCATTCATTGCAGCAGGCACGCTTCCTAGCCCACTGCAGATGTAATCAACAACAGATGAGGTTCAGGTGCCATTGGCACATACCCACAGCAATAGAACTAAGCACCCTCACCTAGCCAAATTGACACCTGTATCTAACTACCACATGTACAAATACAACATACTCATAACAAAGCAAGGAAGATATATTCATACCATTACAATCCTTGTTTCTGTAACTGGTCACGTGTTTGTGTTTCATATTTATCACCACCTTCCATTATCCATTCCATGTTCTCTTTACCTGCAGCAAGCAACTCAACTGGCAATGATTCTTTGCCTGGGGTAGAGGGCTTTGTGACCCAAACCTTCATTCTGGAAGTTTCTGAGGCATTAGTAGTGTTGCCTGGATTGGGTTGTTGTAGTGTTCTATTGACTTTAATTACAGGGCATGGTACTACTAAGAAATGCCTTAAGGGATCTCCAGTGTTGCACAAAACTCTTCCTTGTCTCCATCGTGTAGTTGCAGTCTTATTTCCCCTTGATAATCAGGATCAATCACTCCAGCCAATAAATAATCCCCTGCCTTGCCTGTTGATTCAGAATCATGAGAAGCCCAAAATGGCCAGGGGGCAATCTTAACTTCCAGTTCAATGGAATCATTGTCTTTTGGTGAAAGCACTCCTTCATTTGGAACTGAGGCATATAGGCAAGCAGAACTTAAGGTTGTAGGAGAAGGAAGCAAAATATTTTCTAGTGGATCATTCAGAGTAATAGTGAGTTAAGCCACTTCCATTTCCATCCCTGGATTTCTGGATCTGAATCCTGGTTATGGGAGAAACCGCCCCATAGTGTGGATGCTGATTCAGTGCATACCCAGCCTCCTGGAGAACATTTCCCCAGCCCTGTAAGGTATTGTCAACTAGTTGACACCATAATTGTGTCTCCAAAAAGGCTATTCCATTGTTCTATCAATCCAGATGCTTAAGAATGATGGGGAACATGGTAAGCCCAGAGAATTCCATGAGCATGTGCATATTCCCACACTTCATTTGCTGTGAAGTGGGTTCCTTGATCAGAATCAATGATGGATGGAATGCACCATGATGGTGAATAAGTCATTATGCAAGTTCATAGATGGTAGTTTTTATAGAAGCCTTGTATTCAGGTTATGTGTCTATTCCAGTTAGAACAAATCACTGCACTTCCCATGATGGAAGTGGTCAAATGTTATCAACCTGCCATTAGGTAGCAGGCTGATCACCTTGGGAAATGGTGCCATATGGGGATTTAAGTGTGGGTCTCTGCAGCAGGCAGATTGGACACTAAGAAGTGGGTCTAGTGGTTTGACCTAGGTGAGTGGAAGTCCATGTTGCTGAGACCATGTAAAACCTATATCCCTACCACCAAGACCATTCTGTTCATGAGCCCACTGGACAATGGTAAGAGTGGCTGAAGGAAGAGGCTGACTGGTATCATAGAACTGGTCATCTCATCCACTTGATTATAAAATCCTTTCTCTGCTGAACATTCACATGGGATACAAATATCTTCATGTTTCTTGTCCACTTAGAAAGGTCTATCCACATGCCTCTTTGCCAGACCTCTTTGACATCAATTTTCCAATAATGTTCCTCCCAAGTCCAGGACCATCCAGTCAATCCATTAGCAACAACTCATGAGTCAGAATATAAATGCACCTCCAGTCAGTTCTTATTCCTGCAAAATGAAAAACTAGGTGTGCCACTCAAAGTCCTGCCCACTGGAAGGATTTCCCTGACCACTGTCTTTTAAGAATGTCCCAGAAATGGACTACAGTGCTTCAGCTGTGCACTTTTGAATGGTATTTCATGTTTTGCAGAACCAACTGTAAAGAAGGCCCAAGCTTTCTCTTCCTCAGTCAACTGCTTGTGAGGAACTCCCCATGAGGCCGTGGCTGTGAGCTTGGAAAGAAAAAGTAATATGGCATGAATGGGGGCCATGGATATTTGGGCCACTTTCTCATGCAACTTATTTGTACCTTCAAGGCCAACTCAAAGCCTATCTCATATATATCATTTACATTTTATGATAGAACATTGCTGTGTATGCCCAATTTTATAACTTAGTGAGTCAAACAACACCCAGTGCATTGTAGGCAATTCAGGTCTCATGCTAACTTGGTGACTTGTGGTTAAACACTTGGTTTCTATTAAGGCCTAGGAACAGGAAAAAAAATGTTTCTCAAAAGGAGAATAGTCATCTACAGACTATGGCAAGGCTTCACTCCAAATCCTATGGAACTATATTGTGATTCTCCTATAGAGGCCTACAAAAGGCTCCAGACAGCAACTCTTTTCCACTGACACTTCCAGCACCATTGGATTTGCTGGATCATATGTCCCAAGTGGCAAAGCAGCTTGCACAGCAACCCTGACCTGTCACAGAGCCTCCTCTTGTTATTGTCCCCACTCAAAACTAGCAGCTTTTCTGGCCATTCAGTAAATGGGCTGTAGAAGCACACCCAAATAAGGAATATGTTGTTTTCAAAATCCAAAATGGGCAACAAGGCATTGTACCTCTCTTTTGGTCATAGGAGGGGCCAAATGCAACATCTTGCCTTCACCTTAAAAAGGATAACTCAACACACACCCACACACTTGGACACCTAGAAATACCACTGAGGTGGAAGGCCCCTTTATTTTGTGGTTTTATCTCCCATCCTCTGACAGAAAATTCTTTACCAATAAGTCTAGAGTAGCTGTTACTTCTTGCTCGCAAGGTCCAACCAACATGATATCAACAATATAATGGATCAGGGTGATGTCTTGTGGGAGGGAGAAATAATCAAGTTCCCTGGGGACAAAATTATGACATAGAGCTGGAGAGTTGCTATACCCCTGAGGCAGGACAATGAAGGCATACTGCTGAACTTGCTAGCTGAAAGAAAACTATCTGGTGGTCCTTATTAACAGCAATTGATTAAAAAGTATTTGTCAGATCAATAGCTGCATGCCAGGTATCTGGGGTTGTGTTATTTGTTCAGGCAATCATACCACATCGGGAACAGCAGGTGCAATTGGAGTATCCACCTGGTTAAGTTTACAATAATCCACTGTCATCCTCCAAGTCCCATCTGTTTTCTGCACAGGCCAAATAGGAAAGTTGAATGGGGATGTGGTGGGAATCACCACTCCTGCATACTTCAGGTCCTTAAGAGTGGCACTAATCTCTGCAATTGCCTACAGAAATCTGGTATTGCTTCTGGTTTACTATTTTGCCAGGTAGGGACAGCTCTAGTGGCTTCCACTTGGATTTTCCTACCATAATAGCCCTCACTCCATAAATCAAGAAATCAATGTGAGGTTTCTGCTAGTTGCTGAATATGTCTATTACAATTACACAATCTGAAACTGGGGAAATATTCACAGAATGGGTCAGGGGATCTACTGGTCCCACGGTGAGATGGGCTTGAACTAAAACTCCATCAATCATTTGATCTCCATAAGCTCCTACTCTGACTGGTGGGCCAGAGTGATGTTTTAGGTCTCCTGGAATTAATGTCACTTCTGAGCCAGTGTCTAAAAATCTCTGAAATGCCTGATCATTTCCTTTTTTGCAATGCACATTTATCCTGGTAAAAGGCCATATGTCTCCCTGGGGAAATCTTGGAGAAAGATTAATAGTGTAAATTGTTATCAGTGTAGCAAGATCCTTCCTCAGGGGGACCTGGCCTTCCCTTCATTCAAGGTGTTCTGGGTCTGTAAACTGTCTCAAGTCTGGGAATTGATTAAAAGACCACGACTCTCCATTTTTGTAATTCATGTTAGATTTTTGTTCACTTGATTTAGAACTCTTCTGCTTATACAGATAAAGTAGGAACTTAGTAGACTGCCTTTTTTTTTTTACTTCTAGTACCCCATAATCTCCTCACTAAAGCCGCAGATTTCTGCAAGTCTAATTATTTTGACTGCTGCTTTGAATCTGCTGTCCATTATGGTAGTTGCATCCGCTTTGTTTTTTGTGATTAAGTGCTGCCAGGTGGCTTCTGCCAACTTGGGATCTAATCATCTCCATTATGTTTAAAGTTTCCAATTGAGTGACAGCAGTTCCCACAGTAATATCTGACCTACAGAGAAGAGCAACTACAGAACCTTTCAGAGGTAACGTAGTTAGTATCACATGTGCATTCCTCACAGTCCTGGTGAAAGGTGTGCCTCTGGACATTCCTGTGGGACTGAGCTGTCAACCATGATAAATCCCCTCTAGCATTCCAATCTCTCTAACCCTTTGTATCCCCTCATCTATATTACACTAAGGCAGTTCTGGAATATCAGTAATGTGGGTCACCTTTTGATCTAAATTTGAGCCAACCACCCAAACAAACTGTTAATGCCCTTTCTAACCCCCTAAGTTACAACATTGAAATCAGAATCTCTGCATAGCGGTACTGTATCAGTAGTTCAGTTTAATCCAACTTTATATTCTTTCCACCATTATCTCGCTCTCTTATATCCATTCCCACACATATTTCTCTGATTTTGTCCTCATAAATTGAAAAATTCCTGCAGTTCTTTTAGAGTACAGCATAGCTCTTCATGGTTCACACTTTGTACCTCACCTTTTGGGGCTTGTTGGGACTTTCATCGAGTTATAGGTCTGGAAGAAAAGAGACATAGTAGGCTTCAGTAATAAAAAGAGTTAGAAGTGTATTTCAAGCCAATTACCTCAGGGCACTCTAATGCAGATTTATCTGGTGAAAGAGTATTAATTTCTCCAGACAGAGGGAGAGAATTTTCCTCAGGGGAGGTGGTTTTAGGTTTATCAGAAACTGTGGGCTTAAACTCTTCAGGTGCGTGTTGGATGGCAGATTCTTCAAGGCAGACTGGATGTCAGGAAGCTGTTTCCCCAAGCTGGGCTTGGAGTTTGGTTGCTGTCTGCCCAGGGTTGTCTGGAAATTGGGTAGCTCTTTCCTCAAAGTAGGCTGGAGGTCTGTTGACTCTTCCCTCAAGGCAAACCATTCAGGTTTAACTAGTAAAAACTCAGCAGAATCTATGGGTTCGATGTCCCCATTGCCATCATTATCAACCCATATATACTCATTTCAACTTTCTGGATCCCATTACATTCTAATCAATGCCTTTACTTCAACAGAGACACTCTGCAAGGATGAGAATTTAGTTTATGTTATAACTCTGCCACAATGAGACTGTAGGTCTGGATTTTAGAAATCTCAAGTCTGCTGCCACAGGAAGTAATATTTTCTGTCAGGGGACAAATAGAAACTTTTACATCATTCACACAGTGCTTAAATTGCAAATTTGATGCTTTCAGTTCATCCCTTTCTTTTATAACTGTATCTAGTCTATCTAGGATAACCAGCCAATATCATTATACCTTTTAACTCCACAAAACTCTATTAAGCAGTCAAAAATAGTCTCACTCAGAGTGTTGTTTTGTATAACATATGAGTACCAGTTTCCAATGGAGATATTTTGTATACTTTTATTGCCAACTCACTCTATGGACTGTCTTTGCCATCTGGATTACTGGAAATAAGAGTCATTAGCAGTTTTGAATCTAATCAGAGTAGAAAACCAATTGCAATAACCCATTTCAAGATTTTGTTTCTTAAAAAGCTGTATTACTCAAGGTTCTCTAGCAAAACAGAACTAACAGGAGAAATCTGTAAATATAAGATTTTATAAAAGTGTCTCAAAACCATGGAAATGCAAGAGTCCAGGTTCCATAGAGCAGGTTGCAAGCTGGTAATTTCAATTGTTTCTGGATTTGGGCCTAGGTTCTTGGCCATGCTACAAGAAAGAATTCAAGGGCACAGCACAACATAATATAAGCATGTAGAAATGCTATTAAGAACACATGTGAAGAGGCCATGCAGGCACTCTCAAAAGAAAAGAAGACAGAGAGGTGAAAGGCCCCAACATTGTGGGGCTATCTGATTGCATACATTTTTTCCCTTTTGTAATTTTTATTAACAAATTTATTACCCTCCCCTTTTTTCTTCATTCTTTCATGCTTGATGGTGGATGACTCACCCAGATGGATTCAATTGACTCCACTCTTCTGCATGGATGACTCACTCAGATGAGGTCTGTTGGCTCCTGGGTGCTTTTTATTGCTGTTCTTCTCTGAGATACCCTTATCCTTGAAGCCTGATCACTTCTTGGAATTTTCCCTTTACCTGGAAAGGGAAGTAAAAGTGCTGTCCTAATTCTAACTCTGCTTCAATTGGGGAAGCCTCAGAGAACCGAGGAGAGTGAGAAAGAGCCAGAGAGACAGAGAAAGAAAGAATTGGGGGACTTGATTTGGCTTCCATTGGACTAATCCTCAACACAGGGAGAAGCCCCCAGACAGGTTCTACGTGCTGATAACCTGCTGCTCTGAATCTCTTCGAATCTGCAAGGCATGGAGATGGCTTCTGCAACCTCCAAAGAGGGAGCCAAAGAACTCAGAGTAGACCAAGTTTATGCCTTACAGGTGAAAGATCAGAGTTCCAAAATTCCTAGATGAACAAATAGCTAGAGGGAACAGTGAAAGTAATCAAGAGGTGGTTCTCAGATGGGAAGAAAGGAGAAAGTATGGGGAAGTTTCAGAGAATTGAGGAAAGAGAGAGAGACAGATGCAAACTTGATTTTGTTTACATTGGTTTCCTGCTCAACATAGGGAAAAGTGCCAAAACAAATCTGAGGGACAGTATACCTGCCACTTGGAGTCTCCTTGGATTTGCGCAGTGTGGAGATAGGTTTCCGCCACCTCACCAGAGATTCAGAGTAGATGGTTTATATGCTGAGTGAGCAGTCTTTCAATAAATTCCCCAGGAGAAGCTGGCTGGCTAAAGTAGAGATAAAGGTTCTCTCTTACTGTTGAAATCATCATTTATTTTAAAGTCTTTGGCTGATTGTAATAAATGTCTCTCATTGCTGAAGATGCTCTCTTCAGTTGATTGTAGATGTAATCAGCTATCATGCAATTGACTTACTGATTATTTTAAGTCCATGAAATATCCTTGCAGTAACAGGGCAGTGCTTCCTTGATCAGACAACTGGGCACTATGCCTTGTCCAAGTTGATACATGAACCCAATCATCACATACACTCATTTTTACAATTATATTTTGTAATGTTTCTGCCTTACTTAAAACTCTTCTATTGTGAAAAGGCTTTTGGTGAAGATGGCAGAGTAGGAAACTCCAATACTCATTCCTTCCTCCAAAACCATTATTAAACAGATAGTGACTATAGAAACAAATACTTTGAAACCCCACAAGCCAGAAGAACACAGTACAGCATCCAGGAAAAAATAGGAGAAGAGACTGATGTTTTATGGTAAATCATTGTAAATTACTCTCTCCATGCAGCAGCTACTGGTATCCACCTCCCACCTCATGGTAAGCAGCCATTGGGTCCAGTTCTTGACTAGCTGCCAATTATAAAAAGAGACATAAAAATGCTCTTCCTCAAGAACATGGGTAGGCACAGCCTATAATTTATCATGATTTTTGATTAGAGAATTCAGGTCACTGGGTCACAGCTCTAAAGGCATTTATTCTTTCAATCTGCACTCGACATAGGCAGGGACAGCCCTTGCTTCAACTTCCTCAAGGATTCAGAGAACAGCTAAATGAAGGACTACAGTTGTGAGGCAGGCAAGAAAAGCCCAGCTTTGAGGAGTCATTGGAGAAGATTTTTGGTGTCCTTCCTAATGTCCTCCCTAGGGCACTTTGGAGTCAGTCTGTGTGCATTTTGTGGGTCCCTGGCCATTTATGTTAGATGGGAAAGAACAAATTGAGAAGTTTCCCCCCAGGTTGGCCCTGCTTCAGCATTTGCCTGCTGGAATATATCAGGGAACGATGAAAAAAGGAATTTAAAAACTGTAGACATTGACAGTTTGGGGGTGTTCTAGTTTGCTAGCTGCCAAAATGCAATATACCAGAAACAGAGTGACTTTTAAAAAGGGGAATTTAATAAATTGCTAGTTTACAGTTCTAAGGCTGAGAAAATGTCCCAATTAAAGCAAGTCTATAAAAATGTCCAATCTAAAGCATCCATGGAAAGATACCTTGGTTCAAGAAGGCCGATGAAGTTCAAGGTCTCTCTCTTTCATGTGAAAAGGCACATGATGAGCATAGTCAGGGCTTCACTCTCAGCTGGAAGGGCAAATGGCGAACACGGCATCATCCACTAGCATTCTTTCCTGGCTTCCTCTTTCATGAAGCTCTCTGGGAGGCATTTTCCTTCTTCATCTCCAAAGGTCACTGGCTAGCGGACTCTGCTTCTCGTGGCTATGTCATTCTGCTTTGTTCTCTCTGAATTGCTTTCTTTCTCCAAAATGTTTCTTCTTTTATATGACTCCAGAAACTTATCAAGACCCACCCAAATGTGTGGAGACATGTTGTCACCAATTCCAGTTTAACAACCACTATTGATTGTGCTACATCTCCATGGAGATGATCTAATTACAGATTCAAGCATGCAGTGTTGATGAGGAGTTATCCTATTTTTATGAAATGGGATTTTGATTAAAACATGGCTTTTCTAGGGTCCATACATCATTTCAAATCAGCACAGGGGGAAAGGCCTGCTGATATCAAATATCTGGGAGAGGGAGTTCTGTCTCCTGGGAAGAAGAAGGGTGAACAAAACTCCTGTAAAGGGAGGAACTTCAAAACAACAAGCAAGCAAAAGCCCAAGACAAGACAGAAGTTTAGAAAGAACGGGAAAACCCTGCACACTGCATTTGCCTTGGGCAGTTGTTGTTGATAGGAGAGATGACGGTCAAGAAAATCTCTTACTTATCACTAGCTGGTCATGAAATGAAGAAACAGACATCCCAGAGAGTAAATCCCAGACACACCCACCAGAATGGCCATTATCAACAAAACAGAAAATGACAAGTGCTGGAGAGGATGCGGAGAAAGAGGCACACTTATCCACTGTTGGTGGGAATGTCAAATGGTGCAACCACTGTGGAAGGCAGTTTGGCGGTTCCTCAAAAAGCTGAATATAGAATTGCCATATGACCCAGCAATACCATTGCTGGGTATCTACTCAAAGGACTTAAGGGCAAAGACACAAACGGACATTTGCACACCAATGTTTATAGCAGCGTTATTTACAATTGCAAAGAGATGGAAACAGCCAAAATGTCCATCAACAGAAGAATGGCTAAACAAACTGTGGTATATACATACGATGGAATATTATCCAGAGATAACATTTTAAAATATTAAAATGTACAGAGTGCAATAAAACAGAATAAGGCAAAGACACAGGAAATGGTGGTCCATACAAAGGAAAAACTTAAAATTCTAGAAAACACCAATGAAGAAGATGAGAATGTGGACATACCAAACAAAGACTTTAAAAATTGATCTAAGAGATGAAGGAAATTACAGAAAAAGAAATACAGGGTATCAGGAAATCAATTAGTGAGCTATATGAGACTTAGTAAAGATATAAAAATATAAGAAAACAGAAACCCACAATAATATAATGAAGTTGAAGCTCACAATAAATGTAATGAAAAATTTCCAGTAGGGTTTCAAGAGCAGAATGGAGCTGGTAGAAGGTAAAATCAGTGAACTTGAAGATAAGAAACTTGAAAGGAGTCAGGCTGAGAAGCAGAAAGAAAAAGAAAATATTAAAAGTGAAAACAGCCTGACACACCTATGGGACACAGTTGAGTGCAGCAATATACATATTTCAGAAGTCCCAGAAGGAGAAGAAAGAAAGAAAGGGGCAGAGGAATAGTCAAATAAATAATGACAGAGAATATCTCAGTCTTAACAAAAGATGTGAGTATGCAAATCTGAGAAACTCAGAGAACACCAAACATGATAAATATGATGAAAAATGCACCCTGTCATATACTGAATACATTACCATATACAATGGACAAGGAGAGGGTACTGAAAGCTGCAAGAGAAAAGCAATGTGTTACACACAAGGGACTCCTGATTAGATTCAGTGCTGATAGCTCATTAGAAACCATGGAGGCAAGAAGCTGGTAAGTAAAAATACTTAAGATACTGAAAGAAACAACAGCCAGACAAGAACTTTTTATCTGGTGATACTTTCTTTCAAAATGAGGGAGAGATTAATAATTTCTCAGATAAGCAAAAGCTGAGAAAGTTCATCACCACTAGACCTGTCTTAAAAGTAATGTTAAAGGAAATTCTTGAGACTGAAAGAAAATTGCATTAGACAGTATTTCAAAGCAGAATAAAGAAACAAAGACCAGCAATAAAGGTAATGATTTGGATAATTATAACTGCCAGTATTATTGCATTGCAGTTTTTGATAAGTAACTCAATGTCTTAATTTCTACAGGTACTAAAATGCAAAGGCATAAAATATAATGACAAACCCAGGTTTTTGGAGATATGATGTACAAAGATATAAGTGAAACAAGTAAAATAAAATAGTGGGAGGACAGAGAGCTAAAGGAAATATATATGCGCATTGAATCAAAGTTAAATTGGTATCAAACCAAATATGTTTTTAATATATACAGGCTGTTAAATTTTAACCCCATGGTAACCAGAAGTAAAACAGATGAAAAATATATTGAGACACCATTCAATATGTTACACCACAAAGAAAGCAAATAAATATAAAA
The DNA here is from genome assembly GCF_023851605.1 of Tamandua tetradactyla. Taxonomy (NCBI): domain Eukaryota; kingdom Metazoa; phylum Chordata; class Mammalia; order Pilosa; family Myrmecophagidae; genus Tamandua; species Tamandua tetradactyla. The sequence goes on from NC_135345.1 coordinate 19,653,458, forward strand.
GTAGGTTTCAACGGCAGTAAGGGACAAAAAAATTGTAAACGCTAACTAGCAAAACAGAAGGAGAAAGTCCTGTATTATCAGTAGTGACTTTAAATGTAAATGGATTAAACTCTTCAGTCAATGAACAGAAATCTAGTCAGAAGATAATAAGAAGGTACAGGACTTAAATGACACACTAAACCAACTAGACATAACAGACATATATAAAAAATTATGAAACTAAGGAAAACAGAAAATACATTCTTCTCTAGTGCACATAGATCATTCTTCAGGATAGACCATATGTTGGGTCACAAAACTACAAAAAAAAAACCTTTAAAAATTAAAAATATTGAAATCATACAATGTATATTCTCTGACCACAAGGAAATGAAACTTAAAAATCAATAACATAGGGGAAAGTGAAATATTCCCAAATATGTGGAAATTTAAACAGCATAAACTTAAGTGACCAGTGGTTAAGGGGAAAATTAGAAGTGAAATTGGGAAAAATCTTGAAGCAAATGAAAATGAAAATACTAAACACACTAAAATTTATGGGATGTAGTGAAACAGTGCTGAGATGGAAATTTTCAGCTTTAAATGCTTGCATTAAAAAAGAAGAAAGACTTCAAATCAGAGACCTAATCTCAAAACCAGAATAACTAGAAAAAGAAGACAAAGCTAAACCCAAAATGAGTAGAAGGAAGGAAATAACAAAGTTTAAAATAGAGATAGATGAAGTAGAGAATGAGAAAACAAAGAATTAGCAAAACTGAAAGCTGTTCTTTCAAAGATTAATAAAATTGACAAACCTTTACCTAGAGAAAAAGAAGGAGAATGAAATTATGAATATCAGAAATGAAAAAGGGAGCATTATTACCAACCCCACTGAAATAAAAAGGAGTATAAGAGCATACTATGAACAACTTTATGCTAATAAAATAACCTGAATGAAATGCACCAATTCTTAAAAACACACAAACTACTACACTGACTCATGAAGAAACAGAAGAACTCAACAACCCAATTACTAGCAAAGAGATTGAATCACTAATTAAAAACTTCCCACCAAAGAAAAGCCCAGGACCCGATAGCGTCACATGGGAATTCCACCAAATATTCAAAGAAGACTTCATTCAAATTCTACTCAAATTTATTTAAAAAAAAAAATTGAAGAGCATGGCACATTCCCTAACTCATTCCATGAGGCTAATATCACGCTCATACCAGAGCCAGATAAAAATATCATAAAGGAAGAAAACTACAGATCGTATCTGTTATGAATATAGATGTAAAAGTTCTCAACCAAATATTATCAAACTAAATCCAGCAGTATATTAAAATAATTATTCACCATGATCAAGTGCAATTTATCCCTTGCATGCAAGGTTGGTTTAACATAAGAAAATTAGTTTACTACACCACATAAACACAATCAAGGAAAAACACAATATCATCTCAATTGATGCAGAAAAAGCATTTGACAAAATACAGCACACTTTCTTATGAAAAACACTTAGAACACTAAGAAAAGAAGGAAACTTCTTTAATGTTGTAAAGGACATATATGAAAAACCCACAGGTAGCATCCAATTTAATGTTGAAAGACTGAAATCATTATCTCTGAGATCAAGAACAAGACAAGGATGTCCACTGTCACCACTGTTATTCAACATTGTACTGGAAGCTCTTGCTAGCTTAAGAAAGAAAAATAAATAGAAGTCATCCAAATTGGAAAGGAAGAAGTAAAAATTATCCTATTTATAGATGATATAATCATATACGCAGAAAATCCTGAAAATCCTCATCAAAACTCCTAGCGCTAATAAATCAATTCATCAACGTGGGAAGGTAAAAGATAAGCATCCCCAAACAGGTAATGTTTTTATATACAAGCAACAAACAATTAGAAGTAAAAATCAAGAAAAAATTTCTATACACTTTGACATCTAAAAGAATTAAATATCTATCTATGAAAAATTCTAACCAAGATCTAAGGGACTTGTACACAAAAAACTACAAAACATTGCTGAAAGACATCAAAGACCTACATAAGTGGACGAATAGTTCATGTTCATGGATTGGAAGACCAAATATTGTTAAAATGTCAAAACTACCCAAAGCAAATTATAAATACAATGCAATCCAGACCAAAATTCCAACAACTTTCTTTGCAGAAATGGAAAACCCAATCATTGAATTTTATATGGAAGGATAAGGAACCCCAAATAGCTAAAACCAACTTGAAAAAAATGAAGTTGGATGACTTAACATTTCCTGATCTTAAAACTTATCACTAAATCACAGTAATCAATACAGCATGGTACTAACACAAGAACAGACATATAGACCTGTGAAATAGAATTGAGAGGTCAGAAATCAACCCTCATGCTTAGGGCCAACTGGTTTTTGACAATGAAGTGAAGATCACTCAATTGAGAAAGGACAGTCTCTTTGAAAAATGGTGCTGGGAAAAGTGGATTGTCATGTGAAAAAGTAAAGGAGGACCCCTATCTTACCCATATAACAAAAACCCAAATGGATCAAAACACTTGAGCTAGAGCTATCAAATTCCTAGAAGAAAATATGGAGAAGAATCTTCAGTATCTTGAGCTAGGCAACGGTTTCTTAGACTTTATACCCAAAGCACAAGCAAAAACAGATAAATAGATAAATGGTACCTCATCAAAATTAAAAACTTTTGTTCTTCAAAGGATTTTATCATTAAAGTGAAGCAACAACCAACATCATAGGAGAAGATATTTGGAAACCACATTTCCAATAAAGGATTAATACCCAGAATATAAAAAGAAATCCTTCAATGTAACAAAAAAATGATAAGCAACCCAATTAAAAATTGTTTAAAGGCTTGAACAGACATCTCTCTGAAGAAGAAATAAAAATGGCCAGAAATGCATGAGAAATGCTCAGCATAATTAGCTATCAGGGAAATGCAAATAAAAACCACAAGATACCATTTCACACTTATTAGAATGGCTTCTACTAATGAAATGAAAAGCAACAAGTGTTGGAAAGGATGTGGAGAAATAGGAACATTCATTCATGGCTGGTGGCAAAGTAAAATGGTGTAGCCACTCAGGAAGACAGTTTGGCAGTGCTAAGTTTTAGAACTACATATTATCCAGCAACCCCACTACCAGGCATATCTCAAAAGAAATGAAAGGAGGGACTCAAATAGATGTTTACGCACCAATTTTCATAGAGGCATTACTCACAATTGTCAAAAGTTGGATGTAACCTATGAATAGATAAACAGCAAGCAATGAATGGATAAACAAAATGTGGTATATACATATGATGGAATATTATTCAGCTGTAAGCATGAATGAAGCCCTGATGCATGCAATGACATGGATGAACCTTTAATACATCATGTTGAGTGCAATAAGCCAGACCAAAAAAGGACAAATATTACATGATCTCACTAATTTGAAACAATTAGAATAAAAAAACTTGTAAAGTCAGAAACTGGAAAATAGGTTACCAGGGGATGGCATGGGGATAGGAAATGGGAAGTTAAGGCTTAAAATCGACATGGTTCCTGTTTAGAATGATGAAAATGTTTGGTAATGGAAGCTGGTGATGATAGCACAAGATTGCGTACAAAATTAACAGCACTGAAACATATATCTGATTTTAATTAAATGGGGAAATTTAAATGTTAGATTATATATATGGTAACAGAATAAAATTTTTTTAAAAATCCACGGAGCTGCATGACTCCAAAGGTGAACCCTAAGTTAAACAATGGACTTCAATGAATAGTACAGTTGTAAAAATGTGCTATCATCAATTATAACAAATGATCCCACCGAAGCAGTGTGTTGGTGGAGGGGTGGTATCTGAGAAGCCTATATTTTATGCATGATTCTTTTATAAACCTATGGCATCTCTAATGAGAGGGAGAGGGATATAGAGAAGGAGGGGGAGAGGAGAGAGAGAGAGAGAGAGAGAGAGAGAGAGAGAGAGAGAGAGAGAGAGAGAGAGAGAGAGAGAGAGAGAGAGAGAGAGAGAGAGAGAGAGAGAGAGAGAGAGAGAGAGAGACAGAGAGAGAGAGAGAGAGAGAGAGAGAGAGAGAGAGAGAGAGAGAGAGAGAGAGAGAGAGAGAGAGAGAGAGAGAGAGAGAGAGAGAGAGAGAAAGGGGGGAAGGGAGGAAGGAAAGAAGGAAGGAAGGAAGGAAGGAAGGAAGGAAGGAAGGAAGGAAGGAAGGAAGGAAGGAAGGAAGGAAGGAAGGAAGGGAGGGAGGGAGGGAGGGAGGGAGGGAGGGAGGGAGGGAGGGAGGGAGGGAGGGAGGAAGGAAGGAAGGAAGGAAGGAAGGAAGGAAGGAAGGAAGGAAGGAAGGAAGGAAGGAAGGAAGGAAGGAAGGAAGGAAGGAAGGAAGGAAGGAAGACAGGGAGGGAGGGAGGGAGAGAGAGAGCCGCACTGGACTTCTCTGGGAATTTTTAGAAAGCCATGCTGCCTGCCTTCTCTATTTCTTGCCAACCTTCTCTTTACCTAGCTAACTTCTACTCATCCTTTGCATGTCCACTGAAACATCCCTTTCTCAGGAAAGCCTTCTTTGCCAAGTTAAGTTCCCTTATTTTACACTGCTATTTCTCCCTTGCACTGTTGTAACTATTTGCTTAAATATTTATTAAAATTTTTAATTCCACTCTTCAGTAGTCTATAAACTCCATGAGGAGAGGGAATACTTTTATCTTTTTCGGTTCTTTATCATTATCTAATGCCGTTACTAACATATATTGATGTTCAAAACATTATACTATACTTTTTTATTCTTTAAAAACATAGGGAAAAAAACTTAGGAAATAACTTAAGCATCCAAGAATACAGAGTTGACTTTCTAAAATATAAATCTGGCCCTTTTTCCCTTGTGCTTAGCACTCTTTTATGGTGCCTCATACCCTAAGCCCAAATGTTTAATCCTTGGTATAATATATAAAACACTGTTTACCTTACCAACATCATCCTGCCTGCTCTCTGAGATGCCCTTGTGATTTGGAGATTTTAGATATCAAATATCAACCTGGAAATTTCTTTTTCAAACTACTCAAAATTTACCACCTTCCATAAATCTTTCCCTGAAGTCCCATGTCCGAAAGTTAAATGCTGCACCTCCATATTTCTGGAATTGCTGACATATACCTGTATTATTGCATAGAACTGTTAATGTACAAGTCCTTTTTAACCATTATCATATTCTACAAAGATAAGGACCTGCTTGTTTTCTGCATTACTGGAATGAATGCAAAGTCAATAAGTTATTTGAATCATTGAATGAGTGAATGAACACCATCATCCCTGCATGTACCTGAACTCTCGGTGCAAAAAATCAAGCTATGATCTTAGAATATTAACTAAATGATTTTCATCTCTAAAGAAGACTCATTTTTAAATCTATCACCAGGAAAATAGTATATCCACTAAAGAGTTGGTTGATATGCTTCAATCTTTTACATAAGGAAACTACATAAATTATTCTGGTTCATGAGGTGCCTGTGATATTTAATCCCAATGACAAGAATGATTTTCATTTTAAATATATTTTCTTTCTTTCCATAGTTCTTATTTCTTTTTTCCTTTCTTTGGGTTCACTGATCTTGTTATTTATATGCTTTTTGTTATGGCAACCTCTAATTATCTTGGGAAAGAGGCATGTAAGGTAAATGAAATGTCTACGATCACTAAGTTTCTTTCACATTCTAATGTTATATGATATAAAGAAATTAAAGTTTTCTTATGTTTGAGATAGTGCAGAAAAATTCAAAATGACAATTATAAAGGGAAAAAATAATTTTCATTGGAAGAAGTGCTTTCAGGCATACACGTTATTTAAAAAACATGTTCACATTTTATCTACTTTTGAATATACTTATAATTTATTCTACCCTGTCAAACTTTACACTCACCTTTTTCAGGAACCTATCTAATCCCAAAATCTTCACTAAAAGAGTAATGCAAAAAGCTTTCAGATCACAGAAAAGCAAAGACAAAACATATTGCTTGCAGGCCATGTTTTATATTTTTCTAGTTCTGTAATGTTGGGTAAGTTCTTTCATTTATTTTAGGCTCACTTTCCTCATACGTATAATATGGATATGCTATTTATCTATTCTACTTCTGTTTAAAATAATCAGATTGAATTTATATAAAATAATTAACCTTAAGTAAGTGTATATGTATATTATTTCAATGCTTAATTGCAATACTAGACCTAATTAGCACTATCAACTATTATCAATAGCATATGTAACTATTTTCATCAACGAGGGGGTGGCCCTCTAGTTGCCCTGGGGTCATTTTAACAGTAATACCCTGATGCCTCCTGAATTTATATACCCAGTCATAACTGCAACCCTTTATTACTTGTTTTTTATGCCATTCCATTGGGTTTACCTCATCATTGGAAAAGTTTATTATTTCTTCTTTGCTACCACTACCTATGCTTTCTAGATAGATTCATTCATTCATTCATCTATTCACCCATAAGCTCTATAACGACTGGCATCTTCACTTGTTTTGTTCATGACTAGAAAAGTGCTTGGCATATAGTAGACACCCAATAAATGTTTTTTGATTGGTTTCTATAAACACTTTATTGAAAAACTTCCACAAACACTGAAAATGTAATGGGGAAAAAAAGGTCAAGATATTTGCTCCACCAAAGATATTTCTCTTAGCATATTTGGTAGAGGGAAAACACAAACAATTAAAAAGAAAATACATGAATAAATTATCATTTCAAATACTAAAAAGCAATTAATTATATAATAGAGTAATAGAAGAGACAAGGGCTAATTAACGGAGAGGTCAGGAAAAAATGGCAGGCATTGTTTGAGCTGACACCCTTATGCCAAGAAAGAAGGAGGCATGGGAAGATAAGGGAGCAAAGCAGTACTAACAGAGGAACAGCAGATGCAATCTTGACTACTGATAGAATTCAATTTCTATCATTTCATTTTAATTCTTTCTACCACTTATCCATTCAGGGCTGTGTGCTCTTCAGCCAGGTTCTCCTCCCTGGACAAGACATCCACAGAGAGATGGCTTTATAACAATATCCTTGTTAGTACAACGGGGAAGTCTTTCTATTCCTGTACACTAACCTTGTGGATCACTTCCTCTGGACACACAGCCCCACCATAACTAAGCGTATGTACATGCAATGCTATGCACTGTCAAGTAAACCTAGCAAGATGCTGTCTATCGACCTGTGCTGCAACCTAGTCCTTTGCAACTGGGTAATGATAGAGGCAGGGCTTCCCAACCTCAACACAATTTTGATTTGGAGCCATATGGTATTTTGTTGGGAGGGTCTTCCTTGTGCATGGTAGGATGTATGAATCCCTGGCATCTATACACAAGATGCCAGTAGCCACCCCCCAACAGTTGTAATAATCATAAATGTCTCTAGATATTGCTAGATGCCCCCAGGGGCAAAATTTCTCCATGTTAAGTACTCTGCTTTAAGGAAACAAACACCAGTGGCATCCTTTCTTAAGAAACATTCTTAATGGTCTGGAGATAAAATATTTACTGATCCTATTTTAAAATGCTTTCAGCCATCAGACAATCTGTGTGGGTTTCATTATTCAGTATATGAATTCCTCTCTTCACGTCCAGGAGATAATTCTTCACAAATTATTCCAAATCTCTGGCATTCTGCTTCCTTATTTATAAAATGAAAGGCAGAACTAGATGATATCCAAAAATCTACTGAGCCCTAACATTTAATGATTTCTAGAAAAAAAATGATCTTTAATGTAACTTGTTGTCACACTATTTGTAAGATATAACCTTTTGGGATCTGAGAAAGTTAGGTCCTGGTATGTACATGGACTAAAATTTATGTCTTGTTCCTCTCTGTTTGGTTCATTACTTTTTTTTTTCAATATTGTATAGAAAGCCTAAGGCTGTTTTTCTTTTGCTCTTCCTTTTGTAGTTGTTTCAACCACATGGTATTTCAAGCTAAAAAAATTTGGTAATTCAATGTTTAAAATAAATATTTTCCCCATTTATTCCTAATAAATGATTTAAATGAGTTGCTCTTCTGGTGTAGGTAACCATCAGAGAAGCATGGCTTTTTAGTCTTTAATTAATTTTCTCAATTATTCAATGTATGTTATTGAGCACTTTTGTCCAAGAGATATGTGGGTGAGGCAAATGCAGAAACATGTTGGCCCTGCTGTTAAGGAAATCATAATTGAATATGTGATGTATGCATCACCAATGTAATGTGATTAAATGCCACAGTGCAGGAAAATGGAGACTTTAAGAGAGGAGAGAAGAAACATCTAGCCAAATTGTGAGAGGTTGATTTAATAAAGGCTACAGCTTTTATATTATGTATTATCAAACCCAAAGATTCTAAAGATTCTATTATCAAATTCCAGGGCTAAATGTAAACACAAGACAAATTGAAATTTTGGATAGAAGTGTGAATATGTAATTACAACTTTTCATATATAACGTTTGGGTGCACTTGTTTAAACAACCCTGCTGGGCCATCGCATCTTCTCGACATTTAGGTAAAAGGGAAAAAGAGAGAGAAAAACAGCTTGTAAGTCACCTGAATGTTTATTCTGTGCAGTGAAGCACACAAGGAATTTGGAAGCATGGAGCCTTAATAAGGGAGTTTTTCAATTTCCTGGTGGGGAGGAGACCTGAAACCCAGAACAAAGAGTTCTGGATGTCAGCAAAACTGTGAAATCCTTTAATGTGGAATCATATTTCCTGGCAATGTATGCATTCAATAAAGTAAAGATATTTAATTGCACTTTGCACAGCCCCCACTTAAAAGTTAATAATTAGCCATCAGAAGAAATGATTCTTTTCAAAATTAAAATACAAATGTGTCATCCTAAATCCTTTGAGGAGTGGGTGAGTAGTTTCTTTGCATTGTTTCAGGATCACAACTGGCCACAGTGTATAACTTTACAGAGCATTACAGCAGAGAAATTTTTGTGTAAAAAGAGTGTTACACCAGGTCAACTCCAGTCAATCAACTGCTCAATGGGCTTCCTTCAGATAAAACAATGAGCAGCAAAATAATCCAAGAAAAACAGTGTGAGACCTTTTCAGCTCAAGGATAATCCCATTGAGATCTTAAATTTCACTTCTCTGTACATTCATTTTCACATTTTAATTTACTGTCAGTTCATAGATTCCCCCAAATACTGATTGTTAGCTAATATTTTGCTGGTCAAGATGCTTTCATTTTGTACAATATTCACTATGTATTTTTAGAAGATCTGTTTCTATCCAGTTCATCCTGACGTAGTTCAGTCAATTATAGTATTCCAAATTGTTTTACAGGGATTGGTTGGTGTGCTAGTTTGTTAGCTTTTATACCAGAAATGGGATGGCTTTTAACAAGGGGAATTTGATAAGTTGCTAGTTTACAGTTCTAAGGCCGAGAAAATGTCCCAATTAAAACAAGTCTATAGAAATGTCCAATCTAAAGCATCCAGGGAAAGATACTGTGTTAGTTAGATTCAGTTGTCAACTTGGCCAGGTGAGCATACCTAATCTTGTTGCTGCGGACATAAGCCAACGGTACGTGAACCTCATCTGTTGCCAATTACATCTGCAGTCAGCTAGGAGGCGTGTCTGCTGCAATGAGTGATGTTTGACTTAATTGGCTGGTGCTTAAATGAGAGATTGCAACGTAGCACTGCTAAGCAGCTCGGCAGCTGCCACCATGTGGAGGGGTTGAGCATGTGCCCCAGAAATGGCAGAGAGCCCAGGGGTGGCCCTGATGCCTGGAGAGAGTGGAGCCCAGAGGTGGTCTCCTCGATGTTCCCCGAGGTTGATTTGGAAAGAGGCCAGCCACTGCATAGGCCCTTGGAAGGGGTGGGACTGCCACTTTCTAAAGCCGATGAATAAATGACTTTCAGACTTGGAGATCCCATGGCGCTTGCCCTGCAGGTTTTACACCTGTGTTCCAGTTTCTCCCTATGGAAATGACAATCTATATCCTGTGAATATCCTCCTTTGCAACTTGGCACCAGACAACTTGTTTTGAGTTTCACAGGTCCACAGCAAGAGAATTTTTTACATCTGTGTAAGGTGATGCTTGAAGTTGCCAAGTTGACAAGAGGTGGACATGTGTTAGTTAGATTCAGTTGTCAACTTGGCCAGGTGAGCATACCTAATCTTGTTGCTGCGGACATAAGCCAACGGTACGTGAACCTCATCTGTTGCCAATTACATCTGCAGTCAGCTAGGAGGCGTGTCTGCTGCAATGAGTGATGTTTGACTTAATTGGCTGGTGTTTAAATGAGAGATTGCAACGTAGCACTGCTAAGCAGCTCGGTATTCCTCATCTCAGCACTTGCAGCTCAGCCCAGGCCTTTGGAGATACAGAAAGAAGTCACCCCGGGGAAAGTTGTTGGAACCCAGCGGCCTGGAGAGAAGACCAGCAGAGACCATCCTGTGCCTTCCACGTAAGAAAGAACCTCAGTGGAAAGTTAGCTGCCTTTCCTCTGAAGAACCAACAAAATAAATCCCCTTTTATTAAAAGCCAATCCGTCTCTGGTGTGTTGCATTCTGGCCGCTAGCAAACTAGAACAGATACCTTGGATCAAGAAGGCTGATGAAGTTCAGGGTTTCTCTCTCAAGTGGAAGGGCACATGGCGAACACAGTCAAAGTTTCTCTCGATCTGGAAAGGCACATGGTGAATACAGTCAGGGTTTCTCTCTCATCTGAAAGGGCATATGGTGAACATGGCATCATTTGCTAGCTTTCTCTCCTGGCTTCCTGTTTCATGAAGCTCCCTGGAAGGCATTTTCCTTCTTCATCTCCAAAGGTCACTGACTGGTGGACTTTGCTTCTGGTGTTATGTTGTTCTGCTCTGTTCTCTCTGAATCTCTCTCATTCTCCAAAATGTTTCCTCTTTTATAGGACTTTAGAAATTAATCAAGCCCCACCCAAGTGGGTAGAAACATACCTCCAGCTAATCCAGCTTAGCAACCACTCTTGATTAAATCATATCTCCAGGGAGATGATCTAATTACAGTTTCAAACATACAATACTGAATAGTGATTAGAAGAAACAGCTACCTTTACAACATGGGATTAGGATTAAAACATGGTTTTTCTAGAGTACATACAGCATTTCAAACCAGCACACTTGGGAATGGGCATGTGATCAATCTGATCAATGGCCAAAGAAGTCTGTATTGGCTTTTGTGAGTAGTTTTTTCATTTGTATGAAGGAGATCCTAGGCCTTGATGTGTCTACATTAGAAACAGGAAACTGCAACCATATTGCTATGGGTCTGAGTTTGATGTCAATAACAAGAGAAAGAGAGAGAAGAGATGGAAAGAACATGTGTTCTTAATGATTCTGAGCCTTCTCATCAACATTGGAAGTTGCTCTATCTTTGGCATTTCTCTCTATTTTTTCTTTTCTTATTGTTTAGCTACTTTGAGATGGTGCTTTACTTGCAAATTAAAACATCAAAATTAAAATTGATGTAATTGTTATTCTTTTGCTGCAGGGTAAGTTGCCATGCATGAAGAAGCTTTAAATGTTTGCATGTTTTGATGTCCTGGACTAGGAGTCAATGAATTTTTCCTAAATCATCAAAATAGCATGTCAAGTTTTCAATGTGATGTCTCTCATCGTCTTTTATGAGTTTGAAACAGCATAAATAGCAAAAAAAAGAAGAGATGGTTAAGTTAAGCATGTGATCCAATAGAGTAAACTAACAAATGTTAAAAATTATGACTTCAAACAACATTCAGTGATATTGGATAATGATTTTGTTACAAGTCAGGTGAATACATGAACAAAAACAGATTTCAAAAATAATATCCTTCTGCTAAAACTATTACCTAACTTCTACAGTGTTCTAAACACATGCTAGGTGTGGGGCTAATGCTTTAAATTGGATCATCTCGTTCTCTCTCTCTCTAAGATGACACACAAGTGAACTCACTGCCTCCCCCCTCTATGTCAGACATAACTCCCAGGGGTGTGACCCTCCCTGGCAATGTGGCACAGAGATCTCCCTGGCAATGTGGGACAGAACTCCTGGGATGAGCCAGGACTCAGCATCAAGGGATTGAGAAAACCTTCTTGACTAAAAAGGGGAAGAGAAAAATGAGACAAAATAAAGTGTCAGTGGCTGAGAGATTTCAAACAGAGTTGAGAGGTTATCCTGGAGGTTATTGTTATGCATTATATAGATATCACCTTTTTAGTTTGTGGTATATTCGATTGGCTAGATGGAGGTACGTGAAACTGTAGAGCTGTGTTCCAGTAGCCATGTTTCTTGAAGATGATTGTATAAAGATAAAGCTTTTACAGTGTGACTGTGTGATTGTGAAAACCTTGTGTCTGATGCTCCTTTTATCTATGTATGGACAGATGAATAAAAAATATGGATAAAAGTAAACAAATAAAAGAGGGTGGAAAGGATAAAATAAATTGACACTAGTGGTCAATGAGAGCGAGGGGTGAGGAGCATGGTATATATGAGTTTTTTTCTTTTTTATTTATTTTGCTGGAGAAATGCAAATGTTCAAAAAAAGATCATGGTGATGAATACACAACTATGTGATGATATTGTGAGCCACTGATTGCATACCATGAATAGAATGTTTGTATGTCAAGAATGTTTGCATGCTTGTTTGTTAAGGTTTAAAATAAATATATATATATTTCAATTGGATCATCTCAAGTAATTTTTCAGTAAACCTGTGCAGCAGGTTTTCTTACTTTCTCAACATTATAGGTGAGCAAACAGGTTTTGGAGATTATAAAATTAGTCAAAGATCATATAGCTACTAAATAGAGAGCTAGAATTTGAATGCTGGGAGTTACCATTCTTTAACAGGTTGAGGATAAAAGATGTCTGGTTCTTGTCCATCTCCGAAGCACCCTGCTGAGTCAGCTTTTTGCATCTCTCCAGCAAAATAAATAAAAAAGAAAAAACACTCGTATATACCATAGCCCTTACCCCTACCTCTCATTGACCACTAGTATTTCAATCTACTCAATTTATTTTATCCTTTCTTCCCCCTTTTATTTGTTTATTTTTATTCATATTTTTAATTCATCTGTCCACACATAGATAAAAGGAGCATCAGACACAAGGTTTCCACAATCACACAGTCACATTGTAAAAGCTTTATCTTTATACAATCATCTTCAAGGAACATGGCTACTGGAACACAGCTCTACAGTTTCAGGTACTTCCCTCTAGCCAATCTAATACACCACAAACTAAAAAGGTGTTATCTATATAATGCATAACAACGTGAAAATAGAGCATTTTCATGGCTCTCCCCAGAACCCTTAGATGTTCTTTTGGTCTTCTTTCTCTTTACTATAGATCATCATGTAGACTCCCCAAGCTGGGTGATAGTAAGACACTACTCCTATCACATTCAAATCAGTTAGTTTTCCACAGTTTCACTGAACAAACATAAGGCTGTTGTTAATCGATGACTTTAAATAAAGCGTTGAGATAAACTGGAAAAAAATTCAGCTCTAAGACATAGATTTCTATTTTAAAGCTAAACATTTCTGTTCTTCAGAATCTCTCAGCCATTGCTGCCACAGGGAATTCCTCTGGCTGACTCTTTCCCTTTAACTGGGAAACCTGCCATGTTTCTGGTCTCTTCCTCTCTCTGCCTCCTGTCTTCCCAGCTGCCAGCTTCCAACAAAATTTAAGAACCTATTAGCTTTCTAGACAAGGCACAACAAGCTAAGTTTTAGATGTATTTTGCAACCCCCAAACTCCTTAAGTTACTGTTTCCTTATTTCTTTAGGGAGGCATCTTCTGTTAGCAACACTCAGAGTACCAGAACCTACGGAATCATAGAATATTTTGCTCAAAATAATATTAGATCAGTTTTAAACAGGTCTTTCAAAAAAGCAAGCATCAGGGGCTTAGGATAAAGGAAGAAATATATAAAATTATATATATTCACCCTCAAGAAAAAAAATCCTTAAAAACTTAACAAGGGTTATTGGGATTCTGATTAATTTGTATTTTCTTTCTTACTTCTATATTATCTAAAATTTCCGGTGAGGATTTAATTTTAATTAAAATATCTTTATGTTAATAAAGAAAATCAATTAATTTATTTTATTATAAATTTTTCTTTTTTAATGCTTTTACCGAAGGAAGTTATTTTACTATAGTTGGTCCCACCTAGCCACAAGATTTAGGTGAACTCATTTACCTTTCTTGTCTCAGACTCCTCCCCTACAGGAAGAGTGCCCATCTCTATATTTCCCATACTTCTTCTCTCGCTCCTCAGCCTCACTGTTTTCTGCTGCTGCTTAGAATCGCCAATTATGAAGGCTTTCGTAATCTAGCACTGAGAGATCCATATCTTGTCTCTAGAACTTTCCAACTTGGTCACACACAAACTTCCATTTTAAAATGTCCTATTAATAAAGATCATCATACAATTTATCTCCGAATAGAGACAACTTTGAGAGTACAAGTTGATGCATAAATAATTACAGCTTCATAAACCAGAATTGTTCAGGCAACTGGAGACCTGTGGTAAGTTCATACTTTGGAGTTCTCCAATCTAAATGAACAAGAGAAAGTGAGGCTTTAAGTGCTAGCCTTTAAAATAAACACCTGGGACGGGCCACGGTGACTCAGCAGGCAAGAATGCTCACCTGCCATGCCAGAGGACCCGGGTTCTATTTCTGGTGCCTGCCCATGTATTAAAAAAAAAAAAAGAAAAAAAGAAATTAAAGTAAACATCTGAATTTTATCCAATGCCTTATATGATTTCAGGAGAAAGTAGAACTTTCCAAAGTAGAGTTATCAAAGTTTTGCAAATGTTTGGTTGACAAAAGAGAAATATGGGGGCAGGTATATTTTTCCACATCATTCCCATCATGTAATGCTGGTAGCCATTGACCATCCCGAAGCAAGGACAGTGATTTAAAGACACAATTAATCCCACCTCATTTACTTTGTCTACTGGAATAAAATACCCTGCCTCCTCCCATTTTCTGAAGATATCACTGTCTTTAATAGGACTTTTTCTGTTTGGATTCATATTTGATAACCATTTCAGAAGTTTCCTTCTGAATGCATATCTAGTATTAGAGTTAATCAGCTGCAAATTGCACATACAAATCCTACTTTTTTCTATTTATATAGCAGCTCTTTGTTTCTTGTATTTGGCTCTTCAGGAAAAGAGAAAGAGAAAAGAAGGGATTTGTCTTATTTCTTTATGGAATTCACAATGTATAAGAAGAGTATTTTTGCTCTTAAAATTTTCTTTAAGTAAAGACACCCATTGCTTATAGCTGCAGCAGTGCTAAGTGGCTCTTACCCATTAGCAAAATAACTTTGGCCCTATTGGAAGAATTTAAGGAACTCACAGTAATTCACTTATTTTCTTTAGCTATTCCATTCTGTATTTCAATTGATTTTCCCTCCAACAGAAATCTTAACAAGAAAGCAGTAGCGTAAGACCACTCTATGTAAACAAAAATATCTAGGAAAGGAAAATTAACAAAAAAAAAAATTAGTAAAATGTAAAAGTGAACAGACCACATGCTTAATTAATATTTTAAAAATATAAGTGCTTCAATTGGACCATGGAAATCTTATCCTTAGTTGGAAAAACAACCTGGAGTGAGGAATCCCAGAGGAAAGGTTAAGCAAAATTAAAGTTGAAAGATAAAAGTTTTGCCTCAACCACACACACAAATACTGCTAAATGAATTATTTAATATATATTAACCAAGTACTAGATGCCATGTGCTATAAAAGTTGCTAGGCATTAAAAAATATATAAAAGCTGGTCTTGCCCTTTTGGAACTTACACTTTAGTGGAAGACAAAAACATGAGCAATTGATTTCCACACTTTATGGTAAAATGAACCTTTAAAAATATAGAATAATCTTAATGAAGAAAGAATTTAACTTCAACTTACTTAAACTACATTCCAAGGAAGATTTGACAAATCATATTTCAAGCATGCAAGATTATTTTCAAAATGCATTCTCTAATATTTTAAGATACATTCTCTCTGCAATCTGTATTTTATTACCTCCTGGAAAGTTATATTCGGCTTTAGAAGTTGGGCAAAAAACACTTAGGACCAAATGGACCAGAAATATTAAAGCATTAAGGAGTTCATCTAAATTAAATATTTATGCAGCAGCAATATAATCTAAATTCAGTGTGTCCAATTTATGTCAGGGTTTTAAAGCCAAGAAAATTTAAGCCATTAATATGAAATTATGAGCAAAATGTTGCAGTTCTACCAGTCCATGAAATTTCAAAATATTAGAAGTGTTAGCAGTTCTAGTAGCATTCATTAAATTTACAGTATCTTATGATGTATTGTCCTGTAGACTTTTATGCATTTTAGGCAGGCTTTTTACATACAAAATGCAAACAATTCTGAATGATATTTTACTCCATTTCAAAAACTTTCATTTTCCATGACAAGTTAAAAAGAAAAATTCACAGTGCCTTACACTTAAAAATATTTCAGTTCTATGGATCTTAGAAAAGTATGCATAACAACTGTAAATTAAGTAAGAAATTAAGAAATTTTCATTGTCTTTTAAGTTTTATGAAAATTGAGAATTTGTCATTTTATGTTTGGAATTGAATATATATTTTCCCTTCCAATGTCACTAGTGCCTACTCTCTACCTTCATAGCTGTTATTAAAATTGAACTAAAGGGTAACTGTTATGTCTGGTGTAGAATGCATAGTGAATTTACCCATTACAGTATGCAAAGTCCTCTCCAGGTACCTTCATGGAAATTTCCATCTAATCTTAGTCATTTTTCTCCTTAACAACCAATGTGCTTTTATTTGGTAAATATTTCATATTTCTAACTAAGTTTTGTGATGTGCACTAAATGCATGATAACTTTGATATAACATTTAGGCCCGCTATGAGGAATTGGAATAGGGTTTGGATGCAGGAAGCATTAATTGTTGCCCACAGGACTTCATTTGTCCCATAAATGTGTTTTGATTTATAAACTATGCTTAAATAATCATAAATGTAACAAAACCACACAATCAGAAATGTACACACATGCAATTATGGCAGCAGTTGGTCCTTTTTCCTGAATGGCATTACTTGGCTAGAACTATTCCTTTTAAAGGACATAGTTGGCTAAAATCTCTAGTACCTTAATTATGTTGTTCTGATCCTCATTCATTGATAGCATTTGCCTGCTTCCCATGAATCATTTGGTCTTGTGCCTCATGGTTTTCAGTCTCTACATTTCCATCATTCCTGGCTTGATTTCATGTCATTACTTTACCTTATTTTTTTTTCCTTCTCACCATAATCTGATTCACAATAGAACAAGTTGAAATGAGAATAAAGAAACAAATGCTGATTAAGTTTTAATTAATGTATTAGCTGGTTAGTACTTCTACTTCTCTACCTTTTATTTTATTATATTGCATATGTTTTCATAAGCGATTTCAAATCATTTCTGAATTGATTAAAATCCAATCTTGACTTTTAAAAAATCAAAGTTATCCCAATGTATCACCAAACATTACAGGAATCCAATGGATGAGGCTTTTTGGCTGCGACACGGTCAGAGAATTGGAAACAGACACATGAGCTTATATTTTCCTTTTTAACTAAAATTCCAGATTACACAAAGAGTCATCAAGTTGTAACAGGAATTCAGAAGTCTAGCTGGGCTGTTTATAACTGTTCTGAGGTCTGAATGCAATGCAGCTGACTTTCTCTTCTAGCATCTGATGCTTACTGTATTTCACACTTCTTTTCAAAGCTGCTATTTATTGAGCCTTTCTTTGTTTTAGAACTGTGGTAGATGCTTATGTGTGCTATTTCAGTTAACCCTTCCATTAACCCTGTGAGTTATAAATTGTTATCTTTCCTTTAAAAATGAGTCAACTGAAATTAGATAGGCTAAGTTACTTGTCCAAGGCCACGTGGGTAGGAAGCTGTTCCATCAATGATTAGTTTACCTCTGCAGACAGAAAAGTTCTTACTCACCAGGGCTGGCAAGGTATTATGGCAGGTGGAACACTTATATCAGTGGTTAGGAAATACCTGAGTGGGCTTCTCTTATGGGGAAATTCAAATAGAAGCAAAGTTGGTGGGTAAAGAACAGGCAAAAGACAAGAGGATTTTTTTTTTCCTTTCAACAAAAATAAATTCACTCATTGGACATTCCTGAGTTAATATGCTCCTCTTTAAATGAAAACAGTCCCTTGAATGAATGCGAAAATTATCAGTCTTGGATTGAATTTCATACAACCCTCCTTGTTCTCTTCCTCTCTACATTTTAATAAGAATGACATTTTCTTCTCCTGAAAACCACTGTGACTTGTGGCCTTTACAATTATTATTCCTGCTAATAATTAGGTTTGTCCCTAGCTTATTTCTTCTTCCTAAGACTCATATTAAACATAACCTCAATCAGGGTACCTTTTCTTAAACTTTACCTAATGTAGTTTTTATTATTATTATTATTATTTTTTTTTGGAGGGGGTAGTGGGTGCAAGGTCCAGGAATCAAACCCTGGCCTACCGAACCCAGATGGAAAGGTGAGCATTCTACCACTGAACCACCTGTGCACCCAGCTAATGAAGTTTTGATTCCCTACTCCCCCAATTATCCTTTATCCTGTCACTCTATGTATTGTCCTCATTGCAGTTTTCAAACTTTGAAATAGCTTTTTGAATGTATGTATTATAGTTTTATATTTTCTTTGTCTATTGTAGCTCTCTGCTGCTTCTATTGGACCCTATTCTCTATTTTTTCTGTTCTTTATATTATGATTTTCTTGGTTAATTAGCCCTCATTTTTTTTTACAGTCTTTGTATAATTTTGTATTAAGGCACCTTATTCAAGTGTTGGCAAATAGCACAGGTCCAATAAGGCCCCTCTCCCTAGAACTCAAGTGTCAAGCAAAGTGTTCCAGAGACTGAAAATTGTTGGTCCAGTTATCCCAGTAGAGCCCCCTGCAGATATGCTCTGCTAATTTATTATCTAAATTCTTGAAACAGCCATAGTGCCTGGGCTAGATCTTTAGATTTTTTTCTTTAATTTTTAGTTACCCCATATCCATTCGTGCATTATTTTATTTTTTGGCATATGTTAACCAGAATCAGCATCTGTGGTTACATTGTTCTCTCTCTGTCAAACAGAATTGAAGCTCCATCTGGAATAGGGTCTCATAGATAATGTATATCTAATAATTAGCTTTGAAGGAATGAATGAATTAATTAAGTCTGCTGAGTGTCCTGAAAGAGGGTATTTAAGCCTGATCTAATTGGAACCAAGAAAGATGCAACGGTTTTGTTTCCACATCATGTGTTTTTTGCTTTCTCCCCAACAGATTGCAAAAGCTCACTTCTGAAACCTGTGCTCGTCATTCTAACTTCCTGCAGAAGATGACATTCCGGATTTTTTGTAAGAATCAATATCTGGTTCGACCAGATCCAACATACTACCTATGTGATCTTGGGAAAGTCTCCAAAGCACTCTCTAAATCTCAGTTTACTACTTTGCCAAGTGTCATAATGATTGGCCATATACCATCCAGTGGAGAATACCAAGAACCCCACAAATAGTCAAGGAAAGGAGTCTGAATGTCCTCCAAATGACCACATTTTACCTCGATGTGAGAAAGCAGTAAAATTTTACTTCCTAAAAGCACAAAGATTTAATTTTTTTTATTTCTTATAGTATTTAACATAACCTAAGTAGACCTATGATTACAAGGCTTCTTGTAAGCATTACTGAGGCTAGAACTTAGTGCAGTGCCTGACTCATAAGGACTATTTAATAAATTTTATTCACTTCTTCTTTACCTCCCATCATTTTTACCTATCTCCTTTAAAAATCTATATATCTTTACCAGCTTAGTTTACTCCATTTCTATATCTCAGGTAAAAACTGTTCTTTTTCTTCATTGAGTTATAAATACTAAGAATTTTTATCCTAAACTGTGGAAGTTTCTCCTTTAATTAATTTCTTCAACTTATTTCAAATCTTTGCTTTATCAGTGGTTTTTCTCTGTCTATGAATATGCACACACACCATGCTTCTATAAGGAATATTAGTTCATCTCTGCTCTCTATGGAATCTACAATCATTTTTTCTGTACTTTAGAGTGAAAAATATTCTATTTGAAAATTAATTAATATTCTCTGCCTCTACTTTCCATTACTCTTTTACTGTTCAAAGATTGATATTGTCTTATCCCCTTCATTCTACTTAAAATGTTTTTGCAAAGGTCACTCACTTTGAAGTGGCCAGGTGAAATGTGCAATTTTCATTGATTTCTCTTCAGCATTTATAAGAGCTGGCACAAAACACCTTCTTTCGCTCTAATTATAGTAACTAACCTTGATCTTGATCTTAATCACCATAACAATTCTATCAGCC
Organism: Tamandua tetradactyla; assembly: GCF_023851605.1. NCBI lineage: Eukaryota > Metazoa > Chordata > Mammalia > Pilosa > Myrmecophagidae > Tamandua > Tamandua tetradactyla. Next base: position 19,673,854 of record NC_135345.1, read on the forward strand.
AGCATCTTGCCCAAAGAATTTCTCTGGAAATCCAGCCACATGTGGGACTTTAACAGCTCACTGAAGATACCTTCCATCTTCATATCTCTAGTCATATTCAATCTCTTAAGAGCCACATGGACCTTTTTAATGATCTGCTAGACATAACCACCCACAAAAATCTCTTTTGTCCCCCTTAAACTATCCAGACCATGTCTAAAAACCAATTCCCTATAAATACCTTCAACCAGACTAATCTGTACATTTTAGACTTGATAAATGACACACTTTTTTTTTTAATCATCCAAGCTGGAAAATCTAAACCTTTGGTGATGTGTCGTTTTTTCTCACTTATCACATTCAGGCTGTCGGCCTTTTATATAATCTCCTCCACAAAATATCCTACTTCCTCCTTTTAATATTCCTGGCTCAGAAATGGCATCACAAACCACTCACTTGTTCAAACTATAAAAGTGTCTCATCTTTAATTATTCTTACATCCTTAAACCCTTAATTCCAATAGGCCATCAATGTCCACTAATTCTAATTGTAAACTAGCCTTGAAATTTTTCTCCTGTTTTCCATCCAATTGCCAGTATCCTGGGATAGACCTCATCATCTGTATCACTTTGAAAGGTTTTAGCTGGTTTTTCTGCTATAGTCATGCTCCATCTCCCTCTCACTCCTGCAATCCATTATTCAGACCAAATCAGTTCAGCAATTCAAAGTAAAATCTAATCATCTTTTACATACTTTCAATTTTCCCCATTGTTTTAGTATAGAGTCCTTAACAAGGCTTTTGGGGTCTATAGCCAGCCTAATGGCCAACTTCAATTCTTGTTTTTCAATCATACTACATTTTTCAGCAACAATAATTATGCATTATTGCTATATTTGAGCATACGATATTCTCTTTTGCCTCCTAGTTTATTCACATGCTAAAAGATTCTGTAACCTACAGCTATTTATCTGGATAACCACAATTCATCCTTGTTTTCACTTAAAACCAATGGTTCCCATCTTTTGCTCAAACTGGGATTCTTTTGAGATTGAAAGGTGATTCTGTTAATAGTTAAACCAGGAGATCAGGCATAAGCTGGCACTTTAATCCTGGGAAAACCAGGATATATGGTCACCCAAATTCAGTTTCTTTTCCCCAGAGTCTTTTCTGATCCCTAGATCCCCAACTCCATCTTATTTATTTTTCCATTATATGTATATATCACTCTATATTCCCCTATATCACTTATTACACTCTGTTGTAATGTCTTTTTAATATATCTTATCCTCTTTAGGCCATAACTCATCAAGGACAATGACTACACCTGTCATTTTCACCCATATGCCCCAGTGTTTAGCACATAAGGTATATTTAACCCTTACACATTCAGTAAATTAATTATTAACCACATTAAGTGACACTCTCACTTCATCCCTTTCACTACAGAAACCACTGTTGTTACTACTGCTGTGGTCTTATACTCCGCATTCAAAAGTTTCTCTAGAAGGCATGTTTGGTTTGCTAAAGCTGATGAAATGTGTGCTGGTTTGAAAGGAAGTATGCCCCCTAAGAAAAGCCATATTTTAATATAAATCCCATTTCATAAAGGTAGAATAATCTCTATTCAATACTGTATGTTTGAAACTGTAATGAGATTATCTCCCTGGATGATGTGATTTAGTCAAGAGTGGTTGTTAAACTGGATTAGGTGACAACATGTCTTCATCCATTTGGGTGGATCTTGATTGGTTTACTGGAGTCCTATAAAAGAGGAAATATTTTGGAGATTCAGAGAGATTCAGAGAGAACAGAACGATGTAGCCATGAGATGCAGAGAGTCCACGAGCCAGCAACCTTTGGAGATGAAGAAGGAAAACGCCTCCCAGGGAGCTTCATGAAATAGGAAGCCAGGAGAGAAAGCTAGCAGATGACACCGTATTCGCCATGTGCCCTTCCAGCCGAGAGAGAAGCTCTGACTGTGTTCACCATGTGCCGTCTCACTTGAGAGAGAAACCCTGAACATCATCGGCCTTCTTTTTTTTTTTTTTTACATGGGCAGGCACCGGGAATCGAACCCGGGTCCTCGGGCATGGCAGACAAGAGTAGCACTGTGGCCCACCCTCATCGGCCTTCTTGAACCAAGGTATCTTTCCCTGGATGCCTTTGATTGGACATTTCTTTAGACTTGTTTTAATTGGGACATTTTCTCGGCCTTAGAACTGTAAACTAGCAACACATTAAATTCCCCTTTTTAAAAGCCATTCCGTTTCTGGCATATTGCATTCTGACAGCTAGCAAACAAGAACAAAATGCACTATACCAGAAAAGGAATGGCTTTTTAAAAATGGGATTTATTACCTTACAAATTTACAGTTCTAAGCCAGTTAAAGTGTCACAATTAAGGCATCAACAGGGCAATAACTTCTCTGAAGACTGGTTACCAGCAAGTTTGGTCAGATAGCAAGGCATGTGATGACATTTGCTGGTCCTTCTCTTCTGAGTTTTATTGCTTTCAGTTTCTTACATCCCCATCTGTGGATTTTTCTCTAAATTTCTCTATGAGCTTCTACAAATTTCATCTCTTAGCTTCTGTATGTGTTTCATCATCTTATAGAAGACTCCAGCAAGAGGATCAAGACCCACCTTGAATGAGATGTGTTACATCTCAATTGAAATAACTGAATCAAAAGTTTCCACCCATCATAGGTCTGCACTCATAGGAATGGATTAAAAGAACATGGCCTTTTCTGGGGTACATAACAGCTTCAAACTACAAGAGCATGGCCTTAATGACAAATATCCCATATTAACTTTATCCAGGATGCTCTATTGCCTCATATATTAAGACCACATCTCCCAGAACAGCCCTCCACGACAAAGCTTCAACCCAGTCATTACTGATAATTCTTCACTTATACTCTGTGTTCCAAACAAAGCAGGCATTCAGTTTTTCAAAAACTTTCCCTCACCTTGCCAAATCTGTGTATTTGGTCAAGTCTGTGCACTGCTCATATCATGGTAGCCCACTCTTCTTTATTGAAAGTCTGTCTCTCCACATCACCTCTTGTCTATATACTACCCATCAATAAAGGTTGGTATCAGATTATTTTAACTCCTAGAACATATCCTTACTTATTCAGTAAGGTATCAAATTGTATTATCATGACCCCCAGCAAAACACTATTGTCCCTTGTCTGATTAGCTGTTGAAAGTCACACTTTGGAATCACAAGAATCAGGATCCACTTTACTCCTTTAGAGCTATAGATGGGCAATTGTGGCCCACTTTTGGCCCTCCCATAGCAGTAAACTCTCGTGATCATAAGGTATCTTTGTATAATTTCTATGAAGATCAATTTACAAAATGGAAGCACTTGTATAAAAGCAAGACTCTATTCAAATGCAAATCAGTATTATATGTGGTGGGAGGGCTAAGATGGAGAAGGTTTACAGAAACTTTGGGTTTCTAAAATCTTGCTAAGTCTGTCTTTTAGACATTACAGGCCTCTCACAAGAGGAATTCTGTATAGACTTCCCATAGACCTTTCACTCCTAGATTGATGCCCAGTTTGAATGTTACACAACACACTTTTATTCTTTCAATGTCTTGTGACAGTAACACAAATAACTTCAATTGGCTATAGTGATAAAGAATATTCATTGGCTTATGTAACTTACTGGTGAAGTCAATATATATCCAGCCATACATCAAAATTTTCTATCACTTTCTTCATTCTTAATTCTGTTGTTTTCTTTGTTAACTTCTGTTCTAGTTTGCTAGCTGCCAGAATGCAATATGCCAGAAACAGAATAATTTTAAAAAGGGGAATTTAATAAGTTGCTAGTTTACAGTTCTCAGGCTAAGAAAATGTACCAGTTAAAGCAAGCCTATAAAAAGGTCCAATCTAAGGCATCAGGGAAAGGTAACTTGGTTCAAGGATGTTGATAAAGATCAGGGTTTCTCTCTCAACTGAAAAGGCACATGGTGAACATGGCAATGTCTAATAGCTTTCTCTCCAGGCCTCTTGCTTCATGAAGATTCCCCGGGGACATATTCCTTCTTCATCTCTAAAGGTCTGTGGTTGCATGGGCTCTGACTTTCATCATTCTCAAAAAAGGACTGTCTCCAAAACGTATCCTCTTTTAAATGGACTCCATAATCGAAAATTACCACCCACAATTGGGTGGGTCACATTTCCATGGGAACAATCAAAATGCTCCCAGCCAGCAATACTGAATGATGATTAAAGGACATGGCTTTTCTGGGGTCTACCATTGATTCAAACCAGACAAATCCATTCTCAGATGGCCTCACCCACAGAGGGACAGGAAGGTTGCCAGTAGCTACAGGTCTATATGCAATCTTTTCAGCATACCTGGCAAAATTTATGATTTGTTTTGTTTAATTTTCTAACATATCTTCAACAAAGAGTCCTGGGCATATATCTAGTTATCTAGGTGAGTTCCATCTCCTTCCCTGATCTAGTGCTGAATTGGTAGCTCTGAATTAGTGTTGAATTTGATGCTGGGCAGACAAAAACAACCAGTGTCCACTCTACACATTGTATCTGCAATTACTTGTTAATATATCTTTCTTCCTCACAATTTGTAAATCTTGAGGATCAAGATAATTTTTCATTTAGTTTTTTGATACTGTCAAGCATCATGCTGGGTATAAGAGGCCTGCAGCCCAGAACCACCAAGAGGCACAAGAAAACAAAGCAAAATTGAAAACATAATTAATGTCTGCATTCTCTGGCCAAAGGATCAGGGTAAGAGAAGTCCAGCCTAATGAGGCATCCCAACCCCCACTCTTCAACCCAGGCCAGCTCATTATCTGATCTCCCTGTAGTTGAAAAGTTCTGTTTCTCCCAGTCCTTTTTCCATAACCTGAATGGTGGGCAGTTTGATCAAAGAGCAGTAACAACCAAAAAGAAGCCCTGTGTCTTCTTTTCCTCCACCAACCGTGACATGGAAAGCTGGGCTCAGAAGCTTCTCCTCACTTCCACAAGAAGGCAATTCAGTAACAGGAAGAATGCAACCAAATGCCCTTCACTTCTGTAGCCAGTACAAAAAGGGAATGAGAAGTAGCTCCAGAAGTACCCAAAGAACAAAGCAAATGACAATAACATTGTAATGACTCAGTAAACTAAACTGTCATTGAAACAAAATTTCATAAAAGTTCACAAGATATATGCTAAACATGAACAAGGTGACTACAAGCTAAAATAGAGGATTCTTGTGTAATTCCTTCCCCTTGTGGGGATGAAGCTAGTGACTCATTTCTAAAGAATATAGTATAGCAAAGGTGACTGGTTGCAACTTCTATAATTAGGCTACAAAAGATGATGATTTCCATCTTGTTATAGATTCTCTCACTTGCTGGCATCAATGAAGTAAGTTCCCACATTGGAGAAACCAACATGGCAAGGAACTGTACATTGTTGTATTAGTTAGGGCTCTGTAGAGAAACAGAATCAACAGGAAACACTCGCAAATATAAAATTTATAAATGTGTCTCATGTAACCACGGTAATAGAGAGTCCAAAATCCACAGGGCAGGCTGTGAAGCTGACAGTTCCAATGGAGGGTCTGGATGAACTCCACTGGAGAGGCTTACCAGACGAAGCAGGAAAAGAGCCTCTCTCTTCTGAATCCTCCTTAAAAGGCTTCCAGTGATTAGATTAAGCATCACTCATTGCAGAAGACATTTCTCTTGGCTGATTATAAATCAGCTGTGGATGCAGCTGATGTGATCATTATTTAATTCTATGAAACGTCCTCATCACAACAGACAGGCCAGCACTTGCCCAACCAGACAAACAGGTACCACCACTTGGCCAAGTTGACACATGAACCTGACGATGACAACTGTCATAGGCCAAAAGGCAACAGTGAACTGAAGTCCTCAGTTCAACAATTTTCCATGAACTGAATCCTGTCAACAATCACAAAAGTGAGCTTAGAAAAAAAGTGGATTTTTCCCCTTTTGAGTATTCAGGGTGAACCCCAGACCTAGTATAGAACTAGTAAAGAACTTGATCATAGTGTTGAGACCATGAAACAGAAGAACCAGTTAAGCTGCGCAAGACCATTGAATCACAAAAACTGTGAGATAATAAATGTATGTAGCTCAAGCTGCTAAATCTTTGGTACCTTGTTACACAATGATAGATAATTGATACACATACTTTATAAACTTGATTATCATTATAAGTGGAATATCTCAAGCTGTATGTAGGAATAATGAATTTTATTTTAATTGGGGTAAACTTTCTCAAAAATAAATCCTGAGAAGTTTTTTATTTTTATCTATTCTCTTTCACCTGCTAGAGGTCAAATTTAAAAAGTTACAATAAATTGCACAGTTAGAGAAAAGTTACCCTTTTTCCTTCATGTTTGTTGTTACCTATACTTATTATAAATGTTGCTATTTAAATGTTAACTAACTGAAACCTATACCCTTTGGGTAGCTTATGTCTCCTTCAGAAAGCACTTGTAATGTTGATTAAACCCACAAGCAGGAGGGAAGCTGTTTCTGCCTCAAACACTCAAACAGGTAGTTCTGGGTGGTGCAGGACAAACCTTGAAGAAGAGTGAATAAAAAGACATCCATTCTGCAAGTGGCTCCTGTGCTTATCTGGAAACTTCGTGTAGTAAGTGCAAGTAGAGTATTATAGATCATTGGAATCTTCCTATAATGGAACAAATTTGATACACATTAAATTCATATTATAGAATCTACACTAATGCATTTGTGACATGTGACAGATTTTCCTTTCAATTGAAAAGCTTTACCATATCTGCTGGAGTTGAGTGTTATCTTTAATTGAAGTTGATACGGGAAATCTGGGAGAACTTTCATATAAGGCTAGAAAACTTCCTCTAAAGTACTACTTTAATTAAGGAAAAAAATAATAGCTGCTATAGCAAACGAACACCAAAGTCTTAATGTCACAACACAATACAATTCTATTTCTTATTTATATCAAATCTAATGTATGTGTTCCTAGAAGATGGTTGAAATTCCATGTGGTCATTCAGAGTCAAGACCCTGTGCCTCTTGTGGTCTGACATTTTCTAGAGCCTCAGAGGGTTCTTCTTGGCCCTTTGTATACTTATGAAATTCAGGGGAAAGGTGAAAGGATCACATGCAGAAGATTTTCATTCATACGTTCTGGAAATGGCTCACATAATCAACTAGTCAACAGTTTGTTCTGTAGTCACATCTTCTAACTGCAAGGAAGTCTGGGAAATGTAGTCTACTTTCATGTCAGAAAGGAAAGGAAAATGAGATTTAGTAAATACCTTGCAGTCTATGGAACAGGGGTAAGGAAAAAGTGACAATGTTAGTATGAATAGATTTAGAACTGCAAAAATATAATCAATAATTTAAGCAGGTTAAATCTAACATCAATCAGTATTTTTAATTAGTTAGAAATACTAAAGGAGGGAAATATTTTCAATGCTGCTATAATATAAATATATAATATATAAACAAATAATATATAAATACATAAGTATCTACATAGTATATCAATAAAATACAAAATAATATGATGCAATTGTGAATTCCAAGCATAATTTTATCTCTAATTCCATGCCTTGATAATTTAATAATTGTAATTTAACCTATTTCTTAAATAGTTCTGGAAAGTTTTCTTTTATCTCCCTGTTCCTTTCTTTAAATAGCTTATTTTCCCTTTTTATATCTGTGTCAGGGGTCTCTAGAGAAACAGAACCAATAAGAGAGAACTCTAAATATTAGATTTAAAAATGCATCTCACACAACCTTGGGAACAGAAGAGTCCAAAATCCATAGGGCAGGCTGTGAGGCTGGCATTTCTGATGAAGAGTTGGATGAACTCCAAAGAGAAAGCTCACTGGCTGAAGAAGCAGCAAAAGAGTCTCTCTTCTTTCTTAAAAGTCCTCAACTGATTGGATTATCTCATTGTGGGAGACTTGCCTTACTTGATCTCAGAAGTAATCAGCCACAGATGCAATCAAATGACTGATGATTTAATATACCAACCTTCTAGTTTATCAATCAGCCATAAAATAGCCTTGCAGCAACGGTCAGGTCAGTGCTTGCCTGATCAGGCTCTGGGCATCATCACTTGGCCAAATTGACACTAGAACCTAGCCATCACAGTCCACCCCTTGTCAGCTTGGCAGCCATACACATCACCTTGAAACAGACCTAATTTCCAAATAGAACACAATAAAAGACGTATGTTTTGCCCAGCAATACTCAATTGTCCTGCATAGAACCAGAAACATACTACATCGCTCTAGTGGGTGCAAGTCCTTAGGTAACATTCACTCTTAAACTTCATATCCAATGACTTAAATACTAAATATGAACAATACAACTGTGTAATATGATAAGACCAAAAAAAGATATTTGGTTATGTACAAATGCAAATATACTCATAATAAAACAGGAGGAAATATTCACATAATCATAGTCCTCATTTTGTAACTTGTCATGGGATCATAGTTCATATTTATCACTACCTTCTGCTACCCATTTCATGTTTACTTTACCCTCAGCAAGCACTTCAGCTGGCCATAGTTCTTTGCCATTGGGGTAGAGAAGACCCAGATCTTCATTCCCAAAATTTCTGGGCCATTGGTACTCCCACCTGGATTGGGTTGTAACAGTTTCCATTGACTTTAATCACAGGGCACGGTGGTCCTAAGAAAGGCCCTCGGGGATCTCCTGTATCCCAAGAAAATTCTTCTTTACCTCCATTGTGTAGTTGCAATTCTATTTACCCATGATAATCAGACAAATAACCCTGGACAGAACAGTAATTCCTTTCATGCCTGTTGATTCAGTGGCATGAGAAGCCCAAAGTGTTCAGGTAGCAGTCTTAATTTCTAGTTCAGTGGAATCATTGTTGTGTCTACTGGAAGGAACACTCCTCCTTTTGGAAATAAGACCTATAGACAGGAGAATTTAAGGTTTCAGGAACAGAAAGCAAAAATTTTCCTAATGGATCATGAGGGGTGACAGTGACTCCCATTTCTACCCCTTGATTCCTGGACCTGGGAGTCCTGGCTATGGGCAAAACAGCACCACAGAGTGGATGCTGATTCAGAGTATGCACAGCCTTCTGGGGAACATTTCCCCAGACCTGCAAGGTATTGCCACCTAGTTGGCACCACAACTGGGTCTTCATAAGGCCATTCATTCCACCATTCTATCAAACCAGTTACCTCTGGATGATGGGGAACATGGTAAGAACAGAGAATTCCATAAACATGTGCCCATTCCTGCACTTCATTTGTTGTGCAATTGGTTTCTTGATCAGAAGTAATGCTGTGTGGAATAACATGATGGCAGATAAGGCATTCTATAAGTCCATGTGTGGTAGTTTTTGCAGAAGCACTGTGTGCATGGAATGCAAACCCATATCCAGAGTATGTGTTTATTCCAGTTAGAACAAATTGCTGCCCCTTCCATGATAGAAGTGGTCCAATGTAATCAACTTGCCACCAGGTAGAAGGCTGAACACTTTGAGAAATGGTGCCATATAGGGGACTGACTGTGGGTCTCTGCTGCTGACAGACTGGGCACTCAGCAGTGGCTGTAACCAGGTCAGCCTTGGTGAGTGGAAATCCATGTTGCTGAATTCATACATAAACACCATCCCTACAACCATGCCCATTTTGTTCATGACCCCAATGGGCAATGTCAGGAGAGGCTGAGGAAAGAGGATGACTTGTATCCACAGAAAGCATCATCTTATCCACTTGATTATTACAACCTTGCTCTGGTGAATCATGATCTGGTGATGATTCACCTGGGACACAAATATCTTCAAATTCTTTGCCCACTTAGGAAGGTCTATCCATATACCTCTCCCCAAGACTTCTTTATCACCAATTTTCCAATCATGCTCCTTCCAAGTCCCTGACCATCCAACCAAACCATTGGCAATAGCCCATGAGTCAGTATACAAATGCAGCTCTGGCCAGTTCTCCTGCCAAGCAAAATGAACAACCAGGTGCACTGCTCAAAGTTCTGCCCACTGGGAGGATTTCTCCTCACCACTGTCCTTCAAAGACACCCCAGAAAGGGGTTGGAGTGCTGCAGCTGTCCACTCTCAGGTGGCACCTGCATATCATGCTGAATCATCTGTAAACCAGGCCCAAGTTTTCTCTTCCTGAGTCAATTCACTGTAAGGAACTCCCCAAGAGGCCATAGCTCTGGTCTGGGAAAGAAAAGGAAATGTGGTAGGAGTGGGGGCCATGGGCATTTGGACCACTTCCTCATGTAATGTACTTTTGCCTTCAGGACTTGCTTGAGCCCTACCTCAAATATACCATTTCCATTTTATGATGGAGTGCTGCTGTGCACACCCAACTTTATGGCTTGGTGCATCAAACGACACCCAGCACACGACAGACAACTCAGTTCTTATGGTAATTTGGTGACCCATGGTTAAGCATTCAGTCTTTACTAAGGTCCAGTAGCAGGCTAAAAGCTGCTTCTCATGAGGAGAATAATTATCCATCATGGATGGTAAGACATTGCTCTAAAATTCTAAGAATCTGCATTGTGATTCTCCTATAGGGAACTCCCAAAAGCTCCAGACAGCATCCCTGTTTAAGACTGACACTTCCAGCACCATTGGATCTGCTGGATCTCTGTGACAAAGCAGCTTGCTCAGCAGCCTGGAACTGTTGAGATCCTCCCCTTGTTCTTGACCTTGCTCAAAACTAGCAACTTTTCTGGTCACTTAGTAAATGAGCCAGAGTAACACAACCAAATGAGGAGTATGTTGTCTCCAAAATCCAGAGGCTAAATCACCATTGTGCCTCTTTTTTGGTCATAGGAGGGGCCATATGCAACAACTTATCCTTCACCTTACAAGGGCTATCTTGACATGCCCCACACCCCTGACTTCTTAGAAATTTCACTGAGATAGAAGGCCCCTGTGTTTTTGTTGGATTTATCTCCCATCCTCTGACCCCCAAATGACTTAACATTAAGTCTAGAGTGGTTGCTACTTCTTGCTCACTAGGTCCAATCAGCATGATATTATCAATATAATGTACCAGTGTGATGTCTTGTGGGAGAGATAAATGACAAATCTTGCCCTGTGGACAAGATTATGACATAGGGCTGGAGAGTTGATATACCTCTGAGGCAGAATAGTGAACGGATATTGCTGGGCTTGCCAGTTGAACAGAAACTGTTTTCTGGTGGTCTGCACCAACAGTTATTGAGAAAAAAAAGCATTTACTAGATCAACAGCTGCATACCAGTTACCAAGGGATGTATTGAGTTGCTCAAGCAATAATACCACATCTGAAATAGCAGCTTCAATTGGAGCCACCACCTGGTTAAGTTCATGATGATCTACTCATCTAACAAGACCACCTATTTTCTGACAGGCCAAATAGAAGAGGTGAATGGGAATGTGGTGGGAAGCACCACCCTTGCATCCTTCAAGTCCTTAAAAGTGGCATTAATCTTTGCAATCCCCCCAGGACTGCAGAATTGCTTTTGATGTACTATTTTGCTAGATAGGTGCAGTACTAAGTGGCTTCCACTTGGCCTTTACTACCATAATAGCCCTCACTCCACAAAAAGAAGAACCAATGTGGGGATTCTGCCAGTTGTTGAATATGTGGATTCCATTATGCATTCTGGAACAGGGAGAATGACCACAGAATATGTCCAGGACCCACTGGACCCACTGTGAGGTGGACCTAAGATAAAATTCCATCAATCACTTGATCCCTATAAGCCCCTATTCTGACTGATGGACCAGAGTGACATTTTGGGTCTTCTGTAATTAGTGTCACTTCTGAACCAGTGTCTAATAATCCCCAAAGAACTTGATCACTTCCTTTCCCCAGTGCACAGTCACCCTGGTTAAAAGCTGTAGGTCTCCTTAGGAAAGGCTAGTAGGAATTTTAACCTTGTACATTTTGAGTAGTGTAAAAGGGTCCTTCCCTCCAAATACCCAGCTCTCCTCTCATTCTATGGGCTCTGGGTCTATAAACTGCTTCAAGTTGGGAAATGATTATGGGACCACAATTCTCTGTTTTTGCAACTCAAGTTAGACTTCTATTCACTTGACCTAGAATTCTTCTGCTTATACAGCTCAAACAAGAATTTGGTAGACTGCCCATCTATTTTACTTCTAGATATCCTATGATCTACTAGCCAACACCACCAGTGTCTGCGAGTCAGATTATTTTGAGTCTTGCTCTGAGTCTGCTATCCTTATGGTGGCCTCACCACCTTACCTATGGTGATTAACTGTCACCACATGGCTTCTGCCAACTCAGGATCCAATTGTCCCCACTGTGTTTAGGGATGCCAGCCCAGCAACAGGAGTTTCTATAGTAATATCTGACATACAGAGAAGGATGACTACAGAGCTCTTCAGGGATGACGGAGCTAGTATCACAAATTTATTTCTCAAGGTTTTGCGGAAAGATGAATCTTCTGGACATTCCTAGGGTTTGTGAGCAGGTCTTCCATAATAAATACACTCTAACATTTCCATCTCTCTAAGCCTCTGGATCCTCTCATCTACATTATATCAGGACAGTTCTGGGATTTCAACCTCAGGTAATCTCTTCACCTTTTCATTCATGTTTCTGGCAACCACTGAAACAAACTGTTAATGTCCTTTCTAACTCCTCAAACTACATTGTATGCAGAATCTCTGCTAGTGGGTCCATATCAATAAATTCAGCTTGATCCAACTTTGTATTCCTTCCACCATTATCCCACACCTTTAATAGTCATTCCCATACATATTCCCCTGATTTCTGTCTATATAGATTGGAAAACTCATGCAGTTCTTATGGAGTATAGCATACCTCCTCATGCGTCACAGACTTGCCCCATATAAAAATACAATTAGCAGGATCTAATGATGACATTTTGCATCTCTTTTTTACCAATTCACCCCATGGATTTTCAGTGCCATTTTGATTATTGAAAACAGAGTCATTAGTGCCTCTGTGTATAGTCAGCGTAGAAAACCAATTATCAAACCCATTTTTAGGATTCTGTTTCTCAAGATTAACCATTCCTGGTACCAAGCTGCCTTAGTCAAGGCTCTTTAGAGAAACAGAATGGGAGACACCTGTAAATATGAGATTTATAAAGTTCTCTCATGCAATTGTAAGAATGGAGAAGCCCAAAATCTTTAGGGCAGGGTGGGCCACATTGACTCAACAGGCAGAGTTCTCACATACCATGCTGGAGACCTGGGTTCAATTCTCAGTGCCTGCCCATGCAAAAAAAAAAAAACCTTTATGGCAGTCTGAGAAGCTGGCATCTCCAATGAAGAGTCTGGATGACTTCCATAGAAGAGGCTCGCTGGCTGAAGAAGCAGTGAAAGAGTCTCCTCCCTTAAAAGCTTTCAACTGATTGGCTTATCTTGTTGTAGGAGACATGTCCTAGTTGGTTGCAAATGTAATCAGCCACAGATGCGATCAGTTGACTGATGATCTGATACACCTTCCAGTTTATCAACCAACTATGAAATATCCTTGCAGCAATAATCAGGCCAGTGCTTGTCTAACCAGACAACTGGGCATAATAATCAATTGGTCAAGCTGATACTAGAACCCAGTCATCACAATATCATTAAGGGGCGCTCTCATTTCATATTATACTAAATTGTGATATGGTAACTCATTCTGCACAAGGACCCATTTCTATATACTTGCTAGATTCAGTTTTTGAAGGATATTTATTTTAACTAAACAATTTCTGTAATCTTTAACCATTATAGAAATACAGGTTGCATATCCTGCCTCATAGCGAATAGATTAGTTAAGTGATGTTTCAGAGTGCAAGGATAAAATGTGACAATGAGGATAGGAGAAATGGGAAAAAAAAATCTTAGAAATTGCTACCAGCTTCAACCAGCAGATTAAGTGGTTGCTGATGTGATCTCAGAAGACAGACTATCAAAAGGTAAATTTGAATCTGTTTACTATCCCAATAAAGGTGCTTCATTGTTACACAGCAGTCTAAACTGAGTGATCTTTTAGTTATGACCTTGGCAAATCTCTCAGGCTATGAGTGTGAGAATGAACCCTTGATCTGCAATGTTTTGTATTATTCTCTAGTTTCATTTGTTTCCTGAGAAGGTGGTTAGGCTGGGTCTGCAGTTTTGAGTGACCTTAGTAACCCTGAAACTGCAATCATCATTGTCTGTTCATGAAGTTATAATTAAAAACAGGTGTTTGGGGAAATAGGGTGGCTTATTTCATGTTCCATCATCAGATATGGAACATAAAATATCATTTCAGTATTGGTTTATTTGTGACTTGTTTATATGCTTCTGAAATATTTGCTGTTTCCTAAGATTAACCTGAATGTTAAATCACATAGAAGGATCTTGTATGGAGCCCTTTATACATAAAAGACTAGAAATAAGTTTAATTCAAAGATGTAAATGCTACAGAGAGTAAGGCAGGTCATAGTGGCTCAGCCGGCAGAGCTTTTGCCCGCCATGCCAGAAACCTGGGTTCGATTCTCGGTGCCTACCCATGAGAAAAAAAAAATGCTACAGAGATTCATAAACATGTTTTCTGCTCCCCTCCCCTCTGTCTTACTGCTACTTTTCATGGAATTTTATAGTCCTTAGGAAAAAAGCAAGTATTTTCTGGTTTCCTCATAAATTATTTTTATAATGACACTTCAAATATAGAATATGAAATGTATCAACTATCATATGTACATACATCTCAATACCATGAAGACTATCTAGTTGACATAAAAGGCACTTGGCTTAAAATCAACATTTACACTTAAAGTTAATGCAAATTTAAGCATAGATATCTTATCTTCACTACATTTTAATGGTGTAAGTCTATGTGTATGTGTGTGTGTGTATATATATGTATATATATATATATAGAGAGAGAGAGTATCAAAGATATGCATCATCATAATGAAACACTATTCAGTTCCTGAGTTTTGATAGTCAGCTTTTGATATCAAGGGGATGGACATTAACTGAAGCAATTAGGTTATTGAATTTGGAGAGAGAGTAGCATAATTTGATTACAAGAGATTTGTCAGAAAATACTTCATATAAATGTATTCCATTCTGGAAATATCAAATTTTGGAGAAGTATCCTTATGTCAACCTAGTACTCTCTCATTTCTAAGTCACAGAATGTCCTTTTAAAGAGGCAAAACAATGCTTTTCCCATATAACATGATATCCATAATTAGGTGTTGAGGAAGATTGATGATATCATAACAATGGGGCCAACTTTCTATAACTTTTTTGGCCTTTTTCTCATGTTTGCAAGATGGCTACACTAGTTCCAAGAACTCTGCCCTCATACAAAAAGGCATGAAAAGGGGAAAAGTATAAAGGGAAATGGGAAATGGTAATATCTTATTTGTTTAGAAAATCTTTCCCAGAAGCTTCCCCACAGATTTTTCATCAGTTCCTATTGGCCAAGATTGCTTTGTGTGCCTGTATACTCATGACAAGGAAAGTGACTTTTCTGGCATTAGTAATCTCTACTGTAAAAAGCAAACAATGCCAAAAAGGAAGAAGAGGGAAGAGAATGGTTATTAGGTAGACATCCAGAAGTGTACATCACTGTATGTATAAATTAAAATACTCTTATTAGTCAGGGTGAGCTAGGCTATTCTCCACTAACCAACAACCCTAAAGGCTCTTTCTTGAAATTTGTTTCAGTTGAATTGTGGCTGTAATCCTCATACATGAATACAAACTGAAGCTTTACTTCTCTGGTTAATCCAGCAGATGGAAGGAAACATGAAAAATTGCTCACTGATTCCTAAAGGTTTTCAGCTGCAAGTGATGTCCCCACTCCAGTTTACCCTTGTATTACATAACACAAGTCACATGACCACACGTAGTTGACAGATACAGGGATATACTTTTACCTGGCTCATCCTGTACCCATTCAAAATTTTTATCACTATGGAAGAAAGAAATATGAATGTTAGGGGATTGTAACAATCTCAGTTACAAATGTCTAACAGAGTCATTGTAGTAGACAAAAGAATTGACCACCAAAATGTCTACATCATAATCCTTGAAACTATGAATATGTTGTATCTACTTAGTAGTAAGTATGGTGGTAGCTGTAGGTTTTGGGGGATCCTCTCTATGAAGTTGAGGAAATTTCCCTTTATTTCTCATTATAGAATTACTCATTATAGAAATGCCCATAAACTAGCAATCAAGCTAGTCCTTGCTTGACCAAACAACTGCACCCTATAATGTAGCCAAGATGACACATGAAGTGAACCATCACAACCACTAATCTACTTTTGATCCCTATAGATTTTCCAATTCTGGACATTTAATATGAATAGGTTCCTATAGTATGTGATGCTTTGTGACTTTTTTAACTGTGCATAATGATTTTAAGGTCAACTGATGTTGTAGTATATATCAGTGCTGCATTACTTTTATGGTCCAATATAATATTCCATTTTATAAATTTACCACATTTTCTTCATCCATTCATCAGTTATTATGAATAATGTTACAAATACTCACATATATTTGTGTGAATATATGTTTTCATTTCTCTCCAGTTTATGCTTAACAGTGGAATAACTGAGTATTTAGTTCCTCAATTTTTTATTATTTGAAGAACTGTTTAACTGTTTTTCAACATGGCTGCAATATTTTTATTTCCACCAACAGTGTATGTGAGTTCTACATCCTTGCCAACACATGCTATATTCTGAGTATTTGACTATAATCATCTTAGTGGTTTTGAAGTGATACCTCATTTGTGGGTTTGATTTGCCTTCCTTAATGACTTATGGTATCAAATATCTTTTCATGTGTTTATTGGCCATTTGTGTGTCTTCTTTGGAGAAATATCCACTCAGATCATTCAAACATTTTTAGTTGAATTATTAATCTTCATGTTATTAAGTTGTAAGACATCTTTATATAGCCTAAATACAAGTACCTTATAAATATATTTATTTGATATCGATTTTTTCCATTCCTTGAGAAATGTTATTTTCATTTTTCATGATAACATTAAAATATTTCTAATTTAATGAAGTCCATTTATCCTTTTTTTGTTTTGTTGCTCATGTTCCTTGTGTCATATTTAAGAATGCAAATTGTCAAATGCAAGGTCATAAAATGTATACTTCTTATTTCTTCTAAGAATTTTACAGTTTTAGTTCTTACATTTAGGTCTTTTATGCATTTTGAGTTAATTTGTATATATAGTGTGAGGGCTGAGTGAATTTTCAGTCCCTCGCACATGGCTTCCTATTTGTCACAATAAAATTTGGTAAAAATTATCCTTCCTCAGAAATTTACTTGTCATTCTTATCATGAATCAGTTATAGACATATGGCTTAATTTCTGTACTTTCATCTATTTTATTGATCTGTATGTCTGTTCTTGTGCCAGTATATCACTCTTGATTATTATAGGTTTGTAATGAGTTTGTAATTTGGGAAGTGTAAGTCTCCAATTTTGTCCTTCATGATTGTTTTGGCTATTCTGGGTCTGTTACAATTCAATGTGAAACTTACAATCACCTTGTCAATTTCTAGAAAGAATTCAGCGGATATTCAGATATGGATTATACTGAATATTTATATCAGTTTGGGGGGTATTGCCATATAAACAATACTAAATCTTATGCTCCATGAACATGGGATATTTTTTCCAGATCTTTAATTTATTTCAACAATGTTTTATAGTTTTCAAAATATAGGTTTTAGAATTCTTTTGTTAAATTTATACCATATGTATTTTATTATTTTTAATGTTAATACACATAGAATTATTTTTCTAAAAGTTTATTTATTGCAAGTGTTAGAAATGCAATTCATTTTTGCATATTGATCTTGTATTCTGTAGCTTGCTGAACTAATTTATTAGTTTTAATAGTTTTTAGTGGATTTATTAGAATTTTCAGTATACAAGAGAATGTCATCTGGAAAAAGAGATAGTTTTACTTCCTCTCCAAATTGGATGCCTTTTAATTATTTTTCTTACTTATTTGCCCTTACTAGAACCTCTAGTTCTATGTTGAGTAAAACAGCAAGTATAGGTTCTCATGTTCTTGATCATAGGGCAATTTTCTTTCACCTTTAATATGACCTTAAATGTGAGATTTTTGTTGATACCTTCTATAGCACTGAAGATCTCACTTGTAATCTTAATTTTTTAAGTATTTTTATCACGAAATTGTGCACTATTTTTTCAAAAAAAATTATACGTTTATTGAGACTATCATTGTGTTGGTTTCAAGGTGCATGTACCCAGAAAAACACATTCTTAAATGTAATCTTTTCCTGTGGATATATAATCATTGTAAATAGGACCTATTGATGAGATTATTTCAGTTACAGTGTGACACACCTCATTCAGGATGGCTCTTAATTCTATGACTGGAGTTCTTTATAAATAGAAAGGAGAAAGAGAGAGAGAGAGAGAGAGAGAGAACCACAGAAGCAAGAAGCTGAAAGCAATGAAAACTGGAAGAGAAGAGAGAGACCAGAAGATGCAGCCATCTGCCTTGCCATAAGGCAGGGGAGTCAAAGATTGTTAACAGTCAATCTTTGGAAGGAAAGCATCACTGCATCACTTTGATGATACCTCGATTTAGATATTTTCACAGCCTAAAAATTAGCTTATAAGCTAATAAATTTCCTTTGTTTAAGCTAAATCATTTCATGCTATCTGCTTTGGGCAGCCTAGGAAATGAAAACAATTATTCCTTACTCTATTGATATTGTTAATTACATAGACTGATTCAGATGTCCAAGCTTGCATTCCTGGAATAAATCTCGGTCATGGAGTAGAACTTTTTAAAATATGTTGTTAAATTCAGTCTACTGATACTTTGTTGAGGATTTTTGCATCCTTTTTAATAAGAGATGTTGAGATTGAGTTTGTTTTCTTGTGATGTCTTTGTCTTGTTTGGTATTAGGGTATGCTTGCTGCATAGAATAAACTGGGAAGATTAGTATCAATTCTCCTTTCAATATTTAATTGAGTTCACCAGTGAAAGAGTTTTTGTTGGGGCTTCTCATTGTGGAAAGTTTTGAAATTTCTAGTTCTATGACAGTCATTGCTCTAGATCCATTCAAATTATCTACTTTTGTTGAGTCAGTTTCAGTCACTTATGTTTTTGTAGGAATTTGTCTGTTTCATCTAGTTATGTAATGAATTAACATACAATTGTTCATAGTATTCCTTTATAATTTTTTTCATATCTTTAAGGTCCATAGTAAATTCATTTCTGATCCTAGTAACATGAGCTGTCTTTATGTCTTGGTCAGTCTAGCTACTAAAGTTTGGTCAATATTGCTGATCTTTTCAAAGAACCAGCTTTTGGTTCTTTTGATTTTTATTGCGTTTCTCTTCTTGTTCTGATCAAGTTCATCACTATCATTATTTGTCCCTTCCTTCTGTTCACTTTAGGTTTAGTTTACTAATTTTTTTCACTATTTTAAATTGGAAAGTTAAGTTGTTAATTTGAGGTCCTTCTGTTGCATCCCTGGTGCTGGGGCACAGCCTTCAGCTGAGTGGCTTCCAAAACAGGATGCAACACCAAAGGTCAGGCTCGAATCATTTTATTCTGCTGCACAGCAAGGCACAAAGCTTTGAAGGTGCCATTGCAAGTCAGGACCAAGGAGATACAAAAAGCTGCAGGTTTTACACATAGCAGGATGCAGACACATTCAGTTAAGGCATCGTGGACCAATCATAAGGCAAGTCAGAAATGATAACTATAATTGGGGCTAGTTGCAGATGTGTTGTTACTGATTTATTGACCTTTATACTGCACATGCGTGAGGGACATTCCAGCTGGCGTATTCAACTGCTTGGCTTAGGGTTAATGGCTACCGGCTGGTTATGTGACTGCCCCGCTCAGGATTAATGGCTGCCAGCTGACTATGATTCATTTTGATAGCCTGTTGCAGGTTCCACACTTCTTTTTCAGTACAGGCATTTATAGCTATAAAAGCCACTCTAGGTTCTTGTTTAGCTGCATCTCATAAGTTTCGCATATTTTTCTTCATTTGTCATTAATTTCAAAGTGTTTTCTAATTATCCTTTGCTTTCTTATTTGACTAATTTGTTATTTACGACTATGTTGTTTTATTTTCATTTATATGGACGTTTCCCAAATTTCTTTCTGACAATGATTTTTAATTTAATTCCATTGTATCAGAGAACACATTACTGGGGCTCCCATGCAAGTGACTACTCATTTTTCTCTTGATATATTCAAGATTTTCTCCTTCTCTTCAAATTTCAGCATTTTTACTATAATTTATCTGGTTTTGAATCAGTTTTCCTTTGACCTATTTGGAATTCATTGAACTTCCTAGATGTGTAGATTAGTGATTTTTAACAAACTTGGAAAGTTTAACCATTACTTTGTGAAAAATGGAAGGGTTAGTAGCTATACTAACCATCTTGATTTGCTTGATCTTCTGCTTTATCCAGGGAACTATGAAGAAGAGAAGGAGGCTAGCTGAGATTACATATCAATGATCCTTTGTGATGGCAGCAGAGACTTCTGCCCCTGTAAAAAAAAAAAAAGTCAAAACTGCTGACAGAGAGTCTGCTGATATTCCCCAGATGACCCTGATTTTGTGCAAACATCTTGCTTTGGGGGCTTCTTGATTAACTGACCATTTGTCAAATGTCCAGCTCCTGAGGCTTGCTGATTAACTAGCTATTGTTGCAAAGTCATTGTGCCCTGAATGACTCATTCCCACCCCTCACTCCTCTACTCCCCTAAGTAGTTATATACACCATCTTCAGACTGCAACTCTGAGCAGACCTCCAGTCTGAAAGTTTGCCACCTGTGTATTGCTCTTGCTCAGTAAAACTTTTTCCTTACTTTTGCAGCAAATCCCCTGGTTATTTCTTTCATCAGCAACTTCTTCAAATATTTTTTCTTTACCTTTCTCTCTCTCCTCTCCTTCTGGTACTCCCATTAGATGTACAGTGATGTACTTGAAGGTGTCCCTCATTTCTTGAAATCTTTTTTTCATTTTATTTCTTATTTGTTTCTATCTTCTATCTTTCTTACAACAGCACAATCTCTATCAATCCAACTTCAAGTTTGCTATATCTTATTTCTGCCAGTTCAAATCTATATTGATCTCCTGTAGTGAATTTTCATAATGGTTTTTGTACTTTTTCAGTTCCACAATTTCCACTTGGTTCTTTTTATAATTTCTATTTCTTTATTGGCATTCCATAATTGATGCAACATTATTATCAGATTTTCTTTTATTTATTTAATTATGTTTTTCTTTAAATATCTGAATATATTTATAATGGCTTCTTTAAAGTCTTTTACTTTTGATCACTCTCACAAGCAACTTCTGTTGCTTGCTCCTTAACCAGATTGAGTCATAGTTTCTTGTTTCTTTGAATATCTCATAATTTTTATGAAAACTGGACCTGAGTATAATTCCTCATACTCCAGGACTTCTTATTGTTATTTGTCTGCTCATTTATTTATTGACTAGCTAGATTGTTTTAGTGAAGTCTACCCACCATAAGCACACGCACAAATACCCTCCACACATATGCACTACTATTAAGTCTCTAATGTTACTTCTTAGGAAACACAGCCTGTGATATGGCATCATCACCCTAAATGACAGTAGTTTTATTGCCAGGTTTGGTTCCCCAGGTTCTTGGCCATGCCATGAGAAAGAATTTGAGGGCAGAACATAGCATAAAGTAAGTAGATAGAAAATTTATTAAGTATATAATGAGGGAACATGCAGACACTCTCACAAGATGATAAAGGCAAAAGACCCCAACACTGTGGGACAATCTGCTTGTAGAGATTTTTGTTCATTTCGTAATTTTTATGAACTATTTTACAACCTTCCCTTTTTCTCCGCAGTAGATGTTTGATGGTAGATGGCTCGCTTAGGTCTGTTGGACCCAAGGTGCTGTTTGTTGTGTTCTTCTCAGAGATATCTTCCTCCTTGAAGTCTGACCACTTTTTGCACTTTTTCCCTTTTCTCAGCCATTTAGCCACTGACCTAATTCAAACCCTACATCATTTGTCCCAGAGATTTCTAGCTCCCTTAATCTTAAGGGAATTTGCATCAGTGGTCTATCTTCTGCAGCTGCTTCAAGCTGTCAGTGGGAGTGCAGGCCTTACTTGTGGGAACATAGATGCCTCAGGCTCTGCTATTGAGGGTGGCTGGTTAAACATGGGAAAAAGGAGCATAGCCTCTGGTGTTCTAGTTTGCTAGCTGCTGGAATGCAACACACCAGAGATGGATTGGCTTTTAATAAAAGGGGATTTATCTTGTTAGTTCTTCAGAGGAAAGGCAGCTAACTTTCCACTGAGGTTCTTTCTTACGTGGAAGGCACAGGATGGTCTCTGCTGGCCTTCTCTCCAGGCCCCTGGGTCCCAACAACTTTCCCCAGGGTGACTTCTTTCTGCATCTCCAAAGGCCTGGGCTGAGCTGCGAGTGCTGAGATGAGGAATGCCAAGCTGCTTATTTGTGCTACATTGCATTCTCTCATTTAAGCACCAGCCAATTAAGTCAAATGTCACTCATTGCAGCAGACACACCTCCTAGCTGACTGCAGATATAATTAGCAACAGATGAGGTTCTGGTACCATTGGCTTATGTCCGCAGCAACAAAACTACGTATGCTTACCTGGCCAAGTTGACAACTGAATCTGACTAACACATCTGGTAAGAAGTTTGTTGTGAAATGTTTCTAATCTGAAAGAAACAAACTGGGTGAGAAATTGTATACATTGTCTGAACAGAAGCAGGAGCAAAATGGGGCTCAGGATTCTCTCTAGAGTTTTTAGAAACACTGTTGGTTGGGACTTGAAATATTGTGTCAGTTTGAAATATCTGGCTGAAATTTGCATGAAAAATCGTCTAGAGTGACTTCTCAACTCCATTTGAAATAAATTTCTTAGCCACTGAAATGAAATTTCCTTTTCCTTTTTTTTTGGTCAACTAATTCTATGATACACAGGCCAGGCTCATCTTTGAGAGTTGTGTCTCACATTGCTAGGGTGACTTACTCCCCTGGAAGTCTTATCCTTATGCAAGGGGAAGGAATGAGTTTACTTGTAGAGTTTGGCTTAGAGAGAGAGAGACAGAGAGAGAGAGACAGAGAGAGAGAGAGAGAGAGAGAGAGAGAGAGAGAGAGAGAGAGAGAGAGAGAGACCACATTTGAGCAACAAAATAGAGTCACTGATGTTGACACTTGGGTATTAATTATAAGTGGGTTTAGTTTGCCATCACAGAAATAAGTTTTATAAGGGCATGCCTCAAAGTTAAGAACTTGGCTTATTAAATTGAGAGGCCCTATTGCTTAAGAGAATAGCAAAAATTCCCCAGGTGGGGAAATTTAATAGCTTCACATCTATCTCATCTTCTAAGGGACTTTGTAAATGCTTTTTTTAATTTTCTGATGAAGATTTTATTATTTATTCTATGTTCCATGTCAGATAAAGCTGAATTACGTTCTTTTTATTATCTGTACTTTTTTCTGAGAATAACTAAAACATAATATCGTTGTCTAATTTTAAATGGTTTAGTAAGTGTTAGGCTATAACATGGACAGTGAGAATATTACCAAGTCTTTAGGAATGTTGGAAGATTTATCTCGTCTTCTGAAATAAAGGATTATAGCATCAACATAAACAACAAGGATATTATTCTGATATAATATAAAATCTTTGTCTTCTAGATGGAGTACTGAAGATGTCCAAGAAAAACTTTTTATAGCCTTTCATTAAGAGTAGACTAACAAACTGTAGTATTCTAACAGAGAGAAAGCAAAGTCCAGTTTTGGATGAATACATGGTTTCACACAAAAGCTGTTTTTTAAAAAAATATTCTAAACATATATATCAAATTTTGGTCAGTATCGACTGTGACAGACACAATTCACTTTCATAAACCTACAACTTTCCATATCCATTCAGGGCTTGTAGTCAGCAATGACAACAAACAAAATTCACCTTCCCAAATCTTCTACAACTTTCTATATCCATTCAAGACCAGTAGTCTACAATAACTATGACAAACTCTACTTTCACAAACTTACTATAACTTTCCATATCCATCAACACTCATAGTCGGCAATGATGATAAATAAAGATTCACTTTAATACTTGGAATATGTTAGCTCACAAAATAAACATATTACCAGACTGTGCTTTGAGGCAGTAAGGTTTGCTGCTAAGGTATTCTTAAAGATATCAGGACTAATTTGAAACCCCTGGGGCCATACTGTCTAATTGAGCAAGATGGAGAGTCTTACCCTTAAGTCCTTGTGATTTAAAAGCAAATAAGAACTAAGAGTCAGGGTGAAGAGGGATATGAAAAAAAAAATGCATTTTTAAGACCTAAGACTGAGAACCTGAATGCAGACTGGAGCTACTCAGAGGGCTCACCCTGGGATGACTTCATCCTTTACAGATATGTCTATCTGTCTAAAGATATGTTTTGAGATGGTGAGGCCTAGATCTAGTAGGAGTTTTGTGGCAAACATGGGGTAAACACTAGCCCAATCTACTAATTTTAACATGGCCCCCAGCAAGTGAAGAAGGTTCTTCCATAGAAGGGACATGGGGCAATCAGGGACAATGAAAAATTGATGGGTTACCAGATTGTTCTCAAGTCTAAAAAAGGAGTTTCTGACTACTTTCTCTGTCTTTTACAGACTAGAGGATGGTATTCTAATTGAAAGTCCCATTGAGGGGTTATGATTCCCCATGCTTCAGCTTATATTGAATGTTGATTTTTTCCGTTTTCTCTGTGAAAGAAAACAGAGTAGCTTCAACAGTATCAGTATGACCAGGTGATGTTCCAATGTGTGTCAGAGCTAAGCAATTCCCTTTCCATCAGCCCAATCACTTGGGAACACAAGGAGTAGAGTTGTCAGGTGCTCCTAGGTGTCCCTGAATGCCTTTCCTAGAGATGCACAGACCTATACACCCAGGGGTTTCCAGGATTTGCCTGGAAGAATTCCAGGACAATACTCTTGAAGAGTCCTTCCTTTCAACAGGTCCAATCTTTTGGGAAAATGGGGAGTAAAATCGCCAGCCTTCACCAGGGCATGTCACCAGCCATCCCCAGAATGCTCCTCTATGGAAGATGTCTATACCAGTGTTCCTGAGGTGATGGTACTTGCTCGAACTGAGAGAAGTCTAGGAGAACACTCATGGGAATATCTTTGTCCTCTAAATTTCCTGTTTTGTAAGGGCTAAAAAGCAAGCCATGTCAGTTTGAATCTGTGTTACCCAGAAAGCCAAGTTCTTTAATCCTCAATCAATATTACTGAGTGGGAGCTTTTTTATTTTTTCCATGGACATATGACCCACCCAATTGTGGGTGGTAACTTTTGATTAGATGGTTTTCGTGGAGATGTGCCTCTACCCATTCAAGGTGGCATTACTTACTGGAGCCCTTTAAGAGGGAACCATTTTGGAAAAAGCATTAGAGCACCAGAGCCAACAGAACAGACAGAGCCCCTGGAAGCCACTAATGAAGCCTGAAGAGAAAGATGGCAGACATTGCCATGTGCATTTCCAGCACAAAGAGAAATCCCAAACATGATTGACCTTCCTTTACTCAGGGTATCTTTCTCTATGTGCCTTAATTTGAACACTTTCATGACCTTGAACTATAAATTTGCAACTTAATAAATTCCTCTTTTAAAATTCATTTCCATTTCTATATTTCACATTCTGGTAGCTTACAAACTAAAACAGAATTTGGTACCAGAGAAGCGGGGTGCTATTGCAGTTTACAAATACCGAATATGTTGGAACAGCTTTTTAAATGGGTAAGGGGAAGATTCTGGAAGAATTGTGAGGAGCTTGACAGAGCAGGCTGAGAACCCTTTGAAGAGACTGTTGGTAGTAATGTGGACTCTAGAGATACTTCACATGAGGCTTTAGATATAAATGATGAACAGGAAGGTATACTTTGTAGATGGAAGACAGAATTTGAGAATGTTGGACATGGATATTTAGAAGAAGATATTTCCAAATTAAATGTGGAAACTGCAGCCTGGTTTCTCCTTGAAGCATATAGTGAAATATGACAGGAAAGAGACAAGATGAGAATTAAACTCTTGAGTATGAAGAAACCAGAAATGATGGACTGGAAAATTCTTGACTTACACAAAGGAGAATTGAGTAGACTAGTGCTCCACATGAGGACTTAACAAAATGTGGAACCAGTCACCCATTTCAGAAAAAGCCAGGATTGGGAAATGGAGCTATCCAGTAAGGATTTGTGGAAAGTCCTTTTGTCTGATGGGCATGATCCCAACCTATTACATAGGAAACCAACAAAAGTATTGCCAGATCTATATAAATGGAACCACTGCCAGTCTGGACCAAGAGGAGCAGAAAAAGGACACATTGAAGGGAAAATAACTTTGGAGGCATAACTACGGAAGTTAAGGTCTGAAGTCAAGAAACCATGGGGCAGGAGAGTGGACACACCCAAACACTTGAAGAGAGTGCATTTGCCCCAAAGGCAGAAGATAGGCCTTCCACCTTACTGCAGTGGAAGAGCTGTGCCACCTCAGAGAAGGTGGAGCAAATTCCTTAGGTACTGGGGGAGAACTGGCTGCCACCATATTGGGCATGTGCCCTGGGAATGACAGAGAGCCTGGGTATAGTCCCAATGTTTGGAGATGGTGGAGCTGAGAAAAAAGTCCCCCCATTGTCCCTCAAGGTTGCATTCAGAGAGAGGCAGGCCATTGCATAGGCCCTTGAACAGGGTGGCACTGCCAATTTGTAAAGCTTGAAGAGAAAGCTAGTAAACATCGCCATGTGCCTTTCCAGCTCAGAGAGAAACCCTGAACAGCATCAACCTTCCTTGAGGTAAGGTACCTTTCCCTATATGCCTTAATTTGGATATTTTTATGGCTTTAGAACAGTAAATTTGAAACATAAGAAATCCCCCTTTTTAAAAGTCTCGTCTCTTTCTGGCATGTTGCATTCTGGTAGCTTACAAACTAAAACACTCTAGGAGAAGGAAAACTATATTCAGCCACAATAGGTCTCAATAGAGACTAAAAGATCAAAGAAAGCACTGAAAATACCCAATTCTCATGAGAATAAGCCAGAGGTGACTCCCTAGAATGTTAAATAAAACACTTTGTTTGGTACAAGAATCCTTAGCCCAGAAACCTGTGCTGCAAAAGATGGAATGTCTTAGACGGCATTGAAAGCCAGACAGAGATGAGGAGACTTTCCTCTATGAGGCAGTGGAGAGAACTTCTGTCAGAGATGTAAAAACAGAAACCAGGGATTTCTGGAAAATGACTGAATAGGGTAGGTCGAGTTTAGCCTTGCTCCAAGGGCAAGTTAGAGAAGGGATGGGAGGGTGACTGAGATGGGAATTCAAGAGTGCAACTGACTTGGGAAAGCCTTCTGCACCACATAGGGTGGCCCTGGCTGCAAGGGCTTAGGAACAGAAAGCAGAAAAAGAGCCTAACACGAAGCATGGAGCCCAGTGTACAGACTGGGAGACAGGGACTAGGAAGTAAGCCAAGCTGCACTCTTTGAACACGCTGCCCTCACCAGTGCAGCCCCATGACCCATGACTCATTCCACATCCAGAGTACCCAAACCCAGTCACCAGCCCCTACTCCCCAAGCTCCAAGTGCTTCTGCCCCACCAACCCCCAGTGTGCATGCTCGCCCCACACTCTCACCTCAAGTACAGCCCAACCCACGAGTCATGCACCCCTCCTGAGTACTACCTCCCCCTCCCTGCTCCCTGTAGGCTGTTGGCAGTGCATAAAGACTATGGGTGCTAACCTCCATACTGAGGCAACACATACCTCCTGCCCATAGCGTCACACAGCCTCAACCACCCTGCCCTATCTGAGCTCTGTGCATCAGTTTATGGCACTCCTAGACCTGTGCACACGCTCACCCCTAGTCATGCCCTTCTGCTCTAGGAACATCAGTTTATGGCACTACCTAGACCCACACATGCACACAGCCCCAAATCACATCCTTCAGTCTTGTGAACATCAGTTTACACCACTCGTAGACCTGAGCATGCACATGTCCCTCAGTCATGCTTCCCAGCTTTGAGAAAGGGCTGACCTGCACAGTCAGGTCACATCCACCCCTGGAATACAAACTTATGACCCACTGCCAGAGCTCTGTGCATGCACACAAAGGACCCCATACTGGAGATCAGTGCATACCAAGTTTATGCCCCCCCATGCCTGTGCACCCACACAGGCACATCTTCTCTGGCTGCTGGGCACCCATGTTCACAAGCACCAGCATAACATCTCCCACCTGCACCTATACCTATGCTACAATGCATCACCACACTGTTGTGCCCTGCCCCATACCCTGCATCCAGCTACACACCCACCCTGCAAGCACAAGACTTTAAACTACTGAAGGAAATCAACTCCCAAAGTGGTTCAATCAAGATATTTACATGTGTTGAAAACAACAGAAGATTACCAACCACATCACAATGCAGACAGATGTAGCCCAGCCTAACAACTAAAATAGAACACCAGAGGAGACACAGACACTGGGACAACTAACCAAAGATGTTTATATAAATCTACTTAATAAAATAAGGAGGATGGCTAATGACATAAAGGATATGAAGAAGAAGTGGAAGAGCATAAAGAGGAATTTGAAAGAATTATTAGAAAAATAGCAGATATCATGCAGATTAAAAACTCTGCTGGCCAAATAAAAACATACTAGAAGTACACAACACCTTATTTGAAGAGACAGAAGAAAGCATAAGTGATATAGAGGACAGGATAACATTTAAAACACTCAAAACAGCAAATGGTAAAAAAAAAAAAAAAAAAAAAAGATGGAAAAAGTTTGATTTGGATCTTAGGGAAATGATAGACAAAACAAAGTGCAGAAATATAGGAATCATTGGTGTCCCAGAAGAAAAGAGGAATAAAGGGCTAGTAAGAGTAGTTGAGGATGTAATGGGGGAAAACTTCACAACCATTTTAAAGGACATAAATACACAGATCAAAGAAGCCCAATGAACTCAAAACAGAATAAATCCAAATAGGGTTCCCCAAGACAAAAACTAATCAGTCTGTCAAATGTTGAAGAGAAGCAGAAAATTCTGAAAGTGGTAAAAGAAAAACAATCTACTACATACAAAGGAAACCACATAGGACTGAGTGCAGACTACTCAACTGACACCGTGGAGGTATAAAGGCAGTGGTATGATATATTTAAGATCATGATAGAGAAAGACATCCAGCCAATAATTCTGAACCCAGCCAAATTGTCCTTCAAAATTGAGGGGGGAGATTAAAACTTTCACTGACAAACAAATCCTGAAAGAAATTGTCAATAAGAGACTGGCCCTACAAGAAATACTAAAGGAAGTACTGCCAGTTGAAAAAAAAAAAGACAGGAGAGAGAGGTCTGGAGGAGGGCATGTAAATAAAGAGTACCAGTAAGGGTAACTTACAGGATAAAAAGAGAAAGAGAGAAAAGAATAAATAAATCTGACAAATAAAATAAAAAGGTTAAGATGGTGGATTCAAGAAACGCCTTTTCAGTAATAATTTTAAATGTTAACAGAAGAAACATATCACTTAAAAGGCACAGATTGGCAGAATGGACTAAGAAGTATAATCCAGCTATATGCTGCTTACAAGAGACTCATTTTAGACACAAGGATACAAACAGATTGAAAGGGAAAGGATGGAAAAATATTTTCCATGCAAGCTGTAACGAAAAGAAAGTAGGAGTAGCTATATTAATATCCAGCAAAATAGGCTTTAAATGTGAAGATATCATAAAAGACAAAGAAGGATACTATATATTAATAAAATGGACAACTCACCAAGAAGTTATAACAATCATAAATGTATATGCTCCCAATTAAGGAGCTCAAAATTATGTGAGACAGACATTGACAAAAGTGAAGGGAGCAATAGATGTTTCAACAATAATAGTAGGAGATTTGAATACAACACTGTCCTCTATAGATAGAATAACAAGACAGAAGATCAACAAGAAAACAGAGAAGTTAAACAACTCGATAAATGAATTAGACCTAACAGACATACATAGATCATTGCACTCCAAAACACCAGGATGTACATTCTACTCTAGTGTTCATGGAACATTCTCCAGGATAGATCATATGCTGGGGCATGAAACAGGTTTTTATAAATTTAAAAGCAATTAAATTATTCAAAGCACTTTCTCTGATCACAGTGGAATGAAGCTGGATCTCGATAACCACCAAAGAATGAGAATATTTGCAAATCTATGGAGATTAAATAACACACTCTTAAATAAGCAGTGGGTCAAAGAAGAAATTGCTAGACAAATCAGCAGCTATCTGGAGATGAATGAAAATGAGAATACAACTTATCAGAACTTATGGGATGTGGCAAAGGCTGTGCTGAGAGAGAAATTTATTGCCTTAAATGCCTATATTAAAAACAAAAAGAGCAAAAATCGAGTAACTTAACCTGGAGGAACTTGAGAAAGAACAGAAAATGAACCCTAAAGCAAACAGAAGAAGAGAAACAAAGATTGAAGCAGAGTCATATGAATGGGAGAAAAAAAGAACAATAGAAAGAATCAATAAAATCAAAAGTGGCTCTTTGAGAAAATCAATAAAATTTATGGGCCACTCACAAAACTAACAAAGAGGAAAAGAGAGGATGCAAATAAATAAAATCAGAAATGAGAAGGATGCATTACCACAGACCCTGAAGAAATAAAAGAAGTCATAAGAGGATACTATATGCCAACAAACTAGACAACTTAGATGAATTCCTGGAAACACACAAACAAGCTACATTGACTCAGGAAGAAATAGAAGCTCTCAACAAACCAATCACAAGTAAAGAGATTCAATCAGTCATAAAAATCTTCATACGAAGAAAAGCCCAAGGCCAGATGGCTTCATAGGAGAATTTTTTTTTTTTAATTTTTTTATTAATCAAAAAAAAGAAAAGAAATTAACACAACATTTAGAAATCATTCCATTCTAAAAATGCACTCAGTAATTCTTAGTATCATCACATAGATGTATGATCATCATTTCTTAGTACATTTGCATCGATTTAGGAAAAGAACTAGCAAAACAGCAGAAAAAAATATAGAATGTTAATATAGAGAAGAGAATTAAAATAATAATACTAATAATATATATATATATATAAAGGAAAAAGAAAAAAAACAAAAACAAAAGATACAAACACACAAACAAACAAACAAAAAACCATATTTCAGGTGCAGCTTCATTCAGTGTTCCAACATAGTTACATTACACTTAGGTATTATTGTGCTGTCCATTTTTGAGTTTTTGTATCTAGTCCTGTTGCACAATCTGTATCCCTTCAGCTCCAATTACCCATTATCTTACCCTGTTTCTAACTCCTGCTGGTCTCTGTTACCAATGATATATTCCAAGCTGATTCTCAAATGTCGGTTCACATCAGTGGGACCTTACAGTATTTGTCCTTTAGTTTTGGGCTAGACTCACTCAGCATAATGTTCTCTAGGTCCATCCATGTTATTACATGCTTCATAAGTTTAGTCTGTCTTAAAGCTGCATAATATTCCATCGTAGGTATATGCCACAGTTTGTTTAGCCACTCGTCTGTTGATGAACATTTTGGCTGTTTCCATCTCTTTGCAATTGTAGATAATGCTGCTATAAACACTGGTGTGCAAATGTCCGTCTGTGTCTTTGCCCTTAAGTCCCTTGAGTAGATACCTAGCAGTGGTATTGCTGGGTCGTAATCCATTCTGCCATTCTATGTCTTTTGATTGGGAAATTCAGTCCATTAACTTTTAGTATTATTACTGTTTGGATAATATTTTCCTCTACCATTTTGGCTTTTGTATTATATATATCATATCTGATTTTCCTTCTTTCTACACTTTACTCCATACCTCTCTCTTCTGTCTTTTCGTATCTGACTCTAATGCTCCCTTTAGTATTTCTTGCAGAGCTGGTCTCTTGGTCACAAATTCTCTCAGTGACTTTTTGTCTATAAATGTTTTAATTTCTCCTTCATTTTTGAAGGACAATTTTGCTGGATATAGGAGTCTTGGTTGGCAGTTTTTCTCTTTTAGTAATTTAAATATATCATCCCACTGTCTTCTAGCTTCCATGATTTCTGCTGAGAAATCTACACATAGTCTTATTGGGTTTCCCTTGTATGTGACAGATTGTTTTTCTCTTGCTGCTTTCAAGATCCTCTCTTTCTCTTTGACCTCTGACATTCTAACTAGTAAGTGTCTTGGAGAACGCCTATTTGGGTCTATTCTCTTTGGGGTGCGCTGCACTTCTTGGATCTGTAAATTTAGGTCTTTTCATAAGAGTTGGGAAATTTTCAGTGATAATTTCTTCCATCAGTTTTTCTCCTCCTTTTCCCTTCTCTTCTCCTTCTGGGACACCCACAACACGTATATTTGTGCGCTTCATATTGTCACTCAGTTCCCTGATCCCCTGCTCAAGTTTTTCCATTCTTTTCCCTATAGTTTCTGTTTCTTTTTGGAATTCAGATGTTCCATCCTCCAGTTCACTAATTGTAGCTTCTGTCTCTTTAGATCTACCATTGTAGGTATCCATTGTTTGTTCCATTTTTTCTTCTTTGTCTTTCACTCCCATACATTCTGTGATTTGTTTTTTCAGATTTTCTATTTCTTCTTTTTGTTCAGCCCATGTCTTCTTCATGTCCTCCCTCAATTTATTGATTTGGTTTTTGAAGAATTTTTCCATTTCTGTTCGTATATTCAGCATTAGTTGTCTCAGCTCCTGTATCTCATTTGAACTATTGGTTTGTTCCTTTGACTGGGCCATATCTTCAATTTTCCGAGCGTCATCCATTATTTTCTGCTGGTGTCTGGGCATTTGATCAGATTTCCCTGGGTGTGGGACCCAGCTGGTTGAAAGGTTTTTCTGTGAAATCTCTGGGCTCTGTTTTTCTTTTCCTGCCCAGTAGGTGGCACTCGTGGCGCTCGTCTGTCTGCACGGCAGTCGGCCCGGGAAACCGCGCGTGGAGGGCGGGGGGTGTCGCTGGCCGCCCTGGCTTGGGAGAGTGCCGGTCCTAATTGCCCAGCTGGCCCGAAACGCCAAGTGTGACGGGAGGGCCCCGCTATCCAACGTTCCCAGTCAGACCGGGGAGCCACGTGCGTGGAGGGGACCCCAGTCGCCAGCCGCCCCAGCCGGGAAAACGCGCGCCCCTCGGATAGCTCACCGCAGCAGATTCTCCCTGCCCGTTCAGCTGTTCCAGAATGGGGTACGCTGTCTTTTTGGTCTCTGTCGTGACTCCGGGAGCTGTTTCGTATTGTTTCTGTTTCTTTAGTTGCTTTTCTGGAGGAGGAACTAAGACCCGCGCGTTTTACTAAGCCGCCATCTTCTCCGGAAGTCCTCTTCATAGGAGAATTTTATCAAGCATTCCAAAAAGAATTAACACCAATCTTGCTCAAACTCCCCCCCCCCAAAAGGAGGAAAAATGAACTCTACCTAACTCATTTCATGAAGCTAATATAATTTTAATACCAAAATCAGGTAAAGATGCTATAAGAAAGAAAAACTACAGGCCAGTCTCCCTAATGAACATAGATGCAAAAATTCTCAACAAAATATTAGCAAATCAAATACAACCATTCATTAAAGGAATTATACACCACAACTAAGTGGGGATTGTGCCAGGAATGCAAGGATGGTTCAACACAAGAAAATCAATTAATATAACACAGCACATTAACAAATCAAAAGAGAAAAATCACATGATCATCTTGATTGATGCTGAAAAAGCATTCCACAAAATTCAAAATTCTTTTAGAATAAAAACACTCTAAAAGATAGGAATCAATGGTAACTACCTCAATATCAGAAAGGGAATATATGAGAAACCAATAGCCAGCATCGTACTCAATAGAAAGAGTCTGAAAGCATTCCCTCTAAGATCAGGAATGAAACAAGGATGTCCACTGTTACCACTATTATTCAGCGTTGTGCTAGAAGTTCTGGTTAGTGCAATCAGGCAGGACAAAGAAATAAAAGGTATCCAAATTAGAAAGGAAGAAGGAAAACTTTCAGTATTTGCAGATGACATGATAGTATACTTGGAAGATCCTGAGAGATCTACGACAAAGTTACATGAGCAAAGAAACAAATTCAGCAAGGTAGTGTGATATTAAACTAATGTACAAAAATCAGTAACATTTCTATACACAACCAATGACCTAACTAAGGAGTCAGTTATGGAAAAAACTCCATTCAAAATAACAACTAAAAGAATAAAGTACTTAGGAATGAACTTAACTAGGGATGTAAAAACTCATACACAGAAAACTACATAACACTGCTGAAAGAAATCAAAGGAGATCTAAATAGGTGGAAAGACATTCCATGCTCATGAATAGGGATGCTAAATATTAAGATTCAATTCTACCCAATTTATCTACAGATTCAATTCAGTACCCATTAAAATTCCAGCAACCTACTCTGAAGACTTGGAAAAGCTAATTACCAAGTTCATCTGGAAGGGAAAGAGACCCTGAATAGCTAAATGCTTCCTAAAAAAGAAAAATGATGTGGGAGGATTAGCAATCCCTGACTTTAAAACCTATTATAAAGCCACAGTGGTCAAAACAGCATGTGCTGGTACAAAGATAGAAGCATTCGCCAATGGAATCAAATTGAGAGTGCTGAAATAGACCACCAAATCTATGGTCAACTGATTTTTGTCCTCTGAACTGGGACAAAATAGTCTTTTCAATAAATGGACATGGAAGAACTAGACATCAGTAGCTAAAAGAATGAAATAGAACCCCTATCTTACACCCTATACAAAAATTAACTTAAAGTGGGGAAGGCCTAAATATAAGAACAAGCACCATAAAGCTTCTGAAAGAAAATGTAGGGAAATGTCTTCAAGACCTAGTAATAGAAGGTGGCTTCCTAAACTTTATATCCAAAGCACAAGCACCAAATGAAAAAAAAAAAAAATACATAAATGGTAACTCCTCAAAATCAAATTATTCTGCACCTCAGAAGACTGTCAAAAGATGAAAAGACAGTCAACTCAGTGGGAGAAAATATTGGAAATCACATATTGGACAAAGGTTTTATATCTTTTATACATGAAGAAATCATACAACTCAACAACAAAAGAACAAACAGCCCAATTATAAAATGGGCCAAATACATGAATAGGCATTTTTCTGAAGAGGAAATATAGATGGATCAAAGTACATGAAGAGATGTTCATTTTCATTGGCTATAAGGAAAGTGCAGATCAAGACTATAATGAGCTACTACCTCACACCTATAAGAATGCCTGCTATTAAACAAACAGGAAACTATAAATGTTGGAGAGGATGTAAGAAATTGGGACATTGATGCACTGCTAGTGGGAATGCAAACTGATGCAGCCATTATGGAATACTGTTTAGTGGTTCCATAGGAAACCAAATATCAGTTGCCCTATGACCCAGCAATAGCACTATTCAGAAGAGTTGAAAGCAATGACACAAACAGATATCTTCACACTGATGGTCATAGCAGCATTATTCACTATCGCCAAAAGATGGAAACAAACCAAATGCCCATCAACAGACAAGTGGATTAACAAGATGAGTTATATGCATATGATAGAACATTATGCAGCAGTAAGATGAAATGATGTCCAGAAACACATGACAAGGTGGATAAACCTTGAGAACATAATGTTGAGGGAAATAAGCCAGACACAAAGGATAGATACTGTATAGTCCATTTTTATGACCATCGAAAAGGTAAAATCAGAAGCTTACAGTACAGAATATAGGGGACTTAAAGATACATAGAAGCTAGAGATGGGTGAATGGTTAGCTAATGAGGTTGAACGCCAATGAAAGGGAATAGACAGAAGTGAAGGTAGTTCTCTAGAGGGTTTATAGGCAATATTACCATATTGAATATGAGCAAGATTGAAAGGCATTGTATAGAGCTATGTGTCCCACTGATTAACTATAGAAATTAAAACTAGCTCTTGCAAAAATTACTTTAAAGGTATGATTCATGTACAAAGAGTGTTTCGAACCAGGGTACAGAGGGAAAACTGCTATTGGGTGCTATGAACTATGTTTAAAAGGAAAACATCAGCACTACCACAGCAACAACAGAGGTAAATAATGGGGAGAGGGACAAGAACTAAGAGAAGGCTAAGATTTCCTATTTGGC
The DNA here is from genome assembly GCF_023851605.1 of Tamandua tetradactyla. Taxonomy (NCBI): domain Eukaryota; kingdom Metazoa; phylum Chordata; class Mammalia; order Pilosa; family Myrmecophagidae; genus Tamandua; species Tamandua tetradactyla. Next base: position 19,710,052 of record NC_135345.1, read on the forward strand.
GAGGGCGTGTTTATTGGTTTTCTTTCTCTTGGGAACAATGAAATTATCTAAAATTGTGAGTGTTGGTGGACTGTGGGCTTTGGGCACTATACATGATCCTTGATGAATGCAGCTGAAGGATGCACTGACTGAGAAGTAGATTGGTGAATGATTATGTATACTTATAAATGAATGTTGTGCTGCTACAAAAAAGGAACGAAGTCGTGAGGCATGCAATGATGTGAATGAACATGTGAGACATTTGGTGAGGTAAAATAATCCAGAAACAAAATAACCACAATGGTATGGTCTCCTTTAGAAAATGCTTACAAGAAAACAGTGGCCTTGATTGTAAGCTTTTATAGCAGACACATTTAGTTCTGAGTGGTAATTATTATTTATGGATTTTGAGAGGCTGTTATATATAACCTGATATTTAGAGATAATAATGAAGACAATCAGGTTGGGGTTAAAGTAACTCAGAACACAGGGGTAAGGAAGATAATGCCTATATTTAGAACCACATATACTCTTTGAGACCAAAGGAAGAAAGGTTTATTTGGCCTGGGACCAAAAAGCACATAATCTAACTTAACATATCTGTAATGCACATTTGAACAATTGAAACACAGGGAGCCAAGAATAAGCAAGAGGTCCTCTAATCCTGTTTAGCTTAATGCAATGCCTGGATACATCTTAGAGTATGTTAAGCAAATAATCAAAAAGTATTGGGAAAGTCCCGTGAGGGGGAGAAAAAATATGGAACATTAAACTTTACCATCAGGAAATCCCCTGACACTGTGTCAAACTTTAGGGACACCCAAATCAATAGGTCAAGCCCTTGATCTTGAAGCATACTCTTGTGAAACATATTTATGTAGTGGAGAAGCTTAGCCTACCTACAGGTATGCCTAAGAGTTATTTTTGGAGGACCTCTTTTGTTGGTCAGATGTGGCCTCACTCTCTCTAAGCCCAACTTTGCAAGTGAAATCATTGTCATCCCCCCAATGTGGGATATTACATCCAAGGGTGAAAGTCTCCCTGGCATCATGGGAGATTATTGCCAAGGATGAATCCAGCCCTGGGACTGTGGAATCAACAATTCCATCCTGGCCAAAAGGGCAAAAAGGAGTGTAACTAACAAAGTATCAGTGGCAGAGAGAGTTCAAATAGAGTGAAGGGGCTACTTTGGAGGTTGTTCTTATGCAAACTTCATTTAGACATTGCTATCTATCATAACCTGCCAAACCCCAACCAGGACCATTCCAGCCAATCCTAAAGAACACCTAGAGCAATATATAAAATTACAGAAAGGTTCCATGCACTAGAATAACTTTCCAGAAATCTACAACCTCCAGATGGGTCCCTGGCCTAGATTAGTCCTGAAACCTAGAGGGCCCAGCCTCTCCAGGACAGCAGATAGTTCCATCTTCCTACCCCATTTTCATAACATGAAAATGTTAGAATGGCCATAGCCCAAACACCCCTAAAGAGAGGGATAGGAAGATTAAAAGTGATGGTGGAGTTATAAAGAGAAGATAGGATTTAATAAATGAATATGATTGCTGAATCATTAACTGTTATCTCTTTTAGTCTCCAGTATCTTAGGGCATATAGAAGCAAAACCTAAAATTGTGGAATTGTAACCCATGTCAAACTCTGAAATATATTCTACAACTAATTGTGGTGCTGTACTTTGAAATTTATTGCTTTTTGTATACATGTTATTTTTGACAAAAAAAAAACAGAAATCAAAAGTTGATTGTGGTGATACAAAAATATTTAAGCCTTCTAGCCTCTTATATTCTGGTGCACCTACAGGGTAAAATCTGAGAGGATCATATGGTAGCCCATGGTAACCACTGGGATCTGTCATGTAATTACTTATTGAAGAGTACTTTAAAAACTATTGCTTTTTTATTTCTTTGCTTTGTATATATTATATTATACAATAAAAAAGTTAAAAAAAAAAAACCACAGGTAAAAAAAGAAAGAGAAACAGATCCAGAAGGAGGGAGGGCTTGAGCAACAAGGAAATCTTAAGCAGGCAAAGATCAAGGGGTGGTCCCAAAACGGAAGGAAAGGAGAGAGTGTGGATAAGTCCTACAGCAGTCATGAGAGAGTGAGAGGAAAGGGGGGGGGGGGTAATTTGGCTCCCAATGGACTCCTGTTCAACCTGGGGAGAAGCCTCCAATCAGGCCTCAAGAGAGGTATCACCTGCTGCTCTGTCTCCTTGGACCTGCATGGCATGGAGACTGGCTCTTGCCATTTCTGAAGAGGGACCCAGAGGACTCAGAGTAGACCAATTTTATATCCTGAGGGATCTAGATCACAGCCCCTAAATTCCTAGAGATGCAGAGTTGCATAAGTATGTAGGAAAAGACAACAATAAGCCAAGTGACAAGAAAAGGCAAAAGTATGTGGTCAAGGTTCCAGGTCAATAGCCATGATTTACCACTCCAGATGGTCAGAAAAAAGTGTCTCATGGCTGGCTCGCCAAAATATGTTACCAGATTTAGCTTCATAGGCTCTTCACCATACCATGAGAAATAATTTAAGACACAGTCCATCATACAGTAAGCAGAAAATGTATTGAGTACACATGCAGAGAGGGAGCTATCTGTTGCATGGTCTGCTCCTTCCTCAGGTAAAACCTCTGAGCCAAATCTCTAGCTGGGGATGAGGACTATGGTATGTTTTTGTCTGAATGCCACCTGTGCTTTGGAATTACTTGTCAGGTGGGGAGAGGTGGGCAGTAGACTCAGGTCTTCTCAGGTTGCCTTTACTGGTGTAGAATCACCTCCTCACAAGCCAGAGGAAAAACAATCTATACTCCATTATTTTCCTTTGCGCCACACCCAAGATAGAACTTCTATCCCACGTATAGGGTTTGGCAGAATAAAGTAGCCTCACTTCTCAGTTACACTCACCAGGAGCTTAGCTTCTGTTATGGGTAGCTAGGGACAGGATATAAAATGATGACAACCTCCACTTCTAGAAATATGGCTGAGTATTTAGAAGCTGCAAGGAGAAGGAGCTCTGTCTTCTTAGCTGCAACAGTCTGGAAAGGAGTTTCCATCTTATCAAGATGGCAAGGGAGGGAAAACAATGGTATTGCTTCAAACAAAATGGACTCTTACTGTTCTCAGAAAATTTTCATAGATTTTCTTGAGAAGATATTTCTTCATTTGCTAAAAATATTTACTGAGAAATTAAGGCTGCCTTTCCTGAAATTAATAGTACCATGAATGTTCACACATTGGAATGATGCACATTGATTTTAAGCTAAAATAAAATCCTTCCCAGGCTTCTGATCAAATAATGGTGGTGTAAGATCTCCAGGGTTTCATTCCCCAACAAACTCTCTGAACAATTAGCAAAAACTGACAGTGCTGCTTTCTCAGAACACCAGAGAACTATTAAAGGGTTATAGGCACTGGGTGAATGTTAAATAAAGGAAGCTCAGATGTTCTGCATGTGTGGGTCCCTGGCCCTTTTCCAGAAAGAACAGAGTAGCCACTATGTATATGCCATTGTTCCTATGTGTCAGTGCCAATCTATAAAATGGGAACCTGAAAGTCTGAGCCAGAAATCTTGCCTTAGTCTCACCCTTCCTAGAACTCACCCTGTAGGAAGAGAAAGTTTGCAAGCACCTAACACAATATAAGCAACACTAAGTAAAAATATCCTGAAGCAAAAATAATTATATGTTTTAAGTCATAGAGCACAGCCCAGGAGGGGGAGAACATTTATGTAATAGGGGGTAAAGAGAACAACTGAATTACCGTAAACAGGGGAATTCCCAAGGCCACACGCAAGAACAAACCTGACAAGACACAGGCACAGAAACAATGAGAAGATCCAGAACTTCACATTGCCTACAGCTGATTTTCTTGATGAAAGGCTAGACTCTGAAGGGGTACCAAACCAAAGCAGAGCAAATTTGAAAAAACCGTGAAAGGTTTTTTTTTTTAATTTGCATTTTTGTGTATGTGTGTGAGTTCCTAGCATTCTTGGAAATCTATGTCACATAACTAGCTGTATAAAAACTTATGGGAGAGAAAGCCCAGGAATTAAGTCCCATTGCTGAGGTTTTAACATGTTAAAATTATAAGATGCAGTAAATGATTACAAGAAAAACAAAAAAAAAACCAGGAAATTATGACTCATCAAAAGGAACAAGATGACCATACAGAAACTGGCAATGAAGAAGGCCAGAATTTTAACATATAAGAAAAACATATTTAAAAATGATATTCAATATACTTAAGGTAAGAAAGGAAAGCAAGAGAAAGAACTAAAGAGTATCAAGAAAACAATGAATTAACAATATGAGATTCTGAATAAAGAGGCAAGTTTTTTAAAGTAATCAAATGGAAATACTGGCATGTACACTACAATAACTTCAATAAATAATTCCCTACAGGGAATCAACAACAGATTGAAGCTGGCAGAAGACAGAATCAGTGAATTCAAACACAAAACCAATTAAATGATGCAAGATGAGGATCAGAAAGAAAGAGAATGAAATAAAGTAAATGTAGCTTAAAATGTGTGGTATACCATCAAGATTACTAATTTATGTCTTTAGGAGATCCAGAAAGAAAAGAAAGGGGCAGAAGGAATACTCAAGTAAATACTGCCAGAAAACTTCCCAAATTTAACTAAACTCTTGACTATGCACATTCAAGAATCCCACAGAAAAAAATGTAAACACAAAGAGAACCACGCCCAGACACAAAGTAGTCCAATTATTAAATACCAAGGAATAAGAGAGAGTACTGAAAGTTACCAGAGAAAAGAAATATATTATGTAAAATTGATTATCAATGAGAATATGTCTGTTTCTCATCAGAAACTATGCAGGTAAGAAGGCAATGGGATGGAATATATCAAGGGCTGAAATAAAACAGTTGTCAACATAGAATTTTATATCAGGCAAAATGTCTTTAAAAATGAGAGAGAGGTTAGAATGCTTGCCTTCCACGAGGGAGACCCAGGTTTGTTTCCCAGACCAAGCACCAACAAATTTTTAAAAATAAGGGAGAGATGAAGACATTCGAAGATAGACAAAAATTGAGAGAGTTCATCATCAGTTGACAAGCCTTATAAGTACTGCTGAAGGGAGTACTTCAGACATTAGATAGTGAATTCAAATAGCATAAATAATAAAAACCTCCAGTAAAGATCACCATCTATTTAATTATAAATGCCAGAACAATTTAATTTGTTAGTGTGTAACTCCACTTTTTATTTTTTACAGTCTTTTAATGTAAATGCATAAAAATAATGATGAATATATGGTTTTAGAAATACAATGTATAAAGATATTTTGCAACAACTGCAATGAAAATGTGTAGTAACTGTGTGTGTATATGCTATTTCAGTTAATTTGGTATCGAATGAAACATGATTGTTATACATTTAGCGTGTTGACATTAACCCCCAGGGTAACCAAAAATAAAACTTACCGAAAATATGAAAAGAAGAAAAAGAGAGCATACTTAAAATAGTGTAATACAAAAATTCAAATAAATATGAAATTAGGCATTAATGAATGTTGGATGGGAAATTAGAACTTTCAAAGACTAAATAACAAAACGAATGAAGAAGGTCCTATATTATCAATAGTTACTTTAAATGTGAATAGATTAAACTTTCCAGTCAAAAGGCAGAGATTGGAAGCATGGATAAAAAAGCATAAATCAACTATATGCTGTTTACAAGTGAGTCATCTTAAATTCAAAGATGCAAGTTGGATGAAAATGAAAGAACAGAAAATGTATACCACACAAACAGTAACCAAAAGAGATCTGTGGTATCTGTACTAATATGTAATAAAATAGGCTTTACTCCAAATACTTTTACAAGGGACAAAGAAGGTCAATATATATACAGATTAAGCAGTCAATTCAATAAGAAAATATCAAATATGCATTTGCTAACAGAAAAGCCCCAATATATATGAAACAAAAATTGAAATATTTGAAGGGAAAAATCAATGGTTCCACGTTAATGGTAGGAGACTTAAATAAACCCCTTTCAGTACTGGATAGGACAACTAGAAAAAGATATACAAGGAAATATAAGACTTGAGCAATACTATAATCCAAATAGACCTAACAGACATTCACAGAACATTTTACCTAACAGTAGCAGAACACATATTCTTTTCTAGTTAACATGGATCATTCTCTAGGTATGACTATATTGTAGGTCACAAAACAAGTATCATTAAATTCTAAAATATTGAAATCATACAATATGTCTATTCTGAGTAGAGTGGAATACAGCTTGAAATCAATAGGGGAGGAAGAAAAGAAAAATTCACAAATATATGGGAATTAAACAATGCATTCTTAAAGAAACAAAGGGTTAAAGAATAAATCACAAGGGGAATTAAGAAATGTCTTAAAGAAAATAAAAACAAAAACACAACATAGCAAAACTCATGGGAATGAAGCAGAGGCATTGCTGAAGGGGAAATTATAGCTCTAAATACTTACATTACAAAAGAAGGAAGATTTCAATTTAGAGACCTAATCCCACAACTGGAGTATCAAGTAAACAAAGAGCAAACTACATCCAAAGCAAGCATAAGGAAAGAAAAGCAAAAATCAGCATGTAGTTCAATGAAATAAAGAATAAATTAACAAGAGAGTTCAACAAAATGAAAAGTTGGTTGTTTCAAAAGATCATGACAAACATTTAGCTACATTGACAAAGAAGAAAAGAGAGAGGACACAAATAACAAAAGTAAAAAATGAGAAGGAAGACATTACTAATGACCCCACAGGCAAAAAAATGGATTATAAGAATATAGTATGAACAACTGTTCATCAATAAATTGTCCAAGATTAATTGGACAAATTCTTAGAAACATACAAGCTATTGACAATGATTCAAGAGGAAACAAATCTCAACAGAACAATGATATGTAAGAAGATTATATTAGGAATCAAACCATACCAAGAAACAAAGCACAGAATAAGATGGATTCACCGGCAGATTTTACAAAACATCCCAAGAAGAATTAACACCATCTTTCTTAAACGATTTCAAAAACTTGAAGTGGCCAGTTTATGCCTAACTCATTCTATGAAAACAAGATCATCCTAATACCAGTTAAAGATATTGCCAGAAAATAAAATTATAGACCAACATCCCTTATGAATATAGATGCAAATATCATCAACAAAATACTAGAAAACAAATATAATAGCTCACTGAAAGAATTAGAAACTATGATCAACTGGGGTTTATCCCAGATATGCCATGTTGGTTCGACATAAGAAAAGCAATTCATGTAGCATATAAAAAAAAAAATTCATGATCATCTCAATTGGTGCAGAAAAGACATCTGACAAATCATGACCCCTTCTTGACAAAAATACCTTAAAAACTAGGAATGAAAGGAAACTTCCTCAGCATGTAAAGGCATATATGAAAAACTTTCCAGTTAACATACACTCCATGGTGAAAGACCAAAATCATTCCCTCTGTCGTGCAGAACAAGAAAAGGATGATCTTGTCACCACTACAATGCAACATCGTACTGGAAGTTCCACCATGGCAATGAAGCAAGAAAAAGAAAATAAATACATCTGAATTGGAAAGGAAGAAATAAAACTTTCTCTCTTTGAAAGATATGTATTTTATAGAGAGAAATTTTGTATATATCCTATATACAGAAAAATCCTGAAAACCTGCAACAAAGCTACTGGACTTAATACATAAATTCAACAAAATGGTGGTATAGAAACCAATACTCAAAAAACAGTAGTGTTTTTATACACAAATAATCAACAACCTGAAAGGATATCCATAAAAAATGCCCATGTACAATAGCAGCTAAAATAATCAAATATCTAGAAACAAAATTAACCAAGGATATAAAGGCCTTGTACACAGAACATACAAATCATTGCTAAAACAAATCAAAGATCTAAATAAATCAAAGGTCATTCCTTTATTATGGATTGGAAGGTTAAATATTAAGATGTTCTGTTCTACCCAAAGTGACTTACAGATTCAACACAATCCCAATCAAAATCCCAACAGCCGTCTTTGCAGAAATGGAAAAGCCAATATCAAATTTATATGGGAGTGTAAAGGATCCTAAATAGCCAAAGTCATTTTGAAAGAGAACAAAGAAATTGGAGGACTCACACTTCCTGATTATTACAAAGCCATGGTAATTAAAACAGGATGACATTGGCACAAAGACAAGCATACAGCCAAGGGAACTGAACTGACAGTTCAGAAATTACCCATACCTTTATGGCCAACTAATTTTTGAAAAGGGTGCCAATTCCACTCAATTTGGAAAGAGTAATCTCTTCAATAAATGATCTGGGTAAACTGGATAACCATATACAAAGAATGAAGTTGGAACCTACCTCACACCACCTATATGAATCAACTCAAAATGGATCAAAGGCCTAAATATAAAAATCAAATCTATAATACTCCTAGAAGAAACATAAGGAAGCATCTTCAGGAACTTGTGTCAGACAAAGGTGCTTTAGACTTTATACCAAAAGCATAGGTAAAAAAATAAAAGATAGGTAAATGGAACCTCATAAAAATTTTAAAACTTTCTTGCATCAAAGATTTTCATCATAAAAGTTAAAAGACAACCTATAAAATGTGAAAACTATTTGGAAACCATATCAGGTAAGAGTTTAACATACTGAATAAATAAAGAAATCCTAGAATTCAGTAACAAGACTAACAACCCAATTAAAAAATGGGCAAAAACCTTGAATAGACATTTCTTCAAGGAAGATACACAAGTGGACAAAAAACACAGGAAAAGATGCTTAATAATATCAGCCATAAGGGAAATGCAAATCAAAACAACTATGAGATACCATTTCACACTCACTAGAACGGCTACTATTAAAGAAATGAAAATAACAAGTGTTAGAGGTGTAGAAATAGGAACACTTGTTCATAGTAGGTAGGAATGTAAAATGGTACAATCTCTGTGGAAGACAATTTGGCAGTTCCTCAAAAGTTAACTATAGAATTCCTCAAAAGTTAACAATCACCTTTCTAATTTATTCCCCAAATAATTGAAAGCAGGGACTTGAAAAGATACTTGCATATCAAAATCCATAGCAGCATTATTCACAATTGCCAAAAGATAGAAGCAACCCAAATGTCCATCAAGTAATAATTGGATAAACATAATATGGATTATAAATGCAATGTAATGTTGGCTGTAAAAAAGAGTGAAATTCTGATACAGGCATCAATATGGATTAATCTCAAAGACATATGTTGAGCCAGACAAAAAAATTATCCCAAAAAAGTAGAAGAGTATGACACAAATAGTAAACCTAATGTAATCCATGGACTACAGTTAATAGAATAATTATAGTGATATTATTCCATCAATTATAACAAAGTTGTCACCCTAATGAAAAGTGTTAATAATAGAGAAAACCTAAATGTGAGGGGAAGTATATGGGAACTCTTTATCTTCTGCACTATTTTTCTGCAAACCATACAACTTCCCTAATAAAAAATACTAAAACAAATAAAATTCAATGTTTTTCACCGTAAATTAGCTCCATGCTCCATGTATATTGCAACCCAAAATTTGACTCTAAATCATGCACTATGGGGAATTTTGAAACCTTAACCTATTAGAAGTTCATTTGCATAATCAATATTTAAGGCCACTGAAGCTAATCTGAAACCCATTGATGGCTCTGCTGCCCAACAACTCACTCTTTTGCTTAAAGGAGCGAAGAGGAATCATAGGTATTCAGTATAAACTGTAAGCACGAATAGCACCTACAGGTGGAATAAAAGCCCCAGAGAGCCATAAATTTATTTAAAGAGTACTTGTAAATACAGGAAGGAGGAAGGTCTTAATATATGGTCCCTGTAAGTGTGCTGGATTTTTTAACAAGCTTCTGTATCAATTTACAAGACTGCAAGCTTTTCTTAGAACACTACCTGATTAAAATGTTTGTTCAGGAACTTCTAATTTGAAGTTCCCTCTAATATTTTTATTATACACACACATGCACACACAGACAGAGGCATGTGATTTTTTTTTAAAAACATGTTTTAAATAAAAGTTTGTATTTTTCTCACAAGATTTTTCTTACTCCAAATTTTTTAGGACTTCTAGGATGTCAATAATTCAGAACTTCACTGCAAAACCTGTAATTCTGTGTGTGCACAAATTCATTCATTTGGCTAACCATGGGAGAGGATTTTGAATGAGATTGTTTTGACACTTTTAGACTTTAAGGTTTATGATTATAAGTGCCAGAACCTAGAATTTTTATAAGGATTTCCTAAAACTTATTTAATGAGGACTCCTATTCCAGTATTAACCACAGCAGTTTAGGCAATTTAACAGAATTCACTGAGGAGCTTCCTAGAAATGAATGACCTCACCCCAAACCCAGTGAATCAGAATCTCAAGATGAAGAGTAGGGAGAAAACATGAGTGCAGCAGCACACCAAGTTTGGGAACTCCTACATTAAGCCACCTTTCAAATATGTTAGCAGCTATGAGGTCGTGTTCTTTAAAATTCTATAAGTTAATAGCAAACTTAACACAAATTGGCTTTAAAATAAATGGATGCAATGGTTGAAATAACTGAAAACATCAGACATAGAATGGGATTAGGTTATGGAGAACTATTGACTTATCACCATGATTTTTTTGTTCAAATTCTGTTTTTCCCTGCAAGACCACATCATCCAACACTACCACATCTTCCAAAAAGAGAAGAGCATCCATGTCCCAGAATTCTGAGAAGGTGTCTTGACATTTGTGCTGATCTTGATTGAGCGCCTTGATGGCCCAATTCTATTCTCTCTGTCTTCAACTTTTGCCCTGTGACCATGTAGTTCTTGTCAGGAAGACTATTCCCGCATGCTTTGAATATGTGATTTGCTTGGGCCAACAGAATCTCAGCAATGTTGACATAAAGAAAGGTTTGAGAAAGCACTTTTTCCTTTCTGCCTTCTCTGTGATTGTCAAAAGAACAAACTAGTCTTAGAATTTGATTCTGGTATATGAGAAAGAAACAGAAGAGAGAGCAGAGTTATTTCAGCTAAGGCTATTCTAAACTAGCAACCAACAAGCTGGCCCTCAAACATGCAAAAGAGCCCAGCCAAATTCAAATCACCCTTACTGATCTATAGTTACCATAGATGTACAAATGAACTCAGCTCATGATGGAGAAGTCATAGATCTTGCCAAATATGGCTGCCATGGCTGATGCAAGGCAACACAAAATGGCCTAACCCACGACAGGCTTTCTTCCCGGAACCGGTGGTGGTTCGTGCCAAAAGCGCTAGCCTTAAATCTGCCCTCCACCCTAGCAACAACAGTGACCAATCCCAGCCCAATATGTAAATCTGCCCTCCACCCTAGCAACAACAGTGACCAATCCCAGCCCAATATGTAAATCTGCCCTCCACCCTAGCAACAACGGTGACCAATCCCAGCCCAACACGTGTCCCTGCATGCTCCCAGCCTATATAAGCCTGTGCGCTTTCTCAATAAAGTGGACACCTTCCACTCACCCCTGAGGGTTGTCTCCTGAGTCGTTTCTTCGTGACTGTGTGCTGTGTGCCTGACTCAGTACAGCTGCTTACCCCTAGCCATCAGCTAACCAACAAGCTCAGGCCAGAAGACCCAGCTAGCTGACCTGTAACCTTGTGAGTTATGATTAATGGTTATTGTTTTAAGTCAATGAGCTTTAGTTGTCAAGAAAGAACTGATACAATTATCAGGGCAGCAACAGTAAATAGTCCTGCGGAATCATTAGAGGGGCCCTCTATCTGTGCCTGGAGCAAGGTCATGGGCTAATTGGCATAGGCCTAGTTAGTTGAAGTAAACACTATAGTAATGAGAAAGAAATTATCCTGATTGGCTGGAACCAACAAGAGACTAAACCTGGAGCTGGGATGCTATACAATGGAGATGGGTAGAATGGGTATTAGGAAGATTCTATGAGTGAGTCAAAAGAAGTGAAAGTCATGAACTTGCCTCAAAGAGCTGTCAATCCAGTTGCAAGCGTATGACAACATATATGAAAAGAAATAATAGTATATGAAATTAGACTAATAAAATTGTATGATGGTGGTTCAGTGGTAGAATGCTCGCCTTCCATGTGGGAGACCCAGGTTTGATTTCCGGACCAAAAAATTATTGTATGATGTAGACTTTAAATAAAGTAGAAGTTCAAAATTAAAGACAATCAAAGAGAACTGGAGGAATCAAGGCAGGGTTCATCGGGCAGGTGGAAACAGTGATACTTCAAAAGATGGACAAGGTTAAAGATGGATAAAAAGAAGAAAAAGACTCTTGGTGAGCTTTTCAGAATAAACAATGACAATATTAAAATTCTATTAACACAGTTATATAAACACAGTTAATGATTTATTGTTGCTGTATTTGAGGATGATATGCATAGAAAAAAAGGTTTGTAGGATTACCAAGAATTTTACATTAATATTCACTGTATTAAAGTTACAAATTCAGAGGTACAGTTTTTCTTCTTCACAAAACATTTAAATTTATTTACAAACTTGTAATTCTATTTATAAATCTGGTAAATTTTAACTATGACTTTTACAGGGCATTTTAATAGCTTGGTTAATTAAATCCCCTTGAATTTAAATAGCATTTATGCATTTATTATATTTGATTTTCTTTTATATGCAATTCAATTATCTAACAAACAAAAGCTCTCGAAGAACACCAACAATTCTTATAAGCCTAATAAATTAGAGATATAAACACAGTAAGTCTTAAATGATCTCAAATATTACAATAATATTTGCAAAATCTAGTAGAATTATCTTATTTCTTTAACTCAAAATCACAAGCTTAAACCAATTTTTCAATTGTACATTTTAAATTAGACTCACAAAGCTTATCAGGTAGATCAGTGATTATCAAACCACTGGGGAGCATTTGGAGGTGTGAGCAGGTGTTTTGGTTGTCAGGATGTCTGGGGCTATTTCAGGCATTTTAGTGGGTGGCAACCAGGAATGCTAAACCTCCTACAATATATGGGAATTAAAAGCATGCCCATTGAGTGTGTTAGAAAATTTAGTAACTGGCTTTCATCCAGAAGTAGACTGACAGAGGATTCAAGTGAAAGTAACTTATTTGGAAGTGAAGAAAGTATTGCATAAGTAGGAAATAAAAAAGGAGAGTAAATAGAGCAATAAAGGGTGTTTTATCCAGACAACAACCCCAGAAGGACAACTAGAGTATAATTCAAATGAGGAAAATCTGAGAGCTAGTGTGTGACATAAGCCTCCCAGTTATCTGACCATTATGGGATGATATCTGGGGTATTAACATACCAAATTCTAACAGTCATTAACTGAGCCGTGCTTCAGGGGGTGTTATGTTCTCTAAACTTCAGGCAACTGCATAGAAGATTTAGCCAGCCAAAGAAAGCCCTTCGGGCAGAGAGAAAATGCATTTGCTTTATGCTTGTTTGTTTGTTTCTTTAGACTGCACCAGATTGAATAGAAATAAAATAAAGTCAAACTAGGGGATGTTTCGAATGACTCTTCAACTTCCCTTTGATTAGAAGCACAGCAATCCAAGGAAGACTTTTTTTTTTGGGGGGGGGGGGGCTTTTTTTTTTTTATTAACGGAAAGAAAGAAAAAGAAAAAAAAAGAAATTAACACAACATTTAGAAATCATACCGTTCTACATATGCACTCAGTAATTCCTAACATCATCACATAGATGCATGATCATCGTTTCTTAGTACATTTGCATCGGTTTAGAGGAACTAGCAACACAACAGAAAAAGATATAAAATGTTAATATAGAGAAAAGAAATAAAAGTAGTAATAATAGTAAAAAACAAAAAACAAAAAAAAACCTATAGCTCAGATGCAGCTTCATTCAGTGTTTTAACATGATTACTTTACAATTAGGTATTATTGTGCTGTCCATTTTTGAGTTTTTGTATCTAGTCCTGTTGCACAGTCTGTATCCCTTCCGCTCCAATTACCAATTATCTTACCCTGTTTCTAACTCCTGCTGGACTCTGTTACCAGTGACATATTTCAAGTTTATTCTCGAATGTCCGTTCACATCAGTGGGACCATACAGTTAATCCTGGCTTTCAGGCTTTGCAGAATCTGACCATCTAGAATTTCATCCTCATTTTCTTCCTGGAGGTAAGAAAAAAATAAAATAAAATGTTGCTCTCAACAAAAGAGCCCCAGAAAATTTAACATGGGGTGGGGAAAAGCAAGGTTGGCCTCAGACCCCAGCAGTAATTTCAGACCACTAGGACTGACCACCTTATAGGCACTGGTCAATGGTGACAGTTGGTACACTCCATGCTTTCCTACAGCCCTTGAGAAAGGCTCTGAGATTTGAATCCCATAGGAGAATATGTAAGAGGATAAATGGAACTGAGGTAAGAATTAAAAATATAAAGCAATGTTTCTTAAGGACTATGGGGGCCATCAATTCTTTAAAATTATGTGACAACTTTTGTGCATCTATATATGGGGAAAGAGTCCCTCACTTTCATTTGTTTCTCTAAGGAGACCACACCCTTCACAAAAGAGCAAGAAGTATTTATTTAAAACAGGGTAAAAAATAGCAGAGGAAGAAACAGGAAGAAGGGAGAGGAAAGTCACTTAGCAATGTTAAGTATTAATTATATTTTTTTCCCTAATAACAATTCTGCTATTATGATGAAGAACCAAGACTGAGAAATTAAGGAATCTCAATGGACACAGTGGGCCAATGGCACATACAGCTGCATTCCAACTCCAATGCTTTACACACTCCATTCTCATCATGCCTTGTTATTTCCAGAGGGTGCTGGAGTGAGGCCCTTAAACCGAATATTTTCCAAGGACTCTTAACAGGTAAGGGAAAGAAGGAACTGCATTTCACAAAAAGTGAATGGATTCAAAAGAAAGTTGATAAAGAACAGAACATTTTCATAGAGCCATTCCCAAGACCCCACAGACTTCAGTCTTTTGGCTTTGATGATTCCTGAGCCTGCACCTGGAATGATGAATATTGACATTAAGTCTCCTCATTGCAATGGAAAAAGAGAGTAAGGGTTATATCCATTTTCTAGACTATAAAATGTAACTCATTTAATAACCATTGTTCATTAAAATATCCAAACCTTATCAGCATATTGCAACTTTAAAATTTAAATTGAAGCTCATCTCAGTAGGGTAAGAAGTTTTAAAAGTTCCAAAATTTTATGCGTTAAGTTTGGAAACTTTACCTTTTTGCAATCTTACTTCTTCCTTCACTATTCCCTTAAAACTCTCCTGGAGGGTTGAGGGACTTCCACATTGCCAAATCTAATAATTCATGCTCTAAATAATTTAACTATTTTTCCTTCATAAAAAGATTATGTTTTCATTGTGGGCAATTTAGAAAATGCTGACAAATAAAATGAAAGACATACAAATAGTACAAAATCTAGACTCATAAAAATATTAACTGTGAACCAGTTAGCAGCTAGCTTGTTTTATAGCTAACTGATAGATACACATCTGTTAAATAGAGACAGTAAAGTTACAGCTTTCTTTCCAACCTAGGATGATACTAGATCTCATTGAGATAATGTGGAAAGAGCGTGAATTGCAGAAGTAAGGTTGCTTTCTATTAGAAAGAGCAGAGAACAAGTGATGGAAAGAAAGAATGGGTCTTGGAACTCAGAAAGAAAAAATTGACACTGGCTGAATAATGAGAGGTCACTTTTTAGATAGTTTTGGAAGCGACTAAAGGTTATTAAGAATTTGTTTATACTTTCTTTCACCCATGGGAACAGAGATAGGAAAGCCCTGATTCCAGTTCTCCAGATTATTTATGGAATAATGAGAAGCCTGTAGATGATAAAGGAGCAATTCCAAAGTAATATGATATGTGCCCTGATAAGGGTAAGCATGAGAGCTATGAGAGCAGAAAGCAGCTAAACTCAAGGCTGATTTTCTTTAGATGCTGACAGATAGCCAAGAACTGGAGGACAAGTAGAAGTTAGCCAGACTAAGGAACAGCATGAGGATCTTCTTGGCAGAGAAGATTTCTATCAGCAACCATAATAGTACTACAAAATGGGCAAGCCAGTTGGTTCATGCATACCCTAAAGGAGACAGGACATTTAGTAAAATTTTCTTGCCCAGTAACATTTTTGGGCATAAATGTTGGCTATACACATACAAACATACACTTACAAAGCAAAGGTATATATTATATGTGAATGTATCTAAGCAATTATTCTCAATAACATATATTGATTATATCAACAAATAATATCTAAACATAATTAGGGCAAAAAAAGAACAAAAGATTAGGAATTAGGAGATAGATTTCCGGATGGAGAGAAGGAAGGACTATTCAAAAGAAAAGGAAAAAGAGAAAAGAAGAGAAGAGAGAAATGATTGAGAGAGGGAGGGAGGAAGGGATGAAAAGAAAGAGGGAGGGCAGGTGGCTGGGCTTAGAGTGTTTAGAAAGACAGTGAATTCTCCGTCATTGGCAGTATCTCAGCCAAGGGGGTTGTTGAACAAAATTTAAACAGTATGATTGTGAACATATCTTCCTCTCCCAGCCTTCCATGTTCCATGACTTTGGATCAAATGCGAGACAGTATTTCCTGTGCTATCAAATCAAGTATATTTACTCTTTCTGCATGAGTCCATATGCGTAGAAAAGAAAAAAAAAACACTGAAATACACATACCAAGTTGTTAATTGTACCTATATCTGGATGGTGAAATTACAGGTGGTTTTCATTCTCAATGTTTTATTAGTGTATCTCCTGACCCATTTTTTACAATCATAAAATGCTATGTAACTATTTCAAAGCCCTCTCTTGCCTCCTAAGCAAGTGTTTAAGAGACTATAAGTATAGAGGTGTATATTAAGTCCTGGCATATTAAGAAACTGTGAATAGAATACTTTTTTCACAAAAATTACTATCCTTCATTTATTGTCTGTGATACAGCCTTTTTCACAATGTAGGCCCTTTAATGAACCTACTGATTCAATTTCTGCAAATAGGCTGTCTTTATTATGAAAAGTAGTCACATGTATTTTAGTAATTACTTCAAAGTAAAAAAAAAAAAGAAACCCTTTAACAAAGCAAACACAAAATATGAAAATCAGCACAAACAAAAGTAAAGGGCAAGTGACTAATTGGAAAAAATATCTGTCATCTGTCATATATACAAAACAAATAGGATTTGTATCCAGGTTATATTAAAACCTGATATAGGTTAATGTTTAAATCATAGAAAGTCGTTCCAAGAATATACACAGAAATATAAAAAGGCAATATTCATGTGACATGAAGCTTACTTACTAGTAATCACAGGAACGCAAACGAAAACAATGAAATATCACATTGTTGCCTATTAGATGGGCAACATTATAAACATTATCATGACATAAAGAATTATGTAATATAGACTGCAGTCTTTTGAGGCATTTTTGACAAGATCTGCTAAATTGTTTAAGTGTGCATGCCCTCCAACCCAGAAATGTCACCTGTTTGTGTTTTGCCTTTAGAATTAATTGCATATGTGTGCAAAGAGGATTTTCACCATAATTCTTTAAAAAATGGAAATAAGTATGTATACATCTCAACAAATTTAAAGTGCATCCATAAGAGAATGCTATGTCACAGTTTTAAAATATTGTTTCATAGCATTAAAAAGAATACACTCCCATATAATTCACAGTGAAGGGGCTGGAAGGGTACACATTAACATGATGATATATTTTCTGGGGCTGGAACAGAAATAGGGAAGGAAGAGGTAGCTTAAAACATGTTACTCATGTTGTCTATTTTATTTTATATAGAGACTATGTGAATGTACTATTTGTAAAGTTAATCAATGTTTTAAAGAGTCAGGAGGAAAAGAGACCATTTTATATCCCCTCATAAAATTTTGGATGAAGAAGAAAATAAAAACATCACTTATTTCATTTAAGGATGAAGAATCGGATGCCAAAATATTTTAAATTACTCAAAGGACAGATTTATTGTGCCTCCAGCTAGAAGTCGAATCTCCTGACTCGAATCCAATGTTCTTCCATGCCCCTCAGGTGCACTTCAAGAATTCTTTCATTTTAAGTGCAATATCAGTAATTTCTGTGATTTAGATGACGATGATCCGGAGGGTAGTAAGCCTTCACTAAGTGTAAGCAGATGTATGCCTCCCTCCCAGTCCACTAACCCACCATTATAGGAAACAGAATTGAATAGGAATTAATTATAACCACATTGCTTCCCTAGATTAATTGTAATGAGCTGGGAGTAATGCTTCTACATGTGCTGCATGACAATAGTCAATTGAAGAGTTTATGGTTTTCAGTATTTAGTATTAAAGACCTCATTTTGAGGTACGCAACTACATCCAATTAGAAATAAAATGGAGTGAATGCATTTGTTTAAACAGGAATTTACAAAACATTATGGTCTCAGACACAACAGACACTCACAAGATCACCTCAAGAATTGTAATGTAGTGATAAGAAACTTGCCAAAGTGATAGCGCTGGAAAGTTGAGAGCACAGATATGCACTACAGCTTCTGAATGGTTCAATTTCTAAAAGAGGAAAAAACCTGTTGGCTAATAATCAAAGTTGCAATATCTAATGGGGTTGACTTCTTTAACCCAGTAGCTTTCCAGTGAAGAGGTTTTCCGCTGTCTACCTTTACTAAAAGAGACCTGAATCTTTGATAATCAACATCAGGGTCAAGTACCAACCCAAGACTACTTAAGATGCTGATGGGGCATGGGGCTTGGGGAGGGAGGAAATGGCCTTATGTCCATTCCATTGTTCATTTATCAAAACTAAATTTATAATTAAAAGAAGATTATGGACTTTATATGAGTGTAGAAAATAACTCCAGAAAACTACAGATCAAAAATAATGATCATCATCAAAAACTTGAATATCATCTATAAAACTTTCTAAAGATTTTAACAAATGATGCACTAAAGACCAGAGATAGAGTTTGGCTCTGAATTGAGTTGCCCATCTGCAAGTTATTTTTAGGCGTCCCCAAGACAGAAGGGAAAACATAAAAACCTTTCCACAAGTCCCCATAAAAAGTGCTCTGTGGTTGAATCTTCACTCTGATTCCAAACCAAGCTTGAGTGCAGCTTTGTACAGCCTTTGGATAAGGCAAGGTTACAGGAAAATAAAACAAAGCAAGAGAAAAGGAAAGTTTTTTTTTTTTAATCTCTTATTGGAAAGAAAGAAATGAAATTATTTCAGCTAATTATTTGAAAGTTTTGTGGTTTTTTTTCTCCTCATTCATGCTCAAGGATAATTGTGCCCATTGCAGAAAGAGCCCAGGACAGGTATTTTAAAAGAAGCTTTGGAATCAACTTTTCCTCTTTTCCTGGCTTTTTGAAAGACAATAGAAAATTATTTTTCAGAAAGTTCGTGTACAAGAAAATTAGGAGTGAGAGATGTCCTTTGTCTCTTCAAATGTATTTTCCTCACACTCTAAAAATCTGTTATTAATGATATGACAATGAGATTGCAAAGCAAATGCCAACTTTTAAAAGTTCTTTTATTTGGAGAATGATGGATCACAAAATTATCCAACAGCAATGAGATTATCCTGGGGACCAGTATCACTGAGCCTGCCTTTTTTTTTCCCTGTACATTTTAAAAACTGCATTTCAGGTTGCAAGGATCCAAGAATTCAACATAGTACCACCTAAAAGACAAGACTTGTTGGCTAAAGAGATTAAGTATTTTCAGAGACATGCAGGCCAGGTTTAGGTATAATGTAGAGGTTTCAAGTTAATATGAGGAAACTGGGAGCCTGGGTCTTTTCTCTTCCTCCCTTTCCAGTCTGGCTTCCGTCACCACCACTCCCTTGAAACCATTCTTGGAAGGTCACCAGCAGCAACCATTTGCCAAATATCATGGACTGGACACTTCCCCAGTTGGTCTCACTCAGCCTCCCAGCAGCGTTCACCACAGTCGGCCACTGCCTCCTCTGCATATCCACACTCTGCTCATCTTGTCCCCCCAACCCACCCTCCACCTCCCATTTCTGGCTGCTCTTCTCAGTCTCTGAGCTGGGTCATCTGTCTCTTTCTCTCTAACCTCTGCATACAGGTATATGCCAGCATTAAGCCCTGCACCTGTTTTCTTCCTTGTCTTCGATCTTTTTATTTAAACACATCCAGTCTCATCATTTAATATCCTCCCTATCCTATATCCAATGTGGAACTCTGCCATGAGCTTCATTCTCTCATATCTCACTGTCTCCTTAATATCCCTACCAAAATATCTAAGAGTTCCCAAAAAGACTCTTTATTTTCTCTCCAAATTGTCCCTTTCCTTATTGTCCACTGCCTTACTTTGCCTAGCTGCTATGATAAATACCACATCATGTATTGGTGCAACAACAAAAATTATCTAACTCATGGTTTCAGAGACTACAAGCCCCAAATCATGCTTTCCCCCCAAAGTCTGTAGCATTCCCGTGCAAGCTCACTGCAATTCTTGGGGTTCTTTGGCTTACATGTCATGTGGTGATTTTTTTCTTCTTGTGATGTCCTCTGGTTTCCACTAAAATCTGGCTTCTCTCTGTGACATTCTCTAACTCACTGCACTCACTTTTCCTCTGCTTATAAAGGATTTCAGTAATATGGATTAAGGCTCACCTTGATTAAGCCACACCTTAACTAGAAATAGCATATTCAAAAGCTCTTATTTATAATTGGGTTCACATAAAGGAATGTGGTTTAAGATTAAGAAGATGTCTTTGTTGGGGTATGTAATTCAATCTACCTATTTACTTTGTTAAATAGCTCTATCATCTATCTAGTTGTTCAAAGACAATAAACCTATAACTTACCCTTAAACCTTCCTTTTTACCTGTCCCTCTCATTTAATCCATAACCAAGTAAGTCATTTTTGTCTCCAAGAACATATCTCAAATGTCTTCTTTTCTTTTCCATCTGCATGGCTACTAACTTGCCCTATGTCCCTCTTCCCTTTTACCTGGAATTTAACATGTCAATATAAATTTTCTTTTGTTGATACTGTATTTCTTTCTGTGGCTTTGCATTGAGGCAAAAAAAAAAACAACTTATTGACATGATCTATAAGCTCCAACCTTATTTTCCTTCTCCAATGTATGTACTTTGTACCAGCCATGCTGACATCCTTCCTATACCTAAATAAATTCAAGCTCTTTTCTTCCTTGGAATTTTGCATGTGCTATCCTTTTTACCTGGAGCCCTCTTTTTCTCTCTTTTCCCTACTCATCTTCACAATACGGGCTCTTTCTTATCTTCAGGATTTAGTTTTCCCCATCACTGCCCATAGTATCTCTTTATCATATCATAGAGCTTGTTTCTTCTGGAGCACTTATCACTGAAATTGCCTTGATCCTTTCTTTGTGTTCTTGTTTATTTTCTGTCCAGCTCAACTCGAATGTTCAGGCATCTCATTGAGAACAAGCACCTTGCTGTTTTTGTTCACTGCTGCACTGCTGTATAGTCAATGCCTGGATTATAAATGGATTCATTAAGGTAGTTTTTGTTGAATGGATAAATGAATGAATATATAAATAATGAATGAATGCCAGGAGCAGAAAGGAAATAAGTGAAATATAATCTGCACAATGAAACCCACAATCCAGTGCTTGAAATAGATGTTAACTATTATAATGCATTGGTAATAGTGGCAGAAAAGAACAAGGTGAGATGGCAACACAAACAAGCTGTAATTGATCACTTGGCAGGAAATGACTAACAGAGAAGGTTCCTAAACTATTGTTTCCATATCTGGTAATGGCATCAGGATTTGCCTCTTTACCATTGTTTTCTTCCCACAGTTGTGCTATTTTCACACTAACCTCCAATCGGAGATTGTAAAAGGCCCTTTAAAACCCCATTCCCTGAGATTCATTTCCACAGAAACCAGCAGTTTGATTGAGAAAACACAGCAACCATGCAGTCATGTTAGAGAAATAGAGCGTTGCAGCAAGCTCTAGAATTTTGGCGGAAGCAGCAACATCCATGAAAATTAATTGATAACATTCAAGGCATTCCTTGATGTGCTGGGAAAGAGCTTGGAAGTAAATGTTCTGTGGTAAAAAGCAAACATTCCTGCAAACACCAGGTACTATTCAGAATTGCACCATTACCTATTATCACTGCCTAGTAAATCCCTACCAGTCCTTTATTGAAGAATTAAAATGTCTTCTCCTCTCTGAAGTCTCTGAACAATCACGTCCCATCCTAGAGAGTTCTATCCTGGCACTCACTACAATGGATAGTGTTGTTTTGTTAACACATCTATCTCAAAAGGGCCAAGTTTCTGTTAGAGGGCAAGGACCATATCCTCATCAAGTTTGAATCCCAGAATTTATCACTGTCCTAACACAGATTAAATTCTCAAAAGATAAAGTTACAATGATAGGATGTATGAGTGAATGAATGGAAAAAGAACTCCTAGATGAGATTATTATTTGGGGTTTCAATTCAATTTTTATTTCCATATAGTTATTTCACTTGATTGTAATAATCCACTAGAATTAGTAGTTTGTAAGGGAGAATGTTAGCATCCAGAGTCCAAAGAACCAGAATAATGAGGCTAAAATTTGTGATATCCAACCAAACAACCCATTAATTTAGACTTTAGATTAAAAACATGTTACTATATCCCGATCCTTTGAGTAATTTGAATTTTATATATTGTATAATTAGATGCATTTGATAATCAGGAAAAACCTTGAAAGGTCTGAACATTAGGAAAACAGCTCTTATCTGTCACAGTGTTTTTATTTGTCCTGGCCATGAAAAAACATTTGATTCAGAGCCACTGAAATTGGGATAGGGTTCATGTACTCTGGACACTTAACTTGAAGCCCTCTATAGCTATTATCCCATTGCCTTGAGGTTTTCCTCTTGGGAAACTCTGATATTTGAAAGAGATGAAAAGTATGCCCAATTTCATTGTATTTCTTCATAAATTATCACATAACATTCATAAACTCTTTTGAATTCTGCGGAATTACATTGGTTAGAAAAAAGGAGAAAATATGAAAAAATGTATAAATATCACTGCCCTCAAAATATGCATTGTAAAAAAATAAGTCAACCAAAAGACACACCTGGTCAAAAAATAGAATTTTTGAAACTTTATTTCAAAATACCTAAGGACAAATTCTTTATTTAGATTAAGAATAACTTAAACATGCTCACATTCCATCTCAGGAAAAAGTATTTACAAGGAATCTGATGTGGGCAAAATATGGATATAAAGCAGATATATCTACATTGATTACCCATAAATCTACCTATACTCTTTTAATCAATGTTAAAGCTATACCCATGTTTTCTGAACAATCCCCTACCCCTTTGCAGTCCTCATTCCAAACACTGTGCTTTACTTCCTCTTTTTGTCCCTAGCTTTTAAAATTTCTCATACACTATGTAAGTGACTTATTATATTTTTTCTTATTGTATGATTTGTTTAAGAATGTATGGTTCACAAGGATAAGGATGCTATGTTCACTAATATATACAAGCCCCTAGAATAATAACTGGCACATAGCACACAATGAATTAATATTCACTGCCTTAACAAAGTAATTGAGGTAGGGAGAACCTTGCCTCACTTTCAAATTATTCTGGTTACCCAAGCTATATGTATTTCAAATAAGGATGTCCCCTTTTACTTCATTGGACCCTATGTGTTTCACTTTTCTGTCTGAATCTTTCTATTGGCTTCATTCATTTTGTTCAAATCAACCTAATACTCTGTGATGGTTAGGTTCTGGAGTCAACTTGGCCAAATAATTATACCCAGTTGTCTGGTTGGCAGGGAGTGGTCTGACCACTGCTGCCAGGGTATTTGGTGGCTGGGTGATAAATTGGAAGGCAGGTGTAATTAAATCATAGGTCAGTTGATCACATCCGTGACCGATTACATCTGTGATCAACCAAGACACATCTCCCACAATGGGACAGTCCAATCAGTTGAAGGCTTTTAAGGAAGAAAGAGACTCTTTCAGTGCTTCTTCAGCCAGTGAGCCTCTCCTTTGGAGTTCATCCAGATGCTTCATCGGAACCAGGAGCCTGGTAGACTTCCCATTTCCACAGTTGCATGAGACACCTTTATAAATCTCATATGTATAGATCTCTTCTACTGGTTTTGTTTCTTTAGAGACCCCTGACTAACACTACCCTAATGATAAGGTTTTCCTCAGAATACTGGAAAAGCACCATATGATCAGATAGAATCAGAGCCCAATAAAAACAAATTTTAAAAGTCTTTGAAAGTCAGGGAACGGGCATGGGCAGCAGTGGTAGAATTCCAAAAAAAAGTCTGTGAAAGTCTTCTCTGCGATTGTCTTACTGTCACCTTTCAGCAATGGTAATGCTAGCTGTATCACCATTCTCACCACACCCTATTACAAGGCTCTGCCTGTCTTTCCATTTCAGTGTACCCCCCCCCAAGACAATTCAGACTTTTATGCACTGCAGTCTTAAATTATGATACTTCACTTGGCTAAGGATATTCATAATGGAGTTTTAGGATTACTCATAGGACTTTCAAAAAGTTAATGTTTTACATGTTCAAAGTAATGAAGCCATTAGCAGAATGGATATTTCTTCAGTCAGAGACCCCAGCGCATTTCCTCAGAGCTCATGGATAAAATATGGATGGCATTTGGAAGGGGAAAATCTGGCATTAAGTCTTGCTTCCATCACTCCCCACGTTTTGACTTAGGTACGTTGCTCTTCATGTAATATCAAAGTCATGTCCACTCTCAAATTGTTGATATTATGCTTGTGAGAGAGTTGCCTAAAGTATAAGCTGATTTTCATTAGTTTCCCAAATTTTTTTCTGGATTATATTATTATTCCTTAAGATGTTGAAAATATTCAATAAAAATGGGGCTAAGCAAACCAAAATGAATTTATGAACTTTAATATGCTCATGTGCATTGTGTATCTCCAAGAGGAAAATGTAGTACATTTTACTTCCCAATTTTTTTTCTTAACTCTTAAACACTTCAAGTTTCACCAGTTCTACTGTCCTACAGAAAATATTAAATGCTGGACTATAGAAATCTCTTTCTTTTTATACTATATAAGTAACTAATGCATTATTCACCTTACTTAAAAAATTTCTATATGGAAAATTGGAGATAACTTATTACATATTATATGCTTTATTTAGTAAAATATAACTGAATTTTGAAAAAATGAGTATTAGCATTGCATAAAAAATATATGTATTTTACAATTTCCTTCACATTAGCAACAAAAAGAATAAAATACTTTGAAATAAATTTAACAATAGAAGTACAAGGCTTTCACAGTCAAAATTACAAAATATCGATGGGGGAAATTTTTAAAAATTCTAAATAGAGACACATTCCACATTCATGGATTGGAAGATTCAGTATCTTTAAGATATCAATCATTCTCAATTTATCTATATATTCAACACAAATTCTACCAATATTGCAGCAGGAATCTTTGCAGAAATTTAAAGGATGAGCCTAAGATTTATATGGAATTGCAAGAAACCTAGAGTAGCCAAACACTTTGAAAAAAAAAACATAAAAAAGTTGGGGACTTTAACTTTTAAATTTCAAATCTTACTGTAAAGCTATAGTTATTAAGACAGTATTGTTATTAGCATAAACATATACATATAGACAAATGGGATAGACTTGAGGGTCCAGAAAGTAAGTCCTTACATTTATGGTTAATCAAGTTTCAACAAAGTTGCCAGGCATTTAATTGGGCAAAGAGAAAGATTTTGTAAGCAGATTATGCTGGGAGAATTGTTCATACATAATAGGATAAATTTAGACTCTTACCTCGCACAACATATAAAAATGGGTTGACTATAGACTTAAACATAAGAACTGAAAGAATAAAAATTGTAGAAATATCATCGGAGAAAATCTTAAAGAACTTGAGTCAGAAAAAGATTTTTTAACACATGTGCTGGCTTGAAAGGATATATATACCCTAGAAAAGCAATGTTTTAATCCTAATCCAATTTTGTAACAGCAGCTGTTTCATCTAATACCCATTCAGTATTGTACATTCAAAACTGTAATTAGATCATCTCCCCAAAGATGTGATTTAATCAAGAGTGGTTGTTTAGCTGGATTAGGTAGAGGCATGTCTCCACCCATTTGGGTGGGTCTTGATTAGTTTCTGAAGTCCTATAAAAAGGAAACATTTTGTAGAATAAGAGATTCAGAGAGAGCAGAGAATGCTGCAGTACCACTAAGCAGAGAGTCCATGAGCCAGCGACATTTAGAGATGAAGAAAGAAAGCACCTCACGGAGAGTTTCATGAAACTGGAATCCAGGAGAGAAAGCTAACAGATGATGCCATGTTTGCCATGTGTCCTTCCAGATGAAAGAGAAGCCCTAACTGTGTTCATCATGTGCCTTCTCACTTGATAGAGAAACCCTGAACTTCATCGGCCTTCTTGAACCAAGGCATCTTTCCCTGGATGGATACCTTTGATTGGACATTTCTATAGACTTGTTTTAATTGGGACATTTTCTTGGCCTTAGAACTATAAACTAGCAACTTATTAAATTCCCCTTTTTAAAAGCCATTCTGTTTCTGGTATATTGCATTCCAGCAGCTAGCAAACTAGAATACCACACAAAACCACAATTCATATGGTATGGAGAATAAAGGCTCCCTAATGATATCAAAGTCCTACTCGTTAGAACCTGTGAATATATTAGGATATATGTAAACAGAGAAATAAAATATTAGACAGAATGAGGATTGCTGATCACCTGACATTAAAAATAGAGATATTATCCTGGATTCTCTTGGGGAAATAAAAGTAAAGACAGTAGTCTTTAAATTAGAAAAGGGAGGAAGATGGAAGAATAGAGTCAAGTCAGGGTAATGTTTTATGAGAAGAATTTGACCCTCTGTTCTTGACATTGAAGACTGAGGAAGAGGACCATTAGCAAACGGTAACCTCTAGAAGCTGTAAAGGACAGGGAAACATATTGCCACTAAAGCCTCTAAGAAGGAATAACCTTGCCAATACCTTGATTTTTGACCAATGTACCATCTCAGACCTCTGAACTATGGAACTGTAAGCAAATAAATTTGTTCTGCTTTAAGCCACTGAATTTGTGTAATTTTTTTTTACAGCATCAACATAAAATGGATACAGGAGAAAATCTTCAAGTCCTTGCATAAGGCAAAGATTTCTTAGATATGTCATGGAAAGTGGAGTCCATAAAAGAAAAACTTTGATACATTGGATCTCATCAAAATTCAAAACTTCTATGCTTCCAAAAACACAATTAAGAAAATGAAAAAAATAAGCAAGGGACTGAAGGTTGTTTACAAAACATCTAACTGATAAAGAACTTGAATCCTGAATATGCAAACAATGTTCATATCTAAATAATAAGAAAACCAACAACCCAATAAAAATGGGCAAGAGTTGAATAGACATTTCTCTAAATAAGATGTACAAATGGATAATACATGTGTGGAAAGATCCATCACTAGTCAATAGTGAAATGCAAGTTAATATCAAAAGGAGATGCTATTTCACACCCACTAGAATGGCTATAATAAAATAGACTGAATACAATGTGTTGATAAACGGTCACCTTTGAATGATGCCAGTGGCATTGTAAAATAGTATAACCACTTTAAAAGACAGTTTCTTAAAATATTAAATATGAATGTGTCACATCATCCAGCAATTCTACTCTTACGTCCAAGAGAATTCACACACAAATATCTTTTGGAGTTTTATTTGTGATTGTCAAAAATTAAAGTCTAAATGACCCAAAACTGATGAATAGATAGATAATTGTGGTATAGCCATGGAATGGAAAAATATCCAACATTAAAAATAATGAAATACTAATAGATGCTATAACAGGGATGAACTTCAAAAATTTGATGCTGAGTGAAAGAACCCAGAGAAAAAAGATTGCATATTGCATGATTCCTTTTATGTGAAATATTCCAAAAAGGCATACCTATTTTGGCAAATAGTAGATCAGTGGTTGTCTGAAGCAGCATTGAGTAAGGGATAAGAGTTTAATAATTATGGACATAGGGGATCTTATTTGGATCATGGGAATGTTCTAAAATTGATTATTATGATTGATGCACAATTTGGTAAATTCACTTTAAAAATCATTGAATTATATGCTTGGACTGGATGAATTAATTGATACATAAAATATACCTCAATAAAGCTACATATAAAATGTATTCATTATGCATTAAAGGTGTGATTCTAAAAATTTACTGATTCTGGTCTGTGGTTTTTTTCCCCATCCTTCATTTAACATATTTCCAAAGAATAGCCTAAGTTCAATGGGAACAGCATTTGATATTGCAAAATCTGCCTGAAAGAGATGTTTTCAGAAATACTTCTGTTTGGAAACTGAGATAGAACTGTGAAGTTATTCTTTTTTAATTCCATTTATATAATTCACCAACTCACATTGACAATTCCCAACATATGCCTTTTTACTGACTCTCAAATGGATTTTTATGTTGAAGCGTCTATTTTAAAATAAGTAGAGCTAAATATTAAATGACACAAAGAGTTTATTATCTGTGAGTAGGAAAATAAAATAAGCAATAAATTTGAAGCTCCATCACCATGTCTAACTTGCCATTCACTGTGAGGTACTTTATCAGCAGCAAGGAATTAAAAAAATTGATGCACTTTTAAAATATAAATTTGGTAAAGTAATTTTTGAAAATGCTTCATTTAACTTTTATTGGATTATCACTAGTCACTTCAATATATTTTTTGAATAAAGCCCCAGCACTTAGAATTTACAATAAAATTGTAGACATATAATTCACTAACATTTCATGCAGTGAGCCGTTAAACTAAGGACATGTTTGCAAAATCAAAACCTGAGTGTATTTGTATTATTATTTTCAAAGAAAGTACTTTTGGCACACATCCCAGACTCCACATTCAGAATAGAAATTAAAGCAATTAAAGTCTCATTGAGAATTACTGATAATAATATAACATAAACAGTGGGGCTCATATTCTGCTGTCTAGATAAGCTACCTTTACAGAACAGACTACACAAAGTGGATATTCCATATCTTTTATTTTTCTATTACTATTAGCAACATTTTACAGGGAGAGAAGAGAAGTGAAAGAAGCAAAAACTCGAACAAATGGACCAAGATAGCAGCATAGTGAAGTGTGGAATTTAGTTTGTCCTCCTTAGTAACTAGTAGATAGTCAGGAATGACATAGAAAGATTGCTGTGGGAACATCAGTGACTGAACACATAGCACACACCAGTCTGGACTAAGTGGAAAGTCTGAGATCCCACACAGATCTGTAAGTCTCCAAACCACAGAAGCTGGCACCCCTCCACCATGGGCATGGCAAACTGGTTCCCTGAGGGGAAAGGAAATAGACTTTACTAGTAGCAAGGGCTTAGCTCAATCTAGCTCTAATTGCATAATTAACAAGATTCAGACTGAAAACAGACCCCCAGCACAGATTAAACCTAGAATAAGCACCAAAGGAACTAAGAGTTTTTGCCCCAGTAGATAAGGGGCTGAGCTGATGGAAAATAAAAAAACAGAGGTTTTTTGAGTTGGAAAGCACAAAATACTGAAAAAGTGCTGGACCCCAAGAAAAGGGGGCACATAGAGCTGAGGCAAACATAAAGCCATGTATCAATTCAATATCTTGGCTGACAAACCAGAGGAGTGAAGGGGTCCACTCTGAAAAGGATTTTTAGCTTAATTTTTTACTTCTTCTAACTTCTCATTAACTAGAACGACAAGCACTCAGGCTCCAGCACTGCCCCAGGCAAGGGTGGAGCCAAAGCATGTCTGAGAGACAAAGTAATTAGTCAGGTGAAAGGGGTTAATTCTCTGAAAGGCATATCTTCTTCAAGAAAAAGGGGTGGGGCCCAACTCAAGAGAATTCCTCCTTAAAGAAATTCAGGCACCAGGGACCAGAAAACAGAATCAATCAAAGCCCTCATGTGATTGCTGCCTTGGTCTCAATCATGACCCTAACATGGAGAATCTGCTGAAATTAAAGTCATTACATCACTTTAAGCTGGTGGGAAGCTGTGAGAAGGGCCACATGTTGAGCAGGATAGAAAAGCACAGACTCTAAAGACTTCATAGGAAAGTCTCACAACCTGCTTGGTCTCATCTTCACAGAAAACTGATCTGGTTATTATATTCTCCTGAGAAGGAGGCCTGTCTGATCTGGGAAAGTCTGACTGGGGTCAATGATACCTAAGGAGACCCTCCTCAAAATAAGGCTCTGTACAGGCAGGAAAAGAAACAGAAAAACAAGAAATGAAAAATTCTGATCAGTTAAACAGAACCTGTGCTAGAGGTCTAGAATAAGTTGAATTGAGTGTCAAAGAACAAATAGAAAACACCACCATTCAGCAAGAAAACCCTAGGTAAAAGAGTGAAAACAACCTCCAGAATAAACTACTTAAGGAAATCAAATGCTTAGACACCAGCAGAAAATAATGAGTCATACTAGGAAAATCAAAGACACTGCCAAGTCAAAGGAACAAACCAACACTTTAAATGAGATTCAGGACTTGAAACAGCTAATTCAAGAGGCTCAAACATATATGCAAAGTATCATCAAAAATTAAATCAATGATTTAAGGGAGGATATACACTGGGAAAACCTAAAAAAGAACTCAAAAGTTTGGATAAACAAATCACAGAAATTATGGGAATGGAAGGCACAATAGAAGAGATGAAAAAACAAACAAACAAACAAAAACAGCGGAAAACTTCAACAATAGATTTGAAGAGGCAGAAGAAAGAAATAGTGAACTAGAGGACTAGATATCTGATATCTGACACACAAAGAAAATATAGGGAAAAGAGTTGAAAAATATGAGCAGGGTCTCAGAGAACTGAATGACAACATGAAGCACATGGATATTTGTGGTGTGGGTGTCCCAGAAGGAAAAGAGAATGGAAAAGGAGCAGAATGAATAATGGAGGAAATAATTCCTGAAAATTTCCCATCTCTTATAAAAAACATAAAATTACAGATCCAAGAAGTATAGCATACCCCAAACAGAATAGATCCAAATAGAGATACTCCAGGACACTTACAAATTAACTTGTCAAAGAAAAAGAGAGAATTTTGAAATCAGCAAAAGAAAAGCAATCCATACACACAAGGGGAGCTCGATAAGACTGTGTAGACTTCTCAGCAGAGACCATGGAGATGAGAAGGCAGTGGCATGATATATTTAAGATTCTAAAAGAAAAACTGCCAACCAAGAATTCTACACCCAACAAAAATGTACTTCAAAAATGATGGGGAGGCCCTCCTCTCCCCTCTTTGTCCGCCGGCCTGGCGCACGGCGCCCACGCCCCGCAGCAGCCGGCCTGCCCGCCCTCCTCTCCCCTCTTTGTCCGCTGGCCCGGCATGCAGCGCCCATGCCCCACAGCAGCCAGCCCGCCCGCCCTCCTCTCCCCTCTTTGTCCGCCGGACCGGCGGCTCTCCAACCACCACCGTGCCCTCTTCCGCTTTCACCAGCTCCTTCGCCACTGGCCTCGACAGCCTTGCCACCCTCACCTTTCCTCCCCCAGAACAGCTACTGGGGGAGTGGAGACAATACAGAGCAGCTCCCAGAGCCACGACGGAGATCAAAGGGACGGCGTACCCCATCCTGGAATGGCTGACTGTCTGGGAGAACCATCTCCGGTGAGATCACCGAGGGGCGTGGGCTTTCCCGGGTGGGACGGCAAGTGACCGGAGTCCCTCCCTTCCTCCTTCCCAGGCCAGCTGGCAGAATTGGGCAGGCGGTCCCCTTGGGCCGCGGCAGCTGGTGCCCCCACCATGCGAGCCCCCCCAGACGAACTGAGAGAGTTGGGTCGGAAATCCCCAGACTGCGGAGAACGGTGACCGGGGGGTCCCTACCAAACACGTGACTCCCCTGTCTGGCTGGAACAGTGCACTCTCCCGGGCTGCAACAGCTGGTGCCCTCCCGCCACGCTTGGCGCCCCGGGCCGACTAGGAAATTCGGTTGGGCGCTCTGCCGTGCTGCGGCAGCTGGCGACCCTTCCCGCGTTCAGACCCCTGGGCCGGCTGGCACTCTTCCAAGACGCTTCGGCTGCCGAAGCTCCCCTACGGCGAGAGTTTTCCAGAGTTAAAGGACCCACAGCAACTTTCACGGTGGAACCCGTAGACAAACGTGTGCCATGAGCGCCACCTATTGGGCAGGATAAGAAAAACAGAACCCAGAGATTTCACAGAAAAATCTTTCAACCTGTGGGGTCCAACACCCAGGGAAATCTGACTAAATGCCCAGACGCCAGCAGAAGATAACGGATCACGCTAAGAAAATTGAAAATATGCCCCAGTCAAAGGGACAAACCAATAGTTCAAATGAGATACAGGAGCTGAAACAACTAATGCTGAATATACGAACAGAAATGGAAAACCTCTTCAAAAACCAAATCAATAAATTGAGGGAGGACATGAAGAAGACATGGGCTGATCAAAAAGAAGAAATAGAAAAACTGAAAAAACAAATCACAGAGCTTATGGAAGTGAAGGATAAAGTAGAAAAGATGGAAAAAACAATGGATACCTACAATGATAGATTTAAAGAGACAGAAGATAGAATTAGTGATTTGGAGTATGGAACATCTGAATTCCAAAAAGAAACAGAAACTATCAGGAAAGGAATGGAAAAATTTGAACAGCGTATCAGGGAACTCAAGGACAATGTGAACCGTACAAATATACGTGTTGTGGTGTTCCAGAAGGAGAAAAAAAGGGAAAAGGAGGAGAAAAACTAATGGAAGAAATTATCACTGAAAATTTCCCAACTCTTATGAAAGACCTAAAATTAAAGATCCAAGAAGTGCAGCGCACCCCAAAGAGATTAGACCCAAATAGGGATTCCCCAAGACACTTGCTAGTTAGAATGTCAGAGGTCAAAGAAAAAGAGAGGATCTTGAAAGCAGCGAGAGAGAAGCAATCCATCACATACAAGGGAAACCCAATAAGACTATGTGTAGATTTCTCAGCAGAAACCATGGAAGCTAGAAGAGAGTGGGATGATATATTTAAGTTACTAAAAGAGAAAAACTGCCAGCCAAGACTCCTATATCCAACAAAATTGTCCTTCAAAAATGAGGGAGAAATTAAAACATTCTAAGACAAAAAGTCACTGAGAGAATTTGTGACCAAGAGACCAGCTCTGCAAGCAATACTAAAGGGAGCACTAGAGTCAGATACAAAAAGACAGAAGAGAGAGGCATGGAGAAGAGTGTAGAAAGAAGGAAAGTCAGATATGATATATATAATACAAAAGGCAAAATGGTAGAGGAAAATATTATCCAAACAGTAATAACTCTAAATGTTAATGGACTGAATTCCCCAATCAAAAGACATAGACTGGCAGAATGGATTAAAAAACAGGATCCTTCTATATGCTGTCTACAGGAAACACATCTTAGACTCAAAGATAAATATAGGTTGAAAGTGAAAGGTTGGGAAAAGATATTTCATGCAAATAACAACCAGAAAAGAGTAGGAGTGGCTATACTAATATCCAACAAATTAGACTTCAAATGTAAAACAGTTAAAAGAGACAAAGAAGGACACTATATACTAATAAAAGAAACAATTAAACAAGAAGACAAAACAATCATAAATATTTATGCACCAAACCAGAATGCCCCAAAATATGTGAGGAATACACTGCAAACACTGAAAAGGGAAATGGACACATATACCATAATAGCTGGAGACTTCAATTCCCCACTCTCATCAATGGACAGAACATCTAGACAGAGGATCAATAAAGAAATAGAGAATCTGAATATTACTATAAATGAGCTAGACTTAAAAGACATTTATAGAACATTACATCCCACAACAGCAGGATACACCTTTTTTTCAATGGCTCATGGATCATTCTCAAAGATAGACCATATGCTGGGTCACAAAGCAAGTCTTAACAAATGTAAAAAGATTGAAATCATACACAACACTTTCTCTGATCATAAAGGAATGAAGTTGGAAATCAATAATAGGCGGAGTGCCAGAAAATTCACAAATACAGGGAGGCTCAACAACACACTCTTAAACAACGAGTGGGTCAAAGAAGAAATTGCAAGAGAAATTAGTAAATACCTAGAGGCGAATGAAAATGAAAACACAACATATCAAAACTTATGGGACGCAGCAAAGGCAGTGCTAAGAGGGAAATTTATTGCCCTAAATGCCTTTATCAGAAAAGAAGAAAAGGCAAAAATGCAGGAATTAACTGTCCACTTGGAAGAACTGGAGAAAGTACAGCAAACTAATCCCAAAGCAAGCAAAAGGAAAGAAATAACAAAGATTAGAGCAGAAATAAATGAAATTGAAAACATGAAAACAATAGAGAAAATCAATAAGACCAGAAGTTGGTTCTATGAGAAAATCAATAAGATTGATGGGCCCTTAGCAAGATTGACAAAAAGAAGAAGAGAGAGGATGCAAATAAATAAGATCAGAAATGGAAGAGGAGAGATAACTACTGACCTCACAGAAATAAAGGAGGTAATAACAGGATACTATGAACAACTTTACGCTAATAAATACAACTTAGATGAAATGGACGGGTTCCTGGAAAGACATGAACAACCAACTTTGACTCAAGAAGAAATAGATGACCT
This sequence comes from Tamandua tetradactyla, assembly GCF_023851605.1. Taxonomy (NCBI): domain Eukaryota; kingdom Metazoa; phylum Chordata; class Mammalia; order Pilosa; family Myrmecophagidae; genus Tamandua; species Tamandua tetradactyla. The sequence goes on from NC_135345.1 coordinate 19,744,741, forward strand.
CAACAAACCAATCACAAGTAAAGAGATTGAATTAGTCATTCAAAAGCTCCCTAAAAAGAAAAGTCCAGGACCAGACGGGTTCACATGTGAATTCTATCAAACATTCCAGAAAGAATCAGTACCAACTCTCCTAAAACTCTTCAAAATAATCAAAGTGGAGGGAAAGCTACCTAATTCATTCTATGAAGCCAACATCACCCTCATACCAAAACCAGGCAAAAATACAAAAAAAGAAAACTATAGACCAATCTCTCTAATGAATATAGATGCAAAAATTCTCAATAAAATTCTAGCAAATAGCATCCAACAACACATTAAAAGAATTATGCATCATGACCAAGTAGGATTCATCCCAGGTATGCAAGGATGGTTCAACATAAGAAAATCAATTAATATAATACACCAAATCAACAAATCAAAGCAGAAAAATCACATGATCATCTCAATTGATGCAGAGAAGGCATTTGACAAGATTCAACATCCTTTCCTGTTGAAAACACTACAAAAGATAGGAATACAAGGGAACTTCCTTAAAATGATAGAGGGAATATATGAAAAACCCATAGCTAATATCATCCTCAATGGGGAAAAATTGAAAACTTTCCCCCCTAAGATCAGGAACAAGACAAGGATGTCCACTATCACCACTATTATTCAACATTGTGTTGGAAGTTCTAGCCAAAGCAATTAGACAAGAAAAAGAAATACAAGGCATCAAAATTGGAAAGGAAGATGTAAAACTATCACTGTTTGCAGACGATATGATACTATACGTAGAAAACCCAGAAAAATCCACAACAAAATTACTAGAGCTAATAAATGAGTACAGCAAAGTAGCAGGCTACAAGATGAACATTCAAAAATCTGTAGCTTTTCTATACACTAGTAATGAACAAGTTGAGGGGGAAATCAAGAAACGAATCCCATTTACAATCGCAACTAAAAGAATAAAATACCTAGGAATAAATTTAACTAAAGAGACAAAAAACCTATATAAAGAAAATTACAAAAAAACTGCTAAAAGAAATCACAGAAGACCTAAATAGATGGAAGGGCATACCATGTTCATGGATTGGAATACTAAATATAATTAAGATGTCAATCCTACCTAAACTGATCTACAGATTCAATGCAATACCAATCAAAATCCCAACAACTTATTTTTCAGAATTAGAAAAACCAATAAGCAAATTTATCTGGAAGGGCAGGTTGCCCCGAATTGCTAAAAACATCTTGAGGAAAAAAAACGAAGCTGGAGGTCTCGCGATGCCAGACTTTAAGGCATATTATGAAGCCACAGTGGTCAAAACAGCATGGTATTGGCATAAAGATAGATATATCGACCAATGGAATCGAATAGAGTGCTCAGATATAGACCCTCTCATCTATGGACATTTGATCTTTGATAAGGCAGTCAAGCCAACTCACCTGGGACAGAAAAGTCTCTTCAATAAATGGTGCCTAGAGAACTGGATATCCATATGTAAAAGAATGAAAGAAGACCCGCATCTCACACCTTATACAAAAGTTAACTCAAAATGGATCAAAGATCTAAACATTAGGTCTAAGACCATAAAACAGTTAGAGGAAAATGTAGGGAGATATCTTATGAATCTTACAATTGGAGGCAGTTTTATGGACCTTAAACCTAAAGCAAGAGCACTGAAGAAAGAAATAAATAAATGGGAGCTCCTCAAAATTAAACACTTTTGTGTATCAAAGAACTTTGTCAGGAAAGTAGAAAGACAGCCTACACAATGGGAGACAATATTTGGAAATGACATATCAGATAAAGGTCTAGTATCCAGAATTTATAAAGAGATTGTTCAACTCAACAACAAAAAGACAGCCAACCCAATTACAAAATGAGAAAAAGACTTGAACAAACACCTACCAGAAGAGGAAATACGAATGGCCAAGAGGCACATGAAGAGATGCTCAATGTCCCTGGCCATTAGAGAAATGCAAATCAAAACCACAATGAGATATCATCTCACACCCACTAGAATGGCCATTATCAACAAAACAGAAAATGACAAGTGCTGGAGAGGATGCAGAGAAAGAGGCACACTTATCCACTGTTGGTGGGAATGTCAAATGGTGCAACCACTGTGGAAGGCAGTTTGGCGGTTCCTCAAAAAGCTGAATATAGAATTGCCATATGACCCAGCAATACCATTGCTAGGTAGATACTCAAAGGACTTAAGGGCAAAGACACAAACGGACATTTGCACACCAGTGTTTATAGCAGCGTTATTTACAATTGCAAGGAGATGGAAACAGCCAAAATGTCCATCAACAGAAGAATGGCTAAACAAACTGTGGTATATACATACTATGGAATATTATGCAGCTTTAAGACAAGATAAACTTATGAAGCATGTAGTAACATGGATGGACCTAGAGAATATTATGCTGAGTGAGTCCAGCCAAAAACTAAAAGACAAATACTGTATGGTCCCACTGATGTCAACGGACATTTGAGAATAAACTTGAAATATGTCATTGGTAACAGAGTCCAGCAGTAGTTAGAAACAGGGTAAGATAATGGGTAATTGAAGCTGAAGGGATACAGACTGTGCAACAGGACTAGATACGAAAACTCAAAAATGGACAGCACAATAATACCTAATTGTAAAGTAATCATGTTAAAACACTGAATGAAGCTGCATCTGAGCTATAGGGTTTTTTTTTATTATTATTATTACTATTTTTATTTCTTTTCTCTATATTAACATTTTATATCTTTTTCTGTTGTGGTGCTAGTTCCTCTAAACCGATGCAAATGTACTAAGAAACGATGATCATGCATCTATGTGATGATGTTAAGAATTACTGATTGCATATGTAGAATGGTATGATTTCTAAATGTTGTGTTAATTTTTTTTTCTTTCCGTTAATAAAAAAAAAAATGATGGGGAGATTAAAATATTTTCAGACAAACAATGCCTGAGAGATTTTGTAACTAAGAGCCTGGCTTTACAAGAAATACTAAAAGGAAGCACTGCAAGCAGATAGGAAAAGACAGGACAGGAAGGTCTGGGGAAGAGTGTAGAAATGAAGACTACCAGTAAAAGTAAAAAGTGAAAAGAGTTAGATATGACATAAAATCCAAAAGACAAAATGGTAGAAGAAAATACTGCTTTTACAATAATAACAATGAATGTTAATGGATTAAACTCCCCAATCAAAAGACATAGACGGGCAGAATGGATTAAAAAACAGGACCCATCTATATGCTGTCTACAGAAGACTCATTTGAGACCCAAGGACAAAAATAGGCTGAAAGTGAAAGCTTGGGAAAAGATATTTCATGCAAACAGCAACCAGAAAATAGCAGGGGAAGCTATACTAATATCCAATAAATTAGACTTCAAATGTAAAACAGTTAAAAGAGACAAAGAAGGACACCATGTATTAATAAAAGGAACAATTCAACTAAAAGACATAACAATCATAAATAATTTTGTACTGAACAAGAGTGCTCCAAAATACATGAGGCAAACACTGACAACATGGAAGGGAGAAGTAGACATCTCTACTATAATAGTTGGAGACTTCAATTTCCCACTCTCATCAATGGATAGAACTTCCAGACAGAGGATCAATAAGGAAACAGATATTTTGAATTATACAGTAAACAAACTAGACTTAACAGACATTTACAAAACAATACAACCCACAAGAGCTGGATACACATTTTTCTCAAGTTCTTATGGAGTATTCTCAAGGATAGACCATAGGCTGTGTCACAAAACAATACCAATTAAAATTCCAACAACTTACTGTGCAGAAATAGAAAAACCAATAGCTAAATTTATTTGGAAGGACAGGGTGCCCTGAATAGCTAAAATTATCTTGAGAAAAAATATGAAGAGGGAGGTCTCATATTACCTGCCTTAAAATATATTATGAAGCTACAGGGCCAGCAGAATATAGTACTGGCATAAAGCTAGACACATTGACCAATGGAATCATACTGAGTGTTCAGAAATAGACCGTCTCATCTATGGATAACTGATTTTGGTAAGGCGGTCAAGCCAACTCACCTGGGGCAGAGCAGCCACCACAATAAATGGTATTTGTAGAACTGGATATTCATATGCAACAGAAAGAAAGCAGATACATATCTCACACCTTACACAAAAATTAACTCAAAATGGATTAAAGACCTAAACACTAGAACTAAAACCATAAAACCTTTAGAAGAAAATACAAGGAAATATCTTATAAGTAGTTTAATAGGAGGCTGTTTCTTAGACCTTACACCCAAAGCATGGTCATTGAAGAAAGAAACAGATGAATGGGGCCTCCTCAAAATTAAACACTTCTCTGCATGAAAGAATTTTGTTAGAAAAGTAAAAAGGCAGATTATGCAATGGGAGACAAGAGTGGAAATATCAGATAAGCATTTAGTATATAAACAGATTCTTCAAATCAACAACAAAAAGACAAACAATCCAATTTAAAAATGGGAAAAAGACATGAATAGACACTTCTCAGTAGAGGAAATACAAATGGCTAAAAGGCACATGAAAAAATGCTCTACCTCACTGGCTATTAGGGAAATGCAATCACAACTACAATGTGGTATCACCTCACACCTGCTGGAATGATTATTAGCAAAAAAAAAAGGGGGGGGGGGGTGGGCTAGAGAGAATGTGAAGTAAGAGACACACTTATCCACTGCTGGTGGGAATATAAAATGGTACAACCACTCTGAAAGGCTGCTTGGTAGTTCCTCAGGAAGCTAAGTACAGAATTGCTGTGATCCAACAATCCCATCACTAGGTATACATTCAGAGGAACTGAAGGTAAGTACACAAACAGACATTTGGATGCCAATGCTTACAGCAGCATTATTTACAATTGCCGGGAGATGGAAACAGTCAAAATGTCCATCAATGGATGAATGACTAAACAAGCTGTGCTATATACATATGATGGAATACTACACAGCTGTAAGGCAGAGTAAATTCATGAAGCATATAAAAATATGGATGAAAGTTGAGAACATTATGCTGAGTGAAATTAGCCAAAAACAAAAGGACAAATACTGTATGGTCTCATTAATATGAACTAACATGAATGAGTGAACTTTGAGAGTTGAAGTTAAGAACACAGGTTTTCAGGAGGTAGAAATAGGGTAGAGATTTGGCAATTGGTGCTGAAAGAACACAGACTGTGCAAAAGGACTGAGTGTAAGAATTCAGAAATGGATAGTACAATATTACCTGTTAGTAGCACAAAAATATAAGTACACTGATTGAAGCTGAATGTGCATATGACTGATGGAGAAGGGCTGGGGGCAAGTATGAAACCAGAAAGAAAGATAGAGGATAAAGACTGAGATGGTATAAATTAGGAATGCCTAGGGTGGAAATGAGAGTGATTAGATGTACAAATGTAAATTCTTTTTTTTTTGCATGAGGAAGAACAAATGATTGTCAGTATTACAAGGTGTTGAAAATGGATATTATACAGGAAAAAGTACAATCAATGCAAGCTAGGGACTACAACAGCAACAGTGTAATGTACTTCTAACTGAATGTAACAAAGACATTATGTCAAATATCAACAGGAGTGGGTATGGGGGAGGGGAATGGCTTCTTTGTGGAAGACAAGGAAATGTCTTTATATGGTGGTGAAAGCATGTCTATTTACTTAGGTTGGATTGTATGATGTGTGAATAAAACTGTTTAAAAATAAAGAGAGAAACAAGTGCTAAAGAAAATGTGGAGAAAGAGAAGTACTTATTCACTGTAGATAGGAAAACTGAGAGGTGCAGCCCCTCTGGAAGGCAGTTGGTGATTCCACAGGAAGCTAGGGCTTAGGTTTCCATATGATTCTGCAACCACTCTTTCATTATATACATGGAGGAGCTGAGTGTGGAGACTGAAATGCACATTTGCACACTGGTGTTTATGGCAGCAGTGTTTGCAATCCCCAATGGATACAGGTGGCCTAAATGTTTCACAACTGAGGGAAGGAAGGGAGAACTACGATGTATATATACAGTGGACTACTGAGTGACTGCAAGAAGGAATGAAGTCATGAGGCATGCGGCTAGCTGAATGAAACTTAAAGACTGTATGCTGAATGAAATGTCAGAAATAAAAAGACAAATGTTATCATGTCTTACTCATATGGATTAACTATACCATACAAAATCAGTGAAGTTAAGTCAAAAGCATGGCTTATCAGGTTGGGGCCTACTGGAAAGGGTCCTAGATCATAAGTTCTTATAAGAGTCATATATATTCAGGAGTTGTAACTTATTTCTAAATATATGAGATACTGAGCTATTTGTATATAACCTGATCATTTCCAGAAGCTTTGAGTATTTTGGGGGGGGGTGTATGGTCCAGGAATCGAACCCAGGTCTTCCTCATGAAAGGCGAGCATTCCACTACTGAACCACACCTTTAGGTATTTATGTAATCACATATCACCTTTAGGAAAATATGTGATTTATATTTATGTGAGACTCAGAGCTAGAGCACTGAAGTTATGAAAGTCAGCATTACCCCATACAGTAGCTGTTTACAAAGTTCAAAAAGGAATCACTCTTGAACTAGAGATATGAATGAAGTTGATCTGGATAGGACTAAGGTAAATCAGAGTACAGGGTAAAAGATGATATGGTCCACATTTTAGGACTTCAACTTCATGTGAGACCAAAGGGTAATATTTTTATTTGGTGTAAAATTTAAATTTTGGTTAGCACATTATCTAATTAAACTTGTATGGTCAGTTTAGTTGAACACCGTTAAGTACAGGGAACCTTGAACAGGGCATAAGACTTTGTTGGTTTGTCCAGGTTAGTGTGATGCTCTGATATATCCCAGACTAATCTGGGCAATGAATTAAAAAGTATTTACAAAGTTCCCTTGGGGGACTGGGAAGAAAAGAGGAAATATTGAACTTCCCCATCTGGGTAATTCCTGATATTCTTGCAAGCAATGGGGATAACCAATTCAATAGGCTGAACCCTTATTCTTGGGGTTCATCCTTATGAAACTTATTCCTGCAAAGGAGAAGCTAAGCCTACTGATAATTATGCATAAAAGTCACCCCTAGAGAACCTATTTTGTAGTTAGGATGTGGCCTCTCTCTCTAAGCCAACTAGGCAGGTGAACTCATTGCCCTCCCCCTACGTTGGACATGACTCCCAGGGGTGTAAATCTCCCTGGCAATGTGGGACAGAACTGGTGAGCTGGCACCTAGCATCATGGGATTATGAAAACTTTCTTGAACAAAAGTAGGAAGAGAAAAATGAAACAATATAAAGTCTCAGTGGCTGAGAGATTTCAGAGTTGAGAGATTATCCTGGAGGTTATTTTTATGTATTATATAGATATCCCTTTTGAGTTTATGGTATATTGGAGTGGCTGGAGGGAAGTATCTGAAACTGTTATGCTATGTTGCAGTAGCCTTGATTTTTGACAATAATTGTATGTTGGTATAGCTTTACAATGTGACTGTGTGATTGTGAAAACCCTGTACCTGATGCTCCTGTTATCCATCTTATGAACAGATGAGTAAAAAAAAGTGGAAAAAAATAAATAAATGATAGAGGAGATAAAGGGTAAAATAAATTGGGTAGGTTGAAATACTAATGGTCAATGAGAGGGAGGGGTAAGGGGTATAGGATGTATGAGCTTTTTCTTTTTATTTCTTTACTGGATTAATGCAAATGTTTTGAAAATGGTCATGGTGATAAATATACAACTATGTGATGATATTATAAGCCACTGTTTGTACACCATAAATGGACTGTATGTGTGTGAAATTTTCTCAATAAAAATATTTTTTTTAAAAAAAGCAAAGAGGGCAGTGTGACAGTGGCTTAGGGGCAGAGTTCTCACCTGCCATACCAGAGACCCGAGCTTGATTCCCAGTGCCTGCCCATGTAAAAAAAAAAACAAACAAAGAATCAAGAATTCAAGACAAAAAAGAATGCAATCATACAGCTTCTCCCTTCTGCCTCTCACAGATATTTTGAAGTATCAAAATACTGTGTCAGTCAGTTGATGTAATTCCTTCAAAGATATATCTTAATACTAGAGAATTCAGTTCAAAGCCGTGGAACTACATAGTTTATTTCCCTTGACAGTACGGTCCTACCTCAAAAGGGAGCACAAACCAAGAGCCATCATGTTTTCTCAACACAAACCTATAATGTTTCTCATAGAGAAGAGGAATTGAACTCAACAATCATGCATTAAGAGGATTTAACAAACATGCTATTTGGAAAATAATGCATGCAAAACAAAACAGATTTACAAGGAACATAATATTTATAGAAAACAAATTAGATTATATTAACACTAATAGAAAGTACTGAAACCAAACTCCATTAAAGGCAAGATTGGTTTGTTTTGAAATATCTATAAACAGTATGATAAAGTAAATAATTAGCTAGAATAACATCTGTGTAAAAATAAATAAAATCTACATAGTCTTTTGCCATTATTTACCAATTTTGAAAAATAAAGAAAATTATTACTCTATTGCAGATTTTTCAAAATCTCAAGTGATTAACAGCAACCTCTCTAATAATAATGCTTAGTATTATGTATTTAAAAATACAGACTGCATTTTAGATTTTATATTAACATTATTTTCCATAGCATATTTTCGGAAGTCAGTGATCTAAATTTTAATACTTTTTGTTTCAAAACTCACAATAAATACATCTATATGAGGATACATTATGCATTAAAGTGAGTGTTCACAAACAACCTATCGAATATCCATCTATAAAATGTTATTAAGAACATAAGACAAGACTTTAGTCAAATTTGTTACAAACAAGTATTTACAAATGGAATCATATTATACATACTAGCTAAGTATCAAAGGAAAGCAAACTTTATTTAATCCATGAAATATATGTGCAAAATATATACTAAAATAAACAGCTTAATAGTTCCTCCTGCCCACTTGAGCATGCATAAATAAAAACTTTTCCCATTAAATATGGGAATGCTCTTCCAAAAACAACTAGATTTTTATAAAAATATTATTGATGATCAAAGTGTATTTTAAATTTCAAGTATCCCATTCACAACTTCAAAAATAGAGTCTCTCCCAGTTAGATCATTGCAATTTTCCCAACCTTTCCATTCTCCTTCAAGACTCATTATTCACTTTCTGTTTAGTCCAAAGTGTGGCAGCATTGACGTCTAATGACTTGATCTAGCACCTTTATTCACCTTTTGAAGACATGTTATTTTTTTGCCCACTGCTCCATCATTTAAGATGGTGACTAATCTGCACAGAAGTTAAGACCAAGAGTGTAGATAGGGTCCTGTATGAATAGGCTATGTTAATTAAAATAACAGTGCTGGACTTCCGGAGAAGATGGCGGCTTAGTAAGATGCGTGGGTCTTAGTTCCTCCTCCAGAAAAGCAACTAAAGAAACAGAAACAATACAAAACAGCTCCCGGAGTCACGACAGAGACCAAAAAAGACAGCGTACCCCATTCTGGAACGGCTGAACGGGTAGGGAGAATCCACTGCTGTGAGATACCCGAGGGGTGCACGTTTTCCCGGCTGGCGTGGCTGGCGTCTGGGGTCCCCTCCACGCACGTGGCTCCCCGGTCTGACTGGGAACATTGGATAGCGGGGCCCTCCCGTCACGCTTGGCGTCTCGGGCCAGCTGGGCAATTTGGACCGGCACTCCCCCAAGCCACGGCCAGCGACCCCCGCCTCCACGCGTGGTTTCCCGGGCCGACTGCCCCCGCAGACAAACGACCGCCACGAGCGCCACCTACTGGGCAGGAAAAGAAAAACAGAGCCCAGAGATTCCACAGAAAAACCTTTCAACCAGCTGGGTCCCACACCCAGGGAGATCTGATCAAATGCCCAGACACCAGCAGAAAATAATGGATGATGCTCGGAAAATTGAAGATATGGCCCAATCAAAGGAACAAACCAATAGTTCAAATGAGATACAGGAGCTGAGACAACTAATGCTGAATATACGAACAGAAATGGAAAAACTCTTCAAAAACCAAATCAATAAATTGAGGGAGGACATGAAGAAGATATGGGCTGAACAAAAAGAAGAAATAGAAAATCTGAAAAAACAAATCACAGAACTTGTGGGAGTGAAGGACAAAGAAGAAAAAATGGAAAAAACAATGGATACCTACAATGGTAGATCTAAAGAGACAGAAGCTACAATTAGTGAACTGGAGGATGGAACAACTGAATTCCAAAAAGAAACAGAAATTATAGGGAAAAGAATGGAAAAACTTGAGCAGGGAATCAGGGAACTGAATGACAATATGAAGCGCACAAATATACGTGTTGTGGGTGTCCCAGAAGGAGAAGAGAAGGGAAAAGGAGGAGAAAAACTAATGGAAGAAATTATCACTGAAAATTTCCCAACTCTTATGAAAGACCTAAATTTGCAGATCCAAGAAGTGCAGCGCACCCCAAAGAGAATAGACCCAAATAGGCGTTCTCCAAGACATTTACTAGTTAGAATGTCAGAGGTCAAAGAGAAAGAGAGGATCTTGAAAGCAGCAAGAGAAAAACAATCTGTCACATACAAGGGAAACCCAATAAGACTATGTGTAGATTTCTCAGCAGAAACCATGGAAGCTAGAAGACAGTGGGATGATATATTTAAATCACTAAAAGAGAAAAACTGCCAACCAAGACTCCTATATCCAGCAAAATTGTCCTTCAAAAATGAAGGAGAAATTAAAACATTTATAGACAAAAAGTCACTGAGAGAATTTGTGACCAAGAGACCAGCTCTGCAAGAAATACTAAAGGGAGCACTAGAGTCAGATACGAAAAGACAGAAGAGAGAGGTATGGAGTAAAGTGTAGAAAGAAGGAAAATCAGATATGATATATATAATACAAAAGCCAAAATGGTAGAGGAAAATATTATCCAAACAGTAATAACACTAAAAGTTAATGGACTGAATTTCCCAATCAAAAGACATAGAATGGCAGAATGGATTACGACCCAGCAATACCACTGCTAGGTATCTACTCAAAGGACTTAAGGGCAAAGACACAGACGGACATTTGCACACCAGTGTTTATAGCAGCATTATCTACAACTTCAAAGAGATGGAAACAGCCAAAATGCCCATCAACAGACGAGTGGCTAAACAAACTGTGGCGTATACCTACGATGGAATATTATGCAGCTTTAAGACAGACTAAACTTATGAAGCATGTAATAACATAGATGGACCTAGAGAACATTATGCTGAGTGAGTCTAGCCAAAAACTAAAGGACAAATACTGTATGGTCCCACTGAAGTGAACCGACATTCGAGAATCAGCTTGGACTATATCATTGGTAACAGAGACCAGCAGGAGTTAGAAACAGGGTAAGATAATGGGTAATTGGAGCTGAAGGGATACAGACTGTGCAACAGGACTAGATACAAAAACTCAAAAATGGACAGCACAATAATACCTAAGTGTAATGTAACTAGGTTGGAACACTGAATGAAGCTGCACCTGAAATATGGTTTTTTGTTTGTTTGTTTGTGTGTTTGTATCTTTTGTTTTTGTTTTTTTCTTTTTCCTTTTTATATATATATATATTATTAGTATTATTATTTTAATTCTCTTCTCTATATTAACATTCTATATCTTTTTCTGCTGTTTTGCTAGTTCTTTTCCTAAATCGATGCAAATGTACTAAGAAATGATGATCATACATCTATGTGATGATACTAAGAATTACTGAGTGCATGTGTAGAATGGAATGATTTCTAAATGTTGTGTTAATTTCTTTTCTTTTTTTTGATTAATAAAAAAATTAAAAAAAAATAACAGTGCTAATAATAAAACTAAGCCCTTCATGCACATTATTTCATTGAATCATCACAGTCAAGTAAATATTGGGTATCATTAATCCCACTTACAGACAGAAACCTAGATATAGGGGTCTACTACTGACAATCAGTGACAGTATCACCAAGAAAAAGCCACTAGTCTTATGTTTTCCCTGAAGCTGCATTTTCCTGCTATTGCTTTCCCATTTCCTTTATCCATTATTTGGTTTTAGTATCTAAAAGATAAAGCAGAAAATGATTCCCAAAGATAGAAGGAAAATATTTTGTGCAATTGCTTCCTACAACCAGTTCAATCTCCTAAATACCTGTGCTCCATAAAACAGACTGTTTCCTTTCAATTCTCACAAGACTGTGCACAAGCTGATTATCTCCAAGTTTTACCCAGACCCTAAGGTAGCAGCCTCTGCCAATCCCTCCTCCCTACATCCCACAGGAAGCTACTGCTCTTGACTTCCTCCACCTCCCCAAACTTGCATTGTCAACAATCAACCACCCCCATTCCTCATTCCTCCCCATCGTTGTTTATTTGCTTTACAATTTCAAAAAAAAAAAAGTTAGTTTTCAGAAAGAGTTTGAGAAATCTGGTCCTAAATAATTTGAGGAATTTTTTAATTCAAATATCAGTGTCTCCTTTACTACAGGCATATCCCTCCTATGTATTAAGTGTTCAAGTATTTAATTTATGTAAAAACTTCTGCATTAAATGTGTATTTTCAAATATTTCATAGTATTCTAAACCATGGTATTTTAGTTTCCTTGGCTGCTTAAGCAAATGCCATGATACAGGTTGGCTTAAACAATTGGAATATATAAGTTTATGGTTTTGAGGCTTAAAAAAGAACATCCAAATCAAAGTATCACCAAGGCAATGCTGTTACCCTAAAAGCCAGCATTCTGAGACTGGCTACCAGTGATCCTTGGTTCCTCTTTGTCACATGGCAAAGCACATGGCAATGTCTCCTGGTCTATTCCTTATTTTCTGGGCTCCATTTTAGCTTCTAGCTTCCTATACTTTTCCCTTTCTTTATCTGAATTTTATTCTCTAATAAAAGGCTCCAGTAATATAATCAATGATCAACCTGATTAAAGGGATTAAAACTTAATTGAATTAACGTCCTCAAAAGGTTTTAATTACAATGGATTCATGAACACAGGAATAGGTTAAATTAAAGAACAATTTTTTTCTGGGGTGCACACAGCTTCAAACCATTACACTCCACCCTTTGGACCACAAAAATATGTGTTCTTTCTATATACAAGAAACATTTATTCCATCACAATATTCCAAAAGCCTTACATCATTTCAGAAACAATGCTTAGTACCAGGTCTCATCAAAATTTGTTAAGCTGTGGCCTGTCCTGGGGCACAATTCCCCTCTATCTGTGGACCTGTTAGAACAAGTTATCTGTTCCTGATATACAATGGACAGGTAGGCATAAGATACATGTTCCCATTGCCATAGGGAGAGACTGGAAGAAAACAGGGGTCATGGGTCATGGACAGTTCATACATCATATAGGGCTGACTTTATTTCATTTGAGGGTCTGAGTGTTAACTTTGGAACAATGCTGTGTCCTCTGGGCCTAAAAGAGTGGCAACCCCATCCCTTCTAAGCACTTTCTCAGCAGCCATGCTCCTCTGGCACATTGGTGTCAATGCTTCACCCTCTCCAAGCATGTGAATGGCAGCCAGGCTCTCTGAAATCCCCAGGGCACAGGCTCTACCCCCTTGGGTACAGGGGTGGCAGTATACTTCCTGAACAATGTGATGGAAGGCCCGCCTTCTTCATGTGCTGAAGCAGACTCATCCTCTCTGCACACATGGGTAAGTTTGCTCTCTTGACACAAGAAGATACCCTCAGTTCAGACCTCAGCTTCCTAGATTCTTCCCTTTAAGTGATTTTTCCTTCACTTTGTCCCTTCTCTGTCCCTTTTAGTCTAGGCAAGCAGTGGTTTTGTTCATATAAATTAAGCAAAAAACTTGAGTTTTGAACATAATTCACAGGGGTCCAAACCATCACACAAAAGAACTTTTCACAGATCCTTCTTGGATAACTGCATTCCAAATTAACTTCCACATAAATTTCTGAATGGTTCCATGTTCAACTAAATCCTTACATAGAACACTACTTTCTGGAGACACTTCCTGGAAGCTTAGAACTTTCCAAACCATCAATTTCTGCTTTCTTTGTGTCCAGGAGTTCAGTTCTCAACTTATCTCTTTCCTCTCACTCTTTGCTAAAAACTGCAAGGAGAAAACAGCTTCACTTCAACATTTAGTTTGGATATCTCCTCAGCTAAATATTCAAGTTCATCACTGTTTTAGTTTGCTAAGACTGCCAGAATGCAATACATCTGAGATGGGTTGGCTTTTATAAAGGGGATATTTTTAGTTACAAATGAGCTAATTTGGGAAGGTAAATGTCAATGTCTGCTGGGCTTCTCTCCCAGCTTCTGGGTTCAAATGGCTTTCCCAAGGGTGGTTGCTTGATGCATCTCCAAATATCTCCATCTGAGCCAGCTCTGGGCTCTCAGCTGCACTGTGCTGGGCTGTGCTGAGCTCCATTTCTCTCTTCTGCGCTCTACTTTAAAGCCTCACTCATTGCAGAAGGCACTCCCCTTAGCCAATCACAGGTGTAATCAACCACAGATGAAATTCACATGCTCATTGTTTAAGTCCACAACAACTGAACAACTGGACACCATCACCTGGCCAAGTTGACATCTGAACCTAATTGCTGCAATCACTTTCAAGTTCTTCCTTCCATCCAACATCACAACTCGATTTCACCAATCTCTCTGCCACTTTCAAACAAGAATTGACTTTCTTCCAGTTTCCAATAACTCATTCATCATTTTCTTTAAAGGTCTCATCGGAAGTTACTTTTGCATTCATATTTCTACCAATAATCACTTCTAAATAATCTAGGCTATTTATCAAGCACCACACAATTCTTCCAGTCTCTACCTATTATCCAATTCCAAAATCATTTCCACATATTTCGTTATTTGCAATAGCAGCACCCCACTCTCCTGTAACAAAATCTCTTAGTTTTCTTGGCTGTTCAATCAAATAATTAAATATGTTGGCTTAAACAATGGTAGCTTCTTACCTTATGGTTTTGAGGCTTAAAGAAAGTTCAAATCAAGGCATCATCAAGGAAATACTTTCTCCCCAAAAACTGGCATTCTTGGGATGGTTGCCAGTGATCTTTGGATCCTCTGTCACATGGCAAGTCACATGGTGGCATCTTCTGGCTCTTCCTCCTCTTCTGAAGTCTGTGTCAATTTCTTGCTTCCTGTGCCTTTCTCTATCTTGTCTGAATTTTATTCTCTTTTAGAAGACTCCAGTAACAGGATTAAGGTCCATCCTGTTTAAGGTAGGCTAAACCTTAACTAAATTAACCTCCTCAAAAGGCCTACTTACAATGGGTTCACACCCACAGGAATGGATTAAATGTAAGAATACGTATTTTTTCAGGGGTGCATACACTTCCAAATAACCATACATGGCTAACAGGATTAATACAGGGTAATTCTTGACTTCTCCATATGCCCCATCTCTTATCCCCAATTCAAGTCAATTAATTAATCAACATATCTCTGTTGTCTAGTAAACACCTATTCTACACTCCTCCCTATTTCCAGTAGATGGGATCCCTTAGTTATTATTATTATTATCTCTAGGGGAATAAACATAGCATTCTCATTTCCCTTTATTTCTCTACAGTGAAGACTGAGTTATTTAGTTGGTGATTGACAGCCATTGGAACATACTTCTCGATTGCCATGATCCACCTGTCAAATATCTTCAAACACCTTAAATTATTACTATTTTACTCCCATATTTCCCTTGGTCTCAGAGAGATATAGAAATTTGGCAAATCCCAGCTTTCCTTTGGATAAGCCATTTTAAGGTTTTGACAGGTGGACCTGGGATCATTAGTGAGTCCATTAGGCTGAGATCTATGCTATGTCTTCTAAAATATTTTATCAAGAATGAAAAGATGATATTTAATCTTTATTTGCCTGACTTTTGTCCATCTCCAAATTTGAAGAGAAAACAAGTTGTCATTCCCTGAAACAACAATATCCTTTAATATACCAAATGTTTTCTTAACACTAAAATATAACTGTAACTATGAAACACTACGTCCCTGATGGCAATTCTACCACTAAAATAACTGTTTATTGTAGTTGCTTGTTCAGAACTTTACCATAGTTTGATAACTTGCTTCTATAATTAATGGCAAACTGATATTTGAAATTATAATAATGACATAGTGGAAATGGATTTCAGTCAAGATGGGTTCTGAGGAGTTTCCCTTCCACAGCAACTGTGCTAGCTTGAAACTCTCATGTACTCCAGAAAATCCATGCATTTTAGTCCTCATTCAATATTGCTGGATGGAATTTTTTTATTGCTTCCATGGAGATGTGATGCACCCAATTGTGGGTCTCAACTTTTGATTAGGTGGTTTCCATGGAGATGTTTTCCACCCATTCAAGGTGGGGTTGCTTACTGGACTGTTTAAGGGGGAATCATTTTGGGAAAATCTAGGGCTAAGAGCCCACACAGCCAGAGGCCTTTGGAGATGCAAAAGAAAAACACTTACAGGGGAGCTTCATGAAACAAGAAGCTGGGAGAGAAAGCTAGCAGGTGTCCCCACGTTTCTTCCCAGCTGAGAGAAATCCAGAACTCCATCAAGCCTTTCTTTGGAGTTAAGGTATTTATATCTGGATGCCTTCAGTTTGGGTATTTTCATGGCCTTAGAAGTCTAAACTTGCAACTTAATAAATTCCCTTTTTAAAAGCGGTTCCATTTCTGGCATATAGAATTCTGACAGTTTTAACAAACTAAAACACCAGCAAAGTTACTTTTGTGTCAACAACCCTACCTATCAATTCCCATCTATTCCTGGTGTTCATAAATGTCTTGGATATTTAGAAAAGAAGATATTCATGTGGCCCAGTTCAGATCAGATTTACAGAAGACACATGGAGAAGAATTTTGTGCAGCCAACAATCAGATAGCTATTGCTAGATGTTTTCCAATGAGATGGGTTAAAAGATTGACTAGATGACTTTTCAGCAAATGAATCACTCAGTGTCTTCTGCAGGAGCAAAGATACTCACAAACATTGATATGTCTCTCATGACACTCCCTGGCACAGGCTAGTTCTACTGTGACTGGGTAGTCATGCTGCTTCTGAATTCATACACATTTATCCTTTGATAAATTCTCCTGTCCCTGAAGGTATAACGCATCCAGCTCTTCCCTAAGAACTCTCTCTAGGAAGAGAGTTCACATCTCATGTGAAATTTATCTAGTTTTTAAGATACAGGCAATAGAATACATATAATTGTTCCAAAGTTTTGTTAAGGAGTGTTCTTTATATCTTACTTTGTTCACAGCCTGATTTTGTGGATTCTCAAGAATCTTTCTTCTAACAGAACACTGCCTTTATGAATAGAAAAATAATTGTTTCTTATGTAGGCTGTAATAACCTATTTTAAAAGCAAAAATTCTTGTTGTCTGCATTTGTACTACAAAAATTCTGTTTTTTTTTCAGAAAAACTAACAGACTGAAACTATGTAACAGTCTCAATTTTATATAGTTCAAATGCATAATATTCCACTCCTATTTAAAAACATTTAATAGCCCATGTGCCTAAAGGACAAGTATCATATGTATTGTAGGAGAAACATTCTGAGGAGTTTCACCCATCAGAGTCCAACTGGCAGGAGTTGGTGTATAAATTTCCCAATTTCTCTCAATCCCTCAGCTAGGAAAATTCTAAGGTATTGTACTTGCCACCACTTTTCCAGAATTTCCCTATTAATCTCTTGTCATGGTACTGTTAGCTGCTTAAAACCTCCTTTATTTCTTTATCTTATGATTATTAATGCTATATATTAAAATTCTGGATATAAATATGCCTTCACTGATGATCAGGTTTCTGCCAACTTTTAAATTTATGGATCAGCTAAATGCGTTCTGTTATTGTTTTTCATGAAACATTGCTTCTGACAATGATCCCAATGAAATAGGTGATCAAATGTTAATCCATCTAAAATGATTCATTTGATATGCCCGGAGGTGATTTGCTATCAAGAAACAATATAAAAGTTACTTGCAAAACCCAAGTAAAAAAACTCTTTTTCCTCTATGGAGATCACCATCTTTCCATTGTACCACCTGTTGACTGTTGGTTATGTTTAAAACTATCAATTAGTCAGTACACAGTGGAGTAGGAAAATGAAAAATAAGGCATAATGGAATTTAAAACACTCAACTGCAGGATAAAGTAAAGCCCATATTCTGAAATTGAGGACATAAGTGGTATTTATATGTTTCCTTTTGCACCATATGTTTGTATTTCCTTTATTTTAAACCATTCTTAGCTTCATTGGCTTCTTTGCCTACCAGACCATTACAAACCCTTATCTTTAAGGTAGTGTTTTAAAATGTGTAATTTCAAGTCCAGCTCCCTTTGGGCATCTCTCTTGCCTACTCAGGGATTTTGTTCTTGCAATTCCCTTTCTCAATCCATCAACAATTCTCCCTCTCAATCCCACCACTCCCAACCTCCACCAACCTTTAAGTGATCATTTCAAACAGCATGGTTAATTTCTTTAAAATTGTTAACCATATAAATATAAACCTACTTGAACCCTTGCACCTTCCAAGCCACAGAACCATTGCATGTATTTCCTTTATATGAAAATGTAAAAACATCATAAAAGACAAAGAAAGGCACTATATATTAATAATAGGGACAATTCAATGACAAGAAATAACAATCATAAATGTTTAAGCTTACAATCAAGGTGCTCCAAAGTATATGAAACATTGACAAAACTCATGGGAGCAATAGATATTTCAACAATAATAGTAGGAGTCTTCAATACACCACTCTCTTCTATATGTAGAACAGCCATACAGAGAATCAAGAAGGAAATAAAAGACTTAAACAATTTGAAAAATGAATTAGACTAAACTAACATATGTAGGTCATCACACCCCAAAACACCAGGATATACATTCTTCTTAGGGCTCACGGATCATTCTCCAAGATAGATCACATGTGGGGCACAAAACAGGTCTTTATATATTAAAAAAAATTGAAATTATTATTCAAAAAACTGTCTCTAATCACAGTTGAATGAAACTGGAATTCAATAATCAACAAAAAAACAGAACATTCACAATTATATTGGAGATTAATAACGCATTCCTAAACAACCAGTGGGTCAAAGAAGAAATTGCTAGAGAAATTGATAGCTATCAGGAGACATATGAAAATGAGATTAAAACATATCAGAATTTGTGGGATGCAGCAAAGGTTGCATTGAGGGAAATTTATTGAACTAAATACCCATATTAAAAAAAAAGAGGAAAGACCAAAAATCGAGGACATAATTGATCACCTGAAGGAACTGGAGAAAGAAAAGCCACTTACCCCAAAGCAAATAGAAGAGAAATAACAAAGATTAAAGCAGACTTAAATGAATGGGAGAACAAAAGAACAATAGAAAGAATCATAAAACCAAAGATTGGTTCTTTGAGAAAATCAATAGAATCAATGGATCACTAGAAAGACTGACAAAGAAAAAAACACAAAGGATGTAAATTGAAAAATCAGAAGTGAGAGAGAGATCATTACTGTGGTAGTTAGATTCAGTTGTCAACTTGGCCAGGTGAAGTCACCTAGTTCTGTTGCTACGGACATGAGCCAATGTTACATGAACCTCATCTGTTGCTCATTACATCTGCAGTTGGCTAGGAAGAATGCCTGCTGCAATGAATGACATTTGACTTAATTGGTTGGTGCTTAAATGAGAGAGTGCAACGTAGCACAGCCCAAGCATCTTGGCATACCTCATCACACTACAGCTCCTAGAAAGAAAACATAGGGAAACATCTCCAAGACCTAGTAATAGGAAGTAGCTTCCTAAACTTTACACCCAAAGAACAAGCAACAAAAGATAAAATAGACAAATGGAAACTCATCAAAATCAAATGCTTTCATGTCTCAAAAGACTTTGTCAAAAAGGTGAAGAGGCAGCCAACTCACTGGGAGAAAATATCTGGAAATCCTATTTGCATAAAGAAATCACACAACTCAACAACAAAGGAATAAACAACCCAATTATAAAATGAGCTAAAGATATGTATAGAAGTTTTTCTGAAGAGTAAATTCAGATGGATAAAAACCACATGAAGAGATGCTCATTTTCATTAGCTATAAGGGACATGCAGATCAAGACTACAGTGAGATACCACCTCTATACCACTATAAGAAAGGCTGCTATTAAACAGTAAACTACAAATGTTGGAGAAGATATGGAGAAATTGGGACACTTATGTACTGCTGGTGGGAATTTATAATGGTACAGCTGCTATGAAAGATATGAAAGACAGTCTGGCTGGTCTTCAGGGAACTAAATATTGAGATTCCCTATGACTTAGCAACATAATATTTGGTATATACCCAGAAGAGCTGAGGGCAGTGATACAAACAGACCTTAGCACACTGAGGTTCACAGCAGTATTATTAACAATCACTGAAGTTTGGAAACAATCCAATTGCCCATCAACAGACAAGTGAATTAACAAAATGTGGTATATACATATGATGGAATATTATGTAAGATAATATGAAATGACATCCCGAAGCACATGACAAGGTTAATGAACATTGGGGACATAATACTAAGTGAAATGAGTCAGACATAAAAGGATAGATATTGTATGATTCCAGTTTTATGACTTATGGTGAAGGTAAAGGTAAAGTCATAAGCTTATAATACAAAATATAGGAGACCTAGAGGAACACAGTAGCTCAAGATGAGTGAATGGTTAGCTAATGAGGTTGAACTTAAGTGTAAGGGAATAGATAGTAGTGAAGGCAGTTCTCTAGTGGGTCTATAAGTAATACTACCTTCAAGAATACTTGAAGGTGAACATGATTAAAAAGGTTCATATACGACCATGTATCTCACTGATTAACTCTACAAATATATATAAATAAATTCTTGCATGAACTATTTCAAAGATATGGATCTTGTACAAAAAAATGTATTATTTTAGAGTATGGGGGAAAGCTGCTATTCATGTTATGGGCTATCTTTAACAGGAAAATATGAACAGTACCACAGTACACCAGGGGTAAACAATTGAGGGAAGGGAAAGAGTTAAGGGGAGATTTAGATTTTTTATTTGGTGAGGGTGTATTTATTGAGAACAATAAAATTATCTAAAATTGAGAATGTCAATGGACTGTTGGCTTTGGACATGATATATGATTCCCAATAAATGTAGGTGGCTGAAGGATGCACTGTCTGAGAAGTAGATTGATGAATGATGCTTTATACATATGATTAAAATTGTGCTGCTACATAAAGGAACAAAGTTGTGAGGTATGCAATGTTGTTAATGAACCTGTAGGACATTTGGTGAGACAAAATAAACCAGAAACAAAAGAGCAAATATTGTATGGTCTCATTAAGAAAATACTCATAAGAAAATAGGAGCCTAGATTGTAAGCTCTTCTAGCGCTCACATTTAGTTTGGACTGGTAATTGTTATTTCTGGATTCTGATAGGCTGTTCTATATATGTATAGCCTGGTATTTAGAGATACAAATGATGACAATCAGGTCAAGATTATGGTAATTCAGAATACAGGGGTAAGGAAGAACAGGGATATAGTTCTTTAGAACCTCATCTACTCTTTGAGACTAAAGAAAGAAACGTTTATTTTGTCAGAACCTAAATTTTCTGTAATCTATCCCAGCCTGTCTGGATAGATCATTTAAATAATCCAAACACAGGAAGCCTCAGAATAAGAATGAGGGCCCTTAACCCTGTATAGTTTAGTGTAATGCCTTGATACATCCCCAAAGTATATTAAGCAGATAATTAAAAAATTCTCACAAAGTCTCTTGAAGGATGGGAGAAAAAATATGGAACTTACCACCAGGGAAACCCTGATACTGTGTCAAACATAGGGACACCCAAATCAATAAGCCAAGCCCTTGATCTTGAGACTTGCTCTTGTGAATCTTATATATGTAGTAGAGAAGCTTAGCCTACTTAGTAGGCATACCTAAGAGTTACTTCTGGAGGACCTCTTGCGTTGCTCAGTAGTGACCTTTCTCTAAGCCCAACTCTGCAAGTGAAATCACTGCCCTCTCTCCTATATGGAACATAACATCTAGGGGTGAAAATCTTCCGATTAGTATGGGAGATGACTCCAAGGGATGAGGCTGGCCCTGGTGCCATAGAATCAACTATGCCATACTGATCAAAAATGGGGAAAGACTGTAACAAATAATGCATCCGTGGCTGAGAGAGTTCAAGTAAATACAAGAATCCTTGCAGGAGGTCACTCTTATGCAAGCTTCAGTTAGACATTGCTACCTACTATTGCCAAACCCCAGCCAAAACCATTCCTGCCAATCCTAAATAACTCCTAGGGCTTTCCATTCTATAAGATTCCACAAAGGTTCCATGTACTACAGTAACTTTCCAGAAACCTACAACCTCCAGATGGGTCCCGGGACCAAAACAGTCTTGAAATACAGAGGGGCCAGCCTCTCTAGAACATCAAATAGTTCCATCCCCTTATCTATATTATCAACAGCCCCTTCCAACATGAAAAATTAGAATTGGCATAACCCAATTACTCTTAAAGAGTGGGAGAAAGAACAAAATTGAGCTATACAGAAAAGGTAGGGTTTAATAAATGAGTATGATTGCAGAATAATTATACTGATATTTCTTTTAGCCTCCCATATCTTAGCAGCTTGAAATAAAAGCCTAAAATTGCAGAATTGTAACCCATTTCAAACTCTGAAATCTGTTCTACAACAAATTTTTGCAATGTATGCTTTAAAATTTATTGCTTTTATGCGTATATATTATTTTTCACAAAAAAAGAAAAAGATTGTAAAAAAACAGTGAGGAAGAGATAATAATTTTCACAGACAGACAAAGTCTCAGGAAATTTGTAAAGAAGACACCAGTCCTTCAAAAAATACTAAAAGGAGTTCTGTTGGCTGAAAACCAAAGACAGGAGAGGGAGGTCTGGAGGAGGGCACAGAATTAAAGAGTAGCATTTAAGGGTAACTTAAAGAATAAAAGAGAAAGAGGGAAAAGAATATACAGATCTGACAAATAAAATCCAAAAGATAAGAGGGTAGATTCAAGAAATGCATTTACAATAATAACTTTGAATGTTAATTGGCTAAAGGAAACAATAAAAGATACAGATTGGCAGAATAGTTTAAGAAATATGATCCATCTATATGCTGCTTGCAAGAGACTTATCTTAGACTTAAGAATACAAAGAGATTGAAAGTGAAAAGATGGAAAAAGATGCTCCATGTAAACTGTACCCAAAAGAAAGCAGGAGTAGCTATACTAATATCAGATAAACTAGACTTTATGGTAGAATGCTCATCTTGCATGAGGGAGACCCGGATTCGATTCCTGGACCGTGCACCCCCTCCCCCAAAAGACTTTAAACATAAAGAAATGATAAGGGACAAAGAAAGATCCTACATATTTAAAAAGGGACAATTCATCAAGAATAAATAACAATCATACATGTTTATGCTCCCAAACAAGGAGCTCCAAAGGACATGAGGCAAACATTGGCAAAACTGAAGGGAGCATTAAATGTTTCAACAATAATAGTAGGTGACTTCAATACACTACTCTCCTCTACAGCTAGAACAGTGAGAAAGGATCAACAAGGAAATAGAGAACCTAAACAATTTGATAAATAAATTAGAACTAACAGACATGTAGATCATTACACCCCAAACACTAGGGTATACATTCTTCTCTAGTGCTCATGGAACATTATCCAGTACATATTATATGCTGGGGCACAAAACTAGCCTTTACCAATTTAAAAAGGTATAAATTATTCAAAGCACTTTCTCTGATCACAATGGAATGAAGCTGAAAATCAATAATCAACAAAGAACCGGGACTTTCACAAATAAATGAAGATTAAATAACACACTCTTAAACAACCCGTGGATCAGAGAAGAAATTGCTATATAAGTTGGTAACTATCTGAAGATGAATGAAAATGAGAATATGATAAATCAGAACTTATAGGATATAGCAAAGGCAGCAATGAGAGGAAAATTTATTGCATTAAATGCCTACATTAAAAAAAATAAGAAAGGGCAAAAATTGAGGACTTAACTGATCACCTGGAGAAACTGGATAAAGAACAGCAAACTAACCCCAAAGCAAAAAGAAGGTGAGAAATAACAAACATTAAAGCAGAATTAAATGAATTGGAGAACAAAATGACAATAAACTATCAATAAAACCAAAAGCTGGTTATTTGAGAAAATCAATAAAGATCTATGGACACCTTGACAGGCTGAAAAACAAATAGAGGGAATGCAAATCAACAAAATCAGAAATGAGAGTGAGGTCATTAACATGGACATTGAAGAAATTTTTAAAAATCATAAGAGGTTACTATGAGCTACTATATACCTACAAACTAGACAATTTAGATGAAATGGGCAAAGTTCTAGAAACACTGAACAAATAACACTAACTCAAGAAGAAATAGAAGATAAATCAATCACAAGTAGAGATTCAAGTCCTCAAAAATTTTCCTATGTACTGGAGACCCAAGTTCAATTCCTGGCCCATGCACTTCCCAAATAAAAAACAAGCAAAAACTGAAAAACCAAACCAAAAAAGAAAAATGCAACAAATGGTACTGCATTAAGGGGATACTCACATGGATAAAAGATGGAACTGTGACACCCACCATACTGCATAAAAACAAAAATCTTCCTACAGAGAAAAGCCAAGGAACAAATGACTTCACAGGGGAATTTTATCAAATATTTCCAAAAATACTAGCAGCAATCCTTCTCAAACTCGTCCAAAAATTGAGGGAAAATGAAAACTGCTTAATTCATATTATGAAATTAACATCACTTTTATACCAAAACTGGGTAAATATACTATAAGAGAAAACTACCGGTCAATCTCCCTATTGAATATAGATGCAAAAATTTTAAACAAAATACTATCAAATACAATGACACATTAAAAGAATTATACACCACAACTCAGTAGGGTTTATACCAGGAATGCATGGGTGGTTCAACACAAGAAAATTAATCAGTATAATACCACACATTAACAAATCAAAACAGAAAAATCACATGATCATCTTGATTGATGTTGAAAATGCATTTGACAAAATTCAACATCCAATTCTGATGAAAACACTTCAAAAGGTAGGAATGAAAGGAAACATCCTTAATATGATAAAGGGCATATATGAAAAACCCATAGCTGGCATTATACTCAATGGTGAGAGACTGAAAACTTTCCCCATAAGATCTGGAATGAGACAAGGATGCTCTCTGTCACCACTATTATTCAACATTGTACTAGAAGTTCTAGCTAGAGCAATCAGGCAGGAAAAAGACATCCAAATTGGAAAGCAAGAAGTAAAAGTTTCATTATTTGCAGATGACATGATACCACATTTGGAAAATCCTGAGAAATCTATGCAAAGCTTCTTGAGCTAATAAACAAATTCAGCAAAGTGGTGGGACAGAAGATTAATGTGCAAAAATCAATAGTGATTCTATACACTAGAGATGACCTAACTGAGGAGTCAAATAAGGAAAAAAAAAACATACCATTCAAAATAGTAAGTAAAAGAATCAAGTATCTAGGAATAAACTTAATCAGGGATGTGAAAGACTTGTACACAGAAAACTACATCACATTGCTAAAAAAAATTCAAAGATCTAAATAGGTGTAAAGACATTCTCTGCTCATGGATAGGAAAGTTAGATGTAGCTAAGATATCAATTCTACTCAAAGTGATCTACAGGTTCAATGCAGTATTGATCAAAATTTCAACAACATACTTTGAAGACTTGAAAAAGATAGTTATAAATTCATTTGGAAGGGAAAGTTACCTTGAATAGCTAAAAAAATCCTAAAAAGAAAAATTTGGGAGGATTAATATTTCCTGACTTTCAAGTTATTATAAAACCACAGTAATCAAAATATCATGGTTCTGGCACAAAGATAGAAGTATTGCCCAATGGAATCAAATTGAAAGGACAGAAATAAACCATCAAATTTGTGGTCAACTGATCTTAGATAAGGCTCCAAAACCTGCTGAATTGGGACAAAATATTCTGTTCAATAAATGGGCATGGGAGAACTGAATATCAATAGCCAAAAAGGGAAAGAGGACCTTATCTTACGCCCTATACAAAAATTAACTCATAAAGTAGATCAAAGACCTAAATATAAAAGCCAGTACCATAAACTCCTAGAAGAAAATGTAAGAAAATATCTTCAAGACATAGTAATCGAAAGTAACTTCCTAAATTTTATACCCAAATAACAACCAATGAAAGAAAAAATAGATAAATAGGAACTCCTCAAAATCAAATGTTTTTTCATCTCAAAAGATTTCATCCCAAAAGTGAAGAGGCAGTCAACTTAATGGGAGAAAATATTTGGAAATGACATATCGGATAAAGATTTGGTGTCCTGTATACATAAAGAATCATACAACTCAACAACAAAAGAATAAACAACCCAATTACAAAATGGCCTAAAAATATGGATAGAAGTTTTTCTGAAGAGCAAATACAAATGGCTATAAAGCACATGAACAGAAGTTCATTTTCATTAGCTATAAGGGAAATGCAAATCAAGATTACAATGAGATAGCACCTCACACCTATAAGAATGGCTGCTATTAAACAAACAGTAAGCTACAAATGTTAGAGAGGTTATGGAGAAATTGGGACACTTATGCACTGCTGGTGGGGATGTATAATGGTACAGCTGAGAAGGCAGCAGTTTGGTGGTTTTATAAAACTAAATATCGAGTTTCTGTACGATCTGGCAATACCACTACTTGGTACCCAGAAGAACTGAAAGCAGTGGCACAAACCAACTTTTCCACACACACACACATAAATAAATAAATAAAAAGTAGCACTATTCACAATTGCCAAAAGATGGAAACAATCCAACTGCCTATCAACAGACGAGTGTATAAACTAAATGGAGTATATACATACAATGGGATACTATGCAACAGTAAGACAAAATGACATCCTGAAGCATATGACATGAATGAAACTTGAGGACATAATGCTGACTGAAATGAGATAGACACAAAAGGATAGATACTGTACAATTTTGTTTTTATGACCTTTGTAAAGGTAAAGTCAGAGGCTTATAATACAGAATTTAGCAGATCTAGACATACAAGGAAGCTAAAGATGGGTAAACAGTTAGCTAATGAGGTTGAAGTTAAATGTAAGGGAAAGGATAGTAGTTAAGATAGTTAATTAGTGTGGTCTATAAGTAATATTGCCATATTGATAGTGAACATGATTGTATATAGCCATGTATCCCACCAATTAACACAATAAAAATTAAGAAGTTCTTACATAGACTACTTCAAAGTATGAATCTTGAACAAAGAGTAAATAATATCAGGGTATATGGGGAAAACTACTATTGCATGCTATGGACTATGTTTAACAAGAAGACAGCAACAGTACCACAGCAATACCAGGGGTAAATAGGTGGAGGGGAGGGAGGACAAGAGTTAAGGGGAGGTTTCAAGGGGAGGGAGGACAAGAGTTAAGGGCAGGTTTGGGTTTTCCACTTGGTGAGGGCATGCTTGTCAGTTATTTTTCTCTGTGCACAATGAAAAGTGTTAAAATTAAAAGTGCTGTTGATTAAACAAATAAGTGAGAATGATGTGAGACAATGCTTGGACATTATACATAGTGCCCAATTGATGGAGGTAGCTGAAGGATATACTGGCTAAGAAATAGAATGGTGAGATGTTCCAAGGTGGAAGCTTAGTGAGGTGTGGAATTTAGCTCATCCTCCAGAGCAGCTAGTAAATAGCCAGGAACAGTACAGAAGAACTGCTGGGGCCAGATTAGTGCCCAGACTCATAACGTACACCACTCTGGACAAGCTGGACCAGCTATGATCCCAACTAGAACTGTGAGTCCCCCAAGCCAAGGTGGCTGATGACTCTCCCCCACAGGCTGGTTTCCAGAGGGGAAAAGAAAGAGACTTTACTAGCAGCAAGGGGCTAAGCTCAACTAAGCTCCAACTGTGAAATTAATTAATGAATTATGACTAATAAAAATGGCCCCCCAGCTCAAATAAACCTTTAATAAAAGCCAAAGTTACTAGTTTTTGCCCCAGTGCAGAGTGGGCAGGAATGATGGAAAAAAAAAAAAAAAACAGAGCTTTTTGGATCAGACAGCACAAAATACTTGAAAAGGTCTGGACCCTAAAAAAAAAAGAAAAGAAAAGAAAAACAAGAGGGGGCACACAGGACCTGGAGATGCATAGAGCAACATACCCACTTAAGCTCTTGATTAAGAAACCCAAGGAAAGAGGGGTCCTGCTCTGAAAAAGATTTTTATTTTTGCTTTGTTTTTACTGCTTAACTGCTTATTAGATATAAGTGCAAGACTTCTCAGGCTCCAACTGTCCCAGGCAAGGGTGGAATTAACCTTGTCTGAGAGACAAAGAGACTGGTCACATGAAAGAATTAATTATCTGGAGGCTGTGCATTTGCCAGGACAGGGATGGGGCCCAGCTCAAGGAATAGGGGCCTTCAAGGAATTCAGACCCCAGTGACTGGAAAACTGAAACAATTAAAGCCAGCCTACAATCTCTCCTCTGTTGACAATGCCCCCAGCAGGAAGCTTCTGCTGAAGTTAAAGGTACCACATCATTTTATACTGGTGGGAACTGCAGGCAGACAAGCACCACATACTGGGTAGGATAGGTAAAACAGAGAGTCAGGAAGCTTCATAGGAAAGTCTGTCAACCTGATGAGTCTCACCTTCAGAGAAAAATGATGCAGGTGACTCTTTCCTCCTGAGAGGAGGACAGTCTGGTCTGGGAAAATCTGACTGGAGTCTATAAATATTTATGTAGACCCTTCTAAGAAAAAAAGAAAAAAGGCTCCATACGGGCAAGACAAGAATTAAGGAAACAAGAACTGAAAAATTCTGATCCATTAAACAAAACCTATAGAGGTCTAGAAAAAACTGAACTGAATGTCAAAGAACAGATAGGGAACAAAACCATCCAGCAAGAAAATCCTAGTAAAAGAGTGAAAATAATATCCAAAATAAATTAAGGAAATTAAATGCCTAGATGCCAACAAAAAATAATGAGTCATGCTAGGAAAATTGAAGATATGGTCTAGTCAAAGGAACAAACCAACAATTCAAATGCAATACAGGAGTTGAAAGAATTAATTCAGGATGATCAGACAGATATGGAAAATCTAATCAAAAATCAAATCAATGAATTGAAGGAGGATATAAAGAAGACAATGAGTGAACAAAAAGAAGAAATAGATAGTCTGAAAAGACAAATCACAAAACCTATGGGAATGAAAGGCACAGTAGAAGAGATGAGAAAACAAAAAACAAGGAAAACCTGCAATGTTAGACTTCAAGAGGCAGAAGAAAGGATTAGTGGGCTGGAGGACAGGATATTTGAAATCCAACAAGCAAAAGAAAATATAGGGAAAAGAATAGAAAAATATGAGTAGGGACTCAGGGAATTGAATGACTTGATGCACATAAATATCCATGCTGTGAGTGTCCCAGAATGAGAAGAGAAGGGGAAAGGAGGAGAAAGACTAATGGAGAAAATCTTCACTGAAAATTTCCCAATTCTTATGAAAGACTTAAAATTACATACTCAAGAAGTACAGCATACTCCAAACAGAATAGATCCAAATAGACATACTTTAAGATACTTACTAATCAGAATGTCAGATGTCAAAGAGAAAGAGGGAATTTTGAAAGCAGCAAGAGAAAAGCAATCCATCACATACAAGGGAAGCCCAATAAGGCTATGTGTGTATTTCTCAACAGAAACCATGGAGGCAAGAAAACAGTGGTATGATATATTTAAGATTCTAAAACAGAAAAACTGCCAACCAAGAATTCTATATCCAGAAAAATTTTCCTACAAAAATTAGGGGGAAATTAAAACACTTTCAGAAAAAAATCACTGAGATAATTAGTGACCAAGAGACTGACTCTGCAAGAAACACTCAAGGAAGCACTAGAGACAGGTAGGAAAAGACAGGAGAAAGAAGTGTGGAGAAGAGTGTAGAAATGAAGACTCTCAGTAAAGGTAAAAATAGGAAAAAATTAGATATGGCATATAAAATCCAAAAGGCAAAATCATAGAAGAAAGTACTCCCCTTACAGTAATAACACTAAATGTTAATGGATCAAACTCCCCAATTCAAAGATATAGACTGGCAGAATGGATTAAAAAAACAGGACCCATCTCTATGCTGTCTACAGGAGACACATTTTATACCCAAGGACAAACATAGATTGAAAGTGAAAGGTTGTAAACAGATATTTCATGCACGCAACAATCAGAAAAGAGCAGGAGTAGCTGTACTAATATTCAACAAATTAAACTTCAAATGTAAAACAACTAAAAGAGACAAAGAAGGACACTATTTATTAATGACAGGAACAATTCAACAAGAAGACATAACAATCATAAATATTCATGCACAGAGCCAGAGTGCTTCAAAAGAAGGCAAACACTAAAAAGAAAAATTAACACATCTACCATAATAGTTGGAGACTTCAATTCCCCACTCTCATCAATGGACAGAACATCTAGACAAAGGATCAATAAAGAAACAGAGAATTTGAATGACACAATAAATAAACTTGGCTTTAAAGACATTTATAGAGCATTACACCCCACAACAGGATACATCTTTTTCTCAATGGCTCATGGATCATTCGAAAGGATAGACCATATGCTGGGTCACAAAACAAATTTCAATAAATTTAAAAAGATTGAGATCATGCAAAACACTTTTTCAGATTATAAAGGAATGAAGGTGGAAATCAGTAACAGGCAGAAGACCAGAAAATTCACAAATACATGGAGGCTCAACAACTCACATGTGAATTCTACCAAGCATTCAAGAAAGAATTAGTACCAGTCCCGCTCAAACACTTCAAAAAAATTGAAGAGGAGGGTAGGCTACCTAAATCATTCTATGAAGCGAACATCACCCTATTACCAAAGCTAGACAAAAATGCTACAAGAAAATAAAATTATAGACCTATCTCTCTAAAAAACATAAATGCAAAAATTCTCAACAAAATTTTTGCAAATCAAATCCAGCAGCACATTAAAAGAATTGTATACCATGACCAGGTTGGATTAATCCCAGGTATGCAAGGATGATTCAACATAAGAAAATCAATTAATGTAATACACCATATCAACAATTCAAAGCAGAAAAACCACATTTTCACCTCGATTGATGCAGAAAAGGTATTTGACAAAATTCAACTTTCTTTCTTGTTGAAAACATTTCAAAGGATAAGAATAGAAGGAAACTTCCTAAACATGATAAAGGGAATATATGAAAAACCCATAGATAATGTCATCCTCAATCCTAAGATCAGGAACAAGACAAGGATGTCCACTGTCATCATTATTATTCAACATTGTGTTGTAAGTTCTAGCCAGGGCAATTAGATAAGAAAAAGAAATACATAAGGCATCATAATTTGAAAGGAAGAAATAAAACTCTCACTGCAGATAATACGATATGTCAAAAACCCTGAAAAATACACAGCAAAACTACCAGAGCTGATAAATGAGTACAGCAAAGTGGCAGGTTACAAGATCAACACTCAAAAATCTTTAGTGTTGCTATACACTAGTAATGAGCAATCTGAAGGGGAAATCAAGAAAAAAAAATCTATTTGCAACTGCAACCAAAAGAATAAAATATTTAGGAATAAATTTAATTCAGGATAAAAAGACTTATACAAAGAAAACTACAAGAAATTGCTGAAAGAAATCACAGAAGACCTAAATAAATGGAAGGGCATACTGTGTTCATGGATTGGAAGATTAAATATAGTTAAGATGTCAGTTATACCTAAATTGATTTATAGATTCAATGCAGTATCAATTTAAATCCCAAAGCTTACTTTGTAGAAATAGAAAAAGTAATAACCAAATCTATCTGGAAGGGCAGGGTGCCCCAAATATCTAAACATATCTTGAGAAAGAAAAATGAAGTTAGAGGTCTCACACTACCTGACTTCAATGCATATTACAAAGCTACAGTGGTCAAAATATCATAATATTGACATAAAGATAGACATACCGACCAATGGAACTTGTCCATTGAACTTGTCCATTGAACATAATAGAGTGTTCAGATATAGACCCTCTCATCTATGGACAATTGATCTTTGATAAGGCAGTCAAGCCAACTCACCTGGGACAGAACAGTCTCTTCAATAAATGGTGCCTGGAGAACTGGATATCCACATGCAAAATAATAAAAGAGGACCATAGCTCACACCCTACATAAAAATTAACTCGAAATGGATCAAAGACCTAAAGAGTAGATGTAACACCATAAAACTTTTAGAAGAAAATGTGGGAAAATATATTTTAAAACTTGTAATAGGAGACTGTTTCCTGTATCTTATATCCAAAGCATGATCATTGACGAAAGAAATAGATAAATGGGAATTCCTCAAAATTAAGTACTTTTGTGCATCAAAGAACTCTGTTAAGAAAGTAAAAAGGCACCCTACACTATGGGAGACAATATTTGGAAACAATATATCAGATAAGGGTCTAGTATTCAGAATATATAAAAAGATTGTTCAACTCAACAACGAAAAGACAAACAGGCCAATTAAAAAATGATCAAAAGACATGAACAGATACTTCTCAGAAGAGAAAATACTGATGGGTAAAAGGTACATGAAAAGATGCTCAACTTCCCTGGCTATAAGGAAATGCAAATCAAAACCACAGTGAGATATCATTTCACACCACCAGAATGGCCATTATCAATAAAACAGAAAATGACAAGTGCTGGGGAGGATTCGGAGAAAGAGGCACATTTATCCACCGTTGGTGGGAAGGTAAATTGACACAACCGCTATGGAAGGCAGTTTGGTGGTGTCTCAGGAA
The DNA here is from genome assembly GCF_023851605.1 of Tamandua tetradactyla. Taxonomy (NCBI): domain Eukaryota; kingdom Metazoa; phylum Chordata; class Mammalia; order Pilosa; family Myrmecophagidae; genus Tamandua; species Tamandua tetradactyla. The sequence goes on from NC_135345.1 coordinate 19,777,653, forward strand.
GCTAAATATAGAATTGCTGTATGATCCAGCAATACCATTGCTAGGTATGTATTCAGAAGACGTGACAGCAAGGACACAAACAAACATTTGCACATCAATGTTTATAACAGAATTATTTACAATTGCCAAGAGATGGAAAGAGCCCAAATGTCCATCAATAGATGAGTGGCTAAACAAGCTATGGTATATACATATGACGAAATATTAAGCAGCTGTAAGACAAAATAAAGTCATGAAGCATGTAACAATGAGAATGGACCTTGAGGACATTATGCTAAGTAAGATTAGCCAGAAACAAAAGGACAAATACTGTATGGTCTCACTGATATGAACTATCATTAATGAATGAACTTGGAGAATTTCATTTAAGAACAGAGGTCATCAGGAAATATAAATAGGGTAAGGTTGGGTAATTGGAACTGAAGGGATACAGATTGTGCAACAGGACTGATTGGAAAAATTCAGAAATGTATAGAACAATACTACCTGATTGTATCACAATAATTTAAGTATACTAAATGCAGCCAAATGTGAGAATGATAGAAGGAGGAAGGCTGGGGGAACAAATGAAACCAGAAGGAAAGATAGACAATAAAAACTGAGATGGTGTAATCTAGGAATGCTTAGAGTGTACAATGATAGTGACTAAATGTACAAGTTAAAAAATGTTTTTGCATGAGGAAGAACAAAGGAATGTCAATATTGCAGGGTGTTGAAAATAGTCATTCATATTTTAAAACTTCAACTTCTGTGTGAGATTGAAGTAAGAAATGTTTATTTGGTTACAAAATTTATATTTTGACTAGTGCATTGCCTAATTTAACTTATATGGACAGTTTAATTGAACACGATAAGTACATGAACCTTGAATAGGGTATGAGATTTTGTAGGTTTGTCCAGGTTAGTGTGATGCCCTGATAAATCCAAGAGTGATTTGAACAGTGAATAAAGAAGTATTTGCAAAGTCCCCTTGGGGTAATGGCGGGAAAGGGGGAAAATTCAACTTCCCCATTTAGAGAATTCCTGATATTCTCGCAAGCAGTGGGGGCAATCAAATCAATAGGCCGAGCCCTCAACCTTGGTCTTGTTCCTATGAAACTTATCCCCACAAAGGACAGCTAGGCCTACTTAAAATTAGGCCTCAGAGAACCTCTTTTGTTGCTCAGATATGGCCTCTCTCTCTCTCAGCCAACACAGCAAGCAAACTCACTGCCATGCCCCTCCCTACATGGGACATGACTTCCAGGGGTGTAAACCTCCCTGGCAACATGGGACAGAAATCCTAGAATGAGCTGGGACTCAGTATCAAGGGATTGGGAAAACCTTCTCGACCAAAAGGAGGAAGAGAGAAATGAGACAAAATAAAGGGTCAATGGCTGAGAGATTTCAAACAGAGATGAGAGGTTATCCTGCAGGCTACTCTTATGCATTATATAGATATCCCTTTTTTAGTTTAAATTGTATTAGAGTGGCTAAAGGGAAGTGCCTGAAACTGTAGAGCTGTGTTCCAGTAGCCAGGTTTCTTAAAGATGATTGCATGATATAACGTTCCCAATGTGACTGTGTGATTATGAAAACCTTGTGTCTGATGTTCCTTCTTTCTATCATATGGACAGATGAATAAAAAATTTGGAAAAAAAATAAACAAATAATAGGAGGAACAAATATTAAAATATATTGAGTGGATTGAAATATTAGTGATTGATGAAAGGGAGTGGTTAGGGGTATAGAAAAAAATAGGGGGAACATTTAGGAAATACTTATAAAAAAATTGGGGCCTAGCTTGTAAACCTCACACAGCAGTCACATTAGTCCAGAGCTATAATTTTTATTTCTAGATTTTGAGAGGTTGTGCTATATATATATAAAACCTGGCATTTCCCTAGAATTTGGGGTACCTATATGACACCTAAGATTCAAAATAGGAGTTCTGCATGTCTGAAAAGCATCATCACCACATACAACCACGTTAAATAAACTGAAAAAGAGATCAGTTTCAATCAGAGTTAAGAATGAAGTGAATCAGTTGGGTCTAAGGTAAATTTAGAATACAGGGGTAAGGGGACATTATCTGTATTTTAGAACTTCACCTACTCTATGAGACCTAAAGAAGAGAGGCTTGTTTTGTCCAAAACCTAAATATTCTGTAGCACATAATGTAATTCAACCTATTTGGATAGACCATTCAAACAATCCAAACACATTGAGCACAGAATGGGAATGAGGGCTTATAATTCTGTATAGCATAGTGTAATGCCCAGATATATCCCAGAGAATGTTGAATAGACAATCAAAAAGTATTGGTAAGGTCCCTTGAGAGATGGGAGAAAAAATGTTGAATTATTAAACTTTACCACTGTGGAAACTCCTGATACTTTCTCAGACTGTAGGGAATGTCAAGTCAATAGGCCAACCCCTTGATCTTGAGGCTTGCTTTTATGAAGTTTATATATATAGTGGAGAAGCTTAGCCTATCTAGAGTTATGCCTAAGAGTTATTTCCAGAGGACCTCTTTTGTTGTTCAGATGTGGCCTCACTCTCTCTCAGTTGAACTCTGCAAGTAAAATCATTACCTCCTGGGACATGCCATCTAGGGGTGAAAGTCTCCCTGTAAACATGGGATATGACTCCCAGGAATGAGCCTGGCCCTGGCATCATGGGATCAACAGTTACTTCTTGACCAAAAGCAAGAAAACAGTTGTGGCAAAATGAGGTATCAGTGGCTGAGAAGGTTCAAATAGAGTCAAGAGGATATTCTGGAGCTACTCTTATGCAAGCTTCAGCTGGGTATTGCTATTTACCAGTCTTTCTCAAAACCCAACCAAGACCTGTCCTAACCTAAAACACACCTGGGGCTCAATCTGAGATTCTACAAAGGTTCCATGCACTATGATTATTTTTCAGAAACCTACATTCTCCAGATGGATTCCTAGAACAGATAAGTCCTGAAACCCAGAGGGGCCAGCCTCTCTAGAAAATCAACTAATTCCACTCCCTGTTCCCATATTATTCACAATTTTTTCCAACATGAAAAATTAGAACAGGCATAGCCCACATACCCCTGAAGATTAGGAGAAAGATCAAAGGAGAAGGTAGGAGTTAACAAATGAGTATGACTGCTGAATCACTATATTGATATTTCTTTTCATCTCCAATGTCTTGGAGCAGCTATAAGGAAAAACCTAAAAAATTTTGACACTGTAATCCATACCAAACTCTGAAATCTGCTCTATAATTAATTATTGTGGTGTGCTTTGAAATTTATTGGGTTTTTTTTGTATATATATATATATATATATATATATATATAATTTTTCACAATTAAAAAGGGGAAAATCAAATGGAGGAAGCTTCCTGAAAAAGATGAGTTGGGCTTTAGAACAAGCAAAGATATTGACATATTTGCCTTCTTGCTAGCAAACAAGGGTGACACTCAGAACTTTCATTGTCAATGTTTTTGAAGTCATAGGATTGAGACATTGATTATTTCATTCTACAAGCATATTTGATTGTCTCCTGTTAACTAGACAGTTAAAAAGGCACTGGAATTATGGCAACTAAGTAAAAGCATTGAAAATAATTACTCCCTTACTTTATTTATAGAGTTTGCAATTTGGAATAAAACAGGAATAATATAATATTCAAACTCAGGCCTTTATTACTCTCCTATGGAATATATAAAGTACTCTTCTTCTCGTTCTCTTTTGTTAACAAACTATTTTAGCAAAATAGGTTCATGTTTGTTTTAAAAATATCAATCAACATATAATGTTAAAATTAATAAAGTTAAAAAAAACACTTGTAATCCCAACATCTGGAAATAGTTCATGAACACCATTCTTCATAGCTATATAGACGAAAGCTAATTTTATAAAAATGGATACAGACAATAATTTATATTTTGTTTTACTTTTTAAAATTTTATGTAATTTTTTCTTAAAATATAGCAAACATTAATAAGTGAGGAAATTCTAAAGGTACAGCTTGATGAATTTTTACAAAGTAGGACTATCCAAAAGCACCACCTAGACTGAGAAACCAAATCTCACCAGTCCATCAGAAATATATGCCCCTCGCCTGACTCCTATCATCAATTATTTTCATGCCAATTTAAAAACTTTAGATAAACAGAATTTACCTCTTTGTGCCTGACTTATTTCATTTAACATTAAGCTTAATGAGATTCTTCCATCATTATACGTAGTATGATTTTGTTCATTATTTCTGTGTAGTATTCAACTGAAAGTGTAGTCAGCAATTTCTGTGGGTTGGTTCCAGTTTTGTGCTATTGCAAATACATCTGCTATAAAAGTTCTTGTTCATATCATTCAGTAAACCTTTATTACTGTTGTAAAACTATATATATATATATCTTCATATATATACTTGTACAAATGCACATGCATAGATCCATAGACATATCTATATCATCTATAGGCATAGATTTATTGAATCACAAGGTATGATTATATACAGTTTCAGAAAATATTCCCATTCAACTTTATGATAAAGTTGTAAAATTTATTCTCCCATCAGAAATGTAATAAGAGTACATATTCTGGAAAAGTTTTAGTATCCTTTGTCTTTTCAAATTTTAGCCATTTCAGTGAGTTCATAGTGAGATCTCATTGTGATTTTAATTAACTAATGACCAGGGTGAGTACTTTCAAATAAACTTAATTGAATTCAGATATTATCTTTAGTTAAGTGTTGGTTCAAATATTTTCTTATTTTTACTATTGGATCAGCTGCCTTTTTCCTAAGATTTTATAGGGATTCTTTATATATCCTGCATGCAGTTTCTTTGCTAGAAATACACATTGTGTTCACCCTCAAGTTGCTGGCTTTCCTTTCCACTCTCTTAATTGTGTCTATAATTCTAATGTAATTCAATTTTCAATGTTGTTCTTTATGGTTAGTGATTTTTTCCAACCTATTTAAGGGATCTTTATCTACCACTGACATTATAAAGGTATTCTTTGTTTTCTTATGAAAACTTTATTTTTATAGCTTTCACATTTAGATCGAATGTTCATATGGAATTTATTTTTTGTACTCTTTGGATTACAGTTCAAGATTTTTTTTCCAAATGTATATCTGATTACTGAACACCATTTAGTGAAAAAAAAATCTTTTTCCAGACTGCATGGCAGTGCTGTTGAGAACATAAATTCTATTCCATTGATCTGTTTGTCTGTATATGTGCAAATACCTTAATGCCATATTAGTGTGGCTTTATAATAAACCTTGATATTTTGTGATATAAGTTTTATGCACTTATTCTTTCTTTATATGGTTGTTTTGGCTGAGTTTTAGCCTTTTGCAGTTATCACATGAAGTTTAGATCCAGTTTTCCAATTGCTACAAAAAAATTCTGAGTCTTTGATTGAGATTTCAGTTAATTTGGCAGTCAATTTAGAGAAAACTGACATATATTCTTATTAAGTCTTTCAATAAGTGAATATGATCTATTCAACCATTTAATTAAATTGTCTTTAAACTTGTAGGTTTAGTGTAGAACTTTTGCACATCTTTTCCTAGGTTTATTCTATTGATTTACTACAAATTGCATCATTTTCAAACTTTTGTTTTCAGGTGATCTGTTGGCAGCATTTTTTCATGTGGCATATTTTATATATTAATATTGCATCCTACTGGGGATTAAGTCCTGTCTCTAACAAAAGACATGATAAAGTTTTAATCAATGTTCCTGTGGGTATGAACCTAATTATAAATAGAACTTTTTGAAGATGTTATTATTAATAAACTGTGGCCAAATTGAAACAAATTGGTTTTAATGCATATGCCAGAAGCCTTATAAAGAGAGAAAATTTGGACACAGAGAATTCAGAAGTCAGAGAAAGTCTCAAGACAAGACCAAGGAAATCACTATGTATAGGAGAACTGCCCTCACCAGCCTTTTCTTGGGAGAAACCACAGCCTGATTTTGGACTAGCCTCCGAACCATAGTCATTATGTTCTTCTTGTTTAAGCCAATCCACTGTACAATATGTGTAATAGTTGCTCTGGTGAACTAAGATTGTTTGTGATACTGGAAAATGGGTGTTGCTATTATAAATACCTAGAAATGTGGATGTAGCTTTCAAATTGTGTAAAGATTAGAGATTGGAAGAATTTTTAGGTGCTTGAAAGAAAAAAAAGCTAAATTAACTTAAAAGGAATATTGGTAGAGATATGCATATTAAAGGAGAGGTGAAGGCTCAGAAATAAGTGAGAACTGTAGGTAAAGTTTTTATTGTCTTAAAGAATTCATCATTCATCATAAGCAGAATACTGGTAGAAATATGGATGTTAAAGGTACTTCTAGTGAGGCCTTAGAAGGAAACAATAAAGCTGTTATTGGAAACTGAGGAAAGGTAATCCTTGTTGTAAATTGGCAGAGAACTTGATGATATTGATTCTGATGTCAATAGAAGGCAGAACATATAAGTAATGAACATGGACATCTAGTTAAGGATATTTCCAAGCTGAGTATGAAAGTCATAGCCTGATTTTGCCTTCTGCTTACAGTACAATGAAAAATGAAAGGAATAAACTGAGAAGTGAAATGTTAAGCAGATAGAAAATACATAGTATTTTCAGACAAGAGCCAGATGTGACAGTATCAGAGATCTCCCTGAGCTTCCAGGAAGTGAATTCCTAGAGAAAAGGGCCCCACACAATGATCTGGCTGAGTAGCTGTTTTCTAGGCAGGTGAGGCATATAATTCATGGATCCAGTCAACCATCTCATAGGAAGCCAGAAGATGTAGAAGCCAGAAATCAGTAGAAACTCTAGAACAGACACAAGGAAAGAGAGAGTGCTCTATGACTGGAGGCAGTGATGCAAGCCAAGGAACCCCAGTGATTGCAGCAAGCTAGTACCAAAACACTACATATTTGGGGCAGAAAATATCACCTTCAGCTTCCAAAACCATAATACAATAAATGCCTTTTGTTATGCCAACCACTGTGTGGTATTTGTCATAACAGCAGACTTAAGACGTACCTATAGACTGAGCTATATTTACTTAGTCTTCCTAATAGTATAGCTGGAAATTGTTTTCTATTTTGTTTGTGATTATATTGCCTGAACAATTTTTCTTCTTTGTCAATCTTTGTATCTTTTAAACAAATTTCTTTTATTGTGCTAAGATTTCCAATAAAATGTTGAGTAGAATCGTTGTAGCTCTCATTCCTATCTTGTTCCCAATCTCAGAGGTCAGGTCCCCAATATATTATGTTGAAGAAAGATGTGTGCTCTAATTTGTTTTCTTTAACTGTTTGTGTCTGTGTTCTTTTTTTTTTTTAAGTTCTTCTATCTTGTTTGGGTGGTGTTTAAAATCATGTTTTACTTATTTCTTTCAGGCATTATTAAAGGAAAATTTCTGGCATTCACTCCATCTAGTATTCTCTCTTGCTCTCTCTTTACTCTTCCAATCTCTGGCTCCATTCTGAATACCTACATTATGCCTACGTCTGTGCATAAATGGTCCCAGCTCCACTCTTGCCTGGCTCCTGTTTCTTGTGTCACTTCTGTCATTGTATTTACTTGTTTCTGTCTCATTCTCTTTCTCTATTTTGTTCTCATCCATAGATTAGTTCTCTAACTGTGCTCTTCTGGTCCTAGGTTAGACTCTTTGGGCTCCTGGGTCACCTTTTTATAGAAATTGTTTCTAACTTTGACCTACCAGTTGCAACTCTCCAGTTTATAGCTTTTGATATTCACCTAAGCTTTCACTCTTGAATCTTCAGCAGCACAGAAAATCCCTCACACATTGGTTTTTTGCTCTTCTTTAAGCCTCAGCTCCTCTAGGATATTTCATGTATTGGCTGTGGCAATGACAGAAATGTTTACACTTGCCACTGAGTCAGTCGAAGGAAGCAGAGAGCATCTCTTCCTAAATGACCCTTATTTAAGGCCTATGTTCAGTCTAGATGTTGCAGGTAGAAGGTAAAATCATACCAGTTGTGCCAAAGCAGCTCCATTTCTCATTGCTCCAATGTTCATTCTTTCTACATTGTCTAACTGGGCCATTTCCCTGGTTGGGATATTACTCCTCAATATTACAACTCTCCCGTGAAAAGTGAAAAGAATGGAGCTCTTCCTCAATAACTCTGCTGAATTGCAGCTCAGCTGGCTGGGAAGGGACCAGCTATTGAGATCAACAGAACTAATCCATATAAACATTGTTGATGACAGTAGGGTCCATTGCTTTATACAAACATACATGAAGACACACTGAGAAGAAAAGAAATCAGAGAATTATTCCATATGAAGCAAGAAATCTGGCCCTTAGACAAACACACTGATTTAACATAAACAGTTATGTAAGACTATAAGTGTTTATTATTTTGTTTATTTCAGTTTTATTGATTTTGTGTTTTGGTAATGTTTCTGGAAAATTTATCCAGCAGTTCTTGAGCCTGGACCGTTTGGCTGTGGGATATGGAGATGAATTTTTAAAAACTCATTTTTCAGAATAATCATACTTTGAGAAGTATAGCTTCATTGTCAACTGGGGATGAGGGTAGCAACCAGGTAAAAAGAAAGGTTAGGAAAAGTTAATGTTTCTGCTCTTGCTAATGCATTTTTGGTAGTAACCTTTAATGGAGAAGAATTTGTTAGAGATTTTCACAGCCACAAGTTTTCACATGCTTCTCATATGTGCATGCCTCTTACACTTTTCTGTAGCTTTGATAAAGTCAATGAGGGAGGAACGGGTCTTAAAATTATTTCCTCCTGCAGCACTACAGTCATGAGCTTCACTAAGATGGCATTCTACACACCTATATTGAAATGCTTTGGCACCTAAGTCCTTTATCTTGGCATCTTATACAGATAATATAATAATTTATCCATAATGACTAAGATCACACTCCCTAAGTGAAGCAAAATAAGATTTTTTTCTACATGGTTATTTACAAAGAACTGCAAAGGAAAAACATCCTATTACAGTTTCCATGTCTAATTTAATAAAAAATTGATGCTAAATCTTAACTGAAGTGGTTGAATTATCCTCAGGCTGATAAAGTCTTGATCTTCTCTTGAGTGTCCAAAATGCATTGATTGGTCTATAAATTCTTTCTTCTTTTTTCTTTTTCTTTATGATTAGGTTGTCCATATATCTAGTTTGCCTGAGACAGTCCGAATTTAAAACCGTGGTCCTTGAAAAATTATCAATAACTCCTCCTTTTAGTCTAAAAACTGTCCCAATTTGGATATGAGATTATATGGTCACTCAATTTATGACTAATCACAGAGTTCCTTATGTTCTTAGTTCATCCTAGAAATACTGCTACTCTCACTTGAATACGAGCATCTGTTTTTTCTGCTGTCAAGAATTGGCAATGTCTATACTGGTAGCTTTGTCTTCTCTGAGGGCTCAGGTTTCTGCACACCCTATAACAGGAGGAAGGTTTAAAAACACTGCCAACTTGAGGTACTGAATCATGACTACCATGAGCATAAGGGATAGAGAACCTCAGAGGGACATAAGCTAATTTCCAGCCTTCACAATTTAGCTACCCTCTTTTCTCTGCTTGAGAATGTTCTTCTTGCATTTTCTTTCTCATCCTTCAAGATCCATCACATGTATTACCTCCTCTGACTCTCCCTTAACCATCCAGGTAGGAATAATCATACCCTCCATAAGTTCTTCACTATTACCTTCCAATAACATGCACCATATTTTATTTTGACTTTTTTGAAGACTGTGATAAACATGAGGACACCTTCTCTCTTCATTTGTGCACTTGCAGTGCCAAAGTTGGGATGCTAAGTAAATTTCTGTTGTCATTGAGAAAATGAATCCTTACAGCTCAATGCAGCCCATATGTATTTAGATTAATTCAATTATGTTAAATCTTTATTTTGTAGTAATAAAAGTCCAGGAGCCAGGAGATTCCAAGATCTTCATTACAAATGAGACAGCATTTACATGAGTCTTCTTTGGCCTTGGCACAGTACGGTTTGCTGGCAGTAAGCTCATATTTCTGAATGTCCTTCCCTGTTTGAGAATGATTACTCTCCTTTTCATTCCCCAATATTCTTAATAGTAGAGCATGCATGATATATCCCAATTCCCATGAAGCGTTCCCTCCCCTGTGTTCTCTCCTTCTCTAGTGCATCTCCCCTAATAATGTTTTGGCACAAATTTTGTCATTTTACCGCTAGAAGAAATCTGCTATAATCATCAAGTTTCAGAAAGCACTGGACTGGAGGAGAAGGTTCTGCTGCAAACGTCTTCCAAAACCAGCTCTATTCTGAACACTTAGCTCACCAATGAACTCAAGCAATCTAACATAAACACTATTATTCAGTTAAATTGTTACATTATTAAACATATGTAATACAGACAATTCATTTTTCTCTACTATAATAATCTGAGTACAAAATCTAATTGATAGTACTGATATCTATATGTTAATTATTTTCAGATTTAACTTGCATCGCTGAATGCAAACCACACCTTCCAAAACCAATCCTACAACAAATTGTGATCTGTAAATTGTTGCTAGAATTGGAGTAGGCAGGGAGGTCAGTGATTCCTGGGATTTGAAGTGAATCCTTACATTTTCTCTTAATTGTACCACCTTTTGCATATGTGTTTCTATTTATTTCTGTTTCATCCATCTAATCACTTAACATATTTGTGGGAAAACTACCCTGTTCTAAGCAGTATGCTAAATACTTAGGAAACATAAGGATGAATATGGCATGAATTCTACTCTTAATGAGTTCACCATTAAGGAAGGCAGAAACACACATAAAGATTAAAAAACATTTTCATACATTGTGGCGAATGTTGTAATAGAGGTAAATGTTCGCTACCCAGGGGCTACAAAAAGTTGGCATGGCCAGTATTTGAATTGAACAGAAAAGTCTTGACATAAGATTTTAAATTAGGTCTTCAAGAATAAATAGAAAATGATTAGGCAGACAAAGTAAGAAAGGAAATAACAGGTAGGAGGAAAACTATGTTCACAGACATGCAGCTAAGCAATAGGATGATATACTGTAGAATTGTTAGTAATTAAATATAGCCAGAATTAAAGGTACATGTAAAAAGGGATAAAAAAATTAAATTGGACAGTTAGTAGTCAAAAGATCAATTTCTTTGTATGTCAGGCTATCTAAAGAGCTTCAATATTACCCTGCAATTGTTGATTATTTGAATCTCAAGAAGTCCATGTACATTATGTGTACATGATACTATGCCTCCATAATTTATTTTAAATTGCCATCTTTCTCTTCATTCCTCTGGGACACATAATAAAGTTGAGACATTGTCCAAAAGTACTCATTTTAGCTAAGCAAAGAGCATGGACTGTGGTGAGTAAAAAATCTTTCTCAGCCCTGCATATTGGTGTAGATGTAATCATTAACTTATTTCCAGCTGTAGCTAGCTCCATTTGGGAACCTTGGAAAGCACTAAAATGTCTAAGTGGATGAGAAAAAAAAATCTAATTATAATCCTGCTAAGAGAAACAGCACAAGGAATTAAAAATACCAGGGCTGGGAGTCAGACGATGAGAATTCTAGACCCAACAGAATATGTCTTTCCTTCATTCATGAAATGAAGAAGTAGACAACTTGAGCTCTAAGGATTATTGCTGCTCTAAACAATGTTATTCTTCTTAGAAGGGTCCATGGAGGAATAGATGAAAGATGGCAGCAGGTGACAGACTCTCAAGGGTCAGTAATAAATGCCAGATGACAGACCAGGGACTGGTTCCTAGAGGTGGTCATGCAGAAGTGTGAACTCAAAATGCTAGAGAAGAATGCTAACTTTTGCACAATTTAACCATTATACAAGAGTATAATGTGTTTTTTAATTGGGGACTTCAGAATCAAGTTTCAGAACAAAAGGAATCTCAGTAACTAGAGCGGAGAAACGTATCAATGTATAGGCAGGGAAGCCAAGAGAAGTTACAAGACTTTCCTGATGTCTAGAGTTGACAGAACAGACACAAACTAGAACCCAGACCTCCTAAATTCCAATCCAGAATATTTTATTACCCTTTATTTCTCCTCATGAGTAGCAGAGAGTAAATATCAAAGACATTAAGATACTCTTTAGCATCTGTTCTAGTTTGCTAGCTGTCAAAATGCAATATACCAGAAACAGAATGGCTTTTAATAAGGGGAATTTAACAAGTTACAAGTTTACAGTCTTAAGGCTATGAAAATCTCCAAATTAAGGCACGTATAAGAAAAACGTCCAAATCAGGCACCATCAAGAGGTTATCTTTCACTCAAGAAAGGCCTATGAGTTCAGCGCTTCTCTCTCCACCTGGGAAGGTACATGGTAAACATGGTGACAGTCTCTTAGCTTCCTCTCCAGGCCTTAAGTTTCATGGAGCTCCCTGGTGGCACTCTCCTTCTTCCTCTCCAAAGATCACTGACTGGTAGACTCTGTGGTTGTCTTGTCATTGTGGCATGATTCTGAAACTCTCTCCTCATTCTCAAAAAGAAACTCTCTCCACAATATCTCCTCTTTTATAGGATTCCAGTAAACTAATCATGCCCACACAGAATGGGTGGGGACATGTCTCCATCTAATCAAGTTCAATACCCACAACTGACTGAGTCCCATCTCCATGGAGATGATCTAATCAAGTTTCCAACCTAGAGTGCTGAATAAGGATTAGAAGAAACTGTTGCTCTCACAAGCTTGATCAGGATTTTCCAGGATGCATAAATCCTTTCAAACCAGCAGAGCGTGCCACCTCCATGTTGTATACCTCAACAGGCAAAACAGGATATTAGAAGCTGATGTCATAATATCTACAAGGAACCTAATGAGATTAGAGAGAATTAATCTAGTTAAGGCACACAGTGTTATGCTAAGTGCTTTATGTGAACTAATACTCTAAACCCATAACAAGAGGCTAGAAAGAGGATAGAGAAAGCATATGCAGATCCTATCTCCTCTCTTCACCTTCAAAATAATAATAATAGTTAATAATCCCTGAGCAATTGCTACTTATGAGGCAATGACACTATATTCATATTCTCTAATCCTCAGAAAGAAAGAAGTTAAGTAACTTGCCAGGGATATAAAACTACCATATACAAGACTGATAATTTGGAATGCTCATGATTACTATCAATAAGTTACACTAGGGTACTAGAAGGGGTGTGTGTGTGAAGAGATTTTGGGGTCAGTAGTTCTCACTCATTCAGATTCCCCTGATATTCATTCCCTTTTCCTGCTTCATAACGTTAACACAGGTGTAAAATGCCATCTCATCTACATTTATGTTTCTGAATGTGGTCCTGGGGTCTTTGAAGGGCACATACCCTCTGAATCTCATACATAGATCAAAATATAAATTCAGAATCGTCATGCCCACAGTCTAAGCTCAACTTGAACTAAGAGGCGAGTTGTACTAATGGATGTGTTCATAGAGAAACATGGTCCATGAAATTCTAGGAAAGTAATTTGGCATAGTGGTTAAAATTGAGCTGTGGGGAGGAATTCTCTGGGTTTAGATCCCTGCTAAGTCACTTACTGGATAGGTAATCTTAGGTTATTTAATTAGTCCATGTGCCTCCATTTTTCCATCTGTAACATTTTGACAGCAGTAGTACCCAACTTAGAGGACTGTTGCGAAGATTAAATAATATAATGAATAGCAAAGCATTTACTGCCTGACACATAAAAACTGTTACATAATTTTTAACTCTCAGTATTATTCTAGGGTGAAAAAATAAAATGTGACATACATATGCTTTTTGTTTCTCATCTCCTTTTGAGCCACCCCCTTCCTTGCCAAATCCACAAACCACATGACCTTAATAGCAAGATCTCTCTGTTCTAGCATTTCCAGCTACAAGTACATGCATGAGTAATTCAGACTGGAGTGAGTAATTTAACTATCATAGAGAAAAGGAAGGGCAAGTAAGAAAACTCTCAGGGCCTCCTGATTTAACCCAAGCTTCCCATCAACATTTTGACCAGAAAGGGCAATACTAGCTTGAGGGGTGCATGCCTCTGCACTTTCTCAGGATCCTAACCAGATGCTACTACCTCAGAGAAGACCTCCCTGGCAACCGATCTAAAAAGATAGCCCAGTCACTCAGTATCTCCTGACCTTGCTTTACTAATTTTTTCATAGCAGTTTGTTACTTATTCCACATTCATCTGTGCCTAAATATTTGTATCCCTGTACCAAGAACTGTTAATTGCCAACCAATAGCCATTTCCCCTTCTTTAGTAGGCATAGTATCTCTATTTAATCAGACCAGTACTAAAAGATGACGTTTCCTAGTATGCTTTGCAGCTAACTGTGGCATGACCAAGTCCTGGTTAATGAGATATAAGCAAAAGAATTATGCAAGACTTCTGGAAGGCTATTTAAAAAGTGAACTGACTTCCCAAGGAAGTGAATCTCTGGGATAGCAACATCATAGCTGGATCTCTAATGAGAATCGAAGTCTATGAGGTGACTTTGGGGATGGAAGCTACATTCTACAATAGAGAAGCAGGTGACATAAAGGTGTCATACAAGTAAGCTCTCATCTATCTCAGTCCAATTGCTTTTATATACAATAACAAATCTTTGTGAGTGTCAGATAAAACCCTGTTACTAACAACTAAATATAAATTCCTTAATAATGAATTCCTCCATAGAATGTAGAATATATAAGGGCAGTGAATTATTTGTCTTTTGGTACGTCTAATGCCATACTCAATAAACGTTTTTTTGTTTATTCTTAGGCACTATATGCCTAAGAAAAAGCATGTAAAGTGTATAAGGCATGGCTTTATATTTTATTTCAATGTTGCCATGAATGAATAACATCCCACAAGTAGGCATGTTTCTGTTCCCCTTTCATTAATTTTGTTATATTTATCAAATATCAGTTATGGTCTAGATATGAGTTAGGTATTTTTGACTAAATAATTTTCATTTTAGTGTCAGCATTTGGTAATCTGTATTGAAACCATAAGCATTTTTTGACCACTTATAAACCTGATATTGGGCTAGGTGTTTAATTATGTAGCAGATGTAAATCTTAGTTTATAAACTCATATAAACAAGAAATATCCCACTTATTTATTCCCCTTATTTTCATTTAAAATATGAATCTGAGCTTATTATGCAAAGCTGACTAAAATCTCAGTAATGGTTATACTTGGTGTTGGTATTGAATTATGTAACCAACAAAAGACAGTTTTAGACTCTAGCACCTTGTTTCCATGGGTGTGAATCGATTTGCCCAATTTGAATGAGGGTGGACCTTCATTCCATATGACTTAAGTCCTTATAAGCAAAGAAAATTGGACACAAAAAGAGAAGCTGTAAGAGAAGTCAGAAGTTGGAATTCAATGGAAGCTTGATGAGAAAGGAAAAGACAAGTAGCAAATGCATTGCCACATGATAGAAAGCCAAGAAACTCCAAAGAATTTTGGCTAGCCAGAAGATAACATCAAGAAGCATCTTACTAATATCCAAAACTGTGAACCAATAAATTCCTGTTATTAAGCCAACTATTTTATGGTGTTCTTTTTTTTTTAACAGTTAGTAAACTAAAGCATTTGATGTTGATAATTGAATCACATCTTCCAGAAAGACATATTGAACTCTTATCCTTGTTCCTGAGTTCCTGAGGGCATGAACCTATTGTAAATAGGACATTTGAATATATTATTACTTGAGTATATTCGTTTGTGAATAGGATCTTAAAATATCCTATTTAGATGAGGTAAAATTGAATCAGGGTGAAATTTAATCCATAAAACTGAATTTTTTATAAAGCAGAGGAAATTTAAACACAGTCAAAGAAAGTCACAAAAGAAGATCAAGGAGGCAAATTGCTTTGTAATGAAGGTAGAGATGCAAGACAAAGAACCCCAAAGATTGTGGCAAGCCCAGTCCCAAAATTCCACAGACTCAGAGAAAGTAGACTGTTGAGACCTTGATTTGAGACTTTGAACCTCCCCAAAGTAGCAGATGATAAGTTCTTGTTGTTTAAGTCAGCCCATTGTGTGGTACTTGTCATAGCTCCCCTGGAAAACTAAGACACTTGGAATACCCTGCCACCCCATGGTTGATCATGACTTCAGATTCTTATGCATAACCAAAGGATTTGGAAGGCCTTCTTGACGCAGTTCTTTTGCCCATAATGGTCTCTGGTATGACATTCTTGTCTCACATGTCATGATCTGTTTAGGTTCAGCAACTCACAAACTTTGGAATCCTTGAAAAGGCATAGAACCTCTCAATCTGGGTAGAATACTTGGACTGATATACCCTTCTAGGTCCTTCCAACCAATCCCTTTCCTTTTCCCAGCCCCTGGGTATTTCTTCTCCCACACATCTCTGGTCCACATAACCACTCCCTTTCCTACCTCCAGGGTACCAAATATTATATCTGTAGAGGGCTTAGATTTTTGGAAAATGGAGAAAGTTCCATTGACTTTGAGCAGATGCTGTTTCTGCTCTGTAAACATTACTAAATCAGAGTCTTAACAACAAATTGCCTGTGTAAAGGCATAGAAGGGACCAAAAAGGAAAATAGAAATAAATATCTCAAAACAACATGTACCCACATAAAGATCATTTCTAATTCTCACCTCAACTTTGTAAGGTGGGACTGTTTTTCCCTACTATGGAGATGAAAAAAATCAAAACTCATAAACTGAAATGTGTTCATTGCTGAGCATGAATTTCAACCCTAGCATTCCTAAATTTAGAATTTCTGCTCCTCTTTCCACAAAAAAAGAATAGGTTTCAAGTTTTATTCTGTAGCATCAAGGTGGCCTGTAAAATTTTTCAGGAGAAACTAAGGATATAAGGAAAATTCTGAATGGACATCATCCCATGTTACTTTTTCCCTTGGTCAGAGTAGTTCAGCATTTGCCTGTTTAGCAGTTGTCTATAAAATTAAGTAAGAAAATAGGCTCCCATATCTTAAGATGATGCTTCAACATTTGGAGCAAATTCCTTTTCCATTTGCCTATGTAACGGTGCCTTTTATGCACAAATATCATAGATACCTCAGATCTTTTGGGATAGAGCAGTCTCTTCAATAAATAGTGTTTAAAGAACTGGATATTGACATGCAAAAGAATGAAAGAGGATCTGTATCTCACACCTGATAATAAATTAACTCAAAATTTATCAAATATCTAAACATTAGAGTTAAGAGCATAAAATTCTTAGAAGAAAATGTAGGAAATATCTTAGAAATCTGTAATAGAAGGTGGTTTCCTAGACTTTATATCCAAATCACGAGCATTAACAAAAGGAATAGGTAAATGGGATCACCTCACAATTAAACACTTTTTTGCAACAAAGAACTTTATCAGGAAAGTAAAAAGGCAGTCTGCACAATGGAAAACAATATTGGGAACCACATATCAGGTAAGCATTTAGTATCCAGAATATATAAAGGGATTCTTCAAATCAACAACAGAAAGACATACAACCTAATTAAAAATGGGCAAAAGACATGAACAGACATTTTTCAGAAGAGGAAATACAAATGACTAAAAGGGATGTGAAAAGATCCTCAGCTCCATAGGCTATTAGGGAAATGCAAATCAAAACCATGATGAAAGATGAGATATGATCTCACATCCACTAGAATGGCCATTATCAAAAAACAGAAAATGGCAAGTGCTGGAGAGGATGTGAAGAAAGTGGTACACTTATCCACTGTTGGAGAGAATATTAAATGGTATGACCACTCTGGAACACAGTTTAGAGGTTCCTCAGAAGCTAAGTATAGAATTGCCATATGACCCAGCAATCCCATCACTAGGTATATATATTCAGGGGATCTAAAGGTAAGGACACAAATGAACATTTTCACACCCATGCTTATACCAACATTATTTCTGATTGCCAAGAAATAGAAATAGCCCAAATGTTCATCAATGGATGAATGACTAAACAAGCTGTGGTGTATTTGTGTGGTGGAATACTACACAGCTGTAAGACATAATAAAGTCATGAAGCATGGAACAAGGTGGCTGAACCTTGAGGACATAATGCTGAGTGTTCTAGTTTGCTATCTTCCAGAATTGAATATAACAGAAACAGAATGGCTTTTAAAAATAGGAATTTAATAAGTTGCTTGTTTACAGTTCTAAGGCTGTGAAATTGTCCAAATCAAAGCAAGTTTATAGAAATGTCCAGTCTAAGGCATTCAAGGAAAAATACCTTGGTTCAAGAAGGCCAATGTTGTTCAGTGTTTCTCTCTCAGCTGGAAGGGCATGTGGTGAACATGACAACATTTGCTAGCTTTCTCTCCAGGCCTCTTGCTTTAGGAAACTCCCTGGGAGGTGTTTTCCTTCTTCATCTCCAAAGGTTGCTAGCTGGTGGTTCTCTCATCTTCTGTTGTGGTTCTATAGCTCTCTCCTCATTCTCAGAAGGAGCTCTCTCCAAAATATCTCCTCTCACAGGATTCCAGTAAACTAGTTAAAACTCACATAGACTGGATGGAGACATGTTCCCATCTAATCAATTTAATACCCACAGTTGATTGAGTCACATCTCCATGGAGATAATGTGATCATGTTTCCAACCTTTAGTACTGAATAGGGATTAGAAGAACCCATCACTCCACAAGATTGATTAAGATTAAAACATCTCTTTTCTAGGGTACATAAATCCCTTCAAACCAGCACACTGAGTGAAGTTAGCCAGAAACAAAAGGACACATACTGTATGGTCCCACTAATATGAACTACATTAATGAGTGAATTTTGAGAGTTAAAGTTAAGAACACAGGTTATCAGGAGATAGAATAGGGTCTAGATTGGGCATTTGGGGCTGAAGGAATACAGATTGTGCAATAAGACTGAGTGTAAAAATTCAGAAATGGATAGCACTATACTACCTGATAGTAGCCCAATGATAGAAGTATACTGGAAGAAACTGAATATGAGTATGATTGTGGGAGATGGGCTGGGGTGCATGTATGAAAGCAGAAGGAAAGATAGAGGTGAAAGACTGAGATGGCATAACTTATGAATGCCTAGAGTGGGCATTGATAGTGATTAAATGTACAAATTAAAAAAAAAAAAAACAAAGCTTTTTCCCATGAGGGAGAACAAGTGAAATGTCAGCATTACAAGATGTTGAAAATGGATGGTATACAGGAAAAAGCACAATCAAAGCAATCTAGGGTCTATAGTAAATAGTAAGAGTGTAATATGCTTCCACTGAATGTAACAAAGGCAGTATGCCCAAACTAAATGTCAACAAGCAAGAGACACTGGGAAGGGTAATGAATTCTAAGTGGAAGAAAAAGAAAGGCCTTCATATAGATTATGGTGGTGAAGGCATGTCTATTTACTTAAGATGGATTGTATGATGTTCACATAAAATTGCTTAAAAATGAACAGAGAGAAACAAAGTGCTAGAGAAAATGTGGGGAAAGAGATACACCTATTCATTGTCGGTAGGGAAGCAGAAGGGTGCAGCCCGCTGGAGGGCAGGGTAATGATTCCACAGGAGGCTAAGTGTGGGTTTGCCACATGATCTTGCAACCCCATCGCTAGGTATATACCTGGAGGAACTGAGAGTGGGGACATGAATGGACATTTGCACACTGGTGTTTATGGCAGCAGTGTTCATGATTCACAACAGATGGAGGTGGCTTAAGGGTACTATGACTGAGGAATGGAAGGGGGAACTATGGTGTATACATACAATGAACTATTGAGTGACTGCAAGAAGGAATGAAGTTGTGAGGCATGCAACTATGTGATTGAACCTTAAGGACTGTATGTTGAATGAAATATAACAAAAAAGACAAATATTATCATGCCTCACTCAGGTGGATTAACTATAATATACAAGCTCAGTGCATTTAAGTCAAGAGGATAGGTTATCAAGTTGGGACCTATTGTAAAATTTTCTAGATTGTAAGCTCTTACAGCAACCATATATATTAGGAGCTGTAACTGATATTTTTAAAATCTAAAGATACCGAGCTATTTGTATATAACCTGATCATTCTCTGAAACTTCGGATATTTATGTGACACCTGAGACTCAGAATTAGGGCACTGAAGCTATGAAATTCACTATTACCCCTTCAGTAACTGTTTAAAAAAAGCTTAAAAAGTGATTAGACTTTGTCTAGAGATATAATTGAAGCTGGATAGGACTAAGGTAAATCTGAAAACTGGGTAAAGGATGATATGGCCCATATTTTCAAACTTCAACCTCTGTGTGAGAACAAAGAAAGAGATGTTTATTTAGCATAAAATTTATATTTTGGGTAGCACAATATCTAATTTAACTTGTATGGTCAGTTAGCTTGAACCCCATAATTACATGAAATCTTGAATAGGGTGCAATATCTTGTCGGTGTGTGCACTTTAGTGTGATGCCCCAATATATCCTAGAGTAATTTAGGCAGAGAATAAAACAGTATCTGCCAAGTCTGATTTGGGGACTCGGGAGAAAGTAGGAAATATTCAACTTTCCGATTTGGGAAATTCCTGATATTCTCACAAGCAATGGGAACAGCCAACTCAATAGGCTGATCCCTACGTCTTGGGGCTTGTTCCTATGAAGATTATTCCTGCAAAAGAGAAGCTAAGCCTACTGATATTCATGCATAAGAGTCACCCCCCGGAGAACCTCTTTTGTGGCTCAGATTTGGCCTCTCTCTAAGCCAGCTTGACTGGTGAACTTACTACCCTCCCTGCGACATGCACATGATTTCCAGGGGATAAATCTCCTAGCAATGTGGGATCTGACTTCCAGGGATGAGCTGAGACCCAGCATTATAGGAATGAGAAAGCTTTCTTGACTAAAAAGGGGAAGAGAGAAATTAAAGAAAATAAATTTCAGTGACTGAGAGATTTCAGAGTTAAGAAGTTATCTGGGAGGTTATTCTTATGCATTACATAGATATCCCTTTTCAGTATATGATGTATTGGAGTGTTTAGAGGGAAGTACCTGAAACTGTTGAACTGTGTTCAAGTAGCCTTGATTCTTGAAGAAGACTATATAACTATACAGCTTTTACAATGTAACTATGTGATTGCGAAAACCTTGTCTGATGCTTCTTTTACCCAGGGTTTGGACAAATGAACCAAAAATAAATAAATAAATAAATAAGGATAAAAATAAATAACTAATGGGTGAGAAAAGGGTAAAAATTGTGTGGATTGAAATACTGTGGGTCAATGAGAGGGAGGGGTAAGGGGCATGGGATGTATGGGTTCTTTTCTTCTATTTTCTTGGAATGATTCAAATTTTTAAAAATGATCTTGGTGAAGATACACAACTATTTGATGATATTGTGAGCCACTGATTGCATAATATGGTTGGTTGGACTGTATGCATCTGAATATTTATCATAAAAATATATATTTTAATTACGTTGTGGCTATTACCTTTTTAACTCTACACCTCAAAAATATACTATTTACCAAATGTTTACAGAAATCCTGATTTGAATGGCACAAACAGCTTACTAGAATTCTCTTGATTTCTTAAAGAGTGAAAAATATTTCAACTTTCACATTTTCACACTAAAAGACCTAACTATACTAAGTCTACAGCAAAAAAAAAAAATGGAAATACTGTTTGTCTATAATATAAAATGGGATGTTAAAAATAACATCCTTATCTTTAGCATCCTTCAAAAATTGCAAATTAAATGTTTTATAACCAACTAAAAAGAGTTGGCAGTAGTGTTACCATAAGTGGGTTATGTGAAACTGCCTGGAGAAAAGGCATAAAGAAATCACTTCATTATACTGAGCTAAATACATAAGATATCCTAATCCACTGAATATGGGATTTGAGGTCATCTTTGAGGAAAAATGGTATAGCAATTAGTGCAGGCATTTTGGTATTCTTTTTCTCAAATGAAGACTTTGATCACTGAGGAAAGGTCCTGAGAAAGTTATACCAATTTTCCCTTTGTGTCAGTGACTAAAGAAGATAGCAGCATTATTTACAATTGCAAAGAGATGGAAACAGCCAAAATGTCCATCAACAGACGAGTGGCTAAACAAACTGTGGTATATACATACGATGGACTATTATGCAGCTTTAAGACAGAATAAACTTATGAAGCATGTAATAACATGGATGAACCTAGAGAACATTATGCTGAGTGAGTCTAGCCAAAAACTAAAGGACAAATACTGCATGGTCCCACTGATGTGAACCGACATTCGAGAATAAACTTGGAATATGTCATTGGTAACAGAGACCAGCATGAGTTAGAAATAGGGTAAGATAATGGGTAATTGGAGCTGAAGGGATACAGACTGTGCAACAGGACTAGATACAAAAACTCAAAAATGGACAGCACAATAATACCTAACTGTAATGTAATTATGTTAAAACACTGAATGAAGCTGCATCTGGCTATAGTTTTTTTGTTTGTTTGTATCTTTTGTTTTTTTTTCTTTTTCCTTTTTTTATATATATATATATATTTATTTTTTATTATTATTATTTTTATTTTTTTCTCTGTATTAACATTCTATATCTTTTTCTGTTGTTTTGCTAGTTCTTTTCCTAAATCGATGCAAATGTACTAAGAAATGATGATCATACATCTATGTGATGATATTAAGAATTACTGATTGCATATGTAGAATGGAATGATTTCTAAATGTTGTGTTAATTTCTTTTTTTTTAATTAATAAAAGAAAAAAAAGGAGATGGCTTTCCCTTGAAAGCATTATGTTATCCAACAACATCCAAATCAGTCCCACAGGACTCATTTTGTGGAAACCTCTGGCTCATTCTAATTAAAATATGATTTATTTTAGGCAAAAACCATTGATTTATGATTATAAATACATTTTATACATTTGTCTTTCAGGTCCCATAGGAAGTAAAAAGTGGAGTTAGAAACTAACAATACATGAGTATTGGTCTTTATATTTGCCCAAGTCATTACCTACACTGGGGATCTTTATTTTTCATGTGGCTTTTGTCTTTTGTCTAGTGTCCTTTGCTTTCACCCTGCAAAACTCTCTTTACTATCTCTTATATGGTTTGTCTACTGGTGATGACTCCCTTAGCTTTTGTTTCTCTGGGAATATCTTGATTTAGCACTCATTTCCGAAAGACAGCTTTGCAGCTATGGAATTTTTGGTTGCAATTTTTTTGCTATCAGCACTTTAAATGTGTCATTCTGCTCCCTTCTTGCCTCCATAATTTCCAGTGAAAAAACAGTACAATCCTATTGAGGCTTATTTCTCCATTTATCTAAGCTCAGGGCTCTCAACACTCTCTGTTTGTCTTTGGCTTCTAACAGTCTTGTTATAATATTCCCCAACTTGTGTCTATTTTGGGTGTATCCTGTTTGGAGTTCGTTCATCTTGGATGTGTATATTCATGCCTTCCAGTCTTCCTTTCTTCCTCTGGGACTCCCACAGTGCATTGTTGCACACAGTGGTGTCTGTTTCAGTTTGCTAATGCTGAATGCAATATCCCAGAAATGGGCTGGCTTTTATAAAGGGATTTATTAAGTTACAAGTTAAAAGTTTAATGTGAAAATGCCCAAATTAAGGAGCCAACAAAGGATAACTTCTCTCATGAAAGAAGTGTGATATGATCATCCAGGGTTTCTCTTTCACATGGGAAGATGACATCTGCTGTGATTCTCTTCTGGTTTGAGGTTCAAAGGCTCTTCTGCATCCTTCTGCATCTCCAGATATCTGTGTTTTGCTTTCATGTCTATGCTCTCCCTGTCTTCTCTGAGCTCTCTCTCTGTCTATGAGCTCTTTTAAGGACTCCAGTGAACTAATTAATACCTACCTTAAATGGGTGTGGTCACATTTCCATGAAAATAATCAAATCAGAAGAGCCCACCCACAATTTTGTGGGTCACACCTCCATGGAAACGTCCTAATCAAGCGGTTCCATCCAACAATATGCCTGCTCCACAAGACTGGATTAAAAGAACATGGCTTTTCTGGGGTAGATAACAGCTTCAAACCAGTACAGTGCCCACATATCCCTCAGGCTATGTTCACTTACTTCATTACTTCTTCTTTGTGCTCCTTGGACTGAATGATTTCAATTGTCTTATCTTCAAATTCACTTATTCTTTCTTCTGCCAGCTCCAGTCTGCTGTTGAAGCCCTCTAGGGAATTTTCAATTTCTGTTACTGTGACCTTCAGTTGTTTGGTTCTTTTTTATAATTTCCACCTCTCCTCTCTATTCAAATTCTTTTTTCATCTATGTATTATTTTCCTGATTTCCTTTGTTTCCTTTTCCATGTTTTCCTTTAGCACTTTGAGCATATTTAGGACCTGTTTTTAAATATCTTATTCTGGTATGTCCCAGGTCTGTTCCTCCTTGTTGATGGCTTCTATACTTTAAGCTTCTCCTTTGCCTAGGCCATCACTCCCTTTGTCTTTGTAGGTTTTATAATCTGTTCAAACCTAGGTATTTTGATATTTTTCTCTATTATTGCTGAAATTTATATCTGTGGCATCTATTTCTTAACCTTGCATCCAACTAGTGGTATGACCCTGTTTTCCTTGAATAACAGGAGATTGGAATCACTAAAGATTTCTGATTCTTCTTATTCACAGCAAAATAATGCTACTGATTCACTAACAAATGAGAACTCAGGAGTTCATCTCTGCCAATCTCCATTCTGAAGCTGGAGGTGGTACTGGGGTTAAGTGAATATTGGACTGTGACCAAAGCCATTTGGATGCTGCCAGGTTTCCAGCCAGGTCATTCTTACACTGAGATGGGGGATGAAGGTGAATTAGCCAAGATAGGGGAGGGAGAAGGAGGAGAAGGTCACAGTGAGAGCTGCAAGCTCTGCATCCACCTCTGGACACTCATAGAATCTAAAATATGATTTTAAGACAATATTTATATGCTTGACTTCCTTGTGGACTGATCAGGCAAGTTCAGACACAGAACCGGTTTTCTTTCTATGCAATTCATTTCTGCCTATCTCCTTAATATTTGCTGTCACCCTAGTAGTTGTGTTATTGTTTGAATATGGATACTAGAGAAAACTCTGATAGAAGTCCAGGGACCTGGCTTCTAGTTTCAGCCCCACCGATTGACCTTTCTACTTCTTGTTTGATTATTTATATATTAAAATTTTCCAAATCAGCATTTACAGTGGAAAGGTACAGTCTAAATTCATTAACCCAAAATCCAAGAATACGGAAAAGGAGAAAAAGAGCAAGAGAGAGGTCAACTGCCTTGGTTGTCAGGTCATTTGGAATACGAAGCAGAAGAGTATCACCTCCAAATGTGAAAAATGATCCTTACAGATCCATCCATTGTAGGATCTCTTAGCTTGCTTCCCACTTCAAAGTTCCATGAAATATCTATTTATATGAGAAGAAGTGACATGGTATTTTTTTAATTAAATCTTTCTTGTAAATGCTATATCTTACATAGGTTCAATATTCACTTTAAATTTTTGTTTTCAAAGTGTTACTAAAGAAGACTGCAGACAGAGAGTGGTTTCCACACTCACAGAGCTCTGCTGTTCACCTGATTAAAGTTCCTCTTTAAATTGAAATTTTTTCCCGTGTCCTGTCAGACATTTTGGAATCCATTGGAGAGCAAATAGCCATATGCTCAGACATTTATGAGGTAAACAATCACTTTCATTGCCCCTTCAAAAAAACTCTACCCCATAATGTACAGCTGACGTTGTTGTTTTTCATCAGACTACTTTGAACAAGGATAACAGTCCAACAAGCATTCTTAATCCATATAATCACTACAAAACTGCTATTCATCTAACCATCCTGAAATTCTGGCCTTTATCCTGTGGAAACATTTGAGACCTGAATAATGGTAGAAAGTTCATATTTCAAATCTGATCTGTAAAGTTTCCAGGATATAAAACTTTGGCAGCCAGGGTGGTGTGTTGTTCAGATCTCCCTTTAAGAGAATCTGCCAAGAGGAACTTGGTAGAATGGTAGGTTCTAGCTATGATCCCTTTGGATTTGCCACATTATTCATTCTGAAGCTAGGCTTACCCCCAGGATGCTTCCAGCCCATGACTGGGAGTGAAAGTAGTAGTGCCCGTCCATTCTTTCTTAAAGTGAGAACATTAGCAACGTAGGCTCAGGGCTTCCCCATGAGGCTCGCAGAGATGTTCTCACAACTGTACTGCAGTTTGAGGCTCTTCCTACCTGATGTTCTTTCCTTCCACCTGCTCTTTTCCAGGAGTCAGACATGCATTATGGTCTGATATCTGCCTATTCCCAATAACCTCCTCCTTTATCATTTACAGAGGTTACTCCTACTGAATTCCTTTCACATCTGATCTTGCATTAGCCTCTGTATCTCAGAAGACCCAAACCAATATAGAAAATGAACACTGGCAGTTTTTATTCTATTAAACAGAAATGTTCAACTTAATAGCCATCTTATATGACAGTTTTAAAGTTAACATGCACAAAGAAAGTATATTCTTTGTTGAAGCGACTGCTCTCAAGGAAAGAATCAAGAATTAAGACTTACATCCACTCCTTCATTCATTTATTCCTCCATTCATGTATTAAAAAAAAAACTCTATTGAACCTTATATATGCCAGGCACTTTAAGTAGAATAATATATCAACATGGCATGGTCTCTGTCATCATAGTGTTTATACTCTAATGCACGAAGTCAACATTTTTACTGCATGGACTTCTTGAGGATCTAATAAGTGCTGTGGACACTGTCCCTAAGAAAATGTCACATGCACATACATATGTAAAACATTTCTACGTGGGCATAATCCTAACATCTGAATTCCTGTACTTTTTGGGGGGTTGGGGGGTCATTAGCTCATCGTATATTCCTGTTTCATTATCAAGTCTCCTAACATGTCTAAAATACTGCTTTTGATAAATTTCCTATAGTCCACAGTCCCTCATTCTCATAATCTGCCTTTTCTTCTTTCTCTCATGGATTAGAGTCCAATCTCTGAAACAGAATGTGACTCTGGATGTTTTCATTGCTTTCTGCTATTTTCCCTTTTGAATTCCGAAATATCATTTCTCACCTGCACAATTCCATTAATCACCTAACTCATGCCCTTGTCTCCAATGTCTTTCCCTTCCATTATATATTATTATGCCAAAGGTTCTCTCCTTACTCACAGCTTTAGGACCATCCTTCCTTAACTCAAGTACTTTTCCTTGCCCTTCATATTAGTATACAGAATAACCAAGTGAGAGAATACTAAGCAAGAAAAGGAGGAGAAGACCAAAAGCTGAACTTCTGGAAAACTTTCCATGAACAGTGGTGAGAAATAAATAGAAAGAGGGAAAGTTCAAAGACAGAGAAGGCAGAAAGGTGAAATGAGATATGAAGCAATATAATAATATATAATCCAGAGGAATTTCAAGATCAAAGCAGGGGATAACAATATCAAAAATATTGTGCGGTGGAAAATAATCTGATGGATGATATTTAGGAGATCTTGGAGATCCTGAGAAAGCAGTTAAAGCAGAGGAGTAGGAGTAGAAGCCAGATGGAAAGAGGTTAAGGAGTGAATTATATAGATGCTTTTAACTTTCATCAAAGCAAGCAGTTGGCTCTTGATCTGGACAAAACTTAAAAATGCCTCTTTAAATGTCATTAAGCAGTATCTGTATCTCAAAGAACAGCATTCCCCATTCTGAAGAGAATTTGCCAGGTAATGTGATCTGTTCATGCCCTCACAATTACCCTTCATACTCACTGAGTAAAATAGTGCATTCTTTTTTTTTGGAAGGGATTACTCTTTTCCAGCTGAACTGCACAGGCTTGAAGAAGTCAACACTTAGTGTCCAAATGACTGTTATTTCACTGAAAATACTGACCTATGACTGAAATTCAGTGACTTCAGTGTCTGAGGACCATTGTGATTATATATTACATTGGACTGCAAAATCCTTCAAAATAGAGAGAATGTAATGTTATTCTATACCTATCAATTAGTACACCCCTCACAAACGCACACACACCAGATATTGTATATATATATATATATATATATATATATATATATACACTAGTATTTAAAAGAAGCTGTTTAATGAATTAATACATGAATAATTAACTTCATAAGTAAAAAAATGAATTGCTATGTAAAGACATACAAATAAATAAATTTAAATCATAGTCCAAGTAGCCATACTATATAATTAATGTAGAGGTTACAGGGATTCATAAAATAAGAAAGCATTTTTAATGATGAGACCTGTACAGTGACACACACCACTCAATGCAGCATAGAATTCCAGCAAAGGTTTGGTGACAGGCTGGACGGGCATAGCAAAAAAGACATCTCCAAACTACAGAGATTATACATTTTTTAAAGGTAATGTTTAAACAGAGTAAAAATTGAAATATCTGAATTCATGAATGCCTTTATTAGTATTTTCTCCTTTGGATAATAGCCTTTCCACTTTTCACATGTGATACTATTGCATAGATGGTTATCCAATTGTATCAGTCAGAATAAACTAGGTTAGACTGTGGTAACAACCATTAAATCTCAGTAGTCTAAAACAACAAAAGTTTATTTCTTACTCATAACACATGTCCATTTGGGGATCTGCTTTGGTGCTCTTTACTTAAAGACCCAGACTGAAAGACTCTCTATAACGTGGTACATAACCAATTTACATTATAAGGGAAAGGGCACATTATGCACTAAGTATTCAAGGCTTACACATGCTACATCTACGCATTTCTTTGGTTAAAATAAGAGTCATGTAGTTAGGGAAGAGTGGAGTTGTATTGCTAATATGTGCTTTAGAAGGAGAGGAACCAGAAAGAGTGCACGGCACTATTCCTACTATAGTAATATAAAGGTGTACCTTGTTAAGTGGAGTGTAATTTGCTTTTATTTTATTTTAGCAAATAATAAGCTATTTGAAAGTTTTCAACTTCCAAGTAGTGTTTTTGCTTTTGTGATGCAAAGGGTTTCTGGCGCAAACTAAATTTCAGCAATGGGCAATAACAGGAAAAAATTAGCTCACCTATTTTATTTGTTGCCATTTTCTAAGATCAATTGTGGTGTTTTAATTCTGTATATGTCTGAATTCTTATTTTAAATAAATGTGACAAATTTAGGAAATGTTTTCTCTTTGGATATCAGTAATAATTCAGAAAGATATAGAAAGAATTCAAGAGACAGACATTGGTTCATGCTAATTGGAATAAGGGGAGTTTCAATGCTTAAAAAGATGTGACTTTGCATCCCAAGATGATGAGATACATCATAGCATTTATTCCAACATGGTCAGAAAGTGAGTTTTTAGCATTCAATTACTCCCGCAAAACACCCCCATATTTATGTGCTACTTATGTCTATATGTGTGTCAGTGTGTGTGTTTTGAACTTTCAAAGTTAGAATGCAGAATTAGCATATATACAAACACAAATATCTACAAGAAGCACAAATTTAGCAACCAAATACTTATGCGTTGTTTATTATATGCCAACCTCATCATAAAGCACATGAGGTGAAATACAAAGACTAGTAAGCCACATTCTCACTTTTGAAGAACTCATGGACTAATTGAAGAGATAGGTAAGTTAATAATTAATAATGAAAGTTAGTGTTATGGTGGGACAATTAAATTCTGCATAGAAGGGTCAGAGAAAGCTTCACTGGAACTTCAGGTATATTTAAAAGGCCAAATGGAATTGGTCAAATGATCATTGTCAGATGATATGAAGCAGATTGAATTGGCATTCCTAGCAGAAGAAACAGCGTTAAGAGAAGGATGGAGGCATTTGAATGCATTGCATCAAGTCATTAGTTGTAATTATGAATGGGAAACCTAAAGGAGACCTGAGGTGAAGCCTAAGGCAGACCAAAGCCAGGTTGGGAGAGTCTTTGGGCACTACACAATCTTCCTCCTTAATCCAGTTTCCAGAGTGTTCTAGTGTCATTCCTCATGAGTATCAGTGACCTCTGCTCTTTAGATTTATGGAAGATTTATAAAAATATCTTAAAATCTTTATATGTACCTATAATGAGTGATAGTCTAATACTTTGAGATATTGCTAAAATTTATGGGAAAATAAAAAATAAGCTATGTTTATTTCTCTGCCACATAAAAATATTTAAAATATGAGCAATGTTCCTTAAACCAAGAGATGACAAAAGATTGAGGGGAACAATGGAATCAACACCTAGACTTCGTTCTGCTCAAGTCCAAAAGGAACAGCCACACAGGGCCATACTCAAATGACCTCATGTTCACACAAATGAGCCTTTATGTTTCGTGAGCCTAAAAATCTCCACCACTAGTTTTAAAAGTGAAAATCAAACCTTGAACTAAACCCCAACTCCAAATCAGCCCAACATGAAGTCACCAAATTCCATGTCTTCTACCCACATGCCCCACTGAGGTGAGGTTGAGTCCAGGGCTGTTGTGGTTACTAAAGCTACTGTATTGGGACAGAGATCTCTTCCCCCAACTATGTCTAGCTCCTAAAATATTAACAACAATCTTTGAAAAGAAAGAATAGTGATCAAAATAGCTAAATGGTTCAAATGCTTCTTTATACTGACAGACATTCTGGAACAGGAATGCAAACTCAGTTTGATAAATTTATCAGAATGGTGGAAAATTGAGAAACCTAGATGATACTAGTTGGCAATTAGTACAGTATATAACTGTTATAGTACAGCATATAGTACAGTATATGCAGTTCTATAATAGTAATCTGCAAATTAATGTTTCTCAGATACTTTCCAGGCACCTCCTCTAGCAACAGAAATCTACCTTTTTGATTTAATATTAACAAAAAAACAATAAAAAGTCAAAAGAAAAAACTATTCCAAAAAGAAAAGAATAGTTTAACATAAGCTTCTTTTCATTAAAAAGAAGGACTACAGAATGCTATATTTGTTGAATTGTCTTAGTTTGCCAGAGCCACGAACAACTACCATATATTGTTTGGCTTAAATAACAGGAATTTATTACCTCACAATTTTGGATACTAGAAGTCCAAAATCAAGTTATTGTCAGGCTATGCTTTGTGTGAATTTGAACCATTTAGCATTCATCACATATAGCTGTCTCCTGTCTCCTACTCACTCCTACAACTATGTCCAAATTTCAATTGCTTATAAGGATTCCAGTCATATTGAATTAAGGACCACCCTGACTTGTTTTGGCTTCATCTTAAAAGGGTCTTCAAAGGTCCTATTTACAAATGAATTCACATCTTACAGGACCTGGGTCTCTGTGGAGGATCTCTCTTTATTTATTTTTGAATATTTAGGCTGTTTGAATCATCAGCTCTTTAGTAAACGAACTGTCTACATTGAGAAATTAGGTATCGACGAATTTATCACAGGGTAAAATTTACTCCCAGCTATAAGGATAGTGCAAAGAAAAGTTCTTTAATCTGTAGTTTCTATAAAAACTTATGATATTTTTCACAAGGACTTGTAAATTTAAAGAAAAAAAACTTCAATATAATCGCTTATGCAGCAATCAATATTTCCTATTTTGAAAAGCTTGCAATTGAAATGACACTCAGAATAGAATCATTAAAACTCAGCTTACTTACATCATTCTATTATATGCATATTCCCTTAGGAAAAACCTACACTAAATCTAGGGGTATTAATATTGCTTGGCCAAGTTCCCACAAAAAGGAAAACATGAGACAAGATCGGAAATGTCATCTTCCTAGTATCTCATTGGAAAAATAGCCTGCAGTGGATCCAACAATTCTTCTCTCCATGTCCCCATAGCACTTTGAATGCTATGATGGTTTGAAGTTGCCGTACCCCAGAATAACATGTTGTTCAATTTAATCCGCTCCTGTGGGTATGAACCCACTGCAAGTAGACCTTTTGATGAGCTTGCTTCAGTTAAGGTGCGGCCCACCTCAATTAGAATAGGCCTTAATCCTGTTACTGGAGTTCTTTATAAGCAGAACAAAATTCAGACAGAGAGAGAGAAAGCAACAGGAAACAAGAGGCTGGACACTGGCGAAACCCAGAAGAGAAGGGAGAGTCTAAGAGTTGCTGCCATGTGCATTTCCATGTGACAGGCTAAAGACCAAGGATCATGGGCATTCAGTCCCAGAATGCACAGTCTTCAGGGAGAAAGTATCACGTTGATAATGCTATGATTTGGATTTTCTTTTCACCTCAAAATTGCAAGCTAATAAATTCTCATTGTTTAAGTCAACCCATTTCATGGTATTTGCTTGCGCAACCCAGGAAACTAAAACAAGTATAATAATATATATCTGTCACCAAAATCTCCATGCCTGCATTGCCTACTTCATCAAAGTATGTTATAATTGTTGGCTTTCAAATACTGGTCTGATCAACATGAGTGGTGTACTGTAGACTAGTTAAATGAAGAAGTGCTGGATTATATAGCACAGTAAAATGCCACCACAACCCTATAAATAGGGATGAAATATTCAAACATGTAAAATGCAGGGTCCTGTTATTGCAAGGTTAATTAAACAACTTGGTGAGTATTTGCAGTACGCTGGCTGGGAGTCTTGATTTCTAGCATCCAATGATCAATCTTATCATTTTTGAATTTTGGTTAATGCTGCATGCAGTATCATCGAGTCTTATTACATTTTATTTAGGTTACCAGTTCAGTAATAAAAGGTTTTCAGGAGGTGTTGTGATGCTTATCGTTATTTAGTATGACCTCTATGGAAAAGTGGGATTTGTTCTTCCTTACTCGTGACACTAGTAAGATCTGAAATTTTTCTCACTGCGGTCCATGTCCCACTATCATCCTAAAATTGAAAGGTAAAATGCCAAACAAAAGTGGAGTTGCCAGTAATGGGGAGGAAAGCAAATGTGGGCCCAGGAACAATGTCCAGAAGCCTTATAAGGTTGGGGCTGCTGATTTTGCCTTTTTGGATAGATCCGGTTTTAAATTCCTACTCTGGCACTTCCTGATTGAAGTCTTTTGAACAAGTCATTCAATTTGTCCCAAGACTCAGGATCTTGATCTGAAATCAGAGTAATGACGCCTCCCTCAAAGGGTTCTCCTGAAGAATAAGTGTCATATTGTTGGTGGCACACTCAGTAATGTACCTTGTACATATCAAAAGCCCTAATGGTAGTGATAATTATTAACAAAGCCATTAGAAATGGTGCTGACAAAAGTTTCTTCTATCTGAAATGCTTCATATGTATAGAATGTTTGTGTACTAATGTTCAAATTCCACCTAATATGTAGGTTGCCATTTGGTCAGATGTGCTAATTCTATAACTTCCATCATTCAACGATGTTCACTGGGAATCTGATTCCACTCAGGCATTAGATTGAGACTGAGATAACAGGACTGCAATGTCCCAAGCACTTCACATAGAATAAACAACTCAGTTTTTCAAACAATCTCCATTTCATTTTCCCAATGAGGACCCAAAGGCTCAGAGAGGTTAAATGCATTGCTTAAGTCATCCCAGCTCCTAAGTGTGCTAACATCTAGATGTTATCTTTACAAAGATTACTCAAGTATATTCTACTTTAAGGGTCAGAAAACATTTTGTAAAGAGCCAGAAATTTTAGGCTTTGTGAGCCACATGATCTCTGTCTCAAAGACTCAGCTCTGCCACAGGAAAGCAGCTATTGATAATACTTAAGCAAATGAACAGGTCTGTGTTTCAATGGACTCTATTTATAAACACAAGAGGCTAGATTTGGCCCATGGTCTGAAGTTTGTGATCACTCTTCTCATTATTGATTATATTATAGTTTAATTTTAACAGAAACATATGAGCATCAAAGAAAATTGTGTTCCATTGTCTGTTTCCCTATCAGATTGTCTTGAATTCTAACTCTCTAAGTGACAATAAAAGCCACTTCCCACGATCCATTAAAAAAAAAAAAAGTAAATATTCCTCACTGTGCATTTTTAGCCTAAGGAAAATATTTAGTCACTCAAATATTATTTAGACAGATTATTTCAGTAAGCACTTAATATATGTTGAATGAACAAATTAATGAATAACCAGATTTTAAAATAATGGTTTATATTAAAGCAGAAACTCTGAACCATTATCAGGCTATTATTCAGATAAATTTGTCAGTATTTATCAAGTGTCCCCTATATGACAGATCTCCTAATAAGACCTGGAGTTACACAGAAAAATAAGATATAATCTTTATTTTCTAAGAAACTTAATTCTGAGAGGCTATGAAACTACACACAGAGAGACCTATTATAAGTTCACACTTATGAAAGTTATGTTGACTCTTTCAGGTTACCCAGATTTGGTAAGTAGATTATTCCAAGAATATTCTCAAATTTAGGTTCCTCCAATACCAATCTATATGGTGCTGCTGTTGACGAGGAAGGATCTTCCTTTCACACAGTAAAAATCAGTTCTTTTCTACATTTAGCCTACTGAATTTATTTCCAGAGGACAAAAACAGAAATTTGTTCTTCATTGAATATATGTTTTTTTCTTGCCATCTTAACTTATTAAAAAAATCAGTGTAAGTGTCCCCAAACTTAATATTAGCTCACTGGCCCCAACATCATTTGGGAAACAAATTGTATAAATACTATCCTTACAGCTTCTATTCTTTATTCCCTTTTTCTTAGGCTTAACTGGCTTGTTTGTTTGTTTTTTGCATGGGCAGGCACCGGGAATAGAACCCAGGTCTCTGGCATGGCCAGTGAGAATTCTGCCACTGAGCCACCACTGCACCGCCCTAAACATAGATTTTTTTTTTTTTTTAACAAATGCCTTTTCCCAATTTTTTCTTAATACTGACCATGTAAGCAAAACAGAGTGGAGCAAAAGCAGGTTTTATCTTTATTGTTTAAAATACATGAAGCACTATAAAATTGTCAATGCTAAACTGGCGGCAATTCAAAGAAGATGCAGCAAATGTCAAAATATGCGGGGAGAGATATAAATACATAAAAACTTGTAAAGAAATGCCTGAAATTATCAGGGCATACCTTCAGAAAGCAAGACATTACAGAAGTGTTTGGAGAAGAGTCATGCAATCTGGATAAGCTAAGTCAGCTTCATCTGTCACAATCCCGGGATATGAGTCTTTCAGAGCTTCGTGAATGATGCTTTGAGTGTTACAATAGAACTAAAAGATGTGGAAGCATTTGATTTAATGCATACACATCAGTTTTGTCTGCCAAATCCCAAGGAAGACATCTAGGAGCCCATCGATCAACATTAGGATCTCTGTGTTGAGAAAATGACATCCAAATCATAAAGCCGTCATCATTTAAAATGCATTTTTAAATCATGCTCCACTGCCATTTATAATGGGTATATTTTTAACTTCAATAATTAATCAACTCTGACACATCTCTTTCCTTTTTTTTCTTCTTCTCCTCTGAGATTCTCCTTTTATAAGAAGCCACTTTTAATTTCCTGTATGCAGAAAACCAGCCAAAGAATTCAGATTTCTAAATTTCATCTAACCAAGGGCTTTGGAGCTTTATAGATGAAGAAAGTTGAAAAACTTTCTTTAGTGCAGATAGCATCTTGACATACATGTGCCATGATCAGAGTGACATCTCCATTGGAAATACAAATTCACTGCTTATGACTGTAACTCAGAAACACATTGCTTGAAAACGATGTGCCCCAAGCACACAGCCCTATCACATTTCCCCTCCTCCTCAGGAACCAGTTCATCAGATAATTTTTCTTAAAAAGATTCCAGTGCTGTAATTTGCCTCCGCTTTAATCAACAGTGAGATAATATAGAAGCCACATTAAATGATTCAGAATGATTAAGTCGGCAGGAAACCCATTAGTTTAACCATATTTTCCCATACTTTTCAGCACCATGCCCTGTCATCTGGAAATAATAGGTCCCATAAAATGAAATTCTGAAAGCTTAAAAAAAATGCTAGAATAGAGCACCCAGTGTTTATTTGGAGGTTGATATTACCACAAATTAATCAAAATGAGGATTTTTTCCAAGTATATTTGAATTAGATTTCTGTATGAAAGAATGCTAAAATGTTACATTTAAGTGTGGTATATTTGCATATTTACTTTCATCAAATTGGACTATGCCAGATGTGCAAACTTAGAATCATACTAATGTGGATGTTTTCATTTCTAGTAAACCAGTGCATAAACTGAAAAAATTCAAAAGGAAATAGGGAACTGGCAGCTCAAGGAGGAGATGATAAGTGCATATTAAAACATTTTGAGTCAATAGTCTATCTAAGGGTTCATGTCTTGCTACTTTTACCAGTCTACCAAAATTTTTCAAGATGCCTTAAACACATTAGAAATATCATTAAACATCACAATCGCCATAGTTTAACTCATGTGAGGTTTTTGGGGGGTGGAAATAAAAGAAAAAAAATTGAATTCAATCATCCATAAACTCTGAGTACATGCTAGAACTCCTCCCAATCTTCTAGCTTTCAAAGAACACTAACTGATAATGATTTTACTTTCTAAAATCTCAGAATTGTCTAAATCCCAGAACATTCTCCAATTTTCAGAGTGCATCACTGCAGCAATCCAAGTTATAACAAAGCTTAGCCTTTGTGAACAGTCAGAAGAAACAGGTTTCAGAATGATAACTGATGACAATAGCTGGAATAACCTCAAATTTTTAATGGAGGGGGAAACTTCTAGTTATCATTTTTGCAAATGAAGAAACTGGAAACATGACAGTAGTGAGTAGAAAATGTCACGTCTCTTTAAGAATTCTGGGTTGCTGCTCCAAAACCTCAGGGCTTGCTAGGTCCTTGCTAGGCAAAGTTAAAAGAGGATAGTTATCAAGTAAAAACAAATGTCTGTGGTGTTTCAATTAGATAAGAAAACCAAATAGTCATAAGCACTTTATTGGGTTATGAAAACATACTTAGTGGATCTGCTGCACGAAACACTCTAGAGTAGTCGCCAAATTGCACTGGTTGCACACAACCTCTTCCTCTTCAGTTCAACATATCTGCCACCTAAATTCACTCTGAAGATTAAAAATGCAAATGGAAATAAAGTGGTTAACACAATGCTTGGCCTATAGTAAGTAAGCCCCTTAAATAATCCTGTGCTCATGGAAAAGACAGCTGAAAAGACAGACAAGAGTGATTACGACTAGAACGGGGAGAAGAATCCAAGTCTCTGATCTCTTAGAAACAAGAACCAATATTTAGCACTTTCTACAGGCAGGCATTAAGTGCCTTTGAAATATTAGCTCTTATAGTACTCACCATAAGCTGACATGATTGATACTA
Source organism: Tamandua tetradactyla (assembly GCF_023851605.1). Lineage (NCBI taxonomy): Eukaryota > Metazoa > Chordata > Mammalia > Pilosa > Myrmecophagidae > Tamandua > Tamandua tetradactyla. The sequence goes on from NC_135345.1 coordinate 19,814,801, forward strand.
TATTTACTCCCATTTTATGGATAAATGAAACTTAAGCGCAGAGAAGTTAGGTAACTCATCCAAAATCACAATGTTGGTAAGTGGTAGAACTGGGAATTTAACTCAGGCAGTTCAATGCAAGAGCCTACCCCTTAGCCATTTCACCATGCATCCCCACATTTTCGTTTGTATTTTGAGAATTAGCAAATAAACGATTACCATCTCACTAGCTTCTTATCAATACAGGTGTTTTTCACCATAGTATTGTTGTGGTAGCCTAGCAATTATAAGACCAAAAATTACAAGGATCATTTTTCTCTTTATATCTAAGCCTAACTCAGAGAAGCATAAATCTGTGCTAATTTTGCCTTATTATCTCTTATGAGGATACGCATACAGTTTTGGGCTCACATGTCTGTCTTCATGAACACTAAGCTCCCCTGCCAATAAAAATGATAAAGAATAAAGCATTTTCTTTCAACTCCATTGTTTGACTAAAGCACTTAAACCCAAAATGTATGATTCCAGAATTACCTAGGTGTCTATCATCTTTCATGATATGAAAGACAATTTGAAATTGATTTTAAAGTATCCAAGGAAACAAAATTGCGGGGGGTGGGGGATGGGATGAAAGAAAAAGCAGCAGCCTGAAAGCCTTCCAGAAATATTCCACCCACACTACAGTTTTGGGCAGAAGAGAAACACTTAACATCCCTTTCTTTAAAGTTGGATTTGTTCAACTGGCCAAGGTTTTATAAAATGCTATGTTTATTTTGTGGAAATGTTTGCTAAGAATGAATTTAACTTGGCTACTATGAAAGTTGTTTTTGTTGTTTGGGCTTTTTTAATGTTAGTTTTTGGGATGACTTTGTTTTCTTTGGGGTGGAGGAAACAACTTTTCATACAATTTAGTGGTAATATGAAACCGTCTCCATCGGACTCCCATGCATTCCACGTACTATATATAATATATATTTCAGCTGGGTTTGTTTTCCCAAAAATCCAAAAACTTCTGCATAAAAGTTGCTCAATTTCAGAACGATTGAAACCACAGGGAGGATAATTCTACATGACTCCTAACTACAGGGGTTTGCTAAGCAGACTGCATAACATTTCACCTCTCTCATCTGTCTTCAGTACTGTATCTTAGGGCCTCAATTTAAAAGCCACCATATTCTGATTCCATTCATGCCTTAATTAGAAGGGGAGATAATTTTTGCAACTAATGAATGCAATGTCCTGAAGCTCCTTTCCCATCTCAACATCTCCTTTTCTGACTTTCTCTCCCCTTATACATGCAAACAATCCATATAAATCAGAGAGTCCCAGTATGGTCCTAGTCTGTGCTTGACTTCTCCATCAATCAAACTTATGCAACCTCAAACCAGCTGTCAGCCAGACGTTTTGTTGTGAATTGAATCATGTACCCCAACATAAGGCATGGTCTTAGTTTTAATCTGCATTCCTGTGGGTGTGAACTCATTCATAAATAGGAACTTTTGAAGATGTTAATTTAATTAAGGTGTGAATCAGGGTAGGTCTTAATCTATATTACTGGAGGCCTTGAAAAGAGGAAATTAAGTTGCAATCAGAGAAGCCAGAAGGTGGAAGACAGCAGAAACTCAAAGAGTAGACACAGAAGACAGAACTTGCCATGTGATGGAAGGCAGAGACTAAAGTCAAGAAATGAGAAAAATTGCTACAAGTCATCATCAGAATGCTACAGATTTTGAGGAGAAAGCATGGCCTTCCTAACTCCTTGATTTAGGACTTACGTCCTCTTTGAAACAATAAATTCTTGTTGTTTAAGCCAACCCATTTTGTAGTATTTGTCACAGTAACCCTGGAAAACTAAGACACCCTCACACAGGTGACATGACACAGTCTGATTACACATTTTATTCGTTAAGTGACACAAGGAAGGGTTATAAGAATGGGTATAATGAGAAATTTTTAGTACTTTTAAAATTTTGATTTATAGCTTGGTTCTTTTTCTCTTTCTAACAATAAGGAGACAAAATCACAGGCAATTAGAAAATACGCTCCACAGATATGATATTAATAAAGTCTCAATCTATCTCAAAAATCCAAAGTTGGGCTATAGTGTTATATATGTATATGCAAGGGCAGTAGTTGAGGAGAGTTCAATGGAGGACCTACTTATAAGACTGTGGGCAGTGTTAAGAAAAATGCAAAAGTAGCAATGACATACAGCGATGAGGCTTTAGCACCACTACACCCAAAGTGATAAGAATAGGAGGGTGGTATTTTGTCAGTATATATGTTATATCAGATAGGCACTATGCTCTTAGGAAGAGAATTGAAGTTATAGCAAGGGACAAACACTGACCGATTAGGTCCCTCCTAATGTTCCCTCATATGCTCTGATCCCTTCTACTGGTCCAAGTCAACTGGAAGCCAAAGGGCAAGGAAGTCCTTTCATGCCGTCTAGATAGGTTAGTTTAGTGGACATGGAGGAGAGCATACTAGAGAGTAGATCTGGAGGGACAAATAGAATATACTGACAAACACTCCATAGATTATGTTATAAAGATGATAAGTGATGAATGGATAGATGGATAGATAGATACATAGATAGGTATATTTTTACATACATATATAATACTTTAGCACAATTTTGCATTTTTGAGATACATTGAGACAAATTCGCTATTAATACCATATCTGTGAAGCATATTTTCTAATTGCCTGTGATTTTGTCTCTTTAGATAGATATAGATAGCTATAAATAGATGGTTTGGACACTATCAACAAGTTCAAATATATTAAAAGGCTGAAAACCTTTTTGCAACAAACCCACTCTATTTGAAGTCTGAAAGCCTTCTCCACCAAAGCCCAAATAAAATTTATAAATAAAATTAAATACAAAGTTGAGACCATAAAGCAACACCTCTATGAATATAAATATTTACTAACCAAAGTATCACTTACTTTAAAAATAAATCACTTCATAATTTGAGGGGAAAGAGATTGTAATCAGATCTTTCCCTTTCTGTTTTTGCTCTGGGATTTTAAAAGTCACCCTGCTCCATTTTCAATCCAAGCTTAGAAATCAAGACTATGAGACTCTGGGAATTGCATGATCATTTTACCAATAAAAATGGTTTTGAGTGATCATGCCAGGCTGACTGTTTTTGTGAACTGAACTTAAGTCAGAGGATAAACATTCCTGTTTGGTATCTATTATTATTCAAAGCATTGCCATACTAAGAAATAGTGGAGAAATCCTAAAAAAGAAACAGCTGAGCCACTGAAGATAAGTGTGTGTTAATGGAGTAAGCTGTTTATCCAAGTAATTGGATGTTTTTCTGGCCTGGCTCAAGAGCAATAAAATGAAATTGGGCAAATGCTTCATTTCCCTAATGCTGGAGTTCCACTGATAGTAAGTTTGGGATTCTGACCTAGCAGCAGTTGGACACTTTCTCACAAAACCAAGAGCAGCTCTTTCCTTCTAATGGAACAAGGGACTGAGTGATTTCTGCTTACCCTAGGAGAATATTCACAGAGCAATCAGGGCACTTAGAGCCTGCTCCAGGTCTCACTGAAAAGAGGGAAATCTTCAGGTTCCATATGTAACCTGCTTGACGTCAAATAACCACAAAATGCAGCATCTTACACATCGCTATTGAGATGCTCACTTCCAGTTCTCTTCTCAGAGTGGTGGCTGTAAGGAGGAAAAATGGGAATAGTGTTAAAAGGACAACTCATGGACAGGCAATGGTGGCGCAGGGGTGTGCAATGATGGCTCATTCAGTGTGGAGTTCTCACCCGTCATGCTGGAGAACTGGATTCAATTCCTCATGCCTGCCCATGCAAAAAAATAAAAAAAGAGGACAACTCATCACTCATCAGCAGCTTGTTTGAATCATGCTCCACAGCAGGTTCCAAGACCTATGGATAATTACAGGAAATATCTGTAAAATGGTTCTCATTTACAAATGAGAAAGTGCTCTTTTCTCTCCATGGCCACATCAGACAGAGATAAGTATAAACCCAGCTATGCCACCATTTATTCACTAGGTTTCAGCCACAACTGACAACTGTCAGTTCCTCAAAGCCTCTAGCTCTTTTTCTCCTTGGAGCCTTTGCTCATGTGCTTCATTCTGTAGGGAAACTCTTCCCCTTGCTTGTTATAGGACTTTTGTTCACATACACCCTCCTCAAACTCATTCTCTCCCAAAGCAACTTGTGTGAGGGTTTCCCACCCATATCCCACACTAGACTCTAAGCTATGTGAGAACTGAGTCCATGTGTGTTTGTCCCCTTTCCCCAGTATCTAACAGAAGCCCTGCCTGTTGTATAGTAGACACTTCATAAATACCTGTTCAATGCATGAATGAAATTCTCATCCGGTTTTAATTATAGAACGGCCTGCCTGAAGCCATGTTTTCTTTCTTCCCCAATTTTTTTTTTTTAAACAAGGGAAATGATACCAGAGCCTTTATACTCCTAAGTACTCCAAGCAGGTGTCTGGAAGGTAATAAAGAGCAAGGCCTTGCTACACCATTCTACCAAAAAGGTTTCCTGACAACAATAAGATCACAAATTGCAGCAAAGATCTGAGTCTTGTGTCTAATTCAGCTGATGGATGTGCTTTGTCTTTATTGAGATCTTATCTTCTCCAGAACGCAAGAGAGAAGACGAGTGTATTAATCTTTACAATGTTCTTGTGAAGATGGAACTTCTTTCTTATTAATATATAATGAAGAGATTAGAGTGACTTCCCCAAGGTCACACAGAAAGCTATTGTGATTATTAAATCACAATGAGGAAAATTGCCTGCTGTGGCAGATGTGGCTGGAGAACCTAAAAGTCATCTTATTGAAATCCTAAAGACTTTGGAGAAGTGGGGACAAGCAGAGAATACAGAGGTTTTGTGATGTGTTATAACTTCTCTAAGAAACATATTTCTCATATGTAAAATACAGATAATGGCAAACTTGAAAAGCCATTATAAAGGGAAACAAATTCTTTAAATATATATGCTTATTTATATTTAGACATATTTGTATATATTTATATTTAAATATACTTGCCTAACTTAATACTTTGCACAAAGTAGATAATAAATATTTAAATATATAGGATTTTTGCTAGTATTATATCAAAATGTCAGAAGAATGGGCAAATATTAAAATGCCAAACTGCCATAACCAAGTACGAAATATACAGAAAGGACTTCAGGATAAATAGAACTATCAAAACAACAAGAAATATATTAAACAGACCAAAGAATACAGCTGAAAAAAAAGGTTTGCCTAATAAAATACACACTTTACTAAGTAAAATATTCATAAGAGGAAAATGAAAAAGTGCAATCAGAATAATAAAAGGGCAACAGGAATTTTTCATGGACATTTTATCTCTATGAGCTAAGTAGTGAGGGTCAACTTATAAATGTCTAAAGACAAACACTTTAAATATTTTGTGTAGCTTCTATGCTTACAAAAGTACGAACTAGAAAAAAGAAAGCTCCATTTGATGTACCTACTATAGAACCCATCATTTCTTCTCCTGGAGGTTCCACCAGGAGTCCTAGCTATTTCACCCAGCATTTAGATGGCTTTATGGTAGACCTGGCGGGTTAGGGTGATAGACCTTCCTAGAGTTGGTTTCCCACAAAGAATGGAGTTGCCTCCTGGGGAAGTATTTTTCCTGGGCATCTGAAGTCTGGACCCCACTTACAGATGTTTTGGCTGCTCAGCATCTGGTCAAAGAGAAGGTTAACATTTCGCTCAAGTGCCCTTCATCAAGTTTCGTGTCTTGTAATGGGTCTGGACACAGAAGAGACCCCTTGTTCCAATTCATTCACCCAAATCCTGTATAAGCTAGCTTCAACTTGGAGGGAAGTGAAATAGGAAAACTCAGTGTTAGAAGGGAAGATTAAATTTGGGGTGTGTCCTGTCAAATGTCTTATTGTTACTTCTCTTTTCTACCAGTGATTGAAATCAGATGAGGGAAAAGTAGATTGTGAGGGAAATAAAAAAGAGGGGGTATTTCACCAAAATATCTACAAGTTGTCAAGAGCCCAAAGGAATAACATGAAAGGATGGGGAGGGAGTTCCCTTTGAGGGAATTGCTAAAGCACAATAGGCAAGGGACAAACACAGTGATCTCAGCTGCAAGCAGACCAATCTGTGAAAGAAGAGGACACACAGAAGACATGAGTGCTGGTTAGAGCAGGTGTCATCAGGGCAGCACTGAGAGGGACAGGGAAGGAGGACAAGTGGCCGGCATCCTACAGCAGCTGAGTTCATGCATAGAAAATGGTAAACATGAATGGTAAGAAACCCAATACTCAAAATTTTCTAGGGACCTCTGAAAAATAAAATGTCAGAGTTATACTCTCAGCGATTCTGTAAACTGGAATTGCAAGTCAGGAGATCTGAATTGTTATCACACACTGCATATTGCCCTAGATTTGAAGATGGCTGATCTGGAGGAAGAAGAGAAGACAATCCCTGGGGACCACAATTTGCCCTGGGAAAAACCTGCATTATGGACAGAGGGGGTGAAGTTTGCACAGGGTGGGAAAAGATAAAGCAGAAAAATACTATTTCGTTAACATTTATATATGGAGTCCATATTTGTATAAATTAATACTCTTTGGGTGCTTAAGGCAGAACTAAGAAGCAAATTGAAGAGTAAAAACGAAGGTCTTTTTTTATTAGTCAGGGTTCTATGCAAGAAACAGAATACATACAAATTTATATTTATATCCAATATTATATCATAGAGATTTATTGATTTCAGATAATTGGCTTACATGATTGTTGGGGTTGGCAAATTATAAATTTGTAGGTCAGGCCAGCAAGCTGGAAGCTCTCAGGCAGAGACTCACATTGCAGTTCACAAGCAAAATTCCTTCCTTCTCAGGAAAATCTGTTTACTTTCAACTAATTGGATAAGACCCACCCATATTACCAAGAAAAGTCTTTGTTCAAGTCACCTCATTGTAGATACTAATCACATCTGCAAAATACCTTCACAGCTCCACGTAGACCAGGGTTTGATTGAATTCCTAGTATTATAGCCTAGCCAAGTTGACAAATAAAACTGACCGTCACAACTGCTAAATACATTTGCTTAATTGGCAAAGTAATCTTACAAAAATTATGGGCTAAAATTCTGCAGAACCAATAATGGATTGTTTTGCCTTTTTTGAAAAAATTTCTTGAGAATTTATTTTTTCCTGGTTAAAACAGATAATCAAGATTTTTAATGGATGAATAAATAAACAGGCCAAATTGGGATATGTTTTGGTTATTCTGTTATATCCTTTTATTTTAATTAGAGCAGTTGTAGGTTTACAAAACTATTATGCATAAAATATAGGATTACACACCACCACCAACAGCACTTTGCATTGTTTGTTAGTAGTGATTACACATTTTTTATATAATTATATGATTTTTCTTAACAGTAGTTACTTTTGTTACAATTGATGAAAAATTATTAAAATATGTCTATCTATCATCCACTATTCATGTTAGGTGAATTTTTCCCATATACCGCTCTCTTACTACCACCTTGTCATACATTTGTTATTAACCATAAGAAGAACATTCTTAGACTAGTACTATTAACTTTGGCAAACCATCTACGGTAGGGTTCACTGTACTGTATAGTCCTACGTTTTATTTTTTAATCTTTATTCTAGTTATATATATATCTATATATATATATATAGATATAAATGTTTCCTATTATAACCAAATTCACCTGTATAGTTTAGTGTTGATTCTACTCACAATAATGTGCTACCATCACCATCATCCATTTCCAAACCCTTACCATCAGCCTAAATGGAAATTGTGTACAAGTTAAGCATCAACTCCCTATTTTCTAACCCCAATCTATCACCAGGTAACTTATACTCTAGATTCAAACCCTATGGACTTACTTATAATAATTAATTCATAACAGTGAAATCATGCAATATTTTTCCTTTTCTGTCTATTTCACTCAATATAACGTCCTCAAGGTTCATCCATGTTGTCGAATGCATGGCAACTTCATTCCTTTTTGCAGCTGAAAAATATCCCATCATATGTATATAGCACATTTTGTTTATCCATTTATAAGTTGATGGACACTTGTGTTGCTTCCATCTTTTGGCAAATGTGAATAATGCCATTATGAACACAATTGTGCCAATGTCTGTTCAACTCCCTGTTTTCAGTTTTTCTGGGTATGTATTCAATAGTAAGATTGCCAGATCATATTGCATTTTCTATAATTAGCTTCCTGAGAAACCACCAGACCATCTTTCACAGCAGCTTCACCATTTTACCTTCCCACCAGCAATAAATGAAACTTCCTATTTCTCCACATCCCCTCTAACACTTGCAGTTTTCTGCTTTATTTTAATAGTTGCTATTCTGGTAGGTATGAAACATCTCATTGTGGTTTGATTTACATTTCCCTTATAGCTAGTAAGGTTGAGCATATTTTTCATGTCCTTTTTATTCACTTGTATTTCCTCTTTGAGGAGTCTATTGAAGTCTTTTGCCAATTTTAAAATTGGTTTATTTTATTTTTATTATTGAGCTGTGGGATTTCTTTATGTACTCTGGATATTAAACCCTTATTAGACTTGTGATTTCCAAATATTTCCTCCCATTTGAGTAGATTGTCTTATCATTTTCTTGACAAAGTCCTTTGATGCACAAGGTTTTTTTTAAATTTTGATGAGGTCCCATTTATCTATTTTTTCTTTTGTGTTTTGGATGCAAAGTCTAAGAAACTATTGCCTACCATAGATTTTGAAGATGTTTCCATACATTTTCTTCTAGTTTTATTGTCCTCCTTCTTATATTTAGGACTTTAATCCATTTTGAGTTAATTTTTGTATATGGTGTGGGATAAGGGTCCTCTTTCATTCTTTTGCATATGAATACCCAGGTCTCTGAACATCATTTGTTGAAGAGACTATTCTTTCCCAGGCTAATGGACTTGGCAATTTTGTCAAAATCCAGTTGGCCCTAGATGTAAGGGTCTATTTCTGAACCCTCAATTTGATTTCATTTGTCACTGTATCTATCATTATGCCAGTACCATGCTGTTTTGACCACTGTAGCTTTGCAGTATGCTTTAAAGTCAGGAAGACTGAGTCCTCTTTCATTCTTCTTTTTCTAGATGCTCAAACTCAATAATTAGCTCATCTATTTCTGAAAAGTAGGCTGTTAGAATTTTGATTGGGATTGTGTTGAACTTGTACAACAGTTTGGGTAGAACTGACATCTTAACAAGATTCCGTTTTCCAATTCATGAAGATGGAATGTCCTTCCATTTATTTAGGTCTTCTTTGGTTGCTTTTAGCAATATTTGTTAATTTCCTATGTACAAGTCCTTTACATCCTTGGTTAATTTTATTCTTAGATATTTTATTCTTTCAGTTAGTATAACAAATGGGATTTTTTCTTGATTTCCTCCTCAGATTGCTCGTTACTAGTAATAGCAACACTACTAACTTTTTGCATGTTTATGATTTTTGCATGTTTATCTTGTATCCTGCCACTTTGCTGAACTCATTTATTAGCCTTAGTAGCTTTATTGTAGATTTTTCAGGACTTTCTATATTTAGGATCATGTCATCTGCAAATAGTAAAAGTTTTACTTTGTCTTTCCAATTTGGATGTATTTTATTTCTTTTTATATCCTAACTTCTCTAGCTAGAACTTCTAGCACAATATTGAATAACAGCAGTGACAGTTGGCATCTTTGTTTTTTTCCAGATCTTATTGTGAAATATTTCTATCTTGAGTTTGATGCTAGCTGTGAGCTTTTCATGTATGGACTTTATCATGTTGACAAGGTCTCTTTCTATTCATACTTTCTTAAGTGTTTTTATCAAGAAAGAAAGCTGGATTTAGTCAAATGCCTTTTCTGTGTCAATCAAGACAATCAGGTGGTTTTTACTTTTGATTTGTCATTGTAGTGTTTTTTGACTACATCATTATTTAATTTTCTTATGTTCAACCACCTTTGCATACCTTTGATAAACCCACTTGACCATGGTGTGTGATTCGTTTAATGTGCTATTGGATTTGAATTGTAAGTACTTTATTGAACCTTTTTTGTATCTATATTCATTAGAAAAATTTGTCTATAATTTTCTTTCCTTCATAACAGTGAAGTATTGGGGTGATGTTGCCCTCATACTATGAGTTAGGTAGTTTCCTCCTTTTCAGTCTTTTTGAAGAATTTAAGCAAGATTTGTGTTAATTCTTCTTTGAATGGTTTGTAAAATTTGCCTGTGAAACCAGCTGGTCCTGGGCTTCCCTTTGTTGGAGGTTTTTGATGACTGATTCAAATATTTTAATTGTAATTGGTGTTCAGATCTTCTATTTCTTCTAGAGTCAGTGTAGGTTGTTGGTGTGTTTCTAGGAATTTGCGAATTTCATCTAGGTTGTTTAATTTGTTGGCATACAGTTGTTCATAGTATCCTCTTATGATAGTTTTTATTTCTTTGGGATCTGTGGTGAGGACCCATTTACACTTCTGATTTTATTTATTTGCCTCTTCTCTCTTTTTTTTTCTTTTTCTATCTAAGGGTTTGTCAATTTTATTGATCTTCTCAAATAACCACTTTTGAATTTGTTAATTCACTCTATTTTTTATTCTCAATTTCATTTATTTCTGTTTTAACCTTTGTTATTTCTTTCCTTCTGCTTGTTCTGCACTTAGTTTGCTGTTCTTTTTCTAGTTCCTACAGGTGTGCAGATAGATCTTTAATTTTACTCTTTCTTCTTTTTTAATGTAGGCATTTAGCACTCTAAATTACCTTCTCTGCACAACCTTCACTGCATCTCATAAGTTTTGATATGTTGTGACCTTGCTTTCATTCATCTTGAAATATTTGCTGATGCCTTTGCAACATCTTCAATACATGATTGTTTAAGAGTGTGTTAACTTCCATATTTTTGTGAATGTTCCAGTTCTCTACCTGATATTAATTTCCATCTTTATTCCATTGTGATCAGAAGAGATTCTTTGAATATTTTCATCCTTTTTGAACTCATTGTGACTTATTTTGTGTCTCAGCATGTGTGATCTATCCTAGAGGATGATCCATGATCACTTGAGAAGAATGTATATCCTGCTGCTTGGGAGTAGAATATTCTTGATATGTGTGTTAGGTGTAGTTCACTGATCATATAATTTAAATTCTCTGTTCCTGATATCTCTATCAAATAGAGATATTGATTCTCTATCCTGATGTTCTATCTATTGATGAGAATAGTATATTGAAGTCTCTAGTTATTATTGTAGAGGTATCTATTTTTCCCTTCAGTTTTGCCAATATTTTTGCCTCATATATTCAGGGAACCATGGTTAGGTACATAAATATTTATGATTTTATTTCTTATTGATGGATTGCCCCTTTTATTAACATATAGTGTCCTTCTTTGTCTCTTATGACATTTTTTTGCATTTAAAGTCTATTTTGTCCAACATTAGTATAGCTACTCCAGCTCCTTTTTTTTTTTTTTTTTTTTTAATTTGGTTACCATTTGTGTGGAATAGCTTTTTCCAACCTTTTGCTTTCATCCTGTTTGTATCTTTGGGTCTAAGATTAGTCTCTTCTAGCAGCATATAGTTGGATAGTACTTGTATATCCATTCTGCCAATCTGTATCTTTTGAATGGGAAGTTTAATCCATTAACATTGAATGCCTTTATTGTAAAAGCAGTACTTACTTCCACCTTTTTATCCTTTTGTTGTTAGATATCTTTTTTGTCTCTCTTTTTACCCTTACTGATTATCTTCATTTCTATACTCTCCTCCCAGCCTCTCTCTCCTGAATTTTCCTTCCAGCTTGCACAGCTCCATTTTGTTTTTCCTGTAGAGCAAATCTCTGTTGATGAACCCTCTCAGTTTCCATTTATCTTGTATTGACTTTAATGTATTTCCTATTTTCTCCTTTGAAGACCATTAGGTTTTCTTTTCCTTTTAATGATACTTCTCTAAAGCAATAACAACAATTCTACCCTCCTATAACTTAAAAAAGAGTCTTTTATTTTAACAAAATGATGTCTATCACCAGGGCAATGCCATTTATGAAAGATAAAATAGATTTCCAGTTTGTTCTGGGCTTCACATATATTCAGTTTTACCAAGCACTCTCCAAATTCTGCCACAGGTGTCATAAAAGTCCAGTATTCAGCTTCCCTGTGATGACCCAGAAACAGAACACAGAATCTAATGTTCTCATTGGGTGCAAAAGTTATTTCCAATTATCTCTGACCCCAGAGACTCTCCAGTCCTTTTGGGGGTATATGTTTTATAGTTTCTGCAGAACTGAAAAGCTGTCTCTCAGAATGGTCCTTGACTCAATCCAAGCACATTATTCAACTGCTTCTCCAATTGCTAGCACACTTTAAGGCTGTTGAAATCAGCCCTTGGTTGGACTCCAGAGGCAGAGTAGGAATTATTACATTAATTGCTGTTATTGCAGTACCAGCTGGTCACATCATGTGACATGAGATAAGGGAGTGTCCTGGATTGAACTGTGTTCCCAATTCCTGGTCCTGTGAATGCAAATTTATTTATTAGTAGGATCTTTGAAGATGCTATTAGTTAAGATAAAGCCAACATGGATTAAGGTTAGTTGTAATACAAATGACTAATACCCTTTTAGGGAGATGAAATTTGTGCATAGAAGTAGAGATACAGCTAGAGAGAAAGACAGCTATGTGACAGAGTCAGAGATTGAGTTACGTTGTCACAAGCCAAGGGATGCCATGGATTGCCAGCCAACCACCAGAAATTAGGAGAGATGCATGGTAGATGGTAAGAGGTAGCATGGCCCTGCCAACATGGTGATTTTGGACTTTCAGCCTCCAGAATTGTGAAACAACAAATTTTCACTCTTTAAACCATCTAGTCAGTGGTACTTTGTTACAGCAGCCTTGGAAAACTAAGAGAGCAAGCTAGGAGAACAATATATCCCTCTCTATTCTTCACATTTTTCTTGAAACACCTACCCCAGATATCTTTAGTCTGAGATTCAGGACCATTTCCTTGCTTAAAAGGCACACTCTTACTAAGGTAAAAGTCAGATTAGTTGTACCAACTTTTGTTTATGAATATAATACTTCTTTGAAATAAGCAATGTAGACTGAGTTAGATTGTAATATAAAATTGTCTGTTTCTAGTCTCATCCAATAGATGGAAAATCTAATTATCAACTTAAACAACTCTGAGTTCACACACTCTATAGCCCAACCAATGCATACACTTATGATACATGCTAGATCTTCGTTTTTGTAAGACAGCTCTTACACTGATGTTCTCCTCTGGTTTATTCCTATTTCTGAACAAGAACAGGTTGCATAAAGTTTACATTAAAATGTTAACAAATATGTGAATATAAAGAGGAACCAACCCTAAATTGTTTCTACTAACAAACAAATTTTAAAAATACAAAGTTTCCTAAAATAAATGAAATGATGCAATTAAAAAAGTGCAAAATAGATTTCAGAGTCATCCAAATTCCATTAATAAAGTCATACCTGGAATACTTGATGAGTCATGGGGTTTATTTAACTTAGAAAATGTCTAAGATGATCAGGAGAGTTGAGTGTCTTAGATAGATTTCAATTCAATCTAATTTGAGAAAATTCATGAATACCTACAATGTTCCAGTCTCAGAAAGGGTTAAAAATATGACTTTAAATTCCATAAGACTAAAACATCTATTTTATTCATCAATTCCTTGCAAAATAACTGTCCTGTAGTCAGCTTTGAATACATGCAGATTTGTTTATATAAAGGAATGGATTCATTCCCCCTCTTCCAGCGACTGACAACATTGTTTTAATGGATTGCACTTTATAGGTCAGAAAGTATTTTTATACAGCTATTTGTTTCATACACCTCGGGGAGGAGGGCAGGAAAAATGTCATTACCCTTGACTGCCTGATGAAGCAACTAATTATTGGAGGGCTTAAGCAATTTACCCAAATTCAGGCAGCTGAGAAGAAGCAGAACAGGGATGATTCTTTCAACTAGAGCATGATGCCCGGGGGAAGTATACAAGGGTCCAAATCCGTCTTCATGGTTTCCTGTTAAACTCACCTGATAGGGGGCATAATTACAGCAATGCCCCATTCCTTGGTTCATGCCCAGATTTTTCATTAGAAAACAAACTTCATGCACCAACATACTTCACAGACAGGAGCTGACATTTGTTGAGCCCTGATTATGCATGTGATAAGCACTGTGCTACAGTTTACATACATTAGCTTATTTAACCCTACTAATTATTCTCTTTTATAGGTATCATTTCCCATTTTACCAATAAGATATTAGAGATGGGGAAATTAAATATCTTCCAAAAGTCAGAGAGTTGGTAAGTAGTAGAGCTGGACTTTCAACAATCTCAGTCTTGTTGCAACGCAACAAAAATTTGTCAAAAAAAAAACTATCTTTACTCAATTGCACACTGCCTCCAAGAAAAGAAAATTTGCTCCTATTCACAAAATATCTGGGGACTCCTGCCCTAAGAAATAGCCGAGCATACTTGCAAGACCTTTCTAATAAGAAGTAACCCTGGTTTCCTTTGATCATGAAAGAATGCTTCAGAACTTCATGGTGTTTACATGCCTTGCTCCTGGAATTGCTTACTTTCCATTGAGATGTGAAACCACAAACTAGTTGCTTTGGTAATTAAAGATCTTTTGCACCATCTGAATGTGTCAACAGCAAGTGTCCTGGGTAAATTTCAAGTAAGTAATTACATTTTGCCAATCTGAAATGCCTTTCTAATTTCATTTCCCTAACATATCCACTTACATTACCTTTTAGTGTGGCTGTAGACAATTCTGAAATAAGCAAGACCACACAGTAAGTTGACCCAAATAAATATGAGAAAATGGATTTTTATTTGAGTGTGTCATATTCTCCTATATCTTTGGATAGAAGCCAATATATAAATGTTAGGCGTTCACTTTTCCCCTTACATATCAGATTTCCCATGGTTAATTCAAGCAAACAGAAATAAATCTGATTATATCTTCCTTTTCTATTTTACCCTTACCTGCTGTAGTGCAAATAAATCAATTTATTCATACTATAAGAACTTTCTTTGGAGAAAAATCTATTGAAATATTACATTTATAGCTACAGACAACCTAATACCCAGGATATTTTTATAAGAGGTCCTCTCCAAGAAATAGTTTCATCCTAAAATTCATCATCCATGCTTTTATTATAACAAGCCATGGTATGCCCCAAAGGGAAAAAATTCTCAACAGCAAGCCATAATTTGCAGGAGATTTTTTTCATAGGTCTTAGTTGGGAGTATTTCCCTACAGTAGATCTTTGCTTTTTTTAAAATGCTGACGAGTAAGTTGTATAAGTAAATAGCACAAGTAAAAAAACTACACTATAGTCGATAAATTGATTTCAAGAACATAAGCCCTCAAAGAATTTGCTTTTATAACTAATCCTTTTCACTCAAAACTATGATATATAATCAAGCAATTTATAAACTAATGGTTTAGATAATAATTCTGTAATTGCTATGAAAGCAAATGAAGCAATTATCAATCCCATTTAAAGAATTAGAAAGGATTTTGTAAGAATTCTTCCATACCCATCTAATACACCACACTGTGGGCATTCACACACACACAAACGTGTGTGTGTGAATGCTATTTGATCTCACTTCCAAATAGCTATGTTGTATAGCTATGCTTCTGAATATTGGGTAATAGAAAGGCAGAAAAATTGCCATGGGAATGCATGACTGTGTCAATTTTGATAGAGCCCGAATGTTTCTTATTTCTTTTATTCCATGAAAATTCTGCAATATTTTTCAAACTGTCAGTGAAAGCAAATCACAAAAGGATGGTCACTAGCTACCAAAATTGGCTGTTTGCTCCAGGTCAAGTGTACCAGTTCCTTATATTGGACAAATAGAGTTCCATAATTATTAAACTTAGAAAAGGTCTAGGGGCCACAGTCTCATTCAAATTAAAATATAAATGAAATGGTTGCATTATGCACTTGAAGCTGCTCTTTAGGAATGGAAAATGGCAATTGGCTAAACAGCTACTGCAGATTCAATCATTGAACCATTTTCGATTAATCTTAACCTTAATTCTCTGTCCTTTTCCTGGAGGTCCCTAGACCTGGAACTTTGCTATTATATTCAAATTCTAAAATTCTAATGCCAAGTGGAAATTTTAACTTAGTGATACAGTTTAAATGTGTTCCTGTATATTTGGGTGTATGTGTGTGAGAGAGAGAAAGAGAATATGTGTGTGTGTGTGTGTGTGTGTGTGTGTGTGTGTGTGTATACAGCATGAGAGCAGCAAGTTCTGCAATAAAATGTATATCACATCATTTGGCCATAGGAGGACAGAGGCCTGGCTCTGTCAGAGCCTTTTATCTTTCAAATGATGGTAGAAACCTGAATTATTATGCAGTTTCTTGATTTCAATTATTATTTAATTTTACAATAATGACATATAGTTTCAACTAAATCCTCTAGTTTGTAATTCTGAACCAGTGGATTCTCTCCCAAGACAGATGACAATCTCTCATTATGTTGTAAGTCATACCTGACATCCAAATTTTATCCTGGAAACTTCATATTAACACGAAAAGGAAGGATTTTTGAAACCACAGATCAATTAGAGAATCAAAAAAAATGGTGGCCATTTTTATCCTGAAACATTCACCAGGACCTAAGTCAGATGCGTTTTACATATTGCCTCATTGAATGCACTCAAAAGTCTCAAAAAGTTCCACTAATATCCTCATTTTCAGAAGAGATAACTTGAGGACTAATTGAAGTGAAGATACATGGACCAGTTTATGCAACAAGGTCATGGTAACAGAGATCTAAGGGACATTTGAATCCCAAAATGACTCCAGAGCATATGTTCTTAAAATTCAGTTCTGGCGTGATTTTATTGTTGTGTTGATAGGTTTATTTATGTATGGCTGGGAAGATGCCTTAAGTCTCAGCAGTCTTCTGTCTGTAGTTAGTAAAGAGGAAATACAAAAAGTTAAGAGACTTGATTGAGTTTGAGTTAAACCCAGAATGCAAGCCTTTACATTCCCAAGTCAGCTCTTCAGTCTACCAATGCTGCCTCTTTCTACACCAAATCATTTCTTTCTTTTTTTTTTTTTTAACATGGGGAGGCACTGGGAATCAAACCTGGGCCCTCTGGCATTTCTTTCTTTTGTTTGAACTCCCAGAACTTAGATTCAGACTTTCTAACTTAACACTCCCAGCAATAGCCATCCTGATCATAACCTTGCATTAAAGAGACTTTCAATAAATGCTTATTGAATTGCACTCAATTCTTTGTCTAGCATCCCAGGTATGTGCCAAGATATCACAACCTTACTTCCTCACCTTATCTTTCATTCTTTTCCAACATAGACCTGATATCTCTGTCTCTGATGATATCTTATAAAAAGCTATATAAAGTGCCCCTCTTCTTTAGGAAATTAATTTTAGATTTTTATCTCCTTGCAAATGAGGTAATGACAAAGTCATGTGTACTTAAAAGAAACACTGTCTATTCTTTTTACACTGGTTGTTCCTAGCTGAAAAAGTCCATTACTTTTCTGTTATTATAAAAATTTTGACAGCTACATAGTCATTGTAAAAACATGCTCCAGGCCATAAAGTAATCCATCTCACTAATGTGTGCCCTTTGACAAAAAAAAAAGGGTAAGGAGTTAAATATTTTACATGCTTCTCATGACAAAATGTTACTTCTCTGTAAAAGAGCAATCCAGCAAAGAGACTGGAAGATACAGCTGTTGTATACAGAGCAAAGGAAATCAATACTCATTCTATGATCATGAGTACCTGGATAAGGTATTAAAATGTACATTAAATTGTCCAGAAATGCTCTTCGATGGTTATATAATAAGGAGAACTCACATGACAACTCATTTTCTTCTCTGTGAAGCAGAAGTAATACTAAGGAGAAATGCAAAGTTTTCTCCTTGTAGAGTGCATCTATTTTATTGAAATTGGCTGCAGCATAGAAGAAGTAACAAGGCAGGAGTATTTCTTGGAATAATGTTTATTTTAGGAGAAAGCAAAGAGGGATACTAACATCTATTGAATGCCTATTATGTCACAGGTATCATTCATGCATCCCCTTAATAAATCCTCACAGCAACTCTTTGTCTTGAACATTATTATCCTCATCTGTAGTATATAATAATGAAATAGATTATACATCTTGCCTAATAATACACAAATTTAAATAAGTGAACTAGAATACAATTTCAGTTCTACTTACTTCAACATCTATGCATACACTTTCAATCACCTCCACAAGGAGCCAGAAGAAAAGTAGAAATTTAAGAACTTTCTAGAACTTGCAGGGTAGTATCTATAACCTACAATTCATATACACAGATTGCATGTTGTATTTCTATCTATGTATGAGCGCATCACATAATTCTAGATTAATTAAGAGATTATGTTACAGCCCTTTCTAATATAAGATTTCCAATTAATAATTGCATGTTAAGCTCCTTTACCAAAATTTTACTATCTCTTCCATTCTTTGAATAGACACAAAATCTTTCAGAAGCTATTTCTTCCTATGATTTAAGAACTTTATTATTTAAACCTAGACTCAAGAGATGTTAGGAACATCAAGCTTCTCTATATCTAGTGGCTTGGAAACCAAGAAAAATTATTCAAGCCTAGTTTCAATAGGTTGTGGGGAAAAGGTTTTTAATAAGTTTATTCCCATTTACCACATTTCTAGAAAAGGGAAAGTATCAGCCAATTCAAAGTGTGGGAAGCGTGGAGAATTTACGTAAGCTTTTTATATAATTGGCTTCACAACATGCTCAGTTTTGATTTCTTATGCTGTTTAGATATCATGAAATAGTTCTGCTTAATAAAAGGAATTTATTAGCTTACAAGCTTATAGTTTTGAGGCCATGAAAGTGTTCAAATCAAGGTATTATCAAAACGATGCTCTCTTCCTGAAGACCAGCTTCTGGAAGTCCTTGGCTCCTCTGCCACATGGCGAGGCAAGTGGTAGTGTCTGTGGTCTCTCCCTTCTCTTCCAAGTTTCTTAGCTTTCAGCTTCTTGCTTCAAGGGCTGGCTGGCTGACTCTCTCTCTCTCTCTCTCTCACTCTCTCACCATTTTATTTGTAATGGACTCCAGTAATAGGACTACATTGCATCCTGAAGGAGGTGGGTCCCCTCATTTACAGAACAGTGGGGTGCTGTTATAGCCTCATCAAAGGATTTAATCCATCCCCCAAAGGGATGGATTAAAAAAAATTAAGAGTTTGTTTTCTTGGGGCACATACAGCTTCAAAACCCCAAACTCAACTCTCTGAACCCCCAAAAGACATCTTCTTTCTACATGCAAAATGCATTCATTCCATCAAATTATCCCCAAAGCCTCAAGTCATTTCAGTAACAATATTAAGAACAAAGTCTCATCAAAATCAGTTGTAGGT
Organism: Tamandua tetradactyla; assembly: GCF_023851605.1. Classification (NCBI taxonomy): domain Eukaryota; kingdom Metazoa; phylum Chordata; class Mammalia; order Pilosa; family Myrmecophagidae; genus Tamandua; species Tamandua tetradactyla. The sequence continues at coordinate 19,834,266 of NC_135345.1, forward strand.
ATGGTCTGCCTTAGGGAACAATTCTGCTCCATCTCTGGACCTGTGAAACCTAGAGAACAAGTTATCTGCTTTCAAGGAGGGGCAGGCATAAGGTAAACATCCCTATACCCATGGTGAGAAATTGGAAGGAAAGTAGGGGTCACAGGTCCCAAACAATTTGGCAACCTTGCAGGCATACTCCATTAGATTTCAAGGTCTGAGTGTCATATATGAAATGATGTTTCGTCCTCTGGTCCTGATGAAATGGTAGCCATACCCTTTCCAAGTTCTTGCCTAGTGACCATGCTCTCCCTGGATACTGAAGTGAAGGCTCCAAACTCTGAGAACATTGGAGTAACTGCCAGACCCTCAACAATCATGGGAATAGGCTCCACATTCTGAGAAACTAGGGTGGTGGCCAGACTCTCTGCAATCTCTAGGACATAGGTTCAACCTTTACAGAACAGTGGGTGCTGACCAGACTTTCTGCAATCCCCAGGGAGCATGCTCCACCCTCTCTGAAGACTGGGCCAGCAGCACTTGTCCTAAACAATAGGGCAGAAGGACTGCCCTCTCCAAGTGCCAGTGCATATTCACCTTTTCACCATGTGATCGATTCACTTCCTTAGCCCAAGAAGGTATCTTTGGTACAAACCTCAGTTTCCATGGTTCTGCCTTTGAAATGATTTTTCCTCCAATCTTTCCCTTTTGTTCCAATGGCAGTGGTTCCATTCATACAGAGCTTGCAAAATACTTGCTGGGTTTGCATGTAGTACATAGGGGTTCAAACTATTTTGACTTGCACTGAAATGTCTGGCTAGATTCATGCTCAGTTAAACTCTCAAATAGAGAACAATTTTCTGGGGACTCACTTTCTGGACACTTAGAATTTTCCAAATCATCAGTCTCTGGTTTCCTTATGACCACTAGTTCAGTTCTCAGCTTATCCCTTTCCTCTCATATTTTCCTATAAGCTGCAAAGAGAAAGCAGGCTGCAGTTTTCACACTTAGATTGAAATGTCCTCAGCTCAATATCCAACTTTGTAGTCTTCAAATTCTGCTTTCTTCCTAACATCAGAATTCAATTTATCATTTCTGCCTAAGGCCTAATCAGTAGTAACTTTAGCATTCATATTTCTATCAATAGTCTCTTCAAAGTTATCTAGGCCTTTTTTATTAAGCACCACACAATTCTTCCAGCCTCTATTCATTACCCAATTCCAAAGCCATCTCCACATTATTTGCAGGAGCAGCATCCCACTCTCCTGGTACCAAAATCTGTTTTATTTTATTTTTGTTGGCTGTTTAAAGTAGATATCATGAAATTGCTTGGCTTAACAATGGTAATTTACTATCTTACAAGTTTACAGTTTTGAGGCCATGAAAATAACTGAATTAAAGTGATACTTTCTTCCCAAAACCTAGGTGCCAGAAATCCTTGTTTCCTCGGCCTCATGGCAAGGCACATGGTGGCATCTGCTGGTCTCTCCCTTCTCTTCTGGGTTTTGTTGCTTTCGGCATCTTGCTTCTTTCTCTCTCTCTATTTCTTTCTGTATTTCTTCTGTTTATAAAAGACACCAGGAATAAGCCCCACCCTGAATGAGGTGGGTTACATTGTTACTGAAATAGCCTCATCAAAAGATCCTACTTGAAACGGGTTTACACCCATAGGAATGAATCGAATTTGAGAACACATTTTTCTAGGGTGCATACAGCTTCAAACCACCATACTTTCCCACCCACAGACTTAGACAGACATATTTGGTCAATTGTTATCAATGTGAATTCACAATGAACTATTGCATGGCCACCGAACTCTTATCAATGCAACACTTCAAGCAAGTACTACAAATAAATAATTTAAGTTGGTATCTATATCAGACTTAGGTTCAGCTGCATATAACAGTGTTCTGGTTTGCTAGCTGCTGGAATGCAACACACCAGAGATGGATTGGCTTTTAATAAAAGGGGGTTTATTTCATTAGTTCTTCAGAGGAAAGGCAGCTAACTTTCATCTGAGGTTCTTTCTTAAATGGGAAGGCACAGGATGGTCTCTGCTGGACTTCTCTCCAGGCCTCTGGTTTCCAACAACTTTCCCCAGGGTGATTTCTTTCTGCACCTCCAAAGGCCTGGGCTGAGCTGCAAGTGCTGAGATGAGATGTGCTGAGCTGCTTGGGCTGTGCTACATTGGGCTCTCTCATTTAAGCACCAGCCAATTAAGTCAAACATCATTCATTGCAGCAGGCACACCTCTTAGCTGACTGCAGATGTAATCAGCAACAGACGAGGTTCACGTACCATTGATTCACGTCCACAGCAACAGAACTAGGTGCCTTCACCTGGCCATGCTGACAACCGAATCTAATCACCACAAACAGAGACCCTCCATTTAACAGTGGTTTATTATCTCATGTAAATGATATCCAGAGATAGTCAGTTCAGGGCTGGTATTGTGGCTCTACAAAGTCCTCAGAACCAGGATTCCTCTATCTTTCTGCTCTACAATCCTCAGCACAGAATTCCTTCTTTAAGGTCATCTCATGGTTCAAACCTGACCCATCTTCTCTGCACATAACATATAAGGTTTTCTCAGAGAAGAAAAACTACTATGAGTGATATAAAGAGATTTATTTAAGGAATTAGACCTTAGGTGCTTTTGTGGCATCTAGGTATTCAGTGTAAATCTATTGCCCCTTTTCGTAAAGGTGGACTTGTAGCAGGCTGGGAAGATGCACGTGAGGTAAGAGGAAACAAGGTCAAATGAAAGTGCCTAAGGACAAAGCTCGAACCCACAAAGATAAGTCAGAATCTACATAAGTTTCCCATTGTCTCCAGGCATCCAAATTTGATTATGTGAGGGACCTAGAACAAGTTAAGCTTTGTCATAGAGCTGCCCAGGAACCTGGCTCAATACTCATTGAAGATAAAGATCCAGCTGCTGCCCCACAGGTCACCTCATGGCTGCTGGCATGTAAACCATCATCGTAACATCCTAGGCAGTAAGGAGGATTTACTTCCCACTGATTCTGCTCTTTTGAAACAGCCTTCCCAGAAACTCACACCTGGCACCTGATTAAAATGAAATTTTCACAACTTAGTCTTATGACCAGGCTGCAACAGTAGCTGGGAAATAGCATCTCTATGCCCAGCTGTATTGGGCCCTGCTAAAAATAGGGTTTCTAGTATTCAGGAAGAAGGGGAGAATATATATCTGTAACAAACAGTGGTCCCTGCCATAGTACTTGCAAATGAACAGGGTAGCCTTCTTCTACAGAGGAGCATTTAGAAAATTATTAAATTTTTCTCAGTTTTGCAGCACTTACCCCACCTCATGCATTGTAACTTGTTTATTGCCACTCTTCCCCTGTAGAATGTGTTATATGCCACAGTAAACTCCATAATGTAGAAAAGTGCCTGAAAAAGATAAATGATTAATAAATATTGGCTGAATCAATGTGCTAAATTCAACTATAGTATGGACCACTCCAGTGTGCATGCCCTTGCTCAATGTTGCACAGAGCAGTAGGTCTTAGATACTTCCCAAGAACTATCCATAAATCCCAGTTGTCTGTATAGAACTGCACCATGGAAGAACTTCAAATAACTAACTGTATTTGAACCTAATTTGGGGCATTCTTTATGTGTCAGACACCTGCTCAATCCTGCTCCAGTGGGAATTTACCAGACTAGATTTGGTTCCTTTGTTATATAATCTTTTATTTCCTACTCTTCTTCGTAGCATCTATTGTGATTGTAATATATAAATTACTTTTATAATTATATACTTCTTTTTGTTAGATGTGAAGGTTAGGACTCTGTTAGCTTTATTCACTGACATTGCTCCATGCTGTCATACAGAAGACAGCACAGAGTAGATATCAATAAATATTAATCCAAATGGAATGGAAAACTCAGTATCACTTCTTTGGCTTTTACCTTTACCTGTACTATATGGAGCCAGTCTCAGGGTCAGACATTGAGGGCTTTTAGAGATGTGGCTAGCCTGCTTATTTTATTGTTAAGAGAACAGAGGTCTAGAGAGAATGAGGAAATTGTCTAGGATTAAAACTGCCTGGTAATAGAACTACAACTGGAACCTGAGCCTCCACTAGCTCAGCCAAGTACTCATTGCAGTATACTGACCCTTATGCTGAACATCCTTGAGGAAAGCCAGCTTCAAAACTACCTTGGGAATCCTGGTCCATCAGAATCAGAAACCCAATTTAGGAGGTCTCCTAATTGTATAGAGATCTTGGGAGAAAATAAGAAAAGAATTCTCACTACCGATAGGCCCCTAAGGCCAGAAGAATGAATGCCTTCTTCTCTTGGCTTCCTTGAAACACAATCCTCTACTTTGCCTTCTGTCTTTGTTTCCTAGGGCCATTGTAAAAAAAGTGCCAATAACTGGATAGCATAAAAGAAACCAAATGTATTATCTCCCAGTTCTGGAGGCCAGCAATTGAAATGAAGATGTCTGCAGGGCCATGTCTCTGAAGTCTGTGAGGCCGCATCTGTTCCATCTGTCTTTCCTGAGTCCTGGTAGTTGCCAGCAATTCTGAGTGCTCCTTGGCTTGTGGCATCATTCAATTTCTGCTTCTATTATCACTTGGCCATCTTCACTCTGTGTCTCCTCCCCCCTTCTTACAAGGACAACAGTTATATTGGATTAGAAGCCTACCCTATCCCACTATGACCTCATTTTAATGTAATCCCATATGTAATGACTGTTTCCAAATAAGTTCCCATTTGATAGTACAGAGAATTAGGATATCAACATATCTTTTGGGGGTACACAGATCAACTCATAATATCTTTTTTCTCACTGGCTATCCTTTTCAACTTTCATTGACTCCACTTCATCTCATCTTCCATAAGATGTCACTGTTCCTCAGAACTTTTCCTATGTCCTGTTCTCTCACTCTAGTTACACTCCCTGGGAAGTTTTATCTTTTCTGTGGGTTCAGTTATCATTTATAAGATACAGACCCCAAAATATGTATCTACATGTTAGTGGACATTGCTAATGCCCCACCTAGCCCCTCAGATACTTGTCACCAGTTTTGTGCATCCATCCCCAGCTTCTATGTGTTTTGCTGGTAATAGTTTATACCTGTGACTTTTAAGGATTGCCTTTGGGCATTAGAACTGCCTCATCCATATGGAAAACGAAAAGTACTTGGGAATTTTACAATCCCTAATCTCTTCATCCTGGAACTGTGAAGCTCAACTCTTTGTCTCCACCAGTTTGAACTCTAAGGTGTAAATTTACTCTAGAGATCTTTGTAGCAGCAAATTGAAACTGGTACTTAAATGAAATACTACCCCTGCTTGACTTCTTCTTTTGTTACCCCCAATTCCTTAATAAATAAAACATTTGCATCCAAATCCTTGGCTCAGGGTCTGCTTAAAAGAAAATTCCATTTATAACATAATGTTCATGTTTACCTCTTCCCTTAACTCCAGAGATATACTTTCAGTTTCTTGATGGACATCTTCACTTGCATGAACCAAAAGCCAGTTTAACATGTCGAAGACTGAACTGATCCCTTCTCTCCATACACTCATCTGCCAGTATTTTCTATCCAAGCAAATTACACCATCATCCATCTACTGCTCAGACTAAAACCTGGGAGTGATTTTCCTCTTCTACAATTTCACTCCCACCCTGTTCAATCAACCGCCAATTCCTATTACTTTCTGTAGTTACAACCATAGCTGATCACATCTGTTCTTTTAATTAATAATTTTTTAATAGAGAAGTTGTAGGTATACAGGAATATCATTCATAAAATATATAAAATACAGAGTTCCTACACACCACATTATTTATACCTTGCATTAGTGTGGTACATTTCTTAAAATTCATGAAAGAACATTTTTATAATAGTCCTATAAACTATAGCCCATCATTTACAATAGGCTTTATTATGTCATACAGTCCTATGTTTTTTTATTTTTATTCTAATAACATGTGCATGACCTAAAATTTCCCCACTTAGACACATTCACGTATACAATTCAGTGTTGTTAATTGCACTCACAATGTTGTGCTACCATCATCACCATCCAGCACCAAAATTTTACAATCAATACCAATAGAAATTCTGTACCATTGAACCGTTAGCTCCCGATTCCCTACTCACAATTTCACCCCTCATAACCTATATTCTATATTATGTCTCTGTTCACTTTCTTATTCTAGCTATTTCTCATCAGCAAGGTCATGCAGTGATTCATATCAGTGAGATTATACAATATTCCTTTTGTGTCTGGCTTATTTCACTCAACATGATGTCTTCAAGTTTCATCCATGTTGCTGCACAAATCAGAACTTCATTCCTTTTCATGGCTGAATAATACTCCCTTATATGAGTATACATTTTGTTTATTTATTCAACATTTCGTGGACACTGGGTTGCTTCCATCTTTTGGAAATTGTGAATGCCACTATGAACATCGTTGTGCATATGTCTGCTTGAGTCCCTGCTTTCAATTCTTCTGTGTCTACACCTAGTAGGAAGACTGACAGGTCATTTGGTAGTTCATACTTAACTTTTTAAGGAATTGCCAAACTTTCTTCCACAATGGTTACACCATTTCACATTTCCACAAGTGATGAATGATTGTTTATATTTCTCCACTCAGCTCTAAAACCTGTCATTTTAGTTTTTTTAATAACAATCATTCTAGTGGATGTTGTAGTTTTGATTTTCATTCCCCTAATATCTAGTGATGCTGAGCATCTATTCATTTGCTTTTTAGCCATCTGTATAGCCTCTTTGGAGAATTGTCTATTCAAATATTTCCCCATTTTTAAATTGGGTTGTCATTTTATTGTTGAGTTGTAAGACTTCTTTATGTATTCTGAATATTAAACTTATATTAGATATGTGGTTTCCAAATATTTTATCCCATCTTCTTTTCACTTTTATTATAGAGTCCTTTGATTTAATTCATAAAAGCTTTTAATTTTGATGAGTTCCTATTTATCTATTTTTTCTTTTGTCATTTGTGCTTTGTGTATAAAGAAACAATTGCCAGAAATAAGTAAATAATAGGAAGGTTAAGGGGTATGAGGTGTTTTGGGTGTTCTTTTTCATTTTTATTTTTAGTCTTTTTTTTCCAAAAATAAAAAATTTATTTTTCAAAATTTATTGGTGATGAATGCACAACTATATGATAAGACTGTGAAGCACTGATTGTATACTTCAGATGATTATATGGTATGTAAATGTATCTCAATAAAATTGCATTAAAAAAATAGAAACAATTGCCTAGCCAGATTCTGAAGAAACTTCACTGCATGTTCTTCTAGGAGTTTATAGGCTTGGTTCTTATACTTAGGTCTTGGATCCAATTTGTGTTAATTTTTGTATGTGTTGTAAAACAGATGTCCTCCTTTAGTCTCTTGCATATTTGTCAAACAAACTATTTTTTCCTAATTGAGTGGACTCAGTATCCTTGTTAAAAATTAATTGACAGTAGATGTGAGAGTCTATTTCAGAACACTCAGTTCTATTTGAGTGGTATATGCATATATATTAGAATGTATATATATGTATATGTGTATATATATATATATTCATGTATATATATTCTTGTGCCAGTTCCATGCTGTTTTGGCCACCATAACTTTATAATAAGTTTTAATGTCCAGAAGTATGAGTCCTCCAAATTTGCTCTTCCCTTTCAAGATGGTTTTGGTTATCTAATGCCCTTAATCCTTCTGAATAAATTTGATAATTGACTTTTCTCTTTCTACAAAGTATGCTGATTGAAATTTTTTCACTTTTTTTTTGGGGGGGGGGGGCATGGGCAGGCTCCAGGAATCAAACTCGGGTCTCCAGCTCAGCAGGCAAGAATTCTTGCCACTGAGCCACTGTTACAATGCCTTATGCTGATTGAATTTTGATTGGGATTGTGTTGAATCTGTAAGTTGATTTGGGTAGAATTGACATATTAATAATATTTAGTCTTCCAGCCCATGATATATGCTGTTCTTCCTTTTACTTAGAACTTCTTTGATTTCTTTTAGCAAAGTTTTGTAGTTTTCTCTGTAGAAGTTATTTACAACGTTGGTTGAATTTATTCCTGGAGATTTGATTCTTTTTCTTGTTATTGTAAGTGTATGTTTTTCTTGATTTGCCCCTCATATTTGCATTACTAGTCCATAGAAACAACAGTGGTTGTTGTATTTTGATATTGTACCACGCCACTTTGCTAAATTTGTATATTAGCTCTAGAAATATTGTGTAGATTTTTGGAGATTATCCCTAGATTGGATCATATTATCTGCAAATACTGAAAGTTTTATTTCCTCCTTTACAGTCTGGATGCCTTATAGTTCTTTCCCTTGCCTAATTGCTCTGGTTAGAGCATCCAGTACCATGCTGAATAACTATTGTTATACTGGGTATTCCTTTTCTTGTTCCAGGTATTAGAGAGAAAGCATTCAGTCTGTACTGATCATTGCATCAGTATGATGTTAGCAGTGAGTTTTTTATAGATGCCCTTTATTCCTATTTTCTAAGTGGTTTTATCAATAAAGAATGTTGGGTTTTGGAAAATGCCTTTCTGATGACAATCGAGATGACTACATGGGATTTTTCCCTTCATTTTGTTAATGTGGTGTGTTACATTAACTGACTTTCTTATTTTGAATGACCCTCGCATACCTGAGATAAATTCCACTTGATAAGTGTACAAAATTCTTTTAATGTGCTATTGGATTTGTTTTGCTAGTGTTTTGTAGAGAATTTTGTATCTATTTAAATCAGAAAAAAATGTTCTGTAATTTTCTTTTCTTTCAATGCCTTTATCAGGCTTTGGTATTAGGGTGATGTTGACATCATAGAATGAGTTAGGCAGTTTTCCCTTCTCTTCAACTTTTTGGAAGAGTTTGAGCATGATTGGTATTAATTCTTTTTGGAATGATTTGTAGAATTCACCTGTGAAGCCATTTGGCCCTGGGCTTTTCTTTGTTGGAAGTTTTGGTAACAAATTCAATCTTGTTACTTGGTCTGTTGAGATCTATTTCTTCTAGAGTCAGTGTAGGCTGTTGTGTGATTTTAGAAATTTGTCCATTTCATCCAAATTTTTAAATTTGTTGGCATAAAGTTTTTTATAGTAATCTCTTATGATCCTTTTTATTTCTGTGGGCTCATTAGTAATGCCCCTTCTCATTTCTGATTGCATTTGTTTTTGTGTTTTCTCTTCATTTTCTTTGTCAATCTAGCAAAAGTTTTGTCAATTTTATTGATCCTCTCAAAGAATCAAGTTCTGATTTTGAAAACATTTCTATTGTCTTTTAATTCTCTACTTAATTTATTTCTGCTCTAATCTTCATTATTTCTTACCTTCTACTGTTTTGGGTTCAGTTTGCTGTTCTTTTTCTGGTTCTAACAGGCATGCCATTAGACCTTTGTTTTTAACTCTTTCTTCCTTTTTCAATGTAAGCATTGAAGGCTATGAATTATCCTCTCTACATGGCCTTCACTGCATTCCATAAGTTTGAAATGTTGTGCTTTCATATTCATTACCCTTAAGATGTATACTAATCTCCCATTTAATTTCTTCTTTGACCTATTGATTGTTGAATGATGTGTTATTTAAGTTCCATATATGTGAATTTTCCAGTTCTTTACCTGTTATTGATTTCCAGCTTTATTCCATTGGTCAAAGAAGATGCTTTGAGTATTTTCAATCTTTTAAAATTTATTAAGAGTTGTTTTGTGACCCAATGCGTGGTTTATCCTGGAGAATGATCCCTATGCAATTGAGAAGAATATACATCCTGATGTTTGGGGTGCAATGTTCTGTATATTTCTGTTACATTTAATTCATCTATCATATCATTCAATTTCTTTGTTTCTTTATTGATTTTCAGTCCAGGTGTTCTATTTATGGGTGAAAGTGGTATATTTAATCTCAAGCAATTATTATAGAGGTGTCTATTTTTCCCATCAATTTTATAAGAATTTGCTTCATGTATTTTGTCACACCATGGTTAGGTATTGAAATATTTATGAATTTTATTTCTTTCTGGTGAATTGACACTTTTATTAATATATTTTTAATATAATAAAATATTAATATATTTTAATATTAATATTTTTGTCTCTTATAACAGCTTTTGACTTAATAAACTGTTTTATCTATATTAGCATAGCTATACCAGCACTTTCTTACTTACTTTTTGCATGGATTACCTTTTTCAATCCTTTCACATTAAGCTTCTTAGAATTGTGATGATTAAGCAAATCAAAAGTTCAGAGGCTATGCAGAGTGTGGAATAATTAATTGAAGAAGTTAAAACAAATCTCCAAAATCAATTAAAGGATATGAAGATGAAAGAAAATATGGATATAAATAAACAAATGGTGGATATAGAGCATAAAAATTGATTCAAACATTTAAAAAGAAGTGTACAATTAATTATGGGGGTGAAAGGTACAATAACAGAGAGTAAAATACAGTGGAGGCATATAATAGCAGATGTGAACAGGCAGAAGAAAGAATCAGTGAACTAGAAGACAGAATATTTGAAATAACACAGTATATGTTTAACTGTTCACATTTTCTCAGCATATGATTATTGCTCTGAATATATGGTACAATTTCTAAGATTGTCTTTTTTGTGTGTTATTGTTTCACCTCCATAATAAAGCTTCCTTCCCTCTTTTCCTTCTCCCAGAATCTTTATCTGTTCTGTTTGTTTTTGTGCAGAATTTTCTCCTCAACATTAAGGAGATTTGTTTAACATGTCTTACTCAGTGTCCCCTTTTAATCTCACTTTTCAGTTATGGGAAATATTCTGTCTTACAGCAATTCAGTACCACCCTTTTTCCCAAAAGGCTTTTCTGCCTTTTGCTTCTGCTCCATCATGCTGCCCTGGGGAGCCAGATAGGGTCAATCCAGAGTGGTCGTTTTGCATTTAGGTGGTTCATCAGAGACTGGATTAAGTGTACACACCTCTTGCCAACAGTTCTGTTGCAGTCTTTTCTCCATGGGTGCACTTTTGTATATGCCACTCCTCCTCAGTCTCTTGTGTGCCACCGTGAGTCTCTGTAAACTTAGGTCCCTGGATATGCATAGGGTCTAAACTTGCAACTGTGGTGTCTTGATGGTCTGCATCTGTGGCAGAAGGGACTCAGGCCATGCTGCCTCTGTGCAACTCTCAAGCTGCATGGGTCTGAGTCAAGGGAGGGCAGTGGGCTCAGACTGGCAGGTTCAGGGCACAAATATCCTACCTGATCTTGGCATTTGTTTTTCTTTTTCTTTGAGTCAGCATTTGTGGAGCCCTTCTACAATCGCTTTCATTTTCCAGAGATCAAAATGAGTGAGATTTGCCATTTAATTTACTGACTCTGAGGAAAGGTTTTGCAGAAGTCGCCTTATATCACCATTTTGATGATATCACTTTCACAGTATCCCCTTTCATTGAATTTTTGCAACTATCAGCAAATGGTCCTCCTTAGTTCCAGATACACTGCATTCCATGTATTTTCCACTCTGCAATCAGAGTGATATTTACAAAATACAATTTTATCTCTCTCCCTGTGGAAAATTTTAAAACAAATCCACAGGTAGAGATCTAAAATCTTTCAAAGACTTTGATATCAAGTCCCCTGTTTACCTTCACAAGCTCTGTGCTTAAGCTGACATAATTTCAGATACACTGAGAAATTATGCACTCTCCACTTCAGATCTTGCCCCAGAAGCTTTCTTTTATTAGTATGTCCTGCTTATCTCCAAATACTGTCCCCTGCCACCACTCTCAACCACTCCTTTTTTTCAACCTCAACATTAATTTACTCAAGCAACAAATATTTATTGAGTCCCTCCTATCCACCAAGCACTATTCCAGGTAGTGAAATACTCTGATCCCTAACTTCATAACAGTTCAGAGATTGCTCAGAAAACAAATTACTACTCAGTTGAGCATACTGACAAGTGCAAAATTGCAACAGTGGTGAGAACTACAAAGGAGATCTTCTTAGAGTGATATCTTTCTTTACTTTGTAGATTTCATCTGCCCAGGGAAGTCCTCCCTGAGGAACTACTTATGCTTGAGCAGAGATCTGAAAGACAAGCATTAACTAGGTTCAGTGGTGTTAAAAATAGTATCCCAGACTTAAGGAACACTTGGGGAAGCCCTGTGATGGGATGAAGATTGGTGTGTATATGAGATTAAAAGTAGGCATTCATTTAGGTTGAAGACAGAATATTTATTTATTTGTGCATTCCAATTCACTAATTCTGCCATCTTGCCTAGAAGCAGAAACTATCAAATTATATTGAAAGCTGAAGAAATGGAATTATTAGGAATTTCTTTTTTAAAAATGTAGGGATTCAGCTTAGTGATCATTTCTTTAGGGAAGCTTCCTAACTACCAAGTCCCTTGCACAAGACTGGTTCCTGTACCAACCTGTGTGGAATTTTGTCATACAATTTATACATTGTATAATAGCTTTTGACTTAGTGTCACTCACCAGCAATCAACTCCTTTAAGACAGATATGTATTCTTCACTAATGTATCCCTAGAACATACAACAATGATTACATCATGAATAAGTAAAGGAAGGAGAAGGGAAGGAGTGAGGGAAGGAGGGTGGGAAGAATGAAGGAAGAGGGCAAAAATTAAGGAAAGAAGGAAAGGAGAAAAGGACGAACAGATAGGACAGAGGGTTGAAGAAAAACAAAGAAACCATTTTTTAAAAAGACAATAAAGAGTAGTCAAAATTATGGAAGATGAGGGGTGAGAAACAATTCAAGGTGTACAAAGAATGAATTCATCCTGAAGCAAGAGTTGAATGCATATGTCCAGTCATGGAGGCTGATTTGATATTGGTGGAAAAGGATATTTTTGAGTCCTCAGATTTCACATAATACCGCCTTTAGATATAATTGATGAGTGTCTGAGTTTGAGTTACTGCAGGGAGCTGTCAGTGGTTAAATCCTCAAACCAGCCCCTACCAAGTGACCTGAACTCCGGAGACAAATATTCCAGGAAAATTAGCGTAAGAAAATCATTTAAGGAGAATTCAAGATAGTAACCAAGTCAAGGTGTTCAATGGCTCAAAAGTGAACACACAAAACATTAGGACTTAAATAGAAATTTATCTTTAAAATGTCATAGGATCTTGGAGAAAAGGTTCTGTTTAAATAGATTGAACCCTATGAAATTACTTATATTTGACAAATTTTTTGATCCACAAAACCACAGTCTCATATGGCCTAGGCAACCAAATATTAGGAAAATGAAAAATAAATAAGTCAGAACTCCCTGTCTATATTGTCTGTCTATCTCTAATTTGTCAAGTTTAAAACCATAGTATGTACACTATGGTAAACAAGTTTCTATACCTTCACCATTTGCTAGTACATGTTATTCTGATAAGGGAGAAAAAAGGTGCATAGGAAAAGTGCATTTTATTTTTCATCCATTTCTTTAACAGCAATTTCTCAATTCCCATTAGGTTCCAGATATTGTGCTAGGGATATAGCAATAGTTTAAATAGCCACTCGTGGAAAAGCAGATGTTTAATAAGTAAATAGAACAATAAATACTCAGTTATTCCTATATTATAAGTGTTAGGAAGAAAGACAGATGCTCTGAAAGGGAATTATTGGGAGTAAGGGGACACCAACCACACAGGGTTGCATTTGAGAACAGAATATACAACCAGAGGCTGTGGAAGACAGTCTTTATCATCACAAATGGTGGGGCAGCCCTTGTTTCCTGTAGAGGAATGTGCTTTACTTGTTTGATTAATCCCATAGGCTGGTAGAGAACTAAAATATGCATGGGATAAGCAAGACCTACATTTGATCTGTTTGATGAGGAGGGTTGTTTGGCTAGGGGCCCCTCCTTGTTCATGGGAACAGAGCAGGGAGGGGAACTTGTGGTCAGACCATTCAAGGCCTTCCTAGTTTCAACCAGATGATTATGGGCCTTGATTTTAGACCTTACAACACAGGGTTGCACTCACCCAGACTGGATTTTAGTTCATATTTTCACATCACACACATTCTTCAAGGCCTGAATTTCAATCTACCTCAGTCATTTATTCTTCTCATATGGTTAATATTAACACTAATAAATCTTATTATTTATTGACTGCTTATTATATGTTGGACACCATTATAAGCACTTTACTGACGTTAACTTAATACATAAGATGATTCTTTTCTTATCTCATATTAATGATGTGTTAATGGAGATGTAAGGAAGAGAATACCCAAAGTCACACAGCAATTTTAAGAGAGGAAAGACGACTTCGATTGGTTATACATACTCTGGAACCCAGGTTCGTGCATAATTGTAACTACTCTGAAATTCTACATGCATATGCTCTTTAACCATTCTCTATTATATTTTTTTACATTGTCATCAAATTATGGAGCTGAACTCAGCCCTTGATGGTATTTTTCAATTATGAATGAACCCTGGACTCCATATTCCTTCAGTGAACAATAAACTTTCCCATGTTTTAAACTTCTGGTCATCAGAGTTTTTGTCACCTGCAGCTAAAACTTTCCTAACTGATTCAACATATAAGAAAAGCAAAAGAAAAATTTCCTAACTGATAGAATAGGAAAAATGAAATAAAATACTTCTGTAAATCCACCAAATAACTGCTAACTTTTTATTATATTTCTTATCTGGCAATTTTTATAAATATATACTTCATTTACAAAAAGTCAGATAATTTTATGGTTTACATTTTATCGTAACATATATCATGAATAATGTTCTATTGTATCTATTTTATGCATATGAAATATTTTTGAAAGATAGCATTAAAGATCTCCTACAGCAAAAATCAGGAAGCTTTTTCTCTAAAGTGTTAGATAGTAAATATTTTAGACTCAGTGGGTCAGATGGTATCTGTAGTAACAACTAAACTCTTCTATTACAACACAAAATCAACCTTAGATAATATATAAACAAATGGACGTGATCATGTTCCAATAAAACATATTTTTACATAATTAGTAATAAGCTGGATTTGACCAGTGGACTGTAGTTTGCAGATCTCTGTTTTAAAATACTGCTTTGAATGGCTGTGTAGGATGTGTGTATAGCTTGATTTATTAAACTCTTTTTAAAAGCAGAGAATGTTTCCTACATGTGTGCTGCTACCCATGTGACTAGAAATATGTAAATATTATAAATACCAGTTGAATTAATAAATGACCAAATAAAGATTTTAGGATCGATATTGAAATTTTGGAATGTACAAGAAAGGCAGATTTGAAGTAAGGAGGAAATTTATTCTGATAAAGAAGGAGGACTTTGGCAGCATTTCATTGAGGGGGCTAGACTTGAAAAAGCAAATGAAATAGGTAAATAAAAAGGGGGAAATTGCACTTGTCAATGCCCACATGGCAAAATCCAAAGAAGCATTGTCTTTATAAGGAAAGATTTATAGTAGTGTAGTAGAAAAAATACTGGGATATGATTCAATGCTAAAATAAAGAGAACTCAGTCACAGTAATTTGATATTTGATCTTAGGGGAGCTACTTCCTTGGAGGAGAGAACACATCATGTTCTTTGCAAATGAAGGGTGTTGGAAGGATGATATCTAAACCTCTATCCAAATCTAGATTATATGGTTCATACTCATTTTTGCACTGATCTTTGGTTACTGATGTTCTTCTTTTCTGAAAAGAATTTGGTCATCACAAGGTGTATTGGTTTGTAAGTTGCCAGGACACAATATACCAGAATTGGAATGGCTTTTAAAAAGGGGAATTTAACAAGTTACAAGTTTACAGTTTTAAGCCCATAAAAATGTCCAAACTAAGGCATCCAGGGAGAGCTGCCTTAATTCCAGGAAGGTCAATGGGTCAAGAACACCTAGGTCAGCTGGGTAGTCATGTGGCTGGCATCTGCTGTTCCCTTGTTCCTGGGCTCCACTGCTTTCCGCCTCTGTTCATGTGGGGGTTCCTCACTTTGCTTCTCCAGGACAGGCTTTTTCATCTCTTGTTCCCTTGGCTCCCTACAGTTTCTGGCTTGCTTAATGTCTCATGGCATTGTCTGCTAGACTCCCCCAGGTATTTCCAAGCATTCAAGTCTTTGTTCTCCATGTGTCGGCATCTGTGTCATCTCGTCGGCTTTGTCATTTCAGACTCTCTCCAAATGTTTCCCCTTTAAAAGGATTCCAGTAAACTAACTACTCAAGACCTGCCTGGAATGGTTGGAGTCACATCTTCATCTAATCAAAGAGTCACACCCACAATTGGGCATGTCACCTCTCATGGAGATAATCTATCAAAAAGTTTCCAACATACATTATTGAATCAGAATTAAAGAAACAGCTGTTTCTACAAAATTGAATCAAGATTAAAACACAGTTTTTCTGGGGTACATAATATTTTCAAACCAACACTCAAGGTTAAGCCAAAGAAGGAAATTTCTTCAGAGAGATATTAAATCAAAGGAAAATATAAGGTGCCTTAGAACTAAAATATTCCACATTGTAAAGCTAAAAATCAAATTATAAATGCATTCATATTTGCAAGCTTAAGGTGGTGAGTATTATTAAATGTTTCTCATAATTCCATAAAATTAATTTAAAAAGCTAAGAAGGAAAAAAAAACATTCTTTACCATCTGGCAAAACCTAATCAAATACTCCCTGAAAAGATGGTGCATCTGCCCCTTAAGAAAATTTTAGTAATTTTCCTTGACATGGTCTTTACCTCCTCAAGAGTTGATAGAATTGATGAGATTTTACTTTACTTAACTAAGTTCTCTGCTGGACTGTTAATGCAAATCCTGTGAAGGAACCAGGAAAAACTGAGAGCACCCCCTTCAGACTCACTAGGGGATACAAGAGTAAATAACCTGCAGCAGGGCCATCATGATCAATGAAAACTATTCAATTCCTCACCATGGTTAGAAGCTGCTATATAGTGAAGCACAGACAAAATTAAAACACAGGCCATGAGGCAATGAGGACTGTAATATTAAATCCTTCTTATCACAGTGGCAAAGCTTAGGTCAAAGCATTCACCTTAGACTCACTTGATCCATTCTGTTGCTGATTTTCTAATGAATCTTGATGATGAAAATATATAGATTTGTTATTTTATGGCATCATTAAAGTAGAGATCTTGAATAATTTTTTTATGCAAGGAAAATGTACTTTTCATTTCTCTAAGTCCTTAAATTCAAAGGTTGTTTCAGAGCATGACTTCTAAGCAGTGTAGAGAAAGCATTGGTTAAAATTCTGGCAGTTCAAAAAACATAAATAGAAGAACACAGAGCATCAAAATCAGTTATAGATGTGTTCTGTCCTGGGGCACAATTCCTCTCCTTCTACGGACTTGTGAAACTCAGAGAACAAGTTATGTGCTTCCAATATAAAATGAAGGAACAGTCATAAATAAGCATTCCCAGTCCCAGGGGGAGAAAATAGGAAGGGAAATAGGGGTCATGGCTCCCAAGTAATTCTGAAACCCTTCAGGGCATACTCCATTATATTTCAAGTTCTTAGTGTCATCTATGGAATGATGTTTTATCTTCCAGTTTGATGAAGTGGCTGACCCACCCTTCCCAAATTCTTGTGCAGAGACCCATACATGGGTGAAGTCTCCACTCTCTCTAAGCATTGGAATGATGGGGAGACTGTCCTCAATCTCCGTGGTATATGCTCCACCTACTTAGAATATTAGGGTGCTAGCACTCTCCCTGAACAATGGAGTGGAAGATCCACACTCTCCAATCACTGGGGCAGATTAATCCTTTCTTTATACAAATGGGTGGGTCCTCTTTCTTGACCTGAGGAAATGTCTTTGGTTCAGACTTCAGCTTCCATGGTTCTGTCCTGGAAGTTATTTTCTCTTCTCTCTGTCCCTTTTCTGTTCCTTTTAATCCAGACTGGTTCAGTTCATACAGATCTCACAAAAAAACTTGTTTGTTTAGAATGTAGAAGACAGGGGTCCAAATCACCAGACCGTAGAACTTTCAACAGATGTCTCCTGGATAGCTGTACCTTCGATTCAAACTTGTACTGAAATGACTGAAAGAATCCATAATCAGTTGAATCCATACATGGAGCAATATTCTTAGAGAACCCACTTTTCAGAAGCTTGGAGTTTTCTAAACTGTCAATTTCTAGTTTCTCCCAGTTCAATTTTCAGTTTATCTGTTTCCTGTTGCATTTTCCTGTCAGCTACATGAAGAAACCAGGATTCAGTTTCCATACTTAGCTTGGAAATCTCAGTGAAATACCCAAGCTCATCACTCTCAAATTCTCCCTTCCATTCAACATTAGAACTTCATTTTGTCAAGTTCTCTGCCACTTTAAAACAAGAATAGTCTCTTCTCCAGTTTCTAATAATTCATTCATCATTTTCTTCTAAGACCTGATCAGAAGGATCTTTTGTGTCCATAGCTTACCAATAATCTCTTCAAAGAAATCTAAGCCTTTTGGGTGAAGAACCTCACAATTTTTCCAGCTTCTACCCATTACCCAATTCCAAAGTTATTTCTACATTTTTTTTTGGTATTTGCAATAGCAGCACCCCACTCTCCTGTTACAAATATTTATTTTGGTTTTCTAGATGCTCAAGCAATTACCATGAATGAATAGTAAAATAGTGAAATGTATTAGCTTACAGTTTTGAGCCTGTAAAAATATCCAAATCAAGTCATCTTCAATGCAATGCTTTATTCCCAAAGATGAACTGCCTATGGTACTTGGCTCCTGGGCAACATGGAGGCTTCTCCTATTCTGTACCTTCTGTTTTAGGTTCTGTTTCAGCATCTTACTCCCTATGGCTTTCTCTTTCTCTTTGTCTTGCTTTTCTTTATAAAGAATTCCAGTCATAGGATTAAAAACCATCCTGAATGTGGTGGGTCACACTTTAACTGAAGTAGTCGCATCAAAATGTCCTACTTACAATGGGTTCACTCCTACAGGAATAGATTAACTTTTAGAACACGTTTGTTTTCCGAGGGGTCTACAGAATTAAGCCAGCATAGGTGGGTGGTATGGTCGGTAACCATCTTGTGTAGTGGTAACCCAGTACATTTTAGATTCTGAAGACCTAAGTTCATTTATTTTTCCTTCTAGTAATAGTACTGCTCTCTTAATTTACTATTACTGTCACTACTGTAAATACTACTACCACCACTACTTATCATTTTATGAAAATGTATTATGTGCTATTTTTTAAATGTAAAAAATGGCATCAGATCCATACAATGAGCAGAATACTTTGTTAATTCCTGAGCACAATCGGACATAATATTATCCCTTCAGTGCTAAGCATTTTTAGTAAAGTGTTTCATAGACCTACAGTTATACCTACAAGGTATAACTATGGGTGACCAAGCAATATTTCCATCTATCAAGTATTCTAATAAACAATAGAGGATAGCATGTACAGAGAATCATTTACACATGCCAATGTGGAGCAAAGAAATGTCAAGCAATTAGGGAAAAAAAAACTAGAAAAGGCTTACAAGGTTACAAGGTAGCAACGGAAAGGTCATCTTCCTTCTGATACATCCTGAGTAAGACCACAGGAGTAATCTTCAATAAGCAGAGCTTTTATCAATTCAATATATATTGAGCACCTATTATATGCTGTCATTGTATTATGCTTTTTTTAAAGATTATTTATTTTATTCTGAGAAAATTGTAGATTCACATACAGTTAAAAGAAATAATACAAAGACGTCCAAATATCCTTTACCTAGTTTAAAACCTCAAAGGCATCATCTTGCAAAACTATAGCACAGAGTACAACCCGAATGCTGACGTTAGTGCAGTCAAAATACATAACAATTCTATTACCACAAAGTATATCAGCTTTTTCAAACCACACCCACTCCCTTTGCATTCCCACTCTCTTGAACTTGACAACCACTAATCTGTTCTCAATTCTATTTTTTTCATTTAAAGAATGTTATATAAATAGAATCATACTGAATATAATCTTTTGAAATGAACTCTTATCATTGAACAAAATTCTTCGGAGATTCATCCAGATTATTTTGTATGTCAATAGTTCATTCCTTTTTATTGCTCAGTGGTATTCCATGGTGGGTACATACCATAGTTTGGTATATACATTCACCCATTGAAGGACATATGTGTTGTTTCAAGGTTTCAGCTATTACAAATAAAGTGGCACTAAGCATTCATGTACAAAATTTTGCTTCAACATAACTCATCACTTCTCTGAGCTAAATGCCCAGGACTGCAATTGTTGGATTGATTAGTAATTGCAGGTCTAGAGTTTTAAGAAACTGCCAAACTGTTTCACAGTGGCCACACCATTTTACATTCTCATAATAATGTACGAGTGATCCAGTTTCTCCACATATTTGGCATCAGTTGGTGTGCTTATCATCACTTTTATTTTAGCCATTCTGATAGGTGTGCATTGATAACATATTAGAGTTTGAATTTGCATTTCCCTAATGAATAATGGTGTCTAATATATTTCAATATGCACATTTGCTAACTTTATATTCTCTTCAGCATAATGTACCTTCAGGCCTTATACACATTTATTAATGCAATTGTTTTATATTTTTTACTATTGAGTCTTGAGAGTTCTTTAAATATTCTAGATATTTGCACTTATTCAGGTATGTAGTTTGCAAATATTTTCCCAAGTGCGTAACTTGTCTTTTCATCTACTTTGCTCTTTCAAAACAATAAATATTTTAATTTTGATAGAATCCAATTCATCAGCTTTTATTTTTATGGATCATGTTTTGTTGTCAAGTTTTAAAAGTCTTTCCCAACCCTAGAACCCAAAGGTTTTCCAAATATTTTCTTTGTTTATAAGAGTTTTATAATCTTACATTTTATGTTTAAGTCTCTGATTTGCTTTGAGTTAATTTTTATAAGGCATGAGATTTTGGTTGAGATTGATGTTTGTGCCTAAGGATGCCCACTTGCTCTAGCAGCATTTTTTAAAAAGATACTATTCTCCATTAAAATGCTTTTGTGCCTTTGGCAATATTATTTGGCTGTATTTGTCTGGGTCTATTCATGGGTTTTCTATTTTGTTCCTTTAATCTGTGTGTGTAGCCCTCTTCCAATACCGATATATCCTGCTGCTTTATAATAAATTCTGGAAGTGGACAGAGCAACTACATCTATTCCAAAATCATTTTGCTATTCTGATACCTTTGCCTTTCTATATGAATTATTGAATAATTTTGTCTAGATCTACAAAAAAGTCTTGCCGAGATTTTTATAGGAATTAAAATCTGTGTATCACTAGAGAGAATTGACAGATTTACTCAGTTGAGTATTCCAATCCATTAATACTATATATACATATATATATTTTTTTTCTTTGCATGGGCAGACACCAGGGATCGAACCTAGGTCTCCGGCATGGCAGGTGAGAACTCTGCCACTGAGCCACCATGGCCTACCCTCCATTAATACTATTTTAAGTCTATATATTTTTTTAGATCTTCCTTGATATTTTTATCAGTTTTTTGCAGCTTTCTGTATATGAGACCTGAGCATGTTTTGTTAGATTTACACCTGAATTTTTTACTTTTTATTGGCTGTACATTATATTACATTTTTAATTTTTGCCAGTATGTTAATTGCTATGTAGAAATACAACTGATTTTTGCAAGTTTGTCTTATATTCCACAACTTTGCTAAAGTCACTAAGTTCTAGAATTTTTTTGTAGATTACTTGTGATTTTCTATGTAATCATGAAATCTGAAAACAGAAACAAGTTTATTCCTTCCTAATCAGTTTGTCTTTTATGTTCTTTTCTTGCTTTGTTGCATTGGCTAGAACTTTCAGCATCATGTTGAGTAAGACTGGTGAGAATAGAAATCACCACTTATTTATGCTTTTAAGATAAAACATACAGTCTTTTACCATTAGGTGTCATTAGCGCTAAGATTTTTGTAGATGTTCTTTACCCAGTTGGTGAAACTACACTCAATTTCCATTTGTTTTGGTTAGCTAGAGCTGCTGGAATGCCATATACCAAAAATGGGTTGGGCTTTTACAATGGGGATTCATTAGCTTACAAATTTATAATAATTTGTAATAGCTTACAAATTTATAGTTCTAAGATTGTGAAAACGTCCAAATTAAGGTATCAACAGGATGCTACTTTCTCTGAAGTCCAGTTACCTTCTCTTCTGTCACAAGAAAAGGCACATGGCAATGCCTGCTTATCCTTCTCTCCCAAGTTTCATTGCATCAGCTTCTGGTTCCAGTGGTTTCCCCTCTGCCCCTCTGAGTTTTTGTGGGTCCTCTACTTCCTTCTCTGAGGCTTATTCCTAAGCTCTCTTGGCATTTTCTTAGTGTCCTTTATCCTCTTACAAAGAACTTCAGTAAGGGTATTGTTCTAATTTGCTGGCTGCTGGAATGCTATATACCAGAAACAGAATGGCTTTTAAAAAAGGGGAATCTAATAAGTTGCTAGTTTACAGTTCTAAGGCTGAGAAAATGTCCCAATTAAAACAAGTCTATAGAAATGTCTAATCTAAGGCATCCAGGGAAAGATACTTTGGTTCAAGAAGGCCAATGAAGTTCAGGGTTTCTCTCTCAAGTGGAAGAGCACATGGCAAACACAACCACAGTTTCTCTCTTGACTGGAAGGGCATATGATGAGAAAGACATCATCTGCTAGCTTTCTCTCCTGTCTTCCTGTTTCATGAAGCTCCCCAGGAGGCATTTTCCTTCTTCATCTCCAAAGGTCGCTGGCATGTGGGCTCTCTGCTTCTCGTGGCTATGTCACTCTGCTCTGCTCTCTCTGAATCTCTTACATTCTCCGAAATGTTTCCTCTTTTATAGGACTCCAGAAACTTATCAAGACCCACCAAAATGGGTGGAAACACACCTCCACCTAATCCAGTTTAACAACCACTCTTGATTAAATCACATCTCCAGGGAGATGATCTGTTTACAGCTTCAAACTTACAGTATTTAATAGGGATTATTCTGACTTTATGAAATGGGATTTAGATTAAAACATGGTTTTTCTAGGGGACATACATCATTTCAAACCAGCACAGGTATTAAGACCCACCTTGAATGGGGTAGGGTACATCTCAATTGAAATAACTTAATCAAAATGTCCTACCCAAAATAGGTCTTCACCCATAGGATTGGATTAAAAGAATCATGCCCTTTTCTGCACTATATAAGAGCTTCAAAATAATATGCCATTAGTTTGAGAGTTTTATCATGAATGAATAGACATTGTATTTTGTCAAATGGTTTTCATTATCAATTGTTATGATCATGTGACTATTTTTCTTTAGCCAGTTACTTTGGTATCTAACATTGATCATTTTTATTTATTTAATTATTTTAATTAGAGAAGCTGAAGGCTTACAGAAAATTCTTGCAGAAAGTGCATAGTTCCCATATATACCTTGAACACATACAGTTTTCCTGCTTATTAACAATTTGTTTTGGGCGTGATTCCTTTGTTACAACTGATGAAACAATATTATTATAATTTCACTATTAACTCTAGTCCATTTACATTAGCATTAACTATATGTTTTGTAGAGTTTCTATGGGTTTTGTAACTTTTTATACTGGTAACATACATAGAATCCAAAATTTCCCAGTTTAACAACTTTGAAACATACAATTCAATGGTGATAATGGCATCCACATTATTTTGTGGCCATCATAACTCTCACTTTTGAAAACTTTCAATCATTCTGAAATGAAACTCCATAACAAGTAAGCATAGACTACCCATTCCCTACCCCCACCCTGGTCCCTGGTAACTTGTATTCTAGAGTCTAATTCTATGAGCGTGCTTATTCTTATCAGTAGGATCATGCATTTGTTCTTTTGTGTGTGGCTTATTTCACTCAACATAATGTCTTCAATTTTCATCCATGTTGCTGCATATCACAGAACTTTATCTTAAGGCTGAATTATTTTCCATTTTAAGTATATACCACATTTTGCTTATGCATTCATCTGCTACTGAATACGTGGGTCACTTCCCTCTTTTGGCTATTGTGAATAATGCCTTTATGACCACCAATGCACAAATATTTGTTGACTTTCTGCTTTCAATTCTTTTTGGCTATACTGATAAGTGGGATTTCAGGTGATATGGTAATATTATACTTAATTTTCTGAGGACCTGCCAAACTGTCTTCCACTGAAGCTGCTCCATTTTACATTCCCAACAAAAATGAATAAATGTTCCCAAGTCTTCACATCTTCTCCAAAATTTTCTTATTTTCTTTTTTTTTTTACTGCAGCCATTCTAGTAGGAGTGGAAGTATATCTTATTGTAATTTGATATGTATTTCCCTAATGGCTAATGATGTGGAGCATATTTTTCTGGTTTAAGGACCATTTGTATATGTACTTTGGAAGAGTGTCTAGTCAACTCTTTTGCCAATTTTTAAATAGAGTTTTTTCTCAAATTTGTATTGAGTTGTGGTCGAGTTGTAACATATCTTTGAATAATATAGATGTCAACCCCTTATCAGATTTGTGGTTTCCAAATATCTTCTCCCATTGTTTAAGTTATCTTTTTATATCAATTTTTATCATTGAATATACAAAAATTAAAAGTTTTTAATTTCAATGAAGTCCCATTTATCTATTTTTTGTGGCTTATGTTTTGGGTGTAAAATCTAAGAAACAGCTGCCTAACACACGGTACTGATGATGTTTTCCTGTGATTTATTCTAGTAGTTTTATAGCTTTTTTTCTTCTATTTATATCCTTGATCCATTCTTATTAAATTTGTATAGAATGGAAAGTAAGGGTCCATGTTAGTTTTTTGTTTATGGATATCCAGTTTCCTAGAACCATTTGTTGAAGAGACTATTTTCTTTCCCCAGAGTGGACTTGGCACACACCCTTATCAAAAATCAGTTTGCCATAGATATAACGTTTTAATACTAAACTCTGAAGTCAAGTATATTGGTTAATATGTCTGTTCTTTTGCAAGTACCATGTTGTTTTGATTTCTGTTAGTAGGTTTTAAAATTTGGAAGCCCTCCAACTTCATTTTAATTTTTCATATTTTGTCTATTTAGGGCCCCTTACCCTTCCATATAAATTAGATAATTGGCTTTTACATTTCTGCAAAGAAGGCTGTGGTAATATCAATTGGGCTTGTGTTGAATCTGTAAATCTCATTTGATAGGCTTGACATCTTAACAATATTTAATGTTTCAATCTGTAAACACAGAGTATCTTTCATTTACTTAGGTTCTCTTTGATTTATTTTGTAGTTTTTTGTAGTTTTCTGTGTACAGGTCCTTTACATCTTTGGTTAATTTTATTCCTAGATATTTGATTCTTTCAGTTATAACAAATGGACGTTTTTTCTTAATCCTTCTTCAAGTTGTTCTTTACTAGTGTATAGAAACAATACTAATTTTGCATAGTAATATTGTTCAATGCCAATTTGATGAATTTGTTTCTTAGTTCTAGTAGCTTTGTTGTAGAGTTTTCAAAATTTTTAATATATAAAATCATATAATCTGCACATAGGGAAAGTTTTACTCCTTCCTTTCCAATATGGAAGCCTTTTAATATTTTTCTTGTCCTATGACTTGGGCTAAAACCTCCAGTACAATGTTAAATAAAAGTGGTGACAGAAAATTA
Source organism: Tamandua tetradactyla (assembly GCF_023851605.1). Taxonomy (NCBI): domain Eukaryota; kingdom Metazoa; phylum Chordata; class Mammalia; order Pilosa; family Myrmecophagidae; genus Tamandua; species Tamandua tetradactyla. The sequence continues at coordinate 19,859,854 of NC_135345.1, forward strand.
TCTTACCTTGTTCCCAATCTGATTTATGGAAAGTTTTCTGTCTTTCACGATTGAGACTGATTTTTAGCTGTCCCATAAGTTTTGATATATTTTCTTTTCACTTTCATTTGCCTAAAGATATTTCCTAATTTCCCTTGTGACTTTTTAACCCGTATGGTTTAAACTCTACATATTTATGAATGTTCCAGTTCTCTCTGTTTGTTGGGTGTCTTCATTTGGACTTTCTATGGCCTTAGAATTGTAACTTATAACATAATAATTCCTCTTTATAAAAAAGCCAATATTATAAAGTCCAATCCATTTCTGGTATATTGCATTCTGGAAGCTTTAGCAAATCAAAACTTGGTGATAACTTCCTTAGGTTCTGTTTATCTAGGAATGCCTTAACCTTTCTCTCATTTTTGAAAGACAGCCTCAAAAGATATAAAATTCTTGGTTGACAATTTCAGCACTTTAAATATTTCATTCCACTGCCTCCTTGTCTCCATAATTTTGTATGATAAATAAGCATTTAATCTCATTTGGGCTCACTTGTACATGTACATTGTTTTTCTCTTTGCAATTTTCAGTACTCTATCCTTGGCATCTGACAGTGTTGCTAGGATACTATGTATCTGTGTGTGGTTATCTTGGATTTCATCTTATTTGAGGTTTGTTCAGATTCTTAAGAGTGAGTATTCAAGTCTTTCATTTAATTTGGGAAGTCTTCTGCCATTATTTATTTGAATATTCTTTCTGTGCATTTCTCTTTTTGAGACCTCCATAACATATATATTGGTATGCTTGACAGTGTCCCACAGGTCTCTTAGGCATTGTTCAATTTATTTCATTCTTTTTACTTTCTCCTTATCCACCCGCATCATTTCAATTGTCTTTTCTTCAGGTTTACAGATTCTTTCTTCTGCCATCTCTAATCTGTTGTTGAAACCGTGTAAGGAATTTTTACTTTAGTTATTGTATTTCTGTATGGTTCCTTTTAAAAATTTCTGCTTCTTTATTGAGATTCTCATGTTGTTCCTTCATTTTCCTGTTATCTTTTAACACTGTCTCCATGTTTCCTTTATCTTTTGCGCACATTGAGGATCATTTTGTTAATGTCTTTGTCTGTGTTCAAAACCTAGAACTTCTTTGATGATGGTTTCAGAAGTTTTATCTTGTTGCTGTGTTTGGACCCTCAAACTTCAGTCTTTGCTTGTCTTGTAGTCTTTTGTTGCACACACACACGCGCAAAACACTTTAATTTTTATTACTTAAAATGTTGGTTCTGGGATTTAATTCCTAATCTGTCTCTTCCTTACACTTTTATGCAGCTAATGATATAAAAATATTTCTTTTAGCTCTAAGATCCAACAAGATCTCATAAGGATTCTTAAAAGAATTTTTGACAAAATTTTTTTCAATCTTTTCAAATTGGCTTTAGGTTGGCTAGTGGTCTATTTCAGAGGTTAATCTGAGGAAAAAATGCAAGTTTCTTTCTGTGTTTTTTGAGCTTCTGGGCTTCTGACTTGGCCTTACAAATTTCTCTATTTACAGGAATCCAAATGTCCACTCTGCTCCCTATGAAACAGGTATTTTCCCTCTCTTAGGTGCTCTATATTGTATGTACCATGACAGCTTTAGCTTAATTGTTTCTTGCATTCCATAAGCTACTTCTGCCTGCTGTGCAAGCTCCTGAATATCAAGTCAGGGGTGAGCATTCAGGTTCAGTCCTCAGCTACTACCTGATAGATTGACACCAACATATAGGAACCCATTAAATGCTTACAGATTACCCTGTTCCTTCAGAACACAGTCAGGGATTCACAATGGGAACACAAGCCAGTTTCAAACTGAACCATACAGGGAGAAAGGGAGGTACCAGAAATGGCACCACAGGCCTCTACAACCAGTTATGTTGCACAGTCTTGATTAGGTGCTCATGCACAGTTACCAGAACTCTTTAACAGTTTCCAGATTTTGGAGTCAGATGGCTTTGCCAGTTTTTATTAGTTGTTCAAAGATATTTTGTGGCACAGAACCCTGTAGTATCTTATACCTCCAACTTGGTCAACTGGAGTTCAACATTGGTTGTTTTCTTAAATACTGAACTAGCTGTGCAACCCTGGAATAAACCAAGTTGGTCATAGTTATATTTTATTAGATTTTACTGAATTTTAATGTTAATAATTTTGCACATGTATTCAGGAAAGTATTAGTCAATAGCTTTCTTTTTTTAAATATTTTTGCCTAGTAGACTTTGCTTGACATCAGGGGAATACTATGGTCAAACAACAAATTGACAGTGTTCCCTCCTTTTCTGTTTCATGGAGGAGATTGTGCAAATTTTAGGTCAATTATTATTTAAACATTTTGTAGAATTTTCCAGTGAAACCATGTGGGCCACTGGATTTAATAAAGTGTTATTAAAATGACTGATTTCATATTGTGTTAGTTGTACATTGTTTTCTGGGGAATTGGTCCATTTCATTTAAGTTATCACATTTTTGTGTGGCCAGTTACTCATAGCATTCCCTTATTAAACTTTTGATGTCTGAGGGTCTGTAGTGATATACACTGCTTTTTTCCTAATATCATTAATTTTTACCTTTATTATTTTTTTCTTTTTCACTCTCACTGGTGGTTTCTCAATTTTATTCATCTTTTCAAAGAACAAAATTTTTTGTTTCATTGATTTTCTCTTATTTAAAAATTATTTTTCTCTTATTTCTGCTCTTAGCTTTAGTATTTCTTCATTCCATATGGTTTGGGCTTAATTTGCTCTTCTTTTTCTAGGTTTTTGAGATAAGATTTTAGATTATTGATTTTAAACTTTTCTTTTTTTAAAGTACAGCTTATTTTTCCAGTACCTAAAAAGCTTCTGATTTGATGATTGCTGAAAGAAATACTTATGCGTGTTGAACCACAAACTTGGAAGCTGAGGATATTTCTGGGTGGTGCATTCCTGTGCTTTCAAGGTAGTTATAATGAATTACTACTCTACTTTCTCTCAGATCATCTCTTAATACCACAAATATATATATAGAATTCGAGGTTGAATGAGTTTTGGTTAGAATTGAGGATGGCAATAGTGAGGGTATTGTAGTTTCCATGAAAGTCTTCAGTTCCACGGTACTATTTTGTTGTGGAAAATTCAGCTACTTTATACATCTTTGCATAAAGATGGGCTGACTTCATTGTCTACTATCCTCCAAAGAGCACGCTGACATTTCTAATTTGATGGACTGCTGAGAAACCACAGCATGACACAGACCAAACCATCAAAAGTGAGTTGAGAATTTCATTGATGTGGAGAGCTAATTATGTGTCTATGGGAAGTGGGACACTGATTGAAATCCAAAACTCTGACCTAACTTTTCAGTGCTCACTTTTTTAGGGTAGATTCTGATAGGAATACTAAATGAAGATGTCTTGCTCTCTATTCTCACCAAGGTATTGCCTAGACCTCAGTTGAACTCATCTGCAGAGAAACAGCCCCCATCCCCCCAACAAAGAGCCACTGATGTACTCTAAAGTTTTCAAAATATAGTACCTATCCCTATGATTTGTAAAGAGGCATTCAATAAATTTTGATGTCTAAAATTTTCCTGCCTGATACCCATCATATCTTTGACATCCCTGACTTTTTTGAGCTTGTGAAATTCTCCTTCATGCATGATCTGTTTACGTCTTTCTAATAAGGTTCTCCTTCCTCATACCATGCCTAAATATTTGGCTTTGACTCAATTTATTTCCTGGCTTTCACAATTCCTACTGTTCCTATCTAGTCCAAGTCACTGTTAACTACCCAACTGTATTATTGCATTAGCCTCCTAACTGGTATCCTTCTTTCTGTTTAGAGGAATCATGGTTAAACATATCAGATAACAGCATTTCTGGGCCAAGATCTCTCCAAAGGTTCTCATTTTAGTCAGGATAAAAGCCCAAATTCTTCCCCTGATTTACAATATTTTACAGCGTGTAGTCCCCGGATTTACCTTTCTAAGCTCGTCTCTTTTAATTCTGTCTGTATTTAGCTCTTTCTGGCCACAGACCTGATCCTTTTTCTTGGATACACCAGATAAGCTCTTGCTTCAGGGAATTTGTTCCTGCTATTTCCCTCTACAGGGAAAATCTCACACTTCTTTCACGTCTTCAATAAACTGTATTCTCTCAGTGAGACCTTACTTGACCTCCTTATTTAAAATTGGAGCATTCCCAAACTCCCCTTTGTTCCCTTATCTCTAATTACATTTTTTCTTTGTATGCTATTTGGTAGGGTCACATTTCATTCTTTTTCCATTTGAGTATCACTTTATTGCAGCACTATTTGTTAAATTTTTGGTTTGTTTGTTTTTTGGGGAAGTGTATGAACCAGGAATTGAACCCTGGTCTCCTGCATGGTAGGTGAGAATTCTACCATTGAACTACCCTTGCACCCCCCACTAATCACTTTTTTACACACTATATATTTACTTATTCGTTGATGACTGTCTGCCTCATTCATTACAATAAAAACTTCATGAGAGTAAGAATTTTTGTCTGTTCTCTGCTGCATTCCTAGTAACTAGATTAATGATTTGTACATAGTAAGACAGTACATAATTATTGAATGAACAAAACAATTTAAATTTAATAGAAACAACTGCAAAACCAATAAAGTGAAATGACATTATTTTAATGTTACAGATTAGTTTTACAATATATATTATGTAATTTTTTAAAAATTAGTTTGTTGATATTGCATTCAATAATAAAAGCCTATTTGTGTGTTTTTGTGTTTCAGCTGTTTTTGAATTGATTCTTTTGAATTTAAGCATGCTGAAACATAATTTAAGGCATGATTATTATCACTTCTCTTAATTTTCTTTGTAACAATGAACCTGTTCTTTATTTTGATAGGACAATCGATTTAATAGGGCACCTCAAGCTAGAATATGAAAAGAGAAAACACTTCTATTTATATTTACTAATATATTTCTTGCCACTGAAGTGTGGATAATTTATACAGAGAAATGGAAAATGCTCCCCAAACATCAGCTCACCATTTGAACATGGCATGTAGAACACTGATTGTTTGGTGGGCCCATAGTTTAGGATGTGTGGAAACTCACCTTCACCCATGACTTTTCCTTTATTTGAAATATTGTGATATTAGTGGTCTTATTACATCAATTGAAGTCTCTGCTTTTCCCTTCTTGTGGAGATGATCATAAACACAAATGCAAACATGGGAAATGAAAATGCGTAACTGTACCAGTACTCATTTACAAGGTTGTCATACAGGTGACCCAAAAAATGCATATATTATTTTTTAAGAATATCATCAATAGTAAAATACAAAATTCATATATTCTGATAGAAATCAAGATTAGTTGAACCCTAGAATGCATGAAGCTAAGTTTCAGAAACACTCTTTATACCACAAATAATTTGTAAGACAAAATATGATAAATAGCATATGGAAAAGCAAAGTAGAATCAATTCAAAGAGAGACATGCAATTTGTGAAAAAGAGACAAGCTTTTAAAAGAAGTGGACAGGACCAATTTAACAAGGTGGAGACTGAAGGATTTCAATAATTCAGGTAAAGAAAATTGTACAGGCAAAGAATTGTATTTTTAAATGTGATAGGTTTCTTCAGAAACTTCAAAAACCCTTAACTATTTGGAAAACAGAATACAAGAAGTTTAATGCTATTATCAAGAAAAGATACCTGAATGCTGGAAATGGAAAGAAATAATTATAAGAAATAATGCTCTAGTGCCTTCTACATGCACAAGGCAGCTCTAGGTCCTGCATGCCTAATAACAGGTTTCATCGGAACAACCACACTTTGAACTTGACGCTTCCTCATTTGCTCCACTTTCTTTAGTCTGAGAAAAGTTAGGGCACTTGCCTAAAGTCACACAATTGGATGGATCCCTTGGGTAGATTCTAAAGTTCATGTTCTAACCACTCTATGCTTGGCTTGTGGACATTTGGTTAGTAGGTACTAAAGATCAGAACCCTCAAAACACAAACATTTACAAATTGTTGAAGCTGCAGTAAAAGTACAGAAAGCTGCATTCTCATATGCATGCAGCAAAATTTTTCAATAAAGATCTCCTAAATATTAATAAAATATCTCACAGACTCAGTTTCCCCACTTATTAAGCCAGAATGAAGATGAAGTCATTAACAATCTTTTGCATCCTAACAAACCACATCATAATAAGGCATGTTTCTAATTTGCTTCTTTCTCTTACCAACACTTTCCTCTAGCAGCTTCCCAACCATCATCTCATCAGAACAATTCCTTTCATTTCAAGCCCTGTAACTGCTCTGATTGTTCATTTGTCTTTTTTTTTTTTGCAAGAACTAAATATTTCAGCAGGTTGTGCCCCATGAATCTGACGTAAGAAACTGTTGGTCTTCACTAATCTCATGATTGCTAAAACTAATCTGTAAAAACTTGGAAAAATTATGTTGAGATCTTTCTTTCAAGTATTTTCCACTCTCAAGAGCATAGGAAATACTTAGCTAACACTATTTAAAATTTCCAAGAAACAAAAATCAAACGTCAGAGCCAAAGTGGTTTTATTTTTCTCCTTAGTAAGTCATTTAAGCTTTTTATGTATTCTTTTATCTGCCAACTAAAATGGTAAATGGGAGGTCCTTGATGCATGTATTAAGATTTCATTTTCATTTTAAGAAATATGGGTTGGACATTCTTTGTTCTTCTCTACGCATTGTGTTTACTAAAACATGCTGCCTGGTAACTAATTAAAACACTATATCTAGGTGACATACAAAATGCATAGATATTTCATATAACCTTATTAAATTAGATATCCAAATGGTAGATTATAGGTTTTTAAAAATACGAAGTCACTTAAAATTTACATTAAATTCTTCTAAAACAATTTGGACCATAATGAAAAAATACGTCCATTTTCTTCTGATAAAGAGACTTTCTCTTATTGTGAAAGTAAAGTATAATACACATTGATTCTCTTTTTATATTTAACTGAAGGTGCAGAAAAGTATGGAAAATAGTAGCATGATTTAATTTATATGTTTAAAATTATTTGGGGGGCTTATTAAGAAAATTATAAATGTTTTGTTCTATTTTACAAAAGCAAATTTTTAGATGATAACGGCTGTGGATTGAAGCTGTATGTACTCCAGAATGACATGTTCTTAAGTCAAATCTATTCCAAAGTATGACCTTTAGATGAGGTTACTTCAGTTAAGTTGTGACCCACTTCATTCAGGATGGGTCTTAATCCTCCTACTGAAGTCCTTTGAGAGAAAGAGAAAAAAGAAAGTCATAGAAGCAAGAAGCTAAAAACAGGAAAACCCAGAAGAGATGGGAGAAACCAGCAGACAATATCATGTGCCTTGCCATGTGGCAGAGAAACCAAAGACCACAGGCCTGGTCTTTAGGAAGTAAAGATAATATCTTCATTGATAATATCTTCATTTCAATGTTTTCATAGTTTCAAAACTATAATAAATTCCCATTGTTTAAGCCAACCCATTTCATGGTATTTGCTTTGAGCCACCTAAGAAAGAAGAGGTTTTCTAAGTGATGAAATTGATAACACTAAATAGACAAGATATTTACATAACTGAGAATTTGAAGTTGAATTAATGATAACAGATAGAGAAATAAACAGTGAAGTAAGAAGACAAATTTAAAAAGAAAACAAAATACCGTATAGTAAAGAAAACATCAAAATAGAATCACAAGGATCAGCTGTGAATATTATTTACCTAGATATAATGTAAACAATAATTACTGATTCAACCAGAATTAGGATATAAATACATCAGCCAAAATGAGAAATAAGAGCATTCATAAGTACAATGAAAGCTGGATAGAATGAAAGAGAATTAAATGCTTATGTTTCATGGAGTAAAGAAAATATACAATGCCTAACATTAGAAAATCAAGAAGTGACAATATAAGAACGTTAGTTATTAAAAAGGAGACAAATTGAATATCAAAAATTCAATTAAAAATCTTATAAACGGGGTGTGAGGGTAGTTCAGTGGTGAACTCCTGCCTGCCATGCAGGAGACCCGGGTTCAATTCCTGGTCTATGCACTTCCCCAAAACAGACAAATAAGCAAACAAACAAAAAAGCAAACAAAACAAAAAAATTCAACAAATGGTCCTGCAATAAGGGGATACTCACATGGAAAAAGAATTAAATGTGACCCCCACCACACAGCATACAATGAAAGAAAAAAAATAAGCAATTTACTCTGGTGAATGAGGAACGGGGGGAGGGGAAAGATAGGCAACTACTGTTTTTTTGCAACACACCATTTGAGTTCATAAATTAGATGCAAGTTATAATTATATCTGAATAAAAATCAAAAGTAAAAAAAGGAATATGGGCAAAAGAGAATAAGTAATTCACAAAAGAAAACTCAGCATAGCAAAATACATATTGAAGTATCTAGTAGTTTCTTACTGAAACTGAAATGAGGCAATTTTTCATCCATCAAATTTGTAGAAACTAAAAAAATAATATCCAGCAATAATAATTACGTGGACAAATAAGCCTTTTCATATATTGGTACTGGAGGGAGAAATACTGCAAATGGTTCTAGAAAATGAATCCCATGGCCTCTCCCCCAAATTACCTCTTGACTTAACAATTCCATGTTGAGAAATTATTTGCACACAAATAAGTGATAATATAAAGAATATTACTCCACATTATAGAAAATTAAGCTTCTATTTAAACAATTTATGGAATCTATATGCATTGAAGTATGAAATAACATCATGTATTTTAAAGCAGAAAGTAATTTTGAGAAGACTATCTTTAAGTTCACCTATGCTAAAAAAACAATAAAGCGGAGGGGAGAAAGAAAAAACCCTCCATATATGACATTTTTCTCTAAATTTCTGTGTAAATGTGGAGAATAATGTGGGACAATACACTGCAGATTGTTCATTTCAATACTGGTGATCATCCAAGTGGTGATCAAATGCTTTTACTGTGTTTAACACTCAGCAAAAAGGTAAGGACCCTGAAGACAGATGCCCCTGCTTTCATCATACCTTATATACACACTTCTGTTGTAGTTTCTATAAATTTATATTCCATTATATGTTTACTCCTTTTCCAGCTATCTGACGTTCTATAAATTAGGTTGACCTATATGAAATTGCCCACATTCAAACATTTTGACCCACATAAGGGCAACTTCCTATGCTTCCATCTATTATTTATTTGTTTGCTTCTTGTCTATTCACTCTGGGAAAATGAAAGTTCCCAGATTGCAGAGACTGCCTATTTTTGTTCACTTTATCCCTAGTGCTGAAATAGTGCATGGCTAAAAATAGTCATCAGATAGAAACTCATTAAATTTATTTCTGAATGAATAATATAACATGTGGAATGAATAATGTAGCATGCATTTCCCTTTTCCACCACCAAATTAATGTGTACCTCTTATTTCATACTTATTAACTAAATTAGTTGACTTTTATTCTTTTTGACCAACCATAGACTAATGATGATGGTTTCATGATGTAATTAAATCCTTTTCCATCTACTTACATTTGTACATGCTTTTCATTATATGTGTTCATTATGTAAGTTTATAACCTTTAAGTATCCAGTGTGCTTTATGGTTTATATCAGTAAATAATGACCCTTTGATTCATTCAAAAATATGCTTTAAGATATAAAACCTGTTGTAATAATAAAGTATCTTCTTAAAAGTTGCACAATAAAAACTTTGCAATTTAACAGTCCTTCAAAGATCCTGCAAATATTTCCATCCAAAAAATCTCTCTCCACTTTTTTCCCAGTGATCTGTAAGTACAGAAAAAATTACAATGTATGACAGCCAAGTGAAGTAGCCCTGATTTATATTCAGTCAACAGCACAACTGAACTTCACAACCATTCTTATAAATTTTAAATTTGAGTTTGGGTACCAAACAAAACAAACAGAGCAATCCTTGATCTTTTTTTGGTATTCATCTGATTTAGTTCCAGATCTCCAAAGCGTCAGCTTGCTTTCTTCTATGTCATGTGCCTCTCAGAGAAAAATAAGACTAAGGAAATTATGTTAGAAAAATAAACATGTGAATAAATGTACACACAACACAAACACATATATATGTATATAGAGAGAGGAATAGAGACAGTGAGAGAAACAGACCATGAGAGAGGCAGAAAGAGAGAGAGAGAGGAGAAAAACAAAGAAATAGAGATTCATTCTTCATTCACTAGAAGGGCTCTATATTTATTATACAGACTTGCCAAGGGTACATAATGTGGTGGAATTAAGCTATATGTACCCCAGAAAAACATATTCTTAAATCTAACCCATTCCTGAGGCTGTAAATGCAAAGTAGGACCTTTTGTTGAGGTCACCTCAGTTAAGGTATGGCCCACCTCAATAATGATGGGTCTTCACCCTATTACAGGAGACTTTTATAAACAGAATGACCTGGGGGGTGGGGGGGAGCACAACAAGAAGGGGAAAGAAAGAGTGTGTGCCACAGTAGTAAGAGGCTGAAATCAACAAAACCTGGAAGAGGAGGGAGAGACCAGAGGACACTGTCATGTGCCTTGTCTTGTGGCAGAGGAGGCAAGGTTCTCTGGCATCCCATGTTCAGGAAGAAAGCACTGCCTTCATGAAGCCTTGATCTGGACATTTTCTCAGCCTCAAAACCATATGCAAATAAATCACCATTGTTTAAGCTGAACCATTTCATGATATTTTCTGGCACAGCCTAGGAAACTAAAACACATAGGTCATCTGGTGTTAGTGGCATTCAATTTTTGTAATTATTGTTGGAGAGATTAGATGGATTTACCACCAAGATGACACTGTTTATCCTCCTTGTCATGTGTTGAAATGCATTTTATCTGATTCTCTTATCCACAATTCTGTGTACCTGTCCCTGTACCAAGCTGTGCTAAAATATACATGGAAATATTAATAGACCTTTGCAACTGCCACAAATATTTTTCAAACAATAACTTATCACACGTAGACAAAGACCCAGAAAATTAAGTACATGAATGACTATCTAGAAGACTCAGAAAGAAGGCTAAAATTTTCTCTTTCAGGCTATTTATTTCACCTTTGACTTCTTCATACACTACTAAACTCTCAAACCATTAATAACAGAAAATCTGTTATCTTTCTTTTTACAGGAGGTAGATGAGGACAGAATTTACACAAAAGAAATAGAATCACAGGACAGAAAAATAATTTCCATGACTATTAACTGGAAATTGTATTAATTATAAACCACATTTGAATTTTACTATCATTTCTCATTGATTGGACTTCAAATATGAAACTTATTATTCGCGAAGGCCACATGTGCCAGTTTGAAACTGCCGTGCAACCTAGAAAATCCATGTTATTTAGCCCTCATTCAATATTGTTGGGTGGGATCTTTCTTACTAAGTTGTTTCCATGGGGTTGTGACATACCCAGTTGTAGGTGGGACCTTTTAATTAGGTAGGTTCCATGGGGATGTGTCTCCACCCATTCAAGATGGATCACTTACTGGAGTCAGTTAAGAAGGAACCAATTTGGAAAAAGCTCAGAGCTGACACAGACAGAGACCTTTGGAGATGCAAAAGGAAAATGCCCCAAGGGAAGCTATTAAAAACCAGGAGACAAAGGATCAGTAGACAACAAGCCACATGCCTTCCCAGATTGGCCTTTCTTGAGTCAAGTTATCTTTCTCTGGATGCCTTAGCTTGGATATTTTTATGGCTTTAGAACAGTAAATTTGAAACTTAATAAATTCCCCCTTTAATGCTGTTCAATTTCTGGTATATTGCATCCTGACAGCATTTAACAAACCAAAACACCACATAAGGCCAAAAAATCATATTTAGTTTTTCTTTAGCATTTTAGGTAAGATTTTTTTTTAATTCCATACCAATAAGTCTTTATTTATTCATTGTATTATCCCAGGAAAAGAGGTGAAGAGGTAAGGGTTAGCATGTGTTACAAAATGATAGCAAAAGAGAAAGGAACTCCCCAGTATAAAATCAATCTTCAAATAAACACCTAAGTGATAGGGTCTCCAAAGCCTAAGGGGACTCAGGCTCCTGCAATTCAGGAATAAGGGGAAGGGATTAGGGAAAGAACAGATAGGTATGTGCCTCCCTACCCTCCCTTCCTTACCATAAATAAAATATTCAACTCAAAGCTTTGATTTCTAACAGTAAGCAGGGAATTAAATTCTTCCATATCCTATTAAACAATCTTGTGGCCACTTTGACATAATTTTTTTGCCCCTGCATAAAAGTTCCTGAGTGGCTTGGATATACAATCAGCTTTCCTTTCTTGATCTCTCACCTCCACTTTCTACATTGTTTCTCCCCATCCTAGAATTGATGATTAAGTAAGTTTGGTCAATTCAAATACAGTAGTGTTAATTTTTTGGCATGACTCACATCAAGGAATGTTCTTAATTCAGAAGGTTGGGAATGTGGGATGGAGTATTCCTGGCTTCTTCAAGTTTCTTGCACAAATCATTGAAGCGTGTGGAGATATTAAAAAGATTAAATGTGTATAGGGGATTGGGGAGGGGGAAGCTAGAGAGTCAATGCGGTAAACTTCTAGGACCAAAAATCTAATGCAAAATAGGAAATAGGAGAAGGGGAAAACAAAACAAAGGATGAGTCACAATTCCCAAATCAAGGGGGGTCCTCAAGCATATGTTTCAGATCCTTTTTCCTGGTGCAGCATCTTCTGCCAAAGATGCTCTAGTTTTTTTTTTCAACATACAAAAAGAACATTGCAAACAATTAAAAAAAAAAACAAAAAACAAAAGAACTTGGAGAAAGAGCAGCACATTATTTGTACACAAATCAGGCCACCTAGCAATCATCAAATCAGTGACTCATGAAGTTCTACAAAGCCCAGACAAATACAGTAACAAAAGGGAGGCAATATTTTGGAGAGACAAGAACCCAGGATCAGATACCCATCACCCAATGTGCTCAAAGGCATTTTCCCTATTTCAACACAATGAGGTCAGTTTACAGTAATCCCACAACATGTAAATGTGATTCCTTTTCTCCTTTAGCTACCATTACACTCTAATCAGTAATGCAGCAGGGTAAAACATTGGCTCCTGGTGCCACAAAGAAGCCTTCACCTCTGGTCTCTCTGGAAACCAAGCAGGAAAAGTCCAGAATTTTAAAAGATTAAGGATTTTTGTCTGCTTCATACATCATCCTTGGACACACATCCATCCCCACCCACACACACACTCTGCATGGCAGGCCTAGCTTAATCCAGTGAAGGATGGATCTGATTCACTAAACTAGTCCTGGGTCCTAAGATTAAGAGATTGGGAACAGGACTCCTTTATTACACATACAGATAACTTTCACACAACCTTGGTTTCTTTTCTTGACCTTTAACATGGCCCAGCCTCTCCTAACCTCTCTGCATCATCTCCTCCTTTAGACTAATTTCCAGTCTTGCAGTAGATCAAGTTGTGGGGTGACCCAATTAAAATCTAGTCTTCCTTGAAAGTGAGAGATTTCAAGAGGACACCAGAAGAAAAGTCAGCTCTAATTGGCAAAAATGAAGTAGTTGAAATCATTGTTCTTTGTGGTGATAAGATAGCAAAAAAGAATTCCTACTATGCAGAACTGAAGCTGATAATGACTTATCCTTGAGTTTGCTCATGTGTAAGTGAGAATCTTGATAGCTTACTCTTAATTTGAATACCCCAAATCTGTCTGCACTGCTTTCCAATGTATAAGCCCTTGTGAATATCCCATTAAAAGTAATGATAATAAACTATCATTACTCTCCCATTCCCTTCTTAATGCATAATATATTCCCAATTAACTTCTTCTTTCATTCAACAAAAGTTGATTGAGTACCTAACATGGACTTAGCACCAGCCTACGCATTGGAAATAAGAGCAATGAACAAGATAAAACTTCTTCCCTCATAGTGTTTCCTGTTCTATTGGAGAATTCAAATATATAGTGTGTAAGTCGATAAGTGCTATGGAGAAAAAGAGGAGGAGGTGGGTAGAGTGGGTGCAATATTAAATGTGTTGGTCCTGGAAAGGATCTTGGAGAAGAGGCCATCTAATCAAAGACCTGAAAGAGGTGAGGATAAAGTCTGTATTTCAGAAGAGAATTCCAAACAGAATGAACATATAAATGAATATTTGGAGGAAATTGCACATTTACTGACACAGTTAGGCATCCGTTTTCTGTTTGCGGGTAAAAGTTTAGTTTAACAATCTTATGATATGGATTTCTAAAAAGGCTACCCCAATTCAACATGGTAAAAGAGAGTAAAGCTTGCTGTGTTTTTTTTAGACCTGTTTATCTCTTTCAATAATATGCTTTTCCCCACTTCTTGCTACTTAGGTGTTTGTGCCTTTCCTCATTGAAATCCACCCAGAGGAAATGTATAAAAGCTAGATTTATTCTCAATGCAAGTTATATGAACTGATAATACCTACAGAATAAACTGTCTGTCCCCTGGAAATTTTTAATTTTAAAAGCAATCCAAAATTCAAGTCAAATAAATCAGTTTATAGCAGAGACATTTTAGGAATTAGCAAAAAGTAATAAAGCTACTTTGAGGGATTCAGGGGGAAAAAAAAACCATACTGGACCTTGGGTCTTGGATTTTTGGATTTTGTGCACATCAAAAAACTTCTCAGAATCACAAGGTTTCACTTCTAAAATTAATATATGGAATAACCTATCATATATGTTTTTAGCTATAATGCATTATATTTATCTCAATTTCTTTTTTTGTGAGATTCTATAGCAGACATGTAAAAAGGAGGAAAAACAAAGGAAGAATTTTTTTCTGCTGTCAGAAACTGAATTTTTAATTCAAGGTCTTCTGGTTCTTAAGTAGCCATTAAATTATAATTCCAAGGCAATCTGTACTATGGTTGGATAGACTAAATAATCCCATGGCTTCTATGTACTAAAAGTAAAATGAATGATTCAAAATGTCTGATGGGACCCACAATGTATACAGTATATATTTTCTCAGTCAACCAATTGTCTCTAAATTTGCTATTTATAATTTACCCAATCTTAATTAGCAGGCTGCTCCCCAAGTCAATTTTGCTTCAGGCAGAACATGAAATAGATTCTTAAAAAAATACAAAGTGTTTCTGGTTGCTGAAAGCAAGCCATACATATTCATGGTGAAAACAGAAAATCAGTTGCCAAACTGTGGATGGTAAATACAAATTAACCCTGCAATGAAAAGTGTAATATTTGCATTTTTAAGCCTTAGATCTCAGTGGGATTAATTAGGTGATCAGTAGGAATTAGAGTTATCTCTAACAAAACCTGGCCATAGATTGTATGTGTGTGTGTGTGTGTGTGTGTGTATGTGTGTGTGTGTCATTATTATTCATCATTTTCTCATTCATTATAATTCTCTGGTCTAGTTTTCAAAGATTATTGTATCGGCTAATTGATTAAAAATACCATGCAAACTGTACAGGGTTACATAAATGCTTTGAGGTTTTATTGTTTTTATGTTTCCTCTATAGAAAACAACAGAGATATACTGATGACCTAGAAGACTCTCAAACTGTAACCGTCCTGTCTATCCTTGCTATGACTTCTCTTGTTCAGCTACCCATTATTTCCATTTAGTCTAATACAATAGCTTCCCACTTGTTTACTCTGGCTCAAGATTTGCTCCATTCTGATCTATTTCCACAGTGCTGCCAGAGTGAATTTTCTGAGACCCAAATATCATCCAGTCAGATCGTGTCAACAATTCTTGGGCAAGCATCAGTTTTGTGCCAGGCAGAGCTCCAGGCACCATACATTTCCCTCCCTACATTCTAACTTTATTAAATCATGGATAATCCTAATGCACAAGGTTCTCTAAGTTTTCTGCACCTTTTTCACATTTTTCTCTCCCTGCAAAGAAAACCCCCTTTCTCTTCTGCATCTTACTAAAGGTATATGGTTTGAGACTCAAGACAGACATCAAATTTTATGGGTAGTCCTCCCTGACTCTTTTGATCCAGTTTAGACCTGTTCTTGTGGGTTTCATACAGAACCCATTATTGTCACAGCACTTACCACCCTGCATTATATCTGTCAACTCTTCTTTTGTTAGACCTGTTGCCTCTTGAGAGCAGTGACTGCATCTGTCATTTCTGTTTTGATAGGGCCCACTAGAATCTCTGGCACGTTGGAAATGTGAAATAAATATGTACTTGAATGAATGAATGTCAGAAGAAAAAATGCTAGAAGTCTAAGGCAACAAAAATAAGTCATCAGTGACATTCAGTTTCACAAAACAGGTTTTCATTAATTATTAAGATCATTTCAGTGAAGGCAGATTTGTATTTTCTTTTATTTTAATTATATCCTGTGAGATAATCTTTGAAATTTATTTCGAAGTTTAATATGTCATGTCACTAGGTATGTACCCTTTTAATTTTATTTCACTGAAAATAATATTTTTGAAAGCACAAATTTGAAAATAATATATCATGCACTAATATTGTCAATTTTGAAAGACAAGTTGGAGTCTTTTCCAAGAATCCCCAAGAAAAGGAGGGGTAGGGCCTGAGGCAGGTCAGCATGTGCCTGAAAATATAAGGTATGGGCCCACATTTAGAGAGAAGCCAAACCAAAGAGCCAGTCAGGACACCCAAACACTTGTCAAACTGAAGGCAATAGCAGGGGTCAACAAACTCTGGTCCACAGGCCAATCCAGTCTGCTACCTTGTTTTGGTACTTTTGTGACCATGAACTAAAAATATATATTTTTTGTATTATAATATGGTTACAATTTTAGTGGTTCTCTGAATACTTATGTGATCTCTTCTTTTGCCTCTCCACAAAACCTGAAATGTTTACTACCTGGTTCTCTACACAAAATGTTTGCAGACCTGGTCTACTAACAGAGACTAAGATTTTATTTTTTCACATGGGCAGACACCAGGAATCAAACCCAGGTCTCCAGCATGGCAGGCAAGAACTCTGCCACTGAGCCACCGTGGCCTGCCCCAGAGACAAAGGTTTTTGAGTATGCAGGAGATGGAAGATGAAATGGAAGTGACAGAGTTAGGAAAAATGGAAACAATATTTCTAGAAGGGTCTGATGAATTCAGACATAGGTAACCAGGAACACTGAATCACAATCATGCGTGAACATGTTTATTCACTTATGTTCAAGAATGTAGAATAGATTCACTTCTTCTACATCCAGTAGGCTGTCTGTTCTTAGGGGAAAGTCTTATTTTAGAAGTTCACTCATGGTGCTGGAGATTCTATAAGGAAATTTGATGGAACAGTGGTGGTGAGAAACAGAGAAAGAGAAGAAGGGAAGATATTTTGGAGGCTAAAAACAACCAATGAAACTTTTAAATTTGAGTACTCCTTCCAAGATATGAATAAAACCGAAGAATTTATTTTTTTTTAGCTGACTTTTCTAGAAAATACTGTGATGGTGGCCCATGTAAACTAAAAGTTCAATTCACTTTAAAATTTCAAATCCACTTATTGAGGGTTCACCCTCATCTCATTCTTTTCCAAATATAATGTGTGCCCACTTAAATTTGCCTTCAGATTTATCTACAATGATAACTGTGTCAATTTGATAAAATTGACATTGGACCAAGAGTCAAAAATTCGTTTTGTAAACAGCTTGAAAGTCATTGGATTTGTAATTTTGAGAAGCCCATCTTATCTAAAGAAATGTTCAGAGCTCTGGATTGAGAAAATGAAAAGTCCAAAATCTATAGCACATCTGCCTCCCCCCTCTTTTTTTTAAATGGGAGCATATATAATGGATTATGCAATTGAAGCAATTATGATGTGTGAAGTTCTAAGTGGAAGAATGATCTGTTTCTAATAGCTCTTCATTTAGGTTACAGCAATGTAGTCTGAACGTAACCTTCAGTTTATGAAAGGTCTTTTTTGAACTTTCAATCTTTTTCCTTCCATTAAATCTTTTCTTAACAATTTTGTCTCCCCCAATCACTGCCTATCTTTGTAGGCACTCCTTACAGAGTGCTCACTTTCTCCAGACATCTGATAGTGGCCCTCTGGTTTGCCTTCCCCACAGGGAAAGCTAACGCCAGTCCTGTAGCCTTGTGTATGGCAGTAAAAGCATACCTTACTCCCTCCAAGTGTGGAAAGGGACCACTGTAATCCACTTGTCACTGGGATTTGTGACTGGCCAATGTGTTTCATCTGGTGTGGTATTGTAGGTGGTCAATGCAGGGAGTACAAAGGGCATTCTCCAGTGATGTCCACTGATTGCTGGGGCTTAATTGGCAATTGGAACTTTTGTCATTGGCAGGCATCCCTGATGACTTTCCACAGTTCTTGTCCCCAGAGATGGCGACTTATGATTGGCCATTGCTCCTGCTTCTAGGTTTCCATCCAGGTTTGAAGGCCTTTGTAAATAGCCCAGTTGTTGGTTCAGATATTGCATCTCCTGGCTTATGCACTATTACCATCCATACTGCTATTAACACAGCCCGTTGACTGCTTTGCCTAAAAGGATAAAAGATAATAATTTGTTGCTGCCTATGCCTCAGACCAAACAAATAAGGGAAAATGAGGTTTTTTGACCATATTCCTGCTTTAAGCTGCCACACTGGTTGGGAATCTTAAGCCCATGGAGAATAGGAGTCACCCAAAATGTGTATTCCAACACAAACAAAATGTCTGTTAAAATTTTTATCACCAATACAAGGGCTCTTATTCTCACAGGAAGCTTATGTATAACTATGTGGACTTTTCTTATACTTAAACTAATGATTGATGTCATGGTAGAAGAATCTCATTATTTTTGCCTATAGTGCCTAGCAAACACCTTCCTACAGTAGGCTTCAGGAAACTCATGCCCACGATCAGACCCAATGTTGGATTTACATGGACTGGCCATCTTCAGGTACTACAGGCCTTCCTTGGACTGTGACCCTTGCAAATTGGACTGCATGGAATATCCTGCTGCCCTGGCAGAATTCAATGCATTGGATAATCTGAAAATAATCTTCGCATTTACAAAACATTGTTGTAGAGACAGCCCTATGTCCCCACTGCCTTCTATAACATTTTACCCCATTCTCCCATGTGTTGGTTTAAAACTATCATGTAGCCCAGAAAAGCTATATTCTTTTTCAAGATTTTTTTGAGGCGGTGCCTGGCCCAGAATCAGACCTAAGTCTCCCAGATGACAGGTGAGTATTTCTACCACCTGAACCACCCATGCACTCAGCCATGTTTTTTTGAATCACAATCCAATCTTGTGGGGACCGACCTACTGTAGGGTGGGACTTTTCAAATGGGTTGTTTCCTTGGGGATTGCCACATCCAGTCATAGATGGCGCCATTTGATTAGTTAGAGATGTGACCCTGCCCATTCAAGGTGGGTCTTAATTAGTTTACTGGAGTCATTATAAGAGCTAACACAGAGAGCGGATGCCCAGACACAGACATGTGGGGATGCTTGGAGACAGACAGAAGCTCAGAGAGGAACACACTGGAACCAGGAGCTGAAAGCAATGTGATCCAAGAGCAAAGGGCTAGAAGATGTTGCCATGTGACTTCCCATGTGACAGAGAAACCCCAGATGGGAATTAGCCTTTCTTCAGTGAAAGTATCCTCTTATTGATGCCTTAATTGGACATTTCCATGGCCTTAGAATTGTAACTTATAACTTATAAATCCAATCCATTTTTGGTATATTGCATTTTGGCAGCAGTAGCAAACCAAAACACTCCTAGTAATTGGGAAATGGTTTAATTCCCTTTCTTGGCCATGATGACATCTCTTTGTAGGGTTGGTATCTTTATGTGAGGAACTCCTAGTGTTCTGTTGTCTCTTACACTGTTATGGAATATAGATGCAATATCTGTCCTACGATCAGCATACACTGCTAGATGGGGGTGGATTGTGGAGACCCAGGGTGTAAGCCCCCTCCTCCACGTTGAGACTCAGTTACTGAACTTAGCCACCAACAATGACCAGGCCAGAAACTAAAGCATCATATCTTCTTGAGTGAGAGATGGAAGAATGTACATCATAAGCAAAGCTTTAATACTCCCTCTTTGATCACTGTTGATAACAAAACCCTGAACTCTTGTGTCACGTGACCCTCTGCTCACACCCTTATCTTGAGCCCTTGCACTCCCCTTACCCCTTTTACAAAGCATTAATTTCCATTTTCCATGGCTGGCCATCATCATGGAAGATGCTCTCCTAGTTCTAAGTCCTAATTAAAATTCATGTTTAACATCATGCCTGACATGTCCTTTGTTCTTCAGTATCCCTGACCCAAACTCTCCAAGAGCTGGTTTGGAACTGCTAGTACCAGTCCTTAAAGACAGGATAGAAAGCATTACATACATATATTACCACTATGCAAGCCATTGAACAGCTAGAGGAATGCAGGCAGAACAAATAAGAAGAGAAGGCATGTAGCAAACAGCTTTCCGTGAATGAACATTCCCTCAGAATTCACAACAGAGAGAAAAGTAGAGATGGGAAAGCATAAAGAATGTAGTAATTACATAACCAAATGGAGACAGCTTTATTTTTTTACAAATTGAACCTAGATTTGTTTTAGACAGAAGGCCAAGTTAGTATATACATATATTTTTAAATGCTTGTTTTAGAAACTTATAACTGCCCCCCCCCACCTCACACTTATAGGTAACAAGCCTTCAAGAAAGGGGAAATTACTCTGCATAATTCAGGCTTAGGAATTAGAAATTTTGGTTCATGGTGGATGTGGTGGGTGGAAAAATCAGAAAGAGAGTGAATAAGGAGGATACAGGGACAGAAGGATAAGGAGCAGTGGAAAGGGAGAAGAGGAACTGGAGCAAAAAGGGAAGTATAGAAAGAGAGAAGAAGGAAGAGTAGAGAGAAGAAGAAATGATACTCAATGGCAGAAGATTTCAATAGGTGAATGTTTCCACATTTATCCACAAATCTTTACAATAAGTTTTCATACTAAGTAAGGGAAATTTGAGGAAGCATGTCCACGAACTTGGCAGAAATCAAGTTCTGCCAAGGAACTTGAGGAAGATCTTGGAACATCACAAATCATTGATTGGGCTTTAAGCCAAGTTTAATGACCTCTCTGGAAGGCAGTGGCACACTCAGATGTCAATGGTTTACACTAGTTATAGCTACCATACAATGAACATTCTAGGTATATCATACCATTTAAACATCCCAACAACTCTATGAGGTACAATTAGTATCCTCATGCTACCTATGAGTAAAGAACATATCTTCATAAGATCACACAGCAGGTAGACCAACAATTCAAACCCAGATCTTTGTGATTCCTGAACCAGCATCTTAGTCATCATCTCTCATTGAATTGAAACAATTCGTTATATTCACCACAGTCTCCTTATTTTCTCAGACTCTGCTCTATGTCAAAACCAGATTATTTCTGGGACACTGTACAAAACATGGAATCTGCTTTCAATTTTTCTGGGGCCACTTATTATTGTTGTCTCAAATAAGACAAAGCTGCGGTATCACTGTTTCTTTTCATTCGGCCTTTGGTAAGGGACTTTTCAGCTATCACAATAAAGCTAACATGATCTCACCCACTCTTATTAAGACAAGTGTTTCAAATTAAAAATTAACATTTGTGACATGTTAGAATGGTATATATTAACTCAAAGTCAGATTTCTAAATAAGAAAAATGTGAGATTGGTATGACCTAATGGACAAGAGGAAAGAATACCTTCTCCCATTCCTATGTTCTACCACAGAAAGAAAACTTCCTGCAATTTTGTTAAAGATCAAAAAGCAGGGTTAAAAGGTCAAGTGAAAATATAATGGAGTCAGCAATAAATTTTAGTTGGGCATTATAGGGATAGATTTTTAAGAGACGACTTGATATAAGATCCTTCAGAGAGGAAATCCCCAATCATGGTTCCTATTACTGTGTCTCTTACTACTGAAGACTCATTACTATTAACAGTGTCTTCTGCATTCTTTGTATATAATGTCAGTGTTTGGCTTTAAGAAAAAGAATAGACATTCACACTGCCAAATGACACAACCAGAAAGAAAGAAGGAAAAACCTAAAATGCCTGTTGAAGTATAAGGCACAGTATTTTCTGGATATCAGATGTGACGAGGTTTTCCTCTATGTTAACTCAGAACAACCAAGTTGAGAATAGAAAAAAATATATAATTGTCTACTTGTTTAGTTTATATGTCACAAAATAAGCAATTGACACTATGTTTACATATTTTTGTCTTTATTTTCACAATTTTTACTATTACTTTTTAGGAGGGTTTTTAGATCATTGAGAACACATTGGATCTGTTTGAATTAGATCAAGGTGCTTCTCTAATCTGGTAATGTTTACACAAATCTATTTCATGAATAAAATTCAATGAAATTGTCTAAACTTGTAAGCACCCATTTTTAAATTTGTGTGTCTTATTGTGGTGGGTTGAATTGTATACCCCACTGTGCTGTTTGAAAGGACTCTGTGCCCTAGAAGAGACATATTTCAATCCTGATCCATTTTGTGGAGGTAGCACTAGTCAGCACTGGTGATTGGAAATTTGATTAGATTATCTCAAGGGAGATATGACGCAACCAGTTATGTGAATTTATCTTTGATTAGAGGGAGATGTAACACCACCCATTCCAGGTGTGTCTTCATTAGTCTACTGGAATCATTTAAAAGGGAAACATTTTGGAAAGAGCCCTGAGAGAGCCACAAGAACCAGGAGAGTCCACCCAGCCAGAGACCTTTGGAGATGTAGAATGAAAACACCCCTCAAAGAACTTCATGAAGCAAGAAGTCTGGAGAGAAAGCTAGCAAATGTCACCATGTTCACTATGTGCTTTTCCAGTTGAAAGAGAAACCCTGAATGTGATCAGCCTTCTTGAGTGAAGGTATCCTCTTGTTGGTGCCTTAGATGGGACATTTCTACATCCCTGCTTTTATTGGAACATTTTCACAGCTATAGATCTAAACTTGCAACTTAATAAATTCCCCCTTTTAAAAAGCCATTCTGTTTCTGG
The DNA here is from genome assembly GCF_023851605.1 of Tamandua tetradactyla. Taxonomy (NCBI): domain Eukaryota; kingdom Metazoa; phylum Chordata; class Mammalia; order Pilosa; family Myrmecophagidae; genus Tamandua; species Tamandua tetradactyla. The sequence continues at coordinate 19,882,860 of NC_135345.1, forward strand.
TATATTGCATTCTGGCAGCTTGCAAACTGGAACATTCAATTTGGAAATGTTCTTGGTCTTGGTTCATACTCTGATGGTTGTTAGTGAAAGTGTGGATGACAGAGAAGATCTTTTTCAAGACATTACGTCAGTTAAAGTGTGCCCCAACAGATCAGGTTGAATTTTAATCTGGATTACTCAAGTCCTTTATAAGTAGGGTGAAAGTAAGATATTGCGAGAAGCTACTGGAAGCAGCCAGAGCTGGAATTCAACAGAACTCATAGAAAACACCAACATATGTAATGTCATGTGACAGAAAAGCCAAGCACAAGGTTTGCTGGCAGCCAGCTTCAGACTACTGGGCTTCAGAGAGAGCACATCCCCTTGATGATGCCTCAGATTTTCATTTTCTCTGGCCTCAAAATCAGAACCCAATAAATTCCCATTGTTAAAGCTAACTCATCATATAGTATTTGTTTTATCAGCTAGGAAACTAAAATGCATGTCTTGATTCTCAAAAAAAAAAAAAAAAAAAAAAAAAACTTAGATTACTTTACCATTTGTTAGAATCTAAGAAAGAGTTCTGCAAATATTTTCTGCAAAGAGCCAGTCAGGAAATATAGGCCAAAGCCTCTCAATCAAAGCACTATTGACATTTTAGGTGAGATAATTATTTTGGGAGTGGTGGAGAGAAGTGTCCTCATTATAGGATGTTTAGCAGCCTCTCTGATCTCTCCCCATGAGACATCATTAGTATTCCCCTCCTCCAGCTGTGACTACCCAAAATGACTTCAGCTTTTGACAAATCTTCCTAGTCTGAGGAGTAAATTCAGCCTTTGTTGCAAACTACGGCTTTAGGATTTGCAGGCCACATGGTCTTTGTGGCCATACAACTACCCAATTCCATGTCATAACCTGAAAGCAGTCATAGACTATATGTAAATAAATGAGCAGGGGTGGGTTCCAAAAAAACTTTGTCTATAAACACCAAAATCTGAGTCATATAATAATTTTCAAATGTCATGAATTTTTCTTATTTTGAATTTTCAACCACATAAAAATCTAAAAACAATTTTTAGGTCATAGGTCAGACAAAAACAATAGTATATATAGTAGGCCATAGTTTGCTGATCCTGGATCTAAGAGATAAAATGATAAGACTAAACCCCTGCCTCATGAAGTTTCAGATCTACAATAATGAATGAATTTTCTTTTAACTGATAAATGCTGCCAAGGAGAGATGAAAAAGGAGTGTTGGGGCAATGCAAGAGAAATGTGGGTGACAGAGAAGGCTGCTCAGAAAAGATATTAACCTAATTATCTTCAATGATCAGGGTGTCAAGGTCAAGGGGAAATGTGTATTTATTCGTTTGCTTGTCTGTTTATATTTCAAAAGAGCAGCAATAAAGGACAGCCTTCTTTCAACCCACCTTTATCCAAGTTTTTGGTGGGTTGGTTGGTTGTTAGTGAAAATTATTTTGTTTGAATTCTGGGGTTAGCATTTATAGCAACATGTATTTAAATAGTCTCAAAACAAGTAGTTCCTTCTGTGCTGGGAACATTACATTACAGCCAAAGCAATCAAAGTGCAGCAGGCTTACAGACTAACACATTCATTAGAAAAGATTGAAATCCTCAAATATTGCCATGGGTTCATATGAAGAACAAATTCATTTGAGCCCTTCCTTTCTCATTAAGAAGCTCTCTGAAGATTTCAAGGAACATGCGGCATACACAGTAATGAGGTTAATGTAAGATAAGACACTGCATAAGTTTTGGGGAAATTTTTTTCCCCCAATTTCCTTGAATTTGACCATGTTTATTAAGTTCCTGCCCTCTGCAGTGCAGTAGTTTGTGTAGCATGTATTGATATAGGAAATCCAATATTCTAACTATATTTTCCATGTAACTTTAATCCTCAACTTGGTCCACAACTATTCACAGTGACTAATGCTGACCAAACCATACCATTTTCAGTTTTTTTGAAGAAAAGTATCAATGTCACTTTTGGGAATCTGTGGCAACCACTGAAATGGATAAAATTAAGGGTTAAGATACCTTGTGGTCCAACCATTTCTTGTAAGGATCAATTCTGAGAATTATTCATCTGACCTCTCCACTAAATAGCATCCTTACACTGTTACTCCAGGAGATGAAATGTACTGTAGCAATCAAAGGGATGATTGATTCTGATTAACGCAATTTTCTAAATAACTTAAATGTACCCTTTTGAATATATACAATTTTCTATATGCTGTATATGCATCTATTATAGGTTTTATTTCTTTCTGTTTTATATAATAGCTTATAATTTGCATTTCTCTTTTTCTCCATCAGCCCATAATGTCTTTGAGGGAAGAAATTATGGCTTGTTTGTATCCGTGGACACCACAACACTTAACACAGTAATTAAACATTCAACAAGTGAGTGTCGCATTTCAATTTAACTATTTAAAAACTTAGTATTATTGTTAAAAACATATTGTATTGTTAAAGTGACATTTCAGAAACAATTATGGCACGGGGATCTTATTTTAGAGAATCCTCCACCAAATACTATGGAGAAATCTTGAAAAAAAGTATTTTTTTTTATCAGAGAGCTTGTTAGTGGAAGATTCAGACCATCAAAGAATAGGCAACATCCCTAAAGATTTTATTCATAAGGTAACATGCAGAAATTATCAGACATTATCCATTCTATTAACTCTGGCTTCTCATACTTCTACTTGGTGTAGGGGAAGAGGGATATTTACTTATTAAAAATTATGATATGGGAAAAAATTATCATATGGATTATCAGATTGGGGCCTATTATAAAAGGTCCTAGATTATTAGCTGTTACAGCAGTCACATATATTCAGGAGTTGTAACTGTTATTTCTAAATTCTGAGATACTGAGTTGTTAAAAATAACTTGATCATTCCCAGAAACTTTGGGTATTTATGTGACACCTGAGACTTAAAGTTAGAGCTCTGAAGCTATGAAAGTCAGCACTGCCTCATACAAGAAAAGTTGAAAAAGGGATCAGACTTTGAATATAGATACGAATAAAGTTGATTTGAATAAGACTAAGGTAAATCAGAATACAGGATAAAGGTGATATGATCCATATTTTACAACTTCAACTTCTGTGTGAGACCAAAGGGAGAGAGGTTGAGTGAGTACAAAATTTACATTCTGAGTAGCATATTACCTAATTTAACTTGTATGGTCAGTTTAGTTGAACACCCAAGAACATGGAATCTTGAATAGTACATGAGATCTTGTTGGTTTGTCCAGGTTAATGTGAGTCCCAAATATATCCCAGAGTAATTTGGGAAGTGGATAAAGAAATATTTGCAAAATCCCCTTGGGGAACTGGGAAGAAAGGAGGGAATATTCAACTTCCCCATTTGAAGAATTCCTGATATTCTCACATATCAGCAAGCCATGGGGACAACCAAATCAATAGGCTGAGCCCTTAATCTTGGGATTTGCCCCTATGAAACTTATTCCTGCCAAGGACAGGCTAAGCCTACTTATAATTATGCCTAAGAAGTCACTTTCAAAGAACCTCTTTTGTTGCTCAGATGTGGCCCCTCTGTCTAAGCCAATTCATCAGGTGAACTCACTGCCCTACTCACTGCATAAGTCATGACTCCCAGGGGTGAAAATTTCACTGGCAATGTAGAACAGAACTCCTGGGATGAGTTGGCATCCAACATCATAGAACTGAGAAAGCCTTCTTGGCCAAAAGGGGGAAGAGAGTAATGAGACAAAATAAAGTTTCATTGGCTGAGAGATTTCAGACTCGAGAGGTTATCCTACAGGTTATTCTTAAGCATTATATAGATATCCCTTTTTAGTTCATGGTGTATTGGAGTGGTTGATGGGAAGTACCTGAAACAGTTGAACTGTGTTCACCAGTAGCCTTGATTCTTCAAGATGATTGTATAACGATATAGCTTTTACAATGTGACTGTGCAATTGTGATAACCTGTGTCTGATGCTCCTTTTATCTAGGATAAGGACAGATGAATTTAAAAATATGGATTAAAAATAAATAAATAATAGGGGGACCAGGTGTAAAATAAATTGGATGGATTGAAATAACAGTGGTCAATAAGAGGGAGGGGTAAGATGTATGGGATTTATGGGTTTTTTTCTTTTTTATTTCTTTTTCTGGAGTGATGCGAATGTTCTAAAAATGATTATGGTGATGAATACACAGTTATGTGGTGATATTGTGAGCCATTGATTATACACTGTGTATGTACTGTGTGTGTATGAAGATTTGTCAATAAAAATAATTTTTAATTATGATAAGTGATTGCAACATGAAGAGGGAAAATTCCTTCTGTGGAAAAGTATAACAAAGAAAGATAATCTAATACAGGCATCCTCCAATTTTGTTGTACATGAGAATCACCTGGAGGGTTTGCTAAAACATAAATCACTATGCTCCACTTCTCAGTGGGTTTAAAAAGGAACCCAACAACTTGCATTTCTATCAAGTTCCAAGGTGATGCTCATGCTCCTCCTATGGTAACACTCTGAGAAACACAAGTCTAATTTAAAGTTTCTTGTTTCAACCTCATCCTTGCTTTTAGAGGAATTGGGTGACTTGCCTACTTTCTATTTGAGATAATTGGGAATATTGACACCCAATTAAAACTCTTTTCACTTATGGAAAATGTTTCCATTGGGCATTTTCCTTCCCCACATGTTCTGGCAAATTTTTATGTTTTTCCAGAATCTCAAGAAAAATCTTTCAAGAAATTAATATTAGAGGCAAAAACATTACAATTCCTCTGTAAGAATTAATGAATGACAGTTAATAAAAAGATGCTACCGGTTTCAAGGAATACACTGTCTGGAAAGCAAGCACAGGAAACACTGACATGCAGAAACAAAGGTTAAGGAACAGGAGAAAAGATGTCATGATAAATCATCACTCTTGCTTCTAGTGTTTCATTCTTACAAGTGTGTGTTGGCGTCCCACTGCTAATGGTGAGTCATTATTGTAAGCAAAATAAATATGATTATTTGCATTGTATATTTTATACAAAGCCCATGACTATTGTCCTAAGAAATAACAAGAATAGTAAGCAAAATAATTACATAATCACGAATTTCCCAATTGCTAGGGAAACTGAATATTGTTATTAACATACTGTTCACTGGTATTTTTTCAGTGTTTGAATGTTAGCTATAGACTACAGTTCTTGGTGAACACTTTAACAAAATTAATGCAAGAAAAGAAGATGTGAATATAATGGAATACTCCAACACAAAATCAGAAACTGATCTAAATCAGTGCATTAGTATAGCAAAGCAATTTCAATGGCAAATGAAAATCAAGGCAAGTGTTCAAAAGATTCTTCCAGTTAAAAAAGGAATGAACTTTTATGACACACTCATACTCAAGTACCCAAATAAAAGATGCTTTTGAATATACTCTTCAAAATATATCACCACCAATGGTCTCAGTTTTTTGGTTTGGCTTGCACAACAGGAATTTAATGCCTTACAGTTTTGGAGACTAGAAGGCTCTGCTTTCTCCAAAGTCTGTAGCATTCTGTTGGTAGTTCAATCTCTGCCTCCATCACATGGTGGTCTCCTCCTCTGGCTTCTACTTCTGTGTCCAAATTTCCTGTGTTTATTAGGACTACTGTCATATTGGATTAAGGCCCACCCTCAAAATGGTTGGCCTCATATTAATAGTCCTTTTGATGATTCTATTTACAAATGAGTTTGCACCCATGAAACTGAAGATTAGGATACAATAGTTGGCTTTGGGGGCACATGATTCAATACCCAAAATCAATTCAAAAGAAAAGAAATTTTTCTATGTTTAGACAATTTGTCATGAAGAAAGGATCAACACTATTGAATAAGGCCATTAACTCTTTATGTTAATTTCAGTGTTAGAATGATAACATAAATATTAAACATTTCATATTGTCTTTCCATTTTAAATGATTATTTGGCATTTACTTTTTGCTAATATTCCCTCCTTTTAATGTTTTAGTTTTCTGAAGAACTGTATCAACTTGAGATCATTTTTACACATTATTGAAATATAAAATCTCATAACCTATAAACTTTTACAATAGCAAAGGAATTTTGATACTCACTGTTTACTTTCATGATTATTCATTATTAAAAATGCATGAAGTGCATGAAAAAATACAAAATAACCTACAATTTTCAGATTTACTGCAAATTCCAGGTAATTCCTTCCAATTTCTTATTCCCAAAACTAAAAAATATTATCTGTCTGAAATCTAGAAGCACCACATTGGAGACAGAAAAGGCAAGCATCCTCAATTTTAAAATCTCTCAAAGCAACAAGTCTATAAAATTGTCTTAGCTAGACCTGATGATCCCTCTGTCCAACCCTGCCACTATGCAGCCTTCTTCATCTTGGTTTGTGACAAGTTCATTCTCCCCAACATTCAGGCCAAACATTTGGAGCCACAATGTCTTTTATTTTCCTATTACCCCACATCCAACTTAGCAGGAGATCCCATGGGTTTTCCTTCCAAGTATATCTAGAAACTGACCACATTTCTCTATTTTCATTACTACTGCATTACAAGCCACTGCATCAATCACTTGATCAGCTTCTTCTTCTGCCCTCTTCCTCCCTTTCCCCCTAAAGATCATTCTCAATGCAGCTGCTGAGTGATTCCCTTAAAAGCCTCTGCTCAAAATCCTGCTGAGCTTCCCCAGTTCAGAGGAAAATTCAAATCCCTTGCAGAGAACTTAGGAGCCCTCTCCCTTTTACATTTCTGACCTCATACTCTACTACTCGCTCCTTTGCTCACTCTACTCCATGATCAGGCAGGCTACCTCCTTCTTTGAAGCCATTACACTTGATGTTTCTCTGCCTGAAACGCTTTTTCCCTATATATCTTACACACTCACCTCGTGGGTGAGAACAAGTCCCCTTAATATGAAATGAAAAATGTTGGGGGAGCACATGGATGTAAGGTGAGTGCTAAATTTCTCCACCCTACATTTGTTTGCTTTAAGTATAGTAATTGTCTCTTGATAATAAACTACCTTCCCCCAGTCACTTTTTTTCCGTGTTGAAGAAATATTTCTTACATTGCTTGTGGCCCAGCCTTTTCATTCTAGGGAAGACTATCCCAAGGGTCTTTTGGCCTATGTCCCTACACAAAACTATCTCAGACTTCTACGACTTTTCTTAAATTCCTGAGTCTACCTTTTTTACTCTTTTTTCTTAACTTTGATTTGACTTCTATTAGGCTTTAAAACAATTCTGCCTCCTAAATTATCTTCTAATATATCATGAGCTAGGAAATCAACTAAGTAAACTGGTTAACATGGTGTACAAAACAAAGATTTCCAGTAGGACCTTTAATGGTTCTTCTCAAAAACAGAGTTTTTTTATATTTGGGCTAAGCCATCTATCTTCTTAGAAAGGTGGACAGGAGGACTGTTCCTTCAAAGTGCCCAGGTCTCCTTGTGGAAATATGAGAGGCTTACACTTTTCTGCCTCCTTGAATGTATAAGCAGCCATGTCAATTGCTTTGACCAATAGAATGTAAGTGGAAAATGATTTCTGTTACTTCTCAGAAGTTTTAAAAGTTAGTGTGCAATTTACCATATTTACTTTTCCCTGCTTTAGCAATTGCGCAGCATAGAATGGAGAATTCTTCATTCAGTCCTTGAGTAAGGGTAATGTAGAACAGAATATCCCAGTTGGCCTGCAATAGTCATGGAAAATGGATGAGAAAGGAACCGTGTTGCTTTGAGCCACTGAGATTTAGGAACTGTTTGATAATGGCAGAATAACTTAACCTGTCCTGACTTTTACACCTCATCTGAGGTATTTGTGATTAATTATTGACTTTTGACTATGTTCCAGACACATGAGGGATCATTATAGTCTACATTTTTATTATTTTATTTTTGAAGGATTAAATGTCATTTCTTGAATGAGGATTCCAAGACTAATATAATGAGTGGGCCACATTATGAACAAAGCACCAGCCCATTGTTTGCAGGTCTCTTGTAGTCATTATGATGTTTCTGAATATTCCTGGAATACACAGATTCGTGGGGCAAAATTTCCAAAGAGTGATGAGAGTTTCTGCAGTACTGCCAAAATGTCAGTTTCTTTTACATATGGATCAAACTCCACTGCCTTTATCATAAAAGAAAATTTCTTGCAATTTCCTTAACTGTCTATCTCCTACCTCAATGCCCACTTTTCAGCCATCTAGCCTACACAAGCAAAACTTCCTCCAGCCCACTTCCTCAAGTCAGGGTGTTTCAAAAAGCAGAATGCCTAGAGATATTACAGATTATATCCACAGTCTAAACCTCTCCTGGGAGATGGGATAAACAGATCTGGAGGTATCCCACCCAGCTTTCTTGACTTTCATGTATCTTGACATAAAAATCCACACCAACCTGGAATTATGGGGATGCTATCCATTTCATTTTTCTTTGCAGAAAAATTCTTTAGGAATCACTTTTCCCTCTCTCTTACCATTCCCTATCTCATCATTTTGAGGTTACAGAATGAAGGCATTTATCTCGAATGAGTAGAATAAATAATTCTCATGTAAAATTGTATGAGCGTCCTCATATTTTCCAAGTCCATTACAGTTGTGCAAAATCATGTGACTCGTTCTGCTCATGGAAGAAATGTGTTTTGCTTCTGGATAAAGCAATTACTGCTAGTGTAAGATGCCACAGAGTTTTCTTATGAAACAAAGAAGGCCTTCTTTGACATGGTAGAGCCGTAGATTTGAAGCAGCCTGGGTTGTTTAGAGTACCTCATGGAAGACAGTTACTATAGAAAGTTATACAAAGTCATCAGCATCTACATTAGTTTTTAAAATCAAACTGTCATTCTGGTAAGCCACTAAAGTTAGGGAGTTTTGTCGTTTGTTGTTTCCGTTTAATTTCTTTTTCTTTTGGCTGCATCAGCTTAGTCTAGACTGTTCTACAGAAATATAACATAAACCACATTACCAGCCTCATTAAAAAGTCAAAGAATGAGATGAAATTAATTTTAACATTACATTTTAATATTTTGGTTTAATCCAGTATACCCAACCTGTAATCAACATAAATTATTAATGAAGTGTTTTATAGTTTTTGTATAAATCTTTAAAATTACTTCTCAATTTCCTAGGCACATTTCAACTGCTTACTAGCCACATGCAGCTAGTGGCTCGTATATTAGACAATACAGATCTGGCTGATATGATTGACAGAGCTCTATATTATGAATTGGTTCCTTAAAAAACATGAGAACTACCGTCTTCTTGATGCCTACAGGTAGAGAGCAATTACTTTAACTAAAGACATCCATCCCAGCCTTCTTCAATGTTCTCGCCCTCTATCACAGGGGCTACAAGTCTTAAGCTAAAATTTCCAGAGCATGTTATAGTTAAGATATTATGCAATTTATATTCCACTAATGAGTTGTGCATGCAGGATTATTGAAATATAGGTGCAAGAAAAGGTCTTCTTACTTGTAACAGCTGGTAAATAATATCCAACAGATGTGGGATTTTTTAACTGCTAAATTCTAAATTCCTGTGTCTAGTAACTGAAGCAGTTCCGATGGCAGTAGTCATGCAACAGCATCAAGGAACTTTTTTCTGATCCCTAAATCAGGGCTACAAGGCTGTGACCCTGAAACCAGAACTCCAGTGCAGTGCTCAGACATCTACTCACCTAGTCTTTCAACACTTTTGTAATTAATTAATTCTTTTCTGTTTGACATCCCTACAAAGGTCTCCTACATTAAACTCTGATTTGTATAATAACATGTTATATTTAATGAATTTCTCCCATATATTTTTAAAATGAAGATTACTTATGACAAATGCTAAGTGGCTAGGACAAAGATAACCTAAAATATGATGAACTAAGAATATAAAAATTCATTTCTCTCTCACATGAGAGTTCTAAGATTAACACATTTTTACTACTTTGAACAGAAATTCTCAAAAATGGGCATTTGATATAGAAAATGGTATAAATTATTCAATTACATTAATTGCTCTCTAACCTCAGGCATTAAGAGGAAGATGGTGGCAGAATGACAGCATCAACATGATGACATAAGATATCCTCTTAGAAAGACAGTCCAGAGACTTAGCAAATTAAAGGGAAAGTCCCAATTGCTTTTAAGAATGGGAGGGACTGGAGAAGGACTCCACAAATGTCGAATCAAAAAAACAGAAAATTATCAGGTAGGAATATTATGTCGCAGACCACCAGTCCATTCCTATTTCTCTCCCCCTCACTTGGTCCTGTGCTGCTTGGGAGACACACAGAGGCAGCTCAGCTTGAGTCCCTCACACAGCAGACAGAGACCACAGAGTGACTCTCACAGCAGTGATTAGAACTTCACGCATATCCAGGTACAGTGACCTAAGTAACACAAGCCACTGAGGAGTGCTGCATACAAAAGGGCCCTTACTGCTGGGAGAGGTGTGCTATAGAACTCATGGCAACAACTTTTGTGTCATCATGCAATCGAGTTTCATTCAACTGGACCACCTAAAGGCCAAATGGGATTTTCTGAAGTTACTCACCTTTCTGGATTGACCCCATCTGGCTCTCTGGTGCAGGATATCCTAATGGGGAAGAAAGCAGAGGCATAAAAGCATCACATTAAAAAAAAGGTTAAACTGAATGGCTGTAAGATAGGACATATCCAAGAACTGAAGAGTGTATGAAAAATGTGGCACTGACTGATGGAGAGAATTTAAACAGATTATAATAGCTAGGAAGAAAAGTCTGAACAAGTTAAACATTCTGCACATAGTAAGCAACCACTCCACATTCTTTAGCCTCATTATATATCCTGGAAGATAAATTCTACATTTTCTGCCTATGAGTTTACATATTACAATTAGTTCATATCAATGAGATCATAAAATATTTTTCCTTTTTCATCTGACTTATTTCAGTTGGACAAAGGTCTTTAAATCACTGAAGTATCCAACTTTAAGAAGGTTTGTTTACCTATTTTTTTCTTTCATAGCTTGTGTTTTGAGTGTAAAGTCTAAGAAATTACTGCCTATCTCTAGATCTTGAAGATATTTTCTTCAGAGTTCCCTGGTACTGGTTCTTATATTTAGGTCTTTCAATCATTCTGAATTATTTTTTTAAGAGGGAGTGAGATAAGGGTCCTCTTATATTCTTTAATTATGTAAGTACAGGTCTCCCAGTACCATTTACTGAAGAGACTGTTCTGTCCCAGTCAAATGGGCTTGGGAACCGTATCAAAAATCAGTTGAAATGGATCTGGGGATCTATTTCTGAGCTCTCAATTCAATTCCATTGAATAGTATGTCTATCTTTTTGCTAGTACCATACTGTTTTTACTTTATATAATGTTTTAAAGTAAGGAAGTGTTATACCTCCTACTTCATTCTCCTTTTTCAAGATGTTTTTGGCTTTATAACAACTCTTATCCAAGTAAAATTGATAATTAGTTTCTCCATTTCTGCAAAGTAATCTGTTGGTTTTGATTGATACTGCATTGAATTTGTAGATCAATTTGGGTACAATTGACATCTTAAGAATATTTAGCCTTCTAATCCATGAAAATGGAATGTCTTTCCATTTATTCAGGTCTTCTTTGGTTTATTTTGGAAATGCTTTGCAGTTTTCTATGTGCAAGTTCTTTACAATTCTTGGTTAGTTTCATTGTTAGATATTTGATCTTTTAGGTACTATTGTACATGGATCTTTTTTCTTGATTACTTCCTCAGATCACTTGTTTCTAGTGTATAGAAATGATATTGACTTTTGTATGTTGGTCTTGTATCCTGCCACTTTGAGGAATTTGATTTTTAGCTCAAGTAGCTTTGATGTCATTTTTTCTACATTTTCTCAATATAGGATCATGTCATCTGCAAATAGTGACAGCTTTACTTCTGCTTTTCCAATTTGTATGCTTTTATTTCTTTTTCTTGCCTAATTGCTCTAGCTATAACTCCTAGCTAGAATGTTGAATATCAGTGACAGTAGTGGGCATCTTGTTTTGTTTCCAATCTTAGTGGGAAAGCTTTCAGTCTTTACCACTGAGTATGATGTTAGCTGTCATTTTTTTCCCCTATATTCTCTTTATCACATTGAGGAAGTTTCCTTTGGTTGCCACCTTTTGAAGTGTTTTTATCATGAAATGATGCTGAATTTTGTCAAATGTCTTTTCTGTATCAATCAAGATGATTGTGTGGTTTTTCCCTTTTAATTTGCTAATGTGGTATATTACATTAATTGATATCTTGTATTGAACCACATTTGCATACCTGGAAGAAATCCACTTCATCACAATTCTTTTAACAAAGAGCATTTAAAAATATTCAGAGACAAAAATGATGAAGGGATCAGTTGGACACACACAAAAGATAAGCTATACAGAAAAAGATGTTAGAATAAAGAAAAGACAGACAACAGAAGCATGGCATACAATTCAGAGAACAAAATGGCAAAGGTAATTACTGCCTTTGCAAAAATAACATTGAATTATAATGGAACAAACTTCCCAATCAAAACACACACAGTGGAATAATGGGTACAAAATCATGACCCAACTATACGCTGTTTATAAGAGACTCACCTTTGACCCAAAGACACAAGAGTTGAACATGAAAGATGGAAAACAATAACCTATGCAAATAGCAACCAAACAAGAGCTAGGGAAGTTATAATAATATGGATAAAATAGACTTTAAGTTAAAAGATATCATTAAAGACAAAGAAGGACACTGTATATTAATAAAAGGGCAATCCAACAAGAAGAAAAAAAAATTATAAATGTTTATGCACCTAATCGTGGTGCACCAAATATATGAGGCAAACACTAGCAAAACCAAAGGGAGAAAAACACCTCTACAGTGATAGTTGGAGACTTCAATACTCTCATCAATAGATAAAGCATCTAGACAGAAGATAAGTAAGGAAAGAGAGAACAAGAATAATATGATAAAATGAGCTAGACCTAACAACCATATATTAGACAGTGCACATCCAAACAGCAGGACATATATTCTTCTCAAGTGCACATGGATCATTCTCCAGGATAGACCATATGTTGGGTCAGAAAAAAGCCACTAAATTTATAAAGATTGAAATATTGTGAAGCATCATCTATGACCATAATAGAATGAAGTTGGAAATCAATACAGGTGGAGTTATGGAAAATCTACAAATAAATGTAAATTAAATAGCACTCTCTTAAATATTAAGTGGGTCAAAAAAATTGCAAGTGAAACCAGTAAATATCTTGAAATGAATAAAAATGAGAACATAACATATCAAAACTTATGTGATACAATGAGGAAGTGTTGAAGGTAAAATTTATAGTCCTAATACTTATACTAAAAAAAAGTGGGTGATTCAGTGGTGGCTCAGTGGCAGAATTCTCACCTGCCATGCCAGAGACCTGAGTTTTACTCCCGGTGTTTGCCCATGCTGAAGAAGAAGAAGAAGAAGAAGAAGAAGAAGAAGACAAAGAAGAAGAAGAAGAAGATGAAGAGAAGAAGAAGAAGATGAAGAGAAGAAGAAGAAGAAGAAGGAGGAGGAGGAGGAGGAGGAGGAGGAGGAGGAGGAGGAGGAGGAGGAGGAGGAGGAAGAAGAAGAAGAAGAAGAAGAAGAAGAAGAAGAAGAAGAAGAAGAAGAAGAAGTAAGAACTAAAATCAAAGACTTACCTGCAAAACTTAAACAGCAACAACAGAACATCAAACCAACCCCAAAGCAAATATAATGAAATAAACAACAAAGATCACAGCAGAAGTAAATGAAATTGAGAATAAAAAAAAATTGAAAAAATTAGCAAAACTAAAAGCTGGTTCTTTGAAGAGGTCAATAAAATTTCCAACACTTAGCTAGCTGACAAAGAAAAAAAGAGATAAGATGCAAATAAATAAAATCAGAAATGAGAGGGGGACATTACTACTGACCCTACAGAAATAAAAAACGTCATAAGAGGATACTGTGCAAAACTGTAGGGCAACAATTAGACAACCTGGATGAAATTGATAAATTCCTAGGAATACACCAACAACCTACACTAACTCTAGGAAAAATAGAAGACCCCAATCTCAATTATAAGTAAAGAGATTGAATCAGGACCAAATGGTTTCACAGGTAAAACTCTTCCAAAACATTGAAAAAGAGGGAACACTACCTAACTCCTTCTATGAGGCCAAATCTTTCATGAATTAAAACAAATGTATGGAACTAATACAAGGTATTAATAATAGGGTGGTATATGGAAAAAATATACCTAATATAAACTATGAACTTTAGTGAATAGTACTATTATAATATTCTTTCACCAATTGTAACAAAAGTTAGCCACTAAAGCAAAGTGTCAACATTAAGGGGTGTATGGCAACACTGTATTTTCATTTACCTTTTCTGCAAACCTACATCTGTAATTAAATTAATAACAATAATTTTTATAAAAACATTTTGTTGGAGTAGTGTGATAGTGGCTCAGTGACAGAATTCTCACCTGCCATGCCAGACACCTGGGTTCAATTCCTGGTGACTGCCCATGCAAAAAAAAAAAAAAAAAATTATGTTCAGTGAAAAAAAGAAGATGGTGGTTCTTTCTCATTGTCAGACTATGTCAACAAACTTATGACTGGAGTAGGTGGAAACCTCCCACAGGAACAATGTAAAGGAAAGCTGAAGCCTATTGATTTAGGGAGGACTTTCAATGATCTATTAATATACTGAACCAAATCAGAGGCATAAAAACAGAGTGAAGAGATTCTTTTGAAAAGATGTTTCTGAAAAATGTGGAATATAGCACATACTCCCATGCCAGGCTATTTTATTAGCCAGAACCATTTTGGCTTCATATGCAAAAAAAACTGACTCAAATTCACATCAGCAAATTTATTGGTTCACACAGCTATAAATTCCAGAAATATCTTAGGCTTCAAACAAGGCTGGGCACAGGATCTCAAGTATTATCATCAGGAGTCAATATTATTCTTTCCATTTTGGTTTTATTTCTCCCTTTTTTGCCCATATTAAGTCAATATTTCCCAGTTTGTATCAAGGTATATATAAGAAATTTCAACCCCACAGCTACCCAGGAAGGGGAAAATTTCTCTTTTCTAAGTAAAGTCCCAGAACCAAGGCTCACAGGGCTTCATTGGGATAAGGTCATGTACTCATCCTACTTTAAGAGGAGGGTAAAATCAAATCTATCCAAATACACAAACTAATATGAGCAAATGAGTTCATTCCCTGTGATGATCAATTTGTTTTCTACTAAAAAAGGGGAAATGGACTAGGAAGGAAGGTAATTTTTTAAATCTATCTCCAGTTCCATAGTCAGCACACTTAGAATCTATAAACAATTTACTTGTAAATTTAAATAGAAAAAAATTTTTGCGTGTTATATGTTTATTTTTATTTTAGCACCAAATTTAATAATGTAATGGGATAAAAATTTTCCATGACAAATATGTAAAACAGCAAACAAACATTTGTTGAGTAAGGAAATGTATTTACATTTGAAAAAATGTCAGTTATATGTTGCTACAAATAAAGCTACCAAAAAATTATGACTTAAAACAACAGCTTTTTATTTAGTCATGATTTGTTGGTCAAAGATTTGGGAAAGGTAGAAGCTGGAATACATCATCTCTGTTGCCTACTGTGCTTATTCATGTATTCATAGTTGATTTACAGTGGATAAGTTAGGTCTAACAGCCATAAGTTTTATCTGGCTAGTCAAAAAAGACCTCACCATATGCATAGTCATTTTCTTGGGAGACAAGCATGACTGGACTATATAACTCATTATTCAGAAGACTATCCACAGGTTTTACCTTATGACAGCTGTGTTCAAAAAGCATCAAAACAAGGAAAGCCCCAATGCAAAATGCCTTTAAGCCTCTTCTTACATTATGCTATCTAGTATCCTATTGGCTACTGTAAGTCACAAGGAGTAGAGAAAAAGACATCACTTAAGGATAAGAAAAGCTAAGAAATATTGTGCCCCTCTTATTTTTCAATCTACCATAGTCAAACCTATGACCACAATTGCTTATATTCCTTCTACATACAAATTAAACTCACCCCCGCCACCACACCAAAAAAAAAAAAAAACAAAAAAAAACCAACAACAACTTGTGGCATCAAGCTTGAAGTACAGTATCTCATGATCTTTTATGGTACAATGTGGCTCCTTAGATCCAACTCTTATTTATCCAGTGACATTTAAATCACAAAACCAAGTTATACACCCTCCACAGGGACAGAAGTTACTTCCATGACAAAAGGGGAGGAATAGAAAGCACTGGTCCATAGCAATTCTGAAATTTTGCTGGACATAGAGTACCAGATCCTGTCATTCTGGAGACAGATAATATTCCTTCATTAAAGCAAACACATGCTGCCAGGGAGTAATTCTCTGGTCTACATTTCTCCATGATTTTTGACTCTGCCTTCTGAGTCATTCTTCTTTTTAGAAAACAATGTTTGTATGTAAATTTCTCACCTGCTTCCTAACTATAAGAAAGCTGGACTCCAAAAGTCTTTTTCTAATTTGAACTCTCTCTCTCTCCTTTTTAGTATATAATGCAGTAGTACTTTCATCAGCACTCGGTCTTTAAAATTCTCGGAATTCCTTATGAATTCACAAAAGCCATGTCCACATTTGCTAATGCCCCATTAGCTAGAGTAAGTCACATGGCAAAATCCAGATTGAAAGGACGGAAAATTGTTCCCTATTCTTTTCCAGTTACTATGGTCTTTCTTTTTATTCTACCACCTAATAGTATTTTTAAATTATCAGAAATACTCATTTTATTTTCCATAACTAAAAAAAAAAAACATTTGTGAGATAAGCACCTTAATTTATGGACATTGACTTTTCCTTAAAACTAATTTACTGCTAATTAGTATCTGGCATTAAATTAAAACAAACAAACAAAAACAGATTTGGGTTGTAAAAGTCTTCAGCATGAGATTCAAAATAGAAGAAACATCTTCCCAAATCCTATTTCTTAAATGTAGTCTCTAAATACACTCAGAATAAAAACACAAAGCCCAGAATTCTAAACTGGGCATTACTATTGATCTAAAATGTGTGATCTAAATCAGTAAGCTATATGCAATTATAAGCTAATCCAAATATAGCTTTGTATAGCTTGTGCCTTTACAGTAAAAGGGGATAGTTGCTCTTTGGGTTACTGGGATATTTGTTCTTAAAATCCTAACCCATGAATTCAATATTATATTGCTTTTAATGTAGGACACTAAAATGTACTGCCATGAAGTGGTGAGAAAGAACAGGGAACATTTTGCAAGCTAATGAATGTTTTCAAGTCTACCTTTAAAGGTCAGTATCCTTATACTGTTTCTATAGGAACCATATTTCAATAACTCAGTATCTAAAATAAAATCACCTTGAAGCAAACTAAGAATATTCTGTGCATTTCAATATGGAAAATAAGCTTTAAACCATATTTCAATGAAATAAAAATAAAATGTCTCATTTTTTTCCTAAGGTGCTTAGTGAGTCAAGAAGAAAATGAAAGCTGGAAAAAAGATCATGATAAAAATCACAATTATCCTTCAGTCATCCTTCTCATTTGTTATATCAAAGCTTTCTATATTTTCTATCTTTATAAATGGGATGGAGGAAGAGAGCGATGGCTGATGGGAATGGAGGAGTAGTAGGTAGAAAGATCTAACCACTTACAATTTATTGTCAAGAGAAGAAGTCTATACACAGTAATTTGAATGCAAACTAGGACATAAATGAGACTATGACATTATTGAGAACATCTCAAAAAACATAAACTTGCCATCCACTTACTCATTGGATCATACGATGTTGCCATAATCATATTATAAAAAAAAATAAAATGGCTGACAAAAATAAAGCTAGAAGTATTTAGGCTTACTTTGCAGATGTGCTTTAAAAATAACCTTAGGGTGGTGAGACAGTGACTCAGTGGCAGAATTATCACCTGCCCTGCCAGAGACCCAGGTTCAATTCCTGGTGGCTGCCCATGCAAAAAAAAAAAAAAAAAAAAAAAAAAAAACAGAGGGAAAAATAACCTCAGATGAAATTGGATTTCTTTTGGGAAGACAATATTTCTGGGTTGATAGTAATTATTGAGGGGTTTATAGAAATAGTACATACTTAAATATCAATGTTTGCAGTTAATAGAAAATTCAGTGGCTATTTTTAGTTTACAAAAATATGGTTTTATTTAGAAAGAAGATTCAAAACTTACGGCCAAAATAATGTTTGTTTTGGTTAACCATAAAAAAAATCATAGCATGAGAAAGGAAAACTCCATCTCAAATTAGAGAATATTGGAAATATTTTAAAGAAGAGGTCATTTGTTTTGTGTCATTGAGAGTACATAGAAAATTATGATATTCTGACAAGTGAATGGTTTCATATCATTTCTCTTCTCTACTTTCAGTATGTCTTTACATTTTTAACTATCTTGAATTGAGTCTACCTACACCTATACTGCTTAACTATCAGGATAGAGAATTGAGACCATCTTTATCAGCATGGCTTAATTACTTCTTCCAGGAAATTCTTCTCTAGGAATATAAGTCCATAAACCAATGAATGACCTCACTATTTGTTTCAGGGAATTCCTGAAAACACACCATCTGAACAAAGAGATTCCTGATACGGGCAAATAGCTCTAGTCTCAATACCACAGAATGCTCACCTGGGCAAAGAACTCGCTTTCGAAACAACAGAACCCCATATTTCCCTAACAATCCTAAACTATTATGTCATGAACCTTGCCTAATTATGATCAGTCCCATCTTAAAACATCCACTTTAAGTGGCTTGATCCCCACCCCAAACCTTATAAATAATCTCATTTGAACACTTCCCTTTAGGACATTACTAAGATTCTGTCAAGTAGGTACTCTCCCTTAGTGGAGTAGGTCTACTAAATAGAGCTTTGCTTTGTCAGAAAATTATTCAGGTAGTTGTTTGGTATAATTTACAGTCAATAATATGAATATCTTGCTCATAGAGGACTATGTATTTCCATATGCCTTTTTAATGGTTAATGGTTAATCTATTAGCAGATATTTTCCTAGAACTAGACAACTAAAGATCACATAGGTGAATGTCAGAGGTCACCTAACTACTAAGGAACAGAGAAAGGATTTGAATCAAGATACAGTTGACTTTAAAACAATGCTGATACCATTAAACACTGAATTAAAATTTAATTATATGAGAGACTTACACTTCTGGAAAGATGGAGTTGATTTAAATTTCCCTATTCCCCTGACTTAGTAAAGTTAAAAACCCTGAAATTTATATATATCTGCAAATATAGCACACAAACATAATAAGACTCTCGAGATGGTCAGACGAAAGCAGTATATCAAGGACCTGGACACATAAAAAACAACATGGTAATAAACAGCCTTGTTTTTCCTTTGGCCAACATAGTCTCAGGTGCTGGAGAATCCAACCACCTGTAAATGCCAACAATTATAGACCAAAAACAAAAAACGAAAAAAATAGCCCCAATAAAAGTATGCTCTCTCAGGGTGCATGGGTGGGGTATGAAGACTTTCATCCCCACCAACCACAGATAAGCCCTCCCAGATCATGTCAGTGAATATTAAATGAGTAGAATGGACTTCTACACCCACCTGCAAATATTAGCACTCTACCTAACCCCTCTTGTGTTGTGTCAGAGGAGGTGGAGCGGAAGATAGATTTTCAGCACATCCCAGTGTCAAAGAAGGCAACCTCATTGAGACAGTGGGGGGTCATCACAAAGAGAGCAGGGACAGAGCAACTCTCCCCATCCCAGACAGGACTGCATTAGCAAGGGCCTAGCAGGGAGCCTAATTGCCCACCCCTGCCCAATGGTATTGAGGATCCTACTCACTCTAGGTGTCAACAAAGGCCAAATGGAGAATTTTGATTTCCACTCCAACATGGCAATAGTGAGGTGGTACACTTCTTCCCCCACAGAGGGAGTATTAGAAGAATCTTGGTAAAACACAACATCTTAAAAGGATCCAAAATATCATAATACTCCAAATATCCAGAGTTCAACTGAAGAACACTCATCTTCTCAAGAACAGGAATATCTCAAACTGAAAAAAAGAAAAAAAACAATGAACAGAGGTTAAGACTAAGATAGCAGAAATGTTTGACTTATCTGACAAGGATTTAAAGCAGCCACTATAATGGCACTACAAAGAGCAATTTATAACATGCTTGAAACTAATAAAAAAAAGGAAATTTCAGAAAATATGTACAGTAGAATAAAATGGAAATGTTTGAGTAAACAAAATAAACATAATAAAATCTCAATTGATGGTCTCAAGAGGAAACCTGAGAGGACAGAAGAAAGGATTAGGGAACTTAAATATAGAACACTAGAAATCACTCAATCAGAGCATCAATTAGACAATAGGCTAAAGAAAATAAACATCAGAGTAGACTTTGGGGACCATGACAAAATGTTTAACATTCATGCTATCAGACTCTAATAAGGAAAGAAGAAAGACGGCAGGGCTAAAAAACAAATAACAGATGAAAATGTCCCGAATTTGACAAAAAACATTCATGAAGCCGAGTGAGCCCCAGTAAACCTGAAGAAATCTTCCCTAAGACACATCATAGTCAACCTTCGGAAACTTAAAAACAGAGAAAACACACTGAAATCATCAAAAAATATATTAAAAAAACCCCAACTCAACCATAAAAACAATTTTAATGAAAGAAGATTTCTCATCAGAAACCATATAAGTCATAAGAAAGTGGCACAGTATTTTTCAAGTGCAAGAGAAAAAAACTGTCAACAAGAACTCCATATACAGCAAAAATATCCTTCAGGAATGAAAAAGAAATCAAGACAAACTCAAAGGAAAGAAAACTAAGAGAATTTATCACCAACAGACCTACTCCAAGAGAATAGCTGAAGGGAACTTGTTCAGACAAAAAGGAAATTATAAAGAAGACACCTTGGAACTTCAGGAAAGAAGAAAACAATGGAAAGAGCAAATATATGGATGAATATTAGCATTCAGTAATATCATAAATTGAACACCACAATCAAGTAGGGCTTATTCCAAGGGTTCAAGCCTGGATTAATATTGAGAAATGAATGTTTTCTACCATATTAATATGCTAGAGAAGAAAAATCACATCAATTAATGCCAAAAAAGCTCAAGACAAAATCCAATGCTCATTCATGATAAGCACTTCTAGAAAAGTAGAAATAGAGCTGGATTTCCTTAATTTTGGTAAGAAACATCTATTCAAGTAAGTAAATAAATAAACCCTATAACTTGAGGATAGTCTGAATACTTTCCCTGAGTCAGAGAAAAGACTGGGATTCTACTTTGACCTCTGCTATGTATTATAATACTGAAAGTTCTAGCCAGCACAATAAGGGTTTAGTACATTCTCAAACCTCCCATTTCCTCCTGCTTCCTGATGCTTCCATGTTCTTATGTATATATTATTATATATTGTTTGTTCTCCAACAACTCTGGATACAAAACACATACCACACATACTAGTATTTCATGAATTCATATGAAATTTATTCAAGACTTTGTGGGCCAGAAAAGGAGTTTACAGTGCTTTAAGACTATATATTTTCCATCTCATTTGCTCTATTTCTCCATCTGTACTCGTAACCCCTTCTTCCCACATTTGCCCCAAGCTTCTGACTTCTCTCAATCTCTTTTTCTAGGTAGGTTTATATTCTCATAAGGCTTAGTACTAGTCATAACCAGGTCCTGAATATCTAACTTATACTGATAAAAATATTTTCACAATAAAGACAGTTCTCTCCATGAGAGGAATTCTAACATTAACTGTTAATGCAATCATCTTTACCCACATTCTCTTCTTACGTGTAGTTGATCTACACTGGTTTTGAAACCCAACAATTTGCTTCTATTCTTGCATTCTACAATTTACTAGTCAATATACCTCTAAAAGTAATACAGAAATTTATTTTTAATGTCATAATTTCTTGTGTCATTTATATTTAGTTAACAATATACTTGACAACAAATACTTGATCTTCTTATATTCAAGATTTCAAGGGAGTTTAAGCATGAAATCACACAACCATGATTTTCCAAAACAACTCTCATTTTATTTAGCTTTTTGTATACTTCCCACCATTATATTTATTCTCATCATGACTCATTCTCTGATTTATGCGTCAAACAGAAATTTTACCACATGCATAGAACATCTTTTGATTGCTAATTGGATTTTTTGTTTCCTCATCCTATTTTAAAGTGTAATTTATACTGAGTACCCACTATGTGTTACAACTCCTGATGATTTGTTGTGAGTAATTAGGGACATTTTTTGGAAGCTTTTTAAACTCCTAATCTCATTGTGACAGTGACTGTTAATCCCTTGATAGCCATTTTCTCCTTTCCATTTGGCAATACATTTCTCCAATTCTTATTTGGCATATGGGTCTAATAAAGTAAAAACCACATTCCCAAGCATCCTTTGCAGCTATGATGAGCCTATGTGATCAAAGTCTGGCCAATGAAATGTAATTCAATTATTAGGTGCAACTTTCAGGAAGTATTTTTAAAGGTTGTATGTTTGTTAATTCTCTTTCACTCTGTGTTTTTGTTTTGTAAGTGTATTTGCTTAATCTTAGTAACTAAAAATATTGTATTACCTCAGTGGGTGGGAAGTGAGTGGCAAGGTCTCAAATGTTGGGAGCTAGATGGCTAATGCCCTTCCTAAATGACGACAAAATATCAGACTATGCTTTTCTAAGTTCCTCACTAAGTAGACCACAGGCTGACAAGGAATAGCAGAACGGGAAATGATAGAGAAAAATATGCTTGCTGCTTCTGGTCACTTTCAGCAGATTCCTACAAGGGAAAAATCAGACAGAACCCAATTTTGTTAAGGAACGAATTATTTGCTTGTAGCTTATAATTTAAGTTGCCCAAAAGACTTGTAATTTGGGTTTTTACAAGGTTGAAAAATCCCACTGCTTTTCTACCCTACAGTGAAATTATTCTATGTGTCAATGAAAAGTAGACTTTAAAATTAATAACAAATAAAGGTTATGACCTCACAGCATAGTCAGGAAAAAGTCACACAGTCTTGGCCCCAAGCACATTATATAATGTGGTTTCAAAGCAGCAATTATAAATTGGAGGGTAGAGAAGGGTGGAACACAAAGTCAGAAAATAAAAGATGAGTCCCCTGAACTAAAAAACATCAGAGGTTTCTCTGAAGGTTCAGTAGTCTCGGGTTTTTGCCTTAGATCAGGCTCCTGGTTTCTCTGTCAATTCAATTCCTTCTGAAACATTGTGTGTTTCCCATCAATCTGCCCCACTCAGTTCTGGGTGCAAATATTACCATTCCTGATATGTCCCAGATATATTCAATGAATTTCTTATAACTTTTAGGTTATATCATGCTCTTTAAAATTAGATTCTAAACACATTCTTCTTTATTTTCCCAATATTTCCTCTTCTTTTTTTCCTCAATATTTCAAATATTACAGAATGGATAAATATATTTTCTAAGGCAAAAACCCAGGTCTAAAATTCTAGTATCAAGACAAGAAAACTTGGAGCAAAAGCTAGACACTGAGCTAACGTTAAATCCTATTTAATCCTTATAACTTTATGAAGTAGATACAATTATCTTCATTTTACAGAAAGGAAAACTGAGGCTCAGAAAGATTAAGTTGCCCAAAGCTACACAATAAGGAAGTGGCAGAATGAAGATGAGAACCCAGATTGGTACAACTGCCAAGCTCCTAAACCCTATTCTACATAGCTTGCTATATATGATCACATAATTAGGAACTATTAGGAAATACAATAGTTACATTTACATGTTTGAAAAACTATCAGAAATCAACATATTTATTTCCCACAGCATCTAGCTCAGGGCTGGATACATGTTGATGCTTCATAAATATTTACCAGTTTGAATCTATTTAGTTCAAAAGAGCTGGCTAAATTGAAAGGGATGCTCTATTTTCCACTTTCACATATGTAGAATATGCCTGATACAAAATATTATGTTTGTATTCACTTTCTAACATGGTACCATGCTTTTCCTCTGGATTACCTGATGTAGCTGGCTAACTTCCCTAATTGCCCCCGATTCCCACCCCTACTAACATTCCTATATAATCTGCTGTATAATCTATGACCTAATAGTGCAATATTCCAGCAACTAAAATGTGCTATTAATTGACATTTTATGAATGAGCTAGTTCCAATAGAATCCATTTATATTTCATACCTGTTTTCAACTGTTTCATGTACCGATACATTTTTTCCCTTTTCAGCTTTTCTGAATTTCATAATAATATGTTGGCAATTAATTTATTTCAAGTTTTAAAACACCTGCTGGTTTTATGGTTTTTATGTCTTTGGGGGAGGGGTTAGCATATGGGCAATATGGAAAGATTTTTATTTCTTTTCTCTCTCTTTTTTTATTTTACTGCCACATCAAATTTATATCTTTATTTCCATGCTATAAAAATGCCTGCTTTCTAAACTATTACATGTGCTTGTTTTATAAGGCACACCAAGTGTATTTCCCTTTCTTAGATCATTTTGATAATCACTTCTATTTTAATGTGTGAAAGGGTTCTCTTTTATAATGCATATTGGAATGTGCTGATAATTTTAACATATGTTAAATGGAGCATATATTTAGACAGCAATTTGTACTGGCCATCACTACAATACCTAGCGTGCTACCAGAAGGAACTGACATTTTTCAGAAAGGGTGATTGCTCGTAATTCATCAGATATTAAATGACAAGATTGGTTTAACACATTCTATATATCTCATCATGGTTGACATGCAACTATTTTACTTGTCCTAAAGTGCAAATCAAAATGACATCTATTACTGTGCTCACATTTCAGATAATCAAGACCTACAATAATGGAACAAATATTGTTAAATGTGCATTATTGGGGAGCTCACTTTCTTCTTCATCACCATCATTAAATTAGTTGAAAGCATGTGCTGAGAGTATGACATTCTACTAAGTGCTTTAGTTCCTTTTCAGGACCTATGCCAGAGTCTGCACCCCAGAGAAGTGGCAGCTATTAATTTAAATTAACAACCTCATACATCAGTATCCAACCAATGTGATTGGAAACCATTATGCACCATAATAGAATTTTTTTATTTATATATTTTTTCTTACAACTTCAGGACACCCCTCCAAAGACAAGACTAAAAGAAAGGCAAGAGAGCTGAAAGTCAGAGCTGTGGTAGTGAGTTGCATGCCTTCTACCCCCAATGTTTGAGGAGATTGTTCCCGATACCTCTCCCTGTCAAAGAGATTGTTTTCCCTTTGCTCATGCATTTCTCAATGCTTGGGATTGTTTCTCTACTTTCTCCACCTGTTAAGAAACTACTCATCTTTAAGGCCACCCTGCTTCTCTTTTCTGTAACATCTCACTTCTCAGACAGAATTAAGCATTCTCTGAATTAATTAACCCTCCATTGTTTTGTCCTCTGTATCATTGATAGAGTATTTGCCACATTATGCTACATTGAACTTAGATGTAGAGCATCTAGTGTCTGTCTCCCATGGGATATAGCAACTGACCTAAAAGCACAGATATGGTTTACTCTTTCTTATAACCCCAATATTAGAGGATGGCATACATGTGAAACTTTTGATGAATTTTTATTGGATTAATAATCAGAACCAAGCAGATATGGACTTGAATGTTAGGTCCCAATTTTTAGAACTGTGTGGCCCTCTGCAAGTTAGATAAAATTTCTGAGTCTCAATTTCCTAATCTGTAAAATGAAGTAGGTAAAATTTATCTCAAGGCCATATATCTTTTGTTTGCTTTTTTCAAGGCCATATATTTTTGCAAGATATGCCCATAAATGCTTAGCATAGCCTAAAAATGTAATTCACTTTTCCTTTCCCATTATTCCTCATTCTTCCGCCTGTCTCTTCTCATGCTTTTTTGTTTTGTTTTGTTTTGTCTTATTCCTCTTGACTTTTTTTTTTCTTCCTTCTTCAAATTCCCAAGATGAGGGTCAGGCCTTCCACTCACCAAAAGATAGAATAATCTTTTCTTAATAGAGAGGGTATGGGTGCTTAATACCGCACTGGGCTTGGTCATTGCTAGCACTTATTACTAGAGGTGGATTTCAGGTGATGAGAATCTTGCACAAGATAATTTGTCAGAAACTGTTGTTACATCACAAACCTGTTAACAGTAATATAATCAATTTGGTGTGTGAGCATGAATTTGCTTACTGTATGCATGTTAGCCCACATATAAAAATAATTGCTTTGATATCCCCTCTAGAAGAAAACTTATTTATCTTTCCATTTTCTCTATAGCAATATCCCAGAATCATCCTTATATAAAGAAGGAGCCACATAGTATATAGCAAAGAAATGAAGAAAAATGTATAGTTAGTGATGTGTTGGGTAGTTAATTAATAAAAATGGTGATCTATTTTTCTGGATTTTGTTATATTGTGAGATTTACCAGTTTTCTAAGTTGTCTATTGCTGTATTTTTCTCTTTCAATAAAAATTCATTTTCATACTAAATTTTGTATTCTTCTACTCTTTTTGTCAAAAAGGGATGCAAAATTGTATAAGCTTTGCAGACTGATAGATCTGAATTCAACCTTACGCGATGCTTTTAATTACTCACGTAGTGTCTGTCTTCCTACTTGGACAGAACATCTATGTGTACAAAAAAAATCATGTCTTTTTTGTTCACCTTTACATTTAAGTGTCTAGAGTACAGCCTGCTAATCAATAATCATTGTGTCATTGAAATGTTCTCTTCTGGTTTTCATATGCACTACACTCCAGTCCAAAGTTTAGACTTCCAGAGAGATAATATTTTCCACCTTTCAATGTGACTATGAGGCATCTCATTATACATATCAAAGCTCACTTTGAGTTGTTTCCTCCAGTTTTACCTCACATGAAATTCTGACGGGATAAACTAACAGTAATCTCCTAAATACAATGGGTCTGATTAGGATAGAATCACTGCTTGCTTACTAGACATTCAGCGAGTTGGGAGAGGGGGATAGGGTTGAGTTGCTGCAGGATTCCCAAGCATTTGCCACTTGAGTTTGTGTGGTACAACTAGACATAACCCATGCACACTATGCTGTAACTTCAAATATGTTTCTTTGGCTGTGGAATGCTGGGAAACAAGAGAGCAGACAGACAATAGTGCATAAAAGTAATTAGGAACAGAGTAACTTTCTTGGAGTTTGTGCTTAAGAAACTGTTGCAAATTCACAAGGCCCACCCAAATAGCTTTCCTCTGAATCTTTCTGCCTAGTAAAAGGTGACAGCCAACAGGATATCTGGCTGGACTACCTCAGTTTACACTAATTTCAGTGAAGTTTAAAATATTAATACTCTCTGGTTAAAAGAAGTTACATAGAACTTATCCCTAAAAAGCCATCAGTAATCTTCATAATGACCCTCCAAATGAGGTAGAAAGACTGGACACATTTTATAAATCAGAAAACTTGAATATACAGATTTTTTTTCAAGGTCAGAAGCCTGAAAAAAACACAAACAATTATTTTTACAGAATTAAAGGCCTGCCATGGTTGCCTCACAATCATATTCTCTGCCTTCTATATAAGAAAGTGCATTTTCTGCCAAATGGTATTTCTAGCAGAAATAAATATTTTAAAAATCCATTCCCACTGAAACATGCATACAAGTAGACTTGATTTTATTTTTAGAACATTTATGCTCTCCTACTTTAAAAAATCATTTTAAGTTCTACTTACAAAGATCGTATTTCTTCTTTACTGCCAAAAGATCGCAAATGCCTACAAGGCAGAAAACTTCCTGTTGAACAAGGCAGATTAGATGAGGCTTTCAAGAAAAGATTAATTTGTCTATTGAAATACAGTTGGTATTGCTTAAGCTGATGATTTTCTTAGCAACACTGCAATAAAAGCAATATGACTTAATGTCACCAATTTTAATGAGTGAACATTTTGGTACTACCAAAATGCATTAGGCACAGTTTTAAATAATCATTTACAAGTGACAAGCAGTAAATGATCATCAATAACATAATGTAACAGAAATAGAGAATATGAAGAATTGAAACAGTGATGCTACATTTTCAAAAGTCTTAAATGAAATTATCAGAGGTTCTTCAAGTTCCTGATAAGTGCATGGCATATATTTCTAATTATGAAGACTCCGTTGACCAAACCACATAAACAGAAAAACATTTATCCTTATTTAAGAGTCAAATAAGGATGGTACTCAAACCACAAATTGCTCTGTAGAATATTCTGAACATAGATAAGCTTGAAACTATTTAGTCATCATAAACATACCTCAAAATAGATGACAGTTGAATGTTTAAATATTTCAGACTCAATTCTGTTTTAGTAAGTTCCAGCTTAGAGTATGATTATGATTATACAGATTTATAAAACCTCAAATATATCCAGTTATTCTTGGAAGTGCTCTACTTCCTTGATTTTTCAAATATTCATATCATTACACATGGTCTGAAATGTCTTCCCCCCTTCATTTTATAAATCACTGAAGTCCGTTAAATCAAAATTCCACTATGTCCATAAAAGCATCTCAGTCTTTGGTCTCTGCCACCACTGCCATCTCCAATAGAATTAATTGCTCTTAAAAATTAGATGTGACCGTAGCTCTTATTGCTGTCTTTCCAGCATCCCACTGAAAAACCTACAGATAATGTGAATACTTGAATAAGAACAAAGAGAAAAACAGAATAAATACTCAAAATTACTTTCAATCAACAACCAACTCTTATAATCTGGACAATATTTTCATAAAATTTAAGACAGATGGTCCAAGACTAAGAAAATCTATCAGAGGCTGCCTCATGATGATTTTATAAGCCAGAGTAGCCCTGTCCACCTAAAACAAAGTAGAAATAAACTTTATCATTCATTAGTTTACTTGCTTTTTGCTTCTCTGTTCATAGACAGAAGTGTATAGCATAACAAGACAGGAAAATTTGGGAAAATTCTCAATGGCAGAGGAAGGCAAACTAGCTTGGTGGTTCCTCATGAGAAAAGCATGAAGGAAATAATGGAATGGCACTTTCTCAGTCAGAGAAGCATAATCAGGATGGTGCTTCATCAGGATCATGGATTTTTGGGAATCAGTGGAGTATAAGGTGTGAAGCCAGGGAAATAGCTGAAGAAGCAGAAAGAAAGGAGGTGCAAGCAGGAAGATAGCTTCCGTTTGGATCACACTGATGAAGGGGAGAAGATGGAATGTGAGGAGCTAGTTTCCAAATAGAATGGTTCCTTGGCATTCTCACACAAAAGAGAGAATTATGTACAAACCAAGCAATAAAAACCTGTGATAAAATCATCAGTGAGAGGAAAGAATTCATAGCTTCTATGTGAGTAGAAAAGCGTAGGGAGATAATTGTAGGGAGATAACAGGATGCTATTTAAAAGAAGCATAGTAGTATAAATAATAATTGGTTGATACACAAAGACGGTGGGCTGAGATAATCAGAAGTAAAGTGAGAAGGGCAAAGCTCAAGGTATTGAAATATCAAAATAAAAAATCAACTTGAAAAATTTAATGGGGAAAAAGAACAATGGAAAATGTTGTCAGGAGTGCAGCTTATATGTCAGGGGGAGGGAGGGTGATTGTGAGAATGAAATCCTGCAGAAGATGATGACAGATGTGGAAGACAGAGAAAACCACCAAAGCTTAGATACAACCTCTCAAAGGGAAACAGGGCAACAGCAATTACATATTTGAAGGGAAATGTTTAGCACTCAACCTCCGTCCTAAGACAGTACAAAAAATAGGATCAGAGCATTTGACACAAGATTCATAAAAATAATAACACATTTAGACATTTCCTGTGGAGATATTTTCATTATAACAATATAAGAAAAATCCCACCATCAACCATGCAAAAAAAGACAAGAAAAGAAATACCAACATGCCTAAAAAGGGCTGGCCTCAGACTTTCCTATAACATTCAGTGCCAGAATATATTGGCAAAACATCCACAAAACTGTGATGAAGGAAAAGTTTGTGATCCATAAATTTTAATATCCTGTAAGTTTTCATTGGTCTATAAGTCAAAAGAAAGGAATTCTAAAATAATGCAAAGTCCCAGAAAAAGAAACCACCCACATAGTTACCTGGGGGGAAAAATTCAAAAAAATACTCTAGCTGACACAGAAATTAATCAAAATTTAAGGAACATTAACATGGAATTTGTATTATAAAGCAAATCATCATGGTGCTGATATTCATAAGGGATAAAATGAAAATCTAGATAAATATTGTTAATTAAAAGAAAACAGGCATAAAAAAGTCCTTGAAAAGGGAGAGATAATTTAAAAAGTTATCATTGATACCAACAAAATCCAAATTCACATATTGGATTTAGTATGGACTGGATGATAGAAGACTGAAAGATGTGCAAATTATGCTAAATTCTATTTCATATACAAGACAAAATAAAAATATATTTTGGTGTTTTGCTTTGATAATCAGACAAATGAAGTTTGAAAATACATTTAAAATGTGTACTAATAAACATTAGTAAAAGTTTAAAGTGGAATGTATGTTTTATAGATCTCTATAAAAAGTGTAAATAAATAGAGTACATAAAGTTTAAGAAAGTAAAGGGTAATATTTACTTTTATAACGTTACTCAACATTAGAGATTTAAAATCAACCAACTCAATTGTAACAATAAAATATAAAGATAAGAATTACCTATTAAAGGACAAAGATACTCAGATTGAGGTAAATGGCCATGTCCAAAGTAATAACAAGCAATTATTGACTGCCAGGCCTGTTGTGAGTTATTTCCAGGTACTGATTCATTTAATCTTCATGGAAAACCTCTCAAGTAAAATCACTTTTATCCCCCATTTTACAGATGACAAAACTAAGGTATAAAGAAATTAACTGTTTAAGATACATCTAAAGTTTATAAGAAAGTTACAACTCACTCACCAAAACTTGTACAGAAATATTTGGCAGTACTGCTTTCAAACTGTTTCAAGCATCTACAGAAGGAACACAATATAATTTTGATCAAAGTCACAATCAAAAGGTGAACAACCATCAACCTTTTTACTCTCTATATAAAAACATTGTTACAGACACTGAGAACAGCCAGACCCACTCTCAACCCAAGAGATTTTAACATACCTCTCTCAACATATGACAAATCTCAAAGTCAAGAAAAATAAATGTTGGAGGATTTTGATTATTATTAGGTGAGTAATTACATTTATGCATCAGCCTCTCCCTTCAAAAAACACATTATCTTTCTTAGAATATTTGGAACAGACGGTGATAGCTCCCATATGCTTCTGAGGCATTGTTTCTTTGCATTATATACATATCCATATGCACACATAGAAAAATATCTCAAATGGCAAAAATTGAACGCTATGTAAGTATGACATTGCTTACAGGGGTTGAGGTGATATTAATGGTCTCTCTTACCCTTTCTGCATTTGCAACCATTTCTAATATTTCCATAAATGGCTTCTATAACCAGAAAATTTATCTATCCATTATTCATTCATCCCAAAACTGCTTATTGAACACTTAAGTCTATGGATCAGTGTTAGTAAGTGGTGACTGATACAGGGGGAAATATTAATAATCAAAGAAAAGGATCCAAGATCCTCTTGTTAGTAAAGAATCATGAACTTGTGTCTCATCACAGCTGTACAAACCAGGAGACTCAGTGGAATAATCTTTATAGGAAGGGCAAATTTCCCTGGTGTCCAATTTCCACGAAGGAACCCCATTCTAATCTGCATCACCTGAATGAGTTAGGATTCTCATTGGTGCTTTGAAGAGCTCCCTTTGCCATACCCATGTGGTTCTTTGAAACATCTTAGCCTCTCCCATCTTCTCTGTAGGCTTGAGCTATGTGTCTCTCTGCCCATTACAGGTAGTGACTGGTTAGAGACCCACAGACACTTGAGAACTTTCTATGAATGGCTATATCAAAGGTGATCTTCAGGGCAGTTTTCTAGCTCTGTATTTTCCTGGCAGGCTTAGACTGTAGGACTTGCTGAAGTCTACCCCCAAAACTAAGTGTCAGTAACAGAGTAGAAAAAAAAATGGACATATCCTTGCCCTCCTGGACTTCACATTTTAGAAGTGAGGCAGACATTGGATAAATAATTACCAGGGTGATGAACAGGACAAAATGATAGGTGCTAGAGATCATAAAAATCTATTTTTCCTTTCTCTGCTTTCCCCTTTTGCATTATTTATTATCCCAATATGGCACTTGTTACCTTCTCTTTGCTGTCTATTCTCTGTGAGCACATCTGGCTTTCCAAGTAGTCAGTTACATGCAGGCATTTGCACAATGCCAACCTCAAATTAGATGCTCCTTAATTTCTTACTTAAACGAATGAAGAGAAAGCCTCAGGTCTCTTAGTCTGCTTTCCTTTATCATATTTTCCATTTGGACACAACTTTCAAAATACCAGGAGCCATGTTTATTTAATTAGCGTAAGTATTGCAGCAGACAGTTTTTTAGATGTTTTGTTTTGTTTCATGTTATTATTTAACCTTGAGAAATTATGAAGCAAGAGTGTTTATGTACAGAATGGGTAAAGTTAGCCTTGTACTCACCTACAAAATATGTGCTGGCTGTTAGTGACACATCTCAAAAAATAGAAGGATTTTAGACAAAATATTTTTAATGTAGTCCCTTAAGAGCAAAGTAGTCAAAGAAAAAACTTTCCTTTTACTGTAGCAACTTTGGGAGAGAAAGACCCATGATAAGTATTCCCTGATTATGATGGGGTGAAGGGTGACCTCACTTTGAGAAGGTCACATCTTGAACAGTGCCATGGAACATATTCAGTTCTTTGGCTGTGACTTTAAGACCCAGTAAGTCTTTCAGATATCTAGCAATTAAGTTAGGGTCACCCCCATCAGCCATGTCATGGATAAGAGGAAGTACATCCATGCCTCCATATATCCATAGATGCAAAACATGCTACCTTTGGACCACAGGTGAGGTATTAGAGTCCCTGGAGAGTTTTGCTAGTACTTCCTTTTTGACTGACATTAAGAACTGGAATGTTAATTGATTTACATCAATTAATCTACACTGTGGGTTTCAGGTGATTGGATTCAATTTTTCCCACAGCAAAAATAGTTAGGTCTGTACAGATGATGCAATGGTGAGATATCCTATGAAGATCAAGCCTACAGAGCTTGAGCCAAATAAAAATTTGTAATTCTTTGATCCTGAGACCTGAGGTTATATTGATTGGTAAGCAGAATGCACTTCCAGATTTTCGTGTGGCATATATTCAGTCTTCCTCAGGAGGTCCTCCCTTGACCGCTCTGGTTTCATGTCTCCTGTCCTCTGAATCAGGGACCCCCTTACCCTTTTCTACCTGATTTCTCTGCCTAACTCAGGAGCCAAATGGTCTAGTGTTCCAGCCTGAATGCCCCCATATCCATAGGAGGCCTTCAATAGTCATGTTTGGTGATGATTATAATTAATGCTGAGCTTCAATCCTGGCAGACCTAAAAATAGGATGCATTCAAACATCTTTTCAAACACAAAAACAAACACACCCTCTCTCTGTCAGCTGGGTTAGAACAATCCAAATCAACAATCAAAGGAACCCAGGTCAAGAATATTCTCAAAACTGAAATAAAACCTCTGGTTCTTATAAGAGGGATGTACCACACAGCTGGAGTTACTAAAAGCTAATCATCAGTACTAAAAAAAATATTCCAAGACCCATTTCCTTGGGCACAGTCATTCCAGCTCTCATCCTGAGCTATCACTCTGTGAATGAGATAGTTCACCCTGCCCTCCTGTCCATACTCATGATACCTGCTCTCCAAGGGCCTAAAACTTAGTAGAAAATAATAAGTAACATTTATTGAGGGACTGCCCAAAGAACACAGTAAGCACCACACCTGGGTTACCTCATTTATCTTCACTTATCACACACCATGAGTGAGCTGGTATTAGCCACCTTTCAAATGATGAAACTCAGATTCGACTCATAGTAAGTAACCAAGCCAAATTCACACAGCTATAAATCACCTACAAGACAGGTCTACAAAATTACATATAGTGAATCAGAGGAGAGAGCAACTACTGCTGGCTGGGATGTTATGGGAAGTTTAAAGATGGGATTCTTTTGTGAAATTGGCCTTGAAGTAGTGATTTGTGTAGACAGAGAAGTAGACGATTTACCCTCTGACCAAATAATTGGAATTTGCCCCAACATTCCATCATTCGAATCTATTCATTTAATACACACATATTGAGAATTGCTGTATTCCAAGCACTGATTTTTGCAAGGGAATGCAGGAATATAAACAAACAAAACCTGATTCCTCAAAATGCTTACATATTTGGGGGAGGGGGGACAGAGACAATGTGCAAATAAACAAATAAAAGCATAGCACATCAGTTTGTTTTAAGTCCTATAAAGATAAATAAAACAGGTTGAGAGGAGTGATGATTATGGGGCTGGCAGAGCTGCCATATCTTTTGTAAGTGTCAGGGAAGACCTCACTCAAATTTAGTCAGCAGATGAGAGAGATCTATTTGGCATATCTGGGGGGAAAACATTTCAGAGAAAGGCAGTAGTCAGGGTGAAATCTTGAGGCTGAGAGAGAAGAGAACAGAGGTAGAAGGTAAAGTCAGAGAGGAAGCATGCAAGTAACCCAAGATTTTATAGTCATTGAAAGCTTGTTCTTATCATGAGAACAATGTTAAAGTCTTGAGTGGATTAGAGCTGAGGAATTGCATTTAGATTTTTAAAGGATCTCTCTGGCTGCCCTTAAGAGATGAGTCCAGTATTTCAGCTTTGGACCTAAAATGAATAGGAAATGTTACCCCTACAAGATATACTCTGCCAGACTCACTATAACATAGCATTGAGTCCTGGGCTGTGTCTTATTAATAAAACAAACCTGTAAGTCCAGAGTGGGTGACATCAAATTCCCCTTAGGTTCACTGCAAGAACTCAAGTAAAGTCTGAATAATCACATAGCTCTGTCAGGAGCTCCAAAACTAGTTTGAAAACAGAGGAGAAGAAAAGTAAACCTAGTTACCTGAGCAACTGAAGTTATTTTTCTGGCAGTAGGAGGGCCTCACAAAGAAATGCACTTCTATTAACTTCACCAGGGTATCAGTAGGCAGTAAGTCTAGAAACTTGCCTTAACATCAGGGAATAAAGACTGTGTGGTTGGTGGTAATTACTCTTCCCACTACCCCTTTATGGAGCCTGATTCCTGTATCTGCATCTCACATGTCTAGACTTCTTGTCTTGTACCTCCTACTTCACATTTCCACTTACATTTTAGACAATTCAAATTAGATGGTCAATTTTTATCCTGGTTTTAATAAGTCTGAAACTAAACTCATTATTTTCTCCCAAAGGCATCTATGCTTTTATTCCACACTCCTCTTTCCTAGAATCAGTATTGTCAGTTTTCAAACCTCCAAATCTAGCCAGTGTGATAACAACTTCAGCTGCTTTCTCTTCCTCTACTTTTATATCAATTGCAAAAAAAAAAAAAAAAAAAGTCAGTGACTTCTTCCTTTTAAAATGCTTCACTGGGCGCTCCATTCCCACTTATTTCAAGTTTTCATTTGTCCATGTGCTAGTTTGAAACTGTTATGTACTCCAGGAGAGCCACGTTCTTCTAATCTAATCTTGTGGGTACAGACTTGCTGTTGGGCGGGACGTTTGATTAGATTGTTTTCATGGAGATGTGACCCCACCCACTCAAGGTGGGCCTTAGTTTACTGAAGTCCTTAAAAGAGCTCAAAAAGAGAGAGCTCAGAGCCAACACAGAGAGCAGAGAGATGAAATCAAGTGGCAGATATTTTGGAGATTCAAAAGGAATATGCCCCAAGGGACCCACAGTAGATGAGAGAGCTGGTTGAAACCAGAAGCCGGGAGAGAATGGCAATAGACGCCATGTGCCTTTCCATGTGACATGATGGCCCTTTCTTGTATGAAGGTATTCTCTTGCTGATGCCTTAATTTACACATTTTCACAGCCTTAGAACTTTAAATGTGTAAATCCCCTTTTAACAGCCAAGATACGGGTGGGGGTAGGTGAGAGGGTAGTTCAGTGGTACAATTCTCATCTGCCATGCAGGAGACCCAGGTTCAATTCCCAGCCCATCCACTTCCCAAACAAACAAACACAGAAACCACAAAAACAAACAAATGAAAAAAATCCAACTAATGGTGCAGCAATAATGGATACTCACATGGAAAAAGAATGAAATGTGACCTGGCCATACAGCGTACAAAAGAAAACAAAAAAGCCTATACATGTCTGGTATATTGGATTCCAACAGCTTTAGCAAATTGAAACAGCTCATATTTGTTTCCCAGGCGATGGCATGACAAACACCACCTAATAGGTTAGCTTAAGCACAAGCATTTATTTTCTTATAGTTTGAAGGCTAGAAGTCCAAAATCAAATGTCAACAGGGTCATGCTTTCTCCAAAGTCTGTTGCATTCTGGTGATGACACCTCTGTCAAATGGTTACCTCCTTCTCCTTGTGTCACTCTTCTGATTTCCACTGGTTTCTGGCTTCTTCCTGTGGTTTTTTCTGACTAACTGGTTCCAAATTTCCTCTCTCTGTAAGGCCTGCAAGTCATATCGATTAAGACCCACTCAGCCACATCTCAAATGGTCCTAGTTACAAATGGGTTTATATCCACAGGAACATGGATTTAGATTTTGGCATCTCTTTTGTGGAGTAAAGAAATCAGTCCCCAACAAATAACCAAGAAGGAATCTCTTTTCTAATTTAATCAAATCCAGTCTTCCTCTATGGCAATTCATCTTACACACTGCTACCAAACTCAACTTCATAGAAGATGGTTTGTCTTAGGTTGTTCCCTCATTTCCTTAGTCAAGAACCTCTAAATAGCTCATTAATTTACTATCTAACAGCTCATTAATTTACTACCAAATGAAGTCAAAGATCTACCACTTAGATTTAAAGACTCTCCTGATTTGGCAGTCCTCACATACCTTACCTTATTTAGCCAAATTCTTCTCATCAAAGACTCTTACACACCTACAACACATTTACCCACACCTGCCTTTCCTCTTAAGAGTCCCTGGTACAAATTGCCTATTCCACATCTCCATCTACCCAAATCTCAATCTTCAGAGCCCAGCAAAAAAAAAATCCATTTCCTTATGAAGTCTTTATGAAATTACAGTTCCCCATGACTTTCTTACAGCTCCTGGTTTTATTCTTTTGATCAGTGGAGTGTAATGAGTACCTGTTTTCTTTCAAACCCTGTGTCATGTGCTACAAGATGCCTTTTGTAGTGCTTTCTGGGTGTCTGGCCATTTTCATTCTCTCCTTTTTTGATTAAAAATAAAAGAAAATCCATGAAGTTTCATTAATGAGAGGTGAGAGAAAGAAATGTACAATTTGCAGGGCTTGACTTTAATAGAAAGAGTTTTGCCCTCTACTTTTCTTAACATTCCTTCTTGTTACTTAAAAAGTGGACATGATGCTGCAACCCAATGTGATCATCTTGGAACATGAAGAGGAAACCATATGACATAGAAAACAAGTTGATCTCTGGATGATAGTGGAGCCATAATCTTATGGACATACCTACCAGGCCATTGAGTGAGGGAAAAATTAATTTTCCATAGTGCTTGAACTACTGTTATTTGGGGTCTCCTATGATAGTAGTCAAAGCAATTTATCAATTGACACAGATTCTGTCCTCGAGATATCATAGACCACAAAGGAAAACCAGGATTGATATAATTCTAAGAGTGTGAGGCAATACTAACAACAAGGATCATACATAATAACAGGAACCAAAGAGTATCTCTAGTTCAGAACAGGCACTCAACAAGTATTTATTCAAGGAGTAAATGAATGAGTTGAGTGGCAGTGAAAAACAGGAGGCAGGCTTATGGAGAGCTTTGCAGTCTAAATTAAAGTATGTTCAAATTCAACTATACAACTCATTAGCTGTGCAACCTCGTAAACTGCCTAATCGCTCTGTACTTTAGTTTCCCCACAGGTAAGATTGTAAAACTAATAGTAGTTACCTGATAGAGTTGTAAGAATTAAATGAATAAAGTTCAAGTGCTTAGAAGAGTTCTTGGAACACAGTAATGATTATATTCTTGCATGCATGGTAAAATTTTCACTGCTATTTGCATTCCATGTCATCAATATAACATTTCTTGTTTAAAGCAAATATGTTTTTGTAAATTAATATAGTTTAGTACAAAGGAGAGATTTTCAGAACTAAAGAGCTTTCTTATTTATTAGATCTCCTACCTTAGAGAGTGGCCCCCTAATTCTGCACAGTAGAAATCAGATGAGTGAATTATGTTCATTGAAATTGCTCTTAGCTACCTTAAATTGTGGCAGATTTTAGTTATTTGACACATGGATCTTAGAATTTGTTTTGATTATTTGAACTTTTCTTTATTTTCTCAGAATCTGACATGCTTGCATACCAAAAATAGGCTTCCAAAGGATAACATTCATCATTTTGAAAGTATAACCAGATACCCATTAGTAATACTTAATTTTACCTTTATTTTTACTTCCTTTGAGAGTGTTAAAGATGGCAGGAAAAAACTGAAAATTAGAAAGGGCTTATACAAAGATATGCATATGCTGAAAAATAAAAGATTCAATGTATAGCACATTTTAAAATACTGTGGCATTATACTAGATAGCCATTTGAAATCACATTTTCCATTTGCATCAAAATCATGGCAAACATCTTTAAAGTTGTCAAAGTTATATTTTATTTTTGAGTAAAGCACAATTCTCAGTCACATATGAGAATGTATAATTTGAAACACCATCAAAACTCCACAAAGGCTGCACAGGTTTTGTGTTAAATACTAGTTTTAATCACAAAAAAGTAGAAAGTAATTGAAGAAATACTCCTAATGCCTTTTATTCCGAGTGCTGTCAAGATTATAATGGTGAGAAAATTAAGGGGGAAAAAATCAGAATACTTTGTTGTTACTGTTTTCTGATTCCTTAGTCAAGGAATAAATTAATGACTTAGCAAAACTCAGAGTTTTGCCAAAGAGTAAATTATCTCCTTTTGCTATTGTGGAGATAAATCTACCCAAAACTTTACCTAGGAAAATTATATTCAACTAGTTATTCATGTGGTTGAAAAGACTATATGTGACAGAAAATTCTAGTTGCCTTGTCATTTCCCAGCATCCCTTGCAGATAGGGGTGGCCTATGGGATATAAATAGGGTTTTGGGATAGCACCTATCACGCTTGCTTTCTCTCCTCCTTAATTTTTATTTATTTTAATTATTTATTTTTGGAGTGAGTAAGATGGCTAGAGCTACATCAGTCATTTTGTGAACTTGAAAATGGAAACCGTACACCAAGGAAGTAAAGACAGCCATGGCCTGCTTTCTTGATAATGCAATAAGGATGCCAGTCCACTCATCAATTCTCTACTGAAGGGTTATTTCCTGTGAGAGGGAAGCATCTATTATATATAAATCATGCATTTAGGACTCTATTATTACAGCAACTGAATATAATTCTGAAATACAAAAAGACAAGCAGGTTCTTTAATCCTTAACCTACATTAAACTCATTAATATTTTTGAAGCTGAATCATAATTTTTTAGCATTTTATCATTTTTGTTTATACAAATTATATGTTTATAGAAAAAAAGTCATGCATAAAATACAGTTCTCATATATCATCCTATTGAGTTAATGTGGCAATTTGTTATAATTCATGAAAGAAAATTTTTATAATTATAAGAATGATCCATTGTTTACAATAGAGTCCACTGTGTTGTACAGTCCTGTTTTTTTGTTTGTTTAATTTTTATTCCAGTAACGGTTTCTTTGTTATGTAAGATAACATATTCATATTTTTTCAGGAATTAGGTTGCACACATCTTTGAGGTG
This sequence comes from Tamandua tetradactyla, assembly GCF_023851605.1. Taxonomy (NCBI): domain Eukaryota; kingdom Metazoa; phylum Chordata; class Mammalia; order Pilosa; family Myrmecophagidae; genus Tamandua; species Tamandua tetradactyla. Next base: position 19,922,815 of record NC_135345.1, read on the forward strand.
ACATTATCCTTTCTACCACAGTGATACTTTCAAGGCCATGGTTATTGAAAATGACTTCAAGAAAAACAAAAATTTCACTCAATGTGTTTTCAAGCAATGCTTATCTGTTGTCCAAGATAACCCTCCTTTTAGGAGAAACCCTCTTTCTACCAATACTTACTTTTTACAAGATTTTGGTACTCAGGAATGATTTATTTGCTAAATAAAAATTCCAAAGAATCACTTTGGAGAAATTTTGCATAAAAGAACTCTCTATCTGTATCCAAAGAATGGGGGTGTTTATGTATCACTGGCTAAGAATAAGGAATTTGGAACTGAATAAAAGAGAGTTTAAGCCTCTATGATGCCCTATAGTATGTTTTTGACTTCGGGCAAGTCGTCTGACTTTTTACATCTTGAGTCATTCCTTTGTAAATGGGAGCATAACCAATTAATGCAAACTGAAAGGAATACATGAGATAAGGCCTGCAAAAGACTTAGTAAGGTAGCTGGCAAAGAACAAATAATTTTTTAAAAGAAGATAGCACAATGATGTTGAAAAGGAGGATGCACTGATGTTTGTGACAGTGTCGGTAACTATAATGATGAGGAGGATGATGATGCCTTTATTAATGCACGCTTGGGAATTTCACTTTCTATCACCTCCAGCTGTGAAAACAAAGCAGCACCAGGCTTAGTAGTTGAAAGTAACCTCGATTGCATCTGATCTTCCTTACTCTTTGGGGATTAAAAAGCTGACATCATGCAGCCTTTCCTAGCTCTTTGCTAAGATCTTTTTCTTAAGGTAGAATCCAAAGAACTAGTAGATGGAAGCAAGACTGAAGGACCTCAGGACACAGCCAGATAAACTAACGATCTAAATAGCAACAATCCAGTGTTTTGGTAAAGGCCAAAGGAAAAAGGAAAGCCTCACAGGCTCCAACTTCAGATATGGTTGGGAATTCCTTCTGTCAAAGTCTTGGGAGTAGCTTTGGGTTTAAAACGAATGACAGAGTGACAAAAAAGGCTTTTGACAAGTATTGTGAAGGCTATGAGTTGTGTTTTCTCCAATGTCTTTTGAGAAATTAAAATAAAGTTGAGAATTCCTTTTTAATTGCTAATTAGTAGATAAAATGATCTTCTTTGACCTTTCATATATGGTGAGACTGGACCATAAGGTGCCACAATTTTTACTAAGGGTGCAGATGTTTAAAAGTGTGTATCTTTTAAAAATGGCAATTCTTTGATTTTCATTTTACAGACACCGTGTTTATTTTAAATATAAAATAGCATTAAATATGTGTATTTGTTTATATTTTTTTCCAAAGTGAAAGGCAAATTGAGAAACACTATCTGGAGTAAAATGAGATCATCGAAAGATTTCAAAAGAAATATGATATAATTGAACTTTTGTTTTATCAAAGTATTTTAACATTAAGTTTAAGGGAATTGTACATACTGGAATTATAGAGTAAGAACCATGATTTAAATTCTGTTTAATTTCCCTTGCCTAGCACATATAGTTATAAAGGACACATAGATTACCAATATATGTGAGCTGATTGATCTGAGGTCTGAAATTGAAATACTGTTGTGTATTTATATATTCACCTTCCAAAGAATTTGTCATCTATTATCACATTTTACAACCCCCTCCTTAAAAATGTTGCTGATGCAAATATTGTAAGAGACCCCAAAATGTCAAACATTTTGTGTTTCTGGTTTACCTGACTCCTCAAAAAAATATATGTATGTTTGTGTGTTCAAATGTATGTATGTGTATAAGCACACATATGTACAAACACACACACATGTAAATAGAAGATAATTTCCATTATCTTCAAAACAATGTTGTGGGATAGGTACTAGTGATATCCCATTTAATAAATGGGGAGACTGAGCACAGAAAGGTTAAGCAACTTGTCCCAGGTCACACAGCTAGGAGATCTCACAGCTGGGATTAAACCCAGCTACTCCATCTCCATGATCCTTATTTTTACTTCTTGCTCTCTGTAGACAGAGTGGAATAACAACCCATGGGTCCCAAACTCATTCACTAAAAAACTAAGTAGACACATAAACAAGTGAAGCAGACTCGTGAAGGAAAATGTTAGGCAAACACGAGGGAAATGCAGCCTATTTTAAATTGGAGAGCCCATGACTCTCCAAAAGCCAATGCCATATATGCAGCTCCAGCAAATTGCTACCTTATCATATTCTGGTTTATCTTGGCTAGATATCCCACTTTTTCAAGAAAAGCCAGAAATCTTTACTTTTAAGTGGAAGTTGTCAATTTTTTAAATTTGGCTCGAAAAAATTTCAAACATTCTGGTGGCCAAAAAAAAATACCCCCTCTTTGGGACAAATCCAGCTCACAGACCAATGGTGTTTAAACTCCACAGTTCACCATGCAAAAGTGAAATAGTATGGTCAAGGAAAAAAAGGATGCAAGCCAAAATCCTGGCTCCAGAGTTTATGACCTCTGTCCTGGGCATTGTTTGACCTCGCTGAATCTCAGCTTTCCTCATCTCAAATTAGGAATCCTATTTACCTCACTTGACTCCTGTTGCAATCAAATAAAATAATGCATGTAAAGGGATTAACAAAATGTCTCATATTTTATAAATGCTTTCATACATGCTTACAATTATATGATTTATGTTGCTACCCCTTATTGCACTTTTTTTTTCACCACCCAACATTTCCTTGATTAGCTTGGATCAAAGATAGACTTAGGTCTAAGTGACATCCTAGCTCATGCCATTTTTAGGGTCAAGATAAAATACAAGTTGATTTTAACAGTATTTTCCATGACTGACTCATGCCAGAATTTTTTTGGTAGGGGGCCTGCAATCTGTTACTTTATATTTAAGATGCTAATTTTCATTAAAATTCAAATTCACTTTAGAGACAACATTTTAAAGAAAATTTGTAGTCATTTTGGTTAACAGTTCTGTTTGGCTAAGCTTGGAATCTTTCCTTGAAGAATGCTCAAATAAGACAAAGGAGGAAGGGCCTTTGAAACATGAGAGAGAGAGGTGCAATGGGACCTAAGCAAACAAACATCCTCCTCCTTTCCCTTTAGTAAAGGGTCACTCTGTTACCAGTTGTAGTCAGAGTCTAACTAGACATAGAAACCACTTGGGCATATGGAGGTGGTAGGGAATTTCTTACCCATGTGTGCCAGAGCTGAGAAGCCAAACAGGGACTGGGTGGCCAGCGAGATGTTAGCAATAGCAGGAAACCCTTACCTTTCCAAGCCAAGACAGAGGGAGTTGGCCCTGGGATTGGGGTCACCTGCAGGGAATAAGAATGAGTTGGGCCTGCCCAGCTGGTCCTAGGCCATAGAGGTAATGCAGCTAAGCCTGGCAGGACAACTAAGTGAGACAGAGAAGTTCTAGCTTCTCCCCCTCTTCAACCCCACCCACTCTTATCTGCCATCAGGGTCTCCTATTGGTCAAACCCAGCCAGAAAGCAACTGAGAGGAGAGCCTCAGAAGTGCTGTCTGAGGGATCCGCAGCCCCTCACCCTGTGCTTCAGAAAAGAACAAATGAAGAACAAAGAACTTATCTCAAGTGAAAACTGCTGGTAAATTACACAGTGTTCAGGCTTACACAGTCCATGCATGTTACCTTAGATTCTTTCCTATCATTTTTTTCTTATTATAAATTTTTAGTGTGAGCTCCCTAATTACTGTATTTAAGGAAGAATTATAATGGCACACGGTAATGGGTGAGGGCCTGGAAAGTGGCTCAGAGAAGCTTGGCTCTACTCAAAGCTGTGCCACAAGCTGGAGAGATGGTGTTTGAACGAATTTCTTAAATTTCCTGGACTTCGGTTCCATTATTTATTGACATGAAATAATGATTCCTGCCCCACTGGACTGAGTGAGGAATAAATAAGAAAATACTTGCAAAGCAGCCGATGCAGAGGCAGGCTAAGGATAGGGACACAAGAAATATTTTGTCTTTTCCCCTTTCCTTTAAGAAGTCACTTTATACAATCCATTTTATCGTAAAGGTTACTTTTTAATAGCTGTTTTCTCTGTTTCCAACAGTGAAATGATTCTGTTCTAGTAGAGACAAAAATCCAAAAATAGTGCCATGCTCTCGCTGCCCTTTCCCATGATCATCTCAGCTGAAGCCTGGACCATGTCTTCAAAACCTCTCATTTTGTTCTTTCTATCACTCATACGCCCAACCACATTAAGTGTCTTTCCTGCTGCCATTGAAATTATCTTATCACTTAGCTGTCTTGCTTCCCCTTGGTGAAACAATTTTCACAGAAAGCGCTGAGTCTTTTCCCTGGCATTCCCTAATAGCAGCATCAGTTAAAAAAAAAAAATGTGGAAGGTTATTGGGGAAGGAATGAAGGCACAAGAACAAAATGTCAGTGCTAGTGTTTTTTCCCTTCTGAAAAAAAAATTCACATTTATAAAAAGAGAGAGATCTGTTATAAACCAAACAGCAAGCAAAAATGTGTTCCCTTCACATCATAGACTCTTTGACTAAGAAAATCCTCATACAGCAACTATTTCTCCTATAAAATTATGGAATGTGGAACTCCAGTCCCTTCTTATCTTTGTCAGTCAGTTTGTTTCTTAGGAACAAACAATATAGGACATTTTCTTGGAGAATAAGTCATGGGACTGACTTTTGTCTTTTTCCCAGCCTGTCTTCATTTCTCATAAGAGATATCCAACTGAGAGTGGAAAACAGGCATTTGCAAAATGTTCCTCCCATTCAAATAAATCTGTTTATAGAAATGGAGTCTCCTCCATCCTTTATGTTTTTCTTTTGTTCCTGTTTTGCTCTGCAGATTTGTATTTGTTTCTTTGTTTTTGTCTTGTTTAGGGTTCTTGCATAGGTCTCATGTGTTTAAACTTTTGTTTTTAGTCATCCTTGAGTTTAAATGGTTGACGTGACTGCTTGTAGGGTCCGTTTCCAGTGATTTAATTGAGCATGGAGAGTTTAATAAAGACCTGAAAGGAGAAGCTTTCAGTGGCTTTAAATTGCATGGCCTGTGCTACCTTTTCAACCCATCACTCATCCCTATGCACCACACTCCAGATACACAGAACTCATTATTTTTTTTTTCCTGTACAATTCAAGCTTTCATCAAATTGAGACTTTTGTTCATGCTGCTCCCCCTGCCAGGAATCTATTTCCTCCAGAGCAATACTTGCTGTTTCTCCTTGTCATAGAGCTCTTCCATTCAGTTATCACCTCCTTGGAGAGGCCTTTGCTAAGCACGCAATCTAACAAACCCCTTCACACCACCTCCCGCACTGCAAACCATCATCCAACTCTCTTGCATTATCTTCATAGCGATTTTCCAGGATCGTCTTATCCACCTATTTCTTTGCTCATAATCAGTCTCCACTAACTAGAATACAGGTCCCCTGGGAGCAAAGATAACATCTGTCTTGCATCCCCAAGTTTTGCCTGACACATAATAGGTGCTCCTTAAATAATTATGTAATGAGTGAAAGGTTGAGTAAGTAATCACTCAAAGGAGCCACCTATAGTCAGTGAATGGGAGCTCATGGAGTCTGGTCAGTGGGCCTTGTTCATTGTTTTCTCCCCAGTGTCCATCAGAACTTGGCTAAACCAATAGCAACTGTGCATCTACTCTGCACTAGTAACCATGTGGAGTGTGACAATTCACAATTCAGCAATGGAGATAGAAACCCTATCCTAGCAGAGCAGGTAATGCTTCGGAGAGCCAGCTAACTAAACAAGCAATTATATGACCCTCTAGTAAGTGCTCCACTGTGGAAAGCACAGAGTCTTTTAAGATGTTACAGCAGAGGAAGCTAATAATCTGGGGCAGCTAGGCATTTCGGGAAAGGACCAACTAAAGGGAGGGAGGGAGAGAAGAAAAAGGAGAAGAACTAAAGAATGAAGACAAGTCTCCTGCATGTACTGCCTCCCTGGATCTATTATTAGAAGATATCATTTCATTCTCAAAATCGCCCTGTAAAATAATCATCATTCCCCAAATTATTATTATTATTGAGGAACCTGAAGTCTGCGGCTCCATGGAGCTTACTCTCTGAGCAAGGACTGGCCCTGGATTTCCCAGACCATAGTCCTTTCCCAATATCTCAGTGCCTCCTTGCCACCATACCTCAATAAACTGCCTATCGTAGAGGTAAGGATTCCCAGACCCACGGCATTACCAGAGACTTCGAGGGGCATTCTAGTCACAGAAAGGGTCTCAAGATAAGTGATTTTCTAAAACTGATATAGCCAGGTAGAGGGCTCAATTCTTCTTTGTACTGGTAGCAATAAAACAGCACCAGCAGAGGGTGGGCAACAGTGGCTCAGTGACAAAGTTCTCACCTGCCATGCTGGAGACCCGAGTTTGATTCCGGGAGCCTGTCCATGCAAAAAAGACAACAGCGCCAGCAGAGAAGAGAAAGTATAATGGACAGGGCAGGTGCTGCACCTAAGCAGACTAGCAAATGTCATCGAGGCCTCATTACAGGGAAGGAGAGGAGACCTCACAGCTACCAATACAACCTAACTCACTTCTGCTTGAATTTCACCACTCCTTAAGGCAATTGAGGCCTCTTAAAATGATGGCAACTCCTTTAAGCTGTAAACCATAGTAACCAATGGTTCTTGGAAACTTGGGTGAGTCAGGTGCCACTCATTGTTCTTCACGTACCACTACTTAGTTTATCCTTTCAAGAACTCTGGAGGTTGCACATATTATCATCCCCATTTTACGGGGAAGGAGCCTGAGGCTTCAGAATATTAATTCCGAAAAATTTTACAGCAGATAGGTTGCAAAGTTGGAACTGAAACCTAAGTCTTTCTGTACACAGAGCCCACACCCTGGGGGCTTACACTCAGCTGCTCCTCTAATTTTACAGCCTTGGTGGATTTTAGAGTAGCTTCAGAAGTAGCCTGGGAGCAATGAAGTCCTGAGAATCCAGGTAAGGAGCAGAGCATGGGATGCCACCATGTGAAAGAAAAGGCAAAGAGCCCAGATTTTTCTGCACATTCTCCATGCTTGACGTTTTTGTTAGATGGATTTCCTAATCCCATCTAACACAAAATTCACAAAGTCTTACCTGGGTTGTAGATCTACTTACAGTTTTGAGTCTGTGTTACTCATGATGACCTTTCATTGGAAGACATTCTCCAAATGGTGGCCACTGAAGATAGGTTGATCTTCACTATTATCTTCAATAACAACTGACATTTATTTAGGACTTTGCAAGTAACAAGCAGTCTTCCCAGTGTCTCCTTTTCCTGGGATTGGGCAGTGAAGACCACAAAGTTCATTTTGCAGCTGAGGGAGCAGGAGATAAGAGAAGCTAAGTGACAAATCCAGGGCATCAGCTTTGAAGTCAGACTGGCATAGATTCAAATGACTGCTCAGGTGTTCCTGAGCTGAGTAGCTTTAGGGAGGCATCTCAGTTTCTCTGAACCTCAGTTTTCTCAATGAAAAACAGAATACTACACAAGTTTATTGTGAGGCTAAATACTTGAGAGAAGATTATACAGAAGATGCTGACGTTTTTTATTTAAATTCTCTCTCTCAGGCACACACACACACACACACACACACACACACGCACACATAGGAGCAGATCTAGGTTTTAAACCTAGATCTTTAAACTTCAAAACCTATACTTTTACCACCACCCTGTTCTCTCTTTAAATCAGGAAGAAGCTTCCCAATATTATTGTTATACAAAGCAAATGGTTCAAAAAACTGTAATGATGTGCCCAACTTTGTTACTTTTCTCTCTGAATCTTGAATAGTTTCTCCATGGGGTTCAGGTTGAGAGGACAACCCAAACCTACAAATTCTAGCTTTTGAAAAGCATACCTGGCTTCTAAGATGTTAGTGCTAATAGAGACCTCAAAGACAAGTTCAAATACTTCATTGTACAGAAGAAAAAAATGAAATCCAGAAAATTGAAATGACTTTACTAGATCTCACCTATTTGAAATCAATGATTAAATAGTATAAATATATACATTATTTTTACATTTATTAAGTTTACCATTTTGTTCTTTTTCTTCTGAAATTATTTATGAAATTTAACTGTGATAAATATGACATGGTTTCATTATACCTACATATATAATGCATCTGAAGGAAAATTTTATATTCAGGCCCCATTAGTACCTAGCGTAAATTGGAAACAGACTCTAAATGCCCAGCTATTAAATTTTTCTAAAATCATGATAGGTCCACTGGAAGCCAGCAGCTGCTTTGACATTCTTCCTAGGGCAAAGGGAAAAAAAAAAAAAAACAAAAAAACTGAAAACCAACTACTCAGAAAAAGGTATTGACTCCTGGTTTGGTGTTCCTCCATCCCCAGATTTATTGACCTGCAAGAGAAGTCAATGGCTGTTTTGCCCCAGTCAGTATTAATTTCTAGAGTCAATAAATCCTGGTAATGAATGGGGCATATGAGTCAGTGTGTGCTTATTAGATGTGTTCACAAAATGTGTCATGTATAAAATAAGAAAACCATAATCAATCAGCTTTATCAATGTTTAAATATCACATCTGACATCTCTTTGCAACATTTTCACTTTTCTTTTGCAGTTAACTACAGATGAAAGAAAAATTACCTTGGAAAAAATTATTTTGGAAAGTTAAAGCTGTTCCTTGTGTAACAGTTGCCCCTGTCTTCCAATGGTCCATCCTTTAACCTTCTTTTGCTGCTCCCAAAGCAGGGTCAGCTACCCTACCGAAGGAGGTTGAACACTGGTTCTGCAAATGGATTTCGTTGTCAGTCTTAGAAACTTGTGGCTTATCTCCATATCAATCAGTTTGGGGATGGCAAATAGCAACCAAGAATAACTAACGAGCACATTTAGTAAATATTCCCATGTGAAAGAGCACATACAATCTTTTGTAAGCACATATCTAAGGAATATACATATAAAACCTAAAGGGGAAAAATGCAAAAATGCTACCATTGATAGAGAACCTACAAGTACCACGGACCAGGGGCACTGTGCTAGGCATTTTATATATATTATTTATAATCTTTAAAAACAATTCAAGGTATTTCCGTTAGACCGATTAGGAAGTTATAGCTAAATAGGCTTCAGTCACTTACTCAGGACTGCTGTTCCATGAAATTCCAAAGCCCTGACTCTTTCAACAATATCCTGCTCCTTCTTTGATAGCTGGAGCTCCAGAGGAGAGGGTACAAAATCTCTGAAAAGATGGAATTGTGCTATGCACTAAATCACATTCATAAACATTAATAGCAATATCACCAAGATACTTTTATAGCTTCTATTAAATCACTAAAACATCATGTTACTTGATTATCTATTAAACATTTTTTAAATTTTAATTAATTCTATTGGAATGGCCGTTTGAATTATGTACACCCCCCCAAAATAAAACATGTTCGTCATCTTAATCACCCTGTCTGTGGGTAAGGACCCACAGGAAATTAAGGCAGTTGGTTACCCAACTTCATTCCAAAGTGAAAAACTATTCTACAAACCAGCAAAGTTAATATTGCCTCCAAATCATTAAATAAATACCTGCTGATATCTGAAGGATGAAGTAGGGAAGGAGGTAAAACAAACCAATTGTGCTGTCACATTAAACTGCAGAAAAGAATGCACTTCAAATTCTGTGTATATTTTTGGTCCAATCATGATCACTTAAAATAAATATGAACAAGTTTTGTGTTAAATTTTCAAAATTGTGTTTCAAATAAGCACTGTGAAGGATGCTATTTCCTGAGGCCTGCCTCACCCACAATATAAAACAGGTTTTGTGCACATACTTCCAAAGTTGCTGACAAAACTAATGAGCTCAACTACATGAAATAAGCCAAAAGAAGCTGCATTCAAAGTACAGCCATATCACTAAAACCATCTCAACCAGTTGGTAAATGAAACAGTAAATGAGCTTAGCCATCCTAAATCCTGTACATCCTATTAAATATTCTTCATCTCCTCACTAATTTTATTTCATGTGGTTCAAATGTAGAAATGGTTGGTTGCTGAGAAAAATCTCTTTCTAAGGGTGTTCTGTCTTGCGTTCTCATTTATGGATTTGATAATTGCAAAAACGTGTATGACAGAGGGAGAAAAAAGAGACTAGCACTGTGAAAGAAAGAAATGTAGCCATCAGATCAGCAAATTGCTTTCTCAAAGAAGGAGAATAAAATATCAAGTTTCGGGGTGATAATATGTATGTGTTCATTTACTTCTTTCTCAAAAGATAAACAAGCACTTCATACCTCCAGAGCTTATCTCAACGCACTAACAAGAGCAAGTTCTCTGGTGCTAAATTTCAAACTTTGAACTGTCCTGAGAAAGGTACAGGTAGCTGCAGCTGGCAGCCCATCCAGGTGAGCCACCTCAGGCTGGATGGTCTCCTATAGGGGCTGTTTACTATATCAGCAAGAGCTTCTGGGTGGCCTTCTGAGTATCTCCAAGTGGATCACATTGCAGTAATTCAGTCCTTTACTGTTTATGCTTTAGACCAACTCCCAATTCCAATAATACAGTGAGAAAAACTGCTACAGTGTGTAAGCATGAGTGCTTGAATTCTGAACCTGTGGCAGCCAGTTCTTGATCCCTATTACTTTAACATAGATTTTCATTCCTATTCAATTAGCTTTTCAGTGTATATTTATCTATATATCTAACAAGGGAGGGACATGAGCTAAAGCTACACACATGGAGGGTTTTTCATTGATCTGGTATTTACATGTATAGAAATGCACACTGATTAGTATCAGAATGCCGTAAAGCACAAACATATGCACATAATTACTATATGCTCTTTCTCTGATTGCAGCAAGGAATATTGTTCCTTTTGGGCCTCTGCTTTATCAGGAGAACCAGCTGCTGTGTCCTTTCCTGCAGCCAGCTTAGAAGCTGTAAGATTTAATGTCTAGCCTTGGAATCTATTATCTATCCTGCTTCCCACTTTATATTGCAATTGCTCATGAGCTTCCTGCTTTAATGCTACTATTCTTTATTTCATTGAAAGCTGGAATTCGACCCTCCCCCACTTACAAATGTGTTATATTTCTAAATGTGTTCTAAATGTGTTATATTTCTAAAAGCTAGAGATGAGTTTAAGAAGGAACTCTCCCATTTCTGTGGTTAGTTTATTCTCTTCTGGAAAAGAACCACAACAGTCAGCAAAAATCAGTGTGATCTCATCTGAATTCTCCTCTTTTCTATTTGATTAGTTCAAGTATGCTGAGTTTTTGGCATTTTTGTACAAAAAAACATAGGAGAGACTTCTTCCTAACAGCCCACGGTGAAATGGTTTCTTCTTTCTGTCCTACACGCTATTTAGCAAATCTGAATTTTTTGCTTTTTCAGGCTATCGCTTTATCTAGCAAGTGTACCTAGAAAACATATTAAATGAAGCAGGGCCTTAAAATGTGTTATGAATAATATAGCAGCCCATATGTGAACTGAGTGCAAATGGGGACTTCTCCTCTTCCCAGATTTATTTTTGTTGTTGTTATTGTTAAATGTACTAGACCAAAAAGATGGTGCTAATCATAAAGATATAGAATATTTTTGGTTAATTTAGCAGTTCCAAAGGAGATTATGCTTTTGCATTGGCCTTTATTATTATTATGTTTTGCCTGAGGATTTGGAGTAAATTAACCAAATTGGAACTGTTGAGCAGTTTTTGAAGTTTTATAAAATCAATAAGTCAGCCATTAACTCAGTCAACCAAGATGCAGTAAACTCAGTCATGTAAAAAAGCAGTAACACTCTCCTTTGTAAGTACTTAGTTTTCTGGGCACATGCATAAATAGTTAGACAAATATAGATTGGACCATTCTTATCTAAAGTGGCCTTCCGTGTTACCCCACTTATCCTGTATGACCCAACCTTTTTTCCTTTCGTTTTATCCATTTCAACAGTATATTTTCATCATTCCTTCAATAGGAATAAATAATAGAAAGTGGTAATGTTACAGAGTAGAAACAATGTTAAAGAAAACCCGGAATTCCAATGCAAGTTCATCCCAGTGTTCATTCAATGACTTTGGACTAGACTTATAAATACTAAAGTTTTAGTTCTCTCAACAGTGAAAAAGAGGATACTAATCTCCTCAAGTAGCACTGGGGTAATAACAAGCAGCTTTCTCTATAATGCATCAGGGCTATGCTGTCAGTAAACCAGAATTATAATCAATAGTAAAGCAGTTATTCTTAATATCAACTCCTCCTCCTTCAGCCGCATTCTGTTCCTCAGCCATCTCAACTCAATCCAAACCCATCCCCAGTATGAAGTAGAAAACATAAACACACATTTTTAAGAGGGAAATCACTATTATTCTCACTATTTCCATACATTACAGATCATTCTCCTTATCTGAATATCACAGAAGATGAGTTCCAGCTTTAACCAAATTTTTACTTACATCAGCAATGTAATTTCAGAAGTAGATATCTGAGAGTACGGTCCACGATTCAGTATCAACAGTACAAAATTGCACACAAGATCTGATCTGCCAGAAAATAACCGAACAATTAATAAAGGAGATTTTTATAAACTACTGAGATAAATTCATCAATACATTTTGAAAGAATTCCAAATGGTCCTACGTGTTTCTTTCTTACTTACATTCCTCTGAGTTTCTTCTTAACAGTATTTTCAGAAGTTCAGTAGTGTCACACTTTTACTCAAAAGATGATACTCTATGAAGTTAGCTGCTATCTTCCTCCTCATCCCACTGGAGGGTACTGTGAACTCTTTCCTTAACAGTAATTTAAAAAACATATTTAATGTTGCATTTCTTTGGAAAGGAACACGAGTATAGTGTGGGTGAGAGATTAAGAAAATTAAGCTTTTCAAATGATTCCTAAGGAACCCTTGGGAAGCCTCTATTGCTTAATCTTACATAGCCATTGTTGAAATGTATTTATGAGAGAAGCAATTGTAAGTCTGGGGCTTGACATTACAGAGTCTTACCATGAGACTTTCACAAAACAGACCCAGCAGCAATTCACTGCAGATGGGGAAAGAAGAGATATTTATAACTCATTCATCCATCAAACTTTTATTGAGTGACAAAGGTAGTAGAGACTGCAGTAGTTATATATTTCTGTCTATCCAGCAATCTTTCGCTTCTCCACTTTTTTTCTATTAAAATAACCCCCTCTTTCTTTGGGGGCAGGTAGGGCTTACCAAACCCTACACCCCAACCTGGGGTGAGTATATGACCCTGGCCTACCCAATGAGAACATTAAATTTATTTAACCTAGTCATTGATACAGCTATTAATCAGTAGGGTCAATTAGAGAGTCCTGAGTTTTTTGCTGGAATTGGTTTGCAAGAGCAATTTAAATAAAAAATTGCTGAACATCTTGAATACTAGTTGAGAATAGTACCTGAGAATTCTACCAGAAGAGAAGAAAAAACAGCCAAAGATGTGGAAACCATTAAATATCACTTTTTTTTACCCTCCTGAACACAACTAGACCCAATGCTAACTTCCCAATTTGTGAACTCATACATTCTTTTTTTCTCTCTCTTTTTATAAGTTTGAGCTTGTGTTAGCCATTACATGAACAAGCAGAATTTATGCAATGGAATTGTAAAGCAATTTTGTTTTGTTTTCCACTCTATACCTTTAAATTGCTTCAATGGGGAAAGTTCTTCCTTTATTCCTGGAAGATAATTCAGGTTATATTATAACTTCTGTGGTCATTCTTAGGCCATAAAATGTTTACCTTAAGTGAACAAATGCATTCTTGGCTCAATGATGCAAAATGTCCAAATATTATATTTGGAATATAATATTCCAAACCCCAAACTTGATTTAAAGTTATATGTCCTCCCCTCCTACAGCTAGAGACATCTGCCAGCTAGAAGACAGGGAAAGGAGCTGTGGTTTCTTGCAATAGTGAGATGCTTTTGCATTTTCTCAATATGGCATTTATTTAATGCTCTTTCTCTTGTGGGAATTTTCATGGGTTATTTATAGTATCTTCCTCCCCCTACATCATTTGGCCTTTTACTTTCAGTTCCCGCAATCATGGTGGTATACATTCCTAGAGCTCTGTTATGGGTTAAATTGTATCCCATATGTGACTCCTGAGGCACAGATTGAAGTGCTTCCATTGCAAGTCAAGGGATACCAAGGATCGCCAAAACAGGCCTGATGCTAGGAAAAGAAAGAAAGGCTCCTCTCCTAAAGCCTTCAGCAAATCACGGTCCTGCTGACATTTTAATTTCATTCTTGTAGCCTCCAGAATGGTGAGAGAATAAATTTCTATTGTTTCAAGCTACCCAGTTTGAGGTGATTTGTCACAGCAGCCTAGGACACTAATACAAGCTCATTACCAACTCTTTAAGTTGTCCCTAGGAATCAAGCAATCCCTGCACTTATCTCTGCTCCCATCAATTTGCCTATTCAAGTTGTATTAGATAGGACCTAATATGATCCCGCACTTGGTTCTCACATGTGCTTATACCTTGTCCTCAGTAAATCATGCTACATGCTTTACCTCAACTCTGGGGGTACAGACTGATCCCAAATCTACCCCCCATTTGGCCCATTCATCAGCAGTTCTGGAAGTCCTCTCTTGCCCTGCAGCATTCTCAGTCTGGAGTCTCACACTAGTCCCACTGTGGTTTCACTTGCACAGTACATGTCGAGCAAGCAAGTGAGAGCACTGGAATTATTTGACCATGATGATTAGTACAGGTATGAACAAGTGGGGTCATTCAGAGACTCTTAAGCTTGATATGAGGCATAGCAGTAAGTGACCAACCATCCTGGTTTGCCCGGAACTGTTCTAGCACTGAAAGTTCTATATACTGGAAGTCCAAGAGATGGGGGCAAACCAGGACAGCTTTCACACGAGTACAGGCACCCTCAATTCTTCCCTTGCAGGTGGATCAGGTCTTTCAGCATAACTCTCTCTGCAATAAATTCTTCTTCAAAAATCTTTTGGCCTTTTAATCCCAATGCGTAAAGGAATTTAAGAGTTAACTCTTTTACAATTAACTTCTTTTTCAATTTCAACCAGATGGTCAGCACATATTTCACTTTTACAGGTGTCACTTTTGAAGCTTCAATGGAAACTTTTTTGTAATATCCTTTTACCCTATCTTTGATTTGGATTTCTTTCACAACCAATCAACATGGTCACAATTAACATAGCCAAATACTGTGTGTTTTCTGTCATTTTCTCAAATGTGGTAACTCAACAGCAACATCAGTGTCACCTAACAACACCTGGGAAACTGTAGGAATGCAAAATCTCAAGCCCCATCAAAGACCTCAAATCGAAAACTCTAGAATTGGAGCCCAGCAATCTGTGCTTTAATAAATCCTCCAGGTGAAGCATAAGCTAAAGTTTGAGAACCACTGGACAACAATTGTTGGTTCTCAAACCTGGCTGAATTTAGAATCACCTGGTCAGCTTTTAAAACTAAATTGATAATTCCATTGAATTGGTATCTGGTGAAGTCAAGACACTTTTAGAGTTTTAAAAGCTTCTCAGGTTAACCTAATGAGTAGCCACAATTGCAAAACACTTTCTTACCATACTGCTTGTTGAATCTCTTTATCAAAGGATAGAATTATTAGCTATTTCAGAGTGTTAGGACCCAAGGACTGTACAATTATTGGATTTTTCACTACAAGTCAGCCCTTACATAGTATTTAAACTGTGTAAGCATAGTATTCCAGTCCATTCGATCAATTTCCTCATCACTAAATTTCACTGGGTTTTGCATTCTTTATATTCATTTTTTTAATTATATGAACTTTCAAATAGAAAAATTTGTAATTACAGTTTGCTTTTATTTCAGTGTGGTTTTTGTCTGTCCTGGCCATGGGGCCCAAAGATATCTGTCAATGAGCAGCAAAACTTGGAAAGTCATTCACTGATATTTGCTTGATGCTATGGCAATATCATCTTTGAGGAATTAAAAGCAGATAGTATTTATTTCACTAGACTGCAAGTCTTGTAACAACCTAGAATGTATATGTTACAAATGATATCTGGAAAAATGATCATTTGCAAAAAAACATTTATCGCAAAGGGCTACATCAACCCAAAGACCTTTAGGGCTCTTCTAAACCATTAAGACAATTTTTTTTCTAACCAGAGATAAGCAGAATAAACAAATTCTTGCTGAACTGTAATCAGTCCAGCTGCCTTTCAAAGTCCTCTAAAGAAGGTTCATTTAACTTAAAGATATCTCTGATATGCTCTGATATGTTTTCTTCTTTTTTTTTTTTTAACTGCTTTGCTTACTCTGTCCCTGGTCAGAGGAACGTTCCATTTGCATTGCTAAAGGAGCTTTTTACTTAGTCTATGGCTCCTCTGGTTAACATTGGGTAAAAAAAAAAAAGCACTTAAAGGATTCTTGGGACCTGGGGCTGTGATAATTTGGCCTTGTGCAAAGAGACAAGCCCAATTTTAACTAGAGGCCATTCAAATTAAAACAAAAGTCAGAATAAATATACCTAAATTTTTCAAACAAATGGGAAAGTTAACTATTTTTTCTGTCTCAGCTTTGAGCGTGCCTGAGACACGTGGCTTGCCCTAAAATAAAAGCTTAAATGTATCTGATAAGAACCTCTGACTTTGCTTTGAATTCAAAGAGATGTGGGTATGAGAGGGGAGAGACTGGTATCCACCTGGGGGGGGGCTGACATCTATTATTCCCTTTATGGCTTGCTAACTTTTTGGTCCTTTGATTTGGCTGTTTTAAATTTGTGAAGGGGTAAAAAGAAGGATCATAATAATCCTTCTATATGATAGGAGTATGCTTCAAATTTAAAAACTGATTTGCAATGAGTTCACTAGCTAAAAGGAAAATGGGTATTTTTCAGGTTTAAAATCATTCCTCTGAGGTAGAGTTTAAAGCCCCACTATTAATTCTTGAAGCACCCCTCTTACTTTAGTATACAGACCTACATTATGATTCTCAAAATAATCTCTTGAAATGTTCAGTGGATTATATTGGTCTTTTCTATGAAAGCTGATCATCTCAATTCTCCCCTACTATACCCACCCAGTCCCTACACTTATTGCAAGGCGGAAAAAAAAAAAAATCAATGGAAACTTTATGCAAACATAAATATGCTCCATTATATCAAAATCAAAAGACATTTTATAATGCACAGAAATATTCTATGCATCCCCAATATTCCCAATGGGTAACTCACTGAAATGACACCATAAAATGACCCAAAAGGTAAAAGCTATTTCCAAATGTTAATATAGAATTATGTGACATCACCTGTGGTATCTTGAAGGGCAAAGCAGTTATATTAGAGAACATGCAATAACTTTCAAGAGTAAATGAAGGCATGGAGTCTAATCATCTATCTTGGAAGTTAAAGGCCATAAATCTCACAAAGGATGAAAGAGAAAGAAGTATTCATTTTGTGAAGGGGCAAAAGGAAAAGGGTTGATTCTCTCCAGTATCCAGAAGCTCGGTGGAGTTGCCCTTTGCAGCCAGAGTGGGGCTAATTAAACTATTTACATGAAGTCCATGATGTGAGTTTGGTATTTAATCACATCGTTATGACAGATATATAGAAGATAAATCACTTTAACTACATGCTACTGTATCTTAAAAATACAGGGCAAATACTGGTGACAGCATTTACAATAGCACCTATTCATTTAATTTTTCATTTAGCAGAAAAGAAAGCAGAAGGCAAATTTGTGCACCAGCCAATCTCGCCTTCAAATTCTGGCAAGGGTTGAGCTTGGGCACACACCAATCTTGCATGAAATAGTATTCTGCTTCTCATTTACAGGGAACATTGAAAAGTTATAAAATATAATATGTGGTTTGGGGTCTCTTCTTGTTAACTGATGGTAAATGCTAGCCTTTGGATTATGTGGGAAATACCAGTACATGTTTACAATCTTCAAAGAGTTGCCCCAAAACTGCTGCAGAAACAGAATCTCTGTTAAGATTTTTTATCTTCCAAGTTCCATGATGTTTTAAAAAGGCCTCTTTATATATGCTGAGTTTTATTAAAAAGCACTTATCTTTGCATAAAAGCAAAAGGAAAACACCAGGGAAAAAGGCTAAGTACATATATGCTATCCTATTTGCATTTATAAAATAATTATAAGCATTGGGAACAATGTAGAATTTAATTTTTAGTTAGAGGCAAAGGAGTTTAAATTTAGATATATGACATATATGTGCTTTTATGGCACCAAGGTCATTTCATCTTTCATTTCAAGCCAAAATTAGACAGTACCAGATCTAGTCTTTACAATCAAATTCATATATTTGGTGAGTTTGTGTATGTGTGTGTGCACCTGTCAGCACATTTATTTCCTTAAATTGGTTTTGTATGGAGAAAAGTGATAGGATAGGTGCGTGAATGGGTATGTGATTTGATCTGACTGCTGAATGAAGTCTTGAAAGATTGCTCTATGTTATTAAATAAGCAAGCAATTCATCATCAGCATTTTGCATGGCTGTGCTGATTATAACTTAAAGTTGTTCTTGGGAAGGCTCAAATTATAGAACTCTTTCTTACTGATTATTATACTTTCATGTTGAGAAGATACAGGATTCTGGTCTCATTACGTTAAATTGAATCCATTGGGATACTGTCTTTCCGAAACAGTATTTTTTTCCCAGAGACTATTGCACATTAACTATGAACCATTCCTTCCTTTTTTTTTGTATGCTGTATGGCCAGGGTCACATTTCATTCTTTTTCCATGTGCATATTCTGTTATTACAGCACCATTTGCTTAAGTTTTGCCTTTTTGCTTTTTGTTTGTTTGTTTTTTCTTTCTTTTGTTTGGTTGCTTTTGTTTTGGGGAAGTGCATGGGCTGGGAATTGAACCCAGGTCTCCCTCATGGCAGGCGAGAATTCTATCACTGAACTACCCATGCACCCCAATTCCTTCCTTCTTGAAGAGTCTCTAATAAATGCCAATATCAGAGAGGGCTGGAGTGAGACAAAACATTAAGCCATCAGTGCCTGGAAGTGATCACCAGTGGCAGGAGAGAGAATTGAAGGAGGACTGAGCATATGAAAGAGAAAGAGGATCATTTTGGGGGCTTTTTTTTTTTTTTCCTGCACGGGCAGGCATCAGGAATCAAACCCAGGTCTCGGCATGGCAGGTGAGAACTCTGCCTTCTGAGCCACCATGGCCCACCTGAGAAAGAGGATCTTGGGCAGAGGACATGTCAGTAAAGAGGAGAGAGAATGTATTTTTAAAAAGGGTTTCCAAAGCTAACATTACAGTTCTCTCATTTCTTGCTTAGGATGGATAGAATTCAAGAATTTAAGGTTTAGAAGGGATTGAGAATGGTAGCCCACTGAGGGCAGGAATCTCCTCTTCAACATACCAAGCAGAGGGTCAGCCAGCTTCTTTCAGTTACCTCAGGTGACAAGGTGGATTGAAACCACATGAAGCATTCAATCTCCCTCTCCCTCTCTTTCTTTCTGTCATTCACTGCCTTTTACCTTTCAAATCTCATTCTTTCTCTATTTAATATCCACTGGGCCTTCAGAAGTTGCTTAAGTGCCAGTTCCTCAGAGAAGCTGCTCCGTAACCTCTCGGTCTGACAGTGTTCTCCCTCCCCCTCATTTCCCATCACATGTTGGAAAAATGTGCCTCTTCCACGAGAGACAGTGATCCATGTAAAGGCAAGACCACAACTTCCACACACGCATTCCACACACAGATGGAATTCAGTAACTTTTTTCCTGAATCAATGAGCCAAAATCTGCCATGCAGTCTGTATCTTCCAGTCATTGCAACTCATCATTTCGTCAGGAGCTATTCAGAGAGTCTAATTCCCCAGAAATAGAACTGCTCCTCTATTGAACTCCTCTCTTTCAGGCAGTTTTCTTTCTCTGGAATGCTCACTCCAATTCCTTAAGCCAGTGTTTCGTAGAATTTAGTGCACATCAGAATTACCTAGAGGGCCTGTTAAACCCCCACTGCTGGGCCTTATGCCCAGAATTTTTACATCTTGGGTAGTGCCCCAAATTTTGCATTTCCAGTAAGTGGCTTAGTGTCAGTATTGCTGCTGCTCCAGGGGCCATACTTTGAGAACCACTACTTGAAACCATTCTTCAAATTGCTGGGTACCTGAACCCTTCATCCTCTGCCTACTCTCTTTCTGGATGTCTTCTCTTTATTGATTAACCAGAACCAAACTTTAAGGTAGAAATAGAAGGAATCTGAAGGCCACACTTTGAGAAACAATGCCCTAGACTTTTTTTTTCCACATGAACTTCCATTAATACAGATCATTTCCATAATATTAACAGCCCATTGAGTTTTAATAAACCATACTTGAGTTTTGTTGAATAAAATGCTACACTTACCTCTCAGTAAGTTTTAGCCTCTATCTACTCTTTTCCATTTTATAAAAACAAAATATGATCATTTATAAAAACATTGAGAGGCACTCGACTTTTATGCAATAGTCATCCCATCAATATTTACTGAACCCTTTCCATTTATGTATCAGATATTGTACTAGGCATCAGACAGGTACAGCAGTGAATAAGAAGTGATTTCTGTTCTAAAAAAGCTCGCATACCCTTATTTTCCATTTCAAACTGCAACGTTACTTGGATTTAGTGTTCTCCTTAGTTTTAGATGTTTATTTTTGGAACAGGACAGCTTTGATTTCTGACTTTCCATATTACATCCTTGGTTTATAAATAAACAGCCAGACAATAATCAAACTGCTCATAATAAACCCCTTACTTGCTTTATCCTTTTTGGAAGTCTAACTACTCAGTGATAGAATGTGACAGAATAGTGAATCAAAATTTGAATCTACATAGAAAATGCTTAAAATTAAATTCCATTTCCTCTCAATAACCCTACTTAAAGAAAATATTTTAGGAAAGGAGAGAATATCAATTTCCTTAGATACTTTGAAAATAAATGAGAAGGATTACTGAAATGTTAAGAGGCTGAGATTGCAATGTGCTTTATTTATTTGCTACATTCTTGTTTTTCATATATAACACCATTTTATATTATATATGAAGTATTTGAATCATGACAAATTCTAAAGACTTCTTTGCAAATGTAATAGTAATATTAACATAGATTTTTATGTAATATACTTTGGATATAGAGAATATTATGCTGAGTGAATCCAGCCAAAAACTAAAGGACAAATACTGTATGGTCCCACTGATGTGAACGGACATTCGAGAATAAACTTGAAATATGTCATTGGTAACAGAGTTCAGCAGGAGTTAGAAACAGGGTAAGACAATGGGTAATTGAAGCTGAAGGGATACAGACTGTGCAACAGGACTAGATACAAAAACTCAAAAATGGACAGCACAATAATACCTAATTGTAAAGTAATCATGTTAAAACACTGAATGAAGCTGCATCTGAGCTATAGGTTTTTGTTTTGTTTTGTGTTGTTTTGTTTTGATTTTACTATTATTACTTTTATTTTTTTCTCTATATTAACATTCTATATCTTTTTCGGTTATGTTGCTAGTTCTTCTAACCAATGCAAATGTACTAAGAAATGATGATCATGCAGCTATGTGATGATGTTAAGAATTAATGATTGCATGTGTAGAATGGTATGATCTCTAAATGTTGGGTTAATTTCTTTTTTTCCGTTAATTAAAAAAAAAAAAAAAGAGAAGGGATAATTGGAGATGAAGGGATACAGACTGTACAACGGGACTGGATATAAAAACTCAGAAATGGACAGCACAATACTACCCAATTGTAATGCAATTATGTTAAAACACTGAATGAAGCTGCATGTGAGGTATAGGTTTTTTGTTTTTGTTTTTTTTGTTTTTTTTTTCTTTCTATTATTGTTTTAATTCTTATTCTGTTGTCTTTTTATTTCTTTTTCTAAATCGATGCAAATGTACTAAGAAATGATGAATATGCAACTATGTGATGTTATTAAGAATTACTGATTGTACATGTAGATTGGAATGATTTCTAATTGTTTTGTTAATTCTTTTTTTAATTAATAAAAAAAAATATATATATACTTTGGATAATTACACTGTCATGAATTGTTTTTATCAAATTACATTGTCCTTTATACTTCCAATGCAAGTTGGGATTTGATACCACAAAAACTAATAATTTATAGAAGACCATAAAATTAGTAAAAATGCTATGATTATTTGATTATATGAATGAATAATTGGACATATGGGTTAATTTATAATCCCTAACATTTGAACATTGTTATTAAAGTATTAGAACATTTTTATTGTACTTACTCTTTTCTGTAGATAAGTAAATGCTAAAATATAAGCAAAGTTTAACGTAAATTGAAATCTGAGTGTTGTAAAATACCTACCAGTAAAAAAGCTCCCAAAAGAATAAGCTTTTAAAAAATTATTTATAGAGGAAAAAAAAGTTATTCTCTTTTCCCTTTCCTCATTTTTTTCTTTTTAAACAGCTCCATAGGATGCTGACTGTCATGCTTGGAAAACATAATATGTTATTCTAAGGTTCTATTTCCAGTTCTTGACCTAACATGACTGCTATCTCTCTGCCCTAAGATCAACCCGGAGAAACAACAGAAGAAAAGCACCCAAATCTGAGATAAGTATGAGGATCCCCTGAACTCTTAGAGAAGGTTCATTCTTTGGTTTGGAGTAGGAGACAAGACAGGTGGACAAGCATTAAATAAGAAAGAATTTACTGGATTTCTGTTCAGGTGTCTCCTTCCAATGCCTAAATAAGAGTACCCCACACCTGGAACAATGATGAAGTTTGTATCATGAATCTAAAATTATGAATATAAAATTATAAACCCATTTTATGCACTTGAGGGCCAAAGGAAAATAAATGACTATGAATGGAGGGGGTGAGTGGAAAGTATTTTTGAAGGGCAGGAAAAAAAGATCATAGGTCACAACCTCAAATGCCTCCCGTAAGGTTTGATAATTTGTGTTTTCATTTTCATTTGTCACATAAAACATGTCCTTATTTCTCTTGTGATTTCTATTTTGACATGTTGGTTGTTTAAGAGTGCATTGTTTAATTTCCACATATGTGTGAGTTTTCCATTTCTCCCTCTGTTACCGATTTCTAGTTTTATTCCATTATGGACATAGAAGATACATGGTATAATTTCAGTATTTTCTAATTTATCGAAACATACTTTGTGACTTAATATATGGTCTATCCTGGAAAATTATCTAAATGTGCTCTGAGAAGAATGGGTATTTTGTGGCTGTTTAGTAAAATGCTCTACATGTCTGTTAGGCCTAGTTAGTTGAGAATTTCATTTGTCTTCTGTTTCTCCACTGATCCCTTGTCTAGATGTTCTATCTATTATTGTAAGAAGTGTACTAAAGTCTCCTACTATTAATGTAGAACAATATATTTCTCTCTTCAAATCTGTCAATATTTGCTTCATATATTTTGGGGCTCTGCTGTTAGGTGCATCTGTAGTTATAATTATTATTTCTTTTTGGTGAAGTGACACCCTTTCTGTAAATAATGAGCTTCTTTGTACTTTGTAACAGTTATTAAAAGTCTGCTTTATCTGATATTAGTATAGCTACCCCAGCTGTCTTTTGGTTACTACTTGCATGGTATATTTTTCCCATGATTTCACTGTCAACCTGTCAACTTTTGAAATTAAAGGGAAACTTTTGTAAACAACATATCATTGGGTCTCGCTTTTTCATCCATTTTGCCAATTTCTGTCTTTCAACTAGAGAATTTAATCCATTTACATTTAAAGTAACTATTGATGGAAGGTGCACAGGTGGTTCAGTGGTCAAATGCTCACCTTTCATGCCGGAGACCTGGGTTTGATTGATTCCTGGACCACGCACCCAGAAAAATAAAAATTAAAATAAAATATTAATGTAAATATTGATAGTACTAGACTTTCTTCTGCCATTTTTAGTATCTATAAGTTATATCTTTTTTGACCCTTAATCTTCCATTGATTCCTCTTTCATATTTATTAAATTTTTTGTGTTGCATATTATTGAGTCCCTTCTCATTTATTTCTGGATATATTTTTTTCATATATTTTCTTTGTGGTTACCATGGAGCTAAAATCCAACATCCTTAATATATAACCATCAGTTTTATTTGATAATGATTTCACTTCAATAGCATTCACATATACTATACCCATGCCCCTCCATTCCCCCCCTACCTTTTTTGTACTTATACAAATTTTATCTTCATGTACCATATGTTCAAAACCATAGATTTATCATTATGTTTTGTGCATTTGCATTTTAACCCCTGTAAAAAAAAAAAAAAAAAGCAGAAGTACATACCAAAAAATAAAATACAATATTACTGACCTTTGTAAATACCTAAATGGTTGCCTTTCCAGAGATCTTTATTTTTTATGTTGCTTTGATTCACTGTCTAGGGCTTTTTGGTTTGATTAAGCTATTGAAATGCAATATATGAGAAATGGGTTGGCTGTTACAATAGATATTTATTAACTTACAATTTAGAATTCTTAGGCTGTGAAAATGTCCAACTCAAGACATCAAAAGAATGAAACCTGGACTCCAAAGACAGGTAACAAGCATCCAGTACACATCTTTCACATGGGAAGGCACATGGCCACAGCCTCTGCGGGTCCTTCTGTGCTGGGTTTCACTGCTTTCAGCTTCTGGCTTCAGTGGCTTCCTCTCTGCTTTCTTTGGGTCATCTCTTAGCTTCTCATGGGCTTTTCTCTAAGTTTCTCTTCATTTCAGCTCTTAACTTCTGTATGTATTTTATCCACTTATAACAGACTACAGAAAGAGGATCAGAACGTGCCCTGAATGAAACAGGTCACATCTCAATTGAAATAACATCAAAAGGTCCCACCTGCAATAGGTCTGCACCTACCAGAACGGATTAAAAGAACATGGCTTTTTCCGGTGTATGTAACAGCTTCAAACTATCATAAGTGCTCTTTCCTTTCAGTCTAATAGCTTCCTTTAGCTTTTCTTCTGGGAAGGTCTAGTAGTAGTGAACTTCCTCAGCTATTGCTTATCTGGGAGTATCTTAATCTCCCCCTTATTTATGAATAAGTCTCATCAGGTACAAAATTCTTGTTTGGCACTTGTTTTCCCTCAGCATTTTCAGTATTTCAACCCACTGAATCCTTGTTTTCATGGTTTCTAATGGGAAATCAGCACTTAATCTAATCAAGTCCCCCTTGTACCTCAGTTGCTTTTCTCATGCAACTTTTAGAATTCTCTCCTTGACCTTTACATGAAACAGTAGTTAAACTGTCACCATTTGCCTGGGCATATTTATTTTCAAATTTATCCTATTTGGTGTTCAATGAGCTTCTTGGTATGCATATTCACACCTTTTGCCAAGTTTGGTACATTTTCAATCATTATTTCTTTGAATATTCCTTCTGTTCCTTTCACTCCTTCTCCCTCTGGCACTCACATAATGCATGTATTTGTATGCTTGCTGGTGTCCCGCAGATCACTTAGGCTAATTTTGCTTTTTCTAATTCTTTTTTTCTCTCTGTTCCTCAGCCTAACTCATTTCAGCTGTCTTGTCTTTGAGTTTACCAATTCTCTGCCAACTCAAATCTGCTGTTGAAAGCCTCCTGGGAATTTTTCATTTCAGACATTGTGGTCTTCAACTCCAGTAGTTCTGTTTGGTTCCCTTTAAAAATTTCTATCTCTTTATTGAGATTCTCATATTGTTCATTAATTGTTTTCTTGATATCCTTTAGTTCTTTCTCTGTATTTTCCTTCAGCTCCTTGAGCATATGATGATCATTCTTTAAAAGCGTTTGTCTACTACGTCCACATTTCTATTGTCTTCATTGACGTTTTCGGGAGATTTATCCTCTTCCTTTGGATGGACCATCAGTTTGGTTTTTTTGTTTATCATGTGATCTTTTGTTGCATATTGTACATTTCAATATTTTTAAATGTTAACCCTCTGGTTTAGTACTTGATCTGGGAGATTGTGAATTTGAATCCTGCCAGTGATATATGAGAGATTTTCTTCAGGAGCTAATGAAACCGAACAAATCAATACAAAACATCTGTCACAGTTTTTGCAAAGTGGCTTTGCATGGGCAGGTGCTCTCTATCAGATTCAGTCCTCCTGTGAAGGAGGTCAGCCCAAGAAAAGATTGGGTTCTCCCTATCTTTTCTGGGCCTGTGATCTTTCCTGGTTTTTGGCTTTCTAATGACCTCAGCAGTTCCCCCTTTTTTACAGGAATTTGAAAATCCCCTTTACTCCTCAGGAAAACAGACCTTCTCCCTCAATTAGGTGTTCCACCACAGGACTTAAAGTAGGTAAGCCTTTACCCCAGGCCTCCTGACTCAATTGCTTTTTTATATCAGTCTTTCTGTTCTCAGGCTGCTTTTGCTTGGACTGCAAATACTGGGAGGGAAGCGGGCCAGAGAGGATTTTCCCAGGTTGGTCTTTCTTCACCATATCAAAGCCAGTGACCTACAAAGAGCGTGACAATGGGCTGCACACTGCCCTGGAGAAGAATTGAGGGAAAGCCAAGAAGGTTGTCAGGAGCAGCTCCTATGGCTATTGGAGCTGTGTTTTCTTTATTTGGCGCTTGCCACTTGCACTGTAAATGTAGCCCTGTCACTGATTTCCACAGTTTTGAGGGAGGGAACTCCAAGTCTCCTCTGCTGCTTTTGCCCCAGGCAAGTTGAAACAATGCCTGCCCTCAGAGCCAGGGTCCCAGCAATCTGAAGTAGCTAATCAAAAGCAGTGATCAACAACCAGACTGTCCTTCCCTGAATCTTGGGGAACTATGTCTTTATATCATACCCTGGCACAAGCAAGTGACATCACTGGCCATTGTTGAGCATCTCACTGCAACCTGCACCAAGGCTGGGAGGTGGGTGATGGTAGCCCTTGTGGAAAGTGCAATTCTCCAGTATTCACTGTACTTTACCAGGCTCTTTCTCCTGTTTTTCCCTGGATGCTGCACAGTGTTCAACTGGATTACGGAGTTGCAAAATAGTTGATTCAGATAGTTCCCACCTATTTAATATTCGTTTCAGTGGAGGAACTGATTCCTGGAGACTCTTGCTCTGCCATCTTCCCACAATGCTCCTCTTATTAGCATTCTTAAAATAACTATATAAAGAAAGTGTTCAAAGATATAAACTTCCAGAATGATTCATGTTGACCTGGACTTTCTCTTCAATCCTTGTATCTCTGAAGAAATTATGACTCATACTTAGATCAGCTTGCTGACAAAGAAATTACAAACTGAGCTGTAAAGCAACAAAAGCATTTTTTTTTACAGGTCTTAGAATTGCAGTTTGGGGAGCACTGATTCAGATAGCAACCCAAACTATGTCCCATGTTGACTATTCCAAGCAAGGGTTTTTAAAGAAAAAGAGATTATATAAATTGTTTATAAAAAATTATGATTGGTGGATGTTTGGGACTTTCCAAATGTCCTTCAAATTAGACAGCTTACTGATATTTTATAGTTGTTTCATGGGGTCCAGATACCCTCAGAAACACTGTTGCTATTGGTTTTTCATATTTTGGCAGCTCATAATATTCAGCTG
The DNA here is from genome assembly GCF_023851605.1 of Tamandua tetradactyla. Taxonomy (NCBI): domain Eukaryota; kingdom Metazoa; phylum Chordata; class Mammalia; order Pilosa; family Myrmecophagidae; genus Tamandua; species Tamandua tetradactyla. The sequence continues at coordinate 19,950,286 of NC_135345.1, forward strand.
GCACTTCCATAAGAGTAACTTCCTGAATGCCCTCCCTACTCCATTTTGAATGTCTTAGCCATGGTAGCTCCGTTCTGTTTTATTTCTTTTCTCAAGTTCTTCCATTATTTCCTAATATTCTCATATTTGTTGAGTGTTCATTATGAGCTTCTACCCATGCCAGGCACTTGATTTTAACCTCTGAATTTACCCTCAAAAAACTGCTTTGACTTAGTCATGCTTTCTGTTTCAGTTTGCTAAAGCTGCCAGAATGCAATATACCAGAAATGAGTTGATATTCTCAATGGGGATTTATTAGTATACAAATTTACTGTTTTAAGGCCATGAAAATATCCAAATTAAGTCATCAAGAGGAAAATAACCTTCTCTGAGAAAAGGCTGCTGGCATCCGGGGTTCCTCTGTCACATGGGAAGTCACATGGTGATGTCTGCTGGTCCTTCTCTCCTGGATTCTGGTTTCATTGGCTCTCTCTCTCTGTGTTTTCTCTTGGTTTCATCTCTCTGTCTTTTATCCTTTCATATAGGACTAAAGGATTAAGACCAACCTTGAATTGGGTGAGTCAAATCTCCATGGAAACCTAATCAAAAGGTCCCACCTACAATAGGTCTGCACCCACAAGAATGGACATAGCCTTTTATGGAGTATATAATAGTTCCAAAATTGCAATGCTTACCTTTATTGATGCTCTGACATAACCTAATAAAGCACTGGGTAGTCCAGAAAATAAGATTGTTACTCAACATTTTTAAGAGCATACAGTATGCATGGAATTCTTTAATTTACTTAGCATACATTAACTTTTTTAATTCTTATAAAAATGTTTTTAATGCTCATTTTACAGATGAGTAAAACCCAGCAGTCTGAGACCTCATTTAACTATTTACATGTGTTTGCTTAGACAATTACATGTCAATAGCTTTATTAAATTTGCCATCACGTCAGTTTAGATCTTCACTGAGACCAAAAGGGGCACTGAAATTTAAAAAAAAAAAAAATTGGGGAACACTGGTGCAAACAATCAGTGAGAGATAAACACCATAATGCAGTTATTCATGAAGCATTAACTGTAGCATTCTTGGGCTGGCTGTAGGCCTTCCTGGTGCTTGGGTTTTCTGCTATGTGGCAGATGCACATGGCAGTGTCTTCTCCTTTCTTCTCCAGGGTCTACTGACTTTTAGCTTCTGGCTGTTCTGTGTGGCTTTTCTTTCTGAATTAAATCTCCTTTGCTTGTAAGGACTTCAGCTATATTGGATTAAGGTCCACTCTCATTCAGTTTGGACACAGATTAATTTACAATATCTTAAAAGGTCCTACTTAGAAATGAGTTCTCAAGCACAAGACCAAAGACTGGGACCTGAACATGCCTTTGGAGGGGTAGTGGGCATGTTTCAATCCCCAATAAGTAGTTTCCTTCCCAGGCACTATTTCGACAGATTTGAAGATTGAAATTGAATTCATCGTCACACTCTATGAGTTTGTTTTGAAAGGCTTGTAGAGTGCTCAATGTGCAAAAACCTCATTCCAGCCCAGGGCCTGAAATTGTTGAAGAATTAATGCTGTTCCCTTTGCTTATGACTCAGATTAAGGTGGAGACCATTACCTAGTTCAAAACGATCTAAGAATGCTTGCCTAGCAGTTTTGTTTCCTCATGGTTTCTTGTTAGAGGACAGTCATCCCCAACCTAACAGCAGTGGTTGCTGGGGTAGGTGATTCTGCCTCAAGGATACCCAAATCACACACATATACAACTCTAACCTATTAACTTAGGCAACCTAAATAATAACAATTTAGTCATGCAGCCTAAATCAATAGTATATCAGACAGCAACGCATCACAACTTTTCAAATATGTATGGATTTTGTCATGATTAGTAAATTTCAAATTCATTTAGAAGTATTCCTCTATTGATCATAATTCCTATTATTTTATCAGGTCTAAAAACAGGACTATTAACATTGACATTGAAAAGGCTCTCATAATTGAACAGTTGGGAAACCATTACTATAGATGATCTATGATGGGGTACAGAACATTATAGACCATCAGTTTTCTCAGAATACCTTTATTTGCAAAATACTTACATAGCTTAGATACAGCAAATGCTATAAATCTCAATGTCACAGTTAGTCCACATAAATATACATGGAGTCTACAGCAATATTCCAAATCCTTCCCTATGATAATTGACCTTCTGGGACTCTTTCTCCCAGAAAAAGACATCTGGTATCCTCAGATTAGCAAAGTAAAAAACAAGACTTGGTGGTGTCACCAAAGTAGAAATCAATTTTCCATGTTTCCTATTCAAGATAATGTCACAACATCTCTATATCCATTGGAATTAAAATTGGATTAATTACTATGGAATTATCTACTTTTAAATGAAGATCAGATGAAAGTTGTAAATAATGTTTACATCTGAAAATCTCTTATAAAGAATGTAGGCATAACAGCTTGAAAACATGCATGTTCCACAAATGAGAACATGCTACAAAATGGAACACAATAAATAGCATTTGCAGTAGGAGCAACGTAATGCAGAAAAAAGGGAGAGACTTGGGCACAGAGTAATGGAGGCCTGGAGTACAAGGGGCACAGTTTCAAATAGAGGGGCCATGGAAGATATTTTAGTTTCCTAGGCTGCGGTAACAGGGGAATTTAAAACAACAGACATTTATTAACTTACCGTTCTGAAGGCAAGAAGTCCAAATCTTGGTGTCACACTCTCTCCACAGCTCTTGGGAAGAAATCTTCCTGCCTCCTCTGATGACTCCAGGCTTCCTTTCTTTATGAAAGCATAACTCCCATCTGCGCCTCCACCATCACGTGGCTGTATTCTCTCTGTGTGTCTCTAACTTCACATGGTATTCTCCTTTTGGCGTCTGTGTAATTTGTCCTCTTCTTAGAAGGGTACAGGTCACATTGGCTGGAAGGGCCCACCCTACTCCAGTAAGACCTGATATTAACTTAATTAATTGTATCTACAATGACCCTATTTCCAAATAAGATTGCATTCTGAGGTAATGGGGGTTAGGACTTCAACATATCTTTGGGGGGAGGGGAGGAAGGACACAATTCAAACGATAACAAAGATCTCAGAGATAAAGTGATATTTGTGCAGACCTGAATGTGGTGAAGAGTGAAGTCATGAGGATCTGACTGAAAATCTGTAAATTACAAGTAAATTAGCAGTAGGCATTGAATTTTTGCCCTCACACACATCAACAGATTTCAGCGTGCAGGGGTTTCTCTCTTTTGCACTTGAGTTGTGATATGATGATAAAATTGAGAACGGGAATATGGAGGGAAAAGTTACACCTGTTTCAACAAATTTGGTTTTTCACGTTATATGGAGTATTTCATGTGTTTAAATATTAAATATTGGTTTTTCCATGGTGGCCAAAAAAAATCCTTCTGGAAATGACATAGTACATCTCCACGGGATATATTTCCTGCACTTAAAAATTACACAATAAAAAAGTAACTCCACAGTGTCTGTGCACCATCAGTCATAGCCTATTTTCCAGTGCTAGCACATGCACACTCCTTTTAAAGTTGATTTTCTCTCTATGTAAATATCTTAACAGACTTACTTTTAGGTATTTACTTAGCTTGACTTTATTTCATTTAGAAGAGCATTTTGATTTTCCAGAAAACCTTATATGTTTCTGATTAACTATCAGAAATGGAACTCTATATAAAATAAAACTATTTTAACTGTGAAAAACGGCAACAACATAAAATACCCGTTTGCACAAACTCAGTCTGAAGAAGATAAACTTCAGTTCTAAATTTGCAAACATCTTCAAGGTGCTTGACATTTTCCACCAAAAGAAACAAAGCCTAAGATGTTACATTGGTAATAATAAGTTAACTAAGCAAGCATGTTAAATTATTAAATTCGGAGAATATATTGTGCTTATTATGTTACTTACCCTTGCAGTGAACTAGAAAATGAATGTGGTCATTCCAGACTGGTTTAAATTGGAAATATATTTTACACAGATGTGTCTAATGTAGTTTCCTGGCAGAGGAATAATGCACACAACTTATATTTATAAGTATACAAATCTGGTTTTATATTACAATGCAGTTCTGTAAAATCAGATTTCCCCCACTGCACTTCGGTTTTCACTTTCAGGATATATTTACCTCCCTTTATCATTTAAATTATCTTTATTAAAACACTATTTTTTCCAGATCCTTCAGAGTGGGTTGCATTTATGGGGACGCTGGGGGTTGGGAAGAGAGTTTAAGAATAAACTGTGAACGATCTATTTTAAACCAAGGGATTCACCCTGCTTAATTAGGACTGAGTTGATTTTTGCAAAATCCTGTTTCTGCTGCCAACTTAGTTGAGATCCAGGTTTCTTTTTATTTTGTTTTGGATCTTAGATCTTTTTTCTTAATATTTAATCATTGCTGTTCCATCTGTTAAGATAGATAGACAGCCTTAAGGTATCCATTTCAGTTCTTTTGGCAATTTTCATTAGATCAGTCTTGCCCAAAAGGCAATGGAAAATATGTACACTAACTGTACATTAACTTCTCTTATACATTGAAATTCATGATTATATATATATATAAAATCATCTCTGCATTACAGTTATCTGCTTATTTAGTTTCAGTGCACGTATTTTAAGGTAAATTTTAGTGAGTTGGGCTTGTTACAGAAATAAAATTATTTTTTTAATTTGCGCTTTTTGGTTAAGGAATGATAGCTCTTTCTTATCACTTCAGAAACCCTAATAGAGAGCTTCCCATTTGAGTGCATTCCATTTGAAGAATTGGAACTTTCACATTATTCCATTGCTAAAGCAGCAGCATGGAAAGGCATAAAAGCAAGTTAGAATGAAATCATTGTATCTCAGGTAAAAGTGCCATGGCCTGGGCGGGCCGCGGTGGCTCAGCGGGCAAAGTGCTTGCCTGCTATGCCGGAGGACCTCGGTTCGATTCCCGGCCCCAGCCCATGTAACAAAAACGGAGAAACAGAATACAAGAAAATGTTTAAAAATGTTTCCCTTTCTTCCTTCCTTCTATCCTTCCTTCCTTCTCTCTGTCTTTCCTTTAAAAAAAAAAAAAAAAAAAAAAAAAGTGCCATGGCCTGCTATTCTAGTATTAAAGATAACCAGCACTCATGTTTCTTCTCTGTGAACCCTGAAAAAAAAAATTAGTTAGTAAGTAGTATCCTCAAACTGGGACTCAGAAAGTCTATGTGCCAGATCACTACTGGAGCATATTTTTCTTGTGGATTATGGCACAGTGGATAAGAGAATATACATCCCTATCAAGCCTTTCCATTATAACCAGTTGATTCTAACTGACTATGCTAAAAGGAATGGAAAAGCTCAGACTTCTCAGCCAATGGCCAAAACTCATGGGGTTCAAGATTATCCTCAGCAAAAAGTTATCAATTAGTCAATGTGTTTGCCCTCAGCATCACTTTACCATTTCTTTTCCTGCCTGTAGTATTGCCTTAGAGATAACGTGTGCTAGAAATTATTCACAGGTGTGGTTTCAGGGAATAAGGTATTTTGGGCCTTTCTTCACCAACAGGAAGTAAGATAAGAATGATACAAAACAAATTTTGCTGAATGGTAGGACAAAAAGTGCTGTGAGTGTACAGTGGGGGAATATGCCTGGCGCCTTGGGCTGGTCAGGGAAGGCATTCCAGACAAAGCAAGAACTAAGCTATTATTCTGAGGATTTGCTATGTCAAACACTATGCCAAGCACTTTATGTATTTTTTTTTCTATTTCATCCTTATGACCATATTATTAAGTAGTAACACCTTTTGTAAAGAGAATAAAATTGAAGATGTATTCAATTATGTGTCATGTTTAAAATTACATGCCCTTAGTCAATGAACTGGAATCACCACCTTGTATGAATAGAGATGACCCTGAGCAATTTCTTACAACTGGGGAGAAGGGTGATGGCTAGAGTGATGAGCAGAAGTTTTTTTTCCTTGATGATCAAGACTCCTCCAGATTTGGAACAAAATTTCTGAGCCTGTTGAAACATGAAATTTAAATCTCAACACAAGTAGAGAACATGATACCAAACTGAAGGTGCAGTTCATTTAAGCAATCTTTATGAATGAATCATTGTATTGGTGATATTTTTAAATTGTTGATGGCATTTGGCTAATTCCCAATGTCTTGAAAACTACTATTTCATAGGTGTATATATATATATATATATATATATATATATATATATATATATATATATGTAGCTAGGAGTTATCCCTAGTATTCCATCTTGGATGGAAGACGAAATCCCACTCAATTATTCTTTTATTGAATTTCCAATACATGATATGAAGTGGGAAAAGACAATGAATCAAGCTGACAAAAATTACTGTCCTTAGAGGTAGCTCGCACTCTATAAGTAGGTATCGAACAAAAAAAAATGTTAGCTTTTAAGATGTAAGATCATGAGCTGACTTTTATCCCTCTAAAAATGAATTTAAGTCATAATCGCTGGTACCTGTGAATGTGACCTCCTCTGGATAGGGTCATTGCAGAAACCATGCAGAAATTGGGTAAGCTAAAATGAGGTCATACAGGAGTAGAGTGGGCTCTTAATCTAGTATGACCCATATCCTTATAAGAAAGAGAGAAGATACACAGACAGATACAAAGGGAAAAGCCCATGTGAATACAGAGGGGGAGATTGGAGTAATGTGTCTACAAGCCCAAGAATGCCACAAACAACAGAAGCTAGGAAGAGGCAGGAAGCATTCAGATTTCAGAGGGAGCATGGCACTGTCAAACCCTTATTTCTGGAGTTTAGCCTCCAAACTTGAGGCAATAAATTCCTATTGTTTCATCCCACCAAGTCTATGATCATTTTGTATGGTACCCTAGAAACTAAAGACAAGGATCATGGGGGGAAAAAGCATGTCAGGAAGGTAGGGGCTAATAGGAGTAGATGCATTTAAAATCAAGATTTCAAGGAAGGCCTTACTGAAAAGTGATAATAGCACAAGAATAAACAATGGGAGTTAGCTCTTCAGGGAAAGGAACAAAAAAGTACAAAGGCCCTAAATTGGGACATGCCTGAATGTTTGGGAAATAAATTGGAAGCCAGAATGGCTAAAGAAGAATCAATAGGGGGAAGTGTTTTAAAAGATAATGTTTGACAGGCAATAAGAGCCTATCAGTCCATACATTTTCATATATTGTAGACCTACAGGGAGGGGAAGAGCACCATGATAGGTTGTATGCTTTGGCACAATGACTTCAGCTGCTCTCATCATGATAGACTGAACAGGTACAAGGTCTGAAGCTAAGAGTCATTTGGCTTTTGAAATATAGTTGGTAGATGATGCCACCATGGTTCAAAATAATAGTCAATGCACTGAAAGGGCATTGGTTTATAGAAACACGGTGAAGGGTAAAAGCAATAGGAAATGCTCACATATTTGAGATAGGATATGAGAGAGAGACGGTCAAGGACAACTTGAGGGTGTTGATCCTGAGCAATGAGAGAGACAAAATTGCCACTAACAGGAGAGTTTTGTGTTGGCAGCAATGAGGATCCCAGTTTTGAAAAGGTGCACAAAGAAAGACCAAGTGATAGGAAAGCCCATGGCATATTGTGGATTGGCCAGGAATTGAGATACATAATAGAAGAAAAATGAGACATGTGGGTCAGTGGTAGTCAGCGCACAGAAAGCACTGAATACAAGCAAGAGAGGTTTTAAATAGTAGAGAAAATGGGGAAGAACAGGATAGATGTGTTTAAGGGAATAGAGTGAAAAACTTAGTTTACCAAAGCTTTATTCAGCACTCGTAGAATTCTGAAGATACCACTGCAAAGTTAAAATTAGAGCCAAAAGGATTCTTATTGTGGAGTTTCTCCTTGAGTTTTTGAAGTCTGAACTGAGGCAACGTGACAGAAGTTGTAAAATGCTGAGGAAGATGGCTGCCAGCCAGGTTGATGCATAGTAATCAAAGATGCAGTGACTCATTTTGAGCAAAGGTGTCATGCAGACTGTGATATATCAAGACATAAGTCACAGATGGCAGATGACACTTCAAAGATGACACAAACACTGATATACTCATAGTTCTGTGAAGGAAAGCAGTAGAGTAGGAAAAGCTCTGGATAAAGGATAGGGATGTTGGGAGAACTCCTGATTTCACTGCAGGTAGCTTTGATTTTTAGGTAAGGCGTGTGCCCTCTCAGTGATGCAATGATCTCATCAGTAAAGTGAAGAAAATATTCCATCTACCAGTTAGAATCATGGGGATTCAGCAACACGGTAGACAGTGCTTTCATCTTCTTCCTTCACACATCACCACCCTAATCTATCCCATGTTCTGATCTATAAACTAATATAAATGGCACTTCACTGGCATTTTTTGCCTGAAGGTAAAGGACCTGCCTACCATAAGGAACTCGGCAAATAAAGAACGTGAAATGCAGAGATAACAGTAGCTGAAAATGCACTGAAATGGTAAAAGAAATGGAATGTTAAGAGAGGACAAAAGTCCTTAGTAGCTCAATAGTAGGGTACAGGCATGGGGAAGTGGCAACTAGCAGGAAGTGAGACTGGAAGGGTATTTGAAACCACGTAGAAAATGCCTTCTGTGGCATACTAAGCTTGGACTATATGGAGACAAGAAAGATTCTTTCTTACAAAAGTGGATTCATGGGACTGATATAAATTTGTAATACTTAAATGGAGGAATGTGGTGGCCACGGGTAGTAGTAACAAAACTATGAGTTTTCTAGTTATTTTTGAAAGCTAATTATATGAAAAAGGGACTAATTCTATTCATTAATTAGCTAATTTATTCTAAATGTCCCATACCCTTCACCATTTCTGGGAATTTATATTTTCTGTTATCAATATCTCTAAATATTCTCTCTGCCATTCTCTCCCTGGGAAATTTCTCATCTCCATTCAGCACTCTTCCCTAAAGTTTGCCAATTCACCAAGAGAGTGGGGCTGTCCCCTGCTTTAGACTTACATGTCACTTGGTAGACATATAGCTTTCAATTTCTTTTTCTTAAATGGCAGTTCTGTTGATAGGAGAATCTGAGCCTCTGTTATAACCAGCATTATAATAATTCTTTAGACATCTAAAGGGGTTATCTTGAGGGGTTCTTTAGAGAAAAATCTTTACTGTCCTTTATGTCTTTATCTCCCTGTATTCCCAGGGATAGCACAATGCTAGCCATGTATGTTCAGTGAGTATTTCCTGATTGAAATCACCTAGATGTCCTTGACTATTTATTTTGTCTTTTGCTAAGACTAGGCTTCAGAAATCCCAGATACTATGGAAACAGGTTTATACAAACAGTTTTATGAGTAATGTGCTCTGCCAGAGATCTCAACTGATCATAGAGTGAATTTTTCAAACTGAAATCTCTTCAAATCAAATCATCGCACGGGAAACCTGTGCTGTGGGCCACTACAAAAAGAACAGAGGGGGTGGGTTTTCAGATTACAGTAACCACTTGCATACTGTTTGGGAAACAGTCCTTCAGAAGAGCCTGTTTGGTACAATTTTATTTGCTGAGGCAGATCTCATCTTAAATTGCTGGCCTCACCTACCTTTTGGTTGGGATAGACATGATCATGTAAGATGCCGTATGTCTTAATGTTATTTTAACCTGGTATTAACTAAAACATCTAGTCCATGTTTACCACAAGCATGAGCAGAAGAAGTATTTCTCCTGTGACATTTCATGCATTCAGACATATGCAGATTCAATAATGAATCTTACAAATATTTAATTAGCATGTACCATTGTCATAGATTCCAGGCTGCTATGACAGATACCATACAATGGGGAAGCTTAACAACAGGAATCTGTGAGCTCACAGTTTCAAAGGTTAGATGGCTTGCTCCATTCACATTGTGGCTGACTGGCAATCCTTGGGTTCCTTGGCTTTCCCTTCATATAGTGATATCCTCTCCTTTCTCTTCCAGGTTTCAGCTGACTTTTAGCTTCTAGTTCCTCCTGTGACCTTCTCTTTACAAGGATTCCGGTAATAGGATGAAGACCCACCCTGATTCAGACGGCAGCATCTTAACTAAAAATATCATCTTTAAAAGTACTATTTAGGATGGATTCTTACACACAGAATGAGATTAAGATTAAGAACATGCTTTATCTGGGGTACAATACTCAATCTGTCATGACCACATCCCAGACAAATTGTTAATCAATGAGGAGAAAACAGTAAACAAGATCCATGCAGTACCTACATATATAGCACATGACATATTTTTAAAGATGTAATAAAACTCAACAACCAATATATAGAAATTTAACCATTCGATCCCAAGCCATATTCCTCATTAAGTTTCCACTCACAGTGATATTCACTTGCTTTGACAGCTTCCTAAATAGTGATGATTAAAATGAAATTAACACATAGCTCTCACTGATGGCAAAATATAACGTGCGGAAACTTATTTCAGAATGAATCACAATTATTAATAATTAGAAAGAATTTTCCTTGCCAGGTAATAAAAACTGAGAGTAATTAGAACTACCACCTGGCAAGAATCCCAAAATGGGTCACACAGTGGGAAAACTGCCCAAGAATCACATAAAATGAGAATCTGATCCATTGTTCTCAGTGAGAACAGTTATTTGATATTCCTATACTTTCATTATTTCCCAACCTCACAAGAATTTCCTTAAAAGGTTCAGATTTTTAAACCTAAGAGAAAGTTTTTTAATAAAGACACAATGAATATGTAAGTAGAAGTTAGGGACCAAAATGGGAAATATTTTCCAAACCATACTCGATTTCCAGGCATAAAACAAGCATTGACTGTTGTTGAAAAGCTGGTTCCAGTGAATTCCCACCATCTCAGACAAGCGTAGTGTCAAAATGTGTATTGGGTAGGAAATTTAAACACACACATGCACACATATTTCAACTTCCAGGTTCTAACTTCAGCCTTTGTTCTCTTAAAGCAACTCTCTTCAACCTGGAGCAGGACTACAGATTCCACGGGGAGTGCCAACATTGAGGAGGAAATATCTGTCTGGATAATAGAGTTTTGTAAAAATAATCAAAACTCTGAGAGTTCTTAGACCAAAGCAACCATGAATAAAGCAAATAGAAGCCAGATTTGAATTTCCAGGGCCAGAGAGAAAGGGAGCACCTAATGTCTCTTTGGTAAAGCCATGAAAATAATCCACACATAATCGCCTTAGGAGCAGATGTGAGAAGAATTATGAAAGAGGTTAGCAAACACTCAAATATTTTCAGACCAAAAAGGTCAGCCAGTACTCCATCTCATTTCTGTGCAAGTACTTCAAACAAAATAACCGCCCTAGCTCCTTCTAGGATTCAAAACTTCTCTTCAACGGAGAAGCCAAATCTAGTTTCTCCACCACCATTTTTCCCCCTTCAAGTTTCCTTTCAGGAATGTAATAACATTTTATGAAATTAAGACAAAAACAACACTTATTTCGTCAACATTTGCTCTTAGACTGCAGGAAATTAAACTGCCCTTAAACTTTGGGTCTTTTTTACTTTTTTTCTTTTTTCCTGTTGACATAACTCCTTATTGAAGGACTCCAATTTTCTTCCTCCCTTACAAAATTAATTTTTAGCATATTTGATTTTCTTTTGCACAGTATAAAAGGTGAAAAAATTAATAAAAATCACCACTTGACACGATGTAATATTTAAGAAGAGCTAGCATTTTGTAGCAATCTTTAGAGATTAAAAATCACTTTTCATGTACAATATCTCATGAAATTTTTATGGTTATTTTAATTCCCTCCTCCAGATGAGGAACCTGAAACTCAGAAATGATCGGTCATTTGCATATGTCCTCAAGGCATAAATTGTCAGAATTGGGGCTGCCAGTCTAGTGCCCTTTACTTACATCTCATACCTCATTTAGTTTACCGTGATGTCCCTTGGACTCATCTCCAGAATAAAGCCTTTTTGTGAGAACAATGCCATAGCAAGAATTCCACAGGTTCTATCCGTTTCTCCAAGTTTAGATACCATTAAGTTCATCATCCACCGTTTGAGTTCTCCTTCACCTTCTCCCTCTTCACAGACAAGATTTCCTCTGCTAATTAATACATCACTTTTTCTTAGTTGTAGCCATTATCAAATTTTTCTTAGCAGAGATTGTGGTTTTTCACTGTTTCCTGAGAAACAAATAATGAAAGTCTCAAATACCCAGAATTTGTACATTTGTAAGTTTTCTGCTCTCCACCTACAAGCCCCACATCCCAATTACATCCATATTTCTGAGTAATGTACAAATTGGGTATTCTTTATTATATCCATTTTAGAAACTTTCTACTGAATTCTTATTAAACATTCTATGGCTTTGGCACTTACAGATCATTGCTTCTTCCTTCCCCTGCACAAACACATTCAGGTTCACTCCCTCTGCCACCCCAGAATACATGTATTATTACTTCTAGGGTTGACTAGATATTAGTATTTACATTATTGACTAGATCAATATTGTTCATACCTGAGCCAAATAATAGACTGATTATCTTCCTTTTTATGTTTATCTTCTTAATTATTGTAGAGATAATAATGGTTTTATTTTTCATTTAAAATCTTAATCTTTTCTAACACAACTGTAAAACCCATTTGAACATTATTTTTCACATGATTGATCAGGTAATCTGATATTTTCTATTTATTTATTTCTAAATGTGTGTTTGTATTGTGTTGGCATCAAATATCCTAGAACCCCCATTCATTCTGCTTCAAATTGATCTGATTACCCTCCAATTGTGATATGTTGTCATCCTGGAATTGTCCATTACTTCTATATTCTAGTTTATAGGATCCCATGATCCTTTCTTTTAGTTTATTCTCTCATTTTGATATGCCATATGTTGCAAAAAAATGTATGGGTGTCTGGGACTTCCATTACAGAAAATATTATGGACAACATAACCTAAAAATCATTCATCTCTAGGTGGGCCATGGTGGCTCAGCAGGCAGAGTTCTCGCTTGCCATGCCAGAGACCCGGGTTCAATTCCCAATACCTTTTGTATGGGAAGAAGCCCATACAAAAATAATAATAATAATAAAAAATAAAAAAAAGCAGTCATTTAAGAAAAAGACCTAGAAATATCACACAAACATAAGATAAACTTCCTTTTAAATCCATAACTGAGATCACAATAAAATAAATGTAATCCAACAGAGTCTAATTAAAGAGAGAGAGCCAAGATACACGGGTTCTGTTGCTATGGCATCCTGAGAAGCATTTATCAATCTTACTTCCTAGGTTTTAGATTCCAGCAAAGACGTGAAAAAAGGCTTTAGTATCGAACAAGCTGAAGACTTGAAGCTGAGCTTCCCACACATAAAGGGCAAAGAGCAGGGCTCTACCTTTGGTGAAATGGTGGACTAGGAAAACTATAAACACCTGAAAAAGGAATTGAGCTCAATCTGGGGATACAGTGGGGTTAGGAAAAAAAGTATTGCCTAGGTCTCCTAGTTATAAGACATTGAGTTGTTACTATATATGATTCAGGATTTCAAAAAAATGTCAAAGCTAAGGAATTAATTTAAAATGGTCCCAGGCTGGCAGAATCTCTGAGCACAAAGAAGTGATACAGAGTTCATGAGGAAATGGGTGTACAGGTGGTTCAGTGGAAGAATGCTTGCCTTCCATGCAGGAGACCCGGGTTTGATTCCCGGGTCAGGCACCTAAAAAACAAAAAGCAAAAACAAACAAACAAAAAGAGTTCCTGAGGAAAGAAGCCACTGTGAAAAGCCAGAAGGGAAAAAGTGACTTCATAACCCTTAAGAACCCCAGTGAGTCATTTATATTCATTTTATTTAAACACATTTTTAATTCATTTATATTTTTAATGATATAAAAATATGAAATGATATTCCTTAAATTGCTAAATGGAACAAAAAAATCACAATATAGGAACATATTTTTTAAAAAAACAGACAATTATTTTAGGAAAGCCAGAGATGACTTTGAGCTTGGAAGAACATCAACATTGAAAAACTTTGATGAAGTAAATAACAGATTTGACCCAAACTAAGAGAAAAGTTTATAAACTAGGATACAGATCTAAAGATATACTTAAAATGCAACATGGTGAGACAAATAATGAAAATCTAAAGAAAAACTAAATCATAGAAAGAATAAGTAGATTAATTATGTCCATTCATAATTCCAGTGGGGTTAATAAAAGGCATGATCTCTTTATTATTAACAGGTAGAGGGAGAGGATGGAGTACAACATTGGTAAGTTAATGGCTCCGAATTTTCAAAATTGATTAAAAAGAAAAGCATGAATCCTCGAATGCAGAAAGCCAAACTTGTTCCAAGCAAGACCAATCAATTGAAATCACCACCTCGAAATATATTAGTAAAATTATAGAATGCCAAAAAGACCATGCAATCTTAAAAGTAGCCAGAATAACTGACAAGAATGATGAGTAGAGAGTCATTAAATTGTTGTTGTGGATTGAATTATGTCCCCTACAAGGACATATTCAAACTTGAACCCTGTGGTCCTGTGGGCATGAACCCAATTGTAACTAGAATCTTCAAAGATCCTATTAAGATGAGGCCAAACTGAATCAGGGTAGCCTTAATCCAATATGACTGGAATCCTGATAAGCAGAGGAAATGTGGACAAGGGAGTCGTGGGAGACAGACAAGGAGAGACAGCTATACGACAGCAGAGACTGAGCTATGGGTTGCGAGGAAGCCACAGACATATCCTTACAGACCAGACAGCGTGGACTTATTGGCGTCTTGATTTTGAACTTCTAGATTCCCAAAGTGTAGAACAATAAATTATTGCTGTTAAAGTCAACCAATCTGTGATAGTGGTTATAGCAGCCCAGGCAACACCAGACAATTATCAAGAGCAGTGGACTATATTCTAAAGCTTAGAAGAAAATAACTGTAAATGTAGAATTCTATGCCATATTAAACAGTGGAGAATGAGGCCAAATATATATTCCCTCACATGCCTCTAAAAATAAAAGAAAGAAAGAAAGAAAGAAAGGGGATTCACCATCAAAATAATTTCAGTAAATGTATTTTATAGGATGTTTAGCAAAATTATCCAAAATTTGGAGATAAAAAAAGATAAGAATATGACTTCTAATGTCAGGCAAACTACAGCATTTTCTAACAAGTTTATCTAAGGGACAGCTGATTACCTGGGAGAATTTAATAATACTTGCAAAATTTATTAAGTTCCAGGCATTTTACAATTCTGTAAAACTGTGAAGATTGGATGATTTTATTTTTTGTTGTTGTTCTGTAAAGAAAATTCCATGAAAGTTTTGCTTTTATTGTCCTGAGGATATCAAACATAGAAGACTTATCTCAGCATTTTCCCCCCACTATCTATCTAATGCCAATTTCTAAAGTTATCTTTTGAGGTAGGCTCATTATTCTACTATTATCGCCGAGTTATTAAAACTCTGCCACTTGCACACTATTTTCTAGGAATTTTTAAATCACTGTTTGAATAACGCTTTGACAAGGATGTACTTCAAACTAAGAGCAACTAAACCCAGAAAACAACGAGCAACTTGTAAGATAATAGGTTTAAAATTAAATGTGTATGTAGATAAATCTAAATAAATATTCACTATTTGAGATTGTAATAAAGTAAATAATTTGGAAAAGATTTAAGAAAGTGGAACTAAAAACTGGAACAAATTAGCAGTAAATTGATCAGCTATAAGAAAGTCTATGTTTCTTAAATTGTTCAGGAATAGGGTAGAGATACCAATTAATTGAAATCTTTATTAAGTAAATATAGTATGGCTAATAAAACCATAAAAAATAGAAAATATTTAAAATGTCCAAACAAGTGTAGAAAAATATTGAATTAAAAAATTTCAGTCTGTTAGACATACAGAATAAAAATGGAGAAGCATAAAAATGTTAGTTAGTAGGAAGCATAAAATATAATGGTAGAGATAATTTGAGAACATTTAGAATAAAAGTTAGTAGACTATTCTTTTTTAATTTTTTAATTTTTTTCAAATACCAAATAAACACAAACATTACTATTTTGAGCATTCCATTCTACATAAATAATCAGTAATTCACAATATCATCACATAGTTGCATATTCATCATCAAGATCATTTCTTGGAACATTTGTATCTACTCAGAAAAAAAATAAAATGAAAACAGAAAAAAATTTATACATACCATACTCCTTACCCCTCCCTTTCATTGATCACTAGCATTTCAAACTAAATTTATTTTAACATTTGTTCCCCTATTATTTATTTTTATTCTATATGTTCTACTCATCTGTTACAAGGTGGATAAAAGGAGCATCAGACACAAGGTTTTCACAATCACACAGTCACATTGTGAAAGCTATATCATTATACAATCATCTTCAAGAAACATGGCTACTGGAACACAGCTCTACATTTTCAGGCAGTTCCCTCCAGCCTCTCCATTACATCTTGAATAACAAGGTGATATCTATTTAATGCATACGAATAACCTCCAGGATAACCTTTCGACTCTGTTTGGAATCTCTCAGCCATTGACACTTTATTTCATCTGATTTCACTCTTCCCCCTTTTGGTTGAGAAGCTTTTCTCAATCCCTTGATGCTGAGTCTCAGCTCATTCTAGGGTTTTTCTCAATCCCTTGATGCTGAGTCTCATCTCATTCTAGTATTTCTGTCCCACGTTGCCAGGAAGGTCCACACCCTGGGAGTCATGTCCCACATAGACAGGGGGAGGGGGGTGAGTTTGCTTGTTGTGTTGGCTGGAGGAGAAAGGCCACATCTGAGCAACAAAAAAGGTTCTCATGGAGGTGACTCTTAGGCCTAAATTTTAAGTAGGCTTGACCTATCCTTTGTGGGGTTAAGTTTCATATGAACAAACCCCAAGACTGGGGGCTCAGCCTATAGCTTTGGTTGTCCACACTGCTTGTGAGAATATCAAGAATTCAACTTGGGGAAGTTGAATTTCTCCCCATTCTCACCATTCCCCGAAGGGGGCTTTGCAGATACTTTTTAATTCACTGTTCAAATCACTCTGGGATTTATTGAGGCATCACTCTGGACAAACCCACAAAATCTCATGTTCCATATTCTTATGGTGTTCAATTAAGCTGTCTACATAAGTTATATTAGGAAATGCACTAGTCAAAATATAAATTTTGTACCAAGTAAACATTTTTTGCTTTAGTCTCACACATAAGTTGACATTTTAAAATATTAATTACCATCTATTTTCAGCACCCTGCAGTAATGACATTCTTTTGTTCTTCCTCATGCAAAAAACATTTTAAAAATTTGTACATTGTCACTATCGTTATACACTTTAGACATTCTTGGATTATACCATCGCAGTCTTTATTGTAGTAGACTATTTTTAATAGCGGTAGAGCACGTCAAATTGGATTTTGACCTTTATTATTTGTAAGACACACAATTAAAACATAAAGATTTAGAAAGCAATAAATGGAAATAAAAAATCAGACACATATTTACCAAAGACCACTCCTACACCTGTATTAATCTCAGAAAGATTTTGACAAAGCACATTATTGTGTTTAGCGAAAATCTCTGAATTATATATAATAAAATGTTTAATCATGAGAATATAAAAATTCTCCACATTTACCCATCAAATATTATCAAAATATGTAAAGAAATATTTGACAGAACTAGTTTCATAGTGGGAAATTTGAACACAACAATCTAAGTAATTGAGATAACTATATCGAGTAATAATATGTTGACTTTGAGTTCCTATTTCTTGTTAGATTGGAATACATAATTAGAAATAGTAAAAGAAAGCACTTTTAAAAGGAAAAAAAATTAATCACCAAATGTTACTAAATAAACATTGTCTTCCATGGGTGAGTGTTTGCACCTACATATCAAACTATTGTTTCAGAATAATTAGTTAAGATATTAATTTGTGTTTTTTGCAGCTGTGGAATAATCAAGAATAGTAAGAATTATGCTTCCATTTCCCCTCTTCACATACACCCCAGGACTAATTGGGTGCAGGAGGCCTTTCCTCTTTGATTTTTCTTAAAGAATTCAATTGTCTTAGGGATGTAAGGCTGGGAAGAGACCCTGACACTTGGACATTAGGAAGGTAGGGATCCAGGAGCTGGGAGACAGTTTCCAAGGCAAAGGAAGAGAAGGGACGTTCCTTGTGTTTTGTTCACTTGTTTGTTTCCTTGTTTTTATGGTAGTGTAAGTTGGGTAGGGTTACATGGTGGAGAAACTGGGGTGTAAATGCTGAAAATCATAATGTCCAAGAGCCATAGCCTTGGAATCTACAAAAAAGTCTCCTTGCCTCTCTTTGGGAAGCAGAAGAGATGTACCTTAGTTTACCAGGCCTGTTGTCACAAATACCACAAAACTGGTTGGCTTAATCAACAGGAGCTTATTGACTCACAAGTACTAAATCGAGGTCTTGGTGGGACAGGCTTTTTCCTGGAGTCTGTGATGTTCGGATGCTGGCTTACCACAATCCTTGGGGTTCCTTGGGTTGCATATCTGCCTCTGTTGAATGATGATTTGTCTCCTTGGGCTCCTCCTATGATCTTCTCTGGCTGACTGACTAACCATGTCCAAATTTTCTCTGCCTTATAAGGGCTCCAGTCATGTGGATTAAGGTTTACCCTGTTAAATGTGGCCTCATCTAAACAGGAATTTGGAAGATCCTGTTCACAAATAAATCCACACCTCAACTAATGATAAGATCTTCAAAGGAACTATTTCCAAATGTGTTCACACACTCAGAAAGGCGGATTAAGACTCACAGGGAACATGATTCAATCCCAACAAAAGGGTAGGATCTACCACAAAGTACTTCATCCATAAACACAGTGAAATAAAGGCCAACCCCCTTTTCCTGTTTTCTAAGCACAACAAATACCTCATACGAATTATTGTGTATCTTGAGGGAGGTAAACTGGGAAGGGGAAAGGTCCCTAAAGTGTGAGCCAGATTAAATTGTCCCCGTCTTCTAGAATTTGAGAGCTGGAAGTCAAATTTAATTTAATTATTAAAAGCTAAGCATTGCAATGTTTTTACTCCCCTGAGAATTGAAGAGTAAAATTCATATTTAATACATACCATGTAAGGGTTACTTGTAAAAGATTTTACTTCCAGTGTTCATATGTTTTATATTCTCTGGAGGGCTACATTTCAGACCTCAAGGTCTTATAAAAGTCCTTTGGTGTAATTGAAATTGATTCTATATTTTGTTGTCCTTTGCAAAATAACAACAATTGTGTAGTCTTTTCATTAATGCAAAGGATTTTCAATAAATACCTACTATCTTGAGCCTTCAGTAGTTAATAAGGATCCAATATGTGGTGTGTGCTTAGTAAATATTTAATGAAGGAAGTTAATTATCATTTAATGAATGAACCCTATGTCATTGTCATTTCCATTTCACATATGATGAAATTGAAGCAACCCAGTTAAGTGAGTTATATAAGATTTTACAGACAATGTCAAAGTCAGAATTAAATTGCAAATCTTTTTCTTGGCAGTAGACCAATCTCTTTCAAACTTTGGGTCATGATCCACTTGTGGGAGGCAAAGTCAACATAATTGGTCAGGATTGGCATTTTTATAATGAAATAGAATAGGATAGAAAATATGACATAACAAGCCTGCATAGTTCAGCACCGCACAGCTTAACAAGGACTAGAAAGACAAAGGATGGGCACTGAGCATTGCAATGGCTAAGTATTTTGTAAAACTTTTTCATGTATTAGGTCAGTAGGTAAATTTTTTTTTTCCTGCTGTGGGTCATGGCCTAAAATGTTAGAAAGCTGCTAAACCAGACCATTTGTCTTCATTAGTTGCACTTTAACATTTCCTGAAAGAAAATACCACTTCTAACCTGGCTATGCTGTCTCTGTTCCCTTTATCACACTTAATTTTTTTAAATCATGAAATTTTCTACATTTAAACTGTTAAGCAAATAATCATAGACACACTTATACACTCACTGCCAATGTTAAATAGATGTTAACTTAGTGCCATATTTGCTTACTCTTCCTCTCTTTTTCTCTCCTTCCTTCTTCTGTATTCCTTTCCTCCTTTCCCCTCCACTTCTCTCAAGAAACATGTTATGGATACAGCTAAGTCTCCAGCCCACTCTTTTTATACCCCCCACTTTGCCTCAAAAGTAGTCATTATTTTGAAGCTGTCATGCATTGGTCTCTATGTATAATTAAGTAATGTTACCGCATATATACTTATCTGTATTTCATTTATGCATTGTTTTATACTCACTTATCATTTGGTAACTTCTTTCCTCACCTGCGTCCTTCAGATCTACCCTTTCACCCTCTGTGAGATCATCCATTAGTTGCACAAGTAGTATTTTAATGAATATTCTTGAATGCCAGCAGCCAAGAAAAACAAACCAGCCCACGCAAAAAAAAAAAAAAAAAAAAAAATCCCCATTCACAGTCTTTGCAGATTGGCTTTGCTTCGGCTGGACTCTCCTTCAGAGTTTAGTCTATCAAGATCAGCTTAAGGCAAATGTAAAGGACAAGATCCTCTCTGTCTTTTCTGAGTCTGTGTCTTATTCTGGGCTTGTGCTTGCTTGCTCCTGGTTTTAGAATTCCCATTTAGAGGAATTTTAATGCCTGCTCTACACCGGATGAAATAGACTTCCCACTCCCCACTCCCAGGTTCCCTATTGTACAAGTTAAAGCGGATAATCCTTTGCCCCAGGCTTTTTTCACTTGTTTATTACACTGCTTTATCTGTGGAAGCTGCTTCTGCCTGCCCAGAGAGGAGCGTCCTGGTTCAGTCTTTCAGGCTGCCAACCAATAGCTTAACACCAACATATAAGCACTGCACTATGTGCATGAGGGTTCTCTGTCCCTTCTGGAACAGGGCCATGGACTCACAATGGGAATGCTGGCTGGCTCCACACAGTGCCTGGGAAGGGCTGAAGGGGGCATCTGCTCTGGTGTCATGAGCAACACCCCTACCAATTTTAAAACTGCATTTTCTGGATTCAGCTCTCATCAGTTACTGCCACTCTTTAACTGTTTTCCAGAGCTTTAAGAAGGATAACTCTGCCAGTTTTCACTTAGTTGTTCAGAGATTCTGCAGGAAAATGGCACCCTGAAGCAACTTACATCACCATCTTGGTCAACCAGAAGCTCTGATGCAATGAATATCATTTTAATTTCTTGCTCACAGGTGTTGTGAAAATTTCTTTACCCTCGTTATCAAATGAGATTGATCTTCCATAGTAGGGTATGGGTACCTCTGGCTTTTCTCAATCTGAGAGAATGGTGGTACCGGTTTACACTTCAACTAACAGAAGATTATATCTTTTGTGTGGCTACATCCTTGACGTTATTTGATGCTATCAGACATTAATGTTTACCATCTTTTGGGTAAGGGATTGTTGATTTAATTTGCAGTTTTCTCATTATTAGGGTGATTGAGCATCTTTCCAGACTAAAAATAGCGTATTGGCAATTATTTTGGTTTCTTTCTATGTATATTACTTACTGGTCTTTTTCTTCTGGGTTCTTTTATTATTGATTGGTTGAAATTCTTTATATATTGTGATTACTAATCTTGGTTGTACACATTGCAAGCGTCTTCTCCAGCCTGTGAGCTTTCTTTAAACTTCATGATATGTTCCGTGACACAGGTTTTTGGCTTTATGAGTAGCAGTGGTTTAATGCATTCAAATCACTCTATCACTTTCTCTTGAGACATCACGTCTCATCATAATATTATAGAGATAGCCTCTGTGTTTTCTTCTAAATGTTTTACAATTTTAAATCCCTGTTAACACATGTGAGAGGTATTTGTGTGTATGGAGTGATATGAAAATGTGGTTTAATTTTCTGTTTAGATGGCCAATTGTCTCTGCAGAATTTATGAATTGTACATCCATTTCAACATGATTTCTAATGCTTTTTATAATGTATGTACCAATCACTCATCCATATGTAGGTCTTCAAAACTCTACTTTGTTTCTTTGCTCTACTTTTCCATACTTCTGCAAACAACAACTTGCCTTAATTATTTAATTTAAACACCTTGGTATTTAACACTGTAGTTAAACACCTAATGAACCAAATATTCTCTCCTCCTCCTTAAAGATTTCATCTCTATTTTTAAACATTTACTGCTCTGTATGAAACTTATAATCAGCTTTTCAAGTCATGAGACATCTTTTTTGAGATTTTTTTAAACTAAAATGAATGTATAGATCAATTAGTACAAAACTGACATTATAATATTGAAGTTTTCCTACCAAAGAAAAGACAGCATAAATCTTCACTTGTTTAGTTATTTTGTCTTTCAATTTTCATATTTTTATTATTTTCAGTTGCGGGAATCCTACAGTTTTGTAGCTATTAAAAATGCTTTAATCATTTAGTTTGGTTTGTTTTTACATTTTGTAATTGCTTATTGCTAGTGTATAGAATTAAAAGAGATTTTTGTATGTTGCTCTTATATCCTCTAAACTTTCTATTTTGTTAAATGTGACAGTTTGTCCATAAAATTTTTTATATTTCCAATTTCAGAAATCATATTGTCTTACTTTAAACCTTTGATTTCTATGGCTTTTGTTAATATATAATCTAATTTGTCTATTCCAATTTGAATAGAAGCAATAATCGAGGCCTTTCTCTTCTCTGTTCCTACTTGCTAATAATTTTCATCATGGATGTATATAGAAAGTTATCAATTTTTCTGCATCTATTAAAGTGATTAATAATTTTTCTCCTTTCATTTTAACCTGGTAAATTGTATTAATATATTTTATAATATTGATTCATTATTACCCTACACAATTATTATATGTATTTTATATACTTCTGGATTTGGTCTGTATCTTAATTGTATAACAAATTACCACAAACATTGAAGCTTAAAACAGAGCAGATTTATTACCTCATAGCTTCTGTGGAACATCAGTCTAGACACAGGTTAGCAGACTTCTCTGCTCCAGAACTCACCAGGTTAAATCAAGATGTTGATCAGTGCTGTGATCACATCTGAGACTCCAGGTCCTCTTCCAGGATCCCCTGTTTTCTTGCTAGTTGTTGGCTAGGGGTGACTCTCATATCTCAGAGGCTGCTCTGAAGTCCTGGCCACAGGGCCACCACCATAGGTCTTCTCACATGTGCTGCCTTAGTTGGTTAGGATTGTTGTAGTGAAGTGCCACGGGCTACTTGACTTATGGAACAGGAATTCATTGTCTCCTAGTTCTGGAGGTCAGAAGTCTGAAATCTGCAGCTATGGATAGGGCCATGTTCCATCTTAAATTTATAGGGTTATGGTGATGGATTGTCAGCAATCCATGACATAACTCCATCTTTGTCTACATCGCATGGCTATGGTCTTCCCATCTATCTCTGCCTCTCTCTCTGTGTTTAGTTTGGTTTGTTTTTACATTTTGTAATTGCTTATTGCTAGTGTATAGAATTAAAAGAGATTTTTGTATGTTGCTCTTATATCCTCTAAACTTTCTATTTTGTTAAATGTAACAGTTTGTCCATAAATTTTTTTTTCCTATCCTTGTAAAGACACTGGTCATTTAGGATTAGGGTCCACTTTAATCCAATTTGGTATCATTTTTTTTACATGGGCAGGCACCAGGAATCAAACCCAGGTCCTCTGGCATGGCAGGCAAGCATTCTTGCCGCTGAGCCACCGTGGCCCACCCCAATTTGGTATCATTTTAACAAATAACATCTTCAAAGATCCTATAAAAGGTTCACATTAACAGGACTTGAGGTTTAAACTTAAGCATGTCTTTGAGGGGTATAGAATTTATTGCATAACAATGGCTTATTTCCTCCATTTCAGCAGGAAAATCTGTCCTTTAAGAGGTTATCTGATTAGGTCAGGCCCAACATGGATAATCTCCCATTTGCTTAACTCAAAATCAACTTTAGGACTTTAGGGATATCTGTAAAATTCTGTTACCTTTGCCATATGATGTGGAACCTATCATATTTGTAGCATCGGCCTGCATTCAAGGAAAGGGGATAAAATAAGGTGAGAATCTAGGAGGTCATCTTAGAATTCTGGCTTAGCACAGATTGCTAACTTTATTTAGGATTTTTCTCCTGATGTTCTTAAGTGAAATTAGCACACAATTTCTCATTTTGTACTGACCTTTTCTGCTTTGGGTATATACTTACTCCTGCGGAATCTTCGGACTGTGGAATATTAACTCTTCTTTTCTCTAGATAATTTTACTAATATATGCATTTATGGTTAACATTTTCAAAGTACAATGCCAGTGCAATTAATCACTTTCCTTTCTTCTCTCCATTGATATATCCTTCAGCTCTCTGTTACATCATACTCAAACTGATAGGAATGATGGAAATATTATTTCAAAATTCTCAGTTTCATCAGTCGTGGATCTTTTCTCTGTCTCCTATAAAGGAACATGATAAGCATCCAATATGCTGGAAAGAACATGGAATTAGAAGTTGGAGACCATGTTTCAGTTTCAAAGTCAACAAGAGCAAATGGTGCTATGTTGATATTAATTAAATCACTTCCTAATTCTCTTTGGATGACAATTTTTCATGAATATTTTCATGTTTTTACCTGGGCTGCACTTTTGAGCAAAGAGCACTGAAAACCCATGGTTTAACAATCGCTGAAGGACAAACATACCCTGGAAGTTACTAGAGTGTCAGAGTCTTATCTCATCTAGACTCATTTGCTTACATTCCAGAGAAGAGACATTTCCTTCTTTTTCCCCAAGAGAATTTGTTTACATTCTACAGCAAAGAGCCCTCTGGAGGGAAGGATGTGTGAAATGTCAGCCTTTCTATATAAGATCTAAAGCTAATAATGTATGTGTTTCTCTCACGTGGCGCAACCTACTACACAAGCAGATAAATATCTGGCCCTTATCATATTGCCCATATGGAATTGGGCATGGAAAACTCATGTTAAGATACTCTGGGAGTATTAAACAGTCCATTCTCTGATACAGAGAGCTCATGTTTTCAGTCAGAATATGAATAAATATAAAAACACAACAATTCTCATTTTCTGAATGGGATAAGGGGACTTATACAGAGTACCCTACCACACAGGCTTTCCTGTTGAGGCAGATGAGATTATGTTAATGAGTACAAAATGCTTTTACAGAGCAGGACAAGATATGTAACCATCAGGATTATTTTTATATGCAAAGTGGCTAGACAATAGTTAATGTGGTTAGTAGTAATTATCCAAATGTATTTATCTCCATGCTTGCTTGTCTTTCAGAATAATCCTTATCCACTTAAACCATTATATGTCTACAGGATTGTTTCTTAACAGAGACCAGAAAAGAAGAAAGGAGTTACTTACTTCCATTCACTCCTATCACCAAGGAAAAAATAAAAAGATTGGAGGAGAAAAAAAGGAAGCCCCCTCTAAAGTTTCCCAAACAAAACTAAATGAAATTAAGAGTCATAACTTGTCACTTACTCCAGAAGCCAAAGAAGATTTTTAGATGGCAAAAGGATAGCTAGAGGGTAACTCATAATTTGGATATTATACTCCAGGAACTCTTCCAAGCTTTCCACCACCCCACCCCAGCCCCAAGATTCCTCCCCAAATGTCTCACTGAGTGGTATTTTACTCTTATTTGTTCACTCGCCCTTGTTCATCAATAGATGATAAAATCCATAGGCATAGGATGAGCCACCAGGGTTCAGCAGGCAGAGTTTTCGCCTGCCATGCCAGAGACCCAGGTTCAATTCCTGGTGCCAGCCCATGCAAAAAAAAAAAAAGAAAATCCATAGGCACACATGTTATGTCTCCCTTGATCACTCACTCGCCACAAGATAGTCCTTCTGTAACTATTTGGAGAAAGGAAGGGAAGCAGTAAAGAAGGAAAACAAATGGAGAGAAAGACAGAAAGAGTAAAGGAGGGGAAGGACAACAATATTTCTATTTTTAATCACCAGGACCAAAATGTTAGGGGGAAGGCGTACCATGGATATGGATATTGACGTTTCATGCACATGAGATCCTGATTTTCAAAAGACCCTTCCCAGATGATTCTCTTTTTTAGTTTTGATTGCTCTACCTAGAAGCCCCCTCTGCTTGAGATCATCAGTTATCAGAGTTCTGCATGTGACATATACCTTATTAATACTGTCAATGAAGTACATTGTTTCTCCTCTTTCCTATCCTTTCAACAAAACTCTGTCAGTTTATGATGAGTAGAGAATTATTGCTATTTCCTATCTTCTCTTCAAAGTCTATTCTGACATTGAAGATGTGAAAAAAACAGACTGATTTGAGAGCTTGAAGAGGTAGCAGAACAGTAACTACTGCCAAGCACTCGGGAATTTGTCAATATGCAAACCATTTCAATTATTTTGGATTTTATGCTCCCATCTACTGCTTAACTCATAGCATGAGTCAAATTTCTTTTTTTTTTAATCATTTCCTATCAAATGCGTGTAGCTGAGCCAAATTAAAACTAAAATATTTAGAGAAATTAGATTAAATTTTTCTTCTATTTTTTTTTCTTCTGAACATCTTAGCCTAAATATATAGCTTTAGCCTAACATATAGTTTATTTTGCTACTCAAGCATTATATAGAATTGAACTCCATGGTTTGGTTTGATAAACCTATGATTGAAAACGAAACATTTCTGAAAAAAAATATGGATAAGAACTTCTTACATTTATTGAACGTAGCCAAGAAGTTTATTTTTAAGAACTAAACTACAGATGGGATGCCATCTGTCAGCATATGGCATTGGCTCTTAAAGCAATGTTTACATCGGGGGGATATGACGTTTTCTTTGAGGGTACAAGAGGTATTACTGGATTAAACGTGAAGAGGAGTGATGTTAGATTCATGAATATTTGTGAAGGTTAGAAGCAGTATGTTTATATACATACAGTTCCCATACGTTTAGGTGGATAAAAGAGAAAAAAATCTGTCTATTGAAATCTTGTTATGATAATAAAAAGTAATTGTGATTTTGAAATTGTTGTTTTTTTATGCTTCATGAGAGGCATAGCTATTGGTATGAAATTATCAAATCACCAAACTGGCATGTTTTTATAAATTCAGTTTATCTTTCTCTATAAAGTTACAATTACATTATTTTAATTTATTGAAATTCCAACTATGAGCTTTATTTTATTGAAAAATATATGTACCAAGGATATATAATTTTGTTCCATGAGTTTCAATAACTTCCGAAAGCTTTATATAGCATAGATTTTTAACCTGTCTTGCTATGTATAAATTCTTATTTATAATCACTTTTGCATTTTGAAACATGTAATTAAAAATAAGTATTTATTAATTATAAAAGCACTAAACTGATATTTCAACTAACATACACTTGTAAGGAGCTTATTCATATGTAACTCTCTGATCAGAAACAATTTGAACAAATTCAAACAAATACTAATTTTTTTCCATTAATAGTTCAAAGTGAATTCAAATCAGATTTTCTCTTTTCTTCACTTAAGAGAGTTGATATATACCATATATATATTTTTTATATATATATAAAATCATACAAATCACAACACCCCAGTAGATAGAGATTATGAGCAAGGATTTATTGATACTAATAAAAACAACAACTACCATTTTACAGTACACTATATGTAGCAGAATACTGTTAGGTGATTTATGAGCATTCTCTAGACCCTTGAAAATAACTCTTCTAAATTATAATGAATCCCTAATTACAATGGAGGAAATGGCTTTAATGATATGAATAGGTCTAAGGTCACTGAACCTATAAACAGCAGTATCTGCTTAAAGATCCATCTTCTTTGTACCATATGATATTGCCTCCCTTTATGAGAAAATGCTATTGGTAATCAAACATAAAATATTTGATTGTAAAAAGGGGAAGAAGGGCGGGCAATGATGGCTCAGCGGCAGAATTCTCGCCTGCCATGCCAGAGACCTGGGTTCAATTCCCGGTGACTGCCCACGTTAAAAAAAAAGAAGAAATCAACTGCACTAATACATATAATGTGAATTGAAGTCACAATGAAGTATAAATTTATACTAATCAAGATGAATCATTTTAAGTTTAACTATTACTTATAATAGTTATTGTTATATATATTTATATATTTAAATATATTTAAATGATCCAGCAATCCCACAATATAGAGAAAAAAATATAGAGAAACGGCTGCAATCACATACTGCAATTCTGGTTGTGCCATATAATGCAGTTTGGAAATAACTTTAGGATCCCTAAAATGTTCATAGGTTTTGATCCATTGCTCTCTTGTGGCTTTTCATTTAATAAAAAATGTAAAATATTAAGGAAATTAGATTAATGAAGACTTTATAGCAGAATGCATACTAGGAAGAGAGAAGTTACCATAGAAATCATTGTCAAGAGAAAGATAGCTAAATCTTATTATATAAATACATATTGAATAATTTTCTTAAGAAAAACCATATACTTAAAAACTTATTGTAAAAATATAGCAACATAGCAACAAGGATAAGATATGATATCACAGGTTCCTGAATACTGCTGTGCTCTTTCTTAGAAAATTTTCTTATTTAACTTCTGTACCTCAGTTTCCCCATTTGTAAGATGAAACTTATAATAGAAAATATCTCTTTAAGACTGGTATGAATAAAAATATTTAATATTTTTAAAACACTTAGAGCATTCTGTGGAACATAATAAATTCTCAGTAAGTGTTAAGTATTGTGGGGAATGTTCATTATATAGAGTTAAGGAAGGAATAGAAAATATGATTATTGCTTTGATCAAAGTTATAAAAGTAAAGTATTTAAAGAAGTAGGAAGAACTAAAAATTGATTTGTTGGGACTTTTATTTTGAATGCTTATGTTCTTTTCCTTAGATTTTCAGGGACATATGTTTTTACACATAATTTAAATTTCAAATTTAATTTTTTTTTTTTTTTTTTTTTTTTTTTTTAAAGACAGAGAGAAGGAAGGAAGGATAGAAGGAAGGAAGGAAGGAAGGAAGGGAAACATTTTTAAACATTTTCTTGTTTTATTGTATTCTGTTTCTCCGTTTTTGTTACATGGGCTGGGGCCGGGAATCGAACCGAGGTCCTCCGGCATAGCAGGCAAGCACTTTGCCCGCTGAGCCACCGCGGCCCGCCGTAATTTTTTTTTTTTTACTTCTAAAAGGCACCCTTGAAAGACTTTAGAAAATATTTAGGGAAAAAGATTATTACTGTCCAAAAGAGAAGAATTGAAAAGCAAAAGAACATATTGTTTTTGGCAAGAGGATGATTCTTCCTCAGTAAAATAAAACAAACTTCTTTTCCATCAACTATATGCTCACCATGGAGTACTGGGCACCATTCATTCGGTTTGATCTTCACAATGAAAGCAAAATTACAGACAGCAATTATTGTATATCACGGTTGTTTGAGGCCAGAAAATTAACTTTATTTCAAAGGGATACACCATATGATCCAGCAATCCCACATCTATCTATCTATCTATATATATATATATGCCAAAAAAAATTGAAAGCAGGGACTCGATGTTCATAGCAGCATTATTCACAGTTCCCAAAAGGTGGAAGCTACCTATCTGTTCATCAACTGAGGAATGGATAAACAAAATCTGTGTATACATACAATGTAATATTATTCAGCTGTAACAAGGAATGAAGTTCTGATGCATGTTACAACCTGAAAGAGCCTAGAAGACATTACGTTGAGTGAAATAAGCCAGAAAAAAGACAAAAAATAGCATACTATCTCACTTATATGAAATAAGTGAATGAATGTCTTCATGAAATTATAAAAAAAAAAAAGAATACAGGTTACCAGGGATCCAGAGGAGGAGGGAAATGGGGAATTAAAGTTTAATTGGGGGCGGGCCATGGTGGCTCAGCAGGCAGAGTTCTCACCTGCCATGACAGAGACCTGGATTCGATTCCCAGTGCCTGCCCATGCGAAAAAAAATAGGTTTCAACAGACCTCACCAAAATCATGGAAACTATGATGTGTATGTTTCACAAATTTGCTGGGGATAAAGGCTACTTTACAAAGGAGGACCTGAGAGTACTCAAGGAAAAAGTATTCCCTGGATTTTTGGAAAATCAAAAAGACCCACTGACTGTGGATAAAATAATGGAGGATCTGGACTAGTGTTGAGATGGCAAAGTGGGCTTCCAGAGCTTCTTTTCACTAATTGCTAGTCTCACCATCGCATTCAATGACTATTTTGTTTTACACATGAGGCAGAAGGTAAGAAGTAGGCAGAACTGATGAATTAATTCCCCCCACCTTCACAAAATTTATCCCAAGAGTTGTGTAAGAAATCTGCCCCACAGCTTCCCTCTGCATAAGGATTTCAAAACAGATGAGTTCCTTAGAAAATATACAAATAAAATCCAGCTTACATTTGACAAGCAGTGGAAGAAAAGTCAATTAAATGCCAGTTAAGATTTTAATTTTTATATTGTTTGCATCCTCTTGCCCTCAATAAATCAAATTCTTTTTTAATATCTAAAGAAAAAAGTTTAATTGGTATGGAATTTCTGTTTGAGGTGATGGAAAAGTTTTGGCAATTGATGATGGCAATGGAAGTGCAACTTTGTGAATGTAATTAATTTCACAGAACTGTATATCAGAAAAGAGGAAAAAAGGAAATTTAAGTTTATATATAAGTTATCACGTACACGAACTCATAGACCTTTACAGTGTAATGTGCTAAAAATAGAAGAACTATAATAACATTTAATTAATTGAAGCAAAGTTACCATTCTAATGCCAAACATTAATAATAGGGAACTCTGTGTGAGTGAGAGGGTGGTATGTGGGAACTTTATACTTCCTGCATGCTAATCTGTAAGCCTGCAACTGCTCTAATAAAAAATAAATAAAAATATCTAGGGTATGTATGTGTGTATGTATATCATGGATATTTATGTTGTCAATGAGTTAGGAAATGACAACACTTGTATTGTCAGAGAATTGGGAATTGGCAATATATGTCATCTCTTTACCACAAATCCACTTAACCCATACCTCAAAATAATGGCAGGCACTTTTATATTCTCAAAATTCATTAAGACCTCTGAATTATTTCTCTAGATGAAGGAATACCAAATTACATTGCTAGAGGAAATTGCTCCATCGGTATAACGTAAGACTGAAGTTACAGATTCTCTGGTTTGTCCATGGGCAACTGAATCAGTTAGAGAATAGATCCCTGAAATGTGTATTTCTGGTATAGACTCCAGGTGATTATGATGTGTAGGACATTCATTGATCAGATTAAATCTTTTACTTTATAAGGCTTTGTCCCTGTTTCCCTCAGGAATCTGTTGCAGAGAACTGTGCTGGCTTGAAAGGAGGTATGTCCCCAAGAAAAGCCATGTTTTAATCAAAATCCCATTTCATAAAGGTAGAATAATCCCTATTTAATACTGTATGTTTGAAACTGTAATCAGATCATCTCCCTGGATTAGTCAAGAGTGGTTTAGTCAAGATTGATTTAGTCAAGAGTGGTTGTTAAACTGGATTAGATGATGTCATGTCTCCACCCATTTGGGTCTTGATAAATTTTTGGAGTCCTATAAAAGAGGAAACATTTTGGAGAAAGAAGGAGATTCAGAGAGAGCAGAGAATGCTGCAGCACCATGAAGCAGAGAGTCCACAAGCAAATGATCTTTGGAAATGAAGAAGGAAAACGCCTTCTGGGGAGCTTCATGAAACCGGAAGGCAGGAAAGAAGAAGCTAGCAGATGATGCCGTGTTTGCCATGTGCCCTTCCAGCTGAGAGAGAAACTCTGACTGTGCTTGCCATATGCTGTTCCACTTGAGAGAGAAACCCTGAACTTCATCGGCCTACTTGAACCAAGGTATCTGTTATAGTCAGGTTCATGTGTCAACTTGGCCAAGTGGTGGTACCTGTTGTCTGATTGGGCAAGTGCTGGCCTGTCTGTTGCGATGAGGACATTTCACAGAATTAAATCATGATCATTTCAGCTGTATCCACAGCTGATTCTATTCGTAATCAGCCAAAGGGGAGTGTCTTCTGCAATGAGTAATGCTTAATCTGATCACTGGAAGCCTTTTAAGCAAGATCGAGAAGAGATAGGCCCTTCCTGTTTCGGCTGGTGAGACTCTCCTGTGGAGTTCATCCAGACCCTCCATTGGAATCATCAGCTTCACAGCCTGCCCTGGGAATTTTGGACTCTGCGTTCCCACGGTCACATGAGACACTTTTATAAATTTTATATTTGCGAGTGTTCCCTGTTGATTCTGTTTCTCTAGAGACCCTAACTAATACAGTATCTTCCCTGAATGCCTCTAATTGGACATTTCCATAGACTTGTTTTAATTGGGACATTTTCTCAGCCTTAGAACTATAAACTAGCAACTTATTTAATTCCCCTTTTTAAAAGCCATTCCATTTCTGGTATATTGCATTCTGGCAGCTAGCAAACTAGAACAAAAACAAAATCCATTCTGGCTAGTTTTAACTTAAAAAGATTTACTATTGGGTATTGAATGGCTTTCAGAATTGTTGGGAAGCACAAAGAAATAGATAAGAGGTTGAACATCTAAAAACCTCATCTAACGGGAGCTACTGCCCCTGTCAACATCAAGGAGGTAGGGGAGGGGGAAGGTGCTAAATGTGAACACTGACATGAGAACCCATCTCCTTCCCCTGCTCCCTCTGCTGCAATCCACAGGCTCAGTATAGATGCCTCATGACACACTTCTTCTGCCACTTATCTCAGTTCTATAGTCAAACCTTGTGCAATTGTTTTTGTTTAGTGGAAAGTTAATCATATCCACAAAATTAGTGAAAATGAGTCTGTGGATGGTTTCATTTTCTAACCTCTTTCGATTGAAGAAAGAACCATTGGAAGCGTTACTGGAAAAAATAACAAATAGGCTAATTTATTATAACTCCTACAATTTCCAGGTTTTTAGTTGTGGAAACCCAGGGCCTAGGTGCCTCCTCCATGTTGAGAGTGAGACGCTGCCTGTAGCTGCCAATGTGGCAGGGGCAGAAGATAAAGGTCAACTGACCTTCTCAGCGAGGACAGAATATGCAGACGGCATCATAAACCACTTATCTTGTACAGGAGAAAAACTCCTCTCTCCTGATCACTTTTGATAACATGAGACCCTGCTGAAACTCTGTTCTCATACTCTATGGAATGTCTTTGTTCCCTTATGAGTCGCCCCTTGCACTCCTGCCTTTGCAGTGTACTATTTTCCAATTTCTGGACAGCTGCCACTGGAGAATCTCTCCTGTTCGTAAGTCCTAATAAAACTCATGTCTGACTGTGTGCCTAGCATGCTCTTTGGTTTGGGGCTGGGCCAACCCAAGCCTTTCAAGAGCTGGGTTGAAACAATAGTCAAATCCACATTTAATTGGCTTAGAAACAAAATTATTCAGAAAATGATGACATTTTATAACACAACATTTTCTCTTTTCTCTGATTGATAGCACCTTTCTCATTAAAATAATTTCTCATTCTTCAGAATTATCATATCATTTAATTTGGACCTTCATATCAACATGTGTCACTCCCTACTATGATCTAGATATCAATTATCTTCCCTACAAAGATATCTTCCCTACACCCCTCAAAAAAAAAATGGTAAAAATCTTTCAACCCTGATGTATTATGACTTCCCAAATTTTTGTGTAGTGCTTATTCTTAATAATCAGTTTCCTCAAAACACACTACATACACACACACACACACACACACACACGGACAATTTTAATGCTGCTAAGATGTTGAACAAATAAATGAATGAAAAATGGATGTTTGAATTCTGTTAACTGTTTTAAGGCATTATAGAATTAGATTACCTTAAATAGTTTGGAGATATGCAGATGAGATATGATGTGCATGTGTGTGTGCAAAAGTTCACTACCAAACCTCCTATCATATCAGAACTTAAGATGCAAAGCCCAATAAAGATAAATTTTGCAATAGAAATTTGTTGCTGCTCTTCCCAGAATGCATCTTTTTCTTCCAACAGCAGCAGGTCCTCATTTTCCTCCTCATCCTACTAATACAACACTATAACTATTTTTTTGTATGTCTCCCAATTCCCTGCCAATCTCTACATTCTCAATACCTACCAAAACCCAACTGAATAAATCCAACTTTCTAGCTACTCTGTACCTGCATGCTTAGAGTTGAACGTACCTTCAGGAAAACACAAAATCTTGTTGTTTAACTTATGTTTATGACCACTGACTTCAAGAGATGCTATATTTCCTAAGACGAGATCCTATCACTCTTGGAGGTGACAATATCACACCTTCTCTCTTCTCCAAATTCCAGCCTGTATTGTCATAACCTCACTATCACTTTATTACCCTGTTTCTCACAGCACTACAAATACAGAAATAATCCAGAGATAACTTCCATACTCCTACCCACACATCCACCCATGTCAGTGCCCATTTAGTCTGCCATTTCCTTCTTGCATATTACAGCTGAACTGTGCATAATCTTGTATCTATCTCATTGCCTCTTGCCTTTTCAAAGACAATTCTCCATCAAGTATTCACCTCTTTGTGTAATCATCAAAGTATCCTCCTTTGGAT
This sequence comes from Tamandua tetradactyla, assembly GCF_023851605.1. Classification (NCBI taxonomy): domain Eukaryota; kingdom Metazoa; phylum Chordata; class Mammalia; order Pilosa; family Myrmecophagidae; genus Tamandua; species Tamandua tetradactyla. Next base: position 19,984,835 of record NC_135345.1, read on the forward strand.
TATTTCCATAAGCATAAAACATCTTAGTATTTTGGCCATCTTAAAAATTACTCTTTATGACACCACTTTCCTCTTCAATTACCACAATCTCTACTGCTCTTTACAGAAAATCCTTAAACTTGTTGTCTATATTCATTATCTAAGTTTCCCTCTTCTATTGCTTCCTTAAATCCCTGCAATGGGTTTTTATTCCCACAGCACTACTGAAATAATTTCTTCAATGTCACTAATGACATGCACTTTGCTAAAGAGAATGGTCAATAAACAATTTTTGTCTTACCTGATCGGTCAGAAACATTTGGCCCAGCTGATCATTTCAATTCTCTGAATGCCTTTTGGTCATTTATAATCTGATGCATGCTCTCTTGTTCCTCCTTCTACCTATTAGCCTCTCCTTCTTAATCTGTTTTGTCTGTTTCTCCTTATCAACCTGACTTCTTACTTTTGGAGTTCTCAAGTCTGAGTTCTCACCCTAATTCTTGTTTTTCTATATTCTTTGTCTAAGGGCATCTCATCCAATCTCAAGGATTAATGAACATAACTAACATGCTAACAGCTCACCAGTTTTTAGCTCAATCCCAGTTGTGGGTTTGTAAAACAGACTAATATGTCCAATAACTTATTCACTATCTCACATGAATTGCTTGTATCATTTGAAAATTATCGTGTCTGAAATGAGGCTCCCATTACTCTTCCCAAAGCCTGCCTTTCATAAAACATTGCCCATCCCAGGAAATGTTCCAGTTGATTGGGGGTAAACTTTGGCATCCTCTTTAATTCCTCTTTTTACTCACATACCTCATATAGGGCAGAAAGTCTTTATCAGTAATACTTTCAAAATACATCCGTTATCAGACCAATTTTCTACACCTCTACCAAAAAACACACTAGGCAGAGGTGTTATTTGTCAAAAAGATCTTTTCCCTGGATTATGTTACAAGTCTCTGAATTGATCCTTCAACACTCCTTTCCAACTACAGTCTATCATTTGCACAATTTCAAAAATTCTTCTTTCAAAACATAAATCAAAACACGCCATTCCTTTTCTCAAACCCCTCCAGTGGCTCCCATCTCACTCAGAGTAAATGCCTATTATTTTAGCCTCCAATATCCTACTTTTCTCCACACCCCTCCCACCCCACATCTGATATCATGCCCTACCTTTCCTTCTATCATTAACTAAGCTCCAGTTCTACTGCCTCCTCTCTTTTTTCAAACACAGCAAACACATTTCTATGTCAGCACTTTGCTGTTCCTTATGTCTGGATGTTTTCTTTGCCCAGCTGTGTAAATGGACCTTTACTTACTTCAGGTCTTCTTACCCAAGCATCCATCTTTGACCATTCTATTAAACAACCAATCCTCTACTTCTTTCTATATAAATATCGTTAAGCTTTATTTTCCTATAAAATATTTAATTTTATCTGGTGTACTGCATAATGACCTATGTATGTATTAACTCATTTATTACTGTCTTCCCTAACTAGACTATAAGCTTAAATAGCTCAGAGATTTTTGTTATTTTCCCTGTTGTATCTATAGCATCAAAAATGGCTGATCATAACAGATTCTCAATAAATACTTGCATAATGGGCATATGAAAGTTCTTGAAATTTTAATTGAAATTAATCCCTACCCATTTTCAGTCCTTGTGGCTTGAGTGGACACAACTGAACTGGTGTCTGCCAGCTCATCAAATGACCTTGGCCATAGTGATACTTTAGAGATAGAAATGTTCCCTGAGAACAATCTGATATTTGTGATAGCTACTATAAAATTTGGCTTCTCTTATTCCTTTGGACATGTGTCTAAAAGAATGTGAGACTGTATCTGCTTCTGCCATAGTATACCTCCTAAACTCTAAGAAGGAAACCCACCCTTGCATGAGAACCAAGCAAAGCAAAGATATGGGGAGAAATTGAGGGCTGATGTCACTGTTTAAGCTCTAAATTCAGTTGTGTTTAAAGGCAGCATGCCCCTGGACTTTATAGACACTAAATCAAAGAAATTCAGATTTTTCAAAAAGCCAGTTCAGGATGCAATCAAAAAAGTCACAACAGATGTATCCTGAATTGGGTCAGGTGGTCTTCATATGTGCTCCCATGATATTACTTTTACAACACTTAAAATTGTTCTCTTTTACTTGTCTCCCTCATCTAGGCTATATGAATCTTGAAAGACAGCATTATAAATTATTCTCTTTTCTTTATCTCCAGTGACTAATTCCAGGCTTGGCTCATGGTAGATGGTCAAGTAAAACTTGCTAAATTAATTCAGTCTTGTGGGTGCAGACTTATTGTGGGTGGGATCTTTTAATCAGATTATTTCCATGGAGACATGACCCCACCCATTCAAGGTGGGTCTTAATAGCTTACTGGAGTTCTTAAAAGAGATCACAGAGTATGAGTTCAGAGCCAATACAAAGAGCAGATGCCTAGACACAGATGTTTGAAGATACAGAAGGAGGATACCCCAGGGGATGCCAGAAAGACTCACAGGACCTGAGAGATCCATTTGAATCCAGAAGCCAGTAGAGAAGGATAGCAGACATCACCATATGCCTTCCCATGTGAGAGAGAAACCCTGGATGCATTAGGCCTTTTCAGAGTCAAGTGTCTTTCTCTGGATGCCTTAGTTAGGACATTTTTATGGTTTTAGGATTGTAAATTTCTAATTTAATAAATCCTCTTTATAAAAGCTAATCCAAAAAAAAGCCAATCCATTTCAGGAATAGTGCATTGCAGAAGCTTCAGCAGACCAAAAAACAGGGAATGGCAAGGAAGTGACAGAAATTGTAATGCATGAGGGGCCAAATGTAGTGTTTGCACAGCCTCATAGTGTTCAGATTCCCAGGCCCTGCTGATGTAAAATACAAAGGTGATCATAAACCAACTAAATCTGGAACCCAAACTCCTCCTGGCTCAAATTATGAGAATATGAAAAGATCATCCCCTCTATTGCTGCTGTTCTGAAAATTGGGTTAGGTTAAAGAATGAAGTGCAATCTCCAAGTTCCATTTGGAAACAGTAGTGAACACAATCCAGTTACAAATTTAGGGAAAGTCTTCATGAAATCTTATTGGGCAGCCTCTCATCTGAACTGCCTGATGAAAGAAAGGACTTGAACACTCTGGAAAATATTTAGATATAACGGTATATAAATAGAGATAGAGATAACAATTTAATGTTCACTGTTCTTAAAGATATACTGCATATTATGCCATCATGTGAAGAGATATGAAGAAATATAAAATTGTGGTACATGGTCAACAGCACAAATAATCAGTAGAAATAAAGCTAAAGACAGTACAGATTGTGTAATTAGTTATCAAGGATTTTAAAACAACTATTATAAAAGCATTAAAGAGTTTACAGTATAAAGCAGACAAAATAGCTGAAGATAAAAAAGACTGAGTTAAGTTATCAAATGGACAATGAAGAGTAAAATGGAAAATGTCTAACTGGAAAGTAAGTATAGAAAATAAAGTGGTTAGATCATTTTAACAGCATATTGAATACAGCAGAAAAAAAAACAATTGGAAAACATAAAAACAGGTTGATAGCAATTATCCAAACAAAAAAAATGCAAGACTGGCAAAAACTAAAAGAAAAGTATTATAGTCCTATGGGACGATATTAAATTAGAAAACATAAATGCAGTTGAATTCCTAAAAGTAGAGGACATAGAGAATGATACAAAAACATTTGGCCTCAAAAATTTCAAAGATTGATAAAAAAACAAAAAACAACTTCAACTCAAATAGGAAAAACACAGGAAACACCAGCAAAATATTAACAAAGAAAATCATACCCAGGCACATCATAGTGAAACTGCTTAAACAAATATAAAAAGAAAATCCCCAATACAACCACCAAGTGAATTAGGCACACCACAATGGGAGAGAGTGGAAGAGTGAGATGGAGACAAACGACAATGGAACATCTTCTAAAGTATAGAAAGTAAAGAAAATATATTTAAAAATAAATACATAATAAACAAATATTTAGATAAAAGCAAGTTGAGAGAATTAGTCACCAACATATCTATACTATGATAAATACTAAAGGAAGACTTCAGCTGAAGGAGAATTAAAGCAGAATGGAAACTTATATCTAGATTATGGAATAAAAAAATCAATACTGGTTAACATTTAGGAAAATATAAATTATATTATTTCTTTCAATAAATCCTTTAAAAGATTAATGATTTTAAAGTAATAATAATAATAATGCATTGTAGTGTAAAACACACTGAAATGAACTGTATGAGCCCATGGTTGTGGTGAGGGTAAATAGAATTATACTGTCGTTAGGTTCAGATATTACCCATGATAAATTAATGATGATGTTATAATCTCTAGACCTATTATTAAAACTAAAGAGGTATAGCTTAAAAGCTAGTAAAAGAAATAATACTTTTTAAAAATCCAAAGTCTGTAATGATGGATACATGACACTATGAATACATCAAAACCTTTAGAACTTTACAGCACAAAAATTGTCTGCAAATTTCCAAAAAAAACATCATTTAAGAGGTGAGCCAAGATAGAATGCAGAATATAACAAAAATATGACTATGTTAAAAATGTATGAAACAATCTTTTGAATGCGGTGTGTGAGGGGAGGGTGCTGATGTAATTAATTTTGAGAATTAGAGGCATTTGTAAGAATAAAGGTAAAAGGAATTGTACATAAGCACTATGCTCTGTTTGATGAGGGTACAGATTAACAATACTGATACTCTTACATGTAAACACTGGAACTGAACAAGTAAGTAAATGGACAGCAGATGGTAGAAGAGAAGTTTCTTGTTATTAGAAGGAAAGGTTGCAAATAAGAAAAGGAGGCTAGATGATCCCTGTGGTAATGAATTAGAGTAGGAAACATCAGTATAAATTCTTATTTTGCTTAATATTGACACAGATATTAACACAAAAAATATTTATAGATATGTGTATACACACACATACTTCCTTGCTCTGTCAGTTTAGAGTACCTAGAAACATCAAAGACAACACAGAAGCAATGAGCACACCTAGTGTTCAGATCGTGGTTTCTAATACCATTCTATAAAAGGAACCTGGACTCCTTGCAAAAATGCCTAACTCTAAGACTAGGTCAGGAAATATATAAGATGAGAATGGAGCACCAGAAAGTAAGAAAATCTTTTTTTTAATCCCACAATGATGTGTCATATGTAAAAGGAAGACCGGAGACAAATAAAAGAGCTCCAAAAGGACATAGATGTAGCAAAAAGTTGGCCCACGCAAAAATAGTCAAATGATCTTTCATAAGGGAGCAAAGGCATTTCAATGGAGAAAGGATGGGCTTTTCAACAATGATGCTGAAAACACTGAATATCACATGCACCATAATAAATCTAGATATAAATCCTACACCTGTAAGAAAAATTAATTCCAGATGAATCTCATACCTAAATTTAAAACAAAATCATAAAACTTCTAGAAGACAACACAGGAGAAAGTTAGGTGACCCTGAATTTGGTGATGAATTTTTAGATATAGCACCAAAAGAATGCGCCATGAAAGAAATTGATAAATTGTACTTGACTACTTGACTAAAATTAGAAAATTCTGTTCTGCGAAATGATTGCATTAAAAGGTTAAATATATAAGAGACAAACTGGGAGAAAATCTTTGCAAAACCACATTTGATAAACGACTTGTGTCTAAAATATGCAAAGAACTCTTAAAACTAAACAATTAAAACCAAACAACCCATTTAAAAATTGGGAAAATATACCTGAAAAAATACCTCACCAAACAAGACATACAGATGGTAAACAAGCATATGAAAAGATACTCAACATTATATGTCATTAAAGAATTGTAAACTAAAGCATCAATGACATACATATACACACCTATTAGAATGGTTAAAATCCAAAACATTGACAACACTAAATGCTGATAACAATGTAGAACAACTAGAACATTCATTTGTTGTTACCTGGAATGCAAAAAGATGCAGCCATGCTGGACAGAGTTTGGCAGTTTCTTACAAAATTAAATGTAGTCTTACCATACAATCCAGAAATCGTTATCCTTGGCATTTACCCAAAGGAGTTGAGAATGTATGTTGATGCCTAAAGCTGCTCATGAATGTTTATAGCAGCTTTATTAATAAGTGCCAAAATATGGAAACAACCAAGATGTCCTTCAATATGTGAAAGGATTATTTATAAAACAGTGATACATCATACAATGGAACATTATTTAACAATAAAAAGATATGCATTATCAAGCCACGGAAAGACACAGAGGAATCTTAAATCATATTGTTAAGTGAAAGAAACTAGACTGAAAAGGCTATACACTGCAAGAATTCAATTGCATAACATTCTAGAAAAGGCAAACTATTAAGACAGTATAAAGATCAGTGGTTGTCACAGGTTCAGGGGAAGAGAAAAGGGTGAACAGGGAGCGCACAAAGGTTCTTTAGAGTAGTGAAACTATTCTGCGTGATACTTTAATAGTGGATACATGACATTATACATTTGTGAAAAAAAATCATATTGTACAACACAAATCCTGAATCCTGATGTAAAATATGGACTTTAATTAATAAAATATATCAATACTGGTTCATCATCTGTAAAAATATACCACAAACTAATGCAGAAGTGTGGAAAACAGTACATGGGTATTCTCTACTTTCTGTTCAGGTTTTCTGCAATCCTAAAACTTCTCTAAAAATAAATTCTATACACTAAAAATATATAATCAACAAGAATGTAATAGGCATTAAAAGAAGCAAGAAAATGCAACCCATGATGAAGAGAAAAATTAACCATTCAAAACTGACCATAAAATGACAGAGATGATTAAGTTGGGAAGCAGAGACATTGAAGTAGCTATTATCAGTGTGATCCATCTATTCAAGAAGTCAAGTATAAAATAGATAATGTTAAGTGAACATATGAATGTTCTAGAGATGAAAACTACAACAACTGCAATTAAAAAATGTGTTTAGGATTAACAGCATATTAGACTTGATGGAAGAAAAGATGAGTGAACTTAAAGATACAGTAACAAAAGCTATCCAAAATAAAACACAGGAAGAAAACTATTAGGAAACAAATTAAAGGAAGTTCAGGTGGCTGTCAGACAACTTAAAGATCAATTTACATAAACTAAAACCCATGAATAAGAATTAAAAGATGAGAGGTAGAAAATAAATTTAAATGTTCTAAATTTGATGAAAACCGTGAGCCCTCAGATCTACACATCTCAGTGGAACCAGAGCATATAAAACATGAGGTAAACTACCTCAAGGAGCATCACAAACAAGTAGGTTCAAAGCATCAATAAAGAGAGAACATTAAAAGCATCCTGAGGAAGAAAAGACATTACATAGTGAAGAGCGAAGATAAAATAAGAAAACACTAGAAAATAAACAACCCAGATGCTGGAGAAAAACTTTTTAAATATTGAAATAGAAATAATTCTTAACCTAGAAGTCGATGTCTAGCAAAAATAGATTTAAAAACCAAGGCAAAGTAAAGAAATTCTCAGATACATAAAAGGTAAATGATTTTATCACCAGTAGACCTCCACTATGAGGAGACTTTCACTATGTGAAAGAAAGGATGTCACTAAGAAAGGAAATTATATCAGTTGGAAATATGGACTACACAAAGAAATAGAGTCCCAGAAATTTTAACCATGTGGCTGTATTTAAATGATATTCTTCTTATTATTAAAAGACATTTAAAAGATAACTGACTTTAAAACAGAAAGAACAGAAATGCATTGTGGGGTTTATACCGCAGTGCAAAAGTAAAATACATGACAACAAAAGCACAAAGGCCAGGAGAAGAGAAATGGAAGTAGATTGTTAGAAGTTTCTTGTACTAAATGTGTAATAGAATAATAGTGCTTGAGGCAAATAATAATAAACTAAGTATGTACTCTATAAGCCCTACAGCAAATGCAAAATAAAGCAGCGAAAACTATAACTGATAAACCAAACAAAGCTTATAAAATCGAAACACACAAAATGCACAATTTATGCAGATGAAGTTAAAGAAGCAGGGAAAGATTAGTGAAGAATTGATAGCACAGAAGAAAAACAGATGGAAAGATGACAATTTTTTTACCCAAACATATCAATCTTTACATTAAACATAAGTGGCCAAACAACCCGATTGAAAGGCAGAGCATTTCAACTGGAAAACAAAATGTACTAAATGCTATTTATTATCTTTAAGAAGCTCACCTTAAATATAAAGATGCAATAGGCTATAAGTAAAAGGATGTGTCAACATATGAGATAACTTAGATGACAAAAGGACACAAACTATCAATACCAACTCAAAAGCCCCCCTTGAGGAACTGGGGGAGTACAGTGCTCCACAAGGCTCATCACAATGTGACAGTGATGTTGGCAAGCCAGAGCAAAAAGTTATCATTGTTGGGCTAGCTAATGCAGTGAATTTTCTATGAATGAGGTTGTACATACATCCCCTACAATAGGAAGTAATGTAGTAGAGATAGTCACTACATTTCCTTACATGGGATATTGGTGGCCAAGAATCTTTTCATTCTTCCAGGAACTCTTTCTATACCAACACTGAATTAGTAATAGTTGGAGCTAGTACAGACAGAGAAAGGATTTCTGTAACTAGAGAACTGTATAAAATGTTAGTGCATTTTATACAGTATACCTAAGAAAAGCTGGATTGCTGAATTTTTGCTAATAAACAAGATGTCAAAGAATGCATGACTGTAGCAGAAATCTCCCAGTTTTTGAAACTAACTTCTGTTAAAGATCACCAGTGGTATATCCAGGCATGCTGTGCTGTTATAGGTCAGGGATTGTGCCAAGAAGTTGAATGGATGATATCATGACTTAAGATTAGATGATCTCTACTGATCTCTTCTCATAGACTTTGTGTAAATGAAGTGTTGGAATTTTCCAGAAAGCTGCAAAAATTAATGGTTTAGCTATATTTATAATAAACTTATTTAGACTTTTTCCTATAAGAAGAAAAATTAAGACATAAAGTCTCACATTCCAATATGCTTTCTCTTTAGTTCCCTCCAAAGTAAGGTCTAGAGCTGTGACTGACATTATTCTCACAATGTACTCCCTCAGGACATTATGTAGCCTGTGAAAAGTATGAGAAAGAAAGGCATTGTTAATTTCAAAAGCTTTATTATCATCAGTACAAACCTTCCTAGTTGAATGTTTTTCTCTCCTTCTTCTATTAAGCAAAAATACAAATCAGCACGGATGTTCTGTTTCCAATATTTAAATGTATAGTGCTCCTTATAAAAAGTATTTTGCATAAGTTTGTGTATATATATATTGTGTATATACCTCAAGTTCAAGTTAATGACTTTGATTTACATTCTAAAGAAAAGTGAGTAACACAAAAATTAATTTATCTGTAGTTATACCATATGTGATTTTGCTAGCATTGTTGTTTAGAGGCATATTGTTCTTTTCTTCCTGAGGTTTCCTTGTTGTACTAACCAATCCTAAATCATTGAGCTGCTCTTAAAAAATAGGAAGAAAAAGGAAAAAAGAAAAAAAAACTGACTCAAGAAGAAATAGATAATCAGAATAGACCTATAGCAAGCAGACATTTAATTAGTAAATTAAAAACTGTCAACAAAGAAAACCTCAAGCCCAGATGGATTCACTGGTGAATTGTACCAAACATTTAAAGAAGAACTGATAATTAATTATAATCCTTCTCAAATTGTTTCAAAAATAGAAGAGGAAGAGGATGCAAGGGTAGTTCAGTGGTACAATTCTTGCCCACCATGCAGGAGATCTGGTTCAGTTCCTGGCCCATACATTTCCCCAAAAAACAAACAAGCAAACAAAAGAGATAAAAAAAAAATTCAACAAATGGTGCTGCAATAATGGGATATTCATATGGAAAAAGAATGAAATGTGACCCTCATCATGCAGCATACAAAAAAATAGAAGTTGAGGGAACACTTCCCAAAATATTCTGAGACCAGTATACTCCTGTTACCAAAACCAATATTCCCTATGAACATAGACACAAAAGCCCCAAACAAAATACTAAGCAAACCAAATTTAGCAACTTAACCAAGTAGGATTTATCCCAGGAGTGCAAACTTATTTAATATCTGAAAAATAGTCAATGAAATACATCATTTTAATAGTAAACAGAATAAAAAGTCACCTGATCTTCTTGTTAGATCCAGAGTAAACATTCAAAAAATTACAACACCCTCTTATTATAAAAACTAAACAAACTGATAATAGAAAAGAACTTTCTCAATCTGATAACCAGTTGAAGAAAAACTCATAGCTAGAATTATACTTAATGGAGAATGTCTGAATGCTTTCCCCCAAGACTAGAAAAAAAGCCTTAACTTCTATTCAGCATTGTACTGGAAGTTCTAGACAGAAGAAATAGGAAAAAAGATGAAATAAAAGGCATCCAAATAGGAAGGAAGAAGTAAAGTTATTTCTTTTCACAGATGACATGAGGTTGTCTATAGAAAATACTATAGAACCCATTAAAAATTATTAAAACAACAAATAAGTTCATCAAGGCTGTAAGACACAAGTCCCATACATAAAAATCAGTGGCATACACTAACAACAAACAATAAAAGTGAATTAAGAAAGCCACTGCATTTAAAATAACATCAAAATGATAAAATATTTAGGAATAAATTTAATGCAGTGCAAGACGTACATTGAAAACTAAAAAATACTGTTTAAAGAAATGAAGATCTAAATAAGTGGAAATGTATACTGTTTACACAGTAGAATTAATATTAAAATGGCAGTACACCTTAAATTGATCTACAGACTTAATGCCAGCCCCATTAAAATCTCACTTAGATTCTTTGCAGAAAATCACAAGCTGATCCTCAAATTTATATGGAAATTCAAGACCTTCAGTAACCAAAGTAATCGAAGTAAGACAAAAAAGTTGTAGGACTCACATTTCCTGATGTCAAAACTTACTAGTGATATAAAACAATCAAGATAGTTTGGTATCAGTATAAGAATAGGCATATAGATAAAGGAAATAGAATTGAAAGTCCAGAAATAGGCCCTTACATTTATGGTCAATCAATTTTCCCAAGGGTACTACAACAATTCAATGGACAAATAATAGCTTTTTCAACAAATGGTGCTATTGGACCATTTGTTCATCACATCTCCCCAACAGGAGATGTAACATTCCATAGAAGATTATAGCTACTGAAAACCCACAATCAGAAAGAGAAGGATCCAGAGGAATAAAAATCCCAACTGTACTGTCTTCTCAGCTTCTGAAAGCACTGTATATTCTGATTCCTCAAACAGAACAAAGCAACCTTCCCAAAATAAGGATACAGTTGACAAATCCCATAAAGAGCAGTCTTCTTTGGATATATAGAGTCCAAAGAAGGACACTGAATAGATTTAGAGACAAAATGGAGAAAGTCCAGCAGATTAAATTAGACTGGGCCCACACTAGGAATCCAGAAAAGTGTTCCCACCTCAAGGTACAAAACCTTCATTATATCTGTAAAGTCTCCTTTGCCATGTAAAGTCACATATTCACAAATCCTGAGAATTTAGGTATGAGCATCTTTGGGAAACCATTGCTCTACTTACCACTGTTAAATAATCATATTTTATGACATGATTTAAATAACTAATGTTCTACACAAAGCACACTTGTACACAAATGCTCAGAATAGCATTATTCAAAATAGTCAAAATAGTCAAAAATCGGGAAACAACCCAAATTTCCAACAACTGAAGAATGGGTAAATAAAATGTGATAATCCATGTAACGGAATATTGCTCAGTGTTGGGGACTGAACCCTGTCCCCCAAATGACATGCTCAAGCCCTAACCTCTTTGAACTCATTTGTAAATAGAACCTTTGAAGATGTCAAGAAGAGTATACTTTAATCCAATATGACTGGATTCCTTACAAGCACAGGAAATTGAATATAGAGATAGAAGCCAGAGGTGGAGGCAGATCACCATGTGATAGAGGCAGAGATGCATCTACAAGCCAAGGAAAGCCAAAGGATTGATGAAAAGCAAAAATGTTGATTTTGGACTTCTAGCCTCCAAAACTGTGAGCCACTAAATTCTTGTTGTTTCAATTTACCAGTGTGTGTTATTTGTTATAGCAGCCCTGGCAAATTAAGACACTCAGCAATAATAAGAAATAAAGTGCTGATATATGCTATGAAGTGAATGAATCTTGAAAATATTATGTTTAGTGAAAGAAACCAGTTTCAAAATTCCATATATTATATAATTCCGTTTTGCTAGATAGGCAAATCTATAGAGACAGAAAGTAGATAAGTGATTACCTAGCACTGGGGACTGTAGGAGGAAATGGAGAGTGACTGCTAATGTTTATCTTAGGGATGAAGAAAATATTCTAAAATTGATTGTGCTGATGATTGCAAGCCTCTGTGAATAAGAAAAACACTGAAATGTACATTTTAATGTGTGTATTATATGATAAATGTATTATATCTCAAGAAAACTATTTTGAAAAATCCATCTGATAAAATTAAACTATTGTATAGTGTTAATGGTCAGTATAACAGGTCACTCTTAAGACGGAAATGAGAAGGGCATGGTTGAACAGGGCTCAAATAGGGAGTTCTAAGGAAATGACAGTTTCCTGTTTCTTGACCAGGTGGTCAAGATCACTTTGTATGCAATCATTGATTTGGACTTTCAAGTTTTATGAACTTTTCTATATGTATAATATACCTGAAAATAAAGTTTATAAATAAAATTAAAAAGTAATAATAAATGTGTTTCTACACCTGACAAAAGAAGTAGTGATATCTTGGAAATGATACAATAGTGACAGGTAAATAATAAAGAGATTCAGGAAATACCTAAGAAGTACAATACAACAAGAATTGGTGGAGGATTGGAGAACAATTAAGAGAGGATTACTTTTAGCTATCTTGATGGGACTGTGGGATACATGGTTATACCATTCATGGAAATAGGCAAACTAAAAGCAGTCTGGATTTAGAGAGGTGATAATGGATATATGTTTTAATATGTTGAATCTGAGGCATCTCTTAGGCATTCAGTTGAAGATGTCATATAGAGGTTTACGTGCAGGTTGAAGGTAAGAGGAGATTTCCAATTTGGACATTCTGCTGGACTTTATCCATTTGTTCCCCTGGATCTATCCTGTATGCTTCTTCTCCCTCTGTGTGCCAAAAGAAGATGGCTCTTTATGGGATGCATTAAATGTATTCCAACCTCTGGGCAGGGTTTTATTTGTTGGTTTGGACCAGCGGGTAGTACCAGAAGAATAGAGGTTGGGAGGATAGTAAAGTTGGGATATTTACTCCTCTGGATCCCTCTTATTCTGGCTGTGAGTTTGTTTGCAGTGGCTGAATTATTCTGTGAAAGCCACATCTCCTGTTCGGTGGACTTATCCTTTGCTTACAGCACTCTGTTCAAGTGCTAGAAACAATTCTTTCTCATTGCCCCTTCATGACTAATGGTGGTGAAATCTCCCAGATTTGGCTAGCCCCAGGGAGCTTTCCCATCTTTTCTGGTTTCTATTGTCCCCTATCCAAGCCTCTGTAAATAGTTCTTTATAAAACTCTCCTTATTTGGGCCATTTCAGTGTACCATCTGTTCCCTGTCAGGATCTTAAGTGATGCAGTATTGACACTAGAAGTGCCCCCAGGAAATGCTTTTAAAATAGAATTCTGAAATTGGGTAGCTAACATATTTGAGGAGCTCACAGATAACTCCTTTGCTTGGGAAAATGGTACACTGATATTCTCTGGCAGGCTGTAACATCATGATTAGTCAAATAATCACCAGTGTTGGATAAGATGAAGTGCAGTTGCAATGAAGGTGTTGGAAGATCAAGTGACTGTGGCACTCCATCACTATAGCAACAGTAATATTACAAAGACTACCAAGAGAGAAGGAAAAAAAATGAAGGTCCAACTTAGATCATGAATGAAAAGTTTCTAAAAACTTCTATAGAAGCTTTAAAAGAATCCTTTATCTCCAGTAGCTGTAGAGCAGTTAAGACTAAGAGTCAAGCCCATGGACGTTTTGTAATTGTGCAGCTATGATACCAATTAAATGAACAACTCAGCCAACCTTATACTAAGGTAAGGGTACTTATGGAAAGATAATAGGACCCTAGACATTAAGGTAAATAGGGAAAGGATGAGTATACTTGCAAATTCCAAGTGTGCTCACTTGAGATTTGAAAGGTAATCAATGGGCTATGAAGGAGTGGTGTTAAAGTTAGTTAGTTCATTGAAGTCTGGGCTCAAAGATGGGCTCATTGGCCTACACTTAATGAGGTAGAAATGCTGGAAATTTTCTGACTGTATTACAGTGGTTCTAACCTTGGCTGGACCTCGGAATTACTGAAGAGACGTTAAAGAAACATTGGTGTCTAGATCTCACCCACATGGAGTATTATTTTTATCATTCTTGGATACATTCCAGGCATTGTTGTTTCTTAATATAAGCTCTCCAGCTGATTCTAATACGCAACCAGGGGAAAGAATCACTGCTGAGGAAGCATGGAACTGAAGGCTTTGGAGATGTTAATATTAGAGGGGACCTATTACATGTAAAATTCTCAGATACTCTCCATCAGTCACTCAGAGAGGCCCTGGAGAACACTTCACTTACAAAGGCATAACTGCAAATTGCTGTGGTGAATGTTCTATGCAGGTCAAAGATGACTGATGATGGAAAATGCTGCAAAGGAAATGAGCTCCATATTTTAGTGGGAATCATGACATGCCAGTGTAGTAGAAATCATGTCTAAGGGTTCAACAATCAGAAACATGGTGCTTAAAATTACATTATAAAGCAAGTACTGAACTGGTAATCAGCGTAATATGACATTTATCAACTTATCTTAGTGCCTTGTTTATCATTAGGTTGTTCAGGATGAAATGGATGAGTAGCCTACTGATGGAGGACTTATATATATAAGAAAATGTATAGGTCTTATGTCAAAAAAATCTAAGTCATCATAATAGAGAGTCATAGTCGCTTATCTAGTTCCACGACCTAAGCCAGTGCACAGCCCCATAGTGCATCCATTGAAAGGGCACTTGGTTTCCTTTGAGAAAAAAAATTCTTCAACATAGCCACAAATAAATACTGTGTTATATTCTCCCAAATCTTCTCTATGTTACCTATAGCCTTTAAAGAGGATGGCTCTGCCTGGGGAAAGGGAAATATCCAGACCTTCTATGGTATTAATTACAGATTCTAAACTGATGCTAATCCCTAGATACTCAAAATATTACTGTGAAACACTAATAGTGGGGATATATTGAGCTATGTGATAGATGGAATCTTGACTCAAGCTCATCTCAGAGTTAGTCTAATGGGAACTATAACTTCTCTTATGGGGTATGGGTGTGTTATTATGGTAGATAAAAGCAAGTCAAAACTTCTAAAACTTTATACCCTGCCAAGAGAGGAAACCAAATGTAATGGTCCATCCATAGGGGGAATTGTAGAGCAGTACCACTGTCAAACACCAGAAAGACATCTGTGGTGGAACATGGGAAATTCTCAATTGATCCCCAATTTACCCACACTTCTGGCTCATGGAAAAACCAACTTTTTTAAATAATAAGGAACATATTTCACTCCATTCTATACTCTGAGAGTAAATCTAGAAAAGGACATTGTAAGAGAAAAAAAAAAAACTATAGATGCATACTCCTCATGAAGATGCAAAAATTCTTAACAAAAGTTTAAGAAATTTAATCCAATAGTTAAACAGAAATGGATAATGCGTGCAATTAATAAAATACTTTGGAGTTTGTCCCATGAAAGCAAGGCTGGTTTAATATCCTAAAATACATCAATTTTAATTTGCCATATTAATAGACTAAAAAATAAAAATCATATAATCATCTCAACAGATGGCAGAAAAATATTTGAGACAATGCATTGTTTTTTGCTGATTAAAAACTGTCAAGAAAATGAAAAATAAAAACCACTTCCTCAACTTAAAGGGCATCTTATAAAATCACAACTAGTGTCATAATTGACAGTGAGATTGAATGTTTTTTCCTAAGATCAGGAAGAAGATTAATATATTCACTCTCATCCCTTCAATCCAACATTGTACTGGAGGTCCTAGCCAGTACAATAAGACAAAAAAAAAAAAGAAATACAAGGCATCCACATTGAAATGAAGAAATAAATCAGTCTTTATTTGTAAAATACATGCTCATCTATGTGAAAAAATCAGATGGAATTTACAAAAAAGCTACTAGAACTAATAAATAAATTTAGCAAGTGTTTTGGTTTGTGAACCCAGCTGGAATGCAATATACCAGAAATGGGTTGCAATATACAATGGGGATTTATTAACTTACAATTTACAGTTTTTAGGCCATGAACATGTACAAATTAAGGCATCAACAGGATGATACTTGGACTCTGAAGAAAGGGTGCTGGTATCATGGACACCTCTGTGACATGAGAAGACACATGGCTGGCATTGGCTGCTCTGCACCTCAGGTTTCACTGCCTTCAGTTCTGGTTCCGGTAGCTTCCTCTGTGTGCCCTTTCTTATATCCCCCTGGGCTTTACTCTCTAAGCGCTCTCCAGACTTCTCCGGGTATTTCTCCCTTAGCTCACTCAGCTTTTTTCCTGCCCTTTATTCTCTCATAAAGGACTCCAGTAAAAGGATGAATACCCACCTTGAACGGGGTGGGGAATATCTAACAAAGAGGGCCGGCTCAGAGGAATGGATTAAAATAACATGGCCTTTTCTGGGGTACAGAGCAGCTTCAAACAAGCACAGTAAGGTTGCAGGATATACTATCAATACGTAAAATTTAATTGTATTCCTGCACACTAACCACAAAAACTTAGAAATGGAAATAAAAATACTACTTACAAATGCATCAGAAATATGGAATATTTAGGGATATATCTAACAAAAAATTTGAAATTCATGTATACTGAAAACTACTGAAAGAAAATAAGACCTGTTTAAATGAATTGACATACTATACTCATGGTTCAAATGGTTCAATGTTAAAATGACAAGTGTCCCAAATTGATCTATAGCTGCAACCCAACCCCAATCAAAACCCCAACAGATGATTTGGAGAAATTAACAAGTTGATTTAAAATTCACATGGAAATGCTAATTACCAAAACAAATTTGAAAAAGAATAAAGCTGGGGGATTTATACTATCTGACTTCGGGACTTGATATAAAGCCATAGCAATAAAGATGGTGTGCTATTGACATAATGATAGACAAATACATCAATTGAACAGAGTAGATAGTCCAAAAATGGACCCACATGTATTTTGCCATTTAATTTTGACACAGATAAAAAGTTTGAAAATTTCTTTTAAAACTGTGCATATGCCTATCATCTGACCCAACCATTTTATATCTAGGGGATATTAATCCAAAAGAAATGAAAACATTTATATCCCTGCATGAATTGCCTATTGCTGCTGTAACAAATTACCACAAATTTAGCGGCGTAAAACAACACAAACTTATTATCTTACTGTTCTGGAGGTCAATAGTCTGCAATGAGTCTTTTCAGGATAACATGAAGGTCTTTGCAGGGCTCTATTCCTTCTAGTGGCTCTAGGGAAGAATCCATTCCTTGGCTTTTCCAGCTTGTACAGGTCACATGCATTTCTTGTCTCTGTGCCCATCTGCCATCTTTAAACCAGCAGCATAACATCTTCAGTTACCTCTCTCTCTTTTTCTCTTTCTCACCTCTATTCTGTATTCACATTTCTTTCCAAAACTCTGAGCTTCCTGCCTTCCTTTTATAAGGACCTTTCTGCTTTCCTCATATATTGGACCCAGTTGGTTAATCCAGGATTATCTTTACACCTCAAGATTTTTAACTTAATCACACCTGAAAAGTCCTTTTTGCAACTAAGATAACATAATCACAAATTCCAGAGATTAGGATGTGGATATTGGAGGGCAGGGGATGGGATCATTAGTCTATCTACCACAATACCTAGAAACTTTTTCTTAAATATTAATACCATCTTTTTTGCAATAGTCTAAAACTGGATGCTGAAATTTCTATCAACACATAAACAGACAAATTGAAATATATCCATATGATTTAATGCTATTCAGCAAAAATATTAAGTACTGATAAATGCAACAACATGTATGCATGTCAAAATAACTATACTGAGAGAAAGAAGCCAGTCACAAAAAGAATACATACTTTATGATTTCATTAGTAGAAAATTCTACATAATTCAAATTAATCTATAGTGACATAAAGCAGATCAGCTTGGGTCTGGGCAGTGAGGATAGGGTATGATTGACAGAAAAGAGGAATTATATAGGGAACAAGGAAATATTTGGAGGTAATCGATACTGCTTATTACCTTGGTGATCATTTCACAGGTATAGAGATAGATACATAGATATGTATATGTCAAAAATGATCAAATTTTAACTTTAAATATGTGCAGTATATTATACATCAAATAAACTGCAATTAAGTTGCTTAAAATAAATACAATAAAATAAAAAGAAATTTGGAAAAAAAATTCATTGTCGCGAATCTTCTGGGCTTGTGCAATGCCTGCAGACACAAGTAAATTATACAAAAAAAAGCAAATTTTTTTCCTATTCCTTCCCTGCCTTCCCTTTAGGGAGTTTCTTATGACCACTTAACAAAAACAGAGGAAGAAAATTATGTTATCTGTAGGGATGGGTCAGTACAAGTCAAATCAGGTGGAAATAAATTGCTGCTATGTTATAGGCACATTCAGGAAAAGTTGAAAAAACAATGATAAAGAAAATCATTCCAAGAGACAATTTCTAAGAGCATAGGTATGGATTCACTGTAAATCACAGGCAATAGTGGTTAAGAATAAAATGGAAAGATTAATGACAAGGTATATGTTTTTCTTAGTTTTCTACAGCTGCTGTAGTAAAGTACCATAAACTAGGTTGCTTAAAACAACAGAAATACATTGTGTCACAGAGAAAGACAGAGTTTTTCTTCATAGGAATTGATACATACACTGGACATGTACTTACTATCCACATTCACTACACTTCTGCCAGCATCACAACCTGTGGACTTAAATAATGCCATATCCAGTGCTGCGAAATCTGCACAATATCACTTACACCCAGAAACATGTTTAGCAATAGAAGTGAGACATTGGATGTTCTCCCATAAGATTCATTGGTCTTATGTCACATCTTTCAAAAGCAGCTGGTTTGAAAGAGCTACAGAATTGGACTGGCTATAAGATGGTGGCCAAAATGTAGGATTCATTCTCCCAGAGACAGAATTCATGGGTCCAAAAAGATGTATTTTGCTAAATAACCCACTGAAGGAGTTTTTGTTTTCATCCCTAACACTTTGGGCTTCGTGTATTTGGAGTCATAGTCCCCAAGGACTAAATACTTCTACCAGGTGTTTTAGCCATGTTTAGTTATTATTGGAAGTTGTCTCCATCCTGACCAATATGCAGAGCATTCATTGCCCTGTACTGAAGAACATAAACTACATGGATTGCATCTCCACATGAAACGAGTCTGCAAATCACAGATTTTCTAGGTATCAGTGATTGAATCATGTGCCACACAAAAGACAGGTTCAAGTCCTAATCCACATTATTGTGGCTATGAATCTATTTGCAAATCGGGCCTTTGAAGATGTTATTATTAGTTAAGCTAGAGACTCATTTGTGAATAGGCTATTCAAAGATCTTATTTTGATGAGGTCAAATTGAATCAGGATGGTCTTTATATGGCTGAAGTCCTGATAAGGAAAGGAAATCGAGGCAGAAACACAGATGACTGAACAAGAGAAGTAGAAGTCAGAGAAAGAAGCAATATGAGGGAGGCAGAATTTAAGTCAAGGAACACCAAGTATTGTGGCAAGCCAGCGTCAAAATACAAAAGATTCTGGGAGAAGCATGGCCTGTCAAAACCCTGATTTTGAACTTTGAGTTTCTAAGACCACAGGACAGTAAATTTTCATTTACTGTTATGAGGTATTTGCCATAGCAACCCTGAAGAACTAAGATGCTAGGGCATCTCTTAATAGTTCCATACCCATTAGTCCTGGATGCTGGAAAACCTCAACAGGTTTAATAATAAAGATAAAAGCACCAAGAATTCAGAAAACAAAATAATAAATATCCATGTCATTCAGCATGTAAACAACACTATCCAGCTGTGGTTCCGGGTGGAGCTAAGGAGGCTGTGAAATGGATAATGGAAAAAAGAAAACTAGGGCTCAGGACCAGATACTGAAATGCAGGAATGAAATCATCTAGATTTATGTTAATTTTTCTCTTTTATTTTTAACCTCCTTTTCTCCCCGCTACCTCATGTGAAAAACACTGCTAGAAAACTTCAGATTTCAGTTAAGTATATTGCTGAATTGTTATCAGTCAATGATAATTAGTAGCTGATGGAATTTACATATCCCCTATGTTGGGGACATATATTTTTTTCATCCAACTAAAGGTCAAGAATTGATATTGAAAGGCAAAAAGGTAGACTGGGCTGGACAGTCTTCAATTTCCTCTTCAAATCCTAACCGTCTCCTCCCTTCTTTACATTGTAAACTCCATCGACAAGTTCTCTTAACTTCTGGCTGCTGGGACAATAGCAGAATTGATATTGAAAGGCAAAAGAGGTAGACTGGGCTGGACAGTCTTCAATTTCCTCTTCAAATCCTAACCGTCTCCTCCCTTCTTTACATTGTAAACTCCATCGACAAGTTCTCTTAACTTCTGGCTCCTGGGACAATAGCAGGCAGGAGCAGAAGTTAGGAAGGCAGAAAGAAAGTACCAATGGAGTATTTATTCCTCCAGTTCCTGCTCTGTCAGAGTTGAGGAAGTTGAAGACCGCAAAGTATGAAAAACATTCAAAGAAAGGTAGATATGGTAAAAGGGGCTTTGTTCTCTTTATTCCTTTTTCTCCATTTTTATAGAAACCAATCACGTTACTTAGCATCCCAAGAACAGCAGATGGTGCACTCACACAGGTTCAACTGAAATTAAATGAAAGGCCTATGTACAGAGATGTGCACAGAGATAAAACCAATACGGGGGTGGGAAAGTGTCCAGAAATTAGCAACAATGAAACATCATTTCTGCTTCTGGGCCTGAAGGGAAAGAAATGGTATAATCAGCACTCCATAAGGGTTGGATACCTAGGAAATGGGCCATGCAAATAGGAACTCTGACTGCAGAACACAGATAAGGGCTCAGAGGGAAACAGGAAAGTAGCAGGGGGAAAAGAAGAAAGAGTAAATATCCAAATCTCTCTCTTCCCACCTTCCCATTTCTAGCTATGTTTCCCATTGGCCAAATAGAACTGGAAACCAGAGGTCTCAAAGTTCAAGTGATGAAGTCTGGAGAAGTCAGAATTCTAGGGCTGAGATCTAAATGGAAAGATCATCAGAAAAGAGAGCTGGTGAACAGAGAAGTGGGATGGGTAGCGGGGAAAACAAATAGACAAAAACCAGCACATCAAGGAAATCACTTTTCAAGTGATTTTGTTGAAGAGCAAAATTGAAAACAAAAGACTAAAGGAAGAACGTTAAGAATGTTAACATTTTTTAAAGAATATTTTGAGTCAAAGAATATAAAAGCAAGAATACATAATGTTCTTTGGATCCAACAGATTTATAATTGTTCCAAGGAGCTGGATTAAATAGTATAGCTTTGATCCTTCTTACATCTTGATTCTGTAGTACAAGTTATCTTTTAAAAGTTCAGAATAGCAAATACTATTGTGGATTCCCTCACATCACTCACTGCATTGATGTCTTTGAAACAGGTAATTGCTATAAATAGCCTCATTTCTACTAGAAATTAAAATATGAAATTTTATGTAAGAACAATAAATCAACCCAAACAAGTGTCTCACCATTATTCATCATAACCAACTTACGATGTTACCAATTGGAAAAAACACAATTTTCTTAAAATGCCTCTTTGAATTATTCAAAGTTTCTGTTGCAGCTAATTAATTTAGAGCACTTTACCAAAATGAAGCAATGAAAATAAACAAATGCTAAGCAAAGCTAGAAGTACAAATGTTAGTAGTATTGTTTTCTGATACTATGTTTTATACATCTGTCCCCAAATAAGTAGGATTTAACATAGTTAATTGACAGGTTTTTAGTGGGTTCTATATATAGCCAAATATATATCAAGAATGACAATTTAATATGCATTCAGTATAATATTCTAGATGCATAACTCTGTAATTTGTTTAGAGAATAGGTGTTCATCAATAACCACACCTGAAATGAGAAGTGGGTCTGCATTAAATACACAATTATTTAACTTGCTTTCTTGTTTCATTCAATTTTTATTTGCAAGAGGCAGCCTCGATATCATATTAGGCTATTCCCATCTGTTATGTCTAAGATCAGATCTCTTCTTGGTAATAGCATCACAAAAGAAATTATGAGAAGTAAGAAAGTAATTCATGTCAGAATCAAAGAAAAATGCATTCTTAACATCACGTCTGCTAAATTGCTAAATTGCCATTCCTCAGGCTAGAGCCACATGCTCATTCCTTGTAACGTCTTTCTTCAGTTAAGGCAGTATTCAGCTCAGATTCATCTACTTTTATGCAGAGACACTGAGGACTGAATATCCTAAACCCATCTGTGTCACTAATATATTACCTGACCTTGAGGAGCCCCTCAAGCCTCATCTCCTTCATCTATGAGTCTCTCAATCTGATAATAAAATACACCACAGTTCTGTTCAAAGGAATAGCTAGCAATAACTGCAAGCTATATAGAAAATATTAAGTGCTAGATACTTATTTAATTATGAGATAGAACTTTCATGATATTAAAAGATCCCCTGCAAAAAAGAAAGCAAAATAAATAAATCATGCACTAGGGAGAAGAATCACAGCCCTGTAATTTTTTCCAGGATAATTGGAAATTTTTTCTCTTTGGCTAGTAAGAAATTTATGAATAGAATTTTAAAATATATACCAGCTGGACCAGGCTTACAATAGTGCTTTTCAGGAAACTGAACTCCGTGCTCCAACAAGGTTTATGTTGAGGCACTAACTTTGGTAATCTTGGTACAAAAATGGAGGAGATCTGTTTGAGCTATTGCAAATAAACCTATTTTAGATGAAGAAAATATTTAAAATTCTTTATACTATTAAGAATGAGGTGTGATATATAAAGACTACTGCCCATATTTTCTTGTCATCTATTCCACCCTGGAATGTGAGTGAAGCTAGTAGGGCACATATCCTAAATAAAAAACTGTCTGAGACATGGAAATAACCACCTGACAGCATTGAGGTATTTAGTAGAATATTTAGATCTTAATGCACATGGTAAACTGATCCATTGGTGGCACCCAAAGAACTCTGCCTTCCAGTATTCACAACCTGCATGGTCATGAATTAGGCCAGTGGGGCATTATCAAGTATAATACTAGCAAGCAGAGCCTTGCTGAGCACTTACATGGAGGGCTTTTCCTTTTGGAACATTCTCTCTTGGAACCCAGCCACCATGCCTAAAGAAGTCCAACCTATTGTGCTGGAGAGAGTGGCCATGAAAAGAGACCTTGAAGACAAGACACCACAGGAGAGAGAAAACCCACATGCAAGAGGGCTGAGAGTCCCACTAAGCTCTCCGAATCATGAGTGACTCCATACTGACACCAAAAAAAGCTGAGAAAACTCCCACCCAGCCCAAAGAATCCTGAGAACAGTAGGTGTTTTAAGACACTAAATTTTCAGATGATATGTTGTGCAGCAATAATTAACTGAAATATAGTCTATTCAGTATCAAATCCTTTTATGAGAACCTCATAACAATGTCATCCCAAGCACAGTGATTCTCTCAGCTTCCCTCCTCTACACTTTGTTCTTTGATATTCCTCATTCATTTTACCCCTGGTTTTCCTAGTTTTGCTGTGTGCCTTGATTCTCACTCTTTATCCATTGAGAGCTGGGACATGGTGTATGCATGTGATATGGCATTCCTTATAGGGGATTATATTAGAGTCACTTGGAGGGTTTTTCATCAACATTCCCAGATATTTTGTTAAATCTCTTACATCCCATCTACTCGCATGACATTCTCTGATTAGTGGGATGCTAGTCCTGAAGGGAATGGACATTATCCTCTTAAGTATTTCATAAAGGAATAAAAACTGAAAGCAATTGTTTTAGTCCTTTTGGTTGACTATTTGCCTGACTCTTGATCTTATACTCTTCCAGAGCATGGTTTACTAAATCTTCCTGCCTAGTTGTCTCTTTAGATTTGAAGAAACAAGCACCTTCCCCCAGCCTCAACCAGCCCCTATCTGTGGCAGTTAAATAATAAAACAAAACCAAAAAAAAGGCAATAGGTGTTTGCTGCAGCTGCAGCAAAATTGGAATATTCTCTCATTGAAGTGTCTGCTCAAAAATCATTGTTCTTTCTGGACGATTCATTATGAGCCAGGACTGGCTGCAGCTATCATTTCCAGCTGATCCACAGCTTCATAATATAAATAAGAATTTAATAAAGATGTCTGAATTAAAGGCAAGGGGATGGGGAGAATTTCTGATTTGGATAACTCAACTTAATTCAAGTTTGAAATGGTAAATAAAAAGTTGGTCATTTGGCAAGCATGTAAAGGAGCAGGACATAAAATGATGCTTTTAATAAGCATATGTGCAAAGTTAGGCCCTATGTCATAAATTCAGATTCCATTATTGCAGTGGTCATATTATTGTAATAAACTGTCATCAAAATTTTTACCACACCCAGCTAAATTATTTTTTTACTTCAACTTAGCTTCGTCCAAGTTGTCAAATATCAAATGTGACTGTGAATTTATCTGGCCAGAAAAATGGGTTGTAGGAAAGAGAATCTGGGAGTGAGAAATGATTTGTTTTAAGAATAATTCACATTTACCCTTTAAGTAGCCCATCAATTAACCATATCAACCTACTTAATATCTTCCATTTACTTAGTTAAGATGCATGTTTTGCTTATATCCATATGAAAAGCTAAATATAGAATCCAAAAAACACAGATTATACTTCTTTTAAAGTAAATTCACAGAGTCAGAAGGAAACTAGTAAGGAACTGCTAGCATACTAATGAATAATTCTGTCAGATTAATTCTAATTTAATTAGGTTGAAGATTGATTGGCTTGAAGAATGGAGAAAAGAAAAATATAAATTAACTTGATTTTAATAAGGCATTTTATTTTGTCATACAGTACATACTAATTAAGGAGGAAAACTTGGTTTGGATACCCTACATAGTTAGGATGATACATAATTGGCAAACAATGTTCAAAATATTTCTTCGGCATAGATTTAAAGATGAGAAAGATAAATTATTACTGTTTCTCAGAATTTGATGTTGAAGTCTTGGTTGCATTCATCTCTTTTATCTGTAATCTAGAGCACATTTTCAAATAAGCCCAAAATTCTCTGCTTGGCAAATTAAGCTTTTTTAATGATTATGGCAATAATAATATTTAAGAGAAACAAATTCAGAAAAAAAGAAATTCACTTAAGTTAGAAACTTACATAGATACAATATGGAGAATAAATGATAATATATCTAAATGGATTCAAGTTCACCTTTTCTCTGAACTTTTAGAATACTCATTTCTTGAAAGATATCTTCTATTCCTTTATTGTAGATTATGTGGTATTAACCAAGAAATTTTTCATGTACTGAGGTTTAAGTCTCCAAGAATATTTTTCACTCCATTGAGGCAGAAATCTTTTTTTATTATTGGCTCATGTATGATGTGTTAAGGTTAAGGAGACAGCAAAATGTTCTGGTGATAGTGTTCAGTGGACAATTGGTAGAAAAAAAAAGCTTGGGCTGAAGATACTGAAAAAATTATAAAATAAGTGGCTGATATCACAGAAATAAGATTTCACTCAATAAAATTTGTTTTGAAAAAGAAGAGATAGGAAAAAACCAAAGATGAAATCCTGCTGCAAACTCTGGTGAAGTCATGAGCTAGAAAGAGCAGCTGATAAAATAACAGTCAAGGAGGTAAAAACAGAACCAAATTCAAGGGTCTTGCAAGTCAAGGATAGAGAATACGTCACAAAATAGTGAGGATTAACATTCTTCAGAGCATAAAACATAAGTAAGCAATAGGCAATGAGGCTCCTGAAGCTAAGAGCCATTTGTAGAGCAAACCCATGCGAGAAATGTGGCAAACAATCCAGAGTTGGTTCTAGCCTCACTGTTGAACTTTCTTCAGGGAGGAGAAACTGGAGTCTAACATCAGAATCCTTTTATATGCTTTAGATTCTACTACATTTAAATATGTTTGTTATTTTGTATTATATACTAATAGAGTGAACAATTTGTAATAAACCATAATGGTCATCATTTTGGCAACGCCAACCAGCATTTTATGTTCCAGTTGGTATTCTAGTCGTTTTCACTTGTTAATTTATTTAATCTTCCTGATAATCCTGTAAGGCAGATAACCCAATTTATAAATGAAGAAACCAAGGCAAAAATTAAGTAACTTGGTCAAGAATCATGTATCTACTAAGTGAACCCTAAGAGTCTCTTTTCCACAAATTGTAGATCATTAAAACCTTCTATTTATATACCACATACAGTAAGATGAAAGACTTGAGGTTATAATTTCAAATAGCTCTTTGATATTACAAATATAATCTCATTAATGTAAACTCTCCAAATATGAAATTGCAGAGGATGTATCTGTAGTTCACAACTCAATTAAAATAGAAAAAAATGTACAGGTATGAGTGCATATGAAACAATTAAATATATCAAACATATGGAGGACTTAAAACAGTCTCCAAAAAAATAATTAAAAAGCAAAACATATTTCATCCACAAGGAAACAAAACTATAATTACAAAACTATAAAACTGTTATAATGAGAAATCAGATCAAAACCTAAAGTGTGATCAACACTGTCATCAGAGGCATATGGATACCACTCAGTATATTTCTTATTAAACAAGAATGACAGAAAAAAGGAACTAAACATTGAATTCAAGAAAATAGAAAAAGACCAATAAAAACCTACCTACAGGACAAAATAAGAAGCAGAAGTTAATAAATTTGAAAAGAGAAATATTAGAGTAGAATTAATAAATAAAACCAAGAGTTAATCCTTTGAAAAATAACAATGAAACACCCAATTTTCTAAGTTAGCTAATCAAGTAAAATGAAATTTAAGAATAAATAAATCCCCAAACAATTGACTTCAAAATTACAGGAGTATGCCTAAATCTGTTTCATGTCATAATCTCATTGAAATGAATATTTTTTCTAGAAAAATTGAAATTACTAAAATCGACTCAAGAAGAGGGAGAAAACTTGGATAGACCAATAACTATGTAAGTAATTGAAAAACATTCTATTCTCCAAAAAGGCATCAGGCTCAGGCTATTATATTAACAAAAAATTCTTCCAAAACCTGAAATAGAACTGGTAATTTTCTGCTGTTTCAATTGTTATAAAGCTTGAAAGAAATGGAATATCTCATAATTCATGTTATCAAATTATGTTACTTCTTTCCATATCCGCTGCCCTGCACATGTTGGGATGAATGGCAGGCATCAGACACAGCCCAATCCCTTCCTCCTTGGACACAGCCAGGGAGCATAGCATCCAAATTGGGCCCAACAGAGTCTCTTCCCAGAGAATTTAGAATTTGTCATAAAGAAAGATGGATACTGAATTAATGTCTCTCCAGGCGGTTGGACATTTCAGCACAAGAACTGTCAGGATCCATATTTTCCAGCATGTTTTATGGAGATGCATGAGAACAATATCTAAAAAGAAAAAGAAGCTTAAAGCTAACCTGAGGAAGGAAAGAAATGAGGATAGTCTTGAGTTCTAATGACTCGAATTCCTGGTTCCTGGTTCTAATTGTCTCCTTCAGGTATCAATCAGTGTTCAACCAGAGAAAACAGAATGAAATATATGTATGTATATTAAGGGATTTATTACTGGGAATTTGCTTACACAATTATAGGCTGGATAAGCAGTTTCCACAGGCCTCCTCCACATTCAATGCTGCAGCCTGAAATCCACAGGGTAGGGGGTCCGAAAGGGAAGATAAAGCTGACTGGAGCCTCAGGGGCAAAACAAGGTGGAACGCACATGGAACCAATGAAGCCCCTGCTAGATCTGTCTCTGACCTGGTGATGGGTGTCCTAGTAAAGCAGGGGCCCTTCTTCACTAAGCGGAACACACACACACACACACACACACACACACACACGCACACACACACACACACACACCTGGCCCCTGAGTCAGGGAAACTAAAGGAAGATCCAGGGATAAGTGGTAACAATTGTAGGCACAGCTGCTGCTTCACCCCACCGAGGTGAGTCAGCGGATCAGCACAACTGTGTGTACTGTAGAATGGCTGCTACCTCCCTTCCACCCTCCAGCGCTCCAGAGAATCTTCCCGTATCCCACCTTAACAACCATACGAACAAAGGGAATTCTGGAAAATGCAATTCAGCCCACCCAAGATGCCACATTCCCATCACACTGTGACCTACCTATTGCGGTTCCACGAGCCACCCCTGTGTCCTACTAAGGAAACCCCGTTCGACTAAGGTAATGTAGATGAGTCTTGTTGCTTATCACACCACCCCCCACCCCCCCAAAAACACTAAATTATACAAGATTGTAATGTGAAGTGGAAAATGAAAGATATTCCAGGAGAAGACTTATAGGGCCCCGGGAGTGAGGTAATGAATAATAGGGATAAAAATAATAACATGCCTTAAATTTATATAGTGTCTTATAGATTAATTTAGAACAAAAGATATTCAAACAGCTGCTATAATGCGAACTCTAGAAAGCAGAAATTACCTGATAGGCTTGTATGATATTTTTCAAATAGCTTTGAAAAGAGGACAGATGCCCATTTTCTAGGGAATAGGGGGGTCCTTTGACTTAAATGCAAGATTTGAAGTAGATGATTTCTCAAGATTCTTTCCAACTGCACGATTGCATTATAAACCAAAAATACTTTAATTGCATTTATTCCCATGGCTTCAATTAGCTTGCTCATATTAAGAATCTTTTCCATCTAAGAAAATGTATCCATAACTTATTGGCTAGAGTAAGTGTTTTCCATGAAATGCCACAGGAAAAAAAATAAATTTCAAGAAGAATAACTGCTTCCAAAATTTGACTTGGAACAGATATGCAATACCTCTGCTGCTTATGAAAAGCATTCATGGACGGGCCCTAAAAATAGCTTCTTGATTTAGGTAAAATGGCTCAGGGTTAAACTTTAAAAATGACTATAACTGAGACTATCAAACTTCTCCCAGTTGCCCTCGACAGTTCTTATACTAGGTCAGACTCTGAATGTGGAAAATGTTTTTCTTGATACAATTTACCTCAATTTTCTGAATAGTCTCTCCTCACTTCCCCACTTCATAATCAACTACTGAATTCAGTATAAAAAGAAGAAGTCATCTTGATAAACATATACAACTTTGCCCTGGTTTTAATTTGGTGTTCTCTGGAGAATACATATTTTAAGAAAGCAAGCAGAAAAGAGACCACAAAACAAGAAATTAATTTTATTTGTGAAACATTGCCACCACCTCTACTTATACATGTCTATTGGGAAAATACAGGTATCTACACAAAGAAATAAAATAATTGGAATCACCAAACATGAATCACATTCCAGATATTTTTGGTTGAGATGTGAAATATGCGTGTGTGTGTGTAAATGTAATTTAAAGCATCAGTCATGCCAGTATTTGGAGAATGCAAACATTTTTAGTGTCCTTTTGGGCCTTTTGGAGAAGAAAGACAAGGACTCCCCTCTTTCTCACCTGCCCTGACACTTTACTTCTCATTTAAGAAGAAAAACTAGATGAGGCAAATTCAAAGTTGTCTTACGAGTCTTAAATTTCAGAGGCTCAGGAATTCCTTAGATATGTGGTGAGGACCCTTGGAACTTCCCAGTTACTCAGGGCTAGAGAAATGAAACCTCGAATTTCTCTATTCTGGGAATGCTCTGTCTCCTGAATATACTGCAAAGAAATTTACTGGACTGCACCTGTGCCAGCTCAAAGAGGACCTGAGGTGAGTGACTCAGACCAGCTTTGCCTGTTCCTTGGCACAAATGCTTATGTTCTTTCGCAAAAAGCTAGGGTTTTCTCTGTGGTCGGTGTAAGATCTGACACTCAGATGTCTATTAGAGGAAGCAGAAGGCATGCAGTTTGCTTTGATCCCAGGCCATTCCTGAGCTCTGACTCTGTGCCAGCAGAGGGTTGTGCTAAGGGTTCCCATGGCTCACTCCCTTCTTTCTCCAGTCGACCCTCCTAAGTAGTGGTATGAACTGATCAGGCCAATTTGGTCATGCAAAGCTCTTCATCTCTTTTTTAAACCTGTGAGTCAATTCACATATCTTGAAAAAAATTTTAATTTTGCCTCTGAGAACCTGTTTCTGCCATTCGTCACTCTAATTTTCAAGCTGCTAATCTTACAAATAATAACTTGGTTCTGACATCTGCCGTGCTAATTAACAAAGTGTATCATGTTGATTGATTTATCAACAACAGAAGCAGTTGAAGTAGCCACTTTTGGAATATGGTTTCCGGATGTGTTTCATTCCTGAATATAATACTAACTGCACCTATGTTCTAATGTTTAAAGATAAATTACAAGCATCATCACCTTTAGGAACTGTGATTATCACTCTGTTGCAAGTAAGGAGCCTGAGGGCTTGGTGGGATTACATATCACACTCACAGTCACAGAGCTAGTAAATAGAAAATCCAATCCCCACAAGTTTGGCCCAGAGACTATGCAATGAAAGTCCACTGCCAAGGTAAAAGGCATCATTCACGAGATTTTGTTTAGGTCATGGAATACTGTGTTGGATTTGGGGACCAAGGTTTAATACTCAGATAGGCTGCTCAATTGCTACCTACAGTTTGGCTATATATCTTTTCCTCATGGAGGGGTTACTTGTTTAAGAAAACATCAGGTGATCTTGAATCCCTTGGGTAAATACCTTACCTTATATTTTGACACTTACCAGGACCATTCAGTTCATACCATGTCAAGTGCAAGTTGGTGTTTGTTCAAATATGTGTCCTAACTTCTATAGCTTTTCCATAAAGGATAAAAGTAAAAAAAAATAAAATAAAAAAATAAACAATTGTAAAAGCACAGCAAAGTGAGATCCTGTGGCTATATTTACATTTTGATGAACATAGATCTTCAGGTGGTAAATTTATATATTTATATATATATATATATATATATCACATATATATTAATTATATTTATTAGTCTTTACATTTTCAAAATAATTTGTCTTCCTAAGTTTCATTTCCATTTGATCATGATAAAATGCTGCTTTACTCTAAACAAGTAATCATGAAAATACAAAGACATCAAATGGTTCTTGTGAAAGACTTGGATGGACCAAATGTAAAAGAATCAGAAACATAAGGTTTATATTTCCCTTGACATCCACGTGGGTTATAAAATTAAGAAACAGTGATTGGCAAACGGTTTTGGAAATTTTGTAACATTTATAAAGGCATTCAAGATGTTTTGCAGAACTTAAAACAGACTGGATTCTTTCATTCACAAGAAGAAAGATAATAAATATATACGCGTGAATTAAAAACGTATAAGAAATCATTTAATTTCTTAATTATACAATTTCAGATGGAAAATGTGTGCTTTAATTTACCCCCTCTTGTGAGAATTCAACATTTATTGCCAAATCCCATTACATTAAACTATGGATCGATCAATTAATTTTTGCTGGAATTTTTAAAACATGGAAAAAAATTTAATTACTCACCCAACTGCTTCTGCAATGTAGCCCCTTGAGGCTTATCTTCCTTGGGGAGTCAGCCTTTGTATCATAAATATTATCTGCCTCAATGAATTTCTGCAGGCTATATTCTCAAGGCCTATGGCACAGATTGTTTCTATAGTGTTTCTGTTTGGATAGCCCCAATCTAGCATGCTGGCAAAACCAGTGTTTCATAAAACCAAGCTTCTTAAGGCAGATTCCCACAAAGTGTTCTAAGACATATTTTGAATGCAGCTTGCATAGATGTCTTTTTTATACTAATATCAGCTGCCATTTTTAAAGACCTAAGAGTTAAGAAATGAGTTCATTTTCAATCACTGTTGTTTATCGGAAGAAAAAAATCTATCCTATATTAACTCTCTTAAATTGTATTACTTATATCATACTTATTTGTATTTCTCCCTAGAACATGAACTTCCCATAAGAAGAGTATGTGTCTTTGACTGCTATTCCTAGGCCAAACCCACCATTTGGACATATAATAGGTATTCAATAAACATTTGCTGAGTAAATGAATTAATAAATGATCTCACTGTATTATACTCTTTTATGAACAAAAAGAGCACTTTTGTGATTTTCAAATTTGAATGTGCAGCCATATCTTTTTTGCAAAGATAAGACCTGCATGTTAGAATACGTACTGGGCTATGTCCACTTGCCACCTCCAATTTAACATATACCAAAATGAGCACATCATTTTTCCTCTGTTATGTTGTCTGTAATTTGCTTAAATCACTTCAGCATTGTCAGTGTGATACGTATGGGCGTGTGTTAGTTTTCACCCACACCCTAGGGCCAGCCACTTGCCTAATCAGAAAACACTGCAAGGATGGATCATTGGTATGTAATTAAAAGGCCACATTCCAGAAGCAGTTGCTTCAAATGATTCAACTATCTTACTCTCCAAAGAAGACCAGAGATATTGCTCATTAGCATGATGTGCGTCATGAAGACTATTTTATTGGTGAAATTAGTAGTGTTCAAGATACATATATCGGATAGAAATTGCTTCATGAACAAATTTTAGGAAACTAGAAAGCCCAGTGTTCTGTACTTTTAGGAATGGTGCCCTTGGCTTGATTCCAAAAGCTCATCACACGATTCTTGGGCACTTCCCTACAACTAGATGATTAGCTAAATCCTGCCACGAGAACATTATTGTATTTGCCTCAAGTGAACCTTTTATGCAGTAACACTAGGAGACTCTAGAAGAGCAGAGACATGGGAATAATTTGTGCTTACCGAGCAGGTTATAAGTATGATTTTTGAGCCTGATTGCTTATAAATACCTGTGTGTATGGCAACATTTGATGTGAGAATGCTTTATTTTTTAACCTAAGAACAAGATTGAATGAATAGCACATATAGCCCTCACCTACATGTAATCTTAAAGGCTACTAACGCTTACTAAAAATAACCTAATTGTGACATCTCAAACATTTTCCTATCACCATATTCCTTTTCACAGCAAGGAATCCTCCATTCAGTTCATCGAAGCTAGAAGGCTACATATTCCTGAGACTCAGCTCTGCCTACCTGGCCCCATACATAATTTAACATTGAGTCTGCCTACTATCTCTCCCCAATGCATTTTGAATTTATCCAATTTTGTCATCTCAATATACTTCCCCAGTTCAGACAACCATGATTTTGCAAGTGGATTAAGACAACTTTTTCTTAAGTGGCTTCCCTGGTGACCTTCTGGTCTTACCTTCTATACATTGTAGATGTAATGATCATTCCAAAATTCAATTTCAACCATGGTGCTTCCTATCTCAGTTTAGCCTTTTCAATTGCTTTCCAATATCTTCAGGTTAATGTTTAAAGGCCCTAACTGGGTAACAAAGTTCTCAAACAAGACTGGCATTACTTTGCTGTGGTGTTGCCTTTAGCAAAGGCACAGAGTCATGGAGTGGTCCAGAATTTCTGCAGAACTTGAGACTCTTTTCTTGTACTTGAGGAAGAAGTTGGGAATGATGTGAGATGAGTTTGGGGAAAGTGGTAACCACATCAATGAAGAGTTTTGTGGATAACAGGAGATCCTTGAGTGGTATGCATTTATGTTTCTTCAAAAAGATGTTTATCTAATTTGGACCCACCTGAAACACATATTTGCTTATTACGTTGGTTAATGGTTTGATGAATAAGACACCATCTGTATTACTCAGGGTTCTCTAGGAAGATGGAATTGACAGGAGATGGTTCTAAATATTATGAGATTGTTATAATAATTGTCTCACAAGATTGTTGGGATGCACGAGTTCCAATTCCATAAGGCTAGCTGCAAGCTGGGATAGTCAATGAAGACTTTTGATGAATTTCCTGGGAGAAGATGGCTGGCTAAAGTAGAAATGGAAATTCTCTCTTCTGACTGCCAAAATCATCACTTCTCCTTTCCTC
Source organism: Tamandua tetradactyla (assembly GCF_023851605.1). Lineage (NCBI taxonomy): Eukaryota > Metazoa > Chordata > Mammalia > Pilosa > Myrmecophagidae > Tamandua > Tamandua tetradactyla. Next base: position 20,019,092 of record NC_135345.1, read on the forward strand.
CCCTTTATTAGAGAAGTTGTGGATTTAAGGAAACAATAATCATGCATAAAATACAGGGTTCTCATACATCACCCCACCACCAACACCTTGCATTGACATGGAACACATATTGCAATTGATAGCATATTTTTATAAATGCCCTATTAACTATACTCCATGGTTTAACTTAGGGTTCACTGATATGTACTATAGTTCAATGGATTTTAAATGAGTCTTTATTCTGTTAAAATATATACAATCTAACGTTTCCCCCTTTTAATCTTTTCAGATATTTATCAGTGAGCTATGAATTCAGTTCATAATGTTGTGTTATCATTACCATCATCCATTACCAAAACATTTCCCTCATTCCAAATAGGAAACCTGTACATTTTAATCCTTAACTTCCTATTCCTTATCCCCATCTTGTCCCCTGGTAACGTATATTCTAGATTCTAACTCCATGAGTTTGCTTATTCTAATTGTTTCACATCAGTGAGATCATACAATATTTGTCCTTTTGTGCCTGGCTTATTTCTCTCAACCTGATGTTTTCAAGGTTCATCCATGTTGAGGCATGTAACAGGATATTATTACTTTTCATGGCTGAATAATATTCCATTTTATGTATATACCGTAATTTATCCATTCATCGGCTGATGGACGCTTGGCTTGCTTCCATCTTTTGGCAATTTTGAGTAATGCTGCTATGAATATCAGTGTGAAAATATGATGCTGGGTCATATGGTATTTCTGTACTTAACTTTCTGAGAAACTGCCAGACTGCCTTCCACAGCACTGAACCATTTTATATTGCCACCAGCAATGAATGAGTGTTCCTATTCTCTGTATCTTCTCCAACACCTTTTATTTTCCATTTGTTTTAGAGCAGACATTCAAATGAGTGTAAAATGGTATCTCATTGTGGTTTTTATTTGCATTTCCCTCAGGGTCAATGCTGTTGAGCATCTTTTCATGTGCTTTCTGGCCATTTACAAATCTTCTTTGGAGAGATGTCTGTTCAAGTCTTTTGCCCATTTTTAATTTTTTTTTTAACTTCTGTTGCTAAATTGGTGGATTTCTTTATTGATCCTTTACAAGATATGTGGTTTCAATATTTTTCTTTAATTATGTAGGTTGTCATTTTACTTTCATGATAAAGTTCTTTGAGTAATAAAGGTTTTAATGTTAATGACGTCCCATTAATATTTTCAATTGCTGCTTTTGCTCTGGGTGTAAAGTCTAAGAAAACATTGCATGACACAAGACCTGCAGATGCTCCCTAATTTTATTTTAGGAATTTGATAGTTCTAGCTCTTATTTTAAGGTCTTTGATATTGAGTTGAGTTTTATGCATGGTGTGAGGTAGGGGTCCTCTTTTTCATTGTTGTTGTTGCAAATTTAGATCCAGATTTCCCAGCACAATTTGTTGAAGAGACTATTCTTTCCCAATTGACTGGTCTTTGTCACCTTGTTAAAAATCAGTTTACCATAAATGTGACTGTAGATTTCTAAGCTCTCAATTCTATTTCATTGCCCTATAAGTCTGTCCTTGTGCCAGTGTCATATTGTTTTGATAGCTGCAGCTTTGTAATAAATGTTCATTGGAAAACGTGAGTCCTCCAACTTCATTCTCTTTTTCAAGATAGCTTTAGCTGTTCAAGGCCACTTAATCTTCCATATATATTTAATAATTGACTTTTCCATTTCTGCAAAGAATATTGTTAGAATTTTGATTGGGATTGTATGAATTATAAATTGCTTTGGGTAAGCAATTTATAATTCACAATTTAGTCTTCCAAGCCATGAACATGGAATGTACGTCTGTTTATTTAGGTCTTCTTTAATTTCTTTTAGTAATGCATATGTATTTTTCTGTGTACAAAGTCCATTTCACCCTTGGATAGATTTATTCCTGGATATTTTATTCTTTAGTTGTTATTGTGAATGGAACTTTTTTCTTGATTTCTCCTTCCAATTGTTTATTGCTTGTGTACAGAAACACTACTGATTTTTGTTTGTTGATCTTGTACTCTGGCACAATGCTGAATTTGTTTATTACCTCTAGGGGCTTTGTTGTGTATTTTTTAGGTGTTTCTGTATATATGATCATATTCTCTGCAAATAGGGAAAGTTTTACTTCTTCCTTTCCAATTTCTTTTTCTTGCCTAATTTCTCTGGCAAGAACTTCTAATATAATGTTAAATGGCAACGGTGACAGTGGCCTTCCTTGTCTCATTCCAAATCTTAGAAGAAAACTGTTCAGTCTTTCACAATTAAGTAGGATGTTAGCTGTGAGTTTTCCTGTATGCCCTGTATCATGTTGAGGAAATTTCCTTCCATTCCTGGTGTTCTGGGTATTTTTATTTTGAAAAGTGGTGCTGTACTTTGTCAAATTCCTGTTTGGCATCACTTGAGATGATCATGTGGCTTTTTCTTGATCCTGTTAATGTGGTGTATTACATAAATTATTTTTCTTATATTGAACTCATCTTGAATACCAGGTGAGCTGGTTTGAATCTGTGGTGGATCCCAGAAAAGCCATATCCTTTAATCCTCATTCAACATTGCTGGCTGAGAGCACTTTGATTTGTTCCCATGGAGATCTGACTCACCCAATTGTGGGTGGTAACTTTTGATCAGATAACTTTCATGGAGTTATGACTCCAGCCATTAACCCTGTAAAAGAAGAGGCATTTTGGAGAGAGTCCCTTTTTGGAATGAGGAGAGAGGCACAGAACCACCACAGAATGACGAGAGAACCACCGAGTCCACCAGCCAGCGATCTTTGGAGATGAAGAAGGAGAATGCTCCCGGGGAGCTTCATGAAGCAAGAGGCCTGGAGAGGAAGCTAGTAGACATCTCCATATTCACCACATAGCTTTCCAACTGAGAAACCCTGAACTTCATTGGCCTTTCTTGAGCGAAAGTTACCTCTTGTTGATGCCTTAATTTGGACATTTTTATAGATTTGCTTTAATTGGGATATTTTTTCAGCCTTAGAACAATAAACTAGCAATGTACTAAATTTCCTTTTTTAAAAGGCATTCTAGTTCTAGTACATTGCATTATGGCAGCCAACAATCTAGAACAGATTTTGGTACCAGAGGAGTGGGGTGCTGCTGCATTTTGCAAATACCAAACACGTTGAAACAGCTTTTTAAATGGATAAAAAGTGAATATTCTGGAAGAGTTCTGAGGAGCTTGATAGAGAAGGCCTAGAATGCTTTGAATAGACTATTGGTAGAAATGTGGACTCTAAAGATACCTCTAATCAGGCTCTAGACAGAGATGAAGTACGTGTTATTGCAAACTGTAAGGAAAGTGATCCTTGTCTTAAAATGGCAGATAATCCAGCAACATTGACTAGTGGCTTCGGCTGGAAGGCAATTTTAAAAGCCATGAATTTGGATACTTAGCAGAAGAGATTTCAAATTAAATGTGCTGGGTGGGCCATGGTGGCTCAACAGGCAGAGTTCTCACCTGCCATGCTGGAGACTGGATTCGATTCCTGGTGCCTACCCATGCAAAAAAAAAAAAAAATTTAAATATGCAAAATGCAACCTGGTGGTTTCTCCTCACAACTTATAGTGAATTGTGACAGGAAAGAGATAAGCTGAGAACTGAACGCCTGGGTACAAAGAAACCAGAAATTAATCTTCCTGTCTGGGCTTCTAGGAAGGGGGACCCCAGAAAATAGTGCCCAAGAGAAGATTTAGCCAAACGTGCAACAAGCCAGCCATTTCAGAGAAAGCCAGGATTGGACATGGAATTATCCAGGAAGAATTTTATAAAAACTCCTGCTGTCTGATGGGCATGATCCTTTCTTACTACATAGAAAGCCAACAAAAGTGCAGTGGGACCTATATAAACAGAGCTGCTACAAGTCTGGACTGGGAGGCTCAGAAAAGGGACAATGTGAAGGTAAAATAACTTCAGAGGCAGAGCCATGAAGGCTGAGATCTGAAGTCAGGAAGCCTTGGGCTAGGCGAGTGGACCCACCCAAGCACCTGAAGAGGGTGAGTTTGCTCTGAAGGCAGCGGATGGGCCTTCCACCTCATTGCAGTGGAAAAGTGGTGCCACCTCAGGCCTTGGAGAAGGTGCATCACACTACTTGGGGATTGGGGAGGGCCTGGCTGCCACTATATGGAGGGTTTGAGCGTGCATCCTGGAAATGGCAAAGAACCCGCGCGCAGCCCTGATGCTTAGAGAGGGTAGAGCCAAGAAAAAGGTGGTCTCCCAGTGTCCCCCAAGTTTGCATTTGGAGAGAGGCAAGCTACGGCATAGGCCCTTGGAAAGGGTGGGACTGCCACTTTCTAGAGCCATGAGGATAAATAACTCTCATACTCTGAAATGTAATGGAGTTTGCCCTGCAGGTTTTCGAGATTGCTTGGGTCTAGTGACCCCTGTGTTCCTTCCCATTTCTCCCTATGGAAATGGGAATAAGTATTCTATAACTGTTTCTCCTTTGTATGTTGGCAGCAAATAACTTTTTCTGAGTTTTACAGGTCCAGAGACAGAGGAGAGTTTTGCCTTAAGACAGACCATGTCTGTAACTAACTTTGATGAGATTTTCTGCTGTTTCTGACTTGTTTTTGTATTGATACTGAAATGGTTTAAGGCTTTCTGATATTGTTATGGAATGAATATATTTTGCATTTGGAAGGAACATGTGTTTTGGGGATCCAAAGGGTAGAATGTGCCAGTTTGAATCTGTAGTGGACCCCAGAAAAGCCATGTCCTTTAATCCTCATTCAACATTGCTTCTTGGTAGCATTTTGATTGCTCTCATGGAGATGTGGCCCACCAAATTGTGGGTGGTAACTTTTTTTTTAATGTTTTTCCTATATAGTATAACATATATACAAAGCAAAGAAAAAAAAAAGCAATAGTTTTCAAAGCATTCTTCAACAAGTTGTTACAGGACAGATCCCAGAGTTTGTCATGAGCTATCATACCATTATCTCAGATTTTTCCTTCTAGCTTTTCCAGAATTAGAAGGCTTAAATATTTTTTTACAACCACAATTGACTTTTTTCTTTCTTTTTTGTGAAAAATAACATATACAAAAAAGCAAGGCAGTGCGATGGTGGCTCAAGGGTAGAATTCTTACCTGCCATGCTGGAGACCTGGGTTTGATTCCTGGTGCTTACTCATGCCAAAAAAAAGCAATAAATTTCAAAGCATAGCACCACATTTAGTTGTAGAACATATTTCAGACCTTGACATGGTTACAATTCCACAATTTTAGGTTTTTTACTTCTAGTTCCTCTAAGATATTGGAGTCTAAAAGAGATATCAATTAATGATTCAGTAATCATATTCATTTGTTAAATCCTGTCTTCACATTATAACTCCACCATAATCTTTCATCTTTCTATCCCTCTCTTTAGGAGTGTTTGGGTTATGGCCATTCTAACTTTTACATGTTGGAAGGGTCTGTCACTAATATGAGGTAGGCAGATGGAACTATCTGATGTTCTGGAGTGGGTGGGCTCTCTAAGTTTCAGGACATATCTGGTCCAGGGACACATCTGGAGGTTGCAGGTTTCTGGAAAGTTAGTGCATGGAACCCTTGTGGAATCTTATACATTGCCCTATGTGTTTTTTAGGATTGGCTGAAATGGTCCTGGTTGGGGTTTGGGAGGTTATGATAGGTGGCCATGTCTAAATGAACTTGTGTAAGAGCCACCTCCAGAGTAGCCTCTCAACTCTATTTGAACTCTCGCTACCACTGATACTTCATTAGTTACACTTCTTTTCCTCCTTTTGGTCAGGATGGAATTGTTGAGCCCATGGTGCCAGGGTTGGATTCATCCCTGGAAGTCATCTCCCACGTTGCCAGGGAGACTTTCACCCCTGGATGTCATGTCCCATATAGCAGGGAGGGCAATGATTTCACTTGCAGAGTTGGGCTGAGAGAGAGTGAGACTGCATCTGAGGCACAAAAGAGGTCCTCCAGAAGCAACTCTTAGGCATACCTATAGGTAGGCTAAGCTTCTCCACTACCTACATAAGCTTCACAAGAGTGAGCCTCAAGATCAAGGGCATGGCCTATTGATTTGGGTGTCTCTAAAGTTTGACACAGTATCAGGGGATTTCCTGAAGGTAAATTTTAATGTTTCCATATTTTTTCTCCCAACCCTCAAGAGACTTTGCCAATACTTTTTGAGTATCTGCTTAATATACTCTAGGATGTGCTCAGGCATTACATTATGCTATACAGGATTAAAGAACCTCTTTCTTATTCTGTGCTCCCTGTATTTCAGTTGTTCAAATGAGTTATACAGATAGGTTGAGTTAGATTATGTGCTATGGAAAATTTCAGTTCCATGCCAAATAAACCTTTCTTCCTTTGGTCTCAAAGAGTGTGTGTGGTTCTAAAATATAGACATTGTCTTGCTTACCCCTATGTTCTGAATTACTTTACCCCCAACATGATCGGCTTCATTCTTATCTCTAAATATAGTTATACATGTATATATGAAACAGCCTCTCAAAATCTAGAAAAAAAATTACCACTCTGGACTAAATGTGCCTGCTATAAAAGCTTACAATCTAGGCCCCTTTCTTCTTGTAAGCATTTTCTAAAGGAGACCATACCCTTGTTGTTCTTTTGTTTCTGGCTTATTTTGCCTCACCAAATGTCCCACACATTCATTCACATCATTGCTTGCCTCAAGGATTTGTTCCTTTTTTTGTAGCAGCACCACATTCATTCATAAGTATACATCATCGTTCTCCAATCTACTTCTCAGTCAGTGCATCCTTCAGCCACCTGCACTCATCAGGGATCATGTATAGTCCCCTAAATCCATAGTCCATCAACACTCTCAATTTTAGATAATTTCATTGTTCCCAAGAGAAAGAAAACCAATAAACACACCCTCACCAAATAGGAAATCTAAACCTCCACTTAACTCTTGTCCCTCACCCCATTATTTACCTCTGGTGTTGCTGTAGTAGGAGCTGATGTTTTCCTTTTAAACATAATCCATAGCATGCAATAGGTTTTTCCCCAGTGCCCTGGACTTAAACACTCTTTGTACATGAATCATACCTTTGAAGTAGTTCTTGTTAGAACTAATTTATATTTCTAGTAATAATCAGTGAGACATGTAGGTCTATTTAATCCCTTTCAATCTTGTTCATCTGCAATATGGTAATATTACTTATAGACCCACTAGAGAACCACCTTCATTCCTATTTATTCCCTTATATTGGAGTTCAACCTCATTAGCTAACCATTCACTCATCTCTAGCTTCTATGTATCTCAAAGTCCCCTATATTCTGTATTATAGGCCTCTGATTTTACCTTTACCATGATCATAAAAGTGAAATCATACAGTATCTGTCTTTTGTGTCGGGTTTATTTCACTCAGCATTATGTCCTGAAGGCTCATTCATTTTGTTATGTGTTTCAGGACATCATTTCACCTTACTGCTGTATAATATTCCATCATATGTGTTCTAGTTTGCTAGCTGCCGGAATGCAATATACCAGAAATGGAACGGCTTTTAAAAGGGGTGATTTAATGAGTTGCTAGTTTACAGTTCTAAGGCTGAGAAAATGTCCCAATTACAACAAGTCTATAGTAATGTCCAATCAAAGGCATCCAGGGAAAGATACCTTGGTTCAAGAAGGCCGATGAAGTTCAGGGTTTCTCTCTTAAGTGAGATGGCACATGGCAGACACAGTCAGGGCTTCTCTCAGCTGGAAGGGCACATGGCAAATACGGCGTCATCTGCTAGCTTTCTCTCCTGGCTTCCTGTTTCATGAAGCTCCCCGGGAGGCGTCTTCCTTCTTCATCTACAAAGGTTGCTGACTGGTGGACTCTGCTTTGTAGTTTTGCTCTCTCTGAATTTCCCTGAATCTCCAAAATGTTTCCTCTTTTATAGGACTCCAATAAACCAATCAAGACCCACTCAAATGGGTGGAGACATGTCATCCCCTAATCCAGTTAAACAACCATTCTTGACTAAATCACATCAACCAGGGAGATGATCTCATTACAGTTCAAATATACAGTATTGAATAGGGATGATTCTCCCTTTATGAAATGGGATTTATATTAAAACATGGCTTTTCTTAGGGGGCATACTTCCTTTCAAACCAGCACATTAAATCTGTTCTAGTTTGCTAGCTGCCAGAATGCAATATACCAGAAATGGAATGGCTTTTCAAAAGGGGAATTTAATAAGTTGCTCATTTACAGTTCTAAGGCTGAGAAAATGTCCCAATTAAAACAAGTCTATAGAAATGTCTAATCAAAGGCATCCAGGGAAAGATACCTTGGTTCAAGAAGGCCGATGAAGTTCAGGGTTTCTCTCTCAAGTGAGAAGGCACATGGCGAACACAGTCAGGGCTTCTCTCTTGGCTGGACAGGCACATGGTGAATACGGTGTCATCTGCTAGCTTGGTCTCCTGGCTTCTTGTTTCATGAAGCTCCCCGGGAGGCGTTTTCCTTATTCATCTCCAAAGGTCGCTGGCTGGTGGACTCTCTGCTTCATGGTGCTGCAGCATTCTCTGCTCTCTCTGAGTCTCTCTGAATCTCCAAAATGTTTCCTCTTTTATAGGACTTCAGAAACTAATTAAGACCCACTCAAATGGGTGGAGACATGTCATCCCCTAATCCAGTTTAACAACCATTCTTAACTAAATCACATCAACCAGGGAGATGATCTCATTACAGTTTCAAATATACAGTATTGAATAGGGATTATTCTACCTTTAAGAAATGAGATTTATATTAAAACATGGCTTTTCTTAGGGGGCATACTTCCTTTCAAACCGGCACAATATGTATTTACCACATTTTGTTAATCCACTTGTCTATTGATGAGGATTTGGGTTTTTTCATCTTTTGGCAATTGTGAGTAATGTTGCTATGAACATCAGTGTGCAAAGGTCTGTTTGTGTCATTGCTTTCAACTCTTCTGGGTATATACCAAGTAGTGCTGTTGCTGGTTCACAGGGCCACTAGATATTTAGTTTCCTAAGGAACCACCAAACAGTCTTCCATAGTGGCTGCACCATTATACATTCCCACCAGCAGTGCATAAATGTCCCAATTTCTCCAGATCCTCTCCAACATTTATAGTTTCCTATTTGTTTAATAGTGGCCATTCTCATATGTGTGAGGTGGTGTGGTAGTTAGGTTCAGGTGTCAACTTGGCAGGTGAAGGTGCCTAGTTCTGTTGCTCTAGGCATGAGCCATTGGCATCTGAGGCTCATCTATCACTGATTGCAACTGCAGTGAGCTGGTGGGGAATGCCTCCTGCAATGAATGATGTTTAATTTAATTAGCTGAATGCTTAAATGAGACAGCTCAATGCAGCACAGCCCAAGAAGCTCAGCATACCTCATTTCAGCCCAGCTCAGCCCAAACCTTTGGAAATGTACAAAGGAATCACCCAGGGGAAAGCTGTGGGAACCCAGAAGCCAGGAGAGAACGCCAGCAGAAATCTCTCTGTGCCTTCTGGCATAAGAGAGAACCTCGGATGAAAGTCAGCTGCCTTTCTTCTGAAGAACTATAAGTTTTTAACTAAACAAATCACCCTTTATTAAAAGCCAGTCTCTGGTGTGTTGCATTCTGACAGCTTTAGCAAACTAAAACAGATGGTAACTCATTGTAATCTTGATCTGCATTTCCCTTATAGCCAATGAAGATAAGCAACTCTTCATGTGCTTTTGAGCCATCTGTATTTGCTCTTAAGAAAAATGCCTATTCATATCTTTAGCCCATTTTATAATTGGGTTGTTAGTTTTTTTGTTGTTGAGTTGTATGAGTTCTTTGTGTCCACAGGTTATCAAACCTTTGTCCAATATGTGATTTCCAAATATTTCTCCCATTGAGTTGGCTGCCTCTTCACCTTTTTGACAAGGTCTTTTGAAGTGCAGAAGCATTTGATTTTGAGGAGTTCCCATTTATGTATTTTTTTCTTTTGTTGCTCATGCTTTGGATGTAAAGTTTAGGAAGTTACCTCCTATTACTAGGTCTTGAAGACGTTTCCCTACATTTTCTTCTAGAAGCTTTATGGGGCTAGTTCTTATATTTAGGTGTTTGATCCACTTTGAGTTAATTTTTGTATAGGGTGTAAAATAGGGTCTTTCTTTTGACTGTTGATATCCAGTTTCTCCATGCCCAATTATTGAAAAGACTATTTTGTCACAGTTCAGAGGATTTGGGGGCCTTGTCAAAAATCAGTTGACCATAGATTTTGTGGTCTATTTCTGCACTCTTGATTCAATTCCATGGTATGCCAGTATCATGCTGTCTTGACCTCTGTGGCTTTATAATAGGTTTTAAAATCAGGGAGTGTTAATCCTCCCACTTAATTCTTCTCTTTTTTAGGATGCTTTTAGAAATTCGGGGTCTCTTTCCCTTCCAGATGAATTTGGTAACTAGCTTTTCCAAGTCTTCAAAGTAGATTGTTGGAATTTTGATAGGTAATATGTTGAATTTATAGATCAATTTGGGTGGAATTGACATCTTGACTATAGTTAGCCTTCCTATCCATGAGTAAGGAATGTCTTTCCAACTATTTAGATCTCCATTGATTTCTTTTAGCAATATTATGTAGTTTTCTGAGTAGAAGTCCTTTACATCCCTAGTTAAGTTCATTCCTAAGTACTTTATTCTTTTAAGTTGCTATTTTGAATGGAAGTTTTTCCTTAACTGACTCCTCAGTTAGGTCATTGCTTGTATATAGAAATGTTACTGGTTTTTGCACATTAATTTTATATCCCACCACCTTGCTGAATTTGTTTATTAGTGCAAGTAATTTTGCTGTGGATTTCTAAGGGTCTTCCAAGTATGGTATCATGTCATCTGCAAATAATGAAAATTTCACTTCTTCCTTTCCAACTTGGATGCCTTTTATTTCTTCTTCCTGCCTGATTGCTCTAGCTAGAACTTCCAACACAATATTGAATAATAGTGGGGACAGTGGGCATCCTTGTCTCATTCCAGATTTTAGGGGGAAAGTTTTCAGTCTCTCTCCATCAAGTAAGAAGCTGGCTATCAGTTTTTCATATATTCCATATCATATTGAGGTAGTTACCTTTGATTCCTATCTTTCGGAGTGTTTTTATCAGAAAAGGATGTTGAATTTTGTTGAATGCTTTTTAAGCATCAAACAAGATGATCATGTGATTTTTCCCTTTCAATTTGTTAATGTACTGTATTACATTAATTGATATTCTTGTGTTAATCAATTGCATTCCTGGTATAAACGCCACTTGATCTTGGTGTATAATTCTTTTAATGTGCTGTTGGATTTGATTTGCTAATATTTTGTTAAGAATTTTTGCATCTATACTCATTAGGGAGATTGGCCTATAGTTTTCCTTTCTTATAGCATCTTTACCCGGTTTTTGGTATTAAAATATTAGCTTCATAAAATGAGTTAAATAGAGTTCTTTTTTCCTCAATTTTTTGGAAAAGTTTGAGCAGGATTGTTGTCAGTTCTTTTCAGAATGTTTGATAAAATTCTCCTATGAAGCCATCTGGCCCTGAGCTTTTCTTTGTAGGAAGATTTTTTATGATGATTGAATATCTTTATTTGTGATTAGTTTTTTGAGATCTTCTATTTCTTCCCGAGTCAGTGTAGTTTGTTTGCGTGTCTCCAGGAATTTGTCCATTTCATCTAAATTGTCTAGTCTGTTGGCATATAGATGTTCATAGTATCCTCTTATCATTTTTATTTCTCCAGGGTCTGTGGTAACACACCCATTCTTTCTGATTTGTTTATTTTCATCCTCTCTCTTTTTTCCTTTGTCAGTCTTGCGAGTGGCCCATCAATTTTATTGATTTTCTCAAAGAACCAACTTTTGGTTTTATTGATTCTTTCTATTGTTCTTTTTTTCTCCCATTCATTTAACTCTGCCTTGATCTTTGTTATTCTCTTCTATTTGTTTTGTGGTTAGTTTGCTGTTCTTTCTCAACTTTCTCCAGGTGAGTATTAAGTCCTCGATTTTTGCTCTTTCTTGTTTTTTAATATAGGCATTTAGGGCAATAAGTTTCCCTCTCAGCTCAGCCTTTGCCACATCCCATGAGATCTGATAAGTTGTATTCTCATTTTCATTTTTCTCCAGATAGCCACTGAATTCTCTAGCAATTTCTTCTTTGACCCACTGGTTGTTTAAGAGTGTGTTATTTATTCTCCATATATTTGTGAATGTTCTCATTCTTTGGTGGTTATTAAGATCCGGCTTCATTCCATTGTGATCAGAAAAATTGCTTTGTATGATTTCAATGTTTTTAAATTTACAAACACCTGTTTTGTGCCCTAGCACATGCTCTATCCCGGAGAATGTTCTATGAGTACTGGAGAAGGGTGTATATCCTTGTGTTTTGGGGTACAATGACCCATATATGTCTGTTAGGTATAATTCATATCTCAAGTTTTTAACTTCTCTGTTTCCTTGTTGAGCTTCTAACTCGTTGTTCTATCTATAGACGAGAGTGGTGTATTGAAGTCTCCTACTATTATTGTTGAAACATCTATCACTCCCTTCAGTTTTGCCAATGTCTGTCTCAGGTGCTTTAGAGCTCCTTGATCGGGAACATATACATTTATGGTTGTTATCTTTTCCTGGTGAATTGTCTCTTTAATTAATATATAATGTCCTTCTTTCTCTTTTTCTGATCGGTTTACATTTAAAGTCTATTTTGTCCGATATTAGCATAGCTATTCCCACTTTCTTTTGGTTACAACTTGCATGGAAAATCTTTTCCCAACCTTTCACTTTCAATCTATTTGTATCCTTATGTATAAGATGAATCTTTTGTAAATAGCATATAGCTGGATTATATTTCTTAACCCATTCTGCCAGTTTGTATTTTTAATTGGTAAGTGTAGTCCATTAACATTCAAAGTTATTACTGAAAATGTGTTTCTTGAATACACCATCTTATCTTTTCTAGTTTATTTGTCAGAAATATATATTCTTTTCCTTCTTTCTCTTTTTATCCTTTAAGTTGCCCTTACTGGTACTCTTTGATTCTGTGCCCTCCTCCAGACCTCCCTCTCCTGTCTTTTTTTTTTTCAACTGGCAAAACTCCCTTTAGAATTTCTTGTAGAACTGGTCTCTTGTTGACAAATTCTTTCAGGATTGTTTGTTAGTGAAAATTTTAATCTCTCCCTCTGTTTTGAAGGACAATTTGGCTGGGTACAGAATTCTTGGCTGCAAGTATTTCTCTTTCAGGATCTTAAATATACCATACCACAGCTTTCTTGCCTCCATGGTGCCAGTTGAGTAGTCTGAACTATCTTATTTGATTTCCCTTTTATGTAGTAGACTGCTTTTCTCTTGCTGCTTCCAGAATTTTCTGCTTCTCTTCAACATTGGACAGATCGATTAGTATGTGTCTTGGGAAGGCCTATTTGGATTTATTCTATTCGGGGTTCGTTGGGCTCCTTTGACTTGCATATTTATGTTTTTATAAGAGTTGGGAAGTTTCCCCCCCATTATATCCTCAGCTACTCTTCCTAGCCCTTTACTCCCCTCTTCTTCTTCTGGGACACCAATAATTCTTATATCTGTGTGCTTTGTTTTGTCTATCGCATTCCTTGAGTTCCATTCAAATTTTTCCATCTTTTTTTGCCATTTGCTGATTTGAGTGTTCGAAATCAATTCTCCTGTCCTCTATACCACTTATTCTTTCTTCTGTCTCTTTGTATCTGCTATTGTGTGCCTCTAGTATGTTTCTTGTTTGGTCAACAGAGTCTTTAATCTCTGTGATATCTGCAATTTTTCTATTTATTCTTTCAAATTCCTCTTTATGCTCTTCTACTGTCTTCTTGATTTCTTTATGTCATTAGCCATCCCACTTATTTTATTAAGTAGAGTTATATGGACATCTTTGATTAGTTGTTCCAATGTCTATGTCTCCTCTGGTGTTTTAATTTGGCCATTAGGCTGGGCTATATCTGTTTGCATTGTGATATGGTAGTGATATTCTATGTTTTCATTGTATGTAAATATCTTGGTTGATTTACTTTGGGAGTTGATTTCCCTCAATAGTCTAAAGCCTTGTGTTTGCAGGGTGGATGTGTAGCAGGATGCAGGGCATAGGGAAGGGCACAACAGTACAGTGATGTGTTGCAGTGTAAGTATAGGTGCAGGTTGGGGATGTTATGCTAGTGCTTATAAACGTGGGCACCCAGCGCCTGGAAGGATGTAGCTGTCCAGGTGCACTGATCTGGGGGGCTTAACCCTGGTGTGCACTGGTTTAGGGTGTGGGGTCCTTGGTGTGCATACACAGAATTATGGCAGAAGGTTGGCATTATGCCTTCATGGGCTGGGGGGAAAGTGACCAGGTTGGGCATGTCCGCGCTTTCTCAGAGCTGTGAAGTATGACTGAGGGCCAGGTGCATGCATGGGTCTAAGAGTGCCATAAACTGATGTGCAGAGCTCAAAGGTGGTGGGGTGAGGCTGTGCGACACTATGGGTGGGGAAAGACATAAGACCATAACCTTTTGCTCTGGCAACAGCCTGCAGGGAACAGGGAGGAGGAAGTAGTGCTTGTGAGGGGTGCATGAAGGGTGGGTTGGGCTGCAGTTGGGGTGGGGGGGGCAGGTGCATGGGCTGGGGGTTGCTGGGGTGGGGGCACTTGGAGCATGGAGAGTGGGATAGGGTGATGGGGTTCAGGTGTGTGGGATGTGGGGTGTGGGGTAAGTCATGGGTCACCCGGCTAAGCTGATGAGGGTAGCACATTCAAGGAACATGGTTTGACTTACTTCCTAGTCCCCGTTTCCCCATCTGTGCCCTCCTGTGGACTCCACGCCTCCACATTAGTCTCCAGTCTTCTGCCTCTCAGTTCCTCAGCCTCTGCAACCAGGGCCATCCTATGTGGTGCAGAAGGCTCTCCCAGGTCAGCTACACTCCTGAATCACCATCTCAGTTGCTCTCCCATCCCTTCTCTAACTTTTCCTTGGAGCAGGGCTGAACGTGATCTGCCGTATTGCTGCCATCTTCCTGGAACTCCGTGAGGAATTCCTCTTGGTCACTAAACTGTAAGTTAGAGAAAAAGGAGAATCACCAGTTCACATTTTCTGTAGCAGGCTGATGGCTCTAGAAACACTTGACTATAGGAGAGAGAGATAATGCAGAAATCAACTGCATGCCTGTCTGTGTAAGGCATGCAGTTGTGGATCTTGTGCCCTGTGGATTGTAACTTTAGGTAGCTTCCATGGAGTTGTGATTCAACCCATTAATCCTTTAAAAGAGGAAGCATTTTGGAGAGAGTACTTTTCTGAGAATGAGGAGAGAGCCACAGAACCACGACAGAATAACAAGAGAAACACAGAAGTCCACAAGCCAGCGAACTTTGGAGATGAAGAAGAATGCTCCTGGGGAGCTTCATGAGGCAAAAAGCCTTGAGAGGAAGCTAGTAGATGCTGCCATGTTCACCACATGTCCTTCCAGCTGAGAGAGAAACCTTGAACTCCATTCACTGGCCTTTCTTGATTGAAGGTAACCTCCATCAAGGTGCCTTAATTTGAACATTTTTATAGACTTGCTTTAACTGGGACATTTTCTCAGCCTTAGAACCCATAAACTAGCAACTTAATAAATTCCCCTTTTTAAAAGCCATTCTAGTTCTGGTATATTGCATTCTGGCAGCTAGCAAACTAGAACATCAGGGGATAAATACCTTTTGGCTACAGTGTATAATTCTTTTAATATTCTGTTGGATTCAGTTTGCTATTATTTTGTTGAGGAATTTTCCATCTTCAACCAAAAGAGATATTGGTATCTAGTTTTATTTTCTTGTGGTGTCTTTATCCAGCTTTGTTCTGAGGGTAATGTTGGTCTGGTGTAATGAATTAACAGTGCTCCATCTTGGTCAGTTTTTGAGTTAGAGCAGGATTGTTGTTATTTCTTCTTGGAATACTTAATAAAATTCCCCTATGAAACTCTCTGGTCCTGGGCTTTTTTTGAGGGGGTGGGTTATGGCTGAATTAATCTCTTTACTAGTTATTGGTTTGTTGAGATCTTTTATTTCTTCTTGCATCAGTGTAGGTAGTTTGTGTGTTTCTAGGAAATTGTCTCTTCATCTAGGTAATCAAATTGGTTGAAGTATAGTTGTTTATATTATCTTCTTTATTTTTATTTCTGGGGGCCAATAGTAATGTCCCCTTTTCATTTTTGGCTTTTGTTCTTTGTGTCCTCCTCTCTTTTTTGTTTGTTAGTCTAGCTAAAGTCTTGTTAGTTTGATAGATCTTTTCAAAGAATCAACTTTTGATTTTGTTAATTCTCTCTATTGTGTGTGGTTTTTTGTTTTGTTTTGTTTTGTTTTTTACTATGTCATTTTTCTCTGCTCTCATTTTTCTTGTTTCTTTCCTTCTTCTTGTATGGGTTTAATTTGTACTTGTTTTTCTAGATCCTATTATTTTTTAGGGAAGGTATCTGATTTGAGGTATGTCTTCTTTTAAATTTTAAATACTTTTAAGTATTTAGACCTAAAAAGAAATTCTTCTCAGCCTTACCTTTTCTGCATACCCTAAGTCTCTGTAATCTGTATTTTCATTTTAATTCACCTCAAGATATTTCCTAATTTTGCCTCTGATTTCTACATTAGCTCATTAGTTGTTTAATTCCCACAAATTTTTTAATTTTCCATTTCTCCCTTTTATTGACTTCTAGTTTCATTCCATGGTGGTAGGAGAGAATACATTGTGTGATTTCAGTATTTTTTAAGGTATCAAGACTTGTTTTGTGACTCAACATATGATATATCCTGGAAGATGATCCATGTGCATGCAATAATATAGTGTATTCTGTTTTTGTTGGGTCCAGTGTTTTAAGTCTAGTGGATTTAGTGTATCAATCAAGTCATGTACTTCCTTATTGTTATTCTGACTAGATGTTCTATTCATTATCAAGAGTGGTATATTAAAGTCTCCTACTATTAATGTAGAACCATCAGTTTCTCCCTTCAAACCTGTCAGTATTTGCTTCATATATTTTGTGTCTCTGCTGTTAGATGCATGTTTATTTATAATTGTTACATTTCTTATTGAATTGCCCCTTTTTTCAGTTTATAATGATCATCTTTGTCCCTCAAATCTGTTTTTTACTTAAAGTCTATTTTATCTGATATTGGTAGAGACAACCCAGCTCTCATTTGGTCATGACTTACATGGTATATATATTTTCCCCATCCTTTCACTCTCATTCTAATTGTATCTCCGACTTTAAGATGAGTTTCTTGCAGACAGCAGATAGTAGGCTTATGCATTTTTTATCCATTCTGCTGATTTGTGCTTTTTGACTGGGGAGTTTAATCCATTTACGTTTAAAGTCACAACTAATAATACAGGACTTTCTTCTGCCAATTTGAAAATCTTATATCTTTTTTTGTCCCTCACTTCCACTAATGCCTACCTTTAAATTTGTTTTGTGTGAGTGTGTGTGTGCATGTGTGTGTGTTACCATATTGAATGCTATCTCATTTCTATTCTCATATGTTTTATTTATGGCTACCATGACATTAAAATTTAACATCCTAAATGTATTACAATCACATTTGGTTTGATATCAACTTAACTTCAAGAACATACACATATACTCTTCCTACAACCCTCTGCCCCTCACAATTTTTTTTGTATCTGTTCCCGCTTATTTTCCTTGTACATTGTATGTCTACAACCATAGATTTATCATTACTTTTAATGCATTTGCATTTTAGCACCTGTAGGAAATAAGAATTGGAGTTACCTACCACTGCCTTCCAGAGATTCAAAATAGTTTTTTCAGAAATTCTTGCCTTGACTCATCATTGTTTTTGGGGAAAGACTGAGTCCTGGAGCTCTCTACTCCACCATCTTCCCCAAGATCTCATTACTTCTTCTTTTATAGGCTTCAATTGATTAGATAAGGTTTCTCTCATTGTTGAAAGTAATCTCTTCAGTTGTTTGCAGATGTAATCAGACATAGATGCAATCAGGTTAGTCTATAATTCAAGTCCACAAAGCATCCTTACAATAACAGTCAAGCCAGTACTTGCTTGACTAAACCATTAAACACCAAAACTTGGCCACATTGACACATGAACTTAACCATCACAGTTCACTCCTTGTCAACTTGGCAGCCACACACATCTCTCTAAACCATACTTAATCTCTAAATAAAAACAATAAAAGTAACATTTTCACTTAACAATACTGAACTGTCCTGTGCACAACCAGAAATGCACTAACTCTTCCCAGAATAGGGTGCCTCCTTGGGTAATATTCACTCTTAAACTTGATATCCTTTAATGTAAGTACTACAACATGAAGCTAATAAAATTTATTTCATATAATAAGAGGATAGATGAAGAAGAATACAAAACTATTAACTTTATATACATATACATTATAATAATGAAAAAAAAGATGTATTCATAACTATTACAAAGTCTTAAGACTCTCCTTTGTGATTCTTTTATGGGGCCTGCTAAATTTTCCTGACTACATCCCTATTTGCCACTGACACTTATAGCACAATTCGATCTGCTGAATCATATGGCCCAAGTGACAGAGCAGTTTTCACAGCAGCCTGGACCAGTCACAAAGCTGACCACCTGACCTCTATTAGCCCTTACTCTGACTGGTAAATCACAGTGACATTTGGTTCTACTGGAATTAATGTCAGTTCTGAGATAGTTCTAATAATCCCTAAATTTCGGATCATTTCTTCTTCTCCAATGAATATTTACCATGGTAAAAGGTCATAGGTGTCCTCGGGGAAGGCTGTGAAGATCAGTAGAATAAATTTTGGTTGTAAAACAGGGCTCTTTTCCAAGGAGAAGCAGCTTTCCCTTTACTCAAAGATCTCTTGGTCTTATAAACTTTCTCAAGTCTGGGACTGATGAAGGGACCGTGACTCTCGTTTTTTGTAATTCAAGTTAGATTTTTGTTCACTTGACATAGAACTCTTCTGCTTATACAGATCAGGTTAGAATTTAATATATTGCCCATCCATTTTACTTCTATGTATCCCATGATCTAGTAGCCCATGCTATAGGTCTCTGGGAATTAGACTTTTTTTATTACTGCTTTTAGTCTGTTGTCCATTATGGTAGCCATGCCCACCTTTTCTTTGGCTTCTGCCAACCTGGAATCTGATCATCCCCATTGTAGTAAGGAACCAACCTCAGTGACAGCAGTGCACAAAGTTCCTATATATGCTCTACAGAGAAGAAAAACACAGAGCTTTCGAGGATGATGGAGTTAATCTCACAAACTTATACCTCATTGTCCTGAAAGGTATCCTCTGGACATTCCTGGGGTGGGTGAGCAGGTCTTCCATGTAAATCCACTCTAATACTCCAATTTCTCTAAATCTTCGGATTCCCTCATCAACATTATACCAGGTAAATTCTGGCATTTCAATCTCAGCTAATGTTAAGACACTTTTTGGTCCATGATTCATCCAACCACCCTGAACCAACTGTTAGAGCCCTTTCTAAGCCCCTTGAACTATGACATTGAATCCACAATCTCAGCTCAATGGGCCCATATCAACAAATTCATCCTGATACAACTTTCTATTCCTTCCATCATTTTATCACACTCTTAAAATCCATTCCCACACATATTTTCCTGATTTCTGTCTATATAAATTCAAAAAAATCATGCGGTTTGGAGTATATCTCTTCATAGATGACATTTCATTCTTAGTCTTTTGGAGTCTGTTGTGACTTCAGTCTAGTTATAAGTCTAGAAGAAAAGAGGGAAGATGTGGTAGAACACAGGATGTCTTTGACCTGTCTTGCAAATCATTTCTCTTAGGGCATTCCATTGCAGTTTCAACTGGTGGAACAGGATTAACCTCTTCAGGCAGAGGAGAGAGGGCTGTTTGCTCAGGGGAGGTTGTTATAGGTTTATCAGGCACAATAAGGGTTGATCAGTTTAGGTGGAAACTGGATGGCAGATTCTTCAAGGCAGAGTAGAAGTCAGAAGGCTGTTTCCTCAGAGTAAACGAGGTTGGGTGGCTATTCCCACAGGGAAGAATACTACAGGTTTATAAAGCAAAGACTCAGCACAATCTAGGATTTCAATGTCCTCACTGTATTATCAATTCATGTCCCCATTCCAATTTTCAGGAGCCCATTCCTTTTCAATCAATGCACTTGCTTTATCAGCAGACACCCTGCAAGGTTGGGAATTTAGTTTATATTGTAATTCAGACAGTTACACAATGAGACTCAAGGTCTGGTTTTCAGAAATCTCGTTTGTAGCTACACAAAATAAGGTTTTCTTTCAGGGCATGCATAGAAACTTTCATGCCCTTTATGAGATGCTTAAGTTGCAGGTTTGAGTCCTTGAGCTCATCCTTTTCTAAGTGTATTCAGCATATTTAGGAACAACCAGCTAACATGATTTTACCTTTTAATTCCAAAAGACTTTGTTAAGATGTCAACAACACCCTCACCCAAAGCCTTGCCTCTTATGAGCATTTGTATAGCCATATCTAGTGGTGATATTTTCCATATCTCTATTGCTAATTGATTCCATAGACTATCAGTACCAAAGAGATAATTGGAAATTAGTGCCTTTAAATTTAATTAAATTTGCAAACCAATTCCAAAAACCCAATGACCAATTCAGAAATATCATGATTCAGATTCTGTGTCTCAAAGAACCACTCCTGGTACCAAAGCTGTATCAGCATTCTCTAGGGAAACAGAAACAATAGGAGATATCAGTAAATATTATGAGATCTTTATAAGAGCTCTTATGTGACTGTGGGGATGCACAAGCCCAAATCTGCAAGGCAAGCTGCCATCTGGGAACTTTGATGAAGGTTTTCAGTGAATTCCCCTGGCGAGGCTTGCTGAAGGAGAAATGGAAATTCTCTCTTCTGAATACTGAAATCATCACTTCTCACTTTAAAATCTCCAACAGATTGATCAAAACTACTCTCATTTTTGAAGTCAATCTCCTCAGTTGATTTGAATCAACTATACTAATTAGGTAGATGCAATCAATTTACTGATGATTTAACTTCATGAACTATCCTCACAGTAACAATCAGGCCAGTGCTTGCTTGACCAAGAAGCTGAGCACCATAACCTACCCCAGTTGACATATGAACTTAACCATCAAATAATCTAATGATTTTTAATGAATCACTATTGAGTTAATGAATCAACATTGACTCACTATAAAATAAAATTTATTTAATATATTATTTTCAAATCACAACCTACAGAATTTAAAAGATGAAAGAAATTTTAGTGATCATCTGGTCTTATCCTCCTTTGAACTAACATAGGGGATTTCAGACAACTTAATTGGTTTTCATTTATCAGTATGAAAGAGAAATGAAATTTATCTACTTGCTTCGGGGGAATTTGAGGAGTGAAATTCGTTTATGTAAATATATCTTTGAAATCTAAAATATTTATGGTCATTTCTTACATCATTTATCATCAGAAAAAGCTAACAATATTTAAATGTCTATGATTTGAGATTAGGGTTTACCATATAGAGTATGTTTCTGAAAATTAAGGGTTGATTTAATTATTTATAAGGTCATTTCCAACCCTAAATTTGGTATCTCTAGAATTTATCATCATTGTCTTGATTATAGAATTATGCATTTTCCTGGGAAAAAATAATTACAGCAAAGTCTATTAAAGACTTAGCAAAGCAAATTCTGGTTAAGTCTTTTTCAACATCTACTCTATGGATACAGTAAAAATTAGGGAAAAATTCTATCAAAGTTAGTTCCTACACATACTAAGATTTTTGTTCTTTATTCAATCATTGAATACTTTAATGAGAAGACAGATTATAATTCATTGGGTAGCAATTAGTGTCCACTCAATGGTTTCAATCTTTTAAGTGATTTGCCTTTAACTATCAAACTTTAGGTACATTCAAAGCTAAAGGTTTTGGTAAAAAAATGAGTTGGTTGATCTAAAAAAAAAATCTTATGAACATAAATAAGGAGAAATGATTGTTCTGTCTCATCTTCCTCTGTTAAATTTATCTGTCTGTGATGGTTTGATGCTATTTGTACCCCAGAAAAGATCATGTTCTAATCTATTCCTGTGGGTGTAGACTTATTGTGGGTGGGACTTTTGATTTGGTTATTTCAGTGAGGCATGCCCCAGGTGGGTCTGAGAGAAAAAAGCCAGAGAAGCTGAGAAGACACACAGTAAACCAAGAGAAATCACAGAAACAGACAGGAAGCCACTGAAGCCAGAAGCTGGGAGAAAGGGGAGATACCAGAAGATGTCTCCATGTGTCTTGCCATGTGACAAAGGACCTGAAGACGACAGTAGCTGTTCTTTAGGGAGAAATCATTGCCTGTTGATGCCTTAATTTAGATATTTTCATGGCTTCAGAGCTTTAAACTTTATGTTAATAAATCCCTATTGTAAAAGCAGATTCATTTCTAGTATATTACATTTTGGCAACTTTAACAAACTAAGCACTGTCAGAAACCAAAAGCTCAATCCTATGTTTTTCTCCATGTTATATTTTCTGGCAAACTGAAGCCCAACGGAAGCAAAATTTTAACAATATTACTTGACTTATGATTATAGAAGGAAGAGGAGAAAGAGAAGAAACAGGAAAAGGAGAAAGTTTAGGAGAAAGAAGCGATGAAAGAGAGGACATAAAGAAAGAAATAAAACTCATTTTTAATTTATTATTTCTCCATTTATTTGGTTTGTAGACTAAATTGAGCATTTTTCTGTGAAAATTTCATTAATCAATTCTGAGACACCTATGTATCATCATCAACGCATTGTAAGAGTATTGGTATGTTACCAGTTCTAGTCCTGTATGTGTTATGACATTGCAATTGCTGAGAACCATGCATGTTAAGTATAAGTTTGTACATTGGTCTTGTGGTTGCCGACATCAGTACAACCAATGCACAACCATATGGGTGTCTCCTCACAAGACATATTTCAAACTATCAAACACTAAAGCAATTACAAGTTAATTGAAGTGTAAATTTCTCTCTCCTTAGGGAATATATACAAGAAAATATATTAAGAAGAACATATTAAAGACAATGTATTTAAAGGAGCATATTAAAGAGAATAACGCTATAATAAACCTTGAGTAAGCTATGGTTTCTCTTCTAAGAATTCTTTCAAATGATAGCAGGGAATAGAAAAATAATACTTTCCAGAACTTGAAATGGCCACATTCATGTGAGAGAATAAAAGAAAAGTATGGTAGAGGTGAGAATTAGGCTTTGGTAACACAGTTGAGTAAACAAATGCTTGAAGCAAAATTATAATGTAGAAAATTAACCGGTGGAAGAATGGTCCTTGTATGATGATTTGAGTGTGAATTCCAAGCCTGTTTATCGCTCTGCTGTGATCTAGGCTGAGCTGACTTCATTCTGTGTCTCCAGATAAATGCACCGGAATGTGTTCATTTTTTTCATTTACAGTGCATTGGCCAAGTAGTAGCTGTGGCTTGGTCGATCTAAGAATTCTTTGATCTCTGTCAACAATACCTTTTTTATTTCTTTCACTTAAATTGTTCCACCTAAGCATTTCATTCTAATTGCAACCCTCCTTTACTGATGAGATAGGCTTTTGCCCAAGGCCACGCCTATGAGAAAACAGAAACAGGACATTGAACTCAGAGCTAAAGAGTCCTGTGCAGTGCTGGTCCCTCCACACTGTGACACTAGGAGCTTTGGGAGATAAAATTTTGAGTCAAGTTTGCATTCTGCCCTCAAGAAGTTTATAGGTCAGCACTGTAGATAATATCTTTACATCTTCATAATATCAAGTGGAGAATAGTAGATAGAATGATAAAGAAAAATATAAAAAAGCCTTTGATTGGGACTTCCAGGAAGATGGCCGAATAGACTAGCTCAAGCTTGGCCCTGCTCCAAAGAAGGGTTGGAGAGGGGATAGGAGGGCAACTGGAGTGGTGACTCGGGAGTGTGGCTGTCCTGGGAGAGCCTTCTGCACCACATGCAGCAGGCCTGCTTGCCGAGGCCGCGGAACTGAGAGGCAGAGGGCTGGAGCCTGGCGTGGGGCCACGGAGCCCAGGGGAGCTCACAGATGGGAGCCCAGGACTGGAATGTAGGCCAGGGCACGTTCCTTGGGCTCGCTACCCTCACCAGCACAACCCCGTGACCAGTGACTCACTCTACACACCATGCATCTGAACCCTTCCCCACGCTCCAGGCGCCGCCGCCCCACCAGCCCCCTGTGTACATGCCTGTCCCCCAACCCCACCCTGGGTGTGGCCCAGCCCACCTCTCCTGCACCCCTCCAGCACATAAAGGCTGCGGGCACCAACCTCCATATCTAGGCTACCCCTGATTCCCCCACTCCCACCCATAGTGTTGCACAGCCACACCCTGCAACCCCTGAGCTCAGCATATCCATTTACGGCACTCCCAGGCCCACACATGCACATGGCCCCCAATCACATCATTCAGCTCTGGGAACCACACTTTACAGCTACTCTTAGAACCGCACAGGTGTATGGCCCTCAGCCACAGTTCCAGCTCTGAGAAAGAGCCAACCTATGCAGTCAGGTCACATCTGCCCCCAATACATGAAGACATAATGCCAACCTGCTGCCACAGCTCCATGCAGATGCACAAACGGACCCATGCCTTAGACCAGCACATACCAGGGCTATACCCCAACAGACCAGTGCACCCACACAGCTACATACTCCCTGGCCACTGGGCATCCATGTTCACAAGCGTCAGCATAACAACCCCAACCTGCACCTATACTAGCCCTGAAACAAATGACCGCACTGAGTGTCCACCCCATGCCATTCTCCCTGCTGTACAACCATCCCACAAACACAAGGCCTTAGACTACTGAAAGAAATCAACTCCCAAAGTAAATCAGTCAAGATATTTACATGCCACAAAGACAGCAGAAGATCACTAAGCATATCACAATGCAGAAAGAGATAGCCCAGCCTAATGACCAAATTAAAACACCACGAGAGACACAGACACTAGGACAACTAATCAAAGATGTTCATACAATTCTACTTAATAAAATAAGTAGGATACCAAATGATATAAAGGAGATTAAGAAGACAGTAAAAGAGCATAAAGAGGAATTTGAAAGAATAAATAGAAATAGTGGATATCACAGAGATTAAAGACTCTGTTGACCAAATGAAAAGCATACTAGAGCCACACAACACCAGATTTGAAGAGACAGAAGAAAGCATAAATGATATAGAGGACAGGATAATTGACTTTGAAGACTCAACATAGCAAATGGCAAAAAAGATGGAAAAAATTGAATGGGAACTCAGGGGAATAATAGACAAAACCAAGCACACAAATATAAGAATATTGGTGTCACAGAAGGAGAAAAGAGGAGTAAAGGGCTAGGAAGAGTAGTTGAGGATATAATGGGGGCAAACTTCCCAACCCTCATGAAGGACATAAATATACAAGTCAAAAAAGCCCAAAGAACTCCAAACAGAATAAATCCAAATAGGCCTTCCAAGGCACATACTAATCAGGCTGTTCAATGTTGAAGAGAAGCAGAAAATACTGAAAGTGGCAAGAAAAAAACAATCTACTACATACAAGGGAAATCAAATAAGACTGAGTTCAGACTCCTCAACTGACACCCTGGAGGTGAGAAGGCAGTGGGATGATATATTCAAGATCCTGAAAGAGAAAGACTTCCAGCCAAGAATTCTGTACCCAGCCAATTGTCCTTCAAAATTGAGGGAGAAATTAAAGTTTTCACATGCAAAGTAGTCCTGAAAGAATTTGTTAACAGGAGATCAGTCCTACAAGAAATATTAAAAGTTCTGCTGGCTGAAAAAAAAGACAGGAGAAGAAGGTCTGGAAGAGGGTCCAGAATTGAGGAGCACCACTAAGGGTAATGTAAAGAATACAAAGAGAAAGAAGGAAAAGAATATATAGATCTGACAAATAAAATAAAAAAGATGAGATGATGGAATCAAGAAACACATTTTCAGTAATAACTTTGAATGTTAATGGACTAAACTCACCAGTTAAAAGATACAGATTGGCAGAATGGATTAAGAAACATAATCCAACTATATGCTGCTTACAAGAGACTCATCTTAGACACAAAGATACAAATAGATTGAAAGTGAGAGAATGGAAAAAGATTTTCCGTGCAAATTGTAATCAAAAGAAAGCAGGAGTCGCTATACTAATATCAGACAAAATAGACTTTAAATGTAAAGACCTCATAAGAGACAAAGAAGGACACTATATACTAAGTAAAGGGCCAATTCACCAAGAAGGTATAACAATCATAAATGTTATGCTTCCAATCAAGGAGCTCCCAAGTGAGCTCTTTGAGAGAGACATTGGAGCTCTCCCATGAGAGAGACATTGGCAAAACTGAAGGGAGCAATAGATGTTTCAACAATAATAGTAGGCGACTTCAATACACCACTCTCCTCTATATATAGAACAACCAGACAGAAGATCAGCAAGAAGATAGAGAAGTTAAATAACTTGATAAACAAATTAGACCTAACAGACATATATAGGTCATTGTACCCCAAAGCACAGGGTTATACATTCTTCTCTAGTGCTCATGGAATATTCTCCAGGATAGATCATATGCTGGGACACAAACAGGTCTTTATAAATATAAAAACACTGAAATTATTCAAAGCACTTTCTATGATCACAATGGGATGAACCTGGATCTCAATAATCACCAAAGGATGGGAACATTCACAAATATATGGACATTAAATAACACACTCTAAAACAATCAGTGGGTCAAAGAAGAAACTGCTAGAAAAATCAGTAAATATCTTGAGATGAATGAAAATGAGAATACATTTTATCAGAACTTATGGGACATGCCAAAGGCTGTACTGAGAGGGAAATTTATTGCCCTAAATGCCTATATTAAAAATCAAGAAAGAGCAAAAAATTGAGGACTCAACTGCTCACCTGGAGGAAACTGAGAAAGAACAGCAAACTAACCACAAAGCAAATAGCAGAAGAGAAATAACAAGGATTAAAGCAGAGATAAGTGAATGGGAGAACAAAAGAACAATACAAAGAATCAATAAAACTAAAACCTGATTCTTTGAGAAAATCAGTGAAAATGATGGGCCACTAGCAAGACTGACAAAGGAAAAAAGAGAGAGGATGAAAATAAACAAAATCAGAAATGGGAAGGGGTGTGTTACCACAGACCCTGAAGAAATAAAAGAAATCATAAGAGGATACTATAAACAACTATACACCAACAAACTAGATAACTATGATGAAATGGACAAATTCCTGGAGACAGGCAAACAAGCTACACTGACTCAGGAAGAAATAGAAGATCTCAACAAACCAATCATAAGTAAAGACGCAAAGACATTCAATCATCATAAAAAATCTTCTTACAAAGAAAAGCCCAGGGCCAGATGGCTTCACAGGGGAATTTTATCAAGCATTCCGAAAAGAACTAACACCAATCCTGCTCAAACTTTGCCAAAAAATTGAGGAAAAAAGAACTCTATTTAACTCATTTTTATGAAGCTAATATTTTTTTTTTTTTTTTTTTTTTAAAGGAAAGACAGAGAGAAGGAAGGAAGGATAGAAGGAAGGAAGAGAGGAAGAAAGGGAAACATCTTTTAAACATTTTCTTGTTTTATTGTATTTTGTTTCTCCGTTTTCGTTACATGGGCTGGGGCCGGGAATCGAACCGAGGTCCTCCGGCATAGCAGGCAAGCACTTTGCCCGCTGAGCCACCGCGGCCCGCCCTGAAGCTAATATTTTAATACCAAAAACCGGGTAAAGATGCTATAAGAAAGGAAAACTATAGGCCAATCTCCCTAATGAACATAGATGGAAAAATTCTCAACAAAATATTAGCAAATCGAATCCAACAGTACCTTAAAAGAATTATACACCAAGACCAAGTGTAGTTTATACCAGGAATGCAAGGATGATTCAACACAAGAAAATTAATTAATGTAATATACCACATTAAAAATCAGAGGGAAAAATCACAATTTTTCATCTCAATTGATGCTTAAAAAGCATTCAACAAAATTCAGCATCCTTTTTTGATAAAAACACTCCAAAAGATAAGAATCAAAGGTAACTACCTCAATATGATAAAGGGAATATATGAAAAACCAATAGCCAGCATTGTACTCAGTGGAGAGAAACTGAACACTTTCTCCCTATGATCAAGTACAAGGCAAGGGTGCCTACTGTCACCACTATTATTTAACGTTGTGCTAAAAGTTCTAGCTAGAGCAAATAGGCAGGACAAAGAAATAAAAGACATCCAAATTGAAAAGGAAGAAGTAAAACTCTTATTATCTGTAGATGATATGACACTATACTTGGAAGATCCTGAGAAATCTATAGCAAAGTTACCTGAGCTACTAAAAAATTCAGCAAGGTGGTTAGCATATAAAATTAATGTGCAGAAAGCAATAATATTTCTATACACAAGCAATGAGCTAGCGGAGGAGTCCATCAAGGAAAAAATTCCATTCAAAATAGCAACTAAAAAAAATCAAATACTGAATAATGAACTTATCAAGGTAAAGGACTTGTACACAGAAAACTGCATAATATTGTTAAGAGAAATCAAAGGAGATCTAAATAGGCAAAAAGATATTCTCTGCTCATGGATAGGAAGGCTAAATAAAGTTAAGATGTCAATTATCCCCAAATTGATCTACAAATTCAACACAGTACCAATCAAAATTTCAACCACCTACTTTGAAGATTTGGAAAAGCTAACTACCAAATTCATCTGGAAGGGAAAGAGACCCCGAATAGCTAAAAGCTTCCTAAAAAAAAGAGAACGAAGTGGGAGGATTAACACTCCCTGACTTCAAAACCTATTATAATGCCACAGTGGTCAAAACAGCATGGTTCTGGCACAAAGACAGAAGCATTGACCAATGGAATCAAAATAAGAGTATAGAAATAGACCACCAAATCTGTGGTCAACTGATTTTTGACAAGGCCTCAGATTCTCTGAACTGAGACAAAATAGTCTTTTCAATAATTGGGCATGGAAGAACTGGATATCAATAGCCAAGGGAATGAAAGAGGACCCCTATCTAACACCCTACACAAAAATTAACTCAAAGTGGATCAAACACCTAAATATAAGAACTAGCACCATAAAGCTTCTAGAAGGAAATGTAGGGAAACATCTTCAAGACCTAGTAATAGTAGGTAGCTTCCTAAACTTTACACCCAAAGCACAAGCAACAAAAGAAAAAAAATACATAAATGGTAACTCCTCAAAATCAAATGATTCTGCATGTCAAAAGGCTTTTTCAAAAAGGTGAAGAAGCAGCCGACTCAATGGGAGAAAATATTTGGAAATCACCTATCAGACAAAGGTTTGATTTCCTGTATATACAAAGAAATCGTACAACTCAACAACAAAAGAACAAGCAACCCAATTATAAAATGGGCTAAGAATATGAATAGGCATTTTTCTGAAGAGCAAATGCAGATGACTCAAAAGCACATGAAAAGATGCTAATTTTCATTGGCTATAAGGGAAATGCAGATCAAGGCTACAATGTGATACCACCTCACACCTATAAGAATGGCTGCTATTAAACAAACACTAAACTATAAATGTTAGAGATATGGAGAAACTGGTCACTTATGCACTGCTGGTGGGAATATATAATGGTGCAGCCACTATGATATGGCTGTTTGGCAGTTCTTTAGGAAACCAAATATCAAGTTGCCCTATGACCCAGCAATAACGCTACTTGGTACATACCCACAAGTGCTGAAAGCAATGACACAAACAGACATTTTCATAGCAGCATTATTCACAATCACCAAAAGCAAATGCCCATAAACAGATAACCGGATAAACAAAGTGTGGTATATACATACCATGGAATATTATGCAGCAGTAAGACAAAATTATGTCCTGAAGTACATGACAAGATGGATGCACCTTGAGGACATAATGCTGAGTGAAATTAGCCAGACACAAAAAGATAGATACTGTATGATTCCACTTTTATGACCAGCATAAAGTTATAATCAGAGGCTTAGAATACAGAATATAGTGGACTTAGAGATACATAGAAATTAGAGATGGGTGAACTGTTAGCTAATGATGTTGAACTCCAATGTAAAGGGATAGATAGGAGCAAAGTTGATTTTCTAGTGGGCCTAGAATTAATATTACCATGTGGAAAATGAACAACATTGAAAAGGGTTGTTGTGAGTCAGTGAGACCACTGACTCACACTAGAAATGTGAACAAGTTCTCGTAAAGATTACTTCAAAGACATGATCTTGTATAAAAAGTGTTTAAGTCCAGGGTACGGGGGAAAACTGCTATGGCATGCTATGAGCTATGTTCAAAAGGAAACCATCAGCACTACCACAGCAATAGCAGAGGTAAATAATGGGGTAAGGGACAAGGGTTAAGAGGAGGTTTAGTTTTCCTATTTGGCGAGGATGTGTTTGTTGGTTTTCTTTCTCTTGGGAACGATAAAATTATCTAAAATCGAGACTGTTGATGGACTGTGGACTTTGGGCTTTCTACATGATGCCCAATGAATGCAGGTGGCTGAAGGATGCACTGATGGAGAAGTAGATTGGTGAATGGTGATGTCTACTTATGAACAAAGGTTCTGCTGCTACAAAAAAGAACAATGTTGCAAGGCACCATTGTGAATGAACATGTGTGACATTTGTTGAGACAACATAAGTCAGAAACAAAAGAACAACTATGATATGGTCACCTTTAGAAAATGCTTATAAGAAAACAGGGGCCTAGATTATAAGCTTTTAGAGCAGACACATTAAGTCCAGAGTGGTGATTAATATTTCCAGATTTTGAGAGCCTGTTATATATATATATATAATAGCCTGATATTTAGAGATAAGAATGAAGCCGAACAGGTTGGGTTAAACTAATTCAGAACATAGGGGTAAGGAAGACAGTGTCTCTATTTTAGAACCACACCTACTCTTTGAGACCAATGGAAGAGAGGTTTAGTTGATCTGGAATTGAAGTTTTCTGTACTGCATAATCTAATTCACCTATCTGGATAGTTCATTTGAACAACTGAAACACAGGAGTACAGCATAAGAAAGAGGGCCTTTAATCCTGTATAGATTATTGTAATGCCTGGAAACATCCTAGAGTATATTAAGTGGATAATCAAAAAGTATTGTCAAAGTCCCCTGAGGGAGGGGAGAAAGACTATGGAACTATTAAACCTTACCATCAGGGAATCCCCTGATACTGTGTTAAACTTTAGGGACACAAATCAGTAGGTCATGCCCTTGATGCTGAGGCTTACTTTTGTGAAGTTTATGTAGGTAGTGGAGAAGCTTAGACTACCTATAGGCATGCCTAAGAGTTACTTCTGGAGGACCTCTGTTGTTGCTCAGATGTGGCCTCACTCTCTCTAAACCTAACTCTGCAAGTGAAATCATTGCCCTCCTCCCTAGGTGGGACATGACATCCAGGGGTGAAAGTCTCCCTGGTGATGTGGGAGATGATGCTTAGGGATGAATCCAGACCTAGCATCATGGGATCAATAATTCTATCCTGACCAAAAGGAAGAAAAGAAGTGTAATTAGTAAAGTATCAGTAGTAGAGAGAGTTAAAACAGAATTGAGAGGCTACTCTGGATTTGTAAAGATATCTTGCAAACTATAAATAATATTTTAAACAAAATACAAATTCTAAAATGTTTTCAAATGATTTTTTTTAATTTTTATTAGGTGTGTGGGTATGGGAATGGGTTTGTTCATATATTTACCCATATTTATTGTCTTTATTAAATACAAAAGGGTCATAAGAGCAACTCTATATTTTGATTTTTATAAAGAACATCATGTATCTCTTTCATATATATTCCACTTAGATGTGCTCAGTATGGTAAATGGAAGTTTTGCTTGTGCCTATAACAATATATATAATATCTTTTGTTATTAGAAACAGACGTTTCAGGTAGAACTCACTATCTATCATAACCTGCTAACCCGTAACCAGGACCATTCCAGCCAATCCTAAAGAACACCCAAGGCAATATATAAGATTCCACAAGGGTTCCAAGCACTATAGTAACTTTCCAGAAACCTACAACATCCAGATAGGTCCCTGGTCCAGATAAGTCCTGAAACCTAGCCCACCCTCTCCAGAACATCAGATTGTTCCATCTCCCTACCCATATTCGTGGCAGACGATATGAAAAATTTAGAATTGTCATAGCCCAAACAACCCTAAAGAGAGGTAAGGAAAGATCAAAATTGAAGGTGGAGTTAAACATAGAAGATAGGATTTAACAAATGAATATGAATGCTGAACCACTAAACTGATATCTCTTAGTCTCCAGCATTTCAGAGCAGCTAGAAGTAAAAACCTAAAATTGTGAAATTATAACCCATGTCAAAGTCTGAAATATGTTCTACAACTAATTGTGGTGCTGTGCTTTGAAATTTATAGCTTTTTTGTATATATGTTATTTTTCACAAAAAAAGAAGACAAAAAATCAATTGTGATGATACAATAATATTTAAGCCCTCTAGCCTCCTATATTCTGGAGCAGCCAGAAGGAAAAATATGAGGATTGTATGGTAGCCCATGACAAACTCTGGAATCTGTCCTGTAACTTATTGAAGAATGCTTTAAAAACTATTGCTTTTTTCTTTCTTTGCTTTGTATATATGTTATACTACACAATAAAGAAGTTAAAAAAAAGAGTTAATATGTGTAGGATAACATGAAGAACATAAAGTGAAAATTCATCCAAAAAAAAAAAAAGCCTACGATTGTTCCAAGAGGAAGAAATTACTGTCAGATGGGACCAAGCAGAATGGGACCATTGCTGGCACTGCAATGACACCATTGCAGATGGGTGGATGGATCTGGAGACTAGGTAGGCAATGGATCCATCTGTGACAAGTTAAAGAGTATATAACTTAGTGTAAGGATTTTAATTAATATAAATGAATTATTCTCTAAAACACTTATTTACTCAGCGCTTGGAAATGTAGAAAGTTTGAATATTTTGGACAAAACCTTCATGCACTATCTACAATCTAAAAGATATTGTATGTATTGTTATAGGCACAAGCAAAACTTCCATTTACCATATGAGCACATCTAAGTGGAATAAATATGAAAGAGATACATGATGTTCTTTATAAAAATCAAAATATAGAGTTGCTCTTATAACCCTTCTGTATTTAATAAAGACAATAAATATGGGTAAATATATGAACAAACCCATTCCCATACCCATACACCTAATAAAAATTTTAAAAAATCATTTGAAAACATTTTAGAATTTGTATTTTGTTTAAAATATTATTTATAGTTTGCAAGATATCTTTACAAATCCAATGTTGTTAATATTGTTGAATTACCTCCAAAAATGTCTCCTATCTATGCACCTACCATACACTCACACACACACATAAGTTTCCTCACATACACATAAGTACACTATTCAAGACTGCTTTTAAAACTTGTATTGTGAACAATTACCTCTAGTAAAAATCCCCACTAACACCACTGATTTAATGGATGAATAGTATTTTATCATATGTACTTATGTATTATTTATTTAACCAATCTCTTATTGGTGAACATATATATTGTTTCTCAAGTTTTGCTTTTATAAATAATTCTACAATGAATATCTTTATACAAATATGCTATTGTCTTTATTATTTCTTTATGATAAAATCCCAGAGAATCATTATCTTCACCTATAATTTTTTTTACACCTACTGTAAATATGTCCTGCAGAAAGTTGATCAATTTTCTGAAAAATTGTGAATGAAATTGTCCATTTCCCCCAAAAGTTAGTCTAACACAATGTACTGTGGAGAATAGTAGGTAACATGATAAAGATAAAATCTTATGCTTTTTCCAAAAGGAAGAGATTACTTACCAACACCAGGCATTATCATTCTTTGAAAGTTTTGGCAATCTGATATTAATTAAAAAGATATTATGTAGCAGATATGTCTGCTACATACCAGACTCTACTCTAAGTTCTGGTAATCAGCAATAATCAAATAGCAATCTCTGCCTTAAAAGAGTTTATATCCAAGTAGAAGAAGGCTGTAATAAACAAAACAATTGCAATATCTATTATAACATATTAGATAAAACACACAGTATGTTAGAAGTTGACTTTGCTACAAAGAAAATGAAACAAGAAATAAGCAGACAGAGAAAAGTCACCAGCTTTGTGAAAAATCTTAGTACATGGTATCCTACATACCTCTTTATGCATAGTCCTTTCATTGCTTGCTAGATCCATATCTTTTTTGGGTCTTTCTTCTTTGGTGAATTATCTGTCCATATTCAAAACCTTCGTTTTTCAATTTGGATAATTTTTATTTCTGATTTATAAAGTCTCTTCATGAGTTAAGTATGATATGTATTTCCCAATAATATATAATGCATCATTCATCATTAGTCTATTAAGTTTATGGTATTTCCCATTGTGGTAGATTGAATTATGTACCCCAATTTAGACATGTTCTTACTTTTAGGCCACATTCCTGTGAGTGTGAATCCATTGTAAATAAGACCCTTTGAAGATGTCATTTTCACTTATGGTCTGGCCCAACTGAATGTGGGTGTGTCTCAATCTGGATTGCTGGAGGCCTTAGAAAGAGAAAGCCAGCAAGTATCCAAAAGCAGGAACTCAGTGGGAACCTGGAAAAGAAAGGAGAGAACAATACCATGTGATGGGAAAAACAAGGAGCCACATGGATTGCCAGAAAGTCAGTACCAGAATGCTACAACATTTGGGGAGAAAGCATGGCCCAACAGATGCCTTGATTTTTGACTTCTACCTTCTGATCACATAGTCAATCAATTCCCATTGCTAAAGCCTCCCTACTGTGTGTTATTTGAGATAGTAGATCAGACAAGCTAAGACACCCACATACATACACAGGGATGGAATACTGCCCATCTGAAGGACAATTTATATTGTTAGAATGTTGATATATCTATGCATTTATTTAAACCTGTCTCTTTTTGCCTGATACAGACTTTTTTGTTCATTTGTTTGTTTATATTCTTATATATTCTGCAAACTTAAGTTAATTTTTAGGTATTTGTTGTTACTATCATGAGTCATTTCTCCCTATTATGTTATCTGCTGATTACAGTTAGCTTATAGGTATATTCTTAATCTCTTTGTATTAAAGACACTTGAAGTCCAAATGAAATCTTGAGAAACTTGCCCAAGTAAAATGTCCACATACATACAATTTTTCATACAGTTTTAGGGACTCAGAGATCCATTACAGATAAATCATAAACTTTTAATTGTCTGTAAACCCTGAGTTCTGGTATTGTATTTTAAGAAGACTTTTAATACTTGCATTTATTTTTGCATTCAGCCATTAATTTTCTAGTGTTTTCCAGGTAGGCGTTAGGTCATCTGTAAATAATAATATCTTCTCCTCCTTACAAATATCTATATTTCTTATTTAATCTTTTCTGATTGCTGTAATCAGTACTTTTACAAATATATTAAATAATATTGGAGAAAACAATGATTGACTCTCAACACGTATTTCATCTTCTGTACAATGTGGCTACTAGCTTTCTTAGTCAACGTCTTTACTATATTATGGAAGTATCCTTCCATTCATTCTTGACTATAAGCTCATATCATGTATTGTTGAATTTTTCTCATTCATTTTTTTCAATATTTATCAAAATAAATGTGATTTTTATCTCTCATATTAAATGCTGTTATTATTAATAATACCAGTCAGTAGAGTCTAGAATGTAAACTGCAACAAAAAAAGCAACCACAAATCTTATTAGCTTAAATCAATAGAATTATTTCTTGCCCATGTGAGCAGTTTTGCCTGAGGCAGCTCTGTACCTACCATCGCTCAGAGTCCCAGGCTGATAGAGACTTCACACCAGCTGCCCACACCCCAGAGCAGCAAGAAGGGAACCTGCCAAATTCCAGACTCTCTTAATATTTCTTCCCCTAAATAACACATGGCACTTCCACTTGCATTTCTTCGAGCCATTTGTCCATATCCAGCTTTAAAGGAACCAGAGGTTTCTAAGTTTCACAGAAAGGACAGAGAAAGAAGGGAAAGAGAATCCTCTCTTGAGCAGTGCACTAGGAATTTTTCGAGTTCAGGACTTTTGAGAAACATGAAGCAATAAATTGCTCAGTTTGGCTTAAATCTGAACTGGGTTTTTGAATTTGAAATTTGTCTCATTTATACATCAAATAACTCTAATGAAATTTTACTTCTATCACCTTATAATAGATTTCAGTCAAATTATCCTGCCTGGCTGTTTTCGCTCTTCTTATTTTTTTCCTTATCTTCAATGTTCCTGTTGCTTTATATTATCTCCAGAGGTTTAAAGACTTTATATTTTCATTCTAGTAGTCAATGCTTATGTGTTAAAAATCAAACCTCTATTTCTTTTCCAACATAGTGATGTTCTAGGATGAAAATCAACAGGCTAAATATTACTGTCAATTAATTAACATAATTAAATAAAATAAACTGCCCATAGGATGTGCTGTATTTCCTCTCCTTCATATCCTACAATTCTCACATTTTGTATAACAATTTTGGTTTTTACATCCGGATCATTAATATTAATTTAATTCTCTTAGTGTCTACATTTATATCTCTATTCTTTCTCATAATCATGCTAATAGTTGTCTAGAAACCAGTTCCAAAGTTTTATTTCCCCTATGGCCCCTGCTCTTACAGCCTGTTTTGACCGTATTTGCAATAATTATTTTCATTCATTTTTCAATGGACAGGACACTTATATAAATATTTTTCAAGAAAGATATTCAGTTACTTCAGTTTATGAATCCTTACAAATGTGAACATTGGTTATGAGGTTTCCTACATATGAGAAAAACCTAAAAGAAAAGTGGCTTTAAAAAAAAACAGAGTTAATTTCCCTCACATCTAAAAAGAAGTCTGGACATAGAAAGTCAGACCTCATGTGGTGGCTTCATGAATTTTGGTATTGATCCAGGTTTTCTTCTCTGCCATCCAGAATACTTCATGTTTATGTTTCAAGATTGTTGCTCAAATTCTAGTTATCATAGCCACTTTCCAAGCAGAAGAATGGAGGAAGAGAGGGATGAGACAATGTCATTGCTACTCTCTTTTAAGGTGAATTCCTTGAAGTTTTCATATCACTTCTACTCACCTCTCATTGGGCCATTAGGCCGAAACTAGTTACATGGGCACAGGTGAAATTAGTAAATGTACCCAAATAAAATTGAAGAAGAGAATGGATATTAGAAGTTTCTGGCCATTTAAATGAACATTAACTTTAATCAATATGTAAAATTCTTGAGACACAAACATTCTCCCTAAAATCTTTGGAGTATTTTCCTCATTGTTGCCTTGTATTTCTTCTTTCAAAAGAGAAGTAATTATCCAGATACTTCTCTTTTGTGTGGATATTTTGCTGTTTTTACTTTTCATTAATTTATTTAATATTCGTTAGTTCCTTTAAAACTTAAGATTGTTAGAAGTTCTCTAAGGAAAGTTTTCTTCCATTATTTCTTTGATTACTGTTCCTCTTCTATCTTTCTATCCCTTTTCCATGGCATTTGCATTATAAATATACTGACTTTCCTGGTGTGCTATACTCAGTAATGTATCACTCCTCCCTTATCTCTTGCATTTACTTCTATTTGAATTCCTTCAGCTTATTTTCAAAATCGCTGATCCAGTTTGCCACTCACAATACATTTCATAATTTGTCTGAGGCTTGCCTTCAAAACTTTTGTAATGATATTTTCCCTGGGAAATAAGAGTTCCTAATCTCAGATTGTCCTATTATGCTAGATGTGACGTCTCTCAAATATTGTTGTGAATACAAGATGGAAGGACTTTTTCTTCTCTCTTGCTTCATGAAATAAGTCCAACTCACAGAACTGCATATGTTCTAATGTTTCCACACTATTTTCTTTAGGAATGTAGAGGTTTTTCACAAAGTCGATGATTTTTCTATGTCAGGATATTCTTAAACAGCCTAATAATATGACTTGTTTAGTTTCAAGAGATGGTCATTACATTTTCAACATCTGCCAAAGAGGAAAAGTTTATTGAAGTTATTATTTATTATTTTTTCTCTGCTTTCTATGGTTTCATTTTGATGGATTTGGGCTCTAGTTGGCCACAAAGCAGGAAGGGGTACATTTCTGTTTCAGTAGCAGTTTCTGTCCAATCACTGAAACAGATGGCTGAATTCTGGCCCACCCTAATCTCCAAGAGAGCCAAGAATAAGTTTTGAACTAGATTTTCAATGGAAAGGTAAAAGTTACTATGAAGCTAAGCAAAATTCCTTACTAAGCCAAGTGATGGTTATTGTTTCTCTATGCAATAGTTAATTTTATGCGTCCACATGACCTTGCTATCGTGTCCAGTTAGTCAAATAAAAAATCTAGATGTTGCTGTAAAGGTATTTTGTAGATGCATTTAACATCTACAATCAGCTGTAAATGAGATTTATGGGTGGTCCTCATCCAAACAGTTGAAGACCTGAGAACAAAAAAGATGAGGTTACCTGGAGAAGAAGAAACTCTGCTCAACACTACAACATTGACTCTTGTCTGAGTTTTCAGCCTGCTGGCCTCTCTTATGAATTTTTGAATTCAAAACTGCAACAGCTACTCTTGCCTGAATTTCCAGCCTGCAGGCCTGGATTTCAGACTTGCCAGCCTTCGCAACCACATAAGCCAATTTCTTAAAATGAAATAAATATCCTGTTGGTTCTGTGCCCTTGGAGAACCCTGGTGAGACTGTTTGTTTTATACAAAGTGAAAGTTTGAAGGCAATGCTGTAGCTAGTCACTTAAGTACAAAGAACTTAGGCATATACTACCCATCTACAGGCTATGTTAACTATCCTTTTTATTCTGAGCATAGGTTTAATTTTTCCCATTTTCTGGTGAGAAAAGCCATCCACTTACCAAATAGACAGAGCTCTCCTTTACCTCTATTGGCTTGATATTTTCCAACAATTTCTCAAATCTACATCTTTGATGGAAATCCCCTATGTACAATGCTATAATGGATACATTCTTTATTTTTATATTCCTAGGGTCATTCCAATGTTATTTAGGTAGTGAACAGAAGTAAATCCATGAGTACAAAAAACAATTTTGAAACCAGAATCTTAAAATGTGGCTTTTGAGGCAGACCATTATGTAAGGACCAATTTTCCAAACCACAAATATGGTTGAAAATATTTCAACTGCTTCCAATATGTGCTTATTTAGGGTAAAATGTTTTAATTATCTCAAGAAAATTAAACTTGTTTTTTAATGTTAGTAAATCTTATGCATACATGAATATAATAAGGCTGAAAATATGCTAACACGCTAAAAAATCAGGCTTAGCACAATTTGCAGGGGGGCAGGGCCTCAACTGAGAAACTGTAGTAGTTTAGGTTTTGCATAACAGAATTGTGCGGTTGATTTTTTTCCATAATATATGTGAACACTTTACTAAATTAGATCCTAAAAATGTCAACAGTATCCCAGACCTTAGGGCTTATTGTCCAAATTTTAATCTTTAATTAAATGTTGATAATACCTACTTGACAGGTTAAAAACTATTTTTATCCAGTAACTCGGTTAAATATTTCCCAGTATGCTTTTCCTTTCTTTCAGGAGAAAAAAATATCTTTTAAGGTCATGGCCAAAATCTATTACAGACCACTGTAACATGTTTGGGTTAAATTATTAATTCAAATAAGCATATGGAAAGATGTTCAACATTATATGTTATTAGACAATTGAAAATTAAAACAATAGGTACTACTGCAGACCTATTACGATGGCTAAAAGTCACAAAACTGAC
Source organism: Tamandua tetradactyla (assembly GCF_023851605.1). Taxonomy (NCBI): domain Eukaryota; kingdom Metazoa; phylum Chordata; class Mammalia; order Pilosa; family Myrmecophagidae; genus Tamandua; species Tamandua tetradactyla. The sequence continues at coordinate 20,058,888 of NC_135345.1, forward strand.
AATATCAAATGCTGGTAAGAATGTGAAGCAACAGGAAACTCATCATTGCTGGTGGGAATGCAAAATATTACAACCATTTTGGAAGATAGTTCAGCAGTTTCTTACAAAGTTAAACATAGGCTTACCATATGATCCAGCAATCATGCCATTAGAGATTTACCTAATTGAGCTGAAAACTTATATCCTCACAAAAACTGCACATAAATGTTTATGGCAGCTTTATTCATAATTGCCCCAAATTGGAAACAACCAAGATATCTTTCCATAGGTGAATGGAAAACAAACTGTGGTATATTCACACAATGGACTATTATTCAACCATAAAAAGTAATGAGCTATATCAAGCCACAGAAAGACATGGAGGAAACTTAAATGCATATTACTAAGTGAAAGAAGCCAGTCTGAAAAAGCTATATAATGCAGAATCCCAACTATATGACATTCTGGAAAAGGCAAACTGTAGGGACAGTAAAAACATCATTGGTTGATGGGGTTTCAGGAGAAAGGAGGGAAGAATGAGTCAATAGAACAAAGGCATTTTAAAGGCAGTGAAATAATTCTGCATGCTACTGTAATGGGAAATACATGACATTATGAATTTGTCAAAATCTATAGAATTGTACAACACAAAAAGTGAAGACTAGTGTAAACTCTAGCTTTAGTTAAAATAACATATCACTATGGGTTAATCAATTGTGATAAATGTACTATACTAATGCAAGACGGTAAGAGTAGGGGAACTGTGTGCAGGAGAGTGTTATATGGGAACCTGAGCTTTCTGCAAAATTTATCTTCAGACTTAAGACAACCATAAACAATAAAGTCTATTTTAGACAAAATAAAAAGTAAATGGGAGAAGAAATTTAAAATGTAAGTTCATCTTTGTCTAATCTTGGCAGGACAACTCCAGAACTTTAAAGCCTCGCCTCTACTGCTTTCCAAATAGCTGAAACTAGTCAGAAGGACTTAAAAAAATATTTTGTCCTAATTGTGTCCAGCTTTTCTTCTTCTAATGGAGAGTAAAATATTTTAATCAATATCCCATGATATTATTTTGCATTTAGTGATGAAAACTAATAGTTAATAAATGCTTGTCAAGCTCAGATCCTGTTAGAGGTATACTTTGGTAAGCAGAGAAACAGTTTTGGACTGCTTTATTTCTTAAGTTGATAGCAAGCTCTGTGCAGTGGATATACACTTAGTGAGAGCATTTATACAGATTTGCCTCGGAAGGTCTTGATTTATGCCTGTTGTCTTGGTATAGCTATGACTAGCGCCCCCTTTTGCTCTCAAAAGCATCCTAATATAGGTAATAATATATATAATTTATACAAACATAATTTGTATATACCTATCATTGTATGTATTACTATTCATACAACTGAGAAGTGCATTGAATTTCTGCAGCAGGCTAGCAATTCCTATAGGCAGAGCATTTGTAGTCAAATAGACGAGTGTGTAAAAAAACAATGGCAACGTACATGAAAAGGATTAAGAGGAAATGGAATGCTAGATCTCAAACTTGTTCACTTATTTCCGTTTCTGCAGCCGACATTCTTTACCAAGCCTTCATTGCCTTTCATTGGCGCTACAGCCACAAATTCCTAACCAGATTCGTCACTTCCTTTCTTCTCCCCCTCCTGTCTGTGAGCACACTGCAGCCAAGATGAGCATTTAAAGCACGACCTGGAATTTATCCTCTGGATGTGAAGATTAAATGAATGCCTGAGTGCAGGTGGTCTAGAGAACAGAGCCTAAGGCGAAAGCTTATGTGCTAAGACTATATTGAGTTCAGTGCCAAAAAAGCAGGAGTGTACGAAAGGGAGAGAAAACAGGGAAGGAAGGAGAGGAAATGGTATGAGGTGTGTGACTGATGCCTGGACACAATCTCATGGGACCATCTGCCAAGAAGCCCTATGGATCTCAGTGTCTCCAGAAAGTCTGTGGGTGGTAGTGGAGGTGGTGACAGCAAAGACTTATCCGCTTTCTCCTGTCCCCCAATGTTCAAAGTTGTGCTTCTCAGTGTTTTGTCTCCCCTCCACTCTCAGATTGGGCAAGTATGGAAGCCACGGTCCTTCAGATGATTATCCCTCAGCAGCCACAGAAAGAGAAACCCTGGGGCAGGGGGAAGAGATTGAACAGCAAGGGTCTGAGGCAAGGAGCAGGGGGTGTGCTCCAGAGAAATAGGGTTCAGGAGTGGGGTGGAAGTATCACCAACAGGCTTGGAGACAGGTGAGGCTGAGAGGATCTGAAATGGCACAAAAAAGAAATCTGACCCCCAAAATTAATATAGAGTACCTAGAAAGACAGAAATGTCTTATATTCGTTCACGACTCACTATTTTTCACTGAGCATCCACTACGGGCAAGACAGTACTGGCCCAGGGCAAACAAACCCATGCTGTCTGTGAAACCACCCCGTACTCAAGCATGTCACTATGTGTTCACTTTGTTTCTTAGAAAACCAATGTGTATTTATAAAGCAAACTCTAAGAACAGGACTTATAGATCCTTGCATGTGGCCTTTCTGAATACTTTTGTTTTTGTGGCTGTTTCTCAGAGAAGCTGTGTTTTTAATATTCGATATAATATATATGATAATTATTATTATTGCTAGTGTTTAAACATGCTTATTGTTTACCTTAGTGAAATTTCTCAAAAGTGAAATAATGCTTTGGAAATGTGTTGACGAAAAGAAATTTCCAGGGGAAAAAAAATCAGTTATTTGGAAAGCATTGGAAAACGGCTAACAATTTATGGAGTCAAGTTTAATCTTACAGCAGTCAACTTCTAAAATATATTCTGAATAATTGGGAGTCCTGATTTTTGTTTCAGGAAGAAATCAGAAATAAAATGAAATCTTTGAAATCTGAATGGTCAATGACTAAGGGCTAGTTGTCATAAAATTAAACAAATGAACTCCCCTAAAATGAGTCAAATGATACGATGTACTAGCCCAAAACTAGACAGGAAAACTGTGTTTCCCAGAAGGATTTATGTCCCTTGGGTGCTTCTCATCAAGGAAGGAGATAATGTGAGAAAGATTTGTGAAACTGATTTGGAGACTATAACAGATAAAAACCTTTGAAATTGAGGGGCCCCACATCATTTCTTTTCAATTGCATAGATGATGCACTTAGAATTGCTGTCAACCTCTCCTTCACTTCTGGCTGTGACATACCACATTTCACCTGTTGTTTCTTTGCTGTAGTGCATATCTGCCCTCCCCATCTTTTTCCATTATACCCTCACCCATAAGCAAGCCACCTGATTGTCATGTGTAATAATTTCCAACACCAGCTACAATATGACAACTTGCTAACTACCCAGAGTTAGGTCAGATTTCACAGTTTAAGTGCACAATCCTTAACATGACTGCCTTCATTTCAGCCACAGGTTCATGAGCTACGCACACTTGTGACCAATTAGCTACAAATTGGGAGGATCCCATCACCCCCTCAGGTTGGAAGATTTGTTAGAACAAGTCATAGAGTTCAGAAAAGTACCATACTTGTGATTACAGTTTTATTAGAGCAAAAATGTTAAAAATGTAACGCAGAATCTCAAACACTAAGCTTCCATGTCCTCTCCCCACAGAATGAGGTTGCATCACCCCACCACCACATCAATGTGTATTACCAAGCATGGAATTGGTGTCCAGTTTTTGAGGGGTTTGATTATGTAGGCATGATTGACTGACTCAATGCCCATTTGTTGAACTCAACTCTGGACTCCCTCCCCTTCCTGCAGGTCAGACTGCTGTTGATGTGGTTCAAAGCCCCAGCCCTCGAATCACCTGGATGGTCTATCTAACATGATCAACCCCACCCTAAGAAGACCGCTGTGGCTGCTCCCATCCTCTAGCATAAATTATCAGGTGTGGCTCAGGGCCCACCATGCATAACAAGGGCACTCCTAGCACTGGAAATTCCAAAAGATTTAAAGGGTATTTCCCAAAAACTGGAGACAAAGACCAGTCAAGTTCTGTATTATAGTACACCATGCAAAGCTATAGATACCCTGGCTTCCTCTCCTTCCTTCTTTCCAAATGCCCAAACACAATGCTGACAGTAACTCAAGTGCTTATTCCACTTCCTGTTCACCCAATCGTTTAAAAAAATAGAGAGAGACAGAGGTAACATCTTTGTATATGTTATATTTAAAATAAAAAAGTTGTTTTTTTTTTTTTAAAAAAAAAAAACACAGGCTCAGAAGTCAGCATGTTTGGGCCCATATCCTACTTCTGTCACCTATTATCCATTTGAGCTTGGGCAAGTCTCTAACTCTTTACTCTTCAGTTTCTCATCTATGAAAAGGGAAAATAATTAAACCACCGTCAAGGTTTTTTTGAGGAACTTATAGACAATAATATGATAAAATGCTTAGAATAATTCCTGGCATAAAAGAAGACTTCAGTAATTATTAGCTATCATCCATTCATTCAAATTCTAATTGAGTGCCTACTATGCAAAGAATACTGTTTTCAGCACCGAGGCAAATGAAGGCAAAAAAAAATTCCACCCTCATAGAACTTATATCCTAGTGACGGCAACAGAACTTAATCAAATAATCACAGAAATAAATATAAAATAGCCACAGGGTGTCAAGTGCTTCAAATGGGAGGTAAATGGTGCCACAAGAACTTAGAACTGGGATTTAACCTTATCAGCAAGTCAGTGGAGGATGCTGCAGAGTTATGCTTATTAAGAGGAGAGCAGATGAATGAGTTCATATTAACTTGTCACAAAGGAGAGAACATTAAAAATAGAGGTCGTGTGTTGAGAGGAACTCGAGTACAAGTTGAGATGGAAGGTCAAAGAGTTTAGTGCAAAGAGAGCAAGGTGAGGCTGGAGAGATGGATAGGGGCAGCTGATGGAAGGTTTTGTAAGACATCTTATGGACATTTTAAGCAGCATAGCTTCATGAGCAGATTTAAGCTCTGACAAGACTACATTTATGAAGCAATGCAATATTAGATTGCAGAGGGGCCTGACTGTCTGTGGGTGGATGTGTTAAGAGGCTATAGCGAATAGTACAATTATGACGACATTATTTCATCCATTGTAACAAAGGTAGCACACTAATGAAAGGTTTAATAATGGGGATGGGGATATATGGGAACTCTGTATTTTCTCCATGACTTTTATGTAAACCAAAAACTTCTCTATTAAAATATAAATTATAAATATATTTATATATTTATTTATATATTTAAAAGTGGCTATTATGGGTTCAGCTGTGCCCCCCACAATATATGTTGAGGTCCAAACCCTGGTTACCTATGAACGCCCCTTTATTTGGAAATAGGCTCCTTGTAGATAGAGTCAAATTAGGATTAGCCACACTAGATTAAGATTGAACTAAATCCAATGCTGTCCTCATAAGGAGAAGGAGATTCAGAGAGACAGACACACAGAGAAGGAAGATGCCCATGCAAAGACAGAAGCAGAGATTGTAGTGATGCAGCTGCAAGACAAGGAGCTCAAAGGGATTGCTGACAAACACCAGAAGTTAGAAAGAAGCAGGGAAGGATTCTTCCTAGAGCCCTCAGAAGAACAACCCTGTTAACACCGTGATTTTCAGATTTCTAGCCTCCAGAATTGTGAGACAATAAATTTCTGTTGTTCCAAGCCAGCAAGTTTGGGATAATTTATTATGGAGGCCCTAGGAAACTAATACAAAGCATATTTTAATAACCTAATTCAAGAGAAAGACAATGGTATCTTGAATTAGGATTGTGCTGATAAAGATAGAAAGAAAGGGATGGATTTAAGAGATGTTTAGAAAGTAAAATTGACAATACTTGGAATGAATTGTATTGGAGAGACAGAAACAAGTGAGAGTTAAAGATGACTCAGTTTTCTGGCTTGTCTGGACTGTGATGTTCCCTTTACTAAGGAGCAGACTGAAAAGATGGGATATCAAGTGCTTGATTTTGGACATTTTGCATTTGAGGGACCTAAGGGGACTACTCTTAAGAGCTCTTTTCATTATTTCACTGTTGCGTTTTTTCTGTTGTTATTTTTTGTTTTTGTTTTTGTTTTTGTTTGTTTTGCATGGGCAGGCACTGGGAAACAAACCCTTCACTGTTGTTTTAATATCAGTATAATAGTTTGCCTTCTAAATCAAAATTTAATTATTTTTTTTTCAATTCCAAATATTTCTACTCTCCTCTTCTTTATGATTCCTCCCAACTCTAATTCCTTCCTTGGACCCCTCAGTTCAGTCCAGTTAATCTCACTAATACCTTTGAACTTTAACTTGCCATCCTCATCTTCTTTTCACCTTTTCATGTTTCCTTCCTTTTGAAATTTTGGTTAAAATTAATCTTATTCATGAGTAGTGCATGCAATTGAAATAATAGTCCATTTCCACTCCCATCCCTAATGTTCAGCACTTTTGTGCTTATTATCATGCTAATTTTTACTTACTAATAGGTGGTTTTATAAAGTCATTCTTTACTTGTAGGTATGGATTTTTACCTATCTATATGGTATGTTCCCTCAGATCGAAGATCACATCTTCGATTTCTTAGAACTTTTTGCAGAATTACTGGCACTTCCCTTCCAAAAACAAAAAACACTTTCTTGTCTGACCAGATTTTTCAAGCTGGGTGGGAGGGAGAAAAATGACTTACTAATGCATGATTTGTCCATTGTCTCAAAGCCACAGAAATCTTTCATCATTGTTCTGTTTCCATTTTTTTCTCATATCCTCTTCAATGTATGGAATTCATTCAGAAATGCCAAAATGTAAGAAGGCAATGTGGTGTATTGGAAAGAGTATGAGTTTTGGGGGGCCAGATAACATGCTTTTTTCTTTATTTTATCCCTGACTTTGAGCAAGTCATTTAAACTCCCTGAGTCTAATACATCTCATTTTTAAAATGGAAATACTAATATCTAATCCACATGCTTACTCATAGTCTTATTTGTCCATTCAGATCCTCTCTTCAACATATTTTTCTATAGAAGCTAGTAACCTACAGAAATATTTTCACAATCTAAATATATATTTACAATGCAACTGGATTCTGTTCCCTTATTGTTAGTGTTTGCAGAAGGCAAAATTCTAAACAAAGTTTAACACAAAGATGTTATGAAATAACTCTAAAGCATGACAGCTATTTCAAAACCTCCCATAAAGGTCAAGAAGACACATTCAATGCCAAAACATTCTAGAATGGGTAACTGACAAATATATTAGAACACCCACAGAGAAACCTGTTTTCACTCTGGAGTAAATACTTTTTTCTCACAGAAAGATTGCAGCCTTGAATGGTAGAAAACTGCCAAAATTTACAGGAAATTAAGCAATATCAGTATGCAATTAAAAATAAATTAGTCATAGTTATGATCAAGGGGATTTCTGTGCTGCATTTGAATTCAGAAAAAAATAATGCAAAATTGCCAATGAAAAGCAAATACTTTCTTATACCTTTTAAAATCAGAGCTTAAAAATTCAACCAAGGCAGAGTGCTAACCTTCATTTTCCACAGCCGCCTACCACTGTGGAAGAACTTCTCCTGTCCTACCCTAGCAAACACTTTCCTAAAGTGGACTTCAGCAGTAACTCATGCCCACCATCAGTCCCAATGTCGCAGGGAATTGCCATCTGTTCTAGTTTGCTAGTTGCCGGAATGTGATATACCAGAAACAGAATGGCTTTTAAAAGGGGGAATTTATTAACTTGCAAGTTTACATGTTCTAGGCTATGAATATGTCCAAATTAAAGCTAGTCTATAGAAATGTCCAACCTAAGGCACCAACAAGAGGTTACCTTCACTAAAGAAAGGCTGATAAGGTTCAGGGTTTCTCTCTCAAGTGGAAAGGCACATGGCAATGTCTGCTAGCTTTCTCCCCAGGCTTCTTGTTTCAGGAAGCCATCCTGGGGGCATTTTCCTTCTTCATCTCCAAAGGTCTCTGGCTGTGTGGGCTCTGTCGTGGCTCTAAAAGGGACTGTCTCTCCAAAATGTTTCCTCTTTTAAAGGATTCCAGTAAACAAATCAAGACCTCCTGGAATGGGTGGAACTAAAATTCCATGGAAGCCATCTAATCAAAAGTTACCACCCACAATTAGGTGAGTCACATCTCCATGGGAACAATCAAAAAACTCCCAGCCAGCAATATTGACTGAGGATTAAAAGACATAGCTTTTATGTCCACCAAGGATTCAAACCAGTACATTCCACCCTTTGGACCCCCAAAAAAGACATGTTCTTTCCAAATGCAAAATGCATTCATCGCATAATAATATCAGAAAGTCTTAAAGCTTTCAGTAACAATGCAAATACAATCCAAGGTCAAAAGCAGTACAAAGGCTCATCAAAGTCATTTACAGGCATGGTCTGTCCTAACACAAAAATTCTCCTCTGACTCTGGACCCGTGAAACAAATTATTTGCTGCCAACATACAAAGGAGTAACAGTCATAGGAATCCTATACCCATTTCCATAAGCAGGAATTGGAAGGAATATAGGGGTCACTGGATCCAAGCAGTTTCTAAAACCTTCAGGGCAAACTCCATTAGATTTCAAAGTCTGAGAGTCGTTTATCCTCACAGCTTTAGAAAGCAGTAATCCCACCCTTTCCAAGGGCCTATGTGGTGGCTTGCTTCTCTTTGAATGCAACCTTGGGGGACATTGAGAAGACCACCTTTTTCTCAGCTCCACCCTCTCCAAGCATTGGGGCTGCACCTGGGCTCTCTGCCATCTCCAGGGCACACGCTCAACCCCACCATGTGGTGACAGCCAGGATCTCCCCAATCCCCAAGGAATGTGCTCCACCCTCTCCAAGTCCCAAGGTGGCACAACTCCTCTACTGCAACTGAGGTGGAAGGCCCATCCTCTGCCTTGGGGGCAAACTCATTCTCTCCATGTGCCTGGGGGCTCCACCCTCCTGGCCAGAGGCTTCTTGATGTCAGACTTTTGCTTCCATAGTTCTGCCTCTGAGGTTATTTTAGGCTCACATTGTCTCTTTTCTGAGCCCCCCAGACCAGACTGGCAGTGGCTACATTTGTACAGGTCCCACTGTACTCTGGTTGGTTCTAGAGCCTTGTCAGAGTTATCTTTAGAGTCCATATTTCTACCAATAGTCTGTTCAAAGCATTCTAGGCCTTTTTTATCAAGCTCCTCACAACTCTTTCAGAATCTTCCTCTTATCCATTTAAAAAGCTGTTCTAATATGTTTGGTAATTGCAAATTGCAGCAGTATCCCACTTCCCTGGTGCCAAAATCTGTTCTAGTTTGCTAGCTGCCCGAATGTGCTATACCACAAACTGAATGGCTTTTAAAAGGGGGAATTTATAAGTTACAAATTTACATGTTCTAAAGCTGTGAAAATGTCTAAATTAAAGCAAGTCTATAGAAATGTTCAATCTAAGGCAACAGCAGAGGTGACCTTCACTCAAGAAAGGCCGATGAAGTTCAGAGTTTCTCTCTCAACTGTAAAGGCACATGGTTAACATGGTGATGTGTGCTAGCTTTCTCTCCAGGCTTCTTGTTTCATGAAGCTCCTCCAGGGACTTTTTCCTTCTTCATCTCCAAAGTCCTCTGGCTGTGTGGGCTCTGTCGTGGCTCTAAAAAGGACTCTCTCTCCAAAAAGGATTCCAGTAAACAAATCAAGACCCTCTGGAATGGGTGGAGTCATAACTCCATGGAAGCCATCTAATCAAAAGTTATCACCCACAATGGCATGAGTCACAACTCCATGGGAATAATCAAACAGCTCCCAGCCAGCAATACTGAATGAGGATTAAAACACATGGCTTTTCTGGGGTCCACCGCAGATTCAAACCGGCACATCATCTTTCGGCACTACCAGCCTTCCTTGGATTATGACCCCTGTAAATTGAACTGCATTGAATACCTTGCTGAACTGGCAGAATTCAGTACATCAGAAAATCTGAGAAAGATTCCTCTCATTTAAGACTGAAATCCAGCTACCATCCTATAATGAGACCAGGGCTTAGATCTCCTTGCCTGTATAGGAACAGATGAACAAAACTATTGCATTCTAGTTTTCTAGCTGCCGGGATGAATATACCAGAAATGAAGACTTTTCAAAAAGGGAATTTAGTAGGTTGCCAGTTTACAGTTCTAAGCCTGAGAAAATGTCCCAATTTAAACAAGTCTATTGAAATGGTCAATCTAAGGCATCCAGGGAAAGATACCTTGGTTCGAGAGGGCTGATGATGTTCAGCGTTTGTCTCTCAGCTGGAAGGGCACATGGTGAACATGGTGGCATCTGCTGGCTTTCTCTCCAGGCCTCTTATTTCATGAAGCTCCCCAGGAGACATTTCCTTCTTCATCTCCAAAAGTCACTGGCTAGTGGACACTCTGCTTCTTGTGACTATGTCATTCTAAAGCTTTCTCCAAAATGCTTCCTCTTTTAAAGGATTCCAGTAAATTAATCAAGACCCAAGTAGAATGGGTTGAGATACATCTCTATCTAACCAAGTGCAATACCCATAACTGATTAAGCCACATCTTCATGGAGATAACCTAATTGAGTGTCCAACCTATAGTATTGAATAGGGATTAGAAGAAACCATTACTTTCAGAAGGGTGATTAGGATTAAAACATGGCATTTCTAGGGTACATAAATCTTTCCAAACCAGCACAAACCCCGACCTGTATGTATACGATGTGGTTTAGTGTCGCTGACAGCAAAAGCTGTCATATAGATGTTCCCCTACCTGTATGCAAATGACTTGATGGAATTCATTATGTGGGGTGGCTATCCCCCCAAATTCTGCAATTTTACTGTTAATTTACAAAGTAATAGTCTTTTCCACTGGTAAAATATCTCCAACCAGCATGGAGCCTATCCTTCCCCTAAGAGATGGCTATGAACCTGTGGGCAATAGGTTGGCCCTACTTGCCCTATAACTGTACAGGACATGTACCTGGAGATAGTCCTATGTCCCTGCTACCTTATATGACTCTTTACCCCATACTCCTAGTAATTGGAAAATGATTAAAGCTGGATATAGAATAAAACAGCTTCCCTGATGGTATTATCTTTTAGCCATTCTTGCATCAGGTGGAGCTGCAACAGTTACTGGAAAAGATGTGGCAGCTTTAGCCAATCACACTGCCCAAGCACTTCATGATTCCAAAATAGCTTTATCTTTGCTAAATGAAGAAACCACACAGCTTAGAAAAGTACTTTTACAAAATGGAAGGGCTTTAGACATCCTCACTGCAGCTCAAGACAGCACCTGTGCCTTAATGTTCAATGCTGCACATATATACTCCTGATCATTCGCACAATGTTTCACCAGTCTTAAATCATATGCAAGAGCACATATATAATACTGATCAATTATCAGCAAACCCCATGTCTAAATGGTTTAATTTCTTTTCTTGGCCATGGCAACATCTCTTTGTACTGCTGTTATCTCTGTGTGGGATTCCTGGTGTTCTGTTGTCTCTTATACTGTTCTGGATGCGGTGTCCTGTGGTCAACATAGCCTGCTGTGTGGGGGTGGATTGTGGTGATCCAGGGCCCCGGATTCCCCTCCATATTGAAAGCAGATCATTGTGCCTAGCCGCCTGTATGGCTGGGGTGGACATTAAAGGTCCTCTTCCTCCCCAGAGGGGACAGAATATACAAATGGTATCCTGAACAAGGCATTGAAACCCTCTCCCTTCATCACTGCTAATAACAAACCTCCAAACCCCTGTGTCAGGAGACCCTGCTGAAACTCTGTTGTCATCCCCTATAAAATGTCTTTGTCCTGAACTCTAAGCCACCCTCTGACACTCCCAGCCCTTTTGCAGAGCACTAACCTTCATTTTCAATAGCTGGCAGCCATGGTGGAAGATCTCGTGTCCAAAGCCCTAATAAAATCATGCCTAACTCCGAAAATAAATAGACAAACCGATTAATAAAGTTTAACCAAGATATGAGATGACATTAACTCTTTTTTAAAAAATTTTCAAATTTATTATTGTTTTTTTTTTTTTGCACAGGCAGGCACGGGGAATTGAACCCAGGTCTCCAGCATGGCAGGCGAAAACTCAGCCTGCTGAGCCACCATGGCCCACCTGATGTTAACTCTTTTAAAATATACTCCTTCAACATATATAAAATTAACCAATCTATGAATCAGGATATTCAGTATTCAGTTTACAGAATCACCAACATTGGAAAGCCTAGAATATTCTGAAATAAACATATCATCAAAGTTTCAGTGTTTTACTATCAAGGCAATAAAGCGATCCCAACAAGATTCCTTTAACCCTATAAGTAGCAATTTTCCCCAATAATGATATTACCTTCCAAATATCCTTTCTAGTCCTTAAGGAGAATTGAAAATAGTGAGAATTGGGTTTTAACTTGGAAAAACTGCTGAAACTTAATACTTGTTGAAATCCAAAAGATTTGAAGAGTCCCTCCCACGGACCGTAAATCAACAGTGAAGCAGTTTTGTGCTTTTCTCTGGAGACTGGAAGCTGATGGAAAGTTGGCAGGCACCTTTTACTCTAGAGTTATCAGGAATATTGACTGAGCATGCCCTTTTGTGCTGACCAGCTCTTCCGAAGAAGCCGCATCACCTCTGGGCGGGTCCAGGGAAGGTTAGTTATTGTGCTTTTTGTGCTGCCCAGCTCCTAAAGGGAATGCATGCAGAAATTGACTGCCAGATTCCATACATTCTCTCTTCTTCTTCTTTCCCAGGCAGGACCACTCTTTGCTGGAGGGCAACTCTCCCTGCCAAATTCGTGTCTTTAATGTCTTTCCACAGATAAGGACAGTGCTGGTGGGATGTGTGAAAGAGCCATAGCTGTCCTCTGAACTTGCCTAGGGTTCAATGTTGCTGGCGCCTTTCATCCTTTTAGAACTCTACCCAGGAAACGGCTGCCTGTTGGAGACACTGAGATGTAGCCACAGAGACCACAGGAGGTGAAGTCAGACTGTCTAGGAAAAGAAAAATCTGTTTATAACTGGTTTGCTTGTTTGCTTTTGGTTGTTACTGTTTTACTTGTTTGTTTTGGTGGGGGAGGGGAAGCGATGGAAAAGGAGAGATACAAATTAACAGTGAAGAGCATGAGTGCTGCAGGTGTATTTCCACTTTATAGCTGTGCAACCTTGAAAAAGTTATTTGATCCCTCTATTTCCCCATATATTGGATAGGTATAAGAGTAATAGTTTTTGCATGGGTTGAATGAATGGGCAAGTACTTGGAAGAGTTCCTGCATGAAGTAAGGGCATAATCAATATTAGTTCTTATGGTTGTTACATGTTAATTCCATCATATTAATCACTTGTTGAAAATTCCCCATGGCGTCCCATAATCTTCATATCAAACCAAAATTTCCTTTCTGTTTTTCAAGGTGATTCATAATCTCTTCTGGACCTTTCTCTCTAATCTTACCTTCTATCGATATGTGCCATCTACTCTCTCTCTTCTCATAAACCTATAAATATATCATACTCTTTTTTTTAAAAACTCCTTCATGCATATTAAAATTAAAATCTCAATTTGGTTATTTTATAAGGTCCAAAAATGATTTCAAAGTTTATCTGGAAGATTAAAAGAGAATTCCTGAGAAGATTTTGAATAAGTAGATGAGGGGCACTCTAAGTCTCAGATTTTAAAATACACTTTAAAGTTATAATGCTCCAAAAAGTATAATATAGTACAAGAACTGAAGCTGAACTGATGAAAAAACACAGATACAGAATTTTTCATCAAAGTCCACACCAAAAGGTGAACTACAAAGTGGTAAACACTTTGGACACAAGAATGATAGGTTAATATTCTTAATATGTAAAAAGTCCTAAAAACACCAATAAGAAAAATCAAATACCAAATGGAAATTTTGCAACATAACATTTGAATATATCATACTGGCACTTTTTTCTGGCAACAGCATTTCCGTGTATTGATGTTAGAAATAAATTTAAAGTGGGAAAAAAAAAACCTCCATGAAAAGGAATTTTACAGTACTTATCAAAGGCATCAAAAGAGGTTTGACTATTGCTCAGTGACAGAATTCTCGCCTGCCATGCTGTAGACCCAGGTTCGATTCCCAGTGCCTGTCCATGCAAAAAAAAACAAAGTGGATGATAGGGTAACTCCATTTCTAGGTTCCAAACCTTAATAAAAATTTAAAAGACCCAAATGAAATATACTTATAAATATGCACACCATAGCATTATTAAAATAGTAAAAGAAAGTCACATCAATAAATTGATATTAGTTATTACTATAGAAATTATGTCTTCAAATAATAATTAATACCATGAGAAAATAGCAAAATAGCATTATATGTCAAAAGCCAAGTAACTTTCAAAATATGACAGCTTAAATGCCATTCAAACCCTGTACTGCCCTCCCCAAAAGCCCAAGCAAAAGACCAAACGCAGTAAAGGTATGGGACATTTCAATCAGCCCCGAAGCTAAGGAACAGCCTCAGATAAAAATGTCAAGGAATTTTGACTAGTTTCTTACAGATGGAGACAGCTTGAAAGACAGACTCATACTACTCTGTCCAAGAAAATGATGCAGAATGGCAGGAAGTATTTTTTTAAATTCTGGCATAACATCATAGCCAAGCCTATTTCACAGAAACAAGGTTTACAGACAAGAGTTTTCTGCATGAGCAATGAAAACCTCTACTTGGAGACCTTTTCTTTGTAGTGGATTAAAAGCAATCAGATACAGCATCTGTGGCCTTCCTGAGACATTTCAAGAGTGCCTGGGAGCTGCAGTTCTTATGTCTTGACTCATCTCTAAATAGAAGACTGGCCTGGGTGTAGTGTGTGTACGTAGACAAGCTATATATCCTCTCTAGGTCTCCATTTCCTCATCTTTAAAATGGAAATAATAATGAGACATTTCATGGAGCTGTAAGGAAGAAATAAGGTAAAGCTAAGCACACAGCAATAAAATCACCAGGTCTTAAAAAGCATTTCAGTTATAACTAACAAGCTCGGTGTAAGCCCTGAAGAGGCAGCAGCCAATTAGAGAGGTGGTGTCTTAGGACAGGTAACCAGGGAAACAGATTATTATATGATGATTTATGTGCAAGAGATTTACTGGGGAGACCCTGTGCAGGGGTAAGTTCAGAAGAACTGGGCAGGAAAATAATTTGAAATATAATGCAGTAGCACCAAAGTTCAGCCTATGCTTTGTGGCTCTTTGAAGATGAGATGATCCTTCAGAATTTAAGACCAGACATTGGGTAAAGGATGCCCCTGGGCAGAGGCCTAACTTTCAGCTCCCTTTGACTTTGGGGACTACCTAGAGAAGGGTTCAGCTGTGAGCACCCACCAGCTGGCGTACAAGTGACTCCCTTAGTCCTAACAGATTTCTGAGCTTTCCTCCACCATTCCCTACAGAAGATGCTAGGAAAATATTTTGCCCCTGAAGACCAGGAGTCAAAGGGAAATACCCCTGGCCATACCATGGAGGAGATCTGCAGGGCAGAGAAAGTTTTATTTTTCCTAGCCTGATTTCTCATACCTAACAGAAGATAGTCTGTTTTAATAAATTGTAGAACCTGTCAAAGAGGAAGGCATAACTTCCAGTAGGGACTATGGGTCAACTGCATGCTTATCTGTAAAAGAGAAATTTGATCTGAAAATCTAAGTTGGGCCTAGTGCAACAGTGTCAATAATGTTTTAGAAAGAAAATACTTATACATGTGTGCATGAGTACAAATACACAAACACAGAAGCAAATTCCCACCATCGGAACTCACCTTGGCCTCCAAGCTCTGCTTTTAGAGGTACATTTTAATAACACCTGAGTAAACAAAACAAAGGGTTGAAGAGAGAATACCAAAGAAGACAGGGTTATACTCTTTTGCTTGCTGTCCAAGAGCTGGTGTCTTTAGGAATCTAGAGAGGACTCCTAGCTCAACTAAATCATTTGAGATTTTCAAGAGAGATTTCTTATTCCTCCGAAAATAGAAGGAAAAAAAAATCCTTTGGCATGGCTTTAGAGGTAAGGAAAGGTTTAAAGCAGAAGCACTAACTCTTCTGCCTTTAGTGGGTTCATAAATGGTGGGGATCAGAGCAGAACTCCAGGTGGGGTTGTGAATTCAGAGAAGTGGAGACTTTGCTCCCTGTCTACAGCCTGAGAGGTTGAAAATCCCCAGAAACTGTGCAGAACCTCTTGTACAGTGGTTCTAGATAGTCTCATTAATGAACTCCCTGGTGTGGAGGCCAGAAGAAGCTGAGTGATTCTTTGCCTCTAAATATGGCTAGTGGAGTGGAGAGAGTTGCCAGATGGGAGCAGACCTTGCAGTGAGACATGATGGACTTCTCAGTAGCACCCCTCATGGGCCAACTGCCAAGTCACATCTCAGGTCTGCATGCCTATATGGGAGATGCTAAGAAGCCTTCCCCTTCTCCTTCCAGCAAAGAGGGGAGGTGAATTTGGTACAATGTAAGGATATCACTTCTCCCGCCCCATTCTGAGATTAGCTGCAACCTGGCAGAAAAGAGGACAAAAAAATGCCAAACTCAACTAAAATTTTATTCTTACCATTAAGATAGCTCCCATCAGCAGAAATTTAATTGTATTGTAGAAAACTAGAAAGTTTGCTGTGGAGAAGTGGGAATTTACTTGACACATGTATAAAGCAAATACTATTAGAAATTTGAGGAGAAATTGATGGGAACTTTAGTAGTAGGAGAATTTAATTTGATAAAAATTGCCCCCCAAGAAAGATAAATATTCAAGTAATAAGATTGATAAGCTTGATTCATTACATACAACTGAAATATATAACCTTCAAAATAAAGAACATCTTTCTTCAAGCACGCATAGAATAAATAAAATAACATAAACCAGTATACCCCAAAAATCAGTTATGTCCCAAAGAAGAAATAGAATTGTTCTTACTCTCTGGTTGGATACAATAAAATTATAAAATAATAAAAAATTGAAGACAACACAATTTAAAAAAATTTCCTAAAACTAAGATACAATAAAAGGAATCATCAAAATTGCAATTGTAAAATCTTCATAAAATAAAATTAATAAGGATAATAAATGGAAAAGCATTGAGATGGACAACAAAACTGTATACAAAGAAAAATCCAGTAACCTAAATTCTTATAATCTATTTCTAAAAGTAAATTAAGAATTATGTATTCAACTCAGAGTCAGGGCAAAGGCAACAAGGAAAAATAATTTAATTAGAAGGTATAAAAATACTAGAAATATAAATAAATCTCAAATCTCCTTCTTTGAAAATAAAAGCCACACAACTACTTAGAAGCATAAAAACGAAAGAAAGAGTGCAAATATAAAATCTCAGGAACAAAAATACATGTTTATCACAGATTTTTAGTAAAATGAAAGAAAAGGAAAATAATATTTATGATAAAATCTATGCTTAAGTTTTTATATGTATCTGAAATGATGACTTAGAAAATATGTAATTAAAATTGACACAAAAAGAGGTAGAAAATATCTATTAAATAATAACCTTATCCATTAAAATGTAAGAATATTTAATAAGATGACGTGTTGGAAAAAGAAAACAGAAATATCAATAGCTTTCTTAAACACCAATATATATGTAATGGAAGACTATCTTATCAATAATGACTAATATTTTAAATACATGTGTTCTAGTTTGCTAGCTGCTGGAATGCAACACACCAGAGACGGATTGGCTTTTAATAAAAGGAAAGGCAGCTTACTTTCCACTGAGGTTCTTTCTTACGTGGAAGGCACAAGGTGGTCTCTGCTGGTCTTCTCTCCAGGCCCCTGGGTTCCAACAACTTTCCCCGGGGTGACTTCTTTCTGCATCTCCAAAGACCTGCCTGGGCTGAGCTGCGAGTGCTGAGATGAGGAATGCTGAGCTGCTAGGCTGTGCTACCTTGCGATCTCTCATTTAAGCACCAGCCAATTAAGTCAAAGGTCACTCATTGCAGCAGACACGCCTCCTAGCCAACTGCAGATGTAATTGGCAACAGATGAGGTTCTCGTACCGTTGGCTTATGTCCTCAGCAACAAGACTAGGTATGCTCACCTGGCCAAGTTGACAACTGGATCTAACTAACACAACATGTGAATACATTTAATGCATGGTATCCATAGGGAAAACCATCTGTAAATTTCACTCAAAATAAATGAAAGAAAACTTTAAATATCAAAAAGAATAACTTAATATTTTAGTAAGTATCCATATAATAAAGATATGAAGAGTTCTCCTACCCAAATATTAAATCATCCCAGAGAAAAATACCAAGGCTATAATTTTTTAATTTAACAACCTAAGTCAAGAGACAATCTGCAAGAGTAAATATAATAATAGACAGAGAACTTTGCCAAAATCTAGATTATCTAAGAGAACTTGTCCTCAAGAGGTTTGACACAGCTATAAAAATCAAAATCACTTGGTGCTAAATTCATTTTATACTGGTGTGAAGTGTAGACAAATATGCTGTTAGAACAGAATGTTATGCCTAGGAAGGAGACACATTTAGAATTTAGTTTGTGGTCATGTAGCATTTCAAATCTGGGAGAAAAATAATGGATTATTTCATAAGTAGTTTAGATAACCAAAATTTTCTTTTTTTATAAAAAGGAAGAAGAGAATTAGATCTATTTCCCAATAAACAAAAATAAATTCTGTATCAACATTTCTTTCAAAAGAGAGAAAACAGGGAGAAAAAGAAAGAGGAAGGAAGGAAGGAAGGAAGGAAGGAAGGAAGGAAGGAAGGAAGGAAGGAAGGAAGGAAGAAAGAAAGAAAGAGAAAGAAAGAAAGAAAAAGAAAGAAAGAAAGAGAAAGAAAGAAAGAAAGAAAGAAAGAAAGAAAGAAAGAAAGAAAGAAAGAAAGAAAGAAAGAAAGAAAGAAAGAAAGAAAGAAAGAAAGGTGGGAGGGAGGGAGGGAGGGAGGGAGGGAGGAAGGAAGGAAGGAAGGAAGAAAGGAAAGAGGGATAAAGGAAGGAAGAAGGAAGAGAGGAACAAAGGAGTGAAGAAGTGTCAAAAGAGTGAGGGAGGAAGGAGGAATGGAAAAAGGGAGAGAAAAAGAAGAAAAATGAAGGAATTCTCACACATTGTAGGAGAAAATATAAGTGAATATTAATAAAATCTTGAGAGTTGAAAAGGATCTCCTAAAGCACATGTGATAGTTAGGTTCAGGTGTCAGCTGGGCCAGATGATGGTGTCCAGTTGTTCTGTCACTGTGGACTTAAATCATCAGCACATGAACATCATCTATGGCTGATTACATCTGCGGTTGGTTAAGGGGAGTGCCTTCTGTAATGAACGGTGTTTAATTTAATCAGCTGGAGACATAAAAAGAGAAGTCAGGAGACAGAGAAACAGTTTCAGCACAGCTCAGCTCAGTGCTCAGAGCTGATAGCAACCCAGATATTTGGAGATGCAGAAGGGAAATACTCTGGAGAAAGACATTTTAAACCAGAAGGCAGGAGAGAAGGCCAGTAGACATGTCCATGTGCCTTTCCATGTGACAGAGGGACCCAGATGAAAGCTAGGTGCCCTTCCTCTGAGGAGCTGTAATTTGTAACTAAATAAATCCCTTTTATAAAACCCAATCCATTTCTTGTGTATTGCATTCTGGCAGCTTTAGCAAACTGAAACAGCATAATACTAAAGGCAAAAATCATTTTTAAAAGTTCAGATACATATTGTAATATAAAATATTAGTATATGAAATAAATATTTGTATGGAAAAAGACATGTTATGCAAAGTAAGAGATAAGGAGCAAATTGGATTGTGGCCATCTTCAATACATCAATAAATATAAAAAGCACTTACAAATCATTAAAAAAGCAAAACATGCCAACAGGAAAAAAAAGGCCAAGGATAGTAACAGTAATCCAAGCTTCCTGTGCCTCCCAAACTCTTCTTCGCTTTTTTGATTCCCTTCTCTTCTCTTGGAGTCCGTTTCAGTCAATTACTCTCCTCCAGTGGGAATTCAGTCTATCTTTTTCTCCACTTCCTCCCACTGTGCAACATACTTGCATATATATTTGTCTATAACAACACTAACCCCCGCCCTACCCCCCACAACTAAATTTATAAGGCGTTCAACTTTTTTCCATTTTATTAAAAATATTTCATGCATAAAAGATATATTTATTAAACATAGATGTAAGGTATAAACATAATAATGAAATAAGTACCAATTAACTCATCAGTTTGAGAAATGGAACGCTCCAATAATTTTTGAAGTCTTCTGTGTTCCCTGTCTTTTTCGCATCACTCTCCTTTCTTCAACCCATCCAGAGGCAAATGGTTTAAATTTTAGTTAATTATTATTTGTATTTTCTTACAGTTTTATATCATGCAAATGTTTCCACAAAGAATGTATTCTTAGAATTTCTCAAATTTAGCTCTTTATATAAGTTGCATCATACTCTAAATATTCTTCTTTTACTTGCTTTATTTGCTCAAAATAAAATGAGATTCACTCATATTGATCCTGTAAGTTATCCATTGTCCTACTGATGGACATATGTGCTGTTTCCTACATTTTTGATCTTACAAATAATCTAGCTGTGAACTTTCTTATGCATGTCTTCTAGTGCCCATGTACAAGAGATTCTGAAGAGCTGAAGGGTTTACATATCCTAACTGTACCACATAATGCCAAGTTGTTCCAAACTGTATATTGGGTGTACTAATATATATATATACTCCCACTTGTAGGGTATTTGAAAAGGTTTAATTCCCCCTTAACATTTGGTATTTCAGACTTTCAAAAAATGTCAATATTTTGGTTAAGTATCTCATTCTGGATTTAATTTTCATTTTCATAATTTTAATGATGCTGAGAATTTCTATGCATTATTGAAAACTTCTATTTTCTGTTAAATGTCTATTTACACTTAGTCTTAGGAGTGTGTTTTTAATTTCCAAAATAAGCTTTATGATTTCTTTTAGTTTGTGATTTTTAAATCAGTTGTATTAAGAAAAGAGAATGTGGTCCAAATGAAATCAGATATTTGAAATTTGTTGCAACTTCCTCTAGGACCTATGGTTTTTTCCTGCATTGTATGTTATATATGATTATTAGATCAAATTTATCAATTATATACATCCATTGTTAGGTATTGTTTGTTTATCCATTTGAACTCTCCTTTACTCAGAGCAATGCATCACAATCTTCAATTATGTTAATGTATCGTCTGTTCCTTCTTGTAGTTATGGCAATTTTGGCTCTAATAAATTTTGAAGCTGTGTTGCTCATTGCAGATAAGTTTAGAATTATTGTATCT
Source organism: Tamandua tetradactyla (assembly GCF_023851605.1). Lineage (NCBI taxonomy): Eukaryota > Metazoa > Chordata > Mammalia > Pilosa > Myrmecophagidae > Tamandua > Tamandua tetradactyla. The sequence goes on from NC_135345.1 coordinate 20,080,102, forward strand.
TTCTAATGACTTGAACTTTTCATTATTATCTATACCTACACCATTATCTATATATGCACAGCTATACCTAATTAATATTTGCCTAATGTATCATTTTATATCTTCTCTTTAAGCCCTTCTGATATCTATAGTCAAAGGTGTGTATTGTAAACATCATAGTACTGCATAAGATTCGTTGAAGAGGGTTAGTTAAACTAAATTTTGAGTCTGTGAAAAGTCTAATAAAATTGTTTACTTCTGTCTCTTACTTTTTATGGATTAACAATAGATGTGGATTTCTTTTAACCACCATATTTTCACTTTTTTGCTATGTTCCTTTTATTTTTATCCTTTATTTTCTTCCTATGCATTAAAAAATTCTTTTTCTCCTTCCATTTTTCCTACTTTTGTGGTTTGGAAGTTATATATTCCAATCTCTTTTTTAAATGGTTACTCATAATCGCATATTTCACTTAATGAAAACTAAAGTAAATCAATGAATTTACCTTCCCTCTAAACAATTGGAGGGATTTCACGTTTAAATTCCAACCAGTCATCCATATAAGTCTTCAAAATTATATTGTGTTCAGCCTTTTAGTCACATCTTGGCTTTCTCTAATCCCTTCAAGTTAAACATTATTGTAACATGCTTACAATTTCCTTTGCTCACCAATTTCTTTTAATCATGCCTTTTGGGGTGAATAATTTTGCTTCGTCCTAAGATACAGCCATCTTTTTGGTAATTCATTTCTATTTGCCAGAAAAATGTTTTTTTTTCTTCTTGAAGCATTATCATGCTGGCTACAGTTCTGGTTTAATAGTTACTTTTCCTCAACAATTTAAATGTGTTATTACTCCACTCTCTTTTATCAAATTGCCATATCTTTCAGGCTTATTTTAGTCTCTGTCTTTAGTCTTCAGCAGTTTTAAACATGTCTAGGTACAGATTTTGTTTGGTATATCATTCTTGACTCCAGTGTGTTTTCCAAATATGAGGTTTAATATCTCTTGTCAGTGTTTAGAAATTCCCTAGGGATTATTGTGTCAGATATTAATTATTAAAAGCTCAGACTATGTTGTTAAACTGCTAAGATCTTGGGGAAATTATTTAATTGTGCAATCAATGTATGCCTCAGTCTCCTTATGTATGAAATGGAATAATAATGCCTACCTGATAGGGCTAGAACACTGCTGAGGACATAATAAGTAGGCATAAATTATTATAAATAATATTATTATAAATAATTATGATTTAATATTATATATAATTATATTATATTATAATTTATTATTATTTTATTATTATTACTATTCTATTTATTTTTAGCTTCTGAAATTAGGATCAGACACTTAGACTATCTAATTCTGTCTTTCAAATCTTCTAACTTCTATTTCACATAGTTCTTTTTGCCTCCCTGAGTAATTTTTTTTTTGTTTATCCTAATTTCAGTTCTTTCAGAAAGCTTTTAAACCCATCCACTGAAATTGGTATGTATAATTTTAAATCCTAGATCCTAGTGGCTCTTGTTATGCCTCCTGTTGTTTCTGCTGACTCATATTTATGCTACCTGTTTCCTCATGTGTTTTATAACTTTGTGCTTGTGTTATAACTGCATATTTTTGCAACTTTATATGCAATAATTCATTGAGTCCTCAACTGGAGGGGCATTTCTCCATGAAGGAAGTCAAAAGGACCTTAATTCAATTCTCATCTTGATTAGTAAAATTATGAGCTCTAAATGGGCCAAAGAGCTGTCCTGTGGAATTGTCTCAAGGAGACTTCCACCACCTCGAACCCAGAACCAGGGCAGACAAGTCTCTTCATCTTTGCGGAGTGCCCGGCCTCCCCCAATTCTAATTTTATCATGGTTGCAGAGCTCTTGGACTGCAATATTTCTATAGTACTCTAGAGTTTAACTCCATAACTTGTAAGGGTCCCAGGCTTTCATTTCTTGTCCCTTCAGCTGCCATAATTATTCAAAGTTCCGGGTCAAAGTAAGTTTATCTGCAGATATTCTTAATGTTTCAGCACTCACTGTTCAGTGTTTTTAACTTCTTTATCATTTTGTTTGTATTTTTTTACCCTTTCTCCTCCAGACTGTCTCTTACTTTCTTGCCATAAGGCATGTATTCTTAAGCGCCTTTATTTTAATATAGTATTATTACAAGTTTTATAGTTGGAGGATATTTTCTATTTCATCCTGCTCTATTGTCAAGATAGGAATTTGATGGTTAATCTCAAAAAATAAATTAAATCCTGTGAGAATCTAACTCAGTAGATGTCTCAGCCTGATTTTAGATTTTTAGCTAATGTGTTATTCAATAAACATGTCTTAAAGCAAAGACGATTATCTACACACACGAATAGAGATTCTCATCTGGTTGCTGTTTGATGCTGCCCAGTGCACACACAAAGATAGACTAAAAGCATTTGCATCAAATTTGTTGAAATAAATTCTGCTGATTAGAGTTAGGGTGTTGTGGAAAGGGAAAAGAAAACAAACAGTGATTTCCAGGCAACCCCTAAATCAAAAGTAACAAGGACCACAAATTGCAAAAGGTGACTAGCAAATGAGTCACTTTTCCCTTGGCAAGGTCAGGATAGTGATAGGATTTACATATGTCATAATAGGTAAGGCAGCTAGTTGTTAAAAGGTTTTCATAATCAAGGTAAGCCCTCCTCAGAAAAAATTCAATTCCTATTTTGTGGATATTATATGTTTTTCCTATGTAAAAGTGAAGTATAATTTACCAAAGACATTTTGATGCAACAAAAAATATTTTAAGCAATTATTACTTATATATCATTTTCTTCCATTAAGGTATTTTCCAAAATGATCTTTGAAGAAAAAAAATCTGTAGATTTCTGTAAGTTAGGTTTCCTCAGAATGCCCTATTTTAGAAATGCGACTATATTTTATAAAAGTAAATTTTCAGCGGTAAACTTGAGAAAGGTTATAAAATAATGCCTTCAATGGTTTTCTGATGCTGCAAAAAATCACTGCTCTGCCATCTTAATAACTAGGATTGGCTTAGTCCATCTAGATGGATCATAAACATCAAACTGTCTACCTGTGAGCACAGGGTCTGAAATTTCCACCTTAATGAAAAAAAATTGGGAAATTTTATTATCAGTTAAGTTTAACAAATGCCTAGCTGCCATATGCAGAGTTGGTGAACCAACATGTTTTCATGATACTGCATTGAAAAGCAGTGTGATAATCTTTATAGAGGTGGATCACATGAATCTACTTACTGACCCTTCTCATAGGCAATAGCATGATGAACATACTACAAAGGACCTGCACATTTTCTCAGGTTTATTTAGAAACACAGAACACAGACAAAATGCAGATATACAATACCAGGCTACTAATATGGAAGTGGGGGAATGCTCTTTGCCAATTTCTGGGCAATCAGTTACACATACAAAGAAGCATGAATCTTCTCAGGACAGCTTTGTAAATTTATGAAATCTTGCCCTACTTATGGCAATGAGTCACTGATTTCTATGGTTGCATCCTGATGGGAAGTAAGTTCAGTTTTTGCTATGTCAAAGCCCTGGAAAGTACCACCAAAGCTGTATAAAATAGGATTATCATAAGGATCCAAACACACACAGAAAAATTCCAGGGCTTTAAAGTTTGCACCACGAAAGTGCACAAACAGAAGAAAATGCTTGATTCCAAAATATACCAAATTCTCTTACATCAATAGAGTTGACATGAAAAATGATCTGCAAGTCTGCAATGCAACAAGATAATTTCTCTGAAAGGACTATTACTCTAGTAGTTCAGTCTAATTTCCACATTGAGATTAAATATAGGATGCCAGTTCCTCATGGAATTGAAAGATAGAGATTCCATCTTCAGTATTTTGTTGTTTTATACTACTTTACACTATTGCTCATACTCAGCAAACCAGAATTGAAAATGAAAGTTTGGATGGATGAATAGGCATATAGATAGATAGACAGACAGACAGACAGATAGATAGATAGATAGATAGATAGATAGATAGATAGATAGATAGAGCCAGAGAGAGACAGAGAGACAGATCTACTTGTCAAAATTGCTGACAATTAAACCTTTTCCAATTTGATTGCTCAAATATGAAATGTTGCTAAAAGGTGATGAGTTATTATTGTATGAGAACATGTACCTTACGAACTGCAACCTCACTGCTACTCCCTTGGAGGCAGTCAACTCAGATCTACAATTCTGCTGTCACTGCTCCATGCGTCCTTACATTTTTCAGTCACTGGTAACTCAAATGGATTTTGATGTCTTATTCTTATTAAATATATCTTTTTTTTTGATGGACTGTTTTAGTGATAAAATTTCCCTTCTGTCTCACTACTTATCATGTCCTCTTCATTGACATCAAGCTTGGGTTGCCTGTCAAATCATTCCATAAACTTATAAAAAGACCCTGAATTATTTTATTGATGTATATTCCATGATTAATGTATTCATTCTTTAATTCAACAAATTTTTATTCAGTATTTACCATGTCCCAGGTACTTTCCTAGGTGCTAGGGATATGGAATAAACTGAAGTACTAGAATCCAACTTTCACTGAGATGACATTCTAATCGGGAGAAATATGCAATAAACAGATAAGGTAGTAAAATTTATAGTATGTCAGGTGATAGTTCTATGGGGAAAAATAAAGTTGAAAAGTGGAAGAGCATAAGGGAGGTTGGGAGAGGGGCTGGGGGACATACTCCATGGAATATGGTTAGAGAAAGTATCAGATAGGGTGATATTTGATGAAAGACTTGAAAGCAGTGAAAGAATGGTACATGAGTGCTTTCGTTTGCAAGCTACTGGAATGTGATACACTAGAAACCAAATGACTTTTAAACAGGAGAATTTATCAAGTTGCAAGTTTATAGTTCTAAGGCTGTGAAAATGTCCAAATTAAGGCAAACTATGAAAATGTTCAATCTAAGGTATCCAGGATAGCTACCTTACTTCAAGAAGACCTATGATGTTCAGGGTTTCTCTCTCAGCTGGAAAGGCACATAGCGAGATCTGCTAGCTTTCTCTTCAACAACTTCCCTGGGGCTCTGTCTGTTCTATTGACTCAGTCAGTTTTGTTGACTCTGTCGGTTCTGGTAGCACTCATGACTCTCATAGCTCTTTAGCTTTTTCTAAAATGGTTCCTCTTAAAGGGCTCCAGTAAGCTACTCCACCTTGAATGAGTAGAGATGCATCTACATGGACACCGTCTAATCAAAAGTTCTGATCAAAAGTTATCACCCACAATTGGGTGTGTTACATCACCATGGAAACAATCAGGAAGGTTCTCCCCAGCAATATTGATTGGATATTAAAGGACATGGCTTTTCTGAGGTATGTAATAGATTCAAACTGGCACATTCCACTCTTTAGCCCCCCAAAAGATATATTCTTCCCAAATACAAAATACATTCATTCCATCACAATACCAGAAAGCCTTACACCATTTCAGTAACAATGCAAATACAATTCAAAGTTATAACTGTAAAAAATATCATCAAAGTCAACTGCAGGTATGGTCGCTCCTAAGGCAAAATTCTCCTCTGGCTCTGGACCTGTAAAACTCAGAACAAGTTATTTGCTGCCAACATATAAAGGAGGGACAGTCATAGAATACATATTCCCATTTCCATAGGAAGAAATTGGAAGGAACACAGGGATTTCCAGACCCAAGCAGTTTCATTAGTTGTATCTAATGACTAAGAGTTCTAGGGAAAGAGTTTGAAAACGGGGTGTTACTAGCACACATTGTTTGCAGTTGACTGTTTGGCAAGGTATTACAAGAAAATTATTGTTGTTTGCAGTTAGAGATAAAATAAAACATAGAGAGTTCAGAAAAGTAGGTTTGTAGGTTTGGAAGGGAAATTTACTTATTAGTCCCAATAGCAAAAGATAAAATTGAGAAATGCTTTGATAAACAAAAGTCAGTTCAAACTTATCCTCATAGGCAGATAATAATCAATATCCTGGTCTGTATAACTTATATCATCTTTAGACCTAAGACAGAGAGGTCCCTGTCCTAGACGTCTGTTTTAATTTGCAAGATGCCAGAATGCTATATACCAGAACAAGAATGACTTTTAAAAAGGGAATTTAATAAATTACAAGTTTACAGCTCTAAGCCTATGAAAATGTCTAAACTAAGGTATCCAGACAAAGATACATTAATTCAAGGAAGGTCGATGGGTCCAGAACAGTTTTGTCAGCTGGGAAGTCAAGTGGTTGGCATCTGCTCATCTCTTACTCCTGGGCTCCATTGCTTTCAGCCTCTGTTCCAGTGAGGGTTCCTCACTTTGCTTCTCTGGGGCTGGTTTTCATCCTTGGCTTCTTTTGGCTCTCTCCAGGTTCTGGCTTGCTTAACATCTTATAGGGACATCTGCTGGGCTTCAAGCACCTCCAAACATCCATGTCTTTCTTCTCCAAGTGTTGCCATCTGTGTCAGCTCTGCTCTGAAGTTTCTGTCAGCTCTGTCAGTTCTGACATTTCTCCAAGATGTTTCACCTTTTAATGACTCTAATAAACTAATCAAGACCCACCTGGAATGGGTGCATTCACATCTCTATCTAATCAAAAGGTCACACCCACAATTGGGCACATCACACCTCTGTGGAGATAATCTAATCAAAAGTTTCCAACTGACAGTATTGAATCAGGATTAAAAGAAATGGTTGCAGCCACAGGATTGGGTCAAGATTAAAATGTGGCTCTTCTAGGGTACATAATAGCTTCAAACAGGTACAGAATCCTACTTCAGCAGACCATGCATAACACAAAAATACATTTATCAAAGAACACATGTGCACCTCTATATTTGGGATCCAATGCTCAAAGTGTTGGCACAGCATGATGTCATAAACTTAAGCATTTGTTCTGCTAAATAACACTGTTCAGGACTCAGGAAAATACCTCTCCACACCCCTTTGTTTTTAGCAGACTCTTCTTTATCATGCTCTGAAGAAAATTTGCAAATAGGGCATTACATATTATTTACTTAAAGAAAACTTACTGATCAAAATAATTGTTAAAAAAAGCAAAGCAATTTTCCCATCATATCAACAATTTTAACAGATCAGATGAAATCCCTACAACTCCATATTCTTTAGTAAACAAAATGCAAATATCTCCTCAAAGCAATAAGAATAAAAGAGAATTATTCAGAGCAAATTCACAACTCAGAAGAAACAAATGCTACTCTGATCTCTCTATAAAAGGATGAAGAAAAGTACTTTAATAGACAAATTTAAAGAAAAAGACAAAAATATCTGGAACATTACTACGTTTTTTGGATTTTGATCCTGGAAAATGGCTGTCATATCCTTCTGACAGAATAAGAGTGTTTTTAGCAAAACACAATCTGACTCAAATTAACAATTATGATTTTTCACTAGATGAACATGACAAAATTTAAAATCTCATTTTACATTAAAATTCGCTTAGAGAAAAAAGTTGTAGAAATTGACATTTGTATTATAAATCAATGACAGAGAATGTGTTTCCTACATTTACATGTTCCTCAACTAATCTTCTGGTTCAGACTTATCTAAAGAAGGTATATGTGACTAGAATTATTTAAGTTATTGGTTAAAGAAGCAAAAAAAATTATTTTCCAATAAAAAATTCAAAATGCATAAATTCAATCACTAGTATTTAAAGAAGGAAGAATAAACATCAATAATAATATTCAACAAAGATAAATGCATGCCAATAAAGAAATGTCAATGTAGAAAAAAATAATACGTTTGGCTTTAGAAAAATGTACTAGTCAGGGTTCCTAGGGAAACAGAACCAATAGGAGGTATCTGTAAATACTATGAGATTTTATAAAATTGTCTCATACAAATGCAGGGAAGCAAGAGTACAAATTCCATATGGCAGGCCGCAAAGTGGCAACTCCGATAAAGGTTTTCAAGGAATTCCCCAGGAGAGGCTGACTGGCTAAAGTAGAGGTGCAAGTTCTCTCTTCTGACTGCTGAAGTCATCACTCTCTCTTAAAAGCTTTCAACTGATTGGATTGAACACCTTACATTGTGGAAGACACTCCCCTTAGTTGATCATAAATGTAATGTAATCAGCTGTAGATGCAATCAACTGAATGAAGATTTAATTCCATGAAACGTTCTTGTGGTAACAGTTAGGTCAGTGCTTACTTGACCAGACAACTGGGCACCATCACCAGGCCATGTTGACACATGAACCCAACCATCACACCAGACATTAAGATGTTTTTCATGACACTGAGAGAAAATAATTTGTTTATCAGAAATGATTTCAAAATTTGTTGCAAGTATTGTCGATCATGTAAGATGATAAAAATAATGAGCTAAATAAATGTTATCTGGGTTGGAGAAATAAAATGAGATTATGAACTTAATGTGCAATCTGGCAAAAAGGAAACAATACATTGAATAAAAGTAAATATCATTCCATTCAACTTGATTTTACCCAGCACAAAAATCATGATGAACAATAAATATTCAATACATTCATCATAAATATTGTTGAACTCAGATGAGAACAATGAAGTTTATTTTACTGATTTTGCACCTGTTGTAAAAAGTATGCATTCTGACTTAAGAATTGAAAAATAATTTTGAATTTTCAGCATTGATTTAAAATATTTTCTATGACTATGATAATGGCACTAGCATAATGGATAATAGAAAATGTATTCAAACTTGAAAGTGGATCAAAAATCTAGAAGCTAGTACAGCACTGTTAGATTTTGTTGCTTATAGGCTTGGCGACAACTAACCAACAACAATGACATTTTTTTAAAAACTCAGAGATTACATACAGTTTTTTTTTTACCTATCCAAAGATGGGACAAACAACTTGATAAAATAAATTAAAAATTTTGACCTTACAGATACATTTGAACACATGATAATCATGCCAAATAAATACGATTAAAGCAATTAGTTAATTAAGCAAGATGTGAGATATTTTCAAGAGTGAGGTAGAACTAATGGAAGATCCTCATATAAATAATAAAACATGATCTGAGGTAAACTGTTGGTATTAATAATGTGAGCAGAAGATATTTTAAAAATTAAGGAATCCAATTTAAACTATTTCATTTTTAAAAGATTAAGATATATTTCAAGACTTGAAAAATAATTTTTAAAGCATAGAAACTGCTTATGAAATATGCAATAAAATGACATTGAAACAAAATATTAAGGACATTAAAACAAGGAAACATAAATGTTTTCAAGACTATAAAGAAGAAAGATGATGATTGTATAAACAATTCCAATTTCTATAGTTGTCTAGTTATGTTTTTCACAACTTGGTTGAGAAATATTTCGCATATCATAAAATTCACTTTTCTATAATTCAGTGATTTTTAGTTTGTTCACCAATTTTTATAACCATGACCATTAATTTCCAAACATTTCATCACATCTGGAAGATATCCATACCCATGAAAAATCACTATTCATTCCTCCCTTCCCCCAGCCTTGACAACCACTAATTTTCTTTCTGTCTCTAAAGATTTGTTTATTGTAGACATTTCATATCAGTGAAATCATACAATATATGCCCTTTTATGTCTGGCTGCTTTCTTGTAGTATAAAGTTTTCAAGGTTCATTCATGTCATAGCATATGTCAGAACTTTGTTCCTTTTTATGACTTAATTATATTGCATTGTACAGCTATACCACATTCTATTTAATCATTCTTTGGTTGATGGATATTTGAGTTGTTTTCACCTTTTGGCTGCTATAAATATCTACGTACAAATTTTTGCATGGACATATTGTATTAATTTGTTAATGCTTCCAGAAATGCAATACACCAAAAATAAGTTGGGTTTTATAAAGGGAATTTATAAAGTCACAAATATACAGTCCTAAACCCATAAAATGTCCAAACTAAGGCATCCAGGAAAAGATACCTTGACTCAAGAAAGGGCTGACCATGTTCAGCATTTCTCTATCAGCTGGGAAGGCAAGGTGGCACCATCTGCTAGCTTTCTCTCCTGGTTTCTCCTTTCAAACAGGCTTTCCTGCATGCATTTTTTTTCTGCATCTCCAAATGACTCTGTCTGTGCTAGCTCTAAAGTTACTGTTCTCCACACATCTGCATCTGAGGTTTCTCCAAAATGTTTACCCTTTTAAAAGACTCCAGTAAACTAATCAAGATATGCATGAAAAGGACAGAGTCACAGCTGCATCTAATCAAAAGGTCACATCCACAATTAAATGGATTGTATCTCAATGGGAACAATCTAATCAAAGGTTTCCACCCTTAACAACATTGAATCAGGATTAAAAGAAACATGGCTGCCCCCCACCAAGATTGGATCATGAAAAAGGACATGGCTACATAACATCTGGGGTACATAACATCTTCAAGCTGGCACACATATGTCTCTTAGGTATATACCTAGTATTATAATTGCTGAGTCATATTGTAACTCTATGCTTAAATTTTGGGGAACTGCCAACTGTTCTCCAAAACAGCCAGACCATTTTGCATTACCACACTCCATATATCAGGTTTCCAATTTTTCCACATCCTTGCCAATACTTGATATCATCTGTCGTTTCGATTAGGGTCATCCTGCTGAGTATGAAATCGAATGTCATTTTGATTTTAATTTGTGTTTCTATAATGAGTAATGATGATGAATGTTCTTTCATGTGCTATTAGCCAGTAATATATCATTCTTAAGAAAACTTTTCTCCTTTTATTCACTGTTCTAGTTTTTTATTTATTTTTATTTTATTTACTCTTTTTTCTTTATTAAAGAAGTTGTGGGTTTGCAGGACAATTATGTATAGAATATAGAGTTCCCATATAACACCCTATTAATAACACTGTGGATTGGTGTGGAACAACTATCACAATTGATGAAAATACATTTTTATAATTGAACTATTAACTGTCTTCCATGTTTTAACCTAGGGTTCACTATGTATTTGGAGTTCCATGGATTTTTTAAAAATTTGTATTCCATTACCGTATACACAATAAAACATTTCCCTTTTAATCACATTTGGATATATGTAACATTTTAAAATAAATTTCTATTCAATCCTTTGACTATTATATTTTAATCTTCAAATTTTATTGAGATATATTCATATACCATATATTCCATCCAAAGTTTATAACTCACGGTATCATCACTTAGTTGTGCAATCATCATATTCAATTGTAGACAATTTTCATGGCTCCAAAGAGAAAAATAACAGATAGACACACAAAAAATGAAACACCAGAACACCCCATACACCTTATAGCCCCTATTATTGACCCCTAGCATTTGTGTGGTACACCTGTTACTGCTGATGAAATAATAATAAGGTATTATTGTTAAATAAAATCCGTAGCTTGCAATAGGTAATTTTTCCCCATCTACCACTCTATTTGTAACATTGTACAAGTGGAATGCATTTGTAGTAGTTCATGCAAGAACTTATTTATATTTGTAGTGTTAACCAGTGACATACATGACTTCAATCACCCCTTTCAATCAAATTCACCTACAATACAGCACTATTAGTTATAATCCCAGTAATGAGCTACCATCACCTTTATCCATTCCTAAACATTTAAGTTCAACCTCATTAACAAATCTGTACATATTAGGTAACTGCTTCTCCTTCTCTAGCTTATGTCTATCTCTAGGTAACCTATATTCTACATTTTGAGATGTTGAGTTTACATATTCTGGTTAGATCATATTAGTGAAGTTATACAATATCTGTCCTTTTCTGTTTGGCTTATTTCATTCAACAGTATATCCTCAAGATTCAACCATGTTGTCACATCCTTCAGCATCTCATTCTTTCTTACTGCTGCATAATATTCCATCATATGTATATACCACATTTTGTTTTCTACTCATCTGTTGATGGACACCTGGATTGTTTCCACTTTTGACAATTGTCAATAATGCTGTCATAAATATTCATGTGCAAATGTTTGTTTGTGTCCCTGCTTCTAGCTCTCGGGTATTAACTGTGTAGCAGAATTGCTAGATCATAGAGCAACTCAATATTAAGTTTTCTGAGAAAATTCCTATGCCTATTTTTAAATGCATTAACTTTTTATTATTAACTGATATTTCTGACCAGTCGAAATATAATCTTAGAGAATGGAAATATGAGCAAATTGAACAAATACTATACTTTTTGGTTTTGTTTATATATCCAACATTGAAAAATTTGAAATTGCAGCTTAAGTAATACTGTGGGATCTAAATATTACTTTAAAATATGGGAAAATTGTAGTAGAAATAATGGAAATTCATATAATAAAAGTAAAATACTTGAAATATTTTGTGCAATATGATAATTTAGTGTATGTGATGCCCTTTGCAATGTATGGACCTGATATGTAAAATTCAGAGCTCATTTCTCAATATAATTTCTTGTCACTTTCAGTTGCTACTGAAACTACAGAGCAAAATTTTCCCAAATTAAAATTTATATATATGTAAAGCTAAACACTCCAGAGTAATTTAATTTGGCACTACTGACAGGAAAATACAAATTATACAGAAATCTTGGTTGCATGTAGCAACATTATCAGTTAAGGTAAAATTAATATTATTGATAAACATATAATAATTTATGAATTACATATTCATTTTATTGCTCATACAAACATCTTCAATCCATCAAAAAACACTCAACAAGGATCCATAATATTGAATGTCATTGATAATCTTTCTCCTTTTAATCAACTAGATTTTCAATTTAGTTGCATTAATGTCCAGGCCAAGGTATGAGGAAATAGTATATTTATTTAGCAACTTGTTAACTTGATTCATAATTTTTAAATATTTAGACATCTAAATTTGCAGTCCTATGTTAGGCTGGCATGGACATGCCTATTGGTGAAATTTCTGAATGTATTACAATGGTGTAATTTTATGATCATACAAAATGACTTACCGAGAAAAGTTAAATATCAGTCACTACCTCTTAAATCTCTAAGGCCCAGATTTAAAGATTTAATTGGTACCTATAATTACATTCAACAAGAGAGGGTATAAGGAAGCAAAGACATGCAGCCAATTTCAAAAAAAATTTATCTAAAAAAGAAGTATAGGCAGTTACTAACACTTGTTGCTGGCTGAATCAGATTGATTAGAACATTACTAAAAATATTATTAAGAAAATTGTACAACTAGAGAAAATAAAAGCCTGGAAGGTAAAAGTCTGAGATTGCTAGAGACTAAAAAGGGCCTTTGGTTGTCCAATGTTCTTTAAGTAAAAAGTAGAGTGAAGAAGCTACTAAATCCACAAGAAAGGAAGGATATTCTTATCTAACGCCTACATTAGATGAGGTAAGCAGGGCAGAGCTGAGGATCATGGCAAAAAAGACTAGATTTGAGATTTCCCTGCCACGGAGAAAAGTGAAGATGTAATCAAAAAACACTCCTTCCCTGTTCCCCTCTCCCAATGTAGGTCCTCGTTCTGTCTGCCTGTTGAGATTTCACAATTATTAAGGAGTAGATAAGTGGATGTCTACAGTTATTCTGTCCCTGTTCTACCATTGTTTATTTGGAGAATGTATACAAATAACCCATCTTTTCAGTTCATGGGTGTCCCGTGCAAGAGAAGTCACACTCGGATTTGGTCTGGCGTTTACCGTACATTGCCCGAGGCCAGGCTTTGAGTTTGATGTCATAGCAATTGGCACTTTTGTTTTGACTTCCCTGGGGAGAGGCTGAGTGAGAAATGACTTTGTTGCTACAAGTTTTGAAAGGATGGGAGTTGTTTATTACCACTACATAGTCTAGACTATCCTCATGGATGGAGTGAAATTGAACACATGGGCTTCTTTAATAAAAATGGAAGCATTATGACTCATGAATATAATCTCAAATTTAGTTTAGAACTAACACTGTTGGTCCTATGATGAAGTTCAACCCAGAAACATGTACTACTTTGCCCAGTAAAAAGCAGATTAATGTTACAATTTGAGATCTTTTACTCCAGTTAAATAATTTACATTTACTGTTGGTGGCACAATGATTTTTAGAATAATGGAAGCAAATATGGCTCTTTATTTCCAATTTCTCTCCAGGATACTTGACAGTTCCTCTCAATCTTCTAGTTGCTTTCTCAAAACAGCTGGAACTTAATCCTGAAAATACAGAGAGACAACATTGTCTTACAGTTTTTAATTGCCAATTAAGCAGGTTTCAATTTGTGAATTCATTTCAAATGTGATTAACATGGAGTTAAAACAAAGTTTTAAAAATTAGGAGAATTAATACTTCACATTCTGTACCTGAGTGGTTAGGGTTCATAGATGTTAACGTATAGTTTTAAATAAAAATAAATAGTTTAATGTAACAGTGGAAGAAAAGTGCCTATACTGTCATATTTCATGTCTATGAAAATTTTAGTTATGACACAGTAAGTCTACACAATATTAAGCAGATATTTAAAATTACATGTGATATACACTATCACAAATTAATGAAAAGATACTGGCAAGGCAAAAGGCATAAATATAAAAATATCATATGCATATTTCATAATAAATACAAGTGCATCAGATATGTTGATCAGATATATGACCATACATGAATTTCTAAATAAGAAATTATCCTAAGGAAAGGAATCCTTAGTAAAAACTAACATTTTCAGAGATATTTTTAATAAAGGACTCAATTCATAACTGATATTAAAGTTTTCAGGAACTTACGAAGGAACAAAAAGAACCTGTTTAAATAGAGACATGCATGAAATAATGAAAATAATAATAATAGTTCAGGAATATGGGGAAAAAGATCCCTATGTAAACTATGGACAATAGTTAATAGCACTACTTCAATAATCTTTCAACAATCATAACAATTGTAACTACTGTTAAAAAAATAATTGCAAAAAAAGTGTTACCAATTGTAGCAAATTTTCCACAACAATGAAAGTGTTGGTGATGTGGTGGTTTATGGGGATCCTGTATTTTATGCATGATTGTTCTGTAATCCCACGATTTCTTTAATAAACATTTTTTTGAAAAAAATTTTACTAGAAGTAAAATACCCTGGTATCAGTGCCTGCAGCCTTCTAATAAGGGATCCCCCATTTGAATAGTGTGGCTTATCTTAACTTCACATCAGACATGTGGAAAGTTTTCAATTTTTCTCATACCCAGGACAAACCCTGGATCAATTAAATATGAATACCTTGAGGTATAACCTTGACACCACTATTTTTTTTTTTTTTTTTTTTTGGTTTTTACAAAGGGGATTTATTAGGTTACAAATTTACAGTGCTAGGGCCATGAAAATGTCCAAATTAAGGCATCAAGAGGAAGACACCTTTTCTGAGGAATGGCTGCTCACATCTGGGGTTCCTCTGTCACATGGAAGGCACATGGTGACGCCTGCTGCCTTCTCTCCTGGTTCTGGTTTCAATAGGTATTTCCAAATGTCTCTGGGAATTTATCTCTCTCTTAGCTTCTTTAAGCTCTAGCTATCATTTGATTCCAGTGTGCAGCAAATGTCTAGAACCACTGTCTTAGGACACCAAAGAATAATAGGGGTGCCTCTAGTCTGTATCTAAAGTTGTCAAATTTACAATTGTTGCCCCCAATTGTGCTTTTTTTCCCTATTCTATAATCAGCAAACACTTATTTATCTACTGATTAAATCCTGGAACTTTTGAACTGCAATTATGCATGGATGGATGCTGTTATCTCTTCAAAGGGTTCAACAGGGACATAAGTAACTGTAGGTCTGATTTATTTTTATGGCCTGGTTCCATACATTTTTGCATAATATCACTCTTCAGAGCTATACAGACATTTCAGACTTTATTAAACATTTGGGAAAACCAAAAGACTTGATATAAGTGACTAACTTTTAAATGCATGCTGAGTTATTTTTCCCATAGCTCAAGGAAGAATTGTACAAGACATCCCTTCCCAGGGATGCCTCTATTAGTTAGAGTAAAAGGCTAAGCTTTTCTAGCAGAGATACTCCAAAATACAGTGACTTAAATAACAGAATTTATTTAGTTCTCTTTCATATAAAGTTCCAAGCCAGGCAGCCCAGAGCATGCAGGCAGTTCTACTCTGCTTAGGCATTTGAGGATTTAGTTCTTTCCATTATGTTGCTCCACCATCCACTAAGGCATTGTCTTTATCTGCATGAACAAAGCTGGGTTACTATGGATTCCACCAGGCAGAAAGAGGAGACCAGCAGGAAGAGCATAACCATTATCCGAAAGCACAGACCTGAGAGTGGCAGTCACTTCCACCCATATCCCATTGGCAAGAACTTAATCACAAGTCACACTTAACTGTGAGGAGACTGGGAGGTGTTATCTCTCTCCTTTATCTAGCAAGAAGAGGAAATAAATTTTCTTGGAAAATAGGAAAGCCTTATCACAATCACCTACTGAAAATTCCCAGTTTCTTAGATTCCCTGTGCCAGTGATAGGTTTGGCCATTGCAATATGGTGCAGTTGCAGCCGGGGATAAAACATGAGGGGAATTCTGCTGGTAGAGCCATGTGGATGCTTCTGGGAGAGTATTCTTTATTCTTAAAAGGAGATAACTACTTTTGAATGTCATGCTTAAAACCAGTACAGACATCTTGCAGCCAGGAGGAGAGCTGATTAGTGTACTGAGGGATTGCATAATAGAAAATGAGAAAAATGTACTATTCATAAAGTCACAGCTGAGCAGCTGAACTAACTCTGGTGGCTTGGAGTTATACCCCAGGAAAAAACATGTTCCTCATCTTAATCCATTCCTGTGGGTGTGAACCCACTGGAAATAAGAACTTTTGATGAGATTATTTCAGTTATGTGATCTAATATAGTTCCTTAAGTTGTATGAATCTCAGTTTTCTTTACTGACAAATGAGAACAGAAATAACTGTCTTGCCTTCCTAGTTTTTATGAAGATGTAACATACATGAAAATGTCATTAAATAAACAGAAGTTTACTGCTTTAAAGCAAGGACACTTCTCTTTTTTTAAATATTGGTGAGAGGTGGTTTTCCCCTTAATATTCTTTTTGGCAGATCCCTCAACCTACCTCAACTTATCATTTTTCCTGAAGTAAGAACCCCAATGCTATTAAAGGCATTTTACATTTTTGTTGGTTATCAACAGCATCCAAAATGAACAAAGCACTCAAACGTATTTTTTCTTGTTTGTTCTATATAACAATAAAATAATCAATTTCCACAGCTTAAATGACATTAGAAATCATTTAGTCCATCTTCATCCTTTCATAGATCAATAGACAAAGGCTCAGAAAGTTTAAATGACCTGTGCAAGATCCCATTGCTCATTGAGAAGAGTTATAGGAATATCTTCTGGGAGTGTGGAGTCCCAGTTAAGGCATTTTCTCATTGGAAGCTGCTGTTCCATCTATAATTCCCCCCCCCTCCCATTATTATACCACTCCTTTCTCTCTTGCTCATTTCTCTTCTTTTGCGCACTTCTCTTTTGTCGTCCCTGCGTGCTTCTGGCTCCCACACTCTCACTTAAAATGGCCAAGACTATTTTCCCCTTCTGAAAATCCTTCCAACACACTGCCAAATTCCTTTTTCACATATCCACACACTCTCTATATTCTTCGGTTCCATCTCCCCACCCCCACTGTTTCCTCCAATTACTGCCTTTAATCACCTTCACACTCCAGCCTCCTCCTTATCCCCAAGAATCTTTCTCCTCACAGAATAGTCCTCACTCAAACCCATACGTTTAACTCACAGTCCATAACACAAACCCATACTTATAACTCCTAAGGACTTTTCTTTCCCTATCTCTCAATATTCAGTCTTAAGTCCTAAACACCCTTTAGGAATAAAGTCTTTTAAACTTTCTTTTGTCATTTCAATAATTTTATACAAATGGAATAAGACAGTATGCAGCTTTTGGAGTTTGGCTGCTTAACTTTTTATTTTGAAATAATGATAGATTCACAGGAAGTTGCAAAAAGAAATATATCAGGAGGTCCCATGCAGTCTTCACCCAATCTCCCCAATCTTAGCAACTTGCACTCCTGTAGTACATCAAAATCAAGATTGGCACAATCTAGAGTTTATTCAGATTTCACCAGTTACATAGGCAGTCCTTTGTATGGGTGTGTGTAGCTCTAAGCAATTTTATCACATGGGTAGCATTGTGTAATCACCACCACGGTCAAGATGCTTAACTGTATCCTGACAACAAGACTCCCTCATGCTATGCCTTTATAGCCATACCCGTACATCCCCACCACACCATTCCTAACCCCTCTCAACCATTCATCTATTTCCATCATGTAATTTTGCAAATGCATTTCAGGCTATTATTTCTTCTGGGTGATTGGAGCCTTTTATCGTTACGTAATGCCCTCTATCTCTGGTAATTTTCTTAGCTCTGAAGTCTGCTTTATCTGATATTTATATAGCCAATCCTGCTGTATTTTGATTAATGTTTTCGTAATGTATCATTTTCTATTCTTTTATTTTCCACCTATATATTGTTATATTTCAAGTGAGTTTCTTGCATGGCATAGAGTTGGGTCATGATTTTCAATCCACTCAGCCTACCTTGGTCTTTTAATTGTGCATTTAGACCATTTAATGTTATCATTGATATGTTAGGGTTTAAGTTCCCCATTTTTGTTGTTGTTTTGTTCTCTGTGGTTTTCATTTCTCTGCTTTCTTTTTCCCTGCTTTCCTGTAGGCTTTTGAACTTTTCTTAGAATTCCAGTTTGATTTATCCATAGTTTTTGTGTGTGTGTCTTTATGCCCTTTTTAGAGGTTGCTATTGGCATCATATTGTGTACACATAACTTACCACAGTGACTGGTGTTGACATTTTGCCAATTTGCATGAAGTATAGGAACTTTACCTCCCTTTCCTTCCCTTTACTTTCTTCTGTTTATAATATGGTTTTCAATATTTCCTCTACATACATTGAGAGCTATATCTGGTAGTGTTATACCTTTTCCACAACCATCAAACACGATTAAGAAAACACAAGAGGAGAAGGAAAATGTATTATTGTATTAGTACTTTCCACTGTTTTTCTTCTTCCTTCTTGATGTTGCAAGTTTCTTTCTTTTATTCTTTTTTTTTTTTTTCTGGTTAGAGAAATTCCTTTAGCCATTATTTTAGGGTAAGTCTGCTGGCGATAAATTCTTTTAAAATTTTCCTTCATCTAACAATGTCTTGATTTCCCCTTCCAACATCTGATTCATTTCAGTATTGGCAGCAGTTGATTATCTTTTCTCATTAAAACTGTGGTCTTCCTGGTTCTTATATGATGTATTAGGGTTCTCTAGAGAAACAGAACCAACAGAATATAATACGTATTGAGAGATTTATTACAAGGAATTGGCTCACACCACCATGGGGGCTGGTGAGTCTGAACTCTGTAGGGCAGGCTGCAGGCTGGAAACTCTGTTAAAGGTAAGGTTGAGGTCCTTAGACAGAATTCTCCAGGGATAGCTGGCTGAATGGTAATTCCAGCAAGAGCAAAGTTGAACTTGGGGCAGAAATTCCTCTTTTGACCTCCAAAATCCTCAGTTGTCGCTTTTAAGACCTCCAACTGATTAAATGAAGGGATTCCCCACATTGTGAGGGCAATGTCCTTTGTCGATTATAAATGCAATCAACTGATTACAGACGCAAAACTCATCTATGATATATGCTCAGCACAGTAACAAGCAGGCCAATGCTTGACGAAACAACTGGATACAATAATCTGGCCAAATTGATTTATGGAATTACCCATCACATATAATCACCAATTTTTCAGTTGTATCCTGGTTGGAGACTTTGGATCCTGTCTTCTATTTTAGTTCGTAGTCACCCTGTTTAACATGTAGGTTCTGGCCTATTTTTGTGGTTTTAGTTACAGTGACTGGTACATTTTTAGAGCCTTTGCAATGCAATTATGGTCGGTTTCACTGTGTTGCTAAGGCTCCTACTCAATCCCAGCTAGTGCTGCCTGCGAGAGTTGCAGAATATCTTCTGCTGGTGGAGGTAGGAGAGGTTGGAAAGCCAGAATACATTCAGCTTGGGTACCTCATGCCACTGATTCAAGGGCAAGTCTCCACTGGGCTCCACTGATAATGCCCAAGGGGTGGGCTGGATTGCCTGCCAGTGTCCCAGTAACTGTGGAGCGGGTTTTGGGTTATCCAACTGAGGCTTTGAAGATGCAACTTTGGATGAATAGCTCTCAGTCAGCTGGGACTCTGGGTATGGAACAAGTGTTTGGGGCTCCCCACTGGATCTCTCTTGGGATTCCCCTTTTTTTAGCATGCAGGCTAAATGAGACAGAAAGAAAATCCAAGGCACCCACTGTATTGTCATTCCTTGGGTGCTGAGTTCTCTAGTCAGTCTACCTTCAACTTCCCAACTTTCAGTCATTTTCTCATTGTTGATTGAATTATTTCCAGGGTATTTTATATGTGTTTAGAGAAGAGGAGCAGAGAAAATAGGCCTACACTGTTTTGTTTCAGAACCAGAAGTCTTCAATTACATTCATATATTAACTTATGCAATCAACCCAACAACTTTGAGGGGGGAAAATATATAACCCTTATTTTCCAGATATGATAAGCTAAGAAAGAAAAATAAAAATGAATAAGATCCTGGGAAAGAAACCAAGAAAGAAGAATATATAAGTGAAACACACACATACACACAAGAAAAGCAGTTGTGACTGTCATCCTGAATAGATTTACAGTTACAATACCTATTTTAATCACAAAATAAAACATTTTGGAATGAACAAGCTTTTTAAAGTTACTTTATTTTGATATACTTCTTTCAGATGCCATTAGTTTACTTTTTATTTTCCATACTTTTATATTGCACTGCTTAGAAAGTCATTTCTCAGTTGCATTATTACATAATCACAATGAAGAACACAGCTTTATGGTTTGATTCTTTTTATAAAACTATATGTGAGCCAAGTTAGCAAGACCTGAAGGAATATTTATGTGTCTTCAGGTATTTGGTTTATTGAAAAGTTAAACTTCTTGGTTTATATTTAGAGTTTCCTCTTTGTATAAATGTTTTTTTATACATTTATAAAATTTCTCATTTATGTCTCATATGATCCCCTGTGACCAAATAAAATGGATGTAGAATTTGCATATTGTTTCAGTGAGAAAAAATTCCTTCGTTTAACTAAGGAGAATTTACCCCAAGAAATGATGAAAGAGAAATGAAATAATCCTATTTATATGGGAAGTGAGGGATAAAAAGTGTTGGCTCAGTGAGGTTATATTCACATCAGTGATTTCTAACTCAATGCTTGTATATTGTTTTTTGCATTTTCCCATCTTCACCTAAAAATGACAATTACAGTACAAATTAGAACATTCATCCACATAGGTTTATGCACATACATGGTTTTCTTTCTATTATCATGACTTTCCTGATTTATGTATCAATGAGAGCCTAATGTTTTGGACACTTGCTACCTGGGCAAAACTCCTAACTTTCCCTTTCCTAGCAGAATGACTTTGGTCAGTTCACTTAACCTTTTTCAGTTTCATTTTCTTTATCCATACGGTAATATGGGAAAGTTACTCTGAAACTTTATGTCCTTCAGTTTCCTCATCTCTAAGGTAATACAATTCTCAAGAAAGATTAAATGAGAAAATAAAGTAAGACTCTTGAAATAATGCCCGTGCAAAGCAAATACTTAATAAAATTTACTAATTATCTCCATTTTATATAGGAGGACAATTTGGTTCCACAGATAGTCATATATACATGCAAGAAATGGATATGCAGCATATCTTGTACTAATTCATTTTATCTTAAAATGAAATGAGGGCAGGTGGGCCGTGGTGGCTCACTGGCAGAGTTCTCGCCTGACATGCCAGAGACCCGGGTTCTATTCTCAGTGCCTGCCCATATAAAAAAAGAAAAAATGAAATAAGGGCAGTGCGACAGTGGCTCAATGGCAGAATTCTTGTTTCCCTTGTCAAAGACAAGGGTTCTATTCCCAGTGCCTGCCCATGCAAAAAAAAAAAAAAAAAAAAAAAGGAATTTAAATTTGCTTTGAATACTTCTGTAATATTGCATTTCAGAGCTAAAAAAAAATAGGGAGAGTGGGTGACCATATAGATAACATTTATTGCTTGTCACAGAACAACTGTGCTGGTTTGAAAGGAAGTATGCCCCCTAAGAAAAGCCATGTTTTAATATAAATCCAATTTCATAAGGGTAGAATAATCCCTATTCAATACTGTATATTTGAAACTGTAATGAGATCATCTCCCTGGTTGATGTGATTTAGTCAAGAGTGGTTGTTAAACTGAATTAAGGACATGTCTCCACCCATTTGGGTGGGTCTTGATTGGTTTATTGGAGTCCTATAAAAGAGGAAATATTTTGGAGAATGAGAGATTCAGAGAGAGCAGCACCACGAAGCAGAGTCCACCAGTCAGCAACATTTAGAGATAAAGAAGGAAAACACCTCCCAGGGAGCTTCATGAAACCGGAAGCCAAGAGACGAAGCTAACAGATGATGCCGTGTTCGCCATGTGCCCTTCCAGATGAGAGAGGAGCCCTGACCGTGGTCACCACATGCCTTCTGACTAGAGAGAGAAACTCTGAACTTCATCGGCCTTCTTGAACCAAGGCATCCTTCCCTGGATGCCATAGATTGGACATTTCTATAGACTTGTTTTAATTGGGACATTTTCTCGGCCTTAGAACTATAAACTAGCAACTCATTAAATTACCCCTTTTAAAAGCCATTTGGTTTCTGGTATATTGCATTTCAGCAGCTAGCAAACTAGAACAACCATTTTAGAGCTCAGCTGTAAATTTTCAACATTGTATTTTAACATAACCCGTTAGGCAATTATGACCTCTACATTGAATAACTAATGCAGGGGTCAGATGGCCAAATTGAACCCCCCTCACCCCACATGTTTTTGAATGGTCAGTGAGCTAAAAATGGTTTTCGCAGATGAAATTTTGCAATTGTTTGACGATAGGGGACACAACTTTGAACCCCAATTAAATTAAATATTATTCCCCCAGAAAGTAATTCCATCATTCTCAAGCGTAGACTTGTATTACAAAAATTGGAATCTGGCGGGCCGCGGTGGCTCAGCGGGCAAAGTGCTTGCCTGCTATGCCGGAGGACCTCGGTTCGATTCCCGGCCCCAGCCCATGTAACGAAAAACGGAGAAACAAAATACAATAAAACAAGAAAATGTTTAAAAGATGTTTCCCTTTCTTCCTCTCTTCCTTCCTTCTATCCTTCCTTCCTTCTCTCTGTCTTTCCTTAAAAAAAAAAAAAAAAAAAATTGGAATCAATTGTTAGTATGTTTTGAACTGGGTCAATATAGCATTAGTGGAAATCTGCTTTCTCTCTTGGTATATAAATGTCTACTTGATATTCTTGATTTTGTCTCTTGACCCACAAAGCATACAACATATGCTGTCTAGTCCTTTACACAAAAAATTTGCTGACCCTTACATTAAGGTACCAAAGTGACTCTTTGTATGTAAAAAAAAAGGGGGGTTTTAGTCATTAGACAGGTATTCACTTTTGAATCTTTTCTTTTTCCCCCCAGTAGTGGATATAATTCCCTTTGTAAATCAGTTGAATTTTATCTGAGATAAATAATATTTAGCTTTGGGATTTAAAAATATTTACTTCAGGTTTCTGTTAGACTAGAGAAATTTTCTTTGTAATTTTAGCTTGATATTATGACTCTGTATCAGAATGTCAACCTGTTTCAAACTTGCAAAAGGCTACAGGAGGTGTAATGGGCTCTTGTTCCTGCCTTCCTGAGTCACACAGAAAGATATTTTTTTCTTCCTTGAAAATCCAGGAAGCACATTATTAGACTTACTATAAGTCAAAGGATTAGACAAATCAAAACCATTTATAACTTTCTTTCCTTTTCTTCAATGGTTAGATTCCTGGAAATTTATTTTAACCTCATAAAACCATTATATTTTCAAAATTTTTGCTGTGTATTTTCCTAGGGCTTTTTTTTTTTTATCGTAATGTGTTCTTTAATCTGCACCATTGAGTATTGCCTATTTCTTTTGTTTTATTTTTCCCACTATAATATTTCTACTATCAGCACAATTTTTCTGTTGTTGTTCTTGCTTAAGTATCTTATACTCTGTCAAGGTTGAACTGTGCCTTTATTCCATCTTCACCTGCTCCAATGTATTTTCATGTTAATTATATACAAAACAAGCCAACGCATAGTGCACTAGCATCAGAGATATGCTAGAGAGGTCGTATATTACGATGTTTGTGAAAAGGTTTGGGTCTTAGGCTGGAATTCTAATCCCTACTCTGTCACTTACTGGTTATGTGAACATGGACAACTGAACAAATTCCAGTGGGCCTCAGTTTCCACAACTATAAATGGGTGATAAAAATACTCTCTAAATCAGAGAATTGTTATGAGAATTAAAGGAGCCAAGCTTGTACAAAGTGATTAGTGCAGAGTTTGGAATGCAGACATGAATAAATAGTTATAACTCAAAATTGGAAAGGATTTATGGTTCTACTGGTCTAATCTCAACATTGTGTCACTAAGGACACTAAGATCAGGAAGTCTAAGTGACATGTTGAAAGTTTCCCAATTGTACTGGGATGAATTGTATCCCTCCAGCACTCAGGTCCACCCAGGACCTAAGAATGTGACCTTATTTGGACACAGGGTCTTTATAGATGTAATTGCAGAGCTAAGATGAGATCATACTGGATTACGGTAGCCCCAAAGTCCAATGACTGTGCTTCAAAAGAAGAGGTCCTGAGACACAGACTTAGATTTTCTAAGCAGTGCAATATAAAAGTATGGAAAATAAAAAGTAAACTAATGGCATCTGAAAGAAGTATATCAAAATAAAGTAACTTTAAAAAGCTTGTTCATTCCAAAATACAGTGGAGAAAGCCATGTGAAAACACAGGAAGAGATCGGAGTGATACATCTATAAGCCCAAGAAAGCCAAATTTTGCTGGCCACCATCAGAAGTTGGAAGAGGTAAGGATGGATTCTTTCCTAGATCCTTCAGAGGGAACATGGCCCTTCTGACGTCTTGATTTCGGACCTCTAGCCTCTAGAACCATGAGGGAACACATTTCTGTTCTTTTAAGCCACCCAATTTGAGGTAATTCGTTATGGTAGCCCTAGGAAACCAATACACCAAGCATTCCCACTTATCAGCACCAGATCAAGGTTTAGAAATTTTCATTTTATATTTAATACACCAGCAACAAGCCATTTTATTATGGCTGTGAGAAACCAACTCATCCCCATTCAAAAGAGTATTTTACAATGTGGGACATAAATATGAAATGAATCACATTCATTTCCACTCTTTTGCCCATGGAATACATTAATCCTGAGCAGGCAGGGCTTGATCACTGTAAGTCAGCTTGTTCTTTTACTCCTGAAGCATAGCTCTCAGCCTCAGTCCTTCCCAGGACTCAATACAAGAAGCTATTTAATCATAGCAATTGTTAATGGGGAATATCACCAGTTTTCACAATGCAAATAAAATTTCATCTGCTAATAATAGCAGTCATATTAATGAAAATAATAATATTACCCTTGATTTAATGAGCACCTAACTCTGTACCAGCCGTTGTGCTCTCAGGTGGACATATGTTACCTTAATCTTCACCGTAATCACGAATACTACCTATACCCATACATAGGTAGTATTAAAATGGGGCAAAAAAAATAAAACCAAGAGCCTTTTAGCTACCTGAAAAGTAAACTTTAGTACAGCTTGCTGAGATGGAAATTCTTTCCATTTCTGAAAGCCATTTCTTTGGAGAATAAAGCTGAACTGTTGTTGTGTCTGAGGGGCTGTACATGAAAATATTTTGGTGCCCCCTAGAGGTTATCAGGAATGTACAATAATCAAACCCCAGGGAATGAGAATCTTAAGTCGATTCAGTGGTTGTTAACATTCACTGCTCTTCATTCTCCGTATCTAGGTAGATGATAAAGCCAGCACAAGCTCTAGATCAGCGCTCTTCAGATTTCAGCGAGCATCAAAATCACACGGAGTGCTTGACAGAACACAGATTTCTGCATCACCTCCACTACCCCGACCCCCACCCCCTACCTGTAGCCCAGTGTTTCTGATTTCGTGGGTCTGAGATGGGGCCTAAGAATTTGCACTTCTAACAATTTCCCAGGGATTCTGGCTGCTGGTCCCACGCCACATTCAAAGAATCACTGCCCTAAAGAAGCATTTCAAGGTTTAAGCTGGTTTCTGAAGTTGGGTGTTGGATCGCAATATCCTGGGAAAGCTCGTGCTGTGGACCCTGGGTTTCCACTGCTCTGGTTAGATGACCATGAATAGTGAGTGCAGACATGCATATCTCCTGATGGGGATAGTTTCCAATAAATTACAGGTTCCTTGTTATTCTGGAGAGTCAGAGGATCTAATATGTACAGTGTAGGAAAACCAAACGGGCCTTGGGGTCAGAAAACTCAGTTCTGGCCCAGCTCTACCATTTAATTAGTTGTCACTTGGCTGAAGACCAGTGTCCTCACCTACAAACGCGTCAAGTAGCAGCATCTAGATGTGCAGTGTGAGTTTAATTGTTTCAAAGGTTTGGCACTTAATGTGCATGAAACAAACTTTGGTAAATCTTAATTTCCATCATTTAAGGTTCCATATTTATATTTTCAATATAGAGAGAAAAATTAGATAATTAACATGAGTACATTTTGCAACAAAGGAAAACAGACAGCAGCAGGACGACAGTTAAATCCAAAGAATTATTTTGTAAGTTTCAGGAATTTGACCAATACTATTTCCATTTACCGCCCTTGAATTTTCAAGGGTTATAATTTTTATTCATATTTACTTCTTTTTTTCAAAAAAACATACAAATTGGGAGAATGCTGGTTTCGCCCTAATGTTTTCAACTGTATGGGTTTTGAAGTGTCTAAGTTGTTCTCTAAATGATTCTAGCAGCTGAATTTCCCCCCTCCCCCCCCCAGGATAATAAGAGAATTGAATGTTGACCATAGTGGATTTCCCTTCTACTTAATCCAGGTCAGGATTTATGGAGACCTCATGTGGTAATAGGAGGCACCACAGAAGGCTTTTCTTCAGGCTGGGTGTGCCAGAGTCAAATAGAAATTTGGTAGAAATCATTTGGGAGCAAAATAATCCAGAAAGAACGAAGGCCTCAAACAAACACTATGCAATAACACTGAGGGAACAATATAATTATAGTTATAAAAACAAGAAAACTGGTCACACGTATAAATTTCTCTTTATTAACTGAAAATTTAATGACACAAGGAAATTAATGGGCCGTGTTTCTCAGGAATTAGTCTTCATTTTTTTTTCCTGAATGAGCTCATTGGGTATATCTTCTTATTCAAATTTTGCCACAAATTAAACAATATGTTTCTATGGGCATGTTACTATGCCCATAGAAAACCTAGCTCCTTCAAGCTTATACAAAACGAAAAGTGATCAAGAATGAAACTTGAACTTGTACCTACGACCTTGATTTGTACAACCATAATAACATTATTTATGAATCTGTGGAATGTAGAGATACGGTTTTGCAATTAAAATACAGAACAATGTTTCTATGTGGTGGATTCAGTGGAATATAAAAAGGTTTTGTTCCTGACAAGGTATCAAACTTGTGAAATGAAAAGAATTAGTGTAGTGGTAAACATATTTTAAATCACACTATTTACTGGTACAGACTAAATTAAATTCAAGGGGGTGGGGTGGGGCAAGGAATGCTTCACCAGTGATCGGTTCTGGTTCTGTATCTAATTTTCCTCATGGAAAAATTTAGCAGATCACCTCTCTTTTCTCCTTCTTTGGTAAGTTACATAATAGACCTTTAAGCCAAAATCTAGAAGGACAAGTGATTTAATAAATGTTAAATGTTTTAAAGTCTTTCAAAGAACAGAACAATATAAATGTTTGACAGTAAAATGAAAAATCATCGAATAATCAAAGAGTTCAAATTCAGTTGTCGGATGGGTACACTGTCTTTGAAAAGGTCCTCAAAAGGGCTTTAAGTTTTCCTGGGTAGGCTAAATGACATAGGTACAGGTAGCCATTATGAAAGGATATTTTGGAAAATTTAACTAGGGAAAAATTTAATGGAGATATTGGAGAGATTTCGGGTTGAATATATTCTTGTGTTAAAGTAATTAGTCAATCCTCAGCACACCTGCTGTGTGCCTGTATATTGTCGGAGACTGTATATAAAGATGTATTGGACAGGTCCTCTTGCTTTCACAGGGCAGGCAGACAATTATACAAATACGAATACAGCGAGACTGGCGTTAGGCTGGAGAATTGCACAAATTCCCGTGAAGAGTAGGTAAAGGTGAAATGGGACGAGACAGAAGGAGGTGACTTGAAATTTAAAGGATGGAGTCCACTCAGACGTCATTTCAAACCATTAGTGGCGTGGGATTTTGCTTCTGCTAAATACATCCCACAACAGAGATAAGGATAAACAAGGAAACTCCCATTTGGTTCTCAGAGGGGCTTCAAAAACAGAACTGCCCTGGAATAAAGGAAACCTTCTGGTACAGTGTGTGTTGCTAGGAATTTTTCTCTCTCTTCTTTCCCTCCTAAAAGAGTGAAATCGCAGACACATTCAAACACTTAAGAGTTTTGTGAGTGTATGGTATATGGGAGACGTCGGCTGAGCGTGGTGTTTCAAGTGCGTGATCACAGGGAAAGGGTTAAACGGAAGGAGGTGGCTCAGAGATGGAAAGACAGGCAAAAGGGTTGAAAAAACACCGTTTTCCAACTTGTAAAAACTCTGAACTTTTAAGCCCCCCCAAAATACACACGTGTGTGTCTGTGAGCGCAGGCAGATCTATTTAGGCAGGATTTCTTTTTTTAAAAAAACAAATCATAATCTCCCTCTCTTTTACTCGGCTGCGAACAGCCCCCCTAGGAACCCGTGGCAAAAGCTGCAGCAGAGGCACTGGCAGCTCTATTTATTCACGAGCGGCGTTCGAAGCCGCCCTCTTTCCCATTCCGCCGCCGCTAACGACCAACTCGGATCCCGAGTGACCCGTGGGGCCCGGGAGCTGGGGGCGGAGGGCCCTGTGGCCTCCTTTCCTCCTGCAAACTTTGCCCGGGTGTGGGAGCGAGCGAAGGCGTGAGCGGGACCGCGCGTTCCTGCGCGCCGCCCGCCGCCGCCGCCGCCGCCGCCGCCGCCTGCCGCAGGCAGCCCCCGGCCTCACCTCTCCCGGGCGAGGTGCGAGCTCCCCGCGCGCAGCCAGGGGGCGGGGCCAGGCGGCGCGGGGCGGGGCCGAGGGGGTGGGGGCTCCGGCGCGTATATAAGGCCCGCGCCGGCTTAACTTCTGACTAGAGGTTATTTATTTGGGAAGCGCCCGGGCCGCGGAGGCTGGCGGCGGCGGCGGCGGCGGTGGCTGCTGCAGACCGTGGTTAAAAAAAGGCGGCGGCGGCGGCGGCGAGTGATGGGAGCGCCGTGGCTCCCGGGCTCAGGCGGGAGCTGCCGAGCTTTCCAGGCACTGCGGGCGTGCTGAGGAGAAAGGGGAGCGTCCGGGGGCCCGCGGCCGGCTCGGGAGGCGCGGGCCGGGTTTTTGTTTGGCTACACGCAGCGCCAGGCAGCCGGAGCGAACAACTCCAGTTACAACAACAACCCACCTTCCCACAGCCGAGCGAGACTTGGGCTGCTGCGTCCGTCCTATTGTTTAGACACTTGCCAGGGGCTCCGGAGCCGGCAGAGCCACCGAATCCCCTCTCCCTGTCGCCGTCTTCCCTCTCCACCAGCCCCTCTCCGGAGAAGGAGGTGCAGAGAGCAGTCTGGAGAGGGGAAGGGTCTGGAAGGAGTCAGGCTGCTTGGGACTGCGGCCGCCGAGTCAGGTGCAGCGCGAGGAGCCGGGCGGCGTCGCGACTTCGGCGGGTGGGCTCCCACCGTGCCCGTGGGGGGACGGGATTCAAAGCCTGGGAAAAGTTCCTGCACTTGGAGAAGGAGGACCCACTTGTGGGTGGCGGCCGAGGGGCGCCCCAGGGCCTGTGCGCCCAGGAGCCCGCGCTTGTTTCTTCTACCTTTGCCATCAGGTGTCTGCCGCGGAGCTGCGGCGTATCCGGGAGACGACAGGAGCTGACACGCGCGCGCGCACACACACGACTGCCATTCAGCTGCCGCCTGGGCTCTCCCCCCGGAGTAGCGGATCCCACCCGCCCTCCTGCCACCTCACCAACCTCCCGGCCACCCCAGTAGGGCCCGGGACGCGGACACCTCCACCTTGGCCTTGGCACTCCTTCCGGCCTGCTTGCCTGCCTGCACACCCTACCCCAGCGGGGCCCAACTCAGTCTCTGCAGCAGCTCTCATCCTCAACTTGGCCTCTTGGATTTCCTCTGCTGGGGTCTTAACTATTGGATATTCCTGCCAGCTGCGGCGGCCCGACTGCCCTTTTGTCTTTTCTGCGTGACCTCGGGGCAGGCCCTAGTGCTGAGCGTCGCCAAGGACGCCGGGCGGGAGGCGGGATTGCCGAGCTACTCTTCAGCGAAGTGCATGTGTGTTTGCAAAAGGTCCTCGACTGTCGGGAGACGGCGAGGACCGGTCGGGGCTGCGGCGACTGCCGCGGACAGGAAAGAGGAGCGTGAGCGGCGCCGGGCGTCGGGCATCGCTGCCCTGCGACTCCGGGGCTACGCGCCCGCCCTGTGCGCCCCCGCGCGCCATGTCCAGTCCCAGGGCGCACCCCGCCCCGGACCCACCGAGCTCTTGCGTCTTCTAGCTTTGGAGAGCCCGCTTTGATCTGGACAACCGTTCCTCTCGAGCCCTCCTCTTCTGCCTCGTGCCCTTCCCACTGGAATCGGATTTGTGGAGGGTGCTCGCCGGATCACAGCACACAACCTGCATCCTCCTCCCCGCACTACCGGCCCTTAATTCTTCGTGGCCAGTGGGAGCCTTATTTGTTTTACCGCCAAGTTATCCTTGCGAGACAGACGACGCGTGACCCTCTACTCGTTGCTCTCGGGGACTTCTTGCAGCCTTGAACTGGCCGATTGATCTTCAGGACCTAAAGTTGCCTCAGAAGCTCCTGCCCTGCTGGAGGAGGGTGGTGAGGGAGGTGTGAGGCGTATGCCTGTGCTTGTCTTATTGCCTTGAATAATATTACTGTTACTTCCCTATCTTTTTTTTTTTTTGCGCATTTTCCCCTGGAACTCTGGGCTGCTAGTCCCACTGGGGCCCTACGCCCCCGGCACTGCGCGGTTCCTTTGGAGCTTAAGTAAAAAAAACAAAACAAACAAACAAACAAAAAAAAACCGCGCCGGCGGCGAGGAGGCGGCTGGGGAAGATGCGCGGCGTCGGCTGGCAGACACTGCCCCTGTCGCTGGGGTTAGTCCTGGCGGTCCTGAATGAGGTGGCGCCGCAGGCGTGCCCCGCACAGTGCTCCTGCTCAGGAAGCACGGTGGACTGTCACGGGCTGGCGCTGCGCAGCGTGCCCCGGAATATCCCCCGCAACGCTGAGAGGCTGTGAGTATGGGCTCTTCCCCTTCTCTCCCCCATCAGGGTCGCGCACCTCTTGCCTCGCGACTGCGGGGATCAAGCGTCGCAGGGATCTGTGCCCCTGGCAACCCTCGCCAGCTCTCCTACACGTGCATGCAGGTGTTGCGCTCTTCCTGAGGGTGAAGGGCGCGGGTGGATACTACCCGGGGTGGGGGGGTGGGGGGAGGGAGAATGCCCCGGGAGTGGCCCGCTGGCATCTACACTGGGCACTCGGTCCTTACCTCCCACGTTAGTCCCGCCACTCTTAGCCCCACGCAGGTGAGTGCTCGCGAGTGCCCAGGACGAAGGAGACGCCACTTTGCTCTTCCGACTCCTTAAGTAGAGTCACCTTGCGGTTGCCCCCATACACCGGTCGGTTTCAGTGCTGAGTCCCCGCTCTTGTCACCGCGGGCTGGCGCGGGGTGGGGGTGGTCTCAAAAGAGGGAATCCACTGCTTCCTGGCTTTGTGTCGTCGTCATGGGATGGGGGGTGCGAGGAGTAGCCAAAGGGTCGTGGGCTGCCGGGCTCGCTCCCGGCCGCAGCGCGTGAATTGAGGAGGGAGCGGCGCCCCAGGACGGCTGCAGCTTGCGTGGTGGCAGCGCACAGCCCCCCTGCGCCTCTTTCCCCGACCTCCCCGGGAGCAGGAGGCGGCGGCGGGCCTCAAGAGACCTGCCCTAGCGGACGGCTGCAGGGAGGACCGCATCCCGTAGTCTAGGCGAAGTTGTGGCTGGTTTTCCAACAGGAACCGGCCAAGTTGGGTCTGACTACTTCGGCGACCCCTAGACCCACGGCTGCCCCCACCCCCGGCCCTTCCTGCTGAGCCCCTGCGGCCCCGTCCACCTTTCTGGCAGTTTCCTCGCCCCTTCACGTGGCAGCAGGTCCCCTTCCTTCCCCTCTCCCCGCTGTGCTGCCGGGAGACATCCCCGCCCCCCTGTCTCTGGGAGACTCTAATGAAGAAGTAAACGCATTGCCGGTGTTGATGGCCCACGGGCTCCTGGTGGGGAGCTTCCCGAGTTCAGCGAAGTGGAGCATGGAGGTCATTCTCTTTGTGAACGCTGAGGCCGCCGCCCCGCGCCCTCCCGAGCGCTCTCGGCGCGCTGGGCTCCCGCAGTTGCGCGTGGGCCAGGAGAGCGCAGGAGAGCGTGATCGCACCAGGCTCCCGCGGCCTCTTTGTCTCCCGGGTGGGGGCGGCGGGGAGGACCCGCAAGTTGCATCCCCGAGGCCACAGCGCCTCTTCTTATCCATCCACTTCTTTTGCCTAAGCAGAGCTTTAAGGCTCTTTCTTAGCAAATGGCCACCCCCAAGCCCCTGTTCTCCAAAACGGCCGCCCCCTACCCTTTCCTCCTTCCCCTTCCCAGGACTGCAGTGCTGGGCAAGTTGGGGCCCTACCAGGGGTGTCTTGTCAAAATGTGATCATCCACATTTATCTGCGGGGAATTCACATTGTATCAAAGAGCTCATAAAAAAGAACCCAATAATTTTAGCCACAACTTACTAGAACTTTGGTCAGCATGAACAAGTGGGCTGGGAAAAGAGAAGCAATGCCGATTCTTTTTTAGCATTTGCCTTTCCATGCTCTTCAGAACAATTTAAAGTTTTAAGCACTAAACATGTCTTACTCAATAAAAAGGGACTGCACTCAGGAAAAATGTAGCAATTGAGTTTTAGGTCTTTGAAAAAAAGAAATGTATTCCTGTGAAGGACCTATAGAGAGTTTTCAGAAAATCGTTTTCTCAGTACTGGCCTATACAGTTCTGTCATTGAAAAACACTTTAAATACAGATTTCTAACAAGATGTTTTGAAGTGGAAGGTAAGAGACAGTAAACTACTACTGACTTCTATGAAGGAGGACATTGAAACCGCAGCAAAGCCTGGTTTTACTTGAAGTGATTGGAACCAGGGCAAGTTTAGATCTTGACCTAAGATGCCAGAAAAGGGGTTGAGTCTCCAGAAGGAAAAGTGGTGCTGAAATCTGATTTAAAATGTCAGGGCCTGAATACTATTTCCATTATTGCCTCGGTTAGTAGTTTTCCCGCTTTGCGGTCACAGCGGGGGCTCCCTGAACTGCAAATGAAGAGTTTAGTTTTCATACAAACATAGAATTGTTGGAAGGTAAATGCCTGTAAATGCAGGTCTTTGAAGTGCAGTTCTTTTGATGGCACTCTAACTTTTTCTTTGCCTTTGGATATTTAGGTAGGAACCGTGCTACCTAAGGATAGTTCTGAACTTAAAAAATCTCCTAAATTGTCAGCATTAGAACATGAGTTTAACTTCCTGAAAGAAATTTTTGGGACTGTGCCTAGCAATTGTAGTGACAGGGCGGTGTCCTATCAAGAATACCTGTGACGGAATATATGCATCTTTATAAAAGCACAAATTGAAAGCACTCACATCCATGCAAGCACGCAAGGACAACAAAAGAGAACTTTTTGTGTTCATATAATCACTTCATTTTCTTGCCATATGCCAGCAAGAATGAACTTTGTAAACTTAAGAGTCATCCGTTAAGATTTCTTTCAAAGGTCACTCTTTTTCTCTCTCCCATTTACTTTGTAAACTGCTTTAGTAATCGGGATTTATTTCTAGTCTTAAGCTTCTTGCTTAGTTTAAACTGTACTTTAACCTGAAATTGACAGAAATAAATCTGAACTTTCGTTTTCTTGTTTTCTCTCAGAGATTTGAATGGAAATAACATCACACGGATTACCAAAACAGATTTTGCTGGTCTCAGACATCTAAGAGTTCTGTAAGTGTGTTCTTCTGTGTTTGAGAATTTTTATTTTGTTTCCAAGATTGCATGTTTTGAATAGTTATTTGTCTCAGTTTTAAAACTGTCCCAGTGACAGAAGCAGAACATTTTACAAGATTTGGGCTTCCTTTCTTTTCTTTTCTTTTTTTTGTTTTTGTTTTTGTTTATCATTGTACTATAGATCTTAACTTAGGCTTTTGGGTATAAACCATAAAAACAGCACTATAGAAATGACCTCAAATGTTTATTATAGCATACCCTAATGGCTCATGCATATGAAAATGTAGAAAATTGCTTTCAGATTATGAATAAATCATGTCAGACATTTGATACACTTTCGGGTTTTGGATTAATTTGAAAAAAAAACTAAATGGTCTGCACCTTATTATTTCTAAAATAAAAATGTTCGGACTTTTCTGAAAGAGAATAGTTAGATATAATTTATCACAGTAAACTCAGCTTATCAACTAAATTCAGCTTATCAGCAATATTTTGTGGAAAAATATTTATCTACAAAAATACAATGGTCCTATTTCAAAGTCAGTGTCATATCTTTTTTAGCTTTTATACAACTTTTGCAATGTGATTACTTATTTAATTGGTGGGCTAGATTAGCTGTGAGTGAGCCATCCTTTGAGATTCAATGTAATGAAAGTGTTTTTACCCACAGGATTGTAAAATATTGTCATCACAGTGGTCATGTACTTTTGACCATTGTGTGTTCAGTGTTCGCGTTCAAGAGGCATATTCTGAAGGCTGATTTATTTCCATTAAGTCATAATTGAAAAACATGGTTAATGAATTATTATAAGAACTCTATAGTAATTAAGAACTCACTTGAAAATCAGTCTATCACAAAACAGCCATCGAAGCTGCAGTTTCATGGGTTGCTTTTCAGGATAGGCTATGGTTTAAGGTTCAGAGTTTTGACTGGTTAAGTTTGTTGAGAAATTGCATTAGTATCTTCTATGAAAGTTTTGTGATGTGTGTGCTATTTCCTCTCCCTGAGTTCTTTCAAATAAATCATCATTAAACTGGATAAAGGGCTTCAAACTAGAGTAATAATTGACTTTATAAAGTGAAGGAAGTTGGAAGTTTTCAGTTGCTGAAGTGAAACTTATTCATATGGTTAGTGATAACATAAAAACGTATGTTTTATTTTGCATTTCAGTCAGCTTATGGAGAATAAGATTAGCACCATTGAAAGAGGGGCATTCCAGGATCTTAAAGAACTGGAGAGATTGTAAGTATTTTTAATTCCAAACCTATGACAACATAACTGCATTTTAAGAAGTACTTGAATTTCAAGCACTGTGTCTTCAGTTTCATGTCCTACCTTTTGCAAGTTTTCAAGAGAAAGAGGATGAATAAGTGGTTTTCAGACTAAATATACAATAAGTGAGCTTTGAGATAAATAGGACTAACTTGTATTGAAAGTCAAAGATACAGACTTACTTTCATGAAACCTTTACTTTCTTGTTAACCGTTGCTTTGGTACTTAGAGATGTACATGTTCTTCTTGTCCATCTAGGGTTTAGTTAATTTATTTATGTAAGAAGAAAAATGATGATTTATTTGCACTGATAGTGAAAGAGAGAAGTTTTCTTAATAGTTATTCTGATTTCCCTTTGTTTATCCTTCCTGATATTTGAAGAAGTGTTTTAAATACTTATTGATACCAATTTCCTTTTCAATATTTAATACCTAAGGTGAACATTGTTAATAAGCATTATTTGCACTATTTGCAGTTTTATTTCATTATTTTATAGTGACTTTTGAAATGTTTGTTCTGGAAAAATAACTTAAATAAACACTATTTGCAGTTTTATTTCATTATTTTATATTGACTTTTGAAATATTTGTTCTGGAAAAATGACTTAAAGATTAGGAGAAATAAGTAAGAATTACCAAACATGGTCATTTTAAAATTGGTTCTTTTTTCTCCAAGGAAATTAAATGTAGATTTTTTTTTTCTTGATGCAGTCATATGGATTGATGTACATTTGTACATATATATGTGTGTGTATGTATATATATATTTGTATGTATATATATGTATAAATATGTTATGTATGTATATATATATGTATAAGTATATTACTTGAGGAGCATTATTATATTACCCATGAAGGAATTTTTAAAAACCTCTGTCTGAAATAAGGATAAATTGCTGACTTCTAATTTGAAATATGAATTCCGTATTCTCGTATGTTTTGGTTATTCAGATTTGGTGGGTTTGCATCTTAATAGCAAGCAAAAGTGCTATTAAAAACAGCAAAAAATATTTTAATGTTTCCATGTCTGCCTTTATAGCCATTTTATATAAAAATAAAAATTTTATTTAAAACAATGAAATGTAATGTTCATTTTAGACATGGGACATGTTTAGGTTTACTGGGCCCAAAGGCAAAAGTAATTCTATATAATTACCTGAAAATGGAAAAAAATGGCTTGACAATTCTAAGATGTTTGTCTAACTTTATCTGTGATAAATGTCACAATTTAGGGAATATAGTTGTGTAACTCAAAATAAATTTAAACTTCACTACTTTGAGCTAGTTTTTGGAAGAAATAAAAGACAAGGTTTAATGTTTGGTTAACTTTATAATGAAACGTATTTCTTACTATGTAAAATGACACTGGAAGTATTTATTCTTTTGCCTTTTTCCTGAGGTTTCTTCAAAAGCTAAATCCTAGTGAGTGCTTTCCAAGGGTATTTTTAATCCGTATTTTTTTAAAGTATCATTGTAATTTAAATTCTTATAAGATGAATGGATACTTTAAAATTATTATTTAGAAATCAACACTTTTTCCATAAGTAACTTTGAGTCATTACATGGGAATTTCTATATTTTTATTCTTAATTTCCAAATCTTCAAGGAAGACTTGATGGCTCTTCATGATATCTCTATTTTGTTTATTATAGAAATTTTCTCAGAAGTTCTTGAACAAAACAAACTCTCATTTTTCAGTTCACTTAAGAATAACGTTTGAACTTTCATCCCGAATAAATTAACTTTACCTAAAAATTATGAGCTAGATGCTTGATGATCTGAAATTTGATTAGAGTTATAAGTTGGTACTGTTTTTAGACTTTTACTTCCCTTGGGACTGTCACTTCATCTCGGAACAATTTTCTATTCTCTAAGACACAGTCAGATGTTTTAGTGGGAGGAGGGTTTGTAATTTTGAATGAAAACTAATATATATGCAGGACTCCTTTAAGTCACCCCAGCTGTTGTCCAAGAGCAAATATTTCATATTTGCGAGGAAAAGCTGAGAAAATTCCTTTTGTTTACAACTGCCAAGTCCATCTGATGGAAACACATTGTTATCTGACAGCCAATTCATCTCCTTGAGACTCTGGAATTCAAAACCATTTCTTAGGAACCTAGTGGATACACTTTTCAAATTTTTTTTTTTCAGATACATTAAATGGCAAGGCAACTTTGCTGAAGAGTTCAGAGGTTAAAAATGCATAGAAGTTACTGTGAAGCAAGCGATTTGAAATTTTGTTCAGTATGTTGTTTTGAAAACTTAAAATAACTATCCCAGAGAGATCCCTAATGAAATTACTGTGGCCTGTGCTATACATGCTTATCTAATCGGTGTCATGAACTTCACAAAAATTGCTTTCTTTTTCAAAACGCTGTAAGAGACAACATGAGAGGCAGGAAGTAATCAATGAACTAACTCTAATTACATGTTGAGTGAGCTTATATGGTTCTTAGAGATTTGGATCTGAAGTTTTCATTTGAAATCTAAATTATGAAAAGGTTTGTTAAGTATAGATTTATGCTGTAATTGCCATTCTGCACAGTCTTTATAGTGAGTGAACTTTCATTCACTGTGTGAAGAGTAAAATAAAATAAAAACATTAATTTTATTCATGTATAATTTTTGACACTACCTTATTTTTAGTTGAAAAAGATAAAAGCAAAGCATTTCCAAATGACATATTGTGAACTGTTTCAAAGTTATGTCCTTTCTTCTTGTTTTTTTTCTTTTTGTTGTTGTTGATTGAGTTTTAACTCGATCTAGAGAAAGAAACAAATCTGAAGACAGAAGATAAAATCTGCGCCTTTTTTAGAAATTCAGCTTTTTAGTCTGTCAGAAACAGTCATGGTATTATATTGACTTTCGTTTTAACTTAACATGAAAGTTGTTCTTTGTAAATTAAAGCATGATAGCTACAAAAGAGATATTTTTCCATGTGAGAAAATGGATGAAATGCAAGGTTTTTAGTCAGAATGTCAAGAAGTTAGGTGAAGTTAAAAATCAGTGTTTCTTCCTTTCCCCCATCTCTCCCTCTCTTCTGCCTCCCTTCCTCACTCTCTTTCTAAATGGACAGAAAATAGCATCAGATGATATGATCATCCTCATTATGTGGTTATGAATCATTGCAAAAGAAATCAGATTTAATCACGCCCACACAGCACGAGCACACATAACTTTCTGTTTTGACAGTTTCCTACTGTACTCCCAGACCTAACATGTGCAGTGGCAGATTTCCTAGTAGGCTTTCTGTTGCCAGCAGTACCTGCTCATCTGGAATGAAAATGAGGCCTCAAGAATCAGCCACGTATGGATTGTCTTAGCAGGACTTATATTGTTCAATTAAAATATTCAAATGAAATCTAATGTAGTTAAATGCTTAGTTAATTCAATGGAAATTAATTAAGGAAAAGCAAATGACAACTATGCTACCGTAAAGAATAGGGGTATTTATGAAGCCTGCTTCTTTTACTTTAGAAGATATCTGTGCCTTTCTGCAGTAGCATCTTTGTGCAAAATTCTTAATGCAAGATCATTCTTGGCTGGCACACAGTGTCCTAGAGTGTTAAAAATCATTTGTGTTTTGACTAAAAAAAAATCATTTCAGTTCTCTTGAAGCTCAGAACTTCTCTGGGCTGGTAGAAACTTTTGTTGGTTACTTACAGTTTCTGGGATCATGCTTTGTTCATTTTATGGCATCTAAAGGGGACCCAGACCATTGGAGGGCTCCAGTAGTGAAAATTAACTTCTCTTTTTGAAAGATAATTTCTCTTTTTAATAACATAAATGGAAGAACATGAGGAAGTCTTGAATGTTTTGAAGGTTGTCGTTTTTAGGATATGTTATTTACTCCAAGACTGCAAAGTGAAATGCTTATTTTACTGGGTTACATAGCATGAAGGTAGCATACTTGGAAAATGTCAGATATTCGTTTTTGCGTTACAAACATTACAAACATTTTATACTCTTGAATAAGGAAATTGCAGAAGTGATAAAGGCATGAAGTTGGATGATTCATTTTTTTGCACCAATAACATGATTGCTTTAGACTCTCCGAGTTTTAGTGTCTGGATTTGAAAATCCATTTTTTCTCACCAGCTTTGTCATTTGATATTTTTCTTTCTCATTTGAAATTTTTTTTGCTTGAAAAATGAGTTCTGAAAATATTATTATGGTGACGTCATGTAAGAAATCCTAGAAAATATATCTGTTACTTAGATATTTTAAACTTTTGACCAAGTTGATATAAAGAAGCTACTCTTAATTTAGAAAAGTATAAGTCCATTTACAATAGAATCTGAATTTGAGTCAACACTACATCCTCATACATAAAAGGGACACTTTTTTTTTTTTTTTTACTATGGTGTAGAATTAGTTCTCCCTGGGTGCACACACCATTCATAAAAACGTGAGACAGTAGGAGAATGAGGAAATTCTGTGCTATAGAATTTTTATTTTAGAAGGATACATATGAGTTCAAGTGAAGAAAATGTTGTAGAACTGGTCTGATGGAAAGCACCCCTTATTCCTTTTTCCTGCAAGGTATAGAGGATCCCTCTTCTTCTGACTAATCCTACAAAACATGGGTAACATGTAACATATTTCTTTTCTTAAAGTAAAGACAAATTTAAGTACTAATCTCTTTGGAAAGAATGCAAGCCACATTTCAAAAGACTTGTTCTCTGCCATCTTTACACCTCAGTTTAAAATCACTGCAGTCGTTTTCTTGGAAAAGTCTCTTTAAAGAAAATATCCAACTCTGTAACAGAGGCTGAGTATGCAGATTGCATGAGATAATGAGATCAAAATATTCTAAATTATCAAATGTGAATCACTTAATCTGTGATAGTCATTAAATGTCAATCGCTTCCACCTTATTTATAAGTGATACTGAAATATTTAACTTATGTTTCCTGCCTCTGGTCACATAAAGCTTTAATGCATATGCTCTGTTACAAATTCAGCAGAATATTGAATCTGAGAGAGTTTCTAGTGCAGCGCTTTTTTTATGGGCCCTGAAGTTGAGCAGTGGTGAGATGGCCTGTTAGCTCTTTGTGGACCGTTTTATAAATTCTGAAGCAGCATGGCTGTTTATTTTTCCCACATCTGTTTTGGGCTCATCCTTTGTGACAGTGTTTGCTGGATGCTGTCCTTTCTCTCTCCCTTAAAATGAGTAGTTTAATTTGTACTGTTACAATGTATTTGTGGAAGCAGCGATTGTCAAATATTTTACATTTCATTCTGCCTTTCATTCATTTTGGATACCTTTCTGGTTGAATTATGCCTTCTAGACAGAGTTTCACAACTTTAGATGGAATGAGAGACTTTGTTGCATGGTCTTCCTGCATGTTTGTTTGTTTGCTTATACCCCTGTTATGGCACAGCACATCCTTCAGTAGCTTCCTGAGAACGGATGCATAAGAGTAAATTACCTCTTTTTTATTCAACCATCATGCTTAATGGATAGCCTTAGCAGAGAAAATTACATGGGGGATACTTTTTCTTGACAATATCTAAATCATTGTTCTATTGTCTGTGAGCTTTGAGGGTTGCATTGAGAAACCAGTATCATTCTGATTCCTGACTATGACCTATTTTGGTTTTATTCATAGTACACTTTTTTTTTTTTTTTTTTTTTTTTTTAAAGGAAAGACAGAGAGAAGGAAGGAAGGATAGAAGGAAGGAAGGAAGGAAGAAAGGGAAACATTTTCTTGTTTTATTGTATTCTGTTTCTCCGTATTTGTTACATGGGCTGGGGCCGGGAATCGAACCGAGGTCCTCCGGCATAGCAGGCAAGCACTTTGCCCGCTGAGCCACCGCGGC
The DNA here is from genome assembly GCF_023851605.1 of Tamandua tetradactyla. Taxonomy (NCBI): domain Eukaryota; kingdom Metazoa; phylum Chordata; class Mammalia; order Pilosa; family Myrmecophagidae; genus Tamandua; species Tamandua tetradactyla. The sequence continues at coordinate 20,121,411 of NC_135345.1, forward strand.
CCGCCCCATAGTACACTTTTAAAAATAATAAACTTTGTTTTTTGTAGTGGTTTTAGGTTTACAGAAAAATTGCACAGGACGTACAGTGAGTTCCCATGTATCTTTCCACCCCCACCAGTACATACATAGTTTCCCTTATTATTAGCATCTTGCATTCATGTCACTGCCATTATTTTTTTCAAAGCAAGTTATATCTGCCACTTTGGAAGGAATCATAGTGAAAATGCTTTCAGAATGAAAGCTGAGTGACAGTGGGGCTGATTTGGGATTACCCAAATGGGAATACTGCTTTAAGCTAGTATTTAAGTCAATTATTTAATTGTGATCATTGCAGCTTCCACCCACTCAGGATCAAGGTGAATAATTCCAGAGAACTTCCTGTGTGCCGTTGTTCTAGGTTCTGGCAGTGAAGCGTGGAAGGGTAGCTTAGCACCCTGTTCTCCTTGTAATTTGCTCAGATGTTGCCTCGAGCCTGGTGGAACATCTGCAGATACTCATTGGTTGAATTGTTCATTATGTTTTCCAAATACATACAGGCTCCCCTCCCTTTTACAAATCAGCAACATTATTTCAAAATGACCCTGGAAAACAGTTTCCATTCCAGCCCTACCACACTGAGATTTCAGTCAAATTACTTCATCTTTTAAAACTTCAGTCTCCTCAACTTTAAAACAGGAATAATGATTATATCTCACAGTAGTGTTACATGAATTTAGAAAGATCATGTATGTAAAGCGTTAGGTAAGATGCTCGGCTGTTTAGCATGTAAAGGTATGTTACTACTGTGTTTCGGCATCTCTCTCCTGTTTCTCTAAAGCTTAGTTGAGGAGTTATTTTCTCTAACCTGGGCTATTAAAATGTACATATGATAGCATGTGACCTTTATACATTCATATTTAGACATTATCTTCCTTCTGATCTTCTTCCTACTATAGTATAAAATCATTAGAAGAGGTGTGGAAAATGTACAAAACCTCCTTCAAGAGGGGTTTGAGTATTTCTCAGAATCTCTTTGTATATATGGAGAAATACCAAGGTGTGGTATCTATTGTTAAGGAGTGAAGAGGAAGCAACATTTCTATGGGAGTGTTCATCTTTAGTAAGAGTTACAAAGGATGAAATTATCATAAAAATCACTCCTGGAAATATAATCTTTATTGTATCAGTTTTATAGTATGTCAAGTCATATGTTAAAATATTTGTTTTAAGGTGCACGGGTGGTTCAGTGGTAGAATGCTCACCTTTCATGTGGGAGATCCGGCTTCGATTCCAGTACCATGCAACCCCCCCAAAAAAGAAATTTGTTTTAAAAATGTTAGCATAAGTTTTTCCTTTTAAAGAGACACAGAAATTTAATCTGATAAAATTAATTACTTTTGCTTTTAGTTTACTTACGAGAAATTGGAGGTTGGAAATTATAGACCTTTTAAGGTAACATTTGTTGAATGCTTATTACATACCAGGCACTGTTAAAATACCTTATATTTACAACAGCATATAAATATGAAGGATATATTTTCACTTACTTTGGTAAAATCATTTTTATTTTGCATTTTGATTTGAGGTGAATGTAAATATTAACTGAAATGAAGTAGAGGTTGAAAAAATAAGTAACTGTAGTCTCAATCAATGAACATCAATCATAGGAGCAGCTGGCAGATAATAATTTAAGAGAATGCTTGTTGATGATGCTAAGGCTTCCCTTCTAATAGAGGTTTTTTAAGATATAGTTGTCAGAAACCAGTGGTGTTTTTTTGTTTGTTTGTTTTTTGTGGGTTTTTTTGGCATGGGTAGGTTCTGGGAATCGAACCTGGATGCCCAGCATGACAGACAAGAATTCTGCCACTGAACCCGTTTGCACTGCCTGGAAACCAGCGGTGTTTTGTGCACTGCAGAAAGATCATGTAGCTTTCTATAGGTCACACTCAAAAATAGCCCTTAGAACACTTATAGGAATCTCTTCTCATCTTTGCCCTAATGTATGTGTCCAAGAGATACATCACACATTTCTCTGAAACCATGAATTACCATTCAGAGATTCTCAATCGGTCCTGGTTTTGTGGCAGATTCCATCTAGTGGGTGATGACACAGAGCTGAATGTCACTTTACATCTGTCACCTTTCCTTTGGCATAATTAAGTATGCATATTCTGAACAATGGGTAATTGACCCATTTGTTCTATTTAATGGAATTAATTGATGGTGGCTTCCATAATTCCTCCTCTGTGATACCCTTAAATTCATTGTGGATTGTTTTATTGCTCTGTGATCATCAGATTTTAACTTCTTTAATTCATTTACATTAGACTTATTATTATGACACTGTCATCCTCAAACAGCTAATTTTGCCATGGCATTAGAAATGAGGTTACTTTTTAAGTAATGATGATACTTATTAAGGTACTATTAATGAACTTTAATAGCCTTCAAAGAAACTCTGGCTTTTAAAAAAATATTCTTTAACTTAAGGATTTAATTTCTAGAGATTGTAAAAGAATCTCTGCTATTACATTTTTTTATTTTATTAAATATTTTGGGAAAGAATTTCATTTGAAATGCTTAAATGTCCATTTAACCTTAGTACCAGTGGAACAGAGACTAGAACAGGAATCAAGAGTATATTGAAATTCCTTTAAAGAAAAAAACATGGCCATATTACCGTTTTATACATGTTAACACATCAGTTTTTGAGTTATCTGCTCTTTTCCGTGTGATGTTGCTTTGTCTTATGCTCAAGACAAAAATGCCACATGGTTAGTTTAGATATATTAAGATCATTCCATAATAGCATTCCTGAAATATGATAGCTGATAAACTACTTGAGTTCAGAACAAGTGTTTTATATGCATTTTCATTTTTCTCTCAACTTTAGGCATTTTAAATATTTTTCAAACACATAAACATAGAACTAATTTTTAGAAAAATAAAGTTTGGTGTTTTATTTTCTGAAGGTTAATTAATAAATAGTTTAGAAACTGAGTATATTAAACTTTGTTTTCCTAAGGAAAAGTTTGGTGAGAAGGAAAATTTCACCGTTACATTGTTTTGCATCATTGTTTAGGAAAGTTTAGGCTGCGTATCTCTGAGAAGAGTGATTCAGAGGGTGTGTCCACAACACCCAATTTCAAGTCTTAACTGTACTGTCTGTGAGCTGTTTGCCTCCTCTACAAAGTCTATAACAAGAGGGCATGCTCATGGAGTTGCAGTGAGAGTGGATGCAATAACCCATGCAGCCCTCTCAGGGGTCGCTGTCCTGCATAGATAAGTTCAGCACGTGTTAGCTATTACTTGTGCAGTGAATTAAGAGTCACAAAGACATGGAAAGTAATAATAATTTAGCAATACATTGCACACAGTCTGGAATCTCTGCTTCCTCATGTCTGCATTTGTACTAGCTGTTGGCTATTCAAAAAGTAAACTAGTAGCAGTTATCAGTCATTTATGTATCCAAATACGTTTAGTGCACCAAGTTCCTTCCAACTTCTATGTGAAGTTGAGAATGGAGGAGTTTTGATGGAAGGGAAAGGAGATATCTGCAGTCTAGGGGTTGGTTGTGGGGCTTTGGTTAGCTGAAGAGTGGCATAAAACCTAAGACTCAATCCTCAGGGTGTGTGCCAGAGAAAAGGGGGCTAATATAAGATGTTGCGTGTTGCGTTCTTCATATCCAAATGCAGAGAGAGGAGTCTATTCAGTCAGGCATTCACCATTTACTAAGAACCTAAATGCTGGGGGGATGGTGGGAAACACAGAATCATGGTTCTTATAGTTGAAGATCTTAGAGCCTGCTGGGAAAGAGATCAGTACACAAATAAATATAATACAGTGTTTCGCAGTGTGACTGAGTGATTGTGAAAACATTGTGTCTGATGCTCCTTTTACCTTGTCAAAGGGCGAGTAAAACATATGGATTGGAGGTGGGTAGATAACGGGGGGTACAAATGTTAGAGTAGGTTTAGTAGATTCGGATGCTGGTGATTGGTGAGGGGTAGGGGTAGGGGATATGGTATGTACGAATTTTTTTCTAATTTCTTTTTATTTCTTTTTCTGGATTGATACAAATGTTCTGAGGTGATCGTGGTGATGAATATACAACTATGTGATGATATTGTGAGTTATTGTTTATATGCCAAGAATGAAATGATCACATGGTGAGAATGTTTGTGTTTGTGTGTTGTTATGTTTAAAAAATTAAAAATATATAATACAGCATGAGAGACTCTTAGTTTATCAGGTGCTTTGGGGAGGCACTAACTCTGTGTAGGGGGGTTAAGGGAGGTTTCACAGAAGATGTAAGAAGTACCATTTGCAGAAGAGGAGAAAGCACTCCACATTGTGAACTGCCTCTGCAAGGCATAGGGGCACAAAGGAGTGTGGTTTGAATCAGATTATGAAAAGCCATCTCTGTCCTTCAAGGAATTGAGATTGGCATTTTGGACAATGGGAGTCTTTCCAAGAAAGGCTGCTTCCCTAGAAAAATTCTTCTATGACAATTGTGAATATATGTGAGTCTTTCCAAGAAAGGTTGCTTCCCCAGAAAAATTCCCATTACCGCTCTTGTGAATATTTGTAATCTGCTTTTGAGAGAAAAACTAAGCTGTATTTTATTGAAATTGTATAATAGTAGATCCTGAAAGTACTCTTTCTACAGAATCATACCCAGCAGAGAAAAAAATATTGTTTAATTTTAAATTTAACATTTTCATGTGCTTTGTGGATTTAAAAAAGTGTGTAAGTGGGAAGCAAGTCTCACTACTGATTTTAATGTTTATTCTCTAATTCTGTTGTCATACATTTTTATTAGTGTGTGTTTTATTATGCGTTGAGAATGTTTCTGTAGAAGGCCAACTTCTTAATAATATGAATTTATGCAACAAAAGTTATCATTATCATCTTTGTACCTAGATGTTTTACAATTGGAAGACAATGAAGTTCACCTGGTTCAAATTCCCGTAAATGCCAGAATTCCTTTACATTACATCCTTTGCAGGGAAAAAGAAAAAAAAAAAAAAAAGAAAGTAGCCTCTGCTTGAATGTATGCAGAATAAGGAGTTGAGAGTCTCTGAAAGCAAATAATTTCACTTTTTAATATCTCTAATTCTTAAAGAAATCTTCCTTATTATCTACTTTCTTAGGAATTACATCTTCTGGTCATATTTCTGCCCGGTGGAGAGTAAATAAGTATAATTTTACTTCCTCTTAAGACCCTTTGAATATGTCCATGGATATCTCCCCTCTCCCTTTTTCCATCCCCTTAATGTTTATCTTCAAAACTAAAGAAATACCTCAAGTTTCTTCAGGATGACATTAATTTGTAAAACTTGCTTACTCTGCTCTGGAACTATAGCAGGTTTGCTCACCATTTAATTTACATTTTACAACAGGGTGTCCTCATTTTATTTAAATTTGGCAAAAACAGAAAGGTACATTTTTTATTTTTAATGAAGCATTAAATTGTACTCTTAAATGAGATTGGGATATTATTTCACCAGGAACATTTTTCCACTTTTAGCAAGTGTGCATAGTCCAAAAGTATTTAAATATGTGGATCAGGGTTTACGTTGAGTTATATTAGCAGTCAGATTCTTTTCTAAAACACTTTAACCACTCCGGTATTACTTACATATTCTAAAACATTATTTAAACATTTCGCAGCATGCCTAATAGTAGTGTCAAAGGCTCTGGGCCTTCAATTCAGTTAAGGGTTGGGAGTCGTGGGATGAAGTTTCAACTTTGCTGGTGTTACCTATGGTGACAAGTCAGACCGACACTGTCTCATTTTTTTTTCTTCCACCTAAATAAGAAGCTAACAAAATTGTTCCATCTAGCCACAACACCTTGGTTGAAGATTTAGGCCATTTGGGACAATGTGTGAATTATTTTAGGACACCATTTACTGTGTTATTTTCTGCTTTATATTGAACTGACTTAACCCTAGAAACTAGAGTCTGAGTCATGAAATCCTTTATCCTTGTGTATATTCTGGTTGACTGATATTGCATGGGATGTGAGTTTAGAGTTTAGGCCCCGATAATCATGGTCTGAATAAGCATAATGGAAAATTGCTTTAAAAAGTCATGTAACAAAAAGTCATGTAACAAAAAGTCATGCCAACTTTTGATGTGCAGTGCTTGAATTCTCTTGAATGTCATTTCATTTTTTTCTAATATACAGGATGAGGCATGACACTATCAAATCACAGTCTCATCTTGGTTATTTGCTATGTAACATAAGCTTTGTTTTTGTTTTTCTCAAAAGGCGTTTAAACAGAAATCACCTTCAGCTGTTTCCTGAGTTGCTGTTTCTTGGGACTTCGAAGTTATACAGGCTGTAAGTAGACATAAATAGTTATTGTTGCTTTGGGTAGGACTTTGTGTGTTTTATTAAATAAATTTTGGATCTGTTTCCTTATGGTTTCTGGAAATCTATTCACCAATAAATTAATGGATTAAAAATTTTCCTTTCTCCCTGCTTCCCCATCCCCCCCAAGAAATATGATTGGTTCTTTTTTTAGTTGTTCTGATTGTTTTATTTGCTTAGCATTTAGTGATTCTTGTATGTTATTGTTGTAGTATTACTGTATTTGATCATGTGATAATGATGAGGTTTACCTTACTACTTTATGGAAAGTTTGATTAAGTTCTGAAGGGAAGAATTATCCCAGTATTTGCTTGTAAAGTTCAGATTCTTAATGTCAGCTTTTTTTTTTTGTATTGTTTTTTGCATTTGAGTTGTAATGTTTATTAGTCTGGAAATATTATTATAAGGTATTTAAAGGTGGTTGTGAATTTCCTCTGTAGTGTTTCTTTGAAAGCCAGAATTCCTGACTTTGCATGTGAACAACTATAAGGCAAGGTTGTCATATCAGTTATAGCATAGATGGTTAAAAGGAGTAGTTCTTTAGGCAGAATTGTTTTTTCCTTCGTGGAATGCTTGTTTGGTGACCTAATGTGTCATGGTGAAAACATGTTTGGAAAGCTCTTTAAAAATCAGATTTGGGCACATATAAATGATTTTGTATGGATGGGAGATAGGCTACAAAAAGTGATGAAAAAATAGATAATTATTGATGTCCACGAAGGTTGTGACAAAACTGTCAGGATGTGTAAAGGAAATGCTCAGAGTGGCACTCACCTGTGTGGTGGGGAGATCCCGTTTGGGTGTGTTTATAGAAAAAGTGAGCATATTGCTTTTTCTGAACTTGATTTTGTAGCACGGTTTTGTAGCTTCCTAGTTCAATGTTGTTATTGGTTCCAGAAGTAGTAGAACTGTCCTTCCCCGCCTAGTCCCTTGTAGCCAGATCTCTATTCGTTCCTCCTGACACTTTAACTCAACATAGAGATTTTACAGTCAAGGAAGAGGATGCTGCAACCAGCCGCTGTGCCAGATCATTTCTCTCGAGTCTGGCTTTCCCGACACTCCTCCTCTAAGGCTAGCCAAAGTCACCTAGCAGTATTTCTCCTCTTCTTTGTATTCTCTGTTGGTTAATTGGCCCAATTTAAGCAAATTAAAAAAATCAAATAAAGAAACCTTGAGACCGCCTTTATTAACAAGAATTCTTTAGGGACTATTTTTACAAAAAAAATTTGAATGTAGGCTGCTATAAAGATTACATGTATGTATGTAAATTGGTACGTGTACTTAAATATCTATGCCCAGTTTCTCGAAAGGGCCACAGAGATGGTTTTAATAGTATTTTACTTTCTGATGTAATTTTTGGTTAATGAATGGTGTTTGAAGAATCGACTGCAAGGCTATCAGTATACAATGAGTCACGTTAAACATGCTACTTTGCTAATAGTGTGCACATTAAAACAATACATAGGAGTCCAGAAGTCGTTGCTTTCTGTGTGTCTGTAAAAGTAGAATTTAAACAGAATGACTGTTATCTGGAATTGAAAATTTAAACTGAATGTGGGAAAATGTAGTATGAAATCTCAGCTCTATCTCTGATAAAGAAGAATGCTTGATTTTTAGTCTAATAGCATGTGGTTTAATTCTCCCAGGGGCTCCTAGGGGGTGTGATCCACTGCTGAACCCCTCATAAGCAAATTATATTGTTTGATATTTTACCCTGTTTGACAATATCACAGGACAATGAGATTTTCTCTTACATTTTGTTATGATTTTTTATTTTATGAACTGTTATAAATGAAAGGAAAACTGCAAAGTCTATAAGGAGTAAATTAAAGAAGCAGAATCCGTAAAACTTTATCAAGACTCAAATTAATTAAAGCAATGTCTTACGAACTGGGGAAAGTGGGTAGCTAGAAAAAGTTATAATGTGTCTGCTTGGCTCAAAGGATTTCTTTTGAGAAATAATGAGAAAGAATGTATTTGCTAGGTGGGACAAGTTTCAAGAAGACTTGAATGATTTGATATCCTTGAAATTATTGCTTGCTGATTTAATCTTTAATATTAATAAAGTGTTCTTTCCTCTTTACCTGGGATTTGATGCCTGATGAAAGCATTGGATGCACCTAGAAACACTGAAATGTAATTTTTGTCTGCATCCTCAAGTCAGGAATCTTCTTTTAAGTTCTCTCATCTGAATTAGACTTTGCAGATTTTTAACAAGGATAGCTCTCCTGAGAGGATGAGTTAAAAGCTAATTTGACCACTATTAGGGTGCTTACAAGTTATGTTAAATAGCCATCACTAAGAATCTTTGCGTTACAAGTGAACAAAAGCTAGTGGAGTTCAGAGTTAGTGTAATTTCTGACAATGAGGATGCAGGTTCAAAATTTCAGCATATAAGTGTACTGAGTAGCTGATGCAAAAGAAATGTCCTGGCAGATGTAAAATGTGCACAAAGCTACATGCAAAAAATGTATTTTAAAAATGTCCACTTAAAAATAAAAATCTCCAGGGGTGGGCCGCGGTGGCTCAGCGGGCAAAGTGCTTGCCTGCTATGCCGGAGGACCTCGGTTCGATTCCCGGCCCCAGCCCATGTAACAAAAACGGAGAAACAGAATACAATAAAACAAGAAAATGTTTAAAAATGTTTCCCTTTCTTCCTTCCTTCCTTCCTTCTATCCTTCCTTCCTTCTCTCTGTCTTTCCTTTAAAAAAAAAAAAAATAAATAAAAAAAAAATAAAAATCTCCAGACAGTGCAGTGGTGGCTCAGTGGCAGAATTCTCCCTTGCCACGCCGGAGACCTGGGTTTGATTCTGGGAGCCTGCCCATGCCAATAAATAAATATCTAAATAAATAAATAAATCTCTCACATGAAGTTATGATAAGTGATAAAAAAGAATACTGAGCTTTTGATAAATAGGGAAATAGTGTTGAAACAGGTAAAATATTTGACTTGTTTCATGTATATGTTAAGTGATCCATAATCGTACTTACTAAATAATACAGTAAAGCTATACACATCTATGACTCATGAAAAAAACAAAAATTCATTTTTTTTTAATAAATTGTTTAGTAGTGATAATTTGTATCTTGGTTTTTCTTTCTTTCTTTTTTACTAATCATATCTTTTACTCCTATTGAATACTATTTTTTCCTGATATATGACCAGTGGAAAAGTTTACCAATGTAGTGTATAGCGAATACATTTATATACTGGATATTATGCAGATTTTCTTTGGGCTTTTGTAATGAATAATCACCATTTGACTCTTGACTGGAAATGAAATGCCAGGTGAAGAAGCACACATGCTTTTTGCAGATTCCAAATGCAATAGAAAAGAAAAAGAGGGTACACTGGATATGAATTATAATTCGACATGGTTGGTTGCCACTAGCGGCCAAATATGCTTTTTCCTTTGCTGTCTGCTCCAATTTCTCTTTGGACGGGTTGAGAGAGCACTACGTGTTCGGGTCAAGATGTTTGCTCAGAAATAGTAGTATAGTTGCAGCTGTGTTTGTTGGAGCAGGGGACTAGTTTAAATAGCATTACCATTTATCCAGTCCATTAACAGAACTCTGTAAAATAATACCAACTCTGCATAAACTACAGGACAGTGTAATAAAATTACAAGCACTTGTTGACAGATGGAAAGTGTAAGTAAAGGGAGCAATAGGTTGAAATTTAAAAGAGACAGTACATAGTTTCCTCAATTTACGTAGATGCTCCATCTTTGCCTCTACCCCACCTCTGAAACTGAGAATGCCTTTTGATTACCTATGTATCCAAGAGTGGAGAAAATAAATTTCAGGGCAATCTGCAGCTGGTTAATTGAAAAAGAGATTGTAGTGAGTTTTGAAATGGTTATTATTGATATGTATGAATAGCATGTATAAATCTTACCAATAACTGTAACACTAAAAGTGACTTATTAGGGAGTGATTCACACTTTCCTACTTGAGTTTGCGACTTCTAATCCAGCTTGTTGGAAAGGAATTTCATTGGTATTACTGTGGTTAAGCATTTGGTTATAAATATTTGTTTTGCGGTTTTCAGTTTATTTTTGGACTATTATTATATTTACCCAGACTTTTAACATAAGCTTAAGTATCCAAAGCATTTTGTGAAAAGGTCGTTTTTCTCTTCTATCTCCCAAAACCAACCAAACAAATCCTACAAATGAAAAATAACTATGTATATCCTAGTGGCTCATTTTCTTTATTCTTTTAATTAAAACCTTTTTATTTCTGGTTCAGAAGTAGTATTTATTGTTCTCCAGTGAGATTTAGAGCCACTATATTTTCTAACATTATAAATAGTACTTTTAGAACTAAGAATTCTTTGTATGGCCTTGTGTCAGCTTATCTGAAACAAATAGATTTTGACCATTTAATTTGATTGTTGAGGTCACAATTAATTTGCTGTTGGATTGTATCTCAGGTTCTCAAAATTACTTTATGATAGCTACAATTATTTTAATTTTTAAAAGAAAGCTTTTTTATTTTATTAAGGTAAAAATTAATTTGCTAGGATAACAAATACATTTAATTTTTTATTATCTTTTTTCCCACTCCCACAAAAGGAGCCACAGTTTTTTTCTTTTTGCTATGATTTTTTCTTTTTGTTATGATTTTTAAGAGTAACACATGCTCAATGTAAAAAGATGTAGACAGTTTAGAAAAATAGAAAGAAAGAAAGAAAGAGAAATTACTCATTATCTCCACACCCAGATGTTATCCTTGTCAATTATTTTCTTAGTTTCCTTTTTCTACTATTATGTCTATAAACACTGGCAGACATGTACTACAGAAACATTTTTTGATGCCCCCCAGGGCCTAGAATAAGGCTTGACCTTTAGAACGCTCTCCATAAGTGTTTGATGTATTGAATTAAATCTCTGTTGAGTTCAGGGTTTGTAACTTGAATGAGCAAATAGTAAGTCTGGGAAGGAATTATGAATAATGGAGAACCAAATTAAAGGATAACTCAGCTAATTAAATGTTTGTTCTCCTTAGGTTTTCTAAACGTTGAAGGGTTTTGGTAGACACAACCAAACCAAATGATTCATTTTTCATGTAAGAAATATAGACCTTAATTTAATTTAATACTGTACATGTATAAAACTACTCCCCCCCCAAGTTCTCTGATGCCAATTTAGTCTCATAGGAGTCTTGTAATCAAGACAGAAATCAGAACATGACAGTGGCGCCTGTGTCAGAATTCCTCTTGAATTAATTTCTGCCAGCTCTGATTAAAGTGTGGGTGACTTGAGGTGACAGCTGCTATAGTTTCCAGCCTCATTTTATTCTTGGCCTGTTTGGCCCCTGCCACAATAAACCCGACAGCGGTTGTACCGGAATTACAGGTTATCATTGCTCCCGGTTACTGTTGTCCAGCCAGCTCGACATCATAACTCATTTAGTGGAAGTGCCACGGTAGCTGCCACTCCACTGCTGAGGTCTGCGGAACAGCTTCCTGCATAGGGGGCAACAAAAGTTCTTCAGGACGGTGTCGTGTCTGTGTTACAATTTAGTGCAAGGATATACAGTCTGTATTGCTAATACTGATATTTTCCTAAGGGGGACAGATTAACTCTGTATCTTTGAAAACAAAGAATCAGTAAGAGAGAGAAAAATTTTTAGAATGGTAACCTTTCAGTGATTAAGACAATTAAGGCACCGGCACCAAGTACTTTATTGCTTATTCATCCATGATTTTTATTTTATTATTATTGGACCCAAGGGACTTCAAAATTAAAGTGCAGATATAGGAGGAGTATTTAATGACAAAGAGTCCCATTAGGTCAGCAAAGATTTGTTTTAAGCAGATGGACAAAATACTGGATATATGGGTATTTGAATATACTTCAGAGTAGCCATTCCATTTGCTGTGGGAACAAAAGAAAAGCAAGCCATCTGAACAGGATCCAGCTTTGATTTTGTTTTTTGAAATCAACATGTAAGCCTGTGTTTTAGAGGTCTTAAGTCAAATGAAGATCAAGATCATATTTTACATTTTGCCTGGTCTGGTGTTGATAGCTTTTATGTACTTCATAGAGATCCTTGTTGGGGAAAACCAGAAATTGGTGGGTTTCTGCCATTGCCAGTCACTGGGTAGGCCTTCCCAGTGTGAAATCCACAGCCTAGTTCACTGCATAGGAAAATCAAGTGCAATATCGCTCCCATTCAAATTACCTAAATGGTTGCTTTCCCAAATGTAAAAGTTTCTGTCCAACAAGTATCCATGGTATGTCCAGTGGGGATAGAAATTGGTACAATATGTGGGCCTTTGGTCATCGCTAACATGTGGCCTGTAATATATAAGCTAAAGCCTTGAGAGTTCGTTGAGAGTGATTCTGTCTCCTGAAACACAAAATTAGGTAGATGGTTTTCATGTTAAAAGGATAATATTGTATATATGTCATGAGGGAGCATTTTAAAATTTGACTGTAAATCACAAAGTTGCTATTGTAATCTTAAAATTATAATTTTGGGAATGAATTTTTTTTTTTTTTTTTTTTACATGGGCAGGCACCGGAATTCAAACCCGGTCCTCGGGCATGGCAGGCAAGCACTCTTACCTGCTGAGCCACTGTGGCCCGGGAATGAATTTTATATAAATATTATTTCTAGGAATGTATTAATAATAGGGTTTTAGTTATATTTAAATTATTTTAATGTATTTATATTATCATCTGAGACACTAAAGATAATTAACTTATTTCATATAATGATGGCATGAAATACTAGTTTCTAAGTGCTTTCCCATATATTAGTGGCTCTGTTATTTTTCTCAATTCTGTTACTTTTGAAAGTTAGTTACACCACTCCAACGTTACTTATCTGTAAAATGACCATGATATATACCATCTGAAGGTATTGCAAGTCAAAAGTTACAATCTGTGGTCAAAAGAACATTGTCAACTTTTGAGTATGATAGAATTTTATGTGTATTATTATCACCCTCTCATAAAAAAAACAATGAAAATAATAGTCACAGGGATGTGCTAGGAACTTGCCCATTGTTAGCAAATTTCTTGATCCTATTGTATTACCCTTTTTCATTTAGCTTGAGTACAGTGATATATAAATAAGCATAGTTACATCGACTTTCTTTCCAGTATAAGTTGACATAAAATGTGCAGTTGCACTATTTTCTTTCTTTTTAGTTGGCTGTAGAAGGTATATTGTGGCCAGCATACTCTTAAAGATAGAGCTCTTTGCTCTCTCTCAGTTGATTCATATTGTTTTAAAATTCCTGTATAAAATGAAGTAGGAATAGAAGCAAAAGTGCTGTGACTCAGGAACTGTTTATGCTCATTGGATTGTTGTATTAACAATATATTTTTCAAATGGACAATACAAAGGAAAGACATGAATTAGCTAGAAAATGCTGAGTACAGACTTTTTAAACTATAAACTGTAAGTAAATTATTCTGAAAGTTATTCAAAAGATTTACGTAAGTTGCTCAAGACCATCATTTCTATCAGTAATGGAATATTTCAAAGCAAGACTATTTTTAAAACAATTTTTAAACAGTATGAGCTAATTCTTTCATTGGCCTAGTAATGTCTATCTGTATATATTTTATATATATATATATATATATATATATATATATATATATATATATATATATGATTGATCTGTGGAGTATTCTGTCATCTTTCAATAAATGCCATACAATAATTTAAATGGTATTTTTAGACGACAAATCATGTCAGAATGCTGTGTAATTTAAAATCTTTTAGAAGTTTGAACTTAACCAATTAATGTTGGATAATGACATAGGTCTATATAAATGATAGTTATTTTTTTCCTTTAGTCATAGTTCCAGTGCTTCTCATAAGTTTATAATATAAGCATTGCTTTTAGAGATTTGTAGTGTATATTCCCTTCATTACTTGTAATCCATAACCAAGTTAATTACAACCATGATTCAATCACTGATTTATTTTATGGCGTATCAACCTTGAAGTAGTTGATAAATTTGGGGTGGAAGTTAAAGAGGAAACCAAATCCTAGAAAAGGAAGCAATGAAAAGTAAACCAGCCTGTCAGTGGCAATACCCATGGACTAGGGCATAGCACTGTGGTGTGAAATGTTATTAAGAGAACATCTGTGCTTCTTGAAAGGTCCCCCAAATGAATGTTTGCAGCTTAGTATGGCAACTTGATTTAAGTGTTTAAAAAAAATGTTAAAGTAAAGAGAAATAAATAAGTCTAAGAAACAGAATGGGAAAAGATAGCTTTGCCCATCATGATAGGTTTCTGCTACTAGTGAAAGATTAAAGCTTGAAGTTTGTGAATAGCTGAGAACAGCCCAGAGAAAGGTTGATTGCTTCCCCTCCAACAGTTCCAATTGATTGAAAAAAGCCTAATTTAAAGTTCTGTTTGTTCTATGTCTTAAACCATCAGAATTCTCTTTTAGGACCAGAGGAATGCTCTAGAGGAAAAAGAATCCAAGGATAAGAAGTCATTGCAGGCCAACAATTGTTCCTAATCCTCACAAAATGCTGGAGAAATTAAATTTATTCTTTATTGCTCAAAGTGTTACCTAGGTCACTGGGCGATGGGAAAATTGGACTGGAAGTTGAGTAGGCGCAAGCTTTGTTTTTTGTCTAGATGCTTAACCTTAGACACGACAAGGCATCTTAGAGTGTTGTGGGAACTTGGTTCAGAGCCTCAGGACCAAGACTTTTATTGCCCCGGATTTATAATAGGCTGTGCTGTCAGGAGATGAAAATGTTGTGTTTACATTTTAGTGTTAAATGATCATTTAATTAACACCTAAGGGAAAAAAAATACTTGTGAAATTCTTAGCTTTTATTGTTGGTTTCCTGGGAGGTTTTAATATCCAAGTTTCATTGAGATTTCTTTTGCAAGTAAAGACACAAAAGGCATTATAAACTTTTTAAGGAAGACATACAGTTTAACCTTGAACCTTTTTCTCTAAAATATTAATTTAAATTACATTTTAAATCTAGTGGGCTTATTTAAAAGGTTTCTAGATTAATACATTGAAAACACCTCTTAATTAAACATGCTACTTGTGGGGAAACATTTAATGTTAAAATGTAATTTAAATAACATTAAATATAAAGTTTTTACTGTAAAAGATTTGAAATTACCAATTAGTTTATCTTAAGTGGAATACTTTTAGCATACTAATTATACAGATTTCACATATTGCAAACTACCTTTGCAGTTTACTTCGTTTTAAGAATCTGGCCCAGAATAAGTGATCATGGGCAAAAGAATTCTATGAGAAACATCAATTACTATCATTATTTTTGTTGTTTAATTGGAGTTAGTTACTATCATATGATGAAAGAGATTTATACAGTGGAGATAGGAAGAGGCATGCCATGAATATGAAAATTTACATTCACTTCATTAATCACTAGAGAATTAGATGTTATTGAATGCTTTCATTTATTATTGACCTTTTATGAAGATCAAGATCAACTAATAAAGGTTGGTCTTGATGCAGAATAATAATATGTGGAAAATATAACCTATACTGTCAAGAGCAGTTGCTACTCAGGAACACTTAAAAGATATTTTTCTAAAAAAATTATTAGAATTTATATCTATTTCTCCTCTTACTTGATCTGGTTATGCAACTCCTCATTGGATTATATGAAAATTCTTAAAATATTTACCAGGTTACCTGCAGTGAAGGTAAAATCTTTCTTAATATTTTTAAGAAATGAACATGCCATTATAGTGTGGTTTTCCTATTTAAGTACATTATTTTTATTCATACTGAGAGATTTTTCATCCCTTTTAAGTCTAAAAATCAAATGCCTTCTCCATCATGCCTCAGGATAAAACCAGCTTTCTGCATTATTCATGGCAAAAGAGGGCAAGGAGGATTGAATGTTATTAAAATCTCTTAATAGAAAGCCCTTCTTTGAACCAAGAATTATATTCTCATTCACAAAATACTACTGAGCATTAGGTAGGCACTTTGTACAATGTTATATACTCTCCTTACTTCTATCATGTTTCAGCTTTTCTCCACAGCGTTCCTTTTTTTTTTTTTTCCTTTTTTAAACACTTTTTCTTTTTCTCCTCTAAATTGCTTCTCCACCAAGCCTCTAGTAACCAAAAACCTAGGAGAAGGAAGATTGTTTTACATTTTATTTTTATAAGGGTCCACATTTTGGTTCAAGTAGTTACAAAACTGAAATGCCCAGAAGTTGAGAAACATGAAAGAGAAAGAAGAGAAGAGTGACCAAAGCTGGTTATTTAGTGTACTGGATAACCGATATTTTCTAAATGTGATATTGTTTCTTATACCAACCAATATTCCCAGCAGCTAAGTGCTGTGTGTTTGTATATGAGTGTGTGTGTGAGATTGGAGGGGGTTGGATGGGGGTACTGAGAGCTTAAGAAACAAAGAATTTGTGAATTCAGATGCTCACAGAATAAATATTTAGGGAAATATGCTCTTCTGAGAAAGTTGTTACAATTTCATGTTTTAGTTACTATGTATCTCTGACTAGATTAATTTTAGGCGGAGTCTGCAGATTTACTTCTAAAAAAATAGAAAAATAACTTTTACCAATACACACAATTGTGTTACAAATACTTCATAGTTGTTCAACTGAAACAATTGCAGTCATTGTGATCGGGAGATATAATTAATATATAAAACTTCTCTTGATCAGTTTTCTGCTGTGATTAGGTTAGTTGAAATTCACCTCTCTTTTGTATTGGACTCCAGCTTTCAAGACTTACAATAACCTTTTTCTATTTAAAACCTTTTTCTATTTAAGCCCTTCAGCCTTCTCCTTGCTGCCATAGCATATATGCCATACTCTAGCTAAGCAAATTTTGTTACTGCCTGGAAATTCCAAGGCTTCTATATCTTTCCTTGCCTCCTAAGTTACAGTAGCATAGTTTGCCCTCCTCATATAAGCCTCATCTCTCACATCAAACCATTCTCAGCTGTTTTACTTACTCACAAATGGTCATTGGTTATAATCCAGTGATTCTGAGTATAGATTTTGGATTCAAACTGCCTGGGTTTGAATCACTCAGTTTGTAACCTTGTGAAAATCACTTGATTATCCTGCCCTTTGTGTGCCTCAATGTCCCCTTTTGTAAAACAGGCATGATAATAGAATTTACCTCATGGAAGGGTTGTGCAGAGTAAGTTATTCATATGTGAATAGTACTTTGACAAGTGCCTGGCATATAATATGTGCTATGTGTTCACTATTATGATTGCTGTTATTATTAATGTATTGTGGTGGGAAAAGAACATGGGATCAAAAGTCAAAAAACCTAGTTACAATCCTAGGTCTGCTGGTTCTCTGAACACTTAGCAAAGTTCCTTGCTCTCTTTGCGGATCAGTTTCTTTGCTTCTAAAAGAATGTTGTAGGGCATATAGGAGAGGGATCACATCTGAGTGTCCATCATATCACCAGAATTTAGCACAATGTGTTTTAGCCTCTAGGGGATGATCAAATATAATTGAGGGAAAGGGAAGAAGATTGCAGTATTTCTAAGATTAGGTCTAGCTCTTTAAAAAAAATTATAGTGAAATCTCAGGACTTGCAAGAATTGTAATGGTAGAATTATTCATGGTAATAAACCAGGAATTAGATAATTGAGTTGTGGATGAGTGGTTTTGAGATTGTTCTCCCTCCAATCAGCAATTTTTTTTAAAAATAAAGGCAGTCCTATTGCTGGGTAAATATAGCCTGCTTACATTCTGCATGGCTTGATTTACTTGCTATTAAATGTTAATTGGTTGAAGTCTTGGGTTAAAAAAATGATTCAAAGAAATGCCTCAATTATGCATTATTTAAGTGGTTTCCTTGATACTTGTTAACCCCTCAGTATGAGGTAAGGGGTGTACAATTGAAGTAGTTTCAATAATCACCTGCCTCTCAAACATTATTAATGTCTGCCCGAAGAAATTAGTTAAAAATCATAGCAAATCGAGGAAGAATAATGGAACTGGCTGGTACATCTTTTTATACTCATATTTATGTTATAATCATCGTTTGATTGTAAGAGGCTTGAGAGCAGGGACTGTCATTTTCTGTAACTCTTCCCAGTAAATAGCTGTGGACACTGGGCAATTAATTTCACTGACCTTTGGAGGAGAACAGAATGTATAGAACCTGAAGACCGTGAAGGCAACTGAAATCTGGTGTCTGTCTTTAAAAGAGGCACGCTATGAATTGATTTGGTTTTCTTTCCCCCTGTTTAAGGGGAATGAATTCCACACCTAATGAATAGTTTCAGTATTAAATATCACACTGATATTTGGGGAGACAGCATTTATTTGGCAATAACTAAACCTCTAGCATAGTATGTTCAGCTACATTTGAATAGTGTTCTGCAACTCCAGGTAACTTACTTTACAAAAATGAAGCAATAAATGGACTTGGTTTTTAAATTAGCATATGGCTTCTAAATAGGAAGGAGGTGAAGAAGAATGATTGTCCATTTTAACCAAATTAAATCGTTTTAGAGGCTTTCTCATCCTTTGCCACATTGGTTCAGGTCCTTCCATTTTATCTAGCTTCCCAACAGAACGACACCTGATAATTCAGCCAGGAACAAAAACCAGTGTTGATAAAATGGCACTGCCAGTTATACAATTGAAATTGACAAGAACAAAAAAAAAATTTAGACCCCTTTAGGTAAAAGCTCCTGCCTGGAAACATGATGCCTGAGATACTTTGTACTTTCTAATTATATTTATTGTAACAACAAGTGTTAGTCTTGTTCATACAACTTTGCTTTTTCAAGCACACTATTTGCTGCAGTAATTTCTCTCGTCAACTAAATTCCAAGGGATTACACAGTGGGTGGGGAGAGGAAAAAGGGTATTTCCTTTTATCACATATAACTTGTATTGCTTTCTCATTCCATCACGTCCCTGTGTAATAAAAGAAGAATTCAGGGTGGTCACTGGAGTACCTGATTAACAACTTTCCTTGAAACTATTCATTAGGTGTGGAATTCATTCCCCTTAAACAGGGGGAAAGAAAACCAAATCAATTCATAGCTTGCCTCTTTTAAAGACAGACACCAGATTTCAGTTGCCTTCACGGTCTTCAGGTTCTATACATTCTGTTCTCCTCCAAAGGTCAGTGAAATTAATTGCCCAGTGTTCACAGCTGTTTACTGGGAAGAGTTACAGAAAATGGCAGTCCCTGCTCTCAAGCCTCTTACAATCAAACGATGATTATAACATAAATATGAGTATAAAAAGCTGTACCAGCCAGTTCCATTATTCTTCCTCGATTTGCTATGATTTTTAACTAATTTCTTCGGGCAGACATTAATAATGTTTGAGAGGCAGGTGATTATTGAAACTACTTCAATTGTACACCCCTTACCTCATATTGAGGGATTAACAAGTATCAAGGAAACCACTTAAATAATGCATAATCGAGGCATTTCTTTTAATCATTTTTTAACCCAAGACTTCAACCAATTAACATTTAATAGCAAGTAAATCAAGCCATGCAGAAGGTACTTACATTAGTTGTATTGTTATAAGATGCTCTGTTTTAGATTCTAAGGATAGCTCTTGTCTCCAGTTCTCCAGCATATGCTCTTCTATTTTACAGTGTATGATATTTCAAAGCTGTAATTCCTAAAGTAGGCTCTCCAGTAGTCCAAGAGAAAAGTATTGTGTGGTCATATGTGTTGGGGGAAATAATGAAAACCATGTTCCCTGTGGTGATTACAGTGTATATACTCATATTATTTCAAGCATCCGGCAATTAACAAATCTGTTTAACTTCCTAAAATTTGTCCCCAAAATTATTTCAGTAAGCATGTAACCTATTCCTTCACCTCTGCAGATTATACAGATTAATCCAAGTAGCAAGAACAGCTTTTGGGAAAGCTGTCCCAAAGAATAATTGCTTTCTATTAATTCTGATTGAGATTTTTAAGAAAAAACTATTAAAATATACAAGATTGAGGTATTTTATTATTTCCCTTGCTCACCATGGTCAGGAAAATGCTTTTATTGTTTTTTTTTTGTTTGTTTTGAAACATTGCATTGGACTGATAAATCTGTTCTCAGCCTATCTTTGAACAAGAAGTTGGCATTCTCTTGTTATCTCTAGGTATTGAGGTAATCATAGCATTAGCATCACACTATTCTGTTTAATCCTGCTATTTTTTGTGAGTCAATAATTTAGCACCACTGTTAGCTTTAAGTGTTTATATGTGTAGATGTATATACATAAACATCCACACACATACACACACACACAGCCACTCAACTACTATTTTAATGAGCAGTAAAACTGTGTAGCTTAACTCTCTTTCCTTTCCCTACCTCTGTCATCATACCACCTGAAATCCTCTGTGGAGTACCACTGATACACAGTGTTCTTCAGCAGCCCAGTGAGGTGTGCGCCATCTATGTTTACCATGCTACAGAAAGCACCAGGCTTATATTTTTAATATTTTTGTGATTGTTCTTTCTTTGTAGCATCTAAGTTAGAATAGCAGGCAGTGAACTTGTTCAATCAATATATTTAAGTGCTTAGATGTAGTGGCTTTTTGTATAGATTCCCTCACTATAATATTTTGTATTGATTCAGTTTTTCGAAGCCTGGAAAGATTATTCTACATTATCTTTTATATTATCAATTATTTCATAATATTTTTACACATTTGTGTTTCTGTGGGTGTGCTTTTGTTTGGTTTCATTTTATTTGCAAATCAAGCAATATTGCTACAAAATTAATAAAAATTTGAAATTGCTAAATTGGTAGGAAGCAATTGAAGCAAATGGCTTAAGCTCATCCTTTTGTGCCCTTGATGGGTTGCTAAGCCACAGCTTGCATCATTTAGTGTGATTCCACAATTCTTTGCCATTTTAAAGTGTGTACTTCTGACATTTTTATTAGGCTTTTGTGTTTGGTCACTGTATCAAATCCAGCAATTTATTCCTTTCCACTTAAATTGTCTTCTCTGTCCAAGGGGTGGAGATGAAACAGCGCCTACACATAAAAGGCCATTATCTTATCTTAACAAGTCCAGCCATACAGAGACAGTGAATCATGACAGCTCAGCTGGAAAATAACGGAACTGCATCATGAAGGGAAGGTAGTGAGAGTGAGTCAATGATGCAGCTTGTGGCATAAAGGCACTTGATCTTGGTGAGTCCATCAGCAGCTGCCAGGATTAGCAACCTTCACCTAGACATGGCCTGATAGAACATTGAGCAGACAGACTGATCTGTGTCCAGGGAATGTGCTCTGCCCATGGTCTCGTTTTAGTTGTCAGCGATAGAAGCTGCTTAGGAGGCCATAGTCTCCATTGTTACAGGTTTCTTGCTCAAGATCAAAGTGCCCTTTGTGAATGAAGTAAGCACAATGACATTTGGTATATATTGCTAGGCGCAGGCTTGCAGAACAAATGTGCAGCACCTTTGGTGGTTTACTCTGAATACAGCTTCCAATCCAGGAAGGGAAATGTAATTGGAGGAAGAGCTGGTGTTGATGATGGAAGTGGTGGAGTAGTTGTGTAGCTCTCATAAATGTAGGAATTATTTCAAGGGCTTTACTCCTATTCATAGTTATTTGTTTGATCTTCAAGCATATGCAGTAGGTACTCTAATTCTCTAAGGTACAGATGAAGAAACCGAGGGCCAAAGAGATGATATCATTTGCTTAAATTCACACAGCTCATGAGAAACAGGATGGCTTTTGAATGCAGAGCAGATCCAATGCTCTTTATCGTGTATATTAACCTGGTTGGGTTCATGATTTTCCTAGATAAAAACACTACAAAATTCATGATCCTTATAATCTATTGTAACTCCTCACCTCATTTTATGTGTTGTTCCTCGTGACCCACCCATAGATGGCACCCTCTTCTGCACCATCCTGCCATTTAACTTGAAATTTGGTGTCACCCTTCACTCTTCTCTCTCCTTCATCCTCACCATCAAGTTGTGTTGCATCTGTCACCCGAGGACCACATTCCTCCATCTGCTCCTTTCTGCTCTCTTTAGATTGTTTGCTAACAAGGATCCCTGGCTCCAGAATTTCTTCAACCACAGCATCTTGAGCCTTTGGACATTTGCTTCTGGTATTTCTTCAGCCTTCTTTACCAGTAAAACTTCTATTCACTGGGAAAGACCCAGATTATGTCTCCTTCTCCCTGATGGCCTACTTGTTTTCACCGGGGATGAACCTGACCCCACTTACTCATGCTTCAAAGCAAATTGTGCTGTCCACTTGTGGGCCTTCCACAGTAGCACAGGTGATTGTTCTCTGGAGTGTTTCTTCCTTTCCTTTTGTTGCCCATCAGAATACTTTCCATCCCTTCTGTTGCTAACATTATGCATTGTTTCTCAAGAGAATGTCGCAGGAGGGGTCCTGCTTTATTTATCTCATCACCACCTTAGGTCCTGGCTGGTTGCTGGGACTTCTTTGATGACTATATGGCTTTCCTTTAAGACTGTACACAAGAAGGACTCCTTCAGTGAAGCTGTTTTGATGAACTTCATCAGAGCTTGCTCCCTCCCTCCACAGCCATTCTGCAAAGCAAGTTGCTTAGGCCTACATTAGTTGTCTTATGTAATGGTGTTTGTTCCTAGCTCTTTCCTCCTAGAATTCAAACTCCTGGTAGCAGGTTCTAAGTCTTTTTTCATTTTTTTAACTACCCATAACACTTCAAATGCACCTAAGCACCTAGTAGAGATTTAATAAATGGTTGTTAAATCATTTAAAAAGGGTTTTCCATTCTTTCCCTCCAAGTCAATTTTCCTATCATTGAAACAAAATTTGCTGCAAATTTGAAAACAGAACAAAACAAAATTTTGATAATATTGTATCTGATTTATAAATAGTTCATATTTGAAAATACTATAGGATATTTATGTATACAGCTTGATAATTAAATAGAAGTTCCAGGTAAACAATCTTTGCTGTTAATTCATTACATTATGTTTATTATGGGAACATATTGTATTTTTTTTAAATGTGAAATATGAGTCAGGCTGCTGTAAGGAAAGCTAAGTCTCCGTGGGCAGACAGGAGTAGGTCCAAGTTCTAGTTTCATCCCTGTGCTGGGTGAGAAAATCTTTCTGGGCCTCATTTCTTTCTTAAGTGAAAATAATAGAGAACTTATCTTGTGAAGTACTGTTGTGAAGATTGAATGAGTTGGTAGTGGTGCAGTCGATTTAGTAAATCTTCAATAAATATTCCCTATTATGTTGTTATTAGGAATACTGGCACTTTACAAGTTCACGCGCTCTGCACGTGTGCTTGAAAATCAGAACATTTCACTTTAATTTTTGAAGTGTGAGGACGATGACATCTCTACCCAGGATAATTTTCATGTCAGCCTCTTTGTTATGAATGCATGAATGCATATGGAAAAAGCTCTTCAATTTTTTTTTTTTTTTTTCGCGTGAGCACGAACCGGGAATCGAACCTGGATCTCTGACATGGCAAGCGAGAACTCTTCCTGCTGAGCCACTGTGGCCCATCCAAGCCCTTCAATTTTAAGATATTGTTTTCTTTACCTTAGTAATAAGATGTAAAACATTTAAGTATATAAGTGGAATAGACAGGGTCAATGGAATAGCTATATACTTTCAGTTGCAAACAACTGAAACTTGTCTGCTTCCAGCTTTAGCAGTAGGAACGGAGTAAGTGCCAGCTGGGGCTTCATGTTGGGGGAGGTATAGGGACAAAGTTGGTGGGAAAGGGGAGAGGGGAAGGAATTTCTCTCCCCTCTCCAATCACCACCTTCTGTGGTAGTTAGGTTCAGGTGTCAACTTGGCCAGGTGAAGTTGCCTAGCTCTGTTGCTGTGGCAATGAACCGATGGTAAGTGAACCTCTTCTGTTGCTGATTACATCTGCAGTCGGCTAGGCAGTGTGTCTGCTGCAATGAATGATTGATTTAATTGGCTGGTGCTTAAATGAGAGAGCACAATGTAGCACAGCCCAAGCAGCTTGGCATACCTCATCTGAGCACTCGCAGCTCAGCCCAGGACTTTGGAGATGCAGAAGGAAATCACCCCAGGGAAAGTTGTTGGAACCCAGAGGCCTGGAGAGAAGGCCAGCAGAGATCACCCTGTGCCTTCCCACGTATGAAAGAACCTCAGTTGAAAGTTATCTGCCTTTCCTCTGAAGAACTAACAAAATAAATCCCCTTTTATTAAAAGCCAATCCGTCTCTGGTGTGTTGCATTCCAGCAGCTAGCAAACTGGAACACCTCCCTTCAATTGGACGTTAACCAACTTAATTGAATTGTATACTTCTAGACCAAGAGTTGCCAAATAAATGCCTAATATTGATTTAAACTAGTCAAATGCCCCTCAATGTTTAGAGAGATGAGTAGTGGAATCAGATCAGGGCTGTCTTAGGAAAGAGGGCAGGAGTGATGGATGTTAAGGAAGCAATTTCCATTGTCCACCCTGGTTAAGCACTTACATTTTATTTTTTCACCTGACTTTATCCTCGGGCTTTAGACCAGTTTTCTACCATAGTCACTTTAATTTAACATGTGTAAAGCTGGACCTCTTAAAATTGTGATTTCTTTATGTCTCAGTTTTCTCACATAGGGATTATAAAGCCCACCTTTCAAACTTTGGATCTGATTAAAAAGAAATCAACATAAAGCTCAGTGCCAGGCACATAATACAAGCTTGCTTTGAGTAGCTGTTAATGCTGTCATTGTTTCTATTATATTTTCTTGGTCAGAATTTCTTTATTTCATCTTTGTCTCATGTGTACTCCAATTTTTCATTTCCATTATGAATCCACATGGGTGTCTTATCACCACTTCCAAATTAATACACACACACACACCAAAAAGAAAAAAAAAAAACTAATGAAGGGTTTTTTTTTACATAACTGTTTACGTTTTATAAATTTATATGATCATGCAAACTCATATACTTCTCACAGAAACCCTGTGATGTACATCTTATTTAGGCCATTTAACAGATTTGCTTATCTGTCATCTCCTCCAAAATGTGAGCACGATGAGGACAGAGATTCTGTCCCCAGTATCCAAAACAGTACATTGTACACGATAGATGGTCCATCAGTGTTTGCTGAAGGAAAACAGGGTTGAGTTTGTATTCATCATTGTTTCCCTAAGGTCTGGCCAGCACTTGGCATAGAGTAGGTGCTCACTAAATATTTGTTGAATGAATGCCACCAAGTATTGTCCAGTCAGCCTACCTGCATGCGTTTTACTGAATTACATAGAGGTCAGTGTTTTACATTAGTCGCTTATTTTTTCATATGTCTTCTTCATAATAATGTTAATACTGGAAAAATTATAAAATCTACAGGGAAAATATCTGTATCTCTGCCTCACATTCCTATCCCCATGTCCTTCTCTTATTTTAGGCCCTGCTTAGAAGTCATTTTAACTGGGCTTCACTTTGCTCAAGGATAGGTTAGCTGTGCCTCATCTGTGTGACCCCAACACCGTGTTCTAACTGTCATCACTTGTCTGTTATTCTCATCTGTGTCTCTAAGATTTAAAGTAGAAACAGAATCTAGTTTAAAATATTTTCCACTTGCCTAGCACAGTACCTAGCATGGTAGGTACCAGAGATTTTATTCCAAATTAATGAATGAGTACATACATGCATGACTTACCCTTGTATCATATTCTCCAGATATCTCATCATTGCTGGAAAAACATTCAAGAAATTGTTATTTAATTTTGCATCTCTAAGGACTTTTCAAAAAAATTTGTGTTTTAATGATCTCATAATTGGGGTACAGATTGGACACTGCACACAAGTATCTGGCCAGGAAGAAAATGGGGACCAAAATACAAGCTGTGTTTGTGCCTGAAAGGGCTCCTTTAAATTTTTTTCGCAAAGATGCTATATGTGCTAGCATGGCCCTAGATATAGGAAGCAAAGTTAGCATTTTTTATTTTAATTTTTTTTCTTAACTTTGAAAAATTTCTCTTTTTGTTTGTAGTTTAAATGTACATGTTTTATACTGATACAGTGGTAACTGATATATAAGCATAAAAGTAAGTTTTAGTTAGTGAAGGCATAGATTCAAATATTTTAACTGATGACTGTGCATAATCAAAACAATACGGAACCACAATTATGTGTTTAATTCCAATGTCATGATAATTTCCAATTTGATCTTCAGTTTAAGCTTTTGATCATTTTCATATGTGTTAAGAAGGGGATAAGTGGGCTAAGGTAAAGCCATTCAAGGTATCCCATGCTACTATATGTAGCAGTTGTTCATGTGTCTGTGTTGAAGAGGAGAATGGATAGACTATGGCTAAGGTTTGTCCTCAGGATTTTTTTGCCTATCCTAATTAAATCTTTTTGGAAAGGTAAATGAATTAATTTCAAGATTAATTAACTTATTCCCCATTCAGATGAGTACTTTATAATGAGACTTATTCCCCCATTCATTGGCACACTCTGTCTTTAGATTTAAAGCAACAACTTCATTTCTTCTCTGCCTCTGGGATGTGATACTAATGAATGAGTGGTGGGTTTCTTTTTCTTTTCTTTCTTTCTTTTTTTTTTTTTTTTTTTGCATGAGCAGGCACTGAAAATCGAACCCGGGTCTCGGCATGGCAGGAGAGAACTCTACCTGATGAGCCACTGTGGCCCGCCTGCCCAGTGGTAGGTTTCTAACCCTAATATAAACAAATATGTCTGGAGTCAGAATATCTTCATTGGAATCATGACCCAGGCATTTTCTAAATGTGTGATTTTGGGCAAAATAATTCACAACTCTGAGCCTCAGTTTCTTTTTCTGTAAGATGAAAATAGTATGAATTAATTCACAGACTTGTTACGATAAATAAATATGCAAAAGTCACATGTACGTGTACCAATTAGACAGTATTTACAGAATTTTTGAGTTTTGAACATGTGACCTTCAGAATCCTTTTTCATGTTTATTAGCTATAATAAAATCATAGCCATTTGTGTGAGGTCTGTTGTGACAGTTACTTAAAGTAAAGTAGTCTTTTGCTATAAAACTAATCAAAATGTTTTTGTTTTGGTTAGATGATTGGCTATTTGACTTAACTTTTTTTACTAGGAACTGAGAACGTACTGGCTTTTTGTTGTATATTCTAAGCAGCCGTTATGTGATTGGGTAATGATAAAATGACAGTGCTTTGGTCAAAGTCCTGAATGTTTCTGAGTCATATATATGCTGAGTGCTATAGATGAGTAAGAATCATTTCTTACTGGGGTATCTGTGAGAGGACCTCAAAAGTTCCATTTCTGTGGTTTCCAAAAGCATGAGAGGAGTAAAAGCATCCATATGGACATTAATTGAAGTGGTTAGATGGTATGCTCATTGATTAAGAGCAATTTCATACTTCTGTAGCAATGGATTAACCCTAAGAGAAGTAGATTGGAGCCCTTTTTAAGGCTCTGAAATGCTAAGTTAAGGACTTTGTCTTAGTTTGCAAGTACTGCTAAAACAAATATGATAGCCGGGTTGGCTTAAATAGTTGGAATTTCTTGTCTCAGAATTTTGGAGGCTAGAAATCCAATGTCAGGATATCAATGGGCCATGGTTCCTCTGAAGCATGTTGCTTTCTGGTGATGGCTCAGCCTCTGCCTTTGTCACATTGTGTTTTGTCTCCTTGTCTAGCTTCTACTTCTGTGCATAGATTTTCTTTGCTTATAAGGAAATATTGGATTAAAGCTCACTATGATTCTATTTGGCTTCCTCTTAGCTGGATCTTTGGAGAGCCTATTTACAAATGAGTTCAAGCCCACAGAAATGGGATTTAAGACTTGAACATGTCAATTTGGGGACATGATTTAATCCTCAACGGATTTCATTCAGACTTTCTTAGGCAGGGGTGAGCTGATCAGAATAATGCTCTGGAAAGATTATGACTGTAATTGGAATGAAGGGACTAAAAACTGAGAGATTGGTTGCAAAAATGATGTCGTGGTCCAAATTTAAGGTGATACTGTCAGGAAAAGAGAGGAAGAATATATGAAGACTTATTTACAATGAAATTTCACAGTTGTTTTGTAGCATGATGGTCTTAAATAGAGAACAAGCTTTTAAAACTTTAAACAAAGTCTCCAATAACCAAGAATGCCTATGCCTTTTGCATTTGGATTAATTGAGATACTGTGACTATCAGGTCAAGTTCTTAACCTATAAGTAGTGTGAAATAGAATCATAAAAGGAAAGGCCTTCCATTCTTTCAGGGTGTGGAATCATTTCTTAGCTTTATTCCTGACATACACTGCGTTTCCCCTGTTTTATTATTTGAAGAACTGGGATGCATAGATGTATTAATGTGGCCTTTGGTTTTTCATATTATTCTAAAAAAAATGGTATGTTTTCCTCACTGCAAAGAACCTTAGAAACTAAGACAAAGAAGCAGATGCCAGAGATATTTTGTGACTTACTCAAGCGCGTACAGCCTTAGGAGCCAGGAGCCTCAGCTCTGATTCCGTGGTCCCAACTCACCCTGTGCAAAGTTCTCCTAAGACTCCACCTGCACCAGGACTCTGATCCTTTTTCTTTCTTCTTACCATTTTATTTGACACTGTTTGCAAAAATGATATCGTATGAAGATACCCCCCATGCCAAGAAATTCATGGAACTTAACGTGTTGCTTGTCATGTATTTGTCTTAAGAAAGTAGTGATGTTGATATGTTCAGGTTTCTGTGCAGAGCACTGCCTAAAACCAGGTAAGTGAGAAAAGCCTCCATCTTGTCTCATGTTTCCTACATGGACGTTCAGATCCTGAGGCCACTGGAGTAAATGCTTGTTAATTTTCTCTCATAAATTCTTCAGTCACCCTTGGAAGCTTGTTTCATATATATATATATTTAATTTTGACTAATACTCTTGGCTGTAAAGAAGAAGGAAAGGAAATTCACTTCATGTGCCTGACATTTTGGCAAAAAGCAATATGTGGATTTTCAGTTTGTACCTGTAAAATTCTTTTGAGAAGGAACTGTTATGTGCTGTCGTTTATAGATGAGAAAACTGGAAATTGACTAGCCTAGCTGACGAAAGGTAGATCTAGGGTTAGAATTCATGTCTGCATAGGTCCCTGGAACACACAATATGTCCTATTGAGAAGGGACATCATGCTAATGACATTGACAGAGTGCAAGGCATTCTGAGAAAAACAACTAGGCTATTACAAAGTCTGAGGAGTATGTATTATGAGAATTGGTCATACTAACTTGCCATGTTTAGTCCAGAGAAGAAAGTGATTACTTAGGGGCCACTTATTGAGGTTTTTAAACATCTGAAGCATTATCCTGTCAAAGAAGAATCACTCTCTAGATAGCTCTCAAAAAGACCAAAGTACGCCCAATAGGTTGGAAGTAAACGGAGGCAGATTTCAGCACAATCTGAAGAAAAATATCAGTTTTGAAACATCTGGCATTGAAAGTGACTGTTTGCCTTATAAGACTCTGCAAGGATGTAAATAACAGCTTGACTCCATCTTTCTGGCACCACCCCACTTTTGGAAGATTGCATAAGAACAGGGTTTAACTTTTTATTTTAATGCTTCTGCCACTAAATTCCATTTCACATGAAACCTCTACAAAATAACAACACATATGCTGTAGATTAAACCAAGATTGTCCTGTTTGAAGCAGCAAAAGGAGCTTCCTATTCTGGAAATGTCCAGAGCCCCCTCTCTTAAACACTACAGGAATTTGAAAACCTCAGGGCTAAATAATTTCCAATGTCTCTTTCCATGGAAAATTTTTAATTTGATTTTCTTTTTGAGCAAGGTCAATGTGTGCCCCACTCAGGGCACACATCCCCACTCAGGTTTGTACTTTTGCAGAAGGCACACCCACTGTCTTAATAGCCAGTTAGTCCAGCTCAACTCCCTTAGTGGCAATTCAATCCAGTTTACCTTTTCCCCACCAAAGTTATTTATTTAATCTACCCTAGAAGCTGATTAACTCAATGAAGTGAAATAAACCAAACATCAAGTCTTGTTTTATTTTCAAGATTTTAAGGTAGTATCTCCAAAGATCCTTTCTGTGAATAACATTCTTGTTCTTCTAAAAATTTAAATTTATGACTTCAGTTGAGAAGTCATAATTACAAGGAAATCTACTTAAATTTACAGGCTCAATTTCTCTTCTTGACAGACCACTTTTAAAAAGAAACAATGAAGAGTAAGAAAGGACAGTTATTAAATAAAATGTTGCCAATGCTACATGATCAAATTACCATGTACTTTGCCACAAAATACTCTAGAAGAGACTATACTTGCATCTGATTTGTATGATGGTCTGTGTTATGCATATAATCCATTCAAACCCAGAAAATATTTGGGAGACAGGCTTATGATCCGACAAGTTTTCTACTAGTCATTGCCCTCTGAACTTTCACATACTGTAGATATTCTAAAAATACTAGCCAACCCAACAAAAGCCATTTAATTACCACTTTCATTATGTCTGCAAGAATAAACTGGTCTCTAGTTAAATACTTCATATTATCTGTTTGAGCAAAGAGATATTATTCAACTTATTGCTTATTTTATTACTCCGCTTATAATAAAGCCAAATATTTTTTGCAAAACAACAAATTTATGTGGAGAATGGAATGTTGCTTAAAAAAATAAGCTGGTAACCTGAATTAGAAACAAGTTTAAAATGTAATTTTTCAGTTGCACAAAAGTAACCATGGCATTATCTTTTCTTTTGTGTGTGCTGGTGATTTAATTTGGTAGTTTTAGAAATGTGTCTATTGCTGTGTTTAAAAATTCTAATTACAACGATTGGTAAAGGACTTTCCAAGTACAAGGAGTATTTGTAGAGAATCGGTGAGACTGACAAGTGATTGACAGGTAAACAACCTCACTGTGCCCTCATATTCCCTTCTGTGATGCAAGGCTATAGATACTCCATAAGCCTCAGGAAGTAATCACCATCCAATTCTTATTAAATGCTTGGCTTCTTGGATGTAAACAATATTGTGTATCAGCTGATGAATGTAGCTGTTTTCTTTTTTTGCTGCCACGCAATCCTAACTAACTGTGGTGGGATATCTGTGAAAGGAACAAATGAAAACTTCCCTTTAATGTTTAACTGAATTTAAACTCTTAAAAAGAAAAAAGAAACAAAGTCCAGATTTCATCAAATAGATTGAAATCATCTACAAATGAATGAAAGGGATAGCATTTCAAATTTGAAATTTTCTATTTATGACTTACCAGTGCCAGTGTAAAATTGCCCTTTCTTTTTTGCTAATGTGAAAGCTGACAGCTCGGCTTGTACACAAAGCATTGTGTTCTGTGAAATCAGAAGCTCTTGTAATTGTTTGTCCTTGAAAGTGCTTTACTGTTAATATATCTTGATTTTTCAGAGTGCCAATTTTTTTCTGTCTTGGCACAATGCCCTTTTCCCCCATTTCTTTACAAGTAATTTTTTTTTAGAAAAATCACATCTATTTCTTACCACATTTCTTACGATCCCGGTTTCTTTTAAAAAGCCTTTATTATAGCCTGCTTTGATAAAATATTTATAGATAGCTAATAAAAATAGATTAGTGCTATCGTGCACTGTGATTCTTTTAAAAATCGTTCACATTCTTAGTAATGAATTCAGAATTGTGGGATATACCTGAAGTATTATTTTTGTTCTCCTGGTTTTTAAAATTTGGAAGGAATTCTTCTGTTTGTAACCTTTTAATATCTTTAAAATTTTCTAATGACTGCCTTAGACTTTGGAGGCAAAATCATCCTAATGCTTTTCTTTGTCTTCAACTTGAATGCTAAGAACTTGTGTATTTTAACTGAGCTATTTGCCGGCAGATGATGAGTCAGTCCAGATAAAAGAGAAACCAAGTACAGTAAAATCTGTGTTTGCTAACCAGCAAAATATGGAAAATTGCATTTTTGAGATTCCCTAGGCCAAATCGTCAATCTAATAAATGTCAGTAGGGTAACTGAAATGGAATAGGGTGACTGTGGTGAAATTAGATTAAGATTGCTAGTGATTTATTATATGCTGTTGTTAATTTTCAAAATCTCATAGGGTTTCACAAACAAAAGTTATATACCTGTGCATATCATGGCATTTTCATTCCCTTGTGAGGCTAAGAGGGAAAAATAGGAGATTTTAAAAGGAGACCAGTGGGTCAACATGAATTAACTCTGAATTAACAGTCACTGATACCCCGTCTTAATTTTTCTCATAATAGTTTTTTTTTATATATATATCAATGTAATTCACGCTTTTCTAAGTCATTTAGATTTGGAACATGTCTTCCCATAGAAACAATGTTGTAAATATTGGTTCAGTTGCCAGGCCAGTGCACACAGCCTGTTTAATCCATATGTGTCTAAGCCACAGTAGAAATGATGTTTGCTTGAGTGCTGGGCCATAAAGGTACATGTGCAGAAAGGAGTACAAAGCGATGGGCATTTTCTCTGTTTTCTGGGAAGAAAATGGTCTTACAGAAGATTTCGTAAGAAACTGCTTTTGGTACTCCTTACCCTTCCTTTTGTGCTGCTTATGGAGCTCTGTGGTGGGCCCAGGCATACTTGTGAGCCTATTGCTCAAGCAGGCAGTTAAACTGCCATCTAACCTGTTCTTCAAAAGGAATGCACCCTTCCTAGACCAGGTCACTGTGGGGCCTGGCATTTTTAACCCTTAACTGCTTTGGGCCTGGATAAGGTTCCTTAACTTCGACTTTCTAAATGACCAGTTTTTAATAAAAATAAAGTCAAGTTAAAAAATACTATGAAGTACAAATAAGAAAAATCTGAGTATGATGGACGCAGTTTTGATATGTTTCTGGAAACTTTTTGAAGGTCTTAGGTCTCAGTTGTGATTCTTAAATGGCTTTCCTTTTTTTCCCTTTGAAATGCCTCCATCCTATAAAAAAACTTGGTGGTTTTTCACAGTATCCCTCATAGGGATGATGGCAGGTACCTTGCTGAGTAGAGGCCAATTCAGGGAAGTTGATAATAAGCTTTTTGTTCAGGGATTATAATTTATTGCATTATTTTTCAATTTATTTAATTACTGTTATTCATAGTTATAATTTTACTTTTATTTTAGTGGCTGTATTGCTTTTTTTTTCACATGGGCAGGCACCGGAAATCGAACCAGGGTCTCCAGCATGGCGGGTGAGAATTACTGCCACTGAGCCACCATCGCACTGCCCTGTATTACTTTTTGAAATCTGTTTTTCCCACCATCCTATATACTAAGGGCGAGTAGGGATTAGATCCTTTACTTTGTTCTGTATTAGTTCTTGCTCTTGCCACACCAGTTGTTCTTAGACCTGCTGGGACAAGTAGGTTAAAGCGAACCCACCCAGTGACTGAATCATTGTACCACTGTTCCTTCAGAGACATAAAGCTATGCATTACTTTGAGTAATAAACAACATACTTTAAAAAAATTCTTCCTAATATATTTATATATCAAGAGTAAAAACCAATTTTATTACCGAAACATTATCTCGAACCTTATTTCAGTAAGAGTAACTCTTTTATTTTCTTGGACATTTGGCTCAAAGGATGACAATGGGTATTTTGGATTGAGGAGAAGACAACAGCATTGTTGACTTACAAAAATTCCACACCTCATTTGAACATTCTATGTATTTCACAGAATTGAAAATTAGTTGCTTTCATCTTCACTTTGTGCTGTTTTCCCTGACTTCGTTTTATTGAGAAAATAAATGATGATGGCTAAACATAGATTTCAAATGCAGCTGTAGGTCTTCAATTTTTTTTACATTGTTCATTTTGCCTATTTTTTTTTAAAGATCTATTATGCAATGGTCAAAAATGTGGACTTTTTAGGTCCAACAGGGGGAGCCAATCCCATATTCTTTTGAGGTTGCCTGGCATCATTCTTGTTGCCCATTTGTGAAAGCCAGAAGACTCTGCTTTGGCATTCTACAAGACCTCATGACACACACTTTTCTTTAAAAAATGATGTGTTCTTTTATATTAATTATTTTAGTCAGTGATATTTAATCATGATCTCTTACAGTCATGACTAGAAAATTCTGAAATAAGGCTCATCATTTTCAAATATATATTGTATTCAAGGCAAAAATAATCATAAAATAAAAACTTTTCCCAGTAAAAATCAATGTAGAAAAATAAAGAACATTTTGATGCTCATAAAATTTCTTTACAGTTTATTATGTTTTAGGTTATTAAAGATGTAAAAAAGTCTCTTCTCTGCTTTTAAAGTAAATGGATTTATAAAATAATTAAAATCACATGATTCAATATTATATGGATTTTTTTAAACTACATACCTTGCTTTCTTTAAAATAAAGCCCTTTGACTAAGTTCAAGGTCTACCACAATGAATCATTTAGGGTGGTATTGAATTTCTATAATTGTTTGGTTCTGTGTTCTATTTTCAGTAAAGAAAGTGGAATGCTTTTACTTATTTGAATTACTATAGGCTATATTTTATAATAAGACCTTCTCAAGGGTTATAAAAGTTTTCAGTTTGATATTTACATTCATCTTGACCAGGGTCATGAAAATACATTGTGCAAGGATGTTCAGTTGTTTGTTTTCATAGTTTAGAAAACCTATCGTTTCCCAATTTCTGTACAATTTCCATTTTGTTTTTAAAATTCTTATATCCGTAATTAGTTACATGCCCATATATCCTGGATTATAATATATAATGAATGCATTTGAATTATCTCTCACACATATGTAGGCACACACAGACACACACACCATAGGCATATCCTCCTTGTTTTCAACTACAACCAAAATTTGGACTTCATTTCATGTATATTTAATAACTAACATGGGGATGGACATATATATTAAGAAACAAATTATTAATGATTGATTGCCTGATTTTAATTTCAAGAGAAACAGATCACCAGCCTACCATTTGAAAAAAAGAAATGAGGGAATTTATATTTTTCCTTATGTAACTCTCATTTTTTAACTTAGCCTCTGTGATCCCTAGAGCTTCACTGGAGTATCATTATGCTACCAGCTGTCTAAAATAAAATAGAAATTTATTTTACTGACTTGCAATTTTATTTAAAAATTAAATCTGCTATACAATTGTATAATTAAAAGCTAACCTCGTTAGTCCTTGTAGTCCCTTGATGTATAGCACAGTGTTTCTCACATGGTAGATCCATCATAAATGATGGGTAAATGAATGGGACAAATGAATGAATGATGAGTGAATTCTTACTGGCTGTGGGACTTGTATATGACATTACATACACATATTTGCCTATGAAATTAGCTTGTAAGTACCTTTCTTTACTCACAAAGTTTTTGTATGGAAGAACTTTAAAAATTATACACTGTATAATAATGAAATTAATATGAATAATGATAACAATAAACTTTAATTCAGAATATCAATTATTTTGAATGCATCTTTATTAGAATCTGAAAAGACAAGGATACTGTTGCCTATTTTAAAGTTGTTACATGGGAATGACCTCTTTTTTCAGTGTTGCAGTGTATCATACTTGTAGGAATGGCCAAATAGATCAATGTTTCTGAAATGAGATCCCTATTTTATCCAATTACACTTTTTTCCTTCTTGCCTTAGAATGTCATTTTTCCCCATTGGCCAGCCTTAATGGTACACGCTAACTCTCTTATATGTGCTCCTTATGTAACAATAATTCTAGACTACCTATTTTTAATTGAGGTGCAACACAGTTAAATTTTCGTATCATGGATTTTTATTCCCAAGACAAGCTGAGGAAGAAAACTATTGAACTTTTTCTCAAATAACATTTCTTGTAAATTGGTTAGAATATTTTGGGTAATGAAATATTGTAAGGGATGATGTGATTTCATTTGTAAATAAGAATTGGGATTTAAAATAAAAAATCTTAAAACTATTTTAGAATAATCCTATCCCTCATGAGAAAAGTTGTCTTGACAACAGTACCATTTATAATTAGAAATGATGAATATTTTATTTCTCAAAGGAAAATTCTCCCCAAGTATTCTAGGCAGTGATTAGGCTAAATGTTCATCAGGCTCAATCATTTCTAGTGCAAAAATACACTGAATATTGACATTTTCTCACAATAAGGCCTTACATTTTATTGTATAAGAAAAGGATTTTCACAATAGAATTCTGTGAGAAGGAGTTATCATTGAAGAATTCTGTAAGCAAAGGAGGTATCATTGACCTCATTTTACAGAAAGAATACATATCTAATAAGTGGCAAAAATATAACTGGAGAAATGTAGATTAGATTTTTCTTTTCATCATTTTGCCAAAGGGTGCAGAAGCATATATAACATCCAGAATTGTGCTTTTACTCATGTTGGAATCCACTTTTTCATTTCCTGTAATTTATATCTTTTTTTTCCATTTGTACTATTTTGGTTTCTTTTCATATGAATGAAGAATTAGATAAGTAAAATATCCAGTACAATTTTCAGTCTTTTTGTAAGTGTTCATGATTTAAGTAAATTTAAAATTTGAAGGCGAGATTCCATGTTCCTTTTGTGTAGTCATTTATTATTTCAGTCATCACACCTTTATCCAGTGCCTGTTGTGTGCAAGGAAATGTGGGGCATCCACCTTAATTGAAACACAGTCCAGATGGGAGGGATGGAAGAATTCATCTGTTCAAAGCAGTGACCCATCTTCAGGGTTTTGAAATTGAAAATGCTGCCTGATGTCAGAGGATAGAGCCAGCACCTCCAGATAATGAATTCAGGAAGACTTTGGAGAGGAGGTGATACTTGAGGTGGGCCATAACAAAGCAGTTCTGTTAGTGGAGGAAGGCTGAGGTTGTAGTGTAATGTCCCCTATAGGAAATGGCATGTGCAATTCACTGTGGTCAGGAAGCAGGAGAGAGAGAGGAAGTAAATAGGGGTAAGCAGAATGTTAAATGGGGCCCAACTCTAGAGGCCCTTGGTACATTTTTAATTTAAGTATTTATCATCTAAAAAGATCTGTTACCATGGAGCCATTGGCTTATTGAATTACACAATTGTTTGTATCTAATTACGTGTGGTATAAAGCTTGCATGATCAAAATTTACCTTCTGTCATCATCCATATGATTATGTTAAAAATCCACTTTTGCCACCTTATAACTGTATTACAATTAAGGCTTAAATTGAGACATGCTGTATCATTAATTCAAATATTACACTTTTGACAACTTAAATGAAATTACAAGATTTTAAAATTAAAGTAACGTTATATGGAATACTTTAGCTCATATTGTCTTTAAGACTTACTCTTAAAACAGGTTCATTGTTTCTACTCTGTTAATGCAGGAGTAGAATTTTAATTCGGAATTTCAGCAGCAGAAATTTAGTGAGTGTACAGTTAGCCTATAAATGCCCTTGGAAGTCAAACATTCTGCTTTTTACACGGCATTAAGACAAGGGCTGAATCAAAATGTAAAGGCTCTTGAAATTCATATTTCATTATATTTTTTTACCAAATAGAAATTTCTTTATTAGTTTCCATTTACTTTTAAAGCACATTTCATCTTGGAGAAGCTCTGATATCTTCAACTCTTGTTATTGCAAATGTGATATTTTTGTTTTGAAGATAGTGCTTGAAAGACGACATCCCATAATAAGTTACATGAGATGCCTCTTGCTGTCTTTCTTTTCCTGTCCTGTGCATCAAGTCCTGTGTTAGGTGCTGAAGGTCCCAAGGCATATAATGGGAAGCCTTTAGGGAGCCAAAGGCTATTGAACAGACAAACAATCAGAGAACAGTGAATCAGCATCAGTCTTGAGAGGCGTGATCTTCCTTGGTGCAGACACAGATATGTAGTTTATTCTGCCTTTGCTGAGGCTTTATAAAAAAGTACTTGAGTGGGGCTTAAAGCAAAATGTATGTGCTCATGGAACTGAGGATGGGGAACAGCATTCCAGCTACATGAAATGGCAAAAATAAAGAGCTATAAAAGGCATATACAAATCTTAATCCATGTTCCCATGGGTGTGAACCCATTTGTAATAGAACTTTTGAAGGTGTTATTATTATATTAGTTAAGGTCTGACCATACTGAATCAGGGTAGGTCTTTATCTCTATGATTGGAGGTCCTTTAAAAAGAGGAAATTCAGACACAGTCAGTAGAAGCCAGAAGTCAGAAATGGCCATGTGTTCTAGTTTACTAGCTGCCGGAATGCAATACACCAGAAACGGAATGGCTTTTAAAAAAGGGGAATTTAATGAGTTGCTAGTTTACAGTTCTAAGGCCGAGAAAATGTCCCAATTAAAACAAGTCTATAGAAATGTCCAATCTAAGACATCCATCCAGGGAAAGATACCTTGGTTCAAGAAGGCTGATGAAGTGCAGGGTTTCTCTCTCAAGTGGAAAGGCACATGGCGAACACAGTCAGGGCTTCTCTCTCAGCTGGAAAGGCACATGGCAAGCATGGCATCATCTGCTGGCTTCTTCTCCTGGCTTCCTGTTTCATGAAGCTCCCCAGGAGGCATTTTCCTTCTTCATTTCCAAACGTTCCTGGCTGGTGGACTCTGCTTCTCATGGCTATGTCATTCTGCTCTGCTGTTTCTGAATCTCTCATTCTCCAAAGTATTTCCTCTTTTATAGGACTCCAATAAACCAATCAAGACCCACCCAAATGGGTGGAGACATGTCGCCCCCTAATCCAGTTTAACAACCACTCTTGACTAAATCACATCATCCAGGGAGATGATCTGATTACAGTTTCAAGCATACAGTATTGAATAGATATTATTCCACATTTATGGAATGATATTTTGATTAAAACATGGCTTTTCTAGGGGGCATACTTCCTTTCAAGCCAGCATACCATGTAACAGAGAACTGCCATTACCACAGCTCTGCTATCCCTGGGGAAAAAGCATGGTCATGGCAACTTCTGATTTTGGACTTGCAGGCTTCAAAAGTGTGAGACAACATCTTCCTGTTGTTAAGACAACCTACTGTGTGATGTTAGTCATAGAGGCTCTGATTAATCTAAGCAGTGAGTTGAGGAGAATGGTAAGGGTTCAGCCTTGTTTAAGGGACCTTACCTATGATGCTACAGAGTTTGGATCTCATCTAGTAGAATAGAAGAAATGTGGAAGATGTTTAGAGATGTTAAAAAATATAACCTAGAAAAAATAATTGCAATTTAGAGGGTAAGTTCATGGAACTGGAGTCCATAGACCATTTATTTCCCCCTGCAGAGTTTTGGCTGCAAGGACAGAAGAAGTGTTTTATGCAACTTTATCTCACACAGTTCCTACTGCAGACTACAATGCAATACATGTTTATTGATGGAATGAATGTCACTATTCTTCCCTCTACACCTTAAGTAAAAGCCTAGTTAGGAGATTTTTATGTAAAAAATGAAGTGAGAGAAAGCTGAAGACTGAACTAAGGTACTAGAAGTGGATAATGTAGAACTAGTTGAAGAATATTTCAAAGGAAAATACAAAAGTACATGGCTGTGAAGGAAGGAGAAGAATTGTAGTGGGCTGTCAGGTTGGACCCACTGAAAAAGGTCTCCAGTATTCACTTCCTTGTGCACTTCTCCCTATTGCATCTGAGGTGGGCTGTGTTACTGGCATTAGCCAATGAGACATCAGCAAGTGAGATTCAAGCAGAGGCTTAGTAAATATTTTCATATTGGGGATTTCCCTTTTAGATATTTGCAGTTAGGTTGTTCCTTCTTGGAACCCAGCTTCCATACTGTGAGGGAAGCCCAAGAACTGACGTGGAAAGGTACACATGGAGGAAAGCTGAGGTCCTTCACAAACAGCCCCATCTGAGCCCCAGCCATTCCACTGGCCATTTAGGAGCGTCCAGCCATCCAAGCACCCCAGTGATACCACGTGAAGTATAAAAACCACATATTCAAATGCAGAATGTTGAAAGACACTGATTGGTTCTTATTTTAAGTGAGTAGGTTTTTGGGTGATTTGTTACATAGCAATGTGTAAATCAAATGGAAAGCAAGAATGACTAACATATCTAGGCTGATATAGTAGATGGATCATGAAGCCTTCGTTTATCTACGATCAGAAATACAAGAGTAGAATCTCCTTGCTAGGACGCTATAGTCTGAGCTCCTGAAAAGAATAATTTATATTTCAAGGTATAAATGTTTACTGTTTTCTGCCCTTAGTGAATACTGAAAAATGTTTGTCGAATGCAGGATTGAAAGAAAACCATGCCCAGGAAGAAGATGCATCATTTGACCACTGTTAGACTGATTCCAGGTCTCTTTTTGTTTTCGGTTATTATAGATCCTTGTGACCTAACAAGGATAGCAGAAGGTATACATACACACCAAAAAAGGAAGAAAATATATTTGTTGAACTGAAACTAGTTAGATCACAATACAGGGGAAAAATCATGCTGTGCATCATATCCTAAGAAACTGAAATAAATGAACAATTTTCAGTAGCTTGAGAAAAGCCAGACTTATCCTTTATATTACTTGTTAATCTAACCTATATAGAGCTCCATGTATGGGAAACCTCCATTTATATAGACAGCTTGTATTTGGTTAGAAAGCCTGGGGTCACATTTAAGTGAGAGCAAATGTTGTGGGGTGTTGGTTACTACTTCCTGATGAAAATGTGTAATTGAGTGGTCTCAATAAGTTCTTGTGTCCGTATAGGATTACTTAAGTTTTTGCTAGATTTCCAAAGCTATAAATTCCTCCTACTGAATTTTGCATAGTTTTTACACTTTCACTGCCATCAAAATTTCATTTGGCCAAGAAACAAGCCCTGGGACCTTTGCCATCCTGGGCTAAAAGGAAAGCAAAATAAAGAGGTGAAGTGGATTAAATCAGTGAAAGATGATGAAAGGAAACTTTTTCTTTAAGTTTCTACAATTTAAAGCAGCAGGGGGCAGTAGAACATTTTGAGTAAGGAGCAGAGGGAAAAGGTGGACTGGTCAGTGGAGAAAGACAGTGGCATTCTTAAGAGCTGTTCCCTCTCCCCCATAAAGACACAAGACTATCTCTAATTATTTATATTTCTTGTTCTCACAGAGCTTCATGCTGGAGATAAAAAAATCGCATATAGTCAACATTAATAGTAAATAAATCTACCCCTTTTAGGAAAACGGTTTTGTTTCTTTCTTAACTAAATCAGTAAATAGAATATGCTTCCAATGAACCATTTGTAATAATTTGTGTTTTAATTCCTTCCCCTCTTTATTATAACATAATAAATCAAGTACAGGGACTCAAATTAGGAAGTAGAAGAATGATAAACCAGAATATAAACTGAATGTTTAATCTTCCTATTTGTGTATGGGTTTCTCTCCCCTCCACTTGGAGGCATTTATCCTACTATCCTTTCTAATGCTTCTTTGCTGCAGCAAGTCAAACCAAACCGCCCCTTGTCCCCAGGGAAACACTTAGCTTTCCTGCCTCTGTGCCTTTGCCCAAGCTGTACCTTTTCCTTAGGACACCTTTTTCTCTGTATCCATAATTCCAACTTATAATTAATCCATCAAAATATATTTTAGGTTCCAGATTGTTCCAAATAAGCACTTCTGGTTATTTTCCCAAGCGAAAGCATTTGCATTCTTCATTGCATTCTCTGTGGCAGTATCCTGGACCCGTATCACAATACTCAATTTCCTACATTAAAGAAAAATCATTTGAATCAATTTTTGTTTCTCTAAGAGTTTGTCAACTTCTTGAATGCAGAAATTTGTCTCTCTGACACATACCCAATGCCTACTGTATTTCCTTATTAGATATTTGTTGAATATTTGTTCACTCAATAAATGCACATACCCTTGGTGAAACGTAACTATTCTGCATTCAGGCCTTCAAGAGGGTGGTGGTGGTGGGAAGTGAAAGGATGGGAAACTAATATCTTTTAAGTGCTAAACTGTGTACTAGGCATTCTAATTTTCATGTCAGTTCTCTTTAAGTCCTCATAGCAACCCTTTAAGATGGGCGATATTATGTCTATGCAGATGAGGAGCTGGAGATAGTGAGAGGCAGAAGGAGGGCTTAAGACCAGAACCTACACTCCTAACCTATTCAAAATCCCACCTTTTTTTTCCTACCCAGCAGTTTTTTTAATCTACTATGTGTCGCACAATATTCTAGGTAGTATTGATTCTACACTGAATGAAATGCTATCCCGGTCTGTGAATGGCTCACATTCCTGCAGGAGAGAGATTAAAGCAATTATTAGGATTCTGAGTCGTTAATGCTTCAGAAGTGTTTATGGGAACACGTCTATGAGACCTTTAGGTCTGGCACACGGTGGTCGGTACAGCAGATGTGAGAGGGGAGGGGGCTTTGGAGGATTAGCACTTCACCTGTGGGAGAAGGTAGAGAGACCCCTCCACTGAGGAAGGAGCCTAAGATCAAGAAACTGATGGCACAGTCCCAGTGTACCATTTCTTTGGGTGGGAGTCACTGTTAGTTTGTCCTTGTCTGTGGTGAGAAGTGAATGGGCAAGTCTCCACCTCCTTATAGGGTCTCTG
This sequence comes from Tamandua tetradactyla, assembly GCF_023851605.1. NCBI lineage: Eukaryota > Metazoa > Chordata > Mammalia > Pilosa > Myrmecophagidae > Tamandua > Tamandua tetradactyla. Next base: position 20,164,179 of record NC_135345.1, read on the forward strand.
GGTACTCCTTGGTGCCAGTAGTTAATCTGATATGTGAACGCCTGTGAGGGCAGAAGTTTATGGTCTGTGGATTAGGTATCAAAGAAGTGGTTTATAGTGAGAATGTAAGATTAGACAGGAAATATAGGAGAGCAAACATAGTGAAGAAAACATGGGCTTTGAAGTTAAATAGATGGTGCTCAGCTCTCAGACTTTTTAGCTATATGACTTTGAACAGTTACCCAACCCCTTTTGCATTTCATTTGCTGCCTCTGTAAAATAGAGATGTTAAGTACTCAGAAACTTGTGTCTGGATTAGAGATGACAGATGCAACTCCTGGTGGGGGGTAGGTGTTCAGTAAACATTAAGCACGCTAGTTTTTGGCTAAGTGCATAGGCTTAATTTTTCTACATAGAAAAAAATGGTGAAGCAATTGTTTCTGAGACTATAGATTTTTGCACATGTGTATATGAAATAGTGTCAAATTTATATATTTATCTTTATATGATTTAATGAAATTCTAATGCTCTAAGGACATTGGAAGCTCTATTTTTCATATTCGTACATTCTAGTATGAAATAAACATTATTTTGTGATTCTTCTTTGAGCCTTATTTTGGAGGGTTTTGAGGTTAAATATAGTTTCTTGCCATCCCTGAGACATTTTAGAATTCATCATTATTATCATTATTATTTCAAAATTATGTGTATGATTCTTCTTGTTTCCTACTTGGTTTTCAAGTATGAATAATTAATAACTGCTTTTTCTGTAGCAGAAATGCTTTTTGCTGAAAATCATTTTCAAGAGATTTTAAACTTAAAGAAATATTCTTTTTGCACCGAAGTTATTCTCACGTGCTTTACAAACAATTTTTGTTGTTTATGGAAAATTTTTTAGTAGGATGCTAAGTAGAGCCTAAAGGTCTTTAAGTTATTTCTTGGGCTTGTAAACTTTTTTGCATGTCCCTGTGCCTTACTTTTGTTCTCTGAATAAGGCAGTGCTCCTTCTTCCTGTTCATAACTAATTACTTCGGCTTCTTTTCTTCTTTTCCCCCTGCTTTGTTCTTCCACAGGATCCTTCTCATCAATTATTTCCATTTCTTCTACACTTTTATACCATCTTACTAGCCCTTTTCCTCTGCCTATCATTAAGGCCAAGATTTTCCAATCCTAAAGAGGAAACCACAACAACATCTCTTTTCATTCAGCATTTCTCTAGTTGTTAGAACTCTATTTCTGTCCTCTCTACAGCAAAGCATCTTGCAGGCACTGGGAACTGAACCTGGTTCTCCGGCACAGCAGACAAGAACTCTGCCACTGAGCCACCCTGGCCCACCCCAAAGCATCTTGATATCATTATTTATTTGCTGTGACTACTGCCTGATTTCCCATTCATTCCTTAATCCGCTGCGATAACCTGTTCCCATTGTCACACCACTCAACTTCCTTTTACTAAAATCACTGGTAACCTCCTTACCTGGTCTAGTGGTCACATCTCAGTCTTCTTCTACTACACTGGTTGGAACTTAGCTAGGTTATTTATTATTATAATTATGCAGGTTATTTGGATTTTATTAAAAAATTTTGCTGCAGAACTCTTATATCCACTAAATAGTACTACTTTGGTCTGTAAATTTTGTTTGCTTTGTTTTCCTATTCTAATTGAGAAAACTATTTTGTATACTATATTTAGTAAATTATACAGAGCATTGAGACTTGATTGCTTGCAAAATTAATTTCATTTTGTTTGAAATATGTTCCATTAAGCCTTGATAAATGTGTATCCAATAATTTAATTGAAATATTATTAGAAAAAATAACACTGAATTTTTAAGGACTTGCCATATCAGTTCTATTTCTGTGAGTATTTTAGCTTTCTAGTACAAAGAATGAAATTTGAATTGTTTATTGCTGTAAGCGGCTGGTTATTTCCAGGCATAATGGAATAATGGTGTTTAGCCACAATGTGGTATTTTCTAAAAGCACATGGAATATTTCCCGAATAAGATTAGCAATAGAATTTAGCAGCATTTTATCAGCATGACAGTGGAGGTGTGCAACATGAGAAGTTTGTATTTTCAGAACAGTTTCTCAGAGTGTTATTTTAAAGAAAATGAAACTCTTTCTTATGAGATCAGATACTGGGTTTCCACTAACTGTATTAAGTATATGGTTTTAAGTTACGGTATGGAAAATTTGGGTTACGCACTTATTATTAAGGCATTTTATGTGAACCAAGAAAAGTTTAATAATTATAATCTTCTAAAACTGTCACATACTTAGGTTGGTATGGTGACTGTAAATTTATTCTTTAGTGAAATAGTAATGCTTTCATAACCTCATCTCCTCAGGATATCTTGGGGCATTTGTTTCTTGCCAGCACCTCCATCTCCTTAGCCTCCTACCCCTCTCACACACACTCAGCCTGCTGAATGGGCAGGCTGGATCAGAGGGTTGGAGGAAGGTTGATGGGGCAGGGGGTTAGTACTAAGATGCCAGGACCACAGGTAAAAATGAAACATTCTCTGCAACTCTGAGGCAACAGAATTTTAGAGGCTTCTGTTTGTCAAATGAAAACTAAGGCCCCGAGGAGCACATTCTGTTTCTTGTCACGAATGAATTTTTTAAATGGCAAATTGGGTTTCATTGATATTCTTAAAGTCTGTAAAATAGATATATCTTTTTGATGTGAAGATCTTTTAAAAGGATACAGTACTTGCATAACAGTACTCTTAAAACTCCTAGAAACATCTCCTGGGAACAGATGCTACAGTTTTAATCAAGCCGATGGTTATCGAAAAATCATGCAGAAAATACGGAGTTGCTGCATATACCCATCATCAGAGTTTCCCTATTATTAACACTTTGCATTAGCTGGTAACATTGATACAATTGATGAAAGAATATTGTTATAATTATAGCATTAATTATAGGCCATAGTTTACATTTGGGTTCATCGTGTGTGTCCTGTGTTTTATTTTTGAGTTTGCATTCTAGAAACGTATATATATATATATATATACCGTTTTAACCACATTCAAATATAAATTCAGTGGTATTAATTATATTCACGTTGCTGTGTTACCATCATCAACAACCTTTACCAAACTCTTCCATCAACCCATAAAAAAGTTAAGCATTAACTCCCCATCCCCTATAACCTTTTTAGCCCTGGTAACCTGAGTCTAGTGTCTGACTCTATGAATTTGCTTATTCTAATATTTCACATAAGTGAGATCATACACTATTTGTCCTTTTATGGCTGGCTCATTTCACTCAACATGATATCTTCAAAGTGTGTCCATGTTGTAGCATGTATCCTTTCTTTTTATGGCTGAATAAAATTCCATTGTATTATATACTATATTTTATTTATCCATTCATCAGTTGATGGAAACCTGGCTTGCTTCCATCTTTTGGAAGTTGTAAATAATGCTACTATGACTATCACTGTGCAAATATAGGTATGATTTCCAGCTTTCAGTTCTTTGGGGGAGTATATCTAATCAGGGATTCCTGAGTCATATGGTAATTCTATACTTAACTTTATGAGGAACCCCCAGACTATCTTCCACAACGGCTGCACCATTTTACCTTCCTACCAAGGATGAATGAATGATCCCATCTCTCTGTGTCCTCTTAACCCTTTTTATTTTCCTTTTTTAAACAGTAGCCATTTTAGTTGGTGTGTCGCATTATTGCATTAGAGTTTTTATTTGCATTTTTCTCATGGCTAATGATGTTGAGCATCTTTTATGTGCTTTTTGGACGTTTGTATATCTTCTTTAGAGAAATGTCTATTTAAATCTTTTTTTCCCATCTGCTAATTGGGTTATTGGACTTTTTGTTGTTGTTTTGTAGGACTTCTTCATATATTCTGAATATCATATCCAAATTGGATATGTGTTTACCAAACATTTTCTCCCATTCTATATATTATCTTTTTTGCTTTCCTGATCATGTACTTTGATGCACAAATTTTTTTTATTTTTGATGAAGTCCTCTCTACCTATTTTTCCATTTATTCTTTATGCTGTAGGTCCAAGAGTCCATTAATTAGCACAAGGTCTTGAAGATGCTCCCCTATGTTTTCTTCTAGGTGTTTTATAGTTTTGGCTTTGTTATTTAGGTCTTTGGTCCACTTCAAGTTTATTTTTATGCATATGGTGCAAGGTAGGGGTCTGCTTTCATTCATTTGCATATGGATAGCCATCACTGTTTGTTGAAGACACTATTCTTTACCAATTCAGTGGACTTGGGACCCTTGTCAAAAGTCAGTTGGCCATAAATATGAGGGTTTATTTCTGAAGTCTCAAGTTGATTACAATGGTCTATATGGCTATCCTTGTACTAGTAATATGCTGTTTTGATTTTTGTAGATTTGAGTAAGTTTTAAATAAATGTAATTTGTCTTTGTTTTTCTTTTTCAAAATGGTTTTGGCTCTTCCATATTAATTTGATGATTGACTTTTCTATTTCTGCAATGAAGGCTTTGGTATTTTTATTGCAATTGTGTTTAATGTATAAATCACTTTGGGTAGAATTGACATTATAACAATATATAGTCTTCCACTCCAATGGATACAGAATGCTCTTGCATTTGTTCAGTTCATTTAACTTTATTTAGGTTATTTAGATTTATTTCACTTATGTTTTGTAGTTTTCTGTTTATAAGTCCTTTCACATCATTGGATAAATTTGTTCTTAAATATTTGATTCTCTTAGTTACTAATATAAATGAATTTCTTTCTTGATTTCCTGTTCAGAGTTTTCATTGCTAGTGTATAGAAACACTACTGATTTTTATGTATTGATTTTTTACCCTGCCAATTTGTTGAATTTGTCAATCAGCTCTGGTAGCTTTGCTGTAGATTTTTTTCAGGAATTTCTATGTACAGAAATAGGAAAACTTATTTCTTCCTTTCCATTTTAGAATCATTTTATTTACTTGTCTTGTCTAATTGCTCTGGCTAGAACTTCTAGCATAATGTTGAATATCAGTGGTGATACAAGATCCTTGTTTTGTTTTTGATCTTAGAGGGAAAGATTTCAGTCTTTCACCATGAAATATAATATTAGCTGTGGCTGTTTCATATATGCCCTTTATCATGTTGAGAAAGTTTCTTTCAATTCTTAGTTTTTGAAGTGTTTATATTTTTAATAAAAAACTGATGTCAGATTTTGCCAAATGGCTTTTCTGCATCAACTAAGATGATCATGTGTTTTTCCTTTTCATTCTATTAATGTAGTTATTACATTAATTGAATTTCTTATGCTGAACCACCCTTGCTTACCTGGGCTAAATCCTGGATCATGGTATGTAATTCTTTTAATGTGCTATTGTATTCAGTGTACAAGAATTTTGTGAAGGATTTTGGCATCTGTATTCATTAGGAATGATAATCTGTGATATTCTTTTCTTGTATCTGGCATTGATATTAGGGTGCTGTTGGTCTTATAGAATGAATTAAAAAATGTTCCCTTTTCTTCAACTTTTTGGAAGAGTGTGAGCAGAATTGTTACTAGTTATTCTTGGTGTGTTTGATAAACTCACCAGAGAAGCCATCTGGTCCTGTGGGTTTTTGGGGAGGGGAGGTGAGGTTTTTGTTTACTGATTCTATCTTTTTACTAGTTGTTGTTTTTCTGAAACTGTGTGGGTAGTTGGTATGTTTCTAGTAATTTGTCCATTTCATCTAGGTTACCAAATCCGTTGGCATACAGTTGTTCATATTATCCTCTTACAATCTCTCATATTTTTATGAGTTTGGTGGAAATACCCTCCTGCTTAATTTCTGATTTTAGTTATTTGTATCCTCTCTTATTTTTTCACTATAGCTTCTAGCAAAAGGTTTGTCAATTTTATTGATCTTTTCAAAGAACAAACTTTTATTTTATTGATTATCTGTATTATTTTTAATATTCTAATCCATTTATCTTTGCTCTAATTTTTCTTTCTGCCCTCTGCTCATTTTGGGTTTAGTTTACCTCTCTTTTTTCTAGATTTTTCCAGTTGTAACATTAGGTCTCTGATTTGAGATCTTTCTTCTTTATTAATGTAAGTATTTAAAGCTCTAAATTTCTCTCTCACCTCTGCCTTCACTGCATCCCACAATTTTGTGTGTATATATATATATATTTTTTTTTTTCATTTTCATTGTCTTCAAGATACTTACAAATTTCCCTTGAGATTCTACTTTAACCCATTTTCATTTAAATAAATGACTGATAATGAAGGACTTTCATCTGCCATTTTGCTATTTTGTTTTTGTAAGTCTTGCAACTTTTTTCGTGTTTGGATTGTTTTGTTATTGACTACATTCAGTTTTATTTTTATTGAACCATTTCGAGTCCCTTATCATTTATTTCTGCATGCATTTTTCATTCATTTTGCTTGTGGTTACCATGGGGCCTAAATTTAACATCTTAAATCTATAACAATCTGCTTGATTTGGTATCTATTTAGCTTCAATAGCATAAGTATATACTGTTTCTACAACCCTTTGCTCTTCCTTTCCTTTTTGCTATACTTATTACAAATGATATCTTTACACATTATGCAGTCCTAAACCATAGATTTAGCATTACATTGTACACATATGCATTTTAGAACTTGTAAGAAATAAAAAAATGGAGTTACATTCTAAAAAAAAATACAATGCAATATTACTAGTAATCATAATTACCCATTTGGTTACCTTTACCAAAGGGCTTTATTTCTTTATGCCACTCAATTGCTGTCTGGTGTCCTTTCCTTTCCATCTGAACTACTCCCTTTAGAATTGTTTGTAGGGCAGGTCTAGTGATGACAGTATCCCTCAGCTTTTGTTTGGAACAATTGGAAAAGAATATCCAATTTCTTTTCATTTTTGAAAGAAAGTCTCACTGTATGTAGACTTCTTGGTTGAGAGTTTCTTTCTCTCAATGTTTTAACTATTTTATTCCACTGCCTTTTTGCCTCCAAGGTTTCTGATGAGAATTCAGAACTTAATCTTATTGGGAATCCCTTATACACAACAGTTTTCTTTTCCCTTGTAGCTTTCAGAACTCCTTGTCCTTTGTATTTGACTGCTTGACTACTACGTGTGTGGACATGGTTCTTTTCAAGTTTACCTGAACTTGGGTTTGTTGAGCTTTTTGAATTACGTATTCATGTCTCTCATTAAATGCAGCAGATTTTCTGCCATTATTTCTTGGAATATTTCTTCTGCCACTTCTTCTATTTTCTCCGTCTGGGACATCCATTATTCATGTATGGGTGTACTCAGTGGACTCTTATGCTCTGTTCCCTTTTTATCATTCCTTTTTCTTGTCTTTTTGAGTTCACTGGTTCTGTCTTTTGCCATCTGTAATCTACTGTTGAAATCCCATAGGGGATTTTTCATTTCAGTTATTGTGACCTTCAACTCCAGTACTTCTTTTTGGTTCCTTTTAAAATTACCATCTCTTTGTTGAGGTTGTCATGTTGTCCATTTACTGTTTTCCTGATGTCCGTTGTTCTATCCTGTGTTTTCTTTTATCTGCTTGAGCATATGGGGAATCATATTTTCAGCCTTTGTCTGGTGTGTCCAAAATGTGTTCTTCTTTGATGTTTTCTGTATCTTTATCTTGTTCCTTTGCATGAACCATCATTTCCTATTTCTTTTTTTGTGTTCTGTAATCTCTTGTTGCACAATGTACGCTTCAATATTTTAAAGTATTAGCTATGGAATTTAGTCCCAGAGTGGTGTGTTCCTTAAGTTTGTATCCAGTTTAGCCCTCGAATATGGAGATCATGTACAACAGAATGTGAAGTGTAAGGTCACTGTACTTCATATTTCCTGTCCTTAGTCTTTTCATGGATTTGTGCTCGCTCATGGTCTTATGAATTCCCCCCTTTACAGTAATTCAAAATGCTCCCTCTATTCCCTATGAAATGGAATTTCTCCCCCTCTGAGTGTAGAATTGACTTAAACCACATAACCCTTTACTCCAGGCTGCGTTGACTCAATGGTTTTTATAATGATTTAGATGTCAGCAAGCTGCTTCTGCCTGCAGGCAGATTCTTGCAGGGGGAGCCCCAGATAAGTTTCCTCATTCGGTGTTTTATGCTGTTCCCAGCTAGACTGGCACTGACTTACGGGCATCACAGTATGCTCAAAAGGGTTACTCTAGCCCCTCCAGAACAGACACCAAGACCCAGAATTTGAAGACAGCTTGGCTCTACACTTCACAAGTTATGAGGTATGGGAGGTGTTAGCAGGGCCCTTTGTAAAGCTGCATTTTCTTGACTGGTCACTTGCCCAGTTACTGTGACTCTTCAACTATTTTCTGGAGTCTTGAGGAATATGTCTTTCTTAGTTTGTAAGCATCCAGAACATGATATACAAGAAATGCGACAGTTTTTAAAAAGAGAAATTTAGTAAGTTACAAGTTTACACTTCTAATCCTATAAAAATGTCCAAACTAAGGCATCCAGGAAGAATACTTAATTCAAGGAAGGCCGATGGATCAGGAACACGTCTGTCCACTGGGTAATTGTGTGGGTGGCATCTGCTGGTCCCTTGCTCCTGAGCTCTGTTGCTTTCGGCCGCTGTTCTTGTGGGCGTTCCTAACTTTGATTCTTCAGGGATGGGTTTTATCTCTTGGCCTCCCCTGGCCCTCTCCAGGTTCTGGCTTGCTTAACATCTCATGGCAATGTCTGCTGGGCTCCAAGCATCTCCAGACATCCTTGTCTCTATTCCTCAAGTGTCAGCATCTGTGTCAGCTGTGTTCTTCTGTTAACTATCATTTCTGACTCTCTCCAGAATGTTTCCTCTTTTAAAGGATTCCAGTAAACTAATCAAGACCCATGTGAATGGGATGGAGTCTAATCTCCATCTGATCAAAAGATCATACCCACAGTTGGGTGTGTCACATCTCTGTGGAGATAATCTAATAGAAAAGCAACAGTATTAAATTAGGATTAAAAGAAAGGGCTGCCACAAGATTGAATCAGGATTAAAACATGGCTTTTCTGGGGTATACAATATTTTCAAACTGGTACAATGCCTCTGCCAGGTTTTGCTAGTTGTTCAAAGATTCTGTGAGAGAAGGCAACCTGGAACTTCTTACACCAACATCTTGTATCAGGAAGCTTTGAGGATTTCTTATTGTAATTGAATAATATGATGAATTCATTATTTATAAAGCAAAATTCCTTTTTGTTTGTCTCAGGTGCATCATAACTTTATTTCAAAAACTTATAAAATTTTTAATATGCTATATCCTTTGGAACTACACATGTTTATATCTCAGGGAGGTACAGTTTGTTTTAGATTATCATTTTTAATTAATGTTCACCAAACATTTTTATGAGTAATTTTCATTCATAGAATGTTATGGAAATTATATTTTATAGTTTTACATAAAATCAAGATAGATAGTAACATAAAGTACAAACAATATTTAAGTTTACAGTTAATATTTCATCTCTTTTCAAATGGTGAATTTATAACAAGTTTTCTTGGTTTTAATTTTACACTAAGAATTAATTTATTCCAATAGTGATTTTTGTCTTGTTCTGTCTATAAGTAATTGATTATAATTATTGTAATGCTTAATTTTTCAATAGAGTGATTGTTATTATACAGCTATTTAAAATGTACTTGGCAAGGTTAACACTGAAACCAGTTTTTGTAGTTTTCTAAGAATGTTATCTCACATGGAAGAGTAACTAGAAAGAAAAGAACTGTAGCCCTTAACCAAAGAAAGATACCAAAGATTTTGAAATTCCACAGCAGTCTATATGGCCATTAGGTAGTAGAGTTTTTCATTTAATAGAATTAGTTGAATGATTCCATGCCAGTATGCATTCTAGCAATAATTGTACCTGTGAACCACCAATTACTTACCAAGCGTTGTTACCAAAAATACAATTGATATTTTTTCTAATAACTTTTATTATTTGTATTTGTGCTTGCCCTTATCAGTTTCTTAGCTGAGAGGTTTGAATTTGACTTAACTTTACAATGAAACAAGACTATGCTGTATATGAATGAAAAAAAGTAATAATTTTTTTCTATGGAAAGTTCTTACCACTTTTGCTAACTGTAAACAGATAGGTGAAATTGTGATTGATAAATCACTAATAATCCTTGGCAATAGTTGTGAGATACAGCTTTAAAAAAGTGAAGAATGAAAGTAAAAGAGAAGTAATGATTCCACTGCATGAGTGAGAATATCTCATATGAGTGAGAATACTTTAGAATCATAAAAAATAGTCCAAGTGCTAATGACATTTTTCTCAGGAGAAATTACTATATTTTGCTTCTTAAAAGTTTTGGATATTTTTGTTGTAATTATTACTTCATATAACTGAGGTATAAATTAACCGCATAAACCCAATTCAAAAATTCATATACATACATAAGTAGAAACACACATGTACACACAAATAAATTTGGTTAATAAAGTTTATATCCTTATTATGTCAAGTTATTATTAAATTTATTTCATGGCCTGAAAATGGTTTTATGCTTTTGTTGTTAAAGAAATGCCATTGATAATCTGTGTATGATTGTTTTGTACTTTGACTTGATCAAGAGTTTTTTTTTTTTGTTTGTTGGACCATTCATTGAACAGTAAAAACTTTTCTACCAGATTGGTATAGTGTTTCTAGACCATTTATTTACAGGATTTTGTTTGTAAACCATATTGACTTGGTTTATCACATTCTCCTGTAGTCCCTTAGAACAAAGTTTGCCATTATGTAGAAAGTAGCCTTTCGCTGCCTAAAAGTCCAAGAGCCCTTGTTCTTTTTTTAAATTTTTTTTTTCCTTGTTAGAGAATTTGTGGGTTTACAGAACAATGATGTATAAATATAGGATACCCATGTACCACCCCACCATCAACACCTTGCATTCCCATGGAACATTTGTTACAATGGATGATAGCATGCTTTTATAATTGTACTATTTACTATAGTCCATTGCTTTGACTTAGGGTTCACTCTTTGTGTGTTGGAGCTCACTGGATTTTTTATCAAATTTTTATTCTGTTAGGAGATATACAAGGTAAGCATATATACAAGGTAATATTTGGCCCTTTTAATCACCTTCAAATATATATTTCAGTGCTGTTAATTGTGTTCACAATAATGAGCTGCCATCACTATCATCCACTGACAAAACATATCATTCTAAAGAGGAGCCCTGTACATTTTAAGCCTCAATTCCCCATCCCCTATCCCTTCTCCATCTACTGGTAACATTCAACTGGGTTTGTTTTTTTGCGTTTATAATTGGGAAAAGTGAAACCTGTTGACAATACCCACTGCTGGTGAAAGTGTGGGGCAAATAAGCTCCTATCTACATAGCTCCATTGAATATGAATTGTTACTTTAGGGGAATGCAATCTGTATTTCCTAGTGAAAAAAAAAAAGGGGTTATACCCCAGATTCATCAGTTTTGCTTTACAATTATCTCATAAAACTAAAAGCACCAGTATATAAAACTAAATCTTCATGGTTGTATTATAGGACTGTTTGTAATATTAAAAATACTTAATCTCCATTAATAAAGCAATATTTTAATAGAACAGCACCAGTATGTGAAATTACATCTAAACCTAACATTCCTCATTGTTTGTGAGAGCAAAAAAATGGGAAACTCATGAATGTCCATCAATAGGGCCGTAGTTCAATGTTCAATAAATCAGGCTAAATCCAAAGTCCTACATTATACAACTATTAAAAATGATGAATTCAAACTTTTGCACTGATGTAACTGGATCACTATGATATATTGTTAAGTAAGAAAAGCAGGTAGGTTTGTGATGAGCTTGGTAGGATCACGTTTTCATTGAAAAATTCTTTATACATGGTTATTTTCAGTCTGAGCATGTTTTTACGAACACAGAGAAAAATAGTGAAGAATACATACTACATTGTTAATATTTGTTACCTCAAGTGAGAAGAGGGTTGTTTATGGGAAATGGGAGGACCGAGCACTTGGCTTTCTTCTTTCTGATTTGAGTTGCTGCAGCAAGCATGTATGACTTAGTAAGGAAACAAAAAAATGGAAAAATTGAAAGTAAAAGCTATGAAAAATTGTTTATTTAGGCTTATACTGGTGCATCCCTTATCAGTGTAGATACCAATACAGAGTCTAGAATGCTTTACATTATAGTAGGTGTTTAGTAAATACTTCTGTGGTTCGTTATCTTAAGTTAATCAAGAGCTCTTATATTTAAATTTTAATACACGTGTGGTAGTTAGATTCAGTTGTCAACGTGGCCAGGTGAAGGTACCTAGTTCTGTTGCTGTGGACATGAGCCAATGCTACGTGAACCTCGTCTGTTTCTCATTACATCTGCAGTCAGCTAAGAGGCGTGCCCGCTGTAATGAATGATGTTTGATTTAATTGGCTGGTGCTTAAATGAGAGAGCTCAATGTAGCACAGCCCATGCAGCTCAGTGTACCTCATCTCAGCACTCACAGCTCAGCCCAGGCCTTTGAGATGCAGAAAGAAATCACCCTGGGGAAAGTTGCTGGGACCCAGGGACCTGTAGAGAAGGCCAGCAGAGATCACTCTGTGCCTTCCCACATAAGAAAGAACCTCAATTGAAAGTTAGCTGCCTTTCCTCTGAAGAACTAACAAAATAAACCCCCTTTTATTAATAGCCAATCTGTCTCTGGTGTGTTGTGTTCCAGCAGCTAGCAAACTAGAACAGATTTGGTACCAGGAGTGGGGTGCTGCTGCTGTGGTTTGTGAATACCAGATATGTTGGAATGGTTTTTTGCATGGCTAAGGGGAAGATTTTGGAGGAACTGTGAAGAAAATGATGGAGAAGTCCTGGAGTGCTTGAAGAGACTGTTGGTATAAATGAAACCACTGCCAATCTGGACAAAGGGGGACACAAAAAGGAAAAAATGGAGTTTGCAGAGTGAGAACCATGAAAGCTTGGGTCTGAAGCCAAGAAACCTCAGTCAGGAGAGTGGACCCACCCATATACATGGCAAGGGTGAGTTTACCCTGAAGGGTGAGGATGAGTCTCCCACCTTGTTGCAGTGGAAGAGTCGTGCAGCCTCAGGCCTTGGAGAAGGTACAGCACACTCCTTGACTGGGGAGAGCCTGGCTGTTACCACATGGAGTGGTTGAGCGTGTGCCTCAGAAATGGCAGAGAGCCCAGGTGTGGCCCCAATGCCTGGAGAGAGTGGAGCTGAGAAAAAGCTGGTCTCCTCAGTGTTCCCTGAGGTTGATTTGGAAAGAGGTGGGCCACTGCATAGGCCCTTGGAAAGGGTGGGACTGCCACTTCCTAAAGCTGAAGGATAAATGACTTTCAGACTTTGAAATCCAATGGTCTTTGCCCTGCAGGTTTTCAGAACTGTTTGGGTCTTGTGACCATGTGTTTCTTCCAGTTTCTCCCTATGGAAATGAAAACCTGTATCCTGTGACTGTCCCTCTATTACATATTGGCACCAGATAACTTGTTTTGAAATTCACAGGTCCACAGCCAGGAGAGAATTTTTTGCACCTTAATGTTGTTTAAGGTGATGTGTGTAGTTGCCGAGTTGACAAGGGGTGGACATGTGGTAGTTAGATTCATTTGTCAGTGTGACCAGGTGAAGGCACCTAGTTCTGTTGCTGTGGACATGAGCCAATGTTACATGAACCTCATCTGTTGCTCATTACACCTGCAGTCGGCTAAGAGCATGCCTGCTGTAATGAATGATGTTTGATTTAATTGGCTGGTGCTTAAATGAGAGAGCTCAACGTAGCACAGCCCAAGCAGCTCAGCGTACCTCATCTCAGCACTCACAGCTCGGCCCAGGTCTTTGGAGATGCAGAAAGAAATTACCCTGGGAAAAGTTGTTGGGACCCAGGGGCCTGGAGAGAAGGCCAGCAGATATCACCCTGTGCCTTCCCATGCAAGAAGAACCTCAGTGGGAAGTTAGCTGACTTTCCTCTGAGGAACTAACGAAATAAATCCCATTTTATTAAAAGCCAATCCTTCTCTGGTGTATTGCATTACAGCAGCTAGCGAACTAGAACAACACGCATATGTAATATTTATCAGCTCTTATACATTTATTATATGATTATATCTGATGTAGATTTTTATTATGTAATATGTATTTATAATATGTTGAGGTCTTTTATATGCAAGATATCTCTGCATATAAAAGATTTTCCTGCTTAGTTCCCAGTGTATACCTGGTAGCAGGAATGAACCAGGCAGAAATAGTATCTGATTCTGTAACAAAGTTACCCATTTTAGCTTCCTCCTAGACTGTAGAAGGCAAGACATGAAAAACTTTATGCATCCATTCACCATATTCACTCAGTTATTCTTCAAATACTAAGCCTTGTGGAGGAAGTAAAAATTTATTTATAGCTTTTCTTCCTGCAATGAGTTTACAGATGTCCAGGTCATATGCATGCCATCGATTTCATCTCATAATAAAGGTCAGACTAAGATTGTATTACATACGTATAACCAACTTTTACACAAAATTCAAAACCCTCCCATTCCTGAGGCTTAAATACCTTTCCAGTGAAGGAGATGAGGCAAAGCCAGGAAAGTGGATAATCAAGTTTGCTGAATTATGTTTAAAATAAGGATTAATAGAAATAGAAATTTCTAAGTAGAAATGGCCTATAACATTCTCCTATGTGTAAAATGCATGCATTTAGTGAAAGGAATGTGTGAAATATTTTAATTGCTCAGAGGTCTTCTTATTTATTGTTTGTTTTATTGGTTTTCAGCCACTTTATGAAGAGTTAAATATGTCAGATGTTTTGTTTCTGAATATAGGACCTAAACAGGAGAGTGTAACATCTCCTTGTATTTAAGGTTCTATAGTTCATGAGGTTTCCTCTCCGTGTATGCATTGCACAATAATAATGATGATATGGTATATATAGATTTAATTTACATACACTGAAACCATGCTTTATTTTTTAGCTCAAATTTGTAGAGAAGATTTATCTAATAGGCTACAGTTTCAGAAATTTTGAAGGAAGCACCAAAGCATGCAACTTTCACTAAAGCGTTTAGTCCCTATTACAAAGTGAATTTTGAAGGTAATTAAGAGAACATTCAACTAACAGTAACTTCTCCTGTTATTAGAAGGCACTGTGGGAATTGGAGGTAGGTGGGCTACAGTTTCAGCCAGTACCAGTTTTGACTCATTGCTCCCTTATTGTGACCTAGTGAACCACTCAGAGCTGCAGTTTCCTTATCTGTAAAATGGGATATAAACACTACACATATACTGCACTAACAGTGTCATTGCGGGGAAAAAATGAGATAATTTTACTCATGTAGCCTAATACTAGGCTTTGTTCCTATGAGTAACTGATAGTTTAGCGTTCAATTTTTATATCCTGCTATTGTTAGTAATTAATTACTGCAAAGAATAAACCATGACAATGGCTGGAGAAATGTATTTTTCAAATTCATTCTTTTTTATTTTCATTAGAAGATAAAAGAACAAATACTGAGACAACCCTAAAGATTCTACTTTTTCCAAGCTATGACTGATTCTCAACAAAGGGAAAGAGAAAGTTAAACAAATTTCTTTAGATTTCTAGCTATATAGAAGCAGCATTTTTCAAAATGCTGATATTTTTAAAAGTTGATGAGCTCTTCGGGGGAAATGGTCCATCTTTTAGGCATTCATCATGCTCTAAAACTGTGAGTATGGATGAAAAGCATGTAGTACCCGCCTTATTCTTACATCAGAAGAATTTTTGCTTTTGTCCATTTTATGCTTGTTTCCAAAGGCTTAAAATGAAAGCTTTGTTTTTGCTATAATGGCTTAGTGTAGGCTTACATTGTTGATCCCCTCAGTAGATGCAATGTAATCCACTTTGGTAATGTGAATTTTTAAACAATCATGGGCCTCTGCCATTAACCCTTCTATACTAATGATAATACTCTACAAAAACTACAAAGAACTGTGGCCTGAGCTTAACATTAGACTTGGAGCGCACTTCGCTAAATTTGCATTTCTTATTTTAGTTTCAGTGAATTGCTGAGCATATGTTGAACTTCATCAATACTAAATGTAGAATAGGTGATTGTGAAACTAATGTTCAAGTGCAAGTATTCAAATACAAACACAGGAAGCTGGAAGAAAACAATGAGGAAACGAATCAAAAGTGCTTTCCAGTCCAAAATTCTCCTTGATGGGGTTTTAGCTGCTGTTGCATTTTGCTATATTTTTTAACTCGACCTGTTGCTTTGCTCAGTTCATTGTAGTGCAAATGTCTCAAATAAAGCTGTACATGAGTCATTTTTTTTTTTTTCCTTCTCAGTTCAGGCTACTTGGATAATAGCTCACTTTGAACACAAGCCTGGGAACCTATTGAATGTTTCCTGCATAAAGCCTACAGAGCTTTCCTCAGCAGCTTGACATGTTTCTTTAGGAGAGAGAAATTGCAATTTAGCTAAGAGTAATTTTATTCCATGACATATTTCCAAACTAACTTTGAGAATACATTTCCACTTAGTGTTTGGATTCCTCTTTGGGGACTTGGAAAAGGTTTCCTGCATTTAGTTAAGTAATATATATATGGTGGATGGATAAGTGAACATGTTTTTCAGGGATTTGCAGACGTTTAAAGCTTTAGCTAAAGTAGAGAGGACTTTAACTCGTATTGAAGCTGCAATACTGTATGCCTTCAGGGCTGTGAATTTAATAAACAAAAGATCTGTCACTGCTCTTGATTCACAGTTGGGGGTAGATGTAATTATATACTGTAGAGGGAAAAAAGACTGTTGTTATTATTTTACGTTTATTGAGTGCCAACATTTTGCAATGTGCTCTACCGAACATAGAATTAGACACAGTCCTTGCGCAGTGGCCTATCTATTTAAATTAGACACAATCTAAATATTTCTCTTAAGTAGTTCCTGTGTTTTCACATTTGTTACACAGTGCATTATACAAGTACAGAACTATTATTGTACTCGAAAATGTTATTTAGAACTGCAAAGGCTTTTAAAGACAAGCAGTAAAATTAGATGTGATTATTAAACAATATAATTTCTCATACCTTTTCAGGTGTTTTCCTTTAACTATTATTATGGATCTAAACTTGGAATGGGAAGCAGGAGCAATATTAAAATTGGAAAATGATTTAACCCTTTTGATTTTTACTTTAGAGAAAAATGGCAGTTTCGCATTAATTAAAGCTCCTTAACTAGGCTTGGAATTATGTTTACTTGCGTGGTTTTACAATTAATTTTAGTCTGGAATTCTGTGAGGGACAGAACCAGTCTTGCACAATCTGTGGCACATATTAGGTATTCTTTAAACTTTTTTGATTTAATGAATGAAATAGGTTTGCCAATGGATTTCTCTGTCAGTCATTGTATTTTTCAGGACTCTCTTTTTCTGATTTTAGAGCCTGCAGAAGCAGTGCTGTTCTGGCTTTGGACCAGCTCTAACAAAAGCCTCCTTTCTGGGAACACCTTCCAAGAGCTCTGGTTTGGAATGTCTTCTGATAAAGATGTTTCTCGTCTCTCAGCAAGGCCTGAGCTGACAATCCAGCAGACCTTTGGTTACGCTGTTTTTCTCGAGGGCTCTGACAGTGTTTAGAGCTCTCGCCCTCCCCTCCAGTGATCAAAGGCCCCTTTCACACAGGATGCCTCGTTTTCCAGGAATGTAGTCACTGTGTACTCTTGTCGGCTGAGTCAGGCTGGCATTAGGGAAAACGTGCAAATAAACACAGAGAATATGCAAGTTGATCTACTTATGTATTTGTCCTATATGTTGTGATTATTTTATACCAACTGCTATACATCCAGCTTCGATAGACTCATTCATTTCCCCTCTTCATCTCATGCAGTGCGAATCAATTCTCGGTTGCAAGATAGTAGTATTCTTTCAGTACTCAAAATAAGGATCACGGAGATCTGAGTTTGGACTGCCTTTTTTAATGCAATATTATTGATATATATTCACATACCCTAGAATCATCGAAAGTATACAATCAGTAGTTCATAGTATTATCATATAGTTGTGCATTCATCACCTTGAGATTTTTGAACATTTTCATTACTCCAAAAACAGTGAAAATAAAATAAAAGTAAAATAGAACACCTATACATCCCACCCCCATCCCTCCTATTATTTATTATTTTTTGTCTTTATTTCCTTACTCTTCTGTTCATTCACTGGATAAATGGGGTGTTAATCACAAGGTTATCACAATCACATGGTCACACTGTAAAAGCTATATAGTTATACAATCTTCTACAAGAATCAAGGCTACTGGATCACAGTTCATATAGTGCATACGAATAACCTCCAGAATTACCTCTCGACTCTATTTGAAACCTCTCAGCCACTGAAACTTTATTTTGCTCCATTTCTCATTCCCCTTTTGGTCAAGAAGGTTTTCTCAATCTCACGAAGCCAGGGCCAGGCTCATCCCCAGGAGTCAGGTCCCACACTGCCAGGGAGATTTACACCTCTGGGAGTCTTGACCCATATAAGGGGGGAGGGCAGTGACTTCACCTGCCAAGTTGGCTTAGGGAGAAAGGCCACATCTGAGCAGAGAAGAGATTCTTTGTGGGTGACTCAGGCATAATTATAAGCAATCTTAGCTTCTCCTTTACAGAAATAAGCTTCATAAGGGCAAGCCCATAGATTGAGGGCTTTGCATATTAAATGGATAGTCCCCAATATTTGAGAGAATATCAGGAATTCCCTAGGTGGGGGAGTTTAATATTTCTACTTTTTTCCCCACTACTTTGAAAATACTTTTTTATCTTCTGCCCAGATTACTCTGGGATGTAGAGGGGTATCACACTAACCTGTACAAACCAGTAAGTTCTCACTTCCTATTCAAGATTCCATATAATTATGGTGTTCAAATAAATTGGCCATACAAGTTAAATTAGATAGTGTGCTACAGAAGATATAAATTTTGCACCAAAAAAAACCATCTATTCCTTTGGTTTCATACAATTGAAGTTTTAAAATAGTATTATCCTGTACCTTGTATTCTAATTTACCTTAGTCATAACCAGAACAACTTCATTCCTATCTCTAATTAAAGTCTGGTCTCTTTATCAGCTTTTTAAACTGTTGTTGTGTGGGGTAATGCTGACTTTCATAGCTGCTAAACTCTTAGCTCTGAGTCTCAGATGTCTGGACTGCCTATTACTATCTGTGTAACCTAAGCCAAATCACCTAAATTTTCTGAGCCTCAGGCTCCTTAGGTGTAAACTGGGACTAGTAACAATACCGAGGTTTTAGAATTGAAGTAAAACAATCTGTACTAAGTAAAATACTTTGATTCATTGCTCTTTATGATTATTGTTGATAATAATCTATTTACCTGTTTTATAGTGTCATAGTCAAGTACGAATGTTAAAAAGTCTGCTACATTTATATTCATTATTTAATTTAAAGCATGAAATGTTGATATTTCAAAGCAATTTTATATACAGTTGTCAACATTGATGTGCCATATGTAATGTAAAGCTTAGGAAGTAGGGCCACTGACCCCTCTGCTGGTCACTGCACCCACACTGCCCACTTCCTCATGGCTACTGAACCTATTCTTCATGCTCATTCTGGCTATTTTCCTTCCAGCTGACCTTCCTGTTCTAGTCTCTCCTGCCCCAAGTTGCTTTCTGATTCAACTGGTTGCCAAAACTATTCTATTTCAGTTTTGACGTCTTACTTTCAACAAATGGCCTTCCCTTTTTCTTTGGTCAGCATCTGACCTAATTTCCTAAAATATTTCTGCTATTTACCTCCAAATGTCATGTTAATCTAGTCTTTTTCCTCCCCCTCCTGATGCAGGTGACAGATAAGCGCAAATCATTCCAAATCAGTGATTACATCTCACTCACCATATTCTATCATTTAAGCCTCCTTCAGTTTTTCCACATCTTCAATTTATCTTTTTTCACTCTCTGCCCTTTGCCCTCAAGATTCCTAGGGCTACTTGTCTTCTGTTTACAGACAACTCATTACATCTGAAGTCTCTCACTCTCACTAGTCTTCCCAGCTCTGGCTGAGATTTTGCCCTGAAGAGTCACTTGCCATGTTCTTATCACTGAATCTGATGGTCCCTTTGATGGCTCATCTTTCCTCCCCCTTACCTTTCCCTGTTCCTCATCACTGCTTTTGTAAATTAAAGGAAGGATTTTCCTCAACTATTGTGCTCCATCTCAATCGCCCCTCCTCCTTCACTAATGTCATGTAGTCCTGAAACATCAAATATCATTGATAGATGACTCCTAGATCTGTATAGCCCACTTCACTGCACGTTCCAAGCTCCGGGCCTTTTTTTTCCAACTGTACTGGATGCATCCGTCTGTCTGTTTTTCAGACAACTGCATTCAAACATGAACGCCAGACTTATCACCTTTCCTCCAAACCAGCTTCCCTTCTTGGTTTTCCTGTTTCTGATAATGATCCCAGAATTCTCTCAGAAAACCCAGTCTACCAACTGCTAAGTAACTTGGTAGTCTATTGATTGTCAAAATACTGCAGGTTATTCCTCCTCAATGCCCTTTATGTCTGCTACTTCCTTTGCTTTCTCCATGCTTGGCCCTCAGTACTTCTTGCCTGAACCAGTAGCAGGAAACTACCCACTGGCCACACCATTTCTAGTCTTTGTAGAAAATGAGGTGCCCTTAAGTTCAAATGCCTTTATCAGCCATTTACTGCTCTGGCCCCAAATAACGAGTTCCTGACCCAATGGCAAAGAGACCTAAACACCCAAAGAACATTCCCTGGCTCCAGGGCCCAATTAGCTTCCTCTTGCATATATGGAATACCTTTCTGAGATAATGCATGAGAATTCTATGCAATATTTGTTCCCTGCTCCCTGTGTTGAAATTGTGAGGGGAGATTTACAAACTGAAAAGGAAACAATCAGTAAATGAGTTTTTGGTCTCCTTTGGTAACTTCTTACTTTAGACCTACTATCTCATACCCAGATTATTGTATAAGTGACTCTCTCACATACAAATTATTTGAAAAATCAATATTTTTGAAACCTAGTTTGTTTCTTAAACTTCTATTTGAACTTCAAGAAGCCTGATTGTTCTTAAAGAACAGTGGTTCTTGAAGTCTGGTTACTGGGCCAATATCATTAGGGTCACCTAGAAATTACTGGAGATGCAAGTTCTGGGCTCCACCTAGATGTATTGAAAAAGAATTTCTGGTGATGGACCCTTGAGAGCTCTGTTCTAACCGTCCCTCTAGGTGATTCTGATGCACTGATTGTAGTTAAAAATCCAGTGCTCTTGGTTATCAGTAAGCATAAGCTGGGCTTTTAAATTATGATTCACCTCTTTCCAGGCCAACCAGATTCTAGCCTTATATTTCACTGCTTCCTCTCTTTCATTCTTTAGAACTTGGAAATACAGGCTCCTCTGAGCCTCTCATGTTTTCCCTCTTTCTTCCTGTTTGTTTAATCCAACCGTTTTTTCAAACTCCAGCTTTATGTCTCACGTCTGTGAAGCTCTTTAAAATCCTATATTTGTACAATGGCTATACTATTTCTAGAATAGCAGTCATGCATTATTCTCTTTAATCATTCTATTTTATGTCTTATGCCACAAAATAAATTAGGAAAATAAAGTCAATATATGAGTCCCACTTCAATTCCCTGCAGTCTAGTACAGGCCTTCGTTATAGCTTTTGATGATGAATTTTCAGGGCTATAGAGACTAGTGGTATTGAACTTCCTGGGTTCTTTATTACCCCAGGTCACTATCACATCACCTTGTAGCGGCCGGCTCTGAGGGGTACTATGCTTGTAAGAGGAATCTTCTACCTCAGTGATTAATTGGGTAAATAGCATTTTAAAAATGCTTTAGGGGATGCAAGGGTAGTTCAGTGGTAGAATTCTTGCCTGCCATGCTGGAGACCCAGGTTTGATTCCTATTCCATGTACTTCCCAAAAATCAAAGCAAATCAAAAATTGAACAAATGGTGCTGCAATAACGGGATACTCATATGGAAAAATAATGAACTGTGACCCCGCCATACAGCATACAAAAAAAAAAAGAGAGAAGAAAAAAATGCTTTTAAGATTACAAAGTACTTTCATAGAAATATATCATTAGTGCCTCATCAAAACCCTGTGATGTAAGTGCTTTTATTATCTCCATTTTGCAGATAAAGGGACTAAAACTCATCCTGGAGAAGTGTGTCCCTCTCTGTGATAAAAAACATTTTTGGATGGGCAGAGTCTAAGATGATCATAGGAAAAACAGAATCTTGTATAAATTTAGTTAAATCATAATATCACTTCAGGAATTACCATTAGATAATGCGTTGAGATTAGGGCAGGCATCTTCTACCTAATCAAAGCTACTGAAAATTAAGTCCTCTCTAAAGAAGATTTCGGGTGAAAAATAAATTGTGGCTCTGCTTTCTCGAGAATTTACCCATATGAAGATTCTGATATCTTGCATTCCAGGCAACCCAGCCTTTTCAGTTAAAGTCGTTGAAAAGAGTTGTATATATGAAGACAAACATGAATTATGTCTTTGAATGAGGGTATAAACATATTAAAGGATTGGAAGTATTTGAGTAAATCTTTGTATGTACACACATTCATATTTAAAGTCAATATAAAGGGAGAGCTTTCTAAATAGAATTTAAACTTTTTTTTTGCATTAAGGTAAGTTATTACCTTTTAAGTTAAGGTAAGCGTAATTCTTAGCTTTTGTTATGAGTTTCTGCACAAGGGAAGTATAGGAGAGCAAGAACTCAATATACAAGCAGATATATTACAAGGAGTCAGCCAAAATGGAACTTGCCCTTAGTGTTCTGTGGAAAAGGAATGGTCTATTCCTTTTCAGTTTGGGGTAGACCCTTGTTAGGAATAGAAATCATTCTTGGATGGGCAGAGTCTAAGATGATCACAGGAAAAACAATCTTATATAAACTTAATTAAGTCATAATATCACTTCAGGAATTGCCATTAGATGATGTGTTACTGATTTTCTCTCTTTAAATCTTGTGTTTTGCACAGTATATTACATATAAAGATGAATACTGAATTATTTAGTTTAAGTGTAAACAATATTTTTTAATTTAAAAGTTCATAACTTCACAGTTATGGCATTTTGGGGAACTTCTGATTAATGACAACTAAGTATTTGCAAGGCAGAGGCTTTAAACACTTAAACACTTAGGTCGAAGACATGAGCTTGTGAGCAGATACAGGAAAAAAGGAAAAGCAAGTCAGGAGCATAGGGGTAGTAAATAGGCTAAAAAATATCTAAGATTGGCCAGTCATCACAGCACAAGCAAACTAGCCCAAGGACCAAATCATGTGGCATTTGAGACCCCTGGGTTGGAGTCTCTGGAGAGAGTCATCATCTAACACGACAGCACTGCTTTTGCTTTTTCCATGTCTCCTGTGGCTTGAGGCAATTTAAATGAAGTGGAATATCGAATTCGTAAGGTCTGCTTATTCTGACCAGGCCATGCCCCTGGAAGTTATTATGAAGTGGAAGTGATTATGAGGATGTTCTTTTTAGAATAGCCCTTAAAATAGTAGAACAATGTAACAAAAGGGCAAAATACTGCAGATCCTCAGTAAGCCCTGAAAATTAAATTAGGAAGTGAAAAACCATCAGAAAGCATAACCTTTTCTCAATCTCTTCACTCCTCTCTTCCTGTTCTCTCCTTCCTCCTCCCCTTTCCTTTTCCTTTTCTCACCTCCTGTCCCTCCTAACCTCTTCTTCCTTCTCTTTTCCACTACTGATGCCTCTATGCCTCTACCCCTTTCCTCACTCTCCTCCCCTCCACACCATTCTGTCTCATCATTTATCAAGTATAAGGAGAAGCAATGGTGGAAGATGGCTTTCTAACTGCACTTGGGTTTATCTTACTAAATGAAAGTGTTTCAGAATGATGCGCCTGGGAGAAGCATCTTATGGGGCATCTTCAAGGCATGTTCAACTCTGATCTAATTAACTGTAGCCAATGGGGTGGGGTTGTGTAACACCCTCATATATTGGAGAAGACAGGATTGGGAAGTAACAGATCTCAAAAAACTAAAAGTGTCGATCGTCCAATCTCAGGAAATTTCCTAAGAAGTGTCTACTTATAGCATTCATCATTCCAAGTTCTTCTATTGAATTGTCAAGATTGAGTATCAGTGCCTCATATGCCTTTACATAAGTATGATCAAACATTTTGCCCTCAGGTTTATCAAGGTTTGTATAAGAAATAACCCTAAGTAGAACATTTGCCAAAACAATTTGCATTTTTTATTTTGCAATGGAGGATGCCATCCATTTCTTGTGCTGATTCATATCTCATTTAAATATCTAAATAACAAATTATTCTATAAGGGTCAAAGCCAGGAAGAAATGATCTTTTGATCAACTAGGCTGTTCTCTTTTATTTGTCTATGATTTTATAGATTCTATGTGATCAGTAAAATTTGCTAATGATGAAATAAAGAAATAAAAGAAATCTGTCTTATTTAGCTTTTGCTTTGACAGCTAAAAATTCAATCTCAGTGTTGGGCTAAAATGCAGTAGCTTTTCCTATGTCTCCCTGATATATTCTTACCCACCTTCATATTGCTATTTTAGTGTTCTTTTTATGATTTTACTCTACGTGTGCCCTTCAAAAATGTGTTTTGGAAGTAGCTGGAGTAAAAATAGCATGAAAAAAATAAACTGCATATTCTGACATGTAAAGATTTCATTTTAAGGATGATTTATTCTATGAGTAAAATTATTGGATAACTATCTAAATTTATTCCAGAATAATTTTGTCAGTCACCTCGTGTCTTGTTCTGTTGTTGTTTTTCTTCACATCAAAACATTTTCTCTCTACCAAAAATGTATAGTTATTCAATTTGGCTTATTTTATCAAAATTTTTCTTTATCTTACCAACTCTAATAAACTTTTCTATCCCAGAAAGCATAGCTATTGTATTGCCCAACTTGCAGCTTTTATTCTTTTTTAGACCTTTGTGTATTTGCATGTATTTTCTTTGTTTTTCAACCATCCCACTTCTGTCTTGCTTTTTAAAAACCTGACTTAAGTCTAACCTCTTTTGGTAAGATTTACCTAATCAATTATAAATCTTATTCCAAGTTCCCTTAGAGTTATCTATTCAGTTTTGTCTATTAATTTAAACTTATCTGGATGATGTACTGAAAAGCATTCAGAAACATCTATTTCTTTCTTTCTTTATTTTTAATGAGAATGAGTTCTGGCTCTCCAGTTAGAGACTGTATTAATTGTATTTTACACTGTCTTCCTTTCCTTTTTATGTTTTCCTTAAAGCACATAGTGTAGTATTCTTTGGGGTGAAGGAATGATCACTAAATGTTTAAGCCACAGAATATTGATTGTTTTCCCTAACAAACATTTCATTAGGAAATAACGTGAGAGCAGCTTCAAGAAAACAACTTTCCTCTTTGAAAGGCACAACACAATTTTGGTATAGTTATACATTTATGCCGTCCCAAAGAACAGATTTCTATGCTAGTTTCTTTCTTTCTTTCTTCTCTTGTTATTCATATTTCCAGCTCCATTGAGGCAGATGGATCTAATTATCAAGTATATGCTGAGGACATGAGGCGACAGGTTTCTCCTGACTTTTGTAATGATGCTACTTCTTAACAACCACATTTGCCAAATTATTTTATCTTATTATGACATTAAACATGGACCTGCAGAAGTCTGGTTAGTTAGAAATAATACCTTTTGTCCTCTAATTGCTTATTTATTTTCTAGAAACTAATTTAGTTTAGTTATAAAATGAAAATTCATAAATCAGTATTAATGATTTTGGTCATATAATATTGATATATATACAAACATTTTACTAAAATAAGCAAAAATATCTTTTAGAATATTATTAGAGATAAGAAATGCAGCGTCATCCCTTTTATTTACTACCATTAAGACTGGAAACAACATTGAGTTCTTGTTTTGTTTTACTCTCCTTTAATGAATTTTTAAGCACTATTGGTAATTAGTAGATTAATTACAAATAATTAATAGTAGATATGTAGGCAAAGGCCATATAAGTACATTAAAATTAAAAGCAGTTTATTTCATCTTACTGTAACACAGGCAAAACTTACTCCTATTTATCTTTTTTTTTTTTTTTTCCTTTTTTTTTTATTAATTAAAAAAAGAATTAACAAAACAATTAGAAATCATTCCAATCTACATGTACAATCAGTAATTCTTAATAACATCACATAGTTGCATATTCATCATTTCTTAGTACATTTGCATCGATTTAGAAAAAGAAATAAAAAGACAACAGAATAAGAATTAAAACAATAATAGAAAGAAAAAAACAAAAAAAAACAAAAACAAAAAACCTATACCTCACATGCAGCTTCATTCAGTGTTTTAACATAATTGCATTACAATTGGGTAGTATTGTGCTGTCCATTTCTGAGTTTTTATATCCAGTCCCGTTGTACAGTCTGTATCCCTTCATCTCCAATTATCCCTTCTCTTTTTTTTTTTTTTTTAATTAACTGAAAAAAAGAAATTAACCCAACATTTAGAGATCATACCATTCTACACATGCAATCATTAATTCTTAACATCATCACATAGATGCATGATCATCATTTCTTAGTACATTTGCATTGGTTTAGAAGAACTAGCAACATAACCGAAAAAGATATAGAATGTTAATATAGAGAAAAAAATAAAAGTAATAATAGTAAAATCAAAACAAAACAACACAAAACAAAACAAAAACCTATAGCTCAGATGCAGCTTCATTCAGTGTTTTAACATGATTACTTTACAATTAGGTATTATTGTGCTGTCCATTTTTGAGTTTTTGTATCTAGTCCTGTTGCACAGTCTGTATCCCTTCAGCTTCAATTACCCATTGTCTTACCCTGTTTCTAACTCCTGCTGAACTCTGTTACCAATGACATATTTCAAGTTTATTCTCAAATGTCCGTTCACATCAGTGGGACCATACAGTATTTGTCCTTTAGTTTTTGGCTGGATTCACTCAGCATAATATTCTCTAGGTCCATCCATGTTATTACATGGTTCATAAGTTTATCTTGTCTTAAAGCTGCATAATATTCCATCGTATGTATATACCACAGTTTGTTTAGCCACTCTTCTGTTGATGGAGATTTTGGCTGTTTCCATCTCTTTGCAATTGTAAATAATGCTGCTATAAACATTGGTGTGCAAATGTCCGTTTGTGTCTTTGCCCTTAAGTCCTTTGAGTAGATACCTAGCAATGGTATTGCTGGGTCGTATGGCAGTTCTATATTCAGCTTTTTGAGGAACCGCCAAACTGCCTTCCACAGTGGTTGCACCCTTTGACATTCCCACCAACAGTGGATAAGTGTGCCTCTTTCTCCACATCCTCTCCAGCACTTGTCATTTTCTGTTTTGTTGATAATGGCCATTCTGGTGGGTGTGAGATGATATCTCATTGTGGTTTTGATTTGCATTTCTCTAATGGCCAGGGACATTGAGCATCTCTTCATGTGCCTCTTGGCCATCCGTATTTCCTCTTCTGAGAGGTGTCTGTTCAAGTCTTTTTCCCATTTTGTAATTGGGTTGGCTGTCTTTTTGTTGTTGAGATGAACAATCTCTTTATAAATTCTGGATACTAGACCTTTATCTGATATATCATTTCCAAATATTGTCTCCCATTGTGAAGGCTGTCTTTCTACTTTCTTGATGAAGTTCTTTGATGCACAAAAGTGTTTAATTTTGAGGAGTTCCCATTTATTTATTTCCTTCTTCAGTGCTCTTGCTTTAGGTTTAAGGTCCATAAAACCGCCTCCAGTTGTAAGATCCATAAGATATCTCCCAACATTTTCCTCTAACTGTTTTATGGTCTTAGACCTAATGTTTAGATCTTTGATCCATTTTGAGTTAACTTTTGTATAGGGTGTGAGAGACGGGTCTTCTTTCATTCTTTTGCATATGGATATCCAGTTCTCTAGGCACCATTTATTGAAGAGACTGCTCTGTCCCAGGTGAGTTGGCTTGACTGCCTTATCAAAGATCAAATGTCCATAGATGAGAGGGTCTATATCTGAGCACTCTATTCGATTCCATTGGTCGATATATCTATCTTTATGCCAATACCATGCTGTTTTGACCACTGTGGCTTCATAATATGCCTTAAAGTCAGGCAGCGCGAGACCTCCAGCTTCGTTTTTTTTCCTCAAGAGGTTTTTAGCAATTCGGGGCACCCTGCCCTTCCAGATAAATTTGCTTATTGGTTTTTCTATTTCTGAAAAATAAGTTGTTGGGATTTTGATTGGTATTGCATTGAATCTGTAAATCAATTTAGGTAGGATTGACATCTTAACTATATTTAGTCTTCCAATCCATGAACACGGTATGCCCTTCCATCTATTTAGGTCTTCTGTGATTTCTTTTAGCAGTTTTTTGTAGTTTTCTTTATATAGGTTTTTTGTCTCTTTAGTTAAATTTATTCCTAGGTATTTTATTCTTTTAGTTGCAATTGTAAATGGGATTCGTTTCTTGATTTCCCCCTCAGCTTGTTCATTGCTAGTGTATAGAAATGCTACAGATTTTTGAATGTTGATCTTGTAGCCTGCTACTTTGCTGTACTCATTTATTAGCTCTAGTAGTTTTGTTGTGGATTTTTCCGGGTTTTCGACGTATAGTATCATATCATCTGCAAACAGTGATAGTTTTACTTCTTCCTGTCCAATTTTGATGCCTTGTATTTCTTTTTCTTGTCTAATTGCTCTGGCTAGAACCTCCAACACAATGTTGAATAATAGTGGTGATAGTGGACATCCTTGTCTTGTTCCTGATCTTAGGGGGAAAGTTTTCAATTTTTCCCCATTGAGGATGATATTAGCTGTGGGTTTTTCATATATTCCCTCTATCATTTTAAGGAAGTTCCCTTGTATTCCTATCTTTTGAAGTGTTTTCAACAGGAAAGGATGTTGAATCTTGTCGAATGCCTTCTCTGCATCAATTGAGATGATCATGTGATTTTTCTGCTTTGATTTGTTGATATGGTGTATTACATTAATTGATTTTCTTATGTTGAACCATCCTTGCATACCTGGGATGAATCCTACTTGGTCATGATGTATAATTCTTTTAATGTGTTGTTGGATACGATTTGCTAGAATTTTATTGAGGATTTTTGCATCTGTATTCATTAGAGAGATTGGTCTGTAGTTTTCTTTTTTTGTAATATCTTTGCCTGGTTTTGGTATGAGGGTGATGTTGGCTTCATAGAATGAATTAGGTAGTTTTCCCTCCACTTCGATTTTTTTGAAGAGTTTGAAGAGAATTGGTACTAATTCTTTCTGGAACGTTTGGTAGAATTCACATGTGAAGCCATCTGGTCCTGGACTTTTCTTTTTAGGAAGCTTTTGAATGACTAATTCAATTTCTTTACTTGTGATTGGTTTGTTGAGGTCATCTATGTCTTCTTGAGTCAAAGTTGGTTGTTCATGTCTTTCCAGGAACCCGTCCATTTCCTCTAAATTGTTGTATTTATTAGCGTAAAGTTGTTCATAGTATCCTGTTATTACCTCCTTTATTTCTGTGAGGTCAGTAGTTATGTCTCCTCTTCCATTTCTGATCTTATTTATTTGTATCCTCTCTCTTCTTCTTTTTGTCAGTCTTGCTAAGGGCCCATCAATCTTATTGATTTTCTCATAGAACCAACTTCTGGCCTTATTGATATTCTCTATTGTTTTCATGTTTTCAATTTCATTTATTTGTGCTCTAATCTTTGTTATTTCTTTCCTTTTGCTTGCTTTGGGGTTAGCTTGCTGTTCTTTCTCCAGTTCTTCCAAATGGATAGTTAATTCCTGAATTTTTGCCTTTTCTTCTTTTCTGATATAGGCATTTAGAGCAATAAATTTCCCTCTTAGCACTGCCTTTGCTGCGTCCCATAAGTTTTGATATGTTGTGTTTTCATTTTCATTCGCCTCGAGGTATTTGCTAATTTCCCTTGCAATTTCTTCTTTGACCCAGTCGTTGTTTAGGAGTGTGTTGTTGAGCCTCCACGTATTTGTGAATTTTCTGGCACTCTGCCTATTATTGATTTCCAACATCATTCCTTTATGGTCCGAGAAAGTGTTGTGTAAGATTTCAATCTTTTTAAATTTGTTAAGACTTGCTTTGTGACCCAGCATATGGTCTATCTTTGAGAATGATCCATGAGCACTTGAGAAAAAGGTGTATCCTGCTGTTGTGGGATGTAATGTCCTATAAATGTCTATTAAGTCTAGTTCATTTATAGTAATATTCAGATTCTCTATTTCTTTGTTGATCCTCTGTCTAGATGTTCTGTCCCTTGATGAGAGTGGTGAGTTGAAGTCTCCAACTATTATGGTATATGAGTCTATTTCCCTTTTCAATGTTTGCAGTATATTCCTCACGTATTTTGGGGCATTCTGATTCGGTGCGTAAATATTTATGATTGTTATGTCTTCTTGTTTAATTGTTCCTTTTATTAGTATATAGTGTCCTTCTTTGTCTCTTTTAACTGTTTTACATTTGAAGTCTAATTTGTTGGATATTAGTATAGCCACTCCTGCTCTTTTCTGGTTGTTATTTGCATGAAATATCTTTTCCCAACCTTTCACTTTCAACCTATGTTTATCTTTGGGTCTAAGATGTGTTTCCTGTAGACAGCATATAGAAGGATCCTGTTTTTTAATCCATTCTGCCAATCTATGTCTTTTGATTGGGGAATTCAGTCCATTGACATTTAGTGTTATTACTGTTTGGATAATATTTTCCTCTAACATTTTGCCTTTTGTATTATATATATCATATCTGATTTTCCTTCTTTCTACACTCTTTTCCATATCTCTCTCTTCTGTCTTTTTGTATCTGACTCTAGTGCTCCCTTTAGTATTTCTTGCAGAGCTGGTCTCTTGGTCACAAATTCTTTCAGTGACTTTTTGTCTGAGAATGTTTTAATTTCTCCCTCATTTTTGAAGGATAATTTTGCTGGATATAGGAGTCTTGGTTGGCAGTTTTTCTCTTTTAGTATTTTAAATATATCATCCCACTGTCTTCTAGCTTCCATGGTTTCTGCTGAGAAATCTACACAAAATCTTATTGGGTTTCCCTTGTATGTAATGGATTGTTTTTCTCTTGCTGCTTTCAAGATCTTCTCTTTCTCTTTGACCTCTGACATTCTAACTAGTAAGTGTCTTGGAGAACGCCTATTTGGGTCTAATCTCTGGGGTGCGCTGCACTTCTTGGATCTGTAATTTTAGGTCTTTCATAAGAGTTGGGAAATTTTCAGTGATAATTTCTTCCATTAGTTTTTCTCCTCCTTTTCCCTTCTCTTCTCCTTCTGGGACACCCACAACACGTATATTTGTGCGGTTCATATTGTCCTTGAGTTCCCTGATACCCTGTTCAAATTTTTCCATTCTTTTCCCTATAGTTTCTGTTTCTTTTTGGAATTCAGATGTTCCATCCTCCAAATCACTAATTCTATCTTCTGTCTCTTTAAATCTATCATTGTAGCTATCCATTATTTTTTCTATGTTTGCTACTTTATCCTTCACTTCCATAAGTTCTGCGATTTGTTTTTTCAGTTTTTCTATTTCTTCTTTATGTTCAGCCCATGTCCTCTTCATGTCCTCCCTCAATTTATCGATTTCATTTTTGAAGAGGTTTTCCATTTCTGTTCGTATATTCAGCATTAGTTGTCTCAGCTCTTGTGTCTCATTTGAGCTATTGGTTTGTTCCTTTGACTGAGCCATATTCTCAATCTTTTGAGCGTGGACAGTTATCTTCTGCTGCTGGCGTCTGGGCATTTATTCAGATTTCTCTTGGTGTTGGACCCAGCAAGGTTGTAATATTTTTCTGTGAAATCTCTGGGTTCTGTTTTTCTTATCCTGCCCAGTAGGTGGCGCTCGTGGCACACGTTTGTCTGCGGGTCCCACCAGTAAAAGGTGCTGTGGGACCTTAAACTTTGGAAAACTCTCGCCGTCCTGGGGGTTCGCTAGCCGAAGCGGCTTGAGCCGGCCGGGGTCCGAACGCAGGGAGGGTTGCTGGTCGCCGCAGCCAGGGAAAGAGCCCGTCCGAATTTCCTAGTCGGCCCTGGGCAACAAGCGTGGCGGGAGGGCGCCAGCGGCAGCGGCCCTCCCGAGAGAGTGCACGTTCCCCGGGAGTCACGGGGTCACCGTTCTCCGCGGCCTGGGGGTTTCCGATCCAATTCTCTCAGTTGATCCGGGGGCTGCGCGTGGTGTGGGTGCCAGTCGCCTTGGTTTCAGGGGACCACCTCTCCAATTCTCCCAGCCGGCCCGGGAAGGGGGAAGGGAGTAACTCCGGCTGCTTGCCACCCCGCCCGGTAAGGCCCGCGCGCCTCTGCGATCTCACCCGAGCTGCTTCTCTCAGCCAGCCAGCCGTTCCAGGATGGGATACGCTGTCTTTTTTATCTCTGTTGTGGCTTTGGGCGCTTTCTGTATCGTTTCTACTCCCCTAGTAGGTGTCCTGGAGAAGAAACTAAGATCCGCGCGTCTTACTAAGCCGCCATCTTCCAGCACTCCTATTTATCTTGAGAATAATTTTTTAAAAATCAATTTTAAAACTCAAATTTAAACAGTAAATATACTGATATAATTTATATTATGATGCATTCAGACTTTAAAAATACTTGAAACTGGGCGGAGTGACAGTGGCTCAGTGGCAGAATTCTCACCTGCCATGCCAGAGACCTGGGTTCAATTCCTGGTGCCTGCCCACGCAAAAAAAAAAAAACCTTGAAACCATACAGTACTTGTCACCAGCTGCCCACCTAAATTCAACCCCAGTAATTAGCTTCATCTAACTAATTTGAGTTATGGCACCTTCCCCCTGATTTCTGTTACATCAGAGCCTGTCTTGCATTTTTCACATATATTGAAATGTTTAAATGAGTGTTATGGATAACTTAATGATATTTACAGAGTTGGAACTTTAATTTTAATCTTGTGACCATATCATAATTTTATGTCTGGTTTCAGTGACTGCATGTAACATGATGTGTTTTTCTTTTTATTGTGCATCAAGGAGTTGTACAATGCGAAAGTCTTCAGGATCCTGAAAAATCCTGGAATCATTGGCTGTCAAAGTGTGTTCCAGGGAACCTAGGGTCTCCGTAGAACTACCCTAGGGGATTCCAGGGGGAAATAAGGAGGGTGTTAGTCAAGTGGGAGTGCCCACTTCAGTTCTTTGAATGATTTCCATGGAAATATAGAATTCAACTGATAAATTTTGAACAACATTGAGAGTCCAGTAACTTCTTTTGTACATGAGAAACTATCCATAAAAGTGAAGTAAATTGATGTGTGGCACATAAAAATATTTTGTTAGCATTTGAATTTTAACCCAGAACTTTGAACCCTCAGGGGTTTCTTCCTCATTACATGTAAAATAAAGCCTTTTAGGGTAAGGGAAGGTTCTTTTGTTTTGTTTTGTTTTGTTTTGGTGCATGGGCCAGGAATTGAATCCAGGTCTCGTGCATGTAAGTAAGGCAAGCATTCTACCACTGAGCTACCTGTGCACATAGAATCTGTTTTTAAGTTAAAAAGGTGGAACAATACCAGATTCTTCAAATGTGCTATGTGGTTCAAAAGTGTTAGTTAAAAAATTACATTTACTTGATATGTGTTCATCTCGTCTGCTTTTAATCTCTATCTACCTCTGTCAGCTTTTGGAACAATAAAAAGTAAAGCAGAGTATAGTACAAGATGGATTTGTACAATTTTAAGAAAAAAATCTAAAAAGTAGCTAGTCGATTTCGGTTATGTACTAAGCACTCTGATAGACGTTGGGAATTCAAAAAGAAAGTAAAATAAGGATTCTAAATCTAAGGACCTCACAGTGATGAAATGTTGTGATGTATAAGTCATTTCGAGCTGGGTCTTGAACTGAAAATAAAGGTGTTCCAGGAAGAAAAGTGTGTATGTGTGTGTGAGAGAGAGAGAGACAAATATTGATTGATTGATCATGACCATGTTAAACTTCATTACAAACAGTGGAGGATAGGACAGAATAAAGGGAATAGGGCATGTTGAGTCCCGCATTTCTGCAGATGAAAATTTCTAGTAGACAGAAAATAGTTTAGGGCTCAGGTTAGAGCTAGAAACTTTCATCAGTTCATCCAATCATTCATTAAATATTACTGAGTGTTAATTGCCTGATATATCGTACCATCCTCTCTATGTTAGGGAAGGAAAAACAGCAGTGAAGAGACATGGACTTTTCTTCGAGAAATTTACAATCTATCAGGGGGACAAACATATAAACAGACATTATAATTTAGTGATAATTATGTAATAATAAAATAATCATATTAAATAGATTGAATTATAATCAATGATGTGTAATCATGATAAAATATAATTTTCTATAATGTGTATGATAAAATTATATTCCCTTGTAAACCAGTAGAGAGAATTGCTTTTGATAGGGATATTTGCTCGATTTTGGTTATTGCAAGGGAGAAAGAGTGGCTTATCCTGTTTGGAAGCCTTCACAAATTGGAGACATTTGTGCTGATGCTTGATACTGGAAATCACTGCTAGCTTAGTATTAGAAATATAGGGGTAGATTTAAATGTTTAAATATACCAATTAAACACATATCTGGATGGAAAAATGTATTTTACTCACATGTTTATAGTTCAGGCTTTGAATGCTTCATAGACAATCCTACTCTGGTTCCCATAACACTGTAAAACTGACTTGATAGTATAGGGACAAAAAGATGCTTGATGCAGTGGGGACAACCAAAGCAATAGGCCAAGCCCTCAATCTGGGGGTTTGTTCATATGAAACTTATCCCCACAAAGGATAGGCTAAGCTTACTTAAAATTAGACCTAAGAGTTACCCCCAGAGAACCTCTTTTGTTGCTTGGAAGTGTCCTCTCTCTCTCAGCCAACATGGCAAGTGAACTCACTGCCCTCCCCTTCTCTACAGGGGACATGACTCCCAGGGTTGTAAACCTCCCTGGCAACGTGGGACAGAAATCTTAAAATGAGCTGGGACTCAGCATCAGGGGATTGAGAAAACCTTCTCAGCCGAAAGGGGGAAGAGAGAAATGAGACAAAATAAAGTGTTAGTGGCTGAGAGATTTCAAACAGAGTCGAGAGGTTATCCTGGAGGTTATTCTTATGCATTAAATAGATATCACCTTTTTAGTTAAGGCGTAAGAGGGAGGCTGGAGGGAACTACCTGAAAATGTAGAGCTGTGTTCCAGTAGCCATGTTTCTGGAAGATGATTGTATAATGATACAGCTTTTGCAATGTGACTGTGTGATTATGAAAACCTTGTGTCTCATGCTCCTTTTATCTATGGTGTGGACAGATGAGTAAAAAATATGGATAAAAAATAGACAAATCACAGGGAAAAAAATGATGCTTGATGTTTTTTATGGGCATTGAAGATAATCAGACATGTGTGGATAGTTTACCTGTGAATCACTGATGAGTTTAGGGCCATAACCAACTCTGCTCTGAATGGTCCATTTTTCATTGGTCATTAAGCATCCTGAGAGACGATACAGGCCACCTTTCTGATGGACACACTTTCTTTGACCTTTCTTGGCCACCTTCTTCATGTCTTTGTTAAGTAATATGGTTATCTTATTTATTCATATATTTATTTATTTGCATTATTCTTTTCCTTTCCCACTTAATTTATCATTTGTTGTTGCTGTATTTTGTTTTGTTTTTCCCATTTAAGTCTTTTATCTTAGCAGTGTTCTGCCACTTTTTTTTCATTTTACACTCCTGTATTGACAGTTTTAATAGTTTTGGCTTTGCAAATTTGGCTGAAAGATTGGTTTGTTTTGTGGCTTTTTTTTTCTCTTATCAATTGGAATATAGATTTTTCTTGTCAGCTAGTTGAAAATCAATCAATATTTCAGCAAACAGCACAGCTCTTATCAGGTAGTCAATGAGTTTACCAGTCTCCCTTTCTGCCTGGAACTTGAGGGTGGTTAGAAGTCTCTAAATGCCACTGAAATCTTACATGTAACTGTGCAAACATGAAACAAAAATGTGTTTGGTGAGAGTGATACTGGTGACATTAGAATGGCACCATTTTGAATTATATGCAGGTTTACAATACATCATTGCTGGAGTGTGAGAAACCAATTATTCTTTTCATTTGGGTCATTTCCTGAAAGGTAGGGAGAGTAGTAACTGCTGATTCTTAGCATGTTTGAAAGGAAATGCTAATTAATAGCGTTAAAGCATTTAGAAATCATGCAATATTGCATATATATAATCCCCCAAGGTATTATTTATGTTTGTTAGTGTATATTGATGAACTGTGATTTCTCATGCAGAATTTTGTGTTTTCTTTGATTTGAGAAATGTGTTTTCTTTCTTTATTCAGAAAAATGACAATGTAGACTGAACTTTATTACTGAGGCTGATTCTTACTATAAGGTAATCATTTAGAAGTTAAGACATAAAATGGTAAGTTTGTGATGTTAAAACAATCTTGCTGATCAGGTAGTCCAATTTTTGACAAGGAAATTTAAGTCCTAAATTATAGGTAAATTTGTGAAATGGCAGAACCAAGACTAGTTCCCATGTTAAAATTTGTGCTCAACTGCAGCTTCTGTAAGGAGAGCCTTTAAAAAGTAACAGAAAAGCCTTGTTGCAGACAAATAAATTCATACATATATAAGAAAGCAGCTTTTTAATAAGGATGGCACATGACACTGCCTTGTGAAGTAATTATATTTTTCCAAAAGTACCTTTATAGACAGTTTTGTTTAGTTGTTAACTCAGTGTCTTTTATGGCTCTTGGCTTGTTTTTTTTTTTTTTAAATGTATTGTTTTCAGTAAAATTCCATAAGATCTGGATTTTCATACACCACATAATGAACAAGATTGTAGATAAAGAAAATTATCATGGCACCAAAAAAAAAAAGTCTTATTTGGAGACTAAATGAATTGTGTCAGAAGATAATACTTCCTAGAAATAAGGATAAAGAAATACATTTTATATCTATTTCTGTGAAATCTTTTTTTTTTTTTTTTCTTGTGGCATGGGCAGGCCCCAGGAATTGAACCCAAGTTTCCAGCATGGCAGGTGGGAATTCTGTCACTGAGCCATCGTTCCACTACCCAGAAATCATTTTCTAAAAGCAGAATTAGTGATTTTCAAGAATGAATTTGTGAAAGAGTGGGTAAGAAGCTATTACATCAAGCTTGAAAAAGAAAACTTAAATTTGCTATATTAAGTTCTTTACATTTGAAATTGATTTTGATGTATATATTTATATTTTCAAATATTAGATATAGCTCACATTCCTTGAGTGCTGTGATACCAGTCATTGCACTTAATTTTTCATAAATTTGTTCATGAACTTTTTTCTCATATCAATCATTAGCACTAGATTTTTTATAACTTTATTGAGCTATAATTCACTTAGCATGCATTTAGCCTTTTTGAAGTACACTCACTGGTTACATATATTCACGGATTTGTGTATCCATCACCACTATCTAATTTTAGGTTATCTTCATCATCCCGTGAAGAAACCCTCCTTAGCAGTCACCCATCCTTCTCTTTCTCCTCATCTCTTGGACACCAGTAATATCCTTTTTGTCTCCATGGTCTTATCAATTATGGACATTTTATATTAATGGAATCATGTAATAACTGTTCTTTTGTGACTGACTTCTTTCACTTAGCCTGTGTTTTCAGAGGTCTTCCATGTTGTAGCAAGTATCAATAATTCGTTTCTTCCTGCTGGGGGAATTTTTATAATATTTCATTGTATAGATTCAGATATTTTATTTATCTGTTTATCAGTTTCTGAACAAACATTTGGACTATTATGAATAATGCTACTATGAAAATCATGTGCAAATTTTGTGTAGATAAATGTATTCAATTAACTTGGGTATATATACCGAGTAGTGGAATTACTGAGTCACATGGTAACTTTGTGTTTAATATTTTAGGGAATTGCCAAACTGTTTTCCAAAGTAGTTGAACAATTTTACAACTGCAACAGCAATATGGAGTTCCAATTTCTCCACATTCTCACTAATACTTTTTATTTTCTGTCTTTTTTTATTTTAACCATCTTAATGAGTATGGAGTGGTATCTCATTGTGGTTTTGTTTTGCATTTCCCTAATGACTAATGATGTTGAGCATCTTTGCATGCGCTTATTGCCTATTACATATATTTCTGGAAAAAGGTTTAGTCAAATCCTCTGCTCATTTTAAAAAATGGGTTGTCTTTTTATTGTTGAGCTGTAGGAGTTTGCCATGAATTCTAGAAACAAGAATCATATATCAGGTGTATAATTTGCAATATTTCCTCCCGTTCTTTATGGTGTCTTTTCATTTTATTGATAGTAGTACTTTGAAGCACAAATGTTTTTAATTTTGATGAAGTCTACTTTTGTTATTTTTTGTCTAGTATACTTTTGGTATTAGATCAAAAAAAAAAAAAAAAAAAACGAACTATTAATCCAAGATCACAAAGACTTTTACTGCTATGGAACCTACTAGGAATTTTATAATTTTAGCTCTTACGTTTATAGCTCATTTTTTATACAGTGTGAGAAAAGTGTCCAACTTTAATACAGTGCATGTGGATATCAAATTACTCTAGCAACATTTGTTGAAAATATTATCTTTCACTACTTAATTTCCTTGCTACCTTTGTTGAAATCAGTTGGCCGTTAATGTGTTTATTTCTTGACTCTAAATTCCATGCTTTGAAATGTGAGAATCCTTATGCCAGAACCAGACTGTTTTGAGTGCTCTAACTTTGTAAAATATTTTTATTTTGATTTATTTATTTATTTTGATTTTTAACTTTTTTATTGTATAGTATAATTATATATATATACAAAGCAAAGAAATGAAAAAGCAATAGTTTACAAAGCACTCTTCAACAAATAGTTATAGGACAAATCCCAGAGTTGGTCATGAGCTACCATATGATCCTCTCATATTTTTCCTTTTAGCTGACCCAGAATATAGGAGGCTAGAGGGCTTAAATATTTTTTTATCATCAAAATCAACTTTTTTTCCTTCTTTTATTGTGAAAAATAACATATATACAAAAACAAAAAGCTATAAATTTCAAAACACAGCACCACAATTAGCTATAGAATGTATTTCAGAGTTTTACATGGGTTACGATTACACAATTTTGGATTTTTACTTCTAGCTGCTCTAAAATACTGGAGATGAAAAGAGATATCAATTTAATGATTCAGCATTTGTATTCATTTGTTAAATCCTATCTTCTCTGTATAACTCCACCATCATCTTTGATCTTTCCATCCTTCTCGTTAGGGGTGTTTGGGCTATGGCAGTTCTAAATTTTTGCTATTGGAAGGGTCTATCACTAATATAGAGTAGGGAGATGGAATTATTTGATGTTCTGGAGAGACTGGGCTAGGTTTCAGGACATATCTGGACCAGGAGCCCACCTGGAGGTTGTAGGCTTCTGGAAAGTTACTCTAGTGCATGAAACCCTTGTGGAATCTTATATATTGCCCTAGGTGTTCTTTAGGATTGACTGGAATGGTCCTGGTTGGGGCTTGTCAGATTATGATAGGTAGCAAGGTCTAACTGAAGCTTGCTTAAGAGCATCCTCCAGAGTAGCTTCTTGACTCTATTTGAACTTTCTCTGCCACTGATACTTTATTAACTATACTTCTTTCCCCCTTTTGGTCAGGATGGAATTGTTGATCCCACAGTGCCAGGTCTGAACTCATCCCTGGGAGTCATCTCCTATGTTGCCAGGGAGACTTTCACCCCTGGATGTCATGTTCCACATAGTGGGGAAGGCAATGATTCACTTGCAGAGTTGGGCTTAGAGAGACTAAGGCCACACCTGATAGTTCCATATTCTTCATGGAACATGGATTTAATAGTTCCATATTCTTTCTCCCCTCCCTCAGGGGACTTTGCCAGTACTTTTTGATTATCTGCTTAAAATACTCTAGGATGTTTCCAGACATTACAATAATCTGTACAGTATTAAAGGATCTCTGTCTTATTTTGTGTTCCCTGTGTTTCAGTTGTTCAAATGAGCTATACAGATAGGTTGAATTAGATTATGCACTACAGAAAACTTCAGTTCCAGACCAAATGTATCTTTCTTCCAATGGTCTCAAAGAATATGTGTGGTTCTAAAATATAGACCTGTTTTTCTTACTCCTATATTCTGAATTAGTTTAAACCCAACATGTTTTAGGTTTCTTCTTATCTCTAAATATCAGGTTATATATATAAAACAGCCTCTCACAATTTAGAATTAATAATTTCCACTCTGGACTTAATGTGTCTGCTCTAAAAGCTTGCCATCTAGGATGCTGTTTTCTTATAAGCATTTTCTAAAGATGACCACACCGTTATTGTTCTTTTGTTTCTGGCTATTTTGTCTCACCAGATGTCCTACATGTTCATTCACATCATTGCATGCCTCATGACTTTGTTCCTTTTTCTAGCAGCACAACTTTTGCTCGTAAGTATACACCATTGTTCACCAATCTACTTCTCTGTCGGTGCATCCTTCAGCCACTTACATTCATCGGACATCATGTAGAGTGCCCAAAGTCCACTGTCCATCAACATTCTCAATTTTACATAATTTCATTGTTCCCAAGTGAAAGACAACCACTAAACATGCTCTCAACAAATAGGAAATCTAAACCTCCTCTTAACTCTTGTCCCTCCCCCCATAATTTACCTCTGCTATTGCTGTGATAGTGCTGATGGTTTCCTTTTGAACATAAGTCTCAGCATGCAGTAGCAGTTTTCCCCCTGTACCCTGGACTTAAATATTCTTTATACAAGAATCATATCTTTGAAGTATTTCTTGCAAGAACTAATTCATATTTCTAGTGTTAATCAGTGGGACACGAGGTCTATACAACCTCTTTCAATCTTGTTCATCTTCAAAATGGTAATATTGCTTATAGTCCCACTCCTTCACTCCTATCTATTCCTTTGTATTGGAGTTCAACCTCATTAGCTAATGGTTCACCCATCTCTAGCTTCTATATATCTCTAAATCCACTATGTTCTGTGTTATAAGCCTCTGACTATACCTTTATGCTGGTCATAAAACTGGAATCATAC
Source organism: Tamandua tetradactyla (assembly GCF_023851605.1). Classification (NCBI taxonomy): domain Eukaryota; kingdom Metazoa; phylum Chordata; class Mammalia; order Pilosa; family Myrmecophagidae; genus Tamandua; species Tamandua tetradactyla. The sequence goes on from NC_135345.1 coordinate 20,205,211, forward strand.
AGTATCTATCCTTTTGTGTCTGGCTAATTTCACTCAGCATTATGTCCTCAAGGCTCATCCATCTTGTCATGCGCTTCAGGATGTGCTTTGTCTTATTGCTGCATAATATTCCATCGTATTTATATACCACATTTTATTTATCCACTCATCTGTTAATGGGCATTTGGTTTGTTTCTGTCTTTTGGTGATTGTGAATAATGCTGCTATGAACATCAGTGTGCAAACGTCTGTTTGTGTCATTGCTTTCAGCCCTCCTGGGTATAAACCAAGTAGTGCTATTGCTGGGTCATACAGTAATTGATATTTTGTTTCTTAGGAACCACCAAACAGTCTTCCATAGTAGCTGCATCATTATACTTTTCCACCAGCAGTGTATAAGTGTCCCAGTTTCTCCACATCCTCTCCAACATTTATAATTTCCTGTTTGTTTAACAGCAGCCATTCTTATAGGTGTGAGATGATATCTCATTTTAGTCTTGATCTGCATTTCCATTATAGCTGATGAAAATAAGCTTCTCTTAATGTGCTTTTGAGCCATTTGTATTTGCTCCTCAGAAAAATGCCTATTCATATCTTTAGCCCATTTTATAATTGGATTGTTTGTTCTTTTGTTGTTGAGTTGTACAATTGTATATACAGGAAATCAAACCGTTTCATGTGATTTCCAAATATTTTCTCCTATTGAGTTGGCTGCTTCTTCACCTTTTTTGACAAAGTCTTTTGAGGTGCAGAAGCATTTGATTTTGAGGAGTTCCTATTTATGTATTTTCTTCTTTTGTTGCTTTTGCTTTGGGTGTAAAGTTTAGGAAGCTGCCTCTTATTACTAGGTCTTGAAGATGTTTCCCTACATTTCCCTCTAGAAGCTTTATGGTGCTAGTTCTTATATTTAGGTGTTTGATCTACTTTGAGTTAATTTTTGCATAGTCTATAAGATAGGGGTCCTCTTTCATTCTCTTGGCTATTGATATCCAGTTCTTCCATGCCCAGCTTTTTTTTTCTAGTTCCCAATTTTTTATTGATTTACAGCATCATTCCATTGTGAATGAAGTATATAATGAAAGTACAGAGAAAGTATATTATGAAGGTACAGAGAAACCAGTTTGTATAATTTCAAATATGCCCAATTTTTGAGAAGACTATTTTGTCCCAGCTCAGAGGATTTGGGGACCTTGTCAAAAATCAGTAGACCATAGATTTCATGGTCTATTTCTGTACTCTCGGTTCAATTCCATTAGTCAATGCTTTTATCTTAGTGCCAGTACCATGCTATTTTGACCACTGTGGCTTTATAATAGATTTTAAAGTCAGGGAGTGTTAATCCTCCCACTTTGTACTCCTTTTTTAGAATTTTTTTTTTTAATGTATTTGGGGTCTCTTTCCCTTCCAGATGACTTTGGTGATTAGCTTTTCCAAATCTTCAGAGTAGGTTGTTGCAATTTTGATTGGTAAATGTGTTGAATCTGTAGATCAATTTGGGGAGAATAGGCATCTTAAGTATATTTAGCCTTCCTACCCATGAGCAGGAAATACCTTTCCACCATTTAGATCTCCTTTGAGTTCTTTTAACACTGTTACATAGTTTTCTGTGTATAAGCTTTTACATGCCTAGTTAAGTTCACTCCTAAGTACTTGATTCTTTTAGTTGCTATTTTGAATGGATTTTTTTTCCTTAACTGACTCCTCAGCTAGGTCATTGCTTGTGTATAGAAATGTTACTGATTTTAGGTCGTTGCTTGTGTATAGAAATGTTACTGATTTTTGCACATTAATTTTATATCCCACCATGTTGCTGAATTTATTAGCTTAAGTGACTTTGTTGTAAATTTCTCAGGATCTTCAAATGCAGTGTCATATCATCTGCAAATAATGAAAGTTTTACTTCTTCCTTTCCAATTTGAATGCCTTTTATTTCTTTGTCCTACCTGATTGCTCTAGCTAGAACTTCTAGCACAATGTTGAATGATAGTGGTGACAGTTGCAGTCAGTGTCTTGTTCCTGACCTTAGGGGGAATACTTTCAGTCTCTGTGTTGAGTATGATGCTATCAGTTTTTCATATATTCCCTTTATCATATTGAGGTAGTTACCTTTGATTCCTATCTTTTGGAGTGTTTTCTTTATCAGAAGAGGATGCTGAATTTTGTCAAATGCTTTTTTAGCATCAATTGAGATGATCATGTGGTTTTTCCCTTTTGATTTTTTAATGTGCTGTATTACATTAATTGGTTTTCTTGTGTTGAATCATCCTTGCTTTCCTGGTATAAACACACTTGGTCATGGTGTATAATTCTTTTAATGTGTTGTTGGAGTCTATTCACTAATATTTTATTGAGAATTTTTGCGTCTAGGTTCATAAGGGGGACTGGCCTGTACTTTTCCTTTCTTCCAGCATCTTTACCCAGTTTTGGTATTAAAATTATATTAGCTTCATAAAGTAAATTAGGTAGAGTTCCTTGTTCATTAATTTTTTGGAAAAGTTTGAGCAGAACTGCCGTTAGTTTCTTTTGGAATGTTTGATAAAATTCCCCTGTTAAGCCATCTAACCCAGGGCTTTTATTTGTAGGAAAATTTTTGATGACTGATTGAATCTCTTTAGTTGTGATTGATTTGTTGAGATCTTCTATTTCTTTCTGAGTCAGTATAGCTTGTTTGTGCATCTCCAGGAATTTTTCCATTTCATTTAAGTTGTCTAGTTTGTGGGTGTGCAGTTGTTCATAGTAGCCTCTTATGATTTCTTGGATTCTTTTATTTCTTCTGTGGTTATGCACCCCTTCTCATTTCTGCTTTTGTTTATTTGCGTCCTCTCTCTCTCTCTGTCAGTCTTGCTAGTGGCCCATCAATTTTATTGATTTTCTCAAAGACCAACTTTTGGTTTTATTGATTCTCTCTATTGTTCTCTCATTCATTTATCCCTGCTTTAATCTTTGCTATTTCTCTTCTTTTATTTGCTTTGGGATAAGTTTGCTGTTCTTTCTTTAGTTACTCCAGATGTGCTGTTATGTCCTTGATTGTTGCTTTTCCTTTTTTTATTTTTATTTTTGCTTTTGTTAGGGCAGGTACCAGGAAATGAACCCATCTTTTTTTGTTTTTTAGTATAGACATTTAATGCAATAAATTTCCTTCTCAGCCTTTCCCACATCCCATAAGTTCAGATATGTTATATTTTCATTTTCATTCTTCTCCAGATAGCTACTGATTTCTCTCACGATTTCTTCTTTGACCCACTGATTGTTTAAGAATGTGCTATTTACTCTCCATATATTTGCAAATGTTCTCATTCTTTGGTGGCTATTGAAATCCAGCTCCATTCCATTGGATCAGAGAAAGTGTTTTGAATGATTTCAGTGTTTTTAAATTTATAAACACCTGTTTTGTACCCCAGCATATGCTCTGTCCTGGAGAATGTTCTATGAAGAGTGTATATCCTTGTGTTCTGGGTTGCAACAATCTATGTATGTTTGTTAGGTCTAATTCGTTTTTCAAGTTCTTTAACTTCTCTGTTTCTTTGTTGATCTTCAGTCTGGTTGTTCTATCTATAGAGGAGATTGGTGTATTGAAGTCTCCTACTATTATTGTTGAAACGTGTATTGCTCCCTTCAGTTTTGCCAATGTCTGTCTCATGTACTTTGGGGCTCCTTGATTGGGAGCATAAACATTTATGATTGTTATATCTTCTTGGTGAGTTGGCTCTTTAATTAGTATATAGTGTCCTTCTTTGTCTCTTATGAGGTCTTTACATTTAAAGTCTATTTTTTCTGACATTAGTATATCTACTCCTGCTTTCTTTTAGTTACAACTTACTAGGAAAATCTTTTTCCATCCTTTCACTTTCAATCTATTTGTATCCTTGTGTCTAAGATGAGTCTCTTGTAAGCAGCATTTAGCTAGATTATGTTTCTTAATCCATTCTGCCAATCTGTATCTTTTAATTGATAAATTTAGTCTGTCAACATTCAAAGTTATTATTGAAAAGTGTTTCTTGAGTCCACCTTCTTAACCTTTTTAAATTTTATTTGTCAGATGTATATGTTCTTTTCCCTCTTTCTTTTTGTACTCTTTAAATTACTCTTAGTGGTACTCTTCAAGTCTGTGCCCTCCTCCAGACCTCCCTCTCTGGTCATCTTTTTGTTTTTCGGGTGGCAGGGCTCCTTTTAGTATTTCTTGTAGGGCTGGTTTCTTGTTGACAAATTCTTTCAGGGTTTTTTTTTGTCTGTGAAAACTTTAATCTCTCCCTCAATTTTGAAGGACAATTTGGCTGATTACAGAATTCTTGCCTGGAACTGTTTCTGTTTCAGGATTTTTAATATACTATACCACTGCCTTCTCGGCTCCAGGGTGCTAGTTGAGTAGGCTAAACTCAGTCTTATTTGGTTTCCTTTGTATGTAGTAGAATGTTTTTCTTTTGCTGCTTTCAGCATTTTCTGCTTCTCTTCAATATTTGACAGACTGATTAGTATCTGTCTTGTGGAAGGCCTATTTGGATTTATTCTGTTTGCAGTTCATTGTGCTTCTTTATGTCCTTTATGAGGATTGGGACGTTTTCTCCCATGATATCCTCAACTACTCTTCCTAGCCCTTTACTCATGTCTTCTCCTTCTGGAACAGTGATGATTCTTATATTTGTGTGCTTTGTTTTGTCTATCATTTCCCTGAGATCCAACTTAAGTTTTCCCATCTTTTTTTGCCATTTGCTGTTGAGTATTTGAAATCAGTTATCCTGTCCTCTATATCACTTATTCTTTCTTCCATCTCTTCAAATCTGCTGTTGTGTGTCTCTAGTATGTTCTTTATTTGATCTACAGTCTTTAATTGCTGTGATAGCTACTATTTTTGTTTTCTTTCAAATTCCTCTTTATGCTCTTCTACTGTCTTCTTGATCTCCTTTATGTCATTTTCTATCCCACTTATTTTATTAAGTAGAATTATATGAACATCTTTGATTAGTTGTTCCAGCCTCTGTGCCTCTTATGGTGTTTTAATTTGGTCATTAGGCTGGGCTATATCTGTCTGCATTGCTCTATGCTTAGTGATCTTCTGCTGTCTTCATGGTATGTAAATATCTTGATTAATTTACTTTGGCAGTTGATTTCTTTCAGTAATCTAAGGCCTTGTGTTTGCAGGATGGTTGTACAGCAGGGAGCAGGGTATGGGGTGGGGCACTCAGTGCAGTGATTTGTTTCAGGCCAGGTATATGTGCAGGTTGAGGATGTTACACTGATGCTTGTGAACGTGGGTGCCCAGTGGCCAGAGAGGATAGCTGTGGGGGTGAACCGGTCTTGGGAGCGAAACCCTGGTGTGCACTGGTCGAAGGCACAGGGTCCTTTTTGTGCATGCGTAGAGCTGTGGCAGCAGGTCGGCATTGGTCCTTTGTGGATTGGGGGCATATGTGACCCAGCTGTGCAGATCAGCACTTGCTCAGAGTTGGGAAGTGTGGCTGCATGCTGTGCATATGCATGTTTCTAGGACTGCTGTAAAGTGTGGTACCCAGAACTGAATGACTTGATTGGGGGCCTATGCACATGCGTGGACCTAGGAGTGCCATAGACTGATGTATATGTATGATGCGATGTATGATGCATAGCTCAGAGGGAGTGGAATTAGGCTGTGTGACACTAAAGGCAGGGTTTCAGGGGTAGCCTGGGTATGGAGGTTAGTGCGCACAGCCTTTCTGCACTGGCAACAGCCTCCAGGGAACAGGGAGGGGGACATAGTGTTCAGGAGGGGTGCAAGAGAGGTGGGTTGGGCTACACTTTGGGTGGAGGTGGTGTGCACTGTGGGCTGGTAGGGTGGGGTCTCCTGGAGCATGGGGAACGGAAGCAGGTGATCTTGTTTGGTTGTATGGGGTATGGAGTGAGTTGTCAGTCATAGGACTATGCTGGTGAGGGTAATGCACCCAAAGAATGAGGCCTGGCTTCCTTCCTAGTCCCAGGCTTCCATCTGTGCATTCCCGCGGGCTCCAGGCCTCCGCACCAGGCTCCAGCATTCTGCCTTTCATTTCCTTGGCTTCTGCAACCAACATGACCTACGAGGTGTGGAAGGCTTTCCCAGGTCAGCTGCACTCCCGAATCTCTCCCTCAGTCACCCTCCTGTCCCTTCTCTAACTCTTCCATGGAGCAGGACTACTCTTGAGCTACTCTGTTTGACCATCTTCCTGGAAGAGATCTGTAGTATATTTTGAAATGAGGAAGTGTGGGTCTTCTGATTTTGTTCTTTTATTTCAAGATTTTGTTTTAGATATTCTTGGTTCCTTGCCTGTCCATATGAATTTAGGACCAGATAGTCAATTTCTCCAAAAAAGGGGGCAGCTGAGATTTGGATTGCAATAGAAATAATCTGTAGATTAATTTAGGGAATATTGTCATCTTAATAATGTTGTCTTTCTTTTCATTACTTTAGCTTGCTAGGGCTGCCATAACTAAATACCACAAGCTAGGTGGCTTAACACAACACATTTATTGTTTCCAAGTCTGAAGGCTACAAGTTCAAATCAAGTTTTTGGCAAGGCCTCCAATTTATGGCAATCATCTCTGTGTTCAAATTTCATCTCCTTATAAAGGCACCAGCCGTGTTGGTTTAGGGGCCATACTGATTCATTTTGGCTTCATCTTGACAAATAATATTTTCAAAGATCTGATTTCCTAATAGGATCACATTAACTAGACCAGAGCTTAGGACTTGAACATATTTTTTCAATCTGTTACATCCATGAATGTGGTATGTCTTTCCATTTATTTATGGTCTTTCATTTCTTTCAATAATGTTTTGATTTCAGTGTACAAATCTCAAATGTCTCTTTTTAAAATTTATTTCTAAATATTTTATTCTTGATGATGCTATGTTACATGAAACTGTTTTCCTGATTTCATATCAGGTTTTTCAGTGCTAGAGTTGAGAAATACAGGTGAGTTTGTTTATTGGTTTAATTTTTTTTTGAGTGTGTGCACTCCTTAGGACTTTTTATACAAAATAATTTCATCTGAAATAGGCATTGTTTTACATCATTCTTTAAAATCTAGATGATTTTTAAAATCTTTTTCTTGCCTGGTTTCCTTTACAAGAACTTCCATTAGAATGTTTAAGAGAAGTGATGAGAGCACTTCTCATGTTCCTGGGCTTAGGAGAAAGCATTCAGTCTTCACCATTTAAGTATGAGATTAGTTATAATTTTATCATAGATGCCTTCTATCATGCTGAGGAAATTCTTAGTTGTGGAATATTGATATCATGAAAGTGTGGAATTTCTCACATGCTTTTTCTGTGTCTGGTGAGATGATTGTGTGTTTTGTCCTAATTTTCTATCAATATGGTATATTATATTGAATTTTATATTTAAAACAGTCTTGCATTTCTGAGATAAATCCCTTTCGGTTATGACTTATGTATACTGGTGGATTTGATTTGCTAGTATTTTATGTTATATGTGTTATTAGTTTGTAGTTTTTTTTCCTTATGATGTCTTTGTTTTCTTAATAGTGTAATCCTAGATTCATAGATGAGTTCCCTCCTCCAGTATATTTTGGAAGAGTTTGTGAAGGATTAGTGTTAATTCTTTTCAAAATTTTTGTTAGAATTCATCTGCAAAGCAATATGGATCTGAGGATTTCTTCGTAGCAAGTATTCAAATTAATTAATTCAATTTCTTTATTTGCTATAGGTCACTTCAGATTTTTTCTCATGTCCTTGGGTCAGTTTCTATAGTTTGTATGTTTCTAAGAAGTTGTCTATTACATCCAAAATATTTAATTTGTTGCCAGACTGTTATTCATATTATTCATTAATAATTGATAGTGAGGTTCTTTCTCATTCTTTGATATTAGTAATTTAAATATTTACTCTTCATTTCTTTGTCATTCTAGCAAAGTTTTGTGAGTTTTTGTTGCTGTTTTCAAGGAACAAATTTTTGGTTTGAATTTCTCTATAGTTTTTCTCTTTTCTATTTCACGTATAGTCTCTGTACTGTATCCAAATATTATTCTTGATTGTCTATTTCTGTCTGTGTTTCATGTATTTTGGGGCATATATATTTATAATTGTTTTGTCTTCCTGATGGATTCATTCTAAAATATCCTTATCTGTCTCTAGAAATAATTTTTGTCTTAAAGGTGATTTGTCTAATTGATAGCCACTCCACTCACTGTAGTTTACTGTTTCCATGTTATATAATTTTCCATTTTTTAAATTTTCAAGCTGTTTGTCTCTTTGAATCTACCATGTGAAAATTATAGAGTTGTGTCATGTTTTATTATCCATTCTGCCAATGTCTGCCTTCTAATTGAAGTGTTGAATCCATTTATATTTAATGTAATTACTGTGAAGTTTGGGTTTATGTTTGCAATTTTATTAGGTGTTTTCAAAATGCCTTAGTCTTTGCCATTTCCCCAATTTTGCTGACTTTTTATATGCTAAGTAGATATTTTCTAGGGTACCATTTTAAATCTCTTGTTGTTTCTTTTACTGTATATTGTGGTGTTACTTCCTCAGGGAGTAACTTAACTAACTTAAAACACCCTAGTTTAGGTTAATATCAACTTAAGTTCAATAGTTCCCTTCCTTCCCTACACCTTTTGCTCATTATTGTCATACAAATTGCATCTTAATAAATTGTATACCTAGCACACATCAAAACTCTTTATGCGATGTGTTTTTTTTTTTTAATCAGACTGGAGAATAGAGAGAATAAATAAAAGTACACTTAAACTGTCTTTTTTAATTGTGTAGTTACCTTTAACGACACTCTTTATTACTCCATGTGGATTTGAGTTACTGTCTGTGATCAGGATTTTCCCTGAAGCTGCCAGGCCTTTCAAAGAGTGACAGTTCTCTGGAGATGAAGCTTTTTGGAGAACTCCAAACTTGTTCTGTTACATCCAGTGGTGGCTAAGCTTCATCTTTTTTCATTGATACTGTAGTTTTGAGGCTACTGATTTCCAAATCTTCCATGGATCAGAGGAGAGGAGGATGGTAATCAAGCAAGTTTAAATGCTGCAAAATTCACTGTTTTTTTTTTTTAATTGAAATTCAACTGTTTCTAATGAATAAATTCACCTAAAATTGTTTTTTGCATGGTATGATTAATTTTCAGAGTTCTAAATAAAAATAAAGCAGATTGTGATCATTTTTAAAGTTGTTTTGTTTGCTTTTATGGAGCAGTAAATTTTCAGATGTCCTTTTTCTAACATTCCAAGGTGAAATTAGATTTTCAGGACAAACAATTAAGGATAGGGGAGGGAAAGTTAGGGTGAACTAAAACTCGTGTAGGTATTCTTTTCCTATTTTAAACAGTGAGGAAATAATATTTCCCCCAAGAAATATTTTTTAAAAGACAGTGACTTTCAATTTTCCTAAAAATTCAGTGTAGTAAAGAGCATTTACTACTTTGTAATTAATACAGATTTAAAATAATAAAACAGTATATCTTTGTGTGTGTGTGCTTCAGAAATTCTCATTTCATTTGAAACAAAAAGTAAAGTATTTCGAGGAGAACATCCTCATTCACATTTATTTAAGTTTTAAACTCTTGTGCTTTCTAAATTCCTCTGGAAAGAAATTCCAATGCACTGATAATTGCCTGAGACACCTTTTTTTTTTTTTTTTTTTTTATTATCTGAGCTGAGAATGTGAATATGTGCTAACTCTCTGATTGTCAGCACACTCTATTTTTAAATAACCATAGTTTTGTTGGGTGGGGTAAATGATGATACAATTCAGTTTCTCACAGTCTAATCCAGAATATACCTCTGAATTACACTTTTAATCATTATTTATTAGATAATTGTATGGTTATTGTTTACCTCCTCCAACCCCCATTGAGAACAGACTGACTTTGGAACACACTGCAGTTTGCTTCGTTAATTATTCCAGCTACTGAGACTCATTCTTACTCTCCTCTGGGCGTACCTAGATCGAGGTTCTGTCCATTCTCAGAGTGTGTTAAATGACAGATGTTTCTCTATTCTCCCCTCTTGCCAAATAGGATAAAGAAAAAAGATGTTTCAGCCAAATGAAGTTGCCAGTAAATTAACTTCTCAGTATTTGGTTCAAGCTTTGAGGCATAGACGGTTCATTTGTTAATTTGTTTTGAATTTCAGTTTCGGCACACAATAGCATATTGTTTTTATTTTATGTGTATGGGTAGTTGTTATGGATCGAATCCTGTCTCTCATAAGGACAAAATTAAATCAGATCATTGAAGATGTTATTAATGAAGTAAAAGCCAACTGAATACAGGTTGGACCTTAATCCAGAATGACTCAAGTCCTTTTAAAGGGGGTATTTGTACACAGGAGAGGAGACTGCAGGGGTCAGATGGCCATATATGGAGGCAGAGATTGAGTTATGGATTGCTAGCAAATCACCACCATGTTGCTACAGACTTTAGAGAAAGCATGATCTTCCTGCACCTACATTTTGGGTTTTTCAAAACTGTGAGATAATAAATTCCTGCTGGTCAAGCCGACTAGTCTGTGAAAATTTTATAGCACAGCTATCAAACCAAAACAGCAGAGTTTATTCAGGAGAAGGCGTTATAAAAGATGGGTTCAGAAGAAAAGTTTGTGAGGACTTAGTTTAGAATATTTTGTCATTTGCATTTACTTTAGAGTGTTAGCTTATAGGCTCTTGATTCAGTGATTTGGTGCCAAGTGACCTAATTCTTGGTAGCTGTTGAAATAATTATTCAACTAGCTTATTTTTTCTGATCTCAAGGTTATTGACTTGATGAAAGAATGAGAGAACTCAATAGTTTGTATATTGTGTTTTTATCTGTGTTGCTGTTTCTCAACCATTTTTTTCTCTTCATTAACACCCCTCTAGAGAGATAAAATAATAAATATAATTCTTCCTATTGACGTAAATTAAATACTAAGAAATACAATTTTCACTGCATTGGTTTGAATTTTGGAGGGCCCAAACTTTTAATAATTTTCACATACAAAAACCATTTTTGCCCCCTTGGGATTGACCTCATTTGAGTGTGCATATGTATATTTTTTCTCCATAAAATTAGCTTTTAAAAAGTTCATGATTTCATTTCATCCAGAATTTTCCTGAATGCAAAAATTCATTATTAAGGCAACATTTCCTCTGAGGCTTTTTGTGGTTCTTGTTGTTGTTTTTTTGACATGGGCAGGCTCCGGGAATTGAACCTGGCTCTCTGGTATGGCAGGTAAGCATTCTGCCACTGAGCCACTGTTGCACTGCCCTCTGAGGCTTTTTTTAAAAAAAAAATAGCAGTCTTGATTTAGAACAGAGATGAAATCATTCCCCTAGATATAGATATTTTATTCATCTGATTATCACCTCAATGTTCCAAGTACTCATTCAAAATAAGTAGTTGCCTTTTGTTCATGAAATATTTGAAAGGGCGCTAGACTGTGTGTCATAACTGAATTACCAGAAAATATTAAAAACATACATTAACAGTCAGATTTTATGTGGCTCAATTTAAGGGAAAGATGGATATGTCCTTCTAAGATTAATTATTAGGAAGCTCTACTTTCCCCCTTGTTGCTGTATTCAATTAAAAATATGTTTTGTGTGAAAGATTTATGATCTATATTGATATTTACTTTTTAAAAACTACTAACCCAATGTTTCTAATTTTACCTCTTCCAAAATTATATTCCATTCAGTTTTTATAAGACTATCAAAATATTGGTACATTCAAAATATTGTGCTTAAATCTTTTTAGTTTATTTTTAGTGCTTATTTGATAATAGAAGAAACAAAAATAGCCATTTAGATTTTATGTAAAATACAAGATTAATAATGATTATGAAATTTGTATACAAAAATAGATATTCTGAATTCTTAAAATTGAAGCATTTGTTGGACATTTTAAAATTTAAAGATAAAGCAGATTGTTAATTAACCGGTGTGGCATGGACCCCAAGAGATCAGAAGCAGGTTGTAAACAAGGAATATGGTCATACTAGTGAGTTCCTACTAAATAGTAACCTTGAATAACTACTAATGATATTAATTCATCTCTGGTATATATTGACATTTACATATTCAGTAATCCACAAGCACAAGGAGTCAGCTGAAAATGTTTGCCATTTTAGAGTAACCTTTTGTTTACCAAAAATATGCTTGTGCCAGCCATGTTCTAAACATGAGAATTTCAGATGTGTGTAAAAGATAATCCCTTCCCTCAAAGACCCATCTATTAGAGTATTGTTGGCACATGTAATCGTCAAAGCAGCTAACATTGGGACAAAGAAAATCAGGGAAACACTTTGCAGAATTGATTAATTTTTAAATCATTTTGTGATAAAGATAGGAGTTTATATAAGAAGACATATCTCAACAGAAAATTTTTTCTATCATTTAATTTAATTAATTGATGATGGATGCCACTGTATCAAAGAATTCTGGATTTCTTTGTTTAGCCCGAAAAATATGGATTAAGTACTTTTTAAAATAAAAACCATTGTCTTAATGATAATATTGCAGTTATTTATAATGCAATAAATAAGTGTTGCTTCTAGTGTGCTGGATTTCTTCACTTATTCTCTCAACCGCTCAATGAGGTTTCCTTTATTCCAGTTTTACACATGAGGAAACTGAGGCTTCTAGAGATTTAATTGACTTGCCACATAACTAGTAATTAGTGTGAACTCTGATTCGAACCCTGGCAGTCTAATTCCTGGAGTCTACACTTTGAAAAAAGTGGAGTACAAAGAGTACAAAGAAGAAGAATACTTGAGCGTACAAAGATGAATTAGACATGGATCCTTCCCTCGAGGAGTTACAATGAAATCAAAGAAGATGCTATTTTGTGAACAAAACAGAAGTGATTTAGCTCTCAGGGAAGGATTATGTGCTTTCTTTTAGCCTAGAGTTCTTTCCGATTAGACTAGGAACAACTCAGTTAAGGGCAAATAGCTCTCCCGAACAATTTTAAAATTAGTTTTATTTTATAGTTTATTGCCAGCCTTCCAAAGGATGAAAGTGTGGGAAGAGATGGAAGGGTGGGGAGAGGAAGGATTTAAGGCATACAGTATCAAAGGTGTTTTATTTTCTCTTGTCCTACAGTGTCCAGAATAACACAGCCTCCACTGTCTTCAGATTGATCACTGTAGCAGACTGCAGAGAAAAGAGAAGAGATAGCAAAGGAAAGGACAGTATAGGAAACTTCCCAGTGCCCTTTTCTAGAATTAATGTGGCCAGGTAGAATGAGTACATAGGGAGACGTATTTTACAGACTCCTTGCTTCTTTTTACTTTTTTTTTCTTCCAGTTTTTTCACACGTGAAACAATCTAGCTTGGAAGGTGCACATTCTACCTACAATCTACACAGACTGTGGGTGTTCTTAAACAGATCTTACAAGAAAATAAAGTATATAAGAAATGTGGAATATTCAGCTATTTTGGTATCTGATTACAAAATGTAGTTTGGAAGTTGTGAATAAAAGTCATTAAAATGATATCCACCATTTGAAAGAGTCCAACTTAGAACCTAGCATATTCCTTTATTATGTGATGAGGAATGTACATACAAAAACTACAGCATAGACAGCAGAAAGTTTACCAAGAAAGATACAGATGCATAGAGCCTGAGAAGAAGGTGCCTTTTCATCTGTGGGTATAAATATCTTCTATAAATGAAGATATTATAGAGGAGGTGGCTTTTGAGATGACACATGAGATGGATAGGAGTTACATACGTGGAAATGGGGCTTAGGGCTTCAAAGAGAAGTAGGAGGTTGAACAAAGACATAGAATTAGAGGATGAATGTGTATTAAGTAGTAGTTTAATTTTGCTAGAGCATGGAGTCCTAAAATAAATCATTGACACTAAAATTTCATTGGAACTATTTAATGAAGTTCCTTGAGTACCAGGTCAAAAATATCGATTCATCTCCTGTTATGTGTTAAGGACTGTGCCGGACATAGTAGGTACAGAATGAAGCAGATGAAGTTCCTACAATCATGTAGAGAGATCCATATGTAAAAAGTAAACACATATAATGTAGAATTTACATAATTTCTCTGATCTGGCAGGGCCATTACTTTTCTATTACCTAGGCAGCATGCTCCAAAAAGCAACCGATAGCAAACTGAACTTAGATGACCTACATGTCCTTTTTTTTCAAGACAAAATCCATCAAACCGTATTCAGACTTACAGGATGATATTTTATAACCTCCCATCTGATGATGACATTTAGACAAAACCAAGTTTGCACACATCTCAAGCAAATTTGTCAGCAAAATGTACAGCTGGTCTTTCTAGCCCATCCTTCTCTCATGGCATGTCTCCCCCGAATTCCCCATTCCAATGAACTTTAAGTTAGTTCATCTTTTAAGGTGTGAAGATTTGGGGTTAATTCAGAAGCCGTAATTACAACTGCAGAATCATTTTCACTTGTAGCCCATTAAACTTTCAGTTACTCCCTTTTATAGTCACCTTCCTTCACTTCCTGTAGTCATTTGATAAACACTGATAGCATCAAACATGGAAACATTAGTTTCTTCTTTAAAATCTGTAGTGTCTTGTAAATTTTTATTTGGATTTGGCTCCTGAGAAAGCAGTTAAGAATTTTGCATTTTTTTTCAGGGATCTGTTTGCTTCCCTGTTTCCCTCATAGGAGTTTTCAAAGTGTTTTATTAAGATCCTTTCAATAAACCACTGCAACTGGGAATATTGTTTTTATTATCACTTTTTAACAAAAAATTGATTAACTGGGAAAGACTTTACATGGCAGTCACTAGACCATCCAGTTAGTGATAGAGTCAGGACTGAATCTTAGATGACTTGACTTTTAATTCAGTTGTCTCTCTAGAGCTCAGGGATAAAAGATGGTAATTACATCTCCATGTAAACTAAGCTGAAATTGGGCTATTAAATATTTTTAAGCTATATAAATATAATGTATATGTATGTATATATGTGTGTGTGTGTACCTGGTTTTGTAAGAAGCAGAGAGACTGATCTTAACAGGCAGAGAGTGGCTTCCGTATTCTTCCCTCAACTGATCAAACTTTGATATTTTCCTTTTTTGCTTCTCCTGGGTTAAAAAGAACCAATGACCTGTGTAGAGGCTCCCATAGATTTGTATTTTAAAAAGAAAAGAGTGGGTGGGCCATGGTGGCTCAGAGGCAAGAATGCTTGCCTGCCATGCCAGAGGACCCAGGTTCGATTCCCGGTGCCTGCCCATGTTAAAAAAAAAAAAAAAAAGCAAAGAGCATGATGCCAGTAAATATGCCAGCTTTTTCAGTGGGGCGAAACTCTGAGTTCAGAGCAATTGCCTGAAAAGCGACCTAATAATTTGTAAATCTAAGGGAAAAGAAATAAAACCTGTCAGTTGTCACTCATTTGAAAAAAGATGCTCATTTGGATAAATTATTATGTAATTTTTCAAGGATATCACTCACAAGTAAGAATTTTTTCGGGTGTACTTAACTGATTCATTTTTCAGTCTCTCATAAATTTTTAAATTGTTCTCATTCAAATTGTCACAGCTTGACAGCTTGGCTCACAAGAATTTTTATTCCCTTGTGTTAGAATTACAGAGCATGAAAGTATTCTAACATATCTGTTGCTAAAGAGGGGCTGGTGCTGTCCACCCCACAATTGTCTGTTTACTCCATGAATTCATCATTTGTTGCAGTGGCTCCCTTTTTAATGGGGAAAATTATTTCCATAATATTAGAGTGAATTAAGCTGGTTCTGTAATCTACCCCAAAAGATTCAGAACATGATTCTTTGATATTAGCTTTGGGGCAGAATATTTCCAGCATCCCATTTAGTCAGAAATATGAAGGGTATGTGGAAATGTGATTTACATATCCTATTCCTGTGGAGTCTTGTGGTAAATAATAGAAATGGGCAAAGAGCCCTGCATCAAGGCAAATTCACATTTTTTTTCCTGACACAGTGAAGCTTGTTTTGGAAAAATGGCTACATATGTTTGGGAAAATTGGCCTCATGAGCCCACTGTCTGAACATTAAAATATATATATATATATATATTCTTTGATGACAGTAGGGAGGGTTTCCCTCTATTATTTATATAATCCCTGTTTAGGAGAACAAATACCAACAATCTAATGTTCCCTTCATCAAGAAATGGACTATGTGGTTATTAAATCTTTTGACAATGACATATAGTTCACATTCCAAATGGATTGCAAATGTTTCCAATATTGAAAATAGAATAACCAAAACTTAATTTGGTAATGTAACTGAACCTGATTTAATTGGGAGAAGGGGAAAGTGGGCTTCTAAGAAGGCAATTTCAGATTTTGTAATTTCTCAGGGGTCTAATTGCTCACTTATTCAAGAAATATTTTTCAAGAGCCATTGTATGCCAAAATGGATCTTAGCACCAGGGGTTCAAATAAATAGTAATTGAATACATCACCTACCCTCTAGAGGCTCAGAATTTAATAATAAGATAAGCATGGAAGAAAGAATTTCAGGCGCAAAAGGAGATTTTCCTAATTCTACTTCGGCTATTTAGAGGAATCTTCTGAGGAAGTATTTAAAGAGAGTCTTGAGAAATGAACTTGTAAGGGGTTGTCATAGGATGTGTGGACAAAGGACATTACAAGAAGGGGGCGAAATAAGTACAAAGTTAAAGAGGCATGAAGTGTCATCACCCTTTCTAGGTACCACAAGGAATTTGATATGGTGGGAGAATAGATTATTTTGAAAATGGTGAGCTTCAAGTGTAAAGTCAGACCACTACATGATTCTGAAGTGTCTTGTATACTATGCCAGGGTCTTAGATTTTTATCCTAAGGGCCTTATATCATTTAAAACTTGGAACAGCAATGTAACAAGATCTATATGAGGTTCAGAAATACACTTCTGGTTTTTACCACATTGTATATCCTCATTGTGTATCTTTTTGGTGCTCCAGTGTCCCTGCCTTGATGACTAACGTAATTGGAAGGAATCTAAGAATCATCTTAATTATCCTTAAGTGTTAGTCATTTGTTCATAGCTCATTGTTAATTCTCCTCTACTGGTATCCTGACTCCCTGGTCCATGGAACCTTTTTTCTCCCTTACTCCTCTCTCTTAGTCAAAGTTTGTTTCTCTCCTTTTCTACCTTCTTTCTTTCATATTCCTGTTCTCTTGGTGGTGTCACATGAAAGACATGTAATACTTGTGGCCACTTAATTCATAGATTCAATTCATGGACAACACAGGCTTTAGTGATATAAAAACAGATTTTATTAGGAAAGTAATTAAAGAAAATAATTAAAAAATAATTAAAAGATAGTAACTAAAAGAGTCTTTAAAAATAAAGCATAGTTACATCACCAAATAAGATGGCACCAACACCTGAAGAGAAATGATCTCTTTTCTCTTCAGAGAAACTCTAAAGAGAGTTTTAGAAGCAGCATTCCAACCCCCGTTAGTAAAAAATCCACAACAATCTTGGAGACAGCATTCAGTCTCCTTAGTTAAAATCCATAGCAAAGCATAAGATTCTGATGAGGTGCTCTCCCTCTCTCATACGATTCTTCTCTCATTCTTTTTCTTCTTCATAAGTTTCTCCTCTCTCTGTCTAACTGCTTGCAGTTTTTATGATATCTTTACACGATAGTGGCCAAATTCCAGTTAGCTTACGTGACTGGGTCCAGTTTGGTTCTCTGGGAACTGGCTAGGGACTGAGAGGAATTTCCTGGGACCTAGATATCTTTATCATAACCTTCTTCTGGGAGGATAGCCAGTCCTCCCAGCTAAAGTGCACATTTCAGCTGTTTCTTACCAAGGTCACACAATAGCAACATCAGTTGCATGCAATGGCAACATCCATTCTCCCAGCTAGAGTCCACATATCAACTGTTTCTTACCAAGGTCAGACTCTACAAATTTATCTTTCCCTTATAGGTGGGGAGAAGGGGAAACACCACCACCTAAAACCAAACAAAACATCCTCTGTTACACTGAGTGTGCATTATAATATATCTTGTTATATTAATAATGTGCATTATAATGTGCATTATAATTCTTCATTCATCTATTACCATCTCTTTTAAAGTGAGGGAGTATCTATATGTTTTTGTTCATTAAATATTTCTTGAGTATCTTCTCAATGCTGCTTTGCTTCTGGGTGCTTCAATAAAGAAAACAATCAGACATACCTGCCTTCATGGAGCTTACTTTTTGGCCAGAGAAGATAGAAAAATGAACAGTGGCATAATAATTAAGTCATACAGTATATTAGAACAAGATAGATTCTATGTGACAAAAGAAATAAATGATTAAAGAATACAGAGGCTGGGGTTGGTTGATTTCCATTTTAAGTAGAATGGCCAAGGTAGGCTGCACCTAGAAGGCAAACTTTGAGCAAATAGTTCAAGGGAGAAAGGGAAATTGCTATATCTGAGTATGAACAGAGAGGAGAGCCAAAACAGAGTCCTTGGAGGGGCCCTAGATAGTCTTCCAAATGGTGAAAGCCTTGCACTTTTTAGATGCTCAACAAAATGAAATTAAGAGCAAGGGTGATGTTATGCATTCAAGTTTGTCTCCCCCATGTCCTACCCAGTAGTACCTTGGAATTCGGAAATATGGGCATTACAGATAAAATTAAATGTTAATTTAATTAACAAGTTAAAATGAAATCATACTGTAGTAGGGTAGGCCCTTGGTCCCATGTGACAGGTACCCTTATAAGAGGAGAAGATTTGGACAGGAGACAGTGGGAACTTCATGGATTGCTAGCTAACCAGCAGGATCTAGGGAAGGGACGGAGCAGATTCTTCTCTAGAGACTTCAGTGTCCCTGCTGACACCTTTATCTCTGCCCTCTTGACTCCACAGTTATGAGGCAATAAATTTCTATTGTTTTATGTGACCCACTGTGTGGTACTTTGTTATGGCAGCCTAGCAAACTAAGACAGGGCATTGGAGTTCTTCTCAGAAGTGTAGAATTTAGCAGAGGGGAGGTGGAGGAACTGCTTTTCCTTTCACTATCCGTGGAGATTCTACTTGGGTAAGGAAGAATTAGATACGATACTGTTTTGAGTCTGTTTGGACCACAGCAACAACTTTTCCTTTGCACAGAGAGTAACATGGTAGGTAAAGCTGCTTAAACAGTCCCACCTATGGCTTTATTTCCTGTAACATTTGGTGTTTCCTAAATATATTTTCATGTGCATTTTGAGAGACATGTTTTCAAATAGAGTGAAAGAAATTTCCTTGGAGGCATTTGTCATTTCCTTATTTCAGCATGAACCGGGAACAGCGCGGTAGTGAGTGGTTAAATCCATCTGCAAGTTAATTTAGTGGAACGCCATTGAGTGCATTCATTTGACAGGAGAAGTAATTACAGTAAGGCAAGTGTTCAGACCTTTATTTTACAGTAAAGACCTTGTCCTTCTTAAATTGGTTGAGTTTGAAAAACAACAACATCAACAAAAAATTCGCCCCATTAAATAATTAGCTCCTCTTGACAGATACGCTTTCTAAAGAGATTAATCACTATTGATTAATTATATTGTATACCCACACTAAGAGTTTGAAATAGGTGCAGCTTTTTTTCACTTAAGATAGATTCTCTAATTTGTGCCTTTTACTCCTCATTTTGTATAAAATTGTATTTTTTTCCAGATTCTATGGGTCAAAATCTAAGATGCATAATATTAATATTGATATTAGGTTAGAAAGGGCCGTAGAACACATTTTATTCTTTATGTTCTATGTGTTGAATGCAGTAGCTATACTTTTTCTGTTAATGGGCAGTTTGGAACATAATTTTTAAAAATGTATACAATTTATTGTCATTAATGATTAATCATTTTTCTAGGAAATTAATGTCTCCCCTTAAGTTTTCATCCCATTGTGACTTTGAATTATATGAACATCTGCTTAACATGATGTGCCAAATTCTGTGGTTAATGATGTAGATTATATAAACACCTTTTCTCATTAATAGAAATATAAAGAAAATATTTGGAATGAAGTAAAATATTCCAGTATTTCAAGACAATATCATTTTTTACCAATAATTTAATGCTAAAATGGAAAAATGACACTATTACAGTGTTCAGTTCAGTTTTGATGTTAGGAATAATCAAAACCTGTCTCAGATGCTAACAGGTAATTTTCCATACATAGATTCTCTACTTAGCTTTCGAATTAGTTTGTGGCAGTGTTTGATCCATACTATATCTAAATCTGAGCTATATATCATGACAGTTTAAAGGAGGCCAGAATGTTTAGTGTAAAAACTTATTGATCTAGGACTAGAAACTAAATTTGAATATGCTTTCTTTAAAATAACGTATTGATTTCTGTGTTTGTTCCTTTTGTTGTATGCTGTATGATAGGGTCACATTTCATTATTTTCCTCCGTGGGTATCCTATTATTGCAGCACCATCTGTTAAATTTTTGTTGGATTTTGGGGAGTGCATGGACTGAGAATTGAACGCGGGTCTCCTGCATGGAGGCGAAAATTCTACCACTGAGCTACCCTTGCTATGTGTTTGTTCCTTTTTTAAGGATTGTTTTTTCCACATGTGCAGGCTCTGAGAATTAAACCCTGGTTGTTTGTTCCTTTTTAAACCTTAAACTAGATATATCTTGGTCATTTGAGATGTTTCTGCCATTCAGCCTCTCGTTCAGCAAAATCTTTATGGAGCACCTACATGTTCTAAGTGCTAGAGATACAGGTCTCATCAAGGGCATAGCTGACTAGCCATCAATAAACTCCGTAATGATTAGCAGCCTAGATGTTTGTGTCAGGATACCAATTAACCCAATATTTCAGGTATCTTTCTAGCTGGACAAGTTTTGGAGATAAAGCATGTGTCTTAGTTTGCCAGAGCTGCTGTGACAAGTCCCACACAATTGGTTGGTTGGGTTAAGCAACAGGAATGTAATGTCCCACAGTTACAGAGGCTACAAGTCCAAAGTCAAAATGCTGGTAAGGTCGTGCTTTCTCCCCAAAGTCTGTAGAGTTTTGGTGCAGACTCATCACTGTCCTTGGGGGGATTCCCTGACTCGCATGTCTGCCTCCTGTCACATGGCAGCCTCTGTCTTCTTGTGTCTGCTCTTCTGACTTGTGGCTTCTCCGTGTGGTTTTCTCTGACTGCCTCTGTATTTCCTTCCTTAATAAGGCCTCCAATCACAAATGAGGACACACTTTAACTGAACATATCTTCAAAGGGTCCTATCTACAAAGGAGTTCATGGCCACATGGATTAATAATATGTCTTTCTTGGAGTACATAATTCAGTCTACCACAGCATTGGTATTGTTGATTATTGTTCATAACCATATGACTTTATCCTACAATATTGCATTGACATTTATTTAGTAATCATTTTCATTTGTTTAAGATCTAACCTATTCAGAGGGTCTTTTTAAATATAGTTAAAACCACATTAAACTTATGGTCTTTGTTAATAGTTTACAATCTAGCAAGGTGTACAGTCACAAGGAGACACAGCTGTGATAAAGGTGGCAGTGATATAACTGCCATAAAAAGAAAATAGACTACTTTTTATGGGATTATAGGGAGAGATAATATGGAGAAAATTCTTGAGTGCATTTTCTTAGGTATTAGCTTTTCATTGATTCTCAATTTTTTTTTTTTTTGTATGCTATATGGCGGGGTCACAATCCACTATATTTCCATGTGAGTATCTCGTTATTGCAGCACCATTTGTTGAATTTTTGTTTGTTTGAAAATGGAACCCAGGTCTCCCACATGGAAGGCGAGAATTCTGCTACCAAACTACCCTTATACCCCCTGGTCCTCAATATTTTCATATGTTTCTTTCCCGTCCTCCCTTTTTTCCCACTCCCCCTTCCTTTTCTCTCCCCTTCTCTCCCTCCCTCTCTTTCTCTCCTTCCCCCCCACCCCCACCTCTACTTTTGCTGCATTGAAACATTGCTAGCAAAAACTTTCTCATTGCCAGGGCATGTGGCTTAAATTAAAGTTTCCGCCACCTGTTGCTACTGACTGAGGAAGAGAGAGTGGAAACGTAGTGATTATTTCCTCTTTCTCCCTTCCCTTCACTGCCAAATTGCTCCCACATGATCTGTATCCATTTCCTGTCTCCCTCCTTGACACCCTGTAACCTTTGCCCCATCCACTCTAGTGAACTGTTTTCTGAACGGTTGCCCTTGACAGTCATCTAGTCAAATATAAAAACCTTCAATCATATTAAGCCTTCTTAATCTCTGTGGGTTAAGAGACACTGCTAATAATACCTCGTTTCCTAAAATCCTTTTCCCTGCTAGGACTTTATCTTTCTTAATCTTTTATTTTTGTTCTTTTGTTTAAACACAAAAAGATATTTTTCTCTCCCACTATAATATATTTTTGGAAGGCAGAGAACCATGGTTAATTTTATTTCCTGTAATGTCTACCTTTCTGGTCATATAATAGGTTCTCTATAAATACATGCAGATTTAATTTGGAAAGCGACATTAGGTGATGCTGGATATTAGATGGCAACCGCCATTAGTTATTGTAGAATGTGTAAGGGATATGGATAGTATTCCACTAGTTTGTGTAAGAAATATCATACTGCTATATATCTTTTAAATCAAATTAAATAATTTAAAATCCACATCCTGCCAGAAGAGTGGAAAATTAAATCTGTCATTCTAGCATCCCCCAGGATCCTTTAAGAATTGGTGTTGCATAGTACCCAGAAAATGATGGTAGGATCTCTCTCTCTTTAGTTCATTTTGGTCAACACTGATATTTTTTGCTTGAAACCCACATGGGTACTTGAAATTCTGTGGCTCTTTGCTTCAGTTAAGGCACCGTGTGTTTGCTTGGACTGAGAGCTTAGATACTCAGGATCAGAATCCTATTCACACTGCAGAGCTCCTGCAGTGGTCCAGCCACTTCTAGCGGATGTTTTAAGGATCTTTGATCCTTTCCTGGTCTGGGTTTCTCTTCCTGTATGACTTCTTTGGTTTTGTTTAAACACAAATCCCTTAACATCAAGGAGCCAGTTTCTTGAAGAGGTATATCTAGGACCAAGATGTCTACAGACAAATTCTGCTTTTGTTACTAAACCTAGGCATTCCCTTGTTGCTATGACATTTTGAGCCAGGTACTTCTTTATTGCGGATGGCAATCTGTATGTTGTAGGATATTTAGCAGTATCCCTGGCCTCTATGAACTGGATACCATTAGCACTCCCCATTGGGTCCATCAAAAATGTTTTTAGTCCTTGCCGAATATCCCCTGGTGGCCCAACTCGTCCCTGGTTGTGAACCATTGTTATAATCCAAATTTATTGAGATATAAGAGCTCTCAATGCAGAATATCAGAACATAGTCTTGTCTGTAGCCAAGTGGAGGAAAGATAAGGACAGTGGCTATCTAGAGTCCACTTCTGTAAGTGCGATGAAGATATTTTCATTTTCTTGTCTAAGAAAATACCATGCAATGTGTTGCTTTAAACAATGTGAATTTAATGGCTCACTGTTTGGAGGCTAGTAAAAAAGTGTGAATCAAGGTCTCAAGTCACTGCTTTCCTTCTGAAGATGGTGTTCTGAAGCTGGCTGCTGGCTGTCCTTGATCCTGGGCTCCTCTGTCACATGGTGGCCTCTCCTGGCCTCTCCCTTCTTTTCTAGGTTCTGTTGACCTTCAGCTTCTTGATTCCCATGACATTCTTTTTTTCTACCTAAATTTCATTCTGTTTATAAGGGACTCCGATAATAAGATTAAGGCCCATCCTGATTGAATTGGGCCACAACTTAACTGAAGTAACCTCATCAAAAAGTCCCACTTATAATGGGACTGTTTCCCAGGATAGGTTATCTGTTAAGCCATTGAGGTGGACTTCAAGCCCACGTGTCCAACCTAAGTACTTTCATGATACCATATCTCAGCCATGCAGTGCACACTGTCAGATATTTTAGTGCATGTTTGAGAAGACTGAAGACTCTGCCTTAGTTTGTAACCTAGGCAGACTCTAGGTTATAGGGATAACTGTATTTCACTGAAAATAATTCAAAATGTGCAATGCTTGTTAGTGCATTCAAGTTTGCATAGCAGATATGTCCAGAATTCTAGGTCTTAAAATGTTTTTTGTAGACTATCTGCACAAGAAACATCAGGTTGGTCTCATAGGCTACGATATTTACAATTTAGCTCAATTCTTATTCTTTAGGACAAGTTACACAACTAAAATGGGTTGTGAAAGAGTTGGTTGAGTAAAGTTAGGAATATCAAGGACTTCTAAAGGAAGGGGATGGCATATGGAGATTAAAGAGAGCTTGATACACTCTCAAAACTAAAAGTTGTATAATAAGGTAGATGCAACAGATGCAAAGAGTTGAGTAAAGGGAAATGAAGAACTATTTGGGAATCTGCTTTGAGGTCATTTTATGCCTGGCTAAATGAACTTTAACTGTACTGTCTAGGCCACTGGGAAACCATTGAAGGATTTTAAGCAATAGAGTTTTATGAACAGATCTGCATTCTAGAAAAAATAATTGCTATAATTTGGACATTGGATTTGAGTAGGCATAAATTGCTGTCGGAGTAATCCAATAAGAAAACAGAGATCCTATACCAGAATGGTGCCATTGGTGACTCATTCGTTCATTCATTTTTTTAAATTAAAAAATAAATCACTGTTAGATGGGTCACAATGGCTCAGTGGCAGAGTTCTTGTCCTCCATGCCAGAGACCTGGGTTTTTGTTTCCTGGTGCCTGTACATGTAAAAAAAAAAAAAACCTGTTTTCTAAATCAGAACTTCTCAAACTTTAATGTTCATCCAAATCACTTGATAAAATATAGATTCTGATACTGTAGGTTTGTATGAAACTCAAGAACCTACATTTCTAGTAAGTTTCTAGATGATGCCAGTGCTATTAGTTTATATGGGCCATACTTGGAGTTGCAGATTTCTAAATGACAGCCGCATTTTGGGTATCAAAAGAATAATGTAATAATGATGGGTAGTGTATTGTTGAAGATATCGTCTATATGGTTGGAATAGAGCTGTTCCAAGTCTGTCATCAGGACTCAGTTTGCCTCCCTCTCCAGTTTCATTTTCTGGCTCCACATAGTGGTCATATTCAGCTAGAGGAGCTCATCGTCTCATGTTCAGATTTGGTATGTGCTAATTTCCAACAGTTCCTGAGCAAAGTCTCATTGCATTGCATTGGGTCCAACTGAACTCTATATCTCTTTCTGAACAAACCCCTGTAGCCAATGGATTGTGGTATTCTGATAAACTTGGCCTGAATTTGACCATTCCTAGAACCAGTGGTAAAATCAATTCTATCTACAGCACTTGGGCTGATAATGGGGATGTACTATTCCAAGGGGAAAATCAGGATGCTGAAGAGAAAATGTAATTGAATTTTTACTTTACATGGTAATTGAATGGAGACCAGAGGTTTCTAAATGTTCATGTAGTATTTGTACTTTCATGGTGCTCCTAGTCCAAAGCAAATACAAACAGTTAATTCATTTGGTAGTTAGGGCCAAAGAACTTGGTAAGGATTATGTTCCAATGATTGAATTTAGTTCTGTTTAACTAATTAAGTTCAGGCAACTTAATAGGCTGTATGTCCTAGCCATTAAGTAGTTGTTTGATAAAATAATATATATTTATAACAAAGAAAAATAGTATTTATTTCATTCTTAAAAAAAAAACAATATAATAACCTCCCAAAGGAGATGTGTGCCCCTGATGGGTTCTAAACTTCTTCTTGAATCTTAGAGTAAGATTGAATACTGCCACCCTTATTTCTTGTAGTACATTGATTTTTGTATATGTTTGGTAATTCCCTTTTAAAAATAACAACCACTGAAAACTCAGCTTTGCAAAGATATGTCATCAAAAGGAATGTAGCATGGACACTACGAAACTGTGAACTACCTTAAGCTAGTTGTTAGTGTGGTGTCCAGCAAATGTTGAGTAGTCAAAATATTTCCTTCAAAAATTAAATATATCCTGAAGGTCCCTGTAAGTTCCCCCAGGTGCTTTAGTGGACAGTTTGGGAATAATGATCTTAGAAGTTTTATATTTGAAATTCCTATTAGACATCTAGGTAGAGATGGAGAATAAAATATTGTCTTTATGGATTGCATTCAGCTTAGAAGTCTGGGCTGGTAAGTCATCTCAGAAAAGAGGTCTGACCCTTCTGCATCATAACCCAGCAAGCTCTAAGATGGAAATTGCACACCTTCCCTTCCCCTCAAGAGAATAATGACATATATCTTCTCATTGGCTACCAGGCAACTTCCAGCACTCTCTGCATTTTACTTTTGGTCTTGTGAGTACTGAATTCTCTAGTTGATGCCCTCCATTTAATAGGTCTTCTGAGAACCTACATTTTATGTTTGCATTTGTATTTAAAATAAACTACAGCCATAGTAATTTTGTTATCTATGTTCTAGAATATTCAGACCTTGACATAAAAAACTGAGAGGTAGGCATCAAGCATTTTTTTCATTCAGATTATCAGCCTTCCGAAGGTTGATCATCTTCTTTTAAACCCAACAATGTATGACACAGCTTAATTAATGACTGATCAGAGCATGGTTTTGTTCCTGAAGTGATTTTTTTTCCTTGGAGAAATTGGTAGGGTATTTTCTCATGGATTATGTTTATGTTTTACTCTTTAGTTCTTTGTTAATTGTTGCAAAATGGTTTAGTGTCAATGTCCTCCCACCCAATTTTCAAAATCAATATAGTCTGGAACCAGTAGATTTTCTAAAGCATTTTCCTTTTATTATAGTCAATTAATGTTCATATCTCCTTAGTTCATATGTGAGTATGATGACTTATCATTATATCACTGTAGTTCATCTCATAACATTACCCATCAATGGAGGAACCTGTCAGTCATGTTGATTATGCAGAATATTGCCTGCTATATTATATTCCCATAATCCAGAAAATGAACTGTAAATATTAAGTACACCGCTGTTATGTAGATTTTCATGATTTTTAATTGAAAAGTGTATGCTAACAACAATCACTTAAGAAAAAGTTCAATTTTTCTCTATTTAGGTAATTTCAAGTTTTTAGTTATAAAATAGCAAAGTATAAAAAAATCTTGTTTTATTTCTGTCAGTTTTTTCAAAGCATCTTCTTAATTCTGTAATGAAGTATTTAAAAATTATTAGCCCAATATCAATCATTACTTAAACTAGACTTTGAGACACAACTTCATTGTGCATGTTTGTTTTTGAGGTTTGATGTAGTGTGTTTCTTAAGTGTCATAAATGTTACTTGGCTAAGACATGTAGTTTGACTTTGACTCTGTGATATTTTAGGACCTGTATCAGTAGTGAGTGTTGATAAGTACCTACCATGTGACATAAACAACGGTGCCTTAATGAGATGTTGAAAATACTCCTGCTTAAGCAGCTGAGTGTGTGATCATGAATGTAGGCCAAGTTCTATAAATTATAATGCAGTTTATGTTTTGAAGTTCTTTTTCCAGCATTTATTCATGATTGACATATGACAGTCACATTTCTGGGTTCTGTTTGCGTTTTTTTACCACACAGATATTTGAATTTCTCTTAGACTTGAGAATGGTATTGCATCTGTTGCTTGTTGAACAGGCTCTCAGTTTATGCTGGCAAGATGTCAGTGCTGCATGCCTCTATTATGTGATTTTCCTTTTGTGCAGTCATTTTTCTCTTAGCTTCCTAATGATTGATTGAACTACTGTGGAATAGCAGTACTTAATGTCTCACTGAACTTAAAATCATCACCATCCCTCATCACACAACACGACTCGTCATCTGCCAAGCCTGTTATTCCTGCTGATTGTACAGAATGAAAACCTCTGTTCACCTTTCATTTTCTCTTAATCTAACAGATATAATTCATATGTTTTATGTCCATGTTTTAAGTGACATTTGGTATTGTTTAACTTGAGTTAAGATATTTTTTCACCCGAATAGTACAAGATAAAAAGTAGAGCACTTTTTTTGTTAATGTATAATAAATACTAATCATCATGGTTAAGAGATTTTGTTCATATACATGCATCGCATTATCTATTTAAATTTGTCACTGTTGGAAAGGAACTCTTACTTTGGATCTTCAAGTAGTTTTCTAAATAATTTTCATAGCAGACGTTCAATGTCTTGACATTTCAGAAATATTTCATTAAATGACCGAACTTACAACAATACAGGAAACTAGACTAAATACTATTATAAAATCTACTGTTGTGTAATCAGTAGTGTCATTTCAATGCAGCAGTGTAATAGAAAGAGGTATCACATGGATTCTCAGAACATATCACATCTTGCCTGTATTCCAGAATAGAACCTTTTTTAAGTAGGGGTGGTATATTAAAATAAATACGTTTGTATTTATTCAGATTTTAGGTATTTTGTGTTAGGTGTGGAATTATATGCTCTGACACAGGATAAACACTTGGCAAAGACAAAATATTAGATCTTCATGAAAGTTAAAAGCTTTAACTTCACAGAAAATAACTATTTAAAGGCATGTTGAAAATTGGAGGATTAATGTACAAGTCAATTATTTTGTTGGGAACTTAAAAAACTTATAAAACATTCTTGAAATGGCAGGTAGAGTGGTAGTGGTATGAAACTTAATTGGCTATAATAAAGCTTTAACCTGAATCTGAACATTTTAAATGAAAAAGTATTTGCAAATTGCATAACCATAAAAGCAGGAGTAGTGCAAATACTGCAGAGTATTTAGTAAAAATGCAGCATGGTCTCTTGGAGCAGGCATATGCATCATTTCCTATACTATATACAAAATATTTTACAACCGTATTGTCAGGAGTTTTTCTTGCACTTGGAGAGCACAGGTAAGGACCTCAGAACTGTGCGGGTCCCGAATGCAGCTGCAGACAGTGTCCTTTAGAAGAGACAGTGCAGCTGGTTTCCCAGTCTTTTTTTATGCCAGACAAGGAAGTGACTTTCCTTAGAGAAGAGGATTAGAGTCATATCCTTAAACAAGGAAACTAGAACCAGATTTCTTTTTAGAACTTGCAGTGGGGTTTCTGAAGAAATGCTGTGTTGAACTTTAGTTTACTCTAAACTCAGATGACTAAGATTTCATTAACACTGCACATTCAACTTCCGAAATCTATGGGTCCACACAACAATGTGCACTTTCCATAACTAAAAAATAATCATGCTTATCGCATAGGATAAAGCTACCAGTAATTCTAAAATCAGAAACTGCAATGACAAATGAACACTGTGTCAGCAGTTACTCAAATATCCACTGAAATGTTTCTAAGATGCAATGGATTTTTGCAGTTGCCCTCAAATTAAATAGCAGACAGGCAGTATTTTTTTTTTTTTTTTTTTTTTTTTTTGCATATAGGGTAAAAGCATTTGGATGGGGAAGGTATTTTTTACCTTTCCTTTCTGGAAAAAAAAAATCAAATATTTATCAACTGCTTTCTATTGTTGTCCTTCTCTTTAGAAAGTAATTTGTGGTCAGTGGAGCCCAGCAGGGAAGCTTCTTTTCCTCCAGATGGCTGTGACATTTGAGAAAACCTTGGAGGATTAAAGGCACTCTAGTGAGCACTCACCGCAAAGTCCTGACACAACTTGACAGTCCTAATCTGGGTCCTGAACTGATTGGATGACCAAGGGCACAAAATTCTCTTCTGAATGTGCAATCACCTTGCGCATTTGTAAAGGCACTAAATACGTTCCCAGGTTTTCTGGTGACTGTTTTAAACAAAAATATATAAACCCTTTCTTCAGGAGTGTGCTTGGAATGGCTCATTGAGGTACCTTGTTATCAGACTTAAAAAAAAAAAAGAAAACTTGCAGAGTTTTTGCATGAATGAGCACAGCATGTAATAAATGTCTTTACTCTTTATTAAGTAGGGTTTGCAAACAATCTAAATAGTTAAATGGTAGAGGAAACTTTAGAAATTGATCTCAGTGAACAAAGCCTACCAAATCTAATGATATATTATCACCATCTGCTGAAATATGAAAACAGAATTAATACAATTACTTTTAGAATCAAAAATAAAACTTTCAGAAGAAATTGGAAAATTGGACATGTGTGTGGAATATGTGTGTACGTGTGTATGTGTATGCATAAGAGAGAGAATAGCAAAAGCAAGAAACAGCATCATAACTATTATTTCGTTTTTACTTTTCCTCATTTTGTCCATTATTGTTTAAAATAATGAGAAAGATTTTTTTCCTGATTTTCAAACTGAGTCAAGTTATCAAGTTTTGGTAAAGTGATTTTTTTGGTTTGGAATTTTAATTATATCCAGTGTAGCTTTCAAACTTACCATGGCAACAGGTGTGTAATTATCAGCATTGCACATAGCTTCGATGTGTAATGCATTTCTTCCA
The DNA here is from genome assembly GCF_023851605.1 of Tamandua tetradactyla. NCBI lineage: Eukaryota > Metazoa > Chordata > Mammalia > Pilosa > Myrmecophagidae > Tamandua > Tamandua tetradactyla. Next base: position 20,235,482 of record NC_135345.1, read on the forward strand.
GCTGAATGAATATTAAATCATATTGCTTAACACCTCCTCTACTAGTAAACAGATAAAGCTTTGGCCATGGCCTGTAAAATGATCCTGCAAAGCAATTGAATGGGGTAATTTGTGCCTTTGAGTGGTTGTTTAAATTTATCAGAGCATAACAAGAAAATCTAGTTTTATTTCATTTAACAACAAAAAGACGCGTTTAATTACTACTCACATTACCTTTTTCAGACTTCTTTTCAAGAAAATACATTGCTTATTGTTTTTTGGTTGCAAGAAGATGTATATTCATGACAGATGTCATTTGAAAGAAAAGTATTCTCTTAAGGACAGTTTGCATTTTACATGCTGCTTATCCTAATAAATGCATGTGATCTTTGTATGAAGCATATATAAATTTAAACTTTTGAATTAATACATAATACAGTCATTGTCTGAGATGAGTCATGATCCATGATGATTTTTAAGTGAAACCTGAACTTTACATGGTTTCTGATATATTCACACTGATTTATACCTGTGAATTAGTAAGGGTAATAGAATTATCTGATTGTATCTTTCATATATTTCTGATTACTTTTACATTCAATTTCATTCCTTAAATAACGAATGGAAGCAATAACAGTTGTGTATTCATTTGTAGTATATTATTCTTTGGACATTCAGTGGCATTCAATTTATACATCTGATGTTTACATTTGAGTGATAGAACAAAAATAAAGATTTTGAAATGTTGTTTTTAAGAATCTGGCACAATAAGAAATATACTTATATTTAAAATAAATAGACCACATAGAGCTGTAAAGAATATTGTTGAAGAGGACACAGCTAAATTATTACAAAGCTATATAGATCTTTTCATTTTTCATTTTTGTTTTTTAATGAGTATTTTATTCCAAGATGCCATTCACTAGCGCAGCTTAGTTGAGATCATTAAATGAAATATAAAGTAATCAATGTTGAACAAAAGCCAACATAAGGAGATATATTTAAACTTTGGAGACCAGCCACTTAAATTTTTTCAAGGTAGATGATTCTGCAAGGTAGCCCTTTTTCCACCCTAGTCTCCCCTCTCCAACTCAGCCAAACAGCCCAGAATGTCACTTATATATCATCAGTTTCACTGTTTCCATTTTCAGACTGAGACAGGTACAAAAATTGAGGTTATCAGTGAGACAAGATCAGATTACCTAGACATATCAGTGCATTGTAAAATGAAGCCTAACATGCTCTATTCTTAATGTGGATTGACAACTAAGAAAGAGGTGAGTGCTTTATTCACAAAAAAGCGTTAGCATTCCTGAAATAGTGTCCATTGCATTGAAAACCACTAAAAAATATGGAGAATGTATTAATTTTGCCTTGACTGGTTTCTCGAGTATTTCTTACTTTATTCATCTAACTCATATTTAAACTGTGTGTGTGTGTGTGTTTTAAAGAAAGGATAAACACACATACACACACACTCTGTGTTTCTTCAGACTCCCCTCTAATGGATCTCCGCCAGAGTTAGCCATTGTTTCAGTTGCTTGTGGCTGCTCAACTGTGCAAGGTTGCCTGGAAACGCTCCTTCAATGGAAAGCTCTCCAGCCACTTTCCATACCTCCCAGTCTAGGGCTTAAAGATTTGAGAGATCCAGCCACTGCTGATTTTTTTTTTTTAAATGTCCTTAGTAAACTAATGATCTCTCAAATATAAAAAGTAGGGAAACAGCTTCTCAGTCTATGGAGCTTGTTAATTAAAAAAAAAAAAAACAAAAAAAAAACTTTCAAAATTGTTTAAAATTGCTGTTACAAGTTATAACAAATCGAAAATGCCCTTTAGTGAGCTTAATAGAAAATGTTGTAAAGCCAGTATGTTGTAGCATGTGATATTATTTAGAACTATTTTTTAATGAACATCTACCACAATTTTCCATTTGGAAATTTGGTGCCATCTCCATCAAGGTTACATCATATTGCCATTACCCCCTTAAAATTGACAGTTGTATATCTGATTTGGGAACTTGAAAAGGATTGGAGATAGTATGTCTTAATTGGGATTTTAATGCTTTCATTAAGTTTGAAAATGCATATCATTATTAGGTTACAGAATATGATATTTTCACTTTTTTCTTGGTTTAATCTGTTAGCATTAGTCCTGAGAGACTATTAGGAATATCAAATTGGTGTGGTGATTAATAACATTGGTTCAATTGATCTTACTTAGCTTTGCTATTGATCCATTTTCTCCCTTAAAGTATCTTAGTCATTTTAACAGCAAAGTATTGAAAACATTTGAACTATTAGTCCAGATTTTGTGAAAATTCAAGAACTTTTCAAATGCCTCTCTTCTTAATTCCGAAGTACAAAATGGGGATAATACATCATTTTACATGAGGTGAATATATGCCACTACATAATACCAATATACCATTACTAACTTATAAAAGGAATACTTTTTAAAAAAGTATCACTATATGGTTTCAGTCTTTTTGTTATATGTACTTAGAAATTATTGGTTTGTGACATATAGGAAATGAAAGGTAAGATGTGTTCTGTAATGTTTGAAAGCATACTATCATCAGATTTGTCTTACTTATATCTAAAACTAGATTTGGTTTCTCAACAGTTTTTTTTTTTTTTTGCATTATACTCTCAAATTATGTCAGAAATCTTCGTTGTGCAACACCAATATTGCCAGCAACACACCCTTTGCTGACTTCTTTTTGGTAACCTACATATATTAAATACATTCCTAGGTTCTGAAATTTCATTGTAAAAACATGTGCATCCAATTTTACTCAAACACTTTCTTTTATTTAAAAAATTATTTCTATTGATGCATATGTCATAATTACTGCAGAAATGAATTTTGAAGTTATTTGTCATGTTAATTTTTGGTTTTAAATGTCTATAGTACCTTGTTGGGTTTACTGATTTGTAATTTATTCATTACTTTGATTCTGAAGATGAGAAATTAAGTCATTACTCAAAATCATATATGTATATATATTATACACATAAATATAATATATATGTCAAAATCATATGTATATATATATATTCCTTTCCCTTCTATATTTCCTAAACTTGGGTGATCCTAAGGTTAGAGTCTATCATCTGTTTGTCAGTGGCTGATAATATTTTTCAGATAAGGTATTTCTGAGATATGCTAAAATGATAAAGCTGTCTTTATTATATAGCTTATCAGGAATAATGGAGAAGACTAAGGCAGAAGCATAGTATTGTAAAGCCTGTATCTACTGTGTTTTTTAATGCAGAGCAATTAATTGTAGGCTACAAGTTACTGTAATGGCTAGAAATCTGGTGCTTGTATGATATAAGGGTAGGTGTCTGATTTTCATGTGAATTTAAATTAGAACAGGTAGAATAGCAAAGTAAGCTTATAGTGGTGATTTTGAAGTCATTGTTAAGAAAAAACAAAAAGTTATAGAAAAAAGTTATAAGAAAAGTTTAGAAATTTAAGTGCCTACTCTGTATTAGAGAATATGTCTTTAAGTTGCTTTACATATTTTACCCCACTTTATCCCAGGAATGACCTTATGATTTGGATAGCATTAGTCCCATTTTATAAATTGAGTAACCAGGGTTACTCAATTTATAAGTTAGTTAGCTCAGATTCCTCCCAGTCATTTCTAATTTCAGAGATTATTTATTTTCCGCTACACCTCTAACTTCCTAATTAATATACAAAAAGAGGATACATCTGCTGCCATATGAAGTGATCATCTTAAGAATAGATTTACACAGATTCAGAGATTTGGGTTATTCACATAACAGTGTCCTAAAATAATATATTCACTCTGTGTAAAGCACTAGAGTACGACTAAAGTTTCTGTAAAAGTGCTTTCTTCCAAGCATTTTAAATTCTTAACAGAAATGGACAAGGATTGATAATTATTCTAATATTTCAATAGAAATCTGAAAAAAATACTGGGTCTTTAAGGAGTATTGTGTGTCATCCTATGGGAAAATATATAAAGATGAATTAAAACATGGTATCTTCCCCCATGGAACTTGTGGCCATGAGAAATCACAATTATGAAGTCATTATAACTGAAAATTGAAGTGTAATGCATGATGGTGGCACATAAAGCTTCACTGAGGAGGTGACATTTAAAAGGGTCTGGAAAGACCAAGTACTAAAGGAGGAAGGGAACTTCAAGCTGGTGGAAAGGTAAAGATGGTTTGGTGAGCAGCTCTGTGCCAGTTTGAAATTATGTACTCCAGAAAAGCCATATTTTTTAATCTTGATTCAATATTGTTCAGTGGGATCTTTTTGATTAAGTTGTTTCTGTGGAAGGGTGACCCATCCAATTGTGGGTGGGTCCTTTTGATTAGGAGGTTTCCACGGAGATGTGTCTCTACCCATACAAGGTGGATAGCTTACTGGACTCCTTTAAGAGGGAACCATTTTGGAAAAAGCTTCAGAGGCCACACAGCCAGAGACCTTTGGAGATGAAGAAGGAAAATATCCCTGGGGAAGCTCTTTGAGTGGTGAAGCTCGGAGAGAAAGCTAGCCATCTTTACAATGTGCTTTCCCAGCTAAGAGAGAAACCTCCATGATCTTTGGCCCTTTTTTGAGTCAAAGTATCTTTCATTGGATGCCTTAGTTTGGACATTTTTATAGCCTTAGAATTGTAAATTTGTAACGTGATAAATCCTCTTTTTAAAAGCCATTCCAGGGTGCACAGGAATGCGGGAGACCTGGATTTGATTCCCGGACCATGCACCTCAAAAAAAAAAAATTGCCATTCCATTTCTGGTACATTGCTTTTCAGTGACTTTAACAAACCAAGACAAGCTCCATGTGGCCTAGCAAAAAGTAAGCTCCCATGATTAGGTGGGGGCCAGGGGTCTGGTTCTGGTTGGGTACTTGGAGACAGTACCACAAAGGCCATCACACAGAATGCTAAGGTAATTGGATGGGACTCTACTGGATGCAGAGGAGATCAACATCATATTTATTAATGATTGACAAACATGTGCAGATTCCTGTTTTGGAAAGGTGAACTTCGTGGCAATCAACAGGGTATGGGAAAGAGGAGATAGTAAAAGTCAGTAGGATTTATTAGGATGTTATTACCTGAGTCTAAGAATCTTGGGTTATAGGCAAGAAATGTTCAGAGCTTGAACCAAGCAGATGACAGTAAGACCAGGGAAGAGGTTCTTAGCAAGGTGAATCAGTGCCATTTATTTTATTAAAACAAAAAGTCTTACTGAAGCCATTGCTGCTGTCCAGGGACTTAGGTTATTGTTTGTTATTTATTTATTTATTCATTCATTTATTGCTTCTGTATTACTTTGTGAATGAATGAGCAACCTTGGTGGAGAGAGTAAGGAAAAAAGTCAGCTCTGAAATTCTACAGTAGTCAGGTGGCCTCACCATTGACAGACTTGTGAGGACTTCAAGCAGGAAGTAGATTTGTCAAGTTGGGAGCAAGATAGAAGGAGGAAGAGAATGAGACTCTCTTCCTACTAATGAGTCTGCACTTTGAAGACGATGTGAAGTTGTGGTCAGGTGAGAAAAAAGAGGATGCAGTGAGCATCAGAGTGGAGTAAAGGTGTGGTTACCTCAGTGTAAAAATGAAGAATGCTGTGTTCTTGCATTTCTGTTCTTCTTCTGTTTCTGTGATAGGCCCTTACTCATCCCCTCTTCTCTTTTGTCAAGTTTCAGTGAAAGATACCTAAGGATGGGAAGACTTCGCAAACTCCCTTCTTTTCCTCTGCACTGTCTAAGGCCTCCTGTTAGAAAATATTCAACAAATATTAATTAATTTCCCACAATGTGATCCTGTCTAGTTGTATTCTTCTTCTGTAGAGATCTCAGCAGTGAATTTCTTACACATTAGCATGAGCTTTCGAAATGTCTGGAAGTGAGAGGAAAAGGAGGCATTTCACATTTTGGCTAGATATTCCTCGTGGGAATTCTAGATACTTAAACCACTTCCTCTCATCACCAGAATGTATGGGGACTTTAAACATGAAGAAGTATGAGGAAATGTGAAGAAAGTTTCAGGAATCCAAAGCCTTCCTTTTGACAACTTATTTTAAAAAAAGGAAAGAAAGAAAGGAAAGGAGGAAAGAAGGAATACTTGAAAGACAACATATTATCTACTAATGTACTTTTGATGAAAGTAAGTCCCAGAATTCTGAAAGTTCTTTGTCCTTGGGTAGGTTCTTTAAACTCTTAGGACCTCAGGGTCCTCTTTGTAAAATGGGAAAAATGATTTTATCCCTCTTTTGTAAAATAGGCCTTTTCTGTTCAGTGTGAATTTCCCAATGTGAAAATGCTTTGTAAATTTTAATGTGTTTAGCAAATGGATTTTCTTTGTACTCTGAGTCCTTGAAGATGAAGGATTTTGAATCATATACTTCAAGATATCAAAAATTCAACAAAAATGTTGTAAACATTGTGTAAATTTTAAAAGTATATGTGATAAGTAAAAGCCGGGGTTTGTGGAATAACTGATGTGTTAATGTAGTTTACTAAGAACTGCGTGGTACATACTGTGCTCTTGGAAGTGATAGAGCTGTAAAGGCTGAACTTTTTCCCCCCTCTTCTAATAAGTACCTCTCATTAAATGCTGACTAGGAGCTAGTCTCTGTTCCAAACACTCAGATGTATGACCTCATTAAATCCTTACATTTCCCCTGTGAGATCTCAGCACTATTATATAAATGAAGAAACCAAGAGACAGAAAGTTCAAGGATCATGCCCTAAATTAAACAGCTTATTACTTTTTATGTGAATTTGAATCCATAGTCCCATTTTTACCAATAAAAACCTGTATACTTGCTAATACAAACTCATTAGCAGGTGATGATCAAGATGTGCGATATTTGATTTTTCATTTACCTTAATGGTCTCTTCTTAATCATACAATTTTGCAAATTTATTTCATTAAAAAAAATACTAGTGTAGATTTCTTGTAAATAGTAAGGAACTTTTGCTGAGTGGTTTTAAAATGTGGTAGAGGATCCCAGGAATTTCTTGGAGAAATCCAATATAACTATTGTTTTATATATTTGGTTTCATCATTAGAGCCTACCTTTCCTTCCTTCCTTCCTTCCTTCCTTCCTTCCTTCCTCCCTCCCTCCCTCCCTCCCTCCCTCCCTCCCTCCCTCCCTCCCTCCCTCCCTCCATCTATCATCTATCTATCTGTTTATCTATCTATCCATCCATCCATCCATCCATCTCTCCATCCATCCATCCATCCATCCACCCACCCATCCATCTCTAAATGCATCTCTACATATGTCTAACCAACCAACTACCCAATCAACAAAGATGTATTGGATTCCTGATATGTACTAAGCAATTGTGGACGCTAGCAGTTGTATTCTCACAAAGGAAGGATTTGAAAGATCAAAGGATTAAAAAGTTCGAAAAACACTGAAAGTGAATCTAGAAAATAATTTTATTTAATAAAATTTAATTTTATTTATTAGATAAAAATTAATAGTTTTTTAATTTAATAAATAAAAATAATAACTTTTGGAAAATATCAATTATATTATCATCTGTCCTTTTTATTAGAATCAGATGTTTTCTCTCTTAAGAGGAGAGAGAGAGATGCAAGTTGTGTCCAGCTTTGAGGAGTTGCATAGATCTGGGCTATGGTGATGCAGGTGCACTTTCCTGTACAGTACAAATGGTTTCTTCCCGTTTTAATTTTTTATGAAATTCACGGCACGTAGAGGAGATGTTTTTACTAACCTCAGGCTTGATTGACATGTTCTGAGCCCACAACTAATCATTCTGAATTGACAAATGATAGTAAGGTCGTGGAACCAAAACTGAAACCAATTTGTTTTCTGAAAAATAATAATGAAAATATTCTGTGAACTATATTTATTGCTTTTAAATATCTAAACTATTGAGCTTTTTTTAAAAAATAAAGCTTAAAGTGAATAAAAACACATTTAAAATTTTAGATTTCAGGATCTCTCTAGGGCTTGTGAAAATCACTACATTAACATCAGAGTAGTGTTAAATCCAAACTTATAAAACTGTTTTATGTTAAATACATTTGATTTTCCTGATTGGATTTACATAAAATTAAAATTGCAAAATTGAACTTTTAAAGTAGATAATACTTTTAAACTTTTAAAGATTCCACAACCAAAAAACCTTTTTAACTAACAAGTATTAGGTATTTCTAAATGTTTCTTTTTTTAAATAAGTATAGTTAGAAAGCTTAAAGAGATTCTCAGTCTTGACTCAAAATACACTGTGTGTGCTATTTCCCCCATTTTCTTTTCTGTTTTCTGCTGAACTTTATCAAGAGAGGAATTTTGAATAATTGGCAGGTTTCTCCTCACTAAAAACTTTCCAAGAGACAGCTTCTTCTACACAAAACAATATCTTCCTTGGGGTAGGTGAGAGTAGCTGAAAATATCCCATTTAATGAGGCTATTAGACAAGAACAAAGTATGTATTGATTTCGCTTGGCGGTTTAGACCATCTTAATAAAAGCTGTTTTGTTTACCTAACTTAAAACTTTTGGTGGAGTTTGTAGTCCAGCAGTAGTGGGTGAGGGCTGCAGGCAGAAGTACTGTCACAAGAACACCAGGCAAACTCTCATGGGAGTATAATAAAGGCTCTGATTGAATACTTTTACTGGATTACTGCGGATTTGGGGGAAGAAGAAGGATCAGCTTGTTTTCCATGGTTTTATTTTCTAAGCAGATTTGCAAATTGTCACAGCTTTAGTGGGGGTTATGTATATTTCAGTTAAATTATTATTTTTTTATTCTGAGAATGTTATGGTTTAGCTTTTTGCATTTTGATTTTTAAACTTTGTACCTTCTTTTTAGCCCCCAGCAAGGTGTATATTTATTAGAGATACACCTTTTTCATGTTTAAAACTGTATCCAGAACAGATATGCACAAACTTATCTTCCCCTGAAATTTAATCCTGGAGGTTTTGCTTTCTTGCTTCATTTTATGAATCAAATAATTTTAACCAAAGAGTACTGTTGAAGAACTTAAATGATAACAGTGCTATTTTCTTAGTATTGTAATGTTTACTTTTAAAATTTCATTTTTTTCAAGAGGAATGAAGGTATTTGAAAGAGACATTTTGATGTTTATAAACCTCTTTGGCACATGAACTGTAAATTGAATGTCTTAAGTACTGAAACAATAACAGTACTTACGTTCTATTAAAACATGATAATAGAACCTATACAATAGAAATAAATCCTAGAACTGGATTCTGCTTCAAGTTTCTAATTAAAATATATATATGTTTTTTAATAGGTAATTTACAGAGTGAGTCTCATAAAAAAGTAAATATAGACTAAGTAATCATGACATTCCAATGAGGATGCATAAATATGTGATTTATATTATTTTCTTAATTTGAAACACATGTATGCTCTTTAGCATAGAGCAAAAAGATAAAAATACAAATAAGCCAGAATGCCATTTTGAACAATAAAAAGATGTATTACATTAATCTGCAGAGACAATTTAACCTATGTTAGTGCTTCTGCTTTACTATAATCATTTCTGCAGACAAGAATAACTTGGAACTTGGAGAGAATTTACATCTATGTTTGCTTAATTTTGTTACTATCCTTGGGTTTCACTTTTCTCCCATGGTAATATGTAAAAGTAAGACCACCTGTTTTCCATCGGGCTTTCAGTTTGGGTAAATTCTTACAACACAGCAATGTATTCTTAATCAGATTTCTTCTGGAAATCTGAAGGAAGTTAATAATAATAATTAAAAAATACTGAAGTCGGTGAAATGAAAAGTCTTCCAAGAAGACCAAAAAACAAAAAGATCTGTGAACAGACACAAACTTCCTGTGCAGACTTAAAAGCTTTTGAAATCAAGTTTATTAATAAAATCAGTATACTTTCATAAAGTTGTGAAAACAGAATATTTAAATACTAACATCAATAGATAAAATCTAGGCAACATGTACTTTCCTACAACAAATTATTAGAAGGTAAATCATTATAGGGAAATGTTTTTGATGACCTGAAAATATTTCTGTATTCAAAATAATTGCTGTGAATTGTGGAAGGTGGAGGGAAATTTGTTTTTGCTTGAAAAGTTGCAAAAGTATTTTGAAGTAATGTTTCCCAGTTTCTGTTTTAAAGTTAGCAATAGGAAAAATTGTTTGTGTCAAAAAAATTAAAACCAGAAAGTCCATTTTTCAATTGATTTTTCTACTTGGCTGCAACAAGGAAGGGCAAGTTGGTCTTTACTGTAGTCTACCAAGCTTCCCATCAGCTTGTGTGCAAATGGTTTCTTCTGAAAAACAAAACAAAAAACAGACTTAAATACATAGAGAAATACTGGATGGAGCATGTGAGCCCCATGTCATGTTGCAGATGGAATGATGCACCCATAAAATCGGCATCCTGTGCCTTGTATGTCTGCACTTATGTAAGTGGAAGCATTCATTTTCAATAATGGGTTCAAATAATTGAAAATGAACTGTCTGCATTTCAGAATAGCTGGATCGTTCACCTACTAGCTCTCAGCTGTGACGAAGAAAAAGAAAGTTGAACTGCCCAATTTACCATTTTTAGCAGATAATTAGCATGGGAAAATTGAAAAAATTCTTATGTCAAATTAAGTTGTGTAATCTAAAAATCAGGCAGAAACCCTCTTATAACAGTTTCTCAAGTTCCCCCTTTGCTTTGATCACGCAAGTTTTATCCTCAATACCTTAACTGCCATTTTGTGTAATTATTTTAAGATTTTTTTTCATGTAAGATATTTTCCTGCTCTAAAGGCTATTTTGAGAAAAGCTTTAACTTCATTTTCTGTCATCCACATATCAAGTAAATCAGTTCTATGAGAAGCCAAGTGTCTTCAGTGATTTAATAACTAATTATGACCCAAATACTCATGATTTAATTTTAAAATAAACTTTCAAAGGTGACTTGGAGGTAGTAGAAAGTGCTGAGATCAAACAGTGTTAATGTCCTGGCTCACATATTAATGTAACAGAATTTCTGAGAGCTGTTCTCACTATTACACTAAATTAACTCATCAATATAGTTTATTTCATCTACGTACATGTAGAAAGTCTGTATATCCTCTATTAAATAAAAGGCAATCTCCTTAGCCTAATAAAATTTTAGATGCCCTGCAGTCCAGTCCCAATCAACTGTCATTGTTTTATTCCCCATAGTTGACTAAGCTATTTGTTATCCTGAGTGATAATTCTCAAAATATTTAATATTTTGAGTTCAGCACAGTTGTTAGCTGTTCAGAACAGATAGTTTTGTATGATATAGGTATGTAAAAACTACTGGATATCAGCTCTAATTATTCCTCATACATGCTCTTTAATTCCTGACATCCCTGTATCAATTAAGGATGATTCACGTAACATCATACAATTAGCCGTATTTAAACACACTCTTAGTGTTTGTGTAAGAAGACATTTAGAGGTAGGTAGGCAGCTTAGGGCTGGTGAAATTGCTCAGTAATGCCTTAACGGACCTAGGCTCTTTATGCTCTTAGCTGTACCATCTTTGGCATGTTAGCTTTTGTCCTTGTGATTGTCACCTCTTGCTCACACTATGGCTGTTGTATCTTCACCTTTCATGATCCAGGCCAGAAAAAGAGTGAAGCAGAAAGATCTAAGGTACAGGACTGTGCCATCTTGTTGTGTCTTTTGTTTTTGTTTTTGTCCTTCTAGGAAAATTGAAGGTCTCTCGGGCTCCTTACTTGGTAATCTTTGCTCCCATCTCATTGACCAAAATTCTCATGGCTGTGCCTAGCTGCAAGATAGCTAGGAGGAAGGGGATTTGGGTTCATGACTGAAAAGTGCCCGACACACTGCCTTTTGCTCATACTTGTCCCTCCACTTGGAATGCCCTTTCTCTGTTCCCTCATGTGCTTGCAGTTTACAGCTTGTATAGAGGCTGTCCATTTTCTCCAGTTCTGACTGAGCTCTTATGAGCTCTTTGAGTCTTCCTATGGAATGTCACTTTTTTCCTTCACAATAGAGGTGGATTTAGCTATATGTAGCTGTGTCTTAATCTTGATGTCAGAGACTGTACTGTATTAATCAGGACTCTCACATTAAGTGTCAGAAAAATAACTAGTTTTTTTTTTTCCATAATTCATTGTTTGATTTAACATGGAAGTCCAAGGATTAGCTAGTTGGCTCAGGAGTGACTAAATCCAGAGGCTGAAATGAATGTCCAGTGCTAGCTCCTGTGTATATTCTCCTTCTCATGCTCCTTTCTTCCCTGCTTCTCCTTCTCCCTCTCTTCTCCCCATTCCTTATTTTGTTTTCCATTGTTTTACTCCATTATTGAAGAGGTTCTCAACACATTGTGTAAAAGTTAGCCATTCCTAGCTCTTAGCTTATCTGAGTTCTCATTATGCCAGAGGTAAGGAGTCCCTCTTGCTCCCTAAAACATTTAGAAATTTTTCTGGAAGGAGTATGATTAGCCTTGGTTGGCCATGTTCACACTCTTTGAATTGAACACTGTGATTGGCGAAGCTTAGGTGATAGGACCATTCCAGGGACTCAGGGGTGGGAGAGCCACTGTCATTGATGGTTCTGTCACATTCATATGTGATACTGGGGGGAAATCCTGAGTAGGCATAATAATAGGTGCCTCATCTTATTTTTCCTGTTATCTTTCTCTGCACACATTTGCCTCTGATAATTAAGTAGGTGGTCAGTAGATATTTGAAGAAGTGAATGGGTGAATAAGATAGGAGAAAGACTGAGCTGAGCTGTGAACAAGAGAGAGCTGACTAGCGTTCCATGAGCTATATTTAGATCATGCAATGTCATTTTATGTTTTGAATTCCCATAAATTGCCAGTAGATTTAAAAATCAATCATACTTTAAAAAGTAGGAAAACACATCCCAAAATCATATCCAAAGAAAAATAATATCTCTTTCATTGCTCCATCAGCAAGAATTTATTGAGTGCCTACTCTGTGCTAAGGTATGAACTGCTTTATTTTTTTAGTGAAGATAATTGGGGTGTATTTCTCTAAAGTACTTATTTAAAATGAATTAATCTGATAAGAAAAATAGGATATGATACATAGTTATGAATAAGGTTTATTAAGAAAATTCTTTGTTTCCTAAGGCTTCTTATAAATTTATATACTGATGTCTTCCACTGCAGTGTGTGTAAATGAAAATCTTATTCTGAAAAAAAAAAGTACATGGAACTACCTGACATAGTGAACCCTAAATTAAGCCATGGACTTTAGTTTATAGTACAACTATAAAAATATACTATCATTAGCTGTAGCAAATGTTTCACATCAATGCGATGTGTTGGTAATGGAGTGTTAAATGGAAATCTTGTTTTTTATGCATGATTGTTCTGTAAACCCACAACTTTTCTAATTAAAAAAAAAACTTAAGATAGTTAATTAAAATATTAACTCTTTTAAATACATAGAGGCAGTTGATATTTTTTTAGGTCTCTCAGAAAACATCCAAAGCATAAGCACATAACTCTGAGTAAAATAATTATATATTTCCATATATTATTTCTTTGTTATCCTGTGGGATAGTTCAGAAAAGTACTGATATGAAAGATTTTAGCATTTAATTTCCTGAATTTCTTCTTTTTGCCTTGAGTAACTCAGTGTATTAGAAACTTCTGGATAGGTTCACTGTCATTGCTGCTTATCTTTGTGATCCGTGTTTGGGATGAGAAAATGATGGATATTGAGCATGGTGGGCTTTTTGTTACTGCTGCATCTCGTCATTATCTCTCCAGAAAGCAGCTTGATTCTCTCCAAGAAAAGGTCACAGGGACTGATTTTGTTTTGTCCATTCTTAGAGGGGTAATTGGATTCTGAGCTTATTTCAGTGGGCTTCCCTAGAAGAGTGTTTCCCTTCCTTTTCTTTTAAAGATTGATTGATTTGCACAGGAAGACAGATTACACTACTCTCTTATTTTCTCATTTTTCCATTCTTGAAAACTCAATGATTATATACAGTGAGAAGTCTTACTTCATGGACTTTTGTGTCTATGCTTTATGTAGTTAGCCAAGCATGATTTTTGAACCTGAAGAACTCTTAATTTGGACTCTTTGACTAAAGTGAAATCACTTATATAATCCTGAAATGATAGTTTTTATGATTTTTGAAGTAGTGTGCTTGAGACGGGCGGGGAGGGGGCAATAAACTTACTAAAACTCATCAGTCAACAGACTCATATTAAAGTCCTCAATAGCCCTCCTCCTACGGAGAACTATCTAAATAGAACTTGTTTGGCCTTTTATTTTTATTTTTTTAGTAATTGAAGACAATTACATGTCCATGTGGTAAACCACAGCAGCCTTGCTATATTGCTATATTGCAGTGTTCAAAATAGATGTCACTAGAGCAGGTTAATGAGGCAGTTCTTTAACAATAACTTCAATTTCAGTCAGGTAGAAATCAGTTTGAATAAATTTGTCATAAAATTTGAGCACCTCTACCCTGAGTCTCTACTGGGGCCTGGAAAATTTAAGTAATGCAGGCACACCTAAGAGAGATCGCGGGCTCGGTTCCAGAGCCCACAACAGTAAAGTGAGTATCGCAATAAAGAGAATCACGCAGATTTTTTTGGTTTCCTAGTGCATATAAAAGTTAAATTTACACTATTCTGTGGTATAGTAAGTATGCAGTAGCATTATGCCTTTAAAAAACAGTGTTTATAACTTAATTTAAAGACATTTTCTTGCAAAAACATGCTAACCATCACCTGAGCTTTCTGTATTAAGACGGCACCGATGGACTTGCTCCCTGCCAGATGGCCACAGACCTTCAATTTGTAAAAGACGCAGTTATCTGTGAAATGCAATGATGAGAAACACAACAATATGAGATATGCCTCTACTATAATTGAGGCTTTTGGTGTAGTTACTGGTAGGAATTTTAAAAAGTAAATAATACTCTGATAAAATTTAATAGACTCTCTGAAAGCAATAAATAAGAGGAATTACAGGAACCACTATTTTTGAAATCATATGCTCTAAGGAAGTATGTTATCTTCTAACTCCAGTTTTCAGAGAGCCATAGTGAACTTGTAGAATTGCAGAAATAATATTCCTTCTCCTGTCATGATGTAAATATTGACACATCACATTCAGACATATTAAGATGATATTCTCTTTTATTTATCAGTGACTGGATCCTACCTCAATGCTAAATAAAGCCATTTCAGCCTCTCTGGTTTATATTGGTCTGTTTCAGCTTAATTCAGTTATAGTTGCCTGAATAGTCAATCCATTTAAAGTTCATATTTGATGTCAGGAATGTTACTTCTCTCAAAGAGTCCACATTCCTTTCTCCTCCTTCTCAAGATGGCACAGGGCACAGGCCTCCATTTCTGTGTCCTTATGGTGAGACAGAAAGATGCTTCTGGTCTCTGTCCTGTTTTGTACCTCACAGTCGCATCTCCTTTGGGATATGATTGGCCTGGAAGTGTCCCCAGCTACCTTTGTAGCTGCCCACCAAGGTATGGCTCATGTCATTTTTTTTTGGCGGGGGGGGGGCATGCTCGTATATGTGGCTGAGGTTCCTTTGCCTCTGATTTTTGAGATCCCTGAGGTTTGTAGCTGGAATCGGATTTGCAAACTGCAGTATTGTAGGCACAGTCCAGACACTGTGGGACAAAGCTGGCCATTCCCATTTGGTTGCATATTGTCTGTGACTCTTTCAGCTCTACAGCAGCAGAGGTGGGCAGCTGCAACAGAGAACACACGGCGCACAAATCCTAAAGTATTTATTCTTCAGCCCTTTACGGAGAAGTTTTCCACTCCATGGTCCCTAACTTCTTTGAATTGACTGTTTTTCCTTCTTATTTGTTTTGTCTTTTCCATGACTACTGGCTACTACTGGGTAGTATTTATGGAACCAAGCATGCCAGATATTTATGCTAGACGGATTATGGGAAAACAGAGCTGAATAAGCCTGATCCAAATGAGAACATACCAAATATAACAGACTACATAGATATAAATAAATGAATAATATGATAATATTGACAAAGTGCCGTAATTGAAGTAGCACTCCAACTCACACACATACACTCTCATTCATACAACACACACATGTTTGCACATTTGAGTATTTATTGTAACTATTTAATATCAGCAGTGTGTTTTGCAGCAGTTTTTGTAACTGTCTTCAGGAAAGGAGGTGTCTTTCCTTAATCCACATAGAGGTACCAAATGGTAGCAGATGTGTTGTCCCCTCTGGCCAGTGCCAAAGTAATTCAATCAGATGCCACCACCCCCATATGTTGTCTAATTGCACGCTCCCATAGAAACTTGAGCCCATTTCACCCATGGCATTTTAATACAGTGCATTTACTTGTGCTCACCTGAGATTGAAAAAACCACTGAGATTATCACTCATATCCATCATTGTACTAGACTGAAAGGAAATATGTAACAAATGGTTTCTGTTCACTGAATGATCAATTGTTTTATTTTTCTGTTCTGTTTCCCATATATATATATATATATGAAAATATGTATGGACCTGGCCAAAACCCTTGCCAGGATTATTTAATTTTCCTGATGGATTACATATTTATCTACCTATTTTAATTATAACTAATAAGTTGTTAAAATTACTAAATCATTTCTTAAAGTTTATTAATGATTATTCTGCGTAATATGCTTTTTAACAACAACGACAAAAAGCTTTTGTTTCTCTATCACTGTTCTCTTCACTCTATTACATTAAGTGCATTAGAGAATTCTGGCTTTCTTACTGTTTATGCATTTTTATAGCAGTAACATCTAACATTTAATGGGGACTCTTTTTCCGTGTACCACAACATCATGCCATGCACTTTTTCAGCTTGATTTCATTTAATCTTCAAATCAATCCTAGAGACGGAGGTGATTTTTATTCCGATTCTACAGATGAGAATTGGCAGCATTGAAAGGAATTTGCTGATATTACATTGTGCATAAAGGGCACAACTTGGCTCTAAACCCAGGTTTTTCTTTCAGAGATTATAGTCTTTATGGCTATGATTATTAGACATTCTTTTTAAGGCTCATTAAATTTTATAAAAATTAAAGTGGAAAAAGAACCCAAATAGAAAAGTTAAAATACAGCTTAATATAACCATTCTTTAGTCTTTTAAAGAGAGCCTGCTTTTATATGCCCTTTTAATAATACTCTAACTTCCCAAATCGACTTTGTTCTATTTGTAAAAGTAAATGGTCTTAACTAAGTGACTTATTTACTCTGTTCTATCACAAAAATCCTGCTAAATGTTCACCATTACAGTAGGGAAAGAACCTTTTTTTTTTTTTTTTTTTTTTTTACATTTTTATGATTCTTGTTGATAGATTTGCTCTCTTCTTCCAGTTTTGCACATCACTTCCACAAATGTAGAATAGAGGAAAGTGAAGCATTGATAAGATGTTTAAGCATACTGCCTCAAGCGTTATGATACCAAAATTGAAGGCAAGTATAATGATGCTGATTCATATTTGTCTCTAGAGTTTGAAAAGCTCTCTTAGTTTATATATTTTTCAAAGCTCGCTTAGTTTATCTCTTTTTTTAGGAAACATCATTTTGTTTTTAATGTGTCTACCTCAGGGTAAACTTCTTTTATCATAAACCTAATGAAGAGGAGAAGTTGCCTTTTACAGAACTAAGTATGAATATATTATGGAAGTGTGTTTACATACGCATTTTATTTTTTTATTGCTACTCAGTTTCTTGTAGGTGTTAAGATGCTAAATCTCATCTTATTTATATGTGAAACAGTATTTCTGATCTCAAATCTCTTCTTTCTATTACTACATCTGTCTTTGACCTCTTTCTTTTCCCATGGCATTTTAGAGTTGATAGGGAATTTATCATTAAAATTAGTTATGCACCTTTGTGAAAGGCAGAATCAGACATTCCTTGATGAAAGAAAAACATCAACTTTTTCTGCCTCTCCATTCTCACACTCAAGAAAATCACTTTTCTGGTGTGTTTCACTCTGTTACTGCCTGCTAGTGGATCTGTTTCTCTGTATTTCAGTTTACAATTTTATGTAACATGAATTCCGTTTTTGAAATGAACAATTCACTAATGTCTAAAATAGTTCATAGAATAATATATTCTTTTTCTCTTACAGAAGAATTTAAAGAAATTCAAATGCTTCCCTTTTTCGTTTATCATATACTTTATGTTCTGACTATTAGGAGAGCCTCAGTAAACATATAGGATGACAGAAATGATATTGTTTCTCTTGTATTAAGGATGATTCTACACACATGGCTGCATAAATTTGTTGAGCAAAGTTTAGAATTTTAACCCACACTCTCATTTTAAAGTTCTGTCTGAGTATTTCCATTTGTTCTTTCGTTCATTCATTCTCTGAACATTTATGGAACCGAGCATACCAGATAATTAGCTAGATAGATTCTCGGAAAGTAGAGGTAAATATGTCTGCTCCAAATGAGAGCATACAAAATGAAACAGACTGTATACATGTAGATAGGTGAATAATATTATAATGCTGAAGAAGTACTGTATAAAGGAAGCTGGTTTTCCTGGCCCCACCCCCTCATCCTCCGGCATGTCTAATGGGGGTGCTGTGTTGTGCTGTAAACTGGTGCATTGAATGCTAAAAGCTGAATCTAGTATTTAGATACAAGTTTGTGACTATTTTTAAAATTAAGAATGGGATAAAATATATGAAAAAAAGTAATAGATGACGCCATCTACGTGTGTGGTGCGGTGGGTAGGGGTTATTGGGAAATCTCTGTACTTTCTGTGCAATTTTTCTGTAGTCCTGAAACTGCTCTAAGTTGAGGTTTATTAAAAAAAAAAAGACAATAGTCGCCTTTGGTCTAAGTTTAGAAAAATATTCTCTTGACCCAGTTATGTATTGATGAGCTTTTGATAAGCCCTTAAGCCCTAAGGCATGTGGGTATAACAGCTCCATGATGCTTATTATTACAGTGAAATAGAGATTAATTTCCAGTTTATAACTAAATTTGATATGTTTGGAAAAGGCAGAATAATTTTATTGGGGAAGCTGTGTACCAACAACAATCCCAATTTCCCAAAACCTCCTATATGCTAACAGCATCTTTTCAAAATCAGTTTTACAAAGGTAGCTCTGTTTAGTAAAATTTAGTTGCAAGTTGCACATAATGGAAAAAATAATAATTTATACTTTGTTCAAGGAGATAAGGAAATTTACTAGCACAAAACAGGATATGGCCTTCCTTGGTGCTGAGTTTGTGGTGTGATTACAGTTTACATATCTCTTCACACAGTTATGTTATACTAGGAAATAACTATTTAGCCTTTTCATATGCATGTAAGGTCTGATTTGATATGCTAGATTGTATAAAAGCTGTTTGGGGTGTTTCAAAAGACTTTTGAACTACTGTTTTTATTTTTTAAAATTCAGATATACAGGATCCACGGGTAGTTCAGTGGTTAGAATGCCTGCCTCCCATGCAGAAGACCTGGGTTCGATTCCCAGATCATGTACCTCCCCCCACCAAAAGAATTCAGATATACAGAAACAGTAGAAGAATTGTTCAATGATCACCCTTATACCTATACTCTGGCATAAGTAGTTGCCAGCTTTGTGCCATATTTGCTTCATGATCAGTTGTTTCATGAACCATTTGAAAGTAAATATGTTTCTCTAGCACCTGTACTTTCAGTAACTGGAAGTTACATCTAAAAACTTGATTACATTCAAAGTGGAATTCGTTTGGCAAGAATACTTGGTACTTCATATTACATCGCAGCAGGAAATATGCAATATCACTTCACCCAACTATTAGTGATACTAAGTTTGATCATTGGAGAGATCGTTTTGATGATATGATACATAAATATTTATGTTGATTTCAATTTCCTTTGGTAGCAAGTTAAATATATAATGTTCTGGTTATACTTATCATAAGCGCTAGAAACTAAACATGATAAATGTGTGCTCCCTGTTGAGCCAGACCTATGTTTGACCATTTTAAGTGGCTTAGATTTAGTAGCCTTATAGGTGTGATAGAGTAATAGGGACTAGATTTACTCTCATGCCTTGACTAGAAAACTAAGAAAAAATTATGAAATAATGGTTTTAGACATTGGACAATAGGTAGTGCAGAAGAGATATTTCTCAGAGAATGAAAACAAACAAGGTGAGCCGTGTGATTATCCCAGCTTACTGTATACAGGAAATTTCCAAAACACAGCACAGGAAAGAGGATCCCTTACAGAGCAGCAAACTTGATGAATAGAAGAGAAAGACTACAGAATTCAGAGATACCATGGCAGCTAGTATTTGACAGATACAAGAACACAGAGGAGAAAACTGTATAAAGAGAAAGTTCTGGAGAATTGCAGAGAGGTTCATTCGAGTCTTTGGCAGAGCACTGATCTGTGATTGAGTATGATGAGACTAAAGTCAGGAAGATTCAATGGGAAGGAGTAGGTAGAACAATTCCAAGGGTTCAGACAGAGAAAGGAATATTTTGTTCCCACCAAAAAGTGTAGAGTCCTCAGAAATGTATTGCCTCAGTAGCATTTCCAAATTAGTCCTAAAATAAAAGATGCCAGAATTTCCCTAACAAGATTTAAAATTAGGATCAAACTAATTCTGAATAATTTCACTGGATCCCAAAACAGAGTCCTACATCATTTAACAGATATACCAAAGTCCAGCAATCAACAGTATACAAATTATAGTGCCTTGCATGTGAAAAAAAGTTAGAAAACATACAGAGGAGCAGGAAAATATAAATATGACTCATAAACAGAATAAATGGGAAGTAGTAGAAGCAAACACAAAAATGACAGAAAATAAAAAGCATTAGCAGACAAGAGTGGTTAACAAGTATTATAAAAATGCTTCAGATATTCAGGAACATAGAGGAAAATGTGAACATGGTAGGAGAAATGAAAGAGATAAAAATACACAAATCAAAGTCTATGGATTTAGAGTACAATATCAAAAATGAAAAACTGCATTGAACAGCTTATTAGCACTATAGAAAGATTAATAACTTGAAGACATTGCCCTAGAAACTACATTAAAAAAAAAAAGGATAGAGTATCTTTAAACTTTGGGAATATAGCAAGTATCTGGCATATGGAAACAAACAAGGTGAGCCGTGTGATTATCCCAGCTTACTGTCTGCAGGAAATTTCCAAAACACAGCACAGGAAAGAGGATCCCTAACAGAGTAGCAGACTTGCTGAATAGAAGAGAAAGACTACAGAATTCAGAGATGCCATGGCAGCTAGTATGTAATTACTAGATGTAATTACAGTTCTCTAATTACATATATGCAGCATATATGTAATTAGAGCTCCAGAAAATAAGAGGAGGGAGAAGAAAATTTCATGAAATACTGGTAGAATTGTTTCCAGATTTGATAAGTATTATGATCCCAAAGATTTAAGAAGCTCTCTGAATCTAAAACAGAAAAAAACATGTAGTCAACCACATAGCAAAGCACATTCAAAATAAAATTACTGAAAACAAGTGATAAAGAAAAATTAAAAATTATAAAATAGCAGAGAGAAAAGATTCATCATATACAGAGTGATAAAGGTAAGAATGACAGAAGATTTCTTTTTGGAAACTATATAAGACAGGAGACAACAAAATGACATTTTTAAAATTTCTCTCTAAGCATTACTTGAGCTGTAGCCCACTCATTTTGTTGTTGTGCTTTCATTTATGTCGATTGAAGCAATTTATAATTTCCCTTTTGATGTTTTCGTGGACCTCTAGGCTTTTTAAAAGTATATTATTCTCTAGAAATTAAAAATTTAGATGACACTCTATCAATTAAATACATTAAATTCAATATATTTAATTGATAGACACAAAAACAAACAAAAAATACAGCCAGATATATTCACTCATTAATTCTAACATCTTTAAAGAAGAAATTATAGATCTATACAGAATATTTCAGAAAGAAGAAAAGAGAATACTTCCCAACAAATTTTGTGATACCAAAATCAGATGTCATTACAAGAAAAGAAAAGTACAGACCAATATCCCTTACGAACATAAACATAAAACTCATCAAAATATTAGTGAATTAGTACAATACATAATAAGAATAATACATCACAACCAAGTGGCGTTTATCCCAGTTATACCAGGTTAATTTTAAGTCTTGATGTAAAGTTTGTAGTGCTCTATAGACAATGTGGTGATGTATAAATAGACATATGTATCAGTGGAATAGACTTTTTTTGAGTCGAGAAATGTGCCTACACATATATTTTGATCAGTTGATTTTTAACAATGTGCAAAGGCAATTACATAGGGAAATGATCATCTTTTGAACAGATGGTAGTTGAACAATTGATATCCATGTCCAGAAAATGAAACATGACTCTTATATAAATGTACAATATCTTTACTCAAAAGTGATAATAAACCTAAATGAATTAGCTAAAACTATATAACTTCTAGAAGAAATTATAGGAAAAAAAGTGTTAATAGCTGTTGCTTTGGCAAAGATTTCTTAAATAGGATCAAGAAAGCAGAAGCATTAAGCACAGTTCTTCAAATACGCTGTTAAGAAAATTAAAATGAGACTAAGAGAAAGGATTTTAAAACATAAGTCTGATAAAGAACTTGTCTAAAAATATGTGAAGAACACAACTCAACAATAAGAAGACAAACAGCTCAGTAAAACAGGGGGCAAAGTATTTGAACAGCTTTCTCTATAGAAGATGTAAGAATGGCAAAGAAATACTGAGAAATACCCAAAGAATGGGCATGGGGGAACTTTTTGGGATGATACCTGAAATATGCATAACATAATTACTCACTGGAGAAATGAAAACGAGATACACAATGAGATGCTTCTATACACGCTGGCTAAAATTGAAAGGCTAAAATAAAAAAGACTGCCACTTCTCAGCTTTGGCAACCTTGTACAGCAACTAAAACTCACACATTGCTGGTGAGAATGCAAAAAATCAATCATTCACATTGGAAAACAGTTTGGCAGTGTCTTATAAAATTTAAACTTACACATCCCATATAATCCAGAATTACTGAAATGAAAATATATGTTAACACGAAGACATGTGTTGCAAACATTCAGGTAATCATTTTTCATAATAGACAAAACAACAGAAAGTATAAGAATTGTCCATCAGCTTTTGCCGCAGTTAAAAACATGTAGTATATCATACAATGGAATACTATTCAGCAATCAAAAGGACTGACCTGTGAAACAGCTAACAGAAATGACTCTCCAGTGCATAATAAACTGAAAGAAACTAGACACAGAAGACTCCATACTGCTATTTCATCTATATGATAATCAAGAAAAGGCAAAACTATAATAGTAGGCAGCAGATCACTGGTTTCCTGTAGTGGGGGTAGAAATTGACTGCAAATGGGCATGGGGGAACATTTTGGGTTGATGATGCAAGTTCTGTATACATTTATCATGGTGAGATGACTGCATACATTTGTCAAAACTCTTTGAATTGCATACTTAGCTACTTTTATTGCACACAAATTATGCTTCAGTAATTCGGCAGAAAATGAGATAATGGAATCTATTCAGATGAACCTTAAATGCTGAGAGACATCACTAAGGATAGTTTTCAGTAATCAGTTCATAGTTGTGGGCTGATAGATAAATTAAAGCAAACCAAAAAAGTAGTTAACAAAGCAACTGCTGAAAGATGATCCTGGAGTATAGCCACTTAAAAGGATCGGTGAATCCTAGCCAAAAGTCTAAATCTTCTGCTATTGAATGAAATCAAAGCAGCAGCAATTATTCGTAGTTAAAATGCTGGTGACAAATTTCCTATGTTGCGTCATAGTTGAGAAAATATATTACTGTATCAGATGTAAGGTCCAAGGGCCTGAGATATGTTCTGGTCATAGGAGCAAGAAAACATGTTCATGGGTGCAAGTTAAGCATCGTGAAAATTGGAATGCTGTTCAGAATACACAAGAACCTTCAAAGACCTGACTCTCTCTCTACTAGCCTCTGTTTTGCTGCTCTCACTTTCGGGGCATCTGTTCACACTTTCTGGGGATTTCCAATTTCTCTCTCTCTGAGAGAGATCTGATTGACTAAGTGAGCTATTCTCCAAGTTGGAGAACCGCCACTGGTGTCAGTTCTTGCATCAGCTCACTTTTTCCCAGGTAAGGAGTTGTTTTGGGGTCAGGCACCAATCCCTGGTAGAGACACTTGTGACAAAATCATATGGCACAAATCTTACCAACATATCAATGCTGGTTTTTATCAGAAATAGCTGGGCCTCAAAGGCATTTTTTGGACTATAAAACCTCTTTAGTACGTGATCTCATCTGATCCTTGTTAGAGGTATTTTCAACTTTTCCTTTTATAGCTGAATCTTTTCATCTCTTTGTAAGATGAGTGGCTATTAGTGGACACTCTGTAAATATTTGTTGAATGAATTAATGAAGAAATTATTGAACGGGTTGATGGAGAGTTAAATAAATCAGAGACAACTATGGGCATTATATAACTTGCTCAAGGTCAGAGTCTGGCACACATTAAAGGAGAAGTTATAGAGAACAATGAGCTCTGCATTCACATCTGGCCTAAAATGCTAAGCCTCAGTTTCTTCATCTGCAAAATAAAGATAATAATTGCACTTACTCTTCAAGATTGTAAGAAGTACTAAGTAAAAAAATGTTTGCAAGCCCAGCAGTATGTACAGGATACTTAATAAAATTCAGGGTCCCTGATTATAACTTTTGTGATGCTTGTTTTTCAATTCACCATTCTAGTGAAATAAATGTCCTTCTGTGTAAACGAAAGCAGAAAAACAAAAACAAAAACAAAACCACAGCTTTTGTCTTGGCAGAAACAAAACTATAGTTTATTTCCTAATAAGTGATTTTTGCTTATTATCCTGTATCTATTTATGCATCTTTTTTTTTGTTTTTTTTCTAAGTTGAATAACACATTTTTCCAAATTCAGTAAATTTATCTAGAAACTGCCTATCACTTAATCTCAGGTATTTATAACATTGCCAAAATCCAGAGGGAAAGCAGAAATAAGAAAAGAAAAAAAAAGTACTTTCTCTTCTCCCCAAATATATGCCATAGCATTTTATGAAAGCTCATAAACTTGATTTATAGGAGAATAATTCAGGTTTTAATCAGAGCTTGTTCACTCTTTGTTTTTTTAAAGTATAATTCTATTAAGCTAAATTATCTGTTTTTCCCACACACAGCAGATTAAAAGTAGCCAATTAAAAGAAGACAAGAAAACTTACAACAGTGAGAACTAACAGTATTTTGCACAAGCTGTATTCTGTATTCGCCTCATGTTTATCACTTCATCTGAGACATAAACATCATTTATGATAAGCCTTTTTCCTTGATAAAGGGTTGTGTTGGTGTTAGGCAACACATTACATCTGTATAAACCATCCCTCCCATAAATATATCAGAGAGTATTTCTTCATTAAGTAATTTTTGAAGCCCTGCAAATTAAATTAGACTTAGGAGATACTCACAAGGAACACAAACTAGAAGTACCATGTGAAAACCTAATTTTAACTTTTTTTACATGATGTTAAAAATCTGTCCTTCAATTCTTAATCACTATTTATGGAGTGTTATTTATTTTATCATGCAGTCCAGTTTCTCTTTAAGGCATATGGGGTAGATTGATACCAAGCATAATCTGGAAATAGGAAAATATAAGTGTGGAAGAAGACAACCTGGGAGTTATACCCTATAGGGGCCAAAATACTAATGAAATATTAGGCTATGTGAGGCTTGATTATGACCTCTTAGCATACAGACAGTTTTGAGTGCTCTGTTCTCATCAGAGGCCCTGAAAAGCATCATTTCCTAAAGAATGAACCACATTCAGATTTATCTGCAGAGTATGTCATGGGCTTTTGTTCGAGTCTTACCTTACCAGCCCCTGTACCCTTTTACTTTGGGGAATTCCTCCTAGTGGGAGTCTGAATAGAGGCAGGGTGGGCCTTCACAAGTGCTGTTGTCTTCCTCTTTCCAGCTCCCTGCCTTATAGGATGTAATTTTCTGGCCACCTCGTGGTAGGGCTATGACTACTGGCTGGTGAGATGCGAGCTGCAGTGATAAGGGCTCCAGGCCAGTGTCACTGTTGCTGGAGTGACACCCTTTAGAGCAGTCCTCAAAGTTTTTTTTTTTTTTTTTTTTTTTGGAAGGGGTCTCAGAACTCCTTTACACTCTTAAAAAAATATTGAGAATTCTAAAGTTGATTAGTTTATATGAGTTGCATATATGGATATTTACTCTGTTAGCACTAAAATTTCAAAATGTGCTCGTCATTTAAAAATAGCAGAGTAAACCCATTACATACGAATGTAAGTTACATATTTTTATTTTAAAAACTATATTCTCCAAAAGGAAAAAACTATTTAAAAGAGTAACATTATTTTATATCTTTTTAATGCCCATTTATTTCCCTTTTTTATTTTTATTTTTTGGCTGAAAAGTAGACAGCTAGCATCTCATGTTGCTATTGCACTCAAATCTGTTCTACATGACAGTATCATATAGACTCTGGAGAATCCTACTGTGCATTAGTGAGGGAATGAGATTGCAAAAGACAAAGGCAGCCTTCAGCTGACAGCGAGCAAGCAAATGAATGCCTCCATTTTAGACTACATGGAACTAAACTCAGCCAAGAATCTGAATGAACCTAGGAGTGGATTCTCTCTTGGTACCTCCAGAAGCCAATAATAATCATTGTAATTTACCTCATCAATGAGTGAAAAAACCAATAACGTATGATTGCTCTATATGCAGAAAAAGCATTTGACAAAATCCGGCATCCTTTACTGATAAAAACTCCCAATAAACTAGGAAGAGAAGGACTTCTTCCATATGATATAAGGCATCTATGAAAGATGCACAGACAACGTTGTACTTAATAACAAAGACTCAGTGCAAAGGTTTCTTAGATAATACACTAAAAACGTAATTATAAAAGACTAGATTGGTTCATTGAACTTTATTAAAATGTAAAACTCCTGCTCTTTTAATGACACCGTTAAGAGTGATAAAAACCATCTACAGAGACTAGGAGAAAATATTTTTAAAACTTTCTAATATTTATTCTCAGATTCATTATCTGTAAAATCTATGTGAGTATGGGATGGGTGTCTATTAATACTTATGTGCTTGTTTAAATCTGTTACATACCCCAGCAAAGCTTCTGTTCTTTTAACCCATCCCTGTGGGTTAGACCTGTTATAGGGGGAACCTTTTACTTAGTTTGTTCCCATGGAGATGTGACCCAACCCATTCAAGGTGGGTCTTAACCCCCTTGCCGGCATCCTTTATGAGTGGATATAAGACAAGACATTTTGGAGAGAGCTGAGAGAAAGAAAACACCCAAGGAGATGTGAAAAAAAAAGAACATAGGAGCTGAGAGAAGAAACCAGAATCTAGGAGAGAAGGACCAGCAAACGTTGCCGTGTGTCTTCCCATGTGACAGAGGAACTCAGGATGCCAGCAGCCTTTCCTCAGGGAAGATATCTCCCTCATAACATCTTAATTTGAACATTTTCGTGGCCTTAGAACTGTACATTTGTAACCTGATACATCCCCTTTGTAAAAGCCAATCATTTCTGCTATATTACATCGTGGCAGTTTTAGTAAACCCAAACAACTTATCTTTCCAGTATGTGAGAATCAAATCATTTCTGTGAGTATAATTTATAACTTAAATTGCCATAATGAATATTATCATCATCATTAATATTATTATTATGGGGTATTTTCATCGATATATTATTGTAATGATTATTATTTAAAATGAGTTACTATATAATCATTGAAATGAAACAAACAAAAAACCCCAAGGGAAATAACCTTAAAATTGCTATGAAAATAGTTTTGATTTTGCAGATACCCTGAAAGAGTATAAGTTCCACAGTCATCCGCAGACCCCACTTTAAAGGGGTGCCACTGAAAGCCTATACAGCTTGCATCCTAATACTGTCTCTCTGCTGTGGCTAATAGAGAGATTGGAGTGAGTGCGCAACGTGAAGCAGAGGCTTCAGGTGACACACGATGAAGTATATAATAAGAGGAAAAATTAAGTTTCGTTGTTTTAAGCCACTGAGATTTGGAGGTTATTTTATTGCTGAAACACAATAGCCTATTCTAACTGCTACAGTTTCCAAACGGATGTACGGACCCAGAGCCTCCTGGGTTTTTTTGAAGCTCTAGCAACCAGAGGTGAGCACAAGTTACAGTCAATTAGCTCTTTCTGTCTTGTATGTTGGATTTGGAACAGATGCTGAAAAAGGGAGGTACAGGTCACAGTTCATTCTCAGAAACACCCTGGCACTGGCAGCAGCTGAGCCAGCAATGCCAGCAGCTTTAGCCAGTTGTCAGTGTTCAGCCATGGATACTTTCTCACCAGACAGTTATCAGAGTCTGATTTTAGCAAAAGTTGAATATCTTCTCTTATTGCTTACCTACTGATGAGCTTAATTCTCCATTCTTCCAGTCAGTCCTCTCCCTGCTTAAATTACCCAGAGTTACATTTTTTTTGCCTCCAAGAACAAAAGGTAGCCTTATATAGTCAAATAAATGTAAGAAATTAGAATTGAAAAATCTCCAGAGGTGTCCAAACTTCTTTGATCATATATCCCATTAGGGAAAATATATGAGCATATAACCTCAATATATTTCCCTGCCATAAAAAAGTCAGATCACTTTTATAGGCCAGACAATTTTTGCTTGATAAGAATACATTATTCTAAAAGGTAACATCACTATTCTAATTAAATACAAATTCAGCTGTCTTTGATATAAATGTAAAATATTCTGGGTGAGTAATATTTGAAGAGGAAAATTTCAGTGCATGAAGTAATTACCGTTATTGATCTTGTCTTCATCCTTAAGCATTTAAAATATAAATTGCTAACATAGATGAGTAAATAATATCACAGAATTTTCAAGGCTTTGTGGGTTCTATAGGAAAAATGACACAAAGATAGTATTAGGATGCAAGTTGTATAGCCTTTGATTTCTTCTGACAGAGGGGTACCAAGCCATGAATTGAGTTCCACAAGCTGCCTAGTAGGTTGAGTTGAAAAGTCTTTTGAAAAATACATCACAGAGTTACTATGGCACTACAGGTCTATACCTGCATTGAAGAAATGTGCCAGCTTAGATTTTATTCTGCTTTTTGTCTAGAAGTGGTACTGTGTTAGTTATATATTTTAAAATATTTTAGAGTATAGGTATTAAAAGGATATCTAATTAAATTGTAACTCTGAAAACAAGAAATAGTTTTCAAACTCAGAATTGTTAAAGATCTTGGAATAAAATTCTTATATGTTTTTAAAATACTAACTTAATTCCACTGTATAAATATTCTTAAAATACCTTAAAATTGCCTTGTTATTGTTATTTCATTGTAAATAACTCAAAGTCATTATTTAATTATATCCTACAAAATGCTTTAAACGTGTTCAATTGTGTTCAAGTTAAGTTTCATTTTAATTGGAAAAAATCCATATTCCTTGAATTCATAATCCCACATAATTTTATTTCCAAATTGTAATTTTATAGCCCCCATAAATAATCCATTAAAGAATGGAAAATATGCTGTGCCTCCAGAAGTATCCAGACAACTTGTTTTTTTTCCACAGGTATTTGAATGTTTCACCTAGCTGAAAAGCCTTTTGTAAAAACGATTATTTGAGTTGGTGATGCATTTATGTTTTTTGGTATAAATTACACTCTAGAACTTGTTGCAAAATAAGGTGTGTGGTTCTTTGTGTTTCTCCTGTTGTTGATAACCTGGGGCTGTTAAAAAATGCATATAATGCACCCTTCTCAGGAGCATCACAGTATTCCTGATGTGTGATAGGCCTCTTTTGAAAAATAGGCTAAGTATATGTAATGGTTATGTAACTGGCAGGGAAATAAAGATGAACAGAGACCATCAAGGGTACTACCAGGATTTCTTTTCACCAAATATTTAACGATCTGTGCAAAAGATCACATTTGTTGTAGAAAGTGCATTCTTTTCAGAAGCTACCTGCATTGTTCAGCAGATAAATTGCTCTTATGGCTGCTACATTAGAACAAAGCTGTAATTTTCATGACAGTTCATTTATTGAAATCATATTGTTGACATCTGAATACTTTAAACATGATTAAAAACATGTTTTAACATTATTTTTCATTTATTAACTATATTGTACTGATGTTAGAATATTTGGTAAAAGATTGGTGATCTTCTAGTTATCTTTCTGAATTATAAATTTTGAGAAATCGTAAACTGGCTTATGTTAACGGAAGACATTTCTGAGCATGATATCTATGTACATCTTTTCCTTTATTTATTTTAGAAATCAGTTTAGTCTTCTTAGGAAAATACGTTTAAAACAGGTAAAAGCTGCACTGACCAATGGGGCAGAACACATGATATTGAATCAGAGTTAGGAAAAGTATAGTTATAAAGGGTAAGAAACTAAAAGTAACTAGTTCAATGGGGAATAGAATACCAGGTAAAATTGATAGTTTGTCATTTGTCAGCATGAGACACATTCATGTCTCGTACTTAAAAGAGACGTATAATTTTTTTTCCTTGCAGATTACTGTTCAAATTAGAGTCTGTGGGGCAAGTAGAAGCTGGATTTAATTTGTTTTCTTCTCGCTCCCTCCTGTTCTTCTCAGAACCCTGCCCCTTGAGAATAAGTTTTGGGGGGCCGAAGGAAACACTCACCAGATGTGGTGATTTTTTTTTCCTTCCAGCATCATCATCATTACCTTCAGCTGACATCTTTCCATAGGTTAATTTTGGTTTTGAATTTCAAAAATCTTTTAAAACTTGTTTATTTAACTTTTTATTATATTTTCATCCTCTCATTTAATTTAGAAATCACTTGTTTGGGGACCTACTTGACGCCACTTCTTGTAACTTGGCCCATGTGGATGGGCTCCTCGGAATGTAAAATAAATGACCAAGCCATGTGAGTTATGAGCTTTCCAGACACCACAGCTCCGGCTTGCATGCTTTCATCATACTGCTGTTCCTTTCATACTTTGTTTCTTCCAGTGTCTTGGTCATAAGAGGATGAAGCCATTGGCATTTTTAAACTTTGAAAGCTTATGATCATTACTAGCAGTTCATGCCTGTCAAGCTGAACTGGGGTTACATGTTTTGCCTTGTGAGCCAAATGCATGAACATTGGTGATTGTGATAACCGAGGACAGTACTTTTTATTGGGACAGCTAGAGATGCTCAATCAGTCACATCTTATTGTGCCTAGATCTCTATGCATGTTATTTTTGCACTGCATGACTTTAAAAGATAGTTTTGGTATTACTACTTTATTATAATTATGATGACTTTTTCTCAATTACATTAGCATCAGCTTCAACCACACAATAGAAAAATTCCTGGTGACTGCAGTATGAATTGTGAAACTGGTATTATGTGAATACTTAGATGATGCTCACAGTCCTTAGATTAAAGTCAGGCAGGTATAAAGGGTTGGAAAAACAAGAAAATGGAAGTTTGAGAATATGTAACTATCGAGGTAAATAAAACTTTAAACATTTTCACAGAATAAACCTTATTTTAAGATGGCATTTTATTATTTCAAAAAATTTGTCACTCAGTCCTTCCTAAGAAATGTGTATGCAGTTTTATTAAAAGTTTTCCTTTAAGAAATTTGAAATTGTATAAAATTGCTGTTTTGAGTCTATATTGGATTACTCTTTCAAAATAATAGGGTTTTTACCCCCATGGGTGTGTTGGTAGCATTGCACCTCTCCAAGCAACCTACTAATCTTGTCTATTCAAATGGGAATTTTTAAGTACTATGTTCTCTTATAAATAGAAGGCTACTGTACTCATATCCTGCTATTCTTCAAACTGTAGGACCACATAGAGAGAGCCAAACCTTCCTAAAATACTTAAGCTCCCACTTTTTCATGCTACTCAGGCTTGAATCCATTAGAAACCAACAAAGCCCATCTGTGTTATTGTCCCTTCTGACTGTCAGCACACTGTGCATTCAGATAATTCAGCCAGAAGGCATTTTTATAAAAACAGCTTTCAAGATCTATTCTTGAAAAGGCATTTGTATACTCATTATGCAGTTCTATCATTTATCAGTAGGGATTTCTGTAAATAAAGCACTGAGATCTAATTCTGTAGTAGCTGATGGCAGTAATCTTGGGCAGAGTAATTTATTTTTCTTTTTATATCTTCATATTGAATAGCTGATCATGATGGCTCAGAGACTCTCGGGTAGAAATGTTACTTTTTGTTTGCATGCCCAACAGATAAAAAAAAAAAAAATGGGAATCTATTTACCTTAAGTTATGATAATCCACATCTTGCCATTTTAATGACATCATTACAAATGCTCTGTGCCCTTAAACATTAAATATTTATGAGTGGTTATGTTGCTAGATA
This sequence comes from Tamandua tetradactyla, assembly GCF_023851605.1. Classification (NCBI taxonomy): domain Eukaryota; kingdom Metazoa; phylum Chordata; class Mammalia; order Pilosa; family Myrmecophagidae; genus Tamandua; species Tamandua tetradactyla. Next base: position 20,267,869 of record NC_135345.1, read on the forward strand.
ACAAAATTAGGATGTAATTCCTGAGTTGGGACTTGAAGGATGGATGGAACTCTATTGGTTCATCCTTTTATAAGGAGAGAGACATAAAGAGATGCGGAGGATGGGGAAATCCTGTGTTAGGGGAAGTTAATGAACTTCAGAGGGCTGTTTTGTCAATACCTGGAGGGGGTAGTTTCTGAAGTTAAAACTGCCTAGGCACTAATCAAGGTCTGGAACAAATGAATTTTGGGTTTCCCCTATTGGTATTAGGGACTATTAAGAGATTTTTCCAGAGGTGAGCAATTTGACCCAATTTACCTATTAGGAAGTGCATTTTAGCAACAGTGTGGGGGTGAGCCATTGTTTTATTCCCTTGCTAAATCAGTTTAAACAATCATAGCATTACTGGCAAGATTGCAAACAAGAATACTTATATTAACTTTGTAAATAGCTGCATGCTGGCTCTTATGTAGTTCAACTTAAAAAATTTTAACCACTTATCTCATATAGAAAATATGAATCTCATAATGATTTATTAATCTCATATAGAAATAATAGTTAAGCCCTGAACTTATACATTCGTTGAAACCCCATTATAGGAAGTTTCAAAATAAAGCTAAAACACAACAACAACAACAAAAACCGTGATTTTTCAAGCAATTTATTGTATGATGCTGGAATTTCCTTAACACTAGACAAGGATTGTTTGATCTTTTGATGTTAAACATTTTAATATGAAATTAGCAAAAGTAAAATAATATGTTGGAAAGATTGCTCACAAAAAACCATCTATAATACGTATTCTAAGTGGCCCTAAACTATATTTTATTACTATATTCTTATGCCCATGTGCACACCTTTAAAATATTTTGGCATAAATATTCGTGTGATAATAAAAAACTAGATAACAGTGTAGATAATGGCTTTGTTCTACCTTTAGATCCCTGACCATAAATGTAGTAGTCATTTAATAAATGCTTATTTTTATGTATGTATTTATATATGTATCATTTAGCAAACACCATTTAAACAAACTAATTATGCGCAAAATAATGTCCTTCAGACTTTCAGTCATCGACTCATTTAATTTAAAGAGTGAATGAATGAGTGAAAACAAAGAAGACATTTAAAAAATTACTTGCAGAGGTGCAAATCTTTCCCCCATTCTTTTAAGAATGAGCACTCTGTTGCTGTATTCTTTATGACCCCCTCACCTAGTTATAAACATGTGCGAAGTGTTTTACAGTTTGTTCTTTATCACATGCATCTCATGATATGAGATGACAAGCCTGTGTCTGGCTGCTGTTATTGCCAAGTGATTAATAATTTGGAATAATACAGGTAAGTGAAGTTGCATTCTCTTATGAAACCTAATCCTTTTTTCTTATACTCCAGGGAAGAGGCAGGCCCAGAGAAGGGTCAGTTCAGGGACCTCTAGGTGTGCTCCTCATTAATGGATTCCCCTTTTTCCTCCTCTCTAGAGTCTGTGCATCCTTAAAGCAAATTTTAGTGTCCTATATCCAACCAAACTACCCCTAATTATCTCTCTCTTCAGAACTCTTTATATAGTTTTTATTGGGTTCATTTCTGCTCTAAGGTAGTGCTTTGTCTACTAAGTAGTTGGATCTGTGATAAGAAACTGAACTCTGTTCTCTATAGTTTTCAGGGTAAATAAGGCTTTCCTCTCTTGGGGTCATACTGAATACAGCTTATTTTTTTCTCCATAATTCCGAAAGGTTGTTATCACAGCTTCTTTTATTATTCTTTTTCAAGGTGAAGATTCCAAAGTGTCTTCGCCTCTTTCTTATATAGCATAGTTTTCAGTCTTTTACCTCTGGGGCTTACCTCTGAATACTTCCAAGTTCTTGGGTTTTTTTTTTTTTTTTTATCATTGTGGTTGTCAAAATTGGACAAGTTTCTTGAGGTGTCATCTAGAAGAAACTTTATTTGGAGACAAAAGAAGGGGCAGTGTCAAAAATGACACCCAGGGCAGGCCACGGTTGCTCAGCAGACAGAGTTCTTGCCTGCCATGTCAGAGACCCGGGTTGGTTTCCCAATGCCTGCCCATGAAAAAAAAAGAAAGAAAGAAAAATGACACCCAAGTCTCTAGTTTGTATAGCTGTATGGATGGTGTGACTGTTCATTCAGATGGGCCTCTGGAAAAAGAGTAGACCCACTGCGCAAGAGGAAGCCTTCAGTTTTTGAGATATTAAGCTTGAGGCATCTGTGAGATATACATGGAGACGTATCATTGAGGCATGCAGGCATGGGCTCTTGGGGCAGAAGAGGAAAGCTCTTCCTTATACCTGAGGGAGTGTAATGGAGCAAGAGAGCAAAGAGGGGCTAGTTGAAGACCTAGGAAAAATAGAACAACTTAGGAGGCAAATGTTGCACGAAAACTCAAGTTTTTGTTTGGTTGGTTGTTTTCTGCAAAGAGGTCAAATGAGAAAAAGGGTCTTTGCACTCAGTGTGGTACTGCTGGCTCTTTTTTTTTTTTTTTTTTTTTTTTTTTTTTTTTTTTTTTTTTTTTTTTTTAGAAATCTTCACATACATACATTCTATACATGGTGTACAATCAGTGGCTCACAATATCATCATATAGTTGTGTATTCATCACCATGAGCATTTTTTAGAACATTTGCATCATTCCAGAAAAAGAAATAAAAAAGAAAAAATCTCATACATCCCATATACCTAACCCCTCCCTCTCATTGACCACTAGTGTTTCCATCTTCCTCATTTATTTTACCTTTTGTCCCCGCTATTATATATTTATTTTTATCCATATATTTTTACTCATCTGTCCATACCCTGGATAAAAGGACCATCAGATACAAGGTTTTCATGATCACACAGTCACATTGTAAAAGTTATATCCTTATACAATCGTCTTCAAGAACCAAGATTACTGGAACACAGCTCAAAGGTGGGTCCTTCTTGCCACTCCGATATACCATAAACTAAAAAGGGACATCTATATGTTGCATAAGAATAACCTCCAGGATAATATCTCAACTCTGTTTGAAATCTCTCAGTCACTGAAACTTTATTTTGTCTCATTTCTCTCTTCTGCCTTTTGGTCAAGTCTCTTGATGCCAGGTCCCATTTTATCCCAAGATTTCTGTCCCACTTTGCCAGAGAGATTTACATCCCTGGGAGTCATGTCCCATGTAGTAGGGAGGACAGTGAGTTCACCTGCTGAGTTGGCTTAGAGAGAGAGGCCACGTCTGAGCAACAAGTCTGGGGACAACTCTTAAGCCTAATTTGAAGTAGGCTTAGCCTATCCTTTGCAGAAATAAGTTTTGTAGGGGCAAACCCCAAGATCAAGGGCTTGGCCTATTCATTTGATTGCCCCCACTGCTTGCAAAAATATCAGAAATTCTCCAAATGGGAAAGTTGACTATTTCCCCCTTTTTCCCCATTCCTCCAAGGGGACTTTGCAAATACATCTTTATTCATAGCCCAAATCACCCTGGGATTTATTAGGGTGTTCTAGTTTGCTAGCTGCTAGAATACAACACATCAGAGACAGATTGGCATTTAATAAAAGGAGATTTATTTTGTTAGTTCTTCAGAGGAAAGGCAGCTAACTTTCCACGGGCGTTCTTTCTTATGTAGGAAGGCACAGGATGGTCTCTGCTGGCCTTCTCTCCAGGCCCCTGGGTTCCGGCAACTTTCCCCAGGGTGATTACTTTCTGCACCTCCAAAGGCCTGGGCTGAGCTGTAAGTGCTGAGATGAGGAATGCCAAGCTGCTTAGGCTGTGCTACGTTGTGCTCTCTCATTTAAGCACCAGCCAATTAAGTCAAACATCATTCATTGCAGCAGGCCCACCTCCTAGCCTACTGCAGATGTAATTAGCAACAGATGAGGTTCAGGTACCACTGGCTCAAGTACACAGCAACAGAACTAGGTGCCTTCACCTGGCCAAGTTGACAGCTGAATCTAACTACCACACAGGGCATCACACTAACCTCAAAATCTCACATCCAATTCAAGATTCCACGTAATTTATGGTGTTCAACTAAACTGACCATACAAGTTAAATTTGGAAAGGCACTATCCAAAATATAAATTTTGCATCAAATAAAGATCCCTTCTTTTAGTCTCACATAGAAACTGAAGTTTTAAAATATGGATGATATCCTTCTTTACCCAGTCTTCTGGTATACCTTAGTCTTTTCTAGACCAGCTTCATTCATGTCTCTACTCGATGTCTGATCACTTTTTCAGCTTTTTAAACAGTTCCGCTATGGGGTACTTCTGACTTTCATAGCTTCAGAGCTCTAACTCTGAGTCTCAGGTGTCACATAAATACCTGAAGTTTCTGAGAAAGACCATGCTATATACAAATAGCTCGATAGCTCAGAATTTAGAGTTAACAATTACACTTCCTGAATATACATGACTGCTGTAAGAGTTTACAATCTAGAACTCTTTATGATAAGCTCCAATCTGATAACCCATGCTTTCAACTTTAGTTCACTGAATTTTCATATTATACTTAGCCCACATGATTGAGGCATGATAATATTTGTCTTTTTGTTTCTGGCATTTCATTCAACATACAGCTCTTAGTGTTCATTCACCTAGTTTCATACCTCTAACTTCATTCCTTCTTGTGCCTGCTCAGCAATCCATTATATGTGTGCACCATAGTTCCCCCTTCCAATCCTCAGCCCTTGCATGGACCTTTGCACACTAGTGTTTCTGGCTGCAGTGTTGCAGATCCGCAATGAATGGAGGTGGCCTAAGGGCACTGCTGGCTTTTGATAATTCCAGAACATTATCAGCAGGGCAGAGCGAAGTGGGTTCAAGAGTTATGGAGCATAGGGCAGGCCACGGTGGCTCAGCAGGCAAGAATGCTTGCCTGCCATGCCAGAGGACCCGGGTTCAATTCCTGGTCCCTGCCCATGAAAAAAAAAAAAAAAGAGTTATGGGGCATAAAGAAGTGGACAGGTGGTAAAGTGACTCTACAGGGGGCTCTGCAAAGAGAGATGCCAGTATATGAAAATGGCTCTGAAGGCAAATCAGGGAGGTAGACATAACTTTATGGCTGAAATTTCTGTATTTTCAGGCTATCTTCTGTTATCTAGGATTGTTCTACTTCTCTGTGGATTCCTGAGTCAGTTATCAGTTATAAATTCCAGAAATTCTGGGTCAAGATCTGTTTAATTATAATTTTTATGACATCTGGGATATATTCCAACCATGTTTATCTTTAGTTCAATCAGTAATATCCATCCTCTGAACAATGCAAAATCCTAATGATATTAAAAATTGATTCAGTTATATTTAAATTAACTGGAAGCTTTGCTCATGGCAAATACACGAGATTATGGTTGAATCAAATATAGAGTGTTATATAAAGGATTAATTGTTGGGCAATACAGTTGTGCTTTGTGGCATATGAACTATCTTGTTAAAAATTAGTATCAGTCAGTTTAACCCTCACCTAACTGATATGAAATATAATTAACATGGCAAATAAATAAATAGTGTTTTCTGTATCGAATGTCCACTGATGGGAAAGGTAAATTTATTCTTTCTCATTAGGATTGAATTATAAAAGGACAGAAGTAATTACCATAGTAGAAGTTTTCAATATTATACTGTTTGGTTTAAGAAGAATATTCTGCTCAAATTACTGAAGAATATTAATTTGGTTGTATTATTAAGTTGCCCACACCATAGTATTAATTCTGAAAACCAGACAGCTTATGTTCGAATCCTGGCTCTGCTGTTTATGAGCTCGGTTACCCTGGACAAATCACTAAGTTCTCTGACTCTCAGTTTTCGCATCTGAAAATGGAGCTCCTTGCCTGAAACCTACCTGGTAGATTTTGAGTTTTTATTAACTTTGTATATGTAAAGTAATCAAGAAAAGTGTTAATAGGTGTTTACTAGTATTGTAGTTTGAATACATCTACATCCAGCTATTGTCAATTTGCAAGCCATTGTATGAGTGTCAATAGGAATGGTATTTAATCCTTATATAGTGTCATTCTCTTGATAGATGTTTCAAACTGAGTTGAGGACTGGATTATTTCATCAAATGAAATAGTTATATTGGTGATAAAGAGTACATTAGGGGTGGGCCATGGTGGCTCAGCAGGCAACAATGCTTGCCTGCCATGCCAGACGACCCGGGTTCGATTCCCGGTGCCTGCCCATGTAAAAAAAAAAAAAAAAAAAAAAAGTACATTAGATGCTATTGAAACCCGATGCAGAGTACTTCCCACATTAACAATTAACATGTATTACTTAAATCTAATCTCAGCCCTGCCCTTCCTTTCCTTTTTTGGGACGCAGACAACCAATTCTCCTTGAGAACCTAATATGTATTAGGCATTATACTTTAGCCTTGGTGCTTAAGACCAATGCATTCACTGCCAGAAGCAGCTCTGTACTATGACAGAGCTTAAGTAAAATGTTGAGATGGTTATATGGTTTTGAATGTAGAAAAGAGCTCTAGACAACCAGTATGAATCTAGAGGTCATTCGTATGGAGATGAAGATTGAAATACAGAAGTGGGTTGGTCTTTACAGTAAGAAAAAATATGTAATAACAAAGAAGAGCACCTTGAGCATCTAGTGCCTGAAAGAATGCCAGCATGCAGTGATCAGCTAAACAAACTAAAGTCAGGAAACTAAAGAAATAAAAAGGTATGTGTGTGGGTATGGTACCTTTGCTATCTTAGGAAAGAGAATTTTGAAAAAGGAGGAAATAAACCCTGTGAGTGGAATGCTGCTGATAGACCAAGGAAAATAAGACTAAATATTTTACATCAAATTTAGTGATATGAATATTGAGGTCACATTAACTGTTGTGAAAGTGTGTTAGGTAAAGTAGTGGGGTGGAATGAGCAGGGAGTGAGGAAATGAAGATGGTAAAAGTAGACAACTCTTGAAAGATACTTGACTTTGAAAGAAGTAAACAAGATGTGGCTCTGCTGCAAGAGGAAAGAACATTAAAGAAGTATTGGTATTTTTATTTTTAATATGGAAGACATTTACTTACTGATGGAATGAAGTCAATAGAGAAAGAATGACTAAAGATAAGGAAGAAAGTGCACAATAGACATTTCCAGGCTCCCAGGAAGGTGAAAGAAACAGCACAGGAGAGAAAAGGAAAGGCAGGCATTCAGAAGCAGGTATATTTACACATTCAGATCTGAGGCATTAAGGGAATATCCATTTAATAACTATATTTCATCGGTGAATAAGAAGAGAGAACTCCTGCTGAGTGCTAGAAAAGCTGCCTAGCGAAGAGATCAGAGGTCTTAAAAGAGTGAGAATTTTAGAGTGAGAGAACCAGAAAGCAAACTGGCCAGGTAAACATGTAGTTCCGAGCATTGGTAGGTCCTGCCTAATGATGGTGACCGTACGTTTTATATACACCAATAGACTCTGAGATTTTTCTATGAGTACTTAGCAGCTAAGATGCAGTTATGGAGAAATCAGACATTTGGGTTCATTCAGGGTTGGGGGTTTTAGGGTATGTGCAACAAAAGCACAAAGGGGCAAATGAATTTAGGTTCTTGGTTAGGAATACAGTTGAACTGATGGACCACTGAACCCAAGCTGGATGGCCTTCGTCATTGTAGTCATCATTGGCATCATCATCATCATAGGAATAAAGATGGAATTAAAATCAGAAAGACCTGTTGGAAAGGAAAAAGTAGAAGGTGCTGCTAAAGGGTGAAGGACTCTCCCATCTTGTCGTGCCACTGTCTCCACAAGGACAGTGAGTAGGAAGGGACGTTGTCACTTCTTCCAGTTCCTAGGAAGAACAGTTAATAGCGTTGATCAGTGCTAGCCATCTGTTGAACCAAATTTTTCTAGTAAGCCTAGATATTGTACTTTAAAAGCAGGAACCAGTCTGACTGCTTCCTGTGTGATTATCTGTATCCCCTTCATGTGCTTGCCCTCTTGTGTGAATGAATGGTCCCTTTCATCATGTTTCTGAGTAGGAAGCAGGGCAGGGCAGGCGTGCTCCTCAGTGGGGAAGGCCTTCTCTCTGCATGTTGACTCTAACCAGCTCTGTTTGGCAACCTGCCTTCTCATTCACACAGCTAGATGGTAGGTTCACTTACAGTCAACTCTTTGATATCTGTGCAGGCATCCTGGAGTGAGCGGTCCCAAAATCTAGATTTGGAGTGGGATGTAAAAGATCTCTCAGCCTCAAGTCTAAACTATGTGTTTCTTTCTGGTATAATGGAGAGGTTATGAATGGAGTTTCTCCCTGCATTTGATTTTTAACTATGGACTTTGGCCAAGTTACTCAACCTCTTGATTTTTCAGCTGAAAAGCGGTTCATTAATGATAACTATCTCAAAGGTTTGTAGTGAAGATTGACCAAGTAATTCATTACACAGTGCTTAAAAAATCATAAATATTCATTTTTGAGAATTACAGTTTTACCAGTGAGCTCTTAATGGGAGTAGTTAGACGATGAATTTTTAATTTGTGTAAGTTCATTTTAAAATGTTTTGTTATCACTGAATGAAGCTGAAAGTGAGAATGATAGAGGGAGGAGGGCTGGGGGCACAAATGAATTCAAAAGGAAAGATAGATGATTAAAACTGAGATGGTATAATCTAGGAATGCCTAGATATGATAGTGACTAAATGTACAAATTAAAAAATATTTTTCCATGAAGAAGGACAATGGAATGTCAGTATTGCAGGGTGTTAAAAATAGATGGGAATTCATATTTTAAAACTTATGTGTGAGACTAAAGCAAAGAATGTTTGGTACAAAATTTATATTTTGACTAGTGCATCTCCTAATATAACTTGTACGGACAATTTAATTAAACACCATAAGTGCATGGAACCTTGAATAGGGCATGGAATTTGGTAGGTTTGTCCAGATAAATCCCAGAGTGATTTGAACAGTGAATTAAAAAGCATTTGCAAAGAGCCTTTGGTGGAATGGTGAGAAAGAGGGAGAATCAACTTCCCCATATGGAGAAGGCCTAATATTCTCACAAACAATGAGGACAACAAAATCAATAGGCCGGACCCTCAATCTTGGAGTTTATTCGTATGAAACATATCCCCACAAAGGATAGGCTATGCCTACTTTAAATTAGGGCTAAGAGTCACCCCTAGAGAACCTCTTTTATTGCTCAGATGTGGCCTGTCTCTTAGCCGACATGGCAAGCAAACTCATTGCCCTCCCCCTCTCTACATGGGGCATGGCTCCCAGGGGTATAAACCTCCCTGGCAGCATGGAACAGAAATCCTAGAATGAGCTGGGGACTCAGCATCAAGGGATTGAGAAAACCTTCTCAACTGAAAGGGGGAAGAGAGAAATGAGAGAAAATAAAATGTCAGTGGCTGAGAGTTTCAAATAGAGACAAGAGGTTATCCTGGAGGTTATTCTTACGCATTATATAGATAACTCCTTTTGAGTTTAAGGTGTATTAGAGAGGCTAGAGGGAAGTGCCTGAAATTGTAGAGCTGCGTTCCAGTAGCCATGTTTCTTTAAGATGATTGTATAATGATATAACTTTCACAAGTGACTTTGTGATTGTGAAAACCTTGTTCTGATGTTCCTTTTGTCTACAGTATGGACAGATGATTAAAACATAAGGATTAAAAATAAAATAATAGGGCAGGCCACGGTGGCTCAGCAGGTAAGAGTGCTTGCCTGCCATGCCCAAGGACCCGGGTTCGATTCCTGGTGCCTGCCCATGTTAAAAAAAAAAATATATATATATATATATATATATATACACACATATATGTATGTATAAAATAATAGGGGGAACAAATGTTAAAATAAATTGGGGTAGAGGGAAATACCAGTGGTCAATGAGAGGGAGGGGCAAGGAGAATGGTATGTATGAGTTTTTCTTTTTTCTTTTTATTTCTTCTTCTGGAGTGATGTGAATGTTCTAAGAAATGATCATGGTGATGAATATACAACTATGTGATGATATTGTGAGCCATTGATTGCACAGCAAGTATGGAATGTTCATACATTAAGAGTGTTCGTATTGTATGTTGATTGATTTCATTAATAAATTTTTTTTAATGTTTTATTTTACTGTTTTCTCATTTGATCACTGATCATTGAGTATGTTCCCCTCTTCCCCTCTTTTATTCTGGAGTGGAAGAGAGGTGAATGGAAAGATGGGAACATTCTGAACCCACAAGGGCATTAAAGAACAAATGTCTTGGAGGGAATAGTGCAGATAAAAGCAGGAGTCAAGAAAATGGACCAGTGATTAAGTAATATGCTCAGAGCACATAACTGGGAAGATGTAGAGCCCAAAATTTCAACCCAAAATTTGAACCAAAGGCTCAAAAAGCTCCTGAATCTTAATCTTCCCCCATATTACTATCAGGTTTTTGCGCTACATCCAAGAGAATTGAGTAATGATTACTGCTGCGGTCAGAAGTGAAAACTAGAGTTAAATTATCATATGTAAAACTTGAATTTTTTTAACTGGCTGTTTTTGTTACCTGGAAAAAGAACAAATATATGAAAACTATAATTTTTTCTTATTTCTAAACACTAGCACTTAAACTTTCATGTTTATTTCTTGCTTTTTGTGGTTGCTATTATTGTCGTAGTGCCTTTTTAGTTATCTATATTCAGTTTTTAAGCTGAATATAACAGTATAATATAAAAGAATTATAAGGAATTTAACATTGTTGTTTTACTAAAGAAAAACTATGTTTATATGTATAGGGGATGCTATTTTTAGCATATGGATTATGCAACTAATACAGCTTTTATTTCATGTATCACATATTTCCATATTTCCTACTTTGCACAATTCACTTAGAATACCTAGGATAATTAACACATGCTGGTTTATACCTCAATTATGCAACTAGTGGACTAGAATTGAGAGGCCAGAGGTTTACTCAGTGTTGCCAGTCATCAATATTCACTTCTCACCTTAGATTCCCTGAACTTTTAGACAAATTGAAGACCCATGTTATCTAAGTCATGATTAAAAAATTAAGTGCCTACTTGAGAAGTCGTTGACGTATTTTTTAAGAACTTTAAAATAAAGTTTTAAATGTAGAAAATTAAATGTAAATTTTTAAATTAAAGCATGGTAAAGGATTTTAATTTAGAGGTTAAATACTTTTTAAGTTTTAAAAGTGAGCAACAGACTAAGACATTAAAATTTTTAGTTCAATTAGAAGTGCTTTGTAAGCCCTAAGCAGTATATAAATGTAAGATGACATAACTAATACAAATATACGTATTCATATAAAATTCTCAATTTCCTTAAAAAGTGTATCTAAGTTATTTTAAATTATGGTGACATGTTTAACAATAATCCACACCAAATTATGAGTGGGTCTAAAATATGTGGTTATTTAGACATATACATGTTTAAAATACTTGACGTTGTTAAAATGATGGGTAGCTATGTTTTGTCCTTTGTAGTTCAGCAAGGCACAATCAGAAAACTTGAAAGAAACCATGGTGATTTAAAATCTTGCCATCTTATACCGTTTTTTGTTTAATTGGATTCAGAAAATACAAGTAAATATCATTTAATGAAAAGCACGTATAGATGTTAAGTATATTAACCGACGTGTAATAATGCAGTAATGTTCCTGTTTTGATTTCTCATGATTCTTTCCTGTGCATATCATATATTAAAATATGGCTTTGGGAAAACACACAGCAATTTCCAGCAGTTTCCACCGGAGATAGTATTACAAGAGGGCAGTGAATTGTCTTTGAACCTTTGTTGTTGGCGCAATGGTTTCTGGATTGCTATTCTGTTAGCTTGATGAACTAATTGACCTAGCAGGGCTCCCTAGAGAATAACAGCTTCTGCTTAGTTCATCAAGAGTACAATTTGTTATTTCATTTCCTCTTCTGGTCCCATTGGGGAAAGTGAATTGTGAAAAGACTACCTACTGGGAGCATTCAGTGCTCATGGCTGAATTTGTAACTTTATTTATTCATTCATGTATTTATTTATTTATTTATTTGGTAATGACTTAATTAACAAAGGAGGAAGGGCTTTATTCAGCAAGAATCTACTTTGGTTTTCATGCATATTTGATACATATGTTCTTATTCATATAAGAACAGTTGGCATAACATGTGATACACAAGAATGTTTCCAAAATCAGGGACCATTGCAGGTGCAATACTTCTGTAAAATTTTAATTTACTGTGTTAAACTTTGTCTTTTGATCACAGAACAAACCTTTCACAATTACAATTCTTTATAATCGTTAGACTTCTGGTTCAGGCATTGAAGACAATTAATGGTTGTGTGTGACTGGGTTTAAAAAAAAAAAAAAAAAACAAGAAATCGACCACACTTTGAAAGTTTGGAAGATTTATTCTTTGGGTCTCATATAAATTTGACGTCTTAATTTTACTCCAGTAGAGATGAATCACTTACCCATATCAGTGTCCCAGTCTGGACCAGTATGGTTTGTTTTTAAATTTTAAAAACTATACAGTTTTTCAGTTTCATTATTAATGTGTGCACTCTCAGGTAATGACAAAGATAGTGAGACCTAAATATGATGATGGTCATCATCTTTATTTTCTATCATTTTAGAATTTAGTGCTAGTTTCCAGTGTTTCTTTTAACCAATTCCTAAAAAATAATAAACCTATTTTCCAGGATATGTTTTAAATATTTCCTAAATGAAAACCTCAGATGTTTTCCAGAATGCCGGTTCAATAGTTGCTCATCCTGAAAGTAGAGGTAAAATGGTGCTGTGATTATAGACTTTGGCTCTGCAACAGCACAGCTTTGATGCAAATCCCTGCTCTATCCCTCACTGGCTTTGTGACCCTGAACAAGCATCTTAATTCTCTGAATCTCATAAGGTTAAGGATAATGAGAGGTAAGACAAGTGAAACTCTTGGAAAAGGGCCTAGCTCAGTGGTTATTAGCAGTTGCATATATTTCTTGATATTCTTAACAAAACCTGGTACATGGCAAGTGCTCAAGACAGAGTTCTTAAATGAATGACTGAATTAATGAACAAGAGAAACTATTGCCAAGAAAACCTAGAATAAATCCATGTCTGTCCTACACATTTAAACAAAACAGCATATTTCAGTATAGTCATAAAATTAGAACCAAATGTAGGAAAATTCTGAAAAGCTTGGAATCTATATTTAGACAATGGAATCTTATTATCCCCCAAAGTCATTTTTATAATTTCTAAAAAATCTGAAAGTTAAATTGCAATGTTCTATGAGTCTGGGTGACTAGAAATAGAATTTTAAAAATCCATCATGAACAAAATATTGTGAAAACCTTGCAAGCATTTTTTTCAAAAATATGCCTTATAACACTTAAATGAACCCCTACAAAAAAACACTTTTCAATACATATGACCCTAGTGTCTGAAGTGAGAGGGAATAAATACATGATCATATACTAGTTCCTACTGTGTTCCATTCTAAATTCTGTATGTATTTAAAAGCAAAACAAACAAAACACTAAAGCATAGTCTCTCCTAAGGAAGATATAGTCAGTCTACTTAGATAAGCAGTTTTAACATATGATATTAGAATTTAATAGATATACTACTGTATTAGCCAAGGTTCTCTAGAGAAACAGAGCCAACAGGAGCTATCTGTAAATATGAGATTTACGAAAGTGTTTCATGCAGCTGTGAGGATGCAAGGATCCAAAATCTGTAGGGCAGTCTGCAAGGTTGGCAACTCCGATGAAGGTCCTTGAAGAACTCAACAGGAGAGGCTGGCTGGCTGAAGAAAAGTGAAAATTCTCTCTTCTCCTTAAGAGTCTGTGACTGATTGGATTAAACCAGCTGCTTAGGTTAGCTCCTTGTGGAAGGCACACCTTTAGTTGCTCATTGATATAATCAGCCACAGATGCAATCAACTGACTGGTGATTTAATAAACCAGCCTTCTGATTTATCAACCAGATGCAAAATATCTTTGTAGTAATGGTTAGGCCAGTGCTTGCCTGACCAGACAACTGGGCACCATCACCTGGCCAAGTTGACATCTGGACCTAACCATCACAACTATCTGTTATATATATTATCAAGTACTTACTAACGTTGTACGTACTCTAAATCCATGCTATCAGAGCTTAAGAAATAAGACATACATTTCTCTTTGAGTACTAAGAATATATAGTTCCATTTGGAATAGATTCTTTGGAACTGTTGAAGAGGAATATGTCATTAAAATTTTAATTGTTATTGTTTTGCTAAACTTTTTAGGATGTTCTGAAATCTATGAAAGAGGTGAAAATGCAGTATATTCACTGTGGGAGTTTGTTATTTTGTATTAGGCTATATGAGAATGCAAAAGCATTGTGTGTGGCACCTAATATTCTTTATCCCTGACTGTCTATTTGGTCCTCCTCCACTCCATTCTTTTTTATTCCATGATTATCAATAGGAAGACACTGATACTATTGTAATTAATTCAACATTAATGGAATGTGGCATTAATATAGTTTAGTGGTGTATAATGGCCACGGTGAAACTTTTATAAGGGATGATATTTAGAAGCCAAATGATATGGTAAATTATTTCTGCCTTTGGTTAATTTAAAAAAAATCAATGTCCATGTTAGGTTTCCTTTCTTTTTTTTTTAGGTTTCCTTTTATAAAGGAATATGGTAGTTTTTTCCATCTCCCCAAAATACAAGCAGTAAAAAGCTTCAGCAGGTACACTTTAATATGATTTAAGAGTAATTACTATGTTGCCAAGTATGATAGCAACAATCAAATACACACTTTTTTTTCATTTTCTCTCTTACTGTTCTTGATCCTCTCTTGATTTAATTAGGTCAGGTGACCACAATGTAATGGGTGTCATTTCTGGGTTGATTCAGCCCTTGTGTGACACTTTAGTCACCCCCTGCCATGGAGAAATGACAGACTTTTCAATAAATGGTTCTAGGTCAACTGGATTTACACATGAAAATATTTGAACCTTACTTCCATCTCAGACTTTTACACTAATAAATATCTGATAGATTAAAGATTGAAACATGAACAATCAGCAGTAAAAGTTCTTGAAAATTTAATGGAATATTTTGATAACCTTGGTTTAGGAAAATATTCTTAAATGTGATACATAAAGCACTCACCATACATGAAATGAGTGAGAATATGAACTTTATTAAAAGTAAAAACTCTTAATCAAAGTTACCAATATGTGAATTAGAGTAGGAGAGAGCATCTGTAATACATGTAATCAGTAAGGGACTCATACACAGCCTATAGATTTAAAAAATACTTCTATAAACCAATAAGAAAAAGCAGAAAATCCGCTAAAACAAAAATGAGAGAAAGGAAAGACTAAACAAGTATTTCAAAATAAGAATATGAAAATAGCCAGTAATCACATAAAAATGTGCCCAACATCATTATTCATCAGGAAAATAAAAATTTAAACCACAGTGGCATACCGTATCTTATCCACTAATACGGCTATTAAAGAAAGCAAGAAATCTGATAACTCCAAGTGTTGACAAGGACCTAGAACTACTGGAACTCTCAGATATTGCCGTTGGGGGATATAAATTGGTACAGTTTGGAAAACTGTTTTGTCATATCCACTAAGACTAAACTTATGCAATCTCTTTGGTCCAGCATTTCCACTTTAGATATATGCTCAGCAGAAATATGTTCATTCATGTATCAAAAAATGTGTACCAGAATGTTCATAACAGTTATATTTGTAAAACCCAAAATGGAAACAACATACATGTCCATCATGAATGGAACACAAAAAATAAATTGGGGAATATTCATGCAATGGATTGCTGTATAGCAATAAAAATAAACTATAGTGAAAGAAATAACTATTGCTATACACAACAACTTGGAGTCATACAAACATAACGTTGAGCAAAAATTTCCAGACACAGAAGGGTGCACATTGTATGATTTCCATTATATAAATTTCATTTGCATAAAGTTCAAAAATAGACAAAACTAATCTACAGAAATAATTAAAATTGTATTTTTCCTTTGGGGTGATAAATGACTGAGAAGAGCCATTCATGGCCAGTGAAGGTAGAAGGGTGGGGAGAAGATTGCTGGTAATGTTTTCTCTCTCTTTCTTTCTCTCTCTCTCTCTCTCTCTCTCTCTCTCTCTCTCTCTCTCTCTCTCTCTCTCTCTCTCTCTCTCTTTGTGTCGTTTATTGTGGTTTCAAGCTTATGTTCATTTTGTTAAACTTCATTGAGCTGTGTATTTGTGATTCATGCAATTTTAGTATATATGTTCTGAGATGAATTCAACTGTGAGTTTGTAAGCAACTTATTGACAACTGTCTTTCAATAATTATGCCAGAGAGATCTCTCCCAAATCAGACAAATCTTGTCACTTTTAAAGTAAGAATTTTGAGTGTAGTAAATTTGGTTTACAGGTGTACTGCTCATATTCCAGGATGCTGCTCTCTGTGTACACAGAGAATTGCTGCTTCATGAAGATTTCAAAGGAATGCAATATTTTGCATGAACAAGAATACATGCTTTGATATCAGAAAGTCTTTTAAAAGCATACACTGTCTTCCAAATACCAGAATTTAATTCCCTAGTCCCTTTCTTTCTGTTTATTTTTTCTTTAAGCTAGAGTTTTGTCTTTACAGAAAGTATCAGTAGGGAAAAAAGTTGATGAACATCTGCCCTTAGATATGGTAACACAGAGTCAACATTCAGTGTAATCTGGGGTGAAATACTCATCTTCAAAGTTGTTAAGAACAAAGCAGGACTAAAAACATGCTAGACATAGCTGCCTTTTGTTATTCTCTTTAGTGTTAGCCAAATGATATCTTCCCCTTGACTGGCATCACCATCTCCTCGACTACCTTAATTCAGCATTGCTCCTTGGCAGGCGTTAGTGGGGAACTTTACTTTGGAATCTCAGCAGGATATCAGGACGTTCAGCTGGCAAGAGCATGAAAGTATCTTCAGAAGGCCGAACGATAGAATGTGAAATCTGTTTGCCACCTTTTCTGTTTGAATAAAGCTAAATGAACAGTGATTTTAGCAAAATTGGAGATGCCCTATATTCTCAGGCTTTAGACTGAGCTCTGATCTTGGAGGTCGCTGGGGAAAACTAGAACTTCTTTGCAAGGATGAAGCCCTAAGTATCCAATACAAAATTAGCATAGTTGAGGAGGGCCAGAGATCAAAGGTTATATCTATTTCACTGCGAAAGGCTTCTTCTATGATCAAAAGCAAAATTAAAACACAACACTCTGATTGACAGTACTAGTGACAGCCAAGTCTTTTCAGGCAGATACTGAGATGGGGCTACAGAAACAAAGCAGAGGAAAACTGAGAGAACAGAGGTGATCAGCAACTTTTCCATATTGAACTCATATGATAAATATATGTAAATTATGAGGTCCCATATGAAATACTATTAGCTTCATGCTTGTTGGTATTCAGTTTTTCAGTTTATTCACCTAACAGAGACTTATGAAATCCCTTTAAATTCTCAGTGATCAGCAAGGGGCACAATATCTTTATGACATCATATCTAGTTCAAAGATTTCAGCAAATAGTAGGGGAAAGAAGTTGGATAAAAACAAGTTATTACAATATAATGTGATTACAAAAATGTCAATAGAGTTTTTCCTCCAGGATAATGTCAGTCCCAACTCTGAACTCATGCCTGAAGCTTGCATTTTTAGTCGTCAAATTTGCGTTATGTCCTATGTTTGAACCTCATGACTTTGCGTATTGCTTTTTATTCTAAGAAAGGTTCTCTTGACTACTTTTTCTCCTATGCATGCTAGGATCTCAGTCCAAGCATCATGTACTCTCAAAAACTATCATCAATCCCCTGTCTGCTACAGGCCACAAATTTAGTTTGTTGCCCCTCTGCTGATGCTCGACTACCCTAGCTTTTTTCTTTATATTTATTGCTTTGTCTTTTACTTTCCTCTAAGCCCTATTAGATTATAAATTCCATCTCCTGCAAAAGAGAAATCTAGCTTCTGACAGGGCCTATAGTAAGAGTTCAGATGATAGTTATTGTATAAATGACAAGTGAACCCATGTGGTATAGGAAGCCATGGGGATATGACGTTTCATTCTGCCTTGAGTTAAGAAAAGCTTGGAAAGAAACAAAATTTGTATGCTCTTGATGATGGCATTGTTTTAAAATTATTTAAGTGATAGTTTTCCTATTTAGGTTCTTTGTCTTAGACAACATAATGAAGAAAGGATCCAATTGTAGACTTTGAGTTCATGGGGCTTTTTAAATTTGGTCTGTGTCCCATTGGAGAACCTGATAAAATATATGAACTCTCTACCACCCTGACCTCCAAAATTCACTGTGGACCTGTCGAAGCCCATCAGAGACTTCAGCTCAAGAAAAGCATGATGTTTGTTTTGGTCTTCCTCATTTTTGTATGCTCACACACATCTTACAGAGCCTGCATTTGGCTTCTGTTTACCCTTCGTTATTATATATATTTTTCTTTATAATAATATTCACAGATGACATTTATGTGCTAAGAATATTGTCTCATTTCATTTAAATTAAGTTGTGATGTCAGTCCTTATCATCCCCAGTGTACAGAAGAGGACATTTAAGTCGAAGAGGCTAAGTAACTTGCCAGAAACGTTATAGCTTTTAAGTGGGGAGCTGGAATTTCAAATCAGGCTACCTAGCTCTTGGGTCCCTGCTCATATCCAACAATCTGTATCAAATCTAGAATCTTGGTTTTTCAACTCTAGACACTCTAGAATCTACAATCCACCAAGTGTCTTACTGTGAAGTAATTGTGGTTCCTTTTTATATTTTTGTATAGTCAAAGAAACTTTAACATCAACAAGGTAAAATGACTTGGTTTTTGTCGCTTACATAGTAGTTTGTGGTAAATCTTAAATTTAAGCCCAGGTGGATTTTATGCCAAGTCTACATATGCCTTGATTAAGGTATTGTATTTTAAAGAAGTTTGATTTTAGTGTATCGTGTGGAAACAAGGAATTAGAAAGCTGTTTAAGGGGCTGAGCTTTTGCTTGTGTAGAAAGGTAGAGAAAGGGATTCAGCAACATAAGGGAAGAGTGTGAGAGGTCAAATAGTTACCTATACTTCAAATTGAGATTGGAAAAAAAAAGCATCACTGATGATCTCTTACCTTATTATGGGCTTGGGAATACAATATTTTGAGTGTTATTTTTGCTCAGCTGTATTTCTGATACTTATGTATCTATGTTGGTGTGCATTTTCTAAGTTTTTAAAACTTTTTATACAGAACAATGTTACCAAACCTGTTAAGTCTCACCTCTCATATATTAGATTGTTCCATAGAAAGTACAGTAATTGTTATATTATTAATTTATGCTAACACATTCTATGTAATTTACTATAAATTAATCATTTTTATAGAGAGAAATGTTTCCATCTTGAAATGATATTTCCCTACTTATTATTATCTTTAGCATCAACTTATATGAGTACTGCTAATTTAACGTGACAGAACATGCAAATTGTTTTATCTGCTGTGATAAAGACTTTCACCTTTATGCTGTAAACTAATAGAGCAGATAAGAAAATCCTATTTGGCATACAGACATCTATTTCTGATTCTTGACAGTATTTTTGCTCCTTTTCTGGAAGAGCAGATGTTTGGAGGTCTTTACCCCCACCTGGAAGTGCTTTTCCTACTGATAAAATTTGACTAGATGTTTTATACATGAACAACTAACATATTTTTGGCTTCCAAAGAGACTTTTCTTGATTGCACAACCTAGAGGTAGCATTTTTATTTACTTGTTGAGCGAATTTTATTTTGGATTATCATGATAATATAGAAATGACCTGTGGTAGATGTAATAAAGTTGAGATATTTTCAAGTAATAACCATCTCAAGTGCACAGTAGAAGAAGGAAATATCTCACTTGACATAATGATAGGTTCTCCCAAATATTAAGAGTTTTGGACTGTGCAGATGGGAGGAGGGACTGTTTTTTAACACTAGGAATACTTTAACTGCTATAATGATATTTAAAAAGGTACTTTTTAAAACACTTATTGAATCTTAATTTTTAACAAATAATACCACACTTAATCCTTTACCTGATTACAGAAACCTTGTGAATAGGTTACAATCTGGAAGAAAATTTATAAATACGCCAATTTATTTGAAAAGCTAAACTTTTATCTATCACCTTCTTTTAGTGGGGAACAGTCAAAACACTCTTTGCCTTGAACCCATTTATGAAATTTGTAGCTTGACACTTCATAAGTAGAACTGATTCTGTATTCTGTATTTTCTTCATGAAGAGTAGTATCTGCATACTTTGCAGGCAGAGGTTTCAATTTATTTAATTCTTATTCTCAACTCTAGGAAATAGTAGGTACCTGGTTGAAGAAGACATGCTATTATATCAATGAATATTTTGTTCCTACTGAACCCTTGTTAAGGTGTTTGTTTCTTAAGCTCTCACTGAATTTGTCTAAATCTTTTCAACAAGAAGAATCATGAAGTTAATATGTTGAATATGTAATTTTTGTATTATTACCATTCTCGTATCTTTTATATAATGATTTTGAGAGTCTCAGGAAAATGATCCTTTCAAAATATTTACAAAATTAATGCTTTTATTAATAAAAAATTTTATAAATTTTATAAACTCCATTAATGAAGTTGAACATGGGTTTTAAAACAATTAAGCTATTTAAGAATGTGTTTTGTTCTGATCACAAGAAAAAAATACCATCCCTGTTTAACAGGTCTTTCAATCAGTTTTCAATTTAATTCACATAAGACACATTTGGAAAATTTTCCCCATTCAGTTTAACAAGTTAAGCCTGATCTTGAATGTATCTGAATTGTGTCCTCCATATTCTTCCAGCCACAGGAAGTTTCTGTCTCTCCATGATAAACATTTAAACTTTGGTAGAGTCTTTTTTTTTTAACCCAAGTGTGATGAGTTTAAATATGAGTATATGAGCAAACAGAAAGTGAATCAAGTCTTGAGTTCAAATTTGAGCATTCCCCTTTACTACTTAATGTGACCTTGAAGAAGTTACTCCAACCCATCCATCATTACCACATCTGTAGTATAAGGTTAGTAATATCTACCAGATCTGGTGATTGTGGTGATTTAATAAAACAATATGTGTGAGTGCCTGTCGCATTGCCTGATTCATCTTAATTCCTTCTGTACTTACTGTGATTCTTTGCTTATTAATTTGTTTTTATGAAGGCCTCATGCCCTGAAGAGAAGGCATGCTTACTTTGCCTCAACAGCATGAAAGCTGTGTTCCTCGGACTTGCCAAGTTTGCTCATATCATTACATAGCATCCTCCTTCTTATCCCTTAAGTGTGCATTCTTATCCCTTAAGTGTGCACAAAAATCCCCTTCTCTGGTAGCCCTCTCTGATCCACCTGTCTTCCAAGGCCCACACCTTCCTATGACTTCCACTCCCAACCTTCAACTCTTTATCCTTTGTCTTGTTACTTTTCCAGAACTTTTACTGTATGAAACAATCTTGAGTGTTTGTTGTCTCCATTGCCTACACTAGAATTTATCACTAAGAAAGACAGAGACCTCTGTTACTTTAAATCAATGGTTGGCAGATAATGGGGAAAGAAAACAAATATCTGTTGAATGAGTATATGCATAAATAAATGAACCTGTGCATATAATGCAAAATAAATCATGATTTAAAAGCATGTGATTAAGGGAAATTATTTTCTTTAGGCTGTTACTAATTTTAATTATTTGAAGTTATATCTGTTAGACAAAATAGTCCCGAAAAGTTCTGTGTGACAGTGAGCAAAGAGATTGAGACTCAGGGTGTTGTAGTACATAAAGTACACATGGTTAATTAAGACTTAGTGTTTATGGCTATATCCATGTAAAGAAGTATTTTTCTCTGTTACACATAGCTGAAATCAGCAATGAAACGTGTGACTACCATTCTCATTGCAAAAAGTCTATTTACAGATTGAGGGTAGCTATTAGCTCTGCAGTGGGTTATATCGACTATTTGGTTTCTTTTCTGTACTTTATCAATGCCATTGCAGGCTTAAGAATGACTTCCCTAACTTAAGCCTGATATTCTATGTCGCACAAACCATGACATCAAAGAATTTTTTAAATCATGATGAATATTCTGGGAGAAATGACTGCATAAAAGACTTGAGAATAACTCTTCTAAGTTGCAAATTATTGATTTTTTTAATTATTGGAAAGTTTCTTTCTTTTCTTTCTGGCTCAAATAAACTAGAGGAAGAACAGTTCACGCACACATATTAATGATGTCAATATCAGAAGGGAGAAAACAAATATGAGAGAACTGTAGGGAAAACTTTGCTTCCGAAGAAACTACACCCATTAATTTGCCTCCTTTCACTATATAAAACAAAACAACAGGAAACGAAACAATAATTAATGAAGTTTCATCATTAAAGCAATATCAAGCGTGTTTCTTTCTGTTTCCATTAAATGCAAGCCATGGTCTTCTATTTTTATAGTTCAGCAACTTCCCAGTAGATGGCACCATTGCGACTCCAGGACTGTGGACCTTGATAAGGAAGCATGAAACACTTTCAATTGCAAAACATTTCTGTATACTGTGGTGCAATTTGTACATTGCAACTCTTACAGATGTTGACTTACAAAGAACTGATCCTACAACATCCAGATAATAAGTGAATTGTTGGAAGACAATAAATATCACAAGAAATCCCAGATTTGTACTTACATAGTTTATCATATTGATTTTTTAATTATTTTAAATTTTATTTAATAAACAACATGAATATACACATATAATTTTCTCCTTTCAAGAATGATTTGAGATCTTTCATGAAGATTTCTGTTAAATGTTTCTCTCTCACATTGTCCAAATATACCATAAGTGTCTATGGGGAGAAATTTTAATGGAGCGTCGCTAAATGTTGCATTTTTATCTCTAGGCAGCGGAGCTTCTCTCTGTTCTGATGTATTTAGCTTTACCCTGCCTGTTTAGGAAGCTGTAGAAGGTTTCTAAACCTACAAATCCATGAGTCTTAAGAAGTTACAAAATGTAAAATATTTAGTTTTCTGTGCTCTTAGTATCCACAGTAATACCCAAACAGACTTCACTCGTAAATTAAAAGCAATTACCACATTTTGTGTTCTAAAGATTTATTTACAAGTTTGTTATTGAAATGGGAGCACAGTTCCTTAAGGACACTGTTTTATGATTATGAGGTTATGTGAGTAGTCCTTACTGATATATTAAGTTGTGATCTGATAACCTATCTTAACCTTTGAGGCAATAGAGCATAGTGATCAGAAGCAAGAGGCTTTGTATCACATAAATATCAGTGGATTTCTGTACTTCCCCAATTAATCATTTACTTCCTACCTGGGTTAATTTTGACAAATTACTCAGAGTAACTGAAAATTCCCCTGGGCTTCAGGAAGCATGTGGGCCCAGTCATTCCTGTGAAAAAGGAGTGTGGGATATTTTTTTATTTTTTTTTTAAGTTTTTTTTCTTTTATTGAGGTAACATTTAGATAGCTATATGGAATTTTAGATGCTATAACCTAGGTATATCATATAAGTTGAATTATATCTTTTGTGTCAGGTTTTATTTACTCAACATCTGTGAGAATCACTCTTTGAATGGATCAGAAGTTCACCACCTAGTTTAAAATGTAAATTCAGTCGCCTTTAGAACATTCGCAAGATTGCACAGCCATCACTGTTATCTAATTAAAAAAACATTTTTATACCCCTTCTCCTCCCAAAATAAGCCCTGTACCCATTAAAGAATCACTTCCCATTCCCCTCTCCCCTCCACCTCTGACAACAACTAATAAGCTTTCTGTCTCTATGAATTTACCTGTTCTAGGCATGTCATATAGTATGTGGCCTTTTGTGTCTGACTTCTATTACTTAGCGTATAGAGTTCTCTAGAACTCCGTTCAAACAGGAAGCAACACCCTTCTTGGTTTGTTGATCCAGGGGCATGAGTAGCCCAAAGTGACTAGGTGACAGTCTTAGATTCCAGTTTAATGGAATCATTGTTGTTTCTCCAGAGAGTGGGATAATGATTGCAGATGCATACTGCACTGGACACCAATTCCACCTGTTCTACTTGGCACCTGTATTTTCTAAAGCAACCTATATAGCCTCTCTGAGACTTTTTTTCCCATCTTCAAAATGAGGAAGATGGTACCCACCTGTCAGTGTTGATATACGGACGTGTGTGTGTATACATATTGGATGAGTCTGTGTACACATATATGTGTGTATGAGTGTGTATATAAGTATGTATTTAGTGCATAAATGTACACACACAGTGGTTGTTCTATTAAGTTCAAAAGTGGTGGTTAAATTGCTGTTGTAACTTGTATTAAAGTCAAGCGTTAAAAACAGAAGATTATCCTTCTTTTTCTGTCACATCACATGGTTTTCTACATCTAGAATAATTTCACCACTTCCAGAGATTTCCTCTGGTCGGTGCCTACCCATCCCTTTATTTTAATTTTGGGAAACTCTACCACTTCAACCCAATGGAAAACATCAATATGGCTCTTTGGGTTTCTGCACTGCGATTTATATGGGTCATTTGAATAAGGTAGGGCAGCCCAAGTGCTTTGAATGGAAGAGTCCAACCATAAGCCATAACCCACTGCCACCCACTGCCTGTAATTTCCAGATCACTCCCTGCTTCTCCTCCATTGGGCTTATTAGTTCATTGCACCATCTTCCTAAAGAACTACCCCAGACAGACTCCCTCCCCAGCCCCCAACGTCTCATGTATGTTTAGTGACAGGCTTTTGTTAGGGTCTTTTCTCTCCTATGCATATACAGCTACAACTGTGGATAAAGGACTGGCCTAACTTCTGACTTGGTCCCAGAAGATTAAGACAAATTTGTTGTCCTGGGGGGCCTTGGGGAAGCATGCTGAAGTTATAGAAACTCTCCTTGTGTTTCCCTTCACAAGTGACTTAGTCTTTCATTTAATAACTGATTCAACAAATATCAGCGCCATGTCCTCATGCCAGGCACCATGCTGCACCCTCGTGGCCCTTCAACTTTATCTAACAATATTGCACATTTATTGAACCCATAGGGGGTGCAATCTGTTTTACAAAAACTATCTAGTATTAATTGTATTGTTAGAGAAACCTATGAACTAGGATTATGGATATGAAAATTAACATGTAGAGAGTAAGAAACTTACCAGACAAGGCAGTAAAGGAAGGGAAGGAAAAGGAAAGGGAGGGAGGAGAGAAGGGAAAGGAGAGAAGGACAAAGGAAGGAAGGGAGGGAGGCAAGAAAAGAAAAGGGAACAAGCTAAAAAGAGTGAGTAGTTTTATTGCTCAGATGTGGCCTGTCTCTCTAAGTCAACTGGGCATGTGAACTCACTACCCTCCCCTCTATGTGGGACGTGACTCCCAAGGATGTAAACCTCCCTGGCAATGCAGGACATGATTCCCGGTATGAGCCAGGACCTGGCATTGTGGAATTTAGAAAGCCTTCTTGACCAAAAAGGGAAGAGAACTGAAATGAAATAAAGTTTCAGTGGCTGAGAGATTTCAAATACAGTGGAAAGGTCATTCTGGAGGTTGTTTTAATGTAATATGTAGATAACCCTTTTTTAGTTTTCAGTTTATTAGAATAGCTAGAAGGAAATACCTGAAACTGTTGAACTGTAATCCAGTAACCTTGATCCTTGAATCAAGTTACTCTTGATTGTTCAAGAATAACTATATAGCTTTTTAAGGTGTGGCTCTGTGATTGTGAAAACCTTGAAACTGTTGCTCCCTTTATCCAGTGTATGGACAGATGAGTGAAAAAAAAAAAGTAAATAATGGTGGGAGGGGGGATAAGGGATATGGGATGTTTTGTTTTAGATTTTCTTTTTAATTTTTATTTTTATTCCTCGTTTTAGAGTTTCTTTTTTTTTTGGAGCAATGAAAATATTCAGAAATCAATTGTGGTGATGAATGCACAGCTCTATGATGATACTGTGAACCACTAATTTTACACTTTGGATGATTATATGGTATATGAATATTTCTCTATAAAATTGTATAAAAAGAAGTAAGTAGCAGAACTGCCATTTCAGTTTGTTTAACTGCAAAATCCAAGTTTTTAGTCACATAGATGTCATGAGTGTGTAAATACTAAACTCCCAGTACCTCAATTTTCTCTTCTGTGAAAAAGCAGGAATGAGAGTTTTACATCTGTTTGTTTTTGAGGTTTAAATGAAACAATCCAGGTAAAGGCTTAGCTCAGTTCCTGGACCATGATAAATGCTCAATTCACAGCTTTATGATTATTGTTCTTTTGATGTTTTTGTTGGTGTTATTTATGAAGTGAGGGTCTCAGGGCACATTATTTCTATGCTCCAGATCCCTGTAAGATTCTGAGTTCTTAGAGCCTAGCCAGTTTAATAAGTCTGTCTAGTTGAGTAAATTTTAAATAAATTTTCAGGGCTGTGCAACTAGCAATTACATCTTGAACAAAGAAAAAATCACAAATTTAAGAAAATTCTTCTGCCTTTCACTGAGTTGATTTTTTTTTCTTTTCTTTTTTGGAGCTTTTTTCCTTTGTGTCTTTTGTAGTCTAACAATATAGAGGAATGTTTTAGGGCACAGATTCCAAAGACCAGCTCTGCTGTTTACTAACCATGCAACCTTAAACAAGTTAATAGCCTTATTCTTCAGTTTCCTGGTCTGGAAAATAGGGAGAATAATAGTACACACTTTCTAGGGTTGGGGTGAGGAAAAAATAATACAAGTGAAATGCTTGGCACAATGCATGGTTGGTATTATAAGACTGTTAGCCATTATTATTTTCTTCTTTTAACTTTTAAGGGTCATATACTCCAGTGCTTTTATTTATAGTTCTTCCCTCAGAAACATAGGACAAAATTTCAAATTGTTATCCATACATTTCTTCAGATTTTTTTAAGTAACACTTATAATGCATTATAGCTGTTAATGCTATTATAGAAGCCTATGTAAGTATGGACAGAACAGACTTAAAAATACGCTTGTCCAATAAGCACCATGGTGAACGAGGTTCTGAGTTAGGAAAAGCATCAGCAGAAAGCTTATTTAGCAAGGTTGAGCAAAGATGACTACACTCTGTACACAGACAGAAAAAGAATAATGCAGCATTTTTTGACTGATTGAGGGTCCAGTCAAGCAAAGCAGAGAGTTGCTTGACAAGTGACAATTTGATGTTGGGTCAAGGTTTCATGTTTAAAATAATCACCATTTGCCATTATGAAGAATGGCCAGATGCTAGGATCTGATGATGGGTTACATATTGAGATGTGAAAGTAGGGGAATATCTTGTGCTGGGTTCCCCGGAAATAGTAGCCTCTGCCACAAAGATCCGTGTGAAACAATTGAAAAGAAATGTTTCTAAGAACAACTGATAGAGGAGAAGAAATTGATACCGGGAAGGGTGTGATTCCAAAGTTTAATGAAAAGTCCAATTGTTTCAAGCCTGCAGAGTTTCTCTGAGGACAGTGTAGGTCAAACCTCAGACTTGTCCTGGTCAGGAGGCAAGGAAGCTGGGCCTCAGAGATGATCATTGTTTAAGGGTCAGGGGGTTAAGGAACAAGGGACATCAATTCCCGTACTTTCTGCTCACCATGTACACAGGCAAAGCATATTCTGGCATTCTGAGAGCATTTTCCTGGGAAAGAGGTGCTGGTGTTGATTGTGTGAATGAAGGCATATTGAGATCTGATATAAACAAAAATGGTACAGGGATTGAGGAGACATGGCAGAGCACTAATAGCTTCTGCTGCAGAAGATGTGGTTATTTATGTCTAAATGTGGCTCTTTATATCTACACTAAAAGATATTAAGGATCCATTGTTACTACATATGCCTTTTTAAAAACTGCCTAGCATGGGTAGTTCAGTGGTTAGAATGCTTGCCTTCTATGTGGGAGACCCGGGTTTGATTCCCTGACCATGCACCCCAAACAAACAAACAACAACCACAAAAAAAACTGCCTGGCAACTTTTGTGACACCATTTATCTCTGATGATAGTTCACTGTGTATTCTTACAATCTTATATTATGTAATTTGAATGATATAGTTTTGCATTTGTAATTAAAAATAAGAATCGCAGGAATCCCTTGTATGTATATGGTATCTAAAATACTTCCATATATCTTTCCTTCTTGACTTTATAGACACTCTGTGAATTAGGAAAATGATCAAGACTTAAGCCCATTACTGAGATAAGGCAATTGAAGCTTGATGGCCTAAAATCATATCACTAGATGACGTCTGAGTCACAGATAAAACACACAGAAGAACCCTCCTTGGTTCATCAACTTTCCTAGAGCTACAACTGGACAGGAGTCTTAGAGAATTTGAAATGCTTAGTCACAATCATTTTGATCATTATTATGCCTTAATGATCATAGAATAGATATCATGTTTGTTGTGTTGCATGTATAGAAAATGTGATAAGATCTACATTTCCCCTGTTTTACCCTCTTCCAAAACATTTGATGCCATTAGTGTAATTCTGCAGATACAGGGTAAATTTTTCTTCCCCCCTGAAAGTTTCAGCCCTCATAAAGAAGTCTGTGTTTTAGTTTTTGAAGATGATGAGGATTTCAACAAGGACTGTTTAACTTAGACCATGGATACACCACACCTAGCAACAAAAGCCATAATTAAATTGGAAAGCAGTTACTTGGTAGGAATATCAGTGTTTGCATTTAACAGTAAGTTTCTCAACCAACAAAAAGCTAAATAAATAAAGTTCCAGGTGTGTGCTTTGCACAGTCCTCATTATATATCTGGATTTTGTACTTCCCCTTTCTCACATCTACCTTTCCCAGTCCTATGGCTTTTCAGGATGTATCCAGTCTCTCTCTCCGTTCTTGTTCTTCTGGTCCGGGTACCTAGAAATTGAATACAGGAAATTAAAAGAAAAGTTCGTCACCAGCATGAGCATTTTGGCCCAGAAATTAAAACCTTTCAATTCCCTAAATGTGATGCCAAATCTGATGAATGCCATTACTAGGAAATATTCATCAGACTTTTGCTTTTTCCAGGAAGTTAGACATTTAGCTTTCAAATACAAAGTATGTTTAAAAGTGGCTTTAGTCTGCTCTTTATATGCCACTTAGAATTCCTAGTCCTGCTGGTGGAACATTTTGTAGTAACATTTAAAACTGTAAACATTTTATTTTTCTTTCAGTGAAGAGAACGGATTCATGATAAGTTCCTCTGTCCCTCCCTTCACCATATGTCTCCTCCTCATTTTGGATTTCCTGTTGACATTAAAAGGAACAACACATGTGAAGGAGTTAGAAAGGAAGCTTAATTTAATGAGGGAGTTTTTAAAGCACAAATTAAATTCTCATTTAAAGCCATTTAAAATACATTGTGAATAATTTATCTTCTATTTTGTTAAAAACCTGTTATATCGGAAGCGTCAATATTCTCTTCTCTTCACCCCACAAAAAAGGGTTAAGAAAAATATCAGAAACAGATTTATTTTTGTATTGTAACAAGTGTGTGTGTGTGGGGGCGGCATCCTATGTGAAACTGTTAAGAGACTTGTGATTCAATAACACGCAGATTGTGAAACCCAGCTCTGATCCTAAGAGGCTCTGTTTTAGTTTACCGGGGCTGCAGTAGCAAAGGGCCACAGTGGCTTAAAACCACAGAAATGCATTGTCTCAAAGGTTCTGGAGGCTAGAAGTTTGGAAGGTGAATTGTTGGCAGGGCCATACTTCCTTCCTCTGAATTCTCCAGGTTTTGGTGGTGGCTTGCCAGCAATCCCTGGCATTCTTTGGCTTGTGCCATAACTCCCTCTCTGCCTCTGTCCCGTGACCATCATCTTTCTTTATCTCTTTGTCTATCCAAATGTCCTCTTCTTACAGGGACTCTAGTCATATTGGATTAGGACCCACCCTAACCCAGTTTGGCTTCATCTTACTAATAATATCTTCCGAAATCCTATATCCAAGTAGGGTCACATTTGTGGGTTTGAAGGTTAGGATTTGAAGATGCCTGTTTGGGGGATATATTCAATGTAATATTTTCTTTGCCTTCCCCTTCCTCCCTTGCCATGTTTGGGAACACTTGGGCATGCCCATACAAGATTCTTTGGTGCATGTATATATGTTTTGGCTTCAAACGTAGTTATTACTTTTCTCAGCTAAGTCAGCCTGCGTTCATCAGAGATCTGCAGGAATTATCTCAGCGTGGCACTTTTGGATGCATGGATGGAATGGCATCTTAACGTGTTGCTGCTGTCTCTAGGCTTTGTCACAGAGATAGTCACACTCCAAAGATCACTTCTTGTTTCACTTTTGATATTCCTTGATCCTGCCACACACCTCTTAATGTATTTTCAGTTTCCATTTTAGTGAGATGGCCCATATCTCCATCACAAAAAAGTCTTGCAAATTGGATGCTTTCCCAGTGCAAATGATCAATTATGTGCTACAAGAAACAATATTTTCTAATTTTTGCAGCCTTTAATACAGAAGTGAGTATGAGATGGGAAATTAGACTAGATGTGAATTAGATAGGCTGGAATGCTTAACAGAAACATAGCCCTTCATCTCTCATTGCCTCTTTTTAGGAATTGATAACATGTTAAAGTAAAAATTACTGGAGGAATATCAGAGCTTCTTATTAGTGATGTATTTTTGCTCTATTTTATACATGAGGATATGATATTGAACTCTAAAACATTTCTAATATCTCATCATTTTGATCTGCCCCCAAAATGGCAATTTCCAATGGCTCAAAGTGATAGAGTGACACTATTTGAAATGTAATTGTTATTTATGCTCTTGTCAGACTATTTGGATTTTGATAAATAACACTTTTCCCCAGGTTCAGGGTTTTAGTTTCTAAAATGTCCAATAATGAGAGAATTCATGATTGAAGATGCTGAGACCATATGTAAGAAATTTGGTGAGGAAGATTGCTGTTTACAGTGAGCCAATAAAAGACCTATTCAGTAAATAATACTCTAAATAGGTCAATATTGGTAAAATTTTTATATCTTAAATTAGCGATAATGCCTCTTTTTATTATGTTTGTAGTTGAGGTGATATTGGGGAATCCCTCCACTCTAATCTTCTTTTCCCATACTGATGCAAAACATTTATTTATTTTTGCAAATAATGTGCTTAAAAAGCACCAATGATTTTCTGCTTTTATGTCTACATTCCCTTTGTTAGTATTACATGCTAGGCACTATTCTAAGCACTAAAGCCATGGGTGTGGGCAGACCAGACCGGGTTCCTGCTCTCAGGAAACTTTCATTCTAATGTAAATGGATAAATCCATTCAGGAATCCAGTGCCTTCTGTGTGATGAGAGAGAATAACTAGGAAGAGTCTGTTTTTGGTGGATTGGTCGAGGAGGGCTTCTCAGAGCAGAAACATTTGCACAGTTTTCTGAGCGAGATGAAGTTAACTTGTCACAGGATTGAGACGTGTCACCAAAAAGGGCTCTGAGGCAGCAGACAGACAGAATTTTTGAGAAATAGAAGACCATTGCTTTCGAGGGAAAGAGGGGTGAGAAATGAGGGTGGGTATAAGAGGTTAGAAGGAATGGGGTTTGCCAAATATGCATTTTTTTACTAATTTTTTTTTTTATTTGGGGCAGCTGACTCCAGCTCTTTAGAGCTGACTGCAATTGTAGCGCTGACTCTACAATTACTTGGGGAGGGAAGACCTTTAGGTAATGTGTACTTAACCTAGTTAGCGTCCCTTTGTTCCTTTCCCTTAAGTTATGTCAGACTTTCTAAAACATACTGGTTCACATCTCTCCTGCTGCCCTGACATTTGGTTTATACTCATGTTCTGTCTTATTTTCCTCATTAGGAGTGACTCACAATGTACATTTAGAGTACACCCAATGTAAATTCACATGCACACATAAAGGGAAATATTAAGATTAGGTAGGATCCTTATTTTGTTAAATTTCCAGAAAGCCAACTTTATTGGGGTGGGAGAGTGTTTTTAAAAGCTAGAAAAAGAGACTTAGGACATAGGAGGATCAAAAATAGATATGCTTAGTTATCGCAAGGGTTCATTATCTCCATTTTTTGCAATGTTCCTGAATATTTGCAAAGGTAAAAACAAATCTTTAAAGTAGGTATTCTATAATTATTTTAGCGTGACTAAACCAAAATTTGAGAAATACAATATTTCACAAGTTTATACAGATTTGTCTTTGAAAATCATCAATTAACCTTTAGGATTTAAATTATAGCTCAGAACAGAAGAGTGTACTCTTCTGACAGCTTTATAAATGGTTAAATGATAGAATTCTCACCTGCCACAGGAGATCTGCATTTGATTCTCACTGCGTTTAATTTAACAGAGTCTCTTTCTTTTAAGCAAGCCCTAGTGCTGTCATTGGCATTTAATGGACACATAGTAGATAGTTGCTTATTGAGTAAATAATTTCAATAGTGAACATATAGTTTATAAACATAATGCAAATATAAGTCCTTAGTCATTATACCATGTGTTAAAATTATCTTGGTGAGTGAAAAAAGTTGTAAGCTTAATATGTATTTGCACTAATAACAAGTAATGATTGTGCATTCATTTAAATGGTTGTATTTAATGCTTAAGTTTACATCCTCTGTCTTTCCTTAAATGAGTGTACTCTTGACTCTTGTGGTCAATGTAATATTGGATATATCTGTCTCTTTATTGGCTTACTTTTCTAGATTTATTTTTCAAGCAAAGGTGGCATTTTTACATTGCTTTGTAGAATTAGTAAATTAAATGTATAAATGGAACCATTTGTTCATTGTCAAATTACCCGTAGTTGGCATAGAAATAAGATGCATGGGACTAATGTTTTTATTGGCACACTTTCCATCGACTGCTGCCACTTTCCAGGGATGTTAAATTGAATCAAGCGAGTACAAACTAGCCATAAAACACTTTTATCTGCTTATCAATTTCAGAACACCTTAACTTCATGAAAATGACAAAGTTTCATTGTCCTCTGACAGTTCTCCCTTCTACATTAGATTACTTGCCCATCATAATGTCTGTGGAATTCCAGAATAAAATTCTAATAGAGAAAAATTTGAAAAATAATTTGAGGAGATAAGTCATGAAGCTAATGGATTAAAAAAGCCCATGAAGCATCTCATAGCTTTAAAAAAATTGCCTATGTTTTACCATCTTATGAAATAAGATTTCACTTTTATGGGTTTCTCAAATATTCTAGTAACCATTTATTCACAAGTAAAGCTTGAACAATATAATTACTTACCATTTTATATTATATTTTATTAAAAGGTTCTTTGTAATCCTTACTGACGTACTTTATTCTACTTAAGGATCTTTATGTTTTATTACTGCAAACTTATACAGTGGGTTTCAATGTTTAAAATACCCAAGTAGTTCAATGACAATGTTTAATAGTTAATAACATTTTCCTGTTTCACATATGCCATTCCATATTTATTCGCTAAATTTATTGGTAAATTTATTAAAATAGTTAAAATCAGCAACCAAATGCAGTAGTCCAATATGAAAATCTAGAACTCTGTTATCTAGTTGAATGTGTTTTAATGAAATACATTTCATTAACAAATGAGTAAAGTCAGTGTACACACACCCTTTCTGGGCATTTATGTGTTTTTATAAATAGTCACTGAAGCATTTGTTAGGATGCTGTGAGACAGCCTGCTCTTTTCACAGATTTACCAGGTGTTCTTACCCTTAGTTTTCCATCTCTAGATATCCTTTCATGCTATTTCTATTTCCGTCAGTGTTCATTTACTACAATCCTACATTAGCTCAAATTTTAATACTACTATGTGTATATTTTGCTAACATCATATTAGCAAGATCAGATAAATCATGCCCTCATAATTCCCTTTATTCACATTCTTCTTATTTTTTTCCAAGTGCTTTAGTTTTTAATAAGGCGTGATTTGCCTCATAGAAACCCTTGCCTTTTTCCCAAGGGATTGTGCTTGCTTATTTCCCCTGAACTTGTTTTACATTTTAAACGCCATGTTTGAATTTCATTACAAGTGTTTTGGGAAAGTTTGTATTAACTCTAGTAGTTTCTACATTTTTATTGATGTTCAGACTTTGTGGATTTGGGGAAATTTTTATGTTTTTGATAGAAGACTTTTCCTTTCTTTTTTTTTTTTTTTTTTTTTTTTTAAAGAGAGAGGGAGGAAAGGAAGGAAAGACAGAGAAGGAAGGAAGGATGGAAGGAAGAAAGGGAAACATTTTTAAACATTTTCTTGTTTTATTATATTTTGTTTGTTTGTTTGTTTTTTACATGGGCTGGGGCCGGGAATCGAACCGGGGTCCTCCGGCACGGCAGGCAAGCACTCTTGCCCGCTGAGCCACCGCGGCCCGCCCACCTTTCTTTTTTTTTTAAAAAAATTTTTATTGTGAATTATAACATATATTAAAAAAAAGAAAGAAAGAGCAATGATTTTCAAAGTATACTCCAACAAGCGGCTACAGAACAGATTTCATAGTTTGGTGTGGGTTACTATTCCACAGTTTCAGGTTTTTCCTTCTAGCTGCTCCAAAACACTGGAGGCTAAAAGAGATATCAATATAGTGATTCAGCAGACGTGCTCATTTGTTAAATCCTATCTTCACTGTTGTAATTTCTCTTTATCCCTTGATCCTTCTCCCATTCTATAAGGATCTTTGGGCTATGCCCTTTCTAACTTTTTCATGTTGAAAAGGGGTGTTAATAATATAGCATAGAATTAGTTGGTATTCTTGGTGAGATAGGCCCCTCTCTATTTCAGTTCTCATCTAGCCTAGGAACCCTCTGGAGGTAATGGGTTTCAGAAGAGTATACTTAGTGCATAAAACTTTTATAGCATCTCAGTTAGAGCACTAGGTGTTCTTTAGGGTTAAGAGGCATGATGTTTGTTGGGGGTAGGCAAACCATGGCTATTAGCAATATCTGGCTGAAGTTTGCATAAGAGTAGCTTACAGAATAGCCTCTCAACTCTATTTGAACTCTCTTGGACACTGATGTCTTGTTTTGTTACCATTCTTTTTGTTGTTTTGGTCCAAAAGGCATTATTTATTGATCCTACCATGCTAGGGCCAGGCATATCCCTAAGAATCATGTAGATGACTTTTCTTTTTCTTAAAAAAAAAAAAAAAAAAGTTTCTATATTTTGTCACAGAGTTTTTATACTTTGTTTTATCTATTTTTCTTTATTTTTATTGCTTTGTTTGAGGTTTCTATAATGCCATTATTTTTACCTGTGGCCTTTGTTTTCTGAGCTTTCAAGTATTTTTTATAGATACTGCCCAAAATTCTGAAGGCTTTTATTTATATAAATGAATAATTAGTCTCTGTTTTTGTTTGTTAATGTTGCTGGAAGTGCAGTATACCAGAAATGGAACAGCTTTTAGAAAAAGAATTTATTAAGTTACAAGTTTACAGTTCTAAAACCATAAAAATAACCAAACTAAGGCATCCAGAGAAAGATACCTTGGCTCAAGAAAGACTGATGTCTTTCTGGGGAAGGCGCATGGGTGGCATCTGCTGGTCCTTGTTTCCAGTTCTGTTGCTTTCAGCTTCTGATGCCAATGGTTTCCTCTCTGAGTATCTGGGGACCTTCACTTAGCATCTCCAGGACACAACTCCGTGTTCTAGCTTGCCTAGCATCTTATGGAAAGACACATGGCAATTTCTTCTGGGCTCTGAATCTCCAAATGACTGTGTCTAGGTGTCTTCTCTCTCTGTCAGCACTCCAAGCATCTCCAAATGTTTTGTGTCTGTCAGCTCTGGAGCTACTGTGTCTCCCCCCAAATGTCTCCCCTTTTAAAGGACTCCTGTAAACTAATCAAGACCCATCTTGAATGGGTGAAGTCACATCTCCATCTAATCAAAAGGTCACACCCACCACTGAGTGAGTTGATCTCTATGGAAACAATCTAACCAAAAGTTCCCACCCTACAATATTGAATCAGAATTAAAGTGCATGCCTTTTCTGAGGTACATAACACTTTCAAACCAGCATAGTCTCTGAAAACAAAAAGCCTCTATAGATGTTTCTGTGTTGTATATCTGTTATAGAGAACGAGGTTCCTGTTTAAAGAAACAGCATGTGGATTTGATATAATTACAATTTATCAAATTATTTTCTTATGAAATTATTAAAATTATTACCTTACATTCTAAAGATGCGTTTCCTAAATCTTCCTATGCATATTTCCCTTCTTATTAGGAAAAAAAAAGTCCATTAGTCAACAAATAGGAATTCCTTATAGTAAGTTCAATTTTTAATTCCCTAGAAAATGCTTAGAGTCCTTTAAGAACCAGAAAAAAGAAGAGATTTTATGTGAATGCTTTACTGGAAATAGGCACTTTAACTGAAAAAAATTCAAGCTTGATTTATTTTCAGCTATACTGAATTACTTGCATTCCCTGGTAGACCTCCCTCTGTTTCATATACCCCTCCCTCTGCCTGCCAGTACTGTCCAGTTCCCATCCCTTTGACAAAATTTTTTTGCAGGACTCTTCTGTTCTTTCCCTGACCCATCAATTCTGGCTGTGGTGTCCCCTTTGGTGTTTCTCTGGACATCATCTTTTCCTGTCCTACTGATGTGTAACTACTTGTACTGAACCACTGCTGTAGATGGTGAGCCTTTGAGGGTGGGATGCCATCTTCCTCATTGCATCCTTAGGGCCTGCTGCCCTACTTGGCTCATGACAGCTGAACAGGAGTCAGCAAAGCGTGTTAGATGAAGGCATTCTGGACATGGGAGAAGGAGGTTACAGGGAAGAAAACAGGGACACTGAGACACTGGCAGACGTGCACAGTATTGACTTTAAACAGTCACTGTTTTAAGAGCCAGATTAAAAGGCAAAGATTTGTAGAAAGAGATGCATGAAGACAAAGTAGAAGCCAGTAAAAGAATTCAATGTGTTATCTGATCAGAGATGACCTGGAGAAAATTCACTGTCTAATATTGATTTAAAGGGAAAGATCCCAGAATTAGATGTGTATGGCCATTTGTTATTCTGATGATAACTACAATTGTAAGGAACAGATCAAAATAGAATGGCTTTAGGTTTTGGAAATAGATTGAAGAGGAAAAGAAAAAGGGAGAGAACCTTAAACCATAAATTGAGAAACAAGAGGCAGAGCCTAGAGAGGGCAGGAAATGAGAATTGGCTTTAAAACCACTCGTGTGGAGTATAAAGCTTACCTGGTGTTTAATAATGATGATAGATAGTGTGCTCAAATGCGTATCATGAACCAGGCCTATATTATTTAATTTAAACTTTAGAGCAACCATATGGAGGAAACGTCATTGTTATCCCCAGAGAAGTAATCAGTCACGGAGAGGCAGGTAACTTGCCCAGGCTCCCAGAACTTCCCCATTATGGAGCTGGGAATGGAACCCAGATACGGGAACCCCAGGACCCGGCTCTAACATACCCGCCTTCAGTTTAAGCTTGAACCAAATGATCTCCAACATTTGTGGTATAAGGTCCCTGGCTAACAGAGTGGGTATCTGATTTTATCCTCTGAAAATCTGTGAAATAAGCAGGAAAAGTGTTATCATTCTCAATTGAGAGGCATAGGAACAGTCTTAAGGGAAACTGAAAGTGTGTGCATGGATCCACAGCCTTTATGTACTGAACCCACCTGAACCAACACTTCTCAGTTCTGACAACAGCTTCCATGGAGTCACACTGCCTCCAGCAAGTGTGCTCCTTTAGGAAGACAGTATTAAGGTCAGTATTTTTATTACAAAACCCTAAGTGAGTGAGAGAGAGAGAGTGTGTAGATGTATACGTACATAAGCTGTATCTGATTAGGCACCATGTTATTCTATTTAAAGGTCATAGGAAAACTTGTATTCTTTTATAAATGGTACTTTACATCCAAGGAAGCAAAGGATATTTTGTGAAAAGTTGAACATTGATGATTTTAAAAGTTGAAGGCATATGGTTGCAATTTTAAAACCTCCTCCATAAGGTGCTCATGAGTGCAGTGGTTTGTGTCCTTAGTCAGTTAATAACAGCTGCAGGCCAGCTCTCTTGTAGGAACTGTTTTGTTCCAAGATTGCCCCTGTCTTTGAACAAGTGGAGCCACACAGGGAAAGCTCTGAGTTTTGCATTCTTCTTCTTAAGTGAAGCCTTCTAACAATGACAGATAGTCACAAAAGTCTCTAAAAATTCAGCAGTAATGATTAGATATGATGAGTCGGTTATTGCTTTTCCTCTCCAGGTTTTTTTTTTCCCCAACCGCCTTAGAATGTAATGTAAAATCACTTCCCTCAAGCATGTGTTCTCTGCCACTTTTATCTCTTTCCATTGATTTCCAACTAGATCCCAAACTTTGAAGGGATTCAAGTAGAGAAGGCAGTGGAGAGGGAGAAATGAAGAAAATGCCATTTTGCATACCCGCTTCATGATCCACACTGTGCTAATTGTCTTTACCTTCATTTAATCCACGTAACAGTCCTGCAAATTCGGTCTTTTCATAGCAATTTTTATTGAAAAGGAAATTGATTTGTACTGAAAAAGGCCAAAATAAGAAGTAATTTGTGCAGTCTCACAAGAAATAAGGAGAGTAGATTTCACACTGTGTTTGACTCATGCTGTGCTTTTTATCTGTGTACGTAGAGACTGTTGCATTCAAATTCATTTTTAATCTGGATTTTCAGAGTTCCTGTTGTGAAGTGAAAGCAGAAATATTTAATACTTTGTGAAACACACACATGCACACCAAGTATACTGTGTATAAATGTACAGAGAAATGGGAAACTTTAAAGTACATGCCGACATACCTGCCATTAAGGCAGAAATGGGACACACCATTCCACCAAGGTGAGACCTTTCCTGTCACGCACACCTCGAGGGGAAAGTACTTTCCTGGTTCATATGAATAATTTACTTGGGTTCCCCCACTCCCACCCTCCCCTCCCCCCTTAAAATGTACCCTCCCCTCCCCCCTTTAAATGCGTTTGGAAACTTTTGAGAGGAAACTTTGTTTATAGGAGGAGAATGAGGAACAAGCTGATATTCCCTAGGAATGTGTTCCGGGATATACTTATACATGTTGTATATTGTTGGCTATTCTCACACTGAAGATCAAGACTCTTAAAACATGAACACAGATGACCATTTCTAGGCTATTGAGTGCCCCTAAGTGGCCATCACAGAAAATACAACATTTAAGTTCCTGAACTCTTTCTCTCCTTCAGTCTTACGACTGCAGTTTCCTCTGAGGCTTCTTGGCTTTTCTTCTACAAGGTTCTGCATTCTTTTCTTCGTTCAACCAGGGCCTGAATTAAACCATGACCTTAATTTGACTCCGCTTACAGAGGCACATCTGTGCAGTATTCATTTTGAAATGGAAGTTGCTGGCATGCTGAAGTGGCCATCCGCCCTGCTCTCACTTGTGACGCCACTTCAGCCCCTGCCATTGCACTTGTCAGTATCAGTTGGGGATTAGGTGGGGACTGTGGCACTAGAGCTATGGTCCATGAATCCACATTGCATTTCCTTCACCGTTCATCTTCACGGGGCTTTGTGTCCTAGGAAGCAAATCCATTTGCTGTGGTTTTGTTATGAGCTGTCATTTCCTCCAATGGCACAGATGGACGTTTTGACTTTTACTCTCTTTTGAAGCTACTTCACGGGGATCCGGGCCGCCTCTGAACACATGCAGCTTGTGTACATGTACCAGCCATGCAGAGGTGCTTTTTGTAACAGAAATAAATTTAATACCACCTTTAAGACTTATCTTTGGTGGGAGTTATTGGCTCCTCTGATTGTTCCGTAGTGAAGGCAGAAATTCTCTTTTTTTTTCGCATGTCTCCATGGAATCCCATATGCATCCCTAATTTTTCTAACGGTTGGAAAAGTAGATTTGATTTCAAATTATTCTGTGTTTTGAAAGATATATTCTTTCTTAATGGAAAATTTGGTTCGTTCACATATTCAGCAAATATTTATGGAGGGGCCTATTACAAGGTTAAGGGCATAAACAGTGGTTCATACTTTCATGGCACTTGCGTTCTATGACAGAGAACCTAGAAGTAATGAAAGAAAAGAAAAGAAAAGAATTTCAGATGATAATTAGCCTTACAAAGAAAGTACAGGAGGGTAATGAAATGGAGAATGAGTAAGAAGAAGGAAGAAGCTTCCCTGGGAGGGCTAGAGAAGGCTTCTCTGAGGGTGGACCATTTCAGCTGAATCCTAAGCACAAAGAAAGCATTTGAGACAGAGACGCCACAAACTGTAAAGACTCCAAGGCGGAAATTTGGGTTTAGTGCGTTTGAGAAACAGAAAGACGTTATGGGTGAAGAGGAGAATGGGCTGGAATGAGGTCAGGGACAGGGTTAGCTTGGTTCTCTCAGACCAGGCTTGGATTTGGCTCTGCCTGAAGCGGGACAGCACTGGGAGAGGTTAAGCCCAGTGACATAATCCAGCTCATGTTTTTTTTTTTTTAAAATGGGGATAATAAATTACATTTTCGTTTCGAGCTTTGGAGGAAATACTGCAATTAAATTGGCGGGCAAAGGTTTATACATGTTTTTAAAATTGTATAGTGCATGTTGTGTCGGTATGTCAAAGTGTGTTATGAAGCAGAGATGCAGACAGGGCAATTTAGGAAGTACAATATAAGAATTGTTACTATTTTCAGATCAGTATCCATTATCTCAAAGTCCTTTTTGTTTTGTGTTGTTTCTTTCATGTTTTCCTTATTGACATGTACTTGATTTTTGAGATTTAAATAGTATCTCACAACACAATGGGCTGCACCATCAGAGCTTGTATGCTCAGGCTATGTGGCTACATTTTTTCCTTAACATGATCACTTGCTCTTATGTCCTTGACTTTCTTGAGAGATATTGTAAGAAGCTGCTGTGTGACATTCTTATATTTATGTAGAAATGTTTTGAGGGCATCATGCACATTATCTTTTGCAGCCACTTAGGGAAGTACGCTGTCTGCGATAGTGTCAGGGAAAATATATGTTTTTCCTGGATAGCTGATATGTTTTTGCTTTTGTTTTTTTGGTATGCTCTATGGCAGAGTCA
Organism: Tamandua tetradactyla; assembly: GCF_023851605.1. NCBI lineage: Eukaryota > Metazoa > Chordata > Mammalia > Pilosa > Myrmecophagidae > Tamandua > Tamandua tetradactyla. Next base: position 20,308,849 of record NC_135345.1, read on the forward strand.
CATTTCATTATTTTTCCATGTGAGTATCCCATTACTGAAGCACCATTTGTTGAATTTTTATTTTGTTTGTTTTGCTTGTTTGTTTGTTTTTTGGGAAGTGCATGGACCAGGAATTGAACTCAGGTCTCCTACATGACAGGCAAGAAGTCTACCACCCAACTATCCTTGCACCCACTTTTATATATATATATATATATGTTTTTTTTTTTTTTTTTTTTTTTTTTAAAGGAAAGACAGAGAGAAGGAAGGAAGGAAGGAAGAAAGGGAAACATTTTTAAACATTTTCTTGTTTTATTGTATTCTGTTTCTCCGTTTTTGTTACATGGGCTGGGGCCGGGAATCGAACCGAGGTCCTCCGGCATAGCAGGCAAGCACTTTGCCCGCTGAGCCACCGCGGCCCGCCCATATATATGTTTTTAATCTCAATAACAACTACTCTTTCATCCTTGTCAGGGGCACAAAACTAAGTGTTTAGCCCTCCTCTCTCTTGGGACAGGTCTTTCTCTGAATGGACAATCCTTAATTAAACATCACATCAATTTACTAATGTGTTTATTTATGTAAGTGTTATGGCAGAAGCATTACTTTAAACTGCCTGGAATTCTTTCTGCACTAACAGAACAGAACGTACACACCAAGTATACAATCTCATTTTTAAACCACTGTTGACAGGTAGTAGAACATGAGGCCATAGACTGTAGTGTACCCTTTCCTTTAAGTATAGCCTGCACCTCCTTAGCCCCTACACTGACATCCACATGCTTGTAACTGACACACAGACTGACTCACACACTTTTTATGCCAAAAGAGTTTCTTGGAGAAGCACAACCTTCTGTGTCTTATATGGGCTCTACTGGTTACTAAAGTTGCTGATAAATCAACATATAAGCATAGTACTTGAAGTATGCCACAGTGGTAGACATATCTGTTTCCAGTTAATATGCACTTAACTCTTGTCTGTAACATTTTTTATAGACCTCAGAAAAATGTCAAGATGAGGGTTTCCTCTATCACATAACATACTCTCTCTTCAAGAAACTTTCTAAAGTAATGCTTTCTGGTGTTGTCAGAAAAAAAAAAAGAGTGAGAGAGAGACATTATTTTATTTAGGTTAAAAAAGGTGGCTGTATATTCCAAGAACATAGACAATCTTTGTAGGTAGAGAAGAAGTCTAGGATCCTCAGAGTTCATCATGCCTCCATGTTTAAAGCAAATATTTGTTTTTTCTAAGACGCAGGAGCTACCCCCAGAGTTGAGTCTGGCTAAAGCAGGAATGGAAGGGCAGAACACATCTCTTATTGAAGTCAGATAAATTTCATGCTCTTTAACATTGACTCTGACTGCAGGTCTTTCGCCACAGTCTGGCTCCTTCCCCAGTGGGAACACAAAGGGAAAAGTGATTAAAGTCCCCTCAGTAATAGACAGCAGGGGGCAATGGCCTTGGAATCTTGTACAGAGAGAGAGAGTCCTTTAACAAGACGTGCGAGAGTTCTTTGAAGCAAAGAAGTTAAGACTTGCAAGGCGGGTAAAGGTTTGTCGTAACATTTGTTCATTTCCTCTACTTCATATGACTTCTTTGACTCCTTGTTATGGCATCACCCTCTTCATTAAAATGCTCGTGAATAAAAGAGAAAAGAGAAGCTGAGGTTAAGCTCTTAGCCGGGGCCAGGGTTCAGCTTGTTCTACTGTAAGTAGAGTGTTCAGATACTAAGTTTTATAAGCCGTTCGAACAGACACAAATGATGGCTACATCCAGTGTGTGTGTGTGTGTGTGTGTGTGTGTGTGTGAGAGAGAGAGAGAGAGAGAGAGAGAGGAAAGAGAGAGAGAAAGAGAGAGGGTGGAGGGAAGAGAGGCAGTATGCTTGGTTGTACAGACGCAGGGGAATATTTTTTCTGTATGCTAGATGGCTAGGGATTTTTGATGGCCAACTCTGCCTCGTTCCAGTGAACTGGCTACAGCTCCTTCTCCAGTACCAAACCACTGGACCATTCTCTCTCTCTCTCACTTTAAAAAGAAAAAAAAAAGGTTTGCAATCAGTATTCAGACATTCTTATAGACTAATAGGATTAGGGGCGTTACAAAGGGATTTAAACAAGATAATTAGTTTACTGCTTAGTCCACAGTAGAGCAAGCAAAATCCTTCTGAGAAAAGGCAGGCAAAATAGGTCAGAAAATGTGTGGGAAATGAGGTAAGACCTCTGAACAGGAACCCTGATCAGCTTGGAAGTTGTGAAAGGGCTCCAGAGCTTTCATTCATTGCAGCAGATTGTTTGCCTTTTTTTTTTTTTTTTTTTTTTCGTTTCTTTTTAACTTGGCCACCAGAGGTGTGAAGGAAAGTGACTTGCTTAATTTTAGTCACAGGTGTTGTTTCTGGACCTGATATTCTGTTTCAAGTGTACAAATAGTACCTTCAAAATCTTTCTCACAATGTGATATAATTGTGGAAAAGTTTGGGAAACCTGAAGAGCTCTTATCATGTATTTTACAAGCTGGAAAAATATATATACCATTAGAAGAACTCTTTAAAAAATGTCTGGTTTTAATGACTAGATTAATTGCCAAAGTTGGAGGCAAGGGGCCCCTGCAAACAGAAATGTGAAAGGTATGTTTTATACTTAATGCTTATTTAATTATTTGTGCTCTAACATTGACATTTTCACTGAAGTAGGATATACTTAAGAAGGACCATTTGATTTTTTTTTTTTTTAATTTACAACGAGTAAATTCTTTTCCTTCGTAGTCACGCTGGATTCTCCACTTCCCTCCTTACCTCCCTAACAACTAGTGTTATCAAGTATGCCATTACTGTTTGTAAATTAAAGGATGCATCCAAAGGGATATTAGGAAAAAACTCTTCAGAGTACCAGTATGTATGTGGATACCCATTTATTTTAGTTAGTTAGTTTTTTAATTTTACAGCGTCCTCTAGCCCAATTAAAGCAACTAGCAGTTTTGTTAGAAAGCTTTTCGACTGGCTATCACACTCAGACACCTAAGTCTGAGAGAGAAAACAGCAGGCTCCTAGAAGTGGAGCTTCCATTATATACCTAGAGGTGAAAGAAGGTTGATTGATCAAAGAACAGACTGGACAAGGAAACAGTTTAAACACCATAATGACATGTTAAAATATGATGCAATAATGAATGTAAATAAAGATGCCCAGATCATATTGTAATATTCCCAGAGTTTGGTTTGTTTATATTCCTTTCTCCCCCTAAGAATAGTATGGACTGCACAGTGTTGGACAGAATAAGTGCTTTATTCTGTGCATGTCATAATAATGTGCCATGTTGTTTTTCTTCTTCAAATATATTAAGCTATGTTTTTTTTGTTTTGTTTTTTTTTGCCATCATATCTTGAGCCTATGGTTTGCTTTTAGGATGTGATTTGAAATTAAACTCTTATAAGAAGAGAGGAGTAATGCAGTGCCATCTTGTAGGATGGGCAAGTTTACTCTCAAACCAAGGAAGTCCAACCGGCCAGTGAGTTTTTAGCTCCAGCTTTCCTTGCCTGGTAGTAGGAGTGCTTTCATAATTTATCTGCTGAGAAGGGTGCCTTTTTCTAATTTACACAGAAATATTTTATGTGTGCTGTAAAGAGTTTTAAATGATAGTACCTATCTTTATTGTGAGTGCTATATATGTTTAGAAGCTAAAATTACTCAACAGACTAATTCTGATTAAAAATCATCATCGTATTAATAGATGGTTTCAAACAAAAGTTGGCTTAAACTTCACTTGTTAAGGTCTCAGGACATCAGATACTTACCTGAAATCTAGGTTTGATTTAAAGAGGTAAAGACACTGTTTTGGATTAAGCCCTGTGTTTTACACTGGACAAAAATGACAATATAAATAAAAACAAGGCCGCCAGGCCCAGTGAATGCTCACCTGGCGAAGGTAGAGACTGACTCTGAAAAGAATGATAACAGGTAAACTGAGATGCATACACAGTAAAGAAAGGAAATGGAATAGAAAAATGGGGGAATGAATGTCTCTCTTAGGAGTAGAGATCTCAGGATACATTGGACTTCCCAGGTAAATAAGAAAAGAGTCTTACACTTAGAGGTAGAAGGGGGAGGAGTCTTGAGAAATGTTGAAGAGCAGTGATGGAGACAGGGCAGGCATGTCCAGTAAATGTAGAGCAGACCAATATGATTGGATCATAGATTGGTCTGATGGGATATGAGTGGAAAGGTCAAATGAACTGACTAGAGCAGAAACTCTTCTTCTGTGTGCATTAGAGAACCACTTTAGCAGCTTATGAGAAAGGAGTGATTATATCAAGTCCAAGTTTGTTTTTCATTTTAAATGACACTATTGAATATTTTGGTAGTGGGGCTTAGGATTAGAGTTTATGGGAAAGAAGTGATTATATTAAGTCCAAGTTGTTATTTTTTTTTAAATGACACTATTAAATGCTTTGGTAGTGGGGCTCAGGATTAGAGTTTTGAAGGAATAATTAGGAGCTAAAAAAAATCCGTTAAGGAAGCTATTATAGTCCAGGTTAAAAATGATAGGTCCTAAATGAGAACAGCAATGGCTGAAATAGAAAGGAGTGTCCAGATGCAAGGTACATTATGAAGGTAGCAAAATTGTCAAACCTGAGGGCACATGGATATAGAGTTCGGTCTCCCACATTTTCCCTTACCACTGTACGGTGAACATATTCCCACATTAGTAATTGTTTTGGGAATTATTAATTTTAATAACTGTCTGATCATTTTGAACTATAATTTAAGATCGTATCCTCTATCCTTAAACATTTGGCGTGTTTTAAAAGTTTTCTTTAAAAAAGTCCTTTGAAGAAAACATTTGTACATAAAAATTTTGGCAACATTTTCATTATTTCCTTAAGATGGATTCCTGAGGTCATTCCTTTATTATTTCATTTATTAGAACTATGAGGAAGGGCCATGTGCAAAACCCTCTGCAGAGGAATGAGTTGAATGTGCTGTCTAGAATCTAGGAGGCCACAGTTTCTAGTTGGTATGACAGCCTGTGTGCACTCAGAGACATCGATCGACCCCTGTCTTCAAGGCACTCTGCTGGACTATGCTCAGAGAAAATATGAAAAATATATGATCTTGGGCTTTAAGGAATTTGCAGTTTAGAAAGCCAGTTCAATTTAGTACCAAAATGAGCTTGGTTCAGAGAATAAATGCTTACGGCTTCAGAGAATAGGGCAAAAGATATAATTAAGTGAATGTGTTCGGAGAATTAATTCTGCAAGGTTTTAGGGAAGGGACTTAAACCTTGCAGACTAGTGGGGAAGAAGGGCCACATAAAACTGGGCGTGGAAAAATAGATGTGCTTTCAGTTAGTGCACAACAGGGTGAAGGAGATTTCATATGGAAAGGAGAACATAAATGAAATCTTAGAAATGAGCCTTGAGATTTTTCATTTGAAGGATAGTAAGGATTTGATCCTAACTGGATCAGAACATTTCAATTGAAGCCATAACTTTAAACTAGTAGGGGCCGGGCCATGGTTCTTGCCTGCCAAGCTGGAGACCCGGGTTCGATTCCCGGTGCCTGCCCATGCAAAAAAATAATAATAAATTAATGGGTAGAATGAGTAGTGGCATGCCTAGAAAGTCAGGCCTAAAATGCTAACTTTATTCTGTCTTTAGGAGTTGACAAACGTGGATTGTGTGCAGAAGTTAAAATTTCCATTTGCTGGGCATGTGTAGGATGAATAAGAGTAAGATAAGGAAGAAAAGTAACCCAGTACAAGAGGAGTTAATAAAGGTCTGGACTGTCGATGGAATTGGAGAGCTGAATGCATGAGGAGCACATTTACCTTGAATATGTGAGTGAATGTGTGAATGAGTGCACAGACCTTTAACCAGTGTCTGCTTTATACTAGACTGTGTGCCATGCTTCTTACAGCATTTAGCTCACTTAGGTTAGATTTGGTCTTCTTTGTGTACATGGAATCATCTCATTCAAAGTCAGTATTCAAAAAGAGAATTCTTGATACTGAAAATCTTCAGTTAAGGAGATTATTAGAAATAGTAATTTTCCAGCGTAAAGGATTAAGTGCTCAAGTAACTGCATGACCCACCTCTCCACAAAATTTCCTTTAGTTTCCTCCAAGTCACACAACCTCTTTAGGCATACAACCTAAAGAAAACTGTAATTGTTTAGAAAAATGCTGTTTAACATTTCTGGACCCATCCTGTATAGAAGATCTGGAGTCTTCGGAGCTGTCCATAAGGTCACATTTGTCACAGAATTCCTGGTTATTTCAGGATGCGTTTTATCTCAAGACCACTGCAACAGGACATCTAAAGCATCTAACTCAATGTTGAGAGTAGCTGTTCACTGGAAAATATTGCATGTTTCTTCTGAACATTTGTCTTCTAATTTTATCCATTGAGGGCATCAAATGAAATCCATATCATTTATTTAGGCCAGGAGTCAGCAAGCTGCAGCCTGGGAGCCAAATTCTGCCCTTTGCCTGTTTTTATAAAGACAGTTTTATTGGAACACAGCCTCACCCATTTGATTCCGCATTGTCTGCAGCTGCTTTTCCGATACAATGGCAGAGGTGAGCTTTTGCAACAGAGAACGTATGTCCCACAAAGCCTAAAATAGTTACTATCTTGCTTTTTGCAGAAATAGTTTGCTGACCCCTGGTTAAAGTACAAATAATTTTGTTTTACTCTGTTGGTCATGTAATCAATATTTAAACTGATGAAAAGCAGCCTTTTTTGTGTGTATGTGCTGTATGGCAGGGTCACATTTCATTGTTTTTCCATGTTAGTATTCGACTATTGCAGCACCATTTGTTGAATTTTTGTTTATTTGTTTGTTTTGTTTGTTTGTCTGTTTTTTGAGGGAAGTGCATGGACTGGGAATTGAACCCAGGTCTCCTGCATGGCAGGTGAAAATTCTACCACCGAACTATCCTTGCATCTGCAGCCTTTCTTTCTTTTTTTTTTGCGTGGGCCGGTACCCAGAACCGAAGCCTTTCTTTTTAAACTGAGCAAAGTTTAGACATTTAGAAGAAATGGAAAATGCAAGTCTTTGAATCGCCATAGGTTTAGTTATAAGGATTAATGAGATAACATATATAAAACATTTAGAAAAGTGCTTTTTGTGCAAAACATACTTAATAAATATTAGCATTTTTGTGTCATTCACGTGGTGATCTCATGCTGTTTCTTGGCTTTAAATTCTCTAATGTCTTCCAAATTTATGACTCCAGCTAGGCATTCTCCCCCATCCCATCCTCACCCTAAAATCCCAACTCACATTCCACTGCCTACCCTCCATCTCCAATGAATGTCTAATAGGCAGAACTGCCATCTTAACTTATCCAAATCTGAGTTGGATTCCCAAACCAGCTTCTCTTGGATATTTTCTTTTCTCCTTAATGGTATCTCATCCTTCCATTCACCCAAACAAAAAATATTAAAAAGACTCTAAAGAAAAAGTCATCTGTGTCTTCTCCCTTTATGTCATACTCCATATGTGATACTGCAGCAGATCCTGTTAGCTCTTCATTCAAATATATCAAGAATCTTACCACTTCTCACCCTCTTCACTCCATGGTCCAAGCTACCTACAATTCTCATGCAGTTATGCAGTAGCCACTTAACTAGCTCTTTGGTTTCAACTTTCTCTCTCTGCCAAACAGGAGAGTGAACCTGTTAAGACATATTGGACTATGTCCCCACATATGCTCATAACCTTTCAGTGGCCTCCAAGCATCCTAGTGGCTCCATCAAAAGTCCCAGCTCTGTCTTGTCTCCCACAGCCTCTATAACATCATCTCTAATTTCACTGCCCCTGCTCTCACCCTGCTCACTTTGCTCAGCAACACTTGTCTCCTTGCTGTTATTGCAATGCGTGATCAACTTTTCCATCTCAGGGCCTTTGCACTTGCTGTTCTCACTGTCTGGAATATTCCTCCAGCAATGAGCCACATAGCTAGCTATTTCCTTCATGTGATATTTTTTTCTTCATGTGATTTATAAGTATTATTTTTTCAGATTTCATCAATGCTGATAACCCTATTTAAAATTATAGTCCTCTCACCTTATATCATATACCCCTCTGCTTTATTTTTGTCCATAGAACATTATTGCTTACTTATTTTCTATTGTCTGCCTTCTCTCACTTGAACCTTAGATCTCTGAGGGCCAATCTTGTTAACAGTTATTTCCCTATGACTAGAGGAGTGCCTAGCACACCAAAAGTGCTTAACACATTTGTTTAATGAATTATTATTGTCTCGGTCACCTGGGAGGTCATCTTAACATATACAAAACAAATTTGTTTAATGGATTTTTATTTTCTTGGTCACCTGGGAGGCCATCGTTTACTGAGGACTTAATTCAGTTTCAGGCACAACACTAAGGTATTATTTCCATTTTACAGATAAGGTCACAGAGGTCAAATGACTTGTTATATTACTAGTGGGCTCTTATTCAAACCTGGATTCCACAGTTCACTCAATGTACTAATGTGTGAATCCATACCTGAATTTAGTAATATTTCACAAGTGCCTATTTTGTGCTGTGGACTCTGCTAGGAACTACAGATAAATAGAATTCCGCCTCTGCCCATGAGGAACTCAAATATAGTGGGAGAGAAAGACATCATAGAGTTAATATGAATGGCTTCAAAGTACCCAGAAAGCAGCTCACCTGCCATTTTTAATTATATTAAACTTTCCATCTATTAGGTTTATTTTGCTAAAGTCTTCTAATGAAATAGTTCCACCATTTAATTTAATTGTCAGTGGGTTTGCCAGGAGTGCAATCAATTGTTAAAAGTTCCGACTATGAAATTTTGCTTTAGAGAGCAGTCTGCCATATCTTTATATACCATTAAATTTGATCACATGCTTGTCATTCTGACAGAACATCTTGATATACTTCAAGAAGCATGGTAGGGGAAATAAATATATATATATATATATATTAGTACTACACTGTAGGGTTTCCAAATACAAATGTTAGCATGATTGGGTTATACCTATCCATCATTAGGTTGCATCTCCCTGAAGTTGAAACTACATCCTGGCTTGGCAGGGATGCATTATCACCAGCCAGAGTGGGAACCAAATGTCAGTCTCCCACAGAAGATATATAGTCTTGTGTACTATTAGAATTGGATATGCTTATGTTGCAGACTTTAAATCAATTTCTGAAACCTTTCTACAGATGTTGACTGCTGTAGGTCCATAAATAGCATAGTATATTGTGAACTTCAGCTGATACACACTGCCAAAGAACACATTGAAAAATGGGGCAATAGAAAACAACCCAAAGACTAAAACAGGGACGGTACAATATGGGAAGAAATTATCGCACCTGCTTTGTTATTTCTTTTGTATAAAACTACCTCTGAGTTTGAAGTTTTTTTTTTTTTTATCACATCAATGCAGAATCTTCCTTAAATTTTAAATTCTAGAGGTTCCTTTTCTAGCCCTTATTATTTGCTATGGATTGGATTGATTTGCAAAGTGTAGTGCACATTGGTATTGAGATAGCTTTCATTTCTTGACTATACAGCTAAAATGCATTTAGTTATGCTCAAATATGTAGGAGTGGGTTGGGCATAATTTTTAGCAGATTCGTCAGTGAAACAATTAACACTCTAGACAGAAGGAGGCCTTTCCAAAGCTTTTTAGCTTCTCTGCACGTTCTAAGCATAAGATTTTCATTCCAGTTAAAATTGCAACCCCATCCCTGACTCTCAAATATCTGATTTGGGGTACCAAAACTTTTTACTCAGGACCACAGAAGGATTAATTGAAAATGTTGAAATCCATAATATGAAAAAAAAAATCTTTTCATAAACAGGAAACTTTTAATAGACAGTGTGATGCAAATATCTACTTTAAATTGCCCCAGAACCAGGAACTGGTAAAATCTGCAGTTGATATGGGAAAGGGGGACTGCTGTGCCTGGTCCAGTTCCAATGTCCTTGTTTTATCATCTGGATTTTACATCATTCACTGATACCTTTTTTCCGGATATGTTTTGTGTCCTCTTCATGAGTGACCATTTCCTTATGTCATGACTTTATATTACTTGCAAAGAATTTCAAGTCTTTTGTTTAAATTTGCTTTGAGTATGTAATTTTAATACAGCCAGCGGTGTGACTCGGTAATTTGCTTGCTCCCAATATGCATTTGCTACAAAATGACAGCTGTGCTGATGATGGGAAACATGCTCCTTCATGCAATCTCTCTTTCTTTCCCTGCTGTCCCCACCCCCAGACACAACACATACACAGAAACACACGCAAATATATGCACATAAACTCAGTCAGTCCCCTCTCTCTCTTGAGTTAAGGATGTTATAGCTCTTGGGGTTTGCTTGGAAAGGAGTCACTTATAAGCTGCAAAGAAGCTTTTTTAAAGTATGCCCTTGTGCTCACAAGTAGCTGACCATAACACTTTCATTAGATTATCAAATGTCACTTCTACTAAGTAACAGAACTTATCATTTTAACCATTTTATTCCCACTGTCTAAGGGCCACAAAGTTCTTGATTGAGAGAAATGTGTTTTTTTTTTTTCTTTTTTTTCACATGGGCGAGTAAGAACTCTGCCTGCTGAGCCACCGTGGCCCACCTGAGAGAAATATTTTTTATGAAATGATTATATCCTAAGTATGGTGCTAAAACTAGAAAATAATCTAGAGTGTCTAACATATATATATATATATATATATATATATATATATATATTATTATTTTAAAAGATCATGTTAATAAAATGAGAATACAAAATCATCACAATAAAGTAAATGACTCAGTCTGGGTTTGCATACATTTTTATGTGTGCATACAGGAAAAATAACACAAATGTTATAGCTGAGGTTGGGGGAAAGGATTGGGGAAAGGTAAACAGTGCTCAAATGGGGACTTGATGAGTTAGAGGTTCTTTATCGGTGGAAGAAGAGATGTGAGGGGGACAGGCAGCAGGCTGGTAAGTGCAAAGGCAACAAACCAAACAGAGGAAAGCAGAATGTATTTAAAAAAGGAGACTAGTTTCATGAAGGCTATGCATATGAATGAGGGTATGATGTGAAACTGGGAAAATAGGGCCAAGTCACAACTTGCTGACTTTGAAAGTTTCACAGCCTTGGAGTAGGGTGACCACATTTGTACTTTAAAAATTTACTCAATTAGTGATAAGAAGGATGAGTTGGAAAGGGTATACACCAGAAGCAGAGTTTTATGTTCTATATATAATTTATCTTTAGTGCGAAGAGGAAAGATTAGGAGACCTTGCTATCTTGCCCGCTAACTCCATGGAATTTCCCTGTAATTGAAATGATGGCTAACATTTCGTTTCTACTTGAGTTTTGTAGAGATTGTTTAGATGTATTGTAGATTGAGACCATTCTTCAGATGAGGAGGTGGCTAAGGAAATAAGTGAAAGTGAAAATTTTGCTAATAACTTTGTACAAAAAGGCTGCTTTTCCTTGCTCCAGGAGCTTTAAAGCGACTAGAATAAGTCGCATGAGACTTGAATTGAATAGAATTTTGTTTCTCATAGGTCATCTCATGCCTGGGAAATCTTGAGGTTCTTCATAGCAATATATCAATGAAAACAGTGACATTTTCAGCATGTAGTGTTCACATTATCTGTGCATGCACATATACAGTGTTGGTGATTAGGAAGTCTTTTATTAAAAGATGAAGTGATGGGTTGGGCACAGAGGAATCTGGTCTTTTCTGAAGGAGCTATGAAAATGTTGACTTATGTTTTTCTGTGTGCAGACACAGACTGGGGATTTAATTTCTCTTCACATGAGAAAGAGCTATCTTCTTGGAACAGGCTTCATTTTTTCTCTAATACAGAGCCTTAGGGACTAAAGGTTCAAAAATCAGTGCTGTAGGGGACAAGGCATGGAAATGATACATTTTCTCATAATGTTTAAATGTATTTTGACCCAAGCAGATAACTTTTAGCTCAGGGCACTTGAGTGTATCAGTCATTCATTCATTCATCACAAGTTTATTGAACCTCTGCTGATATTAGAAAGTCCTCAGCTATTGGCAGAAGAGAAAAAACACTAAAAATTAAACTAAAAATGTAATTTGTAACTAGACATTGAATGGCTTTATAGCTATGATTAGCAAATATTTATTGAGCACTTACTATGTGGCAGGCAATATTAGGTGCTAGAGATATGTATTCTGAGTTTTCTTGGAATATTTGAGGATAACTGAAGTCTTTGAAGTAGTTGGGATAAATTAATAATCTCTGCAGTGGGTCATCGTACAACAATTTTCTTGGAGAAGAGGAATAAGCTGTAAACTTGAGATGAGCACTCGGTGTGAAAAGAGAACAACAGGGGACAAAGGCAGAGATTTAAAGAGAACAAGGGGTCAAAAGTGTCAGATGTTGGACTGAATTGGCCATTGCTTTGGCAGTGACAAAACCATTTGACTACAAAGCATAAAAGGAATATCAACTAAGCATATGCTAGAAGAGGTTTGTGTTAATGTGAACACAAAGGAGTTAGCCTTAGAGACCAGAGGGAATTGGGCAATGATTATTATGGATATAGACATATTTAGTGGTGTGGAAAGGGAAGGGAGGGGAGTTTCTGCCAGAGTGCTTCCCTTTTCTCAGTGAATTAGAAGATGTACATTTTCCTAGGTTAAGGAGGCTAAGCATAGGATAGAAAGCTTGAAGAGAGCAGTAAAGTGACCCAGTCATTGTCACAAACAGAAAAGAGTACTAAATAAGCTGAAGCAACTATTATTGAGGGCCCAGCTGAAGTAGTAAAAATGTGTAGCAAAATGTTATCTTGTTTTGTTTTACCTAATAGTTGCATTCAGAGAAATATTCCACATATTTGGCACTTTAATGTGACTCTCTTGTGAGTTTTAACATAGTCATGAGAGCCTTCCTTGTAGATGGAATTCCTTGTGTCCAGGCTTTGGAGACAGACACCCCTATGTTAGAATTGTGGTATAAGCTGTGGCTTAGGAAGGTTAATCAGCTGCAAAGTAGATGTTTATCCCTTCATAGTATTATTCATTCATTCATTTTTAGAATTAACAGTTACTTGGTAGTAGATCTCCCAATACAGTAGGAATGCATTCAATGCTTGCTACTGTCATTTTTATTAATAACTTTTAATGACATAGTGCTTGTTTTTCATTTCATTTTTTTAAGAGACAGTTTCTCCCAATTTCTCATTTCTTCAGCTCTGCTTTCCACTGCATTTGAACACCATTAATCATCAGGTCTACCTCCTCCCTGAAGCTTTCCCTCATCCTTCTGGACCACTGATTGCTGCACGTCCATCTCAGTGTCTTCGTCTCTGTAACATACTTTGAGACTTAATTGCCATCTGCCTGGGTATTCACAATTGCATCAGCCCCATTTTCAGGACACAAAAATACCTATTGCAACAAACAGAGCTGCAGTGATTCAGCGGAGCTCTGGTGCTAAGCAGCTTGGTCCTGCCGCAATCAGTCAGTTTCCTCTATCCCCCTTGCCCTGGTCATTAATGCAGAGAGCTCTGCACCCAACCCTGTTATTAAATTATCTGCTATTAAAATGATAAATTGGTTTCTGCTCCAGTAATTCAATGCACTTGAAGACTACTGTTTCCTGAGTCTTGCTTTATATTAATGCGTTGGCTTAAAAGAGATGTTTCCTAACTGAACATCGTGTTATTGAGGATGCGCTATTTATTTTTTTCATAATTAGGATACCATTAAAAAGAGTTGTTAAAGAATGTTTAAAGTTAAATCTGTTTTCCATGAGTTAAAAATATGAGGATGCCCTTTATAGAACAAGGTAAGATTAAGGGATTATATAGAGTCTGAAGACTGAAAGGGGACCTAACTCTCTCCTCTCTGTTAAGACATTGCCATTTCTTTTCGAGGGTTTTCTCTTCATCTGGTAAATAGGCAAAGTTTTTGCTGCTCTTGCTTTGGCAGTGGTGTGTTTTAGTACAGGGCATTTATTAGATTCTTTGCTAAAATTATATATATGCTCTTGGGGGCATGCACATGTATATTTTTCCAGGAAAAGGTCCACAAATTTTACAAGACTTTCCAAGGGTTCTAAGTTCCCTTTCCTCTCATAAAATATAAGACTCACTGCTGTAGTAGATAGAGCATTTCAACTCAATAAAATTAGGCTAAAATGCAAGTTTTGTTACTTATTAGTTTTGCAAGTCTGAACAATTAAGTGACTCTGTAACCTTGGCTTCTCCAAGTGTTAAGCTCTAATGTTTCATGTAGGCTAAATGAGGCAAAGTATGCAAAGGTCCAGCCCATAGTGGGTGCTTAATATACATTATCAGGGCTTCTTCCTTCTTATCTAAAGAGCATCATTCCTGTCCTCCCTGCTTCCATTTCCTCTTGTCCATTCTCCATCAGAGATAGAAACCAGCTGCCCGCGTCTCTGTGCACAACAACTGTCTGTGTGCTTAAAGTACTTAAGCAAACCCTTACCTCCTTAACTACGGGTTAATTCTTTTGACCCTTCTTCGTAGACAGTTGTCAGATGAGAATTTTCTCAGTGCTTTGCCCACTTAAGGCAGTCTGTCTCTGGAGGCAAGGGGTTGAAGGAAGTGTTATTGTTAACAACAGAATTTGGCTGTGAGTTCGCTTTCCTTATTTTTCCATGGTAGCCCCGATACTCTCTGCTTAGCAGTTAGGAAGAAATCCCTTCAATGTGATGTTGCAAGGCTCCCATCAGCCCTGTATATTATTTCTACCTAGGAAAGGGGAATGAGTCTATCCTCAAAGAAGTACAGCTTTTTAATGCATGGCTAAAGAAGGAAGAGTGAAGCTGCAACAGGAGGGGAAGTTTGAAGGAAACTATTAGAAATTGCATTCAGGATTTCCAGTCAGTCTCGAGCCAAGAACAGCCAAATATAAATTTTCAGGCCTAACCATCCAAATATCTCTTTCCCTATCATCAAAAATGAATCAATCAGGTAGCTTTTAAAAGTAAGGCCTTTATAGCCTCGAACTTAAGAAAAGGTAAAAGAAAAAATATGCATCATTTAAAATAAGCAGTTGCATCAAAAAGACCCCTCTGCATGTCTGTCCAGTTAACTGAATTTCAGATGCAAGATATTAAAATTTTAAATTCATATTATTAACTGTTTGTGCAAATAGTGAAAAGGAAACTAGCTCGACTCCTCTTAATGGTTTCACATGAGAAAATGTAAATGAAATATCTTGTAAGTTTTAGTTATCTAATGAATGTTTTTGGTTGGTTTATTGTTAATGCTTTCCCAAGACAAAGACAAGAAGGAAAGTTGTATGCAGAAGCTAAAAGTCATGATATGGAGATTGTGAAGAGGACAGAAACTTCATAGGTGAGGTGTTCCTAATAAATGCTTAAAAGGGATGGCTTGCAAAAGGAAAATATTTTCTTTGGAAGACCATCCTTTGGAGAGATAACAGAAGATTCTCCTTCCCTGTTAGTCACACATTATCTGTAAAATTCTGCTTTCCTGGAACTATTAGTAAAAATTCCTAGGTCTCTTGGCATCAGCTCTCAAGCCCAACAGTTTTCATTGTCAACTGTGAAGGAAGCAGAGCCTATAGAGACAGGGCAGTTAGTGAGGAATCAGTGCATGTGGCATGCAAGAGGGAAGGGGTCAGAATAGATGCCACCATTTTACCAAAGCAGGGGCCGCAGCGTTTCCCTGGGATTAGGGCATGATCAATTGTGAGGCACATCATGAGTGATGTTTGAGTACTAATAGTTAAAGCAGCTTTATTTTTTAAAGATCTCATTTTTAAAAATATCCTCAAGGTCCTCCTTATAATATGGCTCTCGTTTGAATTCAAGCATCGTTTCTTAATGTAGAAGTAAAAAGGTAGAGTTATTAGGCAGGAAGTTCTCAAAGGAAGATGCTAAGTCCTGTTTTTCATTGAAGGACATGGGTTGTGAACTCTGGGGGGAGGGCGAAGAGGCCTGTACCCCTCCCGCAGGGGAGAGGAAATGCAGCGCAGAATGGTGAGCATCTTTGTTTGCCAAGGCCTGTGGACTAAGAGAAACTACTTTTAGGGAAACAGTAAAGCCAAAAGAGCTTCACACACACACACGCACATTAACAACGACACATGAGATGAATCCAGAAGTAATACATTCCCAGGAGCAAAAAAGGGAAAAAGGAAAATCATTGGGTTTTCTGACCATCTTACTCACTGTGCGTTTGAGGAGGGAGAAGTGAATAAGAAATTCTTCTGCAAATCTTCCTCCAAGCGGAAGATGTTGAGAGTAAGTCTGAGGGCAGAGAAAGTGTTGGCAGAAGAAAATGGAAATTTCATAGGCTGGGATTTTGCCAAGCCTATATACATATAGGGAGCCCAGAAACTAGACAAGTCAATGTGTATGCATCTACTTATATTACCACCCATTGTCTTTGTGAAAGACTTCAGACATTGTTACTGTAATTAGCTGTGAAAATAGTGATAGTTTGGATACCCCAGGATTGAAAGATATCTGGGTAAGAGCAATTAGAAATTTAGTTTCTTTTGTCTTATTATTTTTTAATATATTGGGGAACTGTTCGTGGAGGACTGTTGAATATTTTCATTCTATTAGTCTTTGAAAACTAGAGACTATATGTAGATTTCTAATTTGCAGACAGAAAACTTTTGTATTTTGGGTGGATGGTCCGGGAATCGAACCCAGGTTTCCAGCATGAAAGGTGGACATTCTAACCACTGAATTACCCATGCACCCTACAGAAAACTTTTTTAATGGCTTAAAAAGAAGAAAACAGAATGTCAAGAATATAGGTATTAAACTAGTGAGGAATTAATAATAACCGGTTGTTAGAAAATAGAAACATTATAGGGAAAGCACAAGATGTATGAAAGCTAGAGTATTTAAATTAAAAAATAAAACTGTTGAAGCTATTTAATTTATAACTGCTGTTAAATAATTATAAATTAAACTGTTTCCAACTAGTCTGGAAACCACTGCTGTGATTCATTTCAGGATTGAGAACACAGTACTTTTGTTCTGGATTCCTGAGAGCATGATTTGAAATATCTAGCCTGCTGGGGGCACAGTCCATAACTGAGAACTTGTAGCCTTCTTTTTATGCCATGTAATCCTATTTTTCTTGGGGTAGGGACAAAGTACCTTTGATAAAAGTCTGAACTTGATCAAAATAGATTTGGGTAACTCTGAGTCTTCATCTTATTTTGATGCTATTCTTTTATCTCTAGCAGACTCGTGCCCACTTCTGTCTCTTCATACATAAAATAACAATAATGCTGTTTGCCCTCTCTCATAAAGCTACAAAAAATGGTAATGAAATCACGTTCAAAGTGACCAAGCCGTATAGATACCATTTCTTTCAATCAGCCATTAAGAACAGAGCATTCTAAATTTTTTATCATAGTTTTATTTTTTCAAGTAACACGAGATATTTATAATTCTGTTCCTTTTTCTTCCTTGTGAGTTTCTTATGGGTCATCACTCTAATATCAGAAATAGCAATTGATAACCATCAAGGTAAAAGGGACCTCATTCTGTCTCCTTTCTTACTGCCAAAGAGCATGTAAATCACTTTAAATGGAGGAGACCATATCTTATTTTTAAAGACTTGTTCTCTTAAAGAAGTTCATACAACTACCTCCCTGATGAAGGAAAGCTGATGCAGCTAAGTTCAAATAATACAAATAGAATTTTTAACTCTGTTTCAGCTTCTGTTGAGGCTAAAATACTATGAATTACATTACGATACTCGTTTCTCATGTGCATTTGAAATGGCCATATGGTAAACCTAATGCCTGATTTGGAATTATACTCCTTTCACTAAAGCACAGTAAAATTTATGGTGTGTATTTCACATTATAAACAAGTCAATGATAGAATCTTAATCATTGTTTAAGAAAACAGTGTAAAATATGAACAACAATGTAAAAAGAAAAAAGGAGATTATTCTGGATTTGTCTCAGGATAATCTATCCTTACAAAAAAGTAGCAATACTCAAATTCAGCCAAAACACAAGAATAAGATTTAAAATATGTTTGTGTGTGTGTGTGTGTATACATGCATATATATATATATAATTTTAATCTCCATGATTAAAATTATATATATATATATATATATATATATATATATAATGAAAGGGTTTTATTTTTCTTCAGTGTAAGTCACCTAGCAGCCCTTGTTAGGCTCATAGGTCACTGATGTCCTCGTTTCAGCTATCTTGAGGATATTGCATCTCCCTTATACTTTTCAGACGTCCACTGCCAATAGCTGTCATTCAATCCCACTTGTTGATTTGACCAAACCGACTTTCTGTGTGGGGAATGAACGAAATCCCTACATTTCCTTCTCAATATTAAGGTTATGATTTCGGTGGAATAAATCCACTGACTTTTTTTTAGTCTCAGTTAGTTCAAATACCGTTTCCTTTACAGATGACACTATGCTAATGCAGCTAAAAGCAACACTACGTATCAGAAAAGGACATGTTTAACTTTCTTAAAGTGCATGAAATTCCCAAGATCTAGTAAAATGAAAAACTATACAGACTACAGGTTAATTTCTTACTACTATGTTAATAAATGGCATGTATACTTTAGGATTATTTTATAGATGAGCATTTCTCACAAAGGCATACTGAGACTGAGAACTGTACTCAAATATGAGTCCTGAATCTTCTGGGTTAATTATCCATTTATAATAACTAAGTATAGTTTGCATATATATCATTTTATGCAGCGCCTTTGTAGCAAATTCATTTAAGTACCTTTTTGGAACAGTTGTTGGGCAGAATTGATTCGATGGCCAGTAGACTGACTTACACAGCAAAATTGTGCCTGAGTTTATTCTGGCATCTAAATGGAGTTTTAAGCAAATGGAAGAACTTATAATGCCAGAGTGAAGTTTCTCAACAAATTAAACTGAAATATATGTGATTAAAAGAGATTCAATGAAGCACAGTGGGTTGAAGTGCCCATTGAAAGCTGGCAGAAAAAAAGAAAGAAAGCTTTTGAGTTGCATTAGGAACTTTAAAGGAAATTTCATCTCACTGAAATCCTGTAATTTTAAATGGTCAGAGGAGAATTGATGAGATGTTCTAATTGCAAAACTTTTTGTGTCACAATATAAAAAAACAACTTTACAAAGGAGGTAGATAGAAATGGATGGTGTGGTAAATGTGCATATTCAACTAGTTTTTACTTGCTTTGCATGCAAACCCAATCACCTTTCCAAATCCATAACAAACATATCCTCTTTCATTTTAGACTTATCTTCTTGATGACAGGGACTTTATCCTTTTCCCTGCTGTGTCCCCAGTGGCTGTTCAATGCTCAGCACATAGCATGTTCCTTACCCTTTCTCAGCCCTCAGTTTCTTTTTCTGTGCACTGGAGATAACATTATATAATTCTAGGAATATTTGTGAATATCATATGTGTTAATATATTTAAAGCAATTAGAACGATGTCTCAGAGAAGAAACACATAGCTACCTATAAGACATAAAATAGTTTAAACACTCGATTATCTCTTCTTTGCACAAGTGCTGTTTTGTTTTTGCTGTTTTGGCCTGTACCTTCTATGATTTTTTTTCCTCTGAATTCAGCCCCCCTCTCCCTGACATCCCTTCTCCCTTTCTGTCATGCCCGTTATTTTCTCTCTTTTACTTCAACACAGAGACCAGTCATTTCTCTGCTTTTCCATATCTTGGTTAATTCTCTCTAGACAGTGGCAGATTTCTGTCTGCCCCATCCCATTCTGTCCTTGGAAAGCAGGCAGCCTGCAGCCCAAACACTTACCCTCTACCCTAGCTGCCACCATATGTAAGTAGGCAAGCCCCACTCTCTCCACTCATGATGACCCACCCAGGAGAGCCTGAGAACTTAGAACTAGAAGTCATGTTTTGTTTTTCAGATCTGTGGTTAACGCTCTTTAAGATAGAGTTCAGAAAGCATGATATGAAAATGTGACTTTGTTCAGCTCCCCTCAAAATGCCTGCTAGCTGCATAATCAAGGGTGATTGTGCTCTTAGTGGAAACATTAGCTTAAGATTGCCTTTCAAAAATTATAAAATGGCTTTTTAAATTCAGAACATCATGACATGCCTGGATATGGGTTATGAACCTCTTATCCTTCTTTGAAATTCAGAAACTATACGTGATGAATTTAAATTTAAATGTATCTTAAAATAGCTCACTGCTTACTGTGATGGGGTTTTGTATTGATAATGACAGCAATATGTTTCACAAATAGCATGTTTAATGGTGAAAAAGGTTTTTTTCCCTATTTTAGCCCAAGTTGTAGATATATTTGGTGCAGTAAAATTTTATCTAACTTTAATGCATCTTCAAAAATCCTGTCTTATTTCTACATTAAGTCAGTGATATGCAACATTTAATGAATGTTATTATTATGTGTGAAGCCCTGTGCTAAACCTCTC
Organism: Tamandua tetradactyla; assembly: GCF_023851605.1. Taxonomy (NCBI): domain Eukaryota; kingdom Metazoa; phylum Chordata; class Mammalia; order Pilosa; family Myrmecophagidae; genus Tamandua; species Tamandua tetradactyla. The sequence continues at coordinate 20,329,251 of NC_135345.1, forward strand.
ATATATTCATTCCAACAGCCCTATGAAATGTGTTCTAAATATTATCCTTAATTTAAAGATTAGGAAATTGAAGCTTAGAGATGCTAAAAAAAAAAAAAAACTGACTCAAGGTCAAATAGGTAATAAATGGCAGAACCAGGATAAAACTCATAGATAATTAAGGCGAAGACCAAATCTGCATGACGTTCCCACTGCAGTGGAGGAAACAGACAGAACTATGCAGAATTGCACATGGTTATGGAGGGATTAGCATTTATGGAGCACTTACTGTGGGTTTAGCAATACACCAGGCATGTCACAAGCTCTATCTCACCAGTAACATTATAGGTGATTTTTGTTGTCCCCATTTTACAGATGAGGGCATGGAGGTTGAGAAAGGTAAACTGGTTTGCCCAGAGTCACCAAGTGTCCAAGGCCAGACATGAATCCAGACACTCAGGTTTGAGTGGCATGATACAAGCACCTGCTGTATTCTCTCCTCTCTTTTCACAGGGAGAAATGTGTTTGTTTTCACCTGGTGTATGTCACATTTAATTAACATTGAAATGTAGTAACTCTTACCCTTTATTGCCATGCTTCCTTTTTTCTCCCATTAGAAATGCCTACCTTAGGGGAATTCTAAGGAAAGACAAAATCACCAATGGAGGACACTTGGCATGAACTCCCCAATCTTTCCCTGACTTTGTACAAGTTCCTTGTGTTGTAAACCATGAGGAACTCAACTATACCAGATAAATCTGTGCATGAGGCTATATTACATCCAAACTAGTCTTTCTTTTGAATTAATGCAAACATCTCCCTCTTATGTGAAACTCATGATTTTCTTTCTTACCCATACTAAGCTATTTGGAGCTATTGAGCTTCAAGTATACGAATTTAATTCTATTCCATGAAAATGCTAATATATATTAGCAATAAGAATTTTGTTAAACTAACTATAGTTATCATATTAGAATTTTAACTATAACTATTATAAGTTGGTATAACTTCCCATCTGCATTGATATTTTTTTCCTTTTTGTGAGTTAAATTCTGGGCAAATAATCATTTATTATTACTCAGTAGTTTCCAAAGTAGTCAATGGATGTACAGATTTATGATATTCCCAGTCAGACTCTGAGAGAGGTTAAACCATGGAGGAAAGTAAAATTACCAGTAATTAAATTTACAGGCAGGTTTGTCATCTAGAGCAAATTTATTGCTTCACAGTGAAAGATAGTTTAGACACTTTTCACATAAAGCGAATCTATTTTTACATGATATAGGTATTATACATTGCTATTTCAATTTATATAATTAAAGTGATATCATTGCACTCTAAGGTTAATGGGATACTCAACTGGAAACCATACGTCGTGGGCAATAAAATAGCAGCATTGCAATATCGGCTCTTTTGTTAAAAGCTGATACAGTATTTTAGCGCCATTAGATTATGTTCTACCATTTAAAAATCCTTAGAATAATAAGAAATACAGACATGCCAATAAAAAATCATGCTTTTGAAAGTTGCTTTATTTTCTAAAAGCACAAAAATTAAATGAGCATATATAAAGACTTCTTAGGGCAAACATACTTGAAAACTATTTCCATCCTGCTTCCTTTTTTCTCTAAAAGAATAAAATAAGACTTCTATTGTTATAATTTCAGGGCAAAGAATATAGGAGTCCTTAAATAAAATATCGTTACCTTTTGAAGTTTAAAAAAATACTTTCTTGAATCATATTTCAAAAATTTTCCTACCCAAATAAGGGTAGTAAGATATGGATATCTAAATAACTAGAATATATCTGTATATAGCTCCACATTTGCATATGCTAAGGTTCTCTCTCTCTCTCTCAATACACACACATGTTTAGGAAATGGATATTTATTTTAAATATTTATTCGGTATCTATACAGCATTGATATAAATAGATGGAAAAGATAGTAAAACATATCTATTCCCACTCTTAACAGTTGTATCTTAATTAAAATCAAATTAAGAACAGTTTCTAGAGTCTGTATACAAATTCTGTGAACTTGATCAAAAGAATATTTTATGTATTGTTAGCGCTTGTTGGTATATGAAGGTAAAATTAAAGGAAAGACTCTGTGACCCGATATATAGAATTGAACCAAAGCAGACTGGTCTTTAGGAGAGTGCAGTCATTGACAGGAGTCAAGATGGCCTAAAGCAGTAGCCACTTTCTAATTGCTGTGGCCTGATAATTGGGCCCCTGTTATATTAAGAAACACAAAAGTGTCATGTCATGAGGAACTCAAAAAGTATACTAAATAAGCTATTTCCTAGCAGAGGTTGTTGGTTTTGAAATTGCCATACAAAAGTCTGTTGCACCCATCAACTGAGGAATGGAGAAACAAAATGTGGCATATCCCCACCATAAAGTATTAATTAGCAACAAAAAAGAAACAAAATACTTATACATGCTATTCTACAATGTGAGGGTGGGAAAAAAGGAGTGACAGCTCATAGATACAAGGTTTCTTTTTGGAGGGCTAAAAATGGCCAAAAATTAGATTATAATGATGATTGTTTAACTCCCTAAATATTCCCAAAAGTCTCGAATTGTTTAGTTTAAACGGTTGAACTTTGTGGTGTATCCCAATAAAAAAGTTTTTAAAAGCCTGTTGCAAAGATTTTCTCTTTGGGGAACCACTTTTTCTTAATATCTGATGTTAGTTTCATTTATCAATTCTTTTTTTTTTTTTGTAGAATAAATAAATGGCTTTTCAACTGAACCTTATCTTCCATTGAAAATGTTTTCTTAATTACCGAAGTTCATTTTCATTTGAAATTTCTAAATTCTGGAAGGAAGTTCTGTTGATTTTCTATCTCTATAGACAGCAGCTTTTTGCAAAGTTAGAATTGATTATAAATATTGACAGTGACTTTCACTGACAAGTGTGCATTAAAAATAAACCCTGATGTTCTGAAATAGTGTGCTTGAGTCCTTCTTACACAAAGATTCCCAATATGTTTCTTTGGTTTTGTTAAAGAATGCTTAACCTGGTGTTTTGTTTTGCTTTTTGTTTGTTTTTACTGCCATTAAAATCAATTGAAAACTCATAGTCCTCTATTTAATTGTTCTGGAATACCAAGACAAACTCGCTCCTACCTTCTACTGAAGTGTTAACTGCAGCAAACTCTTTTTTTTCTTACCATTCACCCCCAGTGAAGACACGTTTTATGTAATTGTCTTTTATCTTCCCATGATGGTCTCTTCTTTAGAGATAACTTACTCCATGGCCTCCATCACTTTCCCTAAGAACCATTCAATGTCTTCTTCTTTCAAAAGCAATTCCTGGTTTATTTTCCCCCTTACTCCTGTTTAATTCATATATGTATGCCATTGTGAGTTTAGTTTTTGCTCTTTATTCACGTGCATGTGTCTGGCCTTCCTAACGATAACTCACTGTTTTTGAAGAGAATAATAGAATCTCGTTTTTTATATATCTCAAAAAATGAGTGTAACAATTCCTGATATAAAAGCATGGAATTGTGTGTTCAGGAAATGATTATTTCCTGGTTAACAAACAGCTCTTTTGATTAATTTATGAAACTCACACATATCCCTGAACCCAGTTTAGACAGAATTAAAGGATGTTTTAAAGTCCATCAACTGAGGCTGAAGGTTAAATAAAGACTTTCAGACTGTTTTCCATTTAATGTACCTACATTAAAACGACCATTCTAAATGTGCTATTATCTTTAACCAATCTCATTAAAAAATATTTGAATCATGACAATTTTGGGTTTTTTTTTTGCATAGGCAGGCACTGGGAAATGAACCCAGGTCTCTGGCATGGCAGGCGAGAACTCTCCCACTGAGCCACCATGGCCCATCCAACAAATAATATTTTAACATCTCTTAGGGAGTCAAAAAAGAAGTGCATCATTGTCTTAAATTATCAGAGGAGAATATGACATTTTCATGTACTATTCCCTAAGAAAGACATCAAGTATTTCTTAAATAAGCAATTAGGTTGAGGACTTAAATGTCAATAAGCAAAGTGCTAATTTGCTAATCAGTTATGGACATGTTTATTTGTGCTTTATTGACCACAGTCAGGTACTTTGTTAGGCACTAGGGATACGATATTAAATTATTCAGTGTCTGTTCTCAAGGAACGTTCGGCTGTAGCAGGATGTGCAAATAAGTAAGCTACTGATTATAATCCAGAGTGATACCAGTTAATCTTAGCATGCTACAGGAACACAAGGGAAGGAACCTTGTCCTGTAGTAGAATGTTTCAGAAAAATAATATTCAAAGGAAATAATGTTTAAACTTTTCTCCAAAAGACGAGGAGGATTAATCAAGTGAAAAAGATAGAGAGAGCTGCATTTAAGGAGACATGGCATGCATCAAAGATGGTGTATGCATGTATATTTCTACTAATTCATATAAATGCTAAGAAATTCCATGGCACAGTCTTTTTTGGAAACTACCTACAGACACTAAGCAATGACGAAATGAAATATCTCCTCCTTGATTATTTCTGGAATTTGTATATTTTCTTACTGATATTTTTATCAGTTGTATTGCAGTGGTCACTTTCTTTGCTCGCTTTCTCTCTCTGAATCTGAACTTCTTGAGAGCAGACACTAGAGTATTTTTATCTTTTTTTTTTTCTCAGGATGAGCAGTGTGTTCAGCACATACTGCCCTCATAAATAAGTCCTGACCTGAACTGAAGTGAACGAATGGAAGTGCAGGAAGGTAACATGTGTGAGTGCCTTTGGGAATACGACCCAGCTGGACACTTCACACCTTCAGAGTGAACACGTAGGATCAGCCTCTCCTTACTGTAACCCCGATGGGGCAGTGGGACATTTATTCTCAGTGTTCCACTTGAGGAAGCATAATTCAAAGACTCTCAGGAACTTGACCAAGATCACATGGTTATATAGGATTTAGGGGTGAGACCAAGGATTCCTGGACAAACCTGTCTGTTTCTGGGCCTGTTCCCATCTCCACCCTCTGGTATGCCACTTCAGGCCCCTGTAGGGGTTTTCACACCATTGAGATTATCCCTGTGTGTAGATGCGACCAAGCACGTGGGTTATCAACTGCAATACTAATAAAATAACCTCTCTGTGTCTTTTCTGAGAAGGACCACTGAGTTGATCACAGAGAGGTTATTTTATTAGTTATGGCCATAGATACTGATTTTAGACTCTGTTGTTGCTTGTTGGCTTTACACAATTTTACATCTCTTCCTTGAAAATACTTAATGGTAATGTTTATTGATAACCCAAAAAAGGGACTTAAATATTTGGAAAGATCGATGCTGACATGAACCAATGCTTTGCATCTGATTTTGGAGAGGAGAAAGGCAAAGGACAATTTTTTCTTCTACCTTGTGAATTCTCTCAATTATTCCAATTATTTCAAGATTAATACTCTAGTTATAAGCTTTCACATTTGGTGGAAAGAGCTTCAAAAATGGCCTTTTATCCAACTCTCTTAATTGTCCAGAGAACTGTTTTATTCTTGGTTTTAGTGGCGCTTCCCTTTTTCATTTTCTTTCACCACTCTCTACTTCCAGTTGGATCTAGGTATCCAAAAGCCACATTTATAAACTAAGCAAAAGCTAGAGATATCAGTTATTGAGGTGTTCCAGTGGGCAGGGTTACCAACATGGGGTTCAGATATGATTGTATTACAATTTCCTAGCATATTTGTTAAAAATACAGATTCCTGGAACTTTCTTCAAAAATTCTGCCTCAGGATTCTAGGATTTAGCTCCAAAGTCTGTTTTTAAAACAATCGCGCCAGATGATTCCTGTGAGTGAATCTCTCGATACTTTAAACCACAGTGCTAGAGAGCCAGGCGCCTATAGAGGCCACCTTCTATGTATCTCAGGCAGCAGCAGTTAAGAGTTCTGAGCTTTTGAGAACAGCAGAGCCAAATTCAAATCCCAGCTCCACCACCTCCAGCTTAAGTTATCAGTTTGCTCAGGTAAATTGCTTAACCTCTGAAATCTCAGTTCTTCGTTTTCAAAATGGTAATGACAAATTATATCCTCATGGGATTGTAGCAACAATTAAATATATCAAAGTGTATGGCCTGGCAGTTAGTAAACACCTTAGTACCTGTTAGCGTGTATCATTATCTTATTCTATCAGTTCTAAGACACAGTTTATCACACTTAAATTTCCATGGTCTTTCAAATTGTTGTCAGCAGGTTGCACAAAGAACTTCTGGTGACACTTTCTATTAAGAGCAAGGAGTTACTCGTATCAAAATATGTTAGAGATAAGAAGAAAAACGTATCTGTTATTACAGTTATATTCACAAAAGCTTTGGTCACCGAGTGGTCAAAGTTCCTGCCGGTTTCCCATGACAAAACAGTTTTCAGTGAAAGAGAAACCCCTGCAGTCCCTAAAATGGGCTCATTTATACATCTGACAAGGAATAGTAAAAGCACCTCCTTTACATAGGAGTATAAGACCTCGAAGAGAAATGATAAATGTAGAAAAGACAGCCCTGCTCATTAAGAGGCAGCAGTTACATTGGTGTTAAGAACATACCGTAAAAGAAACAACCAGAGAAATATCACAGAAAAATAATTACCGCAGATTTTACGCTGCCAGTAAACGTTTTTGAATACATGAATGAGTGAATAGCAGAGAGGGTAAGGAAAGCACGCAGCTGATTTTCCCACTTTCAAATGGTGAGGTATCAAGTACACTGAGCATGGGTTCTTGGGAAAAATAACCTGTGAATTTGAAGTTTTTTGATGCACTATCTGAAAAGAGATTTATATATGCAGTGTGTAGTTCAGATCTCACCAGGGTGCAAAGGCTCATTAATCTGTATTTCTCCCTCTGATCTCTTTATTGAGCTCTGGTTTCATATCACCAGTGTTTTATGAGCCACTTCCATTTGCCTCTCCTGCTGTTGTCTTGATGCCACTATGTCTAAAAGTTCCTTAAGCCCAGTTTTCTTTTCTGATGTCCCCTATTTGTGTTTATAATGCTAGGCCTCAAAACACAGACGTAGCAGCTTTCTCCTTGCCCATATATCTCCAACAAATAACACACTTTGTACATTTTTTTCTTTAGATGTTTTTTTTTCCCCTGCCTCCCTTGCACAAACGTTTGCTGAAGTCCTTCCTATGCCAGGAATTTTGTAGGAGCAGGATGAAATAAAATTCCTGCCTTCATTTGGCCTATTGTGTAGCAGAAGACATACTTATTTAAAAATGGGATTCAATAGAAGCATTAGAGTGTGTGCAAGTTGCTATAGGAGCACAGAAGGAATAACTGATTCCCCACTAATAAAAATAATTATGTAATAATTTTTAATATTTAATGCTCTAAGTACTAATTTAAAAAATCATTTTTATCAGGCAAAACAACTCCAAAAGATATTTATTATCTCCTATTATAGATGACCAAATGGAGGCCCAGAGAGGCTAAGTATCTTACACTGTATCACTTTGCTAATAGATTTCAAAGACCTTTGTGCTGGGCTCAGATACAGAATTGGGAAAAAAACTATGTTAAATGAATTAGTATTTCATCTGAATTGTGAGACTATTTAACTCTCCATTTGCTGATGAAAGGGACTAGATATTTGAGGCAAAAAGAGAATGTACAAATACCTAAGAGATTTTGAAGAAGTTTTATAAAAGGTGAATTAAAAGCATAGAATTCATGAATGAGGGGCTGAAGTGGAAAGAGAGGCACAGCAAGTATCAAAGAGGGCCCAGAACTGAGACGTTTTCATGGACCTGCAAGGAAGCCAGTGTGGCTAGAGCAGAATGCTAAGGGGCAGAGTAGAAGGGCATGGGGTCAAAGGAAAGGTGCACACCAGTTTGTTTTAGGGGCTTGTAGGTCTTTGTGAGACTTTGGTCTTTCCCTTGAAATGAGATTGGACATCAGTGAAGAGTTTTGAGCAGAAGTGAGGCAAGATCAACCCTTAGGAAGGCAAGGACAGAAAAGCAGAAATAGTTTGGAGGCTAGTGCAATAACCCAGACAAGAAGAGATGATGGCTTTGGTAGGGGACTAACCGTGTAAGTAAATTATATTCTGGATATATTTTGAAGATAGATTTGATTAGATTTACTGGTGGATTGGATGTTGGGTGTAAAAAAATATGGTGGAGGATCCCAAAGATTTTTATCTAAGCAAATGGAAATATGGTTTCCCCTGAACTGAGCTGGAGAAGACTTTGGGAAGAGCGAGTCAACAGTATTTTAGGTTTTGGGAAACAGAACTCAGATGTCAGTATGGAATATGCATCAGAAGGGGTCAAAAATCAAGGCAGAGAGATTGGCTCAGGAACTTTTTTGGCCTTCTATGAAAGCAGCGAGGTGTGCAATGGCAGTGACCAGCAGTGGGCACGACTTGATTGGAGACACTGCTGAGATGACTTGGGGGACACTAGATAGTGTAGAGTGGAATGGTCTAAGATGGAGACCTCTGTGGTACCCTGAGTGCTGACCATTAGGGCCTCTTCTCACACCTGGCCTTGGAAGGCCTGTTCCTTTCTAATTATGCAACTCCCAAAGATGTTGATTCCCCCCTATTTAAAATTACTTCTGTTCTCCCTGGTTCATATCTTTCCTATCAAGACTGCCTTCGGAATGAGATAGAATTTATAGCCCTCCTCACTACCTTGTCATCTCAGAAAATGAATAGTCCAGGCTCTCAAGTTTAAGGTATTAATTATTTTAATTTCTGTGGAAAAATGCACAACACAGCAGAATTCATATTTTCATGCCTGAGCATTTATGATAATCTCTTAACAAGACTGATCTAGTCTCCCTGTCCTCAGTCCCAGCTCCTCAGTATTCCGGTATCATTTCCACATTCCTCTTCTCCAAACACTCCCTCCATTTGCTATTCCCTTACTATGAAAACTTCAGTGGTTCCAAGCTTTCCCCAAGATGATAATCACCTTAACTTGCATTGAAGATCTTATATTTGGAACCAAGCCTCACTCCCAACCTTATTACTTAATGTTCTTCAAAAAGAAGTGCCTAGTTCTCTAGAGATGCACTGGTCTCCCAGAATCTGTCTGGCACCGCTTCTCTGCCCATTGTCTCTGCCTACTCCAAAATTCAATTTCCAGATTAATCTTCCTAAAAATCAACTCCAATCAAGCCATTTCCTTCCTCAGAAACAATTTTTTTACGTTCTACTGCCTAGTGATATAATTGCAAACTCCTTCCTTGGCAACTCCATCCAGCAAACTCTGTAGTTCTGACTCATTTTTCTTGTTCCATGCAGTTCATAGAACAATATACTTCTTCAGTGTAACATCTCACTTTGCCTAACATGATCTTCAAGGAATAGGGCAGTTACACTTAGGAGCACATAGCAGAAACTTCAAGTAGAATAATTGTAATATAAATATGTATACATTTATATATATGTGTATGTGTATATGTGCATATGTGTGTATATATAAAACCAACATTTCTGTAGTGCTTACTCTATATTCCAGGTACTATATGCCAGGTACTTTTTGATCACTTTTAAGGTAGGAACTCACTGAGTCCATCTAGCAATCCTATGAGATACGCACTATTATTACTATTCCCTTTTTTTTTTTTTTTTTTTTTTTGATGCATGGTCCGGGAATCGAACCTGGGTCTCCCGCATGTCAGGCGAGCATTCTACCACTGAACCACCCGTGCACCTCTATTATTCCATTTATAGGTAAAGGAACTGAAGCATAGAGAATGAACAATTTGCCCAAGGTCACATAGTTAATAAATGGTAGAGCTAGAATTCAGTCTCAGACACTCTAGATCCAGGGTGTATACTCCTAATTCTTCCGCCATGCTGCCTCTCTCCTGGATCTCCTAATGCCCGCTCACCACCTATCACCACCCCCTCTCTCAATTGGAAGCAGAAAATTCCTGAGCTAAATCAGTTTCATTAAAGATCAAGTAAAATCCCATTTTATTTTTTTAAAGGTGGTGTGATGAATCCAGGCTGCAATGATGGTTTCTTCTTTGATGTCTTCGGTCACCTCTCTCAGATGCTGCTCAAGTTTTACTTCCTTTGTACTATCTTCATTGTTGTCCAGCTGTTAGTGTGTGTGTTTGTGTTATATTTTTCAAATTAGATCAAAACTGTCCAAACCAAACTTATAATTGGTACTGTCAATCACTCTCACTTCTAATTTCCCAATTTTATCAATGGTTCCCTCTGTACAAAGTTCAAAGTGATCTCTGTCCCTTACATAATCCATCTCCATGTGCAATCCATTTCAAAGTTTTGGTTCTTCATATGTCCTTGATATCACTCTCAATCATCATACCTTTTTCTCCTTATACTGTGGGAGATATCTCATATATCAGGCCCATATATTGATGGTTGTCATATTGGTTGAAATTCTCACTACCCTTTCCCCAGCTATCATAGGAGTCTTATATCTGATCTTCTGAACTTGGGTCTTTGGAATCATCCTACATCTCATTTCCCAACTTAATCTCTGTAAGGAAGAGACTTTACCTTGCTTCCATCCACCACCCACCCCTCCCTGCTGTTGTCCACTGAAATAAAAGCACACTTCTCAATTGTCACTGAAGTGTTTACTCAACACACCACACCCTTATCCTTTCTTATGCTCTAGATTTTATTTCTCTAGAGATTAAATGGGAAAATGTATTCTTTCAAAAACTCAATTATTACATTAAGTAGGAAATAATAACAAGTAAGTAGGCCTTCCTCCTGTCCTGGGTGAACATGGTCTATTAAGTGGGTGGGTCTGGAATCCATAACTAAAGCTACTCACCAGAACAGACTTGACATCAGAGCAGAGAAACTCTGCCATGCAGCCTGGGGTACAGTACAGTTAGGGGGGAGGTCCACCTGTCAGCCACTAAAACTTAGGGGAATAAAAAGGGTCACAGTTTGGAGGTGACACACTCTGTTATAAAAAAACGTATTAGCTTCATAAAGCTTCATAGACCGCCTTGCATTCTACCTAAGGTATTCAGAAGGACTGAAATCAAATTCAAAAGGAGCCCTGCTTTGACTGTATTTCAGCGTTCTTTATTGATGTTCCTAGGAACCAACTAAACCCATCTCTGTGACCTCCCTTCCACCCTCCCCTCCCCACCCCCTGTATTTGAGAATATGACCTTAGGACAAAACTGGGTCTAGGGACTGAGCAGAGCTGAGACTGCAAACGGGGAATGAAGTGGCCTCAAATGTCCAGATGGAAAGACTATGGAGAGTGGGAAGCAGGCAGAAATTGAAGCAAACGTCTCTTTGCCATTTGCATTCGACTACACACTCTCTGATTCAGTCTTTTGTCTTGAGAGAGTTGTAAAAAAATTAAGAGTGATTATTAACCACTGATTAGCAGGGAGACAGCAACAAGAATACTACTATTGGTTTAAGGGAGGCATTACAGATTCAGATTTGTATGAATTTGATATTTTTTCTTGCTCCTCATTCTTAGTAATTTCTGATTTTTCTCTCTGCAGTCTCATTGTCTTCTGCTTGCTCTGTAGCCTCCTTGACAGTTTCTGGCATCAAGGTTTTTAAATGTATTTTATTAAGCATTCTTAAGTAAGTGTAATTAAACAAAGGAATGGAATCAGACTGAATCAATGACGAGTCAGAAATAAGCAATTTTTTTTAAGGAAACATGTTTTATTACTCATAGGGATATACTAAAGCTATTGAAAGCAGTAATGGAGCTGCATGGCTTAGGAAATGAATAGCTACATTAACTCCTAGAAAAGCACATGTTGTACAGTTTACTGTTTTGAAAAAGTATATAAATATATATTTTTTTTTGCTAAAGATCATCACTCTTTAAGTGGACTAACATTTACTTCTTTACAGATTGCTTAGCAAACTTTTTTTTTTAGCATTGTGGATATTGAGATACAAATGCAAATCTCAGTTTATAACTTGGTGTTAATGAGGTCAGGACCACACAGTAAATCTCTGCATAAGCCAATTATCTCTCTAGTGCTGGCCACAAGTGTGTGAACACAAGCTCTGGCTATAAGCAGACTTTGGGGAGAGGATGTGGATTTATACATCCCAAATCCTTCCACATAATCGGAAAATGGTGTAAGTTTCACCTGGTATGCAACTGTGGTTAGTAGTTTCATCTTTCTTTGACAAGAATCAGTTAAATTTGAATTTTAGAGATAATTTGAGGATCATCATTGTTACTTTGATAATTTATTTATTTGATATTTCAGCTTTCTGCTCTGTGTTAGTGGTAGTTAAAATTAGATAAGCATTTTCTGTTTGCAATTGAGCATTTTTTGCATGGGTATTTATATCCAACTTGCTAAGCTAATAATACCATGTGAGTTCATGGAATTGCATCTGAGCTTCAAGGAAAAATAATGATCCATTTCATGATGAGTGAGTTATTTTTACAAATTTCCTATTCCAACTGAAGAGTGCTTTCTTCCTTGATTAAAATGTATTTCTCTATTCAATTAAAATGTAAATGGAGACATTTTGTATTTACAGTTGATAGAATTATTTAAAGAAGGTTTAAACCAGGATACTGTTAATATTTCATGCAGAAATTGTTGTTTTATTGTTGGGCCAGTACTGCCATGTTCCATTTTCAAGATTACTTAAAGAGGGATGAAAATTTAATAAAGTTGCCCAGGTTTTATCAGTTTTTACTCACTCTTTCTTATACTACTTTCCTATATACGACATCAGTTATATCAGGAAGATTGGAGAAATATCATGTAATAAAAGTTTTAAGACCCCTTGAAATTGAGTTAAGGGCAACTTACTATTTGTTTTAAAGAAATATGTTACACAGAATCATATCGACTTTTAAATTTAAAGGAAACTTATTTTATATTTTATTACAGAATTAAATATCTGAAAAGTACTTCCAGAAACCATTTAGTCTGAGGTTTTATTCTAGAATTATAAAATATTTTATTAGAAATTGCACTTAATATATTAGATTTTACTGTCATCTTTTTAGATCTTCTGCAGTATCTTACCACTTCTTAAACATCATGCTTAAAATAATTTTGAAATAATATTTTGTACTTTCTTTTTTTCTTTCTAATTGTTTTAGCGATCTCAGTGAAAACCAAATCCAGGCAATTCCAAGGAAGGCTTTCCGTGGGGCAGTTGACATTAAAAATCTGTGAGTATTATTTTTAAAAGAATTATGTGTGTGTGTGTGTGTGTGTGTGTGTGTGTTTGAAGTTATCATACTTTTGTAAAGTCAAGTTTTATACAATAAAGCATCAGGAAAAAAATGGTGAAAACCCGGTGCATTCATTTTTAAGCATTGTAACAATACATTTCACATTGTTTTCACGAGCTATTTGAAGAGATTCTCATTTGGAAGATGTCTTGAAACTGGAGTTATCAAATTTATTCTTCTAACCTGTTATTAATCTTGTAAAATCTAAAGAAATTATTTGATTGAAAAGTATTTATTATATATTTTCTTCCCTTTTTCTGTCAGCTCACTTCCATAGCTCCCTTTTCAATTGCTGTATGTGTTTATTGGAAATGTGGAATACAAACTAATTTTTTCTGGAAATAGTAGATAATATTTTCATGTTCAAGATCCCTGTAGCCTGCAGCTTTTAGATACCATTTTCATTAAATGCTGAAAGTTTGAGTTGAGTACATTAAATTGTGTCTATCCTTCGTGTGGATATGTTTCTTACATCTATTTCGTCACACATCTTCAGGAGAGGATATATGTATAGCCCCTTAAAGATAACAAAAAAGGAAACGTACTTTTGTTTTTTTCTCCTTGATAAATCTTTAATGTGATGTCTCGTGGATAAATGTATATTTAACTGTCTGTTGCTCTATGGGCATATCATATTTAAGATCCCAGTGATGATCTAAATATTGTAAATCTATTTCTATAAACTTTAAAATTTTATATTAATCTTTGAATATTTTGATTGACTGTGAATGCTGGGAAATTTTCATTAGCATTTGCATTGGTTTGGAATGCGGCTGAAAATTGCGTCCTGGTGATGAGATTAACTATCAGGAATTCAGTATTTCTTAGCTGGCAATAAGCAAGCCAGGCAGTTTTTCAAGAATGAATTTATTTTCAAAATTCTCCATGGTGGGCGTCAATCCTATTTTTCCAGAAGTGAAAGTGAGACAAATGTTTTTCCTTGTCAAAGAAGACAACTGTTTAGAAAAACATGGTTTCTGGTGTTGTCTTCTCAAGTGTCAGTGTTTTTTGTTTCAAACTTGTACATTGTAAATGTACAGTTCAATGCAGAAAAAAATGTAGGCATCTGAGTATGATTGTGTAGAGGCATTAAAATCGTGGCTGTGAGTTTTTATTATTGCTCACATATAAAGATATCATTTGTTTTATTTTTATCTTCACTTAATTAGGGTTTGGAGAAGTCTTCAGGTAGACTCTGTGAAATAAGGTGTTCAGAATTATTGCTTTATGTCACAGCTGGTCAATACAGGGTGAGATTCAATGCAGCACCTCCTCAAGTTACCTAAATTTTGTTGTAAAACTATGGTAGTAGCTACAATTGACCACCCTTTTGGGAATCCTATTTGCAATGCTACAATAGGATTAACCTCTAAATCCTTAAAACAGGTGGTTTAATCTTTTTAGTAAAGATATTCAGGGAATCCAAATCTATATGTATCCCTTGTCCAGTATTCAAGAATATGTTTGGGGAAGAGAGACCCAGTAATGGTGAGAGTCTTCCTTATGTGCTCTTTCTTCATTTATTCTTTTAAAAATGTGATTTTGAAAGCAGAGAGAGCAAAGGAAAAATTAGATGCTGGCCAGTGTGCTATGAGGAGAGCAATGTTGATTTAGCAGAATTTCTTCCTCCCTTACTTTAAGGCAGTTATTATGTATGCAGTGAGATGCCTTTGGGATTCGAGTCCCAGAATCTTTTGCTCTTTTTTTGGGATATGAGCAAGTCAATAAACTTCATTGAGCCTTAGTTTTTTTTATTTTATTTTGTTTTTGTATGTTGTATGGTGGGGGTCCCGTTTCATTCTTTTTCCATGTGAGTATCCCCTTATTGCAACACCATTTGCTCAATTTTTCTTTGTTGGTTTCTTGTTTGTTTGTTTGCTTGTTTGTTTGGGAAGTACATGGGCCGGAAATCGAACCTGGGTCTCCCTCAGGGTAGGTGAGAATTCTACCACTGAACTACCCTTGCAACCCCAAGCCTTAGTATTTATTAAATCAAAAGAATAACTGCTTGGGTTTGTCATCTGTTTGGGAAGTCAGATATGTGAAAAAGGTTTCAAAATAATAAAACGTTATGAAAATATTACATTTGTCATTCTGCAAGTACTCATTAATCAACTGCTAGAAGCTAGCCCTGAAAAAAGATATTGTAAGAAGACAGGAAAGTGGGACATGAAGTAATTTTCAAAATTTGGAAAAGATAAGGCTGTCCTATTTGAGGTCAGTTAAGCATGGAACTACAAAATGGAAAAAGAGAGTATACTAGAATGTACCCAATGAATATACACAAGACCCTGATTTGTGAGAAGACATTAAGTGCTGAAACTGCTGAGGAAGGAGATAAAAGTATTGGTGGAAGTTATCAGGGAATGTTGGGGGAAAGAGTCAATAAGAGATATGAAGCAGTGCTCAAGGAGGTTCGTTTGTATTGAGTATTGGTGAGTAGAGGTAGGTAAGAATGGAAGAAAACAAAATGCATTAAAAAGAATAGACAAGGGTAGAGTCCGGGGTTTAATTGAGCTAGGGTGTTAAAACAAAAGTGCAATGGAAGAATGTGTGTATGTGTATAGTCTGTATACTTGTGTAATATATGGAATTGAAGATGGGCATTTTACAAGCAGTAACAGTACTAATTCTGCAGAACAACGGTAATGCAAAGCATAGACATCTGAATATGGGCCAAGCTAAAGAGAGTGGCATCCAAGCAGTTTCAGCTATTGGAAGTTCATGCTTCTCTGGAAGAAATGGGGCTTAGGAGACTGTTTGGACACTGAATGATAATGGTCGAAAGAACAATTTATTCTCACTATTTCCACCTGCCCTCCCTGTTCTGGGATTTTTATGAAGCTTAATTTTATCACTATAAGTTAAGAAAGATATTTGGTAAAATGTATTAAACTAGGGGAGGGGTGGTGAGAGGTGGTAAAACTTAATTTATACAATTACTAAACAGGTGGCCGTAAGGATCAAGTAATGCTTCACTAAAAGTCATTAATATTAAAATTATTGATATTATTAATATTCCAGTGTAGAGAAGTACAGTAATTTGTCCTGTTTATCAGTCCAATGTATGCATTTACAGTTTGGCCAAACTTGCATGGTTCCATGCTTGCTACTTTTCAGACTCATTTAGAGAGTACAGGTGAAAAAAGAAAGTGGAAATGAAGGTTTATCTGCTTTAGTTGTATCAAGACTGTATTTTATGCAGCATTGTCTAAAAGCCGAGTCTAATGTACTGAAATAGGTTTATTGGATTTACCACATTCAGACCTTACAGCAAATTCCAGTTATCAGAAGATTTTCACTGAAAGCATTTGCTTTAATCTTGTGGATTGTCTAAATATGCTCTAGGCAGCACCCTGACAATATGAAATTGATGCTGTGGAAATTTTGCAAATTAGCAGATCTCATTCCCCTTCCTCCAGGCAAGCCACACTAAAACTATTCTAGACAGATGGATATTTATCTTGTTCTTAACCATCTCCAAGGAGGATTTCCCATAACTTTTTTGCTTATTGCTATTAATTTCCTAACTTGATTAAAACACTTTATAATTTATTTTGTTACCTAATTTTCTCTAGCTGCGACTTAAATCATTTTCCCTTCCTGATAATTAAAAAGGTAAGATGTAAGAAAAAATGATCATATCAAAACATCCCACAGGATTTCCATCTGTGTTTTTAACTCCCAGATCAAATATTAATTAAAGTACTTATATTTACAAACTTACGCCTTACTAAAATTATTACTGGTGCTTGTAGGACTTTTCTTTATAAATTCTGTATATATATTTAATAGATTTAATACAGATGTGATAAAGTTGTTGCTGCCTCCTAAGCAAATCTTGAACAAAGGCATTAAATTTTGCTGCTATTTTGTTTTCAAGTACCTATTGGACATTTCCATTTAATGAAATAATTATTTAGGAGAATATTCAAATTAAATAACAGGTTGCTGAGTTTTACAAACTATTTTCTAAGCATTTATGAGCATAAAAATGTACAAAAATTTCCTTGATTTTATGAGATAATATTCCAAGGTAGAAGTAATCCAGTATTTAAGTAAAAAAAATACAAATATATAAACTTAAAAAGTAAATAGAATTCTTGTTGCTATGTAGATCACAAAAGGAAACTTTAACTTACTTTACCATTCGTTTCTTTAGTTAGTGAATTCAACATGAGCATTTAAAATAATTAAGTTCCAAAGAGAATTGCTTTAGATGTACTATGTAAAGTAAAGCACATCTGCTTTTATTCTTCTTTCATCTTGCATATCCTCAAAAGGAACTCTGTATACCAGTCAGACTTTACTATTTACTTTCCAGGAATACATCTATTTCCCACTTGCTTATATTTTCCCAATTCTATTAACCCCTGTTTATAATGGGTCTTACCTTCCTTTGCCAGGAAAACTGCTTCTTTGTGAAAAATAGATTAGGAAAAAAACTTTTCTATTTTATTTATTCTCTTATCATATACATTAATTTGTAAGCAAGAATTTGAATCACAGGGTGATTCAACATGAACTTCTTTGGCAAGTGAATATTGATATCATTGAGAAAAAAGTATATATGAATTTTTAGGAAACATATCAAGGTCAAGTTCTGGAGGAAATGATTACTACTGGCAACAGGAAGATATGACAAACAAGAAAGAGAGGGGGATCATCTAAATGCTATTATATAGCTGTTTACGCTATATAAAATATTTTATTTGAAACTCTCTGATCTTCAATATTTTTATTGATGGATCAGCTAAACCAATACAAATAAACCTCACAGCTCTATTCTATGTACACAAAAATACATTTTACTGTTTACCATTTTTTTTGCTCCTCTAGTTTTAAATATCTTTTGGTTTCCCTTCCCCTGTACTCTACATACTTCGTAATGATAAGAGAGCAAGAATTCCTCACATACTATAGAATTAATATATCACAATCAGAGAAAAGAGTGTATTACATTGTTACCATTTAAATGCAAGATTTCATTGAGCGTTGGCATATAAATTGTCATAATTGCAAAATATCTACTAATTTTCTCATGAAAATAAAATCTGTTGATACTAAATTGAAATTATAGCTGTCAGCACCCCAAGTTCCTGCCTAGAGTTTTTTCGGTAAACCTGAGGCTGAAGAGACTTGTAAGGAAAGGGGCCTGCTATCCTGGGCCTTAAATATTACGTTCTAAAGGGTTTCGGTGAGACATGGAACTTCATGAACAAACCTATTGTGGATGGCTCTTCATTTAGTAGATGGTAAAAGAAGGTGAATCTCATATTTGGAGGGGCAAACCTCCCCTTAACATCTAGAATTCTGCCTATAAAAATAAGGGATTATCAGGGCTTGTCTTGGGTACTTAAATGTAAAAACTGTCAGGAACTCCGCAGACTAAGTGGTACCTTAGGATCTGTCCATGGTCCTGTAATTTTCCTGGCATGAACTAACTCTGAAACACAGTGTGAGTGATAAGCATCACCAAATACTGTGTAAAAAGTTGCTACCATTAACCTCTCCAAATTTGCATTTTGCTTTGTCATTGCCTGGTTCAAAGCATTCAGTTTATCAAAAAACATTTTGTTATAGGTACTATGTAAAAGCCCTGGGAATACAACAAATAAAAAGGTAGACCCAGCCCTAAGAAAAACAATATCTTTTTTAAAGCTCAGCCTCTTTAGACATTCTGACCAGTTCTAACATTCTGAGTTCAACCCAGGCTTCCAGACCACTCTCCCACTGAACCTACGTGCAGGCTCTTTGTGTAAGTCAGAATCGCTTCTCTCCTGCAAGCATTTATTCAACACATCACTGTGCCTCTTTACACAACTGTACTTTAGTGCTTTACTTTCTAAATGGATTATATCCACCACTTAAGAATCAGTTTTCCTCTTCTCTCACACGTGAATATTTCAGCCCTAGGATAATATAGGTTTTTTTTTTTTTTTTTTTGAAATTCTTTAGCACTACTTATCTTCTGGCTTCTTCTCTGAAACTCAGCCATCAGAGATTTAGTTGAAGCACAAACTTCAAACTCACAAAGAATGCAAAGCTCCTGGATCTGTTTTCCAAGCCTCTTGTGTGTTGAATGGGGGTATTGGCCATGCAGAGATCTAAATTTGAAATTTCTATTTATGTCAAATGAGTTGCTGAACCTCTGTAAGCCTCTTTTTCTCATCTCTAAAGTCAGGGTGATTTTACCTTTCTGAGCTATTGTCAGAATTAATGAGATAGCATTATATAGAACCTGCCTTATACTATGTATTCAGTAAATATTAGCAATTATTATTCACAATATCAGTTTCTATCTCCATTTATTAGTTTACTTAGAAATACTGGAACACTTGGGGTCAACTTTGCTGTCTTTCCTCCAGTTTCTTTTACCATCTTTCTTAGAGCTACTTTTTGCTTCTTCCCGATGAGTTGTCAAATGGATCTAACTTTGTACCATAAACAGACTATACCAGTAAGAACTGAGGTTCTTTATCCTATGGGTAAAAATAAGGTATTATCTGAAAGATTGCAAAAGGTTTAAAGTATAAATAATGTAAGTTATGTTGGGTTCCTCAGAATCATCCTTCCCTCAGTTGTTTTCTCTTCTAATGTCCAGGTAAAATACTGATGTTATCTGGTTGCAGAAATTTCTGTTATATTCAGTAACATGGAACACTTTGTATTGTTCTTTTACTCTCTTATATTACAGATCAAATATTGGGCTACTGCTTAAAATCATTACTGACATTAGATTCATATATTTGGGTACTCATGTACTTGAATTTTATACACACAGAGGAAGAACTAGAAGAGGGCATATCCGTGTCCTTGACAATTGTTCCTTTTCTTCCACGTGATTTATAGATTTTATCGGGGTTTCTTTCTGAATAGAGAAATGTTGCCATTCCCTAATTTTGCTCCTAACCACTTTGGTATACTTTAAGCCAACTGGATTTTTGGAGTTTGCCATCTCTCCAGTAGTAATATGAATATGAACCAGACTTCTATTGCTAGGAACTAAAAAAAGAAACAAATGGAAGCATAGTCATAATAATTTTGTTGACACAATGAGAGATCCTGCCAGGTTTAGAAATTATCAAATATTATTCCAGTATTGTTTCAAATTTAAGTATATTTTTGTGGTGTTTTAATTTTTGCGAAAAAATGAATTAGCAGTAGGATCTCATTACTCAGATGCTCCAGTGAAATCTGATTTTGCCACGGTTAAAAATAAAACCAACTGATGTTAATGGAGGCAGGTAAGTCTTAAATGTATATTTTAAACATAATATGTTATCCAGATTTTACTGAAAAACAAAACAAAACAAAACAGGGAATCCTTGAAGAAAATTTAAAAGTAACAGAATGCAGTGATTCTATGTTTCAGGATGCCAAGTAAGCAAATGTTAACTTTTCCTGTCATTCAGTATATGTATTTTTAAAACTCATATTTAGCAACATTATGTATAATTTCCCATTCCTAAAATAAATCGTAATCTAAAACTAGGCTTTATCATTTTTACTGTTTAAGAAAAACAAAATCAGTTTCAGAAATTGTATGTGTAATGAGGCATGGAATGATATCTCTATTTAAAAAGAGTAGCTTTTTGACAATACTACATTATCTAAGACTAAACTACCAGTGGTAGGAAAAATTACAACGGTAGTCTAGAGTTATTCTAGGGCATCAGAAAAGAAATAGTTGCCACTGAAAAGTAACTCAAAGAATGTTAATGCTTGTTAGAGCTTGAAAATTATTCTTTTCATCTCCTCGCTTTCATGAAATTAAAGATAAAGCAACGCTCCAAACCACAAATGCACAGTCTAAACAATGGGGGCTCAGATAAAGAGGTGATGTGGGTTTTAACAGAAGCAGGAGGGAGAAGCCACAAGTCTGTGCTGGGGTAAGGTGGCTCAAAGTCTGAAAGAAACCACCAATGGTATTTTCTTTCTCCCCACAAATCAAGCAAAGTCCTAGCTTTTTCTATCCCCAGGAAGTAGCTCTGATCCGAGTAAAGGGTCTAAAATACTTGCTATTGTACTTAATGCATTCATCAACCAAATTTTTCTATTTACCTTTATGTGTGATGGAATCATTGCAACAGTTATTTTTGAAGAACTGAAAACAATTCTCTCTTGCTAATTCTTTACTTCAGAATAATTCTATGGCACAATTGAAGATATCATCAAGACAGGGTCAGTCTCACACTAAAGGCATGGCTGAGAACAGATTCTTTCCTGTTTACAGAAAGTATAAGTGCTCAAGGCTTAAAAGGTAGCAGAGAAGGAAGTGAACAGTGTGGGAGAAACACAGTGCAGAAAAATGGTCCAGAAACCCTGAAATAAATTACACTTTTGCATAGTTCTGACACTTTGTCTGGAACCATATGTAGACAAATGGGGGGTTGTTTGGAGAAATTTTCTCATGAGTAGTCATATGGAAAAAACTTTCCAAGGTATCCCTTTAAACATACCAGAATTCACAAATTGAAAAAAAAAGTATTCACTTTGAGTTTGATTGTTCTTTAATAGGAGTAACTTCCTCATGAAATACCATCATTCTCAGAAGATATATGAACTGAGGCATTATGGCATTCTGAAAATTTTGAGGAAAAACTTCAGCGCTATAAAAGCCAAATCTTCATGATGTTTTTGTACCAATTATGGCTTTGAATTCTTTTAAGAATCAAACAAAACAAATAACTCTGAGCAATATAAAAGAAGGGTAAAATTACCAAAGTTTCCAGCAGCGGTTAACTTCTACTGGTATGGGGAAAGTAATCTGCCTTTCAGTCCTAGTAGGACAAGATTTGCTTGAGTGCTTTTTCCGGCATGCTAGAGCTTCCCCTTTGTGTATAGTATGGATGATTTAGAAGACGCTGTGTCAGCACTGATTTATACATTGACAGCTAAGGATAATAAGATATGGGCAAACATACAGCTCACCCTTTTACAGATTAACCTGGAGACTGCATTAGGCAGATTTGATAGCATTAAAAGATTTTGCCAATTTGTCTGGAAACAATTTCTCTTTTGTATTGTGTCAAGGGTAACACTACATGCCATTGTACTAATTTAAATGGCTTTGATAAATTGTTGAAGAGGTTAGAGAATAATTGTGGGGATATATACTTAGCACTTCAAAATAAAGAAGCTATTAACTTACTTTTTAAATGAATTTAATCTGTAAAAACCAAAAATGCTCAAAAATGTTAATGTTTTCTTGGGAGCATAGTGGCTATATGACATCCAAAGAATTTAAAATTCTTAGAAAATAAAATTGTATTTCTGTATTATTTCCTAATAAGTAGAAATGCTTTAATAATAAATAGCATGGATGCTTTAATAATAATAGCATGGATGGTAGCTATTATTTGGAAAAAACCTTAGTTTAGAAAATCAATAAAATTGTGTTTTCTATGGGATGCACATTATTTTTATATTGCGCGTCCTAGATTTTTCCATTTGCAAGACATCAAGGTATGCTTGTGTATGATCTTGTCCCCTAGAGACCTTCTTAAAAATGAGATATGTATTTCATGAGACATTGTCTATATACATAGTTACTAAAGTAGGAAATGGGAAGAGGCTTTCTGAAACACACTGGGTTAAATTATTGCACCTTTTTTTTGCAGTAGCCTTGTGACAGAAACAGCTATTTTATAGGAATGTCACAACGTTTCTTAAAGAAAAGCCTCAAATGTGAATTAGCCCTTTTGATGAATTCAAAACTTGAAACAAGGACAAGGTTCATCTGTAATGTCATTGTAGTATTACTTTGTACATCTGCATTGCCTCACAATTGCATGTGGAGATGGCAAATCACCTTACTATTTCATGAAACATTTCATTTCTATTTCAAGTGAAGCATTAAGATACTTTCTTTGCTGGAATAATAATATCTCTAAGCATTAAGCTGCTAGATTTAAAAAACAACTTCTTGTCAATCAAGAAGAGGATAGTACAAATGGGATTTGGTGACTTAGCTGTTCATTTCAATGAAACGGGTTCCTTACATGAATAAGGAAATTTTAATCCCCAAAACAAGCAGCAGGAAAAAGCAGACATAATCACTTTGGAGCAGCCTGTTTATTCATCTTTGAATTTTAACAATTGATACTTAAAACTACTGGAGCATATTTGTTTGTTTGAATTTTGCATTATTTAAAGTGAGGTCACTTTAAAGTGAGGTTAAAGTTTATATTATATATGAAATATATATAATATTTTAATAATGCTGCTGTAGTATATGTTTATAAGTTTTTTTTAGCAAAAATCAGCATCTTCAAGAAAATCAATATTTTTACTTGTTTCTTAATACTTAAGAGTTATTTTCTAGAAAGTGGTATCCGAACTGTAATTCCGAAAGTTTCTTAACTCAAATGTATGCTGTCTTTACAGTGCCGAGAATCTGCATGTAATATAAAGAATGCAAATTATGAGAGAGTGTAGTTTACTATAGGACAACTGCTTGCTTTCTGAAGTGTATTCTTGGTTGGAAAAGGCAAAGAGATATGTGGGAGGTTATTCCTCTTTTCCTAATTTGAAGTTCTCGAAGGAAAACTGATTTTAAAAGAAGAAAACCTAAAAGTAGTTTGCTCTTTCTTGCCAAGGATAGTGAAATTAACATGCAGCTGGGCTTCTCTGATAAATGGATTCTGTTAGGTCACTGAGGGGGTGCATGTGACATTAAGTGATTTACAGTCCTTTACCTTAATGAAATTGTTTCAGCAAGATGACGCTGAAAGCTCTTAATGGATAGCTTTTCTTGATGTAATGAAATTGCATTCCTATGGCATTTAATAAAAGGTGCAGTTATTATTTACTGGAGCTTCCCAAGGGCTGCTGTTTGCACAGACAGTTCGGAACAAAAAGAGATTTCAGTAGCAGTGTGGAGGCCAGAATGGCTTGTGGCATTCTTAAGCAGATGAGTGTATTTGTGAGAGCTTTTCATTTCGTGCGGTCAGGGCTTCATGTACCCTTCTGGACACTTCCTTTCACCTCACCCTGCTAGTGTCCATTACTTTTACATTTATTCTTCTATTCTATTTAACAGGCAACTGGATTACAACCAGATCAACTGTATTGAAGATGGAGCATTTAGAGCTCTCCGGGACCTGGAAGTGCTGTAAGTACTCTTATATCTGTTACTCTTTTAAAGGGAGCTTTGTGTCTGGGGGGTGCTAATGTGGAAGCTTATCTGCTATAAGAAAAACCTTGTGTCAGATGGTCTCCTAAAGAAATACCTTACTTAACCTAGGGTGAGTACGGAAGACTCAGAAATGTGTGTGTGCAAAACCTTGCATGCCATATCTGTAGCTTTAAGTAGAATTGTCTGTTTATGAAGGACATACGAAGGTGCACGTCTCTTGCCCTGTATTTCTCCTTACAGTAACATATGCTCCTTCACAGGATCTGCGGAAATTCCCAGAGTTACTAAGATAAAATCAGTTTCATAGAAACAATGACAACTAAAATAAACTCATGACATTTGTATAACAAAATATTCCTCTGCTTAGTAACTGATACGTTGATATATTGTGAACTTGTTATGCAATGGGAAGACATTTTCTCCTTTAAAAAGCCCCATGTCATTTTTAACAAGGTAACATTATCTTTCTGAGGTTATTTTGTAATCTACTTTCTGATTTTTATAAGTCGCCCTGTTGATTCATTTAAAAATCTTCACTACTGATGCTGTAATGCACATCATACAGATTTAAATTATAGCACGCGTTCTCCCTCTTTCCTTACTGAAGAGATATGCCTGAAAAAAGTGATTAGAGCTAACTAACTGATCTCTATTGGCCTTGGACTTAGTAAAATAATTTTAATAAAAACTCAGTAGTGTCACTGACGAATTTAAGGCCCGTCTCTACATTTCTGGAATTTCTCTCACTGAAAGGTTCATATTTCTTGCTTTTTAAATATACTTAAAAATTCCCCCCAAAAAATGTTTTTCAATATTTTAAATCATCTTTGACATGAACAATTTAGTCAGACATCCAAAATTGAATTAAATGAAAAGAGGCTTTGAATTTTTAGTCTGTTTGTTAGAAGTTATCCAGAAATTGTGAAATTCTCCTGGAAAAAGATTCCATGGCTTTATAAATTGGGTTTGTAGTGCAGAATGTGATTTTGAAAAAAAAAAAGTTAATGTTCCAGTGAGAATGGCTGATTTTAATAATATTTTCTTTATGAATTTAGTTTTAATTGTGAGTAAAGTAACTATGCAAGTTACCAAGTTATTTTTAAAATGTATATAAGAATGAATTGAATGAAATCGATTATGGATATGATATATGAAAATATATATTGTACACTAACCACATGAAATGTCCTCTCTGTTTCTGATATTAGTATAACTTTTTCTATAAAGAAAAACACTCAAAGTGACTATCACATACATTTTAGGTGTAAGGCCACTTTTTTTTGTTTTTTATTGTTTTTATCTTTTTTTTTTTCAAGGCCACTTTTTAAACTCTGTCCCAGAGCCATTTTAAACATACGAATCTTACTGATGGTATTTCAGAGGTAGAGTAATTAAGATACAAGTATAATTTCATGGTAAGTGTGTGAAATAAAAAAGATAGTCAATGTCACTAAACTTTTTTTAAAAAAGAGATTGCCACAAGAGTTATTTGATTGAACAGAGTAAAGGATCCTAAATGAATAAATAAATAAAAGCATTACTAAGAAAGTGCTCCTAACTAGGAAAATGAATGATACAAAGTAGTTATATGGAAAAATTAGCTGGATATTTCAGATGAATTAAATCCCAGAAAGTACATTAATATAACAGAAAAGGGCTTAAAGGCTGGGTAGATATGGTGTCATTGAGCTTATTTATTCCAAGAATATACTGAACACCTGCTCTGTGGCCACGCACTGTGCTAAACATGTACACCCCTTTACTCTTAGTTACACAGTAACTATGCACTTCCTTATTTGCTATAAACTGATCTCATTTTTGGAAACAATAAACTCATGAAGACACAATAACCTCATATAGTTTGTCATGTTAAAATATCTAAAATACCAAGAGCCACTGTCATGAAAAATATAATAAAAAGTCATAAGCTTTATATGCTTCATGGAATTAAAATAAATATTCAAAATGTTGAGATCTCTTTTGAGGTTCTTATTATAGGTTCTTAATAGAGGTTCCTAATAAAGTTTCTTAATATAGGTTCTTAATTGTCAGAGCTTGTCTGCTAAAGAAATTAAAATTAGTACATGATACAAGAAAATCTTAATTTCTTAAAGAAGATTTAAATATTTTTATCTAATTTCATAGATTCAAGCAAACATTATATCAATATGTCAGTTTTGCTTTTTTAAATCCTCGTATTTTAAACATTTAGACAAATTAACTGAAAAAATTAACGAAAAATTTGGTAAATCAATAAAGTACAGAAAAGACAGAGATTTTTTATGCCTAGATCTCTACTACCTAATTCAAAAGTTAGCCCATTTACAGCATTTGGTCAGGCAATTTTGTTTATAGTTAGCCTCAGAAGGAAAGTTGTCTGGCTTCCATGTGTATGACTATTTAATATGTATCGTCTTATGTGGGAAAAAAACAATGGTGCATTAACTTGTTCACAATTCAAATTTCAGCCCCTCAATGTTTTAAAACTTTATTTTATTTTAATTCCATGAACTGTTCATGAATATATGAATATGCTGCAGGTCAAGATAAGGGATAAAATTTGTTAGATTAGTTTATGTATTAGGATAGAGAGAATAAATAAAGTTCAAGATGAAGGCAAAGTCAAGATGAAAGTGAAGGGCCAGTTCATCATTTGTATGTTCATAGTGAACTGCTGTGTTGTGGAATTCTGGTTGGTAGAATTTATAATTAACCTCTTTATTTTCTTAATACAAAGATACCATCTCAGAAATAACATTGGAAACTAAATAGGGTTTTCTTTTTCTTTAGTTGCTAGATTCCAAAATGAATTACATTCCTGGCATTTCTCCTTTTATATGGTTTATAGGTTTTTTTTTTTTCATAGAATGGACATAATTTAATTGAGTTGAAACATAGTGATTCATATCCATTAAAAATTAGATTCACTGCCAAGTCCTAACAGCGATAAGGGAATAAGAAAGACTTATGCAGATCTGAGTTCTAGAGAGATTACATGATTCTCAATGCTAACATTTCAGATTGACATACCAAGAAGTCCTTTTACTGGAATACATAAATTTAATGTAGTTAAGTTGGTGTGTTTCTCGTTACAAAGAGAAAATGTTGAGGTTGAACATAGAAATAGATTTCTACATTGGAGAAAGTGTTCATAAATTAAAGTTACAGTATATAATTTTATATCATTTCAGAACATGAATTGATCATGACTAGCATGTATTTGTGACTATATTGGAACAACATTACTAATTTATTTAAAATAATTTCATTGGTTCCACGTATTAGTAAGTCACTAGACATCAGCAATGATATTGTTTTGCCAGAATAAATACCGGATATAAATAAGATAACTTATTTCTTCAGTTGCTTTATATGAGCTGACATTTTGAGAAAAGTCTTCAAATTAAGGAAAACCCACTTTTGCATGGAAGTATAGGAAACCATACTTAAAAATTAATGCATGTTTACTGAGTATGAACCACTTTTTAAGCCATTTATATCCCCCCCAAAGTCACATTTCAGTATAATATACTCTGAAAATTTTAGTCATATTAAGTCAGCATAAATTTTGAGGATGGGAAAAGAGGTCATTTGAGAACAGATTCCTCTGGGAAGGAGAACCTTTTGGTTCAAACATCAGGATATGTTTTAATGTGGTTTAAAAAAATTCTCATTTCATTTGAGCACCAGAAAATGCCAGAGGATTGTAGATAACGTGAGCCAACTAATTCAGCGCTTTATAGCTCCTCCATATAGAGTTTTTCCCCACTATGTAACTTAAATCAATTGAATAAGTTCTTGTTCAGTTCTATACATGGCAAAACTGGATGGTAAAGAAAATCAGTGTGTGTCCCAATCTGTAGCAAACCTTGTCCTACTGGGAAGTTCAGGTCTCAGCCACTGAAAGCCCAGATCCTACCATTGAGCCCTGCAGCTTTGAGCTGGCAAAAAATGGCTTCACAAATGCACTTTGCTTAGCCCAAACAGGATTGGCTCACGGATTCTCCAAAATATTTGAATTGGTTGCCAATATTTAGAAATTAGGAGAGTTGTACTAAAGTTTTCCCTTTCCATCTTCTTTTGAAAAATCAGATTGTTAGGGGCAGGCCACAGTGGCTCAGAGTTCTTGCCTGCCATGCCAGAGACCTAGGTTCGATTCCTGGTGCCTGCCCATGCAAAGAAAAAGTAAAAATCAGATCATTTGGCCTCCTTGACTACAGCACGGCCACAGTCTCCTGGTGCTGAATGTTTGCTGTTTGAACAGAGACTCTCTCACTAGCTTACCAAGGCTGTCACCAGCCACAACCATCTATCTGCTGTTCTCTCGCTGTCCAATGTATTTCCTTTCACATGCTCTGCTTGCTAATGTTCATTGTCTGGCCTCTGTAAGCAGGTGAATTTGCAGTGCCTAATCAGATCCTTCTCCAGCTTCATACTTCATCCATGAGTGCCACTGATCCCAAGCTTCTTGCCTTCTTCAACAGCTTGCCATCTTTAGCCAACACCCTCTGTGTCTTCAGTCTTCCCCTCCTTGAACCACTTTCCATTTCTAAACTTTCTTCTTACACCCTTAGGATAAATGTCCTCCCTACTTATCACAACCAGACTTTTCAGAAGTGGAAAAAGTATCTCTCCTCTTAATCTTAATTAAGTCTGAATTGTTGTATTTCATGTAATTCATCTCTCTATTTGAACAGTAAGCTACTTTAGGACAGGATTTACCCCTGATTTTTTTTTTATAATATTCCATATTGCTATAAAAATAACAGCCATTCAGGAAATGTTTAGTGACTGAAATATAATAATATTAACAATAACAGTAGAACAACTAACAATGCTTGTGTACAGCAAAAAGAAAATCCATCTTAGGCAAAACTTTGAACCAAGCAAGGCTTACACCTGTTTTCATCATGACTCCATTGATCACCCATCTTCTGGACTATTAGTTTAAAAAAAATCATGATCGCTACCAGACAGCTCTAAAAAAAAAAGCCCAGAATATGCCACTGAAACTAAAATCTGTTAGGATAGATTAGGTTTATAATTGTGCTGCAGCACGTCACTTCACCCCCACCCCGTGCAAGGAGCAAATGCATAGCTCTTACTACTCTAATTTCAGTATTGGCTGATTCCCGTAGTAAAGAACAGTCAGGAGAGCTTAAGACTTAACAGGACTAATTCCATGGTGTTGCTATGAGATTTCAGTTGGAAAATTCAAATATGTCCATTTGCTTATGGGCACTAGTGGATCTAACAAAGGTGGCATATTTTAATAACACATAGTAATCATTGTAAGGAAATGTAATTGAATAATTTTTCCAATTCTGGCTGTTTCATGTTCGTTCTTTAACTGACGTCATAAATAGGTACATTTGCACAATGTGTGTCAAGCATCATGTAAATAATCAAAGGTGTGATGGCTAAAGCCATAACAATTTAATAAATATCTATTAAAACAGAATGAATAAAAAAATAATTTTATGTTAAGGTATGAGATTCAGCTGCTGCTATCAACTTCTGTAGAAGAGTGCATTCTCAGTGCCATCTCATCCAGGTAGTTTTCCTGGATATATGTAATAATAAAAGGTTTCCTCTATGTTAGTAAATGGAATAATCAGTAACTTCATATCTCAAATTTCTAACCCTTTTTTTTTTATTCTACAGCACTCTCAACAATAACAACATTACTAGACTTTCTGTGGCAAGTTTCAACCATATGCCTAAACTTAGAACCTTGTAAGTAGTCACTGTATATGTACTGGTATATTTAATCAATTAAGGTTTTAATCAACATAGAATAGGACTACAAGCATATGACAAAAGTAGAAATCAACCACCTTTTTTCATCCCAGCTATCATAGTTGAGTAAGTGAACTATGATTCTGAACTTGAAAGCTTTCATTTAAGTGATATTCATTATGGGAAGTTTTTTTTGGGGGGGTGCGTTTACTTTGAGCTATTGGGGAGGTCACATTTCATTAAGAAATGGAAGATTCCTTGATTGGCTGTCATAAATGATAAATGGGAAATCTTTATGATTTTATTACCGCTCTGTAAGTAGACCTAATAAATCTAAACTGGTTCTCTAACGTTCTTTGTAATATAAAATTACAGAATCACCCTCTAGTACTTCTATAATTAAGGTTGTATCAGCATTAAAATATCTTTTTATTTTAATAAAAATATCTTTTAACATTTAAAATATCTTTTCAGGATTCAGATGAACATTAAAATATTTTAGGTGAATACAAATTTTTAGTAATGTCTTGACTACAGCTATTTTTTTGCTCTTGGAAAAAAATTAATCCTTAAAACCCAGAGTGTGATAGTTAGAGCATTTTTTAAAGGTAACTATCATTTGAAATTGGTATGAGAATCACCTTAATCTAAAAATTATATTGAAATATGCCAAAACATAAGATTTCTTGAAAAAAAAATTGTATTAGTTTAAAAGTGTTTTATTGGATTTTCAAAATACTTTAAGTTTTGTAATTACAGAATTGAAAAAATATTGCATTTCTTTTATTTCTTGAGTGGAAAATATATGCTGAATTACTTTTTTTAATGAAATTGATAATACCAATCTGAATGCCATCTTTCCTCACTAAAATGGGACTCTGTATGTGATAATAAATCATTATAATTTTCTTGGAATATGCTTTAAAAATCCTAAAATTTAGAATTTTAGGATTTATAAAAAAGTTGTGATTTCTCAAGGCTGTCAAATTGAGATCAGTCGAATTGAATTATTAATCCATTTCACTCGAACTAGATTTGACCAAATTAGTTTCTTATAAACTTGAATTTATAAAAAAAATTAACAAGCTTTCAATTCTTACAAAAATTAAGCCACTGAGGGTGTAAAACATCCATCGTCTGCACGGCTGATAGTGTTTCTTATTTTCTTGCAGACAGCCACCACTGTTTGTCCCACTAATCAGGTTTTTTAATTTTTACATTCTTTTCTTATTGCCAAATATGCACATCTATTGAATCATTTTCAATTTCAGTTAGGAACTGAAAAATTTAGAGAAAAATGATGTTACATGAAGAATGTGCTGCTGTGCCTTACAAAGGTTGGCATTCTGAATATGATGAGGACTGAGCCTCAGGTCGCCCAGCTTTCCCAAAATAGGTTTGGCCTTCTAGCTTTGGTGCAAAACAGCGTGTAGGTGTTTTTCTACTACAGAGTCAAGGAGAATGTAAGGGGATCATCTCACTCTTAATTCCCCTCCTTTGTTTGGTTCGTCATTCTGTAGTATCATTACCACTTAAAAATTCCATTTTTATGGTTCAGTTACTGAGTTCCATGTTTTCATATCCATTACTATTATTGGGTTAGAGTTGAGTACATCAGCTAAAAAGAACTAAAATGGTATTACTTTGTCATAGATGATTCTGAGAACGATGTTTTGATTTATAGCAGTGAATGTCCTTTTTTTTAGTTTGAGAAAACATAAAAGCCAGTTTGAAGTAATTTTCCTAATCAAGTGGATATATTTGTCTGGTATTTTATTAATGGAGAAGTGCTATTAGCCATTTGAAAGAGATCCATAATTTCGTGTGGATTCTGGCTAACATAGAAGGGACATACTTAATTTCTTCACTCTCTGTCATTTATGACTTTTAATTTCAATCCCTGCTTTTTTGAGTATGAGTGTCCACCATCCAAAAGAGCTAATTCCTTTTCTTTGATTTATCAAAAAAAAAAGAAGGAAGTAATAATAGGAATGTAAAATAAATGTTTTATATTGGATTATTTTTCTGTCTTGTTCAGCAGAAAATGGAAGTGAGCTGCTAAAAAGATTTTATCGGCAATTTCAATAGACACATAATGGCAGACTTACTGATATTTCAAAGTGGGATTCACTTCTTTTATTAATTTGCCCTCCCTCCCCCCATCCCTGCTTGCTGTAAGTTGCCAACTCAAAGCAATTTGCCTTGGACTTTTTTTTTTGTCCTTTCTTTTCACCCTTTTGAATGAACACAGACAAAATAATTCTGTGATCAGAGTCAAGTGTCTGTATATTTGCTTAGCTCAGAGAAAATGGAGACTTGATTCTGTGGTTGCAAACCAGTTAAGTTTCAGAAAACTAATTAGTTTAGTACTTGCTAAGTTCTGCCTATGTGTATGTTAAGAAATAAAGAAATCTGTTATTAATTTTCTAAGTTTTTAACGTAACTATTTTCCCTTTTCTTTCCTTTTTTTATTTTTCACTTTTCTTGCTTTAAACTTCTTCCCTCTCATTTAGTCGACTCCATTCCAACAACCTGTACTGTGACTGCTACCTGGCCTGGCTCTCGGACTGGCTGCGCCAAAGGCCTCGTGTTGGCCTATACACTCAGTGCATGGGTCCGTCCCACCTGAGGGGCCATAACGTGGCTGAAGTTCAGAAACGAGAATTTGCCTGCAGTGGTAAGGGAGAGAGAAGCGTTATACTATTGTATGCTGTTACATAATTGGACTCTGCAGAATGCGTGCTTCACGTTTCAGTGTTGCTCACTAACATGCAAGTGTGCACTAACCACGCTATAGAAATCCTCTTTCTTTGTGTTAAATTCTGCACATTTTGTACATGGTTGGCAAATACTGAGTCCCTGTATCCAAGTTATGATGAAAGCTTTTTCAGTTTTCACTCCGGGGGATTATAGGAAATTCCCAAATTATGGTTCTATTTGCTGCACATTATTTTCCCTTTAAGTAATAATTTATGTCTACTTTTATTTTAACAATTGGAAATGTTTAAATAATCCTGGATCCCTGCTGGGGATTGAATGATAGTAACTCGATGATAGTTTCACAGTGCCAAACACTTTTTATGGACCCTTATATACTAATTGCATAATTCTACTTAAGACAAACAAACAACTAGCCTTAATAACAAATATCTGAAAATAAAAAATAAGACATGGGTTATGTAAAATATCAATACTTAACATTTACAGAGTTGTTTGTCTGTGTCAAAAACTAATGTAAATATTTCATGTACATTACTTCATTCCACTCCCCTTATAGCATCTACACAAGAAATGTAATGTTATCTATATATTAGACGTTAAAATGCTGAGAAAAAGAGTTAAGTAAAACTTGCTGAAGATTAGTTAGCTGAAAAGTGGTAGAATCTCAACCTAGCCAGTTTATTTATTTATTTATTTATTTATTTATTTATACCTAGACAGTATACATATATACATACATACACATTAAATTCTAAAACTGTATGTTAACTTCAATATTATATCGGTACATATTAGCATGTAATCATTTTATACATATAGGCTTTATTCTGATTTTAAAGTGTCCATTCAAAATACAGCAAAATATTTCTGTAGATACACAGATTTTTAAGATACACAACACTGAACAAATGTTTAACAATTTTTTTGTAAATTTTTGTTTGTTTGTTTACCAATTTTTTAAAGGAGGAGTAGGAAGACATTGGTGGAACAGGTTTTTGTTTTATCATTATTTTTAGAGCATTTCATATACTTTTCCCACACTTTTTATAACTCAAACAAAATTGTACGTGGAATGTTTTCAATGGACATGATTGCATTTTAAAATATTATATAATGAAATCACTAACAGTTCATTAATAACCACTTTTTTATCTCTTCGCTTTTTCCTTCCTGTTTTCTAGATGAGGAAGAAGGCAAGTTCACCTTTTCTTTTTAGACTAAGAGTAATTTTGTAAAGTTTGAGTGCTTGTTTAGAGGGCTTCATTTGGCACACGGCCAGCATCTTCTTCTCAGTGCATCTCCACCCCGCTGGCATTTCCATACAGGTCGAGAGGGCTGGCCTGGCTCTCCTCTAGCAACGATGCATTTACAGGCAGCCATGTGGACCAGCACTGCCGATATTCTGCTGGTTTATCATTCAAACAATAAACTCTCATTTCAAAATAGCTGTTCCAAACATGAGTAATTAACGCATACCTAAGATAACTACTTATGCTAACATTTTAGTTCTGCAGAGCCAAAAAAAAAAAAAAAAAGAAGCATATAGATTAACAATTACAGAATGGCATGATGCAAATTATTATAATAATTTAAGAGAAAGTGGCAATTCTGAACCTATCCAGGCATCAAGCATAACGTTATCTAATTTTCCCCATATTTATTTGTGTGTGAAGGCTTAATTAGAGCAACAGTTACGTCCAACCGTGATGGGAATTTCACTGTTTTCCTTCCTTCTTTTTTAAAACAATGTAAATTGAGGTAGGCAATTTAATAAAGGCCAACCTTTATCTAAGCCTATTAGGAATGAACTGTAGATTAGTCTGAAAATCAAGGTTGAATATATCAGTACAAACAATATCATATCATGGTGCTTTTTTTTAGAACTCAAAATAGTTTTGGATAGAATTCTAGTTTTGAATCTGATCTGAGACTTCCTCACAGTTATTTCAAAATTTTTAATGTAGTGTTTTTGCAAATACTTTTAAAATCTCATTTGCGTCACCTGAGTATTGACCCCCAAATAAAAATACATGCTTCCTAAAATATGTTTTTTCAAACATATGATCAAGGCTTTAAAAGAATGATTTTCTCTAACATGCTTTGTTATTTGAGTTAAGTTTGCATGGCTGTCAATTAAGAAATTAAGGAGGAAATATATAAATGCCACTTGTTTCTTTTTCAGGTCATCAGTCCTTTATGGCTCCTTCTTGCAGTGTTTTACACTGCCCGGCTGCTTGCACTTGTAGCAACAATATCGTAGACTGTCGCGGGAAAGGTCTCACGGAAATCCCCACAAATCTGCCAGAGACCATCACAGAAATGTATGTGGCCTGACATTCCCTATTGTCCTCCCCAGTGAACCAAATCTGGATTTTCTTAAGGAGATTCTGGGCTTATCAAAGGCAAATCTGTTCAATTAGCTTAGACAAATGTTCCTTTCGGAATTTTATTGATCCTTACCCTGTTTAATTAAATGCGTTGTTGACATGGCTAGGATTTTTGTTGTTATTTACCACCAATAGAATTAGAAGGAGTGTATTTTAAGGAAAAAGAGTACTTTCCCTTCCCTTGCAGAGGTGGTATTAGGCTATTTAAGAAAAAATACTCTTATTTTGCCTAGTCAACCTTTTGAATCTGCAGATCTGCTGTTGTTCTTTTCCAGTTTGGAATAGTGGGGAGTATAAAGAAAGACCGAGCTAGAGCAGAGGAGCAAGTTAACTACATGATGTTCTACCTTCTCCAAAGCTGTGTTTTAGAATGCAATTTCACTATTTTGTTGCGCAGTCTAATGCAAAGTATATAGCGGGATGATATTACAACACCGAATCTAAAAGATTTTTTAACTTAGTATTTTATTCAATTTGAGCCATTGATTACCTCCATCAAAAGTTAAATTATCTTGGCGAAGTAGCATTTTCTGGGCAGATGCTGTATACATTTATTTGTCTTTGTTGAATATAAGTCACGTGTTTAAAGCATAATCACATAAGTTGTAAAATGTTAAAAAAAAAAAAGGGAAATGTTTTTACCACTTTGGGGAATAAATATTAAGGACAATTTTTATCTCAATATCCATTACTAAGGAAACCCCCTCACATAATATTATTATTCCTTTAGAAGCCAATTCTAAATTTTAATAAATGAATAGGTTTGGCTGTTAACAGGCCCTAATTTGCTTTACATAAGAATAACCTTAGTTCCCAAGACCCAATACCAGTATTTTAAAAGCACATACTGAGTGTTTGACAGTGCACTTTGCACTATCAGAGGTGAACCTCTGCAAGGACTGTAAAATCTAGGGAGACGACACCAGTGTAGAATAAGGGATATGCATAATATATTATCCTCACCAAGTTTTTAATTGATGGAACAGCTACCTTGCTCATTGAAGATGTTTAAGTACTTTTGAGCTAAACTTGAAGAAAAATGAAAAGTAGATTGGAAGAGGTGAGTGAAATTCCATGAAAGAGAACCATCAGGAAAGGGCAGAGGTGGCCACGAGCATTGTGTTTGAGGGATGTTACATGTGGAGCCCAACTGGATTAATAGGTTCATGTTAAAGAATCATGGAATATAATGCCAGAGAAAAGACGTCTCCATCTAATTTTAAAGCCCCAGATTACTGAAGACCTTTAAATCAGAAGAGGTGAGATATGATGATGTAGATAGTAGAAAGATAATGCATTTTTGCATAGAAAAATAGCACATACATTCATACAGGCACTAACCTTATTAAGTAAGCACTTAATATATAGGAGCACCATGAATTTTCCAGAGATCTTCCCTCTTTCAACTAGCAAATTTGACATGCAAATAAAAAGCCAGGACATCAGGTAGGAAGTAATAAACACCATAAGAGCAGAACAAATAAACTTTGAGGTAACCGAGGGCAAGAGAGTTGTTTACCAGAATCAGGAAGCTTTAACTAGAACTTCAGGCCAGTTTAGCATTTACTACCTGTGAGACTATGAGCAAGTTACTTTTTCTCTATATGCCTGTTTGCTTTTCTGAAACCTAGGGTTATTAAAAGTTTGAAATGAGGTCATTAACACATGTGCACTTTGTGTGCCTAGCATACTAGCATATAGTAGCTGTTCAATAAATGATGGCCAAGCCACCCACAGCAAGCTTCATGCAGTAGTTAATGCCTGAACTAAGCCTTGAAGGATAGGTAGTAGTTGGAAACAGAAGTGAGAAAGGAACTTTTAAAATTAAAAGAAAACCATGGCATGGGAAATAAGAATGAAAGTACAAGATACAACAAAACAAGAATTCAGTTTGACTGATACTTGTTTCTTGGGAGAATCCCAAAATGAAGTTAGGAAGATTGTTTACAACCAATTATAGGAAGGCCTTGAATAGTATAAGGATCTTAGACTTTATTTGGAATGCATTTGAGCGCAGGAGTTTTAATCTGAATCTTCAGGGAGAGTTATTCTGACACAGTGTGCTCATGGTTTAAAAAAAAGGAAAGAATGAAAGGCAGGAGCCTCTTAGGAGGCATTATTTTGATCCAGGGGAAATGTCATAAAAGCAGGAACTGAGTCAATAAAGTAGGAATGGTGATGTGGAAATTGATGTGATAACTAGTATAGAACCAGAATTAATGGGATCTGGCATTGTTGAGATAAGACAGTAAGGATAGAAAAACACAACAAAGATGATGCCACAGTTTCAAATATGAAAGATGGACAGGGTGATGGTTATGTCATTTTATATAAGAGCCAAGGAGCCAGAAGACAGCTGGGACAGAAGAAGATTGGCTCAAATTGGGAAATACTGAGTACCAGTGAGACATTTAGAGGTTCTAGAGTAATATGGACCAGAATAATTTGGAAACAAGACAAGAACTTAAGGCAGATATTTTGGAGTAATTTACATTTTTTTAAATGATGATAATTGAAGCCATCAAATGATTAATGGGGAAAAAAAAAGAGCATGAGAAATGAAGAAATCCAAGGACCCAAGCCATGGCAACTAAGAGAGGAGGGAACTTCTAGGAAAGAATGATCTATAGAGATGGCTATTCCTGCTGCAACCGAGGTAAGGCCTGAACCCAGCATGTTGTCCTGTTGTTCTCGGGGATTCTGTTTTTGTAGAGTGGAAGGCAAGTAGGCCACTTTTCAGGGTGTGAGGAAATTGAGTGCATGAGGTATGTTGGGAAGAGTGGGGATAAATCATTTTGAAGAGTTTGTTTTTTTATTTCATTTTGTTTTTTTTATTAAAGCAGTAGTTGTTCTATAAGATAGATATAAATTCATTATAAGATGCAAAATCTGAAATTATTAGAAAGTCAAAGAAAAGGAACGGATTTAGAGAGAGATGCGTGTTGGAGTTAGATAAGATATGTGAGGGAACATGAACTTTCCAAACAGGATAGTATTGTCCAAATTCAGATCAAGGAAAGCATAAGAGAAGATTGTATATTGGCAAAGGAGAAGAGAGTGTTATGTAGCAAACTGAAAGTAATATGAAACATTAAAATGGGTTATCTTACATAGTCTATTTTATTTATCATGGAGCTTTTCTGCTATTTTCCATAGATTTTTATATGTTGGTAGAAATTAGTAGCATAAAAGTTATGCCAAATACTTTGGCTTTGCCTATATTGAGGAGGTAGTATATCAGAAAAAGCTATAGTAAATTAAATTCATAGGTAGAGATGAAAACATATGAAGCTCTGGGTGAATTTTACTTCTCCATTTATCATATTATCAACTTTATCAGTGGAGCATCTGGTAATAAATCTTATTGAACTTCAACTCCAACAAAATACCTATTATCATTCATTATAGTATCATAATGTATTAGCTTAGTAACTCATTTCTTTTATTACCCTTATTTTTATTAGATAAGGAATATTATTAGGGTTATAAAATATAGAAGTCAAGCTATACAGCACCTTTGTATATCTTTATGGATCCAGGATTTTAGTACATAATGTACTGAAGATTTCAAATTAGCTTCTTTGTTATTCAAAGTAATTTTTAAAAATCTATATTTGACCATAAATTACCAGTAGAACTTTTTATTGCAAGTTATGTGACTTCATTGAGTAATTATGAGTTGATTTCCTATTGCATGAGATGTCTTTATTTGTAATTGCCTCATAATATAATTCTAACAAAAATAAAGTATTTCAGTGCTATTTTGGAGTGATTAACTGTCTAGAAACCTAGAAAAACAGAAACTCATTCCTTTCTTTTTCTGCTTTGTGTTTCCAACTACGAATTCATACTTCTGGTATTTGCCCAAAGAATTTTTTTAAGACAGAAGGAGAATATTCTTTTGAAGTCAGATTTGGGGGAAAATTTGGGAACGGAAGAATAGAAAGAGACTAACATTCATCTCATGTTTGCAATGTTGGCAATTATATGCACATTATATTATTTGATCTTCTCAC
This sequence comes from Tamandua tetradactyla, assembly GCF_023851605.1. Lineage (NCBI taxonomy): Eukaryota > Metazoa > Chordata > Mammalia > Pilosa > Myrmecophagidae > Tamandua > Tamandua tetradactyla. The sequence goes on from NC_135345.1 coordinate 20,368,427, forward strand.
TGACCCCTGATGGGAGTGTTTATAGAAATTAAAATAGGAAAATTAACAGATGAAGGTTGAAGTTCCTTCTCTAAAAGGCCTCATTATCCTGATGGTTTTCTGGGGTCCAGGACCTGCCTTCTGATTTGTAAGATAGCAATCTAATTTTGCCTGTACCCAATTATCACATTTAAAATTATTTATGTATCTGTGTGTTTGTTTAACTTCTGCCCCACCCCCACCCCTGCCCTGAATTATATTACCATGAAGGTAGAAACTGGTTCTGTTCTAATCACACTAAACATACATCAAGTCTAATACCTGGTATATAGTAAATACTTGGTAAATATTTGATAAATATTTATTGGATGAATGGTTACTTTAACAATTGATCAAACATTGAGGGTACATTTTACTCTGAAAGGATGGAACTGTATTAACCAGGATTAATAAATAAAGCCTGATCGAAAAGCTCATTCTCTCCCTGTAGACTGAAAAGTCCACTTTAAGCATAAAATCTGTTCAAAAGAAAGTTAAATGAACTGAATGTTTAGTGGCATAGGGCTAAAATGGGACTAGTATACTGGTTATTCTTTAAAGTTTGCTTTTTCCCAGACTGTAAACTTTAAAATCCTTTTTCCCAGACTGGAAATTTGAAATTCAATTTCCTACATGTGACCAAGTTCTCCTTTTTCTCTGTTTTAAGCTAGCCAACCCAGCGTCCCATATGCACTCTCCTTTAGATACATTAACTCAATCATCCTATAGTGAAATCCTAGACATGTTTCTCTGAAGTCCTGTTTCCCCTCTAATGAAGACTATGGACATTTAACTCAAGTACCCAAAGACTAACAACTTCATTTTGCTCATTAGAAAAAAAAAGAAGCTCAGAGAAGTCAAAGATCTTGTAAAAAGCAATTCAATTGTGAAATGGCTAAGCTGGCCTCAATTGTAGATCTATTTGACCCCAAAACCTGTGTTCCTTCCTTGATCCAACTGCGAAGGAGAGGTAGACATGGCTTGGGCTTAATGGGATATTGGAGAAGGGAAAATTGAAAAAGTTTCAAAAACAGCCTCATTGATACCCAGAGAACCAGAATTGGAAAAACCTTAAGAAAGTTACAAATGAAGAGAATTTGGAAGGAGTAAAGAGAAAGACAAGTCCTTAAGATATAGAAATGTTTGCAAAACCAAGAGCTGTTTCATATTACTATTTAGCTGTAACTACTAAAATGCCATCTTTCCTATTATTTGCTAAGTGTTCTCATTTCTCCCTGAAATTTATCTGCACAGAAATTTTGCAGTTTAGTTAGATACTTTGATGAATGTTCTAACTACCCTATTCTGATGAGGACAGAAGTATGACTTTTCCTCTCATCATTATAGCCTTTACACTTACGATAGAGTATGGGGAGAAAGGACAACAGTGTTGTAGGGAAGTGGGCCTAATGCACAGTCTAGAGTCCTGGGTTATTGGGTTATTGCCTAAGAAAGAGAGGATAGGGTAAGGAAGAACTAGAATGTGTAATATAAAATAAAATGAGGACTGAAAGAATGAAGCAGTTGCTCCCCTGGAATTCTTCCAACTCTTTGCTGCTTTGAGCTGCACTATTTGGAAAGCCTTGTTCTTATAAAACAAGTAGAATGCCTCAGGGAAGTCTCTATGTCATCTGGTCCATAGCCACAAAATCTTTAATAGCAGATTAAGTCTCTGTATATCAAATCTCTAAAACTGATGTTTTAGGTCACATTTTCAGGTATAAAATTTTATTACAATGAGCTTGATTGCTATAAAGTAGATATTTAGTTCTCTTCAATCCAGTTAAAGATTTCCTATGGTATAACCCATGTTTTCAAACTACTAAAAGGAAATTCCATAAATCATGGAGAATAGCTGCTAAGTTGTAACAGTTTAGTGTATTTTTTCACTCTTAGGTCCTACTGCCTTTTCTCTTGACTACCTTTTCAGGGTTTAGAAGTCGAAAGCCACACAGTTCTATTCTATTTCTCTAAAAGATCAGAGAAGCATTTAGATTATAGAAAGGGAAAAAATGGAGTAATGGAAGTTAGATGTTAAATTTGAGGGTACTTTTGTTCCTTCTGTTTCATCCAGGTCACTTACATGCATAATAATACAGATAGAAAGAAAGAATGATTCTGAATGCTATTTTTCATTATAACCTGCACTTATGATCCTGAATATAATTTTTAAGTGTCTTTTTCTTCCATTTCTGTTTTGACAAAATGATTCTTTCTCATTTATGTTCAACTTCTTTTTATGCTATTTCTGCATTTCCCCCCTCTAAATTTTTTACTTTATCTTAAGTAATACTTGCTCAGTTTTGAATTCACTTTAGTTCAGAGTCATCTGACTTTCTACATGCAGAAACGTGCAACTTAGATTCATTCAACTTTCTCTTTAGATAGCCAATTCTATACAAGGTGATTGAGAGTTACAGCTAATAGTATAGGTAGAATGCTATGTAATTAGGTGCTTTTCTTTTAGGTATGCCAAAAATTTTAAATAAAGTTTAAAAATTAATATGATAGCAGTTTGACTAATTTTCACTGCACCTGTACATTAACTTCACTTTATTATTTAGAGAATATTTATAAACTAAGTAAGGAAACTGATAGTAATTCTTAAATTGAGCTTTGCGTGAAAGAAATAAACAGTCCATGGTTAGAGTTTGGTTGCTAAATAAGTAGTAAGTTAATAATTGTCAGAGTGGAGATTATGAAATTATTTTAAAATTAAGAAATAATTCTGTCCAAAGGCTATGAGATGCAATAGAACATAGCCAGAATTAAGATGTTATAGTGAAATTTTTCCCAGAAATGTCATTAAAAAAACAATCACAACAGAATTGTCATCGTATAATGTACATAAGTCAGTATTATTTAAGCACCAGTTATGAGCTAGTGTACTTCTAATTGTAAAAACAGAATAATGTGATACCTTTCTGGAAATTTTTTAAATGAGATAAGTCATTTGATTTTCGTCATTATTTTTAATTTCTTGTATTTTTAGGTTTTATTTTCTGAGGTTTTCAAATGATGATTCTGTTCTCCGCTAAGGACCCAGAAATAGACATAATATTTTCACTTCCTAACAAATACAGAGAGCTAATTCAATACAGTATACAAAACAGAGATCCCCAGTGTGTTTTCCTCAAAACACACACCTCACATTAGTTCGCAATTATCAGTAGCTACCCTTACTACAATCTCTATAGCAACTTCTCAGTACCCCATCTAAATTATCTAGGATTAATCATGCACGATAAATTTAAGATGTATAGAACCTGTGATTACAGAGGCCATTATATTACTGGTAATCTTTGGAGTGTTTTCATCTTTTGGGCAGAAGTCTCAATTTTATATGCATATCTTTAATAATTTCCAATTGCTATTGAAAATAGTAGACTATCTTTATAAATCTACATATCATCCAAAAGAGGATGCGCTTTTATTAACTGTGTATTCTTAAGAAACTCCTTATTTGTATTTGAACCTAATTGCTCCCTAAAACTATATATACAGTGTATATATTACATACATGTTTGTTACATACTTTGTAACACATGTATTACATGCATACATATATATATATATATATATATATACCCACATCCATGCACGCTTTGTACACTTTTCTCATTGAGAAAGCACAGTAGTTTTCTTACGAGAAAAATTTACAGAAGACTGGGTCAAACTTTTGTAATGTTAATTATATTGAGAAGTAGAAATCACTTTGGTAGAATTATAAATAAATTGGGAGAAAAGAAAAGTTAAAATGACAAGAAAAGAAGCTAAAGTGTTAAAGGCAGCAAGGAAACCCCAACTGAGTTCTTTTAAAATGTTCAAGGATTTGGAGAGTGTTATTGAAACAGAGGAAGAATATTTGGAAAAGTATCATGTTTTATGTATTACATACTCTACCATTATTTCTCAGTGCCTACTCTGGGGCAGGCATTTTAGTTGAAAGAACATAGTCCTAGCCTTCAAAATGTTTACAGTTCAGAGAATTGAAGCTGTACACAAACATAAGCTTTTATAAATACATGATAAGTAGTGAAATTTATATGCACAGAGTGCCCAGAAGATGGAATACCTTGGGGTCTAGGGAGAATCAAAGAGTCTTCAACTAGGAGGATGTTTTTGCAGGCAGAGAAATTGGAGGCTGATCAGGAAGAGGAAAAGACATGCATAGTTCCAGAAAACTGAAAGAGTTGTGTGCGTGTGTGTGTTTGGAGAAATTTTTAAGGTTTTCAATTGGTAGAACCGAAAGTGGAGCCCCAATCTTGAACAAGCCTGTCCTGATGACAATAGGATACACGAATAATTTTAATCAAGGGAGCAGCGTGATTAGATTAATTAGAAAGACCACTCAGCATGGGGTGGAATGGTTTGAAGGAAAGAAGCCTACTGATGAATGCAAAAGCAATAGTCTCTATGAGAGATGATATGAACCGGCGTAAACGTAACCTGCAGGGAGTGTAAAGAAAAGGCATATAGAAACATTTAGAAAGTAGAAGCAACTTAAATTTGTAACAGTGGAAGGTTAGTCTACGAGGTGACCCCTAAGGCTGGTGATTTTGAGTCCCTCAAATTTCTGCTGGAATACACGGAGAGCCAACAGATGTAAATGAGACCAGTGTGGACTTTAACAAAAAATGATGATGTTGGGTCACAGTCAAAATATTTGGCCTCAGAATGAATGAGGTTGTCATTTACTGTTTAGGAATTAAAATATAAAATTATGTTTGTACAATCAGCTGGAAACACTGAGTTGAAGATTCATATACTCAATTTCAAATTTCAAATACTCTGTTCAAATACTACTCCAATGTTATCTAAACTTTGGGAAAAGGATAATGGATAATTTGGATGAATAACTATACAGGGTTGAGGGGGAGATACAAACTTATTTTAGTAATACTGTTAAGCAAATGATCTGTAAATATCATTAGCATGATATTTTTAAACTAAAATGAGAAGCAAATGGGCAATGTAGCTCTCAGTGTCAATCTATATTAGTTATCAAAGAAAAGCAAATCTATGGAACTTCTTAGTGTTTTTCTTTATTGGATTACTAAAGAAAAATTATATATGAAAGCTTTGTGATATTGATGTTATTACTCCCTGAAATTGGTGAGCCTGTGTCTAAACCCATATTTTTCTCTCAGACTAAGCTGTGTGGATCTGTGTACCAAATAGACTTGTGCACTTGAATGTGTGTCCATATACATACAAGCACGAATATTTTCACACTCATTGAAAATGTTATTGCTTAAAATATGAAGTTAATAGGAGCACACATATTCACATCCACATATTTTTATATCTTGTTATAAATATTTAAAGACCAAAAGGAAAAAAAAGTCATTTCTACTATGAAAATATCAAATGCATTTACATTCAGCAGAATTACCCTGGGATGACATCATAAGAAATAAAATAAGATTTAGGAAATGGATAAATTTGGGGAAAAATTATCCCAACACAGGGAGGGCTGGTAATCAATTAACATGGACACAGTCTGAGGACAAAAAATGTTCGCTATATATGTCCCCCTAGAGGCCAATATTCACTCACCTGTTGAAGATATTTATTAACCTTACCAAGTTCTGGCGACTGCAATTACAAAACAGAAATAATATTATAGTCTGAAATATCTTGCTTCATTTTATATAAGGACATATGCACTATTTCAATGGCATGCTTTTATTGATAAAGTTAGGTGAACATTCCAGAAATATAAAGTACGTGCTTTAGGGCTATTATGTAACAGGCAGGAAAATCCTAATGTCAAAGGAATATTGCTGGCTTCTCCTTTTCAAACCCTGAGCTGACATTACCTGTGATGGGGATATATTGGTGACACTAAGTAGTTTAAGAATCAGAAGCTAGAGTGATTTTTCTCCCCTTCACCCCATTAAGTCTATTTCTCTTCTCTGGCAGCTGTTTTTGCCATTTACGTTTAAAAAAAAGCAGATGGGGGAAAATGCAAAGAACTGTCAGTTTTATTGCCATGTATAATCGGCATCTGGGCTGTATGTTACAGACACAATCAATCCAAACTCATTCTTTACTGTATTTTGTAAAAACTTTTTTGAGTTTCTAAGACAGGCTCCAAATTAAAGAAACTACTACATATTTTAATAGTGTAGATTGTGGAAATGTCAGCTAGTTATATTTTTATCACTCTCCATGTGAATGATGTATGTGTATATATATTTAATCTCAAGTTACTCAATTATCAGCAAATCTTTACTGCTAATTTGTTGAAAAGCATGGTTGGGAACTATATATAATTCACTCTAGAGACCAGACCATATATCACCTTAACTCACACACACACACACACACACACACACACACACACACACACACACAAATGCAAATATATATGACTAACATATACTGTAGACTTGCTCTATATAATGCTATATATGTTTAGTATATATATGCCCATGTTTTAATTCTCTCACTATTTTTGTGCATATCATTTCTTTTCTTTGTATCTCATGTAATTTTTACCAAAATATTCATGACAGATATTATTTTCCCTATTTTTCAGAAAGGGAAACTGAGATGAGTAAAAGTAACTTTTGCAAGTCAGCAGCATTGACCAATAACAGATTCAATGCTATTTTAGTCCAATGCTCATACTTTTAATGACTCAACTGTATATTTTTTACCTCTTTGTATAAAAATATACAACTATAAGTACCTCTCTTTTGAGATTCTGTGTAATCTTTGATATGTGGATAAAATAAACTAATAAACTAAACTAATAATAAAATAAACTAATATTGTTTAACATCTTGTAAATATCTCCAGAGCTTAGTCAAAGTTTTTGACTGCCCAATTATACTGTCTACTGTACACTCTAATGATGTAAGATCTGCTCATTGATAATCATTGTAGAATATTTTTTATGCTAGAGTCCATCAGTGCACAACTGACAACTGGAAATCATTGAGCTGAAAATTATACATGCACATAAATTCCATGTTCTAAGTATCTAGTGTATAAATGCAGAAGGATTATCCATATTTCGTTTTCTATAATCTGTGAAGTAGACACCAAGTGACATATATTATTTGCAGTACATCCTTTACGAATTCTAAAACTGCAAAGATATGTATTATAAAATAGTAGCAATTAGAAAGCATAAAGAAAAATGTATAGGGGCAAGAAAGGTCTTTTACTGATTAAACATACTTTGCATTTTTTTTACTGGAGCAATTATAAAACTGTCTGTATTTTCTTTTTTCATTGGGCATGTATCTAGAATTGCCTTCTGATTTTGATGAAATGGTAAAAGCCATTCCTTTATTATAAATAAACAGTTTTGAAATGTTTTGGAACCATTCACATAAATTCTGTGGACAAAAAGCTCCTGGCTACGTTTACATGAAAAAGACTTCCTAGAGTAGTTGTAGGATTTTCTCCCCCTATTCACATTGCTAAATCTATTTTTACCTTGAAACTCAAAATATTGAATTTTCTATGGTGGACTAGCATATTAATTGTGATGGATTTTATCTGCCGCATGCAAATATATCTTCGCCATTACACTATCTATTTTTGTAACTCTAGAATGTTTTTAATTAGGTTCTTCATGGAAGAATGGATACAAATTTGCACTCTATAAAATTCAGCAGATTCCATGCTATTAAAGCAGATTAAAGGATAGCAAAGCCAGAAGATATATATTCTGTTTGCCTCTTTTTTTGCACCTTAACTTGAAAATTCCAGTACTTTTCTTCTTTATTTCTTATGGTCTGTTTTAAATGCTTCCCGCCTTTTTTTGTACAAGGAAAAATAACATTTGAGGTGTGAGTTGTTTTTTAATTTATCAAATACATTTTGAAGTTCTTGTAATGACAAAATAAAAATCCTTTATCCTAGAGACTTTAAAAGTTAACAGAAATTACACATTATTGTTGTCTGTCCATTAGAGAAGAGAAAATTGGCATTTTGTTATGTGTGTTTTTTTTTTTTTTTTTTTTTTTTTTTTTTTTTTAAAGAGAGAGGGAGGAAAGGAAGGAAAGACAGAGAAGGAAGGAAGGGAGGAAGAAAGGGAAACATTTTTAAACATTTTCTTGTTTTATTATATTTTGTTTGTTTGTTTGTTTTTTACATGGGCTGGGGCCGGGAATCGAACCGGGGTCCTCCGGCACGGCAGGCAAGCACTCTTGCCCGCTGAGCCACCGCGGCCCGCCTGTTATGTGTTTTAAAGTTTATTTTTGACATCTGTCAGTGGTAGAATATTTTCTTTCTTGAGAATCTGTCTCTTTGTGTGAAGGATGCAATTATGTTTTGCCTTAGTATACTGCTGAGATAGAGCCATAAAAACCAGTTAGTTGGCAATTTGCTGTAAATAAAAATATATGCTCTGTTTCAAATCTTTCATTTTTTTTAGGAAAGAGTTAAAAATAAATAGATAAATGCAAGTAAATCTATTGTACATGGCATTGTTTAGCTTTCTGCTATAAATGAAATGGTGTGCAATGTGAAAATTGTCATGCTATATTACAATAACAAATGATACATCCAGCATCATGTTTAAATTATAATTTTTGCATATATTTCTTCTCAAATTCCCCTTATTTCATAACTTTATAAAGGATTGACGTATGTTTCAAATTTTTTTTTATATTTACTTTCTAAAAAAGAAAATGTAATATGTGGCCTCACTTGTGGATCATTTTGTTTTGATTCCTTTAGTAAGTATATTCATCAATGAAATTAATTGCATATAAAATTAAATAACTTAAACATAAATTAAATTATAGTAGCATATATTTGAGTGTCATCAGTACAATAAATGAACAATGTAAGTAATGTACATTTTGAGACGTTAAAATAATAAATGACTTTAAAATAAATAAATTTCGTTGGAAGCTCTTCAGCTATATCAAATGATAGAATTAATTTGGCCGCATTTGTGAGTTAAGGTTATTGACATTTCAGAAGTCTCAATGCTGAATATAGAATTTTTTTTAATATGCATTAAACAATTTATCTTTGAAATCTTACTGCAAAGTTAGATACTTTGTCAGTAAAAGCTCCAAGAGTGCATCAACATGTCTGCTTTTGATCCTCTTTGAATTCTAATCATAAAAGGTAGTATCTTGCACATAGTAGACACTAAATATCGGTAGGAGTGAATTAATTAATTTTTGTTTGCCTTAGATTATTTTCAAAGACCTGAATGAAGTTTATGAAAAGTAATTATTTGAAATAACTTTGCAGTATTATTAACAGAAATCTACTAGTCACCAAAATAATTTTTTTTCTTCATAATAGCATTATATCATTTTGTGCAAAATCTCTAACACATTGAAATGATGGGATCTACATTCAAAGAGAGTCCTCCAACTCGTCAATAGTATATTACATCTGTAGCTTATTTTCCATCTATAGTTTATTTTAATTATATTTCCATTGATTACATTTAAGCTTGTTAAAATTTAAATACAAGAGTGGATCATGGCAAAAAATAGAAAAATATTTAATCTATAAATTCAAAATATACTGATCAAGAATATAATAACAAAATGATTTAGATGACCATGCTGTATTTGGAGCGTCTGAAGAAAATAGCCTTTCTTAGGACCAAGATACATAATCCACATGCACAAAATTTCTTTTCTTCATAATATTCATTATACTTTTTGTCTTCTGGGGTAAATCTGATCCCACCTTCTGGTGGGGGAGCAGTATGTCAGATATGAATTATATTTGAACAGAATACAGTGAGATAAAAGCAAAAGAGTCAGGAAGAGAATGTTCCTGGATTTATAGAGTGAAGCAGGTACAACTATAATTATACCTGAGAAAATAGATGAAGTCTTCAAAAAGAGACCATGCTTTTCTAATCATAAAATAAATAAATGATATTATTAATAATAATGTAAATCATTGCTAACTTAACTGTCTGCTAATCAGGAATAATTAAAGAAATATGATACATTTTGACAATGGAATATTATACAGACTTTAAAAATGATGTCCACTAAAAATGTTTAGGATATAGGAAACGATAAATGGCATAGTATTCAGTGTAAAGGGTACAATTCAAAATGTTATAAACATTCAGATCGCAATTACATAAAGCAAATGCACATGCAAATAAGACTATAGTAAAATACAATGATCTGGCTCTTACATTATGGGTGATTTTAGATTTGGTAAATAAGCATGATTTTCTTATTAATGTGAATGACATAACTTCTGTTTTTTTGGAGGAAGAGGACATTGTAGATGATTAAGAAAGGATTTACTTTGGGAGTGAGAGAGGAAGGGACAGAGCTCTGGGGGAATAGAGTACTTAGAGGACTAGAAAGTGACCCATAAATTGAGAGTGAGAAATAGTACAGTGAGAAAAGAAGGGTATAGTGTCACATCCAAGGGACAGAGGATTGTCGGCAATGTCAAATACTCCAGTGAGATCCAAGAGAATGAAGACTGTGGAAACCATTCCACATGGATATCAGGAAGTCGTAGGGTGAACCATGGGGCTATTGAAGAAAACGTGGTATTGTGAGAAGGACTTTGGGATCAGAAAACACTCAAATTTAGGTAATTTGACTTAACCTGCAAGGGATTTTATTCTTTGTTTTGATTTGAGTTGATGTTTGTTAAATGCTGTTAATGTAATATGTATGTAAGTATAACCAATATTTAGTAAAAGATGAATCAATATATGTGAAACATGTCATATATAGAGAGTCATTATGTATGACATACAAAAACAAGTGTATATGTTATTTGTTATCCAGGCAGGTAAATGAAGGCTATTCCAGGTATTGTAATAGGGAGAATTAATATGGGGGAATGGTGGTAATCAGTAGTAGAAAGGACTTAAAAGTTAAAGAACTGATAAGAAGGTGAAAAGGTTGGAAAGCTGATACTACCTTTTGGCTGAAAAGATCAAAGACCAAAGGAAGAGGTGGTATTACACCAAGTCCTGTAAGAAAGAGATGAGGCCAATCCTCAGTCATCACCTGGGGCAGAGAGGATGCACAGAGAACAGAAAACCCTGGCTTCTCTCCTCTTCCTCACCTTCAGTCGCCTGCCAGTGCCTCTCATCTGGTTCTCTCCAGAAACTAGTTGTCAGCAGAGCCTGGGATATATGGTCCACTGGAGTCAGTTGTCTGGGATAAAGCAGAGAAGAGACAGGAATAGGAAATGTTTATAGGCATGTTTAAATGGATGGAAATGGTGCTGAAAGGCAGTGTTTTTGATGAACTAAAATATTTATGAACAGACTTAAAGAAATCTACTTTTTGTCGTTAATAACTAGGTGAGTAGAATCTGTCTCTGCGATAGCAGAACCATAGAATAAATGATGTCAGAGAAATATTTTCAACTCTGTGATTTTAGTGTATCATAAAAATACTTCATGTGTGTTTGAATGCACTTTGCTGCAGTGGTTTTAAAGTGAAATATTCACATAACAAATCAACAGAATTCAGACAGTTTTGTTAGAAATACCTACAGCACATATGGATTTAGCATTTTAAGATTTTGCCTCATAGGAAGTGTCAGATTTACTTTTGTGAGAATAAAAATTATGTTTTCATCCTATTAAACAATTTCTGTAGAGAAAAAAGGGAAGAGTTTGTAAAATTTAATATTAAGCAGTAATGTCCTCTGTGAAAGAGTTATAATTATCTCTAAAGCATATACATATCTTCAGTATTAATACATATTTCTCATTTATATTTAGTCTTTTAAAATATACTGTCAAGTTAGCATCTTAAAGATATTTTAAAGTGTTTTCTCTCATATAAATTGTTTATTTAAATATTAATGGAACTGTAATAGTATAAAATCTGAATGTTTTTATTTTTATATAATTGCTTTGTTTTGAATCGCAATCTTGCTCTACATTTAGGGGCAGCACAATTAATTTTGGTTTGTATTTTTGAGGATAAAGGAAATGTCATTCATAATAAACATCAACTTGCTTCTTATCACAAATCCTGGGCTTAAATTAAACATATTTGACAGCTCACTTTTCCAGAGAAAATTTGAATTTTCTTCTTTTCAGACGTTTGGAACAGAATTCAATCAAGGTCATCCCTCCTGGAGCTTTCTCACCATATAAAAAGCTTAGAAGAATGTGAGTGAGCAATATTCTGGAATATATGTAATTTTTAAAATTATACAGATCATGACATACATACAAATAAAACCATTTATGCATACGTATTTAAGTGTTTGACAGCTTAAGTATTGAATGATGTGACTGCTGGTTTTATCATAATTTCTTAATGTTAGTAGCTAAACTGTGATATTTTAAATTTCTCTGTAATTTAACATTGGTTTATGCTTGTGTGAAGGTATTTGGTCAATATCTACTGTCAAGTTCTTAAATGTTCTATTTTCAAAACTCAGACACAGCATCTTTAATAATATTCTGGGAAAATAGCCAATAAATGATTAAAATGTGATTTTAAAAAATCAGGATGTTTCAGATTTCATACATATATGGATAGGAGCAAAACAAACATGGAAAGGCAATGAATAGCTTTTTTTCATGTGGTAAATGTTCCCAACATTCAATTTAATTTAACCTAACTCTATTTCTAATCCTAGTGACCTGAGCAATAATCAAATCTCTGAACTAGCACCAGATGCTTTCCAAGGACTACGTTCACTGAATTCTCTGTAAGTACTGACCACATCACTGAAGGAAAACAACAAATATCTGACTATAGTGTTTAGTTTGCATTTAAGAAAAATACTCCCTTAAGTTTTATTATGAATTACAAGTCGTTAATAAAATTAACTATTATTAATCATTAATGAATTCCATCATTTTTAGAGGGATTGCTCACTGTCACTAAAATCAGCCAATTAATTTTTAAGGGCACAAATGTTATGATTCTGATTAGTTTTCTGTTTAGACAGCAAGAGTGAGGACTCTTTTTTTGGAAAATTTCTTTCTTTCTGAAATAAGGGAAGAGTGTTTATTTTGGAGTACTCTGTGCAATGCTGCATTTATAATCTCCAAATTTACAGCTGCTGACATCAGTCCCCTTCTGAATGATACCAGAGAGGTCTTGCTGAGAATATTTAAGGAAAATGATCAGCTCGAGGCCCCCTTCCACTCTAATTCACCAGCCTCAGACTTCCCTTAAAGAACTAGCTTTAATTTCTCGAAGAACAAAGATAAGAAAACATGACCATTTTTTTAAAGTCCAAAGGACTTTTGGAAAGAAAGCTATGTAAATTATGGCGGTCCTAAAATAAATCTATAAAGTCCTTTATTCTTTCGAACTGGTAAAAAAAATCTTCAAAAGTCTGCCAAGTTACAGCAGCCTTTATTTCAAGATGTAATTTTAAAGTATGAGGATGGAGGATGGCATTTTTCTTTTAAAATATGAGGCTTAGGGGAGAGTTCTTCTTGATGTAAATTATTGCTGGGCTCTTTCATGTTTCGGAAGTCAGTGATAGCACGTGAGCGTTACAGAAGGCACCTGCATGTGTCCCAGGTAAACAGCTGGAGCTCACAGATCTATTTGTCCTCACTCTCACCAAGGAGTGAGTCAGATTGAAGTGCTCATCGGGCACATGGACACCCAGGTGTTTGTGTTGCTCTGCTCAAAACACTATAATTTTCATTGTATAACAGTAATGATAAACTACCACTTCAGCTACAGTATTTACTTTGATCTGTTTCTGTGTCTGTGTGTGTGTGTTTTGTTGTGGTGGTTGTTTGAGGAAACCCAAGGCCAGAAGAACAATCTTTTTTCTTTTCTTTTTTTTTGACAAATAATGTAGGGTGTAGTTACGTATTGCTCTCAGATGGGCTGTCAGATTCTAAAATCACAAAGTTCAATGAAAAACTCACAGTTAAATCACCCATCAAATTGTCCGTACCGAACGGTGTGTCTATTCAAAGTCAACACTGACAAATTCCAGCCGTACAAAATGACAGAAAAAAAAAAGGTCAATACCAATTCTGAGTCCTTCAAGTGCCTGTGCCTCAAAGATTATCATCCAATAACAAAAGGAGAAAAATTGATTGAGAATTATTATTTATATCTGCTTGCTTGCATCTATTAAGATTAAGCATCTGTGGCCTCAATAAGGTTGAATGGCACTTCTCTGGTTGTGACAATTAAATGACTAAAAGAAGTAAAATAAATCGAATATATGTATTATTATAATTTGTCATTTATCACAGCAAACCATTATTTATTTGCTAATGAATATTATTATATATATTCTATTTTATTCTAAATTATCATATAGAATCTATATAAGATATTACTAACATAATAGAAAGTAAAAAACACACGTAAAAGAACATGCCTGCTGGGTTTAAATGTAAATTCTGCTTTTGCAGAAGTGGAATACCTACATATTCCACTGTAAGGTTGCACAACTGATAGACAAGGGGAGAATCAAATAGCTATGTTGGTGATAACGGAGGGGGTTGTGTGAGGTTTAAGAGCATCTGCTCGATCTTAGAATGACCCACCTGCTGCACTGTTATCATTTTCTTCATTGTGTTCATATTTTGAGGTGGCCATCCAAGGATTAATACATTTACCATCCCATAAAATGTATCAAAAAATATATGTAATATATTTACTGCCCCATAAAATATATTTAAAAAAATCTTCACTTTCCCTTTCCCTTTTTCACTTAACCACAATCATTTATGTTTAACAAAAGTCTATTAGGCTCCTACTGTGTACTAGGCCCTGGTCAAGACACTGGGGATGCAAGAGGAAAGAAAACAGGTAAAACCCTCCTTCCTGGAGGAAATCACTGATTAAGTGAATGAGCAAAAGATGTAGTGTATCCAGTGATGAAAACTGCTATGGAGAAAAATAGAGAATGCAAAGGGACAGGAAATGCTGAGGTGTGGGGGAGTTAAAAAGTTTTAAAGAGGGTGATAAAGACTTGCTTAGAAGGTGATAAGTGGATTTGTACGGGTGAGCTGTGCAGTTATGTGCAGATATATGGAGGCAGAGCTTTCAAGAAGGGGGAAACAGCTAAATGCTATACACTAAAGCAAGAGTATCCTGGTTGTTTTAAGAAAGAAGAAAAGAATCAGTGTGAGGAGAGAGGAGAGGATGCTTAAAATTGACATATGGAGAGGTTGCAATAGTTGGTAACAAGGTAAGACAGGAGCCCAAGGATAACGGGATGAAATAAGGTGGAAAGATAGGTTTAGTGGAAAGGAAGAGAGTCGTATTGGAAACCTTGATTATGAACCAGGGATCCAAACTTTCCCAAAATGAACAGAAGTGACTTGTAAGTGTGTAGTTATAAATGCAAGTAGGCAGCATTTATTTGTTTAAATCAAGTTTTTACTTATGCTGATTTCTCTTAATATTATTTAAGTCCCTTATTATTAAAATTAAATACCATATTTTTCCAGAACTGTACAAAAAATACAGAGTAGTTGAATTTAATTCCTATGTTTTCTGTAGATGTTATAATAATTAAAGGCAGCCTGATACTGGAAGGTGCAACGGTGGCTCAGTGGTAGAATTCTCACCTGCCATGCTGGTGACCCGGGTTCGATTCCTGGCGCCTGCCTATGCAAAAAAAAAAAAAAAGGCAGCATGATACCAAATACCACTACTGCATTTCACTTTTTAAAAAAGTTTCCATTTTAAATTGTTGCTTAATTACCAAAATGGCATATCATAGAGGGAAATGGATTTAATTTGCAGAATGTTTTATAAGGTCTCTTTTAAGGAAATGCATTATTATTAACAAAATATCATTCCATTTATATGCATTTATCAAATCATTTTATCCTCAGGGTTTTATATTTCGTGTGTTTATATTATCACTATATAGACAAAATTTCTATATATTTAATAATGATTAAGAATTCAACGTATTTACCATTGTCTGAAATAATTGCTTTCCAATTTCTAATTGAACAATTCCCCCTATATTAACAAAATAAAAGTATTGTAGCAGTATTGCATGGTGACAACACATATAGCCTTTTGAGACATCAGATGGCTTGTGTTCAAGTCCTGTCTCCGTCATTTACTAGGTACATGGCTGAGCTAGTTACTAATTTCCCTGTGCCTCAGTTACCCCATCTATAAAATTGGGATGAAATTACCCCCTCCTGGTGGTGTTAAAGCACATAGCAAATGTCCAAGAAACA
This sequence comes from Tamandua tetradactyla, assembly GCF_023851605.1. Taxonomy (NCBI): domain Eukaryota; kingdom Metazoa; phylum Chordata; class Mammalia; order Pilosa; family Myrmecophagidae; genus Tamandua; species Tamandua tetradactyla. The sequence goes on from NC_135345.1 coordinate 20,384,574, forward strand.
ATAGCTGTCACCATGGCAAATTCTTCTGCTGAATATGATCAATGTATACATATCTGGATTTTAGTTATCCCAGAGAATATTTATACACAAAGACCTCAAGCATGTGGTTTTCCTCTTACCTCATTTTTTTTTTCATTAACCCCTTGCAAACCATTGTAGTTCATTTAATACAGGTCTGCGTTTCACTAACTAGCTCCAGAATTCCACAGGGGTGATACAATAAAGGACTTGATTACTATATTTCCATTTTCTGTGGTCTTTTCTTAGACTGGAATTGGCTCTGCTGCCTGGTACTTTGGCTTAAGTAGACGTTTTTCGTGAAACTGAAAATGTAGCATCTCCTGTTTATCCTCTGCATTCTCTTTACTGTACACCCTTAAACTTGTTTAGTGTTATAATTCTCAAAAATACATTGATTTTAATTAATGTGTGATTCCCCAGACATTTTTTAAAAATAAAATCTGCCTATAGCATCCTTTTCACCATGGCTGTTTTATAGCTTTATATAGTGGGCAAGTTTTTCTTCTGTCTTCTGCCAGCTTTTGAACAAGGTCAGGAGAATTTAAGAACTGGCCAATAGTAGTTGCTGTCTCCTGCTGTCCTAATGTAGAAACTCCTAAGGGTTAAACTGAGTTTAGCACTCTTAGCCTTCCTTCTAACAGCAGTACAAAAGCTGCCTTCAAAGATTTCCCTAAAAAGATTCTCTACCAGCATAAGTGAAAACTGTGTGTAGTATGCTGACTCTAAGTCACATATTAAAAAACTGCACAGAAGCTGACTAATTTGTCGGTATGGTATTTGGATATTATCCAAATCCTCGTGTATTTATTTTCTTTTCAGTTGAATTCATTTTATTTTTTAATTTCCTTTGTTAAATTTTTTTCCCTTTTATGAGTATATCACAAATTGTCACCAGCCTTCTTGAGGGTCATCGAAGTTCTCTGTCCTTATCTTTGAATTTTTTGAGACTTTTTAATCTTCTTTTCTTAGCTGCCATTTTATCTCATTGTGTGAGCAAACTGTACCTAGCCTTAGAATTGCTGTACCTCTTCACAGAGGAATCTCATTCCCATCATGTTTACAAGTGTGTCTTAATCATGATATTTTTATATGTGATAGTCCACATTCCCAGCAAAATCTATGCAGAGATAGTTCATGATTTCTTTTGTACTTTCACTCCTTCACTTTGCCATATATCCATTATACCCCAATAGTAATAAATATCTATTTTTAACATTAGCTTTAAAAAATAAAGAGTTTTTTTTGGAAAAAAGAATAGTTAATAATATAAAAATGGCATATGTTCTAGGTAGTCCCACTCCCATACTGGTTAAGGAACTATTTCAAACAAAAGTCCCAAAAAGCCAACCTACTAAATTGTTCACTCCTTGATTCTTGAGTGGGTCATCCACAATTTATATGCATCCTGGTACATTTATAAATCTCAGTGGGTTCAAAATATGAGACTCCTTCAGTAGTCAAAATTTCTCTATCAGGTGGTTGTCGAAGCCATAGTTTATTCATCTCAGTGCCAGGCACATGGCCAAATGATGGATACTCAAAAAATAATAGCTGGTCCACTGGTTCCAAGTTTAGAAATTTGCAAAGTTCCTGAAGCATAGTAAGTGCACAGTACCAATGTTGAATGAATTAACTGACCATCCTGATTTTAGTGCTATCTTGGTCTACCCATTGTGTCTCTTAATGTCTTCTCTTCTCTTATTCTTGATCTTAAAACATACTTTTATCCTTGTTTTACCTTTCTTAACTCCCTTACTACCTTGACTCTGACAGTATGAAATTCTCTTGTGGTCTTTAATTTTTTTAAGTTGTTTCAACTCTAGTTGATTTACCGTTTTAAAAAAAAATCATTCTTCTACCCAAGTAAAATTTTATATTATATAGCACCCAACTTTATTTATTCCTTTAAGAATTTTCTTCATATTTTGTAATATATTCCACTCTCTCTGACATCTTAAAAGGGAAACCATTTTACCCTCATGTGATTCATCCTTCTTGTATTACTATGTTCTTTTTCAAACAAACATCATGTACTGCTCCCAAACATATTAATTATTTAGAGTCCCATTTCAGGTTTTCCTTCTATATATTATGACATCCATCTATTTCTTCTCCAAAAGAATATTCTTATAACTTTTGAAAGTTATAGATGTCAATTGTAGGGAATATTTTTAAAATACAGAAAAAGTATATAGATGCAAATTCAAATTATCTCTGGATGACACATCACCTGCCATACAGATATTTTCCACTTCTCTTCTGTGTTTATATGTACATTTTTTCCAAACGAAGTTCAGGTCATACTTTAATGTACTTCTTTGTATTATGCATGTATTCTTTTGAAATTAGATATATCATGAGCATGTCCATGCCACCCAATATCTTTCAAAATATGGTTTTATAAATGTGAAATATGTAATTAACCAGTCCCCTATTATTGGATTGGGAACATTTTATTTGCATTTCGTTTTTCATTATTATAAATTATGCCACAATTAATATTACATGCCTAAAATATTGTGGGATCTCTGAATATTTTCTTGAACTACCAAGAGTGGAATTGCTGCGTTAAAATCTATGTAAACATATTTATGACTCTCAATTTATCTTGCCAAAATGTCTCTTCAGAAATATAACTTCTATCTTTTTCTTACATACAGTCCTAGTTCCCTACTTTTAAAGAAAAATGTTATTGTGACATTTTATACTGAATGAAAAGTCTTGATTTAACTAATTCATGTTAGAGAAAAGATAATAGGCAACTATTCTCAAATACTATATATGACCCCCTACTTTTGGAGGCTGAAAGTAAATAGACCTCATTGTAAACCTTTAATACTTGCCACTACAATGAGACAACCGTTCCCATTCATTTGCTGTTGAAATGCCCTCACTTCACCCTTATTAATTTATTCCTTAATGCTTTTTTCTCTACTAATTTATTCCATGCATCCAATAATGTTCACTCATAAAGGCAAATGCCAGACCTAGTTGTGTGCCAAAACCCAGGTGCTAGGACACAGGTGTACAGAGGTGATGAAATCATACTCTGCACTGTCGAGTCCACTCAGTGGCTGATCAGAGGCAGGTACCCTAAGGATTCATTCTGGTTCATATTTCTTTTGGAAGACATGCATTTCGAAAATTTTCCTAAGTTCATGCTCAGGATCACCACCTTCAGAAATTTTCCATTTCCTGAGCATATATATCAAATATTTAAGATAAAAACCTTACTCTTATATGAATTCGGTTTGTAATATAAGAATATGTGAACTCAGAACTCATCCCTTGAATAAGCAAGGGATTGCACATTTAGTGTTTGTTATCTAGAGCATGCTCTTATTACATGTGAACTGTGTATGTATACATAGAAAAACATGACGTTTTAACAATGGTTATTTCTGTGAAAGAGGATGAGGTCGTTAATATGTTAACTTTCACTGTGTTTTTCTATACTTTCAAAATTTTCTGCAATAAGCATACATCTGATCTATAATCAGGAGAAATCTGTACAATTAAAATATTTACAAATTTATTTTTTTCCTCTCGCTTTAATGATGAGGGCATATAACCTACCATCTTCCTGAATATGTAATGTGTCAAATTAATTGATTATGCTTTGTTACAGTTTCTGATTTTTTTTTCCATTTAAAACATTGTTTTTCAGTGTCCTCTATGGAAATAAAATCACAGAACTCCCAAAGAACTTATTTGAAGGGCTATTTTCCTTACAGCTTCTGTAAGTATTTGATTATTTCTTATGTGTTGAACCTAAATATTATATTTTAGCCAGTGTATCTTCTGATACTTTCATGGAGCCTTCAGCAAAGTTTGACCAAAATGATGTATTTTAATGAAATGAAAAATATTAACCTGGCAAATCTAACATTGACAATGGTTGTTATTTGAAGACAAAGCACTTTGGAATTGTCCCAAAACCTTTCTCTTCACCTTGTATATATGTATACTTTCTGGCTTTCTGTCATTTGAAGCAGCCCTTGGTGAAGCATCTCTGCTTTGATTTAACAGTGGTTGGAAAGGAGAGAGACATGATGATATGCTTACCAGCCTTTATTAAAAGTATCTGCAGGAATGAGAGTGCTGGAGTAGCATCCCCAAACACAAAGATGTTGTGCAATAGGCCATCACAAAGCAGTAAGCCTCAAACTACACTTAGTGAAAAGATAATCTGTAAATTGCTGCACTGTGTCTTAAAGACTACTCTGTCTAGAAAGTAGCCACTCCATCCTTGACTCAAAAGACATATTTCCTATATATATTTATAAGAACAAAATTTGACACCAGGTGTTATAATGAATGCGCATGTGAAAAGGAAATTTGAAAAGCTGCTGATACAAAGATTGTTAGTGTTGGGTCACCTAATTCTATGTTATTCATCACACACAGAAACACTGACTTGAATGGGGGGATACAAAGATGAATATGATGTCATTTCTTCCCTCACGTATCTCACAGTTGGTCTACCTTAAAATTCTTAAGGTTAGGATTTTCTTTAGAGTATATTTATTTAATGACATGGGATTCATACCATTTATTTGACAAATATTTAATCCTAATCCCACAAACTTCCCAAATGTAGTTCTTTTTCCTTGAATAATTTATGTCCATAATTTTGCCCTATTATCTGTGTTGTAAACTTTTTGACCTTTACCCAGAGATATATTTTATACCACAACCCAATACACACAAATAGAGAAGCAAATAATATAAAATATTAACAAAACAATTTTTAAACTTGCTATATGTAGTGCTGTCCATTCTATCCTGCTCAGTTGCATTCCATCACTCATTTTTCCTCTCGCTTTATTTATTTTTTAATGCTACAAAACCCAGTAAATTGATTTCATGACAGACAGGTGAATTATGATAAATATTGATATCTGCAACCTAATGACTTAATTTGGGTTTCACATTATTATTATTATTTTAGTAGGGAAGTTGTAGGTTTACAGAAAAATCATGCATAGACTATAGATTTCCCTTATACCACTGTATTAACACCTTGTATTAGTGTCATACATTTGTCACAATTCATGAAAGAACATTTTTATAACTGTACTATTAACTATAGCCCATTATTTACAATAGAATTTACTGTAATGTACAATCCTATGGGGTTATTTTTTCTTTATTAACAATTTTTGTTCTACTAGCATAAACAACCTAAAATTTTCCCTTTTAAGCATCACCATCATCCACTACCAAAACTTTTCCATCGAATTACTTTTTAATCTTTGCAATGAAGTTAGCAATTAAAGTCAGCAATTTTCTGACTGTTATATAATTCCAAATACATTATAAATATCTGTGCTCATTATAAATACATTTAATGCTGTAACCATTCATTGTTTATTTTTTATTTAGCTTTCTATCATTCTTCCACATTTTCTTAGCAGTGCTCTCCTTGTCATTTACTTACAGTCCCACACTATCCTGGCTAGTACCAACATTTCTTTTTCTTTACACACACACTCACACTTAGTAGTGGTTAATGTTGTAGGTATGTTAATAAACCATGGGGGTGGTGATTGTGAACATAATTAACAGTTCTGAAATATATATACCCAAATGTGGTTAAAAGGGGACATATTAGATTTTATAAAATGTAACAGAATAAAAATGTTTTTTGAAAAAGTCCATGGAACTATATTGCACAAACAGTGAAACCTAAGTTAAACTATGAACTCTAATTAATAGTACAATTATAAAAACATACTAACATCAGTTGTCGCAAATATTCCCCCCCAATGCAAGATGTTAAAAATAGGGTGGCATTTTATGCATGATTGTTCTGTAAACCCACAGTTTCTCTAATAAGGAAAGAATAAATCAATAAATAAATAAATAATAAGGAAAGAATAAATCAATAAATAAAACCATCTTCGCCTCTCAGTCTAAGGCTCCATCTCCAGGTCAAAACCCATTCAAGCCTGTCAGTGTTAAAGTGACGTGGCTGTCTCTTTACAGCTAGCAGAAAATTTGGAAAAGTTTCTTGGTTCTGCTTATACAGGCGAGTTTGAGGAGAAGTAAGTAAATGGAAAGAGTAAAAGAAATTGGTGTTCATTTCTTCTTTCCTTATTCCTTGGCCAGCATAGATTCAAAGCGCAAAAGCTTAAAGAAGCACCTTCCTTATTTCTTTAAAGCTCCCACCATATGTCTGTCCTTAATTTTCTGCTCTGTAGCTCATGTCTTCAGCTAGCTTATGAATCAGGGAGTATGGTCAGCATTACTTGTACTAATGCAGGTGGAGGAGGCATGTGGTTTCTAGAGTGTTTAAGAAAACATTCTGTAGACTACAGAGAAGATCCAACTCCAGCTCCTAATGGAGGGCAACAAAGAGAGTGCAGCATAGAGAGTCACCATGAGGAACTCATGGTTTGCATGTGCACGGAGTACCTTAAAGCAAGCAAATAAAACTGACAAGCCTCATATGCTAAATGAAGATAGAGATTTATATATTCCAAAGGGAAAACATTTTTAGTGTTACACTATGAAGCATACAAACCCAAATGACAAAGCTCCTGTTTTTTGAGCCACTGAATATTTGTTAAAATCCCAAGTACTAAAGCACTGAATTAAATGTTGATAGAAGAGTAGAAGTATCAAAGAATATTCCTGTCCTTTCAAGGGCCAAACTATCCTTGGTCAAATAAGCTAACTCACATGAAATATTTAGGTAATAAAACTGGGTAGCACTGAGGAAACCTTCTTAGGAATCCAGAGGAAGGAATGCTCTAATTAGGTGAAAGATGAGTTCCAGAAGTGATGGACCCCCTTCTGTGAGGCCTCCAAAGACTAGAAGGTGAGAAAAATGGTGAGGAGAACAAGTATCTTCCCAAAGATGAGATCACCAGGAATAATATGTTCTACCAGAACATCATTTGCCTAAGTCTGTTCTTTAAATTCCCAATTCCACAGAATATGGATATGGGCATTATAGGGGGAAAAATAAGTTTGTGGAATATTGTATTAATTTATTAATCCAGATTAAACTGGTATTTATAATGTAAGACTAGAGCCTCTAATATGGTAATGACGTGTCATTCTGTAAGAGGATTATAAATTGTTCACTCAACAACAGTTATGTATTGAGTCAGTTATATGTGCTAGGCACAAAGGGAACATCAAGAAGCAAAATAAACAAAGATCCCTTCACCAGTACTTATGTTCTTGGGGGAGAGAGGGCATGCAAATATACAGTAAATGATAACATAGTAAATAAATCGATTACATGGCATGTTCCAAGGAAGTATGTACTTTAAAAAATAGAAAAAGTAGATGCACAGAGTAAAGGGCATTGAGAATGCTGGGGGCTGGAGAAGGAGCAAGACAGGATATGAAAGAAAGTGGTAAGAGTAGAGTTCATTAAGAAGGTGAGATTCAAGCAGACTTAGAAAGCAAAGTAGTTCGACAGAGGAGAAGAGAATCTGGCCTATTTGAAAAAGAATGCAGAGGCCAATGTGGCTGGTGGAGAACCAGCCAAGAGGAGAGGATGTGGAGATTGCAGAGTTCAGACCCTGTAAGCCCATTGTGAGTACTTAGAGTTTTACCAGAGAAAATTGGAACTTGTTGCATGGTTTTGATGAAGAATTGACGTGATCTGAGCAGCTTTAAAGGATCATTCTGGCTGCTGTTTTGAGAATAGACTGAATTTCTTTTTTCATGGAGCAGCTTGAGGAACAAAGGGCCCTTTTTTTCACCTTTTTAATGGCAGAGGTTCCTTGTTCTACCTCTACTTCTTCCCGAGAATAATGTTCAGTACTTTTTATTGAATAAATGTATAAGTAACACTAGTTTTAGATGTGCATTTGACTCAATGACCCTTGCTTTATCTAGTAAAATCCCAAACCTTTGGAATGTTATATCTAAACTACTGAAGTTAAAAAGCTAGTATTGAGGTTAAAAGAAATGTAATTCTTATTCGGGGTTTTCAAGAAGGACAGAATCTTGAGGGTGAGTTAATGAGCCGTTAAACTTTAATTCTCCAACTATTTGATCAAACAGATTATTGAATGCCAACAAGATAAACTGCCTTCGGGTAGATGCTTTTCAGGATCTACACAACTTGAACCTTCTCTCCTTATATGACAACAAGCTTCAGACCATCGCCAAAGGGACCTTTTCACCTCTCCGGGCCATTCAAACCATGTATGTATATAGAATTTGGATCGCCTTTGATGATCCTTGTTTTCGTTCTGAATTTGAGAGTTGAGTCCATTGCAAGTCATGTGAGAAATTGTCATGTGTTTATTTCTGAAAGGCATTTAGCTCAAAACCCATTTATTTGTGACTGCCACTTGAAATGGCTGGCGGATTATCTCCATACCAACCCCATTGAGACCAGCGGTGCCCGCTGTACCAGTCCTCGCCGTCTGGCAAACAAAAGAATCGGCCAGATCAAAAGCAAGAAATTCCGTTGTTCAGGTAATTTCTTATTTCATCTAATATTTCCCTTGTGTTGCAAAAATAAAAAACGAAAATGGTTACATGAGACCTAGCAAAAGCAGCTGGCTTCAGCTGAATTACAAAACATTACAGAATCATGTTTCTTTTTTCTTCCCCCCACGAAGAAATATTGAACTGTAGACTGAACTCATCTAGCACTCCTAAATGTAGCATTTTTAACTCTATATCTAGCAGAAGAAATAAAAATATGCCTGGATATTTCGTGCTACATTCCCAGGGTGTGAACTTACTCAGGGCCTGTTAGCTAACTCAGAATGCCTTTTAAGTATGTTATCTCATTTTTACTATGTCATTCCCCATTGGGCAACTTAAAGGAAATCAATCACATTTTCATTTCTTCAGAAAGTCGACTGAGACTTGGTTACATGATTTACTTAACTCAGAAGTGATGGGGAAAAGCCTCTGATCCCTCGCTTCTCACACTTAATGCCACCTTCCCATTTTATATTCTCTTACATTGAACAGGACTGTGAAGTTACATTTTTCTAAAAGGCCATATTTTTAAAGTCTGGCAATATTATACTTATTTATAACAAGCTAAATGTCATTGCATTACTATTGAATAAAAACTTTACCTCATTGAGATTTACTATTTGCTTTGGTCTCATCTTTTTTTAATTTTGTTATTTTTAAGGGAGAAAAATGCTATATGTTTTTGGTAGTGCTCAACCTAACTATTTCCAGGCGTATTTCATATTCAGCAGTTAATTCATATTAAGAAGCTAATATCAAAATAATGCTGTTTATTGTCCACGAATTTAGATGCATTTACTACCTTAAACTTCAGCCACTGCTGTGAATATACATTTTCACTTAATTATCTAGAGTAACTTTAGTCCATTCTTGATCTAATATAACTCATATCTCTGCTTGCTGACATTCAGGTGCATCTTCTATTTTTTTGTCTCTTTTTTTATTTAGCTAAAGAACAGTATTTCATTCCAGGTAGGTTTTGCTCGGTAGTAGGACTAACTGCGGATCCCCTTTCCTCCCCTTATAAAATATAGCTTCTAAAACTTTGATATGCATGCCTTTGAAAATACAATGGGTAGATTTAATTCTGCATAGATCATTTGTAGCTGTTTCCTGAAAATCTGACCTTTGCATGCAGCTTCTGATATTAAACACATATATATTAATAAACTCCCACCTTTTATTCTCTCTCTCTTACCTTGGCATATTATATAAATTTCTCACAGTAGCTAAAATCTTTGAACCTATGGCTCTCTACTTAAATCATTTTCTTTCTTTACATTGTATATCTGACCTATCAACCTGTTTTTAAAATCTAACTCATTGAGCTGGTTTTAAAGACAGAAATCTTTCTATTGTCAAAGAGCTAGTTCTACAAGAAATCAGTTTCAAATGTATATACTTTTTCAATCATGAGATTTACAATTCTATAGTTTTTATACTAAAAAATTATACTTTTCTTGTGTTTTACTTTTTATGGTACAATAGCAGCTTCCTGCTGATTATTTGCAATTTTTCCTTTATTCACTTGTGACTTCATATTTTTGCATGTTTGGGGCCACAGTATAACTCTACAAAAAAAATGTTCATGTCCCCTCATAAAAGGATTGAAGTTCACAAGAACTATATGTCTTAAATGACTTAGGCGAATAAACTGCCTTTTTAGAAAAGGAATTGCAGTGTTTCCCATCTTCAATCTTCAAACTACCAAGACTGATGATGCTAAAACTAGCTCTTTGAAAAATGTTTCTTTACTTATTCTTCCCTTGCCTGCAAGTTGTGTAAAATGCCTCTTGACTTGTTTGTTTTAAACCATTATATAAATGTATGTGTTAGTAATTGATTAGCCACATTCACCATCTTCTGGGTATATTCCAAGACTATAATATATGTTAAAAGCTATAAATAAAAATATGAATATACAGTGTTAGCATGAAAAAACATGTCATTTTCCTAAGAAAAGTTCTAGGTTTGGTCTCTAGTTTAAGGAGAGATTTGTTGCCTCCTGTGGTTGAATTATAGTTAAAATAGTATACATTTAATGAGTTTTGTTTTATTGCATATTTTTAGCTTAAATAATCAATAATATTTTATATTTACTTTTCCCAGAGTTTGCACTGGCTACATAAGAAGTAAAATGTTGAAATGTACAGTTGATTGGCCTTCACTGGCAATATTTAAAATTCACTATTTTTACCTAGTTATTAAGTAGAAAGTCGTCTGATAGATATTACTTACCTTGAAGAAGCCAGATTCTAAACTCCAGACCACCCATAGCATAAAAACATTAATATGAATTAGATCCCCAGGGTATAGCAGTTAATATAATTGTTACCAAATTGTTCAAATTATTGAGTTTAAGTATCCTTTATTAATACTTTAGAAATTATTATTATCTGTTCACCAAATAAAGAACAAAAATCAGATTGTTTTCATAAATGCTGAACTCTGATACAGTTTTGGACTGTTATTGCAGCTGCAAATATAATGTAGGCTTTGAAAAATATCTTTTACATCAGATATGGCTTAACTTGCAATTTCTGATCATTCAATTTACACTATTTAAAACAGTAATTATAGAAGCAAGGACTTACAGGAGTTCTTTGGACTTCCTTTTTGTTGAGATTTTAATTAAAAATTGAGCCTACATAAAGTACCATCATATAATAGGTATTATAGTCAATTGCATTGAATACATATTATTTAAAGTGTAAGATATCTAGCAATGATTTGGACTTTGTTACCAGTAATCCCTCATTTCCCTTTGGAGACCAAAGCTTAAACCACAATACAACTGATCCCAAATAAATACCAGTGCACTAATTGCCAAATATATCAAAACTATTATATTTCAGCATTGCAAACTTCTTATGAGATTCTGATTCCATTTCCTCTGCGTGACATTATTTATAATTTGGAAACGACATTAACAATCTGTAAGCCACAACCCAAGGATTAATCGAAAGCACTAGCAAGAGTCCTTGAGGCTCTATATGATTTGTTTTTTCATTTAATTTTACATGTTTACTTGCCTATCACAATTTCATATGGCATTCTAGATTTTACAGTGATGACTTAAAAAAAAATCTCTCTTGCAGAGAGCTCATCTTTTAGAGGAATCGACAAGAACTTAATTTGCAATATGTATCTTTTATGCCATTGCTTTACTTTAAAACCACAGTGCTTCAAAAAATCATAATAACATTTTAAGAAGATGGTAATTCCTCTCATACCCCAAGTGCCACAGTAAAGACAGAAGGAAGAGATCTTAGTCAGTATATAAATATACATATATATGTATGTATGTATGTATGTATATATATATATATGTATATCACACACACACACATATATATGTAAATATATTGATCTTAATTGGGATTACTCTTTCTTTCCTTCTTGGTGATCTTTACTTTTGCAGGAATTCACCGTTTGGGCTGTAAGTACAAGTTTCTGATCTGAAACATAATGTCCTCCCTTTTCAATCCTGAGACACCTCCTTCTAGTCTTGGCCTTTTGCACCTTTTTTTCAAGAAGAAACCACAGATCTTTTGAGCTTCTCTGTTGTCCTTGTAGCTCACCTTCAACTTCTTCCTGGATGTTGTTCCTGACAGCTGTTGATTCCATTCTTCAGTTCTGGAGAATGGTGGAGACACCTTCAGTACAGCCCCTTCTTTGTGTTTCCAGGAAATCGTCGGTAGTAATACCCTTACTATGGTCATAAACATTCTGCGGGAAGAATGCATGTCATGTAAACAGTATTACTTTTCCAGAACATCTGTAGCTTTCCTTCTACTTCCTTGCGTCTTTCCTCTTGGTCTTGCCCTTGGCCTAGTGGATGATGTAGTGATAATGTAGCGAGATTTTCTGTTGTGCTTGATCTAACCATGTGGTTGCAAGGTATGAGTAAAACATGGTTCCGTCAAGCACCATGGAACGTCACGCAGCTTTCTACAGCATGACAAGCTGCTGAGGCTTAAATCAGGATCAACTTGTCTTTTTTATAAAAACAAAATGAAAAAAAGAGGGCTTTTTAGGCATTTCTGAAGATTATGTGTGAGGGAGAGAATTACAAAAGAACAGAGAATTGAAAAACCTGAGTACATCTACTCGCCTTTGAAAGCCCTAATTTAAAAAAAAATGATATATAGGCATATGTTTATTTTGAATATATTTTAAAATCTTGAGTCAGAGAAAAAATAAACGTTTTAACAATTAAATTGTGTGATTAGCTGTGAAATAGGCTAGAATGGCTCATAACTGGATCAGCAGAAAGTACAGCTGTGAAAAGCTCAACTTTATTAATGTTTTTCCTGTCATGTGAATCTGGTCACTTTTTTTCCAGCAAATTCCAAGCCCTTGTTTTAACCCTCTCCTGACATCCATTGACCAAATTTTCCCAAGTTGTCTCCCTGCTGCATAATCTATAGTTATCTTACCTTTTTTTTCCTACAAAGGAATAACTATTCTAACCTTAAGACTCAGTATCTTTCTTCTTTTGGCTTGAATCCTCAATAGGTACAGAAGATTATCGATCAAAATTAAGTGGAGACTGCTTTGCAGATTTGGCTTGCCCTGAAAAGTGCCGCTGTGAAGGGACCACTGTAGATTGCTCCAATCAAAAACTCAACAAAATCCCAGACCACATTCCCCAGTACACAGCAGAGCTGTAAGTTCATCCTCCAACAAAATCCTGGTTGGCAGGGGGGAATTGAGGCTGTCCAAGCACAGGAGTTTGTGTCTTGACAGTTTATTCTAAATAATTACATTGATTTTAATTAATACACATTGGTATAACACTTCTCTTTAGAAGAATATATTAAAGGCCGTTTCTTTGTTTATCTTTCTAGCCTGAGAAATTAATTTATGCCTTAAAATTTACTTAGCACTCAGTAATGCTAATAACTACATTTATTGGGCATTCACCATGTCTGGACTCATTTCAAAGCACTCCATATGTTTGTAACTTATTTAATCTTTACAGCAACCATATAGTTTGTTGCCATTTTGAAATCTCGGTTAATTATGAAATTTAATTAACAACTCTTTTTTAACTTTATTTCATCGACTCGCAGTTGGAAGGATTCAGCAATTATCAAGTATTGAAGCACAAAGGGTAGTTTTCTCTGCACAGTAGATAGCATAGTAGGAAAAACTGATAAGACAGCGGGTGTTCTAATTTATGTCTATAACCCCAACAGAGGGCCTAGCACATAGTAAATGCTAAAATATGCTTGTTAAATAATTGATAGGTTCTATGCCCATAGATGTGCTTGTCTTTACCAAATTTATTGATAAGTATAAGACCTTTAATAGTAGTGTTCAAAAATTCAGGGAAAATCTAACACAGAATCATCATTTTCTGAGCATCTTAACCATGTTTATGTGTAGCACCATCTGGTATTTGTCAATTACTGCTTTGCAAAGCTGATGTCTTTTTGTGCATGTATAATCCTTTTGTTTCCAACTAGATTATAGCCCCTTGATGAAAGAAATTGTGTTTTATACTTTCTCACTATGCCTACCCTGAGGACATTGCTTAATGAATTTTAAGCTATTTGAAAAATTAAAAATTGCGCAATACTTTTCAAAGAAATAACAGAAACTAACTACTCTGTGATGATAGTGATGTTTTTTGAATCCTGTTTGTTAATATCCAGGGACTTTTAGAAATGCAAGGAGATCATGCAATAAAAGCCCTGAACTCTCTGTTTTTACATTCATATAGATATTTATGTTTATTTCCAAGAATACTTGAAGCAGTAATTCAATATTCTGTTGAATTCAGTGTTCAAATAATATTTTCTGGCATGAAAATTTTTTAAATAGGCTCATTTGTCCATCAAGAGTTGTACTACAAACTAGCATCTAATATTTGCCTTTAGCAAAGAAGTATGTGTATGTTTTAAGAAATAATCAAGTTATTCAAATTAAATAATTTAGCAACATGAGGAATTTTTATTTATACACTTAAAAATCAGTTCTGGGAAGAAAATATTTGTGAATCATGTATCTGATAAGAGACTTGTATTCAGATTATAAACAGAATTCTTACAAATCTAATCAACAATAAAAAGACACATTGCCTAGGGCAGGCCACAGTGGCTCAGCAGGCAGAGTTCTCACCTGCCATGTGAGATACCCGGGTTCGGTTCCCGGTGCCTGCCCATGCAAAAAAAAAAAGCCTAACTAACAAATAGTCAAATTATTTGAATGAATAGTTCTCCAAAGATACAAATGAGCCATAAGCATATGAAAAGATGCTCAGCATTATCAGTCATTAGAGAAATGTAAAATGTAAATCAAAACCATAATGACATACCACTTCATACCCACTAGGATAGCTAAAATAAAAAATGTACAATAACAAATGTTGGCAAGTATGTAGAGAAATTGGAGTCCTCATACATTACTGGTGGAACATAAAATCATGCAGTTGCTTTGTACAATAGTTTGACTGTTACTCAAAGAGTTAAACATAGAGTTACCATATGACCCAGCATTTCCACTCCTACATAGATACTCAAGAGAATCCACTCAAAAACGTATACCAGATTTCATGGCCGCATTATTCAAATAGCTACAAAGTAGAAACAACTCAATATCTACAAACTGATAAATTGATTTTTAAAATGTGATAGTCTATTGGATGGAATGGTTTTCAGTAATAAAAAGGAATGAAGTACAGGTGCATGCGGTGACATGGATGAACCTTAAAAACATTATGTTATGTGAAAGAAGCCAGTCACGGAGGACCGCCTATTTTATGATTCCTTTGACATGAAATGTCTGGAATAGACAAATCCATAGAGACAGAAACTAGATTATCAGTTATCAGGGGCTGGGATGAGGGGGACATTGGGAGTGTCAATAGATGGATATGGGATTCCTTCTGGGAAAATGAAAATAAATGTCCTGGAATTAGATATGATGATGGTTGCAAAACTTTGTGAATAAATTAAAAACCACTTTAAAAGAGTAAACTTTAAAGTATGTGAATTATATCTCAATGAAACTGTTAATTCAAAAAGCCTAAGGAGGGGCCAGTTAGAAAAACAAATGTGTAAAAATACTCTTTGAGGGGTGGGCAATGTTTATAAAGTTTGAGAAACATTGTTCTACAGATTACTCAATGAGAGCTGGTTTTTATTATAGTTTCTTTACTATGTGTATTAACATATTGTATTTTGGTAATTAAAACTTGAGTGAAGTAGGAAAAAATCATTATTTTCCACAAATTTTCCATGATATGTGGACTATATTTTATTTTAAGGTTTTAAGGTATCATTAAATAATGTTTAGAATGAGAAATACAATGTAATCCTTTCCTACATATTAGTAATGAAAATTTCCAATGTGTCCTTCTTCCTTAGGCGTCTCAATAATAATGAATTCACCGTTTTGGAAGCCACAGGAATCTTTAAGAAACTTCTTCAGTTACGTAAAATGTAAGCCATATGTTAGCTGTTTTTGCAAATATTTTGAGTGTTTTATTTTGTTTGTCCCATCCCTTTACAGTCTTATTTAAGTTTCTTTAGAAATTGGGAACATAATTTTTTTTCAAAAACAGGGAAATTTTCAAACAGTGTCTGCCTGTAATATGAAGTTAGAGTAATCAATGAGAGCAGTCTGAGTATTTGGCACTTTCTGTGTATTCGAAGCAGGCTGACCACATTTTCCTAGCCAAGCACCAGCATCTTACTTTTAACTCAGACAGATGGTCTGTTATGTGGCCACAGCGGGAATCCAGCAATCGAAGCACATCAGAAACGGGTTTCGTGATGTTTCGTAACTTCCTTTACTATTCCCCAAACCGTGCTGTTATTTCTCTTTCAGCACCTTCATGTCAACTATTTGACTTTTTGCTTCATTAAATTTTCATTAGAAAATAGTCAAATTTAATGATTGGAAAACTGGCTTGATGGCTCAGCTGTGGTTCTGCATGTCTACAACTCATATCTAAAAAAAAAAGTTTATAAGCTCAAGAGTTTCAAAACCACTTAGTGTCCGTTCTCTACCCTCTATGAGGAGGAGTGAGTGAGGCACAGGGCAAAGGCCAGGAGTGTAAGGGCCATGGAGTACCCTCCACATATGAAGAGATATCAGGAAGAGGAAAGAAGGGTGATTTCATGACATCTGTACATTCACCTATGTCACTGACCCGTGTGTACAGGGACCATAAATCTCAGAACAGACAAGCAGAACCTGCTGCTTCTGCACTTGACCTCTAAGTTATGCTGACCTTCAAAGTGTTTCTGATTTCTAACTTGTCCTACTTGCTCATCAATAGTAAAAAATATTTATTGAGCAACTACTATGTGCAGTGCTCTATGAAGAATGAAATAATACAGATAAAAAGATCCTATTCTGGGTCACCTTCCTGATTTTGGAATGAGCAGTGAGAAAGAGAAAGATATAAGCTATAGAAAGATGTTACCTCTACTGGACAGGATTGTGGTGTTTTGTATCATACAAAATACTGACAGTTCAATTGACTGTTTTGACACACTATTTATGAGAAGGTTAACTGGGAATAAACCCATATTCAGATACATTTCTGATGCTATCTAAGCACTAACACGTTTTAGCCTATCTTTGCTTTCCTGCTTAATTACCTCTTTTTAAGCCATTATTTCTTTCAACAGTTAATTAGTGGAATTTCTTTGAAAAGTCCCCTATTAAGTTCTGTGGCAGATGTAAAAGTTTATGCAAACCAGTATCTGATCTCAGGATTTTTATCCTCTTGGGGAACTTGCGGGTCATTTTGACCTTAATCAGGCTGTTGTTTTCCACCTGAGATGTTCCCTCTTACTATTCTTCTCACTTCATCTTGATGAAATAAGAATGCTGGTGTCTTCTTAGAGCCCCAGCCATGCTGGGCCCTGAGGAGCTAAGAGATTGTGGAAGATATTGTTCAATAGAAGAAAATGATTAGACCTGCAACACGTTGAGTTGTCTTGATGCTCTTGTTGTCAGGAAGAATTGTTTAAGGTCTTTGTTTCCGTGATTTTTATTTAGAAACTTCAGCAATAATAAGATCACAGACATTGAAGAGGGTGCATTTGAAGGAGCGTCTGGAGTAAATGAAATACTTCTCACAAGTAATCGTTTAGAAAATGTTCAGCATAAAATGTTCAAGGGATTGGAGAGCCTCAAAACTTTGTAAGTATTTTTTTGCATTGTGGGTTTTAGTCATTGGTTATCATATTCCAGGGGAGTGGGCAGGTAGGGGACTTAAGATCTCTGTCCTCATCCACTTATACACACACACACACAACACACGCACAGATTTTGTGGATGCAACCAGACCTTTGCATCCTGCCTTCAGTGTGTCAGGACTTCAGTGTGTTGTTTGCTATTTTACATTGTCAGGGCTGCTATGACAAATACCGTGCAACACATTGGCTTGAACAATGGAAATTTATTTTCCTATGGTTTTAGAGACTAGCCGTCTTACATCAAGGTCTCTAGAGGTCGTGCTTTCTCCCACAGCCTTAGCAGTCTGATGCTGATCTGCTGCAACCATTGGGGTTCCTTGGCTTGCATCTTTGCCTCTATCAAAAAGCAGATGGTTTCCTCGGTCTCCTCCCTTGGCTTTCTCAGACTTGTGATCCCTACATAACTATCTGCATCCAAATTTCCTTTGCTTTTAAGGACTCCAGCCATATAGATTAAGGCCCACCCTCATTCAATTTGGCCTCATCTAAATAGGATCTTCAAGGGTCCTATTTACGAATGAGCCCATACCTTAACTAATGTCGTCTCCAAGGGTCCTATTTACAAATGTGTCCAATCCCACAAGACTGGGGGTTAGGACTTGAATGTGTCTTTTATGGGAGACTCAATTCAATCCCCAGTATACTTGCAAAGATCAGAAGGCAACCTCACTGCAGACTTAATAAATAGGCTGCAAACTCTAGAAACCATTTTTCTATTTCTTACCAAATTAAATTGTCCTTGTTCCACTTCTTGCACAGGTTTGGTCCCCCTGTCCTGCCTCAAAGGGGTGGTTTTCTTTCCTTTTTTTTCAAACACCTCCATCTAATATTCCTTTTGGTCCAAGTTCTCTAGCTTCAGAGTCCACCCCAATCCCTCCTACAGAATGCCTCTTAAGCTGATCTAGAGACTATGTTTTTCTCTGGTATATAAATGTGTTTGTGTTTGTGTTTGCTATCTATTTATCTGGGTGTCTTTACTTGCCATCTCTGTGGCCCTTGTCTGTCTCTGCAAGGTATTTGTGAAAAAGAGAGAAGCGCTAGGCATTCAGTAGTAGGAAGTGATTTGTTGTTTTAAAGAAAACATGCTGAGTGATGTCTTCTTTCTTGGGAATAGAGTAGGTGGGAAAACAAATTTGCCATATTGTCTAAAAGTTGGTGGTGAGGAGAAATGGGCATTGGATAGAACAGGGAGTGTAACACTTTTGTCATACTTGAATTTTCTACAATGTGTATACATTTTTGTAGTACCCCTAAAGAATATAATCATGTTTTACAAAATTGGTGGCCAGAAATTGAAAGAGAGAAGCAAATCCAAGTGTTTGGAAGACATGAAGGAAACTGGTTGGGACCAAGAAGCAAACCCTGGTATTTCCAATAGAAAAAGGCCCTGCTCCACTGTCTCCCCTAAACCCTGACCTCTGGCCCCTGAAGGCCACTATAGGAGTTAGTAGCTGAGAGAGTTCCAACTCTGTATCAGATACAGGGTGAGGAAGAGCATTTCCCCAGCCAGGGAGCATATGTTTATAGCATCCCACATTCAAATCCCATGGAAAGCCCTGTGCATAAAATCAGAAGTATGCTTTTTGAGCTTCGTAGGGATAGCCTGGGACCTAACCATCCATCAACCCCTCCTAAAGACTAATTATGTGGAGCACCATCAAAATGATATACCAATATTTATTGAGCCTTTTTATGGACGAGACACCAAGGGTGTGTAGAAAAAGAGCAGAGAAGGGTTTTCATAGGAGGCCACATCTCTCTTCTCCCCCATCTGCTGTTAGCAACAGGTTGAAACTTCCCTTCTTAGACAGTAGCTAAGAAAGTAGTCATTGGTACAAAAACCTTCTTCTTGGTGGGAAAGGGGTTGAAAAATAAGGAGAAAAGCTATAACTCTACTCCAATAGCCTTATCAAAGTACTTTTTCAGACAAGTAACATTTGAGACATTCACCCTGAGAGGAGTTCCTTGGTTTTAGTTTTCTCCTTTTTATAGTGATATTTATATTTATTATATTTTATATTTATTATATTTTATATTTATTATATTTTTATATTTATTTTATATTATATTTTATATTATTATATTTTATATATATTTATATTTTATAGCGATATTTCTGTGCATCCATGCTTTGGCGGCATGGGATAGGCCCTACTGGCTTGCTCCTTAAATCAGCTGTGCCACAGCAAGCTTAATAGAGCAGTGACAAGACAACTTTAGGCTCTTCAAAATGTCCTAAAGTAGGTTTACCTCAATAGCTGTGTCCCTCTAAGTAGTGTCTTTCAGTTTTGATCTATGGAAGTTTTAGCAGGAAACCACAAATCCCTGTAAATTTCTTAAACCTGTGGGATGAGGAGACCTCTTACTATAGGTTTCTTAAACCTGTGGGATGAGGAGACCTCTGACTGTACATGTGCAGATTTCAGCAAGTCATTGAATCCCCTGACATTGCAGGTGAAATCCTGTGCCTGAGCACGCTTGTGTAATTTTCCAGAGAGAGAATGTGTAACATTTTCTTCAGATTCTCCCAGGGGCCCTGCCTCCAACAAGATTAAGCCCAAGTGTTCTTTATTATTTATGACAAGGGATAACGCTGATAGGAATACTTTTCTGTTGTGCATTTGTTTCCTAACATAAAATGATGCCTTGATAAGGAGGCCATCATCCTTTTCTTCTTATCTGTGACTTAACCGAATGCAAAGTTGGTATTTCTTCTTTATGATAGGGTCATCTAGAATTGTAAAGGAACACTTTGCTGATTTATTTTTGCCTCTCTTCTTCAAACACTGCAGTCTTCTCGTTGAGGAGAAAAAAAATTTCCATATTTAGAAAAATCAAGGAAAATAAATTACGTCTTCAGCAATTCTGAATAAGATTTATGGCAACTAGTCATTTTTCGAGGTAGTTTTAGAAGCTGTTCCTTCCTTTTCTAAGCTGCACAAGTAAAAAGTTTGGCTGGGAATTGAGACCTGAGCCAAAATGCCAACAGCGTTAATTCCTTTAATGGTGATGACTAGAGAAAATGGTCAGAAATTGTGCAAAATAAACCTAGAAGTATTTAAACCTCATTGTGGGCAAATGGGAACTACTTCTATTGCCTCTATTTAGCTTCAAAACTTAAAACAGTGAGCTATTTTTCTATAAATAAATTAATTCATGCAAGCTTTGTGGATGTGCAACCAAGTTTGGCTCTCCCCGCCCGTGTTTGCATTGATTCAGGGTGTAAGTCCCTGAGATGTCCTCACTTCTTCATCTGCACTGCTATTGATTCTTTCCTGCCTCCTTTCTATTCAGCTTCAAATGTATTGCTGCTGTGAATACACAAATCACAGGGCGCCAAGGACTCAGAGAGCTGTAGGTGAATTAGGATTTTATTTAGTCATGCAAACACAAGTACAGCATGAAAGGAAAACATTCTAGCATTATTAGATCCAATCATAAGTCCTTTGAGGCTCACTGTGCCTTCTGTAACTGAGTATAATCATTAACAATTCCCAGCAATTGTAATCCTGCAGAAAGTTCTCGTAAATTTCCACGTCAATTTCTAATAGCAATAGAATATTCAGAAAATAATTGTGAGTGTTACACCTTTGCAGAGAAGGGTTCTTTTGACCCTCGGATAGGCATATTGATTGCCTGATGTTTTATCTCCATAACTATGTCCCCTTTTTTCCTGCAGGATGTTGAGAAGTAATCGCATAAGCTGTGTAGGGAATGACAGTTTCACAGGCCTCAGTTCTGTACGTTTGCTTTCTTTATATGATAATCAAATTACTACAGTTGCACCAGGGGCATTTGATACTCTCCATTCTTTATCTACTCTGTAAGTATGAAAAATAGTCATCATTTATTTATTACTTGAACCAGCATATTATATTCATTACCTTTAGTAATAGCATTTTAAAACTATTAGGTATTTCATGAAAATAGGATCAAGGATTTAGGGATTAAAAACAAGAGGATAAATGTATTCATGTAAAATTCATTTTACTTTCTGTAAGAATAATTACCTACTGTCTTATATTCAATTTCTAATAAATCATATTATTTTTCAGGCAATTTTTTAACAATTTGGCCAGTAACATGGATTAACTTCTAAATGTTGATTTTCTTATAACATGATATTGCTGCAAATAAAAGAAATGTTCTGAATTTTTTCCATGTTTCACATGTTATAAGTATTATATACAGAGAGAGAGAGAGAGTTCATACTGTTATTGCCAACAAAATATGCTCAAAAGAATTATTCTTGCAATGATAGGAAATACATAAGATAACCAGGCCAACAATAAAAGCTGATCGCTAGAGGACATTTACGATGATATTGGGAAAATAATAAAAAATAGGTTTAGCCTACCCAAAGAATGTTTTAGCTGGCGAAAAAGTAATTTACTAGGATAAAAAAGGAGTATTTGTACTTCTATAGTGAAAATTCAGAAAGAGAGATTTGTTTAAAAAGAAATCACACTTCAAAGAATGTATTCCAGTCTTCTTGTATGTCAGTATCTAAAGATCAGTATTTGAAGTCATTAATCTTATAAATGATACAATTTCTTGCTAATGGTGGCATCCAAATATTGCTAATCTGATTCAGTGGGAGGGGAATAAAGGTAATTGGAAAGAAAAAAAAGCATGTTCAACATAGCTCAAGTCACGAAGAAATTATTTGAGAGAAGCATCCTTCAGTGTAAAGTACTTAATCCTCTTTCCACATAAAATGTGACACTTTACATCAAGTGACTAATTTGTGCATATTAAAGATGGCATGTTTATAAATAATGGCATTGTCAATAGGTTTATGCTGAAGTGGTGAGAAGCTGAAAGTATTGAGATTTGGAGAAATAAATTCATTTTTATAACTGGCATTTAATCAACTCAGCTGTCAGTATAGATGGGAAACCTATTCTCTGGAGCAAATAAGAGATAGAAATCTTGAGATGACAAATTAATGAAATAGCTGTTGTCAGGTTAAACTCAATAATATAAGGTAATCAGCCTTCATCTTTATATTAAATTACTGCATTATCAGTGCAGGGAAGTTTGACAGCAAGTCAGATCTCTGACAAGTTTGAATTATTTCTAAATGAGATATATGTCAGTATTCACTGCATAAACCCTCAATTGCTGCCTTCACTTTATTTTTTTGCATGAAATTACCCGAAGAGTTTTCTTCTTTGAAAGAGTTGTTATTAAGACCCGAACATAAATATTTAACTAAAAATTGCCTCCCATATGTTGTATGTAATTGAGTATGAATGGTGGATAGAAATACAGCAGTAGTGTGAAAAAAATGGTAATGTAGGGTTTGAGAAGTAAGAATATGAAGCCCTCAACTAAACCCTGAATTGTTTGTGTGTTTCTCTTAGAAACCTCTTGGCCAATCCTTTTAACTGTAACTGCTACCTGGCTTGGTTGGGAGAGTGGCTTAGGAAGAAGAGAATTGTAACAGGAAATCCTCGATGTCAAAAACCATACTTCCTGAAAGAAATCCCCATTCAGGATGTTGCCATTCAAGACTTCACTTGTGATGACGGTGAGAAATGCTTGCTAAGTATCTGATCATTACATGATTATTCTGATGCTCTTATGTATAAATGCATAGCATAGCCTCGTTCAGTTCAACAGATAATTTTGCATCTTTTAGTTTTTTATTCCGTTTTGTTGAAGCCACAGGGAATTCACTTTCTCAGACTGCACTTTATGTTTGATCCTTCTTGAGTTTTGTTTTCTGTTTTAGAAATTTTTCAATTTCTAACTTATGGTTTGTACTATTTGGATAGCATCATTTTAACGTTTCTTACTGATGTATTACTGTAATTACTGTAAGTAATAAAGAACTGCTATTTCCAAATGAGAAGAACAATTGATTTATAAAATAAAAATGCGAATAAATCTAAGAACAGTAGTTTTCATTTTTTTGATGCTTTCAATATATTATTGCCTTTGATTCTTACAGTAGCCCTTTAGGGTAGTTAAAAGCCAGTTCCATTATTTTTGCCAGTGAATGGAGAGCTAAACTAGGCATGTATGTCAAATGAGGGATCTGTGAATTCTCCGTAATTCAGTTTTCATTTATATATTCTAATTAAAAGTCTAGTTTGTGTAAGTGAACAAAGAAAATAACTCTTGTAATTGTATTGATAATACAAATTGGGAGTTATTTGCTGGAATTCTGCCTTCTGTGTAGTGCCATCTTATAAGGACTTAATGCTCTGTACTTAAGCAATCGTATGGCTCAAGACTCTTATTCTTGTTAAATTGAATTAAAAGCATAAAATTCCTTCTAGTCTCTTTAAAGCCACGACTCTGTGTTTTTCTGTATTTTCTGTAACGATTTAGGAAATGACGACAATAGCTGTTCTCCGCTCTCTCGCTGCCCTACAGAGTGTACTTGTTTGGATACAGTTGTCCGATGCAGCAACAAGGGCTTAAAGGTCTTGCCGAAAGGTATTCCAAGAGATGTCACTGAGTTGTAAGTAGAGCTTGGCTTTCCCATTCCTTAGCAATGAATGTTTCCCACCAAGAAAAGAGAGTCCAAGCAAACAAAAGCTTATCATGAGCCAAATCTATTACCTTGAGATTTGTCAGGTCTGCTGAGGAGATTTAGAAAGAGGGGAAACCAAACGGAGAACAAATCATGATTCCTTATTGCCGCAAGTTTATCAAAGCTGCTCATTTGTAAACCAGATTGACCACAGTTATATGTCTCCATGAATTATATTTAGACATAAATGCATTTTGAAACATAGTTTCAAAAGCAAAAAATAAATAAACTCAAAATGACTCACCTATCATTTATATATATTTGGACAGAGTACTTAAGAACAGAAATAAAGGAATAGAACTGGGCATGCATGCATCATTATCTCTAGCAGCTTAATCTCTAATTTATTTCATTCCTCATACATAGCATGAGGCCACCAGAGGCTCATGGATACTGCAGAGGGTCTAGATATGTTCATTTGACTATGTAATTTGTGGTTAGATATCAGTTACAAGAATTTCAGAGGTAATTGATTCCACACCCATTAGGATCTAAAGGACTTTGGTTTAAGTCTAAAACAGCAATAACTCTTTTTAAGAGTAAGTATATGCCAGTTTCTTCTATATCCCGGATATTTATCCTGTGTAGTTAGCTTTTCTCCCAGGGGCAGAATGGTAAAGAAGAATAAGACAAATGGTCTATCCTAGATACTGTAGATACACTAAATATATAATATTTCCCAAACAAGTCCTGAAGATACTCTATGAACAAGGGGTATGTAACCAAGTAAGTTGAGGAGCTGCTTCATGATTGCACTGTCCCATCTTGGTTCCTCATAATGCAACTTAGCATAACAAAGGCAGTGAGGAGGGCTGCATTATAAAAAAGGAAAACATGCACAGGCAGCATTTCCTAAGGGTATCCGAACTAGCTTTTATATTATTTGTTTTGTGTTTTATATGACACTTATTAATGGCCCATGGAATGTAATTTGCAAACAGGACTAAAGATTTTTCTTCAAACAGATGACATTGGTTTCTGAGAAATCATTCCCTGTGGAAAAATAACAAACTTCACAAGACCTTAGAGATCTGCGTTAGATATATATGTTAGTTTATACAGTATGTCTCTATTCAATTAGACATAAATATAATGTGTGTAGAGCATAATTCTTTCCTTATTATGAGTTTCAAGACTAAAACATGGGGAAAGACAGTTTCTTCCTTTGTGCTTCCATGCTCAATTCTCTCTTATAGCACTTTCCAAACTGTAGCATATCACATTGTACTGTAATTATCAATTTAGTTATATTTCATTCTACTAAATTGTAGATTCTTTCAAGAAAGACATGAATCTTTGGCTATTTTGCAGTGCCAACACTTGCAGTAGTGCTTTACATATTGTAAGTTCTCAATATATATTTACTAAACAAATGAATGAGTGAGTGAATGAGTAAAGGAGTAAATGAAGATATCTGATGTAAAGGAATGGATAAAGATATCTGATGCTTAATTACATTCATTCAAATATAACAATGATAGTTCTTATATATTAGCATGATCTTCAAGCACATCTACTTACATTTTAAGTACCTTGCCAAGTCAGTGCATTGGAACTGTAACCCATGTGCATGAGTATCATAAACCAGACCCTCTTTAGGTTCAGTTCTTAGAATTTCTCAACATGCATCATGAGGCTCGAGAGGATGCCACATGAGTTTATAGAGAACTTATTTTCAAATCATGTGCAGCTCTACAGTTCCTAACTGGATCTTGAATTGGACACACAGAGAAAGGAGAGATCTTAGCTTATGTACACAGAGGGTCCTTCTTAGATTTGATCTGCTTTAAGGTTTTCAGTTTCTTTCTCTTACTATTAGTCACAGAGACTGATACAACTATAATCACTACTGTATATGTGTGTTTGTAATTAAATACCTAATTCATATTTTCATATATATTTATTTCATTTCATAGGATTACGTGGGTTTCCTGGCCCTGAAGTGTTGGGAAGCTAGATGTCTCTAGTGTGTGGTACATGCCAAGCATTGAGTCTAGAAAACCCCAGCTGAGAGCATGACACAGTCAGATACAGTGATCATCTTTGGTGCAGAGTCCCTTCTTCTACCATTTTAACTGGCCCATACTTTACTCCTTTTACCCAATTCCTATAAATAATTTTTAATTCTTTAATTCCCTTATTAAAATGCATCTGAGAGTCTTCTTGATTCATCTCCTGTCTATCTCATCTCTGTTTTTCTTCTGTCAGTCAGGTCTTCCATCTATTTCTTTATAAATTAAAGATTATCTTTTCCTAAAGAAAATATTTTACAGCGATGATGAAAACATTAACTCTCCCACAGAGCTTATTCTTAAAACCATCCCATGTCAGCAGACTTCTTCTCAACAGTAACATATATGCACGTGTTAAAGTTTTATATGTGTATTATATTAAATTATTAAAGAATTTGGCAAAAATAAGTATGTAGTGGTGGAAAAGTTTGAACAGATGGTATCCATTATTTCTTAATCATTTCCATATAATTTCCCCTAGATTATTTTGCATATAAACATCCATACTGCACATTCTGAATCTTTTTTGGCTTTCTGCTATGACATTTGCTGATTAGAGTGAGGGTGCTCAAATATGTGGGATGCTGCTGCTCTCTAGTGGTAGCAAGAAAAACAGCTAGAGGATAAGGGAGAGAGTCAGAAATAGGAAGTCAGAAAATTTGAGTGGGTGTAAGGAGTCATAATGTATGCCAAACTCTTAATCAAATAAGTATTACATATTTTGACAACCACTGTCTTTTTTGCAACAGTTTTCATTTAGAAATGTTTGGAAGAGTGTGTTATCTTAGGCAACTTCTCAGCCACTTCTATATCCAGCAAAAAACAACCTCAACTTTGGATCTCATGATTAACCACAGCACTAAAGTAGAAAGGGCCATGTGTCCAGTGTGCCATGACTGTTTATGGACATATCTATAACAAGAAGGCCCAAACTGCTGAGAGACATTTGTATCCTTCACCATCTATATTCTGGGAAGGAAAAATTGTGGAGGACAGAAAATTATTTTTCCTTTTTTAGCAGCAGGGGTATAACTTTAAACATTCATTTACACTTGTGTTTTGCTAGTTAGCTCCTCCATTCTTTGATTATTTTTGCTGATCTTAAGAAATGACGTATGTACTTGTATGTGGTTATTTGATGACTACTTTTACATGTGTATGCACTTGATAAATGCCATGATATTCCATGCACCCTCTTAAACCATTATCACAAGCAGATGTATAGCAAAAACTGTTTCTAAAGTATTTTTAACTTAAGCTAATATGTCCAAAGCCCAATATATTACCTTAAAACTGTTCCTTGCTATTTAAGTTTGTTGATACATATTCAGGCCGTGAACTTGGTGGTCTTGTCCTCAGCAGCCAGTTTCTGTCAGGAGTTATTGCATTTCATGGTCTTGTGTCCATATAATCCCAAGCAACCTGGAAGCTAAAAATATGGTTGATGGAAATAATTGAGACTGGCTTGCTGACACACAAATGGCTGGGTGCATGCCTTGCCTTGTTAGATAAACCATAGAGAACTGGACTCACTGGTCTCTTCTTGGTTTTATAATTTATCCTAAGTGATCCACAAAAGAATTCTGCTGAATTAGATGGCTGTGCCCGTTTTCTGTACTTCCCTTACATAATGGCTAGGAAAATAGAAGCATAACATCATAAAGCAATTGCCAAGCCCTTCCTTGCCTCAGTTAAGAGTAAAATGTTGTTTGACTATTTTAGGAGACAGCATTTTTGTTTTATAGAAAGATAATATTGTTTCTTTGTTTTCAGGTATCTGGATGGGAATCAATTTACACTTGTTCCCAAGGAACTCTCTAATTACAAACATTTAACACTTATGTAAGTGAAGCATTGTTTTTTTTCCAACTGCCTTCTAATTCTGTATTATGAATATAGAGATGGCAGGGGGCAGAAGATTTAGTGACCCTTTCAGATAATATAAATCATTTACAGTTAGATGGTTCCCTCCTTGCTCATAGTGGTTCTGGATCACTGCCTGCATCTTTATAGAATATCAATCAGGTGATGAAGTGTCTTAGCCAAAGTCCTCCTTTAGTCAAAGATAAGCTCTAAGTAGTCACAGTACTGAAAATGAATATAGGTTATTTTATGACAAGCCAAGGGGGAGGAAAGATAGAAAACGATATCTATCTTTTTAGACTTTAAGAAAAAGACAATAGATAGTAATAGCTTTTCTAAAAATATGTTGTATATTTAAGGTATTACATTTGATTATCTTATTAAAATAATTGTCAAGTAAGCTATGGACATCCAGTATTAAAATTTATTTTATGAAATTATTACCTACTTATGTAACATTTAAGAAAACTTAACAAAGATGCTGACATTCTGGGTATAAATTGCAAAACATTTTGTTTTTTTTTGTTTGTTTGGCTTTGGTGTGCTCTGAAAATAGCATCCTTTTACTCCCATTAATCTAAACAAGTTTTGACCATCTTTAAGGTATAAGTTTAAGATGACATTTAAATGTAAAGTTTGTAATCTATATACACAATATCTAAAAGTATATGTAATCTTGCTGCAGTGTCGCACTTTTAAAGTAGGTTTGTTGGTAGTTGAAACTTTTTAGAACTCAAAAAATCATTAATATGCAAAGTAGATTATCTGTATTTATGTCTCTCTGGTTCTGGGTCAATGTGTCTGACTTAGTAGTAGGCCGATTGCTAACGTTCCTAGAATACAGAGGAGTTGCCCTAATTAATGAATTCTAGAAATGTAGGTGGCAGAGAATGTTGCATTTCCAAATATAGGCTTCAGAATAGATAGGTTTAGTTTTGTTTTGTAAAAAAGAAAAGAAAAAATGCTGGTTGATCCATTTCAAGTTTCTTTAAAATATAGGAAAAATCGAATACTTTGTAGAAAGTATATAAGACTATGTAGATGACAAAATGATTAAATGAAGGGAAAGAGAATATGCCCTAAGATGTCTTGTTCAGTCTCTAGTTACTTAGTTGATAGCAGCAAGAACTGATTACACACATTTTGTTCTGTTAAATAAACCAATAAATTGCTGCAATTTCCACAGGGGTCACTTCAGCAGAACTGGGTCATTTGTAGGACAGCATGTGATTATTTCAGGCCAGTTAGAAGTGAAAAATGAGACTTTGCAGATCCAGAAATGATTTACCAATGACTCATTATACAACCCTAGGGAAGTAACTTCTGCTTGTTTGGAAACGTTGAGTTTTAAAATTTACATATAATACTTCTTAAGGCAAGAAGATGGATTATAAAGTTTCTTACAAGCTTCCTAGCATTTTCAAAGTCTCATAGTTCCATTTTACTGATATTTGGAGGTTGTAATAAATGAATGGACACTCTTCAGCTGTTTTGAATATTTCATTCATTTATATATTTCCTGTTTGCATTGCTGTTACTATGAACAAGAAGAGCCTTCTCTTTCTATGAACCACTCATATTTCAGTTTATGTGGTAGTATTAGACTCCATTTCTTTGTTTTTTCTCTTTTAGTGACTTAAGTAACAACCGAATAAGCACCCTGTCTAATCAAAGCTTCAGCAACATGACACAGCTCCTCACCTTGTGAGTATGAAGACGTGGTACTGAGTATTCATTAACCCATCGGACAAAATGCATTTTCTGGGCACTGGACTTTTCCGTTGAACAACACAAAGTCTCTGCCCTCAAGTAACGTAAATTTTGTTGGAGAAACAGACAAATAAGACCCAGAAACAAGTAAATAAATATGGCTATTACAAAAATGTATTGACTTCCATAATAGACACAAAGAATAATTTGTCTGTGGTGGGTTAAGGGAGACCCTTTAAGTAGGCTTCTGGAAAGATGTACTTGGGGTGGGGACAGTTGTGCCAGAGTTAGGTAGGGGTAGAAAGAGAGAGGCCTTCTGCACTGTACATAGGAAATGACAACAGAAAGATAAAATATATATTTTGCATAATAATGTGCAGCATTATAATATTGTACATTATTACATATAATATTGGGTCATCTGTAGGATAGCTTGTGATTATTTCAAGCCGTATTTTCAATTTATTGGACACTATAAAACCCCTTTTCTTAACAGCTTTATTTTAAAAGGGATGTATAACTATATCTGGATACCTGACAAAAACAAATTGATTTATGTGTGCTTTCAGAATTCTTAGTTATAACCGTCTCAGATGTATTCCTGCCCGAACTTTTGATGGATTGAAATCTCTTCGATTACTGTAAGCACCTTACACTTAACAAAATACCTCTTTTCTTAGGGACCTGAGTTTTGGGTTGTTTTTTTAATAATTTAACTGCCTTGTTGATTCTTGGGTATTTTAAGTTATATGCTTCACAGATTTACTGTAAATTTGGAAGTAGGAAAATTATACCTTACTGTATCCTTCAACAAACTTGATTTGGACAATTTAACTTTCTCTTTTGTAATTCTTGTGCTGTGGTCATTTATTCAACAGTGTATAACCTCAAATTATGTGTTTTATGTAGCTCCAACTTATTTTGAAGAAATATAGGAAAGTTTGCATTTCTTTTAAAATTATAAAATTAGTGAATACTTTCATATTATAAAAGATTTATTTTAACATACATGTAAATGCTTCTTCAACTTCAAATATTCAATCCCATTCCCCTCCCCACAGCTAACCAGTTGACAGTTTGATGTGCTTTTTCATCTCTTTTATATGCTTTGATTTTTATGTACTAATATATGTATACACGAGGCTATATAACTTTTAAAACCACAGAAGACTCTTGTTCTGCCAGTAGCTAATTTTATTTAACAATATGCTTTAGAAATGTTCCATTGCATCACAGATAGATATTCCTCAACTGTTTAACTGGTGGAGACTATTCTATAGGGGGAAGGAACCATAACTTATTTAAACATTCTCATCTTTACTATCATTTGGTTCCCCTCAAATTTCATTATTGTTTAATACAGTCGTAAAATTCTATACATTCATCTTCATTCACATGTGCAAGCATTTTAACAATGACTTAGGGTGGGAATTTACTGTCAAGTATTTCAGGAAAATACTGAAAGTAATGGTCAGATTATTCTCCAAACAAGCGTTGATCACTTTACGAATTTATTTTTCCACCAGATTTTTATTGAATTGCCTGTTTCAAGTACTGTTGTTAACACTGAATTTTATTAATTCTTTTATTTTTGTCCATATGACAGATAAGAAATTATTTTCCATTTCTCTTTTAATTTGCATTTCCAATTACAAGAGATTTGAGTATATTTATTTATTGAGCATTTGTGCTATGAATTGTCTGATCTTATAATTTTCCCACTTTTGTACTAGGTTCTTTGTTTCATTTAGTATCTAGGAGGTTTTATAAAGGAATTAATCCTTTATATATTATGTATGTGGCAAATATTTCCCCATTCTACCTCATACGTGGAGTCTTTCACCACATGGATACATTTTAGGTTTTCACAGTTTGTCAGTTTTTTCCTTTATGATTTCTGGGTTTTATACCATGCTTTCAAAAGCTTAAAGTGCCAAATTTATTTAAAAAAAAAAAAGTTCTTCTGTATTTGCTCATAATACTTTTTTAGCTTTATTTTTACATCATTAACCTGGAATTGTTTTATATATATGATGTGAGATGGCAACTACTTGTTGGTTTCCCAAATAATGTCCAGTTGTACCAAGCCTGAGTTAAAATATTTATCATAAACCGAAGCCTCATATCAGCGGATGAATTCTTCTGAATTCTCTGAAATAAGGAAAATTTAATTTTGCTTTGTATTGCCTTTAGTTCTTTACATGGAAATGACATTTCTGTTGTGCCGGAAGGTGCTTTCAGTGATCTGGCTGCATTATCACACCTGTGAGTACCTAGTTTGTGTGTGTGAGTTTGGAACAAATAGTCCTCTGCTACCCTTCTCTAGTTGTAGTCATGTAACATAAAATGTGATTTTTTTTTTCTTTAAGGAAACCACAGTTTTCAAACTAGAACAGTGTTCTTCACAATATCACCTTCCTTTACCTTCCTGCCTCCTATCCCACATGAACTGCATTCTTTGTTTAGCTAAATGCAGATCTTCTTGCAAGTGTGGCTCCTCTGCTTTCCAAACCTGTGTCTTTTCTTTTATTATTTTCTGATTCTGAAATATCAGCTTGCCTTTAAATCTGTCCAAACCTGATTCCTTTAAAACAAATCCCAACATCACCTACTCTGTGATGCTTATCCTGATTTGCTCAGACTGGATTCATTTACTTAGGAAATATTTACTAAGTCTCTACTATGGACCAAGCAGCATGCAAAGATAAATTATATATGGTTCCTGATCTTTAAGACCTCATAATCTGGCAGGTGGGAGACATCAGCCTTCACATTGGGTAAAATGTTTTTCCTTTGTCTTCTCTTCCATAGCAACCTGTTTATGCTTCCTTTTTTCTTGGGAGGATACAAAAACTCTGCTATACATGATAAATGGGACCCAAAAGCCCCTAAGTGGGTCAAAATCCAATATTCCATTGTTATGAGTTGAGATACTATGACCACAGCAAACCTAAAAGGAGCAATCCCAGGATCCAAAGTTTTCCTAGGCCTTGCTGAGTCTGGCACCATTCGGTGCCATTTTCAGCTTCAGCGTGGGTACCAGTAGCTACAATTCTAGAACCTGGGGCTGGCAGGAACTCAAGGATCAGGTTAGCTGGCTCCCAGTTCCCTAGAAGAGGTTGCCTGCCACATTCTCTCCTGACTTAGCCCTACCCTCCAAGTCACACCAAACCCTATAAAGGTGAGAAGTTTAGAAAATTAAGAGAGGAGATGACATGGAAGATGGGAGCCAATAGCCAACCGTCCTGCATCTGAATCTGCCTTATAAGGGCTTTGTTCTCAGTGGGGGTTTTGTGCATCTGTCTTTCCCATTGTTTGGTGCCTACTGTACATATCACTTCCACTGTACTGTTAGGTCCCTCTGCTTCCTAATCCTTGAGCCTCAGTGCCTACCTCAAAGGCAACACTAGGGCTACTCCTTTTCAAATTCTGGCTGCCCTTTGCATAGTATTCAATGTGAAAGAGGCCTCTTGCTCAGGGATGCGGCTGTGATGGGACTGTCTGGCAGAGTATGCAGCATAACAAAGGAAGTGGCCATTCTACTAATGTAAGGGGGGTGCGTCAGAAAAGTCTGCAGAGGAGAGTGTGATTTAAGGAGAGCAGAGCTTTCCTCTCTGGGCATCCTTCCATGAAAGCAAATTGAATCTTTTTTGTCATGTGCCTTTTTCTTCTGTGTATTTCATTTATACCTTTGTCTTTTACTTCCTAGGTGGTAAAGTTCGCTTTTTCCACTGAGTCCTCTGGCATAGAGCCTACTTAGCAAGTGTCAGTAGGGTTGCCATCAAATGACTCAAAAACATCCTCATGCTCATTTTTAATTAAGGAAAAGGATATGAATTTGACATACATATAAGCATAAGAGTCACTCATTCCCATTTTTGGTTAGAATTGGGCATTAAAACTACTACAATAGAAGTCAGTATGGATTTGTAAGTAAATTTGGGGGGTTACTGAATAAAAGAGTAAACTTAATTTTACTCAGACTTAGGTCTAGAAGTATTACTAATCAGAAACTATAAATAAAAATCAATCAAGTTCAAAATGCTTCTTATGCATTTTATTTCTTGTGCCCAATCTTGGTTAATGTCTTTGCTTCTTAATCTATAAAATGGATCATTCATAGCACTAACCTCTTCGAGTTGCTATTAGGAAAAAATGGGTTAAGGACTTAGCCCAATCCTTGTATATAGTAATGTTACAATAAACGGGAGCTATAGTATCTTCATTACTTTTTTAAAATTTTTCTTTTTTTTTACTTGGTTCTTTTTTTTTTTAGTTAGAGAACTTGTGGGCTACTTTTATTATCAGTCCTATTGTTACATGAGTTGGAACCAGATTTCTAAAACTAAAGACTTTGTAAAGGGACAGATACCCAATTAAGGTCCATATCAGCTCTAATGAGCTAACTGTATGTTTCTCTATGATTTCATGTTCTTTCCCGTCTCCTTGCCTTTGCACCTGCTGGCCTTTTACCTGAAATGCCTTTTCCAACCTTTTCTGTCTATTTAGCTCTATCTGTCCCACATAGCTTATCTTTTTAGACCACTAGCCCCCACTAGAAAAGTCCCTCGGGCTCTATCACCTCTTAAATATTTGTATAGCCCTTCTAATGAAAATGATTTATGTGTATGGTGGTATGTTAGTCTCCTGTGCAGACTGTTGAGTTTTTTGGAGTTAACAATAATGTATTGTTCATATTTGGGTCTTCAGAACCTACCATAGTATTGAGTCTCAGTAAATAATTATTGAATGAAGAGGTGTTAATCTGCATGCAAAGTGTATTACATTCCAATGTGAATGTGTCTCTGCAAATATAAGGAGATCTTGTAAAATCCAGATACATGTTAACAACTAGTGACAGCTCACTAAATCCCAGATGCACACAATTTAGGAGAATGGAGAACCCCCACTGTCTCCACTTTCTTCTAAATTGTATCATCAGTAAATCTATAGGGATTTTCTCCTGAGCGTATTTGGGTTATGTTCCCTTACAGAATAATAATACTTCCATACTTTGTGTGTGTTTGTGCTTTTGTGGTGGTGTTTTTTCAGAGCAATTGGAGCCAATCCTCTTTACTGTGATTGTAACATGCAGTGGTTATCCGACTGGGTAAAGTCAGAATATAAAGAACCCGGAATTGCTCGCTGTGCTGGTCCTGGAGAAATGGCTGATAAACTATTACTCACAACTCCCTCCAAAAAATTTCATTGTCAAGGTATGGTTTTTACTCATTTGTACTTCTGGGGTTTTTTTGTTTTGTTTTGTTTTGTTAAATCATTATATTAATTGAAAGATAGTTTGCCCCTAGAGCTCAAGATATAGCTGAATAGCCCCCAAAATAATTACCATTTCCACCTGCGTTTAGACAAGACTCAGCAAAAAAGTAGGCTTGCAAATAAATGTCTGTAATAGTCTTTGAAAATTACTACCTTTCTTTAAAATGCAGAGTATGCCATTTCTAGAATTCCTTTTATGGCTTCTAACAAATATAACATTTTCCTTTTGCCCTGTCTGAATGTGTGCCCTACTCCTAGCACTGCCAGGGCACTGTGGCTTCTCAATGCCAGGTAAGAATAAATGGATCCCTCCAAGTATCCAGGCCAAAACTTCTGACTCACCTCCTGTGCGGCAGACTTTGTGTTGATGTTCTTTCCTTGCTTGTTTGCCTTCCCTTACTTTCCCTTTGTTTTATGTATTTATGAATTCTAAGTGGTAATTTAAATTGTTATTGTTGTCTTCTCTTATATGAGAGCAATTTGTATCCATTATAGAAATTTTAAAGTATGGAAAAATGTAAAGAAAAAAAAT
Source organism: Tamandua tetradactyla (assembly GCF_023851605.1). Classification (NCBI taxonomy): domain Eukaryota; kingdom Metazoa; phylum Chordata; class Mammalia; order Pilosa; family Myrmecophagidae; genus Tamandua; species Tamandua tetradactyla. The sequence goes on from NC_135345.1 coordinate 20,420,211, forward strand.
TCAGTTCTACAAGAAGAAATCAAATTAACTACTCATCAAAATGTCTAGGGATAGTATTAAACTATCATGCTTTCGATACAAACAAGGATTTAGAACCCTTATGAAAAGCAGGATCAACACGTTACTAATTTTCTTAATTTGTGGATGTTGCAAGAAGGCCACTTGTAATTGTTAATTACATGGTTGAAAGAAATTCTTGAAAATTCTAAATGTATAGTCAACAAACGCTTATTAAGCATGTGCGTGTGTGTCTATGTGTGTGTAAAACTAAAATCTGGATACTGTAGAGCATAAAACAGTTTATGGAATGGTCCTGTCTCCCAAGACTTGCAACCTAGCTGAAATACAAGCTTTCACCACTTGAACATTTAAGTAGCAAAGCCATGTTAACTTGGTAATACTTTGCAGTCATGGTGTTAAGTTTAGCCCAGCCTGGTTGGGGCTAAATCCTAGCTTTACTTTTCAATAGTTATGTTACTATAGTTTAATTGCAAACCAGGTTGTGCCAAAGATGATAACAGTACCTGCCTAAAAGGATTTTGTTTGGATTAGATGAGTTAACATATATAAAACATAGAAAGCTGATTCCCACATAACAAGCAATCAGTAAAGGCTAGCTTTTAATTTTATAGTTATAACATTGCAAAACACCAATAAGGAGATTATGTGAGAAACTATATGATTTATTGTTAAAAGAAAGATTTTCAAAAACTTTATTCTTCCCCCTACATTTTTAAGTCAGCATCTAAAGCTTTTTTCCCCATAACTAAATAGTTTTAAAGAATGAAGAAACAAAAGTAAGACCCTCCTTAACATTTCACATTGTTATTTTTCCTTGAACTCTCATTTTCCCCTTGCTTCCCTGTTTCCAGTACCCCAGAGAATTTTATCATTCTTTGCAGCAAAAAAGTAAAAATAAAAAAGAAAGAAAAACATGTATATAATTTGAAATGATTAAATATCCTGCCACCAAAAGGCAATCTAGATTCTGGAATCCTGGGGAAAATTTCACAACCCTCAGCCAATAAAATTGTTTTTCTTAGCAAGATCAAAAACTTCCTTTTTGATAGTGGTTTTGAAATACTTGAGGTTTTTGTGTTTGTTTCTCAAAACCATTGGTTGATATTTGTCCTTACTCATTTAATAAAAATACGAAGGTGATTAAATATTTTGACCCAAACTAAAAGTAATGAAATGTCCATTTGCTAGATCAATTTTGAGGCATCATTTAGAACTTATTCAAACAGTTTTCTACATTTTCAAATTTATTATCACTAGTATGTAATTAAAACTTTGAAATAACTTTAGCTTTTGGGGATTATGATTTGCTAATTGGCTGAGGAGAATATGTATGTCTGTACATGGTTATTTGCCAAGCGTACATCTTTAAAAACCAAAAAGAGCTATTTTTTATTACATTTTTGAAATCAAACACACGGGAAATTTCAGAAGATATTTATTTTAATGGATGGGGCAGAGAACCCAAGATTAGTTTCAGATTCTGTTCCTAAATGCATTGCATCTGCATTATTACTTATAATCACAGTAATTATATAAAATAACTATTGCTCTTTTTCACTAATTGTGGCTCAGAAGGTTCATTTGCTGGCCTGCATTCACACATATCTGTCTAGTAAATGGCCAGGTCAAGAGATCTCAGTGGAGTAATATTCAGCCTTTGTGTTTTTGTTTAACCATTCCTGTAGTGAAAATTTATGAGATTATCTGGCCATCATCTCCATTCCTCCACCAAAACTATAAGGATACCAGCAACTTCCATATTGCCAAATACAATTGTTTCTTTATAGTTATCTTTTTATTTGTTCTCTTCATCTGAAACAGTGGTGACCAATACCCCTTCTTATAAATTCTCTTATCCTCTTTCTTCATTTCTTTTGCTGACACTGCTTTCTTTCTTACATATTCTTTTAATATGATTTATATGGGATTCTATCCTTAGCCCTGTTAAAGTTTCAATTAATTTCAACCCACAGCTTCAAATAGTTGGCCATCACTTTTCTTATGAACTTGAGTCTGTTTCCATTCATTCAGTGTCTGCCTCCCCTTTGCAGAAACTTCAAACACATACCCCTAAACATGCTTTGCCAGTCCCCATATCCAGTTACAACTGTATTATGTAGCAGATATATGTGTATGTCTCCACTGCTGAACTATAAATTTTTCCAGAAACTCAGGCATTTCACTTGGCTTTGAATCCCCAAATCTTAGCCTAGTGCCTGGCACAAAGTAAATCCTCAATAAATATTTGATGAACGAATAACTTAATGATAGAACGTTATTAACGAATATATGTTTGATGTTACGCTTAAGAAATGCAGTAATGTAAAAATAAGTGGAGCATAGTATCTTTGGTTTTAAATATGAACCTCCTTTTAGTTAATCATGCCCAACATCAAATGCCCATACATGTTTCCTGAGTTGTCTTTGATGTACCTCTGACTTCTAGACAAGGGCAGTGCTAGAGAATTTTGTTATTTGACTCAGGTTTCCAAGGGTTGCAAGAAAGAAGCCATATTCTGGGTTATAGTTAGAGATTTCTGTTGGAGCTTTTGGTAATAAATCACAATGAGATACAGTTCTCAGTGGGTGGCAGTATTGGTGTTAGGTACATAGCCAGTGATTTGAGTTAAGTAAGCATCTCAACCTACAAGTTTTAATAGATTGGAGGTCCAGCAGTTCTTCCATTAAATATTAAAGTAACTGACAAAGACAAATTGTTAACCAAATTTTCTGCTCATGTGCCCTTTGAATTATTTAGTAAACACACCTCCATCTATATAGCTGATGCTATCAGGCTCCTTTACAACAAGATCAAATCTTAAATCAATCCAGCTGCCCTGGACTGGCCTCCTTCATTTCAGTGACATTAGTAAAGATCTGAAGCACAATTTCTCTTCTCCTCTGTGGCACATAACTTACGAGGCTAATACATTGGCAATATTTTAACATTTCTGGGAACTAGTTAATTCTGGAAAGGAGAAAAGATGGAAGATTGTCTCAGCAAGATTAAGATCTTACCAAGCAGCAGTGCCAGCAGAACAAAGAGAACCTCTTCCTCTTAATAAAGTTTTGTTACTTCTGTTGATTGTGCATACCAAAATTTTAAAATCACAGTTTTAGTCCTTAAAAACACAAAATCATTAACTCTTGACATTGCTACCTAATGGGTAATTATTTCTTTTTGCCCTCTTCAATTCTTCTTGGAATTGATAATAATTGCTTCTACAATTTCCCCGAATTTCAGCAGCTCATAGCATATGTATGGAAAATACTCAATGAACTTGTGATGATTAAATAAGTGACAAGGTCTAATTTGCATTTGTCTGTGCTAAAATTCGGTCAAGCAAGGAGAGGAGCACATTCTTTCTCCTTCTAAGTCTAAGAAAGAGTGTCATCACTTGCTGTGACTCTGTGCTTGACTTTACTGTATTTAGTTCCTTTATTCACTAATTTATCTCATTTGATGATGAAATCGACCCAATGAGGTAGCTACCACTATTATCCTAAGGCTACACACTTAAATGCCAAATCTCATTTTCTAATTTGGATTGACAGACTCTGATGCTATGTCCAGAATTATTGTACATTTTGCTAAAAGACTTCTCTAGTTCTTATTCTTAAACATCTTCCTTTCATCTGGAACTAATCAAGTGTGCCAAATTCTACAAGTGTTGGTTTGCTCTTAGGGAGCTGTGATAACTCTTCTGTAATTTCATCATGACTTATTCCTTTAGCTCTATTATCTCTGTATTATATAAACAGATAAAAAATGCCATTCCCCTTGAATAAGCATTGCAGGTGAAGATCTAAGAGAAAGTATACTGATATAAAACGAATCACAAATTGGAGGCAGATGAAAGATATACAAGGATAGACTTTTAAAAAGGCAAAATATGGGTACAAAGAGAAATGAGAAAAGAGAGACAAATACAATGGATATTTGTTTAAAGAAGTTAAATATAGAAATAAGCAAATTTAGATAAAGCAGATAGGTGTAAAAATCACATTACAAGGAGAATTTTTACTTATGTTGAATTACAATCTAAATAATGAAAATGAATTTTGTCATTTTAAGAAATTGTAGATGGGAGAAGATAGTGCTAAGATTCGGAATTTATATAACATAAACATCTTTTGAAATATCCCTTCACTCAAATTCAAGTTCTAGAAATAAAGAATTACTCGAAGAACTGGCTTTAAAAGAGGGGTTTGAAAAAAGAGAATCAAATAGAATACAGCTGAAGTAGTCAACTTTACCAATGCAGGGATTTTAGAACTTAATATTTTACTATATCCCCCATACTGAAGCCACCAAAATAGTTCAAAGGATTTAGAAGCTTTCAGAAGAGGCCCGTGTGCGTGGGAAGTCTTGTTGTTTAGTTAAACAGAACAAATACGAGGGTCCAAAAATCTCGCTTCATATACCTGTAAGAAATTCCAGATACTGAAAATAATTCAGCATGATTAGCTATATAGGACTTTTTTCTAGGACTAAATTTGGTCCTAGAGAAATTAGATAGTGCATGTTAATCAGATATGGTTCAGTAGACATTTATTAAATAAATGTTGAATCCGTGGTCAAGTGGGCAGGGACTACTTCATCCTGGAAATTCCATTACCTATTCAATTCTTCAAAGGTATCCCATTTTTTTTTTCCTAACACAATCTCTAGCTTCTCATCTAAACAATCAAATGTAATTTTTTAAAGATATTACATTCCACAGAATAAACTTGGAGGCTGCCAAGCCTGAGCTCCTCTTTTCAAACTGTGGTCTTCCAAGGCTGAAAGCACAGAAATAGACAAAAAGCCTTCTTCTTGAGAACGTGAGAAGTAGCCCAATGAATGCCTAGTCTTCACACTTGCTGACTTGCAGTTGTGCTAGTGTGTAGTCTTAGTTGCTTCATCCTATGCTTTCATTCAGAATTGGACTCCTCTTTCTTCTAACGTAGTGAAGGGATCCACTGGAAGTTAGACATTTCCTTTTCTATTGCTGCCTACAAGTATTGATAACTTTAGCTAATGCAACACAATCTACTATGAGGAATTATGTTAATTTAACTAATTATTTTACTAATTGTCACAGTTAGCATCTTTTTTTTCATTAGAGAAGTTGTTGGTTTATAGAAAAATCAAGCATAAAATACAGAGTGCCTATATACCACAAACACACACACAGTTTTTCCTATTATTAACCCATTTTTGTTAGTGTGGCACCTTTGTGCAATTGATGAAACAATATATTATAATTATACTATTAATGATAGTCCACAGATTACATTAGGATTCTTTGTGTTGTATCTTTCTACGGTTTCTTTAATTTTTTTTTATTCTGAACATATATACAACCTATTATTTCGTCATTTACTCACTTCAATTATACAGTTCAGTAGTTTTAATTACATTCACAATGTTATGCTACCATCACCGCCATCCATTAGCACATGTCATCCCAAACAGAAACTCTGTTCCAATTAAGCATCAGTTTTCTGCCCTGGCCTCTGGTAACCTAGAGTCTAGTTTCTGACTCTAGGAATCTGCTTACTCTGTTTCACTTCAGTGAGATCATACAATATTTACCCTTCTAAGTCTACCTTACTTCACTCAATGTGGTGTCTTCAAGGTTCATCCAAATTGTTTGTATCAAAACTTATTCCTTTTTACAGCTGAATCATATTCTATTGTATGTATATACCACATTCCGTTAATCTGTTACTGTCTGATGGACACTTGGGTTGCTTCCATCTTTAGACAATTGTGGATAATGCTGCCATGAACATAAGTTTACCTCCCTGTCTTCAGTTCTAGAATTGGGATGGCCAGATCATGGTTTTGAATGTTTCATGTGCCTAATGACAATTTCTGTATCATCTTTGGAGAAATGTCTATTCATTCCTTCACACATTTTTCAATTGAGTAGTTTGTAATTTGTTGTTGAGTTGTAGGATTTCTTGATATAATTTGGATATTAAACTCTTTATGGAATAGGTGGTTTCGAAATACTATCTTGGTATGGTAGGTTGCCTTTTAGTCTTGTGATGAAGTCTTTGGTGCACAAAAGTTTCTAATTTTGATGAAATCCCGTTTATCTATTTTTTTCTTTTGTTGCTCATGTTTTTGGTATAAAATCTAAGAAACTATTGCCTAATGCAAGGTCCTTAAGAGACTTCCTTATATTGTCTTCTAGGATTTTTATAGTTTGGATTTTTATATTTAGTGCTTTGATCCATTTTGAGTTAATTTTTATAAATGGTATTAGACGCCTACCTAATTCTTTTACATATGGATATCCAGTTTTCCCAGAGCTATTTCTTGAAGAAACTATTATTTTCTGATTGAGCGGACATGGCAGCCTTGTCAAAAATCAGTTGGCCTTGGATGTCGGTGTCTGTTTCTGAACTCTCAGCCTGATTCCATTGATCTATAGATCTATCTTTGTGCTAGTACCATCTTTTGATTACTGTGGCTTTGTCATGAGTTTTAAGATCATGAATTATGAGCCCTCCAACTGCTTTCTTTTTCAAAATAATTTTGGCTATTTGGAGTCACTTACCTTTCCATATAAATTTGATGATTGGCTTTTCCTTTCTGCGAAGAAAGTTGTTAGAATTTTAATTTGAATTGGGTTGAATCTATAAGTTGCCTTGGGTAGGATTGACATCATAACAATATTTAGCTTTCCAGTCTATAAAAACAGAATGTCTTTCCATTTATTTAGGTCTTCTGATTTTTTTCAGGAATGTGTTCGTTTTATTCCAAGGTATTTGATTCTTTTAGTTGAAGAGATTTTCTCTTCAGAAAGTTCATTACTAATATATAGAAACACTACTAATTTTTATGGGTTGATCCTCTACCCTGCCACTTTGCTGAATTTGTTATTAAGTCTAGTAGCTTTGTTATGGATTTTTCAGGATTTTCTATATTCACGATCATGTAAGCTACAGATTGGGAAAGTGTTACTTCTTTTTTACCAGTTTGGATGTCTTTTCTTAGTTTTTCTTGCTTTATTGCTCTGAGTAGAACTTCCGGTACAATGTTGAATAACAGTGTGACAGTAGATATCCTTGTCTTGTTACTGATGCTAAAAGGGAAAACTTAAGTCTGTCACCATTAAGTATAATGTTAGCTGGGTGTGTTTCATATATGCCCTTTAACATGTTGAAGGATTTTCCTTCTAGTCTTAGTTTTCTGAGTGTTTTTACCAAGAAGTTGTGCTGGATTTTGTCAAAATGGCTTTTCTGCATAAAGATGATGGCATGTTTTTTCTTTCCTTTTTTATATTAATGTGCAGTTAATAATATATTAATTGCTTTACTTATGTTGCTCCATCCTTGCATGCCTGGGATAAATATCACTTGATCATGGTATATAATTCATTTAATGTTCTATTGGACCTAGTTTGCTAGCATTTTGTTGAAGTGCAGTCCAATTATCTTTCCTTGTAGAATCTTTATCTGCCTTTGGTAGTAGGGTGACGTTGACCTAATAGAGTGAGTAAGTATTTCCTCCTCTTCAGTTATTTAGAAGAATTTTCTTGGAATATTTGTAGAATTCACCAGTAAAGCCATCTGGTCCTTAGCTTTTTTGTTGTTGTTGGGAGGTTTTTCATTATAGATTCAGTCTCTTTTCTTGCTGTTGTTCTATTGAGACCATCTGTTTCTTCTTCTTGAATTAGTGCAGGTAGTTTATATGTTTCTAGGAATTTGTCCATTTTATCAGGTTATCTAATTTGTTGACATTCAAGTTTTCATACTATCATCTTATAATCCTTTTTTTTTTAAATTTCTGTGACATCAGTAGTAATGTCTGCCCTTTCATTTCTGATTTTAGCTATTTGCACCCCATCTCATTTTTTCTTTATCATTGGAGTTAAGTGCTTGTTAATGTTATTGATCTTTTCATAGAAACAACTTTCGGTTTCATTGATTCTCTCTGTTGCTTATTTATTCTCTATTATCTCTACCCTAATATATTATTTCCACTTTCGATTTAGTTGGCTGTTCTTTATCTGGTTTTTCCAGATGTGAGGTTAGGTCTCTGATGTAAAATCTTTTTTTCTTTTTTAATGATCACACTTACAGCTGTAAATTTCTCTCAGCACTATATTTGTTTCATCCAGCAAGTCTTGGTATAGTGTATATTTTTCCATATGCTTTAAGATATTTCCTAATTTTCCTGTGATTTCTTTTCTCACTCATTGGTTATTTCAGAGTGCTTTGTTTTAATTTCTATATACTTATGAATTTTCCAGTTTTCCCTTTGGTCTTGAGTACTTCATTCCCTATTGTCAGAGAGAATACATTGTATGATTTCAATATTTTAAAATGTATTCAGTCTTCTTTTGTAATCTAAGTTGTGGTCTGTCATGGAGAATGACCCATGTATACTAGAGAAGAATGTGTATTCTCCTGTTAAGAGTTCTATATATGTCAGTTAGATTTAGCTGTTTTTTATCATTCAAGTCCTCTGTTTCCTTATTGATCTACTATCTGGTTGTTCTATACATTATTGAAAGTGGTATATTGAAGTCTCCTACTCTTAAGGTAGAACCATCTATTTCTTACGTCAAATATGTCAAAATTTGTTTCATATATGTGGAAGGTGGGGCGCTCTGCCATTAGGTGAATATATATTTCTGTAATTGTTATGTCCTTTTGTTGAATTGAGCCCTATATCAATCAGTATATAGTGTTCTTTGTTCTTTGTAACAGTTTTTGATTAAAGTCTCTTTTGTAAGGTATTACCCCAACTCTTTTTTTGCTTACTATTTCCATGGAACATTTTTTTTTCACCTTTCAGTTTCAATCTATTTTTGACTTTTAATTTAAAGTGAGTCTCATATAAACAGCTTAGTTAGGTTCTGCTTTTTAAATTCATTCTACCCATCTCTGCCTTCTGACTGGAAACTTTAATCCATTGCATTTAAGATAAATATTGAAAATACAGTACTTTCTTCTGCCATTATGCTATTTGGTCTTTGTAGATCTTATATATTTTTTGTCCTTCAATTCATTTGTAATGCTTATTTTCATTTTTATTTAATTTTTTTTTTTGGTGTACCATTTTGAGTCCCTTTTGATTCCCTTCTGTATATATTCTTTATGTGTTCTCTTTGTGGTTATCATGCAGCTTAAATTTAGCATCCTAATTCTATATCAGTCATGTTTGTTTTGATGCCAACTTCAATACAATGGCTTATACAATGTTTTTTGTTGTACTTTTTATACAACCTGTTTGTGGTTCTTTGGGAATCTTGAATGAATTTATTCATGTCACTCTTTAATTTTGAGATGTTTTCTGCCATTATATCTTTGAATATTCCTTCAACCCTTTTCACTCTTCCTTCTTCTTCCGGACTCCCATAATGTGTTTATTTGCATGCTTGATAGTGTCCCGCATGGCTCTTTGGTGCTATTCCCTTTTTAATTTTTTTTATCTTTCTCTTCCTCAGCCTGAAAGATTTCAATTATCTTATCTTCAAATTCTTTGATTCTTTCTTCTGCTAGTGCTATTCTGCTGTTGAAACCCTCTAGCAAAATTTTTATTTCAGTTTGTTTTAGTTGTCTAGGCTACTTAAGGGCATTCTCTCTTTCTCTGTATCCATTCTGTTTATATATATATATATATATATGCACATACATACATATATATATATGTATGTATGTATGTATATATAAAGGACTGCAGTAATAGGATTCAGTTTCATCCTGAATGAGATGGGTCATACTTTAACTTCATTGCTTCCTAATGGATTGGATTTAGGAACATTTTTTCTAGGGTACATACAGCTTAAAACCACCACAGTTCGTATACAGAAGTCCATTGCAAAACCGTTATTAATTGCTTTGGTTTATATGTTTGTTTTTAAGTAAAATGTCATCACACTATTTATACCACATTACAATATGCTTTTTCATTTAGCACTCAGTCTTGGAAACTAATTCCTATTCTTACACATTGATCTAACTTAGTGTTTTTAAAACTTTTAATGGGCACCACAATCACCTTATGGGCTTATTAAAACACAGATTTCTGGGTGCCATCCACTGAGTTTCTAATTCAGTAGGTAGGAATAGGGCCGGAGAATTTGCACTTCTAAGAAATTAACAGATGAAATAGATGCTACTTTGCTGGGGACCATACCGTGATAATTACTCATCTAAATCCCTTGCTTACCTGCTGTATAGTATCCCATTGTATAAAAGGATCGGTTTATTTATCCGTCCCTCACTGGGATATTTGGGTTGTTTTCATTTCTTCACTTTTTCAAACAATGCTGAACTAACTGTTCTTGAAGATACTATTTTCTGTGCACAAATGGAAGTGTATCTTTAGAAAACCTACTGAGAAGTACAATTTTGGTCGTGGGGAATGAGCATTTTTAACGTTAGATGCTGCCAAATTATCCTCAAATTAGCTGTGCCAATTTACCAACCCCATTAGCTATGTGAAAGTTCTCATTTCTTCACATTATCTTCAGACCTTCATATCAAACTTTAAAATTATCGTCTGATTAGTGAAAGCATATTTTCCTTTAGAGAAATTCCAGATCATAGAAGAATTGAGCAATACATAACACTATTCTTTTTTGGATTTTACTCCAAAACTATTATTTGAATGCATACTGCTATTTCCTAGGGTAAAGAAATACCTAGATATGACAAGTCATTATGGCCGCCATGTTATTCTCATTCTCTTTGATACATGAGTTTCTGTGAGTTGACCAACAACTCATAGACGTAGGCTCTAATCTGTTGAAAAGTGATAGGAAAGGCAGTTTATATGAGCAGAGCCATAAAACTCTTTGAATGAAAGTACCTTAGAAGATTAATGCAACAACAGTAGTGGAGAGTCTGCTAAACAGTTGTCTCAGATAACTTTGTTAAGAATTTTGTGTAATGAAGCATGCAGTTTGAATTACTGCTGATTGTTCCAATAGGTTAAAGAGCTACAGAGAGATCAGTAATAACAGAGATACAGTTGATGTTTATATTATAAATTATCTTTATTTTACAAAGATGTCACTCTGCCATTGTCCTAGCACCCACTTTCCAAAAGGAAGTCTAAAACCTTTCATAAGCAGTGCAAAGAGCAACATCAGTAGAACATAATTTTATTGAGTATGGTACAATTTCCACATTGTTAGCCATTTATAGATTAAATATGTGCTGCCAAAGGGTAATAACTGCAGCAAAATCTGTATTTAACGAGACCTTTCATGAATCATGAAACTTTTAAATTGTATGACCCAGAAGATAAGACTGTGAGTAGATATGGTCTCAGTGATTTTTTTTTCCCCTTGGGGAGGGTGATACAGACACTTCATCAATCACTTGACTATGTGAATATGCTAACAAAGTGAATCAAAAGGATAAGAAGCATATAACGGAGATTAAATTTTTGTTTTTTTCCATAAGCATTAAAATGGCACTGTTGTATATCTCATGTATGAAGGTAACACTTCTCAACTAATGTCATCAGAGCAGGTGCTTTGAATGGTCTTTTAATTGCAGTGATAGATTAAGACTTATTTATAAACCTCTTCCCCCTCTCCACATGCCCACAGAGCCCTCTTTGGGACTAATGGCATGCATTTCCAAAACAAATGACTGAGGATACGGTGCAGAGTATGGTCAAAGAACCCAACCACATAAGCTAGCTGGGCCAGAGAGGATGAGCCTGTGGCACTGGTGCCATTAACAGCAGATACTAACCAACTGTACTTAGAGCCCTGAGCTGCTCCCCAACGTCAGTCAGTCTCTCCTGTTGGATTCTTTTACATGATATGATACAGATTTATGGTTTTGTCATGGAAGAGAAACACCTATGAATATGTGACCAATAATAAATTTTTATGCAGAAATTATTCTTACTTTAAGGCATAGAAATAATTTCAAGCCATGAACTAAAAATAGAACACATCAGTTTCTAATATGTTTCAATTCATTTTTTTTAGGTCCGGTAGATGTTAATATTCTTGCTAAATGTAATCCCTGTTTATCAAATCCGTGCAAAAATGATGGCACCTGCAACAATGATCCTGTTGAGTTTTATCGATGCACCTGTCCATATGGTTTCAAGGTAAGTAGAAGCTCTGGCAAGACCCACTATCTGAAAACAAAGCCTTCCTCTGAGTGTCTTCATTATTTTACTGTGCTTTCTACATATACCAAGAACTTCTTCCTTTACACTCAGTTTTATGTGGTCAATCCCTCTCCAGGGCCAGGATTGTGATGTGCCAATTCATGCGTGTATCAGTAACCCGTGTAAACATGGAGGAACTTGTCACTTAAAAGAAGGAGTAAAAGATGGATTCTGGTAGGTTTATGTCATTAGTCTACGATCTTCTGTGTCATAAGTGTTGGACCAAGAATAATTTAAACAAGCAATCATTTTCCTTTTCAAATCAAAGGGCATTATTTTTTAAAGAACCTCTAAAATCTGTTAATAGGGGCGGTATGTATTGGACCCTCTCAACATTTTTTTTTAATGGAAACACTTGAAAATTCTCAGCTAAGAATGTTCCAAAAACAAAAAATTAAAACATGCACACACATTATGTTTAATCAAATCAGATTAGAGCAAGACAAAATATTAACTCCATTATGATAATTAATAGCCAGCTAGTCCCCTACAGCAAGTCATATATTCTTTGTTGTTTTCTACACTGCTTTTAGCAAGCAGTGTGCAAATGATAAGATGTAGGTCCCACTGAAACAGAAAACTAATGATTCAATTCTAAGCCACAACAGGGATGGACAAACATGCTGTAAACATTTTTAATTTGGAGTGATTTAGTCATACAGTACAATTACTCAGATATACCTCATGAATTATGAAATAAAATTCTTTATTAAATGACTAATAATTTCACACGAGAATACTAATCTACTACTAAAGCTTATTAGAAATGTCACTTTTTAGAGGAAATAAATACTTCACTTTTGCATTCTGTTATAAAATTATCTCTTTTATATCTGGGGAAAGATTATTAGTAAATGGGTAATTTTTTAAGCCAGGGGAAAATGTATTTGTTGAGATTTAAAGAGAACATCCACATTTTGTAATTGCAGAGAAAGTGAAATTTTATTTCCAGATTTCTTTTTTTTTTCCAGACATTAAGAAAATTACACATAAAGTGATAGGTGTTATAATTTTTAAAATCAGAACCAGTTCTTCATCATTTATGAGCAAAAAAATCTGAGTTATTTTACTAAAGATTCAAGGCTGTAGAGTGAACTTTGCTTGTGTTTTGGCCCTGCAAATATATTAGATTTATTGACTTGTATGGCCATGGGCCCGTTTTCTGTTTTGCAGCCAAAATACATTTTCTTTTTCAAATGTTTTCTGATTTTGGATATATTGTGTTAAATTGATGCTTATACCATGCCATTTAAAAGCATTTTGAAGATCAATTTCTTATAGTTAAATGTTCTATTATTGATGAGCATATTTATATTTTTCACTATTTAGACCACGTGGTGTAAAAATGAAGCAAAAAAATGTTTTTGTTTTTTCTTTTCCTGGCTTGCAGGTGTGTTTGTGCTGATGGATTTGAAGGAGAAAATTGTGAAATCAATGTGGATGACTGCGAAGATAATGATTGTGAAAATAATTCTACCTGTGTTGATGGAATTAATAACTACACATGCCTCTGCCCACCTGAGTACACAGGTATGAAGACTAGGATATGCTATGTCATCAGTCAGGCTGTTTGAAAGCATCATTTGCACTATATCCTATAGGTTAGCAGATCATTGCATTATATCCAATAACTAACAGGTGTTTTGGAAATTAAATGCACTATAAATAATAGAAGGAATTAAAGATGGTTTCAGCCAACTAAATGAAGACCCAGCATACTAATTTAGGAAGAGACATCTATCATAAGTTTGTGTTATCCAGAAAAAGAGAAGCTTTCACGCTAAAGCTTTTATCCCAAATTGAATGGCATTCTAGTGTAAAGCGTTTCCTTCATGCGAACCAACTCACCAATATTTATGTGAAAAAATGGCATTTCTTTATATAGTCAAAGTATAATTGGACATTTGAACTTATTCATGCTCATATTTGTGTATTCACTAGTGAATATTTTCTAGTGAATAAGTAACCATGTCCTTCCAAATACAGCTCAAAGAGGAAGATATTAAATATTTTTGATAGTTTATTGAGACCATCACCTTTTTTTCTGATATTTTAACTCATGGGGTGATAGATCTCCTAAGACTATTCAAAATACTAAACTTCTGTGGATAAATCAGTTTGCTACAAAGTTAATATCAAGTTTGTGACTCGATTATTATATCAGAATGTCTTTTTATTTTTTATTTTTTGTAGCTGTAAATAGGAAACTTCATAATCATCTTTTTTCCTTAATAAATCAGTTAAAGTAAATAGAGAAAAAGACAAAATTGCACATTTTATTTGTTAGAAAAAAAAGAAAAAGTAGATTTTGTTACTCTATTCAAAGTTACCATTTTCAATTAATTTCATTAATTATATTTATTTCCATATAATTTAATATTTAGTTAAGAATGTCAGAGACTGAAATAACTATGTAGCTGACTGAGGTTAACATATCTAAACATGAAAAATGAAAGTTTCACCTTTGATTAACTTTCCCAAGGATTTGTTGGAAAATAATTTAAACTTAAAGTTTTTTGTAATATACAAACTTTGCCCTTTAGTAAATAATTTCCTCAGTGATAGATAATGCTCAAGAATGATGAGGTTCTGTTTTGGCACTGAGGATCTGTTTGAAACATACCACTGAATCTCCCTTTTCCATGGCATGATTTTTTTTTTTTTTTTTTTTTTTTTTTTAGTACCAATGAAACACTGATGCCATAAAATATTGTCATACTAAGTTTCTGGCAGAAATTTGAGTGGGTTTTTCCCACCAAATTGTGCTATTCCATATATGCAATCCTTTCACTGCTTAGTGGGCAGAATTTGAATATTATATGATAATGTTGCATTAATCAAGGATGACAAGAGTATTTAAATGCATCTATTCTGAGGTAGTCGGGAAGATTTTGCATGTTATGTAGCTTTGGCTTTCAAATGAGTATTACTTGTGTCACACTTGGATAATTGTCATTAGCTTGTGTGCACAAATTCTGGAGTTTATGGCGCTATCCCGATAATCTGAGTTTTATTGGTTGGGCTAATTTAGAGGTGTCCAAGAAGCCCAATGTTGGCACTAAAATCCATTACCTAGTAATTTTTTAGGAGAATAGAATACTTTTTATATAATTGTAATCATTATAGAAAAGTCTTAGGGTCCCACTTACTGTAGGATACCTCTTTGCAACAGTCCACACAGACTCCACAAAGACCAACTGTACCCAAGCGTTCAAATGCACTTGGATTAGCCAGTGCCTTCCTCAGTACAGAAACCAGGGATTTATGTATATTCACTTTCTGGTGAGAACGTAGGCTTAGCAGCTTTGCTACTGTTCCTGTTCTTACATGCCCTTTTAATAATAATTTACAAAAGATGGAAGACTCCCCCGAGTTGGTTTGGAGGGGTTACCCGCTTTGGCTTGAAAGTTGTCCTTCATTATTCCTTATCCATTTCTTTTGAGTCTATTGTCATCCCTACTCACCCTTCACTTTCCAAGCTCCCTTCCTGAAACCTGATCTTTTGATCATGCTCCCTCCTATCCTAAGTGGCTTAGTTCAGTGCTGCAGAGCTGGGAATAACGGGATGTATTTTGAAGCCTCACTTAACCAACTGGGTCAGGTCCCTTCCTTTATCATAAGAACCCAAAGCTTAGCAAAACCACTTTTTGGCCTAAATAGTATGTTTTGTGACATCTATAAAAGCTATTTTGTGGGAGGCTGCCATGACTGTGTGTCAAGAGCCATTTAGCTCTCACTAAGAACTGAGGCCCCTTCACTCTATGGAGAAGTAGCTTTAAAAATGTGAGTTTCCCTTAATTCAGACAAATGATAAAAATATAACTCAACAGAAAGTACACTTCATGGGAACTGGGTCTTTTGGGTCACACAAAGTATGAACATTTGACATTAGAGCAGACACCTAAGTGGTACATATTTATGGCTCATTTATTAACTGTTGTGTTTTGGTCCTTATGTGTAATGAGAGCATTTTACTAAATATCAAACAACCATCTGCAGATTCTGAAGTAGTAGCACACAGATGAGCATTTAATTATAGGAAAGTACAAATTGGACTCCAGAGTTTTATATCATGCTTCATCCAAGTCTGTAGTTAGGGAGAGATTTTCTTTTAATGTGGCTATATTACTTTAAATTTAATTTTGAATCTGATTAAGGAGCATGAGATTTGAGAATAGAAATCCAGCTATGCTCAGGGAATATAATAAAGCTGTCATTGTTTAAAAATCATTCCTGTTACAAGTTGCTTTTATTCTTTGAAGATCTTTTACTTTATCTCCCACAGGCATACAATGAGAAAAATATTGTAAATTAATATGGTGGAAGTTTTTACATCTGACACCTAGGTTAAGAGTCAGAATGGACGTCATGTTAATGGAGAAAATTCAGAGATCTGAAAGCAAATTGTTAGAGAATACATGACTTGATGAGCAGGCTATAAAACATGGTTAGAAATAATTTGAAGTAAAGTGAATTACTGATAGGAAAATATTTTATTAAACTTTTTTAAGCCTTGAGTGATGAAAACATCACATTAAATAGTTACCGACTTTTTAAAGGGAAAAACTGTCCATTCTTTCCCGCTACAAGAATTGACAACATACATTTAAGGGCCATTGTTGGTTTTCTATTACCTAGCAGTTACTGCACTCTCCCTCCCCTAGTCATCAAAATTGTTCTTCTCTGCTAATTCAGTACATTATTCTACTTTACTAGTTTGAAAATATATAACTGTTGATTGCTAGCATACTTTTTTAGAAGTTTAAATCACACTGAGTTTATATCAAAATGACTATGGTAAAGGTTGGGAAAGTAGGACTTCAGAATGGTTAAAAAATGATTTAAAAACTCATTTTAGAGTTTTAATTTTAGCTTGAAAGATTTTGATTTGTTTTTTACATTTTTTTAAACACGTGCAAGACTGGTAACAAAATTGATCACATTTTGAGCCATGGTGTTGCCTAATGTGATAACATAGATTCAATAACGTGAAAGTTTCCATACCAGTTGGGCATGTGAAATTTTAGGACATATTTTGTGGAAACTATTCAGAGCACTTGAATTTTCCCATTTTGTCCCATTATCTCTTTTGTTTTCTGAATCCCCAAACCCATGCACAATCCATTACGTGCACTTCTTGCAAAGTAAAGCTACTGGTTGTTAAAGCACCTGGTCCAGATGCAGATTTGCAGGTCTCTTGCTCCCTCTGATGGCATTTTCTCTTACCTCATTTTCTCCATGTTTGTGCGTTTGGCCTGGCCATAGGTAAGAAATCTAAGCCTCGCTTCTGTTTGCACTCTCACCTTCACTTCTCTGCTGTTAATGCTGCGCCTTGGCTTCATGTGCTCTGCCGTTGTATCGCAATGTAAAAAGTCTTTTGTCTCTTCTGTCTTTGTCGCTGCCAGCTGCTAATCTGAATGAGGTGGAAAAAGGTTAGTTGCCTTTTAAGTCTATTATGATTTTCATTTTTGTTCCGCCTTTCTTTTAAAGCTTCATAGGTTTTTCTGTGTGCACAAGCTAAAAGGGATGTTGGAGAAATCTGAAAGCAATATGTCAAATAAGTCATTTAGATCCTTGATATATGTATAACTATGCCAAACCCTCTAAAGATGTCATCTGAAATGGCCTTTGTCAATTTCTAGCAGGCAATCCCAGAAACTCTGAGTGGGAATGAGAGGTACCTAGAATGAGAGACTGAGACGTTCTACTTTCCTATGCATTTGCTTTTTTAAAGATATCTTGAATATGTATTATTTCTATAATGTAAAACATAGGCCATTTGATATAGTTAGGTAGGCTGTAAATAGAAAATGCTTAAAGTAGGAATGTTCCCCCTAATTTTAAATTAATTTGAAGCATGAAAGATATTTGAATGCATATACATGTATTGAAACATTTTATAAAATAAATATTGCAGAGTCTGAGAGGTTGATTTAAAAATTACGTGGTCAAATTCGTATCATATTTTTGAAGCATAATTAGATAATTAGTGATGATAGTGTTGTCCTCGTTGCTTCCTAGATATATTCAGGCCCAAGGAAAGAAGGTAGTCTTAAAGTGATTAGCATGGTGGCCATGCCAATGGGGAAGCTTTGTAAAATTTTAACTTAGAGACTCAGAATTTTAACTATCAATGTCGAATTTTTACTCATTCAGCTACAAAAAATCTTTAAGTGCCAGATACAGGTACAGCATCCTAATAAGAACATATGTGCTTGTCTTGATAGTTTCGATTATACATGAGACATTTGCAGCAGAATTATAAGGCTAGCAAGGAAATACATGATATAACAGCTCTTTGTGCCCGTCCTAGCTAAACATTTCATGTTTTTCTTTTGCTTTGTTTGGATGGTTTACTGTGTTTGGCCAGCTACTCTTAGAGTATACAGAGTTAAGTTAAAAACATGAAAAAATGGCTGCCTGTTTTAGAAAGTAAATAAATAATAATGTTCAGTTCTCTGTGGGTTAATATCAGATATCTGATACCTTCCTTGAGCTGATACCATCTTTCTTTTCACAAATACTGAAGCAATTGGTGGTCTAGGGCATGGTTGCCCAAGGTCTGAATCTGTCTCAGAAACGCTAAAGTAATTACATGTCACATCACAGGAATATGTTCTTAAATAGTTAAATTTATCCCAGGAATCATGCTGTGCAGTGTTTTGAGTATCACATGGTTTCATTTTGTGACTACATTTCATACTTATGCTTATAAAAGATATTTTATTTCCCAGAATTTGCTGCTGACTGAAATTGCTTTTAAAGCAGTCAAACCATTTTCTGTGTTTTTAGGAATCCAAAACTTAATTAGAACGTAAAAT
The DNA here is from genome assembly GCF_023851605.1 of Tamandua tetradactyla. Classification (NCBI taxonomy): domain Eukaryota; kingdom Metazoa; phylum Chordata; class Mammalia; order Pilosa; family Myrmecophagidae; genus Tamandua; species Tamandua tetradactyla. The sequence goes on from NC_135345.1 coordinate 20,439,195, forward strand.
TTCAGTTTCTTTACAGCACCCAGGGTAGTTTTCTTAAATTAACAATATGTCTCTAATTACGTATGTTCTTTAATTTAAAATAACTCTGCAGATAATGATTTGGGGAGGAACTTTTATTAAACAACAATAAAGCAACTACCCAGAGATTCACTATCTGGTTGGGAATGGCCGAGATGCAAACCGAAGTCTGACAGACCCCAAGGCATTTACTCTAATTTGAGGGCACTTTGCTGGAACCAATTCCTCCTTCCTTGCTGCCATTCACCAGGCTTGACTCTGGCTAATCATTTATACTAAACAAGCTTTCCCTCTGGTCTCCGTGCTGTCTCTTTTCAACTTTCAATGTCAATTATCCCTTTTGTATGTTTGAAAACCCTGTAGCCATAAAATTCAGGTGTTTTACTTCTTCATGCTTTAGGTGAAAGTTATTTTACTTTTAATGTCCACTTCAAATCAAAAGACTTGATTTAGGGATAGGTCTATGGTTCTCTTCATTCCCTTACCACACATTAAAGTATAAGGAAGTATTGAATGCTGAAAAACATTTGGACTTGGCTGTATTTTTTAGGTTTTGTGTACGTTTATTAGGATTTCATGATCTCTAATTACAGTGACTCCTCTTGCTAATTTTGCATCAAGTGATAAGATCTTTATATCAAAGCTGAGATATTTGTAATCATATTTGATAGCCTCAAATAAGAGAAGCTAAAGTTTCAATCTGTTTGAACTATAGAGAGTGCTTTGGCAGTCTAACAGATATTCTGTGGATTCCATTCACTTTCCAATCCTTTCAAAGCCTTCCCAAATGCATTTGAATATTTAAAAACATTTTAAAGGTTCTGTTTGCTCTTTAGTTAACCAGCAAGTGTATATCGAGCCCAGAACAGCAGTTCAGCTTAACCAGACCTTATCCAATCTCTATTTAATGTATTTACTTTGAAAACGGAGTTAAATATTTTCTGAGATTTCAGTAGCTGTTGGAATCGACCATATTATTTTACTTCAATGTTCCAATAAGGCGGTTTTGTTTATTTATCTAGAGAGGTAAGTTTTGTCCGTTTTAAAAATACAAAAAATATTTATGAAAACACACTTTTTGCAGGATACTGTGCTAAGCATCAAAAGTGAAATGAAAATGCATAATTTTCTTGGCTTTGATACTTGAAAACAGAATCTTGATTCAGTTCATATCAGGTCAATCATTTCACCAGTACCAAGTTATCATTTTTAATATCCCAAGAAAGTTAAAAGCAAATTAGAGTCTCTGTACGGTAAGTACAGAGTAAGTAAGGAAAAACACTCTACTGGAATATGAGCACTGAACAAACTTTGTGGCAGACAAATATTATCTAGTAACCCATGTCATATAATTTAGAAAACAAAAATGAGAGCAACACAATATGATTCCCCTTCTTTGAAACATCTACATGCATAGTATGTTTTCTTTTCTTAGGCCCTCCTATTTTGATTATGATTGACTTGAACTCAAAAATTCAAAGTAAGTGAAGATTTTAAAGAGTTAGTTGAGTTAGAAAAATTCCTGAAATCTTAGCGCAGGAACAAAATGACCAACTTTCTTTCTGCTAAACAGACTTTGGGGACTAACTAACACTGGACTAGACATGCTATTATACAAATTTCTTGGTAGGAAAAAAACAATTAATCGCCCATCCAAAAACTTTTCAAAAATTTCCTCTCCAATTTTCATGGTTTACATTACAAGAGAACACATCTTTTCAGAAGAAATTGCAACATATTTGGGGATGCTGTAATAGTTTTAAATAATAAATTTAAAAATGATAAGTCATTCACCCAGTTTCTGGACCAGAATGTTGTCGACATCCTACTTACTAAATGAAAAAGGACACTGGAAAATCAAGTGTCCTATTCCCCTCTGGTTTCCATTTTGTAACTCCTCTAATTAAGGAGTTGGTCATGCCCAGCTCTTATTCTTTTGCTGGGTTTAGCCTAAAAATATTTTCCCCCAACATTTTATTATGAAAACTATATTTAATTATATTATTAAACTAAAGCAACTTTCTGTTCAAATTCAAAATTCTCACCCTCAAAAAGTACATGTAAATGAATCTTACTACAAGTAGTTAATTTCCTTTTGCATTATTTATTAAATTCAGGAAACATTTATTTAAATGGTATTAAATATTTTCTGGGATTTCAGTAGCTATTAGAATCGCCCATATTATTTGACCTCAGTGTTCCAGTAAGGATATATTTTTAAATGCCTCCTTTTTATTGCTTATTTATTTGGAGAGGTAAGTTTTTTCCATTTTTGAAAATTTAACGCATTTATTGAGAACACACTTTTTTTTGCAGGATACTGTGCTAAGCATGGACAATAGAGTATCTTCATTTTTCATTCATTGATCGCAAATTCATTATAGTTAAGAACTTTCCACAATGTCATGAATTAAACCAGTATTTTTAAAGAAAAGGGTGTTTAAAAGATATTTGATGGGAGAAGAAATGAGATGTAGCATTATTAGTGGCAAGATTGAACACCATTTAATCATTATTTTTGATGTCTTTGACAATTTAAGTGATTGATAAACCACTTAGAGAAATAATTAATGTTGTATGCACATTAGTAGTTATTATTAATTGCAACTGTCATTCAAAATTCGAGTTATCCTAAATATATTGTAAATTATAAAACAAGGCATCACTCTCACTTTTCTCCCCCACCATAAGACAGAGCAATTTGTGTCTTTTGCAATTCTCTTGCCATTGTCACTTTTAGTATCCTAAGGGGAGGAGATTCTTAACTAATTATAGTTTAGCTAGTCTGTCCTGCAAACCCTGGCTGCTAGCACCAACTCCCTTTCTAGAGAGGGGCAAGTATTGATAGGTCCAAGTCAACCAAAACCCACAGTGCTTTGCAGAGTAACTTCCAAACCTGGCAGCAAATGTAGGGCTAAGCTACTCTGCTGTGTTCCTTTCAGACCCTGCCCCTTTTGAAGCACAGAGATTTTCTCTTCCTTGTGCATCTCTTATTCCAGGCTCTGATTGTTAGAGAAGCTCAGAATCCTTAAGGAAAATTTGAGGCAAAAGAGAGGAGAGCCATGTGGAATGAAATAAGAGAGTAAAGAAACATAAGAAAGAAAGAAATAGTGAAATGTCGAAAATTTTATCACCATAAGCCCCCAATGATTTGGAAATTATAACCTCACAATGTTCAAAACTCTTGAACTTTCCCCCAGCAAATCTGGTTATCTTCCATTGTTCTCTATGTCTCTATGTCTCTGAAAGACAGAGAGAGCAATGGAAGGTCCTTCCAGATGTAAGTACCAGAAACCTAGAAGTTCCCGACAACTCCCTCCTTCTCTTTCCCTGCCCTTATCCATTCCATTTTGCTTCCTAAGCATTTCTCCACACCATCCACCTCAACATCACCACCACCTAAGCCCGAGCTAAGTCATGCCTCATGTGCATCTTCCCCTCTGCAATCCGTCCTCCATTGGAGCCAGAATGATCTTTTCAAAATGCAAATGGCACCTAACCATCACCCCAACTTGAAACTCTTCATGGGAAACCCATTGCTTATAGAATAGCAACATTCTGCCATGTGACTCCTGCCTACTTCTGTGGCTTCCCGTTGCACAATGCTCTCCTGGGCTCACTCTGTGTCTCCCAGAGATCACCATGCTGCCTCCTGCATAGAGCCTCTGCCAGTGATCCCTAATTCGCCTTCATATCCTACAGCCACTGCCACCACCACTTCTCCTGAAGAGCCTCCCCCATCCTCCCTCAAGGAGACATCTCCCTTCCAGAACATTATGACATTTCCCTGCCTAGCATTCATCACAAAGGCAATTTGACATTCACTAGCAAAATTGTATGAGTAAAATCTCCTCCGTGAGGGCAGGAATGGTGTCTTCTTTGTTCACCATTTTACTCCCGGCAGTGACAGAGGCCCTGGTACATTGGTGGCTATCAAATTATATGGCAATACTAAAAATCTGATTTGTTATCAGAAGCACTGGAAAAGCCACAGGAGGATCATTCTATAAGTATCAGAAAAGAAAATGCTAGAATCGTTCTCAAATCATTTTAGTAAGTATAGTAATTAGAAATTTAAACAAGAAAGGTACCATAAGTACTAACAGAGAGATACAAAGGAAGATAAAAGGGTCTCTTGTGTTTAAGAAGGAAAGAATATTCAAATCAGGTAGATTCATAGATCTAAAACGAAGCAGGAGGCAAAGCCAGCTTCAGGTACCATGCATTATCAGAGCCAACAAAGTACAATGGGGATTCTGCCTCTTTGCAATTATATTCATGATATTTTGGCACCTCAGGGGGCTCTGTCACATGCTAACACTTTGTTTTTATCACTGAATGCAATAATATCAGTTTGTACCACAAAGCATGATGCTCTCTCTCATCCCTTACTCCCTGCATTATCCATCTCTTTGGAAGTGTTTGCTTTTTGTGTTTTTGTTTTTGATTTTTGAGCCTGTGTTGACCTTACAAGGTCTTCAGTTTCAAAAGCCCCATTTTGCAGATGAAGAACAGAGGCCCAGTACAATCAAATATTTCACTTTTCAACTCTTCTATATTTTTCATTCATTAACCCCTGTTATCCTGAAGAGAAAGCAGTAGGCCCCCTGGCTGACCCTTTGCTGTTCCCTCACCAAAGCACAGACTACCACACGTACACATACTCCCCTTAATCTTGAAGCAACAGAAAAGCTGAAAAGCTGAATCATAAGGAAAATCAATTTAATGCTTTGTCAAATGTGGTCAAAAGTGAAATTGCAAGTGCCTATTAGCTAATGTGTCCCACACTATTTATTGCTTTCTCAGTCTTCGTGATTAGCACTCTTCAGCATCAGGAGCTAGAAGCAAATAAATAGGGGTCCTAGCATATAATAAAGTGGTTTGAAGCCAAATAATAGAGTCAGTGTTTTTATAGTCCCCTATAACCTGAGGGGTTCATGGTCACCAAAATTTAATCACATCATCCGAAACCACTCCAGTGACCAACATATATCTTTCCTGGTGACACATTAACATGTAAAGACATCCTTTTTATTTATATCACTAACTAAAGTAGGAAAATAAAGACTATGTCTATCCTTCCTTTCTGTCACGTCACAGAAAAATCATCTCAGGAAGGGAGGAAACCATCGATGGCATTGTCTCAAGCTCTGGACCAAGGAAAAACAAACTAATTCAGTTTCCTCATTGTGCATTGGTTTCCTTTGACTATTCATTAACTCAATATTAATTCTGACTCCACACACACATATACCAAAAATAAAAACCAAAGTAAAATTGCATATTGTCCTGTCAATACAGTGAGGTTTGGGGGAACTTTGTCGATAGTAACCGAGAGCATATCAGCTCACTTCTCAGCTTATTTTATTTTCATTCTTACTCTAAAGCCAGTGCAGCTTTCAGACGGCCAGTTTCCTTTACTGGCTGAGAAGTCGGTATGAAGTCCAGTATTTATCTTGGGAACTTTCCATTTTAGATTGAGCCAAGTCTCACCCCTGTGGTATGCTATTTATATTTTAAAAGCTGTCATCCCCCCCAAAATACATCAAGATCCGATATAATTAGGACAAATTAAATAGCACAATGAAAACATTTATGCTACTAAGTGAAGACAAATTTAAAGTAGTGTATAAAGGAAAAGCATAAGCTATGTTATTATAATGATGAGTGATTAATTTTTATGTAAAAAATATAAAAATATCTAAAGGCTGAAATGAAACTCAAGTGGAATATAAGTCAACAAGATAAAGTTCTTACCTTAAAAATCATTTGATTCTGGAATTCTTTCATTTAATGACTATTATTTAAGTATGTCACCATACCAAATGCTAGGAAAATACAGAGATGAAAATGCTGAGTTCTAATCTCAGTAATCTTACAGTAACAGAAAGGAAATGAATTAAGTGCCAATAATCGTACAGTGCATGCAGCACAATGCAGCCCTACAACTCTACCTCTATGGATGTCATGAATATTAAGTCAATGCCTATTTGTAGCATGTTTAATATAGTGTCTGGGACACGTAGTAACACGATATAAATGTTTATTAAATAAATAAATATAAATGTATAAAAACATTGATATACAAAAATAAAAGTATACACATTTAAATATATATTTATATTGATATATATGTCATATAATACATAAGTGTATAATATAAAATAAAATGTGGGAAAATGAATTGTATAAAAGTGTAATGTATTGCCTTAAGTTATGCACACACAAACATATGACATGTAACAACTGTAGATAGATAAACAATGGTTGCAAAGATTTAGTTAGGAAGATTTCATAAAAGAGGATATGTTTATAATGAATGGGAAAACTAGCAACACACTACCAAGAGAAGTTATTAAATCAGAGGGAATACCAGTACCTCAGGCATGGCATTGAATCTAGAAAATAATGAATAGACCCAGGTGACAAGAGTGTAAGGTAGAAGACTGGGCTTTAAAAGTGAGTAAGACAGTAATATGATGCAGAGTATGCTTTCGTAATGTTTGTTAGTGTCATAATGTTCAGGAAGATCAGTTCTTTCTTAATCAACCAATCTTCTTGTCACATAGATGCATAACTATGTAATAGTCACAAAAATCTATCATATTCAGTTTCAATAATAATTAGTATTACCACTGTGTTAGTCTTACAGCAATAAGGAATACTTGACATTAACATATTTTTTTCATGTTCAAGTTGGCATGCTTAGTCTTAAAGATGTTTATTATAGAATTTAACCCTCTGTTTAGACAGCAGTTTCTTAGAATTGCCTCTCTTCTCAGTCCTTTTAACATCAAGTCTAGGGAGAACATTCTGGTAGAAAACAAAGATGAAATTCTCTCTGTGTGTTCTGTCTCCAACTCAGACTTCCCCTTTACTGGAAGCTGACCTAGGGCAGTGTCCATAATAGCCACCTGGGTACACCCAGAGTCGTGTGGTTAAACCTTGTGACTACAGTTTGGATTGCATTAATTGAATCAGATTGAATGGGGCTGGGATTGGATTCGATCAGATCAAAATGAATTAGAAGCAAAACTCTCCTCTTACCATTTTTAAGACAATTTCTTATTTGGCTATAAAGTGAAAATTACATAGAATGACATCTATTATGTATTTCCTATGGTCCCTCTCAACCATCAGTTTTTATAAACTGCCTTTAATGTAGACTACTGTAAATAGCCTGTCTCCTAATCAGATATAATTGATTAGCAAACTGAAAGTGATTTCATCATTTGTAGGTTGATAAAATATAATATTAAAATTCCAGCAAGGTGTCCAGTTTAAAATAATACTAATTAAAATTACAAAGCTTTAAAAGAACGCTGTTTAAAAATACCCCCATCATATATGTGTCACGAACAACATTTTGTATTGAGGCACTGAGACCCAGCAAGCCTTCTTAGAGAAGCACCGTATAAGACTATGAGTGCAAACAGTTCATTTTAAGAAACAAAATAATAATATGAAAAACTAAATATACCAAATTAATGTTATAACTGGATTAGTACACATATATATTTATACTGTAGAAAAAGATCTTTGAATTGTAGATAAGATGCCACATTCAGTTGTCAGTTGTCAAGCAATTATTTCTGCCAATTCGAAGTGTCTTACCTTAAAGAACAGTCTTGCAACAAAGAGATGTACTGTAAACTCCTGATTTTTTCAACAGTGCTGTTTAAACTCATTCTCTGAACAAATGAAAATTGTACTCGTTTCTTGGAAATGAACAGCTACCTATAGATGAGCCATTTCATTGTTAATTTATTGCATATAAAACAATTTAAAAGTAACATAGAGGTATGGTATGGTGGGAAAGCAGAACTTTATCTTTTTCTAGTTGCTTTAAAATCTTACATATTGATCTGGAAATTCATCTTTTCCATAAAAATTTCATTTGGCCTAATATACCTAAAAATATAACCATATTATTTGTACCTGCAGAAATTTCCTAAGAGATAGCCAGATTTGCAATTCAACTTAGTGCCTAGAATCTGGATAGTTATGCTTTTAGCTCTGATTTATTAATAAAATTATTCTTGAGCTTCATGATGCATGAAAGTGTGTCTCCTCTCTGAGACTGATTCTCCTTTTATTTTTTTTTCTTTATATTTTGGTGCAATGAGAAGGAGCTTTCTTTAGTGCTGTTAAAATAATTCATAAAAGGGAAGCAAAGTCTTTTTCTCTAGACTTAGAAAACTCTGGAGGCTGTGATGATTTGAGGGCTTTTCTTTTTTTCAAGCATAAAACAACCAATTAAGCTGGACGTAAGAGTGTACATACCAAATGATTCTGTTTATGTCAAGTTCAAACACAGGTCCAAGTAAACTGTGGTCTTGTCATAATAGTGGTTATCTTTGAGGAGGTTAGTGAGCAGAAATGGGCATGATGGAGGATTCTAGCATGCTGGTGAAGAGTGTGCTCCTGGTGGTGGATGCTCATTGCAGCATTGCATTCATTAAACTGTTTATCCTTTTTTTAATATGATCAACTTCAATGAAAAGTTCAAGATGAAAGAAAACAAAGCAACAGAAAGAAAGACATTCAGATTTCCTTTTTCTAATTCTGATAGTATGTTCTAAAAGGGTTCAGATGAATCACGGATCACAAAAGTTATATTATCCCAATCATAAGACTATCTAGCAGCAGAACCAGGTTTGGATCCTCTGGTTCTGTGCCTTGGTAATTTTTTCAAGCACAAGCTATGCTGACATCTAAGACCCATTACAAAGTCTGCTGGTGAGAAGCCTATTAACCAAGCTTCCTTGATGGACTAACACCATCTGCCGTATTACAGGCGAGTTGTGTGAGGAGAAGCTGGACTTCTGTGCCCAGGACCTGAACCCCTGCCAGCATGATTCCAAGTGCATTTTGACACCAAAAGGATTCAAGTAAGTCCAAGCTGCCTTCAGGCTGTGTGCAGATGGGCAGACCCTTGATTTAGGAATCCTCTTCTCATCTCTCTCCAAGACCCAGTTCCCTATCTTTGCCTAAGATTACATCGGCAAACTCACTCCTGTCAGTAACATTTTTATAACTTTTCTTTTCACAGCATGGATTTTTCTTTTTGAGTATACTGAAAGAAAATAAAATACACAGAATGTTTCACTTTGATCCATGACTCTTTCTAAGAAGTCCCTTATAGAATAAAGTATAAGGTAGGCTTTGAAAATAGATTATTTAAGTTTACTTGAAAGCCAATTAAATTTGTAATATCAACTAGGTGCTTCATTATCTGAAGGTATAGATAATAGGGACTTTGATTTTAGTAAAACTGAACACTTTATGGTCCCAACAATCCTTTATTCTTTCCAGAGTAAGATAGAGTGACCTTATGTCCCAGTTTCCCAGGACAGTCCCAGCCTATACCTGTTGTGCCAGTATAGTTATTAATTGTTCTCCTTTCACCTTCAAAATATCCCATTTGAGATGATAAAGCATACCGTCACAGTAGGAATAGGGCTTCTTCCAGTGAGCCCAGAATTTCAAAAGCATTTATTTTTCCTCCTCAAGCACCTATCAACAACAACTTCTGTTTTTAGAGCTGGCAGTAATTTAGAGATGATCCGGTCCAAATTGTTCACTTTAGGCATGAGAAAAGCACCACCCACAGAGGCTGGGTGGCTGTCTGAAGATCTCAGGGTTATTTATTGGCAGAGCTGGAGCTACATTTTATACTTTCCAGTTGGGTGGTTTTTCTAATACAACACGTTACCTCTATGACATTTTATAGTTTATTAATATTAGAGCTAGTATGATAGAAGGCAGGACACATTCTTGGGAATGACACAGTTAGGTTCAGGAATTGAGCTGGGCTTTTATCAGACAACTAGCAAATAGCATTATATATTCCTTCACATAGCATTTATTGGTTCTTCTCAGGGGGCAGAGTTCATGGAAATGCTACCATCTTATGTTTTGTTGTGCTTTGCAGGTTATTAATCACTTTTGCATACTTTATCTTCTCAGTGATATAACTCAACCTTAATTGCTATAGGATTCAGAGAATTACAAATTTTCTCTGATCAGAAAGGGTTTTTATAAAAGATGGGACTTGGACTGATACAAAGATGTTTTGATTTTTTGGCAAAAAGATCAGTAGACATTGTGAGTGAGATGGATGAGGGACATCAGTATCATCAGATCCCATCACCTTTCAAAAGTCAATCTGGGGGCTGCGAGGTTAGTTCAATGGTAGAATTCTCACCAGCTGTGCAGGAGACCCGGGTTCAATTCCTGGCCCATGAACTTCCCAAACAAACAAGCAAGCAAAACAAACAAGTGAAACACCAAACCAAACAAAAAGTCAAGAAATGGTGCTGCAGTAAGGGGATACTCAAGTGGAAAAAGAATGAAATGTGACCCCCGCCATACAGCATACAAAAGAAAAAAAAAAGTCAATCTGAATGTATTCTCAAGTATTTTTAGAGAATATTTTCTTACTTCAATTTAGTTTTAGGATATACAGATATTGTTGCAGCACCTACTGATTGTAGTCAATGCTTTATTGAAAAAGAAAATAATAATTTTAATTCCATTTTTTTATTTTAGTTTACAGCATCACACAAAAGCCACAATCTATTTAAATTTTTATGTTATACAACGTTCTGCATTGCATTTTGTTGACCCTAAAACTGTACATGAATTATTTCACTAACAGCTTTGTCCACAATTGAATTCAGCAAATTAAAAGTGTATCACTTACCTAACAAATATTATCATTTTTCAAACAAATTAGTCATTCAGCAGGTGGTTTTCCAAAGCTGGTTGTCTGTAATATAGGTTTCATAATACACTGTGCATTGTAATTATAAGATAAATTATTAACAAGACTTAGTGGAAACCATTAAAAAAATAAGGGAGTTCATCTTCAAAAAGACCATCTTTAATCAAATATCACCTTTTAGTTATGAATTAGTTTGCAGAATTTTAAAATTGCCTCTTGTTAGACTATCAGTTAGCTTATCTGGGAACCTACTCTTCTAGCAGTCAAGTATGAGCTTGATTTATAGCTATATGTAGGGAGCAGAAAACAGGTTAAGTTGTAATATGTGCTATTACTACCATGTTATAATTAATTGAACAGTATGGGAAAGGGAGTTGTGAAAAGAAAATGGAAATGACCAAAACAACATGAAACTGCTAAAGAAATCTCTATTGACAAATGTTGTTTGGACAAGATGTACCCTTACTTCACCTTCATTTTCTTATTACTCAGCTAACAGAACTCATTTTACTTTTCTTGCTTTATTATATACCTCATAAATCTCCTAAATTGCTTTTAGGTATTTTTAGACCATGATATGCCATAAGCAGTATTTCCAAGCATGCATCTTACTTAGTCAGTTTTTGGTCTGCTAGACAATTTATTTTATATTATTTGTTTTCTTCCTCGCTCTTTGTCAGATAATAGAGTTGAAAGAATGTGATAGGTTTTATTGATAATACAAACCTTAGGGAATTCCTATCTAAATTCATCTATTCCGTTTTGAAATGCAATCTGAGGAGCAAGAGAGAAACAAAAAATGTTGGCCATAATGTGACTCCAAGTTCTAATGGGCTTGAGAAAAGTATTTGTAGAGACGAGAGTATAAAAAAGCTCTTAGTGAGTCACTGTGGTGAATATGTGGTTCTTTTACCTTTACTTTGATTTCTTTTCCCAGATAAATAATTCAAAACATTTCAAAGCATTTCTTCTTTCCCTTAATGCCTGGCACTTCAGCGTCTCTGCTCATATTAACATTGATGGAAGTTCTCTTCTTGGACCTTGTCCATCTATTTGAAAATGTATATAGCCACTTAGGGTCCATTTAACTACAGCCTTGTTGTTTCCTTTGCTTTGTTATGATTTAGCATTTAAACCAACCGGCTGCCAAGCAAGCATGCTTATCCACTGAGCTCATTTTATTTCTTAATTCATACATGCTGAGCTGAAAGGCTGTTACCCTTAGAGGGTATATGCACCCATCTGTTTTAATTCATCGGCTCTCCAGAGGTAACTCTTAAATCCTGATGTTAAGTTTTAGTTAAACCCTTGGTGTTCGGTAATGTCCGTGTTCATTTGGGTATTTTTAATTATCCTCATTCGCTTAAATCCTAATGGCTTTGAAATGGAAACATGGGTAATCAGTACAGACTAAACGATAAAAACTTCTCTAGAAGTTGAAAGGCAGAAAGAATTTCCCAGGTACTGCTATTTATTTATCATTTGTTTTGTATCAAACACTGTTCTATCATTTCAACTCTGCAGGTAAAGAAACTAAGGGAAAGAGAAGTGAAGTACCTATATATCATGATCTAAAAATATCTAAAAGCAACTTAGGAGATTTTTTAGATATATAATACTGCAAGAAAAGTGAAACCTGTTCTGCTACATATATACATATAACATGCAGGGTTGGTTTTACTTTTCTTGCTTTATTATACACATGTATGTATGTATTATACACATTCATTTATAATTATTTTATTTAATTTTTTAACAAATCTATGAGTATGAGGAGCGAATTATATACATGTTACACTTGAGAAAAAAAGAACTTGGAGAGACTAAGTAACTTAGTCAATATTACATACCCAAAGGATGAAGGCAGGAGTCAAACTCTGATCTGACTGCAAAACCAAGATTCTAAAAAGCTAAACTCTAGTTTCCTATGTGTTTTCTTGTTTTGTTTTGGTTTAAGTCAGTGAACCCTTTCTTTAAAGCAGAACTCCTCACAGAAGCTCCTTATGTAAAACTAACAAATCACAATGGCAGAGTGTTGGCAGGCAGGGATGCAGGGGGAGCAGAAGGAACTGGCCAGAAGCCCCTACTCTCATAGCACTGCCCATTGGGGTCCTATGAATCCCCTCAAGCTCCACAGCGTAGGGTTTGTTAACCCCTGTGCATCCCATACTGCTTTCCCTGAGGTAGCTTTAAAGCCCTGGGTCCTTGGTGTCATAACTAGAGAGTCCAGTGCCAGGATGTGAGACAGACAGGTCTTACGGGGTGTCCTAATGACAGTAAGTGGTTAGAAACCCAGACTCTCTTTTCAGATTGCTTGGGCTCCATTCTTGGCTCTAGCATTGAGAAGCTCAATCCTTGGACACCATCCTTCTCCTCCTTGTCCCTTAGCTTTCCCTTAGTCCCTTAGGTGGGGGAGGGGGGGCATGGTACCAGAGTCACAAGACTTTTGTGAGGATTCGGTGAATCCATATAGGCAAGGTGCTTAGAGCAGGGCCTGGCACAGAGCACATGTTCAAGGAATGCCAGCCGCGTTATCCCCCTGGCTGCTCACCGTCAGTGGGTGAGCTCTCCTGCCCCGCACAGCCAGAGTGCCTGGGAGCAAAAGTTGTCCAGGGGGTCACCTCCCACCCTCCTGCCTGAGGTCAGCCCTGTTCTGCTGTGTTAATTGCCTGGTTTCACTGTGAACAGGGGTTTCCAAAGATAGAATATCTGCTTTTCTTAAAATTATATTTTGTCCCAGTACATCCAGTCTGCATTGGAAAATAAAATGTGTGCATTGTTTGTTTAAATATGCTTGACATGCTCAGTAAATTTTACAAGTTTACTCTTTCATCATCTCAAGGGCACAAATGAATTAGGAGAGCTGAAATGAGGACACTGTAAGCAAATAGAGTGCCCCTGCCCTCCCCCTCAAATAAAAGTCTCTGGTGCATTCATTCTGTTCTTTTTTGCATTGTGGATGCTTCCTGTCATCAGGGAGACAAAAATCCCTTTTCCTCTGTAGATCACAGTGAAAAACCAAGGAGTACGTTGTAGACAAGGACTCTTCCCTAGGCATCTATATATATATATATTTTAACTCTGAGTCTGTTCAAAATAAGTTTTTTTTTTAATATGGAGTTATTTTTTTCTAGATGAAATGCAACTGTTTTACCTATTTTAGCTCAGTTGAATTAGAAACCGTTTACCTGCTTGTTCAAACAGATGTGACTGCACACCAGGCTACGTAGGCGAGCACTGCGACATTGATTTTGATGACTGCCAAGATAACAAGTGCAAAAACGGAGCCCTGTGTACCGATGCAGTAAACGGCTATACGTGCATCTGTCCCGAAGGGTACAGGTAAAAGCACAGATACACCACGGTATTGAGAATGACATCCTAACAGGGCTTGAGTCACTTTGGCAATTAAGCAAAATATAATTAACCTGTCCTCTCTGTTTGCTGTTTAGTGGCTTGTTCTGTGAGTTTTCTCCGCCCATGGTCCTCCCTCGTACCAGCCCCTGTGATAATTTTGATTGTCAGAATGGAGCTCAGTGCATCATCAGGATAAATGAGCCAATATGTCAGTGCTTGCCTGGCTACCAGGGAGAGAAGTGTGAAAAACTGATCAGTGTGAATTTTGTGAACAAAGAATCTTATCTTCAAATTCCTTCAGCCAAGGTTCGGCCTCAAACAAATATCTCTCTGCAGGTGAGAATCCTTCTGTAGAAAGAGCTGATGTGACCCTAAAACAGAGTCCCCTTTGGAGAGCTGACCTCCACAATAGCATGTATGACACAGTGACCAAAATATACCCCTTGAGTATAAAGCTTCAACATTTCTTCCCTTCAGCATCTGTGTTTTCTAAACTAAATAGGAACCGGGTCTTTTTATTCATTACTCGATCCTGATTGTATGTAAAACCTGCATCAACCATAGCGACAAAGTGTATGTCTTTGCTTTGTGCTGTAATTCAGGTTTTGGCACAGCTGGAGGCTTTACTTAGGAAATGTGTGCAGGAGTATGCAGAAAGACAATACTAACCGATGTGGAAGAATGCACCGTTGGCAAAAGATCCCATCAGTACATTTAACTTTGAACCCAGAACCTTTAAAATAGACATGAGTTTAACATTGAGCCTATCAAATGTTACACTGACTTGTCCACCAAGTCGCTGTGTATATTTGAGCCAGTGACTTAAATTTTTATCAGAAAGCTTAGACTACATTAGGCATAATAAATGTAGAGCCCCTGGAGTGGATTGGACTGCATTCTTGTTTTCTTCTGGTTAGCATAATATTTTAAAAGATATTGAATTCCAGAGACTACAGTACCTTAGTTTGCCAGGGCTGCTGTAACAAAGTACCACAGACTAATTGGCTAAAACAACAGAAGTTTATTGTCTCATGATCCTGGAGGCTACAGGTTCAAGGACAAGGTGTTGGCGGCCCATGTGTCCTTCTAGCCAGGAGAAAGTGTTCCATGCCTCTCCCTGGCTCTGTCTGTCACAGGCTGCCTGTCTCTCTATCTCCACCACTCTCTGTCTGTCAGGGTCCAAATGTCCTCTCCTTATAAAGGTACCGGTCATATTGGATTAGGTCCTATCCCATTCACAGAACCAGGGTTTGCCCTTGAATGTGTCTTTTTTGGGGGACACCGTTTGCTCCATAACAGCCAGTTCCCCGTAGCTCCTGACCCTTCATATTTAGTTTACTCCAGGGAGGGGCAAGGATTTCTTTTGAAGTCTTGAGGAATGGGACTCAGAGGCAGGCTTCTTTAAAGACCCCCCTCCCGACCTGCCAGCATTTGCCGCACCGGGTCAATATGGGAAGTGCACAGTAGGGTTTTGGCCTAAAATCCTAATTCTTCCTTAGCTGGTCCTCCAGTGATCAGGGTAATAGCAGAGACTCCCCCAGGTACCGAGCACCAACCCTAAAGAATTTGGTTCTCATATGGAATATGAAAATCAGTCTTGGGCAGTGCCTTCCTATTTCATGGATACCTTAAATAAAGGCCATAACAGGAGCAAAAAGAGCAGGCAAGTGAAAATCTCCATCAAGGAAAGTTCTTAGCACCTCCAAATGTGGACTGAAGTATTTGTTATTATTCTTTTTAAATGTCTTTGTGATATAATTTGCAACAAAGTAATTTAGGTACAGGTCATCGTGCATTATCATTTTTTCATAGCTGTCAGGAAAAAGCAAATAAATCTCAGAAAAAGAAGTCTTCATTTAGCAGTCTCATCTTTCTTCTTGATGGAATATGCTTAATTGACTAGACATAGTAATGCCGAGGTTACTTCCTCCTAGATTGCCACGGATGAAGACAGCGGAATCCTACTGTATAAGGGGGACAAAGACCATATAGCTGTAGAGCTGTACCGGGGACGCGTCCGTGCCAGCTACGACACCGGCTCTCACCCGGCTTCTGCCATTTACAGGTGAAGATCTCTCAGTTACTGGTAAAGGTGAAAATAACTTGTTTAATGGAGAAATGCTTCCCCTCTATTATTTTGTAATGGGCAGGGGGAAGGGGTCTTTGGTTCCAGCAGGCTTTATGATAAGTGTATTATTTAGGGACCCGGCAGGAACAGAGGGTACACTCAAGTTGGATAATTTGAGGAGAAAATAATAAAAGAGGCTCTTTGCAAAGTTGTGGGTGGGGATGGTGCAGTAAACTGAGCCTGGTAAGGAGGGGTGCTGTAAGTTCACACATGCTGAGGGGTAAGGGGGAAGAGCAGTTAGGGAAATCCATACCCAGAAAAGGCTTTGTGGAAAGGGGCACAGGAGTAGCTGGCAGGAGCTGTGACCTTGTAGAGAGCTGCAGCCAGCCTTCAGCAACCCCTCAGGAAGGAAAGCCTCGTTTTCAATACTGACTTTGCTTTCCTGTAGTCTCCTGCTGATACTTCCCATTGGCCAAACCAGAAACCAGGAAACAAGGAATTCACGGATTTCAGTGACCTGGCTCACACAGATGATCTCCCAGAGCTCAGCGTAGGGTGAATGGTTGAGTTGTTCTAGAGAAACAAATGCAAGCTACCCGGCAGAGTGAGTCATCTCATGTGAATCATTTATGGGACACATATTTATTGAGCACCTACTATGTGCCAGGCACTGTTCTAAATTCTAGGGAAAAAGTAAAATCCCTGCCCTCTGGACTTTACAGATGCATAAAGTGGTTTGATTGGTAATCTTGATCATTTAATTTGGAAGCGCTCTAATAATATAATAATATTGATGATATGTTAAAGATATGAAAGGAATGATATTCATGGGACATAAATTTTGGGGGAAATGTAAGCTATTATTACTTCATGTGTTTTCTGCATAAAACCAAATAGCAGAGCCCTTTCATTCTTGAAATAGTCTAACTTTTTAGAGAAGCATCCCTCTACCACAAGTAATCATAGTGTTGGCAACATACTATTACTGGTTGTGATTGGTTGTAAAAGCAAACCTTTGTCAAAACAGGGCTGTGTCTACTGGTTCTTTCTGAATGCTGACATGAAAAAATAAAAGCACAGGTTTTCCAGAACTCCTGATTTTTTCAAGGAAAAGCAGAAATCTGAATTTTTAATATAAAATTTCCCCTCCTGTAAATATTGATTCACATTTTGTTAAAAGTGCGGTATGAGGGAAATAAAACACATCTATAGGCCAAAATACTTGGCAGTCAGTTTGTGAACGTAGATTGGGACGTAACGTGGAGATACTCGCCTCTATATTATTCATTTTGTTCTTTTATATGTCATGTGCTTTCAAAGCTGTCACATCTCATTTGATCCTTGATAATAGTTCCGTAAGTAGATGCCAATTGTGGCCATGAATAGAATTTGAAAAGTTCTTTTGGTGGTGTGAGCTAGCCCACTTGGGGATATTTAGAGCGTGGAAATAAACACATAATTAATGGTTTCCAAGTGGAATTCAATAGTTATTTCATCTCCAAATGGTGATGAATTAAAGCCAACATTTTAGATTTTGCTTAGACTTAAATTATATAGCCTCAATTTATTTCAGCCCATAAAAAGATTTCAAAAATGTGTAGTTCATTTTTTTGTTTTAATTTTATGCGATAAAGCAGCATAGAGTTATCAAAAGCCATAGTAAAATTGAGGTTGACTTATTAAAGCCGGAATTCACATAAAATATATCAAATATTTCTAGATAAGTTGTAGAAACCAAAGTGATTATATCCAGATGAGGACTTGATATAAAGACCTTTTTTTTTTTTTGAGTTTATGTTCTTTGCCATTTTTTACTCAATAAACAGTAGAGTGTACCTTTTGGCATGTATAAAAATAATATCATGTTGCACATTTTTCATTGTGAACCGGAAAGCCATATTTCTGCGGACAATTCATCTTATAGGGACATCTAATGTGAGATCAGTACAAGCATTAACCTAATTCGTGCTTTTTAGTTTATGACACACCAATCAATTAGATTGTTATTTTTTAGTAAAACTAAAGACGCAGTAAATTACCTATAATCAAATAGATAGATGATAGATGGTTAAATAGATATTATATATAAATATATAAATATTCCACTTTGGAATAGAATAAATACTTTTGGAAATAGAGAATACTGAAGAAGTTAACCTCTTTCAACATTCTAGGAGAATCTAGTATTTGACAGTTATTAATCATGGTGGCTAAGATGTGGGTTGCAATTCAGGCTTGGCTACTTACTAAGTTTATAAATTTAAGCAAGGTTATAATATTTCTGTGCCTCAATATCTGTATTTTTAAGTAATTATATGGCACATATCCCATAAGGTCATTATAAGGATTAAATTCTAAAGTCTACATAAAATGGAAATAATAGTGCATGGTATGGTAAGCGCTCAAAAGACACTGTGTTTTAATCAATGTTATAATTAACATACTGCTATCCATATTCTATTTTTTATCGATATTTACTTGATTTTTGGTGATGGGCATTTTCTTTTTTTTTGAAGTTGATGAGATTAAGAAATCTTTTTCAATGGAAGAGAGTTTGCAGACCTAAAAGATGTCATAGTCCTATGTTCTTTGCTCTTACAGAAACACACCTTGTTTTGTACAGTTGAGGAACCATTTTAGACAACACCTGTACTCAAAGCACTAAAATTTGTATTTGCCTTTAAATAATCATGTTATGGTATTATACAGTGTGGTTTGTTGAAATATTAGGAAAAGAACAATGTGCAACACTTCAACTTTCACAGTTCTCTCCTGGCAGCCATCTACCCGGGGGATGCTGCTGCTGCCTCGTCATCCATATCGAGTCAGTCACGAAAGCCTCTTGATTCTTTCACCTCAATATTTCTTGAATCCTTTATTGCTTCCATGACCACTGCCTCTCCCATGTTTAACCTGAATTCCTTTGCTCCTAACTCGTCTTTCCTCATGTGATTCTTCATCCTGTAGACAGATTGATCTTAAAAGGCAGATCTGAGTCCATTGTGCACTTGCTTCACTCAGAATCTCCCTTCTGCCCTCAAACTAAGTCCAAACTTCTATATGTTGCTTGTCTTTATTTTGTTTTATTTTAACCTATATTATATTTCCCCTCCAGTTCCTCATGAGACTTTCCCCCATGGATTTTCTCTGGCTCTGATCTCTCAGTTCACAAACATATTCAAATGTTCGTTTAAGTATAAGCATTCTATAAGATGTTGTCCTTTGAAGCACTTGCCTCTCTTGCTAGAATTCAAGTAGGTAATAGACTGATACAGAGGGGATATTCAGTTTGATAGATAGATAATAGCTTGATAGGTAGGTAGATAAAAGGGAATGAAAAGATAAAGGATAGGTAGGTAAATATAAATATAGGTTTCTGTGTCTTGTATTCTGTGTTCCTGTGCCTTTTATTATCAGCTGTATGCCTATGAATCCCACACCTGTCAACTCAGCACTGTCCTCATTAAAACTGTCCTCATTCTCAACTTCCTTCTAGCTATAGTAAGATTATACAGGGTAGACTTACTGATACTTCTTTCTAGAATATAGCAGAGGACTTAAAAATAGACTCCCTATCCTCATACATTAATGGTGGAAGTACAATTTGCTTTCTATTTCTGTTGAGGGCAATTTGGAAATACCGATCAAAATTACAAATACATTTACTTTCTGGCCTATGAAATCCTACTACTCAGAACCTACAGATACAGCTTCAGACAGAAGAAGCTGTATCATTACACACACACACACACACACACACACACACACACACAAAGTAATTCACTGTGGAATTGTTTGTAAAAGCAAAAGTCTGGAAACAATGCATGTTTCTTTCTTAACTATAGTACATGAACACAAAGGAATGTACTGTTAAATAAAGGAAAGAAAGAAGAGAGGGGGAAAAGGGAGGGAGGGAAAAAGACAATGAGGAATTCTCTATGTATAATGCTGAAGGATTTCCAAGATATGTTAACTTAAAAAGAAAACAAACTCAAGGCAGACCAGTGAAAGGAGGGTAAATAAAAATATGCATTTGTACTTCCATGTATTGGCATAGGAAAGGGGAGGAGGATGAGGAAGCAAAGAAGCAAGACTTCTGCATGAAATCATTTTATATTATTTTGATTTCTGAACCATTCGAATGATATCCTCACTCTTCTCATTCCCAAGATGAACTCTCAGCTGTTCTTGATATGCCATTTGGGAAGGTGCCACCATCACTAGCTTTTATAACCTTGGTCAAGTTACTTGAACTTTTTTGTGCTTCAGTTTCCTCATCTTAAGAATTGGATATCTACTTTTTACATGTGATAGGGAGAACTAAAGATAATAAAAATAAAGGATCTAGCGCAGTTCTTGATGCAAATTAGGTTCTCAGTAATCATCGTTTTGATGGTTTATTGATACTCTTCATGCTCAGATATCCAGATAATGAAGACTAATATCCAAATGAGAGTTCCATTATCTTACATGTTATATTTACATGCTCAAAGGTAGAGTTCCCTGTTCCCTTTCTTTTCTTTTTTTTTTTTTTTTTTTTTCTCGTATGGAAGGTACTGGGAATTGAACCTGCATCTCCAGCATGGCAGGTGAGAATTCTTGCACTAAGTCACCATCACACCGCCCCCTTTCTATTTTAGTGCATTTTCAATTAAACTAGATATTTTGCTTTAAAAGCATTGATTAACATACAACTATACTTGATAAACTAATTATTTTATAAAACTTTCTTCTGAAAAAACTGTTTTATGTCTACATAAAGGCCTCTAATCTTGTTTGGCATCCTGTTCCTTTCAACTTTTGTTATAATCATCCCACTTCACAGATGAAGAAACTTTAGTCCAGTGGCATCAATAAGATGTCCAATTGGGTTTGTTTGGTTTCTGATTTCTAGCCCATTGCACAGACGAGGCCCCCAGATACTTTATAATTTTTAAGGAAAAAAGCTGGAATGCACATAAGCAAAAAAATGAACAATTTACCTTTATTAAACCATTGAAATGCCTTCAGATTTCCAGTTGAAATAGAAATACTAAAATTTTATTGTTTATGTGTCCGATACAAGCAGAGCAAAGAAAGAAAATCAAGAGACATTTTAGAATGCCTCTTTTCTTTAAACCCTGAGTTTTTAAACTTCTTTTTTGTTACGAACCACAGGGCATAGTTGAGTAATTGCTTTGTTTTCATATATCCATTTACAGTCTAGAAATTCAAGAAAAAAAGACTCGGGTAATAGATGAGTGTAGTAAAGCACTAAGTTATGTAATAGTGGTAATAAATGCAATTTATATTCCAAGTGGAAAGACTCACTGCTAAGTAGTTCACTTCTGACTTTTTTGAGCCATCAAATGCATGGTTCCCAAGGGAGTGGTGAAAGAGAGTTTATCAACACTTATCAGAACCCAAAAGTGGATATATAGTGATAGAGGACTGTGACAGACTGTAAAATCAATGATAGCTCAATTTTATCATGTAATCATTGGTATGTTAAACATTGTTTTTATTTTAAAGGGGTATAGAGGCATAGGATTCTTAGAGTCCCCCAACTTATCTCATGTGTTAGAAGACAGCATGAAACACCGATTTGAAATATTCTTAGTCCTGACATATTCTCTGCAACCTCCATACATACAATATCATTTTGAAAAACAAAGAACCTAAAAATATCATTTCACATCTGTTAAAAAGCTAGGGGTAGGCCTCACTTAATTCCAAAGAAATGTAAATGGAATTGAGTTCAGTGGTGATTCTTCATCTGTTCTGGAGTTACTAGATTAGACATTTAAAGCTCTTACGGGAAGAAAAATCTCCACGTAATTTTCAGAATAGCTTTGTGTGTGTGTGGCTAGTCAGTCTGAATCTCACTTATAATTGGAAAGATAAAATCCAAGCATTTAAAGCTCTTAGGGGGGGAAATATTTCCACGCAACTTTCAAATTAGTTTTATCGTGTGGCTAGTTAGTCTCAATCTCACTCATAATTGGAAAAATTAAATCCAAAATCATTTTTCAAATCCAGTGTACTTTATGTGCATTCTCATATCCATCAAACTCTCATTATTTTTAGGTTTTCTTTTTTTAGTAAATTTTTAGTAAGTGTGTACCAAGTTGTTTGTCCGTCACTTAAGGTCATTTTTGATGGACTTTTATTTCTGGGCCATTTGGGGGAGAAATTGCATATTAAATTGCTAGTAGTGAAAACACATGCCATCTGTATAGTACCATATGTTATTGTTGTTGTTGTTGTTGTTGTTATTATTATTATTTGCATGGGCAGGCACCAGGAATCGAACCCATGTCTCTGGCATGGCAGGTGAGAACTCTGCCTGCTGAGTTCCATGGCCTGCCCTATATATTATTTTGGATTGGAAGAGTAGTACATAATAGTTCAGCACATGTACTGTAGAGCAAGGCAACCTGGCTTCAGAACTGTTCTTAGCCACTAGTTAGCTATGACAGCTAGGTTGCCCTAAGTGCCCTACTCAGGGTTGTTTTGAGGGTTAAATTAGCTAATCTATGTAACATTCTCAGAAGAGTACCTGTCCCATAGTGTGGACCAGGTCAGTGTTTGCTCTTGTGATTTGCATTTCCCTGATGAAGAAATGAAGGCAGAGAAAAATTACCGCAGGTAACGCTAATGCAAGGTCACCTGTCTAGTGACAGAGCTCAGACAGGCTGAGCAAGGTTTGCCTTCCAGCATTATCCTTCACGACACCACCAGTGGAAATGCCAAATTTTCTTAAAATTTTGTATCATTTGGAATTACCTGCCCTAACTATGTTTGAAACCTCTCGATTATCTGTCACTGTAATCAAGTTAATTTTACTAAAAACAAACAATGATATAGGTTATTCTTAATATATGTCCCTTATAGTTCTTTTAACATATACTTAATGAGAATCTACTATTTACCAGACACTTTGCTGGATACTGTAAGGAATGCAGAAATGAAGAATACAAGGCCCTGGATCTAAAGTAGTTTGTAATTAATGGGAGTTAAAGACTTGTACTCAAAAAAAAAAAAATTAGAAGAAAGGGAATGAAGGAGCAGTGAATAAAATGAGCTGAGGATGGAACTACCCACTGTAAGCTTCCCAGCTGAACCACTGCTTTGAAAGGTACAAAGCTTTAAAGGTCTTAAACGATTCAAGTTTACAGCATCAAGCAGCATCATTGACAATGACTCCTGGCTGAATTGATTGACCAAGAACCCACTTCTCAGTGACATGTGGGTCTTTTCTTTGCAATTGAAATGGTAAAGGAGAGCTCCATTTTGTACATTTGTGATTTAATTTGGTCACTGATCACAGAATAGCCATATAAAACCACTTAGAAAATCGTGTATGACCACAAGGAAAGAAGCATTTAGCTACTACCCCCCTCTGATTCTATCTTTGTTTTTATATACTTTAAAACTTTCAGTAACTTGAAGAGGATGTATGTCCTAAAGAAGTCATATTTCTGCCAGTCTTTAACATTATTTTACAACTAATACTAAAAATAAAACCAAATTAAATTTCTTTCTGAAGAAGATCCTGAAGAAGTATTGGATTGTTTATATGATGATGATGAGAGCAGCAGTGGAAATGGAGATGGTGAGGGTGATACCAATATCTAACATTTAATTATGCGCTTTCCATATATAGATGCTATGCTATGTATTTTACCAGGGCCAATTCATTTAGACCTCAAATCAGCCATAAGAAGGAGAAATACATATTAGCAATCACTGATGAGAAAACTGAAGTATATTAGTAATGAAGTAACTTGCCTAAGGTCATACATTTAATAAATGCCAAACTGGGATTCAAATCCAGGTTTATCTGACTGCAAAATCTGTATGTTTCAGCACTACCTGATTTGCTGCTCAGTATGTCCCTAAATATAGTAGTATGTAAAATCACTAGCAGCTGGCATGCAACTTTATGTAGAAAGTTTTCCTAGTGTATTTCCTCTGCCTACTTTAATGGTGTTAAGAGTTGGAAGTAATTCGATGTGTGTAGAAGACAAAAATATTGACTGACATACCTAACATTTATTTCCGTTTTAAAGATGATGCTTGAGCCGGGTTATCAGAGCTCCCTGCACAAGTAGACTCTTATGCTAACCACTGAAGCCAGGAAATCTTCAACTATTTTCATAATTCTGCAGAATTTTTCATCTTGTTCTTAAATCACACAAACTTTTTATTCTATATCAGGAAACATGGGCATATGATTAGTCTCCCATGGTGAAAAACATGCAGGAATTCTGTGCATTTTTTTCTGTCAGTTTCCAGGCTTGACTCATTTGCATATTGAAATTTGTCAGCACCTGGAAAGCAATTAGTGTCTATAAGGAACATTATGTATTCATATTTAGGAATATTCTCTCATTATATTTCTGTTCCATTTTTAGTCTCTTTAAAAATACCATTGTATTATATTAGCTTATTAAATATTTACTATTTAAATACTCTTTAACCTCAACTTCTATTATGCCATGATATTTTGCATCTATAATGAGAGTTCAGTACATTCCTGACACTGCATTGTGTTTTTTACTTGCTTCTGTTTTCTTCTTTGCCTGTTGAAACACAAGTGTTATATCTGCAACTACAGTTCAAAACTATAAGCGCATATATTTTATGTGTTTATAGTTTAATTAGTAATAATTACCTTCCAGATTCATCTTAATTTTTAGTCCTCATTTTTCTGTCTGCCCCAGTTTCTTAATCTTTTGGTTTTATCCATTCTATGTATGAATTTCTGTAAGCCACTTCAAGTCTTTTTAGAAGGCTGTAATAACTGTTAAACCTAGCTCTTTACAATTACAGAAAATAAAATGGACAGCCACTGACATAATTTCCATAGCCTCCCTAAATAAGACTACATTAAGTGTGTTTTATAATCTGTTATTCCCACCTCTTCACAAAGCAAAGACTTCTTTACACAAATATCACTTGTTGAGCATCCCTGTGAAAATGCACAGAAAGTAAGAATACGCTTATCAATTTACAAACTTTGGAAAGTACGAAGCTCCTGTGATGTTGGTGCTTCTTGTATTTGTGTGTGCTTGATTCTGGTAAGACTCAATGTACAGTGTTTAAGGAGAGCAGCGTTAGAAGCTCTCTTAAACATAAATGTACACAGCAAGTCCTTGGCACAGGAGTAGGTTCCCTATCTTTTGAATAGTATTTAGAGTAATGGGCAGTAACTAAATAAATGAAAACCTCTAGTGGCCTTTGAATGCAAATAAATAAATTTGTCCTGCATCTTAGGGGAAGCTGACTGGATCATGATGAAATCCACTCATTTCCACCTTTCCCACTGAAGGAACAAACTTATTTTGTATCCAGTTCCAGAGAAGCAGAAATTAAGCATGTCCCCTTGATAATACTTCTTTTTTTTTTTTCTTCAATTAACCACTTCTCTTTATCTTCATTAATGCCAGTTGGGAGTATCTTTTTTTTTTCCCAAACAGTACGTATTACAGTTTATATTGTAACCTCTTTTCTTAAATGAAGAGAAAAACCTAAGGATCAGCCCAGCTGTTTTTATTTTGCAGCGTGGAGACAATCAACGATGGAAACTTCCACATTGTGGAACTGCTGGCCCTGGATCAGAGTCTCTCCCTCTCCGTGGATGGAGGCAGCCCCAAGATAATCACCAACTTGTCAAAGCAGTCCACTCTGAATTTTGACTCCCCGCTTTACGTAGGAGGTAAGGTCTCTTCCCAAGTCCAATAAGGTCCCCAAACTCTGTGATTCTCATCACAGATGAATTCTCAAGTTGATGGCCAACATTCATCAATCATTGTCTGAAAGAGAGTCAGCAAGGATATAGTACAAAGATCCTCTGATGGTGTAAGGAGATAATTGTGGAGTCCCAGCTCTGGATCTAGTTAAATGTGTGGTGGAGGTAAAAAAGGACATTCATATTTTCTTTGTATTTATTACATGCTGGATGATTTACATATCTTAATCTCATTATTATGTCTGGTCTATAGAAAAAGAAAGCCAGCTAGAGACCAAATCAGACAATGAAAAATGTTGAAGCAAGGTTGATGCAGATTGGTGAATACGTGACTTGCTCCCGCTTCCCTTAAGTAGGCAGGTACTATCCAGCTTCAGTCAAATATTATCAGGCTGGAATTTCTGCACTACCAGCGGTTAAGTCATGTGGATGGTAGGCTAATTTTCAATGAAATGTAATGAATTAAATGCACAAACTGTATTAGGATAACGTAAAGTTGTTCTTTTTGCTAAGACCTTACAATGAATAGAGAGGGTTCAAATGTAAGTTAAGCCTAGAAATGACAAGATGAAAACCATGTACTTCATTTTTTTTTAACTTTTTTTATTGTATAGTATAGCATGTATACAAAGCAAAGAAATAAAAAAGTAATAGTTTTCAAAGCACTCTTCAACAAGCTGCACTCAGGACAGATTCCAGAGTTTGTCATGGGCTGCCATATGATCCTCTCAGGAGGCTAGAAGGCTTAAATATTTTTTTCATCATTGCAATCAATTTGTTTTTTCTTTCTTTATTTTTGTGAAAAATAACATGTATACAAAAAAGCTATAAATTTCAAAGCATAGCACCACAGTTAGTTGTAGAACATATTTCAGAGTTTGACATGGGTTACAGTTCCACAACTTTAGGTTTTTACTTCTAGCTGCTCTAAAATACTAGAGACCAAAAAAGATATCAGTTTAATGATTCAGCATTCTTATTCATTTGTTAAATCCTATCTTCTCTGTATAACTCCACCATCACCTTTGATCTTTCCATCCCTCTCTTTAGGGGTGTTTGAGCTATGGCCATTCTGAATTTTTCATTTTGGAAGAGTCTGTCACTAATATGGGGTAGGAAGATGGAACTATCTGATGTTCTGGAGAGGCTGGGCTAGGTTTCAGGACTTATCTGGACCAGGGACCCATCTGGAAGTTGTAAGTTTCTGGAAAGTTACTCTAGTGCATGAAACCCTTGTGGAATCTTATATATTGCCCTAGGTATTCTATAGGATTGGCTGTAATGGTCCTAGTTGGGGGTTGGCAGGTTATGATAGATGGCAAGGTCTACCTGAAGCTTGCATAAGAGCAGCCTCCAGAGTAGGCTTGACTCTATTTTGAACTCTCTCTGCCATTGATATTTTATTAGTTATACTTCTTTTCCCCCTTTTGGTCAGGATGGAATTGTTGATCCCACAGTGCCAGGTCTAGATTCATCCCTGGTGTGGACTTCATTTTTAAGCAACAGAGAAGCAGATGAGTAAATAGATGAGGGAATACAGTCTAAGCAAAGGTTTGTAGGAGCCCAGAGGAGAGGGCCCCAAAAGAGAGAAAGCTCACACTCTTGCCTCTATCTGGAGGAGTAAATATGAATTGGAAGATAGAATTTAAACTTCAAGCGGAGGACCCAGAAAGCTGGTAGAGTTGAACTGAGTTGCATTGAATTCAATTAACTGAATTGGATTGGATTGAATTGCATCGATTGGTACTATTAATTCATTTCACAGATAGAGAAGCTAAACCCTAGCTGATTTTTTTCACCACGACAGATTTTTGCATGGCATTATTCCCTTCAAAATAATAACTGTAGGATGGTGCACAATTATCTCAACCCCTAAAAGCCTTCCCAAAGCATTTGTGGGGGAATTGTCCTGGAAGCCAAAACACTTTTTAAATAATTTCAAAAGTAGAAAATCTAAACATTTTGACAGAGTTTTGGTTTTAAGAAATGTTCAAAATTTTTGGTTCAGTACAGTAAATATGTACTAAGCACCTACTATGTGCTGAGAACTAAGTTAATAGATACCTAAAGGACACAAAGTGAAAATGAATGACACTTCTGCTCCCAGTGGCATGGGGAAGGCAGAGATATCTACAGGTAACCATAATGCACTATAACAAAATCATTGCCTCTTGAATCTGCTCAGTGAGTTAATGGTCTAGTTATTTCATGAGAATCACAACTATGAGACTCGTTGAAAAACAAATGCCTCCCATGATTACAGGTACTACAGATAACAGCCGATGCTTTGTTTTTTGGAGATGCATGGAACATGTCACAGATGTACCTATGATTAAAGGAGAGAAAAGAAACTATTTACTGGGCACATGCTTTGTACCAAAGACCATGCTTCTTTTACAGCCTTAACCCTCTAAGACCTGAAGAAGTAGGCATACATTTCTCTATTCTAATGTCCCTGAGAAACAGAAATTTTAAATAATAGGTCTAAGTTCATAAGCTACTGTAAAGGATAGAAAATTCACTTATGTCCAGGCACATCTGACTCCAAATCCGCTCACCTTGCCACTCACTTCTTAACATAGAGCAGAAAGGGAATCAGTCCAGGTTTTGAGACTTGTTTTATTTATTTATTTCTGAACTTTTCCTGTACTTGATTTGTTATGCTTTCATTAGAAACCATTTCATCAAATCTTTTAAAACCACCTCAGAATGTGAGACAAAAATGAAGTACATATTGGGAGTGTTCGAGTAAGAACACTTTTCAAAGAGGGAAAAAAGTTCTTAAATTCCAAAACCAAAAGTGCTAGTGAAGGAGTTGACCCTGGAAGGATCCTGGCTGCATCTCTGTCCCCCAGTCCTGAATGAACCCATTTCCATTCCAGGCCTAGCACCAGAGAACTCACTGGACCTGCTTCCTTCCTACTCATGTAAAGTCTCAAGGGTGGCTCAGAGTAAAAAATAAAAGGAAATTTAGGACCACTGCTCTGAGTGCTGTATGGCAAAGGCCTGAGTGAGCAAAGGAGAGTGAGGAGACAAGTCCAAGTTTAGAAACAGGAACGCTCCTCAAGGAGGACTGTGAGAAAGCAGAAGACAATGCATCCAGTGCCCTGGGGCCCTTGGGGAAGCATTCCCTGGAGAAATAGGGAAGTAGCCTAATTTACCCTTGGATTTCAACTACCCCACAGCATAGGCTTTGCTTACATAAAACGGTGGATCTCTATGCTTTCCTTTATAGCAGTCTGATGAGAAATATGTATTACTTAGTAAATATATCTAAGTATACACATTCATATATACATATATATAGAGAGAGAGAGAGATCCCCACATGTATTACACATCCTTTCCTGAGTGCTGCCATTGGACCCAGGACCTAGTCATGAAATTCAGTCCCTTTATTGTCATTTTGAAATGTATAGAGTTTGCTAAGGCTAAAAACTATCTAACAAAGTATCTGTTAATTGGTGAATTGATTAAATTCCAGCTAAGGTCATTGGCAGAGAAAAGGGCCAAAAAAAAGAAGACAGAGAGAAATCATGGATCTACGTCTGTTTATCAATTCAACTCTTATCTCCCTGGTCAGAAATGTGTCAAGCACATGAAAAGTTGGGGCTGAGAACAGTTCTTGACTTTATGGTATCCTACTGAAAGTCAAATATATATGAGGTGTGTAAAGATTTTCATCTACAAATGAATATAACCAAAGATGACTCTTTTATAATCATTACCTTTGGGAAAAAAAGGAACACATTTACTAATTGCTTCGTCCTGCTGGGGAGCTTTGCCAATTTGTAGTTAGTCTTGGCATGTGCAAAGATGTGTATTGCTCCACCATCAAAAGGAGCTGTTAAAATCATTTTGAAGGAAGTTCATTTTTAACTGCTAAAGAAAGGGCCACAGACATTTGTATATTAAAGTCCACAAGTTTATGATGGATGGATACAATTAAATTAGAAAACTTAGCCCAGAGCAAGAAATTTCCTGTCCCTAGTCCTCTCCTGGAAATGGTGTCACTCATCCTTTGACCCCATTCTACAAAGCAACCCAGTTTTCAGGGCCAATGAGACAGACCGAAATCCTGAACCCATGGAACTTAAAAGCTGAAGCACCCTGGAGCCACCTAATTCGGTGCCTGCATGGAATCACCTGAGATGCATGTTAATATTTAATTTCTACACCTTATGCCCTACCTGCAGGATCAGAATCTCAGGATGGGGGCATCTCATCAATCAGAGTTCTCCAGAGAAACAGAGCAAATGAGATATATGTGTGTTAAGTGAGTGTCTGCATATGCATGTGTGTGTGTAAAGTGATTTATTTTAAGGAATTGCCTTGTGTAGTTGAGGAGGCTGGCAAGTTGGGGGACAACAGCAAGCTAGAAACAGATGAATTGATGCTGTAGTCTTGAGGCAGAATTGCTTCTCCAGGAAAATTCAGTTTTGATCTTAAGACCTTGGGCTGATTGAATGAGACCCACCCACGCTATAAAGGCTAAGCAATCGCCTTTACTTAGGGTCAGCTGATGGTAGCTGCTAATCACATCTGTAAAATACCTTCTACTGCAGCATCTAGATGAGTATTTTACCAAATAACTGGGCACCATAACCTAGCCAAGTTGACATATGAGGACAGTGAGGCCTGGAAAGCTGCCTTTTGAACATGCCCCCCTGCTGGTTCTTACGTATGAAAAAACTGGAAAACAACTGCTTTGGTCCATCCGCTCATTATTATATAGATGAGAAAACTACGTCCCAGAGAGATAAATGACTGGCCCAAGTGCACACAGAATCAACAATAAAGACTCTCGACCTCTAGTCTTGTGGTTTTGTACATCCACCTGTCCCATTTTGGTGCCAGCTAGGTCTCAAATGGGCTCCTCAGAATGGTAAAGGGAAGCAGTGGCAGGTGGCAGGACCCAGGAAGTGCTGTGAATCTCAGTCTTTATAACCAATTTAACCTTCTGGAGAGGGAGAGTCTGGGTCTTCTCCAGCCTGGTGTGTACCTCAGAATCCCTGCACAGGCAGGGGAGGAGTGTTGGGAGGGAAAGTCAGCTTCTCTGAAGGCCACCGGCCCCCTCCTTTTACCCGACACTGATCCAGATGGTTGCTGCCTGGAGGGTCCATCTAGAAACCTTTTCAGTCTGGCTCAGGCCATGGAAAGATTCTTCAGCTTTGCCAAAGATGATTGTCACTAGAGGATTGTTTACGTACAAAGATTGCAAATTCTGTTTAGAGAGGAATTTCTTTTGTATAACTGATATTTTGGAAAAGGAAGTATTTGCTCACAATTAGCAAGAAAAATAATGAGGCCAATGAGGTGCTGTCCTGATAGGAAGCAGGGCGGATGTTTTCAGGCACTCACTCACGACTGAGCTCAAGAACTCTGCCAGGAGTGGGCAGGATTATTTGTTAAATTAGAATTTGGTGGGGGAGGGGGGAGGGAATGCTCACCGTGAACCCCTGCTCTCACCCCGTGGAACTCCGTGGTCAGAACCTGGACGCCAGGGATTGAGGAGGTTCATCTCATGAGCACAGCTCTCCCTCTAGCTTGCTGGGTGACAATGAGCTGAGCATGTTGCCTGAACTTTCTGGGCCCTGGGCTCCTTATCTTTTAAATAAGGGGGAGGAATTGGTTAGGGATTGCAAACTGTCCACTCTGGGCTCTAGGCTTTCGAGTGGGGACGTGTTCAAGCTGCTAGAGAGGAGGGTTAAAGGGATCAGGGAGCACTGCCTGCACCCCCACCCACCTACCCAACTTCCGCTTAATAGAGAGCAGCTGTGCTTTTAGGTTTTCTATATTTGTGATTCTGCAAAGGGTTTTGGTTAAAAAGCAGAATCTGGTAGGAAAAAAAAAAGATAAAAATCGACCACTAACAATCAAGGTCCTTTGTCCTAGCCGTACATAAGAATTGCCTGGAGCATCTTTAAAAAAGGAAAAAAAAATCATGTCTTTTCTCCTCCCCACCCCCCACCCCCCCAACCAGCCTCCCCAGATATTCAGATTGAGTAGGTCTGGAGTAGGGTCCCAAGCATCAGAGATGTTTCAGAGATCCCCAAGGGATCCTAATGTGCCGCCACGTTGAGAAGCACTGGACAGGATGCTAATGATACCTGGTTCCCCGGGTCACCCAGAGCGCAGGAGCCCCCGGAGAGCCTGACGTCTGCCCGCCTGTCTTCCGCAGGCATGCCGGGGAAGAACAGCGGGGCGGCCGCGGCTCTGCGCCAGGCACCTGCGCGGAATGGCACCAGCTTCCACGGCTGCATCCGCAACCTGTACATCAACAGCGAGCTGCAGGACTTCCGCAAGGTGCCCATGCAGACAGGCATCCTGCCCGGCTGCGAGCCGTGCCACAAGAAGGTGTGTGCCCACGGCACGTGCCGGCCCAGCAGCCCGTCGGGCTTCTCCTGTGAGTGTGAGGAAGGGTGGACGGGGCCCCTCTGTGACCAGCGCACCAATGACCCCTGTATCGGAAACAAGTAAGTTCAGCTGCCTGGCGACTAAGAGCACACGCACACACACACAAACACACCGACCCTAGAGCAAAACCTCGAAAAGGAGGGAGGGGAAGAGGAAGCAGCGAGGTGGGGAGGCATTGCCACCCTGCCCCTCGTTTTGGTTCAGTCACCTTCCGTTCCAGTTTTCTGGGCTGTCCAGCAAATAGCATGAGACGGGTCGGGTTAAACGGTGGGAATCTATTTGCTCACGGTTTGAAAGGTAAAAGAGAGTCCAAATCAAAGCATCATCAAGGTGGTGTTTTCTCTCTGAATATTATGGCTTTCTGGTGCTGGCTGCAGCAGTTCTTGGTCCCTAGCTTGTCACATAGCAGTGCACACGGTGGCTCCTTCCCGCCTCTCCGTTCTCTTGGGTTTCCATGATTTCAGCTTCTTGCTTGCTCTGGCTTTCTCACTGTCTTTCTCTCTGAATTTCAGTCCGCTTAGAAAGGACTGGACCGGTCCTGAATGAAGTGGGCCTCACCTTAACTGAAGTAGCCTCATCAAAAGGCCCTACTTAGGATAGGTTCACGCCCATAGGAGTGAATCAAGTTTAAGAACATGCTTTTCTGTAGTTTGTGCAGCTTCAAACCACCATAGCCTCCCTCCATTCTTACCTGCAGTGCCCAATGCACTTCCATTGGTGTGCTTCTCCTCCTCTGTAGATGTGTCCATGGTACCTGCTTGGCCATCAATGCATTCTCCTACAGCTGCAAGTGCCTAGAGGGCCATGGAGGTGTCCTCTGTGATGAAGAGGAGGATCTGTTTAACCCCTGCCAGGCCATAAAGTGCAAACACGGGAAATGCAGGCTTTCGGGACTTGGGCAGCCCTACTGCGAATGCAGCAGTGGATACACTGGGGACAGCTGTGACCGAGGTAAGCCAGCCCATCTGCACACCTCCATCTCTTGGCAGAGCCAGAGGGGTACCCCATCTTTCAAAAGAGAGGGATGCGCAACTAAGTAATGATCATGTGACCCATATATACTTTGGATGGATTTTATGGTATGGGAAGATATATCAATACAAATGCATTAAAAAAAAAAAAAAACTAAGCATAAAAAAAACGAACAAAGTTCCAGTACATGCTACAACATGGGTGAACCTTGAAAACATGTTGAGTAATATAAGCCAGACACAGAGGGACAAATATTGTGTGATTTTACTTACATAAAATAACTAGAATGTGAAAATTCATGGAGACGGAAAGTAGATTGCAGGCTACCAGAGGCAGGGAGCTGGAAATAGGTAGTTAATGCTTACTGAGTAAAGAACTTCTATTTGGGGTGATTTGGGAATGGATGGTGTGATGGTAGTCCAACCCTGTGAATGTCAGTAATGACACTGGATTGTAAACTTGACCGTGGTTAATATGGGAAATTTTATGTTGTATACGTGTTACCACAATAAACATTTTTTTAATTAAAAAAACAGCATGAAAGTGCTATAAAAAGAGAGAGAATAAAAGAAACAGAAGAGAGATAAAGAGTGTTTGGGAGAGAGACAGAGAGGAGTAGGAAGAGATGCAAGAGCTATTACTGGCAGATGCTGCTATTGATTTATTTTCACAAGTTATGAAGGCACCAGATGTGAAATGTCCTAAATCTCCACCAGAAGATTGTACAGGAACTTCAAGTGTCTTCTTACAACTTGCTTTACTATAAAAAGACTCCTTTTTGCCTGATGTAGAAGGACATTTACTTTACTTACCTCTTAACTTTACCTGCTGTTCTCATCTGAATGTATTATTACTTCAGTTTCTGGCATTGAGAAGAGGGAGCTAATAATTTTGCTTCTAGTTTTAGTGAAGCACTAAATATAATAATTTTGCTTCTAGGTGATTTTAGTGAAAATCACCTTTCACCTTAGAAGCAGCTGATTTATCACAGCATATTATGAAGGTGAAAGGGATGGAAACTGGCCAAAACTCTGTAACCCATCTTTTTTTCTTTCTCCTTTGTCTGCTGGTTCAAAACGTACCTTGCCTCCAGCTGGCACATATTTTGTTTTATATATCAGAGGGACAAGACAAAAGGAACATGCCCATGGAAGCTTTTAGCAGATGTCTCTTTACGAACTAGTTTATACTAGCATAATTTATGAAGTTAGTGGAATGTTACTTGTATTAAGTAACAGATTGAATAATATTAAACTCCAAGTCTAATAAATTAAATTGCATACTCTCTGAAACTGCTCCCTGTGGTAAACAAAACCAGCTGTTAGTAGTGTAAAAACAGAAGATATTTTGTGTATATTTGCAATAAAGGAAAAGATTTAGGAATCCGATTTTCTTGTCAAGGCAACAGCATTGCATTTGTAGTCCACATAGATGGCATTCTCCTTGCTGAAAATAGAGGCTAAAAAGAAGTATTTCTCAAAGAACAGCAGGCTGTGCCATCAGCCGATAATATATGGTAGAAGCGTAACACTGAAAATAGCAGTTACAAAGGGGAAGCACGTACAGCATCTTCTGAACTGAGTTGTGGGTTTGTGACCACTCTGCGTGACTTATGCTTTTTGTCCTTTTCTAGAAATTTTATGTCGAGGGGAACGCGTAAGAGATTATTACCAAAAGCAGCAGGGCTATGCTGCCTGCCAAACAACCAAGAAGGTCTCCCGACTGGAATGTAAGGGCGGGTGTACAGGCAGCCAATGCTGTGGACCTCTGAGGAGCAAGCGGCGGAAATACTCTTTTGAATGCACTGATGGCTCTTCCTTTGTGGACGAGGTCGAGAAAGTTGTGAAATGTGGCTGTACGAGGTGTCCTGCCTAACAGTGGCCCTGGCGGCTTCCATCTTTGACGAGGGTTGCATACTGATTGACCATGTGGGACTAATTAATGCTTCATAGTGGAAATATTGGAAATATATTGTAAAATACAGAACAGACTTATTTTTATTATGAGAATAAAGACTTTTTTTCTGCATTTGGGGAAAAAAAATAATAA
This sequence comes from Tamandua tetradactyla, assembly GCF_023851605.1. Taxonomy (NCBI): domain Eukaryota; kingdom Metazoa; phylum Chordata; class Mammalia; order Pilosa; family Myrmecophagidae; genus Tamandua; species Tamandua tetradactyla. Next base: position 20,474,534 of record NC_135345.1, read on the forward strand.
AAAAAGGCTTGAACTAAAGCTTCCCCTACACTGGAGAAGTGCGAAGAAAGATATACCTGGAGGCATTATTCAATGATGAGAACCTTTGTAACTCGGATTCATCTTTGTGACATGCTGAAGACAAGCAAAAGCACATACACAAGAGACAGGCGCCCCACTATGGGTTGGTTGAATTGCCCGGAACATAAGACCTATGTCCTCAATTACATCAAGGCAGTTCCCTAGTACCTAAAAAGCACATGAGAGTGAGTGAGGATGCAAGGAGGGGAATGGAGCTCCAGAGTTCACAGAATTAACAAATGGATGAGAAATATTTTGTGCATAATATTAAGTGTCCTGAAGATCTGGGTTCCATTCATGAGAGGAAATGGGAACGCTAAAATCAATTTTATCTTTTCAAATATCAGCATGTTAGCAGAAGCACACAAAAGTGTTCGCCTACCGTTTTCCAGTATTAATTTTTTTGTAATATAAATGATAAAGGAGATGATAAAGAACCAATAGATTATTGATAAAGAAATTAGTAATAATATGAATTTTTGTTTCTATGAGTTCTAAACAACCCTATACAGTATTCAGTTTCAATGAGAAATATTTATTGTATCAAAGTACATTGTACTTAACATTTTAGGCCATCCTTTTGCTGTTTCTTGATGCTTTAATATATATTAATTTATAATTGTCCTGATATTTTTGTATATTTTTCAAACTTAAAAATCAGGATTTTTTTTTTTTTTTTGCAATAGTACTAACATAGAGTGTTATCTTGGGATCAATCTGTATTGGTCCATTTGTTGGCTCTGGCATCTGATCGCTGGTGTCACTGACCTACAAACCTCATTCAGGACAACTGCAGAGAGCATGCAAAGTCTGAGAGAGGAAAATGCAAATCTGTGTGTGAGATGGTCATTGTTCAGAAAGAGCCGGCCTCTCTGCAAAGCGTACTCACAGAAAAGAAATGGTGTAGCAATCAACACTAGAAATTAGACCTTTTATAAATTAATATTTCTTTGGAAATTTTTCCCTTTATTAGGGGAAGGGAGGAAGAAGGGGGAGTGGGAAGATAAAAGACTGTAATGTCAAGAACTGTGATTGTTTTTTCCAAAAAAATAAAACTCCTTTATTACCTTAATGTTCCCATGTTAACACATTTGCTGCTAAATTACATTGTAGAATTGATGATGATTTATAGTGGACTGTGCTCTTCTCTCATTAAAATCCCAGGGTACCCTGTAAAGATGCAGATGTTTCTTTCCAAAACCCTTTTTTACAAAGAAAACAAGATGTACATGTATAATTCAGTGTGCTTTGTCTTTATCCAGACTAATATCAGTGACACTACTGATGTTTGTAAATTAAACAGCTATTTACTTCATTAACAGCTTGGTAGTTTTCTTAGAAACTGCACAATATTTAGAGGTCTCCTCCTTAAGCATTTGTTAACCAAAGTAATAAAGAAAGAACAGTGAAGAAAACCTAGACCTTTCTGCTGCCAGAAATTGGTTTAAGAGTAACATATTATATCACCCAGAGAGACTTTGGAATGACCACATGAAAGAGAAGACTAGAAGAACACGCTGTTTACTAGGGAAAAGAGTGAATATTCAATTATTTTTTAAAAAGAAATTGGAAGGTAAAGCCTAACTAAACCACAAATGATGTTTTTGGTTTTCTTGATTGTTCCCCCTTCCTCAATTAGAACTAGACGGAAAACTCCATAGTACCCTCAGGCAAGAGTCACTAACATCAAGCTATTTCACTCAGAACCACAAACAGTACTGCTGGGTGCAATATTAATATTCACTCACCATGACAAGGTTTCTGTAGTTTGCTGTAAGAAAATCATGCACATAAATGCGCACACAGATACACATCCTTGCTTAAAATCTCTGCATTTAATTATAGAAATAAAGTCCTTGCAAAACATTTGTTCCCACTGATGGCTTTTTAAAAAATCATTCATTAAGAAAAAAAAAATGTGTGAAAGCATGATTTAGATTTGTTTATAGGTATGTGAAATCTTCAAAAACTGTGTTTTCTGAGCACCTGTTATATGCCAAGGACAGTGCCAAGGGCTTTACATGTATCATTTTACTCCTTGCTTACAACAAACCTAGGGGATTATTGTGCTCACAGCATTGTCTGTCTCCTAGTGATAAAGGCAGCAGCTCAGTAACTATTCCCCTCCATTCCGGGTCCTTTAAGGCCAGGAGCCTCATTTCCACAGCACAAAATCCTTTTCTATCATGTAGATAGATATAAGTAATCTGGTTTACAGATCAGTTGTGTTGTTTGGTTTTGTTTTTTAAGGAAAAAGAAAGTGAAGTCTTACTGGCTTCCAGATTATATTCTTTCTCCTTTCAGCTCATAAGAGCCCAAGATAAAATTAGGTTGCCTGGGATGTGGGCTGAGAAAGCAAGTTCCTTAAGGGATCATTTGCCTTGTGATGGGACAAACCTGCCCAATAGCCTGTTTTTGTTTCTGTTTTTTGAGAAAATCCAATTGCCTAATAATTACTAGCAAATGAATCAAATTAAGAGATAATTATTCATGTTATAAAAGCCTCTTTCCTTATAATCCTTGCCCAGAGGATTCCTTTAGACAGAAAACTAGAGCATTTCCAACAAAATCCAAAGCATTGAAAACAAAAAACATTTTGGAATCTAGGCTACCACCTAAAATGATGTACATTTGTAATCTGAAAAGAAAAAGTGATTAAGCATTGCTAATATATTCTGTTTTAAATTCTCCCGTGAGTGTGGCAGTAACAAAAAATGCCACGGGGACTTGACATGTGTTCAATTAAAGCTGTGTTCAATAAATAACAGCTATCTCAATCTTTTCACTACAGACTTCTGGAAATTATTTCTAAGCAATGACAGACTAACCCCCGGTTTAGAATTTCTCTGAGCAGTTTCTGTGTTGGATGATTTGCTTTGTCAACAGCAATATTCTTTCTGGAGAAATGATTGAAAGAATGTTAAAATAGAATGAGGACTTAAAGATCTTACGCTTTATGTGTCATCTGCTTCGTATATTGACTATTAATTCAAAAGTAATGTTTGTGAAAGTAAGCCGTACAAATTATATAAAGCTTTATATAAAGTTTATAGAGCTCTATGAAGTATATAAGCTATTTTCATTCTTAATCCTCACTGTGGACTCAAAAGTCACTTAATTTTTTATTTCTTACCATGTGTCAAAGAACTATGCTAAACTCTTAATACATAGTTTCATGTGAAACAGACATAGCTTCTGCCTTTTGGGAGCCTACACCCTATACTGTTTGGGCTGCAGGTAGAGGCGAAGAAAAGGTACACAGATAAGAGAACTGACATATAATTTAAGAATTATGAGAAACTGGGAGTATCTTTTTTCAATCAAATATATATTAGGAGATTAGGGAATGCCTTTCTGAAGAAGTGACATTTAAACCAAGTGGTGAAGGATAAAACAGCATCAAGGCAGAAGTGTGCATGTGCATGGGCATGTGTGTGCGTGTGTGTGTGTGCGTGTGAAAGGGTTCATGCAGAGGGAGAATGTGTGTAAGTCTGAGGAAGTGAAGAAATCTTACATGGTCTTGAAACTGAAGAAAAGTTAGTATGTCCAGAGTGAGGCATATATTCACGTGTACATGGTCATTTTCAATCCTTCTTAACTCACTTGATACAGTCCATAATTTTATTTTGAGCCTCTGTCTGTATTGAGCTTTAAAACTGTCCACAAACAGGGGTCTAAATTTTTAAATAGCAGCTGGCTAGCTGCACCTAAAGCAGTTTCTCTAAAATTCCTTCTCTTTGAAGATAGAGAATGTAGGAATACTCGCAATAGCAGCTAAAGTTAAGAATGATATTTCTGGAATCTCAGAGGAATTTTCATAAAACTGAAAGGCTGATGAAGCTGGATTGAAAGAAACAAGTGTCGGCCAACCCATGCTTTGAAACTCATGTGCATTCCTTTCTCTCTATTTACACCAGGGTCAGAAACTTACAAACTGGGTCAACTTGAAAACCAACAAAATAGCCTTTGCTTTAAAGCTGCCACTTCGCGAGGTTGCCAAAGCACTGTTCCTTCAGTCACTGAATATTTCTTCATCTGCTAGGAGGATCCAGCTCTTAGAAAAGAAACTTAAACAGTACAGGAAGTCCTAGGAAAGACCAGCAGAGTCTCCTAAATCTTGAAAAGTTTAGTTCTATAAAGAAACCATTGTAGATGGGCACTGAACCTGGAAAGAGCCACAGTAGCAAGACTGGAAATACACAAGGCACAGCTTGGGGTGAGAGCCAAGGAGTTCAGAATTCTTTGGTGGGCAATAGAGGTCTATTGAGGTGGTGTTAGTAGAATGGTTTGGTCAGACCTATACTGCAGGAATTTTAGACAATAGTAAAATGTAAAATAAATGGACCATTATTTAAGTCTAGAAAAGTGGTGAGGTCCAGGAATAAAAAGCTCCCCGAAAAAAAAAAAAGAAAATTAAGGCAAACAAATTAGGAAACACTATGAGACTGCAAAGCTTCCAAAGAGGTTATTGTGGGAGAACTAATAAATCATGATGGCACACTGAGATGTGTGGGGCAAATAAGGGTGGTATAACACTTGTTTTGAGCTTATCCGACTCTTTCTGCTGTTTCTAAAACACAACAATTGAAATCTGGATTTTATTTACTATGTAGAGCTGGCAAAACCTGGGTCATGGTTGCCGACCTGGGAAGTGCCAGCCTTCGGTCCTCTAACCATCCTCCACTCTGCTGAGATGAAAACAATCCGTTCTTTTATACCATATCACTGCCCAGAGCAAATATCCTCAATCATCTCCTACTGTAGGATGAAATCCAAATTCTTTAGTTTGATATTCCAGATTCGTCACAAAGCGGCCTTCTCAAATCAACTTCCTATCTATGGTCTTAGATTGATGCATGATAGGAAAAGATATTTAAAAACAATCATGGACTGGGATATTTAAAATTGTATAAGATTCATCCATAAAGGTGGTAATTAAGCCAAGAAAATAGGTGAGATAATTTAGAAACAAAACACAATGTAACTGACCAGAGAACTAAGACCCAACTTTATGTTTACAATTGCAGCATCCTCAGTATGGAGATGAAAAGAAGTTTTAATAGTTATCAAGAGCAGCTGGATAACACTGGATTAGAAATGGAGTAATAGTCTGCTTCTCAATAAATTTGAATGCAAAAGAAGAGTTGGAATAGCAACTGGAAGACTTGGAGAGGTCACAAGGTTGGCATTCAATGAGTCAATAGGAATTGGTTTTTCACCAATGTATGGGGGAAATACTCAAGGTCCTGGAAGGAATACCGAGGTCCAAGCTGGAAAAGCAGAAACAAAGTGGGTCATCAATTGCACAGTCTAGTTCAACAATAATAGGTAGAAAGTGGAGCCCAAGTACAGGGGGTTGAGGAAAGAGGTTACCTGAAAGCAAGAAACCAAAAACTCACCCAAACAGAGTGAAGAGAATTACATATGTGCAAGAATTAATTTCCAAATGGACTTCTCTGTAGCTTTCCTTTTCCTCCCACAAAGGGGAAATAGAGGGCACTGAAGTGCTGACTCTGAACAGCGACATAAATCAGCTGAGTGCAGACATTACCATCCTGCCTTTGGACCTAGCTCTATCTTTATGTCAATAAGTGGGTGGTTGAATTAGGATTCTAAGGAAAATAAAAAATGAAAAGCACACCCACAAAACCAGGGAGCGGGAGAAACAGCTTCAGGGACAATTGTCTTGAAAACCTGATATCATTCATCTTACTCTCCACTCTTGAAGTGGCTAGAATTATTTTCACTGTTTTTTTTTTTTTCCACATAGATTGTAGTAGAGAGATTAAATGACTTGCCCAAGGTCACACACTCGAAGTCTCCTGACTTCAACCATAATGTGATATTGATTTCACTTAAATTGATAGAGTCTATAAACAGCCCATGAGGTAATGCTGGAAGAATAAGTATTTCTCAAGGGGAGTTATTTTGACTTTTTGTAAAAATTGCCCACGAATAGTGTTTACTTTCCCAATAAAATAAAAAAGAAAACATATTAGAATCTTCTTCCTAATATCTCTCAATTGGTGATAGAAAATAAATACTTTCATTTGAGAATTTCTCCTCATCCCTGAGACCGGAAGGATGGACTGGGTTTCCCATCAGTTCCTTCAGTAGTTCTGTCACTGTTTTAGTGAGGCGTGCCTTGACTGAATGGCCTGAGAGGGAGTAATTGAATTCTGTTGTTAAGATAGTCATAAGGACAGGATTGAACATGCCCTGCTCCAGCTATATCAGTTGCAAAGTCACAGCCTTGGATGCAGTCCCAGATCACAAGGCACTCTTTGTAAGAAAAAGACAGGGGGAAAAAAAGAGCACTCTAGAGGAACTTGTCTTTGAATGAGCATGTCTGATAATGTTTCTTATCCACAATCTGAGAGGCCCAAGCTATCCCCAGAAAGGATGAAAGATGCATGTTTGTGAATTACCTAATCTTGCAGTTGCTTGGTCCCTGTTCACAGTATTACCATTCCATTACTTCAACCACGAGTTCTTACTTTCAATTACATCTCCACATTGATTTTTTTCCCCTTCCCATTATTCCTATGTTAGCTACAGTTCTCCTCTTCTGATGCTTGTCAATTCCTTTTGGGGATGTGAATTGAACAGGAACACATTTCTGAATGGCACAGGCAATACCCTACTTGATTAGGAAATACATCTCTTATTTGACAAAGTAAGCATGGTGGTCTCACAGCTCAGAGTGGAACTTATCACTCTGTCTCTTCATTTAACCTTATTTTCATCAGCCCCTCTTTTTTTTTTTTTTTTTTTTTTTTGTGGGGTGGGGGGTGCATAGTCCGGGAACTGAACCCTGTTCTCCTACATGGAAGATGAGCATTCTACCACTGAATCACCCCTGCACTCCACTTTTCTTTTGAATGTGTCCATATTTTAGAACAATGATGTATGATTGTAGCAATAAAAAAGACAGCCTAAGAATTAAGAGCTGGAGTTTAGCAATCGACATCATTTTGAGAAGCACCCAGCCCAATATGCTATCCAAGGACACCCAGAGGCAAGAAACCCAGAAGCAATGGGCCCAGCCAGTTCAACTGAGTCAGACCTACAGCTCCTCTGCTGGGTCCTGATGCCTGTGTGCACGCATATACACACAGAACTACATATTGCATGTTTCACTACACTGAAATTTCACAGCTAATACACTGATTCCCAAGTAACAAAAAATTAAGCAAAACCCCATGACGCTTGCCATCTGGAATCTTGGTCCTGCTAACGAGCCTCTATTTGCAACTATTTAGAGAGCCCTGTACCCGGACTAATGATATTTGAGCTCATGAGCTGAGGGAGACAACTGGGATTTCCAGAAATCCAACCTTTCCTCATGTAAGAATAAAGGTAAAAGATAGTTTATCAAGGAGTTGGCTGAAATCCAGATTTAAAGGGATATTAATTATTTCTTTGTATGCTCAAATTTTCCTTCCTCAGAGCAGTTTGTATCCTATTCCTTTGGAAGCAGAATCCCAGTACCAAAACAGTGTTTCAGTTAGAGCTGTCATGATACAATATGGAATCCAGGCCAGTTGATCCAGGAAGAAGAAAATGTTACTTTTGCAAAGAAATCTTTGGTCCAAGAACATCAGAAGGTTGGTCATGCATCCATGTTCCCTTTCCCTACTCGATTAGGGATCTTCCTTCTTCTACATTGCTGTGTAATGAGAGTGAGCATCCAGCCACCTGTCCTCAGGGTATACCAACATGCTGTAGTCAATCTCCAGAGTTTAGTATTTAAGCTCTTGGAGTGGAAACTATGACCATTCACAGGAACCACTTCAGAAGAAAGGATGTAACATGTGCCGCTGCTGGGACTTCTACCAGAAGACAGCCCTCAGCTCTCAGCCCTCTTTGGAATTGTCTGGCTGAAGAGAAACATTCTGCCTAAGGCCATACTCCCTTCCCAGGGCAGTGCCGGAGAAATTGCTGGATGCTGTAGAAGTAGAGATTCCTGACCACCTCCCTGCAAGTTGGGACATTTATGAAGGGTCATCTCAGCTTCAGAGCTCTCCATGGGGCCAGATGAAGCCTTCTTTAAGGTTATGTGGCAGCTCAACTTCTCCCTCTGCCCAATCTTGCTTCATTATCTTCTTTCTCTTGACATTCCCAGAGCATGCCTTCAAACAGTTCATATACATATCTCTTCCCTCTAAGACCATCCAGTCTGTCTGTCCCTTCCTTTGAGCTATAACTTCACCTCTTTCCCACTGATTTGAGCATTTATTCATATCTTCTGGCCCACTTTCACCCCTTCCTGATAGATGGGAGTTGTCAGGAACCCTGGAAGGTATCCATAACCATTTCCAAGGAGACTGGTGGCCCAATCAGGAGTAGGTGTCACATACTAACTTCCAGTAGGTTATTTCAATGATATTTGCTGTGATACGATCCCTGGCCATTTGTCTCAATATGGGTAACATAACTGGATCCTTCCCATGCCACCAGATATTTCCAAAGTTCCCTTCCCCACATTGGAAAACCTTTGATTCTCTAGTTGTGATATTTCATGAGCCTGATGAGACTGCTAAGCCATTGGCAAAGGCCCACAAGTCAATAAACTGATACATGGGGGTATTTGGGTTCAAGTGTTCCAGGGCTAAGAGGACCAAATGACCCATTGACATTTTTTCCTGTACTGGAGGTGGTGTATAGTCTGCCCAAGGCAAGGGAAACAGCAGATGCTGCCCAGTGAATGCTCAATTGCTTCAGCTTGGCCAATCCATCCCAAATCAACACTGAGCATCTTATGGGACATCTGTGAGTTAAGGTCCCCAAGATGCCAATATAGGAAGGAAAGGCTCCCATCTGGTGTTGCAACAGGATCCTTATTGAAGGGGGCATCCACCACCCCCTCATACAAGTGTGTTACTTCCAGAGGGGCCAGGTGAGCATGATCCTGAATGTACTATTTCCATGTGATGAGCCTCTGTTGTTGGGCACTGCTCAGATGAGTGTTGATTATCCAGAACTCAGAACATGATGGGGATTTCTGACCTCAGGAAGACTTCAGAGCTTTCAGTAATCATTTTGATTTCTACCAAGGCCTGATAGCATGCCAGAAGATGCTTTTCAGAGGAGGGCTAGTGCTGGCCTGGTCCTGGGAACTCATGGTCCAAAAACCTAAGGGTCTATGAAGTTCTATTGCTCCCTCCTTCTTTCAGAAGGACCAGTTGGCATAAGTCCAGAGAGCAGAGACCTGTAATTCTAAAGGACGTCCAGACTCTAAAAGGCCCTAGAGGCCAGATGACTGAAATGGCCATTTTACCTCTTGTGGGGCTGGCTTTTCCTTTATTTCCCAGTGGAAAGTACTTTCTATATCACTTAACATGGGGTTCCAGGAGCATACCAAGTTGAAAAATATGCTGGTGCCAATATGCAAGTAGTCTGATCAGCTGGCAGACTCCCTTTTCGGAGCTAGTTGACTTTAAGGATAGTAATTTGTCACATACCAGATCCGAGATCCCTCACTAGGCCTAACACTAGGCCCTTACAATAATAACACTGAATATTAATGGATTAAACTCCCCAATCAAAAGATGCAGATTGGCAGAACGTGATCCAGCTACATGTTGTTTATAAGAGACTCACATTAAACCTAAAGACAAATAGGTTGAAACCAAAAAGTTGGAAAAGATATTCATTTCAATACTACGGAGTAGCTATACTAATATCAGACAAAATAGACTTTAAGTCAAATGCTATTATAAAAGACAAAGAAGGACACAATATTTCAATAAAAGGTGAAATCTACTAAGAAGAAATAACCATCATAAATATGTATGCAGGTAAATACATGAGGCAAACACTGACAAAACTGAAGAGAGAAACAGACACACCTGCAATAATAGGCAATGGTTTCTTAAACTTTGCACCCAAAACACAATTAATGAAAGTAAACATGGAGAGATGGGACCTCCTCAAAATTAAAAATTTTGTGTATCAAAAGGCTTTGTTGTGAAAGTGAAAAAGTAACATGCTCAGTGAGAGAAAATATTTGGAAACCATGTATGATTGTTGGGTTCTGCTGTCAGCTTGGCCAGGTGATGGTGCCCAGTTGTCTGGTCAGGCAAGCACAGTCCTAACAATTACAGCAAGGATATTTCATGGCTGGTTGATAAAACATAAGGCTGGGGTATTAAATCATCAGTCAGCTGATTGCAGCTGTGGTGGATTACATCTAAGGTCAACTAAGGGTGGATCTCCCACGAGAGAATCCAATCAGTTGGATTTGATCCAACCAGTTGAACAGTTTTAAAGGAGAAATGGGAATTTTCAGTGTTTCTTCAGCCAGCCAGCCTCTCCTGTAAAGTTCATTGAGACCCTTCATAGAAGTTGCCAACCTCGCAGCCTCCCCTATGGATTTGGACTCCTGCATTCACAGAGTTGTGTGAGGCACTTTTATAAATCTCATATTTTCAGATAACTTCTGTTGGTTCTGTTTCTCTAGAGAACCCTGACTAACACACCATATATATGATATTGGTTTAATATCCAAAATATATAAAGAAATCCTACAATTTAACAATATAAAGACAACTTAATTTAAAAAATAGGTGAAAAACTTTAATAAAGACTTTGTAAATTCAAATAAGATATACAAATTGACTTAAAAGCCCATGTTAAGATGCTCAACATCACCAGCTATTAGGGAAATGCAAATCAAAACCACAATGAGATATCATTTCACACCAAGGAGAATGGCTATTATTAAAAAACGGAAAACTTCAAGTGTTGGAGAGGTTGTGGAAAGCAGTTTGGTAATTCCTCAGGAAGCTACGTGTAGAACTCCCATATAACCCTGCGCCTAGGTATACACCAGAAGAACTGAAAGCAGGGACTTGAGCAAATACTTGGACACCAATGTTCGTAGTAGCATTATCTGCAATTAGCAAAAGATGGGAGTAATCCAAGTGTCCATCAACCGATGAATGGATGAACAAAATGTAGTATATATGCACAATGGGATATTATTTAGCCGTAAAAAGGAATGAAGTCCCGACAAATGTAACAACATGGATAAACCCTGAGAACCGTCTGCTGAGTGAAATAAGCCAAACACAAAAGGACAAATGTTGTATCGACTTTTTTTTTTTTAACATGGGCAGGCACCAGTCCTCTGTGTATTGACTTTTTGATAAGAACTAATTATAATAAGCAAACTCATAAAGTTACAAACTAAACTATGGGTTACCAGGAGATAGATTTGGGGAGAATTCAGATTCCATGCTTAATTTGCTCAGATTTTCTATTTAGGTTGATTGTAAAGGTTTGCAAATAGATGGTGGTAATGTTAGCACTTTATTGTGAGTGTAATTAACAGCACCACATTATATAGGTAAATGTGATTAAAAGGGGAACGCTTAGGTCATATATATTACTAGAATAAAAATTAAAAGATAAAACATAGAACTCTATAACACAATAAACCCTACTGTAGACAGTGAACTATATATAAGAATGTTCTTTCGTGAGTTAAAACAAATGTATAACACTAATATAAGGTATTAATAATAGGGAGTTATTTAGAAAAAAATAAACCTAATATAAACTATGTGTGCTAGCTAATAGTACTCTTTTAATAGATTTTCATTAATTTTAACAATGGTAAATACTGTTAAAAAATAATACAATTACAAAATAATGCTATTATCAATTGTAACAAATGTTCCACATTAAAGCATAGTGTTGGTGGTGGGGTGATATAAGGGAATCCTGAATTTTACGCATGATTATGCAACTACTCTAATAAATTTTAAAAAAATCATTTATTAAAAAGACGAGGTTAATAATGGTCCCTAACATATCAGATTTTTACGAGGGAATGAGTTAGATATGAGAAGCATTTAGTAAAATGCCTGGTAAGTAGTACTTAACAATATTTGCAATTATTAGTTAGGAGTGGATGTTATAGTGGAAAGGACATGGTAGCTGTAGATAAACAGATCTAGCTTCAGGGAAAAGTCTGGCTCCATTTAGTCTATTAGCTGTGTGGTCTTTTATATATTATCTAGGCTCTCTGATCCTCAATTCCTCATCTTAAAAGTGATCCTCAGCTTATAGTATTACCGTGATGATTACTAAGCTAGTGTATGTGAAACTCTTAACACAGTTGGGCTTACAACATTTCTTGCCTTCAGTTGTCTTTTTTTAGATGTTATCTTGTAATGCTATTTATTTCTCTGAATTTTAGTTTCTTCATCTGAAAAAAAAAGTTTGATGTAACAGCTCCTATTTCCTGGGTATCATTAACTCACTAATTCAACTTGCTTAGTCAACACCTGTCTCCTAAGCAACTACTCTGTGCCAGGCGCTGTGCTGAGTTCTAGGGACACGGGATGGTAGGTGAGTTGATGCCCTGTGGTTTATAGAAATGGTTAAATGAAATAATTCACATAAATAGTGAGATTCTAGCACCATACCCATTGCACATGATCAAATTCCATATTGACCTATCCTTCCTTTCCCTGTCCCTGTGTATTAGATCTTTTATCCACTATCTGTAGATAAAATGATGGGTGAGACATATCTTACACTCTCAGGGTTTGGTGAAACCAAATGCTTAAGAGGGAAGCTTCTGTATACAGAGGCCAGACTCTTTTATTTAATAACTGTGTGACTTTATCAGTCTCAGTACCCAAGCAAAGAACCCAAGGCAGGGAGTTAGGGACTGATAGTTTATTTAGGAGATGATCCCATGAAGCATGTGTGAAGTGTGGAAGTGAGATGGAGAATAAAGGAAAGACAACAAAGGAATACCAGCCCACAGGTATTCCTCTGAGAGACTTTGTGTAACACATCTCAGAAATGTGCCATGGAAGCATGAAGAATATGGTTCGTTTAGGTGGTGTGGATGGGATCTGGTGGCATCCCCATGGTGACCTTAAGCAATTTATTTAATTTCTCTAACCCTGATTCCTTACCCCATAACACTGGATGAATAGTATTTACCTGTATAATTCACCTGCATTGCCTGTATTTCCTGTATTACCTGTAACTCCCAGCAGATACTGAAATCTATTCTTTGCCTCATGCTACTTCCATAGAAGAGACTAGTAGCAGCTAGATGTCATTTCCCAGCCCGTATCCTGATGACAAAGTTCTGACCAATGGAATGTAATGGGAGTGATGTGGGCCTCTTTCAGACAGTAATGAAAATATTGGGCATAGGGGTGTGAGGGGAGTTCAATGGTAGAATTCTCGCCTGCCATGCAGGAGACCCGGGTTCAATTCCCAGGGCATGTACTTCCCAAACAAACAAAGAAACCAACAAAAAAGTCAACAAATGGCGCTGCAATAATGGATACTCACATGGAAAAAGAATGAAATGTGACCCCGCCATACAGCCTACAAAACAAAAGGAAAAACAAACAGAAAAAATGAAAATATTGGGCATATCTTGGCTCTCTGTCCGCATCTACGGACAGGGCGGAAACACAAACACAGTAGCGATCCAGCCTCAATCACACAGATGAGGAGAATTCCCTGGGAATGACAGAGAAACCCAAATGGAAGGAACTAAGTCTCTGAATGGCCACAGAGAGCAAAATTGTCCCAGCCAGCCAGACTGTTACAAGCGAGAGAAATAAGATACTGTATCCTTTAAGCCACATTATTTGAGGGGGTTCTTTGTAACAGCACTTGCCTTACCCTAACCTCATGGATTGCTGTGAATACAAAACAAGATGATCCATATAAAACTCTTAGAACAACAGCTAGCACTGGTAAAGCTCTGGTAGATTTTAAGTTATTATGATCAGTGTTTGCTAAGGTATGAGCTTCTCATTGTGATCAGAATCAGTTAAACTCAGAGTGGGGCAACAGTGGAGCCCCAAAGAAAGTTAGAGGGACTGCTATAAGAATTGGAGGAATTGGGGGATGCAAGGGTAGTTCAGTGGTAGAATTCTCGCCTGCCATGTGGGAGACCTGGGTTCAATCCTGGTCTGTGCACTTCCCCAAGACAAACAAAACAAGCAAACAACATAAACCAACCAAACAAAAATTCAGTAAATGGTGCTGCAGTTATGGGATACTCACATGGAAAAATAATGAAATGTGACTCCCGCCATATAGCATGCAAGAAAAAAAAATTAGAGGAACTAGATTCTGGGTAGAACAAAACACCAAATGAAACTAACTGATGGCAGGCTATGTGCTGGTCGCTGCTTGAGGAGACCCATCTCTGTGCATTGTTCAGGCTTACCATATTCTCTTGTAAGTATTAGCCTCTATATCCTGCTATTGGGAAACAGGGTCTCGTGGAAATAATGAGGCCATCGTCATTCAGTAAAAAGAAAGAAAAGAAAACCTACCTCAGGATCCTCACTAAACTTGCAGATACTTGGAAATGTAACTGAGTTTCAAGAGGATGCAATATTTAAATGACAGGCATGCAGGGAGTTTCTGATTCATCTGAGGGAATGTTAGGTAACATGTAACCTTTTAATTCCATTCTGTCTGCCTCCTCCACAGCTCGCTCTTAAGGGATTCTAATCATTAATCATCCAAAGACTTTGTGTCTACGTTCAGGCTGCCTTTTCTGGGAAAATGATAGGTCCTGAATTTTAAAGTCAGGGTAATTGTCCCCAAATGAGGCCAAGATACCGATTTTTTGCCATTACCCACGCAATCAATGTTTCCAGACCTACAGAACAGTAGCATTTTTTTTTCTCCCAAGTGGTGATGTCTTCACAAAAATATGCATGCAACCATAAGGGGACTTTGTATGCTAGAGATTTCTGCAGGACCACTTCACACATTGTGTAATTTTTACTAAAAAAATGTTCTGATGGCACAAAGGCAGCTCTCAGCTCAGTGGGGGTGAGTTCATTGATGTTCAGAACTAAGATGTATTTTCCCAGAAAAAGAACTTGACACCACATGGGCAGGTTCCCAAGCTAACCCTTCCCCTTCCTCCACCACCATCAACCATCCCTCCCTCCCATTCTCCTTCCCTGAACCCCCTTCCTCCTGGCCGGGGACCAGCCCTAGCACAAATGCGGCAGCTATCAAAGGAAGTTATTAGTGTCAGGCTGCAGCCTTCTCAGCTTCCAGAAGGAAGGTGTGTGTAGAAGGAGAAAAGTCCACAGTCTCAGTTGGAGTTAACCAAGAGGACTTCCGCGGACTACATCAGAACCTGTAGTGACCTACTTGGCCTCAGTGACCAAGGCGAGAAGGACTGGACATTATCTGTGTATGTTGTGTGACTATAGTGTGCTGTGAATTTTGTGTAGACAATTGCTATGGATGGACTCATGTCCCCCAAAAGACACGTCCAAACCCTAATCCCCAGTCTTGGGAGTGCAATCCTATTTGGAAATGAACTCTTTGAAGATGTTATTAGTTAGGATGAGGCCAAACTGGATTAGGGTGGCCCTAATCCAATGTGACTGTTGTCTTTACAAGGAAAGAAAATTTGGACAGACAGGGAAGGAAATGGCCAGGTGACACAGGCAGATGTGCCAGCAGCCAGTGAAAGCCATGGACTCCTGGACTTCAGAGACAGCATGGCCCTGCTGATAACATGATTTTGGACTTTACAGCCCCCAGAGCTGTAAGGCAAATAAATTTCTATTGTTTTAAGCCATCCCATTTGTGGCACTTTGTTACAGCAGCTCTAGAAAACTAAGACAGCTATCTTGATAGTTATTCTTGAATGAGCACTCTCATATTCAGATTTTAAAACAACATAATGAGATAACTTGAGCTTGCAGGCTCTCTTACGTTGACCTATTGCGCTCAGACAAACCATTCAGCCTCCATTGACCAGGCTTTTCTCATCCCTTTGAATGGATAAGAATAGCTGAGATTGTGGCGAAGCTCAGGGAGGAAAAAATGAGTCTGGTTTGTGAAAGACCAAAATACAAAAAAGAAGATAAGGTTTTGCTAGGGAAGAAAGCACATGACAAGCACGCAGATGATATTGAGATATTTGGGAAAATGCTCACAATGTATCATGAAGTGGAAAACACAGAAAACCGAACAATATAAGTAGTATCGTCTCAATGTTGAGCTACAAACATGCAGAGATAAAAGATAAGGGGGAAGAACACTAAAATATAAGCAGTGGTTCTTGGGGATAATGGGAATATTTTATATTAGTGTGCATTTTCCAGATTTTTTCACCGAGCACGTTTATTTCACAGTTTAAAAGGATTAATTTGTGATTTGGAGTTTGAGGAGCACTGTGGAGAGCCGCCTCCCGGGTCTGGCCTAGTGGACACGCCGCAGCCTGCTCTAGAGTTCCCCCCGCCCATCGAGTGAGCCAAGATGGCGCCCGCATCCTGTTTCCGCGTATGACGCACGCGCCCACCAACCCTATCTTCCAATCACCTCTGTATACGTGGCACTAACCTATTGGGTTTGGGCACAGTATATAAGAGGTTACCCGGACAGGGTGGGTGGAGACGACCCACAGGGAGCCGTGCCTGACGGCTGCATAGAGGTTGCTCCCCCGCGGGGTATCTTGTCCCGCGTGGAACCTGTAACAGAGAATGCAAGCTTAACTCCAGTAAAGGTCTGTGCTCACAACCGTTGCGTGCCTCGAACCCGTGTTTATCACTCGAGTCGGTTTGCCTGCGCCTGTCTCTTTCTCCCCTCCTGTTCCCTTCGCCGGCCGGGGATCAGAAGCCGAACGAGACGGCCGCGGACAAGTGGTGGCCCGTACGGGGAACCTCCTCTCTCGACACCTCTTCTGCAAGGAGAGCCATACTGTCTCTTCTTGAACTGAGAAGGACGTGCATCCTGAGCTCGCAGCGGACTTCCCGCGCCTGATCACCGCGAGAAGGTGAGTGCTTCCTGTTACGTGAGAGTTAAGGGCTGAGGGCTTTCAGGTAGCCCCGGTGACTCGGGAGAGCTCCCCGAGTGATTAAAAGACAGTGCCGACTGCAAGCATGGGGCAGTCAGGAAGTTCACCTTTATTACCCCCTTTAAAAACCCTTTTGAAGCAGCGGGGCATCTCGGTTAGGAAGAGTTCCCCCCTGCGGTTCCTTGAAGATGTTGCTACTTTTGCACTTTGGTTCGCCCACTCCGGGAGCCTCAGCCTGCCTTCTTGGCTGAAACTTGGTAATGACATAGAACGGGCGCGCCGGACGGGCCTTTGTATGGACCCGATCCTGGTCCCTATATGGGAGACCGTTCGTGCTTGTCTTGAGGCGGAGAATGCTACAGGCCTAAGTCCGTCTTCCGCCCTGCTGCAGGCACGGCACGCGCTCCAAGAAACTCAGTCAGTTTCGTCTGCGGACGGCTCCCGTAAAGGCAAGCCGCCAGAGTCAAGCGATAGTTCAGACAGCTCTGACTCAGAGTCAGATGGCGATGAAGACGAGGGGGTGGAAGCGCCTCCGCTAATCGATTGGGAGGGGCTTCCTACCTCACCCACGCGGCCTTCCGCCCCGCCAGCGTCTGCTGCAGGGGCGCGGCGGCTTCCGGTGAATGGTTTTGGTGATCTCGCCAAAAACCCTCACCACGGGCTCCCTCTGGTGGCCGAATCAGGTAATTACAGTGGCCCTCCTTTGCGAGACCCGGAACCCCCTACAGGCTGGTCTAGGGAGGGGCAGTTACAGCTGTGCCCCCCGCCTGCGTACGCAGGCCCTCAGGGTCCCACGTCATCAAACAATAGAGGGAGGCATTTCTGGAATTGGATTCCTTTTTCAACCTTTAGACCTTTTGGTATGACAGGTGGTTACCAACCGCTTGAATCAAAGTCAGACTCAGAAATGTACCCAGTTATTATCAATCCCCAAGGTAATAATCAACATGAGCCATATGATTACAAAGTTTTAAAGGAGCTGAGGATGGCCGTTTTCCAATATGGCCCCAATGCTCCTTTTACCCTGAATATTGTTTCTGATTCCTTGTACGTCGTAAATTCTGTAAAAGTGTTAGAGACAGTAGGCATTATAAAGTACTCCTCCTCAGTAAGACCATTTTTTCTCAAACTTCAAGAGACAATACTTGCTAGACAACACCCCTTTTACATAACTCATATTAGGGCCCATACAGGCCTGCCTGGCCCCATGACACAGGGAAATCACATAGTAGATGTAGCCTCTCGAGAGCCACATATCTTCCCTGTGCAGACGCCGTATCAGCAAGCCCAAAAGTTCCATGCCAAATTTCATATCAATGCAGCTACCCTAGCTAAGCGGTTTAGTATTCCGCGTGCAGCGGCTAGAGATATTGTCCGAGCCTGCAATAATTGTGCAGAGCTGAGAGCAGTCCCCTCAGTTGAAGTCAACCCTAGGGGCCTCACCCCAGGAGACACTTGGCAGATGGATGTCACTCATCACTCAGAGTATAGTAAAGTTAAATACCTGCATGTGTCAGTGGATACTTGTTCTCAAGTTTTATTTGCCTCTGCCGAATCAGGAGAAAGAGTCCACCAAGTAATTGCACACTGCCTTGCCGCTTGGGCAGCTTGGGGTAAGCCGAAAATATTAAAAACAGACAACGGACCCGCTTACACCAGCAAAGCCTTCCAAAGATTTTGTGAAAATATGAAAGTGCAATTAAAACATGGTATCCCCTACAACCCTCAAGGGCAAGGAATCATTGAAAGAGCACACAGGTCTCTTAAAGACTTGCTCAAACAACAGAAAGGGGGAATAGGCCACGGCCTGTCCCCAAAGGCTCAACTGTCTGTAGCCTTATTTACATATAATTTTTTAAATGAAAATTCACTAGGAATGACACCTGCTCTTCAGCACACTACTCCGAGTCCTCCACATAGAGGTCTAGTCCGATGGAAGGATGTCCTGTCAGGACAATGGCAAGGCCCTGACCCAGTGCTCAGCTGGGCCAGAGGCTCTGTTTGTGTTTTTCCCCAGGAACCAGGACGCCAGCCGGTGTGGATTCCGGAGAGACTGGTGAGAACCGTGACACCGCCCGGGGGCGCCGAGAAACTGCTGCCCGACAAGTCAGCAAGCTTTCGACCTGAACCATCAGGCCCGGTCTCCAGCCCTACTGATGATGGCGACGACCGAAAAGATGACAACAACAGTGCAAGTGACCCTCCGACCGAGTAGAAGAGAAACTAGCTTTAACCCCACTTTTCCCACTACGAGCTACTGTGGGACCAAGTCACCTCATGGTTCTCTTGGCCCAGGTTGACCACTTGGATTCTTTTAGCAGTGGGACTCTTAGTAACTCTGCTCATTGTTAAATGTTTGTTAGAACGCTTGTTCCAGACGCAGCAACAGCTACGCGTCACCACTATGTTGGCTATGTCACTTGCCCCTGATGCCCCTGGCGACACCCGCACCGTAGCCCTGTCCTCCCCCCCACTGCGTGGCCCGTCACGGCCACTCAAGGCGGGACGCTCGAAAGCAAGGTCAGCGGCAAGGCCCATGGCTGTGTCCCGGGTATAAAAGGCGGCACCAGATGTCATAATTTTGGTCTTAGGATGATCTCTAAGGCAGAGTCACGGTCCTGGCCAGACTAGACTCCAGCCATTGCACAGAGACATCTAGTGACACCCTCGACTCTGGTTGCCGCTCTCCTGAGCCCCGCTTAGCCCAGTTGCGAGGCGAAGCACTGCAGGGAGAGTCACGTCGTTTCCAGTTCACGGGCTCTCCGGTCTCTATATGAGGAGGCATTCTGGTTGGTGCCTAGCAAGCCTAGTCCAGACTCCCCAAAGCACCAAAACAAGTAGTGGGCTAATCAAGCTCACGGGAGCTCACTCATCAATGGAGACACTGGGTCTAAGAAAGGGTCTACGGACCAAAAATAATAAAAAAGGGGGAGATGTGGAGAGCCGCCTCCCGGGTCTGGCCTAGTGGACACGCCGCAGCCTGCTCTAGAGTTCCCCCCGCCCATCGAGTGAGCCAAGATGGCGCCCTCATCCTGTTTCCGCGTATGACGCACGCGCCCACCAACCCTATCTTCCAATCACCTCTGTATACGTGGCACTAACCTATTGGGTTTGGGCACAGTATATAAGAGGTTACCCGGACAGGGTGGGTGGAGACGACCCACAGGGAGCCGTGCCTGACGGCCGCATAGAGGTTGCTCCCCCGCGGGGTATCTTGTCCCGCGTGGAACCTGTAACAGAGAATGCAAGCTTAACTCCAGTAAAGGTCTGTGCTCACAACCGTTGCATGCCTCGAACCCGTGTTTATCACTCGAGTCGGTTTGCCTGCGCCTGTCTCTTTCTCCCCTCCTGTTCCCTTCGCCGGCCGGGGATCAGAAGCCGAACGAGACGGCCGCGGACAGAGCACTTTGCTAAACATGCCAGAATTTACGTTCTGGAGCTGGCCCTTAGTTGTCTTCTCACCTCCCTCAGCATTGCCCACCCTTCTCTCTTCTCCTCCCAGCTTCCCTCCCCTACTCCCTTCCCAGAAGGGCACGGAAACTTTTTTTTGTCTGAAGCAAAACTGTTTCTCCCATATCTAGACACCTTCTCTGGCTCATCTTTTAAATCAGTTTCTATCCTTTCGAAAGCGCATTGTCCTTCAGAAGACGAATTCCATTGAATAAATTTTGCTTCTTCTCATTATATGGGGACATTAATGCACATCCTCCTTGCTGTTTTTTTGTGTGTGAATCTTAAAAGAGACATTGCACGTGAAAGCACTTTGCAAACTGCAAATCACCATGTAATACAAAATAGCTATTTTTCCCAAGTTTCATTTACTCTTATGGTAGTCCTTGTTGAACTGTATTCATTGTGTTAGAGCTGAAAGTTTTCTTGTCTTTCTTCTGTTCCAGACCACACCTGCTGTGAGGGTCAAGAAAGTATCTTTTTCTAGGTTCTCAGTATCAGCCCAATACCTGGCAAGGAAGAGTGTTAGTATTTGCCTAATGTTGGAATATAAATATTTGTTGAAAAAAAGCAAGTTTAATCAGTGAAAGCTAATATTCTAGAGCTAGTATGACCTGGATTTTGCAGCCACACAGCCAACATTCAAATCCTAGACCTGCTTCTGCCTTGCTTGTCACCTTGGGCAAGTTAACTAAAGTTCTCTGCACTTCAGTTTTGTCATTTGTAAATTGAAAATTAAAATGTCCCTTACATCACGCAGGTTATTGTGAGATTATAGTGCCTGACATCTGGTAAATCCTCATTAAGTAGCATAAAATTTATTTTATGATTATAATTAAGATTCTAGTACTGCTCCAGCGACACAGAGGCCAAGGACATGCTCAGGCATGCCTTGCCTTCTTCTTCTTCTTAGCCTAGAAACCTCCTTCAGAAACTATTAACATTATAGGGAAAATACAGGAAGGATCTGGAACTTCCCAGCAGCTTCTACCACTTTCTACTTTCCATTGCCAGTCTTAACTACAATAGATTAGAAGATAAATGTAGTGAAGGCAGGATTTTCTTGTTTTATTTTTTTTCACATGGGCAGGCACCGGCAATTGAACCTGGGTCTCTGGCATGGCAGGCAATTCTGCCAGTGAGCCACCCATACACCCTGAAGGTAGGTTTTACATCTAACATCTTTGTTTTGCTAAAATCATCTAGCTCAGTGTTTTGCACAAAGGAGACTTCAACATTCATGATAAATAGGAGATGGGGTGGGGAGTGGGCAGGGAAATAGCAATAATGAGGCTGATTTAAGAACCCAAGCATGGCTAGAAATGGTTTTGCAACCTGGCTAGGAGATAGGGAATGGTCACCGACGGGTTGAGTCAAGTTACTAGTTTACAAGGGATGGCCATGGAGGCTGCCAATGGCTGAGAAACGGGCTTCCAGAAGCCCACCCCCTCATTTGGGTGAGAACAGCCCCACTTTTATCCCCTTCTATCTGCCTTTATAGAGTCTTTGATTTAACAAAAGAAAAAACAACAGAAAAATGAAAATATGCTGCTTGTCTCTTCAAGCCCTGACTCAATTAGATAATGTGATACTTGGGGATTCACTCCAAGTCCCATTGCTGACTGTGTGGACTTCACAGCCTTGTAGGGCCCCCACAGCAACCCAGAGAGGGCAAATAATCGTCCAGGGTTCCACGTCCATCATCCCTTATTTCACTAACCCATTCATTTATTCACTCAGCCAAACAATATTTGCTGCAGTTCCACTGCGTACCACATCGTTACAAAGGCTAGAACTCACGAATGCCTCGCAGAGGTTTTATGAAATATGTATTCACTTAACATTGTAGACCCCTCATTACCGTACAATATAATTTACATAAAGATCAATCTAAGTCTCATGCAAGTATAAAATGAAAACCTGGCAAAGATTTTATTTAGCATGGTAATTAGAGAAACCTTAGGATATTAAAATCAGCGTATTTCAAATGTTCAATAGCCGTGTGTGGCTTGTGGCTACCATATTAGTCGATGCAGATGAAGAACATTTCCACATTTGAGAAAATTCTATTGAACAGTATTATGAAGTCAAACAAATCAGGTAAAAATTTAGTGGGTTCCTGGAACATCACTAGCCTAGTGGTATGCTAAATTTTTTAAGAATGGTCTTGCCGTGGTTTCTTGGAGGCAATGGTATTTAGGCTGGTTGACAAAGAGCTCTGTTAAAATCTGGGGAAGGCATTTTTAGGCAGAAAGTTTGTTCCAAAATTCTGAGGCAAGAAGAGCAAGGAGGATGGAAGGAAAGCTGAAAGGGACAAAAGGAAGTTTCTATATGTGCATAGAATTTGCTTGTAGCTAGAAGGGTGGTAGCCAGCTTTGTCTTTCCTTTTACATAAAAGGGATCACTTTGGTAAATCTTCTTGCCATGTATGTACTCTTTCACCTTATGAAACATTAATGCAAATACTGGGAATGAGAACATTGATTATTTCATCGTGTAAAAGTCTGGAAGGGCAGACCAGTGCTGTGATGATTCTAGATACGATAGCTTTTCCTGGTTTGAGAGATCTGGGATTATTACTAAGATATTTCCAGAACGTTCTTTGGAAGTTTTGCACAGAGACTTGAGAGCACTGGAGAAAGAGAAAACTACTTTGACTGTGGCTGCAGGGTTCTAGACACAGAGATGGCTCATAAGAAGCCCTTGGGATGGAACCTGGTTAATGAGCACTCAGAGAAATTAAGTCCAACAGTCAATTGAAAGTTTTGCCCTTACAATATGATTTTTCAAAACTTCAGTGACACACAGTGTCAGCACTACCTTAGGGACTGAAATGTGATGTGGGGCAGATGAAGGAATGCTGGAACCATAAGAAGTGCGATAAAGATGTGAACAGAGGTAATGAGAAGAAGTCTGGGACAATTATCATGAATATGTAGATTCTCCCAGGGATACTCAGGAACATTGGGGGGAGACTGGAATACCCAAAAGAGGAGGGCTATTTTGAAGGCTGTACAACTTGAGAATATTTGGGTTACATAATCATCACAATAATTATAAGTAATGGAACACTTACTGTAGCCCAGACACCATATTTACATGCATCAGCTCATTTAGTCATCACGACAACCCTGTGGAATAAGTAGTACTGATACACTAATTTATAGAAGAGAAAAGTAGCTGCTATAACAAATAATCCCAAATGTCAGAGGCTTACCCAAAGAGAAGTTAATTTCCTACTCAAGTAGAACAACAACAGAAAAGTGTTTCTGATTTGCAAACAGACTTTCTCCAAGTGAGCATTCAAGGAACCCAAGGCTCCTTCCAACATGTGGCTCCACCATTTTCAACAGGACCACCATGGAATCTGCATGCCCCTGGTAGAGGGGGAGCAAGGGTAGAGCTTTGTTAAGGAAGGTTGTATGGGCCAGGCCTAAGGATGTTGCCCATCACTTCTGATCATATCCCACTAACTGGAACTCAGTCACTTGCCACATCTAACTTAAAGGAAGCTGGGGAAAGGAAGGTTAGCTGGGAAAAAGAGGAAAAGAATTTGGAGAACTGGTAGCTGGTCCCAGACACCAATCTAGCAATGTCAGAGGTGGGATTTGAAATGAGATTTGTTTGTTTATAGAGTTCTCATGATATTACTTGTATACATAGAGCTTAGAATTTGGAGGTTGTTAGATGTATCCTCATGGATTTTTTTAATGATATGACACAGTTTCTAAAATGGACCTGAGATATTGCATGTACTGCAATAAGTAGAAAGAAAACAGAAGCCTTCGAATTAAACAAAACTATCTGGCTTTCGTGATCCATAAAATGTAGAGAATAACATTTGCTTTATTGTGTAATTTTCAGAAATAAATAATGCATGTAAAAGCTCCTTAAAATAAGCCTAACACATAGTACAGGCTCAATAAATAATACTTTTGATGTGATTTTCTCTAATAAGATAAATTAGGTAAAGTGAAATGAGGTTTGACTAACAAAAGTGAGTCAAAATAGTTAATACCCAAATGTCTTAATATCTTGGAAAATGGTGAGGGGGTGACATTCAATTCTGAATGTCAAATCTAGTGGTCAAAACTGTGGGAAACATGACGTAGCCCATGTTCAGATAATGAAAACGAATCAGTTGCCCAAAGAATCCCAGAATTTCCTGACACTGAAGTTTCAGAGCAATTTTATGAAAGAGTCAATAGTTTAGGAAGTGGGTCACGTACATTCTCAACTAAAGCCCTCAAATGAGTAGCACATTTCTAGAACTGTCTCTTGTTGTTGGCATTTCCCTTAAGGGTTTTACCAAAACCAAGTTTGGAAAAAAAAAACCAATTTTACAGGGCATGATAAAAGATGTTCAAGTAAGTAGCTCTCTGATTATTTAACTTGACCCAGGCATAACATTTCAAAGATCCGCACAAATGAATGAGCACATCTTTTATGCTTATGTTCCCCTTTTGGGGGGGACATAGAAATGTGTACGTATACATCTAGGGTGCAAGGCAGAGGGTCTCAATTATATTTATTTTATCCCATTCTTTTTTGTTTCTATGTTATTGCATAATGTATATACTTCCTACTATTGTGTGCTCATAATTTATTAATAAATGAATATATCTATATTAATCAAATATGCTAAAAACTGTTTTGGACTATATGATCAGAAAACTTCCAAAACCACTGCCACAGTTAATCATCCATGAATATTGAATTTATTTTTTGTCACAGTTGAACCTTAATTTTTTTTTTATTAGAGTGGTTGTAGGTTTACAGAAAAATCATGCAGAGTACAGAGTTTTCTTATGCCCTCCCCCTACGCTCACTACTCCCCGTTATTAACATTTTGCATTGTGTGATGCATTTGCTGTAACCGATAAAACAATATTATTAAAATGAAACCATTAACTATAGCCCATAATTTACATAGGCTTAATTCTTTGTTTTGTACAGTTCTCTTGATGTTTAAAATTTTTTATTCTGGCAACATATACAATACTAAAATTTCCATTTTAACCACTTTGAAGTATACAATTGAGTGGTAATTACTTTAATTATGTTGTGTTTTCCATCACCCCCAGTGGAAACTTTGCACCAATTCAGCATTAAATTCCTTCCCATTTCCCACCTTCATCCCTGGTAACCTGGATTCTAATTTCTGGCTCTATTAACTTGCATATTCTAATTGTTTCATGTAAGTGAATAATATAATATTTTCCATTTTGTGTTTGGCCTATTTTACTCAACATAATGTCTTCAAAGTTTATCCATGCTGTTGCATGTATCACAACTTCATTCCTTTTTATAGCTGAGTAATAGTCCATTGTATGTATACACCACATCTTATTTAGCCATTCTGCCATTGACAGATTTTGGATTGCTTCTACCTTTTGGCTACTGTGAACAATGTTGCTATAAACACTGTGGTTTTTGTACAAATTTTGAACAATACTGCTCTAAACACTGTGTTTTGGTGTACAAATATCTATTTGAGTCCCTACTTTCAATTCTTTGGGTATAAACCTAGAAATTAGACTGTTGAGTCATATGCTAATTCTATTCTTAACTTTCTGAGGAACTGTAAAGCTGTTTTCCACTGCAGGGGCATCATTTTACATCCCCACAAATAATGTACAATTGTTCCTATTTCTCCATGTACTCACCAACACTAATGTAGTTCTGTTATTTTAATAGTAGCCATTCTAGTGCCAGTGAGTTGGTATCACATTGTGATTTTGATTTGCATTTCCCTAATGGCTAATGATATTGAATATCTTTTCATTTGTTTATTGACCATTTGTATATCTTCTTTGATAAATCTGTTCAAATCCTTCCCCCATTTTAAAATTGGATTGTTTGTCTCTTTGTTGTTGAGTTGTAGCAGTGCTACAGTTAAACTTTTGATAGGAATTGCAGAGCAGGCTACTAAGGTCATGGACACTGCCCACAGCCTGCATGATTTTTATTTTTGATGGTTGCCTGCCTTTGGGAGGTGCTATGATAAATGCAAAAAATACCAATATTTGAGCAAAACAGAGCTATGCTCTAATACCACAAGGTCAAATACTGCTGAGTTTGGTGCTTTGTGGAGAGGTGATGGCATTCCAGTTCTATTTCCCTCAAGGAGTTGGGAAATGCAATTACCTGGGCTCATTGCCTTAATGCGTAGTGGGTTCTCACGTAGGTTACTTACATTGCCTTAAGTGCTTGGCTCATTTGTCCCAGCAACTAACACATCCTCCCCATTTTGTTTTGCTAAAACTGCTGGAATGCAATGTATAAGAAATGAGTTGGCTTTTACATTGGGGATTTATTAGCTTACAAATTTACAGTTCTGAGTCCTTGAAAATTTCTTGGGTAAGAAATCAACAGGGTGATACCTTCTCTGAAGACAGAGTGTTGGCCTCTGGAACATCTCTATCACATGTGAAGTCACATGGCTGGTGTCTGCTGGTGCTTTGCTCCTGGGTTTCATTGCTTTCAGTTTCTTATTCCAGTGGCTTCTTCTCTGAATCTGTGAGTCCTTTCCTAACTTCTTCAGAACTTTTCTCTATAAGCTTCTCTTAATTTAATTTCTTATAAAGGACTTAAGTAAAAAAGATTAAGATCCACCTTGGGACAAACCCCTCATTTGAAATATCTAATCAAAAGTTCCCACCCATAATGGGTCTGTACCCATAGGAATGGATTAAAAGAACATGGCCTTTTCTGGGGTACATAACAGGTTCAAGCCACTACACCCATTACCCCCAGGGCAGCTTGAACCCTGAGAGATCTAATGTTTGCTCAGATTTATACAACATGACTCCCTTAAGTAAATCACATTCATCATATTGGGACTATGCTCAGATCTTTAAATTCTGTGTCTCAGGACAGAGATGACACCAAGTAAAAATTAAACACTGTGATGAGAGAGTTCCCTTCCTAGCCCTGGAGTGAAATTCCCTAACCAACTGGAAGGATTGCTGTTGGAATTCCTCAATGCACACTACTCTTATGTGCTGTTCAAGACATTGTCACGTCCTGGTTTAGTGTGTAGCCGCTGACATCCAGCGTCTCATTTTCAAACCCCAGCTCCAGCATACACAAACTCTATGAATTTTGGCAAGTTATATAAGCCCTCAGTGCTTCAGTTTCCTCATCTTTACAGGATGTCCACCTCATAAGGTTGTTGTAAGGGTAAAATGACTTATTACTACGATGAGTGCTTCAAATAAATCCTTATCGAACATTCAATAAATATTAGCTATCGTTATTTGTCACTCCATCCCATTTCCTGTGTAGGGTATTTACATTGAAAATATATATATTTGAAGTAGCTGCTATCTTCTGGGAAGGGAGATTTCCAAACCCAACCTGAACATGTGAGAACATCCTCATCCACTGCTTTGTTTTCCACCTCCCTTCACTGGCTTCCTCTTGGATCATCAACTTAAACCACTTGCCTATTTTTCAGAATTCTTTGTCCACCAAGTTTCCCCAAACACCACATGGACATCTACTTCTTCTAGTTTACTCAGTGTTTCTGATCACTTTCCCCACCACATGTGCTGGTTAGGTTGACACAGTGCAGAGGTTTCTTTCCCTACCCAGCTCTCTGGACCGCAATCTCCATCCCACAAAGCCAGACTCAGATCCTT
Source organism: Tamandua tetradactyla (assembly GCF_023851605.1). Taxonomy (NCBI): domain Eukaryota; kingdom Metazoa; phylum Chordata; class Mammalia; order Pilosa; family Myrmecophagidae; genus Tamandua; species Tamandua tetradactyla. Next base: position 20,502,506 of record NC_135345.1, read on the forward strand.
TCCAAATCTCACCCCCAACTTTCCACTTTGCTCTGCATGATGTACTGCGGCTCATCTCTGCCCATTTGGATTCTGGCTATAACTCCAACTGCTTAACTCTTCTTAGAATTGGTTTGAAGGGGCTATTTTTTTTTTTTTTCAGTTCAACGTTTTTGGCTAGAGAAGTCATACGTTTACAGAAAAATAATGCATAAAATACAGAGTTCCCATATGCCGTCACCTCATTATTAACACATTGCATTAGTGTGGTACCTTGTTGCAATTGATGAAAAAATGTTATTGTAATTGTGCTATTAATTATAGACCATGGCTTACCTTAGCATTCCCTTTTATGTGATGTACAGTCCTATTTTTAAAAAATTATTCTAGCAACATATATAGAATCTAAAATTTCCCCTGTAACTACATTGAAATGTGTATCTCCGTGCTGTTAATTACATTCACAACGTTGTGCTCCTGTCACTACCATCCATAACCAAAGCTTTACCATCCCCCCATTCTCGATTGCCAGAATGCAATATACCAGAAACAGAATGGCTTTTCAAAAAGGGGAATTTATTAAATAGCTAGTTTACAATTCTAAGGTCATGAAAATGTCCCAATTAAAGCAAGTCTATAAAAAAATGTTCAAATTAAGGCACCAGAGAAAGATACTTTGGTTCAAGAAGGCCAATGAAGTTCAGGGTTTCTCTCTCAACTGGAAAGGTACATGGAGAACATGGCGACGTCTGCTGGCTTTCTCTCCAGGCTTCTTGTTTCATGAAGCTCCTCCAGGGGTGTTTTCCTTTTCATTTCCGAAGGTCTCTAGCTGTGTGGGCTCTCATGGTTCTTGTGGCCTTAAAAGGAACTCTTTCTAAAATGTTCCCTCTTTTAAAAGATTCCACTAAACTAATCAAGGCTCATGTGGAATGGGCAGAGTCACTTTGCCATGAAAATAGTCTCATTAAAGTTTCCAACCTGTATTATTGAATCACAATTAAAGAAAGAGTTGCTCCCACAAGATTGGATCAAGCTTAAAACATGGCTTTTCTAGGGTACATAATCTTTGCAAACCGGCACCCCCCCAATATAAATTCCACACTGCTTAATAATTAATTCCTCATTCCCTATCCCTACCCCACACCTTGGTAACCTGGATTCTAGTTTCTGACTGTATGAATTTGCTTGCTCTAATGATCTCATATCAGTAAGATCATACCATATTTTTCCTTTTGTGCCTGGCTTTTATCACTCAACATGATGTCTTCAAGGTTTGTCCATGTTGTCACATGTAGCCAGGCTTCATTCCTTTTTACACCTGAATAATATTCCATTATGCAGAATATTCCATTTATCCATTCTGCTGTTGATGGACATCTGGGTTACTTCCATCTTTTGTCGACTGAGAGTAATGCTGCTACGGACATTAGTGTCTGAGTCCCTTCTTTCAGTTCTACCTGGAAGTGGAGTTGCCGGGTCTTATGGTAATTCTATTCTTAACTTCCTGAGAAACTGACAACCTGCCAAAGGGCCACTTTGCTGTGCTTTTTTGGAGTTTTCTGTTCCTTAGTTTGAACATAAATAGAGGTATTTTTTTAAAACTTCTAAATAGCTCCATTGTCTTTTTTCTATTTGGATGAACATTGGAGAAATTTTAGTGTGAAGTAAGAACTAAATGTAATAACCCATTCAGTTTTTAGAGGTTGGCTTTGTGGATCTTCATATGTGGGAAATCCACTGGCTGGTTATATCGAAGCCAGGGACTTTGTTCTTTATATCTTGCAGAATTGTTTGAATTTTGGAAAAATCTTTTAATAGTAAAATTTTTCTTCTGATATATTAATAGTAGTATGTGCATCAAAACCTTCTGTCATGGGCTGAATAGTAATCCCTAAAATTCATGTTCACCTGAAACCTCAGAATGTGATCTTATTTGGTAACAGGTCTTTGTAGATGTCATTGTTCAAGGATCTTGAGATGGAATAATCCTGGATTGAATATGGGCCCCAAATCCAATGACTGGTATTCTTACAAGAGGAAAAGACAGACACACATTGATAAGAAGGACATATGAAAATGGAGGCAGAGAATGGAGTGATTCATCTGCAGGCGAAGCAATGCCAAATATTTCCAGGAGCTACCAGAAGCTAAGAAGAGCAAGAAAAGATGGTTCCTTCAAGCTTTCAGAGGGACCATGGGCCTGCCACATCTCGACTTCGGACCTCTAGCCTTCAGAACTGTGGCAGACTAAATTTCTGTAGTTTTAAGGTACCTAGTCTGGGCACTTCATTACAGAAATCACAGGAAATTAATACAGCTTCCCAGTCTGGATTCTCAAACCCCAGTAGTCCAGCAAGATAATAAATGCAGATCCAGAAGCTTTGAGAAAGAGACTTGAGTTTCAAATCCCAGCAACTAACTGAGAAACTTTGAGCAAGTTTCTTATCCTTTTCTAAGCCTCAGTTTCCTTTTCTGTAAAATGGGGAGAGAAATGCCACCTCGCAGAATTGTGGCAGTTATTAATGATAATATGAGCAGGGGGTCTACAGCCATGACAGGCACATAAAAACTGCTTAATAAGGATTTCCAATTATTTTCAATCTTTTTGCAAAATATAGTTCATTTTTTCCTGCAATGAGGCTGCACTTCCTTTCCTTTTGACTGGACAGTTATGAGCTCAGTGTCCTGACACTGGTTAGCTCATGCTGACCAAAAGCTATGACCAGCAGTTATAGATGCCCATACTTGAAGTAGAGAAAATAAATTACTTCAGTGTGTATGGATGGACCACATCTTTCACACAAAGCAGTCCAGGGGTGAAAACTTACACGAATGAGCGATGACAGTGTGTATTATTAAAGGGCTGGAGGTTCTAGAGTCACTGTCTGATCATGAGCAAAGCTTTCAGCTGCTCTGAGATTTAGTTTCAACATCTGCAAAATGGAATAATATATTGTGCCCTCCCTGGGGTTATTGCGATGACGGTCGTTGAGATAATTATATGAAGAACTTGGCACCAGCCTGAGGCACGGTATATTCCCCCCAAATGACCATTTTGAACCCCTCCTCCCGTGGAAAAAGGATGGGACAGTCCTACCCACCGTCCACTTGCTAAAGCATGCATGCACTCGAAGGAGTTTTATTCCTGAGAATGGTGTCATGTATCATTAATAGGAGGTGATTAGGTTAGGCTGTTCTCCTGAGCCCAAGGGAATGGTGCCTGCTCCCTTATATCTAATTAATCTCACAGCCATGTCCTGATTTCTGAAACAGGAGGCCACTTTTTAGATTCCTTCAGAACACATATTTCATTTTCTTCTTTCATGCACATTATTAACTTTTAAAAGGGGTTTTGTTCCAGCTGATTTCGCCTGGCCTTCTCGGCTGACCACCGCCTTACCGCCGTACTGATGGGCTCCTTAAATTCCCATGAAGCTTTCTGTGTCCATCAGCATCCCAAATCTCCTTTTTTCCATCCTTGGGAGCAAAGTGCTTCTGAGAGCTGTGGGAGTGTATGGGGGAAAAGCCTCAGAATTATCCTGGCTGAGTTTGGCATCTGCTTCCATCTTTGATCTCGGATGCAGCACAGTGTCAGCCAGACCAACGTCATTTTATATATAGGCTCTCAAAAGCCAAGTGGAGGGACTTCATGGTTAATTGATTAAAACTTTCCAAAGAAGATGCAAGATCAAAGGACTACGGGCTGGCTTCATATTTCTCTGGAGGTCGCAGGCCACGTGGGCAACACAAATGACCTTTGGCGTGAGAGTATTCAAAGACTGGTGTGTGATTGTTTTATTCCAAAATACAGTTTGTGTTTCCCAGGGCATCTGGTGACAGGTGGCATTGTGGGCCCCTTGTGGTGCTGCTCTGTCTTCAGTGGGGGCCTGCAGGGGACAGCCGCTGGGAGCAGAAGGGCATGACCCAGTCATGCTGCCATCAGCACCTCTTTCTGCCAAACCCCAAGGAAACAAACTATTATGTTACTGGAAGGCAAAGACCACAGTTTTTCTTCTAACTTTTTATTTTTTTCTTATTTCCAGTAAGAGTCAAGAGGAGGTTTCCAAAGTGCAGTCCCTGGAACTGACACAAAAGGCAGACTAGAAAACTGCTTGTTGTCCTAAACTGTCCTGATAAGAGGCAGGAATCTGCTGGACAAGCATTTTTTTTATAAAGGGCTTTCAGATACCAGAAACTTTGTAGAGATGAAAGAAGTGATGATGAGAGAGGAATGGCTGTCCAGAGACCACTGTGAACCATCTTTTGGGGGTACTGAGAATTTGCAGCTAAATAAAAGCTGCAATTTATCAAGTAGTTACTGTTCGCCAGGCACCAGCTCTCAGTGCCAGCACACTCCCTGCAGAGTTTTACTCGTTCTACTTTATAATGGACAAAACTGAGGCCAGAGAGAGTCAAGCTTAAGATCCTCAGCTTGAGCTGGGATTCGAACCCCTGTTGATCTGGCTGTCAAGTTTGCACCTTCTCAGTGCCTGATTTCCCATCAAAACACTCCTGGCAGGCAGGTGCTAGAGAAGTGCCCCCCAGCTTGCTGAATGTGAGACACACTCGATGATGCACCATCAGAGTTTTTTATTTTTAAAGGCATTTGAGTGTATTTCCTACTGAAAGAACAGTTAGTCCTTGTGTGGGGAAGTTCCTAGAGTATGGAATATGATGAGTGGGAATATTACATCCTCTGAGAAGCCTTCCATTCTCCACACCTCCAGAATAGTTTAAATGAATCTCTGCTTTGTTTTGTTTTTTGCTACCTGAAGACATGGGGCCTTCCTTTTTAGCCCTTAGCATCCTTCTCTGTAACTACTAATTTACCTCTCTGCACCTGCCACGCTGAACACCTGGAAGTCCTGAATTTGTCTTGTTCAACTTTGTGTTGTCAGAACAAAGCAAAAATCTTCATTCAGGGTAGTCAAATGAATCAATGAAGACAGACAGACAGACAGGCTTGAATGAGGCCCCTCGTACCACGTTTACTCTGTCCTGCCAGTTAACTGCAGGGACAGTTCTGGGAATCAGGAACAGATGCAGAAAGGAGGAGCCGAAGTTCCAAAAGGAATGAGAACATGGTCGAGACAGTTGGCTGGCTCCCAGAAAGCAGGAAAGAAGATGGAGCCTGCAGGAAGCTGGCAGAAGTGGTGCAGGGAGCGAGAAGGCCAGGCATGATGGCTACAGAGAGACCCCAGCCAAAATGGGCAGGACAAGGGGTGGCTGAAAAGAGCCTGTCAGCCCGGCAAGACCCTTTGGGACTGGGCAATCAGAAGCCTTCCACTGAAAGCTTGCATTTTCTTATATTGTTTATCTTGTCTTTGCTATTGTTGATATTTTAAGGGATGCAGAGAATATGATCAACATTCACAGGCCTTGAGCAATTACTGGAAATGCTTCGTTTCAGATGCCTTTAAATTATGCATGAGAATACAAAGCTAAAAAAGGGTTGTATGGCAGTTAGGTGAGATGATAGTGGCACGTGTTTAGCACTGGGACATAATACACTCGATAAACGGTAGTTATTACCAAAACTACCAATAATTATGATATGAATATTAGCTGTATTAATCATGGCCATTTGTTGGCTGCTAACCACGCACCAGATGTTTTGTGTGTGTGACTTCCCTGCATCCTCGGTCCTCACGGCACCCCCTCTCCCTCCTCCACTTGCCTGCTCCTGCTGGCAGATGAGGTAGGAAGGCCTCTTTTAGCCTGAGAATGAGGACAACACATCAGGGATGGCAGAGCAAGAAGGCAGGAGGACTCTGTGAATGTGAAAACCTTATGTCTGATGCTCCTTTTAGCTACTCTATCAACAGAAGAGTAGAACATGTGGAATAAAAATAAATAATAGGGGGAACAAATGTTAAAATAAATTCAGTTTGAAATAGTGGTAAATGAAAGCGAGGGGTAAGGGGTATGGTACGTATAGTTTTTTTTTTCTCTATTATCATTTTATTTCTTTTTCTGTTGTCTTTTTATTTCTTTTTCTAAATCGATGCAAATGTACTAAGAAATGATGAATATGCAACTATGTGATGATATTAAGAATTACTGATTGTATATGTAGAATGGAATGATTTCTAAATGTTTTTTTTGTTAATTTTTTTTAATTAATGAAGTTAAAAAAACTAATAAAAAGAAAAAAAAAAAAGAAGGCAGGAGGGTCTGGATCCTTGAGACCCAGAGCTACCATTCCAGCCCTGAACTTCTGCTCAGGCTGTTGCATAAATGAGAATAAATGTCTTTCATTTCTCTGAGTCAGTAGTTACTCTGCATTTCAGCAGCTAAACCTATACCCTGACTAACACACCCTGGGTAGCAGGAAGTCTCCCTTTTCCCTAGGCAGATATCATTTCAGGACTCATAGGTGACATCCAACTGCCAGAATATCCCCGTGGGGCTTTCCCTGGCTTCTGGAGCCCAAATGCCCACTGCACAGCAGGCTGGAAATATTGGGCAATTAGCACCTCCAGGGAGCTGTGCCCAAGCAACCTCTAAGAGATTTGGTGTATAAATTCCCAGCCAGCTTACCCCTCAGAGGGGAGGGAGCCCCTGTTCCGGCAGCTGCCAGAACTCCCAGCTCTCAGGCTTCAGTTACCCACAGCAGTAACTTCCCGGGTAATACAGCTTTTATTACCTGCCTTCCCTTACTCTCACTTCCTCATGACCCTGCCAATACATCCTGGGGTCACCTTCCAAATAAACCATTGGCAGATCCAGTGGAGAAAGCAAGGTTTAGAATAGTTAAGTAATACAAAGTTAGTGGCAAGGTCAGGATTCTAACACAGGACCACCTGACCACAAAATCTACCACACTGTCCCACATCTAGTACGCTGGGATTTAGAGACTTTTGAGGAGCTCCCTTCCCCTCCCTTCCCTTCCCTTCCCTTGCCTTGCCTTGCCTTATCTTGCCTTCCCTTCTTTGTCCTTCTCATCCCTTCCCTTTCTCCATCCCTTCTTCTCTCCCTTCGTTTTTATTCCTTAAATATGTGTGTCATGCTTATACCCCTTAGGATTAAAAACACAAGCTTCACTTGTGCTAAGATGAGCCACAGGCAGAAACTTTGGCTGTCTATTCCAAAGTTCTATCTGAGGAGTGGGGCTCCCCTTAAAGGAGGGTAGCTATGAGGGGACCCTCACGAACTTGGGCTTGCTATTTCAAAAGCCATAACCCACCTTGCTCCATTTGGCTAAAATCACAGTTCTGAGCTCTTTGTCTTAATAGAGGTGACCTTGTTCTTTTCTGTGAATCCCAGAGATAAGAATGACAAGTCTTAAATAGCTGTCCTAAGAAGGAGAAAATCTGGCAGCTAAGTAAAAGCTCTAGTTGGAGTACAAGTCAGGAAAAGATGTGATGAGATGACAACACAGCTTCCCAGACCCTGTTCCTTCTCACTCAACTCTCTTCTCCCTGTCTCCAGGCTAGAACGCTTAGACTGTGTCTTAATTTGTCATGGCTGCAAACAGCAAAAATACCACAAACTGGTTGTCTTAAATAAATAAATGTATTGGCTCACAGTTTTAGAGGACAGAAGTCCAAAATCAGGGTTTCACATGCCATGCCTTCTCTGACTCCTGCAGCGTGCTGCTGATGGCTTGCTGGCAATCCATTTCTGCCTCCATCACCTAACCATCTCTCTTTCTGTCTCTTCTGTGGCTTATACTTCCATGTCAAAATTTCCTTTGCTTATAAAGGCTCCAGCTATATCATATTAGGACCGACACAGATTCAGTTTGGCCTCATTTCAATAGAATCTCCAAAGATCTTATTTATAAATAAGTTCCCATACTCCCAGACAGGGGGTTAAGAGTTCAGCATGGCTTTGTGGGGGGCATGATTCAATCTACCACAGACTGTGCATTCCTTCATGGCAGACTGTGTTTTATTCTTCTTTATCATCCCAGGACCTATGGAAGAGGTACGCATGATTTTACGATGTCTCTTATGAGCTGTGTCTGACCCAATGCACACGGCCGACTCTTTTCCATAAATAGAAAGGCCATTTGCAGATCATGTATTATTGATGAATAGCCCACCCATTTCTCCATCTGGCCATCCGACACATGCTCATTGCCCACATACTCTGTTGGGCAGCATGCTAAGCAACACAGAGAATGTCCAAGAAGCAAAGCAACAGCTTGAGATCCCAATAGCAAACAACGCAGTGGTGGAGACCTGAAATTTTGAATAGCAATCCCACAGTTCAACAGTAATAAAATATCAGAAACACTAAGTCTCTAGAAGTGACTTATGACTCCGTGACAAGTGACAGAGACAAAATAAGAAATACACATTTCACAACAGAGTAAGGTTTAAAGCCATTGCTTAAAGGTAGGTCCCTATGGATAAGCGTGCCCATATGAATAAGGGGTAGAGAGAGAAATGTGCATGGTGAGTGTTATGGGTTGACTTTGTGTCCCCACAGAGACCTACCAGTCTGACCCCCACTCCTAGGGACGTGGATCTTTGAAGATGTTCTTAGTCAAGGTGAGGCCAAACTGAAGCAGGGTGGACATTAATCCATGATGACTGCAGTCCTTATCAGTGGAGGAAATTTGGACACTGTTAAGAAGTGACAGAAGGAGATAGATGGCCATGAGACAGAGGTGGAGATACAGGTTGCTGTCAAGTCGCCTCCCGAATGCTTCACACTTGGAGAAAGCATGGCTTGATTCGGTACTTGTAGCTTCCTAAACTGAGAGACAATAAATTCCTGCTGTTTAAGTCAACCAGTCAGTGGCATTTATTACAGCGGCCCAGATAAACTAAGACAAATGAGCAAGGAAAGCCAGCAAGAGATGAGTCTGGAGAGAAAGGTCGAGGTGTTGATCAAGGAGCAGAGTTAAATAAGGTGAAAGGTAAATTAGCACAGATTCAAACTCTAGAGTCAGACTCACTTGGGATCAAACCACAGATCTGCTGCTTCCTAGCTGAATGATTTTCAACAGGTTAATTAACCTCTTCAAACTTATTTTCCTTCTCTCTAATACTGATAGATAATACTTACCTCATAGGACTTCTATGAGAATTAAATGAGATAAAATTGGCACCTGACACAGAGTAAGCACTCAACTCATGTCTATTTAATCATCATTGTCATTTATTAGTTCTAATAGTTCTATAGTTGCCGAATGCTCTCAATATTCAAAGCACTGTGGAGGATGCTATAAGTACTATGAAAATTATTGAGATAGTAACCTTAGGTTACTAAAACTATAAAAGAATTGTATTATTCGTATCTACTCCGAGTAATAGAGTGAAAATTTCAACAGACTGTTTCTATTGATCTTTTATTATAAATGTTGACTTTTCTAAATAAATCAATGGCGTTATCCTTTTTCCACCATTTCCACCTCTACTTTAAGCAGGAGTTGGTGAGACTGTATAGGTGCATTGTGACGTCTTGTCTTGTAAAGTGCAAGATCATTTGGATCTGATACTAATTATACTGGCAAAGAGAGCAAATTGAGACATAGCATTGAAAAACAAAAAGGTTAGCAGCCAGCCCTGCTCATACCAGCTTCTATTTTGACCAGGTCCTTTGAGCAATGGGTCCCCTCTTGCCTGACTGTGACTTTGTGGGTACGGTCTTCAACCGAACGTTTTAACAAGCTATTAAAACAACTTTGAAACTACAAATCTGTTAAGTCATTGCTTCTTCCCAAGCAGAAGAGACTGGGAGGCAGCACTCCTGTCAGAGTCTCCGCTGGTGAATTCCTCGGGGTGACGCTTCCAGCTCACAGAGTCATCCATCATTTCAGCCAGCGTCCTTAGAGGGGGCCCCCCATGATTTACATGCTTCTGTTAAAATATGGTGCCTCTCATGATGGTATCATCATTTCAGCTCACAGACTTGACCGCTTTCTGGGAGAGGACTTGTTTCACCCTTTCCTCAGTGATGAACAGCTCTCAGACAGATTATATTGTAGTTGTCAAGAAGGAAGATATAGGGATGTTTTCTTAAAGATAAACAGCTCAGCCACCCCAGCTAGTCAGCCCAGCCACAGGAAGACCTTGTCCACTGAGAGTTAACTGTGTATCCCACCTGGAAAAGATCATCAAACTTGCTCGGTCTTTTATTCTTAGTTTATGTAGTGATGAATTTTCTCCTATTGTTTTGCCAAGCTATTCATTCTCTAACCGGGGTAACCCAGATAAAGCAAAAAGTCTGCTTCTCTTCTCTATTCTAATGAATCTTCCAGGCTTCAAGGTTCAGATTTAACCTCTTTTTTTTCAGAGGCTTGAGTTCTACACTCTGCCCTGTTCACAGGTGATGCAGCAGGTGTTTTCCTTTCGCCAAGCCTGTGTGGAAGATTCCTGTGGCTTCTGTGGGTAGTGCACCCTACCGAGGACTTCAGACACCAAACCAGAAACCTCTAAGAAGAGTGTCATAGGCTGAATGAAACCCCATCCCCTTCCTTTCCTCCCATTTGATGCCCACATCAGAATGCCTGGAATCTGTGAATGTTTTATGTTACAAGGCAGAGGCAAATCAAAGTTGCAAATGGAACTAAGTTTGCTAATCAGACGACCTTGAGATGAGAAAATTAGTTGGGATGACCTTGAGATGGGGAGATAGTCTGGATTATCCAAGTGGGTCCCATGTAATCACGAGGTCCTTAAAAATGGAAGAGGGAGGCAGGAGTGTCAGTTCAGATTCATGTAACATGAGAAAGACCCGACTGGCCATTTCTGGTATTGAAAGCAGAGGGGGAGACAAGCCAAGGGGAACAGTTTCTAGAAGCTGAAAATGGCAAGGAAATAGACTTTCCTTTAAAGCTGTCAGGAGCATAAGCCCTGCCAACAACTTGATTTTAGCCCAAGGAAGCCCATTTTGACCTTCTGACCTCCAGAAGTATAAGATAATAAATGTGCACTGTTTTAAGCCACTAAGTTTGTGATAATTTGTTGCAGCAGCCATAGAAAACAAATAGAAGGAGGCACCATATTTGGTCTTCACTTTGCGCATTCGTCCTAGTGCTAGCACAGAAATAAATGTTTGGTGAATAGATGAATTGTGTCCCAATATTCCAAAGCAAACTTCCCATCTCTTTTACAAAGTCACCGATCCCTCTGAGATGTCCTGGCTTCCTAATTCTTCTCTGAAGGAATTCTAGTTCTCCTGTCATTATGCACAACGATTGACTACCATCCCTTGAGCTCCATTCAACCAGCCTGCTCATGGTTTGACAGTTTTGGCCCCCGTCCCAGATTCTCTTAGATGACTCATCATTACTTCAAAGGGAAGCATCAATGTCTTTTTCCTTTCTCTAGCTTCATTCCTGCTCCTTGCTGCACACTGGGTGACCAAGGCTTCCTGAAATGTCTGGAGTTTTCCAAACATACCATTTGTTCCATGTCTCTATGACATGTGCTGTGTTTTGTGATGGACACTCGACACGCCTGTTTGTCTTTCAAAAATGACATCATGTAGTCCTTCCAAGAGACTTCTTTGAGTTTTTAGATAAAATTACTGAAATCTTCCTGTGGATTTCACTTTTAAACTTCCTTAGTGCTCTCTGTTGATGCATTTATAACTTACTGTTTGTTTCCTCATTTTCTTCTCCCTCATTTCAGCATCTGCAACTTCATGTCCAGTAACACTATGTGTTAACACAGCTGACATTCAATCACTGCGCAATGAGTTAATGAATAAGTGGAATACAGGAAAATTATCCTTGGAATTCTAAAGTGGCAAGATATTTACATCTATATTAGAGAGAGTAGACATACTTTTCACCTAAGAGAGAAGCAACTTCTCTCAAAGTGTTCTACAAAATAGGAAGAAGCAAAACATATGTGTTGTTTAATAGTATATATTTTTCACTAATACAAATTATCAGTGTGTTGTCAGAAGGAATTTTGTTTAAGTATTTTGAGTTACAGGTTGAATTACTTAGTATATGGCATTCTGTTCAGAGTAGTATGTGATTAAGATTTTATTGTGGGTGTTCTTTAGTATGAAGGAAACTGAGGGAAAACAAAAGACACTCCTAAAGCCAGGAACAAGTTAATGGAACAAGTTTAATGGAACAAGTTAAAATTATTGGCTTGTAAGGCAGCAGATTCTGAGAAAAACATTTCCTTCCACGACTTTCATTTTTTTTTTTTTATATCTGTTGAAACGTCTTTGGAACGAGCATAGGTTGAGAGGACGAGGTTAAGGTCAAGTTTATATAACGGAATCAACTGACTTGATGATTATTTTGGCTGCCCGCGTGATTGATTTGTCTGTGTCACTTGGAATTAATCAGGAGAAAGCTCAGGTAATCGGATCAGCAGAGCCCAAGTCTGGTTCGGTGACCACATGTGACATGGCTAAGGAGTTATTTTCTTCACATGCCATGCCCACTGATTATCAACCAAAAGGGGGGCTCACGGGGGTTTCCCCATAGGGGCTTTGATTAAGGGGGCAGTGAGTTTTCCTTTCCAATGGTGTATAAAGGAAGCAGTCGTGATGCACTTCAGAAATGGGCAATACCATAGAGCCTGTTTTCAGGTCTTAGTGGGCCCCCTACTTGGAAACCAGAGTTCATTACAATGTTCTTGTCAGTGATATAAACATTTCTATGGGTTTAGAAATTTTATTAGTTTTTCTTCATTAAAAGAGAAGAATCCATGAATTGCATTTTAAAAACTATTGTTCCTGATGTCACTTCAAATGAATTCCGTATTAAAGTTGTTTACAAGACGCAGGTCCTAGGCCACCAGGCACTGGGGTTGTCAGATTTAGCAAATAAAAATACAGGACACCCAGCTAAGCTTGAACTTCAGATAAAGAAGATTTTTTTCTTTTGTGTAGGTGTGCCCCACATATTGCAGGGGGCATGCTTATGATGAAAAAAAAAACTGCATTGATTATCTGAAATTTAAACTCAAGTGGGCATCTATATTTTATCTGACAACCTACTATCTCTAATGACTTTAAACAACTGCATTTTTAGCAATAGGGGCCCCAACTAAATGTCCTTTTAATGACCATCTTTAATTATTTGATTAGCAGAGTTATAATTTAGAGGATGATGAATAAGGATGAAGGCCCAAATGTGTTTACTGAAAAGTTAGTAAGTACAGTTTGGAAGGAGGATGACACTAAGTAATGAGTCTGGGAATTGTACTGGGAAAATGTATAACAGTCATAATAGTACTTTGTATTCCATTTGATATATTAGATGGGATTACTGCCATCCACTGAGAAGAAAAATATACCTCTTGGATATTTTGGTAGCTAAGAGAATACAGTGAACTTGTTCAAGGAAACGTGGGAGCGGAGGAGGATGACTAGGGTGGGAGTTCATCAGAATAGCAGTTACCCCAGGGGATCTTTTTTTTTTGTTTTTCCATTTCGAAAAATCCGTTCTGATAATTGAGGTCCAGGAGGAAACCACCTGGTTCATCCAAAATGACCTTCAAAATGCAAATACCCAAGTGATTTATGTCATTTTTTAAACTGTGTATTTCTAGTTAATAGCCATTGTCTGGCTTATTTGGAATCAACAGCTGGCTTTTATAATTGTTATTAAGGGATTTGGATTGATACAAAGAAGACAATCTGTTCTTTTAAACATTTCTTTTACACCTTAATAAACAACTTGTCCACCACCCCCGGCTATCAGACAACCACGCTACTTTTAATCATAGGCCCTATCAATATAATGCTAAAAAACAGTCCAGCCACAGAGCTGGTCATTCAGCTAGGAGATACTCTGTCCACAGGATTCGAAGCATACTTTTTTAAAAAAACATCTGGATCTTTAGACATGATCAAGTGAGCTGTATCTGTTTGCATCCGGGATACTTGGCTATGTGTAGACTAAGAGATAAGTTCACGGAACCAAAAGATTCCTTACAATGTCATCTGAGAGATCCCTTGCTTCTAAGCAGGTTAATGCCTTCACCAGGTTTTCTCGATGGTAGCACTATTGACGTTTTGGACCAGCTACTTCTCTCTCGTGGGGTGAAGGGCTGTCCTGCTCATTGCCGCATGTTTAGCAGCCCCCTTAGCCTCTACCCACTCGATGCCAGGACTTCCTCCCCAGTTGTGACAATCACACCTTGCCAAATGTCCCCTGGGGAGAGGGGCAAAACAGCTCTCAGTTGAGAACCAATGGCCTAAAATAGCCAATATCAATCGTTTAATCCTTGTTCCAATTAGCATGGGCTGAGGGGGCAGTAAAAGCTGAGTTGAGTCCAGGGCAGGTAACAGAGTGGCAGGGATGGGAATAGGATAAGACAGTGGAGAGTAGGGGGGTGTGTTGGATTAAATCTGTTATGTATCCCAGAAAAAACTATGTTCTTTTAATCCATTCTTGTGGGTGCAGATGTATTGTTGGGTGGGACCTTTTGATTTGGTTGTTTCCATGGATATGTGACCCACCCAAGTCAAGGTGGGACTTAATTCTTTACTGGAGTCCTTTGTGAAGAGAATAAAAGATGGAAAAACACAGAGAGAGACAGGGACAGGAACCCAAATGAAGAGTGCAGAGAGAAAGAAAATACCCCAGGAGAAGTTAGAAGGACCCACAGAAGCTGAGAGAGATCTTTTTAGAAATGAAAATCTAGGAGAAAAGGAGCAGAAAACATCGCCATGTGCCTTCCGATGTCACAGAGGTATCCCAGACCCCAGCAGCCTTTCCTCAGATGCCTTAATTCAGACATTTTCATGGCCTTAGAACTGAAATTTGTAACCTGATAGATCCCCTTTGTAAAAGCCAATCCATTCCCAGTATATGGCATTCTGGTAGCTTAAGCAAAACCAAACAAAGGGTAGCAGGGCAGTCACATCTGTTTCTATGAATTCATTCATTCAACAAATACATATTGGGATATACTAAATAGAAGGCACTGTTCCCAGAGCAGGAGATTCCTTAGAAAATAAATACAAATTCTATGGTCTTCCAGAATGGGGGGAGGGGGCTGGAAGTATAAATAAGAAATTATGTAATGTGTTTAGTGCTAATGAATGCTAATACTGCTAGTGATGAGCTGTAAAGCAGAGAAAGAAGACGGAGCGTTGGAGAAGGGTATTATCAGCCAGGCTCTGGTTAAGAAAACAGAAACTACACCGATATTTTAAAAGAGAGAATGGTCGCACAGGAGGGAATGGTTAATAAGGTATTGGAGGATTACTAAGGTGAAAGGAAAACAACGTGGTAACACAGAGATAGTAATTTCCGTAAGCCCCTGCTCTAGAGCTGAGAAACAAAGGGACCAGGCTGGAGTTACTAGAACCTAGAAACTTGGATGCCTATGGAGATGAGAACGTGGCCCTCCCTGCTGGCTGCCGTTAGCGCTTAGGGAGCTGAAATTAAGTCTTCCGGGGAGGAGGACCCGCCTGCCTGGGGCCAGTATAGTGTCAAGGCTATTGAGAACATGGAGCCAACCTGTTCACTGTAACCAGCTGCCAAGCTTGCCTGACACAGCAGGATTAAGCAGACTAAACCAGCAAGCTCGTCTCCACCACCTCTAGACCTCCCAGGCTTTCTTTCTTGCTCTCTATCGCCCCCTAATGCCAGCATTTAATAGGGATCCAACCCGCATAAGGGAAATGGGATCTGCCCAGAGAACAGAAGGGAAGGTAAACTGAGAGACAGAAGCTTCATCACCAGCACAGGCAGGCTGCTCTTTTACACAGGAAGTCCTTCCAACCTATCCCCACTGCACTTCAGACAGTGTCCCTCGACACATTTCAGAAGAATCATCCACCGCACTGTAAACTCCTGCAAGGCAGAGTCGTCGAAACTTTTATTTATTTTATAATATCACCTAATGTTTATTAAGTGAATGAATGAATGAAATGATTCGTTTCATAGACTGCTACCGATATTTTTCTGAATTGACTCCTTGAATCCTATACTCAGAATTTAAACTGTAGAGTTTAAAACTGAATGCAAATATTCTGGAAATTGATCAACTGTATCTGAAATATCACAAGCCCACACAGGGGGAGATTCTATCATTAGTAACTCTTCAGCCATGTGCCACTGATGACCCACTCTGTGCGTGTCTTTGTGTGTGTGTACTAGTGGCCAGTTCAATCTGATGCAATAAATATTAACTGAGGGGCCATTAAGAACAAATCTCTGTGTCAGTTACTACACGGGACGCAAAAGAATTAAATCCCGTCTCTAAAGGACTCAGAATATTGATTCTTATATGTGCCATCTGGCATATATCACTAACTACTTTTACAAAGCTTTTTCTTTGATTTATTGAGGGCTATTGAATCCTATTCATTTGTGTTTTTAAAGATAATGACAATGTATGTCTACCCCTGCCCCCTTCAGTCCCCCAGCATTGTCTCATTTATGAACAGAATAAAACAGAATTCCTCCCCCAAGAAATCCTTTGGTAGAAATTGTCTAAAGAGATAAATTAACCCCTTCAGGCTCCCAAGGCACCATTGCTAAATGTTCTGCAGAACTCGTCCCTAATTACTACCTGGAGAGACACTCGGCCTCTGGAGAATAGCATCCAATATATATAATACATTCATTCCTTTCATTGTTATCCTGAATAGGAAAAAAAGTTCATCCCCCTGAAGAGAAAGAGGAGTCAGAGATGCTTAATCCTAAATAAGAATAGTATGCGGGTGCAGGCGGGGGTGGGGGTACAGTCCCCCCCCAACTCACTTTGAAAGGTTGACTCCCCGTACAGCTAAAGGAAGTATTAACTCTTCCATGGAAAGGGTGCTGGAGAAAGCAGAGGGGACTAGAGGCTGCCCTGACACAATAATTAGGGTTATTGTATAACTTCGGTTGTTAAAGGTGACCTTCCTTAGCCATTCTCCCAAACCACTGATAACACCAAATGTCAGATGCTTTTACATTTAACCATGGATCTTGCCTCTTTACCTTCAGAGAAGCACTCCAATGAACATTAATATTTTCTGCCCCCGTGGCTTAAACAGGGTTTTAAGGCCCAAGGAATACCTTGGCCAATATCTGTGGTTTTTAATATTTCCTACACTAGGCTTTTAGGAAGCATAGCCTACAGTGCTCTTTGGACTATTTCATTATTGATATTCCTAAGATCTTCTCCACTTTTCTTATCAAGGAGCCTGGTGCATTTGAAATTCTGAATTTTATCTCTGGAAAAATTTTAAAAGGTCCCATAATATTATCCAAGCCTCACATGATTCCTAACTGTGAACCTTCTCTGTAACCTGGGCATCATTGAAAGACCATTTTAAACCACATTGGTGTTCTATAAGATTAGAAAAGTCTGGGGTTAAATATAAAACAAAGAGAAAAACAGCGATGTTTTAAATCCTGGGCCTCCAAGCAAATTGTCAGAGGGACCTCTTTTTCTTACTTTGAGGTAAAAGACTATAACAGAAAGGGTCTTTCTTGATGTATCTAGCCCTCCTAGCATTTTGGATGCCCAGATCATGAAAATGCAAATGGTCTGCTATGCGTGCTCCAAAGCAGTTTTTCAAAGCAGCTCAGCAGATATGTTATATTCATTCCCTTCCACTTATGATTTGGTCAAGATAAATATTCTGAGTCAATGCCAACTGAGTTCTGCCTGGTCATATTTTCACACGTATTTCAATGCTGATCTTATTCCCTGCTTTTAACTGTACAAATATACGACAATAAAGAAAATAATGTTGCTAGCAATTGAATTATAAAAGGTGTTCAGTTCTCCACTAATAAAACCTCTCTCTTGTTCAACATCACCAGTAAATAGTCTTTTTATTTTTCCTCTCTTCAGTTTGCCAGGGGACAATAGAGAAACATTGCCTGGGCCTGAATGCCGCAACGCGTAAAAAGTGATAGTTCCCTAGCGCCATCTAGTGTCTAAAACATAAAATTCAACCAGAGCTTTTGAATCTTCCTTTCCCTGTAAACATACTAGCGAAATAAATGCTGGTGTGTATTTTATCTACCCATTTGAACTTTTTAAAATTCATTTTAAACTTTTGAATAAAAATCCTAAGAATTAATAAAATATTACATTAGTTGTATGATAACGCCACTAATCATATCTCAAAAATAATGTCAGTAGAGTGTCCATATAGAACACAAAGGGAAAGCAAGAATTGACAATTATCTGGCAACCATCGCAGTGAAGACAGCTAATCAGGAAGATTTCATCCTAATTTTATTTTATCATAATTAGTTAAATAAGTAGACATCACCGATGAAGCGAAGCATCATTTCCCCTAATTCTCCTCTTTGGACCTACACAAACTATTCCCAGCACTAATATCTTTCTTTCAACTTAACAGTGTAGGAACTGAAGACCAAACTCAGCTAATGCTCCAAACAAGGAGCAAATATCTTAGAAATTCTAGGGTTGAGAGTTTCAATCTGGAACCAAAGAGTTGCCATTTCTAAAGAACGTTGATACTGTTTTTAAAGGCTGCTCTGTTGGGCAACAGGAATTTATTCCAGAGCACAAAGCAATCAGGTGAAATAAGCAGAGGGAAAAGTGTGTCCACATTGCCCAGTCAAGGGAAATGCTACAAATTCATAGTTATTTCAAATTCATAGTTATTTCAAAATTGTACAACTGTAACACATGCACTCACTGTAGCTTTGCTATTTGTCATTGGGCAAGTTCTAGCTCCAAGAACAGAGTGTAGAAAACCACTGCATTGCTCATGATAGTTAGTATGAAGGAAATGGGAGAATTTCAGAAAAGGTTCAAAAACCTGCCTACCATCTATCTGAATAAAATGGATGCTCTAGGTCAGAGGTTCTAAACCCAGGGTGCACAGTTGCCTCATGAAGATGGAATGGGAACCAGTAGGAAGACTGCAAAGTAAATATCCTTTAAAGATTGAGAACATTTTGAAAATCAAAAGCAAGTCAATCCCATTGTATAATTTTTATTGCACATCTCACCAGTTAAACACATACTGTATATATGTATATATTTATAAATTATTTTTAAATGTTTGCCATGTATTATACATTATTGAAAAAACAAAACCAAAATTGTTAAAAGTTTAGTTAAAGGAAAATTCTAATACATACTTGCTGATCCAATAGGCTGTTTATACCCAATTTCAGAGATCTCTGATATAAAAGACAGTTACTGAGCTATAGAAGGTCTGTGAATCTTCTGAAATTACATATAAATTTGGGGTATATATGTATAGATATTATTTTTTTTTAAGAAAAGGGTTAATTGTTTTCCTCTGATTCTCAAAGGGGCCCAGAATACCCAAATAATAAACAGGCCCTGCTGTATGTTTTTGGCTCATTTCCAAGAGAATGTAGAATTTCAGGTCTGGAAAAGGCTTTCAAAACTCTCTAATGATCCCTACATATAAGTACATTGAGGCCCAGAAAAGAGAAAACTAGAGGCAGGGCAACAAACTGTACTAGTGTCCTTACTAAAAGAGTATTTATTCCTAAATATGTTTTGTTCTGTAAATATACATATGCTGCCTAGAAACTCCGAGGTTTCCAGGAATGCCATATTAACTCCAGACTCTGCAAAAGTTGTGTGAACTGAATTAATAAGTGCGTTTTCTTTTAACTTTATTATCAACCTGGTCATTGCAATCTTTAGGAGATGGGCTTTTGATCTGTCATTCATAAATATCCTTCAACTGCAGGAGTGTCTTCATCAGCTATATCTAAGTCAGTGTGTTTGTGCAAGGTGTGGAAATTATGAGTTACGAGACTATAGATCTGTCCAAAAAAGCACTTGGCACACACACGAAAATATATATTTATATGTAAAATTATTTCTTCCACCCTCCACATACAACCTGGTGCCCTTACTGTAACCCACATGTATTATTGCCCTTAGAACTCAGCAGGAAAATTATTTAGTAAGACATCTCAGCCATTGAAGAGAGGGCATCTTGATGATGAGAACTATACCTCTTCCTTATATATCTTCAGTGCCCAACATGGCAACAGCACATAGCAGGGGCCAAAAAAATGCCGAGGCAGGGAGAAAGGAGGAAATGGTGTCAGGAAGAAAGGGAGAAAGAGGATTTGAACAAAATTAAGAGGGTGTACAGAATGTAAATCCAAACGTTGTACTGCCTAACAATAAGTGTTAGAGGGATTCAAAGGCAGGAGCAGCCACCGTAAGCTTTGAGGTCAGGAAAAGCTGACGTATGGAGGTAGCTTTTTTTTTTTTTTAATATTTTTATTGACAAATCTTCACACACATACACTCCATACACGGTGTACAATCTATGGCGCACAATATCATCACATAGTTGTGTATTCATACAACTTTTTAGGACACTTTTTAGAACATTTGCATCACTCCAGAAAAAGAAATAAGAAGAAAAAAACTCATTCATCCCATATCCCTTACACCTCCCTCCCATTGACCACTAATATTTCCATCTACCTAATTTATTTTACCTTTTATCTGCCCTATTATTTTCTTAGTTTGAAATCCATACTTTTTTACTCATCTGTCCATACCCTGGATAAAAGGAGCATCAGACACAAGGTTTTCATAATCACACAGTCACACTGTAGAAGTTATATTGGTATAAAAACATCTTCAAGGTTACTGGAACACAGCTCAATAATTTCAGGTAATTCCCATCAGCCATTCCAATACACCATAAACTAAAAAGGGACATCTATATAATGCATAAGAATAACCTCTAGGATAACCTCTTTACTCTGTTTGAAATCTCTCAGCCACTGAAACTTTATTTTGTCTCATTTCTCTCTTCCTCCTTTTAGTCAAGAAGGCTTTCTCAAACCCTTGATGCTGGGTCTCGGATCATCCCAGGAGTTCTGTCCCATGTTGCCAGGGAGATGTACATCCTTGGGAGTCATGCCCCATGTAGGGGGGAGGGCAGTGAGTTTACCTGCTTAGTCGCCTTAGAGAGAGAGGCTACATCTAAGCAACAAAACAGATCCTCTGGGGGGGTGACTCTTAGCCAAATTTTAAGCAGGCCTGGTCTATCCTTTGCAGGAATAACTTTCATGGAGGTGAACCCCAAGATTGAGGGATCAGCCTATTGATCTGGTTGTCCCCACTGCTTGTGAGACTATCAGAAATTCTCCAAACGGGGAAGTTGAATATTCCCTCCTTTTCCCAAGTTCCCCAAGGGGACTTCACAAATATCTCTTTATTCATTGCCTGGAGATGTACTGGGGCATCACACTAACCTGGACAAACCAACAAAATCTCATGCCCTATTCAAGATTCCATGTACTTATGGTGTTCAATTAAATTGACCAAACAAGTTAAATTAGGTAATGCACTAACCAAAATATAAATTTTGCACCAAATAAACATCTCTCCCTTTAGTCTCACACAGAAGTTGAAGTTTTAAAATATGGACAATATCATCCTTTACCCTGTATTCTGATTTACCTTAGTCCTATCTAGACCAGCTTCATTCATATCTCTACTTGAAGTCTGATCATTTTTTCAACTTTTTAAACAGTTCCTGTTTGGGGTACTGCCCACTTTCATAGCTTCAGAGATCTAACTCTGAGTCTCAGGTGTCACATAAATACCTAAAGCTTCTGGGAATGACCAGATTATAAACAATCAGCTCGGAATCTCAGAATTTAGAAAAAACAGTTGCAATTCCTGAATAGATGTGATTGCTGAAAGAACTTACAATCTAGGACACTCTACAGGCCCCAACCTGATAACCCATGTCTTTGACTTCAGTTTACTGAGTTTTTGTATTATAGTTATCCATGTGAGTGAGGCATGATAATATTTGTCTTTTTGTTTCTGACATTTTATTCAACATACTGTCTTTAAGGTTCATACACATAGTTGCATGCCTCACAACTTCATTGCTTCTTGCAGCCGTCCAGTCGTCCACTGTATGTTTACATCAGTGTGCAAATGTCCATTTGTGTCCCCACATGCAGTTCCCCCAGGAACATACTAAGCAATGGGGTTTCAGTATCATATGGCAACCCCACCCCTAGCCTCCTGTGGAACCACCATGCTGTCCTCCGAGGGGCTGCACCTCTCAGTTTCCCTACCAGCAATCCCATTAATAGGCATATATTCAGAAAACCTAATGGCAAGGACACAAATGGACATATGCAAAACAAAGTTTATAGCAGCATTATTTATGATTGCCAAGAGATGAAAACAACCCAAATGGTCATCAATGGATGAGTGGCTAAACAAGTTGTGGTATAGACATACAATGGAATATTACATGAAAAGATGCTGAACTTCACTGACTATTAGGGAAATGCAAATCAAAACCACAATAATATATCATCTGACACCCACTAAAATGACCATTTGGTCATTTGAGTTGTTTTTCTGTTTTTTTGGATAATGGCCATTTTAGTGGGTGTCAGATGATATATTATTGTGGTTTTGATTTGTATTTTCCTAATAGTCAGTGAAGTTCAGCATCTTTTCATGTGCCTTTTAGCCATTTGTATTTCCTCTTCTGAGAAGTGTCTGTTCATGTCTTTTACCCATTTTTTTTGGGGGGGGGGAGGTAGGCACTGAGAATCAAACCCTGGTCTCCGGCATGGCAGGCAAGAAATCTGCCTGTTGAGCCACTGTGGCCTGCCCTTGCCCATTTTTTTAATTGGGTTGTTTGCCTTTTTGTTTTGAGTTGAAGAATCTCTCTATATTCTGGATACTAAGTGTTTATCTGGTATGTGGTTTCCAAATATTCTCTCCCATTGTGTCAGCTGCCTTTTTACTTTTTTTGACGAAGTGCTTTGATGCAAAAAAGTGTTTAATTTTGAGGAGTTCCCATTTATCTATTCCTTTTTTCAATGTTCATGCTTTGGGTGTAAGGTTTAGGAAACAACTCCTATTACAAGGTTTATAAGATATTTCCTTACATTTTCTTCGAGAGGCTTTATGGTCTTAGCTTTAATACTTAGGTCTTTGATCCATTTTTAGTTAATTTTTGTATAGGGTGTGAGATATGGATCCTCTTTCATTCTTTTGCATATGGATATATAGTTCTCCAACGTCCATTTATTGACGAGGCTGTTCTGTCTCAAGTGGGTTGGCTTGACTGCCCATCAAAGATCAGTTGTCCATAGATGAAAGGGTCTATTTCTAAACACTCTATTAAATTCTATTGGTCAGTATATTCTTTATGTCAGTACCATGCTGTTTTGATCACTTCATAATATGCTTTAAAGTCATATAGCGTGAGACCTTCCATTTCATTTTTCTTTTTCAGGATATTTTTAGCTATTCGGGACAGCTTTCCCTTCCAAATATATTTATTTGTTTTTCTATTTCTGCAAAGTAAGTTGTTGTGATTTTATTTGGTATTGCATTGACTCTATAAATCAATTTAGGTAGAATTGACATTTTAACTATATTTAGTCTTCCAATCCATGAAGATGGCATGCCCTTCCATTTATTTATGTCTTCCATGATTTATTTTAGCAATTTCTTGTAGTTTCCTGTGTATAGGTCTTTCGTATCTTTAGTTACATTTATTCCTAAAAATTTTATTCTATTGGTTGCCATTGTAGATAGAACTTTTTTTCTTGAGTTCCTCCTCAGATTGCTCATTACCAGTGTATAGAAACACTACAGATTTTGGGGTGTTGATCTTTGACTCTGCCCCTTTTCTGTACTTATCTATTAGCTCTAGTAGCTTTGCTTTAGTTTTTGGGGGGATTTCAACATATAGTATCATATCATCTGCAAACAGTGAGAATTTTACTTCTTCCTTTCCAATTTAGCTGTCTTTTATTTCTTTCCCTTGTCTAATTGCTCTGGCTAGAACTTCCAGCACAGTGTTGAATAACAGTGGTGATAGTGGGCATCCTTGTCTTGTTCCTGATCTTAGATGGAAAGCTTTCAGTCTTTCCCCATTGAGGATGATGTTAGCTGTGGGTTTTCATATGTTCCCTTTAGCATGTTGTGGAAGTTCCCTTCTATTCAAACACTTTGAAGTGTTTTCATCAAAAAGAATATTGAAGTTTGTCAAATGCCTTTTCTGCCTCAATCGAGATGATCATGTGGTTTTTCTGCTTTGATTTGTTGATATGGTGCATTACATTAATTGTTTTTCTTATGTTGAACCATTCCTGCATATCTGGAAGAAGTCCCACTTGTCATGGTGTATCATTCATTTAATGTGTTGCTGGATTTGATTTGCAAGTATTTTGTTGAGGATTTTTGCATTTATATTCATTAGAGAGATCAAAGTGTAATTTTCTTTTCTTGTAGTATCTTTGTCTGGCTTTGATATTAGGGTGATGTTGGCTTCATAGAATGAATTAGGTACCTTCCCTTCCCCTTCCATTTTTTTGAAGAGGTTGAGCAGGACTTGTGCTAATTCTTTCCTGAATGCTTGGTAGAATCTACATGTGAAGCCATTTGATCCTGGACTTTTCTTTTTTGGGTTGCTTCTTGATGACTGATTCAATCTCTTGTGGTTGATTTGTTGAGGTTGTCTATTTCTTCTTGAGTCAATATTGGCTGTTCATGCCTTTCTAGGAGGTTGTCCATTTCATCTACATTGTCTAATTTATTAGCATATAGTTACACATAGTATCCTCTCATTACTATGGGGGACAGTGGTTATGTCTCCTCTTCCAGTTCTGATTTTATTTATTTGTATCTTCTCTCTCTCTCTCTCTCTCTCTCTCTCTCTCTCTCTCTCTCTCTCTCTCTCTCTCTCTCTCTCTCTCTCTCTCTCTTTCTCTCTCTCTCTCTGTCAGCCTAGCTAAGGGTCCATAGATTTTATTAATTTTCTCAAAGAACCAACTTCTGGTTTTGTTGATTTTCTCAATTGCTTTCATGCTCTCAATTTCATTTATCTCTGTTCTAATATTCATAATTTCTTTCCTTTTGTTTGCTTTGGGATTAGTTTGCTATTCTTTCTCTAGTTCTTCCAAATGAACAGTTAATTCCTAAATTTTTGCTCTTTCTTCTTTTTTAATATAGGCACTTAAGGCAATAAATTTCTCTCTTAACACTGTCTTTGCAGCATCACCCAATTCTGATATGTTTGTGTTTTCATTTGCCTCAAGATACTTACTGACTTCTCTCGTAATTTCCTCCTTGACCCACTGGTTATTTAAGAGTGTGTTGTTTAGCCTCTATATATATATTTTTTTTTTTTTTAGAGAGAGGGAGGAAGGGAAGGAAAGACAGAGAAGGAAGGAAGGATGAAAGGAAGGAAGGGAGGAAGAAAGGGAAACATCTTTACACGTTTTCTTATTTTTTTTATTATATTTTGTTTGTTTGTTTGTTTTTTACATGGGCTGGGGCCGGGAATCGAACCGGGGTCCTCCGGCATGGCAGGCAAGCACTCTTGCCCGCTGAGCCACCGCGGCCCGCCCACTCTATATATTTTTTAATTCCCTGACCCTCTGCCTATTATTGATATCCAACTTCAATACATTATGATCTGAGAAAGTGTTTTGTATGATTTCAATCTTCTTCAATTTATTGAGACTTGCTTTGTGACCCAGCATATGGTCTTTCTTGAGAATGTTACATGGGCACTTGAGAAAAATGTGTATCCTGCTGTTGTGGGGTGTGATGTTCTGGAAATGTCTGTTAAGCGTAGTTCATTTATCATATTATTCAAATTCTCTGTTTCTTTATTGATCCTCTGCCCAGATGGTCTATCCATTGGTAAGAGTAGGGAACTGAAGTCTATAACTATTATGATAGAGATGTCTATTTCTCCCTTCAGTGTTGTCAGTGTTTGCCTCATGCACTTTGGAGTACTCTGGCTCGATGCATAAATATTTATGATTGTTATGTTTTCTTGCTGAATTGTTCCTTTTATGAATACATAGTGTCCTTCTTTGCCTCTGTTAATTGTTTTACATTTGAAGCCTAATTTGTTGGACTACTCCCACTCTTTTCTGATTGTTGTTTGCATGAAATATGTTTTCCCAACTTTCACTTTTAACCTATTTTTGTCCTTGGGTCTATATAAAATGAGTCTCCTATAAACAGCATATAGATGGGTCCTGCTTTTTAATCCATTCTGCCAGTCTTTGTCTTTTGATTGGGAGTTCATTCTATTAACATTTAATGTTATTACTATAAAAGCAGTACTTTCTTCTACCATTTTGTCTTTTGGATTTTATCTGTCATATCTATTTTTTTTTTCTCTTTTTACCTCTACTGATAGTCTTCATTTCAACACTCTTGTCCAGAACTCTCTCTCTCCTACCTTTTCCTATCTGCCTGTAGTGCTCCCTTTAGTATTTCTTGCAAGGCTGGTCTTTTAGTCAAAAATTCTCTCAATGATTGTCTGAAAATATTTTACTCTCCCCTCATTTATGAAGGACAATTTTCCTGGATATAAAATTTTTGTTTGACAGTTTTTCTCTTTTAGAATTTCAAATACATCATACCACTGCTTTCTTGCCACCATGATTTCTGCTGAGAAATCCACACATTTGGGCTTCCCTTATATGTGATGATTGCTTTTCTCTTGCTGCCTTCAAAATTCTCTCTTTGTCTTTGACGTTTGATGATCTGATTAGTAAGTGTCTTGGAATATGTTTATTTGAATCTATTCTGTTTGGGGTGTGCTGAACTTCTTGGATCTGTAATTTTATGTCTTTCATAAAAGATTGGAAATTTTCAGTGATTATTTCCTCAATTAGTCTTTCTCTTCCTTTTCCCTTCTCTTCACGGAGGTAGCTTTTGACCAAGTTTTGAAGAAAGGGCGAGGATTAGATCAATACCGGCTTTAAGAAAGGTAAACTAGGCATCTACTTTCCATCTTCTGTCTTAGTTCTCAATCTTCTCCCTCTTATCATGGATCACTGCCATGACCATCTAACTGACCTTGCTTCTATCTGTCTCTTCCATTCATTCTGCCCTTCTCATAGTAGCCAGAGCAAGCTTGCTCATGTTATGGCCTGCCTAAAATATTTCAATAGCGCTCCATAATTTTCAGGGTATATTTCAAACTTCCTTTCTTCTAGAAATGGCACAGGGATTGCAGTTCATTGTGGCTGCCTGTTGTCCTGTGAGACTTGCTTCTTCTGGGGTCCATAGTATTCCAATGGTGGCATGCTGGAAATCCACAACTCAATCTTTACTTGTGGTCGCCTGGCCATTGTGTCTCCCTTTGTCTCTTATTGACTCTGCATCCAAATTCTTTCTGCTTGTAAGGACTACATACTGGATTAAGGCTTACCCTGATTGAGTTTGCCTTTATCTGAACTAATAACATCTTCAAATATCCCATTTACTTACAAATGCATTCACAACCACAGGTTTTAGAGTTAGGACTCAAACAAATCTCAGTGGAGGAAATGATACATTCAATAACAATCACCTATGTATACAAATATACTATTTTGTGCATAGAAACACAGGATTAGACATTTATAACAGTTCATTCAAATTAGCAGTCCAACAAGGCATCTAATGGTATGCAATGAAAGGACAATATCATATAGGGGAAGGATAAAAAATGTGTAATGGAGTGTTATTCAAAATGATACTCAGCACATATAGAAGGAATTGGGTAAGGTTGCAGAAGGAGGAGGGGAAGCTCTTCTCAGAAGGAAGAAAATACCCAGCAGTCAGCAATTTCACTGGTGAAGACTTGATTTTAAAACTGCATTTCATTGGCATGGTTAATTGCTACTGATGGTAGCCAGGCCCCTTGTTTGTCTCCTTATAACCATCCTACCTGGGAAATGATGGAAACCATTCACACTTTCAGCATGTGAAAAATAATAGGTAAGGGTGTGATTTTCCATATGGGCAATATGAATGGAAATTTTTATACTTCATCAATCAAGCTTCTATTTGTCAAGCTTTAGGTCAGGGATCACCTCTTCCTAGAAGACTTCCCTAATGCCATCCCCACCTCCCATATGGTTAATCATTCCTTCATTGTGTTCCTATAATTTCCATCATTCAACTGTTGGTTTTTTGAAGACATGAACCTTGCCATAGTTATTTCTATGTCCGATTACCTAACACAGTCCTGGCACATAGTAGGTGCTCAATAAACGTCTATTGCTTGAATGGGTTTATTCAGATACTAGGCTCTCTGTTACATATTTGACCTGCTTTGAAACAATGCTTTTTTTGTATTCAACTTCTGATATGCTCTTCACAATAAGTATTTGTTTAATCTTATAAATAAAGATTAAAAACAGTACAGATAATGCTATAAGAGGGGGAAGAGTCTCTTAGAAGGGCTGTCAAAATCCTGTGTAAAATATTTTATCCTTGAGTATACGATGCAATTTCTTTAATATCACAGAACCTGTAGCTAATGATCAACGAAAACTTTTGGAAGCAGGTATTAAAAGTGGAGTTCATATTTCAAGAAGTTCTCCAGGCAAAAGGCAATTGATTAATCAATCAATCTTGCTATGTGTGCTTTACACTGTACTGGATTTATAGAGATTTAAAGATATCAGACACCGTCTCTAATCTCTGGGAGCTCTCATTCAAAATCTTTCCTGCACACGGCATAACTGACCACTCCGTTTTTCACATACTTTTCTGTGAAAACCTTCTTTGATTAAGCGGTAGTTTTCTTCCTTGAATTCTGGCTGTTCTGTTTGAACCAGTCTCCAGTTTGCTACTTTTCTAAGCCATCTACTTCACTGCCACCAGAATGATCTATCCAAAATGCAAATTTGATCATGCTAGTCCCTCACATTATTGTGATTCAACTGCTGAATAGCATTTTAATATTGATGAATGTTTATTTGATATATAAACAGCTGAACTTGGCTGTATTCCAATAAAGCTATTTGTGAACACTACAATTTAAATTCCATATACTTTTTATGTGTTGCAAGTATTATCCTGCTTTTGATTTTTTTTTCAACCATTTACAATGTAAAACCCATTCTTAGCTCATGGACTATATAAAAACAGGCGACAGGCTGGGTTTGGCCTGCAGCCCATAGTTTGTCAACCTGTTCTCAGATATCCTGTGTAGTCACATTTTTTCCTTTAAATTATGATTTCTTGTTGTTTAAAAGTTAACATGAATATTATGCCCCTACAAATTAAGTGTGATTAGACTGTTAGATTTTTTTTTCCCAAATTAACCACACCTCCGAGTATTAATACACATGTTACTCTAGGTTTAATTATGTGACTTGCTTTCACAAGAGGGGTATTAGTAAACATGGCCCAAGAAAAGGCTTAAAAGCTTTGTTAAGACATTGGTACTTGTCCTTTGGAGAATTTCCTCTTGGAAGCCACAATATGAGATGTTGCACAACCCTTAGATTACCATGCTCTGAGGGAGCCCACACTAGGCACTGGAAGAGGCCCCATGGAGTGGCACTAGGGCACCAGCTGCCGGCTAACGGCAGCCAAGTGAGTGAGCTCAGCCAATGCCATGTGGGGTCAGACTGCTCTTCTGATCCCTGCCCAAATTTCTGACCCAGAGAATCATGAGAAGCCATAAATAATTATTGTTTTAAGCCACTACATTTTAGGTGGTTTATTCTAGGCAACAGATAAACAAAGCACAATTTTCTTTGGTGTTCACATATATTTTTTAATCTTAATTTCCTTAATTGTCCGCTTAATGTTTTATTTTACCAATTCACTATAGAACATAGGCAAAATGCTGAAGCTTTCTGGGCTTAATTTTTCTTGGCATTAAAATAAGGGATGCTGTACTCAGAGGTCCCTGAAAATATTTTATTTGTATTATTATTATTTTTTTTAGGTGCATGGTCCGGGACTCGAACCCAGGTCTCCTAGATGGTAGGCAAGCATTCTACCACTGAACCACTGTGCACTGCCTGAAGATATTTTTAAACTCTAAAAGTTAAAGTTTGTGGGCTAAATAGTTTTTTGTAATACAAATGCTTATAGGCTATAGTAAATGAACTCGGGTTTTATCTTTTAATTTTTTTCTTCCTTAATAAACTGTCTTTCAAAATTATATAGTTAACTTTAGAAGTTTTCAAGCAGTTTCAGACTTTCGGCAATTAGGATTTACAATAATATATTTCAGTTATGAGAGAATTCATATAAGAAATATGCAAATTGAAAATAGGGATAGGCGTAGGGATGGATAAGAAATATGCAAATTGAAAGTATTTCTGATCAAACTTTCTCTTGTGTATTCTAATTCTGTAGCCACATATTAAGCTGCCTTAAAATTACCTTCACGAATTCATTAATTTTTTTTTCTACTTGAATTACAAAATTTCATACTCTTATTGTAGGAATTAAAACAATTAGAAACAATAATCTTTTCACTATTGTCCATTAATCGTACACTTCAGAAAGAAGGAATATTTAAACATTTCCCTAACTCACACATGACATTAGATTAGAAAGGTAGATAGACAGAGATATATACATGCATAGATACACAGATAAATGATAGACCTGGAAATGTGTGTTAATATATGTGTGTGTTTGTAAATACATACATACATACATATTTTAATTTGGTTTAGTTTTAAATATTATTTACAAATAGAAGACAATTCTGTAAGTGTTACTCTACAACTTCTTACTTCTTTCCTCTTAAATTAGATCAAGGACACCAGCTAAGGTCAGTACATTCATCTCTCATTCATTCTTTTCTGATAGTTGCATGATATTCATTAAATGTACAACCATTCTCCAATTAATAGACATTGAAGTTATTTCCTTTTTTGCCTCACAAACTAATGCTGCAATTAGACCCTGGAACTTTTATCCTTATGTACTAATTTTCATATTTCTATAAGAAAGCCTTTAAAATGGCATTACTAAATTAAAGAATAAGTGTCTTTTTTATTTTATTAAAGTCAAATAATTTCCTTAAAATGTGGTTGCATGGTATAGACTATACAGAAAGCACCCACCATTCTCCATATATTACTTAGTGCTGTTTGGGAATTGATCTGAGGGATGAAAATGCATCTCATTGTTTTTGTTTGCACATTTCCTAAACATTTTTTCTTGTGTTTTTCTAAATAATCTGTCTTAATATTGAATTGATTTTCAAGTGCTACATATTAAATTACCACAAATTTAG
The DNA here is from genome assembly GCF_023851605.1 of Tamandua tetradactyla. Taxonomy (NCBI): domain Eukaryota; kingdom Metazoa; phylum Chordata; class Mammalia; order Pilosa; family Myrmecophagidae; genus Tamandua; species Tamandua tetradactyla. Next base: position 20,533,394 of record NC_135345.1, read on the forward strand.
TGACTTAAGACAAGGCACATTTATTATCTTACAATTTCCGTGGTCCAGGAATCTTGGCATGGCTTAGCTAAGTCCTCTGTTTAGTTTCTGCCAAGGGTTAAATCAGGTTGATGGCCAGGCTGATAACTCACCTGAAGGTTCGCCTATGAAAGGGTCCACTTCTAAGTTCCTTCTCTGCATTCGAAGACTTCCTTTCTTTGTGACCACATGTGGTGGTTTGAAGCTGTATGTACGCCAGAAAAACTTGCTCTTAATGTTCATTCATTCCTGTGGGTGTGACTCCATTGTAAGTAGGATCATTTGATAAAGTCACTTCAACTAAGGTGTGACCCACTTCAGTCAGGATGGGTCTTAATCATATTACTGGAGTCCTTCGTAAGAGAAGAGAACTGGACACACAAAGAGAAAGCCACAGAGGGAGCAGCCAGAAGCTGAAAACAATGGAACTCATAAGAGAAGGTAAGACCCAGCAGATGCTGCCACTTGCTTTGCCATGTGACAGAGGGGTCACAGATTGTCAGCAGACAGCCCCAGGACTCCTGTCTTCAGGAAGAAGACATGGCCTTGATGATGACTTGATTGGGAATTTCTTTTAGCTTCAAAACCATAAGCTAATAAATTTCCATTGTTTAAGCTGAACCATTTCATGGTATTTCCTTGAGCAACTTAAGCAACTAAAACCATTTCATGGTATTTCCTTGGGCAAATTAAGCAGCTAAAACAGTGTATAATCCAGAGAAGTTTCCTTCTTCAAACCCAGCAATGGAAAGGGAGAGAGAGTTTCTAATGCTTGGAGTCTTTATCTATCTGTCTGTCTGTCTGTCTGTCTGTCTGTCTGTCTGTCTGTCTGTCTATCTATCTATCTATCTATCTATCTATCTATCTATCTATCTATCTACCCATCTATCTAGTTTTACTATGTTAAAATATTTTCAGGTTGGTGTGATGGTGCTCAGAGGCAGAGTTCTCACCTGCCATGCCAGAGACCCCAGTTCAATTCCCATATTTTTTTTCAAACAGAGAAAAATTGCAAAAATAATGCAAAAACAATACAGAGAATGCCAACATACCTCTTATACAAATATTCAGATTTACTTCTCTTTCTCCCTCTCTTTCTCTGATCTATATATCCATCTCTATTATCTAAATATTTGAGAGTAGGTTACATGCATCATGCTCTTTTAACACTTAATACATCCATGTATATTTCCCAATAAACAAGGATATTTCCTACGTAACCGCATTATATGCAGTTGTCAAGTTGAAACTTAACATTAATATAAGGCATACAGTCTAAATTCCAATTTTTTGCCATTGTTTCATTATGACCTTTTAGAAATTTTTTCCTCCATTATTAGATCCAGTCCAGGATTGTTTATTGCATTTCCATTTCATTATCATTGTCTCTTTAGTTCCTTTTCATTCCCTTTTTAAAATTATGGTAACATATATATAGCATAAAATTTCCCATCTTAACCACTTCCAAGCACACAATACAGGGGCGTTAATCACCTTCACAACGTTGTGCTACCATCACCACCATCCATTACCAAAATTTGTAATCACACCAAACATAAATCTGTATCCATTAAACATTAACTCATTGTTCCCAAACTGTTTGCTATAGCAGCTGCGCCATCTTGCATTCCCAACAACAATGTTCAAGGTTCTTATTTCTCTGCATCCTACCAACACTTGTTATTCTGTTTTATATATTTTTTTAATAATAGTCATTCTGGTGGCTGTGAGGTGGAATCTCATTGTGATTTTGATTTGCATTTCCTCGATAGCTAATTCTACTGAATATCTTTTCATGTGCTTATTGGCTATTTGTATATCTTCTTTGGAGTAATATCTATTCACCTATTTCTTAGTTGGGTCATTTTCTTTTTTACTGTTGAATTGTAGGAGTTCTTTATGTATTCTGCATATTAAACCCTTCTCTAATAAACGTTTCTAAATATTTTCTCACATTCTGTATGTTGTCTTTTTACTTTCCTGAAATACAGATTTTTTCTATTGTTCCTTGTGCTTTTGTTATGAAGTTTAAGAATTCATTATTTAATACAAGGCCCTGTAGACATTTCTCTGCTGTTTTTCCTATGATTGTTATAGTTTTAGCTCTTATATTAAGGTCATTGATCAATTTTGAGTTAATTTTTATATATGGTGTAACGTCAGGGTCCATTTTCATTCTTTTGCCTGTGGATATTCAATTTGCCTGGCAACATTTGTGGTGGGAGACTATTCTCTTTCCCTAATTAATGGACTTGGTAACCTTGTCAAAACTCAACTGGCCATAGATGTGTAGATTTATTTCTGAACTCTCAATTCTATTCTTTGGTCTATAGGTCTGTCCTTATGCCAATAGCACATGGTTTTGATTACTGTAGTTTTGTAATGAGTTTGAAATCAGAGAGTATAAGTCTTCCAACTTTGTTCTTTTTCTTCAAGATGGCTTTAGTTATTTGGGGTTCTTTACCCTTCAAAATAAATTTGGTGACTGACTTTTCCATTTCCTCAAAGAAGGTTGTGGGAATTTTTATTGGGATTCCATTAAATCTATAAATTTCTTTAGGTTAAGATCAACATCTTAACAATATTTAATTCACTATCCTATGAGCACAGAATGTCCTTCCATTTATTTAAGCATTCTTTGATTTTCTTTAGCAATGTTTTGTAGTTTTATGTGTACAATTCCTTTACATCCTTGGTTAGATTTATTCCTTGATATTTGATTCTTTTAATTGCTATTGTGAATGGATTTTTTCTTGTTTTTTTTCCCCCAGATGGTTCAATGCTTGTATATATAAATGTTACTGATTTTTGCATGTTGATCTTGTAATCTGCCACTTTGTTGAAGTCATTTATTAGTCCTTGTAACTTTGTTGTAGATTTTTGGAGCCTTTATGTATATAGGATCTTGTCTGCAAATAGTGAAAGTTTTAATTCTTCTTTTCCAACCTGGGTATACCTTTAATTTCTTTTTCTGTCCTAATTGCTCTAGCTAAGCTATTCAGATCCCCTTGTCCTTCCATATGAATTGAAGATTAGCTTTTCCATTTCTACAAAGAAGGCTGATGGAATTTTGATTGGGATAATATGAAATCTATAAATCACTTTGGGTAGCATTGATATCTTAACAATATTAAGTTTTCCAATCTATGAGAAAAAGACAGCTTTCCATTTATTAAGGTCTTTTAAAATTTCTTTCAAAGTGATGAGCTGTAATTTTCCATGTACAAGTTCTTTACATCCTTGGTTGAATGTACTCCTAGATATTTATTCTCCTACTTGCTTTGGGAAATGAAATTGTTTTTCTGCTTTCCTTTTCAGATTATTCATTGCCGCATTATAGAAATACCTTTGTTATTTGTGTGTTGATCTTATGCCCTGCCGCTTTGCTTAATTCTGCTCTAGTAGTTTTTTTGCTAATTGTTTTTAACTTCCAATAAAGCTATAACTTCCAGTAAGATGTTGAATAGCAGTGGCAAAAACAGGCATTCATTTTTTATTCCTAAACTTAGGGGGAAATCTTTCAGTCTTTTACCATTAAGCATGATGTTAGCTGTGAGTTTTCATTTATGACCTTTATCACATTGAGGAAGTTCCCTTCTACTCCTGGTTTTCTGAATGTATTTATCAAGAAATGCTGGATTTTATCAAATGTCTTTTATCAAATGCCTTTTCTGCATCAATTGAGATGATCATGTGATATTTTTTTATGTCAATCTCTTAAACTTTGTAATCCACTCACATTTAAGCAGAAATTTCATGTTTACAGAAACAGAAGGCAAAGAGCCACAAAATATCTAAGCAATTACATAATCAACTGTGCTTATTAGTTAATACTGCTTTCCTTATTCTCCATTTTCTAAATCCAGCAGAAAACTGCAAATCCTTCCCATATGTGGACTTTACTTTTAGAAATTGGACACTGTGGGAATAGTCCCACTTGTCTGGGTTTCTATTGAACTTAGATGACACTATGTGTTCTAGGCCAAACAGTCCAGAAAAAAGTCATCCATTGCCGTCTATGGTTTATTATTTATGAAGAACAAATTCCCCAGGGTCTCCAAACCAAAATTCATTGTATATATCTCTGTACTATTCAAGTAAACTTTGTTTTCTAGAGTAGGTATATTTTTTAGCAGTGGAAATCTATTCTCCTTGGATTTCTGTGTCACATGAATCAGTATTCATGGAAAAGCTAGAGTATTTCAGAATAGTACCCAGAGGTAGATGAGGTCTAAAAAGAAGTGTAAGTTAGTCCTCATTTGCACTTCAAGCATTTCAAGGCCTAAGAAGTTAGAATTTCCCCGTATAACTTAAGGAATGAGCAGACGTGTCTGTAAGTAAAAAGTCAATTCGGGACTCTATGTCTGGGGATCACAAGACACTGGGGATTCAGTGTTCACGTTGCTACGTTCATTCTCTTCAGTTTGAGTTGGGATATTTGAGGCTGAAAAGAATTCTTCAATATCTAAGTATCTTCCAGAATTCTGAGTTGAGCCAGATGGGAGCTGTGTGTCAGGTCCTGTGTTTGTGTCAGACCAAATGCTACAATTATCTAATGTCTAACCAGATTGGAAACTTGACAAGATGTTTTTAATAAATCACTTAATAAGTCTGTGGTTTGAGTCTGATAATCTGTCATGTTTTTTGAAGGACGCATATTATTCTGTGCACTGAAGTTGATAATTGGTACAGATTTCTCAATATTTTGATCTAGTGTCTTGGTGTCATTCTGAGGTAACAAATCATAAGTTATAGTCTCTGCCAATAAACTGTTGCTTATAATGTTGTCTGTAGAAATACTGCATGATGAATAGACCTTCTCAAAAATGTCTCCACAAATTACAGTCTGGCCATTGGGTACTTCATCATCTGTTAAACTTTGCACTCCACTGATTTGAGTTTCTCTGGAGATCCCACCTGACTGGAAACAAGCATCGATAAAAGCATCAGTCTGTGCAGTTAGAGATGATGTTATCTCAGAACCAGTCAACAATGTTTGAATCTGAACACTAATGGGAAGTGAAACATGAGAATCAAATATCAAATCAGCTTGAGAACAAGACAACACAGAGGAATCTGGGGAAGCCCACTGTGCAGCAGGCAAAAAGCTTTGTGAGGCATAAGACAGATCCGTCTGCACGTTGATTGAAGAAATGCCATTCTTTGACAATGTGTTCCCTGGATCTTACAAAGCATTAAATGGACTTTCACCCAAGTTCACTTGAACATCTGTGCTAATGGGCTCAATAGTGATAGGCTTCATAATTTTTGAGAGAGGTAGACACTCTTATGAGAGCAAGCCTCTGAATCTAGGCTGAGGATCAGGGTTCTTATTGACCAAGGAGGTAAGTGAAGGGCATCTGTAACAGAGTCCAGGTATTGGACACCCACAATCATAGGCTATCTTGAGGAATCAGCCACAGGTACAAAGACACACATAGGAGAAAACTGCATAACAAGTAGTTTAATCAAAGTCACTTTGGGTTTTGGTAAAAGCAACTACTGAGGATATCTTAGAGGCGTCATAAGAGTTTCCAGCATTAGAGCTTCCAGAGTCATCAAAGAAAGCTACTAGCTTGATTTCTGAAGTTTCTATTATCAAGTGTCTGGTCTAGGGGTTGGTTTATTGATCAATGGTTCAGTGGTCTTATTTGACGCATTCTGTGCCTGGAGTTCTCCATTTTCTTTTCTTACTAGGTGGATTCTTTTGCTTGGCAGGGATCTCATGGCCAGTTTAGTAGATGTGTGACTGCAACTTAGTTCTGCTGGTGTAAGGACAGCCACATGTGCACTAAAAGCCTTGCCATCGTCTTCCACATGTCTTTTTAAGTCCCATTCCACATCATACGAATTGCTGCACTTACTGCCTTTATGCTGTTTTCAACATGCATTTTCATAGTTTTTTTGGATGGGCAGGCACTGGGAATCAAACCAGGGCCTCCGGCATAGTAGGCAAGAACTCTGCCTGCTGAGCCACCATGGTCCACCTCATAAAGTTTTGTTTCACAAGAGAGATTTGAGAAAACAGTCTGCCAGGGCCTCTGGGGCATCCATCAATTGGACAACAGTAGAATTTTGGTACAATTTTCAATCTTTTCTTTCACTGGATTTACTATGCTGTCCTGTCGGCAGCGGCTGTGGACTGGGTGCATGTTGAGTGTGAGGCTATGGGCAGGATCTTGCTTCAACAATTCATGGTGCACCTGATGTTTGTGTGCATAGCTGGATCAGCTCCCTGACCTACAGCATGGACACACAGACTGCTGGCTCATACTGCAGTCCTGGCCTGCTTCTCCTCATCTGTCCTGGGAACCCACAGACCTGAGATGGTATCGCTATCCATACAGCCAGGGCAGCCAGGACAACTAGGACACCTGAGCCCAGAGCCACAGACGCTACTGCTTTGCCTCAAATCCAGTGGTACCTTATGTCATCCAACTGCCTTCTTGCCTTCATGGTCTCTGATGAGAAATCAGCACTAATCTTACTGAGGCTCCCTTGCGCATTATATATTGCTTCTAGCTCCAGGCTCTGAGAATTGTGTCTTTCACTTTTGATTATGATGCCAAAGAAAGTTTGATTATAATGTGTCTCAGTGTGGGTCTATTTGAGTTTATTCTATTTTGAGTTAATTGAGCTTCATGGACATGCATATTCATATCTTTCTTTAAAGACATAAAACTCTCTTTAGAGTTTTCAGCCATTATTTTATTGAATTTCATTTCTGTCCTGTTCTCTTTCCCCTCTTTCTGGGACTCCCATAGTGTGTCTATCAGTATGCATGATGGTGTCCCATAGTTCTCTTAGGCTCTGTTTGCTTTTCTTCTTTCTGCTCCTCAGTCTGAATAATTTCAATTGTCTTATCTACAAGCTCATGATTTCTTCTGTTGTCAGCTCCAATTTGCTGAATATAACCCCTTTAACCAAGTTTTTATTTATATTATGTGGTCTTCAGCTGTGTTTGATTCATTTTTATTATTTCTACCTCTTTACTGAAATTCTTTTTGTTCATATTATTTTTCTGATTTCCTTTAATTCTTTGTCCTTGTTTTCCCTTATCTCTTTCAGCATATTTAATACATTTTTTTTAAGTTTATATCTGATGTATCCAGAGATTTGTATTTTCAACAACGGTTTCTAATGCTTTATCTTGCTCCTTTGCATGAGTCATTATATCCTGTTTCTTTGGATGCCTTGTAATGTGTTTTTGCACTTTGGGCTTTTTAATGTTTTAATGTGTTATTTATATAATTGAGTCACAGAAGTGTCTGTTCCTGAAGCTTATATTCAGGTATTGCTATGACAGAGATTTCAACCAAACTCAATACCTGACTAATTAAGCTAGGGAGATTTCCTTCAAGGCCAGGATCTAACACAACAACAATTAAATAAAATACCTTTCCCTTTTTCTGCACTTTACCCTGTGTGAGTGCTCTCTTTCAGAGCTTATACCACTTAAGACTGAGCCTATAAAACAGCACAGTGGTCCTCCTCAATCTTTTCTGAGCATGCATCTTGCTTGGGCACGTGCACATGGCCATAGGAATTCCCTTTATGGAATGCCCCTTTTCCTCTAGGAAACAGTTTTTCCTCTCAGTCTCGGATGCTACACTGTGTGTCCCAAGGCAAGCAATGCTTTGTCTCAGGAAGCTGTAACTTGACCATTCTCCTACAGCATTCTAGCTAGCTGGAGAGCCACCTCTATGTTTAAAGCAAGTTTTGGGATGACAAACCTGTGATGAGGGTCCTGGTTAAGGCTGACACCAGACAAACTGGCACAGACATACAAGCTTACTCTGCTCATACATGCTTACTCTGCTTACTCTGGAACCAGGTTGAGGGGCCTGCTCCAGGACCACAGGCCAGCTCCACACTGAACCTGAGAGGGGTGGGACAAGGGCCAGCAGGGAGCCAGTAGGCTTGCCTTCTGTTTTTAGTTGTCTTTTTTTTTCTTGATTTGGTTCTTTCCTGGTTACAGCATCCTTTAACTGTTTTCCAGAACTCTGAGAAAGATGGTCTGCCAGTTTTTGCTTGTTTAAACTTCTGGGGTGGGAAAGGGGAGGTACCCTGGAGCATCTCACTCTGCCATCTTGTTCAGACCTGCGTTCTTTCAGATTGTCCATTGATCCTCTTTTAATGGGCTCAACTCAATAGGTCAGGCCCACCCAGTATCATCTCCTTTTGATGAAGTTAAAGTCAACTGATTAGAGGATTTAATTACATCTTCAAGATCCTTTGGCATCTGCCATATAATGGAATAAAATCATGGTAGTGGCATCCCATCACACATCACTTTGTCATATTGTATTGATTAGAAGCAGGTCATTCAGGGGAAGAGAATTATACAAAGTCATGAATACTAGGGGCAGGAATCATGGGGCCACCTTAAAGTCTGCCTGTCCAATACCAATTCATCTTAGACCTTAAAATTAAAAAACAAATTCAAGTTTATATGTCAAACCCACGACATAGAGTATTCTTTCCTGTGCAATTTAGCTTAATTAGACAGGGATTGAGTTTGGTTGAATTTATGGAAACTAAACTATTAAAATTTAGTCAACTCACCTCTCTCATATGATAATAATTGATGACAAATACATTGCATGCAAACGCTGATTCAATAGCTAAATGATGTCAAGTGTCCCAGGATCCTCTTGTCTTTCTGATCCATCATCGTTAGCATTGGTTTCTGTCTTTTTTTTTTTTTTTTTTTTGCCTAGATTAACTTTTGCATTCTAGAGAGGATAAAGAAGGAAGCATTAAGAAAAAAGAGTAGGCCATTTACATCAAGAAAACACAACTTTCCCCTAAATCTGCGGTAGATACCCATTTATGATCATTTGCCCAGAACCATGTCACCTAGTACACTTATAACAATGAAAACTGGGAAATATATTTTATCATATATATTTGTTTAATTGTATTTTGTAGCCACATTGCTTCCCCAAGCAAATTGGGATTCTGTTGGTAAAGAGGTGTGACTATGTATTATAGAGGCACATTGCCCAACGGTAAAAAGTTGCTTTCAAGACTCAGATGCTTATCTATTAAGACTAGTTATTCATTATTTTGATAAGCTTTTTCCTTGTTTTTCTCTACTCTGTTAGTCTACTCCATGCTTTCCCTGCCTTCCAGACAGCATGGACTTGGGATAAGATTACTGCAAGTCACATATCATATTTACCAGACCTCGGCACACAAATACCCAATACAGTCTTACATTCTTTACATTTCTTAGTTCAAGTTAATAGGGAGCAAACCTGCCTGGATTTGCATGGCCATAAGTCACATGCTCTCTCTTGGTCCACTGAGCTCACCAAATATCCATTTCCCAGCCTCTTGTACAGGCAGATTGGAGCCATGTGATTGTCTACATAAGAGAGATAAAACTGATGTATTTTGCTTCTGTGTTGAGGCAGTTAAGAGCAGGTTTGTCTCCTCTATTCTGCTGATCACCTGCTTTCCCAACCTTTGAGAGGCCACTTGTTTCACATGTGTAGCTACAGAAGGCCACCCGGCTTATGTGAGTATATGTAATTAAAAAGTAAACTTTTATTTTGTGATGCCACTGAGATTTGGGGTTTCATTTGCTTCTGCAACATAGACCATCTTAGTAAAATTCACATGGCTTATGGTTAATTTTTTGCTAACGTTTCTTTAAGTTTACCATCAGGTATATTTTCCTAAACATAGTACAAACCTAGGATGTTAAGACTAGTGCAATATCATCACAATTAGAAAAGGTTCCCAGGAGAAAATAAGCCAAGCAGGGTCTTTGAAGCTGTTAGGAGTCAATAATGAAATAAAAATGTTTGGGAGCTCAAAGGGTAGGGGAGTGTTTCCTCAACTTCAAAGTTTCCTTGTAATGTTACTTGATGGTTATTTATTAAATGTATTTCCTCCTGGCTAATTAGTTTTCAGAGTGAAATGTTGTTTATTCTCCTCCTGGGGAGTATCAGACTTGCTGCACCTGTTTGGGGCACAAGTACAGGGAGAGGGCTAAATATTGTTGCATTCAGTTTTGGGAGACATAGAGTCTATCGATTCCCCTTTTATTAGTATGGTAGCTGTACCCGCAGCTCTACCTACTGTCAGCCAGTCCTATATTGAAATAAAACAAACATAGAAAAGTACCCAAATCATAAATGTTCCACTTTTTGAATTTTCACCAAGTGAATGCTTCCATGAACCCAGTATCCAGATCTAGAAACAGAACACAACCAGCACCTCAGAAACCTCCTCAGGCCCCTTCCCACTCACTAAGCCCCTTGAGGGTTGCCATGATTTTGGGGTGGGGTGGGGGGTGGGGGTGAATGGTCCGGGAATCTAACCCGGGTCTCCTGCATGAAAGACGAGCATTCTTCCACTGAACCACCCATGGTGCGAGGGTTGCCTTGATTTTAACTATCAAACTATTTCCTTCAGTGAAAAGCCATTACTTCTATTTCTTCACCCAACACAGGAAAGGGGTAAAATCATTCTTCCAACTGTGCGTATTATAGTCTGAATAATGGCACCCAAAAGATACCCATACCTTACTCCCCAGAACCTATGAGCATGGCAAAAAGGACTTTGCAGATGTGATTAAGGTTAAGGACCTTGAGATAGCAAGAGTAACACCCTGGATTATCCAGGTGGACCCAATCTAACCACATGACTCCTTAGAAGTAAAAGAAGAAGGTAGAAGAGTGAGTTAGAGAGCAGCAATGTCAGAGAGGCATGAGAGATTCAAAGCATGAGAGCGACTCACCTACCTGTTGCTGGTTTGAAGATGGAGTAGTACCTCAACTGCAGCAAAGGGATGTGGTAGCTTCTAGAAGCTGGCAAAGCCCTCATCTCACAACCAGCCAGGAAAACAGGACCTTGGTGCTAACAACCTCAAGGAACTGAATCCTGCCAATAACCCAAATGTGCCTTCCAGAGCTCCTACAAAGAAACCCAGCCCTGCCTTAGGCATTGGTTTTTGCCTTGTGAGACCTGTGTTGGACTTGTGATCTGCAGACATAAAACAATAAATTTGTGCTTTTTTAAAGCCTTGATGTGTATGGTAATTTGTTACAGCAGCAAAACAAAGAGCACAGTTTCAGGACAGTGTCATTTCAATATGCTCCACAGAAAGGCAGAAACTACCATCTGTTCAACTAGCTTCAGGAAATTGTCCCATACTCAAGTAAGCGTCTTAATTTCCCGACTGCTGAAACGAATACCATAAAATGGGTTGGTTTAAATAAGAGGAATTTAATGGCTCATAGTTTTGAGGCTAGGAGAAGTCCAAAATCAGAGTGTCAGCAAGGTGATGCTTTCTCCCAGAAGACTGTGGCATTCTGGGGTTGGTTGCAGGCAATTCTTGGTCCTGAGCTATTCTGTTACATAGCAACACACATAGCTATGTCTTCTCCTTTCTCTTCGGGTTTTGCTGATTTCCAGCTTTCTCTCTCTATGCCTAAATTTCATTCTTCTTATAAAAGAATCCAATAATCCAGATTAAAACCCACCCCTTTCATACTGTAACTGAAGTAACATCTTCAAGAGATCATATTTACAATGGGTCCATAGTCACCAGAATGGGAACCAAGACCAAGAGTATGTACAAACTGGAGTACACAAGTGAACTCTGGTTTTATTTTTTTTCCTAATGAAACTATTAATTAGTAAAAGCAGCGATCAATAATTGGGTAATTTGCTCCCCCCTCTTTGTCCACCGGCCCACCGCACGGCGCCCACGCCCTGCAGCAGCCGGCCCGCCCACCCTCCTCTCCCCTCTTCCCTCTCCTGCTCCAGCAGCTCTCCAACCACCACCGTGCCCTCTTCTGCCTTCACCGGTTCCTCCGCCACCGGCCTCGACAGCCTTGCCACCCTCACCTTTCCTCCTCCAGAACAGCTACTGGGGGAGTGGAGACAATACAGAGCAGCTCCCGGAGCCACGACGGAGATCGAAGGGACGGCGTACCCCATCCTGGAATGGCTGACTGTCTGGGAGAACCAGCTCCGGTGAGATCACTGAGGGGCGCGGGCTTTCCCGGGCGGGACGGCAAGCGGCCGGAGTCCCTTCCTTCCTTCTTCCCAGGCCACCTGGCAGAATTGGGCAGGCGGTCCCCTTGGGTCGTGGCAGCTGGCGCCCCTACCACGCGAGGCCCCCTGGACCAACTGAGAGAGTTGGGTCAGAAATCCCCAGACTGCGGAGAACGGTGACCGGGGGGTCCCTTCCAAACACGTGACTCCCTGGTCCGGCTGGGAACAGTGCACTCTCCCGGGCTGCGACAGCTGGCGCCCTCCCGCCACGCGTGGCGCCCCGGGCCGACTAGGAAATTTGGTCGGGCGCTCTCCCGTGCTGTGGCGGCCGGCGACCCTCCCCGCATTCGGAACCCCGGGCCGGCTGGAACTCTTCCAAGACGCTTCAGCTGCCGAACCTCCCCGAGGGCGAGAGTTTTCCAGAGTTAAAGGACCCACAGCAACTTTCACTGGTTGAACCCGTAGACAAGCGTGTGCCACGAGTGACACCTACTGGGCAGGATAAGAAAAACAGAACCCAGAGATTTCACAGAAGAATCTTTCAACCTGTGGGGTCCAACACCCAGGGAAATCTGACTAAATGCCGAGACGCCAGCAGAAGATAACGGATCACGCTCAGAAAATTGAAAATATGGCCCAGTCAAAGGAACAAACCAATAGTTCAAATGAGATACAGGAGCTGAAACAACTAATGCTGAATATATGAACAGAAATGGAAAACCTCTTCAAAAACGAAATCGATAAATTGAGGGAGGACATGAAGAAGACATGGGCTGATCAAAAAGAAGAAATAGAAAAACTGAAAAAACAAATCACAGAGCTTATGGAAGTGAAGGATAAAGTAGAAAAGATGGAAAAAACAATGGATACCTACAATGATAGATTCAAAGAGACAGAAGATAGAATTAGTGATTTGGAGGATGGAACATCTGAATTCCAAAAAGAAACAGAAACTATCAGGAAAAGAATGGAAAATTTTGAACAGGGTATCAGGGAACTCAAGGACAATGTGAACCACACAAATATACGTGTTGTGGGTGTCCCAGAAGGAGAAGAGAAGGGAAAAGGAGGAGAAAAACTAATGGAAGAAATTATCACTGAAAATTTCCCAACTCTTATGAAAGACCTAAAATTACAGATCCAAGAAGCGCAGCGCACCCCAAAGAGATTAGACCCAAATAGGTGTTCCCCAAGACACTTACTAGTTAGAATGTCAGAGGTCAAAGAGAAAGAGAGGATCTTGAAAGCAGTGAGAAAGAAGCAATCCATAACAAAGAAGGGATACCCAATAAGACTATGTGTAGATTTCTCAGCAGAAACCATGGAAGCTAGAAGACAGTGGGATGATATATTTAAGTTACTAAAAGAGAAAAACTGCCAACCAAGACTCCTATATCCAGCAAAATTGTCCTTCAAAAATGAGGGAGAAATTAAAACATTCTCAGACAAAAAGTCACTGAGAGAATTTGTGACCAAGAGACCAGCACTGTAAGAAATACTAAAGGGAGCACTAGAGTCAGATACAAAAAGACAGAAGAGAGAGGCATGGAGAAGAGCGTAGAAAGAAGGAAAGTCAGATATGATATATATAATACAAAAGGCAAAATGGTAGAGGAAAATATTATCCAAACAGTAATAACTCTAAATGTTAATGGACTGAATTCCCCAATCAAAAGACATAGACTGGCAGAATAGATTAAAAAACAGGATCCTTCTATATGCTGTCTACAGGAAACACATCTTAGACCCAAAGATAAATATAGGTTGAAAGTGAAAGGTTGGGAAAAGATATTTCATGCAAATAACAACCAGAAAAGAGCAGGAGTGGCTATACTAATATCCAACAAATTAGACTTCAAATGTAAAACAGTTAAAAGAGACAAAGAAGGACACTATATACTAATAAAAGGAACAATTAAACAAGAAGACATAACAATCATAAATATTTACGCACCGAACCAGAATGCCCCAAAATACGTGAGGAATACACTGCACACACTGAAAAGGGAAATAGACACATATACCATAATAGTTGGAGACTTCAATTCACCACTCTCATCAATGGACAGAACATCTAGACAGAGGATCAATGAAGAAATAGAGAATCTGAATATTACTATAAATGAGTTAGACTTAACAGACATTTATAGGACATTACATCCCACAACAGCAGGATACACCTTTTTTTCAAGTGCTCATGGATCATTCTCAAAGATAGACCATATGCTGGGTCACAAAGCAAGTCTTAAAAAATTTAAAAAGATTGAAATCATACACAACACTTTCTCGGATCATAAAGGAATGAAGTTGGAAATCAATAATAGGTGGAGTGCCAGAAAATTCACAAATACATGGAGGCTCAACAACACACTCTTAAACAACAAGTGGGTCAAAGAAGAAATTGCAAGAGAAATTAGTAAATACCTAGAGGCGAATGAAAATGAAAACACAACATATCAAAACTTATGGGATGCAGCAAAGGCAGTGCTAAGAGGGAAATTTATTGCCCTAAATGCCTTTATCAGAAAAGAAGAAAAGGCAAAAATGCAGGAATTAACTGTCCACTTGGAAGAACTGGAGAAAGAACAGCAAACTAATCCCAAAGCAAGCAAAAGGAAAGAAATAACAAAGATTAGAGCACAAATAAATGAAATTGAAAACATGAAAACAATAGAGAAAATCAATAAGACCAGAAGTTGGTTCTATGAGAAAATCAATAAGATTGATGGGCCCTTATCAAGATTGACAAAAAGAAGAAGAGAGAGGATGCAAATAAAGAAGATCAGAAATGGAAGAGGAGACATAACTACTGACCTCACAGAAATAAAGGAGGTAATAACAGGATACCATGAACAACTTTACGCTAATAAATACAACAATTTAGATGAAATGGATGGGTTCCTGGAAAGACATGAACAACCAACTTTGACTCAAGAAGAAATAGATGACCTCAACAAACCAATCACAAGTAAAGAGATTGAATTAGTCATTCAAAAGCTCCCTAAAAAGAAAAGTCCAGGACCAGACGGCATCACATGTGAATTCTATCAAACATTCCAGAAAGAATTAGTACCAACTCTCCTCAAACTCTTCAAAAACATCGAAGTGGAGGGAAAACTACCTAATTCATTCTATGAAGCCAACATCACCCTCATACCAAAACCAGGCAAAGATATTACAAAAAAAGAAAACTACAGACCAATCTCTCTAATGAATACAGATGCAAAAATCCTGAATAAAATTCTACCAAATCATATCCAACAACACATTAAAAGAATATACATCATGACCAAGTAGGATTCATCCCAGGTATGCAAGGATGGTTCAACATAAGAAAATCAATTAATGTAATACACCACATCAACAAATCAAAGCAGAAAAATCACATGATCATCTCAATTGATGCAGAGAAGGCATTTGACAAGATTCAACATCCTTTCCTGTTGAAAACACTTCAAAAGATAGGAATACAAGGGAACTTCCTTAAAATGATAGAGGGAATATATGAAAAACCCACAGCTAATATCATCCTCAACGGGGAAAAATTGAAAACTTTCCCCCTAAGATCAGGAACAAGACAAGGATGTCCACTATCACCACTATTATTCAACATTGTGTTGGAAATTCTAGCCAGAGCAATTAGACAAGAAAAAGAAATACAAGGCATCAAAATTGGAAAGGAAGAAGTAAAACTATCACTGTTTGCAGACAATATGATACTATACGTAGAAAACCCAGAAAAATCCACAACAAAATTACTAGAGCTAATAAATGAGTACAGCAAAGTAGCAGGTTACAAGATCAACATTCAAAAATCTGTAGCTTTTCTATACACTAGTAATGAACAAGCTGAGGGGGAAATCAAGAAACGAATCCCATTTACAATCGCAACTAAAAGAATAAAATACCTATGAATAAATTTAACCAAAGAGACAAAAAACCTATATAAAGAAAACTACAAAAAACTGCTAAAAGAAATCACAGAAGACCTAAATAGATGGAAGGGCATACCGTGTTCATGGATTGGAAGACTAAATATAATTAAGATGTCAATCCTACCTAAACTGATCTACAGATTCAATGCAATACCAATCAAAATCCCAACAACTTATTTTTCAGAATTAGAAAAACCAATAAGCAAATTTATCTGGAAGGGCAGGTTGCCCCGAATTGCTAAAAACATCTTGAGGAAAAAAAACAAAGCTGGAGGTCTCGCGATGCCGGACCTTAAGGCATATCATGAAGCCACAGTGGTCAAAACAGCATGGTATTGGCATAAAGATAGATATATCGACTAGAGTGCTCAGATATAGACCGTCTCATCTATGGACATTTGATCTTTGATAAGGCAGTCAAGCCAACTCACCTGGGACAGAACAGTCTCTTCAATAAATGGTGCCTAGGGAACTGGATATCCATATGTAAAAGAATGAAAGAAGACCCGTATCTCACACCTTATACAAAAGTTAACTCAAAATGGATCAAAGATCTAAACATTAGGTCTAAGACCATAAAACAGTTAGAGGAAAATGTAGGGAGATATCTTATGAATCTTACAATCGGAGGTGGCTTTATGGACCTTAAACCTAAAGCAAGAGCACTGAAGAAAGAAAGAAATAAATGGGAGCTCCTCAAAATTAAACACTTTTGTGCATCAAAGAACTTCATCAAGAAAGTAGAAAGACAGCCTACACAATGGGAAATAATATTTGGAAATGACATATCAGATAAAGGTCTAGTATCCAGAATTTATAAAGAGATTGTTCAACTCAACAACAAAAAGACAGCCAACCCAATTACAAAATGGGAAAAAGACTTGAACAGACACCTACCAGAAGAGGAAATACAGATGGCCAAGAGGCACATGAAGAGATGCTCAATGTCCCTGGCCATTAGAGAAATGCAAATCAAAACCACAATGAGATATCATCTCACACCCACCAGAATGGCCATTATCAACAAAACAGAAAATGACAAGTGCTGGAGAGGATGCGGAGAAAGAGGCACACTTATCCACTGTTGGTGGGAATGTCAAATGGTGCAACCACTGTGGAAGGCACTTTGGCGGTTCCTCAAAAAGCTGAATATAGAATTGCCATATGACCCAGCAATACCATTGCTAGGTATCTACTCAAAGGACTTAAGGGCAAAGACACAAACAGACATTTGCACACCAATGTTTATAGCAGCGTTATTTACAATTGCAAAGAGATGGAAACAGCCTAAATGTCCATCAACAGAAGAATGGCTAAACAAACTGTGGTATATACATACGATGGAATATTATGCAGCTTTAAGACAAGATAAACTTATGAAGCATGTAATAACATGGATGGACCTAGAGAATATTATGCTGAGTGAGTCCAGCCAAAAACTAAAGGACAAATACTGTATGGTCCCACTGATGTGAACGGACATTTGAGAATAAACTTGAAATATGTCATTGGTAACAGAGTCCAGCAGGAGTTAGAAACAGGGTAAGACAGTGGGTAATTGAAGCTGAAGGGATACAGACAATGCAACAGGACTAGATACAAAAACTCAAAAATGGACAGCACAATAATACCTAATTGTAAAGTAATCATGTTAAAACACTGAATGAAGCTGCATCTGAGCTATAGGGTTTTTTTTTTTTTTTTACTATTATTACTACTTTTATTTCTTTTCTCTATATTAACATTTTATATATTTTTCTGTTGTGTTGCTAGTTCCTCTTAACCGATGCAAATGTACTAAGAAACGATGATCATGCATCTATGTGATGATGTTAAGAATTACTGAGTGCATATGTAGAATGGTATGATTTCTAAATGTTGTGTTAATTTCTTTTTTTTTCTTTCCGTTAATAAATAAATAAATAAATAAAATAAAATAAATAATAATTGGGTAATTTAATGTGCAAAACATTTTGAATATACAGTCTGCTTCTAGGAGGAAATAGCAGTTATTTTTTGCCTTCTGTTTGTTTTGTCCATATAAGATTGTTATGTCAAATAATCAAAAACCTATTAATTTTTTTTTTTTTTTGACATAAGTGGGCCACGGAAATTGAACCTGGGTTTCTGGCATGGCAGGCAAGAATTCTGCCACTGAACCACTGTTGCACCGCCTGAGCCTATTCACTTTTTTTTCCATGATCTTCAACTGATTTTAACAAAGGTCCACTTTTAGAATAATAGTTAGAGGCCTTAATAATTACTGTTACTTGTTGTTCTGTTGACTTCAAATATTACCTCTCTGAACCAAGTCTGAAATTATTTCTATATGTACATATTTATGAATTTTGCTTACATCTCATCTCTTTTGATAATTCTTTTTAATATTTAATATTTTCTTTGCCAAATTCAGACTCCAGATCAGAATAAAAATATTCTAAGTATACGTTTTATAGCTAACCCCTTTTGTGAGTTTCCTTGACAGCTCTGGGTAACACCAAAAATTTGTTCCTTCATGTTAGGAAGCAAGAATGCTAGGGAAAAAAAGAACATCTCCAGATTTTAATAAGCTTAACACTGTAGTGAGTGCTGCCCTTTTTTAGGAATCACATAATATGAGAAGAGTCAACAAAACAGAGAATCTCAACCTTCCTGGGTTAATTATATACATGTAATTTATACAGTGTTGTCAATGCAATTATGTTTCAGCAATTGTGTGACTCTCCTTTTGCATACAAGCTTGCTTATATTCATATGCACAAACTGGTATTTCCAATGACAAATTGATTTTTTACAAAAGCAATATTTTTTTCCAGGTTTAATGCAGTTTTTCAACTGAAGAGAAACATGACACATACTTATGGGATGAATTAGAATGTCTTGAAGAGTTCAATGCCCCGATGTCCATAATAGATTCTTAAGCTCAGTGATTCTTCGCTAATTCCTATGACATTATTGTGTGCTACACTTCTATAGGGAATTCCACTTTCATTCTGATTTGGGGTTTTTACAGTGATTTCAAAAGAAACCTCTGCTTTTTATTCTCAAGCGATAGTTTCTGTTTTTCTCTCGCCATGCCTAAAGCAGTGCTTCTCAATCTGTAAAGAGCATTCATCATCTAGGGAAGCTTGTTAAGATGCAGATTCTGATTTGGCAGGCCTGAGGTGGTGTTTTAAGTTTCCTAGGCTACCCCAAGCAAATATCATAAAATGATTTGGCTTGAACAATGGGAATTTATTCACTTATGTTTAGAGTCCTGGAAAATGTCCATATCCAGGCTTCATCAAGGCGATGCTTTCTTCCAGAAGACTGGCTGCTGGTGGTCCCAGGCTCCTCTGGCACATGGCAGGGCACATGGCAGTATCTGTTGGTCTCTCTCTTCTCCTCTGCATCTCCTTGATTTCAGGTTTTAGTGTCATGGCTTTTTTCTCTCTGTATTCATTCCATTTATAAAGGACTCCACTGACAGGATGAAGAGCCATCCTTAAATGAAGTAACTTCATCAAAAGTTTCCACTTACCATGGATTTATATCCACAGGGATAGATTTGATTTAAGAACATGATATCCTGGGGTGCATACTGCTTCAAACTATGAGTAATGCCCAAGATTCTGCATTTCCTACAAGCTTCCAGGGGTGACAATGAGGATGACACTGATCTGAGGAGCACACTGTGAGTGGCAAGGACACAAAGGCTTCTCTACAAGCTACAGATCAGAAATGAAGAGTTTGGGGGAAAAAAACTAGAACTTCAAAATCAAACAAACCAACAGACTCTCTCAGCAAAGAGCTATACAAGATATTCTTCTTTTTTTAATAATTGATAAGAGAAAAATGTTATTCCATTGCCTACCTTTATGCCAATGCTTAAGAAAAGACATGGGTACTTGAAGCCATATGCATATGTCAAATAATTAAGAAAAATAAAAGATTATATTATATCTCAAACTTTCGACTACATTGAACATTTAAAATGGTCTATTTCTCTATGTGAGTGACTGTAAAACAAAATATAGTCTTATATATTTAATAGGCTTTCAGTTTTCATTTCTCTAAATGGCAAATACAACATGAAGGTACTAAGGACATAAACATGCAAAAGTGCTTCCTTGAGATAAAATATGTATATAAATCAAGAACCATCAAATGAACATTATTTCCAGATGACCCTCTCAAGTTCTCTTTTAATCAACCCTTCCCCCTACTCCCAAGGATAAAAGCTATCCTGACTTCTTACAGCACAGAATTATTTTGCCTGGTTGTTTATATATATATATATATATATATATATATATAGGTCATAGAGTATGTACTCAAACAATGCCAACTTTTAAATAATTTCTTGTTTTAACTTCAGTAATATACACTGAGCATTTCAAAATTGGGAAAAATATTCATTTTAAATACTTTTTAGATTGTATGTATGTCTTTGTATTTTATTTGATCAAGTTTATAAGCTGTTTAGAGGTCCTGCAAAAAAAGAAGAGAAAAGAAAAGTTGCCCTTACTTTTTTATCCATTTTCTCAATCTGTAATTCTTAGACTTTCCAGATACCTTATAATCTTTACTGGTAGTTGGAGTAAAGATTATAAAATGAAATATATTTTATTTTATATTTCATAATAATAGAAATAAAATAATAAGGCACAGCTAGTTTATTTTTCAGCAGTGTGCTTACCGGTAATTATTTGTCACTAGGTTAGTAGCTGGGTTTGCCAACTCTGCTTCTGTAAGAGCATCTGTCATATTTCAGAGCCATACTGTTGGATTCTCAAGAATGGGTGTGCACCCAAGATGGAGGTCTTATTGCTTCTACTCACCTTATTATAAGTATTAATTTAGTTCAAAAGCAGTCTATTCATCTCACAAACTTCAAGTACAGTAATCTCCATCCTTATACAAGATATGCTTTTTTTTCCATCTACCCAATTTATTTTCCCCTTTGCCCCCATTATTTATTTATTTATTTATTTATTTATTTATTTATTATCAATATTTTTTACTCATCTGTCCATACACTGGATAAAAGGAGCATCAGATACAAGACTTTCACAATCACACAGTCACACTGTAAATGTTCTATCTTTATACAATCATCTTCAAGACTCTAGGCTACTGGGACACAGCTCAACAGTTTCAGGTACTTCCCTCTAGCCACTTCAATACACCATAAACTAAAAGGGATATTTGTATAATACACAATATAACCTCCAGCATAACCTCTCGTCTCTGTCTGAAATCTCTCAGCCACTGAAACTTTATTTTATCTCATTTCTCTCTTCCCCTTTTTTGGTCAAGAAGGCTTTCTCAATCTCTTGATGCCAGGCCCCACCTTATCTGGGCTTTCTGTCCCATATTGCCACGAAGATCTGTACACCTGAGAGTCATGTCCCACGTAGGAGGGAGGGCAGAGTTCACATGTTGAGTTGGCTTAGAGAGAGAGGCCACATCTGAGCAACAAAAGAGGTTCTCTGGGGATGACTCTTAAGCCAAATTTTTAGTAGGCTTAGCCTATCCTTTGCAGGAATAAGTTTCATAGGGACAAACCCCAAGATCGAGGGCTTAGCCTATTGATTTAGTTGTCCCTATTGCTTGCGAGAATATCAGAAATTCTCCAATAGGGAAGTTGAATATTTCCTTCTTTCTCCTCATTTCCCCAAGGGGACTTTGCAAGTACTTCTTTATTCACTGCCCAAATCTCTCTGGGATTTATCAGGGCATCACACTACCCTGGACAAACCAACAAAATCTCACGCCCTATTCAAGATTCCATGTACTTAAGGTGTTCAGCTAAACTGACCATATAAATTAAATTAGGTAATACACTACCCAAAATATAAGTTTTGCACCAAATAAACATCTCTCCCTTTAGTCCCACACAGAAGTTAAAGTTTTAAAATGTGGACAATATTATCTGATTATGGATAATATCATTAAAAATGTGGACAATATCATCACAAGATACTCTCAACTATTATTACAGGAAAATAAATCATGTTAACAGGGTTTTCTTTATAATCTGACATCACTACAGATACCTGTTAGAATACACAGAGAAACCAAGTCAAGGTTTCTATTTTTTTCAGTCCTACTATAAGTAACTTCATGAAAGATGACTGATTAATTCCAAATCATCAGAACAATAATGAATCACTTAAGACTTAACAAACTGCCTTAAATGCCATTAGTGTTCTACTTTTTAATAGACATTACAAGAAATCCTTTCCTTTTTTCCTGTTTATCTTTAACCCTCAATTTAATAAGCTATACTTAAATAACTGGAATGGAACACTTTTTAAATGGCATCTTATTCCAAGTGAATCCTCAGAATTAAAAATAATCCTATAAAAAGATCTTAAAACAGGAAATAGGCTATTAAACTAATGTTTTAAAAATGCTTCAGTAAGAATAATATTTCCTGATATTCCACAATGCTTTTCAGAGCCAGACCATGGCGAAGTATTTTATATTTCCTGCTTCAGAAAAAGGTATGGCATGCTGAAAGGGTACTGGCAGCGAGAGTCAAACTCTGGGCTTTGGAGTTTCAAAATCCAAGGTCCAGTGCCGGCCAATTATGTCAAATATTTGGAAAATTTATGCCAATGGGCAGCATCAAGACCCAGATCTGAGAGCAAGGAGAGAGTATGCCCTGCATTTCCCATCCTCCATCCTCTGAGGGTAAGTTGCTACAATGGAACATCCTGGGAACACAGGCTAAGGGCACAACAGAAACTTTCAGCAAATCATCTCTTCGTTGCTTGCATAGAATAAAGAGTTCAGAAAGGACAAATAATCTCCTTGTCACTTACCTAGCACAAAGAGTCCAAGAGAGCAAGGGAAGAAGTCCCATCAAGGCCAGTCTCCTGGGGTTGCTGAAAACTGCTCTGGGTTGGAGTTGGTAGATGGCAGCTCTATATGTCCTGCTGTGCACTGGAGAAGGGACCAATCCATATAGAGTGAGTTTTATACACCTTAGAGGGAAAGAGACCTGCCACTGAGAATTCCTGTTCTGATAAGCATCTCGGGCTGTTGGTTCCAGGTTTGGGTCTTAAGGACTGGCGGGGTGTTTTCATTAGACTTAGCATCTCCTTCAAATTGTGGAATGGCACATAACAAAAAGGAGGTGGGAGAGGGTGAGGTGCGGGCAGTGGCCACTTAACAGGTGTCTGATTTCCCTAAATCATCCATCCATTAGCAGTGGCCCATAGCTATTAAGAATCTAGATATCCCTGATTGAACAGGCTGTAAGATCAGAAGATAAACCACATGGTGGTTGAGGAAAATGATCCTGAGGCAATCTCATGAAGTTCCCATGATCTCCATAGGGGCCTGTGGAATGGGTGGGTTTCTTTCACTCTGGAGTGGGTACTTAAGAGGTGAACAGAAATATCTCTAAGTGAAAATCTGTAATGAAAGACAAATATGAGAAATCTGCATGGATTGAAGGTAGATGACTTCAATCAGAAAGGTTAAAATACATCTCAGCAGATGTCAGAGCAGCCAGCTGACAATTAGTAAACCAGATGCTTCACTCCACCAAGAACTGACACCATTCCAAGGAGAGGGAGATATGCTTTATCCATTATCACAAAAGGAATTTGTAGAATAAATTAAATTCAACCATGATTCATAAAGGAAGTTATTACTTGAACTGATTCTATAGTCAGCAATTCATATTTAATTCATTAGTTTCCCTATTACATTTTGGACAGATCTTCCAACACCTAAAAATGAGTTTTACATGAATGGTGTACTTTTTAATATAGTATATTTACTTGATTCTATGTTCAGCTATCTGAGGTCACACCTCACTCTTTTCACACGCCAATATGGTGGGCACTAACCACATGTGGCTGTGAGAACCTGAAATGTGGTTAATCTAAATTATATGTGCTGTGAGTGTAAAACACACACCAGGTTTTAAAGACTTAGCACGTAACAAAAATGTGAAATATTACCCTAATAATTTTTATATTTATAACCTCTTGAAATGATAATATTTGGTATATATTGGATTAAGTAAAAATATACTGCTAAAATTAATTTCACCTGTTTCTTTTTATGTGTCACATTCTATTTCGATTGGACAATACTCCCTTATATGCTCAGTATTTACACTGCTTTCACTTGAGTAATTACCACATCACCGCTTAATTTTTTCCTTGTGTAAGTGGGCATTCGATGATTTTTATAATTACATCTAGCAATTACTGATAATGCGTATGGAAAATTACATAGAAAATGTTCTGAATCTCATTCCTGATGATGGGATTAGAAAATAATGACTGGTCAGAATCAGTGGGTCTGTAATTTGTAAGAAAGGGAAGATATTTTCTTTGAGGTAATTAAGGCCACATCATAAATTTCTCTATTTTCTTTAAGATGTTGGTGACTTAGCAAACATAATAAAACAACTCACTAACTAACTAATTGAACACAATGAACTTTCTTAAGTAGGAATAAAAGCATTGGGAAAAACATCTCAAGTGTTCAGCTTTGGTTAGATTTATTACCTAATTTATAATGTACATAATATCTCATGAACCATTAAAATAAGAGAATTTGGGGAGGTTTTACTTACAAAAGGAACATTTACAAAGGTGTAAGAGTGTCAGATGGAAAGTGCAGTAATCCAGGGCTGAGATTTGACACCTAGTCCTGGAGGTGGCTATTTAGAAAGGAACAGCGACCCTCAGTTAGGGACCTGGTTAGCACTAGGGAACCTCAGAGAGATGGAATCAGAGAAAGGAATACTATGACTCACTCTTCCCCATTTTCCAGTGTCCTGTTAGAGTTCCCCATTGGGAAGAAATGGAAGCCAAAGGGCATGGGAACCTGTTGATGCAGCCTACACTGACCAGCACCACAGAGCAGCCAGCAGGACGGAGAATGGTGGGGAGCGGATCTGTCGGGGCAAACAGAAGATGTATCGCACATTCTGTCTTTTCAGAATCATTCACCTTATTGCTAGACACATAAGCCAGCCTTCCCTCCTTCATCCTCATCTCCACCCAAATAGAGTATTAAACATTAGAAGACAGATAAATTAGAAGATAGAGGTCCACAATCCACTCTCTACTTCTCATACTCTCCTTACACCCTGTGTGCTCCCTGGAGGACCTTATCTACTCCCATAGCCTTGGTTAGTATCAAGATGCTCCTCATCTACTCCAGATCTCTTTAATGCACTCCAGATGGGCATATCCAACTATCTGCTGGTCTGCTCCACTTGGGTGTCTCACAGCCTCTCAAACTAGTACATTAAGAAAAGCAACCACCACTTACTGCATGATGTCCAGACAAAGTTTCAATGCCAATGAGTTTATTTTCTACTACAAAGATGAAGTTTAGGAGAGGCTGATTTGATTCCAGTTAGGAGAGGCTCCCACAGGTAAGTATGGTTATTAGAAAGATCAAAAAAATCCTTACCTTACCCATGATCCCGTACTAATGCCAAGACATAGCTTAAGACTTCTACCACTTACAGTGTCCTCCATATTAATTTTAACTAGCTTTCACTTGTATAATAATACTAGCTAATACTTGAGTACTTCATATGTACCAGGCAGTTTACTTGCACTCTTAAATCTCAAAAGAACCCTATGAACATGAGGAAATTGAGGTTTACAGAGGTTAAGTGACTTGCACAAGGACTCACAGTTGGACAGTGGTGGAGTGGAGCTGGGTTTCCAACCCAGATAGTCTAACTCCAGAACTTGTGCACATCAATTCTCCACAAACCTGAACACAAATTATTTTACAGTTCCAGGCAGAGGGGCTAAAAGGCCATAGGCTAGGTGCTGTTGAGTCTGACACTGAAGATGCAGAAACAGGGAAGGTGGTAAGGAAGTATAATGTCTTGGGGAAGCTGGAGAAGAGAAATTACAAGATGTGAGTAGTTGAAGATATAGGATACTTTCTTTTATTCATTTCTTTTTTTAAAACATGAGCATGCGTTGGGATAAAAAATGACTAAGACGCTTTCAGTCTAGTGGAGAAGAGAGGCAACTACATCACAATAACATTTTAAAGTCAAGATAAACTTGTATGCAAGATTCACAGAACCCTTGAGAAATTATAGATAAAATTCATCCATTTATTTTATTCATTCCAAGAACCTTTCCTGAAAACTCAATATACTGTGCTAGAAGCAGCAGGTGAAAGGAAAAATGTACAGTCCTTATCCAGAAGAAACTCAGAGCCTGGTGGAGAAGACGCTTCAGGGGCAGGAGTCAATGAATTCTTAGTAGATATGACATAGTAATTGGGTTTTGAAGGATTAGCAGGATTTGTCGAGGTAACAAGGATGGAACTACAAGAGCATAGAGGGATTAAACAGCCTGGAGTATGCAAACTGTGCCAATTGTATAGTTAGGTGTTACCTGGGCAAAACGTTAAGGCTATGAGTTGGCAAAAGGAGAGGGATTCAGCAGACCGCACTGAATGGGCTTGTGCTTTTCACTATGACAATCCAAACTGTTATTTCTAGTGGAATGCAAGGGAGCCCATATTTCCAGCAGCATCATTTTACTAAAATAATCCAGAGGAAAATAACACGGTTTTTGTTTGTTTGTTTTGTTTTGTTTAACCATTAAAATGTGGATGTATTACGGAGTTGAATGCAATAAGAAATGACAAAAAGGCACAACGATTCCAAAGCTGGGCAGGCAGATGGCTGTGGCTCTCAATTCTGAAGTAACCCAAAAAGAGTTTACGGCCCAGCTCTCAAAGATTAGGGCAGGATAGTTGAGTGTACCAACTTTTAAGCATGTGAGAGAAGTCGAAGAGATAATTAAGCAGACGGACCCGGGAGAGGCTACGGCACTGTTACTCTCCTCTGCTCCTTCGATTTCTCCTTCTGAAAACATCCTCATGCCTCAATAGAGACTGCGCCTTTCTCCCAGGAGCCACCTCCCGGACGCACGGCGTCTTGTCTTGTTGCCGGGGCAACCGTCTTCCGCCCGCTTCTGCAGCTTACCTCCTATTGGCTCAGAAGACGCAGGGCGCGCCTGACGTCACTGTACAGCGCCTCCCGAGCCTTGGGAGCGAGTTGTCCTGATATCTCTTCCTCAGCCCTCCGCGGCCGGTGGTGGGAGCCGCGGCTGTTCACGAAGCAAGTGCCCTCCGAAGGCCCTGCCTAGAGCGGCTGCTTGAGTGCAAATCCTAGCGGGAGATAGACTCGGTAGGAACCGGTCCCCAGAGTCGCGGGCCATGGGGTGGGAACTTGTGGCTCCGCCCGCGCTTTTTTGGGTGCAGCGGTCTTCTGCTCCCGCCTGTTGCTAGGGCCTCTGGACCCGTTGCTAAGGACCGTAGAGGTTCCAGCTCCTTCATTTTCCCGGGATCTGGCTTCCCCTGAGAGTTGCCTTCCCTGACCTTAGCCTTAATTAGAATCGGTCGCCTTTGCCCAGCCATTCCGCTCCCACCCCCCCGCTTCTTTTTCTTTTTTTTTTTTTAATGAATATCTTGCCCTTTCCTCCATTTTCCCCTCTGTTTTAAAGTCCACCCTGGCCCTGAACTTCGCTTAGGTATTTAAGAGTGTGGTTGGAGGACTGGAAAGATGAAAAGCAAAATTTAAGACCCTTAACAGTGGCCCTTTGGATATTCTTTAGGGTAGAAAGGGTTCGCCGTGGGTGGCTATTGGGCTCAGTCGATTTGGAGTTTGAAGGCGCTTTAGCGATGCGGTAAGATCCATTACAGCCCCGGAACTTTCTAAACACCGAGTTAGAGTGGGAAAAAACATAGCCCCTGGCCCTGAGAATTTAGCAAGCACTCCTCACAAAAGTGAAGTGTGGAAGCAAAGTATAAGAAAATGTATAAGGAAAGAAATAGGATATATGAGCTACCTAAAACGATAGAAAACAGGCTTTCCTAGCCTGAACATAGATACCCTCACTCCCTTGTAGATTACAGCAAATACTAGGAGAAAAGTCGAGGTTCCCCAGTGAGGCCCTGCCTTGTTTTGTTTGCTCTCAGTATGTTATGGTATAGTTTAGATTTGCCTTAAGTGGATTTGTGAACTTATGGATTCTAATGTATATTTGGAATCTTTATATTGTTCTGTAATAGAATGAGCATGGAAGTGACCTTGAAATATTTTAGAACCAAGGAAAAGTTACCTCTTTTTAACTCCCTCCCACGCTCCCTTTGTACCACCCTCCATGTGATATCTTTTGGCAAAGTACTCAAAGGAGTTGAGAGTAAGATTAGTTAATGCTTTTCCCCCCTCCAGTCACATCATGTTCAAGTTTATTAATATGCTCCCACATGGAGATTGTTTTTAAAACTGAGCATGCTTTATATGTTCTTAAGGTAGAAGGTGATAATTTAACCATAAAAGAAAAAGTAATTGTTTTGGAAAGAAACTCTAATATAGGATAATTTGAGACTTGATGTGGAATTGTTCACATTGTTATGTGTGTGTATGTTGCTAATGATTATTACATAGGTATGCTATACATAGATGCTTCTTGTGTATTTGAAACTTTGAAGAGCCCAATTTTCTAGCTTATATAGTTCAGATGAAGAGTTTCAATGGATTTTTGAACTCAATCAAAATATTAAGAAATGAGACAGCTTCCCATTAGTACATTTCAGTAACAGCTTTTTGACACAAAGAAAGATAGAAATTGAGCACAGAGTTCCAACAAAAACTTCTGTATAGTTGGTAGATACTGTTGAAAAATGTGCATCATGATTTGGTGACGCAGCTATGCACTTTTTCTGTTTATTGGTAAGCACCTTGGTGATGCATCTTTTTCATCTATGATAGCTATTAACACTTAGGATCAAAAGAAATGGAACTTAAGCTGGGTCTTCAGACTGCTGTATCTCAAGGTGTTTAATCAAAATTTTCAGAAATAAGGTTACATATATAGGCACATTGAACCTAACCATTAGTCGTAATACTAATACTTAAGAACTACTTGTACCATTATAAACACAATGATAGTAATGCTAATGCTCAAATAGTACTTACTTGGTGTCATTCACCACTTTCTGAATGTTTTACCTATATTAACTCACTAGTCTTCCTCACCTTTCTACAGCAGTTACTGTAATTATCCCCAATTAGGAACTTTAAAAAAACAAAACAAATTTCGAGGCTATCATTTCCATGAACTTCTCAAAACCATAGAATAAAATACAGACTCCTTATTCTACTTTACAAGGCCTTATTGTGGTTGGCAAGGCCTACTTTTTACCTCGTTTCCTGCTATGCTTTTCCATACCTGCTGTCCTTTAGCTATTCTAGCCTTCTTTCTGTTCCTTAAAAATACCAAGCCTGCTCTTTTTCAAGGATTGGTTCAAGCCATTCCTTCTCTTTGAGGTCCTCTTCCATTTTGCTGATATGGATAGCTTCCTGGCCTCTCAATCCAAAGGAATCCCTCAGATCTTGGCTCATCACCCAGTTTAATTTCCTGAATGATGCTATAAGCTGATATTTTTCTTTTTTCCTGTAGTTTTCCATTTGTTTATTGTCTGTCTGTGCAGTAGAATATGAACTCCATTAGTGCAGGGACCTTTTCTTGCTCTCTGTTGTATCCCAGCAGATTGAATGATTCCTCATGCAGAGGCTGGGTTCAATAAACACTTGTTGATTGAGCTTTGAAGTGCAGAGTTAGGTCATCATATTTAAAGCCTACCTTAGCTTGTCTTGAATATTACCTAAAAATTTTTGTGAAGCAAGTTATGTGGTCTGTCCTGTAAACACAGACTCAGACACGATAGAAACTTTTAGGAAATGACCACTTTATTACTTACATAGCACGAGGGGTCCACGAGCAGGGAATGAGATCCCATAGTGTTCGTCTCCTGGGGAAGCCAGACTGCTTTGGTCAGGATGAGTGGATGGCAGCTTCATGTAACCCACTTTGAGTAGTGGGGAAGAGACAAGTTTGTTTGGTCAGAAGGGATTATTCATTCATCCTGGGTGGGATGGGGGTTGCTGCCAGAGATTTTCCTGCCCTTATAAGCCTCTGGGGCTGCTTGTTCTCCATTTCTTGGTTGAAGTTCTGGTTAGGGCTTTTCATTAGACCTAACATCTATCCTGGATTGTGGAATAGAAATAGACCGAAACGTTATCGCACAATGAAAGAGGAGGTGGGAGTATGGGGAGGTAAGGCTGGAAGATGGCTGCTGAGTTTATGTCTGTGACCTCCCCAGCAGATTTCAGGAGATGCTAATTGCTGTATTACTAGAAAATGCCTTGGGGAGGTATATGAATTGTGATATCAGGAAATAATTCATCTGTAGATAGTACAATGAGAAAATGAAGTCAGTGTACTGAAATTTAAAAATTGAAATTAATTGAAATAATGATTCTGTGTGTAGAGATAATACTCCATTTAGTTTATTTTTACATGCCACTTTGATCCAGTCAAATGATGCTTGTGATATTATTAGGTTAAATTTTATTAAGCACAGCTTTGCCCTCCTTTTGAAGGTTTTTAATTTTGTCAAGTAAATTAAAATAATCTCATAGGTGAAGTCGTTTAAGAGATTATCAGTGTTTATTCTTAAAAAGAGAAAACCTAAGGGGTTGAGAGTGAATATCCTCAAATATTTACAGAACTACCATTTGAAAATGGAAGAAAACTTTAGCTGTGTTTGTTTAAGGGAATGTCTTGCACTGTAATTGAGGGACAGCCTCATTTAGAATGAGTTTACTAAAGGCATAAAATGGAAAGTTCTCCAAAGGAAGAATGCCGGAGTGTCCTGGAAATGAGGGGTGAGGAGAAGGAAGCAGAGTGCCATGGAAATGATGTCTAGTTAAGAAATAGAGAAGACCAGGAAAGGCTTCATGTAACTTGAGATTGGAGCAAGGCCTAGAAATATCCAGAAGCAGGCAGTTGGGTATATGAGGAAATGGCTGTAGTTAGGGAGACATCCTGGATTACAGTTAAAACTCTGAGATTATTTGGGTAGATTAAGCAGGGAATTGTGTAGGGTATGAAGTAGTGTAGAAAAGGGTGAATTGTGGAAGGGGAATGAGTGAACCAGGGTTCCCTGACTGCTTAGTACTCCCACAAGTTCTGGGTAAGCAACTTATATATCATCTCAGTCAGTCCTCAGTGATAGCCCTGGTAGGCATTTTGTACCACCTCCCTTTGATTGTTCAGGAAATTGAGGCATAGTAAGTAGTAAATCTAAATTTATAAACCTCCTAATTGGTAAAGATGAGATGTCGAATCAGATATAACCAAAAGTTCTTTCTACCATATCACACCACATTGATCACATCTGTAGGGATGAGTGTTGGACGCGAAGGAAAAGGAGACAAGGATGTGATCCTAAATTTTTCAGCTTCTGGGTCCAGAAAGCTGGAGATACCTTCAATTAACAAGGTCTTCATAAATTTAGTGTTATAAGCTCCTTTTTGTTTGTGTTCAGTTTAGTGGGCTTGCTGGATAGGAGAGTGCATTATGTCACTGGAAAAGTAGAACTTGATATGCAGGCATTACTTCAGAGGCAGAGAAGGTGGAAAAGATAGGGCAATACCTATCACCTCTTTCAAAAATCTAGTTTGGGTTTTCTGAATATGGCCAGAGAATTGCAGGTGAATTTCCAGCAGTATATTTTGACAATTTGAGTGGGAAAAGGAAAAAAAAAAAAAAAAAGAGCTTAGGTTTATATCTTATTTTCCCACAGATGACTTTTAATTTGCTGTTACTGATATTATTGAAGTTGATATAATTTCATATTTTCTTAGTATCTTTAGGTATTTTGCTCCATATCATATCTTTCTGTGTCCTTTGCTGTGTTCTACACTGTTCTCTTTTAGTCCTTATATTGATAATTAACTCCCCCAAAATAATTTTTCTTTGAAATCAAGTTTCATTTAACTGCAGGAATAAAAAGGAAGCAATGCAGAAACCTGACTGCCTTGGAGGTGTACAGTTGAGAAACAGAGGAACAGGTACAGAACTTTACTTTTTAAAAGGAGAGGTGAATTTTGCAAATGACACATTCAGTTATACAGATGAATGGTGGAACATTATGACTTTTATCTTTCTCTTGTTGTTTTCTATTTTTTCCAGTTAACTCTGATCAAAAGACATTATTAAGTGCACAAATAAAAAATAGTACTACAGTTCAGCGAAGCAAATCTACATCTTCAACCTCTTCTCCAGAATCTGTAAGAAAGCTTCATCCTCGACCAAGTGATAAACTTAACCCTAAAACCATTAACCCGGTATGTATAAAAATATTCCTAATTTGGTAGATTTTTTTAAAGAAATATTTAGCACTCCCTTGGACGATTCTGAATGCTGTGCTGAGTTTCTTTTCTTTGCTAGTTTTGAATCAGTAATGAAGGAAGGACGATATGGTAATTGTGATGAAGAACAGGGTTGATTGATGTGTATGTTATATGAGAGTGGGTGTAGAGGTGAGAAGGTATAGAGTAGGGATTAACCAGTTCTCGTATATTCTATTCCATTCATGGATGAGCGTTGTAGAGCATAAAACAAATTATGTATCAGTTTTATTCTCTGTGTATCACATTTTATTTCCTGCTACCAGTGAATACATTCATTTGTAATTGCTATGAAATTAATTACATGCTGTCGTAATCATATAAAGATCTCTGCCCATTCCTCTATGATAGGTATATTAGGCCCACCAAAAATCCTAACTGTAGTAATAGTCTCTTTTTGTTCTCTCATCAGTTTAATCAGGTTTGGCGTGAGATTTATGTACATTAAAGTGTATAAATTGTATGTATTATCAGTGAATTAAAAAAGTAAAGACATCTGAGAAACACCACCAGGTAGTTATCTGGACCATGCACAACGTTCCATAGCATAAGGCAATAGTGGTTTCAGCCTTTAAAGAGTATTGTGAGAGTGGCTGAGGCAGCTGACTTTGATGGCAAGTTAAATATGAACAGATACATAAAGGGTACGAGGTAGTATTTGAGGGCAGAAGAAGATTGTCTGACTTTATAACAAGACAAATGAAAAACAGTTTGAACATGTATATGCCTTTGCTTCTTTCTATAATCTAAACCATCTCAAGAAATGGAATACCTGAAGAGTACCCTTATATCTTCTTACTATTGCTGCTTTTTTTCAAATTTAGTAGAAAGTTCATGGTAATATTTGACATTTCTTCCCTTCTTTTAACAAAAACTTGTACGTCAACAACATTTAGTGGTCCTAGCTTTAAAATTTATAGAGATTAAGAAAAATTTTGAATACTTATTTGACCTGACAATAGAGTATTTGAAAAAATTACAAATCCAAGATGAGTCATAGGTGTTTCAAGTCAAGATACTATGCTTTCCTTTATGAAGAAAGTGCATAGGAGAGAAGCATTGCTTAGACTTCTAATGCATTAGTAACATCCACTTTCTCCACAGGTATGTTCACCCTTTGAGAATTCACAGATCTCAAAGGATTATGCACTTTAATGTACATAAATCTCAATGTTTCACTTTAATCAAAAAGTTCCTTTTTTAAAAAAACTGCCAAATAAATGTATAAAATTAAATGTATTGTATGTATTAAATTTAATATCAATGTCTCAGAATTAAAATACAGTCTCTGATGATATTGTTTAATTGAATGGGACAACAAATTTTTTCCTAATAGTTGAATTTTGAAAGACCCAGGAGTAGAGAAAAAAGTTCTGATTCTGTTAAAGATGCAACTATGATCATCTCTATAAAAAATTAGAACGGAAAGGAAAAGAATTCTTTAGATTTTAAATCAAATTTTATCTCCTTGGTGTTTTGGAAATTTAGGGACTATTTATGTGGTTTGCGGAGCCAAAGAGTAAAATCAGTTGCTAAGTAGGTGGTAGAACTTAAAAAGGTGTTCATATCATAGCACTTATTTATCTTAGGTTTTTCTCCCAATACAAATGATACTTTTTTCAAGTTATTTTCTTATCTGGTATGATGATTACTTGAAAACAATTTTTAAATGTATATTTCTTTGTTAACGGGAATTATAACTAGGTCAATGTTAGCGTTAGTTGTTGTAAATTACTGCACAAGTCATTGATTAACCTTTATTTTTTATCTTTTTTTTATTTTTATTTTTATTTTTTTCTATGGGCAGGCACTGGGAATTGAACCTGGGTCTCTGACATAGCAGGCAAGGACTCTACCTGCTGAGCCACTGTTGTCTGCCCATTGATTAACTTCTGTAAATGAATTTTCTATTATAATAACAGTTTTGTTTTAATGAGATTTTGACCCCTAGAGGATAAAGGGCTAATTCTACACTTGTACTCTAAGTATATTTTTAAACTGTTGCATGTGATTTTTTTTAATCTTAACTAATTTATCCATAAAATAGGCTATAAATTTATATTTTGTAGTTTAGACAACTGAGATTTATGTTCAGATACTATGTGATAAAATATTTACATTTTGTGCCTGAGTTCTCCCTAGGTCACTGATCAATTATATTAAAATTCTTCATGCTATGATGGTTAAACTACTATTATTGACCATCTCTTAAAGCATCTTTGAGAGTAGATGTAGAATTAATCTATTTTAATGATAACATTCACAGAACCAGAGGACTGTGAAGTTATATAATCTGAAACATGCAGATTTACATTTGTGAGAATCTGTTCCAATTTCAACTCAACCTCCTCAGCCCAACTTAATTATATTTTATAGATGTTGATACCATTTTGAAGAAATGTTAGGTTCTCTGACCATTCATACCATCCGAATTTGGCTGGAGTTGAGAAAAGTAGGAGGTGTGTTGGTGCTAAAGACATACATACTTTACCTGCATCTAACACCTGTTCTCCATTTAGCCTACATCTTGAAAGGTCACAACTCAAAAGGTTACACTTAAATGATGGATCTTTTCATAAAAGTTGTTAGCTACCTTCAGTCCATTCTGACGCAAGTCAGAGATAAAGGTAAATTTGCAGAGTTTGGTGGTGTGGTAGCAATACTGGGAAGTCCGATGATTCTTCTCATTCATGCTGCTGAATAGGAGGGACACACTTGTTGAATCTGATGTCAGCAGGATGGAAACTGATTAAATATTGACTTTTACTGACTTATGGTCACCCTCTGATGGTGTAAGAAGCTCCAGATTCTGTTGTCCCACAGAATCTTTGAACAACTAACAAAAACTGGCAGAGACTCAAAACTCTTAAAAACAATGAAAGGGTTGTAGTAACTGGACAAGTGTCAAATCAAGACAATGCAATAAAAATGCAGTAATAGAAGCTCCTGGTGCGCTGACAGGCCCATTTCCCATCCACTCTGGAGAACGATGTAGAGCTGGCTTACATTTTCATTGTGGATGCCTGACAATGTGCATTGTAATCCCTATACTCATACTGGGATGCGTGTATATCAGGGTCAGTCTCTTGGGTGACAGCCTGAAGTACAGGATAATTGTCACTGACTTGACCTCCCAGAATTGGACAAAAATGTCAGAAGACTTACAAATACCAAAAAAAAAACCAAAATGGCAGAAGAAAGTAATGCATTATCGATAGTTAACTTTAAATGAGATGGATTGGATTAAACTAGCCAGTTAAATGTCAGCGAGAGAGTGACGAAAGGAATAAAAAAGTATGACACAACTGTATGATGTTTACAAGAGACTCACCTCAAATTCAGTTCATGAGTAGGTGGAAAGTGCTAGAATGGAAAAAATATTCCATGCAAAGAGTAACCAAAAGAGAACTGGGGCTGCTAATCTAATATCAAATAAAATAAAGTGAAAAAAATTGGAGAAGAAGAAAGATACTGTATACTGATAATGGGGTCAATTCAACAAGAAGACATAACATTTATAAGTATGTAGGTGCTTAACAGTCAGTTCAATAGCAGGGCATATATGTACCTAATGGCAGAGCTCCAAATAATACAAAGACTTTATTGAGAGCATGGAAGGGAGAAATAGATATTTTTATATTGTAATAGACTCCAATAAATCATGGTTAGACCATCTAGATAAAAGATAAATGAGGATATAGAATACATAAAAGAATAATCTCTACAATAAATGGTTCTGGGAAACTTGGATAGCTATATGCAAAAGAATGACGGTGAAAAACATATAAAAATTGTCTCAAAATGAATGAAAACCCAAAATAGAAGTACTGTAACTCTTTAGTAAGAATAGGAAAGCATCTTCTGGACCTTGTTCTAGGCAATGGTTTCTTAGGTTTTACCCCAAAAGGAGGAGCAAGAAATAAAAAATAGATAAGTGGAACATCATCAAAATTAGAAACTTTTGTGCCTCGGAGAACTTCATCATGAAAGTAAAAGGATTACCTATGGAATGGAGAAAATATTTGGAACACATATCTGAGAAGGGCTTAATATCCAGAATATATAAAGAAGTCCCACAACCCAATAACGAAAAGACAGATGACTCAAATAAAAAATATTCAGAAGACTTGAATAGACATTTCTCCAAAGAATATATACAGATGGCAGATAAGTAAATGAAAAGATGCTCAACATCATTAGCCATCAGGGAAATGGAATAAAAAAAAACTAAAATATGTTGCCATTTCACTGGAATAGCTACTATTAAAAAAACAGAAAAACAAAATAACAAGTGTTGGAGAAGATGCGGAGAAATAGGAGCACGTGTAACACTGTCAGTGGGAATATAAAATGGTGCAGTTCAGAGGAAAAGTTTGGCAGTTCCTCAGAAAGCTGCTTACAGAATTACCATATGACCAGTAATCCCAGTTTTAGGTATATACCCTAAAGAATTGAAAGTAGGGACTGGGCCAGATATTTGTACACAGATGTTCATGGAGGTAGTATTTATAATTGTCAAAAGAGGGGAGCAACCCGTCGTTGACAGATTAGTGGATAAAGAAATGTATATACATTCAGTGGCATATTATTCAGCTGTAGAAGGAATGAAGTTTGATGTGCATGCTACAAAGGACATCATGTTGAGTGAAATGATCCAGATATCAGAGGACCAATATATAATTCACTTATATAAATGATTCGAATATGCAATTCATAGAGTCAGAAGCTAGAATACAAGTTGTCATGGGTTGGAATGTGGGTGAGGAATAGGAACTTAATGCTTAAGTAGCACAGTTTCTATTATGTGTAATAGAGAACTTTGGTAATGGATGGTGGTGGTGGTAGCACAACACTGAATGTAATTAAAACCACTAATGTATATTCTAATGTGGTTAAAAGGGGAAATTTTAATTGTATATTCTAATGTGGTTAAAAGGGGAAATTTTAAGTTGGATGTATATTAACAGAAAAAAATAGTATATAACCCAGTGAACCTAATGTAAATGATGGATTTGTATATTCTAATTGTATATTCTAATGTGGTTAAAAGGGGAAATTTTAAGTTGGATGTATATTAACAGAAAAAAATAGGAGTATATAACCCAGTGAACCTAATGTAAATGATGGATTTGTAATTAATATAATCATTATAATAATATTGGTTCATTGATTTTAACAATGGTACCACTCTAATGCAGTGTTAACAATAGGAAAAACTGTGTGGAAGGGAGTTATGGGAATGCTGTACTTTTCTGAATGATTTTTCTGTAAAAGACAACTTCCAATAAAAAAAAATGTGAATGGCTTATAAAGAGTGAAGCAAAATGATTATACAATAGGAAATGTAGGTGATAGTAATATTTATTTCATTTTTATAATTTTTTGTTTCAGTTTGGTGAACAGCCACGGGCCCCTTCTGCTTTTGCAGCTATTTACTCTAAAGGAGGTATTCCTTGCAGGTAAAATCAGTGCAAGTTATAACTTACATTTAACTAAAAATAATTGAGTAAAACCAGTACACTATTCAGTTTAAATATGGTAAGAGTTTTATTTACTAATTAGATTGACATAAAAGTGAATTATCACACTTTGACTTGGGTTCGTATAGATTTCTAGATACTGGCAAAGAAAACCATTTTAATTCTAAAATATAATTACTGATAGATATAAAGTAAACTAGAAAATAATTTAAGAAATTGAATGAACTGGTTTCTAAAATAACCAATTTAAGCCATCGTAGACTTAGGCAAATTGCAAATTTTTAATCCTGTTTTGTTTGTAAAACTGAAATTTAGCAATGTAATGGAATTGTTTATTTCTCTTTATGAGCTGTTCTTTCTTCCTTTGGCTATAATTCTTGCCCTCTTTCTGGACAATGATCAGAAATATTATATAAAGTTTATTTCTTCAAAATATATTCACTGTTAGCCTGTCTTAGATGATAGAAAATTTCATTTTCATTTTCATTCTGCCAAAGAATAATCACACTATTCATATAAAATTGAAGAAGTATAGCATTTATTGGCATTTTCAGATTTGGAAAATTAAATGAAAAATAATCCTTAAAAAACTTTCTTCTTTAATTGATATTTAGATTCTGAGAGGAAGCCATATTTTAGGATCCCCCTACCCTCCCCAGCAACTCATTTTTGCTAAAAAAAAAAAAAAAAAAAAGAGAGAGAAACACAAATACTGAGGCCTTCAGCAATTACGTAACACTAAGAAGTCAGGAAGTTGAGATTATTATAAAGGGGTACAAGAAAAGGTTTGTGAGTGGTGAATAAGACCACTGCTATGTTTGTGGTGATGGTTTCATAGGTGTACTTGCATTTCAGATTTGTACATTTAAGTGTAAACCAGTATTGGCATTTTAAAAACAACAAAAAAGCAGGAGCAGCAGAGATACTCGTTCAGTGGCTGTAGGTACTCAATGGACCATTTCACCTCCCTGGCCTAAGTTTTCTTTTCTTTACCAAGGATAAACCTTCCCTGGCTTTCAGATCATTAATGTTAGAGTTAAATGAGATTTATCTGAAAAACACTGTTCTCTATAAAAACGGATTGGTTCAGATTGTTATATTTTGCTTGTTTGCAGCTTTCGACTTTTGTAGGTTCCCTATTTTGTTATAATTTTGACTGAAGGATTTCAAGTGTAATTTTTGCATTAAGAAATGCTTGAGTACCAAATGTGTAGACTTAACAAATGTAAGGTTGTTGGGTTTGTTGCTGAACAACATTGCTGAAAAAGTAGAATTTTTAAGAATTATAAATATTGTATTTTTATGATGTCCTTATAATACCTTTATAAGTATAGTCATGGTATTCCTATATGCTAGAAGATAATTATAATATGGTTCTATTCTATAAAGAGATGGGTATGCTATATAATCACTTTTTAATACACATTTATATTTTCCTTGGTACATTCATTGACTTTTATATTTTAGATTGGTGCATGGTTCAGTAAAACACAGATTACAGTGGGAATGCCCTCCTGAAAATCTTCCCTTTGATCCTCTTCTTATTACTTTAGCTGAGGTAAATATTCCCTGATTTTTTGTGAAAAGAAAAAAACATTTCAAAATGATTTTAAATTTTATTTTGTAACTCTTCAGCAACTCTCATTCTATACTTTTGAAAATATAAACCTTATAGTAGGTGTTAAAATGTCATAGTCCTCTTTCGTCTAAGCTGGGAACTAGTTGTGATTAGAATATGTGAATTAGAAATGAGCAATCAGCTTTATAAACAGAAAATGAGTCCACACAGAGATTTATAGTTAAGTGAATAAAATCATCGCTCTCAATTCCAAAAGATTAAAAAAAAGCTGAATTTGGAATCATAATAAAGAGGAAGATTATTTGAACCATTCAAGCCAAAAAAACATCAGTGTTTAATCAGTTAATTCACATGAGATGAAGGTGAGTGTTTGGTTTCCTTATATACGACCAGTTGTGTTTAACATGCTGTATTTTTTAGGAAATTAATATTACTGAAATTTTTTTTAGCGAATTCTCTAAGCACTTTGCTTTACTCGCTAATTTTAAGGAGCATGTCATGGAGGTGATTTTTTAAAAAAATTCTGATGGTTTCTTTTATATGATTTAGCATTGGTTGTGTCAAGAGAAAAGTTGGTGGACTGTCCACCTCAAGTGAATCAGTGATATTTTCTACTAATTTTATTCTTAAAAGTAGAATCAGAAATTGAGCAATGAATTAATCAACTATTGTAGCTTCTGTTGTTGTGACGAGGTCATTAAATTATTAAAGCCTTGAAAACTAAATAGGCAGTATCATGTTATATAGTACTAATTGATCTACATAAAAACATAATTGAAGATGTAAGGATTTATTTGTTTTTTCTTTATTTAAAGAGACACTAACCTTTCCTATGAAACAAGTGAGAAGGGCAGAATGGACCAGAATAGACAAAAAGTATAATTTTGCTTATTATTAAGTCTAGGTTCTTGATTATAATGAAGCATCAAAATTTCTAGTTCTTTGTTATTTTCCAGGTGTCTTTAATCTCTTATTTTAACATATCAGTACTTTGTCAAACACTGCAGAATTGTTTTGAAGTTTTTGCTTTTATTAATTTATAGCTCTGCTTGTGTAATTAATTTGATATTTTAGGCAATGTATTTGTAGGTAGCCTGTTTTGAAATTCAGTTCTGATTAAATCCTTTAAAGCTTGGTATGAGAGATAAAGAATTTAGTGGTATTCTATATTAAACTTTATACCTTTTATATATGACAGAAAATTGGTTTTTAGATCAATAAAAACTGTAGTGATGCCTTTGAAAACGTACTTCAGCTAATCATGGGGTGAGAGGAGTGCTTTAATTTTGGGGGTCCTTAAAGGGACTCAAGGTTTAGAACACATAAAAGTCAGGCCTTTACTATCTGTTGTCCAACACTAAAGCTTTTATTTCTGTGTTGGGTAGAATTTTAACCTTCCCTTCTACTCATTTAATAATGGGGACATTATGACAGAAGAATACTATTGAAATCCACTTCACCTCTTGATCTCTGATTCCTCATTTCTAAAATGAAGAGGTTAGGGGTTCTTCTAAGACTATAGGACCTGAATTATAATGGTACCAGTGAGCTTGGCAACATAGTTTTCAATAGTACAGTAGTATTTAGAAAAGGAAGAAGATTTTTTGGCCAGAAGGATAAATTGGTTGAAAGTATTTCTAGGCATTACTTTTTAGCAGTTATAGCTTAATAACTTCATAAATAATAATTAGTCAAACTGAGAAAATATTGCTTTTTTTTAAAAATCTTTTCTCTTATATTGACTCACAGAGATTGGTTAAATCATGAATGAGTACTACCTAATTGTTCCTAATGTATTTAGGTGAAGGGTCTAGTGACAAATGATCTATACAAATTTTTTTCACATTTTTATTTCACATTCCAATGTTAAATTGACATTTAAAATCTTATTACACTTTTTGCACATAGTAAAAGATTTGCCTTCCTTGTATCTTAATATGTTTAAATATAAAGGAAATATACAACTGGAAATGTTAGAAATATAGCTAAATTAATTATGTAGGGTTTCTGGTTAAAAATTTTAAAATAGAGCAAAATAACCTGGTAAACAAAATCTTTTAGAAACTCAGTAAACAAGTTATAAAATCACTTTAAAAGTAAGAAGTCCAGGGTGGACCATGGTGGCTCAGCAAGCAGAGTTCTTGCCCGCCATGCCAGAGACTGGGTTTCATTCCTGGTACCTGCCCATGCCAAAAAAAAAAAAAAAAAGAGGTCCAATATTTATGCATTTGTAAAGTATTGGGTATAAACATATATTCTAGACTAAGTTGCTGTGCTTTCACATAGTGATTAGGAGTATACATAAAGTAGGTTTTTAGTATCCCAGTGCATTTTTTCTTTTTCTTTCTATTTGCCTTTCCTTTCTCTCACTTTTTCCTTTCTTCTTTATTATGTTCCTTCCTTATTTTTCCTTGTTTTCTTTCCTTTCCTTTTCCCTTTTCTTGTTTTTTCTTTTCCCTTCCTTTCCTTCTATGGTTTGAGATTCTTCCTGTCTTATATATGTCCTTTGTTCTACAATTTCTCTGTGATTTAAATTGTAATTACTGAAGTTATAGATCAGTATAGTAAAAATTCACTGTTTTTTGCATGTTTATTGACATCATAAAATGAGTAGTAAATCATACTTCTTGTCTTTGGCAGGGTCTGAGAGAGACTAAGCATCCGTACACCTTTGTGTCAAAGGAGGGTTTTCGAGAGTTACTTTTGGTCAAAGGTGCTCCTGAAAAAGCTGTGCCTTTGCTTCCTAGGCTGATCCCTGTGCTGAAGGCAGCTCTGGTATGTCTGTTATTCCTTTGTACTTTCTATTTCAAAAACACATGATAGAAGGAAAAGAAAAGTAAGATTCATTTAGAACATTTTGTTTTTTTTTCTTCCAAAATTTTATGCCAATTAGTCCTTAACATTTTAATGTATGTGGTACCAGTAGAATTAGGCCAGTGTAATTCAAGGCCAGATGATTACATATTTGAAGACTCCTTAAGATGATATACTAAAAATAAAAGGGGACATTTTGAGTTATTAGTAACAGTAATGAATTTCAAATTTGTCTTTCTCTATACCGATGGTATATTTTAGTTAATGCTTTAGTTACTGTCCAGCTGATAAAATTTGTTTCTTGCTTCCAGATGTCTTGCATTGAGAATTATTTTTTAAATTCTGGACTTGGTTGATTATATCCTAATTTTAAATGTTTAATCTTATTTTTTCTTCACCTGTTTGCCCTTTCTCCTAATCTATCCTTCCTGTCTTTTTCTTCTCTGCTTCCCTTTCTGTCTCCTTATCCTCCAACCCTCAACCAATCAACCATCCTCACAGGTGCATTCAGATGATGAAGTGTTTGAAAGAGGATTGAATGCTCTGGTACAGTTAAGTGTCATTGTTGGTCCTTCTCTAAATGATCATCTGAAACATCTGCTTACAAGCGTAAGTACTGGAAAGATTTGGAGTGGTTGTGTATATTTATCCTGCACTTTCCATGTCTCTTGATCTAATAACTTCAAGTTAATTATTAAAGTAATTGAAAACCTTAAAATCTCTCATCATCCTAACCAAAAAAATAGCAATCAGACATGGTAGTTCAGAAAACGTTTTATTAATGTTCAGTATTCTCTCTTTTTTTAGTGGAAAGCACCTACATGAGCAGCACTGAAAGCTGTGATAAAAAGCAATAAGAAGTTGAATTAACAAGTTAATAAGTGGAATAATGGCATTATGCCTGTGGTAATTAGCTATGAATTATAAGGAGTTCTTACATACTCTTTGTATAATTGTATACTGCCAAAGCCATGTTTTAATCTTTTTTCTTTTTGTTTTTCTTTGTAAGTTTTAAAACAAGGCTGTAAGCTTTCACGATAAGAGTTTTTTCTGCTATGTGTAGTATAATCCATATCACAGACATACACTGGGCAACTGCAGTTTAGGAGGTCCCCAAGACCGCACTCGGGTTCAGTGATTTTCTAGAAGGACTTACAAAACTTAGAAAAGCTACTATGTTCATATTCATGATTATGGGTTATACAAGAAAAATATATATTAAAATTAGCAAAGGGAAGAGGCCTAGGGCAAAGTCCAGGAGAGACTAGGCACAAGCTTCCAGTTGTCTTTTCCCAGTGGAATTGCTCAGACCACCCTTACTTCTCCCAGCAAGGATATCTGGGAACATCTATGCAGTATTGCCAACCCGGAAGCTCACCTGAGCCTTGGTGTCTAGATCATGTGACATAACTCAATTGTCTTCACAACTGACCTTAGTCTCCAGCCCCTCCAGAGATCATGTTGATCCGGTGGCCCAAAGCCTCTACCATAAATCCCATTGTTAGCACAGACTGTCTGAGGTGGCCCAGTGTTCCTGGAAAACAGAGATTCTTTTATCAGGCCTGGGACATTCCAGGGGCTTAAAGGTTCCTTCCCTGGCTCCAGGAGCAAAGGCCCAGATTTTGTTTGGGCAAAGTTAATCCTTTACCTGCACACACTGACTAAAAGAAAAGAACATTTTTGACTGGGAATACTCACAGCTAGGGTTTCCCTGCTCACATTCTTCTGTAGTTCAGAGCTGAGATGAGTATTTTTAGATCTACTGTTTTTTCTCCTTGGTCCCTCCTATCTGAGATCTTAGAATTGTATTTTTAATTTCTCCACAGAGGATCTGATACACCCCAGGAACCATGTGGTTAAGCCTGTAGAAAGTGGGGATGTTGGTGACTCTATCAGGATGGCCATACTTCGGTTAGGAATGGTGGTGAGAGATGGA
Source organism: Tamandua tetradactyla (assembly GCF_023851605.1). Classification (NCBI taxonomy): domain Eukaryota; kingdom Metazoa; phylum Chordata; class Mammalia; order Pilosa; family Myrmecophagidae; genus Tamandua; species Tamandua tetradactyla. Next base: position 20,577,423 of record NC_135345.1, read on the forward strand.
ATCCCATGAAAGTGCAGGTGGGGAGAAAACAGACTGAGATAGGCTAGAACCTTGACATGTGGGAAGTCTTTAGACAGCAGCAGGGGAATTCTGGCAGATACCTGCTTGTCATTTTCAGGTCAGAGGTATCGCTGACTGATTACAGACTTGCTCTTCTGTTTTAGATTTTCTTGGGAATTCATCTCTTACAGCTCATATGCTGAAGAAATTGCACACTAATATGTAAAATGACTCATTTTAGATTTATTTAATCATTCAAACGTTCAACAATTTAATGAATCTGTTGCAGTCTGCACCCCTTTTTTGTGCCAGGTATTTGCTAAGCACTGAGAATATAATGCTGAGCAAAAACAGATGGTCTCACCCCTCATTTTTATTTTCTGAGGAAAAAATAAGTAGTAAGTACATTTGCTAAGAGTATTGGGATGGAGTGTAGGGGAAGTGATATATAGAGAAAGGGAATCATACTGGATCCTATTTCAAACTCAAACAGGTACTGGAAGTTTGTTTCTTAATCCTGCCAACCATGGTAGAATGAAAAAGAGTTTAACAGCCAAACTATATGGCTTTGCTTCGTTTATTTATTTATTTGTTTGTTTATTTATTTATTTTTACCTGTATTAATGAGTGATTTAATCTTTTGGTTACCTGCACCCTCCCCAGAGCTCTGCTTTTCCTGAGACAAGGATGAGCTAAAAGAGTCTGTAATTTTCCTGAGTGTCAAAACTTTGGGAAGACCTAGGTTCCACACTGGCCCTGGTTCCTAGCAATACATAGAGGAGAGAGCATGGAGAATGGCGTTTGAGAGTTAGTTAGTTCATGGTCTGTTAGCCACTACTCATCAAGGAGAGTTAAGTGTCCCTGAGGAGCCCATTGAGGAGCCCCAGCACTCCCTCTCACTTCCCTTAACCCCACCTATAACAGCCAGAAAAGCTGTTTTCATCTGTTTTTATAGACTTCTCTATTCAATGTTTATTTAAAGAAAGGTTCCACTTCTAGAAAAAGAATTCAAAACCAGATACTGAGCCTGTTTATAACTCTTTTTCTTCCTATACAAAATAGATTCTCTAGGGAGACAGACCCAACAGGAGATAACTGTCAGTATTATCAGATTTTTATAAAAATTTTCTCACATGATTGTGGGGATGCATAAGTCCAGACTCCATAGGATAAACTACAAGCTGAGAACTCCAATGAATTTTCGATGAATTCCCCAGGAGAAGCTAGCTGGCTGAAGTAGAGATGGAAATTCTCTCTTCTGACTGCTGGAATCATCAGTTTTCCTTTTAAAGTCTTATTGGATGAGTCTTCTCTCATTGTTGAAGGCAGTCTTCTCAGTTGTTTGGAGATATAATCAGACATAGATGCAGCATCTTACTGATGATTTAAGTCTGGGAAGTGACCTTGTGGTAACAGTTGGGCAAGTGCTTGCTTAGCCAGAAAGCTGTATACCATCACATGGCCAACTTGTCACATAAACCTAACCATCACACTGAGCTTTAACAATGGGACTGGCCACTGATCGTAGTGCAATGATCCTCAAATTTCAATGAGAATAAAATCACCTGGTATCTTGCTAATAATGCAGAATCTGGGCCTCTGCTCTGAGACAAGCTAAGTAACAGGTTGGACCTGAGAATTTGTGGACTGTTTTACCAGGTACCTGAGGTAATTCTGATGCTGGTCATCTATGGCCTTTCTATAAACCCCTGCTCAGGTTAACACCCTCTGAGGAGAGAAAACCTAAGGACTGTGAGAGAGAGTTTCTTGTCCTTCCCTGGGGCATTGATAGGCACTGTTTGTCTCCTTCAGAGTTGCTTTTGCATTTTTCATCTTTCTGGGAGTCAGAATCTTCCATGGCTTGGCTGAAAGGACCTGCTACTTAATGCCCAGTGGTGGGCATTACTTCCAGACCTGGGAAGAGGAAAGAAGAGGACGGACCAGAAAACAACTTTACATGACAGCTCCCAAAGTATTTAATAGATAACTGATCTTGCCAGGGTTTCAGTTGTATTCCCAGAAAGGCAAACCATGAAAAAGTAACAGAGGTTGTGCTTGATTACGTGAATTGCGCTATTTTCATCTTTGCTCCTCTGATTTCTTTCTTCACCCACGTGGTGCTTCTTCCCTTTTCAATCAAGGTTCCACCTTTACCACTGAGGCCTGTTCAGGACATACCTTAGGATAGATGGTCTGTGTTTTCTAATGATCTCGGCCTTTCACTGTTAACTAAATTATTCATGTAAATTCTCTGTTCTTTGTTTCCCTTCCTTTTTTTTTTTTTTTTATAGGGAAATACGTTTTAGAGTTTTAGCTTTCTAACATAGTCTTCCAGTGTTCTTGCAAATTACGAAATGGAAAAATATGCTGTTTCATAGAAAATTTATTCCAGATGCATTACTATAGCAGATTTCTTGGGATTGGCCTTATTTGAAATAATGTAAATTATTATTGTTTTTTTTTTTTAAACTGTTCTATTTAAAAATTTCCAATATTTACAAACACTACTCCTACCAAGCAACAATTCCCTCTTCCCCTGTACTTCTATCCCCTGGTAACCTCTAATCTACTTTTTGCCGCTATGAATGAATTTGCTATTTCTATATATAAGTGAAATTATAAGTATTTGTACTTATATGCCTTACTTATTTCACTTAGCATTTTGTTTTCAAGGTTCATCCATGCTGCAGCATGCCTCAGAACTTCATTCCTTCTTATGACCAAATAATACTTCATTGTATGGCTGTGCCACATTTTGTCATTTATCCAAGTTTATGGACCCTTGGGTTGTTTCCACTTTATTGATGTGTCAGTAGTGCTGCTGTGAACCTTGGTGTATAAGTGTCTGTTTGAATCCCTGTTTTTAACTTCTTTGGCATATACCTAGGAGTGAAAATGCTGGGTCTGTGGTAATTCTGTATTTAATTTTTTTTTTAAGCAAAAACCTTAGTATTTGCTGTATGTTAAATTTAATTGGATATTTCCTAAAAGAAGCCTTGAAATCTAAAATTAAGTGGTGTCCATATATAGTACTCAGTGGGCATTATTTCTAGTTAGCCTAAGTGTTAGTGAAGTTTTACTTATATTTGTGGAGGATAGTGTTGCTTTCTCAAAAAATTTCAGTTTTCTTCCCAATCTTACTTTTTAAAAAAGCTTTCCAAGAGACTAATGGACAAGAAATTCAAAGAGCCAATCACCAGTGCATTACAAAAGCTAGAGCAGCATGGTGGAGGTGTAAGTAGAACTTTCTTCCTTAAGTCATTAAATTTTAAAAAAATTTTAGTTGTTTTACAAAATTGACTATAGAATATATTTAATGTGTCTCAATATGTCTATGAGTAACCTTGTGAAATTGTTACTATTATTTTCATTTTTAAGTTCAGAGAATTTATAACTTATCTGGGTTGTATATAGTTTTTAATCACTGAGATTCAGACCCAGGTTGTATAAATACAAGTCCTGTACCCTTTTCTATGCTTACTGTAAGGCACCGCATGTGGTGTTCCTTGACATTATTTTTTTTCTTTTCAAATATTTTGGATATTTTTGTTTTGACCCTTGGAAAGTTCAGAAAGCAAGAGGATTAAATTAACTCACTGAAGAAAGAGTCCCTTTTTTATCTTTCGTTAGAATCTACCCACAACCAAAAATTGAAATAACAGTTCCAGATGACTTAGCTACTATGTCTGTAAATGTGCATACACATACAGAGACCCATAAGAGTAGTTCAATTGATTATTCTAACTTTTCAAGGTGGAAAAATGTGGGAGATTGCAATACTGTCTCTGTGGTATCAAATAATTAGATTAATTACATTTTCATCTTTTGAAAGAGGTGTTTGCATAATCTAATCTTATAAAATCGATCCATAAAGCAATAAAGATTACTTTAAAGAGGAGTTAATAAGATCTTGATGATAAAATTACATGTGTCATTATCTTAACATTGTCCAACTTGGTTGCCTTCTAGGTACTTTCTAAAGGAATTAATTATAATAAAATTTGTGAGCTCATAAAAAGTTTGAAAAGGCAGACTTTGTAGTTTAAGCTTTACCTAAATTGCCTAATTTGACCAATTTCAGTGACTTTTTAAGTTGATTATGTTCTTTTCATAATGTATGCCTAGAAGAAAGTATATGAAGAGGAGGAAGTATGTCCCTAAGATTACTAGATAATGAATTTCTTTGTTGTGTGTATGTCCTTAGGCAGAGGATTAGCACATCTTTTTGATGAGATGTGCAAAACCATCCCCTATTCCAGTCCAGTGTTCCTTCTCAGCAGAAGGAAAATTCTTCTTGCTTACAAGCATATATGCCATCCTGAAAATTTTAATGCCAAATGAATTTCTCCTTTCCTTCCTCTGTGAAATGCAAGTAAGCAGATGCTAAATAATGATGGCACAGCTTTTTAATCTGAAACTCTCCTTTGTTGGTTTTCACATATCCTGTGGACTGGTATGGGGAATGGGCAAGTGGAAAGAGGACAGGCCCAGCCTGTTAGATTTCAGGATGGGGATGTGTAGGTGGTTTGCTTCTAAATAAACTTTAGAAACAGCAGATTGATTTGGATGGGAACTTAGGGTCTAGTTGATCAATCCAGTGTCCCAGAGGTAGCAAGCAAGCAACTTTTTTATTTCCAATCTCATTAGTTTTGAATTGTGCTAAAACAAAAATTTTAAATATTGTGTAGTTGCAATAGCTATTAAATACTCTTTGTTTTCTAAGGGCTTTTTCTCTACTTTTCCTTCCTTCTTATGTCTTACATAATATTTTAGCAATTAATGTAATTGCAATAGAAAATTGCAATTATGTATTAAAGACTTCCCCTTGTGTTTAAAGTTAATCCTTTCTTATCATTTCCAAGAATTTAAAAGCTTATGTATCTTTCTTTTTCCTAAATATGAGAGAGGAGACTTTAAAAAAGATTCTTCTTAGTATTGCAGTTTCACACTTCTTAGGGCTTGGAATATATCACAGTGATGCAAATACTCAGTTTCTGGGGAAACAAAAATATCACTTAAACAGAAAAGCACAGTGTCATCATCTTATAACTAATCATTTTTCTCCTTGCTCTTCTGCTTGTTGTCCTTTAAAATTGAAATCAAGTGATCCTTAGGCTAATTTTTCTTTTTAAGTGCTTTTGTCTTGGGAAAGACACACAATCTTTATTGTGTACTTGAAATTTTATTATGTGCCAGGTACTCTACTGAGTACTTTATTAAACTCCTTTAGTCTTTACTACATACCTCTGAAGTAGGTTTTGTTGTTATCCCCCTTTAAAGAACAAGAAACAGAAGCATAGTTAAGAAATTAGCTTCAAGTTTGACAGTGAGGTGAATGGTAGAAGTTTGTCTGGCTCCTACTTCTTTAATTAGATCCTTTAAAAAACACTAATAAGCAACCTATATGTTATTAAAAGCAAATTCTGTTTCTCTTTCCAGCATTCTGCGTTTGTGTGTGCGTATATATTTTTAGTTCGGAACATTTTTTATGCTGGGACCCTTTTTAGGCTTGCTTCTGTAAAGGTAATACCTATTAGGGGAATGCCTCATGATCCTAATGATGCCAAATGATTTCTATCCACAGGGAAGCCTCATCATTATCAAATCTAAAATTCCAACATACTGTTCCATCTGCTGTTGAAGAAGGGACTCAACAAAACCCATTGAACGACATGGTGATGAGTATTAAATACAGACTGCAGGCACCCATGGAACTCTTGTGGATTACACGAGTTTGTGCATTTTTAATTCACAGACACCATTCATTATTGACTAGGTTAAATGACTTTACACAATCCCACTGAATCATAGAAAAAGTTATTCATAAATAAGAAAGAACAGTTTATGATGGAACACTATTAAAGAAGTTCTAAAATAGTGCATTTTTTTTCATTATTTTTGTGGTTTGTGTGACGAACCATTATTGGGTTTACATCATCAGATGCATTTGTGTTTATTTTCCAGTGTCTTATTTATAACCTGCATTTTTCAATCAATTTGCAGCTGCATGTTTATTTTTATAGATATTTGCCATTATTTCTTTGGTTTTATATTTATCAAGGCTGTGGAAATTTGAAATGGTATAGAAACATTTGTGAATTCACTTTTAATTATTTGTAAATATGTATGTATAGAATGCTTGGAACAAGTTTATTTCTAGATTATTACAGTTTAAGAAGCATTTTTGTAAATGTGTAAATTCTCTTCAAGTATGTTGTTTAATATAATTCATTAAAATTACCTAAATTTTGTGTTAATTGTATCTAAGTAAATGTTATTTTTGTATTTCATAGCCTGAAAATACTGACACACATGTGAAGATACTCAGAAATTAAAATCTTTAAATCCTTGTATACATTCAGTGATTGTTTTCTTGTTTATGTTTAGCCAATTAGTTGATTTTTTATTTTAAAAAAAGCCTCCATAATACAATTTATAATCACAGTTTTTAGAGTTTTGATGTTGTAGAAGCTGACTCTGGATTACTTCATCAAGAGAAGTAGAGGAATAGAAATAGAAAATGAGAATAAGACCTTCTGTCTGCTGGACAAGAGGAGAGTCTGGTAGCGACCTGCATAAGCCACACCAGTTCCAAAGTGGGCCAATACTTTTGAAGGGCTGGAAATGAGGGACCCCTTTTTTAATCTAGCAACAGCAGTATCACATTCCAGAAGCACTGGAGAACACTCTTTCTGTGCTTCATCCCTTGAACACCTCTAGTAACCACTCTCATAGCTGTAATTTGGAAGAATACAAATAAATTCTGAAGAGCGACAGTTGCTTGTCCTCAGCAGTTTTGCCCTTCCTGCTCCTTCTGCCTGCGATTTTTCCTCCGTTCTCTACCCTTTGTCACACCCTCAGTCTCATTAAGAGCTGCCTGCTCACTGGCCTTGCCTTTATTTTGTTTCATTGCACTTAGCAACAACCAAAGATGTTCTAAGATCTAGAAAATGCCATAAGAAAAAAGTATTACTCTTAATCTTGAAATTGTAAATTTGTTAGAATAAAGACCTATAACATACAGTACAGTTATAAACATTTTACTTGCTTTTATTTTTTCCTTTTTTAAATACAAAATGTGCACATTGAGTTTACATAAACACGTGATGGCAAATTTCAGTGTACATGTATTGTACTACTCTTAATTTCTACACTGGTGATGGCAGGGCAGCTTTCAACATCCTATCTCTACACCAGAATAGATATCTGATTTATTGTTGCAAAGACAATTGCAAATTTCCTCTTACTGTAGCCTCTTGGTCTTTACAATATTTCTGCAAAACAGGGAAGATGTGTGTATCTTCAATATTGTAGCAACTTTGCAGTATTAAGATCATTAAAAATAATCTGAATTGTTGGAGCTTTATGATGAGCTAAATCATAATGCAATCCAGATGAGTTCAGCAGTTCTATTCATTTTCTACTAAATCTTGGTATTGTAGTTCTCAGTATAATAGAATGGAATCACTGCTGCTTTCAAAGTGAATTCTGCTTCATGTTTGTTCTTAGTAGGCTTTGGGTAGTCAAGATTTCTTTGTTTTTCAGTGACTTGTAATATAGATATATGCCATGAGAAAGTTGGGGGAAAGGTAAGGAGTAGGCCTTTAATGCTATGAAAGAACTCTTGTTATTAAACTTTCCTATGTATTGGAGGACAGACAACCTGACCCTTTGAATATGCCTGTAAATACTGTTGTTTCATTTCACCTGTTCTTGGACTTCTCCCTAATAACACAGTAGCAAATAGTCAATCAGTAAGATTGAACACATCCAAAATTATATGTATTATGTAGGCCTTGGCTGTAATATATATTAGGAAAAGTTAGGAGATGCTTATTAAATAAGCTTTGTTAGATATATGCTGACATCTGGTGTTAACTAATTTGTTTGATGTTATGAAAAAATGCCAGCTAAATTAGCATCTATAACAGAAGGTGGCAAATCCGTAGAAACCAGGGCTGTTTTTTTTTAAATTGAAGTAATCTTGTTTTGTTTACTCAAATAAATGGTTTACAGCATACAAATATGAACATTAATTTCTGGAGATGAAATGCAGATGCCAATATTTTAGAAAACCATTTAGAATCTGGGGCTGAATTCATACAAATGAGTAGCAAAAAAAGCAGGCATTTTACAATCACCTTGCTATGTGAAAGCCTCAATTCCATAGCTAAAGAATCGATAGAACTATATGCCAGGTTCTATTTTTGAATATTCACAGGGCATGAAATGACTTTTAGAATATCCCATGAACTCAGTGGCATTTTGAAAAGGATGCAAATTTATAACTGGAAAACTCAACTCTTGGGGATTGCTTTATATTAAAACAAAGCTTGTTTGCATAATATGCCTCAGTGTAAAGCTGAGCAATCTATGCTAAAAGTGGTAGCTCCAACTTTAAGTGTGATAGAATAGTTTTTATTCAATTGAGGATTTTTTTTGACAAGTTAAATCACATTTTCAAAAAGCTGCATGGAGCGCATTATGTTTTCATCCTGTAAAGGAAAAACAGAGGGATTAAATTCAGCATATTTGTGAAAAGTACACTATTTTACCCTTAAATACTGCCTCCCCACCCCCCAACCTTGTATGCTACATGCCCAAGTACACAGTGTTTGCAAATGTAAATACCATTCTACCCATTTTCCACATAGATAACTTCAGGGAGCCTGTCTTAGGTTTTGTTGATTCTACCAGCTTTAAGCGTTTTATTTAAATTTGTTACTTGGTGATAATAAAGAATATTTCTCAAATCATTGCCAGAATGGAAACCAGAGAGGTGCAGGATTTGTTGGGAAAAACCATTACCTAGTGCCTGTTCAGTTTGGCATATTCCTAGAAACAATGTAAGGGAACCAACTTTGGGCATTATAGGGGCACTTGATGATTTGTGATTGGCCCCTAGTGAATTATTTATACTAGTGGTCAATTGTAGCCAAACTAATAGTGGCTTCCACTGCTAGAAACCAAGAAACAATATCACTATTAAGAACTTTGATGTCACCAAGTTAATCCAAAGACCTACGTCATTGAAATTTGAGTTGACAAACAAGCAGGCATCAGGGAAGGTAAAGAAAAGCAAAAATACAGAGCAAAACTGAAGCAGCAACAAACTCCTTTGTCTCCATGACTATTTGAAAAGCTCTTTCCTTGTGGTTCTACCCATACATGAAATGAATTCTAGGTAATACTGGTCTCCCGCCAGGTGATGGGGGAACCTCCCAGATTTCCTCTTTTCTTTGTGATTGAAGAACATCATTAAAGCTGGAAAACCATTTCTTGTCCACATACACTAAAGGAAAGATGTGCCATTTGGGCATCAGATATAAGCTTGACTTCTGATGCATAGTTGGCAGTACTGGAATTCTATGAAAATATACATGTTGTAAGCTAAATCTGAGAAAAGAGCAATCAATGATGAATAGTCTACAAGATATAGGAAACAAAAAACAGTACATGTGCAATTTTTGTATCTCTGGGACATTACATGCTATCTCCTTCAGAGTGATAGGCTTATCTTGGCTGTACAGAAGTGGTAAGTTTTGGCATCTGATCTTTATGTTTTGCATTGACTCTCAGTTCATGGTGCTTGCTGGCAATGTGTGGTCAGATGTTAGGAAAACAAAGGGATGGATCCTTTACTACCTTTACTTACTTTTTGGCAGCTTTCGATGAACTCGTCTATGGTAACCACCCCATCTTTATTTTTGTCCATTTTCTATTCCAAAAAAACAATAACAACAAATCTTATTCAGACGTACACCTTGATACGCTCACCCAGAAACCTCGTGGTGGAAGCTGACTGTTTTGTGAGGAGGTACTACTTCAAAAACATGAACTAGTAATTTCTAAGAAATAATCATGGCTTACTCCTTTTAGGCTATTCCCTCCTGCAAAGCAATGTGAAGATGGACAGTCACTTGACCCTAGGTAAATTCCCGCTTCTACTGCTTTCTAGCTATTTGGCAATTTGATCAATCTTTTGGAGTCTTGGTTTTCTCATCTGTAAAAGGGGATCAATGAGGATTTATATCCTCACTGCTCTGGTGAAAATTACATGAAAAAATTTTTAAAAGCATGTGAAACATGAATTGCTTAGTGTTCTATCTAGGATTTAGTGTTCAAAAGTATAGCTATCAGTAATGAAGAAATTCAAGGCTGTAATTATTAGTGGAATTTTAGATTTTCTCATCCTTTTGTCCATTTTGATAAAATTATTTTCCTTCGCATTTTTTTTGAATCATTATAATGCTTTACAAACATGAAGAAGCTTTGCTCTTAATTTCATTCGCTCCTTGACCTCTGTTTTTATTCCTACCTGGAAAAATGTCTCCACATGTTGTCTGGGAGCATCTTCTTTGAGGACAGGATATGTGCATTTACCCATCATATCGTATATTGCTTTCATTATATCAAGCATTTCCTGGAAAGTAAAGGGCACTCGCATGAAGCTTCATATAATGTGTGAAGAAACTACACAGAGAAGCTTTGACAGATTTTTCCCTCCCAATTTCAAATGTTCAATTTTTTTGTTGATTGTTTATTAGGTGTCCTTTGGTTGTTCCAGAGGGAAAGCCAATAATTTTATGCATTAGATGCAGCAGAATCAGAATATAATAACCAACTTTGATCTTGCTTTCTAAATGAAGTAGATTTCCATATATCTAACATGGTCAGGAAAGTAATATTTTGGTTTAATCATATATTTGGATCTCTATAGATGACACAGATTACCTTTGTTTCATTGAGTTATTATAAACCTTATATATCAAATTATTAATTTCCATTTAATAATAAACTACACACCATGGAATTTATACAAAAGCTAATTCACATTCTGACAAGTCACAGAGCTCATTAGGATCTTTTTTTTTTTTTTCACATGGGCAGGAACCGGGAAACGAACCCAGGTCCTCTGGCACAGCAGGCAAGCGTCCTTGCCTGCTGAGCCACCGTGGCCTGCCTACTCACTAGGCTCTTGATTGCCATTTTACACTTATTGCTTTAACCCAAGAATTCATGCATGTAGACCAGCCAAAAGTGGTTAGCACTTTGACATTTCATTATTAATATTTTTAGCAAAACAAAATTTAGCTTTTTTCTTGTCATTTTTCCTTCTTATGAGAGTAAAGAAAAAATAAATACCTGGTTCCTTGGACCTTCAGATTTGTTGTTTCACATTTATGTCCTTCATATTAATGTTTACTACACAAAAAGCCTCTGAATTAGGTTGATAATATAGATTTAACATATGTTTTCTTTTAAGACTATTCTATTTTAAATGATAAATAAGTTAACATTTTCAGCAGAGATAAGTAGTAAGAAGTTTGTTAGACATAGAATTTGTGGGATCTGTTAATATATAACAAATAGTAAGTAAAGCATGTTTGCATTAAACATAGAAAGGGATGGAAGGACCAAAAGATACCTAATATTCCTGAGGCATTTGGGTACTAAATGTTCATGACATACTAAATATATTAGAGGCACTGAGTTTTTAGGAAATGCTAAATACATATGAACACAATATTCCTGAGGTCTTAAATCAGCCACCTATTGTTGACATTCACTGTGGCCTGATGAGCCCTCTGCCAAAGAAACAAATAAAACCCACTGCTATTTATCAGGTTAATTGCCAAGCTGTAGTCATGGCCAGGCATACTTGCTTCTGTATCACTCAGATAAAGCAAGTACCTGTCGTTGGCACAAGACATCTTTTGTCTGTGATAATTGCTCAAAAGTGAATTCTGGAGAAGGCTGGTGAGGCAGAGAGAGATTACAGGACATACCAACATTGAGCATTCCCAGAATTAACATAATATGGTTATTTGGCCCCACTTGCACCCTATCCAAAGTGTGTTAACTTAGCCCATCTCTTTCCCCTTGCTTCTTGCTCTGTTTTAAACTGGTTTATTAAACTGTGTGTTTCAAGCATCTTAATCTGATCCAAGATTTTCTATTTTATGACCTCTTGGATAGCCTGCCCACAACTGCATCAAGGTAATTTCCTGCACAAAACAGGTCATCCCACCAGCCATGTGATTATAATTCTGTCTATTTCCTTATGGACAACATTACATGGGGTTAAAAGACCAAATATTCTGATGTGGTTTGGAATGCATTTTCTCATGTGATTCCAGTCAGATTTTACTCCATTTCCAGTATTTATTCAAATGCCACTAGGAAAGAAGGGAAGTCCTTATGTGTTGTTACATGTTTTGGAAATTCACTGTAAACTATTCCTATCCATTCTAAACTTTTGTTAGAATACTTCTAGCCCCACCACCATATAAAATATTTAGGAATTCATGAAAAAAAACAATTTAAAAATTCATAATTATGATTGTTTAATAGTTTGAAAGTCAAAATGAAAATGGTCCAAAGAATAGCTGTGTTGGAAAGGCACTTCTTACTTCTTTAGTGATGTAGCCATCTTTATTTATGTCATACAAATTAAATGCCCAGTTGAGTTTTTCTTGTACTGTCCCCCGGAGCAAAATGGAAAGACCCTTGATGAAATCCTAAAATGAAATAAAAAATACAATTTGATATGGCATTTCTAAAAAAGAAAAATACATCCAGATAAAACAGTCTCTGAAATGATGGAAGCAAAGGTTATAACCATCTGAATTTTGAACCATTTATTTAGTAAAATAATGTATTGTTGTGTCAACTGTTTCTCAGGGTGCTTTGGTGGACAGAAACCGTTCTTTCTGCCTCTATTTACCCCTTAGCCTTGGCATTCTCATCGTCTATTGAGAAACTGACTTAAAACAACTGTGGAATTAAAAATTATATCAAGATGGATACCCAAACAATGAGATGCTTGTGTTTAGTTGGTATTGGCTTTTCCACTAAAAGAGGACATGATTCACAGAAAAGAATCTAGTATCACTGTTTGTTTAAGTTACAAATCCCCACAACACACTTTCCATGAAAATTATCTGCTAACAAATGTGAGCTGTCCATAAGTGTGGAACTAAATGTAGCCTTTACTTAGACATCAAGTTATAATTACATATGGGGAGTAGTTAGATGAGCATGAAACTGGAAGCCAGAAAGCCTGTACTCAAATCGTAGCTATGTCATTTGATAGCTTTGTGTCTTCAGATAACTTAAAATCCTTTTGTTTTAGTTTTCATGTCTGTAAAATGGAGATAACAATAGTATCTTAGAGTTTTAATGACGTTTAGAAGAGTTAATCTGCTTACAGCAGTACCTGGCCAGAGCATTTACATTTTAAGTGTTAAATAAATGGATCCATCAGCCAATATCATGGTTAGGCTGGTTTGAGTACATTGCAAATATATATTGCCAGATTAACTTGATCAAATATATACATATTTGTTTTCATGTAGAGCAGGGCTAACATTATAATAGGTGTATTTTGAGCTCATACAGATTTGATAATCCAATTTTAAGAAAGAATGAAAGAAAAGGAAAGGAAACCCAGAAATGGCCTCCTAGGTTGTCCCTCTACATGTCTGTATTCAATCATTTTATAAATTTTCTTATCTCAATTTGTTAAAAATTTTAAAAGCTAGATAACATTCATATAGTTCAAAATTTAAAGATTGTGAAAGTTGTTTGATATGCTAGTTAGAAAGTGTTGTGTACCCAAGAAAAGCCATGTACTTTAATCTTGATTCAATATTGTAGGGTGGGAACCTTTGATTAAATTGTTTCCATAGAGAAATAATCCATTCATTTGTGAGTGTGACCTTTTCATTCGATGGATCTATAATTTCATCCATGTATGGTATCTTGATTAGTTTACCAGAGCCCTTTGAAAGGGGGGAACATTTTGGAGAGAGTTCAGAGATGATAGAGCCAACAGGAGACCCAAACTTTTGGAGTAAATGCCCCTGGGGAAGCTGTTTGAAACCAGACACCAATGACCCCAGGAGACACCAGATACATGCCTTCCCAGCTGGCAGAGTTATTCTGGACCCATCGACATTTCTTGAGCCAAGATATCTTTTACTGGATGCCTTAGTTTGGACATTTTTATGGCCTTAGAACTGTAAACTTGCAACTTATAAATTCCATTTATAAAAGCCAACCCATTTCTGGCATATTGTGTTCTGGCTGCATTTAACAAATGAATACATTTGGTGAAAAAAAAAGTTCTCCTCATTCTGCATCTCATCCATTTAGTTTCCTTCCCCATAGACAGCTGGCATTAGTAGTATCTTAAACTTCCTTCCAAATAACTTTTTGGTTATATAAGTATAATTTATATATATGTATGCATACTCCTCTTACACAAATGAGAGTCTAACAGGCTGTTCTGTACTTTCACTTTTCACTTAATACATTTTGAGAATATCACTGCTTTTTGTAACTACTGCATACTGTCTCTGAATATACCATAACTTATTGAACCAGTCTCCCACTGTTGAGTATTTAAGGATTTCCAACCTTTGCTTATTAAAAAAAATGCTACAAAGAATGACTCTATACATACACCACTTACATGTACATATCTGTAGAATAAATTCCTAAAAGTGGTATTTTTAGAAGTTAAAAGGATTTGGACATTTATAATTTTATAGTTATTTTCAAATTGCCTGCCAAATTGTCTTCTCAAAATCTGTGTGTAAGAATATTGTACTTTATCTGTGCTCTATGGTATCAAACTTTTGGTCTCTGCCAAATTTATAAATATTTCTCAGATTATTTGTGTTTGTCTTTATTTTACTAAGAATAAATTTGAAGATTTTTCAAAAGTTTAAGACACATTCTAATGTCATTTCTTATAGGTTATTTCCTTTTCTCAGTGTTGTACCGGTTTGTAGGTCTTGCTATATTTGATTTATAGAAACTCTTCACATAAGAGTGAAATTAGCTCTGTCTGTGATATTCCTGGAAGCATTATTTCCACTTTACAACTTAAAAACATTTCTTATGGCTATTTTTGTAAAATAGGCATATCTAAAAAAAATCATGTTATAGAATTTATCATTCTTTTTGCTTTACGACTTTGGCTTGTGGCATTTTCAAAGGATCTTCTCCATTCTGATGCTATAAAAGGATTCACCCATATTTTTTTCTAGTTCTAGTAAAAAGATTTATTCTTTTTCATTTAACTCTTTATTCCACTTGGAATTTGTTTTTTGTTTTTTGTTTATTTTTTGCATGAGCAGGCACTGGGAATCCAAGCCAGGTCTCCAGCGTGGCAGGCGAGAATTCTGCCACTGAGCCACCATTGCACTGCCCTCTATTTGGAATTTATTCAAATGTTTATAAATAGTTATATAGTTATAAATAAGGCTTTTCTGACCTTATTATATAACCCATTTATTTTTATCAACTGATTCAACACGTTAAGTTTATCTTCTATTTTGTTTTTGTTTTATTGGTATATCTGTTAACTGTATACCTCTATCATATCATTTCAATTATTAAAGCATTTTCACATCTTTAACATCTGTTAGGAGTGCTTCTACCTTATTGTTCTTATCTTTCATCTATTTATGTCTCTATTTCCTTGTTTTAATTTTCCATAGGACCTTTGAATCATCTTGTCTAAAATTAAATAAAATATTCTGTTGGGTTTTTCTAGAGTTCAGGATAAACTTACAGATCAACTTCAGCAGACCTGATGATTATGTGATGACTCAACTTCTCCATATAAGGCTTTATGATTCCTTTTCCTTTCCCAAGTCATTTTTTGTTACTCAGTGTATTAGTTTCCTATGGCTGCTAAAACAAATTACTACAAACCTTATGGCTTAAAGCAACACCAACTTATTATCTTACAGTTCTGGAGGTCAAAAGTCTGAAATAGGTTTCACTTGACCAAAATCAAGGTGTTGAGAGGACAGTGCACTCCCTTTGGGGCTGTTGATTGTTGATATAATCGATTTCTTTGTCTTTTCCAGCTTTCAGAGGCCACTTATGTCCTTTAGCTTGGGTTCCATCCTCTGTCCTCAAACTTTATCATTCTAACCTTTGCTCCTAGCACTATATCTCCTCTTTCTAGTCCTGATCCTCCCACCTTCCTCTTCCAAGAGTCCTTGAAAGTTCCTAGTGATTGCATTGGACCTATGGGATAATCCAGTATAATCTCCCTGTCTTAAGACCATTAACTTAATCATGTTTTCAAAGTCCCTTTTGTCGGTTAAGGTAACATATTCACAGGTTCCAGCCATTAAAACATGGACATACTCAATGAGCCATTATTCAGCCTACCATACTTAGCTATTTTTTAGGGATTCAAGTTGTTTTGTTTTCCAAATTGCTCTGTCATATTTCTTATCATTTTTATTTCTGGGTACTTTAATCTTTCTGTGGTTGCTGTAAATGAGGTCATTTCCTGTATTATATTTCTAAATTAGTTTTGTTTTTACATATGAAATCTAAGGACTTCTGTATCATAATTTTGTACTCTGCCTTGTTGCTCAGAGTTTCTATCATATATAATCATTTTTCAGTTCATTCTTCTGAGTTTTTCAGGTATGCAATCATATCAGCTACAAAGGGTCTACATTTTACCTTTCCTTTCTAGTTCTAATTTTTTTTTGTTACTTTTTACTAATTGTGTTGACTGATACCTCCAGAACAAGATATTTAATGACCATGACAACAAATATCTTTATTTTCTTACCAAATTTAATAATATTTCCAGTGTTTCTCTTCTAAGTATGATGCTGACTTTTATCATGTTAAAGAAATATACACCATTCACATTTTATTTTTAAAATTATTGATTTGTGGATTGATTGTATTTTGCCTAATGTCTTTTCAGAATTTATGGACATGATTGTATTAGTCAGGGTTCTCTAGGGTAACAGAACCAACAGGAGATTTCTGCAAATATTAGATTTTATAAAATTTTCTCATGCAACTGTGGAGACGCATTAGTCCAAATTCCATACGGCAAGCTGCAAGCTGGCAGCTCCAATGAAGTTTCTGATGAATTTCCTGGGAGAAGCTGGCCAGCTAAAGTGGATATGAAAATTACCACTTCTGACTGCTGAAGTCATCAGTTCTACTTTTAAAACCTTCAACTGATTGGGTGAAATGTCCCTCATTGCTGAAGACAGTTTTTTCTGTTGATTGTTGATGTAATCAGCCAGAGATACAGTCAACTTACTGATGATGTAAGTCCACAAAATGTCCTCACAGTAACAATTAAGCCAATACTTGCTTGACAAAAAAACTGGGCACCATTACCTGCCCAAGTTGAATCATGAGCCTAACCATCACAATGATCATGTGATTTTTTTCTCTTTAGGCTTAGTAATATAATGGATTATATTATTTATTTATTTTAAAAGATTTCATAACATTAACTCATCCTTGTACTTGTGGAATTAACCCCACTTTTAGTGGGTTATATTTTCTAATATTTTATTGAGGAGACTTGCATTATAATTTAATAAGTGAAATTGAGCTGTAGGTGTCTTCCTTTGGAAAATCATTGTTAGCTTTTGATCATTTGTTGGGGGGATTTGGAAGGATTATTTTTTAATATTCTGGAACAGTTTAATCATATGGGAAATATTTAAAGGTTTTGTGAAATTCTTCAGTGAAATTTTGCCTTTTTGGAAGATGGATAGGGTAAGGGATAAGTTTTTTGACAACATTCTTGATTTCTTTCAAAAAGTTTATCTGGATTTTCTTTTTCTTCTGGAGTTAATTTCAATAAATTTCATTTTCATGGAAAATAATCTGTTTAATTCAAATTTTTAAATTTATTTGTATAAACTTTAGCAATTTATCTCACAATTATTTTCATTTTCTCTGCATTCATTATTTTAAGCTTATATTTTCTAGTTTGGTGTCTTGTCATTTTTCCCTTTTTTCTTGATTAAATCAACTGATACTTGATTTTGTTTTGTTACTGTTTGAAAACTCAACTTTGGAGGTTTTTAATTTTTTTCCCAAAGTCATTAAGTTCTGCGTTTAGCTTATCAGTATCTTCCTTCTGTTTTCATAATGCTTATTTCTTCATTCTTATCTTAACTCCTTGAGTCTTGAATTTCATTTACAGATACCTGTTTCTGCTTATTAATATGTTCCTGATGGCTATGAATTTTTCAACAAGCACTGCTTTAAGTGGTATGCCAGAGAGTCTAATTGCATTTTCTTTATTACTATTGTCTAGTTATTTTGCATTTTTTAGTATTATTATACTCTTTGATACAAAAGGAATTTATATTATTTTTAAATTTTCTGTTATATTGCCTTTTTGTTTCCTGATTATTAATTTATAGTATATTACATAATAATCAGAAAATAGTATCTTCAATATTTCTACTCTTTGCAAGCTTTTGAGGATCTGTTTGTGACCTAAAACATGGTTAATTTTGGCACCTGATAAAGGGCACAAATTTAATTTATTTCATGGGTACTATTTAAAGTAGTTGAAGGTACAATTTAGAGGATTATCTAAAGTTTGCATTTGTTTAGAACTAATAAAAGGTATCCCCATCACTGTGACTAAAAAGTAATAGAAAGTATATTTCCCCAGATTCGTAACCTGAATTTATAATGTAGAAAAAGTAAGTCTACTTTGATGATTTAGTGTGCTGAAATGTTATAACAGTCATATTGAATCAAATTAGAAGGTAGTTCTTTGGTTTGATCTCTATAGAGGCCATTACAATTGATGGATTGAAAAAATCACAAAAAAAATATAAATATAATACTTGCTTATGTAAAAAAAATTGAAAACTACTGAAGAAAAGTGCAGCCAGACACATAATCTCATCATCTACTCCCAATGAACATTTCTATTCTGACTTTTTAAATATATCCTGAACATATATTCATAGCAAAGATCACACATACACACACAACATGATCAATTTTGTGTGTGTGTGTGCTGTATGGCAGAGTCACATTTCATTCTTTTTCCATGTGAGTATCCAGTTTTTGCAGCACCATTTGTTGAACTGTTTGTTTGTTTTTGTTAATTTCTTTGTTTTTTTGGGAAATGCATGGGCCAGGAATTGAACCAGGGTCTCCTGCATGGAAAACAAGAATTCTACCACTTAACTACTCTTGCACCCCCAAGAATGTATATATATATACATACATACATACATATATATATATAATTTTACTTCTTATATATTCTACTTAAAATTAATTTTTACATCATTGAAAATTCATTGTGACGTCATTTAAATAACCACATATTAGATTGAAACATATGAAATGACCTTATTTGACATAAATAGTAATATCATATGATTCGAACCAAAAATACCATCATATTGGCCTTTGAACATTTTGGGCTGCAAGATGACAAATGACAACTAGGACATGGGTAGCATGGACATGTTCCTTGGTAATTAACAAACACTGTGGATGAGGGTCAGGTTAAAGAACTTGATGATGAGAAAGTTGGATTCTACAGAAATTAGTCATGAAGATGGCAGCATGTGCTTGATGATAACAAGGATTTTGGACCTTTTGCTCACTTCTGTATTCTCAGCATCTAGAAAAATGTGTGACACATAGTAAGTGCTTGTGGTAGACTGAATCATGTACCTCAACAAATGACATTTCTTAATCCATGTATCTGTGGATGTGAACCCATTTATAAAGAGGACTTTTGGAAGATGCATCATTTGCGGATTTATTTGTGCATGGGATCTTCTAATATCCTCCTAGGTGTGGCCTGGATAAACCAGGGTGGGCCATAATCAGCATTACTGGAGTCCATTAAGAGTAGAAAAAAAAAGGGCAAAGTCAGAGAAGCCCAAAGGAAGAATCAGAAAATCTGGAGAAACTGGAAAAAACAGACACAAGGAGAAAGGTCTTGCCTTGTGATGGGAAGCAGAGTTGCAAGCCGAGTGTTTTGGTTTGCTAAAGCTGCTGGAACACATTATACTAGAAATGGGTTGGCTTTTCCAATGGGAGTTATTAGGTTGCAGAGTTGCGAATTTACAGTTCTTAGGCCATGGAAATGTCCAAATTAAGACATCAACAAAAAACGTGATACCATCACTGAAGAAAGGCTGATGGCATCCAGGTCTCCTCTGTCACACGGAAAAACACATGGGATGTCTGCTGGTCCTTTCTCTCCAAAATGTCTCTGGGCTTATGTGGGTCCTTGCTTGTTTCCCCTGGGGTGTTTCTCTCTTAGCTTCTCTAAACTCTCTTGGCTCTGAGCTCTCTCCAAAATGTCTCTCCCTGAAAGGACTCCAGCAAATGGATTAAGACCAACTTGAATGTGTTGGATCACATAGCTATGGAAATAACCCAATTAAAAGATCCTGCCCAACAATGGGCCTGTCCTCGCAGGGATGGATTCAGAGAACAAGGCCTTTTATGGGCTACATACCACTTCAAACTAACACATCAAGGGACTCCAAGGATTGCAGAAGGCCAGCATGAGATTGCTACAGACTTTGGGGAGAAAGATTGGTCTTACCCACATCTTGATTTTGGACTTCTGGTCTCCCAAACTGTAAGACAATAAATGCTGTTGCTTAGGCCAATCTATTGTGTAGTATTGTCAGAGCAGCTGTTAAACTAAAACAGTATTCAATAAACATTTGTTAAATGAATGAATGAATGGAATGAAAAGATATCTGAATCTACCTATTATCTTGCTTTCAATGCAAGATGTCTCTAAAATGGTCACTGAACAAAGGTAACAGATTTAACGGACTTTATATACAAGAAAGAGATATGTGGGTGTGTGAGTGTGTGCGTGTGTATAAGTGAGAGAGAGAAAAGAGCAATATGAGGTAAAACTTACATGAATAATAAACCTGATAAAATCAGACTTCTATATCTGTTGGTAATATTGCCTAAATATTTCCTCCTTGATGTCTAACATTTCAAAAGAAAATAGTTATTCTAACAAAGTGACTCATCCTAGAAAGACAGTTTTCCCTTAATGATACCTGATATTTTAGAAGAAAACATTTTTTCTCATCATTATGAATGAAAGGGTTTATAATGTCCCTACTGTGCAACTCCAGGTTGTGCTGCTCACATTTTATTTTATGTGAATAAGATTGCTTGCGAATGGCATTTCCTTTATGTTCTGAACTGTGGTGGCTCTGATGTTGAGTCATCAGCTACTTGTACTTAAGCAGATACAGCTCTCCCAGAATTTTTCCAACATTTATACTTGGCTTCAATGATTCAAGTAAACTTGCCGTTAGGGAAATGCTCAAAGGTGTGCTGTCCTGATGGTGCTAATGTTTGATTGAAGGTAACTGTTGAAATCGTCATACAGGTTCAGGATTGATTGTGCTGCTAACAATGATGTCAGTGATCAGGGACTTTTGCAGAAGGGATAGATTACTGAATGGTAATTGTTAGAGTTGGTGATAATATTCAATATTCAGATCATAGAAAGCCATCTTAGAGGAAACTCTGTGGTTTAGTTTCTCCTGTCGAGGAGGCAATCTATTGTGAAAGTTAAGACTGGGGTCAGAAAATTATGGCCCAGCAGCCAAATCCAGCCCACCACCTATTTCTGGAAATAAAATTTTATTGGAACACAACCACACTCATTTATTTACAAATTTCCTATGGTTGCTTTTGCACTACAATGTCAGAGTTAGTAGATGTAGCAAGGCTGTAGGGGCTGTGAAGCCAAAAATATTTGTCATCTGAATCTTTGCAGAAATATTTGCTGGCCCCTCATTAATAATATGAGTCTAAGAGACTTAGGTAGAGCTGGAGTTCATTTTGTGTTCTGCCATTCATTCAGCAGAGTGACTTTGGGGTCAGTTACTTAGCATCCCTAGAACTTGGGTTCCTGATCTCTAACATTCTGCTGTTAAAAATCAAGCCCTTCATTTTTTATCTGCATTTTACTACTACCACACTCCCCCAATTTTAAACACCTAAAAAAAGAGCCCCCAAACACAAAACATCACACCCAGGGGGAGGTGGTACATTTTAGTGCCAAAACTCATTTTGTTCCCAAACATGAACTGAATTGATATGAAACTATTTTTAATATTTATCTATTTATTGCTTTTGTTAGAGAATATTAATAGCTATATCAACCTCCCAAATCCTAGTGGCTTAGCATAATGTATGTTCATTTGCCATTCACAGCACAATGAAATGCAAGTGGGGAGAAGTCTCTATTCCATGTGGTCATTCAGGAATTCAGGTTTCTTCCCCTTTGTTGCAAGGTCAACTAAATCATGTGACCTGCATGGTCTCCACTGATGGGAAGGAAGAGGAAGAAACTTGCCTGGGGGTTTCAGGGCCAAGCCTGGTAATGGTCATGCCCACCCACATGCCATTGGCACAAACTTTGTCACAGCCCCACATAACTGCAGGAGAGGCTGTGAATATGGCTTGGCTATGTGGGCACAAAGAAGAGTCCATGGACATTGGTGACCAGTAACAGTCTCTGCCACCTTTCTTGTATTTTTGATGCACAAATATTACATAGTGGAGTATAGTACACTGCAGACCCTGCTGAATGCAATAACTGATGTAGAATATATGCATAAAAGTACTTGCTAAAACCTACAAGACTATGAGTGACAAAACTTAGCCAACTCCAAAGCTTTCAGATAAGGGATTGAGGGTCTATACTGTTAGGTCTCAGAACAGAGCCTCCTCAATCCCATCCTCAGTTTCCTTGGCAGGTCCAGGAATCCAGATATGAATGAACTACCCATACTGGCTGGTGCTGTATCCTGCAGATGGTGAATGAAGACATCCCACATAATTAGAAATATAGTCATAATCTATTTCTGCTGATAACACCCTTCCCTAACAGTGCCTCACTCTGCCTGGTACCTGCAGGTGCACATTAAAGAAGAATAATGCACTGATACCTCAACAATCTTATCACTCTCTAAGTCAACAAGCCCCTTTGTTAGTGCAGTGCAATCATCTTGGTGTGATTTTTTTCTTTAAAAGGTAGCTCCCTAAGACGGGAGCCTAGGCCACTTTTCTGAATCCTGCAGACCTCTGGGTCAGTGGCTTCCCTTTGCTATTTCTCCCCTAATAAATCTGTTTCTTTGCTTTGGCTTCTGGCTTGTGTGGAATCCTTAATGACTCCATGCCTAACATATACCTACCTCATAGGCAGGAGAACTCAGTTGCTAAGGATGCATTCTGGAGCTAGATGGCCTGGGTTTGAATCCTGATTCTGCTACTTTCTAGCTGATTGACCTTGGGCAAGTTGCTTAACTTCTTTATGACTCCCTTTCCTCTTTTGTTAAAAAGGCGGGTGCTTTAGTTTGAAAATTGTCAGAATGCAGTATACCAGAAACAGAATGGACTTTAACAAGGGGACATTGTAAGTTTACAGTTCTAAGGCTATGAAAATGTCCAAATTAACACAGGAACAAGAGGTTACCTTCACCCAAGAAAAGCCGATGAAGTTCAGGGTTTTCCTCTCAGCTGGGAGGGCACATGGCGACGATGTCTGTTAGTTTTATTTCCTGGCTTCTTGTTTCATGAAGCCCCCAGGGGGTCTCTGGTTATGTGGGCTCTGCTGCTTCTGGTGGCTCTCAATATTTTTCCAAAATAGTTCCCACTTAAAGGGATCCAGTAAGCAACCCCACCTTGAATGGATACAGACGTATCTCCATGGAAACCATCTAATCAAAAGTCACCACCTGCAACTGGGCAGGTCACATCTCCATGGAAACAATTAAAAAGCTCCCACCCTGCAATATTGAATGAGGATTAAAGGATATGGCTTTTCTGGGGTACGCAGAAAATTCTAACCGGCACGGGGGGTAATAATTGCACCTGTGAGGATTAAATATGTTAATATCTATAATACACTCAGCACAATGCCTGGCTTATAATGGATGCTAAATAAATATTATTATTTCTGTTGTGTATTATGGTTATTCATATTATTTTTAAGCACTTAGTACAATGGCTGGCACCCAGTTTTCTTTCATAGCATCCCTGACAGAGCAGTCGCCTAGCCTTTGCTTGAATCTTTCCAGCGAGGGTTTACTGTGTAATAACATGACCTGTGTCATTATTAACGGGCTTTGTTAGAAAAATTTCCCAAGCAGTAACTGCAGTGGTTAATATCTGATAAATACTGAGTCCATATTCAGTGCCAGGCATTGAGCCAAGCCCTTTAGTGACATTAATTTTTTTTTCATTCTAACATTATCTTGTGAAATAGGTTTGGCTGCTGATGTCTTACAGATATGAATTCAAAGGTCCAAAGATATTAGACACTCTGTCCTGGGTCTCACAGCCACTTGGTGGCAATGTAGGATTTGAGCCATTTGTCTCTAGATCCAGAGGCTACCCTGCTTTGTGCATCCTGCCCTTCAGCTTTTAGCAAATTAAGTAGAAAACTTCTGCGTGCCTTTATCGAATCAGGATGATCTCTCTGCTGACCTTCCCAGTATTGGACTATCATTCAAATTATGTCCACTGCCTAATCATTTCTGTTTTCAAGATATTGTTCAGTTAGTTAATCAGTTTGAAAAAATAACTTAATAGCATAGTTTTAAATTGATTTTGATTTAATGTTTATTAATTTAAATTGTCACAAGTTTGCCTTGAAAGGAGGAGACATTTTATCAACATGTTTATCATATATAACCATTACAACTAATTTCCCAAATTTATATCAACATTCATTGCAGTTATTGGTATTTTACATGAATATTATAGAAACTTTTATATATGATCCCACATCATTAATATCAGACCGATTGTGTACATAAAATCAGACAATGTGCTGTCAGAAGTTGACAGTAGGTTTCTGATACATAAGTAATTTCAAGTCAACAAATCATTAGTGTTTTCACCTAAATCATTCATTGCAACCTAACTATAAATATTTTTATTTGGTGATCTGGAAATCTGCAGTTTCTAATATTATTGCTAGATTAAGGCTGTGCTGAAATTAATTTGGGGGCTAAAATGCAGCGAGCACTAGTATCATTATTATCATGGGATGATCATGCAGAAGAAATGTTCCAGGAGGCTGGGACCCCACGACACCCTCGGAAGCCCCCTCCCTACTTGACCCCTGCAGGCTGCTCAGATGGTACCTTCTTAGCCACTGCTAGTCTTCACTTAAGTTATTTCTTGGCGAAGTTGTGCAAGGTAGTCTTTGGAGATTCCTGGCCTAGAATCCACCTATTGTGACCACTCTGTATGAGGACCAAGTATGTGTCAGTGGGCCCTTTGCTGTCTCTGGGACCTCAGCCCCTGTACCACGGATGGAATAGCAGCTCACAGGCTGCACCTCACTTTTTTCATCCTGACTCCAAAAAAACCCTGGGACCCAGATAGCTGGCCATGCACAGATTAATTATCCCCTCTTAAACATGACATATTTTGTTGAAATTTAATTATGCCTGTTCAATTATTATCTATCTATCATCTGTCTAATGTCTATTGATCTATCCATCTTTCTATTTTTATTTAATCTCTTGATGTTGACTTCTTCCTTCTCATCTCCATAACCTTTCTGGCAGTCCAGGTTTCCATAAGCTCCTGTCTAGACTCTTGGAACAAACAGCTCCTACTTGTACTCCCTGCTTCCAGGAATGTAGATCTGATACATTAATTTTCCTGTTTAAAATTCCTCAAGGATTCCTCATCTCCTAAAGGACAGTCTAACTTCCTTAGCATCTTGCCTAAGACTCGTCTGGGTTCTGTCTCTTCTTCCTTTGCAGCCTTACTGTTGAGTCTCCTATCTTGTATTCTTTATTCTAGGTGATTGACACATGGTTTCTCTTCATTTCCAGACTTCTGCCTTATTCCTCATTTGTTCCCATCCCAATCCCCATCTTCTTGACCAGCTCCTGCTTATCCATTGGACAGGCTTCCCAGATGGAACCCTGCTGCCACTGGGTAACTTTTTCGCTGATCCCATGCCACCATTGGCTTCCCTTTTCATGGCACTCACTGAAATTTCTTCTTATATGTAAGGCACATTGTCCTCCATTCCCAAAGAGCACATCCCCAAATTACCTCATTTCCATTGTATACTTATTAAAGTGAGAAACAGGAATCACAAAGTAAAACAGCAAATAACGCTACTTCTGAAAGGTCCAGCATAGTCATGCAGAATAAAAGTAAATAATGTTATATATTCTACATATAGTTTTCTTAACAAAAAATAAGAGGTCATAATCTTCCCAGCTAATTAAAGTTAGTGTGTGTTTTTTTCTTTCAACATTTAGTCTTGAATATATTATTATCTATACCTGACCTGCAAAGACACATATGAAAGATATCCATAAACTTATTTTATAGCTCTGCGAACATCCAAGACGTAAGTCATCCTATAAGTTCTGATATACAGTATGTCATGAATATGTTATATTTCCTTCTATAAACCACTTAAAGTTCATAATAAAAATATATTTGCTTGTAAAATTACCAGGCTGATGAATAAAGCATTTTGCTATATTTAATTCCTTGCCTGTCTCCTCCATTTCTGGGCTCTTTGAGGGTAAGGTCTTTAGCTTTTCTTAGCTTTGCATTTCTAAATCCTGCCACGGTGACTGGAACAGAATATATACCAGTAAACGCGGGTTGTAAGTTGTATCCCTTTTGAAAGATAAGGGCAGTAGATTCTTGAAAATTCAATGAGAGAAAAAAAGTGTATTTGAGATTTTTTTTGCCCTGTTCAAAAACTATCAAACTATCAAACTCAAATCTTTTCATTAAGAAGATTAAAACTTTTCAGAGTATCTAAAGTGAAATGATATGTAAATAGTCTGGGGCTTACCTCAAAGCTCACAGCTCCATTGTGGTCTGTATCAAATGCATTGAACAGAAAATGTGCATATGTTGTAGAGTCTGAAATTTTGAAAAGGGAATATGATTAAGTTAGTGTTGCGTTACCTTATGTAATACTTTTATAGCATGCCTGAGGGTTCTTTTATTAAAGAAAATTAAGTTCACTTCCTATAGCTTGTGCTTTCTCCCCAGTTGTCCACCCTCTTTCAGTAGATGACTAGAATTTGGGATTCATAAGAAAATTCTTCTTACACAAAGGTAATTAATTAGTTACAGATGTCTCCTGTGAGTTTCTGGCTGGAACACTTCGCATGCATTGGATTCTTGGGTGACGCTCCCAGTGCTTGGACAAATAATGGCACTACAGTTGGATGTACAAGTTAAGTGAATCATGTCAGGAAAGTGCTTAGTGCATGGGAGAGACCTTAGCAGTAAAATAATATAAACACTAATAGCAAAACCAAGCTGAGTTTCTGTTGTTAATGTTCTTGTTATCATTGGTAATTTCATTATTTGACAACTTTCAATGTCAGAGGAAGACACTGGAACTCAGAGAGGCTGAGAAATTTACCCAAAGTCACACAGTGAATAAGGAGGAGAGCTGGGACATGAACCAAGATCTTTGACTCTGAAGCCCAAACTAGCCCATAGCCTATAAACTTGCCTGATGGAGTGGGGCCAAGTGGGGATGTGGGACATTTCTGTCACCAAGTTGGCAGTAGATTGTGGGGTCCTAGATGTTCCTATATGCATATACTAAGGAGCCACTGATCTGCCTGCGTTGTGGGTGGGATTCCAGGCTCTCAGTAAGAGTGGAATAGCTAGCTCTCTGTCTCCGATGCTTAATGATGCTACCTAATGACATAAAGGAACTCTGAAATCCAATGCTCCTTGTTAGTTTGCTTCTAGAAAGTTTTGTCCTCTTATATTTTCTTCCTTCCTTTTCTACTATTTCTCCTTTGTTTTACTAATCTCTGAGCTCTCTGTCCTTTCATCATAAACGTATGTTTTTTCTTATTGCTCTCTTTTCTTAGTGCACAGTTGTAATTTTTTAAGTGCTTCTGTCCTTGGCCCTTGATAAAATTTACATGATTATTTAAATGCTTCATCTCATGGGTATTAGCCTTTTATCTTAACCTTTTTAATTTTTTTTTTCAATTGTAACCTTTGAGCTCATTGGCTCTAGCCTTCCTCCTTCCGTTTAACATCTCATCTTTTCTACCTTATAACTTTTAAGCTTTATTTTTATTAGGATTTAACAAAATTTCTGTTCACCTTTTATTTTATGCATTACTTTTATAAATGCTGTTAAGAAGCTAAATCCTAGTAGCAGGAGTAAAGAATTGCCTTTATTCCAAATATAGTAGCTCAGAGGCCTTCCAAACTTCTCTTCCTGCCCTCATGTACCCATGGCTTACTTATGGATTGCTTTTCCTTAATGCTTCAATCGTTGGACGACATTATACAAGGCCAAACATTTCATAAGGTAGACTGTATATTCAGTTTCTCAAAACGACAGTGGTGTTTTCTTTCATCTCTCACCTCTAAATATAATATGAGGAACCACTTATTTTTAAATATATGGGTTATTATCACTGTTTTCATTAAACTAAAAAGGCACTGCAAATTGGGTCTAAATAATATGGAAAACAGTAATATCTATAATGGATATCTGTCTGTTATTGATGGTTTAGAGGAAGAAATCAATATTGTATATGGGACCCAGGATTTAACTACATGCAATTTAGTGCAGTTGTTGGGAAATTCCAGAAAAGAGTTACCAATAACTGGCAGACCTCTCTCTCTAAGCCAACTCAGCAGGTGAACTCACCGCCTTCCTCTCTACTTGGGACATAACTCCCAGGCGTGTAAATCTCCCTGGCAAAGTGGGACAGACCGCCCAAGATGAGCCAGGACCCAGCACCCAAGAAGGTTATTAGAAAGCCTTCTTGAGAAAAAGGAGGAAGAAATGAGACAAATTTTCAGTGGCTAAGAGATTTCAAACAGAGTCGAGACATGATTTTAGAGGTTATTCTTATGCATTATACAGATACCTCTTTTTAGTTTATGGTACATTGGAGTGGCTGGAAGGAAGTACCTGAAGCTGTTGAGCTGTGTTCCACTAGCTTAGATTCTTGAAGACGATTGTGTAATGATATAGCTTTTACAGTGTGACTGTGTGATTGTGAAAACCTTGTGTCTAATGTTCCTTTTATCCAGGGTATGAACAGATGAGTGAAAAAATAAGGATAAAAATAAATAAATAGTAGTGAGGGATAAAGGGTAAAAAATTGGATAGATTGAAATAATAGAGGTCAGTGACAGGGAGGGGTAAGGAGTATGGGATGTGCAGTGTTTTCTCTTTATTTCTTTTTCAGGAGTGATGCAAATGTTCTAAAAATGATCATGGTGATGAATACATAACTGTGTGATGATATTGTGAGCCACTGATTGCATACCATATATGGACTGTGTGTGTGAAGATTTCTCAATAAATTTTTTTTTAAAAAGAATTGGCAGCCTGTATATATATATATATTTTTTTTGAGCATGTAAAATATGTTTTATTGTTCTTTAAAAGGGGTCAGGGTTTGGTTTTAAAGCAGGCTGCACACCTCTCATCATTTGACATCTTTCAACATGTCAAACTAGCTTCAGCTAGCAATACTTCATTAAATCCAAAAGAAATAAAAGCTGTTTTAATTTTAAGGAAAAAAATCGAGTTCTGAGAGCTGGCAGCCTATTTTTATTTGCAAAGTTGTTTTGTTCACAAAAGTACTTTTTCTCAGAGTCCTTGTACTATTCAGTGCCTTACAGAGATATGAGTTGACAGGCAGTATGTTAAACTTATTTTAAGGGGAGAAAAAGAGATTTAGCATATTTTATTATGAGCTTTACTGAGAAGGTGTCTTATTACCCTGCTTACACAACAAGGATAAATTCCTTTACCTCAGCAAGAGTGCTCACCATGAATAATGGCTCAGAACAAATGATTTTGCCAATTTTTTAAAAGTTAAAAAACTAGTTAGCATGGCGTATGATAATGGCTATTAGTCTGAAATGGGGTTGTTCCAACTTTAAAACTTGACGCATGAGAAATAGGCCCTCAAGGTATGAGCTGATGTGGTCCAGAGAACTTGGGGTTAATTTTTTTTGCAAATCCCCTGGAAGTTAACTCAATTTTTCAGCCTGAATATACCATGTAGAATCTAATTGTTAACAATACTGGGTCTGGAGTCAGACTGCCTGTATTTGGATCTCAGCTTTACCAAGCATTAACTGTGTGACCTTGGGCAAGTTGTTTAACTTTTTTTACTCTGTTTCCTCATCTACAAAATTAGAACAAAACCAGTAACATAGAGTTGTTATAAAGATTAAATGAAACACTATACACAGAGTGCTCAGCATAATAAAGGCACATATTAAATGTTCAATAAATATTAGCTATTATTGTAATTCTTTCCTAGACTATCCAGTCTTCTTTCATTTACCTTAAGGAAATGGGATCAATTTCTTTACAGATGTAATATGCCTTCTCCTAAAACAGTTACTATTTCTTAGAAAGCTCTTCTGTGTGTCTAAGCAAAAGGAATTCTAATTTGATGCAACTTCACACTCAATAAAAGTCAGTAGAATTGTGTCATGAAAGGTGCTGAGGCTTCTAATGGAAACTTCTGGCAGACATTTGAAACACTGAACATTTTTAAAGAAGAAGAATGAAAACACCAGTTTTAACTGAGCAGGAGGAAGGAGCTGAGGCTCTAGAAGTGTCTGGCTTGGACCACACGTGAGCATACTGAAAATAAGGGCAACTTTGGCAGAAGCTTTTACAGTTCTGGTTTCATCTGATGATGATCCTTAAGTACTCAGTAGATATTCACGGAAAGGAGGAAATTACGGTATCCTGGATTCTTCATTTTAATACAGTTCAGGACTCAAATCACATTACAATTATCTCTCTTTGTAGCTCTCTGACTCTCTTCTTTGGTCACATTCCTTTACATATAATATAAATCAATGCTGAGTTTATATACTGAGAT
Source organism: Tamandua tetradactyla (assembly GCF_023851605.1). NCBI lineage: Eukaryota > Metazoa > Chordata > Mammalia > Pilosa > Myrmecophagidae > Tamandua > Tamandua tetradactyla. The sequence goes on from NC_135345.1 coordinate 20,608,142, forward strand.
TGGTTCAGTTTCTTCCGATTTTTACTTGTAAAGTTGAAAACCAAATGTGGAAATTTTACAGTTGGAGGACAAAATTTATGGATTCTTAATTAAGAAGAAATCTTGGATATATTTAGATATTTACCTACATTTTACAAGGGTGGAAAATAGATGCAGATAACTTAAGCAACTCACCCAAGGTCACGTAGTTAGTTAATGGTGGCATGGTAGTGATTTCAAGACATTCCAACACCAACTCAGAATTAAAGGATCTTAAAGGTTACGAGGGGTCAGGGTGGGGACAGGAATATGGAACTAAGGTTTAAAGTGCACAAAATTTCTATTTGGAATGATGGAAATGTTTTGTAAAGTGATGCTGGTGATGGTAGCCCAACATTGTGAATTCAATTAACGTCACTGAAATACATACTTGAATGTGGTTAAAAGGGCAAATTTTAGATTGCGTATTTGGTACCAGAATAAAGATGTTTAAAAGTCGATGGAACTGCATAAAAGAGTGAGCTCTAAGTTAAACCATAGTAAATAGCTAACAGTTCTAGTGTAAAAATACTCTTTCATCAATCATAGCAAATATATCACACTGATGCAAGGTGGTGATAGTATGACTGTGTATAGGAATCTTATACTTTGCAGACAATTGCTCTGTAAACCCACAACTTCTCTAATAAAAAAAAAAGAATTAAAGGTTCTTAGAGTGTAGAAAGAGAACCAAGGATTTTTTTGGGTTTGACTCCCACATTTTACAGAGAAAGAACCTGAGGCCCAGAGAAATAAACTATGCTAGGTCATACTTCTTGATGGTGGCAGAATTTATACTCAAACTCAAGACTTTTGACTTAGCCCAGTGTTCTTAACCCAACTGTTTCCAGACCATATTGATGGTACCAACTGACTCCTTGATGGAAAAGGCCACTGATCAATGTACATTTCAGAGTATTTGAACAAATGCATTGACTACCATGTACCATCTCCACGAATGGAAAAATCCTGTTGAAGTCTTTCTGCCAATTGCAACCCCTACTCCCACCTAAATTGAATCAGAAGGTAAAGAAGAAGGTCAATGTATATTGAATATCGTATTTGTGACATTGTTTTCATGAGGCAGTTTTATACACATGAATAGTAGTTTTTGTTTATTAAATCCTCTATAAATCACTCTGCAAACTGTTAGAAATTTCATCATAGGACTAGAAGGATTTTCTTTGGTTGGAGGTTTTTGTTTTTGTTTTCTTAGATTTTTATGTCTATAGAACCCAGCCAAGTGTCTCACAAACTGAGGCTGCTCAAGAAATGTTTGTGGACTTAGATTCTTATGACTTGAGATCAATTATTCATTCCTTCAACTGTTGTTTATTCATTCCTTCAACAGTTATACAGGGTGCCTATATTCAAAGTAAGCACAAAACTCCTCCAACATGAGTCTAAGAAAATACAATTTTCATAGACTTTTAAAATGCTTACTGAGCCAAGAGCTGACACTTGAAAGTTTTTACTGCATCTGGAATTGGAAAAGTATTGCTGTATCTATAATAACCCCAACAAACCATTTCCTGTTTGTTTTATAGTAGACATACTTAATCGCCTACGAACAAGAGACTCGGCACAATCCTGATCTCTGACATCCAAAACACCAAACATGTGCTTGGTAAACTGTCTAGCTAAACAGAGGAGGAAACTAAGAGCCTGTTGCATAAAAATTTGCAGGGAATTCTCTAGATAAAGCAAAGTATTTTCCTGGAGAAAATGGCTAAACATGATTTATGGACCCATCATTGTTAATTGCTCATACTGAGAGAAACCTGTTGCTTTCAGACCATCAGACTAAATAAATGATGACTCTGTGGAAGAGTGAGGCTGGTCATAACAACATAAATTTTCCTGCCATCACAGATTACATTCTTTCTTAGGGCATTTTTCTTTTTCTAGCATCACTGCAAGATACAATTTGCATGCATGATACTAATTTTATGATTGGAAATCATTGTTTATTAACATGTTTCATTTCCTTCAATAATGCATGGTACTTTTAGATTTATACATTCAATTAGCTTGAGATTTATACATTCAATTAGCTTGAATAATCAAATTTTTAAGAGTAGAAAAGCGATTTTTCCTCCGGTCCCTTTGGATTTGGTCACAAGAATCCTTTGCAAGGGATTGTGCTTAAGTGCATATTCTCTAGTGCAGAGATGTTATTTTTCAAACAAAGATGAAATTTTAATATAAAGCTGTATCCAGTTTGTAACATGTATGAACTTTCATTTGAGATAAATAATCCAAGAATAACTTGAATATTTCCATCTGAGCTAGGTGCTTTGATAAGTAATGCCTATCGATATGTTTGCAGACATCCAGATAGATAGTAAGCATAATTTTTATTAACAAATTCCATAGGCTTAAATAACTTGGAAATATATGATTTAATTAAAGGATACTTCAAATTGATCCTTCATTAATAATGACCATGGACCCACCATAGTCGTGGTATCAGGAGATGTGGCCAACCTGTCCCTGCCTGTTGATCAGGTTTCCACCATGCATGGAGATTGGGGATGGGATGCAGTTGTCATCCACTGCCTTAGTTCCCTAGGGATGCCACAAAAATTGCCACCACCTCTGTGGCTTAAAGCAGAAATTTATTTTCTCATAATTCTGGAGGCTGGGAGTCCAAAATCAAAGTATCATCAGTGACATGTTCCTTCTAAAGTGTCTAGGGAAGAATTGTTCCTTGCCTCTTCCTAGCTTCTGGTGCTGGTCAGCAACCCCTGGCATTCCTTGGCTTGTAGCTGCATCACTCTAATTTTCGCTTCTGTCTTCACATGGCCATCTTCCCTTTGTGTTTGCTTTCGCTTCTGTGTTTAACTCTCTTCCTCTCCTTTCTCTTATAATGTCACCTGTCATTGAAATTAGGGCCCACCTAATCCAGTAAGAGTTCAATTTAACTAATTATATCTTAAAAGGCTCTTTTTCCAAATAAGGTCATATTTGGAGGTTCCAGGTTGGACATGAATTTGGGGGGACACTGTTCAACTCACTATTCCCACAGTATGTACAAATCCATGTAATAATAGATCACCCTCTATTTTCTCAGAATTCTAACTTAATTCTTTTAAAAGATCACCTTAAAAATTTTTTGTTTTAGCATTCCACGTATGAAATTGTCTTAAACCCCATGAAATACCCACAGACAATATTTTAAACACCAAAAGGGAATCTAATTTTTGTATGAAATGGCTATTTGTCATGCATTTTATAGAATGCATTTTGCAGATGCTCCATTTTGCAGTTATTGCTATTGTAGAAGTGGATGACATTCATTCATTCATGCAATAAGGATTTGAGTGCCACTATGTCAGTCACTCTTCCATGACCAGTGAATACAGCAGGAAACAAAACAGACACAAACCTCTGTTCCCTTGGAACTGACATTCTAGTCAGAGACAACAAACAACAACATAAATAGGTAAAAAAATACATTAGCAGATGGTCTTGAGCACTAAAGAGCAATATAAAATAAGAGAAGGAGATGGGGAATGTTTAAGGAGTTGCAGTTAAAGATAGGATGGCAAAGGACAGCCTCACTAAGAAGATGGCATTTGAGTAGAAGCAAAGGAGTTGAGATACTGAGCTAGATGTCCCGAAGATGAGAATTTCATGTTTACTCTAGACCCTGTTAGCTCCATGTTTAATTTTTTGAGGAGCCACCAAACTGCTTTCCACAGTGGCTGCACCATTTTCTCTTCATACCTACAACACACCAGGGTTTCAGTTTCTCTCAGAAAGGTCCTTTTCCTTTCTCCTGTCCTTCTGGGACTCTCATAAAGCATACGTTAGTATGCTTCTTGGTGTCCCACAATTCATTAGGCTCTGTTCACTTTTCTCATTCTTTTTTCTTTCTGCTCTTCAGACTGAATACTTTCAATTGTCCTCTCTTCAAGTTCACAGATTCTTTATGTTGCCTGTTCAATTTGACACTGAAAACCATTGGTAAAAATTTTTTAAATTTCAGCTGTCATAATTCCCAGTTTCAGAATTTGTTCAGTTTCTTTTGAAATTTTCTATCTTTTTATTGAATTCTTCCTTGTATTCATGTATCATTTTCCTGATTTCCTTTAGGTGTTTGCCCAGTTTTTCTTTAACTCATTGAACTTTATTTAGGAGAGTTGGCTTACCGTCTTTGGTTAGTAATTCCAAGTCTCTGCTTCCTTAGTGATAGTTTCTGCACTTTATTTTGTTCCTTTAGATGGTTTTAAGTCATTATTCTCAGTGAAAGCTGTAGTATAAACTGGCTCTGTAAGCTCAGCCCAGCTTCTACTGAGCCCATAGATCATCCTGAGGTAAACATCTGGGTTCTCTTGGGTTTTTCTGAGCATGAGTCTTGCCCTAGATGTGCACAGTAGCTTTTATTTCCCCAAAATGCACAAATGCTCCTGGGCGTCCTAACTCCCCTGCCCCCTTCCCCCTCCCCCCTGCCACTGCCATGCCAGTAAAAAGCCTCTTTCCTCTTTCCCCAGTTTCTTTTCTTTTTGGCCCCAGGTACTGTACTGTATGTCTCAACAGCAATCTTTCACCCCAGATGGCTGCAGTTTGCTCAGTTCTGTGCCACTTTTCCACACCATTTTCCTGTCCCAAGTGAATTTTAGTTTAGGTGAAGTAGAAGAGTGCCTTGAGCCAGTATTTAAGAATACCCCCTGAGGGTTTGGAGCAGATATTCAAACACACTAAATCTGTGGATTAGTTGTGGCCCTGTTCACTCCATAGCCCTACATCAGAGTGCTGCCCTGAACATGGATTCAAGCTGGGAGAAGGGGCAGGGCCAGGTGAGTCAATGCATTATGGACAATTTCTACTGTTTTTAGGTTGCCGTTTTCTTGATTGCGCATTTGCTTGGTTGCTCTTTGCCTTGACTATTTTCCAGAGTTCTGGTGAAGTTGATTCTGATAGTTTCTGTTTGTTCAACCATGTTTCTGTCAGAGGCAAAGTGTGTTGGGAGCTCCCTACTCCATCATCTCGCTGACACCATTTCTTTGGTTATAGTTTTTAACATTTCTATGCTCTCTGAGCTATCGGTCCCTCTTGGTTATCTCCAGCTGTTCATTCTCATGGACTCCTTTTCCTTAGCAAGACCTGTCAACATACGTGTTTGGGAATATCGTGATTGATTCACGGTGCCTCCTGCTTTCTATACTTCCCCCAATAACTTCATCCTTGCCAAAGATTTAACCAATACTTCTAAGTTAATTACTTCCAAATCTCTTTCTCTTGTTCTTACTTTTTCTCTGAGCCTCAGCTTGTACCAGTTCCTCTGTGGATCCAACTTCCCACAGACACCTCAAATGTAACAGGTCCAAAACTGAGCTCATTATTTCTCTGCTCCTCTAGCAACCAGATGCTCAGGACAGGACCCTGGAAAGTGTGGAAAACTCTTCTTTCTTTCTCATACCTCCTGACAACGTCTGTCATTTTTGGTCTCTAAATATGTCTCTAATCTTTTCCTGATTCTCCATTCCTGCTATTTACATCTTTGTTAAAGATCTCAATATTTTGCCTCCTATGATAACCCCCTAATTAGCATCCTTGCCTGCAATATTTCTACCTCAGGCTAATCATCCACAGAGCTACCAGAAGAATGTATATAAAACACAAATATGATCATGGCAGATCCTTCTTAAACCCATCAGTGGTTTTGCAGCTCCTCAGGGATAAAGTCCACATTTCTTAACATGGCATGCTTGACCCCCGAGGACCTGTCACTCTCCATCCTACTCTCCCTAGGCCAAGCACACCCAAATCCTGGCAGTTTCCTGCACATGCCACCTTAGGTTTAATATTCTGAGCCTTTGCTTATGCTCCATTTGCTTAGAACATCATTCTCTACTTTTAAAGCTGGAACCCATTGCAGGAATCAGTACAAACTCTCTGGAACTGTGTGATGGGGTAGTGGAAAGAGCATAAGCTCAGAAAACAATTTAAACCTCTCTGTATCTTAGTTTCTACATTTATGAAAAAGAGAGGATCACAGCTAGGCAGTTTGGATGGTGAGAGATGATCACACCAGAGCCAGACATATATTAGACACCTCTTGGATGGCAGCTACTTCAGCTCAGGTTATCTGCAAAACTTCTTTTTTATGTCCTCCCTATCTTTCAGCTAATTTGATTACACAGTATCTCATCACACCATTTAAATAAAAAAATCCCCTTATTCATTCACACTTATTCTGCCTGTTGACATTGTCCTTCTGCTACACTTGCCTATGAAGTTATTTGGGGCAGGGACCGCATCCTATTCATCCTATATACCTTACATTATTGGCACCTGACACAGCTGGACATAGGGCAGGCTGTATCATTAGTTGATGTAGGCATCCTGCTGAGTGATGGAAGGAGGGAAAATAAAGTCCCGCTCCAAGTATATTATTACACATCTCTAACACATATATGTGTTATCAATATGCTATCCTTGTGTTTTCTTTCCAATTAAAAAAAATCTCTAGAATGATACTCATTTCCCCATAGTGGGAGGTGATGCATAACAAGGAGCTCTTGAAGTGGGTGGGTGGGTGGGGGAAGAGCAGAAAGTGTGCTACGTGAGGCTATAAAAAATCTGGATTCTCATCTAGATCTGCCACTTAGTGACTATGCAGCCCTGAGGAAGCCATTTAATTTTCCTAAGCCCCAGGTTTCATATCTTTGAAATCAGGATAATTATATTTGCCCTACTTTTGAGGGTTGGGAGACTCAAATGAGGCCCATAGTATATGTGAAAGCGCTGTGTGGCACATCGGTACCAAGTCATAATAATCAGAATGCACTGTGCATTGATGGCCTTAGTGCCAAGCATATGGCGATAATTGCCACTTGTATACAACTCAAGGGTGAACTCTGGGATAGTTGATACTTTGTAACTAGCTCACTTTCATGCTAACATTGAAAATCACATGCACTGGCTTGCTGTGTGCTGTCTTTTTTGCATAAAGATTAAAAATGTAGAGTCATTCCAGGAAAAATTAAACCAAGTAATTCAAGATTGCAAGCATAATTCTAACTCTGAGAGTATGTTAACAAGTCCACATTTGTACTTACCTCCCTGTGGAAAGAACTGAGAGTAAATCTCTTTGAAGGTTTCTTCATTAACAACACCACTGGGGCATTCCTAGAGAAAATGGCAAAGAAGCAGTATGAGCAAAGTGTTCATAAAACTGATTTTTTGGCACATTTTGAAACAGAACTGTAAACTATGCAAAGCTTCACCAAGAAATTTAACTGCCCATCAATTATTAATTTATTTTAGAGAATAGAGTCACACTGTGAACTTCTGTTTGTTCCAGGTCTCATAGGATGAAAAAAAAAACACAATGTAAAAATTTCTGCGTAAGTATCAAAACTGATCTAACACATTCAAGAACATACTGCTGATTTTAAGAATACGTGTATTTATTATCAATGAGATGAGAAGAAATTTTGCTGTTTTTCATACATCAAGGATGTTGCACAATGCCTACAATATGGACTCTGCAGGATCTTCGTCCTGTGTTCTCTGGAGATTTGCTGGATCCATATAATCAAGCTCAATGAGAAAATGCTGTGACCCACTTAGATCTTTGATGGCCCAAGAGGCTTCAAGCCAGAAGAGTTACTGATTCCCATTAACAAGATTTTCTGGAGTACAAAATTACATAACTTTGTAACAAGTGACCTTGGATGAGATAGGACCTGAAGCATTTTTGAACTTCTGGAGAGGAGGTTCTGAAAAGAAACAGACCTGAGCTTACTGCATCCCCACCTGTGTTTTTTGGATGGTGTTACATAAGACTGATTGATAATGACCTTGAGAACTGCTTTAAGGTCAGATTTTTCACCTCCTGGGGACTTAAGGAACCCCTCTGGAAGTGGAGTTGGCATTTTGTCCAAAAGAAACCAAAATGTAAAATGTCTAGTAGAGAGCTGGCTTTGTGCAGAAAATGAGAGCTAAGCAAGTGGACCTTAAACTCAGGTGAGGAAATACAAGGAGTTATAAGGACAGTTTACTCAGGAATCTGAGGTATGGAGACTCCTGGCAGGGTGAAGATTGGCAATCACACAATAGTCCAACATCAAGTCAGGTGGCACATTAATTGTACACTGCAGGTAGGAAAGAGATAAGCTCTGTTCATTCTTTTTAGTAGCTTCTCATGAATAGTTCCATCTTAACCAAGCTCATCTTGTTTCAGCATCTCTCCGGGACCAAGTTCAAGGGAGAAAATCAAGGGGTGTGTTAACTTCCCAAGAGACTTGACTTCAGATGTAAATAAATATTGGGTTTATATTAACTTTTACACTGTCCCTGGCATCTTCACCAAACTTCAGTTTTGGTTTTTAACCCTTAAAATCATTGTTCTCTCACTAATAATCTTAATTTATTTATTTGTTGTTTCTTTATCCCAACTCTAATATGCTTCACAGGAAGAACTTTCTATTTTGTCATTTGTTGGTTTAAATTTAGGGACTCTGATACATCAATATGATTTTAAATTATAGTCTTAATTTGAATTTGTTTTTACAAAGCTTATTTTATTTTCTCTCATTTGAAATATATGATATAATAAGCCTACAAATTAGGTAGCCAGTAAATTTCCATTCACAGAAGAGGAGCTGGAGGTTCTCAGTGGTAAAGTACACTATTAACCAACTAGTCAGTGGGAGAGCTGAAATATGTACTTGGGACTTTTTATATTATCACATGGCTTCAGATTAGATGACTCTGTGGAAATAATGATCACCCCAAGGACCTAAAAGGATTGTAGCAAAGAAAAGACAACCACAAATTAATGAGCAAAAAAGTGAGCAAACAAATGGACAATCAACAACTCCCACACCATAAAGGAGAGCAGATGACAGGAATATAGTTAAGCTGTCAAAATTTTTTACTAAAATGACTGTTTAGACTCTATCCAGTTGGCAGCAACAGAACCAAATTTAAGAGCAAATAAACACTTCGAAGTTGGACCCTCTTATACATGGAAACTGTGATATTTTTGACGATTTAACTCTGAGCCATTTGTTTGAAATAGTACAAAGGCAACAAATGAGGTGCTATTATTTGTGGCAAATTTGTGTAAGGACAGAGTTCGAAAACTGCTTTAAAGTAAAAGTGATGTTGGCAAAAGATGAGAATGGGAATTGAAGGGACAACTGCATTCAGTGAACTTATCAACTACCTTTGTCATTTGTTGGTTTGAATGTAGGAACTTTGATACATCAACATGGTTTTAAATGATAGGTTTACAATGAATTTGTTTTTGCAAAGCTTATTTTATTTTGTTTTTGATAGAGATCTTGTAGTGTGAAATGATATTTAGAAATTGAACTGTCTCATATTGTGCTCATTTTATGTTTCATTACACATCTGTATAAGACAAAATCCTTTCTCTGCTAACTGAAAGCTCCTAGTCAAGTTTCAGAATGGTACATGACAGCAGGTGAATTTGTCTTTATCTAACATTTATTACATTAATTTATATCTTCGACATACATGTATCACATGTCAATTATTTAGAACTCTCCTAGGAACTGGAGTTACAGCAATAAACAAGGCAAGGTCTTGCCCTCATGCAGTTTATGTCCGAATAAGAGAAGAAAAACAGAAAACAGGACAAAATATCACAAAAAAATATCATTTCAGAGAGTGATGTTGTTTCATTTATTCTGAAGAGTTCTTAGTGGAACCATTGTATTTCACCACCTTCAGGAGAGAAAAATTGAACAACACTTATGGGATTTTAGTGATTTGTAAAATGGTGCAAATGGTCTATTCTCTGACTTTTCCCTCAGCTCTTTTTGTAGAGTGGCCATCTCTTCATCAACAATTAATTTGACCAGGACATATTTACGGGAAAGTGTAAGCCATAAGCAAAGTGGATGGGTTTGGTTAACTCTTGCTGCTACAACAAATAGGCCTTCAAATACATAACAAGTTAAACAGAAGATAAGTTTATTTCAGGCTTATATGACATTTGGGTGGGTTGGCTATCTACATTGCATAGCTTCTAAAATCTCTGATTGTCTCCATCCTTGTCATCCAGAAGAAGAAAAAGATCATGGGAGATTATGCATGGAAGAAGGTGGTACATTTCACTTCTATTCTCATTTCACTGGCTAGAAATTACTTAACGTGGCCACTCCAAACCACAAGAGAGACTGGGGAACATAAATGTGTGACCAGGAAGAACACAAAAATACAAATTTGATGGGTAGTTAGCTATGTCTGCCTCAGTGGATCACCAGAAAGATATTTCATGGGTCTGTACTTTGACATAGTTCTCTCACTGATGGTTACATTTACAGTATAAATTATCTCCATTTGCCCTTATGTCATATTTAAAGGTTGATACTTTCAAGTAAAAAAAAAAAAATACAATACAGGCCTAAGTTGTTGAGTATGGATTTGTTCATTAGGCTTTCCTCACTTTGAAAGGAAGGAACTAAGAAGCATCAAAGTAACCAGGTTTAGGGAAAATGAGGAAGCCCCACTCATCTATCCTTTGAGAAGTTACTATAATCTCTATAAGCCTTTATGATTTCTATTTAAAATGACATTTCTCCCTAATTATTAGCAAATGATTGTTCTACGAAAATTAATTGTCTCTGGAAAAAAAATTAAAGTAGATATTATAAGTAACTCATAATCCCACTACTAAAAGATAATCATTGTTAATAGTTAGGTCATTTTGTTCTTTAATCAAGCATATATTTAATATACTATATAAATAAAATTGGGATAATACAGACATATAATATTTTATCATATTATTATTTTCACTTTACAACATATCCTGACCATTTTCCTATGTCATGATTTTTAATGGCTACATAATAATGCATCATTTTAACTTAACAAATTGTTGGACCTTGAGGTAACTTCAGTGTTTTTGGACTACATGTGGTAATGATGGAATTAATATTCTGCTGGACACATCTGTGAGCATATCTGTGGTCTTTTTCTTTACAACTAATCCCAGAAGGGGAATCACAAAACAAAAGGGTTTAGATCACTTTCAGGATCATCATATGCACAGTCATGTTGTTCCCATAAAAGCTGCCAATTTATGCTGCTACCAGCAATTTATGAGAAAATATCACACCCAGAGAAGCTGCTGACCAGAGACACATGGGGAATTAATATGCACAAAATCCCATGAACCAACAGAGCGATAAAATAGTTCCCTCATGAGTCTAATTATAATTCTGAAATTTACCAGGGTTTGTCAAAATATTTGTAGGGATCCCTCCAAAGGATAAAAAGACTTGCTTGTCTTTCATGCAGACAAAGATGCTTTAGTGTGATCAGTTGGACCACATTACCACAGTAACATTTGTTGACTGAGGGCATACTCAGGGCCAACTTACATGCGTCTTCTCCTTCAACATTCTCAGCGACTGTGAAAGATGGGGATTATTTAGAAATGGAGAAAATAAGGTTTAGCAAGATTAAGTAACTCGTTTGAGTCACACAGTTGGTTTTTGACAGGGCTATCCACTCATTCCTTCTTATGACAAATAGTTATTGAGTGCAGTCATGCATCAAGCACTGTTCTGGGCATTGAGGATACAGGAGTGAGGTAAGAAAATACTGTTTTGCTCCTGTGGAAGTATAAGTCAATGGAATCAAACTCACGACTGCCTGATTCTCTTAATTCCAGTGTTATACTGCCTTCTGGATTATCACCTTTTTTCCATTAAAACTGAAAAGATGGCCTCTGGATGAGTCATCTGTGGAAGTATTTCTATAGAACAAGGTTGGTGTGCACCCAGGGCCACCCATCAGGGCTGTGGTGGGGAAAGCCACATGCGACAGAAAGCTATTCCAACCCAAACTGGTGGTAAAGATTAAAATATGTGTGTGTGTGTGTGTGTGTGTATATATATATATGCATATATATAATATATATATATGCATATATATAATATATATATATATATACATATTATTGTGAAGTATAGTTTGAGGTATTTGGAGAAATTATTTTAGAAAGTTTTCAGTACAGTCATTTGGAAAAGGTTCTGGATTGTAGAAAGGCTAAATGTACTACTCTATCAAGAGTTAAGGAGCTGGAGAATCCTAGCACTCTTCTGGCTGGTACATTAATCTATGACCAGTGATTTTCCTTTACTGAATCTTAAACCCATCACCATGATATGATCAGGTCCAATGCATGTGAACTTGGATTTTCTTAGCACTTAACTGCCATAGATTTGTCATTGGTAAAGGGGCACTTGCTTTTCTGGACACGTGGTTGTTTTCCATGATGGGACTTTTCAGTCGCCTCAAGTAGCAACATGACACTGTGATGTTATGATCAACTGTAAACGTGCTAAGATTACTTTGCTACTACTAATATCACTTGCAAAGGAGCATTGATATTTTATACTAATATTTACCATGATGAGGATGATGATATGTTAATATATGTGAACCCTTTCTATGTTCCAGGTATTGTGTTAAATGCGGTACATGGATTATCTCATGTGAATGGGTAAAGAGTAATATTACCTCCATTTTACAAATAAGCAAACTGCTTTAGAGAGAAACTGTTCAAATGCACATAATTAAAAAGTAGGAGAGCAAGAATTTTAACCCAGGTAGAGTAATTTTGGAGAACATGTTCTTAGGAACTATTCTACATCAACTCATAAAATGATTTTTTTTTTAATTTGGGTGGATTCAGGATTACCCATATGTTGCTAGGGCTGCCAAAACAAAGTCCTACAAACTGGGTGGCTTAAAACAACAGACATTTATTGTCTCACAGTTCTGGAGGCTAGAACTCTGAAATCGAGGTATTGCCAGGCCCATGTTTCCTCTGCAATCTGTAGAGTCCTGGCAGGGGCTTGCCAGCAATCCATGGCATAACTCAATCTCAGCTTCTGTCAAATTGTAGTCTTCTCCCTCTCTCTCCTACTAAATATGGAAATTTTCCTCTCCTTATAAGGACACTGGTCACATTGGATTAGCACACACTCTAATCTAATTTGGCCTCATCAGAACTAATAATATCTCCAAAGATCCTATTTCCAAATAGGATCACATTCAGCAGACTGTGGTTTAGGACTTGAGCATATCTTTTTGGGGGATCTTATGATTGCAACTCAATCCATAACACTGCAATATCTCACGCATTCTCATCCTCCTAGGTGGGGGAGAAAGAGAAAATTAACCAGAATCCTAGTTCATCCTTGCACTGTATAATGAATGTGAAAAGCATCTTTTAAGTGATTCAAATAGAATTTAGAGGGGTCTGTTATGTGAGTGCAAAAAGCTACCCAAGCACATTCAATCAAGCAGTTAGGAATAGAAAGCTAGTGGAAGGATTACTCAAGAAATCTACGTTCTACAACAGGGCTGGCAAATATCTGGCACATTTGTCCCTACTACTTTCTCCCTCAGCCATGGCAGGCATCACTAATCAATTACACTTTCTCCCTTGATTCTAGATTTAGGTTGAGAATTCTTCCTAAATTAATTTGATGTTCAGAACTAGACACTCCTTCTGTCACCATATAGCCATTTTATCTTGTAAAAATTGTTCATTTCATTATATATTTTTTAAATGTACAAAATGGGATAATAATGGCTGGCATGCCAATACTTCACGATTTTCATAAAATTCAAAACTAAATGGCAGCTACGTAATAGTCTATGAAAAAGATTTGCATGTATCTTAATGTATCTTTCAAAGAAGAATTCTTAAAACGAACCTGGAACCTTTTAAAACTAGGTCAAAGAGGTATATAATGAGGCTGAGAAGGATGTGAGCTATATATCCTACAAATCGCATAATCAGGAAAGTGTTTAAAATAACCCTAGTGATAATCCAGTTCAAAGGCCTCATCTTAAAGGTGAGTAGACAAAGCTGAGGAGGGTATAGAAATTGCCCACAGCCACAAAGTGGGCTGTTGAAGCTTTTTGGGTGTTTGGATTTCCTGAGCTTCATATTGATGCTTTGACACTAGACCTTGATGCCTTCGTGGACATGCAGTTTTCAGTATTTTCTTCCAGATAATATTTTCAGTAATCTAGTGTCAAGATTGTGCTCTTGGGCTCTGGAGTTAAGTAGAAGGCTTGGGTTGAATTACTCTGCTACTGAATAGTTGTGTAGCTTCAAGCAAATTGCTAAAGTCTCATTATCCTCTGTAAAATGTGGATAACTATTGATCTGAAAGGACTGTTATGAGAATTAATAATACATGTTAGACAATGCATATAAAGATCTTAGTCTTTGCCTTCCACATCATATTTGCTCATTATATATTAGCTCTTAGTATACTAGTAGTAATCTAGAACTTGGTAAGTAGAAGTCCAGCACATTAAAGAGATTCTGAAACAGAAGGGTGGATATTTTAGGGTTAAATTGTGCTTATCAAAGCATTGGAACCAAGGATAGTGCTGGTCAGATGTAATGCAATGAGCCTATAAAAAAGATATGAGTTTAAAAAAAGATATGACTTATGTCTCCTAGCCTAGCATTATAAATTGAATTTAGTCCATTTAATATCATCAGGGGTCACCCTCAAAGGCAGGGTAAAAACTGCAATTGTAAATGCTATCTGAGAAGAATAAAGGCCACTATACTGGAAATAAATATCAGTAAAAACTCAGAGGATTTTTATTCATTAACTTAAATGAAAGTTTTCCCCATTATGCTTAGATGAGTACATTAGAAATATATGAAAGGTGTTAGGTATGGTTCTTTGAAGAGTGATTCATATTTGCATAAGAAATTGATAAGGAATTTTTTGAGGTGTCATCATGGGTCCTTGCTTCATAAGAAAATCATCAACACTTCCTCAAAAGTTGTTGGAGACCTGGTGGAGTGCTCTAGAAATTATTGTAGTGATTGCAAACCACATGTATCTTTTCGATAATATTTTTCCATTCCATTTGCTGAAATCTCCTTTTCCCTAAATCACCTGGTATACGTGTGTGCAATCTTCTCAAGTTCAAAGTTATCATTAAACCTTTAGAGATACATCATCAGAAGTTAAAATGGAAGAATTCTGGCAAAAAACTACCACTAAAACAAAAAACCTACTAAATTTAAAGGTATTTGTGATATAAATATCCTTTGGACCCCTTTTAAGATCTCTATAATGTCACATCTCTGCAGCATCTATGTACACCACTTGCCCTCACACCCATCTATTGTGCTAGGGAGAACATACACACTAGTGGTCAAGAGGTGTGTGTGCAAACTGAAAACCTTGGATTTCCACCACCAAAAAATGCCATGACCTCAATGTTTTAAGCCAATGAGTTCTCTGGTTTCAGTGCTTCTTTCTGACAAAAGAAGCAGACAGGTAGCTTATGGATAGAAACACAAAAGAATTTCAATCAGGTCAGAACAGAGAAAGAAGTAGACTTGTCCCCAAATAAGGAGTGAGGGTCAATTTGCCTGGCAAGAAGTAATAGGTGGCAGATGTGGATTAAGTAATTCAGCCTTGCCCAAAGAGAGGTCTGGGCTTTGCCCTCAGCTTCTGGGAGGTAGGTTAAGGGTGTGTTTGTTTATGGCAAGGGCTGGCCATGCCAGATCTTAGGGTGGGGCTGGCCATTCAAAAAAGACCAACTATGTGATTTAGGGTACTATACTTTGGTCATACCATATCAGTCCATCTGGAGACTGAGTTCAACTACATGGCAAACAATCAATCATGTCTACATAATGAAGCCTCAATAAAAATCTCTGAATACTGAAACTCAGGTGAGCTTCCCTGTCTGGCAAAACTCCACGCATTTTGCCATACTTCAACTCTGGGAGGATAATACATCTCGAGGGATAACAGAAGTTTTGCACTTGGAATGCTCCTAGACATTTCCCTATGCATCTATTCCTTTGGCTGGTTTTAACTTTTTATCCTTTCCCTGTAATTAACCATAACCATGAGCATAATGCCTTTTAGTTAGTTCTGTTAGCAAATTATTGGAAACAAGGGCTATTTTGAGAAACCCCAGAACTTTTAGTTGGTTTCAAAAGAGAAGACAGTCTTTAAACTTGATAGCTGGCTCCAAGCTTTGAAATTTTCTAACTCTGGGTAAAGGTATATTGGCACTTCCTGGAGAAAGTAATTTCTTAAGCTGACATCTGTTAAAGATTAGAATGAAAGTGAGCTGTGTACCAGTTTATAAGCAGAGACAAGTAAATGAACAGCCTACAGATTCAGAAGAACATACAGCAATAACCCATGGAACATACCCCAAAAGAACAGCTGAATTGGATAAGGTGAGAAAAACAGGACTGTAGATATGGCAGTTGTAAGGCTGTGTATCAAGTTCTCCTTACATCTGAACACATGGGAAGATGGCATCTCCTGGGCCTCCTTTGGTTGGTTGAGGCCAAACTTTGACCATTGAATGGAAAGCAGAAGTGACACATACCACTTATGAGCTGCAGCTTTTAATTATCGATTCCAGACGTGTCAGAGCTCTCTTTTCTTTCTGCAGGGCAACCATATGCAAGATGGTGGTTGCTCCACTGGCCTACATCCTTGAGGGACTCAAGGATTGAGGGACTCTATGAGTAAAAACCCTTTCCAGCCCTTGGAAAACATAGGGTGTGAATGATAAATACACTTTTTAACATTTTAAGCTACTGAGGTTTTATTATGAAATAATATTCAGACAATAAACCAGGTCAGGATGGAAAAGGTAGGCTTCCCTTATTCATAATGGTTAAGTATTGTTACCAGTTACATGGTGAAGAGATGTTTGAAATTGATCTCAGAACTTAATTAAACATGATATCTCTGTATATATTTATGTTTATATCTAAGTTAATTTAATAATGAACTATGCAGTTTTTATTTGCATATGAATCCAGCTGTTCATTTTGTTTTGATATTAGATAAAGTCATTATGTAATGCTACTTTCATATAGACCATTTCCAATAACTGTAGTCAAGCTTCTGGTTCTGGAATGCCCCCCAAATCAAGTCAGAGGTCTCCTAAGAGAAGGTTGCTTGAACAAGTTGAATTTTGTCTGGTTATATTGTATGCTATGATACAGCACAACTGTTAGTATATAACTAACCCTTGGGAGAGAGTATCTTTTTATTTTCTTCAGTAAATTTCCAAAATGCAACCATGTCAAGCTGAGTTATTTTATTAATATTTCAGAGCAAAGACAAAAGTTATCCTTTGACAATTTATTTTATATATAAATTGCTAAAACAAAAAACCCTACCACATAGAACAATGATGATTTTCTCAGGACAGGATGATGTGAACTCACTGGCATGATAAAGATGATGGTTTGAAGTATTTTATTCTCAGAGACTTGTAATTGGAAAGCATGACTGTCTTTACATATTATTCTACCCTGCTTAATACCTAACCCAATTGGGGAACCATAGACTCTTCTAAATTAAATTTACTTCCCTCACCTGAAATTAGGGTTGATCTGAAAAGTCACTCTTAGAAGCCTGGCAATTTAAAGATGCCCTACAATCTACAATCGTAGGGCTATTTTCTAAATTTAAATGGTGTAATCCCAGGGCATACACTGTTGACAATACTGGATTCTGTTTTGAACCTTTCTGCTCCCTTTAGATTTGGTACACCACTTCAGGGCAACATTTTCACAGGCTAGCAGTGTTTAGAATAGAGACTATTAAAACAGATAAATAAATATTCAGTCAGCTCTCAGCTTTTAAAAAATTAGAAAATAACCTTCCCTTGGTAGTTTCCTTGAAAATGTGTGTTCAAGATTTCGAACTCCACACGCTCCCAAACCATTTTTTTTTCCTGTAATTGCTTTTCTTCTTTATCCAATTGTCCTGAAAGGACACTTTTGATGCTCTACTCAAAGTTACTACTTTTTCTTATAGCTGTGTCTGTCCCCGGTCACTTCCAGAGACCACTAAATGATGATGAAGAAATTTTGAAGTCAAAATCCTGGTCCTGCCCTTCCATCCCTACCCCTGTGGCAGCTACCACAAATATGAGCAAAGATGTAAAAGGGAGGCCACAGGGTCAAGAAAACACAAACACACCACTTCTATCAACACAAATTCTCAAATCTCAATGTAGTCTATAAGGGGGTTGTAAAAAAAAATCACTGAAGAATCATAGGATAAGCCCTTCAATTTTCAGAGCATAAAAGCTGATCACTAATATTTGGAGCTGGCTATCCTAGTATTCCTAGGTGTTCCTAGACCTTCCTGAATCATTTATTCTCTCTTTGCTGGCTTCCTCATCTGTTAGATGGCTAATAAGAAATGAGAACATCAGAAGTAAATAGAAAATTAAAATTAAAATAAACATATGACGATACAATTTAAAAAGCTGGATACAAACACCGTTTTGCTGCCTCCAATTCTGCATTAGTCACCTCCTGCTTTCCCTGGGCACACTCTTGGGGTCAAACTGGTTAAATATGAATTGCAAACTGTGAAAATAAATAAATAAAGGTGGGAAAAAGAGCTTTCCAGATATTGTCATTGGAACAGACATGAGATCTGGTTGATAATCTACATTCAACTCAGCAGTTTGAAGTGAAGATAATAGGTACAAACTGAGATCCACAAGGTCACCCAGGCTGAAGCAGAAATCCAAAGTTCTAGACGATGCTTCTTGCCACCTCCACCTCCAGCTCTGCTCTCTATGTGGCAAAGGGATATTACATGAGAATTACAGCAGAAAAAAAAGGAGTTCAAGTCCAAACTCTTCTATGAATGAGATCACTGAAATTTCTTGGGCTTTTGAGTTTCAGTGTATAAAATGTGGAAAATAATAGCATTTTAAAGGGAAGCAATGAGACAATTAATGGCATTGTTTTTTACATAAGGATCCTCGTGCAATGCTAAGCCCTCTATGAATGCTGGTTTCCTTTAACATTTTCTCTTCAAGTCATTTATGCTCATTCTGCAGACCGAAGTTGCTCAAGTCCTAAGCATTTAGTGGAATGTCTGTAGAGTTACATGCTTTAAAGGACTGTTAGAAAGAATTTCCCAGACTTTTTGCCAAATGGTGAGTTCATTTGGTCAAGGTTCATTTTGTCACTTATTATAAAGACAAGTTCCAAAGACATCCAAAACCATTTGAATAAAAAAGACATGGATGCCCTGGGAAAAGACACTGTGTGTGCTGGTTTGAGGTTATTATGTGCCCCCAGAAACACCATGTCCTTTAATCCTCATTTGTTAGAGCCTTGGTAACTTTTGATTAGATGGTTTCCATGGAGATGTATCTCCACCCAGTCAAGGGAGGGTTGCTTACTGGAGCCATTTAAGAGGAACCATTTTGGAAAATGCTTTAGAGCCACCAGAACCAACAGCACCAACAGAACAGAAATGCCCCTGGGGAAGCTGTTGAAGAAGGCTTAGGAAATGAGGAGAGAGAGCTAAACAGACATCACCATGTGCCCTCCCAGCTGAGAGAGAAATCCTGAACTTCATTGGCCCTTTCTTTGGAGTTAAGAAGTCGTTCCCTTGATGCCTTAATTTGGACATTTTCAAGGCCTTAGAGCTGCAAACGTGCAACTTAATAAATTCCCTTTTCAAAAGCCATTTCATTTCTGGTATATTACATTCCAGCAGCTTACAAACTAAAGCACTACGTTCATATTTTCTTGTTGTGTAACAAATTATTGCAAACTTAGCAACTAAAAACCCCACCCATTTATTCATTGACAGTTCTGTGGATCAGGAGCTTATTGTGGCCAGCACGGTGCACAGCTTGAAATGATCTCACATTCATAATGCCAACTGCTTGCGTTTCTCCTCTGGAGCTTGAGGTCCTTTCCAGACTCATTCAGACTGTTGGCAGAATTCAGGTCCTGTGGTCGTAGGACTGAGGTCCCCCTTTTCTTGTTGACAGCCACAGGGTGCCTCTCTCTCAGCTACTTAAAGCCACTCCACATATCTTCTTGTCTTCAAACTAGCAACAGCACTGTGAGTACTTCTTATGTCCCAAAGCTCTCTGACTTCCTCTTTTGCCTTTTAAAGGACTCATGTAATTAGATCAGCCCCACAGAGATCATCTCTGTATTTTAAGGTCAACTGACCGGGGACTTTAATTACATTTACACAATCTCTTCAAAGGAGCACCTCAATTAGTGTTTGAATAACTGGGGGACAGGAATCTTGGTTAAGATATCTTTAAGATTCTTCCTATCACAGCTGACTTCCTGTGAATATGGGCTGACACGTTTCCATAGTAATGTCCTTTTAACAGTCTTTTCTGTGGTTACATTCACAAGTATTTAATGTTAGAAACAACTTATACTTGTGCCAATATTGTTCTAATTTTACCACAACTGGTAACTGTACTATTAGTATAACTAGTTTAACTAGCTTTGAAAGAAATATGTGCTCTTAGGTTTGCAGACTAGACTGCAAAATTGAATGTTCTTTTCTATATTTGGAAGTGTTCAGTGTCTTTATTTATTTCTTCCCTATATCACCAAGATCATTGTAATAAATATACATAGCTTTTGCAGATCGATTAGATCACTTTCATAGTGGAATTATATCATCCTAATGATATTAAAACAACTGAATAAAATAATATTCTACTTAAAAGAATCATGCAATGTGTAAATCAGAAAGAATAAAGTACTTAGATAATGATGCATGCATATTAACACACCAATATGCATGGTTGTAAGAGGGCGCATTTTCTGGATCTTTGTAACTAACCATTTTATGCTCTCTCCACCTAATTTTTTTTCACCTAAAGAATTGCTATCTCCGGCTCATTGATTTCATTATGCTTATCATCTCTGGAGTTCTTATGAGAGCTTATACATTTTTGTCATTGCATAAGCCATTTTTATTTACTTTCTATTACTTGTAGATAAACACATCCTAACTTAAACAGGTTTTTAGCTTTCTAGCTTCTGGCGTTTTCTTGGGCTTCTGTAATAAAATACCACAAACTGGGTGGCATGAAACAACAGAACTGTATTGTCTGACAGTCCTGGAGGCTAGAAATCCAGTCAAGATACAGGCAAGGCCATGCTCCCACCGAAGTCTGTACAGAAGAATCTGTCCCACGCCTCTGGCTTCTGGTAGTGATTAGTGAACCTTGGGTTTGCTTGGCTCATGGCACGACTCAATCTCTGCTGCCATTGCGACACGGCTGTCTATTCTCTCTGTGTCTCCTCTTCCCTTCTTTTAGGGACACCGGCTATCTGGGATTTAGGTGTGACCTCATTTTCACTTACCTAATTCCATCTGTAATGACCTTATTTCCAAATAAAGTCACATCCTGAGGTACTGGGAATTAGGACTTCAACATATCTTTTTTTTTAGGACACAATTCAACCCCAAAACAAATACTAATCTTATTACCATTTTATCACACTTTTCTACAGAATGGGAAAATGAAAATGAGTTTACTTTATTGTTTGCGGACAATAAATTGTTCGGTGAAAGTTGTTGCGTAAGGTAGAATCTATAAACTGCAGTGATATGTGTTTACATGAAGTTGGTCTAATTTGTCTAGATCAAGACTTTTGAAAAGCTGATCTAAGGTACAGCCAGAGAAGCTCTGGGGGCATGTAAGGGGTCTGAAGAAAGCCCACTTTTTTTTTTTTTTATGGGCAGGCACCGGAATCGAACCCGGGTCTCCAGCATGGCAGGTGAGAAATGTGCCTGCTGAGCACCGTGGCCTGCCCTGAATAAAACTCACTTTTAATGATCACCCAAGGTATGCTGGGTATTATGCCTATAGCGTAGAAGATAGTTATTCTCATTAAGTCCTCATAACAGATAGAAGAAGGTAGACATTGTCTCACATGATATAAAATCAATAAACTTGGAGAGATTTAAGAGACTTTCCTGAGAGCAAATAGATATTAGGCATGAGTCTGGGATTTGAAGTTGAGTTTGAATACAGGTCCTTTATAGTTTACTCTGCTGCCTCCACCAAAGGCAAGTGTAACTGTAGAAAAGATAAATTAACTAATGGGATTCTTTTATACCAAAGTTTTCCAACTCTGATCATTCACTATTAAAAAACACATATTGGTCATTTATTTAACAGATAGTCATACACCAAGCACTTTGCTGGGTACTGGGAGTGTAATGGTGAACCAAAAGGCATGGTCTTCCCCCATAGGAAAACAGGCATTAATCAAATATTTACATTAAATGTTGGTGTTAAATATTCTTATTCAGACTCAACAGAGCAAAAGATTATGACAAATTTAATTTTTAATAAATGAATTCAAATATGCCAATGGTGAAATATGGGACAGCATCTCAAGTCTTCTACTCAATTACTTTCATAAGGAGTGGGTAGGACACGGTCAAACCCAGCTCTAAATGTATTTGATCATACATTACTTTATCTCTGCTTCTTTACTCTCACTTCTGATTGCGTTTACTAAATGCTGTGGGAATGCAATATAATAGAAATGGAACTGCTTTTGAAAAGGGAATTTATTAAGTTATAAGTTTACAGTTCTAATGCCATAAAATTTTCCAAACTATGGCATCCAGGAATAGATACCATGACACTGAAGAAAGGCCGATG
Organism: Tamandua tetradactyla; assembly: GCF_023851605.1. Lineage (NCBI taxonomy): Eukaryota > Metazoa > Chordata > Mammalia > Pilosa > Myrmecophagidae > Tamandua > Tamandua tetradactyla. The sequence continues at coordinate 20,630,651 of NC_135345.1, forward strand.
GGTCCAGAACATCTCTGTCAGCTGAGAAGTCATGTGGCTGGCATCTACTGAAGCCTTTGGCTTCTGGTTTCAAACGGTTTCCCTGGGAGCACTTTTTTCCTGCATCTTCCAATGTTTGAGTCTTCTGTTGGCTCTGTCGCTTCTATTCCCCAAGCATCTAAGCTTCCTCTAAAATATTTCCTCTTTTAAAGGACTCCAGTAAACTAATCAAGACCCATCTTGAATGGGTGGAGTCATCTAATCAAAAGTCCACACCTACAACTGGGCATGTTACGTCTCCACAGAAATAATCCAATCAAAGCTTGCATGCAATGAGATAGGCCTGGACCCCCACGATTGGATCAGGATTAAAACATGGCTTCTCTGGGGTGCCTAATAATTTGAAATCAGCACAAGAAAGGAATACTTTGTCTAACTTTCATATATTTTCCCCTTATCAAGAAGCAATTCCAAGGGGTGCAAGGGTATCTCAGTGGTAGAATTCTCGCCTGCCATGTTGGAGACCTCATCTTCAATTCCTGGTCCATGCACTTCCCAAAAAACAAACAAACCAAAACAAACAAAAAATTCAACAAATGGTGCTGCAATAACAGGATACTGTTATTGAAAATAATGAAAAATAATGAAATGTGACCCCGCCGTACAGCATACAAAATAAAAAGAAAGAAAAAGAAGCAATTTCCAGGGGCAGTTCTGAGTCTCTGATACTTGGCTACAAGTTGAAGAAATGTTATTTTGTTTAATTAAATTATTTCTTGCAAATATTGGAGAAGTCCCTACCCTTCTTTACATTCTCCTAATGGTTTTTAGAGCTTCTTGTCTAAAGGGAACAATTATTGTCACTGAAGCTGCCAGGGAAGCAAGTTAGTTGCCCAGAGCTGGGCTACTTCCAGGCTCACCCCTTTCTCTTCCCCACTGTGGACTAGGTCACCCAGACCCACCGTGGGGAATCCCCCCTACCTCACTCCAGAACCTACAGACTCTTCCTTAGGTGCTGCAGGTGCTTCAAAAGGCTTTCTGGAGCTCGGACTATGTGCTGGTTGAGCTGGTCTCCAACATTCTCAGTGCTTTATTTTAATATTGTGGCACAAGGGGGCAGCAGAGTCTTCCACGATAGTGATAAATTTGATTTCTGGCTCTTACTCTGAAGGAGATATTTCTCCCCCAGTTTGGTGCATGTCTGAGTAAATTTCTTTCAGGAAAGCTATTTTTGCTTTATGAAAGGTGACAGTGGGCTCCTGTTACCCAATTAGGTTTACAAAGGAATTAACCATTTCAGGGAAAAGTTGCCCAGCAACTATTATCTCTTCCATTCGGGTATTTTGTTTGGAGTATATCAGCCTAAAATCACAATCACTGCTTTTGACGGTTGAGCCACTCTTAATTTTAGTCACCAAAAATTGGTAGTCTTAGGAAAAAAGTAAGTAGGCAAGACACAAGACAAACATTTAGTAGTTTATGAATGAAAACCTTCTAAAACTGTTCTGAAGTGCACTTCTGGAGTCAAAATGAGTGGGCCTGCTTGGCTGCTTTGCTGGGCATGTTTAAATCTTTAAAGCAGAAATAATAATATTATGTTGGAATTATTGTGAGACTTAAATAAAGTTAACCTTTGCACAATGAATCACAGTGCCTGGATGTATGAATATCTGCTATGCTTTAACTATGGCGGGTGTGGTTTCTACATGCTGGTGCTGGTGATTGTTCTGGAACTGCTTAGAAGTTCTTGCCATTTTTCACTTAATGGAGAACATTATCTTTATCCCTATTAAATTCATTTGCTAATTCACTTTCAGAGGTCTTTTTTTAATCATCCCAAACCAATCTTCCATTACCTTAATTATTTTGGCTATTACTCTAAGTTTTAGCTTTTGGGATTTGAGAGCCCCTGATTTTAATCATATCACTTACTAACTTTGGGATATTGGGTAAGTTATTTACCTGTTGAGACCTGGGGTTTTCCTATCATTCATTTCTCCACAAAATCATTTTGAAAATGTATTATATGTCAGATAGGATAATCGATAGAAAAATTTACAAGATATGAGCCCCCTTATGTAGAGTTCAGTCTATCAGAGGAGGAAAACATACACCAAAGAAATGCACAAATAGTCTAAAATTAGTTAAAGTTCTGGTTAGTGCTACAAAGAAAGAACAGACTGTGCCATGAGAGTGGGGACCTAATCTAGTCCAGAAAGGGTTAAAGGGAAGACTTCCTTGGGGAAGTTATGGGTTGAATTGTACCCCCATCCCAAAAAGACATGCTCAAGTCCTAAAGGTCTTGTTGAATGTGACCTTTGAAAATATTATTAGTGAAGACAGGGCCAAAGTGGGTAAGGAGTGACACACAAATCCAGTGTCACTGGGTTTCTTGTAAGAAGAGAAGAATCAGACACAGACACAGGGGAAATGTCATGTGACACGTGAGGCATGAAATACCATAAATTGCCAGCAAGCTACCACCTCGAAGCCAGGAGTAAGGCATGGAACAGATTCTGCCCTATAGCTCTCAGAGGGTGAATGGCCCTGCTGACACCCTGCTTTCAAGTGTCTGGCCTTCAGAACAGTGAGATAATGCATTTCCAGTGTTTTAGGCCACCCAGGTTGTGGCGCTTTACTGCAGCAGCCCTAGAAAACTAAGACAGTACCATTTAAGGAAAGAACTGAAGAATGAGTAGAAGTTACCAAAGTTCAGAACTGGGGAGAAGCCAAGGGAAGAGCAGGTGTAAAAACCCTTGAGAAAGAAGAACTTGATACATTCCAGGACTAGAGACAACACATGTGCTCGAAGTGTGGTGGCTTGAGATAAGGTTAGTTAATTCAAGGCCTACAAGTTATGTTAACCATTGGGTGTTTATCATTCATAAGTTAGGGATAATGTACATGTTTCACAGGGTTGGGGGGAGATTGCATGATCACTTACATTAAGTGCCCAACAGAAGTCCTCATCACATTGTAGACAATAACCATCCCTCTCGTTCATTTTTGCTCTACTAGAGCTGAATTTCTAAATCTGGAGTGGTATTTACTCAATAAATAATTTTTCAGCACTTACTTTGCACCAAGTTCGTTGTGGTATGCTCAATAAGCAGAAGGGACAAGAAAAACATGGCCTTGCCTTTTTAGAGTCTTTCTACTAATCACGGATAATGGTCTTTTTTTGTATGTGAATTTATTTCAGTTGAACATGAGTTTAAATACAACCAGGACTTCAGATCTGTTGCTCCCATCTTCCAAAATTAAAAAAAAAAAACAGAAAAGCAAACAAATACACATGAGATATAAGACAAAGCAAGTAGCTCAGGATTATTAATGTGTAAGCAGGAGTTACGTCCACATATTTCTTTGCTTTTGCCCATGCTTAATGATGATGATGTTTTATAATATATAGTTGTACCTGATGCAGTTGATTATAGTAGGTCTCTAATCTATTGAGTGCTAATGAGACCTCTATCATTAATTTTTGGAACTAGCATTCTTCTGGAGGACTGGAAGGTTAGCAAGATATTAGATGTAGTTAATGCTTATATGCATATATTTATCTTCACTTCTCAAAAATTTTCAGAAACTCCAGGAATATTAAAAATCCATCAAGTCACAGAAACTCTCTCACTTTCACTATTTTGTCCATTAATGTCTATGCATTTCTCATTTTTATAGCTCATGGATATTCAAGACATTTATTTGCAAATATGGAGAAGATATTATTTAAATCAGCAGGAGACCATCTTCAAAATTCATGTTATTTTAACTTATTTCTAAGTTTGTGATAATTTTTACTATCTAGTCAGGCATAAAGCTACAGGCTTTATGTTCTTGCCACGTAATGATGAAAAAGCAATGTATAGCTTCCCCAGGATCTCACTGATATTTTCATTTTCCAATTCATCAGTTGTTAACCTTAGGACTTCCCAGAAAGAGAGTCATACTTGGGTTTAAATCATGGGGCTTTACCTGATGTTTTCTCTGTTCACTGTAATCTTTATTGGGAGATGAGAAGTATGGGTGGTTTGGCCGTGAAATAACCTCTCAAATTATTCCAAACACTTCTTGCTTTTTTATAGCCTAACACACCTAGTAAGATGAGAAACAATTCTGGTAATTGCAATGCTTAATTATGAAAGGACAATTTCTTTTTTCTTACCCTGAGAGATTTGGAGTGACTTTTTTAATCTATTGTTTCTAATTACATTTGCATTCCTACAACTAAGATTGTCATGCTTATAAGAGCCACTTCCTTGATTCTACAGTCAGTAAATGATTTATTGCATCTTTCCATAAGTATGTTTTATTTTTGTATTTTTTCCTTTTATGCCTCTGTGTGAGACAATGTGAGTAAAGGAATTCAGCTCATGGCTGCAGAATCCATAATGAACCAAATATTAAGAGTATAAATTAAGAAATGAGCACAGCGATCCCATTTATAGACTATTTCTCCATTTTCTGACTATTACAGGGTAATTATGAATGAATGGAAGCATCTTTAGCTAGATTAGAATAAAGGCAAAGGAATAGGAAAATGGTAAAAGGCATAGAAATGGATTAGGGCAGTTTTTGACATATTCAGTTTGAAGTACTTGAGGGGCATCTAGGTGAGGATGGAAAGTCAGTAATCGGAAATGTAAATATGGAGCTCAGGTAAGAGATCAAAGCTTATAGCTATAGGTCTGTGTTTCCTTAGCATATTACAGGAATAGAGCTCTCCTAAGCAAAATGCAAAGTGAAAAAATTCAGCAAGCTGCAGATATGTCTTGGGGAAGAGCCACATGTGATGAATGTGGATGGGAAAAATGATCTATGAAGACCAAAGAGTAGCCAAAGAGATGCAAGAAGAAGTCATAGATTATGGCATTGAAGGAACCAAGGAAGAAGAGACATTCAGGGTGCTCATGGCCTCCAGCCCCATATTGCACAAAGTTCAGTTAGGTCCAGAGAAGTTATGCATGGGAAAGGTAAAAAGAATGAACTCTGGAACCAGATTGTGTGGCTTTGAATCCAGGCTTCCTTACTCACATTAACTGTGTGACCTTGGGCAAGTTTCTTAGCCTCTCTTTGCCTTGGGATCCTCATCTGTAAAATAGGGCTATAGATTATAAGAATTGAGATTTTCCAGCAGTTAAAGAAGAATGAAGAGTGCACATAATGGTTGTTGGTGTTTGGGGGAAGTATGTGTTTTCACGTATTTTTAAAGGTGTAAGGGACTTGAATATGTTAACAAGATAGAAGGAAATAGCCAGTAGAAAGAGTAATTAAAGGCACAGGTGAGAGAGTGAGCAAGATGTCAGGTGGATAGGATTAAGGACACAGGGAAAATGGAATAACTTTCTCTTTACACAGGAAGGAATAAGTTAGTAAACAAATATTAATTGAGTGCCAATTATGTGCCACACTCCGTCCTACGAGTTGAGGATGCAATGATGAATGAATAAGACTGGTAAATCTTTCTGTCCAGTGAAGGAAGAACAGATGCTTCTGTAGATATATTTATTGATGAAATTAAGAGTGCTCCAAAGGACATAGAGACACCTAACTGTTGCTTTGGGTAGGCAGGGAGCATTTGAGCATGGAAATGTAACAATATGTTCAAGTTGAAGGAGAAAATCATGAATTAATAGTTACTCTCAACAGATGCAAAACATCTGGTTTTCTCCCTTCAACAACTAGTAGAGGAGAAAAGGGAAACAATCCATTGGCTGACTCCAGTGATAGGTTTTACTAGATGAAAAATGGCCCATGAAAGATATCCACATCCTAATTCCAAGAACCTTCAAATGATACCTTATCTGGCAAAAATACAATGTAAGATACGCAATTAATATAAGAATCTTGAGTTGGGAGATTATTCTGGGTTGTTTTGGTGGGCCCTAAATGCCACCCTAAGTGTTGTTATAAGGGATAAGCAGAGGGAGATCACAGACACAGAGGAGTAGGTGATGAGAAGACAGAGGAGAAAGACATTTGAAGATCTGGCTTGAAGACTGTAGTGATGCAGCTACAAGCCAAGGAATGCAGGCCACTACCAGAAGCTGTGAGATTCCTGGAATGGATTCTCTCCTAGAGCTCCAGAATGAGAATGGCCAAGTGGTCAGCTTGATTTCATCTCAGTGATACTGATTTCAGACTTCAGTTCTATTCCACTTCAGATTTCTACTCTGATTATCATAACTTGGAACTTATCCTTACCTGAAAGGGCTCAACTCCTGAAATCTGAAGTTGTTGGTATGATGAGACGGTGAGAGAATACATTTCTATTGCATAAATCCACCTAGTTTGAGTTAATCACAACAGCATTAGGAAACGAATACAGGTATGATCATAGAACAAGGCTAAAGAAGTAGGGGTGTTCAAGTATGTTACTGGTGATCTGAGTTAACCCATACATTCTGGGTTAATATGGAATTGGTAAGACTACAGAAGCTGCAGTGATACCAAAAATCAGGTTTGCAAAGTCAAAGAGCAAGATGTGGTTTAGAACCCCAGATAATTGGAAGAATAGAAAGTTATGGTCAAAGGGATCATACCAACAACTTCAGATTTCAGGAGTTGAGCCCTTTCAGGTAAGGATAAGTTCCAAGTTATGATAATCAGAGTAGAAATCTGAAGTGGAATAGAACTGAAAGGCTATAGCATTTAAAAAGTCAAGACACGCCTAAGCCCAGGTGGCTGTTGGGTCAGCTTCATGGATGTTGCTGTCAGGTAAAAGGACAAAGATTATTTTATGTCAGCAATCAAAGACTTCAATGAATTCAAGAGAGTGACAATGGAGCTTAGACTTTGATTCTGACCCTCTGTTGCTCTATTCTACTCTGGTTTCCTTTTTTCCTTAGGAAGTTCCAATCTTCAATCCACACGATACTGGTGAGGTTCTCAATTCCAGTACCTCCAGTCCTCCTGGCTGCAGACCTAGATCAATGATGTAAGCTTGGCTAAGAGTAGGTCTCCATTCATCAGACTGCAGTGATTGGTTCATCTATGTCCTGTGACTAAAGCTAGAGCCTCCTGCTGGAGGTAGCAGGGCTGATCAGGTTGTGCTTAATGTTACAAGCACATACATAGTTCATATATCCCCCAGTTATGTGAATTTTTTTTTTTAATTTAAATTGCACTTTTGCCACACACAGTCTAAAATGTCTTAACTTATACAAAGATGGAATTATTTTTCTTAGTTTTTGTTCTTTACTGGATGACTACAAAAGAATCAATGTAATCCCTATTTCTCATGTTGTTTTGTTTTAGTGCTTCAGGAGTTGACAATCAGATGAATGGGAGTGGGGTTCATATTTTTCTCAGTTACTGAACTTTACTTTCAGAACCAGAAGGTTTGTGCTTTAGACATTATTTCAAAGACTAGCAGGAAGATAACACCATGCAAAACATCCCTAAATTAATCTGCAAGAACATTTGAAATTTCAATGTTGTATATATTCATATGCATTCAAATCAAATCTATTCAACAAATCTCTGTTAAACCCCACTGTAAAGCAGGCACAAATAAAAGAATAAGATGAAAAACTGACTTACACTTGCAACCTCAATAATCACATTATATGATAAACTTCTTTAAGAAGCAAACCATGGTAGAACACGGATCTGAAAGCTGTAACTCTACAGTTAATTAGGAATATGGAAACAAAATATATCTCAATATGGATGAACAATCTGGATTGTATTAAAATAAGATTATGTACAATTTAAATTGTACATAATTAATTCCTTACATTATCTACTAATGAAAAGAGCCTGAGTCTTGCTATTTAAAAATCAGAAAGCATCCATTCCATCAAGACCTTTTTTTTTTTTCCATTTTGGGCCCCTAGCCATAGGTTTGGACTTAGGATTGTCTAGACCCTGTTCCCTTGTCCTTTAGTGCATATTGGGGGCATCTCGGAGGCATCATAGAGATTATCCACTTTATTTCTTTCATTTAGTAAATAATGAAACTTACATTCAAATACTAGTGCTCTAAGACAGTACAAGCCTGCCTCTCCTATATGGTCTCATTATTTGTAACATAGTCACCCCAAAATGGAAGGTTCCAGAAAGAAAAACAAGCAAAGAAAAATAGGATTTCCTGTAAGAGTTTTTTGTTTGTTTACAATCTGGGGACATATATCATTGGGAAGAGATACAACTTGGTAAAGAGGAAACAGTAGAAGTAACCCCTAGTGTTTGCTTCTCAACTATAAAGAGGGGCGAAGACATCCTACATCTACAAAGGACTAGGATGTGGGGAAAGAGTAAGAAAGGCAGGGAGATGAGGTAAGCCAGTGTCAGCCCATGAGGTTGGAGAGGTAGGTGGGACCAATTTCTCACTGGGTAAATACATACTGCTTCCTCTTCAGACTAATGACTAACACTTCCCTCCTTTGTCTTACTGTTACTGCATACTTATCTCTGACCACTGTGGCCAAACTTGGGAAGGGATTTATGACCCACTCGCTTCTCAAATGGCAATGCAGAAACCACTTAGAAAGCTGGTATTAACATTCCCAGATGGAGATACAACACCGGCTAAAAACAATTTTCTGGGATGATCTGTGCTGATAGATCTGGCAACTAACTCAGCTATTTGGAAGTTGATTTGATAACACAGAATTCTCAAGATACTCTGTCTCTAAATTGAGTGAGGCAGTTTCAGAGAACAATAGGGGTATTGCATTTTACATTTTATTAATGTGGCTTTTGGATGGGTTTGGAAAGAACGCCAAGAATTTGTATGGTCTTTCAGAGAAAAATCATCACCATCAACATACTATTGAGAATCCACCTTCTTCTCTTAGTAGACTTGCAAATACTAAAAAAAAAATTCTTCATCATTTGGGACTTATCTTGTGGGTTTATTGTATTTCTAGTAGGCAGCAATGTCTTGCAAATGGTTTTATTCAGGACCTGAGGATATATGATGTATTGCATGAAGAAATACCATTTGGAGAAGAGAAAATACTATTGGTCTAGAAGCCAGGGGACCTGACTTAGAGTTCCTTATCTGTCTTCCCTCATCTACCAAATGACCTTGGATAATTCCCTTAACTATCTTAGCATCCATTTTCTCAACATAAGATGGGACTAAAATATTTCTAATCTATCAGAAAGCTGATTGAAAATAAGTATAACTATTTTGTAAGCTGTAAGATATAACATCTATGTTAATTTGTTTTATAAGGGAAATTATTCAGAGTCATAACTACTGCTTAGAGATTCAACATGAGCGCTGTGCTTTAGAGACCTGCTTATTGTACAACTGGGATAGGGCCCCTTTTGAAATGTTGATCTAAAGTAATGCAGTTTAAATAAATGTTTCAGGAAATGTTCAAAGTGTGTTATCTATTGTTCCCCACATTTTTATACTTGGAAGGCGGTTTTCATGTTTTGCAATAATAATGGCTTTTACATCTATAATTCTCCTTCAGATGCCTACATCTCCCAATGGATTTGGTACCAGCAATTTATTTTTCAGACAGTTTTATTCAAAATTGTTGATTGGAATGCTTTAAAGTTTATTGGAACACTTTAAAATTGCAGTCTGAGAATGCGATATAAAAGTATTAAATACTTTATTATATTTCTGATGCTTCTTAAAGATTTTCTTTTCTGCTGGCAATTTAATGTTCTTTTTAGAATTGTTCTGCTCTTCTCATATTGATTTTATTTTGTAACATCATTAAACAAGTGATCAATGAAAAACCTTTTGTAATGAAGCTACGTAAGCACATATCTGAACATATAGGAATATTTTCTCAATGCACTAAATTTCAATGCAAAACTATTACATAATGCTTAATTCACCATCCAAATTTCAATTCCTATTGAATCAATAATCAGCATCTGCAATTTTAAACATATTTTATCTATTTTTGAACATATCAGTCGTTAGTAATTGAATGTATGTTAGCAACAATGTTGTTCAATATTTTTTACTTCTGTTACCAGTGTAATTTGTTTTGAATAGAAATTCTCATGTGGGATGTTTTTTGTTCTAAAAGCAACCACATCTTTTTAAATAAAAAAACTAAGAATCCAATTACATTTCCTTCTCATCTAAGAAGGTTTTAATATTTGTTATATTTTAGTGTGGGCTAGTCTATGAAATGAGAATCATTTTTTCCTTTATTTGTAAGGGCTTTACTACCTCTTTCTATTCACAATCTTTTTTTCTTCACATAAAATGCTTTTCACTTGGTATTGGTGATAGCTCGTTTACTTGAATGCATAGCTTGTTGGATTGTAAACTGAGTGGCGAAAATAACTTCTTGCATATCATGTTCAGTACTGTATTCCAGCATTTAGCATATTGCCTAGCAAGTAACAGAAGCTTATTAAATATTTGTTGAATGGATTAATGAATGAACCATAAACTACAAGACACCTGGGAACAGATATACTATAAATACATGAAAATGTCACACGTTATTTCTTTTCTTATATCAATGGCCATGAGGAATCCCCTCTTGATCTGGCTCTGGGTTTGTGATTTGTTTTGGCTGGTGGGGCAAGAGCAATAATTAGAGGCTTGAAAGTGTCTGTGCATTAGTTGCCGTCCCTTGCTGTTCTTGGAGTCCTTACCATGATTGTTATGTGAAAAATCCTGGGCTAGCCAACCAGATCACAGCATACAGGACTGAATTGCCCCTGTTGTCCCAGCTGCCAACCAGCAACCAGCTATGTTAACAAGACTATCTTAGATCAGCCAGCAGTCAGCTGCCTAGCAGATGCTGAGCAAGTTTAGCAGAAAATAGTCAGACCAGATTAGAAAACCTTCTAAACTAACATTAAGTTTTGGGATGGTTTATTATATAGCCAAAGCTAATGAATGCATCTTATAAAAAATAATGGGATTATATTAAAATTAAGAACTTCTATTAACCAAAAGATAACATTAAAGAAAAAAAGATTAATCTCTGAGTGAGAAAACTCATTACCAAAAAAAGAATTTGTATTTACTATATAGTTGAAGAAGTGTTAAAAGTTAATGAGGAAAAATCGGGGTGGTGCAAGGGTAGCTCAGTTGTAGAATTCTCATCCACAAACCTGGGTTTGTTTCCCAAAGCCTGCACATGCCAAAGGGAAAAAAAAAGTCAATGAGAAAATATCAGACTACCCAACACAAAAAAATGGTCAAAAGACCTGAACAAGTATTTCACAAAATATGAAAATGTAATTACCAATGAGCATATGAAGAGATGTTCCACATCATTGGTAATCAGGGAAATAAAAATGAAATGACAATGAGAAACTATTAAATACAGACTTTGTGATTAAGATGAAAAAGCCTGAAAACACTAAGGATGGTGAGGATACAGAGTAACGGAGACTCATAGACATTCTTCATAGCAGCAAAGTTAAGAAAACACACCAAAAAGTTTGGCATCATCTAGAAAATTTGTTCCAGCAATTGGACAACTAGATAAACCATTTATAGAAATTCATCCTTATTCATACTCAAACATGTGGAAGATTATTCATAGCAGCATTTCAGTAACAACCTCAAACTGGAAACAATCCAAGCATCCATCAATGAAAAAGTGATAAATGCACTGTGATGTTGTCATAATGTAAAATACTATAGAACTGCTGCCTTTATTTGTACATAAAGTTTTATTGTAATAAAGCCACACCCATTAATTTTTGTGTTGTCTATGGCTGCTTTCATTCTGTAGTGGTATAGCTGAGTGGTTACAACACAAATGGATGGCCTATAAAACCTATAATATTTACTATCTGGCCTTATGGAAAAAGTTTGCTGATCACTACTATGAGTAATGAAAACTACCATCATGTTGGGTGAAAGGAGACATGGAGTTACATACTTTGTATCATTTACATAGCTTTGAAACTTTTCTGTATATTTAAAACTATTCTGGGCAGTGCGATGATGGCTCAGTGGCAGAATTCTTGCCTGCCATGCCGGAGACCTGAGTTCGATTCCTGGTGCCTGCCCATGCCAAAACAAAAAAAAAACAAAAAAACACCCTTCTCTAACATCGAAAGTTACTTTAAAAAATCAATTTAGTCAAAGTAAGTTTTTCTTCTTTTTTATTTTTGCATGTGCTGGCACTGGTAACTGAACCCAGGTCTCCGGCCTGGCAGGTGAGAAGTCTGCCTGCTGAGTCACTGCAGCCTGCTCTGAGTCAAAATAAGTTTTTAAGAAGATCAATACATTGATAAATATTTAACAACACTGATCAGGAAATAATGAAAAAAGGTTTATATATTACCAATATCAGGAATAAAGGAAGTGACATTACTACAGATTCTACGGTTATTGCAAGGATAATAAGGTAACAACATGGAAGAGGAAATAGTTCCCTACATATCTCATAAAGCCAAAATTGCTATAATGCTAAAAGAAGACAAAAGCAAAAATCCACAACAAAACTACTAGAGCTAATAAATGAGTACAGCAAAGTAGCAGGTTATAAGATCAACATTCAAAAATCTGTAGCATTTCTATACACTAGTAATGAACAAGCTGAGGGGGAAATCAAGAAACGAATCCCATTTACAATTGCAACTAAAAGAATAAAATACCTAGGAATAAATTTACCTAAAGAGACAAAAAACCTATATAAAGAAAACTACAAAAAACTGCTAAAAGAAATCACAGAAGACCTAAATAGATGGAAGGGCATACCGTGTTCATGGATTGGAAGACTAAATATAGTTAAGATGTCAATCCTACCTAAATTGATTTACAGATTCAATGCAATACCAATCAAAATCCCAACAACTTATTTTTCAGAAATAGAAAAACCAATAAGCAAATTTATCTGGAAGGGCAGGGTGCCCCGAATTGCTAAAAACATCTTGAGGAAAAAAAACGAAGCTGGAGGTCTCGCGCTGCCTGACTTTAAGGCATATTATGAAGCCACAGTGGTCAAAACAGCATGGTATTGGCATAAAGATAGATATATCGACCAATGGAATCGAATAGAGTGCTCAGATATAGACCCTCTCATCTATGGACATTTGATCTTTGATAAGGCAGTCAAGCCAACTCACCTGGGACAGAGCAGTCTCTTCAATAAATGGTGCCTAGAGAACTGGATATCCATATGCAAAAGAATGAAAGAAGACCCATCTCTCACACCCTATACAAAAGTTAACTCAAAATGGATCAAAGATCTAAACATTAGGTCTAAGACCATAAAACAGTTAGAGGAAAATGTTGGGAGATATCTTATGGATCTTACAACTGGAGGCGGTTTTATGGACCTTAAACCTAAAGCAAGAGCACTGAAGAAGGAAATAAATAAATGGGAACTCCTCAAAATTAAACACTTTTGTGCATCAAAGAACTTCATCAAGAAAGTAGAAAGACAGCCTTCACAATGGGAGACAATATTTGGAAATGATATATCAGATAAAGGTCTAGTATCCAGAATTTATAAAGAGATTGTTCATCTCAACAACAAAAAGACAGCCAACCCAATTACAAAATGGGAAAAAGACTTGAACAGACACCTCTCAGAAGAGGAAATACGGATGGCCAAGAGGCACATGAAGAGATGCTCAATGTCCCTGGCCATTAGAGAAATGCAAATCAAAACCACAATGAGATATCATCTCACACCCACCAGAATGGCCATTATCAACAAAACAGAAAATGACAAGTGCTGGAGAGGATGCGGAGAAAGAGGCACACTTATCCACTGTTGGTGGGAATGTCAAAGGGTGCAACCACTGTGGAAGACAGTTTGGCGGTTCCTCAAAAAGCTGAATATAGAATTGCCATACGACCCAGCAATACCATTGCTAGGTATCTACTCAAAGGACTTAAGGGCAAAGACACAAACGGACATTTGCACACCAATGTTTATAGCAGCATTATTTACAATTGCAAAGAGATGGAAACAGCCAAAATCTCCATCAACAGAAGAGTGGCTAAACAAACTGTGGTATATACATACGATGGAATATTATGCAGCTTTAAGACAAGATAAACTTATGAACCATGTAATAACATGGATGGACCTAGAGAATATTATGCTGAGTGAATCCAGCCAAAAACTAAAGGACAAATACTGTATGGTCCCACTGATGTGAACGGACATTCGAGAATAAACTTGAAATATGTCATTGGTAACAGAGTTCAGCAGGAGTTAGAAACAGGGTAAGACAATGGGTAATTGAAGCTGAAGGGATACAGACTGTGCAACAGGACTAGATACAAAAACTCAAAAATGGACAGCACAATAATACCTAATTGTAAAGTAATCATGTTAAAACACTGAATGAAGCTGCATCTGAGCTATAGGTTTTTGTTTTGTTTTGTTTTGTTTTGTTTTGATTTTACTATTATTACTTTTATTTTTTTCTCTATATTAACATTCTATATCTTTTTCGGTTATGTTGCTAGTTCTTCTAAACCAATGCAAATGTACTAAGAAATGATGATCATGCATCTATGTGATGATGTTAAGAATTAATGATTGCATGTGTAGAATGGTATGATCTCTAAATGTTGGGTTAATTTCTTTTTTTCCGTTAATTAAAAAAAAAAAAAAAAGAGAAGGGATAATTGGAGATGAAGGGATACAGACTGTACAACGGGACTGGATATAAAAACTCAGAAATGGACAGCACAATACTACCCAATTGTAATGCAATTATGTTAAAACACTGAATGAAGCTGCATGTGAGGTATAGGTTTTTTGTTTTTGTTTTTTTTTGTTTTTTTTTCTTTCTATTATTGTTTTAATTCTTATTCTGTTGTCTTTTTATTTCTTTTCCTAAATCGATGCAAATGTACTAAGAAATGATGAATATGCAACTATGTGATGTTATTAAGAATTACTGATTGTACATGTAGATTGCAATGATTTCTAATTGTTTTGTTAATTCTTTTTTTAATTAATAAAAAAAATCAAAAAAAAAAAGAAGACAAAAGCATTACAGTGAAAAAAAATGTAAGAACAATACCCTCATAAATTTATATGCACAAATTTCTAATGAAATTTTAGCAAATTGAATCTAACAATATGTAAATGGGAAAACACATACTGATCAAGAAAAATTTGTCCCAGGAAGTTAAGATTGGTTTAATATCTGAAATTCACTCAGTGTACATTAGCATATTAGCAGTCTAAAAAAGCAGAAACTTCAATAGATGCAGAAAAAGCCTTTAACAAAGTTTAACATCTATTTCTGGTGGTAATAAGAATAGAATAGAAGCAAAGTAAGAATAGAAGGGAATTCTTCAATCTCATAAAGGTTATCTAAAATCACCCACAGCTGGTGAAAGACTGAATACTTTGACTCTAAGATTAAGAATGAGGCAAGGATGTCTGTTCTCACCACTTCCATCCATCACTTCACTTGATGTTCTAGCCAGTGCAATCAAGTGAGAAAAGTAAGTAAAAGGTACACAGATTGGATAGGAAAAACTAATCTCTCTTTTTTTTCACAAATGGCATGATTGTCTATGCATGAAATGATGGAATCTACAATAAAGTAACTAGAACTAATAATTTAGTCTAGCAAGGTTGCAGGATACAAAACCAATATATGATAATCACTTTTATTTGTACATAAGAGCAACAAAAAAAGTTGAAATGAAGAAAAAGCATACAATTTTTAATCCCAATGGAAACATGAAATGATATAGTTAAATCTGAAAAATGATGTGAAGACTTGTACACTGAAATTAGAAAACACTGCTGAGAGAAAATGAAGATGTAAATAAACATTCCCATCAAATTTCCAGCAGGCATTTTATCTGCAGAAACTTACAAGCCAGTTCTAAAATTCACATGGAAATAAAAGGACTTAAAATGACCAAAACAACTTTGAAAAAGAAGAACAAGTTGCAGGGCTTATGCTACCTGATTTCAAGGCCGATTATAAAGCTAAAGTAATAAAGTTACTGTTGTTTTAGCATCAAGATAGAGAAATAGATCAATGGACCAGAAAGAGAGTGTCCAGAAATTGATCCACAAATATCTAGTCAATTGAATTCTGACAAAGGTGCAAAGGAAATCATTGGAGAAAGGACATTTTTTCAACAAGAGGCAATGAAACAGTTGGATAGCTATACACACACACACACACACACACACACACACACACACACAGAAATTTCAATTCAAAATGAATTTCAATCCATAACTTATACCATACATGAAATCAATTCAAATAGATAAACTTTGGATTATACATAGTAGAATAAAAATAGGAGAAGATATTTGTGCTGGTCTGAAACTGTTATTTACCCCAGAAATGCCATGTTCTTTTAATCCTAATCCAATTTTGTGGGGGCAGATCCATTGGTTAGGGTTGAACTTTTGATCAGATCGTTTCCATGGAAACATGGAAACATTTTGATTAGACCTCACCCACTGAAGGTGAGTATTAATTAGTTTACTGGAGTCCTTAAAGGGACTCACTGAGGGAGAGATAGAGCTCAGAGCTGATACAGAAAGTAAATGCCTAAATACTGACATTTGGCGATGCAAAAGCCAGAAGGACCCATAGGAGTTGGAGAAGCATTTTGAAACCAATGCAGGAGGGCTAACAGATGTCTAGGGATGCAGAATAAGCTGAGAGAATTGTTTGAATCCTGAAGCTGGGAGAGAAGGACAGCAGATGTCACCATGTGCCTTCCCATGTGACAGAGAAACCCTGGAATCAGCCTCTCTTGAAAGAAGGTATCCTCTGGTTGGTGCCTTAATTTGGACATTTACACAGCCTTAGAATTGTAACTTAACAAACTTAGGTTACTCTTTATAAAAACCAATCCATGTCAAGTATATTGCATTATGGCAGCTTTAACAAACTGAAACAGTATTTCTGGCGCTGTGTTAGGCAAATATTTCCTAAGTATAC
Organism: Tamandua tetradactyla; assembly: GCF_023851605.1. NCBI lineage: Eukaryota > Metazoa > Chordata > Mammalia > Pilosa > Myrmecophagidae > Tamandua > Tamandua tetradactyla. The sequence continues at coordinate 20,647,472 of NC_135345.1, forward strand.
AACACTGTGCTGGTTTGAATCTGTGGTGGACCCCAGAAAAGCCATGTCCTTTAATCCTCAGTAAATATTGCTGGCTGGGAGCCTTCTGATTATTCCCATGGAGATGTGACTCACCCAATTGTGGGTGGTAACTTTTGATCAGATAGCTTCCATGGAGCCGTGACTCCACCCAGTAATCCTAAAAAGAGGAAACATTTTGAAGGGAGTCCCTTTTTAGAGCCATGAGAAAGCCACAGAAAACCAAAGCAGAGCCAAGCAGAGCCATGAGGCTGAGAGCCCATGCCTCCAGAGACATCTGGAGATGAAGAAGGAAAACACCTCTGGGGGAGCTCCGTGAAACAAGAAGCTGGGAGAGGAAGATGAGAGACTTCGCCACATGCCCTTCCAGCTGAGAGAGAAGCCCTGAACTTCATCGTCTTTCTTGAACCAAGGTATCTTTCCCTGGATGCCTTCGATTGGACATTTCTATAGATTTTAATTGGGACATTTTCTCAGCCTTAAAATTGTAAACTAGCAACTTATTAAATTCCCCTTTTTAAAAGCTATTCCATTCTGGTATATTGCATTCTGGCAGCTAGCAAACTAGAACACCAACAGCTCAATTCATTTTAGAAATGGCAAAGTTGGACATAACCAAAAATAACATATTTACTTCAAAATACACTTTTCAGAGAATGAAAAAGATAGATTTGAGAAAATATTTGATACTCATATATAGAATAAATGACTTGTATTAGAAAATGCAAGGAACACTCCAAAGTCATAATCAGAAAAACAGGCAACACAATTAAAAATTTAGCAAAAGATTTGAAAAAACCTTCACCAAAGACAGTATATAGATAGCAAATAAGCACATGAAGATGATCAAATTATTAGTAATTAAAGAAATGTACATTAAAACTACAATGTGACACCAATACACATCTATTAGAAGTTAAAAAGACTAACCACATCAAGTGTTGGTGAGGATGTGGAACAATTAAAACTCTTACATAATGCTGATGAGAATGCATAATGCTTAAAAATACTTTGTAAAACTGTTTGGTAATGTCTTAAAAAGGTAAACATATACTTACTCTATGACATAGCCATTGCATTTGTATACATTTACCCAAGAGAAAAGATCACACATGTCTGCACAAAAACATGTACATAAATGTTCTTAGTATCATTATTTTAATAGCTGCAAACTAGAAATAACCCCAATGCCCATCAACAGACAAACGAATAAGCAAATTGTTGTATAATCTTTAATGGAACAGTACTCAGGCATACAGATAAATGAACCATTGATGTCTACAACAACATCAATACATCTCAAAAGAATTATGCTGAGTGAAAAAAATAGACTCTAATTTTATAAAATTAAATAAAAACACAAATTAGTCCATAGTGACAGAATACAGATTAGTTGTTGCCTAGGGATGGGTTAAATAGAGAGGAGCCCTAAGGAAAGATTACAAAGATGCTTGAAGAAATTTTGTGGAATGATGGCATTATTTTGATTGCAGTGTTGATTTCATGGGTGGGAATTACACTTGTCAAAATTTATCACACTCTACACTTTGAAGATATGTAATTTTGGTATAGAATTAAACTTTGATAAAGCTGATAAAATTACATTCTATATAAGTCCATTTATATAAAAACAATAAATAGGCCATTGTAAACTATATTATTTAGGAATGCTATTTTGGGTGTTGAACTGTAAATCAAAGCAAAGAAGCAATCACCATAAAAGAACATTTGCTAACCTTAAAATAGATGGAAAAAATTATGATTACAAAGGATTTCTGGATTCTGATAGAGTTCTATTTTTGTCTTGTTCTTTGTGGGGGTATTTGACTAACAAAATTGCTTAAGCTGCATCTGTGTGCATGTGGGCACTGGCATATAAATTGGATAGCCATGGCTTGGGCACTCATAGCAACATTTTTAATCCCTTACACTAGTTTTTACATGATCAAGCAAGCAATACTCATCTGCACATTTTTTCAGTGGAGCATCTGCTTTCCATTTCCTCAAAATATTTTTAAGAAAACTGGAGAGGAAGGTGTTAACTATCCTGTCACAAGGTATTAAGGCTGGATTTGGTGAATGTGGATTATTGGGAAAGTAGGAACATGGTGGTAACTACTAATAAGTCCCCTTTTGGGGATAAAGTTAAGGCAGCGTATATAAAATACTGGCACAGGGCTTGTTCATTGCAAATATCCAATGAAAGCTAGCTTTTGTTTTGTTACTATTCCTACCGTTGAATTTGTTTTTCTTATTTTTCACAAGATGATTCACAAATGGATATAGAGAAGAAAAATTCTGTCAGCCTTTTAACTAGTGCTCTATAAATGAATAATGGCATTGAAAAAATACATAGAAAAAGTATTGACCCTTTAAATTACTTTCACATACACATGCATTACTGAAATTTACAAACCACTATAATAATAGTACTTACAACTTAGGGTTCTAGTGGGAATTAAATGAATAAATACATGTAAAGTGTCTAGTAAAAAGCCTGAAAATAGATGTTAAATAATTTTTACCTTTGTCTAAAGGAGTACTTCTCTAGAGATAAAATATACCAGCTTTCTGCCAAGAATTTATTTTCCCATTTAAGTTCTGAAAATATCATTTGATATATATATGTATACTGATTAATTTAAAATTCACCCTGACTTAAATAGTCTACTTGTCAACCAGCTGGAAGGAGATGGTTGTTTTTAAACCAAGTCATCTGGATAATAATATCTAATAATAATTGGATAATGATATAGGGATGCTGGATGATTAAATGAGATACTGTGTCTAGCATGCTAATATGCTGGCCACTGAGCTGAGCACTGAGCTGGAAAGGTAGGGGACACAAAGGAGACTGACCCTGTCTAACTTTTTGCTTTGTGTTAATGCCAAGCAAGTGAAGCAATTTAATTGATTTCTTTAACCATTGCCATGAACTAATGAAAGTAATATAAAATGCATAAAACAGGTACGGTGAGTATTAATAGATGACAATAATCCATATTCCATCATGAGCTGGCTTCCGGAATACTAAACGTTTTCAATGAATAACAATTATAATAACATCCATGTTCAAAGAAACTAGATCTTTGTGCAAATGTGTAATTCTGAACTAAACAACAGTTCTACATTTTCCATTTCTCTTGAGTAAATCATGAGATGACCTCTATTGCTCTGATATAGAAGATATGACCAGACCCTCTGGTTCTAACTTGCTGTGGGCTGTGTAATAACATTTTCCTTTGCCAACCCTTGCAATGAATATAAAAATTCAATTTCAGTGCTCAAGCTAGAAAGGACTCACGTCTCACCTGATTTTTCTAAGGGGATATTTTCTGTTTGTGTCTACATTTGTATTCCTCTCATTTAATGGAGGGAGGTAATAGGATTTTTCTATCTACTATAGAAACAATTTAAGAAGCATGAAGATGCAAGGTCAGTAATAATATATAGAACCATAAAGAGAAAACAAAATGATATATTGAACCCTGGCATCTTCCAATGTAATAATCACACATGCCTGGGAATATTAAATGGTAGTTTTAGAGTGGGTAGTACAATGGTGCAACTTGGGGTTCATTGCCACAATCTTCCATCTGGTATAGTATGCAGAATTCTTAGATAACCACCTAGATTTTCAGTCCCTTGGTATACATGTCTTGCATAATTCTAAGAACATGAATATGATGGATTTTACTCCATTTACCTTAATAGAGGGAAATTATCTGCTGACCTGATCTAATCACATACATTAGAAGAAGTTTCTCTGATCCCAGAAGAGGATGCCAGCAATGCAAAGCATGAGAAGAATTTGAATCACCTTTGCTGGCCTAAATATGCTAGAGATGCATGGCAAGGAATGCGTACAACCTCTGGAGTTGACAGTCCTTGGCTGTCAGTCAGCATGGAAATAGGGAACAGCCATAAAAGTACAGAGAACTAAAATTCTCAACAATAGGAATGGGCTGAGAAGTGGATTTCTCTCTTAAACCTTCAGGAAGGAACTTAATCTGGGTGACACCTTGATGTTGTTGACTGTGTTATCCGCTGAGCAGAGAATCCAGCCATGTTACGCAGGACTTCTGACCTATAGAAATGTCAGCTAATAAATGACTATTGTTTTAAGCCCCTTAATTTATGAACATTCATTACACAGCAATAGGAAACTAATGTGCATGGTTTGGATTCCACCCCAAAAGTTTTTGCTCGTTTTTTAATATTCATTCATTTCTGAATGTATTTATTAAATTCCTATTATGTACCAGGCTCTATGACTTATCAGGACTTTTTAACTTACAAGGCAATTTTATGACCCAAATCCCAAAAGCTATACTATTAGGATACTGGAATACGTTGGCATCTATTCTACCAAACATTTTGAAATACAAATAATATGAATTCTATGCAATTTTGGACACGTTAGAACAATTCAACATGCAGTTTTGTGGCTCATTAGAAAGTTTGGTGGGCTTATGAACAGCTGTAGGTATTGTCCATACCTAAAAGACAGAGAAGATGCCAACATTTCAGTCTAATTATTTTGACTGTCTCATGGGCTTACTGAGGTTTCCTCTTTCTTTTCCAGCAGCCAATAACTTCCATGCCTGGGAGTTCCAAACACAGTGTCCTAGGCTAATTTATTATTATTTTTTATATGGTTGGGGAAGAAAACAGGCAAATGCCCAGAGTTTTCTGTCAGATAATTTTCTTCAGCTGTGCCTGAAGCCCACTCCATGAATTATACAGATCTTATGTCATCATGAAAATGAAATCCTTACCTATTCTGGGTTTTTCTTATTAGACTAGGTGAAAGCAAAGCAACACACCTCAGCTCAACATAAAACTTTATTCCTGAGCAAAGTAAAACATTAGGTGACCAAAAGCCAGACATTTCATGGCATCTGAAGGTAACTGCAGGGAAGGGTACAAACTGATTTCCTGTACCGATACAAAAAACACCAAGACCATAATCACACAGTATTTTCTCCAGCATGCAAATACTTGAAACTTCAGAGACATAGAGCACAAATCCAATGTTTAGGTCATCTGATTTATGAGAAAAAGGAGAATGTTTAGTATCATTCAGAATTGGGTTCTAACATTGACTCTGCTAATTTCTTTTGCTGTAGCTAAACAAATTACTGTCCTTACTGAGCCTTATCTGTGACCTGGGACTAATGATTATTTAATTCCCAGGATTGTTGTGACAATCAAATGAAATATGATAGTAACAGTGATGGGACAGGACAGGAACTCAAGATTAATGGTGATACTAATCATAGCTAACATTTATTGAGCAATTATTATATTCCAGACACTGAAAAAATTATTTTTTGTGCCTTATCTCTTATTGCTCAGAGCAATTTCATGAGATATGACCATTAGGTCATGGATTGAGTTTTGTCTCTCAAGAAGATAAGTTGAAGCTCTAATCCCTAATACCTCAGAATGTGTCATTATTTGAAAATAGGGTCACTACAGATGTAATTAGGCATGTTAAAATGAGGTCTTAATGGTGTAAGATGAGTCTTTAATCTAATATGAATTGTATCCTTATAAGAAGAAATTTGGACATAGAGAGAGATGAGTGGCAAATGCCATCGATTGCTGAGAAATCACCAGAAGTTAGAAAACACATGGGAGGCATTCTTCCTGCAGACTGTAAAGGAATTTGGCCCTGTTAAAAAGTTGATGCAGACTTCTAGCCTGTGAGAAGTGTGAGACAATAAATTTCTGTTGTTTTGTGTCATTCACTTTGTTACAGTAGCCCTAGGAAACTAAAACATGTACTTATATCCATTTTACAGATGAAGTAACTGAGGTGCAGCATTCAGTAATTTGTTTAAGGTCATGTAAGCATAATTGATAAATTTGAACCCAGATTCTTAACTATATCACTCCCCTGCCTTTATGATTGCACAATTCTTTTATTCCTTCTCTGGAAAGAAGTGAAAACGCTATTGTTTATATTTTACTATACTTTCTAACAGCATATATGATAAAGGGTGATCATTTTAAGATCAGAGGTTGCTTTTCCTTCACAGAAAAAAGCACAGCAGTTTATCTGCAGGTCTGTTAAATTGATAAATGGCTGAGTGAACTAATTTTCTAAGTATACAAATGAGACAAGCATAAACCCCTATAATGTTTTACCTCTTTTACCTCTAAAATGAACTCCTGGTATCTTTACCTAATATCTTTACATCTTCATTTATTTCCTCCTTTTCAAAAACTTTGTTTCTCTGCTGGCCCTTTCCCCACTGTCAAACATTTCTTACCTTAATATTACCTCTTGTTATCATACTTTCCTCTACTTTGACTGGGCGTATTAATCAAGACTAATGAGTTGCAAGTGTGAGGAAAGCTTAAAGTAGCTTTGAGAACGGTAGAATTTATTGACTCGTAAGATAAAGAGACAATGAAAAGGGCAGATTTATAGCTGGGCATCAGGAACCACCAGATCAAGGAAGGTAAAAGCCATCTGGATTTTGATTCATCTCTGCCTTTGTCTGACTTTTGACTTCATGCTCTTTCATTGCAAACTGGCTTTTCTCTGCATTGCTACATAAGTGACAGTTCCAAAGCCTCAAGACTCCACAGCTTCACCATTGGCAAGAGCAAAAATTCTTTACAATCTAGTTTCAAAACTTCCCAAGAAAGGATCTGATTGGTCTGGTTTGGCTCTGTATCCTACTCCTTGCTGAGAAAGGGGTAAAAAAGGGTGAGGTAAGAACCATGTAGCTCCTGCTAGAGCCATGGATGGGGGACAGTGGTTAGGTGGCAGTTCTCAGAGGTCAGAAAGAGTACTAGAGAGAAAATACATGAGATCCCCACACCAAAGTCTCCTGCTCTTTTTCCTTTCCATTTATTGCTTCCATTAGTTTGCCTGTCTCTGTAGTCATTTTGAGAAATTTCTTTGAATATTACATTCACCACTTCTTATTCATGTGCCTTCACCTATTAGAACTGATTTTTCTTTCTTAGGATTTGGGGGGATAAAAGTGTATTTGAACACATCAATAATCAACCTTATTTATGGAAAGTTTCTTTAAAATTTTGTGCTGCATTTAATACAGTGAATAACTTGTATATGCAGTATTGGGTTTACTGGAGGAATCTTTCCAGTTTTTTCCCAATAAATATCATGTCTCCAAACTTTTTATTAAGCTGTAAGCTGTAAGCAGAAGCAGCACAGATACCTGTAATAAATAGACAGGTCTAATAAACATCTCTTTAACTATTCTCATTTGGTAAACTCTTTTTATTACTTGAAATCTTTTTTTTTTTCCAAGACCAGGGTTCTTAGAGAAGAAACAGAGGAAAGGAAGCTTTCTCTTTGGGGTGAAGCAGTTGGACAAATAGTGAAGTCTTAAAAGTTATAGCACATATCCAGGGCAATGATCAGATGAAGAAGAGCTAAAAAAATATGATCAAACACAGGCAATTCTAAAGACCTACAAAAAGTTGAGCCAAATGTCAAAAAAGGGCCTTAACACAAAGGCAGGCAATCAACAGTAAAATCCCAGGCAAAAGAGAGACACTACTTTCAGAGTAAACTCCTCAAGATAATCAGATTCCCAGACATCAATAAAAAGTTACAATCATACTAGGAATAAATTAAAACTTTGGAGGAGACAGAAAATTTGGAACAGTGAATCAAAGATGTCCAAACAGATGTCCTAAATCAATTCAAGGAGAGGAAGGAAAATATGCTAAAGAGATAAAGGATATTAAGAAGACACTGGGTGAGCATAAAGAAGAACTTGAAACTATATAAAGAAATTATGGGAATTGATGGCACAAAAAAGAGATTAAATTACACTAGAGGCATATGGCAGAATACTTTGCATAAGCAGAAGAAAGAATCAGCAAACTTTGAAGACAGGACAATCGAAATCTTACAAACAGAAGAACAGATAAAGAAAAGAATGGGAAAAATTGAGCAGAGTCTCAGGGATTTGGATGACAGCAATGAAGCATGTAAATGTATGCACCATGTGCGTTACAGAAGGAAAAGAGAAAAGAAGGCTAAAGAAATAATGGCTAAAAATTTCCCAACTATTAATAAGTAAATAAATATACATGTCCAAGAAGCAAAACATTCTACAAACAGAATAAATATTAATAGACCCACACTGAGACACGTACTAATCAGAATGTCAGATGCCAAAGATAAGGTAAGAACCCTAAAAGCAGAAAAAGAAAAGCAATTCATCACCTACAAGGGAACCACAATAACACTAAGTATGGAATTCTCAGCAGAAATCATGAAGGTGAAAAATACACCTGATATATTTAAGGGGATGAAGAAGAAAAACTACCAGCTAATAATTCTTTATCCAGGAAAAGCATCATTCAAAAATGAAAAAGAGGGTGGTGCAATGGTGGCTTAGGGGCAAGAATTCTTGCCTGCCGAGCTGGAGACCTGAGTTCAATACCTGGGGCCCGGCCATGCCCCCTGCTCCCTCCCCCCCAAGTATATATATATGAGGGAGATGTTAAAATATTCACAGATAGATAGAAATTGATAGAGGTTATCAGCAAGGGACTTTCTTTACAAGAAATACTAAAGGAAGTTCTGCAGACTAACAAAAAAACGCAGACAGGAGTGAGAAGCTTGAAATAGAGTGTGGAAATGAAGATCATCAGTAATGGTAACAAAAAGGGTAAAAAGAGAGACAAAAATAAGATATGGCATATAAAAATAAAAGGACAAAATATTTGAAGTAGGCAATGCCTTTACAGTAATAACATTGAATGTTAAACTCCCCAATCAAAATACACAGATTGGCAGAATGGATAAAAAAAAACTATGATTATACTACATGCTGTCTATAAGAAGTTCACCTTAGACCCAAAAACACAAATGGGTTGAAAGTGAAAGGTTGGAAAAGATATTCCAACTCAACAGTAGTCAAAAAATAGCTATACTAATATTGGACAAAATAGACTTTAAATGCAAAACTGTTATAAGAGACAAAAATGCATACTATATATTAATAAAAGGGCAACCCACCAAGCAGAAATGATAATCATAAATACACACCTAACCATGGTGCCTCCAAATATGTGAAGCAAACAATGGCAAAAATGAAGGGAGAAATAGAAACCTCTACAAGAATAGTTTGAGACTTCAATATCCTAATCACATTAATATATAGAACATCTTCACCAAAGATCAATAAGGAAACAAAGAACTTAAATAATATGATACATGAACTACACTAACAGATATATACAGAATATTATACTACAAAACAGCAGGATATACATTCTTCTCAAGTGTTCATGGATTATTCTTCAGGATAGACCACATGTTGGGTCATAAAACAAGTCTCAATAAATCTGAAAAGATTGAAGTTATACAAAGCACCTTCTCTGACCATAATGGAATGAAGCTGCAAGTCAATACTAGGCAGAGAATAGGGAAATTCACAAATATATGAAAGTTAAACAACACACATACAATCAGTGGGTCAAAGAAGAAATTGCAAGAGAAATCAGTAAATATCTCAAATGAAAATGAGAACAAAAATATCAAAATTTATGGGATGCAGCAAATGCATTGCTTAGAGGGGACTTTGTAGCCCTAATTGCCTACACTAAAAAAACTAAGGCAGAGCTAAAATTGAAGACCTAACTGCTCACCTGAAGGAACTAGAAAAAGAACATTCCCAAACTATTCCCGAAGCAAGCAGAAGAAAATTAATAATAAAGATTAGAGCAGAAATAAATGAAATGGAGAATTAAAATTAGAGAATTAGCAAAACCAAAAGATGGTTCTTTGAGAAGATCAATAAAATTGACAAGCCCTTAGCTAGATTGACAAAGAAAAGAAAGAGAAGATGCTGATTAACAAAGTCAGAAATAAGAGTAGGAACACTATACTGACCCTACAGAAGTAAAAAAGATCATAAAAGGATACTAATGAACATCACATGCCAACAGATTAGACAATTTATGAAATGGACACACCATTTCTTTATGCCAACAAATTAGACAACTTATAAAATGGACACACTTACACTGACTGTAGAAGAAATAGAACATCTCAATTGCAAGTACAGAGATTGAATTAGTCATCAATAGTCGCCCAATGAAGGAAAACCCAGGACCAGATGGCTTCACAAGTGAATTCTACCAATCATTCCACAAAGAATTAATACAAATCCTGCTCAAACTCTTCCAAGAAAGAGGAGGAAACACTACCTAACTCATTCTTTGAGGCCAACATCACCCTACTACCAAAACCACATAAAGATACTGCAAGAAAAGAGAACTATAGACCAATATCTCTTAGGAATATAGATTCAAAATTCCTTAATGAAATACTGGCAAATCAAAACCAATAGCACGTTAAAAGAACTATACACCACAATCAAGTGGGTTTAATCCCAGGCATGCAAAGTTTGTCCAATACAAGAAAATAGTGGTTAGAATACCTGCCTTTCATGCGGGAGACCCGGGTTCAATTTCCAGACCATGCACCCCCTCCCCCCAAAAAAAAGTGAATCCAAGAAAATCAATTAATATAATACACCGCATTAACAAATTAAAGGAGAAAAAAACACCCGATCATCTCAATTAATACAGAAATGGCATTGCACAAAATTCTGCATTCTTTCTTGATAAAAACACTTTGACAGATAGGAATAGAAGGAAACTTCCTCAACATGATAAAAGGTAAATTTGAAAAACTCACAGCTAATATCATATTTAATGGTGAAAGACTGAAAGTTTTCCTTCTAAAATCTGGAACAAGACAAATATCCACTGCCACCACTTTATTCACATTTGATAGAAGTTCTAGTTAGGTGTTCAAATTGAAAAGGAAGATGTCAAACTTTCACTATTTGCAAGTCACATGATTTTACATCTAGAACACCCTCACCCCCAATCTACAAAGCTACCAGAACGAATAAAAAAGATCAGCAAAGTGGCGAGATACAAGATTAATATGCAAAGATCAGTAGTGTTTTTATATGTTGCAATGAGCAATCTGGAAAGAGAAGCAAGAAAAAAATTTCATTTGTAGTAGCGACTAAAATAACCAAATATCCAGGGATAAATTTAGCCAAGAATGTTTTTGGACTTTTACAGAGTAAACTACAAAATACTGTTAAAAAAAAAATCAAAGGAGACCTAAATAAATGAAAGGACATTCTGTGTTCTTGGTTTGGGAGACTGAATATCCTCAAGATGTTAATCCTACCCAAATTGATTTACAGATTCAGTGCAATCCCAATCAAAATTCTAGCAGCCTACTTGGCAGAAGTGGAAAAGTCAATTATCAAATTTATGTAGAAGGGTAAGGGGCCCCTATAGCCAAAAATATCTTGAAAAAGAAGAACAGAGTTGTAGGACTCATACTTTTACCTAAATATAAGAACCAGAACACTAAAACTCATAGCAGAAAATGTAGGGAAACAACTTCAAGATCAAAATAGGTAATGATTTCTTACACTTTATACTTAAAGCACAAGCAATGAAAGGAAAATAGATACACGGGATCTACTCACAATTAAAAACTTTTGTGCTTCAAAGGACTTTGTCAAAAAAGTGAAAAGGTGACCTACGCAAAGGGAGAAAATATTTGGAAACTACGTATCCAGAATATACAAAGAAATCCTACAATTCAACAAAAAACAGACACAAAACCCAATTAAAAAATGGGCAAAAGACTTGAATAGTCTTTTTTTCCAAAGAGGAAAGGCAAATGGCTAAAAAGCACATGAAAAGATATCATTTCATACCACTGGAATGGCCACTATTTAAAAAACAGAAAACGACAAGTATTAGAGAGGATATGGGAAATAGGAACATTCATTCATGGCTGGTGGGAATGTAAAATGATGCAGATGCTGTGGAAAACAGTTTGGAATTTCCTCAGGAAACTAAGTACAGATTTGCCATATGTTCTGGCAATCCTGAAACTAGGTATATATTAACTGAAAGCAAGGACTCAGACACTTATACATTGATATTTATGCGGCATTGTTCACAATTGCCAAAAAGATGGAAGCAACTCAGGTGTCCATTGACCGATTAATGGATAAACAAAATGTGATATATACATATTTTGGAATATTATTCAGCTGCAGGAGGGAATAAAGTTTTGATGCATGCAATTACATGGATAAACTTTGAGAACATTATGTTGAATGATGTAAGCCCAACAAAAAAGGATGAATAGTGTATGATCTCACTAATATGAACTAAATATGACAAGCAATCTCATAGAGTTAGAATCTAGAATATAGGTTACCAGGAGGTAGAATGGAAGTTGATAATGGGAAGCTGATGCTTAATTTGTACAGATTTTCTATTTAGGTTGATTGTATTTGGAAATGCATGTTGATGATGCTAGCACATTATTGTGACTGTAAGTGACAGCACTGAATTGCATTTGTGAATGTAGTTGAAAGGGGAAGTTATGGGTCATGTAGATTAAATGGGGCTGTATAACTCAGTGAACACTGTTGTAGATGATGGACTGTGGTTACTAAAACAAATATAAGAATGTTCTTTTATGAATTATAACAAATGTACAACACTGCTACAAGGTGTTAACAATAGGGTGGTTATGGGGAAAATGCACCTAATACAAACTATGGACTATAGTTAACAGTAATATTTTAATATTTTTTCATCAGTTGTAACAAAGTGCGAACAACATTGGATATATGGGAATATATATTTTACCTGACTTTTCTGTAACACCACAAGTTCTCTAATTAAAAAAAATAAAAATAATTCAAAAAAACATTTTCATATGCTAATGAAAAGAAACCACACATACACACACAAACACATCTTTTATCCCCCCTCAGGAATGTAAACAATTGTGAAATGAATTGATTTGGGTTTCACTTCTCTCTCCTTTTCAGGTTGGCTGGCTTCTAGGACATTATTTTTTTGGAGTCATGCAAATTTACTAGGATATATTAATATATGTTTGAATCAATTCCCCCTAAGATATGGTATGCTCTTTCAACATATAGATTTAAATCATCCTATTTTTCAGACACATTTTCCCGAATTGCATCATCGGTTCCATAATTTTCACTTTCCTTTTGTTTATTTGTTGACTGGTCATGATATTAACCGTTTTCTTTCTCTAACAGCTTTTTAAAAACTGGTTTCTTTATTGTCATTTTGTTTTGCTCGTTCTTCCTTTTCTCAGTCCTCTCTGTTTCTTACCGTATGTAATCAGTAGCATCTTTCGTATCCTATGTGTTTTCTCAGTTTGCCTTCACTTTGTCTAATCGTTTTTTTTCTTTTACTTTTTACTCTGGGGTCTTTTGTTCATTTGATGTTTCACTGTCTCTTTCCTGAGCGCATGTATCTCTGAATCATATTCAGAGGCAATTATACCTTTAGTTTTTGTTTGTTTCTAAATGTATTGTGAAATGCTTGATAATAGTTTTCATGTGTTCTGGGACAACTTGTTTTCATGTTTTGGTTTTGTTTTTCCCTGCTCGTAATATCATTGTAAAGATCCTGTTCTTGCTCTTTCTTTTTTATTACTCATTGAAGGAAATGGATCTTTCCCATCAGCTATTTGCAAGTGATTCATATTGGCTGTGGGTGGAAGGTTGAATGCTTAGGGCTACCTAGAACAGTTATTATAATTGTAGAGTGTTAGCTGGAATTTTTGTTATAATTGTGTATGCTCAAAATTGTCTTTATATCTTCCCAGCCAATAGGTTTAGATAGTTAACTTTTTTTTTGTTTTATTTCTATTTCTGCTTCTGTTCTTGCAATGCAAAGATGATCATTTCCTCTATAAATACAGACTACCATCTTATGTATGATTTCTCTTTTTAGAATGACCATTTATTTGGATTTATTTCTTAGATCCAAGTCAGATCCCAAAACTTCCTGCTGACAGCCAGCATTTTCTGATGCCCACTGCTGCAAGTAAGAGGTTTTGGATCTGCATTGGAGAGTGCACTCCTAATATTTGAAAAAAAAAACGCCCCTCTGATTTATATAGCCTCTCTCTGCCACACATAGTTTCCACTTCTGGCAACAACTGCTATTCTATCATTGCTGCTTGGGGGTGCCTTTCTCTCTATTTTAGGGCCTGGATTTAGCTGTATTCTAGATTGTCCAAGATGGGGTTTCTTTTTTATGTTGCTTCTCTTTCTTCTTCTTATTTTCTTGAATCATCCCTAAAGAGAGGATGAAGTGTTAATTACATGGTAGATGTGTGAACCAGAATTACATTAATATTTAAACACTCTCTAATCTAATAAATGATGAATGTATGTTCTCTTGTTTTAATGTACATTTTTTCCATCTAGTATTCAAAGTTAGTACCCTTTCATAAGTTAGTTGGTGGTATCTCTTGTTCAGTCACTTATTTGTCTACATTCTTTACTTATTTTTCATTTAAGCTGTTTATTTTCTTCCTGATTTGCAAGAATTTGTTACATATTCTGCATATTATTCCTTTCTTAATTATCTGAGTAGCAAATATTTTACCTAATCTATGGCATATTTTTAAAAATTTAAAATTTCATATATGTATTTTTATCAATCTTTTCGAAATTATTTCGTACATATATGTGTTTTTAACAAGTAATTGCATATTTACCAGATAATACATATATATTTTGATTAAAAATATTGTGGTAACTTATATGTAACATATAAATTGCCATTTTAACCATTTTAAGTATACAATTCAGTGCCATTAATTACATTCACAATGTTGTCCTACATCACTACCAGTCATTAATAAAACTTTTTCATTCCAAACAGAAACTCAGTATTCATTAAGCAATAACTGTCCATTCTCCCCTTTCGCCAGCCTCTGGTGACCTCTAATCTACTAACTGTCTCTATGAATTTGCTCATATTATATATTTCATAGAAATGGATTCATACAATATTTTTTTCCTATTTTGTCTTGCTTATTTCACTTAGTATGTTTTTAAGGTTCATCCATGTTGCAGCATGTATCAGAACTTCACTCATCCTTATGGCTGCATAATATTCCATTGTATGTTTATTATATATTTTGCTTATCCATTCATCTGTTGATGCACATTTTTTTTCACCTTTTAGCTGTTGTGAATAATGCTGCTATGAACATTGTATACGTACAAGTATATGCTTGATTCCCTTTTTTCAATGCTTTGGGGTATATACCTGAGAGTGGATTATCTGAATCCTTTGGCAAATCTATGTTTAACTTTTTGAGGAAATGCCAAACTATTTTCCACTATTGCTGTATCATTTTATATTTCTACCAGCAATGCATGAGGGGTCCAATTTCGCCACATCCTTTTCGACATTTGTTATTTTCTATTTTTTTAAAAAAATAATATCTATCCTCGTGGGTATGAAGTGGTATCTTTTGTGATTTTGATTTGCTTTTCTCTAAGGGTTAATGCTATTGAGAATATTTTCATCTCATCTGTCATTTATGTATCTTCTTTGGAGAAATTTTTTTTAGGTCCTTTGCCCTTTTTTTTTTTAACTGTATTTTTTGTTGAGTTGCAGGTGTTTTTTCTCTGTTCTGGATAGTAAACCCTAACCTTGTGTGATTTGCAACTATTTTCTCCCATTTTGTAGATTGTCTCTTCACTGTCCTGATAATATATTGATAATATATTGGCGCATGAAAGTTTTCAAATTTGATAAAGCCCAATTTATCTGTTTTTCTTCTGTTGCTTGTGCTGCTGGTGTGTCTTGTCTAAAAATCCACTGCCAAATCCAAATCAACAAAAATTTTCCCCATGTTTTCTCTTAGGAGTTTTATGGTTTTAGTCCTTTTACTTAGGTCCTTGACTCATTTTGAGTTAATTTTTTTGTATATGATGTGAGGTAGGGGTCCGACTTCATTCTGCTTCAATGAAAGATTCAATTTTTTTTTAACATTGTCCATATAATATTCCATATTTCCCTCACTGATTTGATGTATCTTACTTAGTTGTTTATGGATTTTCCATTAATCTAATTCATTATTCCCGATCCAACCCCACATTGTTTAAATGGCTATGACTTCATAATGTTTTGAAATCTACTAGGCCATAATGTTTCTGTTTTCATTACTTCTATTTTAATCTAATTTTTCTTTTCCCAAAATTCATTTGCTAATTTTGCTCAATTTCTCTTCCATATGGATTTTAGAATCAGCTCCTCAGTTCCCTTAGGAATCCTTTGTATTTTGAAATTTTAAGACATTCATTTATTTTATGTCAATTTGAATAAATTAAAAAATGGTGTTTGGAATTTGGGATGTGAAGTCGGCATAGATATGGAAGAATGTATAGAGACAGTGGAGCCCTGAAAAAAATTGCTCTCGGTGTCCTTATTTGCTATATATTAATGTTTTGAATTCAAAATGTATTGAATTCAATTTGTATTGAACAATCTAAGAATTCATTTCTCCCCTTATAATCAAAGTATAAATAAGGAAGAGGAAAAATGTTCCTCCTTAGTATGAGTATTAAATACATTTTTGTTATACCATGGAAATTAGTCTGTAATTATGCACAAACTGACTTTAAGATTAAGAGGAAATTCACTTAGCACTCTAGTAGGTAAGTAGAATCCTGATAATTGTGGAAGAAACTTTGGTCTGTATCTATATTTTCTCAAGATTGATGAAACAAATGAAGAAGCAAAAAAAAAAAAAAAATGGGCGGTCTACATTGGGCTCATTAAAAAACGTCAAGGAAAAAAATCCCTGAAATGATGAATAATAAAATAATATTTTGTAAATGACTATATTTCAGAAAATAAAAGACAATATCAATATTTCCAAGGTGGAGCATAAGGGGTAAACTAAATTATTTTATTATTATTCAAATATAGGTCAAATAACATTTTTGTAACACTCAAGCATAATAAAATAAAAATGTACTCCTTCCAAATAATAAGGAAAATAAAAGCAAACAAGACAGGATCCACGTAGGAAGAGAAGAAAAAATCAATAGCAGTGAAAAAAAATATCAGCAATGTCAAAAACAAGCATAAAAGAAAATATTATGGCTCAGTCAGTTTCTGTTTACAAATTTTACTCTGAAAATAAAATGACTCCTAAGAGTTAAATCGAAAAGCTTCTGCAAAAGTGTATAGGAAATTACAACTCAAAGAATAAAAGCAAAAGAGTTTATGTTAATATCAGACAAAACTGAAAGCAAGACAAAATAATACACTTAACAAGACAGTAGCCTTTAGATGAACAAAATTTTCATGCTCTACAAGAAAGACACGGCAGTCATGAACTCCATATATGCTAAATAGTGTAGCATCAGAATGTGTTAAAAACAACTCTAAGAAATGAAAGTTCAAATTGGCCTTTTATTTCTAGAGGGAAAATTTATCCCTTCAATATGTGCCTCTAATATATCAAAAAGCCCAGAAAACAGTAGGCTGAATTTCTGGACATGTGTCAGTGCTTGTACACTGTAGGAGAAATTCCTTTTCTGGAATGGAATACTTATAAATGTTGATCATTGTGCCAGAGAAACAAAGCTCCCCACCTTTCTTCAGTATCCTTTCTCCAGTTCTTTCTGGCTCACCGAATCCCTCTTTTAATCAGTGTGCCTTGGTATCAATTGCAGTTCAAGCCCTGGCATCTGTGGGGTCAACAAACATCTGAAAACTAGAGGAAAGAAAGGCCAAATAGAAAAAAAAAAAAAAGAAGTCTTGGGCCCTCATGATATTCTTGAGCCAGTGAACAAATGCCAGCAATTGCCTGTTCCTAAATATTTCATTATTTAAAAAAAGTAAACCCCTAATATGCTTGAGTCTTTGGGTCTTAGAGCCTGCTACATGCAGTTGAATGTAATTGCTGTAAAGAATTGCTCTGTCAGAAGAATTAGAATTTTTCCACAAAAATTATTTACAAAATATATGACCCCCATGTATCAAACATGTCATCAAATTAGCAATTAAATGTAATGACGCTTTAGATGCATTCTTTGGTTGAAAAACAGTGATAAAATATATAATGAAATCAAGAAGTTAGGGAAGTAACAGGAAATTATCAAATGAAAAACTGGGAAAGAAGCAAAACCGCAACTCCTTGCCTAATAGAGAAAAGAAAAAAATCTTATTTTTGTTTAGTAAAATGGAACAAAGAAGCAGTCAAATTAATACTCTTTGAAAGGATATAATAAAAGATAAATGTGAAAATTTGATTAAGGAGAATCAGAAAACACACGTAAAATATTATGAGGAAAGAGAATACAGACAAATTGATTTAAAACAAAGCAATAAGAAAACCTTATAATAAATTGGGAAATATTTATTGTGAATACTGAATTACTAGAAATGAACTAGAAACCTGATTTGAAAAGTACCAGTAATCTCAAGAAAATAACTGAAAAAATATTTATTGCTGTGGTTTGAAGTTGTATGTACCTCAGAAAAATCTGGTCTTAAATTTAGTGTATTTCCATGGGTGTGGACTTGTAAGTAAGCTTTTGCACAAGATTACTTCAGTTAAGGTGTGACTCACTTTATTCAGGATAGGTCTTAATCCTATTACTGAAGTCTTTTATAAGAGAATGAAATTCAGACAAAGAAGCAGAAGCAAGAAGATGAAAGCAACTAAACCCAGAAAAGAAGGGAGAGACCAGCAGACACTGCCAAGTGCATTGCCACAAGGCGGAGGAGCCAAGCATTGCTGGTGAGAAGAAAGTACCGTCTCGATGATGCCTTGATTTGGACATTTTCTTGGTTTCAAAAGTAAGCTGGTAAATTCCCATTGTTTAAACTGAACCATTTCATCCCATTTGCTTTAAACAGCCTAGGAAACAAAAACAGATATTAAATATGTGGGAAAAAAGTCTCCAAGAACACAAAGTTTTGTGGATGTTTCCAAACTTTCAAGAAACGTATAAATAGAATTTAATATGGAATTTAGGAAAACATGGAATATCTCTTTTCTCTCTCCCTCTTCCACTCCTGTTCTCCAATCTTTCCAACTCATTCTGCCATTGAGCCACTGTTGCACCGCCCCCTTTATTTACTTTTAATCGTCCCAAATTCCAATACGGTCCTCTCTTCCCTTCTTAAGAATTAACCCAAATTCGTATTTTTTATTTATCCTTTCAGACACATTTAATACTCTTACATTCATATAGTCTCATAGAAAATATATAGTATTACAGATAACAGTATTGTGTAGGAAGTAGATCAACAGGAACTTTTATATCCTGCTGCTGGATTGTACATTGCCTCTATCTCCTTAGAAACACTCAGTCTTATCAAGTGAAATGCGCAAACCCAATGAGCCAGCTTATTTCTCCTTGGCGAATACTCTAGATGAAATCTTCCTCATGGGTACTAGGTGAAATGTGAAAAAAAGATTTTATAACAGTTTAATCACTGGAGAAAAATATTGGGGGAAAAAATCACCTGTTCATTGCTAGGAGGATGACTAAACAATTGTGGTTTGTTCATTTAATAGGACACCATGCGACAGTGAAAATGAATGAATCATAGCTCTGTGCAGATATATAGATATCAATATCACAAATTAACATTAAAAAATGCAAGTCACATAAGAATATAGCAACACAGTTCTACATATAAAATTTAAAAGTACAAAACTAAAGATGCATTGTTTGAATATATACATATATTGTAAAACTATAAAGAAGACCAAGTGTTTATCTCTGATGTGAGGGGCTGGAGGATACTATGAGGGAGGGTCAACCAGTGAAATGCATTTTTTCCTAATTTAGATGGTAGACAGAGGGGTGTTTGCTTTTTCCTGGTCATTAAATTGCACACGTATGATAAACGCTTTCTAATATATATTTAGTAATAAAATAATCAGATGTAAGAAAATAATTTTGCAAAAATATAAAATACAAGAGCTTTGCTTTTGTGGCTTTTGCACAAAAACCTATCATACTGTAGATATTCTTGAATTTGCTTTTTTTTTAAATAAATACTTTTTGGACCATTTATATATCTATGTACAGATCTAGTTCATTCATGTTCAAAGATGTGCATTATTTCATTGTATTAATATGAAATTTTATTAATCCATTTCTTTATTCATGAACATTTTGGTTTCTCCCAATTTTTCCTGCTGACAAACAGTAGTGAAATGATTATCTTTATGTGTTTCTATATCAAGGTGTATTTTTTTCTAAACATATATGTAGAAGTGGATCTATTGGCTCATAAAGACATGCTCATTTGTAGTTTTAATAGCTATTGCAGTTATTGCACCAATTTATACTCAAGTTGGTAGTGTTTCTAAGTATCCATTTCTCATCACTTCTCTAGCCTTTCACATATCACATTTTAAATTCAATAGGATTAAATAAAATCTTGTTTAAATTTTAATTTTCCTAATTTCCTAGTGAATTGTGCATCTTTTCACACAAATTTGTTAGTTCAAATTTACCTACAGCTCCATTCTGAGCCTTCATTTTCACATTTTCTCTTCCTTCACCCATTTGGTTTCAGTATCTTTTCAAGACTCTTTAAACTTTATTATTAGTCTTGTCATTGATTCTCACCATCAAACACTACTATCTGCCCTCTCAGTAATTCTACCTTCATGCATCATAGCTATGCCATAACCAACAGTTTCCAAAGGTAAATCATTACCTTGTCTTTTGCAAATGTTCTTCCTCCTACCTCTCTACCTCAGAGAATGTATATTACAGAGTAGGAGCCTGGGAAGCAGCCCTGAAGCATTCCTCTTTGTTAAAACCCCTAGCTCTATCTACTCATTCATCAAAAGCTACTTTTCAGTTTTTCCCAGCTCTGCTAACATTGCCCTAACTCACTGGTTCTCAAACTGTGGTCCCTGAAACAGCAGCATCTGCGTCACATGGAACTTGCTGAAATACAAATGCGCGGACCCTACTCCAGACCTACTGAATCACAAACGCAAATGAGTATTGCTGCTGAATCACTATATTAATATTCCTTCTACCCTCTAGTGTTTTGCAGTAGCTAGAAGGAAAAATATGAGATGATGGAATAGTAGTTTATGATGAAGTCTGGGATCAGTTCTGTAAATACTTATTGAAGGGTTCTTTGAAAATTATTGCTTTTTACTTTCTTTGCTTTGTATAAAGAAAAAAACATCTTATAAAAAAACAAAACAAAACACAAACAGATCTTTGCACAGAAGAAGCACAGCCATTCTTGCTACAGACAGAAATGACTCTTGGGATTGTTATAAAAAGGACCCCATGGGTTGTAAGGAAGTCCTCAATGGAATGTTTACAATGGATGTCAAAGCAAGTTTCATAGAGACATTTTTATAAAACAGTCCTCAGTAGAGCCTGATGACATTACACCAAAATGCAATTCAATAAACGATGATTTTTAGGAAACTTAGAGTGTGAGCCAGACATTTGGCTCTGTATTGATCCAGTTTGATGCAAGTCTAAATTGCAGACTCCGGAAAGATGGAAGGATTTCATGTCTTTAGAAGAAATCATCTTCCATTTTATTTCTTTTGAGAAAGTTGTTGAACTCAGGAGTAAATTCCCTAATGCCCAATTTAAAACCAGCTTTCCTATGCTGCCAGCAGAATTCAACTCATTTTATGTTATCACTATCAAAGAAAACTCCATATAACTGGGAGCAAGGCAAGGTAAAGTTCTGGGGAAAAGACTAAATGTATTGAAAAAAAAACAATTAATCACATCATGACTGCAGTGCATCTGCTTTATGAGATAGCAATTCTAGTATGCATAATGAAAAGACAACAGAGGACATACCAGAGGGTACAACCAAGCAATGAATTCATAGGAATAGGTGCTGTGATGAAATCTCCGTCTTGATTTAATTTGAGACAACTCTGTTGCTCTCTGAGAGACTGGTCAATAGATTCATTGGTCCCTGTATTTAGAACATAGTCATTCACATTGATTTATTTATAGACACAATAAATGTATTTTATTAATAACTGTTAAGAGTTGCATGGCTCGGGCGGGCTGCAGTGGCTCCGTGGCAGAGTCCTCACCTGCCATGCCAGAGACCTGGGTTTGATTCCTGGTGCCTGCCCATGTAAGAAAATTAAATAATAAATAAATAAAAGGCTCTTAAAAAAAAAAAGAGTTGCATGGCTTTTCCCAATTCATGCCCAAGTTACTTGTCTTGTAATATGTCTCAACAAAATCAAACTTGCTGTTTGTTAAAGCAGTAATAGTTATATACTCTGAAGAGATTGACCATTTTGCCATTAGTAAAGATCAAGTACACTCATAGTTCTACCAGATAGGTTCCCACCCAGAGTTAATAGAGGTAAACTAGTTAAGAGAGGACTTGGGGTAACCATCTGGGCTCACCCCCACCTCTGCCTCTGCAGACAATTTTTTTCCTGGAAGTTTTATTCAGCTTAGATTTTTAAAAATTATAAGTCAACTTATTTGCTTGACCGCCTTGTCTTCTCTCAACCTCACCAAAGTAGATAGACACCTTAGGATGAGGAGCTGCTTTTTGTACTTCCAGCACCCAGTCCAGGACTTGATTGAAGGTGCACCTGTTACTCCACACCCTCTGTATTGCAGACACCTTGAGCTAAAGCAACTTCTGCCTCTAGTACAGCAATTGGTATCCCTCGGAGGAGGCAAGCTAGCCTTCCCTTACTCAGTCATACAACTGTTACTCTCCAGTGCAGTCATTGAATGCATGCTCTGCAAATCATTGAGAATTCAGAATCTCTCACAGGGACAGTGGCCAGGGAATTTTCTTAAAGAAAAGCAAACAAGAACTGGGTAAAACATATATAACCTTGCACCATTCAGGGGGTAAATTGTGGGGTTAGAGAGAGTCAGGACTGGGATAGGGAGACACCTGGAGACTTTGGAGAATGTGTTTTTTTATTTTTATTTTTTTACCTACTTAATGTCTTCACACTCTGACATAATTCCAAGCAATTAAGTGTAAGAACAGCACCAGAGGAGTTCATATCCTTGAACTTCTTTGCTTTGATGTGGGCTTCAGGCTGCTGTTGCTCCTTCTTCACACCTGAAGTGAATTCATAGGTTCTCAATGATGGATTGGATTGTATCTCTCAAAAATTATGCTCAAGTCCTACCACTGGTCTCATGAATATTATCCCTTTTGTAAATAGGATCTTTAGAGATATTAGTTAATATGAGGCCAACTGATTTATGGTGGTCCTAATTCAGTATGACTGGTGTCTTATAAGAAGATGAGACTTAGACAGTCAGGAGGAGATAAATATAGAGAAGACAGCCATATGATAGAAGAGACTGAGTTTCTGCCATGGGTCAAAGAGCATCGTGGCTTGGTGGCAAGCTACTGCAAAAACTCTACAGACTTCAGAGAAAACATGGCCCTAATAACCCCTTAATTCAGACTTCTAGCCCCCAGAACTGTGGGACTAGAACTTAAGATTGTTATTTTTTAAGCCACCCAGTTTGTATATTTTATGACAATCTTAGCAAATTAAGACCCCTAGTACATATTTTTCGACTTTCCCTGCCATCAATTGCATTATCAAGATGAGTTTCAGTTGCTGCCATTCTGGATATCACAGGGTGCCATTCTCCTGTGATTTCATATGAAATTTTCATTGAGCATAAATCTAGAAGCAGGAAACCATACACATTTTTGGTTTACTCCTTCAAGGTAGCCTGTGGTTGCAGCTCTTGTCAAGAGTCTGCCTATGAATATACTGCTTGTTCTTATTCTCCTAGTTGAAACTTCACCCTCACTTCTAAATGGAAGACACCCAGAGGCTACTAAGTAGTAGCCTGCCAGAGTCTGGAGAGCGTACTGTTTAGGTAGGTACTCAAGCAAACTCAGAGAAACCTGACTTCTTCAGCAGAGCACCTCTGGATTAACTCAGCATGGCTTACTGAGGCCAAGGTGAACACTGATACTTGTGACCAGCTTCATCATTCAAGAACTCTTTTGCCTTGTTGACAACCATGCCAATCATCTGCTCTCTAGCTATCAATGTAGATGATTCATCACTTTAAGGAATTTTTTTCTTATCATTTTTGTCAGTAGAGAACAAAGACTCCACTTGTTCTCTACTGACAAATGAAGTAATATCAAACCACTGTTCAAGCTGAAAGTCATTTAGTGGAGAAAATGAGGTGCTTGGAACATTTCTTTGTCCTTTATTTTATCATCCCCTCTGGCATCTGTTTATGGCTCTGATGTGATTTTTATTTTCATTTTGAGTCCTTTCTCTATGATCTTGGGTCAGAGGCAATATCAAAGGCAGTATGTTTGAGTGGGTTTATTTGACTGAGTCAATAGGAGAAGAAAAAGGGAAGGAGCATGGAAGGGGAAGAAAACAAGAGAGATTGACACCAAAAGAAACTAAAACTATGCCTGTACAAAAGGGAAAAATGGCTACAGCAGGGTTCTAGGATTACGACCATCTTCCCAACTGACCTTGACACTGTTTACAGTGAAACAATCAACCTCAGTCTTTAGTATGGCTATAAATACTGTGTCACAGTCCAGTAATGCGTTAATCCACAAATGAGGTCACCAAGCTGAAAGGAAACGATTGGCGCTGGGAAGGGAAAATGGTGAGAAAGCCAGCAACAAGAATAAAGAAGATAATTTTTTTTTGGCATTGAAATAGCCAACTTTCGTAATAAGCATTTGAGATGACAAGTATTTTTAAAAGCTTCTGGTTCTGCTTTTCTAAAATTTCATAAAATTTTCAAATCAAATTTCAACTGGAAACTTGGCATACTTTCATTGGATGCAGCTGTGTCATGTCTATTAAATTCTGACAGCTTTTGGCACTTCCAGGAATTTAGGAAATCAGTGTGCTAAGACTGGGACATCAGTAGAGACAGGTGATGCATATGAAGCGGGGGAAAGAAATGAACTCAGTATATTTGGGAAGTCCACCAGCATCCACCATTGTTCAACTGCAGCCAGCATCACCACTTATGCCACCAGGACAACTCAGAGTATGAAACCGTCTCTTAATTTACAGCAGAAAGCTCTTCCTAAAGGTTATTTAGTCAAACTCTCATTCCCCAAACCATATGGGAAACCCTTAACCTAGTGTACTTTGTTCAGGGATAACCAAAACAATGAGGAAGGTCTGTCCTTCAGGTGAGTTAAGTTGATAACAGGAAAACTTTCTTATAAGTTTGACCTGCCTGGAGACACTGAGTCCAAGCCTTGATCTTTCCTTAGAATCTTCATTGCCCATTGCCATAGAGAAAAACATGATGCAATTATTAAATGGATATCAAAAATACAGGTTGGAGAATTCATACTTATATAAATACATTTTTGCTTATTAAGAATAACTTAAGGCCATGGCTTCAGATGTCAATGTGCATTGAGAATTGGCTGAATCATATTCTACTCTATGTTTATACCATATATGATTTATTCATTTATCCGTCAATGGATACTTGGGCTGTTTCCATCTACTAGCAGTTATAGGTAATGCTGCTATAAATAACAGTGTGCAAATATCCATTCAAGTCTTCACTTCCAATTCTTTTTGGTATATACCTAGGAGTGGGATTGCCAGATGATATGTTAATTCTATACTTCACTTTCTAAGAAACTGCCAAACCGTTTTCCACAGTGGTTGTCCCATTTTACATTCCCACCAACAGTGAATGAGTATTCTGTTCAATTACATTCTCTCCAACACTGGTTATTTTCCATATTTGTAAATAGCCATTCTAGGGGGCGTGAAATTTATCTCATTGTGGTTTTGATTAGCATTTCCCTGATGGCTAACCATGTTCAGAATATTTTCATGTGATTTTTGGACATTTGTATATCTCCTTTAAAGAAATGTCAGTTCAAATACTTTGATCATTTTTAAATTGCATTATTTGTCATTTGTTGTTGAGTTGTAGGATTTCTTTATATATTCTGGATAGTAAACCCTTATCGAATATGTGGTTTCCAATATTATCTCCCATTCTGTAGGTTGTCTTTTTACTTCCATGATGAAGTCTTTGATGCACAGAAACTTTTAATTTTGATGAGGTCCCATTCATCTGATTTTTCTTTCATTGCTTATTCTTTGGTATAAAATCTATGAAACATTGCCTAACACAGCATCTTCTGGATGCTTCCCTGTTTTCCTGTAGGAATTTTATAATTTTATTTCTTATATTTATGTTTTCATCCATTTTTAGTTAATTTTTGTATATGGTATGAGGTAGGAGCCACCTTCATTCTTTTGCATATGTCTATCCAGCTTTCCCAGCACCATTTATTGAAGAAACTATTCTTTCCTCATTGAGTGAATTTGCCATCCTTGTCAAAAATCATTTGGCCATAGATGTGAGGGTATGTTTTGGAAATTCTCAATTCTAGTCCATAGTCTATATTTCTGACCTTGTGCCAGTACCATGTTTTGATTTGTATAGCTAAAATAAGTTTTACAATTGCAAAGCATGAGTCTTCCAACTCCATTCCTCACTTTCAAGATACTTTTGGCTATTCAGGGCCTTCTACCCTTCCATACAAATGCAATGGGCTTTTCTGTTTCTACAACGAGAGATATTAGAATTTTCATTGAGATTGTATTCAATCTCAAAGTAAAGCACTTTGAGAAGAATTGACTTCTTAATAATATTCAGTCTTCTATTCCTTGAACATGGAATATTCTTCCATTTACTTGGGTTGTCTTTGATTTTTTAGCAATGTTTTGTAGCTTTCCATGTACAAATACTTTATATCTTGGTTAAATGTCTAGGTATTTGATTCTTTTAGTTGCTATGCTGGTTCGAAGCTGTTATATAATCCTGAAAAGGCCATGTTCTTTCAAGCCATTCCTGTGCGTAACAGACTGTTGTAGTTGGACCATTTGGTTATGTTCTTTCAATTTGATTTGTGACCCACCCCACTCAAGATGGGTCCTATTCCTTTCACTGTAATCTTTTCAGAAAGAATTAAGGAGAGAAAGAATCAACAGAGGTCAGAGAGAGAAAAAGCCCCTGGAGGAGCTGAGAAAGGAAGACACTGAAGCCAGAAGCTGAAAACAATGGAACCCAGAGAGAAGGAGCAGTCGATGCAAGCCATGTGTCTTCCCATGAGCCAAGGTGTCCCAGATGTCCTCTTATGCCATAATTTGGACATTTTTATGGCCTTAGAGTTGTAATTTATAAGCTAATGAATCCCCATTGTTCAAAGGTTGTACAACAGATGAAAGCATGAGCTAATATTCTGCACAACTTATTTTGTAGGTTAAAATGATGACAAAGACATGGTCCTTTCCCTTATTGCAATCAGGTGGAAGCAGATTGGATAATAAGACAGAGTCAGGGAAGTCAGTGAAGTTTCTGCAGTGGGTATGCTGGGTTGGGGAAATGCAGAATATTGCAGAGTGGTAGAGATCAAGGCAAGACACAAATTTCAGAAGGCAATGGAACCTGATAGAAAGCTCATAAAATTGGATAATGGTTTGGTGCTGCTGCTTTCTTTTCACTGTTGAAGGCAGAAACCAGACTCTATGGACTTCTATTACTGAACAATAAGAAAATGAAAGGTAGCTATTGGTTACTTTCTTTGAGGTATTTATTTGTGGAAAGAAACTTAGGGCTGGATAGCAGCTTGAATGCATGTCAGGGCTGAAAAAAAGCCAGTTTTGTTTTGTTTTGCTTAACTCTTTATGTAGGAGACTAATATATATGAAGGAATAGGGGAAAGAGAAGATGAAAATTGAAGAAGTAATCACTGATGGAGCAAAGAGAAAGAAAGAGAAAATGGGACTAAGGAAGTTGGTGAGGTAGAGAATCTGTGCTTGGAAAGGAGAAGATCAGAAAGCTGAAAAGGATGCATGACTCCACACAGCGATTGCAAGGCAGAGAGGAAGAGAGAAGCAACAACGAGGGAAATGATTTGGACACTGTAAGTTGCTTGCCTAGTACTCATGTTATACCATCTTTCTTAGATTGAGAAATTAGTCAATTCTGTTCATGTAGCAATGCTCTTAGGGATGACTGGTCCCTCCTCCACCATGTCCAGGTGGATATACCATGAATGACCTAAACTCAGCATGGCAATCCCATTTCCCTCTGGTATTCATTTATTTGGGGTTTGGGCAAGTTACCACGTTTTGACCAAATACACATGAAGGATGTCTCTGCTGAGGATACTTCTGGAAATTATTTTGCTCCATGATTAAAAAGGTCCCTCCCTTGAACTTGGTAATATAAAGGCACATTTGAGATAAGAGAGCCATTTGTAACCAATAACTGGTAATCTATGAACCAAAATTACATGCTAAGAAATGCTAAGCTGGTGCATTATTTCTGGAACGGCTTATCTCCCAATGTTTTTGTTTTGAGAGACACTCACACTTTTCACTGTTTAAACCACAATCATTTGAGTTTTTGATGTTTCTATCTGAAAACATTTAATCACCTTAGGAAAATTTGTCTCCAACTTTTTTTATTGAAGTAAAAGAGGAAATCATTCGCTAAGAGCACATCTGGAATTTAGGGTTTATTGGAAAATATCTGGAGCTACCAGGAAAGACACTGAGAATGGTAGGAAGCTAAGTAATTAAAGGAAGGCAGCAATAAAAGTATACTCAAAGTAAAGTGGGATTGGCTGTAGATAATTGAATTAAAGAAAGAATAAAATTCTGGCACAAAACAGACTGTGTATCTTAAGACAAATTTCAAGTAAATTGGCTGTTGGCATTTCCCACTGATTATTTACCAAATGTTTTTTACCAGCACATTCTCTTTATGTAGCTAAGGCCAGCAAGGTACTGTCATTCTGTTTACTCATCTTGACACTGTGACTGGATAGAAATGCAAACACAAGGGTGTGAGCTTGCCAAATAACCAGCTCTGTGTGCTCTGTGGGTTAGGACCAGGAAACTGCAAGAAACTCTTCTGCTTCAATTTTCTTATTTATTTTCTCAAAAGCTTCACTCCACAGTGTGGGTCCTGGGATGAGACCAGCAGCATCAGTATCACCTGTGAGTTTGCTAAAAATCCAGAAACTCAGGCTCTCCCCCAGGACTGTTTAAACAAAATCTGCATTTTACAAGCATCCTCATGTGATTTGTGTGTACATTAATGCTTGAAGGACACTGATCGAGAGGATTTGTCCAAACCTATCTCATGTAATAGGTAGAGAATTACTATTTTCCCCAAAGTGTCCCTTTCTTCCTTGATGACCTTTCGTGATGCTGGACGTGGCTCTCAGCTGAGACCGCAGCTTCATAAAGTCCCTGTGCTGGTTTGAAACTGTTGTGTAACCAAGAAAAGCCATGTTCTTTTAAACCTAATCTAATCTTGTGGGGGCAGACCTGTTGTTTGTGTGGGACTTTTTTATTAGATTGTTTATATGGAGATATGACCTTACCCAATTGTGGGCAGGGCCTTTGAATTAGATTATTTCCATAGAGGTATGACGCTGCCCATTCAAGGTGGGTCTTAATTAGTTTACTGGACTCCTTAAATGCTCAAGGAAAATTGGAAATAAAATAAACAAAAAACAAAACA
This sequence comes from Tamandua tetradactyla, assembly GCF_023851605.1. Classification (NCBI taxonomy): domain Eukaryota; kingdom Metazoa; phylum Chordata; class Mammalia; order Pilosa; family Myrmecophagidae; genus Tamandua; species Tamandua tetradactyla. The sequence continues at coordinate 20,676,922 of NC_135345.1, forward strand.
AAACAAAAAATGCTCAAGAAGAGAATAAGAGCTCAAATTCTGATACAGAGAGCAGACGCCTAGACAGACATTTGGAGGTGCTTGGAGAGCTAACACAGAAAGCCAATGGAATCAGAAGATAATGGCAATGCTACTTGGGAACAAAGGACCAGGAGATGCCAGCCACATACCTCCAATGTGATAGAGAAGCCCTGGATGTGATTGGCCTTTCTTGAGTGAAGTTATCCTCTTGTTGATGCCTTAATTTGGAAATGTTTATGGCCTTCGAACATAAACTTGTAACTTATAAATCCCTTTTGTAAAAGCCAGCCCATTTCTGATATATTGCATTCCAGCAGTTTTAGCCAACACAGAAAGAGTCTCTCACCATTGTGTCCCCCTGAAGCCATCCCTCAGGTACCAGTGAACACAGCTTTAAAACACAGTTTTAAACCACTTGAACAAAAAAGTGAAAGGAAGTAGTATGAGCTTTGGCCCCAGGTAGTGTTCGGTTTATTCCAGGCTCTGCCTCCTACTAGTTAATTGACCTGGAACAAATAAACTCAACACTGTGATAGTGCTTTCCCTCTCCTACAATTCACAAGCAAGAGCCTCTACAATCCTGTCTGGAATTATTAGTCCATACCTGAAGATCACCAAAGAACACCTAACACAAGACTGGCCAATTAGCTTCTCTCTTTGGGATAACTGGATTTGGAAATCAGAGGTGCTACTTCTTGATCTCTGTATTTGAACAAAAAGGTGTTCTGAGACCATGTGGGAAAATTATCTTTCACTCATAAGCTCAGAGATGAAGAAAAAGCCAAGACAATAAGGCTCCAGACATATGAATCTCAATTCCTGACAATTTTCCAATTTATTGTCTCGATCTCTACTGAAGTTCAGTTGTACTTTCTGCTTTGGGGTTCCATGAAATAGCCTTGTAACCATTGAATAGTCTCTTTCCCTTTCATTTTCTTTTTTCTTTTTGTTTTCTTTTTTAACTTACTTGGTCTTAAATTCCTTGAATCCACACAGTCCTATCCAACCAATAGGCTTTAAAATGAATGGCAGTTATCGTTATGATCATTACTATTACTATATTGTCAACATCATCTCAATGTTGAGATATATCTCAAACAGCTAAATAGTAAGATCACCTGAATTGTGAAGAAAAATAAAGAAATGCTGTCTATATATGTTGATGTACTAGCTGATGAATCGATGTTCAAAAACTCAACTGAAAAACCAACAATTTCTATTGTTACTAATGATGGCAGTTGCCATTAACAGAGCACATTTTGTGCATCAACTACTGTACCAGGGCACGATAGCATTGTCTTAGCTGTCAGACATGTAATGTGCCATATTTTTACCCAGATTTCCTGGGAAAGATAATTGACGTAAAAAAAAGGTGAACTCTGAGGACTTCATAAAGAAATAGTAAGTTATCAAATGATGTTAATAATCTAAGTTTCTCACTTGCTCATGGTACACATATCATGTCCTCCAGCTCCAACAGAATCTTATCTTAGCTGGTAGTCAAAACAGAAACCTTTCTGTTAAACTAATCCAAACCCTTTTTGGAGTAACTAATTTTTTGAAAAGCTCAGAGTCTTCTCATTAGGGATTGACCGTGACATTATCCAGTGGCAGATATATTTATCATTAACAATATAAATGATGACAAGTGATAGCCAACATTTCAATGGTAGAGCTTATCAAGCCCCTTTAAAAACACAACATTGTAAATTGGCATCATTTTCTATGTTTCAGTACTGAGACGCCTGAGACTTCAAGAGGTGAAATACTTTCCAAAGGTTTCCAGCTAGCTGCTTTTAAATCACACTCTTCTGACAAATAAGGATAATTCTGCTCAGTGGACACACTTAGGCTATCTTGGAAATTTTTGTGTAGGAGGCAGAGCCTTCCTCAAGATGCTGTACAACTGAAATTTCACATATTCTTTTCCAAGAAGTCAAAGGATATGCTTTAGGAGAAACTGCCTTTTTTCCAGAGCTGTGGCTGGCAAAAGACCAAAGGGCACTGGGATACTTCCTTACTCAGCAAGTTCTGTGAAAAGCAGGTCCAAGGTAGGACAGAAGATTCTCTAGTCACCCATGGAATATTCAATAAAATTTCCTCATCCCTGGCAGGTGTTTGGTTGTAAAGCACAATACCACATTATAATTTTCTAGTTTATTGAGGTGAGGGAATATTTCCAAAGGTGAGTGACCACTCAGAGGAAGAATTGAAGACCCTTTACCATTTCTTTCTTTTGAGTATGCCATAACTCAGTAGTTTCACACCCAGGAAGGGAAGGTTTTGCCTTTTGAAAATAGCTGGAGTTTTCTCTACTTGAAAGTTTTAAGAAAAACTGAACTAAATTGTAAAGGTTGCATAAACCGTTTGGATTTTTACTGCTTGGCAGACACCTAATAATTGGGACTCTGTACTGAATTTCATCTTTTTCTAGCTCTGGTGCTCAGATAGCCATTTTCTCTTTCTTTAAGAAAATGAATTTGTGTTGGCTTGGCTGATGATTCAGACATTGGATTATCTAAATATTTCCATGCAGAAACAAGAATACATTCTTTGGTTTATTTTTGTAGAGAGTTGGTACTTTAGACACATTCAAAGGAATTTTAATGTAGCAATGTGGTCTTTTAAGTCCTGATTCAAATAACACCTTCCTTAGCCCCACCCCTCTTCACTCTTCTAGCCCCACCTGGCAAGCTTAATTTTTCTCATTTCTCCTTTCTATTATATATATATATATATATCTTTATCTCTATTTCTCATGGTGGCTCATTTTACTGTTTTTCTGTCATTGGATTACAATATCTTTTGGGCCTGTGATGCTTGGCATTTCATAGGTATTTGATATTTACTGAATGATTGAATAAACAAACAAGATAATGCAATGACTAAATATTATTAAATCTAAAAATTTTATTATATTTTCTATATAATAAGGTATTTTCTATATAATAAGGTATTATATTTTCTATATAATAAGGTTTCTATATAATAAGGTATAATTTTCTATATAATAAGGTATCCATATATATATCTCATTTAATCTTCAATACAACTCATAAGATAGGAATTATTGTCCACATTTTACAGAAAAGACAGAGGGATGTTAAATAACTTGCCCAAGTTCAGCCAGCCAGCAAGTGTCTACCAGACTATAAAGCTCATGTGGATGTGAACCATTCCACTCCACTATTGAAAGTTTCCATTTTCCAGCATCCTAAAGGTTGCAGGAAGCTTCCCCCATCCATAGTTGGTCCTGAAAATAAGTGTCCAGGATTTAGCCAAGTGGCTCTCTCTCTCTTTCCTACCAGTGAGCTAGATTACTTAGGCTGTTTCTTACCCCAGCCATGTTCTTCCTTTCATCACTATTGCTTTTAATTGTGATTTTCTTTTCTATTTCAAATTACTTACATGGGTTCCTGTGCTGGTTTGAATTCGTTATGTACCCCAGAAAAGACTGTGTTCTTTTTTTTTTTTTCTTTTTCCTTTTTTTTTTTTACTATTATCATTATTTTTTTCTCTATATTAACATTCTATATCATTTTCTGTTGTTTTGCTAGTCCTTTTCCTAAATCGATGCAAATGTACTAAGAAATGATGATCATGCATCTATGTGATGATGTTAAGGTATCATCTTTTAAAAGTTATGCTTTCTCTATCCAATGAATTTGAATATTGATGGAGGTTGTCGGGCAGATTGAGTGATAGCTAAGGGAACAGATGTTAAAGCTGAGTGCCCAGTATTTTCAGAACAGTAATAACCTGAATTGTGAGGAAAACTAAGAAATTGCTCTTTAGATCCATGCTCATAATCTATTTATGTATTGATGTTCACAGGATGACCTTAAAACTGAATGGTACTTATAGTTGTTGAGCAGCACAGATAATGCTTACCATTTATTGGGCTTCCACTGTACAAAACTCTTTCAGAAGACAATTTCTAATGAGCATAATGCTTTACATGAGACATTGTTCACTCAGGTTTAGATGGGGGAATCAGAGGTTCTGGGGAGCTAAAATTATGTTTGTAAGGCCAAACCACTAGGTAAGTGGTGAAACTAAAAGAGGAGTTTTTCAAAAAAGACATTAAGAACAACGTCAAGGGTGGGCCATGGTGGCTCAGCAGGCAAGAATGCTTGCCTGCCATGCCAGAGGACCTGGGTTCAATTCCCGGTGCCTGCCCATGTTAAAAAAAAAAAAAAAAAAAGAACAACGTCAAAATGTTGGTTGGTGATGGTAATGGTGATGATATCAATTACGGTGTATTTGATTCAAAATGGCAGTCTAAGAAAAAATGTGAGCACCAAATATTCCGGTAAACAAATATGATGAAATTCTCCCCCCTTATGAGAAGAAATTTCATTCCTCTTCAGAAGCAACCATCTCTAGTTCTTGGAGTGGCTTGTAGGTAGATAGGCTCGGCTCTCATGACAGTACCAACCCTCAGGGGACTTACTGGAGACTGAAATTCTCCTGGAATAAGTGGTTGTCAACTAAAAGCACAGCTTCTTCAGTGTAAGCCCTATTTTTCAAGGTTATTTCAAGGTGGAAGAGAAGAAACTTAGAGCATGGATAAAAGAATGCCAGTGTTTTAGTGAGAATGGGTTACTATTTCCATCTGGAAGTACTCCACCAGTGTTCCTGCAAATTATAGCATTTATCCAATAGACTTGAGTTCACCCACTAAAAATTCAACCCATGTACAATAAATATAATGTGGAATTACTGTCTCTATTTAAATTAAGATTCAGAATTGCAGAACATTATGCATGATACTTTCTTGAACATTATCACATTGAATATTCTAGAGTAATAATAATAAAACTAGCTAGCATTTTTGGGTATTTTTCATGTGTCAGTCACTGTGTTAATTATTTTACATATTACATATCTTATGATATAGGTGTGCAATATTGTTATTTCATAGTACAAATGACACACAAAACTTCCTGCTGATAACTGATAAAGTCAGCACTTAAACTACATTATGTTGATCTTTTTCATTGATCACTCTAAATTCATTGAGAACCAAAGACCCAAACATAAAGGGACACAGCATCTGCCCTCAAAGTCTAGTAGGGAAATCGACAAACAACTACACAATTTAAAAATGCCATAAAAGAGAATGCAAAGAATTGTCTGGGAGTTTGGGGATGGGCAGAAAAGGTTTCCAAGATATCTGAAACTTGGCAAAATAAAAGGAGAAACCAAGTATGGTAGTTAAGTTCAGGTGTCAACATGGCCAGTTGAAGATGCCTAGTTCTATTGCCATGGACATGAGCCAATGACATGTGAACCTCATCTGTTGCTGATTACATTTGCAGTCCACTAGGAGGTGTGCCTGCTGCAATAAATGATGTTTGATTAAATTGGCTGGAAGCTTAAATGAGAGAGCTCAATGTAGCACAGCCCAAGCAGTTCAGCATACTTCATCTCAGCACTCACAGCTCAGTCCAGGCCTTTGGAGATACAGAAAGGAATGACCCTGGGAAAGTTGTTGGAACCCAGAGGCCTGAAGAGAAGGCCAGCAGAGATCACCCTGTGCCTTCCCATGTAAGAAAGAGCCTCAATTGAAAGTTAGCTGCCTTTCCTCTGAAGAACTATATGTTTTTAACTAAATAAATCCCCTTTTATTAAAAGCCAATCCTCTCTGGAGTGTTGCATTCTGGCAGCTTTGGTAGACTAGAGCACCAAGGAAGAAGAATCAAATCACAAAGTTGGTAAAAGAGCATATTGCATATTCTGGGAAAGATGAATGCCTACTCCTGTATGACTAGAATGCAGACTATCATGTAGAGAGTGGTGGAAAATAAGGGTGGAAATACAAGGAAAGACCACACTCTGAAAGGCTTGAAGTATTATACTAGTCAGGGCTCTCTAGAGAAACAGAACATGGATAGACCGATAGACATGAACACAGTAAGAGATTTATTATACAAATCAGCTTATGTGAGCATGGGGATTAGCCAGTCCTAATTCCATAAGGCAGACTGCAATTTGGAAACTCCAATGAAAGTGAAGTTGAAATCCTCAGAAGAAGCTGTCTAGCTGAAATAGAAATAACATTTCTTCTTTCTGCCCTCTAAAATCCTAAATTCTGGTTTAAGACCTCCAACTGTTTGGATGAAGAGTGCCTAAATTGCTAAGGGCAATCTCCTTTGTTGATTTTAGATGCACTCAATTGACTGCAGGTGCAAATCCATCTTGAAACATCCTCATGGTAATTAGACCTGAACTTGCTTGATCAAACAACTGGACACTTAGCCAGGCTGAAGCATGAAATTTGCCATTGCTAGTGTCATGCAAGGAGATTTAAATTTTATTCCATAGAGCATAGGGAGCTGTTGAAGAATTTAAACAGAGTTAACATTAATAGATATATTTATGAAGATCACTTTGACATAAAACATAGTGGATGGATTGATGTCAGTGAGATTAGAAACAAGGAAGCTAATGAAAATACTGCAATAGTCGAAACCTTAACATTGAGTAGCAGATTGGTAATGGAAAACAGGTAACATCTGAGAATACAGGCAGCATAGAACACTGGTGAAGAGCACATATCCAGGGCCAATGGCCAAAGCTTGCATCCCAGTTCTGCCACTTCCTACCTTTGTTTGTAGGCAGTGCAATTAATCTCTGTGCTTGAGTTTCCCCTTCTGTAAAAATGAGATAATAATGTTATCTAGCTCTTAGCATCATTGTATATATTAATGTAAGATATTTTGAACATTGTTGTTTAACATTATTGTATGATTAATGCAAAGTACTCAAAAGGGTGCCTGGCACAAAGAAAAGGCTATGTCAGAAACATTTGGAAACTGAAAACAATCTATAAATACTTAATGCTGATCTTGATGATGTACAAAAGTATTTATTTTTCCCACTGTAAAATTGCATTCTATTGCAAATTTAATTTTCTCGAAATGAAATTCAGACTTTGAAAAGATGAAAATTACCAAGATGTAGAATTCCAAATTTATATTGAAAGTGAAAATATGCTACCTCAATATTTATATGGTTGTGTTCCTTTTGAAATCTTATAGTTAGCTGCATGGTACAATGACTTTGAGGTAGAGTATCCCAGAATAGATAGCATCAAAGGATTGACATGTGTTACAGGCTTTTATAATTACTGTTTTTTTATTCTTATTGCTACACAATAAATATTTGAAACAGATACATAACATGGTAGATTGAATTGTGAATTCCAATTTAGACACATTCTTAATCTTAATCTGCATCTCAAAAATATAAAATGTCATTTTTAGTTAAAGTGTGGCCAATGAAGCAAGGTGGCCTTAATCTGAATGGTTAGAAGGATTATGAGAGGGCCACAGAGATAAGCCAGAAGTACCACAGGGATAAAAGAAATGAGAGGACATTGTCATCTGATGGGAAAGCCAAGGAACCCCAAGGAGTGCCTTTAGCCAGCAGCAGAACACTAGAGTCTTCAGGGAGAAAGCAAAGCTGACCAAATCTTGAATTAGCACTTTTTCTAGCCTCAAAGCCATAAGCCAATAAATGACTGTTTAAGCCAACCCCATGCATGGTATGTGGAGTAGCAGCTCAGCCAAACTGAGATATAACCACAGAAAACTTAGTTCTCAAGAACTGCTGATATACAATTAAATGCTTTGTCTACCCAGAACCTGGTTAGCCCATGTTTCTTTTTAAATTGCTGATTTCTGGATTCCATATGCTCCGAGGGTTTTGGTTTAACTTAAAGCAATATATAAATATGAACAGCAGGGTATTTTATTACTGACAGTGATTGGGCTCACACTTTCATTAAGATCCAAACCCATTCTTCCATGGTTTACCAGGGAAAACTTCAGAGGCAGAGTGCTTTGGTTCAACGACTTGAGATATTTAGCCTCACTTACAGAAAATAGAGTCAATAAAGAATTACTTAAAGTAAAGGAATGACCTGGTCAGTTTTCTATTTCACTTGGAGTATCTGATGTTTGGGTGGAGAATAGATTCTGACCAGAGGATAGAGACATAGAATACTAATTATAATGCTTCTTGTTTCCTTCAAGTGAAAAATGATATAAACTTGAGCTATGATATGCAGGACTGGACTAAAGAGGAGGGAACAGGTTCGAGAAAGTGTTGGAAAATATCTGATGAGAACTTGATAGCTGATTAGGCATGAATCATGAGGGAAAGGAAAGAACCGAGGATGATTCTAGATTTCTAACACGGATAACTAGGTGCATGGCTATGACCCTAACTGATAGAGAATGCTGGAGATTATGGTAGGGATATAGGAGAACAGAATGTTTAGTTTTGGAGATACTTAATTTGAAGTTTCTATGCCATAGCTAGGCAAAAATGCCTAGCAGTTAACAGCACACACAAGTTTGAGGGAGAGATTTGGGTGGGAGACACTTATTTGTAGATGAATCCATGAACATGGGTGCTCCTTTTGGGAAAATATAAATCAGAAAGAACAATGGGATCAGGACAGAATTATAAGGAATAGCAGTGTTTAAAATAAAATAACATAGCAGATGTGTGTGAAAAAAAGGAACCCTCAAAGCTGACAGAATTCAAGATTAGAGAGGTAAGAAGAAAATCAGAGAAACTAAGGGAGTTTTTTTTTTTGAGGGACAGTATATCTATTTTATACTGTGAATGTACAAAGAGATAAATATTGAAAAGAGTCTAATATATTTAAAAAATTGGAATCTATTTTTACACTTATTTAGGGCAGTTTTAGTGGTGCATTAGGGATGGAAATCTTATGGTAGAGAGTTAAGAAACTAATCTGGATATGGCTATAGGGAGTGTAGACCCCGCTTTCAAAATCTTTTGATGGAAAGAGGAGAAGAATGCTATGACAGTATCGAAGGATACTTTGGGCCAAGGAAGGAGGGATACATTCAGTCCAAAACATTCCATGGCTTAGGTACATGAGCTAACTTTGAACAAGAGGAAAATTCTTCTTATCAAAGCAGGTAGGAAAAAAGCAAAAGAAATAATGGCTGTGCCCATTCATACAGCTTTTAATAGAGGGGCAGACAGTTATGATGTCAGTGTTCTTAATGAAATAGGAAACAAAAACTTCTATATTTGCAGAGGGGCTGAAGGAACTCAAGTTTTAAAAGAGTCTGCAGTAGGAAATCTCCCAAGAAGGCCACCATCAATTTCTTCTCGCCCATAAGTGTGTGGCACCCTACACATCAAGAAGTGGAGTATATTTCTCCTCCTTTTGAGTCTAGGCTGGCCCTATGACTTGCTTTAATAACAGAATGCAGCAGAAATGATGTTTGCCCATTCTAAGGTAGCATTTATAAGCACTGGTGGGTTTTTATTTCTTTCTTCTTAGAAGTCAGCTACCATGTAAGAAGTTCAACTACCTAAAATCACTATAATATGAGAAAACCCAAACTACCAAGTACAAAGGTCATGTGGAGAGGGAGAGAGAGGCTCTACAGGTCCCCAGCTGTTACAGCTAAGGAATTGATTTGTGAGTGACAAAGTCATCTTGGAGAGTCCAGCTTCATCAGACATCATGTGCAGTAGAACATCCCAGCTGAGCCCAGCTCTGCTTGCCCAATTGTGAGAGTTTATGGTTCTTAATTTCTATGCTTCTCTGCCGTATTAAGGCACAAAGTTTGGGTCATTTGTTCTGCAGGAATCACTAAGTGAAGCAGGAGTTCAGGCTAACAGTAGCTGACCAACAAAGAAGTCACAGGACTGGCAGGCAATGTAGAGGTCCATCAGTTATTACTCAGACTTTCGTATTTTCAGAAATAGGATTAATTAACATGTAAAGCCTTTGCTGCATATAAAGCAAAGCTGTGCCAAGTCAATTACCATTTCACACTGCAAGCATGCCTTTTTATTTAGAATTCACACATACACACCACACACACAAACACACACACATACAACCTCACATCTACATCTCTTAGTAGAACTAAATTTGACATATACACTCTAGAAAAGTACCTTCCTAGATTTGCCTCTATATTAAAGTAATAAAATTATCTGCTAGCATTTCTAACTTCTGATACTATTGTCATCTGTAACATACGGGCAAAGAGTCCACTGTGGATATCTGTTTTTTCTCTGATTTTATCTCATATAATTTGGGACATGGAGGGAATCGGAAACTGCCTTTCCCAATACCTTCATAAAAGATTCTATACATCCTTAAGCAAGTTCACAAGTATAGACTTTGAAGCCTACAGAAAGTCAAATAGAGCCAGCTGAAGTGATTCTGTAATAAAATCCATATTGTTGTAGGGAGCAAATATTAAGTAATATATCAAGGTCTAGTATTCAAATAAAATCAAAGTTATTAACATAGACGGTGGAAGACTCAAAACTATCCATTTTACTCATTCCTGTGTATCCTCATTGGAATGCTGAAACATTTTCAAAGCTAACATACCAATTTCTTATCTCCTTTGTTTTGTAAGCAAATGTTCCAGTCTCCTCTCTTTCACTCATATTTCTTTATGCACACTGTTCATTGAATTCTGATACACACACAGAAATTCACACACATAAAATTTTTTAGGTGTGAATGATGGACCCAGGAATTAAAGAATCCTGATTAAGCACTTGGAAGAAGAGAGTGCTGACAAATGGTGGAAACAGTTTTTTAATGTCCAAAACTTGCTGAAAATATTATATCACCCCCCAAAATAAACCAGAAACTTTCCTTTCTTGCCTGTTTCTTATTACTCTTTTCAACCGAGTGACAGCCCAGATAGAGTAAAGACAAAATTAATTCATGATTAGAAAAGATATTCCAAAAATGGATGGGGGCTCATGTTGAAAAATTCTGAAATTTGTCGTACCTGAGTTAGGTTAAATGTAGGAACTCAATCTTCCCCTGTGAGTTAGTGGCATAAATTCTAAGAAACAAATTAGCCTTTGCCTTCTTTACCTTCAGACTACAAAAATAAGAGGTGGATCCCAGAGTTGGTAATATTTGTGCTATATTTTCATTTTACCTGGAATTATATACCTATGTACAATTCATTCTTGCCATTACCATGGTTAATTCTGTTGTTTTTAATCCATGGTCATCTCAAAATCGAACTATTGCAGTAGATTTCAAGATAGGCTAATAGCCTCTGCTCCCTCACCTCTCAAACCTGTCCTTATGCTATGTCAGAGGGATATTTCTGAAACATAAATCCTGGCCGTATCTGTGCTTTTTTCCCTTGGTGAGCTCACCCAGTCTCATAGTGACAAATGCTATTTAGGTATTGATGTCACCAATATTTATTTCCAGGCCTGGATATCTTTCCTGAACTCTAGCCCTATATGTCCTACAACCTACCCTATAACTCTCCAAAAGGCATCTGAAACCTCAAAACAAAATGGAACTCTTCACCTTCCTCTCCGAATGTGCTTCTCCTTTAGTCTTTCACATTTTTCAGTTCATTTCAATCCATCCTTTTAATTGCTTAGTCCCAAAAGTTTAGAATCATCTTTGAGTAGGGAAACTGAGATACAGAGAAGCTAAATGTCATCCCCAGTTTCACAGGTGAGTAAGTAGCAGAAGCAGGACCTGACAAAGGCAGTATGATTCCAGAGTCTACACTCTTTACCCCTAGTCATCTGTTTCTTACCTTGTACACTCCTTTGCCTATAATTTGGGACTTTACATGGCACCTTCATGACAAATATCAACTGCTAATATCAGAGCAGGCTTGCTAGATAAAATTAGAGCTGTGAATTCTGGTTCTATCAAGTTGTTATATAAAAAGAGCTGAAAATTCCCTTTATTTAGGGCCAAAATATTTTCTTTTTAAAATGCATTCTCTCTCTCTGGATATTCTGTGTTTTTGTGTTTGGATACTAGGCTGGAATTTCGAGATGGAAACTCATATATGTTTAATAAAACCTCACTATGGCTTGGCTATATGTGTTTGAATATATTTCTAAACCTCTTGATAACTATGATTATTTTGTCAAAAAATGCCACACTTGCAACGGATGGTCCAACAATTGATGAAATAAAAAGAAAAATGGATAAATCAAGTTACAGCTTTCCTTTACTTCTTGAGGGCAAGAATCACATCTGTGTCCTTAATATTCATGTCTGAGATGTTTATTACCGTTACACCTTCTGCAGAAATTCAATAGATAATTTATAGATAATGTGAGAGTTGCTGGTTGAAGATTTCGTGATTTGGTATATCGTACGGGCAAGGTGCCTTAGAAATCTAGAAGCAGTGTGGCATAGTAGCAGGAATTCTGAATCAAGAGGCAGGGTCTAGAGGCAAAAAAGGTAGACCCTGGGCCGGCCACAGTGGCTCAGCAGGCAAGAATGCTTACCTACCATGCCAGAGGACCTGGGTTCGATTTCCAGTGCCTGTCCATGTGAAAAAAAAAAAAAAAAGGTAGAGCCTTAAGTTATTTGACTTCAGAACAAAAACCATCACACAGGTCAGGACCTTAGTGTTTGTCTCTGTAAAATATGGAGAGGGTGGTATTAATTGATTTCAGCAGTGTTTTATGAGAGCTCTGATTGTGTAATTTTTTCTCATCCAGAAAGTGTAAGCATGGGACATTTCCATTTGGGTTGGACCAATTAATGGAAGCAAGTCAGGAACTCAGCATCAGCATCTACCACATATAGAACACCTATGTCTACACATTATCTTTTAGACCCCTTATCAGTACTATGAGATCCATGATATTATCCTCATTTAAAGATAAGGAGGCTGAGGTTCAGGGAGGTTCCCCAGGTTGTCATGTCTAGTCAGTAGCAGGGCTGTGATGGGAACCCAGGATTAAAGGGCTAGTAAATCTTTTTTTTTTTTTTTTTTTTTTTTAAATGGGTTAGTACATCTTTAGTCTCTGGACTGGACTGCATGTCCTCCCTAAGACTCCTGCACTAGTGATGCCTGTAGAAAAGCAGTAAAGGGTTACTGTAGAAGAGGCCTCATTTCTAGAGCACCAGGTCCATCCACCTCCAGCAGAGAGCACTATGATCAGCTGAAGAACATTCCAGTCACATAGAGAACTAATGAATTAGAAAAACCAAGTGGTTAACTAACTGCATGTTCCTATTCTGTTTTCAATCATTGTAATCTGTCCAATAAATCAGCTGTTCTACATTAACGACAATACAAAGCATGTTCAGTTATAGGCTTGCCTTCCATTGGGGAACTAATGTGGAGGTTTTTTTGTGGAATTCCAGAAGAAACCAAGTAGGCATTATTAGCATTTGCATCATTGCACAGATTACATGGTGCCTTGATTCTGCTGCTGACAAGCAATAAATTGCTAAGTCTGTGTGGTGTATTAAAACACGTTTTATCTACTAGTAGTTCCATGAAGAACATTATTGTCCACCCCCATCCACACCCCAACTCCTGTGGATGATATATAGGGAGTTAGAGGCCTAAAATAATTACAAATAACAAGCCATACAATGAACCAAAGGACTAATCATATCTTATCCTGGAATTTAGTTTCTTTTTTTTTTCATGAAGAGCTGTGCATTGGGCCACATCTGTATTAAAAAGATCTAAGTTGGATTTTAACTGCAAAAATTATGCTATCTACTTTCTTGGTGGTAGAGCATTCAATTATTGTTCAGCTTATTTTTGTCTTTGCTCTTTTCTCTAGATATTTCAGCAAAATGACTGTATTTGTCATGATCTCTTTGTGGGATAAGAGGCATAATGCATTAGAAAGCTGGAAAGATGGAGTAAGTAGATAACTGCCTAAAGTTGAAATGACACAACCAGAAGCTCTGCTGAGAGGATCTAAAAAAAATGAAATTTAGGAGAAAATGCCATTGGCTCAGTGCAAAGATGGTGCAAAGAGTCCCTGGCTTCTGAGAAGTTAAGAGTAAAAGTGAAGCTAAATAGCAATAACTCTCTTGGCCTACATTTTTGGAAAACATTAGTCCCTCCTTTCTCAATGCTGTGGAATCTATAATGCATATTTTCTTGGTCATATTAAATGTGTGTCTTCTGCAAGTCTCCTTCATAGTTTTTTGAAAACCAATAGGCACAGTATAAACATGGAAACAGAAATTAAGTAGTACATTGACCAGAAACTCTTTCCCACAAGTATTTTTTTTCCCCTATAACATGTGGGCCTGGCTATTGTTTAGACCTTGAATAAAAGGGTTTAGAGGAAATTCTGGAGGGAAAGCACAACACAGGAGCAAGAGGAGGTAGTTCAAGGGTGGAGCTGCTTTGGATGCTCCAGATACTTTCTTTTCTCTCCCAGCCAAAGGCATTGACTCTACCTCCCTGATTACTCCTTCAGGTATTAGAATATGGTTATTTCTCTGGAAAGAATGTCTACTCAGGAAATTGAAAGCCCAGCATGACTGAAACATGGAGGATGATCTGCATTTGACACCTGATACAGGATGAAGTTGGATTTCCATAAATATGGTGCCCTCACCAGCAGTTTTCTCTTAAGCAGATACTTGGGGCTTCATAGATTCTTCTCTCTGGCGAGTCCTCACTGTTCATATTTTCATTCAATTTTGTGAGCCAACTTATAACCTTCTGGTGACTTCTTTTTGCCTCTTGTAAAGAAAGTATGTTTCTGCTGCTTATAATCAAAGAGCCTTAACTGATACAGACACTTCTCTATCCTTATCTTGCTTGCCTGCTTAGTGATATATAACAGTCCCTTCTTGAGGACCTTTATGTTAAAGGACTATTGTTTCCTGGCTTTTCTTCCTGTCTTTCTCACTACTTCTTTTCAGGGTCCTTTTCTGTCATCTTTCCTTTACTGAACTACCCCATAGGACCACAGAGCACAGAAGGAGAGTACTTAAATTAAAATCCTCACCCTGCCCTCCTAGCTGTAGGATCTTGGAAAAGTTCTTTTACCTAAGTTGTTTTTAGAAAGTGCCTATATCTCTATGGTGCATTACAAGTACATTTCTGTGCCTCAGGTTTTAACAATTAAATGAATACCTACTTCATAGGAATATTAAGAGACAGAAGGAGGTAATTATACCTAAAATGCTCCATATATGCTATTTTTATTGTAATTTTTGGTAATCACCCATTCTCATGGACTTACATACAATCTATATGCTAATTACTTAAATTCATATCTTCAGCCCCGAACACTTCTCTGAGCTCTTGAATCAAATATACAACCTCTGGAATTTATAAAATATTACAAGCCTACATCCAAATTTTTGATCCTTAGCTTCTACCACTCCCATTCCCACTTAAATTTTCTCTCCCAGTTTTCTGCATCTGTGATGATTGATTCCATGTGTCACCTTGGTGAGTAGATTAGGTGTCCAGTTGTTTCATCAAGCAAGCACTGGCCAGGCTGTTACTGTGAGGATATTTCATAGATAGATTTGCATCCATAATCAGTAGATTGTATCTATGGCTGATTATATCTATAATCCACAAAGGACATTGCTCTCAGCAATGTGGGGAGTCTCCTCATCCAATCAGTTGGACATCTTAAAAGCCAGAATGGAGTATTTAAGTAATTTAGAAAGAAGAACTTCTACCTTATGTACAGTCAGTCAACTTCCCCTAGGGAATACAGACTTGCCAGTCTTCAGAATCACCTTCA
Organism: Tamandua tetradactyla; assembly: GCF_023851605.1. NCBI lineage: Eukaryota > Metazoa > Chordata > Mammalia > Pilosa > Myrmecophagidae > Tamandua > Tamandua tetradactyla. The sequence goes on from NC_135345.1 coordinate 20,692,486, forward strand.
GTAAAGTTTCCAACTTGCAGCTTGTTCTACGGAGTTCAGTTTTGCCAGCCCCCATGGTCACGTAAGCCAATTCCTCAATAATGAATAAATATATACCATGCTGCTTTTGTTTCTCTAGAGAGCCCTAACTAATACAGAAATACAGCATCTTAGTAAATATGTACCAATACCTGCCCATTTGCTTGCTTAGGTCTTGGAGTCACCCGTATTGCCTCCCTCTCCCTCATCACCACATTCAATCCATCTTAAAAATTCTATCCTTTTTTAGTTACAAAGTACAGATCAAGTCCTTTCACTTCTTTACATTTCGACTATCAACAACTTTTGTTCTAATCCACCGTCATATCTTGGTTAGGCTACTACAATATCTTCCTTACTCTCTCTCCTGCTTCATTCTTCCTCCTTGACCAAAGCCATTGTCTGCCAAATGGTGTTGTTTAAATCCTTTATCATATCACTCCTCCACTTAAATGCCTTCAGTGACTTCACGCTGCACTGTGAATCAAATCTGGTTTTTACAAGTCTCTACTTGCCTTACTCCATGCTTCCCTGGTTGGTCTCATATAACTCACTCCTTCAACTACAGTAATTCAGTCAACTAACCTCCTCTTTAAGTTCATTGAAGTTAATAAACTCCTTCCCGACTTAGGGCTTTCACACTTGCCACATCTTCACCTTGGCATAATTTGGAATAATACACTTTTCATGGCTGGATCTTTCCTTAGACCTGGGACATAAAATGGAAGTGACTTTCCTAGGTCTCCTTTACCCCATTTGTCTCTCTCACAGAGCACAGAGCCTTATCCATTTCCATTTTTTTCAAGGAACATAATTTACACATAATTATTTGTTTACTTGTTGATCGTCCACTCTCCAGTAGACTGTAGTCTCTAGGAGTTGCAGACAATTCTCTTTTATTCATCAATATGCATTCAACACTAGCAAAGTTATATATAAGTATTCAAAAGTAGTTGGGATTCAATTTGTATTTATGGACTGGATTAACAACCACGGTAGTTTGAGATGAAAAGTTTGACTCAAAATTTTATGAGAGTTTGAATATCATGCATTAAGTGTGATTCCTTAGAATGCATATAAGGAAGGAAGTGACTGCTTCTATCACATTTTCCCTTGATAATTTCTCTTCCTTTGTATTTCCTTCAAGTTAAATTGATCACCACAGATTTAAGAGGATTTTCAGTTGAATACCCTCAACCCAAATGTAGCATTGAAGAGATTGGGCAATTTATTTTATTTTAATGAAGTTTGGAGTGCCTGCCAGAACCACAGGAATAACTGCCAGTTCAGCTCATATTAGTGAAGACATTTAAGTAGGAATTAAAAACCAGAAAATGATCTGATTTTATGGAGTAGGTTCACTGCCGGCAACTTTTAGTGATGGATTGTGCTCCAGATTTGTTTTTAGTTTTAGCAACAAAACATCTGAAGTTACACAGCAGGCTCTTTAAGTGACATGAGCTGAATTTAAAAAATGACTTTTTTGGGTTCCCAGCAATACATCTTGGTGAACCAATTAGTTCTTCCAAAATGAATTCTGTGATGCATCAATGGTGCTAAGCTTGATTCACACTGCAGTTTCACTGCCAGCCTGCGCTTGAGTTCCATGTACAACAAATTGCATTTAACAAACTTCCTTAGACAAAGCTGCTTGAATGTTTTATGCATTCAATTCTGAGATATGGTGCTAAGGGAAGTGGGAAGTCTTAAAGCATTCAGTAAACAGAGATTTACTTTTTTTAAAAAATGGTAATTCTTCAAGCAACCTTTGAGTTTGAAGTATTGGTTGTCAGATTGCTCCCAGACTGAAAATTTTATCTTAGAAAGATTAGCTGAAACTTAGGAAATATTTGGGAATATTCACCAGGTAAATTCAGTAGAAGGAAACTTTATTGACTATAGTAGAGTGTAGTTCTTACCTCCAAACTGTTTTTTCCTTCTACATTTATGTGCTGCTATGTAGTTAGACTATTATTTTCAAACTTCTCTTGAAGCCGGGTCATCCATTTAAACTAATGGGACATGAGAGAAATTGATGTATATAACCTTTGGAGTTTCTCTAAATTAAGTCTCTTGCCCCTGGACTATGGCTCTTTTAGTTTCCCTCAGCTCATGAACGTGATAGTGACTTAGTTTATACAACACAGATGGGACAAACACCCTAGCCAGGGAATAGCAGAGAAATGTGTAGGCAGGTACCTAGGTCTCTGACTGTCCTAATGAAGCATTACTCAGGAGCAATCTATTTGTGATGAGAAAAAAATAAAATCTGCTCTCACTTTCAGGATTGTTGTGAGTAAATGGATTAAATGATCTTTAGAATGTTAGAAATGCTACTACCAAAATTTTGCTTGATATAAGAACTGCTTTAATGCTATGAAATTCTTCTATGTTGCTTTTTTAAAAAAATAACCTACACCTCTGTGACACATGTTCAAAAGCATCACAAACCATGTTCTTTTTTGATTTTTCACAAAATCCCAGTGAGAAAGTTATTACTAGGAAAACTATGTTGATTTCTACAAGAATTCCACGGGTAATAAAATAAAACCAAAATAAAGTGCACCATATCCTATTTTGTCCTTAGCCAAGCCTTAATAGAGCTAAGAACTAATCTATGCTTTTTGCCATTTCTTGTGGGTGGACCTGTGTTACATAAAATGTGAATTGCGCTTGAGAGTGGGGCAAAGAAATTTTACGTAAGAGCTTCTAGACAATAACATAATTTAAAGTAGCATCATGACAAAGATGACAAAACCAACAATAATAATAAAAATAGCAATAGCTACATTTTACTGAGTGTTATCAAGAGACAGTTTCTATGTTCTGCATTTTACATTTGTTATCTTTTGCTAAGCATCTGTAAAATGTTATTAGGCCTAATTTGCATATGAAAATAATGAGGACTACAGAGGTGAAATATCTTGTCCAAGGGCAACCAGTCACATTACCATTTTCCCCTGGTAAGAATGACTTACTCTGCCTGAACTGGGAAAACACTTGAGTTAATGATGAACATTTGCTTTTCTTCTGGGGTTCTAGAATTTCAGTATATGCTAGGCAAAGGGTGCCTGTATGTAACCAGCTCCCAGTAAAACCCTCTGTGTGCTGAATCTCTATTGGGCTTCTCTGGTAGATAACATTTTACACGTGTTGTCACAACTTGCTGTTGAAGACATTAAGTGCATTTTAAAAAGCAAAAGATAAGCCACTTGCACAGGTAGGAAATGGCAGCTACAAGGTTGGAATCCAGGTGAACACTTGGTCCAGGCCAGTTCTGAGAAGTCAGAAGGCCAACTGTGTTTGTCGTTTAGACCTATCGGTAACCTCCTCTGCAGAAAGCACTGCTTCTTGGAAGTCTAACAGAAAACTCTGCTATGCAAGAGGAAATAGCATTTAAGTCTGTTCATATACCTTGATTCTAAAGTGCATGAGTAATACTTTGCACTTTTATTGAGTCTTTCAAGAGCTGAACAAAACCAATTATTAGCAAACCTCTTCATGCTTGGAAGGGAAGATCTTAATCCCTAATTTGCTGACAGGAGACAGAAGTTACCAGGGATAAAGTGATTTACTGAAGGCCACACAATTAGTCTGTGAAAGCTTCAAGAATAGCTCTGAGGGTTCGTGACAAAAAAAAACATTTGCCTTACACAATTAGTGGCTTTTTCTTCTACTTTAACTGCTATAATCCCACTCTTCCCCATACAGGTGCTAAACTCTACCTCTCACCCTCCTCACCACAAGGTGGGACTTTAATGGTTTTTTTTTATGTAAATGTACTCTGTCAAAAATGTAGATACCTTGAATTTTGTCCTCAGTTCTCTTCATCTGTTATTTAAAGGTCTTCATGCAGAAGTTCTCAAACATCCTGAATGGGGTAGAAAAGCCTCAACAAAGAACTCTCATCTCATGCTGGTTCCTTTGGCCACAACATCAAAACTACCATAGGAATCAATGAAGAGTTTGGTGCTGCTTTAGGTAAAATCCCCAAAGAGATGGAAAAACACTGAGGGTGTGGATGAACTCGGTTTGTGCCGTGACTTCAAACAAAATTCAACTGCTTCATTTCTTGGGGTTGCTGACTCTTCACAAACACCACTGTGAGACACATACCCCAAAGTCACCCCCAAGGAGCCATGTGCTCTTTAATCTCCCCCTCTTGAGTGCTGTGAGAACTTTTACCAGCTTCTATTCCACAGAATAGGGCAAGGGTGATGGGATGAGATATCATGCCCATCTCATGTTACATTATATAAGACTCTGTTTCAGTAGACCAGAGGGATGCTCCCTCACTGGCTTTTAGGAAGAAATGGCCATATTAGGAGAGGGACTGGGAGAGCACCATGTGGCAGGGATACACAGGGGCCTCTAAATGCTGAGTGACACCTGGGTGATGGACAGAATGAATGTGCGGGCTCAGCTGTACAATCACAAAGAAATGAATCCTGCCAAAAAGCATGTAAGGTTGGAGAGGACCCCAGGATCCAGAAAGAAATGCAGCTTATCTGCCATCTTGGTTGTGAGACCCTGAGTCAAGGACCTGGCTGAGTTGTGTTCAGATTGCTGATCCACAGAAACCGTGTGGTAATGAATATGTTGTTTTAAGCCACGAAATACGTAGCAATTTGTTATGCAGCAACAGAAAATTAGCACGAACACTTTTCACTCAACATTTTTAGTTAAAAGGGATATTAATAAGTATTAAAGTGATACATTAAAGACATATTTGAATTTTAATTGATACGTTGATCTATTATAATTCAAAGCAGTGAGAGAGAAGGATGTAGGGAAAGATTCTGCAGAGGATGGAGCTAGGTGTCTAAGGCATTTAGGTCCAACTACTCTCAACTATCTCTTATCTGGTATATTAAACAATAGGAAAAATGTGCTTTAAATTATTAATTAAGGTGAAAAATGCCAAAGAGAAACCACCATTTTTATAATCTTAATGCCCCAAAGACCATTCATGTCTACCTAAAATTGGACTGAAATTCTATTCAGTTTTTAGAGCGTAACAAAACAAGATTGTGAATAATATAGATATTTATATGAGGGATTCCTAAATGTGATTTTCTGTTAGCTGTCTACTATAATGGGAAATTAAAAAAAAATAAGTTCAAAATTGAAGAGAAAGATTACTGAGCATCACCCCAGAAACAATTGAATCAGAATTTTCAGAGGTAAGACCTGTTACCCACCTCCCTCACTCTGCCCATCAAGGACCTCATGCAGTTCCAATGTACCCAATCTAGTATATGCTAGTATCTTATAAATTTGGTTGAGTATTTCTCAATTTTGGCTGCAGATTGGGTTCACCTAAATCCTGATATCCAACCTGCATCCCAGAGCATTTAGATCAAAGTCACCAAGCATGGTACCCATCATTAGCAAACTTCAAAGCTCCCTGGGTGATTCCAGTATGCAGGAAAGTCTGAGATTGCTGATATGTAGATAGTTGCTTATATTTTTTGTATCATTTCTGACAGTTTATTATCAGCCAATCCCCAAACCACTGCCTAGAAGGGCAATATTGACTGTTCCATTTTGATGGTATGTAGAACTGAGGTTGACCAGTTGGGGGCTACACTATAATAAGAGCTCCTTATTGTTGAACTTCATGTTAACTATATTAACTTCTCAAAACAACCTGCACTGTAATTATCATTATCCTTAAATGCAGAGGCAAGGGCACAAAGATTCCATGAGTCTGAGGGAATTGCTCAAAAAAGTAAGGTATGAACCTCAGCCTGAATGACACCGAAGCTGATGGTTTCTATACTAGACTGGTGGTTCTCAAAGCATGGTTCAGTTCTAGTTTGCAGCTGCTGGACTGCAATATACCAAAAACAGAATGGCTTTTAAAAAAGAGAATTTAATAAGTTGCTAGTTTACAGTTCTAAGGATGAGAAAATGACCCTATTAAAATGAGTCTATAGAAATGTCCAGTCTAAGGCATCCAGGGAAAGATACCTTATTTCAAGAAGGCCGATAAAAGTTCAAGGTTTCTCTCTCAAATGGGAGGGCCCATGGCGAACACAGTCAGATTTTCTCTCTCATCTGGAAAGGCACATGGCAAACATGGCATAATCTGCTAGCTTCTTCTCCTGGCTTCCTGTTTCATGAAGCTCCCTGGGAGGCATTTTCCTTCTTCATCTCCAAAGGGCACTGGCTGGTGGACTCTACTTCCCATGGTTACGCTGTTCTGCAATGCTCTCTCTGAACCTCTCTTTCTCCAAAATGTTTCCTCTTTTATAGGATTCCAGTAAAATAATCAAGACCCACGAAAATGGGTGGAAACACACCTCCACCTAATCCAGTTTAACAACCACTCTTGATTAAATCACATCTCCAGGGAGATGATCTAATTACAGTTTCAAACATACAATACTGAATAGGGATTAGAAGAAATGGTTGCTTTTACAAAATGGGAATAGGATTAAAACATGGCTTTTCTAGGGTATATACATCATTTCAAACCAGTACAGATTCCCAGACCAACATCATAATCACCTGAAAAATTGTAAGAAATGCAAATTCTCTGTCCCAATGCCCCAGACCTACTAAGTCATAAACTTTGAAGTTGGGGCCTAGCAATCTGTGACTTAAGAAGCTCTTTGTGTGATTCTGGTACAGGCTAAAGTTTGTGAAAACACTGTACTATATTCCTTTCCATCTCTATAAGCTGTCCACTTTTGAAAACTTAGTTCAGCGCTTGGCAAGAGAGAAAAAGGTATGTGGGAAACTCAGCTGGGTAAGACAGACTGGGGGTCTAAGAAACTTTCTCTCTCTAACTTCCCTTTTCTGATTTCCCATTAATATTAATAACCTGTGTTCAAAATGAGGAGGGATACTAACAAAAATATGGTTTGGGAAAATATTGGAAAAGTGGTAATCTTCACTTGCAAAGTGCATGGCCATACTGAGCCACTTTCATACAAGCATGATTGTTTTAAGATGCTGATGAATTGTTTCTCCTCTTAAACAAAATATGGAGAGTTTTAAAAGGCTTTACTCAAAATGAATATCTCAACTGTTTCCAGAGAGATGACATTTTGATCTTAAGTGTTTTGAGTAACTGATGCTCAAGAAATCAAGAGGTTGCTTTCTCTAATGCTGAGCTAGTTCAGATTGCTGACCTATTTTAATGTCTCCCTTGTTATATTTTAGGACACATTTCTTAGAATTGTACCTTTGACTGGAGGAAGGTAAACAAAAAATAAAAAAGGCCACTGTGCTTTGATTTATTATTGACATAGACTAATAAATTTGAGCAAATTTTGAGGTTCTTTCTTTTAAAAAAGTATATAAAATATGCTTTGGGCACCATCAAGTCTGATGGAAATTTAACTTTTTGATAAAAAGAAAGAGAAAGTAGCAGAAAGAAGAGAAAACGAGGGAAAGAGGAAGGAGGGGATGGAGCTGCAAAATAAATAAATAAATAAATAAAAGGAAGGGAAAGGAAAAATAAAGTAATGAATGCAGACTTCAGAGCCTGGGCAATTTACTGTGAAGTGCCACTTGTACAAGACATGCTGCAGAGATGCTGGCTCCAAAGGTTAATGATGGCAGTAATCATGACTCCAATTTGCAGCACATGGGAAGAAAGGCAGCCAGACCCCAAATGGAGAGACTACTGTGATGGCAACTGAACAATAACATGACAGCAACTGAGGAACACAGGATGCTGGGAGGTTGCATTATGTTCTCCTTTATTTGAGAGCCAATTTGTACCCGATGCATAATTCGATGTTATTTTTTTTTTTAATTTTTACTACAAGATCTCTGAAGTAGAGCAAAGAAGTTTTTATTCAAATGCACACATTGACCATTTTGTCCTGTGATAAGCCTTCTCTTAGTATTTACTTTTGGCCAAAACTTGTTCTTTTATACCTCCTCTCCTTCCCTATTCTTTCTGCTCAGCAGTTTTCTGCTGCCACTGGTAGGTACAGCTGTTTCACTTTAAATACTCACTCTCTCTGAAGCCTGCAAACATTTTGCCGAGCAGGCATAAATGGTAATGCTCCAAATTAGTTTTCAAAACTCCGTTTTCTTTATGCGTATTTATTAATATGTGTCATCTCAATAGATTATGAAGCAAGAGTCCTTTTAATGAGAGTCCCATCTGTGTGTGAGAATGTGAGAACTTCATTTATGTCCATTTGTATTCCCGTTTATATCCTCCTGTCCCACTTGCACCAATGCCTGGGTATTGGCAGATGGCCACAATTCAGAGGAAGAATGGGACTGTTCTGCAAAATGGAGGGAGGGAAATTTAGAAATCTCAGGGCAAGGAGAGAGCTGAGGAGCAGAAACAGGTTGGAAGAGATCCCATGGAGTCAGAAAAATGGGGAAGATGGTGTCTTAAATGCCTGATGAAACCTTATAAAAATATTCCAAAAAGTCAACCAGAGTTACAAATTCTCTGAGTAAATTCTTGTTGTGGAACCAAAGAAGAGGCTGAGTTTCTCATCTACACTGCATGAGGTTGGACAGAAGAAACATTTGAGGTAGTCAGATTTGAAGAGGTGGAATTAGTGTAAATCTTTGGGTGCTGTCGACTTCTCCAGGCCAGGAAATTGAGAATTTTAGGTGGTGTGTTTGGGGGAGGATCAAAGAAATTTCATCTGGATCTCAAGGGGTTTGGGGATTGAATCACTTCTTGCTCAAAAGACATGCTCATGTCCAAACCCCAGTTCTGTGGCTGTGAACCCGTTTGTCAATAAGACCTTTGGAGATATTATTATCAATTAATAGAAGATCCTATTTAGATGATCCAGGTGGGCTGGATCTATATGACTATATGTCGTCTATATGACTGTTGTCCTTATAAGGTTGAGGAAATTTGGACACAGTCAAGGAGAAGCTGGAAATCAGGAGAAGTCAGTAGACAGCAGGAATCAGAGGAGTGAGATCTCTGGTGATGGAAGATTGTGAGAACACTACAGACCAGGAGACAGCCAACCCGCCAATGCTGTGGTGTTGAACTTCTAGCCTCCCAACCATGAGACAATAAATTTCTGTTGCTTAAGCTAACCCATTGTGTGGTATTTTTCATGGTGACCCCAGCAAACTAAGACAAGGAAGATCTGCTATGGATCACACGCATATAAGAACATCATAAGTATGGGAGTGTACATGACCTTTGATAGTGAGGTTATGACCCCTCTAAGGATGAATTGTTTTCAAATACATCCATAATAAGCATTCTCTCCCCATTCGGTTGTAAGCTCCTTGAGGACAGAGAGCATGTCTTCTTAAGCATTGGAGTAACTCATAACACCTAGCTTAAAAATACATACCATCCATTTAGTAAGAGTGTGTGCATGCTAGATTGTTCTGGATTCACTACACACCCCATAGTATGCATGAAGTATCATACCTTGTGATAATGACTAACCTGGGAAAGAGGAACATATGCACACATGGATCATAGAGAACCTAATACAGGCACGATCTACAGACTCTGTGGTTTAGGATCATTGGCATCAGGGTCTTATAGAGACTATGAAACTTATAGTGACTTTTTTCAAATGCCAGAAATAGTGCCCCAATCCATGTTTAAGGACTTCATCCCAACTTCTGACTACAGTTAAGAAATGAAGAGAAAAACTGGAGCTTATTGAAGTGTCATTACAACTGAAAAAGAAAAACAAATTTCAACCAGTACATGAATCAAGTAAAAACTTTAAGCATATATTTCCTTGTTTAATGAAAACCACCTTGTGCCAGAAGAGTTGTGCTAAAGTAAATCAATGTACAAATGGATATGAATTATATTTATGTCTAGGAAAGATGAGTGTGAAATGCACATTTGATGGGGATCTCATAGAAGAGTGCACTTTCCCTCTTTATCGCCCACTTCTGAACTCCTCTGAGAGTATGCCAATTAAGTCAAAAAGAAAATTCTTACATTCTTAAATCCTCTGTAAAGAATCTGAAGCTCCTTCTTGGTAAATTTGCTCTGGGCTTCCAGAAGTTCAAGAGCCTCAGGCCGATGCCTGACCGTGGCCATTTCCAGTTCATCTTCCACGCTATCTGTGGAGGAAAACCAAAATGGTCTTAAGAATAGTGTCTGTTCACCAATGCTCATACACACTGAATGAGGAAAATGGGTTGTAATGCTCAACAGATGTCTGTGACATTTTCACAGAGGAAGGATTTTCATACTGGCAAGAATAGTCTTTATTTTTTCTTAGATTTTACAATATTATGGAATAATACTTTCTCTACACACAATAGACATTACAATTCTGGCATTTTTTGGTACAGTTTACTTTCTCTTTATTAGGGAAGTTGTAGGTTTAATCATGCATAAAATACAGGATTCCAATATACCACCCCCACCACCACCTTGCACTGATGAGGGACAATTGTTACAATTGATGAGAGCATATTTTTATAATTGCACTATTAACCATAGTTCATGTTTAACTTATGGTTCAATGTTTGTACAATGTAGTTCCATGGATATTTTTTAAAATTTTAATTGTTACCATCTATACAATCTAACATTTCCCCTTTTAATCACATTCAGATATATATTTCAGTGCTGTTAATTATATTTACAATGTTGGACTCACCAACAACGTTAAAAACTGGAATTTGTTTACATAATCCAAGCACTAATTATAAAAAATGAAATTGTAGGGTGGGCCGCGGTGGCTCAGCGGGCAAAGTGCTTGCCTGCTATGCCGGAGGACCTCGGTTCGATTCCCGGCCCCAGCCCATGTAACAAAAACGGAGAAACAGAATACAATAAAAACAAGAAAATGTTTAAAAATGTTTCCCTTTCTTCCTTCCTTCCTTCCTTCTATCCTTCCTTCCTTCTCTCTGTCTTTCCTTTAAAAAAAAAAAAAAAAAAAAAAAAAAAAAAAAAAAAAAAAAAAAAAAAAAATGAAATTGTAGTTTAATGACAATTAGTCCCATGCTATGTATTACGTAACTATCAGAAAGGACTTTGTTAAAGCTCTTGGAGGATTCTATTGGAATCAAGTATTTTGCCTGGGACTACAAGACAGGAGGGTCAGATCAAGTGCTGATATGGGTAAAATAATTAGCCAGCAGTTTGACTGACATACACCTAGTCTTCATATGTGCATGCTGGATGGACTAAGGCTTAGGAGAACTCCTGTCTTGCCTCTATTTTGCAGCCAAAGGAGCCATAACTATTAACGAGTTCTAAAATATTGAAATTTGATTTAAGAATTACTTTCACACTGAAATTTCTCAAAGCTGCATTATACAAGAAGGTTTTTGTGCCCATATAATTTGGGAAAAACTGTAAGCTATAACCTTCATTTGGAGCAAAGCATGGGGATAAAAAGGCTTTGACAAGTCCTGCACAAAGCATCCCTTCACTTTGTTTAACCCAGTGGACTCAAATTGTATTTGTCTGTGGAATTTGTCCACACAGTCCTCCCTAATAAATTTGGTAACTTCTGCACATTTGTCCCAGGATCTTGTAGACACAACTTTGGGAGGTATTGGAGGGTATATTATTAGGATCTGGGTGCTCAAGCCTCAAAAGAAAATATCCTTCAGTGTAATTTCTTTGCAGTGTGGCCTGGTGGAGGCCTAAAGGAATCCAACCTGCCATAGCCTAGTCTATCTCTTTGAGAAACTCAGCAGGAATGAAAGCAGCCAGTTACAGTACTGAATCCATGGCCTTCCTCCACTTGTACCCCTTTTTCTAGATTAGAGATTCTGACTCAAAGAGGAGAGGCCGAGGGAGAAGGGCTACTTCTCAACTTCTCTGAATCCAGGGCCGCCAGGACACCTAATTCCATGGGTCTGTTGGAAAAATATCCTGATTTAAGCTTCTTTTGAATCAATTACAGTACAGTTCCCTCAGCTTGAAGTGCCATTCTTTCCCTTTAACACCCGAGGGAGATGTAAGTATTTTTCATGATGCAATTTAAATAACACAATTCCTCTCTGAAGCCTTTCTGGATTGTCCCTCTTTGCAGAACTGGTGCCTCCCTGTTCAGAGTTTTGAAGCCTACCTTTTGTATGGTGATCTATTAATGCTTGCCTTCTCTACTAAGAGTTCCTTGAGGGTAGGAACAATGTCTTACATATCTGCATATCCTCTGGACATAACATAGATTCTGATACCCCGTAATGAATCAAGTGTTATTTGGTGAGTGAATGAATGGCAGAATGATTAAATGATATTGCTCCTACATCTGAAAGACCATCTACCAAAAAATTTCAATTACTACAGCTGCCTTCTAGGGGAATATTTCTCTAACCAAGGTTTGTGGACCATTGGTAGGCCTTAAATATCTTCTTTAGAATTACTGTGTTCTCAGCTCATTGTTCTGAAACAAAGATAGCATTGGCCAAAGTAGAGAAAATTTTAATCAGATTGTCTAAGCAGTCTTTCAATCCTAGCATTACTTCTTCTAGACCTATTGACCTTCCACTGGAGGGAAACAAAACAACATTAGCTTCTTCACCTTTATTACTTCACATAGCAGTCTGAATCACACTACCTACAGAGATTCCACCTTGAGTTGCAGCAGTCTGAGACAAAAGGCCAAGTGCCTGAGGGTTAGTCTGGTTGAGTTAAATGTGTGGCTAGGATGGTCATCACATTCAATATTCAAAGACAACCACACTTGAAGCATCTGCCTGTGGGCTCTTGCTTTCCCAGCTGATCAGTACCTCCCTTCTTAATGACTCCTATCTGCCAGAGGGCTGCTTCTATTTCCCAGAGGCTGACAAGCTCTGATGACATACCTGAAATTATTAGTATTCATCAGCATAAGAAAGATTAAAAAAGAAATACACTTGTGAACGATTCCATGCAAGACTGTGAAATTCATACTGTGACTCAGTCACCCTTTAAAAGCATGCATTTAAGTGGATTTTAATACAGAGCCTCATATTTATTGAGTTCTAATTATACACCAGGGGATGGGCTAGGTACTTCACAGATATATTATAATCCTCACAATAATCCTATTATCAGATATAATTATCCATTTTGCACATAAATGGAAAATGCATCTCATAGAGATGAATAAATTTGTGGTGAGATGTCACATAGAAGAAAAGATAGGGACAAGACTCATATCTGAGTCTTTGAGATCAGCATTTATTTCTTTCTATCTTGCCATGCTCTTTCATTAACAGGAGAAAAAAAGTGATGAAATCAATGACAACCTCTCTTCTCTCCTTTACTGTCAAACTTTTCAGGAGAGTTGATCATATCTACTAGTCTATTTGCTACCTCTTTCTCTATAAAATCTTGAGTTTTGTCCCCCCACAAAGCACTGGTTTGAGGTTACCAAAATATCTTACTGCAAATCCATTTATCATTCATACCTGAACTATAAGCTTTCTTTGATTCACTACTATTATGCAGTACACATACTTTGCCTCTGCTCTGACCACTCTTCCATATGGCTCTTAAATACTGGATTTCTTTAAGGTTCATTCTGTGAAAATGGAATGGTTTGTGACTACACTAACCATCTTGATTTGCTTGAGCTTTCATGTTTCCAGGGGAGAACCAAATCAACTGGGAATATGATGAAGCAGGTCCAGCTTGACATACCCATGATTCTCTCAGTCCCAGAACATTTCTGCAGCTATAGCAATCCTCAATCTCCCAGAAAGAACCAGTTTAGACTAATTATGGAAAATTTTGCTGGCAAACACCCTGCTTCTGTAGTATCTGAACTGGCTAGCCATCTCCAAAGACACTCCCCCTGACAAACATCCTATATCTGACCTGGCCCCCTGTGCTCAAAGACATGCCACTGAAAACCACCCTATCAATGCCCTACCCTCTCTCAAGGCAGCCCAAAGTCCCAGATGACCCATATACATTCCTCTCTAAACCCCAATCTCCAAGCAGGTTCTCCTTTCTGGCTCTGCTCCACATGTATGTTTGCTCTTGCTCAATGAAACCTCATTCTTGCCTTTTCAATGGATCCCATAGTTATTTCTTTCATTGACAGTTCCTACCCTTGGCCTCCTAACTCTGTATCTGGTCCCTATGTGATGTCATTCACATCCGTCCAATCAGTGACCATCAAATGCCATCTATACTCAAATGACTAACAACAATAATAAAAGCAGATCCTGTTTTTCACAGAGTTTACTCAGCATGTATTGGGTTCTTTGCCAACCAAACATGTCATTTAATTTTTGCAACACCCTTCATTGTGAGGGATTATCATTCCCATTTTATAGAGCATCTAAGTAACTTGCCCAAGGTCAAATGGTTACTTATTAAAGAGGCAGGAAGATGTCTTTAGCACTTTGAAGTTCAGATATTTTAAGCACCATGCTGAGATTGTTAATCAAACCATGACTTTATAAAGAACACTTGCTTTAAGCCTGGATATATGTTATCTCATTTTGATACCGAATAAAAGCTGGTGAAAAGTTTATGATTATCTTGTTTTACAAGGGATAAACTGGGGCACAATGAGCTTAAATAACCTACTCAAGATCACATTATTGTTTGTGGCTGAGTTGGGACTTAATTTTGGCTCTTTGACAAAAAAGATCATCAGCTTTAGGCTATTTTAAGAGATGATAACAGTTACATTTCTTGGTCCCAAATCCTGGAGGAAAAAAGATTTTAAGCCACAAGTCAGTTAGCTATTGAAACCTCAATTCTTCAATGCCCCTCCTGGAGAAACGTTCTTGGGTGCCTTGAGCAGATCACCAAAATGGCAGACTGGGTTGAACCAATTAGAAGCCCATGGTAGAATAATGTATGGAGCTTCCAGAGAAGCTGAGGGGTTTGTGTGGAAATAAAATGCAAGCCAGGTGGGAATCTAGCCCCCAGAATCTCTTTCTAGGCCTTTACCACCTTTAGGGCATCTAGCTCAGGAGCTAATTCAAATGCTGTATTTGCATTCTGAGACAAGCTGAATACAAATAGTGTTTTAATTCATCTATCTTCTGACAGGCTTCATTTTAATCAGACAATCAGACAACAAATTCCCAGACACCCTTGAGCCTTCTGGCTCTCTTTTTTCATTGTTTTTTCCTTATACCTAAGTATCTCAGGACTGAAGTAGCTCCATGTAGAGTCAGCAGTCCCCTTAGGCCATGACAAAATTGGACTAGAAATTTGAATTCAAATCACCTAGGAACAAAAGAATGGTTTTTAAAAATAGGCACATTTCTCCCCTTTTCCACAACTTCTCTTAAAACACAGTGGAAACTTATGACAGCCCAACCCATCATTATGCGCATTTGACTATCTAAGTTCCAGCCATACCCTCCAGAGCATAACTACAGAATATCCTGCTTTACAAACAAGTATGACTCTGATGTCTACCTTTCTAAGGTGTGTTTGTAAATGGGGTTGTATCTTATTTTATAAGGAATGATGTCACTCTTTTCAGAAAATCAGTCTGATGTTATTCAGTACCCACAGAGAGAGGCAAGCCCTTGCCCTCTCATAGTGTGAGACACTATGATACCACTATCTCATTTTTTTTACCTCCTTCCCACCAGGCCATAGCTAAACCAGTTGCTCAGCATCTAGACTGACACCCTAAAAGCACTCCATAATAGCATGTAAAATATATCCCAAGGATAGTGGATGTACCTACAGGAAGTCCATTTCTCAATACTACATGATCCTTCTTGAAAAATACATCGTTTTCACTATAAAAAAATCATTAATAATGTACTTTAAAAGTCAGTTTAATCTGAAATTGATTTGTCTAGCCAGGAAACTCAGCCTGCTTGACTTACACTGATGTATCTCATTTATAATGTAGCAGGCAGGCCTCCCCCTCTTTCTGATTTAGCTGTGCTCTGTGGAAAATCCCGAAACCCCCTCCCCTAGTCTTCAGGAACTGGTGAAAATGCACATAGGCAAGATAAGATATTCCTGGGGTGGGGGCCCCTCAACAGTCTATAAGCCCTGGGCCATTCTCAAATCCAATTGTTTACCTTTTCTTTAACATGTAGTACAGTCTATAAGCCCTGGGCCATTCTCAACTTAAATATGCCAATTGTTTACCTTGTCTTTAACATATTGTACAGCTATAAAAGCTAAGGTTGCATTTTGTTCAGGGCTCAGACTTTCGATGTGACTCGGCTGGGCCCCGTGCGCACGAGCTAATAAATCACTTGCTTCCCGAAACTGCAGTCCCTTAGTCTCAGCCTGCTCTAGTTTCGCGGAACGTTCCTGGAGGCCTGTGGTCTCAACCCTGGTTTTCGTGTTACATTTCTGGGGGCTCATCCGGGATCTAAGAGGGGGCGACCTTCTCGCCTTCCTCACCCGCAGCGGTGGCGGCGCCCAGACCGGAGACCCAATGGAATCCAGTGCCGGCACCGGGATCTTCCCGTCCTGGACTCCTGACCTCCCTGGCCAGGGCGTCGTCACAATCCGGGATAGTTTTGGGAACCAAGTGTCAGGAGCACCGCCCGTCTGGCTGGTAAGCACTCGAGTGTGTCAGGTTATCAGCCCACTCATAGAAGGCCAGGGGCCTGAGTGGAAGGGGGGCCTGATCAACCCCCAAGACTCTCCGAGTACCGGTCTCCATCTGGAGGAACAAGGGAAATCGGAGTCTTCAGATTCAGTTTCGGGAAGGGCGGTGCAGGAGGAGTGTTGATTGAATGTGCGTGACTGAGTGAGTGAATGGAAGTCTTGGGCCACAGGAGCCGAGCAGCAAGCCATGACTGAGTTTGGATTCTGTGAGTCCCTGGTGATCCTCATATGGTTAAGGGTGGGCAACCCCGAAAGGGGGGCCGGCCGGGGGTTTATACCAGACCACCAAAGCCAAGAGGTGCCCAACGTCCCCACTAGGGGAGCAGCCAGACCGAACGAAGCGCTGAGTTGTCTAAAATCCCTTTGTTGTTTGTCTGTGCACCCTTCCCCCTCTCTGTTGGCTCCACCGATATGGGGGGGGGGGGGGAATCTAGTAAGACACCCTTGTGGTGCATGATGTCCAACTTTAAGGAAGCTTTTACTAGTGACTGGGGAGTCAAGCTGACCCCTGGTCAACTCAGGAAATTCTGTAGGCTAGAATGGCCCACTCTTGGGGTAGATTGGCCGCCTGAGGGAACTTTTGACTTAAAGAAAGTACAAGCAGTTTATAATATAGTGTCAGGGATGCCTGAACACCCAGATCAGTTTCCCTACATTGCCACCTGGCTGGAGGTCACAAAGAAGAAGCCAGAGTGGATAAAGACTTGCTTTGATGGATATTGCCAGGTGCTTCTCGCCCGGGCATTGGAGGATCCCACAAGAAGCCAGGCAACAAGTCCAAGTTTCCAGTTTTATCCAGACAACCAGAAGAAGAAGAAAACCTCCTGCCTTACTTTGTACCACCGACACCCACGGCCCAGCCGAGCTCCTCTGCGGCAACCCCTGATCCCCCCCAGCAGCCCAGAGGCATCTCCTGAGGCTTCACTGAGCCCAGCCACCCCTGGACCCCCTGAGCCACGGCAGTTGCGGCCCCAGCAAGCTGTAGCTGCTCCACCCACAGCCACACCCTTAATGCCTCTGAGAGAGACCTGAGGCCCTCCCTATGTTGATGCCCAGGGAGACTTTCAGGAAGGGAAAAGAAACTTCATATATATCCCCTTCACGTCTACTGACTTGCTAAACTGGAAGAATCACACACTGTCTTACACTGAGAGGCCCCAGGCGATGATTGACCTGTTCCAGTCCATTATCCAGACCCATCAGCCCCCTTGGCCTGACTGCAATCAGCTACTTATAACTCTTCTCAGCACTGAGGAGCATCGGCATGTGGTAGGGGTGGCGCGGAAACACCTGGAAGAGAACGCCCCTGATGGCACCCTAGACACAGCCCAACATGCCGCCTGCAGTTTTCCAGGAGAGGACCCAGAGTGGGACCCAAACACGGATACGGGGTTGCAGACCCTCCAAAGGTTTCACGAGGCCCTACTCCAGGGCCTCCAGAAAGGCAACCGAAAGGCCACCAACATGACCAAAATCAAAGAGGTCTTGCAGAAGGCAGATGAGCCTCCGAGCGAATTTCTTGAGTGCCTGATGGAATCCTTCTGCCAACACACACCATTTGACCCTGAAGCCCCAGAGAGCCAAATGCTAATCAGTGTTGCTTTTGTAAGGCAGGCAGCTCCTGACATTCAGTGTAAGCTCCAAAAGCTAGATGGATTTGCAGGTACGAACACAAATCAACTAATAGAGGTAGCCACAAAGGTATTTGTCAATCAAGACCAGGTAGAAGCTAAAGAAAGGAAGCGAGAATTCAGAGAAAAAGCTCAAATAATTGCTGCTGCCTTTGAGAAGTGGGATCAAGGGCCCCGATCTAGAAAAATGTGGCAAGCCCAAGCGCCCTTAGGTTGGAATCAGTGGCTTATTGCAAAGAAGAGGGGCACTGGAAGAACGAGTGTCCCAATAAAACCACCTCACTAGCAGGTAGAAGGAGGCAGAACATTAGCCCCAGACCTTGTCTGGACCCCGACACCATTGCCGTGGTTGCTGATGAACTCTCCGATTAGGACAGACCGGGTTCCATATCTTTAGATCCCCGGGAACCCATGGTTGAAGTGAAATTAGGGGACCAAACAATGAACTTCATGGTGGATACTGGTGCTGAGCACTCTGTAGTGACTCAGCCACTGGGGAATATTTGCCCATCTTCTGGCCAAATGATAGATGTTGTGGGTGCCAAAGGTATAATATGAAGAAGGCCGTTCCTAAAAGCCAGAGTGTGCAGCGTTGGGGGCCACACTGTGTCCCACCAGTTTTGTATATGCCTGAATGTCCACTGCCATTGTGGGGTGAGACCGCCTCAGAAATCTGCATGCCCAAATTACCTTTGGCCCTGGAGGAAAAGCCTCACTGAAAATTAATGGCCCACAGAAAATCCTGTCTTTAACTACGCCTACACAAGAAGAGTGGCGGCTGCATGAGAAGCCCTAAACTACCATTCCCAGACATACCGAGTGTCTGGGCAGAGCATAACCCACCAGGTTTAGCCAAAACCTGCGCTCCAGTATTAATTGCTTTGA
The DNA here is from genome assembly GCF_023851605.1 of Tamandua tetradactyla. NCBI lineage: Eukaryota > Metazoa > Chordata > Mammalia > Pilosa > Myrmecophagidae > Tamandua > Tamandua tetradactyla. Next base: position 20,711,491 of record NC_135345.1, read on the forward strand.
AACCCATGACTCACCCCGTGGCAATGCAACAGTATCCAATCCCTCAAAAGGCTCTTGAAGAGATTCAAAGCCACTTGGTGTGGTTAGAAGCACACCGAATTATCTGACCATGCAACTCTCCATGGAACACCCCACTGCTGCCTGTGAGAAAAGCTCAAACTGGGGAATTCTGCCCCGTCCAGGACCTGCGAGCAGTTAATGCAGCTGCAGAAATGATCCATCCTGTGGTTCCAAATCCATACACCCTCCTCAGCCTGGTCCCAGGGAAAGCTAATTGGTTCTCTTATTTGGACTTAAAAGATGCCTTCTTCTGCACACAAATAGCCCCAGTTAGTATTTGCCTTTGAATGGGAAAGGCCCTCTGAGGGAAACAAAAGGCAATACACCTGGACCCAGCTGCCTCAAGGGTTTAAGAATTCTCCCACTATTTTTGGGCAAGCACTGGGGAAAGACTTATGTGCTGGTTTGAAGGAAGTATGCCCCCTAAGAAAGTCATGTTTTAATATAAATCCCATTTCTTAAAGGTAGAATAGTCTCTATTCAATGCTGTGTATTTGGGACTGTGATGGGATCATCTCCCTGGTTGATGAGATTTAGTTAAGAATGGCTGTTAAACTGGATTAGGGAATGACATGTCTCCACCCACCTGAGTGGGTCTTGATTAGTTTCTGAAGTCCTATAAAAGAGGAAACATTCAGAGATTCAGAGAGACTCAGAGAGAGCAGAGAATGCTGCAGCACCACGAAGCAGAGTCCACCAGCCAGCGACCTTTGGAGATGAAGAAGGAAAACGCCTCCCGGGGAGCTTCATGAAACAGGAAGCCAGGAGACAAAGCTAGCAGATGACACCGTATTCACCATGTGCCCTTCCAGCCGAGAGAGAAGCCCCGACTGTGTTCGCCATGTGCCATCTCACTTGAGAGAGAGAGCCTGAACTTCATCGGCCTTCTTGAACCAAGGTATCTTTCCCTGGATGCCTTTGATTAGACATTTCTATAGACTTGTTTTAATTGGGACATTTTCTAGGCCTTAGAACTGTAAACTTGCAAATTATTAAATTCCCCTTGTTAAAAGCCATTCCGTTTCTGGTATATTGCATTCCAGCAGCTAGCAAACTAGAACAACTTACAATCATTCCAAGCCAGAAATTATAACTTTACTGTCCTGCAGTATGTAGATGACCTCCTGCAAGCCGCTGAGTCTCTCGATGACTGTAAGCAAGGGACGGAGCGTCTCCTCCACCACCTAGATCAGGTGGGTTACTGCATGTCTCTTAAAAAGGCCCAACTCTGCCAACAGCAGGTCAAATACCTAGGTTTTTACTTGCAACAGGGAACCCGAAGCCTGGGGCCAGAGCACAAGCAGGTAATTTGTACAATCCCCACACCAACCTCCCAAAAACGAATTAGAGAATTTTTAGGAGCTACTGGGTTCTGCAGAGTCTGGATTATGAACTATGCTCTTTTAGCCAAGCCCCTCTATGAAGCCACTAAGGGGGGCGATTGGGACCCATTCCAATGGGGAACGGAGCAGGAGTGTGCTTTCTAATGTCTAAAAACATTGCTTATGCAAGCCCCAAGTTTAGGCCTCCCAGACTTAGAAAAACCTTTCACTCTGTTTGTCCATGAGCGGGAAGGAACGGCCACTGGGGTTTTAACCCAAACCCTTGGGTCGTGGAAAAGGCCTGTTGCCTATCTCTCCAGACAGCTAGACAATGTAGCACTGGGGTGGCCCTCTTGCCTGAGAGCTGTTACAGTCACTTCCCTCCTGGTCCATGAAGCTGGGAAGCTCACATTCAGGCAGAAGCTAACTGTGCTGGTCCCCCATTCAGTCACCAGCCTCATGGAACAAAAAGGGCATCTCTGGCTATCAAATGTAAGGCTCACCAAGTATCAGGCTGCTTTATGTGAAACCCCAAACTTACAGCTTGGAGTCTGTCAGACCCTCAACCCGGCCACCCTGCTGCCCATGGGGCTAGGAGCCCCAGAACACAACTGTGTGGAAACTGTAGACAAAGTCTACTCCAGCCGACCTGACCTTAAAGACCAACCATTAAAACATCCTGACATCGAACTGTTCACTGATGGGAGCAGTATGATAAAAGATGGAGTGCGCTATGCAGGATATGCCATCGTTACTTTAGCAGACGTTTTAGAGGCAGAAGCCCTGCTTGCGGGAACATCAGCTCAGAAAGCTGAGCTCATAGCGTTCGCTCGGGGTCTACAATTAGCAGCAGGACAGGAGCCTAATATTTATACTGACTCAAAGTATGCATTCACAACCTTACATGCACATGGGGCATTATACAAAGAGTGGGGACAAATGACAGCTGGCGGAAAGCATGTTAAATATGGACCAGAAATTCTAGCTCTGTTGGAAGCTGTATGGGCCCCCACTGCTGTAGCAGTTATTCATTGCCGCGGTCATCAAAAAGGCAACTCCTTAACCGCAAGAGGCAACCGAAAAGCAGATTCAGCTGCCAAGCAGGCCGCGCTAGGGCCCCCTAACGCTTCCCCCAAAGGACAAACTGCTTGTCGCCCTTCTCACCTCCCATCCATTACGGTGCTGGAAGAAAACACCAACTTACTCAAAGCTGGAAAGCAGCTAGTTATGCAAGGAAGGGAAAATGAGTCATGAGGGATGGTGGATATTACACTATGGACGCATTGTAATTCCTGAGAACTTAGCATGGCCTTTCCTACAGCATTCTGTCACCAGACTCACTTCGGGGAAAAAGCTCTTACTGCCAGCCTGAGCGCTCACCTCTACATACCTAGGCTTCCGTCCTGGGTGAAACTAGCATTCAAAAGATGCATTACCTGTCAAAAAAACAATGCCAAGCAGCCCAGCACAAAACTGGGGAGTCTCAACAACCAGCTGGCTGGCCTCAGCCCATTTGAAAATCTAGAGGTGGACTTCACAGAGCTGCCACGGGCCCAAGGATACCAATACCTTTCGGTATTTGTCTGCAGCTACTCAGGATGGGTAGAAGCATATCCCACACATTCAGAAACTACACAGGAAGTGGCATGAGCCCTCCTGAAGGACATCATTTCTCGGTATGGGATGCCACTTACCATTGGCTCTGACAACGGCCCTGCTTTTGTGGCTGAAGCCCTTCAAAAGCTGGCAAAAGCTTTACCGATAACTTGGAAGCTGGTGGACACTGCTTACCGGCCACAAAGCAGTGGGAAAGTGGAGCAGATGAATCGAACTCTAAAGGGACAATTTAGAAAGATCTGCCAGGAGGCGAAACTGACCTGGGTACAGGTGCTCCCTATAGCTTTATTTAGAATCAGGTCTGCCCCAATTAAAAAAACGGGATTCTCTCCCTTTGAATTAATATATGGAAGGCCGCCACCCCTTACTAGGGTTCTACAGGGAAACCTCAGAAAAATCGGAAATCTAAGTCTGAATCAACACCTAGTACAGCTCGGACGGGTCCTGAACGAGTTAAAAGGGAAAGCCTTGGAGGCAGTGTCGGAACCTCTCAGCATCTACCCTCCCATTCATGAATTTGAGCCAGGGGATTTAGTGTGGGTCAAAGACTGGAAAAAAGGCTCCCTCTGGCCTCAATGGAGAGGCCCTTATTGTGTTGTCTTAGCTACCCCTACAGCTGTCAAATTTGTAGAGATCATTCCGTGGATCCACCACTCCCAGGTCAAGAGAGCCAAGGCAGACGACCCCTGGGAGTGTACTCCTGTCCCTGGACACCTGACCCGCGTCATTCTCCAAAAGCCATCGTGTCCCCCTCCTGCACAACTGGAATCGGCTGACCCATGCACGGCTGAAGCTTGAGGAGATCGTCAAGCCCTGCTTCAGTCATCCCCAGAAGCTGACTGATCTACGCAGGGCCAAAGGTTGAGGAGCTGCAAACCAGTCTGAGTATCCACTCCCTCCCCTCATAAGTACTCCTAAACTTTCAGCACACTCCCTAAACTCCCCTGTGTTTCCCTAGCCACAGCCCCTAGTATTCCTTATAGGCTAGACTAATTGTTGGCTTCTGCTCCCAATTGGGCTCCTTGTTCTATTAGTTAGCATCGGTTTAACAGCGGTAGCCTCCCACCTAGCAGCAGCCATTATAAAGGGATATGTATCTTCCTGGGAAAAAGTGCTGTTTCTTTATAAACCAGTCTGGCATAAGTGCTGCTAAAGTTAGGGAACATAGAAAGCAGGTCTGAAACTGGAACAGAAAACAAACAAACAAAAACTGGACTAATGGGATCCTGCCGCTAGCCAGTCCCCTATTTACCATATTAATCACTGAAGGTTCCTGTGTAATCAGAGCCTTCATCAAATTCATTGAGAAGAGTCACAGCATGAATCCTCCTAATAAAAAGGCATGAACCATTAAATATAAGGTGATGCTATAACCCCTCCCTATTAAGTCAGGGTAAACATCAAAGGAGGGAAATGTAGCAGGCAGGCCTCCCCCTCTTTCTGATTTAGCTGTGCTCTCTGTGGAAAATCCTGAAACCCCCTCCCCTAGTCTGCAGGAACTGGTGAAAATGCACATAGGCAAGATAAGGTATTCCTGGGGTAGGGACCCCTCAACAGTCTATAAGCCCTGGGCAATTCTCAAATCCAGGTGTTTACCTTGTCTTTAACATGTCGTACAGTCTATAAAAGCTAAGGTTGCCTTTTGTTAGGGGTTCAGACTTTCGAGGTGACCCGGCTGGGCCCCGTGTGCACGAGCTAATAAATCATTTGCTTCCTGAAACTGCGGTCCCTTAGTCTCAGCCTGCTCTAGTTTCATGGAACGTTCCTGGAGGCCTGCGGCCTCAATCCTGGTTTTCGCACTACAATAAAAACAGTCTCTGTCCTGGCTGAATAGTGTCTCCCAAAAATTCATAACTACCTAGAACCAAAGAATGTGATTTCATTGGGAGTGGGGACTTTGCAGATATAAATAGTTAAGATAAGGTTATACTGGATTAGGGTAGGCCCTAAATCCAATGACTGGTGTCCTTGTAAGAGGAGAAGCACACAGACACACACAGAGGGATGAAGGTCCTGCAAAGACACAAACATACACTGGAGTGATGGAGTAAAATCAAAGGAATGCTGAGGATGGCTGACAATCACCAAAAGCTCAAAAGAGACAGGGAAGGATTCTTCTCTCTAGAGCCTTCAGAGGGAACCTATCCCTGATGGCACCTTGATTTTGTATTTCTAGTCTCCAGAACTGTTAGAGAATACATTTCTATTATTTTAAGCCACTTCATTTATGGTACTTTGTTACACAGCTCTAGGAAACTAAGATACCTTTGAGTCTTTACTCATAATGTTACCCTCATTGATATTATTTGATTTAAAAAAGGCTGGGAGACAGACTGACCACAGGCAAAGGATTTATTCAGGCACCAACAAGGTGGGGTCTGAAGTCAAACTTCCGTCTGCAGAGGAGAGCAATTAGAGGATCTCTATACCTGAGGGTCTGGGCAAGGCGAAATGTTAAATGCTGCTTCAGTCTTGCAGGACTGAAAGTGCTGAAGGGTGATGCAGCTGCTGGAGGGTAGGCGTAGGATCAATTATGGAACTGCTCTGTGAGAATATCCATTAAGGGCTGGCCATTATGGAACTGCTGTGGGAATATCCTTAGGGGCTAGTCACATCATGGGAGAAGGGGTCTTACCTAACAGGTATACCTTTATACAGTTATACCTGTGACTTTGTTGGTATGGCAATGAGATCATGATTAGTACAGTTAGCTCCCAAAGATATATTGCATTTTATTAAATGTTTAGAAGCATTGTTCAGTGGCAGGTGGTGGAGGGTTTGACAAAGTTGCTGTAGGTTTTAGTGTTTCACTTATACAATGTTGGAAGATCCTGACCATGGTTTTGGAAGAAACCACTGAGAACTTTTGGAATAAGGAGATATTATTGTTTGTTAATTAATGTTCAAGTCAGATACATCGGGACAAAAAGAAAACTGCTAGGAGGAAGATTCCCCAAATTATTTTTTTCATGACAATGATGCAATTTCTTTCCTCCTTTCCTTTGTTCTTCAAAAAATTGTATGAGGATGGAGAATGTGGTAGGTTGAATTATTTACCCCAATTTAATCATGTTCTTAATCCTAACCCCATGTCCCTGTGGGTGTGAACTTACTGTAAATAGAACTACTTGAAGGTATTAGTTTTTATTTAGGGTGTGGCATAACTGAATGAGGATGGGTCTTAATCCAAATTACTGGAAGCCTTATAAGGGGAAGCCAAAGCAGATGTCACAGAAATGAGAAAGGAGAGATCCGCATGTGAAGGGAAGTAGAGATAAGCCAAGGAACCCTAGGATTATTGGCAGTAAGCAGCAGAAGGTTAAAAACGTTGAGGAGAAAGTATTGTTTTGTTAATACCTTGAATTTAGACATGTTTTAGTTTCAAAACTCTGAGCCAATAAACTCCTGTTGTTTAAGCAAAAAAAAAAAAAAGTTTATGGTATTGTGATAGCTACTCAAGCAAACTAAGACAGATAGGACGGTTGTATATTCAGAGCATTCCATTTCTCAAATTCTCCTCACAATCCCCAAAGAGGCTGACATAATCCGTTGAAGAAACTGAAGTCCAATAGTTAAGGAACTTGCTCAAATCCACACAATTTGGTGATTAAGGAAACTGGGATCTGAACCCAAGTCCATCTTTCTTCCCTTGGATCAGTTGACTCTTCTGGATGAAGAGTTCAAACTAAGGTCAGGCATTGTAAGCAACTCTTTGAACTTTGTCAACTCTAAATGTTTTATCTCTAGAATGTGAAGACCTAGGAGCCCTCTTTACTCTTCCTGTCTTCACAACCATTCAACCATCCACCCACCAGGAACTATTTTCAGGTGTACATAGACGGAATATAAGCAATTAATTCCAAGCTGATCTTGCACAGCCCACGAGAGTAGAAAGCAATCAATCCATTTGAAACACGGCAGGAGTCCTAGCACTTCCCAGACCACCCTGAATAATTAGAACTCCCAACTTTTATTAATCTGACATGCGTTTCGTCAACACCGTCCTTAACAACACCTTAAGACTAAAAGAAGCCCTTTATAATTAGTACTTTAGCTTATTTAATATTCAAATATAAAATTGAAAATGGAAAGTACTTTAAATGGCCAATTATTTTGAATATTTTCTGTGGTGGTAGTTGCTGGCAATGACATTGCAATTTCCATTCTAGGAGAACTTAAACTGCTTTGCAATTTTAGGATTCAATACAATCACTCATATTTATAAACATAAATCCCTCTTCACAGAAACTTAAATTTGAAAATGTGATCACCTATTTGGAATACTTATGCATTAATCATAGTATCTCATAGCATCATGAGTGTTTCATCATTATTAGAGCTATAATTTCATAAGTAGTAGGGTCTTAAGTATTTTTGGCAATGAATGAAATAAAAAGTATATTGCCAGTAGCTATACAGAGAGATAAAATCTTCAATGGCTGGGGGGCATAATGTGACTGAACTTACACATAAAGACAGATTGAATAGATTTGTATTCCTGTCAGGAAAGATTATGATAAAGAGGGTCAAAATGTCATGAAACATGGAGAGAGATTAATAAAGACAGTCCCGATTAGTCCATGAAATTAAAAACACTCAATCAAAGAAGTTTCCCTTGAAGTTTGACAGACTTTTTTCTTTTTTGTCCTGAAAAATATAATAGTAATAACAAACCAGTTTTCGAAATATTTGCTATGTCTGACATTGCTGCAAGCACTTTATGCATATTAACTCATAAAAGCCCCTAAGCATTCTGTGGATGCTGCATTCCTGTTGTAGAGAGGTGGACACCAACCGGAGGAGATAAAGTAATTTGCCCATGATCAAGGAGTATCAGGACTAGGGTAGGAACTCTGGGCAGCCTGGTTCCAGGATCCATGCAACTGAACACTCTGTTGTTCTGTTTCTCACATAAAAAGAGGGAGGATGATGCCCCACTTATCTGGATATCACATACCCAACTCCAAATCAGAAAAATAGTAATAAAAGGGCTTTAAGAAAAAAATGGTATTATATTATGTGAGAGTTGAAAGTATCCTTGAATCTGTCCCTTTAATCTTGCAATTATATTTCAAATACACAGCCTTAGGGCCAGTGGTTGTAAATCAAAACACGGAGTACATTAGTGAGAGGAGTCGACCTAGAACCTGGTCACTTTAACTACTTAAATGCAGCACTTTGCCAAATAGTTTTCACAATGCCCTTTTCAATGATTGCCCCATCCTTACTGTGTCCACAATTTCAAGGAGCATCGGATTCCACATCAGAAGTGGGTGGGGATGTCAGTGGAGGGATGTTCCTAGAAGAAGCTCATGAGCCCCGGAAATAATGACTTTTCACAGCTAGCTCTTAATAATAAGATTATTTTCATTTTCCTTATTATATCTAAGCATCATGATGACTCTGTACTCAAATAATGTCACCCTGCTTTTATAGATGAGGGAAGCAACATCAGAAAGAATGATATTACTTAGGAAGGGCATAAAAATTGGAAGCTATGGAGTCAATATTTAAACCAAGCCCCAATTTACTGACTCTAAAATCTAGAAGTGACAGTTGATTGCCCAAGAACAAAGGAGAGAATATAAACTTGAAAAGGGGTATAAGCATATTACAGCACATGACACTAATAATAACAATAAAATAGTCTAAGGATTAAAGATCAAACCTTATTCCTTAATCTTTAGGAAAAGACTGCATTCCATATGCAACACTTTAAAAGGTAACATGCAAGTGATAGATTTTTAAAAGATTGTTACTTAAAAATTCCATATTTAACAAACCTATACAAGGAGTTAAATATATGGAAAATTGGTTGATACAACACATAGTGCCAGATCTATAAGATGTTATTATGTTGCTAGAAGGTAGATAATAAATAGACGGGATCTATTACTTAGAAAGTTTAGTGATAAATTCTAAATGTTCTATTAGGGGACTGTTTTGGGGGCTAATATCATTGATGGCAGTGATAGTCTGCCACAAAACATCTATCCTTGCTCTTCCGTTTTAAAACGTATTATTAAGAAAACTGACCAGCATTCTGAGATTTGTTATGTTCCTTGTAGGATTAAGCTAGTTTCTTGGTTCAGAGAATAGTCTGCTTGATCTTAGCATCCACAGGACATTTATATGTGATTAGGATAAATTAGTAAAATGCACTGACTCAGTTCTCTCATAGTTAATGAACATAAAAACAGTACCCACTATTACAGTATAGGGTGAATTGAATATTAAATAAGATGTTGCATATGCCTGGCACACAGTAAGCACTCAATTACATTATGTTGTTGTTTGGTGATTTCATAGTACTAGTGACTGTAAGGTACAGTGTCCCCTTTCAAAGGATAAGCAGAAGAGCTCCTGGGAGCCCTTATTTTAACAGATTATTCAGTTTTTCCAAATTCATGACTTTTTCTGGATCTATTTCCCAACTCTGACACTGGACAATGTGTTTAACCTCTCTAGAGCTCAAGTGCATCATCTATAAACTGAAAGGAATACTTGTCAAATTTCATAAATTGCTTTGTGAGGAAGCTTGAATTAAAGGAGAAGCCTCCCAAGATTTCATGCATCATGGATATTTGCTAGTGGTGGGCACTGAATGCCTTGTATATTGATGACCTGTTCAAGTATTGGTCATTTCCTCTGTGACATGAACATCTGGAGGTCTGAGATCTAGCTTGCTTATCTTATTACCACTAATGGCTAACATGACTTTGGATATTGGAAAAAAATCATTCATTCATTCATTTATTCATTAACTATCTATTGAGTGTCTATGTAAGCCAGGCACTGTTCAAGGCGCTGTGGACACTGGAATGAATGAACCAGACAGACTCGTTGCTCATATGAACTTTAGGTTCTAGTGGAAAGGTCATCTGGGTGGAGATGTCAAGTGTGCAGATGAATATATAGGTCTAGAGTTGATGAGCAAATCCCTGGCTGTAGGTGAAAATGTTAAAGTCATCATTACATAGATGGTATTAAGACCATGAAATTCAATGAGATAACCAAAGAGTAAATGTTGACAGAAAAGAGTAGGTCTTTCTTTTATTGGACATAGGGTTAAACAAAAGAATTAAAATTGGCCAGAGGTGACAGACACTCCAGAATAGGAAAGCCCAGGACCATCCCAGATATCACCGAGGGCCTAAGAATTGCTTTTGGTGGTGGGCTTGTCCTCGTGTGGGTATGTGTTGGAACTTCCTGCTTATGGGTTGCTCACACAGAAGAAAACAGCTCAGCTGCCTGCCTATATTTAACATTCATTGAATACAGACCCAATTTCCCAAAGGTCTTCCTTCTTCAAATATTCTTTATGTTGTAATACATTTGTCCATAGAAAAGTAGCATCTTTCTTTGAGATAACGTGAATTAACGTAGTAACAGACTTGGCACTGCATGCCACATCCTAAGAATCTACATACATGTTTTCTGCTATTGCTTCAATGATGATTTTGTCACTGACCCTTCTAACATCTGCTCACCTAAAGCATTAACTAATTCTACATTGTGACTAAGATAAATTAGATGTGATTTTTAGTACCTCCAGGAACACTCACTGGATATTATGTCCAAGCAGATTAAGAGAAGACTAACAGTGCACTCTGAAGTTTTTTTTTTTTTTTAATCCAAATGAGAATGTTTTGCTGAAAGACAAATGAGGCTTTTTCTATCAGTTCATCTCCAGAACTGTATTTTTTTTTGTATTTTTCGTGGTTCTTTTTTATTTTCCCTGGAAACCTTGCAAGCAAAGAGGAGCCAATGTTTCTATAAGGAACTGCTACCAATCGCACTTGTGGCTCCATGTCCCCTCGAGGAAGGCAATTTGAAAGTAAAGGACTAAACTTTAACCCTGCCATCTAAGTGGATAAACATAGGAGTGTTCTGTATTTTATAGGCCTGGTGGAGTGGAAAATTGAATCTGTGTGAAGGGGTAGGCTCCCATTTCAGGGCCTGAAGCAGACTAGCAGAAAATGGCATTAACTAGACTCACATTTAGCTAAATATTTTTCCTTGGGTCATTGTAAATGGAAAATGGTTCTCTGGAACCCCTATTAAGAAAGCTATATGAGAGACGAATCATTAAAGCATTAATAAAAGAAAAAAGAAGGCTTGTGTTTCTCTCAATGTCTATGGAACTTTTTATTAAGTAGTCACTGCTCTACCTCTTTTGCCCCAAATTAACATAGGGGAATAGTCAAGCAGGAAGCAAAATATTTCATCCTATTGAAAAACTGACAGTAAAACTTGTTTCAAGAATGACTTGTCTCCTTCAGGCATTTCATGCCTCTATGTCTAAAATAAAACTCATCTTTCCTTACCTCACTTTCATGGCCCCTTTGCTCCTTTTCGTGATTAATGTCATCACTATCCTTTGGGCGGAATACTTTGCTCCTTTCCTCTCTCTCACTCAATACCACCAGTTATTTCCTAATCTTTCCATTTACACCTTCACTTTTTCCTCTCTTTCCCACTATAACAAACAAACAAACAAACAAGAAAACCAAAACAGACCTAGATTCATCTCCTGTGGGAAGGACAACACAACACTGAAGACCCTAAGCTTTAGTAATACACTATTTAAAGTAAAATCCCTGCATCGGCATTTGTAATTGTGACATCTTAGGTTAGTGAATTAACACATCGGTTTCATTTTCTCATTTAAGTAAGGAATATAAAGGAACCAACCTCAAGGGGTTAATACAAATATTATTGAATTTGTTAAAATTTAGAATAATGCTGTGGTCAATTAGAGGCCAGCTGTTATTATGGTCTCTGCATTGGCTTTCTAAGTATCTCCCAAATAGTTTTTCTCTCTCTTTCAGTTCTGCCTTTCAAAACTGTACCTATTGGCGCACTTTTGGGTGTCATTTTCTTACTTTGATTTTTTTGTTTGCTCCTTGATTCAGAAACCAATACCCCACTGTTTCCTGTCTGTGTCTTGTCTTCAAATGTCGCTCTTGACCCTTTGCTGGTTTCTTCTCTAATTTCAAGCTCACCGTCAGCCCTTCTAAAGTTGAACTTTTGTGTTCCAGCTCCCTCTACTATTGGCTGGCCAAAGCCATCTCAAAACCCTAATGGATACAACGAATTATTCCTCTACCTAAAAGCCTATGAAGAATCGCACCATTCTACAAAGAATCAATCCCCACTTAAAAGCTTCCCATTGCTTCTCTCAAGAAAGATGAGAAAGGTGCAACCTTCTGTTGACTGCAAGGTTCTTTAAAATCTGACTCCAGCTCCTATTTCTGACTGCTTCAACTTCCCCTCCTCTCTCCATTCGTGGCCATCTTAAACTTCATCTTTCCCTGGCTCCTCCTGACTTTCTCCGGACCAAATGATCATTCTCCTTTAAAGGGCCCTGCCAAAATTTTACCTTTCTGTGAAATTCATCCAGGAAAAATGTCTCTCATCCATGTGACTACAATAGTCACTATTCTACTACTAGAATACTTAGTAATAATGGCCACTTACTAGAAAGCCAGTGTTCTAAATGTTTTATATGCTCATTTAATCCTTTGACCAAACAAACAGAATTTTTGCTGTTATTATTTCCACATTACAGAGAGTAAAATTGGAGCTCAGAAAGGATAAGCAACTTATCTAAGGTTAATCGCAGACCCAAGATTTGAACCAAATAGACTAGTTCAAGAGTTATTGCTAAAGTATTCTAATATTACTCTCTTTTACCTCTCAAAGTTGTTTACTTGTATTTGTTGTGTCTGAGTAGTATACATATGTGCCTGTTTCTCTCTCTGCCTCATAGTGATGTGTGCATTCCCTTGTGCCTGGCACTATTCCTTATCAAATTGTTAGTGCTCCTTAAGTGTTTGCCAGGTTGAAGTGAAATCCACTCAGCCTGTCAACAAGAAATAGCTACCTTGGGGCCCCAGCCTCTGACTCTTCTGTTCAAAACACTTTATGTTTTAATGAAGATTGTGGCAACACAGCAGTGGAAAGACTGACCAGGAAAAAGAATGCCAATCTTACCATCTTGTCACTAAATAGCTATAGGACTCTGGACAAGCCACTTAATCTTTCCATTTATTAATGTGGAAAATGGAGAATTCTTGTGATCTCCAGATGAGACCATAAAATAGGAGTTTTATGAAGATGGGATTAGATAATCAGGAGAGAGCATTTTAAAACCTATAAAAGCCCCTTGAAAGGGACAAATATTCAGATTAGTGAAACATACAGCCAATAAGTAAATGATAGTGCCAAATAGTATTACATCTGTGTTAAATGGAGTTTCTAACTTTCCCCACTTTCCGCTTCACACGTGTAGTCAAGTGTCATGAAAGGGCACAATAGCATGTGAGCTTTACAATATCCATAATTTGTTTGAGCCAGATATAAGAAATGTGGTCTTACAGGCTCCTCCAGTGCCAGATCTGGGAGACTTGAGGCTGTCTGTTCTCCTCATCTGTAGATGGGGATGCTGAAGCCCAGCAAGGAAAACCTACTTATTCACGGGGGCATCACCATCTCTCTGGACTATATAGGCTACAGAAGAGTATCCCATCTTGAACAGGCATTGGGGATTGAATCATTTCCCCCACAAAAGACAGGTTCAAGTCTTAATCCATATTTCTATGGGTATTTACCCATTTGTCAATAGGACCTTTGAAGATGCTGTTATTAGTTAAGGTGTAGACTCATTTGTGAATAGGATCTTTGAAGATCCTACCTAGATGAGGCCAAATTAAATCAGGGTGGAATCCATACAAGACAGAGGAAATCTGACTGCAATTGGTTAGCAGAAGCCAAAAGTCAAGGAAAGCCACAGGATGAGACCAAGGAGACAGATCACCATGGGATGGGTGCAGAAAAGCATGGCAAGAACCCCGAGGATTGTGGCAAGCCATCACCAGACTGCAGGAGAGAGCATGGCCCTGTTGGGACTTTCATATTGGATTTCTAGCCAAAACCACCAGACAATAAATTCCAGTCATTTAAGCCAACCAGTGTGCGATATTTGTCATAGCAGCTCAGTAAACTAAGATAGCAGGTAAGTGGGAAAAAATCCTTTTTTTTAATCATAAAACTGACAAGAACAGTGAACAGAATTGGAGAATTGGAAGAGTACATAGTTTCTGGAATACACTGACTACTGAATTCAACTTCTCTCCCTACCTCCATACCTCCTACTGATGGAATGATTCAGGCAGTTATATACCCTCTCATGCCTCAGTTCCCTATTCTGTAAAATGGGAATAATATAGAGTCCCAATCTCACAGGGTTATTTTTGGGATATAATGGATTAACTTCTGCAAAGCTGATAGAACTGTATCTGTCATTAAGTGCTAGATGTTTGTTAACCAAATAAAAATGACATCTCATCTGTTAGCCTGAACATAGCATTCTTTGGGCTCATACATGTAAAATAACTGAGGGACCCTGGCATTCTGCTGAGAAACTAAATTAAGTCCTAAGTATACAAGCCTTCACAGTCCTAACTCTGTACCTCCAGAGGCTTTCCTGATTGTCTGGCCAGGTCGGTACTTTCAGCTAAACTTGCCAAGGACTTAGCATGGGATTAATTAATTTTCAGAAGGTTAAACTTAAAAAAAATTTCCTGGAGTTTGCTATCGTATTCTTTAACTGACAGCTTGTTGGCAGTTCAAGTCACTTTTTGAAAACAAATCCCCCAGGTGCCAAATGCTGATGGCTTCACTGCCAAGGAAGGCATCTGAAACTTTCCATGCTCAATATACTCAATGTACTACTAGGAGAAACAAAACACATTGAAATGTTACGCTATGTTTGATGACAAAGTTTGAAGTATGAAGTAGGAAATTGTGCTTTGCAATTATGCAAGGCAATATGCTGATGGTGGCTTATCAATTATGAGTCATCTAATTGATAATAACCTTGTCACATTTGTTTTGCTGTGTCAATGACAGAACCCTTAGACTGAAGTTTTAATTTAGTGGATTAATTATTTTGATTGAATTAGGGCACTAAGATATTACTGCATAGATGTTATTATGAAGCAAGTTTAAATAAAATGTGTATGTATAAATACATACACATGTACTCAACTGTTAATATTTTATATTTTGCATTAGTTCCAGAGCATTATCAGTAAACAACCTTTTGCCACCATAATATCCTTCAAATAAATACAGAAAATAACTACTTTATTACTTTAGAAAGAAGAACTGGGGCATAGAGAGATAAAGTGAATTACTTAGGGTTACCTAATGAGGTGATACAGAAATAATCTCATCAGGATTCATTTTCTAAAGAAAAAGTCTTTATGCTCACATTTGGTATGTTAGATAAGGATTTGTTGACACTAGGCCATCAGTAAAGAAGTTAGTTAAATTCATTAATCCTACATTTATCTCCTCAGCATCAACGTATTTTAGGAAAAGGTTGGCAGCCTTTAAAATGTCACTTAATTGGGAACAAATCTTATAAGAAGGGGAGCAGTGGACTGACCCTGAGCATGGTCAGTGGTCCTGCACAACCCAGCTCTTGGTCCCCAAGATTCATGGAATCTGGACACTATATCCTTCATGGACTTCCTGAGCTGATCTCCACACTTTTTATGTAGCTCTGGGCCCTGGGAGGCTGACCTTTATGGACACCATCATCTGGACTCCTTGCCTGTGGCTTCTCATTGGGTTTGGTCAATGAGAAGCACCAACAGGAGATCAGAGAAGAGAGAAGTTATAGCATTTATTCTTTGGGCTTCCTGCTTACTGAGCTGACAGTGGCTGCCTTCCCTTTCTAACAGCCAGAGCCCCTGTTGAGAAGCCTTCTCTTACTGTTATAGCCATAGGAATTTTCCCACCTACTGGAAACCTTCAGTTTAGGGATAATAATTCTTCACTCTTGCTAGCATTGGGTGCTTCACCAACTTTGTTGCCCATAACTTTGGAGGTAGGCTAATAAATACACCTCCTTTGCCCTATTTCAGTGTGCCATGTTTCCTGCCTGTACCTTGACTGAAACTGAATCACAGAATTAAAGTGTGGGAGAACATTGGTCTTGGAGTCAAGTTCTTATATCATTTTTTTTTTAATAGTATTGTGATTTTGAGCAAATCATCTTCTTTCTCTAGGCTTCAGTTGCTTTTGTGTAAACTGGGCTATTTTTCTTTAGTAGGACATCATTGTTACTATTATTAGCTATGTTTCTTATATTAGATTTTAAGTGTGATAACCATTTCATTTCCTTAAATACTATGTAGTTCAATGGGCCTCCTTATGTCCTAATACCCAGAACACTCTCTCCTTGGATATTACCAGTGAAAACTCCTTCTATAGATGGGACAGTCTCCCATCTGGCAGTCATTAAATAAATATATCTGTGCCATTGGACTAAGGAGCTTGTGGGAATGGAATTTTGTTTATCCAACTTCTCAGTTGAGTGATTCTGCACAAATCATTCCAACCTTTTGGGGCCACAGTTTCCTCAACTGTGGAATGGAATATAAGGTCTATGATCTCAAAGGCAGGGAGCCAACCTGATGATCTCCTTTACTTCTCTCCAGTTTGAACGGTTGTGATTAGCATTATGAAAAAGAGCTACTGTTACGAACCACAAGGGGCTTCCGCACTCAGTTTAAGAGGTGGTTAGTGTCACTGGACCTGGTAAGGTGGTAAAGAACATGGGATCAATAGTGAGAATCCCATTTCTGCTAATTGGGGAAACTCTTTCAACTTATCTGTCCCTCAGTTCCCTCATCCCTTCAAAGGGGATGATATACCTACCTCATATGGTTTTTGGGAGTATTGAGTTAATACTAACAATAATCATCCAAACTCATGATGAACATATGTAAATACTTTATATACATTACTTTATCTGATCCTCATAACATCCTATTTTTCTGATGATTGCAATGGCCTTTCTTTCTGATCCTCAAATAAGCCCAAATTCACTCCTCTTTAGAACTTTTGCACCTGCTGTTTCCTCTTTCTTGGCACTCTTTTTCCAGACTGTTGCATAAATTGGCTTCCTCATGTTTTAGGGTCTCCTTTGTTACCTCTTCAGTGAGGCTTCCCTCACCCATATTCACTTTTCATCTCATTACTACAGATTTACTTTTTTTATAGCACTTATAACTACTGAGATGATTTTTGTTTTCATGTTTAATATCTCTCTTCCCATAAATCCCAAAAGGGCAGTGAGCGCAGATGTCCTATTCCCCACTATAAATTCAGTACCTAAAATTATGCTTGCCATACACAGGCTCTCAGAAAAATATGTTGGAATGAATGACTAGATAAGGAAACTAAGGGGTCAAAGACATCAAGACCATTCATTTAGAAAGATGCACAAAAGAAATTCAAACACAGATCACGATGATATGAAAGCCCAGGCTCTGAACCACTGAGCAACAATGGCCTCCCTTTGTCCTTTTCATAATCCTAGAAAAGAATAATAAAAGTTTAAGAAAGAGCCATAGTGGAGGAGATATAAAGGAAAAGTTAATGTAAAAAGATACTTCAAAGAGAAAATAAGTCAGACAGTGGTCAATGAGATGTTGGATGGGAGACCATAAAGCAGAAGGAAGATTCCAGTTTCAGCAATGGTATACAAAGATACAGCATCCCATTGCCATTTACACTAAGGGAAAAAGAGGTAGAATTGGAAATAATCTAAATAACCAAAACTCAGGAAGTGGCATCAAATATGCTATGTTATAAATATACAATGTAATATTATGCTTGTAAATATCATTAAAAGTGAAATTTACAGAAAGCTTTCATCAGAAGGTTAGTATGTATAATAATATAGATATAAAAAGATAAAAATTTGGTATAGATATAATCTCATTAGTGCAAAACATGGATAGAAAAAAGATAACACTAGTTATTTGTAGTTGATTTCAAGGTGAGTGGGCACAGTAGGATTTTACATGAGTTGTGGTGTATATGTATGTGTCTATGTGTGTGTGTGTGTGATTTCTTAGCTTTTTTGTACTTTCCAGATTTACTGCAGTGGACATGAGTGACTTTTGTCAACATCATAAAAGAAACTAACTAGTCTCCTGTCTCTGGAGAAAACAGAAAAGCAGGAGGAGAAGGAGGAGAAGGAAGGCATGGTGGTCTGAAGCTCTATGTATGCCAGAAAGGCATGATCTTAAATTTAATCCATTCCTGTGGGTGTGGACCCATTGTAAGTAGGACCTTTTGATTACCTCAGCTAAGGTATGACCCACCTCATTCAGGATGGGTCTTAATCCTCTTACTGGAGTACATCATAAACAGGATGAATACAGAGAGAAAAAGAGAGAAAGCCATGGAAGTAAGAAACTGAAAGTAATGAAACCCAGAAGAGAAGGGAGAGACCAGCAGACACTATCATGTGTAGACACTACCACCTTACCATGTGGTAGAGGACCAAAGGATCACTATCAGTCAGTCTTTGGGAATAAAGCCTTGCCTTGATTTGGACATTTCCATGGTCTTAAACTAAAAGTTAATACATTCTTATTACTAAAAGCCAGCCCATTTTATGGTATCTGCTTTGAGCAGCCTAGCAAATCAAAACAGATTTTAGTCTCAAGAATGGAGTGCTGTTATTGCAAATACCAAAAATGTAGAAATGGCTTTGGAATTGGGTAATAGGTAGAGGTTGGAAGAATCGTGAACTGTTTGATAGAAAGGTCTAGATTGCTTTGAAGTGACTGTTGTTAAAAATATGGATGCTAAAGGTATTTCTGACAAGGTCTTAGACAGAAATGATGAATATTTCATTGCAAACTGGAAGAAAGACAATGCTTGTTTTAAGGTATCACAGAACTTGGCAAAATTGAGCTCTGATGTCAGAAGGAAGGCAGAATTTGAAAGTGATGAACTTGGATATTTAGCTGAGGAGATTTGCAAGCAAAATGTGGAAAGTGCATCACAGTTTCTCCTTGAGGCTTATAGTAAAATGTGAGAGCAAGGGGATAAGCTGAGAATTGAACTCCTGAGCACAATGAAGAAACCAGAAATTGATGGTTTGGAAAATTCCGAGTTTACAGAAAGAGAATCCCTGAAGCAAAGTGCTCCATGTGAGGGTTTAAGTAAACATGGATCCAGTTAGCCATTTCAGTGTGAGTCAAGATTGGAAATGCAGTTATCCAGAAAGGATTTGTTGAAAGTTGTTTTGTCTGATGGTTTGAACCCCTGTGACCCACATATGAAACTGACAAAATTTTTTTGTTGTCTCTGAAGAGAAGGGAGAGAATAACAGACACTGTCATGTACCTTGCCATTTGGCATAGGAGCCAAGGATCACCAGCAGCCAGTCTTCAGAAAGAAAGCATCACCTTAATGATGCCTTAATTTAGACATTTTCATGGCCTCAAGCTGTAAGTTAATAAATTCTCATTGTTAAATGCCAACCCATTTCATGATATCTGCTTTGAGCAGCCTAGCAGCCTAAAACAGAAGGCTGTCCTGAGGACGATGGAGCAGGCTCACTGCACATTGTTTTCGAGAGTGGGACTAGGATCAATATAATTGGAAGCAAAAAGAAAGGCTGATCTCCATTCAATGTGAGAAAAAAATGATCCTTAAAGCTGGCAAAAACCAAGAAGCAGTGCTGTTCCCTGACAGCAGACTGGACTCTGGAGTAGATGTGAGGTGGGGTTAGATGTCTTCCTAACTCTCATCAAGCTCTAAGCCTCTCTGATTCTGGGAATTTAAGTGAGTTATACCTTGTAGGAGTTTGGGTTTCTCTGCAGGAAATATTTTTGCTTTTGTTATTTGCCTAATGTTTACAAATCTCATGTTCCTGTCATGAGGAGTGAAGCATTCTTATCTGCCTTCTTTGTAAAAATGGCATTTAGAACAAGCATTGGCCCTTGATTACACTAATTTTCAACTTCCTAGCTTTGAGGAGTCATGGGATCCAGTTGAGAAAATTCTGTCAACCACCGTGCAGCTAGTACAAGGCTAGAACCATCCTGGTCAAACCAAACCTCACATCCATGGTTCTCTAAGGCCCAGTGGGCAGACACGTGGTACCCCTAGTTTTCCTCCTGTGGCCCAAGGTCTCTGGGGCTCTAGTACCTTGTTCTCACATCTGCCTTTTGCCTTATGGTCTCACCCCACTTTTTCAGCCCTGTGTTTGTTTACCTGAGGAATGGTTCAAATAAAAAAGCTTTGCTAATTTAGTAATGGGACTAATATCATCTGCTTTCCAAGTAATATACTTCAGTATATGAAGAATATACTTCAGTATGCTGGACTTTTCTTGTGCTGGGTAGATAATGGGCAACATGGTGGCTTGTGGAGGAGAGGATAGGATTTAATATCTGCAGACCTTTTGATGTCCACAAATAACATAAGCCAAGTCAAAGATGTGTACTACTGATAAAGTCCCAGTTTTATAAAATCCCAGTGTTAACAAAATATCAGCTTTTGGTGTCATCTGCTCATTTTTTAGTATACTCTACTTTTTTTTTCCTTTCAAAAACATCTTTTTTCTTCACCTTTAGTTGAAAATTGCATTTCATCCTCCTTAAACACTTATTTGGGTGGTCGGCTTTACCTGATATTGGTGCGAGAAGAATGCTAACAGGACATGGCCATCTTTTTCTTCCCTAAGTAACTATAGAAATCGATTTGAAAGTTCCATTTTACCTGTCTACTTTGCACAAATGACCATACTTTTGGTAAATATCTGGTCAACTGGCAATTTTTATTCCAACTTGAAGGGAGAAAAGCAATAGCTTTAATAACTAGCATTCACTGACAAATAGTAGCAATAAAAACGTCTTCTGCTTTGATTCAGAATTTGGTAGTATTTTGGAATATGATCACCTAGGTTTTTGATCCTATGTTATGCTTTGTGTGTGAGATGGCATGCATAGGTGCAACAAAGAAGAAAAACAAAAAGCAGTGTTTCTTGACCATGATTTTTATCTTTGCATACATGGGATTATTACTAATAAATTCATTTTGTTCTCTATCCCCTCAAAGAATATAAGCTCTAATTAGATAGTTGTTTCCTTTTCAAAATCTGTTTTACTCACTACTATATCCCCCAGCACAAGGAGCAGAGACTGACATGTAATAAATACTTGCTAGATGAATAAGTGAAAAAATTAAATCTTGTTATTATGATATATCACCTTTGTTCTGGGATTTGCAGCAGTCTACTTTTCTGTTCTGAAACTTCTCACTGCATATATTGGGTTGTTTGACTTTCTTTCCACAGTTTCTCTATTTGTGTTGTGAAGACTGGTGGAATTTTAAGGCATTCACATTTTCAAATCCCTGGTTGAGTCCATGGTTCTATGAAGTGGTGAAATGGCTTGGCAGTATACACAGAACAGTGTTTGAAGGATTATAGGCCTATATCCAGGATATCTCATAGTGTCTTAACATTCTTTTTCCTCACTAGAAAAGAAGTTTAACTTCTCTGTCTGATTCAAGTTTTGTTTTGTGCTTAAAAAAAACCATGAATGAATGCCTGTAAACATAAAATATCATGCAAGTGTATGTTATGTCATATGCAGCATCTTTAAAAAATAGTTTGCTTCCTCTCATGTATTTCTATCATGTCACAAAATCGGAGAGAAAGAGAAGATGGGGAGAGAGTGAGCAATAACGAATCACATTTTAAGAATGTTGTACTGCTTTGTGGAAGTTTTTCTTATCTACTGATATTTTGGTACCTAAATTATATACCAAGTATATGTGAATCAAGAAATTTAGAGGTATTATGGTTTCATAATGTCCAGCTTTTCTGCTAAGTTAGTTGATAAAAATCCCAAGAGTTATTTGCAAAAGTCATATACAGTCTCCCCATCTGGCAGATCAAACAAAATTTTCCAAACACCCTGAAGCACAGGCTGAAGCTCCTGCACTAATCCTGCACTCTCAGTCTGCCAAAAGGAAAACTCATCATAGCTGCACAGAAGTTCTCCTGAGTATTTGGGTAAACACAGTGCATCAATACAGTTGTTTTGTGCAAAATATAACATATTGATTCTTTTCAGAAACACAGAACTGTGATGCATGCAGCCCTAAACAAATGAAAGAAAACAGTTTGGGAGGGAGGGTGGGGGAAACAAACAACAAACTTGCTTTGAACAGCAGGAGACGACGTTTTGGCAGCTGAGCAGGGCAAGAGCTTCATGAGTCGCTCTTTAATGCTGCGCTTGTTGCTGTTCTGAGCGTAGAGGAAACCTAGAAGATACACGACCAGTTCTGTTAACGCCGCCTGCAGAGTACACCTGGGATGTACTGCAAGGTGTGGCAGGCGGGGGGGGGGGGGGGGGTGCAGCCATTAGCTCAGGTAATCACAGGCAGTCGGTGGGGATCCCAGAAGTAAAAAAAAATCTGTTTGTTTTCCTCATTACTTACATTTTCTATCCGAACCCTTTTTCTTATAGTGCATTAACTTAATGATTAGCTGAGTGAAAACAGAATCATGCCAAGTAAATCTACCAGCAAATGTAAATCAAAATTTGGTGGGATTTTTTGAGGCCTTAGATCAGGAGCAAAACAAATATCATTAAGAGTTAACTGGATTGAAATTTCAATATGCAAACCAGCACGAATGACTGCTTCTCATTACTCCCTATGTCTGATTATAGAGGAGATCGATGCTCTGCAGAAATCATTTACACTGCAATCACCTGTTTGTACCTTTGCCTTCCCTGAAAGTGAGAAAATAGATGCCCTTGAGATGAAGCTTCATTTGCATACACTGACATGCCCAGAGATGTGACAATCCTTCATATTTTTCACATGGGGGCATTAATGAATGGGGCTTATTCAAGCAGAGTAATTCCAAAAGAAGCAAGGTGATTTGCAATCTGTTAACCCAGGAAAAGGCAGAGAGAGATATCTGCGACTTCAGATAGTTTGGGAGGACTCAAGGAAAATGAATACTCACTGGGTGGGTGTCATAGGTTGAACTGTGTCCCCCAAAAAGATATGTTGAAATCTTAACACCCAGTACCTTGGAATGTGACCCTATTTGGAAACAGCGTTCTTACCAGTGGAATGCAAGTTGAAATGAAGTCATTCAGGAATAGGGTGGTCCCTTAGTCCAATATGACTGGTGTCTTTATTAGAAGAGGAATTTGTGTACAGACAGACCAAGGGGAGAGTCCCTGCAAACGATGAAGTAGAGATTATCATAGACTGCTGGCAAATCACTGCTAGAACCGAGAAGAAAGGCTGCTTTTCTTCAGAGGAAGCCTGGCCTTGCTGACAACTTGATTTTAGATTTCTATCCTTCAGAACTGTGAGACAAATTTCTGTTGTTTTAAGCCACATGGTTTATGGTAGTTTGTCATAGTAGCCCTCTGAAATTAAGACAGTGGACAAGTTAGCACATGCTTGGAAAAATTGCTAGTTTCAGGAAGAACCACAATGGTCCAACTCAGTGCCAACTCACTCACTCTGAGTGCCCAGAAATCCTGAGTTTGCCAAGTCAATTTGGAAGATGTCAGTGATAAAGCAAAAGTAAGAAATCAATTGAGATCAAGGTTAGACAGTCTTTATCGTATGGTCTGGCACTTGTTGCTTTTCCATTTCCCCTTGGATTTATAAAAAGTCCTGACCACAAGGCTATTGACCAAATGCCGTTTGGAGCTGCCCAACCCCATCATCAGTGTTCATTGCCTAAAAAAAGCTGATGGGGTGGGCAATAGTGTCACAGTGGCAGAGTTCTTGCCTGCCATGTTGGAGACCTGGGTTTGATTCCTGGTGTCTGCCCATGCAAAAAAAACAAAAAAACAAAAAAACTGATAGATATCTTGTGTGTGGTAACAAAGTGAATGAAGCAAATGCATAAATCAAATTAGCTCATTCCCCTGTGTAAAGCACTCCAAAAAAAAAGCTTCAGGTTGTCTGTTGTGCTGGCTTGAATCTGTGGTGGACCTCAGAAAAGCCAAATTCTTTAATCCTCATTCAATATCACTGAGTGGTATATTATTTTATTGTTTCCATGGAAATGTGGCCCATCCAATTGAAGGTGCTAACTTTTGATTAGACGGTTTCCATGGAGGTGTGTCTCTACCCATTCAAGGTGGGGTTGCTTACTGAGCTCTTTAAGATGGAACCATTTTGGAAAGAGCCACAGAGCCAGTGCAACCAGAGACCTTTGGGGATGAAGAAGGTAAATGCCCCTGGGGGAGCTTCATGAAACAAGAATCTGGAGGAGAAAACTAGCAGACTTTGTTATGTGCCCTTCCAACTGAGAGAGAAACACTGAATGTCATTGGCCTTCTTGAACCAAGGTATCTTTCCCTGGATGCCTTAAATTGGACAATTCTATAGACTTTCTTTAATTGGGACATTTTCATGGTCTTAGACCTGTAAACTTGCAACTTAATAAATTCCCCTTTTTAAAACCCATTCCAGTTCTGGTATACCGCATTCCAGCAGCTAGCAAACTAGAACAGTTGTCCTTAGAAAACCCACACTTTCTCCCATGGGCTCCAAGTTCCCGCACAAGCCAGCCCTGCCTGACTTTCTGATGGCATTTCTGACACCTTCCCTGTGACTATCTTCCATGGGCTGCAAAACCCATTTGACCTTGTTGGAACTCACCAAGCATACCCTCTTCTGGTCTTGAATCCTATTTGTTGTGAAATGCTGCCCCTGGACCTCTCTGAATGGATCTTGCTCATGCAGATCATTTCCTTATAAGGGCCTTTCCTTGCCAAACTTTTCTAATATCAGCAATCCCACCCTCCTACCATTAGTGCAGCTCTCTAGCCCTTATCTTGTTTTGCTTTATTCCTGGCATTTTTTTTAACTACTTTCTGTAGGAATTATTTTTTTATGATCCATCACTCTAACTATAATGCAATGTCAATGAGATCACTCATCGTCCTGTTTACCTGATACCGCAAGAGCTGATCAAAGATCTGGCATCTAATAGGAGATCAATAAAAGTCTGCCACATGATTGAATACATTCACTTTGGATACCTAAAGAGAGAAGACTTTGTTTCATTTCTTGGATGAGGATTTCAATCAACTTTATTTTTTATTGTTCTGGACTTAAATAAATTCAATTTACAGAAAACAGACACTTTAGCTTGCTTCTCATTTCTACAATTCTAGAGTATTTCATATCCATCTAAATGCTGTGTCCTTGGTAAACATCCCAGAGATGGTAGGATTGTACTTTGGCTGCCCAATCAGGATCTCCTGCTCCTTCAGGTCATGCCATTTCAAACCTCCCCACCATTGCACACGCTGTACACACCGTCTGGTACACCCTTTACCAATTACCAACTTCAGCACTCCCATGCAGTCTTGAAAATTCATTTCAAACAGTTTCCTCTGGCAAGCATTCACTGCTGTCTCTCCCACATGCCTGAGGAAATAACTACTCTCTCTTCTGCTCTGTCTTCCCTGTTGTCCTCAGTATCATGCTCTATTGTTTTGGGTGTCCCATCTTGTCACCTGAGACAATTTCTACCTGCCATCCTAAGTAAGAAAGGCACTTTACTTTTACCTCTTTCCCAGTTTCTTTTATTTCTCTATGTTTAATCAAACTCTACAATCATCCCTGAAAGTGGCATATAGGTGACACTCAATAAATATTTGTTGGTTGCTGGATTTCCCCCCTTTCCTCTTAAATCTGCTTTTCTGCCAAGCTCACTCTCTCTATGAGAGGTTTCTGGATCCTTCACCTACGTGTAAGGGAGGGAGCACTAGTGTTAATACAAGATACCCCTCTCATCTGATTCTCCCATTATACTTGTGTTAGACTGCTTGATATTGTGTTACTGATCTCTAAGGTTCTGTTACTTTTTTTTCAGTTTCTCTATTTTTTTTAAGTTTTTATTCTGAAATACTTTTAAACTTACAAAACAGTTACAAAATAATACAAATTCCAAACCAAGAATTCCATCAAATCCTTACATCTCTAGGTTATCCAGATTCACTAACTTTAACAATCCATCATATTTTCCGTATCTTTCAATCTATCTATCTACCTACTTGTCTGTTCATCCATACTTGAATACATATAAAATATTGTAGTTTCCACTTCTTAATTTATTCATTTGAAGCAAAAATTATAGTGGAGTTTATTACATTTGTAGATGTAAAATTTCCAACAATAGCATAAAAGATAGAGGACAGTAAATGGAATTTTATTGTTGTAAGTTTCTACATTTTATGCAACATGGTACATTATCAACTTTAAGTAGTTTATCATAAGTAAAGGGTAGATATTATAATTTTTTATGCTAGGGAAATGATTAAAAATGACAAAATAAGGTATAGTAAAAAAAGCTACCAGAAAAATTAAAATAGAATATAAAAAAATATTCGATTAACCTAAAATAAAGTACAGAGGGACAAAAGAGAAGACTAAAAAGTAGATGGGACAACTTGAAAAAAAATAATAAGATGATGGGCTTACATCAAACATATCATGAAATCGGGAACTGTATGCTTCTTGTTTACTACTATAACTCCAATACGTTGCATAGTGCCTGATCTAGAAATGGTATTTAATCAATGTCTACTGAAAGTATAAAATTGGGCTATATATCTTACATGATGGTCTCACAATATGCAGATTTGCTGCATATCTATAATTAGCAGATGCATTTAGAGTCTGCATGGTATGCTTCCTCAAAGCGTGTGACACAGTTCCTTCCTCCACTGTAAATGGAACGCACCTAAATGTGAAAGCACTCCACTAAAAATCTACTGATAGAATTCAAGGGAGGGGAGCTGCATTACCCAGTCAAAAACACTAAAAGTCATAAACACTAAAAGGCCAACCATCAGATCCTCTTAGGATTAGCACATTTTATCCCCATGGAGATGAAGCAAATGGTCGTGGCAGATTAGTTAACCTTACATCATTTATTATTTATTTATTTGTTAATTTATTCATTTGTTCATTCATTCATTCATTCAACAAGCATTAAATAATGCATGCTGTAGAATTGTGGATACACAGAGGACACACAAGAAAAAGTCCCTGCTGTCCAGAATCTAACCATCTACATTTATCTTAGCACCCATTATGTGGCATAATAGTTGATTTATGAATTTCCCTAACTAAACTCTGAATTCCTTGATGGGAAGAATCTATTCAGTCCTTCATTTATTCATTCACCCAATCAATATTTATTGGGTGTCTACTACGTGCTATGCAATTAGATAGCAAAAAACTAATTTTTCCCATGGCTTTGCTTGAGAAAGGCTCCTACTCTATAATCCTCAGCTCTGTTCATCTTTCTTCTTGTGCTTTTGAGTTATGGACAATGTTTTGCTCCCTAAAACCTAAGTCTGTGGATGACTGATGGAGAAAATGGCTAAAAATGGTTACACAGACATGGTGTCTTCCTGTGGATCAATAACTATGAAAAAAATCACCATGAGTTTGCTTGGAATAGCACAGACAAAAGTACTATTTTCGTGGACCTTGCAATATAATGGGGAAAGCTCAAATAAACAAAAATAAATGGTTAAATACATTGTATGCCAGATAGCATTAAGTGCCATGGAGAAAATAAAGCAGGGCTGGGGCCTAGAGACTATTCATGGTAGACAGGGGTTGGAAGCTTGGTAAAGGCCTCATTGGGGTTATACTTGCACAAAAATACCTAAAGGAGATGAGAAAGTATAATATTTTATTTTGATAATACGAACTTAGCACCTAGTGTATTTAACATATTAGGTACTCAATACATTTATTGAATGATTACTCTCACACATGCATTAATTCATTTGATTAATATTAATTGATTCAGTATTAATATTGTATTAATTTATTAATTTGTTCAATTAAGATTAATAGCTTAAATTACTTGGCTACACAAACCTACCTATAGGTCTTCTAATTTATTCACAAATTTATCTGTTAGAAATCAAATCCAAGTTAACTCCCTCAGCCCTACTTTTAGAAATTAAACCAAACTATCAGTATAAAAGCACTCTGAGAACCATGGAAAAAGGCTTTACAAAAAAGAGAATAAAAAGTAGGTGTGCAAATACCTAGGCCACTTCGTAATACAACTGAATGAAAGCATACATTTTTTAATAAAAGGAAAGGTTTCATCTTGCAAAGCTTGACATTACTGAATAAATCACCCCATCATCATCTTCATTGCTCCATTTTTCTGATCCTCCAGATCTCAATAGTAGTAAATGTGAGTGGTCATTTTTCACTGGCTGCTTTTTCTGTTCCACAAGAAATGCCATTACATGTAAATGTCAAGTTTCAGAGGGGAGCGATGGGCCATGAATTATGAATTCAACAAGCGCTGATGATGATAAAAGAAGCAGGGAATTTCACCTTAATGAGAATTACGCTTGTCATTCTCCTTTTTCCACTGGATTAGATAGCAAAAAACTAATTTTTCCCATGGCTTTGCTTGAGAGTAAAGGCTCCTACTCTATAATCCTCAGCTTTGTTCATCTTTCATCTTGTGCTTTTGAGTTATGGACAATGTTTTGCTCCCTAGAACCTAAGTCTGTGGATGACTGAAGGAGAAAATGGCTAAAAATGGTTACACAGACATGGTGCCTTCCTATGGGTCAATAACTATGAAAAAAAATCACCATGAGTTGAAAGTCATTGGGGTCCTGTCTGCATCCCCCTTCATATCCGTGCCAAGTTTTTTCATTAGCAGTGACATGGCTGTTGTGGCCAGGAAGTATGTTCTTTGCTAGTTGTTAATATGAACTTATCTGCTGGCATGCCTATTTTTTTTTTTAAATGGGCTGATAGCTCATAAACACACATACACACACATGCAAAGTTCAAATGGATTTTCAAAACCATTCCTGAAAATACAGGGCCCCAAATAATTTGAGGTTCAGAATCTGTTGGCATTTCTTGCTGAGAAGTATTGACAAACCATGCCAGCTGATATTGGATCTTATAGTCATACCCAAATCATTCAACCTTAGAAAGGGTAGCAGCAGTGTTGGTGATGAGGGAAAGATCCCTACATTTCACTTATTTTTTGTATGTTGTATGGTGGGGGTCACATTTCATTCATTTTCCATGTGACTAATTTGTTACTGCAGCACCATTTGTTGAATTTTTTTGGGGGGGAGGGGTGCATGGGCTGGGAATCAAACCCAGGTCTCCCACAAGGCAGGTGAGAACTCTACCACTGAGCTACCCTTGCATCCCTCATTTAACTTTTTACCATTAAGAATTTTGGAGGCAGAAAATTGACCTTCCCAGTTGGCCTGACTTGCTTTTCCTGATTCTAGTCACTGAAATATAGAACTGGATAGATAGATAGAGAGAGAGATAGATAGATAGATAGATAGATAGATAGATAGATAGATAGATGATTGATTGATTATAAAACTGATATTTAAATAAGTTATCTTCTATATATCAGTCAATCCAGAAGAGGCAGACAGAAATTACGTTTGCTGGAAATAATATACAGATTCTCAATGCAAATAGGATAATTTCTAATCTAATCTAGCTAGAGCTCCTGTTTGAAGACATCTGTTCCACATAAAATGAAAGCTAGACTGTCAAC
Source organism: Tamandua tetradactyla (assembly GCF_023851605.1). Taxonomy (NCBI): domain Eukaryota; kingdom Metazoa; phylum Chordata; class Mammalia; order Pilosa; family Myrmecophagidae; genus Tamandua; species Tamandua tetradactyla. The sequence goes on from NC_135345.1 coordinate 20,740,945, forward strand.
CTGCCTGTCAATTCTCTCTCTGTCCCTCTCTGTCTCCATCTTTGTCTCCTCTATCTCTGGCCCTCACTCTCTTTCTCAGTATCTCCGTCTTTGTCCCTCAGTCTATCTTTACCTCTGTGTTATTGCATCTATGGCTCTCTGGTGCCTTGTGCCTCTGCCTGTCTTTGTCCTTCTCTATCTCTATTTCTTTCTCTCTTTTCTCTGTTTATTTTTTCTTTTCTACTTTCTCTCGCTCTTTCTCACTCATTCTGACTCATTCTCTCTCAATTGAGGCACGATTACATTTGCTGTTCTTTACATTCACCTTGATCGTGCACTTCATGGAACATTCAGGTGAAGCTTTAATCAGTGAGAATATTTACTGTAAGTCATTTCTAGCCAAAACTTAATGAACAACTAGATGGTTAGCAGCCACAAACTTTTCAAATTCAAGTACAAGTACTAAGTGCTCATGATTGTCCACATTACTGCCCTGCTCTTTTGGTAGAACAAGGCAAGGAACATCATCAGAGAAAAGTCATCAGCTTTCCTTAAGATCCTGGATCAGATTCAACGTTGAAGCCTAATTGTCCTTTGTTCCTCTAAACAAACTGTCAATGCTACTTAGATGGTGTTATATTTTGTATTGGAGCTTTGACATTGTCTAGAGTTTCCTAAAAGTTAGGTGACCAGATGTTGTAGGTTGGATATTGTCCCTCAAAAACACATTAATGATCAAGTCCTAATCCCTGGTCTTATGGCTGAGGACTCATCTGTAAATGGGATCTTTGAATATGCTACTAGGATGAGGTCAAACTGTGTCAGAGTGGGTCTTCACCCAATATGACTGAAGTCCTCATAAATAAAGGAAATTTGGACATGGAAGCAGAAGCCAGAGAAGGAGACAGAAGGGGACAGATTACCATGTCATAGAGGCAGATATTGAGCCACCTCCAGAATGCTCCAGAACCAACCTACTGATATTTTGATTTTGGACTTCCAGCCTTGAAAACTGTAAGACAATGAATTCTTGTTGTTTAATTCAAACAGCCTGTACTATTTATTATAGCAGCCATGGCAAACTAAGATGACCAGACCTCCTGGTTTGTCACAACAGTGTCTGTTTATGACAATTGTTCTGATATTCCATGTTAACACCACTTTTTGTGTTAAAAAATGTTCTTGTTTGGATGGGAAATTTTATGGTCATGCTATGTCCCCATAGACTGATGTGCAGTCATTGACTAAAAGTCCACTTCATTACACTGTAAACAATGTAAATTTTGAACTTCACTTAAAACTGGCATTCTAAAAATTAGCTATAGTTAATAGCTATAAGATGAAATTAATAACTAAAATATAAGCATGTGGGGGCATATTAAAGACAACATTTGTAGTGGAAAGACTTAGAACTTTGGTATTAGAAAGGACTGATTTAAATCTCAGCTCTGTCACTTTTTGTTTGTGTGATTTTCATGAAACTCTTAACCTCATTAAGCCTTTCTGATTTCACCTGTATAATAGAATTACTAATAATGCCAGTCTTCACTGTCTCTTGGGGTGGTTAGGAGGTTCAAATGAGGACACATAGCATAGTTACTGAATACATAATGTTCCTACTGAGTAGATTCTGCAAGAATTGTGTTTAAGGTTCAGCACCAAAAGCAAGACGAATATTTCAAAAATGTCAGGAGCATAATTTTTAACATGGCAGCAATAAAACATCTCCCACAGCCAAAGCTCTATCTTGCATGTTGCCACTTTAGTAATAATTTTATCCTAAGTATCAGCTAAAAAACTGAATCCTACAGTTCTATTTTTTCCTCAAGCTAACAAAAATAATCCATTTTACCTTTATATATATATTGTTTTAGGTTGCTGGCTGCCAGAATGCAATATACCAGAAATGGAATGGCTTTTAAAAAGGGGACTTTAATAAGTTTCTAGTTTACAGTTTTAAGTTCGAGAACATGCCCCAATTAAAGCAAGTCTGTAGAAATGTCCAATCTAAGGCATCCAGAGAAAGATTCCTTGGTTTAAGAAGGCCAATGAGGTTCAGGGTTTCTCTCTCAAGTGAGAAGGCACATGGTGAACGCAGCCAGGGTTTCTATCTCATCTGGAAAGGCACATCTGCTAGCTTTCTTTCCTGGCTTCCTGTTTCATGAAGCTCCCCGGGAGGCATTTCTCTTCTTCATCTCCAAAGGTCACTACCTGGAAGACTCTCTGTTCCTTGTGGTTATATCATTCTCTGTTCTCTCAGAATCTACCAGTTTCTCCAAAATGTTTCCTCTTTTATCCAGTAAACTAATCAAGACCCACATAGAATGGGTGGAGACATGTCTCTATCTAATCATGTTTAATACCCACATTGATTGAGTCACATCTCCATTGAGATGACCCAATCAAGTTTCCAACCTATAGCACTGAATAGGGATTAAGAAAAACAGTTGCTCCCACATGATTGCTTAGGATTAAATCATGGCTTTTCTAGGGTACACAAATCCTCTCAAACCAGCACACATATATATATAAAGCATTTCTAATGATAAAAAGTTGTAACTTCAGATTTCAAACTTTCCTTTGGAATAAACCAATCATGCATGTAAAATCAAGAGGATAGTTACAATTGAATAATTGTAGCTATTCTTTTGATGACAAGAGACCAAGAATAGAATTTATTGATTGGTTTTTAAAAAGATTTGGAATTATAAATTTTATTTTAATGTCAAAATGTTTCCTTATTATTTAATCAATCTTTCTGCACCCTCCCCATCCACATGAAGAAGTGTGCATCTCTTTGGTACAGCATGGGTTACCCTGCTCATTTTATAATTTGCCGATCAATAATCACCTGACTATTGCCTTCTAACATGCATGAAAGGACTTCTGAGAAAACAAGAACAACAATAAAAAGTACCCGTTTCCTTCTGTTCATTCCATTCAGTTTCTTTTAGTATAACATCTCATATAATTATTAGGTACTTATTTTTTGATATTGAATGTTTTTCCTCGAGCTGTGTGCTGCTCTAAAATGTGCCCAAAAGTTCTTTGACACTTCTTCAAAAAGTGGAGCCTAATTCCTTCCCCCCTTGAATGTGGATTGGACTTAGAGACACATTTCTAAAAAGGAGAATAAAGCCCAATAAGATTCAGAGGAGACCCACAAAGTTTCTAAGAGAATTCCATCACCAGCAACACTGACAGTTTGGACTGAAAAGTACAGACTGAAGATAAAATGAAAAGAGGAGTTTGGATCCCCAAACTATTGTAAACAAGAACAGACTGACAAGACTGCTCATATACATATAAGTGCTATCATTCATTAAAAAAGGATTACTCAGACAGTAGAACCAAGAGGCTAGAGAGCAGAGCCAAGAGCTCTTCAAAATCACTTCATTGGATTTCACAATTGCCATGGGCCAGTGCCTCCTTTTCCCACTTTTTTAACAGGAGTATTTTGCAGTTATCCTTTGCTTGTCCCACCACTATATGAGGAGTGCACAGGGGAGGTGATATATAACTTGTCTTTTTAGCTTCACAGATCAACCAATTAAGGGGAACAGTATTCAAGGAAATGTACTTAAGAAACGACACCCAAGGAACCTCATACTCCTCTGGATGTGATTTGATTATATGATTCTAGACTTTTAGCTGATGCTATAATGGAATGAGAACTTGGGGAGCTCTTGTGGGTGGCGAATTATTTTTGGAAGTGGAAAGAATATAAATAATTTGTAGAACTGCTGTGCAAAAACTAACCCTCTCTTCTAACATCCCCAACTCAAAGCAGATATTTATTGACTTTCAAGATGAAATAGAGATTTTACCTTCTTCAGGAAACTTTTCTTCCTTGAACTATTGACTCCCAATCTGAAATAGGCCTTCAAAACCCCCCACAACACTCAGGAGGTCCCTCATTACAATACTCTGGACAATGGTCAGAAGATTTCTTCTCTGGATCCCCTCCAAACTGAGTCATTAAAGCTGGTAGATTAATTATCTCTGCTCCTTTGAACCTAAGATAATGCCAGGAATATAGTACTTTTTGGACTACCATATAATTAAACATATACAGTCCTATTTTAATATTAAGTGATCATATATTAATAGATGAAATTAATTTATCTGGAAGTTATTTATTGAATACCCATTAAACTCCAGCCCTTGTTTTAGGTATAGGGTATATATTAGTGACAAAACTCATTTTTGTACAGTCTGCCTTCTATCAGGGTGGACAAATAATCAGTAATAAACAAGTACATTATATAGTATGTTCAAAGTTAATTAGGACTATAGAAAAAATAGAATAGGAGTAGAGGAATGAGGAGTGGTGGAGCATGAGTTGCAGTTTTAAATAGGTTATTACCAGGGTCGATCTCAAATTCGTTCCTGAGTAAAGAAATGAAAATATGGTGAGCAAGTGAGCTGTGCAGATGTCTGGGAGAACAGCTGTGGTGAAGGCACTAATCTGGAACTAGGTCTGGCCAGTTTGAGGAAAAGTAAGAGGCTAAGGGCCTGGAGCAAAATCTGCAAGGGAGAGATGTGTGAGCAGTGACTCCAGAAAGGTTAAGGGAGGTGGGGGGATGGTATAATGTAACTCCTTCATGGGAGCTCTGCATGGCAGGTATTGCGATGACAGCCAAATTACAGTTGAGGAAATTAAGGGTCCAAGAGATACATACAGCTCCTAAAGGGCAGTTCCAGGACATGAGCATGTGTTCTTCTGTCTAATCGCTGGATCTCATATTCTGACTTCTGTACTACACTAAAAACATCCCCATATAAGCATTAGATGGCATCTCTTATTGGTTGTGTCTAATGGTATAGCTTCAGCTACCAAATTCTTGCTTCACTTACTGGGTTAGCTTCATTTCTTTCCCTGCCTCACTTATAGCTTTTAACTCATCCTGTCTTGAATATAGTTCTGAAAATTTGGTCACCTGAGTTCCTTTCTAGGAATCTTGACTCTAATTTCATTTTTTAAATAGGATATCCATTAAATTCCTGGCAGTATTAAAAAATAATAATGCAGTTGAATAGAAAGTTGCCCTAAGAGATCCAATTTCTTCATCTGAAAAGTGGGGGTCATAATACATGACACTTACTAATCTCAAAGAAGTTAAGAGATGAGTGAAGTAATTATCTCTGCAAAATCTTTCAAATGTCAGGAGAAATAACATATAATCCATTTTAACTTGCAACGTGAGGCACTACCTTTCTATCTTCAGTCCTTTTTAGTCACTGTATTCAATCTTTCTCTTTTAATAATGTATTTATTCTAAAAGATTCTTGTTCATTAACTTTAAAAATGCTTGCTGAGTATGTTTAAGCCAGCCTCTGTGTTAGACACTTGTGATAAAAGTCAAATAAGACACTTAAGGAAGTTCAAGTATTTACAATCTTGTGATTACCAATTCCTTGCCAAAAGTTGTTCATTAGAATCACCAGGGGTGGCCTAAGAAAAAAATTATCCATGTCTGATCATTCCAGATAATTCAATCTGATAATTCTTAAGAACCACTGCTCTGTTCTGGGAAAATCCATTACCAGATATTTCTTAAATATTTAACTTGGCCCAATTCACTCACTGACATTACCTGCTGGTCCCAGGAAGTATTAAATTTTATAACTCTCCTTCGGCTATATGGGTGCCAATTAACTATTTTCAAAAACACTAGGGAAAAACAAATTAAACCTTGACCACTTACATTTATTCATCCCCTGTTTGATATGGACACTGGCTTCATACTCAGTAGCCCCTAACATCTGACATTACAACTAAGTGAGTTTCCAATTGTGCGGAATTGGTATATTCTATATTATATACTTAATGGTTAGGTCTAAGAATAAGCAATCATAAGCAACTAGGAGTAAGGATATTCTAGTCTTTGTTTCAAATTCATTAACCAGATATTTATGGAATATCAGATGATTTCCCACATCTGATATTCTATAGATGTCTGATTAATATATTATATTAATATAGAATAGAGTTATAGCCAAATCCTCTATGATGGCCATAAAAGTATCCTCCCACTCTACTTCATCTGTATCAGTTCCTTTTTAAAATTATTTAATGGTGGTTTGTGATGAATAGAAGGTCTTAATTTTAATATAGTTTATCTGATCATTTTTTTTTGAGATTAGCTCCTCTTTTGTCTCCTCTTTAAAAAGTTTTGCCTATTCACAGTCATGGGACATTTTTCTCTAAAAGCGGTATTGTTTAGCTTTCCAATTTAGATCCACAATCCTTTTATAATTAATCTTTGTATGTGGTGTGAGGTTAGGGTCAAGATACATTTTTTTTTTCCCCCAGGAAATTCAATGTCTTATATCCTTTTGTAATTCCCTCACTCTGCATTTGACACTTGCTGGTTCATCTGCCTAAAATGCTCTAAGCTCTGATATCTTCAAGGTCACATTACTCTACCTCCTTCAGGACTTGCCTCCAATGTTACCATCGCAGGGAGGCCCTCCCTAATGGTCCTATTTAGAACTATACCCTCACCTGAACACTCTCTAGTCTTCTTTCCTGTTTCGTTTTACTCCATAGCTTGGGAAACCATATAATCTATTGTCCAAACTGGAACACTACTGAGAGTGAAAGAGTACACAGTTAATAATGACACCAGGACAATTAGCATAAACTAGAACTTCACAGACATATTAGGTAGGCCTATTTATTGTATCTGTCACTGTTAACATACAATGCATTTTACTTAGTTATTAGTTTATGCCTAGCTTTCTCACCAGCCAGTACATTCTTTGAGGGCAGGGATGATTTTACTTTTACTTCTTGTACTGGTTTGAAACTATTATGTACCCCAGAAAAGCCATACTTTAGTACTGATCCAATATTGTGGGGCCAGACCTATTGTTTAGGGTGGAAACCTTTCATTAAATTGTTTCTGTTACCCTTGACCCACTCAGCTGCTGCTGGGACCTTTTGGTTAGAATACTTCTATGGAGATATGATACCACCTGTTCAAGGTAGGCCTTGCTTAGTTTACTAGAATCCTTTAAAAGGGGAAACATTTTGGAAAAAGCTTCAGCACCAACAGAGAAAGCAAACATGAGACCCAGAAGTTTGGAGATGTAGAGAATATATGCCCCTGGGGAAGCTGTTTCACACCAGAAGCCAAAGACCCCAGCAGATGCCAGGCCTGTGCCTTCCCAGCTGACAGGTGTTCTAGACCCATCAGCCTTCCTTGAGTCAAGGTATGACTTTCTCGATGCCTTAGTTTGGATGTTTTTATGGCCTTAGAACTGTAAACTTGCCACTTAGTAAATTCCCTTTATAAAAGCTAGCCCATTTCTGGTATATTGCATTCCTGCAACATTAACAAACCATACACTGCTTATTCCCAGCACCTAAGTGGCTGACACATAGAAAGTACTTGATAAAAAGATATGTTGCATGAATAAATGTAACCCATGGCGATGTGGTTCATTGAACTTTATACAAAAAGACACTATTTGAGTGTGGCTTCCGATTATTTTGCACCTTCTACATGCTAGACAGGATACATTATCACTCATTCTTACTAAAGTCAAGGAACTTAAATATCTTAGGGATTTTAGGTAACTTTCCCTAAGCCTATCAGGAAGTTAGCTAAGAATTTAAACTCAGGGTCTGCATCTCTTAATGCAAAAAAGATGTTTATGCATTTTTCACAGTAATAAATTAACATAAATGGAGATTTCCCACTCATCAAATCCATTGAAATGATCACAATACCACTAACGTCTATGTGTTGGGGTGCAAAAATATCCACAAATTATACCAATCTGGACTCAGAAGAAGTCATATCCAATAAAACAGCGTGGGTAGGAAAAAATCCCTAACAGTTTATCTTAAATTCTCTGTCAGCACAGAGCAAAATCAAGGGCAACAAATCAACATCCCTAAGATGTGCGTGAGTAGCTTTTGCTGCTAATTTGATTTTTAGTAAGGAACGCTTTAGGCTGACACACAATGTAAAATATTGTCCTTGGCAACAGGCAGCTCTGTCTGCTGCACAACCCTTTTATTTATTGAAAAACGAGCCAGGAAAATGCAATGTTGAAATTGATCACACCAGCTGCATCAAACTATGTCATGATGAAGAAAAATAACTGCATGACAAGTTTGTAGACGTTGCCTGATACCCTCTTCTAAGTAACTATCTTGGTTACATTAAAATGTCGCCCAAGAGAACTTTTTTGACTTATACAAAGGGAATTTTCATTTTGTATGCAAATTTGAAATAGTGATATATAAATAAGAGTTTCACTTTAGGTACAAGTTGTAAAATAATTCCTGTTAAATTTTTCAAGGATCTCATAATATCGAAGCTGGTAGACTGAATGAACAGTGAGTTGTTTATTATAATGTTGTTCTAGAACAATGTCCCTTAGAGCTTGTAAACAGACCCTGGCCATCCTTGTTAGTCTAATGGAAAAGTCCGATTAATACCTTAAATTGCTTGAGATTATCAAGAGGATGTTCTTCAAATAAAAGACAATCCCTGTGTAATTCACTCTGACCAGGTTTTGTTCTAAACATAGAGGAACTAATCTGTCAATTCTGAAAACCCAGCAAAACTCAATTCAACTCTACAAATATCTGTTGAGACATAAAATTCATTAAATGCTCATTAATGTTTTTCTTCCCCAGAATCTTAAAGTCTTATTAGGATAGAAGGTGAACGTTGAGAAAAGCAAAAGAATTTAGAAAAATAATCACCGCAGAAGTTGATCCTGACTACCTCCATTATTAACCACACTACAGTAGAGTTATCAGGGTCTGTGGCTCTTCCAGACCTCCATGAAATCGAGGGTATGGCTGCTTAGAAACTAAAATATACCCTCTCTTTGGCACCCAGTATGAGTAAAAATTGTTAAAGGCACATTTTAAATAGTCTTATATAAGCTGCATAAGAATCATTTACCAGGGAGGAAAATGAGCCCCAGAAATGTTATAACTTGTTAATGGACTCAGTATATGAACCTGGTCTGTCTGAATACTAATGCCACTCCATACACCAGTTATGTTTCATTCATCTCTGTCTCCCCAGTATCTTGCAGAATGCCTAGCACTGGCTGTTCAATACATATTTGTTCAATGAATGAATCAGTAGTGATTGCATTTCAAAGGAGAAAGGGAGGCTTCTTTTATGAATAAACCATGACTTTTTCAAGGTTTCTTAAAAAATTGGCATTTCCTTAGAAAAATCTGGAGTGCCACATCTTGGTAAACCTGTCATCTGGGAACAATGGAGTCCAGAAAGCTGAGCTTTGAAAACGGAGAGTTATCCCTTACTTAGAGGCCTTCCTATATTAAGCTGCTGGTTAATTGGAGTTGGGGTGGAGGGGCTGGGGGAGAACCAGGGCTGGCAATGAACTTTAATAGTCTGAGAAAACAGTGCTGTTAGAACACTCTCAGATCATAACAAGGAACAGATGGGGGTTATGAAACTAAGATAAGATGTCCTTTCAGAGAGAAAGCAATATTATGCTCTGGGGCTAAAATTTCACAGGAAGTTCATGAAAATGGCTTCCGGGGTAAGGAAAATTATGGATCCTATCTCATACTCTGGCTGAGTAAAGCCACCGAATTCAGTATGATCTTTGAGAATAGACCAAAACATGTTTTTATAGCAAAGATAGAGTTGAGGTTGGTGCAGGCTTCACGGCTTTGAACTGAAGCGGTTTGAGCTTTGTGTTAATGATGATAGTACTTTATAATGAACTGTCTGATACAGTATGGTCAAATTTGATCATTGGAACAGATCTATGAGTCAGGCAAGTTTGTTATTATAGTCCATATTTTACAAATGGGAAAATTTTAGGGGACTTAGTAAAATGGAAAGCTCAACTGCTGTCTGGCTGAGACTCTTTTTCAGGTCCTTTCACATAGGCTACTCTTTTCTTCTGCGTTCTTGCTACTGAAAATGAGGTCCTTGGACTAGCAATATTTTCATCACCTGGGAGCTTGTTAAAATGCAGAATCTTTGGATGCACCCCAGAGCTACAGAATGAGAATTTGCATTTTAATAAGATCCTCAGGTGATTTGTATGCACATTAAATTGTGAGAAGCACTGTATATATCATGCCATATTAGTCACCTGAATGCCTCTGCTTTGGGAATCTTAGCACAATTCATTATGATTAAGGGGTAAGTAGAGGGCATTGTGAGAAGAGTAAATTGTCAATCTATGAATCATCTCAAAATGCAATCAGATTCAAATAGCATAAGATTATAAACACTGAATCCTGTTTTTTGCCACTTACTGTATGACATTGGGCACATTTCTTAACTCTTTAAGCTTCAGTCCATCACATATTTTGAGGATAAATAAGCACACAATCCCTATGAGGTTATTGTGAAGCTCAAATGAAATAAGTAATCAGTTGGCATCCAGTGAGCACTCAGTCATGCTCATTGTTTTCAGCATGATATGCAACAGAGGTTCACTTGGATGTCCATCTTACCAGGAAGAGAAATAAAATAAAACTTTTAAAGTGGTTCTTTCGGTTCTTTGTAAGTAAATCTTTTGAACGATCACAGGCATTCACTTCCTATTTACTCTGACCTATGGAACTCCACCAGGTGACACAAGGTCATTTGAGTTTCTGGGGAATTGTTCACAAAATGAACCTTAGATACATTTTCCAGGCTTTACCTTTGGGATTATTCATGTGTGCTCACATGCTGATTCTAACAGGCAAAATTATAAGATAATGGAGTGAGACTTGCATTCTACCTCTTTGGGACCTGCAAGTCTGATTATTCAAGGGCTTGATAAACTTCTAAAAATCATTCCTAAAATCTGTGAAACAACTGAGAAGGAATTCAGGGATCCTGAGACAAGAGGAAGGAAGAGGCAGAGTCTGTGGAGGTGCTGGTACAACGGAAGCTTCTGGGAAGCTTGGGAATTGAGTGCTAGCAAAGTGAGCTAATTGTAGGGAGGGGGTCAGATGAAAATAAGGAAGCATAGTTTCAATCGGCTACCCTATCCTGCTGATGCATTGAGATATTTTGAAGAAAGGAACTGAGAATAAATTAACTAGCTCTGTTGTCCCTGGTATGTGAAGAGCTACTATGAAGACATGGTTTTAATTCTGAATGACACAATATGGAGAATGCTTTATTAAAATATATTTAACCAAGAGGAATACTTATTTAATTAATATTGTGCTTTAGTTTTTCATCTGTGAAGATTTTTCCAGGTTCAATGTGTATAGTGTGTAATTTTAAATTAGTTATCACAAACCAATAGAATAAAAGTATATGAGACTAAAACCTGTATGCTGTTTTTAGATGCAGTATCATTATTCTTTACAAAGCTCCAAATTCTTAAAATAAAGGCTAAGAATTGTCAAAGGCATAGGACGAATTTAACAATGCAAAACGAAATGTAAATGGAGTATCTTAATCCTCCTTCTTGCTTTTCCTGTTGAACAGCAAACCCATATCTTTCCATAGAGCTTTATTTTGCACTGTTACTTTATTTGACATTTCTAACCCTCCAGTGATTTCCACAGAGCAAACATTATTGGCCGCTCCGTTTTATCGTTGAGGAAATCAAGGTGTAAAGAGGTGAAGTGAGGCACTCATAGTCACAGATTAAAGAGTGTGGGGCCAAGGATTTAAAGCTGTTCTTTTTTTTAGCTAAGGTGGCTCATTCCACTACAGCTGATTGCATTCCTTTTATTATTGGGCCCCTGTTTTAATTAGTTAAATGAAGGTTAGGAGGATTTATAGACCCCAGAAGAGATCATGTTCTTAAAGCTAATCCATTCCTGTGGGTGTAGACCTATTGTAAGTGGGAACTTTTGATTAGGTTATCTCGAGGCCTATCCCAGGTGGGTCTTTTAATCCCTTTAAAGGAGTCCTTTATACAAAGCTGAGAGAGAAGGACTTACACAGAAACTAAGAGACAGAAAAGATAAAAGAAACAGAAGACAGAGAGAAAAGCCAGGGAAATTGAAAGAGGATGCAAAGAAAACAAAGAGAAACACAGAAACAGTGAGGAAGCTCTGAACTGGGAGACGGAAGTAATGACCTGGAGGAGAAAGGGGAGCCCAGAGGACACGTGCCTAGCAATGGGACCCAGGATCGCCCGTAGGTGGTCCTCAGGGAGAAAACATTCCCTGTTGGTGCCTTGATTTGGACATTTTCATGGCCTCAGAACTGTAAATTTGTAAGTTAATAAATCCTCATTGTAAAAGCCAACCCATTTCTGGCATACTGCATTTTGCCAGCTTTTGCAAAGTAAAACAGAAGGGTCATTTTTTTAATTCAAAATAAAAGCTATTTTTTTTTCTTTATTATGCAGTTTGAAGCTATAAATAAAAAAGTTATGGATCACAGGCATTTTCCAAGCCTCCGCAGGTAAAGTCTTAAATTTCAAATAGAGAATAGTTATTTCTTTAAGAAATAAAATAAAATTTTATTATAAAAATCTAATAAAAACCTATGGAGGGGGGCGGGCCACGGTGGCTCAGCAGGCAAGAATGCTCACCTGCCATGCCAGAGGACCTGAGTTCGATTCCCGGTGCCTGCCCATGTTTTAAAAAAAAAAAAAAAAAAAAAAAAACTATGGCAGGGAATAATGATCTGTAGAGAAGAGATTGTTAACAATAACAATGTATTACTATACTGTGCCACACATTCTCCTGAGAACTTTCCATATACTAACTCATTTAATCTTCACAATAACCCTAGCAAGAAATATTATCATCACCCCCATCTATATATAAGGACATGGGGACCTAGAGCGATATTAAATGGCCAGCCTGGGTAGTTGCCAAAGACTTGAAACTTTGTAATCTATCCCTGGTGCTATGGCCCTTGATGGTTATTTGCCATCCTAAATTAACTGGCTCATAAGAGGCAGGTATCATAGAGAAGTGATACCTTTAAAGAGGTTTATGCAATCACTGCCTAAAATACACAAAATGCGTGTGGCCTCTCATAAATCAGTGTAGGCTAGCTAATAAAAAAGGAAAACCCTGGAATTTATCAAGGGAATTAATGATAAACTGGCAACCTGTAATTGCTTGAGCAGATTATTTCTAGCAGACTGTCATCAACCTCTCCTAGCTCTCAGGCAGTCCTTACCGCCCCAGTTGATTTATCAATTGTAAGTCCATCACAGCAGGTGGGACCTGGCTCTTCTTGATGGGCTTCTCTCAGTTTGCTAAAGATTTATGGATTTAAAGAATCACATTTACCCACTGAGCTAATTTTCTTCCCAGTTAGAATTCTATCCATCCTTTAGCCTGAGTAAAATGTGAATGGAGAACTGAATCAACTAAATATAAAACTTTCTACTTTCTTTACGTGACTTTTTACTTTCCTCTAGTAGAGCTGATTCTCTGTCCTCATGGTCAAACTGCTGCCACTCAATGTGGCAAGAATCCAAAGAAAAATTTTCAGCTATGCTTGATTTTATGGGGTATTATTGATTTAGTATTGATTTCAACACACATACACATATTAATCAAAATCCTAGCAATTTCCTATGAGTGTTAAAGTTTTCCCTTTGGAACTGTTTGCCAATTATGCATTGATAATTCAGAAACCTTCCAGAATTTTATGAATGCAAATAATTAAACATCATAATTTCCATATTTTCTCTCTCTTTCTCTCTCTCCCTGTACATATATATATATGCTTAGGGGTGGTGCTTAACACATTGCAGAAAAAAACCTTATACAGATATTTGAATTTAATACTAAAAATACCTAATGATACACAGCATTTAAACTCATTTATTTCTCTAGCACTCTTGATTGGAGAGTCCTTAACAAAAAGCCTATTTAATTAAGCCTTAACCAATTTTTCCTATACCCTATTTAGAAAATGTTCAACTAATAATAATAATTCTTAAATACTTGTAATTAAATTTTTATGAAATTCATGTAAGAATGCTCTGTCTTTAAATGCGATTTCCTTTTTCCTTCTAAATAAAACCATGAGGTTGTAATTTTCCTCAGGTTTATCCTTATTCATCTGAGGATTAGCAGTAAAGAGACAGTAGTCAGAAGCATTTTTGGTTTTAAGGTAAGAATGCATTTTCCAGCCAAACTTTGAGTAATTAGATAACATTATTAGGACTGAAAATTTTTTTAAAAATCTCCTGGCTGAAATGGAGCATTACAAGAACTCAATGTATAGGCAACTTTCAATAAACATTTGCTGATGGGGCAACTATCAACTGGGAAGTGAAAGTGATTTTGGAGGCTGCTCTTCAGCATTATCCTCTCAGGAGAACTGAAACATGTTAATGCTCTTCTGGTCACTTAAGGTCTGTGCTGTCCCTCCCTACTCAGGCCCTTGCTCCCTTTTGACTAGATTATTGCAATTATCTTATAACTGGTCACCCAAACTCCTCTGTGTCTCATAATTCTACTAGACTTATCTTCAGTATAGTTCCAACATAACAAGGCCACGTTCATTCACTAATTCAGTTGACACATATTTCTGAGTGTCTGCCATGCCAAGAATTCCACTACATCTTCAAGATACAAGAAAAAAGACAGTCAATCTTTCTATTGCTCTCCAATGCTTATCAGACAAAGTCCGAATTCCTTAGTATGGCATCTGAGGCCACTCGGTAATTTTCAGCCCCTCCCATCCCCATCTTAGTTTGCCAGAGCTGGTGGTTGGCTGAAGTAACAGGAATGTATTGGCACAGACTTTTGGAGGCTAGAAGTCTAAAATCAAGGTAATGGCATGGCTATGCTTTCTCTAAATGTTGTCAATTTCTGTAGATAGCTTTCTTGCAGTCATCTTTCACATGGAATGCTCTCTCAGCTTCTCCTTCTGGCTTTGACTTCCATGTCCAGTTTCCTTTTCTTCTAAAGATTCAAGCCATAGTGGACTAAGCCCCCACCTCATTCAGTTTGGGTACACTCTAACCAATAATATCTTTAAAGTTCCTGTTTTAAAATGGGTTCATGCCCACCGATATGCAGATTAAAAATTGAACATGTCCTTTGATGGGATACATTATTCAATCCCCAACTCCCTGACCCCAAACACCAAATGCTTTTGTTATTATTATTGCTTGGAGCTAATATTTATCTCCTAAACATATTTTTCACATAATCGCCAATACATCCATATTTTTGTTTCCTTTCCATCTATTCTCCCACCTATAGAAAGCATAGATTCCTTCAATTCAAGCTTTAGATCCTTGCCACTGCATACTGTAGTGAGACTCAGGGAATCTATGGGATGAAGGAGAAGGAGCAGTCAGAATAATTTAAATATTTTTGGATAGGGTATCTGGGTGAAATAACAGGGTAACTAGATTCAATAGAAATATAGAAAACAGAAGGACAAGCAGGATTTGTGAAGTTGGGAGGCACTGAGTTCAGTTTTGGAAGATCCATGGGGTCAGTTAGGTTTGACTTATTTATTGCTGAATCTTCAGTACTTATAATAAATTCTGGCCCACATTATAAGTAAATATTTGGTTTAATGAGTATAAGTTTGTAATCCTTGGTGAACAAGGAAAATGACTGATTATTTACTTTGATTTTTTGTTGAGTTAGAGTTTATGGAATAAAAATCATCCAATTCCCTTGAACAAGTGAGCTGATATCAACAATGAAATTTGTTTTTGTTAGTCTGTTCCTCATGGAAATTCACTCAAGACAAACCTGTTCTGATAAAAGTGATTTCAGAGTCAAAATGCTGTGCATTTTCATAATACTTCAAAGTTTTAATTCAATAATGCCCCTTGGCACTCCGAGCCCCTTTCCCTCTGAGAAATTCATATAAATGCATATCCACACATGTGTTGGTTTGAAACTGTTAAGTACCCCAGAAAAGCTGTGTTCTTCGAATTCGTTCTTGTGGGTGTAGAACTATCGTGGGTAGGACCTTTTGATTAGGTTGTTTCCATGGAGATGTGACTCAACCAATTCAAGGTGTGTCTTAATTCTCTTTACTGTAGTCCTTTGTGAAAGGATAAAAAAGACATTAAAAGCCAAGAGTGTTGGAGACCTTTAGACAGTGAAAAGAAATGCGCAGAAACATTTTGGAGATAGCTGATACAGAGCTTAGAGAGAGAGAAAAAAAATGCTCAGAGACACCAAGAGTGGAACCACAGGTCACAGAGAACAGGGAGAGGTGTTCCCAGAGGAGCAAGCAAGGACCTACAGAAACTCAGAGAAAATACCACTGAAATCAGGAGCTGAAAGCGATACAACCTGGGAGTAAAGGACCAGCAGATGCGAGCCATTTGCCTTCCCATGTGACAGTTTTAGTTTGTTAATGGTATCAGAATGCCATATACTAGAAATGGGTTGGCTTTTAAAAAGGGAATTTATTACAAGTTTACAGTTTTAAGGCCATAACAATGTCCAAACTAAGGGACATTATTTTCAAGGGAACATACCTTGACTCAAGAAAGGCATTGAGTCAAGAAAGGACTCAAAGATGGATCCAGATCACCTCTATCAGCTGGGAAGGCATGCGGCTGGCATCTGCTGGCTTTCTCTCCTGGCTTCTCATTTCAAAAGGCTTCCCTGGGGGGCATTTTCTTTCTGCTTCTCCAAATGTCTCTGCCTGTGTTGGCTTTGAAGTTTTCCAAAATGGTTCCCTCTTAAAGGACACCAGAAAGTGACACCACCTTCAACGGATAGAGGCACATCTCCATGGAAACCACCTAATCAAAAGGTCCCACCCACAACTGAGTGGGTCACATCTCCATGGAACAGCCTAATAAAAAAGATCCCACCCAACAATATTCCATATTACTGACATTAAAGAACATGGTTTTTCTGGAGTACACAACAGTTTCAAACCAGTACATAGAGGAACCTTGAAAGTATTGACCTTCTTTCAGAGAAGATATCTTCCTCTTGATACTTTAATTCAGACATTTTCATGGTATTAGAACTGTAAATTTGTAACCTAATAAATCCCCTTTGTAAAAGCCAATCCATTTCTGGTATTGCATTCCAGCAACTTTTGCAAACCAAATAACTCAGAACTTTAGAATATGACCTTATTTGGAAATAGTGTCATGTGGACATAATCAGTTAAGACAAAGTCATAATGGATTAGGACTGTCCCTTAATCCAATGACTATGTCTTCATAAGAATAGGAGAGGACACACAGAGAAGCCATATGGGGAAGAACACCATGTGAAAATAGAGGCAAAGACTGGAGTTATGCACCTACAAGCCAAGGATTGCCAAGAATAACCAGAAGCTCAGAGGAGGTAAGGAAAAATTCTTCTCTAGTGCCTTCAAAGGTAGCATGGTCCTGGAGACACCTTAATTTTGGATTTGTAGCTGCCACACCTGTGAGAGAATAAATTTCTGTTGGTTTGAAACACCTAATTTAAGGGTTTTTTTTTTTTTTTTTTTACGGCAGCCCTAAGAAACACATACACAATCAAATTAACCTGATTAGTTATAACGGTCCTTCCTTGTCTCAACTGGAGGTCTACTTGTCATTCTTTTTAAAGTCTATTAGCTTGAATACTAACTATTGCCATTACACTCTATGTAGCCTATTAACTGTGATTGAAAATTTTGTTAGATTTGTTTCCTTACATGGCTAGAAGAAACCCTCTAACATTGTTATTGTAAATCTGGTGAGAATTCCCATCAAATGGATGAATTATGGTTCATATTGAGCCACCAATAGTCTGTCATTTTCAACAGAGAATAGGTCAAGGATAATTTTGCAATTGAGGCTAGATTCTAGTGAAATCCCCTTTGTGAAGTTTTCCTTGATCTTCTTCTTCCTGTGCAGAGTTTATCAAAATTATAATAGCTGCCATGTGTGGAGCTCAGCAAATGCAAGGCACATAGAGCTGTTTTGCTTGGGCATGTTATTTAATTTACCAAGTTTCAGTTCCCTCATAGGTCGAGCAAGCAACATGATAATATTTAGCTCATTTAGTTCTTGAGAGTTTAAATGATAGAATTCATTTAAAGTACTTCATGATGTGTCTATCTCAGTAAAAATTCATAAATCTTAGTTATTGCTTTTATTGGCTATAACCTTAACCACAACAATTTGTGATAACTGACAAATGAGAATATCTTATATCCCACAATCAGGGCATGGTTGAATTGATTATTATAACTCTAGATAAGAAAATGATATGCAGCCATTAAGTATACCATTATAGAAGAATACATATTGACATGGAAAAAAGTTCCACTGCTAAGTGAAAAAGTAGGCTGCAAATAGTTTGCTCTAAGAATAGACTGGAAAAGCATTATCAAAATATGACTAATGATTATATCTGCATTATGGGATTTTAATTTTGCTTTTGTGATTTTCTGCATTTTCACTGTTTTTCAGAGTATTATTTCTGTTATTAGAGTAAACTCTTTACAAGAAGTCCATGGTCCTTTCTATTCAGTGTGTAATTCTATCCATTATTAATCTACATACAGATATTGACTGTACATATCACTCAACTCACTAACTGTGTTAGTTTGCAAGCTGCTGGAGTGCGAGTTACCAGAACTGGAATGGCTTTTAAAAACAGGAATTTAATAAGTTACAAGATTACAATTCTAAGGCCATGAATATGTCCCAAGGGGGAACATACCTTAAATCCAAAGAAAGGGCGGATGAAGTTCAGGATTTCTCTCTCACCTGGGAGGGCATATGGTGGTGTTGCTAGCTTTCTCTTGTCATTTCACCATGCTTCCCCAGGGGCGTTTTCCTTCTGCTCTCTCTGAGCTCTGCTCTGAGGCTTCTAATTTCTGTCACTTCTGTTTCTCTCCAAAATATTTCCTCTTTTAAACGATTCCAGTAAACCAATCATGACCCACCTGGGATGGGTGGAGTCACATCTTCATTTAATCAAAAGTCACACCCACAATTGAATGCGTCACATCTTCAGGAGATAATCTAATTTAAAAATTCCAACCTGCAGTATTGAATCAGGATGAAAAGAAATGATTCCTCTGGCAAGATTGGATTGGGATTAAAACATGGCTTTTTGAGGGTATATAATACTTTCAAATCAGCACAGTATCCCAGCAGTTTGAGATTTTATAATACAAAGAACTTTTCAGTAAACTGATAATGTGTGGCCACACAGAGCATGGGTATATCCCCTTTAAGCCATTGATAGATACTCTCATGAAGGAGTTGGTGGCCCTTGAATGCTATAAAAATGTTACATGTTCATAGTTATTCTGACATAAGGGACACCTTAGTTTAGTCATCTCAATACCTACTCCAATCTTCTGTCTTTCTGCCTCCACTATAAAGACTGAAAAGTCAACATTACCATCTGTTCTTTCCAATCAGGAATGGCAAGGTAATCAACTGGAGCAATGAGATAGGAATTAAAATCTGTTCTTTGGTGGTAGATATTACAGAGAAGCTTATGCTTTGGTGATAAAGTGACATCATCACCAGCACATCCTTTCCCTCCTTCTAAATGTCTGGAATGTAGATGCGATCGAGGCATTCCACTTGTCTTACAACTGTCCCAAAGGCCAAGAGATTCCCACAGATGCCAGCCCTGACATCAAAAACAACTGAATCAATGTCAACAAAAGTTCTTCCAATCCTTTCATGAAATGAGGAAAACAAATGTCTATCAGTTTATGCAACCATTAGGCAGTTTTTGTAACACCAAAATATTCTTAATCATTCTTACCTAATGCCACTAGAAGCCAGATTCAGTTGTTTTTCTCTTTCTTTTGTTATAATCATGCTTTCCTTCCTTTTGGATTGACTTGGATTTTCCCCTACTGACTCGATTCATTATGGAGTAGTGAACTAGTCCCCCAAATACTTGTTTCCAATTCAGAGGGAGGGAGAGAGAGAGAGAATGGGGGAGGGAGGGAGAGATGGGGGATGCGGAGAAGGAAAAAAGGAGAGAGAGAAGGACAGAAAGAGAGAAAGAAAGAGAGAGAGAAGGAAAGAAAGGGAGGTTACAAAAATGGGACATTTGAGCTCCCTATATACCTTTTGTCAATAACATATTGCCCTATAAAGCTAGCATCTTTACCATATCATCAACCTTCACATTTGTTTTACTGTGGCTAATTCACATCTTCCTCTATCTTCTGCCTAACACCCTTCAACACTAATCCAGGACTAGGAAAGTAAGAGATGGGGGACTAAATCTGATAAAATATATGGCTGTCATCTAGGACTCAAAGAAGAAATGATGCAGAGCATGCCCCAGAAAAGTTCAGAAGAAATTTTTTATGTTTTCATTTTCCCTTTCCCCAATTCTATCATTATCCTGGCTCTTTCTTCTGGGGGTTTAGTAACCTCATAACAGCGTCTGATTCACTGAAGCCTGAACTATCTTACTCAGGCTATCTATATCTGTGTGATTATCTCCTCCTACCACCTCTCTCCAGTAAAATGCCCCCTGCCTTGCCCTGCTTATTGTTTGGAAAGCAATCTGATTACATTGCATCGTAGGCACAACTGTGCTTTTCCTGAGCCTCTTGCTTGGCTCACATTCTGGGATGTGACAAAGCCCCCAGAAGCACACTTTGGACTTTATTATTAAGGGAACCTCCAACCCCAGCCTGGGAATCTGATTTATTTTTTTTGTTCCTGGAGAGGTGCCTAGACCTTGACATTCTGGGAACTTTACAATGAGATGCCCTCTTAACCAAAAAGAGAAAAATGAGCTACTGTGGAAACTCTATTTCTAATTTAAATTAAAAAAAATCTGTATCAGATATATTAGGAGAAAGAGTGAAACAAATATAGATTGGTTTTAGTAAGAGCTCTCCATGGATTTCTCAGTGGGCTACTGAGTCCTCTTACTAAACAAATAAATGGTTTGCTTGTCATGGCTTATTCGACTTTGAAAAATACAAATGATTCTTGTTTATAGAAATAGCTTCTATTTTACAATGTAACTCAATGACCAATATGGATATTATTAAATAAGTGACAGTTAATTGTGATGTAAATCTTATTGGCTTATAAGCACTAACTTCTGCTCATTATACTTGCTTTCCAGGATTCACTTTTGAAGAGCCATGCACTTTTGGCTTATAACTTTTAATAGAATGGAGGGAATCCTAATGAGTAGAAAGAAAGATGATTTGATTTATTTTACTATGTCTGCTGCCATGAAATGTTAAAGTAGATTTTTTTATTAGAGAAATTGTGCCTTTACAGAATAGTCATGCATAAAATATAGGATTCTCATATACTACCCTATTATTAACAGCTTGCTTTGGCATGGAATATTTGTTACAATTCATGATAGAACATTTTTATAATTTTACTATTCACTATGGCCTATGGTTTAATTTAGGATTCACTGTTTGGATAGTGTAGATCCGTGGATTTTAACATTTTTATTCTATTACCACATATACAATATAACATTTCCCCCATTTAATCTCATTCAGATATATATTTCAGTTCAGTTAATGCCCTCACAATGTTGTTTTACCATCACTGCTATCCATTACTAAAGCATTTCCATCATTCCAAATAGGAATCTTGTATATTTCAAACTTTAACTCCCCCCACTCTTTTTCTTCTAGATTATGACTTTCTGAGTTTGTTTTTTATAACTGTTTCAAATCTTAAGTAGTTTTTAAAATGTTATGTACAAAGAAGAGATGTTTGGTAATAATTCACAACTTCAATATTCTCTGGTTCCATGACTCATTTTATGAGCTGAGTGCAGTGAAATTGCATTGCTTCGTTAAATCCTCCTCCAAACATCCTGATGACCCATACTGGATGTAATTTACTGAGACTTTACTCCACAGACTTCTCTTCTGTTTTAACAATATATAGCAATGTACAGATGGTCTTTACCCAGTGGATTCATACTCAAAAAATAAGTTCTAATATTTTTCCATACAAACTAGTTTATAAAACACATTTTTAATGACTCTATTATCCATTCAGTTGTAGAAACCAGAAAAATGGGAGCCATAATAGAAGATATTCTGTCTTCAAATTATTGTCCATGTTGACACTAGATTGAATATTTTGAAGCAATTATCTGATCTTATACTGACCCAGCTCACAATATGACAATGACTCCCCAGTAATCTTCTGCTTGGCAAACAAAGTCTTTCCTAAATTTGTCTCTTTTTTTACCTGCTAATTCTTACCTCTTGATACATACTTCCCCAAACAAATGCTTTTGTAATCTTGTAGTACTTTGATTTTGAGAAGACAGAGACCATCTTACTTTTCTGGGTTTCTGTGTAGTAAATAATTCGATCTTGCCCAAAGAGAATTCTTGCTTTTGTCCTTAGCTTGTGGGAGGTAATCTACTTTAAAGGAATGTCATTGTTTAGGGTGGGGTTGGTCACATTGGGTTTTAGGTAGGTCTGGCCACACCCTATAGTTTTAGAGTGACGCTGACCAAGTCTGGAAGATCAACCATGATCTTTAAAGTGGGGACTTTGAAGCATGTGGTATAAGTCAACTTGGAAACTGAGTTCAATCAATGGACAATCAATTACTCAATCACAACTATATATAAAGCCCCAATAAACACTCTGGCCACTGAAATTCAGGTGAGGTTCCCTGGTTGACAAGAGTCCATGCATATTGTCACACATTGTTTCTGGGAGAGTAACTATTTGGAAGCCTCCCAGACTGCTCTCTGTATCTATCTCCTCCTTTAGCTGACTTTAATTTAGCATGCTTCTATCTCTGTTCCTTGTAATAAACTGTAAAAATGAGTATCACAGCTCTCAGTGAGTTCTGTGAGTACTACTAGAATATTAGTAGTATTCTATAATTCAGTATTTCCATATGAGTCTTAGGATCAGTTTGTCAATTTCTACAAAAAGAATTTTGATAAGGATTACTTTGAATCTGTTGATAAATCTGTGAAGTATGTCATACAGTAGTATGACATTAATCAAATGTCATAGTGGTTTTGGGAACTCCTGAGCTTGCAGTTATTGTCAGAAGTGAAGGTGGTCTTGGGGAGGACTGTGTGCCACTAAACTTGATAGTTGGCTCGAAACTTTGCAATTAGGTTGACTCCAGGTAGCCTCGGACTAGAATGCCTCCTTTCCCTTATAGAGCAGGTTAAAAACCACACGTTCCAAGGTTCAAATTAATCCAGATTAAAAGAGAGAAGTAAAACTACCACCATTTGTAGATGATAGCATCTGGCATAAATATAATTCTAAGAATTCACACACACAAACTATTGGAACTAATAGATAAATCCAGCCAAGTTGCAGGATATAACATCAATATCTAAATATCAATCGTATTTCTTTACTTCAGCACTGAACAATCTGAAAGTGAAATTAAGAAAATAATTCCTCTAACAATAGTATCAAGAAGAATAAAAGAATTAAGAATAAATTTTAAAAAAAGAAATGCAAAAATGATACTCAGAAAATGATCTAAATGAATGGAAAGACATTCCATGCACATGGATTGGAAGACAATATTGTTAAGACGCCAATACTTCACAGATTTATCAACAGATTTGAAGTAATCCTTATCAAAATTCTTTTTGTAGAAATTGACAAACTGATCCTAAAATTCATATGGAAATGCAAAAGACCCAGAAAAGCCAAAATAATATCAAAAAGAGAAGGCTGGAGGACTCACACTTCCCAATTTCAAGTAAACGGACACTAATCAAGGTTCTGGCATAAAGATAGATGCTAAGATAAATGGAATATAATTGAGAGTCTAGAAATAAATCTGTACTTTTATGGTCAATTAATTTTTGATGAGGGTGTTAAGACAATTCAATAGGGAAAAAGAACAATCTTTTCAAAAAATGGTGCTAAGACAGATGAATAGCCACATGCAAAGAATGAAGTTGGACCCTACCCTCATACCATGTACAAAAAATTACTCAAAATGGGCCAAAGACCTCAAAGAAGTGATAAAACTACAAAATTTTCAGAACACATAGGTGTAAATCTTCATGACATTGGATTAGGCAATAGTTTCTTAGATATGACACCTAAAGCATAACCAAGGAAGGGAAAAATACATAAATTTCACTTCAACAAAGCTGAAAACTTTTGTGCTTCAAAGGATACTATTAACAAAGTAAAAGATAACTCACAAAATGGGAGAAAATATTTGAAACCACATATCTGATAAGGGTCTATAATCCAGGATATACAAAGAACTGCTGCAACACAATAAAAGGACAACCCAAATGTTAAAATGGGCAAAAGATCTGAATAGGCATTTCTCCAAGAAATGTCAGTCAAAGCCAAAATGAAATACCATTTCACCCTCACTAGGATGGCTTCAATAAAAAATATGGACAATAAAAAATATTGGTGAACATATGTTGAAATTGGATTATTTCTAAATTGCTGGTGGGTATGTAAAATGATATAAGACACTTTGGAAAACAATTCACCAGTTCCTCAAAAGCTAAACATGCAGTTACTATATTACCCAACAATTCCATTTTTATGTATATACTGAAAATGATTGAAAACTTACGCTCACAAGAAAAATAGGTATGCAAATATTCATATTAGCATTATTCAATAGCAATCAAAAATTTTGAATCAACCCAAATGTCCATCAACTGACAAATGGATAAACAAAATGAAGTATATCCATCCAACAAAATATCATTTAGCCATAAATGATATAAAATGCAATGAAGTACTGACACATGTTACAAAATGGATGAACTTTGAAAATATTATGCTAAGTGAAAGAAGCCATAATCAAAGATGACATATGATTGCATTTATAAAATATTTAGACTAGGCAAAACTATAAAAACAGAAAGTAGATTAGAGATTTCCAGGGGCTGAGATAAGGGAGGGACTGGTGTTATTGCTTATGAGTATTGGGTTTGGTTTAAGGGTGATGAAAATGTTTTAGTATTAGCTAGTGGTGATGATTGTACATTCTTGGGAGCACCACTGAATTACACACTTTAAATTTTATGGTATGTGAATTTTATCTCAATTAACAAAAACCAGGTAAAATATTAGCTCTTTCGTGGAAATATTCTTAACTCCAAAGACTACTTTTGGCACCACTTTCTCAATAATAAACATTTCTTTGTAATATTCAGCAGGTACAGACTATTTAGTATAGTATAGTGAATATGCAGGTGGGCTGTCGAGACAGAATTCCTTCACTCAAATTTATTTCTAGCTATAAGATACTGGGAAAACTATTTGCTCCCACTAAATCTCAATTTCTTCATCTGTAAAATGGTGATAATAATACACCTAGTTCATAGGGTTGTGTGAAGATTATCTGAATTAATATTATAAAACACCTAGAAAAGTAGCAGACATGAACACTTGATAAATTTACTATTATTATTATTAAGGCAATTGCTGTATTATATAGTATGTATGTATTATTATTATTGTTACTATTAGTTTGCTGTATCTCTTTAGTAGGGTATCTCTGTACCCTACTTTCTATCTTGATAAGCACTCAATATTGTTTTCTCAGGTCCCAGGGTCAAACTGGAGTCTACCATGCCACTTCAACATCAAATGCTCAAATGCAGCTGATAATATCACTGGACAAATAGTGTAGAAATGATCAAGAGGTTGGATCCTAATCATTGGTTGAAGTTTGGTTGGTTGGACATACCAAGTATGTTGCAAACAGCTTCTTCTAGAACACACATTTGAGTAAATGGCCACCGAGTTCAGTCAATTCAGTGAGGAGGAACCCACCTCTTTACTAGAGTTTTTGGGGATTCAGAGAAAGCCCTGAGAAAGAATTTTTCCCTGAGAAGTCCTGGACTCTTGGTGCCTAAAAGACTGCTTACACATTCTTGCGTAAGAGATCCTAGGAAAAAAAATAAATTATATAGTAGCATACATTTTCTTTCCTATAGTTTTCATGTCTGTTTCACCCTTCAGTCTATAATCTGCCAGCATGACACATGTATTTTTGAAGTGACAACAAATCCTGTTTATTCTCTAAAGGAGTTTTTCTCTTATATGCTCCAGGAAAGAAAATTTTATACACAAATGAGTTCAGTTTTTTGCCTTACACACCAGACCTTGCAACTGAACCTAAATAACATTTTTTGAAGTTCACCCTCAGATCTACTCAGCAGGAGTGCAAAACAAGAGGAGAAACTGGCTCATTACTTATTTTAAAGGAGGATGAGTTCCAGAAAAAAAATTAAAGCCATGAAAATATTTGTCTTGAGGCACATATTTTAGATTGGGAAAAAGAGCTAAAGGGGAATTTTTTACATGAGCTTATAAAGCAGCGTACTGAAAATATATCAATTAATACAACATATTAACATGCAAAAAGAAGAAAATGCTTTTGTAGAAAATGTTTTTTGTTAAATAGCATTCCATTAAAATGAACTTTAAGCCATTCTAAGAAATAATGATTTTTCTTTTTCACCCAATAAAGGATTTCATATTGTATAATATGGAACAGAAAAAATACTTAGACACACACACTATATATATATATATGTGGTATATATATATATATATACCCCTTTATGTGGGACATGACATCCAGGGGAGAAAGTCTCCCTGGCCGCTGGCAGTGTGGGAGAGGACTCCCAGGGATGAATTTGGCCCTGGCACTGTGGGATCAACAATTCCAACCTGACCAAAAGGGGGAAAAGAAGTGTAACTAATAAAGAATCAATGGCAAAGAGAGTTCAAATAGAGTTGAGAGGCTACTCTGGAGGTTGCTCTTATGCAAGCTTCAGGCAGACTTTGCTTCCAAGCCCCAACCAGGACCCATATCAAACTCTGAAACATGTTTGACAATTGATTGTGGTGCTATGCTTTGATATGTATTGCTTTTTTGTACATATGTTATTTTTCACAAAAAGGAAAAAAAGTCAATTGTGATGATAAGAAAATATTTATGCCTTCTAGCTTCCTATATTCTGGAGCAGCTAGAAAGAAAAATCTGAGAGGATTGTATGGTAGCCCATTACAAACTCTGGAATCTGTCCTGTGACTACTTGTTGACGAGTGCTTTGAAAACCATTGTTTTTATTTCTTTGCTTTGTATATATATTATCTTATACAATTAAAAAGTTAAAATATATATAAATAAATATATATTTAAATTTTTATTTATTTTATAAAACAGAACTATACATGCACACACATGGACAGAGCTACACATACACACACACACACACACAAATATTTACAATGATTTTGGAATACAGAGTAGTATTTGATCTACTAGTCAGTGAAGCAGTAGATATATTAAAATTTTAGACGAAATGTTTAGAACAGGCCTGACATTGGCAAACATCACTTTAATTGTGTTTTCTTTACCCAGGAGGAAGATCAAGTATTTTCCTTCAGTTTAACATCATGAGGAATGAGTGAAATTTAAACTTTCTTTCAGGCCAGAAAAACAAATTTTCTCAGCATTGAAAGACATAGCAGATGCAAGGTCTTTCAAACTGAATTTCAAATTCTCCCCTGGGCACCCTGCCGAGGCAAGTTCTTTCAAATGGAATTTTGAATTCTCCTCTGATTTTTCCCTTATATGATGGGCAAGGGAAGGAAATTTTGTTATACCACAAAACGTATACATATTTTGGTTCATTCCTGAGGGAGACAGTTCAGGAGAAAGGATGGATTACTTCAATTTTCCATGTCCCTCAGCCCTACCATTCTTTCAGGTGCTTTGGGTCAGGTGATCATGCAATCAGCTCTGTCCTCCATCACTCAGAATGACCTCCCTATAAAATATTCTCCATACACCCTAAGGCTCTCTTGATTATCTTTGTCCCAAAAGAGTTCTCTTCTTTGAACTCCATTAGCCCTCCCTATTTACATACCCACTGAGTGGCTTTTTAGCAGTGCTTACTTATTTCTTTGTATTTGCTATTGTACACGTGACTCATCCTGTAAAGTAGAGATGGTGACCATTTCTCTCATGAGGTTTTTCAGTAGATTTATTCACTAATATAAAAAATACATGCGGGCTCTGTGTGCAACCCAGAGGAAAAAAAATAAGTAGCATTATAAAATAGAGGAGAAAAACAGTGGGGAAGGAAAATGAATGTTCTATGAACAGACAAATTCAAGAGACTTTAGAAGTTCATTTTAATTGGTAGCCCTTAGCATCCACTCAACAAAGTCAGGAATAATATTACTTATAATCACAGCATGCTCTGAATGCAGCTTATGCTAACGAAATAGAAAAATAATTTAAAATTGCAAAAATCTCTTTTTCTCCCTGGGCAAAGTTTCTCTCATGGAAAGGATGGCTGTTCAACTATCAAAGCCATTTGTTTTGACTTTTAACTGTCCTGCAGCAACAGTTATGTCAAGCCCATAATGTACTAATCTTTTTTTTTAATGACATCTGATACAATTAGCTTCTATAATGTCCTAAGCTAAATTTGTCTTGTTTATTTCCAGTTAACTTTATAGGGATTGGACGTTTCTTTCTTCTCTTCTCTTATCCTCCCCCCTACTGCCCTCTCTCCCTTCTCCTCTCCTCTTCTCTTCCCTCTTCTCCCTCTACCACTGACCCATTCATGTTTATCATTTATATTTGTTGGAGAATGACTCTTGCTTCCACACTTTTCTCTAGAGAATGAGTACACATAATTCTTTAAATTTCATCTCATTGTTATAAGAAATGCCCATCCTCCTGTGGCAAATATGGTGCTTGCCCTGGAATACAAGGGTGAGTAAAACCAGACCTGGTCCTGCCTGTATGAGTTCATGGTCTCATAGGGGCAAGTAACTGATCCAGGGTTTACATTAATGATTGCATAACCACAAATGAGGCAATCTCCTGAAAGAAAGGTTTCCAGGTTTCTGAGAAAGAATAAAAGAGAAACGATCCAGGAATGGGACATTAGGAAAGGATCTAAGGAATTTCCAGCTTATGATGACGTATGGGACTGAGTAGGTTATTTTTGAAACAGAAATCTGATTAATCCCACCCTCACCCCAAATTCAATATAAATCCTTTCAATGACTTCCTATTGCTCTCAAGATAATGAACATAAACCCTGCTTAATGTCGAAGGTCATTTTGCACCAACTCTTCTTTCTCATTTTACATGTTGGTCTCTCTATGTCTCTTTTAAGTTATCGGAAAGCTCCATCCACTCTCCTGACACTTCAAGAGCATTGAACCTGCCCTTCCCTTCCTCTAGAATGATCTGCTTATAGATCAGCAAGTGGCTTTATTTGTCATGCCTATAATTTAGACCTTAGCTGCTAAACTGTGATTGGGTTGTGGTTTATAAAGTTCGTTCTGATGGTGGTACTCAAAACAGATAGAGGCTTCTACCAGAGTGCAGACATGAGAGTTGGTAATGGTTAGTAAGGGCAGAAGAGAAGAAAAGGAGGAAAGAGGTCTGAAAGAAACATGTGCAGTTCCTGAAAAGAAGCATGGTACAGTGAAAAGCATATACATTTACAAATAAGTTGAAACTTGAATCTTGGTTCTGACAGTTTTGAGATAGACAGCTTTAGAGATAATATTTAATCTCTTGGAGTCCCAGTTTTTCAGCCAGAAACAATTAGCACAGTCCAGGCTTGTTGTGACAATTTTAGACAGAATTTGGGAAATGCCCCAAACAATATTGGACCAGAGTAGACACCCAGTAAATAATTGCCATGGTAGTTAAAAGTGGTGGGGCTAGTAATTTTTGTTGTTACTACTTGAAAATTATCAGGAGGTAATGGAAAGTCTAGAGATAATTACCCAACATTGGATGATAATCCTTCAACCACCTGAATGATACAAAGAGCATTCCTAGTTTGCCAGCATGAAGGAACTGTGGCTTTCATATGAAATCATCAACAGCATTTCACAATATTATTTCTGAATATTAATTTCTTTTTCTATAATCTCTGGGAGTGAGGACAATCTCACAGCCATCCTCTTCTATGAATCTAACACTTGATATTTGTTTCAATGTACTGGATATTTGTTTATTTGGTATCTCCTACCTAGACTAGTTGCTCTTGCAACTAATTGGTCTTTTTATTTATTTATTTTTTTGCATAGAACATGTACTAGTAGTATCTTAGAAATATTTGATAGCTGTATAAAGAATGCATTAATGCATAATTCTGTCTTTACCTTGTGACAAGCAAAAGAAAACTCACAATGTCCAGTGAAGGAATTTGGAGTGATCTGTTCAACAGAACACCTCCTTGAATTCAAATAATCTTACACGAACTAGAAATATTTTCCTTCATGAAAATAGTAATAGACAAAGTGTGATTCTTCTGCCTTGGTCAGCCAGCACATTTGATTAATGCTCCATATATGATCAGCATGGGAAAGAGACTAAAATGTTGGAGCCCTGTTTTCTCCATGTGGCCAAATGGACCTTCCTTCAATATTGGATTTAATTTTTACAAGACATATCTCTAAATTTTTGCACTTTTTAGCTTTAGTTTTCTTTAATCTCTAGGTTTCTGCACTTTTTAGCGTTAGTTTTCTTCTTTCACTAGAATGGTCTTAGGCGTTATTAATGGTAAATGTATTGAAAAACTTGCAGTGGAATTTTTCTTCTTTCTGAATTATTTATGTCAGGGTAGATTGTTCAAAATCTGTAAGTCAAAGAACTGAAAGGGATGTTAAACAAGCTCATTCCTGGGTTGCCTCCAGACAGGACTGTTTTGCTAAACAGTCAAACAGATAGGGAGCTAATCTGAAAGAGCAATCCTCTGTAAAATGTTCCAGGACTTCACAATCTCCCCACTGGGAAACTATTCAATATCTTTTGCACTGTAAGTCCATATTCTTCCTTAAGTACAGATGAAGAACCTTCACCCTTTGGGAGCAATTGGGTTCTTCAATATCTAAGGAAGTCATGAGTACTAGATATAGCAGATTTAATCTTAATATGAGGTGGGTTGATACTGAACCAAGTTTATTATCTTTCGTTTTTCTCCTTCAACATTTTATTTGAGTGGGATGGTTCATTTTATTACTTCTGAGGAGAGGAAACGTACTCTGCAGTACTGAACCCTCCATGACCCTCCTTGCCCTGTCTTAGTCTCTCAATACATATTTATTGAAAATGCACTGATTTCCAAATGCTGTACAAGGCATTGGAAATTCAGCAGTGGATAATACAGCTCCATCCTCCTAGAGCTTACCATCTAACAGAGTAGTCTCACTCTGCCTTCTTCTTTTTTTCTTCTTCTCCCTTCCACTCACTCTAATCTGTCTTGTGGGGATGTAATGGATTTGGAATTGGAGGAGGTAGTCTCTTAACTTAGACTATACAGGTGATAGCTTGAAACTGTTATGTACCCCACAAAAGCTGTGTCCTTTTTCCTGATCCAATCTTGTAGGGACAGTCATATTTTTTAAAATCCTAATGCAACACCGCCAAGGGAAACTGAGTGGATTATTTCTATGGAGATGTGGCATGCCCATTTGTGGGCAGGAACTTTTGTTTAGATGGAGTTCTTACTCTTCCTATTCCAGGTGGGTCTTGAATTGTTTACTGGGGTCCTTCAAAAAGGGAGACATTTTGGAGAACGCTCAGAGCTGACAGAGACACAGACATTTGGAGATGCTTGGAGTGCTGACAGAGAGAGCAGATACTGAGACACAAGATGTTCAGAGATGCAGAGCCCAGCAGATCTTGCCATGTGCCTTCCCATGAAATGCTAAGCAAGCCAGACCCACAGTTGTGTCTTGGAGGAGCTAAGTGAAGACCCACAGATGCTTAGAAAGGAAACCACTGGAATCAAAAGCTGGAAGCAATGTAACCAAGAAAAAGGGCCAGCAGGCACCAACCATATGCCTTCCCATGTGACAGACATCAACCTTTCTTGAGTCAAGGTATCTTTCTCTGGATGCCATAGTTAAACATTTTCATAATTTTGGAATTTCAAACTTATAATGAAATAAATTTCCTTTTTAAAAGCCACTCCATTTCTGGTATATTGCATTCCAGCAGCATTTAGCAAACTAAAAAGTTGGTCCAGACCCAATTCCAAAAATCTACAAGGGTAGTCTGAATAGTTGGGAAAACCAAATCTTTGAGCAAAAAGGTCAATGACAAATAGGCCAAGACATGATCTGGAAAACAAGCATAGCAGCCTGAAACTTTTTTCTGCCAAGAGGCTAAAACACAAAAGGCCCTCAGACAAACAGCTAAGGATAAAAACCCTGTATTAGGAGAAACCTCTTTACTTTCCATCCACTCTCTTTTTTCCTTTATTACCAAAATACAAATGAAGTTGGAGTGATTGGGATTAATAGCAGGGCAGGTATGAGAGGAAAAATATCTTAATAACCACAGACATATAATCTTTACAACTTAACGTGCTTTCTTCAGTGTGTTTAATTGAAAGAATCCAGGAAGACTGGAATTTCAGCTCAGCAAACAATTAGCCCTGGGAAAGCAGGGTCTCTGGTATATTCAGGATTTGTATTCCAGGTACCTAGCACTGGACCAAGAGCTTAGTAGGCATGCAATGGATGGTTGTGATGATTCCTTGCTTTGCTAGATTGGCCTTCAAGGGTCCTATACTTTTCTCAATCTCATTCCTTCCACATGAAAATAAAAAGGACTATAAATTTTGATGTCTTACTATTGTTTTGAGGGTCAAATGAATAGAAGGTATTCAGTGAGTGTGCTTTATAAAGCATTATCATTATCTCTGTCCCCACTCCTCTCCCACAAAACATTAGTGGAACTGGCCTCAGAAACCCAATTTTGGACTTGGATATAGCTCTCTATATATTGTTGAGGGTCCTCTTGAATTTCACCTTGGTTTGAAGTCTTAAGACGATGG
The DNA here is from genome assembly GCF_023851605.1 of Tamandua tetradactyla. Taxonomy (NCBI): domain Eukaryota; kingdom Metazoa; phylum Chordata; class Mammalia; order Pilosa; family Myrmecophagidae; genus Tamandua; species Tamandua tetradactyla. The sequence goes on from NC_135345.1 coordinate 20,773,613, forward strand.
CTTTCTGCTTATTTCTATTACAGAAATGTTTTTTAGAGGGCCTTTGGCCCTTTGGGATAAAGGAATTATAAAACACGGAAAATATTTATAATTACACCATTCTCAACCAATTAAATTATTTCAGAATGCAATTTTCATGCATTAAAATTTATAACATCATATTATATGTAATTCTATACAATTTTCAAGAGATATGAGGCAGAAAACTTACTTAACTTCTATTTTGCCAAAGTTATGAATCTTTAAAATCATTCACTTTGTAAAATTTTTAAATCCTGGCATGCTAAATGACATACCAGACATTTCTTAGACTGTCCTACAGATAGAAATGAAAACAATTGACATTGAATGTCTGGGCTAAGATTTTGAAGTGATTAAGATTTGTTCAATAACATTAAGAATAATTGCATAGTGCAGTACTCCTCATCTTGAAATATTTTCATTTCTACCTTTACAAAATTCAGTCATATTAAGAACATTATACATGAAGAGAAGAACATAAGGACAAACTCAAATCATGAAAAGGCAATTTGTGAAACAGTATGAGGTTTGGGTTGGCTGCCACAGGGGATATACCGTGGTGAGAAGCAGGTGTAGAGCCTAGAATTAGGTCTTGCCAGATTTTGAAAGGACATGTATGGTACCCAGAGAAGCCAGGACTTGATCCCTTTGGACAACAGAGTTACTGGGAATAACAATGGTCTATTGTATTTTTTTTTTTTTTTTTTTTTTTTTTTTTTAAAGAGAGAGGGAGGAAGGGAAGGAAAGAAAGAAAGACAGAGAAGGAAGGAAGGATGGAAGGAAGGAAGGGAGGAAGAAAGGGAAACATCTTTAAACATTTTCTTATTTTATTATATTTTGTTTGTTTGTTTGTTTTTTACATGGGCTGGGGCCGGGAATCGAACCGGGGTCCTCCGGCATGGCAGGCAAGCACCCTTGCCCGCTGAGCCACCGCGGCCCGCCCTGTATTTTTTTTTTTAAGATAACCTTTGCAGCAAGGCACAGGATAAATCTGAGTATGAAATAACCTGGAAACAGTCATACTAGACAAGGAGTATTTCTACAGTCCGGTCAAGTATTGCAAAAGAGCTGAACAGTGGCACTGTCAATACAAAGGGCACCTGATTCAAGAGGTGTTCCTGAGGCAGAATTGACCAAATTGGAGAGGAGGGAATCTAACATAATACCAATGTATAAAAGCTTGAAAGACAAAGTTGATCAGTGCATGAGGAGAGTGTGTAAAGTGGAGTATATAGAGAAGGTCGGTTTGGTTGCCATTTGCAATATTTGAACCAAAAGACATACATCATAGATTCATAATAACCACTGTTGTGTCTAAATTTCTGTCAGCTTTAAATTGTTCACAATACTCTCAAATACATTTTCTTATTAGAGCCTGTGAAATAGTAGATATGTAAATAAAGAAACAAGGGCTTGGAGAAGTCAATTAAGTTGGGTACAGTCACACTACACAAGTGGCAGATTCTAAATTGTTTGCTTTGTCATGCTATAGCAAGTGATGCTTAGAAATAAAACTATTTGGAATTTCAACATTTATAAAATATTTGTCATGGATACTTGCTGTCTTCTTTTTAATTAAAAAATGTAGAATTGAAATTATTAAGGATTCTCTGTGATTACAAATAAATTCAGTTGCCAATGCACAAGATCCTTTTTTTATTTTGGTGATTCTTTGTGGGACATTTTATCTTTTTAAAATAAAAGCAATAATAAGTAAGTGTAATTGAATTGTTAGAAACAAGTACTGATAAGTTTTCATGCTTGATGTTAATAAGTTGAATATTAATGAATAGCTCTCTCTACTGTATTTGTTCACAGAGTTTTTGATATCTCTTTGGCTTCTGGTGAAGCCCATACCTGAACATTTAGTCAAAATGCAGTGCCTTAAGGTTCTCCAGAGAAACAGAAGTGACAGGATAAATATATATATATATTATTATGTAAACATTATGAGATTTATTATAGAAATTGGTTCACATAACTGTGGAAATGGGCAAGTCCAAATTCTGTGGGGCAGGCTGCAAGCTGGAAACTCTGATGAAGGTTTTTGATGACTTCCCCAAGAGAACCTGTCTAGCTAAAATTCTTCCTTCATTTCATCCCTCCTCCATCCATTTTAGTACAGGCTGGATGTGGTTGTGCTCATTCAAATTAAAAAAAAAAATGTTGGCTTTTGTTATGGTCAGGTTCATGTGCCAGCTTGGTCAAGTGGTGGTACCTGTTTGTCTGGTTGGGCAAGTGCTGGCCTGTCTATTGCAGTAAGGACATTTCATATAATTAAATCATGATCACATCAGCTGCACCCACAGCTGATTTCATTTGTAATCAACCAAGGGGAGTGTCTTCTGCAATGAGTGATGCTCAGTCTAATCACTGGAAGCCTTTTGAGGAGGATTCAGGACAGACAGGCTCTCTTCCTGCGTCAGCTGGTGAGCCTTTCCTGTGGAGTTCATCTTGACACTCCATTGGAATCATTGGCTTCTCAGCCTGCCTTGTGGATTTCGGACTCTGCATTCCCACAGTCATGTGAGACACTTTTATAAATTTTATATTTGCAAGTGTTCCCTGTTGATTCTGTTTCTCTAGAGAACCCTAACTAATACACCTTGGTACCAGGAGTGGGGTGCTGCTGCTGCACATTGCAAATACCAGATATGTTGGAATGGTTTTTTGGATAGCTAAGGGGAAGATTTTGGAGGAACTGCAAAGAGAATGATTGAGAAGTCCTGGAGTGCTTGAAGAGACTGTTGGTGTAAATGGAACCACTGCCAATCTGGACAAAGGGGGACACAAAGGGAAAAATTGGAGTTTGCAGAGTGAGAACCATGGAAACTCAGGCCTGACATCAAGAAACCCTGGCCAGGAGAGTGGACCCACCCATATACATGGAGAGGGTGAGTTTGTCCTGAGGGGAGAGGATGCACCTCCCTTCTCGTTGCAGTGGAAGAGTTGTGCTGCCTCAGACCTTTGAGAAGGTACAAAACACTCTTTGGGGACTGAGGAGAACCTGGCTGCCACCACATGGAGGGGTTGAGTGTGTGCCCTGTAAATGGCCGAGAGCTCAGGTGTGGTCCCAATGCCTGGAGAGAATGGAGCTGAGAAAAAGTTGTCTCCTCAATGTTCCCTGAGGTTGATTTGGAAAGAGGTGGGCCACTGCATGGGCCCTTGGAAAGGGTGGGACTGCCCCTTTTAAAGCCAAGGGATAAATGAGTTTCAGACTTTGAAATCCAATGGAGTTTGTCCTGCAGGTTTTCAGAACTGTTTGGATCTTCCAACTCTTGTGTTCTTTCCAATTTCTCCCTATGGAAATGAAAAGCTGTATCCTGTGAATGTCCTCCTTTGCATATTGGCACCAGATAACTTGTCTTGAGATTCATAGGTACACAGCCAGAAGAGAATTTTTTTTGCACCTTAATATTGTTTAAGGTGATGCGTGTAGTTGCCAAGTTGACAAAGGGTGGACATGTGGTATTTAGATTCAGATGTCAACTTGGCCAGGTGAAGGTACCTAGTTCTGTTGCTGTGGACATGAGCCAATGGTACATGAACCTCATCTGTTGTTCATTACATCTGCAGATGGCTAGGAGGCATGCCTGCTGCAATGAATGATGTTTGATTTAATTGGCTGGTGCTTAAATGAGAGAGCTCAATGTAGCACAGCCCAAGCAGCTCAGCATACCTCATCTTAGCACTCACAGCTCAATCCAAGCCTTTGGAGATGCAGAAAGAAGTCATCCCAGGGAAAGTTGTTGGAACCCAGAGGCCTGGAGAGAAGAAGGCCAGCAGAGATCACCCTGTGCTTTCCCACATAAGAAAGAACCTCAGTTGAAAGTTAACTGCCTTTTCCCTGAAGAATTAATGAAATAAATCTCCTTTTATTAAAAGCCAGTCCATCTCTGGTGTGTTGCATTCTGGCAGCTAGCAAACGAGAACAGAATTTGGTACTAGAGGCTGGGGTAACGTTCTCCAGGAAACTGTAAATGTTCTGAATCAGCATCTGCTGTATGGTGCTGTTTCTCCCATAGCCAGGATCCATGGATCCAGGAACCAAGGTGTGGAAATGGGAGTGGTACCACTCACTATTACCCCTAGTAGTCCAGTAGGAAAATTTTTGCTTCCTATCCCTGTGACCCTGAGCTCTGCTGGTCTATAGGTTTTAGTTTCAAAATGGGGAGTAATTCCACCAGGAGAAACAACAATGATTTCATTGAACTGGAATCAAAGACTGCCACCTCGTCACTTTGGGCTACTCATGCCCTTGGATCAACAAGCCAAGAAGAGGATTGCATTATTGTCTGGGGTGATTGACCCTGACAATCAGGGGGAAATTGGACTGCAACTAAACAATGGAGGTAAATAAGAGTTTTCTTGGAATATAGGAGATCCCCTAGGGCATCTTTTAGTACTATAATGCCTTGTGATTAAAATCAGTGGAAAACTGCAACAGCCCAATCCAGGCAGGACTACCAATGGGTCTGAAACTTCATGAATGCAGGTTTGGGTCACCCCACCAGGCAAAGAACTACGGCCAGCTGAAGTGCTTGCTGAGGGTAAAGGGAACACGGATGGGTAGTGGAAGAAGGTAGTGATAAATATCAACTACGACCACATGATCACTTACAGAAACGAAGACTGTGATGCTGTTTTGTTCTTGTTATACTATTTAAGTTGTAAGATATCAAGTTTAAGAGTGAATATTACCCAAGGACTTGCACCCTATTCTGGAGAGAGTTATTGTGTTTCCAGCTATATGCAGGACAGTTGAGTATTGTTAGTGAAAGAAAAAAAAAGTGTGTTTTAATGTTTTTTATTTAGAAATTAGGTATGGTTTAAGGTGATATATATAGCTGCCAAGTTGACAAGGGCTGTACTGTCAAGGTCAGGTTCGTGTGTCAATTTGGCCAAGTGGTTGGGCAAGTGCTGGTCTGTCTATTGCAATGAGGACATTTCATAGAATTAAATCATGATCATGTCAACTGCATCCACAACTGATTCCATTTGTAATCAATCAAGGGGAGTGTCTTCTGCAATGAGTGATGCTCAATCTAATCACTGGAAGCCTTTTAAGGAGGATTCAGAAGAGACAGGCTCTGTTCCTGCTTCAGCTGGTGAGTCTCTCCTGTGGAGTTCATCCAGACCCTCCATTGGAATTGTTGGCTTCACAGCCTACCCTGTGGATTTTGGGCTCTGCATTCCCACAGTCACATGAGACACTTTTATAAATTTTATATTTGCGAGTGTTCCATTGATTCTGTTTCTCCAAAGAACCCTAACTAATACAGCTTTGCATACACTTCACAGGGATCCAAACCACCAGCCAGTATTTTCTACACAGTCTTCCTGAATAAATTCATTTCCTGTCCTGATTTCCATTGCAATGGCTGAATGGATCCATGTTCAACTAATAGTTCCTATCTCTGGAGACTCATGGTGGTCCTTGATAGTGCTGCTTCTGGCCCTAGTCTTAGAACACACTCTCTGCATAGGCTCAGAATTTTCCAAACCACCAATTTCTGGTTTCCTTTTGCTTAAGAGTTCAGTTTTCAACTTATCCCTTTGCTCCTGCATTTTATTATAAGCTGCAAGTGGAAACCAGGCTGCACCTTCCACTGTTAGCTTGGGAATCTCTTCAGCTAAATACCTGATCTTATGGCTTTTAAGATCTGCCTTCCATTTGACATCAGAACTCAATTTCACAAATTTCTCTGTGATTTTTAAACAAGGATTGCCTTTCCTCCAATTTCCATTAACACAGTCATCACTTCCTTTTAAAGCTCCATTGGAAGTGCATTTAGTATTTTTATTTCTACCAGCAGTCTAGGCTTTTTTTTTTTTTTTTTTTTTTTTTTTTGTCAAGCACCTCACAATTCTTCAATCCTCTGTCCATTAACCCATTCGAAAGCTGTTTCCACATTTTTGGTATTTGTAATAACATCACCCCACACTCCTGGTAATAACATGTTTAAGTTTCCTTATTACTAAAGCAAATACCATGCAACCCATGTGTGGAGGAAGTCCAAGTCAAGGCATCATCAAGGCCATATCTTCTTCAGGAATAAAGTGGTATTCTGGGGTGCTGGCAGCCCTAGGCCTTGGCTTTTCTGTCACATGGCAAATACATGGTAGTGACTTCTGCTTTCTCTTTCATGTAACAAAGACATTCAACTTCTTGCTTCTGTGATTTTCTCTGTGTCTGAATTTCATTCTGCTTATAATGGACTCCAGTAATAGAATTAAGACACATCTTAATTAAGTTAGGCCACACATTAACTGAAATAATCTCATTGAAAGTTCGTATTTACGATGGGTTCACACCCACAGGAATGTATCAAGTTTAAGAACATGTTTGTGTGTGTGTGTGTGTGTGTGTGTGTGTGGTATATAGCTCCAAAGCATCACATGCAGTATCTTTTATTATAACCTTGTTTTGATGCATAATCAATTTTCCAGGAATTTTGAACAGTCTATCTGGAGATATTTAGATGCTTTCCAAAATTACTTCTGTGGAGTTTTCAGGGTATGATTTTAAACATGTAGCCTTTCATTTTAACATCTACTAAGTTTACAATAGTTAAATAGTAAGAAAATTACTTTGGTGGGTGTGCCTGTTTGAAAGGATATGTATTCTAGAAAAGCCATGTTTTAATTATGATCCATCTTGTAGAGGCAGCCATTTCTTTTAATCCCTATTCAGCATTATAGGTTGGGGACTTGATTAGATTATCTCCACAGAGGTGTGATATACCAAATTGTAGGTATTAACCTTTGATGAGAGGGATATATGTGACTCCACCCATTCCAGGTGAATCTTGATTAGTTTACCAGGATCCTTTAAAAAAGCAAACGTTTTGGAAAAAGCTTAAGAGCCACGAGAACCTACACAGCCAGAGACTTTTGGAGACGAGGAAGGAAAATGCTCCCAGGGGGACTTTATAAAACAAAAAGCCTGGCGAAAAAGCTAGCAGTTCTCACCACGTTTGCCATGTGCCCTTCCAGTTGAGGGAGAAACCTTGAATGTCATTGGCCTGCCTGAACCAATGTGTCTTTCCCTGGATGCCTAAGATTGTACATTTCTATAGTCTTGCTTTAATTTGGACATTTTCATGACTAAAAAATATAAACTTACAACTTAATTAATTCCCTTTTTAAAACCATTCTGTTCCTGGTATATTGCATTCTGGCAGCTTGCAAACTAGAACCGTGAGCAAAATTGAAGAGACTGCAGCCATTCAACCCTTTAGAACTCTCAATGATCCAGGTTCATCATCTATACTATGGAATCTTTCTTTTAAATATTTTCACAGTTAAGTAATTGTTATGCATCCATTAAAAGTACTGATTCCATGTGGTCATTTTAAGGAACAAGCAAATAACTGTACGTGTATGGAGGATTTAATGTGTATTTTACTCCAATAGACAAATAACAAAACTGAGCCACCTTTGCACTGCCCAATTTATCAACGTTTATGTGTCTAGGTTTTCTCACTTCTAAATAGTATTGCCTTAGAGATTATTGCCTTATGCAACTGAATTTTCTTTCAGAGGAAATGTGATTTTAGAACCATATTTAGGAAAGTCTTTTGCTTTACTACCGAACAATAACTGATTATTTTTAATCTAGAGAAGAATGAGTGTTTCTCATTTCTTTCCAACACATTGTATAAGAAATATTTTAGGGAAGTAGGCAACTACTTCTAAGAATCTCTACAACTATTTAATATTTAAGTAGGATCTAGGCCGTAGGCAGGATAGCATATTTGAATCCAAGGACACTTCTGTCTATGTAAGAGCTGACAGCCTCTAAAAATGAAGTATGAGCCATTGGGTTATTTTTTCTCATTCATATGCACAATCTAGAATAAATTTGATGCAGACAAGCATTTCATGTTGGATTCTATCTCCTTGGCTTCCATACGTAGAACACCTTATTGTGTAAAGAGGGAAACACAAATAATTTCCAAGGCATAAGGATAATATTGAAAGAATCAATTCTCAGATTTTCTTTATGTACTTTCCCCTCTTACCTTACATAACCATTTTCCCATTATAAAAGAAAAAAGCATACATCTTACCTGTTTCAGAAATTTACTAACAATGCTTGGTAAAATTCTCCTGAATATCAAACACAGGGATAATACCAAATATCATTGTCTACTTGGATATTAATATCTGGGGTAACAAATCTTTCTCAAAGTATACTTCTAATTTTTTGCTTTCAACAAAATTGATGAAGGATATAACCAAGTTGTCAGCTGATACAGTAACAGATGATTTCTTATGATATATCACTAAGTAATTTTTGGCAAATAATCAAAAGGAGTACAAGGATATAAGTGACATGGCTTTAACTAATTTTATTCCTTTCCAATCTACTCACTACAGTTTAGAGGGGCCAAAGGGTTTGTTGAATAAGAACGCAGACCTCCCAGAGTCAGACTGAGATTGAATACAGACGCATTGCCTATTTAGCTGTGGAATTGTGGGCAATTTATCAACCTTTTTTTTTTGTTTGTTTGTTTTTTGCATGGGCAGGCACCAGGAATAGAACCTGGTCTCCGGCATGGCAAGCAAGAATTCTGGCACTGAGCCACTGTTGTACTGCCCAATTTATCAACTTTTATGTGTCTAGGCTTTCTCACTTCTAAATAGCAATAGCCAGGACTAATAACTAAGCACTTTAGAGATATTAGCTTATTAAATCCTTAGGAAAACTCTTTGGGATAGATATTGTTATCATTCCATTTTATAGATAATGAAATGGGGATAAAAAGTAAATGGAAAATGTTAATATTTGCAAGTAGCAAAATAAAAAATTATACAAAGGGAATGATGAGGGCACTATTTACCTTGTGGAGTTATAGGGATTAAGTATTAAATGACTTGGAGAAAATAGAAAGCATTTGGACTCATGTCTAGCATACAGTAAGCACTATATGAGTTTAGCATTCATTTCCATTTAGGAGAACAAAATTTCTCAGCACTTGTATCTGTAAGAATGTAAAGGGAGAATATAATTGATAATGAATCCTGTTACATTCTGGTAAATGAAATGAGTTTTCATGGAAGCGTGAATTAAGAGAGTACATCCCAATGACATTTTGCTTTTCTGTTTTTCTTCAAAATTCAAAACGAAGATATTTTGAGCAATTGTGACTATTCATAATTGTTACTCTATTAAACTGATGGCTTAAAAAATATTTGGACTTCTATGCTCACAGAAATTTTTTAAAAAGTTAAACTGCAACATACATATATAAATAGCATATATATATATGATAGCGTAATGAATAAACATTTTCAGCCCTAAAAAATGTTATCTTAGAAAAATTTCTCTGGAGAAAGAAGAGAAAAAAGATGAAAATTTCCACCTTTCTAAAATGGATGATGATGAGTATCAATTTGTGATAGTCATTAGATTTAACTTAATACATCTAAAAGGCAGATGAAATGAATATTTTATTCTAAAATATCTTTATTTGCAATATGCTAGTAATTATAACATTCAAAACTACAGTAATTAAACTTATGATGAAAAAATTAGATATCAATTTAAAATGGCCTAGGATATATGTCACTATTAAAATTATTTTAGAATATATGAGCAAAAAAAAAACTTAAGGAACAGTAGGCTTGTATACAGAAGACCTGCAGTCCACTTTCAAAACTATAATTAGTTGTAGAAACTTGATACATTCACTTAATATTTCCGAACTCCAATCTCTTTATTTATCAAATGTTCATTATTAAAATTAAAATAAATACATATATTAAGTTCTTATAAACTATATAATATTCTAAAATATAAAATATGCAAGCACTAAACACGGAAATGACCTAGAGTATTATTTTTAATATTCTCACAACTCAGGATGTGGAAATTCTTTGAAATGCATGAAATACATTTTTAAAATACCATTTATAAATTTATTCTATGAATTTTGTCTCTTCAGTATACAAAATCCCCCATAAAATATTTCAGAAAAGATTGTATTATTTTAATGTTCTACATTTGACTCAGTGCTATGTTTTTTAACTGTGGTTACAAAATAAGAAGATAGATTTTTCCTTCTTGGATTGTAAACTGGCTCTGTAGAAAATTTCAAGAAAGGCAAATTATTAAAAGAGTCTGTCAGTGACTCCGGAGTCAGAGAACAGCTTTTTTTTTTTTTTTAAGTTTACCTCATTAAAGGCTAAAAAATTATTTGCATATATAAATACTGATGTGTTTGCTAAAAATTGGTCTTTACAATCACAAGTTGTATTTTTATTTTCTCATTTACATTTACGAGAAAACACATCAGTTCATACTTGACAGTAAGCTAACCCCATGATCAGGCTAGCTACTAGGTGAAGTTTGAAATACACTTGAAATTCACTCAAGGACAACAGCTATGTGTTAGCTTGTGAATTTTCACACCACTCCTACAATTCTGTGTCACTTTTTTCTTGATTTGGAAATAGGATATTGAATCATTAGTATCCTTTTCATGGTATGTTGTCTACATTCTTCATTACACTCAATGGAATAAAACCATCGCAAAACCACACCACCAATATCCAGTCATAATGTGTAAGAGCAAATCTAAGATGGCTTTGAGGGGAAATTCTCGGAATAGTAATTGGAATATAACAAATGATTACACACATGGGAATTTCTCAGTATATGAAGACTGGCTTCTAGCTTCATGTGGATGAAGTGACTTAACCAAATATTTTTCTTTTATTTGAAAAAAACACATTGAGAGGTAAGACTTCCTCTAATTAAGGAAGACTTAATTAAGTCTTCCTCTAATTCTGATTGGCTTCTGTAAAGGTTAAGTCTTATGAGTCAACTTGGCTAAACTTTAATACCCAATTATCTAATCAAACACTAAACTAGGTGCTTCTGTGAAGTTATTTTGTAGATTAACAGCCATAATCAGTTGACTTTAAGTAAAGTAGATTATCCTTGATAATGATGGTGGGTCTCAGCCAATCAATAGAAAGTCTTTAAAGCAAAAACTGAAGTCTGCCAGGGAAGAAATTCTGCCTCAATACAATAGCATAAATCATGCCCAAGTTTCCATTATGCTGACCTGGCCAAAAGAGTTTAGGTTTAAGATTGCAGCAAAACTCATCCCTGAGTAAAGGATGATATTTACTGTGTTTTAAAAATTCAGCTTCTGTATGAGACCAAAGGAAGAGATGTTTATATTGTGCTAAATTTATATTTTCTGTAGCCCATTATCTAATTTAACTTGTATGTTCTATTTATTTGAACACCATAATCACATGGAACTGTGAATGGGGAGTGAGATCTCGTAGGTTTGTACAAGTTAGTGTGATGCTCCATTACATCCTGGAGTAATTTGGGTAGAGAAAAAAAGTATTTGCAAAGTCTCCTTGTATGACTGGGGAAAAAAGATGAAAATATTAAACTTCCTCACCTGGAGAAAAACTGATATTCTCACAAGCACTGAGGGTTACCAATTTACTAGGCTGAGCCCTCAATCTTGAGGCTTGCCCTTATACAACTTATTCCTGCAAAGGACAGGCTGAGCCTACTTTTATTTTTGCCTAAAAGTGTCCCCCAGAGAAGCTCTTTTTTTGCTCAGATATGGCTTCTCTCTTGAAGTCAACCTAGCAGGAAAACTCACTGCCCATCCCTCTGTGTGGAACATGACTCCCAGGGGTGTAAATCTCCTTGGCAACATGGGACATGACTCCTGGGGATGAACCTGAACCTGGCACTATGGGACTGAGAAAGGCTTCTTAACCATAAGGGGGAAAATAAATGAAACAAAATAAAGTTTCAGTGGCTGAGAGACTTCAAATAGAGTCAAGTGGTCATTTTGGAAGCTATTCTATGCATTATATAGCTATCCCCTTTTCAGTTTTTAGTAGATTAGTGTAGCTAGAAGGAAATATCTGAAACTGTTGAACTGTATTTCAGTAGACTTGATTCTTGAAGACAATTGTAAAACTATATAACTTTATAGTGTGACCTTGTGATTATGAAAACCTTATGGCTGACACCCCCTTTATCCACTGTATGGACAGATGAGTGAAAAAAAAAGAACAAAAAATAAATAAACAATAGGTAAAATAAGAAGATGGGATATTTTGGGTGTTCTTTTTTATTTTTATTTTTATTCTTACATTTTTTTTTAGAGTAATGAAAATGCTCAAAATTGATTATGGTGATGAATGCACAACTATATGATGATATTGTGAACTTTTGATGACTATATGGTATGTGAGTATATCTCAATTAAATTGAACTAAAAAAAACAACTCATCCCTGAGTTTCCAGCCTGCCACCTGTCCTATAGATTTGGCCTTGTCAACCCCACAATTGCACGAGCCAATTCCTTAAGATAAATTTCTTTATATGTATGCATAATAAATAAATGTAAAGATAAAAGAAATAGGTAAAAAGAAATAAGTATATAAATACAAATAAATTTAAAAATATGTGTATATTTTATAAAAATATTTGTATATGTATATATACACACATATGTGTGTATATGTGTATATATATAGTGGTTTCTGTTTCTCTAGGGAGCCCTGCCTATTACCTTATCTTAATCTGTGGCTTATCTGCTCATATTCAAAGATGGCTTCTTTATTTCCAGGTATCACCTCTACATCACAGCCAAAAAAAAAAAGAGAGGTTTCAAGGATGAAAGACAAGCACCAGATTTGTCCATTATCCCTTCTTTTTTTTTTTTTTTTAAGTAGGGAAACAGTAGTTCTTCTAGAAAGTTCACCCAGTAGATTTTGACTTCTATCTCATTGTTCATAATTGTGTCAAGTAGCCAACTCTAATAGTAAGAAAACCTGGATGATGGAGTAATTTGCCTTGCTGCCCAAATTAAAATTAAAATTAGAATTAGTGTTCTGTTAGAGAGAATGAAAAACAATGGGTAGTAACAGTGTCTAACAGTGGCTGATGCACTGTTTTAACATTGCATTCAAAAATTTTTCTTTTAAAGTTCATTGTATTCCATTTACAATCCAATATATTCAATATATCTGTGGTTCTGTGGTATCTCTTTGTCTACTCAACTGCATGTTTCATAAAAGCAAATACTGTATCTTGTTCTTCATTGCCTAGCTTCTAGTACAAAGTGGAACTTAACTTATTTGCTCTTTTACTATTTAGGTTTTATGGTATCATTCTGGTTTCAAGATATGTTAAAATGAAAGAATCATTTCTAATGAGTTTTTTTTTTAATTAAAGATGCTGTGGGTTTACAGAACAATCATGCATATAATACAGGATTCCCTCATTCTACCTGACCACCAAAAACTTGCACCGAGGTGGAATATTTGTTACAATTGATAATAGTACATTTACATAATTGTGCTATTAAAGTCCATAATTAAATTTAAGGTCCACTGCTTGCATAGCATATTTTCATGGATTTTTTAAAAATCTGTTATGATATTTACAATCTAACATTTCATATGCACATATATATTTTGGGGCTGTTAACCGCATTCACAAAAATGTTGTGCTATCATAACCACCATACGTTACTGAAACTTCACAATCAACCCAAATAAAAACTCAGAACATTTCAAGCATTAACTCCCTATTCCGTACTCCCAACTTGGACCTGGTAACCTATACTCCAGATTCTGACTCTATGAGTATGCTAAATTATTTCATGTCATTGAAGCTTGACTTCACTAAACATGATGTCTTCAAGGTTCATCCATATTGTTGCATGTATCAAGACTTCACTCATTTTTATGCCTGAATAATATTCCATTTTATGTATATAGTACATTTTATTTATCCATTCATTGGTTGATGGATATTTGGGTTGTTTCCATCTTTTGGCAATTGTGAATAATGCCATTATGAACATTGATGTGCAAATACCTGCTTGAGTCCCTGCCTTCAATTCTTTGGGGTATATACCTAATGGTGAGATTCACAGGTCATATGACAGTTCTATACTAAGTTTTCTGAGGAATTGCCAAGCTGTCTTATCATAGCAGCTGCACCATTTTACATTGCCATCAGCAATGAATGAATGTCTCTATTTCTCTGAATCCTTTCCAGCACTTATTTTCATTTTTTAAAATAGCAACCATTCTAATTGGTATAAAATGATATCTCATTGTAGTTTTGATTTGCATTTCCCTGGTGGCTAATGATGTTGAGCATTTTTTCATGATGTCTGGCCATTTGCATATCTTCTTTGAAGATATGCCTGTTCAAGTCTTTCGCCTATTTTTCAGTTGGGTTGTTTGTCTTTTTGTTGTTAAGTTGAAGGATTTCTTTAACTATTCTGAATATTAATTCTTTATCTGATATTTGGTTTCTAAATATTTTCTCCCATTGTGTAGGTTTTCATTTTCATTTTGTTCCTTTGAGGTACAAAATATGCCATATGGAGAGAACAATTTATGCTATAATTTATCTGTGTCTTCCTCCTCCTCTTCCCCGGACACTATATAGTGTTTTCCTGGCTTCTGGAGTTTCAAATTAGTTGTTTCAAAGAATATCTACCTGTTTAATAGTTGTTTTATAGGAGATCTGAGTCCTGGAGCTCCCTATTCTGCCATCTACTCCAGAAATCTCTCCTAATGAGTTCTGAGTTTGTGTGGCTTGGTTTATTGGGGTATTCATTGCTTGTCATTTGGTAAATAGTCTTGAAGCTTTTGCACTAAGATCTTAAGTTTGATTTAATTGAAAGAGGGGCATAGTCCATTTTATTCTAATATTTTCCTTATGCCATTGCTTCAGTATGGAAAACTGCATGCCATTCTCACTACTTGTTTTGGTTTGTTAATGATGCCAGAATGCATTAATGGTACTAATTGATTGGCTTTTATAAAGGGGATTTATTAAGTTACAAGTTTACAGTGCTAAAGCCTTAAAAGTGTCCAAATTAAGGCATCTGAAGAAAGATATCATTACTCTGAAGAAAGATACCGTTACTCTGAAGAAAGGTAAAATGGTGTCCAGGATTTCTCTGTCAGCTGGGAAGGCACATGTCCGATGTCTGAGATATTTGCTCCTGGTTTGTTGCTTTTTGCTTCTGATGCCAGTGGCTTCCTCTCTAAGTATCTGTAGGCCCTCACTTATTTCTTAATATCTCATGGGCAGATGGCAGTATCTGCTGGTATCCTCTCCTGGCTTCTGGTTTCAAATGGCTCTTGAAGAGCCTCTGAATCCTTTTGGCATTTTCCTCTACCTCTCCAAATGTCTGCATCTGAGATTTCTCCAAATGTTTCCTCTCTTAAAGTATTCCAGCAAGCTAATCAGGACACACCTTGAATGGGCAGGTGTCACACCTCCATGAAAATAATATAATAAAAATGTCATACTCACAATTGGGTGTGAATCTCAATAGAAACAACCTAATTTAAAGGTTCTACCTTAGACAATAGGTCTGCCCCCGCAAAATTGGATTAAACTTAAAAGAATATGACTTTTCTGGAGTACCTAATAGTTTCAAACCAGCACATACCTCAACTTGGTTGGTGAAGAGTGGAAATCATCTGAATGGTTGTACCAATAATCTAAGCACAAACTTTGGATCAGACAGACTTTGGGAAATCTATGATTTCTTCCAAATATTAGCTATATGTTTATGTAGTTAGAGAATCCTCCAGGCCTACAACCCCTTTATACATTCTTTCTATTAGTGTTTACTTTTAATACTGTAATTATAACATGTCTATTTCTTTGCCTTTTTTTAAAAAAAAACTATATTCCATAGTGTTCTGGTTTGAAAATATTATGTAGCCCAGAAAAGCTGATGTTTTAAAACTAATCCAATCTTTTGAGGCAGCCATTTCTCCTAATCCAGATTTAATCTGGTGGAGGCAGCTGTTTCTTTTAATCCTGGTTCAGTACTGTAGGTTGGAAAACTTTGATTAGATTATCTCCATAGAGATGTGAGGCGCCCAATTGTGGGTGTGATCTTTTGATTAGATAGAGGTGTGACTCCTCCCATTCCAGGTGGGTCTCAATTAGTTTAAGGGCATTGTTTAAAAGGGGAAACATTTTGGAGAGAGTCAGACATGACAAAACAACAGAGTCAACACAGAGTGCCAAAAGAAATTTCAGAGCAGACAAGAGAATGCAGAGACATGGATGTTTGGAGATGCTTGGAGCCCAGCAGATGTTGCCGTGTGCCTTCCTATGAGATGTTATGCAAACCAGAACTTGGAGCGAGCCAAGGGAAACCAAGAGATGAAAGCCAGAGAAGCAAAGTGAGGAGCCCCCACAGCACAGAGGCTGGAAGCAATGGAGCCCAAGAGCAAGGGACCTGCATATGCCAGCCATGTGACTTCCCAGCTGACAGAGCTGTCCAGACCCAATGGTCTTTCTTAAGTGAAGGTAACCTCTTGTTGTTGACTTAATATGGACACACTCACTTCCATAAAACTGTAAACTTTTAACTTATTAAGTACTCCTTTTTAAAAGCCTTTCCAGTTCTGGAATATCATATTCCAGCAGCTTGCAAACTAACACATGTGGTTTAGCAGAATCCTGGCACATAGCAGCTCAGAATTTATGTGAAATAAATGACCTTTGATAAAAGCTTAAGTTTCTTTATTAGTTAGCAGTAATATGTGTAAAGTGTTTGGCAGTTAGAAGATGGAAAAGTATTGGTTCTGGAATCACAAAACTGGCTTGAATCCCAGTTCTACAACTCAATCTTGTAGAAACTGGATAATTAACTTTTAAACTAATTATTCAACAATATTCACTGAATGCCAAGTACATGGCAAACACTGCTGTAGATATTGGAAATACATGAATGAAATAATGAAACTGTCTTCTCATAGCTCATTTGTCCACTGGGTAAAACAGACAATGGTGTCTGATAATGCTCTAAGTCTGTTTCTTTCCTTTTAGGTGAATTAATGATGCCTGCATTAGGTGTTAGTGCATGAACTGTTTTATGGCTTCAATTGGTAGGTATCTATAAAGCATGCATTACAGTTCTTGACAGACTTTAAGATGTTCTTAACCCCAGAATAGTAGCAGCCAAGAGCAACCACTAAGCACGTTGTTCTTCCTCTTGTCATCTTTCCATTGTGGGAACACTGTGCATCTACTTTAAGCTTTATCTATAAAGGAAGATTTAGGGACAATTTTGGGATCTGCAGGACTCAAAGCCTTTCTCTGCCAAGGTCCCTCATCTGAATCACAAACACAGAAAAGGATTTGACTGCTTTATCAGTTCTCCCAAGGATGGTACAGAGCTAATAGCATGCCAGATGCATAGGAGAGAGGTTAATCCATCACATGGACACTGGGCTGGGAAGCCCCAAGAACTCCTCTAGGTTTGGAGATTGACTAGAGGGACACAGGACTCAGCATGAAGTAGTACTCATAGATAAGAGTTATTACAGTGAAAGGACACAAAGATAAACCAGTAAAGGGGAAAAATGCTTGGGGCAGAGTCTGGAGGAAACTAGTGCAAGCTTCTGAAAGTCCTTTCCTAGTGAAGTCACATAAGTCACACTTAATTTTTCCAGTAACAAGTTGTGACAATACGTGTGAATGTTATCTACTAGAGAAACTCATTAGAAACTCAGCACTCAGTGCTTTTATTGAGGGCTGGTCATATAGGCACCCTTTAGCATGTTCCAAGATTCCAGACTCCCAGAAGGAAAGCAGGTGTTCAGCATAAACCATATTGTTTCTCCAAACAGGGGAATGAGTGAGTGAGTGAGTGATAGATACTCTCCCAAAATTCAAGTTCGCAGATTCCAGCCGAGTCAAGCTTGCAAGCAGGCCTTTCTAAGGAGAGCAGTCTCAGGTCTGCTATGTTAACTCTTTTCTGCTCAATGTCTTATGGCATTTGGTTGGGAAAAATGCCTGACCTTTTGGGATCTTTGCAACGTTTAACTAAAGAGAAGCTTGAGTGGTGAGGGGAGCAAAGAGCAAGCCAAGAATATGGTGGGCTCCTCCGGGTAGAAGGAGGTGAAAACTTGGATTATGTATGGAAGAATTATATCAATTGTTTCCTTTGTTATTTCACTGTCCAACACAGTCCCCATCACAGCATGGGCAGAGGTGATTTTAGAACTGCTGTACATTGCAAGTCACCTTTAGCTGTCTTCCTGAAAAGCTCTGCTTACATGGTGTCTTGTGTTTTACACATTTTGGAGCTTACAGTCTGAAGTCATTCTCTGCAGACTCCTTTGACAAAGTGAGAAATCCTTTTAAAGTTCATTTCTTAAGTTATTCATCCTGTTAAGTTCAAAGTTTAGCTTTTTGAGGTTTTGTCAAGTAAAGCTCCCTTGTGGGACATTTGAATTTTTCAAAGCTGATATATCTGGAGTTCGATGTGAATCACTCCAGCACACTTAACGGCCACGCCAAGTTGCTTCTCCTGGATTTCTTGTTTCCATATGGTATTTGCACCTTCAATTTAGTTTATCCAGATCAAATCATTAACTTTATATATAATTGGACAGCCTAAAATAAATCCTTACACCTCTCTCAGCAAAGAAAGAAATTATAAAATCAATAATTAGTATCCAAATACAACCTTTTTGTATTTTTTTTCCAAGAAAATCTTGCTGGTTTTATTTTGGGATTATGGCTAAATGGCCTTTATCCAAGAAAGTGAGTGATTATTTTAGTGAGCAGACAATGAGAAAGGAGAAATGTGTGGGAATAAAATATTTTAAATTGCTGTTTTCTTTCAGTGGTAATTGTGCATGTAACTGTAGGACTACGCTGCTTAGAATTTAAGGATATTTATCTCTATCTTAAAATATTTTGAGGACCATATGCTTTCTATGCACAGTCCTTTGCAATATGATAGCAGTTGATTAAAAACAAAGTCTTTTCCTTGATCCAATGTTAATCCCTTCATGGAGTAGCTTTATACAGAAAAGAAAAATAAGGAAAGGGGGGCAGCAAAAATATTTCTTTCTTGCTAACATTTTAACTTCTGGGGGAGAAATTGAGACTGAATTTTAGCCGTTTGTTTTTAGTATTTATTACAGTTTAAACTAAAATGCGTAGGATTTAGTTATAATGTCCTAATACCTTTGCAGTTGCATACAACTGAACAATTTCACTGCCATAGAAAATGACATGTTTATTT
Source organism: Tamandua tetradactyla (assembly GCF_023851605.1). NCBI lineage: Eukaryota > Metazoa > Chordata > Mammalia > Pilosa > Myrmecophagidae > Tamandua > Tamandua tetradactyla. The sequence goes on from NC_135345.1 coordinate 20,792,710, forward strand.
ATATTTTTAAAAAAGAGTATTTTTAAAGCTAGAAAACAATGTAACAGCATATATTTTTTAAACTCTTATTTGTCTAAGCATTGCTATGTTAAAATGTCTATTGTTTCTAGGGCTTGTTAATAATTGCAGACATAATTTATTTCCAAGGGACTAACTTGTTCAATTCTAAAATGAACAATAGAAAGAAATATTAGAATAAAAACAAATAACTTCATGTTATATGTGTGTGTGTGTATGTGTGTGTAACTGTACACAAAGAAGAATAAAGGTGGAAAGTATTTTGTAAGAACATAAAATATGTGCAAAAAATGCATTTTTTCAGTGTTTGCTCTGGAATATAGAATTTTGGTATCAATATTAAACTGTGAATAAGCTATGGATTATATTATCTTATCTTTGTCTGGGCAGTTCATTGATCACATGAATAGAACCATTTAGATTTTTTAAGATAGTTCTGATTTCATCATATTTAACTTTTTTTTTTACTAAAGTTGATCTGTCAAAATATGCTTAAGTACAGATTTAATTTCCAACTCTGTAAGATTTTCATAAAAATGCATTTTTAAACTTTTGCTTTGGTATAAATTAATATAAGCAAACACATCAGGAAAAAATTTGACGAGCCATTCTACATTTCATTAACAGGGCAAATTATAGACTTTTTTAAATTCATGAACCTGTATTACTGTGATTTAGAGAAATCTTCATAGCCTAAGTATCCCTTGCCATCTCTGGGATTATTGTTTATAAATTTACAGAGTAGACCAAGTTATTTCTATCAACATTTATTAAATTCCTAGTAAGCATAGAATACTGTTCTCTCATAATTCCTGCTCTAATGGAATATACATATAAAGATATTTATAATACAAATTTGTATGTTACATGCTCTAAGTTAATAAGAATGATATGGAAATCAATAGGTGGGCACCTAACTCTGCCAATAGAAGGAGATAAATTTATGGAGGGCTTTTCCAAAGAGTGACATAGAAGTTGGATTATTATTACTTGGATTCAAGCTTATCAATTTAGCTCCTGATTCTTAACACTTCATTGTATTTTTTTTTCACAGTTCACTGTAGTTTAATAACAATTTTGAGGTAAGGTCTTGCAGATACAGCATGAACAAATATTCAAAATATTAACCCAAATCTTTGTTGCTTCAGGCTAGAACTATATTAACTTTGATTCTTCAGTTCCACCTTTCCCAATAATTTTATATATATATTTTTTTACGTGGGCAGGCACCGGTAATCCAACCCTGGTCTCCAACATGGCAGGCGAGAACTCTGCCACTGAGTCACCATTGCCTGCCCCCAATAATTTTAGATACAAAATTTAGTCAGCCTTGAATTGAAATTACTTCACAATGGTCATGTGTAAGGTGGCCAACTCTCCTGGTTTATCCAGGGATGCTTGGGATTTTAGCACTTTAATTCCATTGTCTTGGGAAATCCCTCAGTCCTAAGCAAACTGGGATGTTTGTTTACCCTATCCATGGGTTCTGTCCAGTTTATATGATACATTTTATACCTCTGCATTTGTATGCATGCATTGAAGTGGGAAAAGATTTGGAAAACTTGAACATCATTCAGAGATGAGAAATAAGTACTTGACTGAAATAAATATGGGAGGTTTGCACACACACAAATACTTCCTAAATAATGCTGAAAATTATTGAAGGCCAAATCTAAGAAGTTAAGATGTAAGTGTAGTAGAGATTTTAGGTGAAACTAAAGTTCATGAGATAGACCTTCTTGGTTTTCTCTACCTTCAAATTTCTCTCTGTTCATTTGTTCTGCCCTCACATACACCCATAAAAAAACAATTTTTTTCATGTTGGCCATATACCTTTGAACTTCTTTACTAAAATTCTTCAAAACTTTTCTTATCTCTTCTCAGATTACTAGACCATCATGTGCTAGTGGGGACCACGCCCTTCTGGAATTTTTCCCCTCTCTTGATTTATTGACACCATACCCTCCTGGTTTTCTTCTTACAAGTCCTTGTTAATGCCTTCCCAATCTGAACTTGGGCCTTCTCTTATTTTGATTGCCTTTAAATGAAAATATTCATGTTCCCACATACAAACACAAACATTCTTAGCATATAGTCATTCCAGCCTTCTCATATAATCAATAACTCACAATATTATCACATAGTTGTACAGTCATCATCTTGATCATTAGAACATTTGCATCAATTCAGAAAAAGAGTTCTGTGATTGGTTTTATTCCTCTTTACACACTTGCACTGACATTGTAAATGCTGTGATGCATTTAAAAAAGATAAAGATAAAATTCTCTTCCATCATGTAGCATACATTTTATAAATTGTAGAATTATAAATTCTATAAATTTTATAAACAGTTCTTCATATGATCCTAAGTACTATGGAGAAAATTAAAGCCAGGCAGGAAGCTGAGGAATACCAGATGCAGAAATCAATGGGGAGGAGGAGGAGGTCATGAGATATCTCTATCCAGATATCTCAGAGGCACCTCAAACTCAATATTTTCAAAACAGAAGTCATCATAATTGTCCCTGAATCCCAGCTCCCGAGCAATGGAAAATACTCACCCTGTTCCTCAGCTAGAAACATGGAGAATATCCTAGACTCTGTTCCCATTCAACCTGTCTCTGTGTCCTTACAAATTATAAATCTTGTCAATCCTACCTCTTAGAGACACATTAGATGTCTCCATACCCAGTGATACTGGGTTTACCCAGGCTGTTCTTTTTTCTCTCCAGGTTCTCCATGCCCATCTTCTATACCACCTTAGAGGGAATTTCTAACAAAAACAATATCTTCAAGGTGCCCCTCTGCATAATACTCTTCAAGAACTCTCCAGTATTTAAGATGAATTATGTTTTGCCCTGTAAGTACATAGAAATATCCACAGTTTTTCTTGGCAGATGCTCCTGAAGAAACACTCATGACTTAAAATCTCTTTCTGTAGCTTCCAGAACTTTTCTATCCTATGTCAATCAGTCTTCCCAGTTCTTCTATTACCACTTTGATCTAAACATTCCATAAACCAGCCATTCTCAAATGTCTCTCTACTTGCTAGTGAATGAAGGCTACCACCATCATCATTTCCACCTTTTAATGAACACCAAAAGGACATCTGACAGCATTTAGTCACCCTATGCATCTAATTTTTAAGTTACATAAAAATCCTAATAAGGTAGGTGTTATGATTCCCACGTTATAAATGAGAAAACTGGGGCACAAGAGATTAAACTTCTTCCCTGTAAGACCCTTGATGATCACACACAAGATACAGTTTTCTTACTCAGAAATTGGGGTTAATGATATCTATCTCATAGAACTGTCATGCTAAGGGTTAGCAACACCTAGTACAAACATTGACTGGCACATAGCAGGTCATCAGGTAATAATAAATCATGATACAATGATCACTTAACTTTGTAATCTTCTGATAGAAGAGAAAGTGGTATGTTGAAGGAAAAGATATTGCCCAAGATCAAGTCAGTCCAGAGCCTATAACCAGAATGAAGAGTGACTCTCTCTATCTAGCACATAGACTCAGGCAGGATTACTTAACACAACTACAGTGTAGGAACAGGAGCAAAAGTAAATTGTTCCAATCATTTATTCATTTCACAAACATCCTTTTATGTTATTTCATTTGCCAAATACTGAAATTACAAAGATTTTTTTTTAAAGTCCTGTCTTAAAGATTTCATCACACATAAAGATTTTGATAAATAAATAGATCAATATATTGATCTATCTATATATATGAATCAATAACTTTCATTCCATTGACAAATATTTATCAAACACTTATTCTGTGCCAAGTAATGTGCCCAGTGCTCTAATAGGAATGAACAAAACACCACAGTTACAATTTGAAAGGTTTATAGTGACCATATCAGACTGTATACAATATTCTTTATATCCCACTTATTTGCTCTCATATCTTTATTCTCCCATATTTTTTGCATATGTCTCTATCTCAAACTAAAATCATAAGCAATTCAAGTGAAAAATGTGTCTCTTCTTTATCTTTGAATCCCTCACCACTTCCTACCCAGTGCTAAGTAAAATGGTTAAACTAAAATCTGGCCAAGGGTGGTACTTGAAAAACGGATAGTAATAGAAGCACAGTTAGTAAAGGCAGAGTCTAGATCACAAAAACAAAAAAGAGCTTTCCATGCATGCCTCCCCTGTGGCTACTCTGGGACCTCAGGACTGTTGAGGCCAAGACCTTAGGCAGGTATATAAATGGACTAATGTGTTGGCTGAAGGAAAAAAATGTCATTTTTTTGGTGCCTGCTTTACTCTCCTTCACAGTTTTGGCACCGTGAAAGCAAAGAAGAAGGAGAGAACCTCTTCTGGAGTGAAGACTGACTTTGGGCTGAACTGTCCATCTAGGGCCTGTGGCCACTTTTATGACCTGTAGCAATATTCTTTACGCAGTGTTGGATTATCCCATATGTATATAGCTAAGATACTAGCCAATGGTGACTCCAAAGAGTTTTTTGAAAGAATTAGATAATGAAATTGGGGGTAAAAAATCACAACAAAACATTGATGTAATCATTATGAGAAAATCAAAATGCCTTTGGACATTTTGTCTTATTTTATAGTTTTGACTTGATTTTTTATTACATAAGGGGGAAGAACCAAAGCCTTTTCAGTTTGAGGACTGAAGAGTTTCAGATGACCCTGACTTAGAGTAAAATTTAGGACCTATCTTGTAAGGAGCTATCTGCCATTCACACAATGAGACTCCTCCCTGTTAACAACATAGATTTAAGTCTATGTATGGGCCATTTCATAGGTAGCTAATTATGCACAGTTATTTATGCAAATGAATAATGCCATACCGTAGATGTAATTTTTCATTCTTCAATTCATATTCTTAAGCATAGTATTATTATTATCTTCGTATGCTGTATGACATGGTCACATTTCATTATTTCCCCATGTGACTATCTTGTTATTGCAGCACCATGTATTGAATATGTTTTGTTTGTTTTTGTTTTTGCTTGTTTGTTTGTATTGGGAAGTACATGGACTGGGTATTGAACCCAGGTCTCACGCATGGCAGGGAAGACTTCTACCACTCAACTACACTTGCACCCTCTGTATTATTTTAGATAAGCAAGTCTATTTTTTTTCTCCAAGGAACCACATGAAGATTTTTGAAAGACTAGAACAAGTAACTGCATCTTATTCAATGGTTTTCAATTTTAAACCAAAACAAAAGAAACAGCCAACCAAGCATGAATAGGCTTTCTCATAAATACACATATTTAAGTTCCAAAGAGATAGAGCTCATGCAAAAGTGACTTGGACTGTTAAATGAGGCATTTTGATGTCCTTACAGTGATCTTCTCTAGGTTTTTCTCAAACAAAAGGTTTTACTAATGCATTCTTCAGTAATAGCTCAAGTTCAGTTTCAAGTTAGTGCCTATATATTCAGAACGTATAATGAAGTTGAACTTAAAATGTTTGGAAATAGATATGGAGTGAAGATAGCTTGTTAGTGGGAATAAAAGAAATAGTGCCATACTGTAGGAGATTTTGATTGAAAGGTGTTGTATATTATTGATTAACACTGCAAATTTAAATCAGTTCTTGCATGAAACTAGTACAAATGCACAACACTGGTACAATGAGTTAATAATAGAGTGGTTTGTGGGGGAAAGTGCATGTTGCAAGTCGTGGACTATAGTTAACAGTAATACCTTAAAATTCTTTCATTTGCAGTAATTTATGTACCACACCAATACTAGGGTTCAATAACAGAGGGAGATAAGGGATATGGGGTGCTCTGGGTTTTCTTTTTGTGTGTCCATCTGATAATTTTTTTTTTGAATAATGAAGATGTTCTAAAAGTGAGTGTGATGATGATTGCACAACTAAGTGATGATACCATGAGATATTGATTGCATAATTTGGATGGAATGTATAACAAATGAATCTACCTCAATAAAATCTGAAAAAAAGGTTAAAAAAAAGTTAATTCAGAATTAAGAGAAAGCAAGATGAGGAGGAGAAATGAGAGACCATTGGTTACTTTTGGTATCTGTTGGTATCAGAGATTAGTGATATCTCATGTAACCCAAACCAATTTGACAGTGTTCCTGTCTCTGTGTTTGTCACCACTCAATAACCAAAGTCACCCACATTTTCTCAGTCTTTACTGTGATTCTTCAGTGATGACTTGTGTCCTCAGTCAGCTGAGATACCATAGTGACTAGTCTTTATGATATTTAGAAGAGGTCGCTTCTGATTAAGGCTCTCATCCCTACTGTCTTTGGTCACTGAGCCCAAGAGTGGTCTTTACCACGCTTTCATTGCACAGTCACCTCTACACTACTAATGGACTGATCCCTTCACAGCCTCACCAATTATTCCAACTTGCCTCCCATCAAAGTCTTACCATTGGCATTTCTGGGACACACATGTCATCATAAAGCAAAACAAAAATCTTCCCTGTGTTCTTGCCAATTTTGTAAAGCAATCCTTGTATTGCCTATGTTAACTGACACTTGTCTTTGCCTCATCTAAAACAAACAAAAGATACATGTGTCTCTGATCATCTCTGCCCTTCGAGCTATACTTTAACCTCCTCCTAATCTTCTTATGGACATTTTTTTAAATACTATTTTATGCTTGTTTCTCCAATTCATTTCTCATTCATTGCTCAATCAACTAGAACTTATTTTTATCACTTTCCACTCTAGCAAAATGGCTTTTGATACAACCATCAATGATCCTCAAACTTTCAAATTCAATGAACAATTTTCAGATTTGTATTAGGTTTTTTGTGGCATTTGGTACAGTGGAAATTGTAGAATCTCTAAGATTTCCTGATATCTCATTCTCAATCTCTTACCATTTCTTCTTACTGTTCCTCACCCTTAAATATTGTTTTAATGAATCCTGTCATCCTTGAACCCACTCTATGCATTTCCTAGAATGGTTATATCTAAGTTCTATGTCTTTCTTTACCATCTATGCTAAAGACTTGCCTGCTAGGCAGCTCCCCCTCGATTTCCCAGAGCTCCTCCAATGCAGGATATTAAAAAATTGAACCCACGATCTTTTCCACAAAATGGCGAACATATCTTTTCTTCTTATCTGAATTGGATATACTACCATCCCATCCAGTCACCTATACTGCAAAAGCTGGAGACCTCCTTGACCTCCCCCAACCTCATCTTCAAATAATCACCAAATGCTGAGAATTTTGCCTATGAAATATTTATAGAATCTGTTGCTTACTCTCTCCCTCTGCTCTTTATATTGCATCCAATGACCACTACTCTGGTCAGGCTTTTATCAGTGGCCCAACTTCAGCTATAACACCCTAACTAAGCTTTCCATCTTTACCCTTATTTTCTTCAAATGTATACCTTCAAGAAATGCTGTATGAAGATGCAGTGATGACTTTGATGATTCCACTTCTAAACATCTTTATAACTTCCTGACTTGCATGTTATATAGTTCCTTGCATCCACCAAGCTATTTTCCAATTTGGTATCTCTAGTGGTCCTTTTTATCTGAAATGCCCTTCTATCCCTTCTTTCAAACAACTAGCCTTCATCTATCCATTTGAATGCAGCTTAGTTTTCATTTCATCTCAGAAGCCTCCTTGATCTCCCCAGGGGGTATCAGATGCTATTTCTCAGGAGTTCCATTAAGACCTCATTATTATCATTGTCACTACACTTACTTAACTGTAAGTTATAGTTATATTTATGCTTATATTTATATTTATATTATCTGTCCTTATGTCTGTCTCCTCCAATAACCTGTGAGCTCTTTGAGGGCAGTGACTGTATCTCAATTATCTAGGTATTCCAAGCCTCTTGAAAGGTCTCAGGCACAAAGTAGACAATGAAACCACTGACAATTCAGGAGATGATACATTTGCGGTTCTCTGTTGCTCGTGAGAAATAGGTTCAAGCTGTGGTTTTCACATTTAGAAACAGATTAAATTAATTGGACAAATACTCTCTCATATCTTTTTTTAAAAAAAAAACATTCAAGGAACTGAAAGTTATTAAATAAATTTAGCATGTGGCCATTTCCTTTAGGGGCTATTCAGATTGTTGTTACTATCTTACGATAAAACTTTCTTAGAAAATAACTTCTCAAGATTATCACCTAATAGAGACTTCTTTTCAACCAATAGTTTTATTTTATCCAGGACCGAACTGTTCATCTAGAGGATTATTCTTACCATTATTTGCTTTTCTCTTTTTTGACCTGCCTTTGACTATGTTATTCCTCTTCTACCAAAGATTAAGCTTTGGAAGATAACATGGACACCAATTGAATCCCTTTTGTGGGAAGGTAGAGCGATATTGTAGAAAGACCAGAGGCTTAGAGACAGTAATATTGGCTCCAACATGAACCATTTGATAACTATGATGTTTAGCAAATTTCTCAACCATGTTGAGAAACATGCATCTCCTTCATAAAATGGGAATAACAGTGCTACCCTAGAGACTTATTTTGAAGATCACATGACTTAAGCCCTTAAAATAATTGGCGTAATAATTTGGTTTCTCTTTTTCCTATTAAGAGTTTGTAAGAAAGGACTGGATAAACAAGCCTACATAAATGGCTGAAGATTTTAATTATTTGTTTTCTCTCTAATTCATATTAACTTGCATGATGAAAAGATGGCTTCTCAAAAGTAAGATTCACAGTAAAATAAAAGCTAGTGTGATTTTTTTTCCTTCTTGGTAGTGAATTTATTTCTAAGTTTACTTGACAGTTTGCCAAAGGTTTTTGCCTTGACTATACATATGGAGGTAGAAATTGGATGGACTTTCTTAATTGGTCCAAAAAAAGCACCTCAAAGCAAAAGTTATGCAAAAGAGAAATGTTTTCCTTCTTAGTAAAAAAGGCTAGCACAGACAGAAAGTTGCAAATGGAACACTCTAGTGCCAAAGGGTTAGAAAAAGAAGGACAAAAGGAGAGGAACTTTTAAAGATAGAAATTCTCATTATGGAGATTGATTGTTTAAGTAAGGTTAGTTTTTTAGGACTTATGGACCTATTGAGTTTAAGATGGCAAACAACAAAATGCTACTGCTAATTAGACACACAATGAAATGTCACATGGAAAGGTTAACTATTTTAAAGCATGTTTTGTATTCATGTACTTAAAATGTCATTGTTATTAGTTTCAAAATAGAGTTCACTGACAAAACAGGAACTGATACATGATCCAGAAGGGAGATAGCTATGCAATGCTTTCTTATTTGCCCAGTGTATTAAAAGAGTAGAGAAATATTTTAGTGAGTTTTCATTTGAAGCATTCACATTTAATCATTTCTATAGTAGCCTCAGCCCATAATTAGTTTGCGTTCATGCTGACCTGACCCTGGGCGGATTTAAAAGAACAACATATAAATATTAAGGCTTATGAAGTGCCAAGCACTGCTCTAGATCCTGAGGTAGAAAAGTAAACAAAATATAAGTTTCGCTAGCTCCATGGAGGTTACATTCTATGGAGGAAGATATATAATATGAAAATCATAATCTAATGCGATATCCAGTAGTGACAGGTGCTATGAAAAAGAAAGTAGGGTTTGAGATCACTATTTCTCTGCTACCCTCAGTAGAAATAATGGGAAATCAAGAAATGTATCTCTGAAGAGGTGACATTCAAGCAAAGCTGTCACTAATCAGAGACAGCAACCACCTGCACATTTCAGGCAAAGGTACTTTTGAAGGCAGAGGAGCGAACATTTGGTTTGGGCTTCCTGCCATGCCTCTCTCTGCTGCTGGTCACTGTGTTATTGGGTGGGGGTGAGTGTAGGTGGGAGAATTTAAAATGAGGTGTGGAGCGCTGGGCTAGCCACACTGTGCTTGCATCTCATTTCCTGTCCTAAACAATGTGCATGGCAGGCCATCCTCCAGATTAAGCAACTGTGATTCAGGAAATTTAGAAACTCATCCAGGGTCTCTCACCTAATAATCTAATAATAATAATACATTAATAATAATAATAATTTCTCAAGTCTGTGCAATATTACATCCCTGAGGATGCCCAGAGGCCAATGTAGGAGGAGAAGTAACAGTGATACTTCCCATTATCACCATGATTAAATGCATAATATATCAATCACTTGCTTTATTGAAAGCACACATAGCACCAGATTCTTCTGTGCATTATGTCAACCTTAGGGTCATTTTGTTACCTTCAGTACTCAGATAAGAAAACTGAAGCTTAGGAGGTTAAATAACTTGTCAAGGAGATAGTTGGCTAGGTCCGTAACATAAAATGTCGTCTTTGCTTTATTCCCTGTAAGAAGCATACATATTTTTCCCCGTGGGTGCTGACTTCAATCAGGAATCAGGATCAATGTGTTTGATTAAGATATGCATCTCCAAAATAATAAAAATCCCCTAGCATGGATATAGAATGTTTAAACGTGGGCATCAGAGCTCTTTTTTTGGCATGCTGGCTATAATTATTGTCATTTTATGCTGCCATTTATTTTTACATTTCATTCAAAATAAAACCAACCAAACATGTCTGGTGAGAAATTCAGTGATGCTGCATTGACCTCTCTTCTTCAGAAGGCAAGAATACTGGCTTGTGGAGGCTTGGCTGCAAAAGCTCTTTGAAAATACATGCCCACCAGTGCCCACCCTCTAATGCCATATTTTTCTCTCTTTTTTGAATATTGAGCATCTGTTAATAGCTGAGACTACTGTTTGTGCCAGAGGCAAAATTTTTGTGATTAAAAGCTGGAGTTCAAATCCCTGCTCTGCAATTTACTTACCACCTACTGCTACCCTTTTGTTAAATGCTCATTATGTTGAATGCTCTTTATGGGTCTGGGACTGCTGCACCCACTTTACATTTAATCCTCCCAATAGTCCCAACATGGATTATTAACCCCATTTTATGGAGGAGGAAACTAAGCTCAGAAAGAGAAAACAAATTGTTAATGGCCATGCAATTAATAGCCTGCAAAGCTAGTGTTTCAACCCATGTTTCCCCACAGCATGACACTGCAGAACTAAAGAAGTCAGTGACCTGGCTGGCATAGAAACAGAATTAGCTTTGTAATAGGGGCTAAGCACACAAATCCTGCACCATACCACAGTTCTGTGAAATTACTAGTGATTTCAGTTTATAGCCCCACCCAGGATCAAATGCGCCAGAGACAAATTCTTGGGACTGCTAGGAAGAGAACAAATGTCAGAGAGAAAAATAGAAGTGTAGTTTCTGGTAGACTGGATTAGAAAACAGATTAGCAGGGTGAGATGAGGTAACCAAGGGATGCCTCAGCCAGTAGGTTTTCCTGACACTCAGTTTCCTCCATCTTCTTTACAATGGGAATAATCATACCTAACTCACGGGTGAGGGGGTTAAGGTCAAAGGTATGAAAATATATTCAGCAACCAGCTCCATTCTATGCACATACCCACACCCAACAGCCCTGATGCAACTGCAAATTTAACACGCTCCATCCTTCTCAGTTGCAGTGACCTTACCAGGGGCCTTCTGGTCAACCCTGGTGAGATCTAGGGAAATCATCTTTGGTAAATCCAAATTCCATCTGGGCTGAGGTCTTAAGGAGGACAATGGAGACATCTTGAATGTGACTGTAACTGCATTTCCCCAGGCCAAGGACTGCCCTTCCTCTCAGAAGCAGCCCTGTCTGTTTCACTCCAGTTGACTAGTAGACAATCAGTAATGATTATACACTCTAAATGACTAAGGATGAGGGGTTTGACAGGGCATAATGGAAAATCCCTTTGTGCTTCAGAAAGTGATACAAAACTAAAATACAATGATTTGTTTTTTTTCTATGTCAGACCAGATATTTTCTTCTCAAATGCAAATCCTCAGAGGCTCCCTTACTGTAATAATGCTCCCGATCACCTTGGAAGAGATAAAGGTGTGAGGGTCAGTCTGGTTGCTTCCCCAGGCTTTGCATAGATCCAGGAAAAACCGGACACCTCTCTGAGCCTCAGGGTATCCATCTGCTGCCAGTAAACCCATTCTCTGTCTTTATCCTGTGATGAACCTGCATTATAGGAGCCAGGAGGCTATGGAGACAATCTCTACTCAGTTACTCAGAAGTAAAGATGCCTCCTACTTTCTGGGGAAACTAACTTTCCATTTTTTAAGTTCTTGTTTGTCAATCACCTCCTTTCCCACTAAACCCAGATTATTTAGTGCCTCTCTCAGGTACCATTAGATTCCCATGAACCAACCCTATAAGATGGTGGGGCTGTCCCAAAGCTCACAGCCTAAATAGGGATGTCCCTTGAGAGAAGAATTTTGAAGTTTCAGAACTGCAGTTCATTAGAGCAGTGCTTCTTAAGTACTATCCTGTGCCATTGAATCTTGGAGGATCTAGGTTCATTTAGCTCCAATGCTCCATTATTCAGAGTGTGGTCCATGTACGAGCAGCTTGAGCATCACTTGGGAGTTGTTAAAGAAAATGTTAGAAATACAGAAGAACAGTTTCTACCCAGACCTATGACTCAAGGCTACAATTTCATAAGACCGCCGCTGATCCATAAGTGCATTAAAGTTTGAGAATTACTTCCTTGAGGATCAGTCTACTACCTCATTTTACAAGGATGAAAAGTGAACCTCAATCAAGTTACTTGCCAGAATGCCCCACTGTAGAATTCTGTTTAGATTGCAGGATTCAGATTCAGCTGTGTGACCTATGGCACCATCTTAACTCCTCCAGGCCTTCAATTCTACATCAGTAAAAGGGGAATCTTCACATCTGCTTTGCCTCCTTTTTGTTATAAAATATGGTTATGTCTGTGAAAGCATTTTATTATCCTTAAAGCATTATGCAAAGAATAGGCTCAACTGTTATATCACACAAAACTAAACCAACAAATCTTAAAAGGGGTGTGTGTGTGTGTGTGTGTGTGTGTGTGTGTGTGTGTGTGTGCGCACATGAATTCTTGGTGCAGAATTGGGCCATATATGACAAATTTTGCCCTACATAATTTAGAATGTAACCTAATTCTCAGATTAGTTGCTGAAAAAAGAATCTTTTTCTCCTCTAAATCTCAGAAGGGCTCTCAAAATGAATAGGCCCTCAGGGCCTCCTCACCCCTACCTCCCTGCCCCATGTTTCCACTGCTATACAATATGGGAAGCCTGATATCATTTTTTTTTCAGGAGGTATTAGATTTTGGGGCATGAACTGATGTGGCCAGGTTCCATGGCAGAGGCAGGCAGCACCTTTTATCCCTAAGAGTCATGCAAATCCAGTGTGGCTTAGAGGGGAAAAGGAAAGGGATAGGGAAATGAAAGGGTTGGAAGAAAAGCAAAAGAACAAAAGTGGGGAGAAGGGCCCTGTTGTTATTATTGTTCACTAAACATATTATTTGTTGAGCAATTTCTGTAAGGCAGATGCTATTCTAGATATTTAGGATATAGTCAGTGAACAAGGTCAACAGGACTCCTGCCTTTAGTGGTGGTGGTAGGTGGGGTAGAACATAAAACGTGCCAAGAGGAGCACAGTGTGGAGTTCTGCTTATGATTAGATGGTCAGGATAGCTCAACTGAAGTGAAAATTCACCTGAGATCCAAGGAAGGACAAGCAGGTGGCAGTTATGTGCAGACAAGGGGAAAGAGCTTCCCCAGCTGGGTAAATGCTCTAAGGTGAATATGTGCTTGGGAGTTTTAGGGAACTGAGAGATAGTCACATGGCTGGAGGTTGGAGACCAAAGAAGGTGGGAGGTAAGTTTGGAAAGGCTGACTACAGGCAACTCTTGGAGGACCTTGTGGGTCATGGTTAGGAGTGTGGCTTTCAGTCTGAGTGAAGTGGAATATCACTGCTAGCCCAACTAGCAATTTATCTAGGAGTAGAAAGTAGAATCTCAGAATCTCAGCATGTTACACGTTAATGGACTTAAAGTAGGAAATAGTACCATATGTTCCCACTCTTCTTTCTAGCTTTCATCCCTTCCTTCTCGTGGAGGTTTATTAAATACTTATTAAACCTCAGGTACTGTGTTTCACTGAGCATTTAATTAACCTCCTTATTAAGTTAGATTCTACAAAGCACCACTCCTGGGACTTGGTAACAAATTCATCACTTAATCAAAAGCCTGCAGCAGTAGTCCTCAAGTTTTGGCTTGTTGGAACTTGTTCAATATAAAAATAGCAGGTTTCCATCCAGATGTATTGAATAAGAACCTTTGGAGGTGGGCCTTCCTATATGTTTTTAACACACTTCATAGGTAATTCTGAGAACCATGTGCATGCTTTTCTTTGAGCCTCTTTCTGTGGTACACGGCATTTCTTCCCTGCCTCTTTTGGCCATCCTTACTCTTACAGCGCACTTCAAATCTGCCTCTTCTGATCATGACTCCATGAACATCTTAGATACCCATTCACTAGGCACTAACTCATGCCCTCAGTAGTCACCGCTCCCCAGCTAGAGGCAAGCACTTTGAGAACTGGAGCTACATCTGTATTATTTGTCCTCCTAATAACCCAGCCTGCTGTCTTATTGGCAGTAGAAACACTGGAAAATGTCATTGCTGATGATAAAGATAATCTTAATTCAGAGATGTCTCAAAGGGAAATAGTGTACCTTACCTTTATTCTGGTCCCCTCTGAGATGAGAAAAAGAAATAACCACAACCACAATAATCAACCAAGGACATTGATAATGGTTAACTTGTAACTAAACACTTATTTTGTGCCAGACATTGTGCTACCTAGTTGCACCATCTCATAATCTTATTTGTTCCTTATCCCTACCTTTGATTCTAAGAGGCTCCTCCCAATGCGGAATATTGTCTGTAAATTTGGATCCTAGTTCCAATTCAAGCACCGATTAATAAAGTGGTCCCATTTAATCTCTCCGAGCTTCAGTTTACAAATTTTCAATGGGAAAAAAAAATCAATGGCCTTTCGCTTTTCCAGAGCTGTTGTGAGGATCAAGTGAAATAGTATAGCAAGTGTTGTTGGACCATATGTTAAAGGAAGATAGACATAAAAACAGAGCAGATGAAAAATATCTCCTGTTCCTGTGGCAGCACCAGAATTCTAAAAGCAGCAGATAGTTACATTTTCTGCTCAAGAATCAGCTCTTATTTATCTGCAATATCACCAACTTACTGGTTAAATTTGAACTAATCTAAGAAATAGGTCATAAATGAAAAGGAACTTGATTTAATATAATATTGGAAGGCTGAACAGCCCAGAAAATAAAATTCAATAAGTATCGACCAAGTCCTTCATTTCTACTTTACTTTGACAATGACCTTTATTTTTCAATTAATTAAGCCACATTTGTCCCAAGTCAAATAATAGGCTGGTCTTTGCAGGGATGAAGAACAGCTGGTGCCTCTGTTCTTCTCCTTGAAGCCAGCTCAGTGGGCTCTTATATCCTGGAGAGGGGAGATGTCACCCACCCTAGAAGGGTGATCTCAATTATGCTCCCACAGCTTGTGGCTTCCAACAAAAGGAATCACAATTTGTAGGCAACAGCCTTTGTGCTTGGTGTGGCTTTGCTTAATTGTCCAGTTCAGGATGTGGCTCTTAGTGAGGCAGGCCTGGGTATCCACCAAACAGTGGGTGCTTATTATTTGAATGGAGTTAAAAAAAAAAAGACATCTTTTTCTCCAACATTGTCAGCATGACTGTTCTTCGAAATTCTATTATTGGCAATTTTTTTTTCTTCTTTAATTTTTGTTCATAATGGTAGTCTCCCCAAGAATGATAAATATAAATTAATACCTTAGTGTCAATTTGTCAATTGGATCCCTCCTCTGACAGGAAGGAAGTCATTAGCCTTTAAAAAACATTCTAAGCAGTGCATAAAACCTTGTATTACATCATCTCCTTGAATCTTACCAACCTTCCAGGTAATCAGAACTACAGGGCAGAAAAGGGGAGTGACTCCCCCTAGGTTACAGTTGGCCATGATGTCTTGAATGCATGTCTCCATATAAATGTGGCATTTGCCTACTATTCCTGACAGCTCCCAGAATAAATGAAAGCATGGGAATACTGATGGCTTGGAAGAGAAGGAGAGATTGTGATTGGGGATCTCTTTGAAAAATTCCTTTGTAAATGCTGAAGCCAACATTCACAATTTCTTTTGTAACACCTTGAAAGTCCTGAACAGACAGTACTATGCTTGCACAGGTTTAAAAGCAATGCCAGTATCAAGGATGCATGGGTGGTTCAGTGGTAGAATGCTTGCCTTCCATGCAAGAGACCCAAATTAGATTCTTGGATCTGCACACACCCCAACCCCCCCCCCCCCAAAAAAAAAAAAACAAAAAACAAAATGCAATACCAGTATCCTTACATGTCTCTGTATCAGATTCTTTATGGCAGAGCTTACTATGGTGTTATACATTTGGAATTTCCACCCACATGGCTCACTAATCATGCAAAGATTTTATCAACTTCCAGTAGATATATTGATTCTTTCTTTCTATAAGAAAGCAATCTCCAGGTAAATGTGTTCCATACCCAAAAGATCTACCACTATGAGCTAGAGTGATTCCCTAGTATCTCAGCTGCTTTCGTCTTCTTACCTTTTGCCTTCTCCCTTGCTTCGAATCATGATTTAGAGTACAAAGCATAATTCTTGCCAAGAAGTTCATTTGATTCTTTTGCTGTGGATATTTCATTCTATCCATATTTCCTGACCAGAATGAATAAGCCTGAGCTCTTTTAATCCCCATTGTTGTGTTTTGATAGAAGAAAACATTCCACTCAAAGCCATTCTGCAATCAAAATCCCCAAACCACTGAAGAGAGATGTAACTAGATTTCTGGTGGCAATTTAACTCCAAGTTGATGCAATCAATATTCTGTATGGCCAAGTATGATGCCAATAAAGCCTTTTTCCCCTTTGTAGGTTTAGACTTAGCTTTTCTAGGCAATGGAGAGGCATGTGACATTGAAGTCAATGAGATTATAGTCTTAGAATCACTTTCAGCAGTTATTAATGTAATCACAGCCTTGTGCTTCAGGACTTTCACAAAATTGACTTGACTTCCCTAAACCAATTAATGCTTACAATGCTCAAGGAGAAAACTAACATTAAATGGAGATTACGTGATTTTCTGCTGTACTCTCACTATTGTTCTTGCTTAACTTCTTTTTTCCTTTGTCCATTGCAAAATACTTGCACTCTTTTATGGAATAAAATTCTGAAGTGATACATACATATATATATATATTGACCTGGAAAGTTCTTATACAGAGGCAATTTGGTAGATGTGTCAAGTGAATCATTCCAAATATGTTTAAAATACTAAGGAAATAATATTTGATTGTTTAGAAACAATTATGCACGGGATTTTTTCTTTTTAAAATCTTAAATGCTAACCAACAACTCTGGTCACATAGTTTTCCTTTCCCTCCCTCCTTCTCTCCCTTTCTTTTTAAGATATAAGGTAAATTTATTTAAAAGCAAACACATTTTGGCCTTCTCCAGAAACAAAAATATACCTATACTTTGCTTAGATATCTGTAGCTAATATTGTGCCTGGTACAGAGCGGACATTCAATAAATATCTATGTACAAATGAATGATTATCGATGAAAACTGTGGCAGCATTACAGTTGCAACTTCTCTTTTGATTATTGGTCTCTGACAGAATAGAAGAGATTGAGATTATAATATTAACTATTCCAGCCATAATCTATCTCAAAGTTTTTTATTTCTCTCACAATGACAGTGATTAAAAAGTTTATGGCTAGCATTTTCATGGATTCAAGTATTTAAAGAGCAAAAGGCATTTAATGTTATTATTCAGGTTTCAAATCGAATTTTCATAATCATCTTGAAATTCCTTAATACAATGACAGTGATGATGTTACTTAAGAATTCAATTCTCACAATATAAAGTACTAAAGTTTGTTATTGAGTTTATTTATACCTGGCCACTACCCTCAGAAACATAGACTTTTCCTATCAAGTAATAGAAACTGTCAAGTAGCAATTCTTGCTGAACCAAAACTATACATCCAAGAGCTATATGAAACCATGTAAAGGTCAAAAAATGTCAAGATTATGAATATATAGAAATGATTTATAATAGAAAACATAATTCTCCTCACCCAACTTCATGCAACTTTCAAATAACTAAAGTTGTCATAATAATTTTATACCATGTTCAAAAATTAATTATTGGTTCAATACTACCACAGACCTTAGAAATAAGGATTCTGAAATTGTGTAACTTGCCCGAAGTTATGTAGCTACTAAATGATAGAGTGTGGATTTGAATCTTTGCTTGATTCCACAGCATTTCTTTTCAGCCAATGCAGCCCAAGTTACCTTTTCCTCCTTTGCAATTCACCCTACAGGATTTCTGTCTCTCCTCAGGATGACTCACAATGGCATGCACATAGTTCATTCATTGCACTTCCAACTTTTCATAATATCTGTCTGTTTCATCCAATGACCGTAAGCAATTCAAGATTTCCATATCACCAGGACCAAGCAGAGAGCATGACAGAGATTCAGCAAATACACAATATTTACTGAATGAATGGTGGTACTGAGACCCATCTCTTTTTTTTTGCACAACCACAAATGCTCATTCTAAACCTTACTGGTCCTCCCTGAAATTCTCTCTCCTCCATACGTGTTATTAGAGGACAGTCATCATCAACCACTAAAAAATGGGTTCACCCCAATTCTTCTTCCTGTCTTAGAAATGTGCTGCAAAGTCTTTGCCCCACTGAGAATGGGCCATGTGGATCAGCTCCAAGAGGCACATAGAATACTTCCTGGTGTTTTCTCAAGAAATAGGGAGTCTTTCTTTGGAGGATTTAGGGAAAACAGAACACAGGCATTTCAAACAAACACCTCCATTTCTAAGTTATCTGAAGATACATTCTGAGTAATGTGTGTATTCCATACTCACAGAACAAGGGTATCCTAAAGAGCCAGTATCAGCTCAAGTGAACAAGGGAGCTCAAGATAGAAATGGTGACAAGAGCAGAGAAAACTGGATGGGTTTAAAATAATAAACATAGAGAGAATAAATTTCTCTCTAATTTGCTCCCTGTTGACTTCTTAGGATGCTATGGACACTGACAAAACCTATTCTTTTTATAAAGGAGTCTAGGGAAATTCCTTAAAAGCTTAGGTGACTATAACATATAATGTTGTTTTGTACAAAGTGAAAAGAAAACTGCTTCTTGATGAAATGAATGAGGTTTTAAAACTTGATCAATAGATACTTATTTAAAGTTTATTAAATGCTGTTCAGAGTATGGAGATGATTGAATCCTCAAATAATGTTCAATTTGCTTTAGTTAATAAGACACAATGATCATGATACTACAAAGAATTTAATCAAAATGCAATGATACCATAATAATGAGAAGAGTGCTGCGAGGCATTTTGGAATGATCTTCCAAACAAGCTGGTCAGGCAGCAACTGACCTGTGGAATATATGTGGCATTCATAGAACTCTGAATGCTTCATGCTCATGTTCAAACACACATTACTAATCAGTCACATGGCTTTATCCTGCAGAGCCCAGGTAGATCCTAAAAATCTTTCTCAATTCCATGTTCCTGGCAGCCACTACTAATTAATTGGATCTGACTGGCAGGATGGAATCTACCTATCATTCCTATCTTATATTATTCCTCACATGACATGGTTGTTTTATTATCCAACATCATTTTGCATTCTTGGAAAATGGTCTAGATTTGACATCTATTCCAACCTCCTTCAAGAGTGTGCCCTTTATTGGAGATACTGGAAAATTATACACCCTAGACTCCCTTGCAGCTAGCTTTTTTGGATTTAAGTTCCACTTGAATTTGAAATGAAGAGGAAAGAGGCAAATCTGGGGCATCCATTTTGCAGATATGGATTAAGGTAGAGGCAGCTTGGTTTTGTGAACATAGTTCCTAGACATGGGTTTTCCTGCATGTTTGGCCTTTCTGATTGCAGCAGAGGTGCAGAGTCTGGAAGCTGGGAGTTGATCCTGGAAGACCCATCAATAGCCTGTTCCTCCACCCTTTCCAACTAGTTTGCAAGCTATCTGACAGCTGATAATAAAACCTTTTCTATTTAAACCTGCTAGAATTCTGTTGCTTATAAACAAACTCTATTCCATACAGCTTCCGTCCCTGAAAATGTTATATTCAGAGCCAGTCATAATATGAAGTCTGCCCAGAACAGAGTAGGATAGGTTTCTATTTCCCCATTAGCTGCAAACTGGATTTCTATCAACCAACCCTGATATCACATAAAGTATTGGAAGCCTCAACCACCATTGCTGCAATTTGGAGCCTGACTTTGTGCAATAGCTTCAGTCCTGCTGAGCCTCAGATTCCTCAGCTGTTAAATGAAGGGATTGGTTTTGGGTATCCCTGAGGGATTCCATCTCTTTCATTCTTTATATTTGATAAAAATATTTTCTACCATGTTCCATTAAATAGCTAGCTATTAAGTCATTTTAAATTTTTCATTTTTTAGAGTTTTTCTTGAATAAAGTGAACTTTAATTTTTGAGTCAATTTAGTCATTTCAGAGAGAGGTGAATTGAAGCTACTTTTGAGATAAGCACTTTACATTTTTAAAGAACTTTAGGGATCCTGATTTCATTTCACAAATACAGAAACTGAGGTCCAGTAAGGAGAAATTATTTATCAATGTTCATAGGTCTATGAAATGATCCTCTGTTCTTGCTCTAAATCCAGTAATCCTCTCATTAATCTAATTTTACAGAAAGCAAAAATGAAGAATATGACATGAATTCAAGAGCTTCTACTTGAATAGAATGAAGGAGGTAACCAAGTATTTCATTTTTATTTCACAGGAATGCTCATTTGCTACATGCCCAGCCCTTGTGCCATGTCTTCTAGTGTACTCTTGACACTTGTTGAACTTATAAATCTAATGTTTCACATCTATTAAGGATTCTCTAAATTTATCATAACTGGTTGATAAGAATCTGCCTGACAATTCTTAATAACCCCCAGTGTGCCTTGCATTATATAAGCATTTGATAAATGCTTACTATTATTTAAGTAAATTACAATTAAGAGCAAATAAACACTGACCTTACAGAGTCAAATAAATAGGGATTCAGTGATTTCTTTTTAGTTTACTCTGACCTCATCAATATTATGTTTTTATTGTTTTGTTCATTTTCCCACATCTTTCCAAAAGTGATTTGAAGTGATGTTCAAAATGTATATATATTGCAGAAGAATTATAAAAGATTTAAAAATGAGAGATTATGATAAAAATTAAAATGAAATAAAGCTAGGTTGAAGAAGTATATCATAACATTAGTTTAAATTATTTACCCTGAGTTCTAAATTTGATTTTGAGCTTCCTAGCTGCCAAAGCAAGAACTAAAACATAACCTATTACAAAGAACATTGACCTCTCTATATAAATTGATGAGCTACTTTAGAGAAAGATAACTTTTGCTAGAACTGAATAGACCCAAATGGTCAAAAGAGCACCTACCAGAAATCAGAATAACACAAAGAATCACTGGCATTTGCATAGCATCTACAAAATTGAAAGCATTTTATGTGCATTCAAGTTTAGTAGAGCCTCACAATAACAGTATCTGGTGTAGATATTATATCTTATTATATTTTAAAAAGAAAGGAAGAAAGAACAGATAAAAAAGGACAAAACTCATGAGGCTAAATGACTCTGTAAGATATCACATTAGCAAATAAAATACCCAGTTCTTATACTAAGGTTTTCTTCCTCCAAATTCCATATTTCTTCCATACCTTGGTGACCCTCTTAAAAGTGGATGCTCTAGTTTTAACCTTGCCACTACCACTACTTTTGGTATACAACTTATTGGATAATTTTTATTAGGAAGATGTGCAGATGCCTGGCACATTGCATCATCATCTCTGGCCTTAACAACTTCTATTGTATTAACCCATTTTATAGATGAGAAAACTGAGGGCCTCTATAGGTAAGCAAAGCATCTAAAACAAAAACTGCTTATAAGTGGTTGAACAGAAATTTAAACCCAAGTTCTCATATCTACTCTATGACAGAGAAAGAAAGAGAGCTTATTTGAGTTCAGGTTTTCCTGGCGTCATAGCCCATGTCCTGTTGTCATGTCAGTCAGCCTCTCTACTGACCATTTCTAATTGAAGACCTGGAGCAAGTTATTTACCCTCTTGCATTTCAGGGTCAACGGACTTCAGATACAGAATAATTCAGTCATAAAGGGTTACAGAGACAATCAAATAAGGAGATGCATATGGAAGTCCTCTGGTGTACAATTATATAAGTACACTAACTATACTATATATTAATAACATTAATAATTGTAATTTAATCTCCAAACTGAGAAAGTATAGACTTCTCCAAAAAATAATGGTTTAATTTGCATATGTTATAGGAGATATTGCTGGCTTTTCTCAAATTCTCATGGTAGTTTCTGATCTCTGGCCTCAAATCCCTGCAGAGATGCATCCCAGATGGGGTAAAATAAAAGAGGCAGGAATTTGAGCAGCAATCCACATAACAGAATATTTGTAAAATGTGACTCAGCTCTGTCTGCTGAGAAAACGAGGAGATGAATTCTTGAGCCAGGTAAAGATTACATTTGTACATTTTGTTAACCTTAGCACAAATTGCTGCTGCCCAGGCCTCTGGTTTCCTTAGTAACGTTTCTTAATAAGTTTTTACAGGAATGTGTCCTAATGAAAAGGTTGGAGGAAAAACCCCTGTGAAATTCACTGGACTGAGGACATCCACTTTTACGGCCCAGTAGATGTGGTAAGCAGGTTCCTGAGGACCAGCAAACTTCTTCCTCAGGAGTACACAAATCCAAAGTGACATTTGTAACATCTAATACCATACTCACTAATGGAAATGAGGGTCCTTAATGGGAAGGTCCATAGGAAAGGAAGACTTCTTCTAAACTCAAATTGCAATGGAAAGCCAGCATACATCCTAACAACTTCACACTGTAGAGTAAGTCAGGAGAGTTCCAGAGTCCTCTGGGGGTAGGAATAACCACAGATTTTTTTCCTTGCACTGTATAATGAAAACTAATGAAGAGAAACACATGAAGTGTGGTTTCCCTTTATGCAGAGTTTAGTAGCTGTATCACGGAATGTAGAATGACTTTCAAATAAATCAAGAGAGAAAGGAAGACTTTTGGACCAATTGTTTTCCTAAATCTTGCTTATTTTGGGGGGAAAAAGCAACAGCCACTTTCGTAGATGTTCAGAAGAGGATCACAGCAATAGAACTAGGCTATTGAGGAGACATGCACACCTCTAAAATAATTGAGCCTATATTATCATATACCAAGAACAGGCAAAAAACATTAGAACATACAGTCTATCTCTGTGTCTTTGACATCATCAAATGAGGCCTGAAGAGATGCATTGATTTTCACCAGCGTGAACCCAGCAGTAGTTGCAGACATCATCTTATTAGGGGAATGAACTTATGAATACTCACAGCCTATGAAATAACTGACATTGCTGGGTATAGTGCTTGGGATTTATCTTTCTCAGTTATGGGAAGCCAACCAAATTGAAAGCCAATCATCATTAAATCAGTAGGTGTATATAAATCTCTAAATGATTATTTTGGCCACATAGAAAATCTCTATTTACTACCTGCTGTCAGAAACTTTGCTGGTAACATAGAAGCTAGAAGAAAGGTTTAAAGTAATATAGTTTTCATGTGCACTAAGACCATTTCCCAACAGCAGTGTAAGAAAGAATGGTCACCAAGCCAGATGGATGGCATGGCCCACCTCTTGGTCTTTGACTATAGGTGGCCAAAATAAGAGATCACATTTTGAAATAATTGTCTTTAACATCACGCATTCACCAGGTTCTATTATTACATTGGCTATCCTATAGATAAGTATTTAACCAGTGTTAACTTGTTATGGCTTCAGACAGTGACCTATTAAGGTATTTACAAATGGATACAGGTTAAGGTTTAGTTCCAAAATGCTCAAATTGAATCTGCAAGAGAGTTTAAATGGGAATTACTGAAATACAGTATAAGCAAATTCATAAAGGAGACAATATCAAAATGTTTCCTTCCTCTATTCTCAGTCTTTGCTTCTTTCTTTACCTAGAAATCTCCTAATTACCCCTCAAAACCCAGGAGGATAGTACACTATCCCTCTTCAAAGCTTTCCCAGCTCCAGAGAATGGGTAGCTGTCTCGACCTCTGTTTCTTGCCCAACACTATCATACGGTATTTCTGTTCTCTTTTCACTTTGAATCCTTTAGTACAGAAACCATATCAATAAGGGAGTTGGTATATGGTTGTTAAAAATGGACTCTACAACAAGACTCCCTATGCTTAAACTCTGGTTCCACAATTTACCAGCTGTTCAATCTTGGGAATGATCCATAGTTTCATTTATAAAATGAGGAAAATAGGAATACCCAGTTGGTCAAATTATTGCAAGGATTAAATGGGATAACATAATGGGACAATAAAGCACATTGAATTGCAGCAGCCTCATAAAGTGTTTGCTATGGTTTGCTTTTTTACTATCACCATTGTCTTTTTTAGTGTCAGTCATAGAGTAGATGCCCTGCCATTGAGTATAAAAATGAATATGAAATATCATGACAAATATGCTGTTCTACTCTTACTCGGCTTCTATCATCATTAGAAAATGTGGCGAGGGGAAATGCGGAACTATTTATTGGGTTCTTTCAAAGACTAACAGTGGGCAAAAGGGTATTGTCAGACATGTGGATTGAAATTAGAGTGATAATCCTGGTCATAGAACTACATGTTAAAACCAACAAGCCATGTTCATCTGCCCCATTTTATTTAAAAACAAGCTTAAGGTGTTTTCCTCCTTTTATCACTTTTACTCATTCAAAAGTAAGTAAGAAAAAGAAACACAAAATAACAATGCATATTATCTAAACCACATCTTTATGTGTGGAAAAATATATCATAAAAATTTATGGAGAGTGATAAAATGAGCCAAAGACAACTGGCAATCTCAGCACTGGGACATTTACCCAAGTCTTCAAAATGTTGTGCAACATATATTTTATCTGTTTAATTGAGACTTATAATAAAGTATAAACATCTAGCTAGAATATTTGAATAGAACATCACTGGAAAATAACTTATTTTTTCTGACCCTCAGGTCATTTGGGTATAAAATAGAAAAAAGAATTTCCATTTCCCCTTAAATTTATTGCAAAGATCAAATGGGGCATATATTATAGTGATTTGTAAATAATAAAATAATAAACCAATATGAATTATTATTTGTACCGCGAATTGTTATTCTCATTAATTAGGAATTGGATTTTTCCATTCAATCAACCATATAACTTCACTATGGGTATTGCTTTTCTTAGATCAAACAGCAATGATTTATTGATCAGCTCCTACATACTCTATGAAAGGAGCTCTATGGATAATGATAATTAAAAATAATTAGAGCATGCTTCTTGTGCTTGAGAAACTTTTCCTATAACAAGGGAGATGCAACACATACACTGGAAACAGAGAGTAGAAAAAAAATACGAGTGGATTTTTTATAGTAGAAGGAGGAAGTTAACAAAATAGAAAGGTGATACTAAGAGCTTGATTTTAAAGCTAATGTAAACTCAGGTGAATAGAGAGGAGCAGGCAGGTAATTTCAGGGGAGACAAACACAAGGTCAAAATCAAACAGGAATGAGCATGGTGGGGATGCTGGAGGAGTGGGAAAGCTGAGTCCCTGACCTGGGCAAATGCCTCACTGAGCATTGTTCTGTTGCTTCAAAGTGAAGAAAGGTGTGTGCGAATCTCTCAATTATGTTCTTTGGTACAAATGTGGCAAAAGCATAGTTTTAATGCCTCTATTAAAAAAAAAAATCTATGTATCACCATTAACCAAATTTCTCTATCTCTTAGGATAAAACTTAGTTGAATAGGTATTATTAAATAAAAAATGCCAAATATGGAGCTTTATTCATGTACCCTACATACTTATACATGTACGATCCTCTGTCGTTAGTCCTTATAACAATCCAATAAAGGAGATTTGTTGCTATTTACCTAAGAGAAGCTTGAGTGTTAGAAAAATGAAATAACTTGTCCAAACCAGTGCATCTTGTGAATGGTGTGAGAGTTCAAGAATTTCAAACCCACGACTTGGTCACTATGTATAGACCACCTCTGACCACACCACCCATTCATGGGGGTGAAAATTAAATTCTACTCTGAAGGGGAACATATCCCCAGCCATGGCTAGAAAATGCAGTTCAAACAGTTCATCATTCTGATGTCATCATTCTTTATGGTCAGAATCATTAAGAAAAAACAAAAGCAAACATTGCTGTGTTAACATTAAAAAGAAAAGTGTGGTTTAGCATGAAGTTCAGTAAAAATCAACATATATATATGTAATAGTTAACTCCTCCCTCTGGCTAACTAATCCCCTTCTTTGATTCTTTCTTCTACCTCCTTGGGGTTAAACTTTTGTCACAAAAACTATCTTGGGCCATTTTTTAATCCTGTTTGCTGTTCCTTCCATATATAGTCTCAGGAAGGAGTGCTTCTAATATTGACTATACTTCAAGTGCTTTGCTGCTAGCACGGAAATAAAATTTTTTGCCTTAAGTTATCATATTTTCCTAGGCTTTGAAGGAAAACAGAACTAATATGGAATAACTGGTAATGGAGCTAGGACAGGGCCAAGTACAATTTCAAAGATCCAAATTCTGACCTACAGAGTAAGACATTTATCATCATATTACTAAATGTTTGAGAGGATTATTTTAAATAGGAGTTAACTATTAAAAAAAAAACACTCTTGGTAGCAAATGAATTTGGGAGGAGGAAAAGCTTTCATTTGCTTACAAGCTTGAAAGGATTCCATTTAGCCAAAGAAAAGGTAGAGAGCAAGGAATAAGCATATAATGTAAATTTAGCTTTTAATCCTCTGCTTGAGATTTGCCCTTAACTGCTACCACCATAGTTAAGTGTCAAGGTAGCCTTCATCCATATGTAGAAGACACAAGAAGTGAAGCATGGAATGAGAACCAGAGTTAGTTAATTCCATGTCTATATCCCTGTCTATATCTGAGACTGGACTTGAACCAATATTCACTAGTGTCTCAGGATCCCTACAGTATTTGATATATAAGGATGCCTTCTGTGGCTCACTGTATGTTGGGGGTGGACTTATGCCCCCAACAAAAGGCATATTCAAGTCCCAACTTCAGTTAAAGTGCAACCTAACTGAATCAGGTTGGGCTTTAATCCAGATTACTAGATTCCCTAATGAGCAGAATAAAATTCACAGAGAGAGAGGAAGCGCAGGAAGCAGCCAGAAACCAGAAATCAATGGAACATGGGAGATAAAGAAGAAAATGGCACCACATGCATTGGCATGTAATGGAACAGCCAAGGAATCTCAAAGGTTGCCAATGTACCAGAAGATATGCCCCTGGGAGGAAGCAAGTCTTCTAGCCTCAAAACTGTTAACCAATAAATTCCTCTTATTAAGCCAATCCACTGTATAGCAGGTAGGAAAGTAAAACATCATGCAATATATACACCAAGTTCAACAGTGAAGAATGTGGCATTGTAAGGAGATTCCACCAATGGCTCCATTTATAATGAAATGAGCAAGAGTTCTCTAAGAGGAGGTTACTCCTGGCACAGTTGTCTTGGTAAAGGATCTCAAGCCACCCTTATCCACTTGAAAATATTACCTTCATTCCCAGCCTAGGCAAGATTTATTTATGAGAGATGGCAGACTCTCTTTAAAGTAATTATTTAGAAAGCAGGACTTAAATTGTTCCCTAAAGTACAGATATATTCAGGTTCCCCTGGACCTGGAGTATAATGGGGAGAAGAGATTTTTCTTCCTGGAAAATTGTTTTTCACTCATCTTAGGCAGGAATTGGAAAGAATAGTTCCTATTATTGTAAAATGTGTTTATTTGAAATGCATTAGCTAAACAGATCAACTCTGAAGTGTGCAGACATTTTGCAATAAGAGAATTTCTTTGCTGAATTTTGCAATTTTCCTTGAATACATCTATAAATTGCTAAGCTATGTGTTAGTTTTATTATTGATGCATTGTAGAAGAGAAATACAATAATACTGAGACTAGCTTATTATTTTGAGTACTATACTTTTAGTCTAAAATCTGGTTAGGTATTCAGAGTTTTTGTGCAGCATTTTAATGAGATGCGTTTTCCAAGGGAGCACTGGGTAATAGATATACAACCTGTATTTTCATTAAGGAATTCACTTGGCTAATTTCTTTTGTGTCTCCTTGTACATCTGCAGTATCAGGAAGGAGTTAATCCTAGTTTCCTGCCCAGGCAATGTTTAGAAGCCTCTGCTAATTTCAACTTCGATGCACCAGTGATATTTAGAAATTGCTGTATATAGAGAAGACAGATGTGTGATGTGGGTATTTGTTCAGGTGTTTCAGTCTTCTAATGATTTTATCATTATCCATTTTCACCTGCAATTTGTTTAAAATTGGAATCACATCACTAATTTCCCTCACAGTTGCTAAGTCTTCAATCTTCTTCTCTTTAGTCATTAGAGAGTTCCTGTGGCCATGTCATTAATATCTATCTGTTTACTGACATGAAACATCACTTGTACATTTAATTCTATCCAAACGGGTATCTTGGAAAGTACTTGACCCCAGATATGCTCTCCTGATTTTACTAATCCAGGGACCTTAGAGTATTTCTTTGCTTATCATAGAGATTTCAAAAATAAAACTGAAAACAAAAATTCGCATTTACACAGAAGGTCAGAGTGGAAAGATCATGAGCCCTACCTTTAGAAGACCATTGTTGCATCTAATTCAACTCTTTGAAAGTTCATAGACAATTACGTAGCCACTCTGAGCAAATTTTCTCATCTATAATAATGAAAATAGAAAATACCTAAGGACTACCTGATAGGTGGCAGATCCAACCCTAATAGGGTGGAAACACAAAATATTCAGAATATGCATAAAAGAAAATTATGTTTTTGGATGCTTTGTTCATAATGTTTGAGGTTCTCCCTACTAAGATTGTGGTAAATAGAGGGAACACAGTAGTTATCACGAGAAAACCTGAGTTACAACACTAGGCACTAACATTTAATGCACGTGTACCATGTCTTGTCTCAAAATCATGCTATAAAATTGGCATTATAATGATTTTCATCTCACAGGCAAGGTAACTGAGGTTCATAGATGTCTGGTGATTTATATAGATCTCCACTACCATCATTTTTTAGAGCAAGATTTTACCTTGGTCTACCTGTCTTCAAAGCTATGTCTCCTAACCTCTGTGCTATTCAACTTCCACAATTAAGTTCCATCATTGATTCACAGGGGACTCTGGGCAGGTCACTCCTTTACCATGATCTATAACATGGGAAAGTTTGACAGAATGGGGCTTCATATCTTCCTTAAAATACCCATGATTCTTGGTTCCATACTTGGTCACATGATCGAGGTGCACCCAGATTAAGATGGACATGTGCATGTGCCTCAAAAGAGATATTACTCTCTCTCCCTGCTGTTTAGATTTATCTAAGTCAAATACAAGTACTAGGAAGTCTCAAACCGCAGTGAGAATTTCGTATCTGCACAAAATTCAACTACCTAAAATAGGATGAAGAGGCATTAACAGTTCAGCCCTTAGACACAGTTTCTTAGAATCATCAAAATCTCTTAACAATGAGCTTGTCTACCTGGTGTATAGTGCCCGTCTTAAAAATGCCCCCTGTTCAGCAGCAAGAAGGAAGAGTGCAGTAAGCAGAAACCACTGGGTAATCCCCACATTATAGTGGGCAGGAAAATCTGTGTGAACCCTGTGGAAAACAATTTGGCCTTGTGTGTGTAGAGATTTGAAACTGTTCATTCTATTTTCCTTTATTTTTCTCACAAGACCTAACTTAATTTCCAAAAAACACAGGCGAATTCATACACAAAGATTTTATTACAGGCTTTTTTTTCAAATACGAAAATAAAGCTGGCAATAATCTACACATTCTAAAATAAGGATAAGTAAATTATTGCATGCACATCTATAGAACGTGATGTAGGCATTGAATTATTTGTGAAGGATCTATAATCTAATGAAAGAAATACTTATCCTCTAATGTTGAATTTAAAGCTCTATAAAATTTTATAGTACATATTTTATTATGCTCAAAGGGAAAATCTACACACAGAAAAAAATGAAAGTAAATAAATCAAAATATTATCAATGGCTATTCTTTGAGTGGTAGAACAAAGGTATTTTCATCATATTTTTTAACTTTCCATAATGATTTTTTTATTACTTTTATAATGCAAAGCATACCCCTTCTCAGCACTCAGTTTTGGTTTCCAGTGCTTTCCAATGTCACCATGTTCTCAGGCTAAAATGCAGTTTTTTGATTTATAAATATGTGTATATGAAAAGTCTTACAAATTGTATTTGGCTATACCCTAAACCAGCGGTAATCACCTGGGGGGGGGGGGCTGATTTCTGTTTCACCAACCCCCCCTACACTCCTGCCCCTACCCAAACCCTCTAGGGCATTAGGCAATGCCAGGAGATGTTTTTGGTTGCTATGACTGGCATTAGTAGGTAGAGGTTAGTGATGTTGCAAAACAACCTGTAATGAACAGGACAAGCCCTCACAACAAAGAATTATACAGCCCAGATTATCAATAGCACTGAGGTTCAGAAATCTTCCCTAAAACAGAATACTTAAAAATTTTATTAATTCAAGATTGTCACAGAAGCTCACAGAAGTTTATTACCAGAATAAACTAGCCAATCCATTATCTATCCATCCATCCACCCATGCTCACTAGGGTGCTGAAGATACGGAGATAAGTGCTATGCGATACTTGAAGTTCAGTGAGAAGGAAAGACATAGAAATAAAGAGTTTAATGTAGTTTGAAGTGCTAAAATAGAGTGCTTTGGGATAACAGAAAAGCACACTTAATCCAACTTGATGGTTCAAGGGAGGCTTCTTAGAACGGTTAGCTTCTGAGCTGAGCTTAAAGGACAAGAAGGAGTTAACCAGCTGAAGAAAGGTGGGACCTGTATTCTAGGTCAATGGACTGTCATCTCACATGCAAAGGCATGGAACCTGAAATAGTCCTTGGGAAATAACAAATATTTTGATAAGCATTGGAGCATAAAATGGGTATAGGAGAGTATGGGGAAGAGGCAGAGAGACTGGTAGGACCAGAACATCCTTATTTGCATGAGGAAGTTAAGAAATGCTACCCAGAGGAGAAAGAATATGAAGTGAGACCTGAAGGCTGACAAGATGTTTCCAGGAATAGAAGAAGAGGAATGGATTTTGTGAGAAAGAACAGTATATGCAATAGTATTAGAGCTGAAGACACATGAGCTGCTCAGGGAAATTCATTATAGTGTGGCTGGAATGGGGACTTGAGCAGGAGGAGGGAAAGAAAGGAGAAATGACCAGAGATGAAGCTGGAGAGTTAGACATGTGTCTGATCCATGAGTTGTAGGCAAAGATATTGAGATGGTATTTTGTAGCTGTTATAGAGCCACTGAAGAATTTTGATAATGAGCTCAGTGTTGATGTTTTAAAAGATCTGTCTTATGAGTATATGAAGTCAGGTAGAAGAGGGGTAGGGATGGAGTGAGATGAGACAGTATATTGATTTAGAGGGACACTCCATCAGAAATACCATTGGAAAACCATTGATAAAAATTCTTTAAGCCCCTCTAATAACAGCTGTACAGGTCTAGGCCCTGTGAAGATACAAAGAAAATTCACACAATGGTGAATTATAGTGGTTTCTCTTCTGTAGCTGAGGAGGAAAAACAAATAGCACACGATAAATGATTTGGGGGACAGCACCTTAAAGTTTATTATTACTAAGGGCTACTGTATAGTTTAGGACAATTAAATTTAGATTAAGGAGGAAAGGTGGTATTATAGGGAGGGTAGATTTTTTAGCTGAGCTGAAATGAGGAAAGAAGGGTGGCATCTGGGTAGGAGAAGACACCCTAGGAAAAAGGGATATTGTGAGCCATTACTCAGAAATAGAAATCAACTTCGGGTGTCCTTAGAAAAGCTAAACTGAAGTTTAAATGACTATAATAATTCTCAAGGATGTGTGCTTCTGAGTGTTGAATGTGTCTCTCACACTCAGCCCCAGGGCCAACTTTCTGAGCCTTTCTTGATGCCCCTACCTTCTGAGAAGTACTGGTAAGTCTTTCCTACATGCATCCCACCTCTGCACAAATGTGAAAATTGGGCAGTTTATTAACCATTTTGGTTGTATGATCATTTGATCATTTGTAGATAAATGAACTCCTATAAGTCACAAACTGAGGATAGTCTGGCATATACTCACACTAAAAAATATGGTTAAATGAATAACTTTGTGTATTAACAGGAATGATGGATGGGAAACACAAAGTCAGCAAGGATTCTAACATTGTAATTAATGCTTGATATTTGTTGGGCTCTTACTATTTTTCAGATACTGTGCTGAGTCTGGGTTTAACAAATATCATTAAATTTTATTTTCATAGTAACCCTATGAGGTAACCACTATTATTCTCCCTATCACACAGATGAAAGAATCAAGGCTTAAGGAAATTATACACCATGTCCAAGATCACATGGCCAGTGAGATCTAGGAACTGTCTCCAGGTCTGAATGACTCCAAACAACAGAATTCTCCCCGCTGCTTATATATCTTCTATTTCTAAGAGAGTCCAGATTTAAGGAGATTTTATGTTTATTGTATTTGTTGATTCAACGCATATGTCGTATACTAGAAAGACTCACTGTTATGCAACAGTCTGAGGACAAGTTTAATTTGAAAAGTTGGAAGGTATCTACCAATATTAACAAAACGCTTCAACCTTTCTGGGCTTGATATTTGCAAAGGGAAGTCTTTCGTTCACTAGATAGGGCTTATAAACAACTCAATGAAAAGGGCACGATGCCACCTTATTCAAGAGGCAATGAAATCTTAAATGAAAATCAGTAAGATGGGCAATCAAAACTGTCAGTCTAGCAACAGGATTGATAAATTGTCAATGTAGATGGCACAATTTATATAACAACCCACTCACATGGTCTAGAAATGTGCAGTTAGCAGAGGGAAAACATTTCATTGAGCAAACTTACAAACGTCAATTTAAATCTTTGTTCATTTGGCAGAAAATTTCAGCAACCCACAAAGAAGGATTAGATTCTCATCTACTCAAGGGAAACCAAGAACTCAGAGAATCCAGATAGCTTTCCAAAAAATTCCTTTTCAACAAATTTCTTTACTGACAAATCTGGAATAACAATTGGCAAACCATGCTCAAGGGTCAAATCTAGCTTGCTGTTTGTCTTTGTATGACCCATGAGCTAAATAAGTATTGTTTTAATACTTTCTAGTGGTAAAAAAAAAAAGAAAGAATAGCACTATATGACACACGACAATTGTATGAAAGTTAGATATGAGTGTCCATGAAGTTTCATTGGAACATGGGCATGTCCATTCATTTTTGTACTGTTTTAACTGCCTTTGTGTTATAACAGCAGATTGGAATAGTTGTGACAGATTATATGGTACATAAAGCCTAAAATATTTACTATAGAAAATGCTTTCTGACTGCTGCTCTAGAATTATCCTCTGTGGAGGAGCTAAAGCTCAGCAGGTGTAAAAGAAATCAGTGAAGAACATTGCGGTGGCTGGAGCTATGTACTCTAAAAAAAATATGTTCTTAAACCTCAACCATTCCTGTGGGAATGAGCCCATTATAACAGAACCTTTCCATGAGTTACTTTAGTTAGGGTGTGGCTCAAGTGGATCAGGATGGTTCTTAAGCCTATCATGGGAAGGCCTTATAGGGACGGCCACAGAGAGAGAAGTCACAGGCAACAGCCTGAAGCTGGAAGTCAATGGAACCGAGAAGCCAGGAGAAGCCACTATGTGCATTCTCATATAGCAGAATAGCTAAGGACCAAGGATAACTGGAGCCAGCCCCAGAATGCTACAATTTTCTGGGGAAAGCATCACTTTGATGGCATCTTGATCTTGGATTTCTAGCCTCAGTATTACAATACATCTCCATTGTTTAAACCAACCCACTGCATGGTATTTGGTTTACCAGCCAGCAAACTAAAACAAACATGTTGCAAATATCATGGCTTTGGCCACTCAGGTTTATTATCTAACTCAGTAGTTCTCAAAGTGTGGGCCCTGGACTAGCAACATCAGACTCAAGCATGAAATTGTCAGAAATGCAAACTCTTGAAAAACCCCAGATCTGCTGAATGAGAAACTCTGGGGATGGGACATTGCAATCTGTGTTCTAACAAATCATCTAGATGATTCTGATTTCCTCTAAAGTTTAGAACTACTGGCCTCATGCAAGGAATTTGAAGATGGAACTTGTTTTTTAACCTAACATAACTGCAATAAGAAATGTATTTATTCGTTCCTATTTGTGTGGTAGGCACTGAGCTAGATAATTTTCTTATATTTTTCTATTTTCTACCATCATCTTGAAAGTTGAAATTATTAGCTTCATTTTATAAGGGAAGGAATTGAAACATAGAAATGTTAAGTAACTAAACTGGAGTTACTGAAATAAGATTGAAATACAGGTCTGGGTGCTGTACTGACAATATTCTATCCTTCATACCATACTCTGCCCTCTCCCTTATTATATGCCCATGACATTGAGGAATTGAACTGATAGTATCAGCCAGGACTTAGAGTTCTCTTATCGAACAGAAACAATTTCGCAGAACATCAACATCAGACAAAACCACTATATGTCCATGAATGATCAGGACAAAAAAAGAATCACTCTGTAATCACGTCTGAAAAGAGACAAAAACATGAACTTTGTTTAAACTGAATAACTAAACATCCCTTTATCCTGACTAATGTAAGTAACTGTTGTGTCTTTAGCATCAGTCTAGTATTCATTCCTAAATAAGATTCATCAGTTTGGAATTATAATTATATTCTAAATAATTTATATAATATTACATTTAATATATTGTAGTAATGAAAATAACCATATTAATTGAATTGATATTATTAATTATATAATTAAAGTATCCCCACTTCTTAATTGCATCCAATCCAGAGCAAGGTCAGTTTCCTTAAACCCTCCCCACAATCATCTAAAACAAGCTCAACATCTCTAACAAGTCCTTTCAAACGCCCTTTTACTCAGCTTCCTTATGGGTCCTATGGCGAGTGTTCTCTCTCTCTGCGATAAGAAACAAACCCAAATTATTCAACCACAGATGCACTCCTGGTAATCTTTGGCCAGAGGGCATTGACAGACTTTTCCTTCTCCACTTTCCCAGTCAAGGTTCCAGTCCCCCCTTCTCAGTTGGTGGGGAAAGGGGATGGATTCCTAAAGTTAGCAAAACAGCAGCGTAGTAGTCCCCAAACAAATCAATACCAATAATACTTCATGGTCTAGAACTTGGTATTTTAATAGGATTAATGGGTTTTTAGCACCAAACTGATTATAAAAAATGATTTCAGGAAATCATTTCTTTCTTTTTTAGTTATCATTCAAATTCTTATTTTTAGCTTCCACTCTCTATCTGCCAAAGTTCTTTGGTCCCTCAACTATTAAGATTTCAAATGCCACCATCTTCAGGCACACTTCTCTGAACTCTTCCAATGGGATGCAATGGTTTTCCTAGAGTACTCTGAAGGCCTCAGCTCTTTTCATCTGCACTTTTTAATCTTAGATTAGTTATTCATGAACTGTTTGGCCTCTAAACAATTTGAAAACTTCTTAAGGACAGTAAAAAACTATGTTCTCTTCTGTAACCCATAACAAAGTAGGTGCTTCATTCATATTTTTAAAATTTCACTTATAACTTGGAGTAATTTTTTTTCTCATTTTGGAATTGAAGGGATTACTTTCCCAGATACACCAAAGCCCATCTAAACTGGACTTTCGCAACTCACTGCTGGATGCTTTCTCTAAAATTCTTCTCATGGTCATGAGGTTCCAATGAACAAGCCATCCCGCATGCCTTTGGTATGTGGATATCTTACTTTGCAGTTGGATTTTGAGGTGAAATCTCACAAGCAAACAAAACAAAACAAAATGAAAAACAACCCCTCCAAAATACCCCAGAATCTTAATCCACTAATCAGTAATTTTCAGGCTATCATGGAAACTGGAAGGTGGCACTGGAAGCCCTCAATTAGTGGCATAAGTAAAAGTGCACAGGTACTATTACCATATGGGAATCAACATCATTCACGCGATGATATTTTTGAGTATCTTTTATATCTTGAGTACTGTGCTGAACAGCAAGGATAATTACACAATCAAGGAGGATGAAGAAAAATGTGCTAATTCTCCTCATACTTCATTTTCTTTCCAGTAATTACATGTGTAGAGTGGATGTGTTTATACATGCTCTTATCTCATCCAGTGCCCTTCACACAGCCCTTGCCTAAGCATTTTCTTGGGTGTTAGCTTGATGAACTTCTTTTCATCCATAAAAACCCAACTTAGAGGCTACCTTTCCCAGGGAGTCATTTTTGATTACTTCCATCTCCTCCAATTGGCTCATTTGTATTCTTCCATGTCTTGGATTTAATTGTATTGCTCTCTTTACCATGATGCATTGCATTTTATGGTAAAGAAAATTTTTATTTTGCATTTTATGGTAAAGAAAATTTTATTTATATTCCTTCTCTGTTTACATGTGTGGGTTCCTCAGGCAGGAAACAGGTTTAAATCATATTTGCATCCCCAGGGATATGATTGTGCCTGGCACATTGTAGACAATCAAGAGATATTTATTAAATGTGCCCATTACTGAAGCACAAGTGGCAAATTATTGGTAATTATTGAAGCAGGGTATCAGGTACATGGAATTTAATTTTATTATTCTCTTTGCTTTGTTTTAGGTATATATTTTTCCATAACAAAAAGTCCAGAACAATTGAAGGTCTTGCCACAATGACAGTTATATCAAAATTTTTAAGTTCCCATCATAAATGGAGCTACTATATTTATAGCTACAACCACTGTGTTCCACATTTCTCTTCCTCATAAGAAAGATATTTAAAGTCAAATAATGTTGCCCTGAAATCAAATACAATTAAGCTGCTTCAGAACAGGAGCAGGCAAGGATATATTGCATTAGACAAGAATTGTTGGAAAAACTGGAAATTGGCAGTTTATCCTATGTATTTTATTAAAGAGGGAATGCAATGGATATCTGCCCTTGTCTCTCATCTGAATTGTTGCAAAAGCATGACTACAGTGTCTCTGCTTCCACTCTCTTACCTCTGAACTCAGCATTTACCAACACCCTGGGTGACTCACCTAAAACACTGGCCTATCACATTGCTAACTTCTTCCCCCGAAGTTGAAGACATTGAATCAATAGCTCTTCACTGGTTAGGGACTAAGTATGCATTCTCAATACTGAACTCCAAGTGGCCCTTCCAGTCCCATCTCTCATTTCAGTGTTCTGATGCTCATATGCTTCAGCCATACCTCACTCCCTGCCTCTATCCGCATGAGCCACCCACTATCAATGTTAAGGGCCACAGCTCAGGCTCTTTGCCCAGCCTGGAATGCTCTTCCTCCATTCTCCAAGTTGGAAAATTCTCATATTTCAAGGTCCTGTGCAACGGTTCTCTCTCCATGAAGACTTCCATGTAACCCCTTCCAGAATATATCACATGATCTATTCTTCTACAGGCCATTGCTTGAGTTCATGCCCAATACTTATTTCTCCCTGGTTTATTTGGTATTTTGTTTCCCTTACTACAATGTAAGCCTTCTGAGGGTAGATTCCTTTAACATTCATCTTGTACCTTTTTCCCTGTTGCAATTAATACTCAACAGAGTGCTCTAAACATATTTCAGATTCAATAAAATATGTATTTCATGCTAACCTATGAAATAATGAGATTCATCTTTGAGTATTCATCTCCATTCATCTTATTAATGAGTGGAGATGTATAAAACCTCAAATAATCTTACTAAAATTTCATTAGTCATTTTAATCCTGTTTACAAAGTGCTTTTGTTTCCTAAACTTTGGATTCTAGTTGAAAAAGAATTACTCTCATTCAAATAGGATTTATATCAAAGTCTGAATCTAATTTAAGTGGGAGCATACATGTTTCTCTTCACCCTTTTCTATTCTATGGCTGATCTTTACCAACCAGTAGAGATGATAGTACTAAGCTAGCACTTTCTGCTTTAACCCAAAACTAACATGACTCTCTCATATGAATAACCTCAAAAATACTTTCTAAGCTAATTAATGCCCAAAGTTACACTAGAGGAAATATTTTACAGTGGTATCATTGATGGCTGAGGACAAACATACCAACTCAATACTGTCTAAAAGTAGCTCAAATTTCTACTCTGGGTCTCATCATTTTCACTCCTCCACCAAAAAAGCTAACTTCCTAACCATACTCTAGAGGGGGGTAGAGTTTCAGTGAACAAGTTGCCAGTCTATATTGGGATGATCCTTTTTAGTCTTTTCATCATTGCAGCTAGACAGAATGAAGGCACTAATAATATAATTTGTGTGTGTGTGTGGCTCGCACTTAAGCTAGTTTTTGTCTTGCTTCTCCACTTGGCTGGTGATCAGAAAGCCAGGTCCCATTTCTACCTTAGACATTACCAAAGTCTGAGAAAACATAGGCAGAGGCCTATAACAGACTTCTCATATTCTTGTTGGGTTTCACTGTCGGACTCCACTTCAACTGGGTCATTCATTGTCTACTAGATACTGAGTTACAGAGGATCAATATTTAGTGTAGGCTTTAGGAGGAAAGTTGCCCAGGAAAGCACTTGCCTTGCTTTTGTTCTAATCCTGACTTTATCTATATTATATATTATATAGTCTGTGTTTGGCTTAGCTCGGTGATGTCCCATGATAGAGGTCTATACTTGATTTGGGGTCATATCCTTGTAGAAATTGATTGGATATTGTGTGATCTTACTTCCTATTAATGTATTTCCATCCAATATTTCACAAGGTGTTAGTGACCAATTCAGAACAAGATTTGGAATTCAGAAAATTTCCCACATAGGTTTTCATTTATTCCCTCTCCTAATATTAGGGAAGAGGCAAAAAAGAAAACGTATTATAGTAGGAAAAGCACTGTGTAGGATTCTGTAGTCCTTAGTTTGTTTGGTCCTACCTCTGCTTCCTGCCGTTTTGCCTTCTGATAAATCAGTTCACTTCTCTGGGTCTCAGTTGTCTTGTATGTAAAATGAGAGAGTTGAATGAGGCCAACATTTCCTAAAATGTGTCTCAGAAAAAAAGAGACTGAATCTACATAAATATGAACTATGCCTGTACCTTACATGATCAAGTCTTCTGCATTGAATCCAAAGTTTGCTGAGCTTACTAGATAATTCCTATTATATCTATGCAGGCATATCTATATGCATTTATGTTTATATGGAAATTAAGACACAGATATGGATACAGATATATTGTGGATATGGGTATGGGTTTCCATCTCAAGGAAGACCCTTTGAGTCAAGTTCCAAATTCTGTGACTCCTATTGGGTAGAGTCAAGCTTACAATTAAATTTTCATACTGTTGGAAACTCAAATGTGAAGTTTTCATCTGAAATTTTTCAACTCTAAGTGACATAAAATAGAACTTAAAGAATAAAAGCTGAGTTATTACCAGAGGTCTTGAACTTGAGACCTTTGACTTTGGATTTCTACATTATCAACCCTGGCAATAAAAGAACAGCATGCTAACTCTTAGCACTGTGAAACATGACTTCCTCAAATATCTCCATGGGGTTCTCCTTTAGAGACTGCTCCACCTGGCTCTGAAACTCAAGCCACCTGAGCATAGTGCACTAAAGTTCAATCATAAAAACTGGAGTTACCTTATTTGTATTTTATTGAGACCACAATATTAGTGCCTTGAGGCAGAAATCTCAAAAGAATGTAAGAGTGTTGTATGGTACTTTAAGAAGTTTGCTTATGCTTTGTTTTCCTTCCAGAGGCTAAATAAAATTACCTTGTCAAATGAAAAAATGGAAGAAATTAGTTTCTGAGGTTTTATTTAATCCTGTTACAGTTGTATTCTTAGTGCTGAAATAGAAATATTTGTAGTTTGAGAGTACTTAGAAGATATGAGAATTAGATAAGAACTTCTATGTTCTTATACTGATCTGAGCAGTAAGAACTGTTCATTAAACCTACTTTGTAGAAATAAAGAATTTCTAAAAAGAAGAAACATTGATCATTATTAACAGGAACAACCTGTATACCATAGTCTGGGGTGATTTCATCTTACCTACAGGTCTAAGCTCCTGTAGTTAGAATGATTACAAGAAGCATGAGCAGGGCAGGTTTAAATATTTCTATCTCCTCACATTACACACAATAAAAGATAGTATCCTCATCCAGAAGAAACATTTGTAAGTGTATCAGGAACTCCATTCTTTCACTTGAGAAGAAAGGAGAGCTTGGATGCATAATTTACATCAAATGATAGAAGTTTAAACAATTCATTTAAAATATATTATTTCAGTGGAAACATTATTTCCTAAAGGTTATAAATATATATATTTCAAGCTATTTAAGCAAGTTAATCAACTTTTTATTCTTCCATCTTTGACTAATAAAATTTATTTTGGATGGCACAAGTAAAATTTATATTAGATAGACAGAATATTTATTGACAGCCACACTGCTTTCTGTGCATATGAATTCCCACTCAGGAAACAAATGAGCGAAGTGGCTCACTGGGGAATGTAAATGAAACACTTTTGCGAATTAGCTGTTCAAAGCACATTTTTCCTAAGACTCCATTAACTAACTCAATTTTAAACCAAAAGCTTACATATTTTATATCGTAATCAACCCAGCTCCACCCCCACACCTCCTAACTAATAAGGCATACACAAATATCTCCCTCATTCTCCAAATTAAGGGATAGTTCCCAAATTAAGGGATGCCTCCAGGGGATGGAATCACTAAAGACATCCTGGTAACCAACATGAATTCAGTTAACTCCCAAACAACCTGTGTTTTCACCCCATCCATACTAGAGAATCCTAACTTCCCATCTTGAAAATACATTTAACCCACAAAATCACAGTAAACTCAAATAGTTTTCAAATAGAAAAATGATGGTACGATATCCCTCCCCTCCCGATGTCAAACATCTGGGTACACAGAAAGGAACTGCCCAGTGGCTAGGCTGTCAAGCATGCATATTTTAAAACTTTTACTTGGGGTATTAAGCCTCCTCAACTTCTGCAGCATCTGGATCCAGTTCTCAACCAGACCCGACTAACGGCACAGACTGGGAGCGACTACTTTACCTTCCGAAAAATCAATCAGTCCCAGCAAATGAAGCAGCTTCAGAGATGCACATATAATCACAACAATACCCACTGTTTGCAGTCCTTCAGACTCCCATTCGAGAGTCAACATCCTCCCAGCTGGCGGAGCATCCCAGCCTCTGGACCCCTTTGGAACGGAGGGAGTTAATTAGAAAATCCAAGCGACGTCTTTGCTTGGAACAAAGACTTGCCAGGGGGCAAAGAGAGCAGCTCCTCGCAGATGCACGGTGCAAAGCTGGCGGCCCCGGGAGGGAGGACAGACCTCCGCTGAAGTCCAGCCTCTCATGCTGCTCCCGGCATTTGCCTGGCGGGGTTCCCCCACTGGAACCACAGCCCACCGTCTTCTCGACTCTGCACCGCAGCCAGCAAATCCTTCCACTTCAGCGCTGCGAGGGAAACATCTGTTGGAGAACTGGAGACTTTTTCGTGTCCGTGGAAAGAAGGGACACTCCCAACAAACTTGCCTTGAAGAGCACTGCGACGCTCCACGCGCTGACGCCGCGAGGCTGGGCAGGGCTGTGTGAGCGCTAGTTTGCTGCCTTGGGGAGCTTGTGGATGCCCCTGTTTTGCTTTTGGAGCTGCTCTTCCCTCTTAGAGCTTGCTCGGGAGGACAGCTAACCCCCCACTCTGGATGCTAGGAGAATTCAGTTCGGGGGCTTGTGCCTACAGCCGCTTTCAGAAAGCCCTCCTGGGAGCCGGTGGGCAGATTTTCTAGGGAGATACACAACTCAGTGTACCCTTTGGTCAATAGGGAGCATCCAAGCTGATCCCACACCTACTGGGGCTGTGCTGGCCCTGGCTGATACACCCTGAGCTCATTGGAAGATTGAGTACTTCTGTTCACAAACATAAATTGAAGGTGCAGCAGAGCCATACGGAGTAAAAGCAATGAAGTTTAGTAACTGCCTCCTGGAGGACAGGGCCACCATCATCCTTTAAAGCCCTGCTTCAGCCACTCTCCAAACCAAGTTCCACTAACTTCTCTGATGACGGAAATCACACCAGGATGTTTGCTAAAAACACACTCTTGTGGACAGTCAGGGTCAGAGGTTCCTGAAGTTAGTTGTTAAACAAGAAGTCCAGGTGATTCTTATCATGGGAAGGAAGGGAAGTGCTGGCTGCAAAGATCCCATCAGGGGTTCTGCTATTCCAAACCACACCAAGCAAACAAGGCAGCCGTGCGAGAGTGACCACCAATACTGACCACCAACTCTGGGCTTTGCCAGGACCTCAATGACATAATTGTGCTGGTATCTGTACTCGGCCCCAGCCTGCCCTGACAAATGTAGTGAAGATTATCATCTCGGACCCTATATGCACCTGGAATGTACGCTGAAACATAAGGGCTCATGAATAATATCTCAGCCCCTGGGGGTGGGGGATGGTCCTATTCTTGCTGTGTGATTTTCTGCAAGGCACTTACCCTCTCTGAACATGGCTCCTGTTCTGTGAAATTAAAGGGCTGTTGTGGGAATTAAGTGTTGTCATACTAAGGGCTAATATTTACTGCACGTTTACCACGCAGTAGTCAACATCACAGTGATTTACGAACAATAAATTTATGAATAATAAACTCATCCCCAGAGCTCTGTGTGGGAAGTCCTACTCTCATCCTCACTTTACAGGTGAGGAAAGTGGGGCATAAATACATTAACATCCTTTGC
The DNA here is from genome assembly GCF_023851605.1 of Tamandua tetradactyla. Lineage (NCBI taxonomy): Eukaryota > Metazoa > Chordata > Mammalia > Pilosa > Myrmecophagidae > Tamandua > Tamandua tetradactyla. The sequence goes on from NC_135345.1 coordinate 20,835,685, forward strand.
CAAAGCTGTGGGTATATTACCTGCAGGCAATAAGCATTCATTCATTTGTTCACTTATTCACTGACATTTATTATGCTGCTACTATGAGCAATGCATAGTCCATGAAAGATGAAATGGCAAATAATTCCCCTCCCTACCCTTTGAGTGTTTATAGCATAATAGAAGAGGCCGGTATGAAATCGAGTGTGGTCAGTGAATGCCTTAGCCCTCGCATAGATGTCTCTACCAGAAACAGTGGAGCAAAAAAGAGGCAGAAGCAACCTCCACCTGGGAACAGTCAAGAGGTAGCCATCAATAGTGACAGCTTTTACCATTATCAGAGTGTATCACACACAAGTTTTGGAGCAGGTAGACCAGAGTTAAATCCTGGTTCTGACACGTGCCAGCTGTGCGACCTTAGGAAAACCACTCCAGCTTTTAGTCTAGGTTTTCTCAGCTCCAGATGGGAATACTACTGCCTACTTTTCATGGTTGATGTGAGAATTAAATGAGACCTATGGAGAGCTGAGCCCAGTCCCACGCTCAGCACGTGGGAGTTGTGTGATTATGACAGAAGTGCCAACTCCTTTGAGGCGCCAAGGGGCCTCCGCGGATGAAGTGACTTTGCTCTTCCTTGTTCCTGCCCTTCCTCCTTTGCTCCCAAGTCTAGTTTCAGCCTCTTTCCCTTGAAGAGATTCCTGATCACCCATAGGGTTATTTTTCTCCTCTGGGAACCAGGAATACAATGGGCCCTTACAACGCAGTGCTTTTCATTTTGGATAGTGTGATTATAGAACGGGTCTTTCTATCTATCCATCTAGCCACACATCCATTCAAACAAATTGACTCTGGTTGTGGCAGCAATCTAGCAAAGAGAAATTAGGTCTTCGTGGTTGATAGAAAAACAACATATTAAGTAAACATTTTCTGAAATTCTTGCCAACAAAGGAAGTAAAAAAAATAATACAGCAATTATTTAAGTCAAGTCAAACATAACTATGTCTTTTAACCCTATAAAATTATAATTATATATGTATAACATTATCTTATAGTTAAAGAAAACTAAAGTATAGAGATGTTAAGTGACTTGCCCAAGGTCACACAGCTAAAAAGTAAGAAACCCAGAATTCAATTTACTTTATCTGGCTCTCAAACTCATGCTTTTACCTTTATATCACTCAGCAGACTTCAGCAAATATTTGTCAATTTTCTTTTGATTTACAGTTAGTAATAGCATTTTGAAATATGCCAAATCTCATTTTTCAGTTAAGAAACTCCCACTATCCTTGAAATTCACATAAAGACACAAAGATAAAATCTATTTTGCTGATTCCAGACAAGATTTTCCTTCAGGACAATGGCATTTTCAGTGGCTCCCAGAAAGATTGAACATTTGAGCTTTTCCACTGTCTTGGAGGTCCAGCCCTTTCCTGTCAACATTTGTCATCTTTGCTACCTTGCTTTTCTGAACTCTTTCTATAAGCTCTGGTTGCAAGATTTTCTGGTCCTTGGGGACCCTTCACATGTATCCCCCCCCAAAGAAAGATTTATAAGGTAGCAGTACCCTCAAAAGAGGTCTAGAGAAATAGGGATGGGGCACTAGGAAGGGAGGGATTTACCAGGGACATCATGATATAGAAAAGTTGATTACATATTATTTTAAAGAATAACTTCAGACGGTGGCTCAATCATTTTATTTCAGTAAGTTGCTATTCTCAACCTAGTTTGTTATATTGAAACATGCCCTAGCTTTTCTCCTCATTCCTAGGCTCACCCTTTCCTTTACATTATAATGGATATCCAGCAGAGGTCTGTATTTCATATCAAAGGAAAGGAATCTGAAAGGAATGTACTAACATTTTTAGCCCCACTTACTCTAAACCAGGCACCACACCGAGCATTTCATAGGTCTTAATTCCACATCAAACCAATGAGTTAAATGTCATTATGCCCATTTTAAAGAAGAATAAATACGAAGAGACCTGAGATTAAATTATGTTCACAAAGTCACATTCATTATGTGGCACAATCAGGATTTACACCTTCATTTTTTTTGTTTACTCCAAAATATGGAGAATTTATGTGCTAGACACTGTTCTAAAATCTTTACAATATTGATTAATCCTTTCATAATCTTCAAGATCTATATTTCTAGGAGAAAATTGAAGCTTAGAAAGTTACACAATTGCTTGAGGTCTCGTAGATAGTACTTGGAGTCAGGATTTGAATGTAGGCACCTGGAACCGGGTCTCACATGCTTCACCATTCACTACTCTACTCTTGGGCCTCTTTGTACCATGTTGAATGATTTTTAACTGGGTTCTGCTAAAGGATTGTGAAAGGAAATATCAAAAGGAACCCTTCAGAAAGTAAAAACTCACCCCAAGGAGGCATACCCATGCCAATTACCAGTCTGTGAAAGGAAGAGGGTCCGTGAACTCTTCCACTGATCCACTGTGTGCCTTTCAGTAACCTCTCGTGGGATTTTTGCCAAAAACCTGAAACTGAGCCTTTCCCCTTCTGTATTGTATTAATCTGACATTTCACGGGGTGTTTGTTGTTTTCTGGTTAAGAACCATTCCTCGTACTATTGATGTTGTGTAAATAAACAAAAGTAGCAAGGTTGAGCAAAACGTTGAAGTTAGATATATATATATATATATCTGCCTATTGTTCATTTCTCCAAACATGGAGATAGCATTGCAGTGCATATAGGAATTGTTAACATTTAAATTTAAGATTATTGACCTATATATATAATTATTTATATTTATTTTTTTCTTTGTATGCTGTATGGAGGGGTTCACATTTCATTCTTTTTCCATTTGAGTATCCCCTTATTGCAGCACCATTTGCTGCGCATGTTTTTTTGTTTGTTTGTTTGGCTTGTTTTTTTTGTTTGTTTGCCTACTTGTTTGTTTGTTTGGGAAGTGCATGGGCCAGAATCGAACTTGGTCACCTGCATGACAGGTGAGAATTCTACCACTGAACTACCCTCACAACCCCCTATTGACCTATATTTGTATAAACCTTTAGGGATCATTTAATGATCACATAATGGATTTTTTTTTCTTTTTATAGATCTTTAAAAATGAAGTGCAAAGAACAGAAGTGAGTTCTTCAAGGTCACAGACATGGAAAGGAGACAAAGCAGACTTTGAATCCCCTAGGTTTTCAGGCCATGACTTAATTACTACTGGTGAAATCAGGATGAGCTGTTGATATGCTAAGAGAGAAATGAAGTTTTCTAAAAGAAGTTTTCTGCTCTCAGTCAGTAGGAACCAAGAGAAGCAAGCCGACAGTGTGACTGGTATCATCTGAGATGTTTTACTGGAGAAGGAAGCCTAATGTCGGTCCTTAAAAGAAAGTCAAGAGAGCAGCGACTTTTGTAGGAACAGAAATAGGTATATATGTAAGGCAACATTTATGATGGTGCTAGAGTCAGAATGAGGTCTCCTAGGCAGAAGGATGAAAAAATGAGATTGGACTTGAAGCCACCTCTCAAAGTCAGGACTTGAGAGAACAAGTAAGAAGGATGAAGTCCCTGGTTAACTGTGGTGGTTTGAAGCTTGTATGTACTCCAGAAAATCATGTTCTGAAAGCCAATCCACTCCTGTGGGTGTGGAACCCATTGTAAGTAGGATCTTCAAGGTTACCTCAGTCAAGGCATGGCCTAGGTGGGTCTTCCTATTGAGGTCATTTATGAAGTTGGTGAATACAGAGAGGGCCATGGAAGCAGGAGGCTGAAAGCAACAAAACCTGAAAGAGAAAGGAGAGGCCAGCAGGTGCCACCATGTGCTTGGTGATGGGAAAGAAGAGTCCAGGATTGCCAGCAGCCAGTCTTTGGGAAGCAAGTATCACCTTGATGATGCCTTGATTTGAACATTTTCACAGCCTCAAACTGTAAATGTGTAAACTAATCAATTTTCATTGTTAAAAGCCAACCCATGTGGTGGCATCTGCTTTTGGCAGCTGAGCAAACTACTCATTTTGTCATCAAAATGATGAAGGCTCCCAGGTACCCTCTATACTATCCTTCACTTCTATCCCGAGTATACCGCATTCCTATATCTTGGGCTTTCTCACTTTGAAAAATTCCCTAAGTATTCTCCTGTTAAACTTCCTACTCAAACTTGATAGGGTTCAAGCTATTTCACTTAGCTGTAGGCTCATTCTGAAAGTTTAGTAAAAGCATTTTGAACGGATTCCTTTAAAATATGCATGTGGATATCCATTAAACAATTAATCATCACAGTTTCTGGTTTGAGTGCCCTTTAAAGTCCATAGGCTGATCATTAGATTTTTCAAATACAGAGTTGTACATTGGATGTTTTGGGGGTGGGAGTGGGAGTTCTAACTTAAGAAGTGTCCAGCAATATTGCATTAAATATCTTCAAAATAGTTCCTATGCATTTTATGCCCAAAACATGTAAAGTATGTGATCTCCATGAAACAAATTAGCTGATTATTTGGAAACGAAACTAGAAAATTTTCATGAGAATATAGGCTTTCTCTATGATTTCTGACTGTTTTGCCAGCCCTAATTTCCTTTTCCTGGCTTTTTTGGCCTATAGAGAGTGGATTCCTTGGTTCATTAATTTAATCCAACATGTCATTTCTGGCTCTCATGTACATCCCTCTTCATGTGGTCTCTTTATAAGACATGTCTGCCACTTACCACCATACAGAGCTGTCTTTAGAGCAGAGAGTCTCAATGATAATAACAATAATGATTATCATTTTTTATTATTTTATAATTAGCATTCCAATAATATTGAGCATCTACCATGTGACAGATGATATGCTGTATGTATTATATAATTATCTTATTGAATCCTCACATTTTCCCAATAGGATAGGTAATATTATTAATCCCATTTTACAGATAAGAAATCTAAGATGCAAAAGTTTAAGCAACTTAACCAAGATAACATGCTAGAAGTCAAGTTGCTGGGACCTGGAATCAGGCATTCTCACTCAAGAGACAGTTATCTCTACATCTGTGGGGAGGTGTTTATCAAAATCACCAGGCTTTTCTTTTGTTTTGTCCTGCTTTATTTTTATTTTGACTCCATTACACAAAGCGAAACAAAATAAAAAATGCAAATGACTTCCAGAAAGATGGCTTGTGGCCTCAACCTCACCTTGAAGTGTAAAGGTTTAGTATCACTTTCCTTCCTGAGAGCAAGGTCAAGAGAGTAATGAAAAGAGATGGAATTAGGGAAGGGGCTTAGGGAAAAGGGAAGAGGAATAAGAATAAAAATGAAAAGAATATAGAAGAGAAGGAAAGGGAGAAAGGAGATAGAAGAGAAGAAAGAGACTATCCGCCTTGCCAATTAGGTGAGAGATTAAAGAGTACAAAGATGAGTAAGACCTGCTTATACTTTCCAGAGATCACTGATTACCAGGTAGATGTGACCCAAAACAGGGATTAAAAGGGAGCTCTAGGAAAGGGGATGAGGAAGCAGTTATTTTCCCTGAATTTTTGTCACAACTGCCTGGTCAAGCTGGGCTCTTAACTGGACATGCAGAGTGACTCTTCCGTACCACTCTCAGCTTCAAATAACCTTGGAAATAGAGCTGGTGATTTTAAAACCCATCACAAATGGGTCTCCACGGATGTTGTATTGGCTAGAACTGGGCCTTGAGCTTTATGTTCCATATCCATTCCTAGGTGTTAGGACATCTTCCTGCTCACTTGGGGCCAGGGCTCTGCCTCCATGGATTTATCACTGAGTCAGCTTGATACTCACAGTTCTTACGCATGAAACTCCAGGAGGCTGACTATGAGAATTCTCAGAGCTGCATTAGCTCATTCTGTGCACCACGCAGCACTTTGGGAAACAGAGAACAAAAGGCTTAGACTTAAATGCATTCTGAATCTTCAAATACACTGAATGATGATCTTGAACATGCTTCATTTTATAAGGAGTTGTTGAGACTATATGGAAAGAATATTTCATGCAGTTCTCACAGCCCTTCTCCTATAATACTTCCAAACCTCCTTTGTTCACATTCTCTCTCTCTCTCTCTCTCTCTCTCTCTCTCTCTCTCTCTCTCTCTCTCTCTCTCCACTCACACCCACACCCACCCACACACACACTCAAGATCAATGAGCCCATGATAAATAGAGTCAGTTCTGTGCACTTTCCTGATCAGTGATGAACGAAGCACAGAGTCATTCATTCTTCATATGTCAGTTCTCCTAAATGCCTGGACCAGGCCTGACACCTAGGATTTGTAGTCAGATCTTAGAATCCTTAGACCAGAGCTCTTTCCTTTGTAGCAGGGAGTTAAGATGTTTACAGAATAGCTAAGATCATGTGCCATATGAGAAAGAGATATCTTTGAGTGTGAAGACAGAAAAATCCTCAAGGAAGAGAAGTGAAGGCTAGGACTAACATTACACATGTCTCAGTACCAATCATGGATGTGAGCCATTGCTAGTGTGCCACCCAAATTTGACACATCCACGAATGACTTCTAAGAAGCACTCTAAGCAGGCAGCTGCTGAAACTAGTGGCCACATCTGAGTGCTTCCCTTTTGCAAGAAATAGGCTGTGGAAAAAATTTTCTCCCCACCTTAGCTCCAATAGCAGAGACCTGGAGAGTTAGAAAGGAAATTGTTTCCCAGAATTCACAGGCTATTAGTGATCTAGTTAATCTCTTTCATATTACTGTAATGCTGAAATCAGTTTATATTTGTCTCCTAATTATAAAAAATGTTATAAAAAATGACCGCAAATTTGGTAGCTTACAAATATGCAAATTCATTATCTATTTATTATCTTCTGGGGGTCAGAAGTCAGAAAAGGCTTTCACTAGGTTAAAATTGAAGTGTTAGGAATGCTGCGTTCCTTCTGGAAGCCCTAGGTGGGAACCTGTCTCCTTAGCTTTCCCAGAGTCTAGAGAACCACAGACCTTGGCTGGCAGTTCCCTTACATCTTCAAAGCCAGCAATGGTCAATGAAGTCTTTCTCAGGCAGCATCATTCTGATCTTGTCTCCTCTGCCTCCCTCTTTCATTCATAAGGATTTTTGTGATCGCATTGGATTTACAGGCTGAATAATACAGGCTCATTTCCCTATTTTTAAGGACCTCTGATTAGCAACCTTACTTCCACCTGCAATCCTAATTCCCCTTGTCATGTCATCTAACACACTCAGATCCTATGGATTAGGCCTTGGGCAACTTTGAGATGCCATTATTCAGCCTAGTTCAAACAGAAGTAATACATAAATTATTTTTGAAAAAAATACTATTGTAAATAAGAAAAGAATTTGATTACCCTAAGCCAAAATCCCCCCAAATTCTGCTTCATTAGGAAAAATCTACTTGAGATATGTTTGTGTATATGCATTTCATGTACTGTGAAAGAACCCTGTCATTGAAAGGAAAGGGCAGCTTTAATTAGCATTTCTATCTCTGAAATTCCCTTCTCCCCAGAGAAAAGACTGAAGAAAGCACATTTCAAAATATTGTAAGATTTCAATTCCTGGTGCCTGCCCATGGCAAAAAAAATATATGTATGTAGATATATATATACAGTGGCCACATCTGAGTGCTTCCCTTTTGCAAGAAATAGGCTGTGGAAAAAAATTTTTCCCCACCTTAGCTCCAATAGCAGAGACCTGGAGAGTTAGAAAGGAAATTGTTTCCCAGAATTCACAGTCTATTAGTGATCTAGTTAATCTCTTCCATATTACTGTAATGCTGAAATCAGTTTATATTTGTCTCCTAATTATAAAAAATGTTATAAAAAATGACCGCAAATTTGGTAGCTTACAAATATGCAAATTCATTATCTATTTATTATCTTCTGGGGGTCAGAAGTCAGAAAAGGCTTTCACTAGGTTAAAATTGAAGTGTTAAGAATGCTGCATTCCTTCTGGAAGCCCTAGGTGGGAACCTGTCTCCTTAGCTTTCCCAGAGTCTAGAGAACCACAGACCTTGGCTGGCAGTTCCCTTACATCTTCAAAGCCAGCAATGGTCAATGAAGTCTTTCTGAGGCATCTTTCTCTCTCTCTCTCTCTCTCTCTCTCTCTCTCTCTCTCTCTCTCTCTCTCTCTCTCTCTCTCTCTCTCTCTCTCTCTCTCTATCTATCTATCTATCTATCTATCTATCGAGAGAGGACTAAACAATTTAGAAGGAATAAGCTAATGATCAGACAATGGGACACTTACTTTCATTTTAGAATCAGAAACAATTAGATGCAGAGCAGATGTTGCCTGCATTTCCAGGTCTGAACTAAAAGTTGCAGAGAACGCTCGAGTAGGCAGAATGGGGATAATATTCTTCATCCACAGAATTGCCAAAAGGATCACAAGAGATAATGGAGGAAAAGGCGTTTCATAAGCAGCGAAAGGGCACTCTCATAGATCGCTCTAATTAACTGTCTCAAATGTCCCAAGAGGCCAAAGACGAGAAATGAACGAGCATCTTCATCTACTGAGGTTTTCATTTTTACTTAAAATGTATAATCTTCTGAACAGGAGAAAGTCATAGAGCATGACTTTTAGAAAGACTGTGCAGTGCATTAAGAAAAATATGGTAAATGAAAGGTTTTCTTCCTCAAAGATGCACACAACACTTTTTCCTGGGAAGACAGTTTGAATGTGTTGGCCTCATTACAAATCAACTCTAACCCTTTCCAAGCATCTCCATGTACCCAGCACAGTTGGGGAGTGTCACATCTATTTGTATTTTCATGGACCTTGTTTTACTAACTCCTTGGATTAGTTCTGTCAGGGATATGGTACTGCTGCCATTTTAAACCTGAGAAAATTGAAGCTGTGACAGATAGCTTTATCTAACTAAAAAAAAATACCCAAAGCAAAATAGTCTTAAAACAAGGATCTAGCTAGTTTTTGTAAAAAACAAAACATCCAGTTTTGTTTTTTACCTTTTTTTTTTTGTTGTTGTTGGTTTGTTTCTTCCTTCTTTGTTGAGTGCTGCGGTAAGTGCTTTATAGCCATGATTTATAAAATGAGGATACTAAAAATGCTTACTCATAGTGTTGTTAGAAATAGATGGGTTAGCCTAGTTCATGCACTCAGGCAATGTGGAACACCTGGCAAGTGCTTCATTTATAATAATGGTTATTGTTATTTCTTCACAAACCATCTCCTGGGTATTGGCTACCCCTATGTCCATTTGACAAATGAAGAAACTGAGGTTCACAATGGTTAAGGCATTTCTTACAAAGCTTGTAGTTGACAGAGCAAGCTAGGAGCCCTGATCTGCTGTGAGATCCTGTCTTCACATGCATGAGCTGGGCCCACGTTACATCTCAGGACTGGGTTCATTGCGGCAGAGTCTCTTTCAACTGTTCGGTTAGTTCTGAGCTTATAAGGCAAGCAGAGCCTAAACTAATGGGACTGCATAATTGTTTAACCTATTTGGAAAGAGCCTCGGGTTGCAGAGGCCATAGCTCTTTCAACTCTTCTCTTTCTGAGGACTTTGATCTTCAGTTAATTTCCATCTCACTTCATTGATGCATTTATTCATCCATTCTTCCAAAAGTGGACCCTGATTCTGTGTCATGCAATATGCAAGGAATTGTGAGGGAGAAATACAATGAAGGAGCTTACAGCCTAGAAGGGAGGAGTCATGCACATAAATTACTAAATTTGAGGAAGAATACTGGTGACTGTGAGAGTATGTTGGAAGCATGGTGGGAATTCAGAGGGAGAGGAGAAGGAAAGTAGAAGGGTTGAGGCGGATCTGGGATTGAGGTGGAGTAGGGAATGCTTCATGAGTGTGAGTTTGGCATGAATGATACTTCAATCATTTCTTCAAACTGTCAGTCACCAGCATTCATTGAGTATCTCCTCTGTTCCAGAATACACAGGCCCCCCAAATCCTATCCAATCAGAAAATCCCGCTGTTTCCACTTACAAACCCTCTCTCCAACCCTTCTCACCATGGACACAGGAAGACAAATTCCAATCTGATTTTTCTGCTTTCACATACACCTCTACAGTCTATAGACTCTGCGTATTGTTACACAGAAGCCAATTTAAAGGGCACATTTCTCATATCATTTCACTGCTTATAGCTCTTCATTAGATGTCCATTGCATTGGGGATAAAATTCAAGCTCCTTTTCATGTTTTGGCACCTCTTTAATCTGGACTCAGACCAATTTCATCCTCACCCCAATTTCAGTGCTCTCACCACATATTCTTCCTATTCTGTGAGCAGATAATTCTTGCTTATGGCCTTTGGGCTTGTTCCCTCTGCTCGAGATGTTCTTCCCCCCAAGACTTGCTCCTTCTCATTAATCAGTTTTAGACTCAAATTCCATTTTCTCATAGAGGCCTATACTGACCACACTTAAATCTCCTACCAAACTTCTCCAGTCACTCCCTATGAAATTAGTGTAGCTTATTTTCTTCATAGTGCTCACCAGTCTCCCTAAACTTATCTTATTGGTATGTTTGCTAGCACATTAATTTCTTGGCTCCTCCTACCTGTATAAATACCTTGTTCATCACACTGTCTCCAGCACCTGGGAGAGTGCGTGGCAATTATAGACTTTCAATAAACTCATTGCTAGATGAATGAATGAATGACTGTCAGAAGTTCAGGTTCTTCCTCTTTGGACATATGGTATGATACATGCTAGGATATGACTTCAACAGGAAATATTGGATGAGGCTCAATCATCTGAAACTAGTGTAGATTGCATCAGCAATGGGCATAATCAGAGATGAGATGAACAAGTAACTTAGTTTAATGTACAATGAGTTCAAGAGACAATTCCTCAGAGTGGGAGTGTGGAGAAGATAATGAAGAGAGACAAATATTATGAGTGTTGAATGATGAGGACTTAATGAGGGTTTCTTGGCAGTGGAGTATCACGATCATAGTGAAGTTCCATTTGCTTCATCTGGTAATAATAATAATTAAAAAAAACCCACAACAATAAAAGAAAGGAGAAAAGATACTGGACACAGGAAGACAAATGAGTAGTCTATGGCAGTGGCCTAATCCAGGGGTCATATCAGTTGGAAGAAAAAGAGGGGGCAGCAAAGATGCAGAGATGAATCTGGCAGAACTTGGCAGCCAATAGGGAGCAGGGATGAAGAACAGACTATGTTAAAGGAACTGATTGTGAAGGATGGAGGTGTATTTGCCAAGATTTTCTTGGTTGTAAGCATCATACTCTGGCTTTAACTAGTAAAAGGATGAGAAAGGTAGTTGAAATGTGTTGAAAGCATGCTGAGATGACTCAAGAACTTGAAGGAAGGACTGAACAATCAAAACTAGGGGAATGACAGGAGGACAGATCTGGCTTCCCCAGAATAGGAGTTTGAAAAATCTCTATTTGAGAGAGTTGCCCTTAACATGCCTCATCTTCAGGCACCCTTGATGATGACATTTATCCATCTTGAAATGTTTGACTTCAAAAAGTGGGATTCTGCTCATCCCAGTTATAGTTAGGGGGATAATTTCCCTAGTGCAGACAGAGTATTGGGCACCCGCTCCTATGACCTGGGTCCTGTTAAGACAAAGGTAGCTTTTGACTTGACAGATAGCTATTCCAAGTTACCATCATGTGACATCAGAAAGAGTAACATGTAGAGAGGTGCAGATGATTGAAATTTTGATAAAGTTTTATTTGAGAAACCAGCAAGGAATCCAAGTAGAGATATTGAGCAAATGACTTAAAAAGTTGGCCTCCCTCCCAAGGAACTATACCTTGGGAAGGAGACTAGAGCTAGAATTAAAAATCTGAGATTCATTAAGCATGGTATCTAAAGTGACACCTCTGAAGAGAGATGTGCAGATTGACAAGAGCAAGGAATCAAACTTTCAGGAGACAAAATGAGAGAAGAGTTCCTGAGCTATAGTAGTGAGAAAAATCTGAGGAGACCACAGACAATAATGATTTTATGGAAGTCAAAGAGAAGAAAGGGTTTCAATGAAAGGATGGACCATAGTGTTAAATATAGAAACCCTATAATTCTCCCAACTAAAGTGTGATCCCAGCAATCAATTGGTTTTGTGCTGGTTGAAGTGCAACTGTGTGTATGTATCTGTGTATTGAGGTATTTGTAAGTTGAGTGCCTGTACAGAGGACTGACTGCACATGGGTGGGAAGGGAAAAGAGAATAGCTAAAGGGATGTTCCACTATGATATATAATCTACAGTAAAAGCCTATAGCCATAGTATTGATTGTGTATTGGAGAAAAAATGCCCATGAGACAGCTAGACTTTGGTTTTACATTATTTAGAAGTGCTGAAATGAATAGATAAGAGAAAGTGGATGTTAGGTCATTTGGAAGTAGTCTTCCAATGTTAGGTCTACCGAAGTAGTCTTCAAGTCTGAAACGTTGGAGGGCTGCAATTTTAATCCACATCTCATTTCTTTGATTATTCTGTCTGGAACATGAGGGAAACCTCATCTCTTCATCAATTACAGTGGCTGGGAGAAAGGCATGCATCTGTATAAACATAATCTAGCTCTTTGCAAAGGTGTACCCCCAAATGGAGGAGGACACAGTAGCTTGGCACCAGTGTGGAGAAGTTATACAGTCTGTGTACTTAACCATAGAGTGTTTATGCATCTCCATTTGACCAAGACAATTCAGCAGATATTACTGAGCAGCCAGGATGAACCTAGCATTGACACAGTTGCCAGGGATACAGTAGGTACAAGTGAATCAGTCCTCTTTTCTTGGGATTACAGCCTAATGGGGAATGTAGAGAAGTTAAGAGGTAGTTATTAAATATTATGGTGGGGGGCAATGGCAGCTTGTCTTGAGTGCTCATGAGATACACACTAAACCCAGACTTGAATCTTAATAGACATCCTGAGATCTTATGGACAAACAAGTTCAGAAAAAGGGAGGGAATATGTATACTTACTGTTAGTCAGGACAATACATGCAAAGACTTGGGACTAAGAGAGAGAAGAGGCTGCATCTTTGAGGCACAACTTCAGTAGCGTGCTTGGGCAATAGTAGCACAGAATGGGAGGCTTGAATGGGAATAAACTGTATTTCAAGATTCAAAGCTGCTAAGGCAAGCAGGCTCCATATCACAGAGGATGTTTTAAGCATGCTAAAATAATTTGCATTTTTTATCTTGAGGGTACTTAGGAATGAATGAAGTATTATAAGCAGAAGTATGACACCATATTTGTACTTTAGAAAGATCACTAGATGCTGTGTGGAGAACTGATTGGGAGATGAGGGTGGCTAAACTAAAGACAATGAGACCAATTAAAAGGCTGTTCAAGAAATCCAGGTGAGAGCTCACTAGAAACATGGCAACCCTATTGGAGAGACTTGGATGGATGAGAGAGATTCGAAGATGATGGACTCTTCAGATACTGGGGAGTGACTGAAGATAAGAGCTAAAGAGGGTAGAGTCCTGGCTGATGCTCAAGTTTCTGGAAAAATAAATTTATTCTCTCTAGTTGAAAGCTAAGAGGGTATTTGTAAGGCTAATTATGTCAAAAGCCTTGGCAAATTGATATATGTAGGTTTAAAACAGGAAGCATTAATTCTAGTGACTGGGTGGTATATTAGTCAGAATTAAAATGGAAACAAAACAAATGTAACTCAACTCTGGAATTTGCTAGTACCGTACAAGTTCATCTTTCCAAAACAGTTATCACTTCTTATGGAATACCTAGTCATTACCAAGGAATGGGGTAAACGAGAATTGAAGATAAATGGCTTATGAGGATTTTTTTATGAGCATTTTAAATTAAAGGCTTTTGCTTAGTCAAATCGTCTCACCTCTACCTGTCTCAGAATGGTGAGTACTCGAGGCTGGCATATGCCGTCTATTCTCGAAATGCCAAATAGGAAGATCTGCAACTACAATACGCTCCATTAACAAACCTATTTGACTCTGCCTTAAAAATTGTCTGGAATCTGACCAGTTCTCAGCACCTCCACTGCCACCTCCTTGATGAAAGCTGCTTCTACCCTTGCCTTCCCATATTCTATTATATATAAAAAGCAGCCAGAATCAGCCTTTTAAAATATAAATTGAATCATGTTACTCCTCACCTCAAAATCTTTTAATGGCTCTTGCTATTCTAAAAATAAAAAGTAAAATCCTATTTAAAATGAAATATAGGTCTTTTATGATACCTGTCTTATCTCTTCTCTCACTACCTCCCCATGACTCACTCACTCAGTACAGGAACTACCTGTACTGTTCCTTGGTTATTATAGGCATACTCCTGCCTCAGGGCCTTTGCACTTATAGTTTAGAATTCTTCCCTCAGATTCTTAATGACTCATCCTTAACAATGTTGGATCACTACTCTATTATCACCTTTTTAAGGCCCTCTCTTATCCAAAATTACATCCTTCTGCTCCCAATTCTCCATCACCTCTTCCAAACCACTATTCTATAGATTGTAGATTTTCTATATTTCTTTGGTTCTCCCCACTTGAGTCTAAATGCATTAAGTAGTGTTTCTGATAATTAATTCACAATCCCCAGCACTAAGAATATACATGACATATATAGTAAGTGCTTAATAATGATTCAAAGGGCGTTACTGAATATCTATTCAGGGCATTCACATTTGAAGGTACACATGGTTTTCACCTTAATCAACACAAATAGACAGAATACAACACCTTAAATATTTTGTACAGTAATATTTTGTAAACACAGAAAAAAAAATCCTAGTTTCCCTCTAAGAAAAAATACTATGAAATATTTTCATAATGTGCTTATGAGATAACCAAAATTGTAACAAATAGCAAAAGTTCAAATAACAAAGGTTGTATCCCTAAGAGGTCACCAAGCTGCCTTCTAAGGCAGATAGGTAGATTCTGAAACAGAGGGCTCTTCAGGTTTTTCTGAATGCTTTAGATTTGGGTTTGTAAATTTCAAGTTCGAACTGGGTGGGAATGGATTTATGATGCATAAATGAGGAAGGTGGTACTTGAAGTGGCATCCTTTCTCCTGTGAGCATGGTTCTGTGGATGAAAAGGGGTTGGAAGTGATGAGAAAATCAAATTCTTGAATTTAAGACAGCAAGTAATTTATTAAGTTTCTACTTAATTCAAGAAATTGTGGCAGAATCTCCACATGTTAGAAATTGTGGCAGAATCTCCACGTTATTCTCTTTAACTGTTAGACAACTCTGTGAGCTATTTTATTATTATTATTTTTAATCAGCATTTAGCAGATAAGGAAATTGAGAGACTTTTAAAGTGCCCCCTTTCTCTGCATAGAATTTGGTAGCTATGGGATCAAACTTAATCTGCCTGCTACAACATTTTTTTACCCCAAGAAACATTGCCTGTTTATTCTTTGAACCACACTTCCCTTCTCACTGCAAGAATAGGAGACATTTTTCCTTAGAAATAATATTACAAATGGTAATTTGGTTTCTAGGTAAGTTCATTAAAACCCTTTGTAACTCACAATGCAGTCAAAATAGCACAATTGTTTCTATGGAAATATGAGCAGGGAGTGCTAAACTGCCTACTTAACAAACGTACTTTGGGAATATAATCTGTTTGCCTCTACTCAAAGGAGATAAATAGGTGGCACAGTTCAATTTCTCAACCTCATTCCATGTTTCATCCTTCCAGACAGCATTTAGTTGTGTTGAATTTTCTCCTACTACCAGAGTACAAAAGCTACCTGGGTTTCTACTGCGCAGAAGTAAATGATAAGCCCCAGAGCCAATTTCTCATCTGAGATGCTTTGCACATTTCAGTGTGCTTTCTGCAAGGTCCAAATAGGACTGTAAACATGACAGCCAAAACAAACAGTAGTTTTTATAAAATGAGTCCAGGGCGTATGTTTTTCTGAAACCTAATCCCCCTTGTCTAAGAGTATACTGGGAAAAGGCAGAGACAGGAGGAGAGCTTGTACTCCATTTACTGACAGTGCTGTATCCCACTCAGAACCTGGTAGGGAGTAATCAAAACCAGTGGCCTCATCTTTCTTTCTTTGTCACTTCCCTAGAGTGAGGTATTAAAGAAAGCAGAAAACTCTTCTTAGCTAATTCAGAACAATATTATCTTAAATATTATCTCAAAGCTACTCAAAGTGCGGCATCAACAATACCTGAGAGCTTGATAAAAATGCAAATTCTCAGGGCCCACCGAGACCTACTGAATTAGAATCTCTGTGAGTGTGGGCCACTGCAGTTTGTGTTTTTACTAGCTGTGCCAGTTTGAAAGGATTCATGTGTCCTAGAAAAGCCATGTTTTAGTCCTAACACATCATGTGGAAGCAGTCATTTCTTTTAATCCCTATTCAGCACTATAGGTTGGAAATTTGATTAGATTATTTCCATGGAGATGTGATTCTGCCCATTCCAGGTGGGTCTTAATTACTTTACTGGAATCCTTTAAAAAAGGAAATATTTTTGGAGGGAGTCCCAACAGCCAGGACAGAGCCATGAGAACCACGAGAGCTGAGAGAGCCACTCAGCCAGAGACCTTTGAGATCAAGAAGGAAAATACCCCCAGGGGAACTTCATGAGAGAAAGCATGGGAGAAAGCTAGCAGATGTCACCATGTTCGCCATGTGCCTTTCCAGTTGAGAGAAAACTCTGAACATCATCAGCCTTCTTAAACCAAGGTATCTTTCCCTGGATGCCTTAGATTGCACCTTTCTATAGCCCTGCTTTAATTTGGGCATTTTCACAGTCTTAGAACTGTAAACTAGCAACTTAATAAATTCCCTTTTTTAAAAGCCATTCCATTTCTGGTATACTGCATTCTGGCAGCTTGCAAACTAGAACACTAGTAAAGCAGGATAAAGTAGAACAACTGCAGGTCCCTGCTTTCCTATCCAGTTCTGAAAGAGTTATCAGAAAACTGTAGGATCCTAGTTTCCTTTCCAGCTCTAAGACAGATAATAGATAGCCACAAGTCCCTGGTTTCCTATCCAGCTCTTAAAAGAGTTAATGGACAACTACAAGTCTCTAGTTTCTTACCTAGCTCCAAAAGAATTAATACAAAGCTGCAAGCTTCATGGAACAAAAATTTCACCTAAAGCCCAGAAACTGTCCAAAACCATCAAAACCTCCCCAAACCATAAATGGTTATAAAATATGGGCCCAGAGCAAACTCTTAGTTAATAATAGAAAATCCGGGGTTGTAGAGATTGTTAAACATCTGCCCCCAAAACAAATTCTGGATATATGACGAGCTGGCCACAAGCATCAATAGTTATCTATTCCTGAAACAATGCTAGCCCTGTAAACACCTGGTTAATGTAAACCTTGTAAGTCCCTAGTATTCAAAGGTTACTATGGAAAGCTGCCAGCAGAAAAACCTTCCAATAACACAAGCTAACTCACTCCTCTCAGTGCTGTTTCTCCCTCAAACATGTCCGTGTAAATCTCTTTAATGTGTACTTTCCCTTTCTTTCTTTGATAAACTTTGTCACTTATTCCTACTAGCCCTCCCATCTCTAAATTCTTTTAGCACTGAGACTTCTGAACCTAGAACAGAGCTCAGATGGCACTATTACCAGCAGGGCACCAGTTACACAAGTACTCAGGGAGACTGAGGTGGAAACTACAATTTAAATCTATACTGAAAGACAAGAGATTATACTTGCACCAGAACAATGGGGGTCAAGTCTCTGTAGCCTCCCTTGACAGAGAATGATTTGGGGTTAAGTCCTTTAACCTCTCTGGCTTTCATTTTCCTTATCTGTAAAACAGAGGAGTTTATTTACTAATTTAACCCTGAATTGCTTATTATAACATCAGAGCATCTTGTGCCTCCCCCCAAAGATTTGGCTTTCATAATATCAATCATTTCACTGTCATTACCCGACTGGCTTCCTTTCTTCTAGCTAGTAGAATAACAATAATAATTATAATTATAATAAATAATAACATCAGTGTGTTTCTCCTGTACCATGCACTTTAAGGAGTTTGACCAGTTAATGTCCTTGATAAGAATTATCTCCATTTCTTTACTGAGGAGACGATGCTGTAAAGAAGTTATGTAACTTTCCCATGGTTACAAAAAAAAAAAAGCAAATAATAGTGCCAGGACTCAAATCCAGGTCTGACATCAGAATTCATACTCTTTCCCCTCTTCCAACATCTATCTTTGCACAACCAGTGTCTATCATCAATCAAAACAAAACAAAATCCTGCAGTCCACAGGTGGGACAAGGCAAACCTCATTTCTGTGGGAAGTTTGTTTCCTGTAAGTACATAAAACAATTACTTTGAATAGATTCTACACATGTATTGATTTCATATAAAGGCCATGTTACCTTAAAGTGATCAATAAATGAAAAGGGTTGTAGTTGTACCAAACGCCTGAGTTATTGACAACTCTAAGATGTTTTGTCCCTGGTGAAAAGATGCAGAAAATGGAACCTGAAGAGAACTTTAGAAAGCTTCTAGCTTAAAGAGATCATTACAGACAAAAGGAAATTTAGAACTAGAGAACTCAAGTGCTTCTGTTACTGGACAAAGGCTGTGGATTCTTTTGCCCGATGTGCTAAATGAACAATTCCTGAGACACTGGGGTTTCAAAGACAGAAAAAGTTTATTGCTCAGCATGAAGCAGGAGATCAGACAGCCTATCAGCCCAAAATCTGTCTTCAGAATTGCAGTACTTCTGATAATCTTATAGCATTAAAAGATGGGCAGGTTTTAGGATAATGAACATAATGGCTCCAGATGATGTAATTAGATGTGACTTAATCATTGCACATGTGAAGATGGATTGCATGCTTAGTCACAGAATGTATGTAAGAAAATGGCAGCCTTAATATGTCGATGGGCTTGATTTTTTGTATTACAGTGAGGTACAGTTGATTTGTAGGTTAAAGTCTAAGTAACTACGCATGTCAGGTGGGCCCATTTTGGTTAGATTCAGTTTCAGTTATGAAGATTCTTTGGATTTGGTGTGGGTTAGCTACAGACTGACCAAGACCCTTAATTAGTAAACATTAGGAGCTGTCTTTAGTGATTACAAGACTCTAAAGTCAAAACACTGGATGAAGGGGTACAAGTGAAAGTTAGTCATACAAATGTTACAATCACAAGGGCACAAGATAAAGGCTATACAGTTATTATCAGAGATTAAGGTAGCTGGATTACAGTTCAAAAAAATTTCAGGTATTTCCCTCTATTCTAATATACCAGAAAGTAAAAAGGAACAGCTATATAATAATTCATAATCATAATCATCCCTTAAGTCTTAACTTCTCAGTTACACTTTGTCTTATATCACACAGCTGGTAAGTGGCAGAAATGTGATTTGAATGTGTCTTACTACCCATCTGCATTGGTGCTATCTTTGATATTGTTTACTATATAAAAATGGGTCTTCCTTTTTTAGGAGTGGTTACATATTCATACTTTCATCTTCAAGACAGGCTTATAAGAAAGTCAAATGATAAACAAGAATTATTCAAGCCACTAAAGATAGGAATATAATTCTGGTCAGAAGCAACAGCCTAACCAAATGTATGATTTTCTGAGACCACATGTAGTGTTTGGAGAACCATTGTAAGTTCCATAGTACTAATAATTTGAAAAGTGCAAAGCAGAAGACAGAAATGAGGCTAGAGAAATATGGAGGGACCAGGTTATGGAGGGCTGAATATGTCATTGAAAGGCATCTGAAATTTATCAGGAGTTATTAAAGAATTTTATTCAGGAGAATTACATAGTCATACTTGATCTTAGCTCCCTCTGCTATAAAATTGACTATGGGACTTGGATGGGAGAGGTTCAACCTCCAAGACTGAAGATAATGAGACCAGTTAGACTTATTATAAGATTCCAGGCAAATAAAAAAAGGTAAAGTCTGTACCAGGACAATTTTGCTAGCAAAGAAGTCATGGGGGATGATTCAAAATATTTTTCTGAGATAAAATGACCAGGATTTAGCAATTGAGTAAATGAGGAAAGTCACTCCCAGATTTTTAGCTTGGGTGACTGAATTGTATCACAAGAGATAAGGAGGACAAAAAGGAATGAATTTGGCCATGTGTAATTATAAAAACCAGCCTTTAGCTTACCTATCCCTGGGTCAATCATAGTAGAGGTAGCCTGGAGACACTGTCAACAAGAGATAGAACAAGCTGTGGTTAAAACCATCGTAATGTATAGGACTTCCCAGGTTGGGTGAAGTGTGGTCAGGTTGGAACCCTGAGATATTAAGGAGGAAGAAAGGCCTACTGCAATTCCACAGGAGCAGAAGAGCCTTGTGTTAGAAGCCCTTCTCCCCCACTCAAAAAAGATATTTTTCAGATTTAATGAGTGATTATGAGTTCCCCGTGTACAGAGTCCCATTAAAGTGAAAGCTGAAGGTGGCCAGTGGGTTTACAATATGGGTGCAACTGGTGCGGAACAGTGAAGATGGAAACTCAACTGCAAGGGGATTCTAGTGGTGGAATTGAGAACAGGTTTGCTTCTGTTTTAAAGGTTTAAAAATGTGAAAGATGGGTGAATGGTGAAATTGAATGATTTAACATATGACATAATGTAGAGCCGGCATTGAGAAAGTAGTTAAAATAGAAATGGGACAATTGATGGGACAATTGATGGGACATCTCTGCAAGCGGAGGTATCAACAAGATGTTAATTGGTTCTGGCTTAGAGAAATGTTTTTAACTCATGTCAATAGCTAAAGTACAGATCTTGTCATGTTAAACATGTTTTTACCATACAAGTTGATACTATAGTATAGCTACCGATTCTTTGTAAAACACCAGGGGGTCCAAGATAAAATGTTTATTGCAGATCAGATGACTGGAAAGACTTACTGAGTTTTCCTGACTCCTATTTCATCACTTGGGGTGGTTCAGAACAGAGTCAAAGCTAGCCACATGCTCCCTCTGATCTGGCAGGAGAATCATATACCACTCTACCAACCCAGAGAAATACTTTTTAGCAATGTTGGTATGATTCAAATAAAATTAACCAGTAGCTTTAGGCCCTTCATACTTTTTCCCACTTATTGAACAGTTTTGTTTTTTGAATAAATCCCAAGGCCTAATCATAGACCATTTAATTGTTACAACTCTGACTAATTATTTTACAGATGGGAAAGGGAATTTATAGTAAATATTTATTTATTAAATAAATTTCCTTAAAACATGCTACATGTATATATTTTTATTGATGCATAATTTTCCTGAGAGCTCAGACCAAATGGGCTCCCAAATTATTGCTGAACAGTGGGACAAATTTGATAAATTTCACTGTGAATATGATTTGGCACAACTTTATTTGAAAATAGAGTGATCAAATTTCAGAGATCTGCTATCCAACATGTGTGCATGGTTTGAATACAGAGTGATTCTGGCCTTAATGAAGGAGAAAACAGGTCCTTAAAAGGTACTTCAGATACTTTCTTATTTACTTACAAAAGCATCTCTGTCAGGGAAATATTATACAATTATTATGATTCCAAAACATATTACTACTCCTAATGTTTTAATTACTTTTTGAATTTGTGTGCAACTTTTGATTGATCTGCTCACTGAATGAAGTCCTTAATTTTGTCCCCCATAAAAGTTGGTATATCAAGAGGAACTCAATAAAAAGCCTTGGAATGGAAGACATTGAGATATAAAGAGGCTATGTAGCTTTCTCAGGGACACAAGCTGGAATTAGTACAGCTAGATTTTAAACTCAGGTATGACTGATAGAAAGTTGGTAAAAACAAATTTTTATTGACTACTCTGTGAATGATGGCACTAGTCTAGCTCAGTAGGCAAGAGAGAGGAGGTACCTGCTCTCAAGAAATTTGTGTTCCAATGGAGGGAGATGGACATTCAACAAATAAATAATCAACTAAGAACAATCTACATGCTTCACAAATGCCACAAAGTATATAATAGGGTCTGGTGATAGAGATAGGAGAGTCGTTTCTTGGAGGCCTCTATCAGGAGATAATATTTGAGTTTCTTCCTACTCTTGTCACAATATCCAACAAAGCATCTCAAGTGTAGGGATGGGAAGAAGCTTGTTCTTGACTAACTTTCAAATCAAACACTTTCCACTATGAGCCCTAGTTTTCTCTGAACTTCAAAGTCTCCTAATCTAATGGAGGAAACATGTCAAGTGATAAATGATAGTAGTATATATCAAGAACTTTGATAAAAATGGTTCATGATTCTATAGAAGCATATGTGAATGTAAGTTTACTAAGGGTATAATGAGTGTGTTAGTGAAGGAGACAGTTGAACTGGTTCTCGATTTTAGATTTTGATCTTGAATTTGGATTTTGCCTAGGGCACAGGGCAGGGAGAGAGTAGGTGTGTGCTGTGTTTAGGAGAGAAGAGTTGGTGAAAATGGCATGGAGAGATGGAGGAGCAGGGCATATTCAGATATATTGAAATGGTCAAGTTAATTTAGGGTTCATTATGGGGAATGTGGCAGGGAAAGTTTTTAGTAAAGTATGGCTGCTGGACAGGAGTTAGCTTGGCAAGACCTTATGACAAATTATTTTTTTCTGTTTTTAAGAACAATGTCACTGAATATAAGTGAATTTCCTGGCAGCACCTGTCTGATTCCCCAAGCTCTTTTAATGAACGAGGTTGAATGAACAGGATTTAAATCAGTGGTTCTCAGCCCTGGCACCCTATTACAATCACTAGGGAAACTTATAATAAATAAGATGCCTCAGAGTCACCTCTGCACAGTTAAAGTCAGAAGATCTGGGAGTGGGGTTTAGGCATTTGTGGTTTTTAAAGCTCCCCAGTTGAATCCAGTGGGCAACCTGTGTTGATAAGCACTATGTCCATGAGCTTCAGCAAAGAAACAGATCTCCTGAAGGTCTGTGGCCTCATACATAATGTGGTAGTTAAAGCCACAAAAACATGTTCTTAAAGTTAATCCATTCCTGTGGGTGTGAACTCATCATAAGTAGGGCACTTAATGAACTTATTGAACTTAAGGTGTAGCCCGTTTCAGTCAGGATGGGTCTTAGTTGTATTACTGGAGTCCTTTATAAGACAAGGAGAGAAATTTGACAAGGAAAGAAAAAAAAGCCACAGGAAATGAGGGGTTGAAATGGAACATGGGAGGGAAGGAAGAGACCAGAAGATGCTGCCACATGCCTTGCCATGTGACAGAGGAACCAAGGATTGCCAGCAACCAGCCCCCGAATGCCATAGTCTTCTGGAAAAAAGCATTGCCCTAATGATGCCTTGATTTGGACATTACCCAGGCTTAAAACTGTGAGCAAATAAATTTCCATTGTTTAAGCTGAACCATTCCATGGTATTTGCTTGAGCGGTCCAGAAAACTCAAACACATGGGGTAACCTATACAGGAAGAATTTATCCAGAGGAGAAGGAACTGGCCACAATTGCTCCTAGGACTGACAGCATCCAAGCATGATGAAGCCCTTAGAAAAGGATCATTCAAACTTACCTCCCAGAATGTTTTAGAAAGTCATTTTAAAAGAAAAGCCAACAAAAGAATTGCAGTCATTAGACAACCAGTCTCAGAAGTCTAATGGGGAGCTCTGAATGGAATGGTGCCTCCGATACTTCTTAATAATTACCTTGGAAGAAAACAGTGGTGCCTGTAGAAAATCCTGCTTTTGAACAGTTCCAAGAGAGAGTAAATGAAAAGTAACCTGATTGAGAAACCAATTGCCAGTCATCCCTTGACTTGCTTTTCCATAATGTCATTTTCCATAATGACACCTGCAGCAAGCTTGTTTGTTCTGTAAACCTTAGTTAAACAAAGTTACCCTCTAAGACACCACCAGAGAACAGTTAGTGTAATTGGAATGCATCTGTTTTTGTTCCTAATGAGTCTCCCATTTCATAGTCTACTTTTAAAAGAAATGTGACCCTATTTGGGATGATTAAAAACCTGTTTAAGCATACAATATAGTAGAGCAATCAACATGTTTCTTCTAAGAAATACTGCTCAGAGCTGAGGCCTGCAGGCAGTCAGGGAATAAAGAAAATCTGTCTTTGTTCTAAGAAAAAAGTCATATTCAATTACCTGGGTGATATCATGTTTAAAAAACCTACTTTAAACTTGCATTCACTGTTAACGTTTGTCAGTTTGTCACGTGCCAACTGCCACCCCCTTGTTTGATTTCCAGTAGAGTTTTCATTTGACGAATATGATAAATAATTTGGTGGTTCTTATCCAGTCATGAACCCTTATCATGAAGTCTCATCACTGTTTTTTGGCTGTAATCAGGCAGTCTTCCTGCTTGCCAAAAGGGCTACTCTATACTATAAAATGTCTTTGTGAAAAATGACCCTTTTATGAATAAAATTAGTTATACTTATGGGTCAGAATAAATACAACTTCATCTTGCAGTTATGGACACTGCCATTATGGGCATTTTTCCATTAGGAAACAAGCAAGGTGCTAATTACTGGGTGTTCTCGTTTGTTAGCTGCCAGAATGCGATATGGAATGACTTTTAAAATGGGGGATTTGTTAAGTTGGAAGTTTACAGTTCTAAGGCTGTGAGACTGTCCAAATTAAGGCAAGGCTATGAAAATGTCCAAATTAAAGCACCAACAAGAGGTTACCTTCACTCAAGAAAGGCCACTGAAGTTCAGTGTTTCTTTGTCAGCTGAAAAGTCACATGGCCAAAAGGTCACATGGCCACGTCTGTAGCTTTCTCTCCTGGCTTCTTGTCTCATGAATTTCCCCCAGGGGCATTTTCCTTCTTCCTCTCCAAAGGTTTCTGGTTGGGTGGGTCCTCATGGGTCTAAAGCTTTTTCTCAAAATGGTTCTCTATTAAAGGGCTCCAGTAAGCAACCCCACCTTGAATGGGTGGAGACACATCTCCATGGAAACCATCTAATCAAAACTTACCACCTACAGTATTGATTGAGGATTAAAGGACATGACTTGTCTGGGGTACACCACAGATTCAAATTGGCATACTGGGTATTTCACTAAGGAAACATTTAAATCATTTAATTCTTCAGGCACCTTTGTTCTCAAACTCCTACATTCCTTCGCCAAAAGTAAGCATTTTAGGATCTTTATTGTCTGGCTTGTACGTTTTGCAAACTAACTAATGCATTAGAAAAAATTTTCACAAATAACAAGGAAGCAGTTTTCCTGGATCATAATGTTCAAACAGAGTGAGCCAATTTGCCCATTGATCTGTGGTTTTTAACCATTTGATTTAGATTAAAGGTGTGTGCTTTCTTCTTGGAAAAAGCAAGTACACACACACTATTTATTACACATTTCCTAAGCAGAGCAGTGGGCTCCCTGCTATGGTGATAGGACACTTGGCTCAGTGAATGGCACATGGTCATAAATATTTGTTTAATCAGTGAATGAATAATTAAGTGAATGAAATTTCAGCATGGGCTTGGATGACCTTGAAGAAGGGTTTTAATAACCTCTAGATTTAGAGCATCCGCCCTGCATGAATATTGCTATGAATTTTAGTTCTCTTGATTTCTTTTGGCCCTCAGGCTTTTTTTTTCCTTCCTTTTCTTTTAAGGATTGACCATTTCCAAACAGTTCAAATTTGGATAGTCCGAACACATTTGAATAGGTTTCCCTCTAGAAAATTACTCCTGTGTTTCAGCCCCTCTCATAGAAATGACTCCAGTTTAACCTTGATGAAGGATTTAGTTGCTCTTAAACTCTTCTGTAATGCATTTAATTACCATCCCTTGGTTTTCTCCCACATTATATACTATAGTGCACTTTATTTTAGTTTCATTCTCCCTCTATTTTCAAGTTCGTTAGGGGTAGCTTAGTTCATGTCTTGCCTGAGGCAGCTGGGGAACATTGGCTCAGGCCCCTCTGTGTTGCTGGGGTAACCCCTTTGAGCTCTGAAAAGATACTCACACAGGACTTATTTGTAGGAGAAAATTCTGTCCACCCCTCAATCCCATTCAACTGTCCGACTATGTCTTTGCAAGATTGAAAGTCTTGTTTGCCTACTGATTGGGAAGAGAAGCAGTAATGAAAGAAGAGGAGATAGGAATTCAATTGAGAGCCTACTGTGTGCCAGATAACCTCTATGTGTTTACCAAAACCTAACAACAGTACAGGGCAGATTTGTAGACTTCCATTTTAAATATGAGAATTCTGAGGTTCAGAGACATTAGATAACTTGAGCATGGTCATAGAGCTAGCAAAGGGCCATACTAGAATCCTAAAATAGATCTCTATAATATCCAGACACTTTTCACAACCTTTCAGTTGCCCGCAAACATTGGTCAGGGGACCAGCTATGTTAGATTCATGGATGGAAACCTTTAAATAATACCGACTTCAGGGAGGTGCTACAGTGCCTGGAGCCTGTCCATGCAAAAAAAAAAAAGAAAGGCTTAAACAATACTGACTTCAAGGCCCAGACTGCAAAGATTCGGCAAGACCAGGGTTGGAGACCATCTCTCTATAAAACTGCACAATTTTGATTCATGACCTACTAGGAAATCATGGTACCTCACTGTACCACTTTCCCAAGAAAAGTAGATACTGAGTTGCCTCTCAAGTATGACAATGATCTCTGATATCCTAACAAAGACATGATTCAGGGCTCATCATTGGCTCCCTAGGAACTGACCTACACATACCCACTGCCAGCTTTATTTAAGAGAGGTATTGATAATCATGTACCTACTGCTTCTTAGACATGTCTCTGTCACTTATTATGTACAGAGGGTCTTGATTATAAGTCACAAGGGATTCAGACACCATCAACAACAGCAATGAAAAAGCACCAGGCATTTTCTTTAATTCATTGTTCTAGGAATATGCTGACTCTATTTTTCTCTCCCTGTTCCCCCCACCTGGAAGAAAAGAAGATATGACTCTAGATTAAAATGGCCAGTTTTAATATAAAAATAAAAAATGGCATAATTTATTTCTATATCTCCATGAAATATGCCCCTTCCCAAGTAGTCCCTTAGGAAGCTGCACACTTAACCTGATGATGCTATTGAAGCTAAGAATTCCTTTTCGAATCCCCATGGGAAGTCATGGCAGAGTTTGTGGCATGTTCTTTAGAATGTCTGTTGCCAGACATTTTACAGAACAGATTTGGTTTTTGGAAAGAGCAAAATTGTATTTGGAGACAAATTTTGCAGTCAGTGCAGTGGAAAGAACCTTGTTGGGGATTGAATCATACCTTCACAAAAAAGTATGTTCAGGTCCCAACCTCTGGTTCTGTGAATGTGAGCCCATTTGCAAATGGGACCTCTGAAGATGCTGTTAGTAAAGGTCTGGCCAAACTGAACAAGTGTGGGCCTTAATTCAATATGGCGTACGTCTTTATAAACCAGGGTAAATTGGACAAAGAAAGAGGAAGCCATGGGGAATGACCAGAAGCTAAAAGCCAATGAATCTGGGAGAAAAAGAAGACACTGACATGCTCAGCCCTGTAACAGAAGAACCAAGGAGCTCCAAAGATCACTAGCCAGCCAGAAGATACTGAAGCCACGAGGAGGCAAACCTTCTAGCCTCTGAAAGCTTGAACCAATAAATTCCTGTTTCTCGGTGAACCTACTGTGCGGCATTTGCTTTAGTAGTTAGGAACCAAAGACACTATAAACTAATAAGAATGCCTTCACTACTGGCTTATAAAACTTGCTTTGAGATCAATTATAATATAGATGCTCTCAAATTGGGTTTTAGTTATAACAGCATATTACTGTAAGTGTGTAGATCTAAAGGATGAGACTCATTTGAAGGTTAAGTTCCGTTTTCATTTTATTTTTGAGCTCACCTCTCCATACACTTGGGTTTTTATTTGAAAATAAGATCAGTTTCAAGCTGATAGGTGATTTTATGCTAACAGTTCAATCTTCAATGAAATCAAAGTTTCAAAAGTGACTTTGGGTTGGTTCATTCCTTTTAGGAAATATAAACCTGCACATTGATATAATTTATTCTACTAAATGTCTCCAGGTAAAATCAATAGCAACAATATAGGCACAGTAAAAGAATAAGTGGGCACACAATGCATAATAATTTTTATTATAATGTGGGGCAGCAAGAGGAGGAGGAGTAAACTACAGTGACTTAAACTGTAGAAATAATTGGCATCTTTTTCTTTCCAATGAAATCTACACTAACCCAGCATTCTAATTCTTTTTCATTAGTTTTAGAAGTGCTGCTTCTCCCAGTTTTATTTCCTGCTTGCATTGCAGGAGCTCTGTTTGCACTCTGTGTGACTGACTCAAGATTTCATACAATTTCTTATTTCTGAGGTGTCTTCTAGTCACTGAGTCATAAGCATAACCATTCTAAGTTGTCATTGTATTGGAGCTCTTTTATGGGTCTTGAATACTTGGACATATTTCCACAGTACTTTTCCATCTCCTTGTGTATGGTATTATTTCTAGCCAACTTTGGAAAAATAACAGCTATGATCATGGCAGCTTTGCATACTTAACATAGCAACTGCTTCTGCATTAGATATGATTATTTATAATTTAGATTTATAGAAAACATAAACAGTAGCTAGATCTCTGAGCACTTGTTTCTATTTCTTAGTTTCCATGTAGAAAAACACATCTATAATGGAAAGCCCATTTTTACTTTGTCTGTTTGATATTGGCTGGAGAGAACAATCCCCTTAACTTTGGCCTTGAAGAAGCATAACCAACACCATTCAAATCCTATTCCCAAAGTACCTCTGAGAAAGCATTTTCCTTTCATGTCATCTCCAGATTCACCAGATGCCTTTTTGTATGTGCTTAATGCTTCTGTTTATTCCTTTCAGAATCTAATTTCGTTTCTTAGCTTTTGTGGCATAATCGAGACAAGCTGGGTAAATTATCTCTTAACTAGTTTCATCATGAAAGAAGCTCAAACTGGTCTCAAAATGCTTTTGATGTTTGGAGACTTTCAGGAAGAAAGCAAGTAAGAAAGCAAGCAAGCAAGCATGATAGGAATGTACTATTGTACATAATTTGTAAGGGAAGCAACTGTAGCACAACTGCATAAGAGTATCCGAAATTATCCTACCACTCCAACATGTTGTGTGCAGGAAGAGGGTAAGGCTCAAGTTTCATTGGGTTTATTATGCCCAGCATCTAGCACTGTACATAGCACATAGTAGGTGCTCAATGAACATACACTGTATATAACTTTAGTCTAAGCTGTTCTAGGGAGATAAACTTGAGGCTTTGAGGCTCAAGGTAAAGAATCTAACTATTAGATTCCCAAAATACATACACATTTTGCATGTTAAAAACATTCTGTATCATAGAAAATGCTCAACTAGCATCTGTAGAACCAGGTAGAATTATTAAGTAGGGATTTGTCTACCATGTAAGAGGTAAGACTAAATTATGTCTAAGCAAACTTCCAAACAGAAAATATATCAGTCTTTGAAAACACACCTGTCTTGTATCCCTCAAGGTTTTAATTGGCGATGACATAATTACCAGTTTGAAACAACCTATGACGTTAATTGACAATGGCAATTTAATGTGCTTGCCCCCCTAAATCATAGATTTACCTTGGAATGGGATGCCTTAATTCCAATGGGTGACTCATGCAAAGGCCTAGAATTACAGTGAGTTGGGGATAAAATATCATGGTCCAGAGCAATGAGCCTAGAGATAATTTCTCACTGGGGAGCTATAAGTCAACTGAGATGCACCAGAATTCTACCCTTGCAATCTTTTAGTGAATTCAAACTAGGAAAGTGGAATCTGGTTAATTCTGGGCTAGAGCCAATAGGCATGGGGTCTCAATAGAGTAGTAGCACAAATGCAGACATGGAATCTGGATATGCCATCATATTTTAACATCAATAGGTCTGTGAGGAGGCCAATCAGAGATGATGCAATAGATACTAAAATAAAGATCCAGCCCAGGGTAAAAGAAGGTTGTAAAGATTAGATGAGGCAGTCAGGACTTAGAGGGAAGAATAGAACCCAGAGGCCAAGTGAAGTGTCATCAACCAGGTTAATCGCACACTTAACAAAGAGGGTATAACTTGATGCTCATGAAGACATCCCAGGGCATCCTTCAATGACTCATTGAGCCCCAGGCATTGTGCATAGAGTTGATAAGCTTTCTACAGTTTCCCCTCAGTAGCAGAGAAGATGTCCTGAAAATACCACCCAGCTTTTTGGCTCAGGGATGGCTTATGATGGAGCCTACAGTGGGGTATGCAAGCAGCACTAGACACTGGAAAGCATTACAGTTTTCTCAACCCTCATCTGATAGAGGACTCTCTATTCCTTTGAAACCAGAGGTGAGCTCTTTAAACAGGGTTTGTGGCAGGTAAAGAGAAACATTACTGAATAAGCTGTTGTAGTAGATGGCATTGTCCATTCCATTCTGAAATTGCAACTTGGGCTTAGACTCTCAATAAAAAATAAAGGATGTGACTAATTTCACAGAGTTCAAGGCTCCAGAATAGGGCATAAAAGAGTTAGATTTTCTTTGTGGATCAGTTCTAATATTTCTAGGAACCCCTGCTATATTTGACACAATAAACTCATTAACCCCTTGAGGTTAAACTCTCTTTATAATCAGTTTCCACGATACAGCATCCTCTTCAATATATGATTATTCTTATCTTCCCAACTTAGAAAAATATTGGTGTTCCTCAGGAGTCATCCTTAGCCTTCTCTCTCCCTGTGTGATCTCATCTCTGCCTCTGCCTCCAGCCATCATCTCTGCTCTGATGAATGCACCTCTTTATCTCTAGTTCAGACTTTGGATCTTGAAAATTGTATAACTGTTTATACTTTCTGTGTCTATCAGATAGACATGTCAAATGCAACAGGATCAGGACCTTTTTTCATATTCAAGACTTCCTTCCCATGTAGGGTATCATATTCCCGAAGACAACCGGGTTAAGAAGTTTGGAGGGGTGGGCCACAGTGGCTCAGCAGGTAAGAATGCTTGCCTGCCATGCCCAAGGACCTGGGTTCGATTCCTGGTGCCTGCCCATGTAAAAAAAAAAAAAAAGAAGTTTGGAGATATCCTTGACTTTTCATCTTCTCTCAAATTGTATTACATCTAATCCATTAAGTCCTGCCCATAACACAGCCACTCTATTTCTTTAATGAGACCATCTTCTCCATCTTTGCTACCACTTAGTTAAATAGGATCTTCATCATCTCTCTCCTGGATTATTGACTTGGCCTTCCTCCTTCTTTTCCTGTCCCAGTCCTCTCCTTAAATCCATCCTCCAGAATCCAGCCAGGGCTATCTTTTGAAAATGCTAACCTACTCTTAATCCCAACACACACAGGAAAGCGTTGATTAAAACTGATCAATATCTCCATCTTTTAAAGAATAACATTCAAGATCACATGCTACTTCCTGCTTCATATCTTGGGCTCCAGTAGTCTACAGTTATCCAGAAAACCTTCATTTGTACCACATACTTTGTTCCCCTTAACATGATTACCTCTCTTTACTTGCTCCTCCAAGATTGGATGAGGGGCTCAGCTTCAGTGTAAGATAATGCATCATTTTTTTTTGCATATACCTTAACTTAGGCATACTGCATTGTCATTATATGGTTTCGGCTGCCTTCTAAATTAGAGAACTTCTTGAGGGAAAGAACTGAGTCATATATCTTATATTTATTGCGTACAATGCTTGGTGTGAAATAGGCTCTCAAAAAGACATTGAGACAATGAGTTCAGGAGAATCAACTTTTAAAACAAAAACAATAACCTATCAAGATTGTAAGGAATCTTAAAGATTATCTAGCAAAACATCTTAAGATTTAAATACTATTTTTACAAGGTAGCCAAAATGGTATCCTCCAGAGGTTAATTTTCATTTGAAATTCAGTAGTAGTAATTTTTCCCCCATTGAGTCCATCGAATAGTGATCTCTGTTAGGGTTCAATCTGAACTCACACAATTCATGTCAGTGTTTTCCAAACTTCAATAAGTCTTACTGAACCTTTGTCACACATTCAGTAAATATCTAATGGTTGAATATGTCTCTGTCTTTTGAGATGACATGTATGATCTGCCCTCATAGGATAAAAATGGTTTTATACAGTTTTGAAATTGAGAGGTGTGATGGCCCTGAGAATGTGCCATGCAGAGCAAGGAGTTAATTGACTTGAGGGCCACAGTCATTGTTTTTTGAAATCCATTGCTGCATTGATGCCAAGGCCATACTTTCCACAAATCCTTTAAGCCAATGACTAAGTTTGGAAGGGATACTAAGGCAGGCTTATCTGTAGGAGACATGGGACTTATCTGACAGCTGACTTCAGTTTTAGGACTCTTTGAAAGATTGCTGAACCAATCTAGATGGCTTCCAACAACTTTTTTGCCTCTCTTCTTTACTTGGGGTGAGACTTGCACAGATTAACCATTCTCCCCTGGCTTATTATTATTATTATTATTTTGTATCACAGTTTACCTGAATAAAAGGGAAGCCTGTTTAATCCTACTTGAGTATCTGTTTCTTGGAAGATCCAGATTAACACAGAAGATATTAGTGTCAACTTGTTTAATGTCAGAGGTATTTCAAGCTGAATTTGTTCATGGTAGTTTGAGGTATAGTTAGCTTTGAATTTAGACAGTATTGAGCTAAATTTCCGAATTACTAGCCAAATGACTTGAGCTACTTAACTAAGCCTTTATCCTCCTTTGTAAAATGTAAGGTAAGAATATTTATGATATAATTTTCCCCTCCTTGGGGTTTTTTTCTTAAATGAAAATTTATTGAGATATATTCACACACCATACAAACCATCCAAAGTATTCAATTGCTGGCTCACAGTATCTTCCATATAATATTTTTCAAATTAAATATGATAAAACATATAAAGTCCCTGGTACATAAAAGATATTCATTATATTTTTGTTCTCAACACAACCTTCCCGACCTACTAGAATCATTTTCTAATAACTTATTTAATATAATTTGGAGGTACTGTCTACCATGTGAAATATATCTTATAGTTTTATGAAATAGAATTATCTGATAAAGTTGGAAAGAAAAGAAAAAGAGCTTTGGGAAGTCTGATTGTGTGGTTTCATGTTTATGGTATGATGGCTGTATGGTTTTGAGCCTGGCATATTCATTTACACTAGACCAATATTCAGAAATAGCCAAGAGGACTGCAGATGTGTATGGCTTTTAAAAGCATTTTAAATATCAGAACAGAAATGCCTTTAAATTGAAAATGCCTCTGCAGTTTTCCATGTCTCCACTCATGTTCCAACTCAGACTGTTTGGGATGATACCCCTCTTCTGTCTGTAGGTATGTAAGTACCCTCTGTACCCTTGATTTACCAAAGAGTCATATGATCTACCATTGTAAAAATGACGTAACCTTCAGTATGCACAGAGAAGTTTTTTTTTTTCTCTAGAGACTTTAAATAATTACTGTTCTATCATCCTTCAGATATGTTAGCTTGCTTTTCTTAAAGAAAGAAATTTATACTTCAAAAGTCTGGAATCCATGAAAATAAAGTACTTTTCTAACATTAATTGCATTATTTTTCATTTCCAAGACTGAAAGGTAGATGGAAACGAATGTCATGCCTTTATCCTCCCAGATGGATATGAAAAGGTCCTATACTCAATAAAAGATTGATTGAATATAATCAGTGAAATAAATGAATGAAATGGCTTCTGAAAACGTATTAGCAAAGCCAAAGGGGAGTTGGAGAAAAGCCAAAACGTAGTTGGGAGGAAAAGTTTCCAATTTGTCTTCCTGATGTCTGAATTATTTGAGTCTGTGAAGAACAGTGTGGAATTATTACAGAAGTGAACTGCTAAGACTTTTAAATGCACTTAAGCTGTTAAAATAACTTCAACTGGCACTACCATTTTCTCAAACACTCTGCATTTCTTTTTGAGACCTCTGACCATTGGAAAATGCAGCAGAACCTCATTCTTGTAGAATCCTATCACATGTGCACCCAGCCTGCATCTCAAAAATAAACAAACTCAAACCTAGCTTCTAGGCACAATCCAAGTACTTTAGCTGATGCTATTAAAAAATCTATGTGACTGATAGTGCAGAACCACAATGCTATATTATAATGGGGGTTAGTGGTAACAAGTGATTTTCCAGATCATTTGGACTATATATAATGAGGTCCCTTTGCATGACTAGCATTCTCCCAGCATGACCTGAAAATCCCCTGGAACTTAACCCTAAGAGTTACATAATTTAAGCTAGGAAATTCAATTTCTTTCTTTGGATCTATTTGGAAATAGCATCTATATGATAAGTAACATTCAAAAAGTATTACTCTAATACCTACTAAAGTTATCAAATGAGTTCTCAAGTTTGTTTCCTCTAAAAGAAATGGCAATACTGGGTTTAGATGATCCAGGCCATAATTCAATGCCATCCTTTTATTGCATAATTTTAAGATAATAAAATTATGCCATATAATATGAGGAACAAAATGAATGCTTGAGGTAAAAAAGCAACAAAACAATGCTTAATACATTAGCTAGAAACCATTACAAATATGATCAAACTAAAGGAAATCATGCTTATGGGAGTAAAGGAAGCTGTGAGAACAATTTCTCATCAGATAGTATTAGTAAAGAGATAGAATTCATTAGAGAAGAACTAAATGGAAATTTTTGAGTGGAAACAAAATATAACTCAAACAAAAAATTCACTAGTAGAAAATGTAAAGACAACCCATAGAATGAGAGTTAATTTCACAAATCATATATAGGCATACCTTGGAGACATGGTGGGTTCAGTTCTAAACCACCACAATATCACAATAATGGAGTTACAGTATATAAAATTATGTTTATACTAAAATGTAGTCTATTAAGTGTACAATAGCATTATGTCTGCAAAAAATGTTTGTCACTTAATTAAAAGATAACTTATTTTATTGCTAAAAACAATGTTAACCATCATCTGACTTCAGCAAGTCTGTAGTCTTTTTGCTGCTGGAGGGTCTTGACTTGATTTTGATAACTGTTGACTCATCTTTGCGTGGTTGCTGAAGGTTGGGGTGGCTGTGGCAATTTCTTAAAATAAGACAATAAAGTTTGCCTTCCTTCATTGGAAGGAATTCAAGTCAATGAAGATCGACTCTTCCTTTCATGAAAGTTTTCTCTGTAGCAAGTGATGCTGTCTGATAGCATTTTACCACAGTAGAACTGCTTTCAAAATTGGAGTCAATCCTCTCAAACTCTGCTTGTATTTTATCAACTAAATTGATGTAATATTCTAAATACTTTGGTACCATTTCAACAATGATCATAGCGTCTTCACCAGGAGTTGATCCTTTCTCAAGAAATCACTTTCTTTACTCATCCGTACGAAGCAACTCCTCATCCATTCAGGTTTTATAATGAGATTGCAGCAATTCAGTCACATGTTCAGGCTCCACTTCTAATTCTAATTCTCTTGCTATTTCTACCACATTTGCAGTCACTTCCTCCATGGAAGTCTTGAACAGAGTTCAATGTCAACGATGAGGGTTGGAATTCACTTCTTCCAAATTCCTACTAATGTTGACATTTTGGCATCCTCCCGTGAATCAAAAATATTCTTAATGGCACCTGGAATGGTGAATTCTTTCCAGAAGAGTTTTAATTGACCTATGGCAACTATAGCTTTATGTTTTAGTTTCCCAGGCTGTTCAAGCAAATATAAAATGGGTCAGATTAAACAATAGTTTATTTGCTCATAGTTTGGAGGTTAAAAGAAAGTCCAGATCAAGGTTTCATCAAGTGATGCTTTCTTCTAACTATGGCATTCTGAGGCTGACTGCCGGCCCCTGGTCCTTAGCTTGTCACATGACAGGGCACATGGCAGCAACTCCTGCTCTCTCCCTTTTCTTCTGGGTATTATTGCTACTCAACTTCTTGCTTCCTACAGCTTTCTCTCTTCCCTTTTTGTGTGAATTTTATTCTGCTTATAAAGGACTCCAGTAATAGGTATAAGACTCATCTTGATTGAAAT
Organism: Tamandua tetradactyla; assembly: GCF_023851605.1. Lineage (NCBI taxonomy): Eukaryota > Metazoa > Chordata > Mammalia > Pilosa > Myrmecophagidae > Tamandua > Tamandua tetradactyla. The sequence goes on from NC_135345.1 coordinate 20,871,488, forward strand.
GAGCCACACCTTAGTTGGAGTAACCTCATCAAAAGGCCCTACTTACAATGGGTTCATAGCTACAGGAATAGATTAGGTTTAAGAACATATTTTTCTGGGGGTACATACAGCTTTAGGCCACCACACCTTATGAAATGTTGTTCTTAAATAACATAACTTGAAAGTCTAAATTACTCCTTGATCCATGGGCTGCAGAATGGATGCTTTGCTAATAGGTATGAAAACAACATTAATTTAATTGTACATCCTCACCAGAGCTCTGTTATCCCATTTATAGAGCACAGGAAAAGTAGATGTTGCCCCAGGATTTTCGAAATGTTAGGCTAGCCCTTAACAAGAGTGTCAACCTGTCCTTTGAAGCTTTGAAGCAAAGCATTGACTTTTCCTTTACAGCATGAAAGTCCTAAATAACATCTTCCAAGATACTGTTTTGTCTATATTGAAAATCTGTTATTTAATGTAGCCACCTTTGTCAATGATTCTGGCTAGAACTTCTGGATAACTAACTGCAGCTTCTATATCAGCACTTGATGCCACATCTTTTACTTTTATGCTATACAAATGGCTTCTTTCCTTAAACCTAATGAACGAACCCCTGCAAACTTTTCTTTTGCAGCTTCCTCACCTTTCTCAGACTTCATAGCATTGAAGAGAGTCAGGTCCTTTCTCTGGGCCTTCATTTAAGGCAGTGTTGTGGCTGGTTTGATGTGCTATCCAGAAAACTAAATCTTTCTCCATATCAGCATATTTTTGTTCTCTTATCATATGTGTGTTCACTAGAACAACACTTCTAATTTTCTTCAAGAACATTTCCTTTGCATTCACAACTTATCGGTTTGATGCAAGAGGCCTAAATGTTAGCCTATCTCAATTTTGACTTACCTTCCTCCTTAATCTTAACCATTTCTAGTTTTTGATTTAAAGTGAGAGATGTGTACTTGAACACTTAGAGGCCATTGTCAAGTTATTAATGGACCTAATTACAATATTGTTGTAGTTCAGGGAATAGGGGAGGACTGAGGAAAGGGAGAAAGATGGGGCAATAGTTGGTTGGTGGAGCAGTCGGAACACACACATTTATTGGTTAACTTTGCTGCCTTAAATGGGTGTGGTTCTTGATGCCCCAACACAATTACAATAGTAACACTAGAGATCACAGATTACAGACCACCATAACAGATGGGAAAATACTGAAAAACTTTGAAATATGGAGAGAGTTACCAAAATGTGACACAGAGACATGAGGAGAACATATGTTGTTGGAAAAATGGTGCTGACAGAATCGCTGATGTAGGGTTGCCACGAAGTGCAATATCTGTGAAGTGCATTAAAGTGAGGTGCAGGAAAAAGACATATCCCTGAAACTGATAAGGAACTTGTATCTAGAACATATAAAGAATTCCTACAACTGTTTATAGGAAAAGATAAATAAACTACTTTAAAATGGGCAAATAATCAAAATAGGCATTTATTCAAAGAAGATATATAAATGGCCAATAAATATATGAAAAAGATGCTTAACATCTTTAGAAAGAAAGATGAAGAAAATACAAATTAAAATCATAGTGAGATACCGCTTCATATTCATTAAGGTAGCTGTAATCAAAATGACAAATAAGAACAAATTTTGACAAGGAAGTCGAGAAATTAGAACACTCACAGGAATGTACAATAGTGCAACTGCTTTTGAAAATAGTCTGGAGGTTTCTCAAATGGTTAAACAGTTTTACCACATGATCTAGCAATTAAGTATGCTATAACATCATGGTTTCTGTTATACCCTTTTAATTCATTTACTTTACTGATAAAATTTAATTAGCTTATTTACTGATAAGATTATATGTACAAGTTTTTTTTAATTTAATATTGTTTGAAATCAAGTAAATTAATGTTCCTCCCCCTTGCAATATCATTATCAAGTATGATGACTTTTTAAATACTAATTGGAGTTAGCCATCACTCTTATCAGCCAGAATCCTCTCTTTACCAGCTCTTCTAGTTCAAGGTGGTAATTATTTATGAGGCTGACATGAGAACCAGGCATGATTCTGAGGTTTCCTCTGAACTATCAGTGAAACACTGAATTATATTTATTACCATGTTTGCTAAGCCATTGTATTCTTGAAAGATTGTCAGATTTTGAATAGAATTTATAAATATCCTCTTTGTCCAATGGTAGAGATTATAGTAGGATTTTTAAAGCTTACATTGTTATATGTGCATTTTTCCAGAGAAATCTCTAGGTGTTAATATCTTTCTAAAGTTGATATTAAACACACAGCTGGTAAGTAATCTATATTATTATATTTATTTGTTGGCTATACTTAGATTGAGTAGGATGCTTTCTTTCAGAGTCTCTTCAAAATTTCAACCCTATCTGCTGGCATTTAGAGAATGTCAAGATAATTAATCCAGGGTTGTATTTCTGGTTTGTGCAATAAGATTCTATTGTTATTGAATTTACTTTGATGAAAACAAACTCTATCTCAAATCTTAGAAATAAATTTCTGGATCACGTAAATATTTTCTTAAAGGGCTCAAAGTCTCAAGGGATTTTTTTTCTTCATTTTTTCCCACAAATGTTAAGAGGAAAAAGAAAAAAGATAAAAAGGTTTTTTATGTGAAATAGTTATTTTTTAAATATGGAGAGTTCAGTGAACTACCCTAAAATAGAATGATGTGAGATTAGACCAAGTTGAACCTGAGAAGAGAGTGACCTGAGAGGCCAAAAGAGCTTTTAGTTTGAGTTAAGATGAACAATTTCAAAAGGAAAGAAAATTATAATAATTTATCATGCTAAAAATCGCGTAGTTCCCATCATTTAAACTGGTATTAATGTTACAATTTATCATTTGTCATATATGATGTTATCTATTTGTCCAGATGTGGTAAGTACGTGAGAAGAGAGGAGGCGTGTCCAAGTGCTTAGGTGGCCAACACTTAGAAGGGGAGATAGAACTAAATGGGGTAAAGGAATTGAAAGGCTTGTCCTAAGATGCAGCAACTCTCAAAGTAGTTGGAGTCAAATTCTTCCACAAGTCCAAGTGTCTAGTAAAGAACTTTTAGAGAGAGGAGGAGAGGGGAGGGGAGGGGAGGGGTGGGGAGGGAAGGGGATGGCTTCAATGGAGGGAAAATTGAAGCCAGAAGCCAAGTGGAAACCTGCCCCAGTGCAGGGAGTGAGAACAAATGAGAGAGATAGTACTCTGAAAAAATAAAGCTCATCATTCATTCTTTTTCTCTTTCTTTCAATCATTTAATAACTGTTTTTTTTTTAGTTCCTTTCACTTGCCATGTCTAGGGTTGGATTTGGAGATGCAATTGTCAGCAAAATAGGTATAGTCTTTGGCAACATGGAACAGAGGCTAAGAGAAAGGAAAAATATTAATCTAATAGTCCTGAAATAGAAACAAATTCCAATCATGAAGAGTGCTGTAAAGGAAAATGTTTCTGTGAGAGTATGAGATGAGAAAAACTGGCCTTTATACTTTACTCAGGCTCCATCTCTCTGGTTTATGGTTGGATTTGTCCAATGGGAAGCACTATCAAGAGAAGAGAACGGTTGGGGAAAGGGTATTTATTTTTCTGCTTCCCATCAACTCTGGCTTCCCAGTCTCACAGTGACTGCATACACCCCCATCCACTACACTCCAACTCCTGCCATGCTGCTTTCCCTCTTCCATAGTTCCAGCTCTTTCTATTTTTAGTCCCTGAGTGTCTCAACCTCCCTCATCGGCTCCCATGGTAAGCCTTGATTACTTTTCATGTAACCTGTTGGGGTAGACTTTCTCTTTCCTGCCAAGACAGTGGCTGATAAGTAAGTCCACTAGGCCCAGGTTGGGGAAAGGGAGCCTGAGAAGATGAAACAGTCTGTTCCCACCTGGGGTGGGAGGGAACATGGGCAGTTGGAGGTTAGTATGCCTTGGACACTAAACCCAAGCCATTATGCCAAATGGGTGAGGGTCAGAATATGCATGATTCATGAGTCACCTTGAGATTTTGATTTTACAATATGGGCAATTCCAAAAAGTTTAAGCCAGGGTGTGACATTCAAATTTGCATTTTTTTAAAAGATCATTCTGATGTCCCAAGGGGACATGTTGGGGAAATTAAACTGGATGCAGATAGACCAGTTTCTCAGGAGCTCTTTCTGCAGTTTAAGAAGAAGATAATGATCCATTAGTCAGGGTATTGATAATGGAGATAAACTGAAGGGCACTAAATCAAATTATTGAGATTTTTAAATCATGGATCATGAAACTATGGTCTGTGTGTTTACCATCTGCCATTCTAAAGAACATCTATTGGAACACGGCCATAGCCACTTATTATATACTGTCTATGGTTGCTTTCAATCTATAACTGTAGAGTCGTGTTTATGTGACAGAGACTATATGGTCCACAAAATCCAAAATACTATCTAGTCCTGTAAGAAAAAATTTCTGACCCGTTCAGGTTAAATCAATAGGACTTGACATTAGATTAGATAGGGGGGTGAGAGAAAGATAGTTATCAAAAATGACATCTGGGTTTCTGGCTTATGCAACTGGATCAATATCAGACTTATTTACTGAAAGAGTAAATAGTGGCAGCAGAGAAATAATAGATCCAGGATCAAACTCATGAATTTAGTACTAAACACATTGCATTCAAAGTGTCTTTAAATTATATAAAGTGACAAAATCAAGTAGATACTTGGATATATGGGTCTACAGCTCCAAAGAGACATGTAAGTTGAAGATATAAATTTGGGAGTTAGGGTAGGCAGAATAATGATCCCCCAAAGATATCCACATCCTAATTCCCCAAACTTGTGAAAATGTAACCTTACATAGTAAAGAGAACCTTGTATATGTGATTAAGCTGAGGATCTTGAGAAAAGGAGATTATTCTGGATTATTCAAGTGGACCCAATTTAATAGTAAGGGTCCTGTTAAGTGAAGGAAGGAGGCAATAGAGTAAGAACTTTAAAAAGAAAATAAGATAACCAAAGCAGAGAGATAGGAGTGATATGGTTGTTGACTTTGAAGGTGGCCAAGAACCAAGGAACATGGGCAACACCCAGAGGCTACAAAACACAAAGAAATGGACTTTCCCCAAGAGTCTCCAAAAAGGAACACAGCCCTGCCAACAACTTGATTTCAGACCAGTGAGACCCATTTCAGACTTCTCATCTCCAGACCTATAACATAATAAATGTACATTGGGTAACACCACTAAGTTGGTGGTATGTTGTTACAACAGCAATAGGAAATTAATACAGAAATCATTGGCTTGTGAACACGAAGATAATTTCCAGTGATGAGACTGGAATTCTAAAGGCTGTTTTCTTTGGAAAAGTGTTGGACTATAGGGGGGTAGACATTATAAATGCTCGTGGTTGATGCAATCTTATTTATTCAAGTTGTTTTTGACAGTCATGCTGCTCTTTCAGACAGGGTCCCCTGTAAACTCTTCTCTAACAGGGATAATCTTAAGATACATCATTTTGAGCTGTCTTCTCTTGCAATTGGCACCAAATCATCCCAATGCACCCAATAAGATTTTATCTTATTCATTGCTCTTTGTTATTGCATGTGAAAATTTTAAATAAATCTGGCTTCTCCTTTGAAGAGAAGTGGTGAAAACTTCAGTGGGAAAGAACTCTAATTCTAATTTTGCTGTAGCATCTCAGTACTCAGCCATCTTCTTTATTTATGTTCTAATTCCATTTTGAGCATACCCAACTTCATGGTTTTAAATAGCTTGTATATGTTGATGACTGTTTATATTTCTAACTCCAGACTCATAAAACAAATTGCCTACTTGACATTCCCACTTGTAAGCCCAATAGACATCTTATACTTGACGTGTCTTAAACTGACTTCCTGATTTCCCCCCTAACCAGCTGTATCTGTAGGTTTCTCAACTCAGTTGATGAAAACCCCATACTTCCAGGCATTCAGGGCAAAAACCATGAAGCCATCCATCAGGAATCCTGTTGTCTCTACCTTGATAACATACCCTGAATCTCACCACTTATCACTCCTCTACTGCTACTACTCTGATAAGAGATGCCATCTTCTCATGCCTGAATTCCTGTGGTCACTTGCATTCTCTGCTTCTCCTTTACACTTTCTTCAAACAAACAGAGGGGGGTTTTAAAAATGAAAGTCAGATCATGCCACTTTTCTGCTTAAGCCCCAGTGATGGACCCTGATTTCACTCACTCAGCTAAAGCCCAAGAATTGCCCTTATGGCATTTCATGATCTGCAATATGTTTCTTTTACACAAAACATTTTTGGTCCCAAAAATGCCCCATGTCCAACTTAAATCATGAATATTTTACCAAAATAGATTTTAGCTAATTGGCTATTCCTTTAAAATATAAATGTAGTTTTTTGAAGGGAAGCATGCACTTTCCTTAAATTATTCTATAAGTATGTGTTCTTTCTTAGGTGAAGGGAAACTTAATATTGAAGTGAAGATAACATTTAGTTGTTAAGAAATCTACCCAGGGTCACATAACTGGCATGTGGTGGAACCAGAATTCAAGATCCAAAGTTCACTCTCTTAAACTGAATACTATGTAGGCAGAGATCACACACACACACATACACACACACACACACACACACACACACACACAGGGGAGGGTAGCAGGAAGCAGTGCAGGGCTCTTGACTCAGCACATGAAATATATTCACTTGGCTTTTTTTTTTTTTTTTCATGGGCAGGCACTGAGAATCAAATCCGGGTCTCTGGCATGGCAGGTGAGAACTCTGTCACTGTGCCACCACTGCCTGCCCTCACTTGATTTTTGGTTAACTTGTTTCCTGTGTGTAAAGTTGTTATACTAACTCCTACCTTGTAGGATTTCTTTGAGAATTAAATATATTAAACATGTAGAGAACATTTTATTATATTGCTGGCTTAGTAAATGTTAGTCCCCTCATGCCCCACAGCCAATCCATTCTCCTATGCGGTGAATTCCAAGTTCCAGACTGTTAAAATAATCTAGTCAAAAATGGATTTGGCTGAAGATGCTCTGGAAATCCCTTCTGAGTTCTGAAGAGCAGAGAGAAATGTTTCTGTGACCCACTGGGTGGGTTGTAATGATTTATTGACCTATAAATGCCAGATGTAGATTATCAACCTGCAATCACATTGTAGGAAACTGTTGTACCTACTACCTGCCACCCCGCCCTCCATTGTTAGAGGCCTCTTGACCCTTGAAGGGGGGGTAGCTATTTACACTGGGTGGTCAGCATACTTACACAGGAGTGACCCAGAAAACCCCCCTTCCCTGTTTTGGCCTTTATGCTTTTACATCAATGTGGGAACCTTTGTTACAGAGGACTCTGACTGGATGTGTGTTAGAATAATGAACTTTTTTCACTCTTCTATTTTTTTTGGCATTGTACCTAAAGTAGTCCCAATAGTTCATACAATTTCGAAAAAAATCACTCTTAAGCCCTCTCCACAGAAGTAAAACTTTGAAGTTTGTATAAAAAGATTCAGCAGGGGATTTCATATAGTACCCAAGCATCTGCCAGTTTGTTTCTCACTCTTAGTCAAACCATACATAAGCAGATTGACTTAACAAGCAGTCAGTCTTCACTAGAAGATTTCAGGACCCTACAGGTTGGTTTGATCATCATCATCACTGCTGGTAAAAACTGTAATAATAAAATGTCAAACTTTGATGTGATAACATCTTCACAAGATCAATAAAGTATAGAATTAAAATTGTTACCAGACAGAAATGTTTGTTCATTTGAATTTGGGTATCTGAACTAGAAAATGACTCTGAAATCAATTGTTTGATGGGAATTATCCTAGTGAGACAACTTGAGGCAGGTTCCACACAATGTCTCAGAAGGTCCCTCATGGGATTACCAATTACTTACCTATACAACTTTCCTCTCCTTTGTGTCTCCCTTTCCCATTCCTTCCCAGGTTTCCTGGAATCACCTCTACACAAAGTCCTTGTACTCACATGTTTGTCTTAGGATCTGCTTTTGGGGATTTATTTGCTTTTTTTTATTTGCTTGTGTTTTATTGAGATTTATAGAATTCTTACTCTATGTCAGGCATTGTGTTCCCATCTTTCATTTATTATGTTTCTATTACTATATCCATTTTACAGATGATAAATAGAAGTTTAGAAAGATTAAAACAATTTACAAGTTATAGAGTAAGTGGCATATCTTGGAATCAATTTCTAATTCTATAAGAGGTTCAGTGAATTCTAAGCAGTAAACTGAACATAACTGAACTGCTGGTATATAGATACAGTCTTTAAAGTTCAAATTTGTGCGTGGGCTTTTGACCTAAAGGATGCAAAGGTGTATCTATTTGCTGAGACAAATGTATAATCTCCCATTGTCTCTACCATTCACCAGCTCCCTGTCTTCCCTCAAGTGGAAAGTGAAATGTCTTAGCCTAAATGATCTTTAGGATCCACTGAAACCCTAACTCTACAAAAACTATAGTTATTTTGTGGTCTAGTCTCTCTGGCCAATTTAATAGCTCTGACCCTTTGTTTTATGCTATGTTCTCTCTATTGCTTCTTCATTGACTAAGGCAGGGGTCAGTATCTTAGTTTGCTAGGGAACCTATGATGAATACCACAAATTGATAGACTTAAATAAGAGGAATTGCCTCACAATTTTGGAAGCTGGAAGTCCAAAATCAAAGCATACTTTCTCTTGGAGTGTCTAGGCCATACTTTCTCTTGGAGTATTCTGGTGCCGGCTGAATATCTACCTCAAGTGCATGGCGGCATCTGTCTCCTTCTCTGGCTTCTACTTCTGGCTTCTACTTCTGCATCTGATTTCCTTTACTTATAGGGACTTGAGTCATGTTGGATTGAGGCCCACCCTGATTCAGTTTGGCCTCATCTTAATAGAATCTCTGAAGATCCTATTTACAAATGAGTTTACATCCAGAAGACAGGGGTTAGGACTTGAGCCTGTCTTTTATAGGGGACATGATTCAATCCCCAACATTTTCTGTAAGGACCTGATAGAAAATGTTTTAGGCTTTGTGGGCTGTGAGGACTCTGCCACAATTACTCACTTGCTATTGTGGTGCAAAAGCAGTCAAACTGCAATACATAAATGAATGGACTGTGCTCCAATAAAACTGTATTTTCAAGAACAGGCAGTAAAGCCACAGGCTATTTTCATTATTTGCATGCAGAGAATGGTTCTCTAAGGCTCTTGTATCAAGACAAGGCAGACAAAAATGGCAGGAAAATTCCGAACATTCCTTATGTCTTCTGTCTCATAGGCCTTTTAGAAACTTTGGAGACCTTTCTCACATGGCCTCTCAAAAGAAAAAAAAAAAAAAAGGAAAAAAGAAAGCTTTTCTGTTTCTTTCTTACATGAGCCTGTTTGAGTGACCTCTGTTTGACAGGGAGTGTTTTATGTTTGTGTTTGTGCTGAGCTTAAAGGCCTAGAACAGTCAATACTATGGCGGTGTTGTCTGGAGAGCTGGAGAATACATAAATATTGTATTTGGGTTGTACTTCCCCTTTGAACAATCAGAGTTCCTGCACAGGTTTGCTTGCTAAGGGTCTATTATTGGCATTTTCATTATAACCCCTCTAACTCCAAGATTTTCCAAAGGATTTATGGCTCAGAACAAACATTTTCTTGAGGTTGAATCTGGTATACTTGATGTTATTCATGTAATGCACTTCTATCTATAAACTTTACGTGGAGAATGTCCTGAGCCTGTTTCGGGGGTCCAGAAGGTCCTAGGAAAGCAAACAACAACAACAAAATGGGTGTTTCAGGATTGAACTTTTTAGGAGGCTTCCCAAGTGGATAAGGAAAACCATAGTCTAACATTTTTAATGACTTCATTTGTATTGAAAATCTCTCCTGGAGAGGGGATATGTAATGAATGGTAGTTCAGGAAATGTTTAAAGTATATCAGTGTGGTAGAAAGATTTCATAGACTACCTTGTTAAGCAGTAACTTCCTTTCATTAAGATTTAATAAAGCAGAAATTGAATAATCACCCATTGACAATGCTGTTTAGAGATTTTTGCCTCAGGCAAGAATTTGGGTTAGAGTCATTTTCAAATAGTCTCTTTAGAGACCCACCTAAATGTTTGTGCTGGTTTGAGGCTATTATGTACCCCAGAAAAGCCATACCCTTTAATCCTCATTCGGCATTGCTGGGTGGGATTTTTCTGATTGTTTCCATGGAGATTGTGGGTGGTAACTTTTGATTAGATAGTTCCCTTTTGATTAGATAGATCTCCATGATGTGTCTCCACCCATTCAAGGTGGGGTTGCTTACTGGAGACCTTTAGGAGGAGACCATTTCGGAAAAAGCTAAAGAACCACCAGAACTGACAAAGCCAACAGAACAGAGAGAGCCCTGGAGAAGCCATTGAAGAAGCCTGGAGAGAAAGCTAACAGATGTCACCATGTGCCCTTCCAGCTGAAAGAGAAACCCTGAATGCCATTGGCCTCCTTGAACCAAGGTATCTCTCCCTTGATGCCTTAGATTGGACATTTTTATAGCCTTGCCTTAATTTGGACATTTTCACGGCATTAGAACTATGCACTTGCAACTTAATAAATTCCCCTTTTTAGAAGCCATTCCATTCCTGGTATATCACATTCTGGCAGCTTACTAACTTAAACCAATGTCTAAAAAGGAGTAGTGATGGAGGCGCTGGAAGAAGGGGCCTGGACTTTTACACCTACCTTCTCTCTTCCCCTTGAACCGGAGAAGCTTGATTTGTACCTGTTTTACATATCAAACGCCCTTGAGAAAAGCATTCTACTAATAAAAAATAAAATAAATCTTAAAGTACTGGCCCACAGAGATTTTTATTTCTTCTAACCCTTAAGATTTTAAGTGTTCTACAAGTCATCTTTGACACATTCTTAATGAGAACTTTTTCCTTTTCGTATTTCTCCTAAGAACCCTCTGATCTCCACTTGACAAGTATGAAACCTGTTTATTCTAGTAAATTTTACAGAAATCTTTCAACAAAAGAGTAGAAAATTCCCCAAAGTTTTTTCAGTCATAGGAGAACAGCCATCAGGTTTAGAGTTTGGACCATTATTAATAAGTAAACCCTTCAAAAGTTAGGCAATGCTGCGTTTATCAAGGACTCTGCCCTTTATGGACAAAAGAAACCTTCAGTAAATATTCCTTCATGTATTGTATCTCGCCCTTAGGGGCATATTCTTTGTGCTGTTTTCTGCACCTGATTTTTAGATTTTCTCTCACTTTTTAGTTGAGATTCTCTTAAAAAGGGATACAGTCAAAAGAGAGAGAGAAACGGCCACAAGTATTAGCACAAAGCATATACCAGGTTATGGTAGGGACTCAACAAAAGTTTACTGAATGGAAAAAAAAATGATGTCATTATTATAGTACATTCTATGCTGAATCCTTCTATGACAAGAAGAATTTAAAACCTAACATCTTCTGACTTTAATATCGGCTCAGTATGGATTTTTACAGTAATTTGGGGAAACCGCTTCTAGTAATCAATTTCCAGGCATTGTGCTCATTTAGTAGTAACCACTAACAATGGAAAAAATGATCTGTAACTAATTTTCAGGCCCTAAGGAAACTGCATATGGTCTCTCTGCAAAGTCTAGTGAATTTATATTAAAAAGAAATTTGCTTTGTATGGTAAATGTAATAATCATATAATTGCATGATAAATATTATTACATTTGTTCTCCAAGTAATTGATATTTTAAATATTTGCAGAAAGGGCTGTAATGAAAAAAGAAGAGACACTAAGAAATTTAGGTTTTCAATGTAAAAACTAACCAGTTAGAAGTTTGATAACTACCAGGGCAAGGAAAAATATTTTTCACAGCTTGTCACCAGGATATAGTTCACACTTAGAAGAGTGTCTCTTCCTTGTTCCCTAGAATTTTGGCATAGAACAGAAGCAAACTGAATTACATATCACCCTGTAGCTTCATCAAGAGAATTGCTAGTATTTATTTACACATCTGTTCTAAAAACAAACCAGCCTGGAAGCTTAAGCCACCATGGAAGGATGGAGTTTACCCATTTAATAATCCAAGCTGTGTTTAGAGTATTCTCTTCATGAACTCCATACGCAATTCCTGTTTTGTTTCTACTTCCAGATGCAGAGTAAGATTGGAATAGGCTTTGAGAATCAGTCAAAATCTTTAGTACCCTAAAATCAAGGTAGAGGGCACCCTTTTCTTTTTCCTGATCTTTGTGGGTTTGATAGCTTGTGATACTTTTCAAAGTTGAATTTGTATTGGTTGGGGACAGTTTTAGAAATCTTCAGTTTCAGTGATTGTTTACCTCTGTCAGTTACCAATGAAGAGGCCCATCAGTTTTCAAGATACGCTGTAAATTCCACCTATTATCCAAGTGTTTGAAGAGATCACATGCCAGACAACAGAGCTACTGAATAAATTAAAAGTAAATTTCACTTCCTAAAACTCAACTCAATACACATAGCTTGGGGACATCCCTTGTCTGAGTTAAGCTGTGGGAGTTAGGCAATGGAGCTTTTTCAAACCTGATTCACATCTGGTGGACCTCATTTTGCTGGAGAGCTGTCCTGTGCCCTGGGGTGTAGTTAACTGGAGAGTTCTTTCTCATCATCAATTCGCAGAGCCCTAAGGAAATCCACAAACAGCATTTTGCATTCCAGCATGATCAATAGGGCAGCTGTGATAATGGTCCAAAGCAATTTCCATCTTTTATCTTTGGCTCTCCATTACATTTGCTTTTAATGGACACTAGTCCAGGCTGGTAGTTGCTGAAACTTCCCGGGATGCAATGCTTCATGTATGAGCATCATTCTTCATTTTCATCTAAATTGCTAGTTGGCTCTTGTTCTCAGATTTAATATATTGAAAAACAGTTGCCCCATTGATGAATTTGTTAGAACTGCTGGCTTCCAATGTATCGAGCTCCTTAATCTGCCTGGAATTGCTAAAACTAATTTTGAGACATATCAAAAACATTTTAGGATTAAAATATGATATTTCATTAATCATTTCGATAAGAAAAAAGCAAAGGGGTGAAATCACTATTGTGTTCTGCAACCCATACAGAATAGCAGTCTTTGTCCTATAATCCCTACGTGATCATGTGAGATTTACAACAAACCAGAAAGATTTAATGATCTTAGGTTTCACAGCTTTTAACTCATATTTAGATTGCTTTGGGCCTGGAAAATTCTCATTAGTGGTAGTTTGTGGCCACTGGAAAACCTTGACCTCAAGGCTTCTTTAACTAGGAAGCCAATATATATATAGCAGAAGTGGAAACTGTTTAGGAAAAGGAAGGAAAGGGAACTAACATTTATTTGGTGAGACTTTACAATGTGTTCTTGCAAGTGACACCATTGATGCTCTCCCAGATGTCCTGGGGTCCCTGTTGCCAGCTCCATTCACCCCTCACTGTTTCTGTAAACTCCTGCCTCATCTAATGGCCTATACCTGTGACTCAGCTTAGAGACCAGTCCTCTGGCTACTGGACACCCCTTATCCTCAGGGGCAAGAGCTGGAAGTGTTTGGCAGTTTATGGCCCCGCTAATTGCTAGAGCTAGATTGATTAGTGAGCTAGGAGAAACAAACTCTGAGGCATGATTTACATAGCAGAGTTCCTGAATCACTCTAAGGCAAGGACTTTGGCCAGAACTCATACCCCTGTTTAATTTCCTCCTCTTCCCGGTCCTGCTTCCCCCACTCCCTTCCTCCTCATTCCTGGGAGGAACTTCCTTAATAAATCATTTGCACAAAAATCCTTGTCTCAGGGTCTGCTCTGGGAAACTCCAATCTAAAATAAACACATATTATGCTATGCTTTTTATATATCTCAGCAATATCTCTATAACAATTCTGGGAGGGAATTGAGGCCCAAAGAGTTCAATTAACCTGCCCAATATATGCAGATTTGGTGCCTTTAAAACCTAGATCTTACTCTTTGTTTGTTATATTTTATATGCAGTAAAGCAATAGATGTGGAATATTGCTGTACCAAATGTTATGCTGGTAATAAATGTGCTTGGAGATAGATGGCTTCTGCTAGCTAGGCCCAATGTTAATGGTAACTTCTTACCAAAAAGCCTTTGGTTAAAATAGAAAAGATAAAGTCAGTTTTATTCCATGTTTGAAGAAAATCATCAAGCATAAAAAGTGCCATCTTTTGGCATTTGAAGCAAAACAAGTCTTAAAAACAGCTACACAAGTTGCTTCATGCCCACATTTTACAATAAAGTACTTTGGCTAGAAGTTTCTAGATTCAGGGTAATACAGTCTTTGCTAGAGACAAATCTTTGCACACTGTAAATTAAAAAATCACCCTTTGCCACCTACAAAGGAAGTTAAGAAGCTTGGTAGAAAATGATGAAGGTTCAGCAGATCTTCAGCTTAGGATTTTAATAGCAAATTAGTTCAAATTAATGTCTTCAAAATGGATAGAATTATAGTTAGTATGTAGCTTGATCATCTCACTAATAACTTCTACTCTGTTTCTGCCACAATTAATTTTATAAAGTAGCGCTGACAGCAAACAAAAGGAATGCTTTCTACAACTTCCACAATAAAGTACTCCTCTTAGATTATCATCAATTTACCCCAAAGATACCATTATCCTTTACTCCTTTCCTTTCTTTCAGTGCTTAGGGAATTTAGAGATATTACAGCCTCAGGCTGTTTTATGACTCATACTGGAGAAACTGCCAATGGTCTCATGCGTCCATGCCCTTTAGAATGGCCTTCTCCTGCTTTCCAAAACTTTCAGGTCAGACACATATACTGTCTGTTTGACCTTCTGTTGAAGCAAGACTTCCAATCCCTTGACCAACACCAAGCAAAAGCAATGTGGAAAATAAAAATTCCTAAAGTTTGAGTCTCACCACACAATTGGCGGAATGACAGGAATTAGGTTCTCAGATAACAGGAGGATAATTACTAAACTTTAGTTGCTCTCATGCAGATTCAACAAACACACATGAAGTGCAAAGAATAAACAAACAGCAGGTTTGTTTGGAAAATACTATTAACCTCTGACTTCACAGTGTGAGGAGTGAAAGGTTCAATGAGAGTAGTCTCTTGCCTATGCAATAAATGAAAGAGCTGAGGGTCAAAGTCCTGTACCTTGAATTCAAGCACAGCCACGTAGCTCCCTTTAAAACATACTCTTGGGCTCAGTTTTCAAACAGGAAAGAGTGCAAAATGCAGAGGCCAGAGCACAATTCTCCAGAAACCCCTCTCAAATTTCTCAGGGTTCCTTGAAGCCAGTTTTACTAAGTGGACAAGACTGAGGGTGAAGCTTTAGGTAGCAGAGATGGAGCAGATTTATCTGTCACCAAAGTGCTTCAAGAGATAGTAATAGGAAACATCTTATAGTCCCAGAGGCATATCATCAACTTGGGGCCTCGGGGTCCCTTCCATGGACCTAGTATTCTATTCTATACTATTATATTCATTAAACCCATTCTTATCAGGTGCCTATACTATGTGCCAGCTCCCTGCCCTGGAAACACTGGTGCTCTAGTAGGAGAGACAAAATACACTAGAGGATTTCAGATTGTCATAAAGGCTATTAAGAAAATAAAGAGTGATATGGCATTAGGTAACATTTTATCGCTTTTAACTTGTTTAATGTCTGCTTTGGTTAACAGACCGTGAGATCCTGTGAGTAATACTTCTGTTTTTTTATTCATCTTAACATGCCTAATGTCTAGCATGGTGTCAGATACTCAATAAATGTTCATTTAATGAATGAATGGATGAATGAACATATCAACCAGCCTATCAATGAAGAACACTGAAGGACTGCTAGAAGAGCAGAAATGAGCAGTTCAAAGGAAGGCCTATTTTCTCCATTGAAACTGAAGTCAAACACTGTTAGACTTTCTCTTTATGTAACATTTGGTGTCCCCAAAATGAGGGGCAGACTGTCGCACTGTGACACATTTTCCGCTAGTCTCCTCTTCCTCTGAATATGTTAAGGGAAACCGGGTCACAACTTGCTGTTTTTCAGGAAGGATTAAAGATAATTAAAAGGCAATATTGACTGGGGGCTTCAGAATTTCAGAGATTTTGGGCTTTTATTGGGGGGGGTTGGAAGGCAAGTTCTCTATCAAAGTACAGAAGCTAATCCTCTTATCGAAGGGAAAACAGTTACATTTTCAAACTTCATTTTGATTTTTACTACTGAATTTTCTAAATCGGCTCAGACCTAGAATTGAGGCTGTACATTCACAAAATAACCCTACTACTTTCGTTGCAATGCTACTTTATGCAGGATACATTTGAAAAACATCTTTAAAAAAGAAACGTATATTATCTGAAAACTTCAACTAGACTTGAAAGAAATCACAAATTTCAATTAAGCAAAGTCTAACAGATGAGTTCTTAGGCACTTGAAAACTTACAAACATGACAGCAAATGAGTAAATGCAAATGCCTAAAGGCTTTAAAATGCCTTGTCCAAAAACATGGTATTTGTTTTCAAATAGCATTTATTTTCCCTTTCATCTATCTCATTATTTTGGTTAACATTGTACATATGATAACTATGTTCTTTGACTTGAAATAGAACTGGATATTTAAGAGCAAAAAAAAAAATCATATTAATCAATGGCCTATATACTTAACATTTATATTTAACATTTCTTCAGCTGTCTCCCTTAAATTTATCCCCCGATGCCTCTTTTGCTTCTATTCTGAATATTTCTATATGAATATCTGCAGTTACTGAATAGTAAGAACATAAGTTGTATGATGACATGGTTTCTGATTTCTGATGATATATGTGAACATCCAACATGTTCTAGAGATATATTAGGCTTTCAACAAATTGTACATATATCTGTGGAAGACCCACGACATTGGGCTTCTCTTTTGACCAGGTCTTTTCATGAATTATTGACCTATTATCTAGCATTAGCAATTATTGTGTGCACCCTCTCTTCTTTCCTAGCTCAATGAGAGGTGTTCTATCAGTCTCTCACACAGGCTCAAACATAAAAAATTTAATTTCATGTTTCAAAAAAAGTAGATTATACCAAATAATTTCAAATGAGGGTAATTGAATGTGGAGCAGCTAAGTCAGAAGAAGCTCAAATAAGCCATCGTTCATATCGCAAAAACTATGCTTCTGAGAAAGACATAAACTTCCACTCCCTGTGCTTGAATGCCGTTGACTATGGTTTAATTGCAGCCAGACAGTAGTACAGCCTAGTGAAATGCAAAGAAGCTAGAACCAAATGATTTTTCAGTATTGTTAAGAAATTCAGCTTTTTGGTCTGCACAGTAACTAGAAGAAAACAAATTTGAAGGAAGCATGGAAGCATAAGTAGATAGCATGCTATGGATACCTGGAAGGCAAATATAATTTATCTAAATGAAACACATTCTAGATTTGGCAGCCGGCAGCTTTCCTGATGAAATCAGCGTGAAGGAGCAGAAAGCTAAAGGAAGTGGGAATCGGGAAAACTGGCCTTGATGTTCTGTCACTTGCTACTGTGACCTTATCTATAAAACACCTAAACTTCTTGGGGGGGCTGGTGTAAGTAGATTAGATGGCCCATGTGCACACAACTTGCACAATACCTGATTGGGCACATGCTCAGCAAACAGGGTACTTATTGTCCCTTCTTTGTGCTTGGGCACATCTCTGGTTTGCTCTAGGGCTGTTTCCACATTTATGGTCTGAAGGATGGTCTATGTTTCTCTTTGATTCTAAAAGAATCAGATGTGATCCATTATGCTACAATTTCATTAAAAAAAAAATGTGATGAACATTATGAGCCCAGAAAAGAAAGGGCGCAGGATCTTTCCTTAAAGGGAACAATCAAAGTTCTAAATGACATAAATGTATTATAATAATGTGGAATTTAGAGTATTGGCAACTTGATCAGATCTTGCCCAGAGTTTAGAGGGTTTATTATGTTATCCTTGGGCCCTTAGGAAAATTTAATGTACTTGTCTATTTGTTACATTGTGGAGACTTTTTCAGTTACTGTGATAGTTAAACTGATGAATCAATTTGGCTAGATTATGGTGTCCAGTTGTTTGGTTAAGCAAGCACTGGCCTGAATGTTACTGCCAGGATATTTCATTGATTTAAATGATTAGTCAGTTGATTGCATCTAAGGCTGATTACCTCTACAATCAGTGAAGGAGATTGCCTTCAGCAATGAGCAAAGGCTTTTTAGCAGTCAAAAAAGAACCTCTATCTCTACTTTAGCCAACCAGCTGCTCCTGGGGAATTTGTCAAAACCTTGTAGGAGTCTCCAGCTTGTGGTGGCCCCACGAAATTTGGACTTTTCCATCCACATGGTCATGTGAGTCAATTCTTATAATAAGTTTCATAATATTTATGTATACATTGGTTCTGTTTCCCTGGAGAAACCTGACTAATAATAGTTAATGAAAAACTGTTTCTAACCAACAAGAGGGAGTGGTTTTTCCCAGGGAGAAGATTCTGTAGCCTATGACAGCCATCCAAAGACCTATGCAACGTGGAAAGATATATTTATTTAACTAATTCCATTGAAATAATATTTATTATAGGAATTGTAGGTATCAAGTATTGTGTGAGTTGTTTTCCATGCAATGTGAAATTTAATCCTCACGTACATATGAAAAAACTGAGGCACAGAGAAATCTGCAAAAAATCCTCAGAACATATATGTAACAGACATCAAAGCCATTGTGTTTCACTACTATATAGTATGTCATCCAGATTACTTATTATAACTTCCAAAAAAATTCTGTTTTTTCCACTGGATAGATTAGAATATGGAAAGATTACACCAAGCATGGGTCTTGCAAATCTGGAGTAGAAATTCTGCCCCAGGCTCCTGGCAGATATGATCTTCTTGAACATCTGCTGAACAATTTACAGCTGGTTCCACCTACAGTTGTGTATCCAAGGGGTAGTTGAAGTTTTCTACTCATTTTGCTCACCCCTATCTCTCCAGTAGTCTTTCTCCAGATTGTTGTAGGATTCTTACTTGAATTCTCCTATAAATGGTGTTATTGCTTCAGTTAACTGCACCTGTAACCTTCTAAACACGCTGCACCTCATGTTTAGTCCTGATGAGAAGCATGTGGACTGGCCCTCGTCTGCCCCTGCAGCAAGAACTCTGACATCTCCACTGTCAATATTTACCTGTAAATTCATTTACCAGGCTGAAGCTTGCAGCACAACCCAGCTGCCTTTTCCTCTGTCTTCTTTGCCGACACCCTCCTCCATTATCTAAGCTCCCCCTGATGAATCTGTGGTCTCCATGTCCTGGGTGTCCTTTCACCCATCCCCATCCTCACTCCTGAGTCATCCTTTCATAACCAGGGATTAGACCGAGTAAATCATCTGCTCTTTCACTCAACTAGGATTCACCTTTAGAACACTGGGATAATCATCACAATGTCCATTTTATAAGTTTGTCATGAGGATGAATGAGACTATGCATACAGAAGGGAATTGCGGAAGGATATGTAACTGTAAGAAACCCTCATTACTCATTAAGAAAATTTTCCACCAAAGGTGGTACATAGTTTTTGCTTTCATTCTTACTTTGAGAATAGTACTTTTTTATTGCATGACCCTCCATGCAAAGGAGATCTACAACTTCGACAGTGTTTTCCATAGGGAAACTAAGCCACTGTGGAACTTACTCTTTTATTCTTGCAAACTAATAAATTCCAGAATCTGGTTGTAAAGAATCAAACATCTCTGTCTTTACATTTCTTTTTTGCCTGGGTAGGCACCGGGGATTAAACCCGGGTCTCTGGCATGGCAGGCAAGAACTCTGCCTGCTGAGCCACTGTGGCCCGCACAACATTTCTGTCTTTTAGTGGGATTTTCCAGTGTTTCTAGAACTCTGTGTTGACTGTATCTGCCTGCATCTCATTCCTACTGGTTTCTAATGTGAGCAGACATCATATCCCATTTTTTGTCCATTTTCTTCATGCCTCTGAGTCCCTGCAGAGCCCGTATTTTGATCCTGGTACCACTTCTCATTTCCCATGCCTAGGTTTTTTGACCCCTTTCTCACTACTAAGAATTTGTTTTTCCTCCTTGGTGTCTGGTTAAACTCTGGCTCCACAGGGGAGCCTTTTCTGATGATTCTCGTCATTACTGTTAAACCACCCAAAAGCATGACTTATTATTCTGTCCTTGACTCTGTCTGTATTATATAATTGCATAATATATATATTATATAATATGTGGTAATTAAGTACCATATACACATTGTATAATCAAACTTAGCTATTATTTCCTAAATAAAATTAATGTCTAGAATGATAGATTTAACAGTCTATGAAAAATAGTCACATAGAAATATTGAAAATACATATATATAGTAAAACTCCATTCAAAAGGACACAGATAGAAATTAGAAAGATAATACATTATGACATTGCTTATTCACAACTGAAAAAATCATATATTTAGAAAGAAAGAATACAAGGGATATTGTGCAATTTTTAAAAATATTTTTTATCTTCCATATTAATTAATAAGAATTGTTTTACTAAAAAATTTAAATCAGGCACAGCAGCATTGCTATCTAAATTTCAAATGGAGAAAAAGAAACATTTGCTTTCAGAGTTTACCAACACAATTCTCATTTCAATGTAACGTAGGATGAAAAATTAAAAGTGTTGTTAGATGTGGATTCATGTTCTGCTTCCATCACCTACAACCATGTGACTTTAAGCTAGTCATGTATTTGAGTTCCAGTTTTCCTAAACTTTGTATGAAGCCTCCTCCTTGAATTGTCCTTTGACATCAAGTCCTTCCCTTCTCTACTCAAGGTTTTTTGGAGTTCCTGCCTCATACTTGGTGACCTAGCCAAGTGCATCTCAATCTTGTTACATGCAGTCCCCTGCATTGTTAAATGCAATCTTGTTAAATGCAAACTGATTCATTCCAACATTCTGTTCTGGATCTGGGATGTAAAACCCTACGATGTCTCAAATGACCCCAATTCTCTATGATCTGGTATATCTCAAAAGCATTCCCTCACTCCCATTCTTCACCAGCTTTTACTTATGAAGCAAGGCTCTGGTTCCCAGATAAAACTGGTTTCATGCAATGAAAAGGATAATCATGGCCAAAATTACTGACAACATTTTTGGTTTTCTATGCCACTCTTCTCTTGATCCCATTGAGTGCTGATTGTATATAAGTATAGATGAAGGGCATCACTAAGACCTACTTCTGAATAGTACAGCTGACATGAAGTCATAGTGTTTATACTTAAATCATTATTAAAATTAATCATTTAATTATTAGAGAAATATAATAATGGAAAATGAACAGAGAACCCCAAGGAAGAACATATTTGGAACAAACCATTAAAACACAATTTGTCTTTCAAAGACCAAATAATATCTATCATTTGTTAAGCACTTGCAATGTGCTAGGCCTTTCATTGCATGAGTAATGAAATAGGCTAAAAATGAGTGATTATTTGGGTAATTTGATAAACTGGGATTGTCCCTGCCTTTGTTTTGTGATCTATGGCGTCAGCTGGAGTTTTTTCAATGACTGTGAAATGGAAGACATTTAAAGAGGTGGATGGGAAATTTTAATTTGATATGGTTGACAAGATATTTGATGGGACTGTCACAAGACAGAACATTTTGAATGTATTTATTGGGATTACCTGTACTGATTGAAATTCAAAAGGTGGTCCATAAAGTATTCCTTCACACTGACCTATTTTGAGTGTGATGCCAACGTAAAGCATAATATGACACACAGTTGCTATGATTCCTAGTAGGAAAACACTACTGTTCAGTTTGTACCAAGAAATGGGGAGAATCATGAGTAGTACGTGGCTGGATATGTTTCAAAGGCTCCAAAGTAGACTCAATACAGCAAAGCATCAAAGCCCAATTAAGAGAAGGGCTGAACCATCAGAAACTTTCTAGAGCTTACCGTTTTTCTGAAACATTTTATAAAACATGGGCCCTTATTTCTTACCTGATTTTTGTCCTGCCTGCCAAAGATGTTAGTTCTTTATGCTTTGACATTTCTGTCTTGGGTTTCAAATTCAGAGTGGCAAACAGAAGAGGAAAAAGGTAGGATCTAGACTTTCAAATAAAGTCGACAATATTCTGTCTGAAAAAGGAGAAATCTTCAAGGGAAAGTTACTGGCTAATTAATTTAAAATAGATTTTATATTTTCTGAACTGAAGTTTGGTTTAATATAAGGTCTAACACACACAGCCATGTGAGAATGAGACAAAGAACAAAACATAAAAGGTACAGTCTTAAGACTGTCACTTTTTCTAACTGAGAAAATATCATTTAAATAATGATATATTTAAATATTAAAAACAGAAATTTCCAAACATTAAAAAATAGATTATCTTTTCTCTGAAAAAAATGTATATCACATTGTGTCTATCATCATATTAAAATTCATTTAGCACCTCATGGCATCTCTTTTCTTGTGCTGCCACATTAATTTACCTCTTCATGATTTTTTTTTGTCTTCTTTTCTTTTTTTTTTTTTTTAACATGGGCAGGCACCAGGCACCGGGAATCGAACCCAGGTCCTCGGGCATGGCAGGCAAGCACTCTTACCTGCTGAGCCACTGTGGCCCACCCTGTCTTATTTTCTTAACAAGACTCTGAGCCAAAGTATGAGGAGTATGCCACAGACTTCTTGAAATCCTCCATAGTTTCTACCATAAATGATTTGCCTAGACATTCTCATGGATGCCAAGCCTACAATATTGATTATAATAAAATGACAGCCACCGTTTTATTGTGTACCCCCTATGTATAATTGCTACTTCTTACAATAAACCAAAAAGGAGTCATCACTACTCCTTTTTGACTCATGTGGAAACAAGACTCTGAGTCTCATGCTACATAAAGAGTAAATAAAAGTTCTTTCAGGCCCCAAACACAGACACTTTCATCACCAGTGCTGGAGGAAAGCCCATCTATAAGAACAGTGTTTAAGACAAGTCACATATTGCTGGCCATCTTGTTCTCAGTCTGTTATTTTGCCAACTGTAATGAATTAAAATAAGTTTCAACAAATGGCACTGAGAGAACTGGATATCCAAATGCAAAAGACTCTCACATCATATATAAAAATTAACTCAAAATGGATCAATGACCTAACTATAAGAACCATGACTACTAAACTCCCAGAAGAAAATGTAGGGAAGTACCCCCAGCACTTTGTGTTAGGCAATGGTTTCTTAGTCTTTATACCAAAGCACAAGCAAAAAATAAAAAAAATAAAAATAAAAAATAGCTAGCTAGAACTCCATTAAAATTAAAAACTTTTATTCACCAAAGGACTTTATTATGAAAGTGAAAAGACAACCTACTCAACAGGAGAAAATGTTTGAAAACCATGTATTTGATAAGGGTTCAATATCCAGAATATATAAAGAAATCTTACAATTCAACAATAAAAAGACCAACAGCCCAATTTAAAAATGGGTAAAAGACTTGAATAGACATTTCTCTAAAGAGGATATTCAAATGGCTAGAAAACACATTAAAAGATGCACCACATCATTAGGGAAATACAAATCAAAACCATAATGAGATACCATTTTACACCTTCTAAAATGAGTACTATCAAAAGAAGAAAAAAAAAAACAGAAAATTACAAGCCTAGAAGAAGTTGTGGAGAAATAGAAATACTCATTCATTTCTAGTGGGAATGTGAAATGGTGCAGTCTCTGTGGAAGACAGGTTGGCAGTTCCTCAGAAATTTAAGTGTACAATTACCATATGACCCTGCAATCCCACTTCTAGGTATATATCCAAAGGAATCGAAAGCAGGAACTCAAACGGATATTTGCACACCAATGTTCATAGCAGCATAATTCACAATTGCCAAAAAGATGGAAGCAATCCAAGTGTCCACCAACCTATGAATGGATATACAAAATGTGGTATGTACATAAAACGGAATATTATCCAGCCATAAGAAGGAATGAAGTTCTGAGATATCTGGTAACATGAGTGAAACTTGAATAGATCATATTGAATGAAAGAAGCCAGGCACAAAAGGACAAATATTGTATGACCATACTGGTATGAACTAATTAGAAGAAACAAACTCATAGAATCAGAATGTGGAGTATAGGTTACTAGTGCTGGGTCAGGGGTAGGGAACGTGGAGTTAATGTTTGAGTTGTAAAGAGCTTCTATTTGAGTTGAATGTAAAGTTTTGGTAATAGATAGCAGTGATGGTAGCACAACAACTGTATTGTGTTTGTAATACACAGCACAGAATTATATATGTGAATGTGGTTAAAATGGTGAAATTTTAGGGTATACATATACATATGTTACTAGAATAAAAAAAAAATCCTGCAACATAGAATTGTACAACACAGTTAACACTATTTTAAGTGGGCAATATTTATGAGCACAATTATAGTTAAAAATACAATAATAAAATGTCCTTTCATGAGTTGTAACAAATATACCACATAGAAGCCATGTGTTAATAACTTGGTGGGATATGGGAGCTATATATTTTGTGTATTTTATGAGTGTGTTTTCTGTGAACCTATGTCTTCTCTAGTAAAAAATAAATACAATAAGACACATTTTCATGCTGCCTCATCATCTCTGACCTGGTTGTTAGTAACATAAGGGGCTTCTGCATTGTCATGAGGCCACAGCATCTTAGATGTTGCCCTTGGGTCCCTTGGTGACTACCCCTGGCACCTGCTTATACAAGGTAAACAGCTTCTCCCTCTCCATCCTGCCTCCTACCTTGGTTTATGCCCCCCACAAAAGTCAAATACTGACCCCCCCCAATCCCCACTCTTGCTTGACCAACTGCTACAGCTCCACCCACATGACATTATAAAGACAGAGTCCCCAGGCCCGCTGTAACTTTCTGCTCCCACCTGCTTGGTTTCCCTGGGTGGCCCTGTGAGGAGTGTCACTCTTCTTTTCTGGGACCCATGTGCACTGAGAAACTTTTCTTTTGTATATCTCTGGTGTCACCTGTCCTGGCCACACACCTGATTATCTATATAAAGATACTTACCACTCACCTATCCACTTTAAGCCCAGATACCAAAACACTTACCAAATACTCTAAGCATATTCCCATGTCCAGCAGCTTAGAGAAGCTTCCAAATCTGGCCCCCACAGTCTGGCTTTTAATCTCCCTCTATTAATTGATTCCAAATTTTCCTTTAATCATTCTCCTTTACAGCCCATCAGACCATTTATTAAAAATTGGGGTAAAATTCACATATCATAAAATTAATCATTTAAAAGTATACAATTCAGTAGTATCTAGTATATTCATAACGTTGTGTAACCACAACCACCACCTTTGTCTGGTTTCCAAACATCTTCACCACCCCAAAAGAAAGCTCTGTGTCCATTCAGGAGTTGATTCTCACTCTGCCTGCAGCACTGGACAACCACGGATTTGCTTTCTATCGCGATGGATTTACCTATTCTAGTTATATGAATGGAATTATACAATATGTGGACTTTTGAATCTGGCTTCTTTCACTTCGTGTGATGTTTTGGAGGTTCATTGACATTGTGGCATGTATCCATGTATCAGTACTTTGTTGTTGTTGTTTTTTGGCTGAATAATATTCCATTATATGTGTATACCACATTACATTTGTCCAGTCATCTATTAGGGGACATCTGAATCATTTCCATTTTTTGAATATTGTAAATGTTGCTGCTCTGAGCAACCATGTGCAAGTATTTAAGTACCTGTTTTCAATTAATTTGGCTGTCTATTTTGAAATGGATTTCTGGGCCTTATGGGGATTTTATGTTTAACTTTTGAAGAACTGCCATGCCAAACTATCTTTTGCAGCAGTTGTATCATTTTATGTTAGCACCGGCAATGTATAAGATTTCCAATTTTCCCACATCCTTGCCAAAACTCTTTATTTTCTGTTTTATTTTTTATTATAACCATTCTAGTATGAGGTAGCATTTTGTGGTTTTATTTTACATTTCTCTAATGAGTACAGTTATAGACAGCGTGGTCAGAGCAAGAATTAAGAATTGCTGCTATAAGAATGCACCAGAACTTACAAACCCACTCCCAGAAGTTTTCCAGCACACCACACTGCCTCCTGCTACTACTGGAAGATTGCAGATGTCTCTGATAGTAGAATATACATGATATTAACAGGACCTTTACAAAAGTGGTCCAGAAAAGGACTTGCATATAAATTTCTCCAAAGAAGATATGCAAATGGCCAACAAGCATATGACAGGGTACTTTCCCAGGGGCTACTAGTCTTTCTAAACTTTATATTCCACCCAAGGAAACAATGTAGAACACACGTTAATGAGAATGGTATTCTTAGAAGGATAATTTTTGAAGGTTCTACAAGTATTTTTCAAACTTTTAAGTTAATTGTACAATATGGAAAACTGAAAACACAGGAAGCAATGAACACAAAACTCATCTAGAATTACAAGCAGTTTATAGTTTGACATATTTTTCTAAGTCTTTTATGCGTGTACACACAACCAAGAGTACATTTTTATGCAGTTGAGTTCTTGCAGAATGTATCAAACTTTTCATGACTATATATCAATTCAAATTCCTAAAGCCATGGGTATTGTGATAACCAAGAATACACGACACCAGCTCAATCAGGGGAAAAAAACTTTACAAAAGGAATGTTTTTCATAAAGGAATAATGGCAACAGGCCTCAATAGATATTGGCAGAGTTACAAATACTGCATTCCCTTCATGCTCAATTTAGGGTGAGACATAGCAAGAGCACAATAAGTATAATGGGTCTAGGTGAATTCCTTATCAGATCTATATTAAAATTAGCAAAAAGATGTGCTTCCACCAAACTATTTAACGATATTGTCCTTAGGTACAACTGAGAGATGCACCCATGCAATGGTTACATCAAAATGGAAATATGATCATATCTGCATACACCCTTGCACTTCCTTCTGTCCCTCTGCAGCCAACTTAGTGAATTAAGTCTTGATGCTTAGAGCTCAGAAGTGGCTTAAAAATTCCATGCCAAAGATGCTTATCTATTAATTTACAAAAAGATATTTATAAATTCGTTAACGCACTAAATCTACATTTTATCACTCCTTGTCACCGCAAGATATCTAAAATGCTTACATGTTGTGAAATAAAGAACTAAACTTAACCATAATAAACTTAGATATTTTACAAAAAAACACACATAGAACTATGGTTATGATCGAAAACAGTCTTCTACGTATAGGGATACTAGCAAAGAGACATTCTCTTTCCTCTTCCATAATTTCAATGACTAACTACAGAAATGCATAAAGTTCCAAGAGGTGGATTAGTAAAAGCCATTCTCAGAAGATGGTCCTTCCTATCAGCTAACACAAAGACATTCATATGGGGTTTATTATACTACCTCTTTTTCAAATATACTTTTGGACATTAGAACTTGTCCTTTAATATACAGCAATCACTGAAATTATTGAATCAAATTATTGTATCAGAATTAGATAGTAAAATGCTTCAATAGAACATTGATCAGAAGATCTGAATTTGTTTAACAACCCAAGGGCAAAGAACCCTTCCTAGAGGGATAATTTTTAATCCATTCCCAGGCAATAAAAACAATTTAAAACATCAGCCACCCATTTTAGTTATTATTAATTAAAAGTTACTTGTGTGTACACTTTACAACTGACCCTCATGCATCTGACAGCCCATCTCAACATATCCACTTATCCAGATAAGCAGCTGTGAGAGAGCTGCTTTAACATATAAAAGCCTTTTTCTTCCGATTAGTGGTAAATCCTTAAAGGGCAAAGGCCCAGTGTAATTTATCCCTGCATCCTAGTTACTAGGCTGAATTAACCAGCCTCTAATAATGCTTGCACATAAAAGAATGAACACAAATAGAACTGGCAATCACATACAATGCTTAAAACAAATATTTATTTTCATTGCCATATTGCTCTATCTATTTTACTTTCAAGCCCCCTATTTGAGGCTATTATGCAATCACAATATAATTATATTTCTAATGCAAAAGGATGGGATTGTGGTGGTACAGTTTTCAGGTCGCCTTTAAGTATAAGAAAATACTGCAACAGATAACCAAAACTGCAATCTGATTTTAATTAATATGAAATAATTGGTGAGAAAATTTCCCCTCCTGTCTCAAGCCAATGATTTTTTTGGATGCAAAGCAAAAAGAATGTAAATATTTTCTCAAGATCACCAGAAGTCAGATTAGATATCCAAGTAAATTTAGAAGTGGTAAATCAAAGAAAAGTCCCATAGGAAAAGACCGTAATGAAAAGAGATCGTATCAAGCAAGAAACATATATTTCCAGGAATGCTTTCAAATAGAAATCTGTCTCACAAACTAAATGAAACTTATGTAGGTATAATATCCTATAATCTTTTTAAAGGATTATTCAGGCAAATATGGTGGATCAACCAGCTAAGTGACTAATGACTAAGAATTAGAAGTGATTATAACCATCACCAGTATTTGCTTCGGTCAATTACTCAGGTTCAAAGATGCAAAATTTATCACAAGTTATTCTAATTAGGTAAAGCTACTTGGTAAATTGAGCAATTGGCGTTCAGAAGCATGTATCCAATTAAGAAAAATGTTATTGAATGATTTTCACTTACTGGCCTTTTCTGCTTTCTGTAATTTAGTATCTCATCAATTCCTTACCCAAGAACTGCTCAAATATTATTTCCTTCAAAAATGACTCCTGAGGTGCTTGATTAAAAAGATTCTTCTCTCATGAGCTGCCATAGCACATATCAGGAATTCTGTATTTTCCCTTCTGAACTGTAATTATCCCCATGCATTAGTTGCTCTGTCAGAATGGAAGCTCCTGAAAGTGCGGGGCCCATGTTTTATTCACATCTGTTTCTCTACGGGACACAGCAGTTGGGCCTCTTTTCTTTGAACACCAAAACCAAAAACTGTCATTTTTCCTTCACTTGTTTTTCACATCCGTGTCCTCTTGCTAAAATAGATGTTTGCAAGTCAGTTTGTTGTTTTAAAAGAGAGTACATTTAAATTCTGGTAGATAAGAGACGTAAATGGCAAATCCAATAATATTTAGGGAAATTCTTTTCTGCAGTGGTATATGTTGCATCTTTCATTTACTTGAATTTTAAGGTTCATTTGGCTTCATGATTGACAGGGATAACTTGCTGAAAATGATGTTTAAATTTCCCTTAATATCATGTTATCATATGTTTGTTATCTGCTATCTCAGATGATGTATCTGAGAATCCGATTGTACAAAGACATGAAACTCATTGCTTTGAATCACATGCATAGATGTTATCCAATTGTTATTTAATTTTTCTATTTTATACCAAATGGAAAGTGTTTGATGCTTCTCATCATAGTGGTAATAACAAAGCAGCTATTCGCTTGAGTTTTGAATTTTTTTGCCCTGAAAGATTTAACCTCCATCACAACCTTAAATTCAATGTATTTAAAGTATTTAGTTCCTATTAATACTTGGAGTGTGGCATACCGTAGAAGATGCATGGAAGAGTAAGACCAAACTAACTCAAAGGAACTTTAATGGTAAAGGGCTTGAAAAAGTTGCACAAACCAGTATTTTGAAGCATGAAATAAGATTAAAGCCATAAGAGAGATGAAAGTCTCAAAGAGAAAATAAGTTTGGGCTGTAGGGAAGATTGACTGTGGAAAGAATTGGCAAGGTGGGGGCATGGCATTTTAGATTGGCTATGTAAAATTGCTAGGATTTCAAAAGGTCTTGGATATTCCATGAAATAGCTATAACTTCAAAGTATTTGAATTTGGAAATAGGAAGAAATATTAGTCAGATTAGGTTTCCTCACTATCTCCTATCTCGATTTCCTATTTTTCTTGCTCTCATATTAATTCACCAAATTATCATCATGCCTCCTCTCCTTAAGGATCTTTTTTTTCTGGATAAATATTCTCACTATTCTCCAAGTGTTTGGAATCAATAAACTTGCTATGCCTTTACTGATAATTACAATCTCTTTCAGCTTAATCTTTAAATCTTCTTTTGTATTATCTTTGGACTAAGTGCCTTTAATCTAGAAGCTGTACATGTGACCAGATACTGATGAAAGGGCTTTCCAAGAATGCCAGAGCATCCTGATATTAGGGTTCATGAATCTTATTAAATGTTCAAAGGAGTCCATGACAGGCCAAATTTGAGAAATTCTAATGCTTCTTAAACCATTAAGGATATATTAAGAAAAATTCTGTAGAAGTAATGCACTTAAAGTTTATAGAGATGATGTAAATAAATAAATAAATAAATATATATATATATATATATATATATATATATAAACAAAAATTAAAAAAAACTTCCTGAAGATAACTGGCCTCCAAAATAGAAACAATGGAATCCTTCTTTCTGTAAAGCATTCATTATTGAATAACTCCTTATCTTTTGGCAGAATGTCAGCATAGAGTAAAATGTCTTAACTCTCAAGTTGTCCCCCACCTTGTACCCCTTCTTTCTCTCTTAAGTTTAATAGAATCTTCAAGTTGACTTGAAATTAGAGTCATGATCACTATTGACATTAATTCAAAGCCATGATCATTGTTGAATTAACATTACCCCATGTGAGTTTAAAGGACAGTTTCAAGTGTCTACTGCTAGGGAGTTTGGGCTCATACTCTGTGTGTGTGTGTGTGTGTGTGTGTGTGTGTGTGTGTGTGTGTCTTAGAGAGAGAGAGAGAAGGGAGAGAGAGAGATTAGATCACAAATTGTTTTCACATCAGACCTCTCACACTACAGGGGCCAGGCAGATAAACATCAGTAAGTGAAAAGATACAGTGAGGTCTATAGTAAATTGGACAGGGCACCTAAAGTTGTCAGCTGCTTCTCCATAACCACTGATTATACTGATGAGAGTTGAGATTAATATTGCCAAATCTCAATTTTTTTTAATGAAATCTGAGAATCTGCATATTTGTGTGAAATTTTCCAAGGTCTACAACTAATTAAGAACATGTAAGAGAGTACAGAATGCAGATAAAACATTCGATTGCTGACACAGAATCTAGGAACCTAAAGTTTGCAAACCTCAGTCCATAACTAAATCTCCCTAATTATTTCCTGCTACCATCTTTGTTTTGAGCAAATTTGGACTACTTATTCTCTTCAAAAAAGGCTTTGAGATTCCTATCTTATGCTTTATTCATGTAAAATGCCCTGAATTAATGATTCAATGGAATATATTGCCTCTACCACATACAGAACAATGTCATGTATTTGCCCATGACGTATGTTTTTTTTTTTTAATTCTGTTATTTTAAAACGTTCGTGTGTCTCTGCCCTCTCTCTTTGCTATTCATTCTCCCAACAAACATCTCTTCCATACTCTGCATTAGTGCATTTGGCACTGAGGATGAGTCCAGAGAATGACTCTTTCTGTCCTTTCAGAGTGCCCAGTAAGTTTCCAACTCTTTTTGCTTAAGAGTGTAATCGTAAACCATTGAAAGCTGCAAGTCTGATGTCTCTTCTTGCATTGGCATAGCATCTAGAGATGCTTTATACATGATGGATATCGGTTTACGTTATAATAATACATATTTGCATTTCTTGATATGGATGCTATTGTGTTGCCATTAAGTATCTGTGCAGGAAACCACTTAGAGACCAACAACAATTTCTACACTATTTGTCCACATTGCCACCACTCCTATTGAATATTCTCAGTAGTTAAAGAGCATCATCTAGCTCTGACATGAGGTACATTTTCAAACACTTTTTGACATTTATTTTAGCAAGTGCTTGGAATACCTTTGTGTAGTTTGTCATTTAGGAACGAAACCATTGTGAGTCTAAACTGTAGCTGTAACAATTATTTTTCAAAAAAATCTCAACATAATACATTTAAACTTTATTTGATTACCTCAAAATTTTTCCCAAAGAGTGAATATGGACTTAAATCCATTCTTCATAAAAAAGGATTAACTATTGTTTCTTATAATCGCACTCGGTGAGAATCAAACAATAACATCTCCATTTGAAAGAGACTTTTGCTGCAAGGTTGAAATTAACTTTAAATTCTTTTTTAAATGGTGCAAAAATAACTCATAGCATAGTGGTTATCTTAGAGGTGAGAATTATCTGTTTTATTAGTTCTTTTAGGCTGTTTTTCACAGAAAAAAATTTCATGGCTTATTAATGAATTTCAATCCATAGTTTGGAAAGCATTAGATAAGAATTGCAAAGACAGAAGGTAAAATGCATGAAGACATTGGAAACTGAGGTTCTCAATATTGTTGTTTGTTGATTATCTATACCTCATTCAACAGCATATTTAAAAGGTGGCACATTGACTTTCAAACAAGGCAGAAAAACTTAGAGTTTCAGGCAATGCATGCTATTTAAAGTTATTGTGATAATATTTTGCAGTCACAGACATTGAAAAGACTAGCTAAAGAATGGAAAGGATATTTAAAAAGTATGCATAAAGACATCCAATGGTTGATTGGTATGTATCTTAGAGCAGAATTCAATGACCTGCATGAAAAAATAAAAAATCTCTCTGGATTTCCCTTTCTCTGCCTAATTAGGGTTTCACAAGAAGTAAAGATGAAAGGTGCAAACTTTTAAGGGCCAATGGGAGACAGCCCTTAGGGTAGTATGTGATTAATCTATGGTTTTGTGGCCCAGAATAGCAAAGGGAGAAGAGGCCAAATTGCACAAGAAGGAAATGTATCATCAAATCTCACAGCCCCATCTCTTCATCTACTCTCCAAGTGATGGACACAAGGGAAGATAATACTTGAAAAAAAGAAAGTAATTAAGTAGTATAGCAGAATCATTAAGAGCTCAAACTCCAGAGTGGGATGGCTATAACTTCCTCACCTTACTCTACTGGGTAGTGACTGTCTTCCATAAGCACACCATTTATCCTTTCTAAGCTCCACTTTCTTCACCTATGAAATGGGGATAATTATGGTAGCTCCTTAAAAGGCATAAACAATATCAAATAAGGTAATGCATGTGAAGGGCTGAGCACAATGCCTGTCTAAAGACTTTAATGAAGTCTAAACATAATGTTTAATCATATGAATAATTACAATCTATAAGAGCAGTGGTAGATTGAATCATGTCTCCAACAAAGACATGGTCAAGTCCTAAGTCCTGGTCCAGTGAGCGTGAATTCAATTGCAAGTAGGATCTTTGATCTTGAATGGATGGGGCCACATGGACTCAGGGTAAGCTTTAATCCAACCTGATTGGAGTCTTTGCAAGAAGAAGAAATTCAGAGAGCGACAGAGATGACTGAGCAGAAGGAGTAGAAGCAACAAAGAGAGACCAAGGAGATAGATTGTCATGTGATGGAGGCAGAGCTTGATTGCCACAAGCCACCACCAGAATGCATGGAGACTTTGGAGAAAGCATGGCTTGCCAATACTTTGCCTTTGAAACTGGGAAACAATAAATTCTTGTTTTTAAGCCAACCAGTCTGTGGTATCCTGCTATTGCAGCTCTGGCAAACTAAGACAAAGCCTTTTATAGATTCTTTGATAAGCTCAGTTACCCAGACTTAGTTTTCCTGTAATAAAGCATTTTCATAACAGTAAGGATTAGAAGAAATAAACTGTTGCAGCTGCAAAGAGAACACTGGGTTCCATGAGTGCTGATATTCAGGCAGCTCACAATGGCTTTGCCAAACTGGCTTTTTGTGACAACTTTTGGTTCTGATGGCTGGAGTCAAGGGGATAGTAGTTGTTTGGCATTTTGATTATTCTCCTGGAATACATTGATAGTTCATGGATGAATATGATTGAATTAAAGACAGATGAGACATGGGACTGGTTTATTTCATTTTTTATCTATGTGGTGGATACAGCATCTCGTTTCCCAAATACCCATTCAAAGATGAACAATTTGCTCCAGCTCCAGGGAGTGCATCAGACTGTCAGCTGCTTCAGAGTTTAATTTAGCTGTCGACAGCTGCCTGACCCAGGGACGTGTCCTTTCCAGGGAAGCGCATATCTAGTGATTGATTCTAGTGGACAATAACACCCCAGCTGTTCCAGAATCCCGTGATTTGGGCTGAGACTTTGCGGGACTGCCGCATAGACTTCCTCGGAGCAATCTTACTCCCTACCTCCCACAAGTGTTAATCTCTGTTATGGGTTGAATTTTGTCCCCCAAAAGACATGTTCCAGTCAAAACCCCCATGACCATGAGTGGGACTTTATTTGGAAATAAGGTCTTTGAAGATGTGATTACCAAAAATAAGGCCCAACTGGATTGGCGTGGGCCTGGAGCCCTTATGATTGGTGTCGTTACAAGAGGACACCAAGACAGAGACAGACACTAGGAAGAAGGCCACGTGAACGTGGAAGAGGCATTAATTGGAACGATTGCCTGCAAATACCAGAAGCTAGAGGAGACAAAGAAGGATTCACCCTCATAGGGCAAGCTTGATTATGGGCTTCTATACTCCAGAACTGTGAGGCTAAAAATTCTTGCTGTTGCAAGTCATCCATTTTATGGTACTATGTTACATCAGACCTAGAAAACTAAGACAATTTCTAATCCTTGCATATCAAACTTGTGAGGAATCCAATCTCCTTGAGTTACATTAGCTATTCAAACTCTTCTTTAAGAATCTATTTTATTCCTTCTTTATCTCCCATGCAAAGTTACTTGGCTTAAATGTGATGCTGCCTGAAGACCCTCAGTACCCAGGATTCACTTGTGTCAAGCTGTAGGTTGGAATGTCCTAGAAACTTTGTTCCAGGACCACTTGGGAAAGAAGGACTTGAGACCACAAAGAGAAGATGAGGGAGGTGTGTGTCCTAACTCTTGGCTAAAGGAATCTCAGTTTTGTGTGCTTGATTGCTTATCTGGGATTTGTGCTTTTAATGAAAGGATAGACAAGGGGGGATATTATAAACTATAATATTGATTACAGAGTCTACAGAATTGGAGTACTGTAATTGCTGAAATATGCTTAAATTAGTAAAATTAATGATAATTATGAATCATCTATACAAGCCTCTTTTCATTTTATTCAATTATTCTTTTAGTCATCCAAGACAATTAAACTGAAAAATTTTACAATATAACACACTGGCTAGGCACAGGGACAGAGAGTTGTCTAAAACCTGGCCCTCATCTCCAAAATCTCATATACATGCTTTATTATCTTGCATGATATACTTTATTCTTTACATGCCAGATCCATGCTGTGAGTCCCAAACAATTTTGTCTCTTAGGGACAAACTATTATTATAAAGATTTGATACTCATATAGCAGAATATTAGAAAAATTTGGATTCATTATTTTATAATTATATATGAGAAGTACAAGTTTCTTAGTGCTGTGTTCTGGCAGTATAGCTATCTTCTTAAAATACTACACTAAAGAGTGAGAACAGTGGGTAAGGCACTCACAGATGTTTTGGATTTACAACTCTTGACAACTGGTTTACCTACAGAATTGAGCTGAATGATAACAGGTTTAGAACAATTAGATGCATCATGTATATTAACTAAAAAACTCATTGACTGTAAAGAAGATTATTCAGCACGTAATATCTCGTGGCACACCTCAAAATCATTAGGGAGATACATTATTGTTTCACTTTTAGAGAAATTGTGTACAACCGATTGGATGCTAAGAAACTACCTCAAATAAGACATATGGGTATTTTATTGCTCAGCTGGAGGATATGTTCATTACAGAGCCAATTAACCTTGACTTGTAGGTTTGTTTCTCTAGTAAAAACAGACTAAGACAATATCCTACCATCAAAAGAAAATAAGTCAAGAAAATGATACAGGCTTTAAACAAAGACTGAGGAGCAGGAAATCCACAGAAGCTACACTGGTTATATCAGTTTGAATCACAAAGTGAGGCAAATATCAATGGGGGAAGCAAAAAGAAGACACTTAGAACCTGGATATGGGGGGGGGGGTGGTGTTTGGGGAAGTAAAGAGAAGAGAAAATGAAGACAGGTTTTCCCAGTTTTGTTTTGATTTGGTTTTCAGTGAGTACTTGCTGGATGTGTGAAAACAATGACAATGAAAGAAATGTCTGAACCAAATTCATGGCATATTGCTGTGCATCAATCATATCCCACTCCTTTTTGTTTTCCCTCAAGAAAACCTATATATGATTTTGATTGTTCTCAATTTAAAACCAAACCAACCTTTTAAAATTACATTTCTCCCTTCTTTTCTTTCTACAAGTGAAGACACACCTGTCTATATTTAGAAAGTATACATATTAGAATGTACAAAAGCCTACTGTTAATTTTATGAGATCCTTATCACTAAGCCAGGTAGGAATTTTTGAATCCAGCATTTCTCTCATTTTCACAGTTCCCTGCTGATCACATTGGAATAAACCTGAGTGGATTCTCTCTATCCCTTTCTTGACCCCAAATACTTGATTTAGAAACTAGTTGTTGTTTCCAAATCCTCTCTGTAGCAGCCAGCACCCTTGATATATAAAATCTCGACAATTTGCTTTTTCAAATTTCAGTGCCTGTATTGGTAGGGAAGGGGTAGAGGAAGAGGGAATACATTTTTCAATATGAAAGAAGGTGAGATGATGACCTTTTCCTCATCTAACTAACTCTCATGAACTAACTCTTCCTTTTCCATGTTGATGAGAGGGACCAGAATTTTATAATTATATATGGGAAGTGAAAAAAAAAAGAATTATATGAATTACAATCCAGAATATTACAATTCTTTGTGACAAAAGCAACGTGAACCAAGATATTGTCAAAGTTCCAAGGATTAGAGAAACAATTATGATAATAAAATCTCTTAAAATTTTTATAGTCAGAGTATATTTTTCTTTTACCTGATCCCAGGATGTTTAAAGGCCAAATCATGCAAAATTATTACAAACATCATTACTATCAATATTATATTATATCGTTTGACTACCAGAAAAGAAAAATAGTCAAAAAAATTCCAATTAATTTCATATAATTGGAAATATCAAAGAGAGTACATGATATCATTCAGATTGATTCTTTCACCTAATCTCAGGATTTTAAGAAAAAAGTCTTAATTCTAGGACATGAGGTTTAGGGCTACTTAAAAGAGAGCAAATAATAAACAATTCACATATTAGGAATTATGAATAATAGCTTTTAGGAAAGGAATTAGAAAAATCATTTTATACATGCATGCTCTTCATCAAATAACTCTTGAGTCTATAATAATATTACACGTTTTTAATCCTCTCACAAACTGAAAACTTGTGTCTGGGGTATCATTGTCAAGGAAATACATGCTTAAATCTCTGCATACTTAAAGATTCATAGTAACATCTCAATGTTAGAAGGCTGTAATAGAAAGAAAGCTTGGAAATAATTAATTCTTAAGCTGTATAATTTTTCACTTTCCATTTCAAGGATTGTCACTAAAAAAGCAATTTTTTTCTTCTCTAGCTTATATAACAATTTCACACTGACAGCCTTTCATCATGGGAATTTACTATCACATTACTGCTTCACACACTTCAAGACAAACATTCCCAAGCTGAAATTAGTAGATACATTGACAAGAAATACGACCTTTAGTTAATGATCTACGCTTTTGCTTTGGAAAATGAAATGCTCTCTTACATATATTATGCTGATGACTAGTCTCAAACTTTTTGATGAAGTGTTCTAAAAAGGAATGTTTTATGATTATTGCTCAATAAAAATGGTGCTTTTGCATTTTTATTCCCTCTCTCCACTCCCCCCTCCCAATGAAAAAGAAAAAGAGAAATTGCTATAACAGTATAGCAATTAGTAGCAGTATGTGTACTGGAATCTGGGACGCCCCATCTTAAGTCCTGGGTTTCCTATTACTGGATCTGTGGATTGGATTCATCCTCATTGTGCTATAGTTTTCTCAGCTCTGAAATGGAGTCATTGGACTGTTTATCTCAGAAGGAGTTTGGCAAGACTGAATAAGATAACCGAAGGAAATAACTTTGATGGAGAAGGCTTCAAATAAGTGTTCAACAGTTGTTGGTTAACAACGTTCTAATTACCTATCGGGCACTAACAGGTCCCAGGTATTGGGCTAGGGAGTGAAGACGTAAAGATGAGGAAGCCACACCTCCCTGGGACACTCACACACTGTGTCAGGAAGTAAAAAGAAGGTGGCATATGAGGAAGTGCTTTGAAAAATAAGGAATTATTTAAAACACAATAACTACTTGTCAATATACGCCGTAGCCTATGTCCTCAAATGTTGGCTAAAATGTGAGCCAGCATTGCACTCCAGCAAATTATAAGTTTAATTTAGAGACAATACTGCCAGTATTTGAATCTCAAATGTGTTAAACACTTGTGTATTCACTAATGACTTCTATCATGCATTAACTCACACACCCAAAAGTCATTTACAAATGTCCTTTCTTTTCTGGGGACTCAGTGCCCAGGTTTTTAAAACTGCCCAATACTTTGTTTCTCAAGCAAAATCATGCATTTCTTCAACTTTGAGATTAGTTTATTGCATTCTTCTTGTTTGGCTTTCTAGGAAATAAAGTATATAATTCTTTTCCTAATGATGTTCTATGATGCACTGTAAGCAGAAAGATTTGTGAGCAACTTATAAAGGTCTTAAGACTGAGCTTCCCTAAACCAGCAAAGTACCAAATCTAGGTGAACTGGCCACCATGTCAAATGAGTATTGGTTCAGCTTTGTCTGTGCTTAGGCAAACAGCCATTTGAATATCTAGATGTTGGCAGATGATAGCATTACAATCTCTTAGAAATGAATTTAAAAATTTCATATGCATGACAAGATCCATCTACTGTTGAATTTGGCTTGATTTATAGTTCAAGATTTATAGCTTCTAGTTAAATTCTGAACAACTTAAACAACTTTTTAAATTGCTTTAATTCACTATTAATCAATTAATTCACAATTAATCTTATTGTACTGCTAAAAATACTCTAAGTTCTAGAAGTCTACCTATCAGTAATATATTAGCTTTCTAACTTGCTGACTACCCAGCACCATGTGTATTAAAACTACAGTAAAATAGAGTGGTTTACTAGGTGTTACTAAAGTGATATAGTAGGTGTTACTACTATAAGAAAATAATTAGCTGAGGCAATTATATTATTGGTTTGCATCATTTGTCAAAATCTATATAGCTTAAGAATTTTATTTTTTAAAAGTGAAATTAAAATGAATGAAAATAGACTGTATAACACTGTTTATTTTTAGTATGTGAATATAAATTCAATTTCCCCAGCATGATGCTGAAATAATAACATATTTTAATATTTATTATTTTTAGGATTTAGATAGTACCTACTTTCCAAGGTACTCACTTATAAAATTCTTCCTAAGAATAAGGAAGAAAAATAGTATAGAGAATATGGTGAGAGTCAATAATTAATCTTTTTTTTTAATAGAATATAGGAGTTAGAAGAATCCAATCGCTTGCTTCATTCTTACTCTTGTGGATTGTGATAGGGTAAACAATCTTGATGGAGAATCTTCACGACTCCATCTTATTGTGGGCAGTTCGAATGGTTCCAAGATTTTTCCTTGTGCTAAGCAGAAACTTATTTACCTTGCTTCTGCTCATTCTATTTATCTTGATGGTAAATAGGGCAGTTTTGTTTTCTTTCAACTGCATGATATCTTAATCACTGTAAGACAGGTATCTAGTCCCAGCCTTTTTGCCTGTGGTCTAAAACTCCTAGTTCCATCATCTTTTCCTTATAGGACGCGGTTTTGAGTCATCATCCCCGCGAATCTCCTCTGAACATGAGATTTCTCAATCTTTGGAAAAACATGTCCCATCAGCAAAACATTATCAAGTTTTATTTTCTATAGCTTTTATTATTAAAAGAGTAGGTGTCTCATGTTCAAATGTAGACACTTTTATAGATTATTCCAATTACTTAAAATCTTAAAAACATTAAAAATGCATATCCAAATATAAAATAATTTGTTAAGACGTTTGAGGTGATAATATTATAGTACATACACAGAGAAACCTCTGAATATTCCAATACGCTGTCATCCCTGCCCTAGTTTGTCACTATCCTTCTAGCAAATGATATCAGGAGTTGAACATAATACCCTAAGAGTGGTCTGATCACAGAGCAGCAGTGATAGCCACTTCCTGTTTTCTGTACTCAGTTTTCTCCCTTTCCCCTTTCAACCCTCACATCCAGGTCACAATCACCTTTCACCTGGACATGACTTTTTAATGTGTGCTGCTCTGAAATCTCGTCTCTACCTTTTTGTGCTTACACAGCTTGCTTCTTGGGAGCCAAGTATAAGATTTTACAATGATTAGCTTTATTTTACTTTCAGCACATCACCCCAAACTTTTGAAAGTACTGAAGATGACAGTTTCATTTTTCATTAAGTGCCATTCTGGATGTTTGGAACCAATGCCTCAATCTAACATCTGAGATACTCAAGTGACTTCAGTCTAGAAGTCTCTGAGCAAATTCACAGAGCCAGTCCCATTTGCTGGCAGTTTCCTTTCATTTGCCTCCCCAGAAGAAACGTGTGGACACCTGGCTCTGGAACTGAAATATCTACCCCTTTGGCAAGACGGCCTGGGCTACAGAGAAGAGGGACAGAGGAAGATCAGTGAAGTGATATGGATGCCTCCTTTGGCAAGGGCAAGACTTATGGGGAGAAGACACTGGCAAACAGGAACATGCATACGGAGCAACTGCTTTTGTAACTTTTATTTTGAAATAGTTATGGATTCATAGGAAGCTACAAAGATAATACATAGAGGCCTTGTGTATCCTTCACCAATTTCCCCCCAATGATTGTATTTTAAACAGAGTCCAATGACAAAAATGACATTTGTCATTTTAGCATGTGCAGAGTTGTGTAAACACTGCTGCAATCAAAATATGAACTATTCCATCTCCAGAAGTACTTCTCTTGTGCTATCCCTTTACAGTCACACTCACCTCTCCCCTACCCTATCCCTAACCCTTGGCAACCGTCTCTATAATTTTATCTTTCTGAGAATGTTGTATAAATGGAATCATGCTGTTTGGGACCTTTTGAGACTGTTTTTTGGTTTCTCACACACCATAATGTCCTTGAGATCCATCTTAGTCATTGCATGTATCAATAAATTGTTTCCTTTTCTGTTAACTGCTGAGTACTGTTTCGTCGTATGGGTGCACCACATTTTGTTTCACCATTCATCTAATGAGGGACATTTTGGTTGTTTCCGGTTTTGGCTAACACAAGTAAAGCTGCTATGAAGAATCACACACAGGGTTTGGTGTAGACATAAGTTCTCGCTTCTCTGGGATAAATGTCCAGGAGAGCGATTACTGGGTCCAATGGTAAGTGTAAGTTTAATTTTTAAAGAAACTGCTGAACTACTTTTTAGAGTAGCTGTATAATTTTATATTATTTTGTTACTATTTTTTTCATTTAGCTATTCTAATAGGTGTGTAGTGATATCCCATATGCTCTTAATTTGTATTTCCCTAGTGACTATTGATGCTGATAATTTTTGCATGTATTGATTTGCTATCCATATATTCTTTTTTGGTGAAATGTCTTTTTATGACTTTTGAAGATCCAAATTTTTAATTGAATTGTTTGGGTTCATTTTTACTGTTGTGTTTTGAATTATTTGTATATTCTAGATATGAGTCCTTTGCCAGATATGTAGCTTGGAAAGAGCTTGTCTTTTCAGTCTCTTAATATATATATTTTTGAATTTTGATGAAGTCCCATTTACTGATTTTTCTTTTCCTTTTATAGCCGATGTCTAAGAACTCTCCTAGGGTCCTAAAGATTTTATGTTGCACTGTCTTCTAAAACTTTTTTAATTGTATGTTTTACATTTAAATGTATGTATGATTTTGAGTTAGTTTTGTATAAGGTATGAATTTTATGTTGAGGTACATTTTTCATCTGCTATTGTTCAATTGTATTAGCACTTTTTGTTTAAAAGTCTATCTTTCTCCATTGAATTGCTTTTACACTTTAGTCAAAAGCCAGATGGGCAAGTTTGTACAGGTCTAGTTTTGGATTCTTGAATCTGTTCCATTGATCTATGCATCTTTTCCTCAGCCATTACCACTGTCTTGACTATGGCAGCTATTTAATAACTCGACATTGGATTGAACGATTCCACCTCTTGTTTATTTTCTTAAAAAATTGATTAAACTACTGTAGCTCTATTTAGGTGGAATTTTTTCTAAAATTCCATGTAAATCATGGAATTTTCCATGTAAATTTCTAAAATTTTGTCTATGTCTATAAACAACTTACCGAAATTCTAATAGAAATTTGTTAAACCTGTATAACAATTTGGGGAAAACTGACATCTTTACTATATTTTTTCCACTCCATGGACATGGTAGTCTTCTCCTACTGATGATCATTTATTTAGATCATCTTTAATTTGTTTCATCAGCATCTTTTAGTTTTCAGCCAGGTAAGACTGAATGTCCCAGCACTCCCATGTGGTTTCCACTGGTTATGCTGGGGATGGGGAACTTGTTACACAGCTCTCTTTCCCAAGCAGGGTTAAAAATCTTGGTTCCCAGGGCAAGCCATGGTGGCTCTGCAGGAAGAGTTCTCATCTGTCATGCTGGAGATCCAGGTTCAATTCCCAGTGCATGCCCATGCAATAATCAATAAATAAAATCTTGGTTCCCTGCTCAGCCTTCTGTGAAACCCACCCAGTAGAAGTGTTGGAGTGATTCCCTGGAAAGAGTGGAAGACTTTTTCCACTTGACCTGTGCTGGTCAGGTTGGGACCACAGTGTTTTCTGTGGTGTTTAGCTATAGTAGAGAGGACATTGTCAAATAGTGTTTTGCTTGACTGTCCCTGTCCTTTTGCTTTGACTCTAGAGAGCATGCTTTCCTTGGAGCTATTTCTCTCTGCACCCATTAGTGTTTCAGTTGTTTTCAGGTTCTCTTCACCATGACATTCCTCAGGTCCGATGGTCCTGAGCCAGTCTCCCTTCTTCCTTCTACCATTCTAAGTCTTCTTATGT
Organism: Tamandua tetradactyla; assembly: GCF_023851605.1. Classification (NCBI taxonomy): domain Eukaryota; kingdom Metazoa; phylum Chordata; class Mammalia; order Pilosa; family Myrmecophagidae; genus Tamandua; species Tamandua tetradactyla. Next base: position 20,914,454 of record NC_135345.1, read on the forward strand.
TTGTTATATATATTGTCTAGGGATTTTAGCTGTACTTAGCATGGAGAAATAAGAAAAGTATGGCTATCACATCTTCCTGAAAGCAGAAAACATAGAGCAGATGCTACTTTTCAATGTGTGTTTCTGTTACCTATCTTTATTAGCTCTTTACAAAATACTGGTATTAACTCAACTGAAAGAACAAAGAATTAAGTGCCTTATCCAATTGTACCTAATCAGTTTGTGTAAGAAACTAATCTGAGTGCCTAAAATGTAGATTTTTAAATATTAGGCAGTCTTTATATATATATATATGGATCATTAAAAAACAAACAAACAAAACAAAACAAGAAAAAACTCTTGTAACACCTGGCCTAAACTAAATTCAGGTGATTGTGAGGAAATGTGCAAAGTTCGATTGTACTATTTGCTTTTCAATATTTCATGGAAGTATGCCAATCAGAGAGATTTTACAGAGTTCTGACAGAAGGTTTAAGAATCCTGGTTTTTACAGTGACTGGTTGTTTGTCTTAGAATTAGTCAGTGAACTTTCCTGGATGTCATTTTCCAAATCAGTAGAACAGTGGTAAAAACACTCACTCTGCTCATTTCTCAGGATTATTGAAAGGATTAAATGAGTTTGCATAAATGCAAGTATTTTATAAACTGTTAAGCTACTTATAAATGTAAAACATTATGTTTATCTCCATAACTATTAGTCAAATGGTTATGAGTATTCTCCTTACCCAGAAAATGTAATGTAATAAAGTAAATAATATTTAAGGAGGATATCAGCATTCACAAGTATAAGAATGCAAATTTAACAGCTCCAATATTTCTAAAAGATTATTTGTAAGGCTGTGGTATTGCATACATAGGGATGTGATAAAGAAATGTATTTGATCACCAAAGATGAGGAAATTGGTTGTGGGATTTCTTTCTCTAGAAATTTAAAATTGGATTTTTATCCAAAGTGTTTTAGATATATAACATGAAAAAAGGGAAAATGAGTCAACTTTATTTACCATTCACTCCAACACAGGACATTTAGTCCTATCAGGCCAGTCTTCTAAATATAAACCCATGTTTGTTGCCCCATCATTTGTTTTCATTCTCTCCTACTCATCCTACCAGGGTCCTTAACTCCCCCGCGAAGTTTCTTTGACAACTTCAGCCCACTCTACTCTCATCCTTTTCTGAAATCTTATTGCACTTATATAGTTTGCTTGGAAAAATTAAACATTTAATTACATATTGTCCTTGTATTGTTTTCTAATTGTGTCATGTATATCCTCTCTCCCTTGTGGGATTGTATCATCCCAGGAAAGGACAAATTCTCATATTTTCTGTTTCTCCATGAGCAATTTAGAAAATATGGGCATATAATTGGTACTCAAAGAATAATTGTTGATTGATTAAGTGACCTTTCTAGGCTCATTATAGCTCTGTAACTCCACAATATTAAAGAAGTACAGAGAAAAAAAGCTTGTGGTACAGCAGCAATAGGAAACCCATTAGCTCCCTGTTGCTTTTTTCTGACTTCTGGCTTCTGATTTCTTCTACTTATAAGGCCTCCATTAATATGGATTAAAAATAAACCCTGATTTAGTTGGCCACACCTTAACTAATAATAACATCAGCTAACCTTAAAATAAGGAGAAAATTCTGGATTATCTAAGTAGGCCCAACATAATCACAAGGTTCTCACAGGTGGAAGTCAGAGGCAAGTGAGTAGAGTCAGAGAAGGAGATGTAGAGTGGAAGCAGAAATTAGAGTGATATAGTTGCTGGCTTTGAACATGGAAGGGGGCTGGGAGCCAAGGAAAGTGGGCAGCTTCTAATAGTTGGAAAAGGCAAGAAATCAAGTTCTCCCCTACAACCTCCAGGAAGTGTTAAACCCTGACAACACCTTGATTTTAGCCTAGTGAGACTCATTTTGGACTTTTGAACTATAGAACTATAAGGGAAAAATTGACATTGTAAGCCACAAAGCTTGCGGTAATTTGTTATAGCAGCAATAGGAAACTAATACACCCTGCATTTCACCCAGTGTGTCCTCCCTCTCCATACCAAGTAGTAGTTTATAGATGCATGGATCTGAGCCAGACAACTGGAGATGTATCCTTGTTTCACTTGTTATCTGTGTGACTATAGGCAAGTTATCTAGTATTTGGACTACCATTTTCTCATTTTCAAAGTGGGAATTATCACAACACTTTAGGATTTTTGAATGGATTAAATCAGTTAATAAATGTGAAAGCTTTTAGAATAATGGGCACATCATAAACACCATCAGAGTGCTTGCTTTTATTTTCAGTATTTCATCTACCTATATAAATTATTTCATAAACTACTTTAAATGTCATCTATTCCACACACACACACACAGGTGACTTATCCCCTCCTCTTCTTTTCTAGACAATAAGATCTCTGTTCTCTAAATTCCTCAGAATAATTTATCTTTTCTTTCTTCACTGCATTTGACACTTTAACTTGTACCTAATAACTTTCATTTATTGTTGAATCTCTTCTCCTAAATATAAGAAAATTATTCATATGGTTTTTATTTGCTTGTCTTATTTTATTTTGTTTAAATAAATGACATTCTAATAGTGCTTGGACCAGTGTTTTGGATACTGTAGGTGCTCAATAAACATTATTTGGGATTACCAATGCGGCTTTCCTTTCATGCCAACATCAAGAAATAAGATAAATTATCTACCATTCAGCCAAGCAACATGCCTAAAAATTAAATCAAATTTCTAGAAAATATTCTCCACAAGTAGTATTTGGAATCAAACATTTTTCCCTTGTCACTCTAGAGGCTGGAAAATTTAAATCACATTAGATCAAGCATAGTTTTATAATTAATTACTAGTCCATTAAGTCTGTTTTATATAATTTACTCAGAACGTTTTCTGTTTTAAGAGGCATGACTCACCGTGGGGACTGAATTTTCAAGCTATACAAAGACTTTAGTGGATTTAGCTTCTGTGAACTTGTAGAACCTCTTCACAGAGGCTTTGGCATTTTGTTATAAAGCTGAATTTAAGAGGAGTTTAGGATGACAAGGGCCAGCTGAAATCACTGTATTAAGCACTAAAATTATTATTCTCATTGGTGGTACTATCTTTAAAAAAACATATCTACAGTTAATCTCAAAATATCGATAATTTATGTGGGGCTATTATCTCCTTGGCATGGCATGAGAAATACAAACCAAATTAAGGTTAAATGCCATTAATCTTTATTGGATGTTGTGAAATTACACCCTAAACAGTCTCATTTCTTTGTTTTGTTTTCAAACTGTGGACTGAGAAGTTATTTATTGGGAAGGAGAAGAAATTAAATATTTTAAACTATATATATTTACCAGCTTTAACCAATAAGCTATTTCACATGTTTCAGCATTTGTCACTATTTTGAAGTTTCAGTGTTAGATTTGAAAATTTAATTACCTGATAATAAGACAATTCTTTACTTTTACCATGTGCAAGTTCAATTAATTCTATTGAACTGCTTACTAACTTTTGAGGGGGTGAAGAGAATTATTTTGTTTATTTGAACATACACCCAATGGTTCGTACATTAAAATTTTCAAGACATTCTTTGACAATAGGCATACCGTAAGGAACCATGTCTTGAGCTTGCAAAACTTTTCAAAGCATTATGTCAAATGAAGAGGTAGGTCTTGACTTCTGATGCCACTAATCTCACACTGAAATAGTACCGCCTTTTCAAAAATACTGAACACTGATGATTTCACAGTCAAGTGGTCCACTCCTTTAAATGGATCTGGACTGAAACTGCTAATGCAGAAACAGACTTTCTCAGATTTGTTTAGCTTTTGGTGTGTGTGTTTTTTTTTTTTTTTTTCCTCTTTCGCTGTTAGAAATAACTATAATGATTTTTTTCTCATTCTGATTTTTAAGTGTTTAAAGGAAAACAATTGTGGATAGCTCATCACGGCACATGGGACTCCCCTAAGAGCTGGCAACCCTGTTTTTAGAATGCATTAGTCAGATACTTCCATTTCCACTGGAGGGTCATTAGAAGCACTTAAGCAAAGAAAGCTACTAGGAGCAAAATAGCGGATTTTTCTAGACTCTGCTTCACCCTTTGCCCCATATTTTAAAATGATATATCACTCAAAGAGCAATCCCATTAACAGATCGTTTGGATTATCCTGAGTTATGATGCACACAAGACTATAATATTCTGACCCAACAACTTGCTATATTAAAGCAATATATAGACATTTACTTTAAAGTGTAATGTTATTTCTTCTTCTCTTGGCCGTCACTAGGATTTATAGCATCTGGGGTAAGAGTCAGAAGTAATAAAGTCTTACAGAAAAACAAAACAAAACTATTACATAAAGGCATTATCAGAAATGATGTTCAATGGGTTAAGATGGTATTACTAATTCAATTAGCACTGAAAAGAATGGCTCTGAAATCTTGTCTCTGCAGAAGGAAAATATGCTTCTAATAGAACAACTAATGTGTAGTGAACACGTTCAAGGGAAATGACCACGTGCAGCTTCTTGCTATGTGTCAGAAAGATATATGACTTCCAGAAAGATATGTCTATATCCTAATCTCTGGAACCTGAACATTATTTTATCTACAGAAGGATCTTGCAGATGTTATTAAATTTAAGATTTTGAGAAGAGGATCTTATCCTGAAAAGTCAAGTTTGGCCCTAAGTTCCATCACAGATATCCTTATAGAAGAGATGGAGGTTAGACTGAGAAGCACAAAAGGAGATGGATACCCATGAGTGGAGAAGCCAGTGTCACCATGGAGACAGAGATTGGAGTGATGTGCCCTGAGTGAAGGAACATGTGGAGCCACCAGAATCTGGAAGAGCCAAGGAATGAATTGTCCCCACTGGGAGCAGGGAGCATGGCCCCACCAACACCTTCATTTTGGATTTCCGGCCTTCAAAACTGTGAAAGAAATAATTTCCAAGTTTATGGTAATTTGTTATGGCAGCCACAAGCAACTAATACAACTCTCCTCTTTTTAATTCTGAAATTGGTGGTGTCAAGAAAAAATTGCAAAGTGTAAATGACTTTTGCTGACTACTAGCTCTGTGAAAAATTAGGAAATAAAGATAAACTCTAGGAAACATAGGAGCATTTTATCTCCACATAAGCCTCTAAAGCTCCTGAGGATAGAATCTAATTTTTACCACTTTCTTGTCTTCCCAGATAATATTCTGACTGTTGGAACGTAGCCTGTGATCTATAGATATTTGTTGTGCAAATCAACCTGACTTTGTTTGGGAGCAAAAATGGAACATTTCAGGAGAGAATAAAAAGGTCATTTATCCTGAGAGAAGTATCAATTTTTTCCTGAGTCCTCATAAACACATTAACACCTGCTCTGACATGTACAGCATGTCATAATTCATCAGCACTTGTAACTTGCAGAGAAGAAAATGCAGGTGAGAAATTTGATGGTGAACGTTGATGATTCTCAGGGTACAGTGTCAATCATGACATCAATCAAAGGTAAATTTTGTAAATACAAACATTGCTTAATATCTTAAAATAGATTTTCCCATGCAGTCCTTAAAATGTAAGAAACAAGAATGACAAGGCCATACATAAAGCTAAACAGCATTAAGTAGGATAGGGTTAATATTCCATTCTGTCATGCCAATTGGAAACTTCAGAGAAATCATTGAAGATATAGGAAGAGATTGGCTGATCCTCAACATACATTCCTTCATACCAGGTCTGATAAGCAGGTGGGATGTAACAGCTCTGCCAGACTGGGGCTTTGCAGTTGATATCCATACTTATGAAATGGTGCCTGCAGGACCGGCTGTCAAATATTTTAACAGCCCTCTGATTCATCCATTTTCTCTGGAATGTACATCCTCCTGTTTCCATTTTAGACTTACTGCTTCAACTCCTGCCTCTGTTTAGGTCATTTTCTTTCACTGTATGTCTAAAATAGCCTCTTGCAGGAGATCTCCTTGTAATTGTTTCCCTGTATTTTATAGGCTGCAACAAGGAATTGTACGTAAATAGTTCTGTAAGGAGGACAGCTCAGAGAGCAGAAATGAGAAAGCAGGGGAGTTATAAAGTGATGGGGGAAAACCTGTATAATTTTTTGAGCCTTGTAAGGATTGCTACTAAGGCATCAGAGATGCAGTTCTGCTAGGACCTCTGATACACCCATGGAATACTTCCAGAATTATAAAAGAAGAGGAAATATTTGTCCTTCTATCTTTAGCTGAATTCATTGCACTTCTACCCTGTACTTTTCAGACAGGCTAGGTGAACTCCCATGACATTAGCCAAGGCCTAGAGGCTGAATTGGAAAGACCGAGTATGAGGTAAAATCCTGGCAGCTCCAGGTGAGTCTGAGACCCTGTGGAATTATTCCTCACATGTGTTGCCAAAATCAGAGGCAGGGGAGGTACCAAGAAGGCGATGCAGGTATTGGTGGAGTCTGTAACAAAACTCGTGCAATAATGATTGTTAATTTTTTAAAAACATTACCCTAGCCTTTACAATGTTACTTTTTCATCCTAGAAATCTCTTCCTATTTTGGAAAACTCACATCCTTGAAGATTAAGTCAATGTCACCACCTGTCACATACTGTTGGTTGATCCCCAGTAGCCATTCTCCCCATCTTCTGTGAGAGCAGAGTTTAGCACTTCCTATGGGATGTAAACAGGGATGAAGTGCTCAAACCCCAGACCATGCCCTTCATTTCCTCTGTTGCAGTGGACTGGAACATGGACAGAGTAGAATGGAGCCAGGTTCCAACATGCAGATCTAGTGGAAAAAAACACTATAAAAATCTAAATCCCTAGATAACTGCACAGAGCAGAGTAGCCCCTTAACCTCCCACCATTCAGCCCTGGGGTGTCTAACAATTCTATCCTCTAGAGTCAAAGTTATTTTAGTTTTATTCCCATAACTAAACCAATATCCTGAGTAATGCCTCTCTTATGACATGGTCCCCTGTTTTCCATCTCTACTGCACCCTCTTGCCTGTCCTGCCAGGTGGTACTGTATTATGTAACTTAAGTGCCCGTCTCCATCACTGCACTGCAAATCCACGATGACAGCAATGGGGTCTTATTCAGCTCTGCATCCCGAGTCCTTAGCAGATAAGATCTACAATGAATGTTGTTGAAAAAAAAATTTTTTTAAAGAAAAAAGATGGGGTGTAAGGGTAATTCAGTGGTAGAATTCTTGCCTGCCCTGAGGGAGACCCGGGTTTGATTTCTGGCCATGCACTTCCCAAAACAAACAAAAAATTCAACAAATGGTGCTGCAATAATGGAATGCTCACATAGAAAAAGAATGAAATGTGACCCTGCCATATAGCTTGCAAGAAAAAAAGTAAAATAAAAGAAAAAGAAAAAAGAATAGCTGCACAGATATTAAAACTATAATAGATTCAATTATGAATAGATGATAGATAATCATTCATCAAGTGCTACAAGTATTAAAATATTTTTATTGCCTACTTTTACAGCAGTGATTTTGTTTTCATAATGAAAAGATTAAAAAAAATCTCAGAATAGATTTGCATATGGGGGTGTCAGTATCATTGGTTGTTTCATTTTGCAAAATAATCAGATTTGAAATAATTGTGTATTACAAGGTTAAGGCATTGCATGTGACATTTCTTCCCTTAAATATATTTGTGGAAAATGTAGGTAAATGACTCTAATAGGAAAATACTACTATACTAAATTCTCAAAGATTATTGAGCAAAAAGTAAATTTTAACAGAATCAGTGGCAATTACATTTCACAGTTTGATTGCAGTGAAAGTAAATGTGATTTTTGACACATGAAATTGCATTAAGAATAATTTCATGTAGAGGAAAACACCATTATCTTTAATATCCGTGGGGACTTTTTTGCTCATCTAACTTCCAATTTTCTAATGCCTGGCCATGGTTTGTATGAAATGCCTTGGAAATTGCTAAACTATAATTCTTCTGAAAATATGTCAGCATCTACTCCTGCCTTCATCCATTTCTTCATTCACTTGACACTTCCTAAGCAACATCTATATGCCAGGCCTTGTGCTAGGCTCCAGATATACAAATGTGAAATAATTCCAAGAGTTAAAATATGGAGGGAACACAAACATATTAACAAATAACTACATTTAAAAAGATAAGTGATAGAGTCAACATCTGTAAAAATATTGAATACCAATTTATCCCATGCTTCATTTTCCAGAAGAGTGCCCTGAGGCTGAAGAGAATAAAATAAATTTCATGACTATCTCATCGCTAATTAATAGACTGGGGCTTGAATTTAGCCCTCCCAATTTCCCGTGACTAGGAATTCCCTTTACTGAGTTTCGTCAGAAGTCATGCCAACAGCTTGACATATAAAACCTCATTTAATCTTCATAACTATGAAGAAGAGCAATCACAGTCTTTACCCCATTATACAGATGAGAAACTGAGATTCAGACAGGCCAAGTATACCTGCTCAAGTCACAAATTCGACCAGAAATCAAGCTCAGACTTGTCCACTGAAACCTATTGCCATGTCTTCCTACTTATTCCAGTTCACTGGTAAGTAACTACCATTTACTATGTACAAGGCATTCCTTAAAGGCACTTTCCATATATTGATTGATTTCATCTTCACAAAAACAATAGTAGGTACTATTATTCCAAAAATATACCAAGTGTTATTTGCTTTCCAAAGAGAGAATTAAAGACAAATACTATACTCCTCAGCAGGAATCAGCTTCTAAAAATGAGAAACATTTATCTAAATATCTGCAAGCTGGAGTATACACCATTTTCAGATTACGTATAAATCCACCACAATGAGTTGCAAATCCAGAGTTAACATTTTGTTGTTGTTGCTATTGTTTTCTATCTCCTCTGTATCGGAAATATATGATACAACTAAAAAGAAGCTAAGTGAGTCTCTGGAATGAAAGTCATCTGTATTAGTCAGCGTTCTCTAGAGAAACAGAACCAACAGGAGAGATCTGTAAATATGAGATTTATAAAGGTGTCTCACACAACCATGGGTATGGAAGAGTCCAAAATCCATGGGGGAGGCTGGCAAACTGGTGGTTCCAATGAAGGGTCTCGACAAACTCCACAGGGGAGGCTCGCCGGCTGAAGAAGCAGTGAAAAGTCTCTCTTCTCCCGTATGCCCTCAGCTGATTGGATTATCTCATTGTGAGACACATGGCCTTAGTTGATTAAGGATATAATCAGCCACAGCTGCAATCACTTGATGATGATTTACTACACCAGCCTTCTGGTTTATCAACCAGCCATGAAATATCCTTGCAGCAATGGTCAGGTCAGCACTTGCCTGACCAGACAAGTGAGCATAATCACCCAGCCAAGTTGACACGAGAACCTAACCATCACACCATCTGTTTAAAATTTTGCTGTGACTTTCTCCACCTCCCCTCTCCTCTCCTCACACCAAACTAGAGATCCCTGGCAACACTTGTCAGTAGAGGGGTAAGAGCCAATGGGGCAGCAAGCAATGTGGTTTCCTTCCCCTCGGCTTCAGAGACTCAAGGTCCAGGATGAGGTAGCTTGACTCCATGATAGAAGTAAGCCCATAGCCAGCTGGCAGAAGCAATGATCAGCCAGGTCATCAGAAACTTTCCAACTAAGCACCAACTTGTAAACTTGTCTGGAAACACTAGCACAGGTGACCAACGATAATATAATGTGTTGAGTACTATAATATGGGCAGAAATATCTGGTAGTACCAGGAAATAACACTGTGCATCTAAAACCCATCATTCAAACGCATACAAGAACCCTGTTCTTAGAAATACCACTCAAAACCAGTTGAAGATAATGCTGTAAGTAAAGATAAAAAACGAAAAAGCATATATGTACATACATACAAAAGTTTATCCCTACAGGAATCATTTGCTTTCCACCATGAAGTCTTTTTTTGACAGTTTGTCCAATAAAATGTTTAAGGTTGAACAGGCAATATTGCATTTAAAAAAAAACACTCTCCTGTTGTACACAACGCTTCATAATAGCAGAGATTACTATGTGTAATTAGTGGGTGATACCATGATATCTCCAAATCCAGACATAACTGGTATCAAATTTGCAGGAAAATGAGTTATCTTCATAATATCCCTTAACTGAAATCTGAATGTGGCTTAGCTTGTATTTCAATAATAAAAGTCTTCACTCTTATTTTTCACCTGATTTAAAGGGCAACAAAAATGAAATGCAAAATGCTTTCTAAAATTAAACAGCAATTGAACAAACACAAAAATTGTGTCCTGGGATGATAAGTAGAAAATTTCATCATCCCCAAAACATCAGTGTATCCAGCAGAGCCTGTCTGACTTCATGATTTGTGACTTTGGCAAGAGAGATATGGAAAAAACAAAATAAAAAAGAGAATGCAGTTTTTTGCCAAGTTACATTAGAATCTTATTTGCAAACCTAGTTTCTATTTCTCATTGACATGGAGTTAAAGATAGTGTGAATTTATCATAAAGAAGATAAGATTTTATAAAGAATAACTAATACTGTGTTTGCAAAAACTAGAAAATAGAGACCAGTGGGATCAAATAGAGAACTGATAAATAGCCATAATATAGTATATATATATCCATAATATAATTTCTTATACATTTATATATATATAGATAAAGTAGATATCAAAAATATTTAAATGAAAGGTTTGTTGGATAAATTAATTTAGACCTATATCTTATATGACAAAACAAATTCCAAATGAGTCAAAACTTTATTTTAAAATAACAAGTAACACCCTTATCCAATATAGAACTAAATATTTATGAACTTTTTAGAATAATATTTTTTGCATGATAGAAAAAATCAAGGGTACTGACAGATTTGACAGAAAGATTATAATGTAAATTATATATACAATGTAAATTATCATTTAAAGCAAAGGGATGGGAACAAAGATATTTACATCTAACATGACCAAGAGTTGGCATCTGAATTGTATAAGGGGTGAGTAGAAACTGATAAGGAAAAATTCTGATGATGATTGGAAGATTGTTGGAAATATGAGAGGTAAGGGAAACCTTGATTAGGAGCACAATGGTAATAAGAGGTAAAGAAATCCAGATTTAGAACAAGTGCATTGTCAGTAAAAAAATAGCTTAGCTTGCCTCTAAGATGGTCCTACTGAGCCTTGACTCCTCATATTGACACCTCTGTGAAGTCCCCCACCCACCCTGATCTATGTAACCCAGAGTTTATGGCAGAAATGAAACTGTCTGACTTCTGAGGCTAGACTATGAAAGACCTTGCAGGTTTTGCCTTCTAGTTTCTTGGATTACTTGAGCTTGGAGGATGCCAGCTGCCATGTTGTGAGGAAACTCAAGTAGTCCTGTGGAGATAGATGTTCTTGGAGGAGGAAATGAAACCTCCACTTCAGCCACATAGCTGAGAGGAAGCCAGCTTTACCTTGCTTATTGTACAGAGGAAGAAACTGAGGCATACTGGCTAAGAGGCTTGTTCATGTTTACACAGTGAGGAAGTTTCAGAGCTAAGAACAGGAATTTGCAAGTTGTGTCCTTAATCACTACATGATGCTGCCTCTCAATGGAAGGAAGAAGGTGAAAAGTACTAGTAATTATACAGGACATTAAAAAAAATTAAAAACTAATTTGATATGAAGACAAGAGAGATGGCATGGTGGTTTGAAGCTGTATGAACTCCAGAAAAAAATATGTTTTTAAATTTAATCCATTCCTATTGGTGTGGACCCATTTTAAGTAGGATCTGTTGATGAAGTTACTTCAGTTAAGGAGGTTTGGCCCATCTTAATCAGGGTGGGTCTTAATTCTATTACTGGAGTGCTTTATAAATGGAGTAAAATTCATACAGATAGAGAAAGCCACAGAAGGAACATCCAGAAGCTGAAACCAACAGAATCTGGAGAAGGGAGAGGCCAGGAGAGGCCACCATGTTCCCTGCCATGTAACAGAAAAAGCAAGACAAGGTATCCAGCAGCCATCCCCAGTATGAAAAGAAAGCATCACTTTGATGATGCCTTGATTTGAACTTTTTCCCAGCATATACATCCCATCTTCAATTTGACCCACTTCATGTGTTTTTTTTGCTTGAGCAACGTAGGAAACTAAAACAGATGGCAAGGGGAGAATTAAATAATGGTTCTAATTTGTTTCAAAAATGGGTAACTGAGAAGAAGTAGGGCTATTAAGTAAAATGGGAATCTGACACTAGCAGCCTTGGAAAATGTGTGTGTGTGTGCACATGAGTGCATGCATGTGCGTGCATTTGTGTGTGTGTGTGATCATACATGGATGCCTAGAGAAAAGTAAATACATAGGCAATGCCGTGGTGAGTGGTTTGGGAAATATTGGATTTGAGCTTCCCTAGGTAAGGAGAATTCCAAAAATTTCATTCCACTAGCATATAATTAAAAGACGGCTTCTCTCAAATGGTAATATTTATACACCTCTCTTTCTAGACAGTAACAAAAGACTGAAAAGCTCTTCACTACACCCATCTTCTTTTTTGCCCAAATCTCATCTTTCTTAGTCAGTCTAGGTGTGGATAGAATCTAAAATTTAAAAATATCTACCTGGCCTTTTAAAAAATGAAATTAGTCCATTTAAAACATTATTGAAATAAAAAATAATTGAATCAGCTTTTTGGCAACCTTTAGAATACAAACTACTGAGTGTTTACCTTAGGCCTGCTTATTATGTAAGGAAAATATGTTGGTTTGAAAAATTAATGCTTTCTCCACTTTTCACTCATGGCTAGTGAATACTAAGAGAAACATTAGTTAGGTAGGTAGTTTGTTTAATATAAATGTATGTGGATTTAGTTTCTTTTAGTATATAAGTCATTTTCATGCATAAGCCTCTGTCCTGGGAGGATGAGAATGTAGCAGGTGTTACCTCTAAAGAGTTCTGTTCATATTCACAATAGTTAATTGTAATGCGCTGCTGCATGTAATGGCCAAGAAAATTTAACGCAGATGCTGAAACAAAAATCCTCAAGACACCCACAGGAGTAAAATTGGACAAATCCTAAAGCATACTGTATAAATTACAATATCCTACTGCCTGTGGTTGGAAATCTGAATATGGCAATTGGCTTATGTTGTATTTTACTAAGATAAGATAAAAAATCCATAGATTCCCTAAAGATATTTAAATTTACCATGCACAAAACTGCCCAAGGGAGGGTGGGCCACAGTGGCTCAACAGGCAGAAGTCTCGCCTGCCATGCCAGAGACCTGGGTTCGATTCCTGGTGCCTGCCCATGCAAAAAAAAAAAGAAATGAAAAAAATACCCAAGGGGAGGTTGAGTTCCTTTGTATGATGAAGGGACAAACTATACTAGACAGTGACCAGAATAGTGTAATTAAGCAGACTACTGGCAAGAAAAGGGCACTCTCACTCCAAAGGCCTCTCCTACTTACTCTTATGTTTTGCTCTCATTTCTAAGTCCCATGAAGTCTTTGCTCCTATTTCACATGCACAGAAAAAACACAAAACAAACAAAACTGAATCTAACAACTGATAAACTGCTAGAATCTGAATTTATCTTATTTAATTTACAGCTGTTTATCATGAGTATATTTTATTTCATTTCTAAATGCACCATAATTCTTACTGTGTGCATAACAGACTGTAGTGGAGACTATACTTAATTATTCTAGGTATCAATTTCCACATCTGTAAAATGATGGGTTATGTTAGAATTTTCTCTGTATGGCGTGCCAGTGTATTTATGCTATGTGATTATGTGTTGCCTTCATCAAATATCTCCTCATTGGGAAACCAAACCTAATAATTTTCATTATAGAAGCCAACAAGTAGCATTATCCAAAGCCCTGAGCTTGCTCTTCATATGCTAATTTGAAATAGTTCTTTTGAAAGTAGAAAATGAATTTTAGATATTATATATATATATATGTATGTATGTTCTTGCCTAATTTAAAAGGAGCACTCATTAAAAAGAAGACATAATTTCCGGTTTTTAAATAAAGGCTGCTAGAGTTTCACTATGTACAATATATTGGTATGGAATTTGGTCAGAAAACCCAACAAGCTGGAGTGAATGATGGTCCCCAAAGGGTGCCGTACCTCCACCTCCTTCCCATCCCCAAATATACAGCAAATTCAAAGCTGAACAAACAATTGGACCAAGTGACACAACTTCCACAAAACTTTTATCGCTTTCCATTTAACTGTGAAACTCCGAGTGCCTCAAAATTAAACAAGCAAAATCTATCAATAAAATAAAGTGTCTTAAAAAGTTAAGCATATATTTGCCATATGTTTTAGTTGCCAGAGCTGCTGTTATGAGAAATAACACACAACGTACTGGCTTAAATGACAAGAACTTATTGGCTTAATAGTTTCAGAAGCCAGAAGCCCCAAGTCAAGGAGTTAGCAAGACCAGGCTTACCATAATACTTACGGTTCCTGAACACGCATCTCTGCCTCCATCGTACAGCAATGTCTTTGGTAACTTCCTAGGGCTTTCTTTGACTTTCAGCTTCTCTTTGTAAGACCTCAGTAATAAGGATAAGGACCCACACTGATTCAGTTTAGCCACAGCTATATAGAATCTTTGAAGATCCTATTCACAAATGAGGCCACACCTTAACTGATAACACATCTTCAATGGGTCCTATCTACAAATGAGTTCACACCCATATGAAAACAGAGTAAGGTAAAGAACTAGTCTTTTGTAGGGGTACATGATTCAATCTAACACCAGCAATTCCAGGAATTCCACTCCTACATTATCTCCCAAGAGAAATGAAAACATATTCATATCAAGGCTTATATACAAATGTTCATAGTAGCTTTAGTCACAATAACCAAAAAGTAAAAACATCCCAAGTATCCACAATCAGGTCAATGGATAAACAAAATGTGGTATATCCCGTATAATGAAACATTACTAGCAATAAAAAGAATGAAGAATGATGCATGCTTCACATGGATGAGCCTCTAAAATATTATACTCAATGTAAGAAGCCAGACACATAATATAAAGGGATATATGATTCCTTTTCTATTAAATGTCCAAAAGATGCAAATATATAGAACAGTAGATTACTGGTTTCCTAGGGCTGGGGGTAGGAACAGGGAGCGAGTGTAAACGGATGTAAGGTTTCTTTTAAGGAGGATGGAAATATTCTAAAATTAGTGTGATAATTTACAGTGATAATACTGTAAATATGCTAACATTCATTGAGTTACAGTTAAAATGGGTGAATTTTATGGTATATAAGTTATATCTCGGTCAAGGATTTAAAAAACCATGAATAACAAGCAGACATAAAAGCAACAGTGTGATGCTTACGGACAGTCTATAATCCAATAGACTGTCTCTCAGGTCACAGAGGAGCTGGTCTTTTAAAAACCATTATTTAAATTTATGCTGATTCCTAAATAACTGAAATTAGTTCCTTTACCTTAGATGTTTGATAAAATAAAATGTATAGAAAGCTAAAAGAGTTAGAAAGAAAAGGACACAAAAGGAAAGGAGGCCAGGGTCAGGCAGCTCAAGGGTGCCTAAATCACAAATAGGCCAGTGGCTGCTTTGCAAGTCCTTGCTTTTCTGTATCCCTCTGAGTAGAAATTTGCAAACCTACTCAAAAGGGATGTTGACAAAGGACAACATAACACAATATAGGTTGCTCAGTAGTTGGTTCTTAAAGCTAATGTTTCTATCAAGTGGAAAACATGAGATAGAAGTCGAGCTGAAAATCATTAATTTATGATATGTCACCATTTTACTCAGGTAGAAAATTGAATCAGCTCTGCCAATGGACTAAAAAGATGAGCTAGCAGCTGAGCCCCTCCAACTCAAACCATCTCCATCTCAAATCTCACTAGAATATGAATAGAGCCTTTTGCTGACTGCTGTACCTTCAGTGACTCGGTGGTTGCAGGTGCATAGCAGATGGCCAGTAAATGTTTGCTAAATGGAGGAATTAAAGAACTATTGTGCTACCTATGAATTGCAATATTGAATATCTGTGATAATATATTATTCAAGGGCAGTGAGAGCATAGGCTAGGAGAGAATTGTAGAGGAAAAGCAGGTTGAGGATAGCGAGTAGAAGATCTTGAGATCAGTCTTGGGCATATTGAACTTAAGCAGAGTTCTCACCCTTAACTTGGGGTGTCTAATATGTATGTATGTATGTGTGTGTGTGTGTATGTATGTGTGTACGTAAGTTTGTTTTTTTCAGTAGCTAGAATAATTTAAGTCATGAGAGTCTAGAATTGCAAATCAATCTCTTTTGAAAAGAAAAAAAATGACTGATATATAAAATATTCTCAAGTAATTTTATTTTTGGCTCTGATTTTAAATAAAACAAATATGTACAATAATCAAAACCCTCAAGCACAGTCTGTTTTCTTTCAGGCAATAGCGGCTATGAACAAAGCTGCCTTTGTTGGCTCATATTTGCTATTGTCTTCATTTACCTTCAACCATACAGAATTCCCCCTGAGACTGAACTATCCCTCTAGCTATTAATTTTCCCTTCTAGTCTCAGTTTCTCACCTTTCTATGATATGATATTTCTGAGACACCCACAGCCTGCAAAATGGGACTCAATCCATAGACTAGTTAGTAGTAAGAAAGAAAAAGAGCATAACTCTTTTTTATTTTAAAGTTTATTTTCATTTCAATATAAATCCACTCATTCTTGGAATGTAGCATTTGAAAATTACTTTTATTGGTAAGGTAAAATATTATCTAACAGGAGCAGATATATTATGGGAGACAGAAACAGGATTTAGAGTCAAATGAATTTTGGTTTAAATGAAAGCTTTCCACATACTAGCTTTATGATCTTGGGTGAGTTACACAATTTGTGCAAGATTCAGTTTCTTCATCCATAAAATTGAAATGATCTTATATCCCCAGAAGATTTGTAGTGAGGATTATGAAAGATAAAATATACAAACCCAAATATATTGGTTGCTGTCTTAATCATTGTTACATAGTGGGTAGGATAGTTACAGAGACTTCTTTTAATCATACCACTATTTTCCACATCCAATGAGAACTTAGAACAGATATTATTCAGAAGAATTTCCCACAAAATTTCACTGTGACTAAGGTTTGCAGAGCATCTTGAAATGCTCTTATCTTTTTCCTATTGTGCTCTCTGTGTCGATCCCCTCTAGTCTTCTTTTCTTTAGATCTTAGCTGCCTTTAGAAATTCTCTGCTTGCATTTTGAAGGTGTTCTTACCTAAAGTGAAACTAGAACTCAAAATTTTAAAGAGACAATGTTTAGAGAAACCAATAATGCTATCTTCATATTTATATGTTGTAATTTAAGATACACGAGTTCATTATTAAAGGATGAAATCAAACCTCTTGGAGTTTGTTAGAGACTTAGAGAAGTGGTTCCAGTTCTACCATTCGTTACCTCGTTCAGGGCTATTTTCTGACTATTTATCTCCAAGAAAGAAAAAAGTAACTGGTTGAAAATTAAGGTCTTCAGGATTTTGCTTATTTGTGTACTTTCTTTCCCAACAACAATTTTAAATTTGAGGCTTTCAATTTGATGATCATGAAAAAAAGTGAAATATATGTAAAATCTTCTTCATCAGGATGACCACTTGAGTAGGATCATGCAGCTTTCTCTTTGTGATCACCTTGGTAATGGGACTTCAATTGTTGGGGGCCAATGAAGAAAGGGTGGGATATATATATATGTACATATGTATACATATATGCATGTATGTATATAAATGATGTGTCTGCAACAAGGGATTCATGACTCACTGAGGTTTTCTGGAGTTTGAGGGTAGAAAAATGGTAGAATAATTGTATTCATTATTAAAACTGATGGCAGCAGGCATGCCAAACTTGTACCAATGCTTGGGAGCAGAACCAGAATCTTCTGTCCCATTAATGTCAGCAATGTCAGATTCCTGGTCTTATAATTGTGTTTATATTTAATTTATTAAACACTTCAGGATTTTGGGTTGTATGAGATCTGTAAGCACAAAATCATTTTGCTTTCTCTTTGTGTAAATTTAAACAGCATTTGAATAAATATAGTTTAATATTCTACATCTAGAAACATTTTCCTGTAAAAGGAGGTCTGAACTTTGAGGAAGTTTGAGAAACAGTGAACTGAAACATTTCTAAGATATTTCAGCTCTAAAAGCATGTAAGCATTTAGATGCTTAGATTCCTTTGAGTAGAATGATTTTCTTGTCCTTTTCTAAATAATTTACAAAGGATACTTGGGAATAATTTGAGCTTGTCTTTTTTTGTGACTACTGCCTCATATCTTGTTGGTTTGATGGTGGATACCAATGTTTACTCAAAAATTAAATGCAAATGTTAGAAAACTACAGAAGAAAAGGTTTATATGATTTTAGGACTATAATTAAATACATTTACTAATATAAGTAACTAATATTAATATTATTAAGTATATTCTAGGAGTTGGACTTTGCACATGCTGTCCCCTCTGTCTGCATAATGAGCTTGACTGTTAAGAGGGTTGGATGGCCACTTCCTCTGTGAAGCCTCCTTTGCTTCCCCTGGATAAAACTTGAGATCAGATTCTCTTTCCTCACAAACGTTGTGTCTCTGTAACAGCACCTGACACAGTATTATACATTTGTATTTTCCATGTTATCTCTGTCAGTTATGTATTCCCTCGTGATAGACTCTATGTTTTATAGATATCTGGATCTCTTTCTTTCCATTATTAACAAAACGTTATGATATAATAATGCCATGCATATATATATTCGTTTGTGAATGTAGCACACCCCATCTTGAATATTTCTTCACTGCTGTCACAAATGCAATTTCCCTATTTGAATTAATGCCAATATTTATTTATTCATTTAGTTTGGTGCCAGGGAATTTTGAGTTAAACATTGAAGCCAGATATGAAGTTTACTTCTGCATCTAGCACACACTAGTTGTTTGACCTTAAGCAAATTGCATCCTATTTATGAATCTTAATTTTGTCATCTGTAAATTGGGAATAATAGTTGTCTACCTGGCAGGTTTGTTAGCAGGATTAAATATAATCATTACCAGATTTTAATTTCTATGCATAATATCCGTCATGGGATAAAATAATCATTTGAAATGTTAATTCTTCTCCTTTGAGTTTGGCAGGCTGTTGGTGTTAAAATGGTTCTATACATCATAGTTATCAAACTGTTCTTACTTGCTAATATCTGAATTACTACTGTAATTTAGTACTAAATTAAAGTATTATTTATTTTATACTTTAAATTAAATTAAACAAGGTATTACCTTTTTTATCAATCAGTTCTGCTTTTCCTCCCCACCATCTCATTTCCCTAAGATATTTCCTGACTTTAGCTTAGCCAGAGAAGAGGCAATACAGGAGAAAGATAAAAGAAAAAAATTCACCTGGGCTTTGAGTTTCATGCAGTGCTAGCTCTGACAAATAAACAAAAAATTTAGAAGAAATATAGGACTAAAGAAAGGCTTTCCTGCATCTTAACCCCTATCTGGCAGACAAGATCAAAATGCCACAGACTGAATCCAAAAGTGAGGAAGAAAAGGTAACTGTAAATCCCCAAAAGCTTTAGGCAATAGGTTTAGGAAGGATATGGCTGCCATTTCCAAATACATCCCAGTCCCTGGGCAACTCCTTTTCTTGCACAAGTGAGAACAATAAAAAGTTACCATATGAGGTTGCAAGTGGATGGTCAGAGTCAGTTTCTTGGCCTCTTCAGCTCAGTGGAACAACAGAGAAATCATTTGGTGTCCAGTAGGAGCTCCAAAGATGGGTTTAGGACAGCTTGGGTTGGATACAGGAGCATTAGAATGCTTTCCAGGTCCTGTGGCAGTGATGAGGTAGGGAATTTCTCCAATAGCCGCAGACATGGTGTGGACAGACTTGCAGGCAGGAATGAGGCAGGACATGGAGAGGAGGGTGTAAAAAGTGATGGAGACCCACACATGATCCACAACCACACCCTATGTTCACTCACTCCCATTAGGTTCTGGAACGACATGATCTCCAATTCAAAGAAAGAAGTTTCTGATATCTAGTGGATTGAGAGATGAAGCTGGAAATTAAGTTTACTTATCAAAGATAACATAAAATGAGCAAAATCAAATCTATCTTCTCTCTCCCTCCACCCTTCCACCCCCACCAACCCCAGTTGGTATCTGAAGCTGCAGTGGACAGAGATATGTTTGGAGAGTGGGAGCGGAAAGGGTAGAATGGACCAGGAAAAAGAGAATGATTGATGGATCCAAGGATCAGTTCCCTTCAGGATCTCTTACTATGATCATCACTGAAATTTCAACTACATTGGAATTTAATGCTGATAATGCTAAGTAGTCATCAGGATAATGTCCTAATGCAGTAGCAAGGTTAGGTCAACTACTCCTAACTTTGCAAGTGGATGGAGCCTAAGGGGATGAATTCTGGGCCAGATGGGAGAGGTTCAGAGATATGACATCTTCCAAGTAAAGATAAGCTTTTGTGCTACCTTGGAGATAGTAATCTTGGGAAATGGATCTCCTGCTGCTACATGAAGAAAGAGGGGAGGAGCAAAAGTTCTGTGTCAGTGCTGTGCCTTTTGTTCCCAACTATCCATTGGTGAATGGTTCTTGGGTCTCCAAAATATAAAACAAGGCAATGTCATTTGGGTTGGAGCAGGTGAATCCTGGCACCAAACTCCACCAGGCCTACCTACTTCCCAGTCATTTGGGGAAACTGAGGTAGCCTACAAAACTGCTAAATGCAAGGTGTAATCCATTTACCTCAGATAGATTAGAAAAACAGAAAAATCATTCTCATTTCCATGCTCATCTGGCCCCTAGGAATTTATATAAATATTCTTCCTCTTATTTTTTTTTTCCCCACAGTCATGGAAGAAAAACAGAATCTCATTCTATTGATATTCAACTAGCCAGTCTGGTACTGTTTTTGAGATCTGATTGTGTCTGCTTTCTAATTTTCCCCAGATTATAAACCCTCTGGAGAGTGTCTTCTACACTTTATGCTATTTTGTACACACTGTCAATGCTTAAACCATAAAGATAAGATTTTTGACATGTTTGAAAATTTCTATTTCACTGAGTTCAAATTTCAGGGAAGGATCTGAAACATACAGCGTGGCTGCAGAGGGGGAAAGGAGGCTGGTTGACCACCCAAGGCTACTAGAGGCTTCACAGGCTGCAATAGCACAACCCAATTCTATGGAAGACTCCCAAAAAGTAGGTTCTTTCAGTAACAGTAGCAAAGAAAATCTTATCAAATTGGATTTCACAGACATAGGGCTGTAATTCAGTTGAGGCAAATAGTACGGAAAAGCATTTTCCTGTCTACTTCAACAAAATGATTCCCCTCCTCTAGTTTATGGGTTCAACTTTTCTCTTTTGCTTTTGCAGACTGAATAAATGTAAAAGAGAGACTGCGTATCTGTCCATTAGGGAAAGGAAAGATATTCTCCCTGGGAGAGGTGGAAAGAAACACTTCAGTTAGCTTCTCTAGGATGTAAGGGACCTAAGGTCCCAAATCACTCTATTGTTGGGAGAGACATTATTTCCCAAGTCTTTAAGTATGGAAAAAATTTACACAGCTCCAGCATACATGCCAGCATGAAGAACTTTTCTAGGATAGAAATTAAGTACATGCAAAAGATAGAGACTTTAACCAATGCTCAATGCTTGAACAGGTAAGAATAGTATCAGTGGTTGATTTTTTTTTAAAGTATAGGTGGAACAAAAACAAA
This sequence comes from Tamandua tetradactyla, assembly GCF_023851605.1. Taxonomy (NCBI): domain Eukaryota; kingdom Metazoa; phylum Chordata; class Mammalia; order Pilosa; family Myrmecophagidae; genus Tamandua; species Tamandua tetradactyla. Next base: position 20,936,178 of record NC_135345.1, read on the forward strand.
TTCTTGAGGCAATTATTAAGAGTTTCTGAATCACAACAAGAAATAGGGGATGTTTTGACTTAATGTTACCATGTCATAATTAGTTTTCTCCTCCACCAAGTCAATGTTAGTCTATTTTTATCTAAGTCTAGAATTTAGATTTTATTCCTCTTTTTTGACTGCATACATTGATCAGGCTGAAAATAAGAAAGCCAGAGGCTTTGATATTGTACAGACTCCTCCTGAAGCCTGTTTCCTATCCCCAATTCAATTTTGTCTGAGTCTTTTCCATAATCTGTAAAGCTACTTTCACAACTTCAGAATGTGATAAGAAAATTGGACAGAAATATTTAAATCCAACACAGCACCCCCTCCTTTTCCTCTCACAGCATAGTTTCTACCAGCCTCTGCATCCTTGGAAATATCCAAATGATTCCATTTTAGCAAACTCAACTCTTCAGTGTACAAATCAAGAGCAGATTACTCTGCTAATTGTCGAAATTCTTCATTTTTCCTTCATGTGTTTATACAGTGCATGCAAATCTACAACACTACAGACTATTCTGGATTATCCACGGAGCAAAATAATGTAGCCAAAAAATGAACGTATATTGCTTTTACTGATGATATCTAATTGCACACTTCATTGATGTCTTAAATTCAATACATTAAAACATAAAACGGTTTCATTGTCTTCTCATGTGGGTGACAATCCACATTGATATCCTAAGCACACTGGATTCTAGGTTTGAAATCCTAAAAAAGCTATTACATATTGAGTGTTCACTGTGCACCCAGATGTTATTACTAAATGTGTACTTTACAATACTTCATTAAAACTGTACAACAATACTATGAAATTCAGGTTTAGAAAGGTTAAGGAGTTTGTTCATAGTTACACAGCTAGTGTGTTGTAGAGACATGAATTAAAAACAAATCTCTTAGACTCTGAATTCAGAGCTATAAAAGTTTTGGCAGTTTAATAAAGTCATTCCTCCTCTCAGGAAACTTCAGAGCAACAAAATAATTTACAATTTGGAGTGACCTGGCTGCTTCTTATTGATTTAACCTTAACCTTAACCTTACTTTTCATTAGTCCTCCACATGCATTCTGCCACACTATTTTCCTTAACATCCCTGGAGTAACTAAGCATACTTTTGTCACGGTCCCTCACGTTTTCTTCAAGTGCACTTCTGAAATGCATTTCCTGTCTCTCCTTCCCTTAATCCCATTATTACCCTATATGCATCTTATCTTCCAGGTTATGTTTCAGACATACTTTAATATCATTACAGAGTCCATCATTTACCTCTCATAAATAATAGTTTCATGCAGCATGCATTCATAGCTTATCAAGAAGTCTTTGTCCCAGTGAGGGTAGTAATCATGGGTTTATAATTTGTCTCTTTTATCCTTAAGCACGGTATTAAATTCATAGAAATATCTGCATAAATTCCTGTTTAAATGAATAAAAGGTGATTATTTCTAAACAAAAAATACCTATATGAATTTTCTAGCTGCTGTCTGTATGTTGGTTAAGGAAGTTTCAAAATAGTAGAAAGAGTGCATTAAATACATATCTTTCCAAAACTTATTAAAATGCTGGACAATTCAGCTTTAAAGGAGTTTAATTTAAAACTAAATCGAGACTTTAAAATCCTAGGTCAGGTTTGTTTCTTGGACCTTGCACCACCAAAAGAAAGAAAAAAAGAAACTTATTTCAAAAAAAACTTGTACTATGCTAAAAGAAAAATCAATAATATTGCATTATGTTTGGGAATTAATGAAAAACAGAAAGAAAAATGAGCTTTGGTAAAGACATTCTGGTTTACCACTATTAAGTGGACAAATTATTTTCCAATCAATATTATATTTCTTTGGAATTGAAATAAGATACTTTAAAACCTCAGCAAGATGAACAAATGTTTGACATCAATTAATAATATTAACAAATAAAAGCTTTCTAAGGACACATCTGACCAAAAGTTTTTGAAAGAGGATCAATCCCATTGCTGAAGGCACAATGTCATTTAGAACTACTGACAATCAATAACAACAAGAACTTTGAAAGTTTCTAACAGAAATGGGCCTAGGAAAACTGTGAAAGAGAGAGAGTTTTGGAATCCTTCACTTTCTTTTTCATTCCTTTTCTCTGCACTTTCTACCAGCAAAAACAGAGTCACTGTGAAGCTAACGAAGCAGTAGCTTTGGCCCTGCCCCACCTCTACCCATACTCAAGCCTCCTCTAAATCAATGTTTCTATATGGATATATATATATATATTTAAATTTGTAAAGGTAGGATTTTTAAAATTTATTTTTCTTAAAGAAGGCTTCTGTTGGTGATTGATTCATGTCCCCCAGAAAAGACATGCTCAAGTCCTAAAACTCCTGATCCTGTAGTGTGGACCTATTTGTGCATAGGATCTTTGTATATATTAAGGTGAGTCAGAATGTGGACTCATTTGTGAACAGAATTTTCAAAGATCCTGCTTACATAAGGTCAAAGTGAATTAGCGTGGGCCTTGATTGATATGACTGGAAGATTTATAAAACAGAAATTTTGAAACAGTCTGTCAGTAGGCAGTAGAAGCCAGGACTCAGAGAAAGCCACAGGAAGAGACCATGTGACAGAGGCAGAGGCAGAAGCCAATGAACCCCAAGGATGCAACAAGCCAGCACCAGAACTCCACAGGCTGTGGGGAGGTCAGATTGCCACAGACTTTGGGGAGAAAGTATGGCCTTGATATTAGACTGCTAGCCTCCAAAACCTTGAGGCAACAAATTCCTTCTGTGAAGCCAACCAGTGAGTGTTATTTGTCATAATAACCTTGGAAAAATAAGATAGCTTCCAGACTATTTAAGCTTTAGGTCCCACCAACCTTTATTAGAACCTCGACCCCAAACATACAACGCCTTAGAATCCAAGAAACTTAAAAGATCCCATTTGGCAAACATTTTTCTTGTCCTATTCTATTTTTAAAATGTATTTTCTCAAGGAACAAAGACTCATTTTTGTAATCTCCAGTAGCGTGGGGAGGAAAGATGCCATTTGAGGAAGCACATTGTGTTTTAGATTCTGAAGCTACTTAAAACAGATAACATGAATTGGGTTGGCTTAGACAATGGGACTTTATTTGAAGTTGAGAAAATGACCATATCAAGGCATCAGCAAAGCAATGCTTTCTTCCTGAAGACCAGCTGCTGGAGATCCTTGGCTCCTCTGTCACAGGATACGGCACACGACATCATTTACTGATCTATCCTTTTTCTTTCAGGTTTCATTAATTTCAGCCATCACTTTTTTTTTCTTTTTTCTTGCTTCTGTTTATAAAGGACTCCAGTAATTTGATTCAGCCCAGTCCTGAATGAGGTGGATCACACCTTAACTGAAGTAGCCTTATCAAAAGATCCAACTTATAATGGGTTAACACCCACAACAATGGACTACATTTAAGAACATGTTTTTTGGAGGTGCATACAGCTTGGAACTATCACAGTATGGAAATAAACAAGACAGTGATCTCAGAGTTTGTAGAGCTAGTTACATAGTTTTGGAACTGAACGACTGAAAAGAGTAGTATATTTAATTTTTTACTTGGCAAGTAGAGATCATTGACATTACATTTTTTATAATGGTTTTAGCATCCTATTTCCCGTTCTGTGGCTTCTGCCACTAAGAACTAAAGACATCACACTTTATTCTGATTATATTTTCTCTAGTTTATGGCCCTGCTTTCACGCATATTCTGCCACCTCTTAGTTTTCTCCATTCATCTTTCAATTTTTGTTACAATTTCTTAATTACTCCTATATCTGGTTTATCATTATTAAGATAAGAATGTAATTACATCCATTACAACTGCAGTTATTCTTGATTCAGCAGCATTTTCCAGTCACAGATTGGCTTCCTGCATATACCATGCCCTGCCTAGTCAAACAGATAAGGCCAAGCCAAATGTGCAAAATGGAATACTTATTCAGAAAATGCCATTGATAGTTACAACTCTATTTTCAGGGACTCTGGGCAGAGAGGGTTCCCTCAGAAAGGAATTGACAGGGCAGTTATTGGGCTATGCAATATGGCCCTTCATCCTTGTTATGGATTTATTTTACTGAAAAGGAAATATGAATGGCTCAAAAACATATGAAAAGATGCTCAGCTTCACTGGCTATTAGGGAAATGTAAATCAAAGCCTCAATGGTGTATCATCGCACACCTGCTAGAATGGCAATCATCAAAAAAAAAAAAAAAAAAACCAGAAAATTCCAAGTGCTGGAGAGGATGTGGAGAAAGATGCACACATTCACTTTTGGTGGAATGTGGAATGGTGCAACCACTTTGGAAGGCAGTTTGGCAATTCTTCAGAAAGCTAAATATAGAATAGCTATATGATCCAGCAATCCCATCACTAGATATATATTAGGAAGATCTGAAGGCAAGGACACAAATAGATATTTGCACACTGATATTTATAGTGACATTATTTATGATTAACAAGAGATGGAAACAGCCCAAATGAGCATCAGTGAATGAGTGGATAAACAAACTGTGGTATATACATATGATGGAACTAAGTCATAAAGCAAGAAACAATGTGGATGAATCTTGAGGACATTATGTTGAGTGAAATTAGCCAGAAACAAAGGATAAATACTGTATGGTATCACTAATACAAACTAACATTAATGAGTTAACTTTGAGAGTTACAGTGAGAACACAGGCTTTCAGGAGATAGAAAGAGGGTAGAAATTGCATATTTGATGCTGAAGGAGCACAGAAGGTTCAAAAGGGTTGATTGTATAGATCCAGAAATGGATAGCACAATACTGTCAGTACACGGAACAAAGCTGAGTGAGAGTATGGATGAAAGAGGAAGGTTAGGGACATGTATGACACCAGAAGGAAAGATAGAGGAGAAAGACTGGCACTGTATAACTCAGTGAAACCCAGAGTGGTCAATGATGGTGATTAAATGTACAAATTTAAGAATGCTTTTACTTGGGGGAGAACAAATGAATGTCAACATTGCAAGGGGTTGAAAATGGGATGGTATATGGAAATAATACAACCAATGCAAATTAGAGTCTGTGGTTAATAGTAGTATTGTAATATGCTTCCAGTAAATGTAACAAAGGCCATATACCAGAGCTAAATGTCAATACGAGTGGAATATAACGGAGGGGTTTGGGATTCTTGGTATTAGTGTTTCTCTTTTTATTTTATTTTTTATTCTTCATTTTTCTTTTTCTTCCTCTTCCTCTTTCTTTGCAGAGGAAATGTAAATGTCCTCATATAGATTGTGGTGGTGAATGCATAATTAAGTGATTAAACTTGGAACGATGTATTGTTAACTTAGGATGGATTATATGGTGTGTGAATAAAACTGCTTAGAAAAACAATCAGAAAAATACAAGTGCTGGAGAAAATTTGGAGATAAGGATGTACTGCTCCCTATTCATTGTTAGTAGAGGAATAGTATGGCAGCCCCTCTGGAGGGCAGTGTCGTGGTTCCCAGGAGTCTAAGTATAGTGTTACCATTTGATCCAGCAATCCCTTTATCAGGTAAATACTTGGAAGAACTGAAAGCAGGGACATGAATGGACATTTGCACACTAATGCTTATAACAGACGTAATCAAAATTTACAGTGGATAGAAGTGGCTTAAGGGTACATTGACTAATGAATAAAGGGCAACTGTGGTCTATCCATACCATGGGATATTGAGTGGCTGCAAGTAGGAATGAAGTTGTGAGGTTGCAACTGGGTGAATGGACCTTGAGTACAGTATGTTGAGTTGCCGAAATGAAAAGTCAAACATTATAAAGCCTCATTAATATGGACTAACTGTAATATGCAAACTCTAAGAATTGAACCTGGGAATACAGGTTATCAGGGGAAGGGCTTATTGCAAAAGTTCCTGGAATGTAAGCTCTTAGAGCAATCACATCTATTCCTGAGTTCTAATGGAAATTTCTAAATCCTGAGATGTTGAGTTCTTTGTGTATAACCTGGCCTGTCCCTGGAACTTTGGGTATCTGTTTGACACCTGAGACTAAGAGCCAGAGTTCTGCACTTGGAAGTCAGCATTACTCTATACAGCAACTGTTGAAAACGCTGAAAAACAGGTCAGACTTCAATTAGAGATATGAACTAAGAAGATCTGGTTAGAACTAAGGTAAATCAGACTAAAGGATGATATTTACTGTGTTTTAAAACTTCAACTTTTGTGGGAGACCAAAGGAAGAGATGTTTATTTGGTGTAAATTCTATATTTCCTGCCTAATTTAACTTGCATAGTAAGTTTATTTGACCACTGTAATTACATGGAATCTTGAATAAGGAGTGAGAGTTTTGGTTTGTAACAGGTTGTTGTGATGCCCCAATACATCCCAGAGGAATTTGGGCAAAGAATAAGAAGTACTTATAAAAGCTCTCTGGTGGAACTGGGGAAAAATATAGAAATATCAAACTTTCCCATGTGGGGAATCCCTGATATTCTCACAAGCATTGGGGACCACCAATTTAATCGGATAAGCCCTCTATCTTGGGGCTTACTCTTATGAAACGTATTCCTTCAGAGGAGACATTAAGCCTACTTATAATTATGTTCAAAAAACTCTTTGGTTGCTCAGTTGTGGCCTCTCTCTTGAAGTCAACTCGGCAGGTAAATCTCTGCTTTTTCCTGCTATGTGGGACATAACTCCCAGAAGTATAAATGTCTCTGGCAACATAGGACATTACTCATGGGTATGAGCCTGGCTCTGGCATCATGGATTGAGAAAGACTTCTTGACCAAAAGGGGGAAGAGAAATGAAAGAAAATAGAGTTTCAGTGTCTGGGAGATTTCAAATAGAGTCAAGAGGTCATTCTGGAGGTTAGTCTTATTCTTATATAGATACTCCTTTTTAGTTTTTAGTGTATTAGAATAGTTAGAAGGAAATAACTGAAACTGTTGAACTGTATTCAAGAATCAAGCCTTGGTTCTTGAAGATAATTGCATAACTAAATAGTTTTTACAGTGTGACAATATGATTGTGAAAACCTTGTGGCTGACCCTCCCTTTACCCAGTGCATTGACAGGTGAGTAAAAAAATAAGATAAAAAAATAATAATAGGGGGAGATAAAAGGTAAAGAATGTGTTTTGTTGCTGTTTTTCATTTTCATTTTTATTCTTATATGTATTTTTTTGAGTAAAGAAAATGTTCAAAAATTGTGGTGATGAATGCACAACTATATGATGATACTGTGAATCATTGCTTGTGTACTTTGGATAATTATAGATATGTGAAGATATCTCATAAAATTCCATTTATAAAAAGAAGCATTATTAGTGCACACAAGAAATCAAATTCTAAATAATATGAGCAAAATGACCACAATATTCAAGTAATGTTTGCAAAGTTACAAAGGATAAGAAGTAGAATCCTAACCCCTTTCAAGATATGTGTGTGTGTGTGTGTGTGTGGTGTTGATGTTTGTATATATGTATATATATATGTAGGTAAGCCCCAGGATTGAGGGCTTGGCCTATTAAATTGGTAGTTTCCAATGCTTGTGAGAATATCAGGGATTCCCTACATGGGGAAGTTTAAGATGTACTTATGAGCTACTTGTCACCTTAACAATTTGTCATTATCTCTGATGTTTAGGATCCCTCAATCTTCCTCAGTCTCTACAAACCCATCTGACTTTGATAATCTATCTGGTTGTCCTAGAGCAACACAAAGTTAATCTATAGGAATAATAAAGCAACTAATACTAATTGGGAATGGACAAGAGAAAGAGATAAACTCTAAATTAAGTCATTCTGGGTTCAAAACCATAACCAATGCTATAATTTTTAGTTTAGAATTAGTTAATAGCTTGTTAACTACTTCAGTTAAGGTGTGACCTACCTCATTCAGGATGGGTCTTAACCCTATTACTGGAGTCCTTTATAAATGGAGTGAAATTCAGACACAGAGAAAAAACCACAGAAATAAGAAGCTGAAGGCAACAAAATCCAAAAGAGCAGGGAGAGACCAGCAGATGTCACCGTGAGTCATGCCATGTGGCAGAGGAGCCAAGAATCACCAGCAGCCCATCGTAGAGAAGAAAGATTGCTTGATGATGCCTTGCTTTGGACACTTTTTGGACTCAAAATGGTAAGCCAATAAATTTCTGCTGTCCAAACTGATAGAAAAACAAAGATATGCTCAAGTCTTAACTCCTGGTCCTGTGAATGTGAGTATCTTTAGAAAGAATATTTTTGTAGAGATTATATTAGGTAAAATTAGGCCATACAGATTAGGGTTGGCCCTAATCCAATATGACTGGCATCCTTATAAGAAGAGGAAATTGGAAACAGACTGACAGAAAGTGAAAAAGGATGGCATGTGATGGAGGCAGAGGATGCCATGGAATGCTGGCAAGCCACTGCCAGAAACTTACAGACTTCTGAGGTTATGTGGACCTGTCTACATGTTAATTTTCTACTTCTTGTCTCCAGAACTGTGAGACAATGAAGCTCTGTTGTTTTAAACCATCTGGTTTGTGGTACTTTGTTACAGCAACCATTGGACCCTTGGATACTAAAATAATCTCTATTTATCATGGTGTCTTGGTATAGCATGGGCTCCACTTGGAGATTCTGCTTTAACTGATCTGAGGTACAGTCTGAGCACAGGGATTTTTTTCTTCCTCTCCCTAAGTGATTCAAATGCATAGCCAAACTTCATAACCACTGTTCTATTGGCTGGAATCAACTATTACACAAATGAATGAATGAATGAACATTTGAATTCTTTAATGCGTTGTCTCCCCATTTTCCATTTTAAAAATATAAATGCATGTGGTTAGTTCCATTTAAATAGAAATAGCAAAGATATTTAATTGGCTGACTCAGAAAAATTAATGAAACTAATTTTGTCAAATTGATTTACCCTGACCAGACCACTTGCCAAAGAGTTAACGCTATTCCCCAGAGTGAGGTAATAAATGGATTCTATAAATGACCAGTTCAGTCAAATTCACTTTCTCATGTAGACAGGGACTGTGTCTGCGAGCTATAGAACACATCAAACTGAATTAAATTGTTTAAATGGGCCCCTTGGTCCATTTCTTTGTTTTATGTTCTCCAGTTCCCTCACCCTATTATCCTTAATATGTTGAATCCACTTGCTTGACTATATTGGAGAGTGGTAAGCTATAGTGCTTTAGGCAATTAATACTCAGAATAGGCAACTGATGCTTTATTTTAAACCCTGGAGCCAAACATTTTTGATTAGCCTTAGTCAATTTAGCAATATAGGAAAATGAGCATAGCCCAAACTATAGATATTCATCAAGCACCAATTTGCTCTGTATTAGTCACTGAACTGACTGAATAAATAATTACGAGAAATTACCAAGTTGCTAACAATCAGGACAGGGTGGGGGGACACAAAGGCATATGGGGCAAAATTAGCTATGAGGTTTTAACATGTGTTTATGTTCATATGTGGGCTTCAACCTGATCATGCTAAAGTTTGAAAAGTATTGCCTTTTTCAACCAGTCCTACTAGTTCTTCAAAGAGCTGAGAGACTGAATATATAAACAATGGAGAGACGATAGATGAAAATAGAACTTTGATTCACAACCTCTTCAGCAATCTGTCCAGGCAGATAAAACACAATTTCTGCAGCAATTGGGTTATAAGGGTCAGAACTTGGTCAGTGACTTCCAACTTCCCTCACATTTGCCCCCTCTCCCAACTCAGAACCAATTGGAGAAAGCTAATTAGGTAATCAAACCAATGATATAAGATGCCCTGCGTCTAGTTAGCCCAAATCCAAATTTTCCATGCCAACAGCCTCCAATTAGAGCAGACTGAAGCTTCCTTATTTTCACTAGAAAGCTTTCCCACTCTCCTGCCTGCCTTTGGGTCTCTGACAAATGGAAGTGATGGTGACTTACTTCTTTGCTTTAACTATCCCTGAGTAGATTTGTTTGCTTCCATTTGGGTGGTCTTCATTTATTTTCACAGATCAAAGTGGGGGACACTGTTTTAGAATTTTGAGCCTACCCTCTCCAAGTGGATGGGCCTTCCTTCACGTGCCTCACTGAAACCTCTTCCTAAGATGCCCCACGGAGGAGGCAGGCCCAATGACAAAAGGGTGACTGACACCTGCATCAAGCCCAATAGACTTGACCCCTTGCCAATGTCATAGTCCCACTTGAGTGAGACTTTCAGATCTGAGCATCGATCTGAAAAGAAGGATGGAATCTTGAACTTAATTACCTTTGTAATTGAAATGACTGAAAAATTCACAATATTGATTGAATTTACCTGGAAATGAGGATTTTGTTTTATTTTTTTTTCATCAGGTGGGATGTGGGTTCAAGGAAGAAATCAAGTTCTTTAAAATAAAGTTGCATTTGGCCCACACAAATACTCAAGTCCATGCTAACTTGAGTTGTATTGTCCAGAATTTTGGATAAGAGTGCAATATGCTTTTTTAGGGGGTGGAGCTTTGCATGAAGTTCAGGTAAGAGGAGCCCAATAGAGATGAGAAAGACTTTGCTACAGGAATCAGGGCATAACCAAGACTGAGAAAGAACATTTCTTATGAAGGCTGAATGTTTAATGAAAAGCAATCAAACAACATGAAAAAAGAATTTTAAAAAAATACCATTTCTTTCTACTACCTAAAGCACATTTCTTAACAATAGATATTGGGTCCTTTATTGAATTCACTGTTTCCCTAAAACGATGCTTGTAAGATTGTTTTTTCCTCCCCTCTAGAAAAAATGCAGCAGAATTAGCACAAAGTAATTAACAGGTTTAGTTAGAAGTTAAAAACTGAGATGCACATGAAATTAAAATTAGGGTGCATTAATTGGTAAAATGTGCTATATTTTGTGTGCTCCTTAACTGTTACTCAATGTGTCAGCACTGACAATCCAACACTTTGTGAGGTTTAGAAACACAGAAAAGAAAAGGTTGACTCTCAAGGGAGTAGAATGAGCAGGAGCTGAGTGGGGTGTGATGTCCTGGGAGGCCTGAATAAGGAACCATCACTGAAATCTTTCAACCTCCACAAACGTTTTCCTCGGAGGCTATTGCTGAACAGAAGAGACCACTATGGGTAACACGAGGGTAAATGTTGGCACTCAGGAGCCTGGAATCCCAATGTCCATTCAAGTACACTCCTGAGACTTAAGTGTTCAGGAGAGAATCTAGGCTTGTAAGAGAATTCTATAGAAGAGGAGCCCTTCTGTGTGACAGTTTGCACCACCTTATTTTTTAAAATAAAAAACTAGCTTCTCAACGATTATATGTGCTACCTTGTTCAGAAATGGCATGAGTGCTTTCATATCCTGCCATGCTCCAGCAAAATTGTTAGGGGAAAGCAAGAGGATTTGCAATCCCTGGAGAAACTGCAGTTCATAGACAAACCCAGGAGTCCCCTCCCCTCAATCCTCCTGCTTTCTACCCAACCTTTTTATTCATCTTTTCTTCTTTCCCAGGAGGAGTAGAAGGTATTCTGAGGCTCCTACACTTACATATTGCAGTGCAGTTGTTCTTAATACATATTTAACACAATTTTCTTGATTGGCATGCCATTTCAGATCAGAAAATTTAAATTACTTAAAGGTTTGAAATCCTCACACATCTTTTTTTTTTTTTCATTATTTGATATGGGTAGTCATGCACCCAGGCCTAAATCACTGTAACATTATGGGGAAAAAATGTATCTTCCGCTTTAAAAATAAGATTACTGACTATAGATCTTCTCATCTGAAAGACAGTATCTTGGAATAGAATCAGCAAAGATAGAGAAGAGATTTTATTAAAATGCTACCTCTAATTTCAGCTGTATGATCTTGGGGCAGTTATTTAACTTCTCTGAAAGTTAAATATTTTTAACCAATATTCTTCATTGGTGAAATGTGATGGTGTAAGGGAGAAGAAAGATACTGCATGTAAAGCAATAAGCACATTGCCCAACAAAACAGCTCTCTTCCTTTTTTTCCCCTCTGGGTGAATTATGCAGGTAGAACTATGATTCAATCAAACCTTTCCAATGCATTGTCATGAAAATAAAAAGGTCTTGCCCAAGAACTCCAAAAGACTGGACTGTAACACCAACATGATGCTGTGTTCAAATTCATACTGACCTTCTGAATCTCAGAATCTTCAGTATTAAAATGGAGATGATGATCACCTTTTGGATTTGACACAATTAATCAAGAGAATAATGCATGTGAAAGTACTAAAACAAAGAGTCTATATACCATGCACTCAGCAGGCTCAGATAATGATGAAGTACCAACATTTCCTCAGTCGGAGAGTGTCCAGTTTAGAGGAAGAAGCATTAATCCTTAAAACATTTATAAGGACACTGGAATGTTGAGTCAATAATAATTTCTTTCATAGGAACATCATTCAGCAAAAAACAGTGGTATAAGGAAAGTGGGGTAGTGTGCAATTTTTACAAATCAAAATATTTTTCCCAGTTATTCAGGGTTACCTGATAATTCCTAATAGCATACAGTGGAAACGGAAATGGGGGTAGAATTTCATATATCCTAAGTTCTGAATATTTTAGAGATATGTGTCCCACAGTGTTACAATTTTACAGGTCACATCTCTGCATCTTAAGGCAAACTTGGAACTCAAAAGAAAAAAAATAAAAATAAATAAATAAATAAATAAAAAAATAAATAAATAAATAAATCTATCTATCTATCTATATATCAAGAATAGAAAGGGAGAGGGGAAAGGGTGGAGAGGGGACCACAGGCGAAGAGGAAACACAGCACAGCATCCCACCTGGGTACTTCCTGTTTGATGCTGATTCTAGGATCTCACAAGACAACTGATGCCAGCTGCCTGTCTCTGGTTCTAGTTTATGCTATGAGGATTTTAGAGAGGGGCAGTTCTTGTGAAAGAGTTTTCTCTCTGGATTCTTTTACTTTAAACTACTGGTTGAATAATTACCATTGACTTTGGGGAAAATATGCATTTCTATTATTCATTCCATTCATATTTATTGAATGCCTACCATGTACCAGCAACTGTTCTAGGATCCAAGGAAGTATTTATGAGTTAAAGATACAAACACATGCCCTCAGAGAGTTTACAATTTCAAAATCGTCTTTTCAAAATGGAGTGGAGATTAAACCATTTGTTTTTTAAAATCATGGTAGAGTGCAACAGTTGTCAACCTTTTTGATCTCAGGACCTCTTTTTGATCTTAAAATTTGTTGACAAGTGCAAATAACTTTTGTTTTATGTAGGTTATATCTGTTTGTATTTACCATATTCAAAATTTAAACTAAAAATCTTTTTGATATTTATCAATATAAATTTACTAATTTATTTATTTATTGATGCCCAAAATAATACTTTATGAAATATAACTATATTTTCTCAAACAAAAAATATGAGAAGGGGGACATGATTTTACATTTTTGCCAATTTATTTTCTGCTTTAATCGAATAGCTGGATTTTCGTACCTGCTTCTTTATTCAATTTGGGATATTGATATCAATATCATTTGGTCTCTGGAAAGTATATTTGTGAGAGAATGAGGCAGAAAAAGGCAAGGCCTTAGTATTATCATGAAAATAGTTTTGACCTCATGGACCCCCTGAAAGAATATCGGAGACTTGAGGTGGGTCCCTGAACTACACTTTGAGTACCACTTACAGAGTGGGAAAGTACATGTTGGGGAGACCTGAATTCTAATCTTGTGATTTATTTCACTGCTCTCAGCCTCTGATTCCTCCACTGGAATGAGTCCTTTGGATTCAATGATGACCAAGACAAGTCCAAGACATTCACTACTGTTTGCTTTGAACTGGTGGTTTAATATTTTAATGGAACAAGACTTTGTTTCTTTCTTTTTCTTTGACTTTCCCCTCATTCCAATCTTTCTAAGTCTGGCACTCAATGAACTAGGATAAAGGAAGGGAGCCCTATGATACTCAAAGCTGACAAATCTTCAGATTCATAGCAACATAAAGTTCAGGGCTCTTTGGGGATCACCTTAACAATAGGATGACTTGGTATTGACTTTCAGATACATTGTCTCAATATGGACATGGTAGGGCAGCCTTTATTTTTTTTCCTTTTCCTCATCTACATAATCTCATCCATTTGATCTTAATCACCTTCAGCTACATCCTGAAAAATGTTGATGACTGACAACAGAAGCTTAAGGCATAAGTGGTGGGCTTTGGCAGAGGGAAATAAGGAGGAAAGTAATTTAGAGATATCTAGGACACCTAAAGGAGGAAGGCAGAAAGGGGTTCCCAGAGAAGTGGCCCCCACCTGGAAATGGGCAGCTCCACGAGTTCTGAAACGGGCAGCTCCAGGAGTTCAGCTCCCATTCCCCCATCCCTGTTTGCTCTACAGAAGCCAGCAAAACTAGGTGACTAAAGCAGTGGCTTTCAAACTTGAATGTATGTCCGAATTGCCCAAAGGGCTGATAAAGAATACTTCCAAGCCCATCGCCAGAATTTCTCACTCAGCGGGTCTGGGGTAGGGACTGAGAATTTGCATTCCTAACAAGTCTTCAAGTGGTACAGTCACCCCCACTGCTTGTTTATGAACCATGCTTTGAGAACCATCAGAAGAAGGCAACTTATAGAAGATGAACTGAAAGTAAAGGCCCAGTGTTTTTGGACTCTGAGTACCTCCTTAATCAGTTTACACAACTACACTCCCCACTCACACAACATGAAGGTGTCACTATGAAGGATAAAGTAAGAGGATCGCATCATTCATATCTTGCTGGCATAGCTATTCTAAAGGGGTATTCCACAAGAAGCAAACTACATATAACATTTAAAAAAACTTATTTGCTGTTTTGCTTTCCCTTAGTCAGGAGTAGAGAGTTTCCTAAAGTGCTGGCAGAGGTTACCATGCGACTAATGTCTTAATCTGAACAATTTTATTTCAATCATTAGAGCTTAGATGTAAAATATTAAGAATCAATACAGGATTTCAGTTCATGATTTAGGTTCCCGACTTTATGAATATCCTACAATTGTCTTGGGCAGGTGGAGCCCATAACCTTTCCAGACTGAGTTGGGCTTCAGTTCTTGGTGACCTTTCATCAAGTATAAACCCAATATCAGAGACAATGGATATCTATTGAGTACCAACTTTGTGCCAGAATAGAAAAGTGAGCAAAAAATGTCTTGCCTCATGCCTCATGCCTCTCCCATTTTAGTGAAGGAGAATAATTATGTTTCTGAAAGGATCAAGTCTATCTTTTCATTTTACATGCAAGAAAACTAAGGCCCAGAGAAAATAAATGGTTTTCTTATAGACCCAAACAAGTAGCAATGGTGTCCTGACACCCTTATGTGAGAGACGAAATAAAAAAGGAAGATTTATTTCTAGCCAAGGCAACACATCACAGCAGAAAAAACACTGGTATCTAGGTTTTCACAGGGGCTCTCTGCCAAGGTCAGACCTGGCAAGGAAGTTGCAAATCCTTACCCTGACACTCAAGACACTCCATGCATGGTCTTGTCCAGGGCTGGTCTTTGTTGCCACAACAGGCCAAACTTGTTTCCATCTGTGGGTCTTTCGTAACCCCTCAACCCAGAGTACCACTCATTTATATAATCACATGCCCATATCTTTTCTTCATTCATAGAGGTGTTTGTGAGATGCATTCTGGGAGGTGTCCCCTCACTCTGATACCTGCAGGTGCTGCCTGTATCCCCAGCCTGTCCTGAGAACCTGGCTGACTGCTCCCTTCCAAGGCATCCCCCTGCAGGGAAATTTGTTCTCTGGTCCTGATTGGCTTCCCTTCTTTTCCTGTCTCACGTTCATACTCTCTCACTATGTGTTTTGGGCAACCCAAACTTCAAAAGAAAAGGTCATACTGTAACGTGACCCACATGACTGTTTGCTTTTCCATAGCACTTGTTCTTATCTGAAATGACCTTATCCACTAATTTGTTTATCATCTGCAGTACCACCCCAACTGGCCCTCCAGTTCCCCCCCAATCTTGCCAATGCCACCACACACTGGATAGAATGCAAATACCATCATTACAGTGAGCTTGCTCTCCTATTTATTGCAGTATTTCCTGAACTTAGAACAGTACCTAGCAAATAGTAAGTTCTTGATGCATTTTCTGTTTGTTGAGTAAATTAAATGAGCAAATGAAGATGCTGAATATCAGAAATTGTCCAATACATCTATGAATAGGGCTCTTGTCTAGCTAATCATGCCCAGTTACTAAATCAGAGGCAGTGATGTTTCATTTCCATTGAGATGCCATCACTTCTTCTTCTTTCCATTTTTGTAACCTATCCTTGATCAATCACTGTTTGTTAAGCATGCTACATTGCATACTCAAAAGTTAACAAAGGTATTTGAAAATCATTCCAGACTTTGAGGCCAAGAAATTCATTATCCTTTTCAATCGATATTTATGAGGCATATTGAAGACATCCTAAAATATCCTTCGGCTTCCATCGCATTTCCCTTGCATAACCACGTAAATTTATTAAAAGAACTCCTAGTTCATTTCTGCTTAACACTGACCTTCAAGTGTTTGATTAAATAAGCTGGGGAATAAGAATAAATCACATTGACTTGTTCAGTCATTTATATTACAAAGTGTTACAAAGAACAACATTAAGTTAAAAACAAACAAACAAACAGGGAAGTACAAATAGCTTTCAAAGAGATGAAGAGGGAAAGTCAAGGGGAAACAGGTTAGTTCCCAAGCTACAGGAGCCATGCTCAGAGATGCTCACCTAGAATAAAGAGTACAGAAACCTCCTTCTCTCAAGACCATTTTCCTTCTGATTAAAAGACTTTGTCAAAGCACAAATCAAGCAAGTCCTGTTTATAATGAAGGTGACATTTCAAAAAGTGACACAGGAATTATATTTTGGTTAACAATTGTTTTAATTAAAAAAATCCACTCAGCATAAATGGCATTTGTAACACAGTTTTTTGTCCCACTAAAAAGGCAACATAGGAAGCTACGGTGATGGAGAATATGATGGTTTAAAGCCGTATGCACCCTAGAAAACCATGTTCTTAAAATTAATCCATTACTGTGGGTGTAGAGCCATTGTAAGTGGGATCTTTTGATTAGTAGTATCTTAAAAGGTGACCCACCTCAATCAGGGTGGTGCTTAACCCATGACTGGAGTCCTTTATAAGAGAAAGAAGTTCAGACAAAGAAAACGTCATGGATGCAAGAAGCTGAAGGGAAAGAAACCAAGAAAGAGAGGGAGAGAATGGCAGATTTTCCATGTGACAGCGGAGTACACTGGCAGCTGGTCTTCCAGGAAAAAGTATTGCCTGATAATGTCTTGATTTGGGCATTTTCCTTAGCCTTGAAATAATAAGCTTGTAAGATAATTAATCCACAGTGTAAAAGCCAACCCCTTTCTGGCACACTGCTTTTAGCAGCCTCGCAGACTAAAACAGGGTGAGAATGAGAATGCTATTCCCGGCAATGCTGCATCTCCCCAAAAGACTATAGCTGTCCTGAATGTATAGATTTTTTTCTATTTTATGTACCACCTCTTTCCCACATGCCCAGCGCCTAGAAGAAGACCTGGTACACAGTAGGAGCTGAACAAATACTTTGTTGGAAGAAAGAAAGCATAATTATTTCTTTTCATTCTCATTTACAACATGTTCAGACCAATGTAGTCTGCATTTTGCTTATGCCTCAGAGCAGTGAGGGGTAGTAAGATTGTGTGCCACTTCCTACGCGCCTTATCGCTTCTCCAGCAACAGAATATGCAATGGATTGTTATGTTTTATGATAAAAAGTGAACACTGTGCAGTGCCAGTCAGGGTTTGGAGCCAGCCACTTTCCTTTTTAAGCCTCATTTTCCTTATACGTAAAATGGGTCTGTGTAATTTCTTCATAGTACCCTCAGGCATTTAAATAGAGCTGTGCATGTTAAAAGCATCTGTCCAGCATTTGGGACAGAGTATATACTCAGTGAAATGTTCATTACCCTCCCATTTCATAGATGAAAAAATTCTGGTTCAAAAGGTTTAAATCACTTTCCCCAGTATCATCCCACTGGGAACTGGGGAAACAGAACAGAGATTTCATGAAACAGGAAGTCAGGTCTGTGACCACAGAACCCATGTATTTTCTTTGTGCTCTGCTCCACTGCTTCTTGCACAAGAAGGCAGTAATTCAGGCATAAACTTCTCATTCTTTCACTCTGATTCCTGTCACTGGCACATAGCAGCAACTTCCATCAAAGTCCCCACTTCTTAAACTGTTTCTGATTCTGGTAATGATGATAAATCTACAGTAGTTTTCACTCGTGGGGAATTTCTCCCACTTGCCTGTGTAGGTAGACACCTGCCTTTGGTTGTTTTAAAGGCAAAATATTTGGGAGCAGATTTCTTCATGTTAGACATTCAAATCATGTTTGTTTGTTACAGGTTTTTCTTGGGGTAAATCAATATATCAAAGGCTAAGATAATGTAACCAGTGTTAAAACAGAAATGCTAATTAGACCATTGTGAATGTTTAAAGCTGCTTTATACATCTCTGACTTGGAGACTTCTTACACCACCCCCTACTGATACTTCATACTGTATTGAGTTATATAAAGTGCTAATTTGATTTTTTTTTTGGGAAAACCTTTTGATCTTTTGAGAACAGTACCCCAGGTTGAGAATTCCAACTTGTATTGTGTTTTCTTTATCCCAGCTTGCCCTTTACCATTAACTGAAGAGTTGGTTGCCTGAAGCCAGCTAGTTAGCTGGCTTGTCCTGACATTAGAATATTATTGAATCTTCTGAGAAGTGCACAGTATTTCTCTCTGAAAACCCTGCTAGGAATGTATGGCCTGGGCATGAGGACACCCCAGGTGGACTTAGATTACGAATCATCCTTTGGCATGAAAGTCCTGAATTCTTTAAGCTGGCAAGGACATGAGGGGCTGAAAAGTACTGAGGGAATGCTCCAGATTGGAGGAGAATAAAGAGGCATGGCAGTTGAAGGCAAGGCATGTTGCTGGATAGGATCCTGAACAAAAAAGGTAGAATAAATATTTCTGGGATGGTTAGATGTAAATGGAGCCACTGAATTGGATGGTATTCTTGCTAAGTGTTGATTTCTTGATTCAGAGAGATGTGTAGTGTTTATTTGAATGTCTTTGTTCATGTGGGTTGTTACTGCAGTGATGGGAGTGATATTTGCAGCTTACTCAATGATTCAAAAAATGATAATAAATATATACTGAGTGAGAAAGAGAGGGAGATTGAGAAAGAGAGAGAGAGAGAGAGAATGGAACTTGTACATCTGTGGACATTTTGGGAATCTGGATGGAGTGAAGACAGAATGGGAGTTCTTTTGTAGTTTTGGCAGCTTTTCTATGAGTTCGAAAATATTTCAAAATAAATAAGTGAAAATTTATGAGAGAGTTTTGCTACACCTGCTTCAGAATCTTTCATGAAAAGTACTTATCAGGGTGCCTAAAAGTATCAAGAGCAGGAACTTATAAGAATCTTATAAGAATAGCCTGTATCAGTGTACCTTGTACATACCCTTGCTAATAGATGTTTGTACATTTGGCATAACTGGATTTGCAACCTGCTTTTGTAATTTACCACCCAACAGCAAGGTTGTGAGAGAAAGACCTGCAAGTTCCACCTATCTGATATCATCAGAGGTTTCCTATATTTACCCAAATTCTCATAATTATTGAATTAGGGCCAAAGTTTTACCATCTTGGAAACTTCACATCTCATCTGTAAACCAAGAGGTAAAATTAGATGAATGTTAAGCCTGTTAACCATTTGTTCCAATTTGCTGGGAATGGTTCAGTTTTTACTTTTGTCCTGGCTAATTATTAAATTTATCCCCCTTTCTCTCTCATAGGTGTCCTGGCTTGGAAGATGAATTTATGTAGTCTCACTGCTTCCAGGGAATCTTCTAGCTCTGACTTCCTAGATGTTTCAGCTCGAAGGATATGAGCTAGGATTCAGCAGGCCAATGCAAGTGAAATGCAGAAGATGCTATATGGGTCTATAGATATGCAGTATATGCAGGTGCATAGGATATCAGAAAAGAGATTTTCACAAATGTCAAAAATAATCCTATAATTAGGGAAGGAAATTCTTTTAATTGCCTCATTGGTAATTATTACCTGACACTAAGATTTTCTTGCTTGGATGATAGCTGGAGGTGAAGCAGAAGGAACATGTAGTTAAGATATTCCTATTTTTAAAAAGCGTTTCTAGATTTTTCCTATTTATAATCAGATCATCCCTATCTCCTGATACACACAACTTTAATACTTTATTTTGAAATATCCTGAATTTAACAAAAGTTATTAATTTATTCAACAAATTTGTATTGATTATTGCCTTTAGGCCAGGAAATAAAAAATATCAAGGCATCTTAGTGAGACAATTGGAACACAGGGACAGTGTCTTTCATCATTCCGTATCTCATATTCCTAAGGGGTCTGCTTTATTGGGTCCTTTTGGGACTCAGTTTCTCACATTATTTCTATTTCCCAGGCCATAATTATACTCCACCTTTTCTTATTTTCTCTTCTGCTTAAGACTCCAAGGGTAAGAGATTCAACCATCCTCTCGCTAGATTCATCAATCCCCTTGATCTTCCATTATCCTAATCGATGCCACCCATTTTGAGTGGTAATAAAATAATCTTACTACAACTTGTTCTGGTTCTACCCCAAAACATGGGTTATGTGACTTCAGATAAACCCTCAGGACATTTTAGTATCCTTTCCTGCTATTGAGCCATTCACCCTCAAAGAAACTAATGAACACATACCCTATCCTACTTTACTGAGTAGATTGAGGCCATTGGTCTCCTCTTTTCAATTCAGACTATCTGTGTCATTATCCATACTTACCTACCTCCTTCCTGACTTGGAGGAAAAATTGCCTTTCCTCTTTCCCAACCTTCTGTACAATCTTTCTCTTAACCAAACCCCTCCAATCCCATAAAAACTAATGTGGACCCTCAAAATGAGACTACAATTGTTTTGAGGTCCCCCAAAATGACCTACTTCCAAATTCGATAACTTTTCTAAGTTTGCTTTCACCATCACCATAGAGATTTAAAAATGGGCCATCTTATTCTTAAAATTATTTCTTCTGTTATCTTCTATACACTGTTTCTTCCTCTTTGTCTTCCCACCCACACCCCCATCCCTGCCAGGCTCCCAATCCTGTTTCCTTATGATAGGCTCCTCCAGGCTTCATCCTCTGCCTACTCCTCCATCAGTGTGATCCCACCTCCTGTCCTGAGCTCAAGCACATCCTCCATGCAGTGCTCAGTATCATCGGTTAACATGGAACACAATACAAGCTCTGTGAAGCATCACAACCTTTGGCCTTGACCACCTCTAGGCAATGGGGGCAGAAACCACCATGAATATGAAGCACTTCTTGACTCAGGCATCTGTCTCCTGCTGGCAGCATCAGTTGGCAAAGCTACCAGCAAGAGCCAAATGTACAAAAAGCACCCGTAGGAAGATAACATAAATCAGAATTCCCTGGCCAGCAACAACAGTATCACTGATGGAGTTCGGGGAATCTCATGAATCTTTTAATATTGAATAACTAAGGGATTTGAGGCACTCAGGAAAGAGTTGGGGTAGATCTCACCAAGCATACATTTTAAGAACACATGGCCAGGTTCACCATTCTTGCTTCCTATATTATATATATCATTGCTGCTCTCTGCTGGTCAAAAGCATTATTCTTTTCAATTACATTTAGCAAAGATGTGGATTGGGTCATAGAGGGAAAATATAGTGCCAGTCTTTAACTGGCTTCATGGGCTGCAATGCATGTTCTTATTCAGCAAAACATGCTCACAACAGTCTGCTGGACAACTGAAGTAAATGTAAGTAATTCCCATTTCTGTAGATTTTTAGTTAAGAAAGCATAGGGCTGTATATTACAGCAAACATTAAGCCACTTTATTTTAATCCAGCCATTTCTATTAACTATCATGTTCATAATTTTTGCAGGTATGTTGACAAGTTCCATTGAGAATTATCACCTTGCTACACTGAAAAATCCTAAAAAAGTTTTCTGAATCCTAAAAGAAAGGTCAAATTTAGTTCCATATATTTGGAATTAATTGCACTGAGAATTTATTTTTTTGAAAGGAGATCAGTGGTAGCTTGTGACTATTCATATTATCTGCATACTATGTTACTCAAAGAATACTACAGTGAGGCTGAACTTGGGCTGGAAATCCTAAAACATCTGGTTATAATCAGAGCTCTGCCACTTTCTGGCCCATATTACCTTGAGTTGGCTACTGAATGTCTTTGAGCTCAACTTGACTAGTCTGTCAAATGGGTGGACTAATAACACCTACCTCATATTGTTATTGTAACTATTACTTGAAATATCACATAGAACATGCTTAACAGTGCTTGTTACACAGTAATGGTAAATAAACCATAACTGTCGTCATTAATATTATCATCCAGCCTGGGTAGCAGAATTTATTACATTTCCCAAAACAAAGCTATTTTGCTACAGGGTTAAAATATACTCTGTAGATATCTGGAGAAAGTTGTTTATAGAGCAGGGTCTTAGCTCTGACACAAACTGTGTAATTTAAAGTAATGTTTCACATTTTCTGAGCCTCGAAAATGTTTCCGGACACTTGCTTTGCCCTAAGGTCTCACCATATCTCTGCTTTAATTTTATTTACAACTGTTTAATGGCCTATGGTACAAAGTGTTTTGTTTTCTGACCTTCTGTTCCCTATCTAATGACTTGCCTGCAGAACAAACAACCACTGGAGAAAGCTAGTAATCTTGTGGGGAAATTAGCAAAGAGTCATTTTTAGAAGGAATAATGAAAGCAGCAAAGTACACAGACCTTAGCAATGCATTCTTCTTTTCCAATATTATTTCCTTGGGATGTGGTTTGTTCATGTTTATTAGTTCAGCAAATAGGGATTAGGTTGTCACTGGTTTTGTAATCTATAAATTAGAGTGTACTTAGTTTTGAGGAAACAGGCCATATGTTAGAGACAACCACAACGTCTCAAATGATTCTTCTCTCTTCCATTCCTCCTTTAGAGTGTATCCTGGAAGCCTAGGTTGATAAAATTCTCTTGGGATCCAGCTCAGAGATCTGGGTATCTAAGGGAAATACTAGGGAGTCATCATCCAATCAGAACCAACTCATTGGTTCAGTCCAGTCCAGGGCTGGTGCTGGAATATTTTAGCAATACACATTCTATATAGAATACAGAATTCAGTTAAACTCCTGAGACCTGATATTACTTGGAGATAAGGGTTGTTTCAAGCCGAACTATTAATTTGGAAATATGTGTCTTTAATCGTCATTCTCCCTTTTCTTTTAGAACTTTCTCTATTTGTTGGTAAGTGTCTTCTTTCTCCAACAACACATCTCATACCTTCATACCACTGATGCTATACAAATTCAGCTGTTTCCATGCTTTACCTGAGGCTGCCTTTTTTAATCTGAAAGCTGTGAACTTCTAGACTCTGAAAACCGAGTTCTGTGATGCATCTCTTTGATGACCCCCACTGAGGTAATTAATTAATTGGGTTAACACCACCTCTTTCTGTCCTACCACTTGGTGAAATATTTTCAACGACAGGGATCAGGGTAGGCTATGCCAAAGGATCAAGTGGCTGACTTGGACTCTAATGGCAGAGAAGACCTCAGAGTCCCTTCAGAATGCTGGTATCTGACCAGGTACTGATGCACTAGGAAAGCTGCCTCAGTCGCAAAGAAAATCACAGTATCCTCATTGTGCAGGTTTGAAAGGATGTATGCCCCCTAGAAAAGCCATGTTTTAATCAACATCCCATTTCATAAAGGTAGAATAATTCCCTATTCAATACTGTATGTTTGAAACTGTAATCAGATCATCTTCTTGGATGATATGATTTAGTCAAGAGTGGTTGTTAACCAGGATTAGGTGGTGACATGTCTCCACCTATTTGAGTGGGTCTTGATTGGTTTATTGGAGTCCTATAAAAGAGGAAACATTTTGGAGAGTGAGAGATTCAGAGAGAGCAGAACGACATAGCCATGAGATGCAGAGTCCACCAGCCAGTGACCTTTCGAGATGAAGTAGGAAAATGCCTTCTGGGGAGCTTCATGAAACAGGAAGCCAGGAAAAGAAGCTAGCAGATGATGCCATGTTTGCCATGTACCCTTCCAGATAAGAGAGGAACCCTGACCGTGTTCACCATGTGCCTTTCCAGATGAGAGAGAAACCCTAACTGTGTTTGCCATGTGCCCTTCCTCTTGAGAAAAAAACCCTGAACTTCATCGGCCTTCTTGAACCAAGGTATCTTTCCCCGGATGCCTTAAATTGGAGATTTCTATAAACTTATTTTAATTAGGGCATTTTCTCAGCTTTAGAACTGTAATCTCGCAACTCATTACATTCCTCTTTTTAAAAGCCATTCTGTTTCTGGTATATTGCATTCTGGCAGCTAGCAAACTAGAACACTCATCAAGAAAAAAATGCTTTCAGTCAAAACAGCAGTAGCAACATTCTCAAAGATGGTAAATATGTGAAACATTTAAATCCCCATTAGTGACATCTCTCAAGTCCCAATAGTTGTTCCTTCAAGGCTTTTTAATCCTGGGAGCTGGAATGGAGTCCTTCTTTGCCCCTCCATTTTTCCTCCCTTTCTTTCATTTTTTCCCCTAATTGTAAGAAGGTAGTATAATGAATCTGTAGTCCAAAGAGAGAAGTGGACTTTGTCTCTGCTTCTGGGAATTCCTGAGTGATAGCTGTGCCTATGTTGCAAACGGTGGGCCTTGAATTCTTGCTAATGAGATGATTCATGGGGGGCCCTAGATAGTTTGTACTAGGCAGATGACTCAGCATGGTAGCTGGCCATGCAAGAAGGACCAACGATGTGATTAGAGGGTTGGGGCTTTGAACCATTCACTGTCATCAGAACTCTGACTTGCCTGGAAGGGAGGGGAGCTAGAGATTGAGTCCATTAATCATGCCTATGTAATGAAATCCTAATTAAAACTCTCGGTACCAAAGCTCAAATGAGCTTCCATGGTAGGTGGATTCTTTGAGTATAGTCATATGTTGGTGTGTTGGGAGGGTGATGTCCTGATTTCCCTGGTAGAGGACAATGGAATAATCTTTTACTGGAATGCGTACTTCAATAATTTAAAAATATGTCAATGTATAATAAATGAATTTTTTTTTTTTGGTTTCCTAAAGCTGCCAGAATGCAATATACCAGAAATTGCATTTATAAAGGGGATTTATTAAGTTAAAAGTTACAATTCTAAGGCTGTGAAAATGTCCAAATTAAGGCACCAACAAGAGGACACCTTATTGGATTTGTCTGTCACATGGGAAGGTACATGGCAATGTCTATTGGCCCTCATGGGATAGTTTCAAAATGACTCTCTCAGTTCCTGTGGTCCTTCTGGCTTCTGCTGGTAGGGACAGGGTTGTTTTCTTTCTACATCTTCAAATTTCTATGTCTGGTTTCACCTCTCTGTATCGGCTCTGAGCTCTTGCTCTCTCTGTGAGCTCTTTTAAACAGTTCTGGTCACCTAATTGAGATTCACCTTGAATGGATGAGGTCACATTTCCATGGTAACAACCCAATCAAAAGAATCCACCACAATAAGTCTGCACCCACAAGATTGGATTAAAAGAGCAAGGCTTTTCTAGGGTACATAATAGTTTTAAACCAACACAAAGATTCAAGTGAATCTGCATTGATTTGACAAGAAAATCTGTTTTACAGCATTAAAAAAATACAAATGGGCTAAAACTCTGTGGCATGTGGGTCTTTGTAGAGTGCTTCAAGACCAAAGAACAACAGAAAAAAAAAAAAAAAGCTGCCAGGAGAAGACTATCTCCAATGATCTCCAACTTGCTGCTTCAGAAATACAATTTCCAATGAGTGTTTCTAAGCCCCTGCTGCCTCCTGGGTGTATTAGCTGGAGGTTAATGACAAAGAGATGAGTTCAGAGGTGAGGGACTTCCTTCTTGCCCATCTCCTAGCCTTGCTTTCCCACCAGATCCCTTTTTGTCATGCTTTCTAAGCAACAGCTTGACACAAATGGCACGAGTACACTCTTGGGAAATACTCTGCAGTTATGGAGAAAACGATAATAATTCCAATGCCACTTATGATTTGAAGATGAAAGGATTAAGTCATGAACATTATGGATGATGTAAAATGTTTGGGTGTTGAAAACTATAAATGGAGATTATATCTATGAATAAGAAAGAAGCATTTATAGAAGAGCAGACAGATTTGGAGTCTTGGAGTTGTTTAACATCTAAGGGTATCTCTATTTCCACTCTGGTATACAGCCTTGCAGTGTAAAATGGAGCTCAACTTTTACCCTAATCTATTACCCCTTCCCTTTATCTTTAGACCATTCTCAATGCAAACATTTTTGTAACTGAGAAATCTGGATTTAAAGGGTGATTTTGATTACTGAGTCATTATACAGTTATTCCTTTCTGCTTTCTGATATATTGGAGGAAATACGGAAATTTCTGAAATCTCTAAATTGTAACCCAGCTACCTTGATCTCTGATAATGATTGCATAGCCTTTATCTTCTGCCTCTGTGTTTGTAAAAACCTTGTGACTAGCCTTTATTTATACCCAGTTATCCAGTTTTTCAACTTTAGAGACTTGTAATCACTAAAGATAGCCCCTAATTTTACTGATGAAGGGTTTTAGGTACGCCCAGAGCTAACCTACCCCAAATCCAAAGTTATCTTGATGACCGAGATTGGATCTACCAAAGTAAATTCACTGTCAGGTGGGCAGTAGCTTAGACTTTAACCTACAAGTCATCTGGACCTCATTCCGCCATTTTCTTTCATATGTTCTTTCTCTAAGCATGTACTCAATCTGCTCATGCTCAATAATCAGATCACCTCTAATTATATCATCTGGAGCTTCTGTGCTCATTATCCTAAACCCTGCACATCTTTTCTCTAGTAAAACTATTCAAATTACTGCAGTTCAGGGAGACAGAGTTTGGGCCGCTAGGCCATCTGCTCTCCTACTAAGCACCTAGTAATAAACTCTTTTCTCTCTTTATAATTCTAGTCTCAGGAATTGCTTATTCAGCAAATCTGGCAAAAGAATCCATGGCCTTTGCCGGGTAACAATTTGGCAACCAAAAAGAGACAAATGCCTGAATCTCTGAAGCCCCAGCAAAGCAAGTAAGCCAGGTGACTGAGGCTTTTGCGGCATGGACTGAATTTAGTCTAGAGGCTCGGCAACGAGGGTTTCTTAGTTTGGCTGGCACTCGAGAGACTTTCAGCACCTTAGGAAACCTTCAAAGAGAGAAAATGTCTTTAGTTCCATAGTCTGGACATCTGACTGGGTAAAAGTGAATTGGGGGCTAAAAATGGGTGGTTTGAGTCTATTAGAAATAATTAAGTATCTGACATACATGCATAAATTGGCCCTTCTGAAGTAAAAGAGGAAAAAGAAGAAAAACTCTCTGAGCAGCAAAATTCAAAAAACCCTAGTTTTGTAATTACTGTAAACAAACCTGGACATTAGAAAGAAACCACCCCTCAAATTTCCTTAAAGCAGCAGAAAACTCCCAAAGGGCTGCTTCTGGAAAAAGCAAAGACCTTTTCCAATGATCCTGGTCACAGCTTTTAGTAAAATAAATCCAATAATTAGAAATAGTTAAAGAAGGGCAGAGAAACTCTCAAAATTCCATGGCCCTCAAATCCAAACTCAACAAGCCTGACATCTTTCTGTCTGTGTAACCTATCTCTGCCCTAGAACCCAGCCACCTAAAGCAGTTATGGGCGAGGGGAGGCACAGAAAACCATGGCAAGGTGTAGTTTAGAATTCTTTTTTACTGGGCTTGGAGATTAGAAATGGTAAGCATAAAAATGCTATACAGTAGGCTATGTTTATTTATATTACCTTTTTCCAATACCTTTGCAGTGGTAATTAGTAATCAGATCATCATTAATATATAAATAGCCTTGAGATAGGAGTAACAATAAAATCTAATTATCAAACTTCAATAAATAAAATGAAAGATCTTTGAGAGTTATTTTGAAACTTTGAAAAATTTAAGCTTGGGACAAATTAAACAATTGCGATATATTTTCCAGAACTTGATAGCCAATGTACTTTAAAAATTGTTTTTATTTTAAGATATTACAAAAACAAAGAGATTTTTTTCAACCTCTGATAAAAGTAATTTTGTGATAAATTTTGAGTTAAACCAATGCAATTTCATTCTGCTTGGGTGTGTTCTCCCTCAATCTATATAAGTTTACTGATAAAATAAGCTAGTATTATAGATAAATTCTCAATATTCCTCTTAAAATAGCCTAACTTGATATGTCAAGTTACACAAACTGAGCAATGTACTAGGTAATAATAAAACATACAAAGTATAATAAAATATAAAATATGTTAATGCTTCAAATATACTCTATTTAAGAAAGTCATTAAGTTTAGTAAGAAATATAAATAATTTTTTTTTAATAAGCTTGATTACTTGGATTTCAAAGAATCTCGCTTTTTGTCACTTGGCCATTTATAGGACATATATAGGAGAATTACCTCAGTATATAGGGGAATTTGAATTTGTAGTGGCTTTGTTAATGTCAATCAGAATATTTCTGCTGGTAAATGCTGTCATAAATAGAGAAAACCTAATTCTTGGCTTCCAAGAGTTTATGTTTGAGTTAGAAAATTTTGTACAAGGACATAGTATAACACAGGAATAAGGACGGAACAAAAGTGCTGGAAAATTTTTAAAAGCAGACGGATAAAGAACAACCTAAGAAGACCTCATGGAAGAGATGACACTTGTAAGACCTCCAAATAAGAAAGTGAGTAAATAGAGCTCTGAACTAGTTTTTAGAAGCCATAACTTAATTTTATAAACTAATATATTCCTGATATTATTTAGCAGTTGGAAATAATGTTATTGAAAATGTGAGTTTTTTTCTGGATATAAATCCCATAAATATAAAAAAGCTGATGATATTTCAAACTTGGGGCCTTTCTGACCTTTGAATTTAGTGCTGAATTGAGTGTTGAATAAGAGATTTTGGGCATACTGTAAAGTAATCACTTGTGTGTTCTGAGTATAAAGTATATAAGTACCTGGCTGTGTTCCAAACCCAAGCATAAATTTCTACCTTCTTTCATTGTTACGGAGTATCTCTATCTCTTCTCCCCTTCAGGAATACTGTTATTGGAAGGAAGTGTGCAGGTACAAAAGCTTTGTGGATTTTGTTTGTTATATTTATTGTTTACTCTACGATCTGGAAGAATGCAGAGAGTTGTAAAAAAGCAGTTTATGAAAGTGAATTCTGTCATAGTGCTGACCAAAATCTAATAATTCTGTTTATCATATATTTCAAAAAAAAGGAAAGCCTTTGTGTCAAGCCAGACCTTCATACAAAACTAAAGTTTAATTTTCTCCCTGTTAAAATTACATGGATTGTTAGTCTGCTCTTAATGTAAAGTTCTTTTTTTTTTTTAAGTTTGTCTTAATCATCTGAGTACTCTGTGGTTGAAACAAAGATCTTATACCAGAATAATACCCTTGCCAATATCCTTTATTTCAGAAGACAAGTCTTCTTACCGTTAAGGAAAAAACTATTGCAAATAATTTGTTCATTCACCTTGTGAAGGAAGGTGCTGAAATAGTTTAACCTATTGCATAGGAGGTGTCTGGGGAGTATTACAGTGGTTAAAAGGGATTTCCTATCCTGTTGCTGGCTAAATTTAGAGCAGTAAAACAATATTAGATTGTATAACATTCCTAAAAACCTGACAATGTTCTCACTATCCATATTATATCCCGATACTGATCTATATGATGTAAGCAATGGTATATTAGTCATGGTTTTAGTTATTCTGAAAAAGCTACAAATCATAGAAACAGCCAAATTGCCAGTTGTACTGCTTTGTTCTAATACTTCTCTAAAAGTATATATGGTGAGCTATAGGTTGCTCCAGCTATAACAAGGAAAAGTGTTAAAAGAAAGGCAGGACAAATATATATATATATATATTTATTATATTCAATCTATTTATTAGCATAACTCTCATAAATGTGTAAAGTGAAACAGAACAAAACCTTTGCTGTGGTTTCTTAATATAAAACAACTGTCTAATGTTTTGATTTCTG
Organism: Tamandua tetradactyla; assembly: GCF_023851605.1. Taxonomy (NCBI): domain Eukaryota; kingdom Metazoa; phylum Chordata; class Mammalia; order Pilosa; family Myrmecophagidae; genus Tamandua; species Tamandua tetradactyla. The sequence continues at coordinate 20,966,315 of NC_135345.1, forward strand.
AAGGTAGCTTCATTTAAAAATGCTTCTGAAAAATTAAAGCTTAGATGTAAGCTTTCACTGTTATCTTTAAATTCTGACATGCTTTGCTCTTTATATAACCCAGTAGTTCCCTGGAACCTTAAGTATCTGAGACTCAAATTTTGTTCTCCAGCTGTGAAAGTCAGCGTTAAGTCCACAGAGCAACTGTTAAAAGAAAAACAAAACTGAAAATGAGCAAACTTTGATTAAAGATGTGATGAAACTGATCTGGTTAAAACTAAGGTAAATGATATTTTCTGTATTTTAAAACTTTAACTTTTGTGTGAGATAAAAAGAAAAGTGTTTATTTTGTCCAAAATTTACACTAATTTAATCTCTAGTTACTTAAACAACCTAATTCAGCTTTATTTTATATAAGACCAAGAATAAGGAACATAATCTTAATGTTCTGTACAAGTTAATGTTATACAGTGATGCATTTCAGAGTATTTTGAGCAGAAAATGAAATGTTTATAAAGTCCCTTGAGGGACTGAGAAAAATAGAACTATTAAGCTTCCCTACCAGGGGAATTCCTGACATTTTCTTAAGCAAGAGGGGCTCCCAATTTAATAAGCCAAGACCTCAATTTTGAGACTTGCCCTTATGAAACTTATTTCTGTAATACAAAATTGAACCTACTTAGGATCAGTGCCTAAGAATAATCTCCAGAAAATCTCTGCTGTTGCTCAAATGTCATCTCTCTCTAAGCCAAACTCTGAGCTTCCCCCCTATATGGGACATAATTTCCAAGGTGTAAGCCTGGCACTGGCAGCGTGAACCATAACTGGCCCTAGCATAACTGGCCCTGGTTCTATGAGACAAAATTTCCAAGGATTAGCCTGATTCTGGCATTGTGGATTCACTGACCAAAAGCTGGAAAAAGAGATAGAATTTAAATGGCTAAGAGACTTCAAATTGAGTCAAGAGGACATTCCAGAGGTTACTCTTATGCAAGTTTCAGCCAGATATTGAAAACTACCATAATATAGCAAACCTCAACCAAAAGCGTTCCTGGAAACCCTGAAAGATATTCTGTGCAATATACAATTTTACTTACTAAGTTTATTTTTCAGAGATTTGAAACCTCCAGATTGCCCCAATGACAAAGAAGCACTGAAACCCAGAAATACTGGACTCTCCAAGAATAACAGTTGACTTCATTGGTTCATCCTTTAATAGCAACACCCTTTCTCAGCTTTGCAGCAGTTAGAAAATTGTCTCCCAGATAGCCATCAAAATTCAAAGATAATTATCAAATGAGAGGGAGAAATTGTAACCAAGAAATCAGGACTTAAGGGATGATTTTTATTACTGAATCATTATACAGTTATTCCTTTTTACTTTCTGGTAATGTTTATTAGTGAAGAGTCTTGGATCCACCCAGAACTAACCCACCCCAAGTCCAAAGTTATCTCGATGACTGAGACAGCATCTAATAAAAGTGGGCCCACTTGACATGTGTAGTAGCTTGGACTTTAACCTACAAGTACCTATACCCCATTCTGCTCTTTTCTTTCATACATTCTGTGACTAAGCATGTATTCAATCTCCTCATGCTTAATAATCAGATCACCTCTAATTATATCATCTAGGGTCACTGTGCCTCATTATCCTACACACCCTGCCCATCTTTTCTCTAATAAAACTATCCAACTTAAAGACAGATTTTGGGCCTCTAAGCCATCTACTCTCCTACTATGCACTTAGTAAAAACTCTCTTCTCTCTTTGAAACCCTGGTATATCAAGGATCAGTTATTGAGCTCATCAGGCAAAGAATCCATGGCCTTTGTCTGAGAACATTTTCCTACTCACTTAAGTTTGACAACATGGAACTTCTTGTTCTTTAATTTCTTTGTCTCCTTATATCCAGTTGATTATCAAATACTGTGAATTCAACATCTACCGACTCATTACTCCCTCTGTTTCTGCTACTTTCATTTTTATTCCTTCTCACACAAACAGAAGTGCAAACCTGGCCAGATCCAAGTGTAGGGAACCTGACACTTATACTAGTTGGAGGACTATTTTTAGGAAAAATAAAGAAAACTTACAAATGCCAAATTAGGCACAAAAATAGATACTTATTTCAAATGAGTCTCGGTGATTCACGCCCCCCTGCCTTTATTTTCTGAGATATTTGTAGACAATTTGCCAGGAATGCTGATATAAAAATAATTTCTGATTATAATCTGGCTTCGCTCCTGACCCTTCAACTCCCTTCAACTACAGCTTCCACAGATGCCATGCAAATGAGGAGCCATACAAATGAGGGGTCATGCAAATGAGGGGCCCTGAAAATAAGGGGTCCTGTAAATGAGGGGCCATGTAGATGAGGGACTCAGAAGCCTAAACTTCTACAGTTTCAAGGTAAAACTGTTAGGAGTCCAAGTGTCAATTCCTTTCTCTTTTCTTAGCAAAGCCTCAAATTATGAGGTGAGATATCCAAAAATTATTCAGAGCTAGAAGGGCTAGTATTATAAACTTGAGAGATTTTAGAAAATCAGATTCTTGAACCAAGCAGCCTCCTGGACAAAATCTTCAGGGTAGATGAAAAGATAAAGTTGGTCCACATATTAAGAATTTGAAAAAAAACACTGCTCTGGTACAACTGCTTGGAAAGTGACCTTATATTTTGTCTCCAAGGTCCAAAGCATTCAAAGGGCAGCAGACCCCTCTATCACCTCCCGCCCAGTGAAGCCTGATAATAGGGAGTGCAGAAGCCATAGAAAATACAGGTGAGAAAGGCTATGATTAAAATCTGAAATTGAAGCAGCTCGTTTTCTCTCTCTGCAGTTACTATGTGGGTCTGATTCAAGTGAAGCAATGAGCCTGATGAGGATGATCACAGCACAGATAAAAGTCTGCTACTCAGAGGAGATGAGCAAAGGAATGTCAAGTAATAGAGGAGTCAGACAGGGTCAGGAAAGAAGTATCTCTAATAGTCACACCTGACCACAGACTTCATTAAACTTTTAGCTAGAAGAGATGGTGCGTAGACAGCAGGGTCACACCACAAATACATCTGAAGATAACTTGCAAAATCATGACATATCATTATGCTTAAGTTTTATTGTTTAATTCAGTAAATGCACTTTATTGTAAGTATGAATTCTATCTTCCCAGTGATACATTTATGTTACAAAATTCAACATTAAAATAGGTGTTTCAGACATTGTGGCAAAGAAAATACCCTAAAAGTATGCACAGATACTGAGGATCCAGATTCTATTGGGCAGAATGGAAAGTTCAGCTACCATCATGCTGTTTGCATTCCTACTGCATATGTCTGCCCTGAATGAGATGCAGGTTAGAGGGTGTTCTGTCCTTCTAAAATAGTGAGAACGAATATTCCTTTCCCTTCTCTTCACAGTCATACAGTCCATCGAGTAACAACCCATAGAGCCCTCTGCAAATATGTTGTCAGAGGTGTGTGTGCTTACACATGGCAAGTCTCTGGGAAATACAGTAGAAAAACATTGGCTGTGAAAAGAATGTTCTTCCTTCTGGAAACTAATATAATAAGATATAAAAGCATAGCTGGATCAAAACTATTTTTGTGTGCCAAACAAGGTGAGACCTGATTTAATACACAGCACAGTGAAAATTATTGTCAATATTTTTGTTCATTGGCATAATGAAAGCACATGCCACTGTTTCTTGTGGTCATTGGGCATTATAGCTGTGTTCGCGTCTATGGACTGTGCAGTCTGTCACACTACTCTCTGTCCTGGGAGTGGGAATGGAAGAGTTAAAGGTGCCTGTGCCCTCTGGTTTCTGGTTGGAATTAGTCCATGACATACCCTGGCCTGAGGTGAGAGGGAGGACGCCTTAATTTTCCAGGCTGCTAAGACAAATGCCAAACAATGGGTTGGCTTAAAACAGTAATTTATTGGCTCAGGGTTCAGAGGGGTCAGTAGCCTTTTGGCTGCCTGGCAATCCTTGGGTTCCTTTGCTTTCCTATCACAGGGCAGTGATCCCTCCTTTCTTGCCCAGGTTCCAGATCTCTCAGGGGCCTTTTCTCTGTCAAACCTTCAGAAATAGGATTAAGAACCATCCTGACTCACTTGGGCTCAATTTAACTAAACATAACTTCAAAAGGTCCTATTTGCAATGGATTCACACCCACAGGAGTGGGACTAAGATTAAGAATTATTGTTTCCCCTTGGGCGTATAATTCTCAGACAGGAAGAAGGAGGTGGGGGCCTTTACAATCTCTCCTTGTGGCTTCACTAGTTGGGTGCAGCTGAGAAGACTGTTTGCTTTCTCTTGATCAAGCTGCCAGCCTTACTCCTCCCGTTCTCCGACCCACCTCCTTCCCCGTCCTGACTACCTTGAAACCAATCTTGCTGCTGTGGAACTCCAGAGAAAAAACAACTTGGACTACAGGAAAAATAAAAAAGGAATAAATAAAGACAACTTCAGACTTTAGTCTAAAATATCAAACTATCCTTCACGTACCTCCTCCTGCTAAAGAATTGTGCGCTCTTTAACATTGCTTCATGTAAAATTATATTGATACCAAAAGGACAACCTTCACAGAATAAAAACAGAACATGCTTGTGTCAACAATCATTACATTGTTGGGCAGAAAAGTGAGTAATGCAGTTAATAATCTGGAAATTCAGAATAGTGACACTACCAAAACAGTACTGGGATGACTAAATTAATTCCACACTTTTCATCCACATCCAGAAAGTTTGGTGAGTTCATTGACAGTAGTTGTGTTTTATCCAACATTAAGACATGCTTATACCGTACAAGACTTTCACCAAATGCCAATATTTTAATGTTTTTCTAACATTATTTATATTTAAATGCTTAACTTCTGCTGTCAAGATGCATTATTCATCAGTTTTTCTTTTTCTAGTTCAAACAGCACTGTCTCAAAAAGAGAACGGTAGTAAATTCAAAACGTGACACGGTAGAAGGAAAAGAGAAACTGAAGTGAACAATATCAAGAAAGTCCAAAGAAAGTGACAAATCACAGCAAATAATGGACAATTTATTGCTACTGGGGAAGACAGCACAATTCAATTTGCTAGGTTACTTTATTTATCTCTGAGTGGCAGTATGAATTATCCATCTGTTTTGATGAACACTCAAACTTTGCTGAATGGAAAATTGCACTGCTTCTAACATGTCAAATTTGGATATAGTAAAAGAAGATGTGAATTAAATTGGCTTTGAATATACTGCACTAAGGGTGAATTGTCAGCTTAGAAATAGCTTTAATAGATTTGTTTGAACCAAAATACTTTACTTAAGAGGAAGTGCTTAAATCTGAAAACTAGAGCAATAATTGACTACTATTTGCTCTAAATTTGAAAATGTTTTCAAAATACTAAATGAAGAAAATGCTATGAAGATTAGAGGAAGAAAAAGTTCCAGCTTGATCAAGGATATTGGGCTGTGAAATAGAAACGGTTGTATAGTTTTAAACTAAACAATTTAGCAAAGCTCTTTTCTTCTCCCTTTCTTTCTTCATGCATATATGCCTTTTATGCCTGAAGTACAAGTATGTACAAAGTTTGTCCTGGGAAGTGGGAATTTAATGTTGAAACCCATTTGTCAAGGAAGAGAGAAGTAACCAGAATATTTCAGCTGAGTAATTCGAATTGTCATATATTTGAAGGTGCTCATTTATTTGAAGCTGTTCCACAACCTTATAACCAGAGGCTCGGCACCTGACTGAAGGCCCCTGGGATATGAATTCTAAGTTGAGATCTCAAAGATAAGTAGGAATTTTTTATGTAAACAGATGGGTCTCAAGTGAAGGAGCCTCCAAGGACAGGTGGCGACATCTGCAGAAGTCAAGGTGAGAGCCCTGGACAATTCCAGGAATCCTAGGAAGTTGAATATGGTGAGAACAAAGAATGTGAAGTTTGGGAAAAGGCCATTGTTGACCTAAAGTAAGATAATGAAAGAGTTTTTAGAATAGTGAGAAGAAAAGAAACCTTTTTTTTTTTTTTTTATTAAGGATCGGTTCCAAAAACATGGTTATGAAGGAAAAAAGCTTTGATTAGGAATTTGTCAACCGTTGGGTTGCAAGGTAAGATTCTGAGGAAGACTGGTTGCAGTGAAATCATATTTCATTGTTCTTCATTGGAAAAAAGCCAAGAATTTGCTTTTGGGGACATCAAAAGAATGAGAAGGAGTGAGGAGAATAAAAGAACAGAAAGAGAAACACGAAGGTTTACAAAGTCGTAAAAATGGAGACTATGTTTTTGTTTCACAGAGCTGCAAATTTCCATTTTTCACTCCTAAAATATTCTGTACTATCTTCCATAAGCACAAAGGACATGCATGGATTTGTGAAGGTTTGTTTTGTATTTATGAAAATCAAAGAAAGAGACCAAGTCTCATATCTGCTGTGGTTTCAGGGCAGCAATGGAAAGCAGAATCATTATGTACAGTAAAAAATAATTCAATAAAAGCTAGATACAGGAAAACTTACCAAAACCTTAGAGAGAACAAGGCTTTTCACAGGGGCACTGGGCTAGAGCTAAAACCCAACTTCCAGATTCCACTGAGCACGGAATTCCAGTTGACACTTGGGCTATCTAGAACTTGGGGAAGAGTTTAGGCCTGATCCTAAGAATGACGGTATATTAAGAAAGGCAATACTTGAACCTTTTTGTGCTTTGGATTCACTGTGGAAATAGGTTGGGAGGGAGGCAGGACTGAGGCTGGCGGCCAGTTAGGGAAGCATCTATGTAGGGACACTCGCAAAGCCGCCATTGATGCTGATGTTCTTAGAGGGCTCCCCTTAGTTGGTGACTCCTTTGTCATGTCCCTAACCTAGAAACTCAGACCAGCAGCTGAGATTCTGGAGAGAGAGTGTGTGTGTCATCTAGCCAGTGGTTTGTGTGTGTATGTGCATGTGTGCATAGGGAGTAGTGATTATGAAGAGAGCAAGAAATAGCAGCATGATTAAACTGTCATTATTCTAAGACAATTTGTGTGCATAAAACTGCATGTGTGTATTTACATGTTCAATAAAAAACGGAGAGTTCAAAATAATCAAGTTAGAAACTTATAAGCCACATAACCTGTAATTCTGCCCTGGTAGAAAAGTAGACCTATATTCAATAACCATTGGTCTTAATAAGCAGTTAATGAAGAACCTTGAATTAAAGGCAATCTGTTGACTCAAGTGCTTTGAAAAGACAAGCCCGGAGCTAGCCATTATTTCTTGTTAATCAACCCAGCAGTTAATGAATATAAAATTTACATTCCTATAACAATAACATTTAAGTTACATCTCTACCCTCATTCTGTATCTTGTCATCAGAGAGTTAGATTTCTATCTAAAAATATGTTTGCCAAGAAGGATAAGGAACCTTCCTGCAATATTCAAAGACTTCTTTTTAATAGTCTCAAAGACTATCTTTCTTACATAAATTGTAAATTTAAGACTAGATAATGCTCCCTAAAGGAAACTACCTTTGTTAAAATACTTGTGATGGGAACCTTTGATCTTTAAAGGTTTAAGTATTGTTTGTCATAGAAGGATGATTTTACCCATGATGCCTAGTAACATTGATATTTGATTATGCTCTAAGGAACTCAACCTGCATAAAAGAATACAAGTGCAGGTTGTATTAAAATTAGAACTATAACTAAGGGCTTCCTCAGGCTTATACCATCACACCTGACCTTCAACCCTCTCTCATGCACATGACTGACTTCCCCCCTCTTACCGCATGTGGATGAGCTGTGCAGAATCCCATGTAAGGAGTGCTCCTACCTTGGGACTTCAACAGGGCTCCTCCCCTTTATCCTATACTTCCTCCAACTTCCCCTCTCAACGGGATTAGCCTTATCCCTGTCAGCCTACACCACACTGCAATTATGCCTATCTTTAAAACACATCAAAATGAACTAACATTTAAGAACCTCTTGTTCCTACATTCTCCTCCAGTTTCCCGCATCTTTTCTTTGTTCCCCTTCCCATGACCACAAACCATCACAAGCAATTCATTTGTATTCACCGCCTCCAACTCCTCTCCTTCCATTCTCTCATTTTTGTTCTTGTTAAAGAAATTTACTCCATGTTCAAAGTTCAAACAATATATTAATGTATAATCAAAGAACTCTTGCTTCTGTCCCTGCCCCTCTCAACTCTTTTGAACCAATTTTATTAGTTTCTGATTGTGAATTCTGTATTCCTTTCTTATGAAAAAGTTAGAATAATATATAGGCTGTTCTGCATTGTGTTTGTTTTTGCTTAGAGATATACCCTGGAGATTACTGCACTGTCACTCTGTAAGAATTTCTATATTCTTCTTCTATCTCTTTAAAGGCTGCATGTGCTCTTTGTGAGCATGTGTCATCATTTATTCAGCAATTCCTCTATTGTTGGGCACTTGGTTGTTGTCATTGCAAACAATATCAAAATTAACTTCTGAGACATGTGACATTTCATATGCGTGCGGTTGCATGCACCCTTTCTCTTTTTACAGGTAGGATTTGGGCTCAAAGGGCAAATGCATCTGTAATTTATTTTACAAATCACTACCAAATTCCCCTACCACTTTCTACTTTCACCAACAACATATCAAAGTGTTTTTTTTCCCATGAGTCACTGTCAACTGAGTGTGCTGTCATTTTTCTGTACGCATTGACTGACAAAAAAAAGGTATTTCATTTGGCTTTAATGTGAATTTCTGTTACTATGAATGACATTGAAGACTTCAGCTATACGATTAAAGATCACTTGCTTTTTCCTCCGTTTAACTAACTACCTAGTTTTTAATGAGCTAGAAATCCTTTTCTTCTCAATTCCTTATAGCTCTTTATAAATCACAGAAATTACCCCTTTTTTGTAATATGAGTCACAACCCCCTTATCCCTTAAATCTATTCTAATGAAGCTTTTTCCCTTATACATGACTAAAATTTCCCTTATGAAGGTAAACATGACGTCTCTGGCTATTTTGGCAATCAATGTTTAGTTTTTTCCTACTTGATCTACTGTCAGCTGTTTTTCTCTTTCGGGTACATGGTCCGGGAATTGAACCCAGGTCTCCTGCTTGTAAGGTGAGCATTCTACCACTGAACCACCCAGACACCCTCTATTGTCAGCTTTTGATAGGATTGATTCTCCTCTCCTCCTTGAAAAACTTTAGTTACAGGACTTTCTGGATGCCAAACAAACTTAATTTTTGCCATATGAGGACAGTTGTACTTGTTCTCATATGTCACCAATGTCTGAATATGAGGTTACATCTGGACACAGTCCTTGAATCGCTTCTTTATCTATACTTACCCCTTTGGTGATATATCTGCTTCCATGGTTTTAACTGCCATTTATATGCTGATGATTCTGAAACTTATATTTCCAATTTGGAACTCTCCATTGAATGATAGTCTGATTTATGTAGCTACCACATGTCCACTAGGTTCCATTACAAATGTGTGGAAAAAGTATGTCCTGCTCTTTTTTTTTTTTTTTCTTTCCTTTGATAGCCTACCTCATCTCAGTAAATGGCAATGCCATATTTATGGTTGCTCATGGTCCATGTTTCCAGTTGCTCAGAAATATCCTTGACATTTTATTCTCTCACATCCCTCATTCAATCCATCAGCAAGACCTGCTGGCTCTACCTTCAAAATGTATCTATAATCTGATCACCTCTCACCACCTATACCTCTATTACCCTGTCCAAGAGCCTATTGTTTCTCCCCCAGATTTTTGCTATAGACTTCTAATATCACTGCTTCAACCCGTGTACCTCTTCTATATATCCTCACCTTAGCAATCAGAGTAATCTTTCTAGAATGTTAGCCAGACCATATGGTTCATCTGGAAAAAACCCTTCCATGTCACTCAGAGTAGAAGTCAAAGCCTTTATAAGCACTTACTAGGCTTTAGGCATCTAGCCTCCCCATCTGGTCACAATTCTAATTTCATTTTTTCCCTCTGTCTTTAACTTTCTGTTACTCAAACGTGTCCTCTGCACATCTACTTTAGAGCACTGTGCACTTGTTGGTTTCTGTCTCAAGTACCTCTCTCTGGGTATCCATGTGGGTTTATACCATCCTCCTTTGTCTCTTTGCTCATATTTCAACATCTCCCACAGATCACCTCTTTAAAAGTAGACCTCCTACCACCACCAAATTCCCTAGCTTCCTTCACTGCTTTAATTTTGTCATGTCAATTATCATTGAAAACATAATATATTTCATTATTTATTTATGGTTTCATTTCTTCTCTTACTCCTTGTTCAAGCTGCCAGAATGTAATATACCAGAAACAGAATGGCTTTTAAAAAGGAGAATTTAATAAGTTGCTGGTTTTCAGTTCTAAGGCCAAGAAAATGTCCCAATTAAAGCAAGTCCATAGAAATGTACAATCTAAGACATCCATGGAAAGATACCTTGGTTCAAGAAGGCCGATGTAGTTCAGGGTTTCTCTCACAAGTGAGAAGGCACATGGCGAACACAGTCAGGATTTCTCTCTCAGCTGGAAGGGCACATGGCAAACATGGCATGATCTACTAGCTTTCTCTTCCGGCTTCTTGTTTCATGAAACGACCCGGGAGGCATTTTCCTTCTTCATTTCCAAAGGTCACTGGCTGATGGACTCTCTGCTTTGTGGTGCTGCAGCATTCTCTGCTCTCTGAATCTCTGATTCTCCAAAATGTTTCTTCTTTTATAGGACTCCAGAAACTAATCAAGACCCACCCAAATGGTGGAGACAAATTTCCCCCAATTCAGCTTGACAACCACTCTTGATTGGGGTACATCTCCAGGGAGATGATCAAATTACAGATTAAAAGTATAAAAACTTTGCTGAGCTTTAAACAATATAAAAAGAAGTCCCAGACTAGATATGTCTATGGGTCATTATTTGCTGACCCATGCTTTTGGATGGTGGAAGAGATGCATGGGGAAGTCCCTCATAGTGATAAAGCTGGATTACTACATCTAGATTTCATTTACATAAGAAAGCCATTAGTATTCTTCTTTTTAAAGTTATTAGTATTTTGAGTTTTCTGTTGTAGGCAGCCAAACTAATCCTAAGTAATAAATGCCCCTTGAAGTGAATGTAATAATTGACTTGGTCAAGAAATATTAGAAGGCAATTATTTGAAGATGAACGCTATAAACAAAAACATGTAGATGGGAGCAAATTGCAAGGACACATTTAGGAAAAAAGGGTGAAGTGAAAAATTTGTTGTGAAGGGCAGCACCAGACATGCCAATGAATATTATTTCACTGACATGTCAAGTAGCTCCAGTTGATTGCTGGCTTTGAAGTTAGACGGAACAGTTTGAACTTGATTCAATAGGTAATAAAGAACTATTCTTCCCAAAGAAGACATAAGAAAGCCATGTTTTAGGAGTTATTAGTTAGTGATGTATTCTGGAATGGAAGATGAAGGCTCCATGCTGATGATCCTACAGGGCTGCAGCTTGAAAGTTTGAAATGAAAATGGCAAAATACAGTTGATTCTAGAGATGTGACAGAGGCAGGGGCAGAAAGAGCAGCCAGTTTTTGCTAAGTGAATGCATGAAACATCAGGGAGTAGAGAGGATTCCAATACTCAGGTGGTGAATGCTCCAAATATTCCAACTAAAAGGTAGAGATTTTCAGGTTGTGTAATAAATATTTACATAAACACATCATGTATTAAGATATGAACAGGTTAAATGTAAAAGGATGGAAAAGATATACCATACCAACACTAATCAAAGGAAGCTGTGGTGGTTATATTAATATCATACAGAGTAGATTTCAAAGCAAAGACTATTACCATGGTTAGAGAGTGTTATTTCACAATGATTAAAGAGTCATTAGTCCAGAGGGCATAAAATCCTAATTTATGTACCTAACAACATGTCTCTGAGGGTCATAAAGCAAAAACCTGATAGAACTATGATAGGCAAATCCACAGTTGTAGTTGGATATGTTAATGCCCTTCTCTTGATGATTGAAAGAGAAGTAGACAGAAAATCAGGAAGGATATAGCTGACTTGACTACAGCTATCTACCTCTTCACTGGATTGGCATGTATAGAACTCTCGACTAAACAACAATGGAATAAACTTTCTTCAATTGCAATTTTACTATTTTCCAAGAGAGACCACATTCTAGGCCACAAGACAACTCTCAATATATTTAAAAGGAGTCTCTGACCACAAGGGAATTAAGCATATATATTTCTAGAAAATCCCAAGATATTTGAAAACTAATAACTGCTCCTAAATTACCAATGGGGTAAATAGGAAATAAAAAAAAATTATGTTCAATGAAAATAGAAACACTGCATATCAAAATTCAATGAACTTACCTACCTTACTTTTTCTTATGAGTAGAAAAAAGAAAAGAAATTAAACTCAAAGTAAGCAAAAGGTGATAATAATTCATAGTATAAATCAATGAAATAGAAAATAGAAAAAATAGAGAAAATAAATGAAACCAGAAGTTTGTTCACTTAGAAAAAAATCAATAATCAGGCTAATTGTTATAAAAAGGAGAAAACACAAATTACCAGTATAAGGAGAGAGAATGGAGACATAACTACAATTCTACTAATATTAAAGAATAACAAAGTAATATCATCAGTATTTAAAAAAAAACCAGCAAAGTGATATTGTGAACAACAGTAAATTCAACAATTCAGTTGAAATGAATAATTTTCTTGAAAGACAGATATTCTGCAGGAAGAATGGGATAACCTGGTTAACTGTACCTTCTAAGACATTGAATTTGGTGTTAAACACCTTACCAGAAAGAAAAGTCCAGTAAGATAATTTCACTGGGGAATTCTACCAAAATACAAGGAAGATAATACAGTTTCTACAGAAAGACTTTTACAAAGTTAAAGAAAATTGAAGACTTCCCAGTTAAATTTTTGAAGGCAATATTAGACCAATACTAAAACAAGATAAAGACATTACAAGAGAAAAAAACAGAGTAATATCCACAGTTAACATAGTTGTAAGAAGTCTAAGCAAAATGTTAACAAATCAAATAAAACCTTATGTAAGAATAACAGTACATCATGATCAAATGGAGGCTTATTTCAGGAATGAAAGGATAGCTTAAGGTTAAAACTCAAAAAAGGTAATTCACCATATTAACAAATTTAAAAAGGGACATCTAACTAAATGCAATAAAAGCATTTGGCAAAAATCAATATTGATTCCCAATAAAGACTCTCAGCTAACCAGGAATCAAAGGAAATTTTATGAACCTGATAAAAAGGTGAAATGTCAATAGAAGACAAAATACCTAACAGTGAAACTAGACACTTTTACCTTAATATCAGAAACAAGAAAAGGATCCCTACTGTTTTTGGTTTGCTAAAGCTCCTGAAATGCAATATATCAGAAATGGGTTGGCTTTTACAATGGGTAATTATTAGCTTACACATTTACAGTTTTAAGGTCTTGAAAATGTCGCAATTAAGGCATCAACAAGATGATACCTTCCTCTGAAGTCCAGTTACCAGTAAGCTTGGGATCCTCTGTCTGATAGCAAGACACATGTTGTTGTCTGCTGTTCCTTCTCTCCCAGAAATCAGGGTTTCATTTCTACCATATTCTGCCTTCAGTGGTCCCCTCTCTCAGCTTCTTGGGTTTTCTTCTCTGTGAGCTTCTCTTAATTTCATCTCTAGCATCTGTATGTCTTTTATTGTCTTATAAATGACTCTGGTAAAAGGATTAAGACCCATCTCAATTGAAGTTGGTCACTTCTAAATTGAAATAACCTAATCAACCACCTACAACATGTCTGCACCCACAGGAGTAGATAAAAGAACATGGCCTTTTCTAGGGGTACATAGGCGCTTCAAACTGCCACACCTGCTCTCACTTCTTCTCTCCAATATTTTATTGGAAAGTTTAATAATGCAATCAGGCAAGGAAAATAAATAAAAGGCCAAGAATGAAAACAAAGAATTAACATTGTTTTTATTTGTAGGTTGCATAATTGTCTATGTAGAAGTACTCATAATTACCTTGTGCTAGGTTGAATAATGGCACTAAAAACATGCAAGTCCAGTCAAAGAAGATGGCAGCATAAAACATTCTAGATTTTCATCCTCTGACAGACTCTCTGAACAACTAGCAAAACTAGCATAGTCAACTTTCTCAGACTCCAGAAAATACAGGGCTGAGTAACAAAACAAACACTGAATCAAGAAATATACCTTCTAAATGATAGGAGAAACTCATGATAACTTTGTTGGCCCTTCTCACACCTTTCCCTGGTACAGTGTTGCCCCAATCTGTATTCTGACTGTGGACCCCTGGTTCTGTTCCAGAGGTAACAGAGTAACCCCTGTGTGCATACTGCCATGCCTGCATGTCAGTGACAATCTCTTGGAACAATGAGGACAAATGTCTCTGGCTTGCCTTCCCAGAATGTGCCCTGCAGGTAGAAACAGCTTGTGGACAGTTGAAACGGTGTAAGAAAAAAAAAAATCAATGAAATAGATGCAGTCTGGGGCAAAGTATTTCTGGCTTCAAGACATACAATAGAATAGCCAGGAAGTGGGAGATGTCTGTAACAAAGGATGTAGAGAGAACATTTGAATTCCTATAAATTGGGCAATTCAACAAGCACATACACATGACGGGATTCATAGTAAAGAGAGAGTATGTACACTGTACTTTCACTTCAGGATTATCTTTCTACCAGAGAAGTCAAACTCTGAAGGAGAGTAAGTGAACACAGAGCCAATTTGCAAAGACCATGAAAGGTGCTTTTTTGTTTGTTTGTTTTTGTTGTTTGTTTTTTTGCATCAGACTGTTTATTTTTATTAGTTGCTGGCACTCAAGGAACTCTCTGTGCATCTTTAATTGGATAAAAACTTAAGGAACAAACAGCTCAGGAACTAAATTCCAGCATTAACACATTAAATTACTAAAATGTGCAGTATGCAGCAATGGATTCAAGAAAAACAAAACACAGGAAAAGGTATCTCATCCAAAAGAACAGGATAAATTTCAAAACCATCCATTGGATGTACCAAGCAAACACTTAAAAAAAAAAAAACCTTCAGTATGCTCAAAGAGTTAAAGAAAAACATGGAGAAAGAACTAAAAGATATCAGTAAAATTATAGGTCAACAAAATGAGATTATCAATAAAGAGATAAGAATCCTAAAAATGAACCAAACATAAATATGGGAGTTGAAGAGAACAATAACTGAAATTTAAAAATTCCTTAGAGAATTTTAACAGCAGATTGGAGCTTACAGGATAATCAGTGAAATTGAATATAAGAAAATTGAAATGATTCACACTAAGGAGCAGAAAGAAAAAGAATGAAGAACAGTAATCAGAGAATGAGAAAACTGTGGGACATCATCAAGCATACCAACATATGCATTATGAGAGTCCTAGATGTAGTAGAAAGAGAGAAAGAAGTAGAAGAAATGTACAAATAAATAATGGCAAAATCTTCCCAAATTTAATGAAAGACATGAATATGCATATTCAAGAAACCCAATGAAACCAAATAGGATAAACTCGAGATGAACCACATCCAGACACATTGTAGTCAAACTGCTAAATGTCAAGGATGAGGAAAGAGTTCTGAAAATTGCAAGAGAAAAGCAATATGTCATGTAAGAGGAAGCACCAATAAGATTAAGTGCTGATTTCTCATCAGAAACCATGGAGGCAAGAAGGTGGTAGGATGAAATATTTAAAATGCTGAAAGAAAATAATTGCAAACCAAGAATATTGTATCTGCCATGAGTGTTTTTCAAAAATGAGGAGATTAAAACATTGCTGGATAAGTGAAAGCTGAGTGAGTTCTCATTATATTTGCCCTAAAAGCAATGCTAGAGGAAGTTATTCAGATCAAAAGGAAAGGATGTTAGAGAGTAGATCAAAGCAGCACAAAGAAATAAAGATGTCTGGTAAAGTAACCATATGAGTAATTATAAATGCCAGTACTATTGTATTGTATTCTGATATGTAACTCCACTTCTTTGTTGCTTAAAGTTTCTGAAATGAAAATTCATGAAAAGGAATGATAAGTCTATGGTTTTGGAATACAATGTACATGGTTTTGGAATACAACGTACAAAGATATAAATTGGAACAAAATATATTTGCATAGTTATTTGCATTTCTATCAAATTTTACAAAAGTGTGGGGAACCGAGGGATTTGGGAAAACATTTCCATAAGCTACTGAGGTTAATTTGGTATCAAACCAAACATGATTGTTATAAATTTAGGACATTAAAATGAAACCCCATGTTAACCACAAATAAAATCTCCAAAAACTATCAACAGAAGGGAATGAGAGGGAACTCAAAATGTTCACCACAAAAAATCAAATAAAATATGATAGTAGGCAATAATGGAAGAACTGGGGCACAATTTCAAGTTACAAAGACTGAATATCAAAGTGGCAGAAAGAAAGTCCTCCATTATCATAGTTACTTTAAATATAAATGGATTGAACTTTTCAGTCAAAAGGCAGAGATTGGCAGAATGGATAAAAAAAAGCATGGCCCAACACACATGCTCTTTTTTTTTTTTTACATGGGCAGGCACCGGGAATCGAATCCGGGTCCTCTGGCATGGCAGGCAAGCATTCTTGCCTGCTGAGCCACCGTGGCCCGCCCCACACATGCTCTTTACAAGAGGTTCTCCTTAAATCAAAGACACAGATAGTTTGAAAGTGAAAGGTTGAAAAAAGTATGTCATGCAAATAGTAAGCAAAAGAGGTCTTGGATATTTATACTAATGTCAGATAAAATAGACTTTAAATAAAAAACTGACAATAGACAAAGATGGACACTACATATTGATAAAGGTATCAATTCAACATAAATTGAATAAATATATATGCACCTAATGGCAGAACTCCCAAAATATATAAAATAAATTTGACAGATTTTAATAGTAGGAGACTTCAATGCAGCAATTTCAACATTGCATGGAACATCTAGTTGGAAGATCCATAAATAAATAGAAGAATAGAATGACACTATAAATTAACTGGACCTAACAGGCATATATAGAACACTTCACTAAACAACAACAGAACACATATTCTTCTCTAGTACACATGGGTAATTCCCCAGGGTAGATCATATGTTAGGTCACAAGACAAGTCTTAAAAATTTTGAAAATATTGAAATTATACAAAGTATCATCTTTAACAACAATGGAATGAAGTTAGAAATCCTAACTACCTATACTGACCCAAGAATAAACAGACCAAGATCAAGTATAGAGTTTGAATAGGTAATCAGTAACCATCCAACAAAGAAAAGGCCAGGATCAAATGGCTTCTCTGGTGAATTTTGACGAACATTACGAGATGATTTATACCAATTCTGCTCAAGCACTTCTAATATATTAAAGAGGCAGGATCACTTCCTAATTTATTCTGTGAGGCCAACCTTACCCTAATACAAAAGCCAAATAAAGATACTACAAGAAAAGAAAACTATTGACCATTATCATTTATGATTACAGATATAAGCACCTTCTACTAGCAAACTTAATTCAATAGCATATTAAAATAACTATATACCATTATCAAGTGGAATTTATCCCAGATATACAAGTGTGATTCAGCATAAGAAAAATCAATTAATGAATATACCACATCAATATAATAAAGGGAAAAAAACTTACACAATCAACTTAATTTATGCAGAAGAGGAACTCTTCAAAATTTTCAAAATTTAAGACCCTTTCTTGAAAAAAGCTCTCAAAAAGCTAGGAATAGAACTTCCTCAATATGATAAAAGTCATATATGGAAAACCTGCAGCTAACATAATACCCAGTTATGAAAGGCTGAAAATGTTCCCTTTGAGATCAGGAACAAGAAAAGGATGTTCACTGTCACCACTGTTTTCAACATTTTGGGGTGATGGGAAAGTTTCAGAAAAAAAAGAAAAGATGCAAGTCTTAAGCTGTGGAAATTGTGAAGGTAACCTTATATGGATGAGGGGTCTTTGCAGATATAATTAAGGTAAGGCTTTCAAGAAGATAAGATCATCCTGCATGTATGGTGGGCCCTAAGTCCATTGACCAGGGTCTTTATAAGAGAAGACAAGGGAAGAAGTCACAGACAAGGAAGTAAAGGCCACTTGAAGACAGAGGCAGAGATTTATGGCAGCCAAAAGCCAACAAATTCCAAGGATCACCAACAATCACCTGAAATAGGCTCCCTCTTAGAGTATCCAGAAGGAATTAACCATGTAAGTACCTCAATTTCATACTTCTGGCCTCCACTACTGTAAGATAATAAATTTCTGTTGTTTTTAAGCCAAATTATTTTTGCTAACTTTTTTAGCAGTCCTAAGAAACTAATATAAGCTCTAAACTGTAAAAACCCAAATGTCCTTCAAGAGGTGAATGGATAAAGAAACTGTTGTATGTCCATATAATGGGACATTACTTAGTATTAAAAAAGAATGAACTATGAATGCATGCAATAACATAGATAAATCTCAAAATGATTATATAGACAAAGAAATCAGATAAAAATAAGTACATGCTGTATGATTCCATATATACTGCAGGGTGTTCAAAATAGACGGTGATTAATATACACAATTCTTAAAAAAAAAAAAACACTAACTAATCTAGAAAACAGATGAGTGGTTGCCTGGAAAGGGCCATGGGGAGGGCTAGGAGGAAGAAATTATCAAGGCCCAATAAAGGACTTGTGGTGATGGACATATATGACTATTATTTGATAGGGATGGTTGTTTAATATGTGTGCACACATATCTAAACTTATTTTGTAGAATTTAAATATGTGCATTTGATTGCATGTCAAATATATTTCAATGAAAATTGGCAATGTGAAGAAAAATAAGAATTATCATTAGGATTTTTTCTGATTCAAAGTACCTTGTGGATTCATCAAATTCTCTGCTTTTCATTATCCACTCAAACATCTGCATTATATTTGAAACTACGCTGACTTACAACAAACACTCGTTCCCCACCCCCAACGCTGGCCAGTGTTAAAAAACAACCTTTTTTTCATGATGGGGACATTAACAGATTATATGCTAAATGATTATTTGCTGATATTTTCTTAAAATTGACATCAAAAACATTATTGCCCCTTTAACATTAGCCAGCCACTGACCAAAGAAAATGTGTTTAGTTAATTTAAATTTTTTTAATTATAAATAGATCACATATTCCTGTCTAAGAAAAATTCAGACTATAACCATGAGTGAAGAATGCAAAGTGAAAAATTCTTCTGCTTTTCCCCTCACTTCTAAAGACTTGTTCAACATGAACAGTGAGACTGAGGGACTGCCATCTCCAATCCTTACTGACAATTGCATTCACTGATAGAAATTGTGCCTCTGGATAGAAATTGTGCAGGGATTAACAGTTCTTGGGAAGACAGCTTGTACTTTATGAAGCTCAACATCCTCAGAAAATCAGTGTCCCATCAGGCAATAGTCATTATTATAAAGCTTAACTGCTTTATGTTTGTATGTTTATTTGTCAAGATTTACAACTGGATTGCTCTATTATATATAATCACTTAAAAACTGGGTGGACCATGGTGGCTCAGCAGCAGGGTTCTCGTCTGCCATGCTGGAGACCTGGGTTTGATTCCTGGTGCCGGATCATGCAAAAAAAAAAA
Source organism: Tamandua tetradactyla (assembly GCF_023851605.1). Taxonomy (NCBI): domain Eukaryota; kingdom Metazoa; phylum Chordata; class Mammalia; order Pilosa; family Myrmecophagidae; genus Tamandua; species Tamandua tetradactyla. Next base: position 20,985,934 of record NC_135345.1, read on the forward strand.
AAAAAAAAAAAAAAAAAAAAACTATCTTGCCTTCCAGGTAGTAAATTATTTCTTTTGTAGGATTCATTTGTCTATTTGCTTGATCAGAACATATTTTTTTCTTTTAGAAGAAAAAAGATAATGGCTAGTTTTATATGTTATAACCATCTCATATTTGTATATTTAGTCTTTGCCTTCACTCTAGTCATGTTTGTTAATGGAACTGTGTTGACTGGGAAACCCTTGTGTTCCCCACAAAAAGGAAGCTTAAAATGGTGGCAGAAAACCAAGAGTTCTCCCACATTAGCAGTCTTCCATGGAGAGTGTTTGGCTGCATCCAAGACCTTCTGTAACTTGATGGTACAGTGGACTCAGCCTCAAGTGCACCTGAGCATTGTCTGGACAAGACTCTTTTAGGCATAAGCATGCAGGGTATCTCTTTACCCATTGGCTAGGCCAGCATGGAAACAGATATGCAAATAAAGGAAATGACCGCTTTATAGACAAATCCAGATTTTTTTCCCCTACATCCAGAGGTCTATTGACCTAGGAAGATGGAGGCTTAACTTCCAACATCCTCAGAAAATGACTTAATCAATTAGGAAGATAACTAATATTTACTGAGTCCTCATATGTCCAACACAGTTAGGAACTTGATGTATGTAAAGGATATTTCTCAAGGTCACATTAGCTTGGGCAAAACAAAAGGGCTCAAGATAAGAATTGCCAGAGTATCTAACTGCCTCTGCCTTTCTTGTCATTTGTGGGGATTTCTGCCCACCTCATTGAAGTATGACTTGTGTTTCTGAGCACTTTTAAGCTTTCTCACATGTGCTCATAAATACAATCCACTCAGGTACTATGAAGAAACTGCCAGTTTCTTTTTCTTTTCTCAAATTCTCTTTGATTTGTGATGCTATCAGGGCTGCTGAGAGTTATGAAAACATTCTTATCTTAATATAAACATGACCATGAAATAGAATGCAGAATTTGCATGAATTTCCAACAGAAGTTTTTTTAAAAAGTTTTTTTGTAGTTGGCCATTTTAGAGAAAGCATCTAGATTTTTTCTACTAATGGAAAATATAGAGAAGCACTAAAATGTAATAGTTGTGAAAACTTCTTAAAACAAAATTATCAGCAAACATAATATCATTGGACCTAAACATAAATCTTCTTTAGTGTAATTTTTAATCATTAATCTCTGGGATTTGAGGCAGAATGAAAGGAGGGAAAGGTAACAAGCAAGAATACAATAAATATGGCATGGGTGTCTAGTAAAATATGAATTTAGCCACATATTGGTATGTATTGCAACCATGTGGTTTTAAACCAAATTGCTGGGATTTTATTTAATATATAGAAACATATTGAAAATTTACCTAAAGTATATTCATAATATTTAGGATAATATAGCTGAAATTATGCATTTTTAGTATGTAAAAGTTAAATTATCATTTATAGATATATAGGAGTTTTAATCACCATTCTAATTCTTATCCTGGAGTCAAATTATTTCCTATATCACCAAATACTGTATTTAATCAACAGTAAGTTTAATTTTTAAGTTGAAATGGCCTACATATTAGGAGTAAGCTTTGCCCTAATATCACAATTATTCTGCTTTCCTTATCTTAAACTTGTGTTCTAAGGAATGGTAATATTTTTCAAATCAATTGTTCTTAACAATTAAGGTATTGACTGGTTCTGGCTTGAGTTACAAGAAATCTACATAACCTCTCCTATTTTCTTTGTTGACTCTTTTCACAAACTCTAATTATGATTTCAATGGCCAAATCTAGCTGTATCCATGTAAAAGTAATCTATTTAATAATCTGTTGGAGTAAAAGAGAAAATGAGTTCTACCTAGTATGGAATTGGCAACTTTCCTGAAACAATAGTTAAGAAGTTCCTAGACAATGGTGACCTAAGAAGGCCCAATAAAAGCAGGTGCTACAGAATGAAATGGTTTTCTGGGGTTTATAGAGAGGATTTTGTTTCTTTGTTAGACATAGTTACATACTAAAGCTGAGTTTATCTTGGATAGTTATATCAAAGAATGAATCCTTTCTGTAAGCAATTTCCACCCCATTATGCTTTCTCAAATAATTGGCCTTATAAGTGTCCGTAGACTAAATAAATTCTAAATGCGTTTTGAAAGGGGCTTAGGGAATCAGACTTCAAATTGCTATGTTTGGAGAATGAGAACTCTCCCAAATCCCAGTGTAGGGATTAAGAACATGGATTTAGAATCAGAGTATACCTGGATACTAATGTGGGTTCTTTCACTTTTTAGTGGGTGGCCTTGCCAAGTTGAAGTGCTTCTTTATTTGTAAAATGTTAATAGTCATTGTGCCCTGCACATTTGCTGCAAAGAGTAAATGAGCTCATGTGTGTGCATGGGGCACTTAATATGCAATATATGCTCAGTTAATGACAGTTTATACCAATACCCAAGACACAGAGAGCTAGCTCACATTTGCACTATATCTTGTCTAAATTCTTTGGAGAAACTGGAGACTTATGTTCTGCAAAGTCTACTCAGTTAATCAAATGACTTCATTATTATACTTATTAATCCTTCTTAAGAACCAACATCTATTGAGCACTTACTATGTACCCTACATTATTGTGAATTTTCCCATTGGATTAACTCATTTAATATTTATATGAACCACATGAGGCAGTACCTAATATTACCTCCATTTATAGAGAGGAATAAAAGCTGAGGGATAGTATTTCCTTCCCTTGCAAAATTGAGGGAGGAAGAGATGAGATTGGAATATAGATAATCAAGCACATGATCTCATAAAATGATTCTCTTCTCTAATGCCTCTCTGGTTGAAGTTTCTTTATTTTTTTTTAATTTAAACTTAAAATTTTTACAATTTTAAATGAAATATAAAATTTCTTTAAAGGAAAGGCCATTAGGAATTGTATCTCTGACAACCTTTGAGCACTCAACATATTGTCTTGACACAGCATGTATATTGGTCTTTAAGAAGTACTCCATTTATTTGAGAAATTGAATATGTAAATCATCACATATATATATAGATCCTACTCTATGCCAGGTATTGAGCTCAGTGCATTACTGACCTTATTCAATTTTCAAAGTGATTTAGCATGATAGGTATTAGAAATTGAATCATGACCCCCATATGGCATGGTCAATTTCTAATCCTTGATCCTGTGGCTGTGAATTCATTTGTAAATCGAATTTACAAAGATCCTGTTTGGATGAGGCCAAACAGAATCAGGGTGGACTTTAGTCCAATTTGACTAGAGTCCTTATAAGCAAAGGAAACTTGCATATGGAAGTAGAAGTCACAGGAGGAGACAGAAGGAGTCAGATTGCCATGTGTCAGATTCAGCCAGCCATCACCAGTATCAAAACTATTTAGTTTTTATGTTTGCTGCCTTGGCATTCTTGTTACTTTGGCTAAGTCACCTGCCTCAACATTGACCTTTGGTTTAGTTAAGAAACAGTTTTTCACCCTAGGGCCTAGATTCCCCAGAGCTGACACCCATATCCACAGTAATCACATTATCCACATCACCCTTATGCCTTACCCAGAACCCATGACTGGTCTCACATGTAAACCAACCATCCCCAGCACCTCAGACTATGGTCCCTTTTCCTTTCTGCAGGAATTTGCTTTAAACTAACCAATCCTTGCCTCCTGCAGAAAATCAACTCATTTCCATCCTTGGACAATGATAGAGGGACAAACCCACTGGTCCCTCTTGCTCTGCTTGTGTGCTTAACACCTGCTTGTTAAGTCACCAGAGCTGCTGGCTCCTCCTGTTGACCCCTCATGGAACATCTCTTTCTGGGATGACTGAAGAGCAAACTATCTTTCCCATGCATTATAGCCTCTGTTTCCCATTGCATTACACCTGACCTTCATTTGGACCCAAATTTAAAATCCAACTTAACTAATTCAAAACAACCAGATGCTACAGACTTCACAGAAAGCATGGCCTATTGAGACCTTGATTTTGTACTTCTAGCCTACAAAACCATGAGACAAATTTCAATTGCTTAAGCTAGCTAGTCTGTAGTTTCTCTTTCTTTTTTTCCTTTATTTTTATAGTAACAACGGCCCACTAAGACAAGTATGATTATCCTTCTGTACATGCTAGGGTTTCCAGTTGTGAACACAGACCCCACTGTAGCAAGTTTAAGAAGAAATAGAATTAATCAAAATATACTTCAAGTATTTCTGTGAATTTCTGAGAGAGCTGGAGTTTCAGACTCTTCAGTCAAGACCAATGCCCCAACCATACACCAGAACCTGCTGGAAAAACACTCAGCTTTCACCACTGATTCTGGACTTCAAAATCCTTATCACTGTTCCCCATGAAAGCCCTGAGACTCTACCAACACCCTTTCCAGAAAATAGACTCTTAGCAGCATCCATTTCCTCATCTTCAAATTGAAATCTTGTGAGAGTGCATCTGATTTTGGAAGTTAGGTCAAAAGCTTGAGCCCTAGCTGCAAGAAAGGAAGGCTGAGAAAGTAAGTTTCTGGCTTTAAATTTGGGGAGATAAAACTCAAAATGTTGGAAATTTCCCAGTTAAACTAGTGGTATTAAATGTGGCTAGAATGGTTATTGTGGTGGCTTGAAGCAGTGTGATTCCCAGAAAACATGTTCTTAAATTTAATCCATCCCTGTTGGTGTGACCCCATTAGTAGGACTTTTTAATGAATACTTCAGTTAATGTGAGGCCCACCCTAATCTAGATGGGTCTTAGCCCTATTGCTGGAGCCCTTTATATGCAGAGTGAAATCCAGAGAGAGAAAGTGAAAGCCACAGAGGAAGCACCCAGAAGCTGAACATCAACAGAACCTGGCAGAGAAGAGAGAGCCAGGAAATGTCGCCATGTGCCTTACCATGAGACAAGCTAACGACAAAGGATCACCGACAGCCAGCTCCAGAAAGCCACAGTCTTAAAGAAGAAAGCATCACCTTGATAATGCCTTGATTTGTACTCTTTCTAACCTCCAGACGATTAGCTACTACATTTCCATTGTTCAACCTAACTTCTTTCATGGTATTTGCTTGAGCATCCTAGAAAATGAAAACAATAAGCCAAATATTTGAAAGCAGGGGCTTACACACCAACGATCATTGTGATATTATTCATGGCTGCCAGAAGATAGAAATAACCCAAGTGGCTCTCAACTGATGAATGGATAAATAAAAATGTGGTGTATATATATATATATATATATATATATATATGTATATACACGCAGTGGAATCTTACTCAGCAGTAAAAGGGAATGAAGTTCTGATACATGTAACATTATAGATCAAATTGAATAAAATAAGCTAGACATAAAAGAACAGACTTTGTATGACCTCACTGATATGAAACAATTAGAATATACACATTCATAGAATAAGAACGCAGACTATAGTTTATCATGGGATGGGTGCAAGTACAGAATGGGGAGTGAAATTTTAAATTGTAGAGAATTTCTATTTGGATTGATTGAGAAGTGTTGGTAATGTGTAGTGGTAGCACAAGAACAGGAATGTAATTAACAGCACTGAATTTGAATGTGGTTAAAAGAGGAAATTTTATGTTTATATATGTTGCTAGAATTTAGGAAACATAGGACTGTATAACACAAACAGTAAACCTTATTATAAATGATGGCACATAGGTAATAATAGTATAATAGCACAAAATATTCTTTAATTAATTGTAACAGATATGTCACATTAATGCAAGGTGTCAATAATAAGGCAATATATGGGATCTCTGCATTTTATTCATGATTTTTCTGTAAACCTACATCTCTTCCAATAAAAAAAAAGTGAGGAGCAGAAAAAACAACAGGAGGCACAAAACAACAAAGCACTTCACAAATATCCATCGCACCCCATTTTACACAGGAGACTGAGGTTCAGAGGTTAGATGAGCATATTTATCAGATATATGGCAGATTTTTCCTTCTCTGTGGTCCTGTTCCACCACACCTGGCTGCCTTTTGCAGAAACAAAGAACATGGAAGTATATCCAAGAGTTCCCTGAAGTCAGCAGGCTGAGAGTTCAAGAGGGGAAGGCAATGTTCTGCCTGTGGTGACCCCAAAAGGCTTCTGGGAAGAAGCTCCATTTGGTTACTTTCCTGGGATCCTCACTGTAAAATTGCAAGAAACTGATCTGGGTATGATTTAATTCATATCCTTCATTCCATTGAGAAGGAAACTGAGGGTCAAAGAAAAGAACTGTTTTACCCAAGGTCATAGTCTCCTAGTGGAAAATAGCTTAAAACCCAAGCCTGTGACAGTAGGTCCAATACTCAGCAGCTGCTGATTCCAGCGAGGTAAGGTCACCTCTTAAATCACATCTCCAGCGGGATTGTTGAATAGACTTTCCTTGATAAACAGTGCAGGAGAGAAAAGTCATGTGCTACAGCCTAAATAAGGAAGAACAGCCTTTATTTTGTATGTGGTTTTTCATAGAATACTTCTTGCCCAGCTGTGCCTAGGCCATAAAAATCTCTTGCTTTTTAAGGAGAGCTTCCTTGGCTTTGCACACTCCACTCCTTACCTGCACAGAGGCTAAGGAAAGAAAAGGTCACCTGCCGCCCACCTAATGGGGCACTGAGGCCTTTAAGTGCTCACATGGCCTGTTCTAAAAAATGTCCAATTGCACAGTAGTAACTATTAGTTGGCAGCAAGTTGAATGGCTGTATTATTTAGTCAATGGGGTCATGTAATTTTTGCCTCTCATTTTAACAGCCACAGGCAACAAAACTTGGGAAGAAAATTTTTGACAGTTTGACCTCTCGGTTTTCTCGGCAGTGTGACTATCCAGGTGTGTCTTTTCTGGCCTCAGGCCTGATAAATATTCTGAGCAGAAGTGGGGTATTTTAGAAAAATCAAGGGTTTGGGGTTTGGTCAGACAGTCGTATGGTCAATCACAGTTCTCTCCTTGCAGGTGCAGACAAGGGATCTAACCTTTTTGAAACTCAGTTTGTTTCTCTGCAAAATAGGAATAATGATTAATTTGTATACTTACTGTGGGGGTTAGAAAAAATGTCAGTACTTGGCATTGACTTGGGACTTGTTATACGTAGGGGATTAAAAGCTTTATCCTTTACACTGCTTTGCTCCTTTTACTCTTGAGTGAAGATAGCTTAAAACCCAGGTTTCATAGTCTCTTTTTATATTTGTCTAATATTAATGATGTATAAAAACATCTTGGTAATATTAACACAAAATTTTCACAAATGTTCTTAAGAGAGGATTTTGCTAACAAGTAGATAAGACAAAGCTGGGATTTATGTTCAGATCATTTGTGCTCCTTTCATGTAGACTTGAATCAGGATTTAAAACCAAGATTCTAGCCTGAATTCTTGTTCTAAGAAAGGCACACTCCTAAACAGGTAATCACATAAGATGTCCTTGGTTTTCTTTTCTCACAGTGCAGGAAATTGGACTAGATTCCTGGCTTCAAAATTGGATTGGACAGATCCCTCACAAGCCTCAATGGAAAAGAGAAGAAGGGGCCAAAAGGAGCCTAAGTGAGGGTTCCATGATCATCTACACTTAATCCACTTAATAAGTAAAATACATTGGGGTTCTGCATTGACTTCATTTGAAAAGTATGGGGCACTGCAAAAAAAAAAAAATAACTGACATTGCTTGGGCTTTTTTGTTTCTAAGATTTTGAAGTTCTTTCCAAATATCAAGCCCTCTCTTAGGACATCAAAAGAAATCCAGGACTTCACTTCTTCCCTCAGGGCCTGCTTTCAAACAATTCAGCTATCTCCTATACTAATTTAATGCTTCTTATTGATAATCAGACATTGGGTGAGTAGATACTTGTCAGTTACATTTTAATAAGCTCCATTTTTGAGATAATTTAAAAATTCAAAGGAATCACTCTGGTGGTTCATATTCCAGACCCATAGACCAAGCCATTGACTTAGCCATACAGCTGTCATTGAGTGTCCACTGTATTTGGATGGAAGAAGAGGAGGTTTGGTGTAGAAAATATGGTGACATCCTCATTGAGCATACATTCTAGTAAGGACATTTGCTATCCTCAGAGCTTCTAGAATTCTAACCTTAAAAATGTCAAACTGCTGGTTGAATTCTTTAGGGATTCTAGTAGGGATTCTAGTTCGAAAAGAATGTTTCAAGCACAAACTGTGTACAAGACATTTTATTAGACCATACTATTATAAACACAGATGATTATGTGACTCCCAAGAGCAGAAAGACTATGTTTAACTTCACATCTCTTCTCTCTGATCTCTGACTTAGCCTACACTTTATACATTGTAGGGGTCAAAACCTAGTTATTAAATACCTGAATGAATAACTAAGAACCACTTCTGCTTTAAAATTATGGCACATCTAAAAAGCTAACCTAAAAAAACCGTTTCTATTAATTTCTTCCCCTCATTTCACAGATTCTTATATTTTTCCAAGTTAAATTTGGCATTTAACTGGTAAACCTCAGTTTCGACAAGATTTATCTATTAGCATGCCTCAGGCAGGTTCATCAAAGACATCTTTTCACTATTAAAGATAACAACCTACTTCAATTACAAATCCCTGTGGACTTAGCATAAGACACTACCATTTCCATCTTTATTACAACAAATTTTAATTGTCTGTTTTAGCAGTAAGGTCTATCACTTACGCTTAATGAAAGTGGTAAGTTTGAAAGACTCCAAAGGGTATAAGGCAGTTTCCAGCTTCTGATTATCTATGCAATTGAATGAAGATTTTATTGCTGCTGTTTTCCTTTTTGTCTAGAGCTTTTTGTTTTGTTTTCTTTTGTTTTTGCAGTGTTTTATGGTATTAAATGTTTTCTTTTCCTTTTCTTGTGTAAAATACATTTTAATGTAGAAGATCATCCAAACTTACAAATTATTATACATTTCAAGGAAAATATTCAGACACCATAAAGTAATTCATAGACAAAATATATCAATATGCAAAATTCAAATTTACAAGAAAAACATTGTGGAACCTCATTTTGGACCATGTGGATATTGCTGTGCCACCTTTAAAGCAGAACAGAATTCTTCATCCATAATGAAAATTTTAGATGAACTCTAAGCATTTCTATCCACTGGTATCTATGGCCTATTTGATGCAAAAATGTTTCCACCAGAGACATAAAATACATATTGGAAGAAAGAAGTAACAATTTGACACTTGATGTCCCTTTCAACCTCTGCATAGAGCATGGTTTTTAAAATTTGAGGATGTGACTACAGCAATACCATCTTCATTGTTGCTACTGGAATTCATGTGAGAGTAGTGGATTCAGAGATCTAGGTTCATGTCCAAGTATAGGAACCGTGTGTCCTCAATAGTTACTTAAGCTCTATGAGTCTCAATTTCCTACAGTCCTATGTTTCAGAGCTGCTGAGAAAATGAAATAATATAATATACTTAAAAATTCCTAAGCCTGTTCCCAGGATATTATTGATGCTTATTAAATGTTATTTATTCTTTATATTACTTTTTTTTACTTTCTTATTTAAAAAATTGCTATTTTAAATTTCTAACCTCTCCAAGACCTCACCTGTATTCCTACCTCTCCCTCCCATCGGATGAACATTTTCCTAAGTCAAGGAGAATAGGGATCATCAGATGAAACACCCTTAATTTTCCATCTTCCAAAACCAGTCACCCATAAGTTTTATATTCTTGTCCCCTACTTTTCTATCTAAGAGGGAGTTGGATTCTTTTTAAAGATTCATTTCTCGATCTGGGCTTTTGCCTGTTCCATTTGGCTTTCCATCAGATTTTCCATCAGCTTTCCATCAGCTTCCATTCATTTACTCTCTTTTTCTAGTGAAAATTCAAACTTTCTGCTTGCTCTTGTTCATTTCACGCAATCACTAAAGCAATTTTAGCTGTATCCAATCCACAATTATGCTTCCCTTAAAACTGTCCTGAGGAAATAATAGACATGGGTCCCAGATATTTAGGTTAGGGATAGTCACTGGGAAAATATCATAGCGAACATTGGAAAATGTCCCAATAGCCAAGATTAGAGGTTGGTTAAATGAAGTACATTTATATGATGAAATGTTTTGGAAAAATAACAATTCATATGGGAAATTTTTTATTCAAGCATAAAGAGCAGGTTTGATTTTTGTGTGGGGAGTGTGTGTACAAATTGAGAAAAGATTCGCACGTTATTTTTGGTTTATGAGATTAGGTGTGACTTCAATCTTCTTTTGAGGTTCTCTGAATTCTTTCAACTTCCTATAATAAATTTATGCTGTTTTACAATAGATGAGAAAACAATGAATGAGTTTTTTTTGTTTTTGTTTTTTTTTTAACATGGGCAGGCACCGGGAATCGAACCCAGGTCCTCTGGCATAATGAATGAGTTTTAAAACACCTTCTCTTACCCTTGTGTCCTCTTCCAAAAATCACCTCATTTCTTTCTTTCCCTTAGTTACACAGCTCTTAAAGTCTACAGCAGTTACTTCCATTTTGTTGCTCATTCACTTTTCAACCTATACCAGTTCACAGAGCTCAGGCTCTAGGTCAGACACTGTGCAAACACTGAACATGTCACCTAGATGTGTCACCTAAGATGCAGTGGCACTGGTGACGGAGAAGACTGAATAGGCAATAGATTTTTTATTGCTAGAATTGGTTACTAGAGAACCAAGCACTCTTTCCATTGCATCTAATTACTCAAGGACTAATTCCTCCAAGTTCCCAGATAAAGTGAAATGATTATGCTGATACTATTTTAATAAGTTACTAAATACATAATTACCAAAACTCTCATAAATCTGATATCTGCATCATTGCAAAATCCATCACCACACATTAAATTCTTTTTCAATAATTATTTCAAATTAATTACAGGAATCAGTACTTCTGGTTGCCAAGTTTATGACTAGAATTCTAATAATACTTTTTCATTTATGTCGCTTACAAACCAAGAAAAATATTGATTTACAGTAATTACAAATAGCTATAAGTTTCCATATGTTTACAGTTCTGTTTTAGAAATATTAAAAATACTGATTCCCAATGAAAAAGTAATACATGCTTATGAAAAACTTATAAAATATATAAAAATCTAATAAAGAAAAACTAGCTCAATTATTCATTGTAATCATTTTTCCTTCAACTATTTATATCATGGAATATAATGTGCGCTTATCTATATCTCTCTATTCCATATGCATAGACATAAAACATTTTGGAATGAACATCACAGGTCTTATTTAACAAAAATATTCAAAGGGCAATTTTTTACTGTTTTTATTATTGGGTCCAATACAAAGCAAAAGTGAATGTTGGTAAATTGCAATATCCTTTTCCTCCCATTGTCTCCCCTACTCTGAATACTTCTAGGCAAATAAATAATGAAATGACTTGGTAATTTTTCACAAATTGCCTCTTCCAATTAAAAATGCAAATATATATATGAATATAGAAAATAGATATGAAATATCCTAAATTAGTCTATGCAATACTGATCAGGTAGTGATTATATTGCAACATATTAATCTCTTGATGTCAGGGAGAGATCAAATGGGTCTGAGTTCCATCCAGTGGGTCTGAAGTTCCAAGGGAGATATTTCAATTTTTATATTGGGAGAGAAGTAATTGTATTAAGTTCAGACTATAGGCAGAAAGTGACTTTTCCCATTAAGCGGCAACATCCTTACTATTTTTAGCATATATTAGGTTTCAAACAGTGCCTTTATGGATTAAAATTAGTAGGAAAGGATGAAAAGGAAACGAACAGTTATGATACGTTATAGTACAATAGCTGTACCTAGTGTGGGCATTTAAGCTGTTTTGTGGGTCAGAGATACCTTTCTGAAAGAAGCAGCAGACAGGGTTCTAAAGAACTATAGACCTATAAAGAATTATAGACTTTGTCAGTGTAACGGGGGTGGTCAGGAAGGGTGATTCGATTTGTCCCCAGTCAATATCATTTGGTTAATTGTCCTTGCATTGCCTGTCTAATACTAGGAACAGTAGAGTTAAAAACTAGGTATTCTGAACTTGCTGCCCTCCCCCTACATTGGACATAACTCCCACGGGTGTAAATCTCCCTGGCAATGTGGGACCTTAGTCCCAGGGATGAGTCAGGACCCAGCATCACACGATTGAAAAAGCTTCTTGACTAAAAGGGGAAGAGAGAAATGAGACAAGATAAAGTTTCAGTGGCTGAGAGATTTCAAACAGTCCAGAGGTTTTCCTGGAGCTTATTCTTACACATTATATAGATATTCCTTTTTAGTTTGGGGTGTATTAGAGTGCCTAGAGGGAAGTACCTGAAACTGTTGAACTGTGGTCCAGTAGCTTTGATTCTTGAAGACGACTGTATAACTATATAGCTTTTGCAATGTGACTGTGTGATTGTGAAAACCTTGTGTCTGATGCTCCTTTTATCCAGAGCTTGGACAGATGAGTAAGAAAAATAAGGATAAAAGATAAATAAATAACAGGAGTGATAAAAGGTGAAAATTGGGTAGATTGAAATACTGGTGGTCAATGAGAGGGAGGGTGAGGGGTATGGGATGTATGAGTTTTTTCCTTTTTTCTTTTTATTTCTTTTTCTGGAGTGATGCAAATGTTCTAAAAATGATCATGGTGATGAATACACAACTATGTGATGCTATTGTGAGCCATTGATTATATGATATGGTTGGACTGCATGGGTGTGAAGATTTCTCAATAAAAATATTAAAAAAAAAACAACAACAGGTATTTGCTAGACAATAAAGTTGAAGCTTCTCTTAGAATTGACACAGAGTGGCATTTCAGATCCTGATACACACTGTGACATTTCAATTCCTGATCACATTAACTCATTTCATCAGGTCATCGCCAAGGATTCCCTTATACGTGGGAACATCACCTAGACTGTACTTGGCACTCTGTTTCTCATCCATCCATCCACCATTCCCCCATCCATTCATCCATCCAAACTAACCTTTCACACCTTATAAATCGCAAGGTACCATGCTTGCTGTGGTAATAAGAAACCGCACAACTTCTCCCTTTAGGTAGCTTTCAAGCCAATGTGTAGTCCTCAGTCAAGCACATGTGGAAGATACAAAGAGAATGCTTAGGAAGTTTAGAAACTTCACGTATCTAAGGCAGCATGTGTCCTGTCTCCTCTTTGACAATTATCTAACTTTCCTTCTGACATCACTTTATTCATTGCATACCATTACTTAAGATACTGTAATTTTTTCCTTTGGTCTCTTAACATTCACTGTGGGGACATTATTCATCATATAATAAAATCTTGAAACTCAATAAAGCAAGCATAGAAGAGATTCATGGCTACCAATGGTACAATAGCGCCCTTGGGTCAAACATTTGCTTTACTAAATGCCAAACAGTCTCCAGTTTCTGGCAATAAAACATGATTTCATTTGTTTTCAGCACTGTCAGAATGCCTCTTCTGTAGCTCTTAGTCAAAGGAGATATAATTATGGCTCTACTTTTACTAATATTGGATGTTGTAAGTGTACATTCAGACTAATTAGGAAGAGAAATGGTTGGGAAAGAACAATCAGCAGAAGCAAGGCTGTGGTCCCTTAAATGAGAGGACCAGCTAAGGACATTTGGTATATTAGATGCAGGTTGTCTTACGTACATGATGAAATATCATGGGAAACACCGTCAAAGCTCTGAGGAAAACATTTCAGTTGGACCAAACTAGACGATAGAGGCCATCATACAATTTCCTTGCTTAAGGCCACTCAGCAACTTCCATTGTATTTAGAGTGAATTCCTTCAGAGGGACTGGTGGCATTATTTCAGCACCAGACCACACATTTATTTACTTCTTACCATGACCTTCAAAGCCTTGCAAAACCTAGCCCTTGACTACTCCTTCAATCTCATCTCCAGACTCTCATTCATTGCACTAAAACTGCAGGAGCTATATTTCTGTTCTCTGAATCTCCCCTAACAATCCTCAGTGCCTTTGCACTTCTTATCCCTTCCACCTGGATCAATCTTCTTCCTCAAACTTTGCAGAACTGATGCCTCTTATTATTCAGGTCTCAGTTAAAATTACCTCTTCTCAGAGACATTCATGGCCATCCAATCTTAGATAGCTTCCTTTCCTCCTCACTTCTTTCCTCCTAGAGCATCACTTTCTGCTCCTTATCATGTTTGAAAGCACATATCTCTTTGTAAATTATTCTGTTAATCAGTATATGAATGTATTTTTGTCTGTTTGCTTGGTTATTGAGAAGCAGTAGGAAGTAGTAGCTAAGAATAGATCCTGGAGCCTGCCTGGGTTTGAATCCCATCTCTACCATTTACTGGTTGGCTGATCATGGACAAGCACCTTAATTTCCTTGTACTTCCATTTCTTCATTAGGAAAATTGGTATTAAAAATAGTAGCTACCTTATAGGGCTCTTGCAATGAGCAATCCAAATAAATCACTTAGAATAGTGTCTGACAAACAGTATTAACTAAATAAATGTTTATTAGTATTATTATTCCTTGTATCTTCCATTAAAATGATAAGAGAAAGAATCTTAGCTCTCTAGTTCAATGCTAAATCCACAGTATCTAGCATAGTTTTGACACAAACGCAAACTCAAATCAATATTGGTTGAAAAAATGTTTTCTAGGAGGATGCCTAGAGTAAGATAAGATATTTTTCAGACTTAATCTGAAAAAGCAATTTAAGGCAGTGATGAAAAGAAAGTCATTATTACATAACAAGGCAGGGGGAGAGACTAGAAAGTGTTAGCACAATTAGCTCTAACCTGATATTAATGAGGCCAAGGTGATAGGTTTGACACCTTTGTATGTTCCATTTAGGTTTTTTCTCTAGAATGATCATTTACTTGGCACTCCTGCTGCTAGTCAGCTGTCTTATGTCCCAGTACCTAGAATTAGGGAGAGAGAGAATAAAGAAATAAACATCTATTCATTATGGCTAAGGAAAATCCATCTGAAAGTACATTCTTTTTATAAAGAATGTGATAAGGCTTGGCATTAACAATATAACAAGAGAATTCATTGTTAGCTCTCTCCCAAGTTTGAGTTCAAACAACCTAGCACACATGGCTCCGTTGCAGTAACATTTCCAGTGCTATAGTCCCCATTCCAAAATTGAAATTAGAATTTAGGAAACGAAAAATGCTTAGTCTTTCCCATTCTGAAATATTTTTAGCTGCCACCAGGTGGTACTAGGTAAGCACATCCAAACAGGCAAATGCAGTTTCATTTTACACAAAATTGCCAAGAGTTGCAAAAATTTTGTTTTTTTTAGTACAACTTTTGAAAACATAAATTTTGTATAAGACAGAATCTGCCTCACTCTATGGTTCATGGTTTAGACTTTTAACAAATTGTTTAGTTTTCTCTAAAATTCAGATCATGCTCGGGTTTTCTTTGAAAGAAAACTCTATCTTCTTGTGATTTATGACACTCGTTTCAGGGCAGCTTTTACCTTTCTTGGTAGGTCTTGAGGATTTCAGGGCCCCAAGAAAGCATTTCCACTTTCCCTTATACATTTTCCTGACATTTTTTCACAGTTTTTATCTTGCTTTTTCTTCTATTTTTTCCTCCTTGATTAAAATCTAAATGTCTTCACCTGCCTCAGTTTACTTATCTAGGATATAGGGATAGTATGCAATGGATTCTGCAAAGGTAAAAGTGTGTCACATCTCTCATAATTGCTCAGTAAAAGGTAGCTAGTCATCATCATTCATCTTTATGAAAAATTTTAATCTATGGGATCAAAATCCTACCAGCTCATTTCCTTTACTTGAGAG
The DNA here is from genome assembly GCF_023851605.1 of Tamandua tetradactyla. NCBI lineage: Eukaryota > Metazoa > Chordata > Mammalia > Pilosa > Myrmecophagidae > Tamandua > Tamandua tetradactyla. The sequence goes on from NC_135345.1 coordinate 21,001,689, forward strand.
TTTTGAGCCACTGTCAAATGTCAAATTGGTCCACATTAACCATTTACAGTGCCAATAAACAGCTTTGAGAAACACCATCAAAAAGAAGAAATTCCATTGTTTGAGCACAACCTTTTTCTTCACTCTCCTCTTCATTTCCAACCCCATTCAGCTCATTCTTCCTTGTTCTTCAACACAGAGAACATCTATTAACTTGAACTTGAAACATAAACTTTCTCCCTCTACCAGATTATTAGGAGTTACCCTCTTTCCCCTGTTTCAAATTCAAATGGTCTAACCCTCACTTCCAGATTGAAGAACTATTCTCCTCCATTGCCTTCCTGCTTACGTGTCTGCTTTTTCATTTTAGTCAACTTTGTGTCCTCAATGTCCTTTTAAAAAGAAAATACCACCTTCCCTCTTTCTTTGTTATCCTCTTAGTCTTTTAAGAATTTTCTGCATCAAACATTTATTACAGCCAAATTGCCATAAGGAATCAGTGTCTTCCTGAGTAAAGCATATGTCTTTCTTGATTCAGTTCCTTGCACTGTAACACACATGGTGACACTTCCAGATGTTTCCAGCAAAGACTCCCAGCTGTGGTCACAGGACTTCTATATTATATCCGAGGCCTGTAAAGTCCCTAAAATTTCCTGTAGAGGGAGAGCAGGGAGCCCGAGTTGGTGCTTAGGTAAAGGAAAAATAGCACAGATAAAAACAAAAAATTCTCTAGAAGAGTACCAATTTGCTTACCAATCATCTCTAAGTGAAATTGATTCAAATCTCTCATCTTATTTAGAAACTCAGTAATTGAATGATCCAATAATATTCGAACCAGCATCACTTTATGCAATTAAATAAAACATAAAATTTCCCTCTCTTTTCACAACACATTTTTTTAATAGCCCAACTTAATAAGTTTTGGAAAGCATGGCTACCAAACATCATATTGCATTGCAGCATTGGTTTTCCTTTTTTTTTTTTATCCTCTAGACTCCATATGTTTAGCTTGAGGCAATGTGGATATTTTTCTCATTTCATTTTCTTTTGGGAAATATGGCAGCAAGTAATTCCTTTATTTTGTTACACCTCTAAAGGGCTCAGCTGAAGTCTATAACAGTCAAGGTTATTATTCACATGGCTGTGAGTCTACTTCTGATAATCCTCTAAACCATAGCAATAGACTTTTAATTAAAAAGAAAACAACAAAAGTTATTTTGTAGTACATTGGAGTTCCTTATTCCAAACTGGACAAATATGGAATTCCAAGGGAGCTAATCATGTGTGATTACAGACAGTAGAATTAAAATAGATTTTCTCACAGCTGAGGTAATAAGCATATAATCAGATGGATCACTGATATCTATATATTAAGGCAAAGGATCATACAAGAGACTGTAGCAGGTTGCAAAGGGTCATGTGGCTATGAGCTAGACCTCCCATTCACCCTCACTGAGAAGATTTCTACCTAATATATTGAAATTCATTTTTGTTTATTTTAAATTAGCCTAGTGACCCTCTGCTAACTGCAGAGGAGATTGGGTGATAGGTTTAAAAGGGTTTTGATTACTTTGAATGAACAGAGGAGAATCCTTTGCCAGGGTCATTGCTTGGGGGGTCGATCTGCCCACTAGCCACCTAATGCCTGTGGGCAGTTAGGCCATCCTTCCTTCTCCTCTAATACCCTACTTCCTTCTGCGGGTTTCCAGCTCTATGCGCAGATTGTGTGCTCTCCATGCTTGACAAACCCTGACAACGAGCTGTTCCTATTCTAACTGGCCTGAGGTGAAATACTAGCAAATGCAGAATAGCCTCCATGTATGGGTAGACTGAGTTCAGAGCTCTACAGTCCAATGGCCTGAGGATTGAAACCTGATCCTGCCTTTTACTAGCCTGATGACCTTGGGAAATCCACTCAGTTTTTCTGATTCCCCATCTCCTCACCCATCAAATGGGTCTGAATTTTCAAGGACTTCATTAATTGGCACCAACTCCCAGTTCTTGAGATTGATGAGACAATAAATCATGTCACCTAGTGCATCGTTGGCAGGCAGGCAGGAAACATTGCTTCTCAAAGTTGAAGAAAGCTTTGCCATATTTAATAATGTTTTTAGGTGTTTATGTTCATCCAGAGTTTTGATTGGTGTCAGTCAGCCTGGCTTCATGGAATTCCTGCTGTAATCGGCTTACAGTTGTTGTTTTTATAAAACAGAAGAGTTTTGTGTTGAATTGAAGGAAAAAAAAAACAGCAGGGGAAGAACAAATCTTCAAAGCAGAAACCTTTTAACCATATCCTGCTTTTACTCACTAAAACCACTAAATCCACAGCACCGAACAACCACAGTCCAGAAATTCCAAATAAATACTGACATTGAATCCCAGCATCAGTTATTCTACTCTCTCCTCAGCTGCCATGAAACATGTTAAAGGTGATAATTATAATTATAATATGCATTTCACATTTCTCATGTGGTTTTGTTTCTTGAAAATATGACTTTACATTATCTACAGAGAATTGCTAAGAAGTCAGTTCTGCCCTTGACAAGCTAAAAGTTGTAAAAAGAATAGTCTGAATTGGTGAGTTTAGAAATCAAGTGAAAACAAATCCCTAAAGTGTGCAAGCCCTTCTCCAACCATACCTACTAGGTAGGCCTTCTTATCTCTCCTAGACACCACACTGCCCCATTCGCAGTGACATCCTGAACTTCTTCACAGTGAAAGCCGCTATAATATTGAATTAATTGCTAATGCAGTAATTTGTTTAAGGTCTAAATTAGTAACTAGGGGTTTAAGGTCTCTAAAGGCAGGTGTCACAGCTATTCAGTATTTCATTTCCAGAATCTAGAATGGAGCTGGGCACATACTGCACCTTCAAGAAAACTTTGTAGAAGCAGAACAAGTTCATGGTAAGGAGTCAGTTTTAGTTAGAAAGACCTGGATTGAAATTGGATGAAACCATTTTCTCTCTGCATACTTGCACAGAATTGCTAAGTCCCTAATCAGCTTCCTCTTTGATAAAACAAGGAGGACACTTTCATTATAGGGATGTTGTAAAGAGTCAAGTAATAATGCATATAAAAGCATATAGATTTGTACCTGATGCATGCCAAGAGTTTCATAAATAGTTCCTATTTCATTATTACAATTATTCCATAGTGGATGGATGTTTAATGAATTACTTAATTAATCATCTAATGATGATTACTAGGCCTTAGACTACTGAAGTTTTTCAGTGGCATCATCCCCTTCATGGCACCAACTAGCTGCTTTTTTTGAAATCTGCATCCAGCTTCCAGTCTCAAACTTCAAAAGAGAGCATCTTACAGCACCAAAGTACAAGGTCAATAGAATGTAATATTGTTAAGAATCTAGTCTCTTCTTAGGACTCCACCACTGTTATCAATCACTATTTTGAAGACCTCATTATGTTGTTATGAGCAGCAAGTTATGATCATCAGTAATATAAAAATGCTTTTCATAAAATCATGTGCAAAACTTACTTATGTTTTAAAAAGCCCAATGATCATCCAAAAAGGAGAGTGCTTTCCTATTGTCATCTGATAGCTATATAAGAAAGAAAAATGACATAAATATATGTACATGGAATGAAAATGTTCCTGGGATTCAATTACTATCAACATTTTCATTTCTCCCTGGTTAAAAATGTTGTCATCTTTATATGAACGAATTCTTTCAAATAAATTATATTTTTAGTAATTTTTGAGGTTTATACAATCTTCATTCTAATGCTTTTACATTTACTGCCCTCAGCTTCACCAGTGAGGAGCAAAAAGCATGTTCATTGTCAAGTTACTGATATCCCTGGGTGTCTGCAACTTTGTATTTCAATTCGATTCCCTATGCTTAACTTTTGATAAAAGCTAATACAATCTTTGTGAGGAAATAGGATTATTAAAATATATGAGACTAGAGTCCCAAAGAAGATTCCACAATTCCTGTGGGAGTGTTAACAGCTTTGACCAATTCTCATTCCTGAATACTAATTTTACCCATCCTAAAACTGCAATGCTTGGAGTAAGAGGACATGACAGGGGAAAAGCTTTGAGTTTCTTCGTAATATTTTTAATCAAATATGTTGTTTGTGTTTCTTTTGATCTAGTATTTTTTATGGAAGAATTGTGGGGTCAGCTGGCCATAGACCTTAAGCCCTATCTTATGAGTAACTGTAGAAAACAGAAAGCCCAATCTGTCTGTAGCCATATTGTATAACACAATTTCGTGTGTAGGAAGACACTGCCCATTGCTCAATGAGAATGCAATGTGTGCCACACCTCTCATATCATTTTGAACTATGTTCAATTTCTTCTTGTCTATTTTTTCTTTTTGGGGGGAGATAGAGTAGGGGAGGGGGTCAACATCTATGTGCCAGGTATAGTAGGATCAGGTGCGAGAGAGTCAATGACAAACTAGAAAAAATGAACAGTAACCAAAAGAAAAAGGTTAGCAAACAGTTATCAACCAACATTCTAAACTCCACAGGCTTTATAAATAAACCTAGGGACACTGTACCTTTATTTACCATTCCTTAAAATAAAAAAGTACGGAAAAGAGAAAAGAAGCCCTAATGGCCAATAAGAAATGCGAATCTATTTACATATTCTTCCACCAACTAAGTCCCATGCAAATTAAATGTGTAATTACATTTTGAGGGCACAGCTGCTCTGGTACTCTTTCCTCACAGCATTTATTTGTGAGTTTCAAAGGTTTCACACAAAACCTTGAGAGAAAAAAGTAAATATTTTGAAAGGGAACTACAATTTTTCAGCAGTAATCCTTCTCTGTATAAGGAAAGAAAGACAAATCTTGGTAGATCAAAGAATTGTGACTTTCAAAAATAATAGCATTACCTTGAAATTCCATCTGCTAGTATCATTTTTCCAAGCAATCCCTCTACGCATTCAATTTCTTTGTCATTTAACAAGCACAATGTTTCAAAAGAGAATTGTTTGCTCTAAGCAGAGATATTCTGAACAAAGATAGAATTTGATAGCATGCCCAAACATGGGGGAACAAACAACAACACATTAGTTATCCAACATTCTGAGTCACCTTGTCGTCAGAGAGCATTGTGTATTTGATAGCAAACTTTCAGGAAGGAGAAGATATAATGATGACGGGCATGTTAAAATGTACAATAACATGAATGTAGGTCATGAGACTGGAATCTTGATGCTATCAGACATGGAGGCTGGAAAGACTTCATAAATGATAGATTGCATACAACTTAACAAATGGAAGGTGGACATTGGGCTGTTCCAGGTCTTTCCATAAGTCCATTGCCTTACTGGTGCCAGATAATCATCAGATGACTTTCTGGGTATGTCAGGAAGATGTTCCCTAGTGCTGAAAGATGGTGGTTGCATGTGCAAGAACAGAATGCCAGTTAACCTGGAGATGAGAATCTGATGTCCACATTTTCCATGGCCAATGCACCCATTAATGAAACACAGCTGTAGCACCCTTGGAAGATGAGCAATTCTTCACAGTGGAGACAGGTTTTTCCAGAGATCAGTTTAGGCTCATAAATGATGGATGAAACTAATTCAAGAGTGGCAGAGTTAGTCTCAAATAATATAGCTTTACTTAAAAGGAAGCAATATTTAAATTCCTGATTTGTCAGTTTCCATTATTCCTTCCTCATTGACTACACGAACATGTAGACCAGAGAGCACAAAGCCTGGCACATAGTAGGCACAACGAAATGCAGATATTATGAACATTATTTTTCTTGTTATTATGACTATTTTTCTGGCTTGAATGACATGACCTCAATGGATGATCCATTTTTATCCCTCCAATACAGATCTTAAATCATAACTCCCCCTTAATATTTGTCCATTTCACACTGTTCTATATCATTCTTACAGACATAAATTGATTTTGAGCCTTTTCTCTAGACTTATAACTTGTTGGAGATACAAGCAGACATCCAATTATACTGAGAGGGAAAATTTATTTTCAGGAGAGGACCTTAACTGTATGGTATTCTACTAGTAGGAAATGTCAGCACTTTCTTGCAGGTATATTGTCTCATCAAAATGCTGTCTTGCTTTAATTCAAATGTGTCATCAAATTTTGAGTACATCATTAGTTTAACGCAACTTTATTTTTTCCTCCCAGGGAAAACACTCCAATACATGTACACATTCATTATAAGTCATATCCTGATTTTAGAAACATTCTAAGATAATAAACTGTATGTTGTTTAAAGCTGAGGAAGTTGATAGTAACCTGCAAGCATGAATTCTTAGAATTGTACATGCTTTTATGTTGTTAATGTTGACAAATTTATAATATGGAATAAAAAAAAAAGGCACAGAATCTAACTACCCTGATTTTATTAGTGATAGCTCTTGTCGTCAATCAATCTTTAGTTTATTACTAGTAACTCTCTAGTTTACTATTAGTAACCTCTAGCAGGCTAATAACCAACCAAGATACAATTTCATCACATTTAAAAACATAAGTTCCGGGTAGGCCACGGTGGCTCAGCAGGCAGAGTTCTCTCCTGCCATGCCAGAGACCCGGGTTCGATTCCTGGTACCTGCCCACACATACACACACAAAATTTAAAAACATAAGTTCCATAACAAAACTCTTCCAGAGGTTCCTTGTAGTACTACAGAAATATCTAAAAGTAATGCACTTAGCCTGGTGGTTGGTTATTGCACTTTATCATTGTCAATAAGTTACTAGTAATAGTTTTACAGTTTTATAAATTACAGCTTTTGTGAAATTTCACATTGGATGATTTTGCATTGATATGCGAAATTTTGCTTGTTTCACCCCATGACCTAAGATGCATACTCGTGACATATTGGGGTAGAAGCCATCATCATCATGGAGCAGGCAGAAAGTAATGGACTTAAACCTCGAAAGCAAAACAACTTCCTTGGTCTCATAGTACCAGTCACACAATCTGCTGAATAACCATGAATAATACTATTCACAATTTAATCATAACACACTTTAATTTGCCAGGCATTTAAAGGTTTTCAGAAGTATTTTCATACACTTTATATTTTCATATACATTAATTAACTAGATCATCTCAACAAACCCAAGAGCTAAAAAGTGCAAGAATTAGAAATTTCATTCTACCAATGAAGAAAGTCAAATTAAATGAAGTTAAGAAAACTGACCATTGTCATATAGCTAGTAGTGGTGAAGTTAAAACTGATTCCAGAATTTCTGACCATTTTATTGTTTTTCCCATTGCATTTTACCACTCATCATTATCATTTTCCCTTTACAGATTCAGCTGTTTCATAACAAATGCATATTGCCTGTCCACTATGTGATAAATCCTGTTCAAGGCTGCAGGGCATGGACAAAAGCTCTTCCATGGAACTTGCATCTTAGTGGGGAGATCCGATGTTGAGTTTAATATGACTTTCATCTGCATGCAGATACGTCATTTTGGATAAAATCACCGTGGTCCCCATATCCCAATGCACTGTTAAGCAATGTTACAAGATCCTTTTATCAAAGTCTTAGTTTAAGAAAATTACCCTCAAGACTTGTTGGAGAATCAAAGCTTCTTAGTGCACTGGCATTGCAAAACATGAGTCTCTGCAGTTCATGCAACTTGAGGATTGAGGACAGCAAGAAATGGGGAGAGAAGAGCAAAAGGAGGAGGAGAAGAAGAAAAGGGATGAGAAAGACAGAGTGGCCACTAATGCTGCGCAAATCTTTCTTATATGGGTAAGACAGATCAATTGACAGATACCTATTGAAAGTTATTAAATAAAATAAAATGGCCACCTGCCTTGGGCTTTGCCAGGATGGGAGCCCTTTTCAAGAAGGACTTTTCCAGTATATAAAAATAATTGACTTGAAAAGCCTTACTAAGAAAATGGAATACACTCTACAGGGTTGCTGAGAAACAACATCTGGTAATAAAACTACTTTCAGTCCAGTAGAGATAGTGTATCTGATTGGGCAAGCATGCCGTACTAATCAATGTATACTTGCTCCCCAATTTGCAAGACACCCCCTACATAAAGTAGAAACTTAATGTTAACCGATCAAAACATTTCCTCACTTGCTTTTGCATTTGCCCTAAGCCCTATGCGAGCTTCCCTTTTTTACTCCCTTGGTGGAGCTCCCCTCTACTTTCCAAAGAAATATTGCTTGACTCATAAATCACATAGCATCCTAAGTTGTGTTTTTCTTTTATCAGAGCTTACCCTGATCAAACCATTCCACTAGATTCGGTAAGCATAGATTCTGCTCACTGCCTTTGAGCATACTAGGGAGCTGACAACATGACCCTTGTATAAACAAACACATAAAAAACAAGCAAAAAATATTTTTAAATATGTAGAAAACTAACAAGACATGCCCTGATTGAATTACAAAGTAATATGAGAGAAGGGTGACCTCACTGACTCCTCTACCTATTGCGTCCTTTACTCTAGGAATTATTTCATTATCCCCTCCCCACAGCCTTATGGGGCGAGCACTGTTGGTATGGAAGGTATGGAAAATGAAAGGCAGTTTGAGCAAATGCCTTGAATTGCAGCTGGGAGGTGAACAGACGTCTTTCAAGATCCAAGATCTATTTTAACATTCATGGGCCATCAGAAAGCCCTGGTGTACCCTCATCCCCCACCCCAGAAAGGACACATTCTGATGGTTCCTAACCACTTCTTAGGAATACTTCATTTAAATGGAGGAGATTGGTCATGTTACAAGGTAGAGCAGAGATCAAGCAGTGCTTCGCAGATTTTGATGTGCCCACAAATCACCTGGGGATATTGTGAAAATGCAAATTCCGATTCAATAGATATGAGTTTAGATTCTGTACTTCTGGAAAGCAACCTTATCTTTCTGGTACTGCCACTCTGCACTTTGAGTGGCAAGGACTTGAAGGAAACTAGGCAAAACCTATTATTAAACTGGGGATCCATAATTAAGCAAGCATCTCAGCATACTGAAATGTTTTTGATGAAAGTTTAGGACTGAAGTGATGATATATACCTTCAAAATAATTCCATTGGCCCTGCAGAGCAAATATCCATAGAAATTCCTGGGGTCTATGCCTTTTGATGGCTCCCTTTATCTTGGCCTCTGCCACTGAATGCAATCTCTGTTCTGCATAGACTGTTGTCTCAATCTCTGTACTTTTCTTGCAATTGTGCATGCCTTTGGAAACACAGCAGAGTTTGGTTTCTCTGTTCCCATTCTCTCTTCTTTTAATGTGCCGTCAATCTCCATCTTTCTCAATTTTTTGTACAGCTTTTTCTTTTTCAGTCTTGCTTTCTCCTTTTCATTGCCCTCCTCCCCCTGTTCTTTCTATTCTTAGATAATAGTTAAACTCCCATTCGATTCATCATATTCATTGAACAGAATGACACGTCTCTGTTGTTCACTTAAAGGCTGATAAATGCGAGACTTCTTTGTTTGAAAAGAAAATTAAATTTCTATTTGCTGTCAGTTTACTTTTTTGTTGTGGTTTTGCTTTGTTCTGTTAATGTAGATGATCCTGAACTGATTATATTCGACAGGTAATTTGTTTTCATATTCCCAAGTGGTATATGCTCTATGGTTGAGATTGGCAAACTTTTTCTGCAGAGCCAGATATTAAATAAGTTAGACTTTGCAGGACACATGGTCTTGCAACTAGTCAGCTCTGCCATTGTATTGCAAAATTAGTTATAATGTGGAAACGAATGAGTGCAGCTGTGCTCCAATAAATCTTTTCCTACCAAAATAGGTGTGCTGCATTTGTCCCTTGGATTGTAGTTTGCAGGCTTCTTGCATTTGAAGCAGAAGATCAACTTTTACTCTTACCTTTTTGTCAAGCAATCAAGATTAGGCAAGAAAATGCTTTCAAAATATTCATTTGTTTGTTTGTTCATTTATACAAAAATTTTTGAGTGGTTACCACGTGTCAGGCATTATATATATTTTTTTCTTTTGTGGATTCAGTGGAAACCAAGAAAGAAAAAAGTTTCTGCTCTAATGGAGCTTACATTCTAGAGGTGGGAGTCAGGAAGTAGAAATCCTACAGATATAAATTCGAACAATCAGCGCAATAAAGAATATCCACTAGGGTAAAGGAGGAGCTGAGGTCTACTTACTGAGCTAGCAGTGACCAAGGAAAGCCTCTTTGTGGTTATAACATTTGAATAAAGACCTATACAACTTACAGAAAACAGTCACCTGGCTTCTTTTTAGGAAGAGCAAAGCAAGTGCAGAAGTCCCGAAACAGAGAGTGACACTGCAAATTCTCTAAGGTAAATTTGCTTCAGGATGGTGTGTGCATCGGGGGTGGGGGTGGGGATGGGGAGGGGGTTGGGAGGGAGTGAAAAGGATGTGAGGAGGGAGGTGACAAAAATCACAGAAGCAGAAGAAGCCAGATCACATTCATTGCATCTTGTATTTTGTGGATCATAATATTCAATCTTTCCTAGCAGGCACTTTTCGCTGGAGGTAATGTGGAGAACATACTAGACATAGTTCTTGTTTCTTTGCAAATTTAACTTCAGGTGCAAAGCCAGCCTCGATCATAACACAAAGCTGTGATGGGGCCTGTTTCATGGGCAGGTGACAGGGGTGCAGGGCTCCATATTCAGAAGGCTCTACATTTGATTTAATGATCTGCTGTCGGCATCTTTAAATCCTTTATGTTTTCTTGTAGTTGTAGGAAAAACAACTCCACGTTTTCATTTTTTCTTGGCCTCAGCAAAATATTTGGCTGGTCCAAGCTATGAAAATAGCTATGAAATTCCAGAACATCTAAATGGATTCTTTGAAAAGGAAAAGGGGATGTAAGGGAGGATTTCCCAGGATAAGAAAAAAATAGGTGATCTGTTACCTGACATGAGAGTTCTGGGGAGAAATAGGTTCCAGATAGATGAAACAAAGGAAGGGACACACAGGGACAAAGAACAATTGAGAGAAGTTTAAAAATGTTCCAAGTGTTAATGAAAATTTGTTTCCAACATTTTCCTGTCTGGTTGTTTTAGTAGAGTGCAATAGACGCATAAATGATCACAGTCTTTGTTCTACCCCACGAAATGTCTGCAATTATGCTGTTGGTGTCTGGGCAAGCTATTTTTTTAGGATCAATTAGTCAATTGCTTATTTCTTTAATTACTCACACTCTTTGTAAAGCTTTCATTCTTTATGTGTCACAACTGAGCCCAGGAGAAAGTAAAGATTGCAGATACATTCTTCAAATGTGGATGTAAAATATACTGCTGGTTTTATTTGATGGTTGGCATGGTGTTTAAATAGGATCCTGTTTGTGCTCAGAAAAATGTTTTATCAGTCACTAGACCACAAATAGTCAAGAATATGGAAAACGCTCAAATTTCTTTCTGCATGTGCAATTTCTAGTTCTGCAAATCTCCCTTTGGTACTCATTCGGTACTGATTGTATTTTGCAATTTAAAAATTTATTTTAAAACTACAGGAGGAGGGTGGGCCACAGTGGCTCACTCGGCAGGCAGAGTTCTCACCTGCCATGCCAGATACCCGTGCCTGCCCATGCAAAAAAAAAAAAAAAAAAAAAACTACAAGAGGGGAATGACACTCATTACATGCTTCTTAACACCTTTCCTGGAAACTAGTAAAGCTTAAAACCTCTGAGCCTCTCAATTTAAAATGGGGACAATTTGTGCCTTGCAATTAAATTGCCATGCCTAGGACCTTGAAAGGGCAGAGCTGTTTGAAAGGATATTGACAATAGACTATACTAAGGACACTTTTACAAATGTTACTTTATCAGACGTTTTTTGTTTTCTTTCAAGAAAAAAATATCCTCCTTACTTTGTGACTTTCTACCTGTTTAGGATTGATAAGAGCTTAATTTCACCATCAATGGGAAATTGCATGTTTCCTCCTTAAATGATTATTCAAAATGTGAAATGACAAAAGTTTCCAGTGTCTCCTTCTGAAACTTTGGGAAGTTTAGAACCCATGAGTCCTGTCACCTGTGTCTGCCTATCAGTCCCTGCATGTAAGGGAGCCCTATTAACCATAGCTTGATCCTGAGCCTCTTCCTAACTGCCATAGCACAGGGCAGATTACTTGATATGTGTTTGGAAAATAAATGGATAAAGGAATGAACAAATGAGTAAAGGAAAGGACCCATATTTCAATTCAACCCCAAGTGATAATTAATCTCTTATACTAATGGTCTCAGTGACCATCTATACATTGTTTCAGGATCTTCAATGATTTTCATAAAATCTTAACTCCTTCAGAGGAGTGGCCTTCAGAGGAATGTTCTTGAGGCAGGGAGATTATAATATGAGCAGAAGTAATGGATTCCTCTTCCATGGCTGGCTCATAAGAATTTCCCAGAGTATCCTCCAAGTTCTTTCTCTTTTCCCTCTGCAGTTGGATTTTCAGTGATCAATTTACATTAGAGGCTGAGTATTGAAGATGGTCGAACCTCAGCCAAATGTCATCCCCCAATGACCGTGTGGTATGGCGCCTCTTGCTATTATCTGGGCCTTATAGAAGTAAGGAATAAACAGCTATTGTGTCAAGACACTGTTTTAGGAGTCATGCTTCCTCCCGCCAGAGGATTTTGCTGATGCTATCCTGATGGTGCTCTATTAATTCCCACCCTTCCTGTGGGTCTCAGCTTAAGTGTCACTTTTTAAGGGGAAACCTCTTCTTCCCCACTTGTGACAACCTTATTAGGTTCTCCATGGTATTATATGACCCTCCTGCTTAACACTTATTCAGAGACTCTTCACTGCTACAGTTATCACCTGCCACAATGTCACTGATGGAGCACAGACTTCCAAGTGGTTTCAGGAGGCCAGGGCAAAAGCATGGATGTGCGCATGTGAAGGACCTCTAGGAACACCCAGAAAAAATTGAGGGAGGGGGTTGCTAATGCAACGTAGGTAGGGTAGGATGAAATTTGAGAATTAATACAAGTAAAGCCTCATTTATATCACCAGGCTTCTAAAGCCTTAGAAAGTTCATTTTACAAATTTTTGTTCAAGTCAAAGCTTACTGAAAATAAAGTCAACTGTTAAGGAACTGCTAAATTTATACAAAAGTTCTTAAAAGCCCACATTCATTGGAGAACCTGAGTAGCAAAGACTCATGGCACATTAATTTTAACTGAGTGCTTGCTCTATGCCCTTGAATCTTCAAAAGGTCTTTATTGACTTGCAGAGTAGTGAAAACAGACATTGATAAAAATAGGAACATTAGCTGTCATTCAAGAAATCAAAGAAAGGAACCAGTAACAAAGTTGTTTTTATTTTCTTTATTTTTAGTTTCTCCAGGTTGGTAGTTACTCACCATTAAGAAAGTGAAGCATCCTTCACTTTCATTCCACCTGAGAACAGCCAGTTCACAATGCCTCATTAAGTAAAGTGTGACTTCTTTCTGCTCAGGTAGATTCTCATTACCCTGCTTACTGAAACTTCATGCTACTACTAGGTCCCCTGTCTCTGAAGGAGACACGCTCCACACCAGCTGGCTCTCACTTTGCCCACAAAGTGAGAAGCAAAGCAACCATACCACCCTGCAATTAAAGTCTCTCAGCTTCCCTCTGTGTTTTCCTGTCTTAGTTTGCCAAAGGTGCTACGACAAACACCACACAGCGAGTTGACTTAAATTATAAGCACTTACAGCCTCATGGTTTAGAAGGCAAAAATCAGGGGGCCCAAAATCAAGATACCAACAGTGCCATGCTTTTTCCTGGGATCAGTAGAGTTCTGGGAATGGCAGTCCTTGTCATCTGGTAAATTCTATCCTTAAGCTCTTCCTATAGCTTTCTCTGACTGTGTCCAAATTTCCTCTGTTTACAAGAACTCCAGTAATATGGATGAAGGTCCATCCTAATTCACCTAAATAGGATCTTCAAAGATCCTATGCATACATGAGTCACACCCTGATAAATATCTCTCTATACACACAGGCCTATATGAATGCAGATTAAGACTTGAACACGACTTTTGTGGGGTAAGTGATTCAATCCCTTATATTCCTATACTTTGCTCTCCTGATCCCTTCAACTCACTTACCTCTTATGCCAATTTTTTCATGCTGAAGGTATACAGTTCTTGAATTTTAGTATATTTAGTGATTAAAATAATATAAATACAGTGCTAAAAATTCTCAATCAGCGAAGCAAAAGTTATCATATGACTCATATTACATTAGCTCATTTTCACTGTCCCGTTTAAATGTTTCTTATCTAACACAAAGAACACTGCATGTTTTCTATTCATAAACCTCCTATAATTTTTACTCTTTAATTCTATCTACTCTCAGTTTTAGTATATTTTTTCATAACTGTTTGCCCTGCTGCTTTTGCAATAAAGTTGAAAAGAACTTTAGTCATTCAGTTCAATAATACTTGATATTTAACCCAAAACTATGTCTGCTTGGCAAGAGGAATTTTCATCATATGACTTAACACGTAGATGTTTAATCTTAACAAGACTTTTTCTCTGTTGAGGATAACTCCTGGGTTATCTCTGCGCAGGGCCACCTTCATGAGTGTAAAACCTGTATTGTCGCATGGGCCACACGCTTAGAAGATCCCTGCATTCAGTTTAATGCTTTGCTGTTACAATCCTGCAATTCTTAAGAATTGGGCACTTCATTTTTGCCTCAGTGCAAATATTCATATAAAGCAAAGATGAAGACCCAAATTTCACACAATGCTTATAATCCAGAGAAAATAGGTGTAGCCTTAATTTCTTATTCAGTTTAATACTGAGGTGAAAAATACATAAGGTGCACAAATCTTAAGTGTGTAACTTATGTGCACACACACTCACACATGCATCTACACTTGTAAATACCACCCACACCAAGATATGGAAAATTTCCAGTCCATCAGAGGACTCTCTCATAACCCTTCCCAGTTAATACCTGCCCCTACCAGACGTAGGGATTATATTGACATATCACCAAAGATTAGCTTTGTCTGCAGGCGAACTTCTTAGCATAAAACCACACATATATGTATATAACGTTGATTTTTATGCCTAGCTTTTTCCATTCATCATAATATCTGTGAGATTCTCCCTTGGCGTTATCTGTGTACTCTTTTTTATTGCTATATAGTATTCCATCACATGACTATGCAATTTATTCAGCTTACTGATGTAGGCATTTGAGCTATTTCCAATATTTGGTTAGTATGAATAAAGCTGTTTTCAAAATCCTTGTCCATGTCTTTTGGTGGGCTTATGCATTCTCTTCTTTGGAGTATATACCTAGAAATAGAATTGCTTGTCCATAGTATAGACCTATATTTAGCTTTAGTTGATATCAGCATTGACTTTTGAATGGCCATGGTGAAAACTTTTTGTAATGCTACCTCTGTGCCTTCATCGTATAAAGCTAATTTTAATTCCAACAAAATATGTTGGATTGTTACATCTATTTTAGTCCTTTTAAGATCTTTGAAATAGAAAAATCTCTCAATTTTTATAAATCCTTTTCCATGTTGAAATTTTCAGGGTGTACAACTAGATCAAGATTTAAAGGTTACTAAATGGCATTGAATCTAGCTTTGGTATTAGTCCAGTTTCTATTAGTTTGTAATCTAGCTCTATTTATTGCATCCAAATATTAAAGACTCGTCATAGCTAGAAAGTCATAAAAATGTCCAGTACAGCATCTATCCAAATATCTGGCATATGTTAAATGCTTACTAATCATTCTACAAATATGTATTGAATTGTGACTATCCCACTAGCTAGAAGCAAGTTATCTATATAAGTAGTCTATATTTTCTGAACATTTCCTTTAATACAGTTATTTATAGTTCAAAGAATATCTTAAATTTGGACTAGAATAGAACTACCATCCCAGAAGCACAAATATTCTGGAGTGTAAATAGTAAATAAGCATATTGCCCGAAATGTTAGAGTAGGAAGTCACAAGTTTAACAACTTCATTTAAGGAGTCAATTTATTTTGTGAGACATTCTAAAATAAATGTTTGCAATGATTTGTGGACCTATACCCAAATTATCTGGGTAATTTTTCAGAAAATTCAGGTAAAGATATTGAGCCCAAATTACAGGTAAGGCAGTGTGGAATTCCAAGAGTAAAATGTTCCATTCTTATTATACTCTCTTATTATACTCCCCGGTTGATATGTTTCCTCAACTCCCCAGAGAATCCTCCTTAATATGGGGAAAAAGAATTCAAGGCTGAGTGTTTTTACCAAAAGAGTCACTATTATCATCAGCACTCTTATCTGTCTGCAACTGATAATGAGAAAACAGATATAAATTAACCAGAAGGATAAAGGAAAGTGGAATTAGAGAATGATCAGGAAATATTTGAATATTTATAGGGATGACCATTGCTGAGTGCTTTCTCATGATGACAGACATGATGTTTAACACTTTGTAAGAACTGTTTCACTTAATCTTCACAATACACCTATGAGATATGAAACATGTGATATGTTTCACCCATTTTGCAAAGGAGGAAACTGAGTCATATACAAGATAGGTGACTTTGCAATGTCACCCAGTGAGTGAGGAGTTGAGCTTCATTAGGAACCGAGGTCTTTCTCATTCCAAATCTGAGCTTTTGCAATACATTTCTACTTGGAAATTTTTATTATGTAACTTATTGCTCCACTAGAGAAGGTATTTTAGAGATTAGATAAGATTGCCCATGCCTATGCCACAATTTGCATGTAAGCTTTGTGAAGCCCTCTGTTTTAGCAGTGACTGTAATTGTCCAATATGTTTTTAAATCAGTCACTAATGTGGTATAAACTAATGCAAATTTTTTTACTGCCACAGTCTAGAGGTTGATGTGCTTTGAACAAATCCAAGTTAAAAGAATGATAGGTGAAAGACACTAAAAGAGAAAGATATGAAAAAAGGATTGAAATGATTAAATGTCAGGGAAGAATTCAGAACTCCTATGTGCTCACAAATATTCATTAATTATACTGTTGCACAATCCCATGAATAGTGAGCATCTATTGTCCATTATTATAAAGTTTTTTTAAAAAGTAAAGAATTTTTTTGCTTATATTGAGAAACTAGACAAGTCAATTTCCTTAAAATAGAAATACTTGCTCTACTGTTTGACATTCAGTGGCTGTCATCTTTCAATTAACCTTGACCTTTCTGAGGACTGTATTCCCTGCTTTTCATCCTAGGTCTTCCCGATGTTGTAAGACCTGCTTCCTTCTTACTCTTCATGCTCATAAAATAATTTGCTTTATAAAATTCCTACTGTGTGTAAAGTATTATAGTGCATGTTCTTCACATCCATACCTCCCATTAATTCTATAAGCATTTACAATTTTTAATCTCATTTTAGAGACAGAATTCAAAGAAACTAGATCACTGACACAAAGTCCCAGAGCTAACAAGTGGCAGGCCAGAGTCTGGTGACAAAATATCACTCTCACCATGCCATTACCCCTTGTTTACGTAGTCTTTTCATCATACTCATGCATGCTCCCAGCATTTGACTCTCTGATGGATCACTGTACATCTACTCATAAATCTTCTAAGGAGCCAGGTAGATGCTTAGCATATATGGATATAATGGATACCCCAACTCCATGTTCAAGCCCAGTCCATACTTCCACAAACAGCCCCCACGTGGCTACTATTCTAGCCTAGGCTATACACATTTTTGTGCAGTCCACCATTCAGAAGTTGGACTCAGGAAAGTGACATATGCAGATCCTGAAAGTAGGTTTCAGCCACTTGAGAAAGAGAAGTGAGGATCCTGGGCATCCAAAATGTGGGACAGAAAATGGATTGTGATGCCACCTCCTGGTGGGCATCCTTGGCCCAGGGGCAGGGGGGGTATGACTTGGGCTAGAGAAGATTCAGAGTGAATACCTCAAAATTACAGTGGCCTTGTATCCTCAGAAGGTGTTTATTGGCTGGCCAACTGGCAAGAAGGAGGGGGAATGCAATAAATGGGAACATTCCAGGAATCAAAGGAAATAGCAGAAGTCATAGTTTTTATTTTATTCATTGGAGTTGCTAATTATTCACCATCTACAAGACAACTTCAGCTTACTCTACTTTGATTCCAACTGAGAACGGGCAGGTTGCAATGCCTCATTAGGAATGTTGTGATTTCTTTCTGCCTGGGTAGACACACATCTCCAACTTTCTGAATCCACATGCTACCCCAAGAACTCCTGCCTCTGAAAGGCAGGGAACTGCCCTGTTCACACCCCTGCTGGTTCCCACTCAGTGGGGAGCAGGTACTAGTCCTGCAGGGAAGCAAGGGAAGTAATCATACATACTTCTAAGAACCTTATGTCAAATATTATGCCCATAAGGCAGACTCATACATATTTCTTTTGAATTTCTTAAGGAAATTTAATATGTTTTATATATTTAAATAATGTATATTATATATATTTATAGATGTTTCTGTAATTAATATGAAAATGAGAAGTGAGAGGACTTATACACATTAGCTAATGAAGTGTATCCCAGTATTGTTTTTTTTTGTAAGAGAACTATTCATCATTCAACTCTTTCTGAGGACTGGTTTTCTTCTTCCTCTACACCTTTTCCCTGGATAGAGGAAAATACTTATTGCTGTCATGGATCAAGTGATGGAAGAAACTTGCTTTGTGCTCATCCTTGGATTGGTTTCCATTACAAGGCACAGTTGTCCTAATTCTTGGATGTGCCCTCTTGGTATTTGATGAAAGGTAGTGAGCATGGATCCCTTCTGAATATGTCTCTCTGAACCCACTTTGACCCACTGTATTTCCCACCATCGTCTCATTTTTCAGACTTCCCTCTTTTTAAAAATAGATGTGCTTAGCTTGGTCCAATCGAAGGAAGAAAAGCATTGAATCTGAAGACCTGGGTCCTCTTCCAGTTCTACTTCCTTCCTGCAGGATGCTGTGAGTTCCTGAATCTCTTTGATACTGGTTTTCTTTCTCTAAAATAAAGGGGTTTAATGCCTGTCCTTCCTATTACATAGATTTGAGGATTAAACAACCATTGTCCTTGTAGGTTAAAAGCTCCTTGTAAACTGTAAAGTGCTTGCAGAACTGTGCAGTAGAAAAAATGTAGGATCAAGAGTCAAATGACCCTGTCTCAAACTCAGGTTCTGCTAACAATTGATTTTGGTTTCTCAATATGTAAAATGACTAGACACTTTTAACTTTTCTTAAAGGTCTAATAATCCATGAAATTAAAATGTCAAGTATTAAAAACAATTTAAATTCAACTTTTGAGTCAGGAAACAAAAACTGATCTCTTTAGATTTCAAGACTTTCAAGGTATATATAAATAGATGGAAACATTGGGTATAGGAGATCTATTTCTTTAAATGAGAAATATTTTCAGAATGGGAAATATTATATGGGATCACTAATAATAATGCCCATTTGTTTAACAAGCATTAATTGAGCATCTACAAGGGGCATAAGAATATTCCAGATATTGTTGGGATACATAGATATGAATAAGCTGGGATCTTTTATCCTTTATCTCAAGGTATTTATAGTGGAGATAAGCTCAAGAACTACTAAAATCAGTGGGACCTTTCAAAAGTATTCCCAAAGATAGTTATTTTTTAAAGTTCCATGGGGATGGAAGAAAGAAGGAATGTAATTTCTCTGTGAAAGACTTAACTGAGCATGGCTGGACGTTTCAAAAAGGAACAGAACCATCTGCCAAGGATTCAGGAGAAAATGTGTTACTCTGTTGGGTGAATGCTGGATTAGATCTCATTGTTTTACAATTCTCTGAGCCTGATTTCATAAATACCCTCTTTATCTGATTGGGCATCCATGCAATTCTTTTCTAAGGGCAGGTTCTCAATTTAGGGATGAATGTGTCTGTGTTGCCATATATATATATAGAGAGAATATTTTACCTGAACTTTATATATTTTTGATCTTTATACAAATATGAATACATAGAAAGCCCTATGGTGGACCCAAAGAAGAACATGGCCTGTCTTCTGGGAGCTTCTGGTCTAATTAACAAAGTAAAAGCAAAGATAGTAATTTTTTGACTGGTTTAGGCCAAGCACCTATGCATGCATGCTCTCATTTAACTTTAACAACTGCATAAGCCAGGTGTGCTGGTTTGAAAGAATTTACGTACCTTAGAAAAGCCATGTTTTAATCCTAATCAATCTGTGGGAGCAACTGTTTCTTCTCATCCCTATTCAGTACTATAACTTGGAGTTTGATTAGGTTATCTCTACAGAGATGTGATTCGATCAATTGTGGGTTTTAAACTTGATGAGATGGGGACATGTCTCCACTCATTCTATGTGGGTCTTGTGTAGTTTACTGGAATCCTACAACAGAGGAGACAGATTGGAGAGAGTTCTTTTTTGAGAATGACGAGAAAGCCACAGCAGAGTGGAGCAGAGCTATGAGGCCGAGAGAACCACAGAGCCCACCAGCCAGTGACCTTTGGAGATGAAGAAGAAAAATGCCTCCTGGGGCACTTCATGAAGCAAGAGTCCTGGAGAGAGAGCCAGCAGACGTCACCACATTCATCACGTGTCCTTCCAGCTGAGAAAGAAGCACTGAACATCATCGGTCTTCTTGAACCAAGGCATCATTCCCTAGATGCCTTAGATTGGACATTTCTATAGACTTGTTTTGATTTGGACCTTTTCTCAGCCTTAGAACTGTAAACTAGCAACTTATTAAATTCCCCTTTTTAAAAGCTGTTCCGTTTCTGGTACATTGCATTCAGACAGCTAGCAAACTAGAACATCAGATATATAGTTTATGTGTATAAATTATGCATGTTAAATGTGTCTATTTATGGTAGAAGAGAAACATTTCCCAGATGAGGCACTTGGGTCTTAGAAAGGTAACATTAACAACTATATAAACCAGGCGTGCTGGTTTGAAAGGATTTCAAACCCTCCTAGGGTCTTAGATTGTTAATGTTGAGCCCAGGACTCAGGTTTATGTTTAACAAATACTTATATAGAAATTACCATGTGTTTTACCAGTAACTTATTTTTTAATTTTTCCAAGTACTATATAAGTAGGTACTAGTGTTATCCCACTTTATAGATGAGGAAACTAAGGGACAGAGACGTTGTGACTTCCCTGAGATCTTATAGTTAATAGTTGTGGTTTGAAGCCAGGCACACTGGCTCCAAGTCTTGCTCATAATGACTCTGTGATCCCTTCTCAAATCCAGCTGCATCTGACATCAAAGCCCTCACCATTAACCAGTGCTATGCAGCCTCCTTTTCTGTGTTCCTGAGCTCAAAGGATGTAATATAACGTGAGTGACACAGGCTAATTCAACTGTCTACATACAGATTTTCGCCTCTGTTTGCATTTAGCCAGTCTGCCTCCCTAAGGCTGCAGTTCTGCATTCTTCCAGATACTGTCTTGCACTTTGCCTTTTCTTTTCCCATGACTTTAATTAAATGTTAACATTCATTTGCCCTTTCCCATTGTGTTTTAGATAACCTTTGCTTCCTGTCGCGTCTAGATAAGCTTCACTCCATGACAGGCACCAAACAGGTTCATCTTGATATAGAGTAAAGGATGGGGACTCTTTGATCTGCTTGGCTGACATATTATAAAATTCTGATTTGAATATTTGTTTTGTACTCACTTCTTTTACACAATGTCAGGATAATAAATTATTTCTGGATTCTATAAAAGCTGCTAGGTTTGAGACTAAATTGGTCATATTAAGTGGCCATAACCCTTCCTAAGAGCCAAATAGACTTACTTCTGGGATACTTTTTTTTTAATACTTATAAATATACCTTGGAAGATGCCCTGATTGGGATTTAGGATTCCACAATTAGTTGATTTGGGGGCAATGCATATTTTCTGAATGTTTATTCACATACTCTCCCCATCTTTTGGGAATGGATTCTTGGGAGGAACACTAGACTGAGATTCAGGCATAGAATTTTTTCCATTTTTGCCACTTATCTATTATGTGACTGTGGTGATTTGGATCTCTGTGTACCCCAGAAAAACATGTTCTTAAAAGTAATCCATTCTTGTGGAGGTGCATCCATTGTCAAGTAGGACATTTTGATGTGGTTACTTCAGTTAAGGTGTAACTCACCTCATTCAGGATGGGTTTCAATCCTCTTACTGGAGTTCTTTAAAAACAGAATGAATGCAGAGAGAAACAAATAAAGCCATGGAAGCAAGAAGCCGAAATCAGTGGAACCAGAAGAGAAGAGAGAGGCCAGAAGAAGTTGCCATTGCCTTGCTATGTGACAGAGGAACCAAGAATTGGCTGCAACCAGTCTTCAGGAAGAAAGCATCATCATGATGATGCCTTGGCCTCAAACCGTAAACTAATACATTCCCGTTGTATATGCCAACCCATTTCATGGTGCCTGCTTTGAGCAGCCTAGGAAGCTAAAACAGTGATCTTGAATAAGTCTCTTATTTTCTCAGCTTCAGTTGCTTTAATGGTGGTATTGCATAACTACGGTGCATCATTAATCAGACTCACTGGAGGATGACTTTGGGGCAGGCATTTAATATATATTATCTTATTTACTCTACAAAACCTATGAAATGAAGATTTTCATGCACATTTGCAGAACACTTAGAGAGGTTAAATAATATGCTCAATGCCAAAACACAGCTAATAAGTGAGGTGGAGCTGGGATTCAAATCCAGGGATGTCCAATTTGGAAACCTGTGCTCTTAACCAATATAGTTCCCCTTCCAATGACATTGAGATCTGTACTTTTATGTCTGTGCTCACTATCTCTTTCAATTTTGGTGTTGCCATTTTTTCCCGCCTGTCTTCTAAAATTGTCTGCTCTTCATTACAACTCCATTGTTACTTTCCTGGCAGTATTTGCTTTGCAAGACTCTGGAAATAAGGTATATTCCTAGTTCTTCAGGTTTTTCACTGGCTGTTTGTATAATGGTCTCTTTAATTTTACAGAATTAAGGTGTCTCCACAGTGTGGGAACAGGAGAAATGCTACAATTTTACTTTTACAGGTCATGGTACATTAGAATAAGGGTATCTGGGAAAGGGAGAGATGGTGGCAGAGAAAGGATACTTATAAATGCTTTTTACAACAACTAAATATATATAGAGAGAGGATTGTCAAGAACAAAATACTCCAAGATGTCAACAGAATTTATCTGTAAGTCGTAGGGTAGTAGATTTTTAAATTTATTCTCCTTTTTAAAAACTTTGTTGGATGACTTTTCTGCAATAAATATACATCATTGGTGCACTAAAAATAAATGAATACACACACACACACACACACACACACATACATGCCTAGAGCAAGCAAACTGTCAGGCAATCTCAGGCTAGCTAACATCTAAGATAGCAATTAACTTCATGGCAAAATTCTAGAGTAGGCTAAATTCCCAGGTAATGATGGTTTCAAAGAATATATATCTCTTTGTTAATATGTCTGGTGTCATCCATTTTTCCACATTCATTCAGTATTAAATCATCAGTGTGACATTTTCCTAAAGTAATGTACTTCTTAAATAACTATATGAGAAGAAGTCTACAGTGGAAGAATCTATTTCTATCAGTTCATTATTTTCGTTTTCTAAAATTTTATGTACTTTCTATCAGTTGAAAATGATCAATTAAAATACATGTAATTTATGAAATGTACCTTCCTTTCTTTATTCTTACTTTGTTCTCCCATAGGTATGTCCAGACCTCTTCCCATGCACAGCTTCCTAGTTGCCCTCCCTACTTCTCATGATTTTTAAGAACAGGCCAAGGCCATTAGATTGCTTTCTCTAAAAACTAAGAGATGGGTCACTCCTGCCTTGAGGATATACAATAGTTTCCTCTTTATTTATTAAATCTTCTCCAAAATAGATAACAAAATAGTCTCTTCATAATCTTGTTCTCTAACTTTTCCATTAAACCATGTTCCCTTAGGCTCTCATCGTGAATCAACCTACCTAGATTTTTTTTGTCCCAGAGTCATGTTTTGCATGAAAAGTTTTTCTTGCAAGAAAAGTTTTTTCTTCCTCTTTGCTTATATTCTTTCTACTGGGATCTCTTTCTAAAACCTTCTGCAATTACTATGAATACTGAACTCACACTTTCTGATCATCCTTCAGTAATTCAAATTTTTACCATATATTTTGTCATTTAAAAGATTTATTTTATTATTCTCTAGATCACATGTATATGTGTCAATGTCTCACCAAGGATATAAGCTTCTGAAAGGCAGAGAAATAATCTGTATACTTTTTGTTTATATCATTGTCAACATCTTGTGCAGTGTTAAACATATAATAAAACTTTCAATTAGTTATGATGTACCTAAATATGATTCAATGCTTGATAAAATTTCACTGAATTGTATTTACATTTTTTATAACTAATTGAATTTAATCCTTCCACAAAGTAAATGTTATTGCACCATTTGTAAATTAACTTTTAAGTACAAGACTCTTCTATTTAAAAAGTTAATATTTAACCTTTTATCTATTATTTAAGGCTATTAAAGATAAAGAGAGAATTGTTCATGCACAAATATTCAATGAGTTGAAATAGACTCATCCTCTGACAACTTCCTGTCAAATAGTTATTAAAACTCCCAGGTGGGGCAGTATGATGTTGGCTCAGTAGCAGAGTTCTCGCCTGCCATTCCAGAAACCCAGGTTCGATTCCTGGTGCCTACCCATGCAAAACAAAACAAAACAACTCTCAGGTGTATCACTTTAGGACAATGACACAAAGGTGATTTAATAAGGGATGATGCCAAAATAATGGATGACAAAAGAGCTATGAACAGAAGAGCCTATGTTTTAGCACCCTCAAAGGCTCATGAATGATAGGAAAGTTAAGTTAACCAGCAAGAACCGGCCAAGGCCATCAGCTCGTTCTCTGGTAAAGATTGTTGGCTTATTGAGAAATGTTGCCTCTTTTTTTGTTACTGCTTGGAATATTTCTGAGCTATACTTTGTACTTAACTGTGATTCTTTCTGAAATGCCAAATCCAATATAAAGGAAGAGTTGCGCTTTTGAAATCTGGTATTCTGCTTTGCATCCTCCCTTGGTGAGACTGCCACCATTAATCAGTCTAAATAATTAATTAACAGATTAAAAAATAAGCTTCAATGCTCGCCTGCCATGCCAGAGGACCCGGGTTCAATTCCCAGATCCTATTTACATGCCTGCCCATGTAAAAAAAAAAAAAAATAAGCTTCAGTTTCCATCGAAAGCTAGATGTCTGTTATTCACATTTATCAAGGTATAGAAATGAAGACATCCTATATAACTTAATTTCCAGTTATCTTCTCATAATTATTGTCCTTTAAAAACAAATTATTTTAAAAAAGGCATTTGCAGAAAATGGTTGGAGGTAGGATTTATTTAAAAAGCATTAGGAGGATAAACAAGAATATTTGGTTTCATCATTTTTGCTCAATATTACTCATTTTTGCACATAACTTCCTGTTTTTTTTAAATAAATATTTCTTTTGCTATTCCTTCCAAGTATCTGGATACAATTTTCAAACATTCCACCTTATGTCCATGAAAACAGATCCTATATTTTTCAAATCTCTTCTTGCTATTTCTTTAGCAAAGAATTAAACTGAATTTTAAACATTTTTCAAAGATCGAAGATATCTCATTGAATGTTCAGACAGAGAGCATCAAAGTAAAATGCAAAATAATTTAACATTTATCTTCAACGTAGAATCCCTAAAACTGAAACTGAGTGAAGACTGCTTATAGATTTTTAAAGAATTAAAATAAAAAACCTCAAAAAACTAGGATTTGTAAATGATACTTAGGAAAAGTGTGGTTCAGCTCTAGATTTAGAATCAGAGAAATTGGATTTAAATTCCAGCTACACAGTCTGCTTCTCTGTGACCTTGGGTTGGCCACATGAACTCTGAGTTTTCTGACTTTTCAAATGGGGATAATAATGCCATTCTTACTTTACCAAACAGTCTTGCAGATGCTAAATATGAAAATATTTTATATTCATGATGCACTCTAGGTATATGTCATTACTCCCATATGCATTGCTATACAAAGTATGCATTTTTAATCCTTCTGTGTACATGGAACACTTTTATCCTATGGCCTCTCAAAGAGCACAGCTGCTTAGATTGGAAATACAGTAGCTATCATTGGATGCTTTGTGCCAGCCGTTGTGCAGGCATTATCTGACTTAATTCTCAAAAGAAATCCCTGAGTTGGGTGCAAATTTTATACACAGTTTACAGATGAAGTTAAATGTTTCAAAGAGGTTAACTACTTGCCCAGGTCAAAGCATACATAACAGAGTTAGCTTGACCTTAGATTGTCTTCAAATACTGCCCTCTTCACCACTCTACTGCTTTGGAGCTCTCTTTCACTGTAGGCTTTATAAAAGTGAGAGTCCACTGCTGGGAAGAACCAACCACGTGACAAAAGCTTAGACAGAGAGAGGACACAAGATGCTTCCTCATTAGATGTCCCTAGCGGTATGCCTGCAACATCACTTTCCTTCTTTTATTTCTTGCCTGAATAAGGTCTTCACTGTGGTTACTCTGTCTCCTTGATTCAATGCTCCAGGGCAAAGGAGCAAAAGGGAAGATTTTAAAATGCAGCATAAAGGATGCATTTGAAATCATTTACATCATGGGAATAGGAGAAAGTAACTAAGATTTTCTAAATTCCTTTTGTAGCTTTGTTTCTGGGTGATCTTATTTAATCGGTTAATAAAATATTTCCAGGTTTTTTTTTTTTTTTCATGTTTTTTTCACAGAAGAAATTTTCACTCAAAGGCATTAGGTAACTTGGCTTGGAGCTGAGTTTGATTCCAGGCTGTCTGATTCCACAGTCCCACCTCCTCCCACCTTTTCTCCTTTACAACAGAATGCAAAGCAAGGGACAGGGCATAGCATAAGGGATTCATTCTTATCAGAGCCCATATCACTCCCAAGGGAGCAAATATTGGCTCATGGGTGGAAAAATTTACTTTGTTTTTGTATAACACAGATATATACATAGTATATGAACCCCTGCACAGTGTATCTGGGGGATTTCATGGTCAGGATCAATTATAAAAAAAAATGTATAAAGGGTTCTTAGGGAGTCAATAATGAAAAACAGTTTGCAAAATATTAGCAGAAATAGAAAAAATAACTAAAGTAAATGAAATTTACAAAGATTTCTGTTTCTTATCAAGGTCATCTCCTATGTAGAACTAAGTAATAATGATGATTTTGCAACTGCTTCAGCTATGGAGATGTCATCAGGTATTAGCCTAGAACACAGAAACAAGGTGGAGGCATTTTTCAAAATCTGTCCTGGAGTGGTGAAATTCCATCCAGTCCAATGTAAGCACAGAAGAATTGGCCAGATCAAATCACTGTGACTCTGAACAACATATCAGGAAATCAGGGGGTATTACTTTGGGCCATGTAAGAGCAAATGTTGTCTTCCATGGGCTCCCCTCTCCAACTGAATAGCCTCTTGCTATACTTTGACTTTCTTACTTCTAGACATCTCCAGGGGTCAGTCCTAGCTTCAGGCCTCCAGCTTACCATCTTCTTCCTACTACAGGGATGTAAAATGTTCCTGTAGGGGGCGCCTTACAGCCCAGGCGTTGCATTTACAAAGACCTTGATTTAAATTCTCACACTGCCGCTTATCCACTCTCCCCACCCCCTCAATGATTTGACTTATTTTCTTCTCATGCCTCTGTTTCTCATCCGTAAAACAAGGATACTGAAGCCTACTTTACCAGCCTTGAGGAGAGGATATGCAAATCATTTAGCACAGTGCCAGGCCCCTTAGTGCATGCTTGCTAAATGGGGAATGCAATGATAATGTCAGCAAATTATTCTCGTTTTCACAGATGGTGTGCACTTCATTCAAAACTGCAAAACTCAGCTCAGATGTCACCTCCTGTAGGAACACACCTTTGCATCCCTCCTATTCTAACTCTGACCTGGAGCACACTTCTTCTGTTGTATTTTTTATAATGTGTTATAAATCAGTAGTTCACCTTTCTGTCTCCTTCAATAGAGTGGTTTCTTTGTAGAAAAGGAATTTTGTCTTATGCAATTTTCTATTTCCAGTACTTGGAATAAAGGCTTTTAATATTTATTTTTGTTGTTGTTGTTAAATGACGAATGCTGTTAAAGAGTTTCCACCAGATTGATTACTTGTTTTGCATGGATCTAGTCTATCTTTCTACCTGTACTGAAAAGAAGATATCACATTTTATCCCCCAAATCTTGAAGCTGAGACACAAATTCTTACCATCATATGCAATTTTATTTTTCCATTGATTTGAAACCTGGCTATCCTGCAAACCTCTTGAAATGTATGGCTGAAATATACAAAATCTCTCTTAAAAATAAAAATCTACCCTGGCATCTATCTTCCACAGTCCACACTTATTTCTTATCTTCTATTGTTTTCTCATTTATTATCAACATTTCCCACGTACTGAGGCCAAACTCTGGGAACACACAAGCAGGAAGTGATTCATTTACATGGTTTTTCCAGTGCTCCAGAGCTAATTTTTGGCAAATACTCTGGGTAGACTTCTTGAAGAGTCATAGTATTTATCTTGAAACCTTCCTTTATGAGTCCCTGAGCACAAGCAACCAAATAGCAGCAAGAAGAAAGTATACTGACATTCATGCACTGTGTACTAAGAATTGTAATAGAGCTTAATCTGGTAGGTACATACTGACAGCTAATTCATCTACTTACTCATAATCAAAAATCAAATGGAGTGATAACAGAAAGTATTATCCTCATTCTGATGTGCTTTGAAGGTCTTTAATGACACCTATTTGATCATTCCAAGGGTGAGCTTGAAACAATGAAACATCTTGAGGTAGTACAAAGGATCTCATTTATAAAGTATGGCTTATAAGATACTTTCATTCCACTGGCATAATTTTTTAAAAATTAATGAACACACTTCAATTAACATGTTTTACAGCTTTGTTGTAATTAAAATGTAAGACTTTTATGGACAAACTCAGTAGCCAATGTTAAAATCTACACTTCTTTGAGATTTTGTAAAAGACACATTGTTTCAACTAAATGACTGTTTTCTTAGTAACACTTTCTTCTCCATTATCTTTTGAACTTAGTATGTGCATCACTTTCTCAGGAAACCCATCAGTCCTTTCATATGTGATTAATTTGGAGTTTCCTTCTCCACATTCACCTGGAACCCTGTGCATGCTGGGGGCATTATAATATTTTATTGCAATCTTCTATTCCTTCAGTTCCTAGAGGACCAATGCTGGTTGCCTGACACATTCTGCAGAATAGCTGCTGTGTCAGGCATTAGGGCTGCAAAATTAATAAACAGGGTCCTCTTCTTGAAGGGATAACAGATCATCGGGTTTCTTAGTTTTCCTGAGAGGCTAACACAAATACTATCATCTGGCTTTGGGTTAAACAACAGCATTTATTAGCTCATGGTTTTGAGACTAGAAAAAGTCCAAAATCAAGATATCAACTAAAGCTTGCTTACTTTCCCAAAGACTGTAGTGTTCTGATGCCAATAGCTGGCAATTCTTGGTTCCTTGGCTTGTATCCCACCTGGAGATGTCCTCTCCTTTCCCTCTTTTGTGTGAATTCTTGGTTCTCTGTATACAGTGCTCCAGTATTCCACCCTGCCTCAGCTCACCCCATCTTACCTAGAAATAACATCTTCAAAAGGTCCTATTTACAATACATTCATCCCACAGGGACAGAGATTAAGATTAAAAATATGTGTCTGCTAGAGCGCATATTCCAATTTACCACAACAGGATCAACAGAAGTATAAACCAACAATTACAGTTCAAAGGTTAGAGTCTACGACCAGGTATCCATGAAGTGCAATATTCAATCACTTTATATTCATAAGAATTTTGCAAAGATTCCATTTCAGGCTATTGGTTTGTTTGGGATGAGAGGCAATCTCACGTATTAATTCTGATATTTAATTATTAGATCATAAAAAAAAGATAACATAGGAGCCACTATTTAAGTAATAAAATCTTTATATTGCAATGCATCCTCATTGTTTCTAATGCCATTTGTAATCGCTGGATGTCATGCAATAATTTAGTTTAATTCTATATTTTTTTATGCATCCAACTATTTGTAAAACAGTGGGCTAACTGCCATGAGGAATATGAAGCTGGATAAATCTGTCATCTGGGGGAGAGTGTGACGGAGAGAACTTATATCCACTGAAACCTCCTAACTTCCAGACACTGAACTAGGTGCCCATTCTATGGAGCTTATTCAATTCTCTCAAACGCACTGGTAGGAAGTTGCTATTTTCCCATTTAGAGATGAAGCAATTGATGATCAGAGAGTTCAGGTAACTTGTTCAAAGTCACAGCTCCCAGTAATGGCATAGCCAGAATTCAAAACCAGGTTCTTTTACCCCAAGCCTAGCTTCTTTCTACACTAGTACCTGATCCCTCAACGGAGAGACTATTGAGATAGGGAAGATTAGAAAAGTATATAAATATTTCTATTACATGAAGACTGTCTTAGTTCAGGTATAAAAAAGAATAATGATATTTAAAGGAGTTTATCACAGAGCTTTAAGGAGCAGTTTGCAAAGAAGCTGCAAAGATTTCTGAGATGCTGAAATGGGAGTGAGAATATCAGAACAATATACAGTATGTATACTTCTGGTAAGTCACATAGAGAAATAGAGGTACTTACTATCAACATGTAGCTGATGGTCTCCAGCAGGCGGTTAGAAATATGTGTGATGGGCTAAAGCCTGCCAGAGGAGAGGACAGGGTTAATTACGAAGATTTGGGAATGGCACTGGAGTGTAACCTTAGGTCAGTTAATTTTCACTGCATCCAAAGCAGCTTCTGGGCACTCTCCATTTGTTTGTGTGATTTTACTCATTTAGTTTTTATTTTGGTTTTGGTAGTGCTTTCCAGAACCTGGAATTATATATCTAACTTTTCTTTTTATTATCTATATTCTTCTCTGTGATTACAGAGAATTCATTCATCCTGTTTCCCACTGTATTCCTAGGTCCCAAAAGAATGCTTGCATATAGAAAGCATTCATGAGTAATGAGTATTGCTTGCATGAATAAATGAATGGGTCTTAGATTTTATAACGAATAACTTGTTCTTTCTCTCTTACAGGTCATTGATGCCTGTAAGAGCATGAGGAGACCTATGAACTATCTGCTCAGAAAAAGGCACACACGCTGCAATTTTTCATATAATTACTGAGGATTCACAGATGCCCTGAGGCCTGTATATTAATCTCCATGGAGCCCTGGATAAAATTTGTGGACTCATCCAGTGTTTTGTTTACTGCAAACCTTGAGGAGGGCTTAAAATGAGGGTTTTAGTTATAATACTTGCAACTAATTTTAAAATATCACAGTAAAAGTAGTGTGATGTACATATACATGATGGTCAGCTCTAATCTACATCCTATAAGAGGTTAGCTAGTGTTTGAAGTATCCAAATCAGAACCAAACTCCAGAGATGGCAATTGCAAATCTTACATTTATGCATTTATTTTATTATTTTAAATTTTTATTTATTTATGCATTTATTAAATAGTAGAAGAACCTTTATTTGTAGTTTAAATTTAATTTCATTGTGAAATATAACATATATACAAAAAAGCAATATATTTTAAAGTACATTGTAACAATTAGTTCTAGAGCAGATTTCAAAGAGTTTGGTATGGGTTATAGTTCCACAATTTTAGGTTTTTCCTTCTGGCTACCTTTTTACTTTTATTTTTTTTTAACTTTTTTTATTGTATGGTATAACATATATACAAAGCAAAGAAAGAAAACAGCAGTAGTTTTCAAAGCACTCTTCAAAAAGTGGTTACAGGACAGATCCCAGAGTTTGTCATGGGCTACCATATGATCCTCTCAGATTTTTCCTTCTAGGTGCCCCAGAATATAGGAGACTAGAGGGCTTAAATATTTTTTATCATCACAATTGACTTTTTTTTCCTTCTTTCTTTGTGAACAATAACTGACACATACAAAAAAGCCATAAATTTCCAAGCGCAGCACCAAGATTAGTTGTAGAACATATTTCAGACTTTGACATGGGTTACAAGTTCACAATTTTAGGTTTTTAATTTTAGCTGTTCTGAAATACTGGAAATTAAAAGACATATCAATTTAATGAATTTTTATTTATTTTTAATTTTCTTTCACAACTGCAAATCTTGACATTATATCTAGGTCTGCTATAAATGATTTTCTTCAGATCAAATAAGTTGTTTTCAAGAAGTATGAACGGCCACAAAGGCAACTACTCTCCTTGCATGAATAAAACATACAATCCAACAAACCAGCAGCCTGTTGGCCAGAGGAAAGCTCTGCAGGTGGAATTCTGCCTCTTGTATTTACTTCAGAAGGTCCCCAAACCTGGCCGCTGGAAGGTTAGCTGAATGTGCTGTTAAGATACTCTTCTGTATGCCACAAGGTGAACTTTGCCAGAAGGTACTTGCCAAAAGTCTAAGTGACAGAAATTGGGGACCTCACTGAGCTCACAGCAAGTTATGGCTTGCCTTTTTTTCTGAACATGTTTTTGCTAAATAATGGGTGGTGTTTTTGAGTCTGACACTTGCTTTCATTGCAACACAAAACCTCAAAGCAAAGTTGTGAGACAGAAGACACAGCTGGCATCTCTCACTGATGCTTAAAGCCTTCCCAACCCCTGACAATTATGAATGCCTAAATGAACTTAAGTCAGTTTGGAAGTGACTGAAGGAAGAATGGAGAAGGATTTAATTATAAGTGGAAGACGACCTTAGTGCAGTGGGAAGAGAAACCATTCTGGGAAATGAAGCATCAGGGTTTTAAGAAGTGAAATGACCTGGACAGTTGTCAGTTAAATTCTGCAGAGTATGAAAAGTATGTGGACTTTAAGGAAAAACCTTTAGTTCTAAAACTAGAAAGAACATTGGTCATTTTAAAAAAGAAATTTCATTAAAGTGGTGGCATAGAAATTTTTGGAATCAGGAATGATTTGAAGGCTGATTCTGTGCAAAATACTGTATCAGGTGCAACTGGGAAAATGCAATATATAAGACAGATATTCTAAATTTTAAGGAAGCTTTGATATGGGGACTCCTTCAGCAGCTCAAGGAGATGCAGTGAAAACTATTTTCCAAGAATGATGAAATTATTATGTGTTTGTTTGTTTAAATCCATCCAGTTTATTGAATTTTCTTTTTTGATACATAATGTTAAGTTCTTGTTTAGGCATTTTCATCATGCAGTTAACAGATGACATGAGTGCAATTTCAAGGATGGGCCCAAATTGAGTTAAGACAATAGAGATAATGTTTTAAGGGCATTAATTTATTCATGGTTGGGGCTGTAGCTCATTTCAGGGCAAGGAGAATAAAGTCCAGGAATTTTATTAGAAAAGAATAGAAGTTCTTTATTTTGCAGTTAGAAGGATGATGTTAGATCCAGAACTAAACTCTGTTACCTGCAACTTGAAGCTTAGCCTAGAATTGCCAAGAGATCCTGAGTCTAGAAGGTAAAGAAAAGAGGGAAATAAGAATTTGGTAACAAATGTTTAGTTGTTGGACGAAGACTTGCCTGAAATTTCATCAGAAATAACTCTAAACCTTTCAGGTACATAAGTTAATACATTACCAGCACTATTTCAGCCAATTTAATTTGATTTTTTTTTTTTTTCTTACTTGCCCTTAGAAAAAGTCCTGGGCGGGCCGCGGTGGCTCAGCGGGCAAGAGTGCTTGCCTGCCATGCCGGAGGACCCCGGTTCGATTCCCGGCCCCAGCCCATGTAAAAAACAAACAAACAAACAAAATATAATAAAATAAGAAAATGTTTAAAAAAAAAGAAAAAGTCCTAACTCCAGTCCTTTAGTACCCTATGGAAAAGGCCAGGGCAAAATGAAAGTTTATGAAGGCAGTGATGGGCTGAATCTAGAAGGACAGATTGGAAGCCAAAACAAAGGGCCCTCAGAGATACTCTTATTTGCTGGTGCTTCGGCTTTTTAGATAATTCATTGTTCGTTCCTTTAAGCTCATAAAGCCTGTTCCTGAGACCTCCATTTGTCACTGTTGTCATCTAGTATTAGAGTTCACAGTTCAAATGTTTCTATTTCTCTACTAGATAATAAATGAAAACTCCTTGAGTTTTCTTGGGGACAGAGGTGATTCCTCACTCAGATTGGTAACCCCACTTCCCTAGGACAATGCCTGTCATCCAGTAGACGGTTACAGCATTGCATTGAGCAGGCAGGGGTCCTGTGAAAGCATCATTTTGCCAGAATGCTCTGGCAGCGTTGGGTTGAAAGCGGTGAGATGGGATAAGGAGAAAAGGGGAAGAAAGTCCATTATGCATTTTATTATTCTGGGGCAGAATGGATAAGTGCTCAGAGAAATAAATCAGCCCGATTCTAAGATCTGTATCTAGATGGCCATGTAAATAAAGTTGGCATGGCCACACAGACAAATTTTCCTACAATATTTCATTTTCCTCTTATATTTATAAGAAGTTCTTAAAACCATCGCCCATGGTAACAGTTACTAGAAATCGAACCAGCATATGGATGCATCTAGCAGATCAAATAGTGATGAAAGAGCCCTGTTTCTTTCTTTTACTACTGAGTCAATTGTTCTAAATATAGACTGGACAAGTTTCTTAGAGTAACAAAAGTGACCCGCAACCAGCAGGCAAAAACAAATTCTACAATTTGATTCGAGTAGGGTGGTGTCCTTCCACTTTCCCCAAGTTTAAGCAATCTTGAAATAAAAAATGGTGTAAACAGAAAGAGGTTCAAGACACCCCAGCTTTCTTCCAATATTTGTTGTATTTTAGAGTTTTGATCTCACACTTTCTCCCATGGGACCATGATATTGAGTATAAAGAGGACTGTACAATCTAAAGAAACATTTGTCTTAGAGAAACTTTAATGCATTTGAATGAGAGACCCTGCCTTTTAGAACAAACTTTAGAAACAGATCCAGTATTCATTTTCACAGCTTTCTGAAATTTTCTGCAGATTAAATCTTAAAGGGCAACACACACTTTACCCCTTTAAAATAAAATTTCTTTCACTCCTCTAATTTTAAGATAATATTTAATCACTTCAGAATTTTTGCTGAGAAATTTTATCCAGAGAAATAAAACAGAAAGAAAGTTGAAATTGCTTATGATTTTATCTCTTAATATAACTACTACTAATACACCCTTTTTTTAGTGTTTCCTTCAAGTATTATTTACATGAACACTGCTATGTAAATTTTTTCATCCTTCAAGGTCTTACATGAATGCCACTTCCTTAGAGAAGTCTACCCTGACCTCTAATTTGTAATTTTGTTCCTTCCCTGACCCCACTATTCTTTCTTGCAGCAAACTATTTTTTGCTTTGTAGCACTTAGACTTTTAAATAGTGATTGCGTATTTCTTATGCCAGTATTCCACATGAGGGCAGGATGATGGTTTTGTTAATATCACATATCCAACATGAAGTAAGTGCTTGGCATACAGCACACCCTCAAGATAAATTATTAATTGAAATATTTTTTCAGGAACCAAGATGCAGTGTTTTAATATAGCAGGCATTGGAGATAACCTGACTAGGCTTTGACCCTGCTTTAGAAGGCAGAATAATGATCTTTCAAAGATGTGCATGTCCCAAACTGTGGAAACTCTGAATAGTTTGGTACCTTACACAGTAAAAGGGACTTTACAGCTATAACTGAGTTAAGCATCTTGTGTTGGAGAGATTAGCCTGGATTATTTTCATGGGCCTAATATAAACAAGAAGGTCCTTACAATAGGGAGGCTGGAAAGTAAGGGTCAGAAAAAGGCAATATGATGAAGAAGCAGAGAGGTATAGAGATGGAGAGATGTTACACTACTAGTTTTGAAGATGGAGAATAAGACCAAGAGCCAAGGATGCAAGTGGCTTCTGGAAACTAGAAAGGCAAGGAAATAGATTCTCCCCTACAGCTTCCAGTAGAAACCAGTCCTGCTGAACCATTTTAGATTTCTGACCTCCAGAACTGAAGATAATAAATTTGTGCTGTTTAAACTATTTGCGTGTGGCAATTTGTTACAGCAGCAATAGGAAACTAATACCCTGCTCTGCATACCAATGGTGTGAGGTAACCTAATTATCCTCTCGATGCATAAGTTTCCTTGTCTATAAAATGGAAAAAAAGCATCATTTAACTCACAGCATAGTTTAAATCTGCTAATAGGTGCAAAGCATGTAGAAAGTGTGTGGCATATTCTCTGGTATCAATAAATATTAACTTTCAAAAGTAGAATTTACCAAGCACATTTAATGACAGTCAATGATTTATTTTGATTCTTCAATGAATTTTCCAAACTTTTAATGACTAAACCAAACCAAACCAAAAGTGTGTATGTGTGTGTGTGTGTTGGGTTGAAACTGTTATATACCCCAGAACAGCCATGTTCTTTTAATCCTAATCCAATATTGTAGGCTTCAACCTTTGATTAGATTGTTTCCATGGAGATGTGACACATACAATTGTGGGTGTCACCTCTTGATTAGATGGAGATGTGAACCCAACTATTGAAGGTAGACCTTAATTAGCTTACTGGAGTCTTTAAGAGAGCTTATGGAAAGAGAAACAGTTCAGAGCTGACACAGACACACATTTGGAGATAGAGGCAGAAAAAGCCTGGATCCTAAGCAAGGACCTACAGTACTGAAAAGCCAGAACCTGGAGAAAGCCAAGGAAAGCTAAAGAGAAAGTTTTCCCCAGAGAAACTAAGAAAGGACCAATGGATACTAACCATGTGCCTTCCCAGTGACAGAGGAAACCTGGACGCCAACAGATCCTTTCTTTGGAGTCAAAGTATCTTTCTCTGGACATCTTAGTTTGGAATTTTTATGGCCTTAGAACTGCAAACTTGTAACTTAATAAATCCCCTTTATAAATGCCGATCCATTTCTGGAATATTGCATTCAGGCAGCATTGGCAAACTAAACCAGTGTGCATGTGTGTGCATGTCTTTCTTTGTAGAAAAATATTCAGCTTCACTGGTTAGCTTATCTGCTGGGAGGAGGGACAGTCCCCAGTCATCCTTGTTCTCATGGTTTACCTTTAGCTGTTCCCTCTTTACTCACTTTGGTGGTTCTGGTTTATCCTATAAAAGCTCCTTAGTCCACCGACTCATCAGACTGGGAAACTTTTCCAAGCTCCTTCACACTCCTTCCATTTAAAATGAAACCAGGATAATTAGTTTTGTTGGTTCACACCTGGGTTCCCTCTCCCTCCCTCCTTCCCCTTCCTTCCCTCCTTCTGTCCTACCCTCCCTCCTCTCTCTCTCTCTCTTTCTCTCTCTCAGCTTTAAGGATCTGCCCAACTCATCAAAATGCTGGCTTAAATGCCTTTTGACCAATTCCAGAAGCTAGTGATTCTCTGACCTCACATCCACCTTAAGTCACAGATTCTCATATCAGTGTTCCAGTTTTTACTTGTACTGGGACAGTAGTCCTCAGTCCAGGATAATAAATGAAAGCAAAGATTATACTTTCAACAAAACTATAGTTAAAACACATTATGTTACCATGAGTACATGGAACCTTGGATAGGGAGTGAGATCTTATTGGCTTGTACAGGTCAGTGTGATGCCCTGAAACATCCTGGAGTAATTTAAACAGAAAGAAAAAAAGTATTTGCAAAGTCCTCTTGAGGGACTGGGGAAAGATGTGGAAATATTAAACTTCCCTACCTGGGGAATTCCTGATATTTTCAGAAGCATTAAGGGCTACCAATTTAAAAGACAAAGCCCTTGATTTTGGGGCTTGCCCTTACAAAATTTATTCCTGCAGAGGAGAAGCTAAGCCTATTTAAAATTATGCCTAAGATTCACCCCCAGAGAGCTCTTTTGTTGCCCAGATGTGGTCTCTTGCTCTAAGCCAACTCAGCAGGTAAACTCACTGCTCTCCCCCCTATGTGGGACATGGCTCCCAGAATGTAAATTTCACTGACAACATGGGACATGATCCTGGAATGTGCCTGCCCTTGGCATCATGGGATTGAGAAAGACTTCTTGACCAAAAGGGGGAAGAGAGATGAATCAAAATAACGTTTCTGTAGCTAAGAGATTTCAAATGGAGTTGAGAGGTCATTCTGTAGATTATTCTATGTATTATATAGATATCTCTTTTCAGTTTTTTGTGTGATCACATAGCTAGAAGGAAATACATGAAACTGCTGAACTGAAACCCAGTAGCCTTGATTCTTGAAGATGATTGTATAATTATATAGCTTTTACCATGTGACTATGTAATTGTGAAAACCTTGTGGCTGATGCTCCCTTTATCCAGTATATGGACAGATGAGTAAAAAAAATAAGGATAATAAATAAATAATAGGGGGATAAGGGGTATGGGATGTTTTGGATGTTCTGTTTTATTTTTATTCTTAATTTTAATTTTTTCTATGGAGTAATGAAAATGCTCAAATATTGATTGTGGGGACAAATGCTACAATTATGATGATACTGTGAACCACTGATTGTACACTTTGGACAATTACATGGTATGTGAATACATCTCAATAAAATTGCATTATTTAAAACACACACACACACACACACACACACACAGTGTGATAGAGACTGTCATGCATTTGAATCTCAGCTCTGCAACTTCTCTTTATTCACAGGTAGTGTGACCATATGCCCCAAATTGCCTGGGACAGTACTGGAATATAATTTTTGACCCTGTATATTTATTAATGGTGCCCTCTAGTACTCTCAAAAATGTTCTCTTTTGTATAGTGAATTATGTGATCACTGAAATTTCAGGGTCTCTGGATGAGATATGTATTAGCTTGCAAGCTGCTAAATGCAATACAACAGAACTGGAATGGCTGGTAAAAAGGGAATTTAATAAGTTACAGGTTTACAGTTCTAAGGAAGCAAAAATGCTCAAATTAAGGCACCAAAAAGAGGTTACCTTCACTCAAAAAGGAATAATGGGTCTGGAACACCTATGTCAGCTGAGAAGTCATGTGGCTGGCATCTACTAAGCCTATTTGAAATCATGCTGACCCCTTGCCCCTGAGCTCCATTGCTTTCAGCCTCTGTTCTTGTGGAGGTTCCTCACTTTACTTTTCCAGGGCTGGCTTTCATCTCTTGGTTTCTCTTGGCTCTCTCCAGGTTCTGGTTTACCTAACATCTCATGGTGATGTCTGCTGAGCTCTGAGCATCACCAGACATCCGTGTCTTTGTTCTCTGAAGTTTCTGTTCTCCAAGCATATACATCTGCTCTCTTTGTAGGCTTTGAAGCTTCTGTCATTTTTTAGGTTTCTCCAGTATGTTTTCCCTTTAGAAGACTCTAGTAGACTAATCAAGACCCACCTGGAATGGGTAGAGTCATGTTCATCTAATCAAAAGGTCACATCCAATGTTGGGCATGCCACATATCCATGCAGATAATCTATTCAAACATTTCCAACTACAGTATTGAATCAGGATTACAATAAATGACTGCTCCCACAAGATTGGATCAGGATTAAAACATATTTTTTCTAGGGTACAAAATAATTTCAAATTGGCACATGGTACTTAATATATCTGAGGGTTTATTACTCATCTGTAAAACGAGATGGCAATACTAGCTTCATAGGATGCAGGGTAAAATAAATTATAGGAATGATGGTCATGCAATCCTTGGGTGATCATGCCAGTCAGTTTCCACACTTTTTAGGAACTACTGAGCTCCCTAAATACAAGGGAGAAATGAAGCCACATGGGGGTCCAATGATTAATTTGATTTGGAATATGCATTTAAAAGTAAGATTTAGCTAAAGACAGAGTCATATGCTGAGTCAATGTGTCAATGACCTCAAGTCAAGAAGGATCACTAGAGTCACAGAACCTCAGAAATAAGAAAGATCTTACTCATTATCCAATTTCTACCTCATGCAGGAACCCCTCTGCAACATCCCTGAAGGGGACATGATCTAATTATTCATATCAATAGTTAACAGTTATAAGGTATTTACCATACCCAAACATTATTCTAAGTGCCTTATATTACCTCAGATAATCTTTATAAGAATCTTACAAAGTAGTTACTATGACTATCTTGATGTGGAGATAAGGAAACTGAATTGTGGTTACTGAAGTTTTCAAATTCATGCAGTCTGGAACCAGTCTCCTGCTTCCTAATAAGCTTTTGGTGCTCACACAGGATTTTTGATAAAACAAATAAAAGACTAAAATTAGTATCTGAAGAGCAAAGAATTCAAAATGCCCTTAAAGCTTCTTAATAATTTACAGGAGTTTCTTCATTGTGAAGTTTGCCTCTTTTACAAATTTTATACTTCTAACTCCAATTTGCTATAGTTCATTTCTAAATCTCCATAGGATTCTCTATCTTGAAACTTAGGAAGTTCTCAATAGTTAGCAGAAAATAACAAAATGACATGTCAGAATTTTTATCTAGAACAACCAGTTGGTCAATGAGGGTGGGAGAATTTTCTATCTGCAGACCAGTGAGTTGGGAGGTTCCCAATGGAATGATGACTCGGTGGTGGAGAAGCACTGAGGTACAGTGGAAAGTATGGGGTATGGCAGGCAGGAAATGTCATTCTAATTCATTTGAAAGAGCTCATCACGTGACCTTGATTTAGCTATTTGACTGCTCCCTACCTCAGTTACTCTTTCTGTAAAATAGACTCTTGCCTAGCTGATCACTAACACCTGCTCAAATTTGACCAGACACAGATTCCCTGAAATATGGCCTAGATTCTTTGCAAATTGCCTCTTTGGCAACATAATTTGGTGCTCCAGGGAGAGCTCATGGCATTCAGAAGAATTCAATTTTTTATTTCACAGATGGACGTTAATTGAAATTCTTTAGGTAGATCAAGTGTAACAACCAAAGCTTACACAGATCCATAGCAGACCCTAAGCCCAGGACAGCTTCAGTCTGTCAACAACACTAAGTAGGCTGCAGTGAAATCCAAAATCATCTGTCTTTCTTAGAGAAAGTCATCTCTGACTGCAGAATTTCACTGGGTCAAGGACACCAAGTTGCTTATTTTGAAAGGGCATACACTTGGGACCATGGAAACTGCAAACACTTTTCCATATCTGTGATAATAAATGCTTAACTTGGTGCAGGGCAGAAGCCACAGTCCCCAAAGGGAATGACATCCATCGATCAGATGGTCTTTATTCTGATCTACAATTTCAAAGATAGTTTCAAGTTAAACTCTCCTCTATGGCTGAATCTCAAGTCTCTTTTTCTCTGAAGGTTCCTTCTTTAAAGTTTGAAGCCTGCAAACAACCTGCCCTTGGAAACCAATGTGTCAGTCTCTCGCCTCCTTGTCTTTAACTATGTCTGTCTCATAAGCTCGAGTCTGGGACTTCTACGCCAAGTATTCACCCTAAAACTGCTCTTTCATCTGTAAAAAATGACCAACTAGTTATCAATGTCAGTTCCATTCTAATGATTTATTGATCATATCTAGTATGCTTTACCTCATCCTTGAAGCTGGGGACCAAGAAAAATTCAGATACATACCCCTGCACATACGGCTGTCAAGGTACTGGAGGAGAAGGCAGATAAACTATCCTTTATTTCAGTGGCCCTGTGACTGGTTCTACAGAATAGTGCTTTTCAAACTGTCTGTGGTGAAGGATCAATTTCTTTTCTTTTCTTTTTCTTTCCGCCCAATTCATGGCAAACTGATTCCTTTGTAAACTACAAAACCACATATATGGATGTTGTGACAATATAAAATTGCTACAATAGTTTATAAATGCTTACCCTCAATTTCTGTACTTCGTCATTTTGTATAAGTAATAAACAATTTGTAAGCAAGTCCCCAACTGTAGATCATAATTTGAGTCACACACTATATAAAAAGCTTAAATAAAATGCTATTGCAACACAAAAGAGTGTGCGGGCATGCAAGCAGTCTCACAAAGAAACTACAGAGCCCACTTTGAGGTCCTCTTCCTCCATCTTTGCTTTTTAAAGGCCAATAAGTCCTTCCATTTTGTGAGTCTGGTTTTCCATCGTTTACATCAAATTGCACTAGATCTGGTCATCTCCTCCATTCTAAATCATGCTTGTATTCTTTAATTGACACCAGTTTTAGTTTTGCGCATTGTGCAGCCATCAGTTTATATTCTATGCCAACTCCCTTGCACGCTTCTTTGGAACTTCACTTCACTGGACTGTCCCAGCTGGAACACAAAAGCAGAGCTCTAAACACAACATTCCTCTAAATATTCTTCCATAAGTATCTCCTCTTTCCCTTGGCACCCAAGACCTCCATCTAACTTTTCAAGTTTTTGTTTTTTCTTTTCCCCCTACCCCATGACTGAATCACATTCACAATGCTGCATAAAAATTTAATTTTTGTCTTTCTCCGCCGGCCCGCCGCGCGGCGCCCACGCCCCGCAGCAGCCGAGCCGCCCGACCTCCTTCTCCCCCCTCATCCCCCTCCTGCTCCGGCTGCTCTCCAACCACCACGGTGCCCTCTTCCCCCGCCTTCACCGTGCTCCTCCGCCACCAGCCTCGACAGCCTTGCCGCCCTCACCTTTCCTCCTCCAGAACAGCTACTGGGGGAGTGGAGATAATACAGAGCAGCTCCCGGAGCCACGACGGAGATCAAAGGGACAGCGTACCCCATCCTGGAACGGCTGACTATCTGGGAGAACCAGCTCCGGTGAGATCACCAAGGGGCACGGGCTTTCCTGGGTGGGACGGCAAGCGACCGGAGTCCCTCCCTTCCACCTTCCCAGGCCAGCTGGTAGAATTGGACAGGCGGTCCCCTTAGGCCGCGGCGGCTGGTGCCCCCACCACACGAGGCCCCCCGGAACAACTGAGATAGTTGGGTCGGAAATTCCCAGACTGCGGAGAACAGTGACTGGGGGATCCCTTCCAAACACGTGACTCCCCCGTCGGCTGGGAACAGTGCACTCTCCCGGGCTGCGACAGCTGGTGCCCTCCCGCCACGCTTGGTGCCCCGGGCCGACTAGCTAATTTGGCTGGACGCTCTCCTGTGCTGCGACGGCCGGCGACCCTACCCGCATTCGGAACCCCAGGCCGGCTGGCATTCTTCCAAGACGCTTCGGCTGCCGAACCTCCCCTACGGCGAGAATTTTCCAGAGTTAAAGGACCTACAGCAACTTTCACTGGTGGAACCCACAGACAAACGTGTGCCACGAGCGCCACCTACTGGGCAGGATAAGAAAAACAGAACCAAGAGATTGCACAGAAAAATCTTTCAACCTGTGGGGTCGAACACCCAGGGAAATCTGACTAAATGCCCAGACGCCAGCAGAAGATAACGGATCACACTCAGAAAATTGAACATATGGCCCAGTCAAACGAAGAAACCAATAGTTCAAATGAGATACAGGAGCTGAAACAACTAATGCTGAATATACGAACAGAAATGGAAAACCTCTTCAAAAACGAAATCGATAAATTGAGGGAGGACATGAAGAAGACATGGGCTGAACATAAAGAAGAAATAGAAAAACTGAAAAAACAAATCACAGAACTTATGTAAGTGAAAGATAAAGTAGAAAAGATGGAAAAAACAATGGATACCTACAATGACAGATTTAAAGAAAAGGAAGATAGAATTAGTGATTTGGAGGATGAAACATCTGAATTCCAAAAAGAAATAGAAACTATCCGGAAAAGAATGGAAAAATTTGAACAAGGTATCAGGGAACTCAAGGACAATGTGAACCGTACAAATATACGTGTAGTGGGTATCCCAGAAGGAGAAGAGAAGGGAAAAGGAGGAGAAAAACTAATGGAAGAAATTATCACTGAAAATTTCCCAACTCTTATGAAAGACCTAAAATTACAGATCCAAGAAGTGCAGCGCACCCCAAAGAGATTAGACACAAATAGGCGTTCCCCAAGACACTTACTAGTTAGAATGTCAGAGGTCAAAGAGAAAGAGAGGATCTTGAAAGCAGCGAGAGAAAAACAATCCGTCACATACAAGGGAAACCCAATAAGACTATGTGTAGATTTCTCAGCAGAAACCATGGAAGCTAGAAGACAGTGGGATGATATATTTAAGTTACTAAAAGAGAAAAACTGCCAGCCAAGACTCCTATATCCAGCAAAATTGTCCTTCAAAAATGAGGGAGAAATTAAAACATTC
Organism: Tamandua tetradactyla; assembly: GCF_023851605.1. NCBI lineage: Eukaryota > Metazoa > Chordata > Mammalia > Pilosa > Myrmecophagidae > Tamandua > Tamandua tetradactyla. The sequence goes on from NC_135345.1 coordinate 21,045,747, forward strand.
TCAGACAAAAAGTCACTAAGAGAATTTGTGACCAAGAGACCAGCTCTGCAAGAAATACTAAAGGAAGCACTAGAGTCAGATACAAAAAGACAGAAGAGAGAGACATGGAGAAAAGTGTAGAAAGAAGGAAAGTCAGATATGATATATATAATACAAAAGGCAAAATGGTAGAGGAAAATATTATCCAAACAGTAATAACTCTAAATGTCAATGGACTGAATTCCCCAATTAAAAGACATAGACTGGAAGAATGGATTAAAAAACAGGATCCTTCTATATGCTGTCTACAGGAAACACATCTTAGACCCAAAGATAAATATAGTTTGAAAGTGAAAGGTTGGGAAAAGATATTTCATGCAAACAACAACCAGAAAAGAGCAGGAGTGGCTATACTAATATCCAACAAATTAGACTTCAAATGTAAAACAGTTAAAAGAGACAAAGAAGGACACTATATACTATTAAAAGGAACAATTAAGCAAGAAGACATAACAATCATAAATATTTACGCACCGAACCAGAATGCCCCAAAATACGTGAGGAATACACTGCAAACACTGAAAAGGGAAATAGACACATATACCATAATAGTTGGAGACTTCAATTCACCACTCTCATCAATGGACAGAACATCTACACAGAGGATCAATAAAGAAATAGAGAACCTGAATATTACTATAAATGAACTTGACTTAACAGACATTTATAGGACATTACATCCCACAACAGCAGGATACACCTTTTTTTCAAGAGCTCATGGATCATTCTCAAAGATAGACCATATGCTGGGTCACAAAGCAAGTCTTAACAAATTTAAAAATATTGAAATCATACACAACACTTTCTCAGATCATAAAGGAATGAAGTTGGAAATCAATAATAGGCGGAGTGCCAGAAAATTCATAAATACATGGAGGCTCAACAACACACTCTTAAACAACAAGTGGGTCAAAGAAGAAATTGCAAGAGAAATTAGTAAATACCTAGAGGCAAATGAAAATGAAGACACAACATATCAAAACTTATGGGACGCAGCAAAGGCAGTGCTAAGAGGGAAATTTATTGCCCTAAATGCCTTTATCAGAAAAGAAGAAAAGGCAAAAATGCAGGAATTAACTGTCCACTTGGAAGAACTGGAGAAAGAACAGCAAACTAATCCCAAAGCAAGCAAAAGGAAAGAAATAACAAAGATTAGAGTAGAAATAAATGAAATTGAAAACATGAAAACAATAGAGAAAATCAATAAGACCAGAAGTTGGTTCTATGAGAAAATCAACAAGATTGATGGGCTCTTAGCAAGATTGACAAAAAGAAGAAGAGAGAGGATGCAAATAAATAAGATTAGAAATGAAAGAGGAGACATAACTACTGACCTCACAGAAATAAAGGAGGTAATAACAGGATACTATGAACAACTTTACGCTAATAAATACAACAATTTAGAAGAAATGGACAGGTTCCTGGAAAGACATGAACAACCAAATTTGACTCAAGAAGAAATAGACGACCTCAACAAACCAATCACAAGTAAAGAGATTGAATTAGTTATTCAAAAGCTCCCTAAAAAGAAAAGTCCAGGACCAGACGGCTTCACATGTGAATTCTATCAAACATTCCAGAAAGAATTAGTACCTACTCTCCTCAAACTCTTCAACATAATCGAAGTGGAGGGAAAACTACCTAATTCATTCTATGAAGCCAACATCACCCTCATACCAAAACCAGGCAAAGATATTACAAAAAAAGAAAACTACAGACCAATCTCTCTAATGAATACAGATGCAAAAATCCTCAATAAAATTCTAGCAAATCGTATCCAACAACACATTAAAAGAATTATACATCATGACCAAGTAGGATTCATCCCAGGTATGCAAGGATGGTTCAACATAAGAAAATCAATTAATGTAATACACCATATCAACAAATCAAAGCAGAAAAATCATATGATCATCTCAATTGATGCAGAGAAGGCATTTGACAAGATTCAACATCCTTTCCTGCTGAAAACACTTCAAAAGATAGGAATACAAGGGAACTTCCTTAAAATGATAGAGGGAATATATGAAAAACCCACAGCTAATATCATCCTCAATGGGGAAAAATTGAAAACTTTCCCCCTAAGATCAGGAACAAGACAAGAATGTCCACTATCACCACTATTATTCAACATTGTGTTGGAAGTTCTAGCCAGAGCAATTAGGCAAGAAAAAGAAATACAAGGCATCAAAATTGGAAAGGAAGAAGTAAAACTATCACTGTTTGCAGACGATATGATACTATATGTAGAAAACCCAGAAAAATCCACAACAAAATTACTAGAGCTAATAAATGAGTACAGCAAAGTAGCAGGCTACAAGATCAACATTCAAAAATCTGTAGCTTTTCTATACACTAGTAATGAACAAGCTGAGGCGGAAATCAAGAAACGAATCCCATTTACAATCGCAACTAAAAGAATAAAATACCTAGGAATAAATTTAACCAAAGAGACAAAAAACCTATATAAAGAAAACTACAAAAAACTGTTAAAAGAAATCACAGAAGACCTAAATAGATGGAAGGGCATACCGTGTTCATGGATTGGAAGACTAAATATAGTTAAGATGTCAATCCTACCTAAATTGATTTACAGATTCAATGCAATACCAATCAAAATCCCAACAACTTATTTTTCGGAAATAGAAAAACCAATAAGCAAATTTATCTGGAAGGGCAGGGTACCCCGAATTGCTAAAAACATCTTGAGGAAAAAAAAACGAAGCTGGAGGTCTCGCACTGCCTGACTTTAAGGCATATTATGAAGCCACAGTGGTCAAAACAGCATGGTATTGGCATAAAGATAGATATATCGACCAATGGAATCGAATAGAGTGCTCAGATATAGACCCTCTCATCTATGGACATCTGATCTTTGATAAGGCAGTCAAGCCAACTCACCTGGGACAGAACAGTCTCTTCAATAAATGGTGCCTAGAGAACTGGATATCCATATGCAAAAGAATGAAAGAAGACCCATCTCTCACACCCTATACAAAAGTTAACTCAAAATGGATCAAAGATCTAAACATTAGGTCTAAGACCATAAAACAGTTAGAGGAAAATTTTGGGAGATATCTTATGGATCTTACAACTGGAGGTGGTTTTATGAACCTTAAACCTAAAGCAAGAACACTGAAGAAGGAAATAAATAAATGGGAGCTCCTCAAAATTAAACACTTTTGTGCATCAGAGAACTTCATCAAGAAAGTAAAAAGACAGCCTACACAATGGGAGACAATATTTGGAAACGACATATCAGATAAAGGTCTAGTATCCAGAATTTATAAAGAGATTATTCAACTCAACAACAAAAAGACAGCCAACCCAATTACAAAATGGGAAAAAGACTTAAACAGACACCTACCAGAAGAAGAAATACGGATGGCCAAGAGGCACATGAAGAGATGCTCAATGTCCCTGGCCATTAGAGAAATGCAAATCAAAACCACAATGAGATATCATCTCACACCCACCAGAATGGCCATTATCAACAAAACAGAAAATGACAAGTGCTGGAGAGGATGCGGAGAAAGAGGCACACTTATTCACTGTTGGTGGGAATGTCAAAGGGTGCAACCACTGTGGAAGGCAGTTTGGCGGTTCCTCAAAAAGCTGAATATAGAATTGCCATACGACCCAGCAATACCATTGCTAGGTATCTACTCAAAGGACTTAAGGGCAAAGACACAAACGGACATTTGCACACCAATGTTTATAGCAGCGTTATTTACAATTGCAAAGAGATGGAAACAGCCAAAATCTCCATCAACAGAAGAGTGGCTAAACAAACTGTGGTATATACATACGATGGAATATTATGCAGCCTTAAGACAAGATAAACTTATGAACCATGTAATAACATGGATGGACCTAGAGAATATTATGCTGAGTGAATCCAGCCAAAAACTAAAGGACAAATACTGTATGGTCCCACTGATGTGAACGGACATTCGAGAATAAACTTGAAATATGTCATTGGTAACAGAGTTCAGCAGGAGTTAGAAACAGGGTAAGACAATGGGTAATTGAAGGTGAAGGGATACAGACTGTGCAACAGGACTAGATACAAAAACTCAAAAATGGACAGCACAATAATACCTAATTGTAAAGTAATCATGTTAAAATACTGAATGAAGCTGCATCTGAGCTATAGGGTTTTTTTTGTTTTTGTTTGCTTGTTGGTTTGTTTGTTGTTGTTGTTTTTTACTATTACTACTACTTTTATTTCTTTTCTTTATATTAACATTTTATATCTTTTTCTGTTGTGTTGCTAGTTCCTCTAAACCGATGCAAATGTACTAAGAAACAATGATCATGCATCTATGTGATGATGTTAAGAATTACTGAGTGCATATGTAGAATGGTATGATTTCTAAATGTTGTGTTAATTTCTTTTTTTTTCTTTCCGTTAATAAAAAAATAAAAAATAAAAATAAAAAAAAATTTAATTTTTAAATTTAGCATTTAAAGTGCTCCTGCCACTTACAGACTTTCATTCATGCTGCCCTCCGACTTTAAAAGTTCTGCCCCAACTCACTATTACTAGAATCTCCACACATGCACCCATCCCCAGCCTGCCTCACAAATAATATTTAGCCCTCAGTGAACAGTTTCAATGCCATATTTCTAAGGAAATCTTCCTTAGACATCAGTGCTCCATTGGAGAAATCACTTAATCACCTAATTTCCTATTCTATTTCATTTCACAGCTCTTCTGTCACTAGGAATTATCTGTCCCCAAATTCAGTGATTTGTATACATGTCACCTAATACACATGCAAGCTCTACATAAAGGACTTGCATTGTGCCTTGGTCAAATCTCTCATTCGTTACATACATATTTATACACCTACACAGAGTTTTCTGGGCCTAGATAGGCTATACATACCTTCTAGCCTTCCAAGAACTCACTGTCTTGAGAGAAAACATACATAAATAGGAAATTATCTAGCTGCTTGTTATGTGCAAAGAAAGTGCTTTATACTGGGCAATGCAGGAGATGGAGAGAGCTCACACAGCTCAGAATGAAGATGGACAAAGTGTAGAGAGAGTCTTTGTTTAGGAAGTGCCAACTGAAGTCAAAATAAAAAGATGAATGAGCCCAGGAGAAGCATGCAGGAGGAAGACCAGAGGAAAGAATTCAGAGAGGACAGCATGGGCAAAGGTTCCAAGGCAGGAACCAGCTGGTGTATGCAGGAGATGCAGGTAGGTCGAATTGCTAAAAGATATAGAGTCAAGCTTATTCAAAAATGGGGAGACATATAATTTAGCACAGATACATTAACATAGAAGTATTAATTCTTGCAAATAAAATAGCTTTAAAATCAAACATTAAAGTCAACAATATTAAAAAGTAAATGTGAAATTATATCTCTTCTGATGATCATTGTGACTTGGTAATCTACAGCTATCTGACTGCTGTTCCCATTTGATTCTGCTCTTTGGAACAGTTTTGGAGGTCTAACTGTGATTCCCAATCTGACTCTTTTCTGCACATGTACTGTTAACTCTACTTTGCTGGTGCTGGTTGTTAAATCTTGTCATTTAACCAACCATTGTTTCAAATAAATCAGTGTAGCAACCCAAATATATCAGGTATATAAATGTCCACCCTTAATTTGGCCTAATCTTCTTAGAAAAGTCTTCCCTTTTATTGTTCTAGATTATTTAATTTCCATTGAATACTCTGCTGAATTTCACAAATTAGAGGCATGGCCAGATTCCCTTAAAGGACTATGAATTTATTCTTATACTCTTAATGCACTAAAAGTAGATAAATGAACCTCATTTAAATTTAAATAAAATTGTTTCATCCCATTGTCCAAGAACCAAACCTGTAAGCACTTTCTGTCTATCTACCTCACACAAATAGTTCCAGGTTCAGAGAATATTTGTTAAATTGGACCCAAGATGCTCTCCCAATACACAAACATAATTGATCAAGAACAAGTTATTCATCTAGGAAAAATATTCAAGTATGTGAATTTGTACCACTTACACATGTATAAGTGGTATATTATTTGAGGAAGATAAAAGTTCCAGTGTTCTAATGTATCTGGGAACTGTGCCTCAGTAGAGTTCTGGCTTTTAGAAAATGGATTATTAGCCCTCTTTCAGGTAATAGTAGACTGCCATGGAGTTCTGCTCGCCATGTGTATTTACAGGAAGATTTGGGGAGATTACACTTCTCTTTAGATCTTCCTGCCCATTCTCAATGACACTACTTTAAAGAGCTAATGGTGTGTCACTTGAAGCTGCAATAACATCAATAATTTTTCAAAGCTCAGGTCTATTGGTCTCTAATGTTCAGGCCATAGTGGCACAAACATCTGACTTTCACACTCCTTGGCCAGTGTCAAGGCACGGATAAGCACATGCATTCAATCAGAGGGAAAAAAAGTGAGCTGGATGATAGACAAGGGTGCACATAAAGAATATGTGCAGGTTAATAACACTTTCCTCAAGGAGGGGAAATTACCTGTTCTTTACTGCTATGTCTGCATTTGACAGGGGGTCTTGATTCACTTTACTGATAAACTGCAGGGTGGAAAGTATGCCTCTGTGCTCAGTCCCTGTCAGTTATTGGAAATATTGTTTTTCTTCTTTCTCTTGGCTAGCTCAGGTATAAATTCCCTAATGAAGGCTTTATTTCAATAATGTAAAATATCAGTGTCACTTTGTAGAAAATGTTGTGCACTCAGAAAGGCAATGTAATTAATTTGTTGAATTTAAAAAATGGATATCATATACAATGTTTTAATGAAGACATTTTAATCTATTATAAAGTGGTTTTTATCAATAATTACACTATGGAAAAAGATGAAAAAGGTTAATAGAACTGATTGAATATAATTGCTTATAATAGCTGGCTACTGGCTATGTCTGAAAGCAATATATGTCCAAATTTAAAAATTAGTTTTATATATCATCCAATTGTTTTTATTTATGTCTATCTATTATTATGAATGAAATACAGCTCATCCAACAAATTATTATTGAGCACCTGCTGTGTGGTAGATGTTGCTCTAGACCTGGGGTTTGATTCATTCTTGGCTGAACTGTAGAAGAATCTCTTTTGTCCATTCATTCATTCATTCAGTTACATATTCACTCCAAAGCCTTCTTGGAGTACATGCCCTGTGTAAAGTATTGTGTTAAGTGTTTCCCTTTGCTTTCAAGGCAACCGTCTAATCTAGTATAGGGAATAGATAAGTAAATGTTTAAAATATAATATAATGCATATTATACATGAGGTACCATGACATAGGGGCAGCAGAAAGGATGATTAACTCTGGTTGAAAGTAGAATGAGCTAAGGACAAGGAATTTGGTAGAGAGAGTTTGTTGGGGGGCAATACTTATCTGGAATTTGAAAGAGGTTTAGAAGTTTGCTAAAAGAATACTAGAGTTGAAAACATTCTAGTGAGAAGGGAAAACCATGTGCAGTGAAACAGAGAAAAGAAACAAGAAATAAGATAGCAGTAGTTTGACCTTTCTAATAGAAAAGTACAAGCAGAGCAGATGTGGAAAATAAAAACAAGTGATAGGTAGGGTCAAGTAGGATGAAGATTGAAAAATGTCCATTAGGTCTTATGAAGTCAATGATGAAAAGTCTGTTTCAATGGAATAGATGAGAACAAAGTCAGAGCCTAGAGAGTTGAAAGTCTGTGTGTTCCAGAAGTGCAGAGGCTTACCTCATAGTGCCAGAACAGTTGGTGTCCAGAAAGTATATGCTAACTGATGAATTGATAATTTCATGTACTTTTTTTTTTTTTTTTTTTTTGGTATGGGCAGGCTCTGGGAATCGATCCTGGGTCTCCAGCATAGCTGGCGAAAACTCTGCCATTGAGCCACCGTTGCTTGCCCCATAGAATTGTAATATAAATACAAGGGTATAGTCAACTGTCAGGGTATTTGGTTGTGAAGGAAAGGAGAGTGTATAGGTCTTCAGGAAGAAAGAAAGTCCTGGGGGTTGAGGGACGGTATTCAGTGTTTCATTAATGGGAGACTCAAATGTATATTTATACACTCATCAGTGAAGAGGTAGAGGCTCAAGATTTAGAAAAAAAGTTTGGTTAATACTGAAAGAGCAAGAGCTCAGGGTATGTGTTTAAGGAGGGATCAAAATCAATGGTAGAGAGATGAGTTTTGAAACAGAAACACATTTCTTCTTAGATCGGTTAATCAAGAAACAAGTTAGAGGTATTTCATTTGTTCTGGTGATCCTGAAAGATGTCTTTACAGAGATTCACAATGTATCCAAAATCATCCTTCCCCTTTCCAATCTCCTTATGGTTCCACCTTAATCCAATGACCTTCAAACTTCTTGATTATGATCCATAGAAAGAAAGATATCTTATGTTATAACCCAGAAAACACACACAATAACAACTTATACAAAAATTTCAAAAAACAATACTGCTATTTACCATATGTCAATATCAGTGTGATCATTTCTATTTTATTTCATTTCATTAAAACATGCTGTTTAAGACCTACAGCATTTATTTCACTACTGCAGAGTTTCTTAAACACTTTTTGGTATCATGGACACCTGTGGCAGTCCCCTGGGCACCTTCACAGAATAATGTTCTTAAATGAATAACAGAAAAGAGATGACAAAGGAAACCAATTATGCTGCATTACAGTTATCAAAATATTGAAAAAGACATTAGCAACAGGCCAAAGACTACCATGATTCCAAGTAGCAGAGGGCATAAAGGAGATAAGTGCAACTGATATCAATGTGATATGAAAACATTTTAGTGACTATTGACTGTAAAGTAACAGGTGCTTCTAATAATACTGTGGTTGGTTGTTCACAGTCATAATTAAGATAATTTTCTAATTGCAATTAGAGTTAATGATAATAAAGATGGAATGGATTTCCCATCCAGGTTCACGGACACCCTGAATTCCCTGATCTACCAACCCAACGTTGAGGGTATCTCTGCTCTATGGGTGGTTTGAGAAGTGTTAACTTCGGACTGTCTTTCTGCCTCATTTCCTCCCAGTCTTACCCTCATGCACTCTGCTCTGTTTATATCTGCCTTCCTGCCGCTTCTCAAACAATCAGGGTATGCTTCCGCCTCACATCCTTTGTACTTGACATGTGCCTTCCTCTGTCCATAATGTTCTCTTCCCAGACACTTGCGGCCTGAATCTTCAGTGTATTCAGGTCTCTGGTAAAATGTCCCTCCTTAGACATGCCCGTGCCTCATAAGCCTAAAATAGTACCCTGTGCAGGTCTGAATCTGTGGTGAATCCTAGAAAAGCCAGGTCCTTTAATCCTCACTCAATATTGTGGCTGGGAGCTTTTTGATTGTTCCCATGGAGATGGGACATCCAATTGTAGGTGGTAGCTTTTGATTAGATGATTTCCATGGAGGTGTATCTACACCCATTGAAAGATTGCTTACTAGAGCTTTTTAAGAGGGAACCATTTTGGAAAGAGTTATAGAACCCACACAGCCAGAGACCTTTGGTGATGAAGAAGGAAAATGCCCCCAGAGGAACATCATGAAACAAGAAGCCGGGAGAGAAAGCCAGCAGATGCTGCCATGTTCGACACGTACCTTTCCAGTAGAGAGAGAAACCCTGAATGTCATCAGCCTTCTTGAACCAAGGTATCTTTCCCTGGGTGCTTTACATTGGACATTAGAGTATATAGCCTTGCTTTAGTTGTGATATTTTCACAGTCTTAGAACTATGGACTTACAACTTAACAAATTCCCCCTTTTAAAAGCCATTCTGTTTCTGGTATATCACGTTCCAGCAGGTAGCACAATTTCTTTGGTTTAACATCACACTGACTGGCACATACCAAGTATTCAATTAATATCTGTTGAAAAGGATCATATCTACAGGTTAAGTGCTTAAATGTGGGGGCATATCCTATGTGTGGGGGCTCAGAGAAGAGGAATGGCTCTCAGGAGGGGATATTGTTTAGGCACAGTCTATACCATCTGAAACTGGAAGAAAGGACAATTATACACTTTGGCAGGAAACATGTTTAAGTTCCCATCTAAATAAGGCCTAAAGTCATGTTTAATGACAATAAATGGCTTTTCAGTAATACTTAATGTTCTTGATTTTGCCTTTTCTCTACTCATCACACTTCAATAAATTAAGGATTTCCTAAGAAGCAGCTCAAATCATGAATATATAAACAACATAGCTGGCAATATAAATGTCATATAAGTTTTGTAATTATGAGTTCCATTTAAAAGGAAATGGTCAGTTGTGATTTGTATAGGCTATATATTTAAAAACAACTTACATTATTTTTCATAATAAAAATTTGATATATTTTTCTGGTAAAGCAATCAAATTTATCAAGACTGAAATGTTAGATTTGAGTCTTAACCTCCAAATCATTGGTTTCACTGTTTTTCCTTATTCAAATGGTTTTTGAATTCTTGTATTAACCACACTTGAGTTAGGCATGGTTTTATGCTGATTTAGAGATTATCTCAAGAGAAAATGTTAGCTAGTTTTATCAAAAAAGCCAAATCTAATAAGTTATATCTAGTACTAAAACCACAATTTTAACAGCCTCCAGTTTAGTCAACATAGATTTAATAAATGGCCATTTTTGTTTGCCCTTTAAGATACGCACCAGTGGTTATACATTTTTCTTTATGTTCCTTTGTCCTTCCAGAGTGTCACAAAAAAGCATGAAGCTCACCATATGCAGAGAACCATATACAAAACAAATATTAATCAGTACATAATTTAGTACGAACTGGAAATGTGTACATTAAAGGGGTCCGAAGAAGACATCAATTTATCCTACAGATATCAGAGTAATATAAAGGTGAATATGACAGATGAATTGTCTATCTCATGAAGTTTACCTTCTGACAAGGCAGATAGATAATGAACAAGCACATAAATAAGATAATTTCAGATCCTTTCAAGTGCTATGAAAACAATAAAATAGATAATAAGAAATCTCCAGAGTTCCTTAATGATAAGGCAATCTAATTTAGGTCCTGTTCCTATTAATAATCTAATTTAAGTCCTGTTCCTAACTAACAATTCTAAAGGAGTTATCTATAGAAGCGAGGAGAATCCCTCCATTACTTTATACATTCACACCATTTACAAAAGACAACAGATTGCAAGATGCAAGTTGACTACTCTTTGGAATCCAGTCTTACTCTTACAGAATCCAGTCTGTAAGTTACTGATCCCAGTAAAATTGTTCACCAACAGAGAATTTCCTGTTGCTATTTCCCTACTCCTAGCCTCAAGTTCCTGGTTTGTCTGAAGAAGGTACAATTAAATAAGGAAGGTATCCTGGTTTGGAGCTGTGTGTCCCTCAGAGAAAATGTGTTCTTAACTTTAATCTATTCCTGTGGGTGGGAAACCATTGTAAATACCTCTTTTTGAGATTACTTCAGTTAAGGTGTGGTCCACCTCAGTCAGGATGGGTCTTAAACCTATCATTTAAATCCTTATGAGAGAATGAAATTCAGTCATAAAAAGAGAGAAAGCCACAGAGGAAGAAGCCAGAAAACTGACATCAACAGGATCCAGAAAAGAATGGACTGACCAAGAGATGCTGTCATGTGCCTTGCCATGGACAAGCTAAGAATCACCAACAGTCAGCCCCAGATTGGCACAGTCTTCAGGAGGAAAGCATTTCCTTGATGATGCCTTTATTTGGACTTTCCTTTAGGTTCAAAAGTGTGAGCTAATAAATCATCATTGTTTAACTCAATTCATTTCATGGTATTTGCTTTAGCAGCCTAAGAAACTAAAACATAAGCCTTCCTTGCTTTTATGTAACTTAAGTCTGAAAGGGGAAGGCAGATGGCCCGGACAATAGGGACAATGCAAACAAGAGCAAATTGGGGAATCAAAGACAAGAGAAAAAGAACAACAACTCACTCTAAATGGGGTAGCCATTACCAAAATTCCATTTCTCCCATTTCCCATGGTGCAGGAAATGATACCTTATAAGGATGTACCCTTTTGAGCATAGTTGAGATATTTTGTTCACTAATAATGTGCATGTGCTCGCCTCCCATGCAGGAGGCCCAGGTTCAATTCCCTGACCATACCCACCCACCCCCAAAAAACTGCAGATTCAATGGAAGATTTTCCTTCTCAGAATCTACCCTTAATAACAAGAAACACAAACAGATATTTATCTGGAAGGATGTTCATTTAATTGTTATTAATAAAATTGAAAATAACTTAAATAATTCGAAAAAGAAACTGGTTGGATAAATGAAAGTATATCCTGATATGCTCATATGACTCTGCAGAATATTTAATGACACAGGAATGTGCTGATGGTATAGAGTTTGAAAGAAACACAAAAAGAGTTTTCATATAATATGTGCAGTGCAATCCAGATTGCATGTGTGTTCACAGAAAGAATATTGAGGAGATATATAATCAAAAAGTAATAGTGGTAAATTGAGTAATTAGAAAAAAAAACAAACACAGAAAACAAATTTTTTCTCCCTGCATTTCTGAAGGTTTTTCAGAATTTTCTAAAGTCAACATGGATTACCTTTGTAACCAGAAAAACATGATAGTTTGTGAAAGCGTCACCTTTTAAGAGGTGAGTATTTTTTGAAGAGACAAGAGGTTTATCCTGGGACAGTTATGTGAGGGTTAAAATCAAATCAAAGTCTCAGAGCAGAGCTGCAAGGGAGAGAATGTAAAGGTTATAGTCAGAAGCACAGAATGGAGCTAATCACTAACTCTGGGCTTTTGTAGGGGAATAAGCCAAGTGGAGTGTGAGGGGCTCTGTCTAGAAATCACGTGAATGAATCAGAGAGGTCTTAGGGAATTAAATGCGTAGGGTTGCACACTCTGGGAAGGAGGGTTTTTTGTTTTTTTTTTTTTGGTGAGTGGCTGTTTTTATTTTTGGATTTTTTAAAACTCTTTGGGGGACTTGAGTGTGCAGACAAGGCTTGAGAATTACTGTTAGCAGCAAAAAGTACCAATTAGAAGCTTCAAGTCATGAGGACTAGACCTCTCTGCATGGATTAACTATAAAATGGTACTGAGCATATTTAACTGTATTAGCTACAGCATGCTCCTCAATATCATGATGATGGCATGGACTTTCTTACCTTCCTCTGCTCTTAGGGTTTTGAGAAGCACCAAGTAAATGTGAAGCACTTTTATGAATGTCTATTATAAGTTAATTATCTAAATCAACCAACTGACCTAATGAACCTATTAAAGAAAAAAACTTTGCATTCTGTTAACATGATAGCTTAGGTGAGACCTGGAGGAAAGACTATTTTTCTGAGACTCTGTGCTTCTGTGATATCTGAGTTATCATATATCAAGTCTACAGAAATGTCCATAGTTAGACTACCATAACAACTAAAGTAGTCTCAACAAAGTTAGCTACAGGCATGATCTATCTTAAAGTAAAATTCTCCTCTGGCTCTGGGCCTGTAAAAACTCAGAATAAGTTAACTGCTGCCAACAAACAAAGGAGAAACTCTCATAGGATGGATGTTCCCATTTCCATAAGGAGAAACTGGAAGGAACAAGGTATCACCAGACCCAAACAGTGTCAAAAACCTGTAAGCAAACTTCATTAGATTTCAAAGTCTGAGAGTCACTTAACCTTGGGGATTTAGAAAGCAGCAGGCCTACCTTTTACTAGGGCCTATGCAGCAGCCTGACTCTCTCCAAATGGAAACTTGATGGACATTGGGGAGACCGTCATTTTCTTGGCTCCACCCTCTCCAAGCATCAGGGCTGCACCTAGGCTCTCTGACATCTCTGGGGCACATGCTCAACCTCTCCAGAACAATGGGGTGGCAGCCAGGCTCTTCCCAAGCCCAAGGAATGTGCCCCATCCTCTCCAAGGCCTGGAGTACAACCTTCCTGAACAGGAAAGTTGAAGACCTACCCTTTGCTTTGGGGACAAACTCACCTTCTACAAGTGCATGGGTGGGTCCAATGTTCTGTCCTGAGGTTTCTTGGCTTTAGACCTTAGCTTCCATGGTTGGGCCTTGAAGTTACTTTTCCTCCACTTTGTCCTTTTTCTGTCCCTTTTAGTCTGGACTTCCAGTGGTTTCATTTATACAGATCCCACAACATTCTTGTTGGTTACCTATGAAGTATGCTGGGATCATGCCCATGAGACAAAAGGATTTCCACAAATCCTTCTCCAATTCTGGCTTTTTCTGAAATGGCTCTCTGGTTCCATATTTGGTTAAATCCTCTCATGGGGCACTATTCTTTGGGGTCTACCTTTCTGGAAGCCCAGAATTTTCCAGACCATCAATTTTAGCTTTCTTTATACCCAAGAGTTCAATTCTCAACTTAACTCTCTCCTATTGCATTTCACTCTAAGCTCTGATGAGAAACCAGGTTGTACTTTCCACATCTAATTTGGAAATCTTTTCACATTCATGGCTTTTAAAATCTGCCTTCCATCCAAAGCTGATCAATTTTGTCAGATTCTCTGCCACTTTAAAACAAGGATCACCTTCATTCCAGTTTGCAATAGCACATGCATCATTTCTGTCTAAGGCCTTATCAGAAGTATCATTAGAGTTCACATTTCTACCAACAGTCTCTTCAAAGCTCCATACAATTCTTCCCAAATTTTCCCTTTATCCATTTAAAAAGTCTTTCCAACATGTTTGGTATTTGCAAATTGCAGCAGCACCCCACTTCCCTGATAACAAAATCTGTGTTAGTTTGCAAGCTGCCAGATGCCATACACCAGAGATGGGAAGATTTTAAAAAAGGGAATATATTAAACTTCAAATTGACAGTTCTAAGGCCGTGATAATGTCCAAATTAAGGTAAGGTTATAAAAAAGTCCAAACTAAGGAATCCAGGAAAAGATACCTTGGTTCAAGAAGGTCAATGACATTCAAGGTTTCTCTCTCAGCTGGAAAGGCACATGGCAACCTCCTCTAGCCTTCACTCCAGGCTTCTTCAATGGCTTCCCTGGGAGCATTTTCTTTATGCATCTCCAAAGGTCTCTGGCTGTGTGGGTTCTGCTGGTTCTTTTGATTCTTAGCTTTTTCTAATGGTTCCCTCTTAAAGAGCTCCAGTAAGCAATCCCACCTGGAATGAGTGGAGACACATCTCCATGGGAACCATCTAATCAAAAGTTACCACCTACAACTTGGTAGGTCACATCTCTATGGAAACAATAAAAAAGATCCCACCCAGCAATACTGAATGAGGATTAAAGGACATGGCTTTTCTTGGGTACATAATAGTTTCAAACCGGCGCATATATTTTTACTTATCTTTTCCTGGTTGTGGAAGATTAACAAATGCTGGTAAAGAAAGAATCTTCCTCCATCCCACTTTTCTAGATTTTTAGCTAAAAGCTAAAGCCACTTGTAAAGTATCTTCCTTTTAACTCATTCAATAATCTGAGTACTTTACTGTTGCTTTTTGGATAGACAAATATTTACTAGCCACAGTGCTACAGCACAAAGAGAGTGCATGTTTCCACTAGTAGAAAGAAGTAATTTTGGAAAAAGCTGTTTGCAATTGGCTGTGGATCTATTCTATTTATAATATTGAATATAAACATGCTAATCCCACAGAGAGGAAAATGTCTTTTCAGTTGAATTTTCTATCAAGCTGAGATGTAGAATGTTAATTCTGCATCAATGTTGATGAAATCTCATTCTAAAAACATTCATTTTAATGCATCATGAACTACTCAAGTTTGAACTTAGTTGAAACTATTAGAATATATTTCAACTTTTAGAACAAATACTTTATTAAAATGCACATTTCAATGAGATGCATCTCTGAGATCTAATACTTTAAGTTGCAAAGTGCTCAATAACAATAATTAAAGCTTACATCTCATTACTAATAAAAAGGCAAATTGAATGTTGTTTATGCACTACTAAAATTCAAATTTATTTTAGGCAAAAAATATATTCTTGACTGTTACTGAATCAGAAGTCAATACAGACCAATAATATGCATAAATCTATTACAGGAAGGCTATTGCCAAATTATGGATAAAACAGAAAGCAAAGCAAATTCCTCTCTATTTTATATGAGCAACAACCTAGATTGCTGCCATCATTGGGATGAAAATTTGGTCTCATATGTCTGCATCTCACAAGCTGTAATCATTAATTTTATGTCCCAGCTTGGCTAGGTTATGGTGTCCAATTGTTTAGTCAAACACTAGTCTAGATATTGCTGTAGAGGTATTTCGTAGATGAGATTAGAATCTACAATCAGTTGCAGTCAAGTATCTAGAGAATTTTCAAATATTCTGAGGAGTTTGCTTAATGAACAGGAAGTGTTCTGGCACATGCCAGAAATTTTATAACCAGATATAAAGAAAACAGATGGGTTTATTCCAGCTTATAGAGCTGTGCCTCTATGGGACGCCATAGCCCATTTTGCTTGTACACATGGGAAATGGGTGAACCCAACTCCCCAAGTCTAAGCATGGGTTCAGTCACCTTTGCAGGAACACAGAGTATCTGTCCAGGGCATGCTTACCTTACACACACGTGGCAAAGGTGTGTGGGCCAGTGTAGCCAGAAGCTCTCTGACTTCAGGCAGCCTAGCCCCCTCTCCCCTGAAAGTCCCCTAAGAGAGCCTGGCTGGCAGCCTCATCCTCAGCTGCTACCACTTCAGGCCAGAGAGGAAGAGGCCACCATATCCCTCCAAATTCTTTCAAGATTTTGTTAGATTTTGTAGATTTTGTTAAAGAGAGCTTGATTTTAGAGCACTGTTTCTTTGAAGCATCACTGGAAAATACATATTAGCACTAAAACAAAACCTTCAATGAAACAATGCTTAAAATCTTCGGAGATTTGTCATCAGTTTAGGTCACACAGCTACCATTTTTTTCCATTGCTTTTATTTTGGCTCTAATTCTTTCACTCAAGCAGCAGGTAGCTTGGTGCATCTACTGTTTGCCAGTCACCACATTAAGCCTTTGTGAGACCAAAAGGGATAAGCATGTTGCAGAGTCTTTATTCTCATGAAATAAGGATGCAGAACTCAAAGAGTGACTGCAACAGATCCATTGTTTTCTAGAAGTGTTTTATGGTAACATATGACAAAATAATATACAAAAGAAAATTAGTTCTTCAGAGGAAAAAAATGTAATATTTGAATTAATATTTTCATCAGCACGATTCATAAGTGAAACCAACAACTCTTACCAGTTAAAAAACAATTATGGCTATAGAATGAGTAATTTCTCATTTCTTTTTGTCTTTCATCTAAGTTTCTCTGCATTATTTCTTAATTAGTTCTTGCAGGAATCCCAGGAGAAAAGGATTATATTAATCTCCTGGCTGTAGAAACTTTAGTAGCTTACCCTGAATCATAAAAATAGAGTTTAAAATAAGAATAAAAAATGAACAAGGAAAGTTAGGCATTTTACTGAATTAAAGAATTTTAGAATTGGAGGAGAGTCTCTAAATCGCCTAGTCCAACATTTATATTATTTATATGAAATAAGACTGAAAGAGTGAATGGCATACTTAAAGGTCATGCAACCAAGCACAGATAGGCCAGATTTTGAATCCACCCCAATTTCAACTACATCTCTCATTCCTTCAGTTAGCCAACCTACACCAGTTATTGACTAACTGGTTAGGCCCAGGTACTGTGCTAGATGGTGTGGATACCGCATAATAAACAAGAAATTGATTGTTGTCTACTGGGACCCTTTGTTCAGTGACGGGTGCAATTAAGGGTTTGGTAGAAGTTCAGGAAATAACAGGAATCACAAGAGGAGGTGTTAGTTCTGGAATTAGGCTCTAGAAATCAAGCAACATGCCTGGGGACAAAAGCTGGGGCCAAGGGACATTTATAGCAAAATGACAGATAGAAGCACTAAGACAGGTGAAACACTCAAATGCCTATCCAGGATGGGCGGCTCTTATACAAGGGTGATACTGTTGGTATGACTGCGCACACAATATTGACTGCTGAGAACTCTGGTCAACTAAAGACTGCACACCCCATCTAAAACGGGGGGGGGGGCGGGGCAACCATTCTCAGTTCTGATTTATTGTTGCCTCAGATGCCTGTGAACCCAGAGTTTCTGATTTTTTTTCTCCAAAGAATCCGACAATAAAGATTTTGTGAAATTCTCCATACCTCTTAACTTAGTTGTTAACCTCATAATAAGTAGTGGGAGAGAAAGTTTGTTTAAATGTACTCCTTTTCTGTGAGAATCTTTGCATGGACTTGTTCATTGGTTTTCTCTGAATATCTAGTGGTTTGCAAGTGATTGCTTAGATTATGGAAAATTTTGGTAACTGGAGATTTTCCAAAAAAACATGTTGCGGTTTTTCAGCCAGGCAAATGGCATAGGAAGGGCATTTGCCTTCCTGTTATGGCAGTGCCTGAATGGTTTACTGGCTTCTAGGACTAATCTACTCCATAATAGGTATTAAGAGAGCCCAGTTAGAGAAGTGGCATATTCAGCAGTTTTTGCTGCTATGTACCATTTTGATGGCCCAAGTATGGGTCAGGCACAGAGGAAGGGTTTTACAGATGGGGTAGTTACTATTGTTGCTTAAATTTATCAAGAAAAACAAGTCTCAAAGAGGTTAATTAACTTTCCAATGTCACATATCTATTTGGTGGTAGAATGAAATTGGACCTGAACATACCATACTGATTTTAAAGCCAAAGCTTTTGCTATCATGTCTCTCCAGGATGCCATCACAACTGATCAACTAGTGAAAAATTTAGTTAGTACAATATATTTTCTTTGCAAAATATTGAAAATCTACTGGAAAAAAATTCTTGTCACTTTAGTTTAGAAAATGGAATTTTCTTTTCAGTCTAGACTAGAAATGACCAGTTTTTATGACATTTTGTACACAGAGGCCAGCTCAGTAAGAGTCAGAAAGAGGCTGAAACTTTTAGCTCCTGGGGGCCAATTATACTGTGAAACTCTTTATTTTGGTAATATAAAATAGATAGATGACTGAAATGTTAAAGAGAGAGACAGACAGAGACAGAGAGGGATCTCAGAAAGCAGGCTTGATTAGCAGAAAACAGACAAAAATTAAAGTCCATTGTTTGAAATGGAGGTATCATAGTTCAATTTAGTGGTCCCTCTGTTAAGCATTACTGATGGTTTGGAGGACGAGGTTGGAGGAAGAGGGTAAAGCCATTCATATGTGGATGAGTGTCAGGGCCCTGTCCTTCTAAACTTGGAGCCAGGCTGACTAAGTTTCTAATAATTGCTCCATACCTTGCGAATTTTATTAACTTTGGCAAGTATTTTTCTTTGACTCTGCAAAATTGGTGAAAGGATTAAATGAAATAATATATACAAATTAGTGTCTGAGTAGGTATCCATAAACATCACTTCTTTCCCTTCTTCTAACCCCTCATGTTTCTCCACTCATAAAAAAAGGATTTTCAAAGCATACAGGTTGGGAACTATTCTCTTAGGAAAAACAAAGGAAAATGGTCCCAGAGATACATTCAGTTGATAATGGGTTAATTAGCACTTATTGAATGCACACTGTATTTAGATACTCTGCCAAGTAATTAGCTTGATCAATAAGAATTAAGCCTATGACAAGCCTGTGAAAGAGTTACTGTAGTTTTAGTCATTTCACAGATGAAGTTAAAGTACAGAAGCACTGTGTGACTTGTCTAAGGTTGACTTATCTAATAACTTGTGGAACTAAGATATGAACATATATGCCTATTGAGAGACCTAAATCTGGGCACAGTAGTAGAGAAAAATAGTGTCTGGTTTTGTAGCCTTAGTCAAGGTACCTACAGTTGATCTGAAATATTTGAATTTTTGTCCTTTCTCCTGAGAGTGAAATATGAAATAATCTAGGTTCCTTCTTAGGTGATATTTACTTTCCCTTCTGCCTCAATATCTCCCTTACCATTTTGTTTTACTTTCAGTAATATGATAGCATTATTTGAAGGTGTTCATTTAGAACGTGCAAATATTTTCATTTAAATTTGATTACTTTTCAAATATGCATGTTTTTCCAAACATAGCAACATTTTGGAAATGAAAAAACATGCCAGTGTTAGGGTCATGCAATGTTTTTCTATGAAGATTTTTTTTTCTCACACAGCATTCAGTAAGCTCAAGGCCACTTGTTTAATTACTCTAAGTGATCAAGCTTAGTTCTGTGTATTTTTTTAATAAAGAAGGGTTGGAGTGATGATTTCATTATATCCCTTCCGGCTTTTAAGAAGAGATCCTATCCAAGCAAAACACTTTCTAAAAGTGCAAAGAGAACAGTAAACCGTTTGGAAAGGCTGATGCATTTCATTTCTTTCTTACAATTTTTTCTAGGAAGAGTTCACCACTAAGCCATAGGGGGTCAGAAAAGCACCCAGACAACCATACTCTGGTTCAAAGTTCCAGAAATGTAAAAATAAATAATAATAATTTATCACTGATAATCATAATGAAAATAACAAGCAGAAATTATACAGACTTGGAAAGTTCTATGCAGCATAAAACTTCTTTCCTATAGTTATAGTGCAATTTTTTTTTAATACTTAACTCTGAAACTTTCATCTGCAAAAATGACAATGAGTATTCTGCTCTGATGGAAATGTAATACTCTCAATAAGTGCCAAGAATTTAAAAATGCCTAGCCCATGAAGCATAAATCCATCATTTTGCTCCTCTGCCTCTGGTTTTCTAGGAAGAATGTGTAGGTTATATAATTTGATACCTCTATAATACATTGAGTGATAGTTATATAAAAACAGATTTGGTATTAAAAAATAAGTTTTTACATAAATTTTAAATTAGAAAGAGATCTTTATGTTCTTTGTTGGCAATCCTATGGATGTAAGTTTTAACCCAGAAGTGCTTCAAAATTAATGGCCTGGTTTTTAAAAAAATATTGATGGTCAGCAACTACCCTAGGAGATTCTTAGCTAGTAGATACTTCAGGCTATGACTTTAGAGGCTGTAATTTTTGTTATAAATAGTCCCAGAAAAAAGGATTAATATCTATCTATTATATGCTAAAATGTGTGAAAATATACTGTAAATTTATATTATGCTTATATGTTTTAAATATTTAAACATTTATAAAAGATACATATATAAAATAACTGCTATACTTTACTCCAGAAATTCCTCTTCTACAAATGTATTCTATATCTTGGCACAGAAAATTACATATATTCAGGGCTGTTCTTTACTGCTTTAAAAAAAATTACTGAAGAACTAAAGACAACTTGAATATCTACCACCAGGTTTTTGATTAAATACATTTTGATGCAGCCATACAATAGAATATCACGTAATGAAGAAAGAAATTATAGATCCATATTGTTGAGATGAACTAAAGAAAAGCTATCCAGGATATATTTTACAATATGGCAGATGTAGTATCTTACAGAAAATTTTTTAAAATTAGATAGGAAAGGAGATATGGACGTTTCATCTTATATCCTTCTGATTTTAATCTTTACATTTTTAGTTTTTGTATAATACTTTCATAATTGAACAGGCAAACAAAAAATACAAAAGGCAATTCAAATGTTTGGTCAGTACTGGAAATATTGGGTGTTAAAATAAGATTTAACAACTAAAGCACCATCCAAGGAAACCAACAGTATGACTAAAGGTTTTTCCCAGGTCAAAAAGAAGCAAAAAACAGAAAAGGTTTTTTCTTGTACTCAAACCAAGTCACACCTCAATTATATTTTGATTAGACTATGTGCTTCTTTATAATACCCTTTATTGTGACAATGCAATGAAATGTCATGAAAAAATAAACCATTCCACTCGACCACTGAAAGATAGCACCTTATAAAGACCTGATGACATCCCAATAGTGTTAACACAGCACCATGGTTTCTAACAAAAACAATGAAAAATTATTGTTCAAAATTTCCCCATGTTGTGAATCAAATACAATTCCATGACCCCAACAGAAAACCCAAATCAGGCATCAAGGGAACTAAATTGAAAACGTCCATCTTCCATTTTTGGCAGGTCCTTTTCTGTTTTTATAGTAACTGCTTTATGCCAACCTTGTGATTAAGGGGCAGGGAGGTGACGGGACCAACTGTGAGAACTCTCTGGAAGCCAGGAGTCTTGGGCCCCATTTTAAACGACCAAAGAACAAGCCTTGGATATACCACTTAACCTATCAGCATTTCCACTTTCCTATCATCTGTGGAATGAGAAAAACATTAGCCATCCACCCCACAAAAGAGTTGAAAGGACTTTAAGAAAGTTCATGGAAAGCACTTTGAACCCCTCTGAAGAAAGCTTTCACAGAAGTACAAAGCCTCATGTCAAAGCACTTGTTCATACCTTCATGAGACATCAGTGAGTTGTTCAGGAAAGGATAATGTATAGACCTGCATTGGGTGTTCCTTTTCATTAAAATCATTGCCAGAGCAATTTCTTCTCCTTTTTACCTGGACATTAATCATATGCAGCCTTGACAAATCCTGACATCTCTTCTTAGATCCCTGTGAGGGGTCTCTGAGATTCATTTTTGGCTCAATCAGCTGTATTATTCAGCTGACAGGTATAAAATGTGTTACCCCCTACCTCTCTCTTTAGGCATTGCTAGAAAGAAGTCTTCTTGGAAGAGAAAAGTGGAATGTGTTCATTAGGCTATTTATGACTCCATCTGCTTTGCCCATACAAAGCAGGGCAGGTCTAATTTTCACACACCAGTTCTTAACTCTGACCTCTTCTGGAATCATGGCCCTTTCTCCAGCTACTCATCCTGCATTACCGAGTACCACCTGTGTAATGAATGAGCCCTTCACAGGAATATTCCTTCAGTCCTAAAAAGGAATTTCCCAGTTTTATAATGCTTAAGTTATGTGGTGACTCAAATCTTGATACGCTTTCCCTTGAGCAGGGGTTCTCAACCTAGAAGGATATACTATTGAGTAATTTAGGTTTGGAACCAAGCTCTAGAGGGTTGACATGTCAAGTGTACAAGAACCATTGTAACTGAGCATGCTGACTTTGTATTGTTCAACTCCAGCAGATCACGCTATTTCTCAAGGCTTTTCTTAGTGTGGTTCTTGGATCTCTTAGAATCATCTGGAGTGCTTGCTTGTCACTATGTATGTTCACAGGATCCACTGCAAAACTTCAGATCAGATTCTTACAGGGGGAGGTAGGGCAGAGTTACATAGTTTCAATCATTTTATCAAGTGATGCTTCTATATTAAGTTTAAAAACTCTTAAGACCCTTCCTGGAATCTTTTCTTGCTCTGACTTTATCCATTATTTTTTTCGGGAGCTTTTCTCATGAGCCAGGTCCTCTGCTAAGTGTTTAGTACTCATCTCTTTTAATCTTGACAATGGCAATAATCTTCATTCACAGAAGAGGAAATTAAGGCTGACAGAAGCCAAATGACCCACCCAAAATTACATATTTAGAAAAGGTTAAATGAGTAACCAAACTGAGGTCTATTTATTTAAATAAACTTTCATACACTTTACTCCTAGACACTCACCTCATTTTCTCCAATTATCAATCCTGGCCTAACCTTATCTCACTGCTTCTATCTTCAATATGATCCCAGAAATGCTCTGTATTTTTATATTACACACACTTATCAGGTAATCACTTTCACGCTTTCCTTGACTCATCAACAAATCAACTACTGTTTTCAATCATCCTGTATTGATTCTGAGGCCTTTATGACTTCAAGTAGAGGGATCTGACCCCTCACCTGTGTCCCATCACCTCTTACATGAGATGGAATCAGTCTTGGGTGAGCTCTGCCAATAATTCCCTCTTCACTGCATTATAACTTCGTGCTATCCCCTATCTATCTCTCCTAAATCTCAGGAGGGTTCTTCTGACCTTATTCCTTCTCACTGCCTGAGGGCCCTTACTCCTAAACTTATGCCACATCCTTGATTTTTTCCATCTCTGGTAGCTCCAAGCTTACCTTTGTTTAAAATGTGTTTGAATCCACTTCCATCCCTAAGTAACAATATCTGAGTTTTGAAAAGTTTTGTTTCTGTTTTCTTAAATGAATGATCTTATACTCATCCTCTTTATTTTCTCATTACCATTTTCTTCCTTAGTTCCTCTCTCCTCTTGATGCTGTTCTCTTCAAAGTTATCAAAATCCATCTCTAAGCCAAATCCATTTGTCAATGGTCAGATCCTCCTCACCATCTACCCATTCTGACATTTAATCTTAAACTCTCTCCTCCCTCAGCCTCTGTGATGCCTGACCTTTCTGTTGCTGTTGTTATGTTTTCTTTCTTGTTCTTTAGCTCCACTTGGGCAATTCCTTAAACATCTTTAACTTTAAACTAGGAAAAATAATAATCTAATTCATGCTGTTGTTACAGGGACACGACCAAGTGAAATGCATATTTATTTACTCACTCAACAGACACTAGCTAAGCATCTACTGTACATGCAGCACTGGATTAAACACCGGGATGTAAAGAGGAAATAAACATGGTCGCTGACATGAAGGACCTGCAAATTAATTCGAACAGACATGCCTACAATCAGAGTGCATTTATTCATTTATCCCTTCCATAAATTTTAACTTAGTGTCTGCAATATTCCCAGTACTTACCTAGTTACTGGAATATACCAATGAACAAGTTTCAATAAGTGTTTGCTCTCATGCAGTTTATATTTTAGTGGTAATACAGCTCTGTATTTTATGCAATACATTGGAAGCATAGTAGAAGTGGCAACATAAGGCACTACTCAGTAGAGGTGACATTGCATCTGAGACTTAAATGATGACAAAAATATGATATTCAAAAAGGCTTTTAAAGGAAGACGGTACTTCAAATGCACAGCCCTTAATTAAGTTTGAATGAACTTAATATTTCTAAGGGACAAAAAGATCACAGGAGCTTTTGGAATGGTGAAGAAAGAAGAGCGTTTGGAACAGTCTTGCCCACCATGCAAATTAAAACTAATGAAATGGAAAACTACCAGAAAGATTTGGAAAGGGGAATGCTGTAATTTAATAGAAGCTTTAAAGGATCACTTGAAAGCTGCACTGGGAATAGTGCTCAGGGGGACAGTGGAAGCAGGGAGTATAATTAAGAGTCCATCTCACTAGTCCAGGGAAGTGACACTGATGGCTAAAATTGGGTGGCAGCAATGGAGATGATGAGAAATTGACATATTGTGGTTATAGTCTATGCTATTAATATGTACTCATGTATTTACTTATTGTTTATACTTTTACATACCAGAGTGTAAATTCTTACAGTAGTGGGTCTTTATTCTTTCCCAAATATCTAGAATGGTGCTTAGCATGCAGTAGGTGATAAACAAGTATTTATTGAATAGATGAATAAATGCCTTGGGCATGGGTGCTGAGATCAATTCCTAAGTTTTTTGTTGAGCACCTGTGTAAAGACTGTATCATCAACTAAGGAGGGAAAGACTAGAAGAGAAACAGATTTATAGGTTGAAAGCAAGAGTTCATTTCTGACATGTTATATTTGAGATGCCTCCTAGAGAATCCTCTTAGACATCCCCAAGGAGCTGCAGAGTAGATGCTTTTATAACCGTGTCTGCAGCTTAGAGGTAGCATTTTAGTTTGCTAAGTCTGAGAAAATGCAATTTATCAGAAATGGACTGACTTTTAACAATGTGGATTTATTAGCTTACGAGTTTAAAGTTCTAAGGCCATGAAAATGTCCAAAATCAAGGCATCAGCAAGATACCTTCTCCCTGAAGACCTGCTACCAGTGATCCAGGATTCCTCTTTCACATGGCCAGCACATGGCAACATCTGCTGGTCTCTTCAGTCTATCCTGGACTTCACTGTTTCCTTTCTGAGGTTCTGTCTGTGTCCTTGTTTCTCAGTTTCTTTCTTTCTTTTTTACTGTGTGCCTCTCTGTGTGCGTCACTGAATTTCATCTCTTATAAAGGACTTCAGTCAGAGGATTAAGACCCACCCTGAATAAAGTAGATCTCTTCTTAAGATCCTACTAGCCAAAGAATGCTACTTATGATGGGTCCACACCCACAGGAATTGATCAACTTTTTAAGGACATAATTTTATGGAGTCCATAAAACCTCCAAACCCATCACAGGTAGGGTCTCAACCTGGCTGTGTCACAAGTATTTCCATTCTGTGATCATGGTTTTTCTAACAAGGCTTTTCTGGTTCCTGACTCCCAGTCACCTCTCCATTTCCCTTCATTCCCTTGACCTTTACAGGGACACTTTCATCAAATAAACTCACCCCCAAAGATAGTTTCATTTCCCTGTGCCTTACTTGGTCTCCCCACTTGGTCTGCAATCTCTTGCTTTCTGTTGCATTTAGGCAGGGCCCCCCGAAGTGTGCCCCATACACCAGCAGTGATAGCATCACCTGGACCAACCAAACTGAATATGAAACTCTGAGTAAAGGATCTAGAACTCTGTTTCAACAATCTCGCCATGAGTCTGATGTACACTAAAGTTTGAGAACCACTCACAGGTTTACAACACTTAGTATAGTAGTTAAGAAGAATTTAACAGTGAATGGATGGGTTGTGGCTATTCATCAGTCTAACAAATTATTCTTGTGTTTTTTCTTACCTCTCATATTATCAACTCTCCTTTGATCATTTAGTCTTTCTTAATTGCTCTAATTAATTTAACTATAGCATCAAATGCTTTCCTATCCTTTTATATTATAAAGCAATATAAGAGCAAAACATTCCAAAAATAATTTCAGTCTTTCAAAACACTATCTCATCTGCCATTTAATTTTAGCTTTGGGGTGCTATGAGATAGTAGAGATGGAATTTCTAGCCCCACATCACATATAAACATAGTTAGGTAAATCCTTTTTTACTGATTTCCCGGTAACCCCACACCAGGTTTTGGTAGATGTGAAAAAAAATTAAATGCTGATAAATGTACAATGAACAAGCCTCAACCTTGAGTTTTCCTCATCACACCCTGATACTACCTACTATATGAATAAATATTCACTGACCGATTAATTCCTGAAACGTATATAGTAGAATCCAAGAAAATGCAGACCCACCTTAACCAGAAGACTATATATGTATGTATGTATATGTATATATATATATATATACATATTAGTCAGAATTATATGATGACTCTGCTCATTTTCTTAATTGGAGACCTAATAAACTAGCTTCTCATATACTATCCAACAACACGGCAGTTTTGTTGGGAGACATATAGCCTGAAATTCTCTCTACCAGTTTCTTCCTTATCGCTTTAAGATGGTTATTGATATAGCATCCTATAATTCTTGATGCTTTTACTCTTCTCCTACTGTCAATCGTATTTGAAAGTGTTCTACTGCTCCTGTGTTTTGATTTGTTTTTTAATTACCTGGGCAACGCAGAAAACTGGCAGCATCTCCGTCACGCTAAGACTGCTTCTTGCCAATGTTATCTGCCTCCCTTTATTTTAAAACCAAAAACACTTCCCTATCCCTAGTGGAATGCTTTTAGCCTACCAGACCCATGATAATAATGAAACACTCCTACATTTGCATAAAGCCTTAGAATTTTCAATATGCTTTCAAAACACGTTGTCTCATTTAGCTTAGCTTAGAAAGTCCTAGACACATTTTTTTTTTTTATCTTAATAGACATTAAAACCTCAGGAGGGAGAATTTCTTCATTCTGTAGTTAGAGTACTGGAACACTAACGGTACTGATGATGATGATGATTTTATGATAATGCTCACAATTTTTTTTTTTAAGTCTTTACTATCTTTCAGCTGCCTGGCCAAGTGTTTAACATGAGTAGCAACATTTAACCCTCATAACCAATCCATGAAGGGCTATTATTATTGTCTCTATTTACAGATGCACAAACTAACCTTCTACACCACATTTATAGTTAGTAGTTAAGCTGAGATTTGAACCCAGAGCTGTCAGACTCCAAAACCTGGGGCATTAACCATTTTTCTACTCCTGCCTCATTCAAATGATTGCCAACACTGCCTGTCTTTACAGTCAGTAGTTCAGTTACTAAGGCCACACAGTTCTTATGATCAAGTGCAAGTGTCTTATTTTAAATTGCATTGATGTTCTTCTCTCTTGGACTACCTGGGCATAAACCCACCTTGCTGCAAATGCAAAATGCCTTCAATTACTTGGTTTAAAGGTTAGTCACAGACACCCAGCCGTTCTTCCAATTCTGGTTCCTTAATGATTTCAAGTCATCACACCATTTAGTTGCAGCTCCAGCAGTCTTTTTAGTTCTGGGTGCCTGCACCCACCCACCCTGCTTCATTTTCTGCCCTAAGATACTGGTTTTGATGTTGGAACTCTCATTCTTTTTTTTTACCTTATTATTATTTTAACTAAAACTCTCATTCTTTAAACAGACACACATACTCAGATTTTATTACCTGGCAGTAGGCCACAGTTGGGGCATGACAGATATAGAAATGCAGAAAAACAACCCTTCTAAAGGATCTTACAGCCTAGGTGGAAAGTAAGATGTGTAAATAAATAAAGCATTTGGTCTTTCCATATTTTAGCCTCAGTTCTTTGCAACCTGCTTTGGTCGTCACTCTGAGTGTCAGCTGCCCAGGTTCTTTCAGCTGTCCTGCTTCTTATTCCACCCAGGGGAAAATCATCCCACCCATTCGCTATTTGGCAGAGTGTCTCAGGAAGGACAAGCCTGCATTTGTGTATGTATGTGTGTATGTGCGTGTGCGTGTGTACACAAGATATTCTGAACAAAATTGCTTCATGTTTCTTATCAGACCTCAGTATAAGTCTGAGTGACCAATTTAAAGCTAAAAAAGCTTTAAAAATATTTGAGATGATCATATATAAACACCTAATTACATGTCATTGGATTATATATAATTTAAACAACTACAAAACGGTCAGGAATTTAGTTCTGAGAATTTTGATCTTGTCCTCAATATAAGGTTAGTCTGTATGGATGATTTCTCCATTTAGATAGCTGTGTCTTGGGGTATTTACCTAGAAGATCTATTTAAAACACTCTGGGATTCTAAGTACCACTGAATTATAGCCAAAAGTTCCTATCTGAACAATGAGATCGACTCTATTTTTATTTTGTGGACAAACTAGAGAGGCAAAGTCTTCTACAGGGAACCACAGGTAGCTATTGATAAAATAAGGATTATGGATTACTTTATGCTAAAATACCTATAATTTAAGCCAGAGATTTTAGCTGATACATGCTTAATGTTGCTTAGTTTTTTTATTGATATACGCAAGATCCAATTTCTGGGAAAAAGCAAACCATTGGAAGTGGAGATTGAAATGAACCTCAGAATTTTCTAGTTGCTGTACTACTTTCTGATGTCCATGGTAGACAGAGCTTATTCAAGGGTGTATTATTTTGCTGAATCCAGAAATGGTCTCAGAATCCTTCCTGATCTAGTCCTTCAAGCATTCATTGACAATAGGTATGAATGAGCGAGTGGGATTTAATTTATCTGTCCTTCCTAGTAAAACTCAGATTCCAATTTACAGAGGATAACACTGATGCTCAGAATGGTTCTGTAATTTGCCCAAGGTCATTGAGGAAAGTCACAGTAACCTAGGTTAACTGCCACTTCTATTTCTTAGACCAACCGCTTGGTAAATTTTAGGTAAAAGGATCATTTTTGATGGAGTTCTCAACTGTTTTTCTCACATCAGCATTAATAGGTTTCTATTGGCAGAGTCCCTCCTGATACCAAAGTAATACTCTCTCATCATCACATACCCTGTGATGACTCTAGAGTTAATGGCTAAGCTTATTGGAGAGTCACTGTGATTAGCATTGTCTGCCTTTATTTTTTTCAGGGGTTATTCTTTCTATTTCCATGTAAGACTTGATTATAATATCAAACACTAAAGAAAGGAGATATGTAAAAGGGTTTCAGTGAACACATTGGAAGGACTCTGGCTTTGAGGTTTTTGAATCAATGCTTAGTTTCAAATAGGGAAGCAAATGGTCTTTCATAGAAAAGAAAATTGAAGTATTATTCATTGCTTGGAGAGATGGGAAAGATTTTTCAGAAAGTATTTATTCTATAGGATGCCTCATATAGGTTTGCTTACACATTATTTAGAGTATTAGAATGGTTTCATCTAATAAGTACCAGATTAGAGTCAGCATCAAAAAGGCAACTCCCTGTGTTAAAGCCACTATCTTCCTCTGAACCAATCATACTCCTTTGTCATGAATACTACCAAAAACACTAGATTCAACCCAACTTTGGAAGATAATTTGAAGGTTCTTTATTGACCTTAGCATTTTCCCCACCTAACTAGTCTTTCTGGTTTTTATTCTTTCTAGTCCCAGTAAATGGCCATCAATCTGGATAACTAAGATACTTGTAGTTACTATGCCCAGAAACCCAAGTTTTGTGTTTAATTCCTTCCATTCTTTCATCCACACACCCAATTCATTTGCTAGTCTACTTTTGTTTTGGCGTGGGCAGGCACTGGGAAGCAAACCCGGGTCTCTGGCATGGTAGGCGAGAACTCTGTCTGCTGAGCCACCGTGGCCTGCCCAGCTAGTCTACTTTTACAATACATGCTGCTTCCATCCACCTCTCATCATGATCACTACTTCCTATACCTGAAGACTGCTGCCACTTGTCATCCAGACTCCAACAATGAAGTAGCTCTAATTCTTCTCCCCCTTCCTGCTCCAAGTTACATTCCATATCATGGACTTATTTTCCTACAAACTGAATCAGACAACTGTCACTCCAAGACTTGAGGCCTTCAAATGGTAACTCTTAAGTTAGAATAAATCCTAAATCCTTTACTTGGCCCACATGCATTTCCTGGCACGGCGTACTTCTCCAGGATTATTGCATTTTTCTCTCATTATGATCCTGGCTCACAGATCCTTTCAATTCCTTAATGCTCTTCTCTTTGCTTCTAGAAACAGTTCCAACCAGAAGACTCTTTCCTCTGTTCTCCACAAGGCCCATTCCTTCTCATCTTTCAGATGCTGGTTTCTATGTCATCTCATCAGATACCAAAACCCGGAGAAGATACTACTGTCAGTTCTCTTCCCATATCATATTGAATTGCCCTTTGGCTTTTGTGAAAACAAACTCTCAGTTTGCTATCTCCTGAGACTGACAATCTATCTGCATCTTTTGGTTGGAGGACTACTTGGAAGCAGCCAGAACATTTTTGCCTGAACCTCAGAGTTAGAAGTGCCTGGGAATTCGTATCCCTCTTCAATATGGAGTGCAGTACTTAACTGATGACTGAGGGGTAAGAGTATAAGTGCTCTAGCTTCCTCCCAGTGTATTAGTCAGGATTCCCTAGAGAAACAGAAACAACAGGAGAGATCTATAAATATGAGATTTATAAAGCTGTCTCACACAACCAAGGGAATGGAAGAGTCCAAAATCTGTAAGGCAGGCTGTGAAGATTGCAGCTTCAATGAAGGGTCTGGATGAACTCCACAGAAGAGTCTCACTGACGGAAGAAACAGTGAAAGAATCTCTCTTCTTCCTTAAAAGCCTTCAACTGATTGGATTATCTCTTACTAGCCTCCTAGCTAGTAAGTGATTGGATTATCTCTTACTAGCCTCCTAGCTAGTAAGTGATGGAAGCCTTATTAGAACCCAAATCTGACTGCAAAGTCCAAGCTCTTACACTTTCACAAGACTATCTCTGACATACATAGGGTTTACTTAGTTTGAGCAATACATTTGAGGATTAATCAACTTCATGGGGATCAATCAAGTGAAAAGAGTGAGCTCCTGGGCTGTTAGGTTAGAGGGCGAAATCCTGGAAAGCTGTGACCTACTTGAGCAATTACGCAGCTCCAGCTGACCTTATCATTCAAAATGCCACCATCCCTTCCTACTCTTGCCAGAGCCACTGCAAGCCTGTGTAACTCTACAATTACAATCGATGCTCTGCTAAAGAAAAGGGATGCTAAGGATAAGGGAGCTTCTTTGCTTTCTTAGTCCCTAAAATGGTGGTGGAGATTCTGAGATGAGAAAGAATATGAGGTGTGTATGTGTGTGTGTATGGAGGACGTAGTGTTGAGGAGAGATATTCTTAGACTCAGCATTCCACAAAATAAAATTTGAATTTGTAGTCAAAAGAGAGTGCAACTTGGAAGGCAGGAAAAGCCAAGGGAAGCATTTAGGAATAGAACGGAATTATTAATTTTTAACTACTAATATTTATCCAACATCTACATATGCCAAGGATACTTTTGATATGAGAAAGAGAAATGAACACAGTTCTTGCAACACTAGTGTGGGAATAAATATGAATGAGGACATGGAGTTCACCAATGAAAGGAGTGAAGAAAGGAAGATGAGGTAGAGGGACAGCATAAGTGAAAGCAGGGAGCAGGGAAAACACTTCCTATGTACATGGGTGTGTTTGCACAGGTGTAAAAAGAGGGGAGCCATGAGACAGAAGGCTCTTGGTTAGCAGGAATGGGATGATGAAGGAACTTATGTGGTAAATGGAGTTTTGACTTTATATTGTAGATGAAGTATTATTAGAGAATTTTAAGCAAGCAAAATTTCATGATCAGATTTGCACTAGAAAGAGCATTCTGGCCACAATGTGGAAGATGGATTTTGTTTAGTCGAGAGCATGGAAAGCACTTATTAGGCTGTGGGAGTAAGTCGACAAAAGTTGGCAAGAGCCTGAAATAAGTCACTATTACAGAAAGAGAGATTTCTGGGAAATAACAGCAACAGACAAACCAATTTAGCTTACAACAGTCAAGTTTGCAGCAGCTTATTTTGAGTAAAGGTATTGACTCTGAGGCAAAGAGATAGAAGCACAATCAAAAATAGCTTTTACAAACAGAGGTTGGTGCTCCAAGGTAAAAGCCAGATTTCACACATCTGAAGTTTGGAAGGTTGTTCAATTACAAAAAAAAAAAGTTTCTAGTTTTTCAATGAATGGAATAAACCACCAATATTTTGTGGTACTAGGAACAGTGAAGAAATGATCATATATTTGATGGGGTTAAGGAATTTTGCAAAGGAACTTTGCAAAAATAAACAGAATACTCATTGAGAAATGACTTCAGTAGGATTATAATTATAATTGTCACAGTTTCTTGAGCCCTTGCTCATTTCCACTGTGCTAAGCAATTTACATATTTTAGCTCTTTTAATCCTCACAATAATCCAGTGTGGTACGTATTATTATTCCATTTCACAGATGAAAAATCAAGGATGGAAGGGATGTAAATACTTACTTATGGTCACAGACACATGGAGTGGCAGAGCAGAAAACCTGGGTCTTTCTGCCATTACTGAGTCCAACTAATTATACTCATGGGGTCAGCTCTTGCCATGTATCTGTTTGAACTCGGGCATCCTTTGTAGTGAAAAAAAGAAAAACACAACTTCCCAAAGCATACTTTGGAGAGTAAGGGTACTGTTTTGTTTTGTTTTGTTTTTCCCTCTCCTGTGACAGTCTGTTTTTGCACAAATTATCCCTCAGAGGTTTCCCTTAAGACCCAGGATCTGTCTTAGACTAACAAATTATTTCCTGAAAAAACGACAAACAAATAAACCAATATAAAAAAAAAAAAACATTAGTGACAATACAGATTGACCCTTTGATAACAGTTCTCTGTTAAAGGAAAGTGGAATAATACAGTTGTGAAAACTCGGCATATCTGGAGGGAGCCAGAATGAAATCTGAATGGATTCACCAGAAGGTGAGATCTTGGGCAAGTCACATGGTTTAAGCTTCAGTTTCCTTATCTGTAAAATGATAATTATAGCTACTGTCATGCAGTCTGGTTGTGCGATTAAATGAGATGATACAGGCAAAGTGTCTAGCCCAGCTATTCCTATTGTAGACAAGGTAATGGCAAAAATGATGGCTCTTGGTGAGAGTTCAGGAATATATTTTTTCCCAAATATGATTGACTCTTACAATTTTGTGCTATTAAATTTCCTTAGCTAGGGAAATACCCAGAGTGGCAGGTTTCTTACTGTTTCATGTGTCCTTTAATTGAACTTGGTTTTCATTGAAGAATGCATAAAGTTGCCTTTTAACTCTTTCATGAGGATAATGTCATAGTGATGCTTGACTTATCACTATGGAAAGTGGAAAAAGTAGTTTTTAAAATATTTTCTGGAGCTATTCTTATACCATCTATCCTGTGTACAACATAACAATCCCGCAGCTAAGTTTTACAACAAATTTTAAAAGATCGCTTTTCATGCTCCAGTCTTTGCACGTTGCATCTTCTGGAGTTTCAGTGGAAGCATTTTCTTAAACTAAGTGAATAAATATTCAACACTCAGTGTGTGTATTTTGAAATAACTATCTGCATGATAATGTTAAGATGAAAACAGAGCCTCTGGCTGCACATAAACAGATTTTTACTGATCTTTTAATGAGACCAACTGAAGCACAGAGGCCTTTAACATCAAACAGGCACTCTCCCTGTTTATGAATGTTTGCATAGGGATGCCAATTCTCATTCTAATATTTTGTTACTTTAACACCAATTACTACTATATTTTCTTTCACTAATTAGCTATTAATGTTTTATAAAATGAATTTTGAAGACATAGGTCACTGATAGAGTTCTAAATGAATGAGTCTGACTGTGTCTTAAGGGAGACGAGGGAAGGCAGGAAGTTATAGACATGGATGGAGATAGCTTTAACCTCTGCTTCAATCAAGGAGAGGAAGAACATTTCTCTTCCATGTTGCCTTTGGGCCTGTGGGATCTTTGAGCTAAGCCACTCATTCAGCCTGTATCTTCTGAACACTTACTCTATGTCATGCAATGCTTTAGAAATGGGCTCAGGATGGGCAGGCAGGAGATAAAAGAATGCACAAGCTATCCAAAACCCCTGCTGTTGGGGGTTTGCAGTCTGGTTGGTGAGATTGACTAGAAACAGACATCACCTTGGGTACCAAGAGTTACCTAGACATTTTTGGGAATGGTGCTCAGGGAGGGCTTCCTGGGCAAAAGCCATGGCTAAAGTTAAGATGTGAAAAATGAGGAGGGTTGTTCTAGGTAAAGGTGGGGTGGGGCATGTTTATCAGGGGGAAGGAATAGGATCTGCAAATATCCTTAGTTTAGATAGATCATATCTTGATTAGGGACCTACAAGTGATTCAATACAGCTGGAAAGTAGAGCACACTAGGTGGCATGTTAAAACATTAAACCAGAGCAATGAGCAGGGACTTTGGAAGGCTTGCTAAACCTGGCCATAGTTGTGTAGAGGGGAGTGATACAACCCTCTCTGGGCTCATCCTGGCTGCAGTGAAGAAGAAATATTAAAAGGCTGCAGAAAGTAGGTAGGAAAACATTTTAAGAAGTTGCTTTTTTCATCCAGATGAAACATGCTGTTCTAGTGATAGAACAGCTAGAGAAAATGCATTGAATCAAAAGTTAACTAGCATGTCAAATAGAATAGGCTTGGTGATTTACTGTAAAACAGAAATAAGGACTATGGGGTCTGTCTAAAAGTGTCTGACTGCCTCTTTCATTCCCATTCTCTTTTTGGAGTGCCCTGGATGAATACTGCCATGACTCACATAAGACGAACTGGAAATTTACACAGAAAGAGGAAATGCCTGGCTCAAAATTTGGGAGAGAAGAAAAGTTGGAGGCTGATGTGCACAACTGTACTCACAGGTCTAAAGGGTGACTGTTTGCCAGGCAGAGTCAATTCAATTGTGTTCAGATGACAGAGCATCCAGAAACCATGCTACTGATGGTATGATAGTCATAATATTCTTATATTTAACTCTATCCAATAGATCAAGATCAATTTTAATTACAGAAAACAAGTCTGTATGTTAGAAGAAATTCAAAATCGTTAAACTATGATCTGTCACCATGTCCTAGTTTCTCCATTAATAGTTTTTTTCCTATTTGCTGATTCAACTTATCTTCTTCCAGTACTTGTCAACAGACACTAATAATTTAAGCATAGATTATAGAAGAAAATTTTAAATTACAAAGGTTCTACCCATGTGATTTTTCCCTGCAAAATTGGAAACAGCTGCATTATTAATCTTGGGATTAATAGAAACATACATATGAAGTGCTAGCACTTCCCAGTAACATGGTTTAGGAACCAGTGTTCTAATCTGGCCATCTGATTTCAACATATGACATATGAGACATATAAGGGGTCTTTTGAAAGGGTCATTAAACAAAAGTTAGCTTGTTTGTTAGTTTTTCCTATAGAAGCGTCAGCCAGATGGAGGTCAGAGATAGAGTCCAAATTCATGGTGTAGACACTCTATTCTTGCTTTGACAGAGCAGAAAAATCTGAGACATTTTGATGAGCTCCTGTTCTATTCTTATCTTTTCATCTTGCATGGAGACGATCGGAAAGGAAAGAATTATTTCTGATCTCTAAATATCGAGCCTGCAGTTGAGACAAAGCAAAAGCTGTTGGTAATCAGTCAAAAGAACTGACTCATGCTTTGAGGCACAGAATTTTAGGGCATTATTCACACAGTCTGTTTTCATCTGCTTCATCAAGATGTACTATTTATGATTCTGAGGGTACCAGTGCTTATAAATAGTTCTTGTAAAGAATCATATTAGCGTCGTCCAAAGGACTGATGGGCCCAAAAGGAAGGACCTCAAGGGGAACTTCCTTTCTACAGTCACAGAGGTGGGGCTGGATTCCCAGCGGGAGTGGTCTTGGCATCATGATAACTCTTCTGTGTTTTGAGGCACATCTCCAGAAAATGGGATCAATGGAAGAAATAAAATCTTTCAGTAAATAAATCAGAAGGTTACTAAAAGGCTCCGAGCTAGAGAGAATAGGACAAATGCAATTGGTGAAATGGGGAAAAGATACCAAGTAGTCTGGCAGTAATTTATAGAGAATGGGGAAGCAAATCATGAGCAATCAGAAGAAAGCTCTTAGGACAGGGTGAGGCAGAGAAATAAAACTATTAGAAGCACTCACATAGAGTGTTCATACTCATATTCCACCAGCACTCCATACATGTTATTTATTGTAATAGTTTTAAAGAACTGTCATCACCTAGACACTATAGAATATGAAGTATGTCTTCCTTTTAGTCAAATACCATTGTTATTTTGTGTGACTGCATTGTTAGCAATTCCTCTTGAGGCAATCATCATTTAGTGGTCAGCCAAATGGATCTGTAGCCACACTCCTGGGTTCCTATCCCAACAAGGTATTTTTAGAACATTTTTCTTAATCTACCTATGCTTTTGTTTCATCATCTATAAATCAGAATGCTAATAATATGCCATAGATTTTTGGAAGTGTGAATGAATTATTATATGCAAAGCTCTGAGATCAGTACCTGGAATATAATAAATACAATATTTATTTATTATTGTATTTATTGGCTATTATTATTTATTCATAAGTAAAGGCAACTGTAAGGATAACAATAGTTCATATTTATTGTGTGCTTACTGAAGAACAGATATTTTGCTGAGCATGCTGCATGCAAGTGTATCATCAAATCCTCATGGCAACCTAGTAGACAGAATTATTATCATCCCCATTTTACAGATGAGGATGGAAAGTGAGCAGCAATAACCAAGCCTGGAATTCTTTATTATCACCCTTTACCATCAAGTGAATATGAATTTTGAATTCCCTTTTCCAGTCATTTCAAATAGTTTTCTTCATCTTTGGGAGCAATTAATTAGATGAATGTACTTTATAGTCAAGGGCAAACCAAGGAAAGAAAAACAAAGGGAGGCTCTGCTTGTTTAATTCAGTGCAACGATTCATATCTCCATAAACTATGGCACTGTTTCCATTGTATTTCACTTTAATGACATTATTTTACTTGGCGATTTGTGCATATAAATATTTTACACAGACTCTTCTCTTTGTGCCATCGGGGTGATGAAGGGTTTATATGCTAATGGGATTCTAAGGTCCTTTGATTTTCTTTTTAGTGCCAATTGTCATTTATCTATAGCACCATTATTCTAAGACCAGTCAAATCTTCCTTTTGTATTTCCCTAGCAGCATCACCTTTGTTTAGATGAAGTACTTCAGTTCCAACAGCCTGTAAGTAACATGGGTAGATTCCACTATCGCATTCCAGGTTCTCACATAAAGGGCAATGCAGACAGCTTCTCAGGGCCCATCTTGTTGAACAATAGTATCGCCACTATTCGTTGTTGCTCTTAATTATTGCTGATAATACAACAATAACAGAAAAAAATGGACTACTGCTTATAGTACAATTTAAACAAATGTTCTTTCATGAATTATAACAAATGTACCAAACAAATACAAGGTGTTAATAATAGGGTGGTAAATGGGGGAAAATATACTGTAAGGTAAACTATAAGCTATAGTTAATGGTATAATCATACTATTCTTTCATCTGTTGAAACAAGTTATCACACTAATGCAAAATGTTAATAATGGGTGGGTGTAATATGAGAATACTGTATTATTCTGTAGAAAATTTTTTTTCTCTTTTTTTTTTTACACAAGAACTCACGTTTATTGCAGACAAAATGAGAGAAAAAGCATGAGAGAGAGAGAGAGAGAGAGAGGAGGGAAAGACAGAAAATGGTCAGAAGCACAACACATTTTTCCTGGAGAAAAAACCTGCAACTTCTCTAATTAAAAAAATAAAAAAAGCTCAATTAGTCAATTTCATGTAATCCTTCAATCCATCACAGTCAAAAGTCTTACCTATGGTTTGTCTTAAGATCCATTTGCTTTGAAAAACAAAATTATCCTCATTTCAAATGATAACCGAGTTAATTTCTGAAAATAATAATATCTGAGTCCTGCTTTATTAAAGGAAATATACTAACCTATTGCCAGGAACTAATCAAAACCTTAGAGAAAAATAAAGCCTTGGTAGAACAATCCTTTTATAGTGTGCTCCTGGGAGATGAAGATATTCAAAACCACAGTCTTCAGCCAGACAACATTGTATATTGGAAAAAACAACTCCACAAAGATGAACTCCAATCTCATGGAGAGGTCCCTATCAGGTACTTTTACCCAACCCATCTGCAACTACATTAGAAACTATTAATTCCTAGATTCATATTTCTCTTTTAAAGAATGCTCCAAGGTGGTGCACTGGTGGCTCAGTGGCAGAATTCTCACCTGCTGCACCAGAGACCCAGGTTCAATTCCCGGAGCCTGCCCTTAACAAAAAAATAAAATAAAAAGAAAACACTCCAAGCCCTGCCTGGAAATCCATACCTACTGGAGACCTAAAGCTCAAAATTACCAAGGACCGGAAGTAGATGGCATCTGATGCAGACAGCTAGCCCAAGACCCAGAACCAGACCCATGTAATTAATACTTGCTGGTGATTTTAGGCTTATGATTTTCATCAGACTGAAATGAACTCAATAATACTGCTTAATCTTCTTTATTATCCTATTAGCTCTCTTATTCATATTTTTTCCTCCCTCACTTCTTCTTTGTACCCTAGTCCATCTCTGTCTCTCCCTTAATGAATCCTATACCTTGTTAAACTCCCATTCTCACACCTTTACCACTCTTTTCCTGGTCCCTTGCCATTCACCATCCTTTTTCTCAACCATACAAAAGACTGCTGACCTAGGCAATCTATCAAATTGCTAGGTCTATGCTAATTTAAACTCCATGGAGGGGTCACAGTTATTGACTGCACTCATAGGCACTTAATTAACTGGCTAAATCTTAAGTCTTTGAGAGACTAGATTTATAGCATATTTCAAACTCTGCCCTTGCAAATCCTTTTTCTTATTACAGCCACTCCAATATCTCTTATTCATTGCTTCATCTCCAGAATAACAGCTGCAACTACCTCCTGAGTCCTGATAATGCACCAAACCCTTGATCTTGAAGCTTACACTTATGAAGCTTATTTTGGTAGTGATGAAACTAAGCCTAGTTATAATTAATATCTAAGAGTCACCCCCTGAAAACCACTTTGATGATCAAATGTAAACCCTCTCTAAGCCAAACTCAGCAAATAAACTCACTACCTTCCCTTCTAAGTGAGACATGACTTCCAGGGATGAGCCACCCTGGTACGGAGGGATAAGTACCAAATGTTGATTAGTGATGCTTTCCTGGGGAAGATCTTGATGAACAGGACAAAATATTAAAATAAATAAAGCAAAATAGAGTTATTGTGGCTAACAGCTATAAAATGGAGTCAGTCAGGCAGTCATTCTGGAGGTCACCCTTATGCAAATCTCAGATACATGTCACAAACTGCCAAAATATGCAAAGCCTCAAGCAATAATTTTACTCAAAGCTCTAAAGACATCCTGACACCATGAACAAACCACAAAATTAAGAGCTCAGCAAACTATGACCCTGAAACTCATTTGGAGCACTCCAAATGTCTACCAAATACAAATGAATCATCTAATCTGTTTTTTCCTTTAAAAACCCTTGCCTAGAAATGGCAAGATGGGACATGATTCGGGTTGCTACCGGAATCTGTTCCCAGAGAATTGCAATTCTAAGACCCCAAATAAATGCCTTGGTGGCTGTGCAGAAAAGAAAAGAAAAAAGAGGATGAAAAGAAAGACAAAGGTCATATTTTTCCTTGTTAATTCTACCTCTTCTAAGAAGTATATGGCATCTGTGACTACAGAAACCTTATGTCTACCGCACTATACTCCAAATACCTCCTAATCAGTCCTTTACCTAACTAACTAGTTGCCCATAACTTCTGAAATCTAGAGAATTGTCTTCCTAACTATGGATTGTTACTAAAAGACATTATGTTGGGTAGAGGTAACATTGCATAATGGAGATCATTATTGCTGAATTATTTCCTTCAGAAAGCCTGACTTCCTTCCTGTACCACACGATCCCTATCTCAATGAAGGCCATTTCCACTCAACTAGTCACTCAAGCAAGAGGTCTGAGAGTCATATTTTGACAGTGACAGTGAGAAAGGATGCATTGTAGGGGGATGAGGTGTGGCTTGATTCCTCCAAAATCTCCATCATGACATTCTTCCTATATTTTGTGATATGAATAATGGATATTTCCTCATTTATGTAGAATGCCATTTTCACATACTTAACACAATGTAACATCAACTTCTATTCAAATCACAGAGCTTCAAGCTCCACATGTACTAAAAATTTGAAACTGCTCATGATTCTTCATTGTTTTCTCCTACTATGCCCAAGTTCCATGGGCAGTTGATCACTTGTTTCCATATACTACACCTACACCTTGTACAAGTTTCTATTGTCAAATTTAAACACTGTTTTTATGCATGCAGGTATGTATGTATGTATGGATGGATGCAAGGTTGGATGGATGGATGGATACGCATGTTTATGTGTGTGTGTGTGTCTCCTGTTGTACAGGAGCTTTCTGTGGACAAGATCTTATTCATTCCTGTAAACTAAATAAATGGCATAGTTCCTGATATATGGTAGGTCAGACGGTACTCAATAAATCCTTGCATGGTAAACAGATGACGGGCAAATTAGCAAACAGACAGTGGTTTTGCTTAAAATCTCACATAACCTTAGAGATATCACCAAACTTCTCTTCGCTTAAACTTACTCTCTCATCAAAAAGAACAATAATAATACATAACCTATAAAACAGATTTTTTTGTGAAAATAAAATGAGAGAATGCTTATCAAAACTTTATATATGCTGTGAAACACTATGACTGTATCTGTGATATGAAAATATTGTGAACACAATCAGTAAGAAACAAGGATGGAAAAACAGCCTTTGAACAATTTCCTTAAGATGTGTACTTTTCTGAAACCATGTCTCAGGTAACAGTCATCAATATAAAGAGAGCCTTAGGAATCTAATCACAAAGAATAGAATCTGTCTTCCTCCCTATGGAATATGACATTTAACAAATTAATTTAGAATCCTTTAAGACTCACAGAGCAAAGAGGAAATTCAGAACACTTGTGCTAATCATTTCAAACTTCAATGTAGAAGGTCATATATCTAAAAGGTTACTACAATGGAAAAATTCAATTACAAGGGACTCCTAACAGGCTCTACTTAAAATAGCACAGGAAAACTGTAATTTCTTCAGTTCCACTGAAAACAGTCTTATTTCCTCAAATACTGTGAATGTGTCAATAAATGCATGTATTCTCTAAGCACAGCTTCTCAACATTTGCAGAACTTGAGAGCCAGAAGTCCAAATATTCAAACATTGCAAAAAGAGTTTTAAATTGGTCAGTACAAGCAAGTTTACTCAGCTGAGTTGTCTGTACTCGACTGTCCCATTTGTGTTTGATTTTTAAGGGGGGAAGAAGATCTTGCTTCAAAATCACCATGGTGATTGGTAATTTCATCCCTCCCCTCCTTTTAGCAAATGATTATTTTATGATCTTTTTTTAAAAAAGATAAATGGGACAATAGAAATCCAATGAATTTTAAAGTTTAAAAGAAATTGTACACATAATCCCATTGTACTCACTCCTGGGGCAATTAGTAAAATATATTTACCTCTGGTCTCTGCTGATGATATTTACATTCAAGCATTGTTGGTCAGAAGCAAGTTCAAGCATTCAGTATGCTTAACAGGCTCCTCCCCTGATTCAGATACGCAGATTCATGAGTCTGCATTTCTGTCTATGGATTCCTAACTCAGTCTTCCCCCCTTATAGGTAAGAATATTGAAATCCTGAGAAGAAAAATGGTTTGCCCAAGACTCCCCCTGGGTTAGTGGCAAATCTTTGACCAGATCCAGGTCTCCTGATTCCCATTTGTGAGCTCCTTTAGGCTATGACACAATGCTTCCTAGAAGGGGACACACACTTGGGCACTGACATTCAAAATACACTTTCTGGAGCCACGCTATGTGCCATAGACCATATTAGATCACTAGGGATAAATACATGCAAAAAAAAAAAAAAAAAAGAACCTGAACTCAGGGAACTTAGGAGCAGAAGGAACAAATGGGCACTCAAATTACACAAGTGTTTATACTTTTAGTTGTGAATGTTGTTAACACAACTCTTACTTATTAACTCTTAGTGTAGGTTAGGTCCAAATGAAACACCCAAAGTTTTATGTAACCCTCTCAACAATCCTGTGAGGTCAGCATGGTGGTTGTTCTCATTTTACAGATAAGAGGGTCTCAGGGCAGGTAATTAACGCAATTTGACAAATAGCACAGGGCCAGAGGAGGATTCAAATTCTCTCTCTCTCTGATATTTCACTTCTCCCTCCTGTTGTGGGAAAACGAGATAATTCAGGGTTTGGTACTTTTCATGAACTCTATGCAAGCCAGATGCTTAGTCCTCCCCTTCAAACACAGAGAGAGGAAATGGCATAACTTCACTACTATAGACCACCCTTGATTATGTGTAAATGGTGCCACTGTATTCAACACAACTTGGGCAACAAAATATCCCAGGAAAATAATAAATAGAACTATTGATCATAGTCACCCACAATCATCATTCAGCCTCCGGGGGCAGATGAGGGGAGACACAACTGCTCCCCCCCCCCATCTAAGTATTGCCTGGCTCTATAGTAAGACGAGACTTAGCTCTTCTGTGGACCAACACTGAATAAAGCAGCAGGAGTACATACTGACAGTGATATCCTATTGTGTTGGAGAAAGATTCTGTCCAATTTGCAATTGTAAAACTTAGAATGAACATGTCATTTACAAATGAACACATATAGGTAGGTCTTTATCCTGTTCCAACAATCCTGTGACTGAAAAAGATTTCTTTCCTATCCATGGAGTAAAGAGATATTTGTTTCCTCTCCAAACATGGAAGGAGCTCAATCAATCTCAAATATCAACAATGAGATGTTAAGGAAGACATGGAAGAAGCACAGAACAGACATTGGAAAGCAGAGCTTATTGCGGATAATGGAGAGGCCTGGAGTTTGATGTCCTTGGGCAGAGTTCTGAGGAACAGCAGCTTCTCTCATCTCTGCTCCCTTTTCAGCACTTCATCCCGGGAGGTATTATGGTCTGGAGCCGCCACGTGGACCTGGATTACAGCTGTTAACAGTCTGAATAAATTTGTAGAACTTCTATCAGGTCTTGTCGTGAGGGTTAAATGAAATGTAAAGGGCTTGGTATGCAGTTATTGTTCAGAGGCCAGTAATATTATTTTCATGTTTATGTCATAATTAATACATATCCAATGTCATTGGCCAATTAATTATAGTCCTTGAAAATACTTTTAAATTAATACATGAATTAGGATTTTAACTATAAAATGTACAGATGGTTT
Source organism: Tamandua tetradactyla (assembly GCF_023851605.1). Taxonomy (NCBI): domain Eukaryota; kingdom Metazoa; phylum Chordata; class Mammalia; order Pilosa; family Myrmecophagidae; genus Tamandua; species Tamandua tetradactyla. The sequence goes on from NC_135345.1 coordinate 21,089,875, forward strand.
TAGAAAAAAAATTTATGTCTTTCATAAGGAAACATGAAGTTTATTGGATAAATTAACAAAACAGGACCTTGGGTCATGAAAGAAATACACTTAAAAATAAATAAATATAAAATAAGCCAGATGTGAGGAAATATGAGTCTTGAAAGCAATTAATGATCCCTTCTGTGCATCTGGCACAGCTTGCAGTACTTCATGCATACTGACTTAGTCTTCATAATATTCTTAAGAAGTATTTCACCATGTTTCACATCCTGATTGTACAGATGTGGAAACTGAGGCACCAAGGTGTTACGCGAACTTGCCCAAAATTACACAACCAGCAGATGCCAGACACATGATTTGAAAATATTTAGTCAGCCTCCGGAGTTCAAGTTCACAGGCCTCTGTTAAGTCACAATCCTAAACTGCAATGCTGACCTTGGCATTGAATGTCTTCAAAACATTGCTAGATATTACCATCAGATATGTTATGAACTAGGTGTTATAAATGTCAGAATAAGTGGATAAAACTTCAGGCAGTGTAAAAAATATATAAAAAGTTCATTAATCTTTTTTCTTTCAAAATTGAATTTAGGCAAATAAATGGAAAAGTTAAATATTGACCATGCATATGTTAATATCAGTGGAAACATTTTGTTGAAGGATTCTTGTATGCCTGGCACTGAAGCATGTGCCCATTTTATCCTCTCAATTTCAGGGAGTAGATAATATTTTTTTCCCATTTTCACAAATGAAGAAATCAAGGGTTAGATTAAGTACATGACTTATCCAATATCCTTCAGTCAATTAGTAATATAGAATGAGCATGTCACTTACAAATGAACACATTACAATTGAACAAGTGTCTATTCTGTCTCAACAATCCTGTGAATGAAAAAGATTTCTTTATTATCCAGGGAGTAAAAAGATCTTATGTTTCCTCTAATTTGGCCTAAATTATGAGAGTCTAAGTTTCCAGTACATGATGCCAAGAAATAACCAGAATCTGATGAGAGCAGAGCAGGGCAGCAACCTGTTTACAAGACCTTACAGTTCTAAAATGTCCCTAGATTTTAGCAACTGGTTTCAAATCCCAGACTTACACTTATTAGCTGTATGACTGTGTATTAGTTCACTAAAGGCTGCTGGAATGCAATATACCAGAAATTAAATGGCTTTCATAAAGCGAATTCATTAAGTTGCAAGTTTACAGTTACAATGTTATAAAAATGTTCAAATTAAGGCATCCAAAGAAAGATATCTTTATCTTTCTCAAGGAAGGCCAATATCTGCTACATGGGAAAGCATGTGGCTGGCATCTGGTCCTTATTTCTGGTTCTGTGGCTTCCAGCTTCTGATGCCAGTGTTTTCCTCTCTAAGCACCTGTGGGCCTTCACTTTATTACTCTGGGAAAAACTCTGGGTTCTGGCTTGCTTAGAATCTCATGGGAAGGCACATGATGACTTCTGCCAGGTTCTGCATCTCCAAACATCTGTATCTAGGCATCTGCTCTTGCTGTTGGCTCTGAACGCTCTCCAAAATGTTTCCCCTTTTAAAGGACTCCAGTAAACTAATTGAACCACACCGTAAGTGGGCAGAGTCACAGCTCCATCAATGAAAAGGTTTCCATGGAGATTGAGTGGATCAATCAAAGTTTCCCCCCTTACAATATTGAATCAGGATTAAAGGACATGGCTTTTATGGGGTACATAACAGCTTCAAACTGGCACAGAATGTGGGCAAGTTATTTTGTCTGACTTCATCTTAGTTTCCTCATCTGTACAATGGGATTATTGACAATACTAGTATTGACAATGGGTTCTTATGAGGGCTAATGGAGGGAAGCCAACCTCTCATTCTTTCTCTCTCTCTTTCTACACCTCACATACACAGATCCCCCCATAATCACTGGGTCCTTGTAAACAGTAAGCGCAAAATAGCCTTTAGTTACTACTTCATGTATCCATGAAGCTATATTTCATTAAATTAAATTTCAAATCCAGTATTCCTTTCTCCCATTTTTCCTCTTGTGGATGTATTTTCTTTTCTTTCTAATTTTACTATCCATTTTATTTTTTTCATTTCCATTTAATTTCATAATTCTAATTATTCATTTATGAAGACATCATAGTTCCTAGAAGGCTTTTATTGATGGATCTGTGTATACAAGTTTAGACCCAGTATCAGAAGAGAAGTAAATTGTTCTGCCAAATACAAGAGAGAAGAAATGGTTATTTTAGGAAAAGAAGTGGAAATCTGGGGCTGGGAATAGGCTAAGAGACAAATCCCCCAGGGGCAAATCGTTGAAGGAGACTTTGGGAAGTAGAAAGTTCTAGTAAGGAGATCTTAAATTGTATTATTGGACTCATACGATGTATATTAAAATTTCTTCCTCTCACAGAAGTTACAATAGAGTCAGCATTGGTCACTAATGTTAATGTTTTGTGTGTGAGTGGATAATTTTGAAGACCATATTGAGTTTCACATGTGGGTGAGTGAGCCGCAGTGGGGCAACCCAAAAGGACATAGGAGCTGGTGTCAGTGGGAGCCAGGAGAGCATGAAACACTAAGAATTTAGAGGTATCTTTTGGAGGCCTAAGGCTATCGAGGCTGTGAAAGCATTCCCAGCCATTTTTCAAAGGCCACAGAGAGCCCAGCTAACATCTTGGTTGTGTAGAGATTTGGTCCACAAATATGCTTGTGGCCTCATCCGAGTCATGCCTGAGGGAAGACTCTAGGAATCTGGAAGGCAGCTACCAATCACTTGAATTATCCTTTTTTGTGTATAGTTGCTTCATCCCTTATTGAGTAATCTAATTGCAATATTCACCTTATCCTTAACAAATTTAAAATGGCTAACTTTTATCAAATGCTTACTGACCTAAAATACATTATAAATACAGGCTTGTTTAATTCTTACATCAACCCCATGGGTCAGGCACTATTATTATCCTAATTTTATAGTTAGGACATGAATTAACTTGCCTAAGATCATGCGGTTAGGAAGTAGCACAACCAAGGTATACCGCGCAGATCGATGTCAGAGCCTATGCACTGGGAAGTCACACTTTATTATCTTAGAAGGAAATACTTCCATTCTTTTCCTGCAGTTTCCCCAAGTTCAAAGCTATTGGCCCTTAAACAAAAGGTAATAGGGACTTCAAGGCTTCAATTTTTAAAAATTAAAACTATGCTGCCTTCCAGTGATAAATTTATTGTATTTTTCTTAATGTTAAATGTAAAAGAAAATCAACAAATAGATTATCTAGGTCTGTAATAAAAAATAGGCATAAACCATGTATACAGTGATGCTATATTTCGATGCATTCCTAAAAAAATCCTTACTAAATGCCCATCCTTTGCCAGTCAAAAAATTAGGTACAAAATGTACGATGATGAGTATGTTTCAGGTCCTGTGTGTAAGGAGATTAGAGTAGAGTTAGCTAACTCTAAGGGTAGCACAGAGTCTTGCCTGGATAAGTGCTTCCTAAACTCACTCTTACAGCAAGTAAATGGATACACTCATATCTTTAAGTCAGATTCTATATAATTTGATCCTATTATATAGAATATAGAAGATAATAAAAGTGCAGAAAAGTATTTTGTATTTGAAGGTCTTCACTTTGATTTGGACAGAGTGCCTTAATTATCTTATTAATGTTTTAAGCACTATTAATTTTCCTTTTTAATACTTATTTTCTTTTCTTCCTTACTAATAAAAGTCTGATTTTGTTGGTGATGACAGTAGCTCAGCTAAAAATCTCAACTTCCCAGAATCTCTTCAACTAGAATGGTATTATGATAGGGTTTTGGCCAATGAGATGTAAGTAGACTTCTGGGTACATTTCTGTTGTTCATTCATTCATTTATTCATTCATTTGAGTATTCGTGTTACTCTTTCTTCTTTCATTATTTTTCTTCTTCCTGTCTGGAATGTGAAATGAGAGGTTGGTGTTGGAACAACCATCTTGAGATTGTAGATAAGATATATGATAAAGTCCTATGTTAAGCATGATAGAGAATAAAGTTACAATAAGCCTAAGATATTGATGGAGTTATAGAGGTACCTGGTCAGTCCTACAGCATTTTTATTGAGTGGGAGGAAAAAAAAGATTTCATATGATTAAGCAACTAAAGTCAGATTTCTTTTTCTTGCAGCCTAATCCAAATTTCAACTGATAAATTACAATGAATTAGCTGTAGCCCCAGAGAAAAGACCCACAGAGAGGGTCATTTCAGGATATTCTCATGAAATGGCTGAAATTTAAATTCATCATCTTAAAGTGACAGTCACTGATACACAAGGTCTGCTCAGTCACTCATTGATGGAATCAGGATGTTTATTACCTTATTCTAAAATACACATATATAGCAGAATGAAAAGGTAGAGCCCAAACAGACAATAAAAAGGAATTCAGTGAAAAAAGATTCAGTGCAGGGAGGAAAATAAATTAAATTTTAAAAATGTAATTGATAGTCTCAGATAAAATGAAAGAGTCACAAAAATGAAAAAAGAACAATTAGCCATTGTAAAAGAGGAAAAAAGAAACAGTTTAGATTGAAAGAACGACAGCAGATTTTAAACAATATACTGAACACATGGAAACAAATGAATAAAAACTTAAATTTCTGAGAGAACTGTTCTCCACCCTGAAATTCCATCATAAACTATTGATCACACATGATGGGAAAATTAAAACAATGAAAATAATTGAGTAGAAAATCTTTTTGAAAAAATTACCACTCAGGAATCCTTTCTCAGGAAGTAATGGAAGACAGTTTACTAACTGAAGAGAGTGAATAAATAAAATACCCTGGGATCCAACACAAGAAAGAGGCAAAGGGAATTTCAGACAGTGAGTGTGAGTCTCAAGAGAAGGGCTATTCAGCAAACCTAGGGAACACCAGCTGCAGATGAGAGTAAGGAGAGAGGCTTTTGGAGGATTCCCAAAGGAAAAATGGAATTAAGTATTTTCAAATGTGCCTAGGAACACAGAAAAAAAAATACAGTTTGAGATTGGGAAAGATAAGCCATAGGCACAGAGCAAACTAAGCAAATAGGAAAAAAAAACCTGACATTAACTCTAGGGAAAACAAAGAAATAAATTCAATCACTGGGCACTGCCTAGAAAAGCTTTTAATAATATTTACATGAATGTAGTAATGCAAATCCTTGGATGTTGAGTTAAAAAAAAAAAAAAAAAACACCATAGAGCAATATGGAGGAAGGAGGGAGTAGGTTTAGAGAAAGGGGATTTTGTTAGAGAGTAAAATCCTTATTTTCTATTCCTGAAAGACTATGGGTAATATGTGAAATTGAAAAGTCAAGAAATATGAGCAAGATACTTGCTATAAAATTCTATCCCGGAAAACAAAGTCAAAAGCTTCAAAGTGATTGTATCTGGAAGGCAGAATTCAAAGGTAGGGCAGTGTGCAGCAGAGGGCTGCTTTTTTAAGTTGTTCACCTAGTGTGTGTTTCTTTTAAAGGGTAATACCATTTGATATATTTTTAAAAGTTCATGTATTACTTTGATGAACGTGAGCATTAAATAAAAATATTTGACTTTGGAGTTACTGTGTAAAAATTGAATTTTGTATTGGCCTGTTGTTCCCCATACAGAACTTCCAAAATATCCAACATATTAGTTTTTTACCACTATACAGGTATAGAGCATACCTTTTACATTTTTATCAAGTTATTCCTTGTAATAGGTTGAATTATGTACCCCCACGTAAGGCATGTTCTTAATACATACTCCTGTGACTGTGAATTCATGGGTAATAGAACTTTTTGAAGATGCTATTTTTAGTTAACAAGTGGCCAGTGGAATCATGGTGGGTATTAATCCATATTACTTGAGACCTTATAAAGGGAATAAACCAGAAGACCACAGGGAGAGGCCAGAGGTCAGCAGAAACCACAAGAGCAGACCAAGGAGAGAGAGATGGCCATGTGATGAGAAACAGAGAGGCAACCCAAGGATCCCAAGAAATGTGACAAGCTAATATCAGAATGCTGCAAACTTAAGGGAGAAGGCACTGCCTTGCTGATGCCTTGAATTTGGACTTCTAGTCTTCCAAACCATGAGACAATTATTCTCGTGGTTTAGGCCAGATTATTGTGTTATTTTGTGGTATAGCAGCTCTAACAAGCTAAGACATTCCCTCCTGTTATTTTAAATTAGATTTATGTTATAGTTTTAGACCTGTCACTTTCACTTATTCACTCCTTCATTCATTTATTCTTCAAATATTTATTGACCCAAATACTACTCCAGGAATTTGGGGCACCACAGCAGATATTAAAAGCAAAATTATCTGCTTACATGAAGCTTCCATTTTGGGTGTAAAGGAGTGTATAGCCTTGTCACATAATGTAATCAATTTAAGCCTCAGGTTCTTCATTTGTAAAATAGGCTAAATATTACCTGTTCCCACTTATTTAAAAAGGATTGTTGTGAGGAAAAAAACAAACAAAACAAAACAAAACAAAATAATAATCGTGGGAACCTGTTCAGATGTAAATTTTGTTCTGTGTTAAAGAAAGCAACTCAAGAAACAAACAGTTGATTCCTCCCACAATTTTTTCTGGTATTAACCAACTGAATTATTAGGGATGATGGCACCAATACAAAAAAAAAAAAAACTTGTCCCATTCCTTTTTAGTGCTAAAAGGCACTTTGCTGGATTCTGCTTGTAGCCACCCAGCTTTGCCTAAATATCACTGGGCTTGTCGATGTTGCTATTAGAAGAACATACTGTCCACATTCATTCAATTCTTTTTTCTGCCTACAAAAAAAATCAAATGAAACTACTCAAAATCAAAATACACTCAACTGAGTATGATGCAAAGGAATGATTCTGCTGAACACAACAACTATATAATATACCCCATTCTCAGCCCATCAGCTTGGACACCGAGACTACTTTGTAAATCTGCAGAGACAAGTCTTTTGTGTATTTTTTGGAAGGTAAAGAGTTTAGGAAGTAGGGAGGTATAAGGAAGATAGAAATTTGTTACCATATATTTATTAAACAATATATTGGAAACAGAACTATACCAAACACTTTGCAAAGAATAAAATAACACCTGCTATCTCAACCATACTGGTCCATGCACCGTCATCACTTTTCATCTCCATAAACGCAAAAGTCTTTGAACTAACTTTCTGGCTTCTGTCTTGCTGCTCCTTAACTCACCCCCATTTGTTTTTTCTGAAGACATCAGCTATCCATTCAAGATACAAGCCATAACATAACACACCTCTGCCCAAAACTACATGGCCATCTGATCTCATTCAGGGGAACAAAAGGCCAAAATTCCTTGTATTAACTTACAAAAAGTATCTGTTGAACGAACGAACTGAACAAGTAATCATGCATCAGTGAGACTTTGGGTGGCACGTATGACACAATCCTTGTCCTCAGAGTCTTGTTGGGCATAAAAATAGGCTAGAAAAGCAGGTGCACGGGTGGTGCAGCGGTAGAATGCTCGCCTTCCATGCGGGAGAACCAGGTTGATTCCCAGACCATGCACCAAAAAAAAATTTTTTTGACTAAAAAAGCAATTTAAAAAATTTGAACCAGGACATGTGGTGTGAATATGGACTCTTTGGGAAGTTAGGAGAAGCTCATGTGGACTATCATAGTTTGGGGGTTTGTATAGCAGACTTAAACATGGGGTGAAGGACGTAAAAACCCTGTCCATGTTGCTATCTAGCCAAACACAGCAAAGAACACACAGCACACACACCTGTTAACCCCAAAGCAGCAATCAATATTTCTCTGATTCTACAAGATACATTATTATACTCTAGGTAATAGCTTAGACTCTTTTAATGTAAACCAGATAATTTTACTGACGTGGTAATATTACCCCAGTGTAAACATGCATACAGGAGACATACATGGGACTGAATTAAGACACTGACTTGACATGTCAAATTTAGAGCATGACAATTCATCTTCAAGGTGATAGAAAAGCTTCAACTCAAGTAAACTCTTTTATCTACAATCTGAAAAATTATGATCTTGTTACGTGGATATTTTTACGTATATTTGACAGAAACCCAGTAGGTATTCTCAGTAGCCTTTGAGATCCTGACTTCACATGTGATTCAATAAGGAGATGCTAAATTATGCACAACATCAGGAAAGTGTTGAGCCTATTTTATTGCATTTTAATTATTAGAAAATTGGTAGTTGATACAAATGGCAAGTTTCCATGGATTTGAATATTGAACTAACTGGAATATCCTGGCATTGCCAACTAAGTGAATAGATTGCAACTAATGAGTTGGAGATGTGGAATCTTTAATGAAATTCCATCACAGGCTACAATCTGTCTGCAGATTCCTTGGCAAAGAAGGAATAAACACTAACAGTAGAAAAGATTTTTTTTTCCAATCCTTACACCTCTCTCTGGCAACCCTTCAGACTTGGCCATTGACTATTGCTTGAATAACTTCTAGAATAGGTTGATTAGTTCCTGGTGAGCAGGATGTGATCACCAAAGAGACACAGAACAGTTCAAAAAATGTTTTTAAATATTAAGGAAGTTCTCATAAGTGACTGACATTTTCATTTTTGGTAAAGCTTATCCTCATTTTTCTCATATATCAGTTATTCATAAACCTTTAATACATCTACCAAGTCCATGTTCCTCTACACCATTATTTTTTTAATTAATTCATTTAATTTATACATCTATAAATGAATTTATGATTAATTTAATTTATAATGTATATATTAAAAAGAAACACATTAAGCTTAAAGGAAATGTATCATTATCAGTGATAAATAAGTATCATTTGTCATGAAGAAGAGGTCACTTGAAATTTAAATACAGTCAAACAACACCGTCTTCAAGTTTTGAGCTCAGAACTGCTGTCTCTTGGTAAGAAAGAAAGATAGGTTTGTGATGTGTTAAAGACTACCAAAAAAAAGGAGCCTGTCTCATTTGTATATCCAAGGATTGAACTAGAATTAAAACAGGCTTCTCACTGCTGATAAAATGAATGTCCAGTTACCACCTAAAATCATCTCTTGTACCATCATAATATTTTCTTCTCATTTTGAGAAATCACGGGAGTTCTTTTTATTTAACTGTAATTCACTGTTCACACATTGGGATAAAATATATAGACATACACAACTGAAACAAAAGTTTTATGAAACAGTATATATCCTAACAATATATGATATGCACTGAAATTTTCTATTCTATTTTATTCTGTTTCATTAAAGTTGCTGACCAAGTCCCATGAAAATAATCTCCCAATCTAATAATGGCATATGACCTCTTGTTTGCAAAACACTGACTTGGAAGAATGGAATAGAGTGGTGTTATCTCCATTTTATCTGGGATATTAACATAAGGCAACTATCCCTAACAGGAGTTAAGAATTATAGATTTATGAGAAAACAAAGAGCTGCCTTAGTTTTAGAAATGTCCACATTATCCTTTTTATATGAAAGTTTTTCATAATTCCTATCTTGGTTTTCAAATCAGAGTCTGGTATGTATTTTTTTTATTCATTAACCAAATTGCATCCATAGAACTTTAGGTCAATGAAATGTTAATAATGTTAATTCATAAAACCAGACTCCATGGTTAATGTTCATTTTGCTTGAAGTGTTGGGTTAAAGAAAATTTAGATAAGCTTTTAAATACATTTAAAATGGATAAAATACTAATGAGAATTGCTATTTTCCCAGAAGGGTTTATGTTATGCAGGGTTTCACAAAGTGTTTTGAATACGTAATTTTTTCCCGGTAGAACATATTAAAAATTATATATTTGTCCGAATGGCACTGGCAAATTCTGTTGTTGTTTTCATATTCCTTCCCACATCTACAACATTTTGCCTCTGTTAAATTAGTTAGTTAATCTTTCTTGAACCCAATACAAACTGTTGATCTCCCTTTTTTACTCTTAGAGCTTCTTTTACCATGCTAGCTCATTTTTAGCTGTTAAAAATCCATTTATCCTCCACATAAATACTTGCATATAAATAGTCAAAAGGTGAAGCTACCCCAAATGCCCATGAACTGAATAACCCAAATGCCCATCAACTGATGAATGGATAAACAAAATATGATATCCATACAACTGAGTAGTACTTAGTAATGAAAAAGAATGAATTACCGATGTATGAGACAATATAGATAAATCTAAAACATATATTAATTAAATTAAGTCAGACACCAAAGATCACATATTGTATTGTCCAAAAAACCTACAAAAACAGAAAGTAGCCTAGTCATTACATTATCTGAGACTGGGGATGGAAGTGGAGATTGATTTTAAATAGATAGAATGTGATAGAAATATTCTAAAACTAAATGCATGCGACCCTTGTATAAATTAGTAAGTGTACTAAAGCTCAGTGAATTGCACAATTAAAATGCTGAATTTATGGAATGCTAATTATACCTTGGTGAAATTGTTTAAAAAATCCATCAAGTTATCCGACCACCAGCCCATTCTTTCATTTTTCCTTCCTTTAAATTAAGTAAAAAGGGAAAATTGCAAATTTTAGAGCAGCCAGTTTCTCTCATGCCTTAATCTGGATGTGATCTTCCCTTGTCAAACCAGCCAACATTTTGTTTTCATATGGCACTTTTCATGTATTTTCAGAACCTTCCTTGTATTATATTTATTTGAGTATTTGTCTACTATCCCTCCTTAACAGACTGTAAACTACTCTCAGCCATAAACTACTCTGGACCTAATGCTTGAAAAAATATTTGTTGAATTTAAGTATATGAAGCAAATTCTATTTAGTGAGGCAATAAAAGCAGGTGAAATGTCCATTAGCAGGTCTTCTTAAAATTGGCTACTCAGAAATCTGCATTTATTCTTTGCTATTTAACTTTAAAAAAGTAGATTAATGTCTCAGCATATCTGCTACTAATTCAAAGAATCATAATAACAGCAACAAGAAGCAGTAGCAACAACAGGAACAAAACACTTTCTTGGGGTTAGTCATGAGGCTGGGTACTTCTCATTCTGTGGATTTTATTGCAGATAAAGAAACATAGACATGGTGAGGTTAAGTCATTTGTCTTAGGCTGGGTGCTCTGGACATACAGCTTGGGGCAGGAGGCATGTGCACACGGCTTATGAAGAGGACTCTCAGGAGAAATTAGAAAAGAAGTGGAGAAAGCAGGGAAGGAAAGGGGAAGGAACTGGAATGCTTCAGTGGAAGGCTGGCTTCCATCTGACCCCATGGGGAACCCTGGAGGAGAGACAGAAGAGCAGAGTCTATCCTACTTTGAGGAAGGAATGAAGGAATATGGTACAGACTTGGTGTGCGTGTGCATGTATGCATGTGACTCTTTGGCTCAATCATTCAAGGGTGATCCTCCACAGAAGGTAACAGGCATAAGTTCTTGGTGAGCACAACACTTGCAGGATAGGGATAGACACATCACTCAGGAAATAGAGTCCCAAGGGACCTGAGTGGCATCAACAGCATCTACTGGAGCTCTTGTCCCAAGATCATATACCTAGTAAGGGAAATATCTGGGATTCAAACTCTACCAGTTCTAATGCCCATATCAGTGTGTGTCTAACCCCTACTTTCTTTACTTCTATAGTGTATCTTGTACATGTTGTGTCTTTAAGCATCCCCCTACCCCCACCATACACACACATAGAGGCACGCACACATGCACAAATCCCTCTGTTACAGCCTAGGTCAATCCAACATGATCTATTTTTAAGTTAAATATGAATTCATACGAGAATAACAAAGTCAAGCCTATTTGACAACCTTCTTAATCTTACTTTTAACGAGAAATCTTACTTTTAATGAGATTACAAATTATTTAAATTTGTAATTACATGCATTATTTAAATAGAGTCTGAGGAACTTAGAGATTGCTAGAAAACAGTTGACTTCTTTCAACATTTAAAATATTTCCAACTCCAAATCTTCTTTAAATGAACACATTTACATCCTCTGTGAATAAAGATTGTCTCAGAACATCAGTTCAGATAGTGTCCCGAACACCACATGTTACAAATGAGCTGGTCTCATTTTTCTGAGGAATGACAGTGTATCCTTAATTTTCTTTTAATCTGAGATAAAAATCATAAAGGGAAACAGCATTAGCCTGCCAAAGAAAAACAAGGCCAAGTAATCACAATCAAAAAACAAAACAAAACAAAATTGTATGCACAACATGATGCCACCCATTTGGAAATGCACAAATGAGCTGGCCCCATTCGGTCAATGGCATGGCTTATTGCAAGAATGCAAAACACTGTTTATAAAGAATGACAGAAACTTTAAAACAAAAATTGCCTGCTAGAGCCTCTGGAGCCGATGTTCATCCATTTCCATCCTTCCCCCCTTCAGCATTTTTTCATTTAAATGCAGATATATAAGAGAATTTCCAACTACTCCACTTATCTTGCATACCTCACTTTTCCTCTTATCTGTCGTATTTCGCCCATTTGAAAGCCAGCCTCACTGCTGCCGGCTGTAGAATAAGTACCAAAGAGGTCAGAATATTTGAATATTTGAGAAAATAGAATATTTGATTGTATAGTCATTGTGTGTGCATCTCACACAGAAAGTAAAATGCTATTTTGGATGCCAGTATGTGATGAGGCTACAGTGCCCTGTAAAAATGGCAAAACAAATGGCTGAGCAAGTCAAAATTAACATGGATTGTGCAAACATCCCTGTGATAATGCCACTCCTAAGCTGACTGTATTTTAAGCTGCTGACATGATAAAATTCAGAGATAGGGTATGTTCTTTGAGGTCAAAGCAAGTATGATAGGTGGTACAATGGTGGCTCAGTGGCAGAATTATCGCCTGCCATGCCAGAGACCTGGGTTCAATTCTCAGTGCCTGCCTGAGAGAAAAAAAATAAGTAAGCATCAGGGTGCACTGGTGGTTCAATGGTAGAATGCTCGCCTTTCATGCTGGAGACCAGGATTAGCAAAAAAGCAAGCAAGTATGAGGCAGAGACCATGTCCCTGGAAGCATTTTCTCTGCTAAAGGACTTTTCATGTAATGAAGTATGTTAGGTCGTATTTTAAAACATAGCCAGAAATATTTCCCCTAAATGAGAAATTGGTGTGACAATGCCCTATGGATTCCTGATGTCCACAGGAAACCCACTCTGTAAATTTCTCTCCATCCATTGGAGAGAAGGAAAGTGAGGGAATATTTGTGACATATGCCAATGCTTTTCATCCATTATTTAATTTTCACAGTGAGTCTTTGAGGCATTAATTATCATCCATATTTTAATGATGAGAAAACAGAGACTTAGAAAAATTAAAAATAAAACAAAAAGAAAAGGAAAAACAAAACACAGACTAACTAAGGAAGAGGGCTAGGATTCAAATCCAGACCTTTTCGACCCCAGTGTTCTTGCTTGTTCTACTATTCTATGCTGCCTGCAGCTTAGTAAACCGTTCCCCAAATGTGCTTTGCAGTATGTTAATAGGAGGCGAACATTGTTTAAGATTAAACAAAAGCATGCTGATTTTTTATGGCAACACTTCTCATTGCTTTTTAAATGTTCATGCACATTTTGAGGCTCCAAGAGTATACAGTTTTTCCAAACTTTCTTGACCACAGAAGACTTTTCTCCCAAACATCACCCAATTTTGAACTTCTACCAAAAACACCTGAGACAACATTGCTTCAGCAATATTCTATAACAGGAGAGAAAGGAACATAGAGAGCTAGAGGACTTCATTTTTATTTCATCAACTTCTACATTATCTGAAATTTTATAAGTGCATTTATTTGAGAAATAAACAAATTATAATCCATATTAATTTTGAAAATATTATGGGCATTCCACTGGAATGTGTTTATAAATAAATGAAAATAAGTATGTACTAAACAAGGTTCCATATCTCTGATAACCATGTAAAAGCAAAAAAAAGAAAATATATTCACACACTGTCTGACTGGTATAATAATACCCAAGCAAAAGAAAGAATTATGTAAGGCCAGGCAGGCAATGTTTTAAGTGCATGGTTATGTTAACTCATTTAATCCTCATAATGATCTCTTGAGACAGATATCATGGTCTCCATGTGACAAAATGAGGAAGCTGGGACACAGGTAGGTAAATTTGCTTCTCCAAAGTCCCACTAGTGACTTGCTCAAGCAAGTGTATGGCAGAATCTGTTACCAGCTGCTTTACTCAATTCCATACTGCTTACCACCCTCATTTAATTCTGTCGCAAAGGAGTCCAGGTGCCTTTGTAGGGTAATCTATTTAAAGACTAACAAGAGCTTGTCTTAAGTTACTACTCCTTCTTTATCTTTCCATCCCAACTTCTACTCCTTTTGTACTTTCATTCTGGGATAATTTGCAAAAACTATATAGCTAATAGCAGAAAAAGATTCTAGAAGGGATGAAAGTAAACCTTTTGATTTAGCAATATAAAAGTAATACTGATTTATAGTTATTTGTCTAACTATAAATCATTTCCTTATCATTCATTCCCTGGCTATTAGATAAGCATCTGTTAAGTATATCTGTTGGTACAGGGTTAGAAGCATGAGTGAGAAATTCTTCTTGCCTGATAGACACTCAGAGTTTAGTAGAGAAGACAGTTGTTTGCACACCAGAAGATGGTTTGTCCCACCAATGACAGGAGTGTGTGTGTATTGATTCCTGCACAGCCCCCTTTGCTATCAGAGGCACATACACATCATTACAATGACTACCCCAGGTAGAGCTGTGAGCTCTGCATTGGGTCACAGCATAGCTACCCCTGAGGTGACAACTCTACCTATAAACTACCTGTTTTTCTGTGAAGCTTTAGCCATCACAGATAGATACATAGACTATCCATAGGGAAAATACATAGAAAATTTAATGTAAACCTAATTGGGAATCAAACTAAATTAGAGGCCATTGGCACTAATACAAAAAAGAAGTAAAGAAAAAGAATGTACTAATGCTTAGACCAGACTAAGAAAAAGAGTTGACAGGCATATTATTTAAAGAATAATAGTAAGCACTTGCAATATATCGTGTATACCATGGGGTAGGCACTGTAGGTGCTTTATGTATTTTAACTCACTTTATTTTCAAAATAACCTTATGAGATCAGTGTCATTATTAACTCCTTTTTTATACTGATGAGGAAATGGAGGCACAGAAAGGATAAGTAGCATGTCCAAGATTCCCAAGTGGGAAAGTGCTGGAGCTCAAACTCAGGCTGTCAACTGCAGCGCATGCTCTGAACCCCAAGCCATCCCTCTTCTGACACAATGTCTAGCAAGCACGGAGGAAGGGACTGGCCCTCCTCTGCCATCTATTGCAATTGATGTTGTACATATATTAGCCCATTAGCCTACACAACAACACTATGAGTTTGGCTTCACCCACCCAGGGTGGAGAAGATAACCAGCTGTTGGCTGAGTCTGGGTGAAAACCAAAGACCACTGGTTCACAGTGATGTGTTCCTTCCATGATGCAAACGTTCTGGCAGAACTGATTTTTGGACTTGGGTACTGCGAAAATACAGGGCTTATCTCATTGCCTTTGTATATCCAGACCACAGCAAAAAGAGTGGGATGTAGTAGGTGCTAAAAGCAGATTTTTTGTCTGTCTGAAATAGCATTAATATGAATCAAGGGCAGCCTACTCTTTTTCCCACTGATTTTTCATGAAAGAGTTCTAATATTGAAAAACGAAAATTATGTGAATCATCCCTATGGCCAAATTTTATGACGTAATTTTAAAGGAAAAGAAAAATATATATATTATGAGAGGTAATTAGGAATCCTTGCCAGTTTTGCACTACTCTTAAATGCTTCTGCATACTTCTTGAAGCTTCTTTCAATCACTCCTTCCTTTTTAATCTATTCCCCATATTAAATAATTTTTGCTTAAGTTTTTGCATGAATGGTGCCCAGTCATATACAGGCAAGCTGCTGCATGGCAAGAAAATTACTAAATATGAAAGTGAGGGAAGCTGAAAATTGCCAAGACGTAGCAAACTCTCCCTCTGTGCTCTCTTTCTGTGCCCCGCCCTCTCTTGCATTTCACACGCTCAGTCCAATTTTCCTTTTCAGAGGAAATGAAGCAAAACACAGCAATAGAAGGAAATGGTTTGTTTCTAAGAGTTGAAAAACTACAGCTCTTTATAGAAGGTATAGAAAATGAGCTCCTCTTTTTGGTAAGTGAGGCTCTTAGGCAAAACATCAATATCCCAGGCACTTGATAACTTCCTTGATGTAGGAATATTTATAGAGAGTGTTCTTTATCAACTCTTCTAGTGAGTGTTTGACTTGAACTTGAAAAACAAATGACTTCAAAGCATAGAAAGCTGTCATTATTTCAAGACGCTTTCTCTGAATTCTCTTATACTTAAAGATAAAAACAAACATACATAAAATTGAAATTTTAAATTTTAATTTTAAATGTTTTCTGAGCCCGCCCAAAATATGTTGTGCTTTTTGTTCATATTAAGTTGATAAATAACGATGTTCCAAAGAGCACTGCTTTTATTCCCATAGGAAAAAAAATGTACCTTTCATATTGAAATTGTTTTCTTTCTAATAGTAAACTCTAACATGCCAATATAAACAATGGCCAACAAACAGATAAGCTCAAAGCAGCTTTTTTTTTAGCACTCTGTGTGTATTCTTCTTAATAGGCTGATTATTCTGTATACTGTTTTGAAAACTTGCTGTTTTAAGAAATAGTTTCTGAACATCTTTTCATCCCAAAGATACTTCCAACCTCCTGAACCCAGGCTGCTGAGTTAATGGGAGAATTTATCAACATGCTGAGATCAACAGGGCTTTTGCCAAACTGAGTGAATTCAGAATTGAGGCATGAACAAGTGTTCTGACACCAATCGGGTGACAGAGGAACCAAAGCTTGGGAGAGGCAGTAGGCTGGGACTTAGAAAAGGCAACCAGGAAACCTGTTCCATCAAGACAGGGCCTTTCCAAGCTCAAAAAGGGAAGTGCTAAACCGTGAGCATGAGGCAGACACTTTACCAGAATAACCTGCTGTGCACTAACCAGGGTTGGTTATTTGTAAGCACTTCATGTCTATTATATATGTGTTCTTTCCAGGTAATAACTCTGTAATCTAGATCCAGATGAAGATTTTATTAGAAGAAGAAGTAAAGGATCAGAAAGAACAAATAACCATGGCTAGTTAGAGCAGGGATTGCAGTCAGGGTTTACTAGGGCGTGTACCACTTTAAACCATCAGTAAGCGTCATTTTCCAGCCAGAGCTCCTTTTCAACTTTGGTCCCTGTATTTCTACACTAGGCCTAAATATGAATTGGTTTTGCAAAGAACCTTCACAGGTCCTGGAGAAAAAAGAATTGGGGTTCTTCAATGAGCTTGAAAAATAGTAATGAATGTGTTTCATGGTTTATGTTCTTGGAGTGTGGATGCACAGTGTATATAAGCATGTGCACCCATGAGTCTGATGTGTTTATACAATATACATATATATATGCTTAAGTGTATCTGTGCACATGTACACAAAAAATCATATACCTCATTGATCTCATTGATTTGCACAGCCTATTAACACACATTTTTGAAGGCAAGGCATCAGGAATGAGATGACTACATATCTAACTTCCCAAAAGCAAATAAGGGATTGAAGGCTAAAGATGCATACACAAGAAAAATACAAATATACGATCACTAAAAAATCTGGTGAAGAGGAAGGTGCAATGGTGGCTCAGTGGCAGAATTCTCGCCTGCCATGCCAAAAATTTGGGTTCAATTCTCGGTGCCTGCCCATACAAAAAAAAATCTGGTGAAGAAAGCTTAATATTTAAAATCCAGAATTCAACCAGGAATTCCTATCAGTGTACTTGAAATTTTTACTCCATTTGTAATGTATAAATAACTTTCAAAAATGTACGAATTGCATAAGAGTGATCTGAAAGTATTTTCTCAAGCATTTCTGGCATGACAAATAAACTAGTATCATGTGTTATTGGATGTCCCACCGTGAGCAATTTTTGTAGCTATTTTGACTTACAGTATATCATTGTGGTCACACAATTGTGAAATCAAATTTTAAAGCACAGGCCTCTCCTCCTCATCACACAACTGGAAAACACAATTCCCAGTGGGTTCGATTCCAAACCTTCTGTGACTGTACCTCCATATCTATTTTTGAGTATTTGGAGGTTGTAATGA
The DNA here is from genome assembly GCF_023851605.1 of Tamandua tetradactyla. Lineage (NCBI taxonomy): Eukaryota > Metazoa > Chordata > Mammalia > Pilosa > Myrmecophagidae > Tamandua > Tamandua tetradactyla. The sequence continues at coordinate 21,108,024 of NC_135345.1, forward strand.
AACAGATTTCTTCTAATTCCTTCTCTCTCTGGCCCCTATTCACTACTCAATTCTGCCATTCTTTTTGAGCATGTCGGGTAAGAATTATCTTGCAGACTCACACCCCCATAAGGGCTAATTTCATCTTAGTCTTCCCTTAAAATTATTACCACATATCTCAAATGGGCACTCATCACTGCCCAGAAATCTTCTTACATTTGGCTGGGAAATTCACTTCTCCATGCTCTGAAAAAATTATATCGTACCTTCTCTTCTTCTTAAACATCCATTGCTCCCCACTCCACAAATGCTTTCATCCTCCACAGCTAATAATCCCACTTCATGTTAATTAAGAAGAATACAATAAGACACGAAGTCCCTCAACTTTCCATTATGGGTTTACTAACTGATTCATATCTATTCCCATATTCTCTGCTTTTCCTTTGATAAAATTCAGGGAAGAGTGTTCCTGCTCCAATCACGGCTAACTCCTCTACAACAGCAGGGACCTCTGTGGTTTTGTCCCTGTGGTATTGTCCTGTGGTTTTGTCCCAGTAACTAGACCAGCATACCAGAGGAGCTCAGTAAGTATAAGTTAAATGAGTAAATGAATGAATGAACAAACAAATAGCTATGGATATGAAAGTTTCCATCTGTCCTAAGTGAGGAGGCCAAGTACCCAAACAGACATTTCTAAGGCAGTGTCTTAGCTTCCCAGGGCTGCTGTAACAAAGTACCACAAACTAGGTGGCCTAAAACAGCAGAGATGTAGTGCCTCATAGCTCAGGAATCCAGAAGTCCAAAATCAAGGTATCTGCAGGGACATGCTTCCTCTGAAACCTGTAGGAGAGGATCCTTCCTGGCCTTTTCCTATCTTTTGGTGGGTTGCCAGCAATCCTTTGTGTTCTTTGTTCCACCGCTGCAGCACTTTGGTCTCTGCTTCTGTTATCACATGGTATTATCCCCTATGTCCGCATGTCCCTGTATCCAAATTCCCCTCTTCTTATGAAGACATCAGTCATATTGGATTAGGCCCACCTTTATTCATCTTGGCCTCATCTTAATTAGTCACATCTTCAAAAAGCCTTCTTCCAATAAGGTCACGTTCAAAAGAACAAGGGATGGAGCTAGAATGTAACTTTTGGGGGAATACAATTCAACCCATCACAGGTGATACTCCAAATCTACAGCACTTTAGTCAGATCCTTTCTACATGACTATATATTATATATATATATATATACATACACCCATAGCAGATATATACATATATATATATATATATACCCACATAGCAGATGACCTCCACCCTTGTCTCGCTTCTTCAGTCTTTGTCTTACCTGTCTTCTTACACTGTTTCTAACAATAAATGAGTATATTTATAGAGTATATTTATGGAGCCAAACACTGACCTTTCTTCTTTATTAGTTTTCACAACTATGACCAATTGACACATGATGAAACCAAGGCTCAAGCTGGTCAAGTAACTTGCCCAAAGTCTCCTCACAAGTGAAGGAGGTAGGATTCAAATCCAAAGCCTGTCTGTGGCAAAATCCCCTGCTTTCTCCACTCAGCTATGTTGCCAGTCTGTACGTAGGTCCTTCTTGCAGGTCAAGCCCACCTGTGTTTCTGAGCCATTGCCATGGGGAAATGTTGTGTTGCCAATAATCTTACTTTCACTGCGTAAGGTATGAAATCTGTGCAGTCATGGAGACTAAGAGAAGGACAAGGACACCTTAGTGGGAATTTTACATTCAGCCACCTATCTTGGAGGATTGTATCTTACTTTATGTGCCACTACCCATGAACTTTTATCTGCGAGAAAAGGGAAGATCTTCTAAGATCTTGGTCATATGGGGTCTGAAGCATATATTTGGGAGGAAGGGAGTCTATGTTAAAAGGGTACAAAGTGACATATCCAAAATTTGGTACAGAAGTTAATGTTTATTTAGAATGCAAATGGGAAAGGTCTAATGCACTTGAGGGACTTGGCAATTTGCATTTCATTTGGGTCAAGGTGATCCTATTTCCCACCATGGTGCTATAGCCCTAGCTGGGAGGCAGGTACCCCACAGGAAGATGCCAATTTGACCACCAGGTGTGAGATATTTGGCAAGTGATTGAAACTTCCTGAGTTTATGTTTTCTCATTTGTTGAATCTCCAATTATAATGTCTTCATAAAAAACCACTGTCAACATAAATAATGCATATAAAATGCTGACCCTCGCCCTTGGGACACACCTGTTACTGGTATTACTGGCCTCTGATGCCATCTTGTACCAAGGTCTCATTCCCTGTATCTACTTGAGACCTGTCCAAATGCTTGAGCACCAGACATTTTGGATTTTGAGTCTGCATCTTCACCAGTATGACTCCCAGGAGATGAGATCTAAATTCTAACTTTCTACCCAATGACAGCTTGCTTCCAAACCTTGTCTAGTCCATGCCATCATGTTTTAGCATTCCTTATCAGTTTTATCAGGAGGCCTGTTCCTGCCTGTGCACTGGCAAATCTCCTTGTCTAACTGAACATAAGCCATAAAACTAGAAAATAGCAATATGAAGGGAAAAAAGCTCACAGTATATTCATAGGTAAATAAAGAGCCAAAATTCCTGTAATTATGGCTAACAAGATTATTCTTATGAGATTTTTGCAAAAATTTGACATGACAAATATGTAAAATGCTTAGTTTTTCACCCAGAATATAGTTTATCACTCTATCATAGTTGACGGAATTTTTAAGGTGTCTGTGCCACCAATTAATTTGGTAGTCTCTAACAAGTCAATTAACCTTTCTAGGGCCTCAATTTACTCATCCATAAAATGAGGAGGGTTGGATGATAGTCACTAAGATTCCAGCTAGCTCCAAAAATTTATTTATTCATACAAATATTTGAGGTGTAAATGTATTATTCTCATCTCAATTTGGAATATGACCAATTTTAATGTTTATTTTTGAAGCGAATATGTAGGGGAGAAGAAACTACTCAAAGGAAAAGAACATGACCCTCCTGTTTTTGAAGTTTGCCTTTTCAATTCCACTGTCATAACTTCACAATATAGCAGTGCCCAAGGAATATTATTTCCTGACTTGAAAAAAATTCCTTTTCTAATAAAGTCTTTTTAAGACAATTCACATTACTCCCAAGGAGACGATTAAGGATGGGATTCATACGTGAGACAGTTTGAACTCTTTTGTAAGGATAATAAGAAAACTAGATCTGCCCCCCAGATGTGGTAGGCTTGAGGGCAGACCTACTGCAAGGAAGAAGGATGCATTTTCAGCCTGGGTACTTGTTAGAAAATCAGCAATTGGTGCTTCAGGCAGGTGTTCCAGATCAAGGAAGTCTGACAAAAGGAGATGCCTTGATGTCTTGGCAGCTGTCTGGGGCAGTGCAATGAAGTGCCTGGGTGTAGACCTCATGCAGAGATGGGCAGGCAGGGATAGTGTGGAATTGACATCAGGGCCTAAAAAAGAAGCCAGAAGTGCCAACTCCATAGAGACTTCCTATGCTAAACCTTGAGTGGCTTCCCAGTAAACAAAGAATAAAACCAAACAAGTCCTTGCAATGACTCTGCATGATGTGACCTTGACTTTCCTTTCATTTCTCCTTCCACTGCCCCTGCATACTCACCCTACTCCAGCTATACTAGCCTTCTCGTGTTCCTTGGATACACAAAACACACTTACATTTCAAGATACTTGTACTTACTAGTCCCTCTGCCTGGAATCCTCATGCTTCAGACTGTACTAGGCTTCAGCCACTTGCACCTTTTCACTATTTGCAGAAAAGCCAATTCTTCAGAAAGATCCTCCTTGACCATGCTGCCCTTATTTCTAAGCCCTAATAAAATTTTGCTTATCTTTGTTGATCTTGGTTCTGCCTAGTGTCAGGTATATTCTTTGGTTGTCTACCTTTCTCCCCTATTCCCCAGATAGCATATAGATTTCTCAAGGACAAGGACTGTGTTCACTGTTATATCTGCAATACTTACTTAGAACAATGCAGGGAACACCGTAGAGGCACACAAATTTAGCAAATGGATGAATGAATTCTACTGCAGTTATTCTGTCTCCTGTAAATTTCTATAGCATTTAAAGTTTGTATCTCAAAATTGAGCAGATAAGCGCCAGAAGAATAGGTTTTGTTTTGCTTACTGCTGCATCCATGGTGTTGAAAACTGGCTGGCTCATGAAAGTCACTCAATAAATGTACTTAAATGTTTATTATGAAAAAATTTTCCTCTACTCTAAATTGAGGAAAGGAAATAACTGATTGTTTCTTTGATTACAGTAACAAGGAACCACCCGAAACAGTTTTAAGCCCAACCCACTTGATAAATAACAACTTCACACTAGTAACCATGCTTTGGAAAGATTAAAACCTATATAACATCAGTGGTTACTTTGTTCGGAGTTACTGTATCCTACAAGCCCCAGCTTCACTTGCTAAGGGAGCAATGAATGCAGCCTTTGTTCTGCTGATTGAGTGATGGGCTCTTTCCTTTAGCAGTAAAGATGATGGTGCCCAGTAATAACAGCAAATCATGCAAACCATTTATTATGCCCTAGAGAGGGTTCTAATCCTATCAATCCATAAGACAAACAGGAGAGGGAGGTGCAATGATTATTCTCATTTAACAGCTAAAGAAACTGAGGACTGGGTAGGTTGAGGTACACACCTAAGGTCAGACAGCTAAAATGTGCAACAGCTGTGATTCAATTATTATTGAATCCAATTATTTTGGCTTCAGTGTTTGTGCTCTTAGCATCTGCACTCTAAGGCCTCCCTGAAAGAACTAAGGCACACAATTAGTATAGTTTCATCAGCAAGTTCATCTTGATGAGAGTCTCCTGACCTCTTTAAATGGTTTTCAAAGACTTGCCTCCATGAGACTGGACCGTGGGAGTGAATTTAAAGAGGAGGGTTAAGGTAGGCATCAAAAAGATGATGACATTGGGGCAGAATGAAGGCAGGAGGGTTTTAGCTTTCTGCTTTTAAGAATCAAGATGATTAACAATTCAGATAACTGCCCTTGTGATATTTATATGTATCTATCTATTGGGTATTGGACTTAGGTCTTCCAGAAATTCATTCATTGGGTCCTTGAGTGGCTGTTAGCCTGCAATGACTCTCTACCAGGAAGCTTATTCAAATCAGTCAAAAAGGTGAAAGACACCACACCTTATTGCCAGGTCTTCCAGCCCTTTTGAGCAGAATTCTTTTTAAGTAGGACTGATCTCTAATGATAATGATTTTCAAAAAGAATGAAACTTCACCATCATCTAAGCCTTACAATACGTGGACTTTGGAGTCATTAGTTCACCTGCAGAATAACTTAGGAGAGATGAAACTTGGATAAAAATTTTATGGAAGTTAGGTTATATTTGAAGTTTACTTTTTGAGTATAATCAATTAGGTTTTCTCTGCAGGAAACAGCTCTGTCAAGAACATGTCCTTTGGCAAGTCATTTCATCTCTCTGGTGTTCAGTTTCCTCATTTAGGAATCGAATGATTTGGAACTGGTAATGTCTGAAGGCCCCTCCATTCTATGAAGCTTTGATAAGTGAAAGTTTCAATTATGTAAATTATAGATATATCTTTCCATGTATTTTTCTCCTTTTCATTATCAGAGTTCTGCCATTAGCAAATGCTTCTACATAGAGGTAGAAAAAAAATCACTCAACTTGAAGAAACAACTACTTTTATTTTATTGGCATATTCTGTAAGAAATACTTATATGGATTTTATTTATCTTATATTTGAATATTTATCTTCTGTCCCCATAGTGAATGCCATTTATATCAGTTCCACTATGAAGATATTGGAACTAATCCAGATTTCTTCTCTTATTCCCTTTTGACCTTGAGCAATTATTAATCACTCTGAGTCTACTGTTTATTCACATTAAAATTTAGAAACCTTCAATTTTGCATGACTGATGTGATAATTCTAGGGCATAACATGTGTAACCTGCCTATCATCCTGATTGTTTTATAGTAGGTTCTCAAGTAAGGTAAGCATTCTTCCCTCCTTTCCATTCTGTTCCCCATAACTAAAGATGCATCTGTTGTTCTTCTAACATTATACCTGCTGATAAAGACAGGAGTATGTCTTTTCTGTTGTTGACCATCAAGCCTTAAAATCTCACTATGTCTTCCATTAAATTCTATGCCAATTCCGGATGCTCTTCCTCCAAAATCCTACTCTAACAGGGATCATTGTATTGCCTTTGCTTTGCTTATCCTCCAATTAATCCCTGCCCACACCCCAGATATCTCAGACCCTTTCATAAATAACCCCCTTCTGGATCAAGGCCTCATCTCTTTACTTTAGCATCTTACGCTGTTTCCTGCCTTCTCCAAAACCATCATCACTTCCTTGTCCCATCTACTTTCAGAAATTCTGTCACCCAAAAGTAAACCAAGTGGACCCTGAGCTCAATCTGAGCATGAACACCTACCTCTAATTTCTACTCAATTCTTACCGCCAAATTACCTGGAGACTGTGATCTGACTGGAATTTAATGCTGTTTCATTTGCATCCCAAGATTTTGTCTAATATATATGCAGGGACTGTCTTTTGTTATTTATGCTGTGCTTGGAAGAGTACAGCATGAAAAAATATGCTTATTAAATGATTTTAGCGATTGAGAGTATCTTGCATATAGTATGTATTTAAGAAAGACTTGTGGAAAGGGTAAATGGAAACCTGATCTAATGCTTTGTCCTCTTCACCAAATCAGGCTGAAATATTTGGGAAAATAAAGTTGTAGAATAGATCATGGTATCTCATGGCCTGGGTTTGAATTCCAGTTTTATCACTTACTGAGTAGTCTTGAGTCAAACCACTAGTCTCCATAGGTCTTAGTTTTCTTATCTCTAAACTTGGAATAATAGTACCGATCCCTCATAGGACTGTGGTGAAGATTAAATGAGATATTTATATTATACCATACTATACTATAGAATACAACACTATACTATACTCTACTACACTATAATGCACTTGCTAGTATATAGGTAATCCTCAATAAAGCAAGATATTAATACTGTTTATCAGTATTCATTTTATGTTAAAAAAACGAGGATTACTAATGTCAAATAATTGTTCAAAATCACACGGCTAATATGTGACACCGTGACTAGACTCCAAACAGTGTAACTCTAGCTCCTCTGAATTCAGTCTCTAAACAGACTACTCCTCTGCCAGTAGTCCCTTTTAAAGCACTAATGTTCTGGCAATAGAGTAAATATTTCGTCTATGAAACCTGAAATAAAGTCAAATGGTATAGATGCTCCCTTTATTCCCTTTTTAGTTGATGTGAAAAGATAGTTTGTTTTCTAATATCACTATAAATTATGTTTATCTTTCTTTTTTAACAGATTTATTGAGATATAATTCACATACCATACAAGTCACCCATTTAAAATATACATTGATTTTTTTAAAATATCAAAGTTTAGAAAACTATCATTATACTCCAAATAAAAATCACCATTGGCATCCCATTTTATTTGGGGAAGCAGAATGCTGGACAAGTTAAAAATATTCTGCTATATGATTTCAATTAAGCTAACCGAGATGAATATATAGCCCCATTTCCAGGCATCGCCATCTAGTTGGCCCTCAATTAAACATGATGATATGGACACACAATCTGTGTTGTTTTCCGGTTGTCTTAATGCATTGACATAGCCAACAGATCCACACCTCTGTCGATGGCATAGGAGAATTAAAAAGTTGGGTTTCAAAAATCTTGTTCTATGCATATGGCTAATACCTTGTTTAGAGTTCTTGAGGAAGCTTGTGTTACATCATTACAGCTATCTTCTTAATAAGGTCAAAATAAATTAAATATTTCTTATAAAAAGGACTTAGATTATCAGGTGAGGTTTTCTTGTCTTTTTATTGAACACAATTACCAACAAAAGTGATTATTTTCAAGTCATGTTTGTTAACCGAACACATTTTTGTTAAATTTTGGCTTTTACTAAGGTTGGTGGTAGGGAGAAGGATGATTCTTTTCTAATTCAGTAACTGCTTCAGCATTATTTAATATATATTTGGATGAAAAGCAGATATTTTCACAGCCTAGTATTGCATATAGAGATAATGAAATAGCTTTGTCATTAAAATTTTGATTCCATTTCTCCCTGGAATACGTTAGAAAACCACTTTCATTTTTATAGCTGGAAGAGAGGTAATTTACCATTTTGAGGCTATAGGAATATTCCAAACCAGCAAAGTCTTTACTAAATTCACTTTTTAAAGTGAATTTAAAACACTCACCACTGACATTATGTGTTATCCACAAAGCTTTATGAGACCATTACTACTTGTACTGACTTCGTGTTAAGATTACTTTTCTTAATAAGAAAACTTCTTGAAGTTTAACTGAATCACAAACAAAAATAAATAAATAAAAATGACAACAGAAAACTGAAGTTCTAAATGTTAATAAATAAATTATAGTATGATGTGCTTATTTGTTTCTCAAACTCCAGGTAAGTTTTGAGAAACTATCATAAGGATGCTTAAAATAGCAGCCACAAATGTCAAATTCTAGAGCTACAGAGTAGAGCATTTCTTTATTCCCGCACAACACAATGAAATTCTTCCTGAGGTATGATAAATTATCGCCTTATCAAAGAGGAATAAAGATGAGTCTATCAACTGCCTGCATGTCAATTCCAAAGTAGGCCACTGATACCTATTTCATGAGAATGGACGTGTGTCATGAAAATTATCAAATTTTAATTACCTGATAGATTCATAGAATTCTGAAACAGAAAGTTCCATGGACTTTTTCAAGATCAATTTTCTCATTTTTGACAACCTAAAGAGCTAAAGAAGTGAGACTTGTCCAAGGTTCGAAAGCAAGAGAATGTCCGAGAAAGAGTAAGCATCTATATTCCTTCTATTGTTTTGTTTTCTCATGTTGGAGAATGTCACCTGCTAAATGCAACCCTTTACTGTTAGTCTATAAATATATGGCATGGATCTTTGTACAGCGTTATGTGTTTATTCACACATATTGCATAAGCTGGGGCAGAAGGACCTGGGACATCCAAGGGCAAAAGCTCACTCTTCTACAAAGAACAAGAATTGAAAGTACTCAAAGATAAGCAAGTACAAGTATTTCAGACTTAAAGGTTCCTGATTTATTTTGAATTACACCTATCTGCTACATATTAAAGGCAAGATAATAACTATATTTTGCAAACATAGCATTTATGTACCCCTGAGAACTCAATGCATACACATATGTAATAATACAAAAAGAGACACTATATTCTGAACGATGAATACACTGTAAAACATTTACCAGGTTAGAGGAAAAGGTGTAATTGGCTAGGAAAATATTTCAAAATCATCCTCATAGGGCTCTAATTTAGGTTCAAATCTATCTATTTATACTCAGATTTCTTTGATAGGACATTTGGACAGAACTGAGAAAGGTAAAAGAAACCATTATCACTAACATGTAGGTAAAATGGAGAGAGGGCTCCTATGTGAAAAGAAATCCAAATAAAATGAGCACTGGGGTCCTGTTTTGTTTCTATTTAAGAAAGTTTAAAAAAAAATCTATGGATACACTACTCGAATATTAAATGATGTTTATCATTCATGTCTTCTTATTAATTAAAACTAGGCTGTGACATAAGTGTGTGCACATTTTGATCTATAGATTTAACTATATGCAATCATTTGCTTTATCTCTCCAGTGAGCAAAGTACTTGGCCAATTTATATCTTGTTTTCTGAGTCCCTCAGAGATTTCTTTGACAAATTTCAAAATGAAAAGCACTATTGCTTTCTATCTCTATTAACTTTTATACAGTAAATAAGATTTGCACATATTGTGGCCATCAGCAGTTCACCTTTCAAGGATTCCTTTCTGAAAGAGTGAAAATCAGATATGGATTTATATTGAAGTTTATGAAAGCAGCTTCTTTTCATAATGGCACTACAATGTTGGCCTAGAAAACGCTGATACTGTAAAATATGAGAAAGAAAATACTTTCATGGATAAAAAACAGTACAGTTTTGAATACAGCAATAAGGAAAAAAGAAAACGAAACACGTTCCAAAAGGTTAGCAGCCTTAGAAGAAGGGACTTAAGTTTCCATGTATGAGTGAATGTTTGTGTTTCTGAAACAAACAAAACCAATACCAGAATAGGTTCCATCACAAATTTCAGAGTAAATGCACTCAAAATAAGAGTTAAAAGAAGGACCACACATCATACATGAACTAATGTAAAACAATCCTCAACAGAGCTAGAGATTTCAATACTACTCCATGCAATGCCGGACTCAGAGAGAATAAAAAACAGTGGATTAAAATGGGAGGTCCCAATCATATTTGTTAGGGAAAATAACACCCACCAATGAACAGAGAAGCCAAATTAAATTATTGGTTTCTTGGCAATGCACAAGATAAAGTCAGTTTTAAAAAGCAGTCACCACTTCCAGGCTTTATAATTTATCTTTTTAGAACTACAAATTTTTCCTATAGAGAGCTGCAGAAAGCATTCTGAAAACTTATTTAAAAATTACTTTAACAAACTCTGCTTTCTGCCCCTTCCTCCACTCCTTATGAGCTACAAATGTAGGTTTCTGGTAACCTACATAGAGTGACACACTTAATTTTAATTTGATGTTTCCTATTCACAAATCTTATTTATGTCACATATGGAAACCATTCTCTGAGGACTGGGTCAGTTGCGGATGTACATACATTTTGTGTTTCCACTCAAGTTTAAAAGGTGAAGCAAGAAGAATACGAAAGCATAACTCCCTCCAATATCATCTAGGAATTCTTTTAAAAAATTGCTCTGACTACTTTAGAGAAACAATGACCGACCACATGCAAACACACTCTCAAACGTGTTCTGGGCAATGAGACAATAATAATCTATATTTACACAGATTCTCAAAGAAAAAATTCAATTCAAGTAAAGATGCAGGAAAGTATACATCTTATATTTAAAGGAAGAGGTTACTGTCAAGGAGAACAGGACACGGAGCCTTGGGTGGAGGTAAACAGCACACTTGGTAAACAGCAACACCTTGAAAAACAATTGGCTATTTGCAATGCATGCTAAAGTCTGTCGTATGCAAATGAGTTGCATGCTCTTCTCTTCCCCTGCTATTCTTCGTTGGCTTATAAAATAGGTAACATTATAAAGCCTTCCAAAGATGAATTTATATAATGCTGGTTATTCTTAGGTTCTGATTCCAAACCAAATCTATTTCAATGAATGTATTTACATTGCAAGGAAAAAAAGTGCACCTTATAGGGTACATATCCAAATAAAAATTGCTGATATGACAAAAAGGGACAAACAATTAAACAATAATAGGGACTAAATGCTACGATATAAGCAGACATATTCATTATAAACCCTTCATTCCACCAGTCTTGGTTCTAACATTTTTGAGTTAACGTGTTCCTCAGAGTTTTATCATTCTTTGGCTGTGAAAACCTCCCTGCAACTTAGAAAAAGTTTATTTGATTAATCTTTCATACCCAGATAAACCTGCCTCCTTTAAAGACCTTCTCTGAGCAAGGTTACCCTGATCTCGTCCAGCTGCCTTTTACATTCACTTACGAAAATTTTATTGCAAAACAGAGAATGTTTAGAAGTCACTGAAAAGCGCTCCCTTACCTTCTAAACCTGCTTCAATCAGCCCAAACTGTTCCAACAATTTAACAAAAAGCACAATGACGATCAGAACTGCTATCATTTCAAGCCCTTCCAAGTTCATGGTCAGCTAGTCATGGTCCGACTAGAGCCACGGAGAAGTGTTCCTCTGTCTGGCTTTCTTTGTAAAGCCATTAAACTACATTAAGAAGGCACTGCTGGAGCAGGGGAGGAGGAGGAGAGAGAGAGAGAGAGAGAGAGAGAGAGAGAGAGAGAGAGAGAGAGAGAGAGAGAGAGAGAGAGAGAGAGAGAGCGAGCGCAACAGAGAGAGAGAGAGAGAGAGAGAGAGAGAGAGAGCGCAACAGAGAGAGAGAGAGAGAGAGAGAGAGAGAGGAAGGAGGCAGGAGGGAACGAGGAGATGGAGAGGCTGAGAGAAGGGGCGTGAGTGAGAAAGAAAGCATTCATCCTGTCTACTGTAGCAGAGGCCAGAAGTGGCAGCCGGATAAAGTCGGGCCTGTCAGAATTCTCGGCTCCCCGGTTATCACCCTCGCACAGAGAGAAGGCCACGCATGAAGTAACGCGCAAATCATCCGAGGGCCCAGGAGGTCACCAGCAACGTCCCGAGGAAAGCAGGCGCGGCGGGCTCGGCTCGGCGGCCCCGGGACCAAGCGCACCCGCGCCGCCGGCCGCTTGGTTGGGCTGGTCGGTTGCCTTGGAAACGGAAACTAACCGAGGGCTGGGCTACACCGCCAACCGGAGCACCGGTCTTGAAAGAAGGAGAACAAAACGGAAAAAGCCGAGAGGCAGAGTGACTGCTGGGCTGCAGCTGCTTCAGATGCACTGTTTACTAACCAGGGAAAGCAAAGTGTGGATCACCACCCCCTTTCCCCCCAAACTACCAGACTGCAGAGAGAAATAAGGTTTAAAGAATTATTCCCTGAATATTGAATTTCTTCTTTTCAATTTGCTGCTTTATCGTAATGCTCAGTCTTAGTCATTGTGAACTAATATTCTGGTTTGAGTGGTTACTATCATACAGTTTCAAAGCGCCGGCATGAAGTACTCTTAATATTTGCATAATGTTTCAGAGTTGACAGCTATCTCTTTATGCGTTAGCTCATTACCACTCAATACACCAAATATATAGTTTCCCAATGTGCACCTCTATGCATATTTTAGTTTAGTTTTGTTGTAATTCAAGTAAATCTGGAGACATATAGAGCTTGAGAATTTAAAAAAATAATCATTGAGAAGCAAAACTTGCTTGGAGCTTATCCTTCTGTCTTGTGCAATATGATCAGGCTAAGGCAGAAAGGCAGAATGTAGGCATCCCCTACATTTGGTTGACTTTTGAGGCAGTATGGTATCATTGCTCAGAATATGATTTCTGGAGCTTGCTAGCCTGGATTCAACTCTAGGACCTGTCACTTACTGTGTAACCTTGGGTGAGTTACTTAACATCTCTGTGCCTTAATTTCCTCATCTGTAAAAAGGTGAAAATAGCACTTAGCTCTTCTGTTAGAATAGGGTAAGTACTCAGTCACTACCTAGTTTTTATTTTTATCGTAAATCTCTCCATGCTTTATTCCCTACCAGGCAGAGTGCCCAGAGAATTACTCTAAAATGCAGTCCTGATCTTATCTTTCCCTGAATCAAAGAACTTCCATGGTGCCCTGTTTGCCTGCTGAATAAAGTCCAATCTCCTTTGAACAGCATACTGGTGTCTCCATGACAGAGCACAAGGTGGTAGATTGCACCTAATCGGTCCTATTTCTGTCCCTACACTCTACATGACAGCTCCAGATTTCTTCTGGGTTTCCCCTTCCACAGGCTTTTGTTCAAATCACTGTATTTGGAAAAACCCATCCACACCATCTCTACCTGTCAAGTTCCTCAAACTCTTCCCTGAAACTTCTCCATCCGGAACTGGCCTGAAATCTTCTCCTCTTTTCTGCTTCTGTAGTACTTTGCTATCATGCAATGTATTATAGCCACTTTTGCATACATCCCCAGAGCCATAAGTTTCTAGAGAACAGAAATCATGCCTTCCTTATCTTGACATCTCCCATAATGCCTCCATGGAGAGCACTTTGTACTTTATAGAAGCATAGCATAGACATTTATTGGCTAGTAGTCACCATTAATTAATTACAACATGTTAGATGCTTTACATATGGTGTGGGTTTTTCTTTTTCTTTTTTTTTTGTTTAAGCACTGTGAAAGTAGGTATAACTAGCCATCAGTTACAGAAGACACACTAAAATTCAAAGTGTTTAAGTTGCATGTCCAAGTATACCACCAATGAGTAATGAGGTCAGAATTCAAACTCTGATTTGCTCAATTCATAGGCCATTATTTCTTCCCATTATTCTACATGACTTTAAATGAATAAAAAAATCCAAATATGGGCACAAGTACTTATCAGCACAGGAATGAAGGTTACCCCCCAATGATACCCCTAAACTGTTTAGTGACATTCTAATTAACCCATTAACCCAAGAAACTTTGGAACACAAAAAGTTTTCAAACCAATGATGAATTGAATTCACAGATCTTCCTTCCTGCTTGTTCATAAATTTATTATTACTTAAACCAATGTCATGTCTGGTCTCTAAAGGGGATTTTCCTGATTTTTACTGCAGGCAATCCAGTAAAACCTTTCAGCTCATTGCACAGTGAATGTCAAAGGGAAGGTTCTTCCTATTTACCTTTAAAGTTGCTCTCATTGGGCTGAGAAATGGGTGTAGGCAGGTGCTGGTGAAAAGCACCACATAGGAACCTTTCCACTCTGCTTGGATGTTATAATTGTAGCTTCCCTTAGGTTGACATTGTTGAAAAGGCCTGCAGGTTTTCCTTTGTCACCTCATAAGCTCAGGCCTTTGCCCTGGCCAGGTCCCTGCATTGGATTGTTTATCCCAGATCACCCCACGAACAGGTCACTTCATTTAAGTTTTTGTGAATCCCTATCACAGAGAGCCCCTTGCTGACTGTACTTTCTAGAATAGCATCCTTTCCCTGGAGTCCCTACTCTCTAAATTGGCATCATTTCCCTGCAAAGCATTGTCGATCCCTTGCAGTTATTTGCTTATCTAATATCTTCCTCTGCTAGGATATAAGCTCTATGAGCACAGAGATTTTTGTCCTTCCCTTTCATTGTGATATCCCCATGCTTAGGGCAGTGGCTGGCACACAAAAGTCAGTAACTAACAGTTGAATGAATAATCGGACTGAAACTCTCGCCTTCTCTAAGATGCTACCTGCTTTCTCCCTTGCTGGCAGGACTGAATTCCCTGGAATCTGAAGTGCCACGCACCCTGGTGAATTTCTGCACACTGAGGAAGCCAGCCATAGCAGGGTGTTTTCTTGTTGCATCTGTTAGATAAGCCCCGCCTACTGCACTCTGGAACATTTTGGCTGTGTTCTTTACTTGGGGTTTGATGTTCACAGGATTTGTGGTTCCTGCTGATGGAGTCAACTAAAAACCACACAAGGCATCAGAGAAGATCTCCCTGCCCAGAAGATCTTAATACCATAGGTGTGTACTGTGAGAAATACACTCCCATCCTTTGGTTTTCAGCTGAAAGGATAATGAAGTTGAAAATAGGCAGAGTAACTTAGCTAATGTCCTCAACTCGTAGAGTCGCAGCTTGCACTCAAACTAAAACATTAATTCAATGTATTTTCTTCCTGCAGCGCTCAACATCCCCTATTATAGGACAAGCACTAGGGTGTGGTGTAATGGAAAGATGAGACCTGGACACCGATGCCGGATTGCTGACTTCATTCCAATGACTTAAGTCTCTAAACTTCTGTTTCCTGGTCTTCAAAATGAAGCCAGGAAAACCTTCCACAATGGGTGCAGTGAGGATCAGGTGTAATAATAGTTAAGACTCACACCTAATCTTGACAGGGCACATATTTGACCAGGCTCTGTGCTAAGCACACTGTCTGACACTCCTCACCACCATCCTTTGAGGAAGATAAGATTTCCATTCTCATCTACAGATAAGGAAACTGAGGCTCAGGAAGAGTTATTAAATTGCTGTGTCTCAACACATCATGTCAGTTGCAGCTGCACATTTGACTGTCAGATGATGACAGTGCTCTCATGTGGAGTACTTCACAGTGGCCAGTGATTTACCAAGCCCTTGATAAATGTACTGATTCTTATCACATGAGGTAGTTATCTTCTATAAAGTCACCATGAACAATGAATCAGCGAATACTGAACCATTGCTTCCATGGGGGAAATGTGGGGTTGGGTGCCTATAAGCCTCTGGTCACAATGTTTTCATCAACTGATTAATACTTAAACTTGTTTTATGTGTTTTGTGTGTGTGAATAAGACACCTTATTTCATATACATTGTTGACTCATTCACATTGAACTCATAGCCAGTGGTGCTGTAACTCATGCCTGAAAGAATCACATCTTACAACTGTATTTTCTCTGTAAGGCACATCGTAGCCTTTTTGTGTTTAGGAACATTGCAGAGCACTTCAACATTACCCTTGGGGGCTATTTTAAATGGAGAAATTACCAACAAAAAGCAAAAAATATGCTAACATGGCACTAAATATATATCAAAAGACACTGAATTTACAGCTAAGAGAGCTGAAACAAGAAGGCAGTATGCCATCTTGTTCAACGTCATCTGGGCATGTGTGGTCAGATGACTCAAACTTTTTGTCATTCGAGATATGTTCACATATGAATGATCATGAAACCACTGTGAGTCTTGATTTGGAAGCTGCAAAAGAAAATTTATTGAGTAGGCTAATTCACAAATGTGGAAACCGAAAATGAGGATCCCCAACACTAACATACCATGCCACAAGGATAAGCAACCACTAAAAAAAATTGTGATTAAAAAAAAAGAAGAAGAAAGATTGTTGGCTCTTTCTGGACTGAAAAGATTTTAGACAAGAGGAAAGTCTGTGATCTTATCCCTGGGAGGGGGGAGGAGAGAAAAGATGGGTAGGAGGTAACAATGAGAATCTAGAGAGAAAAGGGATGCTGCTGAATAGTTTGCCAGATTTTGCTGCATTATTTACTTGCAATAAACTCACTAGGAGGGTTAGAGATGGTTCCAGGCCTCACCTTTTAAATAATGTCCCACAAAGCCACTTTGAGGCATCCTTGCATTCTAGCTCTGCTGCCACTTTACAGTTATCCTTTGCTTGTGCCCCCCCCCCCCCCAAATGAACACTCTTTCTTCGAAAAAGGCTCTTGCACTTCAGAGTATATCTCTCAAATGAACTTTTTTAAAAATCACCATTTGCTGGCAGAAATGAACCCATTTCTGCTTTGTTTTCAGCACCATAGCTTTTGGAAGAAAAATAATGTTTTCCTCCAAAATCAGAGCTGCTGCTGCCTTTTGATGACTTGAGGGAGGGAACGAATCCGTTGGTTCTTTCTGAATACAGGTTGGGGGAAATATTAGAAGAGAAGGACAGGCTTTCTTCACGCCTTAGTCTCAGAGCCTTGATCAGTTAGCCTGGTCGAAAAATAAACTTCACTCAGTTTGTTTCTGATTATTCATTATTTATTTAGCTGCTAAGTACTTACTGATGCATTAATGGTCCATGCATCATGGCATTATGCAAGGTGGCATGATTGACAAAATATTCTTTGCCAAGTCTTTGGATAGCTTGAAATCTATTAAAAAAAAATTAGATGCTAATAGCTAATGTTTGTAGAATATTCATTATTTGACAAAGAAGGGTAAGAAGCATTTTTGTGGAGTCTCTCAGTACATCTTCACATAAACAGGTGCCATTATTAACAGGAGAAGCTGAGAAACAGGGTCCATGGATTGTGCCAGGAAATATCCAACCCATGATTTAAACCCAGATCTGATTCCAGAGGATATGATCATATAGTGCTTTTGACAGACTCACAAACAGTTCTAATCCCAGGAAGAATGTGATAAAAGCCTTTAAAGAAATATGGAAAGTATCAAGGAAACAGGAAGATCCCATTTATGCTTTAGTTGCAGCAGAAGGTGGGAGAATGAAATCAGGAACAGCTCTATAGAGAAGATAGCATTGGGCTGGCACCACTCAGCTATGGCTGTTATTATTATTATATTATTTCTTTTCATAGCAATAGTAATCTACATTATACGGCCAGTGGAGAATAATACTAATCTTGCCAGAAAGTCACTCAGAACCTGGAAACCTGTCAAAACCAGCCAAATGGCTTGTTGGGGTGCCCCAGGAAGCTTCTTTCTCTCATTTTTCAGGCAATCTCCCATTCTGACACAAAAAATGAGCATCAGGAACCTGTCTAACTTATTCTCTTCCTTTGGAAGTTATTTAACCTTAGCGAAGCTTGGCTCAATCTTCTGATTGAATAAATGGTTGGTGGGATAGCTGGTGCTTCAGCACAAACTGACATGAATATAATTAGGGGGACATTAATCAGAAATAGATTTCAATAATAATGACCCACATTGATGGAATGGGGCAGAATTATAATGCAGTAGTTAAGAGCTTGGGCTCTAGCAGTAAATTTCTTGGGTTCACATCCCTGCTCTTAGAGCTGTGCAACTTTGAACAAGTTGTTAAGTCAAGTCACATGAAGCACTTAGAACAGAAATTGTCTATTGCAAATACTCAAAAATGGTGACCATTATTGTTGCTTATCAAGCCCTTGTTACATGTCAAGTGCTGTTTTAATTTCTTTACATGAATTATCTGAATAAATCCCACAACAACCAATGAAGTAGTAATATTATTCCCAAACGTCCTGTAGATAAGAACAAGTACACTATCTTCAATTGAATTGGGATTATGAAGAAGACATTGCTTACATCCACCCATGGGGTTTACCATATCTTTAAAGTGCTATGGGAAGAACTGATAAATGTATAATGCCTTGGCTTTTAAATAGCTATTCTTATAAAAAAAAAAAAAGGAAATCTAAGAATCTTTGTTGCAAAGAAAAAAATGTAAAGAGCATTAGGATAACTGTCCTGGTAAATGGTTTAGGAGAATATTAAGATATTCCATTCTGGAAGAGCTCACAGGATGAAATTGATAGATGGAAAGAGATATTGGCATTGCATCACGCTATAGACTTTCCTAAGGTTCAACTGGGTTTTCAAACAGTCTGTCATCTGTTAAGAAAATCCACCTTCAAGAAAATATTTCGTTGTCTCGTCAGTCTCAGTGGTCTCTCCCATGAGACACACTCAACACTCCCCAATGAGACAAGGCGCTCAGTGGTAAGAGACTGAGCTTCCCTGCACCTCAGCCTCAGCCACCTAGACTGTCCTCCGGGAGGACTACCAAAGGCATTCTGCTCAGTGGGTGGGCCACAGGCAGTGACTCAGAAACACTTGGAAACAGCGTATATTTTTTTGCACCCTTACTGAGTGGAAGACAAATGGAGGAACTGTAAATTGTAACAGTAGTAACCCCCATGGGCAAGATAAACAGAAAACTGGTAGAAATATATATATAAATAAAACACACATATTATATACACACACATATACTGGTGGTGCTGAAACATTACTGTGCATCAGAATTACCTAGGGTCCTTCTTAAAAAATGTGATCCTCAGAGAACATCCCAGAATTACCTAGGGTCCTTCTTAAAAACGTGGTCCTTAGAGACCATCCCAGAGATTCTGATTTCAGAGGTCTTATGTAAAGTCCATCAACCTCCACTTTTATCAAGCATTCCAATGACTCAATGCAGAAATTCTCTGGACCACGCTAAGAGACACATTGCATTAATCTACTCAAACAACTTCATCTATTAAAGTAACGCACCCTCCAGGGAGACCTTCCCCTGCTTATCAAAAACTAGCAAGAGTCACACATTTTACCAATTTGATATAGTTAAGAATAGATGGGGACTATTAGTTTCCCAAACTTCTCCAGAAAGCTTTTTCTTCAAATAGAAGTAAGATTTAAAGAAAAAAAAATCATTTGTAAGTAGATACAAGTTTCCATCCATGTTTTCAAAATAATTTTGATGATTCATTCCCTGCACTTAAAGAGCTTCAGATGCAAGTTTGAATAATTCCACACTTTTCTGTGTGGCCATATATCCTATCTCCCATGTCAATCTTATCTGTCCCTGAAGCATCCTCCTTTTAGCACCAAATGTGATCACTTAAGTGAGGGACAGACAATACAAATAAAGTGAAATAAATTGGAGTTGATGGATGCAAATGTTGGGAAGTGTGAAGCTGATATAGATAAAGTAGATATTTCAGTTTGAGATCTAATAAACAAACAAAACAAACAGCCTCTTGGAGCTCTTTCATATTACTCCACTGGGGCTAATCTTTATTTACATCAATACTATAAAAGTAACAAAAGATACAAAGTTATCTGATGCATAATTCATTCATTTTGAACTCAGATAGGACTCAAATAATTGAAACTGGGTTATTTATGTGATAGTTAAACCCAGGGGCAATTTCTACAGATTTTTAGCCTTGCTTAATGGAAATCTTAGTTGCAAATATATATTTATCCAGATTTCATTTCAAAACATTGTACCTTACAATAAATTATCCCTCGTTATAGTTGACATGTTGTACTTCCTTACTGTAATAAAGAGTAAAAAATGGTTTATTCTCTCCTTTTATTGCACCAGAGAAATACAAAATATCAAAAATAATACACAAAAAATACGATTATTAACAACTCTAACTTAATCACTTGTTAATAACTCTGATTTTCAACAGGAATATTTCATGTATAGTAGCCATAATAATCACATCATGCTGGAGTCAAATTTTAATTAATAATCAAGCTTGCATATTTAAACACACATGCAAGATATGCCATTGGTAGGACTACACACAAAAAATCATAATACAATGGAAATAAATTTCACTGAATAATACAAGGTGGCCTCAAAGAGTTATAGATGAACTTTTATGAATAACTGAGGGTATGCTGGATTAAATTTATTCATACGCAGAGCTAGGAATAAGCTAAAACTTTTTCAGACAGTCATCAAAACAAGCCAGCCAGGAATAGCACACTGGTTGATACTAAGGACTTTACCTTAATGTATATAGTAGTTTTTACTGCTGTGTAACAAATTGCCACAAACTTAGTGACTTAAAAAAACTCAGATTTATTATTTCAGTTTACCTGGAGCAGGAATCTGGATAGGTCAGTTGGGTCCTCTGCTCAGGAGCAAGCCAAGGTGAAATCAAGGTGTTAACTAAAGCTATGATCACATTCAAGTTCTGGTTCTTCTTCCAAGATCACTGGTTATTCACAGAATTCATTTCCTTGCTGTTTTTTAACTGAGGTCCCTGTTATCTTGCTGGCTGTTGGACAAGGACCCCTCTTAGCAACTAGAGGTTGTGCTTGGGTCCTTGCCACATGGGCATCCACAATATGGCACATTGGTCCTTTACTACTAGAGGAAAATCTGTCTCAAGTTTCAGATCACTCAAAACTCCTTTCAGGGCTCACCTGGTTAAATCAGAACCAACCAGAAGAATCTCTTTTTGATTAACTCAGAGTCAACTGATTAAGACATTTAATTACATCTGTAAAGCCCCTTCTGCCACATAAATTAACATAATCATGAGACTGTTTCCCCATCATACGCATAAATGCCACTCACATTCAAGAGAAGAGATTATGCAGGCACGACCACCAGTGGGTGGGAAACTTGAGGACCACTTTAGAATTCTGCCCAGCACAGTGTGTTTCTATGATAACCACTAAATAGCCTGGCAAGTGCCCTGTGATCATAGGAGGCTGAAAGAGAATTCAATTTTATGCTTTTTCAAGCTAAATCTGGTCACTGACCCAGCATAGATCTATGGAATATTTGGCTAATGAGTACACAGGAGCAGACAGGGAGATGTGACAACCCAGAGTGGAAGCTGTCTACAAGTCACCTATGATAGCAAGGGGACGAGCATGGCTGGAAAAAGCCAAAACCAGCATAGCTGTGCTCTGGTTGCACATTCTGACACTAGCCTGCATGTTGACTGTCCAGTTTCAGCCTTTAAAGTGTAAAAATCAGAGTGAACTATCTAGAAATTGTGAGAATGATCTAGAAAAGTATTTGGGGGACCTAACACTATAATTGCCAGTTTCCATTAATTTCAAAACCCAGTCCTTCCTGGGTTTTTTGTTTTTTTTTTCCCACCCTGCTTCTCGTTGCAAGGGTAACTATGACCTAGCTGTATTTTTGCCACAGTCAGGGCTGACTTATGAATATCTCTTTCATCTTTATCCCCATCACAGTAGTTTATAGGGGGGATACTGCCTGGATACAAATCCTAACCTCATGCCTTACTGGATAAGCATCCTTGGGGACATACCACCTCTCAGCCTTAACGACATTGCTATATCATCCATAAAATAAGGATAGTAATGACACATGAGAGAGTTGCTCTTGGATTGAAAGACAAAATATATCAAGACTCAATATGCCAGAGCAATACTAAGTAAACAATGTATGTTACTGCTGATATGCTGCAATTATTATAAGGTCATGTTATGGGTATTTTGCTTTCAAGGGGTACCCAGAATCTAGCCCCATGTCTGGCTCAGGACACTCACTTAACATGTGGTTAAGAAGGAAGCATCTCTTCTCTTACCTACCCTCTCTACACTGTTGAATGACATGATGGGAACATGTCATTCCCAGCTTCAATTTTCATGATACTCCACTGACCTCAGAAATAAATTTTAAAACTTAGAGCATGGCAGGAAGAAAATAATTGGAAATCATATATCTGATAAGAGGACTTATTGTCCAGAATATATAAAGAATACCCACAACTCACCACAAAACGACAAACAACCCAGTTAAAAAATGGGCAAAGGATCTTAATAGATGTTTCTCCAAAGAAGACATACAGTTGATCAATAAGCACATGAAAAGATGCTTAACATAAAATTATCTACTAGGGAAATGCAATTTGAAGCCACCATGAGATACACTTCACACACATTAGAATGGCTATTATTGAATAAATGGGAAATAAAAAGTATTGACAAGGAGGTGGAGAAATAGGTACTCTCATACATTTTTGGTGAGAATGTAAAGTGGTGCAGCTGCTGTGGAAAACAGTTTGGTGGGTCCTCAGAAAGTGAAACATAGAAATACCATATGATCCAACAATTTTACTTCTAGATACAAAAATTTGAAAGTGAGGGCTCAGGTATTTGTACACCAGTGTTCATAGCAGCATTATTCACAATAGCCAAAAGGTGGAAAGCATCATGTCCATGAGCAGATAAATGAATAAACAAAATGCAGCAAACTCACATAATAGAATGTTATTCAACCACAAAAAGGAATGAAGTTGTGATGTATGCTGCAACGTAGATGAATATTGAAGATGTCATGTTGATTTAAATAAGCCAGATGCAAAAGAACAAATATTGAGTGACTTCTCTTATATTAATTACCTAGAATAAGTAAATTCAGAGACAGAAAGATTACAGGTTACCAAGGGCAGTGGGTGAATGGGGAGTTATTGATGAATGGATGCAGAGTTTCTGCTTGGAGTGATGAAAAGAGTTTCAGTAGTGGGTGTAATAAAAGGCACACAATACTGTGAATGCAATTAATGTCACTGAATCGCACACATGAAAATGGTTAAAATGGGAAAATGTGTGTGGTATATAAGTTGCCATAATAGAAGCTGAAAATAATCATAGCAAGACATACAAAGTGCCTTCATAAACTACTGCTGTTGCCCAAATGCCAGCTCAATTTTCCCAAATGCTTTCTTTTCCTTCTGAGAAATTCTTAGCCATCATTTATGAATCAGGTTAGATATTTCCATCTTGTTGGAGTCTTTTGTGAGGCCCTCCTCCAACCAGACATGATTCATCTCTTTCTTCTTTCTGATCTAGACTTACCTGTACTCTGGATCCTTTGAAAATTTATGAGAATCCATGCCTGATGTAACTATCTCCTCTATGAAACTGAGTCCTTCAGTGCTTATCCATGTGCCTGGGATATATTTAGTTGCTCAGCAAATGTTGTAGTAAAGAAGGGAGGATGAGAGAGAAGAGGGAAAGGAGGAAGAAACGAGTGGAGGTTACCTATAGGGCATAAGGAAGGTTTAAGCCAGATGCATAATCCTCCAACCAAGACTTCCCACAAGAAAAACAGCCAAAAATGTTTTAATTTTTCACATTAAGCATTATAGGTGCCCGGAAACCACATTAAGGGGTAGAAAGCATTAATGACCAACACCTTGTGATGAAAGAGTTCCACTGTTCACTTTACTACAGAGGAAATGAGAAAAATCGGCAATTGGGGAGCTTGATGCATGACTGCACTAATGCATGAAGAAGGAGGTATATTAAGAACCCATTTATAAGTAAGGTAAGTAAGAGGAACGAACAGAATCTCTAAATGAACTGGAAAATCTAGAGTAATTCTAAAACACTCTAGAGCATTCCAAGACAATTGCTAAATTTCAAAACTGTGCTTTCCCTCCATTTTTTTCATTCAATTTTTATTGTATTGAACAACAAAATTTATTTTCTTGAAATAGTAACTTACTAACCTCAGTGATTATGAAGTTAGTACAATTATGAAATCAACTCTACAGTTGGCTTCTGTGCTGGGAACAGCTGGCTCGGGGTTTTATATACTGCTTTTCTTTTGGAACCCAAAATGTCTTACAAGACATTCTCACAGGTAACATAAATTTGCTCTTATAACCTACTCTTCACTCCATGGGTGACTATTCAAGAAATTTGGGGAAGGCGGTTCAAGGTTCTTGTGGGATAGATATGTGTTTCATTAGCAAGCAGAAGACTTGGCATATAATCTACAGTATCAAATAGCTCAAATAGTTTTTTCAACATCTTGCAGTTGACCAAATTCCCAATTCACATGCCAACTGCCCCTTTTACACAATGTTTAAACTCTTAATGATTTTAGCATCAAGTTAACCAATACATTTTGAATAATAAACATACAAGTAATTTTGATTAACATAGAAACCACAAAATGTACGTGCTATTAGATGTTCAGAAAACACTTTTAATCATTTTTCTACAATTTTCTTTTATTGGGAAAAATGGTAATAAAACTCATAGAAGAAAGCAAATGGGTCAATATGTAGTTACAACAGCCAGGTTGGTTTTGTTTGTTTGTTTTGTTGAAACAATTAAATAGTCTCAACAACCTGGAAAATGAATAAACTCTCTTCCTATTATACTTATAATGTGAAAAGTATGGCTCTAATGAACAGAAAGAACACCTGTTTGTGCTTGTATGTTTACCATAAGAACTTGTACAGTCAATGGGTCTTCTATCATTCAGAGAGGCCAAGTTGGCAAGATATATAATGGTTTTGATGAAGGCATTTTTCTTCAAACATATTTGGAACTCCCCTTTGGGAGCTGCCATTAAGCCTATTTATAAATTATCCTCCCC
This sequence comes from Tamandua tetradactyla, assembly GCF_023851605.1. Taxonomy (NCBI): domain Eukaryota; kingdom Metazoa; phylum Chordata; class Mammalia; order Pilosa; family Myrmecophagidae; genus Tamandua; species Tamandua tetradactyla. The sequence continues at coordinate 21,133,056 of NC_135345.1, forward strand.
TGCCTGCTCCAGTCCAGCCCAGTTGCCAAAAGGCTCAAGGCTTCCACATCGCCTCTGCAGCAGTGAGAGTGAGAATGGATGATGTTTTAAGACCATTTCCTTCCTGGCGAGTTTACCTGAAAATGGTTGGTGGTCCCCAGGCCTGATGCCTTGTGTGCCCTCGTGATGTACTAAGTACCCCAGAAGCTGCCTCAGCTTCACATGGTAGTTTCCCCCTTGCAGCTAACCATGAGTGTCACATCTGTCAAACCAATGACACTCCAGAGGCTCCTGAAATTTGGAGTGACTGGCCAAGCTCCACTTGCAGATTGTTTCCATGGACATGAAATACTAGAAGCTGGCTTTAGCCTGCAGCTCTCATATACCCCGCCACGATTAGCCTGAAAAATAACCCAAGCTTTGTCCAACAATCAGGGAATGCCTGGCCCCTTCTCATCACACTGAGATTATGCTTTACTTCCTGTAAATGGTTTCATCAGAAAGGAAGACATACCAGGAAAAGAGGAAAAATGATGCACTGGCAACTGATCTGTGTTTTTCTGGCTTATTTACAGGTCTGTTAGGGATTGAGGCTGATATCCCTGGTTAAAATGAACCTTTTGTGTTATCAATGAATTTCAATTACATATTATCCCTGCCCACATTAACAGGGATAATTGGAAGGTCACTGCATCAATGCGCGTCAAAATAATCCTAATAGTTAATTTCTAGCTACCCAGGGTAGAAATGAGCCTCTAGAATTTCATCCAGTTTGGAAAAGGCATCCACTGAAGCTCCTGACTTTGAAAGTTTAAACTGGATTTTGAAAAAGTTTTCTATCTATATACACCCATTTTTTCTTTCATATATTTGAGACTTATACATTCTTTATATAAGTACATTGTCACAACTAAAACGTCAAACAGTGGAAGAGAAAATCACAAGCAACTTTGTAGTTTTTTCCCCTAAAATTGTATTGCTTTTATAGAGCTCCTTGCTATGTATCCTTAGTAACAGTAAGTTTATACATGAAAACGTTAACTCAGGGTTCATTTATAAAGAGCTTGGGGTACGGAGAAGCTTAATTTTCTCTTCATGGGCTTATCAAGGTTATAAAAAGCCTCTCGGATTTACATTTTTCCTGTATGTCAAAAACATGAAGGGCCATTCAATCAGAAACTGTTTGAAAAAGAATTATATTTAAGCCATAAAAAGCCAAAATTCCTCCCATTTTAACTTAAGGATTTCTTAAATTGATAACAGCTACATAAAACTGGGAAGAATGAGGAACAATTTTAAGCAGATGAAACACCAGTACAATATGAAGAGGGAATTTATGAATTAAATTAGGAAAAAAATAAATTAAAGTCTATTCAGTGAGGTGCAGTTTCAAATATGGTATTCAGGGACTGCTCTATTCACAGGGTGAAAAAGGGAAATGCTCGAGATGAGTCTAAAGGTGTCAAGAACCCTCTGCTTCCCAAGATCTACCAGACACAGCTCATTCAGGCTGGTTTTGCTCCAGCAGGTATTTAGACCAAGCTTAAATGGAGTCAGAATGGACGGAATGCAACAAATCAAAAGGCACATGGTATAGCAGAGTGAAACCTGCCCACGGCCTTGCTGTGATCTTATGTTCCAGTTCTTGTAATGACTTTTTCTCTTATACCTAAATCTGCAGCTACCCTCATTACCTGCCTCTTGAATACCAGGATTCTTCTTTTTGCTTAAAAAATTCCCAAATGCCATTGCCTCCCTATATCTGAAAAACGCCTTCTCCTGGATGTCCCATTGTAGTGATCTATCTCTTTGCCTAATGTGTGCCCCATTACCTCTTGCTGAATCCTCCCAATCCTTGAATTACTTGGGAACCTATTAACCACCAATCCACACTAGACAATATTGTTCCTATCAAGGTGAACTTCCTCTGAGCTGTGGTCAAGTCTGTCTAGCACTGTCTCCTGACCACCCTACATAGACATGCATGGAAACCTATGCACAAACACACTCAAATCTTCTAAAAGCTAGTTCCACCTCAATCAGTTCAGTTCCACTAAAAAGCAATCTATTGGAGTGTCTTTTCAAAAATGGTTGCATCATATTCTGCAAAATCAGCTTAATGGGTTCATGGTAAACAATACTAAAATAGAATAAAATAGTGTATAGAATTGACTATACTGGAAAAGAATGGGGTGGAATGGAATGCAATGGAATAGCATAGCATAGCACAGCAAAGAATAGAATGTGCAAGTGCTTTGAAAGTTGAATGAGGAAATATTATTTTATGAAATCCCTTTCCCAGGTATGTGAATGTGTGTTTTTGTGCATATTTTGGGCCATGATGAAAAACATATTTCTTACTGTAGTTCACAGCCACAAAAGTCTTATAAGCCATATATTAAAGCACCTGGAGAGTAAGGCATCACATCTACAGACTACCACAATGACATTGGAAATTTTATAACTTGAAATGGATAACCTATTAAGCCAGTATATTTCCTGATAGGCACAAAAACAAATACAATTTCATTTGATAAACTTGTTGTCTTCAAGAAGGCAGATAAACAGAGCTCTGAGAGAATGGAACCCAGATGAATACATTCAAATGGCATGATAAAAATATAATGAGGTCTGTGTCTGAGTGCTATAGTGGTGTTTTGCCATGGTGATGCCTAAGTAGGAAGGAGCTAGCACCATCAAGACACTGGAGAACCGGGAAGAGGGAGACTAGGAGACTTGAGATCAGGATTTGGCAAACGGGACTTCCATATGCATAATAATTCCACTGTTAATAAATTGTATTGAGGTGGTTCAGTGGCAGAGTTCTTGCCTGCCATGCTGGAGACCCAGGTTGGATTTCCGGTATCCTGCCCATGTTAAATAAATAAATAAATTGTGTTAAGTTTAACTAGGGAAGAATGACAATGGTGACATCTTAAACTTTTCCATGTTTTCACATAATTCAAAACATTTTCACACCTGTTTTGCTATCCTCTTGAAAAGGGCTATAACTTCAGTGATGCAAATAAGGTGCCTGCAGTGCAAAATTTAAAGAGACACTCACTTTGGGGTCAGCCAAGTGTCCTCAGCATCTCACTGACCTCATCTTGCTCTGCATCCTGTTCAGAAGACTGGGCATTATTAATCCTGTGTTAGACCTAAGGAAAGTGAGTCACACAGAATTTGTGTGTCACAAATAGTGGTGAAAATGAGTTTAAACACTGGGCCCCTGACTCCTGGAAAATGCATTTTTCATCTACTTAATCTGCTGCTTTAATATTTTAGACAACCTCAACAGGACTTATTCTGCATGAATTTGCAAAGCAAAATTTGCAAACTTGCAAAATAATGAACCATTCTGCTATTATTTGTTATGAAATGTTTGTTCAAAAGGAAACAATGGCAAAACACAGCCAGCAAGATTTCAAACTGTAATTCCATTCCAGATACATGCAGAGAAATTGGAAATCATTTATGGAAGAGCAAAAAAAAAAAAAAAAATGATTAGGGAAGAGAAGGGTTTGATTTATGAGGCCAGATTAAAAGAGATAAATGCCTATTATTTGGCTAAGTGACATCCTAGGAATATGATAAGAATCTACAAATACTGGAAGAATGTAAATACAGTTAATAGAGAGGACTTCAAAGCATGCTACAAGAGAAAACTAGCAGGAATGGAATAGAATTAAAAAAATAGAAGTGTAGGCTTAAAAAGGAGGACTTTTTTGTAGGGAGATTTAATAATCTTCTATAAAAGAAGGAGGAGCAGGAAAAAAATAAGAGGAGGAAGGTGGGGTGAGAGAAGCAAAAGAAGAAGAGGAGGAGTAAGAGGTAGAAGAGAGGGGGAAGGAAAGAAAGAAATCTCATTCTATCTTTCTTACATGTACTTCTCTGTAAAACACAACACCAAGATTGACGTTGTTTTCTGAATAAAATTTTTCATCGAAACTGTAAAAGACATAAATCATTATAGCTTCTTAATCAACAAATGTCCATTGGTGACTTGTTAAAAGTAGAATTCCAAATGTGAATCAACAAATGTCCATTGGTGACTTGTTAAAAGTAGAATTCCAAATGTGTAAGGAATGCTTCCTTAAAGCGGCTCTGTTGGTGAGGGTGATAGAAGTTACAAATTATATATATATAACAGCCACTGTAATTCATAACAGGAAATATAAGAAATATATTTTTGCCAGTTCTCAGGCACAATGAGCAACTCTCTGGAAACCTGAGCCATTCAAGGAGATGGCATCGACACCCTACCTCAAAGGAGAAGGCTGCCACTAAATCAGAAACAGACAGTAATGAGGAGCTGAAGCGGCCGGGCAAACCCATTACTGCTATTAAATTCAAGGCCTGGGCACAGGGAATTTGCTAATCTTTGGCCAGCCTGCTGCACATAACAGTTACTGTTAATTGAAACTGAATTATAACACCATCTTGGCGCACATCCTCCTTTTAAAACAGGCCAGCACATAATAATATTATTAAAATAAGGACATCTGGAAAGCAATCTATAGTCCCTATTGTCTCTTTAGAGCTGTCACCTGCCTTGCTAAGGAATCCTTCATGTTTCATCTACTTAAAAAATGGTGAAGTGGTTAAAAAAGGTGTTTTTTATTTCAGGTGAACTGCAATATTAATAGTTGCTGAGCACTAACTAGATGCCAAATGTTGTATCATGAGATTGAGATTCAATGTTCCCATTTCAAAGATTAAAAAAAAAAAAAAAAAACTGAGGTCAAAGAAGTTAAGTAATTTACCCTAAATCACTTGCATAGAGAAGAAATAGGATTAGAATCCCAGTCTTCTTGATGTCAAACTCTTTTCATTATACTCAACACTTAGCAATTGTCCAACACATAACACATAGTAAACATTCAGTTAATATGCATTGAATTGAATTGAAAGGAATTAATGGTTGATTGAGATCTGGAAATTATTACCAATGACTTTAAGTCATGAGTTGATGAAATCTTTTAAAAAGTTTCACCAACAGTTGAATTAAGTATGAGCCCATTATGGTCTCACATCTATGAAATGACATCTCTCAAGGACAAAGTCTCTTTGCCTTCTTTGGTAATTAAATCACTACAACCATATGCTAGATTCCCTCAGTTGTATATTAACAGAAAATTAACTGAGTGGCTGGAGTATTTCAACAAAGGTTAAATTGTGTAAAAATTATATAATCATTTCATTTCTTATACAATTCTTTGCTGTTTGGTTAAATAAAACTGACAATCAATATACGGTAATTGATTAATTGCACTATATAAGTAGAACTCTGTGTGTTCACAAGAGGATTCAGAATAACAGGACACCCAGTCTTTGTACTTGGGGAGCTTATATTTCCATTGGGTGGCAAGATATAAAAGTATGAGAAGGGAAATAATTCAAGGTTTAAATGGCAATTTGAGATTTTTTCCCCTATGGTTTAATTTAATAAATATTATGGAATACCTCCTATGTACCAGAAATTGTTAGGCCTTGCCATACAAATGAAATAATAAAATGGCATCATTGATGTCAAGATTCTGTAGAATCCATAATGTAGTGGGGGAGAAAAACTTAAAAGCACACGGTTGCAAACAATGTGATATGTACTTTAGAAGAAGGTATATGGTGCTCTGGAATGCAGATGAGAGAAAGTGTAATTCTGCTGACAGTGGGTTTTAATGTGTATCAAAGAAGACTTCACAAAGAAGGTGAGGCCTGAAATATAAATTTCTCAGGCTGGCAAAGAACTCTTCAAGAAGAGACAACAGTATATGCAAGGGCATGCGGATAGAAAGATTGTGAAGATATTGGCATACCATGGAATTATATTTAGCAAAATTACTAATATTTGGTGGGTAATGGGTAGATGGTATAAATATAACCTAAGAAATTGCAATTTCAGACTTTTTTAGGTCCATTAGAATGTCAATAAAATACAGGATAAGTTCAAGACCTCCTTAAGTAACATCTTAATATTCCAGCCAACATACTTGCAAGTTTCCCTTATTCATTGTAGAAGAACTCATTAAAAGAAATATATTCAGAATGCATATTCAACAGCATACCTGCCTTCTTAGGCTAGTAGATCTAATTATATGAGGACCATTATTAGCATTTTATAAATCATCTATTAGATAATTCAAACGCTCAATAAAGCATTCAAGAGTCCATATACTTTTTGGAAACTAATCTTAATTGCAGCAAATGCATCAGAGTATTTGATTAATTCAAATCTAAGGAGTAAGAATAATTTCTTTTAAAGGTACAATTGTAGATATGCATGAATTGATCAGCATGGACAAGTTGCAAAGATTTGTGAGTCTTCATACCTCTTAGAATCACAGGAATACCTCTGTGAAGTATTCTTTTGAATACTTGACTACAAGGAACACATTGGAATTCAAAGTTGTAAGAAGTGAAGACAGCAACATTTATGGCTACAGTATCCTTATTATGTGAATTCCAGGACTTAAATAGTTGCATTTTCTACTTTGTACAAAAATAGAATTGGAAATCTAGTGGCATTCATTTTACCAGTTTATAAGGTTAGGAAAAAGCTTCATACATTAATTTTCTTAAAGTGAAATAAGGAATAATTTTAGATTTAATCCTCAATAAATTTAATTGAAGCCTCATAATATATTCCCTACATGAATGGTTCTCTCCATAAAAAGCTGCTGTCCTTAAAGAATAAAGAACTGTATTGCTTCCTCCTCAAGCATAATCAGCATTGTCATTGAACTTGGTCATTCCTTCCTTAAAGTGAATGTTTTGCAAATTAATTTTAGCACAATCTCTGTACTACAGCCTCAGCTGTGTTTTACTTTTCCCCATTTCTTTTGTTGTATTTTGAAAAGAGCTCATATTTCCCTGAGCCATGCTGCCATGCTTTACTTTTCTTCCTTCCTTCTTCTTTTTATTTATTTATTTTTTTGGCTTAAAGCAACAGAAATTTATTGTCTCATGGTTCTGGAAGGTGGAAGCTCAAGATCAAGATATCAGCAGAGCCATGGTCCTTCTGAAATATGGAAAGGAGGCTCTTCCCTTGCCTCTTCCTAGCTTCTGGTGGTTTGCTGTTAGTCCTTGGAGTTCTTTGACTTGCCACAACATTTCAGTCTCTGCCTCCAAAGTCACATACGCATCTTCTTTCCTGTGTCTCTCCATTTTTTTTAAATGCAAATTTATCAAGATTTATTCACACATCATAAAAAAACATCTGAAGTATATAGTCACTGTGAACCATACTTTTGACCATCACTTCTGGCAGAGTTCAATTGCTGGTTCAGAAAGTAAACACCTGATCCTTCAAAGCCAAGCAGGAATCCATTACTTCAATTAAAGCGGTTTAACTCCTGTGCCCATGCTTCTATTGACTTCTGTTTTCCCAATTCCTGATAAACTTTCCTGTTTCACTTATGAGACCCTGTGTCTCCCTCTTCATTGGTTTGTTGCGTTGCTTGTTTTGACTTCTTATCACAGACTTTGACTTCAGTCTTTAACCATTTCTTGCCCCTTTGCATAAAACCAGGTACTGTTTCTCATTTCTAAGCCCAATTATTAATGTTTATGTTTTCTGTTTTCCAGGCTATTCCCTGTATCCCCTTGGAGAAACTTCCTTTAATGCTCATTTCCTCAAGATGTTTTATTATTTTTTTTTATCCTCCCTCTTTCCTTCTTGCTCCCCTTCCTTACCTTATCTCTCATCAAACATAAAAGCACCCAACAGTTTACCCCACTATCAAATGCCTGTTTATTGTGTCTCTAGGAAATTCATATACTACACAAGCGCACATTTAGGATCTCCTATTGATGCATAAAATTTATGCACAAGAAGCCTGCCGATTTCTTTTGTCCCAAGTTGGAGCCCAATCAAATGCACCAAGTAAGCAAAATTGTTCAGCACATTTATTAAATAATTTATTAAATAGATTGAGTGTTTGCTATGTGTTAGGCCTTATATTAAGGGCTACTATCCACAACTTAGTTTTGCCACATGAAATTTCTCATGCTGTCTCACCTTCTCTGCCTTGCACATGGCTTCTTTCTCTTACCTTGGAGTACTTTCTCTTACCTTGACTTGCTAGCCATCTCTGTTCATCCTTCATGATTCAACATAAATATCAGGCTTCTCATGAAATAATATTAACCTTTAGAGGTTTATCAGTCCCTCCTCTTTAAGATCACCTTAGACTATGGCATTTCCACACTTCATAAAGGATGAATTGTTCACATGTCTGTCTCTATCTAATTTGATCCATTCTGTGAGAAGAGATTCACTGTCTCCCCAGTATCTATAAAAATGCATGGCCCATGGTATATCATCAATCAATATTAAATAGTAAATACCATAGTAAGAGCATCCGCATGCTCAGGATTTAACATAAAATCAATACCCTGCAACTTAATAAGATTATCCATAAACAAGGTCAAATCAAGTGATTCCAGTATTTTAAAATCTATATGCTGTTAATTCATATCAGATTTATTTAAAGAAAAATGGGATAAAAAACAACACACGACATCTTTTGAAAACTTTGGGAATTCTTATTAACTCTTCTTTTGTGGACATAGCAGATATTGTAAGTTAACTAATAAAGTAACTTATAAGGAACTGAATCTTAGGATTTTGACAGTTTATTATTAGGGAAGGGGATCTTGCCTACCATTTTCCTATAGTACATTCAACTACAACCAAATTTACATCTCCAACTCAGAAGATCTAAGCTCCAAATTTCTTCTCCATCTCAGCACCACACCTCCACCGGAATGTCTCAGAGACATCCCCAATGTAATGTGCCCAAAACAGAATGCTGGATTTTGCCCTGAAACCTATCTTCAGCCCTCCCCATCTCTGAAAAAATGGAACCATCCAATATATGGAGTCTGAAACACAGGCACAGTGATCCAGCAAATGTCTTGACTCTGTGTTTTTATATTTTACTCTCATCGAACCCTAAGCAAAACTTGCTGCATCTTCATCCAAAATAAATCAAATACTTATTTCCATTTTCAGTGCTATAATATTAGTAAAGACCACCACTACGCCTTGCCTTTAGTGTTGAAATAGCTTCCTTTCTGTTCTCCTTAGTTCTACTCTTGTTCCTTCCAATCCAAAAGAATTTCTTAAAAAAATACGTTGAATAATTTCATCTCATTCCTTAAAACCATTCGGTGGCTATCTATTTTATTTATAATAAACTATGAATCCTTTGTATGTCTCCTCCTCTTTAATAGTTCTTCTAATGTTTCAGGGCCAGGGATCCTCTTTAAGTTCTAAAACAGATAAGATTTGTTCCTGCTCAAAGCTTTTGCACATGGCTGTTTTTCTCTTTGAAGTACTCTTCCACCTAACTCTTGCTATTGTTGATTTCCTCTCAACATTCAGATCTCTGTTCAATATGTTACCTTCTTAGAGAGCTCCTCCCTGCCTGCACCATTCAATAAGCTACTGCTCAGTCCTCTACCCTCGTGCACTTACATAGTTATTCGTCTTTTTTCTCATTGTTTTCTTTGATTGTTTAATTCAACACAATCAGTGTTTTTTCTTTAATAATGCTTTATTTTCTTTTTCATTTGGTATCCCCACTAGAATATAGACTCTTTGTAGGCAAAGACTCTGCCTCTCTCACACAGAATATTATCCCCAAGGATGAGCATGGAGCAAACACTTAAAAAATATGTGTAGACCAATAAAAACAATAATATAACAATTGAAAATAAATGAACTTGGGCATTTATCGAACACCTTTTCTATGCACACAGGTATTTTCATACATTCATACACAACAGAACTTTGAAGTGTATGGTCATATACTTATTTAACTTATGAAAAAAGTAATTATCTCAAAGATTTATTATCATTTGCAAATTTTAACCTAAATTTCTGAATCTAATCCCAGTGCTTTTTATCCCAACTCTGCACTATTCAACTCATTGATTAATCCAAAATATTTTCTCCCTCTTGCTGACAGTTTAAAATGATTTTTTTTCCACAGCTAAATAAGAAAAAAAAAAATCAAGGGAAAAAATTTACAACACACAGAGAAGAGTCATTCTCTTCATGAAAACAACCAAAAACCCATCAGTAAAAATCTACTACATGAGCCTGCCACCATAAATTAAATATGTGTTAAAAAGAGAGAATGGTTGCTTCTGGTGATAACACTCATGGCTGGTAGCCAAAAGGCAATAGTCTGCTTGTTCTTCAATTATTTCAGTCCAAAAAATTGAGGATTTTTGTGCCTCTACTTTATCATATCACTTTAGAGTTAAATTACAGGGTGTAATAAAGATATTATTTTCCTACATGAACTAAAACCATGACCAAAGCATTCTTAACTCAAGTGCCCACTCTCTATTGCAAAGCCAGCTTAGGAAGCACTCAATAAACTCATCTTTCTTCCAATTAACAAACATTCATAGAGTACCGAATAGGCCAACAGTGGCATCATGGTTAAGTGCTCAGGCTCTGAAGATCAAGAGTACAAATCTCTTCCCAGCTCCTTAAAAGCTGTGACATTGAACAAATCAGTCTGGTCATTCACCATTAAAATAAGTATAATATTAATGTCTATATCATAGGTTTGTGCTAAGAAATAAAATGTTAAAATAGGTAGAATGCTTACCATGTAGTAAGATCTCAAAATTTTTAGTTTTAGCTACAGAATATGTCCTAAGATAAAAAATTAATATATCTTGGACCTCGAGAACAGAAGTATTAAGGGAAAGTGCAGGGGAAATGGTTCCCTTTCACCATTTTTTTTTTTAATACTTTTAGTCAGGCATAATTTACGTAGCAAAATTTTACCTGTTTTAGTATACAATTCAATGGCTTTTAGAAAATCTACAGAATGTGCAATCATCAACAAAACCAATTTTAGGCCATTTTAATTACCTCAGGAAGATCCTTCATGCCCATTTGTATCACCTGCTCTTTGCAATCACTAGCCTACTCTCTGTTCCTTTGGATTTGTCTTTTCTGTATATTTCATATAAATTGACTCATATAATATGTGGTCTTTTCACATCATATAATGTTTTAGAAGTTCATCTATATTGTAGTGTGCAACAGTACTTAGTTCCTTTTATTGCCCTATAGTGTTTCATATATGGATAGACCACTTTTTGTTGATCCATTCACCAGCTGATGGACATTTAAGTTGTTTCCAGCTTGGGGCTATTACAAATAATGCTACTAAAAAAATCTGTGTGCAAGTCCTTTTGTAGACATATTTTCATTTTTCTTAGGTAGATTCCTAGGCGTGCCCCTTTCCCCACTTTAAATGATGGCTCTTCCCCTGATAATGCCTCAGGTGGGACTTGGGGTTGGGGGAGAGGAGAATAGTGTTCTAATTCCAGACCACCAGAGATGAAGTGGAAAAAGCAAGACAATTCTAATTATGGCCTCTTTTCCACAAATTCCCACGTGGCCTTGCAGAACACTGTACCTTTCAGCACGAGGTATCTCCACCTAAGAACCAAAGGCAAGAACTAGATGTTCTCTGAAGTGTTTTCTTCTTTAAAATGCTTATAATTCTTTTAGTTACTAAATTTAAAAACAAACCAAGAAAGCTCTACAATCAATGAATCATCTCCTTTGCCTCTGGCATTTTCTGGGCATGGCATTATGCGGAAGGCTAGCAATAGTTGCAAAAAGAATGATACAGAAAGGATTTGTATCTATTCTACTGCCTGCAGAATTCAGGATTTAAAAGTTGGCACTCTAAATATCTCTTTCACTTTTGGGGTTCTTGTTGCTTATCACTTTATTCCCCCAAACATATTGCAGTCATTTCATTCAAACCTAATTGTGCATAAGACAAACATAACCATAACAGAATGAAGTGGGTTATTTTATCAAACACTTTAGAAGGTATAAATCTACATAACTGTCATTGCCTTCCAAACAGTTATCTCACTGGTTATACAGTTCTTTCATTTATTCTGACATTGCTAATGGCATTATTTAGCTACTTCATTTCGAAATCGTTCTCTAAGCCAGTGGCATAGATAAACTTTAAGATTCATTATTAAATATTAAAGGTATAGCAAAAGATATAAATAATAGTAAAATGAACATGCATTTGTCAATCACAGAGTTTTAAAAGAAATTGACCAATCCTCTGGAACTTATTTGTACCCCTCTTTGATCACATCTCCTTTGTGTCAACTCCTTTTGCTCTTGACCCCAATACTCTATGTGGTCATTAATATCCCCAAGCATATCTTTATACATATGCAATATATGGTGTTGTTTTGTAGGTTTAAATCTTTACATAAATGGTGTCATACTCTGGGTTCATTTAGCAACTTTCTATTTTCACTCTATATTATATTTGAGTTATATGTGAGTTCTGCTTTATTCACACTCACACTGTAGAATATTACTTTTCTGCATTAATAACAATTATTTATTCTACTTCCTGTTGGCATGTATTTAGGCAAATCAAATAGTTTGCTACTACAAACACTTCATTTCCCTACATTCTTTGTGTACACATAAATATTGAGGGGTTTCTCTAAGGTTCTTACTTAGGAATGGAATTGCCACATTGTCAAAGATAGAAAACTTCACCTTTACTATTAATATTTTTTTTTCTGAGTGTATCACTACTCTAAACAAAATCATCATTCTCTTAGCAAGGCGTAGAAATGAAAATTTTATAGCTAACTAACAATATCTGCAATATTTCTTCATTCAAATGTTATTTTGAATGTTAAATGACAAATGAAAGTCATAGATTCAATACCAATCAATAACTCTTAGCCAAAATGGATTATTTTAATGTACAATTAATAAGGTAATATCTATTCCTCCAATACCATGTTCATGGCCCAGATCAAATGCCACACTTACATGATTCTTCTCCAATTCTGCTAACCAGATATTTTCTTCATCAGTTAGAATGCTACAATTGTTAAACATGAATTAACTGATGAACTAGCAGAGAAGAATTGCCTTGTAAGGATAGGGAATTATTGAATTGAGAGGAGAGCTGGAGAGCTAGCCTTGGTGAAGGGCAGGGACAGAGGGAGGCTTCCTAGGGGAGAACACACCAAGAGACACGCCACAGGGCCGTGCCAGGTGGCTCAGTGGCAGAGTACTCGCCTGCCACATGGGAGACCCAGGTTCACTTCCCAGTGCCTGCCCATGTAATAAAAAAAAAAAAAAATGAAAGGCATGCCACAGTAGTCATCTGATTTGGACACCATCACAGGTACCACAACCATTGCGTGACATTGCAGTCATGATAGTAAATTAAGATTCATTTTTAGTTATTGCCATAACTTAAATTCCCATATGTTATTATCTGCATGGACTGATCCTGCATGGTGTGTATAATTGCTAATGACTACGGGCCAAGAAGAGGAAAATTCAGACCTCTTGAGCTACGTAGGAGGGAGAAGGTCTCTGCTTCCCACAAGATCTACATGGTGGAACTGCCCCTAAATAGTTGGAGTATTGTGCAGCTAGGAAGATAAAACAGAGTCAGATGCACATAATTTTATGGTAGTGTACTGTTATCCAATTGCAGAAAAGACTGTGTTTGTTTACCTTAATACTGCTGAGTATTTACAATAAGATTAAAAGGAAGGTCATTTCAGAGGAAATGGTGTGAACCAACAAAGAAGTAGTAGCATATCATTCTAATTTGTAAAATGACAGGTAAAATGTTTTAGTTTGAACATAGGTTATAGAAAGGCAATTGCCTGCAGTTTAAGAAGCAGGAAACTAAGCAATTTTATCAAGAAATGGAATATTTTTTTAAACAGTAGCATGAGAAGGTTATGACCAGGCTTCAGGAGGCTTCATCTGGTATATCGGATGGATAGGAAAATGATTTTTTGAATATGGATCTAAATATGAGTTCTGAAATGGGAATGGATAGGAGGAGAATGGGAGAGAGAATTAGAGAGGCACAGCAGAGAGGAAAGGACAAAGATTATTTTAGAAAGCAATATGGAAGTACTGAAGATCCCCTAAGATTTCAAGATTGGTTATAGTTGGAACCATGCTATGATGAAGAGGCATAAAAGCCAAAAGAAGGAAGATAATTTACATTTTACATATGTTAACATGTTGCATATGTCAGTAGGACATCACTGAAGAGATATGCAGATTTAAAACTCGTAAAACAAGTGCTCATGAGAGGACAGGGCTGAAGATGTAGAAAGTCCTTTGCCATTTCTCATAATGTTCTATCTTTTCTTCTATTCTTACATTCTTATCTTCACCCATCTCTCAGTGACTTTCATAGATCTAGTTCTCTATAGTTTCTATGTCCTTCCATACAATGCAATCTCATGCAATACCCTCCAGCAAGCTACCGATGAGGCATACAGTGCAGACATTTTTTTCCCATTTTATAAAGAACTAAGGCCCAAAGAGAGCTTACATCCCCTTCCAATTTTGTTTTTTGTCTCCTTTATTGATGAATCAAAAAATAAATGCTCATTGCCCTTTCTTTCTCCATATTGAATGAACTGTGGACAGAATTTTGGGTCCATGCAAAATCATTAAAATTTTTAAACCGTAGCACTTCTTTACAGATTTATGACCTGTTCAAACTTTCCAAAATCCATTTTCTTACCTGTTGGAAAATTATTTTTAACTTTTTTATTGTATAATATATAGATATAGATATAGATAGATAGATAGATAAATATCTACTCAAAACAAAGAAAGGAAAAAGCAATGGTTTTCAAAGCACTCTTCAACAAGTAGTTACGGGACAGATCCCAGAGTCTGTCATGGGCTATCATACTATCCTCTCAGATTTTTCCTTCTAGTTGCTCCAGAAAATTGGAGACTAGCAGGAATACATATTTTTTTATATCACAGTTAACTTTTTATTTCTTTTTTGTAAAAAATAGCATATACAAAAAAGCAAAAAAATTCAAACACAGTGCAACAATTAGTCGCAGAACAGATTTCAGAATTTGGCATGTGTAATTCTGAATTTTTAGGTTTTTACTTCTAGCTGCTCTAAGATACTGGAGACTAAAGAAAATATCAATATAATGATTCAGCAATCATACATGTTTGCTAAACCATACCTTTTCTGAATAACTCCACCATCACCTCTAATCTTTCTCCCACTCTTTAGGAGTATTTGGGCTATGTACATTCTAACTCTTTCATGTTGTAAGGAGCTGTCAGTAATATAGGGTAGAGAGGTGGAGCTAGCTGATGTTTTGGAGAGGCTGTCCCCTCTAGGTTTTAAGGACTTAACTTGTCCAGGGACCCATCTGGAGGTTGTAAGCTTCTGGAAAGTTACCCTAGTGCATGGAACCTTTGTAGAATCTTATACATTGCCGTAAGTGTTCTTTAGGATTGGCTGGAATGGTTTTTGTTGGGGTTTGGCAAGATATGATAGATAGCATTGTCTAGCTGAAGCTTGTGTAGGAGTGACCTCAAGAGTAGCCTTGAGGTTATTTGAACTCTGTCTGTTGGCAAATTTTTAAAGAATAAATTCCTTCTCACTTAAGAACAGTTCATTTACACTTCAAAAATTTTATCAGGATTAACCAGATTATTCTTTCTAATTACTCTTGTAGGACTGATCTCAGAAAACTATTTGAAGCCATCTGTTATTTAAATTTAAGTTGGTCGCACCTGAAAGAACAGAACTCCATTTATATTATCCTGATTTGCTCTGGTATGTACAGAATAACTTGGCAGAATCTCACAAGTAGCAGCTATAGCATGGTGCAAGATTGTGGTGTTACTGCCACTGGGATTCATTATCACACATATCTCCTAAGAGCAGCTGAAGGACATAAGCATTTCGGAATTCTCTCTATAATTGGTGCACAACCTACTGATGCACAACCAGAAAACCAATCCATTAGAAAAATTGTGTATTCTGTCCTTTATACATGCTTCAAATCTAGGATAAGTTTCCAGTCCAGTGTGAGTCTTGATCCAAGTTTGTTGGTAGGAACTGAAGCCTCAGTAGAAAAACAGTTAAGTGAATTTATCAGGTTTGCCTCAATATGGTCAGCTCCATATGTTATGTTGCCTACATTATATACAGATAAGGCAGATAAAGAGCTCTAAACTACAAATGCACAAGACCGGCTTTGTTTGCTCCCCTTAAATAAGCAGACAATCACTCAAGATAACACCACCTCTACACTGATCCCTTCCCCAACACACATAACTAATAATAAATTGTGCAAACACATGGAAAAGCACATGCATTTTTATATTTTTAAGCAAAGTATTTTGCAAATTAAAAATAAAGTGAAATGCTGATCTGGTTTTAAAATCCTGTTTTAGATAGTTTCTTTTAATTATCAATTCTTATTGCCTCCTTAGATGTGTAAAATACAGTGAAATCCTGTAAGAAGAGTTAGACATGGGGACAATATTTCTTTTCTTGTGACACTTAATTTAGTTATAATAACCTGGATCTTCTGCTTCTTTCTGGTCATTCCTTTTCCTCAGTGCTTCTAGGTCTTGTCATCCCTGGAGTATGGACTTCCCCTTAATTCAGTTCTCAGCCCTCAGCTATTCAGTCCTGCTTTGATGAGCATTTCCTCCTGCATGATTTCAGTGACCCCCAAAGTTCACCTGATTTGTAACCTCATTTTTTCACCTACTTTTAGTAGTTGACTAACTTTTCACTTCCAACATAAAATTTTGCAGCATTCAATATCTTTGCTCAACAAAATCAACATGTGGTAGTATCAATCAAATTGTCCTTGCGCTTTTGTTCCATTTCCCTCATATTCAAGGAATTGTTTCCTCCCCTCTTCCATACCAGTTAAGGATTGAGAATCCAAACAAGGATTCAGAGAAACCACAGACATAGGCGGAGTCTGGGAGGCATGCTTTCAAAGCTTATTTTTTCTCCTTGAAAAAAACATCTAAGACTGCAGATATGGTGGGAAGGTGGGTGGGAAGGGGGATGAGTGGTAACTCCAAAGGGTGCAAGAAGGAGCCACCAGCGGAACAGACTTAAGGCAGGGACCTCAGCAGGATAGGAAAAGAATGTTCCATCTCAAGGATGAAGGACTGACTCATTGCTTATGAATAAATGAATTGACTACATTGCAGATTTTTTTAAATAGGGGAAAATAACATTACTGTTTACAAGCTGTCTTCACATTATTTCACTTAATCCTCAAAACAATTTCATAAACTAATCATTGTCAATTGTCACTATTCCTCACTTGAGGAAATTGTCACTATTCTTCACTTGAGGAAATTGAAACCTTAAGTAACATGCCCAAGGACACATAATTACTAACTGCTGGAGTCAGAACTAGCATACACTTCCTCTGCTTATAAATTTATTGTCCTCTTTCAGTTTACTCTTCCATATCTAGCCCTTGATTTATTTGTTATTTTTTTCCATTCTTTGAACACTTGACAAATAAACTTACAAATGCTTTATCCTTCCACCCAAGGATCTTTATAATATGACCCAAAATTTCTACTGTCCCTTTATGTTCTATGAATTTCACCTACAAAGCATCTAATCAGGCTGATATATTCACAGTTTGCTGTATTCCCTGAAAAAAAAGAAATTCCTTGCTCACTCATGCATCTGCACTTTTGTCCCTCCCTCTGGAATGTCCCTTTCCTGATCCGAGTTGTCCCTAAACGTCAAGATTCAAACACAATATCCTCTGTTCATCTTCCTAGCAGAGAGGACAAGAAACTTAGGTAGGTGGCATCAAAAGTTTTAAGTAAAAAAAAGTGTTCATTCTTCTGAACTTTGAGTTTCCCTCTGAAAGTTTACTTCCTGTTAGCCACTTCCCTTAAGTGCTGCTTTAGCCTGCGTGGAACAAGCAATATATGAATAAAGAAAAGAAGAGACTGTGAAAGATGGGCTGAATTATAGCAGTCTGCATTCTCTGAGAATACTAGAGACAGCAGGGAAGTGGAGAAGCAGCTTTTAAGTCTATGATGAATAGACTTAGATAGGAAGAGTTCTACAGGGCCAAAGTCAATAAAAATGTACATAACGTTCTTGGAGTTAAGGCAGTAAATGAGGTGACAAATGCATTGAAAGTTGAAGAAACTTTGAAAAGCCAAGAGTAGATGCTCCTAAAACAAAACAAAACAAAAACAAACAAACAAACAAAAAACATGGGAAGAGGGGCCAGAGGAAATTCAGAAAGGAAAAAAAAAAACAAAATCTATATATGAATAAACCTGTACCTCTTAGGGAAGACAGCTCTTTAGGGAGTTATATAACCTTTTCTTCCAAGTATATTATCTCACTCCACTCAGTAAATGTTTTATACCATGATGATCCCATTCTTGACTATTCTTGGAAAAATCCAGCCAATAGAATAAAAAGATAATTTGACTATGAATCTCCTTAAAGAGCCATGAGGCCAGGACATTTCCCTAGAAGTAGTAATTCTCAAACTTTATCGTCCATAAGATTCACCCAGGGAGCTCACTAACAATGTACGTTGTCTAACTCCAACCCCAGAGATTTTCTTAGGAGAAGCTTTGGGAATCTGCCTGTTAAAATCCTCCCTGCTAATTCTGATGCAGGCCAGTCCCTGTTGTCATGGTTGAAATTTATAAGGAGAAAACTGGTAGGCTGAGCCTTTGGTATGTCAGGCACTGCTCCAAGGGCTTTCCTTTCCTCCCTGAAAATTCAGTAATTTTCACACAACCCTCATGGGTAGATGCCATGAACCCCATTTTATCGATGACAAAACTGGTAAAAGTCACAGTTAATGAATGATCAGGATTCACATCTTTGGTCTATCTCCCATTTCTATGTCCTTTCTACTTTGTGACATAGGAGTGTGGCTGCCTAGGATAATAGGGTGGCAGAGGAGGCAAAGAGCTTTTAACACACAATTGTTTGAAGAGGAACTGAGTGGACAAACTACTAAAATTGCAGACAATTAGAATAAGGGAAATGACAATCTGGTCAAAGTCTGGTCAAAGTCCGAAGGAGTAGCCTATAAAGGGAAGTTGGATATAGGGTAAGGGACCTAATGATTGGATCCATCTGGTCTGGCCTACGAGAGGAATATTAAGCTGCCCCAAAGAACAAAGGCTTGGTGTGGCTTGTTCACTACAGGCAATGAAAGGTCAAGGGAGATGTAGGAACTTAAACGATAAGGAGAAAAATAAGCCCTGAGGCCATCTGTGAATTTGTCATTAGATCCACAAACACATTCTTTAATAGGATTTTAAATAGTCAAGGTTCTTGGAGACCAAACCGTGGAGGTTAGAAGATTGCAAAAAAACAACATTGCAGAGAAATTTTACTTTGTTGAACCTGAAAGATGCAGTCCCTGATCTAAATGAGAAAACGGAGTTGACTGACTCCCTCAAATCTTCAAAGGGTGGTTATGCTGTACAAAGGAGAAGAGGTGGAATAAGTTACGCTCAGCAGTGATACTGGCCTGACATATTCCAAATTATTTTCAAATCCATTATCTCATTAAAGCATTACAAGTTTCTGAGATATAGGCAGAGTAGGTATTAATGTTCCCAATTTCCAGCAAAGGAAATAAAATCTACCCCCATCATCTACCAAAAATTAAAATAAAAGATTAGGTAATTCTTCAGGTCACATTACTAGCAAATGGTGGATCTGTGACTAAAAAGGAGTTATTTGACTCCTATATTGGTTCTCTCTTTTAATAGTGACACACACAAAGCCACAAACTCTAAAAAACTCAAGTCTGAGAGAAAGTTCTGATATTCACTGTACCCATTTATTACATGGCTATGTTAGTGTTAAAGCTATGCCCAAAAAATTCTTTGTAACTTTGCCCTCAATAGTTGCAGCTTATCCTGCCCTTGAATGTGGGCTGGATGTGACTTCCTTCCAGCAAGTATGATATTGCACAATGGATGCGATGCTAATTCTTAGATAACTCATCAAAGGACTCTAACTTCTTTTGTGGGAGCACTCTCTCTGTTTTGAATCTTTATTCTAAGGAAGCCAGCTGTCATGTTATGTGGCAGCCCTGGGGAGAAGGAAGCCAGCTGACTTGTATGAAGACACTCCTGCCACATGGGAGGTACATGTGAGGCAGAACAGAGGTCTGCCGACAATGACATAAGTGAACTTCAAAGGGGATCTGTATTAGTTAGGGTTCCTTAGAGAAACAGAATCAACAGGGAACACTTGCAAATAGAAAATTTATAAAAGTGTCTCACGTGACTGTGGGAATGCAGAGTCCAAAATCCACAGGGCAGGCTGCAAAGCCAACGATTCCGCTGGAGGGCCTGGACAAACTCCACAGGAAAGGCTTGCCAGCCAAAGCAGGAAGAGAGCCTGTCTCTTCTGAATCCTCCTTAAAAGGCTTCCAGTGATTATATTAAGTATCACTCATTGCAGAAGACACGCCCCTTGGCTGATTACAAATGGAATCAGCTGTGGATGCAGCTGACATGATCATGATTTAATTCTATGAAATGTCCTCATTGCTACAGACAGGCCGGTACTTGCCCAACCAAACAAACCACTATACCACTCAGCCAAGTTGATACATGAACTTGACCATGACAGGATCCTCCCTCAGTTGAGCCTTGAGATGACTGTCAATCTAGCTGACAACTTGACTGCAGCCTCATGAGAGATCCTGAGCCAGAGTCTCTTGGATTCATAACATACACACATACCCCTCCAAAAAGAAAAGTGAGATAAACATGTGTTTAAGCCACCAAGTAGGGGTAGTTTTTTACTTATCAATGGATAACTAATATAGTAAGGAATTGATTAATTAGTACATTTCAGGTCATCTTGATTTATATGCAGACCATGTGCTCCAAGAGGAAATCTTTATCCTACCCCAGTGAAACCACTATTAAAAGAAAAAGAAATTGCAATATAAAAGTGAGTGTAGCTAAAGAAAAACAGCTGTGATGATGAAATAAGTTAAGGGGAACTGACAACAAAAATATGCCCCTGAGGAAAGCAGTCCTTTTACCACATTGCTTCCACATGTTGAACTCCTTCCCCATTGCCTTTATCATGCTAGGTAAAATTCCACAAATTAAAAGTTTAATTGTGCTAACAACCATCCCATTATAAATATGAATATTCCTCTGAGGGTGTGAGAGGGTGTTTAAATGATTAGTTATTCACTCATTAGTTTGAATTAAAGTCCATTACTTTCATAATAACTGCTATCTAAAATGAGTGTGCTAACAAATAAGGATTTGATTAAGGCAGCACAGTGTTGGTTCATTTTGGAGAACCTTAGGGGTATGATGGAACTGGGTAAGGGTCTGCAGTATGCTAATACCTGGGAAAAACTCTGAAACAAGCTAAAGACTGAAAACACAGTAGCTGTGAAATATGGAAAAACATAGGCACTCACCTTCTTTTATGACATTATCTTTTAAATTTTAAGGATGCTTTCACTTTATTCTTTGCACAAATCACAATCCTTAGTACAGTTGTTCTTAAATTTTATTGTGTATATAAAACACCTGGAGATATTGTTAAAACACAGATTGTGATAGAGCCAGGATTGTGCATTTCTCAAAAGCTCTCAGGTGATATTGATGCTGCTGGAACTCAGACCATACTTTGAATACAAAACTTTAACCCACAGAAATAAGAAAGGATCTGCGATTTTCCACCATGCCGAAGATTATTCAGCATGGCAACTCACAGTTTTAGGTTCCAGCTACAATTAAACTTTAATAGATCACTAAGGTATTTAATTATAAATTTCATGTATCTAGACATAAAAGTATTATTTTCATTGATCTTAAATTTAAGCCCCAGTTTAGTGGTTAAAAACATAGATTTGAAGTCAGCTACACAGAGATTAGAATTCTAGCTTTACAACCTTCTAGCCATGTGATGTGGGGCAGAATGACTCAGGCAGGGCCCAGAAGCAAACTAGAAACCACTTAAGTTATTTCAAACAGAAGATATTTAATATAGGGAATTTATTACACAGGTAATGTTAATGCATAGATCCAAAGAGTGGATGATGAGGCTGCCAAGGGGTGAGAAACAGCTACATAGAGGAAGAAGCCATCTGTCTTACAGCTAGAGGGATGAAAGGAGAAGATGGTATTATAGGAGCCCAAGATCCAGGGCTATCTGGTAGAAGGTGGCACTGGAAATGGAGGGACCACCCAGTGGAAATCAGAGCCACAGAGAGATGCCAGTGCCAGAATCACTGTTGAGATGTGACTACCCCTTTTCTCCCACAAACAATCTCTATCCAATGCATTCTGCAGGTTGAACTTAGCCTGAAGAATGTTGGCAAGAAAACTAAGAAATGTAGTTCCTTGTGAAAAAGAAAAGAGTAAAAGTAGATCAGGAAATAGATATAAGAGCAGATTGGCAGAGAAACAGCCCATCAAGGTAATGACACTCTAATACTTCACCTAATATGCTAACACTCATTTGTAAAATATGGGTGTTGTGTTATTTAAATGAGATGAGACGTATAATGCATTTAGTACAAATCTTGCTACATCATTTTTATCATCATCTTCATCATCATCATCATCATTGCCAGCCTTTTGCAGTATGACATCATCTTCTTTTCTCCTCATTCCTCTCTCTCTACCAATTCTCCTGTTGGTTGGAGAATGAGAGTACGTGGAGTCATAGGGAGATTGGAAACAGAAATACTATCAATATAATTATATATCAACATTATTGCTGTGAGAATGATCTGTATTAAGAGGGAAAATATGTGGTTATCTCATCTACACTAGAAAACCAGAAGAGCTTGAAACCTTCTAGTAGGCACAGTAAGAATCCACAACATCTCGATGAGATGGGCTCAGAATTTACATTCACAATGTGGAGGTCTTTTGAGGATGAGCTTTTGAATCACGCTCTAGATGTTGGGCTGAGGAATGGGGAGGGGGGAAAAGGAGAGGATAAGAAAGGAAGGGAGATGGAAGAGAAAAGGGGATCCTCATCCACCCACTGGAGGCTGATTGCATGGACAGAGAGGTGATGCAATGGAAATGTACAGATATTGATATTATCTCGATTTCAGGAGTGTTTGAGATTGACCAGTAATTTTATTGCTTTCTTTAATGACTACAACCTTACCTGCTTTCCTTTCCAGATGCCGTGGTCATAAATATGAAGTTACATTACTGTCAAGGCACCAACAATCCTCAGTGATGTAAAGAACAGTTTTTCTCAGTAGATTTGTTCCCCAAGTTAAGTTATTCAAAGCTTACAAAATAAACACAGATGTCTGTGCTCTGCTATATTGCAAAGAAATCAGAGTGCTGGCATATAGCTCCTCTGTGGAAGAAAACATAACCAAACCCATTTATATTCTGGCATGTGTTCCTACAGCATATGAAATGCACATTCTGTCTAGTGGTTCCATTCTTGTTCACCTTGTCTGAGACTTGGTAAGCAAAGCCCATTCTGAGCATAAGAGTATCTCCCTACAAACTGTCATCACCAGCTTAGCTAACTTATTCTACCCTTAAAGCAATTCATTTCGATATAAATCTGTTTGAATAGCATAGGACGTGGAGATGAGCATTAAATCATTTGTAAATAAGGAGCTCAAATGCATAGTTTTAAGATATTTCAGAGTCGCATCATAACATTTTATTTATTCATCACATATCTATTGAGTTAAAAACAATAAAATGCAACAATCCTTGAGTCTTTACCATCTGGCATATGCTGACAGATGAAAAAAATGTGTGCAGACAATGAGTGCTATGATTTCTGGGGTAAGAGCTTCACAGTGGAGGATTTGGGAGATCTCCAAGGTGAGTGGGGTTGGAATTGGGTTTTGATAGACTAGTTGGAGATGGCCAGGTGAAATGAATGGGAAAGATGTTTCCAGCTGGGGAAATGACTTAAGGAAAGACTTCCTGGTGGTAGTGAAAGCATCAGCTGATTCCTAGGAGAGTTGGTATAAAATGATCATCAACATTCTGGATTCCATCTGGCCAAGTTAGAACCTTGGCTTTGCCACTTTGTAATTTAATGAGTAATGCTGGTTAAGACATTTAATCTCAGTTTCATGGAGTGTAAAATAGGAATAATACTAGTACTTGACTCCAGGGATTGTCTCCAAATATCAAAGAAAAAAATGCAGAGAAGCTGCGCAACATATTGTGAGCACGTCACCAATATTTCACTATTATCATTCACCACTGAAGGACAGAGGCCATTTATGTTTCAACAAATAATTCGTTGAGGGCCCATTATATGGAAGGCAGAAAAGCAAATTAGGTCAGAATATGAAATGCCCTGACCAACAGACTAAGATCCAGAGCTTCTGCTAAATAAGGGAGTCACGGGAGACATTGAGATTGGGCAGGAGCACAGTTAGGCTATTTTTAAGGACTGACCTAGCAGTATAATGTATGTAACACATTATACAACAACCTCTCTTATAAAACTTTCATGTGAATAGTAGACAAAATTGAGATGAAGAACCTCTTGGCATTTACTCAGCAGCAAATCTGGGGACCCTTATATGTAATTGAGAGTCTCACCAGTGACTAACTGCCCCCAACAGAATGTAGAAGCTACTGACGTAACCAGTAGCCACAAGTCTGGGGAGGGGAGAGGCACATTGCAATGATGGTAGCCATTGTCACAGGGAATGTTTCTATCAGCTCTCCTGGGCCATATAGCATGATGAAGCAAATATAGAGGGATAGGGTTCTCAGGAATACTAACTTTGATCTAAAGAGCTGGAGCAGCAGTCCTCAACCTTATGCTTCTGTGCCAATCTACATAATGAAAGAGTTTCTAGTCTGGGAAACACTCTCATGGGTGTACCAGCATTTTGTGTAATCCCCAGCCAGCTGCCTTTAACTCCATATCCTTCTTTCCCTCCCAATAATATTAAGCTAATGAAAGTGAGTGTGAATTGTTAATATAGGAATAATGACTACTCAAATTTACTTATTAGTAAAACAAATTATTCTTCAGTTACGAATTTACTATTAGTAATAAGTTATTTGACAAACCCCAGAGAACTGATATGGACATAAGAAGTTATCACTGACATGTTAACTAAGACTCTGAAGTCTCAAGAACACTTGAGTTATCCTCTTTTGCCCTCCTTTCACTTACTCATACTTAGCTCCTTCTGTGTTCCCTCACCCTACGCTCCCAATTAGCTGTGTATCTGGTAAGTAGAAGTATTGGAAAAGATGTTGCATAATAGGCCCTCCTCAAATACTAGAAACATGAATGGTGAATACAGTTTATAATGCTAGGGAAATTCAGTTGTAGAAGTGAGTGTTACAGCAGAGAAGAGAGCTCTAACCCTGGTAGAGGCAGGGCATCCCCATTGGCCAGCAGGTGTCGTTGGTCAACTCTGCCACGTTCCCTGGATCAAAGTCCCTTCATCTGCAACATGAAATCTTTAAACTCTTTCAGCCAAGTCAATGCCACCTACCATTCCATTGAGTTAGTGCATGCCTCGAAGTGTGTGTTACACAGGAGAGGTGAATTTGCTGTTTTCCCTCCATCAATCTCAGTTCTCATATGCCTTTTAGGTGGGTGAGAGCACATTGCCATATTGCTTATGTGTCTAGGGTTGAATGGTGTATAATTTTATACAGGGTGACTCCAATGATGAAATAGTGATCTCTCCTAATGGGGGAAAATTTGGCTGCAGGGACATTACTGAGAAATGGGATGTCTGCACTATGCTGTATGGGTGATTTAAAGGTTTTCAAAGATTATTTTGACTATAGGTAGAATGACCATATAATTTCTTATACAAATCTGAAAAAATTTCCGGTAAAACAAGGCACTAATAATAATTAACTGAAACAATAGGCATAAACTGAGGCTATTTGGAAAGTCAAGGTATATTGTTATCCTACTTAAAAGGATTTTCTGTTTATACACCTGTCTTGAGCTTAATCTCCTTCTTCTGTGCTGCTGCGCTATAAAATTGGTAGACTAGAGGCTGCTTGGTTGAAGAGTTGACAGATTGCTTGGAGCTCTGCTCTGCAATAGTCTTACTTGTCTCCCACAGGGCATAACTTTATTTCTCCCTTTGTTTGTTTCTCCAACAGATGGCTGATAGACCCCTAGGCAATGTATAAAAACTGGTTCAGGCCCTGTCTCTGCCCCTTGTTAGTTGAGCACATGCTTAGTCGTGCTTAATCAAATAAATCCTCTGAGCCTCATTTTATTCATTAAAACAATGGAGCAAGTCTTGCCCTGCCTCACTCAGAGTTAATTATGTAAATCAAACAAGATCAAAACAGTTATATGCAAATTACAAAACTCTCTATGCTCATTTGATATTATTATTTTATTTAAAAGAAGTATTTTATTGGAAGTTATTCTATTGACCATATTTCTGAGAAAAGTGTAGGAGCAAAAGCTACATCAGACATGACACACCATGACATCATCAAGAAAAGTAACTCCTATCCTCAAATATTCATTCATTCTCTCTCAACTCCATTATTAGTCCTAGGAAGTGTTTCTACTGCCATATGCCTAAACTTTATATCAACAACTCTTTTATTCGAATATTTCTCACAAAATTTCTCTACTACGCGTTGATGTGTTTTTTAACCATTTTAATTATAATATAAATAAATGGAGCTCAGACTAGAAAATGTTTCAACTTTTTTATATTCACAGCAATTTCTACCATCTTCAAGGTGAGCCTGACCTTAATTTTCTTTCTTTTTTTCCCTAGGCCACTCATCACCTGACAGGGAAATTATTCTTGCTAAAATGAAGAGCAGCACTTAACACTGATTCTTTACTTACAGGTAATATTCCTGCCTGTGATGGCCAAGATTTCTGAAAGAGCACAACCATGGAAGCCATGCTCTTTCTGACTATACTTTTATAAGATGTGGGGACACTTATCTGGTGAGGGTTTGTTTCCACCACAAATATTGTGTGTATGTGTATTTTTAAATCTATTGTGCGGTGTGGAACTTATCTGATAGTAGCTAGTGATTGAGAGTTTTATAGCAAACAGCGAAGGCCCTTCACAACTCAAACTGACTGATGATGGTGCAAGATGACATTTTTTATCCTGTGGGAAGGCTACATGCTAGACTTTTTTTCCATTAATATCCAAGCATCAGAGCACCCACTTTCCTTCCATCTTACAATGAAGCCAACCTGTTTTGAATATATCAAAAGTTAACTTTCCTTAGTTGTTTTTTCCAGCAAATATTTAGAGTGTGTTCCATGAGCTAGTCACTGGTTTAGGTACTGGAGATATAATAGTGAACAAGCAGATGAAAAGCCCTTCCCACATGGAGCTTTGTTCTCTCAAGGCAGGGTAGAGTGAAAGTACAGAGACTCTCAGATCAGACCTGAGTTTGAATCTTGGCTCCAATAATTAATATTGCATGCCCTTACCTTAATTTCTTGACCTCTCTGAATGCCACCTTCTTGATTTACTAAAGTGGCAATGGCATCCACCTCACTGGGTTGTCAAAAAGATTGAATAAGATATGGGCCTGGTATATGACAAGCACTGTTCTTTTCATAATCTCCTGAGAAGCTGATGTCCCTTTCAAGGGTGAGTTTGTAAATATTTTTTTAGTCTATTTTCCTAAGGATGAGCATTTGACCTCTTTCTTAATCCTTATAGACACCATGATGCAAATCAGGGTCAGAAAGGCCGTAAGTATTTATAATCTTCACAGGATAATAATCACTCTCCTAAGCACTGTGTTCTGGTACTCCCTTTGGATATTAAAAAAGAAACAGTAAAACATATGAGAAAAAGCACAGTAAATATTCAAGACCTTTAAAGCAGTTCCATTGTCTTGAAAGAAATTGACCTTTGAAATAGAATTCAGTGACTATTTCCCATAGTGTGAATTTCTTGCTGTGACCTTTACCCTGTTCATCAGCTGATGACACAATTGTAATCACCCTATGCAATAGGGTTCTTGGTGTAAGCAATTGGTCCGGGTTTCCAAATATTTCTTGAAGAGTACCTGGAAAAATCAGATGAATGGATCACTTCTATTTCACATTTATTACCATTTATATGAGATGAAGAGATAACATTTGGAAAATTGGAAATTCTGCCATCAACCACCAACAACGAGTCATCAAGAAAATAAAGGAAATCAATTTACATACAGAGCGGAGATTTTACACAGGAACATGGCAGTCACAATTAATGTATTATAGATTCATTTACTCACTTGCTCATTCATTCATCCATTCATTCAAATGACATTTATTGAGCACCAACTATGTGCAATCTCTGCCACAATGTTTAAAATGATTTTTGAGAAATTAGAATAGAAAGATATCTAATTTCTTACCGATTGATGTAAATGACTTTATGTTTATTTCATTCTGCCAGAAAATACTAATCAGGGTATTCAGGAGTCATTGAGAATATACTCCCAAAATACTTTTCAGCTAATGTGTTATTGATATGTTGAAAAAATGGACAAAAACATCACACAATCCCCTTGTTCTTACCAATATCTAAAACATTCTTGTTCTTGACAAGACTGGAAATAAATAATATCATGTGGACAGGAGTCTCAACAGAACTTGGCGTCAGTGCTATTAGATTTGAAATCTTTAGTGAAAATTCATTCTGATAGAAATTGGTATACACAGAGATAATCCCCTTAGCAGTTCTTTATTTAAATGTGAAAAAAGCTCTTCTTTTCTAGAACTTTTCAGCATTTTTTACTATCATGGTTTCAATAAATATATGTTTATGACTACATCCTGTAAAATTCTGTCTATACCTATTTGGTGAAGAAAATTAGTTTTGATAAATTATGCATTATATTCTATTTGTGCATAAATTAGAAAATGAAAATAATTGCATGATAAATTTTGTTTATATCTCACCTAGTGAGAATACAAAGCAGCTTGCTATCTATTCAACTAAAAATTTTTCAGACCTCTTATGAAGAATGTTGATTTTGTTTTTGGTTTCTGGATGCTTTCCTTTTGAAGAACTGTTATTCTCTAAAGAAACCTTTTTATATTTAGTTGTATTTTTAGTCCAGAAAGTATTCCTAGGCAGTGCAGCATTATCTTTTAAAGAACATGAGTGCAAGGTAAATGAATGGATTTCCTTAGACTAACAATGACCATTTGTATTTACCTTTTTGGGTTTTCTGTAATAGCCTCTAATGGAAAGAGGGTATTGTGTTTCTGAAAATTTTATGCAGTGAATCATCATTTCTTTAACATTTTTGAAAACATATCAAATAATGTTATTTACATAAGTGTGGGTAAACCAATCTAAAAATGAGTCACACCTTAAATATTATCATCAACATCATCACTGTCATTGTTGTATTGTTGTAGTCATCATCGTCACCACTGTCATTGTCATTATCATTGTATTGCTATAGTCATCATCATCATTGTATTGTTGTAGTCATCATGTCACCACCATCATCGTCATTGTTGTATTGCTATAGTCATCATCGTCACCACCATCATCGTCATTGTTGTAGTGTTGTAGTCATCATCGTCACCACTGTCATTGTCATCATCATTGTATTGCTATAGTCATCATCATCATTGTATTGTTGTAGTCATCATGTCACCACCATCATCGTCATTGTTGTAGTGTTATAGTCATCGTCATCATCGTTGTATTGTTGTAGTCATCATTGTCACCACCATCATCGTCATTGTTGTATTGCTGTAGTCATTATCATCACCACCATCATCGTCATTGTTGTAGTGTTATAGTCATCGTCATCATCGTTGTATTGTTGTAGTCATCATCGTCACCACCATCGTCATTGTTGTAGTGTTATAGTCATCATCATCATCATTGTATTGCTGTAGTCATCATCGTCACCACCATCATCGTCATTGTTGTAGTGTTGTAGTCATCGTCATCATTGTTGTATTGTTGTAGTCATCATGTCACCACCATCATCATCATTGTTGTAGTGTTATAGTCATCGTCATCATCATTGTATTGTTGTAGTCATCATCGTCACCACCATCATCGTCATTGTTGTATTGCTGTAGTCATTATCGTCACCACCATCATCGTCATTGTTGTATTGTTGTAGTCATCGTCATCACTGCATTGCTGTAGTCATTGTCATCACCACCACCATCATCATCACTGTGGTATTCTTGTAGTCATCATCACCACTATCATCATTGTCATCGGATATTGCTATAGTCATCATCATCATCCTCATTATCTTAATCATTGTCATAATTTCACTTATTTACTTTAGGTAAGCATCTACTCTCCAGGTTCCATTTCCCAAACGCATTGCTATCTTATTCCTAGCTACTTTGGACATTTAGAAAGGAATAAAATTTAGTGTTTTGAGACAAGTACTTTGAATTCAGATGGCTTGGTTTCTGACTTTGGTTTACTTTTGTTTTCTTTTTTCAATGCAATTTTATTGAGATATATTATATATTCACATAACATGTAATCATCAAAAGTATACAACCAATGGTTTATTTGTTCAATTATATGCATAATCATATAGCTGTGCATTCATCAGTATGATTTTTTTTTTTTTTTTTTTTTTTTATTAACGGAAAGAAAAAAAAAGAAATTAACACAACATTTAGAAATCATACCATTCTACATATGCACTCAGTAATTCTTAACATCATCACATAGATGCATGATCATTGTTTCTTAGTACATTTGCATCAGTTTAGAGGAACTAGCAACACAACAGAAAAAGATATATAATGTCAATATAAAGAAAAGAAATAAAAGTAGTAGTAATAGTAAAAAACAACAACAACAAACAAACCAACAAGCAAACAAAAACAAAAAAAAACCCTATAGCTCAGATGCAGCTTCATTCAGTATTTTAACATGATTACTTTACAATTAGGTATTATTGTGCTGTCCATTTTTGAGTTTTTGTATCTAGTCCTGTTGCACAATCTGTATCCCTTCAGCTTCAATTACCCATTGTCTTACCCTGTTTCTAACTCCTGCTGAACTCTGTTACCAATGACATATTTCAAGTTTATTCTCGAATGTCCGTTCACAACAGTGGGACCATACAGTATTTGTCCTTTAGTTTTTGGCTGGATTCACTCAGCATAATATTCTCTAGGTCCATCCATGTTATTACATGGTTCACAAGTTTATCTTGTCTTAAAGCTGCATAATATTCCATCGTATGTATATACCACAGTTTGTTTAGCCACTCTTCTGTTGATGGAGATTTTGGCTGTTTCCATCTCTTTGCAATTGTAAATAACGCTGCTATAAACATTGGTGTGCAAATGTCCGTTTGTGTCTTTGCCCTTAAGTCCTTTGAGTAGATACCTAGCAATGGTATTGCTGGGTCGTATGGCAATTCTATATTCAGCTTTTTGAGGAACCGCCAAACTGCCTTCCACAGTGGTTGCACCCTTTGACATTCCCACCAACAGTGAATAAGTGTGCCTCTTTCTCCGCATCCTCTCCAGCACTTGTCATTTTCTGTTTTGTTGATAATGGCCATTCTGGTGGGTGTGAGATGATATCTCATTGTGGTTTTGATTTGCATTTCTCTAATGGCCAGGGACATTGAGCATCTCTTCATGTGCCTCTTGGCCATCCGTATTTCTTCTTCTGGTAGGTGTCTGTTTAAGTCTTTTTCCCATTTTGTAATTGGGTTGGCTGTCTTTTTGTTGTTGAGTTGAATAATCTCTTTATAAATTCTGGATACTAGACCCTTATCTGATATGTCATTTCCAAATATTGTCTCCCATTGTGTAGGCTATCTTTCTACTTTCTTGATGAAGTTCTCTGATGCACAAAAGTGTTTAATTTTGAGAAGCTCCCATTTATTTATTTCCTTCTTCAGTGTTCTTGCTTTAGGTTTAAGGTCCATAAAACCACCTCCAGTTGTAAGATCCATAAGATATCTCCCAACATTTTCCTCTAACTGTTTTATGGTCTTAGACCTAATGTTTAGATCTTTGATCCATTTTGAGTTAACTTTTGTATAGGGTGTGAGAGATGGGTCTTCTTTCATTCTTTTGCATATGGATATCCAGTTCTCTAGGCACCATTTATTGAAGAGACTGTTCTGTCCCAGGTGAGTTGGCTTGACTGCCTTATCAAAGATCAAATGTCCATAGATGAGAGGGTCTATATCTGAGCACTCTATTCGATTCCATTGGTCGATATATCTATCTTTATGCCAATACCATGCTGTTTTGACCACTGTGGCTTCATAATATGCCTTAAAGTCAGGCATCGCGAGACCTCCAGCTTCGTTTTTTTTCCTCAAGATGTTTTTAGCAATTCGGGGTACCCTGCCCTTCCAGATAAATTTGCTTATTGGTTTTTCTATTTCTGAAAAATATGTTGTTGGGATTTTGATTGGTATTGCATTGAATCTGTAAATCAATTTAGGTAGGATTGACATCTTAACTATATTTAGTCTTCCAATCCATGAACACGGTACGCCCTTCCATCTATTTAGGTCTTCTGTGATTTCTTTTAACAGTTTTTTGTAGTTTTCTTTATATAGGTTTTTTGTCTCTTTGGTTAAATTTATTCCTAGGTATTTTATTCTTTTAGTTGCGATTGTAAATGGGATTCGTTTCTTGATTTCTACCTCAGCTTGTTCATTACTAGTGTATAGAAAAGCTACAGATTTTTGAATGTTGATCTTGTAGCCTGCTACTTTGCTGTACTCATTTATTAGCTCTAGTAATTTTGTTGTGGATTTTTCTGGGTTTTCTACATATAGTATCATATCGTCTGCAAACAGTGATAGTTTTACTTCTTCCTTTCCAATTTTGATGCCTTGTATTTCTTTTTCTTGCCTAATTGCTCTGGCTAGAACTTCCAACACAATGTTGAATAATAGTGGTGATAGTGGACATCCTTGTCTTGTTCCTGATCTTAGGGGGAAAGTTTTCAATTTTTCCCCATTGAGGATGATATTAGCTGTGGGTTTTTCATATATTCCCTCTATCATTTTAAGGAAGTTCCCTTGTATTCCTATCTTTTGAAGTGTTTTCAGCAGGAAAGGATGTTGAATCTTGTCAAATGCCTTCTCTGCATCAATTGAGATGATCATGTGATTTTTCTGCTTTGATTTGTTGATATGGTGTATTACATTAATTGATTTTCTTATGTTGAACCATCCTTGCATACCTGGGATGAATCCTACTTGGTCATGATGTATAATTCTTTTAATGTGTTGCTGGATACGATTTGCTAGAATTTTATTGAGGATTTTTGCATCTGTATTCATTAGAGAGATTGGTCTGTAGTTTTCTTTTTTTGTAATATCTTTGCCTGGTTTTGGTATGAGGGTGATGTTGGCTTCATAGAATGAATTAGGTAGTTTTCCCTCCACTTCGATTATGTTGAAGAGTTTGAGGAGAGTAGGTACTAATTCTTTCTGGAATGTTTGATAGAATTCACATGTGAAGCCGTCTGGTCCTGGACTTTTCTTTTTAGGGAGGTTTTGAATAACTAATTCAATCTCTTTACTTGTGATTGGTTTGTTGAGGTCGTCTATTTCTTCTTGAGTCAAAGTTGGTTGTTCATGTCTTTCCAGGAACCTGTCCATTTCTTCTAAATTGTTGTATTTATTAGCGTAAAGTTGTTCATAGTATCCTGTTATTACCTCCTTTATTTCTGTGAGGTCAGTAGTTATGTCTCCTCTTTCATTTCTAATCTTATTTATTTGCATCCTCTCTCTTCTTCTTTTTGTCAATCTTGCTAAGGGCCCATCAATCTTGTTGATTTTCTCATAGAACCAACTTCTGGTCTTATTGATTTTCTCTATTGTTTTCATGTTTTCAATTTCATTTATTTCTGCTCTAATCTTTGTTATTTCTTTCCTTTTGCTTGCTTTGGGATTAGTTTGCTGTTCTTTCTCCAGTTCTTCCAAGTGGACAGTTAATTCCTGCATTTTTGCCTTTTCTTCTTTTCTGATAAAGGCATTTAGGGCAATAAATTTCCCTCTTAGCACTGCCTTTGCTGCATCCCATAAGTTTTGATATGTTGTGTCTTCATTTTCATTTGCCTCTAGGTATTTACTAATTTCTCTTGCAATTTCTTCTTTGACCCACTTGTTGTTTAAGAGTGTGTTGTTGAGCCTCCATGTATTTATGAATTTTCTGGCACTCCGCCTATTATTGATTTCCAACTTCATTCCTTTATGATCCGAGAAAGTGTTGTGTATGATTTCAATCTTTTTAAATTTGTTAAGACTTGCTCTGTGACCCAGCATATGGTCTATCTTTGAGAATGATCCATGAGCACTTGAAAAAAAGGTGTATCCTGCTGTTGTGGGATGTAATGTCCTATAAATGTCTGTTAAGTCAAGTTCATTTATAGTAATATTCAGGTTCTCTATTTCTTTATTGATCCTCTGTGTAGATGTTCTGTCCATTGATGAGAGTGGTGAATTGAAGTCTCCAACTATTATGGTATATGTGTCTATTTCCCTTTTCAGTGTTTGTAGTGTATTCCTCACGTATTTTGGGGCATTCTGGTTCGGTGCGTAAATATTTATGATTGTTATGTCTTCTTGTTTAATTGTTCCTTTTATTAGTATATAGTGTCCTTCTTTGTCTCTTTTAACTGTTTTACATTTGAAGTCTAATTTGTTGGATATTAGTATAGCCACTCCTGCTCTTTTCTGGTTGTTGTTTGCATGAAATATCTTTTCCCAACCTTTCACTTTCAACCTATATTTATCTTTGGGTCTAAGATGTGTTTCCTGTAGACAGCATATAGAAGGATCCTGTTTTTTAATCCATTCTGCCAGTCTATGTCTTTTAATTGGGGAATTCAGTCCATTGACATTTAGAGTTATTACTGTCTGGATAATATTTTCCTCTACCATTTTGCCTTTTGTATTATATATATCATATCTGTCTTTCCTTCTTTCTACACTTTTCTCCATGTCTCTCTCTTCTGTCTTTTTGTATCTGACTCTAGTGCTTCCTTTAGTATTTCTTGCAAAGCTGGTCTCTTGGTCACAAATTCTCTTAGTGACTTTTTGTCTGAGAATGTTTTAAATTCTCCCTCATTTTTGAAGGACAATTTTGCTGGATATAGGAGTCTTGGCTGGCAGTTTTTCTCTTTTAGTAACTTAAATATATCATCCCACTGTCTTCTAGCTTCCATGGTTTCTGCTGAGAAATCTACACATAGTCTTATTGGGTTTCCCTTGTATGTGACGGATTGTTTTTCTCTCGCTGCCTTCAAGATCCTCTCTTTCTCTTTGACCTCTGACATTCTAACTAGTAAGTGTCTTGGGGAACGCCTATTTGTGTCTAATCTCTTTGGGGTGCGCTGCACTTCTTGGATCTGTAATTTTAGGTCTTTCATAAGAGTTGGGAAGTTTTCAGTGATAATTTCTTCCATTAGTTTTTCTCCTCCTTTTCCCTTCTCTTCTCCTTCTGGGATACCCACTACACGTATATTTGTACGGTTCACATTGTCCTTGAGTTCCCTGATACCTTGTTCAAATTTTTCCATTCTTTTCCGGATAGTTTCTGTTTCTTTTTGGAGTTCAGATGTTTCATCCTCCAAATCACTAATTCTATCTTCTGTTTCTTTAAATCTGTCATTGTAGGCATCCATTGTTTTTTCCATCTTTTCTACTTTATCTTTCACTTCCATAAGTTCTGTGATTTGTTTTTTCAGTTTTTCTATTTCTTCTTTATGTTCAGCCCATGTCTTCTTCATGTCCTCCCTCAATTTATCGATTTCGTTTTTGAAGAGGTTTTCCATTTCTGTTCGTATATTCAGCATTAGTTGTTTCAGCTCCTGTATCTCATTTGAACTATTGGTTTCTTCGTTTGACTGGGCCATATGTTCAATTTTCTGAGCGTGATCCGTTATCTTCTGCTGGCGTCTGGGCATTTAGTCAGATTTCCCCGGGTGTTCGACCCCACAGGTTGAAAGATTTTTCTGCGCAGTCTCTGGGTTCTGTTCTTCCTATCCTGCCCAGTAGGTGGCACACGTGGCACACGCCTGTCTGTGGGTTCCACCAGCGAAAGTTGCTGTGGGTCCCTCAACTCTGGAAAACTCTCGCCGTAGGGGAGGCCCGGCAACCGAAGCGTCCCGGAAGAATGCCAGCCGGCCCGGGGTTCCAAACGCGGGGAGGGTCGCCGGCTGTCGCAGCACAGGAGAGCGTCCGGCCAAACTAGCTAGTCGGCCCGGGGCACCAAGCGTGGCAGGAGGGCGCCAGCTGTCGCAGCCCGGGAGAGTGCACTGCTCCCAGCCGACGGGGGAGTCACGTGTTTGGAAGGGATCCCCCGGTCACTGTTCTCCGCAGTCTGGGGATTTCCGACCCAACTATCTCAGTTGTTCCGGGGGGCCTCGTGTGGTGGGGGCACCAGCCGCCGCGGCCTAAGGGGACCGCCTGTCCAATTCTACCAGCTGGCCTGGGAAGGTGGAAGGGAGGGACTCCGGTCGCTTGCTGTCCCACCCAGGAAAGCCCGTGCCCCTTGGTGATCTCACCGGAGCTGGTTCTTCCAGATAGTCAGCCGTTCCAGGATGGGGTACGCTGTCCCTTTGATTTCCCTCGTGGCTCCGGGAGCTGCTCTGTATTATCTCCACTCCCCCAGTAGTTGTTCTGGAGGAGGAAAGGTGAGGGCGGCAAGGCTGTCGAGGCTGGTGGCGGAGGAGCACGGTGAAGGCGGGGGAAGAGGGCACCGTGTTGGTTGGAGAGCAGCCGGAGCAGGAGGGGGAGGAGGGGGGTCCGGCGGAGAGAGAGAGGGGGTAGGGAGGTCGGGCGGCTCGGCTGCTGCGGGGCGCGTGCGCCGCGCGGCGGTCCGGCGGAGAGAGAGAGGGGGTAGGGAGGTCGGGCGGCTCGGCTGCTGCGGGGCGCGTGCGCCGCGCGGCGGTCCGGCGGAGAGAGAGAGGGGGTAGGGAGGTCGGGCAGCTCGGCTGCTGCGGGGCGTGTGCCCCGCGCGGCGGTCCGGCGGAGAGAGAGAGGGGGTAGGGAGGTCGGGCGGCTCGGCTGCTGCGGGGCGCGTGCGCCGCGCGGCGGTCCGGCGGAGAGAGAGAGGGGGTAGGGAGGTCGGGCGGCTCGGCTGCTGCGGGGCGCGTGCGCCGCGCGGCGGTCCGGCGGAGAGAGCCATCAGTATGATTTTTGAACATTTTCATTACTCCAAAAAAAAAAGTAAAAATGAGAATAAAAATAAAAGTAAAAAAGAACACCCCAAACATCCCCTGCCCACTATTACTTATTTTTGTCTTTATTTTCTTACTCATCTGTTCATACACTGGATAAAGGGAGTATCATTCACAAGGTTTCCACAGTCACACTGTCACACCATAAAAGCTATCTAGTTACACAATCATCTTCACACTGGATGACAGTTCAACAGTTTCAGGTATTTCCCTCCACTACTCAAATACACCAAAAACTGAGCAGGAATATCTATGTAATGCATAAGAATAATTTCCAGAATGACTGCTTGACTCTGAAACCTCTCAGCCACTGAAACTGTATTTTGTTTCATTTCTCTCTGGTCAAGAAGGCTTTCTTAATTCCACAATGCTGGGTCCAGGCTCATCCCTGGTAGTCATGTCCCACATTGCCAGGAAGATTTACAATGCTAGGAGTCATATTCCACATGGGGAGGTCAATGAACTCACCTGAGGAGTTGCCTATACAGAGTGAAGCCACATCTGAGCAACAAAGAGATTCTCTGGGGTGACTCTTAGGCATAATTAGAAGTAGGCTTAGCTACTTCTTTGCATCAATAAGTTTCATAAGGGCAAGCCCCAAGATCAAGGGCCTGGCCCATCAAATTGGTGGTCCCTAATGCTTGCGAGAATATCAGGTCTTCCCCAGGTGGGGAAGCTTAATATTTCCACCTTTTCCCCAGTACCTCAAGGGAACTTTGCAAATATTTTTTATCTTCTGCCCTTAATTCCTTGGGATGTGTCAAGGCATCACACTAACCTATAAAATCCAACAAGATCTCATTCCTTATTCAAGGTTCCATGTAACTATGGTGTTCAAATAAATTGACCATACAAGTTAAATTAATGTGCTACTGAAAATACAAATTTTGCACAAATGAACATCTCTTCTTTTGGTATCATACAGAAGTTGAAGCTTTAAAATACAGTCAATATCATCATTTACCCTTTAGTCTCATTCACTTACTCCTAATTAGATCAGCTTCATTCATATCTCTTCAATCTCTAATTGAAGTTTGATTTTGTTTTCAGCTTTTTTTAACAGTTGCTGTATGGGGTAATGCTGACTTTTATAGCTGCAGACCTTCAGCTCTGAGTCTCAGATATCACACAGATATCCTAATTTCCAAGGAAAGGCCAGGTTATACACGAAGAGCTCAGCATCTCAGAATTCAGAAATATCAGCTACCTCTCTGGAATAGATGTACCTGCTTGAGAGTTTACAATCTAGGAACCTTTATAAAACTTCACCTGATAACCTATGCTTGTGAGTTCAATTCTCAGAGTTTTGTTATGTTAGTTCATATTAGTGAGGCATTATAATGTTTGTCTTTATTTCTGGCTTATTTCGTTCAATATACTGTCCTCAAGTTTCATTCACAAGGTTGCATGCCTCACAACTTCATTCCTTTTTGTAGCTGCTCAGTATTTCACTGGTTCTACTACTTTCTTACTGTCTTCTCAATGTCTTAGTTTCTATATCTGTAAAATGAAGATGATAATAATCCCATTTCAATATCATCCAGTGAAGACTAAATACAATACTACTTGTAAGTGCCTCCAACATTAAGTGGCACATACAAAATGTTCAAGAATGTTTATCATTGTGGTGGTCTGGTCACTGAAAGTATTTGCATTTCCAACTTCTGATACAGTGGACTTGACCTAGAGAAGGCCATCATCTGGCACACAGTTAATTCTCAGAAGATGTAACTGTTATTTTGGTCTGTCCTGTAAAAATATTTGAGTTGCAATCCATGCTAAAGTTTTCTTTGTCTAAAGAACTAAGTACAACTTTTAAACCAACCAGGATCTCAACTATTGTGATCAAACCCTGAGATCCTTACATTTTTAAATTTTTCTTTTCCTTTTCTTTTGAAATATTTCATTTGCATCTAAATTATGTTGCAAGAATCACTAAAGAAATAAAGAATGAAGTACATGAAAACTGAGTGCCATAATTACATAAAATGTATAAACTAACATATGTAATAGTATGAATGCATATTAAGTGTAGGACTTGTCAGACCTATAATTAGGTTACATGTATAACTAAAATCAATATTACTTTATATTCTCTCTCCAAGAGTGGCAGCTGTGAGGCATGAACATTCACTTTAATTCTCAATATTCCTTTCCCACCCCTCCCACCCACTCCCAGGGACTAACTTTATATAGTAACTAACTATATAGTAAATCCCAAGAGAGATATTTTCCTGATGAATTAGATATTTGGGGGGTTATGCAAGAAAGTACATGTAGGAGAGTGAAGAAGAAAAGGAGTTGAGGCCAGAATATGAGAAGATAACACCTGTAATTAAGAATAAACACCCAGACAGTACATTCAACAACTCTTTAGGGAAGAAAATTGAACATGTGAAATTCAACATGAGCTATCACAAACTCTACTTTATAAGCAATTTTTAGATGGAGCTAGATCAGTATCAGGAAATTATGCAGATGAGGTACCATATAATAAAAGAGGGAGGCACAGAAAAGCCAATGGGTGATAACACCAGATGGAGATGGACCTCAAGGTCAAGAAATAAATGAGCCGTTTCTTCTGACCCAAAACTTGCAATTCCAGCAACTGCTGTTGATGAAGATTAAAGACAAGATGAGAGATCCACTAAAAATAATAAATTTTGCCAAACTAATGGCAAAAACCTATACTTTAGAGTGCGCATTAGTCAACAATTTCCAGGGAAACAGAATTCACAGGTTATATATACATATGTTGCATATACATAAATAAAATAAGATTTATTATAGGAATTGGCTAATGTAACAATGGGGATTGACAAGTCCAAATTCCATAGGGCAGGCCACACTTTGGGAACTCTAAACAAAATTTCAGTTAATTACCAAGGAGAAAAAAAACTGACTGAATGAAAGTAGAGATATAGAAATTCTTCCTTCTGACAGCTGAAATCATCAGTCTTCTTTTAAGGCTTTCAAATGATTGGAGACTTCTCTCATTGCTGAAGGCAATCCGCTTTGTTGATTGTAGATTTCATCAGCGATAAATGCAATCATCTGACTAATGATATAAATCCACTAAATATCCCCACAGCAACAATCAGGACAGTGCTTTATTGACTAAACAACTGGACACTGTAATCTAGCCAAGTTGACACACTAACTTAGCCAGTCTAACAGACCCAATTCAAATTCTGAATCAACAGGTAGGTGATTCAGGGTAGATTACTTTATGTTGAAATTACTTCATTTTGTTATCTGGAAAATGAGTTTATTAACACTACCTCTTAGGATTGATATAAAAATTATGGAAAAAAACTCTCAACCCAAAGAAACATACATTCAGTGCTTGACCTCATCTATGGCCCACACCCAACTCCCCTGAAAAAATGAGTCCACTGAAGTAATTGCTCTACTGAAGCAATACAGATGTCTTCACCGCATGTGAACAGGCAGAAGTGCTCTTGTGGATAGTTTTAACGATGGGAGAAATTGAAGTTAAAATCACATGAGTCCACCTGTCCTAGCAACATGTCTCAGGAAATAAATCAAAGTCCTGCAATGTGGTGATAAGAAAGAATTGTCATTTCTTTTATCTACTAGTCAACGAGTTCTGCAGCTCATTAATTTATTGTAATTAATTTATTATAATTAATGACAATGGTAATAAGAGCTAACATTTATTGAGTTAAATTGCTAAACACTTTATATGTTTCACTGAGTCCTCATAATTGCTCATGGAGGTGGGTTGTCTTTCTATCTCCTCGTTGCAAATGAAACTCAAGGAAGTTAAGTATCTTGCTCAAGACTACACAGCAGCTAGCAAGGGGTGAAGCCTGGATTTGGATGCTGGTCTATCTGATTCTAAATTCTGTCCCCTTTTTCTCATCTTTCCAATCCCTCTGATCCTTGGTTATGTACTCTGGTGGCTGTCAAACCCTTGTGGCCCTCCTTGATCCAACAACCCAGTTGGATATGCTTCTTAGGTTGTATTTCTAAGTCCTTCTCTTGGACATTATTTTAGGCTTGTTTTGTGGTTCCAAATCCCCATGATTGAGGGTGAGAATGTTCCCAAAGCCTTGCCCCAGCCCTGAAGGTTTATTCTCCTGAGATAGATTTATCTATAGGAGACAGTAAACCAGAACTATCTGTAGACCTGCTTTGTCACTAACTGTGGCAGCTTTATAAAAAACATCACAATGCCTCCATTTTTCCATTAGTAAAATAAGACCTCGTGCTATGCTTACTAGTTGCATAACATTTCCTGCAATGGGAAAATAAAATCTTTCAAAATCTAGGTTGCAAGCTGTGCTGTAAACCATCATTACTGATTTTTGAATGTACTTTCTAACCTTTGCAATTCAAAAATGATGGTTTTGACAATCAGTGTGAACAGTGGGCACTCGAGGAGAGATCAAAACTTGAAGCTCTTCAATCACCTAAGGGTGGAGGTAAAATGTCTTCTTTGGGGTTTGAAATGTATACCTAGGAATTATCTCCACCCCTTTAAGATAGCATTTAAGAAAGTGTAGGGATCTGGCCACAGAGACCCTAAATGCTGATACAGGAATTTCCCAAACTGGAAACTAAATACTCAGGGCTCAGAAGAAGCTCAGTTCAGAATGAGCTCTCCAGTTGGGTTCTACTATGAGTCCCCAGCCTAGATTTCTGATAAAATTTGAGTGATTTTGGTTGTGGTGTCAGAGGATGAGGTGGGCATAAGCTTATGAGGTAGGAGTTACTAATTTTAGACCAAGAAAGTTTGGGACTCATTGGATCTCTAAACCTTGACAGTCCTTTACAATTCCCACTGTTAACACTCAACTAAAGTACCTATTACCATATGAGAAGTATCCCTTCAGTTGGGCTCTCTGACTTCAAACACATTATGCCACAGAAACCATATTTCTTTTTCTTTAAAAAATATTGAATTCATTCATTCATTCATTCATT
Organism: Tamandua tetradactyla; assembly: GCF_023851605.1. Lineage (NCBI taxonomy): Eukaryota > Metazoa > Chordata > Mammalia > Pilosa > Myrmecophagidae > Tamandua > Tamandua tetradactyla. The sequence continues at coordinate 21,175,023 of NC_135345.1, forward strand.
CATTCATTATTTCATCTATCATTTCATCCAACTAGGTATGTTTATAAACAGACATTTATTGAGAGATTATTAGTTGGTAGGTGCTGGGTGTTACAAGTTAATGTTTAAAAGACAAATGCACAAAATATAAAGGCAAATCAATGTTTTTATACTCCTAATGTATAAACATATAAAGGTATATGACTGCTAATAGGTATAATAGAGTTTCTATGGAGACATCGAAAATGTTATAAAATTGATTGTAGTGATGGTTCCCTCACTCTATTAATATGGCTAAAAACCATTGAACTGTACACTTTAAACGGGTGAAATGTATGCTATGTAAATTACATCTCAATAAAGCTGTTAAAAAAAAGTTAATGGAATGATTTCTGCCAAGAGAGATTGCACTAAGAATTTACATGAGGCAGACAACTATTATATCATGTGAAAAAAAATAGTAGTTTGTAGAAATTGTTTTGAGACCACAGAATTGGGCTGAATGCCTCATACATGGGTGACAGTCAATGAATATGTATTGGGTGAAAGAATATGCAGTACACAGGTTGTAGATGGAAAGATCTCAATTAAGATAGATACTCAATATAAACTCTAAATTTTCAAAATATATCATGAGTTTTATATGATATGCATATGAAAAAATAAATGATAAGCAAACATATCTATGTAATGGGAGGACAGATACTGGAGAATGCTAAAGAGAATTTCAAGAACCTTATAATCAAGTAGATGATAATGAGACATGAGCCAAATCAGCTTTAATACTAAGTGACATGAAATAAGAACAAGGAGAAACATAAAGGGCTGGGTGATTTTGGAGTATAATGAGCAATGTTGGCCAAGGGCATCATCATCTCAGAAGAAAAAACTATATGAACAGGACCTTGAAGTTTGCAAAGACACAAAGTCAATAAAGCACAATGCAAGTGAATGTAAAAGAAGAAACAAAGGCAAGAAAGTGGGGAGTTGAAACTGGCAGGAGCACTGTATAAAACACAAATCCAGGAAGGTAGGTTTGTACCAAAGGAGAAAGGCTTGCTCTTCTAAGGAGTTTGAACTTTGTGGTGGTAACATGGAGATGCTAAAATGTTTGGAGATGACTACTACAATTATCTCTAAAGCTTAAATAAACAATTATGTATTAAATGGTGTGCTTATTTTCTGTACTGTAAAAAGAAGGAAATCAAATGCTTTCCATACCTGAAACAGTTGCATTTTAAATTCAAGTGTGATTGATTTTAAACCATCTGCAATTTGTTTCTCATTCTATTTTGTTTTCTCACTTAATAGCTATGTATTCTGCTCCTTTTTTATTATTAACCTTGGCAGTGAGCATTGTTTTAAAAAACATATTCCAGAATAGAAATTTTCAGATTAGCAATAATTTCAAGTCTGATATATGGATGATTCATTTGTGTCCATTAAGGAAACATTTGTATAAAAGTTTTGGCCAACTCATATCTGTCTGCCAATCCCAACAGAACTTATATCTTAACTATCTGAAATTACAAGTGTTAATTTTTTGGGGGGCGGGTGGGGGGCATGGATAGGCTCCAGGAATCAAACCTGGGTATCCAGCATGGCGGGCAAGAATTCTGCCACTGAGCCATGTTGTCTGCCCTACAAGTGTCAACTTTTTTGCTGATGGTTCTCCCGTTATTTTTCTTATACTGACCACTCTGGCTCAGCCCTAGACTATGAGTAGGTCTGGTGCAAAATATCTGGTTATATTTTTGCTTGTCAAGTTTGTTTAGCTATTCTATCATAAATAAACAGTCATATGATCTAAACATTAGATTCCAGGTCTAGGAATTGCATTTTACTTATGTATCTTTAAATATTGCCCCTATTACTGCTAAAGATGGAAGTAGCCTCTGTTACATAAGGCATGGATATTATTGTGAATATGATAAGCTCAGCCAGCTGTCCCAGGTGTGACAAGGAATTTACTATTACATGGTTGACTTCCCAGACAAGGAGTCACCCCCTTAAATATTTGTAGAATATGCTGGCTTACCAACTGCATGAAATTTCAACTGCATGAAATGCTCCATTGCAATGCATTTATCATGAAACCCACCAAATTTTCAGCCATTCAAGCAATAGCATCTTTCTTATATAGAAATCTCCCTTGGATCTTTCTTTTCAGAAGATAAAAGAAAACCAAGAGAAAAACAAAGAGAAATTCCTGAAGTTTAAGAGCTCATGTTTCTTGCTCTAGCATTTTGAAGAACAAAGATGGTCAATGCTAAGGTAGAAGAGGCAGAGACCAGAAGATGAAAGTGCAAAAAGATATGGTGGCTAGCTCAAGAGAGTAAAAAGCATATCGTGTCAGTTATCTTCTGAGCTGGGAAAGGTCGCTTTTATTATGGGGTTAAGAAAATAAATCTTGTACGCCTCCAACACCCACAGCTATAAGCTAGGGGCAAGGAAGAAGAAAAAACAAACCCATGGTTCCCAGTTTTGACCCAGTAAGAAAAGAACAGAACAAAAAGATGGTGTCCGTTTTATTCTGTGCCAGTCATACTTACAAACCAAACCAAAACAAAATGATGAGGGCTTAGCTTTGACTAAATTACTTTAAGATGTACTGGGAAAGCGGATTCACCATTGCCTTCTTGTTATCTGTCTCGAGCTGTCCTATCCTACCCCACCCTAGCCTATTTGATCTTGTTTAGTTTTGCTTAATTTATTTGCCTCTCTTGGTTTTATTCTCTTCCTCTTCACTGGGATCTGAGCCAAGCACTGTTCTGTGTGTTGGAGATGCCACAAAATTGGATATACTTTTTGCTTTTCAAGACTTTGAAAGACATTGGTGATTAAAATCAAGGCTGGGCTAGCATATTTATTACTGGCAAATTCAGACATCTTATACTTACAACTTGTAAAATATTTTTTCAACAGAGTGTTGAGAATAATTTCATCCAACCATTGCAGCTCTGTCAAACACTAGACACATAATGGAAAACCAGGCTCTATGCAGAGCTTGCTCTCTTGGAAATGCATCTGGGTAGGGATCTCTATGAATAGAAGATTCATACCTACAGTGTATCTGTCTGAGATTTTTAAAGTCTACATAGTCAGACTGAAGGCTGGTTCTAGCTTGTAAATACAGAGTACCCTGGGAACAGTCACAAACTGACATCCTTCTATGTTTGCTGCAGTTGATCCAAGATAGTAGAAAGGCAAGTGATTCCCCCAAAATTATCCATACAAACAGGTTCAGACTAAAGGTTTGTAGCTGGCAGAGATTCTCAAATAAAGAAAACATATTTTTAAGTTTCAATGCCTCCTGTCACACTAAAATAGTATTTCAAACTGGTCAGCCTGGGATTATGGCAAGAGGGCCAGATCTGGATTCAGAAAGATGTAAATTTCAATCCAGCCTCCATCGCAATACAGCAATCTCAGTTTAGGAAAGTGACACCTGTTGGATTTGATATGATGACTACAAACAACACATGTGACAGCCTTGGTGTGGATATTATCAGAATGATAGAATTCAGGAAGCAAAGAAAAGATATGGTTAATTATAATGACATTATATTAACTGTACTATATATAGGAATAAAACGCAAAGGTGTCATTTAAGCTTGTTCTCTTAGTGGCTCTAAGATGACTTGAGTCCAATACACGTGCAAAACAGAAAAATATCCAGAGGGAAAAATAGCCAAGTGTTTTGTAAAAATAGTATGTGCTGAGTCTTCTTCTAAACAATTTACATGCATTAATCAACCATTTATACTGAGTCCAATTATTATTCCAATATTATCTCCACTCTGCAGCTGAAGTAACTAAGGTTCAGTGAGGTTAACTAATTTGTCCAAATTTACACAGGCAGTAAGTAATGAAGCTAAGAGGGTTAAGCCAATCTAGTTTTAAAATCTATTACTTACCTACTGTAAAATACTGCTTGTACTTTTACTAAATAGTCAATAATATTTGTTAGAACAGAAAGAAGCCAATATGGTTTCAATTTAAGTAAGATATATGATCCTTGTCTTAATGAATTTTGCAGTGAAATTGGAAAGAAAGGGAAAGCAAAACAAACAAAAAACTGATATAATAATTTCAGTCATTGCATGGTTAATTACCAATATGTTATACAACAGTAAATATGTGTTTCAAAATTATAGATGTGAGAGAATAAGAGAGGGTAAGGGAGGGCAAAAAACAGTCTTTATTCACCCATCTATCCATCCTTCTATCCATCCACTAATTTTTCCATCTATCCATCCTTCCATCTATCCATCCATTCACCCATTTTTTCTGGTTGCAGCAAAGTTGATCAAAGCAAAACTTTACAGGAAGACTTTAATTCCAGTTCCAGTTTTATCAGTTACTCACTGTGTGCTTTGATGAGTAAGTTAAGCTGATTGAGTTGGCTGAAGTGTAAAATTAAAAATAAAAGGTATTACTTAATAGGTGTGTTATGAGAGGTAAATGAGATCATGCTTATAGACTTCTAAGCACACAATCTTGTGCAGAATCACTCAATAAATTATGGCTCTCAATGTTAGCATTCTGGTTTTTATATCCCAGGCACTGCATTATGTCCATGAAGACATAAAAACAAAAAGACACAGTCCTTAAATTCTAGAAGATTCCAGTCGTCTAGTTGCATTTGTAGCATAAGTGTAGAAAGTGTAATAAGGTAACGGTTAATTCTATCAGAGTTTGGGGATAAAACAATCAGGATTGGATTATAATAATAAAGATTTGTTGAGCTTTTCCAATGTGTCATGTGCTGAGATGAGCATTTCAGCTTCTTACTTGACATCTCATTTAATACTCATGGCAACCACAAAAGATAATAACTGATATTATCCCCATTTTACAAATGTAAAAATCAAGACTTAGAGATATGAAGTTATTTTATCCAGAGTCATTTACTTAGGATGGGAAGAGCTGAGACCTTAAACCATGTTTTCCTTAATGTGAAAGAACAATGTAGCATTCAAGCTGAGTCTTAAAAGAAGGCCAAGCATTTTAGAGCAGTCAGGTAGTGAAGAGTAAACAGCACATAGGAAGCAGTAAGAAGCACAAAAAAAAGGAATCAAATCATGTAGTGCATTCAATGTACTTTCAAGATTCACTGTTCAGTCAATGGTCATTAATTGAGGCTCAGTTATGTGCTAGGTAGGTAGGTGCTTGACTAGACACTGAAGGTGCAGTGCTGAAAAATGACTGAAATCCCTGCCCATTAGATCATTCTTTCAAAGAGAAACCAAAGTTAAAAAAAAAAAAAAATCACATAAGTAAATATGAGGTCCATTATAAATTAAAGTATAAAAACATATAGGTAAATATAAATTCTAAGTTCTAAAGGCTTTTTTAAAAAATATTAAATGATAAAACAGCAAACAAAGATACAAACATTCTTAACATACAAACATTCTTAACATATAAGCATTCCATAGATGGTGTACAATCAATGACTCACAAAATCATCATACAGTTGTGTATTCATCACCATGATCTTTTTTTTTTTGAACATTTACATCACTTCAGAAAAAGAACTAGATAAGATAAAAGAAAAAACTCATACATACCATACACCTTACCCATCCCTCTCATTGACCACTAGTATTTCCATGTACTCAATTTATTTTAAACTTTGTTCCCCCTATAGTTTGGTTATTTTTTATCCATATTTTTTACTCAACTGTCCATACCCCAGATAAAAAAGAGCATCAGATACAAGGTTTTTGCAATCCTACAGTCACATTGTAAAAGCTATATTATCATACAATCATTTTCAAAAAACAAGCATTATATAGATATCCCTTTTTAGTTTATGGTGTATTGGAGTGGCTGGAGGGAAGAGCCTGAAACTGTTGAGCTGTGGCCTAGTAGCCTTGATTCTTAAAAGCTTTTAAGAAATGAATCAAGGAAAGGGCCAGAATACGTCGAGAGAAGGGAAATTTTCTGATTATGAATAGGTAGTCAGGGAAGGCTTAGTCAAGCAGATGAGATTTGAGTCAAGAATTGAAGGAAGGTAGGAATGGGCCATTAGAGATGTTAAGGGCAAGAACTTTCCAGGTAGAGGAAGCACCATCTGCAAAGGTCAAAGAAGGAAGTATGCCCACCATGAGGAACAGTCGAGGCCACTGAATTTGGTGAGGTGATCACTGGTGACCTTGATAAGTTTATTGTGAGGAGGCTAGACTGAGCAATACCTTGATCAGACAGAGCTCAAGAGAAAGATGAAGGAGAAAAACTAGTGACTGTGTTTGTAGATCAGTCTTTGACAGAAGGAAATGGGGTCGTAATTGGAAGGTGAAGTAAGGTTAAGAATAGCTTTTCCAGCAGAAGATATATACTGAGTGGAATATTCAGTAGGAAGAGAAAAACACCTGGCAATGAAAGAAAGAAAGAAGAAACATCTAGGAAAAAACTTCAAATAGTGGGAGGGGCAGGGATCTAATTTACAAACTTGGCAGGAATATAAAAAATATGTATGTGTGTATTGGTGTGAGAGGTTAAAGTAGGGCAATTAAGTCAGAGATTAAATTAGAAAGTTTTGTAGGTAACAAATTATGAAAGATCTTCTATGCCAGGCTCAGATGTCTGGAATTTCTCCTTGGAACTGGGGCATCTTTAAAGAGTTTTAAGCATAGGCATGTTCCAATTAATTTCATCAGGATGATGGGACTTAGGCTGAGCTGAGCCTTGAGAGATCGGAATAAATGAAATGGGATTTGAATGAATGAGGAAGTGGAGGAGAGAACATTTTAGCAAGAAGGTCAACAACAGTGATGACAGAGTGGGGAATGACTTTGGCTTATGGGAAACCAGTAGGAAATGAGTTCTCTGGCAAAGAAGATGACTCTGGGGAAATAAAGGAAAATGAGAATTCTACCTAAAATTCTCTAGAATCAGTATGCTTCTGAGGCCCTGATTCTACCACCCACTTTCTCTGCAGCCTTGGGCTTACTGCGTATTTGCTCTCTATCTTAATTTACCCACATAAAAGTGTGGATAACAATAGTACCTTCCTCATAAAGGTGTTGTGAAAACTAAATGAAGTAATACAGATAAAGCATTACTGTGTGTCTGGCACACAGTAAATTCTCACTAAACATTAGCTTCGATTTTATGTGTCTTGGGAGCCAGGAGAGCACATGAGAGATTGGCCCCAAGTTGATGGAATGTAATAGAATGAAGCATGATTGAAAGCACCATGATTTCAAGAGGTTGATTACATTATGTAAATCTTAAATATTTGTCCTGATATACAAATTCATCATTTAAAAGGCCAAAGCTTATAACCGGATTCATTTAGGTGAAACGAGTCGGAAGAGCTCTTAAATATAAAAAAAAAAAAAAATAAGAAGTTTAAGTTCTGGAGATTGAAGGATATTTATCAGGAACTCTCAAAATTAAAAAAAAAAGCATCACATTTTAAATAAACAAAATGTACATATATCTAAACTATGGCCATATTTTATGAATTGAAATAGGCTAGAAACGAAATTCAATGCCTCAGGAGAATGTTTGATTGATAGTCATTTCTCCATAATGAGGATTATTTGAATGTGAAGGTATTAACATATTGAAGAATTCAGAAAGAAGAACACAGCATTGTAGTTTAACCCACTTCAAAGGGGTTCTTCAAATTTGCCAGAAGCCCAAAATATAAATAGAATCTTAAGTCACCAATTCCAGGAACAGATTGCTACCTATATGTCCTTAATTTTATCTTAAAAGTCTCTTTCTTTAAAGTTAATATATGCTTGATGAATCAAACTGGATAGAATTCTTTGTCAAGTTTTCAAGTTCACTACCAATATGCATATGACTTTCTCTGAGACTCTGCTATCATTCAGCTTGGTTTTATGCATTAAAGATCATAGCAGGTAGATTTTTAAAATTAATCACAAGTTTCTACTATTTTGAGTCTCTTTGGCTAATATTTTCAACTAAGGTAGAAGTGGGAAAAGTCACTAATTTTGTTTTTTAATAGCAAATTTAATTCTCAGCTTTAAGAAATTTCATCAAGGAAATGTTGGATGATAAGTAGTAAGTTCATGAAATGCCATCCTTTGATCAAAAAAACACAAGGAATATGAGTAAAACTAATCATAAGAGGCTATCATAGGAATAACCAGGTATTAGTTATCAGGCAGAATCTTCGTGTTGAGTTCTCAAAACTCTGGATCTACCAAAATGTTGAGGAATGAGATTTTCACAGTGTTAATCAAGTTAAAAGACAAATTTCATTGCCAGGCTGAGATGCTCACGAGCGAAAAAGGAAAAGGAAACCTAGTTTCTGAAAATGGACCTGAATGACTTTGTTGATTAGGATTCCATTTACCTCAATGCAATCCTACCTGATTATTAGTCAAAAAACATACATTCTCCATTAATTGAGCTTAATGGAGTAGATAAAATGGCTTACTACAAAACTTATCTTGAAAAGCAAAATTTTTAAGAGCAAAACCATCTTTGATAATATCCTTAAGATACGAAAACACGATGTAAAGAAAGAAAATGGTGAGATTTTAGAAAGTATACATAGAAAGAGTAGCCAGGTTAATAGGTAAATAATAAATAACTTGTAATTGGAAGGATCTGGGGGACCCCAGGAGATCTGCGTAATGGACATCTAGTGTGTAGTTCTCCTCAGCATCTATCTCCTTCCCTTTTGAAAACTAAACACTGGGTTTCCCTTTGGAAAACTAACCTCCCAAATTGCACATTGTCTTGGCACCAGTGTGACATAACAGGAGGACCCAGGAATTCAAAGCAGGAAGACTGAGGTTCATGGCTAGGCTCGGCCCAGTGTGACCTGGGGAAAGTCACATAATCTTTGTGAGGTTTTAGTTTCTGAATTTTTAATAAAACCAATACTAGTACTAATACTAATGAAAAACGAATACTGATATCTTGCAGGGTTATTGTGAAGGTTACCTGTGATGGTGCATAATAAAAGATTGTTACACAGATACTAAAACTGCTTAGGAGGGCACTTGCTAATGAATATCAACAGAACCAATTACTAACTGTGTTAGTTTGCAAGCTGCTGGAATGCAATATACCAGAAGAGGAACAGTTTTTTTAAAGGGAATTCAATAAGTTACAAGTTCACAGTTCTAAGCCTATAAAATTGTCCAAACTAAGACATCCAGGGAAAGACACTTTAATTCAAGCAATGTTGATGGGTCAGCACCACCTTTGTCTGCTGTGTAGTCATATGGCTGGTATCTGCTGGTTCCTTACTCCTGGGCTCTGTTGCTTTTAGCCTCTGTTACCGTGGGGGTTCCTCATTTTGCTTCCCCAGGGCTGGCTTTGATCTTTTGGCTTTCCTTGGCTTTCTCCAGGTTCTGGCTTGCTTAATAGCTCATGACGACATCTGCTGGGCTCCAAGCATTTCCAAACATCTGTGTCTGTCTAATCTAAACATTGGGATCTGTATCAGCTCTGCTCTGAAGTTTCTGTCTGCTTTATTGTTTCTGACTCTCTCCAAAATGTTTGCTCTTTCAAAGGATTCCAGTAAACTAATCAAGTTTACTGACATGGGGGGGCTGGGGGTCACATGTCCATCTGATCAAAAGTTTACACCCACAGTTGGGCGTGTCACATCTCTGTAGAGATAATCTTATCAAAAATTCCAGCCGGCAGGATTAAAAGAAATGGCTGTTCCCACAAGAGTGGATTAGGATTAAAACGTGGCTTTTCTGGGGTACATGATGTTTTCAAACCAGCACACCCTGGGTGAGCTTTATTACCAGTTAAGATAGATGAAGGTAACAATGGATGAATTTTATGGCATGTAATGTATAACTTAATGAACAGTTTATTTAAAATAGTGATAGTTTCTTTCACTAATGGGTGGTATTTTCATTACTAACATGAGTATAACAAATTTATCTTACAGAAAAGGAGAGATTAGATTAATGCCCATATGACATTCTCCATGAACTTAGCTGACCACCTGTCATGGTTTTGGCTGTCAGGAAATGGGGTGTGGCCTGAGGAAGGGGCTGAGTGGAAAGCCCAGATGTGCTTGCCATTTATGTCTCACAGGCACTGCCAATGAAAGCATTTCTTGCAGTTATTTAAATAACTAAAGATTGATTCTGTTTTCCCCTTATGAGTGAGATAATATACCTTGCCCAAAGCATATTCACCTAAGTGTGGTGCCCTAATGAAAGAAGAAATCAAGCTTATTTCACATTCATGCTTTTTTTTTAAAGTAATTTTAAAAAATCTTATGGAATAAAGTTTGGATGTAATGGGGAACAAAAAAACACTTAATGGGTTAACTGAAGGAGACATACATAAACTTCAAGCATATTTTAATTCTCATCAGCTAGAAAATGGATTACTCAAGTGTTCAAACTCAGATGGTTCTGGAGGTGCATTAGTCTTAAAGACCACAGAATGCAACTTTTTAAGTTGATCGTTTTCTTTAAAGGGTGGGTCACAAGTGCATATGCTCAACTATATCGAAGAATGGCTGTAGAAGTCAAGTGCTTCCATAGTAGAATAAGAACTTTGCAGTGAAGACAACCTGGATTCAAATACCAGATTCACTGCTTCTCAGCAAGGGCCGTCCGTTGCTTTGCGGCCAGATACTTTTATTTTCTGGCTTAATTTCTTCATCTTTAAAATGAAGAAACTAACAATTCCCTCATAGTGTGGTTGTAAAGATAAAATAGAAAATATATATAATATACTTAGGTCCAGGTCCACTTTCAATAAAAGTGCAATAAATCATATTGATTTAAAATATTAGCCTTTTCTATAGACCAGAGGTGGAGAATGGGGTAAGAAAAAGATCCAAATTTGGCAAAGATACTTGCCATCGTAATCCCAGGAGGGCAGTGAGTCCATTTAAATGAAAATGTAAACATTTTGGTCAGAGATGGAGATATTGAGAAGATTGAGCACCCAGGTATTTTGAATACATTATCCCACAGTCAAGTGCATCTGTCTTAAAAACCCAAGATGTATCCAAAACACTAAGATAATTCCAACGTAATTTAATAGGAATTGGCTCAAGGAAGAAAAGAACAATCTCTTGGAACTTTAAAGTAGAAAAGTGCTACATTTAAAGGCTTAATGAGCAAAAGGAGGAATTCCAAAAACAAGCCAAAAAACACCTAAAGGGTGTCTACCCTCCTGGAAATCACAGTCTGATCCTTTGGCTTCAAAATTCTACCGAGGAATGTCTTAAGCCGTGGGAAAAATCTTTGCCTTCTTGCTATAAAAAAAGTACATGAATATCAACTGCCTAAAGTGTTATTATGCAACCTGCCTTTGTTTCTTTCTTTTGAAAAATTGGATGCAGATAAATATTTAAATTACAAGAGTTTAAATTAATAACATTTCCAAAATGTTGCCATCTCCAAAATTCTGTTTGATATATTCTTTTCTACTTTGCTTTTCCTTAAAGTAGAAATGCTTCTCAATCACTGCCTTCAAGATAAAATTCAGAGTCTTAGGAGAGTATACAAATTCTTTCATGATGTGGAAGCCAGTTTCAAGTGCTAGCATTATCCTACAAAGCATTTTTCCAAACACTCCGGCCTATTTGCTGTTTCTTAAATAGATTCTAATGGTTTAGTAATCCATGTCTTTTCATATAACTTTCTTTGGTCTTGGGTCCCTTCTCCACTTCATCTAGCCAGCCAATCACTGCTGATCCTTCATAATTCATTTCAAGTACATCTTCTTCCAAGGTGTGTGTCCTCAATGTCCCCAGCCTCCATGTGTTGCTTAGTTTAGAGCTCTTCCTCTGCTCAGTTAAATCACTCCTTGCAGACTAGTACCGTGGAGCTGATTATTCTGTGTTAGACACGTGTTTGCTTGTCTGTCTCCCCAGCTCATTGTTTCAAGCCATGCAGACAAGGTTTGTCTTTTCATCCCTGTAGCCCAGTGCCTAATACAGAGCCAGGGACATAGTGGGGACTCCATTATTGTTCCTATTTTGCCCTTGGATTGTGCCCAACAGGAAGCTGTTTTAGACAGACTTAATTCTAAGATAGTGCCAGGGAGTAGCTGAAGAAATGCCTATTGCAGATTATTATATCCACAGCAAAGGAGGTTATTTTAAGAATACTGCTTTGTTTTGTGTCTGGGTAAAGGTGGAATATCAAACATAATTTCTTTACAATCAAAAGAAGCATACTTCTGAGAAAGGAGAGCTCTCTCTTTTTTTTTTAAAGGAATTCAATTAGAAGAAGCATTTGCATTTTCACATTAGTCTTCTCTGAATATGCATGGCTGGTTGAATTTTGTCTGACACCTTCGCAGAACTGGCTCAAGTAAGCTTCTCATTACTAAATAAATTGCATCTATTCTAATTAAATATACACAGAGAATACTACCCAGGCAGGAGGAGCAAGATGCTATGAGTAGCTAGAGCTTCCATGGTAACCCTGCCAGGGAGGATGTAATTGATTCATATGGGCCCATATTGATTCCATGCCAGCAAGCCTTGAAAAGTGTCCATCATTTCACAGAGCTATTTATAGACCAAGGCCAGCTGTGCCAAATAAACGGTGATAGGGCATACAGAGACAATTACTAAAATGAATCATAAAAGAAACTCCTAAAGAAATAGAAATCCCTACTTTCTAGCTCATCTGTGATTGATTAACAACAAGATTTGAGTTGTTATATAGTAAATATATGGGTAATTTACCAAAAAAATAAGCCTAAATATTTGAATCAGATTTCTTTGGGATGAAGGATCTGCAGAGAGAGGAAAAACCAAAAACCTGAGCCTGATGTTTTAGGTACTGCATCATTGCACAATATTGGTGGATCATTCTGCTCCTTTGCTGGTTGTTAACATCCAATTTTATCGGGCAATTTGTTCCAGTATTAAGAACACATAAAAGGAAATAATAAATGAATACCACATGGAAATAAAGAGTCAGACTCAGACAAAGCTTGGACACCACGATTATTTTTCATGCCCCGTACAGCACACTACAAATTTTCAGGATGGGATACAGGTGAGACAGAGAAGTGAGTTGTACAACCATCCATTGGTCTCTGTAAACTTCTAAACCATAATAGCTCATATTCCTGATATTCAGTCTGGCTGCTGAATTGGCCATCAGCTTTCAAGGTTGAATGCTTTGGGGTTTCACTGAGAGACGAGAGGTTGTTGTTGGTGGAAAGGTTGCTTGTGGTCAAGACCTGCACTAAAATGATTGCATTCATATCCTGCTTTTACCAGTTGGGTCAAACATTCATTTCTCACCAGATATTTCACATACTTCTACCTTGCTCCTGAATTGCTGCCTAGGTAACACTTAACAGCCTGCTGATTTTGAAGTCAGTCTAGCAAATAACTGTCAAGTCATCAGGCAATTCTTTTAGATTAAACCTAGTGTAATACCCAGATTAAGCGCTCTCAGTTCATTTTTGACTTCAAAAATCTGTTTAAAGTTTCAAACTTTCATATATTCTACTCCCTGCTTAATCAAAAGTAAGCACTCTCTACTTTTAATGTCTTTTTCCAACTTCTTTGGTATCTGAAGTCATAATAAATTCCTTTAATAAAAAGCTCCAATAGATGCATTTTTTTTCTTCTTTGCTGCACAATATTAGCACATACAGCATGATGGAAATCAGCTCCCTCTTTTTTTTTTGAGACTGGGATAGAAATGGGTATATGTCATCAGTTGGATCTAAATTCTATATGGTGAAAGTCAAGGCTCTTTCCCAGCGTGGCTATGTTCTTTTTCATCCCTGACAATATTGCTGTTTTCTATTTTTGCAATATTACCAAACATTTATTAACTAGTTGAAACCCTCCTCCATCCTTTTCTTACATTTGACCAAGCCATCTTCTCGAGCTTAATCCTACTTTGTAAATAGTTTCCAGATGTCCCTTAAAACAAACTGTCTTGTGTTTATATTCTTTCTAATTGATTATAGGAATGTGATCTCATTTACCTCTGTATTCTTTTATATTTCTTCTTAAAGTAAAATCTAGACAGGGAATATAGCAAGCCACCTGTATTCATTGCACACAGCTGTCTCCATGATATCTACTAACAATTTTTTCAAGTCTTTTATTTCTCAAGAAATAAACCGTAATATATAGCTAAGATCACATTTTTTTTCCTCCTCAGTCCAATTTCATCCCCCTCCTTCTCTTCCTATTGGTAAAAACATGTATAAATATATTTTCTATTCATTTTTAAACTTTCAAAAAGGACACATGTCAATCTATGTGCAACATATAGTACCAAATTGTTTTTGTTTTTTTCTAATTCACATAGACTATATCATAGTAGATTATTATTGTGCATCTTTTTTTTGGTGTTCAACATTATTTTTGAGTTTTCTGTATTTTTTCTGTTATTGACTTAGTTCATTCTTTTAAAAAGCTATACAGTATCTTATTGTATTCATTTTCCACAATTAAAATTATTGACTCTACCTTCAAAATGTGTCTAGGATCCAACTTTTTCCCTGCCTCCACTGCTTCCATCCAGAAACAAACTGCCTCATGTCTTGGCTGGATTATTGAACAGTCCCTCAATTCCTCAATATAGGACCCCCTTACAGCTATTTTCACACAGCAGCCAGAGTGATCCTTTAAAAATGTAAATTAGATCACATCACTAACCTTTTAAAAAATCCTCCTATGGCTCTGACTGTCATTCAACAATTCAGACAATCCTGCACTGAACTTCCTTTTACTTTTAGGTGGAAAGAGTTTCCCTAGAGTAAATCCTATAAATGAAATTTGGTCTCTTAGGCACTGAATCACACATTTTTCAATTTTACTAAATTCTTTCATATTACTTTTCCAAATGGTTATACGCCAATTTATGATTACATCAGTACTGTATAAAGCATTTTATAACTCTCATAGCACCCTAGATTATGGCTCTCTAGATAATAGATGGTAAATCATATTTATCTAAATCCTTCATCCTTCAGGGAACAGCTCTTGTTTCATCCACCCACTTTAATTCTTCTTCCACACCCCATCCAGAGAGATTTATTCTTGGCCTTCCTCTGTGTGGAAGCTTTGCACAATGCTTTCATTATCACACCTGTATTTCAAATTATTGTATCTATGTATTTGTGCATTTTTCATTTACAGAACTGCTTGATTTAAGGGGCTGGGTCTCTATTGCATCCTTAATATCTGTGAAGGCAAAATGAATATTTACTAAGTATGGATCATATACCATCAGACACAGGGCAAGTTTTCTTGCATATATATTCCCTTTTCCATACTTACGTGTGCTATTGGTAATTGGTATTGCTATTATCTCCATTTCATAGATGAGAAAATCAAGAATTATAATTTTCCAATTTCTATGGCACTACTTAAAGGCAGAGCCTGCTTTGCAAAAATGCCAGGCTCTAAAACCTCTGTCCATCCTACCACACCGTCTGCTTCCTGGATCTCTGTGTCTGCTTCATGGAGGAGGAATGATGGGGAATGGTCTTCATAAACAGTTCATGAATAACTTCCTAAAGTAGGATTATGTGAATGGTGAAATAATCTATTCTGTTCTTGAAGATTGAATTTTGTTCAGGTTTTATTTTCTTTGATCAGATTCTTAAGTAGAGACAACCTAAAGAATTAGGGGCAAATACAGTTCACCTTCTCCCTCCCCACCTTTTTAGGGGTGTGTATGTGTGTGTGTGTGTGTGTGTGTGTGTGTGTGTGTGTGTTTGCTACTATCTCGACCACCCTATTCCAAGGTAAAATATAGATTGCTTTTGATTTGGGGGAATTAACAGCTACTGATGGTTTGGCTCCTCAGAATGAATCTCTAATATTGAAAAAGAGGGAGGACATTAAAACTCAGACATCCTCAACATTAATCCACCATCACATTTTCAGATATATCATAATATATATTATTCATAATGTTGGGAAGCTCTAGTTCATTCATACATATCTTCCAAATTCATTTTCCTCTATGGCTCAATACCTTTCCCCAACACTCAATATGCATACTCCATTTCTACCAGAGTCCTTAACACATGGATACCTTGATCGACATGCATCATAGCCCATTGGTTTTAACAACACAGAAGGAGATACTTGATAAGCTTAGTGAAAAGCACATTTCTCAGTTGGAGGAA
The DNA here is from genome assembly GCF_023851605.1 of Tamandua tetradactyla. NCBI lineage: Eukaryota > Metazoa > Chordata > Mammalia > Pilosa > Myrmecophagidae > Tamandua > Tamandua tetradactyla. The sequence continues at coordinate 21,191,100 of NC_135345.1, forward strand.
TGTAAGCCCGACTGTGTTTGCTTTTTTGCTTTTTTAAATCTGAAGGGTCAAAGATCTTGGTGACTTGCTGGTGAAAGACAGCTGCTGGGGAGAAACGCAGTGTCATGACTTTGGCATTGGTATAAGTAAACAACTAAAAGGTGTTCCAAACCGTCATTAATAACTAAATGTCAGCCTGAGTGAAGGTACGAGATGTCATTTCTTCCAGCTCTGCCACTGGCTTTATTGAAAACTCAGCTTTAAAAAAAATAATCCTCAGCTTTTTCACTGTCACCCAATTAAGCATGAAGCTTTTCTCTTACTTTTTAAAGATCTCTGTTTCTCTCCTGGAGGAAAGTAGCATGCAGGGGGAATTTTCACAGTGTCACAGGCAGATAGTAGATTTGCAATGATTAGCAATGAAACATGCTATTTGGAGGCTATGTTTATTGTTCGTCCCCACTCCAAGTAGTATTTTTACTTAGCATTTTAGTACTTGGAATTCTTGACTGATTCATGTACACAAAAAGATATCTAATATTGTTTTCACCAAAATCCTCTTATGTTATGTTAAGTGTTATCACTGAAATCACTGATACTGATGACTCTAATTCCATTAATTTAGGGAAGTTTTTAACATAAACCATTGAACTTTCTGGAGAATCATGTGTCATGAGTAATAGAGCTCTCCTGCTGAGTTAATGATTAGGGCAGGTGAGTTAAACTGAAATTCATTATGGTTGATTTATTCTTAGTTTTAAGATCCAAGTGGAGTTTATATTCTCCCAAGGATTATCTATCTATAACCATGTCAGTGGGTGCATGGAAACTGGGAGCTTAGAATTTCAGTCTTCTCACATGACTTGAAATTATCAACAAGTCAGTTAAAGTTTCCTTAATTCCCATCTTCATTTTCTGCCAACATCTATTCACTGAATACCAACTAAGTGCTAAATAGCGTGGCAGGCCCAGGGGATACAGCTGTGAGTGAACAGACCCAGTGAATCTCATGTGGCGCTTGTAGTCTGGTATTGAGATATATAATAATCAAACTCATTTATGTTTAAGTAAATAATTCAAAGTGTCAAAGCACTGTAAAGGAGAAGTAACAGCTTAGGCTGTTAACTAAGGTGGAATGTATCTACTAGTTCGAGGGAAGGGGAGAAACCTCAAAAAGCTTTCCTGAAGAAATGTTGTATAAATTTAGATGAATGTAGGTAGAGAAAGGATTGAAGGACAGTGTTTTTGATAGAGATAAGAGCACATGGTAAAACCTGCAATTCTTGGAATGATCAAGGGACAGAGAAAATCTGTCATAGTCAGATATCAGACAAAGTGGGAGCATAGCAAGTCATGAGCCCAACAAGATAACTAAGAGATTCAGGACATTGTAGGTGTCTTAATTTTCCAAGCTGGTTGACAACAAATACCATTGATTGGTTGGCTTAAAAAAATAGGAATTTATTGTCTCCCAGCAAGACTAGAAGTCCAAAATCAAGGTCTATCTAGGCTACGTATGCTCCTAGAATGTGTCTTGTTCTGGTGATAGTTTGCCAGCAATCTTTGCCATGCCTTGGCTTATAGATGACTTTTTGCCTCTGTCCCATTGTGCTCTTTCTCTTTTGTTCTCAGGCATCTCTAAAATGGCCACACCCAAGTTTGCTCTGCTTATAAGGGCTTCCACCATATTGGAAAAAGGTCGACCTTCACTCAGTTTGGCCTTACCTTAATTTACAAAATCTTCTTAAAGGTCTTATTTACAAATGGGTTCACACCCACACAGCTGGGTGTTAGGAATAGAACATGTATTTTGAGGATGCATGACTCATCCCTAGAAGTGTAGGGATAGTGGGGATTATGGGTTTCATTCTAAGGTCAATGGAAGACATCAATGGGTTGTAAACAAGGCAGTGACATGCCCAAGTTTATGTTAAAAGGAGATAACTCAACTGAGAATTGAGGACAATTATAACTTGTCCTAGAATCTGCATAGAATTGCTATAATGATCCAGTGAGGGTCAAATGAATTTGCATTCAAAATAAAAAGTTAAAACTATTAAGCATCAAGAAGAGTTAATGAATGTACTCTCAGGGTTTATCTTTAACTATGAGAGTATCTGGTTTAATCCGTTATCCAAAAAACATACACCCACCAATGCTCAGTCTTTAGAATTCTGATGGGGCATTAATGGATGGCTCATTATTGAGCAACACCTTTGCTTGCAATAATCTTTGAAGCTTGGTAATAAAAAACCTATTGATAGTTTTATTTATGTATGTATGTTTGTAGGTAGGTAGGTATTTTTTTTTGTTTATTTCTGAAAAGCCAGTTAAACCAATGGCTCAAACTAGATTATCTCAGAATCAAAATACCTGGAATTATAAATGGGACATCACCATATACCTTTTGTTATAATTATTATTATAAGCTTAGCAATAAAACCTATGAACACATATTTATTGACTGTCTACATTGTTCCCAATAATGTGTCTGCAGTACTCAAAAAGCTGCAGGCCTTTCATTAAGCCGTTTAAAGGCTTGTGGGGAATAGAGATAAGTAAAGATATAAAAAAGAGGAATAATAAAACTTATGACAAGATGATAAAGGGTAATTTAGGGTGCCATGGGGTGACCAACCTTGCTTGGGAATTTACCTGGAGAAATTGATATCTAGGTTGAAGCCTAAGTAGGAGTAACAAGGTAAAGAAAGGGGTAGAAGGATGTTGCAGGAAGAAAATAAACAGCTATAGGTCTGTATGCAAAGAGCCAGAGGAGAATGTGACAGATGTGTAAACCTGAAAATCTTGTGCAGAGGAAGCATTCAATGCCTATTTTCATAGGTATGGATTTACTATTTCGTTGTGCTTAAAATTCCTCACATTTCACCTGGATTAATGCCACTGCCTACCCTCTGGTCTGTCTGCTTCTATTGTTTTCCTCTGTAGTCCAGTGTCATCACAACACAAAGAAGGGCATTTTAAAAACCTGAATTACATCATTTCACTGCCTTCCCTAAAGAGCCTCAGATATTTTCTATAGCACGTACAAATACTTACATAACACATAATAATTATATACATACATACATACATACATGCACCTTTGCCTGTGAAGCTCCATGGGATCTGGCCCCTGCTTTAATTTTACACTCACAACTCTGTTAATTCTACTCTCCACCCTAAGCCATCACACCTGCCACATTAAATTACAGCCACACTCTAAGCTCAACTCTGCAAGTGAAATCATTGCCCTCTCTCCTACGTGGGACATGACATCCAGGGTGAAAATCTCCCCGGCAACGTGGGAGATGACTCCCAGGGATGAATCCAGACCTGGCACCATGGGATCAACAATTACACCCTGACCAAATGAGGGAAAAGTAGTGTAATTAATAAAGTATCAGTGGCAGAGAGAGTTCAAATAGAGTCGAGAGGCTATCTGGCGGTTGCTCTTACGCAAACTTCAAGTAGACCTTGCTACCTATCATAAACTACCAACCCCCAACCAGGACCATTCCAGCCAATCCTAAAGAACACCTAGGGCAATTTATACCACAAGGGATCCAGGCACTAGAGCAACTTGCCAGAAACCTTTAACCTCCAGATGGTCGCTGGGTCCCTGGTCCAGATAAGTCCTGAAACCTAGCCCATCCTCTCCAGAACATCAGATAGTTCCATCTCCCTACCCCCTATTAGTGACAGACCTTTCCAATATGATAAATTTAGAATTGCTATAGCCCCAACAACCCCAATGAGAAGTATGGAAAGATCAAAGGTGATGGTGGAATTATACATAGACGATAGGACTTAACATATGAATATGAATGCTGAATCATTAAATTGATATCTCTTTTAGTTTCCAATATTTTAAAGCAGCTAGAAGTAAAAACCTAAACTTGTGAAATTGTAACCCATTTCAAAATCTGAAATCATTGTGCTGCTGTGCTTGGAAAGAGAAAGAAAAAAAAGTCAATTGTGAGGATGAAAAAGTATTTAAGCCCTCTAGCCTTCTATATTCTGGAGCAGCTAGAAGGAAAAATATGAGAGGATCGTATGGCAGCCCATGACAAACTCTGGGATCTGTCCTGTAACCACTTTTTGAAGAGTGCTTTGAAAATACTGCTTTTTTATTTCTTTGCTTTGTATATATGTTGTTATACTATGTAATAAAAAAGTTTAAACCACCACCACAAAAAAATCACAGCCACACAGACTTCTTGTCAGTCCACCACAGCAGGCCAAACTGTTTCTAGTCTCAGAGCTTTTGCATTTGCTCTTCTCTCTTCCTAGGTTCCTCTTTCACCAGTTTTTGCATGTCCATCTCCATCTTACTTTTCAGTTATCAGCTAAAGCATGACCTATTCAGAGAAGTCCTTCCTGACTCTTCCACCTGAAGACGCCACCTTCCCACTTCTTCATGACATTCTCTATCATAACACTGTTGTTCCCATTTTTAATAGCATTCATAATTATATTAAATCATATTGTTGATTTCTATGTTTTTCTTTTCTGTTATCTTTTTCTTTCTCTGCCTCCTATAATTTAAGCTGCATGGGAGTAGCTTCTCCATTTCTTGTCCACTGCTTTCCCCAGCACACCAACTGGCACACAGTAGGCATTAAGTTAATATGTATTGAATGAACAACACTGAGTCATCCAAGTTGGCTCTGGTTGTAAATTCATATCATCCATCTCTGACATGAAACAGCGAGCAGAGGGGACGTCTTGAACTATTTCTAAGGGTACAGATAATTTTAACCCCATGGTGCAACAAGGTAAAGGCAGTAGTAAAATCACATCCTAAAATGGCATGAAATAATATGTGGCAGAATGTTGAGCCTGTGCCTCTTAGAAGGGATTGAACATTTCCCTTATGTACACAGATCACAGTGAATCAAAAAGGGCAGAATTGATCCATGGCATTTGCCAACCAGTATTGTCATTTGAGTCTGAGCATGTAACTTAACCATATAAAGTGTTCTGTGTGAATTATGGAAGACAGTGCTGTCAACCTCCTTGCCACATAGAGATGGTTGAGAGGTAATAGGATTTTTGTTTTAAGTAGCTGAACTCCCTCCGGAGAAGGTTAGAAAGGGAGATAAAATAGATTGCAGCCAAATATAATTAACTCTATACATTTGCAACATAATTTACACTGATTTACTGAGTTATTCCTGGCACTAAGGAGGGGTGCTTTGGCTCTTTCCTGAAGATGATCTCCCTCAGTATATCATCTGTGTTGTAATGAAACAGTGCTTGCCGGGCCTTCATCAGAACGGACTTTCAGTGTCGAAAGACAATACTGGAGCAAGTGGATAGAAGTTAGGCACAGAACAATCCCAGAGTTCCAAAAGGCACAGCTGTGCCTAAGGAAAGGGCAGCGAGGTTCGATGTCATTCAGGAAATTTGGATGCATAGTCCTAGATGGGTCTCTTGGCTGGGGATATGGGGTGGGGATGGGTGGGATGGGAGGGGGGGTTAATGAGAGAAATAGGGTGACCATTGCTGTTTTGGGAAGTGGACATTCAGGGCTGATTCCCATCAGGGAACATAGGGGAGCAAGGGCTACTGTGGCTTAAGCCAGATGCAAACAAAACTACCAGGGAGAAGTGTGATAAGAGATCAGCAGAACACTGGACCCAGATAAGTGTCTGAGGCTCCAGGAAGTATTCTGACACTAGCAGGAAATTAGTGTCAGGACAAAGAAATGTAGTGCAGCAGTGCCTATTAGAAGGCATTAAGCAGTGAGGGGTGTGGACTCTGGTCTCAGAACACCTGCCTTTGAATCCAACCTCTTCCATTTCCTAGTTGGGTGACATCAGGCAATTGATGTTACTTTTTTGAGACTCATTTCTTCGTCTCTATAAGGAGGCAGTGCTAGAACCTATAGGATTGTTGTAAAGATTAAAAGGATGGATGTATTTCAAACAGGCTAATTTCAGGCATATAACAAGTGCTTAGAAAATGTTGGTCGTCACCAACTTATCACCACCGCCACTGGGTCCTGGATCAACATTGTGAGCCTTAGAAAGGGTAGATAGATGGGGCATATTCCTTATAGGGCCAACCAGAAATGTTGCAAATAAGATGTCACAACATTTATCTGTTGAATGTCAGATACAAAATCTATTGGAGAAATGACTTAATCCCAAATGCCACCAAATAAATGAGTCTGGTTTCCTATTAATTTGACTGATCTGGTCAAAACTGCCTCCAACAAGAAGATACAACTTTGGGAGACCTAGGGCAAACCATGTCATGGGAACTTGATCTAATACTCATCAGACAAGGAAAAATATTATTCATCTATGTCTAGGACTATATTTTAGGGGGTAATGGGAAACAGAAATTTGGGGGAATGACTTTTTAATAGTAGACTTTCCATAAAACAATGAAAGGTTGACTTCCATTTTTCAGAATCTGTGGTTTGCATGTATATTGCATTTTTCATGTTCTTGGATCATTGCTCTTTCTTGAAGCAGAAATAACTTCCCTCTTAGACAATAACAAGAAATTGAACAGCTGGCGAGACAATGACTTTCCCCCAATAAAATGTCACGAAACTCCTCAAACAGTATGTGAGAAAGTTGTGCTCTGTTCCATTGTATATACTCTTAGTCATCTGGCCCCTAAAATGATCTGCAATGAAAAGCTGCAACTTGACTGCTGTTTATATTCCAATCAGACATGAATAGTGTTATGAGAGAAAGTCAGACAAAAATTAGAGAAAGTACTCTTCATATTCTGTATACATCTTGTTGACAAACACAAGATGTAACCCCCTAGTGAGATATACCTGACATAGGAAGTCATTCATTCATTCCTTCATTTGCAAAATATTTCTGAGCATTTACAATTTTCCATGCACTGCTAGACGTGCATAGGCCCAGTGAATAAGGTGGGTTTATTCCCTGCCTTCATAAATCTCACTTTCTAGTAGTTTCAACATAAATGGAGAACTGAGTTGCATGCATCTTCTTTTCACCTATTGGGTGAGGGAAAGGAGAAAACAAAAGTTCCTCAAAACAAAAATTGCCTGCTTTGTCAAGCATGATGCAAGGCACCCTGCAAATCTATGGAGGAGTAGGTTACCTTCTGATGGGTAGGTTAAGCAACTAGCACAGAACTGTAGCTACCTATCAAGTCTCATATATCTTCAAGGAAATAATTTCTACAAACCTGGATAGGAACAGAATATTTGGAAATCTCACCCCCCAGACAATACCCTTCTTTCTGTAGGGCCTAAATTTTGGATTCTTAGTGCAATGAATAACCTCAAAGGAAGAAAACTTCCTTTGATAAGGAGATGTAGGAGGACTGCAGAGAAACCACTCTTTGGAGGCAAGAGCCTGAAGGCAGCTTAATTTCAGACAATACTGTCTTTAAATACAGTAGGCAGGGGGCGGTGCAAGGGTAATTCAGTGGTAGAATTCTGGCCTGCAGTGGGGGAGACCCGGGTTTGATTCCTGGCCCGTGCATTTCTCAAACAAACAAACAAACAGGCAAACAAACAAGCCAGAAAGCAACCAAGCAAAAATTCAACAAATGGTGCTGGAAAAAGGGGATACTCACATGGAAAGAATGAAATGTGACCCCCGCCATACAGCATACAAAGAAAAAAAATCCGTTTAGCTATAGTAGGCAGGAGAGGAAGGGAAGAAATATAAATCAATTCCATTACTTTCACAAGTTCTTTATGGACAGCTCAGTAAGAGCTAAATAATTGGTAATAGCTATTGCGTTATTCTGTATCGCTAAACCAGAAATGAGTGTTCATGGAAATGTCACTCTATAGTCAAGAGAAAAATAAGGAAAAATGATAAGCTTGACATTTTAAATAGGAGACATTTTTGTTCAATCTAAAAATTTGTATGCAGCATGTAATATTTTACACTAGATTTCAGATGTGCTTAATTACTGTATCAACTCTTTTGTTGAGGCTTCCTAAAATACACTTGACTACTATTTTGAGAGTGCCTTTAGCTGTTTTTCATGAAGCCCAGTGATTCAATCAACACGGATATGTCATAAAAAATAACCTGTAAAAGGGGATAAGAATTAGAAATTGTGCCTTGAATATATTCCCCATATTTTGAAAAAAACAATACACACTGTCAAAGGCTTGGGTCAGAAAATGAGTTCAATATGAAACCTCTGTCTAGGGTGATGAACTGTTTTGGATTGTCTGGGAATGAGGGGTTCTGGGGATATGAGAGTTTCAGTGCTAGTAGGAGGAAAGTCCTGGCAATTAGAAAAGAGTTAGTTACTCTCCCTCTCCCTCCTTCTTGCTCATCACCATCATCTCTTACCTATCTGTGAGAAAAGGATTGACAGTATGCTCTGGTGGCTGAGACTGGCCTGGAGGGAGATGACAATGGGTTTGTGTTCTGGATCACCAACATACAAGGTGTATGACATCGAGCATGTTACATTTCCAAGATGCTGGATTTTTTTCACTTGCAAAATTGCTTGTTGTGATGATTTAATAAGATACCACTTGTCTGATGCATATCATAATAATAGGTGGTACTTACGTTCAGAAATGTTAGCTATTATTAAAGATCTTATTAGGTGCAGGTGTGCTAAGCAGTTATTTTTGCATGGGCTCCTAAATATCTCAGTTTGTGTGACAGAGGCTAGCTAAGAAGGAACCATCAGTAGACAGCTAGATATACTCCTTTATTCAGGGGTGCTTTGTAGGAAGGGTATACGTGCTAAGCTGGCAATGGCGGTGAGAACTGCAAGGGTCATTTGAAGCTCAAGAACGGAATGAAGGAAGCTGAACAAGAATACAGGAAAGTAAGCCGTGCTAATCACTATCAGTTTTAAATATATATGTATCTTGTAGTAAAAAATATATATAGTATTTAATAATAATCTAACAATAGAAAATATAATTAGTAAGAGCATAAATTCTGCCCCTCATTAACTACACATCTGTCTTAATGTTCTTGCATATAAAATAGTATTGAAAATGGCCCTTTTCCATAAGAAGGGTTGTTTTAATGATAGATAATTTTTACATATCACTTTTTACATAGAAACACTAAATATATGTATCAATTATAATTTTTCACAACAGCTTTATTGAGATATAATGCACATACCATACCATGCCTCTTCTTAAAGTTTAGAATATTCACAGAACAATGCAACGATGCCAGCAATTAATTTTAAAACATTTGTTTTGCCTAAAAGAAATTTTATACCTTTAACAATCCGCCTCTATCCCCACCACCAGCCCTTCTAGTCCTAGAAAAGCAGTAATCTATTTTTTCCAAATAGATTTTCTTTTTTTAGATAGTTTGTATAAATGGAATCATATAATATGTGTCTATTTGTCTCTGTGTCCTTTTGCTTACCATAATGTTTTCATGATTTATCTATGTTGTAGCAAGTATCAGTATTTAATTCCTTTTTATTGTCAAATAGTATTCCATTGTCTTATTAAATTGTTAAAACATACCATGTTTTATTGATCCAGTCATCAATTACTGAACATTTAGGTTATTTATACTTTCGGCTTTTATAAATAATACTGCTATAAACATTCCTGTACAAGATCTGTTGTGGACATGTTTTCGTTTCTCGTATGTATGTACCTAGGAATTGAATTGCTGTATTATATGGTATGTCTCTTTAACCCTTTGAGGAATGGTCAGACTGTTTTTCACAGTGGCTGCACCATTTTAAACTCCCACCAGCAGTGTGTTTGTATTACAATTTCTCCACATCTTTGAAAACACTTGCCATTTTCTGCATTTTTTACTCTGCCATTCTAGAAGGTATGAAATAGGGTTTCTTTGTGGGTTTGATTTGTATTTTCCCAGTGGCTAATGATGATAAACATCTGTGGTGGCTTGGAGCTATGTACACCAGAAAAAAAAAAGACATGTTCTTAAATTTAATACATTCCTGTGGGTGTAAACACTCATAAATGGGACCTTTTGATGAGGTTACTTCAGTTAGGAGGTAGCCCACCTGACTTACGATCGGTCTTAATCCTAGTACTAAAGACCTTATGGGGAAGGCCACAGAGAGAAAGAAAGTGAGAGAGAACAGCCAGAAGGCAAACATCAACAGAACCCAGAAAATGAGGGAGGGCTTAGGAGAGGCTGCTATATACATGCCATGTGATAGAACAGCCAAGGACTAAGGATTGTCAACAGCAAATCCCAGAAAACGACAGTCTTCTGGGAGAAAGCATCAACTTGATTACACCTTGATTCTGGACTTCTTGTGTCTTCAAACCATGAGCCAATAAGTTCCTATTGTTTAAGCTAACCCATTGCATGGTATTTGCTTTAACAATGAGGAAATTAAAACAGCATCTCTTCATGTATTTATTGACCACATGTATGTATGTTCACTGGAGAAATGTCCACTCACATCCTTTTTAATTGGGTTATTTAAGCATCAGTTATTATTAATCAATCATATATCAATATAAATATGCAACATATTATTGTTTATTAATAATTGCTGTCTTTTACATAATAAGTCATGTCTATAGCCTTCTTGGCACCTGAAGAGCGTTTCATATTTATAATCTCTAATATTTATAAAGTAAGCTTTCAAATTAGCATTGTAATCCCCTCCTTGTAGATTGGAACTTCCAAGATCAGAGAAATTGAGTAATTTATCTGACTAAAAAAAGAAAAATCGTGGCAGACTTGTGACTGGAATCTGTGTCCATCCAACGCCAAACTCTACATGACAAGTTTTAAGGACAGTTGAGCATATTGGGGTACATGAACTTGTTCTCTATCCTGTTACCTTCTCTGATACATCCTACAACTTCTATCAAGAATGTCCTCTGAAAGTAACATTTTGGATGGCTCCTTTAGTACAGAAAAATATACATATACCTCTCAAAGCCTTTCAACTATCAACCTACCATCCCACTCACTTTATGTCATGCCCTAATCCTGTATATCACACAGCTGGAAAACCGCAGGTTTCCCAGTTTTCTAAATAAAATTTGCACTCTTCTCCCTCCTAGCAAGATCCTACTGATTCAATGGGCCTCAGCTCAAATGCCATTGCTTCTGCTAAATTCACCTTTGCCTCTGTACTCACTTTTTTCCCTCATTTAAGCACATACCTATTCTCAATTCAGCCAGTATTGCTTTTGGAAAAACACATTCCTGATATGTGGAAGGCAGTGGAGATGTAAGGCTGGGTCTGTTCTATTCCCTGACCCTAGAAAGCTTTAAGTTTAGTCAGTGTCTGTGTTCACCACTAGTTTGTAAATTATCTGGTCTCAGGGGTTATATGATTGCCTTTTCTAACTTTACTACCAAAGATAGTCCCTGGAAACCTAGATATGAGTAAAGTAACTGTGATTTCTTACTGAACTGCCAGTTCTCAAACATTCTATACTATTTTGCTAGTAATAAATGGGAAGAGTCCTTGAGAATAGGCTGCTAAGAACTGCACAACGGCACTTCTAAGCTATTTTCCATATGATATTTAGAACAAAACAATGTAACAAAATGTGAAGATGCAAATATACAATAAGTATGCAGAGCTGTGAACTAAGTGATCATTTTTTTCTTGATTGTGCGAGTTAACTATTAAGAAGATTGTAATTAAAGGTGCATTTCTTTTGGAACCAACAAGCATTTTAATCAACCTCTATAACATTAACTCCAATTACCATTAGTGAACTATAAGGATTCTGTTTTAAATTGCAGTGAGCCAATAGCTTCAAGACGGCATTTAGGGGTAAATGTTAATAGCACCTTATCATTTTCCTGAGCAATTCACTTAAGATATGGATCAGGGATTACATTGAGGCAGAAACAATATGAAATATATGAAAAACTACAATAGTTCACAAGTGGTATTTGTACTCTAGTGTGAAATACAAAATTATCCCTAGGAATTTTTAATAATTATTTTGGCTCAATTAATTTCAGTTGCGTAACTTTAGAGAAAAATTTTTCTTTAGTTGAAAAAACTAATAAACTAACAAACTCAAAATAAAGGCTGATAAACAAAGAGCCTTTGGAAATCTCATTATTAACTTAAAATATTTGCATAAATTTGAACAAAGATAAATGACTTCAAATGACTGTCAGTAATTAAGAGACTGAAACAAACAAAAGACTAATAAAACATTATGTTCAAAGACAGGCATATTAGTATATTCTATCCCATATCTCCGTTGCTTGACACAAAGACAAATATTCTTGATTACACCTGAAGCAATAATGTAACTAAGGCAATAAATCATTTGAAGAAGCCTAAGGGGCTTCTTTTTAAACACATTGATTAAGGTATTAGGCCTGTCATTGAAATATAAACATAAAGTGGAATCAAATTTGTTGTGATTATGTATTATTCAAATATTTGCCTCTCTTTCTTGGAAAAAATTAATCAGAAGGTGGACAAATCAATATGTCCAATATGCATTTTTTTTTAAAGAAGACTGTCAGATTGTTATTTGAAATCTCTCAAATGTGAGCAGATTTGATATTTATAAGATCTAAAATGAAGTCTAAAGTAGTTTAATGTCTGGGAGTTGCTTCTTTCTTTCTTCCTTTTCCAATTGTATATATGTTGCTAGAATAAAAATAAATGAGAAGGGCGGTGCAACGGTGGCTCAGCGGCAGAATTCTCCCCTGTCATGCTGGATACCCAGGTTCGATTACTGGTGCTTGCCCATGCGAAAAAAAATAAATAAAAAAAAAAATAAATGAGAAATCCATGGGATGGTACAACACAAATAATGAATCCTTAGGAAAAATGTGGAATATGGTTAACAGGATAATTATAAAAATGCAAGACCATCAAATGTAATAAATGTACCACCCTATTCATGATTTTAGTAACAGAGTAGTATATGGGAAACCCAGTATTTTCCGCACGGTTTTTCTTTAAATCTACAACTTCTTTAATTAAAAATAAACCAGATCTAGAAGACATTTTCCAAGTAATTTAACTCGAAAGCTTTGCCTCCAAGATGTGTACAAAATTCACATTGTGGAGAAAAACAACTATGAGGAAGCAGGGAAGGAAGGGAGAGCATTGGACAGAATCTTGCTATATCTAGATGGGGTGAACCCACCCATTTTTGGAAAGGTTAGCACAGAAAGGGTGCTAGAAAAGATGAGCCTTTGTTTCATAAGCTCCTGGGTCTATGATGCAACATGGCCAGTATCCTAGGCCTGATATTCATTTTTAACTTTTTGGTATATAAAATTATCTTATAGACAAATGGTAAGAACTGATTTGAACCCTAAGAATTTAAAATTATTACTTTTTTTTAGAATTTTATGATTTTTCTGTAATTGTGGTTATCAGGTTCCCTACTGCTGTAAATCATATTCCCTATTGTACTTATGCCTAAAACAGTTTACGCTTAGGTAAATTTAAAAAAACCATAGTAAAGTAATGATTCACAGTCTAATGATTAATTACATATATATACTCAGATTCTATATGAAGATATATGATCAGAAATCCACTGAACAAAATGTCTGGAAAATCCATATACTCACTAAGCATTACTTAAATTCCAACATGTCTGCTGCATGAAGTTTTCTCTATTTTGCATAACGTCTATTAGCTGTTTGACCTTAGAAAAGTTACTTCCCTTGACACAAATTTTTACTTTTCATTTATCCATGATCCTGCCTTAAAAGGCAGAATTATGAGGCTATAGAATGTCTTAGATCCTTTGACCAAATTTAGGAAAACTAAAAAAAATTCTATAGACACACATAACAATGGATTATTTCAGAGCTATGATAATTTGTATCTTTAAAGCAATGCATCTTTTACTATATAAAGAGGAAATATACTTTGTACATTAGATACTCCTTAACTCTTACAATAGATCACAGAACCCAGTGTACTGGAATCTTTTCCATTTTCCCTTTTCTTCTGGGAACTGTCCTACCCCATTGCCTCAACTCAGCCTCAGATTCATACAGCCTCAGAAGTTCATATATACTGAGGACTAAGAAATGACAGTCCTTCATATCCTGGTATCTGTGATTAAGAAAAAAATTAACATATTTAAAAATCATGTCCAATGTCCAATCTGTGGTCTTCTCTGTGGTTGCTAGTATGAATGCTGGGATAAATATTCACATACATTCTGCAAGGTTGTTAACATAGGGCTGTGGGGCTACTATGTCCTATACTGAATAAATAAGGCTAACTGTAATAGGCTTGAAAGAGAAGAACAACTCTAATGGGAAAGAAAAATAATAACAGAGGAGAGATTAATAGAGAGAAAGAACCTTGGTATCATCAAATTCTAATTCTAGTCTCCAGATTCCTGGCCTCTGCAGATGTTCCTTTCATTCAAACTAGGCACAATATGCTTCCTAGTAATATAAGCTAACACATTCCCTTTTGGGAGAGGATTATGGAAAGATGGAAGAGCAGGAAACTCCAGGAATCTGTCCTTCCACCAGAACAAGTATTGAACTAGCAGGAACAGTCTGAATCAACTATGTTGAAACTGTGGACTTTAGTAGAACACAGTACAACAAATAGGTAAGAGTGGTAGGAAGAGGCTTGTAAATTGCAGTAAATACCAATGAATTTCATTCTGCATGCAGCAGCTGCCATCCTCCATCCCCTCTGCCCCTTTGCCAGAGGCAGCAGTGAGGTCCTCAAACCCGATTCCTAATGCAACTTGCTGGTATAAGAGTGGGATGTAAAAATCTAGTTCCTCGAAATGTATGTGTCTGCAGTCTGATTGCACTGCTCCTTGCTTTTGATCAGCTACTTCAGATCAGTGGGGGTCTGGCTTTGAGTGTGGCTATTGTCCCAGCACAGCTCGGGCAAAAGCAGCAGAATAGTCTTAAAGATGATCCCTTTCTTCAAAATTATGGGAGACAGTTTATAGGGAGCATTAACTGAACAAGTGCCAAATCACAAAAACCCAGCTTCAAGAAGGCATAGGAGAAGCTCTTGGTGCCCCTGCTGGCGCTTTCCTTACCCTCTTCCCAGCGCAGTGTGGAGCTGTCTAGCATTCCCATGTGGATACCTGTCCTGGTTCCAGCTGGGAAAGACTGATCTAGGAAACTCCTCTCGGGATAATGATCCCCAACACTGCTAGAATTTGCACTCCAGGCAAAAGCAGCTTGGGGTAGTTAAGCACTAAAAAACAATTAAGTCAAACCACCTGATGCAGAGGCTTACCTACTTTAAGTCCTATAATAGAGCATCCAGGAGAGAGAATTCATAGGGAACAGGGTATTCAAATTCCTATAAGCAGGGGGAAGTCCTAAGGCCATTAACAAGACAAGCCCAGGACAAGACACAGGCTCAGCAATGGTGGGAGACCCTGCACTTTGAACTTATCTCGGCTGACCTGGATAGGAGTACCTAACTCTGAGGAAGGGTACCAACCAACACAAAGCCAATTTGTGAAGAATGTGAAAGCTTTGTTTGATTTTGTTAGCTCCTGACACTTAAGTAAATCTTGGAAATAATACCAGCTGGGTACAAACTCAAGAAGCAAAGAGCTTGGGGACCAAATTCCAGAGTTGACACTCTAAAATATTAAAATGTACACTATGCAGCAGAAGGTTGCAAGACAAACATAGAAACAGCAAATGATAACCCAACCAAAGGAAGAAAAATATTCAGAAAATATCACTGTACAAGACCAGACTTGTATATGGCAAAGACTTTAAAAGAAATGATCCATAACATACTCAAAAGGAGGAAGGAATATACAAAGAAAAAATTAAGGGATATCAGGAAAACAATGAATGGACAATATGATAATCTCAAAAAGGAAATAGAAAATTTAAAAAGGAATGAAACAGATCTACTGGAGTTGAAGACCACAGTAACCAAAATGAAAACTTCCCTAGAGGGTTTCAATGGTAAAATGGAGTTAGTGAAGGAAGAATCAATGAACTTGAAGACAAGGCAACTGAAATGAGTCAGGCTGAGGAGTATAATGAAAAAGAATTAGAAAATGTGAAAATAGCCTAAAGGATCTGTTTTAGTTTGCTAAAGCTGAGGAAATGCAATATATTAAAAATGGGCTGATTTTTAACAATGGGGTCTTATTAGCTTACAAGTTTCCAGTCCTAAGGCCAAGAAAATGTCCAAATTAAGGCATCAACAATATGATGCCTTCTTCCTGAAGAAAGCCGGCTGGAGATCATGGACTCCTCTGTCAATCAGAAAGTATGGGAAGTCCTTATCAAGGAATCCAGTAAGAGAATTAAGACCCACCTTGAGTGAGGTGGGTCACTCTCAATTGAAATGACTTAATCAAAAGGTCCCATCTATAATAGGTCTAAACCCACAAAAATGGGTTAAAAAACATGATCTTTCCTGGAATACCTTAAGTTTCAAACTGTCACAGGACCTGTGTGACACCATTGAGCATACCAATACATGCATTTTGGGAGTCCCAGCAGGAGAAGAAAAAGAGGAAGGCAAGAAGGACTATTCAAAGAAATACTACAGAAATTTTCCTAAATTTAGCAAAGACATGAAATGCACATCCAATAATCCCAATGAATACCGAACAGGATAAATTTGAATAGAATACCTCCAAATACATAGTAGTTCAGCTGACAAATGCAAAGGACAAAGAGAGTTCTGAAAACTGAAAGGAAAAGAAATACATTATGTAAAAGGGAGCCCCAATAAGATTAAGGGTTGATACCTCATCAGAAACTATGGGATCAAGAAGTAGAATAAAATATTTAAAGTTCTGTAAGAATATCATTGCAAAATAGGAATACTATTTCCAGCAAGACCGTCTTTCAGAACTGACAGAAAGTTTAAAACAAAAGCAGAGTGAGTTTATCACCACCAGACCTGCCTTACAAGCAATGTTAAATGGAGTTATTCAGTTTGATAGAAGGATACTGGAGAGTAGATCAAAGCAGAAAAAAGAAAGATCTTTGGTAAAACTAATCATATCAATAATTATAAATACCAGCACTATTATATTGTATTTTCTGGCATATAACTGCACTTTTTACTTCTCATAGGTTCAGAAATACAAATGCACAAATAGTGATGATAAATCTATGATTTTGGATATGCAATATACAAAGAAAATGTGTCATTGTGGAGTGAGGCAGATGTGGAAGGGAATGATATTTGATTTCGAATACCTGTAAGTCTGTCATCTGGAAAAGAAATTAGATTTTTCTTGAGCAGCTCGAAATAGCCTCCTCTGGGGCCAATGGAAGAAAAGTGTAAAAGAATTAGATTATTGGTAGCATTTTTAAATAATTTATCATCTTCAAAATGTCAGGAGATAAATAATTTGGTAGAGAATAAGTTACCCTTTCTTAAGGTTATTCTACATCTTACCAGGTAAAACTTTTCACTGTTTTCTAGAAAGTGAATCTTGCATTAAATGGTAAATTGAACTCTATTGCCCCTAGAATCCTCTTCTGGTATTAAATGTTATAAAATTGGCAAATTAAAGTTATGCAGCAGATTTGTTTTGAATTTATCAACAAGTGCAGCTGGTTGGGTTGCAAAACCAGTATTACTTCCTATAGGTCTGGTTGAGGCAGTCATTTCTAATATGGTGTCTATGGTAGGGGAAAATGCTCTCCAAACAGGTCCATGGGGGAAAATGCTCTCCAAACAGTTCTGGAGCCTAGGACCATGTTACCTGAATGTGACAAAAGAGACTATAAAAAATGTGATTAAGAATTTTAAGATGGGAAGATGACTCTGGATTATCCAGGTGGGGCCAAGGTAATCACAAGGGTCTTTACGAGAGAGAGAGGCAGGGAAGTGAGAATCAGAAGAGAGGTGATGATGGAAGCAGAGCCACAAGCCCACGGATGCATGTAGCCCTTCATGCTGAAAAAAGCCAGGAAATGGATTATCTCCTAGAGCTTCCAGAAGGAACCCAGCCTTGCTGATACCTCAATTTTCGGCCCAGGGAAACTGATTTTAGATTTCTGAAGTCCAGAACTATAAAATAATAAATCTGTGTTATTTTAAGCCACTGAATTTATGGTAATTTATTATAATTTATCTATAGTTTCCCATAGCATTTCCCCAGTGAAGGAAATAAGAATCGATGCTTACATGGATTTTTCCTCTGCAATTAAGGTTGCTTCTTTAGAATCTTTAGCTGTGGCAAAAAAAGAAAAAGAAAAAAGAAGCAGGGAAAAAAGGTACTAAGGTCACAGAGCTTTATGCTCAAGGCCTCATTAAAATTAAAGCTGAAATAAAGTTCCTTACATTTGATAATCTACATGTTAATATGGCATATCCTAATACCTAGGTGAAAAATTTTGGCAAATCATCAACCATTCTGGCCCTGGGGTGCCTATTTCATGTCCTCCCTTGGCATTTCAATATCACAAACTATCTGGAGAACACCTAGAACGAGAGAACATTGAGGTTCATATTTTTATACATGAAATTGCACTATCATACCTATAAATAACCTCCTTAAATCACTGAGATTTTTTTATATTACTCTTGAAAAGAAGATATTAAATAGTTTTAATAGTCCTAATATATTATTTTAAATATTTATTTTTAAGATAATTTTTTTAAATATAGCATTGCATCTGCCTTAACAAATTAGATGATCCTATCAAAATCTAAATATGGTATTAGATTAAGCTTCATTTCTGCTTTTAAAGAAGGGTGACTTTAAGTCAAGAGAGAAGCTTGAGCTCCAGTTTTCAAGAGCTCTCTGCCTTTGGGCATGCCATTCTTCCCTAAATGGGATTCATACCTATGAATTGAGGGGTGGTGATATATTACATGATTAAAGTAAAAAAAAAAAGAAAAATGATGTGTTATTCCAAGATGGGTAGGTACAGAAAGCCCCAAGTCAGCTCTTACTTAACCATTTTCCAGAAATGGGAAGAAACACAGTCACACACCCCTTGGGTTACTCCCTGCAGGGGTGAGGAGTAAAGCTGAATAAGGTGGAAAAGTCAGACTTCACGTTTATTATGGGCAGCTTCAATTTTCAACCAAGGCCCAGGCAATTCTTTTTGTCAAGGTGACATCTGGCCAAGTCTATTCAGCTCTGTTCTCCCAGAGTCTGAGTCAAAATGATGAAAACTGCCTTTGAACTTGAAGGCCCTGTGGTAAGTGAGCAAATTAAAAGACATCTGAAGGAAGAAAGATGGGAAGTTGACTTTCTTGTTCATTTGAATATTCAGAAAATCTTGTAATTAGATTTGTTATTTTAAAATCTAACTTAATTCCTTTAATCTGAAAATTTCAAAGGGATTTCAAAAGTTCACAAATTACTATTAAACTATGGCACAAATATGATGCATGCAATTTTAATGATACGCTATGTTGAGAATTTTATCATTCCTCCGAGATTTCAGTTCTTTTTCTTCTCCAGTAAATTAATTTGGAGAAAATAAACAATTTTGTACCAGTGATTGAACAATAATTTTAATTCACATACATATTCATTTGCCTATACAGACTTACATTTATGTGTTTATTATAGCCACAGAGAGGCTACAGAAACAGAGAACACATTTGCGTTCTATTTATACTAAGACTATTTTTTTTCCACTAAGATTTCAATTCAAATTAGATTAAATTCATTGGGGTTCCTCTTTCCCTCTTTCATAATTTCCTTCTTGCTACCATTCACAGTTCTGTAGAATGCTAGTCTAGAAAGGACTTCAGAAATCACTTATTTCCCAGGTTCTCCCTTTAGGCTTCTGGATATGATACAAAAAGTAAAAAACAACTTGACCTGGTTAGTGACATAACCAGAATTAATACACAAAGCTTCTGCTGCCATATCTTCTTCAAAAAACAAATATGCTTTCTAGAAACCTATAGCAAATGTGCTGAGTGTTTTTCTTTTTTCTCCTTTCTTTTACTTCTGTCAGCAGCATCCATTTTCCTTCTGAAAACAACACCCTGATTTAGTTTGTAAGGAACTACTCCTGTCTAACCATCAGTCCATAATGCTCCAGTGGGGCTCCAGGTCTGACCAATCAAGGCTTGGATTGCCCTGACCATGCTGTAGGTTCATGTTGGGGTAGGTGGCCCAGGAGAACTGCTGAGGAAGCTTCTGCTGGGAATCATAGGCAGGAGGCAGCTACT
This sequence comes from Tamandua tetradactyla, assembly GCF_023851605.1. Classification (NCBI taxonomy): domain Eukaryota; kingdom Metazoa; phylum Chordata; class Mammalia; order Pilosa; family Myrmecophagidae; genus Tamandua; species Tamandua tetradactyla. Next base: position 21,211,134 of record NC_135345.1, read on the forward strand.
CTTGCGCCTGCTCTTGACCCTAGTGAGATGTGAGGTGGAGCAGGTTTGCAACAACCTGGCACCAGATGAAGCTTTAAAAGAAAGCCATTGGAGTATTAGAGTAGAAGCCACAGCTGAGAAAGCAAATGGACTCCTAAAGACATATTATACAAAGCGCCACATGAAGCCCAGAATTTATACCTGGACCTTCAGTTATGTGGGTCAATCAATTCTTGTCCTTGACATTCTGTCAAGCCAATTTGAGCTGGGTTTCATACCACTTGAGTCCTAACTAGGGTTGCTGGGTAAAATATAGGATGCTGATTACATCTGAATTTCAAATAAATGATGAATAATTATTTTTTTAGCCTATGTCCCATACAACATTTGGGAAATTTGGCAACCCTAACTCCCACTATAGATGGTGCTATGCATAGATGCCCTGATGGGCCAGTGGAGAAAGGAAAGAGACCTGCGACAATAACACAGGGACAAATAATATCATGGGATGTGTTGAGGGATTTTGTACACCGAGTCTGGCATGCTTCAGTCATGCAGGACATACGGGGAGTGTGGAAGTTTCCAGTCCCTGCACTCTAGAGGCTCCACAAACTTTTCAGAGAACTAAATACAGTGAAAAACAACAAAGGAGCCGTAATGTCTGCTTTATTGGTGGGGGAAGGGGAACAAAAGGGCCAACACTGGGAGGAAAGATTTAAGTTGAACCTTGGTGGGGCGGGTATGTTGTGTGTCGGTGGGAAATAGGGATGGAGTGGTCATCTGGAATAAATGCCTTCTTATGGATTTTCCTTCCTTCCTTCTCCTCTTCCTTTTTCCCTTTCCCCCTTCCTCTCCTCCCTCTTTCTTCCTGCTTTTAGGACAATAATGTCACTGTTTAGCAAGGTAGAGCTTTCAAGAGCAAAGCTATTAACAGGGGCAGATGGAGGATAAGCAGAAGCTGTCTTGTTAGGACTCCTAGATTTCAAATTGTATTAGGAGGGTGCACGGGTGGTTCAGTGGTAGAATGCTCACCTTCCAGGCAGGAGAGCCTGGTTTGATTCCTGGACCATGCACCCCCCACCCCTCCCCCAAATAAAATTCTGTTAGAGCTGTGGTCAGCAAATCTGTAGGATTTTTAACCTTGCAGAGACTTTTAACAAGTCCCTGATTTTAAGAGATGAACATATGAGAGGTCATGTAACTGGTGACAGCACAAATCTTGGACTAGAATCCAGTGAGTTTGACTCGAGACTCCAAATTGTTCTCCTTTACTTGAAGACATTTAATTAGCAGTCTCTTTATGCTCTGATTCTGTTCTCTTTATTACCAGGTAAAAAGACACACCTGAGTTGTATTTTTATTTTATTCCCCATCAGCATAGGATGATCTCATTAGGATCCTTCTCTTATTGGAAAAAAAAAAAGTCTTTCTCTTTAAGGAAAGGTGTGTGAGGACTGTCCCATTTTACAAATCTCCTATGCCCGTGCTCAAAGAGAAACCCAAGGGAACCCCAAACACTTCCATTTGTCTTTATCTGGGGCAGACCTATTAAGGTGTCACTGTTCAAAAACCTCAGCAGCAAGTAAACTTGCCCACATCGGACCTGGGGCTGCAGAACTTGGGGTAAACTGATATTCTCTGTTTCAGGTGTGAATATAACAAGAAAATGAGTCACTTTCAGCTTCTTAAATGAAAAAAAGTAATAATTTGCTGAAAAAAGACTGGCAAAAGAGTATTAAGGAGTCTAGAATCCTGTCTGTTTTTACTTATGGCAATAAGGTGTGCAATGCAAAATCAGGTTACCAGTGAAAATGAGTCTGATGTGCTAATTCATAGCTCATCCTCTGTACTTATGTCATGGGCCTATTTTATAAATTAGCAAGATTCTGGGGCCTTTCTCTAGGGAGGGCAAGTTCTAGAAAAGAAGAGGTGCTGAATGAGCACAAGGGAAGTCCTTTGATGAGGGAGAATTCAGTTCCATATTTTTCAGAAACCCATGCTATTTATACCTCTAGCCCCTGCTATTTAATAATGAAAAAATGGTGCTGATTTTCCCTTTCCTCTGAAGTACACACAACCACATTCATGGGTGGATCCTTTAGCATTCCATGGATGTAAAACAAGTAATGGCTTATTAATTTAAAATAAGGTATTAAAGGTCTTTGATATAATTCATTTTTAAAAGGCATTAAATGTCCCAAAATCTGAGTGCTATTTTTTTTAAGAAAGTGCAGTTATGCAAGAACAATAGCTCTCTTGTGGTTGCAAATTCACAATTCTTCAGTGGAAGCATAAATGGCTACTTCTTTTTTGAAGAGTAAATGAATGACAGGAAGTTTCTGTCTGCTACTCTGTCCCTTCACATTACCTCAATCATGGATCACATACCAAGTGGTAGGATTGAATAGGACTATTTCATCAGGGAATTCTGTTCATAGAGAAAAATGAAGAGTTAAGCCATTAATAACTTTGTCAATATGCCAGTGTTTCCTGCTGCTGGATGCCACCATTCTTTCCCCTGTTTCCTACCTAGGGTAATTGCATAGACAAAACTCTTCCCCTCACCCTCTCCTACTGTTTCCCAAAGTCTCCAACTGTAAAATGAAATCTTCAGAATAGAACATCCATGCATTCCAGATACCAAATCTCTCACCTGGACTTGCTCGCCCAGAACCTGCTATTCCCAGTTAGAGGTGCGGCCACCCTCCTATTCTTGTCCCAGTCTTCCACTAATGTCCAGCATCCCCCTATCTCCTCTTGGGGACGGACCTGTTCTCCCTACATTACATTGTTTCCCCTCTTCACTGGATCATTCCCAGTAGCATACGAGCATTCTGTAAAATAGCCTACCTTTTTTTTTAAAAAAAAGACCTTCCTTGGGTTGCACGTCCCTTTCTACCCTGAAATTGCTTTCCATCCCCTTTACAATTAAATTTCATTGTTTCAATATCCTGGCTTACTCATTCTTAAACCCATGGGCCCACTCCAGGCAGAATTTGGTCTATACCACTCCACTGTCATAGCCACCCCTGACTCCTCTTTGGCCAAATCCAGGTATCTTTTCCCATTTTCCTCTTCTGGGATCCATCAGCAATATTTGAAAGAGTTTATAAAGAGTTTAACGTTCTCCACCTTAAAAATTTTCTTCTTTGACTTCAGTAAGATACTCGCTTGACTCTATTTCTATCTCATAGGCTGTTTTCTCTCTCACTATTATTTATTAGCTGTCAGCTTATCATTCTTTATGTCCTGGATAGCCCCAGGCTTCTCTCCTCAAATCTCTGTTATCGTCCATCTTCATGTTCATACCTGAAATACGTTGGCTTTGCATTTCAACTATATCTGAAGTCTGACTATGCCTCAAGATCCCCACTGCTACCTTCAGCCCATATCTCCACCTTCTTACCTCTTTACAATTGAAATAGGCTCCTAAGAAGTGGCCCAGCTGTCACTTTTGTCATTGTACTCTGCCCTCCAACCAATGCCGAGGGCTAACCTTCTAAACTGTGTCAGTTCATGCCACTCTTCTGCTCAAAACCCAGGGCAAGCTTTCCTTTTTCATTTAGAATAAAATTCAGAATTTCAATATGTTGAACTCTGCCTCACCTCTCTGACCCGACAGTCTATCATTCCTCTGCCCTTCACTTCCTCCAAGCAGTCATCCTGGATTTCTGGATATTCCTAGAATATGCCAAAGGTGCTTCTACCTGTGGGCCTTTGCTATCACAGTTCCCTCTGCCTGGTGAGCTCTCCCTGCAGATGTCAGTGTAGCTTGCTTGCCCACATAACTCAGATATCTTCCACTCAACCTGCTCCCCCATCACTCGCTATTCTGCTCCCTTCAATCTGCTTTACTTTGTATAGCACTTATAACAAAACATTCATTTCTTTGCTATTATCTTTCTTCTTCCATTAGAATGCAAGTTCCATGATAACAAGGATTTGTTTCATTCTCTTCCATCCCCCCAGAGTCTGTACAGTGTTTGGCAATTAACAACCACTTAATAAATATGTGGTTAAAGGAACTTTCAACACTGATATATACGTTATCCAACTCTCCCAAACATATGCATGTGTTTATAAATATATATATTATGTATATAGACATTCACACACACACATATACATATATGCATACACATACATATATATACACATTCACAGTCACATATATAAAATATTACATTTTCCAAAGGATATAACTAAGATCTAACATGAAAAAATGTTTTTCTTTTTACAATATTATAGATATATTCCACGAATGTTAAGCAATTTCTAGTTATGGTGCTATGAGTCAAACATATGAATTATGTACATTTTTTTTCATGAGAGAACAGCTCTAGATCAAGGGTAAAATATTATTTTGGGGACAAATGGCAATTGCAGTTGGTTTGGTACACATCAAAAAGTTAATTAATAACTGATGGTTTGAAGCTATATTTACCTCAGGAAAAATCCTGTTCTTTTAATCCATTCCTGTGAGTGCAGACCTATTGTGGGTGAGACTTTTGATTAGGTTATTTCAATTGAAATGTGACCTACCTCACTCAAGTTGGGTCTTAATCTCTTTCTGTAGCCATTTATAAGAGGATAAAAGAAAGGAAAAAGCCCCAGGGAAGCTAAGAGAGACAGGAACTGAAAGAGAAAAACACACAGAAAGTCTGAGAAGATGCCAATGAAGCCAGAAACTGGAAGTAATGAAATCCAGGAGAGAAGGACCAGCAGATGTAGCCATGTGCCTTGCTATCTAACAGAGGAGCCCGTGCTCTCCAGTTGCCGATCTTCAGATTTCAGGTATTGTCCTGCTGATGCCTTGATTTGGACATTTTTATAGCCTCAGAACTGCAAATTTGTAAGTTAATAAATCCCCATTGTGAAAGTCAACACATTTATATAATATTGCATTTCATCAATTTTAACAAAAAACAATTTACAAATCATGGTATCACTTTGGGGTATCTAAATATTTGTAACAGTTTCATAACTACAATAAAATTTCTTATATTCTAACTTGAACTCCATAAACTTTCAATGATAATGTCAAAAGACATTTCTTTTGTAGTATTGGAGCCTATTTCATCAAGCAAGAAGGTGCTAAGGGTGGTGGAGATGAAAAGTTCAGGCTCTGAAAATGCCCAGATGTGAATTTGACTTTACTCTGCCACTCAACCAGCTCAGCAACTTACTTATTCTCTCTGTGCTTTGAGAGAATTAAAAGGAACTGCCTGTAAACCACTAAGCCTTGTGATTAACATACGGGAAATTCTCAATAAATGCCAGTTATTATTACTATTATGACGATTAGTCTCAATACTAGCAGCAAATAGTCAATGCTTAAAGTTTGCTGGGGGAAAGTCTGAAATCATTCCATCTCATCTTCAGGCAAGCCTATCACAGCTAGAGATCTGACTTCTTTTAAGGCTTAAAGACAGCAGGCTTTGCCCGCCAGCTGTAAGGCAATATTTTTCAGCTTCTGTCTGTACTACATGGCTAATTGACTAAGGCCTGGCCCCCCCAAAATAAAACAAAAGTGAATTTAAATGACTTGGTGAAAATATGTGGGAGAAAAAGAAACTCATTAAAAGGGGGCACTGAGAACTTCTGCCTTAACTTCCTTTCTGCTGTCTGGACACAATCTAAGAATATAGTGAACATAAATAGTAACATCAACAAGATAGACAAAAAAGTTTTCATAATGCTGTTATGTTATTCACCTTTTCTCTGGGTTGATATTTGCACTAATGATACAAACCAGAGGAGAGCAAAAGCGTTAGCAAAAAGGCAGTGACATTAAACTGTCCTGGTCAGCATTGCATTTTTCACCATCACAACCAGCAATAAAATAAAACATAAATACAGCTAGTTTTGATTAATAATATGCTTGATAAATAAAAAAATAGGAATTTTATTAAATCTCAATTCTCAAATATATGCCTTTTTCATATTCTTTTTGATGAAATGGGAGGTTGCCTCAAGAAAGAGCTCAACTTTGTGTGAGCTGTGAATTGAATTAGCCACCTTTTCTGAGGGACAGTACTTTCACTGGAAGGAAAAGCTGATTAACTATCATTATTCAGACTTAGGTATGTGGCAGACATTTCCTTAAAAATGAGCAAAGTAAGCCAAAACTCCTTCAGGGAAAAAAAATACTGCCAGTATTTGTGGTTAATGACAATATTTGAGCTTTCAAAAAAATAGAATTTTGAAAAACTCACAGGTAACACACCATGGACTTGTCACTTTTGCAATATCTGAAGTCTTTTCTCATGCAATTGGTGGTGATATTAATGAATGTGATTTTTTGATATTATGTGATAAAATGTAACAACTATAGAAAAAAAGTGCATGACTTAGTGAACCATTATTTTCCAAATGACCAATATATGATGTTACAACATCATACATGGGTAAAAGATCCATTCAAAGTACAAGACATAGTCAATAGGTGTTAAGCAGCACAGTACAAAAAGTTTACTGATATGGTTTTAGATTCTCCATTGCAACTAACCTTTAAGAAACTGCAGCTTGTCAAATTTGGGTATAGTATTCAAGAAGAATATCACAATTATTTTAGAAGTCTATTAATATGCTCCTCCTTTTTCTGATTACATAGCTATGTGAGAATAGATTTCTTCATATACTTTGACCAAAGCAACATGCACTGGAGTACATGCAGAAATGGATAAAGAGAATTCAGCACTCTTCTATTAAGCCAGACAAAATGGCACTCTTCTCTCAGATTGTTTTTGTTTTGGAAAACGGAGCTATGTTTATTAAATGATCACTTACATAATCATGTAAAGGGTTTATTATTTTTATTTTTAAATACAGTAATACATAAATATTTTTAATTTCTCAGTTTTAACTTCTAATATTTTAAGTGGCAATAGATATGACTCCCATAAGCTAAAGTTGTTTGGGATCATCAATAATATTCAAAAGTGTAAAGGGATCATGAGACCAAACAGTGGTTTGAGAACCACTGTTGCAAAACTATGTAGGATGCACAGAGAGCTAAGCCATGTAGAGTTAAGATTTTCTGAACCCCTTATGTAGCTTAAAGCCTAAACTGCCCAATTTTCTTGATAAATTGGAAACCACTGATGTGTTCTTTACCTGAAACCTCTTTTTCAGACCTGCATACACATTAGACCCTTCCTTATCCCAGAATTGACAACTGTTTATTAAACTCTGCCTCCAACTTTATTAACAATAACTGCTAAGGGGTAGGGCAAGGCTATTCTCAAACTTATCCTTGGGTTGCAACAGTAATTATATATAAAAGTACATAAGTTACATTATATAAGTTGTTACCAGTTTTTCCAAAGAAATGTAAGCTCCTTGAAGTAGGGAATTTGTTTATTGTGTCTTTGTTCCCTGATGTTTGTTAGGGCCTGGGATAAAGCATGTACTCAATTCATTGTTGAATGAGTGAATCAATGAATGAATAAACACTTTAAAGACTAGCATACTCAAGATCAGAGGGGGTAAGTATTTTGAACAAATGCACAGCTCTTTGATGGCAAAGCTAGGATTAATATCACTCTAGTGCCAGAACCCAAACTCTTAACTAATATAGTTATACATTTCAATCTTTCTAAAAAATGTGAAAGTAATTATTTCTCTACATCTCTTCCAAGCTTTATATTAGTCCAAACAGCATCACTTAACCAAGAATGCCTGTTTTTTTTTTTTTTTTTTTGTCTTGTTGTTTCATGGATGAGCTATCTGAGCTGTCCCTCTTCCACTCTATATGTTAACTAAGAAAGGAAATAGAAGATGTTATAGCCAATTGTAAGGGGATTGCAAAGGCCACACAAATATAGGGCATTATGAATGCTGAAATAAGCTTGCTTAAAGACACAAAATTGGCAAAACTGGTCAATATTTACAGTGCAAAAATCAATAGGATCTTCTCAAGACACAATTTTGAATTTCTATGGATAAAGTACAGTGTTGTAAAATAGCCCAAAAACAACGAAATGCCATTAGGGACTCCATAGAAGAAGATAATTCAGACAATGCCTGAAGCCATTGAAGACACCCCACAGTTTTTTTCATCCATTTCAAAATCTTGTACAGTTTTTTCCTATGGAATTGTTAACCAAAGTCAAAGAGTGTCTTTCAGAACCAAAAATAACAAGTTTTATTAAGATTTATCTTCTATATGAATATGATAGGTTAAAAACTTTAACATTCAGAGCATTTCCAAATCCTTTGCCTTAATTTTCTGCCTTCCAAGAATTTGGTGTTGACTTACTCAGGTTTGAGGGGGCAGCAGCCCATTTTGCTGATTATGGGAATGTGTGAGGAGACAAATTTCAAGAATAAAAATTTAAACTGACTTTCCAAAAGACTGCCTGATTCTGGAAAGGGGCAGAGGAGAGATAGCATAGGATGAGGATTTTGAGGGAGAAAGTGGAGAGTCATTAGGTGTAACTCTTATGGTATAAGGGTTTAGGGAGATACGAGAATATTGAGGGGATGTTTTGCTGTGTTTCAAGCAATTTAATTGGTTTCAATGCAGTCGTTTCAATTCAATTGTCTCAACACAAAATAATGTAATTAATCCTTTAGACCTTTTTTGAGAAATGTCATCAAAGCCAAATTACTTTTCTAAGTTATGTTTGCACTTAGAATTGTATTTCTTTTAGGTGTAACAACCAATTTATGGATCCTGGTCATAAGGAGGCTCACATTTATAAGTAAAGGGATATAGCACACAAGAGGAAACGCCTTTAGGAGCTCATTAGAAAATTTAGGAGGAAATATAGAGGGCGATCCAAACTGAAGAATGTTTCAAACGTTGAATAATGACTTAGTTATATATTTATTAGTATATCTATATTAATGATATATATATGAATAAATAGATATATATAAAACTCACCTCTCTACTATGAATTATATTTCTTTCCACTTTTGCATTCTAAGCAAAGCTTTTAGTAAAGGTCATTTTGCAGCCCGGTTCACATTCCAAATTTGTTTCTCTCTTGTAAAGTTTTAGAGCTACGTTGTCTAATATGATAACCATTGACCACATATGACTATTAAACACTTTGTATGTGACCTGCTGGGACTGAGAAACTGACTTTCAAACTTAATTTACTTCTAGTTTTAATTTTAACATTAGATACTCAATTCAGTTACTGGAAAAGTTTTAAGTATTTTTTGATAAATTTGTGAGTGTGATAAGGGTTGAATTGAGTTGCCAAAAAGATATGTTGTAGTCCTAACCCCAAGAACCCCAGGATATGACTTTATTTGAAAATTAGGCTGTTGCAGAGGTACATATTAAGTAGAGTTGAAGTCATAATGGAGTAGGTGGGCAAATAAGTCCAGTCCATATGATAAGAGGAGAAAAGATACAGAGATAAAGATACATAGGTCGAAGGCATCACGGGAAGATGGAGGTAGAGACTGGAGTGAAGCAGCTGGCAGTCCTGGAGAGCCAAGGATGGCAGGCCACCACCAGGAAGTAGGAAGAAGCTGAGAAGTTTTTCCCCCAGAGAGTGTGGCCCTGCTGACACCTTGATTTCAGACTTCCAGCCTCCAGAACTGTGAGACAATAAATTTCTGTTGTTTTAAGCCACCTAAATTGTAGTACTTTGTGATGGCAGCCCTAGGAAACTAATACAATGTGAATCTACTTTTTAAACTATAAACTTTATGAAATGTAAATGCAGATCAAGATGTGTCTGATGAAAATCTAATACATGAATTGATATATATATAAAAGACATACTAGACTTTGAAAACTTAGTTTAAAAATAATATGAAATATTTTATTAATAATTTTATATTGATTATATGTTGATGTCATACTATTTGGAATAATCAGGTTAAACAAAATCTTGTAATCCATAGACATTCACTAATTCAACTAATATTAAATGAGTATGTGCCACACACAGACATCATTGGAAAAATAGGAGTGGATAAAATTGTACTGAACTTAACATAATCAGATGAAAAACTGTACATGTGTATATGAATGGGTCAGAACTGAGGGGGGTGTGATTGAGAAGTTTATCAGCTCTTATGAAAATGGTAAGACTTACGTTTGCTTGTCAAGAATGCCAAGGGTTTAGAAAGGAAGATCAAAGGAAGGAGGAATGGTGCCACTAAAGTGATGGAGGCAGCGATAAAATAATAAGTGATGGGAAGAGTAAGAACCCAGGTCTGGTTGAACTGGAGTTTATATTGGGAAAGTGGAAGAAGAAAATAAGCACAGTTTGAAATAAATGCAGTTGATGAAACACCTCTGCTATAGGAGTACAATAAAGACACTACACAATAGTTCCAAAACTCTAGAAACCAAAAGAAAATAGTGTACTCATTATACTTTCTTCAGATTAACCACTGGACTCATTGCTTTAAATTTAGAGGTTCTTCACTTAAAGAGGTACTGGAGATTGAAGAAAATGATATTAAACATCTTACTGGAAATGTGATTAAGGTTGTAGTAGTTTTAACATGTGTCTGTAAATTCTTTGACAGCCTGCTTTACAAAGGCATGCTTAATTCTCCTCCCCTAGATCAAAGCTAATCATTCATCTCTAACTGTAGAATGTGGCAAGTAAAGTACTGTGATTTCCAAGCTAGGTCATCAAAAGAATATAGCTTCTGCCTGGCTTTTTCTCTTGTTTCACTTTCTCTGGGGGAAACCATCTTTCATTTTGAGAAGAAACTGAAGCAACCCTATGGAGAAGTCCATGTGGAGAGGAACCGAGGCATATTGACAAAAGTCAACACTACCCTGTCAGTAATGTGAGTGAACCATCTTGTGAGTAGATCATCCAGCTGCAATTAACCCTTTAGGTGATAGAAGCTTTGGCCAACATCTCGAATGAAACGTCCTGCAAGTCCATGTGCTAGAACGACCCAACCAAGCAGCTACCAAATTCCTGACCCGTACACAAGTTGTGAATTACAATTGTTTCTGTTTTAAAAGCAACACATTTTATGGTAACAATTTATGTAGAAATAAAGGATTAATGAAAACATGCAGTTTAAAATAAATTCATCCTGTATTCTGGATCTTTCAGACACTTTGTAGGTATTTGAATGTCATTATGATGGTGCCATCATGGCAATAATAGTCTGGCAACATTGACAAAGGGATCAGATGGCAGAGACACAGACAACACAGAAAGGAGTTTGGGTCTATTTTAATCTCCCAGAGTGGAGGTGACCTGGAGAAAGACAAGGGCAGGGACATGGAAAAATAAAAGTGAGCAATCCTACAAATATCAGGAATTATTCCTTTCCAGATGACACATTTTTTAACATATTTAACTAAATTGATGTTTCCTTAGATAAAAATCCTTACATATGTAGGAAGAGTAGTTCAGTTTTATTTTAGACAGAGTAGACTTTAGGATAACAGATGCTTGAGGTTTAAATACAGATGCCTTGAGGCTAGAGAAAGGGTAAAGGGTTAAGGTTGGTGTGATGGGAACTTTGAAGTGATTCTCAAGAGGTGTGTTTGTTTTTGCTGTTTTGCTTTCTTAAACTAAGACTATCAGGAAGCTAAACTTTAGGATAATGGGGAAAATTTACCACTATTTGGCCAATGATTTGATTATCTTATTAAGGATCAATAGTGATTGAAAATGTATATTAATAAACCTTCAGTCAATCGATCTTAATGATGTTACAAATGATAAATGAAAATCAACTTCCCTAGAACTCTATCAAAGTGAAGCAAAGGAGAAGGCAATTTTTTTTTCTTTCCTTCATCTTGCTTTTAAGGAGTGGAAGTTATCTTCCTAGCTTGTGCTTTTACTGTTTTGATCTTGTTGAGCATATAAAATTTAGCTTTCTATCATGCATCATTGTCAAGAGCCTCCTCTTCTTCCTTATCACCATTGTGCTCATTAAAGGAGAAAGAGTAGCTAAAACATATTAATCACACACTATCCATGTACAATGCTGACTTCTCTAAGGGCTTAAGCACTCCACTGGTTGAGAAAGGGATACTTATCCTCATTTAAAAATGAGAAAACTGACCATAGGAGAACTAACTAATTGGCCTGAATCTGGAACACCTTTGTAGCTGGGAAGGCACATGACTGGCATCTACTAGTCCTTGCTCCACATTTATTGTTTTCAGTTTCTGGTTCCAATGGGTTTCTCTTTAAGTGTCCGTGGGTCTTAGTTTCTCTGGGGCAAATTCTGGGTTTCATCTCTTAGCTTAGCATCACCAAAGGTCTATGTCTCTTGGTTTCATCTCTCTGCTTCTTGTGTTAGCTCTGAGTTCTCTCTTACAAAGGGCTCCAGGAAAGGATTAAGACCCATCTTGAATGGGTGAAGGTCATTGTGTCTCTATGGAAGCAAACTAATCAAGAGATCCCACCCAACAAGAGGTTTGTCCCTACAAGATTGGATTAAAAGAACATGGCTTTTCTGGGGGTACATAATAGCTTCAAACCAGCACAGTCACTAACGCCCTTATTCTTATCATTTTGCAGTTCCTGGATGGTTCTTCATCACATACACAACAGCAACTGTAGTCCTCTTGGCTCCTGCTGATAACATTCTTTTAAATGTCTGCCTGAACATATGCTGATAACCCTATGAAGAATTCCCTCTGTTCTTTTCTACTTATTTCATATGGAGACATCTTCAAGACTTCTGCAATTTATTGCCTCTTCCTTGAAGCCTCCCTCTACACACCAGTTCTCATAGAACTTTATCTGATCCCTAAATTAGAGTAGGTAACAAATGGCTTGACTATGAAGCACTCTGGATGGGTCATTTACTGCAATTTTATTTAATCAACTTGATTGTGTCCACAACTTTTATAAAAACGGACCATAGCTTCTGCTGTGACTTCCTCTGTACTTGACTGATTAGTGGCAAGCAGTGATCATTTTTACATGTTTATTTGATTAAAAGATACTCCAAACTTTTTATTTTTTCTCAGAATTATCCCAATTCTTTTCACAATATATATTACAATCTGTCTAGAGTCACATTCTGGGTTTCATCTACAGATATTCCATCTGCCCCCATGTCCCACACCACTTTCCCCTCAATAGTGCCATGTCATTTTTTATCTACACATTTTTTTCATATGGTGTTCCTTCTACCTTCGATGCTGTTTTTTCTCCATCATCTTCATGAAAATTTCTTACTCATCCCTTGAGATTATAGGATATATTGAAGTTGCTACCCAAGCATTCCTGGGTCCTTTTCCCATTTGTGTAGCTGCTCTATTGTTGAGGAGCCATGGCCAGGCACACTCCATCAGGGCTGGACTTACACTATGAAAGCCAGAGAATGTAATTCCAGCCCCCTTACTCTGGTAGTGGGTGCAGAGAGAGGATAGAAGCCTAGATATATGTCAAATGGCTCTTGGCATTTCCTGATCATAGTATAACTAGCTAAAGAGTAAGCAGTGATCTTAGGTTGTCCAGGCATATCAGTCATCATCTTTTCACTCAGTATTTGGGAGATAAGTGACCCTTGGTATGTATGGTGTAGAAGTAACGAGGGCAAATACGAGATGTAAAGCCTCTGGAGCTATTTCCACGCTATGAGAAAAGCCAGTCTGAGAATGAACATGCTGCATGGAAGGGGTCAGGACTGAGAAACTTGAAGACAGGTGGCCACACAGTTTTGATCCCTAGGTATGATGTGAACTCTACCTCTGGGTGTTTTTAGCAACATGAGCCAATAAATTCCCTTAATTGCTTAAGCCTAATTGCATTGAGTTTTCCATTTCTTGTAAATGAAAGCATCTTGAACAAAACTTCAGGTAAAAATTAACTTCCTTTGTAAAGCCTTTCCAAATCATTATAGGAAGGTCAACTTATTGACCCTTCTTTTGTCCCTCAGAACTTTGTTCATACAACATGTATGTACATCATGGAATGCATTGAATTGTAATGACCTGTTTTATTATCTGTTTCCCCAGCAAACTCTGAGTTCAGTTAAATTAGAGACTAGATCCCATTCACAGTTATATCCCTAGTATCTTATACACTACTCAGATCTCATAGGAGGTGTCAATAAATGAGTGGATTACTCTTTGGTTCCTTTACCTTTTTCCTTATTTCAGCCTGTGACAAGAACCAATATATTCAATAACTGAGGAAAGTTAGAGTTTAAGTGAAGTGCCTGGATTGATTTAATTCAGTCTGTAGTGATTTAAACCTATTTATCACAGAGTTATTAGTCTCTGCTCCAAGTAACTTTTATACCAATTCCATTGCACTCAATTTCCTTTTGAAATAACTTACAATTTCTGAGAAACTGATTTTCACACTCATTCATTTATTTAGCAAATATTTATTGCATGCCTACTTTGTGTTGGTCACTGCTCTGAGGATACAACAGTAAATAATATTCTCGCCCTGATATTCTAGCAGGGGGAGATCAACTGTAAACAAAATAGATAAGTGAGATACTCAATATGTCAGATGGTGATAAGTTCTATGGAGGAAACAGAGCAGAAATATGGGGCCAGGTGTGCTGGGGGTGAGAAGATGACAATTTTAAGTAGAATGGATCTGGGATGCCTCACTGAGAGGCGGTGAGGGAGATGTGCGCATGTTTTAGGGAAAAGTGTTTCTGGGTGAGAAAGGGCAGAGACACTGATGTGGGGGCACCTGGCTTGTGAGAGGGACAAGCAGGAGGCCAGAGAGGCTGGGACAGAGTGAACAAAATGGAGATCAGTGAGGAGAGTAGGGGAAGAGAATACAGTACACGGGTCTGTGGACTGTTGAACTATTCTGACTTTGGCCTTTTAGTCAGTATAAAATGAGAAGCCTCTGGAAGGATTTAAACAGACAAAACAGGACAATCATCTTACCATTAGAAGGCTGAAGGTCACAGTCTGGTACATTTTTCTGGGGCTAAGGAAAATAGCTGTTTCGTTCCACATAGGGAGGCTTCATTTAATTCTTATTTGAAATTTCACATCAAGCTACTTTCCTTACTTCTAACTGAGCCCAAGTATTTAATACTTATTAAATATTTTAGCTAATATACCAGTAATATGCTACTTAATTTAAAGGTGGGGGCACAGAAGTGGAAATGATGGTATACATAAAGTATTTCAATTTATGTATAACATGTTAGAGGCAAATATTTCAAGATACGTAGTGTCTGATGTTTCACATTGTTTTCCTTTTTCTCTGAGAGAGGAAATGATAGAAGCACCTTTTTATTTTTCTTCTCCTGCAGACCTGTGGTCTGTGATTGATAGCTATTAAATTAGGTTTTACCTCCCCAATTTGGTCCAAATTAAATACATTTATAGCACAGCAAGCCACTGAGAGACAAAGGAACAAGTGGCAATTGCTTTTTCTATTTTAGTCTTCTTAATAGTTAACCATCATTTAAACAAAGGGAAATGGTTTGAAGACTAGAAGAAAGGGACTGAGAATTAACCACATTCAAAGCTTCCCAAATTTACAAATATAAGCTCGCATATATGTATGCACACATTTCTCAAAAGACCTGATTTCAAATGTAGGTACAAGAGAACGATCCTCTGGAATATATAGGTTCATTCAGAGGGATTTTGGTATAGTCCTCTTTCCCAAACAATCAGGGGAGTACCTGTCATTCACATTTGGGAGAATCAATTTGAGAAACATACTTTCCAATAAAAGAGACACATATATTCTTTGAATAGTGATGCCAACGTGATTACTTTGAAATGAGTGGGGTCAAAGTCATGCTAATAGGAGGAGTAAGTTTTCCCCATGTGAAATTGTGCAGCCTTCAAATAAAATGAATTATACTTGCTGTGGCAAAGTGTGTTTGCATTGGATGGATCATACGGAAATTGATTTCAGTCCCCACTCTTGGAAAGCCTGAGCCCCCAGCACGGTCCTCTCCCTCAAGACAGCCGGGGTGCCTACTCCCTCTTTCCCCATGGAGCCAGCGAAGCCCAGATACAGAGAAGCAATGTTTAACTCCCTGCCTGGACTTGCAAAGCACAAAAAAGCTGAGCATCCAAAAGTCTGTATTTCTATTCCATAAAGGCAATTTTAGAGTATCTTGATGGGGTGGGGAGCACCAGAAAATGGACTTGAAAAGAAATTGTCTGAAGATAAAAGAAAAGTGGGAAAAATGAAACTTCACGTGGGATCATCTCTGTGGGTCTAAAATGTACAGCCTTGTTTCCTGTTTTGTGGCACTAAGGAAGATTTTAGTTAAATACGGTAACAATACCCAGTCCTTCTCCTCTATTTTGATTTAAAAAGAGGAGAGAAGTGAGCTCCTGTCCTGGAGGGACTCAATCTGAGGTGGATCTGTTTGGGAGTTTGCACCAACTCCCAGGTTGCCTGTCAATAGGAGAGAACATTCTAGAGCAGCAAAGGAATTCCCTAGCATACGCAGTTATGAAGCAGTTCTCTTACTTCTTTCTTCTGGGGTAGAAAGCAGAGAATTATCTCAGGGACATACCTAGCAAGAAAGAATTCCACTTTTACAATGCATCTTAGGCCAACGAAGTAGGGGCCACTGGCCCAGAGTATACACTCTTCTGGGGTTGCCTCTCCATCCTAAGTTAGACATTATATCAGCTGAATGGGAGTGCTATTGAAAGGGAAGGTAGAACCAAGGACAAATATTTTTAATTATAGTTATCCATGCCTTTTGTACCTCCACAAAGAAGCTCAAAGTATAGCATAACAAAGGAACATCTCTAGAAAGCAGGGATAGAACTTGTTTCGAGTCTAGAAGAATTCGATATGTTATCCAGTTTGTACAGTAAACACACATACACACAATACAAACACACAGACACACATACATTGAAGAGGGCAAGACCTCTGGACTGGGGATCGGATTGATTATTTACTCACTGAGCGGCTTCATCAGTTCCTCATGCCCAAATTCCCCTTAAGGAAATGCACTAAGAGACAGACGTGCCCAGTGCACACAGTAGGGTTATGACTGCCAGAAAAAAACCTCAAATCATGAAACTTGGAGGGCATATAGAGTGGCTGTCTCATCAGTCCCTCTGCCCTCTGTAGAGAGAAAAGGAGACCTTTGATCTGCAATGTAAACCACTCCTGGAGAGAAGACAGGGAACCTCTGTACTTCAACACCATGGAATGTAAAACAAATGTCTCCAGGGAACAGATAAGACTGCATCTCTCTTGAGGTCTCTGTCTTCAGCATTGCTATTAACTCATCTCTAACCCAGAGCCAGTACTGTTTGCCTACAAGACCCTAATAATGGAGAAACATGAGGATATTCACGAAAATTTTTCCACCCAAGAACAGTGATAATAATTCTTTTCTTCATGATGTTGTTGCAAAGCTGGGATGAGATTGTTTCGAGACAGAAATAAGAAGGAAAGAAAAACAAAGGCAAATCAGGAAAGAGAACAAGTCAGTGGGCAATTTCGTTAGCTATGCAGGGAGGACTCCACTGCCCACAAAGCACCTTCCCTAAAGAGTGTCCTCCTGGCTCTGTAACACTTACCATTGAGGACTGTGAATCAGTTGCTGAATGAGATGAATACTCATCCTTCTGGTGAGGTTACTATTCAGCAATATCAGTTTTCCTCATTTCCACAATATAATGAGATAGAGACTGCCTCATTCACAATTACATCCCCGGCTCCAGCACCAAGGACAGTGTCTGGAACATAAAATCTGCTCAAAATAATTGCTTAATTAATTAATGACCTAGAGTATCATTCATTTCTATCCTAAGCAATAGCTTCCTGGCAGTTTCACCTTATTCCTGATTTCTAGGGAGTGATATATACACCAGGATGGTGGTGATGATGATGATAATAATGAAGATGATGAAATATTTTGGAGATGGAGGATGAAAAGACAGCTGTACTATCAGGTGGTTATATTGAGTCATAAAGTTCTGAGATGAATTCCAACTCTTATTATTAAGCAATTTGATTCTCAAAGCCTTTTGTTCAAAATCTATAGAATAGATAAAATAATAGAAGTAAGAATAGATATAATAATCTATTATAGTTACTAAAATAGTTTCTATCCTTGAAATAACTAAATAAAAGGATGGGGCTATAGTACATAGCATCTAGAAGTATTCGATTAAGATTAGCTAATGATATTTATCGTTATTGATTTTTTTAAAAGGAGGCAAAATATGAGAGGAAAAAAGAAGAAAAAGGTTGAGTTTTTGCTCTGATTCTATTTGACTCTGTTCCCTGCTGAGTCATTGTTATAGCCAATCTAAGTAGAGATAGGATATGGTGAAGAGATTTAGGAAAATCTTACAGGAAAAAAATCTTTCAAATGAATCTCATTACATGCAGAAATTGCACTGACTACAGCTGTTATATTTGGGCAGAAAAAGATGAATAATTGTAAAGAGCTATAATTTTGATTACCTCTGAAATTGCATAGGGGTCAACTCTGCTGTAAAAAAATAATTATAAACAAAGAGCTTTCAGTTGTAGCTTTGACATTGCATGGGAACAGGATTAGACCTCTCAAAGCCCTCCAGCATCCCCTGTCTCTATTTGTAAAAGTTGCCCTACGTGGCCTCAGGAAATAGATAGTCACTGTGTACATAATCATCAATGCTGGTGAAGTGCCCCAAGCTCCACTAAAATAAACATATTGGAATATTAGTATGATTGAATACATTTGGGTATTGATTGTTTTCAACTAAACTTTAATAAAAAATTAAAAGATCAAAATATACCTCATTGAAATACCTCTTGTAACCCTCCATTTCTCTCCTTCCCTAAGCCACCACTATATTTCATTCTGATTTAGGCCACCTGCAGCTTGTTTCTGAACTGTTGTAAGAGCTTCCCAGAACTCTCCTTTCTCCTATCTAATTCTACCCACTGCTCCTACTCAAGTCTATTCTCTATAGTAGTCAGTGTGAGATAGATACATATATATATATATATATATATATATATATATATATATATATGTTGAGCATATATATATATATACATATATATATGCTGAAAAGACTCAATAGCCTCCTATTAGGAAGGTTCAAAATCACTAATATGCTTAGAAGATATTCCAGTTCCCAACTAGATTTCTCTCCACTGCCTTTTACTGGTTCCTGGAACTCTATCCTGAACTATTCCACATTTTTTTTCTGGATTATGCAATTCCATCTACATGGAATGACTGCTATTCAACTTTAAGAACTTAGTTTAAAACTTATGTATGTCTGTCTCTTAGAAACCATCCTTGATTCTACACCAATTTAGAACCTGTCCAGCTGCAATATCCTCCCTTGGAATCTTTTATTTCCTTTATCAGGTCATTCTTTACATTGCATTATTTAATTTTATCTGGACTTTCTGACAGACTGTGTAAGAGTATCAACTCTTTGCTTTAACCTTCTCCTGATTCAATGAGAGATATCCCTTTGCTACAGAGAAGGTTCAAAGGAAAGAAATGATAATAAGCTGTGCTCAGCTTTTAACTTCAGACATAAAAACTTAAGTTCATAGTATGAGTATAATCTTGAAAGCTGAAAATCTGAAGTTTCAGAAAGCTGGGATTTAAATTCCAAATTTCTCTTTAATTCTCATGAGTCTACCTTGATGATAATGTTTTATTATAAGCCATAGAGTGGAATAAAAGACAGGATTGATTTAGGTGAAGGTCTTATAAAAGCAAAAGATACTTCTGTTATTGAAAAAGAAGGAAAAAGGTAGAAGAGAGGTAGGAAGCCATTCATTGTCCTTTCTTGGTTGTGTGTTTGATTTGAAAGAAAGCCAGGATAGTCTCAACATCCAGCTAATAGGGGGTGGGTGCTTGTTTCTTGCTTCTCATGTCATTAACTGGAAAAACTGCCAGCCCTATGAGGAAACAATTATATTCATCAAAGTGCAACACAGTGATATTCAGATAGAAGTTTAGAAATTGGTAAGGCTCACTTAGAAATGCATGAAATGGAAAAGCAGCTTAAGTTTACAGAGTCCCAAGAAACTTAAAGAAATGCAATTACGACTGGTCGACCAGAAGATACCTGGAGTTGAGATGAAGAAGTAACAGAATGTAGGAACTTAGGACCATATGGAGGATCTTAGCTGCAGCAATTAGTACCAGCACATACCTGGAAGAATCGATTAGGCTCAACTTCATATCAGTAGGTGCCAGGTCAAGACAACCAGAGATGATACGAGACCAAACACACCTCATCTGATATTACTGGAAGTGAAGAAGATGGTATGAGGATGAGAGGATCCTCTTCTAATGCCAAGATAACTGGTAATATTTTCCCTCCACTCAGGTACTGTCTTAGAAAGCAGAGAGGACAGTGAAGTCCTCTTGATATATGAGACATAGCATCAATTGCGGGTTTCAACTCAGGCTTGATGGAATATTTATGTAAAACTCACTGAGTTGATTCTTCCCACCCCCCAAAAAATTCTAAAGCTAACAGATACAAAAAAAGTTTGTTTTTTTTCCTACTATTATTATGAGTGACACCGTGAGTACACTTATTTATGTAATTTCTAAATTTTCTCTTCATCATACCTACAGAATCTGTGGATCTATAGCTCTTTGTTGGATATATAACACAGCACCTGGTACAAAGAAGGTGCTTTGTAAACATCTGTTGAATGACAAAGTAAATGAATAACTAATACTAAATCAGCAAAGAGAAGAATTTAGAAATCAAATAATTTTGAACATATTTCTTTAAATTTTCCCATAATTCACTCTTTCTATAGCCCTTCCCACAGTTTTTGTGTCCATGGCATAGATGTAAACCTCATTGATTTTTTAAAAATTTAATGGAGGTGATGTGTTTTCACTAAAATCCATAGAAATAAACCCATGGAGGTAACATTACAGCTTGGTTTAAATGTACAGAGTCCTGTATTTCAATCCTATAATTTATGGGATTTATTTTTCCTTCAGTGGTTCCTTGGCTTACCAAGGCTGGATTGAATACAGCTAAAGGGATGTGTAAAAGCATATTTACCTTTCGCACTGGCAAAAGGAAAGAGTCTCTATATTTGGACTATCTATTCTAATGTATATTTAGTAACCGAAACAAAAAAAAAAGAAAGAAATGAAGGATGTTTCCTTTCTTTTTTTAGGGCCATCTCACAAAACTCTTACTAAATATTTGCCTAAGATTTTTGAAATCTAAGTGAGTTGAGGGGACAACTTAAGCACTGAAAAATGGAACTTTAGTATATTACACAAAGTTCTCATTTCTCCATTATTGTATGATGTTGAAGTTTAATTGGCAGACATTAATCAAATGTCCTCCAGATATAATATTCACAGTGCTAACTGCTAGGAGATGCAGAAACTGAGTAGGACACATTCTGCACCAATTGTGCATAGGCTATTTAATTTAATTTTTATTTCCTAGCCACTCTTCATAGATTTGCTCTTCCTCACAACAAAGTTGTATTTTTTTTATAAAACACCAAGGAAAAATGTGTTCATGATTGAGACAAGGCAGAGGTAGAATAAAAAGAGGGGAGAAGAGATATTGGAGAAGAAAGGAATGAAAACTCAGTAGATGTGGAAAAAATAGATTTCCAACAATCTGTTTTTTGCTTGACCTTTGAAGGACTCTGATCCCTTAATCCTCTTAAATTATTAATGAGATAAAATGAATAGGCATAAAATGTTACCTTTTTAACAACTTTGAATTCAATATTCTGGGATCATCAAACTGCTAATTTTCTTACCCAAACTTATGTCATTTAAACCATTTTTATTAAATATTATGATTTTCCAGGTGACAAATAAAACAATCTTTGATAATAACACCACAATCTTTTAATTTTCTTTATAGGAGTCAGTAAAACATTAAAGCCTAAGTCTCCCTTTCCTTTCTACACTTTTTATCTGAAGTGAAATATATATACTGTATGCATTTTAAATGGTAAGAAGAATTTATTTGGGTAAATTTAATACTTTAAATAATGAGATATTAATGAATAAAACTTTTGGATATCTTGCATATTTGGATTCGGACATTATATACATGGAAGCATCTATGATTATATATGTGTGTGGTTTATATATGTGTTTATACATACATTCACATGCATACATATATCATACACACACATAAAAGTCATCAGCAGAGACCAACACTTTCATGTGATCATTGTCTTTGAAAGAGACGTTTCCTTCTGATCAGTGCCAACATTCTTGTAACATCAACTACGTACATCAGGTCATCCTTAGCCAGAAGAAATAAATCAATGCTCTTACTTTTACTACATTTATTCCAGAAACTTATGTTGACATAAGTTACTTTAAACAAACAGACATTTTTATTAAAAAATAAATCCTTCAAAGTTTCAAACACATTTGCCTTCATTGCATTTTATCATGCTAATATTTACTAAAAGCAACATGCCAGAATATTAATGAGCAATAAAAAGGAACAAAGTATATGCTACATTGTAGATGAACCTCAAAAACATCATGCTAAGTGTACCAGTTTGAATCTTTTGTGTACCCCAGAAAAACAATGTCCTTTAATCCTCATTCGATACTGCTGAGTGGAGTCTTTTTTAGTGTTTCCATGGAGATATGACCCACCCAATTGTGGGTGGTAACTCTGATTAGATTGTTTCCATGGAGATGTGTCTCCACACATTCAAGGTGGGGTTGCTTACTGGAGCCCTTTAAGAAGGAACCATTTTGGAAAAAACCTTAGAGCCACCAGAACTGACAGAGCCAGCAGAAAGAGTCCAGGGAAGCCATGGAAGAAGCTTGGAGAGAAAGCTAGCAGATGTTGCCATATGCCTTTCCAG
This sequence comes from Tamandua tetradactyla, assembly GCF_023851605.1. Lineage (NCBI taxonomy): Eukaryota > Metazoa > Chordata > Mammalia > Pilosa > Myrmecophagidae > Tamandua > Tamandua tetradactyla. Next base: position 21,233,837 of record NC_135345.1, read on the forward strand.
TAGGGAGGAAACTGCCAAACATCATCTGCCTTCTTGAACCAAGGTGTCTTTCCCTGGATGCCTTAATTTGGATATTTCTATAGGCTTGCCTTAATTTGGACATTTTCATGGCCTTAGAACTGTAAACTTGCAACTTAATAAATCTGTCTTTTAAAAGATGATCTGTTTCAGGTATATTGCATTTTCTGGCAGCTTGCAAACTAGAACACTAAGTGAAATAAGTCAGTACAAAAGATCACATACAGTATGGTTGCATTTAGTCCACAAAAGGCAAAGTCATAGATACAAGAAGTAGATTAGGTGTTCCAGAGGCTAAGGTGGAAACAGCAAGTGATGGCAAACAAGCCCTAGAGATCTTTTTTTTTAATTGAGAGATCTTCATACACATATATCCCATATATGATGTAAAATCAATGGCTCACAATATAATCATATAGTTGGGTATTCATCACCATGATCATTTTTTAGAACATTTGCATCACTCCAAAAAAATAAATAAAAAGAAAAAACTCATATATATACCATGCACCTAACCCCTCCCTCTCAATGACTATTAATGTTTCCATCTACCCTATTTATTTCACTCTTTATCCCCCCTTTTACTTGTTTATTTTTATCCATATTTTTTACTCGTCTGTACGTACCCTGCATATAAGGAGCATGAGACATAAGGTTTTCACAATCACATAGTCACATTGTAGATGTTATATCTTTATATAATCATCTTCAAGAACCTAAATTACTGAAACACAGCTCAACAGTTTCAGGTACTTCCCTCTAGCTATTCCAATACACCATAAGCTAAAAAGGGATATCTGTATAATGCATAAGAATAACCTCCAGGATAACTTCTTGACTCTGCAATCTCTCAGAGAGATGAGACTAAACTTTATTTTGTCTCATTTTTCTCTTTCCCCTTTTGGTCAAGAAACCTTTCTCAATCTCTTGATGCTGGGTTCCAGCTTATCCCAGGCTTTCTGTCCCACATTGCCAAGGAGATTTATACCCCTGGGAATCATGTCACATGTGGTAGTGAGGGCAGTGAGTTCACCTGCTGAATTGGCTTAGAGAGAGAGGCCACATCTAAGCAACAAAAGAGGTTTTCTGGAGGTGACTCTTCAGCCTAATTTTAAATAGGCTTAGCTTATCCTTTGCAGGAATAAGTTTCATAGAGGTGAACACCAAGATCTAAGGCTTATTGATTTGGTTATCCCCACCGCTTGTGAGAATATCAGAAATTATCCAAATGGGGAAGTTGAATATTTCCTTCTTTCTTCCTATTCCCCCGAGGGGACTTTGCAAATACTTTATTCATTGCCAAAAGCACTCTGGGATTTATCAGGGCATCACACTCACCTGGACAAATCAACAAAATTTTGTCCTATTAAAGATTCCATGTATTTATGGTGTTCAACTAAACTGATGATACAAGTTAAATTAGGAAATGTAGTATCCAAAATACAAATTTTGTACCAAATAAACATCTCTCCCTTTAGTTTCACATAGAAGTTAAAGTTTTAAAATATGGAAGATAACATCCTTTACCTCGTCTTCTGCTATACCTTGGTCCTATACAGTTCAACTCCATTCATATCTCCATTCACTGTCTAATCATCTTTTCAACTTGTTAAACAGTTCCTTTATGGGGTACTGCTGACTTTCGTAGCTTCAGAGCTCTAACTCTGAGTCTCAGGTGTCACATAAATACTCAAAGTTTCTGGGAAAGACCATGTAATACACAAACAGCTCCATATGTCAGAATTTAGAATTAACAGTTACACCTCCTGATTATATGTGACTGCTGTAAGAGTTTATAATCTAGGACCCTTTGCAGTAAGTCCCAACCTGATAACCCACACTCTCAACTCTAGTTCACCAATTTTTTGCATTATAGTTAGTCCATATGATTGAGATACAATAATATTTGTCTTTTGTTCCTGACATTTCATTTAACAAGCAGTTTGGGGGGTATGAAAATGTTCTAAAATTGGATGGTGGTAATGGTTGTACAACTGCAACTTTACTAAAAATCACCAAATTGTAGACTTAAAATGAATGAATTTTGTATGTAAATTTTACCTCAATAAAGCTGTCAAAAAATCTGTGCATGCACTGTTGAATGAAGCAGTAAAATATTTTAGTCTATGCAGAAAGGAGAGAAACATCTAAACAGATTTTGTCTGGAAACACTCATTTTGTGGTGTGATTCCTTTATTACACACACTTCTATGCTTATTTATTAGAAATTTTTAGGAATATTTAAGCACGCAGCTATTTTTCAGTATTATGTGGGAAAACATAGTAAGAGAAGAAATAAATCAACATTAAACACTCCTGAAGTCATAAGCTAAGCTTACGTTCTGTAAAATCCAAAGTTATTTTTCAAGAATTTTTAAGGAAATATTCCAATTAAGCATGTCTCATGTAGTTAACCCCTATTTTCTCTTTTTTTCTCACGATTCTTTATATAAAATCAGCTCCTCAACACCTTTCCCATCCATCACTACCTTTTTATTCTCACAAATGCACTCTGGTTCTGTCTGAGGGCAAGGCCAATTCTTTGTGCAAGGGTGGAATTTTCCTAACCTGGTGCTGGAATTCACAATGTTATGTCGAAGAAAACATTTGCTCCCTGGGAGGCTGAAGAAGAAAAGCAGGTCTCAATGCAGGGATGTTAGGTTAGAAAATGATTTTGCCCATGGGGAAATTGTAGGGAAAGAAATTTTGTCCCTGGGAAGAGTGGTTGATTTACTTAACAAATATTAATTAGGCATCTATCATGAGTCCAGCAATGCGCTTAGTACTGGGGATAGAGCTTGAAAAGAAGCATCCAATTTTAAGAGTTTTCTTTCTCTCCATTATTTCCAAATTTTCAGTAAGTCTATATTCTAATCCTATAAAAGGAACAATATCCATGTTCAGGAAGGGGTAGTGAAACAAAGGCCTTCTCCACTGTGCTCCCATACTATGGTCAGTGCGGAGATGCAGTGGCTTGTCAAGTGAGCACAGTTTCCCAGGTCATCTGAGGGATGTCCTTGAAGTGAACAGTCTGAGTCTTGAGCTGAGGTCCAATCTTTCGGTTAGGAGAACTCAGAGGGACCTGGCTCAGGTGCATGCATCTCAGTTCGGGGGTTCATACAATCATGGGTTTACAAAATAAAAGATTCCCAGACCCCAGTCCCAGAAATCCCAAGGCTGGGGAAATATTATTTTAGAACTAACACTGAACTAGAGGAAGGTGAATAAACTAGAAAGAGTTGGGTGGAAGCGAGGTCTTGTTCCTATATGGATAAGAACCACCCAGGTAGGGTAGAAAGAGGAAAGGATTTTCAACTAAGCGTTAGTGTGTCCTTTTTTCCAAGGTTTTCAAGAAAACTTACTACTAGACAGGAGCCACAGCTAACACAAATTCTCCTTCTCATGTGAGCATAAAGCAAATGAAGGCATGGAAAAGGAGGAGTGTTGTTTTCAAATTTGGGGGAAATTGTATAACATGCTTGAGTAGTAATTGATATGGTAACCTGAAGGAAATTGCAATGTGTCTGTTCAGGCTTTTATATTGGTAGGACTCAGACAAATGGATGGCAAATCAAAAAGCAATGAACATAGCAGGCAAAGGGCTGTTCTATCATATTCTCATGCTGTTTCTGCTAAATCAGAAGAGTGTATTATCTGGCCATTTTTTAAATAGACACACTGAAGAGTTCTTATTTTATTTGTATGTATTCTGTGATAAATGTAATATCCTGTTTCGCCAGCCACATAATCATCCAGCAGGGACATTAGATCACTATGACACTGATAGAAGGCCACAATAAGAGATGGCAAAAAAGGTCAGCACAAATAAAAGTTTGCTTAGTTGATTTTTTTCCATCAGCAGTTTCATATGACTTATGCTTATTTTGGCCAGCAGTAAAATCAGCTTGCAGTCTCAAAATCCACTATAGCTGACAGACAGGGATGAGACCAGAGTTAAGCTTAGTGGTGTAAGGAAGCTCTCTGGAAATGACAGTATTCGTGGATGATTTACAAACAGGATATCCCCATAAGAATAATCTGGAACTGACAACTTCTAGGTATCATTTTAAGGTAGTATGCTTACTGGCAAATTGGCCAAAATGAAAGATGAAGTTCTATGGTAAAAATGGCAGGAATTGGGTTGCACACCATTTTTTAGTATGAATTTAAATTCAGATTAGCCTCTAAAATAAAGAGAGTGGATTGAAAAGATCTCTCAAGATCCTATTTTATTCTCATAATTTATAATTCTATATGTTTATTTGCTTAGCCCTCGAAGAGGAAAGAAACATATTTTTAAAACCCATATCCCTTCTGACTTGATCAGCCATATTTAACAAATCAGTGTCCCCAACTTCTCTTCCAATCAAACAACTTCCAAAGTAACTTTAATTAAGCCTTTTCAATCTGCTCTTTCCCTTCATTCCATCCAATACACACTCAGCACCTGCCCTTTATAGGTCACTTTGAGGATTTCCTATTTCAAGAAAAAATTCCCCTGAGAAAAAAAGCACCAGTCTAGACAGGCCTAAAACACTTTGTACCACCAACAAACCTAAAACAATTCCTTGCACATAATATGTTCTCAGTAAATATGTCACAGCATTAGCAAACTGTGATTTTCTCTTCTGCAGTACTATCAGGCTTGCTGTTTTTATCTAGTACAATAGACTTCCCTATTGACATATGTTTTATTCTAATGAAGTAAAATAAAAATGACTCACTATAACTAGTAGTCAAATCTTGCATCATGTTATAAACTTTATTAGCATATCCTTTAATGATTTGCATAGATACTTCCAAGTGGAAAAACCTCCTATAAATAGAATGTATACAGAAGAGCATGATAGAGGAGAGGTTATCAGCGATATTCTATTAGCAAAATGGAACAGATCAGCACAATATGAGAGAATTCACACAATTACCTTCAGGGAAGCACGCCATATATCCATTATGAACACAGTGCGATGATGTCAGAGAGAGTGAAGAGGCCTCGATTAAATCAGTCTACCCTAGATTAATTCTGTGGGTAATGATTCAAAAATAATTTTCTGCATTTACCTGAAATAGAAGTCAGCATCATATAACCATCCCTTACGAAGTATATACTACGTGTAAGATATTTTTGTTTTTCTTTATTTCACACTTACAATAGCCTATGAGGATTAAAGTCCCTATAGATGAGAATAGAAGACACATAGGTGAGAAATCTGAGGCTCAGAGAGGTTGAATAACTTACTCAAGCTCACTTAGGTAGTTAACTGAACTGACCCAGGAATCAAAACTCAGTTAGACTGATTAAAATCCAGCTCTTTCTATCCTGCTATGCTGCTTCTAAATTGGATCATGAAATATTAGTGTGGAGCCAAAGATAAAAATAGTCACACTATCCCAAATAGATTAAACGACCTTCAAAAGAAAGGCAATGAGCTAACATATTATTTACAGAAGAAATTCAAACACAGCATAAAAGAAATTTAAAAAGTGCAGTGAAATGTCCAATTGTCTTTTAAGAATTGTGTCCAATTCTTAAAAGAACCTCATTAGATAAGGAAATACAGGGGAAGAGGCAGATGGTTATCAACTTGGCATGAATTTCTTCAGTAAAATATATTTTATTAAAGAAAAACTGAGAATAAGGACCAGGACACTCAATGAATTTAAAGGAAGGAAGGGTGAGGAATATAGATCCATATGTAAGATACAGAAAGATATCAAAGAAGGCCATGAAAAATTCAGGAAAAAGTTAAGAGTCTGCAGAACCAAAAGAAGTTCTAAACAAATTCAGGAAATATCTGTTCAGAATATTTTAAGCTCTAAAAAGAGAAATCAGGAATAAATAAATTGAAAAAGAACATGGACAAATTAATGGTCATTAAGACCCTATAGTACTGCCCACAATCTCTTCATTTGCTTTTACTCTTCCTGTACTGAATGTTATGAATGGATAGATACTACACAAGGATAAAGTAATGCATGTATGAAATGGCAGTAAATGATCTTCAGACATATATAAATTCAGAACTTGTCCCTAAGGTCAATTTAGCTGCAGACTACATATTCTATATATTTCAGATACCATCCAGATAAGAGTGATGTATTCCTAGAGACTTACGTAACAAAAATTAGCATCAAGATGATGAAAATAGAAATATTCAAGAAAATATAAGGAAGCATCAATTAGGGATCAAATCTCAGAATAGATTAATGCATTGTATGGGTATTATAATGGCTTGGAGGTTTTATGGACTCCCAGAAGATTATGTTCTTAAAATTAATCCACTCCTGTGGGTGTGGTTCCCTTTTAAGTAGGCTCTTTTGGTGAGTACGATCTTAAGATATTACCCTCTTCATGCAGGGTGGGTCTTAATTGTCTTACTGGAGTCTTTTATAAGAGGATGTATTTCAGAGAAAGACGCAGGGAGAAAGCCATAAAAGCTGAGAGAGAAAGCCACGGAAACAAGGAGGAAGCCACTGAAGCCAGAAGCTGAAAGCAATGAAAACCAGAAGAGGAGGGAGAGACCAGCAGATGCTGCCATGTGCCTTGTCACATGACAGAGGAGTCCAGTATGGCTGGTAGCCTGTCTTCAGAAAGAAGGGACAGCCTTGATGATGCCTTGATCTGGACATTTTCACAGTCTTAGAACTGTAAGCTTACAAAGTAATAAATTCCCATTGCTAAAAACCACACATTTTATTGTATATTACATTGTGGCAGCCTTGCTGACTAAAGACAACTATAACCTGTTAGGACAGATTGGTGCCCAGGAGCCATCATATCTAAGGCATATTGAGAAACATTGTCAGAAAATTGTAGAGAAAAAATATGCCTGATGTTTGAAGCCTTGGCCATAGTGTTTGGTATAATGAATCCAAAACCACAATGATGAATATTTTATTTCAATAATAAAATATTATTGAAGGCGGTGCAATGGTGGCTCAGGCTTCAATTCCTGGAGTCTGCCCATGCAAAAAAACCAAAACAAAACAAATATTACTGATAAGCCATGTATAAGTTACTGAGTGGATGCATGAATAAATGGCATACAGCTGTCATATTAGGAAACAAAGATAAAATCATATTCATAATACAGTCTAAGTGCTACAAAAAAAGTTTATATATATGATCTAATGGGAGCATACAAATCTGATGATAGGGAGAATTTCTACTGGAGAAAACCATACTAATAAAGGCCTTATGCAAGATGAGACTGCATAGCTCTAAGCTAGTTGGGAAAAGTCTGGATTAAGTTCGCATGATTCAGTGAATAATCTCACAGTCATGTTGCATTCATTCTTTGACCATAAGAAAATGCTCAATTCAGCAGAGCATAATGATACCTACAAAGCATTTTTAAAAATCAGAATGGTGCGGGCTACGTGGCTCAGCAGGCAAGAATGCTTACCTGCCATGCCAGAGGACCCGGGTTCACTTCCTGCCTGCCCATGTTAAAAAAAAAAAAAGGAAAAAAAAACGGAATGGATTCTGCTTATATTGATTTGGGAGAAGATAGGCTACAGATGTGTAACAGAAGCTACGATGTTCAAGAAAACTAATAAATATAGTTATTCATAGGCATAAAACAAGGAGATAGATTCTTTCTGGAACCTCATCATCATATGCAAGCTTCATTGCTCTAATTAGTCACCTGGGGCAAAAAAAACAGTACCAATGTTGAAGCAACTGATTCTTATGCATTGAGCCTACAATTGGTTCTGAAGAAATGGAAAGTATAAACTTAAACCAGATGTTCCTGAAGGAAAAGTTCAGGAAGACAAATGGACATGTAATCAACAATCCTCAAAACCATCCCCAAAAGGGGCAGGAACAGCCTTGGCAAAAAGAAATAAACTTCAAACCGAAGCATTTAAGGGTGGTATGGCACAAGTAGAAAGTTACATGGTCCGGGTCAGATAAATCGAACCACAGTCATTATCAGAATGATTTGGGCTTTTTCTAGTACAATCATCCTATTCCCAGAACTGTTGTCTCTCAACCCTGGATGAAACCCCATGTCTAAATTCTGGAACAAGTCTGGCCTCTATGCAAAGGAGGCAGAAGGCGCTCTAGATCTATGGCTCAAAGGTTCAGCAATCTCTAACTCTCCCTGTCACACTGATTTTAACCATGTGTGGTAGATCAAACTACTGTTCCCATTTTCTTCATCCCGTGTTATAAAATTACATATCCATATCTTAGCCTGGCCTCATAGTAGAGGAATATAATTCCTTACACGAAGCCAGGTGACTTGCATTGGCCAACAGGATATTAGAAGACCTGATCCAAGGGGAACTTTGAAATGTACATATGCAATTGGGATTCCTCTGTTATAATCGCATGATCGGCCACAAGAAGAACATAACCCAAGAACTGGTGCCTCTTCAGCCTGGGCCCCAGAACAAAAATATATGGAGTAGACATAAACTGAACCTCCAATCTAGAGTCAAAGCTAGCTGACCCATGGCCTGAAGCAGAGTTGTAGAGGATCCGGTCCTAGATCAGACAAATTGAGCACAAGAATAAATACTCTTGTAAGCATCATGTGTTGTAGTTGTTTGTTTCTCAAGTATTATTGTGGCAATAGCTGATGGATACAGTGTACTTATAAATATCAGTAACTGTGATCTTAATGATCTGGCTATTTATACTCAAGCCCTAGCCTTGCATTCTATCTCAAATAACCAAATTCAGACTCTACTATACTCAATTTCCTTCCTAATCTGAGTCCCTTTAATTGGATATTTATACCTGCTATCACATTCTTTCATATTCTGCCTAAATGAAACTGCCATCTACCCGCTTCCATGATCAACTGTTATGAAAAATAAATAAATAAATAACACAGGTAATGTTATGATTTATTAATACACAGTTATATATCAGACACATTTAAATATCTATCTTTTTTTTGGTGGGGGAGGGTGCATGGTCTGGGACTCAAACCCAGGTCTCCCACATGCAAGGTGAGCATTCTACCGCTGATCCACCCATGCACCCTGAAATAGGTGTCTTAATTAATCCTCATAATAGTGCCACAAGGCAGACTTTATTATTGTCAGTTTTTGGTTCAGTTCATTCATTGTTGATTGGGCACTACATTCCAGAATGTTGTGCTCAGAAAAGAAAGCAACTTGCCTAAGATACTCCAGATAGGAAATGTTAAGGCTAGGATTCAGTCTCAGCTGTTGCTCTTTATGCTCTTATACGTTACACCTTTACAATGGAAAGATAATGACATTTTCAAGTAATAAGACAGATATTTATATTACAACTGACTTCCAATTTAATGGGCTCTAAAGGATGAACATTTTCTATTGTAGAGACCTAGGAATATTGAGACTATTTCTTGGCTTACATAAAAAGATAGTATAGTATGCAATGTTATTGGGCATATATGATCAGAGAAATGAAGATGGGTTGAAATAGGTGAGAAAATACTCACAAAAGAGGAACATTATTAATTACAGCCTGTGCCGGTTTGAAAGGATGTATGTACCCTAGAAAAGCCATGTTTTAGTCCTAATTCCATTTTGTAAAGGCCACTATTTCTCCTAATTCCTACACAGTACTGTATATTTGAAACTGTAATTAGATCATCTCCCTGGAGATGTGACTCAATCAAAAGTGGTTGTGAAACTGGATTAGGTGGAGACGTGTCTCCACCCACTCAAGTGAGTCTTGATTAGTTTACTGGAATCCTATAAAAGAGGAAACATTGTGGAGATTTGGAGATTCAGAGAGAGCAGAGAAGAACAACATAGCCACGAGAAGCACAGAGTCCACTAGCCAGCGACGTTTAGAGATGGAGAAGGAAAACGCCTCCCAGGGAGCTTCATGAAACAGGAAGCTAGGAGAAAAAGCTAGCAGACAATGCTGTGTTTGCCATGTGCCCTTCCAGATGAGAGAAAAACCCTGACTGTGCTCACCATGTGCCTTCTAACTTGAGAGAGAAACGCTGAACTTCATTGGCCTTCTTGAATCAAGGTATCTTTCCCTAGGTGCCTTAGATTGGATATTTCTATAGACTTGTTTTAACTGGGACATTTTCTCAGCCTTAGAACTGTAAACTAGCAACTTATAAATTCCCCTTTTTAAAAGCCTTTCCATTTGTGGTATATCACATTCCAGCAGCTAGCAAACTAAAACAGCCATTTCACGAAAAAATAACAGTGAAGTTTTAGTGAATGGACATTTTCCTACCTGGGAGACTATCTTGAATCTGCTCCTAAGTGAAAGAGCAGCATCAAGTAAGTTAAGTGCTTTGGGTTTTGGGACCACATTGATCTGAGTTCAAATCCTGGGTCTAACTTTTCCCAGCTGCATCATCTTGATAAAGTTACTTATATATTAATAACCTTGGTTTTCTCATCTGTGAAATGGGGTGTATCAAAGTAGTTCTTCATAGAGTTGTCAAGGGAAATAAATGACAAGTATCTTTTAAAATAATTTAGCACTGTATCCAGGAGAGAGATATCGTGGTTGTCTGAAAATATTTGCATTAAACTTTTACAGTGTCATTGAGAATGGAAGTTGCTCCTTTCTAAAGGAGACGGGGCCCCTCTAAGAGGAGAAAAAGTCAGGGAAAGCATGCACATAGAAGGGGAGGCAGAAAGGAGAAATGAGAGAAATATAAGTTGTTTTGGAAGCTGGTGTAGAAAAATGTAAACCCGAGTGTGCAGGAGAATGATATGTAGCAAAAAATGTACGAGGGAACATAAAGTGGAGGTCTTTGAAAAATGTGACCACAGATTATGTTTCATATAAGCAACCAGATACTGCTATATTATATAGGACCAGAGAATGCCACTGTTTAAAGATGAATGGGAGAAATTTTAAATGCAGCTACTTCCACTGGCGCTTGTGAGAATAAACCATGTTTTGAGCTACTATTTTCACCTCTACATTGTTTATCAGGTTTGAGTCTAATCAAGCTTGATGGAATCGTGGGAAGCCACTAATTAAAATGATTAACAATATCAATAACAGAAAAGGGAATAGAAAAGGAAGCCTCTTATTTTTAATGGACTGAACACAGATTCTTGCTGGCTGAATGAATAGAAATTAATTGAGGAGTGATGCTGGATAGCAAATTTCTGAAATGTCTATTTTCATGCTCTCGATAAAAGGGCACATTTTTTAGAAACAAGGAACTATATCAAAATCACAAAATTAGACAACATTTTTTTTTGCCTCCTTCATTCATTAGCTGACTTAAAACCAATGCCTAACCTCAAAATGTTTGCAAACACTTTTGTTACCAAGGAAGGCTTCTCTACTGAATGTTGTGCTTAACTTTGATTATATTTCAGTTTTACCATTGACCTTTAGGTTACTCTAATCTGACTTTATTTACAAATGTGGTTTCTGAATAACCTTTGAATAGAACAGATTTTAGACAAATAGCAAAATACAATCCAGGCATGAACAGAAAAAAAGAGGGTACACTGCTTGAGCATTTTCTAATATTATTTCTTGACAATGTCAGAGGGGAGCCTGTTTCTGGAAAACAAAATCAATACACTTGGACGGTATACTTAAAATGTGTACCTACTAGCTCAAACGGGATTCATTGTTTCATTCCCGATGCTGAACCCAAGTTTTCCCTTGGAGCAGATAAACTCAATGTCATGAAAGGCAAATTTGGATTATCTTGCTGGCTGCTGAGGCTGAGATAGACATATTCAGAGTGTGGGGAATACCTGGCCCTTCCTTTCCTTCCTACCAACATTAGGTGCAAAAGGAATTCTAAATGAAGACCCAAGGATTCAATCTAAAGTTGTTGTTGTTAACAACTCCATACTTTCCTTTCATCTTTATATTTTTGGCATTTATTTTTATATGTCATTTACTTAACATTTGAATTATTTGTCTTTCCTTAGTGTAAGGATAACTAACACATATAGAACACCACTGTTTTAAAAAGGGCATTCACACAACCATTGCATCTTTCCTTCTCCTAATGTTTCCTTGATTCAGGCAGAGAACAGTGTGGAACGATTCAGGGCACAGGCTCTAAAACTCTGTGAGACCTTAGAGACCATCTCCGCACTTGCCAGCCCTGCAACCTTGGACAAGATCTAATTTCCCTACCTAATATTTTTTTTATGCCCAATTTCCCCACCTATAATTTTTTTGCCTAGTTCCCTACCTATAAAAAGGGAATAAATATACCATGTGCCTAACAGAATTGCCCTGAGATTCAGAAACTAATTCTTATAAAAGTGCTTAGAACATTGCCTAGTCCAAGACAACTGGACAATTTGCTACTTTGCATACTATCACTTTCCCATGAGTGCTTTCAGGACAGTGTAGCAGTTTGCATTTATCTTTGGATCCCCAGTGCCTAACAGAGTGCCTGGCACATAGTAGGTGTTTAACAAAGAACTCACCATATATTATCTTAGCAGTTACAATTATTTTATGAAAGAAGAAGGAAGGAAAGAAGGACGAAAGGAAGGAAGGAAGAAAGGAAGGAAGGAAGACACTTTCTTCCAGCAAAATCTTATACAGGAGCCAAATTGTAAAATAAATAATATTTAAAAAACCAAAACAGTTCTGGAATATCATCAGGGATTTATCTCCCTCCAGGTCCCCCAACTCTTGCCCTAAGCTCCTGAGTTAGTTCTATTGACTCTAGGATTCAGGAGCATACCATGTTAAATTCACTATCTTAAGTAGACTTGAGCTATCCTTTGAGGGTTTAAGTCTACTTAAAATTTAGGCCTAAGAGTCACCCCCAAGAGAGCCTCTTTTGTTCCTCAGATGTGGCCTCTCTCTCCAGCCAACACAACGAGCAGTCTCACCACCTACCCCTGTCTACGTGGGATGTGACTCCCAGGGGTGTGGACCTTCCTGGCAACGTGGGACAGAGATCTTGGAATGAGCTGAGACTCAGCTTCAAGGGATTGAGAAAAACCCTAGAATGAGCTGAGACTTAGCATCAAGGGATTGTGAAAACTTTCTCGACCAAAAGGGGGAAGAGTGAAAAGAGACAAAGTGTCAATGGCTGAGAGATTCCAAACAGAGTCCAGAGGTTATCCTGGAGGTTATTCTTAGGCATCAAGTAGATATCATCTTGTTATTCAAGATGTAATGGAGAGGCTGGAGGGAACTGCCTGAAAATGTAGAGCTGTGTTCCAGTAGTCATGTTTCTTGAGGATGATTGAATAATGATATAGCTGATGCTCCTTTTATCTACCTTGTCAACAAAGGAGTAGAACATATGGAATAAAAATAAATAATAGGAGGAACAAATGCTAAAATAAATTTAGTTTGAAATGCTAGTGATCAATGAAAGTGAGGGGTAAGGGGTATGGTAGGTATAATCTTTTTTTTTTTTCTTCTTTTTCTTTCCTGTGTTCATTTTATCTCTTTTTCTATTGTCTTTTTATTTCTTTTTCTGAATTAATTCAAATGTTCTAAGAAATGATGAGTATGCAACTAAATGATGATATTGTGAATTACCAATTATGTATGTTGATGTTTTGTCTCTTAATTTTTTAATAAATAAATAATTTAAAAAAAAATTCACTATCTTATGTACCCAGCAATTCTGGATGCCCCAACTTCCATTCAGCTAACTTCCTTCAATGTGTTAGTAGGACTGGTTTTAGATTTCAAAGATGGTAAATTGAGAGATATTAATATGGTACTATGGATCTTCCAAAGTGGTTTAACTAAATGCTCAGCAACAGGGTTGCTCAGCCAGATAGCACAGAAACCCTAAGTCTGTTATAAAAACAGCTGATAAAGCCGCTCCTGCTTAATCTTCCTTTAATTAAAGCTGCTTGTGGTTAAAGTGATTAGTCAACAGAACTCAATGAAACTTAAGTTTTTAAGTCTTTTTATTTTATAAATGGCTTTGTGTGTTAGCATGCCTATTGGTCTAAAAGAGAATGCTGAATTAGCCCCTGACTTTCCCTCTTAAGTAGTTCATACATGTTAACTCAGTTCTCCAGAGATTTTGAGTCATATTAGGATGATGAAATATTTTGCTTTTGGAATTATTAGACAGTGCCCTCTGCCAGATATTTTCAAAGCCTGTGTTCATTTAAGAGAAAAGTTTCTCAATGTTATACATCTGTTTAGTTTTCAGATTCAGGACAACTTGTCTATAACAGGTTACATCAGACCCCAAGTTCAGATGAGACTCAGGAAGGAAATGTGTTAAGGACAGAGTACTGATATTGATGTTGAGGGGAAGGTAGTTTTTTTTTCTAGAACTAACATTCTCTGATAATTCTGAATACAATTTTATGCAATTTTCTGCTGCTTAATAAATGTAGATAGAGCTAGGGAGCTTTATGTGATATTTTTTTTTTTTAAGCAGGAAAAGCAGACATTTTAAATATTTTTGTCGAAAATGTATTACAGATCTGAAAATTTGTCAAGTTCAAAATTTATATATATTTTTTATATTTAAATATGCATTTTGCACATTTTTCAACAAAAATACAAGAAATTAAAAGAAACAAAAGCTGAAAACAAGTGAAACCTCAACACGTGGGGAGAAAATGGGCAGTGAGGAACAAAAGGTTTTTTTTCTTTTTTGGGGGGCATGGTTAAGGAATCAAACCCAGGTCTCCCACATTGAAAGGGGTTGTTCTACCACTGAGCCACTGAAAGCTTTCTTGTTTTTATAACCCCTTTTTTTCCTCTTCCTTACTAACAGCGTGAGAGAAAGCACAATGAAAATAATTTTAAATTGATGTATAAATGTAATTAATTTCTTTCCAGGTCTAAGGGACCTGCCTATTTTAATGTATGTAATATGTTTTATAGAGCTATATTCTCCCTTTTAAAGAAGTCAAAACAGTGAGCATTTTTCTATAAGATGTTTGGATAGAGAAATATATGTGTTACTATAATAAAATTTCTTCTGTGGGGAAAATATAACAGCAATATGTCTTATTTTAGGGCTCATTTTCTATGATGGCTATGTGCTTATAAGTATGAGTGAGCTGGTCTGTGCAAAATTGCATTACCAATGTTGTACACTGAAAAAATCAGAAGGGGGCTTTTCATAACGAAGCTAGATGGTTGTATAGAAAAAATGAGAAAGAGAATTATAAACTATTAAAGAAATATCAGAAAACAGATATATAAACTAATATGGACATACAAATGAATGCAAATAGAAATCCATTTACATAGCAATTTATTAATTACAGTTGTTAATTAGCATACAATTATGCTAATTTAAACATACATCTGAAGCTCTAAGTTAAGGAACATCGCTTTATTTTTTTTAAACATGATTTCAAGAGAATTTCAGAGATAAAACAAGTTATACTAAGGAATACTGAAAAGCACTCATAAAGTAGAGGAAAAAAAGTAGTAAGAGGGAATTCTGTATTCTTAACTGACCTCTACCTGCTGGTGTCTCAGGTACTTTGTGAGAATAAAGGTGATTCTTTCAAGGCTATAGTCATGCATATCAGCATTAAATATCATTCCTGTATATCTGCGTTAGTAAATCCTTAGACTGCTAGGGAAATGTTAAATTGAGTGAAACCATAGCACAATAAATGAAACTGGGGACAAGGAAGCTCTTCCCTATGATTCATTGATTATGGCAGATATGACTGATTGACTAATCAATTCAACATCCAATCTCTCCTCCTTGCCCGCCTCCACTAGTAAAAACTACACACTCAACTTCGCAGGCTCCCTTGCAATTTGGGCTGGTCATGTATACAGTACTGACCTATTGGATGTAAACAGAAGTCTGTTAGTTTAATAAGAACGTCATTTCTTTTCTAATAAATGCCACTACTATGTTGGAGCTGACACTTCTGGTCCACTTTCTTCTTGTCGTGAGTGTCAGTGTGATGCCTGGAATTTTGGCAGCCAACTTGTATGAATGAAAAATGCTCCGAAGAGATGCCAAACCATAGCTGTACTGTGGCTGATCGACAAAGCCAAACTAAGCAACTATCTATTTCCACATTTCTTGGTATGTGAGGGATTTAAGCTGTATTGACTGAAGGAAGTTTTAGTTTGCTTTTCTATTACAGAGGGAGTACCTATTTAATGTGTCATCTGGTAGGGCAAGAGTCTATTCATTTTACTTTATAAGCAAATCTTCCCCTATTCTTGCAACTCTAGCAAACCTGACTTAGAAATCACTATCCAACCTCAGATTTCTCACACACTCAGGTTTGAAAACCCACTCAACTGGTTGGTCTGCTTCAGTTAACAAAGAAAAATGAAATAATTGAATACGGAACCCTAGCCGATACATACAACTGCAGTATAATAAAATGAAGCTTCCAAATTCACTTGTATTCGGCATAATTTTGTTGCAATATCGTTAATTGAACAAGCAATACAGCTCATGTAAAGATAATCCTTTTGAACCATGAATTTGAAATTGTCACATATGTATATTTGTAAATATAGCATTTGCATATATTTACTATAATGAGAATAAACCTTCTCTCCGGTAACCGACTGAATAGAAGTACACATTGATACTCCTAATGAAGAAACCATTTCAGGAAATATCAGAAGCCATCAATTGTCAACTAATTGGGAGACTGTTTTCCTAAGCGAGCAGCTTTAAAACTCTGACTGCTTAAATCATTGTAATCATTTTATTTGTCTATTCTCTAGAGAAATTTTAAACAAAGCCTGCAGTGATTGCTTTGTTATTTCAAATCTGCCTAGTAATTTTCCAGTATTTTATAACACATACAGTGTTGACACTGGTGAGGAAAAAAACTGAGCATCTGCCTTATGGAACTGCTCATTTTCAGTCAACATAATTACTCTGTATTAACAGCTCTGCTATTTAAACAATTCCACACTTTCATTTTTTTTTTTGCTAATAATTAATGTGATGGGATCATACATCTCTATTCAAATTGAATACATATCAGAATAATTTCTATATTGTGGCATTTGTGCTGAGCCAAATGAAACAATTGTGTTTGAGCTACTTAATGTCAGTTCCATAACTCAATTGCATGACAACTGAAACAAAAGCAAAACAAATCAAAACAAACAGCCTGATTCCTAGAATGTATAACGTTTTGCATAATATTAGCGAAATACATGCAAAAAATCAATGGATATAAAATATTTTTTCTCAAGGCCTCCAACACTGTTTTAAATTATGCAACGTCCAATCAGTAACAAAGGCTGTCAAAATAATATTCCTCGTCCACAGTTTTGACCTCACTCTTCCCTTCTCCATGCTTCTGAAGCTGCCTGTCACCTGCTGTATCAAATTCAAATTATTCTCATTGCTTCAGGGGCTTCCATCTGCCCTTGTTTACAATGTCTTTGTTAATTTCCTTTTCCCCACTGTCCATTTGCTAGAAAGTACACAGGAATTTTCATAATGCCATACAATCGATTGTAAAAATGATGGATTAGGAGTCAGAAAACACAGAATTTGGGAAAATTATGTAACTTCCCTGAATCTTTGCTTTGTTGTTTTTTTTTTTTTTCCCATAGAAAAAGACAAGGGCTGCTAAGAGACTTTTCCTCACTGTATCTTTCTTTTATAATCACACATCTTTCCATAATTGCTTTCAATTCTGTTGAACATTCCTTTATTTCCAATACTCTGTCATTTACACTACATAGGGGATCTGAAAGGAAATGACAGGATAGGTTTGAGCTCCTGGAGAAATATTTAATATTTATTGAACATCAAACCTACTGACAACTTCGCATCATTCAGTTAAGAAGCACCTATAAGTATTTGGGTGCACACAAAAGTTTTTAATCTTGAGGTCCTATTTATCTATTTTTTCTTTCATTTCTTGTGCTTTATTCAATGGGAGAAAATATTTAAAAGCCATATATTCAAGAAGGGCTTAAGACCCAGAGTATATAAAGAAATCCTATAACTCCACATAAAAAGACAAACAATACAAATAAAAATTGAACAAAAGATTAGAATAGACATTTCTTCAAAGAGGATATACAAATGGCTAAAAATTACATGAAAAATAATCAACACCACTAGCTGTCAGGGAAAGGCAAATAATGAAAACTACAATGATAGAGCATTTCACACCCATTGGAATAGTTACTATTAGAAAAACAAAATTACAAATGTTGGACAGGATGTGGAGAAATACGAACACTTACCCATTGCTTGTAGGAATGTAAAATTGTGCAGCTACTATGCAAGATATTTTGGCAGCTCCTCAGGAAGCTAAATATAGAACTCCCTTATGACTTGGCAATGCCACTACTAGTTATATACCCAGAAGAACCGAAAGCAGGAACTTGAACAGATTTTTGCATACTGATGTCCATAGTAGCATTATTAACAATTGCCAAATGATGGAAGCAACCTAAGGGTCCACTAACTGATGAATGGATAAACTAAATGTAACATGTGAGGAATATTATTCAGCTGTGAAAAAGAATGAAGTCCTGATGCATGTGACAACATGGAATAAACTTGAGAACATTATGCTGAGTGAAATAAGCCAGACATAAAAGAACAAATCTTGTACAATATCACCGATATAGACTAATTATAATAAACAAAGTCATAGAGTTAAAATCTAGAATATAGGTTACCAAGGGATAGATTGGGGAGAGAGGATTGGTGGCTGATGCTCAATTTGCATAGAATTACTAATAAACTTGATTGTAAAGGTTTGGAAACAGATGGGGATGCTGGTAGCACATTATTATGATAATTAACAGCACTGAATTATATATGTGAATGTGGCTGATAAAAGATATTTGGGGTCATATATGTTACTAGAATATAAGTTAGAAGTTAAAACATGGAACTTTATAGCACAGTGCACCCTGCTGTGGAGTTGGACTTTGGTTAATAACACGAGTTTAAGAATGTCCTTTCAAGAATTATAACAATAAGTTTCCACAGGGATTCCATGAACTAGTGTAACTGCCCAGAAATCTGCAACCTCCAGATGGGTCCCTGGACCAGATAAGTCCTGAAACTTAGAGGACCCAGCCTCTCTAAAACATCAGATAGTTCCATCTCCCTACCCCAAATTAGTGACAGACCTTTCCAATATGAAAAAGTTAGAATGGCCATGACCCAAATACCCCTAAAGAGAGGGCTAGAAATATCAAAGGTGATGGTGGAGTTATACAGAGAAGATAGGATTTAACAAATGAATATGAATGCTGAATCATTAAATTGATATCTCTTTTGGTCTCCAGTATCTTAGAGCAGCTGAAAGTAAAAACCTAAAACTGTGGAACTGTAACTCATGTCAAACTCCTAAGTATACTCTACAACTAATTGTGGTGTTGTGCTTTGCAATATATTGCTTTTCTGTGTATACGTTATTTCTCACAAAAAAAGAAGAAAGTCGATTGTGATGATAAAAAACATATTTATGCCTTCTAGCCTCCTATTTTCTGGATCAACTAGAAGGAAAAACCTGAGAGGATCATATAGTAGCCCAGGACAAACTCTGGAATCTATCGTATAACTACTTGCTGAGGAGTACTTTGGGAACTATTACTTTTTCATTTCTTTGCTTTGTATATATGATGCATTATAATAAAAAAGTTATTAAAAAAGAATTATAACAAATGTGCAACACTAATACAAGGTATTCATAATAAGCTAGTGTATGGGAAATATAAACCTAATGTAAATTATGGACTATAGTTAATAACACAATTTTAATATTCTTTTTTCAATTGTAACATAGATGCCATACTAATACAAAGTGTCAACAATACGGGGTATATGGGAATGCAATATTTTTTTTTTTTTTTTTTTTTTTTTTTTTTTTTTTAAAGAAAGACAGAGAGAAGGAAGGAAGGATAGAAGGAAGGAAGGGAGGAAGAAAGGGAAACATCTTTAAACATTTTCTTATTTTTATTATATTTTGTTTGTTTGTTTTTTACATGGGCTGGGGCCGGGAATCGAACCGGGGTCCTCCGGCATGGCAGGCAAGCACTCTTGCCCGCTGAGCCACCGCGGCCCGCCCGCAATATTTTTTACATGATTTTTCTGTAAACCTCTCAACTTCTCTAATTGAAAAATAGTAATCAAAATAGGACATATTTCACAGGTTTGTGTATTAGGTATTTTAAATGATGTAATCCATCTAAATTGTTTTACTCAGTGTCTAAAACATAGAATTACTTCGCAAATGTTGGTTACTACTGTTACAAATAAAAAAAGTATCTGTAAATATCCTCTACTGGATAAGGTAATCTGGCCAGGACTTGTCCTACCTTCCATTCTTATTGATTTATGTTATTTGCATTTTATTGCATTGTGTAGTACCCTAGTTTTTATTTATTAGATTTTATCCCTATTCCTTTCTGTATTTTTTAATTGCTGAGACCAGAAAATTGCTCTCTGAAGTGTTTCTTCAGCCCCAGGCCATGCTAGGGAGGGAATATAACTGGCCAGTTGAATTTGAGGATTTTATGGACAGTCTCCTCTTCCTGGCTAATTTCCTTTCCTGGCAATTGTAGTTCATAACTCACTATCAACATCAAAAGCTCTGGTTGGTTTCACCCGTTAGGGACATCAAAATGAACTGTTCTTTAAGTTAGGAGTGAGGCTCCTTAGTTTATAGACTGTATTTGTCCACAGAATTGTTTATATCTGTTGTGTTCAATTGCTTTCTTGCCATTTTCTCTTCAATTTATTCCAATCAGGAACTACTGTTATCAAGGTCGCTAATGGCTTCCACGTGGTTAAATCCGAAAAGTAATTTTCAATATTCATCTTACTTCATTTATCTGTACATTTGACCCAGTTAACCACTCCCTTATAATTCTATGTTTACTTATCATCACAGACATAATTTCCTAATTTTATTCCATTCTCTCTCATGGTTTCTGTTTTAATTTGCTAAAGTTGATGAAATGCAACATGCAGAAATGGGTTGGCTTTTACCATGGGGATTGATTAGCCTACAAGTTTATAGTTCTAAGGCTGTGAAAATGTCCAAATCAAGGCATAACAAGGATGATAACTTCTCCCCAAAGACCAGATACTGTCAATCCTCAATTTCTCTGTCACATGGTCAGGGACATGGGGATGTCTGCTGATCTCTCCCTTCTCTCCCATATTTCATTGCTTCTAACTTCTGGCTTCAGTGTTTCCTCTCTGAGTTTCTCTGAGACAGTTTTCTGTGTTCTTCTGTCTTTTAGCCTCTTGTAAAGGACTCCAATAAGAGGATTAAGATCCACCCTGAATGAGGTTAAGCTCCTTCTTATAATGTTTTAAGGAATGGATTAGCAGGAATGGATTAGCTTTAAGTACATGATCTTTTCTGGGTATATACAGCTCCAAATCATCAGTTTCCTTTATTTTTCCTTTCTGGTTCTTTATCATTTTCCCCAACTGTGAACATGGGAGCCCTGGGGATCAGTTCATGTACCTTATTCCTTTCCTATCATTACTCACTCTCTTGATGACCTCATACCTTTAAATACCATCAATAAGCTACAACTCCCTAATTCATCTCCCCAGTCTGGATATCTCACATGAAATCAAGATTCATATTAAACTGTTCTTGGATATGTAGCAGGCACCTTAAACTTAACATAACCCTAGGAAAATTCTTGATTTTTCCTCTATAAATCAATTTCTACTGGCTCTTCCCATTCTCAGTTAATGAGAAATCCCTTCTGCCAGTTGTTTTCCTGTTGCTGAGACCACATACATTGTAGTGATCTTTGACTTTTTTTTCCCTCACAACCATTATCTAGGTTTTCCAAAAAGCACGCTCCAAACATTAACATCTGCCATCTTTCCCACCATTATCTCCCTGGTCCAAACTCCTATCATTGGATCTTTGAAATAATGTGCCAATTGATCAGTTCGTAGCAAGAACAAGCCTGTTAATGTGTCAAGTCCTGCCTTTCTTCTGCGTGCAGAGCCTCTACTATTTTCCCTTCACCCTCAGAATAAAGTCTAAAGAGTTTACATGGCTGGCAAGGCCCAATGCCTCCTACACCTCTGTATCAGTCAAGGTTCTCCAGAGAAATAGAAGTGACAATATTAATTTTATAAATATTGGCAATGTCAATATTAAGGGATTTATTATAGAATTGGCTCATGTGACCATGGAAATTGGCAAGCCTGAATTCTATAGGGAAGGATGCAAATTGGAAAGTCTGATGAAAGTGACAATTAATCCCCCAGAAGAAGCTGGATGACTAAAGTTGAGATAGAAATTCTTCTCTATGACTGCTGAAAACCTCAGTTCTTCCTTTTAGACCTCCTATTGGCTGGATGAGGAGACTCTTCTCATTGCTGAGGGCAATCTCCTTCGTTGTATGCAGATGTAATAAGCCATTGATCTACACAATGGACTAATGATTTAAATTCATGAAATACCAAGCAATAACAATCAGGTCAGTGCTTGCTTGACCAAAAAAAACTAGACACCATAACCGAGCCAAGCTGACACATGAAATCAACCATCACACCTCCCCTTTGTCTATAATGCTTTTTTTCCTAAGAAAATGTCATGGCTTGCTCTCTCACTCGAAATATTGGTCAATGTGGCAGGCAAAAACATGGCACCTCAAAACACAGCCAAATGGTAATCCCTGGAACTTGTGAATTTACCTTACAGGGAAGTTAAAGAGTCTTTGAAGATGTTATTACATTAAGGCTCTCAAGGTAAGATATAGCTGGATAATCTGGGTGAACTCTAAATGAGGTAACAAGTGTATTGATAAGAGACAGACAGAAGAAGATTTGACACACACATAGGAAAAAGTGATGTAAAGATGGAACAGAAAAAGATTTGCAGATGCTGGCCTTGATGAGTGGAGCGATATCCACTCATCACAAGCCCACAGAAGCTGGAAGAGGCAAAGAACTTATTCTACCCTGTAGTCTCCAGAGGGAGGGCAGCCCTGCTGACACCTTGATTTTGGCCCAGTTATGCTAATTTTGGACATCTGACCTCCAGAATTATGACCTAATAAATTCTTGTGGCTTTAGATTGCCAAGTTTCTAGTAATCTGCCACAGTACCCACAGGAAGATGGATTTTGATAACTTTAAGTGGGGTGCTGCTGTGAAAAATAACCTGAAAATGGGCAAGATGCTTTGGATTTGAGAAATGAGTAGAGACTGGAAGAATTTTGAGAAGCATGATAGAAAAAAAGCCTAGATGTTACAGACGTAGTGCTCAGGAGGAAGTGAGGAACATGACAGAGAAAACCTGTTGCATCTTAGGGACACCTATACCATCATAAGCAGAATGTTGGTAAAAATGTAAATGTTATAGGTGCTATTGGAGAAGGAGTAGAAGGAGATGAGAAACATATTATTGGAAGTTGGAGAAAAGGCAATGCTTGTAACATAGTGGCAAGAAACTTAACTGAAGTGCATCCCACAGTTGTGTGGGAAGCAGAACTTGTAAGCGATAAATTTGAATCTTTAGCTGTGCATA
Source organism: Tamandua tetradactyla (assembly GCF_023851605.1). Classification (NCBI taxonomy): domain Eukaryota; kingdom Metazoa; phylum Chordata; class Mammalia; order Pilosa; family Myrmecophagidae; genus Tamandua; species Tamandua tetradactyla. The sequence goes on from NC_135345.1 coordinate 21,257,239, forward strand.
CTTCTAAACAAAACATGGAAGGCAAAACTTGGTTAATTTTTGCTGGTTATAGTCAAGTATGAGAGAAAAGAAATAAATTGAGAGAGGAACTGCTAAGCAAGAAGGAACTGTGGTAGTTAGATTCAGTTGTCAACTTGGCCAGTGAAGGCACCTAGTTCTGTTGCTGTGGCCATGAGCCAATGGTATGTGAACCTCATCTGTTGCTCATTACATCTGCAGTAGGCTAGGAGTCATGCCTGCTGTAATGAATGATGTTTGACTTAATTGGCTGGTGCTTAAATGAGAGAGTGCACACACAGCCCAAGCAGCTCAACACACCTCATCTCAGCACTCACAGCTCAGTTCAGGCCTTTGAAGATGCAGAAAGAAATAACCCTAGGGAAAGCTGTTGGAACCCAGAGGCCTGGAGAGAAGGCCAGCAGAGATCACCCTGTGCCTTCCCGCATAAGAAAGAACCTCAGTTGGAAGTTAGCTGCCTTTCCTCTGAAGAACTAACAAAATAAATCCCCTTTTATTAAAAGCCAATCTGTCTCTGGTGTGTTGCATTCCAGCAGCTAGCAAACTACAACAGGAACCATCACTTGATGATTTGGGAAATTCTCAAAATTCTCAGCATATCCATACTACAAAAGATGATGCAATTAAGAGACTCAATGTCAGGAAAATTTCTCTGGAAAGGGTGTCAAGTATGTGGTTGGACAACCCTCAGCTAGTGCTGAAGAGATTGGGCACGTAACTCATGGACCCACTCAATCATCTCAACAGAAGCCAGAGTTAAAGATGGGATTATCCAGGAAAGATCTGAGGAGAACCATCTTGTTCAATGGTTTGGATCCCCATGACATACAAGGGTTTTTGAGAATGTTATACCAGGAGAAACACTTGTCACCTTAGACTGAAAGAGACAGGATGAATTGAAAGAAAGCTCATCTTCTAAAATTCTACAGGGATTAAATAGGTTGATAAAAGTACTCAGCTTTTCAAACGTGTATTCTCCAAGCCTTGAGTCAGAGCCTTATTCCCAGGTCTTGAAAATTAAAGGTGGTTTTGTGGTTGGATTTTGAAATTACTTGGATAAGTTACTCCTTTCTCCCATTTTCTCTCTTTTAGAAAAGAATGCCTATGACTGTTTTCCTATTATGCCTCACAGCCATTTTATGTGGAAGCAGATAACTTGTTTTCTAGTTTCACAAGTCCAGAAATGAAGGATAATTTTACAGCAATATCAATCATATCTAGAGTCTCATCCATACTCAATTTATATGACTTACATGATGTGAATTGATACTTTAAGCTGATGATATTGGGGTAACCAGGATCCAATACAGTGAGAAATGCTCTATTTAAAGTTGCAGTACCCACCCCATGCTTTCTCTACCCTGCCCCTGATTTACTTTCCTCATGTATCTGCATTTTATATATCTATCTCTTTCTACATATATTAAATCAAAAGCTAATATACATATTTTTTAGTTACTTACTCATTAGTTATCTGGTTGTTTTACCATGAGAATATAAGCTCCTTGAGGGCAGTGATTTTGTCTGTTTTGTTTTGTATTCATTTTTGTATTCTAGTGCCTTGAACAGTGGTACTATACATAACAAGTGCTCAAAAATGTTTTTTAATGAATAGATATTTTCCTTCTCTACATCCTCAGTTTATTCCCCTATATATCAATCCATCCATCTACACACCTATCTATTAATCCATCTAGTCAATTATGTATTCATTCAGCAAACATTCTTTTAATTCATAAGTGTCAGGATCTGTGCAGGGGTTTAATGTTAAGCAAAACTTGGTTCAAATACACAGTGGACTTTCACCTTGTTTAGGAAAACAGAAAGCAGATGAACTATTAAAATATTCTGTCATGATTATTTTTACTAGGGGAAAAAAAGGATGCCTATAGGAACAAATTAAAATGTCCATTCTAGAGAAACAGTCTTCAGGGAATATTTCCTCATTACATAAGACTAGAATATCATCTTTCTTACAGCCAACAAATAATGGAAATTTCTATAAAACATTCTCCACCTCATTTCTGGCTGTATTAGAGTGAAGACAAGTAAAAGAATGAACATTAGCCTTTAAATTCATTTCTGCTTAAAGCATACCAATATCCATATAAGTAGACATAGACAAGTCTAATTATTCACACAAATCTTTATTCTACTTCTCCTAAGGGGCCACCCCAAAGCACAATATTAAAGATAATAAAGAAAACTTTTGAATTTCTGAGGGTGTTATCCTGAGATAAGAAGGAAGATACACATTTTTCTAGTGTTCAGCATTCTTGCTGACTATGAAAAATAGATGATGATGATGATGACGAAGAATAAGGCATTTATTAAAAGGGAGGTAGCTCATAGTGTATTTGGCTTCAGAAATCTGGGTTAGCCTACTGAGTTTGATGCCTGATAATTCAATGCATTTGTATAAGTTCCTTTCCATATCTGTTAATCAGGTTATCATCTATAAAATAAGTTTTGTAATAACATTTCTCTTGCCTACTTGTAGAAGTATTATAAAAATCAGTGAACCCATGCAGATGCTTTTAAATTTTTAATTATTTTACAAATGTAAGTTCTTATTCATGAAGATATTTTACTGGGATTCTAACATGTTCAATGTACTATTTATGGTCATTTCAAAAATCACAAAATAATCTGGGACTCACAATATTGATAGTTCAGGTCATTAAACATCAAATACTCTTCTTAGAGATATGAGGATGAATGGGTGGCTCAAACATAGAGCATAAATGGCAATGGTGAATATATAAGGACATAAGAAAGAGGTGTTTCTTACTTTTAAAAGAGTATTAAAAAAAATCATTGGCTAATGGAAATTCAGAGTCCTAGTCAAACTTAATATCCTGGGGGAATTTTCTTAGACTGGTGAAAACAGCCACTGGTTCTTTGGAATCTGAAGTTAGTTTTCATTCTGTATCTACTGTTCTTCCTGAGTAATGAGTAACAGGATTGCTTTCCCATCTGGCATTTTGTGTCTGAGAGTAGGATTTAGCATAAAGTGAAATGTCAGTGGTAAGACAGTGGTTTATGTCATTTGTAAAATATGATCACGAATGCAAACATTCACAGTGGCATAATAACCCAAAATATTTCAGTGTAAACAAGTCCAATCTGATGGGGTAGTAAAAAGAGATTTAAGGCCAGAAAAACTGGATTTGAATCCTAATTCCACCAACTAATTGCCTATGTCACTTAACCACTTAGTTCCTGATTTTCTTATTTATAAAATAGAAACAATAAATAATTTTGGAAGGTTGTTTGAAGGATCAAATTGGATGTGAGTGTCTTTTAAGTGATAACATGGGTTGCTGTTCCTGCTGTTTATAGCAGCGAAGATAACTCAAAAATGGTGGTGGTTGTTTTTTTTCCCCAGGATGACAAAGGGAAAATTCCTTGATGAAGCAGCATTGCACAGTCACAAACACTGCCAAAGATATCAGTGGTGTGGTGACAGTAATCAAAAAGTAACTACCTTCAGATTGTCTCAGTAATTTTCATTAAAGAACTTGTGAGAAAACATTGTGAAAGCATCTTTGCTGGTAACAAAGCAGCAAATAGGCTTCCAGTCCATCTTTAGAGTCAAGTGAGGACTGCAGTGAATGGAAATTGCAATAGCAGTTCAAGGGCATTTGACCATTCAAAATGGTTGGGGATTCTTACTCATTTAAAAGAAAGAATATCTTTTCAGAGACTAAGTGTTCTCGTTTGCTAGCTGCTGGAATGCAATATACCAGAAACAGAATGGCTTTTAAAAAGGGGAATTTAATAAGTTGCTAGTTTACAGTTCTAAGGCCGAGAAAATGTCCCAATTAAAACAAGTCTATAGAAATGTCCAATCAAAGGCATCCATCTAGGGAATGATACCTTGGTTCAAGAAGGCTAATGAAGTTCAGGGTTTCTCTCTCAAGTGAGAAGGCATATGGTGAACACAATCAGGGCTATTCTCTCAGCTGGAAGGGCGCATGGTGAACATGCATCATCTGCTAGCTTCCTCTCCTGGCTTCTGGTTTCATGAAGGTCCCGAGAGTTTCTTTCTTCATCTCCGAAGGTCACTGGCTTGTAGACTGTCTGCCTCATGGTGCTGCAGCATTCTCTGCTCTCTCCGAATCGCTTTTTATTCTCCAAAATGTTTCCTCTTTAATAGGACTCCAGAAACATATCAAGACCCACCCAAATGGGTGGAGACATGTCATCACCTAATCCAGCTTAACAACCACTCTTGATTAAATCACATCTCAAGGGAGATGATCTGATTACAGTTTTAAAGATACAGTATTCAATAGGGATTATTCTGCCTTTATGAAATAGGATTTAGATTAAAACATGGCTTTTCTAGGGGACATACATCCTTTCAAATCAGCACCCTAAGCTAATGGACAGATGACTTAAAAATCCTGACAGCTATATCTGAAAAAATAACAACAAAAACACCTTTCTGCAACTACCTAGATGCTAGCACATAGAATTTGCCTCCCTGAGTTCCTGATTTAAACCAAGGCACTGAGGGATCTGTGATCATTGACCCATGTGGAAAAGAAACATTTTAAAATAAAAATGAGGCAGTTCTACCCAATGATGTTAATGAATTGATAAGTCCACATTTCAATTCCCGCTGACATTTTCTGGAAAGCAACTAAGAGTTCTTAAACCTAAAACCCAGCATAGGTGAAAGCAGGAGAAAATCAGAAGCTGCTAAGAGAGGAGGGACCTGGGTAGTAGAAGGCAGAAATTTCTGGAAGGAGTTGAATCATTCTTACTCGTTGCATTAGTTAGGGTTCTCTAGAGAAACAGAATCAACAGGGAACACTCACAAATATAAAATTTATTGAAATGTCTCATGTGACTGCGGGAACGCAGAGTCCAAAATCCACAGGGCAAGCTGTGAAGCCAACAATTCCAATGGAGGGTCTGGGCCAACTCCACAGGAGAGGCTGGCTAACCAAAGCAGGAAGAGAGCCTGTCTCTTCTGAATCTTCCTTAAAAGGCTTTTGGTGATTAGATTAAGCCTCACTCATTGCAGAAGACACTCCCCTTTGGCTGATTACAAATGGAATCAGCTGTGGATGCAGCTGACATGATCATGATTTAATTCTATGAAATGTCCTCATCACAACAGACAAGCCAGCACTTGCCCAACCAGACAAACAGGTACCACCACCTGGCCAAATTGACACATGAACCTGACCATGACATCTGCTATTAGCATAGGGTGACTGGGCTCTGGCATCTACTCTCTGGGTTCTCACACTGGCTTCTACATTTGCCAACCATGTCATGGGTGACTTTGCCTGAACTGCCTTAATCTCTTAGCTGCTCAAACACCACTTGATGGGTTGGCTTAACAACGGGGATTTATTGGTTCGTGGTTTCAGAGGCCAGAAGGCTTGCTTCTTCCTGGGGTCAGTATTTTCTGGCTGGGCGATAATCTTTGGAGTTTCTTGGCTTTTCATAACATGGTAATGTAATGCATATTATGAATCCTGTCCTTTCTCTTCTGGGTTCCACTGACTTCCAGCTTCTGGCTATTCCCCATGACTTCCCCCTCTGTGTCCAATTTCCTTTGCTCATAAGGACTTTAGCCATCTCAGACTAAGACTTCACTCAGTTTGGGTACACCCGAATAACATCTTTAAAGGTTCTATTCACAAATGGGTTCACACCCCAAAAACCAGGGGTTGGGACCTTAACATGCCTTTTGTGGGAATATGAGTCAATCCCCAACAGGGATGAGAGTTATAATAACACCTACCAGACAGAATGATTTTGACAAAAACCATAAAGTACTTAAAACAATAACCAGCACAAATAAGCAATTGATAAATATCAGTTACTACTACTGCAACAACTGCCATAATGTCAACTATATCACCATTTTAGTATTATTAACTATATCATCATTTTAGTATTATTTGTCCTGCATGGAAAATTTGGTTTCTTCAGGGGAGCCAGAGCATACCAAAAAAGTCAAAACTTCTGCTATCTCTGAAAAAATAAATCCTTTTTACAAAGAGAAGTTATATTTCTTAATGAAGGAAGTACTTACTGCACCAGTTTGAAAATATATGTACTCCAGAAAAGCCATGTTTTAATCCTGAACTGACTTAATCTTGTGAAGGCAGCATTTTCTTTTAATCCTGATTCAGTAACGTAGGTTGGAAATTTTCGAATAGAGTATCTCCAAGCAGTTGTGACACACCTAGTTGTGGGTGTGACCTTTTGATTAGATGGAGATGTGACTCCACCCATTCCAGGTGGGTCTTCATTAGTTTATTAGAGTCCTTAAAAGGGGAAACATTTTGGAGAAACCTCAGAAACAAGGTTCCAACAGAGATGCTTGAGGAACACTTGTTTTCTTTCCATGAGATGTTAAGCAAACCAAAACCCGGAGAGAGCCAAGAGAAGCCAAGAGATGAAAGCCAGCCCTATAAAAGCCAAGTGAGGGACACCCACAGGAACAGATACTGAAAGCAATGGAGCCCAGGAGCAAGGGACCAGCAGATCCAAGCTGTGTGCCTTTCCAGCTAGCAGGTGTTCCAGACCCATTGGCCTTTCTTGAATTAAGGTATCTTTCCCTGGATGCCTTAGTTTTGACATTAGGCTTAGAACAGTAAACTTGTAACTTATTAAATTCCCCTTTTAAAAGCCATTTCATTTCTGATGTATTGCATTCTAATAGCTTAAATTAATACACTCACTTTTGCTGTTATTTTAATTAATGACAGAAAATCTGTTTTGTCCTAGCTATTCACTTATTCAAGAGGGAAAACAATTTCAGTAGATGAGGCAGTTGGGGCTACCTGTAGTTAGATAACTTTTAGCCATATAATAATATATCTTCTACTACCTCGTGGCAATCATTTTAAACTATAGACTCAAAGTTCTATTGCCTAAGAAGCAGAAGCTCACTTCAGCATGTGAATGGGTCAGCTGTCCAGATAAAAAGCACAGGTTTTGGAGGGTGGGGAAAGTGGGAGTAAGATTTAAAGCTTCTGGAATCACTGCTAATGTCGCAATTTCAGTTATCTGGAAGGTAATAACTTAAATTTTGGGGTAATACTGATTATTATAGAAAAATGTAAACGATAACCATTAAATTGTTTATATGGAATTGGCAAATGATATAGGTACTTAATGAACCTAATATCATTCAATCCTTCCAGAGATTCTAGAATTTTTTTTTTTTTAACCACCTATTACAGATGGGGAAATGGAGGTACAATTTGGGGACATTTTTGCAGAGGACCAAATGATTAGCACAGCTGAAAGCTACATCTAGGCTTCTCAAATTCCAGAGCCCACACTCTTTCCACAGTGTGAAACTTTTTCAAGTCCCTCCTCCACACTCAGATATGTGGCACAGGGAGCCCATTCAAGCTTCACAACAGTGCCATGAGGTGAGGTAGAGTCATCCACTTGTCACAGGTGAGGGAACTGAGGCTGTACAGAATCCTCAGAAAATGTATTTGGCATTCATTATTGCTAACACAATAAAGGATGCTGTATAGTTTTGGATTTTCAGGCTGAAAATGTCTTACCTAAATTATTGATTGAAATGTGGTTCCCATCTCCTTTCAGCTGGTAAACCTGTTTGCCAAGGAGAGAGGAGTGTGCTATGTCCAAGTGCCCAAGCCCTAAAGTCAAACCACCTGCATTAGAAACCAGGTCCTACCAGTTACCTACCCATTGACATGGGTGATTACTTCATCTTCAGGGGCCTCTATTTCCTCATGTGAAAAAATGACCTCCTAGGCACCAATATATGGATTTACCTGTTGTAAGTCCCACAAAAGCATTAGAATAGTGACTGGGACATAATAAAACCAATAAATATAACTAATTTTGGTGTTATTGTGGCTGGCTCAGAAGACGCTAGAATATATTTTCCCCAGGTGCGGTCCTTAGATCACTGCTTCTGAATTCCCTACGGCACACCTCAAGCATTACGCTATAAAGCACACTTTGATTCAGCAGATATGGGTTGAGGCCTGAGATGTTCCTTTTCCAACCAACTTCCAGGTGAGCTGCTGCTGCTGGACCAGATGGCACTTAGGGTAGCAAGGAGCCAGGATGCTTCATTAACAGTGCAGATTCATGGGTCCTGCCTCACACCCAGCGAATCAGAAATTCTGGAGAGGAGGCCCCAGGAGACGTAATGTTTAGCTCGCTCTCAAAGAGATTTTGAGGCACACTAAAGTTTGAGAGGGCTGTGAGTGAGGCTTTGGTTGGTTCTATTAACATTTTTTGACAGTGCAATTCACAGGAGACACAGCCTGATCGAATTTCTGATTCATCATCATGACTTCAGGGTAAAATGCATCTAATGTAAAGACACTCTCATCGCTTTCTATAATAGAGGTAATGAGTCAATTTTCCAAAAAAGGTAAGCAGATAATCCTTCTCAATTTACTAACACAATTCATCCAATATTGAACAGTATTAGAAAAGACATCCATTTTTTCAAGCTCACCTAGGCAGTAGTTTTCTAGCACAAGTATTGTGGACAATAATGGCGTTTGTTCAAGATTGACAGCTTGAGCTATCAGTTTCCATTTGATATTGATGTTTTCTTCTTTTCCCTGTTCCTTCAGTGTTTTCTGGATATAGCACCGATTTTACGGTTCTTTTGTTTCAATACTAGATAGCTGAAGTTTAAAATTGCAGTTTGTTGGAAGGATTTACAAGGGTAGGAATCCAAGGAAAATATGAACTACTAAGCTTTGAGTAGTGAACAGGGAAGCTTGGAAGGTGACCAACCATCCCAGTTTACCTGGGACTGGTCCACTTTTATCACTGAGAGTCCCATGCCTGGGAAACCCCTCAGACCCAGAAAAACCAGGACAGTTGGTCCCCCTAGTGTACAGCTTGCTCTCTGTTTAGTAATTAATGTGAGTCAGATTCAATTGCTCATCTTCTTTGTCTTTCTCCAAATTCCAAATTCCCAGGCAAGATCATTTTCTTGGCTTGGCTTCAGTCCAGTGTCTACTCCCAGCCCCATCAGCTATGGACAGGGGAATCATTGCCCCTCCTTACTACAACTGGGGGTCCTTCCCAAAGGGAAGGATATCTATTGCAATTATTCAGAAAGTGTCTCTGATTGCCTTGTAAACTCATCTTTCCTTTGCTTTGCTTTTCTGAATGCACCAAGAATCCACATTCCTCTAAAATGAACTATGCCTTGCTGGATCACAGCAGAGAGCTTGGTTGTGGGAGAAAACAACTAAAGTGTGACTGGCAATATTCTATACTTATTCTATAAATACACACACACATATACATACAGATATGTGGTTTACTCAGAGAAATCCAAGTATAGGTTCTATTGCATCCATATTTCAATTTACAGATAAGGAAACTAAATCTCAAAGAATAGCCAAAAATTGAATCAAGATTCTATGGCTCAAAAAAAAAAAAAAAACAAAGATTCTATGGCTCCAAATGAGCAATCTTTCTACAATATCATTTCCTCTCTCCCTCTCTCTCTCTCATGTTCTCTCTCCCCTCCTCTTTCTCTCTATGGCTATATGTATGTGATAATCTTATAGAGATAATCTTGTATACATTTACATATATACTAGATATATTTACACATACATTTATGACAATTTACATATTGCCATAGATATAATTGCATGCTCTTAACACTTAGGATTTCTGAATTATCTCAGAGAGAGTGAATAACTTGTCTATGTTTGCGCATGACGTGGAAAATCTTTGACACTACAGATTAAGCCCAAACCTTTTGATTCTACTTCTCATCCTCTTTCCCTCATTTCAATTTGTCAGACTTTGGAATGCCTCATTGTCTGTTGGCTAACACCAAGAGGAGAAAATTGATCCTGTTTTATATCTGCAGTAATGATGATGGAATGTCTTCTATTCCTTCTCTAGGTAAAGCATTTGCTAAGCACTTTCAGTGGCATTACTTTCAAATAAAGAAACTGAGTCAAGGGATGTTAAGAAGTTTGACCACATTCATCACCAAAAAAAAAAAGCAGAGCCAACATTTGAATCCATCTGTTCTGAAAGTCTTCATTCTTTCCAGTTCACCAAACTGCATCCTTGCAGTCAGGTCAGGATTTGATTATATATCATATTTAGATAAGCAAATTTTTGAAAGATGGTCCATTCTCTTTCTATATTGAGGTAACTTTTATCTGCCAAGCTGTTACTTAAATTTATGAATATAATTACATTGTATACTTTGGTCCAATTTTTTATATCTATTTACCATCTACCTTTAATTTCTTAATATTTTCTTTTTAATCAACTCATTCTTTAAAATTGAGTGTCTTAAATAATAATAGCTATGAAATCATAGCTGTGACATGCTTATATCATTTCTAATGCATATTAAAAAACATAAATTAAAATTCATTTACTACCCATGGCAAAGCTCAGTTATCTAAAAGTTATTTATATAAAACAGTAGTTTTCTATCATAGAGTTTGTGTTCTCAACTTTGCTAATCATGAAAGTTCTTTCATTATTCTTTTCAATAATGTCAATTTGTAAATTCAAATAATTTAAAGAAAGACCTTTGTGTTAGTCTGGGTAACTTCTCATGTGCTGCTTTTATTTTAAATTGCTCTTCGGATCCAATTGAATCAAGTTCTAGGAGAAGCTGGTTTGTCTGCAAGTCACTTATCTGAGGGGTGAGCTAGCTGGACCTAGCTCCTCTAGCTCCAAGAGGTTCTGCTGTCTTTTGGCTATTGCTGGGTAACCCCTGCCCAGGTAGCTGGGGGAGCTGTTCCATTGTAAAGTTATATTTAGTTCATTTTACGGGAGGAATTATAGACTATGGCGCTATTCATGAGTTTGAAGATTGTCAAAGATCTCAAGATATGTTCTTTAGGAATTCCAAGTATTACCTCTTCACATGTGCTCCCTGCTCATCCAGTTCTTTCTGGCTGTTCTGAGCTTCTTTCATATCTTCTGCTTTTATGGAAACATTCAGACGAGTCAAATTCTGCATCTGGTGATCTTTTGTGGCTTTGTTACATATCCTCTCCCATTCTGTGGAGAAACAACATATCTATTGTGCCTAACTTTTCCATTCTCACTCTTCTTCCATTTTAATAAGTCTGCTTTCAAAAAAAAACCTTCCATTTGGTGAAGTCGAGGCTTACTCCTTTGCTCCCATCTTCCTTTTGACTGAATGAATCAGGTCTCAGTGTATGATCTGCTGCTGCTTCTCCTGGAGTGCTTAAGCAGCCTGACAGAGCTCCAGGCAGCATTCCATGAATTCTTTCAACTCCTTGTTGGTGGCTTACTAGCCCTGTTTTGTTTCTTGTTGTTTTTTTTTTTTATCTCCCTGCCGGGTTTGATGCCTTTTAGCATAGCAGGTATGTTTTTCAGAGTTTTTTCAAAACAAGGGGAAAAATCAAATATCAAGTTCCAAACTTGCAGTAAGTAAAATTTTCAGATAATCCTTTAACAGAATTCACAATTCCAATTCCTCATCCTCAGTCTTTCTCTCCATGAAAAAGAATTCCACAAAGCAATTATAAATGACTTCATCTTAGTAAGAAAGCTTTTCTGTTAATGGGGAATGATGGTGCTACAAAACAGTAGAAGTGTAAGCAAAGAAAGATTAGTTCATTCATGCAAATAAAAATTATACTTTCTGGCCAGCAGCCCTCCTTCCAGCAGACCTGCCCATTCTAGAGAGTAGGGGCAGATGGAGGATTCTGGGGTATGCAGAGCTGGCGTATGGGAGACCCAGAATGAGGTTAACATCAAAAGTAAATGCCAAAACCATCTGACATAGAGATTATAGTGAAGATGTATTCCACTGCTCTATGGGAAAAGAGAATACCTTCTCAAACATGACATTCTCAGAACCACAGTATAGTCAAGCACGTGGAAAAGAAAATATTCTCTCCTTATGCTCATCAATTCATGCTTGACTGTCTCAGTTGCTTTTTACTCAGGTTTCTGATCTCCATCTTATTTCCCATGTATCCATCTACATAATGTCACAGTGATCCTCTTCAGGTAAATTTGACCACATCAGTGCCCTGCCTAAAAATCTCTCCCCCAGAGTAGTGAGTCCTTCACAGATAGTTTTGGCAGGTTGGTAAGAGTTTCCATGAAAAACTGTCGTGTGCTTAAATAACACACCCATGCTGACATATCTCCCTTTAAGTTCGTGATATCTGACCTAAGAGAGCCCTCAGTGCCACCAAACCATCAGATATGTTGCCCTAGATCATTGTTTTGATTTGCTAATGCTATCAAAGTGCAGTATGCCAGAATTGGATTGGCTTTTACAAAGAAGACTAATAAGGTTACAAATTTACGGTTCTAAGGCCATGAAAATGAACAAATTAAGGCATCAACAAGAGGATACCTTCGCTCCAGAAAGGTCAATGACTTCCAGGTCTCTCTGTCACATGCAAAGGCACATGGCAACATCTGCTGTCCTTCTCTCCCGGCTTCTGGTTGTAAAGGGGTCTCTTGGCTCTGACATCTCTTTCTTCATCTACAAACATTTGCGTCTCTTGGCTTCATCTCTCTGCTGTTTGTGTCAACTCTGAGTTCTCCCTCATAAAGCGCTCCAGGAAAAGATTAAGACACACCTTGAATGAACAGGGTCACAATTCCATGGAAACAACTTAATGAAGAGGTCCCATCCAACAACAGGTCTGCACCCACAAGATTGGATTAGGAGAACATGGCTTTTCTGGGGTACATAACACTTTCAAACCGGCAAAATTATCTAATTCCCCACTCCCCCAGATCCTGATTCGTTTTTCTTTATCAGTTTCTTATATCTTTCCCACCCTCATTTACAGCTTAGGACCTCCTGAAGAAATAGAAACAATCAGAAGAAAAACTTCCCTTGGCTTCTATTACCAGAACTACTCACCTACTTGCTTCTATGCTAATCTACCTCTCTCCTTTCTTTTATGTTGACCTATGGAATCCGGTCTGAGGCAAGACTGGTCCATTCACCAGTGTACAAAATCCCATCCTCTCTCCCCTGCTCAAAAATATTGAGCTGGGTCTTCTCCTTTATTTTCCTTGTATCATCACTTTTTCATCAACATACAGCATACTGTTATTCTTTTTCCTTACGAACCAAAACAATAATAACAACCTTGCTTAATGTCATTACCTCTTCAGCTATAGCTCCATATCTCTCCTTCCCCATTATAACGCAACTCTAAAAAAGGGTTTTCATGGTAACCACCTTTAATTACTTTACTTCAAATCTGTCCTCAACATACTTCATTCAGGCCTTTACCTCTCTACTCAACAAACTGCTCTCTTTAAGGTCACCCACGATGCCCTCTTTGCTAAATCCTATGGCCAGTTCTCAGTTTTAGTCTTACCTGACCACCCAATGGCTTTGATATGGTCGACAACTACTTCCTCCCTCAAACATATTCTTTATTTGATATCCATGAATCAAACTCAACTAATAGTCCTACTTCTTCTCTGACTGTTCTTCCTGTCCCTTTTCCATTTCTCACTCCTGCAAACTCTTCATAAGGTGAACCTTAGGAGTTAGACCTTGGATTTTTCTATTCTGTCTATAATCATATCCCTTCTGGTCTTATCCAGTATCATGCCTTTAAATACTTGGCACAATACTGACAACCCCCAAAGTATATGTCTAATCTGGATCTCTCCTTGGTCTCTAGACTTGTATGTCCAACATACAAGTACTCAGTATCTCCACCTGAATGGCTAATCAGCACCTTAAAGATATCAAGTTCAAAACCAAGCCCCTGGTCTTCTCCTCTCCCAAATATCCTCCTTCATCTGTCTTCTCTATCTCAGGGCATGTTGAATTCTTTCAGTCAACCAGGTCTTCTCAGAGTCATTATCATCTTTTCTTTTCTTACATACCACATTCAATCTATGAACAAATCCTGCCAGAATAACAGAAAAAATGTATTCAAAGTCCAATCACTTTTTGCCACCTTCACAACTTCCACTCAGCTCTGAGCTTCCTTTCATCTCAAGCCTGTATCATCGCAATGATCTCCTACCTGGTTCCTCTGCTTCTACCCTTGTCCCCTTTAATCTCTTCTGTGCATAAGAGTCAGTGCGGTCCTTTGCAAACACAAGATGGACGATATCCTTCCTGTGGTTCAAACCTCCAATGACTTCACAATTTCACTCAGAATAAAAACAAAATCGTACAAGGCTTACAAGGTCCTGTATAATCCAGCCCCTCTCACACTTCTGACTTTGCTTTCCACTTCTCTTCACTCCATTCATTCTTATTTAGCTCTTCCATGATTTCCAGGCATCCTCTTGCCTCAGGGTGTTCACACAAATTACCTTCCCTGCCTAATAATTCTCTGCCTCCCAACCAGACCTCCCCATATTTCCCTGCGTTGATTCATTTTAGTTTTTACCAGATGCCTTCTTTTCAGTGGAAATGCATTTAATTGCATCACCCTTCACCGCCCCTTCTCTGACACACTTGTCTCCAGAGCATGTATCACTATTTAATCCCCTTCGTATCTTCCTTCAACAAATGTTTCATTAATGAAGTAATAGATGAATAGATTCATTAATAAAAGAGAGGAGACATTTTGAAATACCAATTTAAACAAAGTTAAGACAATGTATTTACTGAAAGGTTTCTTACAGTCTTTAATTTGATAATTAAACCATATTTATGAGTCTTCTGGGAGCAGTTGGGGCACATAGAATACCCAAAGTATCCCATATACATTTGATCACTGACTTAAATCTTTTGGGATGAGTTCCTTAAAGCTCTGTGTTTCAGTTTGCAAAAGCTGCCAAATGGAAGACTATACACTGGAAATGGGTCAGCTTTTACAATGGAAATTTATTAACTCACAAATTTACAGTTCTAAGCCCATGAAAATGTCCAGATTAAGGCATCAAGATGAAGATACCTTCTCTGAAGAAAGGCTGCTTTTATCTGGGGTACATGGCTAGTGTCAAATACAAGGTACATGGCCAGTGTCTGCGTTGCTTTCATGTTTTGATTTCTGGCATCCTCTCTGATCTTCTGTAGGTCGTCTCTTAGCTTCTAGACCTGGGTTTTTCTCTCTGAGCTCTCTTGGCTTTTTCTGTCCTGTTTCCTCTCATAAAGATCTTCAGTAAAAGGATTCAGATCCACCTTGAATGGGGTGAATCACATTGCAACTGAAATAACCTAACCAGAAGGCCCCACCCATAATAGGTCTGTCCCCAGGACAGGAACTGATTAAAAGAACATGGTCTTTGGAGTACGTAACAGTTTCAAACCAGCACACTGTGCTACTCAAAATGTGGCCCATGGACCAGTGCCAGTTCACAACTATGTGTTATTTACGTGCAATAAGAAAAATACTGAAATTAAAAGTAAATATTTAGAAGAATTTATAGCAATTGGCATTACTACCCAAAGCATTGCCAGTGGACTTGAGCTTGTTTTGTTTTACTCATTTCATTTTTCTCATTTTTCATCATTATTTTGTTTTAACTAAAAGTATCAAAGAATTGGTTCATAGTAGATTGACAATAGTAATGACAAAACTGAAAAAAAAATTGATCCTTACCTCAAATTATCACAGATATTTGGAAAAGCATCTTCTTAAAGCACATTTTGGGAAAACAGATATTAAAGTCCAAAGTTACAAAAAACGTTTTGGGATCCAGCCACTAGTTTTATGTCTAAAAACTCCTTTCCTGTCATTTCTCCAGATGTACCCTGTATGGCAATTAGTCAACTCTGCATTGCACCACCATTGCCCCAGTCTGTACCTTTTCTACCTCATGTGTCTAGTCTACTTCTATTGAGCCTTCAAAATTCAGTTCAAAGGGCACTTCCTTATGAAGAACCTCAGATTCCCCCGCAGACTGCTCAGCTCTCTGTACTTCTATAGATCTCTGGTTACCTGCCCTATAATTGATGCCTAAATAATTTTGTTGACTCCAACATATATGGAGAACCAAGTGCCAGGATCTATGGTCTCATATATGTCACATAGCATACAATTCACCTTTACCAATCCAATGTTTTTTAGTGTATTTACAGAGTCTTTTAACAATCACCACAATTGATTTTAGAGCATTTTCATCATGCCATGAAACTCTGTACCCATTAGCAGTCACTCCTGTGTAGAGCCACCCATACTCTACCCCAGTCCTAGGCAACCACTAATCTACTTTCTGTTTCTAGAGATTACCTATCCTGACCATTCCTGTCAAAGCAAATCATGCAAAATGCCCCTTCCTTTCTTTCCCTCCCCTCCCTTCCTCTCCCCTTTCCTTTCCATTTCCTTTTTGTTACTGGCTTCTTCTCATCACTGGCTTCTTTCACTTACCATAATGCTTTCAAGCGTATATGCACTTTATTCCTTTTTTATTTCCAAATAATACTCTATTTTTATAGATATACCGTATTTGATTTATCCATTCATTAGTTATTGGAATTTGGGTTGTTTCTACTTTGGGGCTACTATAAATAAATACTGCTATGAACAATCATGCATAAGTTTTTGTGGAATGCTGTTATCATTCTCCTGAGTATATACATAGGAATAGAATTTCTAGGTCATATGGTGTAGTGAGTTAAATTGTGACTCAAAAAAATTCAAATCCTAACCCTCAGAACCCGTGAATAGGACTTCATTTGGAATAAAGGTCCTTTCAGTTATGATTAAGGATCTAGATGAGATAGTCCAGGATTATGTATATGGCCAATAACAAGCATCCGTATAGAGACAGACGAGAACACACGGCCATAGAAGAGACAGCCACATGAAGATGGAAGCAGAGAGCTGATTATGCAGCCACAAGCCAAGGAAGGATTTTCACATAGAGCCTTTCCAGAGAGCATGGCGCTGCTGTAAACTTTTATTTTAGCCTTCTAGCCTCCAGATCTATAAAATAAAATTTCTTTGTTGTTTAAGCCACCAAGTTTGTGGTCATTTGTTATGGAGGTCCTGTGAAACTGATACATATGTTAATGCTATGTTTAACCATTTGAGGAACTACCAGACTGTTTTTCAAAACAGGCACATCATTATGTTCCTACCAGGAATGTGTGGAGAGTTCCAATTACTCCACATCCTCTCCAGCATTTGTTTTTATCCGTCGTTTTGACTGTAGCTATGCTAGTGGGTATGAAGTGTTATCTCTTTTGATTTTGATTTGTATTTCCTTGATGGCTATGATTTTGGTTATCTTTTCACATATTTATCAGCAGTTTACATAACTTCTTTGGACAAATGATCTTCAGAGTCTTTGTTCATTTTAAAATTAGATTACCTTTTTATTATTGATTTGTAAAACTTCTTTATAGTCTCTTGATACAAGTTTATTATTTTATATATGATTTGGAAATATTTTCTTCCATTTTGTAGGTTATATATTCACTTTCTCCATGGTGTCCTTTATAGCAAAAAAACAAACGAACAAACAAAAAAACTTCTGAATTCTGATGAAGACCAATGTATCTCTTTCTTTTGTCATTGATTGGATTTTTGGTGTCACGTCTAAGAATGCTTTTCCTTACCAATGTTGCAAATATGTACTCCTACATTTTCATCTAAGAGGTTTGTACTTTTAGCTCACATATTTACATCTATGATTCACTGAGTTAATTCTTCTGTGTGGTGTGAAATGATCTAACTATTCTTTTGCATGCGGATATCCAGTTTTCAGTACCATTTATCAAAAATCAATTGACCATGACCATAAATGTGAGGTTTTGTTTCTGGACTTACAATTCTATCTCATTTTTCTATATGTCTTTCCTTATGAGCTCCATATCATATTGTAGAAAGTTTTTGAAATGGGAAGTATGAGTCCTTCAACTTTGCTCTTTGCAAGACTGTTTTGACTAGTTTGGTTCTCTTTCATTTCCATATGAATTTTAAGATAAGTTTTTTAATTCCTTAGGAAAAAAACAGCTGAGCTTTTGATAAAGATTTTGATGACTCTATAAATTAATTTTGAAAGTACTGCCCTCAAAATAATAATAATATTGAGTCTTCCAATCCATGAACATGTAACGTCTTTCCATTTATTTAGGTCTTCTTTAATTTCTTTCAATGTTTTAGTTTCATAAATAAGTTGTGCAATCTTTTGTTTAATTTATTCCTAAATATTTTATTCTTTTTTATGCTATTTTGAATGAAATATTTTCTCCTGAGTATATTTTAAATGACACTGTTCTCCTATTACCATTTTGTTAGTGTTCATTGCGAATGCATAGAAATACAACTGATTTTTAACTGATCTTATATACCGCACTCTTTTGAATGTACAAGCTTTAATAGTCTTGTGTGTATTTTCTGTATATAAGACCATGTCACCTTCAAACAAAAATAGTTTTACTTCTTCTTTTCTAATTTGGGTGTATTTTATTTTTTCTTGTCTAATTACTCTGGGTACTACTGAACTCCCAGAATGAGTTGGGATGTATTCCTTCATCTTCTGTTTTTTGTAAGAGTTTGTAAAGAATTGATATTAATTCTTTAATATATTTGATAGAATTCACAAATGAAGGTGTCCGGGCTTGGGCTTTGGTTTATGGGAATCGTTTTAATTACCAAATCAATAGCTTTAATTGTTATAGGTCTATTCAGATTTTCTATTTCACTTTAAGTCACTATTTGTAGTTTGCATCTTTCTAGGAATTTGCTATGCCATCTAAGTTACCGAATTTGTTGACGTAGAGATGTTCATAGCATTCTCTTATGCATCCTTTTAGGTTTGTAAAGATCATTGGCTGTCTCTTCTTGCATTCCTGACTTTATTATTTTGACTTTTTTTTTGCTTTCTTGGTCAGTGTGATAATTAGGTTCAGGTGTCAACTTGGCCAGATGATGATGCCCCATTCCCGTTGTTCTGTTGCTGTGGACTTGAATCATCAGCGTGTGAAATTCATCTATGGCTGTTTGTATCTGCAGTCAGCTAAGGGGAGTGCCTTCCACAGTTAGTGACCTTTAACTTAATTAGCTGGAGGCTTAAAAGAGAGAGGTCAGAAAAGAGCTCAGCAGCTCAGCATACACCATCTCAGCACTCAGAACTCAGCCCCAGATGTTTGGAGATGCAGAAAGGAATCACTCTGGGAAAAGCTGTTTGAACCCAGAATCTAGGAGGGATGTCCAGTAGATGTTCACTGTATGCCTTTCCATGTGACAGAGAAAACCAGAGGAAAGTCAGCTGCCTTTCCTCTGAAGAACTATAAATTTGTAACTAAATAAATCTCCTTATTAAAAGCCAATCCATCTCTGATATGTTATATTCTGGCAGCTTTATCAAACTAAAACAGTCAGTTTACCTAAAGGCTTGCAATTTTTTTTCTTCTGGTTATTTCAAGGAACCCCTATCAGGTCCTTAGATTTTTCTCGATCATTCATCTTTCTCTATTTCATTCATTTATGTTCTAATGCTCATTATTTTCTTCTCTCTGTTTGACATAGAGTTTGCTTGCTCTCTTTTTTATAGTTTCTTAAGTTGGCAAATTAGGTTATTGCTTTGAGATATTTCTTATTCCAACCATTTATAGTTACAAATTTTCCTCTATGCACTGCTTTCGCTGCATCCTATAAGTTTTGGCATGTTGTATCTTCATTTTCATTTACCTCAAAGTATTTTCTAATTTCTCCTGTGATTTCTACTTTGACCAATTAATAATCTAATAGAGTGATGTTTAATTTCCACATATTTGTGAACTTACATATTTCTTTCTGTTCACTGATTTCTAATTTCATTTATCTGTGGACAGGGAAGATACTTGTTTATAATTACAATTATTTTAAATTAACCAAGTATTGTTTAATGGCCTAGAATATAGTGAATGCTGGAGAAGGTTCCATGTCCGCATGATAAAAATGTGTACTCTACTGTTTTGCAGTGGAGTGTTCTATAGATGTGTATTAGGTCTATTTGGTTTATAGTTTTGTTCAAATTTTCTATTTCCTCGTAGATCTTCTGGCCTGTTATTTATTTATTTATAATTTGAACAAATGTATTCATATTTTTTTTCATTTTTCAAAAGGGCACTATGAACAATATCCCCTTCTCACAAGAAAAAAAAAAAAGTGGCTATTTGGGACTCCTGTTATTCAACATTTTATGCAGAACGTAAAATCACCAAACTCCTTCATTGAAGAACTGTCGGAAGATTCACTTTGGCAGTATTGGATGGTTGGGTGGGAGGTGTTTGATGGCATGGTGATAGAGTGTCAGACACTTTCTCCTGTTTTAAGTAGAGTCATCCTTTATTATACATAGAAAGAGAGTGCCATTCATTTCTGCTATTTTGGGAAATGAGCACACCCATTTATTTAGTCATTTTTATCAGCAATGAAATTAATTCTTACTGTGAGGCAGGCAATCACTTTTTATAGTAGGTTTTATATTTGATTTTACTATGACATAAAACCAAGAACCTGAGAACTAGTCCCACCAATGCAGCTAAGTGTAATAACATGGCATTGTTCAGTAAGTGCCTGAGTCTCCCCCTTCCTCATGAAGCTGTAGTCATAGCTGCTTTCTGTCCACAGGATTCACCACCTGTCTCTTTCCCTACCTCAACAAGTTCTTGTCCTAATCAACAAGGATTGTTTTACTGGATACCTTAGTCTGTGAACTGCAGGGGATTAGAATAAGGTTTTTTTTCAATGTACATTGAATTCAATGTATATTTCTCTTCAATGTATATTAGATAATGCCCCATATCCTGGTAGCCCATCCCATCAATTAATAACCTTCTCCCTTAACCCACTATATTGCTTTCTCTTTGATGTAGAAACATCCCTGTTTCTAAATAGATCCGAGTATAAAACCAGATTCTAGAATTTATGAAATATTGAGCATTGTGCTTTAGTCTTGTATCTGGAAATGAGGCATAAAACACCCATTTCACAGGATTTTAGTCAGTGTTAATTCTGATAAGTGTCATTATAGTGTCTGTACCTAGTAAGCACTCTCCACAGATGGTAGCTTCAAAACTTACAAATAACAACACTGAGCTCCTCCTTCTGTTTTCTGGCTCACATTCAAGTTCTCATCTCACAGTTGAGTTTCATTCTGAAACCAAGACTGCTCACATGCCCACTCATCGTGTCCAGAACCTGCAAACATCTGACATACTACACTGGGCCAAAGATTGGCAGGAGGGTCCTGCTCCTTGCTCCTATCCTGCCTGTGGGCTGGAGTCCTGCTGTGAGTGAACTGACCACCTGGTTGTCACACGTCTGTTCCTCTAACACTCAAGTTCGCCTCCAACTTTTACGTGATACCCACTGTCCTGTGAAGTATTACTCTATAATGTTGGTGTCACTTCCCTTGGAACAAGTCCTGCTGATTTCTGCTTCATCCTTTCCCCATTTCCTCAGGTTACTGAGATCCAAAAGCTCTTCAGAATGGAGCCCAGAGAAATCATTAACACTAAACACAGAAGTCTGGTGTGTTAGCCACAATGTTCGTATTATGCAATGAATCTGTATTAAGAACGTCAAAGAACTTCCAGTGACTCAGCGTTGACCCAGACAGTCGCCTCATTGAGACCAGATGGCAAATTGGTCATTAACCTTATTCTGATGGGTTTATACTCCCCCAAAGTGACCCATTATAATTAATTGTCTGCTATCTGGCATTTTGTCAACAAATACCATCCATTAGCTAACATTTTCCCTGCCAGCTCAAAGATAATTAATTATCACAGTGATAAACCCATAGCACCAAAAGATTCTAAAATCACTTCAGTATACAGAGAGTGCAAGAAATTGAGACTAAGAGAAAGCAAGTGAACTAGGTTAAATCGTGCTCAGTAGTTCTAATATTAAGAATAAAACTTTGTTTCTGTGGTATCCTGGAAACCCTATCCCACCTCAGAAATGTCTCAGATAACACCTCTTAATGAAGCTCTCAGATTTTAGAGTTAAATGAATCCTTACCAAGAGACGTGCTCACATCTCCACCCTCAGATGGGTTGGTCTAAGAAGCTCATAAAATGTCCCACTCCATGCATTGGTCTGCAGAGGTGAAGCAAACCCATCCAACCCTGGTAGTGATAACACATCAGTCAACATCATTTTGTGTACCATCCTGCACTTTAAAAACAGTCTCTGACTGTGACCTTTAAGATTTTTCAGAATAATTAAAAATCTTCCCTGAAATATAGCATGGTAAGGACTTGAATGCAAAACTGAAGTAAAACAAACAAACCTGAAACAAATAACCTTCTTTCTGAGTTTTGACATACTTTTATAAATTGCTTAAAATTCTCAACTTCAGCCACAGGATCAGTGCTCTATCAGGAACATAGGCAGACATTCAAGTCATTTTGGTTTGATCATTTAAGAAGGCTAAATGACAGAATGCAGGCTTCCTGTAGTCAACTTTCAAAAATGTGATGCAGGTCTGAATAAAATGCCTTTCCAATTTGAAAATTTTCTGTCTTTCCCTGGATTTGGATTTTCCGAGGGACCATTTTACTACCTATATTTTTGCTCATAGATAATATGCAACAATGCGTACAGATCCCCTGGAGACTGGAACGTCTTTTTCTGTGATGATGGAGAAACTTGAGAATTACTGAGATAGACAGAGTAGGTGGATTGACACAAAAAAACTGAGGCCACCTCCCTCCCCAAAATGTTAAAGGAACAGGAACAACAGAAAGTAAGTATCTGCATGGACTCATGTTTAGACAGAGCATCCCATAAATTCACAAGATAACTGCCCAAGAATAATATATGGTGAGACTCTCAGAATTGGGATTTTGAGATTCCTGGAGTCCTGCAGTGCCAGTGTCCTGCCATATTAACATTGTGACTTTTGAATAAGGGGAGACTGGCATTTCCAGAAAATCTGAAGGCCACTGTGACTCATTTATGAGTTTCTGGGGGGGAGGGGCCCAAATGCATCAAATGGGCATGCTGTGTTGATCAGGTCAAATTGTTAAAGCCAAATAGCTCAGGATGTGGTAATATTAACAAAGCAGAGCCACAAAGCTTTAGGAAACCTCCTGATTTCTTGTTAGTGCAGGCAGGAAGGCTTAGGTAGTGCCAGCAGACCCTGAAAGCGTTTGCTACATAGAAAGCTGCTATCGATGGGAACAAACCCTGCCTTAAACTTCTGCAAGAACTATGCCCAGGACAAACTCACCACCCTTTAATAGGTTTTGCAGAGAAAATATAGGTGGAGGCCAAACCATGTCTGATTTCTTACAAGCCACATTCTAAGAGGTCGAGATCAAAAGATATATTAGGTGATGAAAAGTCAAAAGAAAGAAACTGAGAAGACTAGATTGAAGGGAAAGGATCAGACAGTTACACAGAAGGAGTGAAATACACCATGAAAGACCATAACCGTTGGAAAAAAAGAAGGGTCCAAGTGTGTAAGAGAGACCTGAGCTCATGCTCTTGCTCTTACCTAGCGAATGAAAAGAATCTGGGCAATGCAAACAAGGGAACTTCTAATGTAAGTTACTTTAGCCCCAGCTCTGGCAGCACCCGCTGTCTCCAGTGCAGAGCAGACAAGCAAGACCCAATCCCAAAGGGAACCATTTCAGACCAAGAGAAAGTTGGAGAAGTTCTGCTTTGATTGTTTGTATTATGCAGTGCATGTTGTACTCACATTGGAAACCACCACTAATTTATAAATAGACAAGTTTTGGTTGTGGTGGTAGCTCTTCAGACATGACAGGGTCCCACTGTTCTGACTTATAAATGGTGGCTGCATGTTATAAAGGATTTGGGGTCACCGAGAGAACAAAAGGAAATCCAGGATGATGCTTTCTCATTGCAGCCTTTAGTAAGAGCTTGGAAACTAGCTTCTGAATCTTTGGTCCTTAAACTATACAATGGCTAAATTCGGGTATCTGACAAAATCTATTTTAGTTGAACTCTACTCACCTGTAAAAGTAAGCCCACTTTCACTTTTCTTTGTGTGTTTTTAAATTCTAAAAGTGAAACTTCCTCATTGCCTTTGAAATGTTTATTTGTGCACAAGTTAGTTTACCTCAAATTGTTCAACATCATCTATGAACTGTTTCTGCATTCACAATTCTCTAAAACTATTTTTCTCCTTCTAAGTATGTATTACTGAACACATAGAAAAATAGAAGAAAACATTATTAAAATAAAATCTTCATTATTTTATTATAGCCAATAATTCCTTTTTATAATTTCTTCACATACAGATACTAACTCTAGGGCAGATGTTTTCTCTTAAAGTAAAAAATGCCTTTCATGCATGAAATATACTAGGGGGTAAAACCTTCACGAAAAATAAAAGAAGCTAAAACAAGAACTTTTAGAAAAAAATAATCCTTTTCATCCCTTCCAAAGAAAAAGCTTTGTAATCATAACTTGGGAAAAATAAATGCTTTCTAGTTATCTGTGAATTTTTCAGACAACTCCTCTACTGCCCTCTAAAGTCCAAGAACAACATAACAGCTGTCCTCTGAAGACTAGCTTCAAATGAAATACCGGAACTGCCAGAGACCCCAAATAGAATCAGGCTGATTAATCTCCGGTCTCAGATACAGTGTGGTCAAGGCATGTCTCTTTAAATGTAGGTCTACATATGACAAAATCGAATCACAATAGACAGCTTAAAAGGTAATGCTGGTCTTATTTTGGTGTTATTAAATGGGTCCCTATTAAGTATGTTTTTAATACAAGACCTAATCACACAAATAGCCAGACTTTTTTTTTTTTTTTTTTAAATGGGCAAGCACTGGGAATTGAACCCGGGTCTCCGGTATGGCAGGCGAGAATTCTTCCTCAGAGCCATCATCGTACGGCCTATAGCCAGACTTCTGAGTTTTGAAAATAGCCAATCATATTGGAGTTTTTACAAATCATGATTTTGTGTTTTTATGTTACCTATGCTAGTATATCTCATACATGAAAGGCATTTTTTACCTTATGAGGAAACATCTGCTCTATGGCTAGTATTAGTATGTGAAGAAATTATAAAAAGGGATATTGGCTGTAATAAAATAATGAAGACTTTATTTTAATAATGTTTTCTTCTATTTTTCTATGTGTTCAGTAATACATACTTAGAAGGAGAAAAATATGACAGTGAAAATTCTACTGCAAGGAAAGAAATGGAAAGCAGTATAGATAATACTAAGAATGCCTGCTAAAAGCAATACATAAAATTATGATTCAGAAAATGTTGCATATTGCACTATGAGTTCATTCTAATAATGTACATTGGAATGGAGTGAAATCTGGGGCTTAATATTCAGTCAGATTCTTAAAACCATAAGATAGTGCTGTTTTAGAAAAGGAAATAAAAATATGGACAAAAAGAGGCCTTCTGGAAGTATGAGGTGGGGGTAGAGGATGGGGGAATTTTCTCCTGTACTCTACACTGGGGGCTAGGAAGGGAAGAAGGAAGAAGAAAGGGAAACAAGAAGGCAAGGAGGAAGGTCATTATAGAATATTTATTCTATATTATGAATAAGTGCATTAGGTACTTTCACTTGTTTATAGTAAACATATAAGGCATTATTATCTCTATAATAATTGAAAATAGAACATCTGGAAAAGATAGTTTGGTCTAGTCATGCACGTTTCAAATGGTGGAGCCAGGAAGAGAAAAGAATGACAAATGTATCAGATTTTGCTTATCTTCCACCACTTAACACTTTGGCCAAGAACCCATAGGGAGCTAGTGGGTAGGATGAAGAAGCCTGTAAGGGATAAATAGGGGCAAATAATCATACATCAGAAAGAGGGATTAATTTCAAACAGCCTTTGGTGACATTCTGAAGAGCTACAGGGAGGCAGTTCATTCATTATAAGAAAATTCTTGGTCAAATTCCTGATTCAAGGCTCTGATCCAGGTGTTAGCAAAAACTTTGTCCCATCTGGAAGACTATAATCTTTAGGACAATGCTTTCAATTTAGGCTATGCATCAGCATTTGATTCCTAAGAATAGCCAAGGCTGAGCATCACTGCCTCAGGTGCTGTGATTCTCAAAGTGTGGTCCCCAGACTAACAGCTTCAGCATCAATTAGGCATTATTAGAAATGAAAATTCTCAGGCCTCACCTCAAAAAATAAGAATTTCTGGTTGTAGGGCTCAGGAAGTTGTGTTTTAATAAACCCTCCAGGGGATTCCAATGCCATCTCAAGTTTGAAGAGTGGGGTTGGATGAGTCCTTGAGTTGGTTCCTTTAGCAAGTTTTCCAGGTTAGTCTTACTGCCAGACAAGTTTGTGAAGCCCTATTTGAAAAATTAAGATGCATCCTTTACCATAGACCCAATAAAAAACACTCCCTTCTTCTGAAACAAGCTACAGTAATTCAGATTCTCTCCCTTCATTTCAGGTGTGGATAGATTGAAATTAGGGCAACTGAGTACTAATTCTCTGAGTCAGTAGGCTTGATTTCCTAACACTAGGTGAAATAAAGGAATTGTGAGAATCAGAGAAATTAAGAAACAGAAGAGGAATAATTAGCAAATTATTTAACTACCTTTATCTCGATATTCCAATTCTAGAAGTTGAGCATTCTATGTGTTTTTCTTTAATTACATAAATGGAGCTAAAAAGATTTCTGTAAATTTGGATTCTGTACACAGAAGGGAGGCTCTGCCAATATTTGTATGTGCTAGGGAGGGAGAACGAAACAATAAGCAGTCAATTGAATTTCCTTTTTCACAAGCCTTTATTACCACTGTTTAATTTTAACCTCTACATGAATTCTGTAACTCTCATTTCACAAGGAATCTTGAATTCCCTCAACTACTTGCTAAGCTGGGGCTGAGTTTCAAACAGAAATTCTTCTGTTCCTGGATTTTACATTCTAATGGAAGAAGCCTATGATATCTCCTGGAGGGCAAAAATCACATCATACTTGAATTCATATCCCTAACAAGATTGGTAAAACATCTGGAAAGTTAGTTAATAGAATTCTTGAAAAAAACACGTTCAAGTTCATTGCATCGGTTTAATTTAGAGAAAAAAGCCACAAACAAATGCTCCATGGACTGACAAGCATTCACATTGCTCCTTGTTTCTTATCTACTTTTTACTTTCATTATCGTGAAAATGGCCATTTACATGGCTAGAGGTATAAAATGGCATGTACATGTGTCAGAGATGCTTTGAAGTTAACCACAAATCTGTGAAACTCTGTGATGGTTTGGAGTTATATGTACCCTAGCAAAACATGTCCTTAAACTAAATCCATTCCTGTGAGTGTGAATTTGTTGTAAATACGAATAACCTCATTAAGTAGGACCTTTAATGAGGTTATTTCAGTTAAGGTGTAAATCACCTCAATCAGGACGGAGATTAATCCTTTTACTGAAGTCCTTTATTAGTGGAATGAAATTCAGACAGATAGAGAGAAAACCACTGGAAATAAGAAGCTGAAATTCAATAGAATCTAGAAGAGAACAGAACACAGAGGTCAGGGAGACCGCCATGTGCATTGCCATGTGACAAAGGACCAAGGACCAAGGATAGTTAGCAGCCAGCCCCAGAATGTTAGTCTTTGGGAAGAAGGCATCACCTTCATGATTCCTTGATTTGGACTTTATCAAAACAGTGAGCCCTTAAATTCCCATTGTTTAAACCATCCCTTTGCATGGTATTTGCTTGAGCAGCCCAGGAAACTGAAACAACCCACTTCCATAATATACTGCTGTTGCTGGAAAGCAAATTTCCAGTCAGAGACTGTATTTCCTAGAACAGTTGCATCTAAAAATATATAAGAGCATGTAACTAGTTCTGCTCACAAAATGTGAATAGAAGTTAAATGTGTCATGTTCAGGGCAGTGGGGATGAGAAGCAAGAGTAACTTCTTCACCTTTTCTTTCTCCATCTCTTGAACTCAGAGGATCCCGAAGTTCTAGAAGGTGGTGGAGAAGCAAGGTGGATGCAACCTCGTTTCTGAACTATAAGGGACAGAAAAGACTCCAGTCCATCAAGAATGCTCACACCAAACAGTCTCAAATGAGAAAATCAATTTCTTTTTTTTTTAAGTCCAGTGAAATAAAGGGGGTTGTTTATTACAGCAACCATGAATAATGCATTTCATTTCCTCTCTTAGATGATAAATTTATTGAGGGGAGGCTCCATGTTTGAGGGCATATGGATTATACAGAGGTTCAGGAGAGGGTTTTGATGCCCATGGATTTTGAGGAGCTTGGTGGTTCCCCCTGCCTTCTTCAAGTTCAAGGAGAATACCAATTACAGTGAATGCACCATTAGAGAGACTGTCCAGATGATTGGTAAAAAAGAACCAAAAAACAAAAGCAGGGTATTTAGTCATATAGATTGGCATCCAATCCCTGGCTCTCCCATCACAAAATATGTGAGTGTAAGCAAAACTGCTGAGCTTTCTTCTTCCTCTGTGAAAAGTAAAAATTCCTATACTCTAGGATTATTTTTGAAGATTATAATTAATATTTGTAAATGTCCAGTATAGATCCTGGCTCATAGGCAGCATTATCAGCTGGCAGTAGAATTTCAAATATATTTCTGCTCCTTTCCAGGAGAGAATTATACTTTACTGCCCTTCTGTCATCAGATTCGGCTAAGCGATTTGCATTGGTCAATGAAATGGACGTGGAAAAGATTCATTTTTTGCAATTGAAACTTGAGTTCTTTTCTTTCTGACAATGATGACTGGCAATACACTAGCTAGAAATTGCTCCATCTTTCTGGGTCCCGAAGTGAAGATTACATGGAGTAAAGTCACAGTTGCCCTATAATGGGATAAATAATAAACTTTTGTTGATATAAGACAAAGAATTTGAGGTTATCAGTTACTGCAGTAATATAGCCTGCCCTATTTTGACAAATAGAACATCACACATATGTTTCTCAAGGAATATGGAAAATCCTTACAACTAACTCTCCACTAGAAACTGGGATACTAGGATGTCTAGCCATTTCCCTATCCCTCCTTCCTTGCCTTCCATAAGTGACCACTGACAGGCTCTGTCCTTGCTCCACTTTCAGGAGTGGCTGCAAGATTTATAGAGAATGAAATATTTTCTTATGGCAATTGAGAAGAGAGGAAGAAAATAAAAAAAAAAAAAAAACCTGAAAACAGTATCTGATTTCCATGCCATCCTTTGGAAATTCATAATTAAAAAGTAGAAATTAGGGATTACGGAAATTCAATTTACAACATTTTATTAGGCTATAAATAACTTCAGTGAATCCAAAATGAGAGGCTGGATGAGTGCTTCCTATTTTATAGTGATGCAAAGTCAGTATTTGGAAAAGTCATGTAGGGGGCAGCACAGAAGACTCAGATTTCTTAAAGAGTTGGAGGCATAACAGAACGAGATAAAAGAATTGACAGCTGTGTAGAATAATTGTAAATGTCTAAGAAAAATGGCATTACCTTGGAGAAAAACTGCACATTTTATGATCTTCCATTGTGAATTACATTAGTGGGAAATATTTAGCTGGATTTCTAATTAAAGGCAGAGAAGATAATGAATGCCATTGAGAACTTTGTCAATTACTCTCTCTTTTTATTCTTCTACAAATGCCCATACACCTAACAACACTGTTCCGCAGTCCTATTAACCTAGGAACTGCAGACAGAAAAAGCAGTGTTTCTATACTGATTCTATTATAATCACAATGAAACACAAAGTAAATTCACTGAACTCCAAGTATGCAAGCAAGCAAGCCACAGGTCACACTCAGATTCTAGAAAAAATTCTTACAAAACCAGAAAATCACACCCTACCTGCTCACCTACAGATGCCAAGATGCCCAAAAAAAGAACTCTTTCTTTTCCAAAAGCAGCATCATTAATTATCTCATACCTTTCTGGAGAAGCTGACCAGGATCAGGTAAAGGTGTGATTTTAAGGGAAGGACCAGTGAGGAGGCACTTTCATATAAGAGAGAAGTAAGCACAACATTTGAAAGATCACTGTCTTTCGCTGCCTTCCTTGTTGTTCACAGTTTTCCTTTCATGGCATTTTTCCTAACATCTTTTTATTATAGGCTTAAAGGCCTGCATGCCAATCTATTCTCTCTGAAAAAAGATTGAAAGGCATAATTTGGGGAATGCACACATCTTTAATTTTATGGAAACAGGCTTTACTTTTATGGAAATGTGTTTACACATTAGACATTTCACTTTACCCTCCTCCTCCTCAAAGCAACACTGAATTGTGTTCAGGTGGATGGGCTTATCCTCATCTTTCAGATGACACTGAGGCTTAAGGAAGACTGAACAGAAATGGCCATGGATTGCCAGCTGCCACACTTACAGTCCATTCCACAAAGGAAATGCCATTGCCTACCTGTGGAACCAGTACTGAGAGTCTGACAAAGAGTTTCAACACTCCATTAGCTGAAATTTCCTGAAAAATATCAAATTATGGATGAAAACATTTTCACTTAAAACCTTTTGACACCCCAGAAAAGATCCATGACCAAATCCCTGGGACCTGTGAGCGTCACCGCATAGGACAAAGAGAAAGGGGCCTTTGCAGATGTGATTACAGTAAGGATTTAGAGAGGTGGAGTTTTTCGTGGGTTTCTTGTATGGGCCCCAAATGTGTATTTTATGAAAATACACATGTATTTTCATAAAAAGGAGACAGAGGGTGATTTGACACACACAGAGGAGGAGGTGATGTGAAGACACAGCAGAGAGAGATTTGAAGATGCTGACTGGAGTGATGTGGCCACAAGCCAAGGAATGCCAGCAGCCACTGGAAGCTGAAGGAAGCAAGAAGCAAGTTTTCCCCTAGAGCTTCCAGAGTGAGCACGGCCCTGTGGCCTTCATTCTGGCCATTGATATTGGTTTTGGACTTCTGGCCTCCAGGACTAGGAGATAATAGATTTCTGTTGTCTTATGTCTTCAAGTTTGGAGTAATTTGTAAGAGTTGCCACAGAAAATTAAAATACCATTGTGTAATTAATTTTCTAACAATCAAGAGACACTGTATACATTTAATATTGATCACCCTTGTTATGTTTTTAAAGACGTTTTTTGGATGATGATAAATAAGTTCTTAGTTCCAGGCTTACAAAACTGAATTTTGCAACATTACTTGAAATGCAAATTCAACTATATTGCAGCTGCAGAGACCAAAGCTTTGGGAGATTGTTGATGTTACAGCTAAAAAAAAAACCTATTAATCCCCATTATTATGGCAATTTATGATTTTGACATGTAAAATGATGTTCACATTTTTACCAAGTTCTGTTAGATTAAAACTATACATGGTAGAGCCATTTTATTGAATTTTTTTTTATTTCCACCAACCACAGTTTAAAATGTATAAAACACTTTATCATGGAAAGCACCTTTCTGTTCAATGTCATATTGTTAAATTTCTTTTCCTGTGGTGCCTTCTCATAGACTAGCTTTCTAGCAAAGAGAAAGAAAATTCCATTGCTTTTCATATGAAAAACCAGGGTCCTGACTTTTTGGTTGATGAAGTTGGGTTCCAATCTGGTATCAATAAAACATCTCCAGCCCAGAAGTAAAATGGAAGGTTCATTGCAGTTGTTTATATCTTCACTTTAGAGTTAATTATTTTCTACATATATAACCATAAAGTGAAAAAAGAGATCTATGTCTACGTCTCTATCATCTATATTTATCATCTAGTTAAGGTATTGATCTGTCATCTGTATCTGTCATCCATCTCTAGTTCTCTGTCTGCCATGTTTCTCACACATTCTTAAAACTTGATTTTTATTATTTCTGTTTTCAATGGCAAGACTGAAATTCTGATATGAGTTTGCATACATTTAAATGCCATCACTCAGAAAAGCTGAAGTTCAAAATAGAGTTATCTACCTCTGAAACTCTGTTACTGGTGTGTTTTCCCTTAGATGCTTGCACCTTCCTTTGCAAATTAAAATACTTGTGCATCCCTGTCCCTGAGTAGAATCTGCCCCTAGAGTGTAGGCACTGATTTAGTCTTTGTGTTCCTGGCCTCTCCTCCTTTTCACCTTCCTTCCTTCCCTCTTTTCCTCCCTTCTTTCCTTGAACAAAGCAGGACTCTCACCAGGCACTGCTCCTGGCGCTGAGGCTTTCTCAGTGACCCCAACAAGGAGTCCTTAATGTCCAGGAATGTCTAGCATAGCACCTGTCACTCCAGCAGTTTTTCACTTGAAGAATGTTTGTTAAATATGATTTTTTTCTTTCCCCTCCGGGAAGCAGCCGTGGGGGAGGGGTGCCAGTTCAGTGGCTTGGGGAACTCACAGTTTTGGGTGGGCTTACAGCTGATCCACCTTGTCCAGACTGGGGTACGTTGTGTGTCGGTTACTGACGTAGCCCCAGCAGCTGCTTTGTACTATTCCTGGCTTTATTTACTAGCTGCTCTGGAGGACTAACTAAATCCCACACCTCACTAAGCCACCATATTGGCTCCTTCCAAATTTGAATTTTTAAGTGTGCTTTTAAAAGCTTAGTGCTTCAACTCTGATCCGTGGTCTGCATATAATGAATTAAAGCCTTATCATTTATTTCATCTGTATTCCTGAAGCCAATTCTTCAGTTTGTCCATTCAGGTATTTTTTGTTTTCTTCCATGAACCACTATATTTACTAAATTTTATGCAGCTGCCCTGGGCCACTCTACACCACCAAGTTATTTCTCAGAATTGTGCCTTATTCTCCTAGCTTAGTGTCTGAAGCAAATTTAATAAGCTCATTTTATAGACTTTCCCTAGGTCTTGATGAAAATCTTAAACCCAGGGACCAAGACTGAATGCCATTGAATACCTTTGGGATTTTGGGGTTCTATAGTTAAAAATAACCACTCTCTGGGTAGAACATTCAGGTCAACCAAATATCAACTTATCCGTGTATTTTTCAGACCATAATTCCACAGTTTACTGATAAGCATGGGGTGGGGTGTGGGGGAGACAGAAACCTTGCTGTGAACAAAGTTGAGCATCAACCCCTCTTAGGATAAAAATGCCCAAGAGAGAAAACAAGACAGTGAATGCAATGATGATAAGCAATTGTTTATTAAATGTTCTTGGCCTTCCTAGCTTGGATTCATAGATTCCATATGAATCACTTACTCATTGCTAAAGGAGGATTTATATGTTCAGCAGAATTAGATTATCTGGATAAAGTACAGAAAGAATTAAAGTTTTCTGAGAAAGTGGTGTCAGTTTAGTCTTGGAGAATGAATATGAAGGAACTAAAGAAATCCAGTGGACATGACATGTGCACATGTCCAGTGTTGACCCCTGCCTTTCTAGTTAAAAATCATCTGAGGGGTAAATAGTTTCATTTGTGCAAACCTTCCCTCCTTCGCTTGTTATGATTTATTTCCCCTTTGTGCCAGGATGGAAGAATGGCTAATCCATAATTAATCTTCTATGAACAGGGAGTATCGGGTGCATAGAGCATGACCAGTACAAAGGGCTGAAACAGAAAGAAATGGGGGATGGGTCAAAGACAGCTATGCAAATTAGATATAAAATCCCAGTCATGTTACCAAAAGACCATGAGAAAGAATGTTGAGAGAGCATTTGCTCATTTCACCGAATACCTCCCAAGTCCTGTGATTTCTTATGCCCCTGACATTGTGCCTTCTTTGTTCTCTTCCTGTGTATACGGCTATATATCCCCACTTGTAGAGCAGAGCATTGCTTGGCATCCAGCTACCAACCCGGACAACATCTTCAGGTAAGCTTCCATTAATAACTGCTTGTTTAATTCATCCATGTCTTCTCCAGGCATTCTTTTGGCTCCAGAGCAAGAGTAGTAATACCTGGGAACAAGGATTGTGTTTCTACAGCAACACATCATCCAATGGTTTCCCTTACCTATTAGTTAAGATCACTAGCATGATCTGGTCCCAATATATCACAGTGGCTTCAACTTTTGCCACCCCAGATTTTATCCTTTGTTTCAGCCTGATATGCAGGACTGTTTCAAAATGATAGGCAGGATTGCCTATGTTGTACAGGTTGTACACTGCACAGCTTGCTCAGTGTATATGTGGGGTGGGGGCAGTTAACGAGCTGCTCAAGGGCAGGGACTGCTATGATTCATCTTTGAGCAAATGGTTTTCTGGCATAGGGTCTAGTTTATAATAAGAATTTAATAAATATTTGTTGAATGAATAAATAACAAGGTCTGAAGAGTTATTTTGCCGGATGGCAATCGGCAATTTATTAGTTTTCTTTGTTCCCATTTGGTGATTTTATAAAACATTTACACATGGGCAAAGGAGAATAGAAAACACTCATAGTTGTCTTATCACACATTAATTAGCAAAGAGGAAGTTCTCAGTTATAAAATCACTACAGTTTGCAAAACACCCCCATCAGCACTTACTATTCAACATTATAGGTAAATACTGCAACATTAAATTTTGTGGCAGTGCAAATAAAAGTGTTAGCAAGAAACATAAATTATCCCTCTCTGTGTTTTGCAATTATTAAATGCTAACACTTACTCCATTTATAACCGTTTGATTACTCCTCACTACTTAATGTCAAAAATCTTAATATAGCCTAGAATGCTCTTTATAATCTGGCACTTGCCTTTCTCTCCAAATTTATCTCCTGCCAAATCCTACCACTTCCCTACCCCATCCATCTTACATCATTTGTGTGCCCTGCATTCAGACAATGCAATTACCCCAGCAGTTGCCCTAATGTCATCTCACTCCCTGAAATCATCACTCAACTTCTTGCTTTGGCATATTCTGTCTCTTTAGCCCAAAATGTTCTTCCTACTTTTGTAGGACTTCAAGCTGTCACTCAAAATTCAAGCCTTAGCTTAAAAGCCACATCACATTCTTTATGGAATTTCCTCTCCTGTCCCCAATAGAATTATGGGCTCCTCACTGTCAATATATATAGTTCTAGGTACAAAACTTTGTTCGTAGCTTTGCTGGTTTGAAGGTGTTATGTACCCCAGAAAAACCATGTTTTTCTCATCCTATCTTGTGGGGTAAGGCCAATTGTTGGGTGGGACCTTTTTTGTTTTTGGAATGGGCAGGCACTGGGAATCAAAGCTGAGTCTCCATCATGGCAAGCGAGAATTCTGCCTGCTAGGCCACCATCATACTGCCTGGGTGGGACCTTTTGATTTGGTTGTTTCCCTGGAGATGTGATCCCACCCATTCAAGGTGGGTCTTAATCAGTTTACTAGAGGCCTTTAAGAGGGAAGCATTTTGTAGAAAGCTCAGACCCAGATATTTGGAGATGCAGAAGTATGTTGCCCTAAGAAACATCAGAAGCTGAGAGAACAGTTTGAAACCAGAAGCTGGAAAAGGACAGTAGACGTTGCTAGTTGCCTACACACTTGACAGAGGAACTTGGATGCCAGCTGACTTTCCTCCTAGAAGGTATCTTGTTGCTGGTGCCTTAATTTTGATACTTTCATGGCCTTAGAATTGTAGCTTATAATTGATAAATCTCCTTTATAAAAGCCAGTGTGTTTCTGGTATAATGCTTTCCAGCAGCTTTAGCAAACCAAATCAATGGCATTAATTACTGTATTCATAACTGTTTTGTTTGTCACATTTCTCATTTATCCTTCAACTCCTTGAAAGTGAAGATTGCATCTTGCTCATTCCTGAATCCTAGTACCCAAGACAAGTAGCAAAGGCAGCCAACCAATGAGGGATAAAGAAACGAAGAGTAACATCTGGTTTAGACCTGCCTCCAATTGTAAGTTCAGTGTAAAAGTTCACTGATGCCTTCCACAGCTGGACTAGGCTTGGGGCTTAGTTTTCACCTTATTATTTTTGCTTTGTGGGAAAAAAAAGCTCTTGGGAAAATTCTGGGAAAGTCAATTTCTATTTTTTCCATTCAAGGTGGGTCTTAATTCCATTCAAGGCTGAGCCTTACAAAATCAACCTAATTTGCCAAAAACATGGGGATCTAATAGTTTACAAATGTACAGCTCTAAGGGCATGAAAATGTCCCAACTAGGCAAATTTCCTGGAAAGATGGTGGCAAATATGAATAGCTTCCATTTATTTATTTTGTTGGTGGTGCTCCCATGCTTTTTGATCATTGCAAAGCATCTACTGCATGGTACAGCAGTGAAATGGCCAGCTTTGTGTCTCTTTCTCTTTTTTTACAGTGAATTGTTCAGTTCCTCTAGCAATGTGGGAGTTAGAGGCAATGCAGAGGCTTGAAATATGATTTGGGCACAGATTAGGACACAGACTCAATAATTCCACAACTCAAAAGGAACTTACAAGATAAAAGCTGAATTTATAAATATGAGATATGTTCTGAACATAGGAGATAAGAAATAAGTCATGCATTTTAGTGGGTTTCAGTGTTTTATCTCTCTGTCCCCCAAGATCAAAGGAAATGGAAGAATTAATCTCAAGAAACATTAGTGGAACTGTGAGTTTTGCTTATATTTGTATTTTGTATAACTGTAGTTCTTCCTAATTTATTGATGGAGTAGCAACAATTATCAAGAGAAAATAAGTTTTCATTTTCTTTTTTTCTGAAAACTACTTGGTTAAGGACAAAGCTTCTCAATTGTGCCAGCCAAATTCTCATTCTAAATAATCTCCAATTATATCCTCCTTCCATTATGTCATTTCCTGTCAACTATATAATGTTTATTTTCAAAATAAAATACTGTAGAACAGATTTAGATTTACATAAAATTTAAGATGAAAGTAGAGTGTTCTGATATATGCCATATCCAGTTTCTCCAATTGACAACTTACATTATTATGATGTGTTTGTTATAATTTTGACACCTACTTATTAACTAAAGTTCATAATTTATTCATTATTTCCTTCGTTTTTCCTTAAAGGCCTTTTTTCTTTTCCATGATCCCATCTAGGGTACTACATTACATTTAGTTGTCATGACTTAGACCCCTACCTTCTTAGATAAGAAGATCTAAGAGATCTAACAATCTCTTAGACTTTTCTTGTTTTTGAATATCATGATAGGTTTTATTATTTACCCTGTTTTGGTTTGCTAAAGCTGACAAAATGCAATATATCAGAAATGGACTGGCTTTTAACAATGGGGATTTAATAGTTTACATATGTACAGTTCTAAGGCCATGAACATGTCCCAATTAAGGTATCAACAAGACAATTCCTTCTCTGAAGACCAGTTACTGGCAAGCTTGGGCTCCTCTGTCAAGCCACATGGCCACTGGGTTCTGTTGCTTCCAGTTTCTGGCTTAATTGACCTCCTCCCAACTTCTCTGTCATTTTCTGTGTGCTCCTCTGAATTTCATCTTTTAGCTTCTGTATGTAAAATTATATCCTCTTATACAGAACTCCAGCAAGAGGATCAAGACCCACCATGAGTGAGGTGGGACGCATCTGAATTGAAATAACCTATTCAAAAGGTCCCATGCATAATAGGTCTACATCCACAAAAATGGATTAAAAGAACATGGCTTTTTCTGCTTCAAACCACCATGTACCACAACAAACACATGCTCTTAATCTTAATCCAAGTACCTGTGCATGTGAACCCATTGCACACAGGACCCTTGGAAGATGTTATTTTTAGTCAGGATGTGGCAAACTGAAGCAGGTGGGCCTTCAACTGGATTTCTGGAAGCTTTATAAAGAGAAACCAGAAATCACAAATGCAAGAAAGGAGGAGTCATTGCCATCGATGGGTGGCCAGATACCAGCTAAGGAACTTCAAGGACTGCCAGAGGCCAGCAACAGAATGATACATAGGCCAGCCTGGGCCTATGTTTTTTTAATCCAATCTTGTAGGGGCAGACACGTTATTGGGTGGATCTTTTGATTAGGTTGTTTTCATGGAGCTGTGACCCACCAATTCAAGGTGGGTCTTAATCAGTCTGCTGGAGTCCTTGAAGAGGGTCCAGATTATTTAAAGAAGCAGAAAAAGAAAACACGGGAGAAGCAAAAAGGACCAACAGGAACTGGGAGAAGCTGAAAGATAAAGCTGCCAAAATGCATCCCGAAGTCCTTTAATTAGGGAAAAACAATGAACTTTGTTAAGTTTAGTGAGACTTTCAACTTCTTAACTGACTACAGTTTATTTTTGAACAGTTAACTTTTAAATACTTAGTGCTGGAGGAACTATTATTAAATATTATTAAATAATTATTTATAATAAAAATATTATTATTTAATAATGTAAAAGTTAAATAAATATTTAAAAGTTAACAGTTAGTTCAAAAATAAACTGTAGTCAACTAAGAAGTTGAAATTTTTAGGAGCATACAATACATGAAAACATGGTCTATTTTTGTTT
Source organism: Tamandua tetradactyla (assembly GCF_023851605.1). Lineage (NCBI taxonomy): Eukaryota > Metazoa > Chordata > Mammalia > Pilosa > Myrmecophagidae > Tamandua > Tamandua tetradactyla. Next base: position 21,295,409 of record NC_135345.1, read on the forward strand.
GAAAATACATATTTTTGTTTGAAAGATATCTTCAATTTTATGTAAGTAGCCAATGTATTTAAAATAGAACTTACGAAGTACATTCATTCTCATAATCTTACATGTTTAAGTTAGTAACACTGAGAAAACCATTTCACTCCCTGCACTTCTGATAGCTCATCTGTAAAAAAGGTATAACAATTCGACTCTCTTCCCTATTGAAAAAGATAGATCTGAGTAACATCTGAGATCTATTCTAGCCCTGAAATTTTATGGGAGAGATTACTTTAATGGAGCACAGGAATTTTTGTTCTTTACCTTCTCACAATCCCATTCCATCTTCACCCCTAAACATATTATATACAATGACTTTTCTCTCTTAACAAGAGACTTAGAAGTACTTCTAAGGCAGTAAGATTAAAAAGAGAAAAAAAAAAACCCTGCCGTCTTTGGTTCATTAGGATCTCGAATCACTTAATACTCAACTTGATGTTTCATTTGGAAATAGGATTTTTAACAACTAAATTACTTCATTTAAATAGTCATTCTGAAAAACCATAAGAAGTCAGTAAGTGCAAATGTTAGTTTCCAGGTTACTTAGACAAATACCATACAATAGGTTGGCTAAACAACATGATTTTATTGGCTCATGATCTCAGAAGCTGGGAAGCTTGCCTCTTCTCAGGTCAGCAGCATTCTGGCTGACTGGCAATCCCTGGGTTCCTGGCTTTTTCCAAGACATGGGAATATCTTCTCCTTTCTTTTCCAGTTTTCCACTGACTTCTGGCTTCCTTACCATGGCTTTCTCCCTACATGTCTTCTAAAAATAGGATTAAGAACCATCCTGATTAAGCTGACAATAACGTAACTAAAAGCAGCAGCTTCTAACATCTTCAAAAGGTTCTATTTGATGTGGGTTCACACCTAAAGGAAGATTAAGAACATTCCACCCTGCCCCACCACCCTCACTGGGGTACATAATTCAAACTGCCACTATTCTTCATTTAATACCTGAAATATTTTTTTTTTTAGAAAATATTTTTAATTAGCCTAAAACATATGTTTTTAGATTAGTATAGAAGTAAATGCTTAGTTTGCATTCTGTTTCAGACAAATGGAAAGAAATGTGGGCCCTCCATACTTTACACACACGCTGAGGAAGAAGGAAAAGTAAAATGTGTGCCAGTGTGCGAGTGAGTGGATGATAAGGGTTTTGGGAATTGCATGAAAAAGGTCTCTGTGAAGAGGGGAAAATTGAACTCAGATCTGAAGTTTTATAGGAAGATCATGCAAAGTAAAAGAGCAGATGGTGCAAAGGCCAAGAAATGGAAAACAAAATCTTTCCATCATTCCCCAATTTAGAATAAGATGAGACTTATAAAATAGAAAGGTATGATTGTAGGAAGAGCAGTAAAGTGTTAGCAGTACATGCTAGGTGGCAGAGATTGGCTAGCTGGTGACCAATCTCATTTCTTCCACCTAGACATAGGTCAAGACAATGTGCCACAAACACTCTTGTAGTTTGGTGTGGCTTTGTGAAGAAATGGTATTCTGGAGAAGGTGATATAAGCCGTTTTCAATGACCATGAAAATGTTGCCTCGTGAACTGCCATGTATTTTTCCTTTAGGCAACAACTACGCACGCCATGTGCTGAAGGCTGTGGAGCCACAAGAGGAAAGGAAATTGAGTCCCTGAAAAGGCACTTGGGATAGAGTCATCTGCTGATCAGAAACACCCATTTATAAGAGCTGAAAAATTGTTTTTTCTAATAAAACATCTAAATTTTGAGATTTGCCTGTTATATTAGATAATAAGTGGTACCAGCTTGCTATACCAGTTATAATAATATTGCCAAAGATTCTGCTAAGGTTAACGTTATTACAGGCCTGGGTGATATATTTAATAATATATTTATTGTAAAAGTGTCAGTAACTCAAAAATTAAAACCACAAGGGGAAATATTAGATACCAGAGAATAACTGATTAAATGAAAAGAACACAGATGATGCACCTTGGGAGAATTCCAGAATCATATAGTCACTGGATAAAAGTTAATCGCTTCTAACTCTGTTTCATACAATATTAGAAGTGGCCATTTCAACTCCAAGGTTAGGTTGCCTACTATGTTCATAGGCAACTAATTGGAATTCTGAACAAGGGTTTCTGATAGAAAGCTTATTAGACAGTGGATATTGTCTCCAATGCAAACTTCTTCCTTGCAGCCTCCAGTCAAGCCTCAGAACACACCTAATTCTAGCCTGGAAAACCTAGTGTGGGTGGGTCAACTCTCTTTTGTCACTTTTCTCTTCTTTCCATCTCTTCATCCCTCTCATTCTTCTGCTTCAGATTCCTCCAAAATCTGCATAGAAGAGTTAGTGATAAAACAAAGAGGCAGTAAGTACTGTTCATCATTGTCCATTGGATTTGGCTTTCCTTTGGGGCAGGAATTCAAATGCTGGCTATTTATTAGAACATAAATGGAGTAACCACTGGGCCAGCTATGGTATACTTTTCTCTGACAGTGGTGTCACAGTTACAAGCTGCATCCAATGACAGCATCTTTACCTCCTGCTTATTCAAGTCAAACTCACCACCCCTAAACACTGAGATCCCTTTTCCTGGTAGACAACTCCCTTGGTTGGAGTAGCAATTATCTAAGGTATCCACTAGGACAATGGGAAATCAATATGTCCTTGACTGATCAAATACAGGGAGCTTCAGCTACTATATTTCCTCTATAAGGTTCTCCCATTATAAGATCTAGACAGCTACTCACCTTCAGAATTCTCCAAGAAGATAGCAGGCACCAATCTATGCTCATATGCATCCCCCAAAATCCTGAAGAAACTCTTATAGTTTTCCTAAGAACCGTTTCCTCAGATAACCAGGTTTCTTCAGGGTAACAAGAAAAATAATTCCCATTTAACAGATTCCCTGATATCTTTGAGATGATCTCTTATAAACCCAGCCTTTGAATGGAGTACACCCTTTCCATACTCAGTGGGTAGGAGAAAAGCCAAATAACTGCCTAAGACTCACTATCATAGTAACAACTTAAATCCTCCAATGGATTTTTGCTTCGGTTTAATAGGACAGATGGTATGGTTGGGTGATGGTTTAATTTCCTTGGCTGCTCAGTGCAGATACCATGCAATGGTTTTGTTTTAAACAATGAGAACTTTTTAGCTTACAGTTTTGAAGCTGGGAAAATGTCCAAATCAAGGCATCATCAAGGTGATGTTTTCCTCTTGAAGACCAGCCATCAGTGAGCCGTGGTTGCTCTGCCACATGGCAGGACATATAGCAGTGTCTGTTGATCTCTCCTTTCTTTTCTGGGTTTCATTGCTTTCAACTTTTTCTTTTGTGGCTTTCTCTATCTCTGTCTGATATATTCTTTTATAAAAGGCTCCAGTAAGTGCATTAAGACCCATCCTGAATGAGGTGGGTTAGACCATAGCTGAAGTGGCCTCATCAAAGGATCCTACTTATAATGGGTTTATACTCAGTGAGATAGATCATATTTAAAAACATGTTTTTCTGGGGTACATAGACCTTCAAATCACCACAGGTAGGAATGTAAATAATCAATGAGGCAACCTCAGAGCAAGCCCTAAAGGTGTTGTCCAGCAGCCCCACCTCTGTTCTCTGGGGCTAGAAGCCAATTATCCGCCATTCAACATCCTAGTGCATATTTAAAAAAGAAAAATTTTTATGGCCTCTGTATGAAGCATTTTACAGTTATTATCTCCTTTAATCCTTATAACAATTTTATGAAGTGGGGAACATTATTATCCTATTTCAGAAATGATAATCAGCAGACAACACAGGGTGATTATGTAAATTGGTCCAGGTCACCACATCATTAAGTGGCTGAGCTGGGAATGAACAAACCCATTCTTTTAACTGCCTCGGTATTAGAATCCTTATAAGAAAACACATAGGAGACACAATTACTTTTAAACTACAGATGTATTGGCTTCGAAAAAACAAGATAATAAACTCAAAGAGTGACTTTCAAATCAACGATCTTCTCAAAAACCAATGACCACCAGGTGGAAAATACAATGGAGATAAAGATATAATGCAAAACAGCACAGCACAACAATAATGACCAAAATTAAGATATTTAGAAATAGCCCTAAAGAGAAATATGGAAGCCTAGTGTCATAGTTAGGTTCTGGTGTCAACTTAGCCGAGTGATGATATCCAGTTGTCTGATCAGGCAAGCACTGGCTTGACTGTTTAAAAGCAAAGAGCAGAAACTCCTTGTTTCATTGGGTCAATGTCAGATTTAACAACAACAACAACAACAACAAAAAAAACAGTAACATAACCATTACAAATAAATATTCTGAAAGAATTAGGTGAAACCAGGTGTTTGAGTTTGCTAAAGCTGTCAGAATGACATATAGCAGAGATTGTTTGGCTTTTACAATGGAAATTTATTAGGTTATAAATGTACAGTTCTAAGGTCATGAAAGTCTCCAAATTACCACATCAACAAGATGATATCTGGATTCTGAAGAATGACTAGTATATCTGGAAAACCTGTCAGCTGGGAAGGCAAGTGGCTGGCATCTGCTTATCCTGGCTCCTGGCTCAGCTTTCAGCTGTTGGGACTACTGGCTTTTCTTGTTCTGTGAGTTTTGTCTTAGTATCTCCAGGGCATTTCTCTCTCCAAGCATCTGTGAATTCTGTTTTAGATTTTCTGGGGCAAACACTGGATTTCATCTCTAAGCTTAGCATCTCCTAATTGTTTCTCTTTCTTCAAGCATCTGCATCTAAGTTTTTGTCAAGACATTTCCCCCTTAATGGATTCCAGTAAGCTGCTGCAAGAACATTTCATGGCTGGTGTATTAAATCATCGGTCAGTTGATTCCATCTGTGGTAATTATATTTGTCCTCAACTAAGGCATATCTCTCAACAATGAGATAATCCAATCAGCTAGAGACTTTTAAGGGAGAAGAGAGACTCTTTCACTCCTTCAGCCAGTGAGCCTCTCCTGTGGAGTTTGTCAAGAACCTTCATCAGAGCTGCCAACTTCACAGCCTGCCCTATGGATTTTGGACTCTTCAATTCCCATGGTTACATGAGACACCTTTATAAACCTTATATTTACAGATCCCTCCTCTTGGCTCTCTTTCTCTAGAGAACCCTGACTAATACATGTAGTATAAAAATGTCCTATAAATGTTTAGTAAGACATAGAAACTTGCATAAAGAGGTTATATTATATATATTATATATTTGTACAGTCTAAACCTACTAAAGTTAAAAATATTTCTTAGTTAATTTATAACCTTAATTAAATTACGAGTTAAAATGTTCCAATGGAATATGAATTTGAACCTGACAAATCAACATATTCTAGAGGAACATTGAACAGGTGAGTAGTGGGTAATAAAAGGGAATAATCAAAGAGAGACAATAACAAAAGATTCTAGACTAAGATATAAATATTTAATGAATAAAAAGAATACATTGTGTGTCTGCTGGTTATCAATTTATTGCCTCTCAGCTCCATATTCATCTTCTTTACTGTTTTATGGAAGTAGAGTTGTATTTTTTAAATAGTGCTCTTTTGCCAGCTGGCACATCATTCACTTTTGCCAGTAGATGGCACTGGATAGTTTGCTTGCTCGGCAGGCTCTCACAAAACATATGGTTTCTTCAGCCACAGATTCCCACAATATGTGTGATTTCTTCAGTGCCCAGCTCCTGGAGCGTCAGCAGCCAGCAGCATCCCATAGCCAACAGCTCCCTACAGCATTTTTCTTAGGCCTCTGGGGAGAAAGTTCTTCATGAACATGTTTCTCAAGCACCCTGGATTCATTGCCTTGGCCTCTCCAGCAAGTTCTGGACTCAGCACTTGTGGGGTGAGAGGAAGTGTTCTAAAGCAGCTGGGCTTTTTGAGGGAAGAGAGCAGGGGGCAATGGCTTAAACACAGTAATCAAGATAGAGGACATTTACAGTATGGGCAGTGGGTGGTGAGTGGAGAGTGGAGACAGCACTATTTGACAAGCCTAAATGGGCAACTAGAATCCAAAGGCACTTAAGAGGTTGTGGACTTAGGGTTTTGCCAAGGACAGACTCTGCGATCCAATGGAAACAGTAGAAACCATTAGATTCTAGCTCAAGTCCTCAGATTCTCATTCCAGAAATCAGTAGGTAGGGCCCAGTGACCACATACATTTAGCCCGTCTTATGATTTTGATGTAGGTAGCACAAGTGCTACCTTTTGAGAAACACTTCTAAGATAACTGAATGTTTTCACGTGTTACAAGTTCAATTAAAAGATTAAACAGATTATAAAGATGTAACTAAAAAGTATGCAAGCAAGAAAGCATGACTTTTTATACCACTGGACCATCATTAGATTTGGCTTCCATTTCAAGTGTAAGTTTACACTTAAGGAAAGAGCTCAAGGAACTGGGAATGAAGATACAGATAACCGTAGAAAGAAGAAGAAATTTCTTATGCTGGTGATAGACCCACATTACTGAAAATTCACAACGAAAACCCATGAGACCTAAGCAGTGGCTGTGACTAGAGCAAATGAATAGCTTACTCTACTGGACACAAGAAATCAGTGGGCCAGCTCAGCCTGGACACGTAGAATTAGAGTCTGGCTTCTCATGCTCTGATTGAAAAAGGGGGACTAGACTGATCCCACCACAGTGCAGACAGATCTCCAACACTCGCCAAATCAGTGTTGCCATCCTGATCTCTGTTTAACTTTTATCAGCTCTTGGCTGACCTAACATGATTGATTTTCCTGCCTCTAGGCTCAACCTGATCCAATCTTTTCAATACACTGGTTCTGGAGTGGGTTTCTACAGTCCACTCCGAAGATTATAGTTCCTCTCTCATAATATTTCTGTAACTTCCCATTGCCCACAAGAATAAGTCCAGGCTCCCTTGAAAGGTTTATCTAAAGTGCACTAGTTGGGCTTAAATCCAGCCTTGCTACTTACAGCTGGGTGATCTTGGGCAAGTTATTGACCCTCTCTGTGCTTATATTTTCTCATATGTCAAACTGGGATATTCCTATCTATGTAGCACCTTGCAGATGAACTATATCATCAGTAACACTCCCTAGAGCTGTGGAATGCAGCCGCTTGAAATGCATACTTCACATGGTTCTTGGGGAGATCAAGCGGTTCCTGAAGATGAGTTAGGTAGAATAGTGCTCAGCACCCACTAAGCCCTCTGGAACACTCGACTCTGATCAGTGTTCTGCCTTTGGCTTTTATCTTCATGACCCTTTTCCATCCTTGTCAAATAACTTGCAGCTTTTTGCTATTGTTGTTGTTGTTTTAAATGAGGCTGTTTCACACCTCAAGGCTTTGACTTCACTATTCTTCAGCCCAAATGCCCTCTCCTTCCTTCACAGGCCCTAAGTCCTAGCTCCGAGTTCGCTTCTATGTCTCCTGCCCTGACTGTGTCCCAAGCAGTTTACTCCCACCTTTGCATTAATCCTATATCAAGCCCACACTTTTTATATTAACAAGTATCTTCTGTACTATAATTAATCTTTCATGTTCATTGTCTTCTACAAAAGTATGTCCCAAACTATACCCTTAGACGTACCACATTCAAAACTGATGCCATATCTTCCCACAATTTTTAATATAACTTATTTAATACTTTCCTCTAAATCACTTCACCTAAACTTAATTTGAAGGAAACTTCAATTGTCATATATAGAATGTATTGCATTTTTCCACAATTTTATTGTAACTTTTATTGCAATAAAATTTTTTAAAATGTGTGTTCATCTACCATCTAACTCATCTTATTCCAGTACTCTGGTGACAAATTCTGTACTGAAACAAAAACTCTGCGAATATTTATTATTTAAATCCCCTGTGCCTGTTATAATGTGGAACCACAGCAACATCTCTGTAAATGATTCTTGAATTGCCACAATGTTTTAGAAGCCCTAGCTTCAAATCTTGATTTTTAAAAAGTGGAGAAGGGATTACAGATCCTTGTCAATGTAAAAGTTTACTAGTAGAGTGAGATTTTGAAGGTGAAAATTCACCTGAATTTTGCTTATGAATGGAAGTAGGATTTTCAAATCTTTGAGAATTTGGGCTGCTCATGTGAAGATCCATTCATGCCTTTGTTTTCCAGACATGGATGTGACAAATACCATGCACTGGTTATCTTCAAAAAACAGAAATTTATTGGCTTACAATTTTGGAGGCTAGAAGGTCAGAACCAAGGTGTGGAGAAGGCCATGCTTTCTCCGAAGTCTCTGTCGTGTTTCAGTTATCCTCCCTCACGTAGTTGCTCCTCTCTTCTATGTACTTTTCTGATATCCACTCACTTCTGGTTTCTGACTTCTACTGACTGGCTGCACCCAAACTTCTTTTGCTTATAAAGTCTCCAGTCAAATGGATTAAGTTCTACGCTGGTTCAATTTGGCCGTACCTAAATAGGATCTTCAATAGTCCTATTCACAAAATGAGTCCACACCTTAACTAACGATAACAGCTTTCAAGGTCTTATCTTTAAATGGGTTCACACCCACAGGAAAGCAGATCCAGATTTGAATACCTTTATAGGGGACATAACCCAATCTCCAACGGTGTAAGATGTGACTCTTCAAAATAACTAGCAGCAAAATCTTTGGTTACTTCCAAGAAACTTTTGCCTTTTCTATTATTATCCTGTTAGATATTACAAACTATTAAATCATATTTGGCCACTTGATATATAAGAGCCAAACGTGTGCTGTACTTAACTCTAAGAACAGGGCAAGGTATTCCACCATGATATCTGTATATATTCTTTTTCCTTTACTGTTGACTTCACATTTGAATTTCTTCCCATCTTTTAAAAAGGCTATATTTCACTATATGGTTTCATAATTTATCAAATATTTTACTGAATCAGATTTATAAGTAAGTACTTAATTAGAACAAGCAAATAGATCAATGGATGGATGGGTCGATGGATAAATAAACGAGGTCATATAGTCATTGAACCAATTTAATTAATTGAGCCCGAGTAAAATTTTAGTAAATAGATTGAAAGTTCCAACATGTAAATTTAAAAAATTCCTCTTCATGGAGGTAGTACTTTTCAATTCTTAATTTCTTATTGCAGCAATTTGAAGGCAACCCAAATGATACCAAAATTAATTTGGTTTAATGGCTTGGCATTCAGCTTGTCAGGGATAGCCGCTGTGCAGATCAGCGAGACTAGAGGTGGGTGGTGTGTGTGCCAGGAAACCGAGTCACACATCTCCATCTCACAATTAAGTGCAAAGCTATTAAGTTACAAAATGAAAATAAAGTGACTCTGCCTCACAAGCAGATACCAAAACCTATCTGGGAAGCTCACAACTAGGAAAGAAGCCATTGATTTTTTTCTTCTACTTACCCAGTAAAATTACTGTTCCCACTGAGAATTGGTTTACCTACAAGGTTAAACAATATTATAATTTTTCCTTATTAAATGCTCTTCAATATATACGCTAAAAGTCTTGAAAAACACTGTATATTTTGGTAATGCTTCAAAACCAGTGGAACTATTTGATAGCATAAATGAAATGCTTTTAAGACCTGATAAATCTTTGGAAAAAATATAAACCCTGAAATGAAGCACTTTCCTTTTTTTCCCATATAAAATCCTTAAAATTATAACTATTTGAAAAATACTTTAAATAGAAATTTATATAAAATGGGAAATAATTAGAATACACTTTAAAGAATCTTTTGTCTGTAAGCCCACAAATTGTGATCACAACTGTATGGTAGAATGGAGCTACTGCATTTTCAGAAAGCTTAATAAAACTGACAACTATACAGTCATTTTTGACATAGAGCATTATAAAATATACATATACAATTTAATTTCACAGTTGATAAACGTAACCATTACTTTAAAATGGTGATTTCTCTTCCAAGTAACACGTTAGGCAGTGTTTATTATCATTACACACACACACACACACAAACACACACAGACACACAGACACAGGACTGAATATTTACAAAGCAGATTTTTTTTTTTTTTTTTTTTTACATGCGCAGGCACCGGGAATAGAACCCGGGTCCTTTGGCATGGCAGGCAAGCATTCTTGCCTGCTGAGCCACTGTAGCCCACCCACAAAGCAGATTTTATCTTCAAAAGGAAATATCCAAAAAAAAAAAAAGACAATGAACTATGCATGTTGAATTTATAACTTCCTACAATTCAGTTGAAATGCCAGAAATTCAAGTACATATACTAAGTAAAAAATATTAGGATTCCTTTATAAACCCCAACAGGTAGGAAACAAACCAGGAGGGTTCTGACAGCAGCAGCAAGTAAAGCCACCAAAAGGTATTTGAGTGTTTATTCTCTATACTACCAATGTTTCTAAGATGTGTTACGTTTTTGCGTTAGCTTGGAGATATGTGTTTCTAGGGGAAGCTAGAATGGTAACTGCTGAAAGCTTTTCACTTAATTTTTCACTATTATCACTTTAAAATGTATTGTGTAGAGGTAAGAGAGCTGGTTTGGGAGGCAAATGGCCTGGATTTGAATTTCTGAAATCCACCACTCACTCACCAGCTTATTTGACCTCTGGCAAATTGAACTTCATGAACTTCCCTAAGCCTTAGTTATATTTTTCTATAAAACATGAACAACGATCTTTGGCCCAGAAAGTTGACATTACACAGTGGTCATGGAATTCAATCATTACTTTTTTGATTGCCCAAAAAGTTTGTGTAAGTACAAAAGACTTTATCTCATCAGCCATTTATACATTTACCATTGTATTAAATCTTGATACAATGTATGATAATGAAATCTAAGCAATGAAAGGTAGACTGGGTGATTTTATTTCAAATTCAAACTAAAATTGCTACAGTGAACCCCACGTGAAATGTCCGTGTTGGTCTGAGCTGAGTACATAGGCTTAAAATTTTACTTGAGTGGGTGGTGCAATGGTGGCTCAGTGCCATGCTGGGGACCCGGGTTCGATTCCCAGTGACTGCCCACGCCAAAAAAAATTGGAAAAAAAATTCATTTGAGAGTTTGTCAAATCATGGTGCCCAGATTAAAACTATTATATGTGCAAAGTTCAAAATTATGTCACTACACCCAAATGAGAATGACACCAATTACATGTTGTCTTGATCCATACTCAAGAACGTCACCAATTTAAGTCTTTACTTAGTTTCATCTTTTCATGTCTTGCATTCAAAGCTTTCTTAATGCAGATCAATATATGGACATGTCTTTAAGGCACAAGAAAGAGAATAACAGTATAAAATTTAGATAAAGCCTCATGATCTCTAACTTATAATTTGATGCATTTTTGCATTATTTACATTCTTGCCACACACCCTCATTTTTTCTAGCCTTCCCAAGATGCTAGAGTTCTGTAATTAATCATGAAATTGCTGCTTGAGTCGGACATGATATTTAAGTACAAAAAACATTAGTTTGAGAACGGTCTCAACTCTGTATCAGTGGAGTGACTACAGAATCTCTCCTTAGATCCCCCTTGCACTAACTCTCAAATACATACCACACACACATATGCACACTCCCTGCCCCAATTGGAGGAAATGATGATTTAAAGAATCTACAAATAGATGTTCATGGCTTTGCATACAGGAAAAATGTTATAGAAAGGACGTTTAGAAAGGGACACAGAACTACATCCTATCTTCAATCTGTCTCCATGGTTTTATTTGAAGGAAAACAGCAGCACAGCCATCGTCTCCTTATTCACATCTCAGATGTCTTCTGTGAACCTAATAAGTTAACTTATAGCTTCTCTTCCATTGGAGAAAAAAGAAGAAAGAAAAAAAAAAAAAGGCAGAATAAACCCAGAAAAGCTTTGCTCCTCTCAAAGGTCACCAAGAGTCCCCTGGCCATGGATGCCAATAACCTTCATTACTGGTGCAGTCAAGGGCTGGGCCCTTCCAGTTTCACATTCTGGAAATGCAGAATTGTGCTTTTCCGGGGGAGGTGTTCTCCATAAAATATCATGTAAACCTGTTATCTGTGAACATCTACATTAAATATGCTTTGCAGCTATCAGCACTGCCTCAGTGTTTGCAGTGCATCTTCTATCTTGTAGATTAGGTTCAAATTTCCCCTTGCTGAAAATGCTTAAAATGCAATAATTCTGCGTGTATGTGAGTCTGTGTTTCTTCTATCTATATCAGTTATATATGACATATATGTATCTATTTGTCTATCACACACACATACACACACACGCATAAACAAACACACAAGCCTAAGGCAGATGGTTTGCTGAACAATACAACTCTAAGAAGCAATATGGTATTTAAGCAATTCTCCAAGTAGTCCCCAAATTGAGGGTTAACATTATGACAGCAGAATAAAAAGCATTTATTTTCACATGAAAATGATAATATTGTGCAGTCCCAGTCCATTTGTGGCAAAATTGTATTGGGAAACAAGGCACGGCCATCTCTAATTCAAAATCTGGTCCATGCTCAAAATGGAAAGAGAGAAATGGAAATTAGTATTTTCCCTTAATTAACTGCCTGTCTAGAATGAGGAAATTAGAGGGGGTGGTAAGAGTTCTCCTTTTTTGACAGAATTAAGAACCAGGCATAAAATAAGTTAGATAAGGCTTAAATGAGTTGAAACTGCAATTGTCATAAAGGAGAAATTATTGAAGGATCCTTTGGCAGTCAGTCTTTTTCCCTAAGAGTACGCAAATGCAAGATAATGGTAAATTTTATGTGTTAACTTGGTAGGCTATCATATCCAGTTGTTTGGTCAAGTACTGGCCTGCTTATTCCTGAGAGGAAAGTTCATATATGGGATTTGCATCTATGATCAATTATTTGCATCTACAATCAACAAAGGTGATTGCCCTCATCAATGTACATAAATTCTTTCCCCCTCTGAAGCGTTCCCTAAGTTCTATCTCCCTGAAATATAATTTTTTTCTAGAATTCTTCAGGAATAAGTTATAAAATTATAATTGTGAGCTCCACCTTTAATAAGATAATCCATTTTATTTAAATTTTAAAAACTTGAAAGCTGGAATAATTGTAGACCAATGTTCAAATCAGATGAAATGTTGCCGCATAATGCTGGGCTTACTACAACATTTAGCTTGTCCTAAAAGGTTCTTAATGTCACCACATAAAATTGCATAGCTACTAATGCATTCTAATTTTTTGCAAGATGTTTATACCCACAGATGTGGAATCTAGATTTACCATTTATTCTATTTTTCATTATTGCTTTTCTTTATTACCCTCACATTTACCAGTTGTCTCATTATATAGACATGAAATTATTTGTAGTCTGGATACCTGGGACTTATTTAATACACTAAAATGTCAGCCCACTGCCTTAACATGGGCTTAAACTGACATTTAAAAAATAATTCTGCTTCTGTGTTTCATTTCTTTTCATTTATTATATTTGATGGAGAAGAAAATAAGGGAAAATGTAAACCAAACTATAACTTTACTCATCCTCTTGCTCTGAAAGTAGTCTTGTCCTGTATTTTCTCGCCTTGAGTTAACGTTCTTTTAGGGGAAATTCTCCTAAATATGTCTTTCTCAGTACATAGAGCAATCATATCAATTAGTTCTATTGGTAGTTTGGAGTGGGGGAAAAGGCCCAAAAAAACAAACACCTTCCACAACCTGCAGTTCCTTGAGATAAGCATGCAAAGTAACTGTAATTACACACCCTAATAATCCTAACAAACCATCAATAATGTGGTAGTAATAATTTTTATAATAAGAGAGATGATCTGTATTGATCTGTCATACCTTACATTGAAAATATCAGGCATGCAAAGTGGACACATCGACTTATTAGTTAAACCAAAAACTTTTCCATAGATGAACCATTCATCTGAAATCTTGTTTTGAAATCATGTGTGTTTCCTTTCCAAGAAAGTACTAATTCATTGGTGTTTCTCCACTGAAGAACAGAAAGCCGTTTTTTTGCATTTATGGTTAGAAAGTGACTGCTGGAAGTATTTGCCAGAAGGGTCATAGAGCAAGTCAGCAGGGAGATGGTTTAACTTTAATTCCCAGGAATGTTGAGGGAAGATAAAACCAGACTGAGTATACAGCACTGGCCAACATCTGCTTCCAAGTTCACGATATCAGTCTTAGTGTTGGTGTTTGCTAAGGGTGAAGCTACAATAGAAAGAGCTCTGGATGTCTGGAAAAGTAAGTTAGTGAGGATCCACAAAGTCTGAAATTCAAATATAGTCTTTAAAACATAATCTGGTCCTGAGGCTTCAAACTATAGAATGCATCAAAATCATTTGGAATATTTTATTAAAATGTCCATTCCCACACCCCAGAGACTCTGATTCAGTGGTTCTTTAGGGCTCAATCATCACTATTGTAAACACTGCCAGGTGATTTAATCACTCACCTGTTAGTACCCAGTGCTGGGCCAGCAATGTTGTGATGATGATGTGATGATGGAGACCCATCTCTGTGTTGCTTTTCTTAGTTAAGGACCTTTCTTCAAAAAGTCTTATTTATCTATTAAGCTATTTCTTAGCTTACAGAAAGTCTACATTGAGTCTTTCTAATTCCTTTAGGTGAGAACAGAATGATTTCAGGGGTCTCACATAGGATATATTGTCAGGGCATACTTATAGAGGTTCTTTTAAAAAAATTATCATCAAGACATAACTATTTTTTAATTGGCCCAAGTCTGCCTACATATATATATATACATATATATATATACACACACATTTTGATCATTTTATCAAATTTGCTATTCATTTTAGTCAAAATCACTGAACTGTTTTTTTGACATCAAGAACCTTCATTTAAAAAACCTATCACCCTTGCAGTGATGTAGCCAATGAAGCTTTTCTTTAATATTCAGTATAATAACAACTAGTAAAAAGGGTATCCAGAATTTTTATTTTAAAACTAACTTTGCTCTAGACCTTTAATTGACCCAATTCATTCAGCTTCAAGGTGATACTAATAAGAACACACACACACACACACACACACACACACATACATATATATATATATGGAGCTGGGCCATTTTCAAAGCAGTGTCATATCCATGAATTCATTTGATCTTCATGAGACCCACAGAGAGAGTTTGGAGAGACATTTTCTTGGAATTAGTTCTGTGAACCAGAGTTTCATAGATTTTTCTCTACATTTATACCCATAGATGTGGAATCTAGATTTACCAGTTAAATCTATCGATCAACCCAGCTTCATTATTGCTTTAATTCATCATGCAAAATTGTGAGATTTAACTCACAATTTAACTCATTACACAAAATTGCAATACTAAAGTAAAAAATATATATCAAATTAAATCCAAAACTTGTCTCCCATATAAGGTCATTTCTTCCTACTCTGACATGTTGTGGCTAGTTTCTGAGTTCAGTTTGCTGGTGCAAAAGGCCTTCATGATTGCCCCATTAGGCAACACCCTAACTTCTTCCCAGCTCTTAACTCAAGCAAATATCGAACCATTTCTAATTTTCTGCAGGTATCATGCTGTTTCATGATTATACCACTATTCTACCTGACAAATTCTATTTGTCCTCCAAAACTTGGCTTAAATGTGTTCATTTCTGGGTATCTTCCTCCTCTGTACCTCACCTCTATTACTTATGGAACCATTTTTCCTGATGAGCACTGAGCATCTGGAAGGGAAATCATGTGTCTCATGCATCTTAGTATCCTTATAGTGTCTCCTCATTGAGGGAGATGCTTCATAATCAGTGGGCACCCTGAAGCATTGTATTAAAGGTGATGACATAACTTATTAAATGCATTTAAACTACATTAGTAAGAATTAAATGACTCCTAAGTTATCAACTATCTGTGCCTACTTTCTAACTTTTTGGGTGGACATATGTTTAAAGCAATTTTCCATTAGCCAATATGGTTTGTATCATTTATCCACATTTTCTCTTCAGTAGTAGCAGAGAACAGCAGGTGGAGATATGGACTCCAGAGCCAGATGGTCTGCCTTAAAATTCTAACTCTGTCACCCCATAGCTACTTGATGTTGGACAAGTCACTCAAGCTCTCTGGACCTCACTGTGTTTTATTGAAAATGAATATAACAACAATGCTTGCTTCGGGGGACTTCTGTGGGGATTGAGTGAGTGAATGCCTGTAGATTTCGTAAAGCCATGCCTGACACTTAGTGAATATTCAATAAAGGTACTTTAATGGTTAATCTAGTAACAGTATTAATTCCCTGTGATCAGAAGTATACTTATGAAGGAGATCTGCATATAGTTATGTCTGCCATCTCTACTCATAATGTTCAATGCTCTTTTGAATAAAATCACATATCACTGAATTCATATATCACTGGATAAATTCACATATCATTGAATCAATTATTTTTTTGTATGTTTTTGGGGAGGTGCATAGACCAGGAATTGAACCTGGGTCTACTGAATGGCAGGGGAGAATTCTACCACTGAACTCACCTTGCACACCCTGAATAAATTCTTTACTGCTATATTTTTACCTGGGCAAAGCTGAAAAATAAAGTTTCTAAGTTAACATGGTCCTGTAGAAATATAATGCAAGCCACACTAGTAATTTTAAATTCTCTAATAGCCATATTAAAATACTAAAAGAAGTGGGTACAATGCATTTTAATAAATTTTCTATAACTAAATATATCCAAGTATTATCTTTTTAACATGTAATAATATCAAATTACTAATGAAGTCTGATGTGTATTCACACAACGCATCTCAATTAAGACTAGCCCCATTTTAAGTGTCCAATAGTTGTGTAAGGTCAGTGGCCTGTGAATGGGACAATGTAGTCCTTAGCCGAAGATGTGATTCCCCTTGAATAACATGCAGTTATTAGATCTGTCACTGGGTGGTGCTGGAGCCAAATATTATTCCTTGAACAAAGTAAAAGTTCTTAAAAGGATGCCGTTGCATTTTACAATACACTGTCCCATTGGCTGTACAGATTCTAACTTCCACAAAGATAGTTGGATGAACTTAGGGGATACAAAGCACTATCTTATTATAAGGAAACAGCAATACTAAAAAAAAAAGCAAAATCCAAAAAATCCAAATCCAAATTCTCCTCTACTATGAAGAGGTCGGCGTTTGGTGAACCCAATGTGTGAGGGCAGGAGGTTTTTAAATTTCTGAGAACCTACTTTGTATAGTGTGCTTAATTTCACCAGATATTTAAATCACTTATTTAGAGTGGTTCTTTAGCCAATTTTCTGTTCAGTTACAATTCTGAAAACCACTTAACAATATCTGAACACTACAGCATCAGTCTGAACTTTACAGTAAATCACATTTAATTTGCCTGAAAATAAAACTTGGATTAGGAGCAAATGTGATATTTTCACTTAAGGATATAACACTTGAAAAGCACATATGTTATTTTTCCATTAATTATAACAGAAATAGTTCTCAAGGCAACTGTTAATCAAAGCTCATTTCTTACCATTCCATTCTTTTAATCAATTCATAATGGTCTCAGTCTCAACCTATCCTTCTTTGCATCTTTTGCCTCTCAGCCCCAAAACACATAATCAAATAACTTTTGCCTCCAAGTTCACTGGGAATGGCATTGTGCTTACGATGATTCATTGGGAATGGACTACCCCATCCCCAGCACTGCTAGTTGCCTACTCTATCATTCTTGACACATTCCTTATTAACCTAATTCAGATTTTGCTAAGAGTAACCATGTTCCTCGTTGAATATTCGTTTTCCCATTGGTGGCCTCAGCTAGGAACAGCATCTGACCGATCTGTAATAGTCCAGCCTTTGAGATATAAAAGGAAATTTGCCAGGGGACTCTGGGAAACTTCCTCTCTCTCCATAGGAACAGTTATGGCTAGTACCATCCTTCTCTCTTTGATCCTATCCTTGAACGCAGGTAATGAGGAAACAAGCATGAGGATGACAACAAACCTCACATGAATGGGAGAGCAGAGGTTAGAAAAGTTAATTTCAAGTAGTAAGCATATTTTATGTTATTGCTACCCTTTCTTTTCTCTCTAACTAAGAGAACTCTTACATCCTCACCCTAATTGGAAATGTTTTTTTCTTCGTGAAGGAGGTTAGAAAAGTTAATTTCAAGTAGTAAGTATATTTTATGTTATTGCTATATTATTAGGATTATTATCATTAATCTGAGTCATAAGTGAATTTAAAGGTAAGACTTCCATGAAAACTAAGAAGGAATAGAATTAAATAATGATGAGAACCTGCAGTGGAGTAGCTCTTTATATTTTACAAAGGCCTTTCACAAACACTCCTTCATTTGGCCATTGGACCTCATAACAGCCTTGCACCTTTTTACAGGTGTGGAAATTGAGCCTTAGAAAGGTTACCTTCCGATGTCATACACCTGTTAAGATAAAGACCTGCTCCTGTAAACCTACCAGGACAATATCACAGCTTGACCATTTCTACATAATTCCAGTGCCTGTAGGGACGGTAATAAAAGTGAATATTCATCAAACAGATGCTATGTTCAAAGTCATTCCCTGAGCCATGAGTTTTACATGCATTACTTTATTTCATCCTCACAATAATCCCCATTGCCTGAGTATCATTATTATCCCTGCTATAAACTATTCAGCAGCCTAGGAAGAGTTCGCCAGCCTCACCCTCTCACCAGGCTGTTCCTGCCACGATCCCTGCACAGCTTATTCCTGCCCTTGACTCCTAGGAGACTGGGATTCTTTTTTCAATCCAAAAAAAGAAGAAGAAGAAAAAAAAAACAGCTGCTAAACTTAAACTTGCCTCCCCCAGGTCCTTTTGTTTGTTTTAGTTGCTAATGGTCTGTAAATTCCATTTGTGTTTTAAGAATGGCAATAATCTATCTCCCTTCAAGAAAAGATTCCGCATTAAACTATATGACTTTATTTTCCTTTGAATTGATGTTAAAGAATTTTGCTTCTGAAAACCTGTACTTCAAAAGAATTAATGGATTCCTGACTTTTAACTAGCTTACAGTTTTCTTTTACCTTTAAGAAGAAGGCTTAATTTAAAAGGTACTCAATAACAAAGTGTGCACTTCAAAGATAAGCAAATACCTTCTCCTTTGGTTTAAAACAAGTCCTTTGTGCTTTATCCTACTGATACTATATTACTCTTAAGAAAATGAACTCAAGGAGTTTTGATAATGAGCATTTTCAATTGGGGTAGGCATTTAAATGCTTTCTTTTTGTTTTTATGATGGGATGAACTGCATGAATTCTGGTTTTACCCACGTTCTACAATTTACTAGTTATGAGACTCTGAACAAGTTGCTTTAAACTTCCCGAACCTCAGTTTCCTTGTCTTTAAAATGAAGAGAATGTTGACCTCCCACTTGCAATTGGAGGGCTTAAATACTCTCAGGACATAAAATGTTTGTAATATGTCTGAGGATAGTATGTACTCAATAAATATTTATTCACCATATTCCCTTCTTTAACTTCCTAGACTAACTTGTGTGTTTTATAATCTTGCTTCCCAGGTTTTTTAAGCCTTGAAGTAGATAGAGATATTTTTAGGTACTTGATAACTAGAAACAGTATATTAAAGAAGCAATAAATAAAAGTTATATTAAGGATATAGCTACATCCTCTAATAAAGGAATAGTAGAGGATGAATCTTTTGATGCTGTCTTTATGCTCTGAGAAGCAAGATATTTTTATTTGCATTATATTTTAATACCCTGAGGAATGTCTCCTTTCTTGGATGGTACTTCCTAGAGATGCTTGAAAATAGAGAAACACTAATACTGCATAATACATATGAGAAGATCCATGTAAAAAGGAAGCATATTTCCAAATTTCCAAAAGAATTTAGAAAGATCTCCTCCCTTTTGTTTAAAGTTTTTTCAGTTATTCTGAAATCAAATTTATTAAACTATGGAGAAAAGGCTGTTATTTGATAATAACCTTCCTTAAGCACGGTAACTTCCAATTGCCTTCAACTGAAGATGGCACCTCTCACCGTGAGGATGGCAGGCTTCATGGCATCTGCAGACAGCTGCCTCCACAGTCATTGGAAAATGACTCAGAAAAGGGAGTTTAGAATTCCCTGAAAAATAACTGAAAATCTGGCTCTCAAATTGCTCACTTAGGGTCTGATGAAAACTAGTGCATAACTTTCTCAGGCTCTTTACAGTTAAATGCCATGTAACATGCTTTTGCATATCACTGGACACTGTCTTAATTGAGATTCAGGGGCATACTAAATTTGATTTTGGATTCAATATATCTACCTGGCACAGGGCAATAGGTATTCAATATATTTTAGTGGGTGGCCAAAAGAAGAAAAAGGAAGGAAGAGAGAAAAGTAAGGAGGAAAGCAAAGAAGGAAAGAAGGAAGCCAGTATCCTTGATATAATCAGAGGAATTGAAAGCTCACATTTATTTCGCTGTCAGACTGCCTCTCTTCAAATGACCACATTTTAACTTTAGCTCATTACCCAAGTAGTCAATAAAACAACTCTATTAATAACAGTACCACTGTTACTTCAATTTGTAATGACCTCACTTAACATCATCCTTGGTCTGAGAGCTTTTTATTTTAATGTTATTTTCTATCAAATTTAAGGCAGTGTGAATGACAATTGCTCCTTAGTAAAACGAACACAAAGATATCTACATAGCTGATATTTTATTTTGCCTTTCCCCACAATGTGGCAGCAGAGATTTAAAAAGTGGTAACAGCCACAGGTAGAGAAAATTCATTCAAAAGTGATGCGGGACACCCAGACCACAGAATAGTCATAGGGATCAAACAGCATTAGATTTTCTGTGTTTAAAACTCTCAAAATGTATATTATATACACACACACACACACACACACACACACACACACACACACACACATATATATATATACAGGTTTACAAGTTCCTTATGTTTGTTCTAAGATACCTATTGACTTCACTGAAGGCTACAATTCTCTTTTAGTTTTTAATTAAAATTTGTTCTTAATTTCAATATTTGTGTTGGGTTGTATAGGAAGACATAGTAGACTGAGTCATATGACATAAATCTACTGAAATAATTTTCAGGAAATTATAACAAACCTTTACTAAGAAATGAAGACAATCGAACTCTTATTCCATAACTATGAAAAGAAAATAGAATCGAACTCATACTGCTATTATGATGTCATAATGCGCCTTCTGAGGCGTGGAAGGTGTCTGGGGAGTGAGCAGTAGATGGCTGCTCTTGTATTACTCATTTCTTCCACTACTTACCCTCAACATCCCACCTCTACTACTGTGACATAGACTCCGTGCCAGACGCACAGAGAAGCACACCTGACTAAGACAGCTTGGCTATGGAAAAGTTCATTCTGGGGACATGTAATTAAATAACACTTTCTGGGGGTGGGGGGTGCAGGGTCCGGGAATCGAATCCGGATCTCCCGCATGAAAGGCGCGCATTCTACCACCGAACCACAGATAACAACACGCTGATGCGGTATGAGAAAGAAATCATCTACGTTCACACAAGGCTTAGATGTGTAAGAGTGAAACTACCTACCCCCACCTCCAATGTACGTCTATATTTGCATGACTTTATTCTATTGTCTTCACAAGCATAACTTTACTATTCCGGGAGATTCTTTCCCAGACAAATAACTTAATTTGCAGAAATTTCCTGAAAGAACCATCAACCCTTCACTAGGGAGTATCAACAGACAGTTTACACCATATGACCAGTCAAACCACTCACCTCAATATCTGTCCCTTCTAGTTTCCCTCAATTCTGGGTGCTTAGATTATGAAGCTTATACAGTCTTCATTGCAAGACCTTCCTTAAACCAGACTGGAAATTCTCTGTAAAATTCAGCCTTTCCCCCTTTCATGATATTGCCAAAGCTGTCCCAAGGTGGAGTTCTCCCATACTGCAGTAAACAGCAAACTCATCTTGGCTTATGTTGGTGATATATGGGAAGCTGACATATAATAGATTAATACTACAAAGCAGCATCTACAAAATGAGGGAGGATTTTAATTTCCCTTGGAATATCCATATATTCAGTTAGATGGGGATATTTTTATATTTTGTGTTTTCCTCATTAGAGTAGAAAACTCATATACAAAATTTGTAATAAGGTAAATGACCATGCATTTATCTTATTCATCATGAATTTGAATTCATTATGAATTATGAACTCATTATGTGGATTTTTATGATTACAAAATAGTAATCTATCTTATATAAATGAATTAAATTGTTGTATAAATATATGTAACTAGTTACAAAATTATTTTTTAAAAAGAGTATTTCTTATTATAGGAGACATCTAAGCCCTTAATGTTTCTCAGTTGAGGAAGTGAGATATAGAGAGATTATGTGCTGAATGAGTGCCACAAAACTAGTAGGAGAAGATAGGCACTATGATTTTGTTTTGAAAGAAGTATTATACTATAATGTATCTTTTTCAAACTTGAAAAATGTGCAGACTCCAAATTATATATGTGTGGATCCTTTATCACTGGCATAATGGAATAGAAAACATGGACTTGAATCCCAGATGTTACTTATCATCTACAATATTTTGAACAATTTATTAAATTTTTTTAGCATTTTTTATCATCCACAAACAGTATTTACCCCACTGGTTTGAGTATTATAAATAGGCAAATCATTTCACTTCTTTCTAGCTAGATTCCTAGCGACGAAAAAAACTATATATTTTTATTGTCATCTTCATTATTAACACTCTTCATTAACTATTTTTTTCAATGTTGCTGCTTTTCGTCAGATCTCATTTAGATAACCACAAAATGGACTAAAAGAAGCCAAGTCTTTGGCTTGAACAATGGCACAGATCAACTTTAAATCAATCTTCCAGACCCACCTATCTATAAGACCTGGAAGCAGAGAAAGATTTTAAAAAGCTTGATGTACTAGTAAGTTTCACAAAGACGCAAGAGTAGCATGGTAATATATAAGACAACAGGTTTAAAATTTCAAACTGGTTCTTGTCTGGTTTCCTTTTATAAAGAAGACATAGGCCTTCTCACCCAGAAAACTCAATGAAACAACAAGGGATTATAAGCAATCTGAGCAAAGTGATTATTAACCTTGGGTTGCCACCCCTCAAAGTGAGCCTGTCAGTCACATGAAACCAGAAAAAATTTAACTGAAACATTCACCCTGACCCTTAGGAGACAATGTAGTTTCCCTAATACAGCCTTAATAACAAGCCATTTATGGGATTTGCATGCACTGATATTGTCTTTTAGTGGTGCTTCCACTTTTAAAAATGACACTGATATGACGTCTTCTATTCTATTGCCCCAAGAAAAAATATATTTTCAGTTCAGCAGAGAAAAGTATATTGTGATTATTACGAGATAATTGGGTTGCTATAAGCCTAATGTTTTTTCTACACAGTACACATAGAGAAATGGCAAATAGTTTAGAAAAGAGATCAGATTATTGATATCTACAACAATAAAACACAACCATTTCAAGAAGAGCATATGCTTCCACAGAGAACTCGGAACCTACAGACAGTCCTAATGGGAAAAATAGTAATGAAATGACCTTCCTCAAAAGCTTTAATGTAATTTTAATATTATATTTATGGCTCAGCAAGCCCAAACCTAACAGGGTCAAGAGAGACTTAGAAAAGGGCCAAGAAGAAGAAATAGAGAAAATAAAAAATGCCAAAAGGTAAAGGAGGGATAGAAATAACAAGGGGAAATAAGACAAGATGAAAGAAAGAGATGGCCACAGTAAAAGAAAAAGTGATGGAAGAAGGGGCCAGTAAATTATAGCCAAAAAAGCCTCAGTGAAAGGAAGAATAACATCAGAACTTTTTCATTTCATTTATTCATCCCCATGTAGCCATACTACCTAAGCCAGTCCTATAAGTCATTTTGGGGAGATTTATACCTGCAAAAAACATCATTCATTCATTTATTCATACTTCTATCCTGTGCATGGCTGTAGTAGTTAGGTTCAGGCATCAGCTTGGTCAGGTGATGGTACTAAGTTGTTCTATTGCTGTGGACTTAAATCATTAGCATGGGAGATTCATCTAGGGCTTATCAGATTACATTGTGGAGTGCCTTCTGCAATGAGTGATGTTTAATTTAATTAGCTGGAGACTTAAAAGTGAAAGGTCAAAAGAGAACTCAGGAGCCCAGTTCCAGACGTTTAGTGATGCAGAAAGGAAAGCCTTAGTATACAGGAGCCAGGAGCAAAGGCCATGAGACATTGCCATGAGCGTTCCCATGTGACAGAGATAGCCAGAAGAAAACCAGCTGCCTTTCCTCTGAAGAACTGGACATTTGTAACTAAATAAATCCTTTTATAAAAGCCAGTCTGTTTATGGTCTATTGCATTTGGGGAGCATTAACAAACTAAAATAATGGCCTATGAACTTAATATGATCTGGTTGATTTAGCCACTACTTACTCTCTGTCTTAGCATAACTCAGGCTCTACTTCGGACCATGCTAAATTTCTTTCAGTGGCTGAAAATTGATGAAAGGAAAAGATTTGGCTGGAAAGACAGTGGAGACAACAGTGGTTGAAGTCCTTTCCTACTCTCACCAAATCTCAAAACTGAATTGGTTGATGACATCCATAAAAGTCACTAGTTACACTCTGGCATTCCTGTAAGAAATGAAGGCTTACATCTATTTCTTCTATTGTAAACTACTGAGCTGAAGGACATACAGGTCCACAACAGTACAGCCAGAAAATGCAGAGCAGATCCTGGTGAGGATATACCTGGGAAGACTTGGAGTTTAGGAACATAAATGACAATAGAGATTGCTGCTCAATGTAGTCTTGAGAATGGAGAAGACTGGAGAATTGGTAGAGCAGCCATTGTGTGCAGAAAATATGGTGTAGTATGCTTGGGAGAAATTGATCCAGCTTATCCCAAGTCTCTGTGATGCTCAGAGAATATCAGAAAAGACCCCAATGGTTTCTGTGACTCCATGTGAAGGAATTAGAGGTTCTGGGGCAGAGGAGCTGCACGTCCAACCTCGAGAAAGGGGTAAAAGGTGCTCAAGAAGATGAAGCTGAGTATCAACTCCCAAGAAAACCAGGCACTTCCCACACTCTGTATCAGAGCGACCTCCAGGTAGCTCCCCATCAATAACCATAAACACAGCCATGAGGCATTTCTTTCTCTTCCTCCTCTCTGCCTCATACTGAGGAAGGCAGTTCATAAATAAGAGAAGAGAGAAGGTAGACAGTTTTGAACCAATATGTGATTAGGAACTTCAAAGTACTAAATGTTAGTACTTGAAGTTAGCTGAAAAGTTTTAGAATTTCCCCAAGATGCCAATAAGGGACCAGAATAATTGTGGGATCACAGTAAAAAATGAAGACATTTCTTGAAATCAGTGGACTATTTCATCTGGATACCAGTAATGAGGTTTTTCAGTAAACTGGTTTTATTTCTATTTATTACTGAGTTTTACCTTGCTTGATATAGTTTGTTGCATACCTACCTTCCCTCAGGATCAAGGACTTTGTCTTATTATTTCCTGGATATTATCCCACCCTACTGCTGCCATATGGATAGATATTTAACCAGAACTTGTTAAAAAGAATAGTGTGCACATAAATTTAAATCTCCCTTAAAAGATGGTTGAAGAAGATTGAAGAAATGCCCAATCAAGCTAACACATAACCCCAACACTAGTGTACTTTCACCTTATGATTACTTTTTCTGTACCCACAGTCTTCCATGATCCATGATAGAAGACTCAAATTACGAGATTTCAACAACCACTTCCATTGTGGGGTATGCTATGTGCTCAGCACAATGTACTACCCCATTTGTTCCAAACAAAATCCTATGACTGGGCATTACTATTCCCATCTCAGACATAAGAAAAAAATTGAGAAGTTAAAAGCCTAGCCCAAAGTCATATAGTTAGTAAGATGTAGACTTGGGATTTCCGATCCCAGGTCTTTTTTATTACAAGCATTATGTCTGCTCCACTCTTTCATGTGATTCACAAAGTACTTCTTCCCTAAATTTTGAATAAGATTAAATCTATATGGCATACCCACACAGTGTATCAAACATGCATTTGCCTTCCATGGAACCAGTCAAGCAGGACTGGGCAGAAAAGTGTGAGTACTTCTGACTCAACTTCATTCCTCTGAAGAGTTAAGTAAAAATGCTACCGCCCCCCACCTTATTCTTTCTTTTTCTCAGAAGCTCAGTTCCAAGACCTCTGATATCAACAACATGCATTTGTTTTATAGCAATCTGTAGGTACCTAGCCCTACCTAATCATCAAGGAAACACATATGGGCTTAACAGCAAGCCTCCAGTGGGAGATAGAGCACAGGGACAGACAATAAGTGAGGGTAAGAAGAGAGGAGGGAAGCAGAGGTGTCAGTCTTTGAAACACTCAGCTGAGTATCATGTATTCATCTATTAATCCCTGAACTCAGTGAGGCCCCAGTATCTAAAGGACCTGAAATGTAAAACCATCACTACAGAGGGTAGAAAATATGACCTGTATAAGGGAGACACTCACCATGAAAGGAACCTGTAGGTGAAACTACTTCCAATGGACACAGTAGCCGTGCATGAGACCAGGTTACTCAATGCTGTAGGATTGGTCCTTTTCCTTTGGAGACAGACCCGGTTTCTCCTGCTGGAGCATGGGTCCCTAGTCGCTGAGGCTTGTAAGTTACCAGAATTTGCCAGCTAAAGACAGCACTTCTCTAGCACCAAGAAGAGATTCTTAGACTCCTTATATAGGCTGTCAAGGTGTTATGCTGCAGAAGGGAAAGTAGTATTTTTTTAATTTTAATCAGAAATGAGGTTCTATTAGACTTGCATCTGAATTTATATAAACAGATGCCCTCTACATTGCCCACGTGGTCTGAGGAGTCCAGCCAATTCCAAATGGGGAGTACATAGGATGTGACCCAATGACCAGGGAATATTTGGAGACAATCAGACAAATATCCATTAGACCCTGATTTGCCTGGAGCCCAAGAAGTAAGAACCTAGCCCTGCTCAAAATGAGGTTTCAATTTAAGAGCAGTTAGGAGCTACCAGGAGTCTCTTAGGAGTCTGTTTTAAATAGTTCGCATATTTATTAGTCCTCATAGCCCCCTGCGATGAAGTATCATTATTAGTTCAATTTAACTTGCTTAGCATACAAACTGAATAGCAGTTTAGTTAAGTAACTTGTCCAAGGTCACACAGCTGGGAATTGGTGGAACTGATATTTGAACCAGGCTTCCCGAGCCCTAATTCTTAACCACTATATATACTAAAGAGAATTACATTTGTCTCTATAGGTCCTACTTAAGATTCCAATAATCTCAATCTTCTATTAAGGGGTTGTCTCTTAAGGTGGGGGGGGGTGTTTATTAACAGATAAAGTCAGTATTTGGCCTCATATCCTAGCACAGTGCTTGGGGACTCAGTAAATAATGAGTTATGAAGAAGGCAACAGACGACAATTTTCAAGGCAATTGAATCCTGTTTTTGCCTTTAACTCAGATAGTTCATTTGTAAATGAGAAAATTCTATATGCACACCTGAGAAATTCATTTCGGCAAACATTTCAACCAGTTTTATTTCAGTGTACTATATACTAAATGTGTGATATTTGTTGATTGTTTCATTTTGGTTAAGAGAGATCCCTGGGTTGACTTCTATGAGGTGAAAATTTATGCTCTTGAGGCATATGAACATACTGGAGCATTCTTAATTTATTCCATTATCTTTTAATTAAATTGCCCTCTATTATCATTTTGTTAAGTGGAATTCTGAACTTCTTGGAGCATTGAATTTGGCTTTCAGTACTTTTGTCTTAATCACTGCATCTTCTTCAATTCATTTGTCCTTCAGAGCTTTATCTGTTTTATGCCCTTAATTGTCATCTACAACTGCATCCAGGTCTGTAACACAGTGCTTTATCAACAACGCAGCATCCAACAGGGGTACTCAACAGCACCCAAATATCACCAGTGATATTCTAAGCAAAACAACATGAGAGCTACACTTTCCTAAGTACTTCCCAAATGACAAGCACTATCCTGTGTATTTCTACATCTAATACCTCATGTTATTGTACATACAATGACCTTCTATAAAATGGTGACAACAATAGCTCCTTTAACCATCGCTTATGGTTTGGGGAGGATTAAATGAACCCGTAAATTCTGTCACAGAACTGTGACACAGGAAGTGTCAGCCATGGAAATGGAAGTGTCAGCTCCTATCATCCTTCTTCTTTGTCTTATTTTATTGGAGGCCCACAGGATCTGAAAATTGGGATATGTGAAGCTGAGTTTGTCCTATTCCCCAAGAATATTTAGCATGTTTCCCATCAGCCTCTTCCCTGGCTCAAGAGTAGGGTCATCATCATTATCTATTTCCTGTCAGAAAACCGAGTAGATGCTCCTCAAAAAGCTAAAGATGAAATTACTATATGACCTGGCAATTCCATTCCTAGATGTGCTGGTTTGAAGCTATTACGTACTCCAGAAAAGCCATGTCCTTTAATCCTCATTCAGTATTGTTGGGTGGAATCTTTTTTTGTTTCATACATTCTTTTTTTTTTTTTTTCCTTTTGAATGGGCAGGCTCCCAGAATCGAACCAGGGTCTCCGGCATGGCAGGTGAGAATTCTGCCACTGAGCCACCATTGTACCACCCTCTTTTTTTGTTTCTGTGGAGATGTGACCCACCCAATTGTGGTTTCCATAGAGATATGTCTCTACCCATTCAAGGTGGGGCTGCTTACTGGAACCCTTTAAGAGGGACCCATTTTGGAAAAAAACTTTAGAGCCACCAGAACACCAGAACCAAGAGTCAACAGAATGGACAGAGCCCCAGGGAAGCCACTGAAGAGAAAGCTAGCAGATTTCATGTCCTTTTCCAGCTGAAAGAGAAATCCTGAATTTCATCAGCCTTCTTGAACCAAGGCATCTTTCCCTGGATGCCTGAGATTGGGCATTTTTATAGCCTTGATTTAATTTGGACATTTCCATGGGCTAAGAACTGTAAACTTGCAACTTAATAAATTCCCCTTTTTAAAAGCCATTCTGTTTGGCATACTGCATACAGCAGCTTGCTAACTAACACTACTAGGTATATACCCAAAGAAACTGGAAGCAGGGACTCACAGATGCTTGTCCAACCATGTTCATAGCAGTGTTAGTCACAATAGCCACAAAGTGGAAACAACCTAGATGTCCATCAACAGATGAATGAAAATACAAAAATGGAGTACAAACATGTAATGGAATATTATGCTGCCATGAAAAGAAATGATGTTCTGATACATGCTACCACATAGATAATGTGATGCTGAGTAGAACAGGCAAAGCACATCAACACAAAAACTGTCTGACTTCATTTACAGGAAGTATCTAGAAATAGCAAGCTCATCAAGTCAGAAAGGACGTTAAAGGTTACCAAGGGATAGGAGAAGGAGGAGAAAAGGAATTTTGCCTTGGTGGGTACAGAGTATTTGTAAATTTTGTAAATTTTGAAATACTTTTTTAAAGGAAGAAAAAAAAAGAAACCTGTGTGGAGGGACGTCATCTATTTTTCCATTTCTTGCATTCCCCAACATATCAAGTCTTCAAGCTCCTATTCAAAAATATATCTTGACTTTATTCATTTTGATTGCCACCACCTTATACCAAGTCACTGTCCTCTCCTGTCTGAGAGTCTCCTAAGTGCTCACTCTTAGCTACTTCCTATCCTTTACTGTTTAGGCAGCCAGAGTAATCTCTTACCCATGAAGTGGATGGAAAGCTGTCTTTTTTTCAGAACAATCTAAAGAACAGGTGGGAACTGCAAAAATCTGCATTCACCTGTGGTGCACATCTCAATGAAAAATGGCAGGGCATTTAAATAGCTCTCAGAAGGCTCTGTCACTCATGATACTGTATCAATACAGCTGTCTCCCTAAGGGAATGAGGGGGAAACTAGCACAATTTTGAGACATTTTAAACACTAATTACTTTAACCCGTGTCTGCCATCTTTAACACTGCATTAATAGAGGCAAATGAGTTGACAGGTGGTTGCAAAATAAAAGACTATTTTAATACAGTATGTATTTGAATATTTTACTTCAGTTTGCACAGTATCATGCCCCAAGCCAATTGACGAAGGAGTTTCACTTAACCCTTCAGAAACTAAAGGAAAGAAAAGACAGTAGGATTGGATTTTTAAACTTCTTTAGGAATGCTCTCTAAATGAAAAACACTGTTGTACAATGTCTTTAAGAAAACATTCTTAAAAATACATTTTCAGTTGTCATAGTATATTCTTTGTTATGATGAATTCTTTCTAACTTAAGTGGTGAAGCAAAAGGAAAATGCAAACTTCCCTGCCTATCCACCATCAATAGAGTGGTAATGATTCTACGTTCTTGGATCAGATCCTACCTCTCTCCATTTCTATCTGTTCGACTTTAGGCTAAATTTTCAACTCATCTAGTATTCAAGGTCTTTATAAAGTAAGTCGAAAATTTCATAATTTCTATTTCATTAGGTTCTTAAGTGAATTTAATGAATTTTATTTGTAAAATATTTGTAACACTTGCTAGCACATAGTAAAATATATGAATGTTTGCTTTTCATTTTTATTCTGGTGGTCCTTTTTTTTTTTTTTTAATGTCAGTGCCTCCTTCCCAGAGGTGATTAATTCTATAAGGTTTTACTTCTAATTTTTTTCAACCAAAAATGACATATTAAGTATGAAATACATGGGTAATGGTGATTTGATATAGTCCTAAAGAATATTCACTGATGTCAAGTTAAATATGAACATGCATTGATAATGAAGATTTTAAATGACTAAGTCATAAATATTATCCACATATCTTTTTTTTTCTTTATTAGAGAAGCTGAAAGTTTATAGAACAATCCTGCATAACATATAGCATCCCCTAAACTACGCTATTATTAACACCTTTCATTGATGGGGAAAATCACATTCATTTCTGTGAATAGATGAAGTTCTTGTCAATTTCTGGCCTTTATACCTATTTCTCTGCTTTCTCACTCTTCACACACTTGTCATTCTTTTATCCTTTAGGTTGCATTTTAAAAATCAACTAAATATTTTATTAAGTAGGCTTCTGTTATTCACTCTTATAGTATCTCATCTTTTCTTTTTATCACATATTTTGAACTATTTGCTGTCTGCCTCCATCACCAGACTGTAACCACGAAGAAAGCAAGCATGTTATTGGTTTGTTTGACCGATTCTTCAGAACCATATACAGTTCCTGGTATACAGTAAGAAGTCAAGAAACACTTGTTGAATCCATGAATGACTTCTGTCTTTACTGAATTATGTATTCAACAATTCAAAATGTTCTGAGTGAAAAAAAAGGCATTTTGCATACTAGCTATGTGCACCTGTCCTCTAGAAGACTGCCAAATATAGAGCAGTAACAGTCCAGCTTGAAACAATCAAGAGCCATCCTTTCCTTCCCCTAACTATGGGAATTTCCATGCCCCATTTGTAAAAGAATAGTCACCAAACATAACATCAATAATGAGCCATATGTTAACAGCAGTAATTTAACTTGCAATATCTTGAAAGGAGACTTCTATACCAGATTTTATAACCACATGCAAACCACACATAAAAAGATAGAGAAACACTAATGCCTTTACATGAATTTGTTTCGTGCATCCTGTCTTTTCAAGGATAAGGGAAGATTGTGTGAGGCAAAAGTCCTCTGTGTTCTTCACAGTGACTAATAATTGTTGGACATTGGATGAGTATTCCATAAATACCTGTTGAGTTGACATGGGCTCTGACACTATGTATAACATTATCTCAGGTACTGGGTATAAGATAAGTGAAATAAAATAAGTCTGTTCTACAACTTCCAAATTCAAATGTGAAAGAGGAGTAGAGGGGCTTACACTTTTAACTGCAGGGACAACCAACCACCTGCCTCCCCTGCTAAAAAAAAAAAGAGAAAAAGAAAGATGCCTCACCAAATAACCAGTTTTCTAGATAGTGACCCAATGATAAAGAGGCACCTCATTTATAAGGACGAGGAAAGTATTTTTTTCTTTAGATAATAATAATAATAAAACCCTGTTCATTTTATCATTGGGGTAATAATTATAGTTATGAAAAGCAAGCTCCTATGCTTCTGGTTGTCCTAAATCAGTAGTTTGGAGATGTAAGGAAGACCATGATTCTTTGCTTAAGTGAGGGAAGATTTATATACAATTGAGTTGATTAACAGCAATTACATCTTCAAATTATTGTGATATATTTTAGTAAATCAGCTGTAATTATTTCCTGTCTACTCCTTAAAATCACTGGTAATCAAATAAGTGCTGTTCTTGTTTTGAAAATTTAATTTTATTAAACTTATAATTATATTGCTATAAAGAAAAATAAAACAATTTTCATATTAACAATTAGGAAGTTTTTTTTTTTAAACTAGTAGCTTTGCTGGATAGATGAATATATGGATAGATGTGGATGGATACACAGATAAATCTATAAATAAGCATCTAATAACTCCTACATATCCCTACCTAGTATGTAAGAAATCTGAAGTTATGTGAATTTTTGTATTCAAAGATACAATTTCATTTTATCTGGTTATTTATTTTAGCAACTCTATATTACCTATTATCCTAGGGATTGTGCCATACGGAATAGAAGTATGAATAAGACTTCTGTGTGATCTAGGGGCTCATGTTCTAGTGTAATGGAGGTAGTATTTATAGAGACTAAATTCACAGCCTGATTTCCAAATCTATGGATTTTCCACAAATAGAAATATTAACAATTTTCAAGGAAATTTTATTGAAGGGTGCACATAAGATTTCAATCCACCTACAAAATGTTAGCAACCCACTTTTCCACAGTTAGATGAATTTCGGTGAAATCACCAAGAAATTTGAGGAGAAGCTTTTTGCTTAGTTTGACATAACCCATAAGAAATCACAAAGGGGCTCTTTTTAATAGTGCTTTCAGAAGACAGGTTTACCCCTGCACTTAGACTGATGATGTTTCAAGCTTTTCCTACATGTGTATCTGTGTAGTAAAGGAGACATGCTTAAGTCTACAATATTTTGAACTTCATTAATTAAGATTCCACCTTTCTAGGGTTGTGACACTTAGAAAATGTCAAAGCTTCAGTTTCTTTCCAAGTAATGTTCTATTTAATGGTTGTAAATGAATATACACTACCCAAATATTGATGAACATGTTTAAACTGGTATAGTGAGGATACCTAAATAAATCCAAACTGAATGGGTCTCCCAAAGACAGCCCCTCAGCTATTCTCATATTTTTCTACCCTCATCTCCTCACTTCTCTAATATTTGTGAAAACCATCAATAAGAAGAAGATGAAAAGAATCAAAGATTCCTTTCAACTTTGAGCCATAAGGGCCTTGGTACATATTGCATCTAGGTTTAAAGATGATGGTGCAGCAAAAAAATTAGGTTCAAACCCTGACATTTCTAGTAGTTTTATCACTGCAATCTTCAGGATTTAAAAAAAAAAAAAATCCATAAAACTGTGATAATACCTCTCTCTCAGATTATCCTGAACATGAAACATGATATATATAGACAGCCTAAAACAGTAGTTGGCACCGAGTAGGTTCTCAAAAATGTTAACTTCCTCTACATGATTTCAGTTTTAGGGGCAAAAATTAATATAAAGAGGAAACGTTTATATTGCTCTGAAGAAATCTATCATGTAGACTTGTAAAACTCAATTTGATAGCTAGAAAATATAAAAGTAGGACAATTGCACTGAATATTTATAATCACACTCTCAAATTTCAACCCGCATTTTCTCCTAATTAGTCAAAATTACGGAGGTTAATTTGCATCATTTAATCCCAGTAACACATGGTCCAGCCATCGCTTACTTTTACTTATAAGTTCCCTGAATTTATTCTCACAGGTTCAAGTCCCATCAATAGGGGCCAAAACATCATGAAAATAAAGACATTTTTTAAAATTTCCTGAAGAAACTTCCAAGGGGTCAACCCTAATTAGTACTTCATTTTAATACATTGTCATCATGCACTAAGGAATCGTTTATAAATGATTGATGAAAGTACTTCATTGTTGCCTCCAGCTATTATATGTCATTGCTCCTACTAATCACAGATTGATGATGCTTTTCAACATTCACTTGTGCATTTCTTTAACCCAAATCTTCATTTAGAGACTCATCTGTGGCTCAAATGAAATCATCTGGGATTTGATCTTATTTTTTAATACAGTACTTCCTAAGTACCCAGTGTTCATTCTTGCTTTCCTCCATAGAAATAGAAGCTATATTTTGGGGCTATGGCAAGGATACCAAAAACACTAAATTTGCCAGATGCCCCTGCATATCATGTGATACCATTCTGGCCAATGAGAAGTCAGTAGAAGTCCACCTAGGATTTCTAGGAAAGTTATACTGTTCTTTTATCAGCTTTGCTTCTTCTTTCATGTTAGTTTTCTTTCTTCTTCCTTTCTAGGACACAGGAAGAAGGGCAAAGTGCAAGAGACTGGGACAGAATAAAGAGTGGTAAGGAAGTTACAAAAACAGGTGGTCCAGATTTGGCCCAAGATCATCGTTTATTGGCCTCCTGCTATTGACAAATGGACTACGTTCAAATGGGAATCAGTCCTGTAATGGGAAGATAAATGATTGTCAAAACCGATATAAAGGCAGCGGAGGAGAAAAGGGTACAAAAAGGAGTAAGCTTCTTAGAACTTTGATGTCCACAACTCACACAGAAAATGGACATGGAACAGCAATAAGTTTGACACAGTATTTGAAGACATTTCCTCTGGTTAGGCTCAGGAACTGGGAAATTCCACACCATAGCTAAGAGAACTGTTTTAAGAAGAGAAGATGAGTCAAAGCTGGGACTAATGGAATGTGCTCTATTTTTATAGGAATCAATCTTCCTAGTCTGTTTATCACCTTATTTTCCCTTGAAGGGGGCTTATTACACTGAAATTGCTCAGATCTTCTTCTTGGTTTTTTTTTTTAATTTTAATCTCACCCTGGGCAGTGGTAAATTCTTATATCCCTTTGCAGGAATAACTAGTCAACACTGTGAATTTTGGGAATGACTGCCAAAATTATGGCCCCTTATATATATATATATATATATATATATATATATATATATATATATATTTGTATTTTATATTTTAACATATATATATATATATATATATATATATATATACATGTTGTTAAAATATAAAATACAAAGATGTTATTGCTCCATGAATTTGATATGGGTGGTAATTCTAAACATTGAGTACATCATGACATGTCCTGGAAACTTAAGCTTTGATCATATTCAAGGAGCAGAAATAATTTACTTTTTGATCAGTCTAATCAGCTGCAATCTATACTTAGCAGGAAACAGATTTTTTCGGTTAGTAGAAATGCCACTATGCAATAATTAATAGTAATACATACTGATCACTTACTAGGTGTCCTTCATTGTCCAATCCGATGTCTATAGGTGAACTCATTTAATCTCCCAACTCCAATATGGGGTGTGGTTATTATATTCATTTTAGACAATCCAAAAACAGTCTTACATGGCAATGGATAAGTAAGTTTCTTAACTTCTCTAAGAATTAGTTTGTGTGGAGCACTGAGATATCACAAAGAATATTCTGGAACCAGTATTTTTCTCTCTTAAATTTTTTGATGAAAAAAAAATCTATAGGTAAATGCACAATGTACCTTGGGCTCTGAGGTCTTGCAATTCTACCTATGGACACAAACATGACATGTCACAAAAATGATGGCATGTTTAAAAAAATGTTTTTCCAATTCAGTTTTGTTAGCAACTATTTTTAAAGTGTCTATTCTTTATTTTTTTTACTCTCGTTATATTATAATATACCAATAACTAGTGTTAGGTTAACTATCATCAATGAACACTATATGATTTAACACAATAATAATATAAGATACCAGACAATTTGGTAAAACAATTGTTGATAAAATAATAAATAAATGCATACAGAGGGAGCAGTACATGAACCATGAAACACCTCATCTTCTTATAAATGTTTAAAAGGCACATAGGACCCATTGTGCGGGATAAATCAAGATCACTGAAGAAATGGTCATCAGAAGTATTTAAAGTTAGAAAAGTTGCACAATAAACTGAGTAGACTAATTAATCAATTTATTCATTAAGTAAATATGGTCACTTCTAACGACCATGCTAAAACATGACAGATGCTAACTCCTTGCTTTCCTGGTTCTTGACTGTCAGAAGACAGTTGTCTCCATGAGTAGTAAATTGAAGACAGTGGTACAGATCAGCAGAGGTAAGCAAAGTCATGAGCTATACTCACCACTGACAAATGGGGCTATTTGGGTTGGGTATAAGCAAAGGTAGTGTCCTAGAGGAGTAGAACTAAGCTCAAAGTTCACAATGTGTGAGTGGAGTCCTTGAAAGCTGTGAATCAATGATTCTGAGCAAAGCATGAGCATGACACTCTGAGTCACAATTAAAAACCAGGTCCATAGCAGAAGTAGGCTGTTATTTGGTTTTGATCAAGTATGGAAGTATATCCTGCTCTTTCAGCCTATTATTCTAGGCTTCTAAGTGAATACCAACCTCTTATTTTGCTTCAACTATAATTAGAGGGAAAAAGTAATGGTTGTGCAAAAAGAGATAGGGAATTGGAAATTGGTTTGAAAACTGCAGTTTCCTTGTTATTACTGTAAGGTCCTGAAAGGGCTACAATCTCATATGTGAAAAAATAATTATTAAACAATAATTGTTAAACATGTGAAGTATCTACTGATCAACAATAATAGTATAATGTACAAGTCATAGTATAGGTATTTCCTATTCTTTGAAGACTTGAACTGCAAAAAGATCAACAAAAGTAAATTGGGGGGGGGGGAGGGTGGCAATGATGGACCAGTGGCAGAGTTTGCACCTGCCATGGTGGATACGTGGGTTTGATTCCCAGTGCCTGTCCATGTTAATAAAAAAAAAAAAAAAGTAAATTAGGAGGTGGTGCAGGGGTAGTTCAGTGGCAAAATTCTCACCCGCCATCTTGGAGCTGGCCTGCGCCAACAACAACAAAAAGTAAACTAGGAATTATGTGGGCAGGAAATTGAGGGTATATGCCTATTTCCAGCAAACACAAGGCTGGTAATTATTTTTGGAATATTTTCAAAAAACTTATTTCTACTATATTAACATATTTTGATCCTTGACACATTCAACTATGATATGAACTCACTGTGATATCACAATAGGAACTTATATATATATAAAGGTAAAAATATGTAGCAATAGATGCACATTTACAGAGAAAAACATCAGGATTTCCCCACTGCAAAAACTGTTGGAATTTTTTTGAGGATAAAAGTTGTGTCCTAGACTGACGAGAAAACTATATTTCTTTTTGTAAACACCAAGTTATTTTAACACAACTGACCTTTTAAAAAAGATCCATGCATGCAATCATTTCATTTTGTTTTAATATTCATAAACATTTGTAATATGATTTTTTCATATTAAGCATTCATATAATTCTGGTATACTCAAATAGTATCTTACAAAAATCATTAAATTATTTAAAATGCAAGAGGA
The DNA here is from genome assembly GCF_023851605.1 of Tamandua tetradactyla. Classification (NCBI taxonomy): domain Eukaryota; kingdom Metazoa; phylum Chordata; class Mammalia; order Pilosa; family Myrmecophagidae; genus Tamandua; species Tamandua tetradactyla. The sequence goes on from NC_135345.1 coordinate 21,332,961, forward strand.
GATTTTCATTCCATTTTTATGCATTCTAAAAGATTAGAGTGGGACCAACATGGGGTACAGAGAAATATTAGATATATAAGCTGTGAGAGCACACGTCAGCAATATGCTGTTCTCACAATTCATTAGATACTTTCCCTCCTAAAAAACTATTTTAATATTTAATATAACATCCTTTTCTGGAAAGTCTCTAAATCTAAGAAAGTTAAAACCAATCTGTGAATACAAACTTGCTGATGAACTAATTTAGTGATTTGTCTGTAAGATTTTCTTTTATATATATAAATATATTTTACAGTTGCTGATGGGCAATTAACAATTTAAACCTGCTGACTCAATGAAACATTTTCTAAATTATATGGATCTCTGGAGAAGATCCATTCTACTTAACCTTGCCATTAGCTTTAAATTCCAGGAATCTACCAAATTATATTATCCAAGATATAAGAGTCAACTTTTACTTCATTTTTAAATTGTCTCTCAAGGTTGTTAGATTTCCCATTGAAAGCTAATATAGTAAAGAAAATAAATATATTTTCTAAATATGCCAACCAAAACCAACAATTGTTCCTAGGTATATAGTACTTTCTTCAAAAGGAGTTCAAAATCCCTTTTAGAAAAAGCAGTCATTAAAATTTAAAGTATCAGGGAAGTGGCAAGACCCCTAAGTATCAAAACTGAAGTCATAAAGTGGTAGTATATTATGAACTTGACTTCCATATTTACACTGACTGCTGGATATCTCCTTTAGAAAGAATATTCTACCCAGATTCACTTTACACTCAGGGACACACATCCTCCAGTGCTGTGTGTGTGTGTACTGACTGTTAACGTGCTCCCCTGAGACTTGGCCTTGGGGTGAGCCACAGTCAATGGCTGGTACTAAAATGGAGTACAAATGGCTAATCTCTTTGTCTCAAAGTGGGACAACTCTATTGTACTATTCACACTCCAGAATTCCCAGTAGGATTAGGTTAAGACCAAATTTCAGCTAAACTGACATCTGGGCCTAGCCCTATCCTAGCCTGCTTCCCTTGCTCTCTTATATGTTCACTTGAGATACTCACAATAAATAACTCACACAATAATATTATCTCAGGCTCTGATTTGATGGAACATAAACTAAGACAGAAGGTTTCCAGGTGCATTGTAAAATTTAAAGTAAAATCAATTATACAATACTTAAAATTGCTTAAAAGCTCTGTTTATGGGCACTTCACATCGTCATTTCTGTAAATTATCACAATAGTCTTGCCAATAAGTGTTCTCATCCCAGGATGACCAGCTGTCCCACTTTGCTTGGGCCTGAGGGGTTTCTCTGGATGTGGGATTTTCAGTGTGAAAACCTGGCAAGTTTTGAGCAAATCAGGACAAATTGGTCACTCTATCCTGTCCCCCCTTATTGATGAAAAAACTGAGGCCAACAAAGGTGAGTAACTTGTGCAAAGTTTTAGAGCAGCACAATAGAGATCCAGGATCCACACGTGAGTGTATGTGACTCCAAAGTTTATGCTTGTCCCATGACACCTGGTTGTGCATGATATTTGTATAACTGTTGATTCTTGCCCTTTTTGCTGTTCAAAGTCTCCCCCTTTAAGTAAGTATTATTAATTGGACTAAAAGCAAATTGCTTGTTTGATTAATTGACTTTTTCGAGAATAGCAAAGGCAAATAGAATATGACACGAATCTATGGGCTAGAACCAATAGTTTGTCCAGCCTGATGGCTGGCTTAATCATTCTAGTGCATTTTAGACCATTTTTAACTGCTATGACCAAGTACAACTTTAATATCCAAAGGGAAGACATCATGACCTATAATGAGTTCCTGGAGAACAGCCTTGGAGATTTTCAACTTAACTGTAATTGATTTGGGGGCTTAGCAGGGGTGGCTAAGAATTAGAAGGCAGAAAAAGATTTAACATTTTAATGCAGTCATTATACTATCTAGGTATTCCATTTACTCTTTCTCAGAAAATCCTCTAAAACTCACTATGATGGAAAAAAAAGACTTACAAAGCAAGGGCTTTGGATAGACATTGACCATTGGGACGTCACAGAAGAATATATATCAGCCACAGAATGGATGACTCCTGTAGAAAGCTCTGTAGAAATGGAAAGACCTAAAGCTCCTTTAACAGCAGAGTAGAATTAGGGTTTTGAGTCTGGTCTTTGAGTCTAGACTATCTGTGTTTGAATTTTGGCTCTGCCACCATTAGATATTTGACTCTTGGTAAGTTATTTAACATCTCTGTGCCTCAATTTCCCCGTCTGTAAATGGGGATGTGAACTGCTGCACAAAATCTGTGATAATTTAATGATTTAATGTATAGAAAACATTTAGCACCTTACTGTACACACTAAGCACCTAAAAAGTATTAGTTCTAACTATTTGTGAGAAGACAAGCAGATTGCTTATGGGTCTGTGGTAGGAAGACAAATGGGTAGCTCTATGTTGGATGCATAAACACCAAAGAGCATTGGAATGCCATTTAAATAACTCTTGACCTTTCTATAATTACTACCATTAATGAAGAGTCTACCATGTAACAGACTACATGCTAAGGGCTTTGTATGAATTTTTTTCACACAAGTTTAACACATTTTGATGCAGGTACTGTTATTCCCATATGGTAGCTGAAAAAATATAGTGCAGTAAATTTTAATGATTTGGTTGTGTTCACAGCTACCATGGTAGGACCTAAATGGAAAGCCATATTATCTGACATTAAATCTATACTCCTGAAAAGTATATTAAGGAATTGTTTTAACAAAAAAAATGCAAGTCATACAAAATGATGACAATTGTAACTTAATCATCCCCTTACATTTAGCTCTTACAGTGCTTCATAAAGCACCCTGAGTATTAAAGAGCAACTGCTAATTGGATGTCTATTGGGCACAACTTCCCAGTACAGCCTGAAACAGAGCAGAACACAGAAGAACTTTGGGGCCAGCTGGGGGCTCCCTGTCTGGAGCTGCAGAGCTAGCCCAGAGCCAGCATAGGCTGCTGCTGCAGCTACAGCCAGGGACTCACATGAGGGCAAATTTATGCTGAAATGTTTCTGTTCAGAGTGAGGACTTCATCATGATGCCAGCGATTCATCCAAAGTTAATCAATCTCAAAACTTCTGGTATATCCACTCCACCCATCTCATTCTACTCCACTCCATTCCACTCTCCACTCCACTTCATCCCATTTGTCTCCACTCTACCCCACAACACCCCATTCCATTCTGCTCAAATGTATTGACTACTGATCTCAAGTTAGTCTCGGTAAGAATCATCTGCTGCTACAAAGATGAATAAAATTGAGTCTTGCTCTCAAGGAGTTCTCAGGTTGACCGAATTTCATGAAATAGACAGGCTTAAAAGACTAAAACCAATTTAGTAATTTAAAACATATCTCAAATAATTTTTGAAATGAAGAACATCATAAAATAATTAGTAAATTAAATGCATCATGCCGCTAAAACCAGATTTGGTCAGAGTTCATTCTTTTTAAAAAAGTATATATCTATTTAAAAAAATTCTAGTAAGATATATACAACCTAAATTTTCCCCTTTCAATATGTGAATTATATATTCACATATATACAGTGCTGTTAATTACATTCACAATGTTGTGCTATCATCACCAGCATCCATTACCAAAACATCTTATCAAACCAAATAGAAACTTTAATTTAAGCATTCATTTCCCAATTCCTATTCCCAACCTGACCCCCGGTAACCTAGAGTCTGACCTTATTTATTTCATATCAGTGAGATCACTGCATGATATGGTTTCTTTCACTCAACATGAGATCTTCAAAGGTCATTCATATTGTTGCATGTATCAGAATTTCATTTTTAATGACTGAATAATATTCTATTATATGCAAATACTACATTTTATTTATCCACTCATCTGTTGATGGGCATAAGTTGCTTCCATCTTTTGGCAACTGTGAATAATGATTCTATGAACATCAGTGTGCAGGTATTGGTTTGAGTTCCTGCTTTCAAATTTTGGGGGTATATACTTAGAAGCAGGATTGATGGGTCATATATGAATGCTATACTTTACTTGCTGAGGAACTTATGAGCTGTGTTCCACAGTAGCTGCATCATTATACATTGTCACCAGGAATGAATGAGTGCTCCTATTTCTCCACATCCTCTTCAACACTCATAATTTACATTTTTATTTTTTTTAATAGTAGTCATCTAATGGGTATGAAATGGTATCTCATTGTGGATTTGATTTGCATTCTCCTAATAAATAGTGATGCTGAGCATCTTTTCACATACTCTTTGGCCATTTATGTAACCTCTTTGGAGAAATGTCTATTCAAGTATTTTGTTCATTTTTTTCATTGGGTCGTGTGGAATCGGTAAATTGTCTTGCATATATGGTATATAATTGTTTTAATGTACTGTTGTATTCCATTTGCTAATATTTTGTTGAGGATTTTTGCATCTATATTCATAAGAGATATCAGTCTGTGATTTTCCTTTCTTGTACTAACTTTATATGGCTTTGCTATTAGGGTGCCATTGGCCTCATAGAATGAGTTAGATAATATTCACTCCTATTCAATTTTTTGGAAGAGTTTGAACAGAACTGGCATTATTTTTTGGAATGCTTGTGAGAATTGGCCTGTGAAGCCATCTAGTCCTGGATTCTTCTTTCTTGGGTGGTTTTTAATGACCAATTCAATCTCTTTACTTTTAATTGGTCTGTTGAGATCTTTTATTTCTTCTAGAGTTAGTGCAAGTTGTTTGTGTGTTTCTAGGAAATTGTCCATTTAATCTAGGTTGTCTAATTTGTTGGCATGCAGCTGTTCAAAGTATCCTCAGGATCATTTTATTTCTGTGGGGTCAGTAGTAATGTGCCCCTTCATTTTGGATTTTATTTGAATCCTCTTTTTTATCATTCTAGATAAAATTTTGTCAGTTTCATCGATCTTTTCAAAGAACTAACTTTTGTTTTTGCTAATACTTTATACTATTCTTCTATTTTCAGTTATTTTGTCTCTCATCTTTTTTATTTCTTCCCTTTGCTTGTTTTGGTTTGGTTTACTGTTAATTTTCTAGTCCCTCCAGGTGTGATTAGAGGGAGTTAGGCCTTTGATTTTAACTCTTTCTTCTTTTTTAACGTAAACATTTAGGGTTATAAATTCCCCTCTGAGTACTGCCTTCAGCATTCCAAAGTTGTGATATATTGTGTTCTCGTTTTCATTCATCTCAAAATATTTACTGATGTCCCTTATGATTTCTTCTTTGGCCCAGTTCTTCTTTAAAAATGTGTTAAACTTCCATATATTTGTGGATTTTCCGGCTCTCTGCCTGTTACTGATTCCCAGGTTCACTCCATTGTGGTCAGAAAAGATTCTTTGTATTATTTTAATCTTTTAAAATGGTATTGATACTTGTTTGTGACCCAACATGTGGTCTATCCTGCAGAATGTCATGTGTACTTGATGAAACTGCGTAGCCCACTGTTTCGGTGTTCAGTGTTCTGTATATGTCTGTTAGGTCTAGTCCATTTAGCATATTGTTCAAGTTCCCTATTTATTGATCTTCTATTGAAGAATGATAAATCAGAGTCTCCATCAATAATTGTAGAGGTATCAATTTCTTTCTTCAGTTTTGCCAGCGTTTGCCTCATTATTTTGGGGAACCATGGTTAGGTGCACAAATGTTTATGATGATTATTTCTTTTTGGCACATCAACCAATTTAGTAATGTAGAGTATATTTCATTGTCTCTTGTAACAGCTTTTGACTTAAAGTCTGTTTAATCTGATATTTGTATAGCTACCCCAGCTCTCTTTTGATTACTATTTGCATGGACTATCTATTCCCATTCTTTCACTTTCAACCCATTTACTTCTTTGTGTCTAAGATAAGTCTCTTGTAAACAACAATTAGTTGGATTGTGCATTTTTATCCATTCTGTCAATCTTTGTCTTGGGGAGTTTAATCAATTAAAATTCTGTAAAGGCAGTACTTACCTCAACCATTTTGTCCTTTGTTTTTTATATGTATTAAATATTCTTGGTTTCTCTTTTTCTTTATTGCAGCTTTCTTTTCTTTATAATTGTTCTTTTTTGATTATCTGACTGTCCCCTTTCTCATTCCCATTTCTGTACTTTTTAAAATACTTTCTTTGGAGTTATCCTAGAGCATGTATTACACAACCTACATCTATAATGTACTAAGGTGGAAAAACACCAGCTTAACTTCAATAGCATACACATTCTCTGTTCCAATATCCCCGTTTCCCTTCCTTATGGTGTTTTTTGTCTCACATTGTCACTTTATATTTTGCATACTTATGACCAGAAATTGTAACTACTACTTATTCAATTGTATTCTAACTCTTATAGTAATTAAATGCTAGAGTTATACATTGAAGGTACAATACTATTGTGTTTTACATTTACTCGATTTAGTTTACTGATAAGCTCCATTTCTTACCAGTGTTCTGAGCCACCCTCTTCTTGTCTTTTCCTTTCAACCTGAAGGACTCCTTTCAGCGATTCTTATAGGGTAGATCTTTTGGTGACAAATGCTTTCAGGTACTATGTATCTGTGAGTGTTTTAAACTCTCATTTTTGAAGGACAATCTTGCTGCATAAAGTATCTTTGGCTGGGAGTTTTTCCTCTTTCAATACCTTAAATATATCATATAACTGCCTTTTTGCCTCCATGGCTTCTGATGGGAAACTGGAACTTAGTCCTTTTGAGGATGCCTTGTATGAGATGAATTGTTTTTCTCTTTGCTGCTTTCAGAATTCTGCCTTTATCTCTGATATTTGACATTCTGATTAGTATGCATCTCAGAGTAAGTCTACTAGGATTTATTCTGTTTGGAGTGCATTGTGCTTCTTGGACATGTATATTTTCATAAGAGTTTGGAAATTTTTAGCCATTATTTCCTCAAATATTTTTTCTTTTCCCTTCTCGCTTCCTTCTGAGACTCCCATGATGCATATGTTGGATATGCTTTATGTTGTCACTCAAACCCTTTTCCATAAGGGTTATCTGTTCCTAATTTCTTCCTCAATAGGGTATTCCACCCTGAGAAACCAGATAGGGTCAATTAAAAAAAAATCCATTTCTTTCTTATTTAGGCAGCCCAGCAATGAGAGACTGAGCTGAGTGTGTGTGCCTCTTGCCAAGAGTTCAGCCATGGTCTCTTTTTTCCCTGGAGGTACTTTTCTCCATGACACTCCTTAGCCATTTCAGACCTGCTCTAGGTCTCTGCAGACTGAGGTCCCTGTGCCTGTGTATGTGTAGGGTTCTAACTACTCTATGTTCAAGGTCCACAGCAGGAAGGACCCAGGCTGTGCTCCTCTGTAGGACTCTTGGTCTGTATGGGGCCAAATGAGGGGGCGGGTGCAGACTGGCAGGTCCAGATCACAGTTCTACCTTTTTTGGTGTTTTTATTTTTGCGTGTGTTTTCTTTTTTTTCTTTTTTTTTATTCAACATTTTTGTAGTCCTTTTCCAGTCTTTATCATCCTCCAGCGTTCCCAGCCCAGTGGAATCTGTCCTTTTATCAGCTGTTTCTAATCACAGGTAAGTCCACTCAGAAAAGCTTGATTCTTCGGGTCTTGGTAAGGGTAAAATCAGATATTGTCAAGATATGTTTCCAACCAACTATGAAATGTAGCACCAAAGTGCTTCTGTATGCTGGTTATCTCCCAATCAAGGACTAAAATTTCAAATATGAGGTCCCTTTTTCACCAGAGCATGCTAAACCATCACTGCCAGATTTTTCCAGATCATGCTTTTCTGTAATTTCTGCCAGTCTCTCAATTCTATAAAGTACCATGATCTCAGCTAGGTTGGACAAAGGTAGATCAGATTCCCTTGTTTTCTTTAAGCATTATAGACTCAAATGTTTTCCTGAAATATCCTGTTTTATTTTGGTATAGTTTTGAGAGCCACCTGGTTTAATCAATTCTACATTTAAAAACTGTTCATCCAGATGAATTGACTGGTGAAAACAAAATGTGTTCCAGGTTTATTGTTCCTTACTTTTTGGGATGTGTTCTTACATGGGGTCCCTAGATGCTTAAAAATTACTCTTTTTTCTAACAGAATTTCTTAAAAAAAATTGAAGATAGTCTAAATCTCTAATCCCTGGGATGCTTTTTAACATCTATTCCTGGGTCTTTCCCCATTTCCAAGCATCTGAATCTCTGGAACAGGGACCAAGGGATCTAACAATCTCCATCAGTGAATCTTGCCCTCTAGCCTCGGTACTGAAATAGTGATCAGGTCTAGTGTTGGTGCTACAGGCTCTCCTCACTTGCCCAACAGTGGTCCTGAATACTCCCACCTAAACATGTTCTCACACAAATTAGGCACTGTGAAAGCAAGGAAGGCTCAGTTCTTTGAGGTTTCACCAGGTCGTGAATGCCTCATCTACTTTCAGAAGGTCAATAAGGGAAAAATGTGGCACTGGAGCAAAATGCTAACACCTGTGCGCATATGCACCTCGGGGCCCAGTAAGTACTCGAGTAGAGGCTGGGCATGATGGGTTTTTGCAAGAAAAGCAATGTTACAAGTCAAATGCCACACAGGTTCTGAGACCAGATATGGAAATTATCCCTCAGGATTGAATAGCTATATTTGCTAATCCTATTTTCCTAAGTATTTTTGTGTTTCTATTACTTTTTATTTTTCTCATGGTCACAGTGTATATTAATTCAGTGAACATCACAGGCTTCTCTGTGAAGTGCTCATGGAGAATTAAACTGGCACAGTTGTTTTGGGTAATCTTTCATTCACCAAATTCTATGGTGGTTTAAGGTTCTGTCTGACTAAGTGAAAAATTATCAAAACTTTTCTCATTTTCAAACTCCATTTCGTAGTCAAGGTGTATTGCAAGGTACACTGTTTAAGATCACTTTAATCTGGTGCTTAACAGCAGCTTATAGTAATGGTGATGGGTAATGATGACACAGCAAATTACTGCATGCCATTGAGTATTGCTTATACATTAAGTTCATGGTAACAAATGAACAGTAGCGTATATTAACCTTTAGAACCTAAAGTGAAGAAGCTTATCAATTTATGTGCATTTGGTACAGATCTTGGCACAGAGAGCAAGTAAACCAAAGAACACACTATCCATCAATTTCAGCTTACCACCTACCACGTGGAAGGTGCCATGCTCAGTATTGAAAATATGGAACAGTATAAAATAAGATAGACATCAAGAGGAAAGTCAAAGAGCATTCAACTTCATTTTAGCCTATTTCCTCTGTTCTACATAGCCATAGACCATCCTTTATTCTTCTTCTCTTCTCACTATTCCTTGGCTCACAAACTGTAGCATACATAGTGGGCTTCCTAATACTTCTCTCTCTCCCTAAAATCTTATATTTTATACTTATGCTCCCTCTGAGATCTAAAAAAACGGCACAGGGTATAAACACAGCCCCACCAAAAGCAAATATTACATAATAGTTTTATCAAGACTGTGTTTCAGCAACTGAGAATGTAAAATTTCATTCAAGGTTCTATAATACCAGTGTGCATTCTGTATGAAAGTGGAAGGCTGAAAACACAAAACTATTGCTTCCGTTGTAAAATACATTACTCTTAAAATTCATAACCGCATAAGAACAACACTTGCTAGGACTTCTAATGTTTTCCAGTTTTTCTCCTTCCATCATATCACCTAAACTATCTTCTCCTGCTAAACTATGAGAATTTTGTAACAACCAGATCTGGAATCAGCTAGCAATTCCTAAATTCAAAGAACCACTAGAACGTGCCCTATTTAGGTAAAGGAAGAAAGAAGGAAGGAAGGGAGGGAGCGAGGAAGGAAGGAGGCAGGGAAGGAGGGAGGGAGGGAAGAAAGAAAAACAACGACAAAAAGAAAAACATAGTTATTGAATTTCAAGGGTTCTTTAAATTTTTAATATGTTTGGCTTCCTTGGTATTGTAAATTAAGGAACATTTTTAATTATTCAGAATGCTTAATAATTTTGCTTATATATTTGCTTATATATTGTTTATATATATAAACAATATATATATTTTTATATATATTTTTATGTTTATGAATATATATATGTTTATATATATATATATATATATATATATATATATTCAGATCTTACAAAAACTGAAAAGGCCACTGAAATATTTATGTCCACATTCAGCTGGCATACATTCACTGACAGCCTGCTCCACGCCGGACCCTGTGCCGGGTCCTTTGCAATTGCTTTATAAGAATCTTTTTGGGTTGGCATTATTTTGCACATTTATAATGATAAAATTGAGGTGAGTAAAGTGCAATAACTTGTATTTGGCCACCCACTATTATAGTCATTAGGGATGCTGGGCTTTGAACTTAAATAGGTTTCAGATGCGAAAATCTAACTTCTCTTTCCACTAAACCATGTGGTCTCCCCAAATATATTTCTGTATGAATCACAGGGCACACGCTATCATGGTGGGGCATCTTTTTTTACCTTTGTCAGACAGGCACATGGCCAAACAATTAAGAAGAGCCTTAGATTTCATAGTATAAAATCATGCAGCCAAATGACAGCTTATAATAACAAAAATAGACAACCTCACAGGTACACAGCATTTAAGCAGCAATTTTCCAATAAAGAACCACAGCTAAAATTGTAATCATCAATAATTCAAAGTTAGGGCTCACATCAGGTGAGAAGAGGCTGCTTTTCCTCACTAAGGATAATTAGGGACAAAGATTGTCCAAAGAAGCTATAGTACAGGTCATAGGCTCCCTCTAGAAATTAAGGCCCTTCTGATGGAAATGTGCTATAATCCAAGGCATTAAACATAAAAGAAGTGCTTGGGACAGCAGAAAAGGAAAACTTGAAGACTCTGGAAGTAGTGTATTCCAGAATCGGAGAATGCAAGTGGAGTATTCCGTAGAGATCTTGGGTATTTAACTGTTAAGGAGATGGTTTTGCATCTCCCACCACTCAAAAGGTTACTGTTGTCAAATAAATTTAGAAACTGCATTTGCTATCCTTCACTAGCAAATTCATATGGTGCCTTACCATAATAAAGGCTGTGAAAAGCTCCACATTACTTTTAATGTTTAGCACATTCAAACCTGTTTTATTTTTAAATTGAACAATGATGACCATCTCTGGAAAGAAATACGGTATAAGTAATGCTGATCTAAGATAAAACTATCAAATAATGAAGCATATTGGACAGTTCTGCCCACCAGGCAACAGGGAAGGATTTCAAGTAAGTAATGCTGTCTTTGTGTTAAATTGTCAGCTTTACAAAGAGAAGGATGACATTTTTCTCTTAAACACTGAGTTCTAGGATCTACAGATTTCCTGATGTCTGGAATGCTTCTGATAAATATTCATGGAGTGGTGGAATGAATGAATAAGTGAACCATAAAACTTTGCAAACAAAGTTATTCTTTGTTCTACTCTTAGATCTTCACAAACCCCAGTAAAACGTACTAAAGTTTCAAGGTGTACATAACCTTTAGCAAGAAAAATCTGTTTAACCTTATTTAATTCATCATTTTCCATTTTTTTGACTCTGGATCTAACTTAAAAGGGATACATGTTACTACCTCACAAGAGATGAGAATTCAATGGACAGTAGTTTGGCAGGTCCTGCTTTTGGTTTTAGGAGGTCTTTGCAGTGCTTCTGTTAGGAACACTTGACTATCTACAGTATTTTAGAGCATCATTCATGATCATAGACAAGAGAGATTAAAGGATTCCAGTTTAACATTCAAAGACATTTCCAATATACTCGGCTATCAATACCAATGCATACCCCAAGTCTGATTAGATTTGCACTGGGTGCTGTGTTTCAGCCTTAGTGCAATTTTTTGGCATTCCTGCACTGATAACCTTCCTATTTCCATTTTATTTTCTAGTGTTTCCTTCTCTGAGGAACTGTCTCACTCCTGAACTTCAGCCTGGCACACAGGCCCTGCCTATAACCTGCTTTTATGGGGTGTGTGGTGGTAGGGGATTCACCGTAAAAGAAATACCCAAAATGTACCATTTAACAAATATTACACACACCTGCAAAGTTAGATTTAAATTGAACTAATGAGTCTGCTATACCACCCTCCATGGGTTCTGGCAAGATTTTCACACAGTCATATAAGTCTGTAATACTTATAAAAGTAAAAGAATTTAGCTTCAAGCTGTTTCTCACCCCTCTTCAGCTTTCCTCTGGCTCACTTTCTCTCATGGTCCTCAGACTCGCAGGCAACTGTGAACATTTTCCGGATCTGGCTAAGGGAAAGTTTAGGCTTATTTATGTAGTTTGCATCACTTTTTTAAGTACAGTTGTTCTAGTTTGATAGCTGCCAGAATGCAGCACACCAGAGATGGATAGGTTTTCAATAAAAAGGGATTTTTTTAGTTAACGTATAGTTCTTCGGAGAAAAGGCAGCTAACTTCCAGCTGAGGTTCTTTCTTACATGGGAAGGCACAAGGCAATCTCTACTGACCTCTCCAGGCCTCTGGGTACCAACCTCTTTCCCTGGGGTGATTCCTTTCTGCATCTCAAAGGCCTGGGCTGAGCTGCGAGTGCTGAGATGAGATCTGCTGAGCTGCTTGGGCTGTGCTACCTTGAGCTCTCTCATTTAAGCACCAGCCAATCAAATCAAACACCTTTCATGCAGCAGGCATGCCTCCTAGCTGACTGCAGATGTAATCAGCAACAGATGAGGTTCACATGCCATCGGCTCATGCCCATAGCAATAGAACTAGGCACCTTCACCTGGCCAAATTGACACCTGAACCTAACTACCACAGTAGTCAAATCTGCTTCCATATGATAGTGAGATTAGAGGAATTAAGTAAACTCCAAGGTAAATTCAGAAATAGTGGTCCAACAAAGGTTATATAGTTTGACCTGTCAGAGTCAATGTGTCAGCCTGGACATACAAAGATGATGCTACTGACCAAAAATGCTTTGGATTATTTCTCTTGTGTTGGTATTAGACATGTGTTCATCCATCTACATGCTGAGTTTTATTTATTAGAAATATACATACGTGAGTACATATGCGAGACCCTAAAGACACTGCATTTGTTTTATATTGCTGTGTAATGAATTACCACAAACTTATACATTATAGTAATATTCATCTATTATTTCACAGTTCTGTATGTCAGAATGCCACGTAGGCTTGACTTGGATTCTCTGCTCAGGCTTTCAGAGGCCAAAATCATAATGTCAACTGGCTGAGCTCGCATCTGGGGACAGATCCACTTCCAGCTCATTTAGGTTGTTGGCAGAATCTAGTTCCACATGTTTGCAAGTCTGAGGCTGCATACATCCCTTTTCATGTGGTCCCTCCATCTTCAAACTATATTCAGGACATTGAGTCCTTTTCACACTTGGAATCTCTCTGGCCTGTTTTTCTGCCACCAGTTGGGGAAAGCTCATTAGTTTTAAGGGCTCACGTGACTAGACTAGTCCTATCCTATTCCTATCCTAAAATAATCTCCCTATCTTAAGGTCAACTGTGACCCATAGCATAACATGACATGATCACAGGAACAATGCACCATTTATAATCACAGGTTCCATCTGCACTCCAAGGGAAGGGGCGTACTCATTGCAGACCATTCTCAGAATTTGGCCAAGTGTAGACATTCCAGTGTCATTACATGATTGAATATTACACATGTAGCCTATGGTCAAGGAAGAGCAAAGTTCACTGTTTCCCAGGGAGTTTTAACCCCAGTCCATATGAATCTAAGGAACTAAATCAGAACAAGCAAGAGACAAAGAAAGATTTAAGCCCACCAACTAAACAAGAAAAACAAAATAAGACTCTTCATGACACCAGAGTACTGTGTACATTCTTTTTCCTCTCTGATTTGCTAATGTATGCTTTCTAGAAAAAAACATAAAATGTTCTAAAATGTTTGTTTTTCTTAAAGGTATTTGCATCTCCTAATTGGTATGTTATATCATAATTATACTTTGGTACAAATCAGAACGTTTGAGCCATTCTTGTTCCTTCCTTCCCAAAATTGTTTACACTGTGGAATGTCTGAGTCTATAATTAAATTATTGTCTCAAACAAATTAACCATATTTATGCATACATTAGCATATAATTACAAATGTGGAATAACAGATGTGTGCCATAGAATGGTGCTGTCCATATTTGGGCTGCTTTTTCTGGTAATTCACTTCAATTCTTGGGGGTGGGAAGAGGTGGGGAAAATGGCAAGAAAAAGAGAAAATTTACTTTTACCTGAAATAAGGGGAAGCTGAGATAGTTTTAAATATTATTTATCAAATATTTATTCTAATCTCTCTTCCTCTTCTTACACCATGGATAAATTTTATTTCCTCATCCATTGGTATTAGGCTTTGCTACGTGGTTTGCTTTGGCCAAAAGAATCTTTGTGAATGTGATGTACATAGGGGCCTGTTTGCAAGGTTTGGTTTATTTCTTGTGTTCTGGCGATCCATTAGGATAAAATCATGCCCCTTCAAAAGGGGCATTAGAACAGAAGTATGTGGAACAGACTTTCAAAAAATCTGAAGCCCAGCTGAGTCTCTTAACCAAACACACTGTAGACCAGCTGTACCAGATCTGCCTGCAGGCTTGTTATTGTGAGGATAGATACTTGTTGTTGCAAGCCCACTGAGTTTCAGAATAGTTTGTTATGTAGCATTGTTGCAGAAATAGCTGACTAGTACAAAAGAGAAAGGAAGGAAAAAAATCTTTAGATACAAACTTTAGATTCAAATCTAATTCAACTAAATATATGCCTATTTCTATTATAGTTATATATTTACACATTGCATCTCTGTGGGTGTGTGTTTGTATCATGTGTATATGTGTGTGAACAGTGTTTTCTCTATAGTGTATCCCACTTTTAAAATCATCCCCTTTGGCAGATAGTTTCTAGCTATCCTTCAAATTGAAAGAGGTCCTGTATGGTGATATTGCTCACAGTGAAATGATACAACAGTGAAGCTGCAAGCATTATTCCTCTTGGTCTGGCCATCAAGCACTGTAGTCTTCTGATTATTCAGAATTTCAACGATATCTTATAACTCTATAAGCATAGGCATACAGAAAACTCCTCTTTGAGAAGACTATTTTACATTCTAATGATCATATATATATCAGATTTTAGTTTTTCTTTTTATAAAAGGAAAACACATATAATATCAAGTTCACAAGTGTCTCCTTACACCAACACAGCATCTCAAGCAAAGAAAGGAACTAGGGTGTGTGTGTGGGGGGGCACTTTAAATGCACTAACAAATTAAATTCAAATGGTTGGGAAAGCTAGAGAAAAAAACCTTCTCCTTCAACTGTGGTAAAAAGCACATCAACTGTGGGAAAAGCATTATGAAACACTCATGGCAATAAATAGATTTCTTTCCCTCCTCGCTATAAAATAAATAATTATAATAAAGCACATTTACTAGCAACTATCTACATAATCCAATTGAAAGCTCCATATACAAAGTGCTAAAAAATGCAATACCATGCAGTTGAAATTGACTGAAAAAACCTCTTCCACTTATAAAACTATTTCTTTTTAAACTCAGTTTTGATTCATATACTAGATTCAAATTATTATTTTTTTCAGTCTACAGAAGGGTTTCTCAACCATGATGCTGTTGACATTTTGGGCTGGTTAGTTCTTTGTATGGGGACTGTCCTGTGCCATTATAGGAGCTTTAGCAGCATCCTTGGGTTTTAGCCACTAGATATCAGAAACACAACCCTCTTTCCAGACTGGGAACAACCAAATATGTGTCCAGACATTTCTCCCAAATATCTTCTGGTGGGTGAGGGGGCAAAATTGCCCCTGGTTGAGAATCAAAGAGCTAGAGGAATATAATGCAATGAATAGGAATACAATGCAATGAATTCATCCTTTTGATTCTAGATACTAATCACAAAGATAACAAAAATGCATTTGTTTACTATTTGCCAGATATGCAGAAACTCATTTTAACCCTCACAAAGGCTAATATTGCTAGCAAAAGACATATGTTATTATTACCCTCTGTGATGGTTTGGTCCATGTGTCAATTTGGCCAGATGGTGGGGCCTGGTTGTCTGTTGCTGTGAGGACATTTCATGGACTTAAATCGTGACCATGTCGGCTACATTTGCAATCAGCTAATGGAGTGTCTTCTACAATCACTGATACTTATCCTAATCACTGGAAGGCTTCTAAGGAGGTTTCAGAAGAGATAGTCACTCTTTCTGCTTCAGCCAGCCAACCTCTCCTGAGAGTTCATTGAGCTCCAATGGAGCTCACAGCCTGCCCTACATCCTTGGATTCTTACATCCCCAAGGTTACATCAGACACTTTTATAAATTTTATGTCTATGGATATCTCCTGCTGATTCTGTTTCTCTAAAAAACCCTAGGAAATATACCCCCATATATTATAGATGAGGAAACTGAATCATAAAATTGAAGCGATTTTCTTTCTCAGCTGGTAAGTGAGAAGTTGGAAGTGAGTAAGTGAGCCTGTATTTGAACAAAGGCCACGGAGCTTATTGGGATAAAAGCCTAAACTAACTAGATTTCAGAACATCAGGATTCTGGTGGGACTTTGAGCACAGGGGCAGGGTCTCTTATGGAGCCATCTTTGCTTGTCTCTTAAATTTAGGAGGTAAGCTCAGTGATCTCAGTGGTCCCTTCCTTAGCTAAAATCTCTAAATCATAGGCAAATCCATTTGGATGGATTTGTTTCAATAAAAGTAACTGACCTCCCATCAGATAATGCTCAGCTACACCAGTCCTGTCTCTAATAGCATCCATCCATCTTCATTGATTAATTTCGCTGTGTTTTAGCACACATCTTCAGTTAGGCCTGTCTGCTCTGACAGAATTTTCCAGAGAAGAGAGGTTGCTCGCAAAAAAGTTTCAAACATTTCTTCATGGCTTCATCACAAGGTTTTCAAGGTCACGGCCAATCACAAACATAGTCAGAGAACATCCACTGATTGTCCCCTCGCTCAGAGCCAACGGGAGCAAGGAGTTAACTGCTGGCCGAATGACCATGAGAATTATCATTTGAAGTCAGTGCTGGAAAACTTGATCAGTGCAAGAAGGCTAATTAATTTAGCAATGTACAGAGAAAGGAGAAGTCATTTTCCCCATTTAAAGACAATGATTGTAACTCTATGCTTACAACGATTAGAAAATTACAGTGCATGAGGATATGCTAGATTCCATCCATAAAATTATTGATAATTTCCTTTCCGTAGTTCATCTATCTCTAGTTTCCCTCCTCCCTCAATGAATCATCTCAGCTGCTGCTAAACCACCTTTTTATTACAGATACTGCCCATTATAAACAATTCCTCAAAAATCTTCACCACATTGTATGGGTCAACATTCCTGATGGCTAGACCTCCCTTCGTTTGGCCATAATCCCAGATATGTCCTCATAAACCCCAAAGGGAAAAATAAAGCTGCCTATTGTTATCTATGTGATGGATTACCTTTCATATAAATAGGAGATTCTAGGAAAACTATTCCTGGCATTTATTGATTTTTATTTTTAACAGAAGAAGAGTTTTCAAAATTACACCATAAATAGGGATAACAATTTTTCAAAAAGGAAAGTTCTCAATCATTATCAGTCTGCCACAGCCAGGAGCCGCACACTGCTATAGCTGTTTGCTTCTGCACGCAGACACACACAGCAGTTGGCACTTTCAATATTTTAGAGGGTGATTTACTGTCACTCCCTGCACATTCTGAGCAGTTTTGCAAGCCAGTTACCTTCTTGAAGATTACAAAAACCCGAAAACAAACAAAAATTAAATAAAAATGAGATAGTTTTATTTTTGTATGCTATATGGTGGAGTCACAGTTCATTATTTTTCCATGTGAGTATTCCATTATTACAGCACTATTTGTTGCTTTATCTTTGTACTGTTTGTTTGTTTTTGCTTATTTGTTTTTTGGGAAGTGCATTGACTGGGAATCGAACCTGGAAATTCTCCTGCATGCAGGTGAGAATTCTACCACTGACCTACCCTTGCACCCCCAAGATACAGTTTCTATTCGCTGCCTTTTAAAATGATTTTGGAATAAATTGTTGCATATAAGAAGTTGATCTTTAACTAATTTGCATAATAGAAAGTAAACACATTTTTCACTTCTTTCTTTCAAATTGAAAATGTTTTCTTAAGGACAAGGTTATATATGAAAAAACATGTGAATGCGCTTAGGTTATAAGAGGAGTACAGCGAGGTATATAATAAAGTTGATGGAAGATATTTAATTGGAGCTCACTGATTCTTCCAATTTTCAATGATAAATTTTTCCGTATTAAATAGTTATCATTTTTGTTTGTTCCAAATTCATATGCAATCTCATATCTCCTTGTTGTTATGAGAACCTTCCATACTGGATTATTAAATGGTCTTGGAAGTTGGCTGCAGTTCATGGAAATGACAGTCCGATGTGCCTTAGTGCTATGAACTGTTATGAAAGGCTAAACATCTTTGACAAACTGATAAAAATTTAATTATTATTCTTTGAATGGAAAGGATACAACACTGTCAAACCCTGTTAAATATGGAGCTTTTAGAGTTCTAGATTTTCTCCCTCTTTGAGAGGGCACATGAGCATCTTTCATGAGGATCAAATAGCATATACAAAATACTTAGACATGCCTGGCGCACTTTGTAATTTGGGAACTTTGTAATTTGGTTCTTTTCACTGCCCCTAGAGTTTTCATTTCTTTTATCCAGCCCCAAATACTAATGTATTTTTAAGGACAGAGGCAAGAATGCAAAATAGAGGAAACCTGGAAAGGATACCAGTTAAGAGATATCTGTCTCAGACTAAAAGACTTTCAGTTTCAATTTCCGTTAAAAGACTTCAGGCAAATTCTGAAATTTACCTGAGCCGTTTCCTTAAACGTCCAATTCTATTTACTCATTAAGTTACCATGAAGACCAAAAAAATCTAAGAAAAACTTTTTTAAAGCCTGTGTATTATGCATTATAAATATTCTAATATTCAACAGTTAATAGTTATAGAATTGATGTAGTAAAATTTTATTAATGTCTGACATAATTAGAAAAAGTCAATTAAGTATTTGGTTCCCCAAATTCCATTCATTAGAATGAAACAAACCACTTATCTTAACATATGGTAGTGGCTGTTCCTTCTAATCACAAATACAAGATCCTAGAGTCTGGGGAAGATGAGTGATGATCAATTAATTCAATAAGGATGCTACTCAATACAACAAAAATACAGTTAAAAGACTAATTCCAAAGAAAAATAATTATGCAAGACATTAGTCTTTTGCCTTTAAAATTAATTTAGTGGAATGAGGTAGCTCACCAGCTTTGCATGAGAGGAAATATTTTAAGCATCTCAAAATTAATCATCCTGAGATAGAATAAACAGAGGGTGTTCAGAGAGCACTTCGCTATTTTTTCCTGTTATCAGCAAGCAGAAGAAATCCCTACCTGGAATATTCTTTGCCAGTACTCTAATCAAATATAACCATGGAGTTTGAAAGTCTCTAGGGCTGAGAACACTTTCATTTTTAAAGCAGGATAGAGGTTGCAGATGATGTGGGAAACAGACTGTTATCTGTCCTCCACAGCAAAGGGTAATATTTTTTTTAGTACCTAGGTTTTTTTAGGCTTCTATTGGCAAAATGACCTTTCCTTAGAGTAGCTTATCTAGCTGTGAAACACGGTTCCCAGACCTCCTGGGGTTCACAAACCTATGAAGAAGAAGAGTCAGGAAATAAAGAGGATGAGGGAGCAACCATGCAAGCGAAATAACACTTCTTCTAAGTTAGGGTTTGATTTAGAAGAACCATTTCTACTCTAACAAGTTTTTTCTTTTACAACTTCTTGGTCTTATCCTACTCAGCTGCCTTGAGAAAAGAAAGCAGCATAAAGTTCAGCCTCATGGGAAACAACCACTCAGTAGTGACTGAAGAGAAAAAAATAAAATCTCTCATAGAAAGGGAGGAAGCTATGATGAAAAAGGACAATCAATGCAGCATGGCTGCAGAAGCAAATGGCATCTGAGAGTTCAAAATGGGGTAAAAACAAAACAATTTGGCATTTCAAATATTTGTGAGTGCAGGTGTGTGAGGTGAAGGTTGTATATTGTGGAAATAACATGAACCTTTTGGAGTCATGCACAGCAGACTGCAAACTATCCACGCGTCTCTCCCCAGCTTGGTGTTTGAAATGGTTTTTGCCCTTTTTAAATCCCTATTTTCATGTTTATAAGCCAAATAAAGTAATAACTACCTCACAAAGGTTTTGAGAACACTGAATGAGATAATGTGTATGAAAATACCTATTACAGTACTTGCATATATTGTACCCTCATTGAAGGTTTCTCTCTCTTCCCTACCATTAATGAGAATCTAGAAGGCTTGCCTCTGTAAGGAACTGGGCGTCACCAGTCTGGAAGCTTTCAGAGAAACACTACCTCAGACCCTCCACTGTGCTTGAGAAGGCACCTCAACAGCTGTGTGATTTTAGGGCACAGCGCTGAGATTTTTCTGAGCTTCCATTTGGTCAGTCACAAAATGGGATCACATTATGTCACCAGCTCCTTGGGATGCTAAGAGGATTAAATGAGAAATGAAAGCAAATGTCTTTGTACATGAATGTTAGCTATCATTATCAACAGCATCATTATTATAAGGCAAGAGAGTCAGGAGCTACAGACCAGAGTCAATGGGTTGCTAAACATCTTAAGATTTCAGCATATTTTTAGCTCTGATTTTTTGGTTTGCCAGCTAGCCCTTAGCCCTTTTCCTCTAAGGCTTAACAATGAAATTTTTACAAGGCAAAAGGCTGGATAAATGTCTTTGGGGTGGCAAAGATGGTAAATGGAGAGACTATGCCTTATTTCATAGCAATCTGGGGGAAGAAAAACCCTTGACAGATAGATGGAATGGTGGGTGAATCTGGGGTTGGGGGGTGGAGGAGTGATAGGCGGAGCTGTAGGCAGAGGAACTCCATGGCAGGAAAGCTTCTGAGAATTAGCAGTTGGGTGGCACAACCAGAATCTGGAAAATCAGGGACAGAAAGAAAATGAAAGCTCACTTACTCTGCTTTGAAGGTGAAGCAAACAATATTGAGTTTAGAGCAGGGTTAATTAACATGTGTTCCAAGGACCTTCACAGGTCTGTAAATTGTCAGCAACCCATAGCAATGTAAGAAACTTAGAAATGTAAGTGCTTAGAAAGTTTAACAGCCGTTTGACAGAGTCATTTTATATCTGTTGTTATAAAAAGTTGAATTTATCTCTAATGAAAATAATTTGGAGCTTTTACTTTGCTGGTAACAGAGTTTCTTGCATTTCACAAAACTATGAAATTATGATGATTTTGGACAAAGATAAAAACTGGTTCTTCACTACAGATATTTCGAGAAGACTACTCTAAAATGGAAATCAGTGTCACTCTTTGTAGGTGAGGTCCAGGGATCAACAATTATACATTTAAAGCATCTGAAGAACCAACCCACAATCCTCATAGATGGTATAATATAAAGATGTATTTATACTTCCAATGTATATAACTTCCCACAGAAGAAATATTTAACTTTTCAAAGATCAATGTATTTGCTTAGCTCACATTTGGTCATCAATTTATTCCAAAAATGTATTTGTCTAAAATTTCCAAATTATCTGAGGTGTTATAATTTAGCAGTCAAGACAGCAAATCTCCCACTTTCATGGAACTTATATTCTAATAGGGGAATTAGATCTTAAACATACAAATCAATGTGCAATGTAATGCCAAGTAGTGATAAGTGTTCTAAAGAAAAATAAATTCATCTAATGGGGTAAGGACAAGTGAAAGGTACTCTTTGGAAAGAGAAGGAAGACCTTAATGAGTTATGCAACGATATGGGAGAAGTGTGTTCCAGACACAAGAAGCAGCAAATACAAAAACATGGGACAGGAAAATCTAGAAAATCACTGACTGGAAGCATGGAAAGTGAGAAGCCTAGAAGAAGAAAAAGAGACAGCAGGAGGTGGGGCGTGGGGTGGGTATATAGAGCATAAGGAAGCTTTTGCATTTTATTTCAAGTTCAATGGAGATCCAAGGTTCCAGATGGTATTGATCTTTAAGGCAAGCATTCTATTCGAAACTAAACACCAGAAGCAGGCTTAAAGATTTAAATTGTATTCTAATGTCCTCAAACATAATTAGCTGCAATTGTGAGACAAAAGTTCAACTGCAATTCTTTGCCAATATTATAACTAAATTCAGTCTTTCTTAGTATCTCTTTTCATCAACTTGTGTTTCACAAAATGTGTCATGTGTTTTCACAGACAATTCTTTCTGTGTGTGCTTTTCCTGGGTATCATTTCCCACTGTTGATATTTGCCTTCTGTTTGTCTTACCTCAGCAAATAAGGTCAACTTACCTTTTTTCCATACTCGGGGTGCCTTCCCATGGAGCATTTATTTTTCTGTTCCATTATGTTTACAAGACTATCTCCCACACTCAACTCTACAGTCCTTTGTGGTCAGATTTGTGTCTTATTTAGTTTTGTCATTTCAGAAACTTAGCTCATGACACTGTAGGTACTGAATACATGGTTGCTGAGTGCGTGAACGAATCTTGATCTTATTTGATTTGATTTTGCCTGAATTTATTTATTCTCCATCCCACTTTCAAATTAAGTATAGCCTTTCTTTTGTTATTTAATGAATTGGTTACAGAAGAGTAATGTCAAGGCACAGTGACTATCTAAACATTTTTCTAAGTATAATTGTACTCAAGTATCAACTGGTTGTCTTTGTTTTTTAGATGCCTGAAGCAAAAGTTGAGTGCTAATTTTTTCCCCTAAGTTTGGTTTAACATTGGCAGATTGAGCTGCATTAATCTGTTCAAGCCATCCACCAAACTGATGCAATGGAGCAGCTAAATCTGCAATTCAGGGAGAGGCTCATGCATATGAGCTCTAAAAAATCAATAAAATCTGCAAACCATAATACAAGAGGTAAAAAAGGAAAACAGTGGAAAAATACTGCTGTCATCAATTATTCCAGTATGAATGGACCCAACCTCTTGCCTTCAGTGATGCTTCCAGGACAACATAAAATCATTTTCTTGTTACATCAAAATATTTTTGATTGGGCTTTCCATAATAGAAGCTCTGTTTGAGTTTGTGACGCTGTGAAAGAGCATAAAAGTACTGCAACACGGAAGAAAGAACATGGAACAAAAATGGGTGCCTTCCACCAAAGGAAAAAGATATCTGAACCAATTTAGACAATATATATTCTCAAATACCAATGGAAATAAGAAACATTTCAGTGAAGGCTCAAATGGATTTTGTCATCCTTGAAAAACATCTCCCTTCAAATAAATATTGAATATCTTCAGTTAGCCAGAGCATCTAAACAGAGAGCCTTCCTCTCTACAGCTAAACAAAAACAGGATCATTGTGAACAACTTCATGGCTGTCAGTGTTCATAACTCAACTCCAGATCCAGGTCCAGTCAGCTGGTTTATCAGAGCCTGGGAAGCATGTTGTGCCAGGTGTGTCTGTGCACACAGCTGTGTGCTACAAATTTTGTGCTTCATTATACCCTGAATAATATCAGGTCCCAAATATTGGGAGGAAAAGAGTATCTTTTGATTCAGTGTGTCTCAATATAACATTCAGGTAAATGAACTTTGCTTGGTAAATGGGTAAAGACAACAGACATTTGGTGAGAAAGATATGTGAGTGTTTTGTAATGAGTAGAGATGGATTTTGAAGACAATAGGAAACGTTCATAGATTATTGACTTTCAAACAAGAAGAACCTTCAAAAATAATGATGATGATCATCATAATGATATGATGACAATTCTCATTTTTGCATAACACTTTTCATTTTCATTGAAAGTGTTTTAACGGCAGTTATGGGTTGAATTGTGTCCTCTCACAATTTGTGTTCAAGTCCTGACCCCCAGTCCTGAGAATGAGAACTTATTTGAAGATAGGGTCACTTCAGATGGAATTACCTAAGAGTTACCAAATGACCAGTGTCCTTCTGAGAAAAAGAAAATTTGGAGACAGACATAAGAAAGCCAAATGAAGACAGAAGCAGATACATTATAAGTGAAGGCATGGCAAGGATTGCCAACAAAAAACAGCAGCAAGAAAAGGCAAGGAAAGATCGTCCCCTACAGGTATTAAAGTGAGCATGGCCCTGCTGACACTTCAATTTCAAATTTCTAACCATCACAACTGTGAGACAATAAATTCCTGTTGTTATACGTTATCTAGTTTGTGGTACTTTGTTATGGAAGCCCTGAGGGAATTAGTACATCAATAAATATGATAGGTACCTGATTCAGTTATTACTATGTCTGTTTTCGTTCCTAGGTTGCTTAAAGCAGATATTATGAAAAGGGTTAGTTTAACAATGGGAATTTATTAGCTTACAATTTGAAACTGAGGAAATGTCCAAATCAAGGCATCATAAAGACAATACTTTCTTCCCAAAGACCAGTTACCAGTGATCTTCGGCTCCTCTGCCACATGGCAAGGCACCTGATGGTGTTTGTTGGTCTTTCTGTTCTCTTCTGGATTTCATTGCCTTCAGCTTCTTGCTTCTGTGGATTTTTTTTTTTTCTCTCTCATCAGTTTCTAAAGGACTTGAATTAAAGAGAACTAAGTCCCATTCTGAATGAGGTGGGTCACACCTTAATTGAAGTAGCCTCTTCAAAAGGTCCTTTTTACACGGGTACACAGCCAGAGGAATGGATTAAATTAAAGAATATGTCTTTCTGGGGGTATATATAGCTTCAAACCACTACAAATTTAGAGATTAGGACAATCCAGTCTGGAGGAATAAATTGACTTGCTCCAATTGCTACAGTTTTTACATGTCAGGGATGGGACATGAACTCAAGTCTTCTGTCTCCTGTTTTACATAAGAAGACAATGTCAAGTCTCCTGAGATTGATTAGTTTCCTCAAGGATGGGGTGATGTGTTTTCTTGTGGCTGCCTCCTAGTTAATTTCAGACATGGTTGACCATGATTGCTTTCTCAAATGTTTTCAGTCACCTTGTGATAACTGCACAGGGAAGTTTATTGCAATGGGTCTTCTATGGGATACTACCTTGAAAATATGGTGAGGGAAAATGCTGAGTTAAACTACATTAAACGCATACCTCTACTGCAGGATTTAAGTATAAATATAAATGTATGCATTACAAATTTTTGATTAGGTAGCAGATTGGAGGTAATAGTAGTAGGTAGAGTAAGCAGAACTCCCTAAATGTATTTGACTATGGGGCTGTTTTCATTTTATTTTCCAATATAAACATCTAGGAATATTTTGCCCATGGACATTTGAAAAACAGTGCTCTGTGGAAATGGAACTTCCTAGAGTTAATACAACACAAGTGAATTATACTGTCCAGTGAAGATGTAGTTATGTTGGTTATTTTCACCATTTATGTTTATTACCAGAACCACATTATTTCCCACTGATTATAGGATGGCCAGGAGGATCAAAAGAGCAAAATTCCATACTTGGAAAATTAGAAAGAAAAATGAATATCTCCATCATATATACTTACTCATTAATAAGGCTATAGAAAGATAATTGTGCTGTACACAGAGGAACCTAACCCAGTAATTTTTTAGTCATGATTTGATGAAAAATTTCCTCTTCTAAGATCCCTGATATCAATGTTTGGCATCTCAAAATCAGAAACCTAGAGTGGACAATATGCCTTGGGGTAATCGAATGGAGAGGAGGAAACCAATCCAATGTGTATTCAAATGACCACTTGGGTTCCATTAGAACCACTCTCTGTCCAATAGTATTCCTTGGTAATACACTAAAGACATCCTTGAATGTTGGAGTATCCTAGTTAGTTTTCTTCTGTCTTCCAATTTTGGATTCAAAATTAAATATTTCCCAAATAACTTAAATTGACATATTTGGAACACGGTAAATTCAGTTATAAAATCCCGGATTATATAAACAGGTACAAAAGAAGCATTGGAGATTATTCTCACACAGATGGACAGATGAGAAAGCGAAGGTATAAGGATGAAGGGATTTGGGAATAATGCCTGCGTTAGTCCTGAGGTTTCTGACTGGGAATCTGAATAGAAGCTGCTTGGGATAGGAGAGTATTCAGATGCTTTTCATTTAAAGAGTAAGGTGTACTTGTCAGAAGCGTTAAACAACCAGTAAGAACTGGCAGAAACATCTTTCTCAAAGTGCAAGAAAACAGTTAAATGATTGTAGTAACAGAGTGAGTGATGAATCAAGAAAAGACTCTTAAAAGCTATAAGATCTTGTGGCACCCTGACTGGCTCCTCCCCATCTCTCATCAGCCCAGGGAAAGCTGGCCCTCACTCCCAGTGCAGATTCCTGGTCCTGGTTGTGGAGAGGGCAGAGTAATCTTTGAGCACATTCTGGGACCATGAATGTCTGGCCCAATCTGTCTGGTGCTGACCTGAAAGACTCACTGCCCCAGAACTTGCCCTGCATGTAGAGGGCAGCTCTCTGAGCTCTCTTAGGGAACTCTGTAGGAGAACAATCAAGTCTTATTGCCTGAGGCAAGCGATTGCTGGTCCCTTGCAAGTGCAGTGTCCAGGACCATGGGGGAACTGGTTCTTAGGTATAGTAGTCAGGTTTAGGTGTCAACTTGGTCAGGTAATGGTGCCTAGTTATGTTGCTAGACTTAATTCATCAGTATGTGACACTCATCAATGGCTGATAACATCTGCAGTCAGTTAGGGGGAATGCCTTCTGCAATTAGTGAGGTTTAATTTAATTAGCTGGAGGCTTAAAAGAGAGAGGTCAGAAGAGAATTACATGTAGCACAGCCCAAGCAGCTCAGTATATCTCACCTCAGCACTTGCAGCTCAGCTCAGATGTTTGGAGATGCAGAATCACCCTGGGGAAAGCTGTTGGAACCCAGAAGCCAGGAGAGAGAACCAGCAGATATTGCCCTGTGTCTCCCATGTAACAGAGAACCTCAGATGATTGCTAACTGCCTTTCCTCTGAAGAACTATAATTTTAACATAATAAATTCTCTTTTATCAAAAACGATCCATCTCTGATGTGTTACATTCTGGAAGTTTTGGTAGACTTCAACACTAAGGAAGAGGGAACAGTCAGAATGGTATAAACAGAGGCATTCTTAAGGTCACACATGCCTGCTCAAGGCCAGGCACAGGCACAGAAAGGATCAGGGAGGCCCCAAGGCTTTGCCTGAAGAGATTCTCTAGACTCACCATACGGATGAGCCCTGAGGAGAGCACCTGCACAGGTCAATCTGCAAAGACATGGAAAGGTCGTGGTTTTTCATTTTTACATCCTCCTCTTTCTCTTTTTCCTCTTTCTTACTCTGTTAAAATTGGTGAGTTTGCATATCTGGGAGGGTAAGAATATGTTGCAATTGTCTAAATGGAGTTTTTATTGTTTTTGTAACTGTCCTATAAGTTTGAAAGCATTCAAAGATAAAAAGTCAAAACAAATTTTTTTTTTTAATTTTTTTAAAAAAGTAAAGAGGCTGGATATTCCTAAAGGTCCATTGCCATAAAGCTTCTGCACACTAGAGAGTAAATTGCATACAAGGACCATGGTACAAATCAACTTTGGCTTGACTTTTGGACAATTGTAAGCATTGTACTAATACCTTAAATGAGATTCAATCTGTGTTTTCAGGATTTACATTTACCAGAGTAATATAAACAACACATTGCTAGCCTCATTAGGTGAAATTAACAGGAAAATATATCTAGAAGCAAAGGCTAAGGACATCAAAGCAATGAGACATCAAAATCAAAAGTGATGATTAAAGGAGAGCAATGATCTCTTGCCTGTTTAGAGCCATGCCATTATAATAAATGAATTGAAGCAAAGATTATATAGATTGTGCTTTACTGGATCTTGTAATGTTAAGGCTATAGTGACCAAAAAGAGGCAATCAGTTTGGAAGTGATGTAAAGTCGTTCTTACTTTATTGGCAATTTATTCTCTGATTATGTGACTCCCTAAACATTTGCCATTCTAATTGTATTTCATTGAGTCAATACACTTAGTTTGAACAAACAGAAGGGACTCTTTCCCAGTATTTTTTAAATAGAGAGCATGGGCTTTTGAATCAGAGGGAACTTAATTTCAAATATTAGCTCAATTTGAAAAAGAATTTTTTTAAGCCTCTGTTTTCTCATCTATAGAATGGAAATAATAAGACTACTTAAATAGCTCTCTTTTATTGCTAAATGGAGTACATACAAAACTTTGGAAAGATATGTAGCACATAATTATCAGCAAATAAATGGTGAACATAATTATAATAACCTTGACTTATTTTTAAGGCTAGAAGTGCTTCAGAATTCACCCAGTTCAAATTTTTCACAATTTGAATGAGGAGTCTGAGTTGCTTCATTCGAAACAGTTTCAAAACACTTATTTATTCAACAATGTATTAAAGATCTACCATTTGCCAAGCTCTGTTAGCACTGATAACTCACAGACAAACATACATTATCCATAAATGTATATACACTGCTATTATGGATTGAATCGTGTATCACCCCAAAGATACATTCAAGTCCTAATGCCTAGTCCTGTGAATGTTACTTTATTTGGAAAACACACTTGTAGACATGATTAATTAAGATTAGGCTAAACTGGATGTGAGTTGCCCTACTCCAATATGACTGGTGTTCTTATCAGAATAAAGTAAGAGACAGACATGAGAAAAAATCCATGGGACGAAGGATGCAGATACTGGAAAGATGCAGTTGTAAACCAAGAAACACCAACATTGTCAGCACCCCACCAGCAGCTAGGAAGAGGCAAGGAAGGATTCTCCATTATAGGTTTCAGAGGAAGTTGCCCTGCCAACACCTTGTGTTTGGACTTCTAGTCTCTTGAATGTGAGGCAATAGGTTTCTTTTGTTGCAAACCACCTAGTCTGCTGTACTTTGTTACAGCAGCCCTAGGAAACCCAGATGACTACTCACCCATATTCAAGAACTAACTAATGGCCTCTGTTCCTTGAGGAATTTAGAGTGATCAATGTGAGAAAGACATTCATGATGCATCACATTCTATAATGGGTCTGGACAGAGTGCTGATGGAAGAACAGAAGAAATAATGACTCTTCCATGAAAGTCACATCATAGAAAAGGTGGTGATGTACTATGTTTTGAAGGAAAAGAAGGAAAATGTCCACCATACCCTTGAAGAGTAGGTAGAGCAAGTATCAGCTGCTTTGTACTCATGAGGAAACCCCACTTGAAAAGAAACAAAAAGTCAATTGTGCACTAATATGTCATAGGACAGTGCACAATTGACTTTTTGTAGGGGTAGATATGGGTCATGAGACCTGAGTTTTAGTCTCAATGAGCTGTGCACCTGATTTTGAGATTACTGAATCTCCATGCTTACCGTAACTCTGATTAAAGACCCTTGCAGCAAATGGTCCATAGCTGTTTTGGCAATTGCACTTTATTAAAATTTAAAGTACATCCATAAACACACAAGTGACTATTATAGATTAAAGTGCTGAAAATTAAATATTCACAAATACAGCTTTTTTACAAAACTATACACTCAAAATTACCTACAGGCGAATAACCTTAGTACAGTTATTTCTGCAGCAAGTAGAGTTCATTGTGCTCATGTTAAGCAACTTCTTGTAGCTTGAGAAACCACTTAATTCTACTTGGGAAACAGCAAAAATAACATTCATTCATGTGGCATGTTGTAATGTAATTTATAAACAATGGTAAGATACCACCTAATATCATGTTATTTGGTACATGAGCAAGGATACCATTTTGAGTTTATTCTTCTCCTTGATCCACTCATTTCTTGCCCTTTGAAGAGGTTAACCAATTTGAGTATATTTTGTCTTATGGTTATCTACAGAGGACAGCAAGCTTTAATTTCTGTTACCTTCCAAGAACCTTCAACTCTGCATGCTACCATAGAATATTTAGATCAGGGCATCCAAAAATGAACAAAAATGACTTGCTCTTTATTGATACTCCATAGCTTATACTTCATAAATAAAAGGGAAAAATCAATGATGGAAAAAGAAAACAAGCAATACAATTAGAAACACATTTTGATTTGTCTTGGAAACTTATTTATTTATTTTTGTATTAAAGTTACTGGTCTATTAAATTGCATGGGGAAAATAATAGAGCTCATTACATGGAGTGTTCTGCTTAGCCACAGCTGGAGACTGGGTTGTACACTTATTAGTTAGGTGCACTGGAGCAAGTTCAGAAGATGGAGATTAGTAAGAAAATAGCCTATCCCATAATGGAAGCTTTGATGCCCTCAGGACATTTTCAGGGTATTAGTGGATATATAAAAAAGGGCGAAGTGTCTGTTTACCACCCATTGGCCAATGGGTACTATTAGGCACTAGTTTATTTTCTCTGTTTCAGCATCCTTGCAATGCAGGAAGGAAAGAATGAGGCTTAAAAGGAGAATCCATTAAAGGCTGAAAATACATTAAAGGCCACAATTTCCTTAGATGGCATTGGGACAGGAAACTCTGATAAAATCCTAAGACCAAAGACTAAATGAAACTTCAGGAATTTGTTTAATATTTCTCTATCCCTCAACAATGATCTCAGAAACAACTCATCAGACTTGACCTTTTACTTTTGATCATATAAACACTGACCAAGAAGGATTCCATGGTTTTACTGCAGTTTGGGGATCAGTGAGCAAGTATGGTGCACACTATGTTTCCCACCAGAAGACTCAAACAAAAAAGTTAAGACAAAACTCTTGGAGTGATTTTATTATTTCCCACTCTTGCTAAAGAAATGTTTTCCATGGGTGCCATTAATAAGAACTTACTATTTGTTCAGAATGGTATTAGGTGTTTCACATACATTGCATCATTCAATCCTTTAAGTCAGTCATTCTCAAATCATTTTTTTATAATAAAGGAACCCATTTTTGGTTTTGGGAATGTGACACTTCCTTCCTCATTATACATTTTTGAGGGAGATCCTATCCACTGCCTTAAGGGTTAACGATGTGACCGAGGGCTCGTTATTGAGACCGTGATGTCCTCAAGAGTACAATGATTAGTTCACAAGTGGGCATGTGATTTAAGCCTAGCCAGTAGAATCCTGGGACTTTTCCTAAAACTATCCAATTTTGAGAAAAATCCTCATCATCTACAGTGGATCTACAGAGTAGTAAACTCTTTCCCTTCTTTTATATCTCTCCAAATATCTCTTCTGAACTTCTTAATGATATTAGTAACTAGCTTATTCACTATGAAAACAAATCTGGAGGAGTCAATTTTGTATGCAATATAAATAGTAGAATTTTTAATATACTCCTTTTCAAAGGTTGCTAACCCCTGAGCTATATAAGACTTTCACAGTATTATTGAAGCATAAGGCAATCCTGAAAGAGTCAGAATGAATAATTAGAGTTTAAGTGGCTATCATTAACATTTAATTTACAGAGGTGGGGAAGCCATTCACCACTGACATTAGAGAATCATTATCGATAATGCACAAAAAGACACTTTACATCTAAAGAATTCCTCCACATCTTTTTGGGTAACTTATAGGAATCACTCCTACTTAAAATAACATTGCTTATTTACCCCCAATAAACATTCAGGCTTAAATAGCTCTAATGAAATGGCACGTAATGAAATATTTGGGGGTGTAATGATGGGGATGACTTTTAATATCAGAACCACATACATAGAATCAGATGCTTATTGTATATCAAACAGAAATGAGAAAACATTTCCTCATCAGCACAAACATAAAAATTTAAAAATCATGTAGGAGTATACATTTTATTTAAGATCAATAACAGCATCAACAAGAAAACCCTCTTTAATCAAAATTTCAGGTTTTAAATTTGAGAATATATACACATACAATGACGTAAGACTAGATCAACAAATTTCAGATTTTAATTCAGTATTAAAAATTGTTGTGGTCTAAAAATTACTTCAAGCTCAATATATGAAAATGAACAAAAATACTTTCACATTTATATTCTACCTCTCAATACTTGCACAAATACACAGAACCTAAAATATCTTTTGCAATTATCTTAATTACTGTTACCTTTGATTTGTCTTACAATGGTAATGCATTTGAAATTGTAATTTCTCATTAATGTCAGCTTGATTTTACTGAATTTCCCAAACCGTATTTCTTTGTTGTTTGGTGTAGTACTTTAAATGTGTTTGATTCAGTAAATAATCCAGCTGTCATAGTAACTAGTTTTTACCTCAAAGGAGGAGTTTTCTGTAGGTTCATGAATTTGAAATGCTTGTAATTTTTAAGATTTTTTTAAAGAGAGATGTATTTTCCCACAAGTGCATTGGCTTATATTGGGAGAAGGAGAAAATATATTAAAAATTGGTCCAAACACAAGATGGCTTCCTCCAACTTGAAAATTCATCCTTTTTGTGCATTTGAAATATTTCTCCAGGGTAACAGGATAATAGAAGTTGCATTGGAAAGTTAATTTGGAAAATTAAATTTTTTATCTAAGGTTTGTAACTACCTTGCTGCATGAATTTTGGCATATCATTTAATCTCCGTGTCTTTCTATCTACAAATTGGGAATGTAATTATTTGCATTATTGATTGCTACAACGTTAATGTGAGAACTATATGAGATAATGGATATGAAAGACAGTGAAAATTCCAAAATGCTATGGAGGGCTCTTTCCATCATTCACCAATCAAATATTTAATGAGCAACCACTCTATGAAGAGATGCTTCAGAAAAACGAACTCAAGTTTGACAAGTAAATAGAAGAGATAAAATAAAATATGCTGAGTGCTATAAGATTTAATTCAAATGCTATGGGAGTTCTCAAGAGGGGAAGGATGATTTTGACTAATAGAAAGAGATAAGAAAAGAATGCGGAAGTGACACTATTTAACTTGGTCTTGGAAGATATTAGGACCTGGATCTTAGATAAGAAGACCTGTTAGCAGATGACACAGGAGATCATGGGGTTGAAGGGATAGAATTATCTATTGCCTATTTTGACCACACAACAGGAATTTCAACACTTTTATCAACTAAGAGGATCACCTAAAACTTTTGAAAGAAGAGGAAGTAGGGAAGTAGGAGGAAAAGAAAAAGAATATTCAGATATCATTTACTGAGCACTTACTATATCTGGCATTAAGTGCTTTTAGATATTATCTCGATTTTGTGATACTGTATTTTTATTATATCCAATTATTAATTAAAAATTGGAAGTACACCAAGAACTACCAAACTTTGAAACCATAGCTCTCCACCACATTTTGCCCCATTATACTCTTTTGCAAGATATCTAACGGTTCATTTGGTTTTCATAAATTAAATCATCTTTACAGAAATGTTTCATTCTTGTGGCCTCATGATAGGTACAAAGAGGGTGGTTGTATCAGTGTAAGAATTAGCAAATTGAGCAGAATGGCCATTTCTGCAGTGGATTTAATCAAGAATCAGGGTTCAGAATTGATCACTTTGGTGCATCTGTCCAACCCTCTTCCCTCCTTCTACTCAAAGGACTTATACATTTAAGTTAGAGGAAAAGCACGCACAGCCTTGGAGGAAGACTATCTTATGACTCCCATTTCATGTACTCCCAGGATCATAGGTATTTCAGAGTCCTCTGTGTACCCTTCTCCCTCTCAGCCTCCTGCTCAGTCTCATACCTGCCCATGGTTTATATACAAGGGACCAAAATGTATTAGTTAAGACTAAAAGCTTAATTCAGACAAGCATGAAGGAAAGTCATAAGTTCACTTACTAGTTATATGACCTGAATCAAATTGCATACCTTCTCTGAGCCCCATCTATAAAATAGAGATTAAAAATAACAAAGGGTGGTTTCAAGCTTTCATCAATATGAATATGTGAACTGCTTAGCCTAGAATCTGAAATATAAGTACTCCAAAATGGAAGCTATTTGCACTACATGGTTGTTCTAGTTTGCTAGCTGCTGGAATGCAATATAACAGAAATGGAATGGCTTTGAAAAGGGGGTATTTAATAAGTTGCAAGTTAACAGTTTTTAGGCTGTGGAAATGTCCCCATTAAAGCAAATCTGTAGAAATGCCCAACCTAAGGCATTCAGGGAAAGATGCCTTGATTCAAGAAAACCGATGAAGTTCAGGGTTTCGCTCTCAAGTGGAAGGGGACATAGCTTCCTCTCCAGCTCCCCAAGAGGCACTTTCCTTCTTCATCTCTAAAAGTCACTGGCTGGTGGACTCTCTCCTTTGTGGTTCTGTGGTGTTCTCTGTTGTGGCTTTCTCGTGGCTCTGTCATTCTTCTCTGAATCTCCTGGCTTTCTCTCTTGTTCTCTAGCTTTTACCAAAGTGCTTCTTCTTTTAAAAGATTCCAGTGAAACCAATCAATACCCACTTGGAATGGGTGGAGACACATCTCCATCTAATCCAATTTAACACCCACTCTGGAAGAATCACATCTCCATGTAGATAATCTAGTCAAGCTTCCAACATACAGTGCTAAGTAGGGTTTAAGAGAAATGGTTGCCTAAAATGGGATTAGGATTGAAACATGTCTTTTCTAGGATATATAAATCTTTTCAAACCAGCACAATGGTTATTCCTGTTTTACATCCATGCCAATGCCATCTCCTTATGACATGCATTCAAAGCAATAAATCTGTATATCAATGATTTTCATTATGGTTTCACAACTATTCAACAATCATTTACAGATTAGATTACCCTATGTGCCAGGCATTGTGTTCAGTGCTAGAGAGAAGAATGGATCTGAAAATACGAGCAAGATAAAATCCCTCCCCTTGATAAGGTCCCAGTACAGTGAGGAGTAGAAAGAACTCTAAAGAGATTATTGAAATATAAAATGGGTCAGGAACATGGGGGAAACTCATGACTAATTCTGCCTGAGCAAATGCAGGAGAACTTTAAAGAAGAGTGACAACTGAGATGAATCTGGGTATCCGTGTAGATTCTACCATGTGGGACAAAAGGGAAGAATGTTCAAGGGGCTCTGATGGGGCCTGGCCCAAGTGTTCAGAACATCTAGAGAGACATGACTAGGTATGAAAGAGATGGTGGTGTAGCTAGCTGGTACTCTTGTTGCCTCATGTGGTGTGGAACAGGGGCTGGGAGTGTTAGAGGCTGGAGCCATAGCTGTCTGCTTCTAATGGGGAGAGGGAAACCCAAGCCGGAGGCAAGAAAAGAGTCCCTTCTTCCAACCTGCCACCTTCCAGTTTCCTGCTGGTGTATCCCATTGGCAAAACCTAATCAGAATCCATTGGCAAAGGAGTCTGGGAAATGCAGAATTTGAAGCCTCAATCTTAGCATCTCAGAAAAGAGTAAGGTGTAAGGATGGGCTTGGAGTCAAGTATCAACAGGTAAAACAAGCTGAGTTGTGAAGATTTTCTATTAAAAGACACAGGGTAAAAATGAGTATTTCAATTATACCGAGGAGCCTGGACATAGACAAAGGGTCAGGAATATGTGGGAAGGTCAGTCAATGATATTGATTCTCTACTATGTGTCAGAAATGGGTCAAGGGGGTAATTAAGGTGAACAAACAAGACAATAATTATCTGTGGACAGTTGAGTGGTCTAATTTGGCTTGAGCATCAAGTGCGTGTTAGGGAGCAATGGAGGACAGGACTAGAAAGGGAGGCCTAGAATTACACGCTTGGGGTACTGCTGTGAAGGAGTTCATATAAGTCAATAAACATTGGTTCATCTCTGATGATGAAAATATGTCTGTGAGTAAGTTAGGAGCATTAATTCAGAAAACTTCATAGGATAGATACACTTTCCCTAATAGTAAAAATTGTTATTTATTGTCATTATGATCATCATCACAATTTTCATCATATAATTTACTGAGCACTTACTATATGTCAGGAATTGAACACTTTTTGTCATTATATCAAACCCTCCAAAAACACTATTATTGTCCCCAGTTTATAGATTAGGAAACTGTAGATCACAAATGATAAATTACTCTACCAAATCTGCCCTGGTGACAAGTGGTATAACCTGAAATCTACCCCATGTATGGCTCCAGACTTCTTTCTCTTAAGCATTACAATCTAGTAAATCTCAGAAAATCCGTTCAGACTTAACAAAATTCTGTCAAAATATTCTAGTTAGCAAGGTCATTTCAAGACTCAAGTACCACCTGGCAGCTTGAACCATCTTTCCAAGTTTCTTAGCTCAGCTCATTCATAATCCCCTCTGGGTATTTCTTCTCCACCTTCTCACTTTCTTTAGGATTGCCATAGTTCTCTGAGATGACAGGCCAAAGGATGGTGAAGAGAATGATAATATACAGCCCATAAATGGGATAGGCTTCAGAGAGTGGGCATGAAGGGCTTCACAGAGAGACATGTGAGGGGAGGGCAGACCAGCTGTTCAAACATATGTGCAAAATATTGGTGTGCTACATACACAGATGAACCTGATCACAGGTTCATCTAGAAGAAGGGACAAACTAAGAAATGCAATTGTTTGGGCTGCAGTGGCTCTATTTCAAAACTTTCTCTTAAACACATACATGCAGTAGACAACACCCTCACACAAATAAGCAGCAGCAGGTACATTGGTGTTTTCTTGCCAACATATTATGCAAGTGCTTGGCTAAGCTCATCACTAGATGATAAATCTATTCATTTCACTGCAGGATGTCAGCAGAGGAAAGAAGAGTTGAGCAGGTGAGTTAAATAAACCCATCTGGTCTGCAGAAAGCCCATTTACTGCCCATAGGATGTGTGACTGCATTGAAAGAAAATCCAGAGGCTTCTAAATTCTGTGATGCTTAAGCCTTAGTGGGGAGTGTCCACACAAATGCAAAATGATTTAGGAAAATGCAGGCCGTTGTAATAATAATAGCTATATCAATCTGGCCCTGGGCTGAGAGCTTTGTTTATATTAACAATGTATCACATCAAACTCATGGGATTAATATGATTCACTATGTTATGATGCGGAAACTGCAACTTGAACCCTAGCTTTCCTAAAATATCATATGTATTTTATGTACGGTTATTAAAAATGTTAACTATGGCAGGAACAGATTTTTAATAAAAAACTGACTAAGGTAGTAATCATTATAGCAAACTGCTATAACTGATATCTCAATGGCAGGAATTCTTCTCTTTGTTATTCACAAGTATATATTTTTCCACTAAAGTGTTTTATCAATTTCTAAAAGAGCCTGCTACTTGTCAAAAATTCTAGCCCACATATTTTGGCTATATGAGGTGAAATGACCAGTTTGAATCTTTTATTTTGACAAAATTTTCTACTTATCTTTGCTCTATTTTAGATATATTGGCAAAACTCAGTTTGTTCAGCCTGAAGAGTTTAACGTATGTGTGCTGGTTTGAAAGGATGTATGTACCCTAGAAAAGTCATGTTTTAATCATAATCCCATTTTGTAAAGGCAGCCATTTCTTCTAATCCCTATTCAGTAGTATGTTTGAAACTGTAATTTCATCTGCCTATAAAATCATTTCCTTGGAGATGTGATTTAATCAAAAGTGGTTGTCAAACTGGATTAACTGGAGGTATGTCTCCACCCATTTGGGTGGGTCTTGATTAGTTTCTGGAGTTCCATAAGAGAATGAGAGTGACACAAAGAGAGCAGAGAACGACATAACCTTGAGAAGCCTGCAAGTCAGTGGCCTTTGGAGGTGAAGAAAGAAAACACTTCCCAGGAGCTTCATTAAACAGGAAGCCAGGACAAAGCTAGCAGATGAGACCTTGCTCACCATATGCCCTTCCAGCCAAGAGAGAAATTGTGACTGTGTTTGCCATGTGCCTTCTCACTTGGAAGAGAAACTGTGAACTTCATTGGCCTTGTTGAACCAAGGTATCTTTCCCTGGATACCTTTGATTGGACATTTCTATAGACTTGTTTAATTGGGACATTTTCTCAGCCTTAGAACTATAAACTAGCAACTTACTAAATTCCCCTTTTAAAAACCATTCTGTTTCTGGTATGTTGCATTCCAGCAGCTAACAGACTAGAACAGTATGCATATACTATTGCCTCTATTATTTATCCTTTATGAATTCAAAGGAAATTCAAATGAATTCAAAAGGAAAAAATTCTGGGCAAAAGAAACTTACAATGCAAACCCAGGGCATATTGTTTTAAATTGTACCTAGGATATCATGCAGAACTTAAAAGGGAAACCCAGGGCAGACTGTTTAAATTTTATCTGGGATATTATGCAGATGAGCCAAGTAAAACAACAACAGCAGCAATTTGATTAAAATGAGGCTAATGTCTTAAAAGATGCATACTGATTTATGTGCGCCCTTAATTTCTCACCATATGCCTTGTAAAATCCACCCTCTGTATATTTTACAGGAGAATCGAAAAATGTGTGTGGATACCTGGATCTACAGTGGTGTCTCATCTTTCTGTGTCTTTCTACATTCTAGTCTCTCATCATCTCTTACTCTGCATTCCTATTTTCTAGTTGTATTCAAGATGCAGCTTGATGTTCATGTCATTAGCAAACTGTCCCAGCTGGGTTAGGTGTGTTTTCTCAGATGTTCTCCAGCTGGGATAGGTGTGTTTTCTCAGATGTTCCAAGAACCTCCAGGACAAGTTGCCATCACCTCTGTTTAATAATAGTAGGACTGATGGAAATGGTTGAAGGAGCAGTACTAGTACACCAGTGGTAGCTGCAATTTCCACGCTCTGTGCAACTCTTAGGTGCCAGGCATGGGACCAGGAGATTTATATATATTAACTCCAATCCACAATAGACCCAGGGATTACTGTGGATTTATTATTTCTACTATAAAATAGAGAGAAGCTGAGTTTCTTTTCATTTCTACTTTATGAGGAATGTTGGGTCTCATTATGAGGGTCTGTTTCTCTCTTATCATTTCTTAGTTTCTGTTGAAACCATGGGATTTGGGAATCCCAGATCGATAATTTGGGATTGATTCCCGGTTGTCTCACCCATGGTTTCAAAAGAAACCAAAAATCAGCATTCAGGCCAAAACCTGCTTATCAGGATTTCATCCCCTCTCATAACTGAAATTCTTTCCTGAGCTTGTTTCATAGGCAAATGTAGACGCAGTTTGCAAACAGGAGCAGCCAAGAAACACAGATAATCCCTGAGATACAAGGAATAAAAATAACTCTCCTTGGAATCAAAATTATGGGGATAGGGAGTCATCAGAAGCAAACAAAATGTGAGGAGTTCCTCAGTAAAGAAGATAAGACCTGGCCCACTGGAATATTTCTACCATATATAAACAGTTCTATAAACAATCAATCAGAATATGCCAACCTGAATCCCCATCATAGTTGTACCCACCATAGTCATCCCCACCTCCCTTTGTTTCCATCCTATAAACCTCCATTAGTTCTCGGATGGGGGAGACAGATTTGAACTTGCCCTCCTGTCTCTTTGTTGGTCAACCTCACAATAAAACTCTTTTCTCAACATCCTGGTGTTAAAACGTTGGCTTCTGTGCACCTTGGACAGTGAACCCACTGCTCCGTAATTAACTGTCTTTATGGCTCCTAGCCCCATCCCGCAACTTTCTCCCTTGAGTAGTTTGGCTATATATTTATTTAATTTTTCTCTAAGTAATTGTCTTTTGAATTTCTATTAATCTACTATTTTTTGTTCAGTTTTCTAAGTCAGTGATTTCTTGGCCTTGTCTAATTGACTTCATCCTTCTTTCCTTAGGTTTCTCTTATTGCTTCTTTTCTGAAAGTGTGAACCTATATGCTTAATTCATTTATTTTTTTCCATCCTGTAACTGTAAGTACTTAAGCCTATACATTTCCTATGAGCAGTGCTTTAGTTGTGTTCCATAGTAACTAAATCCATTTTTCATCTCTTTTGGAGACTTCTGAATTTGTAATATATCTTAGTAACAAAGGGTTCCTCTGTTAAAAGGGAAATCACACGCAACTAGTAGGTTATTAAGCTCCATTTTGATCAAATTTGAATGACTCTTAGTCAGTCTGCAGTGCCAAGATAGCTGCCACTGCAGGAGCCTGCATAGACGTGGAAAAGTTACTTTTATTGCTATCACTTCTGTTAAGTTTGTATATTGTTGGTCCTATAATCTTCATATATATATATATATATGATACATAATATATATATTATATATACAATATATATATATTACAGGACCAACAATGTATATATCCATGTATATATATATATACACACAAAGTACAGGACCAACTATATATATATATATACAAATGTATAATATTAAAATATTCTCTTAAGTAAGGCTGCATCACTAATGCAATGGATGGCACAATGAAAGATAGCATGTGGAAAAATTCTAAGGGTTAAGAAAGACTCGAGTCATAGGTTTACTTAAGGAACATAAACAAACAAAAAAATGCACTTTACAATGGATAATGTGTAGGTTTGGTGAAAAATTGGATGTGTTTTTCAAATTTAATACTTTACCAGAATTTTCAGCTTTGTTTTCATTTCTGTTTTGATCCATGCATCATTAAGAAAGGATTTTTACATTTCCAGGCTATGTAGATTTTTGCTCTCCAATTTTATTTCTAATTCCAAGCTTTATTGTGTAGAAATCTATAGTGGTATCTATATTATTTGTATTTCAAAATAATCTACTGAGTTTGTTTATGCATGTTCTAATGTGTGTTCAGTTTTGTCACTGTTTCCTAGGCATTAGAAAACAAGATGTTTTCTCTTGCTGCAGGAGCAGTATTCTCATACATTTCTAGGAGACTGCTGACAGCCTTTAATTTAAATGGAACTAAAAATAAAATAAAATTATACAGTAATTTGCAGTAGGATTTGTAAAACTAGAGAAACCAACAACAGAATCTGAAGGATGGTGATCATCTTCAGTGGTTGAAGGTGAACACTCAAACCAGGAGTCTGAGGTAGAATATGTACTTGAGGAGCTAAGTAAAATGAACCAGGACCACCAGCAGATGAGATGAGATTTGACAGTGTAATCAGAAAGAAGTGACTTTAAATCAGCATAGAGTTTTATATCCATGCTTTCTACTCTGTGTTCCCATGTTTGCCAAACTCTAGCATTTCCAATTTTTCTGCCTTTAATTTTTGCCATTTTGAGAATCTGAGAATTATCTCAATTATTAGCCTAACACTTTTTTTCAATGTATTTTATATCAATTCCCTCTTTATATAGCATTGCCTGAAGCCATCGTGAAAGAATGAAATGATCCAATGTACATGTGATGGAGTGTGACTATTTTTACAAGTTTGTCTACGTTATCTCCTAAAATAATCTCATGCTGCATAATCCATAAACGTTTTGTACATCACTTAGGTGCTTGTGGTAGAGGAGCTGGTATTGACCTTAGGCCTGCCATAGGGATGTAAGTTGTGGATGAGATAATTTAGCAGCCTTGGGGCTTGAAATAGGAATCACCTGAAATAAGTATAAATGATTCTATGAGAGGCTGATGATACAGCACTCTTGAGTGAGTATTCCACAACCATTTAGAGATTTTGAGACAGAGTAAAAACATTTATTCTCTTTTGAATTAAAGTCAATACTTTATACCTTAGAGACCAGATTTTGAAGAACCTAAGGAGGAAAATGCTTCTCCCTATGGTTTCTTGAACCCAAGAAACAATCTATTGAAAGAAACTAGTGTCCTAAACCTTGTTGCTTTTTGTTTGTTTGTTTTAATTTTGTAGCTTCCCTTTCAGTAGATACTTAGGAGTAAGTTAAGTTTTCCATAATTTATTTGTCATCTCCATAATGCCATGATTCAAAGAACGACAAATTTATTGTCCAATGCGGTACCTCATTTTCAAATACTTAAAGCACAGTTTGTGTTATAATTCTCATGCCATAGTTTATGACAAGCCACATTTTTTCGTTAGTTAATTATGGAATAGGTGCATGTGGCTTTCATATTTTGAATGGAATCACAAATTATATGCTCTTAAAAGAAAAATAATGAAATGTCAACTTCTGATTATTGAGCACTTAGCCAGTGCCAAGAAAACTGGAAAATGCATATGAATATTCCCAGTTTGCCAATTAAAATGTTGAAGCTTGACTAGGTTAATTAATACACTCAGAGTCACATGGCTAGTATTGACCTTAGGCCTGCCATAGAGATGTAAGTTGTGGATGAGATAGTTTAGCAGCCTTGGGGCTTGAAATAGGAGTCACCTGAAATGAGTATAAATGGCTAGTAAACAGCAGAGTTGGGGCTGCTATTAAGACTGTTGAGCTGCAAAGGTCGTGCTGTTACTAGACAACAAGACAATAGGACCTGATGGACTTCAAATTGGATTTTTGCTTTTAAATGTCGAAATCAATGCTTCAAAACCATTCCCTGAGCTACTGCCTACATTGCAAGTATGTAGCAAAGATCAGATGAAGTCATCTGAGTGAATGTGCCCAGGTCCTCATGGTAGATGGTAGGCCCTGGGTACCTGATTTCCTTTCCTTCCTCAAAAAGGCATGAGCAAGTTCTTCACCATTCCCACCCTTTCTTCCTTCCGTGCACATAGAAGGACTGGTCAGAGGACATTGACCAGTCTTCTTTAGGAGTGGGCATATGACTGAATTCTGGCCAAGGGAATTGAGTAGATAGGATGTATGCCACTTTCAAAACAGGTTCATAAAAATATCCCACATGTGATCTATTAATAGAGATTGCCCCCTGACCCCAAACGATGTGGCAACCATGTATTGAAGATGGTGGAGCCACAAGATGAAAGGAGCCTGTGTCCCTGAGTCACCACCAATTGAAGTTATTCAACTGAGGACTTCCTTTGGACTATAGATGAGCAAGAAATAAACATCTACATATCTAAGTCACTAAGATATTAAGTTTGTCTCTCAAAGGATTGGCCTATAATGGTAGGATATAGTTGTCTTGTACCTGAAAAACCATCCAAAATCTTTAGAAAATTTGAATATCAATGAAGAAACATTAGACATAGCTTATACACTGAATGAAAACCTAAGACCTAAAACAGGTTAGTGAAATCAGCATGACTCAACTTCCTGTTCAAATCTAGTTCTGGATTAGAAATCTATTTCTAAAATGTATTGTAGAGGAAGTTCTGATTAGTAATTTATCAAAATGTTTAAGTGTTTGGAAGACCTCAAATTATTTATTTAATTTGGATTATTCATTTTAGTGAATTATTATTTTAATAATATATTTTAATTGCTAAACCCTGAACTCATAACATTTGAAGTGTCATGATTATAATTAGCTTATTAATATGCTAATTTCTTCAAAGATTATACTCAATTGAAACACAAGGTTTCACCCACTGTAGACTTAATTAGGTTAATTAAAAAACTGTGTTATTTTATGTTTACCTGATGATTGCCCCATTATCATTTAATGATTTTGATAATAGTAAAATAATTTATTATTTATTGCATGCAATTTTTCCTTAAAACAATTTTATGGTTAAGTTCATTTAAAAACAAAATCCATCACCTGCATACCACTGCAGTTTGGTCTACATTTTCTAGAGTCTACCCTATAAATTGATCTAAACTTTCAGTCTAATCATAACCCACAGTACACTATGTCATGAAGCCTACCCTTTTGTGAAGGGGTTTACCTGATATCCTTTAAATATGCTATGCTGGATGTTACCTGGAATATCAGTTGAAACAGTTCGTTGTGTCTGGAAAATCCTTGACTCTAACAAAAAGGGCAATGGTGCTCTCTCTTATTTGTCAGTTTCTAAAGAATGCATGGATTGTAAGATCTTATGTGACCTAGACTTGCTTTGCCTCCTGTTACTTTTGGAAATGCAATTCCACAAATGTACTATGTCATTGCACTCACTCTTCTTCCTCTAAGGATGTCATTCCTTGTTCTGACCACCTATTTAGCTTCTTTCCATCTTTGGAAACTCCGTTCAGAAGATACCCTCCATGAAAGAATTCATTACTCTTTCCTTGATGTTATCTCTTTTGTGTGTGCCTGCTATTTGTACCATCATTTATTGGTGCCCACTCAATGCCTGTCACAAACTAGAAGTTTACGTATATTCCTGAAAAATTTTCTGGCAAATTCACAAG
Organism: Tamandua tetradactyla; assembly: GCF_023851605.1. Lineage (NCBI taxonomy): Eukaryota > Metazoa > Chordata > Mammalia > Pilosa > Myrmecophagidae > Tamandua > Tamandua tetradactyla. The sequence continues at coordinate 21,377,003 of NC_135345.1, forward strand.
TTTAACATTGTTGTCCACATTTTAGAGACCAGAAAAGTTATTTGTTCACAGCTAATATCTAGCTTCTCAAAATATTGTCATAGCCAAACACAGAATCCCCTAGATTCCACCCAACATGTTTGCTTCTAAATAACAATGTCTCTATGTGATTAGGTATGTAAATGAAAAGACAAATGAAGGCAGGATGGAGAGATGTAATGAAGAGAAAAAGAAGAGAAAAGGAGAAACAAAGAATAAGAGAGAGAAGATATGATATCAATATGGCAGATTCTTCAACCCATCATTCTGTTCAATAGGTGAGTGACCAAGATGAAGCATAAAAGAAGGAAGTGAATCTCCTGTTCACATCTGTCCTGAGTATAATTCTACTCTTTAATCATGTATTTTTTCTTAATTTTTGGTCAAGCCAGTGATTTCATCCTGTACTCAACCAAATAAATAGTGACCTTTAATTAATCTAGAGGGGAAACATTCCAGATTTGACTAATTCAGAAGCAGGCCACCCCTTTGGAATGTTGTACATCTTAAGGAATGTGTCTTACACACTGACTTTAGAGCTCTGCTGTTTTGCATATTACAGGTAATCAACAAATACTGCATAATGTCTGAGTGAGTCAATAAATAAATGCTACTACCCTTTAACAACTGTTTCTGATTTCTGCTCCTAGGAGCCTACATTTTTTAGTGTTTCTTTCTTCTCCAACTTAAACAGCTCTACACCTGAGATCTAAGGAGTCAACTGACATAAGACTTCCATATAATTCATCTTTTATGGGGTAGAAACCCCAAAAGCATGAATATCCAGTGCTTTCTCTTAATGCTTATGACAGCTTCCCCAGACATATGATAAGCCAAGGTTATAGCAGCAGTAAGTCAGAACATGGGGTCTCACTGGTACTCCTTGATAATTCAGGTAAAACACTTTAAGCCACAGTACTACCTGAACACAAGTGAAGGATGCTGCTACAAGTCTTTCCAAAAGACAGAAAACTACTTCTGAAGAAAGTTGAAACATTTAATTTCTTTCCTCCCCAAATATTCTAGTTTGCTAGCTTCCTGAATGCAATATACCAGAAGTGGAATTGCTTTTAAAAGGGGAATTTAATAAGTTGCTAGTTTACACTTATAAGGCTGAGAAAATGTCCCAATTAAAACAAGTCTGTAGAAATGATGTCCAATTTAAGGCATCCAGGGAAAGATACCTTGGCTCAAGAAGGCCAATGAATTCAGTGCTTCTCTCTTAGGTGGAAGGACACATGGCGAACATGGTGGCATCTGCTGGCTTTCCAATGGCTCTACAAAAAAGGACTCTCTTGAAAACATTTCTTCTTTTAAAGGATTGCAGTAAGCAACTCCACCTTCAATGGATGGAGACACACCTTCATGGAAATCATCTAATCAAAAGTTACCACCCACAATTGGGTGGGCCACATCTCCATGGGAACAATCAAAATGCTCCCACCCAGCAATACTGAATGAGGATTAAAGGACATGTCTTTTCTGGGGTCCACCACAGATTCAAACCGGCACACCAAAGAATACTTTAAGAATATTATCAGCATCCTTTCCATGCCTTGCTCCCAGATTGCTTTGTGCCATGATATATAGATTTGATCTTATTTATTTTTCTATTATTCATAAACTTCTGTGCAACCCATTAATTTTGTTTCAATTGAGTAACATATATTTATTCATGTACTTGTTCATTCTCAAATGGATTACTTTTTATCATAAACCCACATTAAGAATTCTGGATGCAGTCACTACTAGGACTTTCTATTCTCAACTGTCTTGCTTTTCATTGCCCAACACCCTTGTATTATATCGAGGGCAAATTCTATTGATGCTCTGTATATTCTCAAAACCGGTGGATAATTCGATATATGTTGAATTCAATGACATTCTAGTTATTAGTCTCCATAAATTGCCTTCAGCATAGAGATAAAAACCTAATTTAACCAAATGTTTCCATCCATCTGACTCATGTAGCAGGACGCGAATATAAAACAATGAAAATTAGTTCTGAAAAATTATTTTTTAGCTAACTTGAACATTATCTAATAAAACCCACAGTTCTTGATAGAGAAACTCTTAAAAAAATTTTCTATGCATTATGTTTTGTAACAAAAATTACTAAATGATCCCACCTATAAGTTAATTCCTCAGTGAAAATTGGAATAATAACTGTTTGAACCCATGTTATAAAAAAATTCAGAAAATATCTTTATTTGTGAGATAATTGGGAATATTTATTTACCATTGACTTTTATCAAGATAACCAGAATAATGAACTCTCAATATGTCAGTTCAATGTTTGGAAAGAGAAGGGAAGGAATATTTAAGTCATGACTTTGAGCCAATCTCTCATTTACTGTCTAGAATGTTGTTGCTTTCAAATAACACTGTCCTAAATTGTATATAATGACACTTTAGCTTAGAAAATGTAAACACCTTACCCAAGGTTGTACCATTAATATGTAACAGAAATTCCATAAATGTCATCCAGACATTTCTAGACATTTCAAGTCTTTTTTGTATAAGAAAATTTTGTTCAAGATAGTAAAAAATAGTCTCATGAAATTACGAATTACACATTGATAAGATTAATATTGTCTAAAAATGATTTTCTTGGAAAAGGTAAACTAATAAATTTTGTTGAATCAAATTAAACTCACCCCAGGGTGGCATGGAACAGACATTCAACTTTATGTAGTTACACAAAATTTTGTGAAAAATAATTGAATTATTAATTCTGATTGTTCTCAGTGATCTTCCAAACTCATTTTATAGTGGCCAAGTACCCGTTTAAAGTACAATATCACTTTAAAGATGGTAAACTCCCAATCTATCTTCCCTCTCTTCTAGAAGATTAACTAGGTCACTGTGTTAACAAGTACCATCAACTGTCAGAAGGAGCCATCAAAGTATGACACTGAAATTGGATGCTCCTTCCTGAGCCTCCCAGTTAGGAAGAGAGAGAAAAGGCAGATCTGTAAACATCTGTGCTTTTGTCAAGATATGTCAGCCCATTCAGAGAACGAATGACTCAGTTCAAAGAATGTGGTGCGAGTTTATCCAGAAACACTGACATTTCAGCAAAATTTATATACCACAGTCCATGTTCAATTTATTTTATCTTCGGCATTTCATTTTGCCAGCCTGCATGATGACATTAAGTATAGACCTGCAGAGAAAATATTTGTTTTTCGAATGTTTAAGTGAAATACCATTACACATATAAGCACAATCAAAACAGATACCTTGGTAGAGAAACAGCATAATAGCAAACCTGCGGGAGGTTTCTTTTGTGATTATCGAGGGAATTGACAATTTGAGTAACTCACAACTCTACATTAGAAAGATTCTGCATTGCCAGGATAATTCCACAGCTCTCTATCTGAAATCTGAAAGAGACTGCAGACATTTATTTGAATGCAAGTTATTGATTCATAACAAAATGTGCTGATCCTTGAGCAATAAAAGAAACAATATTCTTCAGGGAAAAGGGGTAGGAGCATAAGGGATGACAGCTTGAGCTTTGAGTCATGTAACTCTGGGTTAAGGTCTAGCTTTGGTAGTAACAAACTATAGTTGGGAAAAGTCTTTTCAAAGCCTCAGTTCTTGCATATGTACACTGGGGATTATAGATAGTACATATCAAGTGTACATGATTGTTAAGGTTTAACCAATAGCATGAACTCAATGCATGTCAAAAAGAGTTTAATAAATATTGATTATCATTATTATTTATATCTTGCTTCTGAGACTCATTCTCTCTCATTTAAAGAACTGCCTCCTTCAGTCTGATCAACTTGTTCAGAATTACATGATTATGTCATTCTATTTATTAATCTCTTACAACTATTCATTGCTTACATATAGTGTGCTGGTTTGAAAAGATTATGTAGAAGAGCCATGCTTTAATCCTGATCCAATCTTGAGGAGTAGCCATTTCTTTAATCCTGAATCAATAATGTAGGTTGGAAACTTTAATTAGATTATTTCCATGGAGATGTGACATACCTAATTGTGGGTATTAACTTTTGATTAGATGGAGATGTCATCCCACCCATTCCAAGTGGGTCTTGATTAGTTTACTGGAATGTTTTAAAGGAGAAAGCATTTTGGAGAAAGCTTTAGAATTACAAGAGCCACAAGGAGAGTCCACGCAGCCAGAGACCTTTGGAGATGAAGGAAAACGTGCCTGGGGGAGACATCTGGTATAAAAATATAACCCCCCTGAGATAACTGAGAAGTCTCTGTCTTACATGTAGATAATAAATGTGATGAGAGGAGTAACATTTGGGGAGTCATAAGAAGAAAGAGGATCAAACACACTAAAATCTATGTGTGCACTCCTCACTCAAATACTGTATTGTTGGTTGCAAAGATATCCATTGTATTGCTCTATAATTTCAGAGAAATCAGGATAACTCAAGATTACCCAGAATGCCAAGAGTGCTCCCAAATCAGAGTTGGCCCTTGACAAAAAAATCCACAACTGCCCTACTTTTAACAGATACGATAGAACTCAAATTCAAATGCATACTCTTATGAACACTTAAGGAGTCTTCTTTTCCCTTTGGAGATAATTCCCCTTGAAGAAAAAATGTCTTTTGAACAACTGAAAGTGAATTGTATTTCATATTCATTAAATATAAAAACTGATTTGATTTTACAAAACATCATAAAACTGCACAGCAGGGTTAAGATCAAGGATTTTAGAATCTGATATATCTGAACTTAAACGATCTGAGTTTGAAAGCCTACTCACCTATTTTCTAGTCTTATGATTTTGGAAAATTGCTTAGACTTCCTTAACCTCAGTATCTTCATCAGTAAAATTTGGATGCTAGTATGTACTTTATAGAGCATAAGCGATGCTTAAATATGACAAAATATAGGAAGCATTTAGTCCAGGACCTTCATATAATAAGTGCTCAATAAATGACAGCTATTAAGGGTGGGAATAGTCATAAACTGGATCCTGGAGCTAACTACACAGTGCAATGCCAGCATCACATACTCTGCTTTATACAAAATAATAGCATTAAAGAAAACACTTTAACACTATCATTTCAAATTATGATAAATTATCTTAACATTGCTTGAATAAGAATTTCTGTTTAAATGATAAATTCTGATGGCTGAAATATTGGCCAGAGCTCACTATACAAATTATTTAATTTTACCCATTCCTTCTGAGTTTCAAGCAAAGAATAATGAGGAGGAAACAAGGAATAGACAATATGGGAAAAGGATCTAAAGAACTTGAAAGAAATGGGATTATCATATCATGGCACACAGAAGAATTCTTTACACATAAAGATTCAAAACTAGTTTGTGCAATGCAATAAAGGCTCAATGTGAATATTCCATTACGAGATTATTTTTGTGTGGTTAAACTACTCTTCTTTCTTATGTGTCTCCATTTAAAATAAAAAAATGTGTCTCTCTCATCTTCATAACACCATGGTCTCCATGAAGCCTGGCTGATAGCTGGCACTCATTATACTTATAATGAATGGCATTTAAATATGCATTTACGTAAACAAGGATTTATTGCTTGGCAATCTGCTTTGTCCATGGCTAGCTACGGGCAAATCTTCGAGGCAGTGTGCCTTTCTTTATTACATGGGTTTGGGGGAAGTCATTAGATTCAATTTCTCCACCTTCACTCATAGTGCAGTAGGAATTAAGTTAAATGAGTGTATTTTTACTCATAGGGTATTTGCACTTCTAGACCTAGATCTCCTAGTATAATGAATGGTTTGTATTCCTTTTAAAAATAAAAGCAGTTTTGAAAAATGTAGTCGGTTTATATTTTAATTCATAGAAGGCACTCCTGTCACCTCGAATTTTACCACATAACTATCCCACATCATTCTAGATGTGAAAGAAGAAAAATTTGCATAGCATAATGGGCTCTTCCTTCAAAAAACTTAAACTCTGAATCAATACACACCTAAAAGAGTCTAATAGACTATAAGGCAGGATGAATTTAAGTGACAATTGGATAGTTCAGAGAGCAAGTTAATAATAATAATAAATACTTTTAATTGATAATAAAGGCTGTTTACTGAGCACCTACCTGGGTTACTAGCAGTCAACATAACCAATCACCATGTATTATTCCCAATTCGGACAGGGCAAGGTTAAGACTCAGAGATGGTGACTTATCTAAAGTCATACAACAAGTGAGGGGGCAAAACTTATAATCTTTCCTTAGGTTGCCAGCCTTTAAAGCCTAATTTTCTACCACTATACCTCACTACTAGAATAGAAAGTCAGAGGGACATAAGGAAAAGGGAAAGATGCAACAGAAGTTTGATCATGATGAGAGACAGACTGGTACAAATTTGAAGGAAAGATGAATGAATTAAAGAGTTTTGAACTTTTGCAGGGGAGTAAGACATATTACCTTCTCAGAGTCAGCCTGACCACATCCTCAGACTGACTGAGTCTTATTTTATTTAATTTTTAAGATGAAAACAAACCTGCCTAGAGGAGGCAAGGGACCCAGAGTTCATACAAAAGCTTAACATAGTTAATCCTTAAACGCTTAGGACAGAGCTTGGCAAATTTGGTGCTTACTAAATATTTGTAGACTACTAAACAGTAGTAGCTAATATGTATTGAAAATTTACTGTGTGGCAGAGGTTGGTTTGAGTATTTTGCATTGAGAAATGAAGAAACCAATGGACAATGGCCAGACCACACATAAAAAAGGAAGTCTGATCCACTATCTACAAAATCCAGACCAGGAAAAGAAATCACAATCCCTGTAAAAGTCAACTCAAAATATACAGGATCAATAATAGATAGCTTTCCTAATTTTGTTCCTGTTTCCAACTTAGGGCCAGATAGAGAAAGTCAAATGTGCTTCCCTAACCAACCTCATAGGATGCCCTGTCTCTAGCTAGCCCACCTCCAGTTTCCCCATGCCAGCATCTTCTAATGAGAGCATACCTGACATCTTCTCTTTTTCCTACTATAAAGCTTTCCGACTCCTGTGTCTGCCTTTGAGTCAATACAGGCAGACTTTCTTGCTGTAGCTTTCTTTGTTTATTCTCATTTGAGTATTATTTCCTTATTTCTAAAATATATATTAAGTAATATTTTCATCACGACAAAACCAAGGGATAGGTGCTATTCTTGTCTCCATTCTCCATGTGAGTTTTGCAACCATCAGTTGAGAACCTGCCCTAACCCAGCCTCTCTTTGTATCTTCACATCCTACATACGGGGCTTGATGGAATGAATGGAATAACCAGGGTTTTCACAGCTGATTGCAATTGCTGATAAGAGAGAATTTGGGGGGTAAAATGTTTTCAATCAATCTCTGACTTGATTTTATAAAATGACGAAGTGCCATGTTTACCAGGGAAATTAAGTGGAAACAAAGAAAGGGAGTTTGAATACATCTTCACTGGATCATCAGGGATGTAGACCACTGATCCTAGCAGACTCGAAGCTTCCTCTTTGCTCTTTAAATCCCATGTTGAAAGGTTGTCAGAAAGAGTGGAAAATCTGCTTAGTAAGTAAAGAAACATCACCACATACATATTACAGGAAACATTTCCCGTTAAAAACAATTGTCTTCGATGTGTAATAAAAGTATTAGTGTATCAAGTCCATTATGCCAGAAATTGCAAGAGGAACTTCCAAGAAGCTTAATTTATCGATTGTCATTTTCATGAAATGGGGATGCTGGAGGGAAAACAAAACCTTAAGGTAATGGATAGAGAAACAAAGGGAAATAAATAGGGGCAAATGAGAGGTTGAAAAACTGCAATGGACAATGGTTATGATTAAATTGAACAGTAGCTAATGAACAGTCATTTATAAAATTAACATGTGCCCATTCAGTGAAGGGAAACTGCTTTTTTATTTAAGAATGATAATAGCAAAGATAAAGCATAATGTGCATGTTTGACACTACAAAACATTCCCTTACATTATGACATTTGTCTCAGCAAGGAGGTAGCTATTAATTTCTCCATTGTATAAACTATGAAATCAAGAAGGGATGATTAAAACCTGCCCAATTCTTGTAGCATCCTTTTGGTTTTATGTTTACTGAAATAATTATATTTGTTTAATATTTTCATTCACTTTTAATCTATATGTTCCATGAGAGGAGGGACTGTGTCTTTTATTTATCTCTAGGCATTCCATGTCTGGCTTATTGTAGTTGCTCAGAAAATATGTGTTAGTTAAATTAATGAATAGAAGAGGTAAAGTGGAAGTTCAAGGTCCATACTCACAATCATTCCATGCTACCACCTCTCCCAGAATCTCACCTTGGAAGAGTATGAAGTGTGTTAAGTGTTAGCAGGAGCATAGAGATCCCAGAATTGATATGGACAGATTAAAATTTAAAAAAGCAGCAATAACTGTTTTAAGCAAGCACCAAAAATTAAAATTAAATAATAATTCAAGCTCTCTCCTTTGATGCTAATCAATTTACTGGAGACTCTGGACAAATAACGCAGAAAACAAAGAGTAAACTGCTAATATGGAGCCTAAAGCAGCAATTATTTTTATTGAAAAGAAAATGCATTTAATTTCTAAGTCCATTTAGAAAAATACAATTCTCCATATCTTAAAAAATAACCCTTGAATTCTGCTTTTATATGGGGTGAGGGTAGGGGGAGGTGAAAATCCACTGCTGATGTGTGTGGCATTTAGAACTTAAGCTCTTTTTCAAATTGGCGTAAATAATCAAATCTCTGCCTCATTATTTTAAGGCAGCAGTTCCTAGGTCTGTTTAGCATCATTATTTACTATACAAAACAAAAGCTTTACTGTAGTCTTATTCTCACTAACCAGGAGTCAAATAATATTCCCTTTTTAACAAAAGTGTCCTTGTTCTCAGACAGTTGAAACTATTACCCAAAAGAACCACTTTGCATCTACATTGATTCGGCATGCACTCCTTGATTTAGCTATAAGCTATAAAGGCAGCTGACTTTTTTAACAAGCCCTAGACTTACCACCTAAGTACAGATGAGCTTAAAACCTTGTGAAATAACATTAGCAACCTTGGGGATGTCAAATAACCATTTGACCCTAAGTTTATTTATGTCACAAATGGAGACAATAATTCCTTGCTATCTCATGGGGTTACGTAGAAAGAAGAAAAATGAGGTCAACCAATTTGAGGTTAGTACATAAACCACAAAGTGCAATACCAAAGAGAGTTACTTTTATTTTAACATCAATCAGCCACTCTTTCTCTGTATCATTCCATCTCATCCCTGCATCCAGGTAAGAATTTTAAAGATAGAAAGATACTGACTTGTACTCAGTAGGGTTAAAAGAGCCAGGTGAGGTACTGGAGAGTTTAAGCTTTGGAAATTATTACCTTCCCTACAAATAATAACTAACAGCAATAATGACTAATATGTATTGAATGCTATTCTATGCCGGGTTGCCTTCTAAACTCTTTATATATAATCTGCTTTATGACAGCCCTATCCTGATGTTATTTCAAGTCTAAGGCTAAGTAACACAGAATATTTAAAGGCACCATTGTACTTGATGTGTTCACAGCAGTGAGGAACTAGATCCTAGGTTCTCACCAGTTGGTGAAACTGCACAGAAGCATTCAATATCAAGGTTGGAGGGAATCTCAGCACCCTGGTAACCCTCTCCTTACTCAAAGAGTGCTCATCTAACACAACCAAGTGCTATTCTAAGCAATATCTGAATACTTCCAACTACCAGGAGCTTACTTCAAGATTTAGTGCATTCCATTTTTGCATGTCTGACTATTAAAAAGTCCTTTCTGGTATTGTCTTGCAGTCTACCTTCTTGCTGCTTCTCTCAATTGATCTTCCTTTTTGAGGTCAAATAGTCCAAGTCAAATAACTAGTCCATGTGACAATCTTACAATATTTGAGGGCATCTATTATATTTAATTAAGAGTTATTTTCCTCATTAAAACAAACAACAAACTATCAACATATTTTCTCTTTTCAGATATAAAGTAAAGGCATGTAAAATAAATTTCATGTTGTCAGACTTTAACAATAAGATTGATTGTACACCTACTTGATTTTAAGAGAACACAGAGCCCTCTACATACAGTACCTTCCCAGTATTGACATCAAAGGTTGATGTGCAAGGGAAAGGCTCAAACATAGTTTAAATTCCTTGTTCCTGATCTGTCCTTTTTCCTTCATCAAAGAAATTATCAAACCAAAAGAGAAAGGGAAACAATTCTGATGTGTACCAGGCAAGGAGAGTAGCCTCCTCCTTCTCTGATATCCCATGATAAATGATGCCATCCCTGATAGGACACAGTTGGTAACCTAAGTGACCCAAAACCTACTTTAGGCACTGAATTATATAGAGTATAAAATCATATGTTTCAACTTTCTTTATATTCACTCACAAGGAATTGTGACCCTTTAAACTCAACCAAAATGATTTAGTCATTAGCAGAGGTACTTTCAAACAGTTAGCTAGTAAAGAAAGAAATTTAAAAAATATATTAAGTGACAATTGCCACTGCAATCTATCATCCCTAGGAAATAATGGGGTTTCCTCATATATGAGTATTCTTGCTTTTTGTCTGCCCATTATAATATTTGTGATTAATAATAAAGCTCTGAAACATAAAGATTCTGCATTTGTCACTTGGGCTATTCCTTAACATTTAAATTTAAGAGTAGACGGAGTAGCACTAGTGAGTTTTTCAACATTCCTGAAGATATCAAGTATCTCTCTGATGAGTCAAATGCCATCTAAGCACTGAGAACAGAAATAAGAGAGTCTCTTGCCCCGAGGAACCTATAGCAAATGATATGAAAATAAGGGATCAAATGATTATGATATAACTGGTTAACATCTCAGTTGGAATCCTAGACTCAGTGTTCCTGGGCCCGAAAGAGATAATATCTCACTCAGGTTGGGAGGAAAGGGCAGTAAGGGAAGGATTCCAGAAAAGATAATGCTTGAGCTGAGTTTTTTGTTTGTTTGTTTGTTTTGCATGGGTAGGCACTGAGGATCAAACTTGGGTCTCTTGGCAGGTGAGAACTCTGTCACTGAGCCACCATCACACCACCTTTGAGCTGAGGTTTGAAGGACAAAAAGCATAGGAGGGATAGTACAGATTACAATATAATTGGCGAAGCAAGAAATGAGATATTAATGGAAAAGGGTTGTATTGGATAGGCATGCTACAAATACAATAAGAAAGAGAGACAAGTAATAAGAAACTGCACGGAAGAAGTATCAGCTTATCTGTGTTTTGAAGTATGGGTGAGATTTGCATAGTCAGAGGTGAGAGGAAAAATTAAGTCAACTTTAAATTTCTCCTATATTCTATGTCATCTTCCTTTATTATATCTTTAACTAAGAAGTAATTACTTACTAAATAGCTGCATCACCCTTAAAACTGTATATTTCATGAGGTAGGAGGCAGGTATGTCTTTGTTCACCAATGCATAGCTATTTCTTATTGTATTAATGAGTGTTAAATAAATACTTGTTAAATGAATGAATGAATGAACTAACAAATCTATTTCCAATAGATGCTGAAAAATGTTAAGCTATTTTATAATATACTCATGGTTTGGTGATGTGATAGTGTTACATAGATTAAAAGTAAAGTTTGGGGAGCAGCAGGAATTCAGAAAAGATTACTTGAGAAGTTGGAAGCATACGGCATATTGGGAAAGATGTGATGTCATCAAGATTGTGTGGGTATGTAAGTGATATAATTAAAAAGGAATATGAGGTAATTAGTCTGGGTCTGTGTGCCATATGAATTGAAGGGGGCAGGAATGGAATCAGGTAGAAAACCTAGGAGGCTGATAACTCAATCTAGTTAGGAAGTGATAAACTCAACTCTAAAGTTTTTTCAGCAGTGGGAAGGAAAGAAATAGATATAAAGAAATAAAGAGATTCTAAATAAGATGGTCTAGATTTGATTTGGTAAAAGAGACCAGCTACATAATTTGCAGTGCTCAGTACAAAATGAAAATGCCAAGTCCTTTCTTAAAAAATATTTAATAATAAAATTAAAATGGTGACAGCAGAGCATTAGACCAAGTATAGATCCCTTCTTAGCATGGGGCATAAGCCACACACCTCTTGAAGCCAACCCTGTTGTCAAGCAGTCCATATTAAGGAAGAAAGAAATAAAGAGGGAAGGAGGGAAGAAAAAAGAAAGGGTTTAGGGATTTTGTTTGATCATATATTCAAGTTATGACAGTAACCCATAAATTTCATAAAACTTCATAAAATCTGAAGTTTTATGATCTATCAGTTCATTCATGTCCCATTAATATATAATCACCATGGGATCTTCTAATTTTCAATGCATACTAGATGTCATGAGATTATTCCTTCTTAGAGAAGGAAAGTATACACGTATCTTTGAAGTAGTGCATCAGTTCGGTATACTTATACAGAGAAATGGCCTCCACCTGCCCCTCAAAATCAGCTCATAAAATTTTAAGCTACATAAATAGAAACAATTTCCAACAGTGGAAAGCAAGTATCTGGCCATCCCACTGAAGATTACTCAACACTAAACCACTTGTGGCCATGAGCCACCTAGGACAAATAATCCCTGCCTTTATTTACAGATTTCTCAAAGACATTCATATTTTGATCTATCCTAAGAGATCATGGAGTACAAAGAGAGATGATTCAGGAAAGAAAATGCTACCCCTGCGTAAGGAAAAACTTCACACCAATAAAATATCAAAAAAGAAAGTGGCCTACTCACTGGGAGTACAGAGAAATTGTGTAAGACTTTGAAACAGATCAGAAAGTTATTTCACGTAGCACACTCTTTCAGGTTATCTCAACCTTTCATTGTCTTCGAGTTAATTTTTTAACTCTGCTAATTGAAGAAAAGTGAAATGTAATGGACTCTGGTCCATGGAAAGGCAAATTAGTTGTACCTGATTGATGATTGCCCTGTGACTCCTTTTATTCTATTTGTAAATGCTTTTCAGAATTATTTATTTGCCTAGATGTGTGGTTCTTTGAACTTCCTTTTGAATGAGTTGTAAGATCTTACAGGTCCCAGATGACTTCTGGCTGAGATGGTGAAATAAAGAGCTCTAGCACTCAGTCCTTCCACCAAAACAACTATTAAGAAGTCAGGATCTGTTTGAAACAACTATTTTGAAACTCTGCAGGCTAGGAGGATATTGTACAGCATCCAAGGTAAAGCAGGAGGAAGAGGTTGACAAATCACAACAAAGAGTGGTAAAATTGCTCTCTTTGCAGGATGGCTACTGACACTCATCCCCCACTATTGCAAGGTCCACTGAAGGGTCCAATGCCTGGCCAGTTCACTGGCGACAGAAAAGGACATAAATTAATCCTCTACTCCAAGAACAGCAGTGGGCACAGCTAATCACTGATCCTGGCTTTTAAATGAGTTCACATTGCTGGGGCTTGGACTTTGAGAGCAGCTATTCCTTCACTCGACTTCAGAGAAGGGTGGTGGCAGCCACTGTTTCAACCCCACCCCAGACAAAGGTAATGGTGGTGGAGACTTAAGCATGTAACACTTCCTCAGGGCTGTGGGGGACAGATAGCTGAAGGGCTGCATTTTTGGGGGAGGCCAGGAAAGCTCAGCTTTGGAGAGCCATTAGAGAAATGCTTAGTGCCCTTCCTGATCTCCTTCCTAGGGCGTGTTGGAGCTTGCCTGGGCCTCCTTTGTGTGTCACTGGCCCTGTTTTTGTTAGGAAAGATTGACTTGGGAAAGTCTTCTCCAGTGTGAAACTCATCCCAGAACTTTCCCTCTAAGCAAAGAAGCTGAATGTAAAAAAAAAGTGTAGTGATGGACAGTATGGCACTAAGGCTTGCTGGCTTCAAACACCTAGGGAGGAAGACTTGTTTCCTGGGATATCCAGACTCCTGTAAACAGGAGAATTCTAAAACAAGTAATAAACAAAAGTCTAAGACAAGATGGAGGCCCCAGAAAGATAAGGAACAGCCTATATACAGCATTTGCCTTGGGTGACCTTCCTTATAGGGGTTGAAGATCAAGAAAATCTGTCTTATCACCAATTGGTCACAAAACCAAGAAACAGACATCTTATGGGATATTTCTCAAAGATCACATTTCAAAATGTTAAATGTACAATATGAACAAAACAGTACAGGGAAACAGGAAATGACAGTCCACCCAAAGGAAGAGGACAAAAATATTGAAAATATCAATAAAGAAGATGAGAATGTACACATACCAAACAAAGCCTTTAAAAAATGACCTGAAAAATGCTCAAAGAGATGACAGCAATTACAGAGAAAGAATTAAAGGATATCAGGAAAATAATGGATGAGAAATATAAGAGCCTAAGTAAAGAGAAAATTTAAAAAGGAATAAAACAGAACTACTGGAGATGAAGACCACAATGATCAAAACAAAAAATGCTCAGGAGAGTTTCAATAGCAGATTAGAGCTTGCAGAAGAATCAGTGAAACTGAAGACAAGCTATTTGAAATGAATCAGGATGAGAAACAGAAAGATAAATGAAATATTAAAAGTGAAAATAGCCCAAGACATTTCTGGGACACCATCCAGCACACCAATATATGCTAAAAGAAATAAATGACAGAGAACTTAGCCAAAGACATGCACATGCACATCCAAAAAGACCTGAGAACACCAAACAGGATAAACATGAAAAATATACACCCTGTTATATACTGATCCCACTGTTAAATGCAAAAGTGAAGTAGAGAATTCTGAAAGCTTCAAAAGAAAAGCAATGCGTCATGCAAAAGGGAGTCCCAATTAGATTGAGTGTGTTTTCAAATCATAAAGACAAGAAGGTAGTGGGCTGAAATACTTAAAATTCTGAAAGAAAATGACTGTCAGCAAAGGATTTTTAAATCTAGTGGGACTCTCTCTGAGGGAGAGATTAAGACATTAAGAGATTAAGACATAAAAATGAGGGAGAGATTAAGACATTCTCAGCTAAAGAAAAGCTGAGGGAGTTCATCACTAAACCAGCCCTGCAGGAAATACTAAAGAGAGCTCTTCAGACTGAAAGGAAAGGACACTAGACGTTGGTACAAAGCAGCATAAAGAAACAAAGGCCTGTGATAAAGGCAATCATTTGGGTAATTATAAATGTCAGTATTATGGCATTTTATTTGGTACATAACCCCAGTTCTGATTTCCTTCAGCTGTTAAAAAGCAAATACATAAGAATTAATGATAAATCAAGGTTTTTGCATGCACAATATACAAAGATAAAGTGGCAACAAAAGAAATGGTGGGACACAGGTGGGCATAGGAAAAGTATATATATGCATGCTACTGAAGTTAAATTGGCATCTAACCAAATGATTGTTATGTATTTTGGATGTTAAATTTTAGCCCCATGGTAACAAGAAGGGGAATAGATGAAAAATATATCTAGAAGGAAATGAGAAGGCACTCTATATGGTACCATGCAATAAAAGCAAATAAATATAAAAGTAGGGATTAAAAGAAGTGAGGGATAAATAAGGTGCAAGACTTACAAAGGCTAAATAGAAAAATGGTAAAGAAAGTCCTTTATTATCAGTCATGATTTTAAATACAGGTAAATTAAACTCCAGTGAAAAGGCCAAGATTGTCAGAATGGATTAAAAAGTATGACCCAACTATATACTGTCTTCAAGAGACTCACCTTAAATTCAGAGATACATATAGTCAAGGGTACAAGGGTGGGAAAAATTTAGCATGCAAACAGTAACCAAAAGACAATTAGTGAGGCTATATTAATATCAGATAAAATAGACTTTAAGTCAAAATAGCTGAGGTACAGAAATGGTCATTACATACTGATAAAGGGGACAATTTAACAGGAAGATGTAACAATTATAAATATATGCACTGACCAGCAGTGCCACAAAATATATGAAGCAAATTCTGACAGATTTGAAGGGAGAGATTGACAGTTCTAATTAATAATAGTATACTTTTACACACCACTTTCAATAATGGAAAGAACATCTAGTCAGAAGATCAATAAGGAAGGAAGTACAGAAATTGAATGACACATTAAACCAACTAGACCTAATAGACATATACAAAACACTGCACCCAAGAAAAACTGAACACCCAATCTTCTCATATGCACATGAATCATTCAACAGGATAGACTATATGTTGAGTCACAAAACCAGTGTCAAATACATTAAAAAATATTGAAATCATATAATGTATATTCTCTGACCATGACAGAATGAAGCTAGAAATCAATAAGAGAGGAAGAAATGGAAACTTCACAAATACATGGAAATTAAACAGCATACTCTGAAACAATCATTGTGTTAAAGAGGAAATAAGAAGCAAAATTAGGAAATATCTTGAGGCGAATGAAAATGAAAACACAACATTAAAAAAAATGTGGGATGCAGCAAAGGCAGTGCTGAGAGGGAAATTTAGAACTCAACATTTATATTAAAAAAGAAGAGTTTAAATCAGAGACATAGCATCAAAAGTGGAAGAACTAGCAACACAACAGAAAAAGATATAGAATGTTAATATAGAGAAAAGAAATAAAAGTAATAATAATAGTAAAAAAAAAAAAATTAGGCTTAAGAGTCACCCCCAAGAGAGCCTCTTTTGTTGCTCAGATGTGGCCCCTCTCTCCAGCCAACACAACGAGCAGTCTCACCACCCTACCCCTCTCTGCATGGGACACGACTCCCAGGAATGTGGACCTTCCTGGCAACATGGGACAGAGATCTTGGAATGAGCAGAGACTCAGCATCAAGGGATTGAATAAAACCCTAGAATGAGCTGAGACTTAGCATCAAGGGATTGAGAAAACCTTCTCAAAAAAAAAGGGAGAAGAGGGAAATGAGAGAAAGTGTCAATGGCCGAGAGATTCCAAACAGAGAGGCAAAGTTATCCTGGAGGTTATTCTTATACATCAAGTAGATATCATCTTGTTATTCAGGATGCAATGGAGAGGCTGGAGGGAAGTGCCTGAAGATGTAAAGCTGTGTTCCAGTAGCCATGTTTCTTGATGATGATTGTATAATGATATAGCTTTCACATTGTGACTGTGTGATTGTGAAAACCTTGTGTATGATGCTCCTTTTATCTACCTTGTCAACAGATGAGTAGAATATATGGGATAAATATAAATAATAGGGAGAACAAATGCTAAAATAAATTTAGTTTGAAATGCTAGTGATCAATGAAAGCAAGGGGTAATAGGTATGGTATGTAAAAATTTTTTCCCTGTTTTTGTTTTATTTTTCTGCTGCCTTTTTATGTCTTTTTCTACATTGATGTAAATGTGTGGGAAATGATCATGATGATGAATATGCAACTATGTGATGATATTGTGAATTGCTGAGTGTGTGTGTCAGGAATGTTTGTGCTTCTTGTAATTTTTTTTTTAATTAATAAAAAATTAATCCCCCCCCCAAAAAAGTGGAAGAACTAGAAAACGAAGAGCAAACTAAATCCAAAGCAAGCACAAAGTAGTAAATAACAAATATAAGAGTGAAGATAAGTGAAGCAGAACACAAACCAACAAAACAACAAAAAGCAATAGAGAGAATCAACAAAATGAAAAGTTAGTTCTTTGAAAAGATCAATAAAAATGACAAATCTTTATCTAGAGTGACAATGAAAAAAGAAAAGGAATACAAGTAATGAAAATCAGAAATGTAAAGGGTAACAGACCCATCAACCCAACTGAAATAAAAAGGAGCATAAAAGAATACTCTGAAAAACTGTATGACAAAAAATTAGATAACCTAGATAACCTATACGGATTGGAGAAATTCTTAGAAACACAAAAACTACCTACATTGACTCAAGAAGAAACAGAAGATGCCAACAAACAAATTACTAGCGAAGAGAGTGAATCAGCCATCAAAAACCTCCCACCAAAAGAAAGCCTAGTGCCAGATGGTTTTGCAGGGGGATTGTACCAAATATTCCAGGAAGACTTAACTTCAATTCTATCGAACACTTCCAAAAAAAAAAAAAAAAAAATGAAGAGGAGGGAACACTCCCTAACTCATTCTATGAAGCCAGTATCATCCTCTTAGCAAAGCCAGATAAAGATACCAAAAGAAGAGAAACTACAGACCAATCAATATGTCTTATGAATATAGATGTGAAAATCCTCAACAAGATACTAGCAAACCAAATCCAACAGCAAATTAAAAGAATAATTTACCATGATCAAGTGAGATTTAACCAAGGTATGCATGGTTGGTTCAACATAAGAAAATCAATTAATATTGATTGAGCAGATCAAGAAATATAATATAAATGAGCAGAATGAAGAAAAAAAGTAAAACAAAACAAGATCTTATCAATGGACTGAAAAACGACATTTGAGAAAATCCAGCACATTTTCTTATAAAAACACCCAAAACACAAGTAACAGAAGGAAACTTCCTCAACATAATAAAGGACATACATGAAAATCCAAGGCTAACCTCCTACTTAATGGTGAAAGAGTGAAAACTTTCCTTCTAAGAACATAAACATGACAAGGATGCCCATTGTCAACCACCATTATTCAATGTTGTACTGGAATTTCTGGCCACAGAAATTTGGCCTAAAAAGGAAATTCAAAACATCCAAATTGGAAAAGAAGTAAACCTTTCCCTTTTTGCAGATGAAATGATTCTATTTACAGAAACAAACAAACAACAACAACAAAAAAATACAGAAAAAAAATCCTCAACAAAGCTCCTAAAGTTAGCAAATGAATTCAGCAAAGTGGTGGGGTACAAAATCAATAGCCAAGAACCAGTAATGTTTCTATACACAAGCACTGAACAATCAGAAAAAATAAAATAAAATCCACACACAATATCAACTAAAAGAAGCATATATCTAGGAATAAATATAAGCAAGGAGGTAAAGGACTTGTACACAGAATATTACAAAACATTGCCAAAATAAATCAAAGAAGACCTAAATAAATGTAAGGACATTCTGTGTTCATGGACTGGAAGACTAAAAATCATAAAGATGTCAACGCTATCCAAAATGATTTACAGTTTCAATGTATTCCCAATCAAAATTTCAACAGCCAACTTTGCAGAAATGGAAAAGCCAATTATAAAATTTATATGGAAGAGTAAAGGGCCCCAAATAGCTAAAGCCATCTTGCAAAAGAAGAATGAAGTTGGAGGACTTACACTTCCTGATCTCAAAACTTATTACAAAGCCACAGTAATCAAAACAGCATTCTACAAGTTCATACATACAGACCAATGGAATAGAATTGTGAGATCAGAAAGCTACTTATGGCCAACTGATTTTTGACAAGGTATCAAAGACCACTCAATTGGGAAAGAATACTCTCTAAAACAAATTCTTGGAAAATTGGATCTCTATTTGCAAGTAAAAGATTGAGGATCCTACCTCACACCATATACAACAATCAACTCAAAATTCATTAAAACTTTATTGTGATAGCTAGAATTATCAAACTCCTAGAAGAAAATATAAGGAAGTATTTTTCAGATCTTGAGTTAGTCATGGTTTCTTAGACTTTTTGCCCAAAGCACAAGATTTAAAACTTTTGCACCACAAAGGAATTCATCATGAAAATAAAATGACAGTCTACACAATGGAAGAAAATATTTGTAAACCACATATCAGAAAAAGCTCAATATCCAGAATATATAAAGAAATCACTCAACAACAAAAAGACAAAAACCCAATCAAAAATGGGTAAAAGATAAACAAACATCTCTCCAAAGAAGATATGCAAATGGCCAGAAAGGACATGAAAACATAATCAACATCATTAGCCATTAGGGAAATGCAAATTAAAAGCACAATGAGATGCCAATTTCATACCCATTAGAATGGCTACTATTAAAAACAAATGGGAAATATCAACTGCTGGAAAGGATGGGGAGTAATAGGAACATTCACTCATTGCAAGTGGCAATATAAAATGGTGCAGCATCTATGGAAGACAGTTTGGTGGTTCCTCAGAGAGCTAAATATAGAACCACCATAAAATTCACAATCTCACTACTAAGTACACACCTAAAAATATTGAAAGCAGGGATGCAAACAAATATTTGCACATCAGTGTTCATACAAGCAATATTCACAATTGCTAAGAGTTGGAAACCATTCAAGTGTCCATCAAACAATGAATGGATAAATAAAATGTGGGATATACAAACAATTGTTATTATTCAGCCATAGAAAAGGAATGAAGTCCTGATATCTACAACAAATTGGATGTAGAGAGCATGTTGAGTGAAATATCCAGACACAAAGGTCACATATTGTATGATCCCAATGATTTAAAACAATTAGAATAAGCAAATTCATACAGTCAGAATCTAGAATATAGGTTACCAGGTAATGAGTAAGGGTAGCGATGGGAAGTTAAAGCTCAACATGTACAGGGTTCCTATTTGGAATGATGGAAATGTTTTGGTAATGGATGGTGGTGAGGTAGTACAACATTGTGAATGCAATTAACAGCAATGAAATATATATTTGAATATGATTAAAAGGGAAAATTTTAGAGTGCATATATATGGTAAAAGAATTTCAAAAAATTGTAAAGTCATGGAATTATACTGCACAAACAGTGAATCATAAGTAAAACCATGGACTTTAATTAATAGTACAATAATAGAAAAATATGCAATCATCAATTGTAATAAATGTTCCATATCAATGCAACATGTTGATAGTGGGGTAGGGTGGTATATGAGAATCCTGTATTTTATTCATGATTGTTCTCTAAACCCACAAGTTCTCTAGTAAAGAAAAATAAATTTAAAAAAATTCTTTTGTCTTCTCATTTATTATAGAGTTAAATAAAATTTTCTGAGTCTAAAACAAATATAAAATATTCATTTTATATTTGTTTTAGAGCCATGATTATATAATCGTTTGAAAAAACGTATCCGGTAACATTTGGAAGTATGTGATAAAAGTCAATCACCTATCAAGAGCATTCAGAAAGTTTCCTAAATTTGCAGCAGAGGAAACTAGAATATCCTCTAAGGTAACTTCCAACTCTGATAATTTACAAACTAGGAAGAAAAGTGTTTGGCAAAGAGAATATGTAGTTCTAAGGTGAGAGACTTGGAAGATGGAGATACTGCAGAAAGTCAGCACAAACAGAAAGGCCTATGATGATTTTGAAGCTATCTAATAAATGGAATCAGACTTACTGACTATGAGGTGAAAGAGACAACCACTGAAACACGTACAGCAGTAGCAGATTTGGAACTGATTTCTGGATGAGGAAATAAGACTGGAGATCTGATTAGGAATCTGAGAAGTAGGGACAAGTTAAACTATGATCATGAAGAACATGTCAAGAGAAATCAGGAAAAAAATAGTGAAACAATAACATCTGAATTTTTGAAATCCTTGCAGAGTAGAAGAAAGAACATGATCAGAAAGGAATGTAATGTATTATAGGAAGAGAAGTACTATTCATTAATTTAAATCAGCAGGGCTCATTTATTATCACTATAGAAAATGGAGCTACCTCTTGAGAAAAGAATTAAAAAAAAACATTTGATCTTTTACATGATTTTTCGGCTTTATAACTGTGGATCATAGACATGTTTATTTTTTCTCTTTAATACTGCAGGAGAACAAAAAAATAGATATAGGACATATTATTTATTTATTTTTAAGTACTCCATAAAGCAATTTGATCAACTGTCACAATCTTTTGTGACAAATCAAATTTCTCTTTTGATTCTCATTTACTTAGACAAAAGGTAGATAATGTTTCATTGGTTGGCATTTTAGAAAGTCCAGATAGTTTTAGAGTTTTGGTGAGGTTGATAATTACTATCAGGCATAAAGAAGTCAAACAGTTCTTTTGACTTCTTTTGAGCAGAGTTCTTAAAAATTTTGCTCATGTGTGTTTTTACTCTAGGAATCCCTGAATCCAGCCTCACCTCTGAGTTCAACTATGCTGCAATGCACATGCTTATAATAAAGCTGCATCTTCTATCCCCTATCCCTGTAGAGTAATTGTACTTATAAATCTTCTGGCAAAGCAAACATGCAAACTCAATTAATAACCATTTATTTTAGAGGTTTTCAGCAAGAGGTAAGTCATCATAGAAATAAACTACTTAAAGAGCTAGGTAACACATAACTAGGGAGAAATTTGGGGATGTTTGGGGTGGGGAGGGAAGAAATGACAGTTCATGACTAGGGTGCCTCTTAGTGTCTCTTCAAAGAGAAAGCTCATGGTGACATTGCACATCCACTGAAATGAGATGAAAAGGAAGGAAAAACTCAAGTTTATTGAAACGAGAGTTCTGATCATGGTTGTCTAATTGCTTTCAAATACCTTTACGTCCTCTAGAATGCTGTGTTGTATATATTCATCTTGTATTTAAACGATTTTCATTTGCTTTAGAAAGTGGGTGTGTTTGGTGGGGGCAAGTGAGGGGCAGTGTCAGGTTACTCCACAGGTGCTGGAGCAAAGAATGCAGTGTGTGTTCATGTAAACACATAGGGACTGCAAAACCAAGAATGGAGTTCCTAACTTTCGGCTGCTGGTTCTGGGCTGGATGCCAATGCAGGTTGACTTTACCCTCAAACTGCAGAAACTTAAAATGTGATCCATTTATTATCTATCAAAGGGCAAAGAGAGTGTGGGAGTTTCCAGGTGGTTTTGTGGGCACTCAGCTCTTGTGCTGACAACCTATAAACATCCCTTCCATTTCTTGACCTTAATTAGAATTCTCAGATTCAGAAGTTTGCTTTCTGTCCCCACTCTTGCAACCATTCAAGACCTGGCACAGAAACGACTAACCTCATCCTCAAGAAATGATTCATTATATGTCCCAGCTGTTATCTATTGCCACTGAGGCTTTTGCCTCAATCTTCAGACCTAATCCTATATCCCACTTTGCAACACGCTTGGACCAACTGGTGATAGTTTCCAAACCTTGGTTAAGAGGAGTTTCTTTATGCATCACAGCAGGCACATGCTGTTTAGTAGGATTATGCCAAGACCTGAATCAGGGCAATTTATTCAATTGGCTGGTCACAGATATTTTTTGGGGGGGAGGGGGCAGTGCATGATCAGGGAATCAAACCTGGGTCTCCCGCATGGAGGGCAAGCATTTTACTATCGAACCACCCATACACCCGAGATTTTGAAATATCAAGTTTCACTGCAGCAGTAATGATATGCCAACAAAAAGAGAAAGAATGCAAGAAATTGTTACTGAGTGGTTATGTGTGCTGAGCTCTGTGCTTTTACATACCAACTCATGGCATCCTCAGAGATAAACTGTATGTTGGGATGTCATCATATTTATTTTAGAGATGGAGAAACAAACATTTTAATATTTTTAAAATGAACTATCAGCCACAGTTTGTAAATATTTAATCAATCAAAACCCAAGTAAACAAACCCAAAAAAGGAAAGCATTGTAGTTTTGAGTAAAGGTTTTGGGTCTGCTTACTTACTTCATGACCTTGAGCAATTCTTAGCCTATATGACAATAACAATAGAACAAATTTATAGGGTTGATGGATGGACTAAATAAATGAGATGAAAAGTGCTTAGCCCAATGCTTGGCACAGAATGAGGATTCTGAAATGCAACTAGTATTAGAAATTATAAGAAAGAAAAATGTAAACAGAAGAAAATGGGGTGAGAGTAAAACTTAATTAATTAATTAACTTAAAAAAATGAACAAAATACAGGTGAATACTTAATTTTATCTCAGGAAGGAAAAATGCTGCCTAAAGCATAAAAGTGATGGATGAAATTCCAAGAGATGGGAAAAACAATCAATATATGTATTTGGATAAAAATTTAAAATTTCTGTACATCAGAACAAACTATACACAGACTGGAAAGGCAAATCAATAGTATGTATTAAAACCAAGTATTTGGAGAGGTAGAAAGGAGAGTTATCAGAGCAAGAAAGAGACTGAAATTTCTCTTCTCATGGTACTTAGTACTTAATTGGAAATTGGGACCACATTCATAAAAAGAGAATGTGTAAACACAGAATATCATAAATATGCAGACATTAGAGGGAATTGACTATGTACATAAGGTCTGACTAGATAGTTGTAAAGAAAAAGCGAGGCATGCCAGATGGGATCAGCACTGGGTAATTTCCTTGAGTTAAGTGCACCCCATTATTGTGTCTGATTATGACAAAGAACTCTGCAGTTTCCTTGACCTGATTCATGTATTTTTTTTCCCCAGAATTTCTCATTTGTCCCACATGGCTGAGCTTTGTGAGGTTATAGCAAGGTTTTTCTTTGGAGTTCTTTCTACTCTCTCCTGTTCAGTGTTGGGTTGGCCACTTCTCTGGATGATATAAGAGAGAACCCTACATTGGAAGAAGAGTTGGACGTAATGCCTAAGACATTAGATCCATGATTATACCTGTCTCTTTTTATCTCACCTAAAGGTTATAGCATATTAGAACACAAATGCAACTTTCCGAAAATGTTCACTGTAAGACAATATTTACACCAAGCAGCCTGCTTTTACTAGCACACTTTAAAAAATTGTTCATTGCAGTTTTACCCACAGAACACTTTGTGTTTCACAAACATAAGTTTCTGCATTTACAGTTTGAGGTAGCTGATACTTCCCTGTAAATGGTTAACAATTTATAGTCTTCTGGTTCCTTGCTGGAATGATGATCATATCCAAGTCTTCATTACTTTATCATTTGCCAATTTGTTTTTGCTCCCCTAGCTTTGACTTATGAAATAAGCTCTCATGTCTTGACAGGTTTACTATTTTTAAAATAAATATATTGATGCCTCAATTTAATGAAGAGAATTGTGCTACCAGTAGAAAAATACTTAAGAATTCTGAAAACTGTGATCTATAAAGCTTCCATGGCAGTAGATTTCACAGTGTATATATTACAGGTACAGTTTCAAGATAAGGATGCAGATGATCATGAACCTGCCATGCAACTGATTTTTCCTTAACTTAATAATGGAGTGATAAGACATTATCCAAGCCTTGAATTGAAACATAAATCATAGTCACAAGAAGTTTCCCACAATATAACATATAGCACTGATAACCCTGAAAATCAATTGGTAAAAGCTAACAGTGAGTGTTAAAAAATCTGTAGTGCTATGGGAGGACAGCCTATAGATGAGTGGTATTCAATTTGGGATGTTACCAACATTACCTGGGGAGCTTTTGAAGCAATACTGATGTGTTTGTTGCAGACCAATTCTAATGTGCAGCCAATGTTGACAATCGTTATCCTGATACATGAAAGGAAAAGGGCAAATATGAGGAGGTAAATTTCATGTATGTTTAATGCTTTGATTTAATCACTACTCGTAAATGGCTTTGGCAAAACTCATGAGATTTTCCTTGACTGAAAGGAAGCTGCAGCAGAAATGGTTAATTTTGTGTCCTTGGAAACTGAGAATTCTGTGTGCAAATGGACATATGAGCCTAGCCTTTAGTATTTCTGATCACTCTGTCAATATTTCAATCCTGATGAGTATCCCATATGCCTGCTCTACTCTTTACCCTTAAGAAAAAGAAACTAGCTCTCCTCTTTCTTTCCAGTTACATGGCAGAGGAATACGGAAACCTCTGGGGAATTCAGACACCATACAGGTTGAGTTTGGGGGAAGTTGATGGGCGCCTCTTGGTTTGCTTCTTCATCAGCATAGCAAATGCTGCCAATGAAAAGTCCTTTCCCTAGTCCCAATTTCCCCCCAGAGTACCTTCTCATTGGAGCCTCAATGACTCAGAATAATTTGATATGCCCGGTTCTGTAATGAGTTGGCTGCTACCACGGTAGTCATTGCTAAATACCTAATGAAATGAAAACTGTCTGTCTCCTCTAACCCCAGCCAGGCTTGCTGCCTCCCAGCCAAAAGAATATCTTGGAAGAAACTGCTTAGAGTGAGTATCTTCTTCAATAGATCAAGTTAATAAAGATGAAAACTATTGACATTTTTTTTTCATAAACAGTCTCAAGAGCCAGGGCATTTGAGGGGCTGCTTGCTTTTGTCTAGTATTGAACTAATGAAGCATCCATTAGCGATCTCCTCCAGGCTTATCACTTTTAAAACTACCTTAACAAATGGACAACTGGAATAAAATCAGAGTGGGCAAAGTGCAGAAAAAATAATACCTCCATTTCTAGTGAGGCAGAATTTTGAATCCATCTTTTCTGGTTACAGGTCTTCCCATGTACTTATTTTTTGATTCAGCAAGTGGTGCCTCTGCCAGATTTCTTCTAAGGGACTGGCTATGTTTTCAAATCAAGACAAATTGAAATGCAATATTTCACACCTGTTTTCAGACAGCATCTTTGGTTGCATGCGGAAGAAACAGACCGGTTACCTCAAGTGGAAAAGGAATCAACTGAGTAGATTTTTTATTATACCCTGGCTCAACTGGAAGACCTGGCTTATAAACAAAGGGCAGGAATCAGAGCAATTCTAAGGGTCCAAGTATAAAAACCACTCAATAAAGGTGTCAGAATGCCACAGCTGAAATAAATGAGCCACAAATATTTTCTCCCTCTTACTTCTTGGAGGCAAGTTGACTGCAGAAGTTTTAACCTTAGATTTTCCCAGAGTCAAGGTCAGCAGAAATGAGATCCTGCTGTTTTGGGGAGAGTTGCACCATGTCTCAATTGGCTCCAGGAGTCTGTGAGGATAGGTATCTATCCCTAAAGCAATCACTGAGACCAGGAGACTCAATTCTCCAATCAGCCAGGTCTCAGTTCTCAACTCACTTCTGAGATAAGGCATGAGGCACAGAAGCAAGTACACCTGAAATTCAGAGTCTGAGAGTTGAGAAGGATGTTTTCCCAACAAAGTTTTCAAAGAATTGTTACCAAAAGAGGAGAAAATAGATGCCAAGCAACCAAAACATAAATGCACTGGTCTACAAAGATAGTCTCCACAAAGGTCTACAAGTACGAATGAAAGCATAATGAAGTTTCCAGAAGCCCAGCATTCCACTTCCTTCCTGGCCTTCCCATAAGCACCTGATTCGCCATCAATGGCCAAGTATTTCACGTTAATGCTGAGTTTTGATTCTGCCAGCCTTAGTGTTTTAGCTGTATGACCTTGAATAAAATGCCCAACCTCCAAAATACAGGATAAAATGAAATAACTTGAGCAAACCATACAGTTAAGCATCCAGTAATCAAATAATTTTTGAGCACTTACTATGGACCAGACCCTGAAATAAACAATTATTAACTCATTTAACCCTCATCCAACACTTTGATGGAGGTATTAGTGTTATCTCCAATTTACAGATAAAGAAACTGAGGCAAAAAGAGGTTAAGCAATTTGCACATGGCTAATAGGCACCAAAGTAAGAATATGAACCCAACTAGTCCAGATATAGAAGTTTAGCTTTTCCCAAGATGCTAAACTAGCTTTAGTTACCATGTTCATTCAGAGGAGGGCTTAAAAATGTTAATCTCCTGTCCCTCCCCTACCACTCTCCTTGTATTACTTGGATAACAGGTTTTCTACCAATGATTTTGTATTTATTTAGTAGCAGTTTTTTCATGCTTCTAAATAAATGAGTGGGGATTACAAATAACAAGTGGATTCTAAATGACTTTTTTGTTGATTGGGTTATAAATTGGTATAGATATTGCTTCCTGAGTAAGGGAAGGAGTAATTTAGCTAACATAACCAAGATTGATATCAGACTAGAACTTCAATTCCTACTTAAGTTTTTCTGATTCTACCTCATTGTATCCACTTTCCCTTTCTATACCCAGGAGGAATGAGTTAAAATAATGTCTAATTCAGACTTTTGGTATTAGTCAATTTCAGGCTTTGAAAGATAATCCATTTACAGAACAAAAGAGTCAAACTGAACAATAATAGATGAGAGAGTAAAAAACAATTAACACTAATTTGAAGGCAATGAATATTCAGAAGAGGAACTTTAGCTTCAATTATTAAAAAAAAAAATACCATTGCTCCCTCTTTCTGTTCAGAGGTGCATCTTGGTTTATGCAAATATTCCTGAGTCGGTATTTAAATGTTGCTAAACCATATTCACTTGCTGACTTGTCTGTTCAGTAAGGTGAATCCATTCTAAAAGCAGAGTATATATCTATATATCTACATACATATATCCATCATGTCCAGGGCTGTTTTTGTTTGTTTAATTGAGTTCAGTTTTGTTTTTAAAACTTTTCAGGCTGCTTCATACACTTTGCTTCACCTGCTGAGTTCTCAAAGATAAAGCATGCCGGTCTCTCCCTCTTTCCCTTTTTTTCCTTTGCAAATATTTATGGATCATTCACTGTGAATGGTACTTAGGCCTTGGGTGAGATTCTTAAAAGATCAGAAATTGACCTAACACATTTAACATGATGGAGTTTACTCACTGGATCAAGGCATTGACAGCTCTCTGAATTTCATCTACTCCCACCTCTTATTTCTCAGCCCCTTTAGAGCTGGGCAGGCAGGTGGGGCCAAACAACTAACTCTGGGCACAGAGCTGTGAGTGGAAGTGAGGCACATTATTGTATTTAATTGCTGGTGCAGACTCTTCCTCATCTAAGAAGCCGAGTTCTAGATTCTAGTTCAAATCGAGGGAGCAGTCATCTGCCTGGGCTGCTGGGTGATTGTGTGGAGCCCCGCCCCCCATTAACCAGGACCAGGTATGGGCCATAAATGAGAAATGTTGCTTTAAGAAACCAAATTCAAGGTTAATTCTGTGGTGCAACACAGAATTACTAATTACTAATTAATACATTCATAACTGAGATTGAAGAACACAGGAAATCACGGCAAACATTTACATAGTTCTTACTATGGGCCCAGAACTTTTCAACAACTAACAAAGTAGCTACTATTATTATCCCCATTTTACAGATGAGCAAACTGAGGCACAGGCAGGTAAGCAGCTTCTCCAAGGTTATACAAGTAATGTTGGACCTGGGAATTGAACCTAGGCTCTCTGGCTCTAGAATTTATGACCTTAGCCACAAAGAAAAAAAAAAAAGTATGTGATTGAACAACAGAAGTATACTATCTCAAATGTTTCAATCGGGAATACTGGAATTAATTGTTTCCTCAAAAATATTTATTGAGAGCCTACCATATGTTGGCCATTGTCCCAGGTGGTGAAGAACTGAGAATCCTCAGGAGCCCACAGGAAATGAGGCAGAGCAGCTACAGAGAGCATTTTAAATCTGCTCTGCAGAGCAGCTCCTGCAAACGCATGGGAGGTGGCAAGGGGGGTTCCAGATTGCCGGTTTAATGCGTCCCCAAATATAACCTCTTCATTAGAAGATACCTGGAGTTCGTCCTTTGGCAAAACTGACAAATCATACAAAAGCCCAACTTTCCAAACTGCCCAGCCCCCATTCTCTGCTCATTGTTTAATGGTCTACCTTATAGAGTTTTGAATAGAGACTAATTTCACCATAATGTAAATTGGATTACAATTTTACTATTTCATTTAATATATAACCGTTTCCATTTTACAGTAAAAGTTTCACAAGTGTTTAGATTAATTGCTATGGGAAAATATTTAAATAAACCATAATTGCCCTTCAAAAGCAATTCAAGACAGATCTATCTATCTATCTATCTATCTATCTATCTATCTATCTATATCTATACATAACTATGTATCTCTCTCTCTATATATAACAAGTCTTCTACTGACTGAGGAAATGATGATAACTGTTAAAATTGCATTATTATTTCTGCAATTTTTCTGAAGAATTGCCCTGCTTGTCCTAGGAAAAGTATTATCTATTTAACTTGGAATGTTGCTACAGTCGTAGTCATAGCAAATTAAATATGTGTGCACTGTTTTGAACTTCCTGGACCCATCCACCCGCCTAAGAAAAAAAATACAAGAAAGACAAAACAACAAAACTTGCCTCCACCTGGCTTTGAGTCAGAAAGAACAAGGACTTTATCTGTTCTTTGTTTGTTTTTGCATGGGCAGACACTGGGAATTGAACCCAGGTTTCCTGGCATGGCAGGCGAGAACTCATCCTGCTGAGCCACTGTGGCCCGCCCTGTCTGTTTATTTTAAATTGCTACTATTTATACCCCCGAATTATTCTGCTGGGATGATGGGATTTGATCAGGGATGATCTTTTGTTTGCTCAGCATAAACACCAGCCTCACCCTCAGCAAAATCCTTGGCTTACCTAAGTGCTAAAATGTGTCTGGAAGTACCAGGTGTGGAGCTAGAAGCTGGGAAAGGACCAAGGCGCTCTACAGAAGAAATGGGGACACTGAGAATCCAGACAGAAGACTTGGGAGTAGGAAACAGTGGCCCAGGAGATGACAGAAAGGAGTGGGGTGGGTTGCAAGAGACCAGGAGCCCACCTGACTGGGTCTGAGGAGCTTGAGGAGAAAAAGGGTGTCTGAAGGGTTTGCCCAGTGAAGCTTGGTGGGGAGCGAATGTAAACATCCTACCTACTACATCTTTGGTAAATTATTACTTGCTAAAGCCTGTAATGCAACTTTCCAGGAAGAAGTGCCTGCCTCAAGATTAGCACAGGATGAAAACAAGGCTTCCCTCAGGAGCCTAAGATGTGGGTCACAACCACAAATCTACCAAAGGGCTCAACACTGAGGTCCACAGGCTTTATCAAAGTATAAAAATGATTTTTCTTTTGAGTGGTACTTCATTATCCACGCCTCACATGGTGCTCTGCCTGGGTCTATTTTATTCATCCAATAAGAGTTTAATTTCTTTTAGTAGGTTGGGGGTGACGTGAAAAAATGCAAAAGGAGTTTCCTAAAAAATATATATTCCTGTGCTACTTCTAACTGCATCCACAGGAAAGCACCCAGACATTAATACTTGGAGGATATTGAGCATTTCACGAGAAAAGAAATGAATCAGATTCCCAATAGCCCTCTTTTTAAGAAGACCTATTTGATTTACAGGAAAATTAAAAGAAGAAAGATAGAAGATAAGAGAACAGAGAAGAAAAAGAGCATCTTGACTCAGAACCGTTTTAAGTAATTAGAAACCGCTGGAAAGTAAAGCATTTCTGTAGATCTGAACATTTACATAGTTGTGAAATTATCAGTTAGCATACTATTCTGGATTAAATTAGCACCTTGTACTGTTAAGCAAAGGGAGAGGAGGTAGAGAACAAAAACTACTGTTTATGCATGAGCTATTGTCTAAGCACATGCAAAGACTTTTTGAGATTTGTGTCACTGTGCCTATTTTAGCTTTGAGGATAACTGGATCTTAGAGAGATGAATCAGCTTACCAAAGATGTATAGCTAGTATGCATTTAAGTCTATTAAAGAGTTACTGAATTTTTTACTCTGTGTTAAGCTGTATACAAGATTACGGTCTGTAATGGGCCAAGTAGTAAATATTTTAGTCTTTCAAATGATACTATCTCTATGGCAACTGCTCAGTTCTGCTGTTGTAGAGCAAAAGCAGTCATAGACAGTATGTAAAAGAATGGGGGCCATGTTCCCATAAAACTTTATTTATAAACCAGAGGGCAGGCCAGAATGGGTCCACAGGCTACAGTTTCTCAATCCTGTACTGGATGATTGCGATAAATCATTTCATGAATGGGCTGCAGACTCTGATTCCAATGGCATATTTTCTTTTATTTAGTTTATCAGACAATACCTTCCCCTTACCTCCAAAGAGACAGATCTGAGAATTTCATGTGAAAAATATTTAACTGAGCAAACTAAGCATTTGTGAGGTTGACACATCTGCACCTTGGTTCCTTCTCATTCATGTACCAGGGGGAGCACATAAGTCATCCAACTTATGATTTTCTTTCTCTCCATTTTTTTCCTACAGTTTCTAAATCCAAGTACACATATCCTTTTAGCTGATTTCCTATTAAACAGTGCCATATTATGACTCCTGGAAGATGCACTAGGTTGGGTTTATTAGACTTCCCATCAGACACCAGTGATCTCAGAACAGGCAAGAATTTATGAAGCTTATGCATTTGATTAACTGTATCATCTCTTCAGCCCTGCGCCTAGATTTTCATTTCACTATCGGCATTCTTCAAACCTTGATTTCTGAATCCTTGTAACTTGACTACTTCTTCTGTTCACACACCTCCTACATAGGGTTAGACCATTTAGGGAATATTCAGGTACCTCCTAATTCCTATTTTGAATACTCATCAATTGTTCCCACATCAAAACAAATAATATATCCTGCAATCAATGTATAGTTTTGAAAAATATTTTGATGTTCTGGAGCTTTTTGCTTATCTATGCCCGGCTATCTTAGAAGGGTAGCTCATCATAAAGAGTTTTTAAATATAGTTTTAATTATAACAATTATTATTTTATAGTACTTAAATACAGAGATTCATTTTTAAAAGTTCCAATTTTCTCAACTTTCCATGAGAAAAATAAAATATAAATAATAAGAAGAAATAAATTTTAATAGCTGTCATGTATTGAATGTTTTAGCAGCACCACACCCTATATTGAGTATCATCAATATATTTGTATTTTTATATGTGAAAATAGAATCAGAAGAAAGTCAATCACAGAGCAAATACAAAGCTGAGTAGTAGACAGAGAACTGAACTTTCTAAGAGTTGTCCTCAGTTGCTTCTTCTATAAAATAATACCTAGAGTTTGGCTTCTACCAGTGGATATTTTGCTGTTGTGTTGCTATGAGTTCAGCAATTGTTCAAAGACAGACTTCTTAAGGCTAAGCTAATGGCTTTGTTAACCTACCTGGTTTATATACTGAAGGTAAACCATTTCAGGTTCCAGGCAACGTGTTAAGAAGTCAGGATTTTGTGCTTACCCATAAGCATCGGAGCAGGCTTACAGGAGGGACTAGGGATTACTAAATATATTGGTTTATTACAAAGAAAACACAACCCTGTTCCTAGAGATTTCAGTTTAGTAGATTTGGGTAGGAACCAGGACACAGAAGTTCCTGGTGATTTTGTTGCAGTGGTCCTTAAGTCACGTTGACCTAAAAAGAAATATATTGAAGGGCCTCGTTCTCCATTTGTTTACTCACTTCGTAATCCAGATCATACCATGTATTCCACTGGAAGGGCCTCGACTGACCTTGTTGAGTTATTGCTTCACCCCAATCCAGGCTAAAGCTTTGAGGCTGAGCCAAGGATTCAACTCAGCATCAACATACGACAGACTTGCGTTTCATACTTAGATACTTGATCATGAACCATATAAGTCTTGACCAGTGCTGCCCCAAATTTCTCTCTGGATTATTGACTTTTGAGTTTCATCTCATTTCCTATTCTTGCCTAGATTCCTGACTTCATCCTGGTGGAATTTTCATGTGCTGCATGTCCTCATAAAACTATTTTTCCCTACGGGATTATGAAGTACCTTGTTCCTAGAGAGATTTCCTGCTAACTACCACCATGTTCCCTTCCATTTCCACCATAGGTACTTGTTTGAAAGCTCCTCCCTACAGCTAGAAAATATACTGTATTCCCAATTCGCCTTATATCTTAGTTTGTCAGGGCTGCTATAACAAATACCACTGTCTGGTTGACTTATATACTAGGAAATTATTGTCTTGCAGTTTGGGGGGCCAAAAGTCCAGAATCAAGGTATTGTCAGGCCATGCTTTCTCCAATATCTGCAGCATTTGGGTTTTGGCTTGCTGGCAATTTGTTAGCTCAAGCTCTACTTCTGTCATATGGTAATTTGTCTACTTCTGTCTCCTCTTCATTCCTATTACTGTGTCCAAATATCCTTTGCTTATTAGAACTCTAATCATGTTGGATTAAGGCCTACCTTTATTCTGTTTGGCCTCATCTTAATAGGATCTTCAAAGATCTTATTTACAAATGAGTTCATGATCACAGGACTGGAAGTTAAGACTTGAACATGTCTTTGTCAGGAACATGATTCAATCCATGATACTTACTTCACTTTGACCAGTGTCCACTCAGTGGCTATTGAACATCTCCCCTAAGAAATCCTGATGATTCCGAACTCACTTTATCTCCTTTACTAATATGCTCCCCTTTCTGGATTTTTTTTATCTTATTGAATTGTCCCATCATTTATCCAAACATAATGCAAAACAAATAAACAAAAACCTGAGCACCTATGTTTTCCATCTCTTCTGCTTTGTCCTAACCACCAAGTCTCTTAGTTTAAACCCTCAGTGTTTCTATTTTCTCAACATCTTCTCTACAATGCAGCCTGAACAATTTTATAAATCTCAAATATAATGATGCTGTATTTTTTTTCTCCTTAAAACATTTCTAAATGTTCATATTGGTAAAAGAATAAGATTCAATATCCATACCATTAAAAAATGTGTTTTAAGACCTGGTCCTTGCCACCTCATCCAAAATAATCTCCATCCTGCTCCATATACATATTTAACTTTATATATATACACACATATATTTAACTTATAAAAATTAAGCCAAATAAATACACACAGTGCCCAAAATATACCATTCTCTGGGCCTCTATCAATCCAACTCGAACAACAATTCTGTTTTCCTCGGGCAAGAGGCAATAGCCTCTTCTTTCTCCTTTCTCAGTCTCTAATGATATTGTCCACCCAATACACAAAGTGAATTTTAAAACCATTATTAGGTCTTTTCAATCTTCTGCTTGGCTACCCTGTAGCTTCACACTGTACTTCAATTAAAGTCCACCCTCCACCTCTTGGTCTATAAGGCCATATATCATCTGACTCCTGCCTGTTCACCAGCTTCATCTACTACTATTCTTCCACTCTTCAAATCACTCCAGCCAAGCTGTTCTTTCTGACCCTCACAGGGGTCAACCTGAGTCCCATTTCAGAGACTTAGCACTTGGAACTTACCTGCAACATTTCCCCATTACCTCTGCATGGCTGGTTCCGACATCCTATTTAGGTCTCAAATGTCACCTATAAGTGAAGCTTTTCTGGAAGACACTATCAAATGTTAGCTGACCTCTCAGTAACATTACTGTTTTATTTTCTTCATGGCATTTCTCACCATCCAAAATTACTTCCTCCCCTCCACTTCAATGTAAGCTCACCATTTCCTGGCACAAACAACTAGCTCAATATGCATCAATGGCTTTATACATGCTTCTTCCCCTTGGGATACAGCTCCCAAATGCTGTGTGTTGACTGCTTGCTGGACTCTTGGTTCAAACAGCTATTTTTTCTGGGAATTCTTCTCTTTGTCCCACACGGTACTGGTTACACCCAGTTTGGTGCCACTATATAAGGCCCATATGTCTGTTAAAGCATTCAACTCCCTGGAGTCAAGATTTTGTCTTTTCTCAGTATCCTCTGCACATAGTACAGTTCTTAGGACACAGCAGATGCTCAATAAATGAAGCCTGAATGCATTTCTTCTGTCTATGCCATAGTGTCTATATGATGTGAGAAGTATTGAAGTGATATAGTCCTAAAACAATAATAAATCAGCTGAATGAAAGTCTTTCTCTGTAAGTATGCATATCTGTGTGTCTACTTTTCTTATATAAGATAATCAAACTTACATATAAAATAAGGGGCAATCCTCAAGTAAAGTCATTCAAAGAGATAATGTATATTTGATCCTCATTATAATTTTAAAAAATATATATTTGAATATTTATTGTTAACACACTTGGTTTGGCATTGGATACTCATTTTATTTATTGGATATGAAAATATTTTCTAAGTGGATAGGTTTAGGATGAAAATTAAGAAGTAAGAATCAATTAAAGTATGATGCTTAGTCATAGGGGGTACATCAAAATGCTTCTTATCTGAATTAAAAAAAAGAACCTGGGGAAAACTAATCATAGAAATTACATTTTGGTATTTAACATTTGTGAACTTCATAATGCATAAGAAATAATGTCCATTGTGCTGGTTTGAAAGGATGTATATAGCCTTGAAAAGCCAAGTTTTAATCAAAATCCCATTTTGTAAAGGCAGAATAACACCTATTTATCTCCCTGAAAATGTAACTCAATCAAGAATGTTTGTCAAGATGGATTAGAAGAGATGTGTCTCCAACCATTTGGGTGGGTTTTGATTGGTTTACTGGAGTCCTGTAAAAGAGGAAACATTTTGGAGAATAAGAGATTCTGAGAGAGCAGAACAACATAGCCACAAGAAGCAGAGAACCCACCAGCCAGCGAGCTTTGGAGATGAAGAAGGAAAACACCTCCTGGGGAGCTTCATGAAACAGGAAGTCAGGAAAGGAAGCTAACAGATGATGCTGTGCTCACCATGTGCCTTTTCAGATGAGAGAGAAACTCTGACTGTGTTTGCCATGTGCCTTTTCACTTGAGAGAGAAACCCTGAACTTCACTGGCCTTCCTAAACCAAGGTATTTTTCCCTGGATGCCTTTGATTGGACATTTCTATAGACCTGTTTTAAGTGGGTCATTTTCTCAGCCTTAGAACTGTAAACTAGCAACTCATTAAATTCCCCTTTTTGAAAGCCATTCCATTTCTGGTATACTGCATTCTGACAGCTACAAACTAGAACATCCATGGTTGCCTATATTCCAATTTATGTTAAGTGTATGTTCATATATACATATTTATTCTGTTTCAGTTATCTATTCCTTTTAGCAGTTGCATTCAATATATTTATTTTAGGGAAAAACAACTTATCAATCATCAAGAGACTCATAATCTTTTTTCTTCTCTGTTGATACTGCCAAAGAACTTTAAAATACCCTTTATCATTCCTTTATTACATGGATGAACAAATTTATTTGGACATTTATTTACTAACTTTGCAATTTCCCTAGTTTTCTAAATACTATGCTTTGAATTAGTGCACTTTGTCAGCAAAATTGGAGTTGGATCTGCAAGTCAGACAAAGTTGTAAAGTATAAAACTGAATTTCATCCAGATATTTTGAATATGTAAAATGTGTGGGCCTATCATAAAAATTTTAAAAAATAAATAATTCAAGATCTCATACGTAAAGAACTAAAGAAATGCAAACTCTCATCTAGTGATTTATTTGAGTGGGAGCTGAGAGCAGACAGGAAACTACATTGCTTGAACCAGGTGGCCAACTCCATTTTAAGTTTTGAAGCCCAGGATATCTGCAGCTCCACTTTCCCTGTCAGCTGAGTTAAAATCACTGATTCTAACCTCAGTTCACCAGAAAGGTACCTGCTTTCCTGAGGCGCCAGCAATCTTCTGATCTTAGGAAAATTATAGTTAAGTATTGATGTTTGCTGTATTGATGATAACCCCTTTTATCAAGATTGGTAATCATCTTCCTGACTAAAAGTGACATCCTTCAACCCAAGGGAAGATATAAACTCAAGGATAAAAATTTAATTAATAAAAGATTTAAGAATATCAAAATTATCATACTTAAAATTATAGACACTAATAGCTCATATCTAAGAATTTTCCCATTTAGGCAATTTATGTCCTTAAATTGTTTAAAATAATTTGATCTAGACATCCAGGGATGAAAGTCTCCCTGGCAGCATGGAAGATGACTCCCAGGCATGAGTCCGGTCATGGCACTATGGGATCAACAATGCCATCTTGACCAAATGGGGAAAGAAGTATAACAAATAATGTGTCAGTGGCTGGGAAAGTTCAAATAGAGTCAAGAGGCTACTTTGGAGGTCACTCTTTAAGCAAGCTTCAGTAAGACATTACTATCTATCATAATTTGCCAAGCCCCAACCAAAACCATTCCTGCCAATCCTAAAGAACACCTAGGGCATTTTATAAGATTGTACAAAGGTTCCATGCACGAGGATAAATTTCCAGAAACCTACAACTTCCAGATGGGTCCCTGGATAAGATAAGTCCTGAAAGGTACAGAGGCCAGCCTCTCCAGAATATTAACTAGTTCCATCCCTCATCCCATATTATTGCCAGCCCCTTCCAACATGAAAAAGTTAGAATGGGCGTAGCCTAAATATTCCTAAAGAGTGGGGGAAAGATCAAAAGTGATAGTGGAGTTATATAGAGAAGGTAGGGTTTAACAAACAAGTATGACTGCTGAATCATTATATTGATATTTCTTCTACTCTCCAGTATCTTAGAGCAGCAAGAAGTAAAATCCTAAAATTATGGAATTGTAACCTATACCAAACTCTGAAATCTGCTCTACAACTAATTGCTGCGATGTGCTTTGAAATTTAGTGCTTTTAAACACATGTTATTTTTCACAAAAAAAGAAAAAAGAAATTCATCAAGCCTCCAGTGTTTTGAAGTAGCTAGAAGGAAAAATCTGAATAGTGGAATGGTAACCCACGACAAACCCTGAAATTTGTTCTGTAACTGCTTGTTGAAGTGTACTTTGAAAATCATTGCATTTTCTTTGTATATGTGTTATATTTAACAATAAAAAAGGTTTAAAAATAATTTGGTCTATTAGAGTGATAATCTTGTATTATAACTTAAAATAGAAAGTTAAATAACTGATGTATGTGTATTTGTGATTTCAAATTTCAATGTCAGTAGATTTATGTGCAAGAATGGAAAATCTAAGCGAACGTTTGGTTCACTGATTATAAATGCTTAGTTGATTTTTAAATAATTATTTAGTGCACAAAAATTTGGCTAAGTCAGACAGTAACCTAAAAATGAAGTAAAATATAAAATTTTATGGATATATATCCTCTATTACTGCACATAATCAAGGCTAGTGAAATAGTAGTTTCTATTGCTGTGGTTTAACAATGGAGTCCTCCTTTGCCTCAAGCCAAATAGCCAATCAATAATCTTGCTAAGAGTGTCAGGTGAATATCTTCTCTTGGTAATTTTATAATAAGTAATAATTACACCATTAATAGCTGATATTTATTATACCCTTATGCCAGATGGCATTCCAAGGGTTCTGCATATATCATCTTATGTGATAGCTTCTCTTGTTCACCCCATTTATTGATGAAGAATCTCAGGGAAAGGGAGTTTAAATCACCTGCTCACAAAAACACATCTAATAATTTAGGGAACTAGAATTTGTACTCAGGGCCATGTAATTTTCAACGTGACCCTCTTAAACACTGCAGTCCAGTAATATAAGGTGACACTAAAGATTTTGTTCCTTAAATATCAGGTATATATTGAATTTTATCAAATCAAATCAAATCATAGGTCTGTTAGAGGTGTTTGCTATATAAGAGCTATTTTTAAGCAGTGACTAATGGCCCTCATCAATCTTTCATTTCAGATTTTCTTTAACAGACTATACTTAAAGTAAACTTTCACATGGACCTCTGAAAAATATAAATTATATGCTATTTTGTTTCAAGAAATTAAGATGACTCTTGACAAGCCTTTTTATCACATTAAATTATAACAAATTCAAGCACTTCCTTTGAAAGTCACTGAGGGACAAAGATTGAAAGGCAAACTCAGAAAAATAAAGGGACTGAGTGGAAATAGCTTTCACTTTGATTGATTATTTCAAAAGCCTCCAAAGAGTCAAATTACTTCACTCTGTATCTCCAATTGTATTAGTACATTTCCAGGGTGAATGAAAATGGTAATCCAGTTAGTTTAGTCTAAGGGTTGTGCCTTTAGCATTTTCTGA
Organism: Tamandua tetradactyla; assembly: GCF_023851605.1. NCBI lineage: Eukaryota > Metazoa > Chordata > Mammalia > Pilosa > Myrmecophagidae > Tamandua > Tamandua tetradactyla. The sequence goes on from NC_135345.1 coordinate 21,416,456, forward strand.
AGTTTAAAGGTCACAGGGAGGGTGGTAGGAGAGGTTGGGCTAGCAAGCCTTTGGTGGGCTGGCAACTGGAAGGCAAGAGCAGTCCTGATTGAAATGAAGAAAAATTGTCTGTCAAGGACTTGGAGCCTAAGAGACCAAGCATGTCGTAGACATGAACACCAGCCCCTCCCGGAGACATCCAGTTCACTGCAGAAACTTGTCAGAAATATCAAATTTCTGAGATCCTCATTTACTCTCTTGGTCTGAGCTGTGTTGAGAATGGCAGGTTGGAAAAGGCTAACCATGTGACTCAGAGGTTAAGAAAGCTTTCCTTGGACCCCACAGGCTCCTTCCCAGAGTAAAGGAGGCAAGTGGGTTTTGAAAAATGTTGTAAGGATGGAGTTGTTATGAGTATCTTTGGAAGATTCAATCCTGTGCCTTGCTTTGTCCGGTACCAGGGCCAAAATTTGCAGGGTGAGATACATATGCTCGATCTCAAGGCATTCTATTTTTAATATTTCCTTTTAAAAGCATATTTTATTGACTTTAAAATAAATACATCTAAGTTTTCACATAAGTACAAAGATAGTTACCACCTCCAACCAAAAAAGTGACACAATTGTATTCACATGGAAACTCCCAATACCAAAAGAAAAAAGGGGTGGGGGTTTGCTCTGATGGATGGAAGTTGAATGAGTCTCCTTCCGGTTAGAGAAGTCTGGACTGTCTTAGAGATGCAGCTATCTTTGCTTTAGGCAGGGAATATACAGAGAGTATGCAAAATGCCTTAAACAACAATACCAATGCCCAATGCTTTGGATGTATTTACGGGGAGGTTAAAGCCAGGTTTGAATATCCTAACAGGGTTGGAGGGTGGGGTGGAAGGAGGGATAGTCATGCAGATGTAGAAACTCATCTAAAGGCTATGTCTGACTGTGGCAGTTTCATAATTTCAATATAATAGTAATTTAATTGGGGGTGCAATGGCGATGGCCGTATGGTATTACTCTGGAGACTCCACATGCAATGTAAGCATGATGCTTTCAACTTAGCCTTGTGCATGGCGGGGGCTTAGAGGAATTGTCTTCCTGGGAAACACTTAAAGTGACATGAGAACAGTAGTTAATAATTTTTTAGCTTCCTATTGCAATAGAAAGCTAAAAAAAAATTAACAAATTACTACTTGTTCAGTATCTTCAAACTACATAGATTTCATATCTTATACCTTTACAGATCAGATATCTGATGCAGTACTTACTAGGCTAAAATCAAGGTGAAAGCAGGGCTGAATTCCTCTCTGGAAGCCCTAGTGGAAAATCCATTTCCTTGCCTTCTACAGCTCCTTAAGACTTCATTCCTTGGCTTGTGGTCTCTTCCATTTTCAAAACCAACACTAGCAGGTTAAATCTTTTCTTCTATCACATCACTCCAACCTTCGCTTCTGCCCCCTCTTCCATTCTTAAGGACCCTTGTGTTTACACTGGGCCCACTCAGATATTCCAGGACAATCTCCTTCTTGTAAGGCAGCTGAATAGCAACCAGGTAACATAAAAATAGTCACAGGTCCTGGGTATTAGGGCATGGACATCTTTGTCTACCATTGTAGCTGGGAGAAACTATGAGGATTTCTGGAGTCCTACTGTCTAGATTCAACCACTACGCAGTTCTGCAACTAAGCATCAGTAAATACATTCTCCCCATGCTTTAGTTTCTTCATTTATAAAATGTGGCTAATACAAGTGCCTATCTTAAAGGTGTTTTAGGGATCGAGTTAATTTATGCAATGTGCTTTGAACAGCATGAAATATGTGCTCAAAGTTAATTAGTCTCCTGCTCATCTGTTTCCAGAATAAAGGTGAAATCATTAAACGCATGGGAAAGTTAAAAGGCTCAGACCTGGAAAGGAGGATTTGATCACAGGTGTTGACAACACACATTTGCAGGACTGTCTCACACTTCACTTATTTAAAATATGGACACTAACTAGTTAGGTTTAAGAATAGCTGAACAATATTATACTTGACTACAAAAGGAAGATTATGTAGTGAATCTTCTACTATGTGCTACCATAACTGTGACTGTACTAACCTAAGTTCTTTTGTGGTGATCACATTTAATATTCACAGAATCTCTCAGGTAGATTATATTATATCCATTGAATATATGAGAAAACTGGGACTGGACAGAGTCAGGTAAATGTCTTAGTGCTGTTGGAAGCAGACTTAGAATCCAATACCTTCTGAATATAAAGCTTATCCCATTCTTACTTTCCCTTGTGCCATGCCAAGGATATTGGCACGTATAGGATGTTATAAGCAGGGACAGGGCAGAAACTGCTAAACCCTGCAGACAAAATTTATTCCACTATATACTGCTATTGCTATAGTATGGGTCTCCTACAGATTGTGAAATTACTTAGAATATAAGCACTTTTTAGTTGCAGATTTACAGAACATATCCTTTGGGAAATTCGCAAGTAGGTTGGAGAATGGAATTCCTGTCTTAATACTGCAGACTCAAGGTTGGTGTTATCGCGCATCATTCTGTTTTTCTGAAAACCCTCAGATGGTGAATGCATTTGAGAAGATTAGTAAAGCATATTCCCATAAAGAGGGAAATGAATTTGAAGGACATTTTAAACCCATTGGGGAAAGTTTTGTATGATAGAATACATAGATGGAAAAGCAATGGAAAAAGCAATCACAATTCACATTAAGGTTTTAACTTCAATGAAATAAAATACATATATTTGAATGGATGTATCTTTTTTAGTGTACATTAGAATGGATAAAATGCCCATAGGAATCCTAAATCACTTATTTGAGCAATAAAGTGGTTAACAGAGTTCTATCAAAGGCTATTGACATTGTTGTTGAAGACAGATAGCCACTGCTATCAACTCCTAATCTCTCCACTTGGTTTAAGCTTTCCTTTTTTCTTTCCCTTTTCTTTTTTATCAATAGCAAAAAAAAAAAAAATTAACTTTGCATCCTGTAACCCCAAGAACAGTTATATCGATGTACCATACTTTTTTCTTGGGAAATAATATTCTCCACTATTACTCTGCTTTTGTTGGGCCAATTCATGCTTAGATATATTTAGGGAAGTAAAAGTGGGAGTTAGAAAAGAAAGGCTCTAATTCTAATGCCTCCAAGCATTACATGTAAGACAAAGATCAGGAACAGGGTCTGCTTTCTTAATAAAATATATGTATAAGAACTGCACGCTTTGTCTTTTCCAAATGCTTTAACCTTCCCTTAGTCATTAGATATACTTTGCATTACAATACAGTGCATTACGATAGGGATATTTTTACCTTTTTTTATTTTTTTTTTGCATGGGCAGACACCTGGAATTGAACCTGGTCTCCGGCATGGCAGGCAAGAACTCTGCCACTGAGCCACCTTAATATCTCTTAAAAATTCAGGATATAGGCCTGCCAACTGAGAGATAAAAGCAAGCATTCTACTTTCATTCTATCTATCTTGGGAGAAAAAAAAAAGATCAATTTTTAAACTAGCAGATTTTTCTGTTTTGTTTTGTTTTAGGCTGAAATTGGTTGTCAGGGTTGAGCTTGGTTGAAATATTATGTGCACCGAATGAAAGGAACTGGGTTGCATTCCATAGTATGTCTAACATGAAAAATAAATCAGAACATTTTTATACAAAAATATAGCATATATTGCGATATTTAGGTTAAACATTCAAGTCACTGAACCACAGCATTTCAAAGACGTAGGTTAACTTTCTGGATTGTCTTGTAGTGGATACTAAATTCATTTGAAGAGATGGCATGTATTTGATTGCAGCAATTATGCCATATCAGCATATTTCATATTAGCATCTAATATGTAGAGCTATTTAATAAAAAACTTAGCATGATGTTTGACAGAGCATCATATAGATGAGGTAGAAATGAACATGAAGCATAAAAGTTGATTAGTTCAGCAAAGTGTTCTATAATATTGTCACTTTTTACTAAAGCCAGTGACCTTGAGCACAGCTGCATAGGCAAATCATAAAAAAAGCGCTATGTAAAGAGTATTATGGAGAAAAAGAAGAGGTATATTTGGCAGATATCAGAAAAATCTTTCTTCTGGTAGAGGTAATATTGTCTCAGCTTTAATAAACATCAGGCAAATAATACATAAGTAGACTATTTTAAGATCTTTAGTGTCCCTAGCCCCCATTTTCATCAGTCTGATCTTGAGTGTCTACCGGTTCAGAGATCACTCTGCTGAGTTGTAAAATGAGGGAGAAATTAGCATTTCTTCTTCAATCCAGTGCGTCCATTATGGGAGACTATTGCAGTCATAGCCCCCAATGAATCAAACTTATTACCTCCATGCCCTTGGATGTACTCCTCCCATATTGAATAGAACTGACACATGCTGACCAATAGGATGCATTAGAAATGACAATGTGCAACATTTAGGTTAGGTCATAAAACATTGCAGTTTCTGCTTTGTCTTTTCCCTTGGATCATTCTCGGTGGGTGAAGCCAGCCACCATGCCCTATGGAGACGTCCACATGGTGAGGAACTGAGGCCTCCAGCCAACAGCCAGCACCAATTTCTGGCCAATGAGTAAGCTACCTGGTGGCAGATGTTCCAGACCCTGTCAAGCCTTCAAATGACTGCAGCTCTGGCTGCCATCTTGAGTGCCACATCATGAGAAATGTTGGGAGAGAAGAACACAGCTTAGCAAAGAATTCCTGACACAGGGAATCTGTGAGGAAATGCATATTATCGTTTTAAAGGTTGAGATAATTTATTGTGCAGCCACAGATAACTAATATCTGAAATAATCTCTTGATATTGCCCAAGTACTACCATTAAAAGTCACCTGGATGTTTTCGTAAATGTATGTAGTAAGGAATATTCCATGTAATATGTTTAATTTTTCTCTGAAAGAATGTTCTAGAGGCAACAATCCTTGCATTCCTCAAAGGATCCAGGTAAGGTCCCATCAATGCTTGCATCTCTCCTGCTGTTCAGAGAAAAGTAGTTCAGCCTTGAGCTGGACAGAGTAAAGTGCAAGCTAAAAGATTATTAGAGTGGAACAATGCATCCATGTAGAATACATTTTCTTTGACAGAGAGGATACAACATACAAAACTGGGCCAGAAAGTCATATTCTGGTCAAAAAAGCTCAAGAGCTTAATAGCAGCTTTTCAACAGCTGGTAGAAAATGGATGCACTCCTATCTTTACTAGAGATGACTTCTTCCTCCCAGCTGGAGAGATAAAAGGATGCATTCCACACACATACACACACACACACACACACACACACAGGAATATGAAGCAGTATGTGCAAAATCTGTCTCTCACAGTCATGCATTATTAAAACCTATCAGAAAAACTAACAAGTCAGAATCAATTTTAGGACCCCTATGGGTATACTTTGGGAAAAGAGTCTTAGTTATTGAGAAGCAAACTCTATGGGGCTAATTGGTTTTAACAGAACTCAACCACTATTCTTACTATAGATGAGGCAACCCCAAAAGCCTCCCCATATCTCTCACATGAGTTCATGTGCTCTGCATAGAGCACACTTTCATGGTCCTTGGAAACAAAATATGAGGCTGCCTGTTTTTGAGTGTGACTATGGCCATGAGATGGTTCATTGGCCACATAAAGAGACTCTTGGGAGCAGAGTCAAAAAGGGCAAGTCATGAATGGAGATGATTGAGGCGTTAGCACCTCAGTCACATGGAGGTTGAGGAGACAACTCTGGGTGAAAGACATAAATCATTAGGATGCCTAAGAGCAGGAGGCCCCAATATAGGAGAAAAACTCCTCTTCAGCCAGTCCTCCAAGTATCTTTGACAGGAATCTGGAGAAAGGTGGGAGAGAATCTATATTGATTAAGCTATAATTATGGCCTGGGATTGTGAATGTTGATTAAAGCAAACTTTGGGGATTCAAATACTTCTCGAGCCTCTTCAGAATAGAATCTTATCCTTTGAGAACACTGACAAAGACTGAAAGAAGCCAGCCTCAGTCGTTATTCTGTACAATGGAGACAGTCTTTTGGGAAGGGGATCTTTCAGGAGGTGATTTCATAACCCCTTCTCCTTAGACCCCATCATTTTTTTTTTTTTTTTGTATGCTGTATGGCAGGGTCAGATTTCATTCATTTTCCATGTGAGTATCCCATTATTGCAGCACCATCTATTGAATTTTTTGTTTGTTTGTTTGTCTTTGTTGGTTTCTTTTGTTTGTTTTGTTTCTGGAGGTGCATGCACTGGGAATTGAACCAAGGTCTCCTGCATGGCAGGCAAAAATTCTATCACTGAACTACCCTCGCATCCCCCCCAAGACTCCAGCATTTTAAATGGAATCTGCACAGGCACAACTTATACATAACAGAAAGCATCCCATTTGTCCCCTGTGCCAACTAGCTCCTTCTCAATCCTCATATAAGGGAAGGAAGGAAAGGGAACACTTACAGCAGGAAGTTATTATAATGACCCTTATAAAAGGGAAGTAACTCAAGTGGAAATAAGAATTTTGGGGGCAAACTAGAGAGCATGTGTAAGGAAGCTTGACTACAAACTTCAGATTTCGCTGCCTCCTAATGACTCCTAATAACTACTGAGTGATTCTTATCACTGCTGTTGTTTTAACCCAAGACTAAGTTTTTAAACTAGTTTTTCCTTTCCTAGATTTTGGTCAGTTATCTTAGTCTGCCAGTGTTGCTATGACAAATACCATACAACACTTTAACTACATTAGCTTAAATATGTTGTTTTACACAACAGGAATATTTATCTCACAGTTTTAGAGTTTAAAAGTCCAACATCAAAGTATCAACAAGTCATGTTTTCTCTGGACTGTAGCACAACGATGGTAGCTCAATCTCTGACTCTATCCCATGGCAGTTGGTCTCTGACTTCTCTGGTTTTCTACTTCCAAATACAATTTCATTTGTTTATAATGAATTCAGCCATATCAGATTAAGACTCAGCCCCAATCAGACTGATGACACTTTAATAAGATCCTGTTCAAAGATCCTATTTACAAATGGGTTCAAATATGGAGGACTTCAGTTAGGACTTGAACATGTCTTTGTGGGGGGTGGGATTAAATCTCCATCACCTGAATTGCTGCCAAATCAGGGGTTATGTTAGTAAGTATGGATTTAAAAATACTCAGCTCTATACATAAAGATTAAATGATATGGGCATAAAGAAACAACTGTTTCATCTCACATGCACAAAGATAATTATTCCCCAGGAAACATCACCTCTCCGTTTAACTCTTAGGCATGAAGAGAACAGTCATTACTCTGGGAGCTTCATCCTATGGGTCCAGACATTATCTGCAAATAGGAGTTGCATAGAAGAACTGCCGTGGGAATGGGGAAGGAAGGACTCATCCTTCTCCTGGTTGCAATGTGGGTTATCTCAACTTGCTGATACCCTGAGCCTGGTCTCTTGCATGCCAACACTCAAAAATAATAAGGCAAAATGCACTAAAGGAGAGGAAGAATGGAAAAAGAAGGTAGGACACAGAGCTACTAAGAAATTAAAACCAAAAAATGCATAAACATAAAAAATAAGGTTTCAGATGAAATAGAAGCTAAAGCTTGCCAAATAAATGTGTTACATGAGCTGAGAAGGAATAAAATATTATGAACAAGAGTTTTAAATGAAAAATTTAGAAATAATATAGGTAGAAAGAAATAAAGAAGGATGGAAGAAAGGAAGGGTGAGGAAATCTTTGGAAATCAAAACTATAAAAAGAAAAGAGAAACAAAAGAAAAAGAAAATCTTATTGGAGTAAAACAAAGCAAAAATGATACATTTTAAAATTGACATCATATGAAAGCAGCAAACCTAGATATTAAACAAAGAGACAGATTATGTCTATAATAAAAAAAAACAGAAAAAAATGAATAAGAATTGAGAAAAGAAATAGTTAAATCTAAGCCAACTTAACATCCAAAAACAACTGACACTTTCTCTGACCTCCACTCCACAATAGCTTTCCATATCTCATATAACAACAATTCCACTCTTCTAATGGAAAAAAAAAATACTAGAATCATCCTTTATTTCCTTCTTAAAAAACTCACATCTAATATTCCAGGAAATCTTGCTGCCTTTCTCTTATCTTATTGGCTTTAACAAGGATCCAATCAGTCTTTGGCCCTCCACTGCCACCACCTTACTCCTAGTTACCGCCATGACTTGCCTGGTTTTGCAACAGCATTCTATCCTTTTCTCTTCACAGTCTAGTCTAAAACAGAAAGAAGTGTAGTCCTTTAAAAACACAGGTCATACCATGCCTTCCCTCTGTTTTAGCCCTTCAGTGACTCCCCATTTCATTTAGCATCCAAGTCTGCAAGGCCTTGCAAGATCTGGCTCCCCATTACCACCTTAAATCCTGCTCCTTCTACTCTCCATCTTGCTCACTCCACCCATAATGATTTCTGACTGTTCCTCCAACAGTCTGGGCTGCCACTCTTGGAATGCTCTTGTCTTCAGTGTTTTGATAAGGCTAACACCTCCACCTTCTTCAAAGCTTTGCTCAAACATTTCCTTTCCCCAATCACTCTTTTTACTACTGCAACCTTCAAACTTTCCTTTTCCACACCTCTGCTTTGCACTGAAGATACCCTTCACTACCATATAGCAACACTGTCCAATTTATAGTTACTGCTTTCCTTCTATCTACAGATGGATATCACCATTTACAACTCCATGAGTGCAGAAATATTCATCTGTATTTTCCACTGATATATTGCAAGTGTCTATAACAGTTCCTAAGGACATCAGTGGTGCCCTATCAGTATTTCTGGATGAATCAATACAGCTATAAAAATGATACAGATCCTTAAATATCTTCTTTAGTTAAGGATGATGGAGATTCCTTACTATAGTTTAAGTGTATCTAAATGGACAGATCTATTGAAAAGGCAAATGCAGCTGCCTTGAAAGTTTTGTGTTACAAGATTTTTTAGTGTTTTATATTGTTTAACCCTATGCTACCCCCCCACCCTTTATTTTCTTTATCTTTTAAAGAAATTTATTTTGGTAACATATATACAATACAAAATTTCCCATTTTAATCACTTTCATGTATACAATTTAGTGGTGTTAATTACATCAAAATGTCTTGCTGATATTAATCTAATGTTTGGTTTTTCATTTCTGCAAGGAAGGCTGTTGGAATTTTGATTGGGATTGATTGAATCTGTATATTGCTTGGGTAGAATTGACATCATTAAAGTATTTAGTATTCCAATCCATGAACATTAAATGCCCTTCCATTTATTTAGGTCTTCTTTAGTTTCTTTCAGAAATGTTTTGTAGTTTTTCATGTATACATCCTTTATATCCTTCACTACTCCTATAATATTTGATTATTTTATTTGCTATTATAAATGGAATTGTTTTCTTGATTTCCTTTTCAGATTGTTCATTACTAGCATATAGAAGCACTCATTTTTGTGTGTTGATCTTGTACCCCAACACTTGCCTATGCCCCTTTTTGATAAGCCTAATACAGTTTTGCACTGTGCTTTCTTCTAATATGATTCTTCATAACAAAATGAGAATAGTGATTTTTAATGTAGATTTAAATTATAATCTTGAATATGTTTTTATGAAACACACCCTATCCCTATCCCCTCTTCCTCTGCTATAGAAGTCACAATGAAGTGGGTTACAGTTTCAGAAAATAAGAGCAATGAAGAACAAGAGGAAAATCCAAATGACAATCCAACTGGAAGTCAATGAAAGAAAATATAAACATATTATTATAAATATGACAATCATTGCTATATTTTTCATTAGCAGAAAAATGTCCCCTTAAATTCTCTAATGTATGACATCTTCATTTCTAAATGACACACCACCATAATTTCTTTTTTTGGGAATTTTAAATAACAAATAATAAATGCATCATAAAATGATAAATGATACAGTTATTATCTTCCCCCAAAGCTCAAAATGATTAACCTGCTTTTCATTTTAGTGTCCCCTATTCCCACTTAAATCAATATATAGGCTTATGAAAGTAACCAGTTTTCAGTTAAGAGCAACTTCAGTCAAGTTAGTATTAGGGAGTGATTTTTACATCTTCCAACTTGGTTTAATTATATTCTGAAGAAACACGTTGCTACTCATTTGATCTGAGATGTTCTAAACTTTCTAGGGCAAGGAGAGGAGCTCCCACCTTGATTTCTGATCATTGTTTTAATTGTCTCTTTGAAATCAGCGAAAGTTTTACAGAGAATCCAAAACCTTGTGTGTTTATTCAGGCCTCTGTGAATTTGAATTACCTTATAGGTAGTAGGAAAATATTTATTTTTATTTTTAGCACCAAAATTTTTACAGAACTTAATATGTTAGTGACACAGCGAACTTCAGAAGGGGCGCCTTGTCTAGAATTTTCCAATTTGTGGTAGTGTGTATATGTCTACTGAAACATAATATGCTTTTTGGTAGTAATATTCTATTTACACTTTATTTTAATATGTCTATCTTATATGTGTATTACATCAGTCAGGTTCTCCAGAGAAACAAACTCAATTGGCTTATGCAATTGTGGGAGCCTGCAAGTCACAACCCATAGGGCAGGCTTCAGCCTGGAAACTCAGGCAAGATACATTATGCTGCAGTCTTGAAGCAGAATTTCTTCTTCTCTGGGAAATTTCAATTTTTGCTTTTAAGGCCTTCAACCGATTAGATGAGACCCACCCACAGTATCGAGGGTGTGATACTTTAAAGTCAACTGATTGTTGCTGCTACACCTTTACGGCAACACCTAGGTTAATGTGTTATTAAGTAACCAGGTACTATACTTAGCCAGGTTAGACATAGACCAACCATCAAAAGTATTGATACAGTGCCGAGGTGAGGAAAATACTTGAAGTGTTAGTTTGTACTGTTCCTAGCTTGGGTTGGGAGTTTCACCAAATTCAACAGAGATGCATTGGAGAGAAGGAAGTAGCTGTTAAGGTCTTGATTTCATGGCTCCTACTGCTGAGAATAATATTATGTTACAAAGAAATCAGTGGAATTAAAGTCCAATTAAAGGATTAAAATAGTATGGAGTGTACTTAGATCTGGCTGAAAATGTGAAGTTGGTACCAAAAAATATTTAAGAAACATTGATCTACCAGGTAAGCAAACTAGAGAAAGAGTTAAAGTGACTTTCCAGTTCAAGATCACCTCTCGAGTTGGAGGCTCAATCAATCTTTCCTCTTGGTTTTTCAGTCTCTATCACCACCCCCACTTTTGTGGATATATGCTCACTTTCTCTTTCCCCTTGTGTATATGTAATTTATTTTTCTGAGTTATTTTATGATTCCAAATTTATTTATCTTTGTGTAATCACTAATAGAACGCTCAGCACATAGTAGAAACTCAACAATGTTTGTTGAATGACTAAGTTACGTCGGAGACACAGTCCTCAGAACTCCGACCTCACTGCCTAACCCCCTACCCCACTTTCACCAGTACATTGCACCACACTTTCTATATTTTTATTGCTCTGATATCCATTTCCAAAGTTAGAAATTAAAAATAAAAAAGAAAGTTATCTGCATTTTAAAAACAAGAGGAAAATGCAAATGGTAATCCAACTGAAATATTTTATATATGAATAGCTATTTAAAAAATTAGTGGTTGATTAAGCAAATATTAAACATAGCAGAATTACTGATTAGAAGCAGAGTAGGAAAACGTATAATCAGTATTATTTACATATGCTTTCATCATATCTTAGTTGTTATTTGTGTGACGTAATTCATAAGACATGTAATCAAACAGTCCAAATTCTGACTGCAGATTTGCTTATTACCTCTGCCTGGAATTTTTCAAATAATTAGCATTTTTTCAGCCCAGGAAAAGAAAAATAACAACTCCAGGTGTCCTGTGCCTAAAATAAACCAAATAAGGTATGGTTTCAAGGTCAAGCTCCTTTGTTGATTGTACTAATAAAACATATTGTATAGATATATCAGCAAATCTTTTAGTCCTCCTCTATTCAATCATTAAGCACCTACTATGAACAAGGACTTGACATGATACAGAGGATATATATATACATATATATATATATATATATATATTTAACCTTAAACCAGAGATGTTGTAGATATACAGAAAAATCATGCAAAAACTACAGCGCTCCAATATTCTACCGTATTGTGTAAAGGAAAATTAGTGTGTGTTTGTGTGGTATCTTTATTATAATGGATGAAAGAATATTAAAATTATACTGTTAACTCTAGTTACAAATAGAATTCATAATGCTATACAGTTCTGTTTTACTTTTTAATTTTTATTCTTGTATAATATACACAAACTAAAATTCCCCCTTTTAACCTCATTCGCATATATAATTCAATGATGTTAATTACAATCACAATATTATGATACCATCACCACCATCCATTTTCAAAACTTTATAATCAACCTAAATAGAAGCTCTGTACAAATTAAACATTAACTCCCCACTCTTTACCATAACCCAGCCCCTAGCAACCTATATTCTAGATTCTAACTCTATGATTTTGCATATTCTGATTATTTCATATCAGTGATATAAAATATTTGCCCTTTTGTGTCTGGATTATTTCACTCAGCATAACGTCTTCAAGGTTAACACACACTGTGCAAAGATCAGGTCTTCGTTCTTGTTTATGGCTGAATAATAGTTCATTGTATTTAAATACCACCTTTTGTTTCTCCATTCATTGATTGATGTACACTTGGGGTACTTCCATATTTTGACAATTGTGAATGACGCTGCTGTGAACTTTGGTGAGCAAGTTATATGATCAAATCCCTGCCTTTAATTCTTATGGACATATACCCAGTAGAAAGATTGCCAGGTCATATGATAATTCTATACTTAGCTTTCTGAGGAACTGCCAAACTGTTTTATGCAGCAGCTGCATAATTTTGTAGTCTCACCATCAATGAATAAGTATTCCTATTTTTCCACATCCTCTCCAACACTTCTAATATTCTGTGTATTTTTTTTTTTAATAGTAGCCATTCTTGTGGGTGTGAAATGCTACCTCATTGTGATTTTGGTTTTCATTTCTCTAATAGGTAGTAATGTTGAGCATCTTTTCATTTACTTTTTGAGCCATTTGTATATCCTTTTTGGAGAAATGGCTATTCAAGATATTGACCCATTTTAAGAAATTGGATTATTTGCCTTTTAATTGTTCAGTTGTAGTATTTCATTTTATATTCTAGATATCAAACCCTTATCAGATATGGGTTTTCCAAATACTTCTTCCCATTGAGTAGATTGTCTTTACACTTTGTGATAAAGTCTTCTGAGGCACAAAAGTGAGGACCCATTTATCTATTTTTTCTTTGTTGTTTGTGCTTTGGATGTAAAGTCTAAGAAACCATTGTCTAACACAAGGTCCTAAAGATGCTTGTCTACATTTTTTTCTATCACTTTTATATACCTGGATCTTATATTTAGGTATTTGATCTACTTCAAGTTAGTTTTTGTATATGGTGTGAGATAGGGGTCTTCCTTCATTTTTTTTCCATATGGAAACCTAGTTCTCCTGGCACCATTTGTTGCAGAGATTATTCTTAGACAAATAAGTGGAATTAGCAGCCTTGTCAAAAGTAAGATGGCTATAGATGTGAGGTTTATTTCTGATCTCAATTTGATATATATATATTTATCAAATATATTTTTATATGTATCAAATTGAGAGGGTTTGTCAATTTTATTGATCCTTTCAGAGAACCAACTTTTGCTTTGGTTAATGATCTTTGTTGCTTATCTAGTCTTAATTTTATTATCTACTTTTTAATTTCAATTCCATATACATATAAGTGGAATTGAATATATATCTTTGTACCGGCACCTTGCTGGCTGGCTTGACTACTGTAGATTTGTAATAAACTTTATAGTCAAGAAACATGCCTTCTCTGACTTTTTTCTTCCTTTCAAGATGTTTTTGGCTATTTGGGGCCTTCCAAATAAATACATTTGATAATTGCCTGAAAACTAGGCTGTTGAAATTTCAATTGCAAATGCACTGAAAACGTAAATCACTTTGGGTAGAATTGACATCTTAATGATATTTAGTCTTCCAATCCATGAACCCAGAATATCCTTCCATTTATTTAGATTTTCTTAAATTCTTTTTGTAATATTCTGTGAACAACTCCTTTACACCCTTGGTTAAATTTATTTCTTAGATATTTGATTCTTTTAGTTGCTATTTTAAATGTAATTTAAAATTTTTCTGCTAAGAATGTTCGTTATTAGCATATAGAGAACTACTGAGTTTTGCACGTTGATATTATACCCTACACTTTGCTGAATTTTTTATTAGATCTAGTGGCTTTGTTGAAGATTTTTTAAGGCTTTCTATGTATAGGATCATGTCATCTGCAGATAGTGAAAGTTTTATTTCTTCCTTTTCAATCTGGATGCCTTTAATTTCTTTTTCTTGCCTAAATGATCTGCCTAAAAGTTCCAGTAAAATGTTTCCAAATCCAGGAAAAGCTTTCAGTATTTCACCATTGAGTATAATGTTGGCTGTAGGATTTGAATATATCAGGCTAGGAAGAAGTAAGATTCCTTCTAGTCTTCTATTTCTAAGTGTTTTTATCAAGAAGCCATGCTGGATTTTCTCAAATGCCTTTTCTGTGTCAATTGAGATACTCGTTTTCTTTACCCTTCATTTTTGTTTATGTGCTGTTATTACCTTAATTGATTATCATGTTGAACCAATCTTACATACCTGAGATAAAACTCATTCGATCCTAATAATTCTTTCAGGGTGCTGTTGGATTTAATTTGCTAATATTTCTTGAGGATTTTTGCATCTATATTCAGAAAAGAAATTGGTCTGTAATTTTCTTTTTTGGCTTTAATATTTGGGTGATGTTGGCCTCATAGAATGACTTAGGTAGTGCTCCTGTGTTCAATTTTTTGGAAGAGTTTGAGCAGGATTGGTATTAATTCTTCTGGGAATGATTGGTAGAATTCACCTGTGAAGCCAGCTGGTCTTGAGATTTCCACTGTTGGAAGGTTTTTGGTGAATGAGTCAATCACTTTACTTGTATTTGGTCTACTGAGAGCTTCTGTTTCTTCTATAGTCAGTGCAAGTTGTGTGTTTCTGGGAATTTGTCCATTGCATCTAGGTTGTTGGTATACAATTGTTCATTGCATCCTTTTATGATTCTTTCAATTTCTTTAGGGTCACTAGTAATTCCTCATTCTCATTTCTGATTTTATGTATTTGTATCTTCTTTTTTTTTTCTTTGTCAGTTTGGCAAAGGGTTTGTCAATTTTATTGAGCCTTTCAAAGAACCAACTTTTGCTTTTGTTAATGATCTTTATTGCTTATCTATTCTTAATTTTATTTATTTATTATATACTTTTTGTTTTTCTTTCCTTCTGCCTGTTTTGGATTTAGTTTGCTGTTCCTTTTCTAGCCCCACATGTGCAGTTAGGCCTTTGCTATTAACCCTTTATTCTTTTCTAATGTTAAGTGTTTAGGGCTATAAATTTCCCTCTGAGCACTTCATTTGCTGCATCACAGAAGTTTTGGTATGGTGTGTTCTCATTTTCATTTATCTCAAGATATTGACTGATTTCCCTTGAAATTTTTTCTTTACCTCACTGATTGTTTAAGAGTGTGTTATATAACTTCCATATGTTTGTAGATTTTACATTTTTCTGCCTGTTATTCATTTTCAACTTCATTCCATTATGGTTAGGGAAAAGTCTATAAATTTTCAATCTTTTAAAATTTATTGAGACTTGTTTTGTGATCCAATGTGTGGTCTATTCCAGATAACAACATATATGCACTTAAGAAATTTATATATCCTGCTGTTTTGGGAAACAGTGCTTCATACAGTTCTGTTAAGTCTCTTTCATTTATCACATTATTCAAGCTGTTTTCTTATCGCTCTGTCTAGATGTTCTATTGATGAGAATAGTATATTGAAGTCTCCAACTATTATTGTAGAAATACATATTTCTCTCTTCAGTTTGCCAGTGTTTGCCTTTGGGACACTGTGGCTAGGTGCAAAGATATTTATTATTGTTATTTTGTTTTGATGGATTGCCTCTTTTTTAAAGATATTATGTCTTTCTTTGTCTCTGATAACAGTTTTGACTTAAAGTCTATGTTGTGTAACATTAGTATATCTGCTCCAGATCTTTTTTGGCTACTATTTGAATGGAAAATATTTTTCCATCTTTGCACTTTCATTCCATTGTGTCTTTGGGTCTAAGGTGTGTGTCTTCGCAAATACCATACAGTTGGGTCATGCTTTTTTTCCATTTGGCCAATCTGTGTCTTTTGCTTCAGAGATCTAATCTATTAACATTCATCATTATTACTGTAAAGCCAGTACACACTTCAGCCATTTTGCCCTTTGGTTTGTACATGTCATATCTTTTCTTTGTCTCTCTTTTCCTTTATCGTGACCTCCTTTTCTGTATAGTTGATCTTTTGTGCTGTATCTCATTGATTGCTTTCACATTTCTGTTTCCGTATATTTTTTAAAATACTTTCCTTTTGGTTACCCTGCAGATTATATTATACAAGCTACATCCATATTTTGCTAACTTGAAATGATACCATCTTGTTAATAGCATAACCATTCCCTGATCCTATATCCCTCTGTTTTCCTTCTTAATATTGTTTTTGACCCACTTTACCTCTTTATATTTTGTATGTTCATTATCAGGAAATATGCCTTTTTCTTGTTCAATTGTATTCTGACTCTTACAGGAGTTAAATAATAGAGTTTTATACTGGGACATACTGTACTATTCGGTTTTGCATTGACCCTTCTAGTAACCTTTAATCTTCATTTCTTCACCTTACTTCAAGCCACTCTTTCCTGTTTTTTCCTTTCAACCTGAAGAACTACTTTCAGTAATTCTTACAGAGTAAGTCTTTTGTTGACAGACTCTCAGTTTCTGTTTTAAATGTTCTCTCATTTTTGAAGGACAGTTTCACCGGATAAAGAAATCTGAGTTGTCTGTTTTCTCTTTCGGTATCTAAAATATATCATAGCAATGTTTTCTCACCTCCATAATTTCTGATGAAAAATTGGCACTTCGTCTTATTGAGGATAACTTATTTGTGGTGAATTGTATTACTCTTGCTGCTTTCAGAATTCTCTATCTTTCACATTGGACATTTGTATGTGTCTTGGACTTACTCTGTTTGGAATAAGTTGTGCTTCTTGGACATGTATATTTATTTCTTTCATAAGAGTTGGGAAATTTTTGTCCATTATTTCCTCAGATACTCTGTCTATCCCTTTCCCTATCTTTTCTTCTGGAATACCCAAATTGCATGTGTTTCCATTTTTCATGCTGTCACTCATACCCCTGATGCACTGCTCAATTTTTCCCATTCTTTTCTGTCCTTACTGTTTGATTTCCATTGTCCTGTTTTCTAGTTTGCAGATTCTTTCCTTCTTTCCAAATCTCCTATTGTATGATTCTAGCGAAATTTCAAGCTATATATTATACTTTCACTGCCATAATTTCTGTTATGTTTCCTTTTAAACTTTCAAATTCTTCTTTATGCTCACACATTGTCTTCTTACATGCTTTAACTCTATGGCTGTATTTCCTTCATCTCCTTGAATTGATTTAGGATATTTCTTTGAACATCTTTGATAAGTTGTTCCAAATTCTGTATGTCCTCTGATATTTTTATTTGTTCTTTCAACTTAGCCATATCTTCCTGTTTCTTAGTATGGCTAGTAAGTTTGCTGATGTCTGGGCATCTGATTATCTTGATGAGTTAACTCTGAAAGTCAATTTCCCCTTCTTCTCTGGGGCATATTGTGGATTGATGATTAATTTTGTGTTCAGGCTCTTCTTTAATGCTCCAGCTGTTCTGAACCTTTAGAATAGCCTGTATTTACCTGTTCAGATATCCCAATCTTTTCTTCATCTGTTTTTTTGCCCTGGATATGCGGTATTATTTTTAAGATTGTACTTTTTGTGCAAGTGTTTCCCTACAGGAGATAGCATCCTTTCTCTGTTCCTTCTCCAGGAATCTTGATCTGCCTGTTTATTTTTGACCAATTTTTTTTTCCTCAGCTCCTAGAACTTGTTTAAATTCTGTCCCTCACTCAATGCCTCCTTTCCCTGCCACTTTTAAGTCCTGTGACCTATCCTATCTTATAAAAGTCCAGTCCCTCCCCCATTTTTTTGGTGAGGATTTTCTGCCTCTGGTTTCTTGTCTAATTATTAGAGTATTTCATCCTGGGGAGTCAGATGGGGTCAAATCAGAAAGGTGGGTCAATCCAGAAAAGTCTATTTTGCACTTAGGTGGTCCAGTCAGCAGGATGTGGATTCTGTGCATACCCCTCTCTAACAGTTCTGACACAGTCTCTCTCTTCTCTCTCTCTTTTTTCCTCTCTGGTGGCTCTTTGTATACAGACCTACTCAGCAGCTAGTGATTTTCCCTGGGTCTCTGTGGCTTTGGGTCCCTGTGCCTAGATATATGTGGAGTTATAACTGGCTGCTGGCAGTGGCTTTATAATCTGCATCTGTGGCAAGAGAGACTTGAGCTATGCTGCCTCTACATGACTCCCAAACTGTGTGGGACTGAGTGAGCGAGACAGGTCCAAATTCCAAAGTAATTTAAATTAATTAAATTACTTCCAGGCTGGTGGGTTTGGGAAGGACATTTCATACCTGAGTGTGAAGATTTTTTTTTTCTTTTTTTCTTTGTATCAGTGCTTGAGGAGTCCTTCTTTAGCCTCTATCATCCTCCTGAGTTCTTTTGGTCACTGATTTTTGAAGGGGGACTTTCCCAGGGTGTCTTATGTTGTCATGCTAATGACATCACAGACTGAGCTTCTTACACTAGGAGTCATGTCATGATGACTCTAGCACAAAACTCTCTAAAGAATTTTAAAAGTTCTGGCCACATGGGCTTCCATTCAGGGGCTTGGGAGTTCAGAGGTGTGCATAGCCCCGGCTGCAGATGAGTCAGCCTCCCAGAGGATAATAAAATGACTAAAATCCTGATGCTTGTCCTCAATTTCTCACAGTCTAACAAATGGTGCAGAAATGGCAATAAATCAGAGATATTATAAAATAACTGCTATAATATATACAATACTTTAGGAGTCCAGAACAAGTACTTAATTTGGTCTTGAAGAATCTGCATAAAATTCTGCGTGGCATCCAAATGAAGAGAGAACACAAAAGGATGATTACAGCTTTGGGGCCAGAAGATGAGAATTCAAATTAGGAAGTGTAAATTGTAAATTTGGGCTTACAATTTCAGCTCTCTGAGATTCAGTTTTGTTATCCTAGAAAGGGTAAAATAATATATACTTCATGACACTGTGGCTATTAAAGTAATATAAAGAGGGTAGCACTCACTGTTTACGGGGAAATAAAGGTAGACAGCATGTCCCAGGCTCTGAGGTTGAAGCAGCAGCCTGGCTGAGCACATTAATAACTGATTCTAGAGAAATGGGAAGGAAATGATTGGAGGAGCTGGAAAATACTTTTTAAAAGTGTTAAAAAGAGAGAAAATTATAAGAGTAGGACTCATACATAAATCCAGGCCAGGCAAATGAAAAACATGGTAAGCTGTAGAAAAAGTTCTTAGAAATTTCTGCCTTCTATCAAAGGCGATCATCAATTCCTCTTACCTGAATAGAAAAAGTAGAAAAATATATAGAGAAAAAATAGTGTTGGTGTCTGTTCTGGTTTGCTGGCTGCCAGAATGCAATATACCAGAAAAGAAATGGCTTTGAAAAGGCTATTAAAAATGGCTTGTAATATGTTGCTCCTTTACAGTTCTAAGGCCGAGAAAATGTCCCAATTAAAGCAAGTCTACAAAGACGTCCAAATTTAGACACCAGTAAGAGGTTACCTTCCTCAACAAAGGCTGATGAAAAAAAAAAAAAAAAAAAGAAAGGCCAACGAAGTTCAGGGTTTCTCTTACAACTGGAAAGGCACATGGCAAACATGGCAGCATCTTCCAGTCTCCTCTCCAGGCCTCTGGCTTCATGAAGTTCCCCCAGGGCATTCTCTTTCATCTCCAAAGGTCTCAGCCTGGTGGACTTTGTAGTTTTTGTGTCTCTGCTGCTCTTCTCATTCTCAAGCTCTTCCAAAATGCTTCCTCTTTTAAGGGATTCCAGTAAAGTAAGCAAGACCTGGAATGGGGTGGAGTCACATCTCCCTCTATTCAGAAGTTAATACCCACAATTGGGTGAGTCACATCTCTGTGAAGAGAACCTAATCAAGTTTCCAATTTATAGTACTGAATAGGGATTAGAAGAAACAGTTGCTCCCACGAGATTAATTAAGATTAAAACATGGCTTTCCTAGGGTACATAAATCCTTTCAAACCAGCACGATGACTAACAGTTTAAAAGATTAGCCTGGCTAACTAGTTCTAAATAGGTGTTCCAACAAACCCTAACCTACAGTATGATGTATTTTCAATCTGAGAAGGGAATAGAGAAAAAAGCTCCTTTTAAGTAACTATTGGCTTAGCATTAAGACTATTTTGGCTTTAATTCCCACAACTGTTTGCATATACAGTTGGCCAAGGCTTTGAACGCTATCATTCAGTCCACAGACACAGATTTATAGCTTGTATTCCCAGGGCTGGTTTGACTTCTGCCATTTATCATTTCTCTAGCTTGCCTTTATGTTCTCTAGCTCTGGGCCTGTTTGCTGGTTGTTGTATTCCTGAGATTCTGATTCCAGTAGGTTAACTAAGGTCTTCCTGTATTTCCTAGTTTCTGACTGGAACTTTCTCACTAAGACTCACACACAAATGCTCAAAGTGAGATGAAGTGGGTCAAGGGTAAAGCAATACATGGGGAACTTTGAGAACTGTGGCAACTGTAAGAGTGAGACTACAACCAAAGATCCTCAAATTCAATTAGAAAAAGGCTGAACATCATGTTAGCCAAGCAATATATGTCCACAGGCCCAGATGGCTCTCACTTTGCAAGCCCTCGATAGATAATTAATGTTGTCCAGATGCTGTCCAGAGCTCTACAATTGAATCTGCAACAACCTCCAACCCTGGAAGGTGCTTTTCAGATGAACATGTGCTATCATTTTTCCTTGCTATATGTTTTTTTAATCAGAATTCTAGGCCTAAACTGAATTTCATAAGAGACTTCAAGTTAATTACGTTTTCAAAGCCAAAGCTGTTTATCTTGGATCTCAAAGGCTAGAACACAAGCAGGCCTGTAGTTGGCTCGCGAGGGTTTATAATATGCAAAGGAAATCGATGTTTGCTTCACCCAGAGTGGCTGTAAATTCTCAGGAATGTTCTTGGGTTGGGGTTAGTAACTTCCACTTACCAGGAAGGCAGCCAGAAAAACTGGAATGACTTAGGAGGGTATCCCGATAAAGATGGCAAAAAGCACACATCTAAGATGTAGCTGAAGGGGTCCTTACCTTAGTTACAAACTGTCACAACTGAGCACCCTAGGATTTCAAGGCCATGGAATCTTGCCTCTCTAACTGCGAGCACTGGTTCATTCTTTGCTCTTTGTAACTATCTTTATACAGGTGAATTTCTTTCTCTGTCTAGAACCCTGGCTAGTATTCTGTCAATCACTGTCACTCTGATAGCAACTATCAGGTAATTATTCACAGATGTTTAAATGATGTATAATTAAAAACTGCTTACCACTCCTTTCTTGTGACTACAAAACTACTCCTCATTTTTGAGGATAAGAAAAAAGCACCTTATGAATATGTTAATTGACAACATCAGTTGCTGATATTTATAATCAGTGCTTTCATATATTTTTCAATATTTTGCCCACCTTGCAACTTCATCCCAAGTAAAACACAAGTTTATTACATATGTGCATTTCTTTTCCTGCCAAAATCCATGAGTCTCCAGAGTACTATAAAAGAGACAACATATTTCTGTTTTCCAAGATATTGGTGAGAAGGGCTATGCCTCCAGGTTATTATGCAAAAGCTATTTAATAAGATAAAATGCATTCATATCACAAGAACGTGACCCCTGCCTATAAAGGAAGATAGTCTTTTTAATAGTGAAACAGTAGATTAGAAAGTTATTAGGTTGGTATCAAAGTGAACAAGACTGATATTGAATTAGATGTTAGATTTAAGCACCACAGTAACTATAAGGAAAATATCAGAGAATGTGCATATTCATAGAGACAGAAAGTAGAGTGCAGGTTTCAAGGAGTGGGAAGCCACTGGGGAACTGGTGGAGAATGGGTGTAAAGGTTTAATTAAAAACAGCCTAAATTCTATTTATGAGATTACATAATTTTCCATTTTACAACTTTTAAGGTATCAAGCAAAGCCAAATAGGAGGCATCAGCTTAAAGAGGGGGGTTTGAAAATAATTTGTTCCTGGGAAAGGGTGACCTGAGTGTCCTGAATAGAGATTCACTGTATTTGACCTGAATTGTCAGGGCAGGTTTTACTCAGACAAATCAAATGAATGTGTCAATGTGACTTGTATTTAATAACGCTGGTTGTACTCGATTAGAATTTAATGGGTCAGAAAACTTTCAAATACAGCAAGTGAAAAGATTTAATAATACATATTTCATATCAACATTTAACATTCACAATGTTAGATCTTACTACATAATTTAATGGACACTAAAGAAATTTGAGCTTAGCCAAATTCAATGCTAGTGGCAAATAATTTCTTATATTCTACACAATGCTATAATTTCCAATATGTTTTCAGCTAGATTTTTCCACTGAATTAATTTAAATATCACAAAACAATAAATATTCTGAAGATTTTAAAGATTAGGGAAACCAAATTAGAAACTTTGAGTGGATCATAGCTGGTGAAGCTCATCACATACTGAGTCAAATCTGACTATGGAACTGCTGAATTGATCAAATAATGAATGGCATCATTCTACTTATGAGATAAGGTACTAATCATGCACTCTCTGAAAGGAGATTATAATTTTGTGGGCAGAGGAAATGCCTCATTCACTTTGCATCCTACAACATCCAGCTCAGTATTTTACAAATGGTAAGACCTCAACAAATATTGAATGGAATGGCATTTAAATTTCTACTCTGATGTAATGCTATCTTTTTCTCTTTATCTTTCTTTCCCACCCCTCTCAGTATCTCTCCCTTTTTCTCAGTCACTCTCTCTTCACATAGCTCTCTCTCCCACAAGGCTACCATTCAGTATAGTCTGTTATCTCTTCCCTCTTTGTTTCAGCATCACCTGGGGAATTTAAGTTGTTGCCTGAGAGGCCTAAGAAACTGCACTGCAAATATGCCCCCCAGGTGATAATGATGCAAGCAGATAGTCTAAAGACCGCACTTGTGAAATACTGGTTTATGGTACCAAAGGTTCTTTCTAGTTAAAGTAGGGTTCAGGATAACTCAGAACACTTACTAAGGCAGAGAGGAGCCTTTGTATTGGAAAGAGTGCACGCCTGTTCTGGCAAGTGAAGATGGAGCAGAGGGGAGGGTTATGAAGGCATTTAAGTGTAGGATCTGGTGCTGGGAGAGCAGACTCAATCCCTCACTCCCTTTCCCCCAGAGGCAATGCACTAGAGTGGACAGGGCACTGGCCATTGATCAGACAGATTCACAAGCTTCCAACATTTACCAACAGTGACACTGAGCAAGTGACTTACTACACTCCCCAATAAATTTCCTTATACATAAAATGAGGAAAGCAATAACTAGCTTGTATGATTTTTGTGGGTATGGAGTGATTTTCCCTAATGCCTTTTCACAACAGGTAGATATTCCTGAATAGCAACTATTATATTTTTCCATTTATAGACCCTAAATTAAGGAAACAAGATACTGTTAACAATACATTGACCACATATATTTGTTCACTAGGTGAAACAATGTGGCTTCAAACAATACATGGATGTGGAATGACCTTTACCATCTGTGGTAGTTAGATTCAGGTATCAACTTGGCCAGGTGAAGGTTCCTAGTTTTATTGCTGTGGACCTGAGCCAATGGCATGTGAACCTCATTTGTTGCTGATTACATCTGTAGTCAGCTAGGAGGCATGCCTGCTGCAACAAATGACGTTTGACTTAATTGGCTGGTGCTTAAATGAGACTCAACGTAGCACAGCCTAAGCAGTTTGGCATACCTCATCTCAGCACTCGCAGCTCAGCCAAGGCCTTTAGAGATGCAGAATGGAATTACCCCGGGGAAAGTTGTTGGAACGCAGAGGCCTGGAGAGAAGGCTAGCAGAGATGGCCCTGTGTTTTTCCACCTAAGAAAGAACCTCAGTTGAAAGTTAGCTACTTTTCCTCTGAAGAACTATATGTT
The DNA here is from genome assembly GCF_023851605.1 of Tamandua tetradactyla. Taxonomy (NCBI): domain Eukaryota; kingdom Metazoa; phylum Chordata; class Mammalia; order Pilosa; family Myrmecophagidae; genus Tamandua; species Tamandua tetradactyla. The sequence goes on from NC_135345.1 coordinate 21,440,727, forward strand.
AACTAAATAAATCCCCTTTTATTGAAAGCCAATCCGTCTCTGGTATGTTGCATCCCGGCAGCTAGCAAACTAGAACACCATCCACTCAACCTGGGATTTGATGATTTTATGACTCACATTGATTTACTGATCTATAATTTGCTAAAGGATTTTGTTAAATATTGCCAGTTAAAAGATCACCTGGCATCACCAAAGACTTAAAACATTTCATATTTTAATAGACATAAAATTTGACTTTCAAAATATCAGTTCCAAAACTTTGGAAATAATATATATTCATCATTGAAATATTAGAAAATACTGAATAGCTCTGTCACACAGAAAAAAAAAAGGAAAGCATGTATAAAAAGGCTGAAAATGCACATTATATCTCAGTTGAGGAGAATTACTGAAGTAGAAGAGTTTTTGACACTGTCAACTGTCAACTTTCTTTTTCACCTCACACTTTTCCTACTTAATATGCAGTATTCTCTTAAAGGCTCCCGGTGACTCTAACTTGTCAATGACTTAATAAAAACTTGAATAGACTTAAATTGACAGAGATAGAATTTCCCCTTAGCTTGTTCCAAAGTTATCTAATTTCATGATAAAGTAACTGGCAGAATGTGACAATTAAGCCATGTTCACTTTAGACTGGGCTCAGTATTTTTTTTTTTAACTGAAGAAATGTGTGGTTCCAAATTATTAAGCAGCAAGTCGGAAGTATTATTGCTTTGTTGATAATCTTTGGTAAGCACTAAAATAATTAATAATCATTAATATAATATAAACAAATTCTGTGTATTTGCAATATTACTTACCATCTCTATTCCTCAGTTTCCACATCTGGAGAAGTTGAGGAAATTGAAGCTGAGGGAGGTATTTCCAAATTCATTCAAGAAATCATCAATGGAATCAGAATTTAATCCAACATTCTCTGACTCCATGGAATTTTCCCCTAACTCTGATTCCTCTCATCTGGAAATGAAAGAAGCTGCTCCTTCACTATCACTGAATGACCACATCAAAGTAAGGTATGGAACAAAGGTCGGGACTCTGGGATTTGACTCCAATTAAGTCAATTTAAGTGTAGGAAAGAGAAATCATTTTGACATGACTTGTGGTTAACTGTATTTCAAGCAAAAGCCTCAAGCTTTCCAATGATTAAATGATAGAGGAAAAATGGACATTGTAAATATGTGAAATAAAAAGTAAACTGCTCTGTTGATACAGCAAATAAACATAATACTCAAATGCCAATTTATAAAGCTGGAGTGATCATAGCTGTTGGGTCCTGTTCATCTTAGCCCTCTCTCAGTTTGGGATGAAAATTTCATTGTTTAGGATAACAGAAGCTTTTGACGGTAAAATGAGATGGAAGGTTGCCAGATTTAGCAAATACTGGCTGCCCAGTTAAATGTGAATTGTAGATAATCGACAATTATTTAAAGCTATAATTATAACTCAAATGTTGTGGGACATCTTTATGTTAAAACACTGTTATTTATCTGATATTCAGATTTAACTGGTATTCTATATTCCACCTGGTGTCCTAGTTTGCTAGCTGCCAGAATGCAATATACCAGAAACAGAATGGCTTTTAAAAGGGGAATTTAATAAGCTGCTAGTTTACAGTTCTAAGGCCAAGAAAATGTCCCAATTAAAACAAGTCTATAGAAATGTCCAATCAAAGGCATCCAGGGAAAGATACCTTGATTAAAGAAAACTGATGAAGTTCAGGGTTTCTCTCTCAGGTGAGAAGGCACACAGTGAACATGGCGGCATCTGCTGATTTTCTCCTGACTCTACAGAAAAGGACTCTCTCCAAAATGTTTCATTTCTTAAAAGGATTCTAGTAAGAAACTCCACCATCAATGGGTGGAGACACATCTCCATGGATATCATCTATTTAAAAGTTACCACCCACAACTGGGTGGGTTATATCTCTACGGGAACAACCAAAATGTTCCCACCCAGCAATATTGAATGAGGATTAAAGGACATGGCTGTTTTGGGGTCCACCATAGATTCAAACCAGCACACCTGGCAACCCTACCAGGGGCTTACTTTGGAAAGTTCTTATCCATGATTGACTACCTAAGGAAGAAAATACTTTGGGTAGGGACAGCAGCAGCTACTCTTCACTCTAAGCCTTCACCAATGGTGGCACTAAACTGTGCAGATAACCCTTCTATGACTGAATTTCTTGGGTCACCAGGATGTCCAACCCTCAAAGGAAGCAGTATCTGAACATGTGTGTGCACGTGTATGCGTCCTATATGCTCTCTTTCTCTGCTTCCCTCTGAATGAGGACTCTCTAGAGGACTGGGTTCACTCAGCTTCCATCTTCTTGCTGTGCAGTTCCAAAACTGGATTCTAAAACTGTCTTACTATGTGAGCTTAATTTTAAATCCCACCCATAATGGATAAAATGTACAAAGCCCCAGACTGACTATACACTATCAACATTTTTTTTTTTTGCAGGGCAAGGACTGGGAATTGAACCCGGGTCTCTGGCATGGCAGGTAAGAACTCTGCCTGCTGAGCCACCGAGGCCCACCCCCAACCCCTTTTCATGTAACCCTTTGGAGGTTGTCACCTGACATTGGGTTTTAGTGGGTTCAGGTGAGACTGAGTGCAAATATCCCAGGCTTTGAGACTGAATGCTGAATGGTGAATTCTAATTTTCTTTTCCTCTTCCAAAAAGGTTCGCTATAGAAACTGTAGGAAAATTTGGCCTAGATTTCTAAATTCTCTGACAAATTTTGCGTGCAGTCTCCAAAATCACCACCTCTTAAAAAAAAAAATGTCCAATTATTTCAGCAATACATTAATCTAGACCGTTTTGACCTTTTACAGCATAGCAATCTCCACTAGGTTGCTTAGCTCTTGATTATAAAGTAAGGCTATTGTTTAACCCATTCCTGACTCTTTTTACCCCAAATCTAAAACATGCACACACACACACACACACACACACACACACAGGCAGAGACACACACACAAATGGCTATTAATTCTCAGTCAATTTTCATTCATATTTAAATTTAACTAGATAAATTTAACTGCTAAATACGTAGCAGTTGCTCAATACATAAGTGAATTTTATCACCATTTATCTGAGTTATGCTCAATTATTTCTCATTTTTGAGATTTTTCATGAGTTTTGCCCCTATTAATTTAAGAGGAAAGAAAGAAAGATTCTGCCTTGAAAAAATACAATTACTCTCATGGAATTTTCAATAAAAATAATGCAAACACATATCATAAAAAAGAATTGTGGCTTATGAAATTTACTTCAGGCCTTCTCTATGTTGATCTTTTTACTCTGAAGCTGAGCTCATTTTGGCCCTGAGCTTGTAATTTGCTTGTCTGGGCTCTCATTGAGTCTAATAAGTGTTGGCTATTAACAAAATACTTACACAACATCGTAATGGCTTAGGAAAGGTTCAGTTATATGGTAAAAGATGAAAGAAGACGGTTCTTGGGGGAGAAAACTTCCAGAATTATGCAAAGATGAAATTTATTCAACTTCTAAAGATTCAGTGGGGGAGAATATGCTTGTTTAACTGACTTGGGCTGGGCTGTTTCTACCCAAAATAGCCATATTTTACATAAGAATGCCATATATATTGGTTTATTATAAGTTACATGAGTCTAGTATCCTCTGTAAGTGCTGCTGATTTTAATTATTGAATTCATGGTTCCTTGGCACTTTTTTTAGAAAAAAAGATATTTCCCCAACTGATGTATTTTATTTCCTTCCAGCCTGTTCCTTCACCTCCTCCAAAATTCTACATTCTGACTATCAAACATTTTTTAATGAGCTGAGAGTGGGTGTGTTTCTTGTCAGTGATTACCCAGTACCTCTGCATAAGTCTATCCTGCTGGGTTGCAATCACTGCTTTGCTTGGCTGTAACCCTTTGCTAAACCATGACGTTCTCAAAAGCAAGGCTTGGTTATTTCTCAATGTGCAGAAGCCCTGCACATAGCTGGCATTTGATGCAAGTTTAATATACAAACAAACAAACAAACAAAAACCCACACATATATAAACAGGGACTTTAAAATGAGCAATGTTGATTATTTTAAAATATTAAAGGCAATATAGTAAAGAGGTTAAGAGCAAAAAGCTTTGCAGGCAGGCATCCTGGCCTTAAATTCTCAATGAAAACATTTTATTTCCTCTAAAGCATGATCAACTCATAATGTTCTGATATTTTCTGGAATTTTCATAACCTTTTTTTAGGCTAGCCATAGCTGTATTTATTTTTTATGCTCATTCACTGTGGTCCTATGTTCAATGTACTTTCTATGACACTAAACCAGAAACATTCAGCTCCCTATCAATATGAGTCGCACAAGAAAAACATACTGCGAGAAATAGAAAATTCTGCTAGATTCGACAAATTCTCATTGAATTTGATAACATAATAATTATATGCACTTACATTTGTATAAAGCTTGCAGGTTCATAGTGTTTTTTCACATAAACTGTCTTTTTTTTTTTTAATGGCATGACATTTTCAACTATACAAGGATTTGTGAATTTGTGGCTTGGGGGAAAATAATAAAGAGACTAGAGGGATTTATCAGGAGGGTTATCCCCAGAGTGGTGCAGAAGAGAAGGCAGATCTGGAAAGGGAGAATCTATTTTAAAGGAAGACATATTGTGTCAATAGTTATCACAATGAGACTCGGTAGTTTAAGTGCCACAAAAGTTTAATAAGTCAATGATCAGCTCCATCAGATGTAACCAATTGTATTGCATCACTGAGGCTAATGTACAGGAAAATTATCTGGGGGAGTTAACTAGCCTAGTTTCATGGCTCCTTAAGGAAGCAATAATGCTAACAACTCTCAAAGCAGCAAGAAGGCTGCCAGCTATAGGAACTTTAATGTGAAATGTCCTTATTTCATGTCCTCCTAGAGTCCAATTCACTGCTAGTGTTCTTAGCCTAAACATACCCCAGGCCACTACAGGATTTCTGCAATGATATTTTAGTTAGCGGAAAATGCTAAGATGTCCCCTTACGAGACATTACGATTGCAGGTGAATGGTGGTGGCAATATGAAAATATATACATTTTTTAAATCCTCTACAAATTTTGGAACAACCAGATACCTGTAGAGGATTTTGATTCTTTCCACCTGCAAACATGGAATGAATTGTAATTTGCAATTACATTTTGCAATTACATTTCTCTTCTGGGTTGCATCTGACACGGTGCACACTATGCTTCTGGGTGATTTTTACCCGGGAGTTACATATGTTTGATGTCAGCAAGACATCCAACTCAAAGGTAGTCATTCAAATGCGGTTTCTATTCTGCATCATCATCTATTCCGTCTTCATCTTCAGATCATCCTAATCATCATAATCTATACTGATTGCCTACTTTGGGCACAGTACTGGGCTTATTTCTCTCTCCCGCTCCTCTCTTGATTTAGTTTCAAATCATCGTGCAGCCAGTTTACTGTAAGCATTTCCTTACTGCTATTCCTTCAAGCCTCTCTCCTTTTTGCAAGCATACTGATGTTGAAAACAAAAACAAAAAAACCAAATCTGACTCTAAACCTTTCCTATATAAAATCCTTCAAGTACACCCTGTTCATTCACACAATAAGCATTTGCCTCCTGACTAGACTCCATGCAAGAAAGAGCTCAAGCTTCTAGGCACAGCATAAAAGATGTTTCTGATTTCTGCCTAATATATTAAATACACCTTCTGCCATTCTCCTTGTACCTACTTTTCAGAGATAATATATCCCCTGCAGTGCCCTGGCTCATGCTCCCATGTCATTTAACATGCAGACTGCTTATTCTAAAATGTCTTCAGTCTATAGTTCACCTAACTACCTTCTATTCAGCCTTCAAAGCAAAAGACATATTATCTTGTGAAGCTTTCCCTGCTATTCCCAGGAAGGTAAATGTATTTTCTGTGCCTTATTCCTTCTTCCCTATTCCTTACATCACAACTTATGTATTCACTTGTTTCATGTTTATTTCCCCACCCAACACATGAGATCCTCAAAGATACGAATTTTGTTATCCCTGGAATCTAGTATAAAGTCTGCTGCATAGCAAACACTCAACAAATATTTGTTGATTAAATAAATGCCCTTAACAGAAAACAGAAACAACTTAAATGCGTCAGTTTTTATTTGAATTACTGATAATTTTTGGAAGCAAAAACAACAAACACATATCAAACTTCGATTTTATAAAATGAAATCCTCCAGTTCTCTGAGAGCATTATCTACTTAATTCCTTACTTAAGTAGCAAGAATTTTACTAAAACTGGTAGAGAAGTCATATAAACATTAGCTAATAAAATTGCCTATTGAATAGGCACTTTGCAAATACATGATTTCCTTTTAGATTTAAATGATTAATCAATAGTAGCCTAGCATTGGATATGCAAGCATAGACAGGCCACACCATCATAAAAGCATTCCAATTGGAAAGCTGGATATGGTTAATCCATAAACACTTCATCAAATGACTTTTTCTATTAATGGTAGAGGACCATTAATATCTTTAAACAGTTGTCCACAATCTTCCTTATGCAAAATGCCTTGCAATTTCCCCTCTTAATACTACCCGAATGCAGGTCACCCTATCTTTCTTCAATTCAACTCCATCTGCAAATACTCATCTTCTGGGACAGGTGCCATGGCATTTATACTTGATTTAAAATATACCTCTCTGAAGTTTCTGACTTTTGCACAAACATTCGCTACATCTGCTCACATTACGTGAAAATTGATTATCTCCTAACACCATTTGCCTGGAGGGTCAGAAATGAAAGCAGGTATTCCATCATTTATACACCTACTTACCAGCTGTTCATTCAACAAATATTTGAGTTGCCAGTTTCCGACCAGTATTCCGTCGCCGTTTCTCAATAACTTTCCATCCCTTAAAAGTGATGCCCTCCTATATCAGCTCCCTTCGATTTTGGCCTGTCACTAAAGAGACTGCCTCAGCTTTGAATGACTGGGACATGGATCACTTTGTCTCTCTTTCCCATCCTTTCTTATACTTTCGGTTGGTTATGTCAACTTTCTCAATGGTGAGTCTTACAAGATAATAGATTCAATGTTTTCTAATGTCCTGCATTATAGTCACGCTTAGTTACCTAACCTGTTACATTTAAATTTCACAAATGTTCTTATGTTCTTCTGTCATAATTTCAAACTCTTCCACTTTTGCAATGACCCCCTCTTTGTCTTCCATGCAATTTTTCTTCTGAAACTAAATTTCAATCATTCAACAAATATCTACTCGAGGACTTAACAATAAATCAGGCACCATGTTAGGTGCAGGAAATACAAGGCATAATAAAGTAAGAACCAGCTCCTGTTTCTCATGGAGCTATAGGAGTTAATAGCTAATTATGGGGGGGGTCAGATAAGAAAATTCCTTATTACATGGAAGTCAGATAAGTGCCCCTTACACAGAGAGGGTGAAAGTAGCCCATGGCAAATAAATCTTAACTAGTGATTTCTAAACATTCTAGAAGTTCCAACATAAGTGTTTCCGTGAACACACACTACCACAAACTGTCCCATCCTTCTGAATGCCTCAAAACAATCTATAGAATCTTTATTTCCCATAGCACACATGACCTTATGTTGTAGTTATTTTTATTACAAGTTTTATCTCTATTTCTAAATGTCAAATTGCTCTAGGGGACTGATAACATTCTTTGGGTCACAGTTCTTTTAAAATTCTTACACATAATTATTTGGTAAATTTAAACCTATCAGTTTTTAAGCACTTTTTTTAGCCATTTACATCACACAAAAAATTAAATTTGCAAGTTTATTATGCATATTTTACATGTGCGGAAAACTAAAAATTAGTAGTAATGCAATTTGTCTATGTTTGCCAGCTAGAGACTGCTAGCTGGTCCCAAAGAATGTTTCCTTTCTTTCCAGACATAGCTGGGCTTTATTTCTTAGCCTTCAATGCTCTTGACTATTTGACCATGAACTGAGTTTTAGCCAATGGAATGTGAGTGGAAATGGGGAATGCCATTTCTTGGTATAGCTAGTAACAATACCTTACTTTAGCTCCTAATGCTCATTTCTTTTTCAAGTGACTTGGATGTCGGTGTCTTCCAGGATAAACCTGGAAGGCATCTGGTAAAAATGGCAAAGTTACAACCATTAGTCTAGATCCCTAAATTACTACATGCTAGAGGTTTATTCTAATAACCTAAGCACTCAACGGCACAATTAGGTAAACAAAAAGCCACCTCTTTGTGTAAAGTTAATAGGAAAGCAACCTCTGTTTACTACTGCAAGTTCATCTATCTTAATGAATGCACTAGGTCAGCATTTCTCAAACATCTTAATCTCAGGACCCCTTGATACTCTTAATTTATTAAGGACCTCAAAAGTTTTTGTCTATATGGGCTTTATCTGTTTATGTGTTATGAGAAACTAATGAGAAACTAAGAAATAGTCAGTTGTTCATTTAAAAATAACAAATCTATATATTTCCATAAATCAATTTTTGGGGAAAATAAAGTTGCTTTCAAAACAAATTAGTAAGAAGTACAGCATTGTTTTACTTTGGTTACAAATATCTTTAATGTCTCACTTATCAGAAGATAGCTGGATTCCAACATTTGTTTCTGCATTTCATCTGCTATGAGATCACACATTATGAAGCCCCTGGAAAACTCCACTGTACACTTACCTCAAGAATGAAAGGAAATGAAAAGGAAAATTAGCATCTTAGTGTTATTAACGTAATAGTTTTCACTTGATGGACCACCCAAAAGAGCCTCAAGAAACTCTCCTCACTGATCATGCTTTGAGAAATACTTTACAATGTTTCTGACAAGAAAGACTCCAATTTTATTACATAGTACTAGAAATTCTCATGAAATACATGAATTCTTTTCTCTAAAGAATGAGCATTGCATACATAATTTCAGGGATTTCATGGATCCCATGAATCTCATTTAATGGAAGTTAAAACCTCTCTCTAGGGCAAATATAATATCTTTTCCACCTTGTATCTCCTACTGTACTGAGAATCACAGACTTTACACCTTAAAGGATTTCAGTAAATGTACACTAGAAACAGAATATATTATAGCTGGAAGGAGCCCTAGAGATCAACTTGCTCAAATTTCTCACTTTTAGATTCCGATTGTGCAAACCTGGTGAAGGTTAATGATTCTCCCAAGGCCACAATGAATCTGCCAAAGTAATAACGTAGAAATAAAAACAAAATTTTTGTTTTTATGGTTAATTTTATGCATCAACTTGGCTAAGTTATGGCGTCAAATTGCTTGGTCAAACATAGTTCTAGTTGTTATTGAGGTATTTTGTAGACTGGTTAGCATATATGATCAGTTAAGTTTAAATAAATAAGATTATCTGCAATAGTGTAGGTAGACCTCATCCAATCTGCTGATGGCAAATAACTGAGGTTTGCAGGAAAAGAAAAAAAAAAAATTCTGCCTGGAGACTACACCTTCTACACCTCTCTGAATTTCAAGCCTGATGGCCTTTCTTACAGATTTAGGACTTCAGCATTTTAATATCACTCTTACTGGAATTTCCAGCCAGCCAACCTGCTCCATCACATAAACCAATTCCATAAAATAAATCTATATCTCTATCTGTATCTATATCTATGTCTATATCCATCCATCTATCTATCTATCATCAATCTATACATACACACATACACAACACATATATCCTATTGGCTCTGTTTCTCTGAAGGACATTGGCTAATATAACAGTCTTCAAAGTCATAACATGACATTCACTGATGGGAGAATTTTTGTGTCCAAAAGGACAAAAAAAGACAAATAGTCATTTAGAATTTTATAGCTCAAGAGGTCCTAGAGGTCATCTACGTAAATTGTCTAATTTATATGATAAAGCTACAAGATCTCGAAGGGATCAAAACACTTCTTTAGATTCACAAAATGAGAAAATCCTGGTGAAGTGGTTTGGAGCTATGTATACTAGAAAAACATGCTCTTAAACATAATCCATTCTTTGTGAATAGGACTTTTTGATGAGGTTATTTCAGTTAAGGCATGGCACAATTGAATCAGGATAGGTCTTAATCCTATTATTGAAGACCTTATAGAGAAGGTCACAGAAAGAGAGATAGCCATGGAAGAGAGCAGAAGCCAATGAAACCCAGGGAGACAGGAGCGCTCCCATGTGTACTGCCATGTGACAAAGGAACAAAGACCAAGGCAGCTCAGTAAGCATCACCTTACTGATGGTTCAGTTTTGGACTTCTAGCCTCATACTGTGAGGCAATAAATTCTTGTTGTTTGGGACAACCCATTACATGCGATTTGTTTTGGCAGCTGGGAAACTAAATTACCTGGTTTACTAATACTGAATCAAGTATTATTTCCACTACATCACATTGCCTTCGAAATAACTCACATTTTTTGAGGTAAATTAATAATTGCCATTTTGAAGCATGTAAGTAATAGCTACTGGTGTGCTCTATACAAAAATAAAAATAAGAACTTTGAAATGCCCCACAATAATCCAAGTTGCAAATTTTTATTCACACTGGCAGATTCTACAAATCTGAAACTGAAGAATGCCTATACTGTGAAAATTAGTAATTCAAACTCCATTTTCTTTTGTGAAAACAATATAGCACACTTACAGCAATTTGGAAATAAAGTGTTCTGGAAAACTGATACTTTGACCCAAAGAAGAAGTTATGAATTATCCTGTCTATCCATAAATCAGTAAAACTTACTCAAATTGCTGCAATAGATTTTCTGCTCTCGGGAAATGAGTTCAAATAAATGGCAGCGTCCTTTGTAATAGTAATTTCCAACATTTTTATTAAAGTTTTGTGTTAAGTGCACAGATATATTAAATCAATCTATTGTTTTCCATCCTCACAGACAGCCCAGAGTCCTGGAGAGGCACAAAGGCTGCAAAGAACTCAATCACTGGAATGTGCTTCCTTTAACACATCATTTTGTCAGCTAATTGGTTTTAAAATAATCTGATATAAATTTGGATGAAATTCAAAGTCCTTGATGGAACTACTGCTAAAAAATGAGGAAGTAATAGATTTCTAAAACCCCTACTTGAAATTCTTAAAATAAATGTCTTTTCCATAATGATTTATATTTTTCTCCCAGTTGAAAATCTATGAGAACTCAGGTAGCAATAAAAAATGAAACCCTTCATGTTTTTGTTCTTAGACATCTGGCATGGGATTCACATTTTTTATTGCTATGTGGCACACAATGAGATGTAATATTGATATTCCTTCTGAATCCCTTCAGGGTTCTCTAAAGAATTCCTTCTGTAGAGTTATAAAGTCCACCTAAGAACCCTGGAAAAGCATATAACTTCAGTCAAGTCTTTAGACAAGTTCTTACTTTTTCTTCTAATAAAATATGGATAGCAAAAGGGCAACAATTGATTTCTTTATGATAAGAAAATGAAATAATATAGCGAAAACCATTATATATGAGTCCAAGGCAAAAGCTTAGATGTTACAAATTATTAAACACAAAGCAATAGCAGAACCAGCAATTTCACAGGATTCTGACTTTGTATCATTGATTCACTGCATCATCTTACTAAAAGCACAATAATGGGTGACTATATTTAAGACATAATGACTGACATTTGGGAAGCGAGTAATAGTTGTTTTGCTGTCATTATTGGTAATGATCATGAGAAGTGAAATTAATTAGTATATTTTGATCAACAACTAAATGTCAAACATTTGTCATTTTAACTTTGTAGATTTTGTTCTCAAAGTAGTTTTCCAGGTTGAGTATCATTATTTTCATTTTAAAGATGAGGAAACAGGAGAGAAAGATTAAATGCTTTAGGCAAGGCCACACAGAAAGTAATTGCTAGAACTGGGATTAGTATAGCATAAATAATGGCTCACATGCATTTAGTACATGTCAAGCACTGAGCTAAGGAACTTATAAGGATTGTCCCATTAAATCTTCCACATAACTCTATGAAGTAAGATCTCATATTTTACCCATTTAAAATTTTTAATCATGAGAAAGCAAAACTTTGGACTTTTTAGGAAGCTTGCATACTCACATAGATAGTAGTGACTGAACTGTGATTCAAAGATATACTGATTCCAGAACCCAAGTTTCTAACCACCCTTCCATAGTGCTGCTAATTTTAACATCCATGCTTTTTATGCTTCACAAATTGGCAGAAGGGAAGAGGACATGAGTAAACCACACTTTCAATTTTCTTCTCTTCCTCTCATCCAAGTCCCATAACAGTATGACAGCATAACACACCAATGCCTTTTGAGGTTCAAAAGATGCTAATGATAAAAGGTCCATTGCAATTGCCAAAGGAAATGCTTTCTAGCAGAATAAAAGAGCTTAGTAGAGGGAAGAACTGCATTCATCTTGATGGTTACACACATAATAAACTCCCCAATAGGGAGCACATTACGACCAAATATAATTCAGCGGCAACCTGAGAGGCAGTCAGTATGGAGTCAAAGACAATTTTAAAGCAACGTCACCTGTCCTCTAGAGTCAAGTTTGTTTCCACTGGCATTCAAAGCACAGTCCAGAATCTCTGCTTGCATTGTTTGGGAATTTAAACTTGTGTAACCATGACAAATGGAGTCCAGTAACATTCTGCCATTTCAACATTTCTGTGTTTTATACAGTAGTGAGAACTTTACCCTTACCAGACAGTCTGTAACATGAACTTGGGAACCTGTCCTGCAAATACAAACACAGTCCCAGACAACTGGCACTCCTTGGGCATGAGAAATTTCAATTTCTTAACACTGGTTTTTGGAAAGCCTGTTCTAGGTTGTTATAATTGAGCCTTTGACAGCCAAACAAATCTGCTACAAGGAATGCTGCACATTCCATAAAAATGCTCCATTTAAATACCCATACTCTATCAGTTATTGCCAGGGATGCCTCATGGTGTGAAATGGGACACAGAGAGAAATCTGCTAGTCTTGAAGAAAGATCCTCAAATGAGACTCTTGTTAGTGCAAGGGAAAAATTGACGCTAGTGATAATGTGGCAAAGCCAGAGTTAATGAGAAATTCCAGGTGTGTTCTGACGACAACCTTTAAAAATATTGTAAGAACATAAATTCAGTTGATGAACCAGTCAGTTGTGAGTGAAGGACATCTTACAAAAGGGAGGGGATGTACTCAAATGAGAATGCATCAGATCACAAATATACATTATGCTGACGATTATTAATTCATTTTTAAAGTAATATGATATAGGTTTGGACCTGAACTCAAAATTCTTCGCAGAACTACTGCCAAGAAATGAGAAACTAAGAAGTATTAAATGTTCAAATTTTTCCAGGACATGAAATGATGGTTTGAAGTCTTTCATGAACTTCATTTGCTTCTATTTCCCAATGCTGGTAACCAAATGAACACAAGAGGAAACACAATCCATTAGATTTAATCACATAAACTTCAAATCACATTTAACTGTTCAAATGAAGAAAAATACCAGCAAAACTAATTAGAGAGCTGCAAAATAGCAATGATAAAATTAAAGCACAACAATAGGATAGGAAAATTCCTAAGAAATTGAAAATCCACAAACATATACAATTATCAGTGGAAATAGGCAATCTGTGTCATTTTATAATTTTGAGTGGAATAAATTATCATTCCAGCAAATGTTTTTTACACGGTATCACAATTAAAAACTCATCAGTTCTCCTTCATTAAATAGATAAAACTTTAAATGACAATACTTCAATCTGTTAAGAGAATTAATCCATTGTAAATACATTTCCCATTTGTTTAAAAGATATAAAGCATCTATAAAAATTTATGAAAAATTTGAAAATCAAAAATATTTTATAATATGGGAAAATGCCTATCTCTTTATTTAAGTCTATGGATTCTTTGAGGATTGAAATGAGTTCTTATGTGGTACAATAGTGGCTCAGTCTCAAGAATTCTCTCTTGCCGAGCTAGAGACCTGGGTTCAATTTCTGGAGCCTGCCCATGCCAAAAAAAAAAAAAAAAAAAAAAAAAAGAGTTCTTATGTAAATTTGTAACCCGAATGCTTTACTCATTATGTACTTAATAAATTTTCTTTCCCTAAATTTACATATTAGAAAGACTTCAAAATTGTGTATAGCCCTCTATGGAATTTTATTCTTTTTCTTATTATCTTTTTTTTGGCATAGGCAGGATTCAGGAGTTGAACCCGGATCTCTGGCATGGCAGGTGAGAATTCTGCAACTGAGCCGCCACTGCACCGCCCTTGTTCTGATTTTTATAATCCATACAAAATCTTGGAAGAACTATTGAAAGTTATAGTCTTTTTTCCTCCCAGTATCCCAGCAAATTGAACATGTAAAATGCAATTGCCATCTAAAGGGACCCAGAGCTACACTGGGGTCTAGAATAATAAAAGCATAAACAGAATGAACTTTCAAGTGATAAATCACAAATCAAACCTCATAATACATGTGGAGGGACAAGATTGGCAAAATGCAGATAGGATAAGCTTAAAGGAACTTTTATCCAAACTACACTAGAGAACAGCATTATGGAATAAACTCTTAAATAAATGGATTGACAAGAGGCACAGTGTGGTTTAGTGGAATGCAAAGTGTACTGGAAGGAGTCCTAATTGTAGATAAATTATATGACTTTAGGAATTACCATTCCTAAGCCTTGATTTTTCTCATCTGAAAACTGTTGAAGTCAGAGCAGATAAAACCGGCATCCCATGAAGCAGTATATCCATATTCAAGGTTCCTGTAATCCCCAGTGTTTTGCTTTTGTCTTTTCTTTCTTTTGCTTTGTGATTATTCTAGTCAAAATTGAGGGTAGGGGGAGTTAATGAAGCAACCAAAAAAAAAGAAAAGAAAAAACCAACCAAACAAACAAAATGATGATAATCACCATTTGAAAAAGAAGAACATCTAGTATCTGAGATGCCGTACCTAGCACTTTTCATACAAAGCTTGAAATGCTAATATGTGCATAAGAAAGCAAATTAGAATCAAATTAGATCCAACAGCTCCCTAGTAGGGATCAGTGGACTTATTCTAGCTGTTTTCTTATTAGTCCGACTTCATCTCTGCTTTTTACTCTGTGCTGTTCTTGATTCCTGAACAAAGTCTCAAACCTGTACTCTACCACTTCACTTCTGCCTGGGATCACCAACTCAGTTTGGATATATGAATGTCAACTTGTATCCATCACAAGCAGAAACTGCCTTCTTCTGCTATGCATAGCTAAGACCACAACTGTTGAGTCATTTGCCACTGAATCCTAAAACAAGAGCAGAAGACTCTGTGATTGGGTAATTTCATCAGACAACATGAACACGCACTTTGCATTGGAACACTTGCACGGCTTTCCTCTCAATGCCCACACATACAACTTGAATGTCCCTTTCTTTTCTCCATCTGCTACAATAACATCCAACCTCCAGGAATTTGCCCAAATCACAACTCCTTTATGAAGCCTTTCTAGACTCCTATGGCTCTAAAAGTATCCAGAGTCCTACAGCTCTATAAGCAATCTCATATGTCACTAACTTTATTTAATGTAATTCTGTCTGCTTGCTTTATTTTCTCCATCAAGAAGGTCTCTTTCAAGAGTATAGCGCACATATGCATTGTGAATAGTAGACTCTAAATCCATATGTGCCATAACAGATTGAACTCCAAATTTTGTCAAATTGACAGTCTAGTTCCCACCTCCAAGAACACCATCTTATCCATTCACATACCCTTCTTGTTCTCGTACTAAATATAACCTTCTATTCAAGCTAAATTCAACTACCTAATATCTCCGTGTACCATTTAATTAATATCTGGATGTTGTAGTCTTGGTTGGCTTAACTAAGGATAAACAAGAAGAACCTAAGTATATTTACAGAATTATTAAAGTAGATATATTGAGTTAATGGATTACTATAGGAATGACCACCAGCCAGAAATTTAGATTTCAAATTAGTTCTTTTTTTTTTTTTTTTTACTACAGGAGTTTAATGCAGTAAATAGTCAAAACAATTTTTTTGTAATAGCATTTTCAATTCAACAACCATTGAGGAACCCAGGTATGTAAGGCTGTGTCTAGTAACATGATAAATATAAGAGGATAGGACAATGTCCTGGTCATGGTAACATGATATACTGTCTGCTTCGTCATCCATCTGTGGTACCTCCACTTTTTCTTTCTATGGTACTTCCTTTTGCCTGATGTTTGAAGAATTATTTAACACTTGTCACTGTTTATAACTATGCCAAATCATTCACACTCCATTACCCATTGCTTTAAACACGACAACTTATTCTCTCATTGAAGAGCAAATTGGGGAATCACTCTTTAGAAAGCATAGGCTCAAATGAAAATGTAAAGGTTAGATTTACAATTGTATTGTTTCCCCAAGTTCTTCTTCTCATGTCTATTTGTTTAGAACAAAAAGAGTTAGAAACTTTTGGGAAAAAACTTCCTGATCCTTTATAATCGAAAGTGCATTTATAATGGAGACTTGAGGATACACCAGAATCTCAAGTTTATTCTGAAGCAGAGGTTAAATTTTGCTTTTTAAGATATACATTCAGTATTAACTTTAATTACTTCTGATTCTATTCTCTTTAAATTTCTACTTCTTTTATATCCAAATCAACTATTATACTATATTTGTTCACTTACCAAGAAGAACTTACCAAACACACACTTTTTTTAGAAGAATGATAATACCAATAAATGTTTCCAGGATTGTCTAGGGAAACTGTTCCTATATTCATCTTTCTAATAATAAAATGCTCACACATATTTTTATTTTCAATCTGTTTATAATATCCTGATCTAAATATGGAACCAACATGGAAAACCTAATAGGGGGGAGGCACTTTTCATGGACTCTCAACCTGTGACTATTTAGACCATAATCTGCATTTTATTCCATTTCCCTAAACAGATCTAACCCTACAGCATATGGACAGTTGATCAAAAAGCTCATTAAGGGAGGAAAACTGAATTCATATCACACCCACAGAAAACAACAGTTAGTCAAATGCCTCTCTGAGCTTGCTATTTCAGGGCTCAGTGCCCCTCATCCTCTCCAGCTCTCCTCCCTTCCCCATCATAACGTACAGACTAAAACCCTCTCGACTGTACTAAACACATAGGGTCTGGTCCTCAAGTTGTGTACTTCACTCAGCCATACCAAGACTGACAGAACAAAACCATGTTTTGTTCCTTAAGCCTTTCCCTAAAATAGGGACACACCTAAACTATTAGGCCACACCTAAAATGTGTTCAAAGAAAGGACAGATATATTGGTCTCCTCTCTCTACTATACCTACAAAATGTATAAAAGTATATAAAAACATTCCAAATAATTCATTCTTGAAGCAGATCCTACTTTAAGTGCATTAGGCTGAAATGTCACATATTGTGCATACATTATGTCATAATTTATTATTTAAATGAGAATTTCAATATGCAAGAAATGGTAAGATCTTACTATATGAATATATTACTTACAGGGAAGTAGAGGCTCTGAAACTATATGAGGACTCTTTAGAAACTGTTTAGCAATTCCTCTACCTTTTCAAATTATGGGGAAGATGCAGTTTATAGATATGGTTGCAATTTTCCATAAGAGGAAAGGGCTATCAGGCACATCTCCCATATTCCCAAACCACTGAAACATAAATAGGTTCAGTCAGTAGTTCACATCAATTTTAAACATGAAGGGCAGTGATTAGGGGCAAATTCAAAAGAGAGTAAAAACCAGTTGAATAACTGTTTGTTAAAATTGTGGTTTAAATATAGATCA
This sequence comes from Tamandua tetradactyla, assembly GCF_023851605.1. NCBI lineage: Eukaryota > Metazoa > Chordata > Mammalia > Pilosa > Myrmecophagidae > Tamandua > Tamandua tetradactyla. Next base: position 21,458,523 of record NC_135345.1, read on the forward strand.
TTTAAAAAGGAAATAATGGTAATCATGCATTGCCATAACTCTTCAGTGGAAATTAAGGTTATCTAAACAGGGGGAAAACTATCATATTTATATTATTTTTTTGTCTACAGTAGTAAGTATGGGTCCAGCATATCAAAATATTTATTCATTCAATTGTTATTTTAAATTCCCCTGCAGTTTGTTCAATAACAAACTTACACTTCCTTCCTCCTGAGCAAAAATCTCATGGTATATGACTTTAGTTGTGATTAATACACTCCAGCTTTTGTTCAGTATTGACCAGATAATAATTTTACATGCTCAGTCCATTTAAATAGATGATAAAGGACAGGAGGTTTTTTTTATGGTTTTTACCCTGATTTTATGACTTCATGTAAGGCTGAAACACTTCTGTTTCCGGTATGGCTTTTAGATGTACTGGAGAAGTAATTGTCAAAATTGTACCTGAAGGAAAATCATCATCCAAAATAGTATTAGTAATCAGGTAATACATGTATAATTGTTTGTTATCATTCTTGCAGTCATTTGAGAGGTAGAAAGTAAGGGCTATCTATAATTCTCATCACTGGGCCAAGGATTTCATTGAAACCTACATTCAACCAAAATGTGGAAAGGGCTTACTACCTTCAATACATTATGCCATAGTCTGAAGATATATATCAATGAGGTGAAAATGAGAAGTAAATACAAGAGAGTATGAAAGCCGCAAAATAATATAAGTACTCTCAAAGTACACACACTTAAGGAAAGAAGGAGATGTAGGGTATTTGGCTTTCTAACATCTCAAGCATACACCATGGGACTATTTCATCAATGGTGTAAAAACAAGTTCCCAAATTGCATAGGCCTTTATAGGTCCCTCCCAGGCTTAGAGTTTATGATTATTTATTGGCTATTTATATCTTGTTCCTTTGATTCTTTTCACAGTCCCTTTTGTAAATGCCTTTGTTTCTTTGTAGTAAAGATGAAGCCATAGTATTTTCTTATTTGTTTCCCTATGATGTGACATTTTTCTCCAACTGTACTTTGTGAATTTTTTTATATCACTCTGAACTATAGAGCTGAATCAATTGTGAAACATAAGGCTGAGTGTCCATCCATAAAGCGAAGCAAGATTAATGACCTCTAAATGTGAATGGGCAAAAGCAATTCACAAGAGTGAGTGAGGGTCATATTTTATCACAGGCAGGTGGCTTATTTCAACTTTGTAAACACTTCCCCAAAATGCATGTGGCCACAAATTTTCACCCTTTCCTATGCCTATGCAGAACCACTGAATGTTCAGGACAAATAATGGTTCCTATATTTTAATCGTGAACTCAACCTTCATATGTTAACAAAGACTAAAATAGATTGCTAGAGTACTCCTTGAACCAGAAACCTATAGAAAAAGCATTTTCCTTCCTAATCAACTCCACAGGATCTGTACTTCACTCAACAAGAAAAGGAGGATCAAATTCAGTTTCTCACTATGTGGAAACCACTTACCATATGGTCTATTAATTTTGCATTTTTACATCTTCTTTCACCTTGGACTTTGTTCTTTTATTCCACTGATCTGTGACTTGCAATCAGTGTGTCATGTGGTGCTTGTTTTCTCTTTTTGATGGTCATGGTGGGGAGAACTAGAAAGTAGGTATTATGGAAAGGCTGGCAAAATCCTTCTAGCATTAATCATAAATGACAAAACCAAACACACCCATCCTTAAGCTATTGGATCCCCATTCCTCACTTTGATGCTAAACTTCTAGTATATTTTGATCAAAGAAAACATTAGTGCCCACTAAATAGCTTGGGTAAGTTATGGTACCTACACATTTACAATAAGAGCAGAAGAGTCAGGCATCTGGAACCAAAATGTAAGCGTATTAACTATATATTGCTGCATAACAAATTATCTAAAACATTGCTACTTAAAACAATACAGATACATTATCTCATAGTTTCCATGGGTCTGTAGTCCAAGAATGGAAAAGCTGGGTTCTCTGTTTCGGGTATCAGAAGTCCAATATCAATGTATTGGCCAGACTGCATCTCAGTTGGCACTCAAGGTCATCTTTCAATCTCAGGTGGTTGTAGCAAAATTCCATTCCATGCAGTTGCTGGCTGTCTGCCAGTGACTGCTTCCAGCTCCCATAGCCCCCCCTGCAGTTTCTTGCTATGGGAACCCCTCCATCTTCAAAGTCAGTCAATGAGGATTTACTTGGGCCAAATCCCTCTCATATTTTGAGACTCTATCTTGAGAAAGTGTCCTATCCTTTTAATGGCTAGCCTGATAAGGTCAAATCTACTGAAGGAGATTCTTAAACTCAGTTACGTCAAATAACATACCTTAATTAAAGGGATGATATTGTGATATCACCTCATAATGATAGGTCTCTCTCATAGCCAAGGAGAAGAGATTATATGAGGGCATGGGTCATTTGGATCATCTTAGAATTCTGTCTACCACACACAGTTTCAAAGGGAGGGCCTTGAATTCAACCCTGGAGCCAGGCAAATAAGTTATTATCTGCAGAAGGAACAGCTGACTAAATAAAGCAGGAGAGAGCTGTTCTGGAAAGATGGATGTTCACATGCATGATAATTAAACTCTAGTTTGGATTAATGATAATATACTATAGCTTGATGTGAATAATAAATAAGTATACATTTGGTATATCACATGGAAACTGACCCTAAATTAAAACCCCTCACTGTTGCCCAGCATGGATGACTACTGCTTGCAATTATGAATTATGCTTCAGCATATCCTTAGGCATATATAATTTAGAACAATATCTGACACACAGCTAATAATGCAATAAAAAGCAGTCATTTTATTACTATTAGTTATTCATATTCCTCTTAATACTATCAGAATTAAAGTCTTTACTCTACTGTTGATATCTCAAAGCTTCCATGAAATATCTCTATCATAGCACTTTGTAGTTATCTGACCACACGTCTAATCTGGATGATGAACTTCTTAAGGGAAGAAAGTTTTGTTCCCCATTGAGCTATACATCTAAGCTCATTGTAGACATACATAAATTCAAGTTGGTAGAATGTCACATCTGCCTTAGCAGCAACACCATTCTAGCAGGATAAATTTCTAGTTGTGGAAGACAAAAGCATCTGCTTACTCAATTTACATTGTCATATTTTGCAAACAGAACCTGGATTTTGTTTGAGGCAGCAATGCATCATCATAAAAATACTCATTTACCCAGCTTCCCTTATGCTGATTTTCTGACAAAAGAGATGTGGGGAGAAACATCTGGGGTTGTCCTTTCTGGAATGGAGATAAGTGGTAGGGGGTGGAAAAGACATGTGACCTTGAGATATAAACTAGAAGAGGAAAGGCAGAAGCTAAGGATGACAGGGTGGGAAGACATAAGGATCCCGGAGCATTGAGGACAGAGGGTCTGCTACGCCAATGCTGGGCAGGCTACCTCTGCACATCCTGATATGTGAGGAAAATAAATCCCTATTTGGTTAAGCTATTTTAGTCAGGTTCCTGTTAAATGCAGCCAGGCACAAGTCTTAACTGATGCATCCTTTGATTCAGCATGGAAGGCCAAAGATCAGCAAAGTGCTTGCGGAATACAGTTAATCCATATTAATGCCACCCTTCTGTAACTCAATGATATATAATTGGATCTAGAGCCACTGTACAAGCAACTAAAGTGGGGATGAGAGGAAGCAAACCAGAAGAATAATGCCCAAGCATGTGCTTAAGCATAACTTCAAGCAATGTGGAACTATCATCCATTGCTGAGCAACAGAGAAAGGTTTCAATTTAGCATCTCATTTTGGATATGATGTGCCATATTATTCAATCAGCCTGCTAGGGAAAAGGGAAATACAAATAGAAAAGTGTAAGTGTGACTAAAGACCTCAGAAGCACACTAGAGGAAGAGATATTCTAAGTAGTTGTGATATATTGGCATTATCGGGCAAATGGTGAAAGCAGAATTCACTGCAACCTTTTCTCCAAATACAAGAGCATATGTAGTACTTCCATTTATAAATTAAGTATATAAACACATATGATATGTGCAATATGGATACTATATAAGTATATATGGTAATGTGTATGTGTTTTGTGTATATAGATAAACCTAAGCATTCAGAATACAAATTCAGAATATCAGAATATTAATGTTAAGAACATTGGCAGATTGCCTAGTTAAAATTGCATCTCTGCAACTTACTAGCTGTGTGACCTCATCTCTGTGCCTCAATTATCTCAAATTCAAAATGGGTATAATAGAACCAACCTATAAGGATGCAATGAGTTAATTAATATGATGTAATTAAGACAGGGCCTGGCATTCAGTAATATATGTGTTGAGCAAATATTATTTTATAATGCTGAAGAAGTACATATTCCCCCAATTTGTGCATGCACATAATACAATTCTGTGTGTATATGCACCGATACATACATACATACATATTGATACGTTTCTTCATCTATTCATTCATTTTTCTCCATCTGTCTCTGTGTCTTCCTCATTTTCAATAATAGATGGATAAATGAATGTCTCTATATAAATTGATACAAATATATATATAAATGAAAAATGCCTTGTCCTGATATTTATAATGCTAGTTTATACAGTATAGGCCTTTCTGAATAAAAAAAAAGTACCAGCAGCATCAACTACAATAACTACCATTTATTGAATATTTATTAGATGCTGGGGGCTGCTCTTGACAGTTTACTTGCATAATCTTGTCTAATCCTCACAACATCCAAAGGATGAAGGAAGTATTATCATGAGCTGGGCAATGTATTAGTAACTTGCCCAAAACAAGCTTGTGGATGGAACTGAAATTCAAATCCAAATCCAAGTTTCTCAGTCTCCAGAGCGTGAAATGTTTGTGTTTGTGGCTATTTTTGTTCTGTGCACTATTTATTAACTTAAATGACATATCACACCTAAAAAAAGATGAAAAGTCCCCATTTAGGAGACTCAGACAAGTTTCTATCAATACTGGAAAATATTCTTGTGCAAATTTCTATTAGTAAAACTCTTATTTGCCATTAGCCTCTTCCGGTACTTATCTTCTGGGGCGGAAGTGGTTAGAAAATCTTAGAACACAGAACAGCTAACTCTATAATGTATAATTTGCTCAACCATATGCTGGATGAACCAATACTTTCTATCCATTCATATAAGAAACAGACAACTTATAGCTGTAAGGTGAAGAATGAAATTTAACAAATCTCTGGAAATAACACTGAGTAGTCCTTGGAGTATGATATAGTTCCCTTGTCATCCTGCTGAGTGTATCCTTTTATAATTGTCTGTTTAATTGCTTTAACTGTGTGCCTACTCCAAGGCACTTAGTCCAGAGGATGCAATGTGAAATCCATTCCGTACTCCAATCACTGTATCAGGTGTCCTGGGACAAAGCAGTACCTACCCAGAAAAAGGGGTGCCTTCCACTAATTAGCACTAAGGGGTGATCTCTGATAGCACACACCTTGAGTTCATCTTGTTCAAGAAGCTGTGACAACTTGTTCAGCATCACCCAACACCCATAGAAATACCTGGTGCATAGTGGGTGCTAAATAAATATTTGATTAAATTTAATATTTTTAATCAAATGATTTTAATAAATGATCTGTATTACGGACTGAATTGCATCCCCCAAGAAGACATATTCAAGACCTTAGTTCAGTCCCACGAAGGTTACCTTTGAAGATATTATTAGTTAAGGTGCTATTAGTTAAAATGAGGCCAAACTATATCAGGAGTGGGCTTTAGTCCAATACAACTGGTTCGTTTGTAAGAAAGAGAATTAGACACAGACAGACATAAGGGAGAATGCCATGTGACTACTGAGGCAGAGAATGCCATGGATTGCCAACAAGCTACCACTGGAAGTTAGGAGAGAACCATGAAACAGATTCTTCCCTATAGATTTAAGAGGAAGCAGGGCCCTGCTCACACCTTGATCTCAGACTTGTAGCCTCAGAACCATGAGACAATAGATTTCTGTTGTGTTAAGCCACCCAATAATGGTCCTTGTTCACAGTAGCCCTTGGAAACTAAGGCAATGGTCTGCTAAGTAAAGAATGGAAAAGTTTTCTTCTCACACTGCTTTCCTGCATCTTGCACAGTGAAGGATGGATGCTTCTTCCGAAAGTGCCCATACCCAGAATATCTATACAATGTCAAAGGAATGGAAGGTCCAGATTCCAATGTACTATTCCATCCAGAAGGCCATAAGTAGATGTGTGCAACATAATCAATACCAGGATTAGACCCGTTGAATTCTCTTTTGCATGATAAAATCCCATATGTTAAAATGCAAATTTATTTAAAGTCTTGCAAGTGCCAGCCAAATGCCTCAGTGGCTATGGAGATGGCTACTTAATAGAAAATCTGCAATGCAAGCCAAAGAACTAATCATGACCATCTGATCATCAGGCCCCATCAAAAGCCAGAAATGAGGAGCCAGGGAACAGAGTCAGAATCTGCCAATATATCTCACAGGCAGGGAGAGGCCAGGACACTGAAGATTAGGGTGGATCAAATATAAAATGGGCATCTCTGTAGCACAGTAAAATAAAATAATAACCAAAACAACAATGCAGCTGTATGATAGTATGTTTTCTGTGCAATGCACATTTGTCTAAATGCATTACTGCTCTAATCTCATTGAATCCTCTCTTTTGGGGGAAGTTCATAAGGATATTGATAACCCAAGGTCAGTTATTTCCTAAATTTACAATTTAAATGTGGGGTCCCTGCCATTTAGGTTCTGTCTATAGAGCCCAAGTTTTTGACAACTCCTCTACAGAAATGTGGTGCATTATAGGTGCTAAATAAATGCTTGTTTATCGAACATGTAAGACTCAAAAATGAATTATTTGTTATTAAGTGAAATTGACATCTGCTGATACAAAACTTTTAGCCTTACAATGTCTTCATTAATGTTTGCATTATTTATTACGAAGGGAATAGGTATATAAAGTCTTAGACCTTTCCTTGCCATGTTACCAGCTGGTGGTAGACACAATTTTCTCTTGTATTGACGATTGGGAGTCATTAGTCCAAATGTACATCTTGAACTCCTTGATCTCTTACATATGTGCATGAGCTGTTCTCCACACCCAGGACATTCCCTACCACTATCTCCATCCTCCTTTCAACTCACTTATTAATCACTCTGGTCACTGCTACAATTTCCATTTCTTTAAGAAATTTTCCTTGACCCAACTCAAAAAGTCAGCTAGTATTATGGATAATGACATGTGAAATGAATCACACTGAGCTCGGTAGTCATGTGGCCATGACAGAATGTGTTATTGAGCTTTTCAACCCTGCTCTGTGGCAGTTTTTTATTTATTGCTTTTCCAGTTTTATCTTTTTTTTTTTTTGACATGGGCAGGCACCGTGAATTGAACCTGGGTCTCCAGCATGGCAGGCGAGAATTCTACCACTGAGCTACTGTCACACCACCCTATTTTTTCAATTAAAGAAAATTAGGGCTGTTCATGAGTATTAGGTGTTTACCTCTGTTGGCTTATTTTCTGGCACATAGCTCCTTGTAATAAGAAATATGCAGGTCTAGTGTTAGACATTCTATGCTTTGTGACAGATTTCAGGCAAGTTAAAGTATTTTGAATCCTCAATTCCCTGCCTCTACATTCATATACAATTCTTAAATTGCAGAATTTATGTATGGATTAGATATGTACTGAGGATTGTGCTTGGCCTATGATAGGTGCTTAGGGAGTCATGATTTCATAATTATTAGCATTAGGATTGCCATTATGGTTTAAAATTTGTATTATTGTTTATTCTAATCTACAATGTATCCAATTAGAAAAGCATGCCTGTTGGACCTATCTGTAAAATATGAATAACTGAATTCTGAGTTAGGCTTTTTCTATGAGTAAATACGTGAGTTTTCACACACAAGCCTGTTGAAATATCCTGGGACTCCTAGGAGACCATTTGGATGCATAATCTTCCCTTTGATATAATTCAATGTTTTATGAAATTGTGGCAAAGTGTTATTTAAATGACAACTGTGTAGCACAGAATAGATACTCAGTAAAACCCAATTATTCTTTATCGTTGTTTTCCTGCTGAAATCCCATGTTGGAAAGAATATGATCTCACTATAATCAGAAGTAAACATTGTTTCAAATCCTAAATGTTACTTGCTAACACTTTGTTTTGGGATAAATTAATTAACCTCCTTTGGTGCTGATTTCCTTATTTGTAAAGTGATGAAAATAGAAGATTGACAGATAAGAGTGTGGAATTAGATTAAGTAATTGAGAGGAGAAGCAAATGAGATAATCTAGCTAAAGGCACCAGGAAGAATTTGTATCCTTTCTTTTCCTTCACAGATATACTCTATACTCTTAGCTACAGGCTAATTGCTATTTGTTTACTTTGTCCATTCTTTCCTGCCACTAAAACTTTTCTCAGTTTTATCTCTCAATCTAGAATGCACTCCTGTATATATCAATATCTAATTGATATATTTTACCCAGCAGAGGATTTTTCCTGTAAGAAATATCCTCACAATCCCCTATATCTTCCTGTAGCTTATTAAACATAACACTTTATATATATATATATATATATATATATATATATATATATATATATATATATATATATATCTTCTTTATTTATATACATCTCACTTTCCCTTTCTAGACTATAAACAATGATAGGCAGAGATGTATACATTTTTCTTCTTTCCATTGCCTTATTAAATTACATTTCCTTGCAGATATTCCCTCAGTAGGCCCTTTCCATCCTTGTTTTTTCCCAACAGATATTGTGGAAATGTTGTCAGAGAAATAACAAAACAACAACAAAAAATAACAGGTCTCCGATAACCTTAAATCATGGCTAAAAAAGGTAAAGGGAAAACTTCCATGCATATTCTGTGTAAGAAATAATTAAACACCTTTATTTCTCAAGGAAAAACAAAGAACTTGAATGGGAACTGAGTAAGAAGGACACTTTCTAGATGTGAAAGAGAAGTCTCAGTTCCTGGCAAAGTAGGAGGCAATAAAACCCAGGTGATCTGCAGTCAGTCACGTCAAAAGCAGGGCTGAGTCTTGAGTTCCTTATCAGAAGGGTGTAGGGGGCTCCCTCATACCTCCTGGACCAACAGATATTAACCCTTGTGTGGTTGCTTTCGGTCTTATAAACACCCTGCCTGTCACCTTCATCCCGAAGCTTAGAGAGAGAGAAGGCAGAAATGGGGCTGCCTTGGGGTATTTCTGACTCCACAGGCCTGTCAAGCTTGGAAGCTTGGATATTTGGCATCTGTTTTATTTTTATAATTCCTCTCCCAGCAATACGAAGTCAAAGCACATGCTCTCTTCATTCCAACCCAGTCATTTTTACATGTGAAAATTTTCCAAAGTCACAGGGTAAGAGAACCTGAATCCATGTTTCTCTTGCCACAATTCACAACAGTTAATCCCCTTTATCTACCACCACCAAGGAATCAAACAGAAATTGCCCACCGGCCTGAAAGAAATGCAAAAAATCTGCCTGCAAATTGATTTGCTAAACAGTGCCGGGAGCGTGTCTCCCTCTATAAATGTAGCATTATGCAATCCTCTCAGAATAATGATGATGGAACAAAAGAAGCAATAATCAGGACGCTACTTCTCTCTACTTGGGACTCCTACGTAACACTATCTTAGTGCATTTTTGGTGTGCAGTCTAAAATAACTGTTTCTATATAAAAACAATTGTAACAGCTTTGCAGTTATATGTGTTCACTCTTAACCACCACAGATCCCAAACTCAGAACTAACAGAACGGCTAAAACATTAATCGACAACAAGATTCAGGTTCAAATGGCAAAGATAAATGTTTGTACATCTGAAAAAAAAGGAGGAGGGGGTCAGAGATTGGTTATACCTCAGATCCTCTATTTTTCAGTGAGAAACTTAAACAGTAGTTCTCTTAATTTGGGCCAATGGCTATTCCATAAGGAAAATAAAACATACACTCGATAAGCTTTACATGGATAATTTGTGTCTGTATGAAAAAGAAGAAACATTGACATTTTTAAACAATGTGGCTACAATAGCTATTTACCCACCCAAAGTTTTAAGACAGTATTATTTGGGGCAGGCAAGTGTGAGAAGGTTCAATGCTTGGAGTCAGGACTATCTTAGAAATATCGGGGTGCCGGGGAGATAAACCCTCTAGAACAGAGTTTTAAAATCAGTTTAACTGTTGACTTAGCCTTTGTCAACAGTGGTTTCTAACTTGCTTGCTTTCTTGATCCTTCTGAGAAAAGGAGATAAACATGCATGATATTAAAATAGTATCAAAAATGACCTTCTGGGTTTAAACTCTGATTGGTTTAAAATGTGATTCTCAAAGTGTAGTGCTAGAGTTTTGATGATGATATTCTGAACATGAAAAGCTGTTGTTGCCACATATTTGGGGGCAAGAATTTGGGCATTTGGTATTGGTGGACACTCCCTGTCTGCTCAGAGCCCAGTCAGAATCAAACAAAAATGACTTTACTTGCTTTGCCTTCAAAGGCAAAGGGTTGATCTTATAACTAGCCTCTCAGTGCCTTTAATGGACCCGTATAGGCCTTGAACCTGTGACCCTGATCTTGCTTGTGCCAAGGTCTAAAACTTTTGAGTTGAGTATCACATGACTTAATTTCCAAAAGTTTCTTTAGCACCCACTGATCCCTTTTCAGGCAATTCTGCACATATTTTGAGACTTCCTCTGGAAGAATTCACTCTAAAAAAAAGGCTTGATGTCTAATTAACTACAAGAAGTATAGTAAGTTAACATTGAATATACCAAAGTCCTGGCAATAAACATATACATCACTTCTGAAATCTCATTCTCACAACAACCTTATTTTTCAGGTGAGAAATCAGAGGCTCAGTATGATTTTATGAATTTCTCAAAGTCACAGACCTAACATCAGAGCCAAGATTCAAATCCAGGTCCTCTGACCTTATAGCCATTGCTATTGCCCCCAAATTGCATCTGCTTTGGTTACACTGGTAACAAACCAACCAATGAATGCTCCTTAGTGGGCATTCCTGTTAAGAAAACAAGCAGAGGCAACTAAAATACGTGTAGAAACCTAGTACTTAAAACAGTGGCAAAAACAGTAGGAAACTAGGAAGCATTTATTCCCTTAATATATTTAAGTCAGATAAATATGTCTACTCACCTTCTTGTGATTTCAAAGTTGAAAATAGTTTCTGATGAGTAAAAAAACCCCAGAAAATGGGCCTTGCTAAGGAAATAGCATATAACAGATAGTAAAGTTGTTTTTGTTTAATTCTGGCTGGTCTCTGTAACTTACTATCTGTGTGACTGAGTGCAGGTTACTTAATACTCTGGGTCTCATATGCCTCTCAGATATGCATTCAAAGGACTAAAAATGACATTCATAATACAAATTCAAGTTGTGTTCTTTTTATCTGATCATGTTTTCTATAAGGCGTGATGGATTAACATTTTTTAGATGCACCCTCTAAAGATATTTTGCGTTGCACAATCTTATTTGTTTTTGCATTAACATTTTTATTTTGTTACATATATAATTTTTAAATTATCACAACTTTTAGGATTCCTTTAATTTTAAATATGACAAGCTCCTGTAACAAATGGACATGACTTGGTCCTTCCATACCTTGAAGGTCCTGATTTAAACACATTGATGCTTAATTTCTTCATTTGTGGGATGAAGAAATTACCATATAGGATTACCATATCAATGATTACCATATAGGATTTTTGGTGAAGGGAAAATAAGAGCATATCTATAAAGGTCCATTACAGTGCCTGCCATAGTGGGCATCAATAATCACCATTGTTCTTTTTCAGAAAGGAATAATCACTCTTATTAAAGTTTTACTATAGGTTCCCTGATTAACCAGCACACTTCTCACAGTTCTGGAAGAGGGCACTGGGTGCAAATTTGATAGATTTGTACTCAATTCACTATCTCCCCCATTTCTAGCAACTCTTTGGGTAAAATGGAAGAGAACTTGTGCTCTCATTAAACCTCTCTTCCCCTCAATAGGTAGGGAGTTGGGCAGAGATTCCACCAATGTCAGCAATGGAGGTTTGAGGGCAAAATGAAGAAGGACCTGAAAAACCATAGTACGCAGTACATCATGACAAAGCTTAATGTTTAAATTTAATTACAAACTCAGAGAGAAGTCTGGTACTACCGACTTTTCCAATAGAGCCCCCATCCCTTTTTATACAAACCCACACATTCTTTGCAGAACAAGAAAAACATAAGGCATGGCTCTAAGGAGAAATAAAACTGCTTATCCTCAGGATAGGTGGCACATAACCAGATGGCCCACCATACAATGGAATTTCTCTTAGGGCAGAGTGTGGTACTATCTGCAATGGGCACCAAGGTAAATCCTAAATATCAGCCGCTTAGCAAAATGCTGTCCAGGACTCCCAAACATGCTGGATGCAGGAGACCCTTGGCCATCCAGGTCTTTATCTCCCATCTGCAGGCACAGCTGCAGCCAATCTGTGTCCCTTGAAGTGTCATCCTTCCCCTGACCATACACAGAGTCCCTTTGGCCTCTCTTTGTTTCAATTATTGTGGACCTCAGAGGGGGGTGAAAACTAATTTGAATATTACCTACCTGTAGTAAATTACAGCAAACAACAACAACGAAATAATACATTTATTGATATCAAGACAATCATTGACTAAAGTGCAGTTATTTTCTTTGGCCACCAGTTTGCTTCAGGCTTTTCTCTCCATATATCCTCCTGGTATTCCTGCCTGTAGAATAGTTTTACATTCCTTTCCTATATTTTATTAGTGCCAAATAAGATATTACCTTTGAAAGGGGATGCATGAAAGTAAAATTGGAATGCCTCGACTTTGTTACATTTTTAAGATGAGAGCATAATGCACTTACTACCTCTCTGATTCAGAAGGAATCACTTGATGACAAGATAAACTGTACTGTGTCCATAATAACCTTTGTTTTCTTTATGTCATTAATTGAGCTGGGTTGTTACCTCATTAAAGCCTTCCCAAATGCATCACTGCAACACATCATCTCTCCACATCAATGTATTCATTATCTATAGAGCAAGTTCATCCAGTTTTCCCCACAGTTTATGAGAAAAAAACAAATAAAAAAGGCTGACTGTCCCATATATCAGTATGATTTATGCCAGTGTGAGAGTTCACCGTATTTGTATTTTCCCCTAGTCCTCTTATTTGCTTAACATATGATGTAAGAAAGTTAATATTCCTCTGAAAAAATCCACTCTGGTCTCTACTGATTTGAGCATAAAGTTCAAAAGGCGATGGTATCTTATAAAGACTCTAAGCTTACTGCATTTAATTAACAATACTAATCTCTGTTTCACATGGTGCTTACTCAGAGAAGATTTATAGGCATTAAGTGAAAATGCCAAAGCTGTCTTTTAGATAAAAAGCAATAATGAAACTCCTTAATACATTCCTTTAGGTCTTTTTAAAGGATATACTTCAGCTAGTCACAGCAAATAAGGGAGTGGAAAAATGCCACATTGAATGAAGGAAAAGGGTTTACTTCTCTCTACTCCAGACCTTTCTAGAACCCACCAACTTCAGGGAAACAAAAAGAGAGAGAGACAGGACAAGAAAAAGGAGGAGAATTAGGTAGCCATTTAAAAATGTAAAACCATCATCATCATCACCTCAGGGATTCTAGGAGGGAAACAAAACCATTAGAAAATCCAGTTGTACTCTCTTTGCCTTATTTACCCCCAAGAAAACAACTGAAGAGGAGAGGCAAAAAGCCAACAACAGCCCCAAGCAATTGTGCACATGGAATGAAGAGATGATGGGGCATAGAAGGGAAAGGTTGCAGAAAACTGCCACCATTATAGAGACCTTAATAGAATTCCTGCACATTGCATCTTTTATTTTTGAATTCTCTTTTCTCATTTATCTATGGGTATAGTATGCATTTCTGCCAGCCTTAACCACCTCCATTCTTGGTTTCACATGTTCATTAATTCAAAAGCGTTTATTGAAAATCTTCCATATGCTATGCTGGGATTGAAGACACAGAGCTTAACAATGCACTCTCTAATCTGACCAAGTTCAAAGTGGGTAGGTGAGGGAGAACACTGGAGACAGAGGCAGGGTAAGTAGCACACAACAGTGCTGTACTAAGAGTCAGCACAGGCTGCTGTGGGACTACACTCAATAACAATTAGCCCAGATGTGATTTTACGTCTTTAGATAAGTCTCTTTCCACAAAAGCATGAGAAAACAATTACTGCCTTCTTCATTCCATAAATTGGTGGTCTCCACAGTTTGATATGGGACCAGAGGTAGGAAGAATATATCATAAAATATTATGCATTATGCAGAGTGCTTCTACTTATTGTTTTAAGACAGAAGTTAAGTATGACTAACTCTCAGTGAGTAGATTGATACCCTGTCACTTAAAGCATGGAAATACCTGCCGGAAGGAAGAGGGTTCCATGACTGGCACAGGTAGGCAGTGAGACACCACTAAACTGTAGTTCACATGCAGCATACCGCAACTTTTTCTAGTTTGCATGTGCATGGTTAAGTAAGATCATCATGATTTAGTGTTATCTCCTTCCAACTAACTCTTTAAAATTTTGAAAGTGCAGACAATAATCTTAATGTATGTCCTGAGCATCAAGAAATAGCAGAGGTGACCCTTCTACTCCTGAAATGGCTTCAGTTTCAAACATATGGCAGTAGAGGAAATGATGATGTACTTAGTTCAGATATGAGTGGGCTCCAAATAGTGAAATTATCAAGAAGCTATCTGATACCAGAATTACATTATTTATCTTAAAAGTCAACTTTACCTTAATTTATAGTACATGGGCTTTTACATTCCTACTTAAAGAGAACTTCACCTAAATGTATACTATGTGTGCATGGGTGAGATATAAAATGCATATCGTGATATAGGAAGCACGGATCATGAGTGTTTCCTCCATTTTGATATCTATCTGTATTTTGTATTAACTTTTTCATACATTAAAATGAAATGCAGCAATAAACAAAACTTAGACCCAAGTTCTGATTTAAGGTATGGAAATAAATTACATCAAATTGCAGTTGAATTTTTAAAAATGAATAAGAATATATTATCACTTTTCTGTCACTAAAATTATTATAAATATTCTATCATATATAATAATATATAACATCATATAATATATATCTACATATTCTTCTAATATTTGAATGGGAGTAAAAAATTGAGTCTTGTTAATTAATACGTATTTAAATATCTATTCAACATCTTATAGTTCAATTTTCATGTTTTATACTGTGCATACTATTTTAGTAATTATGTGCATAATTTATAAATAAATAAAATTATGCATAAGAAGGGATGTGTGCTATCAATCTTCTCTCTCTCTTAAACTTTTAGGACAGATAATCAAAACCATATAATGGCCACTGTCATTGACCATGTGCATGACAACGGTGAACCACTTCAGAGAGAAATCCATGTCTGGTCTACTATTTTCACATCTGAATGAAAGGTGGGCCTAGAAAAATATAATCATGAATAATCTACTTGTGAAAGACTATAGCCACTGTCAAAACACATCCAAAATTAATCAAAGGATAATGCAATTAAAGAAGATATTGTATTTCAATCTGAGCAATACTGGTCCTAAAATATTAAGCAGAAGCAGGTCTGATTAGCATTTTCTTTTCCTGGGGAATCTGCCTTAGTCAACTAGTCCCTGACAGCTGAAGAAATATGTGCTTCTCTGACAAATACAATGATCCTAGCATAGGGTTGATGACTGGGGACATTAATAAAGTCTGATAATCTGGCTTGACTTGAGAATTAGTGTCAACCTAGAACTACTGTGCCATTTATTTTTTCATACAAACATATATATATGTATGCAGACAGACACACATTCTTTTTTTTAGGGGAACCCATATTTATTGAACACCTGAAATGTCAAGGGATCTCAAACACTTACTATGAGACATGCACAGTTTGAAACATTCTTTATATGACTCATTTAATTTTTTCAATAGCCCTATGAGGTAGAGGCTATCTTTACCTCCATTTTACAAACAAGGAAACTGAGACAAGGCAAGATTCAATACACAAGGTTACGTAGCTATGGCAGAAGATGCAGGATTCACTCAGGCAGTCTGGTCTAGCTTCCATGTTCTTATCTAGTTATGCCATATACAAGAGAAAAACCAAGATTTGGAGAAGTCAAATTTCATATGTAATTTATACCACTTTCCTTTTACTCCATTATATAATCTCATCACTACTCTTTTGTCAAACATGAAATTTTTGATGAACATAACTCCTAAGGATGAGAAGCCTTTTGGGTGAAATTTCTTGGCCCTTTTCTGTTCTGTTATTGAAAAGGGATCCACTTGGTATGAGGATTTTCCAAGTACAATGTGTGAATTATTAGTCTTTGCAGAAACTGATCTCATACCTTAGAAGATAATTAACTTTTCATGAAAAACATATTTGAAAATTTTCTTAAATGTAACTATTCTAAATTTCATAACAGTATTTGTGTAGGCTGAAATATTTGCTAGCTTTCTGTATAAACTATTATTGATTAAAATGCCATTTTTTTATTCATTGGTAGGAAAATAAATTATCCTTCTTCAACATTTGCTACCATGTCAAATGAGGCACACATCTGAATGGAATGAGAAAGCAAAACATGAAACTTATGTTTCTTAATGCAGAAAAAATTACTTTTCCTTTAAACTTGGAGGCTCATATTTATTTTTATATTTAAACTTCCTACCTCAACACCATCTGGCAAAATGATAATGAGGCAAATCTAAAAAATATGTTAATGATTTTTAAAAAAAAATTAGTGACAGTTTTTTTCTACTGGTTTAGTCATTCTTTTTCTTTTAAGAAGAGTTAAATAAAAGTGGATTACTAGCTGTCATTTTGCTTCTACACTGTTTCTTACAGGGCATTTTCAGAGTTGGCTGAGCACCATAAGTGTTCAAAAGACTTTTACTTTATTTTTATCGCATGCCTCATAAAACTGATTTAGAAACCTAAAAAACGTGCCACCAAAATATTGAATTATGTATAGTCAGAGCTTATTGAATTTCCAAAATCTCACCAGTATGGTTAATTATAAAAGCAAACAAATATACTTCAAATATATTCCACCACATTCAAGAAATTTTTGCAGAATCTAGAAGATTCTGAGCTGTCATGCCAATTTTTCAGAAGCCAATAGGCTGCTTTTGGAACACTCCTCTTTCTGCATGGATACTCGATATAATTTCTATTACAAAGGAGTTTGGCTCTACTTTAGAATCATTTTAGAGGCCAAATGAATTTGGAGAAAATTCTCAACATGGGCATGTTTATAGTTATTTTCTACACAGAAATCCTTCCTGAATTATCTCTGCTTCACAGAATCTTCATCACATTTCACCCATCCACAGAATCCAGTTTTCCTCTTGGTTATACTTTGTCATTTTCCCTCACCATTAATGTATCTATATCAGTTATAGAGGCCCCACTGCTAGTGTCCCTCAGAAGCAGGGGTGTCTGATGCTTTGAGGTCTATGCCAGAGCACCAGCCTGAAATCTATACTGCGTTGCACACACTGGGGAGAAATTTAAATCCAAGCAGCTTACAGGACTAAGTATTAATTTTAAAGGGCTAATGATTCCCAGGCAGAAGTTAGAGTTCCACAAAATTGAATTATAACCCAACAATGCTCCTCTTACTGAACGATCAGACTTCCAGCAAACACATCCCCCTGCATTCCAATCTTGAACCTTGAAGCAAATGAAATAAATTCTCCGGGATGTTCTACGTCTCCTGAGATAACACCATACACTTCACAGATCCCCTCTTAGAGCCTTATTTGTGTTTACTCAGCCTACAGAGGAGGGACTTTCAGAATAAGACAGGACTGACTTAAGATATTCAATTGACAACATGCCCGCAGTGTGGTTAGGGGAAACGTCCTTGACTCTCTCAATCTTAGTTTCCTCCTCTATGAAGGGGGATGGCACAACCCATTCCTTGGTTGTTAGAGGGTTTGAATGAGGTTCAATAGATTGTTGGTAATTTACTTATGATGAAACAATAGTCAAAATTTCAGTGAATATTAACTATGTGGTTTAGTTTCATCAGCCTAGCACATTTGTTTTTAATCCACATTTCTGTACTGAGATACCATGAAAGAATCATAATGATCCTTATAAGAGATTTGGTGGGGGGGGGGGTAACTTTTGGGAGAACAATAATGTCTTGGATGTCTATTGTCATGTAACAACTTATTCATAAATTTAGTGGATTAAAACAACAAATATTATCTCACAGTTTCTGTGGGTCAGGGATCCAAGAGCAGGTGAGCTGGGTGGTTCTGGTTCAGAAAGAGTTAAGACATGGGTCAGGGCTGCAGAGATATGAAGGCTTCATGGGAGCAGGAGGATCTGCTTCCCAGATGGCTCACTTAGGACTGTTGGCAGGAGGCCCCAGTTCCTTGCTACAGGGTTTACTCACTGACTTCCCTCATAGCATGGCAACTCTTCCCGGGCGTGAGTGAACCAACACAGGGAGAGAGAGGCTGACCAAGAAGGAAGCCATTATTTCTTTCATAGCCTAATCTTGGAAGTAACATGCCATCAGACCTCTCAACTTCTACTCATCACCCAGATCAACCCTGATATACTGTGATATGGGACTATATGAAAGTGAATACCTGGAGTTAGGAATTATTGGGACCCACTAGCATATTCACAGCTTCTCTCAAGTTATAAAGTGCTTTCTGCAAATCAGATGACTCTATGAAGCAATATACCAGAGAGTTTAAAGATAACATGGCCATGATTAGTCAGTGTTTAAGCTCAAAATGACTCAAAAACTTCACATAATTTCACATTGTTTTCTTTATATCTTCTTGGTTCTCTTAGATCAAGATACACTGAGTTCTATTCTGACACCAGTTAGCTCAATCTTGATTAAACTATTATAATAATCACAAAATTGATTTTAATGACAAAATATAAATACAATACATTCTTAATCATGATGACATAAAGTTAACTGAGATTCTAACAACAAGAATGAGAATCTTTATTAAAAAATGGAAAACTGAAAAATAACCCACCATTTAACATAACATTATTGGGCTTATTCCAAATCTTACTTAAAAAATTAACTCACACCTATAGTGAAATTTAAAAAATAAATGAGACCAATTCACTGCCTGCAAAGATGTCATTCTAATCTTGAACCAGTTACTCTAATGCACCATACACTGCCAGTGGTAGTGGGTAATGAAAGATGCTCCTGTGTTATTCCATGTATACAGACAATTTTAAACAGTTATTTTTAAACAGCTGATTTTCTCCATAAGGATTAAAACTACTTAATCATTACTTAATGCATCATTTCCATTTGGTCAATGTTACCAAAGAACTCGCTAAAGTTTGCATGGCAGTTAACTGACAAATCATCGTACAAATGCTTCTAGATTGAATTTCGTAACTCTCAAGGAATTTTAAGGCTCAAGAAACCCAGCACATATTTTCATGCCTTGCAGAGAGTGTCTGAAAAGAGAAATGTGGATAAGACTCCCTCTTATCAGCAGCCCAATCTTTTAACATTCTAGCATTAAAACTTCTACCAACAAATGGGATTTAAGATGGAGAATATTAATGACTTGCCAGCAGAGTTAAACTAATATGTACAACTTTTTGCCATATATATTGAGTTAAATCATAGTCAAATCTTTTCTAAGAATTAATTACTAGAACTTCCATGACTCAATGGGCATGGAAGAACACACTCAGTGAAGATTTAGTGTGTGTGCACGTGCAATTTTCTATTTCATTCCAGGATCCAGGTGTAGGCGTTGTGCACATCTAATACAAATAAGTATTCCATAGGGTTCCATTGATCCATATACTTCTGAGTGAAAGTTTCTTTTAAAAAGCTTTATTGTGTTACCATCACTACCATCTATTACATAATTAACAGCACAGTGTTATATATTTGAATGTGGTTAAAAGGGGAAATTTCAGATTGTATATGTTACTAGAATATTTTTAAAGAAAACAGCACTGTGCAACACAAACAGGGAACTCTGATGTAAACCAAGGACTGTAGTTAATAGAACAATTATAATAATATTATTTCATCAATTGTAACAAATGTACTGTGCTAATGCAAGATGTTAATAATAAGCAGGAGGTATGTGGGAAATCCATTTTCTGCATGATTTTTCTATAATCCTACAATTTATCTAATTAAAAAAAAGCAATAACATACAGTTATTATTGGGACAATTATATGTATGAGTGACCCATTGTTCTTTAATTTTTTTGTAATATTAGATCTTGAAGACAGCAGTGTTTTCACTTCTGAAGTTATTTTAGAAAGTCAGAATTGCAGTAAAATTAGTAATTTCCACTTGCATTATCTCTCATTGTACCTTTTTTTTTTTGGTATGCTGTATGGCAGGGTCACATTTCATTCTTTTTCCATGTGAGTATCCCATTATTGCATCACCATTTGTTGATTTTTTATTTGTTTTGTTTTTTGTTTGTTTGTTTTCATTTTGGGAAAGTGCATGGGCCAGAAATAGAACCTGGGTCTCCTGCATGGCAGGCGAGGATTCTATCACTGTACTTTTGAGAAATGAAGTTTGGACAAATTGTCCATTTGAAAGAATACAGAAATAGAACTAGTCTTCTTGTTCTCATCCCAGGAAATTTCACCTTATATTGTACTACTTACATTTCCAATATGACAGCCTTGACAGTGCCCAGAGAAGTGTTTCCCAGCCCTAGTCGCCTGTGGGCCCTATTCACCATTCCACAGTCTGCGGTTCCACTTATTACTCCTTTCACACATTTTGCAGTATCTGAGTAACCTCGGAATTATTTTTTAAAAAATCACAGTTTTAGTAAAATAAATTATTTTAAAACAAAGTTATGTCCTTCCCATGATTCCAGAAAATGAATATCACTTTGTCATAAACAAAAGAAACCTATAAAAAATACTTTGTAAACAGAATGTCAGTGTACTATCAAAATTTAGGTATAACCCCTTGCCTTGCTTAAGGCTGAGCCTGACATCTGTTTTTTCGTTAAAAAGGGATATTCTCAGGTTTTTGAGTGATGGGAAAGATAGCCTTTTAGGAAATTGAGGCTGCCCACTGATTTTTTCAAAAGATTGAAGGAAAATCTGAACTACTTCCTTATTGTATGACCCAACTGCAATTTAACACCCAGTCCAAGGATCACATAAAATCAGCTTACTTCTATGTCATATGTACATGTCATCTGCTTTCAGGACCGTGGTCCAGACTATATCAGAAAGAGAATGAGATTCTAGCCCAAGACCACAATTCTAGCCCAAGCATGGCCACGGAATTGTTAGGTAAACTCAGCCCATCAATAAAGTGTACTAAGAAGCAATCTTAACGAGCTTCTTGGCACTTGATGCAATTCACCTCCTGGGGTCTTAGATCCCCATTCCTCTGACAAATTTCCATGTCTTGTCTCTAGACTGTGACCATTTTCACTAAGATATTTCACTATCAGTCTTTGTGACGCTTGCATAGTTCTGAGAGTTAGGGAAGACCTTTGGAAGTACCAAAATAAAGCACTCACCTCCCCCCCTTTTTTTTTTAACAAAAATGGTTCAGAGGGACTTCCGGATCAAGATGGCAGCTTAACAACGTGCGCGTTTTAGTTCGTCCTCCAGAACAACTACTAAATAGCCAGAAACAGTATAGAACAGCTCCTGGGGCCATGTCAGTGACCAGACACACAGCGTACCCCAGTCTGGACAAGCTGGACCAGCTGCGAGCACCCCCCAGAACCGTGAGTTCCCAAAGCTGTGGAAGCCAGCGCCCCTCCCCCACAGGCTGCTTCCCAGAGGAGAAAGGACTTTACCAGCAGCAGGGACTGGGCACAATCAAACACCAATTGTGGAACTAATTAACAAATTCTGACTACCCCAGCTTAGGTGAACCTGATCAAAGCAGAAGTTGCTCATTTTTGCCCTGGCACCAAGGGGGCAGGACTGACAGAAAAAGGGGGAAAAAAAGAGAAGGAAACAGAGATTCTTGTGGCTGTGTATCTACAAAGGCTTGACTGCCTCTGGATACAGCGGCAGGACTTTTCAGGCTGCAACTGCCCCAGGCATAGGCAGAAGTGAGCTCTTTTGGGGGCTTGTCTGGAGCCTGTGCCTTCCCCAGGGGAGGGGTGAAGCCCAACTCAGGTGGAATCCCTCCATCAAGGAATTCAGACCCCAGGGATTGGTAATTTGAAGCCATTAAAACCCGCCTACAACCTCTCCTCTGTCTCCACCACATCCCCAGCAGGGAGAGTCTGCCAAAGTTAAATGTACTGCATCATCTTATGCCGGTGGGACCTGCAGTCAGACAAGTGCCACACAGAGGGCAGGATAAGAAAAACAGAGTCCAGAGACTTCACAGGAAAGTCTTTCAACCTGCTGGGTCTCACCCTCAGGGAAAACCGACACAGGGGACTCTTTCCCCCTGATAGGAGGCCAGTTTGGTCTGGGAAAATCTGACTGGGGTCTGTAATATCTAAGTAGACCCTCCTAAGTGTGTGTGGGGGAAAGGCACCACACAAGCAGGGCAAGAAACAAGAAAACAAGAACTGAAAAATTCTCCTCTGTAAAACAAAACTTAAGCTTAAGGTCCAGATAAAGCTGAACGGAATGTCAAAGAACAGATAGACAACAAATTCATCCAGCAAGAAAACCCTAGATAAAAGATGTGAAAGCAATCTCCAGAATAAACTAATTAAGGTAATTAAATGCCTAGACACCAGCAAAAAATAACAGATCACACTAGGAAAATTGAAGATATGGCCCAATCAAAGGAACAAACCAACAGTTCAAATGACATACAGGAGCTGAAACAACTAATTCAGAATGTACGAACAGACATGGAAAACCTCATCAAAAACCAAATCAATGAATTGAGGGAGGATATAAAGAAGGCAAGGAAAGAACAAAAAGAAGAAACTGAAAGTCTGAAAAAAAATCACAGAACTTATGGGAATGAAAGACACAGTAGAAGAGATGAAAAACAATGGAAACCTACAGTGGTAGATTTCGAGAGACAGAACATAGGATTTCAAAACTGGAGGACGGAACATCTGAAATCTGACAAGAAACAGAAACTATAGGAAAAAAAAGGAAAAATATGAGCAGGGGCTCAGGGAATTGAAAGACAATATGAAGCACACGAATATACGTGTTGTGGGTGTCCCAGAAGAAGAGAAGGGAAAAGGAGGAGAAAAACTAATGGAAGAAATTATCACTGAAAATCTCCCAACTCTTATGAAAGACTTAAAATTACAGATCCAAGAAGTGCAGCGTACCCCAAAGAGAATAGATCCAAATAGACATACTCTAAGACATTTAATAATCAGAATGTCAGAGGTCAAAGAGAAAGAGAGGATCTTGAAAGCAGCAAGAGAAAAGCAGTCCATCACATACAAGGGAGGCCCAATAAGACTATGCACAGATCTCTCAGCAGAAACCATGGAGGCAAGAAGACAGTGGGATAATATATTTAAATTATTAAATGAGAAAAACTGCCAACCAAGAATTCTATATCCAGCAAAACTGTCCTTCAAAAATGAGGGAGAAATTAAAACATTTCCAGACAAAAAATCACTGAGAGAATTTGTGACCAAGAGACCAGCTCTGCAAGAAATACTAAAGGGAGCACTAGAGACAGATACGAAGACAGAAGAGAGAGGTGTGGAGAAGAGTGTAGAAAGAAAGACTACGAGGAAAGGTAAAAAGAAGGAAAATTAGATATGACATATAAAATCCAGAAGGCAAAATAGTAGAAGAAAGTACTACCCATGCAGTAATAACACTGAATGTTAATGGATTAAACTCTCCAATCAAAAGACATAGTCTAGCAGAATGGATTAAAAAACAGGACCCATCCATATGCTGTCTCTACTCAAAGGACACGAGGACAAGGACACAAATGGACATTTACACACCAATGTTTATAGCAGCATTATTAACAATTACCAAGAGATGGAAACAGCCAAAATGTCCATCAACAGAGAGTTGACTAAACAATCTGTGACATTTACATAAGATGGAATATTATGCAGCTGTAAGACAGAATAAAGTTATGAAGTATGTAACAACATGAATGGACCTTAAGGACATTATGCTGAATGTGATTAGTCAGAAACAAAAGGACAAATACTGTATGGTCTCACTGATATGAACTGACATTAGTGAATAAACTTGGAATATTTCCTTGGTAACAGAGACCATCAGGAGATAGAAACAGGGTGAGATATTGGGTAATTGGAGCTGAAGGGATACAGATTGTGCAACAGGACTGAATATAAAAACTCAGAAATGGACAGCACAATACTACCTAACTGTAATGTAATTATGCTAAAACACCGAATGAAGCTGCATGTGAGAATGATAGAGGGAGGAGGGCTGGGGACATAAATGAAATCAGAAAGAAAGATAGATGGTAAAGATTGAGATGGTATAATCTAGGAATGCCTAGAGTGTATAATAATAGTGAAATGTACAATGTACAAATTTTAAAAATGTCTTTGCGTGAGGAAGAATAAAGGAATGTCATTATTGCAGGGTGCTGAAAATAGATGATAATTAATACTTTAAAATGTCACCTCATGTGTGAGACTAAAGCAAAAAATGTTTATTTGTTACAAAATTTATACTTTGACTAGAGCATTTCCTAATATAATTCATGTAGATAGTTTGATTGAATGTCATAAGTACTTGGAATCTTAGGTGGGACATGAGATTTTGTTGGTTTGTCCAGAGTGATGCCCCGATGAATCCCAGAGTGATTTGATAGTGACTGGAAAAGTATTTGCAAGCCCCCTTTGGTGAATGGTGAGAGTGGGGAGAAATTCAACTTACCCAAGTTGAATTCTTGATATTCTCACAAGCAGTGTGGACAACCAAAGCTATAAACTGAGCCCCCAGTCTTGGGGTTTGTTCATATGAAACTTAACCCCACAAAGGGTAGGTCAAGTCTACTTAAAATTTAGGCCTAAGAGTCACCCCCAAGAGAGCCTCTTTTGTTGCTCAGATGTGGCCTCTCCCTCCAGCCAACACAACGAGCAGTCTCACCACCCTTCCCCTCTCTGCGTGGGACATGACTCCCAGGGGTGTGGACCTTCCTGGCAACGTGGGACAGAGATACTGGAATGAGCTGAGACTCAGCATCAAGGGACTGAGAAAAACCCTAGAATGAGCTGAGAATTAACATCAAGGGATGGAGAGAACCTTCTCGACCAAAGAGGGAAGAGTGAAATGAGACTAAGTGTCAATGGCTAAGAGATTCCAAACAGAGTTGAGAGGTTATCCTGGAGGTTATTCTTATGCATTAAGTAGATATCACCTTGTTGTTCAAGATGTAGTGGAGAGGCTGGAGGGAACTGCCTGAAAATGTAGAGCTGTGTTCCAGTAGCCATGTTTCTTGATGATGATTGAACAATGATATAGCTTTCACAATGAGACTCTGTGAATGTGAAAACCTTGTGTATGATGCCCCTTTTAGCTATTATATCAACAGAAGAGTAGAACATATGGAATAAAAATAAATAATCGGGGGGAACAAATGTTAAAATAAATTTAGTTTGAAATGCTAGTGGTAAATGAAAGTGAGGGGTAAGGGGTATGGTATGTATAATCTTTTTTTTTTCTCTGTTATCATTTTATTTCTTTTTCTGTTGTCTTTTTATTTCTTTTTCTAAATCGATGTAAATGTTCTAAGAAATCATGAATATGCAACTATGTGATGATATTAAGAATTACTGATTGTATATGTAGAATGGAATGATATCTTAATGTTTTGTATGTTAATTTTTTTAACTAATAAAAAAGGTAAAAAAAATTAAAAAAAATACTTCTATAAAAAAATGGTTCAGAGACTATGAAATGAATTATATCTTCCTAACTTTATTATCTCAATATGAACTTGTGTGGTTCTTCCAAAGTTAAGCCATCATATGAATAACTCATCCTTGAATCTTTCTTAGAGATGACTGTTTCCATGGAAAACCTTATAGAAGATAGCCAGCTCTCCTTTCTTGGTAAAGAATGATTATTTTTAGATGAACAGGAGATTTCATTCTCGTCGCCTCCTCTCAGTAGAGACACTGCCTTAACGAGTCCAAACAACAGACTATAGTTACATCTAAGAGATTCTGTTCACAGAAAAACATTCATTCAGGGAAATTTGAACTCCTTCATATATGCTTTTGGGATTGAGCTGTGGGTATGAGCTCTATTTTATGCTATATAACTCTCTCTAAAGCAATTTCATTGGATTTTAGTCCACTCTACTCTTCCCTTAGTTGGAATGTTTTCATGTTTTAACCTTATCATAACTTCCATTTGGAAAGATTTGATTAAACAAATTTGGAAAGCATCCATCATGAAGCAAATCTATATATTTCTGGCACAATCCTTGTAATACTGACAATTTCTTTAAATTTATCAGATAAGAGTATATATTTAATAAATTTATAACCATATTTTATAACAATAGAGATTTATTTTGTTTTAGGGGGAACCAAGTCTTCAGTGAAATATATGACTGACATGAATTAATGTACAAATAAAAATTAGTTAAATACATTTTCACCCAATCTTCCAAAGCACATATTCCAAGAAAAAAAAAAAAAACATGGCTAAAATATCTTATCAAAGAGAATGAATTTCCAGAGAAATACTTTTAAACTAAGATTGAGGATACAGATTATGAAAGTAGACCATAGAACAAAACAGAAATATCAAGCTAAACATTTTCACTATTACCAAATGTGCTGGTTTGAACCTGTTATGTACCCCCAGAAAAGCCATGTTCTTTTAATCCTAATCCAATTTGTGGGGGTAGACCCCTTGCTCAGATAGGATCCTTTATTAGATTATTTCCATGGAGATGAGACCTGCCCAACTGTGGGTGGGAGCTTTTGATTAGATTATGTCCGTGGAAATGTGACCCTGCCCATTCAAGGTGAATTTTAATTAGTTTACTGGTATCCTTGAAAGAGCTCATGGAGATGCTAAGAGAACCGCACAGATAACAGAGAAATGAAACCAACATACAGACATTTGGAGACGCTAAGAGATGAAATCCAGTATTTTCCCTGGAGAAGCTAAGTGAGGTTCCCACAGATACTTAGAATGAAAGCCACTGGAATCATAAGCTGAAAGCAGCTAACCAGGAGCAAGGACAATCCATTTCTGGTATACTGCATTCTGGAAGCTTTAGCAAACCAAAACACCAGATAAATGCTAATTAAATAAGCTGGAAACCCAGAATGGAATTCCAGGCCATTTATAGATCACTGATGATCTCCTTCTGAGTTAATTTCTTAATATTAAATATCCAAAACTGTAAAAGCTACCCGGCCTGATTCACTTGAAGAAGTTTATTTTAACTCTAAGAGTATATAATTAGAATACTAGTATTCTAGCACTTCAAGATATTTTTAAAGTTGTTTGAAAACTGCTATATTTTCACAGAAGGCTCCTCACTGGCACAGAAAATGGAAAAGCTGCTCGATGTATTCAGGATGCTCTTGAATCTTTCTTTTTCTTGTCCTCTCCTCTCCATTTCCTGGCTGTTGGTACCTCTTATCTTTACCACTGGCTGCCGATTAGCTTTGAAAAGCATTGCAACAATGGTGGCACGCCCTTGCTCAAAAACCTGTGGGCCCTCTGGTTTCACAGCAGTATATCCACACCCCACAACCTCCCCATTCCATATCTCCAACCATTTCTACAAGGTGATCTGCTGCTCTGGCAATTCTGACAAACTCCCATCACAGCCTCTCCTGCTGCTACTCTATATGAGCTACTGTTATATCCATTTATTTCTATCCTTGATCCTCCAGAGCAGAGATCAAATAATATTTTCTGTAAAGGGTCTGATGGTAAACATTGTAGGATTTGCAGGTCAAACAGTCTCCATTACAGCTTCTCAACTCTGCCACGGTGATGTGAAAATAGCCATATCACATGAATGGGCATGGTGGTACCCATTACAACTTCATTATGGACACTGGAATTTGAATTCCATATGATTTTCAAGCATCCTGAAATATTAGGCTTTTGTGATTATTTTTTCAATTAACAAAGTAAAAACCATTCTTAGCTCATGGGCTGTACAAGCATAAGTAATGGACTTCATTTGGCCAGTGGGCCATAATTTGTCACATGAGTTCTACAGTGTTTATCACCCACTAGCATATTATTTAATTTCCTAATGTAGTATGTTAATTACCTGTCTCCCTAGTACATGAGGGCAGTGACCTTTTGTTCACTGATGTACCCCAAGTTCCCAGAAAAATACCTAACACAGAGGAAACACTTGACCAAAATATTGCTGGATGAATAAAATTCAACAATGTATTTTTCTCCATATATCCCTTGACTTTGTTTCTCTGTTCTTCCTGAAAGTTCCGAACTCCAACTCAGCAACTCCAAAATGATGTTTAGAAAAACCTAGCACAAATGTTACCACTGCTAAGAGCCTCTCCCCAACAATTCAAAATGGTCTCCCTGTTTGAATTCTGCTATTCTCTCTCATAGTGCTTCTCACATTCAAGCTTATATTAAGGTTTTTATGTATATATATATTAATTCCTTTAGAAATTTTAACCCTGTTTATGGTGTGGTTAGTGTCACATTCATTCATCTTCAAAGATTTCATTATTCTTTTTCAGTGTGTCACATATACTAGATGTTCAATGAAGACTTGCTTAGTTTATGAACATTATTTTTATAAAATCACCTGTTCCTTCCTGAGAAATTGTGTCAGGCACTATTTTACATATTTGTATAATTTGCATAATTAGCAAAAGCCTTGTGAAGGTGTACTATCATTACCCCAATATTATAACTGAGGTCACTAAGGCAACTTGCACAGAAGTAAAGCAACTTGCACAAAGTCAATCAGCTAATGATCGGTGAAGTCAGGTTTCAAGCACAGGACTATCATCCTAGTGAGATCAGGATCTGCAATATGCTATTTCACCCTTAAAAAGGGAAAAAATATGCTTATTTTGTAATAGAGATATCAGTATCATGCTAAATGGAGCAAAAACAAAGAAAGAAGAAATCTCATGCACTTAAAATCTTACTATCTATTTTATAGGCTTGAATGGACTGACTTCATACTTGCAGTGAATAATTTTCTTCTGAGCTCTGAGAGTGAAGTCATCGTGCATTCTTTAAATATAAATACTAACTGAAATTAAAAAAAAAATTCTTGTTTCATAAAAAAATACTTCTCCAGTATTTTATTGGTAAAACTTAAGTCTTAAAACATAAAATAATTGAACATATTGAATAAGTTTGGCTTTCTTGAAGATAGGGTTATAATATCTACGCATGCTTTCCATCTCTCTATAATATTTCAAAGAGATATTTCATTATCAGAAGCATAAAGAAATTAAGGAATCAAGAGGTTTTAATCTTCACTTCTGAAGTAACTACTTTCTGCTTTTCCTTGTTTTTATTTTTAATCTGTCTCTCTATATTCTAGGAAAAACCAAGTTAAATAGTTATTAATTTTATCCTTTTGTGAAAAAAACACTTATTAATTGCCAATTCAAGAAAAAAACAATTTAGGCACTTAAGACACAAAATCTTTGAGCAAAATTATCTATGTTACACATATTAATACATAATTATCTGGCATTTTTTGGTAGGAGAAAATTTTTTGTAGGAGAATATTAAAGTATAAATGCCAAAGTATTCAAATTTTGTTCCACCATGTAAGTACATAAATTAAAAATTTTACCATTTTTGCAGGAGCCTTTGATTTAGATGTTCTTCCTACTTTTTGGAAATTTAAATTCATATAAAGTAAACACATTTTGAACATTTCTTGAGGACTCAAAAAAATCGGATGATGTCACTGTACTTTGCCTTGATTTAACAACATCCAAACCAGAATTTAGGATTACTTGAGTGAGTAGTGATCCCAGCTATTGTCCCTGAATAGGCTGGTTTGAAAAAGTACCTGTGGCAGCTTGGATTGGTGAATCACTTTGTTGTGCTGATGAGAAAACTGCTATCATGGGAAGAAAGTTAACTTGCACAGGGTCACCTGCTTAGATATGAGGGTGCTAAGATTAAAGCTCTGGTCATCTTGGTTCTCAAGGCCGGCCCTCTCTTTGAGATCAAGCTGAAGCCCTAGGCATGTGTCATAATGTAGGGCTATGAGAACAATGGGCTCTTGGAAAGGCAGGGTAATGGACTAGCAATTGGACCAATTAACTGTTACGACCTTGGTAAAGTCACTTCGTAAAACCTCAGGCTTCAATATCTTCCTCTAATAATAAAGATGTCAAACCAAATAATTTCTAAGGCTCATTTGAGATTAGACTTGTTATGATCTAATAATATATTCCCACACAGCTATTTATATGAGTACAAATGCATGGTATACATATTTATGGGTTTTATTATTGTTATTGTGCTGAGCTCTTTCATTACGTTGATTTGAACCAATTATTTTATCTTCAGAATTCTGGGATTGTACTTTTCCTTGCAGGCAGACCAGGAGGGCATCATGGGAAGGTACATTTGCTTATATTGGGTATACGCTCAGCACTAGGCTGACTACTTTCCCTTGGGAAACTTTAGTAGATGTAGCATAAAGTGGAGTTTTAAAATTTTGAAAGCTCTATATAGAACTGACTGCATGGCTCCTTGAAGCCTTTTTTTTGCAGGGAATTTTAAGATGGTGAGATATTTTATGTAGCCCATAATAAAATAGCCTATATGGAACGGAACAACATTGAATAGAGGAGAAACATGACAAAATTGGCAGAGTTTAAGCCACTTATCCTCACTCCTTAACTTTGCAAGATGGAAATATTCCATTGTAGAGGTGATAATACTGAGCCAGGGCAGCTCACAACTTTTCCAGGTTTAAGAACCATTCTCCAAGTTGGAGAATAAAAGTGCAGATAGAAAACAGGACAATTCCAAGCTTGAAAATATGGAACTATATATATTCTTTGTAAAATCTCTGAAATTATAGTACACCTGATGTGGTGTTTTCCTGTTTCCAGAAATTTTACCATAGTTGAGTGGAAGAACCTACAAGCATCAGTCCTTAATTTGTTAATTTGTATTACACAGATAACAATATAATATAGATTTTATTATTTTTAAACATGAAAATGCATTCATCACACATATATTTATTATAGAAAAATGAGAAAATGCAAATACATACATAGTTGTACATGTCACTGCTATGATCTATAGCTTTGAAACCAATGAACAAGGATGTTCAGCCACTTAAAAATGTATAGTTACATCTTCTTTTTGTACAATTGGAGAGAATTCAAACTTCTGGGTCCTGAGTTATCTATAACAGTTTTCTACATAGGGAAGAGGTACTGGGCAGAGATAAGAAAGCAGCAGAACCATGCATGGCAGAGATTAGAATGACCAACTGACGTGTCTAAGATTAAAAGAGCTGATAGAGGCAAGCAATCACAATTCTACTGACTTTGGGAAAGACATGGAAAGAAATGGAGGTTGAAAATGGTATAGGTTTGTCCCCTAAAAAGCACTGATGTTATGCAATATACATCCAATGACTAGTTATTGATCATCTACTATGTACATAGCATAGTATAAGCACTGGATTACAAAAATGAATAAAACAGACATGATTCTTGAAAAGAAGTTTAATTTCTAGTTTTAAGCAGTTGTAAATAATCAAAATTATTTCAGAAAGCAGTAATTTCTATGGAGAAGGTGACCATATATCCCAATTTGTCTGGTACAATCCTGACTTAAGCCTGTCTTCCTACTAAGACTATTAAGATTACCTCCTTTTACTCTCAAAAGGGTCCCAGATTTGGGCACCCTATCTGTAAAAGAAATCTGAAATTGTGATATAAAGGAAAGTGGTTGTAGGAAGGGCTATTTGGGATAGGGTGGTCAAGAAACGGTTTATTAGGGGATGTTATTTGAGCTGAGAATTAAAGTGTTTACACGGCTTTGGAGGGTGGGCTTGAGTTTGAGGATGGAGAATAAGGAAGTGAAAGAAAGATGCAGTTTGAATTCTCACAAATCTAGTTTCCTGTTTTAACCTCAGCATATTCTAGATTTGGAAGCTCGGACTAGGTGTCCTGTGGGACACTCAACTAATATAGGTTAAGCCCAATAATGTGATTCGGAAAGGAACACATTAAATTGTATTGAGAAGGAAGTGGCATTTGCATATGAAATCCTCCCGCAGCACCATAAGGAGTTGATCTCTATTTCTGAACACTGACTATGCACTAACACAGCATTAGAGTAGAGCTGGAGTATTTAATGTTTATTCTAACTTTTAGAAGATTCTCTCTACTTGAGGTATGACTCAAAACATTGAATCTGTTAAATAATACAGGGTTGATAAGTAATTAAATGCCGAACACTAGGGGACAGACAACATATACTGCGAAAGCTCAGAAAGGGGAATGAAATCAATGCATATTAGAGAGTGAGCAGGGCTCCAAAGGGGGAATAATTGGGATCTGATCAGGTGCCTAACCGATGAATTGTTACATTCACTACCTGACTGCTGGGTGAGCCACAGAAGTATTTCTCTGGACTAGGAATAGGATCCTTTTGTGAGTACTGCAGCAATCTGCTAGTGTAGACAATGTAACTTCTTAATAAAACTCCTCTGCCCACAGAGAATCCCAATGATCTTCTCTCTGTCCAGCTGCTCTCTCACCTTACTTGTTTAGTACTCCTCTGATGAACCACTTCCCTGTATTTTTTTTTTAGAAGCACATATTTTAAACACTCATTGTCTCATCTAGATTGTCCATTGCTCTCACCTCTCTTTGGCTAAAACCACAAGGAATCAACCCCCTCTGCTTTTTGAAATCCTAGCACCTATTTGTTCGGAGTTAACTGCTCCTGGATTTATGTGTTATGGAGTTATGAGGGGTAGGTAGGAATGATAAAGAAATAACTTTCAAAACTACAAGATTTAGCTCTAAACAGGCACTTAATAAATGTTGGTTGAAGGAATAAATGTCCTTTACAGTTAATGAAAAACTAATAAAGGCAAAAGAGTTTTAAAATTGCACTTACATATGTTACTTTGTAGTTATTCCTAGTTACCAGACAGCAGAATCATGATTAGGTATCTAATTACTTTAGGTGTAAATTTAATTTGATAAAATCAACAACAAAAAAAGACAGGACTTCCTACAGGTACCAGGTCAGTAATAGTGTCTTAGTTTGTCAAAGCGGCTATAGCAAACGTCAAGAGACTGGTTGGCTTAAACTACGGGAATTTATTTTCTCAGAGTTTTGGAGGCTACATGTCCAAAATTCAGGTTGGCAGGCCATGCTTTCTCCAAAGTATAGCTTCCGGTAGTGGGTTACCAGCAGTCCATAACTCAATCTCTGCTTCCATTTACCTGGTGATCTGCTTCCTTCTTTCTTATTCTCACCCTCCTACTTGGGATTCCAACTTGGAACTTCATCCAAAAGTCCCTGTCTCATAAGGACTCCAGGCATATTGGAATAAGGTCTGGATGAGAATTGGTTTGGCTTCATCTTAATAGGATTTCTAAAGATCCTATTTATAAATGAGTTCATACCACATACTGAGGCTTAGAACTTGAATGTGCTTTTTGAAGGATGCATGATTCCATTCATAACAAATCACAACAAAAGTTAACATTTGTTGAATGACCACCAGCAAAAATATATGTACATATATCTCTGTTTTACTTGTGAGATGCCCCACCTTAGAGCAGCGGGGTGACTGTCACATGTCACACAATTAGAGATAGAGCTGGTATTCCAATGCAAGGCTGCTAAACCTTCCTCAGTGCATGATGTTGCCTTCTAGAATAGCTGAGGGTGAGCAGAGGGAGCCGTTTTCCTGGAACATGTTCTCAGAAAATGAATTTTTTTCTATTTATTTTTTTCTATTTCTATTTTAATAATAATCCATGTTATAGTCAATAAGACTCATGTTTGATGAAATGACATGAGGAAAGGAAACAGGCCCAGATAGTGAAAAAAGGCTTGAGACACCTAAAGAAGGGTGTAAAATGATGATGGAATGCTTTTTATGAGCTCACTCCCCCAACCCAAACATGTCACAGCCCCTGCTCACTCAATTCAGCTCTTTTCTCTGATTCACTCTCCCTGAAGTTGTAAAATAATGATTAGTTGCCCACCCTCAGCCGTTGTTATACGTTGATCTCTGCAGAATCCATCCACTTCTAGAAAGGTAAAGTAAACCCTCGTCCCTAACAAAGAATATGTTGAGAGATCTAATATTACTGCAGTGTTTCTATCAGGCAGGGGAAGTGGATGAAGATTAGTCACAGAGCCAGACCTTGCATAGAGTTGATGAAAACTAGTATGTCTGTCAAATTGGTTAGTGTATCCTGCAAAAATAGTGTATCACAATTGATTTCTCTCTTGGTCTGTGGGCTTTGGTTTCTTCCACATTAAGGAAGGCTCCCCACATCTTAGCCCTCCAACTCACAAATGTAACCCCACGATGGATGTAGAGAACACATACTTTATTGAAGGAAATCCATCAACATACCTAACAAATGCAAACCATAGCCATATTTTACTGGGATTGTAATACCATATTATCATACAACAGAAAGTGATCTTTTTTTCAAGTAATACATGGATAAACAGTCATCTTGTTTGAAGTTGGAGTTTTATTTTACTTCTGAAGTTTAAGAAAAAGTGCAAAGAATGCATGTGTTCAAACTAAAAGGTAAACAAAGAAACTAGCATATTTGGAAGAAATACAGGAACCTTACTAGTTGCCCAGGAATATGATCAGCTTGCCATGACACTGAATATCTTTTGAGGGGAAGCAACATAACCACTGCTACTAATTATTTTTAAAAGAAAGCCCAATCAGTGATGGGTAAAATAGTAGATAAATCTGAAATAATGAACACGGCCACAAGCGTATTTCTTCTGCTTAGTCTAGCTTTCTTGCTGGCTTCGAGAATGGGGGCAGTCAATGGAAAGTAACAAATGGGG
Organism: Tamandua tetradactyla; assembly: GCF_023851605.1. Classification (NCBI taxonomy): domain Eukaryota; kingdom Metazoa; phylum Chordata; class Mammalia; order Pilosa; family Myrmecophagidae; genus Tamandua; species Tamandua tetradactyla. The sequence goes on from NC_135345.1 coordinate 21,493,622, forward strand.
AGGAAAGAGTTGTCAGCATTTTTTTTTTTAACCCTGAGCTTTCTTCCTATCATGTCCCTTTGGGTTGGCTGTGCACCTTACGAAAGGCCACCAGCTCTGTAAAGCAGCTCTCTACATGCGGTTTCCCTCTCCAAGCTCCAGATATGGTTCCCACCCCCTGCCCCTCCAGCAGTCCATTGTTACTAATTTCAGACTATGCATCATCCCTTTCTGAGTTCCTTACATGCTGCACACAAAAATAGTCTCTTTACTAAACTCCTATCCTGGGTGTGAGCTCTTCTTCTTGCCACAGCCGTAACCAATACCCATCACAACCAATGCATAATACCCTCAATAGTCTTTTTTCAGTTTTGCAAAACTTGAATATTTCATCAACTACTCAAATGAAGCACCAATGTATAATTGTTGAAGTTGCTGGGACACATCCTTTGCATGACAGGTAGCTGCCTTGTGTTCAAATGTGATAGGGATGGGGAATGGGTGAGGGAGTTAAAGGGGGTCAGCAATGTACACTGTGATCTGTGATTAGGTAGGGGGAAGGAGAGGATGGGAAAATGAAAATGCGTTAATACCAGAGACATAATTTTATAATTCTCTGATTTTGCTGAAGGTCACCCATATTTTCACTTCATACTTTAAAAGTGCAACACAATGCTAGTCACATCTTTACCTGTGGATAACCTGACCCACAATAACTTCAATAAAGTCCTTTTAAATTTGGAAACAATGCAATTCATGTGGGTGTAACAAATGCTTTATTTTTCAATCTAAATTTCTCTGTATAATGGCATGATGAATGCTCATCTCATGCTTTATATAATAAAATTTCACTAAAGTTGAAATACACTAGCTCATTTAACAGCAATTCAGTGCTTAACAGGACATGTTCATTTAAGTTGCTTTTGCTTCCCTTCCTTGGAGAGATGAACTTCACCTCACCTACAGCTTGCTGTCTCGAAGTCTGAAACAGAGCCCCAGGTAACATCTACCTCAGACAAATGTTTGGGGTGTACATGCTAATAGGAAAATGTGTTAGGTCTCGATTTTTCCATAATTCTATGTACCAAGATTTGATGAATGTCAAGAAATGATAAATGCCAAGGCAACCTTCAACCTACTACCATAAATCATTCCAATACTAAATATATAAATAAGAAATAGTCCAAAAATTTGATGTCTACAATTTCATTCATTCTTTCTTAATGGGCCAATACTCCTCTGATAGGGTGTTCCATGATTTCTAAAGCACGCAAATTGTCCATTGGTAGAATAATGTCATATTATTAGAACAATCCTCATAACCAATCCTCCTCTATTTACATGTACAAGAATATATTGGGTAGCATGAGTCTCATCTCGAATTGAATAGTATGCATCCAGAAAAAGGACACAAATTGCGAATGAATTAGAATAACCGATTCTCTATCAAACACAGTACCATTGACATGCAATACTCGCAGTATGGATTTCTAAGATTTATTATATGTAACAAAGGATCTTTCAAATGCTTATGCTTCTATGACAAATAAGGGCAATATACGTGTTTGTAAAATACACCCTTGAAAAGTAAATTGCTATGATAAAAATATATCAAAAAAAGTTCTGGAAAATGAATTTCTCATTTTAGCTGGAAAAAGCTTTACTAATGAATTTGCACTAACAATGAAGTGGATTTCAAATATATCACCGATTGCATTGTTTATTGATAAACAATCTAGGCATTGCCAAACTTACATGAAGAGCTCTTAGAAAGGAGAGTACTTTTCTTTAACTTGTGATAACACTAGTAAGGCATCAAAGGAGAGTTTATGTCTGTGGAAATTTCTTTACACTTCATATTTTTTATGTTGCATAAAAACCTGAACCATTTTGGCATCAAATGAGAGCCAACTGTCAAAAGTACAAATTATACATTTCAGAATTAGTCTGTTTTCAAATGGAAAACACAGTCAGAATTTCCTAAGATAATGCCAATAATCGAAAAATGGTGCAAAGGGCTTGCCGGTAAAAATACAAAATCATCTAAGGCATTTTCTTTTGTTTTAAATTTTTGATAACTAAACAGTCATATGCTGATTTTTCAGGATACGAATAGCAACTACTTGCATATCCAATCTTAGAGCAAATTTTTAAAACTAATTCAACTCTGCTTCCTACTTCTTCATTAATTAGTAGTTAAGGGAGTTGAAAGTGCACTAATGAATTTTACATTAGGTTCTAAGATATGAACAGTGTATAATATCAAAGCACCTAGTAAATGCATAAATTCTCTATTCCAAGTAGCACTTTGAATAATTGTACAGATTCCAGTAGGTTTTCACAACATTCAGAATTAGAGACTGAACTGAAAATAATTTTTACAAGAAAAAGCTGTTATAATCACATAACCCCAATAATAAATCTGTTTTATTATTTTACAATAAAATGTCAATCCTAGCTCTCACAGTTCACAGAGACTATGCTTATTCCTCTTTCTCCTGGGGCTCAAAAAGAAAAGCGATCCCAATTGACATTTATTTCTAAAAATGCACTAAGTAATGTTTAAAATACGGCTGCTATACTTGCCTTCCATAAATTTTGTATTATAAATTACTATCCAGTCTTCAGACAACCACTGTATTTTGGATTTAATACTTAAAGTTTAAGGCTTAACACCCATTTACGATTTTCATAAAATTACTTTGAAATCAGAAGTTTAAGAAAACTACACAAACAGACTGAAGAAAAAAAGAGTATTATACTCAATTCCAGTAAGAAACAGCAGGATCTTAAAACTGTCTTATCAAAGAGAAAAATACAGATTGTTAAGGGAATCACAGGGAAACCTTTCTTTTATAAAATATTTCTCTAATTTCATTGTAAGATAAAAAAAATTACAGAAACAAGCATTGTCGAATGAAATGTGGTATCGCAAACGGCATGCCGTTGTTAATTGAGGTTTACAGTAAATATATTAGCTGAGTAATACTGACGGGACTAAGAAGATTTTTCTAATAGAAATGTAAAGACTGGGCAGAAAACATTGCAGTGTACTAAGTTGGCAAAAGTCAGATAAGACTCTCAAAGATTAGTCTTAAAAACATCAAAATCACCAGAACTTGTACTGCTCATAGATTAGCATCAGCTAACAATCCCATTGATACCCATTAATAATAAATAGTGCTTTGCTATCAGACATCATTTGATAGCCACAGTAATTCTTTCACAGTTGTTTTCCCTTATCAGGTTGTCAACATAATTTGTATATGCAGTTCTGTTAATAACCACAAACACTTTACTTCTCTTAAAGAAAATGTTGTTCCAATTCCCCTCTCAATCTTGCATTACACTGTGTAGGTTTCTTTACTAACTACTCTTTATTATTATTTATTTTAAAGGAGACAAGAAAAATTCAGTACTTGTAAAAATAAAGCTAGCAATAGTTCTTCATGGCCAGAATCAAAGCGTAGTATTACATTAAACCACGATGTGTCTCTCAGAAGTTTGACGGTACTCTAAAAATATTTATTAAGAGTCAAGAAATTCTGGTTCCATCTGTCACCTAACTTAATGACTGCATAGCCTAGGAATTTCACGGGCAGAAAAACTGCTTGTTTAGCCTAATAATTTTGGAACATTTTATAAATATTTTCTTGCTATTAACACTTAGATTTAAATAGAGTTTCTATTTCAATCACGTAAAATTCTAAACATCGAAATCCACTGCAATGAAAGAAATATCAAACCTCTATCGACATTTTACTGTTGAGCTGTTTTCACATTTTGGTCACATTTTGCAAGGACTTCAGAAATCCAGAAGAAATGTCTTAACTCTTTCACTACCAAGCTCTATGATCAAATAGTGAGAAAAAAAATCTATGGATTATAATCATCAGAGTTCTAGAGAATTTCCAAATGCCTGCAGGAAGCATAACTATGTGCTTTTCCAGCAAATTGCAGCAAACAGGAGAGAGGGGAAAATCCCTCACACAAGTCAGGCATTTTAAAAATCTTTTTACTCTGCAGACACTGTTTCTATAGATTGAGGCACATTTAGCATCAATACTGCCACGAAGACATAAAAGATACACGCACCGAATCAAGTTCTACCCCCAAATTAGAGCTTCACTGCACACAGTCCGTAGAAACATGACTCTCAGCAAACACTCACAATTGCATTTTATTGACAACATTAAAAACATTAACAAGATAGAAATAGTGAGACTTTCTAGTCCATTTCAACTTCGTTACCATACCCTACAAGCCTCTATTTAAAAAAAAAAAAAAAAAGTCATTACCTGTATGAAGAGAACCTGTTAATAGTCTGAGAAGGTACTGGGCAAATTTCAATATTTCACGTTTACATCGTTTTCTACAGCCACTCATCTTAAGCAAAAGGTATTCCTCTGAGGAGAGCCAGGAGTCTTTTCCAATTAAAAAAAAAAAAAAGACAGCCTCTGAGGGGAAACTTCTGTCTCAGTTTATGTCATAGGCTGCCTTACAACTCCTGTGGAATTAGCTGGTAGTGCCTGAATCAGAAATTCTTTTTAAAAGCTAGAGAAGCCAGATTCAGATACAACAATAACAGGGTGGTGAGAAAAAGATAGCTTCTCAGTATGGTCACCAAGTTCTCCTGTGGCAACAGATAGGCGGTCGGTTCACACTTGTTCAGCTCAGCATCCCCTCTCCAAGAGCTATTGCATCCTCACAGACCATTCCCAGGGAGGCGGGGCCTGCGATGCCAGCTCATCAATGAATCAGCATGTTAGCAGGTGAGGAGACAGATGACAGGTCACTGGGTCTAAAACCCTTTGGGCAGCAATCAAATGACCCCACTAATGCAGAAATTGAGCCTGCTGGGGAGGAATCTCAGGGTCCACGGAGGCACAAAATAAATTCCCAAGAAAGGGGAACCAGGAAAGCATGTTGTTCAAGGTCAGACATCAGACAGCTCCCTGACTCAGGGTTAATCAGATTCAGAAAATCTAAATGGTGGAAAGGCTCATTCAAGAAGCTGATCCTGATTCTAAATAATCAAAGTCTAAGACTTACCACCACATGGAGGCAACGCTGTTTTGTCACAGATAAATACATTCCACATCATGGGTTCAGAGGTAGACAGTTACCTGAAATTGGCTGTTTTTTTTTTTTTTTTTTCTGTACTGTCCAGGCTCTGGTATTTGGAAATTAGGAGAAATCATTGTTTCCTCTAAAATACAGTAGCCTGGAAAACACAATTCTTAAGTCTTATATTTTGCTTCCAGGCAACTGAGCACCAAAACTAATTTGCTGCATTATTCTATGAAAAGACAAACAAACAAACAAACAAACAAACTGGCTCAGTTCCTTCATACCTCTAATAGGCAAAATGCAACTTGTTAGTTCCCTACCAGTTTGATTTATTTTGGGTTAATAGTGAGAACAATTGCAAGTGCTTGCAGTTTTCACTCTAATAAAGACAATGTTACAGAGGCAGATGCTATGAAAGTCTAAAAACTACAGCTTACTGTCTCCGAAGGTATGGATTATTTTCTGAATTCTTAAGTACCTTGGTATTTTCTAGGATTTGTCTACATTCTAATGTATATTCCCTGGGTTTTCGTCTATTTTTTTTTTTTTTGCTTCTTTTGTATAAATAATTATTCCTATGAAATCTAATCATAAATGGGATGTACATTCTCTGTATTTAAAATACCTAGACTCTCTTTTTGTTTATTTTCTGACAGTTGTAACAATTCTACGTGGAACTCTTATTTCCCAGAAATATGTATGAAATGACGCTTTTGTTCATTAAAGAGAGAAACACTCCTTATAAGTTTCAATAGATTTAGCCTTAAACTCACCCTCTTCTCCTATAATTACTTCCCTTTCCCATAGTCTTAGTGGTATAATCATTTAAATGGGACAATGAAACGTGCTTTCCAGGAATTTTCAGAACCCTGATTGACAGTGTTTGAAATAAAGATGAATTCACACTCAAAGATTAGCATTTCGCTCCTACATATGCACCATGAGTGATATTCTCTTGCCTGTTTGAAGCAGGCAGAAGAAATGTCCTATTGTAGTTCCCAGGCAGCTCTCTTTAGTTAAGCTAATTATTTCAAAGCCTCATTTCCTTATCTATAAAGTGGGGATCAGGATACATATTTGATTTGATTGTTAGAGAGTAAAATGATATAAGGTATGGATGACATTAAGCATGGGACTTACATTCATTTATCTAGCAATTATACACTGAGCCCTTTTTGCATCCCAGATATGGTTCTATGTGTCAGGGTTATAGCAGTGACCAAGAGAGGCAAAGCTTCTCCTCTCATGGAGTTTACTCCTCAGTCTAGAAAATAAAAAATAAATAAATAAATAAGAAAATACTACATAAAAAATAAGTACTGTGGAGAAAATTGAAACTGAGTAGATATACTTAGAAAGTGACTAGTTTGAGGGGTCAGGGGAGATATTTTTAGGAAAAGACAGTTAAGCCAGGATATAAATTACAAGCGCCAACCATGAGATACTTAGGGGAAAAATCATCCAGACAGAGAAAACACCTAGTGCAAAGATCTCAAGCTGGGAATGAGCTTGGCATTCTCAAGGAACAGAAAGAAGAATGCAGCTTCTGAAGTATACTGAGCCAGGGGAAAATTATAGAAGATGCTTTCCTGGAGGAAGATAGGGGCTACAGCATGTAGAGATTTATATCCAGGGTAAGGAATTTGGATTTTAGTCCATGTGTGCTGGAAAGAAACTCCAAGGAAAAGGGAAATTCTATGGTCTGTCATTCTAGCAAAGAATGGACTGTAAAGGAGCAAATGAGAGAGAAGAACCTGTGAGGAGCCACCACAACAGTCCAAGTGAGAAATGATGGTGACGTGATCTGGAGTGAAAATGAGAAGTGTGTTAGTTAGATTCAGTTGTCAACTTGGCCAAGTGAGCATACCTAGTCTTGTTGCTGCGGACATAAGCCAATGGTATGTGAACCTCATCTGTTGCTAATTACATCTCCAGTTGGCTAGGAGGCGAGTCTGCTGCAATGAGTGACATTTGACTTAATTGGCTGGTGCTTAAATGAGAGAATGCAACGTAGCACAGCCTAAGTAGCTCAGCATTCCTCATCTCAGCACTCGCAGCTCAGCTCAGGTCTTTGGAGATGCAGAAAGAAGTCACCCCGGGGAAAGTTGTTGGAACCCAGGGGCCTGGAGAGAAGACCAGCAGAGACCATCCTGTGCCTTCCACATAAGAAAGAGCCTCAGTGGAAAGTTAGCTGCCTTTCCTCTGAAGAACTAACAAAATAATCCCCTTTTATTAAAAGCCAATCTGTCTCTGGTGTGTTGCATTCCAGCAGCTAGCAAACTAGAACAAGGAGTGATTAGTTTCTGGGTATGTTCTGAAGTGGGATCAATAGGATTTGCTACACTGAATAGGGGATAAGAGAAAGAATAACTTAGTCTTGGGCTTGAACAATTGAATAGATACATTAAATGAGTTGGTAAGGTGAAAATGACAAAGCAGAAGGTTAAGGTTAAGAAAATTGAAAGTTTTATTTTGGGAATATTATAACTGAAATATCAATTTCTATGCTTAAATCTATGATGATTTTTTTAATTAATTCATTCTTGTAAGGATACTTCTTAAAAGAGCTATCACTCCAGAATCTGGAGACATCAAAAGGATAATAGGAAAATACTACGGACAACTCTACAGACATAAATTTGACAACTTTGATGAAATGGACCAATTTGTTAAAAAACACGGAGTACCTCAATTCACCAAATATGAAATAGATAATTTGAAAAAGCCTTACACATATTTAGGAATTTGAATTTATAATTAAAAACTGTCCTAAAGTAAATTCAGGCCACAAGCTTTCACTGGAGAATTCTACCAAACATGTAAAGAAGAATCAGATCGATGCTACACAACCTCTTCCAGAAAACAGAAGAGAGGGACTACTTCTCAAAATATTTTCTGAATCTCATTTTACTCTGATATAACACACCAACAAAGTACCAAAAAAGAAAACTGCAGATCAATATCTCTTATGAATACAGATATAAAAATACTTAGCAAAATATTAGCAAGAATATTCATTCATATAGAAAACTAATTACACTGGGTAGAGTTTGGGGAATGAAACCCATATACACCATATTATCAGGCTAAAGACAAAAAAAAAATCATATTGTCATATCATTTGACATTGGAAAATCATTTGACTCAATTCAACAGCCATTCACAATTTTTTTAAAAAGTAAAAAAATATACAGAAGTAGATGGGAACTATTTCCTCAACTTGATAAAGAGCATGTACCAAAAAAAAAAAAAAAAAAAAACTTACCATTAATGTTACACATGAAGGTAAAAGATTGGATCTTTTCCCCTAAGATCAAGAAGAAAGCAAGGATATTCATTATACCACCTCTTAAGAAGTACTAGCCAGGACTACAAAGTTAAAAAAAAAAAAAAAAGGAAGTAAAAAGGTATGCAGATTGGAAATAAATAAGTTTTAACTGTTTGCAAATGACATGATTATATATGGAAAAGTCCCAAGGAATCTATTAAAAAACAAACACCTCTTTTAATTAGTGTGTTTAGCAACAAGATAATCTTTTAAAAATCAATTGTCCTATCAGTGAACATGTGGATACCAATATTTACAAAACAATCTCACTTACAATTGCTCAAAAAATAAAATAGTTGTAAATAGAACAAAACATGTACAAGAGATGCTGAAAACCACAAAATATTGATGAAAGAAATCAAAGGATGTTAAAATATATAGAGACATAACATGTTCATAGATTGGAAGACTCCAACATGGTTAGGATGTCAATTTCCTAGATTCATATACAGGTTTAATATAATTCCTATAGAAATTCTAGTATTTTTTTTTATGATTATATACAATATTTTCCTAGAATTCACATGGAAAGACAGTTGGAACTAGAATTGCTCAAACAATTTTGAAAAGGAGAAGTAGAAAAGTAGGAATAAATCTACCTAATTTCATGGTCTATTATATACTTATGGAAATCAAGACTGCATGGTGAGGGAGAGATGGACACATAGATCAACGGAACAGAACAGAGAACCCAGAAATAGATACATACAAATATGCATATTTGACTCTTGACAATAATGCAAAAGCAATTCAATTGAGGGAAGACAGTTTTTCCAACAACTGGTGCTGTAGCAACTGGATATCCATAGACAGAAAAAAAAAAAGAAACATGACCTAAGCCTCACACATTATTCAAATATTTACTCAAAAAGTAAAATATAAGGCTATAAAACTTTTAGGAAACAAAAACATAGGAGAAAACCTTCAGGGTCTATGGATAGGAAAAAAAATTCTTTGACTTGACATCAAAAACAAGATCTACAAATTTGGCAAACTGGACTTCATCAAAATTAAAAACTTGCACTTCGTGCAAAGACCTAATAATTGAATGAAAAGTAAAACTACTGGTGGGAGAAAACAGTTGCAAGCCACAGCTCTGACAAAAGACTAGTATCTAGAATATATAAAGATCTCTTATACTCAACATTAAATATGTGTACAATCCAATTAGGACATGGGCAAAAGACATGAAGACACAGCCCAATCAAGAGGATATGCAGATGGTCATTAAGCAAATGAAACATACTCAACATCCTTAGCCGTTGAAAAAATACAAATTAAAACTACAACAAAATAACACTACACAACTATTAGATACATTAAAAAAGAAAAAAAGGAAAAAAAAAGAGCACTTGTGACCATACCAAAGGTTGGAAGTTTGGCAAGGATGCAGAGAACTGGATCGGCTCATACGCTGCTGGAGAATGCAACAGCTGCAACCACTCTCAACACAGTCAGCAGTTGCACTCCTGGGCTTTTATATCAGAGAAATAAACCACCTGCTTGCAGAAAAACTTGTTTGCAGTTTTTATAGTAGCTTTATTCATAATAACCCAAAACTGGAACCAACCTAAAAGTCCTTCAGTGGATGAATGCTTAAACAAATTATGGCACATACATACCATGGAATATTACATGGCAATAAAGAGGAACACACTATCAGGGAAATTATATGGAATGGAAAAACACAACCCAAGAGGTTACATGGTCTATAATTCCATCTACTTAACTTTCTTGAAATGGCAAAAGTTATAAAAATACAAAAATACAGAATAGATTAGTTGTGCCAAGGGTTAATGAAAGGGTGGGGACAGAGGGAAATTTTTGCAGCTCTAAAAGTACAGCATGAGAGAATCCTTGTGATGGTTATGTTCTGTACCCAGATTGTAATATAGTTTTGTAGTATGTTACCATTTGGGGAAACTGGGTAAAGGGTTCAAAGGATCTCTCTTGTATTATTTCTTAAAATTGCCTGTGAATCTACAATTATCTCAAGTAAAATGTCTAAAAAATAAATAAAATTTTGCAAAATATCTTTCGAGCACTTATTATGCATTATTGTTTTAGATGCTGAATATACACACAAACCAGTGTGTCGTGGAGCTTACATTATAAAGGGGGAACATAGACAATAGATCAGAATAAAGGGAACTGAATATATTGAATGGAGATAGCACATGGCGACTCAAATAAAATGGGGCCATCAAAAAACTTGGCATTTGAGTCAAGATTTGAAAAGAGGTGCAAAAGTGAGTCTTGTGGAGACCAAAATTAAGCACATGGGCATTCCCTTTGCATAGGCATTTTTATGCCACCTCTCAACACTCAACCAATTGTCCTTACAAATCACTGTGTCCAGGAAACTTCTTGAAATCAGCCCTCTGTTAAGTCTTTTTTTATTATTATTACTCAGAACACCGGTTTGTTCAATTTTCTCTCTAGGTTCTGGGGAATGCAATTACCAATTGCCAAATGTTTTGATGTTTGCAAGGGATTTTGGATGTTCTATACCTTTCCCTTGTATCTATTTATTGTTGGATAGAGTGTAGAAGAAAATAGCATCATTTAGTGCTATACTTGGGAAAACACAAAACATAATAAGGTAAATAAATACGAAATAACACAGTGTATTAAAAAATTCAGAAAAAAGAAAAATGCTTTCCATTATCAGTTAACTTGGATTAAAACAACCACTGTCTTCCATAATGTCATTAATCAAGGGTTACTTGTTCAATAATAATAGATGTTCTTCATCTTTCAGAGATACTAGAGCAAAGCCACTGTCATTCACAGACACCTTTTGAGGACTCAGTGATTCAAGGATTTTCTCGAGTTAGCATCTTTAGCACATGGTATCAAGGCCATAAACATCTATTGCACAGTAAAGTTACAGCTACATTTTATTTAAAGACAAACTGGCTCAATGTGGCATCAGAAGACCTGAAGACCCATCCCAGAACAAAAAGCCAGATGCTGAGAGATGTTCCACAGTCAACCACCATAACTGTTAACTCAGTTTCGGTGGTACTTGAAAAGTGCATGTTCTTTTCAAAATGTGTTTTCCCTACCTGCATTTTGGAGGAAATGTTTCCTGTTTGGTTTTTTTCTTTTGCCTAGCTCTTATGGAGAAAACCAAGTATGAGTAAAGCAAATCTTACAGTGCACTTGGGTCACACACATGGCTCCTTAAAATGCTCCATAAATATAAAGAGCTTTGGTCTCTGGAAAAAATAAACATGATTGATGGATTAAGGAAAAAAAGTTTGGCTTCCCTTCATGGAAGAAATAGCCTGTGTTTCTGGAGGAGACTGTTGCCACAATGGAGATTTAACCCCAAACACTGTTCCTCTCAATACATCTTATTTTATTCTGTTTCTCAGTAGGAATAGACATTGTTATACTTTCCAAATTGTCACAAGTTGCAAAATTAAACATGTGCAGTATAAAAATAGCACACCATGGGGCTGTAGAGGGAAACAGCGTGAGCCTTGCGGCAAAGTCACAGGTTTTGAAAGTGGGTCTTGATAAAATATCAGAGGAGCTAGTGTCCATTAGAGAGGAATGCTCCAATGCTGGGTCCATTATTATTCCAGAAACATCACTACTTACCTACGTCAATGAATAAAGAGCATGCCAATGCGATATTAACATTTCCATCAACTGAGCTGACAGCTTTGTGAATAAAAAGCATGTTCAAATTAAATATATCGCTGCAAGAAGTCACCCTTTAGTATTTCTAAATTGAAATATACCATAAACACCTAATACTTTTTCTAGATTATGCATAGATAATGCAATTATTCTGTTTTTCTACTGTAATTTAATATAATTCAATTACGACTAAAACCAGTGATGGATATGCAGATTCTACTTTAATGAGGTGACATAACACCAATATTCACATCCAAATAGATCCATATGAATATCTAATACAGATAATGAAATTAAAAACAAAACAAAACTGGGGGGCGGAAGAACTGAGATTCTTTCCAGGAGATAAGGTTCCAGTTGTTTTCATATTGTTTTACAATGAGACCCACAGTTTGTCATGCACGAGTGCTTGGATGTGTGTAAAAGGTGTTTATGCCACAAGTGTATATTGGGGAAGCAGCCCCGCTGGAGTCCTGTGGCTGCTGGAACCCTTCCTAAACAGGGGTAGGAGCAGATGCATTTCGCTGATGGAGAGCACTGAAACTGATGCTTCTATCCTACTTAAAAGAAAATAAAAAGAAACCAGAGAATCCTGAGAAGCACTGATATTGCTGAGATGGTGGGTCTGGAGACAGATGTCTGTGTGAGCATGCAGGACTTCAAGGAAGGGAAGGCTAAGGAGCCAGCAAGAGAACAGGACCAAGTTCCCAGTCAGAGATTTATGCACCCCCCCCAAAAAAAATAGGGGATCAGGAATGCCCCAGGGTTCAATCTTTCACAAAACTGGGTTGAAAAAATATATCTTGATGAAGACATATATACCAGCTTATTTTCTTTTAGATAGATATTTTCTACTTGCTAGCATACCATAGAGAATAAGGAACTGGGTTTCTTAATTAGCATGGGAAACAAAAAGCAAATTATTTACCTTTACTTGGACTCATTTTACTAACTATTAAGCAATCATGTAGTCTCTTGCCTGACAAAACACATGTTATTACTGGGAGAGAAAAAAAGCAATACCCTCCAATTATAAAACAATTTAAAAATGCTCATATAACTTTTTCCTTTATCAAGATTATTGAAGCTTATCCACTTCAATTTTAACCATATTCTTCCCAGTTTTCCTGAAAATATGATCTTTGACCTAAATGCATTGGAACCATCTGGAGTGTCTTTTTAATAAGGTAAACTTCATGGATTTTACCTTCTATATACAGACTCAAGGTGTACAAGCATCCCTTATAGTTCCCATAAACACAGACTTTTGATAATCAAAGCAACCTAAGCCAACTACCATCATAGAAAGAAAAGTCAAAGAAAAACCAATTGGAAAACTGAATAGAATAAAATGATGGCTGTGTAAAATCCCATCAAGCCATTAGATATTTCAGAGATTCAAAAGAGAGTGGGCCAACAAAAAATAAAGTCTCATGGAGGTGTTCTATATATCAGGGAAGACATCCTTAGCATAAACCACAGCCTAAATCCACCTGCAGACCACTGAGAGGCTGGGATGTGGTCCTGGGGATACATAACCAGCCTTTCATTTCAAAATCACAAGTGAGTAAAGGAAGCCTCATTTTTCAGTGATATAAAAATAAATTAATATGCAGATTCAAAAGTCATCAGCTGTAAGCAGTTCTGTAGGATACATTTGAATCTAACAGACACAGCAGACCTGAGGACACCAGCTTTCTATAGTATTTTATTAGAATGGCCAATGTATTCAAAAACAATTAGGCCACATAGAGAATTTAAACTTTAGGATCCCAGTATGCTAGTCTGGAGATGAATCATTCCTTTTTTCCTGCTATATATGCTATTTGGTTAATAGTAACATGACTTAGCCCAACTCCAACAAATAGGCTTTTGAGGAGTTTGTTTTGTTCTGTTTTACTTTTTTTTTTTTTTTGAACGGAGAGGCATGGAACTTTCTATTTCATTATCTTGCAAGGTGAGATCTCACAAAAGTCTGAAGCAACTGAGTAAAAGTCAGTAATTTAAAAAAAGAATTAAAAGAAATGTTACATGAGATTTGTTGCTGTCGTTCTACTTCCCATCGCCACTCAAAGTAGATACATTTACTGAGTGTCTACTATGAACCCAGGTAGAGGGCCACGTTTCAGAGGATAAGATACACAATGAGCATTTAGAAATGCTGAAGTACATCTAGAAGAAAGGTCAAAAGTGAAGGTCGCATGTAGAATCCATCCAGGTAGAAGTGGTAATTAAAGCTGAATTTGGATGGAATCCATGAAGGAGATAAGGGTGACTACAAGACCATTGTCAAATTGTCTCAGTTTTAAATGGCATTATTCCATTTTCCATTTATTTATTCATTTGAACTATTTATTTACCAAGAAGAGATACTGGTTTTAAAGAGAAGACACAGGTTTAAAAAAAAGTTTAAAAATAAGAAAATAAGAAAGAAAGTCTAAAGATTGTGAGAAATAAGGTAGTATTAAAAATAATATATTCTTGATTTGTTCAATAAAAAGGACTTCCCCACATATGCAAACATCTAAAAAGGTTAGATGCAATGGCATTAGATGACAATTAGGAAAAAAAATTGTATTCAGTGACATCATAGCTATACCAGGTTATAATTCTTCTTTTGTGAATGATCCCTTTTGCTAGGTTTCCATTGATGCCTGTTTATAACTACACAAGTGCCATAGGCTGAATGACAAATAGAGAGCACCTATTCTAATCCAGCAGCTAAAAATTACCTATATCATATTATGAAAACCACAACAGCCGCCAGGACATGCAATTTTCAGATTAAATTGGATAGGAATGCACATATTGGCACATACCATTATGAAAAACGAAGTAATTCAACAACAAAGTACCACTGCTTCCATTCTCCCAGAACCATATATTCTTGTTTTGACTTACAGTAAATGAAATATTAGATTATGATGAAAATAAGGATCTCTTTTGGACTTCGTCTCACAATTCTAAATTGAATTTTGATTAGCTGCAGACAAAGAATGCCCTGGAATTTCTCTATGCCTTTTGAATGTCCTTGGGTGTATCCTGAGGATTCATTTCCAAACATCAGTCTGAAGACGATCACATGTACAGCACACTTTGTCTTGGAACTTGCTGCCATGCCCCTTTTCATCAGAGCAGTGTGATGAAATATTCAGGACCCAGCCTTGGTGGTGTATAGCAAAGTAACACAGGGCTCTGACCTTCCCCGAGAAAATCAGTCAGGGAACAAATGGCATGACAATGAGTAACACTACCATGTGCTGTAACTGAAAACCACCTAATGCAATTTTCATGTTCCACACTCTTCTCTTGGTAGATGCACTATTGAGCTCTCGCTGAAGAAGATGTCGGATTAAAAGCCTTTTTAACATATGCTACAAATTCATATGCATATCCATTCATGGCTGACCCTCTGCTCCAGAGTGCACTTCATAGCTAGTATGTGAAAGAACAGGAAGCAGTGGAGTAAATACTGCATTGGGAGTCAGCCTTCAGTCCTGGCTCTCTCAAGGACTGAAGGTGGGTGAATAGCTTAAGTTCTCAATATCCTGATCTAAAAAATGAGGACAACAGATAAAAGAACTAATGACTCCTTTCCAACTCAAAAAAAAAAAATACATATCTATAGATGTAGCTCTAAACATATTTTTAAAATTAGTTTCATAATATGGACCTGCTTGAGTTTATTCACTGGTGCTCCTCTAGAAAGACATTCAGGGTGTTTCCAGGTGCCCTGCTACCAC
The DNA here is from genome assembly GCF_023851605.1 of Tamandua tetradactyla. Classification (NCBI taxonomy): domain Eukaryota; kingdom Metazoa; phylum Chordata; class Mammalia; order Pilosa; family Myrmecophagidae; genus Tamandua; species Tamandua tetradactyla. Next base: position 21,509,393 of record NC_135345.1, read on the forward strand.
AGACAGTACTACGCTCTGTATGTATAACCTCATGGTATGGATCTTCTATTTCTATATGTTAACGACATTAACTTAGAGACATGACCACTACATATTATTAAGTGATAAAGCAAGTTACAAAGATACGCGTATAATATGATCTTATTTTTGTGATACAAAACTTCATTCGCTGTGTATATGTATTTCACTTGTAAAGAATTACAATCTACTTCATTGGGGGAGATATAAGTATAATATAAAGACATCTGCTGTAAAGTGGAAAACACTCATGATATAGTGTTAATATTCAAAATATGTTTATCAAATTTCTGAAAATATGAAAAACCTTTATATACACCTATAATAAAGAAATATAGATTAATGTGAAAACATCGATTTCATTAAGTGATGGGAAATGTGGGCCATTTTTTTTAACTTGGGGTCCTTTTTTAACTTCGGGTCCTTCTGTTGTTTTTAATTCTATTTATTTAACACATTTTTTACAGAAAAGCAACATACAGATAAAAGGGAAAATAACAAGTCTGTGATATGAACATGACTGAGAGGCGGCATAACACCAATGATATCAATTTACTGAACATTCTCTGTGGGCAGGGCAACAGAATGAGAAATTTTCCTGAATTATTTAAACTAATCTTCAAGAAAAATTTAAATATTTCCTAGAAAGAATGGGGGAACGTGGACTTAGAAGGATGGCATTGCTCACTTAAGTTCATTGCAGTATTAAGTATTCTATTTTTTTTTGTATGCTGTATGGTAGGGGGTCACATTTCATTCTTTTTCCATGTGACTATCCTGTTATCACAGCATCACGTGTTGAAAAAAAAAATTGGAGGGTGGGGCAGTGCACAGGCTGGGAATCGAACCGGGGTCTCCTGCCTAGCAGGCGAGAATTCTACCCCTGAACTACACTTGCACCCACAGTATCCCATCTTAAAATGTGCTCCACTCCCTGTACTCCCCATCTGCCCCCCAAAGTCCATGCTCTGATGCACTATGGCATATCAGAGCCCACCTTTCTGTCTCCTGTAGAGACTGAAAAACCCTCTTTAGGCACTCATTTAGGCTACGACATTGAATTCCTCCGTTTCTACTTTCAGGAACCATCAAAGCTACAACAGAAAAGTATGCAAAGCAAAAGTTAATACCATTGCCATGCAAAAATAATAACAAATACTGTATAATTCCATCTGAAGCATTTTCAGGGATAGGATTATTTTATGTAAAGCCTAGCCACCATACTTTGTATTTAATTAAGAAGTTGGTAAGACAGCTTAGTGAACTGAGCAGGATATTTTGTCAATTGTGTTAAATCTACTCTTATTGTTCCTATGAAATAACTCCTTGTGTGTTAGTGATAGCAGAATAGGGAGGAAAACATTATTGCTCCCCAACCTTTCAACAGAATGAGAAATATGCTTTTTAATATTTTATGGTTTGGCCTTTAACAAGGGGCTGCTTATCTCTTGGGCATGTGGGCACATTTTGAAGATTCACCACAGTCAGCACACACAGACTGTCCTTATGATGAGCTTGCTGACACCTCTCTCGTGCAAGCTTCTCCCTAGATAAGGTCTCCTCTTGGGCCTTCCTGAGATAGTTTAGAATCTCCATTTTCATTTGGTGGCTGCAACGCAGATTCATTTCCACAAGAGTCATACCCACCTTGAAAACCTATATGATAAAAATCTTGTGAGAATTAAATGAGCTAATACATATAAAATATACTGGAGAGTGCCTGCTATACAGGAGTTATTTCATGAATGGAAGTTGCCTTTACTGCTGCTGCTAGATTCAAAATCGAGAAGAAAACATTTCAGTAACAAGCATCAAGTAGAGGCAGAGGAATGCATCTCCAGGTAATTGGGAGAATCTTTTTGAATAGTGATGTACTTATTAATTGGATAATAGAAGTTAATGCCTCTTTAATCAACCATTTTATAGATAATAAAAATATATCTGGGGCGGGCCACGGTGGCTCAGCAGGTAAGAGTGCTTGCCTGCCATACCTGAGGACCCGGGTTCGTTTCCTGGTGCCTGCCCATATAAAAAAAATATACATATATATCTGCATTCTGTTTTATCATGTAACCAATGGCTGTGTACTTTATGGAAAAAAATTACCAAAATAACTGTATTTCACAGGACAACATCATGGTCATACTCATGGATGGATGGACTTCAATTGCGCCAAAATATCATAATTCTATCAGAATGGTATGAACATGTACATGCATTTTCTTGCAAAAGGCTCCAGATCTTTCATTCTATTTTGGAAAGTCCATAATATTCTAGAATTAGTACGTGATTCTACAGTAGAGAATTTTGGGAGAAATAATTTGCATCATCAATTCTTTTTTCCTAGAAGTCTGAGGAATAATTCTAACTTCCGTCCTAAGAATATATTCTAGTACCATCTTTTCACATCTTTTTTGAGGTGATGGTTTCCTTGATAATCATGTACAAATCATAAACTTTTTCTCATGTATGATGAATCTATGCACAAAACATGGATTACATGATTTACTACCTTGGATTTCAAGTAAAAAACTCATGGCCAATTGCCTAATGTTCAGATAGCTTTATAAATAATGACTTAAATGTAACCAGGTCAACTTTTTAAGTTTGCACCAGTCAGAGCTCTTCATGAGACAGAGCAAAAGTAGAGAATGAACAAAATAGGATATAAAACCTTACTTGTTTGACCATGAGATTCCCTACATGGCACAGTGCAGCTGAAACACCCAGGAAGGGAGAACCTCTTTAATGAGGGGTTACCCCTTGGAACCACTGAAGGTACCAAGAAAGTTCATCAAAGGAACATATTTGGTTCTTGAGAGCTAGCATCTCCATAATGCTGAGAGTAAGTTATATTCAGATTACATTTGATCAAAGATACTTCTGCATGGGTACCACCTTCCTAATGAACCTTCAGAGAAGCATTATTGACTGTTTCATAATCTTATTTCACATTTCTCTGCACTCCATGCATCACCCCTTCTCCCTAGTACTTTGAGAGCAGGTCTCCACAATAAGCACTTCTTTGCTACTGGCAGTCTAGAAGATGGACATGGAAAGAAAGAAAGGGAGAAAGGGGGGAGAAGGGGAGGTGAGACAGAGTGACAGACAGAGTCAGAAACAGGGAGAGAAAGAGGAAAGGGAGGAAGGGACAGGATGAAAAAATGGAAGGAAGAAAGAGAGAGGAAAGAAGAGGAAGAAGGAAATGGAAAAATAAGGAGGGCAAGGGAAAGGAAACGATGACTTGGCAGCTTTCTGGTGTGTTAATAAATAGGTGTCTAAGAAACATCTCTCCCATATTCCTTAACCTGCTTACCCACTCAGCCCATGTGCTCTGTGATTAGGGAGTAATATTGAGGACAGCCTAACCCCATTGTCCCAAGTCACAACAGAGCTTTTAAGGTTACCTGTGAAAAGATATTATATAGCCTCTTTTAATAAGCTGCAACTTTAAAATGTAATACTATGTTTTATTGTACCAAATTACTATAAACCAATGGGTGCTTCTTTTCCATCTTTTTGCCAAACTATTTTTTGAGGATGAATGAGGGGACCGTTTCCTTATTAGTGCACTGGAGCAAAATCTCTTCTATTTCATTTTAGCTCTTTGTCTGGATATAACCTTAAAATGGCATATCTTTGACATTTCTTCTACAAAATACATTATTTTCAGTTCAGTTTAAGAAATGTGAATTGGGTTTCATATGGATTTATGTATATCAAGATCAAGAGGTAGAAGGATTATATCAGCTCTAGAAATTGTATAGGTCTGCAAATGTCAGGGGTGAGCTGCATCAGTCAAAAGAAGGACTTATTGGAAAAAGTTATTTTATAAAAATTAATTTGCTTTCCTCTTAAAGAGATCTACAAGTTTTCATAAGAGGTTTTCCAAGTTTTTCTTTGTGCTTGAGGTACCATAACTGATGAACTATTTCACTTGACTCCTACATTATTCTTTCACTTATTCATTCAAACATTTATTAAGGAAGGAACTGTAAAATCAGGTTACTTTGATACAATTTCTTCAAGATCAGCATTAAAGTGGAGACACTTGAGATCTCTCTAACTAAAGGGAATTAGTCTGCAAAATGTACTAATGTAGCTGTATAAAAAGCCTCTTCTATAACAATCTCAGCTTTGTGGGGAGCTGTGAAAGCCAAAAAATAAGCCAAAATTGGTCTTGGGCAGCTTTGATGGTTAGACAGTTCTCTAATCTGTTACCCAAAGTGGTTTTATCCATTTATAGGGCAATATAAAACCGTTTAGCGTCTGATACAAGGCAGAATCTTCTAGTTCTTTGATGACCTATAATAAGGAGTCATTATTTGGTAAAGTTGGGAAGCTTAATTATAAGGTTGCCTGAAGGGCATGTTTATCTCAACAAGAGAGTCAATTGGGATCACATCTGATGCCTCCCAAACTCATTAACCCACTCAGATTTCCTCACCTCTAACACTGGTCATGACTCATAACTGGTACCCTAAAATAGCTTCTTTAATTGTAATGAAAGACCTGTGAGCAGATATTGCTGTTCCGTAGTTCCTGCACCCTCCTTCTCAAGTGACTATTAAGAGCTCAGTCTAAGTATATTGAGAAATACCTTCTAAAAGTACTTCCCACCAAACACAGGTAGAGGAGGTAAAGCATGGGCAAATTATACTGGATCATTTTGTCTACTGCCATTCCAAAGGTGAAACTACCCCATTGGAGTTTCTTAATTCATATCCATAATTTTGTAGGACACACCCCGTGTCCCTACAAAATCTGACAATATTCAGGGATGCTTACAAATCTCAATATCCTCTTTTTGTTACAGTTATCATAGGCCAGAATTTCTCTACATTGGCACTATTTTGGATCAGATAATTCTTTGCTGTGAGAGGTTGTCCTATACCTTACAGGATGCATTAAAGGGTTTTTACCAGCATCCCTGGCCTCTATCTACTAAATGTCAGAAACATCCCCTAATTGTGACAAGCAAAAATGTCTACAGGCATTTCCTAAGTGTCCTGGAAGGCAAAATCATCTGCAGTTGAAAACCACTATTGTAAGCTCATGAACTTGATTTATGACAGATCCTCAGATTCTTGTTTAGAGACCTGGAGTCTATTTTCACACTATTTATTGATTAGCACATTAAATCAGTATACATTGGAGATATAGCCCTCTGAAACCAGTGGATTGGAAAGAGCATATCCAATGCCCTCAATAGTTGGTATTGGACATTGTACAACCCACTGAAATCTGAGCCTTTGTCTTTGCAAGATTGAGACTATACCAGAACCAATGGGACTGTCATTGCCTGATAGAAACCTCATGTTGTAAGTTTTCAACCATTTATACCCAACTGGAAACCTAAGACTGAGACAAAGAGGAAATGACAAGCAGCACCTAATTTCACTCTTGCTTGCCTGATTATTACTTTTTTTTATTGGTTTGAACTGCTTAGACTTTGCACATATTAACCCAGGAAGCCTGATTCTTTTCTTATGTTTTCTGACTTCAAGGCCCTTGATCACTGCCCAGTTACTCTCTTTTCCTACTTAAGTTACTTGTTAACATCATCCCTTAATATAGTTACCACATCAAGTTCTGCTTTCTATCCTGAATCCTTGAAATAAATTTGCTCCTGCCTTTTAATGGATTGCCAGTTCAGACTCATGGCAGCTACTTGGCCTTATTTCACTGATCTAGTTCTCACATCTTCTTTTCTTCTCTATCCTCTATCTGTTCATATTGTGACATGATAGGAGCACAGAACAGAAAGAAGTTAGAGATGGCAGCTTGACAATAGGACAGGAGAGAGAAAAACTATGAAAACTAGACCAAGTTCTCAGAAATACCCCTACAGACTTCATAACTTCTAAGAACACCAGTCTCTCACATTCAATCACAGTCTATCACATATATCAAAACAACTGGCACTTGTAATAAAATCTTTGAGGCTTTAAGAAAGGGGTATGTAGTCTCTACATGAGAAGAGGGGGAAATTAGTGCCAGGTTTCAAAATGAATTCCATTCCATCTGGTTAATGGTATTGGGATATTGGAATTATAATATTTGAAAGGATAAGCTTCAATTATCTGCAAAATGCACTTATTTAGAACATAATGTTACCTAAGTAGAATATTTACTTACCTATTAGGTTGAATCATATGAATCTGCCATTTGCTTTACAGACAAATATCAAAAATTATTCAGGAGTTCTGAAACACATGAAATCACTTAATCTAAACCAATAGCACCTCCTTCAAAAGCAAGTCCATTTAAGTTTTCATGAGAAGAAATCATTTCTATTTTACTAATATCTCATGAATACTTTCTTCTTACATGGATATTCTTATGATCACAGGAATTCAAGGACTTTGACTCTAAATAATAAGCTAAAACAGTAAGAAAAAGCAGTTCACAAGATAAAAGCATATAACCAACGGATAAATAAGAGAAGCAAATGTGTATTTTTAATGAGCAAATATCTTTGCAAAGAACACTTTCAGATTCATCAGATTTCTTTGCCAAAGTTACTGCATTTTGATTTTAAAAGTCAAAAACTGCATTTTTCAGTTTCCAGACTCTTACAGCATAATCAATAACGTGCATTGCATTTGTCATTTTTAAGATGACAGCAACTGATGCGGAATTTACTAACAGTCAGCTGCAGGAACCTAAAAAACAATATAAGCCAAAGACTTACATTAAGTTTCAGGACAAAACTGCTAAGCTAATAAGTAATAGGTAAAGGGGAAGTAATCTTTTCTTCAGTGAATCCCCCATAGTTGCTAATCACTGATAGTGCCTAATGTTGTTTTAAGTCAGTGAGAGAGCTACATCTTCAATACATGAGATGGGAATAACAGAAGGAAAGACAGAGAGGAGAAGAAAAGGGAGACAAGAGGAGAAGCTAATTATATTCAACACCCAGGAACTCTGTAATGAACTAATTTCATCCCAGAGGAAAGTAAAGAAACATCAAGGAGTCAATTTAAATTTACAACCTGCCTACCGCTGCTTCAGCTGCTGCTAACAGAAGTGCCTTAGAGCACCTATAGGGAGAAATGTATTCTTATACATGCTTCTCAAAACTTAGGGTATGGAGGTACAAGATAGTTCAGCGGTAGAATTCTTGCCTACCATGTGGGAGACCACGGTTCGATTCCTGTCCCATGCACTTCCCCACCCCCCCCCAAAAAAATTCAACAAATGGTACTGTGATAATGTGATAGTCACATGGGAAAAGAATGAAATGTTACCCCCACCATACAGCCTGCAAAAAAAAAAAAAAAAAAAAAAAAACTGGCAGTATGGTTTTGAGTATGAACACACGTGAAAATATGGTGCTTCCTTAGGGGCAAGTTTTTTGTGGCTAGTTCAATGTAGCAGGGCAGAGAAAAAGTTCAACAAATATTTTTTTGATAAATGAATGAATGAGACTATTCTTAAGCTATCTAGAGGTGTGTGGTGTGGTGTACCAGAGGTTAGCCTTAGACCGTAACTCCTCATCAGCAGTAGAGAGGAAAAATTCTTGTATCAGTAAAAGAAAAAATAGTGGGAGCACCAGTTGCTTGATACCTTTTCTACATGCACTCACATCAGTCCATCTACTCAGAAATGATGAAAGGGCCCTCATTTTCTTCAAGACTCCATTTAAACAAGGCCTTCCTCTTTTATTATCCCCAAGATTAGCTGCATTTAATGCCACACAATAGATTTTCCATAGTAAATACAGTACATGATTCTCCAGATTTCCCATGTGGAATTTAAACAGGAAAAAAAAAAAAAAGAGGTGGTGCAAGGACTAAGAGAACTAAAGAAAATATGCAATCTTTCAAAAACAAACGGAGTTGAATGTCAAGGAAATTTAAACTAGACTTTAACCTTCCTGATTTTTATAACCAAATGCTGGTTAGTTTCTTTCTTGTTGCTTTTTAGTTTGGAGAATTTATCCACGATAATCAAGCTGCCATCACAGATTTAAATGACCATCTTTCACAGTAGAAGGGAATGATTCAGGGGGTGTAAGGGTAGTTCAGCGTTAGAATGCTTGCCTGACAGGCAGGAGACCTTGGTTCAATTCCCGTCCCATGCACTTCCCAAACAAACAAGTAAAACAAACAAAAACCAACCAAACAAAAATTAAACAAATGGTGCTGCAATAAGGGGATACTCACATGGAAAAAGAATGAAATGTGACCCTCATCATACAGCATACAAAAAAAAGGGGGGGGGGGAATGATTCAAAGCTGTTCTTGTGGTACTAGAGCCTTAATCAAATGTTTGGCTAAAATGTTCAGTGAGTTACCTCCAGTGTTTATGTAGAAAGAACTTTTTAAGTAGAGGCAGTATAGTGTAATGATTTAAAATAGAGATTTTGAAGCCAGATTGCCTGGACTCGCTTCCTAACTCTGACTTTATTAGGTGTTTGACTAAAGCCAAGTTAGTTAACCTCTCAGCTCCAAAAGATTAAGTATGGATATTTCTATACAACCATACTTGGAGGATCTATAATAATTTATATTTCCTTCTTGGTATGTTTGTTTGTATTTTCTTGTTTCCAAGATTTCAACAATGAGCAATTTAAAAAGAAAAGAGACTCTAAGCAGTGAGAATGCATCAAGTGAAAAAGAGGTATTAGACTAGACACTGACTTTAGTGCTAATATTTTCCAAAGTTCAATGTCAGTTATAATTAATATACTTTCCAACTTTTAGTCAGTTCGTGGAAAGCATATATTAGCAAGTCATTTTTTGCAAATAAGTAATTCCTGGGGGTGGGGGGCAAGATCATCAGAGTTGAAATTCTTGATCATTTGACTAAAAATATGGTCTAAAACTTGACCTTATAATCTCATTAGCAAGCATTTTGTATTTCATTGTTATGGCATTGCACTCTACCTTACAGATAATACTCTAATAACCTCAAATAATATTTTTACTGCCACTCCAATAAAGCATCACTGTAAGTCCAGATCTTACTATTCACATGGTCTATACAAGTCTTTCCTTCTTCCATAATTATAAATCAACATAAATGTACCTTCATAATCATATTAAAATTAATTTCCTCAAAATTACATGCTGTATTTCTAAGACACGACTGTGCATTTAGACAGTACTTATCTTTTAAGGTTTTCTACATCCTGCCTATGTGTTTTATTTTTGTGAAAACTTCCTTCACCAGTGTAAAGAGAGACAAATTGTTTTATTTTGAAAGTATCCATTTTCTGATTTTCACCCGAAACTTAAGAGTGCTTAAGATCATAAATGTCACATTCAATCAAATTACTATTTCATTGAGCTTATTATTCTATCGTTCACCAGTAAAAACAGATTTTTATAGAAAACCATTCATTTGTTAAATCTACTGCTATGGATTGAAGAAAGCTGTAAAAATGTAATGTAAGCTAGCCCTGCATTTTAGTCTCTTATAGCCCAATTGGGAAGAAAGAGATGAAAATGATCCCAGTGTTTCACAGGGCTGTTATATTCAAGTTTAGGGCACTGGGAGGGGGGAGGCAGAAATGGAGGGGGGAAATATGTTCAGTGTGGGCATTACTGAAAATAATTGGTAATGAGTCTTAGGAAGTGAGTGGGGGGTTTGTAAGTAGATAAGACAGAAAACAAGGAAGTTCCATGTTATGAGTGAAACTGTTTCCCCCCAAATGATATTATGTTCAAGTGCTAAGATCTCACCCCAAGAATGCAACTCTATTTGAAATTAGAATCTTTGAAGTTGTGATTAATTAAAATGAGGCCACACTAGATTAGGGTAAGCTTAATCCAATATGAACCAGTGTCCTTATAGGAAGAGTGAATTTGGAGACAAACACTCAAGAGACACAGGAGAAAAGGCCATGTGAACACATTGGAGATGGAGATTGGAGCACTGCATCTACAAGCTGCAGAATGTCAAAGATGGCCAGCAACTAGTGGAAGCTAGAAGAGGCAAGGAAAGGTTTTCCCTTACAGGTTTCAGATGGTGTGTGCCCCTACTAAAACCTTGATTCCAGACATGCAGCTTCTGTGAGACAAGAAATTGTTGGTGTTTTAAGCCACCAAGTGTATGTAGTACTTTGCAAAGCACTGAGGCAAAAAACAGCCTAAAGAGGGAAAGAAATTGCAAGACAAGTGTTCCTTTCCCGGCTGAAAGTTTTCTTATTTTTAGTGAGTGTATGCAGATTTAATTCCACACGCCATTTGGGCAACCACCAGAACTTTCAGTTGAGAAAAGGGAAATCACAAGTCAACTTATATTGTAAAAGCAAATTTGGAAAGAGTGCATGGTTGCTGGCGTGCTGTTTCTCTGGCTCTAGAGAAAACGATGGACATCTGCTCCTCTTGCCAGCTGCTCCCCATGCAGCTTGTTATATTTCTGTGAAATATTGCTAAAATGTGTTATTGTTGCCTTTTTACTGTATTTATTACATGTTGCTATTTCCACACCGTATGGTAATATTTTTGCACCACTCTATAATTAAATACAATTTTGTTTATTGTAACTCTCTATACATTGACACATGATATGGATAATCTTCAAGAAAGTAGGTCCTGAAAGGATTGTTAACAACACAGTAGAGGGTGGTATCTTCAGACAAAAGATGGACGTTCCAGATAAGGGTTGTTGCTATCTGTCTGTCTGTCTGTCTGTCTATCTATCTATCTATCTATCTATCTATCTATCTATCTACTAAACATCATTATCTATCTGCCTATCTACCTAGCTACTTACTGAGATATTTTTGTTACATGTATTTTGATATAATAAACATCAAAGATACAGAAAGATCTGGTGGGTCATTTGTTACCTTAATCCTCCAATCCCATTTATTTTCCATCAGGGCATGACTTTATATAGATAATATAAGTTCCTCAAGGAGGTACTTATTAAAAACCAAAACAGCAATAAAATAAAATTTTGGTGCTGCTATAATTCATCTGTTTCTCAAGTCTGAGGACCCTTCTCTGAATTGTCAGGTTCCCCAGCACCAAGTTAGGGTACAAGAGCTGCTGGGGAAGGTTGTGCAGATACGCACTGCTTGCTGCTCCTCCTTTTCCATGTAGTTACCCCACTTTCTGGTGAGTTTTAAATCGATGGCTAATTAAATGAGATGCTAGGCTTTCACTTGGCCTAGTAATAATGTGGATTTCTTAAAAAAGGCTTTCATGCTCTATACATATGTCATCTCTTTCCACTAAAGCATAACCCACCTGGAATGCTACAGAGAAGAAATTTTGAGCTTACCATGGCTACAAAAGTTGTGGTAGGAAATTAGAGGAGATAGAGTTAGAGAAGCATAAAGAATTTATAACACATAGCTTGGGAAAAGAAGTTTGGTGCCATATTGGAGCTCAGTCAACAGGGTCAGAGAATTTATACATGTAAACATTGCCCACATGCACAAGTGCTTTCAAAGGTAAGCATATTGCTTCCCTTCTAAGCTTTACATTGTCTCAAAAAGGAGAAACTCTAATGTGATGGACTTCTCTGGAGAATTATTTGGCTGTGGTTCTTCTGCCATGCACAAGTTTGGATTATGAAAAACATATTTGCCTTCTTTGTTTTCTTTTTGTTTTAATAAGACCTTTTTCCACAGTAAGTGTATTAAGGCAAATTAGACCATCATCATGTTAGAAGCTTTTACAAATGAGCCAAGACAGCCACTCAGCCTGTTTGACATCCGAGTCATATGTCAAAAGAGCAGGAGCCACGTTGAAGCTCACGTGGGACACAGAGCAGACCAGCAGGCCAGAAGAACATATAATGAATGGCCTGGAGAGAGGGCTCTGCAGCGGTCCTGAATCAAAATAGAACTTTCATGAGAGGTGGAAAATGATCAAGAATTTGAGGATTTGGAATGTGTGTATCTCTAACGCTTTTTCAGACGTAGCTGAAAGCACTATCATGTAGCCTACACAATAAGACCCAAAAAGGGGCTTCTGAGAGCCAATAAGGCATCGAAATAAGAGATTTTGGAATTCCAGATTACCTATTTACTAGTTACTCACAATACATTTCCTTTGCCTTTCTTAGCTTGAGACTCATCTATACAACCTAAAACATTATGAAAAGAGATAAAATGATGCAGGTGAGATATTTGGCACATGTTTGACATTCAACATAGATGAATCATTATTACTTTGCACAGTACCTTAGAATTTTGGTGTATTGCAAGCATATATAAAAATAAAGCACTTTATTGCCACATATTGTTTGTGGTACAATTCATTGCTTTGTAGTTACCCCTCTATATGAACCCTGTTAGGGATGTTTTATAAAAAGTTTTCGGACATTTGCACACCAATGTTTATAGCAGCGTTATGTACAATTGCAAAGAGATGGAAACAGCCAAAATGTCCATCAACAGAAGAATGGCTAAACAAACTGTGGTATGCACATATGATGGAATATTATGCAGCTTTAAGACAGGATAAATTTATGAAGCATGTAATAACATGGATGGACCTAGAGAACATTATGCTGAGTGAGTCTAGCCAAAAACTAAAGGACAAATACTGTATGGTCCCACTGATGTGAACCGATATTCGAGAATAAACTTGGAATATGTCATTGGTAACAGAGTCCAGCAGGAGGTAGAAACAGGGTAAGATAATGGGTAATTGGAGCTGAAGGGATACAGACTGTGCAACAGGACTAGATACAAAAACTCAAAAATGGACAGCACAATAATACCTAATTGTAAAGTAATCATGTTAAAATACTGAATGAAGCTGCATCTGAGCTATAGGATTTTTTCTTTTACTATTATTATTATTTTATTTTTTTCCCTATATTAACATTCTATATCTTTTTCTGTTGTGTTGCTAGTTCTTCTAAACCGATGCAAATGTACTAAGAAACAATGATCATGCATCTATGTGATGATGTTAAGAATTACTGAGTGCATATGTAGAATGGTATGATTTCTAAATGTTGGGTTAATTTCTTTTTTTCTGTTAATTAATAAAAAAAAAAGTTTTCGATTCCTTCAAACCTTTAGATGTCTAGGAATAAATACATTCTTCTGTTGGTCCAGGAACTGCTATTAAATTCTTGGATGTGGCATGTGAATTTATTTTCATCTTATACATATCTTTGCAGAATATTGCCACTCCAGTGTGAAAAGATGATGGAAAATGAGAGGTATACTTTAAATTATCTGCCGCTCATTGAAGAAGAAAGGAGAATGTAAGTCCCTTTAAGAAATCCATGGAACATCGTGAAAATTGTGCTATATGAGAGGCCTCCAGGGATAGTTGTTAAACGTTTATGCCACCATCTATCAGAACCAGAAGCCAGCAGGAGGCCTTTGGATTTATGGCCTGATGTTCGTTTTTCTAGGTAATCTTTTGAGCTTTCTCTACTCAGTCAGCACTCCTTCCTTTTTGGAGTTGCTCTGTAAACATTTAGCTTCTTAGAAGTTCCTGGGAAATGTCAAAATATTCTTCCTTTGTGTTTACTCACCCTGATTTAGCATCTAAATCTGGTAAAACGTGGAAATCGCTTGTTTGACAACTCTGCTTTCACTATCCTTTGATTTCTAATATTATTGTTAAGGGATTGCAGGGGTTTTTTGAAACCCATAATTCTTCATCAAAACACGAAAGCAGAAAATCTGACTTCTTTAGTCAATATTTAAGAAAACTTTTCTATAAAAAGTTCCCATTTCCTTTTTCTTCCTAGACTTCCTGTCACAACAGTCACACCATCTATGAATAATAGTTTAGAGCTGGTGTTTTGGAGTATGGCTGAAAAATTGGATATCTCAGATTCACACTTGCAAGTCATCCATAAAGTGCTCAATGTAAAAAAAAAGGCAAGAGAAAAACACATCATTTACAAAGCCAGCGAAATGAAGCTGAGCAACTCCAGGATGTCGCTTGCAGAGACAGAAGACATTCAAAGACACGCTGCTGTTTTGAAATGTCTCATCGTGGCAAAAGAAAAGGCGAAAACCTTCAACCAAGTGACTGAGAGATGTGAAGTATTGCGGCTTTGGAACAAGGCCCAGTAATCTCTGCAATACCAGAAGTAAATGGATTGTACGTATATCTGAAACCAACAGCCTTATCGGTTTGATAATTTATCTCAGCTTCTCAGAAAGTGGAAATAAAGGACACCAAAATAACTTTATTTTGCAGCATTTTTCTGCTTCAATGGGTCTATTTCCCTTTAAAAACTGTTCAATATTGATCAATAAATTCTGACGACTGTTTTCAGTAACCTGCTGATTTCTAGTTACTAGCGAAGCACCTGGCACAGAGCGTGGACATAATAAATGAAATGAAGTTAACTTACTAATTAGTTCATCAATCAGGGATCTTTTGCACCAAAAGGGAGATTGTACTTCAAAGGGAATAAATAAATTCTTATTGTACATTTCTGGAAAGAATAAAATGAAATCAGTCACTGCCTTGTACCACTCTGACAATATGTGTTTTCTCAACCTATAGCAAAAAAAAAAAAAATTTTTTTTGAATATATGTTATAAGTATACATATGGAAATATCTTGGTTCCTATGAAGCTTATTTGCATCACTTCTGTTAATCATACAGTAGGAAGTCTAAGAATACCAGCGTCACGGCTCATAACTTCATTAATTTTGATGCTTAATTCCAAAGCAGCTAGGACGTCAGAACACTGTTGGCCTGGAGATGTTATTTCTCCCTTCAGACTCTTCATGGATAAATAACAGGCTGGTGCTGCTGAAATGACTTGCGTCTGGTGCAAGCAATGAAGCAGTTGTTCCCTCAATAACCAGTTTCAGAAGCCTTTACGTTCTCTCAAAGAAGCATGTCTCATGCTTACTAATAAACTGTATTTTAAGTAGTTTTGCAAATCAGCATATGAGACACTAAAAGTGGGATGTGTCTAGGCATAGAGATGAGCTTCATGCACAGAGGAGGGTAATATTTTTGCCAAACTATGGGCTGCTCTAGAGTACATTAGGAAAGTCACAGAAAGACAGGAATTCAGAAACCAGAAATGTGTCCAAATGATCCTTAGGAATTTCAGCACTTATTACGAGTGTTTGAGTGCTGCTTCTGGGAAGTGTTTGCCGAGATCTTAAGATGAGACTCTGTTCCCTGCTATGAGCATGCATAGCCCCTATGCGTTCACAAATGAATTGCTTCTCACAGTGCACTGTGGTTGTCTGTTTAACTGTCTGTCCCTCTCCCTGGATTGCTTGCTCACTGAGCAATCATCCTGTTCGTCACCATTGACACAGGGCTTGTCACAGTTTCTGGCATGACACAGATAATCAATATGTATTTATTCCATCAGTAAGAGATTCAGCCCTGATTCATTTCAATCACACCTTAGAGCACTGGTATTAAATTCTAAGCATCCTTCCTATAAGTTTTGAGCAAGTCCATTCTTTAATTGCCTGTAGATAAAATCTAATTTCTTTTAGCCACAGTACCAGTCTATCTAGGGCAAGGAAGCTATATGTTTGGTTCCATGCAGTGCAAAAAATATGATATTCCAATAATAGTTACTCCCCAAATTTGTTGTTGGCCAATGCCCTCTAATACTGCAACACATACATGGGGTCACATACTTTACTTAAATTTGTCACATTTTCCTTGGTTCAGCTTGCTTTGCATAATGGCAGCCTATATACAAGCTACATCCTGGAACATAAGGAAGAGCTCAGGTGATTCCTTCACACTTATTTCATGGGGACTCTGGAACACTATGCTCTCCTGGTTTTGCCTCTACTCAATGGCTCTGACTTCTCAGTCTCCTGGACTTCTATCATTCAAGATTCAGTACTCATACCTCTTCTCTTCTCCATCTATACTCACTTCTGAGGTAATAATATCCAAGAAAATACTGACAACTTACAATTAAGTATCTCCAATTGAATCTCTTCCTTCAACTCCAGACTTGTATGTCTATAATATAAACAATTTGATATCTAATGGGCATCTCACACTTAACCAAACCCAACCTCCAAGTCTCTCTTTGACGCAAACCTTTTCCATTCAAGATTTTTTCCTGTCACTGTAAATGGCAATATTATTCTTCCAGGTACTCAAGTTAAAGAAACACACACACTTATCTACACATGCACACATTATTCCCCTCCTACTTCACATCTAATCCATCAGCAAATGATGTTGACTCAATGTTCAAAATAGAAAGAGTTCCTATTAATGCCACCCATACCACTTTGGTTCAAATTGCCATCATCCATCACTTATTGCCTATTTATGGCAATGAAGTATTTAAACGTGTTCCTCTTCTTTGGCTCTTCCCTCCTAGTGATTCTTAACCCACCAGCTAAAGTGATCTTTTAAAAACAAAATTCAGATCAAACCATGTTTGGTCAAGCCTTTCCAATGACGGCTATCCCACTCAAGTAATAAGCAGATCCTTAAATCACCTGTATCATTTAGTCTCAGTTTCCTACTTGACTTCATCTTGCTCTTTCTGGTTCACAGATATGATACCCTTTGAAAAGACCTAGAGTGCCTGTTCTCAAGGACTTTGCCCTCAATGTTCCCTCTGCCTGGAACCCATTCTAAAGAGCATCTCATTGTCTTCCTCCTTCAGATCTTTGCTTGATTCAACTTTTCAATAAGGTTTTGCCAGGTCATTCTACTTAAAAAAAAGAAATTCAAAAAAAAGAAAAAAAAAGAAATTCCTCAGGCAGATCTCCTTATTTCCCTTCCTTGCTTTAGTTTGCTCCACAATGTTTGCAATCTGATAACACATAACCACATATAAGTTCCTGGAGTACTCAGACTTTTATTTTCCTTCTTGAAGCTACATACTCAGCATCTTGAATAATCCCTGGCCCATAAATGGTCCTCAATAAATATTTTTAAAATAAAAAAAATAACTTTGGATCTCTTTCTGAATAGGAATTATTTAGGGTCTTGATTGTCTTTTGTTTAGTCACATAATATCAACTAAATGGCTTCCTAATATATTTTAATTATAATATTACAGAATTTCTTGCATTTAATTCACCAGGCTTAATATAAATACAAAAGGAACAAGAAATGTACAAGCAACTACTTAGAAGAGATACTGCTGTAAGTTGCTTGATCCCAGTAATTGCTTGGGAATACAATTTGTTAGAAGCATGTTATTACTCCACATCCAGTTCTTATAGGCAAAATGCAAGGCTTCTGTGACAAGAATTCCACCACGCCCATTAACATCACTACCGAAATGAATATTTTCACATTCTATAAAAACATAAGTATAGTTTATAGAAATTAATTAATTATTTAAACAATACTTTTGTGAATGAAGAGAATTAATGGAAGAAATGTTAAAGCAAAGGTATGACTATGGCTCATTTCACTGAAAGTTGCCTGGAAGATAAAATAGAAGGGGTTTTAGTTTCCCAGCTGCAATGGGTTGGCTTATACAAAGGGAATTTATTGGCTCATGGCTTTGAGGCTAAGATAAATTCAAAAAGGATTGAGCAAGGAGATGCTTTCTTCCCAAAGACTGTGGCATTCTAGGGCTGGCTGCTGGTGATCCTTAGTTTTTGGCTCTTCCTTCAGATGGCAATGAATATAGCAGCATCTTTTCCTTTCTCTTCTGGGTTCCATTGACTTCTGGAAGCTTCTGGCTGCTCCTGGTGGCTTCTCTCTCTGTGGTCTTCTCTAAAAACCTCTAGTAATAGGATTGAGACCCATGAAGATTCAGGTGGGCTATACCTTACCTGAAGAAACCTCATCAAAAAGTCCCATTGATGATGGGTTCACACCCAGAGGAATGGGTTAAGATTAAAAACATGCTTTTCTGGGGCACATAACTCCAAGTCACCACAAAAAGTTTTTCCAACCTTGATCTGAACCAAGAAATCACTTAGAATGACAATAGTTTCACTTATAAAATAGTTATTTTACACACTAATAATTTCACACTTTCATTCGAATTTTTTATAGAACACTGTTAAATGTATGAACACATACACACACTATGTGGCATATTATACAAATTAAAGTAGTGTTTGAAAAATATTTACTGTATTAATTTTAATAAATCATAAGTCAAATACAATTTAAGGCTCATAGACAACATTTATTTTAGAAGCTCTTCCTGAAGCAGATATTGCTAAACTGCTTCCTGTCTCTCAGGGTTCACTGACCCTCACTTCCTAATGCTTAGTGTCTTAAAACCAGTAATTTCAAGCATTTTTGTTTTGTTTTGTAGTTTTTTCTGGTAGAATGTAAATCCAGTTCCTGTTACTCCATCTTGGCCGAAAGCAGATATGAAAAGTTGTTAAGTTTATAAAATGGAAATATGATATAGAAGATGGATACAATACAATAAGCGTGTTTCTTAGAATTGCACTGCTATTAAATTGAAAAAGGATTAAACCCAAGTACCAGATCTTAAATATTGTAATATGCTGCCTTTTCTTAATGCTTCATTCAACATTTGCCACTTAGTATTAAAATTTGTAAAATTAACATCTGAGTTTTCTCTAAACTGTGGATTCCTTAAAGGAAAGAATCCCAGGTTGTGCTTAACTATATGTCAGCATAGCACAGGGCTGACATTCTTGGGTCCTTCATGCATGCTTAAGAATAAAGAACACATGGAAGAGGCTCATGGGGCTGGTTCTGGTAGAGTTTTAAGTCACAACTGTGGCAGAAAGAAGGAAAATTTACAAGTGCCTGAGATCTTTGTAAGGGAGGCAGTTATATATTGAATTGTTTCCCCCATAAAAGATATGTTCAAGCCCTAACCCCAGTTTCTACAAATGCCACCTTCTCTGGAAATAGGAACTTTGAAGATGTGAGTAGATAAAAGGAAGCCAAACTGAGTAGAGTGGGTTCTAATCCAATATGACTGGCATCCTTACATAAAGGGAAGAGGAGCAGCAGACAGATACAGATGAGAAAAGCAAAGGATGACTGAGGCAGGGTCTGAAATTCAAGGATTCCCAGCAGACCACAAGAAGCTAGAAAGAGCAAGGAAAGAGTTTCTCCTACTAAATTAGGACTTTTGGCCTATAGAACTGTCAGACAATAAATCTCCATTTTTTTTAAGACACCCAGTTTGTGATACTTTACTACAGCAGCCTTAGGATCTAAGACAGAGGCTATCAGCCTTGAGGATATTAAGAAACTTCAATGGAAAATACATTTCATGATGGAAAATGAAACAAAATGAATAAATAAAAATTAGGCCAATATAATTGTGATAACCCTATGAATGAAAGGCACAGAAGTGCTAGAGAACTTGGTCTAGTTGCCTCCCCAGCTGCAATTTTATTCTAGCTTTGGTTGGCTCTGAAATGGGCATCTGTTCAGAGCCACAAACTTGTAGGGAAGAAGGCATTACAGAGGCCAGTAGTTCTTGTTCATACTTGACTTAGTAACCTCTTCTGGCAGACAGATATCAAACTTCTGACTGGATCCTCAAAGTGACAAGAGCCCATTTTTGGTGCACAAGACTGCCCACTGCTGGACAATACATATTGTTAGAAATATCTTTCTAGAGTAATTCAGTTTCTTCATGAGTTAAGGTATACACTTAGAAAGAGAGCGCTATATACAAGAGAGGCAGCTAATTTGTCGTAATTCTTAGAAGTACAGAAATATATTCTCAATATGGTGGGTGATCAGGAAAGAGGGGGAGGAGGAGAGAGGTGAAAAGAATTAAAAGTAAATCTTTATATGATGAGACGTTTATTGCTAACTCCACTGTATTTCAGATAGACTGGAAAGTTCTGAGAATATATGTGGCAAAGTAATGTGCCACAAATGCTACAAATGCCATGGTAATTCCCATCTCCATGTTAAGCCTGAATGAAGGAATCCCCGATCACCACCCGAGTCTCTCATCCCTGACATCATAAATCCTCAACAAATTAGAGTTTAGGATAGTCCTCGAAATCTTCAAAAAATTTTAATGATCTTTAAAATACAAAGAAGTTGACTGTTTGGCCTTGATGGGAACAAGTCCATAAGCAGCATGTTACACAGTTCTCTGATACTCAGGGCAGAAGTCATGGTTAATTCAGTTATGTGGTTATCTATACAGTACTATCACTTATTCCGTCATAAAATTAACCTGCTCTCTTTTTCTTTCAGGCTCTAAAAGGATTTTGGCAAGTCCAGAGAAATCAGAACATGTCAGGCAGACCTGTGCCATGTCAGCTCACTTCAGAGATAGGGCAGACCAGTATACCTTATTTCTTATAGCATTCCAATATGTTCAACTATTCCTTACATACCCACATGCACATACATAAAACTTTACTTAAACAACCTTTTCAGTGAAATCTTGACTTACTTCTTGCTTACACTATAAATCAGTAATATGCTTCTTTGCTTTACCATTTTTCTAAATATGGAAAGTGAGTATAACATACCAGGAAATGAGACTGCTTGGAAAACATATTAGCAAAAATAATTACTCTACCTTAACTCAGTTCTATTTATAAACTGTACCAACCTATAGTTGAAAACATTTCCAGCAGTACTTTCTATGATGAACTGATGTATAATTGCTAAAATTATATAAAATGTACCAAAACAACTGATCTAGATCTAAAACATGAGACTTTAAAAGCCTATTAAATGACAGTTCCATCTCTCTTTAATTACTGAATTCAGTTGAAGAGAAGTGAAAAGGAAGATACCCAATATCAACTGAGACCTATTATGTTTCTTCTGGCTACTTTAAATTAGTGTTCTTATTTAACCCTAACAAAGAAACTATAAGATATTTAATCTTTCACAAAGTCAAGCAGCAAGGCAAGGTTCTAACCCAGAGGTGCTTCCAGAACCAGCACTCAGGAGGGCCCTGCCATCCAAGAAACTTGCAAGACTCATTCCTACAAAGAACTTCTGTCTCTACTTCCTTTCTTCCACTCTAGCAAGCTTCTGGGGCCTAGAGTTTTGCCCCAGCTATTACTACCTCAATATATTCTTCTTTCAAGGCAGAGTCGGGAAAGAAGGATGCTAGCATTGAAAAATGGCAGACTGTCCATTGGCTTCAGTTGGAATTCTAACGTGCTATTAGGATGCAAGTCAAAGGAAGCAAAAGGGAAGGAATAAATTGAAACAAAAAGGCTTAAACCTACTCCTATCGCAAAATACTGGTCCTCCTTTTCTATTCTATTTCTAAACAATTATACTTAGCATAAATTAATTTAAAAAGTACATTCAAATTAAATACCATCTACTTGCATAGGAAATGGTTAGTTTTTAATAACTAAATGAGGTTCAGTTCTCAATCCCTGCAGAGGAGGAGTTCTCAACCTCAGGGGGTGTAAGGGTAGTTCAGTGGTAGAATTTTCACCTGCCCTGTGGGAGACCCAGATTTGAGTCCAACTCCACGCATTTCGCAAAAAAACAAACAAGCAAAACAAAAAACAAACCAAAATTCAACAAATGGTGCTGCAATAACGGGATACTCACATGGAAAAATAATGAAATGTGACCCCATCATACAGCATACAAAAAACAAACAAACAAAAGCCTTTCAACTTCAGGGGCAATGGTCATTTCTTATATCTGCTATGTCTATATATTTTTTGTAGTTTTATTATTTTTTACCATTCAATTTCTTATTAGTTACTTTAATCCCCTATTATAATTAGTAATTCTTTTTATAAAATTTCATCCATTCAGATTATTTCATGATTTGTCTCCTGACTAGACACTGATAGACACAGTGAACTGAATTTGGGAAATAAATGGAATAATGACAGAGAAAACTTTCTTTTTTTAATTGGAATAATTCTCAGAAGCTCTATGGTATAGCAATATGTGCTCCAAATTTAAATGAATGATAAGTGATATGCAAAATTTCACAAACATATTAATACAGACTGCCCCACCACATATACACACACACACACATCATGATGTAAGGTTAGTTTTTTGTGGGGCATCTGTGGAAATAAATTTCAATCCATAGTATTGCTGAATCCTATTGGTAGGGATCTGAAAACAATGCCTGTTCATGGGAAATATCAAGTGTCACCTCTGTAAGTCATTGATTTTTCATTGTATTCTGTTCATAAAGGGAGCCATGGAATAATGTTTTCCAACAATCTTCTGTCCCTTAGTACCTGAGTGAGACAACACCTGTTCATAAATTATCACGGAGAGAGAGCAGCAATTCTCCGTGGGGAGAGGAGAGGCAGGAGAGTTCTCCTCAGGCTATAACAGCCTTAGAAGGAGGGGCTGGAGAAAGTTCTCTATTCTTCTAGAAACTGTATTTTGTATTCCCAAATTGAGAACTCCAGATTCAGAAATTTGGGGGCTTTCCCATAAATGTGTATGACATCTATGGAAAGTGACAGCCACTATCAGATTTTGGACTCTGCAGCTTGAGATAGCAGCATTTGGGAAAGGAACTCAAAGTGGCCTCTGCTTTTAGAAATATATGACTTAAGTAATAAGTGTCAGACATTATCAGAATTTTGGTCTGTGACATGTTGCAGGATGGGGTGCTGGTGGAAGCTATTATTACTTTTTATGTATATTCACCAAAATGTTGTTAAGAAAATGTAATTACTAATGGGGAGGCTCATTTATCTAAATCATTTTGGGCTTCCAAGGAAACGTGACATGTAAACAATTTAGATAAGGATTCTAATAATCTAGCCACACCAAATGTCTGCAATTTGTCATGCCGTGCATGCTTATTCTTAGGTGGAACAATCTGTTGTCCTTGAAATGTTATCTCTGCTGAATGAACATTAAGAAGACAAACAAGTCATTGTCAAGATATGGAGCTTTAATCAAGCTATAAAGGCATAACAAAATCAGGTTTTCATATACTAATTTCGAAGTGGAATGAGTAGCATTTCTATAATAAAGATCAAGCTAACTTATTAAAGTGGAAAATATAGTTGATCTATAGGCAGCTTCAGAAAAGGATCTTTGATTGATTTACCCAGTATGGGAGATTAAGTAAAATAGTCGAAAAAATAAACTTTCAAATGCTCTTGAGCCATGAGGATATGCTCAAAGGTGTGTTATAAGAAAGGGATATGGGTACAGCATAAGATGCAATTCCTCTCTTAAAGTTGTGTCAATTGGAAGATAAGCACATTTTTGAGGTGGATCTAAAATAAAGTTTGATAAGAGCCACAGTCGGAATAAGGCCAGAGTGTTGAGAGAGTGCAAAGAAAAGGCAGAACCAGTGGCTTGCTGCACTGTGCTGGTTATCAACTCTTGAGACTCAGCTGTCAAATTTTCAGGAATTTCATAAACCGGTTGTTGAACACAGCTAGCGTTAAAAATCAAATTACAGGAAGTTGCAAGTATATACATTAGATTTAGGACAAAGATACAAATACTGGAAGCCCCTTAGCTTTCTAATGCACTTAGTAGTATCTATACACTTGAGGTATGCAATTCTACTTCATGGAAAAGCAGGGTGGAAATAAATGTAATGGCTCATTACTATGCATCTATTAGCAACCCTGTGTTAAGTGGCATCATGTTGAAAATGACCATGGTGGAAGTATTACACCAGCTAAACAGCAAAGGCTACAAACAGGGTTACTGGCCCACCCTACCTCGCCCCCACTCAGAGAGTTGGTTGCTAAACACGTATCAGCATGTGGCTGAGAACATCAAACCTAAGACCTACCTAAACATGGTCCGGGACAGCTCCAGGAAGAGGAGAAAGTAAGGATAAGTGAAAGGTGCCTGAAAAAGAATGATGGCTATTCTGCATAAATAAAAGTCTAAAGCTAGAAATATCTTTGTCCCTATCCTGACTTCTCTCATCCTCCTAACTCCTCCAAATAGAATCATTTACTATTGTAGTCATTAAAGCTGTTCACCTACATTCTAGCTTTCTTTTTCAAAGCTCCTACAGGGGTGCATCTTTCAGGCCCTGTGAAGTTGGATATGGACACCTGATGTGTTTTATGCTGATGAAATGTTACAGAAGTTAAATGGGTCATTTCCGGCAAAAGCTTTTAGAGTCAGTGCCAGGTTCACTTAAGCCTGATGTGGCAACTGTGGGCACAGCCGTAATGAGTCCTGAATTGCTATGATAAGCAGTCTCCTTCTCACTTCCTGCTCAGATTCTGTATTTATATTGATTAAGAAACAAACATCTTTTTCAACCACTGAGGCCTAGGGTAGTTCATTACTGCAGCATACCCCAACCCATCCTAACTAATACCAATGACAAGTTTTATAGATTCTGTTTTTGAAAAAGTTCCTGGTTCCTGATCCCAATCTTCTGCACCTTTTATCTAAACTCAGGCCCCTATTAATCTCTCACCTGAACTACTTCTATAGCCTCCTAATTTCTTTCACCCATCTCAGCAACCTTCAATCTGTCCTCCACACTGAAGACAGAGTTAGGTCCTCCAAATACTCACCTACTTAAACAGGTTTAGACTATCCCCATTACATACAGGATAGCGCTAACTAATTTAGTTTGGTATATATTTTCAAAATTCCTTCATAATCTGGCCCCTAATATACATGTTTCAATAGCATGGAACCCACATATTAGAGACCAGATCATGAAGGGGTTTTGGAAACAGGCTTCCTGGTCTGAGAACATTCAGCATCATGGGCTTTTAAACTTCTCCTTTTGATAAACTCAAGTTTACACATCATCTGTCAGTGTTTATGTAAAACTTTATATGTAAACCTTCAAGCAAAACGGGTTCCTTCTTTCTTTCTCTGTATCTTCAATGGCACTTCTTCACGTTTCTATGAGCGCAATGATTATATGATATTAGAAACAATTCTGTGTATTTCTCCATCCAGATTTAGCTCTCTGGAATGCAGCTTTTTAAATAATTAGGGCTCAAGACATACTGAATGCTCATTAAAAATTTGCACTCAACATAGACTAATATCTAATCTTTGATTTACTTTACTAAGCATGGTCAGCTAGAGCAGAAGTCTCTCTTTGATTTTCCTGAGTCTAATTTTAATGAAGATTGAATCTCAGATTTCTTCCAGAGCTAAAAAAGGTTATAATCATGTACACCAACCTCTCCATTTAAAAGCTACAAACCAAGGATCACAGACATTCAGTGACTTGTCTATTCAGCACCAGACACAGAATTAAAACTCAATGTTTTCTCTCCTCAGGTCGGGCCTTTTGCCTGTTGTAACTGGCATGGTATAGCAATAAATGCGCTCTAATCCAAAGTCACGTTCACACCAAACTGTGCTCCAGAAACATAGTCATTTTTTCCTGGTAGCTCTCTAATTATTTTTAGAGGTCATTATACAGACATTAATCTTTCTTCTCATACACTCTTTCCATTTATTGATCCCTCAATGTATTTCTTGAAGGGATCATCCAAGGAAAAGGTAAAATAACAAGGTAAATGTCAGAATATCAGAACTGGAAGAGACCATAAAAATCATCCAATGGTGTGTTAGTTTGCAAGCTGCCGTAATGCAATACGCAGAACTAGAACAGCTTTTAAAAGGGGAAATTTAATAAGTTGCAAGTTTACAGTTCTAAGCCTATAAAAACATCCAAACTAAGGCATACAGGGAAAGACACTTTAATTCAAGGAAGGCTTATCTGGAAACAGCTCTGCCAGCCTGGCAGTCACATGGCTGGCATGGGCTGGTCCCTTGCTCCTGCGATCTGTTGTTTTAGCCTCTGTTTCTGTGGAGTTCCTCATTTTGATTCTCCAGGACTGGTTTGTATCTCTTGGCTTCCCTTGGCTCTCTCCAGGTTCTGGGTTGTTTAACATCTCATGGCAACATCTGCTGGGCTCCAAGCATCTAAAGACATCTATGCATCTGTTCTCCAAGTATTGGCACCTGTGTCAGCTCTGCTCTGAAATTTCTGTTGGTGCTGTCATTTCTGACCCTCCCCAAATATTTCTTCTTTTAAAGCATTCCAGTAAATGAATCAAGATCCACCTAGAATGGGTGGAGTTACATCCTCATCTAATCAAAAGTTCATACTCACAATTGGGCATGTCACATCCTTGTAGAGATAATCTGATCAAAAGTTTCCACCTACACTATTGAATCAGGATTAAAGCAAGGCTTTCTGGGGTATATCACACTTCAAACCAGCACAAGATGAAATCTTTCCACACAACAGATTTTAAAATATACAAATAAGGTCCTAAAATATAAGACAAAGTTCTTACTACATCTACACAGTGTCCAAATCAAGAATAAACCCAGATCCCTCAACTCTCAAAGAAGTGTTCTTTTCCCTGCAGAATGCAGGATTTTATTTTCCTATTACCCTTGGTCATTGTGGCTCACAGCCCATTGTCCCATTTCTATTGCTTAAATTAAATAATACAAGTAACATAAACAAATGTACTCCTATGTTCTTCATTTAAAAATAAATAGAAAGGAATAAAATAAAGGGAAAATTACTCTGTAAAAACAAGAAGTTAAAAACAGATTTAAAAATCAAATCAAACAAATCTATTAATATTTTAAAGGCACATATAAGAATAATAAGAATTAATTAAGGAATAGAAAAAGAGTAAAGTAGCAAAACTTTTTATGTTACTAGAAATCTATTTGTGTTTTCATTTCTCCTTCTACAGCTTACTTAAGCAAAGAAAATCTCAAACTATTAAAATGTTGGCTTCAGAAAAACATGAGAGGAAAATGAATTCATTCTGCCTGAATAAAAAGGAACCACCTGATCATCAACTCAAGGCAACTAGGGGAAGTGTTACAGTAAAATTTCACATTTATTTCCATATTAGAGATAAATAGAAAAATGCTGATTTAATAATTTAAGACAAAACAAAACAAGCTCCAGTCTTCTAAAAAGAGTTCCTCAAGCTAAATCTATAATTTCTGGAAATTATCACTGCATTAATTCAGTATCATTGGTCTGGCTTTGTGTCACATTAATATTTAGGCAATTAAGAATGTATTGCATCCTTACATGTATCGCTCTTTTTACATCATCTATCATCAAATTAGCGTAATATTTTACTGAACCTTTCTCTATTATTCCATTTTTCTACCCCCATTCATTCTATACAGCCAGTTAAATCCAATATATAAGTTATGACATGTCTCCAAACACCAGAGCCCACCTTTCAGCTTGGTGGCTTTCTCTCTTTTTCTATTTTCCTCACCCTCCTAGAAAGAAATATCTCAATTTCTGGTAGCATATAAGGCCGAGGTCACTTACCTGAGGAGTTAATCATGTACTTGGGTGGTCAATAGGATTAAATATGTGTGCATACATAATGATGTGTTGCTAAATATATATTAACTTGTATATTTTGTTACAACAAAAATACAATTATTGAAAGGCCCAATATTATTGAAATTATTTTCTACAATATTCAATGAGAATCAATTAAAGAGCAAAAGATTTTTGATCTCAGTACTTTGCACAAAGCACTCAGTACTTGGCACAAAGTCATTAGCTCAGAGAGGGAAGGAAACATCCAAGTACGTACCTACAGCTATCATAAAATTTAAATTAAATCTACTTATCATAAAAAGTTAAATGACTAAGCTTGTTTCCTAAAATGTAAAAAGAAATTTCCTGTGATACTTAGAGGTTTGTTTTAATAGTTATTGTCCAAGAAGAGGTAAAATCCTATGCCTGTCTCTGATAGAAAAATACAGTAAAATGAATATTTATTGCAAAGAATTATGCCCACTCATTTTAAATTACATATTGTATTTATCATTGGAGGATCAATTTGTTCACTAACTAGTGATAATTATCCTTTCATTATGATCTTTTTTATAAGAATTATTAAACAATCAGTGTGTGTACAATGTACATGTTATTAGTATTTTAGGAACTTAATGGAATTAAGAAATAAAAAGAAAGTCACTATTGCATCTGGCCACATAGAGGGCACTGGTAAAGGTACTGGAGATAGAAAGATAAGAAGCAAGAATAAGCAACTCCTTACAAGGATTTTTTTACAAAAAAGGAAGAAAGAAATGGAACAGTAGAGAGAGGGACATGGCTCAAGGAAGATTAGTTTGTTTTAAGAAAAGACATATGATAGCCAATACCCCAGTAAAGGGGAAAATAACCTTCTTTATTGACGATACTGCAGGAGGAATGTCCCTGATGAGGTGAGACGCATACACAAAGGATACAGATGGTCTTAGGTGGGACCATGGTTCATTTGTCCAATACAATGCAGGACCTCCACACATCCGTGAAGTCAAATCAGACAGACAGACAGATATGGGGATGAGAATGTGCAGAGACTCTTTTCTGATGGGTGTGAACGTTCCTCACCAGGTTGACAGCTTTTCGGAGGAATGGGGTACGTTTTAGTCATCTTTATATTCCTAGCACATTCAAGAGTTCTGTTGAACAAATATATTCTTACAATTACTTAATAACTGTCCCCTCAATATACCTGCATGTGCACTCAAAGCAGACCTATGGGATCTTCTCTTTCTTGGAGCGTTTTGTGACCAATCCTGATTCCTGGGTGGTATTCCCTCCTCTGTTCCAGACTTACAGGCACCACAAACCCCAATTTACCAAAAATATTTAGAATTTCTACCAATTTTTAAAATGAAAATGAAGAAAAGAAAAAAGGTCAAGTAACTTGACAAAGTTAACAATGCTAGGAATTTGACCCCACATCTGTCTGGATCCAAAATGGAGTTTTGATTCAAAATATTTCTTCTCTTCTTGGTTTTCCCTATGTTTTTTCACATCCCCTTGCTCCAAAATTTTAAATTCTCTAAATTGTATTAATTATGTATATATATATATATATATATAATACAAAAAAAATATGCTACTGCTTTGTAGTGAAATATAAACTTTAAAACTACTTCCAAGGCTTGAAACTTTAAGCAATGCTTGAAAAAAAGACAATATTTCAATTTTCCATTCTTCACTTAGATTGCTCTATTTCTATTTTATGGCAGAAATATTTACAGAATATTTGCAAAATTACTTTTTCAAATATGCATTAAGAAATTTTATATGGAAAAATTTGCTTGCCAAAGATATATATGATGGCTTGTCATTGTTTCAAATGAATTTCTATGTCAGAAAAGAGCTATTATTTCCAGGAAATAAATGAATATAGACCTGTATAGAAAATTTCTTATGCTACTCAAACCGCTATAGTCTGGGGAGAAAATTATACTTGTTAAAACACAATTATGTCCAAAAATATTTTTCTGGTTGTCTTCAATAGCTTCTTTGAAATAGATTCTTTATGTCACAGCCAATTTTCTGTTTCTCTCATTAAAGAAAGAGAAAATAGGAAAATTATGAGAAAATAGAAAAATGAATAAACAAGCTCAAAGAAAAGTAACCAATGACTGACTCATTGCAAAAACAAAAATGGTATGTACATGGAGGCAAAAATGCCAACTTAATTTGTTTTCATACTCATTCAATCATTAAAGCAAGTAGTTTCAATTTTTGCCTATGGGTTTAGCTCAAAAATATTTTAAAACAATATGGATGGTATTGCATACACATGAGTAACCACAACCAAAGATATTTATAAATATCCAAGGTAGTTAGTATACACACATACATATATACACACACAAACACACAGACATGAAAACATGAACATACAATAATGGCTTTACTGTACAGCTATGCAAACATACAATTTTTTTTTTTTTTAGTTTTTGTATTACATAGAAGTGATGCTTGAGCTACCTAAGGGCAGAAGCAGTGTTTTCATAGATTTTTTTTCTTTCTCTCCTTCTCTTTCATCCCTTTCTTCCTTCTTTCTCTCCTTTCTTCTTCTCTTCCTTCTCCTTTGCCACCCTCCCTCCCTTCCTACTTTCCTTACTACCTTCCTTTATTCCCCACCACCCTCCTTCTCTCTATCTTTCTAGCTGTTTCTTCCTTTTTCCTTTCCACAATTAATTATTGATTATAGAGTCCATGCTAGGAGCTGATATGTATGGAAAGTTAAGTGGTGACTAATTAGAGAAAAGTCCTACCTTCATTGAGCTTCATTGAACTGATTATAAATCTTTTGAAAGTTGATGATTATAAAATTTGAAATCAGATACACTAGATTCAAATCATGATAGCACCACTTAGTAGTTATATTCCTTTGGGAAATTACTGAAGCTTGCTGTTTCCATCTCCTTAAAAGGAAAATGACACCTAATTTTAATCTCATGACACATTTTGAGGATTAAATAAAATGATGAATGAAAAAAGACTTTAGTGGGCAGTCTGGTACACCATAGGTGCTTAATAAACATTCAATCTTTGCTCTCCCCAAATACTCAACATTTACACAGCAAGTTGCTCTTAACCCAGAGCTTCACTTTTGCACTTTCTTGACTCTAGACAGTCAAGAAAAGAAAATATGCCCAGTGATTTGTGCTATTCTAAAACAATTGTTTTACACAGAAAAGTTGCTTAATAAACACTGGTTGAAAATATGTTGACTATCATCAAAAAGGCAAGCGAAAGAAAAACTGAAAGACAATGATACAAAGAGACAGTGTGAACAAATAAATAGGACTATGAGGGTGTTAATATGGTAGAGTAAAAGAAGACTGGTGCAGCCTGTCATGCTCACATGTATGGCACCATTTTGTAATGCTGACTCACAGAATTTTCAATCCTAATTTATTTTATCTTTTTTTTTTTGCATGGGCAGGCACTAGGAATCGAACCCGGGTCTCCAGTGTGGTAGGTGAGAACTCTGCCTGCTGAGACACCGTGGCCTGCCCTATTTTCTCCATTTCTATTTGAGGTATTTTAATTCACTGAGAAAACAGGTTGGGTAAGTAGGCTTTCAGATATGGTAGGCAATATGCTAAGTTTCTTTAAAATAAGTTGCTACTAAAGGGACAGATGAGTTAGAGAGGAAAGTATGTTTGTAGGATGCAGAAATACAGTGGTGGAAGCAATGAAGAGAGCAGAAGTTGATATTAGCAAACAACTAGGTCCCTAGGTATTCACTGAACATTCTAGAAATTAGAGACATGTCCTACTTCTTTCTTATCTTCTAAGGAATCCTTTAACGATGGGATGAATTGGATGATTGTAAAGCAGATTTGAAAACATAGTAGGCTCTAGTGGAACTATACATTCTCCGGATCTTAAGCCTCACCATTGCTTGCTGCAGAATCCTAGAAACTCTGACTGAACCCAGACTGTCACCTAATAGTTTCAGTTTTAAATAGACAGTTTTGTGAAAACAATAAAGCAAAGACACAAATCTAGAGACAAAGATTTATGGTTTGAAAAGTAAAGCACTTTCAACGCTCTGGGAGTTAAAATGTAAGATCAGTTCCTAACTGTTGAGATTGATGTAATGGAAAGTCACCTTAGAGAATATAAATGTCTCTTCACCATAAATAAGGAACTCAAGAGCCATATTGAAAAGGCATTTCTGTACCTGATGGAAAAACTGTTGAATAAAAGGTAGGTTCATGATTGCACAAAAATGACAGACCAAAGTGTTTCTATAGTCTATTCAAGGATTGCACAGAGAGGAGGTGACCAAGCCAAATGATATGAAACCATATCCCTGTCTGGGACTGTCCTGTTGCAGATGGATATCCTAAATGACCAGGGCTTATTGCCCTTGAGCATTCAACACAAACAATTAATTCCACTCAGAATAATTCTGTGTGGCTAAGAAACTTTATTGATTATAATTTGGCTCCCTGTGTGGATTTTCTGCAGTGAGTAAA
This sequence comes from Tamandua tetradactyla, assembly GCF_023851605.1. NCBI lineage: Eukaryota > Metazoa > Chordata > Mammalia > Pilosa > Myrmecophagidae > Tamandua > Tamandua tetradactyla. Next base: position 21,540,998 of record NC_135345.1, read on the forward strand.
GGAGGCAGGCTGATGGGAACCTATCATCTACTTAGTAGTTCTATTTCTCACCTGAAAGTAGGAAGATGGCATCCTACTTTATTTCCCTCAGTCTCTTGCGAGTTTTCTAAATGTGAGTCAGTATATCTAAGACCCATCTCCTATAACATTGAAAAGGTAAAATTAATAAGACATGTAAGAGAGCCAACCCAACAGAGGGGTAAATTTGACAACTAATGGTATTTATATAAAAATCAGTCCTCAAGGAATTGGGGCAGAGACAAATTTTGCAAGGTTTTCTTCTTTCCCTTCAAGGAGTTTCCATGCCAGATGAAGAGACAAGTTAATTACACATGGGGAGATAGAGAAAAATTGAAAACTATTTGAGGTCCAACAGAAGAGAGAAGTTTACAAGTTACATAAATATATTAAGAACATAAACATACCCCCATAGAAAAAAGATTAGAAGGCTATCTCTGAGTGGTAGTCTATATAAATGTGCTTTTAACCTATTTATATTTTCTATAATAAACATGCATTTGATTCTGTAATATAAATACATAGAGAATTTATTGTAACGAGCAAAATGGAAAGGAAGGCCTACATTAGCATTTACTTTTGGCCTTCTAAGACATAATTAGTAATTACCAATTGTATCAGAAGTACTTGTATTAGTTTCCTAAGGCTGCTGTAACAAATTACCACCAAGTCAGTAGCTTAAAACACCACCAATTTATTACTTCACAGGTCTGGAGGACCCAAGGCCAAAGCGGGTCTTACTATGCTAAAATCAAGATGCCATCAGGGCTAGATACCTTAGGAAAGCACTAGGAGAGAATTCATGTCTGTGCTTTTTCCACCTTCTAGATATTACTTGCATTCCTTGGCACATGCTTCCTTTCAATCCTTGAAACTAACACTGGCCAGTTAAATCTCTCTCAAGCTGCATCAATCTGACACTGCTTATTCTACTTCTCTCTTTCACTTATGAGGAAAGTTATAAAAAAATTAGGCCTCTGGGATAATCCAAGATAGTCTTCCAACTTCAAGATCCTTAAGTTACTCACATCCTCAATGCAAAGTAACATTCACAGGTTCTTGGGATTAGGGCATAGACATTTTTGATCAGAGCATTATTCTGTCTACACAGTAATATTAATAAATGACCCCTTCCTTTGCCCACAACCTTTTTGAGGGATGCATGCTCTCTCTTTTTCACCCCATCTTTTTGTTTTTTTAAATCTAATTTGATTTTAGTGGTCTAAGGAATGCAGCAATGTCAAATTTATACTTCACCACCAAAATGACAAAAAAGCAGATGCAGAGGTTATTCTGTACAAAAAGTGCAGCTTTCTGCTTGACAACAGCAACGTTCTAGATAGGAAATTATGCCCTTCATCCGTAGTTAATGAATGCTGAAAGTGTGCAGGGCCACAGCCATGGAAATTGATATTATAAATTTATGCTGTGTCTGATTACCCCAGGGGTTGGTCCTGAATAAAGCTATGCTAGAAATAAACCCAGGGGAAAAATAAATCAAGATCATGACCTTCTTGGCAATCATGTACTGGAGAAGAATTATATTAGTCAATCATACTCAAACACTCTTTCAAACACTACTGAAACCTCAAATAACATGAGGTTAGGAGATGAGGTTTATAATAAACATCTTATAGACCTATTCATGACAAAGCTGATGACTTCACCTGTTAAATCTAACAAACTACAGTCCACAACATTCAGGTTTGGTCTTTGACCACAATTCACCTCTGTTTACAATGCTGTTGATGAACAACTATCCACCTCTCAAAACTCAGTACATTCGCCTCCCCATGAAGCCTTTTCTCACTGCACAGCTCAGCACTGACCCTAGTCTTCTCTAGGACTCATTGTACATACTGTTATCATTGCATTATTACTTTCTCCATTGCACTTCTGATTTCCCGAACTTCCACGTTAAATACCCAAAGGTGAGCCGCTGCAAGATTAATGAAAGACAACTATGAGACTGGGCATAAATTTACAGCGTCTCTAACCAGGGCTGCAATGGCCATACCACTTACTAAAATATTGAAACACTTCAATGAATAGATGCTTCCCTGAGTCTCCCCCAGGAGTCTCAATTTAGCAACTCAAGGGACAATTCCTGGCCCAGCAGGCAGCTGGTGAAATGCGGTGCCAGAACATCCATGAACTGCCCTGATTGGTCAGTGTCCATGCCCTGCAAGCTCTGCCTGCATTCTCAGACTGAGAACACTACCTGGCTTGTATTCATTAAAAATTGGTTGAATAAATGACTCTTATCAACATACATTATATAACAATAAACCTTACTAAAAAAGTAAAATCATTCAGACTTGTACCTAAAGCAGTTTGCAAACTATTTTACAGTTTCTATTAGTTAGCAAGGTGGTTCAGCTCAAGAGAAACCCCAGAATGGCACAATAATTTCTACGTCATAAATGAAGGCAGTTTTATATGTTGAAATGAATACCAGTAATAAAAAAATGGCAAGTGGAGCCTTTTAGAGATGGCCTTTCTGATTAACCTGAGAGCAAAACTACATGAAGTTAACATAGGGCTGTGGAAAAGAGACACATTTCTAAATAAGCTCTAGAAAAAATCTTCAAAGAAAAAAATAGAAATTTTAGATAAAATGATATAAAAAGAAGACTTTAAATATTTTCTTAGCATAAGAATCACAGGTTAGACAAGGGAAAAGCGAGGGGAATGTTTCCTTTATCTTGCAAGACAACATGTCTTTTACTTTAAAATAGATTCCAGTAGAATTTCAGATATTTAACAAATCAGTCAGCTGTAGCTATTTTCTAATTTAGAATCTTTGACTATAATTCTTGATATTAATGACATTAAATATTTTAATAATTAGGTTACTATTCTATTTTGACAATGTAGGCTTTTCAAATAAAGTAATAGACGCTGAAAACAACTATTATGTAAATGGATCACTACAAATAAAGATGATTGGGTATTGGTCATGGAATAAAAATCTTAAATTAACAAAAGCTTTATTCTAGAAATTTGAAATTCATCTCTTTTTTTTGAGAGAATGCTTTCTCAAACATGAAAAATTGTTACATTAAAATATAGGTCAGCATCAAACCACAGAAAAACTAACAGAAAATAGAACTGACAGTATATCAAATCTCTTGAGGAAGAAGAACTTTCAAAGCTTTGAAGTACTATGAAGAAGCACAGAGGAAAAGATGAATAATTGTGGAAACAATAAATGTACACACACTGTAAGCTAAAAAATAAGAAAATATGAAAAAAGTAAATAATCATTTTGTAAAAATTATAAATAATAAGAAACAAGTATCTAACATATAAAGAGCTTGCACAAATTCCTAAGAAAAACTCTAAGACTAATAATTAAATTGGCACAGGATGTAATTCAAAAGGGAAAAAACATAGTCTAAAACACACACATAAAACATTTACCTTTCCTAATAAGTAAGTGAAGACAAATTAAACGTAAAATACAATTCTGTTTTTCACTTATCAAGCTAGTAATGTTTTGAAAAATCCTAGCATTTTAATGCAGGAAAGGATGCATGACAATAGAGTAGTTGAATTGTATTGATAGAAGTGTAAACTGGCAAACCATTTTGGAAAGCAAACTCTCAATATAGATCAAGTTATTATATATATATATCCTTATATATTTATTATACATATATTATATGTATATATATTCCTTTTAACTCAGTATTTACACTGCTGGGGAGAAATCCTTACTGCAAAGTTATCCATCTGAGTATTATTTACAATGCCAAAATTATTTAAAAACAAAATAAATGCCCACAGTGGGTAAATGCAAATAAGCTCTACACTTCCTGAGCTGTTATGCAGCCATTAAAATGTTGTTTATAATGACTATGAAAAAACCAAAATGTTTACAATTTGATGTTAAGTAAATAATGTCTGGCTAAAAAGCTAGACATGAAAGATGAACATAAAATAAAAGGAGGTAGGAAATACAAATATTGTTATAACTTTAAAATAAAATTAAGGCTATTTTTAGTTACTGGTATTATATATATATATTTAAATTTTCAAAAAAGGAGCACGTATTAGTTTTTATACTTTAAAATGATCTTTCCAAATGAAGTAAATTAGGATTAAATTTGTTAAAATGTAGCTTCAATTTTATTAAGCATGCATTGGTATGTCAACTACTTAATTAAATACTTAGTTTTCACTCTACACAGACATTTTAAAACTATTATGTAATAAAGATAAGGCCACACATTAAAACAATGATATCCTTGTTCAACACTCATTGCAAACGCCATTCCCATTCTGTCCAGGCCACTTCAAACTTAAAAATAAATGAAAAGAGATCATCAATCTATGGAAAGAAGTGGGGATTACTATTATAAGGGGGGATCATTGGTTGATCAAGGTTATCTTCTGGGATCCCTGCTCAATCTGTCAACCTGAGGATATCCATTATATAGGCCTGGGGGTCGAAATTATGTATCACAAATTCTATGCTCACCTTCAGTAATGAGACAGAGATATCTGCTGTCTTTCTCTAGGATTGCTACTGAAACATACACCAAGGTGTGGCAAGTTCCAAAACATGGGTGCCAAGCGTTAGTAAGTGCATGGTATAGAAGTTACTGTAGCAATAGACCTACTAAAATGATATATTTTACTATCTGGGAAAATATATAAATTCAAAAGTACACACAATCCTGTACTTTATGAATAGCCACAAATTACAAACTTTGGGCAATCAAGGTTCCATCAAAAATATCAGGACTCAAACCATGTTTACCAACTTAATGGTGATATTAACCAGCACTCTAATTTTTCTACTAGACTAGAGACCAGAAATGTGGTCTAAAGGGAAAATAATGCCATATTTTGCAAAGACTATCCCTTTAAACACTGAAGGCAGAAGGATGTGCTGGAAAGAGCACAGAAATAGCTGGAGTCAAAGGGCTCTGCTCCTTTCCACTTGAACAAGCCAATTAAGCTCTCCAAGTATCCACTTAAATATCTCCAGAAAACAGAGATGATTTTAATACCAATCACATAGCATTGTTGACAACATTAATTGAGATAATGCATGTAATAAGCACTTGATAAGCTGTAAAGTGGACAGAGATGCTGCTTTTGTTGTCGTGAGTGCATGAGCGTCAGTATCGATTTTGTACTAGATATCTATTCATTTGAAATAAATTTACCCAAGTACATTTTTGGTTTGCCTTTCAGGTCCTTCTGAACTCAGCTGTATTACAAAATCTTTTTTCACTTAGAGGGTGGATACATAACTTAGGATTGATGTTGTACCTTAATATGAATAATTTATCACACAGTCAGGTGAATCATTAAGGATGTTACAAACGGGGAGGAACCTGGGGATCAGTTATTTTAAGGATTGTTGTTCTGTCATTAATAATCATTTGTTGTGCTTTTAGTCCTCTGAATTTGGATAAAAAATAAATAGATAACCCTGATCATGGATGACAGCTTTAGTGTTATTGATCGAAAAGAACCAACAAATTAGGACCAAAGAATCCTGTTATCAATGTCCAGATTCTAGGGTCCTCTGGCATTTTCTGTCTTATTTGAGAGAAGCAGAACCTGGATGCTGACAAAGACAAGAAAAATGATTGTAGTTACTTAATTTATAACCACAGGTCAGAGTTCCACTTAAAGAAATCAAGACTACATTAACTACTAGAATAAATTACCCAGGTCTTAAAGTAATGGGTATTTGAAGATTAAATTTATAACAATTGATTGTGAACCTCTTTATGCAATAAAAATATTATTGAGAAAAAATATTTCAACCACCATTTTCCAGAATTAATGTTATTCTAACATGTTTATAAAATTAAAGAAGTAATCAAGGCTCCCTGTGTCCATATTTTCTTCTCTATCAGAGCAGTACAACTCACTCCTCTGTCTTCATTGTCAATGGGGAATCAATGGTGAACCTAAGGTGTTTCCATTAAACAAAAGAACATCAAGCTAATTGCTCAAATTCCATATGTCCTCAAAGAGCATTTTGTCAGGGTTTTAAGCTCTTTTGATCATTGCCATCTTTGGCAATGCTCTCCTTGATGCCTATTTTTGTTCTCCAGTTTCTTCAGTGTTCAAATATGGTAAGTGTCAATTCCTTATTGCTCTGACCTAAATGCCCTCTCTCCACTTGGCATCACTCCCACTTAGGCAACCCATGTTTACGATGGAAAAGAACTTGTCCACTGCTTTTTCTCACCTCTGCCCCTGCCTCTCCAACCCCATCTCACTCATTCTTATCTGTATTATTGCAATATTCTCCTAACAGGTCTCTTGTCATTTGATCTGTTTATCTCTACACCTGCATCTCTCACCACCGCCATTCACACATGCTTTGCTGTGTTCACACTAAAGTCCTGACCCTCTCATCTTTCTGGCCTTTGTGTAGAGAGAACAGCTGGAATGCCTACCTAGAGGACACGTGCCCTAAGATCCTTGGCTGAACACCCCTTCCTGTTAAGATCTCTGCCCTTCTCTTTAGCCCCTTTAGACTATAGCTCTCACGGCTTTACATTTCACACTTAGAGTCTAAGTTTCCTGGGGACCAAGACTGCATAGCTCACTCCAATCCCCACTGCTAAGCATAAAACCAGAAAGTGTTTAAGAAAACAATTTCTTAACCAATGAAATTAAAACCTGAGTTGATTTTGTATTTCATAGACATCAATTGTTTATTTGAATGTCCCATGCTTCACTGTATATTGAGTATGAAATTGTTGTTTAAAACACAGTTGTGTAAGAATTGAATGATATAGTATAGATGGAGGCATTTCATAATCCCCTAAAGTACCTTATAAATAAAATCATCATTTTCATTTTAAGAGTTCTGTTGATTCACCACAGTATACCAATTTATTGATACTACAAGGAGACAGACTCAGAAACCAACTGATAAGGTATTTTCCAATGAATTTTGAAGACTGATTTACTCTCTGAGGATGCTCTATCCAATTGGACCAAGGAATGAGGAGGGAAAGCGGCACAATTAAAGAGAAATGATGATCGGGTGAAGGGAAACAGACTAGTCATGATGACTTCAGAGCCCAAGGATTTCCCTCACTATGCTCAGGTACCATGCTCTACCATCCACTTTTCCAGCATCTCTCAAATGTCCCTCCTTCCCTCTAGTCTGAACTTGTGTTGAGGCAGCAAGGGTTGCACTTTAATTGAGCTGGATGACAATTTGACTTTCAACAAGCAAGGCATTGATACCCTGTGAGCAAACTGTCTGCTTATAAATCCATTTTCAAAATAAATACTATCATTTGTTAAGCAGCTACTAGGACCAAGTGGTAAGCTATATGTTTCATATACATTGTTCTCACTTAATCTTAATAAGCCTGTGAGGTGCAACATGATCCCAACCATGAGGTTGTCCTGAGAAAGGTAATACTTTACTGCTCTTCCTAACTACCTATTTTAAATGTCCAACGTTGATCTGGAGAGACCATGGGCTGTTCAGCAGAAGGACAGAGAAAGGAAACTGCTAATATCAACACTCCCATTTCTTCTATGGAGCCTCAAACAATTAACACCTGCCCCCAAACTCACAATTCTGTTAAGTAAAATCAAAGTCCTATAATTTAGTGGACTGCCCCTTCTCTTCATTAGACAAAAATACAATTATCTATTGTTACTTAAGATTGCCCTTTTCGTAGAGTTTAAGCGTTCCTATGTTCTACCCCAAAGTGTTCCTTCAAACCACAGAGAGCACTTTCCTGGATGGTAATTCTGAGGAACACAATGAATTTAATCGTCCTACTTCTCCACTGCTGCCTGGTGAATGATCCAGGCCTATAAGAGTGAATAAGCCTAATCTAATTGAGCCTCTAAAGTGGGAGGCAGGATGAGGGGATGTGGGTAGAGATAAGAATAAAAAAAAAAAAACACAAAAACACCATGAGGAAGCCCTTAGTTAAATCTAGAGTGCAGGTAAGTATACGGAACAAACATCCCATTTCTCAAACAAATCAATGGGTTGACCACCAAAAATTGAAAGAGCAAGTATTATAGAATAAAAGACATTTGAAAAACATTAACAGCCTATTGCAGTGTAAGGACTTTGTGTGGCTACTGTTGCAAACAAACATACGATGAAAAGGATTCTTGCAGCAACTGTTGAAATTTGGGCATGGAAATATGGACTTGAGTATTAAATATCATCAAAGAATTATTATGAATTATGTAGGTGTGCTAATGGCATAGAGATTATATAAAAACCTGTTCTTACCAATTGGCAATGTATGGTGGATATTTACAGAAGAGAGTCATTGTTTAGTATTTGTTTTAAAATATTCACTTTCAAATAAAATTAATAGATCTCACAAGACTAGTAAATTGCTGATAATTGTTGGAGCTAGGTAAAGGGTACATGAGGTTTAGCGTGCCATTCAATTTCTTTTGAGAATGTTTTACATTTTCATAATAAAAAGCTTTAAGGAAAGTAAATGAATTCAGTTGATTCTTTTGTATCTCAAAAGGGGAAATTTGTGCTCGCCAGGTAATGTGTCCAAGTTTTATAAATGTAATTGGATCCATTGAAATTCATATGGAATTGCACACTGGTTGAACATATGGGAAGAAAAAAGAAAGTGGAGTCAAGAAGATAAGGAGCCTTAGGGAGAGCAAGTATTAACATAAAATCAGAAAGAGCAATCAATAATTATATGCATAGCCACAATATGAAAGATATTAATGAACGTCAAATAAGATAAGTTCAAGGGAAAAACTGGCAAAATTACTAACAGAAAGTAAGTTGCTTTTATTGTTCAGCAGATGGCACAATTCCCCTCTTTCTTCAAGATTCATCTCACAAGTTATTGATCTGTGCTGCCAAAGCCAGCTCCAGGCTACTAACTGCTCCATCTTTGTCCTCTGAGATTTCAGAGGCTTTATTCAGACTTCTCTGTTCTTTTACACTTTACAAAGGAAATAGTATCGACTAGGGCAAACCCCAGAATGTGGTAGAGGAACATACCTAAGAAATATTAGTTGAAGGGATGGATGAGATAGCTGGGTGGATGGATGGGTGGAAAAGGAAGAAAAGATGGAGAAATGGAGGAAAGAAAGAAAGCAGGACTATTTTCTCATTAGAAGAGAAATCACGGGGGTCAGAGTGTAGGGACTATGTTTAAAATACTTCATTTAAATAACCCCAAACCAGGAAGAATTGGATGCATAAATTTCTTTAATAACCCACCCGCAGGAATTTCTTTGCTTTGTTTTAGCTAGACTAAATCCACACATTCTCTTTGTGCAAGCAATTCATCAAATATGCCAAGCTGGAAACAGTTGAGATTTTTTATCTCTTGCTGAGAAAAGAAACTTTTCACTGAGTTATCACAGGCTCAGTTATTTTTATTTGAGTCTCATTTGAAATACCCCTGCTGCATAGCATATTGAATACTTTATTGACCATAAAATGTGTTGCTGCAATTAGAGGTTTTATTTTTTTTTTTTAAGCATTTTGCTTTTTGGAAGCATTTGGAGGCTCATGCCTGTTTATCAGTTTTTCAAGGCTGTTTGCATTTTAGCAAAACTGAATCTGAAATGTAGTTAAATATCTGGCATCTCTGAGTGAATGTTTCCAAGATCTGCAATTAAGCACGGCAGGGTAAAATGCAGTGAGATTCCTAATACTTACATAATCTACAAAGGTTTTTCACACTAACTGAGATCCTAGGGGAAAAAGTTCAGTAAACAAATCAGAAGCAAATTCACTTAAGACACTGCTTTATAAATCAGTTTTGTCACTCAGTCTCTGGGCACTAAGTGCTAGCTAGCTAGCTGTCTTCAGGGTTTTTTAAGAAGCAAACTTTCCTATAAACAAATAACACAGCAGAGTTGTCATGGCTGCCACCATGTTTAAACAGCATGAAATCTCAGATCTCATGAATGAAGCATTGAGTTTGGAGCTGGGAACTGAGGACACAAAGATCTTAGTAGAGTTGGTAGGAGAACTCATCTTCAGGTCTCAGGACTCTAACGCATCCTATTTCCTGGACATTGCATGGCTGCATATAAGGAAGCTTCTTGTTAGAGCAACATGTCTCTTTGGCGCCAGGGTCTAGCCCATGCCCCAAAGCCCTTTAGTTCCAGACACCTGATGCCATTCCAATGGGATGGGATGGGTCCACTGCTACCACAGAGCTTCCTAATCCATTCTCAGCCCCTCTTTGACACCCTGACCCTGCTGGCCCATCAGGAATTAGCCAGAAGCTGGCTTGAGGAGTTCCATCTGAGTTGTACTGAGACGCTACCTGGGTTGCAGTGGTAGGAGTTGGGGACGCAGCAATGGACAAAAGAGCAGAGTTCTCTGCCCTCGGAGAACTGACATTCAGTGATCTGAAGTGAGCATGCAGTAAGGGTTCCCACCTTCCAGAAACAGACAATGCACAAAGCAGTCTGCATGAAGTTTTTTGCATTTTTGTTTTAACTTAATCCTCGGAACAGCCACATTTCTTTTGGGTCTCTGTTTAACTGTTACTTATAAGGGAAGCTTCTCCTCGTTGAATCTTTCCTTTTACACTCCCTGTATTCTTCCAATGCCAACCCATGTTATCATTTTTTCCTCTGCTTTTTCTTTCTAAACAGCTCTTACCACCACCTGACTTAAGTTAATTTGGTTATTAGTTTATTATCTGTCTTCACTTCTAGAACACAGCTTCAGAGCAAGCATATTGGTTAATTCAGTACTGAAAACCTGACACATTATAAGGCTTCATTAAATATCTAGACAGTAAAAGAATGCCTGAATATCCATGAGCAGTAGGTATGGCCATTATTCCAGTTTAACAGAGAGGGAAATTGCCACTTATGGAGAATAAGAAATTGGCCCAAGGTCACCCAACTGTTAAGCAACAGAGCCACAGCTCACCCCAGGTCTTTCAGGATTGAAAGTCCTCCTGCTCATTACTCTAAATCATTCCAGTTCATATAACCATTTCATTAACATGCCTAATAACTGAAGCCTCTCCAAACCCTCTGCTTTGGAGGATGAGGTGAAAGCACTCAAGGGAAGAAAGGTCACTCAACAGTTAATAGGGAAAGATAACAAAACTGCAAATGCAATCTCAAAAAACTTCTGAATAATATTTAAAAACGTATCACCTTGCACAGAATTAACACATGAAAAAAGTGGTACTGTTCAGAAAGTGAGATCATGTGGAAAGAACATGAATTTTAATCTTGTCTTTGCCGCTCATGATCTGTCCACCTTTATGAATCTCAGTGTCCCCATTTGTGAAGTGGGGATGGTACTTGCATTCTTAAATTATTATCAGGAGGAAAAGAAATAATGAATGCAAAGTTTCTGGCACAAATTTAAGGCTCCTGAATGACTCCTTTAGTGATATTAGTGCAATAAGACTGAAGCAAATAGACCCAAATAAACTAAGTTTATCTGTTAAAACCACAATAAAAAACAAAGAACAAAAGGCTGAGAGGAAGGCTTCTGAGTATCTCAAAGGAATAGACAGCTTTTCTATCTTTCTCCAGAGCAGCTAAAACTGAGGGTAAAGGGCTTGTTTCAATCAGGAAAAATGGGCTCTGATCCCAGGGAAGAGGCTTCAAATTTCAGTAGATTATTTGCTATTGTTAAGTCTGGTTAATTGATGAGCTGGTGGAGGGCAGCGGGCATGTAGCATCAACCAAGTATTTACTTAGACATAGTTAATGAAATTCCTAAGTACTGTTAGTGAAACCACCTACTCTTGTATGGAAGGCCGAATACATTTTTATGCATTTAGCACTATCTGATCACTTTAATAGAGACTCAGATTAGCTTTCACTATTTTTAAATTACTCCTGAAAGCAAATCAATGAAAACTCCAGAAATGTAATGTATGAACTGCCGTTAAGGGATACAGAAAAGTAAATATAAGACTTACTTTGAGAAAAAGTAATCATGATAAAAACTGCCAGAATTTCTCTTTGTGTGGGTTAAATCTCACCAAAATATGCATACACAAATTCAAGCATGGATTTGGACTAAATAATTATAAAGAATTTATATGCAAATATCATATGTCACAAAAGTTCCCATTAGAAAAGAATTACAATATTTGCCATTATATAACTCTTCCTCTCTTGAAACAGTTTGAAGATAATAACTAGGAAATGTATACAGAGACTTAGCTATTTTACAGTAAAATGATGAGGAGAATTGAAATCAAAAGACTTGGGTTTGAATTTAGCTTCTCCATTTGCCAGGAGAACAAATATCACCTATTCGGACTTCCGTTCCTTCCTTTGGAAAGTGAGAATATGAGGCTTGCTGCATAATTTATGGATGTATTCTGTAAATGTTCATAAATCCAAAACCCGTCCACAACATTAGTAAAGAGACCACATAAACGGCTTCTTGGGAAAATCAAACTTTGAAGTAAATGAAACTGCAGTAGGTAATGGTCAAAGTTTAGCCTGCCACCTTTCCTTGTGACCTACACAAAAACCATGAGCTCATGACTGGATGTGTTAGCCTGGCTCCTAGTACAGGATGATACTGGTGGGCTAACTCCTTTCTCAGGAGCACCTTGAGATAAAACTCATCCTCTAGCAGAGGATGGCCTGCTGGCACTCCCTTCTCCCTTTGCCCTGAGTACATATAACCATTCACTGAAGACTTTGATTAAGGTGTGTAAGTTTTAGGGCACCTGGCCCAACCCTGCTGTTCCTGATGAGGGGAACCTATGAAACTCAACAGAGGGGTGCATGAAGACCATCTCTCTGCATCAGCTGTGAGTTAAGACCTCCTGGCCAAGGGGACCAATGTCCACTACTGAAGCTGACCTAGTTCCATCTCTTCTCTATGTGAGTTAATATTGTTCATTCCAATGCCTGAGAATCATTCTCTTGTTGGCAAATCTGACACTTGCAAACCATAGAGCAAGTTGGGATGCTAGGACGGCTGTTCCTGGCACCAGGCATTGATGTGTTCTTTGCTAACTTCCATGCAGTGAGACTCCTTCTTTGGAGGTAGAAATGGGTGTCTTTCTCTTCTGACTTACATAAATTTTGCAGGACTGTATGTAGTAGAGGTGGTGGTGGTACTGTGGCAAAGAACATGGTCGCTGCTGATCAAAAAGCAAAGGTTGGTCTGTGGTTATTATAAGTATTAGGCATGAATCCTTACACAAGTAATTTAAGCTCAGGATGCTTTATTTTTCTCATCTGCAAGGTGGGCATGACAATAGGACAAAATCCCTACACAATCAGAAATTGTGTCTTAACATGAAGCCTGGAATACAGAGAGTAACAGCTTGCTGCTCCTTACATTTTAATAATAATAACAATAATAATCAAAATTCACCCATTCAATAAAATTTTAGAATCCACTTTGTGTTCTAAATGTTATTCTAGGAACTGGTAATAGAGCAGTAAATAAATCCAGTAAACTCTGCTCTCCTAAAACTATTGCCTGGTAAGTTGCAAAAACATGTCAATAGTGTTAAATACTCTGAAGACAATAAAATGGAGGAATGTAAATAGCGAAGGAGGATATGTCTGTAGTTAGGTGTTGGTGAACATGTTTGGGGGTGTATTAGTTAGGGTTCTCTAGAGAAACAGAATCAACAGGGAACACTTGCAAATATAAAATTTATAAAAGTTTCTCAAATATAAAATTTATAAAAGTGTCTCACAGAGTCCAAAATCCACAGGGCATGCTGTGAAGCTGACAATTCCAATGGAGGGTCTGGATGAACCCCACAGGAGAGGCTCACTGGCTGAAGCAGGAAGAAACCTGACTCTTCTTAATCCTCCTTAAAAGGCTTCCAGTGTTTAGACTGAGCATCACTCATTGCAGAAGACATGCCCCTTGGCTGATTACAAATGGAATCAACTGTGGATGCAGCTGACGTGATCATGATTTAATTCTATGAAATGTCCTCATCACAACAGACAGGCCAGCACTTGCCCAACCAGACAAACAGGTACCACCACTTGGCCAAGCTGACACATGAACCTGACCAAGACAGGGGGGTATTTAAAAATTGTACAAAGTCTCTGAGAAGTAATGTTTTAGATTTGACTTGAATAATGGTAAGGAGGCAACTGGACACCATGGAAACTGTGGGAAATTGGCACATGCTTATTCAAGATTCATTTTCAGACTTTCTTCATTCTGTCAATTCTGCAAATCCATAGCATTAAATTTGACCCAATTAAAAAATATATGTGTACTTTGTTCACATTTGCTTTAACAAAAGAGAATACTGCAGATGCCTAACAATCTACAGAATGAAGGCCTTTCATGTGGCTAACCTCATATTCTTTAGAATTAGATATCCGCAGCTATGTACCCTCTTCACTGGGTGACAGGGGACTCATTACATAGCACCCCAAGCTTCAGTTACCTCATCTATAAAACAAGCTGAAACAAGATCTTTAATGGAAAGCTTTGGAGAAGAGTCCCAATGTGACCTTTGGCTAAGTTGTGTAACTTTTTTATGCTTCAGTTTCCTCATCACTAGTAGTAATGATAATACCTATTTAATAGACTTACATGAGAAATTGAAATTCTGTAAAGCCCTTTTAAGGCCTGGCACAAAGAAAAACTCAGTAAGTTCTTATTAATATCATTTCCCATGACATTGTCATCTATCATAAAATATAATCAGACTACTATGAAAAAAGAGCCACTGACTTCGAAAATATGACAGAATAAGTGATTCCCATGTAAACTTCCCATAATCTTTTAAGAGCAGTCACTTTCACAGTGCTTGTGTCTTACTTCTGAAGGTTTTCAAATACTATTCATATCTCTTAAGATGACGAAGTGGTTAGTGAGTAAGAAAGATCCTTCACATTGGCTAATTTGATGGATATTTTAATTCACATACTTCCTAAGATTGAGCCTTATCACTGTGCAGCTCATCAATAAACACTGGCTATATTTTGCATCATTGACAAATTACAAAATTATTTATGATACATTGACAATTTGGAAGAAACCACAAAATGTTCCACTAAATATTCTTAGTATTACCCTAGCAGGGCACACCAGTCTTCTGTTAAGAATCAAAGCACATTTAATTTAGAAGTAATTATGCCATTTTCAATGCCATAGTGATTACATATATTACTAATTGATCAGAACACGTTTTATCCCTGAGCCAAGCCTGAATAAGTCTTCAACAAACTAGGCTGTCATTCCTAAGCAATCATATTGATGCAGAAGAGAAGAACTATTTACCAGCCCTCATCTGGTCTCAACCTCTCACTTTAGAGTTGACTCTTGAAGGGGCAGAGGATCCAGACATGAATTTCCTTCCCTGAGGTCACACAGCAGTAGACCTGTAAGGACAACTTAAGTTTCCAGGATCTTTCTAGTCCACATTCTAGTCACCATACCCTGTGGCAATGAAATGCCAGTCTGAACATGGCTGCAGATGCAGGAGGAATGGAATTATAGCATAGGTTAAAATATCCATCCTTCATCTCTGGTTGAATTTAATCTACTGTGCTTCAGGTTACCTGCTCTTGATTTATTTGTCCCCTTTCCTTTCCTTTCTAACTGTTCTCACTGACACCAGCACCTGTTTTATCTAAACTGAAACAGGAAGCACTACTGGACTTAAATTAATCCATTAAGCTTCATTCTTACTCAAGGATAGCATCCTAGAAATACGAATTATGATCTCTGCATCTCAATTACTCATGGTTTTCCCATGCTGAAATCTTTTCTCACTACTTCTGTGAGCTTCCTTTCTTTGCTGAACTTTCACAGCCCCAACTTGACCAAAGTCAAGACTGGAATTGAGTGGTACAGTAAATGATTGTGATGCTCTTCAATGCTCTACTTATGTTCATAAAAAAGCATGGCAGCGTGAGAAAAAATCAGATAGCAACTCTGCTATCAAAATGGGTAGAAAAAATACCACACCAACACCACATATCATTAACAATGGTATGTCTTTAATATTTCCTTTCAATAATTTGTATGTCTTCATTAAAGTGACATTCAAACTTGTTCAATAAAATGGGAAAATGGGAAAGTTGATAGAGTGATACATTTTTATTCTACTAGCAGCGTGGCAAAGTAAAAAGGAGAGGAATAAAGAGGTCTGGGGACTTAATTCTGGGCCCTATCGGTGTCAAACCAGGTCATTTCTTGACTCCATAATTCTGTCTCCTCAGTGATAAACTGACTAGATTGAACTAGAATGATCTCTAAGTTTCTTTCAATGTCTAAAATATGAATTTGAAAATCTTTCTAATATGTATAGATTTGTAAAACTGACATGATATGACCAGAAGATATCTTCGAGTTTATTCATTTATTCATTCAACAATTATTCATGGACAAACTACTAATTGGTAGGCACCATTCCAGATACTTATGAGTCTAATATGCTTGCTCTTACAAGAAAGGAAATATAAATCTCATAAAATTGAATAACGCTTTACACTTGAACTAATTTGCTGTAAGACTAGAGAGTGTACCTCAGCTTTGCTATACTTTGTCAGAAGCACTTAAAACCTTTACAGCTGTTATGATGGTTTGGTTCATGTGTCAACTTGGACAAGTAATGGTACCCACTTGTCTAGTCAAGCAAGCACTACTCTCTTACTGTGAGGACATTTTGTGGACTTAAATTATCAGTAAGTTGATTGCATCTATGGCTGATTACATCTACAGTCAACCAAGGAGAGTGTTTTCAACAATGAGAGATGTTTAATCCAATCAGTTGAAGGCTTTAAAAGGGAAAGTGATGACTTCAGCAGTTAGGAGAGAGACCTTTCATTACTGCTTTAGCCAGCCACTCCATCTGGGGAATTAACTGAAAACCTTCATCAGAGTTTCCAGCCTGCAGTCTGCTCTACAGAATCTAGACTCAAATATCCTCACAGTTGTGTGGGGATTATTGTTATAATATAACAATATTATAAATTCTTACAGTATTTACAGATATGTCCTTTTAGTTCTTCTACCCTAGACAATCCTGATTAATATAGCAGTCTAACTCTAAATTAAAGCATAACAGTTACTAGAGATGATACAGAGTCCCTCTTTGTGTATTAATTTTCTTAATTGCCCATGTTCTTAAATGCCCGTAATTGTTCACCCATATGATGTTCAGTGAAAACAATCTAAAATTTGATGGGACAGGGGAGTGGGGAGAAGATCTGTTATTTGCAATTCTTCAAATCTGGATTCAACTTATAAAACCAATAGCACAAAAAATGATATATTCACTCATAAAACTTTGTACAGCCATTATTATGATCCTTTTAAAAATCAATAAGCTTCTAATAAAACAGAAAACATTAAATTCTTATATTCACTAAAAGAATGAAGATCCAATACATATTAACATAAATTTGTAAAGCAAGAACCAAAAAGTCTCAAAATAAAATGATTGAGAATATATATATATATTACAATATTAGAAGTTAGTATTTCACATACAAGACAATACTTTTTCAACACTCATTATCCCCAAAATGACTGGTGAAAATACACTATAGTTAAACTATCCAACAGAAATATAATATGGACCACATACGTACTTTCAATTTTTCCACATGTCACATCTTTGAAAGTATAATAAGATGAAATTAATGCCAATAATATACTCTATTTAACCCAATATATCCAAAATATCATTTTGCATGGGTTGCAGATTGAATTATGGGGCCCACAAAAGACATGTTCAAGTCTTAATCCACAACTCTGTAGAAGTGAACCTATTTGTAAACAGGACTTTTGAAGATATCACTTAAAAGAGGCCAAATCGAATCAGGATGGGCCTTAATCCATGACTAGATTTTTATAAAAAAAGGAAATTCAGACGTGTTCACTCAGTAGTGAGAAGTCAGAGAATGAAACCAGATTACCATGCGATGAAAATTAAAATGCCAGCCAAGGAACCCCAAGGAATGTAGCAAGCCAGCACCCAAATGCTACAGATTGTGGAAGAAATCATGGCCTGTAAAGGCCTTGATTTTGGATTTCTAGCCTCCAAAATTGTGATACCATAGATTTCTGTTGCTCACGCCCATCAGTGTGTGATATTTGTCAGCGCAGTTGTGTCAAACTAAGACAACATGTGATCAATATGAAAAAATCAGTAATGTGATATTTTGCATTTGGTTCTTACTACGTGTTGAAGTCTGGGATGTATTTTCTGCTTACAGCACATCTCAGTTCAGAATAGCTTCATTTCAAGTACTCACTAGGCACCTGAGATTAGTGCTGTATAAGACAGCACTGCATTAGAGTGAAGTAAAGGATATTAGAGATCACTTCCTTTTCTTATTATACTTTGTGCTTTTCTGAATTCTCATCCATTTTCTCAGTGAGTAGCATCTAAAAATAAACAACTAACAATGGTCATATTCCACAGTATATGTTAGCATACTACCATTAAAATCATGCTGTCTATATGTATTTTTCTCCTGGTCTTATTTCTCTTAAATTATGGGGCCCACAAAAAGACATGTTCAAGTCTTAATCCACAACTCCGCAGAAGTGAACCTATTTGTAAACAGGACTTTTGAAGATATCACTTAAAAGAGGCCAAATTGAATCAGGAGAGCTACACTCAGTGATTCTGGGCTGGCCTGAACTTATCAAATACTAACGAAAACTAATTTTAAACAGAACTGGCTGTTCTTGGTAAAGTAAAAAAAGCCAACCATATTGGCCTTCAACCACAAACATACAAGAAATAAGCAAAATAAGTATATTATATTCACTAATCACTAAATATCACTAATATTTTATTCTGAAATACTATAGTCAACCATAATTAAGTTCGCTATAATTAAAGATGTTTTCCCCCTGACCAACATTTTATGATTTTTATTAATGGGCAGGGGCAATAAGATTCCTCTACCAATAATTAAAATTCTTTCCAAGTCACAATTCTTGTTCTCTGAATGAATGTTCCCCAAGAATTTATAAAAGCAAGATCAGAATTAGAAGGGAAGGAATCACATGATGATTCAAATTGTGGCCCTATGTTCAAAGTCTATCATATTGGGCCACTGGGTATAAGTCTTCCTGTCTGGGACGGTGCTTGGTACACACTGAATGTTCAATAATTACTTCCAGAATGAATGGACAAATGTACAATTGATCTAATTATCTTACTTGTCAGAACTTTTGGGAATGAATCTGTAATAAGTAAAGGTTCACTGGATAACAAGTCCTGAATCATGGTTGAGATTATACAAATGAAATGAGAAGAACATTGTCCAAATTATCTATTTCTGTGGTCATGTGAACTATCATTGCTGACTATATGTCATAATAAGCAAAGCCCACAGTTGTGTATTGTGTTAACACACTAGCCCACGCCATCCTGAGTTCATTATATACAAGGCACTGATATTGTGGTCACATATAGAGACAAGGTAGACCAGTAGGTCAGGCTGGTTTTAACTAACATACTTTGTTGTGTTTTTTTTCCGAAATGAAGATTTATCATTATTTTCTTTTTTTTTTACTAGAGAAAAAGAACTGGTTTAAATTTCAACCTCCAACCATTGAATCTCATTTAATTAGCTACTAAAACACAACAATCCTTTTGGGGTGTGGAACAAAACCCATAGCTGGTATTGACAAGCAAATTCACCATCACTGAGAATCTTCTGGGAGCCAGAGCAAGGGAGGTATAAAAGGGCCAAGGCCTGCCCCTGAGCAGATTATTGTTGGGAAAGTTATTTCTCTTCTCTGCATTTCAGTTTTTGTTTTTGTTTTTTGAAAAGAGGATAATAAAAGGCTAAACCTGAATAGCTGGCTATTCTGGTGCTTAAAGAACATAAGTAGAGTATTGTTTCTAAGTACAGGCTAAATTTTTCATTTTGGCTTTGGTGCAGACAATTTTTTTTGTTAAAAACTGAAGGTGGCAAAAGAAAGAAAAGCAATCTCTGATTTTCTCACTTGTAAAACTCTTCATGGTTTGAAGAAAGAACCCAGAACCAACACCCAGAATTTGGAAACAGCCCATAAGTTATAGTAGATTTGCTAAGAAATGGCTCCAGTATTGGGAATTCCAGATCAGAAGAAAATGTATGCAATTAGATCATCTGGTCTAAATGTGATTATGCATCTTAGTAACTCGCACAGTAGGGTTCTGTAGGTAAAGCCAGGATAACAGGGGGAAAACAGTAAAGAGAGATCTGATTTATTATAGGTGCTTCAAAGACCCACATAAATGAAAATCATTTATGAATAAGAAGGCATTGTCCTAAATGGCTGCAGATAACAAGTAAGTTATTTTAGACAATTGTGTGTAAAATGGAGAACATACAAATGGCAAGTTTAGGAAAAGGAGCTGTAGTAGCAGCCGGGGAGATACACTTAGAAGTTTTCAGGAAGAGAAAAAGCACAGATAGCAAAGATGACGATAAGGAATGAGCATCAATCAGTGTGTAAGTTTGCAACTCAAGAGGAGAAATAGGAAAATTCAGTGAGAGAGTTTCAAAGACGTAGGCTGATTTGGCAAGAAAACGGAAGCAGAAAGAGCCTTGGGCTATATCATGACACTAGACGTTTGTTTTCAGTAATTAATTTATATAAAAATGAAATAAAATGTGTCATATTTGTACCCATAGTTGGTGATTAACAACATCAGGCCAAGATCAGAACCCAGAACACATAAACCCCTGCCAACTATAAACTCTGGTTCAGAAGGATAGGGGATCGGCTCCTTCATGCAAGCTGAGACTTGGGCTCCACACTCCTGAAAGGTCTGGGCCATGTGGGAGCCTTAGAAACCTCCTCTGCCCTTGCCACAGGGGGCTCAGGTGACAGGAAGACTAAGACAACCTGTTCCCCGGTCTCCTTTTGCATCTCTGCTGTGCTTGGGGCTTCTTAAATCTAGGAAGTTCCCCAGGCCTCCTCTAACCACCCAGCAAATCTGGAAGGGAAAGTGCAGAGAGCACAGGCAAGGAAGAGGGGCACTGCAGAGAGTCTGGGGGAGAAGGGAGTTTGCCCTGACAGTCCAATGCAAAACTTATTGCTCTTGTCATTAAAAGCTTCACACTGTAGCAGGGACCCTATGAATACAGTAACACAGCTGTGTCTACATGTGACAGAGTCTCCTGGTCCCCTAAACTTCAGCTGAGCTACTATAGTGTGGGCTCTGACTACAGCAGTCAAAAGAACCACAACATTAACAGGAACTTAGGATGGAGCACGATATTGTTGTTTTGCTCTTTAGATCGAGGGAACCTAATATTTTTGTCTTATAAAATCATGAGTGGCCTTATTAAGTATGCAAATGGTACCCACTACTCTAGAAAAAGGCCATATAATACATGCATGTGTGTGTGTATGTGACGGTGGAGGGGCACATCTATGAGTGTGTGTGTGCATACTCATACGCCAAGGCAGGACTTCAGGGTTCCAAAGTAAACCAGCAGCCTATGAGAGATAAAGGAGCCATTTGCAACAGTGACACCATGTGGCAAGAACACATCACAACAGCAGTAGACTGGGATTATAGCTTTCTCTCCCCTTGACTTTACACAAGACAGTGGAAGGGGAGTTCTTGGGTTGTGTAGGAGTGAAGGGAGAGGATGGAGGTGCAACATCCTGCTAGCAGGGCAAGTGGCTGTCTGAAAATACATTGAAAAATATGAGAAAATGTGATCACAGGATCACATTTATACCTGGCCTTAGAACTTAAAATAACAATACACTGTGCTTGAGGGACATCAGTCTGGTCTAATATCTCCATACTAACCCTTGAAGCAATTTCTGTTACACCATTTTACACGAGGGAACTGAGCCCATAGAGTTCCATGAATTGCCCAGAAGTCACATGGTAGAGGCCGAGCTGGGTGGGTCTCACGTGAAAATTCATTTGTCCTCAAAGAGATGCGCTGTCAATCCCTGTTTTCCTTGCCCTATACCCAGAGTCCGAAAATAAATATCCACAGGCTTTTCTTTAGTAGCATCACCACTAGTATAAAGCAAATTTGTGCAAATGGTGGTCCTAAAATTCTCTAGTAACAATTACTACTTGGACAATTTTTCACAGCTTTACAAGTTCTCACACACACAAAAAAATCTAGATAAAGCAGAGATGGTGCTTTAGTTCGCTAAAGCTGCCAAAATGCAATACATCAGAAATAGACTCACTTTTAACAATGGAGATTTATAACCTTGCAAGCTTACAGTTCTGAAGCCATCAAAATGTCCAAATCAAGGCATCATCAGAAGATACCTGGAATCCTGAGTCGGATGGCAAGGCCCAGGGTGGTGCCTGCTGGTCCTTCTCTCCCGAGTTGCAAGGTCTCCTGGTTGCTCCATCTAGGGCTTTCATTCTGAACTTCTGCGTGTGTCCTTCTCTCTCAGCTCCTGTCTACTCTTTGTCTTCTTGGTGTTTCTCACCTTTCTTATCCTCTTGTAAAGGACTCCAGTAAGAGGATTTAGATCAACCGGAGGCAGCCCCAACTGAAATAATATAATCAAAAGGTCCCACCCACAGGAATGGAATAGCTTTAAGAAAACGATCTTTTCGGGGGTCCACAAAGCTTCCAAACCATCACAAATGGTTACAATTCCATTTTCCAAGTAAGGAACTGAAGGAGAATAAGGCAACCTGACTTGCCCTAACACAAAGGTTTAGCAAGAGGCACCGCTAAACCTACTCATTCCAAAGTCTGCAATCCCTGAGCGAAATCTTTTTTTCCCTCCTCGTTCAATTTGCCTGTGGACTAGTGGACTGGGAGTCAAGAAGTGTGAGTTTCATTTATCCATTCACTAACTTCCGCATATAGAAATTCACTGTTTGTCTATCTGCTCGGGGGCACTATTCTAGGCACTCAGATTCATGGTGTTCAAAACCGAGACGCTGCATTCCTGGGGAGGGACTGCGTTCTATAAACAAGAAAGCAATGCATTTGGGACCCAATGTCAGGCAGTGATCACTACAACCATGGAAAGCAACACAGGATAAATTGGTCACGAGCTCGGGGGAAGGAGGTCAGGGAATTTCTTCTGCAGGGTGATCCCCGAAAGGAGTGAGGTAGAATACCTGGAAAGCAGACATCAGTGTCCACGCTCTAAAAGGGAGTGCACGGACACAAGGACAAGGAAGCAGGTGTGATGGAGCCCAGTGAGCAAGGGCAGGTGCCTGCAGGGCTGGCCCTAGAGGAGGCAGGGCAAGGTCAGGCAGGATTTGCACATGGGGTAAGAACGTTGGGAAGTCAGAGAGTCACTCCGCAGCTGTGTGGGGACTAGAGCGAGGGTTGTGGAGTGGGAAGAAGGTGAGAGAGAAAAGGCAAGGAGATGAGTGAGAAAGCACATGCTGTGGCTCAGGTGAGAGGGGATGATGCCTTGGCATAAAGTGGTAAATGCAGTAGACATTATTTTCAGCTCAGCAGTACTTACAATTTCTGGAACCCTGAGTTTAATTAAACCTCTTGGCCCCAGATTATTCTTTATTTCAAAACACAGTTACTAAAATCTTCAGAAGTCTGCAATGTGACCAAACATAAAACAAAATGATATATAATGAAATATAGGACACACGGAATAACCATTTTCCCTGTCATAGAGAAAATGTATTTAGACATAGAACTTGATTCAGAAATTGATTCAAAATATACTTATGATTTAATGAAAGCAAATGCCAACTTGTCACAAGTACCAAAGCAATCAAATTTATTACAGGCTTACGTATTTTAGTATGCATAGATTTCTCAGTTCAAGTCAAGGAAATTAAAAATGCAAGAAAGATAAAATGTCACTCAAAGAATATAAACAAAACCCGAAATGAAAGAACAGTCATTCTCCTTGCTTTCAAAGCAATCATTGGATAAGACATGCTTGATATCCCTTGACTTAAGAGCTATATTTCTAGTAATCTTTTCCTATAAAACATTAGAGCTGAGCCCAAAGTTTCATACCAATAAATAGCATAAATAAAGCTAACTGAAAAAGTCTTCTCTTATGTGCATCGTTTCTTAGAGGGAAATTGAGAGATATGGCAGCATATAGGAAATCAATTTCAGTTACATCCTCAATTACTGCCTACAATCCTCCAAGCAAGAAACCTTTGGATGCCCTAATCAAAAGATTATTCGCTGAATTAGAACTGGAGCATAATATAAAAGTAATCCTATAATAAAGGGTGTATATAAAGTGCCTGTGAGTGTTTTATAGTATTCCCTAAAAGCCTGAGGTTTTAAAAAATCAATTTTTATGGTCTCCCAAATCTTATGAATTGAGATTAAAAGGAATACTTAAGTAAAATAATTAGACTAAGTAGGAGACATGTTAGATTGCTTTTCAGCCCCCTGATTTTGAATTGGATCTGCATTTTTAAAGCAAAACAACTAATTCTTTTTTATGAATAATGATAATCAAATAATCATGAAAGCATGTAAAATATAAATTCTCCTTTCACTCTGAAAACTATTAGAACTTCTTCCAAAGGGCATTTGATTCTTTTGATCTGAGTGTATTTATATGTAAAGATAAAGAATGAGTAAAGAGCAAAAATGATTATAAGTCAGTGCATCACCTGGTGTGGTGGCTACAATTCTGTATTCTAGGAAAAAGGAAAAATATTTCATTCCAAAGTCTTACAGCACACTTCTAAGACACTACTTGTTTGGTATCGCCACCTGCTGGTCAACAGCAAAATTTACTTTTATAAGTAGGTAATCAATACACCCCGTTTCTTCTGATTAATTTATTTTATACCCCTACATTTTTGCAAATTTTAGGAAAGTTTACTACAAATTTGAAATTTTTAATTAACAATAATTCTAATTATAAAATGTGTATATAGTGATAAGAATATAGAAAAGCACAGATAAGCGAGTAATACTATAATCACACTAATCAGAGACTCTCTAGTGCCTTCAACAACATGCAACCTAGTAATCTGATGTGTTCATCTTAATGTATTGTCACAATGTTTTAAATCATTTAATAGTCTTTTACTGGCTTTGAGTGGCTACGTTTACATATAATTATATCCCAATTTATTTTTAAACATTTAGATTTTTCCAGTTGTCTTTATTTAGGCTTTTTTTTGTAATAAAACTTTGAGCTCAGTTCTGTTGTATTATAAGGGAAGATAATTAGCAATATAGATGCTTAGCCAGAGGATATCGAAATGTTAACCCTTTTAATATATGCAGCAAAGTTCACTCCAGAAAATTCACATTCCTGTTAAGGGTCTGGTTTCTTTACACCTTTATCAATATTTTCTTTCAAATGCTTCTGAAAACTATTTTAATAGTATCATGAAGGTAAGTGGAATGTTCTCATTATTTACATTTATTTTATTAATAGTGAACATTTTCTTTCCAAATGTCTACTGGCCATTTTTGAATTGTCTTATGCTCATTTATCAGTTTTTTTTTTTTTAATTTTATTGTTTATCTCTTTCAATTAGTACCTTTACATATATATTCCAAATAATTTCTGCTGTCATTTATTTTTTCATTTTGTTCATGGTATTTTTTAACATGTAGACATTTTATATTTTGATTTAGTTAAATAAATCAATCTTTTTCTAATAGTTTTTTTGCCTCTGTTTTTTTGCTTAGTATTACTTCCCCAATCTCAGAGTTCCCTGCTATCTTACTTTTAAGAACATTTTTCAAATCTACTTTTCCATGCAAGAGGATGCTATCTAGATATTTTTCCTGTAGATGTATATTGCTAACTTGTCATGAGAAGGAAAGTTGGTGTATCAATCACTATCACATCCTACTACTTGTCTTTTCTGTACCTGCAGGAATATATGACAACTGGTGTACAAAATATTTTGAAAACATTATAAGGAATCCCTTATTATGTCCATTAATGGGCTGGTTGGTTCTGTTAAATAGTATGCCCATACTCAGATTCATAAATCCTGCTCAATAATCAAAATAAAATTTTAAAAAATACATTCTATGCAACCTAAAAACTGATCATAAAATTCAATCACAAGCAGATACAGAGCTGTATTATTTTGAAGTTGATGAAATGAGAATGGGTGCCTCTATGAACTGGTAGAACACCATTTGTCAATCACTTCACATTGGAAGCTGCTTAGCTAGGTCATGTATTGTGTGATGTTGTTGCATCTATGACATAGTGAAATTGAAAGTGTGGATATCACATCATTTATCCTTGCATGCATCTCATTTTCTTCTGATAAAAAATGAGGCAGTTCAAGTTAGCCATCCTAATGGTGCCCTCTCTCTGACTTGCCACTGATTGGTGTTTTTCAGACACACTTGGATGATATCTCATCCATCTCAGTAGAAGAAATTAGTAATCATCACTCTAACAATACACAATGATCACTAAAGTATTCATACTCCAAGAGGCATACCACTTTGACACAGCAGAAAAGGGGAAAAATTTATATTAGATGTAATATGACCCAATGAAGAAACTGCACTATTTCAAAAGTAGGAAATAATGGTGGAAAATTTAAACCACTGAACACACCAATGAATAAGACCGAAAATCTTTCACTTCTGATCACATTTAAATGTCTATATACACTCACAATTTTACACATTTCAAGTGCTCTTACTGTAAGTCTGCTACTAGAAAATTATTGATAGATAGGAAATATATACCCTGTCACTCAGCTAACTCAGCCCATTGCAAACATAGAAGGAAATTTACCTACATGTTTTAATATTTAGGTTCTATGCATCTTCAATAAATTATCACAAACTCATATTTCCTCTTTGATAAGCTCATTAATAAAAATTATAAATATATTTTAAATGCCCAAACCTGGGTAAGATTTGCCTATAAAATTTATAATAAGTGGCATGATAAGAAAATGAATTCTCATTCTTGGAAGATAAATGATAGTTTGAGCTTCATGAGTCACTAAATAAATTTTTAGTCCTAAAATACAGGACAATCTCCCTGGATTTGCCAGAATTGTCTGTCTATCCTTTAAGAATGGGTATCAGGGTGGAAAAAAAGAGGAAAGTATAATTTTCATAACTCTTAGGAAGGAGGCCTCACACCAACTTCCTGAGGGAAAATATATTTATATATTTCATTATATTTTTTGTTTTCCTTGACTTTAAAATCTAAAAAACATTCTCTGTATTGCTTTACAGAAAGGACATTGCATACTATAATGGAAAAATAATACATATGCAGAAGCACATTTAATATAACTCTACGAGTCTGCTTTGATGAGAATTAAAGCATTGCATTAGCTTTCTAGGATTGCCATAACAAACTACCATAAATTTGGCACTTAAAACAACAGAAATGTATCCTGATATGTTCCAAAAACCAAAAGTCCAAAATCAAGGTGTGAATAGGACTCCATCTGAAAGATCTAGGAGAGAATACTTGCTTGCCCCTTTTAGGTTCTGGTGGTGTTTCTTGCCTTGTGGCAGTGTATTCCCAAAACTCTGTATGTGTCTTCCTATACTCTTCTTTTCTTCCTGTGTGTCTCTCCTCTTATAAGGACACTTCTCATTAGATTTAGTGCTCATTTTGATAATCCAGAATAATTTCATCTTGGTATCCTTAGCTAAATTAAATCATAGCACCTACATCAAAGGGTTGCTGAGGAGATTAAAAACATTTCTATTTGTGTGTGTGTTTCTATGTGTATATGTGCCGGAGACAAAAACCTGCTGCTACTACACAATTGACTCTTTTCTCTTCCTATTTCATATCTTATAAATTTCCCACAATAAAAAGAAACATGCCTCCCTCCTCAGGAAGATATTTAAATCTATGCAAAAACATTCTGCTTACATTATTATATTTCTGATAATTTCAATGATATGACAAATATACAGAGGCATTGCAGAAACATAATCATATCTAGAATTACAAACAACAAACAAAAGAGGATAGTAAATCTATCAGCATTTGAGAAGTTCAAAAATATTACTGAGCAAAAATTGTCTTGCTACAATAACTGCAAAGTCTGAAGTTATAAAAAGTAGAAGTGCATTATTGAAAAGCAAAGTGAGGTCTGCAAGAAAGGTCACGTCACAATTGCTAGAGGAGATAGTAATTTAAGAAGGAACTCAGAGGCTTACAAAATTTTGAGAAAGCTATTTTGAGGCTCCAGTTGAAGATAGTAGATAGAATGCATAAGTTCCCTCAAACAACCTACTTAGAGAGTACAGAATTGTTTTTAAAGGCATAGACAGAGAATGACAGAGACCAGAAGAAGGGAACAAAAGTTTGGAAGCTGGAAAGCGTAATGCAATGTGGAGACTGACTGCGCTCACCAGAGGAATCAGACTCCTAAGCAGGCAGCCCAGAATAGAAACAAGATGATTTGCCTGCCCAGCTCCCAAAGGTTCAAGAATTTCCCAATTCACCTGAAAGTATTGGTGAAGGAGACTGAAAATAAATCAGATTGTCTGAAAACTTAATGATGATTCAGCTGAACTCCCAAGATTCCATTCCCACTCTCCTAACAGGTAAGCAAATGACCATCTCTACCATCTTCATCTGCCAAAAATGGGCAGTAAATTTTTGGGAGCATTTCAGAGCTAGAAGAAACCACATGCATTTGGGATGGAATAACATGCCAAATATAGGTATGATTCAGAGGAACTGGGTTTACTGGATACTGAGACTCTCCAGGCTTCTCTATCCACCATGTGAGTTTCGGTTCACAAAAGATTGGCAGGCAAACAGATAAATTACAGGCAGGAACCTGGAAGATTTCTCACTAAGAAACACCACTCCAAGAGAAAAGACCGAAAAGTAGAGCTACCGGCATTTCCTCAATAAAATAACACAGACAGATGTCTCTACAGTGAAACACAGAGTAACTAATTTCCTCCAGGCTCTCCCCAAACTCAGAGCTTTGGATCTATTATTTTGTGACCCACTCTCTCTATTTTTTTGTATGCTGTACGGTGGGGTCACATTTCATTATTTTTCCATGTGAGTATCCCATTACTGCAGCGCTATTTATTGAATTTTTGTTTGATTGGTTGGCGTTTTGTTTGTTTTTGCTTGTTTGTTTGTTTTTGGTAAGTGCATGGACCGGGAATCAAACTTGGGTCTCCCACATGGCAGCGAGAATTCTACCACTGAACTACTTTTGTACCTCCTGTGACCCACTCTTAAATAGAAGTTGACAGATAAGTTATATTAGATCACCAAGGAAAGCCTCTAGCATAAAAGGTGAAATCAAAACAAGAAAAAAATGCAACTCTGGGTAAAAGTAGACATCAGGAAGGGAGGTTAAATCTTCAAAAATACTCATGAAATAAGAGAAAATATAAGCAAGGGAATCCAGATCACAAAGGAGAGGCCACAAGAGGCCACTATGTAAACTTTCATGTAAGCCCATGACCAAGGATTGCCAGTAGCCAGCTACAGGACACAGTAATTTGGGGGGAGAAAGCATTGTCTTGTTGATGTCTTGATTTGGATGTTTTCCTAACCTCAAACCCATGAGCCATTAAATTTCCATTGTTTAAGCCAGTCAGTTTGCTTGAATATTCATTTGAGCAACCAAGGAAACAAAAACAGATATTCATAGCAGAAGTGGGGTGTTATTATTGCAAATACCAAAAATGTAGAAACAGCTTTGGAACTCGGTGATGGGTAAAGGCTGAAAGAACTGTGAGGTTCTTGACTGAAAAGGCTTAGATTGCTTAGAAGAATGTATTGGTCTGTTAAGTGCTGCCACTATGCAGTACATCAGATATTGAAAGGCTTTTAAATAGAGAATTTATTAAGTTACATGTTTACAGTTCTAAAGCCATAAAAATGTCCAAACTAAGGAATCCAGAGAAAGATATCTTGACTCAAGGGAGGCCAATGTCTGTCATATGGGAAAGCATGTGGTTGGCATCTGCTGATCCTTGTTCCTGGTTCCATTGCTTCCAGCTTCTCATGCCAGTGGTATCCTCTCTAAATGTCTGTGGGCCTTCACTTAGCTTCTTTTGGATACAACTCTGGCTTCTGGCTTGCTTAACATCTCATGGGAAGGCGCATGGCAATGTCTGCTGGGCTCTGTATCTTTGTACATTCACATCTAGGCATTTGCTCTCTCTGTTGGCAGTCTAAGCATCTCCAAATGTCTGCATCTCTGTTGGTTCTGAAACTATTGTTCTCCAAGCATCTGCATCTGAGGTTTCTCCCACATGTCTTCCCCTTTAAAGGACTCCAGTATACTAATCAAAACCCACCTGGAATGAGCAGAGTTACATCTCCATCTAATCAAAGTCACACCCACAATTAGGTGTGTCACATCTCCATGGAAACAACCAATCAAAGTTCTACCCTAAACAATAGGTCTACCCCCACAAGATTGGATTAGAGAAAACAGACTACAGCTTTTCTGGGGTACATAACAATTTCAAACCAGCACAAAGGGACTGTTGGTAGAAATACGGATATTAAGTTACTTTTACTGAGTCTTTAGAAAGAAATGGTGATTGTATTATTGGAAACTGGAGGGGAGGCAATTCTTATTTTAAAGTGGTTGGAGCTTGGAAAAATTGAGTTCTGATGTCAGATGGAAGGCAGAACTTGGATGTGATGAACTTAACTATTTAGCTGAGATTTCCAAGCTAAGTATAGAAAGTGCAACCTGATATCTCCTTGCAGCTTATAGTAAAATGCAAGATTAAAGGTATAAGCTGAAAACTGAACTTTTGAACACATACACGCACAAAAGCAAAACAGAAATTGATGGTTTGGATAAGTTTTTTGTTTGTTTGTTTCTGTGAACAGAGCCACTGCCAATCCTGACTAAAAGAGACAGAGAAGGGACAAACTGAAGGAAGAATCACTCCAAGGAAAGAAGCATGGGGGCCAAGGTCAGGACCAAAGAGGTCTTCTCAAGCCAGGAGAGTGAGCCCACCCATGTTTGTGGACAGGGTGATTCTACCCTGGCTCTCAGAGAAGGCAGGCCTTATACCGTTGTTCAGGAAGGGTGCTGCCACCCCAGAATTCTCAGAGGTTGGAACCTGCACCCTTAGGGATTGTAGAGAGTCAGGCTGCCAACCCTATTTTCTGAGGGTTGAGCCTATTCCCCAGGGATAGTGCAGAGTATGGTCACCACCCCAATGCTTGAAAAGGGTGGACCCTGTTTCTCAGTGTCTCAGGAGACCCTGACTACCATCCCAATGCTTGAAGAGGGTAGATAGACCCTTTACCCCTGGGTTGGGGAGCATGACTGCCGCACAAGCACATTTAGAAGAGTTAGGGCTGCTGCTCTAATCAGACCTGATAGAGAACAAAACCTCAATCAACAGATGACTATCAATCTTGAAATCTAATGGAATTTGCCCTTCTCGATTCTGGAAATGTTTGGGACATGTAATCCCTGTTTCCTTCCAATTTCTCCCTATGGGAATGTTGTGGATAGGGACACATGTCAAGTTGACCAAGTTGTGGTAGCTGTTTATCTGATTGGGCAAGTACTGGCCTGTCTGTTGCAATGAGGATATTTCATAGGATTAGGTCATGATCAAGTCAGCTGCATCCACAGCTGATTCCATTTGTAATCAGCCAAAGGGGAGTGCCTTCTACAATTAATGATGCTAAATCTAATCACGGGAAGCCTTTTAAGGAGGACTCAGAGGAGACAGGCCCATTCCTGCTTCGGCTGGTGAGCCTCTCCCGTGGAGTTCATCCAGACCCTCTGTCGGAGCCATTGGCTTCACAGCCTGCCCTGTGGATTTTGGACTCTGCGTTCCTACGGTCACGTAAGACACTTTCACAAATTTTATATTTGCAAGTGTTCCCTGTTGATTCTGTTTCTCTAGAGAACCCTAACTAATACAGGGAATGAGCCTGTCTAGCCTATGTCTGTCCCTCCATTGTATACTAGAAACATAACTTTTTTTCTAGATTTCACAGGTCCACAGACAGAGGGGAATTATGGCCCAAGACAGACCACACCTGTAACTGATTTTGGGGATGAGACTTTGTACTTAGCATTGATACAGAAATGACTTAATCCTTTTGAAATGTTATGACAGAATCAATTTATTTTGCATGTTGAGAGAACATTTCTTTTCAGGATTCAGCAGGTGGAGTGTGGTGCTTTGAAACTGTGTGTACCCTAGAAAAACATGTTCTTACACTTAATCTATTCTTGTGGATGTGAACCCATAGTAAACAGGACCTTTCAATGAGGTTACTTCAGTTAAAGTGTGACCCAGGGTGGCCCTTAATCCTGTTGCTGGGGTTCTTTATATACAGAATGAAATTCACACTGACAGAGAGAGAAGACATGGAGGTAGCCACCAGAAACCACACATCAGCACATTCCAGAAGAGAATGGAGAAGCCAAGAGGGACTTGTGCCTTGCCATGTGCACTGCCATGTGACAGAGAAGCCCAGGCCCAAGGACTTGCCAGCAGCTAGCCCCAGAATGCTACAGTCTTCAGGGAGAAAGATTCATCTTGACGATTCCTTGATTTGGACTGTTTTCCTAACCTCAAATGTGGGAGCCATTAAATTCGCTTTGTCTAAGCCAGCCCATCGCCTAGTATGTCAGTGAGCATCCAAGGAAACTAAAACACTGAGCTGCGCATCTGCATGGAAGTAATGTGGTGACACCCCTCTTTACCCACAAGGCCAGTGTCAGAAAAGGCTTACTAAAATGCAAGATTAAATAAGATCCAAAATCACTTAACATAATACCCAAAATGTCCAAGTGTCAATAAAAATCACTTGTCACACCAAGACCCAGGAAAATAACACGCTGAAATGAAGAAAAAAAAAAAAAAGACAATGACAGACATCAACACTGAAATGACACAGATGTTAGAATTATCTGACAAGGATTGTAGAGCTATCTTAAAATAAATAAACAGGAATTACATACATCCTTGAAACAAATTTAAAAAATAGAAACTCTTAGCAATAATGTTGTACCGAACAGCAAAGAAATATAAGAAATAGAAGGAAAGTAATAGAAAATACAAAGAACCAAATCAAAACTTTAGAACTGGAAAATACTGTAACTGATATTTTTTAAATGCAATGATTAGACTGAGCAGCATAAGTGAAGATAGAACAATAGGAATTACTTAATAATAGACATAAAAATAGACTGAAAGACATGAACATAGCCTCAGGAACCTGTAGGATTATAAATAAAAATCTAACAGCCATGTCATCAGGGTTCCTAGACAGAGGGGAGAAAAAGTGTAAGGTTAAAAGTATTCAAAGAAATAGTGACTGAAATGTTTCCAAATTTGACAAAAGGTATAATCCTACAGATTCAAGAAACTGAACAAATGCCAAACAGGACAAACTCAAAGATTACTGTTCCAATACACATCATTTACGTATTTCTGAAACCTAAAGACAAAGAAAACAATTTTGAAAACAGGAAAAGATACAGCACCTTACCAATAGGGAGAAACAATTCAAATGGCGGCAGATTTCTCATCAGAATCCATAAAGGACAGAAGGAAGTAACACATAGTTTTCATGTGTTGAAAGAAAAGAAATATTAACCCAGAATTCTACATCTAGAGCAAGTATCTTTCAGGAAAAGAGGAGAAATCAAAATAGTCTCAGGTGAAAGAGAAGTCAGAAAATTCGTTGCCAGCAGAACTAAGCTAAAAGATTGGTTTAAGGAAATGACCTAAACAGAAATGAAATTATAAATAAATAAAGCCTAGAATACTTAAAAGTCAAGAAAAACAAGAGAATGAGTAGAGTAAAGATAGTAGCCTTCCCTTCTCGTCTTGAGCTTTTAAAATAATGTTTGATGGTTCAAGCAAAAATATAATACTGTCTGCTGTCCTTCTCAATGTACGCAAAATAAATACCTAAGACAATTAATTTATAATGGGAAGGGCAAAGACACTGAAAGTAAGTTTTCTATTCTTTACTTAACTGGTAATATGTCAACACCAGTAGACTGTTTTCAGTTGTGTGTCCATATGTGAACACATACACACATATATGCATACATACACACATTGAACACACACACATATACATACATGCACGATGTAGGTGTGTGTGTGTGTGTGTGTGTGTGTGTGTACAGAGAGAGAGAGACGCCACTAAAAAGTTATTGAAGAGGATACACTGAAGATAGCTTCTTAGTTTTCCAGTGCTGCTCTTACAAATGCCACAGACATTTTGGCTTAAGCAATTGGACTTTATTTGTTCACAGTGTTGGAGGCTAGAAGCCCAAAATTAAGGTGTTGGCAGGATTGTGCTTTCTCTGAAGTTTTCAGTGTTTTGGTGCTGGCTCGCCAGCAATCTGTAACTCAATCTCTGCCTCTGTCACCTGGCTGTCTGTCTCCCTCCATCTTCTACCTAAAGCCCAAATTTATTTTGGTATTAGGATTCCAATCATATGGAATTAGGTCTACCATGACTCAGTCCAGCCTCATATTAACTAATAATACCTTCAAGGACCTTTTACAAATGGATTTGAATATGGAGGACAAATATCGTTTATGTCTTTGTAGGGGACATGATTCAATCCATAACAGATACTATGGATAAATCAAAGTGGAGTTCTGGAAACTGTTCAAGTAACCCTCAGAAAGGGAGGAAAAAGAAAATAAAGGAACAAACACAGGGACAGAGAAATAAAAATATTATGGCAGAATTTAACTCTAACATAGTAATAATTACATTAAATTTAAATGATCTATATATACCAAGTAAAAGACAGAGATTGGAAGGGCAGAACACAAACAAGTAAGCAAGTAAAATGGGATACTAACATGGAAAAATAATGAAATGTGACCCTACACATACAGCATACAAACAACAATAATAATAATAAGTAAGCAAGCAAACAAGGAATAATAAAAAAAAATAAAACAAAAATACATGGCCCAACTATATGCTGTCTACAAGAAACTCACTTCAAATATGATACAGGTAGATATAATAAAAAACAAATATGATACAGGTAGATTGAAAGTAAAGAATGGAAACAGATAAACCACGTGAACAATAATCAAAACAAAACAGAAATGGCTATATTATAATTTAAATATATACTTAGAATACAGCCCAGCAATTGTACTCTTAGATATTTGTTGCAGAGAAGTAAAAGCTATGTCTATACCAAAATCTGTTGCTCATAGTAGCTTTCTTTGTGATAGCCAAAAACTTAGGAATAATGAAAATGTCCTACAAAAGGTGAATGGTTAAACAAACTGTGGTACACTATACCATGGAATACAATTTGGCCATACAAAATTATAAACTATTGATCCATGCAAAACTTTGATGTATCTCCCAGGCATTGTAACAATTGAAAAAAGCCAATCTAAAATACTGAATGATTCCACTTATACTATATTCCCTGTCTGGTTAAATTATACAGAAGCACATCAGATTAGTGGTTGCCAGAAGTCAGAGATGTTGGAAAGGAGGGAGAATAGCTATGACTGTAAGTGGGAAGCACAAGCGATATTTTTGTGGTAATAGAATAGTTCTGTATCTTGATTGTGATGGTGATACACAGGTGATAAAATGACACAGAACTATACACACATCATAGCAATTTCAACTTCCTGATTTTGGTATTGAACTACAGTTTCATAAGATGTACACAGCACCTCTGTGTACCATCTTTTCAACTTCCTGTTAATCTATAATTGTTTCAAAATAAAAACTTAAAGCAAACAAATCTAGTTTGTTGGAACTGTTACGAGAAATGCCACACAATGGTTTGGCTTAAGCAGTAGGAACTTAAGCCAATTTATTGGATTACGGTTTTTGAAGCTGGAACTCCCATATCAGGGTATCAGCTGGGCTTGCTTTCTCCCAGTGTCTGTAGTTCTAGGGCAGACTTGGCGCAATCCTTGGGGCTCCTTGGCTTGCATCTCTACCTCCATTATGGGGAATCTGCTTCATTATCTGGTTTCTTTTGACTTCCGGCTTATACTTCTGTGCCCAATTTCATTTGCTTATAAGGACTTTTGCCATTTTGGATTAAGGTCCACCACCATTTAGTTGGCCACAACTTAATCATTAATAGCATCTTCAAAGAACCTTTTTACAAATAAATTCACACCCACAGGACCAGGGGTTAGGACCTGAGCATGTCTTTTGCGGGGGACAAGATTCAATCCTCCACATAACCAAAAAACTACAACAATAAAAGGCCTTTAAAAAGAAAATGCAAAAGAAAATGAAGAGAGGTTCCAGGATAACCCTTTTCAGCTGACCTAAATATGAACCAATGCGGATTGGGGTAGGGAAAATAGCTCCAAATCTAAAGCGATCCAAAATAAGGCAATTATTATGTCCAGGGAAGGGAAAATGATGTGAAGAAAGGAAATGTAAGCATAATTACATGCATCTGATGATAACTAGGTTTACAGCCATAATTATATAAACAATGATTTATTTTACTCCCAAATGATTATATAGTTATATTGGAGAGCTTTATAAAGGGCATATGGGAAAGAGAACTGAATTCCCATTGTGGTAAATCAACAGATGATGTTCAAAAATGAAGAAATAAAGAATTAGTGACATAATTATATTATCTAACCAAAGAAATGGTAAATAGAGTTAAAAAATTGGGGAGGAGGAGGCTGTTTCTCATAATAAGCTTTGTAGAAATATTTATTTAATAAAAATTATATGTACAGGGTGGGCCATGGTAGCTCAGCAGGTAGAGTTCTCATCTGCCATGCCAGAGACCCAGGTCCGATTCCTGGTGCCTGCACACCCCCCCAAAATTTATATGTACAGAATAAAAATAAAAATAAAAAACAAAATAAAAAAAATGTATATAAAGCATAAAAATACTATGACAGAAAAATTTCATGACCTACTATTGTATGTATGCTACAATTTAGGAAACTTTCAAATGATCACATAAAAACCTCAAAGCACAAGAAAAGTATCCTTAAACCGAGAGGAAGCATTTTTGATTTGGAAAAAAGTTTCTATTTTAAACAAAATCTGTAAATTATCTAAAAAAAAAATAATCCCATGGAAGCTAGTAGCTTTATTTTGCTTCTTAATATTCTAAGATGGCATTCTGCCAAACAAAAAAATCTGCACAAGTGTCTTTTTGAAACTCGGCAAAGTGGCAAGTTTGGATGTTAATATATCCAAACATTTTGAAACCTCAAGAGTATAACTTAAATATTTTATCCCTAAAATACATTTTCATTCAGAACAATCTGATGAAAATTCAACTTTGTCAAGTACAAATGCAGACTCTGTCATCAAAATATACAGCCTCTGGCCCCTTCACACAGCACTTTTCATTTATCTTATCATAATCGTGTCCTGGATTTAATTTCTTTCTACTATCAGCGTAAATTGATCATATGTCTTTGAAACAACGGTGAGCTGACATTAATATTTTCCAAACCTTCATGAACAATTGCCATTTCTTGCATTCAAATTTTCTTCTGGGCTAAGTTAGCTGACTTAAAGCAGTGACGAAATGAAGATATGTATTTGACTGCCCTCACTCTCACCCCACACTTTCCAGACAGCAGACAGTTTAAACAGTGTGCACGACAATGGTGATAGATCAATTTGGTCCATTTGACTAATAGTTACCCATTTTTATTAAGTATCTGAATCACCAAGAGAGCTTTAAAAAAGAAACCACAGATGCTCAGGCCCTTTCCCAAGAGATTCTTTTCTTCTCACCTTCTTCAATAACTTTATTGAGATTTTATGAACAGTCCATACAATTTATCCACTGGAAGTGTGAATCCAGTGGTTTTCAGTATATTCAATGATTTTTACTGTATTCATAGACCTTTGAAACCATCACTGCAATAAAGTCTAGAGCATTTACATCACTTTAAAGTGAAACCCATCCCCATTAACTATCACTCACCAATGCATTTCCTACACCATCCCCAAAGTAACCAACCACTATACTACTTTCTGTCTCTGTGGATTTGCCTTTGGACATTTTCTACAAATGAAATCGTACAAAATGTGATCTTTTCGTACCTGGCTTCTTTCACATAGCACAATGTTTTCAAGGTTCATCTAAGTTGTAAAATGAATAGGAACTTCATTTCTTTTTATTGCCAAACTATATTCCATTGCACGGTGCTCTAGTTTGCTAGCTGTTGGAATGTGATATACCAGAAATGGAATGGTTTTTTAACAGGTGAATTTATTAAGTTATCACAGTTCTAAGCCTGTGATAATATCCAAATTAAAACAAGGCTATAGAATGTCCATTTATGGCATCCAGGGAAAGATTCCTTGGTTCAAGACCAATGACATTCAGGGTTTCTCTCTCAACTGGAGAGCCACATGGCGAACATGGTGGCATCTGCTGGATTCCTCTCCAGGCTTCTTGCTACATGAAGCTCACCACCAGCAGTGTGTAAGGCTTCTGTTTTCTCACATCTTCCCAACATTTGTTTTCTGTCCTTTCTTTTTATA
Source organism: Tamandua tetradactyla (assembly GCF_023851605.1). Lineage (NCBI taxonomy): Eukaryota > Metazoa > Chordata > Mammalia > Pilosa > Myrmecophagidae > Tamandua > Tamandua tetradactyla. The sequence continues at coordinate 21,579,330 of NC_135345.1, forward strand.
GCATCCCAACTCAGTTCCCCCTGAACATCTGAACCAATCCATCTAGGTGTTGTACCAAGCCATTTTGTTTATTTATTTATTTTTTATATTTACAGATTGAGATATTTAAAATAGGATTGAGAGATACCCTTTTAGCCTTTACAGGGAGGGGCTCATTTGACCAACAAAGGCTGTCTGTTTTAGTTCCATTGGCTGCTCAAACAAGTACCATAAAATGGTCCATCTTAAACAATGGGAATTTATTTGCTCACAGTTTTGAAGCTGGGAAAATGTCCAAATCAAGGCATCATCAGGACAATGCCTTCTCCCTGAGGACTGTGGCATTCCGGGGCTGGCTGCCAGCAGTCCTTGGCTCCTCTATCACATGGCAAGGCACATGGTGGCATCTCCTGGTCTCTTCCGTCTCTATTTGGTTTGATTTCAGCATCTTGCTTCCTGTGGCTTTCTCTCTACTGCTTGTCTGAATTTTATTCCTTTTAATAAAGGACTCCAGCAATAGGGTTAAGACCCATCCTGATTGAGGTGGGTCACATATTAGCTGAAGTAACCTCAAGAAAAGGTTCAACTTATAGTTAATTCACACCCATAGGAATGTATTAAATTTAGGAACATGCTTTTCTGAGGTACAGATACCTTCAAACCACCACACCGTCTAAGAATAAGGGCTATGTTTCTAATCTTGAATTTAGAAAGCTAAACCTGCCAAGTGGAGATAAATCTAATAAGCCAGAGGCCCAATGATACTTATACACAGATAAGTCCTCATTCCTTTGCTTGCGTAGAAGACTTCAACTGCATCTTTCACCACTACCAACTCATCTCCAGAGCTCAAATCTCATCAACATACAACCAGGAAATGCTTATTGGCGCCAACTTATATATGGATAAATCAGTCTTTCTCCTTGTGCTATGCACACTTACCACAACCAGCTCAGTTTGTTAAACTGAAACTGAAACAGCTTCTGCATAAAGACTGGCTTCTCCAAATGGATAATTAGATACTTTCTCCTTTGCCCCTACAAGGGTACTAAGCTACCCCATGCATTATATCAAATACTCTACATTTTCTTGCACTTAATTCTCACAACTCAACTCTAAAAAGCAGGTGTTATTATCCCAAGATTACAGATGAGAAGTTGAGGCTCTTGGTCCAGGCACATGGCAGACCCGAGATCTGTTCCCAAGACTGATTCACAAGTTACTGCTCTTTCCATATAATACTTACTTTCCCATTATTAACACTTCACACAGAGCTGAAACCGTATTGAGCAGAACCTTTAACTCCCACCACATCTATACACATTATAATTGCTTTCTTCCCTCCAAACATTAGTTGTTCACTTCTTGCTTTATGTGTTCATTACTTCGACATAGGACCTTGGTTTTGCTCCTGGTACTAGCCTAAGCATTGGGCATCTAATTGTATCCCTGACCTTGTGGAGGTGATATCCTGGTGGGGGAGGCAGACGTTCATCATTAATCTTAAATATAAATGTGTAATTAAGGTTCTGATAAAGGAGAGTTGCTCAGTGAGAGTGAGAATATGCAGGCATTCTAATTTTGTTGGGCATTTACCTGTACACCACCATTTCCATTGGGAACTCTCTCTCCCACACTCGGTGCTTTTCTGAGAAGGGTGTGCTGACCACACTACCCCAAATCTGGCAAGAAGGTTGGTAAGTTGACTCAGCTTGGTCAATCATACTGTACAACCTCCCCGGCCACAGGGAAAAAATCGAGGATGGACACAATACCAGAGCCATACATCTCAGGATCTTTCCCTGGTCTACCAGGCAGGACAGGTCAGGTTAAGCTATGGTAATAAATATCAGCAGTTTACAAAGTTCTAAACATAGTACTCCCTCATACGATACTTCCATCACAACTGTGCTGACAGAGGTTCCAGCTGTAATCTGCCTCCACGATCCAAGACACAGGGAGAAAAAACACATGGCTGAACCAGACGGGACACACGCCACTTATTTGGCCAAAGCAAGTCAGATGGCATTGGATGAATTCAAAAGGGAGGCTATATAAGAAGAGGCATCAGCTTTTTCTGCTTCTTTTGTTTTACTTTCTGCTGAGATGATACAAGGCGAGAGCTGTCTGTAGCCATTCTCTTCTTTTACCTATCACATGGATGAATCTCTGCAGAAGGAGCAAATGAGGCCAAAACAAAATAAAACAAAAAGTTGAGAGACTGAATTCAGGGGAGCTGCCTAAACCCCCGAAGCCAGCTCTGCCCCTGGACATTTTTTTTTTAAGTATACGGAGCAATAAAGTCTCTTTTTTTTTTTTTTTTTTTAAATCAGTTTGGATTTCTGTAATCACCAGTGTCCAGACTAAATTATCTGGAATATCAGGGCAGGCTTCTCTGGGGAGTGACATTGCAAGCTAAGATGTCAAAGATGCTAGTGAATAATCAAGTGACTCTATGAGTCTCAAACTTGATAATTTCCATGGCTAAACCAAATGGATTATAATATCTACCTCATAAATTCTTATGAGGATAAAAGATCACATATATTAAACAATCCGAGTTGCTAACTATCAGCTGTTTATTAAAAATGTAAGTTTCTGTTCCTTCCTTATTTCCATTATTCCTTCTCTTTTTCTGTCTTCATGGCCAAAGACTTGGCAGCATTTCATATTCTTGTTGCTATCACAGCAAGTATTTAGCTGGCTTAAGAGTGGATGAATGAATGAATAAGGGCAGATTAGGATAGAATGGGCTGAGAGTGGAAATATTCCAAGCATAAGGGAAACTCCAGCAAACTGAAGTCTTGGCTCTGACCCCTGAATTCAGAGCCACAAACAGGGTATGTCACTAAAGGCTTTCCATTGTTCACTGAATTGGGAGTAAGACATTTCTGCCCTGGGTTTCTGCTCTGTATTCAGTTCACTTGACCATGATAAAAGGCTTTAGATAATTTCTCTGCAAATATTTATCTGTTTGTCCAGGGGAATTACATCAGTCAAGCCAAAAGTGGAGTAGAACACAGGTTTAGGGAATCCAGCAATCATTTCAGTGCATCCTCTTTAATTTATCTGCTTTTGCTTTACAAATTAACTGCCAAGTACACCACTCAATTCAGAGCAGAAGCTGTATCAGCTGTTATTAGATCTATCTTTAAGTGTCCTGAGAGGATTTGATTCTAGCAAAATTAACAAGGAAAAACCAATATTAGGAAGAAAAATAAAGATCATTAAAAACGTGGTTACAGAAACAGTCTGCATCTCTGACTAGTTTTAAACTTTTATATACAAACTTCTATATTCACTTTGAAGATTTTCATGTATTAATAAGGCTCTTCTTAATTAATTTCAAAGAGGCCAAATTAGTCCTATATACTTTGATCATATCAAAGTTTAGAATAAGGAATAGAGCCCTGTTTTTATTTCTTTGTTTAGTGAAGGGTTAAAGGAAAACATAAGTAACAGATTTATTCCATCATATATTTATTTTATATATATTGCTGTGGTTTGCGCAGTGATCAGGACTGAAAATTAATAATAATAATAAGCCCTCATGTTTTAATAGTTCTTAGCAAACTTACAAAGCATTTCCAGACAAATGTTGTTGTTTTGTTTTTTTTTTAAATGTATGCAGGCACCGGGAAGCGAACCCCGATCTCCAGTATGGCAGGCAAGAACTCTGCCACTAAGCCACTGTGGCCCGCCCTGTTATATTTCTTACAGAAAGTTTTTAAAGAGAGAGAGCAAGGATGATTACTAACTTACAAATGAGGAAACCAAGGCCTAGATTTGTCAAAGAAGATGTCCAGTAACTCCCCTAGAGTAGGACTTTGCTGAGTCTAAAACTCAGATCTCTGATTTGGTCATCTCCATCGTGCAGGTTATACAGCCAGACTGGTCTCTAATCTCAATTCCTGACTCATTAACCACATTACCAGGAGTAAGCCATTTAATCTCTATGTGTTTCAGTTTCCTCATCTGTAAAATGAGGATAATAATAGTTCCCCCCTGTGAGCATTAAATGAATTAATTCTTGCAACAACATCTAGAACTTAAGAGTAAGGTGATTTATTTTTCAAATAGTTTGCAGGTTTAAGAAAGAGATAAATCTGAATTTGATCTCTGTCCTGCTACTTATTACCTATGTGAACTTGGGCAGATAACAGGAGACTTTGGAGCCTATTGCCTCGTTGCTGGCAAGGGAATAATAAACGTCACTTCACATGGATGAAATCTTGCTTAAATGAAGCAACATCATAAATTGTTTAGTAAGTGCAAGCACAGTATAAGCATGTTATAAATGGGCGCTATCATTATCTAACACACATAAGCAACATTTCTCCAGCTGGAGACCTCGCCTACAACTGCAGGACCTCTAATCTCATGCGAAGTCAGCCTTCAAAGGTTTCTTGAAATTCCCCAGAATTCTCAGCGACTCAATCCCATGGCATCTACCACAGAGATTATTTGGTGAAGGAAGTAGCTCAGCTACAGACTCGTTAGGGGTTCAAGGAATCATCTTAGTGGTTATTCAGTGTGGGTCAAACCCATCAATGACCATAAGACTCCAAAGAAGGAAGGAAGCCTCTGACCATCACTAAAGGGAACGTTAACTGTAACACTAACATACAAGGCGCTGTAACGTAGCTGGAAGCCTACGAAGTTCCAAGTTCTCTTCTAAGGTCATAAAAGCTCTAGAATAAAGACCGTATTATCACTCTCATGAAATGAAGTGTGGAGTGGTTAAGCTGCTGTGGTATAGAAACGAGGCAAAGACGCATACGTCTAGAATGTAGGAGACTCTTTCTGGAGTTTTTTACAACTACTATGCCCTTGTTTAATGCCGATGGAAAGCTACAACCACTCAGTCCACCGGGACTACTAAGGTTTGTGCCATCCCACCAGGTAAAGAACCATGACCAGCTGCGATACCTGCTGAGGGTAGAGGAGCAATGGAATAGGAGGTGAAAGCAGGTACTGATAAACGCCAGCTATGGCCATGTGACCAGTTGCAAAAACAAGGACTACAGTGATTATGTAGTTTTGTATATGTTTGTATACATGCATTTAGCATATATCTTTGTTTTCTTCCCTCTCTTATTCCCTTATCACAAGGTTGTACTAACTTTATTTCATAGTACTTAAGTTACAGGATATCAAGGAAAAGAGTGACTATCACCCAAGGACTCACATCCTCTCCTGGGGAAAGGGTGAGTTTGTTTTAGGTTATATGCAGGACAATTGTTTTAAGTTAGGGAAAAGTATGACCATGTTACTGTCTTTATTTGGTGATTAAGTATGGTTTAAGGAAATGCATGTGTGTGATAAGGAGCAAACGGTGATGGTTAAGTTCATTTGTCAATTTGTCTAGGTAATGGTGTCCAATTGTTTGGTCAAGCAATCATGGACCAGATTGTTACTGTGGGAGTATTTCGTAGATGAATTTGGATGTATGCTCAGCTAATTGCATCAGTGACTGATAGTGTCTACAATCGACAAAGGAATTGCTCTCAGCAACAAGGCGCATCTCCCCATCCAGTCAGCTGGAGATCTTAAACCCAGAACAGAGGAGTTCAGAAGACAGAAAGAATTATTTCTATTTCTACTTTAGCCAGATGGCTTCTCCTGGGGAATTCGACTTCATCTTCACTGGAGTTTGTGACTCATGTTCTACCCTATGGAAGCTGGACTTGCTCATTCCCATAGACATGTGAGTCAGTTCCTATAATACATCTTTATATAGAGAGATATTTGTGTGATGTTATGTTTTACATCTAGTTTTCTGTTGGTTCTGGTTTTCTGGAGAACCCTTACGAGTACAGATGCTTTCCCTAGTAGCAGTGCTGGAGTTTGGACCTGGAAAACCCAATCTCAGAACCTACAAACAGTCATTAACTTCCATTCCTGTACTTCAGCGAAAGCTTGCCTTCTCAAATTCTTTATGAGAACTATATCTCTGTGTGAATACTGTGAGGCTGAGGAAAATTAGATTCCAAATGCTGTGTTTTGGTGAGGTGATTTATTCTTAGGTGTCAGAATCTTAAACCACTGGTATCCTTTATCTTTGCAGTGTCTGATATTCCAGAACATTTAAAAAAGAAACATAAGTCAAAAATATCAAAGACAGGACTTTCAGATTTCATGGCACCCATCTTCCACAGAATCCATAAATAACCAGAGGTAAACCTGAGAAGCCCTAGGAAACTCAGAAAGATACGTCTTTTAAAATGACAGAGAAGGAATGAGTAATGACAAGATGTCTCTGTGGGACAATATCACAGCTGTCAAACACAACACACAGACTGTCAGAAGGAAGCTTCTCTGCAGCTGACAATTCCCTGAGCGGGGCCACAGAATTCAACACAACTCTCCAAAGTATTAATTTTTATATTTAATTTTAGAATAAATGAGCTACTAAAAAAGATAGGGAGGAATTCACCCATCAGCTGGGCCATGGAAACTTCCTTCAGATCATCTGTCTGCTGCTCCAGGTGGGACAGCAAATGAACAAGGAAGAAAAACCTAGAGATTTGAAGGCAGGGCACTTGATATGTTTCCCCAAAGAAAGTTAAAGTCAAATCGCTGAAGTCAGCAGGGAGCCTTTTCAATTCTATTTCAATGAGGAAACATTTTCCCTTTGGCAAATAAGTCACATTGGGCAATTCAAAAGTTGTGAGCTAAACAACAACAAAAAAAGCTGCATTTTAATTTCACAGAAAAATTTCATATCAATCTATAACTGGGGGTACTAGCAATCTGCATTTTTTATGGGAAATGGAGAATGAAAAATGTTGAGAGTAAGGACTTTCTAACTCCAAGGGTGTAAAATAAGCTTAGCTGAATGACCAAGGAGACGTTGCATAATATTCAGTACATCAGTCAAAGATTCATTACTAATGTGCTGATGAACTCTTCTACGCTGTGTGCTAGGAATTAGGAGGTATACAAGAAGTCTTTCCTCAGTCCATAACCTCAGGAAACTAGAGCCTAGTTGCAAGATGGAAAGAGTTGCATGCACTCTTCAAGCATTCACTCTGTGCCAGGAAAGACCCCAGATATGAAGGGATATAAAGGGGCCAAAGCAGCTTCTACCTTTGAGGAATGCAGAGTTGATTTGCAGGAAAATCTCTATAAATGCTGATGCTTTAGTTTTGTAACAAGCGTTAATACAGAGGTAACTGCAAAAATAGTTACCATTCATTGAGTCCCTCCCAGTTTCCATAGGAGCCCTGCCACGTTCACAACATCATACTATCATCATTGCGAAAACAGAGTAGCTGGGATTCAAGGAGATTATATGCCTAGCCTAATCATACAGGGAGAGCAGGAATTACAACCCGGACTAGTCTAGTTCCCAAAAGTTCAAGATTTCCTTTACTGCTTGCAGAGTCACTTACAACAGCAGCTGAGGAGAGGAAATAACTAACTCTATTGGGGAAATATCCGAGAAGGTTTCACAGAAAAAGTGGTACAAGGAAAAACTAATAGCAAAATAAAGTAGAGAGAAATTTTAATAATGTATTCATTTCCATTTACGTTGGGAATGATGGTTCCTTTTAAACTTTAAATAAAAAATAAATGAATTATTGTTGCAGTATTTCATCTCAGCTGACAATTTTTATTAGGAAATCATGCAAGGGTGCTGCTACATCTATCTAAATGGACAGTGGAAACTTGATTTCATTGCTGTCTCCCTGCTCATATACCACTAGATGGTGGTATCTGCACATTCATTCGAAGGCACCATTAACCAGAAGTTCAATCTGAGGCATGATTCTCTGTTCACCATTTCAATATTTTGCTTTGCAAAAAGTACTTTAAAAAAAAATATGTATATATAAATATACTGCCATACTATTATTATTAGCAACAGTAAGTGGGTCACAGAGGGATGGATGTTAAAGATTATGTAATGTCTTCGCTACAAACTGGATGCCTTTCAGAGCTCACTTCATGACTTAAAAAGTTTTGCACACATTCCCCTTAAAAACAGCATAAACATCAAGATTTTACTTCTCTCTGTGAAGATCACTGCTTTTATGCTCAAAAGAATACATTATATTTGTGCTTGCTTAAAAAAAAAAAAGAAATCATGGGTGAAGCAGAATCACGTTATGGGAACCTTATGTTATTCCTTCTATTTAAGTAAATATGGCTTCTAAGACAATCTGCCCGAATTCTGATTTTCAACAGTTACTGGTGAAAATGAACATCAAATTCAGTTTGCTTCAGTTTAAAGTAAATTGATTTGAATGTGAGCCCAGAACTGAAATTCGGTTTCTTCACATTTTCAGTCTCTACACCCGTTTCAGACACTAGGAGAAGCATGGAAATGCTATTTTGGTTATGAAACTGCCATGAAAAGTCAGCTCAGCATGTCATTTAACGGAAAGTGCTCCAGGCAAAGCCATTATGTGCTGGGCAAATGAAAGGAGCCTGGGAAGAAACTGCATACAGCCTGTACGTGTATTAGAGAGGATGAGAGGCTGGAGCAAAAAAATGCAAAGAATCCAAAGGGAGCCCCATGCTCATTTCATGGTAAATAATATCAGATTGTTGATCCACAATTTCCTAAAAAAAAAAAATGTGTACAATCCTTTTAAAACATCATCAAAACTATTTATGGGTTAAAAACCTATTTGATCAATACTGGAAATACTTACAAGTAATACCTTAAGACATTCTATACACATACTTTATCCTAATTTCAGAGTTCACAGAGTATACTTTAATTTCATATATACAAGAAGATTTAGGAAAGGAGTTTATCAAAACCACACATTGTGATAACTGTATGTCCCATTGCTCAACATGAAATTTTTTAAAAACCTAATTTCCAGGACAAGTTTTATATTATCCTTCCATTTGAATATGAAATAGAAAAGATATTAAGAGAAAAACATATTTTAACCACCAGAAGAGGGCTCTATCCTCAAACTTTAATAATCCCATGCTCCATGATTAAGTCTTTTTATCCTGAATGATGCTTCAACATAATCCAGTCTTACTGTTACATAACAATCTAAAAAGGGCCCTAACCCTACCTTTAAAAAAGACAATTACGGGTTTCCAGGATGTCGTCATTTATATCCTGGAAATTTACATTTACATTCTAGAGCTGGCCGTTATTTACCTAAATTAACAAAACAACAGAAAGGAAAACGATGTCATTTTGTACCTTCATAGTCATCATAGCTTATAATGTAAACACTTTGTTCTTCCATGCATTCAACTGAAATACGTGATTTATTTGGTTGCATGCTCACAAAAATCTCTACTCTGCAATGTGCCGTTGGATGAGAACTGCTATTTTTCCGGCTTAACTGGAAAATAAGTCATTCAAGGGACAGATGGAAGAGGAAGAGGCAGCAAAAGGTTACAAAGGGTTTTAAGTACTTCTTGTAACTTCTGCTCATTCCAGAAAACAAGACAAGAACAATAATTTATTCAGACAAAAGTGATGGTTCTAAATGTTGGGATTCCCTCTGCTGAATGTCACGACGGCGTCTGTCACATGGGGTGTTTCAGGGTCACCCCAAATTGGCTGCAGGTAGCCGGGCTCCATTGTTGACTAGTTGAGTGACATCTGGAAGCTTATGTAACAAACCTAATCTTTCTTTTCATCAACTGGAGAAAGCAAGGAACAATGGCCCTGGGTTTGTAGGTATTCTTTATTCCAACATCCTCTCTGTTTTTTTCTTTTTTTTTTCAAGCACTTATTTTCTGATATATATATATATATATATATATATTTTTGCCACTTACTTGTTTATCTATTTTGTTTTGCTCCCTCAATAGACTGTAATCCCCACAAGCACACAGATAATGCTTATCTTGTCCTCTAACTTATTCCCATCATCTGGAGCATGGTGGTCCCTCAAAACATGTTAACGAAGGAATCGGTGAGGAGATGTGAAGATTTAGCAGGATATTACACCCAGGGACTTACCCCAGAGCTTGGCATTTGGTGGACCCTGAGATTTCCTATATATATATATATTTTTTTTTGCATGGGCAGGTAACGGGAATCGAACCCAGGTCCCTCTCCAGCATAGCAGGGAAGAATTCTGCCACTGAGCCACCGTCATAACTGCCTGATATCCTATAACATTTTGCTTCCATTATATTAATTTTTATACTTACCTTCTGCTAATTGGCCAATCTTATAGATTCTTAACTTTGGGCTAGTGGCATAGGATGACCTTTATAAATGAACTTAAGTCGGAAAGTATTGAATTAAAGAAAACGATGAAGTAAATGATAGTATAGAGGTGTCTGCAGAAATGACCATGGTAGTGAAAGGGGTCATCGATAGCTGAGGTTTGGGAAATCCACTGGATGGAAAGCAAGCATGTCTGGAGGTCAGAACCAAGAACAGTAAGTGAAGTTTGGGGGAGTCAGGAAAGTTGTTTGTTTTATAGCTGGACCTTTCAGATTTTCCACCCAGGGAAAATTGTGGCTGAGGAAGGCTGTGCCCAAAAGTTCAATGGTCATTCTAAGTTCATGGAGAACAATGACTTATAAAATTATCCACTGGGCTGCTTTCTGTGACACTGAGAAGCTTCCACAGTTTCTGGTTTCTTTGTAAACATCAAACCTGGAAAACCAGACTTTACAGGCATAGGGCATTATTCTAAATGCTAAGAGTCTATGAGGGCAATTTGGAAAGAATCCTTTGGCTCAGAGTCAACAGGTGAAGGAAGGAATGCTACTACCTTAAGTGTTCAGGGATGGAAATGTTTCCTTCTGAGAAGCAAAGTGAAGTGAGGAAGCAAAGTGGAGATAACAACGTGTAATCCCAGTTTTTGCTGTACTTTTAAAGGTAACATAGCATTAAATGGGTTGCTGAAAAAAAAACTACACCAAATATAAATGGAAATTTGTAAATCCAATCTATGTAAAGTAATGCAAATTCTTTTGCAGGAAGTGTTACGGAAGTTTTCCACTGATGTTCCAGTTTCTTTTAAAAGACAAAGTTATTCAATAATAGAAAATAAAATAAAATTTATACCTTATAATTCACAAGGCAAGAGTGAGGAGAATAAAACACGTTACCTGAATTCTTCCCTCAAGTGAAAATACTCAATTTCATTTAATCATCCAAAATCTCCCCCTACAAAGTCACCCAGTTTTAGGACCAATCTTAAGGGGAAAAAAGATACATGAAAATATTCAGGATGAGAAGAGAGCATTGATTGCATCACATAAGAGTATACTTATGTCCATAGCCATAACATATTAAAAGTGAATGATTCACTTTTCAATCAATTGTTTTGTGTCATGAAAATATATACTTTGTCTCTCCTGCCACATTGGATTATCCCCCTTTGCCTGGTTCTCAGAGTGAAGATTTCCCAAGGACCTACTCTTGTCCATGACATAAAAATGATACTAATATAGAAACTCAGACTTCAGACATGAAAAAATCTTAAAACAGATGAGTTACTTAGGATTTATCAAAGTAAGTAAAAATTCCATATCAGCTTAAATATACTCCTCACTTGAGCTGGAGGAGGTTGTTTTGGAGGCCATTTATATACGGACATCTTACATATTTTTTGTTGCTTTCTGCCTCAATTCCCCTTAAAAATAGAATAGTTAAAAAAAGATGCAAGCACGGGCTGGTCATGGTGGCTCAGCAGGCGGAGTTCTCATTTATCATACCATTTGAGACCTGGATTCAATTTCCGGAGCCTGCCCATGTTAAAAAAAAAAAAAAGATGCAAGCATATATTGTTCACTCATTAATAAACACTATAATGAAAAAAAATTCTATAATGGCAACATGTCATAAATTTAAAATATTTTAAATTAAGATTTATTCTTTAATCCTATTTCTCAGGATGGGGTTGGTTATATCTCCTGGAACACATTCCTTGCCACTTTTCCTCTCTCTCAATTACCTCATAACACAGTTCTCCGGAGCCTTCCAAATTATTTCCTCAAACTATCTTTCTTCACTCCCTGTATGTCCACGACCTCTCCATCTCTTTCAGCTCCTCAGGCGTTAAATGGACACAACCCCTCCCATTCAGGACAGGGCTACTCCATACTGGTCCTTCTCTGCCTAGCCTCTTATTTAGTATCACAATATTTCAAACCCTCTTGAACAGAAACACATTACTCATGTAGAAATTGAGGGAAAGCAGTGGGAAATAAACCAGGTAAATTATGTACCTGAGGAATGCACTTTTCAAGATAATGAGCTATTTTTTTAAAAGCATCCCTCTTCTATTTTGTAAAAGGAAACAATCACTGCTAAGCAGTCAACTATATATGCGTGCACTACTCATATTTAAAATAACACATCCATATGTGATTTGATGACAATGAATAGATATTGTTGATTGGAAATTTTATTTTTTATGCCTGAATAGTAAGCATGTAGAGTGTGAATAAGAGACTGGAGTATTTATCAATGATTTACTTCTGTAGTTTTCAAGTGGCAAGATTATGTATACCAGAAAAGTACATAGTTTGTCATCCTTCTGACTTTGGGACCTATGAGAGCTGTTATAAAATTTTAGAAGTACTGAGAAAAAGCTTATATCAATAATCAATACCCATCATGCTTTCTGTAGATGTTAATTCTTTTGATATTGCACATATTCTGAGCAAGATATACGATTTTTATTTTGCATGAATGTATTGTTGGGTTTTCTATCATCACTACAGAGGCTGCTCAGTCTTCCTATCTTCTCAAGCTTCCTTTGATCTAAATTGCCCAAAACTATAGTACTGCCCTGTCTTCACCTGCTTTCATTCCTCATGTTCATGAAAATGTTTTTTCAACATTTTACTTAGTTCGTGTTTCTTTACAATATTTGTTCAGTGCTTTTACACTTTCTATGTTTTAGTTTCAGTTCTCCCTAGAGTTTTCAGTGTTTGAATACTTACAACTTCCATTTTCTTCATTTTTTAGCTCATGGTTTTAATTTAATTTACTTTTTATTGAGTTACTGTCTTATGACTTATGTATCCTAGACATACTGAATTTCACCTGACCTTCAAATATGATACCAAGAGAAATATACAATATTAAAAAAAAAGTGTATGTATTGATTTCTTATTCTTAGAAAATGAACCATAAATCTGAAGAAACTAGTTAAAAAGTAATTGGTTCAGTAGGGCAATTGCTACTTTGACATGATAAATTCCCAGATGGGCTTCCTGTGTGCATACCTAATATCATCACAATATATGTGTACGAGGCCAAAAGAGAAAAACAAATAGACAGGATGATAGGAAAGGCAAGGTTTTCTGAAGTTAATGGAATGTCATAGTATCACCGAATGCTTAGAATGGGCATGAAATAAAGAAGGAGGGAAAAAAGTTACCCTGTTTCAAAATAATTAGTTAAGCAGATTAAACACTGCTAAATATATTTGATTTATAGTAAATAAGCCTTTGAATAATTTTCACCCATACCTAATAATATTCTGTCCCAAACTTTGCCAATGCTACAAAAAAATTCAATGAGTTGACTGCATACTTAGTTTTGATAGTGACAGATGAACACCCTTGCTGCAGAACTTTATGCAGGGTGGGAGATGCTATTATCATATTCCCCCACCTAGAATAGGTCCTAAATTTTATTTCCTTTCCTCCGTTCCTGTATCACTTCAAAACAAGAGTTCACAGATACCATTGATCAGAAGTTACCTCAGGAAGACAGGACTACAGAATTTTTGGCCTCTGAGGATTTCTCCTGTGTTCTTGCCAGCTAGGCAGTGCATTTGAAAAGATGCTTTGCATTTGTTATCCAGTATTTCTAATTGTTTTGTGGTGGAATGTTTACTGTGGAATATAGTCCACCAAGCACTTTTCTCCACTCATTTTGGACAAAAATTTCCCTTAGATGTTATCTTTACACAGTGCACAAATTTTTGACAGCTAAGCTTCTGGAAAGGTCCTGAACTTCTTCCAGCTTCCTGCCAAGAAACAAGTTCCTTTCCCTAAAAGTGTTTATTCTACCAGCTCATTAATAAAATTGAGTCATCAATAGCAAAATTATTTGAATCAGGGTAGTTACTACATTAATTCCAGACTACCAGGAATTTAGGGTATGCTATGAACACCATAGCTGGCAGTCTTCATTGTGGCTTTTATTGTTCAACTTAAATCCTGAAATATAAAGAAGACTTGAGACAATATAGTTTCTTTCATATTTACCTTCAATTTATTATTAGCCTTGGTTTAATAATGTTGAGCAAAAGGGCGTTAACCACCATTTTCTTTCCTTTTCCTTTTCTGGACAATGCAGGGACCACAAAAATGAACTGGAACAGATTCGTTCACATCGTAAAATTGTCATCATTCTTTCAAAAAGAAAAGAAAACAGTGACTCTCAAAGCAAAATATCTTCAAATGAAATTGAATTTTACAATCAAAAGAAGTAAATGATGAACCCCCACCCTCCAAAAAACATTCAGCAAAAGGTGCTGCAATAACAGGATACTCACATCGAAAAAGAATGAAATGTGACCCCCCCCCATCACACAGCCTACAAAAAAAAGGAAAAAGAAGTAAATGAATTATTTGCCTTGAGACAACAACCTACTCTTAAACCATCTGCATCGTTTGTGTTTGATGGTTTTTGCTTTCATCACTGTTCACATCAGGACCTGAAAAGAAATGCATAAGCTGAAAATAAAATTGGGCCTAGAGGAGTTGAAGGAAATATTCAATACTACTTACTTTAATATAGAACTCCTCATACAGACTCTTTCCCCCAATAAATTACAGATATAACAGAATACAATACACTGGGAAATGTAACATGCAAGATTGTGATGGAGGAACATAAACTCTCCCTAATGCCTTGGGTAAGGCAAGCAAGATAGAGCTTCTAAAAGTGATTCTAGTAATTACACGTGCCAACACTTCTTACGAGAAATCTCTCCTGTTTTATTTAGTAAAAGCTGGGGCAAACACTCTCATTGCATTTGTACTCTAGTACTTTACCAGAAACATCTTTGGGCATAACTTCTTATTGATTTCTAACAAGAAACCCAGTTAGATGTGACATCCGTTATACAGTTGGGGAAGGGGAGGTTCAGAGAATTTTAAGTATTTTCCTCAGATGGTTTAATTAGTAAGTGGAAGAAGCTGTATCACTACAGGTTTTCACAGTTTCATGCCCAAGGCACTTTTACCATTACATCAGCAATAAAAATAATCTTTTTTAAAAATTTATTTACAAGAAAATAAATATCAGTAGTCAAGAAGGAAAAAAGGAACCTTCTAGAACAGCTAAGTAAATGTGCAATAGCAGGTAAAAGCATTGGTCATGTGGGACCATTGACCACCTAAATTTCCCAAGAAGAGGTGGTGTTTATTTCCCACCTGGGTAAGAGGGGGCAGGGACAGGACCTTAAATGAGTAGTTGTGGAAATTATCTAGTGGGCTGGTTTAGGGGCCAACACAAAAGTAGGTTGGACCTAAGTGGTAAAGAACACCTCAGCATTGGAAGAGGGGGACATTATTCCTCACATTTGCCCAGACCACTTCTTGGAAAGCAGAACTGATGGGTACCTGAAGGATTTTAGCAGCTGCAGGACTCCGCATAGACACCAGGCTGGAAGGCAGAGCCCTCTTAGAAATGGCGGATTTGAGGAGACACCATTCTCGAGCAGTATAATGGCAGGAGTCGTCAATACAAACATAGGAGGACACGGATACAGATCAGAAGCAGGATCCAGGACATTTTAAAAAGTTACATAAGGATCGTTTATAGGTAGCTAGAGGAAAGGCAAGAAGGGTCAGGGGTCCTCAAGATTTCCTGGGATAGAGAACATTGATGAAATTGGGAATTAATATAACTCTAATAAGGCCTAAGGACATCTGTCTGTCTTACAAACTAAAACTACAGTATTTGTCCACTAGGCCATAAATGCTGAAATCCATGATTCTCTATAATAATAAATGCATATTTTAATTTTTAGTGTTTTAATGTATGACTAGCTTTTATTAGTTTAGGGTATTTAATATAGCTTTACATATTTTATCTGATTTATTCATCCTGAAGATCTTAAGCAGTCAGTAACATTATCTGTTTTATAAAGGGTAAGTAACGGGCCTAGGTGTCAGTGAACGTCTGTTCTACTATCCCCTTAAAGCCACCTATCAGTTTAATTTAGGGACACCTTTTATGGTGGCTTTTTTTTCCCCCAAAATAAAATTGGTACCTGTGGAGTAATCATTATATGTAATTTTTATCCCCATATTGCAGCTAAAGTAAAAAAGAGAAGGAAAGACTAAATTATTTAAAGAAATGTACAGAAAAATAGAAACACAGCTGAGACTACAACCAGGTTTCGTGACCCCAGATCAATGTAATTATATCACAATTGCTCCTTGTTATTTTTTTTTTTTCAGTTTCCAGCAGACGACATGTCAATGAATCATCTCCGAAAATGTTTTTGAAAGGAAATGATGTTCAGTGGATGGATGGATGGATATCCTATTCATGGAAGAAAAAAAGAACCAAGAGACATGGATCTAATGAAATCTAAGAGAAGGGATACTTTACAAACTTCCCATCAATTTCTGCAGCCCCCCTTCTTCTCCTCTTCTCTCCAACATCCTGCCCCCACCAGAGTCCCAGAAAACACGCTTCTTGTTCCTAACACTCTAGGTCAGTTTTCAAATTACTGATTTTCAAATTAAGAAACAGCTTTAAAAATGAAAATTTCAATAACACGGTGCCATATTTCAAGAAAAGGGTTTTTGCTTTCTATATTGCAATTCCTAAACTTATTTTTCTGATATTCTCCCAGCTCTCTGTCTTCCCTCATATCTGATTTTATAATGCAAATAAAGGACTGATGTAAAAGAAAAAGACGCCTATTCCAGAAAACAGAGAATGTGAGTTTCAGTTCCAATGTTTACTCTTTTGTGACATTATTCAATGCAGCATTTGTAAAGCAATGAAGGATACTATCATCTATTTGGTTGCCTCGTAGAACACCTCCTTACATTACTCTGCCATTATCCAGCCTTATTTATTTTAACAATGTCTACATTTCTCCATGTCTCCTTAATCTAAACGTTCATCATTTCCTAACTGAATAAATGCAATAACCTCCTAACTAGCCTCCCTATATCCCCCGTGCATCCTGGCCAAGATGTTCTTCATGCAATATTCAAAAATCTTTGCATAATGTACTGTGATGTGATTCTCCATCCTTAAAGCGTTCCCCTCCTTAAAACCCTTCTGTGGTTTTCTTCTGCTCTTTGAACAAGAGAACACAACTTTCAAGATTCTGAGCCTCTGAAATCTTACCTCATCTCCCCCTCCTTGTCCTATAACCCTAGTTTCTACAATGCACCATACTTTCTCCAGCCTCAGATACTTTTCCTTGACCCTTTCCACCCTTCCACAGGTTTATCCTTCTCATCTCTCAGTTCTCAGCTCAAGAGATACTTTCTCAGTGAAGCTTCCAGACTTCTGTTTGATACCCTAGTAGAACCAAAGTCCTTTCTGCAGAGTACTGATTTAATTGGCAATTGCCTACTAATGAATGAATTATTTTATTAATGTCTGCCTCTCTCATCAGACTAAAAGCTCTATGAGAGCTGAGACAGTATAATAACTCTAATACTAATGTCATTGCCCTCCAGCTGACCATCAGGAATAGCTCAGTACTTAAAGTTGAGTGCATTGACTCATTTCCACATGGGAGAGAGCAACCATGTGGAACTGTACTGGGAGAAAGCAACGAGAGGAGCTTGTTATAAGGTTGGGCTTGTTTGTATTAGGTGGTTTGAGAGAAGGTTTAAGTAAAGGGTTTTGCTCTGGATTGAGTGCTGTTAGAAAATGAAAGCAATTCTAAGGCTGGTTATCTCAATAATTCTTATCTAGGAGGTAAAAAGAACAAGATGAGGTTAAAACCATTATTGACAAAGAAGCTGTGGTCACTCACGGTAGCTGGGAGGAACACATTTGTTCATTTTTGTCATTAGAGCTATGCTTTTGCTTTGTCTGTGATGAGACATGATTTTGGAGTTTTCTTTTCCTCTCACTCCATCATGACACAAATGACCTTGTGTGATGCAGGTATTCTGTGAAATTACTTATGGTCAGTGGACAAATACCTTGAGTTCACTGAGAGTGCCAGCCCAGCTCAGCCAGTAGGTGTCAGAGCTGCATTTTTGTGTTGTGTGTGTTTTTCCTTTCTAACAACTGTGTGACTTGTAGAAGTCACTCAACAAACTATTGATGAAAAGGTGAATGAATAAATTTAGCCTCTCTGAGTTTTAGCTGTCTTATGTTTTGAGGGAATACTATTTCACCTCCTTCAAAATAGGCCAGAAGATTCAATTAGATTCCCACTACTTTAAAAATTATTTCTAAAAACTTTAAACTCATCCAACTCTATAAGACAACATAGATAGATATAAAATCAGCCAAATTTTACTTTAAAAAGGAAACTAAATTATAGTTTCGTTACTTGATAATGACTTTGTGTCTCACAACAAGGCATTTGCTTTCCTAAACATATAATTTCATTATTTTCAATTCTTCTCTGCATTCTACACACAAAGAAAGTATGAACTTGAAATGTAGAAAGCTAAGAATAGCTTTAGGATTTTTACCTGACAACAGAGCCACAAATAAAATTTAATGGGGAAGGGGAAGAAAAAGACACACAAATTAAAAATCTCCCTTAACAGGTTGAATGGTAGAGATTAAAATCTCACTTTGAAGATTTTCCTGATCCTAGTCCAGTGGGCTGAGGAAGTAGAAGGGGATGCAGTCTTTGAAGTTCCACATGGCTCCTTTCTTGGTTCTCCACTTTCAAGACATTTTTCAAAAGGTTTTACCACTGGCTGTTTAGGACATTGCAAATTAGAAGCATAGAATGGGTGTCTCAATATCTGGAGGTGAGAACACAGAATCTTTTCTGCTTATATAGTTAGAAACTAAGTATTAATATTTCAGTCACTGAGGCTGGCAAAGCTGTGACAAGGGGAAGAACTCTCCAGAGACAGCTAAGGGAGAGTCTGGTCAGGTCGTGGATGCCTTGGACAATGAGAAGTGGCTTTGTTGGTGGGGGAAGTAGGGTGTGCCTGCGGGCCAGAAATGCCCAGAAGAAAAGGAGCATAAAATCAACTTTGATTTCTATTTTTGCTTTGTTTCTACTTCAGCTCTCCATGACATATATCAATACCTTTTACAACAGAAGGGTTAAAATAATAGGTCCTTTTTATTTATTTATTTATTTTTAACCCCAGTTGGTCTTTCAGTATTTAAAGACCAAGTCTGAAATGCAAGGCAATAGTGTGTAACAAGATGAAGCAAAATGGAAAGGGAGATAATTTTCAGTGGGTGTGAGGGAAAAGGATTCTATGATATTGAATTGCATTTAAGAAAGTCACTTTGATCTCCACATTTTTTCCAAGACTCTTCATTTGACCAAAGAGAGATCTCAGTTTGGTGCTCAGATATCTTGAAAAACTCCCTAACTTCCTCTGAAACTAAAAGACTGAGCTTTAGGGCTGTATGAACATAGAAGTCAACTAAAAGGTAATAATAAAATTGTAAGCACTTGTCAAGTGCTTACTGTGTGGCACATCTAGTTCTAAACACTTCACTTGTATCATTTCAATTAAATCCTCATCATTACTACATGAAAGACTATTTTTATCCCTATTTCAAATAAGGAAAGTGAAGAACGGATGAACTAATTAACTTGTGCAAGGTCACGCAGCTATGATGATATAATGAATAGTGGTGAAATAGTTAGATCTAAAATGATCTACCTGGAGCCCAAGCTGTTGTTGCTGTTTTTACCTTAGATCCTGCAAAGTTGGAATATGAACCCAAAAAGTCTGGCCCTAGCAGCTGTGCCCTTAGCCACTATATGATGAAGCCTCTCTCATTGGCTTTATTTTATTTCACTATATTCATTTTAAGTAAACTGGATTTGAATTCACAATGGTATTATAAAATGTTATTTTTAAAAGAAATGTGTCTAAGTTTTTAAAAGTGAGCTAGTTTAAAGACCAATAGTAAGTAAATAATGGGAAATGTAGTATGAGGATATGTCCAGAAATGGAAATGATAAAGAAACAATTGAAGTTGAAAAATACTGAAATCATCTAAACTCTTCATTAAACAGATGTGGTCCCTAAGGCCCTGAGAATTAAAGTAACTTGATCATAACCATACAAAAATATGTACCATAATTAAATTTCCAGAAAAGGAAACTCTATAGAGACAGAAAAAACATTAGTGGTTGCTTTGGGCTGGGGGTGGGAATGAGGATAGATATCAAACAGGAGTTTTGGGAGTTGATAGAAATGTTCTAAAACTGGACCATGGTAATGGTTTTAGAACTCCATAAATCTATTAAAATCATTGAATCGTAAATTTATAATGAATGAATTTTATGACCTCTAAATTATACCTCAATAAAGCTATTAAAGAAAAAAATGTTGGGAGATCTACAACTAAATCTGAGGTTACCCAACTGGCATACAGGATTTTTTATCCTATATTCTACATCAGTATTAAAAATAACCTTTATCTAGAAAATCTCCAAAGTATCTGCCACCACTAAGCTTTCTTCTCTATATAGGACTTTTCAAGGATGGGAAGCATGGGGAAAAAATCATCCTTCCAGCCACACTTATCCCAGAGCCTGACTGGGGCTACTGACCCAGTCACCTCCCAATCACCAAACCTGCAGCTTGGTTCCCCAGGGACCTGGGCTTGAGTTCCAACTCTTGCATTAGCTACCCGAGTCAGGTGGTAAAAACAAAACATATGTATCACGGCATGAAACATTATGGAGTAAAAAACGGGGCTTTTTCACACTTATTCAGAACAGCACAATGCCTCATTCAGTACTTTAGTTGCTACTCCCCTTAAAACACATCATGTGCCCTTATGGTTTGTCTAGCTACAGTTGAATTGTCTGAATTCTTTCAATGGTGACTTCCCGTTACTATACTGATGTAACTGATGTGCTCAAAAGAAAAACAAGTGTGAAAATAGTACTTAAAACTTGTCCCCAGGGTCAGCATCAATGCTTTTATGTAGCAGAATCTCTTCAACATGCACAAATGATGAAGTTGATCCATGAATATTTAATTTAGTTATATTTATTCAATAAACATGTACCAACTACCTGCAGCATCTCAGGCACTGCACTAAGCCCTGGAGATGGTACTGTGAATAAATACACAGTGGTATTCACCCTCCTGAAATTCATGATCATTTGAGTTAGGCAGACATTGAATGGTAATTGTTTTTTATAAAGCAGAGGCTGAAAAGGAGACCACATGAGCAAGATCGAATATATGTAACTAAGGCATTTTTCTATAGAGAGGAATAGGGATCCAGGAACATTAATCATCCAACCCTGTGCTGGGACTGATAACCTACCTGGGTCCATGAAAGTTAGAGCCACCTGATGACATGCATGCTAGCATGTGGTCATCTGACATGCCAGGCCACATAGTGATGAGGTACCCCTAATTCAAGTGCCCCTAAGGCAGCTGGCCTTGCACATCAATCAATCATCTTAATCACCAATATAATACAAGGTGATGGCTACTAATCAATTCATCAACAAATTATTCCTTCATATACTAAAGACTACATGGGAGGTCTCCAGATAATATTAATAAACCATAGCTCCAGGGTGACAATATCATTAAATCATGTGTCATATCACAATTATATTAGGACCAATGTTCCTCCATTGGTCAATTGGGGTTAAAATTCTCCATTATTCAGTGGTCAAATTAATGGACAAAAATCCCTGACCTTTCTAAACCTCATTACACATAAAATAAATTGCATCCATGAGCCGCTCATTGAAATAAAAATTGGTTTCTAGGCCATCCTCGATCAAGAGCAAACATAGCAAATTGGAGCCTTGCCTTAACATTGCTTCTATAATTAATTTATTTGTATGCAGAACTTTCCATATAATTTAGGAATAAAATGGAGGAAGAAAACATTATATTGCCCCTGAAAGGTGGGTTGAGATTTAATACTATTGTCCAAAGTGTTTTGGAAAGATAAAAAATAAAACAAATTGGAAATTGTAATAAAGTCCATACATATGTGTGTTTAATTAAAATGAAAATTATTCCACTTAGAATGCCTATTTTGAGCATATATATACAATTTTAGTCAAAGGAGGTAGGAATGAAGGTTTCCAGGATCTATGAGGTAGTTTTGGCATTGCCATACCCAACATGTAATAAGACTTCTCCTTAGTAATTCATCTTCTTTGGATGAATTGATAGTTAATTAATGCAATGGACGGACTACATTAAGATCATCACTTCTCACTCATGATATGTTCCATTAGCTCTAACTCTATAATTTCAGGGTTGGCTCCCTAATCTAATCTGTGCCCCATTCTGGAAACACAGAGCAGCCAGAAAAGCCCTGGTAAAGCTCCTGAAGGCCAAAGCTGCTCTGAGAATTTCCCTCCAATAATGAAAATTCTGACACACAAAGCTGGGCTTCACACTTCAAGATTTTGAGAAATATAATGCTTCATGGAAAAATACATTCCATAATCAATTCCTCTGAATTTGAAAGGTTGGTTTCATCAAATTTAGGACTAATTATACAGCTATCTTGTATATCACAAGATACAAAACTTCAGGTTGATATATTTTATATCCCTAATAGGTTTATAATGTTATTTAAACTACAAGAGGTTTAATTCCAGCTAGTTATTTAACTTTTCACACTAAGTATTACTCTGAATGTAACTGTTATGATCTGCACCTTTGTGATGAATTTGTTTAATTCGTTGAACACCTCTGATGGGTCAGGCACTGTGTTAGGTCTTTGGCTTTTTTTTTTTTTTTTTTTTTCCTTTAACATGGGCAGGCACCAGAAACTGAACCCAGGTCTCAGGCACAGCAGCAGGAGAGAACTCCGCCACTGAGCCACTGTTGTTCCGTGTTAGGCTTTTAAAATTTAAGACTAGGGAGGAGAAAGTATCACCACTAGCATTAAACAAAACAAGGTACACATTACAGGCTTAACCTGATCCTCTGGCGCAAGCACATGTGGATAAAACTAACACAAAAGAGAACTGGGGATTCCTTAATGAATAGCGACAAATGTCAGATTTATCATATTTTAAAAACCTGAGTTCATCTGAATAGCACCATAATGCCATCCATTGCTCCTTGAACCACTTTCTTCAGCTGCCAAACTTAGAAGAAGACACAGGAGGGCAGAGCCAAGCATCTGATCATTAGATAAATGTTCCCATTCACCATTCATCCCTGGATAAACAGTACTGTGTAAAGATTTGCATGGGAAGTGAAGGAAATTTTTAGACTATTAGTAAGCCACAGTTTATGTCTTATAGGAAACTTCGAACCTAATGAAATGAACAGGATTATAGTGCTACCTAGGTGTTTTCCATAAAGCCTTTCCTCCTATGACCACACCTGGAAATAGTGAAAGTAAATCTACGCAGCAAAACTCTTAGGTAATTGGCCAAATACGAGGAGTAACTAGTACTTGGCCACTGGATTTCCAAGAAGGAAGAGTTGCAGCGGTAGAGGCAAAAAATAAAAAGATAAACAATGGCCTCAGGGACAGACCTGAATGGTAGTTTTTCCTTTTTTTCGCCTCTAAAACTGATTAAATGTGATTTGCATGATTTGACCCAAAATATGAATGTGCCATAAGCATGGTGCTTGAAGGACTTTGAAAGAGACACATTTAGCATTGCTCATGGAAGCTAGAAAATTGTGGTTTCAACCAACACAGGCAAAGACCTGAGGATGGCCTTTGTCATGATTGAAAGAAGGCAAAATGGCAATGAATAATGGAGATTGTCTAAAAATTCTTAACACACACAAATGTTTTTACTTCTTGATATGAGTTATACAAATGTTTCAGCTAAGTAATCATTATAGAATAAAGTTCGGTTGGAATGCTAGCAAGCTATAGTGTTCTGGATAAATGCATGCACACTGTTTGGTTCAATAAAATAAACACCCCTAGGAGTCCCATATATGAGATAAATTGGTGTAATCATAATAATGAAATTTGGGCCTTCTCACTGGCTATACTTAGCATAGATGGTCTGCAGATGTAACTGATCCAAAAATCAATCCTATTCCTTTCTCTTTTTCTTAAGGAGAAAAACAAACAAATGCATCCAGTACTAGAGAAAGAACCTACTTCATTTTATTTATCCCCATTATTTTGTTTCTTAATTTCTCCCCTCAAGATGAGCACTATTAACTGACCAAGAAAATAAAGACTGCATCAATAATAAATACTGTTTTATCATATTCTCTAGAACAGATATAATGGCAGGAATCCAGCCACAGGTATCACATGTGATACACTAGATACTGTAGAGAATGCAGGGAAATATATACTAGGTCTCTATACTAAAGGAACCCACAGCCTAGCTTAGAAAACAAGAAAAACAATGAAAAATTAAATGTACATGTCATAAGACATATATAGCCATAAAGTCAGGTTACTATTAAACATCAGGATCCATAAGAGTTGTTTATGCAAACACTATGGTAGTCCATATAAGAAAATGTATAAATCTAAATTCGCGAATTCAGATTCCAAAAAGTGCCAATTTCTTTTTCAAATCAATTTAAATCCCATGTGTGTTTATATCATAGGTTAAAGAAAGGAAGGCCTTTGGTTCAGATCCTTGGTTCACTTGTCCTCTAAGCCAGCAAAACTCCATCTTAGCCAGAAGTTTGTGGGATTTAGAATTCCTGTGCCAGTTTCCAACATCCCTGGGTACCCCAAGGGGCTCTGGCCTCTGTTCTTTTATTATATCCTCAGATGCCGCCATAATCCCCCAAATGCCTGAATTTCCCCAACATGGAATGGAAAACAAAAAACAAAAATCCTCCTCCTTACACTTCTCTCCTTGCCTCCCTCAGTTCCACTCACATCATCTCTGCAGCCAATTCAAGTGGTTACAGAAAACAGCAAGTTCCCAGCCCCAAGTGGCTTGTAAAATCCACAAGGTAAAAGCCTCACTACCTGATTGAAATGGGGGAAAAATACACTGTAAGGAGAACAAAGAAATTAGAAATTATCTGAAATTTTCCAACCACACACACACACACGTAAAAAAGTTATTTAAATATTTCTTACAAGGCCTAGATAGACATGTGGGTAAGGCACAATCACTCCCTCAACAAGAAGTTGCTATTGTCAGAGAAAAACTTGAGGTAACAATCTTTGAAGCTTAACACAAATATAACAATCCAAGGACACAGTTTCAGCTCTTACTGGTACAAATCCATAAGCAAATAAAAGTAAATGGAGGGTATAGATGAGAAAAACAGGTAGATTAATGCATATGTGGTATTTTTACTATTGTATATGAAAAACCTTTAATATGAATGAGAACTACATGTTGAAAATGTCAAAATATCACTATCACATACACTTTGTTGGATGAAGTGTGGCAAAGTATAAATGAAAGGGGGAAGCCCCCCCTTCAAATCCTTAAGGTATAACTTTCACTTGACAAGCAATTTGTGAAGAGAAAGAAAAATTCCCTGATCCAGTTTCATGAATATTTTTGCCGGTTTTTCGTACATTTGGTAGAATCATTCTTGTCCTACATCTGAGTCACCACTGAATTAAATGCAATACCAAAAACAGTTATAAAAAGGCATTGCACATCTCCTGTGTCAGGCATCAAGCCATGACCTTTGCATTTATCATTTCATAAAACGGAAATTTTTGCCAGCTCAGTATTTTTATCAGTATTTAACAGGTAAGGAAACTGAGGCTCAGGTAATGTAGATCATGTCTGCAAGGTCATTTTCTTTTGTTTTTTAATCACATGGGCAGGCACCGGGACCCAAACCCGGGTCTCCAGCATGGAAAGTGAGAGCTCTGCCACTGAGCCACAGCTGCCCACCCGCAATTTCATATTTTTAGGGATTGGGAATCACAGAATTTTATTTCACCTTTTGTTAAACTAATCCTTTATAATCTAAGACCCTACAAAACGTCATGAAACCTTAATGAAAAACAAACACTTAAGCAGAAAATTTAACTTAGATAAATATAAATAAAATCTGATATATTCTTTAGGGATCAGAGGAGAAAACTGAGCTCCATTTGAGCAGAAATATTAAATGTGCAGTGAAATCTGATATATTTTCTAGGTATCAAAGGAATTGAGTGGGCCCCAAGAAGAACAAAAGGCTAAGGAGAGTCCTTTTCATTTCCAGTCACACATCTAGATACAGAGGGGGGAACTAACCCCAAACTCTGAACATCCCATGACCTACTCTAAACTAAGAGCACATATGTTTCCTCCAGGCATAGGGTATCCTTGATGACAGCATCAGTGTTCAGTCCCCAGGACATGATGTCCTACCACAAGAGAGACAACTGAAATGGTCTTAGAACCTGGGACCATAAAACTGAAGGATCTCAGCTGTACCATGTCTTAACCTGGGTGATTTTTCAAGCAACTCTGTAGGGTTGATGGGAGACAGATTATGTAAGCAAAGTATTATAAAAGGTAATTAAAAAAACTATAAAACATTATTATACTTTTAATAATTCATTTAATTATTCAAAGGCTATAATTGCAGTGTAGACTAGGTTAAGAATGTGGATTCTAGACCCATTCTGCCTGATTGACTCTCCTTTCAACCAGTTACCAGCTACATAATCTTGGATAAGCTTTTTAGCATCTTTGTGCTGCAATCTCCTTACCTGCAAACTCTCTACAATAACAGATTTTTGTGAAAATTAAATATGTTCATGTAAAATGGGAGTAATAATGTAATATGAGGATGGCATTAAGAACTGTTGCAAGGAATAACTGTGTAGTTGTAAAAACTCTCCCAATGGTAAAATAAGCCACGTCGCATTGCCAAATAACATTGTTACGATAACACTACCACCACCATCCCATCATCACCATCATAATGAGGATCCTACCGCTAAAAATCTAATAGTCCTTTAAGTGATGAAATCCTCAGAGATTTCAAAGAATATATAAGGACATCAAACAAACAACAAGAAATACCAAGTACTTCATAGCATAATTGTGAGACCAACATCTATGACTCCACACTGGGCCAGAGAAAAAGTTGCTATGTCTTGTTACGCTTTGATAAAAGCTGGAGGCAAAGTACAATGTTTTACGCAGCTAGTTCTTATGAAAGTATCACTTGTGAAAATATTATTATAGAATACTTTAAAATGGAAAACAGAGTTTCATAGAGTCCCTTATTCAGATTTCTTGAAGCCAACACATTATCTTCCCTCCATTAAAGAGCTTTGGGCCATCTGTCCCATTTAGGCTACCAGCTGGTATGGTCACAGAAATATCTCCTCAATTTTAAATACTAGTAAGTTTTCTCCATATGATTAAACTGTACATTAGCTCTATTTGCAAATAAAATCTTTGCAATCGAGTTTCTTCTTTCTGGCAGGTGACTTGATTTCAGTAATGGGAATTAATCTCAAGCCAGCCTCTCTGAGAGGGTGAAATGTTTCTGCTCTTAACAGCTATTGTTGGTGGCCACAATGAAACATGTTCCCTCTCATCCAGAATCAAACCCAGCATTATGGTCTCATTTAAAACAGCAATTATAACAGGACCAATTGTGAGTTCAGAAGACATACAATGAAATTACTAGATGAATAGCTACTACAAAAATAATTCTAAGAGAGAAAGCCATGGGGAGAAGCCAGAAGTGAATGGAACACAGAGAAGTTAGGAGCAGCCACTGTGTGCACTGCCATGTGTCAGAAAAGAGGGCCAATGATTTGTGGCAGTCAGACCCAGAATGTACAGTCTTCTGGGAAAAAGCATCACCTTGACAATGCCTTAATTTTGGACTTCATCTAGCCTCAAAACCATGCGGAAACCAGAAAAGTCAAATGACCATCTCTAGGGAACATAGCTATCTAGCTAAGGTAAAAGCCAGGTCTCCAAACCTCTTAACTGCTCACTTGAAAATGCTCAATAGTGGCAAACCTTGATCCTTTGAGGGGTGATTTGATTATATTTCATTTCAACAAAGTCTGGCAAATGTGTGATGTCTCCACTATCACAACAGGCATTTCTTGAGTTATCAAGAGGCATTTTCCAGATTCGCATCATCTTCATTCATTGTTAAGATACAGCTGCTTTTATCTTGGAGCTACTGAAAATGTTCTTTGACATCATACTTTTTTCATTCATCATGTAGTTGCAATAAGATAAATAATTCCTACCCCCAAATGAAGCTGATAATGATGTCAGCCTTTGTTCCTTCAGGGATGACTTTTCATCTCAGATTGTTCCAGATGTCCAGGCATCAAAACCAAAACTATCAAAGGAGTCTATGACCTCTTGGAGCCCAAATCTTACTTACCAGGACAAGCATATTAGGGATGGTGTGGGAGTCTCTCCACACCCAGCAGTTTTTAATCATCCTCATGCCTCCAGCCAAGAAGAAACTGAGAAAAGGCACTCAGGGTTGCATAGCAAATTGGATGGAGATGATATCTTCTCAATTCCTGCCAACTGGAAATAAATCCAGGCTGACCTCGATCGACAGTCATCATTCTTTTCTTGCTGTGTCTCTTTAAGAAGATCCAACACCCCTAGCTGCCTGGCACCACTGGAGAGCTGGCTGTTCAGTTGCTTCTCCATTGCCTTATTTGGCCCTTAATTGGCTCTGCAACCAATGCAACAAATGGAGAGCATTTGTTGCAGGGTATAAATGCAACAAATGCAGGCCTTTTGGGGAGACTGATTTCATTAAAGAAAGGAAGGAGATGAGAAGGAGGAGGAAAAATAAGACAACCCTGGACATTGGTTTATTCTATGTTTCTTTCTTTGCTTTTTATTTTTATTTTTTGAGAAGGATCCCATTGTGTTTATAAGCTTGCATTTACTAAAGTTAGAACTGTGATAATACATTTCAGAAAGATATTAAACCACAGGGGCTTTCAGCATAATTTAAATTGTCAGTTTTGAGCAGGTTCTGATGGCACTAACCATAATATCCCAAATTGCTGAACCTTCCTGCTAATGATCATTTTTATTTATTTTTTTATTAGAGAAGTCATGAGCCTACACAACAGTCAGCATAAAATACTGGATTCCCATACACCACCCCACTGCTGACATCTTGCATTGATGTGGAACATTTGTTACAATGAGGATACTACATATTTATAATTATACTATTAATTAAAGTCCATGATTTAACTTAGTGTTAACTGTTTCTGTGGGAAATAGGAAGGAGAGATGGAGGAGGAAGAAAAAGAAAACCCTGGACATTATTTTTTTATTCTATGCTCTTTTTAAAAGTAGAGAGTGTGTCCACATTTCTGGCTTCAGATCTGCCTTATCAGTCAATTCCCAAGGAACCACTGCATAACAAATTTCAAAACATAAGTGCTCTATTTTGAGTGAGCACAAATAAAGCACATTTACTGCTCTTCTTAAAAAATGTATCCTAACATAATTTGCATGATGATCTGATGCAAACATGTTGCCTTTCCAAGATAGAGTTAACTATTTCTAGCTAGTATGAACATACTCAGGACATCTAAGGAGATACGACTAGATTTTACTTTCAACTTTGTATTATAACTTAATAACTCATATTTGTAAAGGAAACAGAGCCTAGGTGAAAAACAAGGCATTAGGAACCTGAAAAGCTGGAAGAAATCCTCCAATCAAGTAAAATAGCTACAAAAACAGAACATTCAAGATGAAGCTGAGAAGGTTCAAAAGCTGAATCAGAGAACTTCAACACTTAGGTGTCCCTTGAGTCAGCTGCTCACATCTCTATGGCAATCTCTCCTACCCTATTTCCAATATACAGGAACTTCTTTGTTCTCTTAGTAACCCTTGACTGGAGAAGCCCCTTACTAGTTCCTCATCCCTCTCCCATCTTCTTGGTGTAGGATTTCATGATGAGGACCTAATTTGCCCCTAATCGCTCCACATCTTTTCCCTTCAAAAATCACTTGATCTCAAAGCTACCACTCTGTCATTAACTCTCAAACCCAGGAGAAATATAGTCTAATGTTTAAATCTATATAATTGGGAATCAGATTTCCTGAGTTCAGATCTTGGCCCTGTCACCTACTACTAGCTTCACTTGGCAGTTTGCTTGACCTTGTTGCTATAAATTGGGGATAATATTAATAGCATTTAGCTTTAGAAAGCTGTTGTGAGAAATTAATTGGTACATGTAAAGCTCTTAGAAAACTGTCTCATTGTAAGCACTTAATAGACACTAGCTGTTGTTGTTGTTGTCGTGTTCTGCCTCTAATACTGACCTTTTGTTCTCCATTCTCATCGGTCTCTTTGCTTTTAATGCCCTTAATTCCAACTCTACATTTTAATAACATGGTCCGTCCTTCAAAGCCCAGGATCACTGCCATTTCTTCCACCATCTTACTCTCAGTTCCTCATTCAAAAAGCATCAGCTGAAGTTCTGAAATCCCTAACGGTAATCCAAAACTCTGCCACGTGCTTCTCACTTTCTACCTTATATTTTAGGGAATGTTCATACACATCTCATCGAATTTATATGTCTGTATCCTCCTCAAGGGCAGGTTCTGTGCCTGAATGTCCAACTGGCCTGCCCTACTTGATATCCCATGATAAGTACCTACGAGCTATTCAATAGCCACTGGCCACATCTGACTATTTAAATTTCAATTCATAAAAATGAAATAATTACTCCATCATGGTAGCCAACTACTTCACCATGGTAGCCAATTTTAAATGCTCAATAGTCATATATGAGTAATGACTAATGGACAGCACAGATATAGAACATTTCTATCATTGCATACGCTTCTACTGGACAATGATGCAATAGCTAATAGCTAAATAAATGATTGTGCAATGATTTTCTAAAGCCTCTTTTTGTTTTAGAAAATTTATGCCCTTAGAAATTTTCTATTTTACTATAAGCCTCCATCAAACAAATATTCAAAATATAAACAAGATTTGCATCATCAAGATGATTTTTTATGTATAAGACTAGTGAGAAAATAATCTCTTATATCATGGCACTGAGAGCAATAGCAGAAGAGCAGTTTTTTTTTTATTATTATTATAACCAGCCACACAAAAGACATTTCACCTTGGACAATAATGGAAAACACACCTACTCTGTAGTTCTAGCATGAACGGATTTCAGACTACACCTAACCTGCAAAAATTTCATGTTCATATTCCTAAATATCTTCTTAATAAAGTTTCACATAAACATTTTCCAGGAAATAGATGATAGCTATTTAGTTTTCTTGGCAATAAGATCAGGAAAGCATAAAAACCCTGCCATGGGTTCCTATTGCACTTGTAATAAATCTAAGTCTCTTTGGATGTTCTTTAAGTCCCCTTTTACTCACTTCAACTTCATCTGTCATCACTCTCTCCCCTGATGACCAGGCTTCCTTCAGTTCCTTGGAACAGAGAGGACTCCATCCCTCCCAACAACACACAGTCCACAATGCAGGGCACCCCACACACTGTGCAAGGCAGATTGCTTCAACCCGTGCCTTGATTATCACTTATTTGGACCCATCTCACATGGCAAGTCAACACAGAATGGTTCCCTGTTGTATTCTTCCTTACAATACCTTGTTATTTTCCTTCATTTTTGATTTGACACTTATTTGTTAACCTATTTATCCTCTGTCTCCTTCATCAGACATTAAGTTTAGTGAATACAAAGCCTGTATTGTTATTTATGGCAGGTAGGTTTTTTACAAATATTTATTAAATGAAAGAATGAAGAATACTGATAAATATCCAAATCAGAAACCAGGTCTGAGAGATGTTACTATATATTATCATAGAAAAATTTATGAGGTAGATATTTCTGATGTACAATATAAGATTTGGTCATTTTTAGGGACACATTGAACCAGGATTTAATCATTAATGCTAATTATATTTAGTGGCTTAGAAAACTGGATCAATGCCCAGATGCAAAGGGACAAGCTATTTAAAATTTGATAATAGGTATCTAAATGCCTTTTCATTTTTAAAAAATAAGTTTCAATAAAAATAATGATTTTTTTCACTCTATTAGGTTGGATGGATTAAAAAGTTAGAAAAGAAGGTAGATATAATAAAATATCAAAGCTTAAAAATTAGGTATCATTTGAACTTATTTTTTCTCTTCTCTTCCACATTTCACATAAAATGTTTACAGAATAAATAATAAATCAATTTTATACAACACTAATCATAAGGTATGCATTCTATATACATGTGCATATATACATAGAGACATATATGAGTGTATATATGTTATGCATATATATTCATATCTCTGTGTGAATATACATACACATTGAGTATTGTAATCTTACCTTCTTAAAATTTTGACCTACATGTAGAAATGGTTACTATACAGACACACAAAATCTTTTGTAAATGGGCCAACTGGATATATTCACATTTGAAGAAACATTTAAGGTCATGTACACCATCAGAATTGTGGGCAGTGAATTCAGCTGATCGGGATAAATCCCAACCAGAGAGATAACTAACTATGCTATCTTGGCCATTTTAATTCATAAAGTTATGATCACAATCTAATCCATTTTAAAACTTGAATAGGTTTTGTCTGTGTGTGTGTGTGTGTATACGTGTGTATGTGTGTTTTGCATGGGCAGGCACCAGGAATCAAATCCCGGTCTCTGGCATGGCAGGTGAGAACTCTGCCACTGTGCCATCATTGCCAGCCCATGAGTGGGCTTTTAAAACGTTCTGATGTGCTATTTTTCTGTGCCAATAATTTCACATTTGCATCACAATTGGATTTTTCTGAGTTCATTGACATTTCAGTTAGTTTCAATGATCACTAAACTTTGTTTTTTTTTTACTCTTTATCTGGGTCATGATTATAGAGCTTCTTATATGCAAACACATCCATTAGAAAATTGCTAATCTCTACATTATAACGTCCCTCTATTTTGAGACACAGACTGTAAAATCATTGTCATTAACTGAACATTGCCAAGCAACTGATAACTGAACATCAATATCCCTGATAACTGAACATGAGGCATACACATAGAGAAAAAAGATACTGCGATATATTTTCAACTGTGTTTTGTAATTCTTTCTGAGAACCATGCTGCTACTTGAGGAGTATACATTGGTAATTAACAACCCCCAATTTTAAAACACAAGTAGCATTGTGAGCACCCAATTAACTTGGAAAAACTTGCTATTCTTTAAATTGTATGTCACACGGATAGAGGCCACTGCTACTCAGGTAGCAACCAAAATGGATAACCTCACTTTTTGGCCATTGTCTTATGTGTGTCTACCTAGTTGTGAAACATGATCCTACAGTAAAAATGGTTGAAAGCCCCTTTCAGCTCTAATATCTGACTCTCAGCTTAAGCATTGTCCTGAAAGTGCCACTGAGGCCTGGCAGATTTCCACAAACTCTACTTTATGGTCATTGAACTTTCCAGCAAATAATATTAAAGATGGTATATTTCACTGAGGAAAAATAATTCAGAACCATTATATTTAAGAAGAGATAAAGCCTTATTAAAATTTTATCTTAATAAAATTCAGTAGCGGAATGTTCCCCTGCTATGCGGGAGGGCTGGGTTTGATTCCCAGCCCACTCACCTTCCCACAACTCCCCAAAAATGTATCTACAGCTGAAATTGAACAGAAAAAAATTAAACTTTAAATAATGTTGTAACTTAATTTTACATTGGATTTTTAAATTATACAGAGAAGTGGATAAATATGAGAATAGCCATTATAAAAATATTTTAATGTGCTGAAATACTTCTTAAATGTGAGATGTCATATGTAGTTATATAGATGGAAATATCTACATTTTAGCATTTTTTATGCATTATCAGAGCTCTACTAGTACTTACACATCGTAGGTTTTCAATAATGATTAAGTAGATGAGTGAATGAATGATGAGTAAACAGGTACTTTAAAGTCTTAGCATTTACACTGTTTTATATTTGTAGTAATTTTTTGCTTAAATAGTGGAGACCAATCTTTCTCACTTGGACTCTAGATGACTTGTTAACTAACAAGAGAAGTACTTACTAGCATCTTTCTTAATTTACAACTTTGCATCAATTTTCCTAATGGAAGCACATTTGACATGTGCATCTTGAAATAGAAACTAGGTCCAGACACAACTCTGAAGCTAACATTTAATAAATGTAGGGGCAAAGAAGAGGTTCCTCAACTTATTCTAGAAGCAACACCTAAATCACCAAAATGAAGTAGACACTGACTTTGCATCAAGGTTGTAAGTCACTCATCCAGATTTCTGCCTCGCATCCAAACACATATGATTTACCAAGCATCTTAGATTGCCAAGGCTGCTGCAGCAAAGTACCACAGACTAGTCGGCTTAAAGAACAGAAATTTATTGTCTCACGGTTCAGAAGTCTGGGTGTCTGAAATCAAGGTGTCAGCAGGGCCATGCTTCCTCTGGAGTCTATAGGATACTGGTGGTGATCAGCAATCTATGACATTGTTTTATTCATGACATAATTAAATCTCTGCCTCTGTCACATGACCATCTCTCTGTCTCTCTCTTACTGTGTCCAAATTTCCCGAACTTAGAAGGACACCAGTCATACTGAATTAGGACTCATCCTAATTCAGTTCAAGTTCATTTTAACTAATAACATCTTCAAAAATTCCATTTACAAATGAGTTCACATTCACAGGACTGGAAAAGGCAGTGGCATTTGAACATGTCCTTTTGAGACGCACAACTCAACCAATAATAGACACATGACATACTGATATTGTCTTTGCAGGACATAAAATAGAACAAATAACAATTTCAATTTCCATTATGCTTTCAGAAAGTGAAATGGGAGACAGTATACTGAATTTTTTTTATTCGATGATGATAAAAGTGTTTAATTAGTTAGTTTCTAGAGGCAGAACAGTCCTCCAGAAGCCACCTGAGATATTTCACAAGTAGTTGCAAGGAAGAGATTTTCTTTCTCTGTGGCTTAATTAAGGAAAAATCCAAACAGATTCAATCCAATAATCAAATAAGCAGATACAACCAAGATATTGCCCACATTACTTGATAATATTTTCCAGACACAAATGTAATGTAAATTGTTTATGCACTTAAATTTGTCTCTTGCTATTTTCTAACCATTCTTTCATCTATCATTTTGTTCTATGGTAAATTATGTTATCTTTATGGTGTTTCAATGGGGAATTTTATAACATGATAGAAATTATTTGCCGACCAGATAATTTCCCTTTACTTAAAAAGATATTAATCATATTTACAAAGTAAAACTTTAAATATTGCCAACACAAAAGTATATTATTAAAATAGGTATTCAAACATTTTCACATAAATAAAATATTTGGCCAAAGGGTTAGAACTCAAGCACAACTTTCCTCATCTATTACTTAGAAATACTACATACATCCCTTAGAAAAAATATCTAATTTGCTTATCTCCTATTTCTATTTCACTGTATTTTTTCTGAAATCTATAATGTTTGAAATCAGTAGGAATGATGCTTTTAGACAAATATTTAAAGCAAGAGCTAATGCTTCTCCATGGAAGTCATTATTATAATGCTTTCCACTTTTACATTATATAATTTTACCTTTTAAAAATATTGCTTACTTACACAAAAAGATAGCATATGTTCAAACAGGAACCTAACTTGAGTTTTTGCTAGAAGTTAAGGAAAATGATTCAATTTAATAACATAAAACATGAAATTTCAAAGAAATTTAAACTTTCAACGAATTGTTTCATTTTTCTTGTCCAGACATAAACATATACATAATTTCTATTCTGTTTTTGGAAAATTATAGTCTTTTCAGACCTCTTACAGCATAAAACCTTGATAAGTTAAAAAAAAATATTTCAAAAAGTATACATATTTGGGCCCTACCACATATATACTGAAAGAAAATGTGGTGGGTGAAGGATGCTACCAAAATATAAGAACTACTCTTTAGGTGGGAAATCAGATTAAAAAGTTAGAAAACCATTAAGTCACTGATTGAACTTTGAAATTTCTTCCAACCTTGAGATTTCAATGTTTATAAAATATGATTTTGGGGGAACCACTTAGAACAAATTACAAAAAATGACCACCAATGCTGCTCATTCCTAAACCAAAACCCCTCTGCAATGTGACTTTTCAGCTCCTCCCATGAAAAGGTAAAATGTATATCTCCTCTCCTTTGTATCTAGTCTTAGCCATTTCACGTACGTTGGCCAATGGGATATTAGCAAATGTGGCAGAAGTAGACTCAGACACTTGATAAGTTTATATCTGATAGGGCTTGCTCTGTTTTCCTGATTTTTAAGTTTAAGTGCTATATGAAGAAACAGGTCTAGTCTGCTTGACACTAGAGACAAATGGCCCACCTGCTCCCTTTATTGCCACCAACCACTCAACATGAGAAAGCCTTCCAGAGCAACCTGCTCCCAAATAATCTGCTGGCTGACTGCAGCTGTGAAAGTCAGCTCAGGATACACCAAGAGAGGTTGTTACAGGGAAGACGGCGGAGTAGAGAGCTCCAGGACTCAGTCCTTCCACCAAAACAATGATTAAACAGGCGGGAACTGTGTAAAACAATTATTTTAAAAACCCCAGAGCATCTAATAAGGGGCTAATAAATTACAGTAAAGAACTCTAAATTGCTTTCTCTGCTCAGGAATACTAGTACCCACCCCTATTCTCATGGCTGATTGTAGTGAGGTCCAGTCCCTGGTGATGAAAAGGGACATAAAAATCCACATCCTCAAGAACAAGAGGTATGTATAGCTGATCACTGATTGTGGCTTTTGACTACTGAATTCAGAGGCAGTAGAGATTTAAAGTTGCAGGGACTCCTTAGTGCTGCAGGGGAAAGTTAACTGAAAGGCTGCATTTCTGGGACAGGCCAGGAAAGCTCTGCTTTGTGAAGCCATTGTAGAAATTTTGGCACCCTTTTTGAGCCCCTCTACAGGGTAGTTGGAATCTGTCTGTGTCCCATTCATGGATCCCTGGCCCTGTTTAGGCTGGGAAAAAACAAATTGGAAAAGTCCAATTTTTAGACTTAGATCCTACTCTAAGAATTTGCCCTCCAGGCAAAGGCAGCATGAGACAACTAAAGGGGTATATAAATCTATAGGGGCAGACAGTTGAGGACAAAGTCCTGTTGGCTTCAGATACCCTAGAAAGGGAGGTTACTCTCCTGAGAAATAGAAGGGATAACCAAATTGCTCTATCAGGGAAGAACTTCAAAACAGCTACCAGGGGAACTATAAAACAACCATCATGCAAAAGCCCAGCACAAGACAAAGCACAATAAAACAGGGAAAACACTGGGTACTTGTAAATGCCAGTATTATTGTACTGTATTGTTTGGAATGTAGCTCATCTTCTTCCTATAGGTGCTAAAATGCAAATGCATAACAAGTAATCATAAATCTAGGTTTTTAGATGTAAAATTTACAAAGATACAAATGGTAACAAGTACAAATATGGTGGAAGCACTTAGGGGTAATGGAAAATTATATGTATATGCTATTGAAGTTAAGTTGGTTCAAAACAAATATAATTTTACATATTTAGGAGGGTAAATTTTAACACTTTGGTAACCACAAGGAAAACAGTTGAAAATATATCCAGATATAAATAAGAAGGCCCTCGATATGGTATTACACAAGAAAGCATATAAGAATAAAAATAGGCTTTCATGGAAGTAAGTGATAAAAAAGGTATAATACTTCCAAAGGCTAAATAGAAAAATGGCAGATGAAAGACCTATATTATCAGTAGTGACTTAAAATGTAAACGGAGTAAAAAAAAAAAGTAAAACGAGTAAACTCTCCAGTCAAATAGCAGAGATTGGCAGAACAAATTAAAATTAAAAAAAAGACAGGACTCAACTATACACTGTCTGCAAGCGACTCAACATAAAGTCAAATATGTAAGTAGATTGATGGTAAAAGTACGGTGAAAATATACATGCAAGAGGCAAACAAAAGAGAACTGGGGTAGCTATACCAATATCAGACAAAACAGACTTCAAGTCAAAAAATAGTTACAAGGGACAAAGACGGTCATTACATACCAAGGAAGGGGAAATTCAATAGGAAGTTGCAACAGTTGTAAATGTCTTGGCAACTTAACAGCAGAGCCTTAAAATATTGAAGCTAATATTGACAGATTCAAAGGGAGAAATTAATAGTTCTACATTAATAGTAAGATATTTTAACAAAACACCCTCAATAATGGATAGAATATCTAGTCAGAATATCAATAAGGAAGTAGAGGATTTTAATGACACACTAAACAAAAACAGAATACACATTCTTCTCCAGTGCACATGGATAATTCTCCAGGGTGGATGATATGCTGGGTCACAAAACAAGTCTCAGTACATTAAAAAATATATTGAAATCATACAATGTATATTCTCTAACCACAATGGCATGAAGCTAGAAATCAATAATAGAAGGAGAAAGGGAAAATTCATAAATACGTAGAAATTAAACAGCATACTCTTAAACAATCAATGGGTTTAAGGAGGCAAATGAAAATGAAAATACAGCATACTAAACTCATTGTATGCACTGAAGGTAGTGCTGAGAGGGAAATTTTTAGCTCTAAATGCTTACATTTAATAAAAAGAGGGCAGGCCACAGCAGCTCAGCAGGCAGAGTTATTGCCTGCCATGCCGGAGACCTGGGTTTGATTCCCAGTGCCTGCCCATGCAAAGAAAAAAAAAGAAAGATTTAAAGCCTGAGAACTAATCTTACAAGGGGAAAAACTAGAAAAAGAAGAGCAAACTAAACCCAAAGCAAAAATAAAGATGGAAATAAAGATTAGAGCAGAGAAAAATGAAACAAAAAAAATTAGAATCAACAAACTAAAGGCAGGTTCTTTGAAAAGATCAACAAAATTGGCAAACCTTTAGCTAGATTGACAGAAAAAAAAAGAGGGAGGATAACAAAACAGCAAAACTCAGAAATGAAATGGGGACATTACTATCATCCCTTCTGAAATAAAAAGGATTATAAGTGGATACTAAGAATGATTGTATGCCAATAAATTTAGATAACCTAGATGAAATGAACAAATTCTTAGAAACATACAATCTACCTCACTGACTCAAGAAGAAATAGAAGATTTCAACAAAGCAATTACTAGTAAAGAAATTGAATCAGTCAGCAAAAGTCTCCAAAGAAAAGCCCAGGACAAAATAGTTTCACTGGGGATTCTACCAAACATTCCAAGAAGACAGCTCCAGTTCTTCCCAATCAATTCCAAAAAAAATTGAAGAAGAGGAAACATTCTTAACTCATTCTAATAGGCCAACATCACCCTTATGCCAAACCTGAACAAAGATACCACAAGAAAAGAAAACTACCAACCAATGTCTTTTATGAATATAGATGCAAAAATTCCCAACAAATATTAGCAAACTAAATTCAACAGCATATTAAAAGAATTATGCACCATGATAAAGTGGGATTTATCCCTTGCATGCAAGGTTGACTCAACATAAAGAAAATCAATTAATGTAGTACATCACATTAAAAGAAAAAATGACACAAACCTCATATAATCTCAATCCATACAGAAAAGATATTTGACAAAAACAGTACCCTTTCATGATAAAAACACTTGTAACAGGAATAAAAGGAAACTTCCTCAACATGAAAAGACATATATGAAAGGCCCACAGATAACATTTTACTTAAAGGGGAAAGACTGAAAGTTTTCCCTAGAATGTCAGGAACAAGCCCAGGCTGCCTACTGTCACCACTATTGTGCAACATCATACTGGAAGTTCTAGCCCGTGCAGTTAGGTAACAAACAGAAATAAAGGCATGCAAATTGGAAAGGAAGAAGTAAAATTTTCCTTATTTGCAGATGATATGATCTTATAAACATAAAATCCTGAAAAATCCACAAAAAATCTCCTAGAGTTAATAAATGAATTCAGAAAAGTGGAAGGGCACATGATCAACACCCAAAATCAGTAGTGTTTCTATACATACGCAATGGAGAATCAGAAAAAGAAATCAAGAAAAATTCCATTCACAGTAGCAACTAAAAGAATCAAATTATCTAAGAGTAAACTAATGAAGGATGTAAAGGACTTAAACACAGAAAACTATGAAACACTGCTAAAAGAAATTAAAGAAGACCTAAATAAACAGAAGGATATTCCATGTTCATGGACTGGAAGACTAAATATCATTAAGAATTCAATACTTCCCAAAGAAATTTAAAGATTCAAGGCAATCCCAATTAAAAGTCCAACAACTGTCTTTGCAGAAATGGCAAAAAAAGCAATCATCAAATTCATATGGAATGGTAAGGGGCCCTGAACAGCTTAAGTCATCTTTAAAAAGAAGAATGAAGTTGGAGGACTCATACTTCCTGATCTTAAAACTTCTAAAAAAGTCTCAGTAATCAAAACAGCATGGTATTGGCACAAGGGCAGTAGATCAATGAACTGATTATATAGATCATATAGATCAATGGAATTGAATTGAGAACTCAGAAAGCAGCCCTTATATTAATGGCCAACTGATTTTTGACAAGGTGGTAAAGACTACTCAAATGGTAAAGAATAGCATCTTCAACAGATGGTGCTGGGAAAACTGGATCCTCATCCTCATTTAAAAAAACAAAAGAAGAAGGACCCCTTACTCATACCATATATACAAAAAAATAAAAAAACAAACTTTATCAAAGTTTGGTTATATTTAGATCAAAGACCTAAATATAAGCACTAGAACATCAAACCCCAGGGGGGTGGGGGGTAGAATATAAAGAAGCATATTCAGTACTGTGTTAGGCAATAGTTTCTTATAATTTACAACCAAAGCACAAGCAAGAAAAGGAAAATAGACATATGGACGTCATCAAAATTAAAAATAAAAAAAAACAAGAAAAACTTTTGTCCATCAAAGGACTCTATCATGAAAGTAAAAAGACATCCTACACAGTGGGAGAAAATGTCTGGATACCACATATTCAATAAAGGATTAACATCTGGTTTATATAAAGAAGTCCTGAAACTTATCAAAAAAGAGAAACAATCTAATTAAAAAATGAGCAAAAGACTTGAACAGACATCTCTCCCAAGAAGATACACAAATGGCTATATAGCATATGAAAAGACACTTAGCATCAATAGCCATCCGGGAAATACAAACCCAAACCACAAAGAGATACCATTTCAACCCCATTAGAATGTCTGCTACTTAAAACATGGAAAATTAGAAGTGTTGGAGATGATGTGGAGAAATAGGATCACTCTTTCATTGCTGGTGACAATGTAAAATGGTGCAGCTGCTATGGAAGATAGTTTTGTGGTTTCTCAGAAAGCTAAATACAGAAGTACCTACAATATGACCCAGTAATCCTGTCACTAGATATGTATCCAAAAGAACTAAAAGCAGGTGCTCAGACAAATATCTGCCTATTGATGTTCATAGCAGCATATCCAAAATTGCCAAAAGATGGAAGTAACCCAAGTGTCCATCAACTGATAAACAGATAAATAAAATGTGGTATAAATGCATAGTGGAATACTATTTGGCCATCAAATGGAATCAAGTCCTGATACATGCAACAATAGATGTATTTTGCAGACATCATGTTGAATGAAATAAGCCAGACACAAAATGACCAATATTGTATGATCTCACTGACTTAGAATAAGCAAACACATAGAGTCAGAATCTAAAATACAGGTTATGACGGGAAGAGGTGGAGTTACGGAATGGGAAGTTAAGGCTTAAAATGCACAGGGTCCCTATTTGGAATGATGGAAATGTTGTGGTAATGAATGGTGGTGATGATAACACAACATTGAAAATGCAATTAATGGCACTGAGATATATGTCTGAATATGATTAAAAAGGGAAATGTTAGATTTTATACATTGTAAGAGAATAAATAAAAATCCATAGAACTGCACTACACAAACAGTGAACCCTCAGATAAACCATGGACTTTAATTAACAGTAGTGTTATTAAAATGTGCTATCATGAATTGCAACAAATGTTCTACACCAATGTGGGATGTTGGTGGTGGGGTAGTATATAGGAATTCTGCATTTTATACATAATTATTCTGTAAATCCACAATTTCTCTAATAAAGGAATACACACACACACACACACACACACACACACACACACACACATATATATATATACCAGGAGAAGAAACACACAATTGCCACATCAGAGAACAGCAAGCTAATAAAGGATTACTGTTTTAAACTAAAAATATTGTGGATGGTTTTGTATACAGCAAAAGCTATCTGACACATTTCATCTCACAGAAACAAAAACAAATAAAAGAGGACACTTTAGAAGTTAATGCTGGTAGTGCCCAAGCACTATCATATTCTTGGCTAAGTCCGCATTCCCTATTTAAGGACTTGACATAAATGATAAACATATTTACACAGGGCCAAATGGATTCAAGAAGTTTCATCCTATCTAATCAAGTGCACTGAGAGCTATAACCCTTACAGGAAGAAAAATATAAGACGTGTACAAAATACTTTCCATAAATAAGCATGAAAAAACAGCTGTGACATTTAGTTTTGACTTTTACAAAGGAAATTCACTTGCAGTTTTTTTAAAATCTAAGATTAGCATGGTAACCGCCTCCTAACACATCACTTTTATTCCTCAAAAAAGGTATACGTAGAGGACAAACTAAGCTATACCTAGTAAGAAATTTCTCATCATGAAGTTTTTGGTGTCAGCCATCTTGAAAGTCTTAGAATCAGGCAGGATGTACTTCTGGGAAGATGACAGACGACAGTACTTTAAGATTGGCTCTGCCCCACAGAAAAGTTAGATAAGGAACAGGAGGGGCGTCTAAGGTGGCAATTTGGGCATGCAGATGGCCTAGGAGAGGCTTCTTCATCATATGAGGCACCTCGGTTGCAGAGGCCGAGGAACTGAGAGGCAGAAAGCCTGAGCCTGGCATGGAGGCATGGACAGGTACATGGGACTAGAAGTAAGCCAGGCCTTGTTCCTTGGGTACACTACTCACACCAGTGCAGCCCCTTGACGGGCAACTCACGCCACACCCCGTGTACCTGAACCCCCTCACCCGCTCCCATGCCTCACGCTCCAGGCACCCCCACCCCACCTGCCCTCAGTGTACATACCTGTCCCACACCCCACCCCAAGTGCAGCCCAACCCACATCTCCTGCACCCCTCCCAAGCACTACGTCCCAAGCACTACGTTCTTGTTCCTTGGAGGCTGTTGCCAGCACTAACCTCCATACCTAGGCCACCCCCGCCCCCTGACCATAGTGTCGCACAACCTCACCCCACCCTCCCTGAACTCAGCAGATCCATTTAAGACATACCCAGGCCCAGGCATGCGCATGTGCCCTCAGTTGCTTCATTCAGCTCTGGGAACCACACTTTATAGCAGGGCTAGAACCACCCATGCACACAGCCCTCAGCCCCAATTCCCAGCTCTGAGGAAATGCCGACCTGCACAGCTGTGTCACATCTGCCCCCAATCCACGAAGGCGTAATGCGAACCTGCTGTCACAGCTCTACACAGGCGCACAAAGGAACCTGTGCTTTAGACCAGCACACACCAGGGTTATGCCCCCCAAACCAGTGGACCCACACAACTACGTCCTCCTTGGCCACTGAGCACACACGTTCAGAAGCATCGCATAATATGCCCAACCTGTGCCCATGCCTGCCCTAAAACAAATCACCATACTGAGTGCTCCACCCGGTGCCCTGCTCCCTGCTGTACAACCATCCCATAAACACAAGGCCATAGACAACTGAAGTAATCAACTCCCAAAGTAAATCAATCAAGATATTTACATGTGACAAAGATAACAGAAGATCACTAAGCATATCACAGTGCAGACAGATATAGTCCAGCCTAATGACCAAATTAAAACACCAGAGGAGACACAGACATTGGAACAGTAATAAAAGATGTTCATACAATTGTATTATTACAACAATAATGATTTCATATTGAGGAAAATTCCATTATCTATACTCATTACTCATTTATTTAACAAAGCTTATAAGCACATATTCTGTGCCAGGTACTGAAGTTAATAAAATAGACTAGTTCCTGCTTTCATGGAAATTACATTTTACAGCAGAGGACAAATAACTTCTGGTATTTATAAGTTCTGTGAAGGAAACAAAATGGGAAAGTGTGAGAGAGCATGACAGAGAATTTAGAATTGAGGACATGGACCTCTTAAGGAGGTTACATTTAAGATGACACCTGAATGAAAAGATAGAGCCAGTAATGCAAATTCTAAGGAGAAGAGCACTTCAAGAAGGGAGGCCATCAAGTAGAAAGGACCTAAAGCAGGAATGGGTTTAGCCTTTTCAGATTCCAAATGAAGGTCAGTATTGCTGCTACGTGGTAAACAAA
Source organism: Tamandua tetradactyla (assembly GCF_023851605.1). Lineage (NCBI taxonomy): Eukaryota > Metazoa > Chordata > Mammalia > Pilosa > Myrmecophagidae > Tamandua > Tamandua tetradactyla. The sequence goes on from NC_135345.1 coordinate 21,623,728, forward strand.
AGGAAGGTGTTGAGATAAAATGAGAAAGGTGTGCAGTGGTCCAGGCCAGAGGGTCTTGAAGCCATTAGAAGGTATTTGCATTTTAACCATCATATCCACATATATTTGAAATTTGCATAAATCATTTTTGACAGTGGTTATATTTGCCTCTTAGGGCTTCCATAACAAATTACCACAAACTTGGTGTTTAAAACAAGAGCAATTTATTCTCTCACATTCAAGGTATTGTCAGGACCATTTTCTCTCTGAATCCTCCTTTGCCTCTTCCTAGCATGGGGTGGTTGTGGGTAATCCTTGGCATTCATTGCCTTATTAACTGTGCCAATCCAATCTTTGCTTCTATCCGTACCTGGAACTTTTCTTGTATGTCTCTCTGTGTCTTCAAAAGGCCTGCAAAGGACACTAGTCACTGGATTTAGAACCCATCCTAATCCAGTATGAATTACATCATCTCAGCTAATTATATCTGCCAAAACCATATTTCCAAATAAGCTCACATTCTGAGGTTCTAGATGATGATGAATTTTTGGAGGTCCTACTCAGACCAGGACAGGGATATATAGGGATTTTTCTTGCCAGTAGAACTATTTGACTTTGAAAATACAACATAATCATACAGGAAGCATGAATTGTTAACTGCAATATAACTTCATAACTAACCAGTGAATGATTAAGAGTCTAGATGTATTTGGAAAGGCATATTTCCATGAAAAGCTTACCTTCATAGTTAAAAGCCTTTAGCTATTTCCTTAGGCTCTTCCTACCCAGATATATTAGTCTTATTAGTCTTAGCACATGCATGTGTTAAAAGAATAGCAACAACAAAACACAGAACAAAAGAATGAAGTGTTTTTTTGTTTGTTTTGTTTTTCTGGCATGGGCAGGCACCTGGAATTGAACCCAGGTCTCCAGCATGGCAGGCAAGAATTCTGCCTGCTGAGCCACTGTGGCCAAGAATGAAGTGTTTTTAAAGAGCTTACTCAGATTACTCTAGGAGAACTCTATAGAAATTATTTGAAATTAAGTGACTGCTAACTGAAAGGACTTTTAAAATAAATTAGTGTTCAGGCATATTAAAACTTTCATTGCATGTGAAAGAAAATAAGGATTTTCAAGTAATCAAAAGTGCAATTACTCTCTCTAAAGCCAAGTTGTAAATTGGAAACAATCTTTGCTATAAATAAATGACAAAATATAATTTATTTCCTCTAAATTAACTGCATAAATTAGATCATCTTCATAAGATGATAATCGAGTAAACTGGCAAAGAGGGTTATGCTTTAGCTGAAGAGTTGAAGATTTTAAAGTTTCGAGTATGTAATGAAAAATAGGGAGTTATAGGATTGAAATAATTTTCTGAGGCTGTTTGCACAACAACAAAAACAATTTAAAATATATAGAACAGAATAATATAGGAAATGAATTACCATGAAAATGAATTTGAATAAATTGGTGTGCAGTGTTATTGTTTCTTTTCAAGCAACATTTTGGTAGTGTAATGAATCCTTTCATAATAGGAAATTTAAGGCTACATCTTGAAATAATAATGAAACTGAACTTAAATGTATATAAGCAATAAGTTCTAAAAGCACAAAGTATCAGACTCACATTCAAATATATCACAATAGAAGATGCTCAACCATAAAATCTACAGTGTGCTGTGAAAGAAAAATGATTACAGTATGTGCGTCTCAAATCTATTCTTGGTAAAACATCATGAAAACGTGTTCAAGTCCCAAAGCCAACTAGTCAGAATGAAAGAAGAACACAGCATAGGAAACTTGGAGACAAAGCAAAAGAAATGGAACAAAAAATTGTTCTTGGGAAACTTCAATTATCTGGCAGTCTAAAAGAAACAAATATTATGCTTCCTAAATCTTGAATATTTTTTTCTAATGCATCAATGAATTGAAACAAAAGAAGAATTTCAGAGAAGCCAGAGCAAAGTGAAAGCAGGATGAAGGAGATAATCAAACACCAGCACTTTCTTTCCTACTGAGGATTTTGCCAAATTTTGGAAGACTTAACATTCTTATTTGAAAGATATTAAGAGCACAAAGGACAGTAACCACCTACATAAATACAGGCCCACAAAAATGAAGGAATAATATTGCAAGCAAACTGTTTTGAACTTGGCACTGGGTCGAGAGGGAAAAAAAAAACAAACACTCTCTTGAGAATTCATAACCATAAGATGGGCCTCATATGGATTCACAGTCTAAATTTACACGAATGTGTCATAAAAACCAGCAAGCCCAGGATTTTTTTTCCCCAGGATTTAATTTAAAGTGTCCCAGGTGTGGAAGTACTTCCTGATGCCTGCAATAAGAAATGAAAGCTTTCTCTAGAGAAAAACTCCTTAATCCCAGGTCTCAAAGAATGCGCACTTTTAAGTTAATAAGTAAAATGAGCATCTCTAAGTTGAAAACAAGAAAAAAGGCACGAACAATGAGTTGGAAAAAAAAAGACAGTAGAATCATTACTACAACTACTTCTTTTATTAAAACTATCTGCATGAGATATTAAATGTGGAGTATGTTAATGCCATCTGAAAATAAAATATAATGTCAAATATGAATTGAGTAAGATACTATTAAAATAACAGTAGATGAAAAATTTGAATGGAATTCTTAGAAATAATACATAATGACATAATACTCAAAGAAACAACTAAACAAACTAGACAAGAATATAAGAATTGGTAACTTGGAGTACAAATTCAAAGAATTCACATTAATTGATGCACAGAAAACCAAAGATATGAGAAATATGAAAAACAGTTAAAATACATTGAGGTAGACTAAGGATGTCATACACACACACAAGTCAACATCCAGAAGGAGATACTAGAATGGGGAAGTGAGAACATTCAAGGTAATAGTAAAAGAAATTTCCCAAACTGTTGAAAGACATGAATCCTTAAGCTCCAGAAGAACATATAAATTGAAAACAATATAAATAAAAACCCATTCCTGGATGCATAATAGGGAACCCATGTAACACCAAACATGAAGAAGATAAGATCTGAAAGCAGAAACAACCAACCAACCTCAGACGTATCACTTAGGACTGGACAGCATTTAGGATGATGGCAGACTCCTAAATAACTATAGACAGCATGAAACTATGACTTCCTGTGCTGAGAAGAAATGAAGAAAATACAACACAATAGAATAGTATACTACAATTCTGTTATTCAAACTAAAATGAATCAATGAAATTGCAGACGAAAACCAAGAAGCAAATCAAAGAGTTTACCACAAACATAAACCAACTAAAATAATAACAGATGTACTTACGACTGAAGGAAAATGATCCCAGATGGGAGCTTTGAAATGCGGTAAGAAATAAGCACATTGGCTAATATTTTGATAACTGTTACAGATTGAAGGGAAATTGAGGCAAAAATTGCATAAGGATAAACACCATTAAAGCGACCTGAATTTCTTATATAGTTTAAGAGATGGGTACACACATTTATTAAACTCAGATTTTATTAATTAGGAATGTTTAAGGTAGCTATTAGAAGAGTAGATGAGGAAGGGTGGAATGAGAAAAAATATCTAAAAGAAACCAAAAACGGGTTAAAAAAGCAAGATAGAATTAAAGTATTAATAGAAGCAAAAATAATATGGAAAAAAATCCAAGTATTTCTGCAATCAATGTAAACAGCTATATGAAAAAGAATCCCAGTTATCCTGTTTACACAAGGGGTATCTAAAACTTAACAATGAATAGTTGAAGGTAAAAGTTGGGAAAAAAGGTATATCAAGCAAAATAAAAATGGTATATATAGCTGTATAACTAGTTAAAATAGATGTTAAAGAATAAATACCTCTGCTAGAGATAAAGAGAAGCACTATGTGTGTGTAATGACAAAATGTTTAATAGAATTGTAGTATACTATTCTATTGTGTTGTACTTTCTTCATTTCTTCTCAGCACAGGAGGTCATAGTTTCATGCTGTCAATAGTTATTTAGGAGTCTGCCATCACCCTAAATGCTGTCCAGTCCTAAGTGATACATCTGAGGTTGGTTGGTTGTTTCTGCTTTCAGATCTTATCTTCTTCATGTTTGATGTTACATGGGTTCCCTATTATGCATCCAGGAATGGGTTTTTATTTCATCTGGAAAATGCAACTATTTTAAACATTATGTACCCTAATAACAACCCCACAGCATATAAAGTAAATATTCACAGCACTAAATATTAAATCTGATAAAAGCATAGTATCTTAGAAATGTATACATTAAGCAGACAGAAACTACTAAAGCTCTAGAAGATCTAAACAGCACTATGATAAATCTTGCTAAAATATACATACTTTGAACAATAACCCCCAACATTTAGAGAATATATTTTTATATGGAACATTCACACACACACACATATATAAAATAAAAAGAGAATAATGATCTCAATGAGGTTTGAAAGATTGGTAACTAAGAGTAAATCTAACAACAAATAGATAAAACTTTGTTGAAAGGCATAGAAGATGGAAATAAATGAATAAAGATTCCATGGTCACATACAGTGAAATTCAATAAATCTCAACAGTGCTTCAGGCAAGTTAGTAAAGTTATTCTAGAACTTAGATGGAAAGTAAAAAGACCGAGACCAAGCAAGGCACACGTGAGGAAGATGAAGTAAAGAAACTTTCCCTGCCATAAATAAAAATGCTTTTTATTAATTAAGATCATGCTAATTAAGACACTGGCACAGAACAGACAGAACGGGGAAGACAGAGACAGACTCAGCACTTTAAGGAGACAGAATGGCATTGGAGGGCAAAGGATGGTTCTTGGGCAACTAATCATGCATATGGTGCAAATATGAATTTAAACCCCCCTCTTACTCCAAAATAATTCCAGCTGAATTCCTAAATGCGGAAGGGAATTTTCTTTTAACTTATAGAAAAAAATAAAGAAAAGGTATCATTATGACCTTATGGTAGGATAAAATTTCATAACAACACACAAATAACTTCATAAAACACAATGATAAGTTACACACATTTTTATTTTTTATTTTTTGCACGGGCAGTCTCCAGGAATTGAACCCGGGTCTCCAGCATGGCAGGTGAGAATTCTGCCACTGAACCACCATTACCCACCCTCCCCATAAAATTTTAAATAGAGTGGAAAGATGACAAAAGGTTACTTACACTGATATTTGACTGACAAATTCCTATAAACAACCCATACAATAAAAAAAAACTGTATAAAAAAGAAATAACAGCCCATATAACAAAAAACAGAAACAAACCAAAAATCAATAAAAAATAAAATTCATTAGTCAAATTAAGTATATTTATAATACTCAATACAATATAATGCTGAAAATGAACCACAGGTAATAGCTTCAGCTGGATTGGCCTGTAAGATACGAAAAGATGCTCAACCTCATCTTTAATAAGTGCAATCTAACTATGAAATACCATTTTACCAGATTGAGAAAATTTTTAACGTTATCCAATACTCAGCATATGCAACCACATGAATCAACTCCAACCACTTTCAACAATTATGGGTGGGAGGTAATTGGTACAATAACTTTGGAAAACATTTTAGCATTGCAAATTAAGCATTTTCATACCCCGTGACTCAGAATCTCCTTTGTAAAGGCAAAACTCACACATATGCATCAGGAGAATGATCTTTGCTGCTTATAATAAAAAAAGACCAGAAACCAAGCCAAATATCAATAAAATAAATAAAATGGATACATCAAATGAAGTATATTTATAATATTCAATACTGTATAATGCTGAAAATAATGAACCACAGATAGCATGGGTTGATCTCAAAAACATATTCAGCATATAAAATGGTCACAAAAGAATATATAGAGTATGACAACTTTATAAAGTTCAGATGTAAACCAGAACTAAAAATAGATTGCCTACACATTAAGAAACTTGAAGTGGGCACTCAGAGTGGTAAACCGGTAAGGAAAAGCAAGGCAATCATTAAACCAAATTCAGGATGGTGGTTAACTGAAGGTTGGCTCAGTTTTGAAATGGGTCTGGGGCACTAGTGGGCCCCTAAATTACTGGCTATGTTTTCATTTTTAAGCTGGAATGTTCATATGTGTGGGGTTTTATTTTGGCAATCATTAAGCCCTACATCAAATAAACACATACACACACACACACACACACACACACACACACACACACACACACATATATAAATGCATATGTTTATTTCATAAGAAAAAAATTTAAATTACAAATACAAAAGATTACACTACATATCTTGATGACATAGCTTTTCTTCTTTAGACACCCTGGAAAAACTCAATAATTGTATATCAACAGCTTTTGCCTGAAAGCAGAAAGAGTAGAAAGGAGATAATTGCCTTTACAGCTATGTGTGATTGGGAGGCTAAAGCCTGCTGGGAAAACACAGGTGTTCTGTAATGCCAAAAGCTATCTTATTTTTCCAAGTGTCGGCCCAAGAGAATAGTGTTTACACTTCCCTTATTTTATTCTGCTTCAATGTGCCTCTCCAGAAAAAAAAACAACCAAAAAACACCACAAAAAATCACTAACCATGGCTGTTGGTAAATGTGCAGTTAGCTGGATCTCTAATATCACATTTTTTTTCGCAGGGTATCCTCATTTCAGTCTGTAAATGAAGATGTTCTCTAAAGGACAGGAAAATGTTGTTAAGGGAAGGAAAAAGGGAAGGTCCCTAGTTGCTTTTTAATAAAAGCAAAGGGACTTCTTTCTAGAAGAATCCAGGGAATGTCCCTTAAGAGCTCACAGGTTTCAACTAGTGCTGAAACCAGCCTTGCGGTCGGCGATTGACATGGCCTTAATATAGGAGCTGGAAGAATTAATTTTTTCCAAGGTGCAAAGGTTTTGTGAGGAAGGTATGGAAGCCGTCACTAAAATTGGGATAGAATTACCCAACAGGAAATGACAAAGAATACCAAATTAAAAAAAAAAATAACACTATTTACTTTGAAGATTTCCACAGATTTTTCTATCTCTCCCCCATACTCCAAAGACATAAATAAAAATAAAATTATGATAGGTCCATAAAAGCTATTCAAAGTATGTTTGTTTCTAAAATTATATTCACTTAATTAAGATGGTCCAAAGACAGGAAATTTTATATATTTGATTTTAGATCCTGAATAATCCAAAATTGATTATCTGCCATTGCAAGTGAATAGGATTTCTTAGAAAATCCGTTGCTGCTCTCTCTCTCTCTCTCTCTCTCTCTCTCTCACACACACACACACACACACACATGCAGATCTTAAATTCTTCGGGGCAGCACTGAGCCAATTATCTCCAGGCACATTTTTTTTTTCCTTTCTGCCTGTCATTTTGTGAAATTACAATAAATCTTGTTAAAAACATTTCATAAATAATGAAATTGGACAAGAGTAATTTATTACTCACTTAAGAGTCATAAAATATTGACTACAAAATTTAAGGACAAAAAAAGCAATTTCAATTCATATCCTTTATAACAGCTAATAAGGCTGTACCTTCTGCTATACTGTGAAAAAGAAAACATCCCACTTGAATATTTCTTTTCAGACTCCAAATGGCAGAAAGTGGAGGAAACATTCTTTTTATCCACAAACCACATGAGCCAGCAGTAACTAAGAAGAATCCATGGACATGACATAAAGAAAAGTCCAAAGACCAGGTGTCAGGTCTTCAGTCAATTATTTCCATGATCTCGAAAAATCACTTGAACTTTCTCAACTACTCTTTCTCTTCTGTAAAAATAGAACTATTTCACTGAACAGTATTTACTGAACTATTTTACTGAATAGTAAAGGTCCCTGCCTTTACTATTCTGCCTAGTATTCCCGATATCGGTATTATTACAACACAGGAGGTTATTTTAGAGAACCTTTCCATTCCAGCAAAGGAGAAGTGAAATTGCCTGCCAAACGAATTACTTCTTTGTATTACTGGTGACCCGCTGATAGGCTATCTACTGGTCTATCATCACTTGACATCTCGGATATTTAATAATGGGTTCACAATTCTTTTATGATTTTATATCAGGCTATATTCCGAATATATCATTCAAAAATAGAATAGTCATCAGTACTCAGTTCTATGTTGAATCTACTCCATTTTTCTTTTAGCCAGTGTAAAAAAGGCACAGGCTTATGTTTATGGGATATAAATACATCTTTGGGCTTTAGACCCTTAATTAAAAAAAAAGAGAGACTTCTATACTTTCTCAATATAGAAAGTATAGTATATTTTGCTGTCCATATTACATTTGGGCAATGTAATGACAAAAATTACTCTTGAATAGTTCACTTCCTGGCGTTCGTGATAGTTATATTTACTGCAACATATAGTTTTCTGTGAGTGTCCCTCAGTCGAATAGTTGAGGTACTTAAACTACAGTGAGCCAAAGTCATTTTTGAGGACACAACTGGGTTCCTTGAATTACATTAAAATTTTCCTTTAGAAAGCAGTGTGCCTCCAAGAGGTCTGATAAAGATAAAATGCTATGTATCTTTGAAATTTACACCTCTCAGCACTGAGTTTTATTAAATTTAGAAGTTATTCAGCATATATAAATGGCTATATATCCTAACTCCTACATTCGCAGGGAAAATGTAAATGAATAAATAATAGATCACAAAGAACATTATATTCTATTAGAATTTTAAGCTACCATTTAAATCAGACAATAATTTATTTGTATTAAACATTCATTTAATGCTACCAGATTATTATGAAAAACCGGTTAGCTGCCTCTAAACCTTCCAGAGGTTCTTAAGAAAAAATGCCAAAGGAGTATTTGAAGAATGTGTCGGAAAAATGTTTTAGGTGACCCACTTTCTCCATTTCTCCTACAAAAGAAAGAAGCATGCCCACACTTTTGCACAAGTATAATCTTGTGCAAAGTGAATGTGAAGTGAATGTGAGTGTGAACCTATGCTGACTAAGAAATCAATTTTGACATGGGACAAGAATAGTGGCTATATGGACAAAGAGTTGGCATATGGGCTATTGAGCAAGCAAGATTCCTTGCATCTCCCTCTCAAATACTGTGGAAACTTCCCCTGCCTCCCTGTGTCCTCTCATTCTCAAGGGTTTGGGGACCACTTACAGTTCCTGGTCTAAGAGTATGCTTCCCAACAACTGTTCTTGACTTCTGTGGCAACCCCTTTTGGTTCATGCCTCCCTCACTCTGATTCTTCCTGATTTGAAGTATAACAATTGTAGGGTCAGTCTGCACAGCAGATTCTTAGGGAAAGTTTAGCATAACAGGGCACTGTATGGGATATAGCTTAAGATAGAATATTGGATATGACTGTGCTAAAATTCCACTGGACATCCCCAACATGAGGAATTTTATGCCAATTATGGCTTCCCATAAAGCCCAGACATTTGATGATGTTAATGGGGCTCCTCTATTTTTCCTTTCCCTAGAAACCACTTTGAACAGGCTGCTCTCTTTATTTCAGTGTCTTTTCAATTCATATGAAGATATTCATATTAATTACCTTCATATATTTTTCTCCTTAAACAACATGAATTTGGGGGAGGTTTAAAGAAGTCTAGGGGGGTACATTAGTTTCCTATGACTGTGATAACAAATTACCATAGACTTCATGACTTAAAACAACACAACCACAGCTGTGGAGGTCACAAATCAAAACTTGTGACCCTAATGGCATTTTGAAAAAAAGAGGCACAATTCCTGATACACAGACCTCAGAGATACTTTTGCTCTTATCCTTTTCAAAGTCAATATTTCAGAGTTCTCTTCAGTGAGCTTCCATATCTCATTTCATACACCCCTTCATTGCTTTCATCAGTAATGTCAGTTTTTGTTGCTTTTCAACCAAGTAATACTAACTGATATCATTTGAGGTATTTTTTTAACAGAGAGACATCTTCCCTGTAATTGTTATTCCCTAGTATGTGAAAGAACCATGGTTCATTATAAACTGCTTCTTTTTTTCTCTTCTTAGTACTTGTTTCAGAAAATTTATCTTTTAAATAACTACAAAAAAGATTGTTTCCCTACCAATTCTATTCTTGAATACTTTTAGGAAAAGTTCTGAGTTATATTCTGTCTTAAATTCTTACAACACCAAAAACTAAGGCAGTGATATTCAACATTTTTAAAGTTGGAACATTTTATCATTTTACTTTCTTAAATCATTGCATTTTAAAAGATTCACAAATATCATTCAATCCAAACACATCAGTCCAAAAATAATTATTTCCATACAATTCCAAGTATATGGACAACTGGTCTCTTAAAATACTCATTGTCTAGAAGGTATTGTTTCTTCCATCAACCCATTCCTTTTTTATGGGATCAAGTCATGAGAATATTTTTCCTAACACTGAAAAAAAATACGATTCACCATCTTACTCCCTCCTCTCTATACGTCTCTTCCCCAAAACATACACTCAGAAACTTCTCCTACTTATTTTTTACATCTGCCATCACTTGCAGTTGGCTGATCTCCCAAAATTTCAAGATGGCTACCTAATTTAATGGAACATGTCCCTAAACTCCAAATATGCTCCATGCATATGATTCAACCACATGATATCTACATTTCAAACTGTTGCTTTGAAATTTTTTTAAGAGTCTTAAAATGGAGATTCACAGTTGTCAAAAATCCAGAACTGAGATTTTTAGAAATAAACTTGGAACTAAAGCTGTGTCAAATTGAACCTAAAATATTATGCTGATCCTTTAAAAAGAATGCATTTCTGTTGCACTTAAAGTTATCTGAAAATAAAGTATTGTTTTAACTGTTGGCTGACAAAACAGTAATTTCTTTTATGGAGTATAATAAAGATGACTCTCTTTAGCAACTGAATCTATGCTATTGCAAGCCACTGGAAACCTTCTCCCTTTTTAGGGATCTCTCTCTAAGTAATTGACAGTGAACACATGAAACCCTTAACCTTGGCAGAATCTGTGTGGCCTGAGAAAGTAAAAATTTTGAAATTTTGCTAAGTTAAATTATTCATCAATTAAATGCCTTATCTGATAACACAGGCCCCAAAATAATTTTTCATATCTTTATAACTTTCAAAACTAATGACAATATACAGAAATTTGATTCAGAGTTAACTAAGATTTTTTTTTAATGTCTATCATGAAAGTATCATTCCTTGACACAAGTTTTCCCATGAATAATGTCATTACAAATTTGACCTACATTTTGCTTACAAATACTTTGACACTAGATTTTTAGAGCCTATGGAGATGCTTTTGCTCTTTACCAAACATTCCATGTTGCAATTTCCATCTAGCATATACTTTTGCCCAGTGCAGATTTATGAGAAGCAATATTTGTTTTGAATATGAGCCATTACTCCAATTATAATACTCCCTAATGTTAACAGAGCATTATACAGTGATTGCAAGTACAGGGTTGGAAGTAAAATGATTTACATTTATCCACTCTCTATCATTTGATTCCTTTTTGATTTCAGTGTCCTCATCTGTAAGTGGGGACAGCCATTGTACTAATTTCATGGGATTATTGTAAAGTACTTAAAATGGTGCTTGGCATATAACAAGTGGTCAGTGAATGCTGGTGATTCATATCTATATCTTAGAAGTAAAAATTGCTTTTTATCCAAAAAGATGAATTTGTTTTTTGCTTTTGCATTATTTTAAACCTGATGTTTACTCAAATGCTTATAAAAGTCACCTAAAAGTGCAAAAATCCTACAAAATGTGTTTTTATTTACTATCTCATAATTCACACAATCAGACCAATTAATTTTATAAAGTATTATTCAACTCGTCAATTAATGTCTTATAAAAAATAAGTAAACATGCAGTAATGGCTGTGGCTATTTATTGTGAAAATGGGAAAAATAAAATCAAACTAGAAATAATAGCTTACATTTCTAGAATGCACTCTATATTTCAGACATCAAATTGAATACTTATATTTTATCTCACTTAATCTTCCCACTAACATTTTGAGTCAGAATGCTTATTTTACAGATGACAAAACTGAGGGTTGGACAGTACAGCTAATAAAGTGACAGAACAAGGATCCATCTGATGCCAGAACTTGTATTCTTCATTAAAAAAATATAAATACAAGCTATGTAAGACTTCGAACCTCACTGCAGAGGTGCCAAAATGTTTTTCAGAAATTCATTTACTAAGAAACTATCTCCAAGATCATCTTCCAAAAATATCTTTTCCATATCAAATAACTACAAGTACAACATGGAGATACACTATTGGTTGATTTACTTAGCTATGTACATTCTACCTAGAGTTTTAGTAACTGGTTACCTAGAGAATTTTATGCATGTCATTGACATGTCAGGTTGTACATGAAATCATTTTCTCTTTATCTGGTTAAAGTACAAATTAAATGTATTTCTAAATTCAAAATTACTTATGCTCAAATATGAATGTGCAAAAAAGTTACTTTAAATACTAGGTAAGAGTAGTTTATTTTGAAAACATTTGATTACAATATTTATTGTGCCAGGATAGTGTCATTTATACAATGAATCAGGTCTCAAGTTTACTCTACTCACTCATTTATTTGGCATTGAAAAATAACATGTTTTTGGGCAAATGACTTCAGAGTAAAGATAGCATAATACAGAAATATTTTATTTATGAGGCAATTTAGCTGTTTTGAGCAGCTGGAAATTACAACTTTAAAAAATAGGCTCTCAGAGCAAGAACTGACACAAGAATACAAGATAAGTAAAGATATGCAGGGCTAATATCCACAGTTTGTTTGAAGTCACTACTGTTATGGAGAAAATAATTTTCTTACTGTTTGGCAAAGCTAAAGCAAGAAGCATAGAAGTACTATCATGAAGATAGAGGAATGATTTTTAAAAATTAGAAAGGAGGACACAAAGAGAAAGAAGGTGGAAGGGAGCAAAGAATATCCTAAAGCTAAAGCACTTAGTGACAATTTCAAACATGTAATAAGAGTAGTAAAATGCTGATCAACTTAATATGATTAACAGAAATAACTAGAAAGAGAGAAAGAATATCATACAGTGTATATAACTGGAACTTTTCAATGAATGGACATGCCAGATTTAAATAGTTCAATAACCTTACATGGTATCAGTATATTTTATAAAGTACTTTGCTGAAAGCATGCAAACAGCTCATAACACAGCACAATGCCTGTACACAGACATTCAAGAGCTTACCTAAAAGACTATCAGAACCTTTCAATGCAACTCAATTCCAACATTTGCTAATTGCTGGTTCCATGCCCTTAAGCCCAGCCACTGTAGGGAACAGACAGTTTAACCAAGGATTCCTCTCTCTGGAAAGTGTGCAACACATTCACTCATTCATTCTAAAAAGATTTATTTAAGTACTTATTCTGTTGAAGGTAAAGTCCGAGGTACCATGGGGAAGCAGATGAATTGGTCAAGTGTGCCTTGAGGAAATTCACAGTATTTTTTGGAATAGAGGACATACACACATACATGAAAGCAATTATAATAGAAGATAGCAAGAATGTGTCCTAACAGCATGTAGGAAGAAGTGTCTGAGAGATAATGGGTGGGTACACAAATTATTTTACTATTTTCTTTCAGTCTGTACACTGCATACACTGTTTTGTTTGTTGTCTTTTTGTATACACCATTTTTATGTGAAATTTGTTTCAAATGATTTTTAAAAAGTAAAATAAAGAGGTAGAATTTATGAACATAGAGATAAGAAGAACGAGTTGGTTGGTAATTAAAGACAGATAAACAGTGTAAGCACAATAATTCTGGCAGTAAACTCGAAGGTGTGGGGTTACTTTTCTCATTTTTTAAATATTCTCTTCTTTGTCTACCATACATTCACACTATTCTAACTGTGATTTCTATATCAGAATACAATGGGACGCAAGCATCATAATCTTCCTGCTAGCTGATATACATTGCTTTAAATCCTACTTGCTTTGCCAAGTTGACACAATGAAAGAAATTCAAGAATTGTTATCTTTCCAAGAATTTAACTTAGATATTTTAAGAAATCCTCCCTCCAATGTTTCCTCCAAAACCTAAATGTTTTCTTTTTTTTTTTATCTTTATGAGACTGCACAGTTCACTGGGACACAGTTTTCATAAAGCTTTTCTATTATTAGATAAAATACATGTGTTTTATATTATAATCAAAGTGATAGCCCATTACATCACTTGTGAGATAATTACACACACGTATCACAGAAAATATTTCTAAAACAATACCTCATACTTTGATTTAATCTTAGTTTATGACTTGAATCTAGGAAGTAATATCAACACAACAGGCAGGAGTATTTACATACATATAATATATTTCCAAGCACTAACCCTGCTTCTTTAGGATGAACATTCTAAGTGTTTCCCAACATTCCAGCTTTATTATCCTAAGACAGGGATCTGAAAACTGGTTTCTGTAAAGGGCTGGATAGAAAATGCTTTAGGCTTTGCAGGCCATATAGTCTATGTCAAATTATTCAACCCTTCTGGTGTAGCAAAAGAAGCAGTATAGAAAGACAATATGCAAGCAAATGAACACTTCAAAATGGACACTGAAAGTGGAATTTCATGTAATTTTCAAATGCCACAAAATATTATTCCTCTTTTTATTTTTTATCAACCATTTAAAATATAAAGACTATTCTTAGCATACAGGCCAAACAAAAATATAGGTGATGGGACAGATTTGTCCAACAAGGTAGAGTTCATCTACACTGGTCCTCCAAGATACAAGCATGATTCCAAGATTTAAGTATCTAATTTTGGTTTTCTTTTGTTGTTTTCAATAATAGACCAGAAACTTATAGGACTCTGATGCTTTCTAAGTAGCAGAATTTATATTTTATAGCTGCCTACATCAGAGGTGCAAGGGGACAGAATTAACCCTTTCAATTTTTTATAACTCTTGGCATAGACTCATTGACTGTAACTTGGACAGAGGGGGCAATTCCTGCAAAACAGACCCACATTCATTAACTAAGTAGACCCAAGGTCTGGATGAGACTCAGAGATGGCTTTTCTGAAATACCTGATGTACCAGTCTGAATCTGTGGTGGACCCCAGAAAAGTCATATCCTTTAATCTTCATTCAATATTGTTGGCTGGAAGTTTTGGATTGATCTCACTGAGATGTGACCTACCCAAATGTGGGTGGTTACTTTTGATTAGATGACTTATATAGAGTTGTGACTCCACCCATTCCAGGTGGGTCTTGATTACTTTACTGGAATCCTTTAAAGAGGAAGCATTTTGGAGCAAGTCCCTTTAGAATGATGAGAGCCACAAGGAGAGCCCATGCAGCCAGAGACCTTTGGAGATGAAGAAGTTAAACTCCCCTGGGAAGCTTCGTGGAACAAGAGGCCTAGAGAGGAAGCTAGCAGATGCCATGTTTACCATATTTGCCACATGCCTTTCCAGTTGAGAGAGAAACTCTGAACATCATCAGCCTTTCTTGAGTGAAGGTAACCTATTCTTTGTGCCTCAATTTGGACATTTTTGCTTTAAATTGGGACATTTTCACCACCTGTATTAACTAGGGTTCTCTAGGGAAACAGAATCAGCAGGAAATATCTGTAGATATAAAATTTATAAAAGTGTCTCACATAACCATGGGAATATAGAGTCCAAAATCTGTAGGGCAGGCTGTGAAGCCGATGACTTCAATGGAGGGTCTGGATGAATTCCACAGGAGAGGCTTGCCAGCCGAAGCAGAAAGAGACTGCCTCTTCTGAATCCTCCTTAAAAGGCTTCCAGCGACTAGATTAAGCATCACTCATTGCAGAAGACACCCTCCTTGGTTGATTACAAATGGAGTCAGCTGTGGATACAGCTGATGTGGTCATGATTTAATTCTAAGAAACATCATCAAAGCAACAGACAGACCAGCATTTGCCCAACCAGACAAACGGGTACCACCACCTGACCAAGTAGACACATGAACCTGACCATGACAGTACATCCTTTGTCAATTTGGCAGCTATACGCATCACCTTAAACCATACTTAATTTCTAAATAGAAAATAATAAAAGGCACATTTTTTCCTCACCTAACAATACTCACCTGTCCTGTATACAACCAGAAACATATTAAATCTCCCCAGAATAGGGTGCAAGGCCTTGGGTAATATTCCTTCTTAAACTTGATATCTTACAACTTAAATACTATAATATGAAGACAACATTACAGCCCTTGTTTCTGTAACTGATCAAGTGGTCGTACTTCACATTGATCACTACCTTCTTCCATTTTCCATTCCTTGTTCCCTTTGCCCTCAGCAAGCACTTCAGTTGGCTGTGGTT
The DNA here is from genome assembly GCF_023851605.1 of Tamandua tetradactyla. Classification (NCBI taxonomy): domain Eukaryota; kingdom Metazoa; phylum Chordata; class Mammalia; order Pilosa; family Myrmecophagidae; genus Tamandua; species Tamandua tetradactyla. The sequence goes on from NC_135345.1 coordinate 21,640,011, forward strand.
CTTTGCCTGGTGGGGTGAACCAAACCTTCATTCCTGAAGTTTCAGAGACATTGGTAGTCCTGCCTGGATTGGGTTGTTGCAGTTTTCCGTTGATTTTAATCACAGGACATGATAGTACTAAAAGATGCCCTAGGGGATCTCCTATATTCCAGGAAAACTCTTCTTTACCTCTATTATGTAGTTGCAGTCCTATTTTCCCCAGATAGTCAGGGTCAATCACCCCAGTCAGTAACATAATCCCCTTCTTGGCTTGTTGGTCCAGAGGCATGAGTAACCCAAAGTGATCAAGTGGTAGTCTTAGGTTCCAGTTCAATGGAATAGCTGTTGTTTTTCCTGGTAGAAACACGCCCCCTTTTGGAACTAGAACCTGTAGACGAGCAGAGTTCAAGGTCAACAGGGACAGGAAGCAAAAGTTTTCATAGTGGATCACTAGGGGTCATAGTGAGTGGTGCCCCTCCCATTTCCACTCCTTGGTTCCTGGACCCATGGATCCTGACTATGGGAGAAACAGCACCATACAGTGAATGCTGATTCAGAGCATATACGGCTTCCTAGAGAATATTACCTCAGCCCTTAGAGGTATTGCCACCTTTTGGCACTGTAATTGAGTTTTCAAAAGTCCATTCCATGGTTCTATCAATCCAACTGCCTCTGGATGATGCGGAACATGGTAAGACCAGAGAATCCCATGAGCATGTGCTCATTCCTACACTTCATTTGCTATGAAGTGTGTTCCTTGATCAGAAGCAATGCTGTGTGGAATACCATGATGGTGGATAAGGCATTCTGTAAGTCCACGGACGGTAGTTTTGGCAGAAGCACTGCATGCAGGGAAAGCAAACCCATATCCAGAGTATGTGTCTATTCCAGTTAGAATGAATTGCTGCCCCTTCCATGAAGGGAGTGATCCAATGTAATCAACCTGCCACCATGTAGCCATCTGGTCACCTTGGAGAATGGTGCCATATCGGGGAGTGAGTGTGAGTTTCTGCTGCTGGCAGATTGTGCATTCAGCAGTGGCTGTAGACAGGTCAGCCTTGGTGAGTGGAAGTTCATGTTGCTGAGTCCACACATAACCTCAATCCCTACCACCATGACCACTTTGTTCATGAACCCATAGGTCAATGACAGAAGTTGCTGGGGAAAGAGGCTGACAGGTATCCACAGAATGGGTCATCTTATCCACTTGATTATTAGAACCTTCCTCTGCTGAAGTCACCCTCTGGTACACATTGACATGGGACACAATTATCTTCATGTTTCTAGCCCACTCAGAAAGGTCTACACACATACTTCTTCCCCAGACCTCTTTGTCACCAATTTTCCAATTATGGTCTTTCCAAGACCCTGACCATCCAGTCAAACTACCACAGTGGTGATTTCCCTCATGACTGTCCTTCAGGGACACCCCAGAAAGGGGCTAGAATGTTGCAGCTGTGCACTTTCAGGTGGTATCTGCATATTGTGCCAAACCATCTGTAAACTTGACCTAAGTTTTCTTTTCCTCAGTCAATTCACTGTAAGGAACTTCTCAAGAGGTCATAGGTCTGGTCTGGGAAAGAGAAAGTAATGTGGCAGGAGTGCAGACCATGGGCATTTTGGACAGTTCCTCATGTAACTTACTTGTGCCTTCAGGACCTGCTCTGGCCCTACCTCATATAAACCATTTACATTTTATGATGGAGTGCTGCTGTGCACACCCAACTTTATGGCTTGGGGAGTGAGACAACACCCAGTTCATGATCAGTAATTCAGGTCTCATGGTAACTTGGTGGCCCATGGTTAAGCATTCAGTCTCTACTAAGGCCCAATAGCAGGCCAAAAGCTGTTTCTCAAAAGGAGAGTAGTTATCTGCAGAAGATGGTAAGGCTTTGCTCCAAAATCCTAAGGTCTGCATTGTGATTCTCCTATTGGGGCCTGCCAAAGGCTCCAGACAGCATCTCTATTTGCCACTGATACTTCCAGTACCATTGGATCTGCTGGGTCATATGGTTCAAGTGGCAGAGTAGCTTATACAGCAACCTGACCCTGTCACAGAGCCTCCCCTTGTTCAGGTCCCCACTCAAAATTTGTAGCTTTTCACTTAGTAATTAGGCCAGAGTAGCACACCCAAATGAGGAATATGTTGTCACCAAAATCCAAAGAGACCAACTAGGTGTCGTGCCCCATTTTTGGTTGTAGGAGGGGCCAGATGCAGTAACTCATCCTTCACCTTAGAAGAGATATCTCAACATGCACCACACCACTGGTCACCTAGAAATTTTGCCGAGGTGGAAGGTCCCTGTATTTTTGTTGGATTTATCTCCCATCCTCTGACATGCAAATGCCTTACCAGTAAGTCTAGAGTAGTTGCTACTTCTTGCTTACTAGGTCCATTCTACATGATATCATCAATATAATGGACCACTGTGATATCTTGTGGGAGGGAGAAATGATCAAGGTCCCTGTGGACAAGATTATGACATAGGGCCGGAGAGTTCATATATTCCTGAGGTAGGGACAGTGAAAGTATATTGCTGACCTTGCCAGCTGAAAGCAAACTGTTTCTGGTGGTCCTTACTAACAGCTATTGAGAAGAAAGCATCTGCCGGATCAAGAGCTATATATCAGACACCAGGAGATGAACTGATTTGCTCAAGCAATGATGCCACATCCAGAACAGCAGCTGCAATTGGAGTTACCACCTGGATGAGCTTACAATAAACCACTGTCATCCTCCAAGACTCATCTGTTTTCTGCACAGGCCAAATAGGAGAGTTGAATGGGCATGTCATGGGAATCACTACCCCTGTATACTTCACGTCCTTAAGAGTGACACTAATCTCTGCAATCCCTCTAGGTATGTGGTATTGCTTCTGATTTACTATTTTGCTAGGTAGGAGCAGTTCTAATGGCTTCCACTTGACTTTTCCCATCATAATAGCCCTCACTCCATGAGTTAGAAAGCCAATGTGGAGATTCTGCTAGTTGCTCAGTATGTTTATTCCTATTATGCATCCTGGAACTGGGAAATAACTACAGAATGGGTCTGTAACTACAGTCTGGGGCCCCAATGGGCCCACTGTGAGACAGGCCTGAGTTAAAACTCCATCAATCACCTGACTGCCATAAGCCCCCGCTCTGATTGGTGGACCAGAGTGACGTTTTGGGTCCCCTGGAATTAATGTCACTTCTGAACCAGTGCCTAATAATCCCCCAAATATCTGATCATTTCCTTTTCCCCAATGCACAGTTACCCTGATAAAAGGCCATTGTTCTCCTTTGGGAAGGTTTGGAGGAAGATTAACAGTATAAATTTGTGGCAGTGTAACAGGGTCCTCCCCCAAAGGAACCTGGCCTCCCCCACATTCAAGGGGCTCTGAGTCTGTAAACTGTCTCAAGTCTGGAAATTGATTAAGGGGCTGTGACTCTGTGTTTTTGTAATTCAAGTTAGACTTCTGCTCACTTGACCTAGAACTCTTTTGTTTATAAAACTCAAACAAGAATTTAGTAGACTGCCCATCTATTGTATTTCTAGGTACCCCATGATTTACTAGCCAATGCCAAAAGTCTCTGTGAGTCAGATTATTTTGACTCCTGCATGAGTCTGCTGTCTATTATGATAGCCATGTCCACCTTAACTTTGACGATTAAGTGCTGCAACCTGGCTTCTGACAACTCAGGATCCAATTATTCCCATTGTGTTTAAGGATTTCAGCTCAACGACAGCAGTTCCCACAGTAATATCTGACTTACAAAGAAGTACAACTACAGAGCTCTTCAGGGATGATGGTGCTAGTCTCACAAATTTATTTCTCACAATTCTGGTAAAAGGTGCATCCTACAGACATGCCTGTAGTGTAAGAGCAGGCATTCCATGATAAATCCACTCTAACATTCAAATCTCTGTAAGCCTCTGGATCCCCCTTGTACATTATTCCAGGGAAGTTCTGACATTTCAACCTCAGATAATGTTGGCCACCTTTTGATCCATGTTTCAGCCAATCATCCAAACAAACTGCTAAATGCCTTTTCTAACCTCTCAAACTATAACATTGAATGTAGAATCTCTTCTTCATGGGCCCATATCAATAAATTCAGCCTGATCCAGCTTTATATTCCTCCCACCATTATCCCATACCATATTAAAATCCACTGCCACATATATTTCCCTGATTTCTATCTATATAAATTGGAAAATTCACACAATTCTTTTGGAGTATAATGTATCTCCTCATGGGTGATATGTTTTACCTCACCCTTTGGGGGCCTGTTGGGACTTAAGTCCACTTATAGGTCTGGAAGAAATGAGGGGTGGTAGAGGTGGGCCATGAAAGAAATGAGAAGTATCTTCCAAGCCATTTGCTTCAGAGCATTCATTTGCAGTTTCATCTGGTGAAATAAGATTAATCACTCTAGGACTAATCCCTTCAGATGGAGGTTGGGTAGCCAATTCTTCAGGGCAGGCTGGAGGTGGGATGGCTATGGCCTCAGGGCAGACTATTAGAGGGTTATCTAGAGAAAACTCAGCATGACCAAGGGTTTCAACCTCTCCACCAACATCATTATCAATCCATGTGTCACCATCCCATTTTTCAGGGTCCCATTTCTTTCCAATCAATGCCCTCACTTTAACAGCAGACGCCATGCAAGATTGAGATTTCAGTTTACATTGTAAAATTGCTTCACTAACATAAGATTCTGAGACTGATTTTTGGAGATCTCAAGTCTACAGCTACAGGAAATAAGATTTTCTTTCAGGACACTCATAGATACATTTACATCTGTCAGACAGTGCGTAAGCTTCTCATTTGAAGCTTTAAGCCTATCCCTTTCACTCCTTAATGTTTACAGTGCATCTAACAACAAGCAGCCAACATCTCTATACCTCTTATTTCCACAAAACTACATAAAGATGTCAAAAATATTATCCCCCAGAGCCTGGCTTCGTACAAGCAAAGCATTAGAAAAATCAAATGGTGATATTTTGACTGTCTCTTTTGCCAACTCACCCCATGGACTGGCAGTATCATTCTGGTTATAGAAATCATAGTCCTTAGTGCCTTTCAGTCCAGTCAGAGTAGAAAACCAATCATAAAAACCCATTTTTAAAGATTCTGTTTCTTAAGAACCCCTCCTGGTACCAAGCTGTATTAGTTAAGGTTCTCTAGAGAAACAGAATCAGCAGGAAATATCTGTAGATATAAAATATATAAAAGTGTCTCACATAACTGTGGGAACATAGACTGCAAAATTCATAGGGCAGGATGTGAAGCTGATGACTCCAATGGACTCTCCTGGATGAACTCCACAGGAGAGGCTCACTGGCCAAAGCAGGAAGAGAGCCTGTCTCTTCTGAATCCTCCTTAAAAGGCTTTCAGTGATTAGATTAAATGTCACTCATTCCAGAAGACACTCCCCTTGGCTGATTACAAATGGAATCAGCTGCAGATGCATCCAATGTGCTCATGATTTAATTCTATGAAATGTCCTCAGAGCAACAGACAGGCCAGCAGTTGCCCCACCAGACAATGGGCACCACCACCTGGCCCTTAACGCATGAACCTGACCATGACACAGCCTTAGAACTGTAAACCAGCAACTTATCAAATTCCCCTTTTTAAAAGCCATCCCATCTTTGGTATATTGCATTCCATCAGCTAGCAAACTAGAATACTGATAATTCTTCCACAGCTTCCCCGAACCATTATTTTTTGTTTTCTAACTTGTTGATAACATCCACAACTTTGCAATGTCAAAGTTTACTCTAGAGAGATTATTCCTGCCTCACAAAATAGTTTTGTACTCAGTAAGTATTTTTCCAGAGATTGCTCTCCAAGTGATCTTTCCCTCAATAAGAGTCATACAAAATATAGTCTAGGGCCTCTACCTGTCCATGACACTGGAATAACATTTAAAACACTCATTCTTATACATATAAGCAACACATACACATAACTAACACTAACATTCTAATTTGTAATGTTAATTCCATACTGCTGTTGTACATTCCAGACAGAAAGTGATGAGATAGAGATAGAGAGACAGCAATAGAGCATGCAAGAGAAAATAGATTTTAAAGGGTACAGTTAGACTGCCTGGATTCAAATCTCAGCTCTGCCTCTTCCTAGCTCTATGATCTTGAGCAAGTCACCTAACTGCTCTATGCCTTAGTTTCTTCATCTGTAAAATGGGAATGATATTGGTGGCACTCTGTAAGATTTTTCTTAGGATTAAATGACTCGATGCCTGACAGTTTTTAAAAGAGTGCTTAAGAGCATGACATATATACACTAAGTGTTGGCTATTCTTTTTATGTTTCATCCTCCTGTACCTGAGACTTTGTATATGACTAAGATTTGTAGAGTGATCAAAAACTCAACTCATACTAGCTTAAGAGGGACAATCCAAGAACACAGCTGGTTCTCTTTATTGGTGGCCCTATCAGTGGGGAGTCGGGCTCTGGCCCTCCCCAGTTTTCTATCAGCCTCCCTCCATGTGGTAGATAAAATGGCAGCTGGCAACCCCAGACTCACACACCCACGAGCAATGCCAGTGGGAACAGCAATAGTCTTTTCCAGAAACTCTTACAGAAAATAGCCAAGGAAGATACTGGTTGGCATAGTAAGGTACATGTGCTCATCCTTCTAGCCTGAAGGTGTCGGTGGGGAGATATATCAACCTCATAGAATATTTTCACAACTAAGAAGATGAGAAGAGAAAGAGATCCAGCACTGAGAAGAAAACCAGGTGACCACTGTTGTTCACAACCCCCTTTATAGAAAGTCCCCGTTGTACAAACTATAGGTCAATCAGATCCTTGCTATTCCAGAAGCACAGGTCCTGAGTTTTCAGCTCATTATCATCCAAGACCATTCAAATTGTAAATAACAGGATTATCACCTTTTCTGTCATACTTGAGTCTTATTCCACAAATAATGCACCCTGCTGAGCTCAGGCTAATAAAATGCAACCTTTGAAATAACACTCAGCACTGTATTATTTACATACATTAATCCCAAATGGCTATTTCCAGTTAAGAAGACCAGATTTTCCCAGTAACTAAATGTCTTCAAGCATATGTGGCAAATCCAACCTATGGTATATATGCTTTTGACATCACACAATGATGCCTAGCAGTTCACTGTGAGAGAGTACTTGATGGTGCCAAAGCACATATTTTCTTATTTCAACTCCATCACTTCCTCAAGAAAGTAGAAGTGTTCTGAATCTGTCAGTAACTAGCTTTCCATATTTCTAAACCAGGAATCAAAATATCTGCCTGACCTCCAGAACAGAATTGTTTTGAGAATGAAATAAAATATCGCAAGTGGAAATGCTTAGTAAATTCAATAAAAAGAATGAGCAATATCAACTCTAATAATTAAATTGTTTCTTGTTCCTGATCCTTCTCTCAAGCACAGATATGATATCTTCCCTTATTTAGTTTTCTTTTCTGCTCTTAGAAGAGCTACCACTTAACACCCTGTTGTTGCTCCTTATAACAAACTACTTCACCTTCTCTTATCTTTTCTGGCACTCTGCCATCCATTCACTTTCTCTGCTATTTGCCATGCTCATCTCTAAATCTTCTTTTTTTTCTGACTTGGTTTCCTTCTTTCCTTTTTAATTGGTCATTATCCCTTCCTACCAGTGAAAGCCCACTTTTCCTTTTTTATTGGCAGCAGAAACTTGCAGGATGCTTTTTGGCATGTTCAGATCTTTATCTCATTTCAGCTGTTTTACTTGATCCTTTCAACACCAAAATTAATGCAGAGGAGCTTTCTTTCTGTGTTTCCCACACAGAATGGTGCTTGGTATCATTGTAAAGGTTTAACATTGTAGGAAGCCTGGTTCCATATAATTGAAAAAATAATAATAAGAGGTAACAGTACAAAGCAGGGAGAATGCATAGTTTGTAATCAGTGCTGAGTTCAAATTCTACCTCCTTCTGAGATCAGCTGTGCTACTTCCCAGGAGTTATTGAAGAGTTCTGAGGGTAGAGTATGCATTCATAAAGTGTATATACTAGCAGTTTACATGTAAATTTGTGAGGAGAGAGAGTACTGGATAAACAGAATCTCTCATTAGCTTCATTACCTTTTTTATCATAATGGACTATTGAAATTGCTTTAAAATATCTATAAGAGCCTGATTTCTTCAATAGAGGTTTCCAATTGTTATAACAGGTAGAAGTCACCTGTTGGCTCTCAGGCAGTACCTTCCACATGGCATCCTTATCATATTCAACTGTGAGAGGCTTCCTGACTAATATCGGTATTATCCAGAATATGCAATCAGGTCTTGGTTGGGAAAACATATCACTCTGGCAGCAAATACCTTAGCATGATAAAGACACACGCAGGGCTTTAAAATAAGGAAAATCCAGAAAGATAAATTCCCTCACAGAAGGGTTATTTTATGAAGCATCTATACGCTTTCCTTTTTAAAAAATGGCAGTTGAAATAACTGATTGGCACTGCTAAACCTTTGCTGATTTTTCACCCTCTGTTGTAATCATCCCTTATGGGAGGAAGAAAATAAAGGACTAGCTCTATATACCTGGCTGTCTCCATTCATTTGCAATGAAAATATGCATTTCATGAATGGAATATTTTATGAAATAAAACAGGACTAATTTTGGGGTACTTATTCTGCATTTCCATCTGCCCTATTCTCTTATCTCTGCAAAAAAAAAGTAAAAGAATGGGGAATCCTCATTGCGGTATCACTTATGCATAACTTGAAAAGAAGTTGTACTAGGTGAACTGCTTTGTTAGCACACATTCCTTGCTGAAAGTGGTTCCTTTTCATCCAACCATATCTTTTTCTATGTTAAGAAGGCATCCTTGGGTGCACAGGTAGTTGGGTGGTTAGAATGCCGGTCTTCCATGCAGGAGACCCAGGTTTGATTCCTGGACCATACACACACCATCACCACCACCACCACCACCACCATCCCGCCCCACCCCTGCCAAAAAAAAAAGAAGGCATCCCTGTAATGTAACTGCAAACAATCTGGAAACCAGAGAAGAAACTGGCCCCAAAACACAGCAAGAAATGATGCTTCATTGAATCTGATCAACAGTAAAAATCAGCATCTAGCCAATGTGCACTGGTACCATCCAAGCAGAAAAGAACTGATCAGAAACATTGATTGCCACGTTTAATTTTGCTATCAGAGTCAAATGAATCAGAACTAGACATGACCGTATTTATATCAAATGACAGCAATGCTAACCTGAATTGATATTCAACTTAGATCACTAATACAATTATTTTAACAGTGTAAAAAGGATTAATAGATGTGGGAAAATCCTAAGGATCTAGAGGCTGCTCTTCAATTAACATTATGCACAAGCAAATTCAATAGTTCCCAAAGTGTTTACTCGCATATTATCACATTTATGATAAATCACATGTGCATGCACACATACATGTGTTTCATGTTAGGAGAGGGAAAGGGATGACAATAAGACAAGCTTTCCTTTGTACTACACACACAAAAAATGAGAAGGTAAACGTCTGTGGCAAAAGTGGACCTAGAATTCAGGTATTCTGAATCTTAACTATTATCCCACATTTAAAACAGTGAAACTGGAAAATTCAGGAGACACTAAGTGACACAGAGTCATTTTGTGAACTTGATGCCCAAACTCACAAACCTCAATTCTCCTCAAAACAGAAAAATAAAATATCTTAAGAGGATTTCAGAAATTATTATTTTTGACTGATATCCTATGCAGCGGGTTAAAACTTATAAAATAATATTACCCCAACCAACAGTAACCGGGGTCCTGGCAGGGGCCTTTTACCCCAGCAACTCACAGAACACTGATGAAAAGTATTTCAATTGGTTATCAATCTGGCCAAAATAGTGGCCTTGTTGTAGGGCACATTTACTTTCTAATTGTACGGTCTTTTCATTTCATGAACGTTTAATAATAATAGCAAATAAGATTGTTCTGTTTCAGTTTGATCCTGATACGATGACCTTGAAAGTGACCATGGCCCAGTTCACCTCAGCTCATCGTTTCCCAGGTCAGGCAAGCTTTGATTCTCAGAATTTTCCGACCAAACACCGCATATTCCTTTGTTAAGTGTGCACTCACCTTTGGACATGATTGATAGACTGATACGCTTTGACTAAAGCAGACATGAATAAAGGAGATAAAGTCCCAATCACTGTGAAGTTTAAAGTTTTCCAGGGCAGACTAAGAGAACAAAATTATGGGAGAAAATGCCCACTGAGAATGCTGTAAAAACAAATAACTGGGAAGGAGGAAGGAGTGATGTCTACATTGAGAGGAAAAAAGCAAGAAGGCAGAAATAAAAATGAAATGTGCTGATTTTTTTGGTCCTACTCAAAAGAGAGAGAGGGCAGCTGAGGTAGTGGGTACAGGTAGGAAGGTAGGAGAGCAGGATTAAGTTAAGCTTGATTATCCTATAGGAAGGCATTAAAATCACACACAGCTGAGGAAACCAAAGCTCAGAAAGGGCTCTCCAGAGACACACTCAAGCTTCAAACACAGGATTATGAGATTGTAAACCCATTCCTTTACCTTAAAGTGAGATGGCACCTTAAGATACCCCCTTCTTATGCTAAAGGATGCTAGTTTCTGAGAACTAGCCACACAGAATATCTGCAAACACAATGCGAATGGGATATATATATATGTGTGTGTGTGTGTGTGTGTGTGTATGTGTGTGTATATATATATATATCCCTAATAACTTCTATTATTATATAGACTATTTTTTTAAAATTGATAACTTGAATCCTTGACGAATCCTTCTCTGTTTGTTTAAATTTTTAGATGGATGTGGGGGGTGGTTGGGGAAGGAAAATACTGACCATGTTAACAAGGTCCCAGAATTCTCATCACAGTTCTGCTTTAATAATCTTTCTGCTTTGGAATTAATCATTTCATGTCTTTATGACAGCTATACAATAGAGAAGCTAGACCTGAAAAACTCTAAAATTCTGTTAATATGCTAAATATGATGGTCTTTATGATGTCTTATAGACTTCTGTATAGTTAACAAACCTTTGCATAATTGAAAGTCTATTGCATTCCAATAAAGAGAACCCCATAAGGGTAGTTATCTCAGTGTTGGCATGTTGGCATCATTTATTATACCTGTGAGATGGCCTTATTTTTCTTTTCAAAAGAGAGAACTCATTAAGAAATATTTTGTTCCAAAGATGCATTTTTTTTTCAGTGATCAAGTAGCACCCTTTTCAAGGTGGGAATCCCCACAAAGTACTATTAGGAAAGTACAATAATCTCATTAAACACATTTTGTTTAAATTCACCAAGAATGTATTCTGCACCTGTAATGTGCTGAGCATAATTTGATCTTAAAGTTCTTAATGGCTGGTGGAGGAGTGAAAGAATTTAAATAATTAGAACAAAGTGTGATAGGCCCTATAATAAAGACACTATGAGGCATGGAAGAGGAGCACCTCTCTGCTAGGTTGTTTCCCTGGGATCAGAAGAGAAGTATAATGGCCGCAGCTAATTGCAACTGAGCACTTACTATGAGCTCAACACGGTTGTAAATGTTTTACATGCATCACTTATTTGAACTTCAGAGAGATGCTAGTTTATAGAATATAATAGAGAATAAAGTATATTATAGAACAATGGTTAAGATGTTGGGCCTGAGAGTATTTCTGCCTACTTAATCCAGGGAGTGTGAAAGTATTTAAAAAGCAGATGGGGCCATACACAAAAAATAAATGCTAATCTTTACTACATTTCTCTCCACCTCTTCCTGCTCCATAGATTTTGAAGCATCCAACCAGCTTTATTTGTTTGTTTGCCTTATCGACATTCAAAGGAGCTCCACTATCCTTCTGACATTATTTGGACTCCTGAATAGTGGCACATTCACCTTGAATTGGAAGTGGTTAGGGATTAAATCATATCCCCACAAAAAAAACATGCTCAAGTTCTAACCCCTGGTCCTGTGGTTGCGAACCTATTTGTAAATAGAATCATTAAAAATGTTATTATTAGTTCAGGTGTAGAGTCATTTGTGAATAGGATCTTAAAAGATCCTCTAGATATGAGGTCAAGTTGAATCAGGGTGGACGATAATCCACATGATTGAACTTCTTATAAGGCAGAGTAAATTTAGATATAGCCAGTCAATAGAAGTCTGAAGTAGGAGAAGCCAAATGTAAGAAGCCAGAGAATGAGGCTGATTGCCATCTGATTGCAATCTGTCCAGACTTAGATTTTGGACTTCTAGCCACCAAAACTGTGAGGCAACAAATTTTTGTTGGTGAAGCCAATCTTTGTTTGGTATTTGTCACAGCAGCCCTAGCAAATTAAGGCAGAAGTTGGGGTGTATTTTGCTGGTCAGATAGAAACACTTGGGTAGGAAGGCAGTTTTCATTGTGTAGAAAATGAATGATAATGCTTTGATAGAAAACGTGCACATGAATAAAATCTTCTTTTGTCCTGAAGATGTCAATATTGCAAAGCAATAGGTTTTTGGAGTATTAATCAAAACTTATCTTTGCCTAAGTGTTTCCTAAAATATGAGGGCCAAGTGATCTTGTACATAAATATCCAGAGCTTTGTAGCTGGTTCTAACCCCCATAGACACTCACAGGCATGCTCCTCTTCCCTTCCCGTCAGCCCTAAGACCATCTCCTTTGTGTGATCTAGCTCTGTGATAACTGGAGTCAGCAAAGCTCACTGAAGGGTTTGGGGTATTTAGGCTTCAATTGTTTGGTGACTTTTCCTTCAAGCATCTGTTACTTATGATTTCTAAGGTACAAGGTGAAATTTCTCTGCCTGCTTGATTCCATCCCATGGAAATAAAAAAAAGTGGCTTGCATACTTCTGAAGAAAATGCTTTCAAGTTAAGTCTCCCTAGACAATATATGGTTTACAACGAATTTTGTCCTTGTTTTAAAAAAAGGCCGCACGAGGCTTCGTCAATTAAGTGAGAATAGTAATAGCCTTTATACTATAAGATTTGTGGTCTCAGGAATAAATGAGATATACATGTAAAGTGCTTGAGATGATGTCTTTAGCATAGTGAGTAGTAAGTGCTTGATAAATGTCAGCTCTTATAATATCTCATCGCTTCTCCATCTTTTGGCTGAAATCAAGGGTAGTATTTTTGATAATAACTCGTGAGACAAATATTATTATAGATTTTAGAGCTAAAGAAACTGGATCTTAGAGAGGTTTAAGTAATTTGCCCACATTCACAAAATGGCTGATTTCAAAGCTTTTAGTCTAAACTAATTGAGCTGAGTCCTGATTATTTGTTCATCATTATTACAAGTTTTGTAGCATACTGAGGATAAAAGAGGCCAAGCATAGCAAAATCACTTCCACTTTCACATGCAGCACTACTTGCTATTCCATATACATTACATCATAATATATTATTCATGGCATTTTGTATATTTATATGTGATTTACATTATATTTATAGCATACCATAGTATATCATTTATGTTCTATTTCTTTATAATACATTATTTTATACTATATTATTTATATTACATTCAATATGCAATGACAGTGCTTTATGTTCAAGGAAAATCATAATACTCTCTTTTATAAATACTCATATCTTACCTTCATTATTTAGGGAGACTAAAACTGGGACTGACCCTTAACCATTTTATTCAACAAAGATGTATTAAATATCACTGGAGACCATGTAGATTCAAAATGACAAAAAATAAATAAATAAAAAAGGCTCCTGCCTTCAAGGAGATGATCACCCGGTGGGAAGAAACTCATAAACAATTCATTATAACTCAAGAAGGTCACAACCAAAGTGTCTAGGGCCTTCCAAGGAAATCCTACATCTTGTCAAGGAAGTCCAAGGAGTCTGCCCCCGGAAGGCTTTAAGACTCTAACTCATATGATTTATTCAGTCAATGTTTACTGGGTCCCTCTTATAATCCCTGCCCTTGTTGAGGTTCTAGAGATAAAACATTGTGAGTAAGCATGGCCCTTGCCTTCCATTAGGCAACTCTCAGTCTCTATGGACCCCTGGGGAAAGAGTTGCTCAGCTCCTATTTAGCAAAGATTCTGAAGAACTGAGAATGATTACCTCTCACTCTCTTCTCACACTCACATTTAATTTAATCAGAAATAATCTAAATCTAACTTCAGCACAGCAAAGGAAACAAAACAACCTAATGGTTAATAGGGTAGATTTAGGTCTATGTTTTCCAGCATGGTAAGCATAAGCCTAAATGCTTTCTAATTAGAGATAGTGGAAAGCCAACAGAGAATATCAAGTTATCCTCAAAGTCCTATAAGGCCAAATAGTGGCAGGATGGAAGCTCAGAGGAAGCCACAACAGTAATTCAGCAACCCGAAGCTCTTCAGCTTGTTCTGTATGAGGTTGAATTGTAGACTTTATTTTCTGCATATTTCTGTTTATCCTTCAGTAGAATTCTGAAACATTTACCATACACATTTGCCTTAGCCCATTCAGTACATGATTGAAACGTCTTCACCTTTCTAGGTAAACTAATGAAGAATCACATTATTACTGTAATAATCCTCCACAAGTACAAAAAGAAATGACTATATTGTTACTTAGGTGGTAAGTCACTTGGAGAAAGTTTTAATACACAATCCCACATCCTTCCTTGCTGAACATCTTTACTCAAGGACAGTAATAAGATTGATCAGGATTCTTTGCATTTTCTGTATCTGAGGGAATTGAATTACTTTAATTCTGAGCCACCTAAACTCTGAGGCTTGATTGCTTAATTTGTAAAGCAATCCAGTTGCTGTGCCAGCATCACAGGGTTGTAGTAGGGGGTCCAGAAACATGAGGCAACACTTGGAGAACTGCAGGAATAAATATAAATCATTACGACATTAATTTAAATTTTTAGATTGTTCATATTTTGATGCCAGTCACTTTTTTCCCCCCATGGGCAGGCTCCGTGAATTGAACCCGGGTCTCCAGCTCGGCAGGCAAGAATTCTCACCACTGAGCCACTGTTGCATTGCCCGATGCCTGGCACTTTTGAAACAATAAGATAAGGTAGGAAAAAAATTAGCATGGGAATTAAAAGACCTAGAAGATTTAGGTTTTAGTTTGGGTTTATCACTCACTAGACAGTTGAACTTGGGACAAATGATATAATGCTGTCTGAGCCTGTTTCTCCCTATTTAAAATAAGGATCTGAGTACATTATTTCTAAGTCCCTTTTCATTGTTACCAAGTTAGGGTTTTGATGCGCATTTGTTCATTCAATTAATTCTTTCAGGAAATTCTTTTGAAGATCATTTGACAATTCAATTAACATTTATTGAGCATTTAAAGTGCTCAACACAGTATCATTCACTGTGACAAAGGTAGGTAAAGGTAAAAAAAAACATTAAAACAAAATCTGACCAAGGACAGAAGACAACATTATTGCTCAACCAGGAAATAAACACATAATTAATATCTGAATAAAGGCTAATCTGGAGTATCAATAAGAACACAAGATTAAGCATAAGGAGAACAGACATGCAAGGTAAGAACTAGCCGTGCAACCACAGGCAAGTCACGTAACCTCTATGAACCTCAGTTCTCTCATCTAGAAAATGGAAAGGTCTGGGATTCTGTAATCTCTGTGGTGCATTCTGTGGCATCTCATGCAGGCAGTGAATGCAACTCTGTTCAAGGCCTTGATGAAGTAAAAGATCCACATGACTCATGTAGGGTAGTAAGTCCTGATGCTCAGATCAGGGCAGTTCCTATTTATGCCTCTCATCCCTTAGCAATTATTAGTAGCACCAATCGCAATCCCTGGTTTCAGTTTCAAATGCATTCCAGTTTGAATGACCATGTAAAATCATCACCATGGAAACCAGGCATATCAACCAGTTTGCTTGATCAGCCAAGACATCATGGAGGAGTTGGGGCAGAATTCAAGCCAAGAAGACTAGATAGCAGAGGACAGAGGATTCAATATAACTTTTATAAACTATATTGAGCTTCAAATTGCTTCTCTGGTCATCCCATATTCTAATTACAGAAAAACATTTGGACGTTTGTTGCTATGGATGTTATATTTAACTTCATAACTCCCAAGTCTTAACCTTCTCCTCTGCTGAGTTGCTTAAGTTCCCTTAAAATACAGTTCAAGAATTGACAGAGTTATTTCCTAATCCTGTATGGATCAAGAAATTCCCTCTACTAAACTTTGAGAATCTTCTGGGATCCATCCTTTGAATATTTTTTTTTTCTTTACATTTCCTCTTTGGGGAATGTCATTCACTTCTAACCTTGAATTGAACTGATTCTCAAGCCATATTTGGAGCAATTGCATTGAGTAGGTCCTTCTTTCTAACAAACGGACATTGCCACATGGATATCATTCCCTTGGATCCTGAAGTTTAATCTCTCTAAAACAATGAATACTACATTTTTTTTTTACATTCTATTGCTATTATTTATTTAACTTTGTATCAGCATTGAAAGTACGGACTGTGTCTTAATCCATAATGAGTTATCAGAGCCTTGTCTTGTACCTAATGGTCCCCAATAGACAACATTGCATTGATATAACGGTTGCTTTTTACTTTCTATTCTAACCGTCAACTCTTATTTTTGCCTCTGAATAAAGATAGGAGACACCTTCAGGAATTCAGAGATAATTTAAACTCTACCTTTAAGCAATAGGCGGAATATTCACTCTACAGGAGCTCAACAGAGAACCATCAGTTTTTCCATTTTGGGTATCAACTAACTATAAATGGGAATCACAGCTGCATCTCCCTTTTCCTATTTTTCTAGTGTCATAGACACATTAGAGTTTTTAGTTCCTGACTTTGACTTGCTCGTTCTTCTCTCCTGCCAGTGATGATAAAACTGACCTCTGGTTGCTTTTCCTCCATTTGTTTTACTAAATTATACTGGCATTCTATTTTCATCTTTGCTTTCCAGTGTCTAAACTACTGAAGCCATAACGTTTCAAGCAAATGTAGCAATGGCGTCAGCACATCCTCTGATTGAAAAATCAAAACTGAGCTCATACATGATATAATTATTCCGAGTGCTCAATGAGTGGTGTTTGTACTTGCAGAAGACAGATAATTGGATTTCAGATTACTATTAAAAATATACACATTCCACCTGAGCCCCAGCAGCTTCTTTTCCCTTGGATCCAAGATTTGAAACTCCAGTTCTTCCTCGGGCTCTCTCTACACACAGTTGTAGGATCCTCCTGTTTAATCTCCTCAAGGTCTCTAACCCACACCCTCATTCTTTCTCCAGAACTTACTGCACTGCTCCAGCATCATTGTCTATCCAGCCAATAGGCAGGGTGATTCACTCCTGCCTCCAGTCTCCCCCTTCTTCCCTCCATATTCTACATAGTTACCAGAATTATTATAAAAACACTAGTTGGATGGTGCCACTTTTCCCTCGGACATTGTCCATGATGTCTCATAACCCAAACAATTTCCCTTAAAGTTTAAATTAGTAACTAACATCCAAAATCCAGTAGGTTTCCCATTATAATAAGAATTTTGACTTAAGAAATAGTCAGATCCAGCAATACTAGGCCCTCATTCCCTCATGACCATAATGAATGGAGTTGAATAAGAACTACTCCATTTGGAAGGGACAGGAGCTGTCCAGTTTACAGTAGTCTTCCTCACTTACTATTTTCTCAGGGTCACAGAGATGGGGCCATTTGTCCTCAGGTTAGCATAACCAGTGAGGAGCTTCACTCATTTCCAGAGCCTGGACAGCCCTTAGAGAGTGTATAGTTGTGACTCCTGCACTACTTATTTTGTCGGATGACTCCAGAGTACAAATTACTAAATATGTAGACCCGCATATTTGATTTGCATTCTCAAATGGGATTTAAATTCATTTGGGGTTCTATGTAGAGGCATATAAAAGTATAAGTGGCTGTCTTTACAGAGATTTTAGTTAACACGTTATCAAGTTTTGTCATGGTCTCACTTCTATAATTGGATACTCGGAGTGTAAAGGGAGAACAAAGAAGAAAAATGTCTTTTCAAAAGAACTTTAATTTCTTGATAACTCTGAGAAACACTTCTCACAGCATTTTTTGGACTGATTATACTATAAAAAAAAATAATGTCTCTCAGATTTGTTTGAAATGAAATTTAACTTAAAATTCTAGCGACCCAATCTGCCTCAATTTGTTGCACAATTCCCCATTTAATTTAAGTAGAAATAATGGTTATGCAGTGAAGCACTCAGTTAAAAAAGTTGGCTGTAATAGTAACAAAAATTGGCTTTTAGGAGAACATTGGCATTTTTAATGTAGTTAATAAAGTGACCCATTTAATGCATTTATGGCAAGTTAACTTGCTATAAGTAGTAATTATGTACACTTTTGCTATTAACATTCTTTGTAAGCAGATTTTCAATACAACTTTAAAATTTTCCTTATAAATCAGGATCAGATATTTTTCCTTTCTTATAAAAATTCTGCAGTGATAGTTTTAAGAAAATATATCTGCCTAAAGTTATTGTATCTGAAAATTAAAACCAGAATATGCTATGCTTATAAGATATAATTTATTTAAAATTATTATGTCTTACATTTTAAAAATGTTGCAAATTTAGAAAACCAAAATCTATGTTAAAAGAATAAACTATACAGTGGGACAGAGGAGGAGAATGAGGATTATTTGAGGTTATCCAATTGATTATAATCAACCCTCATAGCAACAGTTAATAGAAAGAATAATATAGAAATCACTGATTTTGGGAAAAGGAAACTTATCAGACTTCAGCATGAGATGAAAAAGAGTATGTTAGAGTGATGAGCTTCGGCCAAACATAAATAAGTAATCTGAGAAATTACCACTGAAATAATCAGTTCCACGTACACTTGGAAAAGGACAGAAAATTTCAGGATTTTTCATACAAGTAGGCAGAGGTCTGCAGTCCCTTTGAGGACCATTTTCTCCACATTTAATTTGCTCAAATGCACTGTTAGAATAGTCATGTACTAAGAATAGTGTTTTCATTTACATAAAACATCATCTCAAGAGCTTTCCTTCTGCAACTAGAAAATACAGCCATCATTTGTGTATAAAGGAATTTAAGAAATTGCTTCAGAGGGGTGTCACATCAGACAAAGGAAATGAAAATTCATGTCTTCAAGACGAATGAATCGTAAATCTTACCGAGAATTTAGAAGGGTTAAAAATGCTTCAAAATAGAGGCAACTATCATTTTAAATAAGTTAATGAATGTTTTTCTCTTCATTATAAAAGAGAACAATTGTGTTATCTCACTGCAGCATGCTTAAAGAGAAGTTTGGAACTTGAGCAGTGGAATTTGAACTCTACCAGGATCTCTCGGCCATATTTAAAAAATTGCCTTACCATATATATTCTCAGATTTTAACTGGCAATCAAAAAATAGATAAAATCTATTTTTATAATTATAAGTATAATAGATAAAATCTTAAGTGTATAACCCAGATCTCAATGTGATGGAAACATGCACAATTGCAAAGACATACGTTCCCTGTAGATAGACTTACACAGACACAGGCATAGATAGGGCTCAGGAATCTGCTAGTGCCTATAGATTGTCATGCTTTCATTTTGCTATATCTTGGCACCGATTCATTTCTCTCTTCTCTATAGAGAATCACGATCTTCTATCCTCTAACCCCCAAAGCTGCTTGTTCCTTCACCCAGCCAACAGCTACCTCATGCTACAACTCTCAGTCCTACAGATGACAGCTCTGTTTTCTGATGCAGAACAAACTTTTCAAGATATTAAAATTAGGGCAGATGTTAGATGAGCATAGACTGATTTTAAAGATTGAGTGTTTCGTTATCAATTATTCAAGTTTTAAAGTCCTAGAATTTATCTTCTTTCATAGTTCTATATCCTCATTTTAGCTCTGCTTTTCATGTTTCAAATACTGTAAAGCAAAACCTTATCCCTCAAAGATTTTTTTTTCCAAGTATAACTATTAAATGGACTTTAACTTGGTAGAATTCATGGGTTTAGGAAACCAAACTTTGGTACATTTACATAGACATGCAAATAAAACACTAATTAAACCTTGGGTTCATCTTGACTCCTGTGTTTATTGCTTTGCATTTAAATGCATCAACAATTTCTTTGACTCAACCTTTGAAATAAACCCTGAACCAACACCATCTTTACCATGATCACCCACTTCAAAGCCCCCATCTCAACTATGGTCTATTTTGTTGGCTTTCAAATAATCTTTTTTCACTCTTGACTGACAAACAACAGCCCAAGAGAGCTTGGCCAAATTATGTTGGATTTTTGCTCAACAATGCTCTAATCATCCCGTTCTGAATAAAGTCCAGCAGTAACCATGTCAGGCTTGATCTGACCACATGTATACATTTCTCTCTTCCTTTCACTCTCCCTTGTGCTTACTCCACCTCAGATTTACTAGCTACCTTGCAGCTCCTTTACTACAGCCAAGCACACTTTCTCCACAGAGCCTTTTTTATCTGTTCTTTGTTCTGCTGTGAAGTCTCTTCCCCTAAATATTAATTAGCCTTGCCTGTGCCCTCTGTCATTCAAGCCCAAATGTCACCCTTTCTGCAAGGCTTCTCTGATCACCCAACCCAAAATACACCTCTACTATCACCCTCTGTGACTTTATGCTCCTTATTTTGCACCTTAGAAAGAGTTTTGTGTCTATTCTAGTTTAGTATGCTATATAATAGCATACTAAATAATAGAACTCATTCATTCATTAAACAAATGTTTAAAGAGTTGTTCCTTTGTATCAGACACGGTCCTGAGTACTGAGGATGTAACTAATGATAAAATAAATCAAAGTTCTTGGCCCAAGGGAGCGGAAATTCTAATGCAGGGAGATAAGAATAAATAAGCCAAATATAGTTAGATGGTGGTAAGTTCTATAGCAACAAAATGTTTAATTGCAGTAAACAAGGAAGGCCACATCAAAATGGTATTTGAATAAAGGCTATGTTTTTTGTTTTGTTTTTTTTCTGATCACTGGTGTATCCCCGGTGTGACAATACATGCTCAAACATTTGGTGAATAAATAAGTAAATGCAATTAAGAAAGAATTCTCTGAATATACTCTAAGTGATTTTTTTCCCATTCAGGCATTGTCAGTACAACAAATGAATTATTTAAATTGCTATTTTTGATGATATCACCAAAAATTATTATTTTACTAAGAATTATTACAATTCTTTAACAAAGGCAATCCAGAGTCAATTTCATGCAAATTCCAGCCAGCTATCAGGGTGTTATACCTATATATGGCTGATGAACCTTATTTTAGTTTTATAAATAAACTCCTTTTAGTTTTGCAAATAAACTACCTTGGTACTTAATGGGAAATCTATTTACTTTGCCTAGATACAGTAGATAGCAATAGGATTCCACTACTTCCTATCTAGAGGAGAAGGCCTGTGTCATATATCTACACATTTAAATATACACCATCCCCTCTTAAATTATATTTGCCTATAAAAGGTGAGACTGTTCTCCAAATGAGGGCAATCAGTATCCTACTATTACATCCCATCTACAGATGGGGAGGAGAATATCACTTTTCCTTTATAAGCAAGTAAGAAAGGAATGAGATAAACATCAGACAACTGGAATCCATTTTATCAAACATGTGGAGAAAACACGGTCAACCCCAAAGAGAAGCAATGGCATGCAGAATTGAGAGCAGGGGAAAGAGACGGAGGAAATGGAAGAGTAGGAAGGAAAAGAGAAAGAGAAGAACATTAATAGTTTTGCCTGACATCCTAGGTCAAACCATATCTGAAATTATAGTCACACTTCCAATTTCTCATTTTACCTGTTCAGATTAGAACTGGTCTCTGATAACTGTGACCAAAACAGTACTGTGAATACATTTACACACTTGAAGGACTTAAAAAATAGGCATAGGGCCAAAAGTTTTGCTAGGGAAATGATGGAAACTGCGATTATATTTTCCGTTAAGTGCAAAAACAGTGCTTCATTTTTTGTAATATAGTGCTAAAAACTTGAAGTAGCATACAATCTTTTCCCACAGCTAGAAATATTATAATTTGACTGAGAGAATTTGTTGCATGATTCTCATCAGATGAATTTTGTATACTTTCATGGGCTTACACTATTGGTATATAATAATCCAAAGATGGGTTGTAATATTCAGCATGACTTCTCACTATGAGGTATTGTTAAGCTGTCTGAATTCCATTTATTCTGCTTCTTATTTAACTTCTATGGATAATACTGCAGCTGATTCTACACAAAATTAAAGTGCTGTCATCTGCTTTTAAGTAAGGCACATCCAATATGTAATGAAGGATTCTTTTATTTATTATCAAACATTAAAAAAAAAAAACACTCCATTTCACTTCCAGCACACAGTGAGACAAATACACTTCTCTGCAACAAACACATTTTCTAGGACAATTTTATTTGCGTGTGTGTGATTTAAGATTCCCGTAGATGTGATAATGCCTGATAGGAGCATGTAATTAGAAGATGTTTATTTATGTGTTTTTCATCAGCATTTCTAGACTGATAATCACAGAATTTCTCCAGGTCCTAAAGTCTGCACGTGTGCTCATGGCTGGGTTGGCTGAAAATAGACGTATTAGAAAAGATGGCAATGTGTTTTTCGGTAAATGAGGGGTGAGGACTATTTCCTTCCCACCCTCACGCCTGTATTTGAATACCTATGTCTGGGATATAGAAAGGATACAGGACCCAAAGATTCAAGGCCCCAAGACAAAAGTAATTGTGATTATCTTTGAAAACAAAGAAAAAGAAGGCTGGCTGGTCAACACAATTCAGGAATTTGGATTCCCTACTGGATGTATGAGAGGCAGGAGCAACAAGGTTTAACATGTCATATATGTTGAAGATTTGGGACATTCACAAGGTGATGCTGAAAGGAACAAACTGTCGGATCTAAATAAAGTAAAATAGAAAAATCACCATTTAGTGATGGAAACACATGTTCCAAGAAGATATAAAAGAAATTGCCTCTCCCCCCCCCCAATATATGTTTCAATAATTTAAGTCATGTAAAAGAAGCACTTACTCATGGGAAGAGAAAAAAAATCCCAAATAACTCATGGATTTCTTTTCAGCCATTTGATTCATCTATTTGACTTCTGAAAAATGGATCCTATGAGAAACGGGATGATTCAATCATGACTAACCTACTGAGACCTAATCACTCACTATTCTTGATCACTTCCACCATCAAAAAAGCAAAAACAATAAAAGAAAAGAAAGAGAAGTAAAAGAGATCAACCTCAAACTCACAAGGTGATGCATTAATTTTTGAATTTCACATCAAAACATGACAGTGAGAATTTAACTATTTGAAAGGTTTCAGTCACACTCAGACACAAAAAAAATTGGTGAGCATCTATCTATGAAGTGACTTTCACAAAATTAATAAAAAATCAATTTCAATATACAAATAAATGCCATGAGAGAAGAAGAGTTGCCTTTGAAATATTGTCACAATGCTTGTAGCACTCCATTCCTGAGGCTTGATAATTGAAATGATTTCCTTTTCTATATATATATATAAGTACATACAGTTAATCAGTGGTTTAAACTGCAATTGGTACAAAGACCATGAACTGAGACTTAGTATGCAAATTATTCTTCATTCAGGCAATTCACAACAAGCCTTCTCTATTAGCCACAAGGAATTGAAATTTGTTATGGAAAATTGCATTCTCCCTAATTCTTAAGGGACACCAAGATGAAGCCATAAACTCAGGTTCCACCAGATTGGGTCCTGATTCCAGGGAAGAAGCAAGGAGCAGCTCTTATTATCCACAAGAAGTCTACTGTCCTTTGCCATAGTATCTGTGGGGAGCTCCCACTTCTATATGTAGCACAGATGCTTCCATAGGAAGCAAATCTGGCAGCGGGAAGTCAAAGTGCCCAGGAAAGGCTTTAAGAGTAAGACTAGCCATATGAATAATGCATAAAGTAGCTCTAGAAGGGTGACTCAGAAAAATGGAAAAGGTAAAGTGCAGAGTATGCTGTCCTTACCCATGTCCAGCAAAGCAGGTCAAACCATATTTCTCTTTCAAAAAAGTAACCAATCCATACCCACACCTACTCCAAGTGACTTCCATGGTTCAGCCCAGAATTCTTTATTATAATGCTTTCAACTTTATTATAGTGCTAACTTATATTAGAACTATTTAAGCTTGCATCTTATTTTCCTCATTAGATTATACTTAAAGTTGAAATAAAAATTACAGAATGCCATGGCATTCTCCAAATAGTAGAGGGGCAATAAGTGGTTGAATTAAATGTAATTAATTCAATGCTATGAATAGGGAGTGATGGTGGTGGTGGTGGTGGGTGGTTGGCAAATGCCATTTAAATACCTTACCGAATGGTGAGGTAGGGATGGATCTCACCTTTTATAAAAATGTTTATACAAGGAGTGGGGGTTGTAGAGACCAGGCCTACCAAATTCCATCTCACAAATTTTGATATAAATTCCTATAATCCAAATTTATTTACAAAGTTTCTGCCACTACGTTATTTTCCACCATAGTTAAGAATTCAATATGTGCACAACACTATGATACAACTTCCAGAGTAGGCCCGCGCTGTTCTGTTTGTTCATACCAGACCATATCACTGGTGAGAGCAGGCTTGATCACTGCAAGGCAATGGGTGGTTGAAGCAGAGGGAAATCGGGAGTGCTCAGGACAGGGAAAGCAGGAGCCCTGAAAGTTCCAGGGTACAAACAGCAACCAGGCTCCAAAATGTCACATCAAAAAGTAGCTCTCATCAAATCAATAGAATGAGTGAAAATTCACCAAAATGGAGAAGCCATAGTCATATGAAATACTCAAATTTGATGATATGCCTAGTATTCTAAAATTAATCTTCTAGTTCAAACTAATTGCAATTTCTTAGGGCCATTTTTTTTTCTTCTTAGTGAGTCAAGAAAAGCATTTGTACCTTCTAATTTACAGTAATGATGGTTTTTTTTTTAAGTGTTTGATTGGTCTTTAAGAATCCTTCCAGATCATTCTCCCCAATTAGTTCACCAAAAATTGCCTTCCTATATTTTGCCAATTATCTGAATTTTTAAATCGTCTCTTACTCTCAAAAGAAGATGAATATGGGACTCGTGTAGCTAATCAAGAAGCTTCCTATCTAGAAATCTTAAATTGCTCTGGAGCTAATCAAACAGGGAAAGAGAGTGAGTTTCCTAGTCTCCAAATTCCTTTGTATAGCATCTCCTTGGGTATTCAGCAACCTAAGCTCTTTTGGTCAACATTTAAACAGTCATTCCTGAACTTTGTCTGACAAAGCAGTGAAAGAGATTTCTTAAAAGATTAAGGCTTGAAAACAATAAAACAGGATTACTGGAAACTTCATTTCCAATAACCAAAATAAATTTATCAAAAGACCGTGTAGGCTCGGGGTACACGGGCAGTTCAGTGGTAGAATTCTCACCCTGCCATGTGAGAGACCCTGGTCCTATTTCCAGCCCATGTACTTCCCAAATAAACACACAAGCAAACAAAAATTCAACAAATGGTGCTGCAATAACGGGATACTCACATGGAAAAAGAATGAAATGTCACCCCACCATACAGCATACAAAAAAATAAAAAATAAAAAAATAAACCACTGTGTAGGCTTAGAATGGAAACTGATTTCTAGAGTTTATGTTCCAACTCTACTACTGACCAAGGCTATGTATTATCTCGGTCAAATGACCTAAATTCTATATCCCTCACTTGTTTACCAGTAAAATGGAAATAAGAATAAGCAGCAACCTTGTAAGGCTGTAACAATATGTGTGAGGCATTGTTCTAGTTTGCTAGCTGCCAGAATGCAATACACCAGAGACGGATTGGCTTTTAATAAAAGGGGATTTAGTTAGTTCTTCAGAGGAAAGGCAGTTAACTTTCAACTGAGGTTCTTTCTTACGTGGGAAGACACAGGGTGATCTCTGCTGGCCTTTTCTCCAGGCCTCTGGGTTTCAGCAACTTTCCCCGGGGTAATTTCTTTCTGCACCTCCAAAGGCCTGGGCTGAGCTATGAGTGCTGAGATGAGGTATGCTGAGCTGCTTAGGCTGTGCTTCGTTGAGCTCTCTCATTTAAGCACCAGCCAATTAAATCAAACATCATTCATTGCAGCAGGCACGCCTCTCCTAGCTGACTACAGATGTATTGAGCAACAGATGAAGTTCACGTACCATTGGCTCATGTCCACAGCAACAAGACTAGGCACCTTTACCTGACCAAGTTGACACTTAAACTACCACATGTCCACCCCTTGTCAACTTGGCAACTATATGCATCACCTTAAACGATATTAAAGTGACACAAATTCTCCTCTGACTGTGGACCTATGAATCTTAAAACAAGCTATCTGGTGCCAATATACAAAGGAGGAACAGAAACAGGATCCAGAGGGAGAAACTGGAAGGAAACCCAGCAGGGCAAACACCACTGGATTTCAAAGTCTGAAAGTCATTTATCCTTCAGCTTTAGAAAGTGGCAGTCCCACCCTTTCCAAGGGCCTATGCAATGGCCCGCTTCTTTCCAAATCAACCTCAGGGAACATTGAGGAGACTACCTTTTTCTTGGCTCCACTCTCTCCAGGCATCAGGGCCACACCTGGGCTCTCTGCCATTTCTGGGGCACACACTTAACCCCTCCATGTCGTGGTAGCCAGGCTCTCCCCAGTCCCCAAGGAGCATGCTATAACTTCTCAAAGGCCTGAGGTGGCACAACTCTCCCACTGCAATGAGATGGGAGACCCATCCCCTGCCCTCACGGCAAACTCACCCTCTCCTTGTATATGGGTGGGTCCACTCTCCTGGTCAAGGTTTCTTGGCTTCAGACCCAAGCTTCATGGTTCTCACTCTGCAAACTCCAATTTGTCCCTTTTGTGTCCCTCTTTGTCCAGATTGGCAGTGGTTCCATTTATACCAACAGTCTCTTCAAGAACTCCAGGACTTCTCCATCATTCTTTTCACAGTTCATCCAAAATCTTCCCCTTAGCCATTCAATAAACAGTTCCAACATATCTGGTATTTGCAAACTGCAGTGGCACCCCACTCTCCAGTACCAAAATCTGTTCTAGTTTGCTAGCTGCTAGAATGCAACACACCAGAGATGGATTGGCTTTTAATAAAAGGGGATTTATTTAGCTAGTTCTTCAGAGGAAAGGCAGCTAACTTTCAACTGAGGTTCTTTCTTATGTGGGAAGGCACAGGGTGATCTCTGTTGGCCTTCTTTCCAGGCCTCTGGGTTCCAACAACTTTCCCCAGGGTGATTTCTTTCTGCATCTCTAAAGGCTTGGGCTGAGCTGTGAGTGCTGAGATGAGGCATGCTGAGATGAGGTATGCTGAGATGAGGTATGCTGAGATGGGGTGTGCTGAGATGGGGTGTGCTGAGATGGGGTGTGCTGAGCTGCTTAGGCTGTGCTTCGTTGAGCTCTCTCATTTAAGCACCAGCCAATTAAATCAAACATCATTCATTGCAGTAGGCATGCCTCCCCTAGCTGACCTCAGATGTAATGAGCAACAGATG
Organism: Tamandua tetradactyla; assembly: GCF_023851605.1. NCBI lineage: Eukaryota > Metazoa > Chordata > Mammalia > Pilosa > Myrmecophagidae > Tamandua > Tamandua tetradactyla. Next base: position 21,667,541 of record NC_135345.1, read on the forward strand.
AGGCTTACATACCAGTGGCTCATATCCTCAGCAACAGAACTAGGCACCTTCACCTGGCCAAATTGACACCTGAACGTAACTACCACAGGCACTTGCAACAGTGTCTGGCTCACAGGCATCCAGTAAGTGCTAACAGTAATTACTGAACTTAGTTCAATTTCCTCAAAGAAACATAATGCACCAAGATGCTAAAAAGCGCCAATTGACTGGGAATAACGAGAATCCATCTTGAAATAACTTCTAGGTAGCTTTGTCCTAAAAAAGCAGGGTGACAAAGAGCAGAGGATGATTCCCTATCTCCCCCCACCCCCATAAGACAGTGCCATAAAGAAAACTGATCAGAGCTGATTGGAGCCCATCTTGATTTGCCCAGATACTTATGCAACAAGTTGATGGCAAAACGAGGAATATTTGTTAAAATTCATACTTGGAGAACAGCTAGGAGTTCTAAAATGTTCTGACAAGAAGCAATTTTTCACTTTCTCAATCCATTCACAACCCCATCACCTAATGCCCCTATGTAGTTTGGAGCTGTAAGTACTCCAGAAAAACATGTTCTCAAACATAATCCATCCCTATGGGTATGAACCCATTGTAATTGGGACTTTATGATGAGGTCATTTCAGTTAAGGTATGGCCCACCATAGTCAGGATGAGTCTTAATCCTATTACCAGAACCCTTTGAAAGGGGAATGAAATTCAGACAGGAGGAGGAAAAAGCCACAGAGGGAACAGCTCGAAGCAGAATATTAATGTTACCTGGAAGAGAAGGGATAGACCAGGGGCACTGCCATATGCCTTGCCATATGGCAAGCTAAGGACTATGGATCACCAGCAGTCAGCTCCAGAATGCCACAGCTTTGGGGGAAGAAAGCATTGTTTTGATGACACCTTGATTTGGACTTTCTTTTAGCGTCAAAATCTTGAGCCATTACAATCCCATGGTTTAAGCCACCTGTTTTCATGGTATTGGCTTGAAGCAGCCAAGGAAACTAAAATGGCCCCCAAATCTTTCAATCCTGGGGTGGGGGAGGTCAAGTTTTCTTAATCATCTAAGCAACACGACTTCAATATCTATCCTGCTTGCTTGGAGGTGTCCAGGATCCCTGCTGTTATTCTGCTCATTCTTGTGGCAGCGAATTTGCATTTCCTCTTCACTTCTAACTTCCTTCTCCCAACCAGGTCTTTACTGTCCCTGCACACTGAGCTCCCTCCAGTGGCAGCCTCAGTCTGCACAGCTCCTTCTCATACACTCTCCAAAGCACAGCTTACACCCAGCAGTCCTGGCTGACCAACTTTCTCAGGAAGGTTGGGAATGACACTTGGCATTAGAGTATGAAACCAAAACCAATCTAACTCATGTTATTCGACATTTTCAAATTTTCACACCATTGTGTCATGAATCTTCTTTCCCTGCCGGTGCTCCCCTGTCAGCCTGCTGCCTTGGGCCACCATCCTTCTACTGACCCTTCACCTGTCCCCTTTTTACTCCCCAAAGTCTAGATCCCCTGTCACTTTATTATGCAAAACAATTCAGCTCTTTCTTCTTAAGACTAGCCTTGGGAGCTTGCCCCTGTGTAATCAGAGTGTTCTTTAAGGTATTTTCTCAAATAAAAGAACAGTTCTCTCCATGAGTAAGATAGGAAATACAAACGCAAGTGCCTACAGGGCCCATGTGGATCTGTCTGTCTCTACCCATCTACCTGTCTGTCTGTCTGTCTGTCTGTCTCTCTCACTCTTTCTCTCTCTTTCACACACACACACACACACACACACACACACACACATCTGATTTAAGGCAACAGAACATATCCAGGATAGAGCATCCCCAATCTAAAGGTGTTTAAGTGAAGCAGATAAGATGTCTGGCTAAACTGCCATGGTAAGTATGTGGACATTTTAGTCAGCCAGATCTAGGCTCACATCCAGCCAGACCCACCAGGTATTAGCTGTATGACCTTAAACAACGTAGGCTGTCGGAAACCTCTTTGAATCTCATTCCCTCATCTGTAAGACACAAAGTAAATCTCAGGTTTGTTCGCAGGATTAAATGAGGTGATGGGTATAAAGTAATTAGTATACTGCATTGAGCAGAATAAGCATTAAATCATAAATGATAAATAACAATAGAAAAAGAATAAATACCTAAATAAAAGAAAAAATGAACTACTAAGAAAATGCCAAAGGAAGGTTAAAAAGCAATGAGAAATGATGACACCTGTCCCCTAGTAGAATGGAGGATTAGGCTGTTCTGTTTCTGTTGGTCGCCAAGAATAAAATCCCGTCCAGCTCGCTGGCCGACCTCAATCAACCTCTAGTATACCTAGGACCTTTCCACCTTCCCATAATCCAGTAACTAAGGGTGAATGCCTGGGATCCTTGCTGGGCCTCCAGCCCCTCCCCTGCCCCCAACACAGCAGGGCACATCTATCTGATTGATCACATTTGCTACCTTTACCCTACAGGTTTGTGCATATTTTGATTATCATCCTCAAGGCAGGAGTGACCCACAGGTGAAAGAGAATCAGCAGGCATTTCCACCCTCGCAGCTATGAATATGCTCTTGCTTCATTTCATAATTAAGATATGCCATAGAAAAGCAAAGGGTAGAGATCCAGAAATGAAATTGTTTCTGCTTTGGAACACAAGAAAGAGAGAAAAAAAAAAAAAAAAGAAGGAAGGCACGAAGGAAGGAAAGGTGGGAGGGAGGAAGGAAGGGAGAGAAGAAAGCAGGAAAAAAAAGAAAGAAGGAAAAACAGGAGAAAGAGAAGGAGAGAAAGATGGAGGGAGGGAGGTAAAGAAAGGAAATAGAAATTCAGAAACCCTTTCAGAGAAGTTACCTTCAGAAGGAATAGATAATGGACTCACTTATCATTATTTATCCACTATTTCTGTGTCTCACAAAATACGCATACAACCATATCACTGAATGCTTCAGTTTATGTCACCAGATGCACACTCCTGAAGAGATACCATATTGCAAACATTTTAATAATTGCTGAAATTGTCCTGAGGTCGTGAAGTTTTATTGTGTCTAAGGGACAACTGCAACAACTTTTTCCATGTAACTATCACAGAAAATGAAATCTTATTCTTTATGCTACAGTTGTTTCTCAGCTTCCAACTGGAAGTGGTCCAGACCTTATAACCCAGTCATTTGTGATTTTGAATATGCTCCATTAGCTTCAACTTTCTTATGAATTTATACATGTCATTAACTAAAACTTTTAGAAATGTGTACCACAGAATGGCATCCTCCATTTTCTATGTGACTTTTCACTATAACTTTTCAAAACATGACGGAAGTAGGAGGAAGAAAAGAAAGTGATAGCCACACATTGTCAGATAAAAAAAAAGATCGTGTTCTTTTTGCGTTTAAATTCATAAATTAATTTATTCAACAAAGAGCTTGAGATCCTTCTGGGTACTAGGTAATATGTGTTTAAGGTAACCTAGTCTATTACTACAAAAGTTTCTTCTGCTCGAAAATAAAATGGTATTAAACTTGAAGGATGCACTGTCTCACTCAGGCCAACCGAGTGAGCAGACACAGGCAGCTCTGCTTGTTACTGCCTCCTGTCCATTCCCATCACAGACATTGCTTATCAATTGCAGAAATTTTTCCTTCTGGGCCCAATCTAAGCCTCAGAGCCTATTTCAAGGGAACAATGGCAAAACAGTCTTATCAGTCCATTAGCATTGAAAGAACTGAAAATGATTCGTCCTCTTAGAGCTAGCCAATCCATCTCTCATACCTACCACAAGGTTGGGTACGGCATAGGCACAGAGGAGATGATTGGTGAATGAATGAGCCACTGAATAACTTCTGATATTGTACTCATTACTGAGCCAAAAATTATAAGGTCAGCATTTTGGCCTCTAAACTTATTTGAACACACAAATAATCTTGCCAACAACAAGAAAATGATAAATAAGACCCAGAGGAATTCCCTATTGAAAGTATCTTTATCCCAAAATAAGTCCTGAAGTGAATTCTGTAAACAGATCAATAGAAAGTTTCAAATGAATAATAGGTCTTGTAGGGGTAATCAATGTCAGCTACATGAAAGATCCAGTAGGCTCATGGACAACTGAGAACATTTATCTTTGAACAGACGACCTGGCCATTTAAGAACAGAGAGAAAAGCAAGGCTGAGACCTATTGTCAGGTTAGTTGAAATTTCTACCTTCCTATGCATTAGTTCATTCTGTCCGCACTAGGTAATCTGCTTGCCCAGCTCTTCCTACATTCCCTGAAGTCTTGCAAGACAAAAATGCTGTATTTATTGCCCAGCTGTATCACATTCACCTTGACTGATGTGTACAGCCATGGAAAATAAGTAGCACCAGGATTTGAAGGGACGTTCCTGCCCATATTATTTGAAGAATTGTAATAGCTATATGGTTGCATCATATTTATTACAGATGTGCACACATATGTATTAAGAGCAGGAATTTTTCATAGGCCCCAGATTTCACCATCAGGCAGCTTCTTGTGACTTCTCAGTTGTTTACAGCGTCCTCCTCTCTGAATTCCCAGATGCTGTTTATAATATTGTTTCTGGCTCATTAGTTTCTGTTGGCCTCATAAGATCACCCTGCACCCTCCTCTCTCCTCCTCCATTAGGTTGGTCTGCATGGACTGTGTTTACCTGGTTTCCGAGCTCTCTGGTTTCCAGTCAGTTTGCAGGTGTGGTAAGACAGTGGCTGGGATATATTACATGGGAACCTTCCCATAAGGGAACGGACAGAGGGTATGCTACCCTTATCAGGAGGCGTTCTCCCACATCTCTGGCCATGGCTGTCTCCAGGGTCTGGTAATGGCTTTATCCCCTCCCCACTACATGGGTAATGGCCCACACACACATTGACTACTCCTTAGGGTTCCCCTAATTCTTACCTGCATTTTTGTAAATGGTCCTTTCACTTAACTCTTTTTAATCACCCTGTTTCCTGCCAGATTTCTATCCAATTTAAATATATATTGCAACATTTTGCATTTTCTTATTGCCTCTCAGTATTTTCCTGTTGATTCCAACATATTTGTATGTCTGTGTGCGTCTGCAGAGATACTGAAGTATTACTTTTGTACAAAATTATAAGGCCAGGCATGTGGGATAATCTATTTAAATACACAAATAGCTTTCCTAACTACAACAAAATTATAAGTATGAAGCAAATTAAATATATAATTAATGTAAATATATATATCTATCATTTAATATTTATATTTAATATCCAACTTAATGGTATTTCCCTGAAACAAGGAGTGTGCCACACGCTCTGAGCTTATGGCAATAGTTAGACTGAGTTCAGGAACTGACATGCTTGAGTATCACTCTAAAAAGGGGGCATATTTGAGCAGAGTTATGATAGCAATTAGTAATGACTAAAATTTATTGAATGCTCTCTATACGCCAGACTCTTTGACAGGCATTTTCCATGTAACCTTTTTTAATTCTCTTAACTATCTTGCAAGTTATATTCTATTATTCTTATTTTAAGGCCAATGAATCTGAAGCTCAGAAAGAATATGACATTTAAACAAGGTCACACAACTAGTAGTAAGTAGCAGAGCCAGAACTCAGCCTTGGGTTCATACCTGGTACCATTGCTTAAAGTCACAGCAGAAGTGGGAGCAGGCAAAGGAGACTCCTGCTCTTATGAAAGCAGGATTTGAATAACTTTTGGAATTTATTTCAGACAAATAGAAAAATAAAATATTTTTTTCTTCATCTATTTATTCAAGATGTTTTACAATATTAAAATAAGCTATGGTTATTTAGGTATGCTGTCTTTAACACCCCATATCTATGTGTTTATTAAACATTCATATACCAGTGAAAATGGATAATATTTTCATGGTGTCTAAGCACTTAATAAATATTTCAATCAATTAAGTTGAAGAAAATGCAAGTTTGTTGACTTGGGGGAATTTCAGGACAACTAAAAGATATTCAAACTATGATTTATAGTATAAAGGAGAATTCAGAGAAACTAATTTTAATTCTAAACATTTTTTGAAACAAGGACCCCTTGGCAATCTGATGAAGCCTACGGACCCCTTCTCAGAACAATGATTTTAAATGAATAAAATAAAATGCATAGGATTATAAAGGAAAGTAATTATATTGGGAAAAGTTTTCAACATATTACAGAAATCATTTTTGTGATACAGTGTCTTAGTTTACCAGAGCTGCTATAACAAATACCACACACTGGTGGGCTTAAGCAACGGTATTTGTTATCCTGCAGTGTGGGGAACAAGGTTTCAGGAGGCCATACTTTCTCTGAAGTCTATAGCATCTTGGTGGTGGCTTGAGGCCCACAAAGCTTTACCTCAGTCACATGGTGATGTGTCTCCTTTGTTTCCTCCTTTGACTTCCACTTGGTTGTCTGTGTTTAGCTTTCTTTTTCTTACAAGGACTTTAGTCATATTGGATGAAGGCCCAGTTTGATTCAGTTTGGCCTCATTTAAATGAGACCATGATCACAGGACTTGAACCTATCTTTTGTGGAGGACATGATTTGGTCTACCTCATATAGTCATATATTTCATTTTAAAAACATTAAATATCGGGGGTGCAAGGGTAGTTCAGCGGCAGAATTCTTACCCGCCATGCAGGAGACCTAGGTTTGATTACTGGTCCATGCACTTCCCAGAAAAACAAACAAACAAACAAAATTTCAACAAATGGTGCTGCAATAATGGACACTCACATGGAAAAGAATGAAATGTGACCCCACCATACAGCATACAAAAAAAAAAAACATTAAATATTAATTTCTAAAAGTGGGTTTATGACTACTGTAATTTTGAATCTATCTACAACTGCAAATGATAAGAAATTATGTGTGATTCCATTGGTCTCAAAGGCATAATTTCTATGGTTTGCTGCTTATATTCATAATCAAAGGAATTGTTAAATTTTTGTTAACTAGAAGTTACTAAAATTAAGATATAATTTTTGTTCCTATGCAATTATAATGGAACCCCTGAATTTCTGTTGGTAGGACCCTGTTAAGAAACTCTGACATAGACGAAGCTTTGTAGTATAATATTAATAGAGGAAACACAATAACCAGAAAAAGAAGAAGACAATGTCTCCCTTTCTCTAATATTAAGTGGAGAACAAGAGCTGTTCAAGTGGAATTAATTTCAGAGCCAAATATACTCTTGCTCCACAGAATAAAAAAAAACAGCAATATAAAAATATAAATTAAAATAGATTTCAAGCAGCTGCTTCATATAAGTTTCTGAAAATGGAAAGCACCAGATATTGATTGAGGGAATGGGGCCTCTTTTAAAATTTCTAATGTATATTTCATCATAGAAAACGTAGTGAAGGTTCAAAGTAAGAATATGGTAGTGTGACTCATTTATTTGGTATTCCTGATGAAAGCAAACATCATCTTCTGTCTCCTGTGGTTTGAATCTGAATTAATTATATGGGTCCATCCCCAAATCGGTAGTGGCTTAACAGGCCATAGACAGGTTAGTCCATCTGTAAATGGCTAGCAGATCTCAAAGAGACACCACTCAATTCCCTGAATTTGAATGAAAAAGATTAAATGTGAAGAAAAACACACTGTTGTGCTCAAAATTAATAAATTAAAAAATGGGCTGATTAAAACCAAATGCTGAGTTACCATTTTCATTCAGTGTGTAGCACAGAGCCAAGATCTGCCATATCGGGTGACCCTATAATAACTTCAGAGGGAAAACAGAAGACACTCTTAACAGGAGCACCCCAGTGCCTTGTGTTTCTTCGTTCTATTCTAATTTTTTTCTTGCTTTTAAATTGTCCTGCTGTATTTTGTGTTCTTGACTTTTTTTTCCTACTACTCTTCTTAGTTCTCTGGCTATTCTTGCTCTCCTGCCCAACCTACTTTTAATCACTGCTTATTCTGACCTAAAGTACTAGGGCATTTTAAATACAGACTACTAATCTCACTGCAAATTCCCAAAATCTTCCTCAGTCTCCAGATGTCCCTTTGTCTTGTTTCTCAACCCACTCCTTTACAGGAATAGCTCTTAGGCAATCAAGCTTGGTCCATAACAGAGATAGAAGATGTCCAAATTGATCTCCATGTCACCTCACCTCTTAAGAGACACTTAGGAATGTCTGAGGTTGAAAACAAAGAGGCAGAGTTTTATTACAACAGTCAGAATGGGCTGGGAGAACACAGACACCTTCTGAGAACAGAGGTAAGAGATTCTCAGAGGGCCTTTGATCAGGTAGCATCAATTGGCATCATGGTGGTGACATGAGGCCCATTGGAGTTTGTCTGTCTGGAAAGTCGCTGTGTTCTCTGCTAAAAGCAGCCTGTGAACAGAAGAGTTACTGCATCTTCTATGTTAATTTAGCTGGTATCATTTTTCACTGTTGGTTGGCATCTTTTCATCCATCACCATCACAGAACTTCTCTGGTAGATTTGTGTTCCTGGTTATTTTCCAGCTAGGACCTAGCACTGCTCAAGCTTACAATGAGCAATGCTTTCAACAATTTAATAAATTCAGTATTTTAATGCTTAGGTCATTCTGAAGGCAATGTCTATATTTTAATCTGTTATTTAGATTTCTTTTTATTCTGAACAGCATGAACACAAAGAAAAACATGAAAACCCACAGACAATACATCAAAATCTGGTCAGAGAAACCCAATACACCAAAGAAATCATATGGTGCCAGTGCCCTCCTTCTTCAAACAAGGGTTGTGGGCACTGTTAGAATGAAGTGAAGTAAATATGAAGAAGTTAGTACAGTACTGGTAAGTGTTTCCTTAAATGGAACTAGTCCATGATGAAGGTCTCACAGATTTATTAACAAGTTAAAGAAAAAATGAGTTTGTCATGAGGCAAAGTCTATTTGATTTAAAAGATTGTCTTTCATTCCTAGATTATATGTTTTCCACATTTTAAAGGTAAAGCTCTTTGTGCTGGTTTGAAGCTATTATGTACCCCAGAAAAGCCATGGCCTTTAATCCTCAGTCAGTATTGCTGGGTGCAATCTTTTTGTTTCCATGGAGATGTGGCCCTCTCAATTGTGGGTATATCTTTTGATTAGATGGTTTCCATGGAGATGTGTCTCTACCCACTCAATGTGGGGTGACTTACCGGAGCCCTTTAAGAGGATCATTTTGGAAAAAGCTTTAGAGCCACCAGAACCAACAGAGCCAACAGAATTGAAATGCTCCCAGGGAAGTCTTTGGAGATTTCCGGAGAAGAAGCTAGCAGATGTTGCCATGTGCCTTTCCAGTTGAGAAAGAAACTCCAAATATCACCGACCTTCTTGAACCAAGGTATCTTTCCCAGATGCCTTAATTTGAACACTCTTATAGCCTTGCCTTAATTTGGTCATTTTCATGGCCTTAGAGCTGTAAATTTGAAACTTAATAAATTCCCCTTTTTTAAGAGCCATTCCATTTCTGGTATATTGCCTTCCAACAATTTATAAACTAGAACACACTTCTTTTATAAAATTGCTAAGATCATAGATGGTATTTTTTTCTTAACATCCTTTCTATCACAAAATGAAAATATGATCTTATGCCATGATTCTCCACTTGTGAAAAAAAAATCACACAGCTCCAAGAAGCAGAGAAAACTGGAAAGCTCAGCTCTTGTTCTTCACATAAAAATACCTGAGCAATGTTTGAATTCCAAGTTTGTTCAGAAACCCAGAGAGAGGTACCATGTTGAAGCAAAAAATACCATGAAAATTGGAAATAATGCATGTTGTGAAAGATTTGTAAAACACATGAAATATACATAAAGAAAAAAAGACTCACCTATAATCCCACCATTCAAAAACAACCAGTATTGCCACTTAAATCTTATTTTTTGCCTTTGATAATTCATATAGTCATATTTTTACATTATTTGGATTATGCTTTGTGTGTAGTAAAGTCTATCTTGCTTTTTATAAATGGCATGGCCATGAGAGAATTTTCTCATGCAATTAAGTATGAAATCATTGTGCTTAATCACCACAAAATATTTCATCAAAAAATAATTTATAAACAGTCCAATGGAAATATTTGTTTCTACACTTTTGTGAGAAAATAAAAATATCTCCATAGCAAATTAGTAAAATTACTCAGTCAAAAGGTGAGGAATTTTCAGACTTTCCATTTAGTTTGGAAAACCAAAAATCACTTTAGTTTTCCCCAGTAATGTTCTTACATCAATGTAAGAAAGCCCATATCGCCAATATTGATATCTTTTCTTAACCTTAATTAGTTTGAAAATCTTGTATTTAAGTATTTAAATTTCCTCGTTAGTAGCTATAGAAGTTGGACATTTTTGGTGTTTAATAGTTGGCCATGTCCCTTGGCCATCATTCTATACATTGACTAACGTTTTCTTGCCAAAATATTATTATATCTTTCTTGGAATCATCTTTTCTGTACATTTCTAAAGGAAAAGAGGAGAGGGAAACTAATATTAATTAAGTACTTACTATATGGCAAATGTAAAACTTTGTTCTAAACTTGTGATAGATCTTACAATCACCTTTCTAGGCAACCACCAAGGACCCCTAATAATTAGACATGCTAGGATCCAAACCCATGTCTCTATCTCTAAAACCTTGAACTTTGAAATATAGTATACCTCCAAGGATGCTGTCAATTATACAACTTAGCAATGACTTCACAGTTTTAACCTCCTTTTCCTTAAATTAATTTAAGAAGGGTAAAAGAAAATTAAGAGGAAAATGCATAAAATGGCAAAAATAAAAATGAAACCCTTACTAACTAGTAGTTTTCCACTTCTTTCTTTCCCAAACATACCTTCTTCTTTCTATGGAAAGAATTTTCTGATGTTAAATTATTTTTTTTAGGAATGTAGTTAATATTTTAATCATGATAGTGTGTTATGAAATAAAAATAATCTGAGTCCTTAATTTACTGGCTTTATTTTAAAAGAAATTATTTTATGTCACTTTAAGAAAACCTTGCTATTCTCTTTTGACTAATAATTAATAATTTTCTTAAAATATATTTCCCATTTATTTTTCATCAAAGACATTATTTGAGACTGTTTTAACATATATCAAAATAATACAAAAGAATATAAATGCTGTCATAATTGGATCAATATAGAATAGCAAACTTTCTTTCTAATCGTCAGTATTTCATTGTTGTGATGTTAGTTGAATATGAAGGAAATGACTGGGAAAGGGTATTGGGCCAGTTTGAATCTACTGCTTATCCAAGAAAAGCCAAGTTCTTTAATCCTCATTCAGTATTGCTGAATGGGAAAAAATAAAGTGGGAGCTTTATTGATTGTGTCTGTAGAGATGTGACTCGCCCAACTGTGGGTTCTAACTTCTGTTTAGATGGTTTCCATGGAGATGTGTCTCCATCCATTCAAGGTTGGGGTTGCTTACTGGAGCCCTTTAAGAGGGAGCCATTTTGGAAGAAGCTTCAGAGTCGGAGAAGTAAGACAGCCCACGCAGCCAAAAACCTTTGGAGATGAAGAAGGAAAATGCCCCCAAGGGTGATTCATGAAACTAGAAGCCTGGAGAGAAAACAAGCAGACAGCGCCATGTTCGCCATATGCCCTGCCAGCTGAGAGAGGAACACTGAACATCATCGGCCTTCTTGAACCAAGGTATCCTTCCCTGTATGCCTTAGATTGGACATCTTGAAATTAAATAAAAATATAACCATCCTAGGCCTTATCCTCTATGCTGTTTCTAAGGGGTAACTTTTTTTGCATGGGCAGGTTTTCTAAGGGGTAGCTTTTTTTGTGTGAGCAGGCTTTCTAAGGGGTAACTTTTTTTGCATGGGGAGGTACCAGGAATTGAACTCAGGTCTCTGACATGGCAAGCAAGAGCTCTACCTGCCAAGCCACTGTGGCTCACTCTTTAAGGAGTAACTTTTTAAGAATAATGAGTGGGCATCAAAGAGAGGCAAAATAAACTCTATATAAAAAATGCTTGATAATAGATGGAACTGAAAAAAAAATTTTAAAGGTAGGTTGAGTTAGAGCAGACTTATAAAGGTATATTTATATAAGATTGTTTAAAACTCTAAATACCCAAAGGCATGTATGATGGACCATTGATTTTCTGTCCTATTTGACCTAAAAGTGAAAAATATATAAATTTTTTTTCTGACCACCACTCTGGCAGAAAAATAATCCCAATTAACTTTATACAGATTTTCACAACATCAATTCTCCTTCTACCATGTCATTGACATTCTACATTCCATATCTTTTTTGGACTATAATTTTATGGAGGTAGGATGCAGGTCTTTTCATGATGTTTTCATCTTTGTTTTCGTGGCTAACCAAATCCCTGGCGTTCAGCAGCACTCAGTAATATCTGTTTGACTGACTGATAGATGAATGAAGTGAATGGAGATGAGATAGATAACCAAGTGAGTGACTAAATGAATATTCCTTTCTTTGGAATAAGCAGCACAGGCATTAAATCTTTCCTTTATTACAGATATTCAAGTGTGGATCCCATCACCATTTGCTGAGAGTATAGAAGGAATGCAAATATGGGATAGACTAAGCTTGCTATGTAGGCTTCTGCCAAAGTGAGAGCCCCTGATTCTATTTACTATTTATAGCATGGAAGGGAGGCAGCCCACCTGTGGGAGATTTAGAAAGATATATTTTCAGATGACAATAGCAATAAGACCCACAGTAATAGTAGGCATTTTTTTCCTAAGCACAAGTAAAGCAACCTGCGCGCTCATTTGCTGATAGCATGCTGGCCAGTTCTTGAGGACATGCTGCTGTGCAATATAATAATCCATTTTAAAAGAAGGCAATGGGGAATGGCACATGAAGAAAGGCTGCACTCGGAGTTCACCTCAGTTCTAAATGTGACAGCGCCTGTTAACCTTAGAAGCAGCACTGCACAGACAAGAAATTGCTTGCTACAGGGGAATGTCCACATCTCTGGGCCCCAGGCAGTCAGGGGCATGGCTGGTGGCACAGAAGCTCCCCAAGATTGCCAGTCAGGAGTCCACTTACCTTCAAAAACTCAGAAAGAAGACAAATATAATTTAGTTTTTCAAGAACTCCCCCCCTAAAAGATCACCATGTGGGGCTTTAATTTGCCCTATTTTGAACAGGTATATAAGCAAATACAGGAAAAAGTAAAAGAATGAAAAAAAGAAAGAGGTGCAAAGACGATTGCTTGACTTGATTTGAGGCTCAACAAAGAATCAACAGGAATTTACGTGATTCAGTAGACCTGAGATATTATGAAACATTGATCTTGACTTCTTTACCTCTCTTCCCAAATATTATTATCTTTGTAATACTTTCTTCTTCACAGGTACAACTGGAATTTAAGAGCAAGCAGAACTGCCACACTAAGCAAAACCAAAGTACAACTCTATCTTCAACCTAGAGGCAATGCTCTATTTTGAAGCCTCAGACAAAATATATGGGGGTGGGGAGGAATTCTTCATTCTGTCTTTCTAGATAATGAAACATAACACAACACAGCACTGAACATTTATTAACGGAACATGATACATAACACAAGGGAAAGAGTTAATAGGAAAGCTATCTATTGTCCAGCTGCTAATTAGCTGGGGTTTGAGGCCTTAGAAACAGGGTTTGAAACCTGTGCCTTGTAATCACTAGCTACATGCTCTCGGGATATAATTTAGCCTCTCTAAGACTGCAGTTCCTCCTTTGTAAATGGAGACAAAAGATCTATCCAACTCACAGGGTTGTTGTATAAATAAAGTAATCCATTTAAAAGTACACAGCCTGGCATATAATATACGCTCAATATACTCAATAAATTACATTATTGTCATTATTAACAATCTGAAATTCTTGAGGTTCTCTATATTACCGCCTTGCACATTCTCTTAAAGCTTGAATAGCTTGTGAGAAGGTTATAATAGCTACAATCTGAATAATTTGAGATTTATTCTTCAACTAATTCAGGGGCCAGTATAGGCCTTGAAGTCTGCCAGGTTCTTCTCACTTCATTCAGATCTTGGCTTCAGGGAGACCTTACCTGAACCCTCCTCCAATCTTTTATCACATTACTCTCTTTTAATTCTCTCCATGGCACTTGCCATTCTTCATGCTTTCTTTCTTTATCATCTGCCCTCTCCACCCATTCCTCATCCCAGACCTTGTCTATCTTCTCGGCTCCTGTTTCCCTGATGCCACAAAAAGCACCTGGCCATGGTAAGCCCTAGGTAAATACCTGTTGACTGAATGAGTGACAGCCTAGTCAGAAACCAACTCAGCAGGGAAACTAAAGCAGGTGATCTAGTATAAGCCTTCAACCATTGTCTTCAGATTTTCTGTCTAGGGATAGCCAGAAAAAAAGAGATGTCAGTGTCATCTCTGGTCATTGTCCCCTTTTCTGACTACCTCTAGCCATACCGCTTTTCTTTCAGTTTCTGAAATCCAGTGATGTCACCACCACTGACCCTGCCAGTCCCTTTTGCTAGCGTTCTCTTCCACTAGGCCTCCAATGGCTGCTCATCCAGCCCATCGCTCCAATGTGCATCTGACTGAAGTAACATAGCCTTCCCATCATTAATGTCATTTCCCAATTTAGCCTTGTGATTTGGCCCTTCCTGGTGCCTGCCACACTAGTAAGTATTTAATCTGTTTACTTTTGTTCATTCATTTCATTCATTTCTCCCATTATTGTAAACTCCAAGAGAGCAAATCCAATTTTGTCTTGTCCACTATTGTACCCAGCACCTTATAGAATTCCTGGCTCACAACTGGAGTTTGATAAATATAGAAGGAAGAGAGGAGGAAGGGAAGCACAGACAAAAGGAAGAAAGAATTGGAGCAATCTACTTTGTATTCTAGAAGTCTTCCCTAATTCCTTTCAATATACCTTTAATTTATTGAGCCGCCACTGCAGAATGAGTTCAGAAGAACTGAGAACCATTCCCTCTATGAAGGAAATTTCATGAAAAAATATAGATACCATATTTAGCACGTTATGAGCAGTTTGTCTCACCGTTACTAAATCTTGCAACAAACAACCATTGCTTCATTTCTTGATCCCTGATCCACAGCTCTGTCCTTCAGCCAAGGAACTAACTACAGGAAACAGCAATGAGTCACCTTCCCACCAAAGTCTATTTCTCAAATTCTTGCCACTGGCTCTATTCACCCACTTCAAGAGCCTTAAGTCAATCAAATTTTATAATCGAATCTCCTTAACAAATGCAAAACTCACTTCCCACCGAAGAGCCCTAATTTAGCACAAACTTTAAATTTCAAAGGAAATTTGAACATGCTTTGCTTTAAATGTCAGGACTGGATATTCAGACAGAATAATTAAGAGGGAGGAAACATTTCCTTCCAATAAAAAAGATTGCTAGTTTGTGCAAAGTACTAAGAATATTACGTTTTAAATATGCTTGCACTACAAATGGGCATCCAGACAAACAGCAGAAAGCATACCTCTTTGTCCTGATCTCCAGGAAGATGAAGACATTTGCTCTGAGATTCAAAGGACAGATATCACCTCTTAAAAGGCAGATCATCAGTACTGTTCCCCACAAATGCAGTTTTTAGTGATCACCCTCATTTCCATAATAACCTAGAATCCTCTTCTCATATGCATGGGCCAGTGGATACTTTCTAATTGTTATATAAATAGCAGGTTTTTTAGAACACACAATTTTGTATTATTAATAATGCTTACATTTCAGGCAGATTTGTAAACAGTTCGGAAGTTCTGCTAAAACAGATGATTCGAGATTCGATGTTGAGAACCTGATCACTGTAATAAGGCTATTGATATGCTGACATTCAGTTGGTTTCGTTTCCTCATTGCTAAAGCAAAGACCATGCAATGGGTTGGATTAAGCAATGGGAATTTATTGGCCTACGGTTCTGAGGCTAGGAGAAGTCCAAGGTGTCATGTAGAAGACTGGCGTTCTGGAGCTGGCTGCCAGTGATTCTTGGTCCTTGGTGCCTCTGTTACACGCAATGCACATGGCAGCCTCTCCAAACCTCTCTATTCCATTAAATTTCAGCTTCTAGCATCTCTCTGTGGTTTTCTCTCTTATCTGTCTGAATTTCATTCCACTTATAAAGGACTCCACTAATAAGATTAAGATCTAACCTGATGAGGTGGGCCACACCTTAACTGAAGTAATTTATCAAAAAGTCCTACTTAAATGGGATCACACCCACAGGAATGGATTGAGTTTAAGAATATGTTTTCTGTGGTACATACAGTTCCAAACTACCATTGCAATGTAATCTTATAATTCATTGTCAAGAAGTTAAATTCCAAAGATGCCAGAAAACAAACAATGGAAAAGATCTTCAGATATTTGTTCCTAACACAAAATTGTTCACCCAGCACCCCATTTACTGTCCAAGGCTATTTTCCAGAAGTACATCCATTTATCTAATTACATCAAGGAAGGCTTCTCAGTTAGTTGCTAAAATGCACTCCATATCCCTCTTTAACACTTATTTCTAATCCATTCTTACAAAGAGAGCAAGCCCTAGTTTTCTGCAATTGCCAGAGAGATAAAACCAGTCCTCAGAGGGGAATAGGAGACGATCTAACTAAAGCTTAGATTCTAATGATGAATGTCATATCTATGCATCCAAAGGTTTTACACCGGAAAAAAAATTTCATTGTTTTGTGTTTGACCAGTGACATAACATTTATTACCTCCAAATGTCTCTAATGACCTTCTGAAAAAACAGTGATATTCAAAGTGAGGTAAATGCAACCCATATACCAAGTGATCAACTAGGCACAGAAGATATATTTAGCTATTCATAGTATCCTTTTTAACTCTAATTTTTCTGCATTGTTATAATAGCAGGATATACTATATATTAGTAAAGTATGTTAGTAAAATAAGACATATGTGCAATGAATGCATTTAGTTGCAGAAGATGTGAGTGATCAAATGTTATTACTTGAGATGCATAATCGAAAAAGTTTGAAAATTGCTGAAAAAAAAAGGATAAAATCACAGAATAAGGAAAATATGCAGAAAGCATAGTTAGATGTCCCAAACATCAAACTATTGACATGGTTGTCAGTTTCAGGACAAAGCCAAAGTAAAATAATTTTTAAAGAGAAAAAATGTTGGTTTTCCCATGTGAAAATACAGACACTAGAGACAGAATACAAAGGAATGCTGTTTTGGGGGCAGATGATAATTGGCTAAGGACAGAAAATTTTACTTTAAAGGATGCCATAAAGATATTTTGAAGGTGAACTGCCCCCTACTCCGTTTACCTAGCTAAAATGTTTCAGACACATAGACTTATGAAAATCTCTTTAGTGATTATCATGCTTAAGGAAATTATGTTAAACTCATTTGCATGTAGATGATTCAGGCCTTTGAA
Organism: Tamandua tetradactyla; assembly: GCF_023851605.1. Classification (NCBI taxonomy): domain Eukaryota; kingdom Metazoa; phylum Chordata; class Mammalia; order Pilosa; family Myrmecophagidae; genus Tamandua; species Tamandua tetradactyla. The sequence continues at coordinate 21,684,885 of NC_135345.1, forward strand.
TAATGATTTCCTTAACTAACATAGTTATTATAGATGAAGTTATATAACAGAAAAGCTTAAAAGAGATTCTAACCATTCCTGATATGTTCCAACCCATAAAGAAAAAGCTGCTGATGGTTGAAACCAGTTGATGTGCACTGAATATTTATTGAACCTATATTCTTTACAATTACAGTTTTTAAACTTTTAATTCTGAAGTAAATTCAAACTTATAGGAAAGTAGCAAAAATAATCAAAACCCCAACTCCAACATGCCTTCCAGCCAGATACGCAGATCCCCCACCTTTTAACATTTGTCATATTTTCCATATGGTTCTATTGTCTACCCATCCAGCCATCAACCTAGCCTTCAATTTATCTATCATCTATCAATCTAACCGTCTTTTTTCTAAAACTCTGAGAGTAGTTTGTATACACAATGCCCTTTGAATACTTAATAATTCCATGTAAATTTCTTAAGAACAAAGCTATTCACTTACATAATCACCTTAAGTACAGTTGTCAAGTTCAAGACAGTTAGCATTGATATATATTTAACAGTCTATTTTCTAACTTGTAATTTCTGAAGAAAATCTTTTCACCAACTTCAAATATAAACTGTGGACAATTAAAAAAAAGACACCTTTTTTTAAAGGTCCCTACCTAGAGTTTTATTACTGTTTAATCAAGACAGTAAATGTTTATATAGCATTTGCTATGTGTCTGGTACTGTTCTAAATTGTGTGCCCTAGTTTCTTTCTTTGCCAAAACATCTCACTGGGTTATTTACTGTTAGGTAAAATTATTATCACCACTTTACAGAGAAGAAAACTAAAAGAAAAGAGAGGTTAAGTGGTTGGTCCAGGTCTCACAGTAAGTTATGGAGCTGGGATTCAAATCCAATTACTCTGGCTCCATAATCGTTGCTCTTAAATCCACTACTCTAAACCCACTCTGAGTAAGGAAAAATAGAAAACAAGCTAAACAATAGAGACTAATTTTAAGCAAAGAGGTGGAAAGCGGGTACCGTCCAGAATAACTGTTTGTCAATATCCTCTGGGAAATCGTATGCAAAGTGTGTTGGATAAGTTTCAACTGCTAACAAAATAACAAATAAACAACAAAGACAGTATACTTGATTGAATACCTATGAGTCTAGATCCATAGGAATTAGTTCCAATAAAGATGAGTGAAAACTTCAGGTCCATATTTCCATAAAAACTCTGCTGCTAAAAGCTTTGTGAGCCCAATGAGGAGATAAAGGGAATTTAGAACAATCCGCAAGCCCTTCTGAAAGGGTCGAGATCCATAAAGGATGCAGTTTTCTTTCACCCTCAGGTGCAGTCATGCCTGAAGTTCATGATATACATTCCTCTTTGCTACTTTCATATTCTGTATGCTGCTGCCCATGGACTGACCACACCATTACAAGCGGCTAGCACCCTCTAAAGGGTTCCCGTTCCAGCTCAGAACTGGCCCTTCTGTGGCTCATATAATAGCCCCAGGTGTTGCCTCCCAACATGAAACTTCTTCTCTTGTGAAATTTTCTTATCTTCAGGGCTTTGGCTTCAGACCAGCTTCATATAGTTTGGTTCTTTTCCTTCCAATCCAATGGATTACCTGAGGGTTTTATTCTTATTAACCTATTGCTGATAATAATAGCTACCTGTAGGAATTGTGCTAGGGACTCAACACTTATTTACCTCAAAATTTGACAACCCTGAAAAGTAAGTACTATTCTGTCCATTGATGTAAGCCAGACAGGGCTTCTTTAAGGAAGTGGCATTTGAGTGTGAGCCTAAGTTTCAGGAGGGTTTTAACTTGTGATGATCAGACGTAAGCTTACTCCAGGCAGAGGATTCAGCAGATGTAGATATACAGGTCCTAAAGTAGGATAAAACCATTTATGAGATTGGAGAAAAAAAATGTGTGAGGGGCAGATTGGCAGGGAGGCTTGAGTTGAAAACCACATGGGGTCACATAGGCCAGCAGCACTGAACAGTAACTACATTATTATATATTTCCTGCACTATAGTATGCTCAGTAGCATCAAGACCATCATGTTTTATTCATGTGGAGTCCCAGGGCCAGCCTATTTGTTGCCCTCAGTATTAGTCTGAGTATCGGTTTTGGAATTGATGGTGGAATTGAGGGTGGAATTGTAGTTGTATTAGTATTCATTCAGTAGAAGCACAACGAATGTCTATTAATGGTCATTTCCTAAATTGAGGCCTGTTTCCATTTGCCATATGTGACACTTCACATCATTCAGAAGCAAATTAATTGCTAACATTGAAGCCTAGAATAGGAGGTGAGAAGCAATTAAAATGATTCAGATTGTTTTAGTAACATGCTTGACCAGGTGTAGACCTGAGGATTCAGACAAAGTTGAATTTAAATAGTTTAGCCTCCTTATGACTACATCCACGACATCATTCTTTCTGCATTTTAAAAATACGTTCTGACTCTCATGCGAATATAAGCTTAAGCTGACTTGAATCCCCTATATGTGATATTGTTACTCGGGAATGTTCTCTCTCTGGGTAACAGATTTGGAGAGTTTAAAGGCTGATTTTTTTTATATTTTTGTTAGTAGTTTAGTATGAATCTACAAGGGAAAAGGGACTGGGTAAAATTAGCAGCTTCTTCTTTTGTGAAAATGTTTCATTCATCAATGAGCAGGACTTAGTCACAAGTTCTCTTAAAAATTTACAAACAGGCCATATACCAGATACTAGTACAAGGATGAGTAAGACAGTGTCCTTGACCTTCAACAGCTATCTAATGATACCATTCATTTAGCACCACATACTTGTATTAGGCTTGTAATATCTATTATTTCATTTAACATAATGGAAATGTTATTACACCAATCTTATACTTGAGAAAACTGATGGCTTTGGGAAGCCAATGTATTTCCCATCAAACAACTTTAGCTCCCACAATAGATTAATCATGTCCCCCACACAGGCATGTTCAAGTCCTGACCTCCAACCTAGTCCTGTGGGTGGGAACTCATTTGTAAATGGGATCCTCAAGTCCTAACTCCTGGTCCTGTGAGTATGAACTCACTTGCAAATAGGATCTTCTAAGATCCTATTAAACTGAGGACAAATTGAAACAAGGTGGGCATAAATCCAGAATGACTGGAGTCCTTCTAACCAAAAGATATTTGGACACTGAAGTAGAAGCTACAGGAGACAGAAAAAAACAGATCACCATGCAATGAAGGCAGGATTGATTGCCAACGCACCACCATCAGAAAACTACAGACTTCAGAGAAAACATGGCCTGCTGAAACCTTGATTTTTGACTTCTAACCCCAAACTGTGGCCAATAAATTCCTGTTGTTTAAGCTGACCTGTCTGTGGTATTTGTTATAGAAGTCCAGGCACACTCAGCTTTCCTGATTGCTCGGTGGATAAGAACACTAGGGAATATTTAATTGAGTACAACAGTGACTTTGATGAATCTAAAACTAAAGGTCTATGGTGCATGGGAGAAAAGTCCACAGGAAAGGTCCACAGAATCCACGGGTCTACAGGAAATGACTCAGGGACAGTGAAACACCTGAGGATGAGCAATGGGGATCTAATTTGATGCCCATGTGAACACATGCTCTTTGAGTGGGTCGTTCAACCTTCCAACCACTGCATTTTGGTGGAGTGGGGTCACTAGTAGTAGTAGGCATGCCTAAGTGCACATGGCTAATAAATGGTCAACTAATCACAACCAAGTAACCATTTTACATTTTCCTTATAACATTTTTTCCAGAGAATAAAGCAAAATCTCTATATCAAAAGAGGAGAAAAACATTTGCTTAGCTCTGACAGTAATTTTCATATGCCTTGCTCACCAGTTCATGAAATTTCACAATCATAAAATTGCCCTTTTAGGTAAAGTTTCTATCCTTCAAAACAGATTAGGAATTGTTAGAGGTGGTATAACTTAGAGTAAATTAATTTGATTTTTCCTGTTTTTCAGGGAGGTTTTCATTCAAGAACTTGGGAGCAGCAGTAAGAATCACAATATACAAAGAAAGGAAAGTTATGCAAGGCAAAGACAAGAGGTGATTTCCAATACTTACAATTTTAAAATTACAATTTGAAATGATTGGGACTTATCTGGGTATATACCCAGTTAGGAATATATGTATGTGTGCACCAGAAATTCATAGTAGCTGTTGTTGGCAATAGCTAAAAACTGAAACTACCTATATTTCTACCAACACAAAAATGGATAAATTGTGGTATATTTATACAATGGAACATTATAAGTGATAAAGGTAAATTAACCATTGCTACGTGTTTTAGTTCCTTAGGCTGCTAAAGTAGATACCGTGAAATGGTTGGCTTAAACAATAGTAATTTATTAGCTTACAGTTTGAGGCTGAGAAAATGTCCAAATCAAGGTGTCATCAAGGCAATGCTTTTTGCCCAAAGACTGGCTGCCAGTACTCCTTGGCCCCTGTGCCACATGGCAGGCACCTGGTGGTGTCTGCTAGTCTCTCCCTTCTCTTCTGAGTTTTGCTGCTTTCAGTTTCTTGCTTCCATGGCTTTTTTCTCTCTCTCTCCCTGTATTCATTCCATTTATTAAGGACGCCAATAAGAGTAGTAGGACCCATCCTGAATGAGGTGGGTCATACATTAACTGAAGTAATCTCATCAAAGGTCCTTTTTACAATGGGTTTTTACCCACAGGTATTGATTAGGTTTAAGAACATATTTGCTTTTGTTTTGTTTCTGGAGTACATACAGCATCAAGCCACCATACAACATAAAAAAATGCAGATGAATCTCACAGATATAAACTTCCAGAAAAGAAGCCATACACAATAGAGTTCATCCCAGGTGATTTTAGTTACTAAATACAAGAATAAGTGAATCCAATCTATGCCGTTAGGAGTTAGGATAGTGATTCTTTACAGAAGGAGGACAGCTAGAGACTGAAAGGATGCTCTAGGAGATTTCTAAAGTCCTCTGAACTGAGCACTCATGTTCAGTTTGTGAAAATTCATTGTGTTGCACACTAACGACATGACAATTTTTCTCTATGTATATTATGTCTCAGAAAAAAAGAGATTTCAAGAAAAAAGGCTTTTGATTTTGAATCAGAAGTCTAGCTTTAAAGTTAGAGCCCTAATAAGATATATGATCTTCAGGTACTGATCACTAAACCTCTCATAGTCTTGCATTCTTCTATAAAATAAGCCTAATGTCTATCTCACTAGATTAACTGAGACTATACATTGTAATGTATTTTATAAATTACAAAGTTCTGTGCAACTGATGATTTTTTTAGACCCATACTTTGTAACTATAGCTGTAAATCTGAAACACCTAATGAGATTAGCAATGAGAAGCTGATCTTACCACCCCAAGGGTTTTGGTTCTGAGGTCTGAGAAGGGGTACAGGGCCCCTCTATTTTCAGAAGCTCTGAAGGTGACTCAGCCACCATTGTGGACCACTGATTTTTTAAAAATTTCATTTCAAAAGTAAAGATGCCATTTCAGGCTTTGTTTCTTGGATCTGTGTAATTTATTCATATTTTGTCAACTACAAGTTATACAGACAATGGATTTTCAAAATGTCTAATGTGGTTGGGATAGTGAAAATCTGAACAGTGTGAGCATCGGCCTTGATGAGCAAAAAGGTATCTCATACTAAACAGACACCCTGAAGCAAAGTACTTTTCATTTATGAAGAATTCACAAATGAACTTGGAGAGCAGAATATCTTCATAGTAATATTCCAAGTCTAAATATATATTGGAATCATGATCTAATTTATGCTTTGTTTTTGTTTTTCTTCCACATATGAAATACGAACACCAGATGTTGGAACACTTTTTGATAAAATTTCTTTTCACATCCTTTTTTGTATTTTTAATAGTATGTTGCTTCAACACCTGGGCTCTTTAGACTTATAAAATTGCAAGACTTCATAAAGCACCTCAGTATCCTGCCAGTGAGTAAAATGCATGAAATCAGAATGGTCTGATGTTTTACTTCACATCCCTGTGATATTCAAATTGCTTCATTTCTCTTCCCCTAATTTCTAATTTTCTCCTTAGAAAAATTCATTACACAGTAGAAAGGGTTCATAGCAAAGCAATCCAACATTTGAGTGCCGCTTGTGTTTACATTGCCCCCCACAGCAAATACTTGTTGAATTTAACAGATTAGTCACTTTGAAACTAGATCATTTTCTATAACAGAGATGACTGTAGATTTTAAGTGCTCTTGTTGTTAAAATGAAGTTAAAATTAGAAACTCTTCCTCTAATCTTCAGCTATATTTGCATGAGATTTTCATAGGCCAATATACATATATTGTAGTCGATTGCATTAGAATTTAATTTTTAATGCGTCTTGTGTGCATATTAAGTGTTGCTTTTATTTCCTGTTTTAGGTTTCTGATTAGTATTATTCCAACAGCCTGAGAAGAATCTATTCTAGTAGGATCTAATCATATATTTATGCCTGGAAGAATTTGTAAACAAGAACACAACTTGAATTAATTTAAAAATCAACGAAATAATGAAAAGCCACTTATTAATGTAATTTCTCCTCAAATTTTTCTTTAAAAATTTGCTTAAATTTAGTTAGGTATAGTTCACCAATTGCCAGCTATCCTAAAAAATTAAAAAAACAACACTCTGTTGTTACAAAACTGAAGAAAATCAAAGAAGAAACTGAGCACTAATATCAAGACAATATGAAATTCTCCACTGTCAGCAGATCATGTCATCGAGGATATAATTCGGACAACTGTAGAACATTCAAGAGTGAACCTTAAAAATTCATACTCTGATTAGTGTTATTTTATTATTTATAAATAATTTAAATAAAAGCTCAGTGCTGCACCCATTATTCAACATTGTTAAGGAATAAGGTCTTCCGACCAACTATGTTGGGTTTTGTTGTTTTGCGTTTTTTGTTTGTTGTTTTCATTTTCAAAGGAATGCTAACTATATCCCCTTAAACAGTATAGGGATAAAATCCTTCTGCAACTTTAGTACAGAAACTATGCTGGATTAATGTCCTGATCCCTTAGTACACACTTCTTTCTTTACTTTGGCTCCTTGAAGCTGTCTAAGGGTCTGTAGACCTGTTCCCCAGTGCTCCAAGTTTGTTTCTGCCACTCTTTCCTCTCTGTCCCTTTAATCCACATTTTCTTATCTCCTCTCTATTTTTCTTTTTCTCCCAACATTCTCCCCTTGCTTCACATATGTTTTGAGGGGCTTTTCCATCCACAATGGGGATTACTTTCTTTTTCCTCAATTCTGAATTACATGACAAGAGGGTTGGAGAGTTTAGCGGATTATCTTTGATATGGACACCTTGCTAAACTTGAGAGGGCTTAGTTTGCTTTGTTTCTGGTGATCATATATTGGATTGAGCAAAGAGTTAGAAAGATGAGGTAAATTCTGGCCTAAATGGGACAGGCAACTGACTTTAACATCTTTTCTGTTTGTTTGTTTCTCCATGTATGTAATAATGGAAGACGCTAACCCTCTCTCAAAGGAAAGTTAGAATATAGATTTAATGGTATATGAACAATAAAAAGTTGCCCCTAGAGCCCTTTCATCAGTACAAGGCAGTGAGTAAAAGCAGGAGCTACTAAGAGTTGCACTGTTTAAACGTACCCAGCTCTACCACTGATTAGCTGTGTAACCTGTTATACCCCGGTATTAGGAATAATAACAATTCACCTCTCTCATAGAAACACTGTGAAAATTAAATAACACCTAAAGCATTAAAATTAAATGGGTGAATGCCTTTAGAATAGGGTATGGAAAAGCATGAGTGTTCGCGTTATGCTACTGTTAATATCCTTTGAATTTCGTTAGGCTAGCGGGAGTCTAAACATAATAACTATAGTCATGATAGTGAGAATAAGAAGTGAAGAAAGCTATCACACTATCCTCATGAACAAAGTGGAGATGATTAGAAAAGTAGCCCATGACATCTTCCCTCAGAGGGGAAATGGGAAAAGATCTTTCCTCTGTACTCCTACAGTTGGTGGTCATTCAACAACATTCAATAAAGTTCAGATTTGTTTAGTTGCTTCTCCCTTGTTTCTATAGAGATGGCCTAACTTTTCTTAATGCTAAATCTGTGGCACCCTCTGAATCATCTAGGCATCCCCAGAGAAACTGACTAGGGGAACCTGGGGAGGAGGGCTCTCCAGCCTGCATTGGTAAAGCTTTGGCAACTCCACCAACCATCCAGGACTCCAGATGTCCTAAAATAAATCTTTTTGCTTGATTCTATGCTGCCCTTTACATACATTATCTCACTTTCTCCTAACAACTCTTATATGCAATAGAGTCTTTAGTTTTCTCCATTTTACATATGAGCCAGGCAGTAGGCATTGAAGATAAATAAGGGTACAGACAAATACAACCACTACCCTTCTGGAATTTATGTTCTCTTGGAGAGGATATTCAACAGTGACGATAAGAATTATTTACTTACAATTGTTACACATATTTTAAGGAACAGGCCTTGGGTACTATAGGTTCATAAACCTATGCCTGGAGATCCAAAAAGACAAGTAGAATTTACTCACAAGAATAATGATATATAGATATGGGTGGTGGTGATGGTGGTGGTGATGGTGGGTAAGGCGGGGAAAGGGGAGAGGGTGCTGGGACAGAGGAGGTTCCAGGCAAAAAGACTAATGTTTGCTAAGAACCTGTAGGAGGAGGAATTATAGTCCATTCTAGGTTATAAAAAAACACTTTGTTGGCTGGCTGGAGGTCAGAGTGAGGGGTAGGATGGCAGAGGATGATGTCAGTGAGATAGGCTGAGGTCATGAAGGGCATCAGAATGGGGAGCCATTATTTACTCTTTTGCACAAAGCTTTATATGAAAGATTGCTTAAATCTATGTTTTACTCTTAAAATAATAGTGTAGTATGCCATAGTATAGTATACCTTTTAGCAGTAATTTCATTTTAGAAAGATATTCATAGTCCATATATACAGAAGAACATGTCTTCAAGAAAAGATAGGAAAGATATTGACTATAGAAATAAGGGCTGAGAAGGACATTTTTTCCCCCTACATAATAGTATTTCAGCAATCTTAATAAGACAGCAAAAGAATAGAATACTTTAAAAAGTATGGTTCTTATTTTCATACTGACTTAATTGGTCTTGAAACTTTCAACTTCACTGTCTTCTGCCCAGAACGTCAAAGTTTTTCTTCTCCAACCTTACTGTACAAGTCCTCAAAGAATAAATACATTTATGACACAAAGAAGCTCATAAAGCTTCATTCCAGCCATAATTCATTATGTTAACTCATTTATAAGTACGTGCTCGGCAACAAGCTGCAGTCTGAAATATGAAGGTGAAAAAGACACATTTTCTGTCATTTAGAATTTGGAGAACAAGAAAATTAAAAGCCAGAAAAAGAGGAAATAAATGTTGAAAGGTCCTTACTATGGAAAATCTTTAGGCCATCCAATAATCAAGCTAAAACACTCTTAGAAGTTTTTTGAGAGCAGGGACATGTATTTCATAATTCTTTTATCCCATAAACTACAGAATAGGTATTTAATAAATATGTTCCTATTGCTCCTTAGATTTTTTAATAGATCAACAGTTTTTAAAAAGTGAAAAATAATCTCAAGCAGATATTTTCAACATGAAAAAATATCAATAATTTTTAATCATATTTTGAAATCTAAGCTCAGAAAATTCATATTAAGGGAATTTGATGACAGATCATATGTAAATTTGAAAAATAATGGGAAACATTGTAAGCATCTCAGTAAGAAAAAGCAATAATGTTAACCAAAATCAGAGTGTCCTGGTTGACATGACTAGTATAAGACTGTTGAGAGTACAAATGGAGTTCACTACTAGTTGACTGGCTGATTCATTTCCTGGATGAGTAACCCTCAACTTCTGCCTTCACTTAAGATAAAAGGTCCTTCTTGTCTGACTTCTTTAAAGGAGAAAGCAGGAGTAGAGCAGATTTGTTCTGTGAGCAAGTTTCGCTATAAACTTCTAAAAGAAGAGTCAGACTTGGCCATTGAGGCACAGAACAAGGAACTTTCCACATTTGATTGACTAACTGCATTTATCATTTATGAGGATTCTTCACACTTTTTTATAACTATACTTTCTATATACTAGACTTATAAAAATTGATACCTTAAGTTTGAATTGTGATTTCATGCTTGGTCCTTAGGATTTTTAAAAACACTGGTACTCTAGCAAAATTCAATAACTTTCTAGTATCTTATTGTTCTTCTCCAATGAAACTATACATTTCTTCTGCATTATTTCTGTTTCATGTGCTCTCCATTGCACATACTCCATTACGTGTGTATCTAATCAGCTGGTAGATAACTCACATCCCCATCAAAAAATACTGAATTTTCTGTATACCATGTAAAAGTGTACACAAATGTCATTTTAATGCCCACATAATAGTCCATTTTCATATTAGTCTACCTTATGAGCATACCATTAAATAGCTCATTTCTACACTTTCAACATTCAACCTGTGTCTAAACTTTTGCTATAATAAGTAACACTGTGATATACAACTTTTCCCATAATTCATCATCAGCATTTCATGTTACATTTAAGGTAGAGTCTCAAAAAAGACATTAAAAGATCAGGAATATTTTCAAGGTTATTAAGACATACTGACAAGTGCTTTCACCAGGAGTTGTAAAAACTTTCAGTGGAACACTCTCATCGTGACATGTTACTTCAACAGCTCAGGATAAAGATTCACATAGAGTATCCCACCCACCTGTGGGATACCAAATAGGGGGTGAGAGGGGTCAGGTCAGAAGGGAGGGGGCATATTTTAACACTGGCTTTGTTTAGAATTGCCTGAGTATGATGACAAAGAAGTAGGCCCCCTTTTAGTTGGTTTTATTATTGTTATAAAATTGTCAACAGAAAGACATCCTCTTATCCCTATGCCCTAAGCAGAACACTGATCTTAAATATATAAGTTTATAGCCATAAAAAGAAATACATCAAATTGTTGACATGGGCTATTCTATAGGTAACTTATTCAACAATATTTATTATAACCAAGTACCCACACTATGCTAGCTGCTAGATATGGAATTCTAGACAAGACAAGGTTCAGGCTGTCCAGAAGTCAAGTGAGTGCTGGTATTACAGGGAATTTTTTATTCTCTTCTATATACTCACAGTGTCCAAATTTATAAAAATGAATAAATTACTTTTCAGAACAATTATAAATGTGTTTATTATTGGAACTTAAAACTGGTAAAATGAAATCTAGTGATACCTATGCTTTCATCTTGTAAGCTTGACCCAATACTCCTTCAACAAACCTTTTGTGCTGGTTTGAAAGGATGTATGTACCCTAGAAAAGCCATGTCTTAATCCAAATCCCATTTTATAAATCCAGCCATTTCTTCTAATCCCTATTCAGTACTGTTTGTTTGAATCTGTAATTAGATCATCTCCCTGGAGATGTGACTCAATCAAGAGTGGTTGTTAAACTGGATTAAATGGAGACGTTTCTCCACCCATTCGAGTGGGTCTTGATTAGTTTACTGGAATCCTATAAAAAAGGAAACATTTTGGAGAAAGCTAGAGATTCTGAGAGAGCAGAACAACATAGCCACAAGAAGCAGAGAGTACACCAGCCAGCAACCTTTGGAAATGAAGAAGGAAAACGCCTCCCGGACAGCTTCATGAAAGGAAGCCAGGAGAGAAAGCTAGTAGATGACACCATGTTCACCACATGCCTTTCCAGATGACAGTGAAACCCTGACCCTGTTTGCCATGTGCCTTCTCACTTGAGAGAGAGAGAGACCCTAAACTTCAGCAATCTTCTTGAACCAAGGTATCTTTCTCTGGATGCCTTAGATTGGACATTTCTATAGACTTGTTTTAATGTGGGATATTTTCTTGGCCTTAGAACTATAAACTAGCAACTTACTAAATTCCCCTTTTTAAAAGCCATTACATTTCTGTTATATTGCATTCTGGCAGCTAGCAAACTAGAACACCTTTGTTTTCATAAAAGGAGTCACTGAAGGGCACAAAGAAAGAGAACATAAAAATGCAAATTTAAGAATGTAGGTTTACTAATGTAGGGAAGTCTCCATGTTGAAAACAGGCCCTCTTGCTCTCTTTCTTTAGCTGAGCCCAATGACCTGCCCAAAGATAATGCTCAAAAAGTCTCATGTAATACCCCAGCTAGAACTAATGGCAAGTAATTTGCAAAATAATAGAAGCACGGTTACAACAGACTTTGGAGGATGTTCCAGTCTGTGTCAAGGCTACTGCTAAATCACAAAATCTATTACTTAAAACTCCTGAAGTGTTTGAAGTGCATGTCCTTTCACAGGGCCCTGGGAATAGTATGGGATTAGGACTTCTGGGAACTATAGACAAAGAGGGTGGGCTGCTCTGGTGATGCAATGTATTATCACAGTTTGATACCTCACGGACACAGGGTACTTCTCTCATCATATAGAGTATACCATCTTCTGTTCATTCCACAAATATTTTTTGGTGCACTCAACCAAGGTATGAATATAGAGTGTTACTGAATATATGGAGGTGAATTAAATAGACAAGGCTCTGCTCTCATGCAGTGTATAGCTTAATAAAATCTAATAAAACAAGGAAATAAAATAAATAAGTATTGTCAAATTTAATAGATGCTACGATAAAAAAGAACAGGATGATCTAAGAGAGAAGAACAAGGAATACCTATATAAGATAGGGTGTTCATGGAAAGCATCTTTGGGAAGGTGGCATTCTAGCTCAGAACAAGGAGAATAAGAAGCCGGTCATTCATAGAATGGAGGAAGACATTTCAGGTCAAGGATATGACAAGGGGCGGTGAAGCAGGGCTGGGAGCATGTGGGGCTCTCAGAGACCAATTGGCTGATAGGAGGCGAAAGTGTAAGAGAATGTAATAAGATGAAATCTGGAAAGTGTGCAGGGACCAGGCTATCAGGTAGAGGGCTACCGATAGGCCAGTAGGCAGACCATATTGGTGAACCCTGGAAGGATTTTAGGAAGGTGAGACTGGGAAGGACTTAAGACTACTCTGAATTGAACCACATATATGAAGCCACCAGATCACCTCTTGGAAGAGAGGGATCCATTATTAGTCAGGGTTCTCTAGGGAAACAAAACCAAGAGCAGATTATATACGTAAATATTATGAAATTTTTACAAGGATTTCTCTTGCGACTGTGAGTATGTGCAAGTCCAAATTCCATAGGGCAAGCCACAAGTTGAGTACTCTGATGAAGGCTTTCAGTGAATTCCCCAGAAGATAGCTGGCTGAAGGAGAGATGGAAATTCTCTCTTTTGACTGCTGAAATCATCACTTCTTTTCAAACCTTCAACTGGTTGAATGAGAGTTCTCCAACTGTTGAAGGCAAACTCTTCAGTTGATTGTTGATGTAATAAGCCATAGATGAAATCACTTACTGATGATTTAAGTCCATTAAATATCCTCACAATAACAATCAGACCACTATTTGCTTGACTAAAGAACTGGACACCATAACCTGGCCAAGTTAACACATGAACTTAACCATCACAGACTCAGAGAGGTGAATTCACATAAGTATCAGAGTTCTAGTATATCTTCCATATATCCCAGGTACCAGGAATTGGGGAGTAGGGATGGAGGACCATTGGATTCCATGTTTCTCTCTAGAACAGACTGACTAAGCAAAATGGTGGAGTTTGGTTACCAAGTAAACCAGATTGATAATTTTTTATTCAGGTCTTACTTGTCACATAGTTACTGGTACTAATACTCTTTCGAGAGGAAATAAATAAGGGTAAATTCAGTATTCTTATCTCCAATTACATCTGTAACATGCACAGTATGTTTAAATCTGATAGAACTGTGGAATAACTTCATTTCCTTACTCCTTCTGAAGTCATCTGTTTCTCAATTTAAGAGATGTTTTGATACAGGTTATACAGGTCATAGAAAAAAAACATTTTTTCCCTCAGATTAACTAGGTCTAGGAATAATATAATATATAAATGAAATTTAAGCCTATCTCAAGCCAAAAAAATTAAGATATAATATTACTGATCATTTGGAAAAAAAATGCTTTAATTGCTGCCACAATTCTGCTACCAATAAGATTAGTAGAGAAAGGATTGAATACTGCCACTTCAATATTAGTTGGTCTTTCAAAGCTTAAACAGAGCTAGCTATTAAGAATCAGTTTAGGAAGCCTGCTGGCACTGATATTTTTAATAGTTCCATGAAAAGGGGAAAAAAGTGCTGAGAGGCTTAAGGATATTATTAAACTCATTTATTTTTCTGCTTTTTTTAATATAGAGTAAATTATAAAAACTTTACCAAATCAGCAGAGGGAAAGATAATAGAACATAATGAAACATGCAATTTATTTTTTAAATGGGGAAAGAACTACTGAATCATAAATGGAAGACCCATTAGAAAGTTATGTAAATGTTTCCCATTCTAGCAATATAAATTCCATATCACCCTAATGTCTATGCTCCAATAGTTTTATTCATTATCATAAATTTCAAAAGTCTCATTCCTTCATGATACATTTCAAACAAAGACATTTTATTTTCACTTTTAACAATTAAACAATTTTATAGCCTCATCTTTTCAAAATATATTCTGCAGTTTGTTAAAATAAGTGTGACTTACTAAGTGGTTAACAGAACAGAGAATGAGTTGACTCTGGACTCTGCTTTTGTCTCATTGCTACTTGTTCATAATGGAATTGCAGTGTGCAGGGCTGGAGAAAAAGAATACCATAGATGGGTCACAATCTCAGGCATCTTATATACTCCTTGAAACAAGGTCTTTGCATTAGGAACGAAAAGAAAAAAATGAAAGTCTCCAATTCCCTCCCTAATTCCAGTTCTTGCCAAGAAAAAGACTCATGCCTTGATTGCAAAATAGGTTTGAGAGTCAGATCTATTCAAATTCTTGCACCTCCATTTGTCAGAACTATGCATTTGAGTAAGTTATTACACCTTGTTTGGGCTTCAGCCTTCTTGTCTGGAAAATGGGCACAGTGATACCATAGGAACCACTACAACGTATGCAGCAGGATCAATCCAGTACAGTGCTCAGCACAAATTAGAGTTCCATAAACAACAATTTTGTTTTCTTTAGAAACCAGTTGGCATACATTTTTCAAAATTTAGCCCATTAGACCTGTGTCTCATCAAATATATTTTAAATTCTAGCAATTTATTGTAAAACATAAGAGGCAAAACAGTGGAATCAC
Source organism: Tamandua tetradactyla (assembly GCF_023851605.1). NCBI lineage: Eukaryota > Metazoa > Chordata > Mammalia > Pilosa > Myrmecophagidae > Tamandua > Tamandua tetradactyla. The sequence goes on from NC_135345.1 coordinate 21,700,129, forward strand.
ACTTAATTACCTTGGCTAGACCACATAAACATGCTAAGCTGTTTTTTTGTCAGTAAAATACAGACTGTCTAGCACAGCCTATTTCATTGGTTTAGAACCTCAGCACTATAGACATTTTGGGCCATATCACTTTTTGTTGCATGGGTCTGACGTGTGAATTCTAGCAGTAGATACCAGGAGTACCTGCACTCCAATTTGTAACAACCAAAAAAATAACTCCAGCCATTGCCAAATGTCCCCTATGGGACAAAACCACTCCCTATTGAGAACTGCTGGGTTAGAGTGAGCATTAGATAACATTTACAAGTTACTTAACATGGAACCTGTAACACAGTAATAAATGTTAGCTATTAACTTTTATCCGGAATTAGAATTCAAGATTGTGTTTTTGATCATTCTCTTAGCTCTTCAATATTATGGATAAGCATAGATTATAATGAAGAAACTACTCAAGGAGAAGCCAGAATTTTCCATGGAAGCTGTAGAGCTGCCAAAAATGAAATGATTAGATAAGTTCCCTTTCAAGCAAATACTCATTTGGGTCTTGGCTTAAGGTTATGCTGGCATCCCTCTTCATCTGAACTGCTCCTACAGACTATCTTGTCTTCGCTGGTTTGGAGTCATGCTATGTCCCTTCAAGTAAGGTCACACCAGGCTGCCCAGGAAACAGAAATCCAGGAACAGGAAAGTCCTCAACCCAACATAGTTGATGCCAGTGGGGCTAAGTCAGGCTTGTACCTAATTTCTTCTTCCTTCACGTTTTTCTTCCTCTCCGAAAGCCTGCCAAGTCTACCATAACGTCAGCCTTCTGAACGTCTTCTAAATATGCTTCAGCGGTGTAGCTGTCACAAAGTAATTATTTCAACCTGGGATGGTGTTTGTAGATTCTCACAAGATTTTTCTAGAAAATTAGAAATGTACCATAACAACAGAAAATAATATTTCTATGTGGCTCCTTCAGCTTCATCCCATTAGCATTCAAGAACGGACTTGGCGATGAACCATCAGTAATGCCCCAATGAGACAGAGTTGCCACATGCAGTACTCATTGACACAGGCCAGGGACTGCAAACTTCAGCTCCTCCCTGGCAAAATGTGCTCCCTACTTGTTTCTATCAATAAATTATTGAAACGGCCATACTCATTTGTTTATGGATTGCCTATGGCTGCTTTCAGGCTACAATGGAAGAGTTAAAATGTTACAACAGAGGCCATTTGACCCACAAAGCTTAAAATGCTTACTACTGGCCTTCTACAGAAAAAGTTTGCCAATTCTTGTCTAGACTAAGTGTGACTGTTGTTCCCTGGATCTGTGCAATGGAGCAGCACTGGAGCCTTAAGTTACAGTCTGAGGGAGGAGCTGGATATCTCCAATCCAGTCGAAACTTATGCCAATCAACATTCCTGGGTGTAAGTGTCTAATATTTTTTGAGAATTCACAAAATATTGCATAAAGATTATGATACTGGCTTTGTATTTTATTCCTTTGTTTATTATAACTATTTCAAGCACACAAAAAATAAATAATAAAAAAATAATATACACATATCTACCTTCCTACTTAAAAGAATAAAAAATTTTACACATACTGTCTATAATATATGCATCCATAAAAAATAAAATAGTATTGTTTTGAATATGCTGCATTTTATATACAAGGTATGCATACACTTTTGTGTGTCTTCTAAAACCTGCTTTTCTAGTTCAACATAATATTAAGATTGACCCACTTTTATATATGAAACTCTAGTTCCTTGCAATGTTTCAATATGCCATCGTTCATTAACCAGTCTCCTACTGATGGATATCAAAGTAAATAGAATCACAAAGAAGGTTGGCAGCCTTCTTGTGTTAATGCCCTTTGCATCAGGATTTACAAAAGCCTACAAAAAAGAGTCCTGCATACCTGAAGCAACTTTTTGTTGCCTCAGTCTATGACATGTCTATAAATCAGGGGCAATTCCACGCTTCCGGGTACCAGCCAACCTATAGCTACCCTGGACTGCATTTGTTTCCTCTTAACACAAAACTCCCCACAGGCTATTCCTTTTGCCTGAACACTCTTGCTTTTTGTCTTGTCCTAGCTAAAGCTTAGGCCTTGCCTCAAGTGTCACCTCTTCAAGAAGGCCTACCCCAAGTTCCCCCAATAAGATCAAATCACCCTGCTGTAGCTTCGGGGCTATATTTTGTATTGCATAAAATCTACCATTACAATCAACGGTAACAATCAATGAGTTTCAACATTCAATCATATAAAAACGTGGGATCATGTTAGTATGAAATAAGTGACAATTCAATATATTTTAATATCTTTCTATTAATACAGAATACAGAAAAGTGAACGCATTAAAACATCTAGTATTGAGTGACAATGCTGAGAGACTCAAACTATCATGAGGTGGTCATTTCTTATGAGCCCATGACTAAGAAATTAACAGTTGAGGCTTGAGAATTGAAAATGAGGAAGGGGCAAAGGATGGGTAGTTTATGGTGTTATATTTGATTTTGTTTTATATCTGAATTTGTGTTACTGTGCAGAGTGTTTTCAGGGGGGGTTAGTTTCATGTAAACTCTAGTCTATGCGCTACTAGATTGATTTCCATCTCTCCCCAACTGGACTTTAGACTACAGGTGGGAAAGATTCTGTGTAATATAGAGAAAGTGCTCAGCAACTATTTTTTGAAAGGAAATGAAAAAAGAAACAGACTATAAAAATGTTTTATGACTGGGAATGAAAAAGAGAATAAGAAACACTAAATGGTTTCTAGTGAAATGTGGAGTCAGCTCCCAGGTCCTTCCTAAACCACATAAAAGGTAGGATTTACCTACCTGAAGGATCTCTAAACCCTCTCCAATCGGATATGGCCCCTGCCCCTTAACATCCTCAGTCAGATATGTTTCTCGAAGTTCCTCTTCCAACAAACTCCTCGCCTCTGCCTAGAATGTCCCCCTCAGGGCTTGATTTGCCTAGTTCCTTCTCATTTTTCTGGTCTCTGCTTACATATCACTTCCTCAGAGAAACCTTACCTGAGTGGCCTGTCTAAAGTCAAACCCACCCACCCAAATCCAGACCCCCAATCCACTTCAAAGCTAGTCACTTCCCTTCCTTGTTTCTTTCATAGTCATAATCAGAGGAGGGAAATATCTTTTTTAATTTGCCTTGTGTTTATTTAGGAACAAGAACACTTAGTTTTATTGTGTTTTGCCTTATTGTTTTTCACAGATATTGTGTTTTTTTTCCTTACAAATGGAAGATATTTGGCAACCACGTGTCAAGCAAGTCTGTCAGTGCCATTTTTCCCATAGCATGTGCTTACTTTTGGTCTCTATGTCACATTTCAATTAAGATATGTACATTGCTTTTTTTAAGACAATGGCATTGCACACTTAGACTATAGTTTAGTATAAATATAAATTTTATATGCACTGGGAAGACAAAAAATTAATGTGACTTGCTTTCTTGTTATATTCACTTTATTGCAGTGGCCTGGAACTGAACCCCCAATGCCTCTGAGGTATGCCTGTATTGACTCTTTCCTCTACAGAAATACAAGTTGCATGAAGGCTATACTATTTCATATTCCCAACACCAATGGTACTTTCTGACCCAAAGCTGATATGCAGTAAATATATCATGAGTAAAGAAATGAAGCTGATTCTATTATGAAATCATTAGGTGCCTGAGCAGGAGTAGGAAGGGACAGACCAAAGAGAAGCAATCTATAGGAGAGCACAAAGGAAACACAACACTCCCCTCCTCAATAAATTGAGCAGAAACTGCCCCTTCCTATCCAGAATAAGAGATGAGGGTGAGATGGGGATTCCGTTTATGACCAGGACAAAAGATAGCTCTAGTCTTTATCATCAACTCCAATGCACGGTCTGTAAGGTCTAAATGACATCAATTTATTATCAAACTAAAACTCTCAAAATAATTTTTAAATTAAAAAAAAAGCACAAGCACCATATAAGAATATATTTTATTTCCAAATGCTTAAATGATTTCTTCTGGAAATTTGGAACATTTCAAGATCCTTCAAAAAAAGCCAAAGCAGACCAGAGGCTTCTACAGGCCAAGTCTCCTGATTTTGTCATTGAATTAAATGTAAAGGTCTCATTTATTAGGGGCCCTGTGAAGCCCAAGAGATTCCTCTGAAATTCATTCTGAAATTACACACTTTAGTTCTAAAAACAACCATCATTAAGCATGACATCTACAGATGTCTGCTCCTTAGTAAAGCTGTAATTTGGGAAAAATCAAAGTGATAAGGAACTAAATTATGTAAAAAGATTATTCACTGCTCTCTAATCTGGCTCACTCTAAGAGGCAAGTAAAACCTGATTATTTGGCCAGCTACTTCACAGCTTCTGTGTTTAATTTACTTTTCCTCAGAAGATTAAAAAAGTCAAATGAACTTGAATTTGTTTTCTCAAGCTCATTTGTTAAGTGATTAGAGTTTTCAAAGAGGAGAGGCACTTCATTTCCTTCATTTGCCATGATTTACCCTCGCTCGATCAATAATATGTTTTAATTAAAGAACAGCTGGAACCTGTTATCCTTTTTAAAAGAAAAGCTGTATCCAAATAAAAGTGAACAGGAACCACTATTATTTACTGACTGTTTAGAGTTTTCTTTATATCTACAATAGACAGCCTCAACTGACCACAGAAGTGTTTTAAAAAGAAAAAGAATAATCAATTTTGGTATCTTCGAATTGAAAAAGCCTCTTAAAAAAGAGAGAGCTCAAAACATATTCTCTGTAAGATTTTGTCACTTTTTAAATTAAGATTTAAAATAATGCATGTTTATCAAAAGGCAGCCAGGCCTACTGTCTACTGCAAAATGCTCCTGAACTTATCAATTATATGAGATGCAAGTTGTCTGCACATAGGTTGGCAGCTATTTAGTTATACAGTCTACAAAAAGTTTCAGTGGCCTAAAGGAGAAAAAAAGTTGGTAATCAGATTAGCTGACTGGGTTTTTCTCATATCTATGCCCATGCAATGTAGGCACTTGCATTCAAAGTAAAAGAACGAGTGTATTTTTTGTAGCTCCAATACCGAAATGCATCTAGCTGATTTTTGAAATGAGCTTTCTGAATATTTTCCTAAACCCTGAAAGTCATTAAAAGCCTATGTTAGGACACACACACATGCTTATGCACACACACACAGCTCGAGTCTGGGATTAGTAACACACTTGAACTTGCCAAACAATTGCCTAACAACAATATTGAGATCTCCTGGCACTTGGTGTTGGGTCCTATTTGCTTTTCACTCAACAGGTATGGTCCTCAAGAATCCCAATTTGTTCACAGTTCTTCCATCTCCCTCACTATCAATCCAGGCCTTCAATGTCATTGCCTTTGTTTGACCCAAATGCCAACTCTGGTTTTAGTTCTTGCTCCTCTATATCAAGATTCTCTATCAGCCAATATGTACTTTCTTCCCACTACTTCTCCAGCCCAAAATCTCCCAAGTGAGTGAAAATGGGGTGGTGACATTTCCTTCTCCCTTCTGCAATGAACAATTGATTTGTGCAAAATTACTTCCAATATAACTCATCTGGCTATAATGGCTTTTCAACATGCTCATGTTTTATGAACAGTGAACATTGATCGAGTCCCTACTATGTGTTGAATGTGATTATGAGTACTGGGAGCACAAGATGGTTATGGTATTTTCCCTGTAGTCTAGGAGTTTATTATCTAGCCAGAGTGATAGAGAATCTGACTGATATTTATGCTAGTACATAGGAAGTCTCATTCATTCATTGATTCAGCAAATATTTGAGGACCTCCTCTGTGCCCTTCACTGTGCTAATTGTCAGGCAGACAATGATGAACAAATAAGTTCTGCTTTCTGCCCCTATTCATGGAGGTTATAAACTAGAGTAGGAGACAGGCAATAAGCAAGCAATCAGGCACAATATTAAAAGGCAAAAAGGGCTAAGTGCTCCGAAGGAAGTGAAGATTAAAGAATAAAATCAAATTTTTGCTGGACTGTCCCTTCTCATTTAGGTCTCTGCTCACGTCAACTTCATAAAGCAGGTTTACCTGATTATTTCCAGTAAACTTTGAGTCCACATCTTCATTGCACTCTTCTCTAAACTCATCTTACTTGTAAATTATTTATGTGTTCATTTGCTCAGAGGTTTGTTTATCCATGCTTCTGTTTACACATTTGTTTATTTATTTGGGTAGGGTACCCACTGAGCTCCATAACAGCCACAGACTTTCCTTTCTTGTTCATCATTTCATCCCCTGACGGTGATCAATAAATACTTGTTGAATGTGTGAATTAAAACAGATTGAAAGGTTAACATTCAAAAACAATCAACAGAAAAAAAGAAAAAAAGCCTAGTTGAATCTTGATTTGTATTAAAATGATTATTTTAGAACATAGATCCATAATTTTTTTTTCTGTAAAAGGGCCCAGGTAAATATTTTAGGCTTTGCAAGCCATAAGAACACTGTTGCAATTACTCACTTTTGTCATTGTCACATGAGAGCAGACATAGACAACACATTAAGGAATGGGTGTGTTCCAGTAAAATTTCATTTAGAAAAATAAGCCAGGTTTGACCACAGGGGCATAGTTTACCACTTCTTGCTTTAGACTAATCCAATAGGGTATGAAGAGGGTGACACAATTTTTAAAAAGCCAAGGAAAAGAAATTAACCAATTTTGAAAATCTACTCAGTGCCAGACTTTGTGCAAGATGCTTTCCATACAAATCATATCCAATTGTCATGACAACTCCAGTAGATAATCACCGTTATAGATTGCAATGATTAGGGATTCAAAGTGGTTAAATAACTAGCCCAGGTCATGCATTTAAGGACATTTCTAAATTCAGATCTTTCTGACTCAAAACCTCTTTTTCTTCTCTCATTTATTTTTTCATGATTTCCCCATATGTAGGCATGAACTACCTTCTTACACCTTTTAAGACAGAGATATAAACATTTTAGTCCTTATTGAATTCAATGCCACAGACACTTATCGAACACATTCTATGTGCCAGTTATTGTGGTAGATGCCAGGGCTACAAAACTAGAACTCATCCCCCTATCTATGACTTACCTAAATTGTATCTTGTTAATATGAGATACTGAATTTCATAGCTTACCATTTGGCACAGTTATATTCTTTTTTATTTTGCTAGAATTGCTAATGGTACTTTCAGGCATATTAATGATGCCTTGTCTGTGGTCATGTCTGCTCTCTATAAACAGCCACAGGTATGAATTTTGTTTTATCTGTGTGCAAGATCTGCTGCTGTCTGCCTCCCAGCTGAGAAAGTTTCCCCATTAGACTGCTGCCCACAGCTCCAGCTGATGTTATATACTGCCAGCTCCCGGCCCTGCAGCTTCCCATGGCCAATTGTCTCGGATGGTATGATTCACCGTCCTTGAAACATTTCTTTCATATGTTTGGTTCAAAATAACTTTCTATCCTTACAGAGCCAATGTATTAAACAGAGCATTATTTCTGTAAGTGTTTTAGACAGATTTAAGAGTAACGATATAAATACACTCACTGCTTGACTCCAATTTTGAAAAGGTCTGTTTCCCCTGCATTTCCTATGGGACTTCCAGCTTGACAAAAAAAAAAAAAAAAAAACTAAAAACCTTCATTTCTTACCTTGTTATGAAAATGATATCTCATAAAAATGCTACAGTGCAACCATTTTAAGTAATATTTAAGCTTTTTAATGTAATATCAATATTGAAGGAAAAGTTTGAGGTGAAGGGAAAGACCAGACTTAGCAAGCAAGCTCAGACTTCTCTTCCCAGTAGCCATTGCCTTTCTTTATATACTCGCTGGCCTGTACCTGTCCAATTTAAGTTATGGGTTCATTTATCAGAGGCATTGAACAGTTGTTTCCCTAACCCATGACAGTCTTAACAGAAGCAATCTGTTTTCACACCATCAACTGTCCATCAGCATCCTATTGTTTTATAAAAAGAAAAAGTCATAATAAGTATATGTAGTCTCCAGGTTTTAAGAAGCCACCAACGTTTAGCATTTTGTCTGGATGTAATGTTGGAAATAAAGTGAATTCAGTTCTGGGGAAGAGTTGGGTCTTGTGGATCCTCAAAAAGCAATACAAATGACTTATCTGTTAGCCAGCTTACCTTGGCCAGAGTTCTGTCTCCAGCAAAATTTGGAATAATCAGGAATTAGAATTTTCCTTCAAGTAATCAATATCAAAGCTTTTCTCTCTGTTTCATCTTCCACAGCAAAATAGTCAACTAAATGCTGCAGGGTTCTTTTTCCTGTATCCTAAATTTTCTTGCATCATCTCCTCTCTCTGCTATTCACAAAGGTGTCTCTATATTTCTCAACAATATGGATGCAAAAGACTCTTCATAAAGCTTCTTTCTTTCAAGTTTGCTGCCTGGAGGCCATCCTCTACATACATACTAGAGTGATCAAGACTTTAAGGATTAATAACTATTTAATGAGTAATTTTACTTTATGTGAATTACTCATTTAATTCAAACACACACACATTCACACACACCCCAAACCAGTACCACCACTATTTTTCAAATGAGAGAACCAAGGCTTACAGAAGTTAAGGAACTTGACTGTTCTAGTTTGCTAGCTGCCGGAATGCAACACACCAGAGACAGACTGGCTTTTAATAAAAGGGGATTTATTTCATTAGTTCTTCAGAGGAAAAGCAGCTAACTTTCAACTGAGATTCTTTCTTATGTGGGAAGGCAGAGGGTGATCTCTGCTGGCCTTCTCTCCAGGCCTCTGGGTTCCAACAACTTTCCCTGGGGTGATTTCTTTCTGCACCTCCAAAGGCCTGGGCTGAGCTGTGAGTGCTGAGATGAGGTATGCTGAGCTGCTTGGGCTGTGCTATATTGTGGTCTCTCATCTAAGTACCAGCCAATTAAATCAAACATCATTCATTGCAGCAGACACGCCTCCTAGCCAACTGCAGATGTAATGAGGAACAGATGAGGTTTCACGTACCATTGGCTCATGTCCACAGCAACAGAAATAGGCACCTTCACTGGCCAAGTTGACACCTGAACCTAACTACCACACTGACCAATCCTACAAAACTACTATAGGATAGAGTGAGGATTCAAACCTAGGATTTGCTAACACACATTTGAACTTCTTGTGTCATTCAATTCAAAACTCCTGTTTCATAGGTACATCAAAGATGGGATAAGTTAGATCAAAGCCACATTTTGGCAGGTAGGATGGAGCACCTTGAGGGACAGTTTTATTAAAACTGTATTCAGTAAGAGAATGGTAGATCCCCAAATTAAATCAGTTTGCAATTATAAGAACTCATGGTGCTGAACTAACAAAAAACAAAAGGTCTATGATAGCTTCTCTTAAAAGTCAACTATAAAATCTTCACTCAAGGGTGATCTCAAAATCTGTTATTAGAGCAGACATGATTACTTACAGGGAAAATGTCACCAACTGAAAAAGAAAATGGTTCTTAGAAAAACGGTACTGCACAGACAGAAGTATTGACCAATTGAACCAAACTGAGAGCACAGAGATTGATCACCAAATCTATGGCCAATTAGATTTTGATAAGGCTCCCAAATCACTGAATTGGGACAGAATAGTTTTTTTTATATATGGGAGAACTAGATATCAACAGCCAAAAGAATGAAAGAGGACCCCTACCTTACACCCTATACAAAAATTAACTCCAAGTGGATCAAAGACCTAGACATAAGAGTCAATACCATAAAACTCCTAGAAGAAAATATAGGGAAATATCTTCAAGACCTAGTTCCAGGAAGTAGCTCTTTGAACTGTACATCCAAAGCACAAGCTATGAAAGAAAAAATAGATAAATTAGAATCCTCAGAGTCAAAAGTTTCTGTGCCTCAAAAGAGTTTGCCAAAAAGATGAAGAAGCAGCCAACTCAATGGGAGAATATATTTGGTAAACATATATTGGATAAGGGTTTGATATCTTTTGTATATAAAGAAATTATACAATTCAACAACAAAGGAACAGACAACCCAATTATAAAATGGGCAAAACATATGAATAGACATTTTTCCAAAGAGCAAATACAAATAGTTAAAATATACATGAAGAGATGCTCATCTTCATTAGCTATAAGGGAAATAAAAATCAAAACCGCAGTGAGATATCACCTCATATATATGAAAATGGCTGCTATTAAACAAACAGGAAACTACAAGGGGATGTGGAGAAATTGGAAGATTTATTCACTGCCGGTAGGAATGTATAATGGTGCAGCCACTGTGGAAGACAGTTTGATGGTTCCTTAGAAAACTAAATATTGAGTTGTCCTACAATCCAGCAATACCCATACTAGCTGTATACACAGAAGATTTGAAAGCAGTGACATGAACAGGCATTTGTACACCAATGTCCATAGTAGCACTATTCATAATTGCCAAAGTATGGAAACAATCCAAGTGCCTATCAACTGATGAGCAGATAAACAAAATGGTGTATATATACACATGGAATATTATGCAACAGTAAGACGAGATGAGGTCCTGAAGCATATGACAACATGTATGAACCTAGAGGATATAATGCTGAGTGAAATAAGCCAGACACAGGATAGATATAGTATCATTTCACTATTATGACTCTGGTTAGGGAAGCAAATTCCAAATCATATGGCTTAGGAAGAAAATCTGTACTCATATATAGCAATGAATTAGATGTTGCATCTCTGCAGCTAGAGTACACAAACGACTTCACAAGCAATGACTTCCATGTTTCACATTTTTAACACGGACTATTTCTGATAAAAACTCAATATATAGAAAAAGATACAGATAAAGAACAAAAAAAGAAAGAAAAAGGTACAGATACTAAGATGTGGATAGTTTGAGGGGACTCAATTGGTACAAGAGTAGTGGAGGGCCAAGTGATCCAGGCTAGGATTTTGGCCACCCTCATTAGGTGGTGACAAAATTGTCACCAGATTTATGTTGATATACATAACTTAAGCCCACTGAGGTTGTAGTATTAGGAAAAGGTATGTTGGATAATCTTCCAGCCTTCAGAAATGCCCTACAAGACAAAAGATCCTACATCAAAGTAAAAGAACTAAAAATAGAGGAAATGCGGTTCTGCTAAAAGAGGCACTTGGGCGCTGAGTACCATAATCTGAAATCATGCTGGATGGGAAAATGATAAGTCTGTATGCCATACTAAAATGGAATATTTAGGAAAACTGGAGCCCAGCAGGAAGTAGCAATGGTAAGATTAGGCCATTATTCCTTCCCCATGCACTGCATGTTAAGATGCTCTTCCAAAAGTGATAGAAATAATAACAGAGCCTCTCATTTAAAACAAGTTTCAAATTGTTTTAAGGTAGAGACCATTAAACTAAGAGGAAAGGATCCTTTGACTTGAAGACTGTCCAGGCAGATCATTGATAATAATAATAATTAGGGTGTGAAATGATCAGGAACAAAAATTAGTTGGAAGTGTACTAAATATTTGATGGAAAAGTATTGCCTACAAAACCCATAAGCTATCCATCCATTCCTAAACCTGTTCTATGATCTTGCAATTCCATTCCCTAGGACCCTATTCACAGTTTACCTCAGTTGGGACTATGGAGAAATACAAACAAAGAAGAACATCCCAGAAGGCAGAATAGGGGCAAAGGGGGATAGCGGAGAAAAGAAATCATTATAGAAAGCAGATCTCCTAGGCTACCCAGTGGCTAACTAAAGAACTTAGTCCACTGTCACAGTAGAGAGTTTTGTCTTAAAAGTCCCATTCTGTCTAGCATTATGTATTTGTTGTGGAATGTAGATTATTGCATGTTTTCCATTTTCTCTTTTTCTACCTGAGAGTCTAATTACGGTCTCTTATTGTGTATTGAAAATATTCTGTGTTTCTTAACTTCTTACTAGACCACCCAATTATGAGAATCCATATCCAGAAGGAACTGATGGGAACATTTATCACCCAGAGATCTTGGATTAGAAAATGTATGAACAGACTGGCTGAAAATTGGGGTGGAAAAGGTGAGTACATTCCGTGTAGCTTGAGCAATGCTAAATATACATTTGGAAAGAAAATTTGATACGGATGTACCACAGTAGTCAAAATTAGTGGCCTACTCAGCAGCATTTTATGCTTTCTTTCTTATGAACAGAAATGTGATTATGTTTGAGGTGGCAATATGCCCAGCTCTGGGGGGGTGATTCATGATCAGTCTGTTTACATAAATCATGGCACCCTGATAACTTTTTGCCAAATACTCACCTTTTTTTTTTCAGCCTGGGCAGGCACCGGGAATCAAACCTGGGACTCCGGCATGGCAGGCAAGAATTCTGCCTGCTGAGCCACCTTGGCCAGCCCCAAATATTCACTTTTCCCTTCATTTTTGTAGCTTTCGGTAACCAAATAATACCTAAGAAGTGAGCCTGTTGTAGGGAAGTTTTGTTTTCTGATGACAAAAGGAAATCTTTTCCATTCTTTTCCATTTGGAAAAATGTGGAAATCATTTTATGACCATGAAGCAATTCATACAAGGATGGAAAACTGAAATGCTGGGGCTAGTAGAACATAAGGATGAGAAGATCTGGACCCAGATTTCTGTTACATAAAGAAGTAAACAATATTTATAACAGAAGTCATTAGTTAAGTTTTCTTTTAAAGTTAAAGCATGTCTAATCCACAAGGTGTTTTAGTTTTCTAGGCTGCTTAAAGCAAAGACCATGAAATGGGTCAGGTTTAACAATGGGAGTTAATTAGTTTATAGTTTGAGGCTGTGAGACTATACAAATCAAGGCCATGAAGGCAATGCTTTCTTCCCAAAGGCCATTGCTGGTGATCCTTGGCTCTCTGCCATATGGCAAAGAACAGAGCAGCATCTGCTGGTCTCTCTCTTCTCTTTCAGGTTTCACTGCTTTCAGCTTCCTGCTTCCTTGCCTTTCTTTCCTCTCTCTCTGTATCCATCTCATTCATGGAGGGCTCTAGTAAGAGGGTTAAGATCCACTCTGGACCACAATCTTAATTGAAGTAGCCACAAAAAGGGCCTACTTAAAATAGGTTTATGCCTACAAGAATGGATTAGTTTTAAGAACAAGGTTTTCTTGGGTTCAGGCACTTCCAAACCATCACATACCCTACTTCATATGCTATGAGTAGGAAATGGGAGAAAGACACATATTTGAAGAATCGTAGTAAATGATGATCAAGTCTCACCAAATCCTGACTTCTTTTAAGATTGTTTTAACTTACATCCTTCTTGAAACTGTTATTTTCAAAAAGAGTTGTTTTCTTTAAATTAATTCTTAATTTCTATAATGCATAAAACTGTTAATGACTATACAAATGGCAAAAACCATACCAAAATGGGATAAAACACTATAATGATACTAAACATAACTTAATATTTGCTGAACAGTCTACAGTGAATTGTAGATACAGTAAAATGCCAATGGAAAGTTACAGTTGAAAACTTGCCAACCAGTTTGCCATTTCTTTCTTTTATTCATGTAAAAGCAACTTCTTAAAGACTTCAAATGTTCCTGAAAATTCACAAAAATTCAACAATTAGAGAAGAACCTCATGTCAATATTTTCACATCCTAAGGTGTTTTTTTTTTATCTTTTTATTCTAATTAGAGAAATTGTAGGTTTACAGAAAAATCCATGCAGAAAGTACAGCGTTTCCACATATCCACTATCACATAAAACATATTTCCCTATTATTAACACTTGCATTAGTATGGTATTTTGGTTACAATTGATGAAACGATATTATTATAATTATGCTATTAACTATATTCCATATTTACATTAGGGTTCACTGTTTGTATTGAACAGTTCTATGATTTTTTAAAATTTTGTTCTGGTGACATATATACAAGCTACAATGCCTTCTTTTAACCACCTTCAAATATAAAATTCAATGATGTTAATTACATTCACAATGTTGTGAATTTCCAAAACGTTTCCATCACCTCAAATGGAAACTGTGTACCAATTAAGCACTAACTTCCCTCTAAAGAATTTCTAAGTTTAGCTCCCATCCTGACAAGTTTTATCTCTCCAGTCAGTGGGAACTTTTCGTTTTAACCTCTAGGGGAATTTTCCTTTAATTGCTTTAGTATTCTTAGACTCCCTGATGTTTCTTCAGCTTTGCTTCCTTTACTCTCCTTAATACTATGCGGTATTAGTAAGGATTCTCTAGAGAAACAGAACCAACAAGAGATATCTGTAAATATGAGATTTATAAATGTGTCTCACACAACCATGGGAAAGTAGGGTCCAACTTGTGTAAAGCAGACCATGGTGCTGGCAACTTCAATGAAGGGTCTCGACAAACTCCACAGAAGAGGCTTACAGACTGAAGAAGCGAAAAGTCTCTTCTCTCCCTTAAAAGTCTTTAACTGATTGGATCAAATCCAACTGATAGGATTCTCTTCTTAGATGATGAAGATAGAATCATCCACATCGGAAATCAACTGACTACGATTTAACAAGCCAGCCTTCTGGTTTATCAACCAGCCACAAAATATTTTTGCAGTAAGAGTTAGGCCATTGCTTTCCTGACCAGACAACTGGGCACCACTACATGGCCAAGTTGACATCTGAGGCTAACTATCACATACACTCATTCAGTTTTATTCATTTATACTTTTATTAATTGAGCTTATTTGTTACTTCTCTTATTCAAACTCTCATTTGAGCATTTGACCAAGCATTTGATTCAGTTGATGACTTCTGCTTCCTTGGCTTTCATGACACTACACTCTTGATTTTCCTTCTATGTCTCTCTCATCTTGCCCCTGATATTTGAAAGCTCCTTCCTTGCTCTACCTCTAAATGTTGAAGCGTTCCAGGGCATAGTCCCTTGGCCTCCTTCTCTTTCCTACACATGACCTTGCCATGAGCAATATCATTCTGCCTCAGTTATAAAATGTATAATACCCAAACATTTACATTTCCACTTCAAAACTCCTAAAGCCCATTTTCTTATATTTCCAATGGCCTATTCAAAATCTTCACTCAGATATCTAAGAGACATCTTAACCTTAATATATCCAAAACTGAACTCCTGAGTTTTCTGCCCATTCCCAAATCTTCTCTTTCCTCAGTTTTCCCCACCACATTAAGTGGAGCCAACACCCATGAAGTTGCTCAAACAAATACCTGAAGGTCATTCTTGCTTCCTTCTGTCATTCATTCCCCACATCCAGCTCATCAGCAAGTCCGGTCAACTGTACCAGAAAATATATCTCAACTCTGTCTATTTCTCTCCATCGATATTCATACTCCTGATTCAGCCACCATCATTTCCTTCCTGAGAAACTGAGAATTAATTTATCTGCCTGCATCCCTCCTCTTCACCTCACCATCCATTTCCCATAAGTCAGCCAGAATCATCTTTTTAAAAGTAAAAATTATACCCTGTCATTTCAATGCATAAAGAAACCTCATTATAGTGTCCTATCACACATAGAGATAAATTCAAATGTCTTCTTTTAGCCTCTGAAGTCCTACATGCATGTTCTGGCTCCCACCTATCTCTCTGACTCATCTCAAATCACTCTCAAACTCACTCACTATACTGTAGCACCCAACCTTCTTTCTGACCCTTGTATGATCCTAGCTTTATCTTGTCTCCTTTAAGGTCTTTAAATGAGCTGTTTCTTCTCTCAGGAAAATTTATTCCACAGCTGGCCACACAGATAACTTTTTCTTATAATCTAAGCTTCTGCTCACATGTCACCTCTTTAGGAGATTCATTCCTTGACCAACAAACCTACGTAGACATCCTATCACTTTCTTTCCATCTGCCTGTTTACCTTCCTTCATAGCAAATCTCGCTACCTTTTATTTTCTTGCTTATTTATTATCTGAGTCCCTTCAAAAAGGACTCTCTTCTTGAGAGCAAGGACCTTGCCTGGCTCACTCACTACTGTACCTCTGTCTCTTAGATATTCTCCTAGATGTTCAATAAATACTTAGTGAATCTATGAAGAAATTTATTGAGTTCCTAGGCAGTAAGGAAACACTCCTAAAGTTTCACTCAGCTCTCCTGTCTTAAATAAGGTGGGTACTTTTGTTTGTATTCTTTATACTTTAACATTAATCAGGCAATAGGTTTTGGAGCCAATTATCTATTGATTCAATCAAGAAATATTTGCAATGCCAAGAATTTTGCTGTACAAAGGAGACAGCAGATTCATTACCTAGTGGTAGAGAATGTCAGGAAAATGAATATGTATAATTAATATTAGATAAATCAAACTAGTAAGGGACCTCTTAAAGTTGTTTCATGAAAACGGGACCAGGAATGAAGAGAAACAAAATCAGTGATGATAATAGAGAGAAGATGACATTTTCAATATATCAATGAGTCAGACAGTGAGTTCCATACACTAAAAGAAGAAAATATTTCATTGGCTTCGTCTCCAAATCCAACATAATGATGTTCCCAATCATGAAAATGACAAAAGAAGGGCTTTGTGTGTGTGTGTGTGCGTATGTCACAATGCTATTACAACCTGAAAGTCTAGTTTTACTAAATTCAAAGATTCTACTTCCTGTGCTTTGTGTGATTCCATCACATGCAATTCAATTTTATCATCATGCAATGGAAAAGATTATGTAGAACTGCAATGAAATAGATACTCGGCCAATTTCTCTTCCTTCTCACAGCTGCTACCCTACTCTCTGCTTGCCTCCTCTTCACCACCACTGCCTGTGGTCCATGATCTCTCATCACTCCCTGATCTCTGATACGAAAGAAATTCTACTGATCTTCTACCAAAATGTTGGTCCTCAAATGTACCCAACTCTATTCCACTTCCTTAATCCACTTTCCCGCTTATTTCTATTATCAAAATGCTGACAGTTCTTCAAATTCAAGGGGCCCATCTCTTTCATGAAAGTTTCCTCTCAACGCACTCTAGCCCACTGTGAGTTCATCCTTCTTTGACCATCTAAACCAGTCCTTGCTTTTGTTGGATATTTGGACCTTTTTACATATCTGCTTGAATTGTTTAAACTTTCATGTATCTGGCTTTTAACAACTACCAACTTTATTATCGAATCCTTTAATACAAGGACTTTTGCATTTCTTTGTCTCACCTATACCCACAGATGTAATGATATTCCCAGAGGCAGTGACATTTCTTCTGCAAGCAAATATTTATTCTCATAGTGTCATAGTAAAGAGTCAGGCATGAAGTTGAACCCATGATCAGGTCATTTGCCTTCAACCTCTACAATGCAGACACTTCTACAGTTAGATCAAGAACTGTAGGTGTCAGTGTCACATATCCAGAAAACTAGAAAGTATAATAATTCTAAGATAAATTGTTTTTGTCTTGTTGAATAAAGAAAATAAAAGCCTCTTTCAACACCAGTTATTAGATGCAAATGGCTTTTGTAGAAATAAGAAAAATACATATTTTCTAGTGAATTTCTATATAATTCAGTTAGGTGGTCCTTGGATGAGGACACTGTGCTAGAAATAATAAAGAAGTATTTTTTTCCTCTTGTTTGCAGGAAGTAGTCTGCCAGCATCTCTATGAATTTCATAACAGTCAGTACTGACTCCACAAATTTTGATTTGGGGTGGATAAGCTGAAATTCCAAATAATTTTTTAATGCTCACAATGGAAAGAATTCTTCAGGATGCTGCTCTATGTTGTCTTTTCTACTGTTCCAGCTCTCTCCTCTTGCTTCCATCCTTGTTCTACTATAAACTAGTCCTCCCACCACCCTGCCCCACAATTACCTTTTTAAATGGGAAACTGCTTATGCCACCCCATTGTAACTTTTGCTGCTCTTAAGCTAATACCAATTTTTCTAATCTCTCTTGTTTCATCTCTCACCTCTCTACCCCTTACTCACTCTGTTCCAGCCATATTAGATTTCTGACTTCTTAAACTTCTGTTTCCAGCCTCCAGAACTTCACTCATGAGATTTCCACTCCCTGGAATACCATTTTCCCCCATTCTTTATAGTCTGCCTAATTCTTCTTTCTCCTTCACCTCACCAGTCTTTCCTTTACCTCCCCTTTAAAATGGGCATTAACACTGCCAACCTCAAGGATGCTGAAATGGCCAAGTAAAATATGCTTAGTCAAAGAGTTTTTAAATGGAAGAGGGTTCTATAAATTAGTCATTATTTTTATTGAATAAAGGGAGCCATCGGTTTCATAGAGCTACATATATCCAAACTTCTCAGGTAATTGCTACAGCTAAAAAGCTTTGCATGCATTATCTCATATAACATTAACTTTACAATATTCTTAGGAGATTGGTATTGTATTGTTTTTGTTATTATTTTTATCATTATTCTTATTACTATCATCTCACTTTACCAATGAAGATGCTAAGATGACAAAGTGGGCATGTGATAGACTGGGATCAAGGCAGTCTCACTGCAATGCCTGAATGTGACCACTAGGTAGCCTGCCTCCCATTATGACAGATCTCATGGCTACTTCACAGAAGAAGAGCGGTTAACTTGCACAGGTGGTAAACTGTAACTTTTCCCAAGAATCCAGCTATGGATACTAATAAACTAGGTGGTTTTGTCAGTCAGATAATTAAGAGCAATCCAACACTTCAGGACATCCTTATCATCAACACAACCATATGTTAGGTAGTCACTGTGTACCTAGCACCAGGTTAAGCACTTTCCAGTTAGCAATTCTTAACCACTTAAACCCCCCCCCACTTTACCAATGAGGATAGTGAGACTCAGAAAGTATAAAGCAAATTACCTGTGAGTTTAGTAGCAAGGTTAGGTTTCAACCCACTTTTATCTAACTCCAATTCTGTTCTCCTTAGACTACTAAGTCTAACGACTGTCTGTAAAAGTATTTACTGAGAACCATAAAAACTGATGTCCTTAAGAAGGCTCCTTCTCATATACTGTTGTGGAATATTAGTGAAATAAATCAGATGACCACACGATCAAGTATCTTAGTTCTCTATTGCACCTACAACAAATTGTCCCAAACTCCAGGACTTAAAACAACACAAATTTATTATCTTACAATTCAATAAATTACAATTTTGACACAAGTCTCAGTGGGTTAAAATTAAGGTGCTTGCAGAGTTTTGTTCCTTTCTGGAGACTCTAGGGGATAATATTTTTTCAGCTACTAAAGGTTGCCCACATTCCTTGACCCCTGACTCCCTTCCTCTAACTTCAAGTCCAGCAAATTTACAACTCTCTGACCGTTCTTCTTTAGTCCCACCTTCCACTGACCATAGCCAGGAAATGCTCTCTGATATTAAAGATTCATGTAATTAGATTGAACCCACCTAGATAATCCAGAATAATCTTTCCATCTCAAGGTCTTTAACTTAATTACATCTGCAAAGTCCCTTCTGCTATGTAAAGTAGCATATTCACAGGCTCCAGGATTAAGACATGGACTTCTTTGTGGGATTGTTATTCTGCTAACACATGAAGACGACAGATCTACTAAGGGCACACTCCAACCCAGCTCCAAAATCGCTCTGGGAAGAGGAATGATACTCACTAACTTCCAACGGGCAAGGACTGAATGAAACCACCAAAATAGAGCAGAGGAGACTCAGGAATTGTGAAGAGAGGAAAAGTGGGAGCTACTGTATACTTGTGCTCCAAGTCCTTTCCTCTGAAACAACTGTACAAATCCTGGGGCCAAAACAACCACCAGTATTTCAAGATGATGTATTTACAATGTTATAACTAGAGAATAAGCTATATAAGTTATCAATTTTTTTTTATTTTCATGTCTAATACCCAGTTCACATTGCCTTGTTTCTAATTATTAAGGAAGGCTTATTAGAATTCTACATACATTTAGGAAACAGCCATGAAGAGTAGAAAGAACAAAGACTTTGGAGTCAGATAGACATGGACCTAAATCTATTATTTACACACTCTGACACTTATTTGCTGTGTGATCTGAGACAGGTTGCTTAGCTTTTCTGAGCCTCTGTCCTTGTTTCTATAGAATAGTGATAGATTTACTAACCCTGCAGGATGTGGATATGAAGACCTAATACAGTTAGTTATACATGTACACTCTCTAAAACACAGCCTGGCACCTACTGGAGCAAAATAAGTATTTATCCCTCTCCAACCAGTCTGGTTATGTAAGTTGCAAGTATACAAATATAGTAAGAATATGATCTTCATGTTTGGATCCATTTTTCTCTAGCCAACTCAGCACCTGGAAGAGTTCCTAATCAAGAGCAGACATCCAATATATATTAGTCGAATCATACTGAAGTTATCTTTTTTGTTTGCATCTAGAGAATAAACCTCTGGTTTTGATCAGTGATGAATTATACAGTGAACCTGAGCTAGCAAGACCTAATTCCCTAAAACACTCTCCAGAGCCCTGGAGTACAACTGGACAACTTCATAATCTTCATGTACAGAATAAGAAACTTAAAAATGATCTTGCATATAAGCCATGGTGGATTATTAACATTGGAAATAGATTAAACTACATAAAACAGCCTTATTCATCACATCCAGTATAAAAACATCTTTTGCATGAGCCCAAATGACAATAGATGAATGTTTTCCAGAAACCTTAAAACAGATTTAACTCTGTAAACAAAGAACAAGCCCCCCAATTCTAAAGGAATATATAAATTCACACAGAAGAATCTGTGACAAACATATCAACATTTTAGAGGCTGCGCAGTGTTTTCCATTTGTGATCCTTCTAAGAACCTAAAGAGCACAGATCTTGCAGAAATATTAACTATTCGCAAAACTCTTCCCCTGATTAAGCTAAATGTTATAAATGCTATAAATCCAGACCACATTTCTCAAGTCATTATCCATCAACTTCGCAAAATATAGAAGCTGTCGAATATGAAGTCCTCCTGAAACCTAACTTCTTCCCTACTGTCTCTAAGTTAGAAACTCACCCCACCGTACTCCTTCCCAAGACCAACGTGTCCACCTACACATTCATTCAGTCAATAAATATTTAGGAACCGAGGATACCTATCAATCTGGGATAGGGGATCCGCAGTTGTTCATTCTTCTCTATTCATTTCCGTATTTTTATTAGCTAACATTTAAATCGAGAACTGCATTGTGGCACAATAAAAGTGTGATGACAGACATACCCGAATTTCTCTTATTTAACAAAATGAATTCTCCAGCAGTTATTCTCTCAAGCAACTGCTCCATCACAAATAAACTTTCCTTCACAACTCAACTTCTCAGAAGAGAAGTCTACACTTGCTATCCTTCATTTCCTCACTCAGCCTGAATCGTTGCAATCTGGCTTCTGCCCCACTTCAACTTCAACCTCCTGCTGCCAAATCCTTTCAGCCCTCCTCTTACTTAACCAAGCAGAGCACTTTAGGTAATTGACTGAGTACTGGAAATTTTCCCTCCCCTTGGCTTCCATGGCACTACTCTTGGCTGCTGTTCCTTTTACCGCCCTACATGCTCCCTCACTGACTCCTTTGCTGGTCCACCTTAGTCGTCTTCTCCTAGTATTTCCTTCTGAGCTCTGTTCTATGTTGTCTCCGTAGGTGATCTTCCCTGCTCTCACAGCTTTATCTGCAATCATTGACTCCTAACTCATCAGCTCTAGCCCCTTCTGAGCTGATCTACATACAAACTTTCTACATACAAACTTTCACCTGCCAGCTGGCTAACTCCCACAATTCTTTGTCAGCATCTCAAACTTAATAAGCCCCAAAGCAGCCATTCAAATATTCTCATTGAAGACTAAAGCTAGACAGGTGGAAGCTTTCTCAACTCCTACTTTTCTCTCATTGCCCTCCCTCTGATGCTCAATATCCTTTTAACTGCTACATGTTTCTTGAACCTACTTTCGAACCAACATCCTACTTTCATTCAGGTCTCCCATCTCATATTGTCTGCAATACTTTTCCAAATAGTTCCTTTGACTTCTGTGGAACTAGCTCTATTATTTCCTTCTAAAACATAAATAATTGGCATTCCCTTTCCTAAAACCTCTCATTAGTTCCCCACTACCTACAGATTTTAGTTCAAACTCCTTTGCCATAAATAAAAGGCTCTGAAACAATTTACCACCATCAACCCTTTCAACCAGGCTTGCTTTGGGATACATCTAACCTTCTCCAGCAGTTTTGATATCTAGGCCACATGGACCTTCCTATCATTTCCTAAACATGACAGGAGTTTTTTCACATACCTCTAAGCCTTTGAGCAGATTGTTCTTACTGTGAAGTCCCTTCCCCATCCTCCACTTGATAAACCTCAACATAGTTTCCAAGACCCAGATGAGATGCCATTTTCCTCTGGAAGTTTCCCTTAACTTCACTGAACAGTTTCTCCCACACTTTTGCCTCTATTTTAGCATTTAAATCATACTGATCTGAGCGTTACCTGTTCACATGTAACTTACCAATGGACTCCGAATCAGAGGTAAGTTTTTAGATGGTTTATTCATTTAACAAATATTTGAAAGTCTGCTATAGGCAGGCCGTGTTCAAAGCACATGGTATATACAATGAAAACAAGCAGTATCTTCACATTCATGGACCTTAAATTCCAGTGAGTTGAATTGTGATCTGTACATCTGAGGAATGATTTGAAGGCATTGTTAAATCATTAGTAAAGCCACCGAGAAGTCACAGTGTTGACACACATTATCAAGGCGGCTTTTGAATCTCATTGTAGCTCATCACCCCACCTAGCTCTCATCTTTAGCTTCCTCCAATTCCACAAACACCAGGCACACAGATATTCCCCTACTGTATAATCTAAAATACTTAAGACTCAGACACTTTTGATGAAATCCCTTTCTATGGAGTCCTATAGGAACCTTCCCAAAAGAGGTCACGCAATTGCAATTTCTAGTTGGATAGATAAAATTGACTCAGGTTCCCCACAAATCAGCAGCTGTCAGGCCCATACTGCATAGTTTCATGCAATAGAAATAACAGATGATCTCTCTGTGGTTTAAGAACAAAGTGTCCATATGTTAGTGCTGGTAACCTACACTGTATGCTTTTTTAAATTTATGAAGCTCTAGCACATGTGTCATCTCATGTAACCCTTGAGTAAGTATAGACAGAGAGATTGAGGATTCTCTGGAGTTAATACATCCACTGCACATGAACTAGTGAGAAACTCAGCATGCAGAAAGAGTATGTCAAAAACAAAACAGGATAAAGCACCATCTGAGAAATGCAGAAAAGTTTTCAGTTGGTATGGGGAGTGCTGCCACTGGATGAATGGTTAATAACGGCAATACAGTGTGAACTTATCTCTGTGACATTTGATATTTACATAAGTGGACACATAAATATATATTGAATTTTGTCACTGTTGACAATATTGCACATTGTTAACAATTCTTTGCCACTGACAGCTCTGTACTGAACTCTAAAGTCTAGTATTACAGATTTTTTTTTACAATACTAAAGGATAAAAATAATGCCTATAGAAGAGGTTACTGGGAGTAGTTTACTGATGTCCTGACTGGGATGCAAGCTTTTAGGTCAGTCAGTAGAGCACCTTTTACTTATAAGGTCAGCATCCAAGGATGAAAGTGAACCAGACCAGTGGTCTCCTAAGCTAGATGTGCTAGTCATTGGGGTATGCAATGGGATATGTAGACAAATTATTAGCATTTCCGTCATTTTTATTATCAGCAAAGAAAATAATTGGTTAAGCTTTATTAATAATTTATACATATTTCTATGAGTACAAATATATAATCTATGATGAAATATATAAAAATAAAGGTACATGCTTAAAATTTTGGAGACGGATGACCCAGACACTCCAAGGTAATCAATGAATTGTAAATAACAGCCCAAAGTCAGATTCTTGCAGGTTAGGCAGAGCAGAGGAGAAAAGCCAAATAAGGAAAAAGTATCAAGATAGGGAGGATGAAAAAACAATTCCAGATCCCACAAAGCAAGCAATGCAGAGGCAGAATAAACACTTTGCTGGTCATTGGAATAGCTGCCTCTTGCTTTTTGTGCTGTGTGTGGAGACAAGGCCCTAAGAAGTGATGTGGTTATTTGATTATCTCATGCTTCTGCTTACAACCTACTTCTCATCCCTTCCATTGTCCTCAGGCTAAAGTTCAAGTCCTTAATAAAACTCAAAAAGCCCTCCACCAGCTGGTCCCAGTCTGCCTCTTCTTGCGTGATTCTGCATTTTTTGGCCTTCGTTCAGTTCTTCGAGGATATTTTCTCCTCTATCTTCTGCCTATCACTGTCATTCAAGTGAAAACTTATTTTCTACTTCCTTTGGGAGCTATTCTCTAAGCCCTAAAACACATAAAAATATTCCCCATATGTTCCCATAGCACCCTGTACTGGATTCTGAAATTGTCAGCATACTCCTTGTAGTGTAATGAGTAGTGTTTTCCCAAAATTCATGTCCACCTGGAAGCTCAGAATATAACCGTATTTGGAAATGTCTACATTTGTAGATGCAATTAGTTAAGGATCTCAAGATGAAATCATTACCCAAGGTCTTTCTTTCTTGCTAGTTATCTGTGAGGACAGAGATCATACATGCATCATCCAAGCACCTAGGTTTGATTTATAATAGGTGCTACATAAGTATGTGAATTGAAGTGAAATTGAATGAAATGTGTCCCAGAATCCAAAGAGAGAAAGAGAGAGTTGGTCTATGATCTCTTTAAGTGCTTACTCATTGCATTTGATAATAGCAAAAATATGACATTTACCTAATAGTTATGACAATATTTGCTTTTTTATTTATACATTTAACAGTACTTTATTATCTATTGGTCAACAAATATTTGAGTGTCCATGTAGATACTGAACATGAGCAGTTTCTTTACTCTGCTCTGCTCTACTGTTGGCAGACAACAAGCAACTAATTAAAATCTGATTCATTAAGGAATAGTATTAAAAGGCATCAGATCTTATCCTGCAAGATGGAGGATGGTTGGAGTTCATTGCTAGCAGTAATGTTTTATATTCTCAGTTGCTTAGTCTCAGCATGATTGCCTCTGCCTCATCACAGAGCAGACTGAAGATGCAGATGCATGACGAAGCATTGGAGGGAATGGAGCGAGAGCAAGGGCAGCTATGCAAATGGAATGTTCCAGATCAAAAGCATGGCTTTGCAGAGGATGGCATGCATCCTTGTTAAGCTTATCTATGCAGTGACTTTCAATGCCTAGTCTGCCCCAGACCGTTTCCTGGCACTGGCATGCCCATATCACTAACTTCTGTTAGGAGGGCGTACAGCTTACCTTCAATGTAATTGCATCAAACTCCGTACTTGCATCAAACTCCTAAAGTTTCATGGTTCCTTTTCCCAACCCACTAGCTTGCTATCAAGGCTCCCTCTTTTCACTCAGGATTACTGGAATTGGAAACTGACTTTGGATCTTTATCTTGGGTGTAATCTAGAAACCCACAGAGAACTGGTTCATTTCATTTTCCCTTTAGCTCCACACACCATCAACCAGCACAATTAGGACTATATTGGCTGAGCTGAATCCAGTCCTCCCAGAACAATGTCAGTTTGCCCCGGAGTGCCACCCTGCACCCTACATCTGACCTGCAACATCTAGACCAGATAGTCAAGAAAGCATGCACTATGGAACCAGGATGCCTTGGTTAAGATGTATTAGTTAATATCCCTGGTCTTCTACTCACTAGCTGTGTGACCTCAGGCAAGTTGCTTAAACCTTTTAAATCTCAGTGTACTTATCAATAAAAGGGATGTTCAGAAATAACTGGTAGATATTTACATCAAGGTATCTCTCTAGCACCCCAAAAATTATATTGAACTCAATGCCTTTGCCTTAACCCCAACCCAACACACACACCACTACCTTCTTCTGTCTTCCATAACCTGGATAATAACTTCCCACTGCTATAGGCAAAGGCCTTTACTCAGCCACTCAAGTCAGAGCATAGAGCCTACTTAGGAATTCCTCCTTCTTCTTTGATCTCCCACCTGACCCCACCCTCAAATTCCATCCTTACAAAGACCATCCATAGCGCCACATAATATGCCACATTCATTTTCTCCTTCACTGACAAACCTCCAGAACTGTCACTATTCTATCAAGCCTGATGGACTCCAATGGCTTCTCAGTTGACCTTTCCACCAAGAAAAGGCAATATAAGAGCCATGAAGGAAAGTAGAGCAAGGTAAGAAAATAGAGAGACAGGATAACACAATGAACATTTCAACAGAGATCCATATGAAGTTAGGGAGCAAGCCACTTGAGGGTCTGGGGAAAGAATGGCTCAGGCACCAATAAGGACACAAAGTTACAGAGAGGTTATATACCTTCCTGAGGTCACTCAGTAGCAGATCTAATATTTTAACCCTAGTTCTGACTCCAGAATCCATATACTTAACACCACCATTCTTCATCCTCAATTATAATGCTCTGTAGCAATTCACTCTGTTAACCAGCTCTAGCTTTGCGAAACTCTTTTTTCATTGTTATTCAACAAGCATGAGCCTTTCTGTTTGCTAGGAACTGATGTCCGTAGCACTCTCCTCTCTAATTTCTTCTCCATCTGTAACACATTTCTCTGGTTCTACATCCATTGTCCACCTTTATTCTTCAAGGTTCTGGCCTTAGACTCCATCTCTTGTTGTTTCATGTCTTCGATTTCCATTATCTCCCTGAAACTGGCTCTCTCATCATGTTTCCAGCTTAGTTTGATAGCTAGCTTCTTGGCAGCAAAGACTGTGCCTCATTCATCTCTCTATTCCTATACCTATCACTTTGTTGGACACTTAATAAATGTATGTTGCTCTGAAATGAATTAAATCTTGAACGCCGCATTTCTAACTACCTTTGGGAAAGTTAGACCTGGATGTTTTCCCAGCACCTCAAAATCAATACTTCTAAAAATGAACCTGTTATCTTTACTCTGTAACCTGTTCCTCCTCCAGTGTTCCCTGCTTCTTATCTTGACACAAGGTACTCCTTTTCCACTTCCATTATCTTTGTTCAACTCTTATTTTCTCTTGCCTGGACTAGTGCAACAGCTTCCTAATTGACATCTCTGTCAATGATGCATCCTACACAGCTATGCAAAATTAATGTTCTTCATCCTGTCACTCCCTGCTCAAATTCAACTGGCTCTCCCACTATCTACAGAATAAAACCTCACTCTTGAGTTCCAGACCTGTATAGCTCAATATATCCTGGACCTCTTCACTTTGATATCACAGAAGGTGTTAAAATTCATAGTTCCAAAATTGAACTCATTTTCTTTCCACTAAATCTCCTTCTGCATTTTCTATCTTGGTAAATTTATGCCACCCACCAATTACCCAAACCAGAAACCTGGCAATTATCCTAAGTTCCTCCTTCTCCTTCAACATCCAATGACAATGCGTCATCAAATCACATCGTGTTGGTCTTGACCTCTATTTATCTTATAAATGTGTACCCTGTTCTCTCCATCACGTCAGCAAAGCTTTACTATGTTCCTTAACATACTTCACCTGTAATTACTACTACAGCAGTTCTCCTCATCTGCTGTTTCACTCCTTTTCCTGTCCAATTTCCACATCACTGTAGAATTATCCTCCCTAGATGCAAATGTGATCATCATTGCTCTTGATTAAATTTATCAGTAGCTCCCCACTGCCTCCCTGCACTGCCTCAACTATCTCTCCAACTTCTCAACTCACTGCTCCTTTCCACCCCACACTCTAACTGTACCACTCACAATGTTTCACTGTCCCCTGCTTATATCACCATGTTCTTTCAGTACTACCTTAGAACCACTGTCTTCCTGCCTGAAACATCCATCATCTTACCTGCCATCATCCCCTAGAATACTCATTCTCACCCTTCAGTCCCATTTCATCCAGGTAATTTTCTTTACCCTCTCCAGCCTGCAATTGGTGACTTTATATATGAGTTTCCAAAGCACCCAGTGTTTGGATATTATCGTAGGGGTTTTGTACTCTATCATCTCATATGCCTGCTTTTCAACCGGATTGGGGGTTTACCATGAGTTATTTTAAATTTTTGTATTCTATAACTGAGAACAACATCTGGAATTTTAATAGGTGCTCAGTATATGTTTTCTGAAAAAATAAATGGGCTCAACGTATTTGTAGGAGGCACTTTAATAATACTGATAGAGTGGAGAAGTAATACCACCTAGGTTATAGGTTAATGCTTACTTTGCATTATAAGCGACTCTGTGAAACCAGTATCACATAATGTTAAACTGTGATTGTGAATGGTCTATTCAGTGCTCCTTCCACTTATTATTTTATAGGGCACAAGGACTTCAGTTGCCAACATTCTTCACCAATGACACCAATGACACCAATGGGATCCTATGAAAGGATTTAGCAGGATTTTGAAGATGAATTTAACTATGCTGTACCTCATTATTGCACAATTCACATCAAGTAAAATTCTGGAATGTGGGAAGAATATGATTTAATAGTTTAATTCCCATATCCACCCCCCCAAAAAAAGTATTTTTATATTCTGAAATACTTGCTTTTACAGTGTCTCTCATATAGTAGGTGATAAATAAATGTGTTTTACTCAAACATTGTGGAATACAGTCCCTCAAAAAATGTTTCTGAAGTACTAGAAACAAAATTGCATCAAGGCTGAAGGTGTAACTGTCACTGTTTGAGACCTGTCAAGTTAGTTCTACATCTGTAAAATTCTATTCTAATGATAATTATGAAGAGCTTCAAACTCATGCTCAGGGACCCAAGGATAAATATAATTGAATTTTAAATGACAACGTTTCTAATCATTTATTTCTATGATTCACTCTTCCTGGTGTAGTTTTTGTGGATTTTGCATTTTATCATGAGAGGTGAACAACAATTTTGAAAACATTGTTTTTTTAAATGACTAATTTAGAAGCCACTTCTGCAACTTTAATTTAACTAGGAAGGTTTCTAGGGTTAAGCTGCAAATCCCCTATTTAAATCACATTGGAAGTATAAGTATGCATTACCTTCCAGCTTTGCAGTTTAAATGTGTCACCATTTTTTTAAACTGTCTTACAATGTTTTGAGCAAAAAATAGGATTTATGCAATAAACCTGTGGCAGGAGAATTCTCTCATTCCACGTGCCTGCATGTGGTTGTTGATTTGCAGTTTCCACCTCTCTCTTTCCATTTTCCTCAAGGCTCGGTTCTGCACTCTCATTGTTTTATACTTGTTTCCCAAGATTTCTCTCCCCCAACCTTCAAATTAACATGGTGCACCTGGGTTTCGGAGGTGACAGCTCCATTAGAGATTACTACTTCAGCAGGAAATGATGGTGAAACTGGACGGTGAGATGAACGGGAACAAGCATAACATATTACAATAATATTGTGCTTCATGATAGGAAAAGACTGTGTTTCAAATAAAAGGGAGTTTGGGGACATATGTGATATGGAAAGAGAGATTTAGTAATTCTCGGAAACGATATAAGAAAAGTTTAGCATGATTGGTGGTTTTCACAAGTGCTCCCAATATTAGATCAGGTATCATAAAAGGCTTATGAATAAATGATTGACTCTACAAAATTAAATTTACAAAAATTACAGTAATATTCTATTTAACATTCTGCACTCATTTAAAATGCCTCTGCCTTTACCGGAACATTATTTAAACCGGCAATAAGGGAGCTGCACATTTTCAATTCTTCTGTGACTATCTTTAAACAGAAGTTATTTCTCACTTTGTACCCTCCAAGCTTCAAAATCATATTTGTTTTAGGGTAAAAGTGCATTTCTTCATAGACTCCCAGCGTTATAACAGTTTAATAATCTCATAATGTCTTCAAATAGTTGGCTGATAAACCCATACTACAGATGGACAAATAGATGAAGGGTAGGAACAAATTGAACAGAACAAATACAGAACTTTAAGCCCACTTCTTTCAATAACTTTATTCCATAAGATCCAAAGAGAGAAAGGTCAAGTTCAACAGCGTTGTGTGCTGTCACTGCATCTACCAGGAAAGGAATGACACATCAACTGGAAATGATCTTGCTTTTAAACAGTCATCTCACTTCATCTCCAACTCTGTTATGGGGTAGAATATTTTCAAATACACATGCTTAGTTATTTTTTTCTCCCCTACTAGACTATTAATACTTAGTGCCTACACAGTAAATATCTCTCAAATGAACACTATGCTCTCTACAGACAGATTCTATGTCTCTCCAATCCTGGCACCAAGTAGTTTCTTGATAAATATTTGCTGGATGAACATCATTTCATCATTACAATATCCTCATAAGCTAAGAGGAGATATACTTGCCATCATTTTATACAGTAAGAAAGACAGGAATAGCAGCATTATATTCAATGGCTGTTTTCTATGTCCTCACATTTCTAAATTAAAGTAAATTAAAATTTCTCTAAATTAATCTTCTCTCCAAATCAAAGTTGTTCTTGGGACTGGATTTGACTGGGTTATTTTTATAAATGTCTGTTTCTTATTTCTATATTATCAGCTTTTTTGAAATTTCTGGCTGATCCAACAACAAGGAGACTTGTGGCTCGGTTTCCCCAGTGACAGAATAGGCATAAGTGTATCTCTAACCTAGGTATAACCATATATAAGACAATTTTATTGACTCAACATATCTTTGTAATGTTTCCCAAATGCAAAACATGGATGACAGATTTTGGCTAGATGATTGTTGATATGCAGTTTCTCATAGTACTCTAAATTTATTAAAGTACAAGACATTAAAACCCCAAAAAGTCCCTGAGGGAATAGTCATTCTGAGATGTGAATTAGTTTTATGGTTACATGTTCTATTTTCATCACATTCTATTATGAAACTCATGAAGACATTAGAATTTCACTGTAAAAATTTAAAATACAATCAGATTTGGGGAAATTCCTGAGACCCCCTTAGCATCTGTAACAAAATTTGCATACAATATCACAAAGATGTGAGTGAAAGAGAGAAATAAAAAGAGAATGCACTCACATAGGCAGTAGACTGCAGTAGTTACTATATCAGTGAAATCTGATATTGACACCCATTTGGGCTGCAGATTTTAAGTCATTTCTTAAATAAACTGCCTCATTCAAAAGATCCTTCAAAATATTAAGGAAGGTTGAAGTCTGGAGATGAAAGTCTATTTTTCCTAATCCCCCAAAGACTTTTTGCTCACTATTCATAAACAGATGCTGCCTGAATACAGAAGGGGGCATTTCCCTAAACCAAGCCAAATTTCAGGTAAACAAAAAATTATGAATTGTTTCAGTAAAATATTTTGACTCCTTAGTTTTACCTAAATAAACAATCGGGGTGGAATATGTAAGGGAGAGAAGTTTCTAAAATGACAATAATACATCCAAAGGGTATTTCAATTGACAATCTATTTTCAATGGGAAAAGCCATTCAACCACACTGGCTGCATTCACTCAAGAAGAAAAATTTGTCCTTAACAGGGGCATGAAGGCCAAGTACTCAACATGGTAAATTCCATTCAAAGAATCCCTCATATTTCAGCATTTGCAGAGAACTGTGATGCTTAAACAGGGAGCATCTCCTTTGTTAGACTCTCTAATGCTACATGCATAAGTATGCTACAGAACAGTCCATAGTGAAGAGGTTGGGCAGGAAAAAGAACTCAGTCATAGTGATGGTGGGTGTAGGAGCTCAGATTCCTTTTACCCCAGTTTGGCCACAGTTTGTATTTCCCTCCTAATTTCCTCCCAAGGCAACCTGATTCTCAATGTGAAGCCAGTTATGAAAGAAAATGCATCTAATAAAACGGTTGTCTATACATTGAGTAATGTCTCCGTTTTAAAAATGTTTCCATTCATTTCCATAGTCATTGCTATAATGAAAAGATTTATCATCTGATGAGGATGATGATGGCAGGCATGGTGGGATAGTTTTTAGGAAGGACCACTCTCAATAACATGAAATGCGAGTAGTATGGACAATTACAGTCATTTTTCAAGGTGAGAATTATCTAATCTTTCCACTGTTTTATTTGGGGGAAGATCTGGGAGCAGTGCAAATCATTCTTCGGTGGCTCTTTGGACCACTGTTCTTGGGTGTGATCAATCTGGGGGAGAGCCATAGCCACAATATCCAAAGACAATACTGACTATTATTGCTTACACAGAAGGTCTCCATCCAAAACAATGTAAACTATCTTAACTATGGCATTGTAGATGTAAGACTGTGTACAGTTCACAAGAACACTATCTTGGTGTCACATTACCACACACAAGGAAGCAGAAAAGATGGACACTTCAGGCAGATGGCTTAATAAGCAATCAAATGTGAACTGTAATTTTAGGTTTTTAATGGGCCTGTTGTAAGGCAATGTGGTTGAAATTTAATAAATATTATCAAGCATCTACTATTTTATGCATTGTGCCAGTACTTGTTAGGAGTAAAAAATTAGTAATTCACGTAAGGTACCTACTTTCAAGGAGTTACAATATAATAGCTGATATATTATAACACAAATGACTGCTTCTGCCTTGTCATTCAGTTATAAGTCAAAATAAAAGAAGAATGATCTATGAAAATTCAAAGAACAATTCTTTGGTGAGGGGGCTGGGAAAAATCTGTAGTGTGACATGAAAAGGACACTGCATTTAAGATGGGTCTTGAAAGATACATAGATTCTAAATAGAAAATGTTGGGTCAGGAAGGTAATTCTAAGTGGCAGGTGCAATATGCTTAGGCATTCGAGAACACTACAGTTCAGCTAGGCCAAGCTGTGTAACTAGAAGAACCATGGAGGAGGAAGTTGGGAAGGAAGACTAAAGCCTTCTGGTGAGAGCCTTGAATATCAAGCTAAGGAAATTGTAATTTTAGTTCTATAAGTAATGAAAAGGCATTAAAGTTTTCTGAGCAGGAGAATAATCCCATCCAGATCAAGTTTTAATAAATTTAATTGGCTTTGAATGAGGAGTCACTGGAGAAATTGAGTGCAAATGCGAGGTGACCATCATGAACCAGGAAATGATGATAAGGACATAGATTTGACTGGTAGCAATGAGAACTGAAGGACGACAGAGGCATAAAAGCCAGAAGTGAATCAATAGATCTTGCTGACTGATTCCACATGGATGGGCAGGAAGTGAGTGGGGTGGGATGGACCATAGAGAAGGAGGTATTTTTGTTTGTTTTTCATAAACTCTATGCCTCAAAATGTGATGCCACCATTAGCAATATTTGGGCATCAAGAAATTGTTTTTAGAAGAGAGGACATGCCTTTTCTGACATATTGACTTTGAGGTGTTGGCAAAACTCGCTGATGGGTTGACCAGCAGGGCATGAAAATGTCCATCTGGTACTCTGGGAAAGCAGACCTCTGCATCAGTGTAAGAAGTGAAACCACTGTTTGATTAGGGGAAGACTGTAGAGGGAGAAGAGAATTAAAGCAGAAACTTGTGAAAAGCTGCATGCAATGGTAAATTAAAAAAATAGAAATAAGGGTCAGAGAAAGAGATCTGAGAGAATTAGGTGGAATGGAATAACACAATGTTATTCCAAGCAAGGGAGGAGACTTCATTCATTCAACAAATATCTGTTCAACAAATAT
This sequence comes from Tamandua tetradactyla, assembly GCF_023851605.1. Classification (NCBI taxonomy): domain Eukaryota; kingdom Metazoa; phylum Chordata; class Mammalia; order Pilosa; family Myrmecophagidae; genus Tamandua; species Tamandua tetradactyla. The sequence continues at coordinate 21,733,639 of NC_135345.1, forward strand.
GACATATCAGGCAGGGATATGGTAGTGGGCAGGATGAAAGAGCTCTGCTCTCACAGAGTTCAAAGTCTTCTAAAGAGTATTATTAAATAAATGGCACAAAACATCCCAGCGAGTTCAGGATGATGCAACTTGACAAAACGGCATTAGAACTTTAACCCAAGAAACCATGTTGGAAAATAAGTGGGTAATTCAAGGACGGATGTACTTGAGGTAACAGGTGGCATTATATAGCCTTAAAATATTTTTAAAGATGATAAAGGTCACTTGAACAAATAAAACACTCATTAGCATTCTCTCTGTCTCTCACTCACACAGACACACACACACACACACACGTTAATATGCTTGAAATGGTCCCTAAGAAGGGAGGCTATTAAGTAAACAAGCATACTCTCTTATGAAATATTGAAAAACAATATTATCCACATGTTCTAGAAAAACAGCAAGGACAAGTAAAGCAAAGTGACAAAAAGAGAAGGAAGGATCATATACTTTAAGGCCGGACATAACATGCAAAGAATTTAGCCACTAGCTTGTCTAAGATTCTGGAAAAAAATATATTGCACAGATATTTTATATTGTACGGTTCATTAATTTCAAACCATCCACATCCTATTTTATGAAAGACTGTATAAATATTAGCCACACACATGCAAAAAAGTACAGCACGGTGGTGGCAGAGAGTTGAATTTTAACATATCATCATATAATTTGTTTAGTGTTTTATTACATTTGAATAACATAAAGGAAACAGAATAATGCCTTGTGCAATGAAAAGCTTTTCCTGACTTCAGAGTAAATGGACTTCTCAATACTACCCTTGTGAAGTTAATGATTTGAGTTTGCCTTATCCTTAATAAACACAGAACTTAAGCAGAAGCCCCAATATTCCATCAAATTACAACTTAAAATTGAAGAGATTCTTCCCTCTATTATTGAGAAACAGATTTTCCTCCCCACTCCTAGTTGTAGATTACATCACATAACATCTGCCATCCCTAAGTTAGATGACACAAATTAAGGACACCAATGAATAATTTTGTCAGTTTTTTTCCTCTGACCTTATTTCAAATTCCCTTTCAAATATACTGTTGAATTATCATCTCCCTCTGTTCCCCCACTGATAGCAGGGTTTTGTTTGATTTTATAGCAGGAGAGCAAAATAATGAATTAGATAATGAAATGAAAAACATATTCTGGACAGTCTTTTAGTTAAATTGTAAGATGATGAGAGGTAGGGTACTATTTAGTGCTATCATTCATAAGAAACCTTCTCTACTTGTATACACTTATTTAAAGCTCTTTCATTTTCCACTTCCATACTCTTTAGTACTAATAATGTCAACCTTAGCGACTAAGCAGTGGTGCTGATTAGTTAGCATATGAGATGCATCCATTACCTACTGAAAAAAGAGAGTAAGGAATGAGAGTTTTTAACAGTTTTAGCAACACGACACAACCCTACTCCCATAGTTTCTTACAATTTCCTTCCTACTTTTCTTTATTCAAACATTCTTCATAGTGTACATCTCTAGAGTCAAGTTGCAAAATGCACAAAAACAAACACACATACACACACACACACACACACACACACACACATTCTCCAATTCCTGATTTCTCTCTCATCTTCATACATTTCTTTCAGTTAGAGCTACCAGCTAAAATTTGTTTACATTTTCATTAAGTCATTTTGCAATTTTTTAATCCAAGAGACATATATTTAAGGGAAAGTTATTGTGGTACATTTTAGAAGCTATGTAAAAATGTCACATTTATTGAAAAGTAAACAAGAAGTCAGGGATGCAATTGTTTTAAAACAAGGACTGGCATTAGAGTGCAAGTCTTTAAAAAATGGCAAACTTACTTCCTTATCACCAGAAGTAGTAAAGACTATCCTATACCTGAACCCAAATAATAAAAGTACTAAAGCATATGCTTGGTGAAAATAAGATAGACTACATATTTTGAAGGAGTGTTCTTTAGTACTAACATCAAAACAATAACAAGAATAACCTATTTTTTTCTTTATCCTTCTCATCATATGACAATTAATTTGAAAAAGTTGTAAATAAAATTCAAGAAACAGGTGTGAATTCAAACCAAAAAACTCATTTTGGGCATACTCTTAGTTAACATACAAAGTAGATCCATATTTCTGTTCTCCAAACAAACACTGAACTCAGACCAATTTTAGAAATGGCACCAGGGATTTCTTAAAATATATAACAATCCAAATATGTGACTTCATCTTTGTTTTTCAGTTTATCTAACAAAATTGAGATTATGGCTACCCAAGGCACTATGAATAGGCTGGGCTTGTTCATTCCATCTCTGGTCTGGTCCATTAGACACAAGGTCCAACCTAAAAGCTTTTATCAGTGAAGAGCTGGGCAATGCCGCCACTCAGTTCCTGGCACTATATGTTCTCGCAGCGTGTTCTGTCTTTGAGTTCCTACTGCTGCCTTGCGCAAGAGTGCAGTTCCTAAGAAAGACAGCTCTCTACCCTGTTCTTATTGCAAAGACAGAGATTCTAGAAACTCACCTCCTGATCCGAAGACTACTTAGTCCTCTACATTTAAAATGCCATTCTGTAAAAATTTCATCTCTCAAAGATTGTAAACATTCCTCATAAGACATATCCCAGAGGTACTTGGTTTGTAATGAGTGGGTAGATACTGGCACAAGTGAAGTTAGATCGAAATATCATTCCGGGCTTTAAAAGACATTTATTTTTTCAGCCTACAAAAGGACCAAGACTTTTTTCTTTAAAATGCCACATTCAAATGAGAATAGTGTCCTTCAAGTTACCTTAACTGGTGGAGGGAAGGAAATAAAGGGAAGTTATTCATGTCCCAAAGTCCACAAATTAGAATGATAAACCCAGGTTATTGAGGTGACTTCATTTCCCTGAGTACTAAACAGGTAGAAAGTGGAAACAGTTCTTTCCGAGCAACTTTCCAACCCTGGTCTCAGTTTTTCATCCTATAATTTCAAGTTATGTTGGAACCAACTGTATGACTCCTTAGTTTACATAATCTGAGAAATGGCCAGCTCTGTATCACTCTCATGTTCCCTACAATCACCTTCATTAGATTTACAGCTCCTTTAACAAAATCTGTACCCAACGAGGCCACCTAGTAACAAATTGTTTCGATCAAAGATGATTTGCGGGGGACATTGTTCCCTATTTTACAAGGGGTCCCACAAACCTCAGCTAAATATCGTTCCTTGTTTTCATAGAATGCACGTTACTCTAAAAACCAAGCTCCTTGCACAGACAGCCGAGTACCTTTCCAAGGCTGTACTGTACATAAATTATTTCCGAGTGTCGCTGAGGACCATTTTCTCTGAACACATTAAACTGAAACTGGCAATAAAACAAGACATACGCTCCTGACGGAGAATCTGAATTGAGAAACATTCCGCCTGCATATTACGAGGGGAAAAAAATAGTTTTAATGTAGAAGTGTGTGGGAACATAAAGGAAAAGTGAAGGAAGAGGATCAATACTATTTTGGCTCAGTTGTCCCCAGGTGTTAGAGGAAGGAAGTGTGGGGGTCTGAAGTCATCTGGCAGATGCATAAACAACCTCAAAAATTTTCAGAGAAGGCAAAAGTACGCGCAGGATAGCCTCGGCCCGGCCTCCGGCGAGTTTCAAACATACTTCAAACATCTTTTCCTCCCCGACCTGGATCTCGCAAACACCCCCTCTCCTTCTCACTGCCACTCCCGCTGCTCCCACCTCCCCTTCCCAGTCCCGCCTGGGTGACTGTCTCTCATGCAGCAAAAGCAGCAAGCGTCCCCAGCCCAGGAAGGTGCAGCCCCGTCTTCGCTGGGGAGGGTAGTACCAGGTGGAAGCAGGGCGCCCGCTCGCATGCTTAGTGCATCCTACCGCCTGTGGAGCTCGCCTCCTCCAGCTGAGCCGAGATGCTTTCCACCCTCCTCACATTCATATTTGGGGACGCACGGTGCAGAAGCGGGACTCGGGAGTCAACTAGTCCGGCGGGGTCTGTCGATGGGGCTGGAACCCGAGCACCCGTCGCTTGGCCGGGGACAGTCCGCGGCGCAGGGAGCGAGCGAGGCGGCGGCGGCGGGCGGTGTGCGCGGGACTGAGTGCAGGTGCGGGCGGAGGCCGGAGGAGGGCGCCGCGGGCGCTGCGCTCGGCTCGGCCGCGGGGGCGCGCGGGGTGGTGGGGGCGGCCGAGCCCGAGAAGAGCTGCCGAGAGCACGCGCGGGGCGCACTGGGACCCGAGAATCGGGAACCTAGATGCTGCGCCCCCACCCCTCGCCCGCTCGGGCGCCTCCCTGCCAGCTGCTGCCGAGTCACTGGAAGTGTGTGTGTGTCGGGGGTGGGGGGACACCTAGGGGGCTGGCGCACCAGCTCTGGAGATGAAGCAGCCAGACTCAAGACGCACCGGAGGTGACTTGGGGCTGGTCAGGGGGACCTTCCAAGAATTGTGAGCATTTTATTGCTGCGCGCGGTACCTGGCGCTGGGGAGGGACTCGAAAGCTCTGCACCTTTGCCAAGAATGAGCTGCTGGATCCTCCAGTGGCTCAGACCGTTTCAGCTAGACACAAGGTGTTGCTGCACAAACTTAGGCTGAGTTCGAAGGACACCAGAAGGGAAGAGCAAGGAGATGCCCTTCTCTATAACCGGGCAGGGCGCCAGGAACTCCTAGACAGGAAACTTTCCCAATTGATGCAAGACCAGTCATGCGACTTGGCTAGGTGTTGGGAAACTCAGGCTCTGGATATCAAGGGGCGTAGGGCAAGGCCTGGATGAAAAGGCTACCTCTGAGAGCAGGAAGTGGATGTGGGGAGGGGTAACTGAAGGCATTTTAAACGAGCATCCCTAAGGAAGATTTCATGTAAGTGCACCCTGGCAGTATACCAAGGAAGCACTGATATAGACGTTCGTCCTCCAAGGTCATTGTCTTCTGAAGCAAATGCCACCGAGATGTTTAGAAAGATAAAAACAAACCAATAGACCGTTTGCCACAATCGTTACCATCTGAGAAAACTAAATAAAAATGCTACTTCTGTGACCCCAGCATACAAGTGCACAAGTCTCTTTTGTGGAGAAAGGTCAAGTTGACCAGTTCTCTGAAAGTTCTGGGCAAATTAAATTAAAATTCCTCCTACTCTCAACTGCTTGGCCTCAGGGACCCAGGCGGATGTCATTTCTAAGTGTTTGGAAGCCCATCCAATGTTTCTGCGGCCGCTCCTAGTATACACATGATGCCATCAGTTGAAATTGTGTGCCTTACTCCTGGTAGATCTCAACAGACACTTCCTGGCCCTTCTACCCATCCACAGGGTCCTTTGAGGCCCTGAAGAATTTCTTACATTGTGCATTTCTTACATTGCCTCTTACTCTCCTTTCAACTCATGGTGAAGGGGATGGATATTGACATTGGCCTGAGTTCCAATCCTACTTCTACTACTTATTAACTGTGCAACTTTGTTCAACTTGTTGACATCAGCTATAATAATGGGATAATAGTGATACCTTCTTTATTGGTTTGTAGTCTGGGTTTAACGAATCAATAGATGTAAAGTGCTTAGGGTACTGCCTGGCACATAGTAATCCCTTCTTAAGTGTCAGTGGCTCTTGTTCTTGAGTTGGAGAACATTGTATCGACATAGTACTTAGTAAAGTTCCTTTCACATAGTTGGTCTTCATTAGACTTTTTTAAAAATTATTCAACAAATATCTATTGACCACTAAGTGTAAGACACAGTTATAAGCACTGGGATATGGCAGTGAATACAGCAAATCTCTCAGCTAATGTTGTGTACATTCTAGTGGGGCAGCAGAAATGGACAATAAATAAAGAAATTAGGAATGATCTGCTGGGAGCTGTTGGTTATAAATAGGGGGTCAGGGAAGGGCTCACTGAGTAGCCAAGATCTAAGCAGAATCCTGATAAAAGTGAAGAAGTCATAGGCATCTCAAGGGAAAAAGACCTTCCATGGGGAGGGGAGAGCAATAGCAAAATGAAGTGTGGCATGTCTGGGGAGCAAGGAGACTACAGCATCTGGAATGGAAAGAGGAAATGGAAGAGTAGGAGGAGAAGGGTCAGAAGGGATCAGATTAAGTAAAGTTTAAGCATTTATTGAATTAGATCCGTATTTTTATTTTACAACCAATGTATTCTACATACCTGTAAGTCTTTAACAGTCCCCCTCTCTATCCATTCTATCAGATTTCATCATTTAATTCTTTAGTCATTTATCCCTCTCTTCACAATTCTCATAGCTGGCTTCCAACTTCCTGACCAGCCACTTCCTTATATAATTCTGCAGCAATAGTTATTAGAAACCACTCTCATAATGTTTACTCTTTAGACGATCAGTAGCACCTGCCCAGCTCTAAATCCCATCATTTTCTATTTGATGACTTCTCAGTCTACTTGAGTGTGTTGATTTAGGTCTGACTGCCAGGATGGAATCTCAGTCCCAACCCTTACTAGCTACAGGCAAATAACTTAACCTCCCTCAGTTATCTCATATACAGAACGGAGAAAATAATAGTGTCTACTTCAATTAACTGCTGCAAAAATCAAAAGAGGGAATATGTGTGAAATGTTTATACTGGGACATACTAAGAGTTGCTAGTAGTAAGAATTACCTATCATTTTTATCCTCATTATTGTAGCAGATCATGATGAAGTCGAAGAAAATGTGTCAGCATGTTCTACAGTCGGTCTATGCAACCCCCTTTTTGTACTACGGGAACTGTGTACTATGTACAATTTTTGTTCCATGTATAAAATATAGAGAACATATTGTTGGCTCAACCCACTCCTCAGATTATATCCAAGGAATATTCATTTTGGTTATACTAAGAGTCTATCCTTGGCCTGGTTGTGAAGAAGGCAACAAAATCATGCGCATTGGTCACTAGGCTCAAGAAGTCTATAAATTTTCTAAAATATTTGTGCGGGATGATGGCTATGATGAAATTCATTTTCAGAATCTCTTTGTGTGGATCCTCACTACCTGCCAAATATTGTAGTAAAAATCCTCTTTTTACTGTGTATGGGGTGAGGAAGGCGGGGGGAATGGCACAGGCGGGAATTGAACCAGTCTCCCACATGGCAGGCAAAAATTCTACTTCTGAACGAACCTTGCACACCCAAGCTTTTTTTTACTGCCATTTTCACTGTCATTTCTGACATTTGGGACTAAAAGTCAGGGGTGACTCTGCCTTGCTGGTCCCATCTCCTTATAGGTGCTTCACATGTCTGAAATAGCTATGGAAGAGTTTTAGAGGCCACAGCCTGCTGTGCCAGCCCATTGCCCCACCTTAGGAGCAGAGGTCATCCCAGTCTCCCCCCCCACACACTACACAAAGACACACACAAGATTCCCACATCTTCTATGATAACCCTAGATTCCACTTCATAAGCATGTTGTTCTCCAAAAAAAGCCATATTATTTTATGGTTATGTTGCTTAACTTTCACAGGACACTTTAAGGTAAGCACTAGCATTATCACTGTTTAACTAATGAAGAAATTGAGGCTCAGGATGGTAAGCTTGTTTACCTATTTTTGTACCAGCTGTAATCCATATCCCAGGGTTTGGAACTCAAGGGTCTCACTCAGGAGCCCCCCAATTTTATTACTATACCGTACAACTGCACTGCACTGGGATTTAGATGTTCTGGACTCTGACATTTCCCAGCTCCGTGTCCTTCAGAAAGTCACTGATCATTTCTAAGCTTTAGTTCTTCATCTCTTAAAATGAGGATTTCTGCTTCACAAAGTCAAGATCAAATTAAGTCAAATAATGAAAGCTATATTAAAAATCTCAGAACATTGTAGAACTACCCAGGATTAATTTTATTGTTGTCCTAATGTTTTATTGCCTATTATTTCTATTGCCCAATCTTTTCTAAAAGCCCCTTATGTTTCAGTACAATTCACCCTTGCTTCCTAGGAGTTAAAGACTAACACTAATAATAATACTTGCAGCCTTCAATATTTTTTGAGTGCTCACTATGTACCATGCTCTGTGTTAAAATTTCTACATCATTTTATCATTTAATACTGAGAACAATCTGTTGATTAAATTGTCACTATTGTCACTTTGATTTTATAGTTGATGAAACTGAGACTCAGAGAGGTTAATAAGTACCTCTTTCAGTTTGCTAAAGCTACCATATTACACTATACCAGGAATGGATGAGCTCTTACAAAGGGGATTTATCAGGTTAAATTTATTTATTAGAAATTTATAGTTCTAAGGCCATGAAAATGTCCAAATTAAGCATCCAGAAAAGGATACCTTGACTCTGAAGAAGGGCTGTCAGCATCTAGGACACCTCTGTCACATGGGAAGGCACATGGCTGGCACTTGTTGGTTCTTGTTCCCAGGTTCCATTGCTTCTGATTCCAGTGGCTTTCTCTTTCTAAGCATCTGTGGGTCTTTTTTTAGCTTCTCCAGGGCAAACTCAGGATTTTATCTCTTAACTTAGTGTCTCCTGGGACATATTTCTGTCTGTATCTCCAAGCATCTGCACTCTGTGTCCTCTCTAAAATGTCCTCTCTTAAAGGACTCTAATAAGCAGATAAAGACCCACCTTGAATAAACGGGGTCACAGTTCCATGAAAACAACCTATTCAAAGGGTGCCTGCCACAATTGGGTAGGTCACATCTCCATGGAAACAACCTAATCAAAAGGTCCCACCCAGAATAGATCTGTACCCACAATATTGGATTAGAAGAACATGGCTTTTCAGGGGTGCATAATGGTTTCAAACCAGCACAGTAACCCCCCACCAGGGGACCCAGCTGTGAGGAGGTGCATCTGAGATTTGAATTCACCTTCATCTGATAACAAAACTAGAGCTTTCAGTTTCAACGAAGACAATTCTCAAACTTGAATATACCTAAGAATCACCTTGGTTAAAAAAGTACCAGCGCCCTAGCCTCAAAGATGAATGTGCTGTGTTTTGGTGAGAGGTCTTGGAATCTGATTTTTTTTTGCGATATACCCCAAGAGATCTTGCTGCAGTTTGTCCCAGGACCTTACTTTGAGAAATCACTGCTCAATATCAAAGATAATCAATGTATGATCTGCTTCTGCTCAGCACCATCTGCTTCACAAAGGGAGTTTGTCAGAAATTCAGAATCGGGCTGTGCCTCAGACCTCCTGAACATATCCTCATTTGGACAGCATCCCCAGGGGAGTTTCCGTGTTGATTAAAATGGTGGATCTCTGCTTAACAGGACTCTGTTTTGTGTTTGCCTCAGGTCATCCTTGGGTTTAAGCAGTGTTTACTGAACAGGAGAGGAGACTAGCATTATAGTCACAATCAACTCAATGTATCTTTGCCCTAGTGAGCCAGCCCAGTTTGACTTTTGGGTCAGTCCCTACTTAAATGAGTTTTATTGCCTCATTAGTTTTCAAGAAACAAATATATACAACTTGGACCATCTGAAGATTTCCTGGTGAAACTCAATCTCTTGGTATTAAATTAGGTTAAAAAAAATGGCTTTGAGCTCTTTACATTGTCAGGAATATTGATATAACATGAGATTTAAATGAGGTATGCATTTTAGGGAACAAGTTTAATTCTCACATTCCTTTAGGATGTCCATTTTCAGTACTAGATGTGATTTTTGCAACTCTATATGGTAGATATATCAGATTTGATTATTCCAGCCTTGCAGATGAAGAAACTAAAGTCCATGAAGATTAAATGACTTACCCAAATTTACACAAGGAGCATTGGATGCAGCCAGGACAGAAACCTTCATCATCAGACATCTTTTAGCACTTGGTCTTATAAGCCTTGCCAAGTTTATATAAGCAGGAGTGTTGCCAAATGAACTGTAATTCTCTAAGCACCAAAATTCAGATTTGCCTTGAAAGTTTGTCTTATAAGATAAATCTATAGTATAAATATAAAGATTGTTATATTACTTAGCTGCATTTTCCCTGGCCTATGGATTGGATTTCGGGAAACTAACTCTTATGGCAGGAAAGGTGACAGGGGATTTGTTCCAGAATGGAGATTTAGCTTAACTAAACAGAGAGCTCTGCAAAAACTTTAAGTTAATATCAATAATAAAGCTAATGCTGGAAGTTTTTACCTAAATTCCGTATCTCTAAATTCTAGAGATGGAATTAGATTAAATTCCAAATCATTCTTTACCTCGTATCCTTGTATTTTCCTGAGACGTTCATTGTGTTGAATGAAGACTAACAATAGACCCTCGGGGAACAAGAATCTATTATTTTTATCTATTAGCAGATTGAATGAAACTGCCCAAAAATGATTTCACTGTAACTAAGTAGACCTGTTTCTATTTAACCAAAAATTGGACATAGCTCAGAATGGAATGTAATTGTAAATCATTTGCTTTTTTTCAAATATCTGATTCAAAGAAATTAAATCCTTTAAAACCCTATGTTTTTTAGCTTATATGCATGTGGCTTATAGTACTGCTTTATAAGTGCTGTGTTGGAAGTTAACATTTTGATTTTAAAAAATGATCAACTTCTTTTGTTTTAAAAGGCGTTTAGTAAAACTGAAGTTCTAGATACAAACTGAAAGGGTTGTAGGGAGAACAAGAACTTATTTCCTCAGTTAAAGGTCACGAAACTTACCACAGTTCTTAGGCCAGATCATTCAGAACTAGGACTGATAACCTATCAGAACTGCCTAGTGAAACTGTCAGGTACACACATCAAAATAGATGAAGAATTTGTTGTCCAAGTTTAGGTGTTAGCAGACAACCTGTAAGCAAATGGACAGAGAAAAAGAAGCAGGATATAGAGGTCTTCAAGGTCTCAGCATCATTAGGCCTTCAGAAAGCCAGAATCTTCCAGTTGAGTGATGTTAAAGAAATGATATCAAAGGATGAAAATCTATCTATGTTGGGAAGGTAAGTGCTTATAGAAAAAGCATTTTTGAGTTTGGAAGAGAATTTGGGGAAATACAGTACATTTCTGATCATAGGAGCAATCTTAGCTATCAATTGGGGATTTAAGGATGGTGGGGAAGCCATAGGGATAAAGAAATACCTTTATCCCTAGACTAGACTGCTGGGTAATAAGGTTGTCTTTCTGAGAACTCATTTATAGTTTATTTCCTTTATTGATTTTTGACAAGCATCAAAGTTTTACCTATAGTGATCAGACCAGTTATTAAATATTATCCTCCATTCATTCACATTTAACCAAAGTTAGTAAAACATAATTCATAAATTCCTTGAAAGACTCCCCTTCCTTTTTTTGTTTAGGAGTATCTGGATAAGTAAAACATGACAGCATGATTGCCTCAAGCCAGGCACAATTGGATACAGAGGATATAATGGTAGAAAAGACAGAGCTCATGCCTTCACAGAACCGACAGTTTAGTTAGATAAATACATATAAGCAATTGTAGGAAGAAGAGTGACTGCTTGCATAGCTATAGACTCTGTATGTGTTAACTTGTCTAAAACTCTCATAATGTGATAAGAGAATATATTAGTTTTACCATGTAGCAAATCTCCCCAAAACTTAATGGCTTAACATGACAATGATTTATTTTGCTCACACTTCTGTGGCTTTGCTCAGCTGTGCTCACTCATGAATCTGACAGCTGATAGAGTCAACCCACAGGTCATGCAGTTGGCTGGAATAGTGGGGACAATCAGATTATGTCTCATTATCTGGTAGGCTAGCCCAGGCATCTTCACTTGGTGATGGTTGCAGAGTTCTGAAGCACAGCAAAAGAGAGTAAATGCCAACCATCAACACCTCTCAAGCCTCTGCTTGGGATACATTTGCTATTGTTGCACAGGCCGGAACAAGTCACAAGACCAGCCCTTATTCAAAGGGGGAGGGGGGAGATGAATATTCTACCTTTGATGGGGGAAATTACAATGTCATATTGCAAAAAGGTAGATACAGGGAGGGGAAACCTTTGTTGCCATTTTCTCAACTCAACTTAGAGAGGTCTTTTAACTATCCCCGTGAAGCCCAAAGAGGCTAAGTTCCTGAACTCAACTTGTTGAGCTAGTCAGTGACAGAGCCTGGATTCAAAGTAGGCAGTCTGGTTTCATAGCCAAGGTGTTTAACTACTACATTCTACTACAGGTGCCACCACAGGTCTGACTGGTGTGCCGTGGGACCAGTTAGGAAGAGTCCCTAATTCAATTATGGGTATGAGAGAAGCCTTCGCAAAAGAATTTATACCAATTCTAAAACCTAATACTGACAGGGATGAATTAAATGCCTGAAGGGGAGGAAAGGAGAGGAATATTCCAGGTAGAAGAAACCACATAAGTAAAGTACCAGAAAATGAGAACATTTCAATGCACTTTAAGGGTCTCAAGAAGTGCCCTGGACTAGAGAATTTAGAGCCAAGTTTGCAGGAGAGGTGAACTTTGTCCAGAATGTGAAGGATTTAAAACTAAGCTAGAGGATTACACTTTAACCAGAGACACTAGTGGCCCATTGAAACTTTTTTTGTGTCTTTTTTTTTATTATTAATTAACGGAAAAAAAGAAATTAACCCAACATTTAGAAATCATACCATTCTACATATGCAATCAGTAACTCTTAACATCATCACATAGATGCATGATCATCATTTCTTAGTACATTTGCATTGGTTTAGAAGAACTAGCAACACAACAGAAAAAGATATAGAATGTTAATAAAGAGAAAAAAATAAAAGTAATAATAATAGTAAAAAAAAAAAAACTATAGCTCAGAAGCAGCTTCATTCAGTGTTTTAACATGATTACTTTACAATTAGGTATTATTGTGCTGTCCATTTTTGAGTTTTTGTATCTAGTCCTGTTGCGCAGTCTGTATTCCTTCAGCTCCAATTACACATTATCTTACCCTGTTTCTAACTCCTGCTGGACTCTGTTACCAATGGCATATTCCAAGTTTATTCTCGAATGTCCAATCACATCAGTGGGACCATACAGTATTTGTCCTTTAGTTTTTGGCTAGACTCACTCAGCATAATATTCTCTAGGTCCATCCATGTTATTACATGCATCATAAGTTTATCCTGTCTTAAAGCTGCATAATATTCCATCGTATGTATATACCACAGTTTGTTTAGCCACTCTTCTGTTGATGGACATTTTGGCTGTTTCCATCTCTTTGCAATTGTAAATAACGCTGCTATAAACATTGGTGTGCAAATGTCCGTTTCTGTCTTTGCCCTTAAGTCCTTTGAGTAGATACCCAGCAATGGTATTGCTGGGTCGTATGGCAATTCTATATTCAGCTTTTTGAGGAACCGCCAAACTGCCTTCCACAGTGGTTGCACCCTTTGACATTCCCACCAACAGTGGATAAGTGTGCCTTTTTCTCCGCATCCTCTTCAGCACTTGTCATTTTCTGTTTTGTTGATAATGGCCATTCTGGTGGGTGTGAGATGATATCTCATTGTGGTTTTGATTTGCATTTCTCTAATGGCCAGGGACATTGAGCATCTCTTCATGTGCCTTTTGGCCATTTGTATTTCCTCTTCTGGTAGGTGTCTGTTCAAGTCTTTTTCCCATTTTGTAATTGGGTTGGCTGTCTTTTTGTTGTTGAATTGAACAATCTCTTTATAAATTCTGGATACTAGACCTTTATCTGATATGTCGTTTCCAAATATTTTCTCCCATTGTGTAGGCTGTCTTTCTACTTTTTTGATGAAGTTCTTTGATGCACAAAAGTGTTTAATTTTGAGGAGCTCACATTTATTTATTTCCTTCTTCAGTGCTCTTGCTTTAGGTTTAAGGTCCATAAAACCGCCTCCAATTGTAAGTTTCATAAGATATCTCCCTACATTTTTCTCTAACTGTTTTATGGTCTTAGACCTAATGTTTAGATCTTTGATCCATTTTGAGTTAACTTTTGTATAGGGTGTGAGATATGGGTCTTCTTTCATTCTTTTGCATATGGATATCCAGTTCTCTAGGCACCATTTATTGAAGAGACTGTTCTGTCCCAGGTGAGTTGGCTTGACTGCCTTATCAAAGATCAAATGTCCATAGATGAGAGGGTCTATATCTGAGCACTCTATTTGATTCCATTGGTCGATATATCTATCTTTATGCCAATACCATGCTGTTTTGGCCACTGTGGCTTCATAATATGCCTTAAAGTCAGGCAGTGTGAGACCTCCAGCTTCGTTTTTTTTCCTCAAGATGTTTTTAGCAATTCAGGGCACCCTTTGCCCTTCCAGATAAATTTGCTTATTGGTTTTTCTATTTCTGAAAAATAAGTTGTTGGGATTTTGATTGATATTGCATTGAATCTGTAAATCAATTTAGGTAGGATTGACATCTTAACTATATTTAGTCTTCCAATCCATGAACACGGTATGCCCTTCCATCTATTTAGGTCTTCTGTGATTTCTTTTAACAGTTTTTTTGTAGTTTTCTTTATATAGGTTTTTTGTCTCTTTAGTTAAATTTATTCCTAGGTATTTTATTCTTTTAGTTGCAATTGTAAATGGGATTCGTTTCTTGATTTCCCCCTCAGCTTGTTCATTACTAGTGTATAGAAATGCTACAGATTTTTGAATGTTGATCTTGTAACCTGCTACTTTGCTGTACTCATTTATTAGCTCTAGTAGTTTTGTTGTGGATTTTTCCGGGTTTTCGACGTATAGTATCATATCATCTGCAAACAGTGATAGTTTTACTTCTTCCTTTCCGATTTTGATGCCTTGTATTTCTTTTTCTTGTCTAATTGCTCTGGCTAGAACCTCCAACACAATGTTGAATAATAGTGGTGATAGTGGACATCCTTGTCTTGTTCCTGATCTTAGGGGGAAAGTTTTCAATTTTTCCCCATTGAGGATGATATTAGCTGTGGGTTTTTCATATATTCCCTCTATCATTTTAAGGAAGTTCCCTTGTATTCCTATCTTTTGAAGTGTTTTCAACAGGAAAGGATGTTGAATCTTGTCAAATGCCTTCTCTGCATCAATTGAGATGATCATGTGATTTTTCTGCTTTGATTTGTTGATATGGTGTATTACATTAATTGATTTTCTTATGTTGAAACATCCTTGCATACCTGGGATGAATCCTACTTGGTCATGATGCATAATTGTTTTAATGTGTTGTTGGATACGATTTGCTAGAATTTTATTGAGGATTTTTGCATCTATATTCATTAGAGAGATTGGTCTGTAGTTTTCTTTTTTGTAATATCTTTGCCTGGTTTTGGTATGAGGGTGATGTTGGCCTCATAGAATGAATTAGGTAGTTTTCCCTCCACTTCGATTTTTTTGAAGAGTTTGAGGAGAGTTGTACTAATTCTTTCTGGAATGTTTGATAGAATTCACATGTGGAGCCATCTGGTCCTGGACTTTTCTTTTTAGGAAGCTTTTGAATGACTAATTCAATTTCTTTACTTGTGATTGGTTTGTTGAGGTCATCTATTTCTTCTTGAGTCAAAGTTGGTTGTTCATGTTTTTCCAGGAACCTGTCCATTTCATCTAAATTGTTGTATTTATTAGCGTAAAGTTGTTCATAGTATCCTGTTATTACCTCCTTTATTTCTGTGAGGTCAGTAGTTATGTCTCCTCTTCCTTTTCTGATCTCATTTATTTGCAACCTCTCTCTTCTTTTTGTCAATCTTGATAAGGGCCCATCAATCTTATTGATTTTCTCATAGAACCAACTTCTGGTCTTATTGATTTTCTCTATTGTTTTCATGTTTTCAATTTCATTTATTTCTGCTCTAATCTTTGTTATTTCTTTCCTTTTGCTTGCTTTGGGATTAATTTGCTATTCTTTCTCCAGTTCTTCCAAGTGGACAGTTAATTCCTGCATTTTTGCCTTTTCTTCTTTTCTGATATAGGCATTTAGGGCAATAAATTTCCCTCTTAGCACTGCCTTTGCTCCGTCCCATAAGTTTTGATATGTTGTGTTTTCATTTTCACTCGCCTCGAGGTATTTACTAATTTCTCTTGCAATTTCTTCTTTGACCCACTCGTTGTTTAAGAGCGTGTTGTTGAGCCTCCATGTATTTGTGAATTTTCTGGCACTCCGCCTATTATTGATTTCCAACTTCTTTCCTTTATGATCCGAGAAAGTGTTGTGTATGATTTCAATCTTTTTAAATTTGTTAAGACCTGCTTTGTGACCCAGCATATGGTCTATCTTTGAGAATGATCCATGAGCACTTGAGAAAAAGGTGTATCCTGCTGTTGTGGGATGTAATGTCCTATAAATGTCTGTTAAGTCTAGCTCATTTATAGTAATATTCAGATTCTCTATTTCTTTATTGATCCTCTGTCTAGATGTTCTGTCCATTGATGAGAGTGGGGAATTGAAGTCTCCAACTATTATGGTATATGTACATTTATAGGACATTACATCCCACAACAGCAGGATACACCTTTTTCTCAAGTGCTCATGGATCATTCTCAAAGATAGACCATATGCTGGGTCACAAAGCAGGTCTTAACAAATTTAAAAAGATTGAAATCATACACAACACTTGTCCTATAAATGTCTGTTAAGTCTAGCTCATTTATAGTAATATTCAGATTCTCTATTTCTTTATTGATCCTCTGTCTAGATGTTCTGTCCATTGATGAGAGTAGGGAATTGAAGTCTCCAACTATTATGGTATATGTGTCTATTTCCCTTTTCAGTGTTTGCAGTGTATTCCTCACGTATTTTGGGGCATTCTGGTTCAGTGAGTAAATATTTATGATTGTTATGTCTTCTTGTTTAATTGTTCCTTTTATTAGTATATAGTTTCCTTCTTTGTTTCTTTTAACTGTTTTATATTTGAAGTCTAATTTGTTGGATATTAGTATAGCCACTCCTGCTCTTTTCTGGTTGTTATTTGCATGAAATATCTTTTCCCAACCTTTCACTTTCAACCTATGTTTATCTTTGGGTCTAAGATGTGTTTCCTGTAGACAGCATATGGAAGGATCCTGTGTTTTAATCCATTCTGCCAGTCTATGTCTTTTGATTGGGGAATTCAGTCCATTAACATTTAATGTTATTACTGTTTGGATAATATTTTCCTCTACCATTTTGCCTTTTGTATTATATATATCATATCTGACTTTCCTTCTTTCTACATTCTTCTCCTTACCTCTCTCTTCTGTCTTTTCGTATCTGACTCTAGTGCTCCCTTTAGTATTTCTTGCAGAGCTGGTCTCTTGGTCACAAATTCTCTCAGTGACTTTTTGTCTGAGAATGTTTTAATTTCTCCCTCATTTTTGAAGGACAATTTTGCTGGATATAGGAGTCTTGGTTGGCAGTTTTTCTCTTTTAGTAATTTAAATATATCATCCCACTGTCTTCTAGCTTCCATGGTTTCTGCTGAGAAATCTACACATAGTCTTATTGGGTTTCCCTTGTATGTGATCGATTGCTTTTCTCTTGCTGCTTTCAAGATCCTCTCTTTCTCTTTGACCTCTGACATTCTAACTAGTAAGTGTCTTGGAGAACGCCTATTTGGGTCTAATCTCTTTGGGGTGCACTGCCCTTCTTGGATCTGTAATTTTAGGTCTTTCATAAGAGTTGGGAAATTTTCAGTGATAATTTCTTCCATTAGTTTTTCTCCTCCTTTTCCCTTCTCTTCTCCTTCTGGGACACCCACAACACATATATTTGTGCGGTTCATATTGTCCTTGAGTTCCCTGATACCCTGTTCAAATTTTTCCATTCTTTTCCCGATAGTTTCTGTTTCTTTTTGGAATTCAGATGTTCCATCCTCCAAATCACTAATTCTATCTTCTGTCTCTTTAAATCTATCATTGTAGGTATCCATTGTTTTTTCCATATTTTCTACTTTATCCTTCACTTCCATAAGTTCTGTGATTTGTTTTTTCAGTTTTTCTATTTCTTCTTTATGTTCAGCCCATGTCTTCTTCATGTCCTCCCTCAATTTATCAATTTCGTTTTTGAAGAGATTTTCCCTTTCTGTTCGTATATTCGGCATTAGTTGTCTCAGCTCCTGTATCTCATTTGAACTATTGGTTTGTTCCTTTGACTGGGCCATATTTTCAATTTTCTGAGCGTGATCCATTATCTTCTGCTGGCATCTGGGCATTTAGTCAGATTTCCCTGGGTGTTGGACCCAACAGGTTGAAAGATTTTTCTGTGAAATCTCTGGGTTCTGTTTTTCTTATCCTGCCCAGTAGGTGGCGCTCGTGGCACACATTTGTCTGCGGGTCCCACCAGTAAAAGGTGCTGTGGGTCCTTTAACTTTGGAAAACTCTCGCCGTGGGGGAGGTTCGCCAGCCGAAGCGGCTTGGAAGAGTGCCAGCCGGCCCAGGGGTCCGAACGCGGGGAGGGTCACCAGCTGCCGCAGCCCGGAAGAGCGCCCATCCGAATTTCCTAGTTGGCCCGGGGCGCCAAGCATGGCGGGAGGGCGCCAGCCGCCGCGGCCCGGGAGAGTGCACCGTTCCCAGCCGGACCGGGGAGTCACGTGTTTGGAAGGGACCCCCCTGGTCACCGTTCTCCGCGGCCTGGGGATTTCCGAACTAATTCTCTCAGTTGGTCCGGGGGGCCGCGCGTGGTGGGGGAGCCAGCCGCCACGGCTTGAGTGGACCGCCTGCCCAATTCTGCCAGCTGGCCCGGGAAGGAGGAGGGGAGGGACTCCGGCCGCTTGTCGCCCCGCCCAGGAAAGCCCGCGCCCCTCGGCGATCTCACCGGAGCGGGTTCTCCCAGCCAGTCAGCCATTCCAGGATGGGGTATGCTGTCTTCTTGATCTCTGTTGTGGCTCCAGGAGCTGTTCTGCATCCTTTCTACTCCCCTAGTAGCTGTTCTGGAGGAGGAAAGGTGAGGATGGCAAGGCTGTCGAGGACGGTGGCGGAGGAGCCGGTGAAGGCGGAAGAGGGCACAGTGGTGGTTGGAGAGCCGCTGGAGAAGCTCCGCCTCCTGCGCTCGGCACCTCCTCCCATTGAAACTTTTTGATCCAGGGATATGTACTCAAGCTCAAGATTTAGATTTCTCACTCTGGCAATCATGATGGGAAAGAATTAGAACCAGGCAATACTGGAAGCTGAAGATCTCTTGCAGAGGTCTTGCAGTTACCAAACAATAAGGGATGATTGCCTGAATCAAAGCAGAGGCAGTGAAGATGAAAAAAGATTCATCAGATATTTAGAAACAGGACATGGTAACTGGTAAATGTTGTGATGGATTCAAGATGATGAGTAAGTTCTGGCTTAGATGCAGTTTGGACAGTAGTGCTATTACCTGAAAAAAGGAAGTCACAAACTGAAGTCATTTTACAGAAGGATATAATGTCTTTAGATTTTAGATTTGGATGTGTTGAGTTTGAGATGTGTATGGACCTGTGCTAAATGAATACTTCCAACTGTGAGGTGGGAATGAGCCTGGAGTACAAGGGAGGTAGGACTGGAGAAATATATATGAGTCATTAGTATATGGAAAAGATTGTCCAGGGAAATATGTGGAATAATGTTAACAACATATGCCACTTATTAAGCATTTTCTCTGCAACAGAAACAGCTTTAAAACATTTTATATAATTTAGCTAAACTAGTACCCACAAAGCCCCAGGAGACAATGGCCATCTATTACCATTTTATAGATGAGGAATCTAAGGACCAGAGTTACAATCCTAATAAGTAGAATCAGCTTTCAAACTAGGCAATCTAGCCCCAGAGTCAGTCATGAAGTAGCAGTGGAAAAGTCCTAATGCAGGATTATGCAGAATACAAAAAGTATTAAATCCCAGCCCAACATGCCAAATGATTGGTCCAAATATCCAATCTCAAAAAATGTACGTTTGTTGTAAATGTGAGCTTGTGTCATTGTGAGGTAGATGGGGGAAAATATATGTATCAATCATCAGATAAAATCACACAAAAAAGCATATCGTTAAAGATAGTGAAAATTATGCTATACTCAATTGATCATACATTAACCTTGGGAAGTCCCAAATAATCTAATCCCATCCCACCCTATCCCATCACTACTCCTACAGAAGACAAGCATCTTTTTTGCCTCATTTGAGAACTGGGGTGGGGCAGAGGATTAGAGCCCATTTTCAAATGTATTTTACCAGAATTCTGGCCAGCTCTGTGCCATAGAAACAAAAAAACAGAAAAAAGAAAAAAGAAAGAGAGAGAGATTGGAAGGAGGGAGAAGAGAGGAGGAGAAAGAGAGAGAGGAAGGGTGGGGGGGAAGGAAGTAAGGGATGGATGGAGGGAGGGAGGGAGGGAGGGAAGGAGGGAGGGATTTTCCAAGGATGCAATGACTAATGGTAGCAAGAGCTTACAAAATGTCAAGTAAACCAAGGCTTGAAATAGTTGAGAAGCAAGGAGATTATTAGTGACCTTTTTGCAAGAATTAATAAGAAACATTTTGCTCATATATTTAACATTGCTCTTTGAAAATAACCATTATTTTATTTTGTAGGCTAAATTTACACATAACTTTAGTATTGGGATTGAATTAGAATCTCCTAAAAATATGTTCAAGTCTTAATCCATGTTCTTGTGAACATGGATTTAGAAATAGGATCTTTGAAGATGTTATTATTAGTTAAGGTATAGACTCATTTGTGAATAGGATTTTTGAAGATCCTATTTAGATGCAGCCAAACTGAATCAGGGTGTGTCTTGATCTGTTGGGCTGGAGGCCTGATAAACAAGGGAAATTTGGGTACAGTCAGTCAGAAAAAGCCAGAAGTCTGCAGAAACCAGAAGGGTAGACACAAAAAGAGAGAGCTCGCCATGTGACAGAGGACTGACATCACCAGTATGCTACTGACCCCAGGAGAAAGTATGACATTGCCAACATCTTGATTTTGGAACTCTAGCCTTCTAAACCATGAGACAATAAATTCTTATTTCTTAAGCCAACCCACTGTGTAGTATTTTTTCATAGAAGTTCTGGCAAACTAAGGCAATTGGTGTTTCCAGAAGATATTCATAAAAGCTATAATTTTGAACAACTATCATATGCCAAATTCTGTAACTAGCACTTTTCATTAATCTTAACAACTGTCTTTAAGGTAGCAGATTTCCTTTCCATTTGACAAGTGGATAACCACAGGTTTACTGAGGTTATCAAGTCTAATAATTGGGAAACAGAGCATGCAGAGTCATAACTAACCAAGTTCACAGCCTTTGTTTTTCTGTTTTTTTTTTTTTTTCAGTACACTGTACAGTGCTCTTGTGTTCCTATGACAAAAGTAAATAAGAGGTGGTGTGACGGTGGCTCAGTGGCAGAATTCTCGCTTGCCATGCTGGAGACCCGGGTTCAATACCCGGTGCTTGCCCATGCAAAAATAAAGTGGATGTGCTGATTCAAGAATCTCATTTTAATCTGTTGTTCCAACTTCTTCTGTCTTCATAATTTTGACTGTTATTTCTAGAGTATATAAATTCAAGCATCCTCTACCTTCACTTGTGAAGATGTTTTAATGAGTAATAGAAGAATAAAAAGTTGAAGATGACTTGAGGAGAAAGAAAGGGTATTGATGTTTTATCTCTTTTTTCTGGTAATGGAAATGTTGAATGGAGGATGGGCAGGGCATACCCATATGAAGAAGCTACTACCAAATTTCCATATACAAAGTAAAAGGCTAAGGTTCAGAGATATGAAGTATCTTACCAATGTAACTAATTTCACTGGTAAAATGATTATTTGGAGCTAACAGATAAGAAAAGTAATAGAAATTAGTCTATAAAGAAAGGTCCAAAAGAGCTAATGAAACATGTCAAGGTAAGAATGACCAAAGTGTGCAGTGCAAGGGTGGTTCACTAGTAGAATTCTCGCCTGCCGTGAGGGAGACTCAGGTTTAATTCCTAGACCATGTGCCCTCCCCCTGACCCCCCCAAAAAAGAAAAGAATAACCAAAGTGTGAAAGGAGGAGGCTGCCAGAGATGCAAACAGACTTGCATAGGAAACACAAAAAGCTGAAACAACAGGGCAAACCCACTCTGGTTTCAGGGTGAAACAAGCTATATTTTTACACTGGCCAGTTATCTTTGTATAAACTGGGGATGATTTTTAACTTCTCTTTCCTTTAGTTTTTTCATCTGTAAAATGGAAGTAGCAAGTCTTCTACAGGCAGAAGTGAGAATTAGATGTGATGGTGTGTGTAAAAGACCTTAGTAATTTGCACATTATTCTACATTAGATCTTATGACAATTTAGAATGATCCATATGTCTAGTGAATTAAAGGCCCAGGGGCCCTTACAATAGGTGTCATCTAAAGAATAGTATAATGAGACAATTTGCAATACTAGGTGAGCATGAGAATATTTCTTTTAATTAATAGAAATTTAGCTAATGGCACATTATCATGGATCAAGTAACTATGCAGATGGAAAAAGTAAAAACATAATCATTATTGTTTCTTGTAACCTACTGGAATGGAATGATTTGAGATTGGTAGAAATGTGTGTAAACATTTCTTAGGCTTGAAGTTCACATTTTGGTAGTGAATTACCATTGCACAAAATTATACTGTAGCTAAAAAAGATGACTGTCAACATTCTAACAAGTAAAGTTGTTAAATGAGTACAGATTTCTTGATTGTCCAGTTTAAAGTAAATGCATTAGCCCATTTCTTTTTCTATCTCAAAACCCTTTTTTCCTTCCTAGCATTTTCCATGAACTGTAAACACATATATTCTGAGTGTGTTAACTTGTTTAATGACCATCACCCAACACACACACACATGCACACAACTGTAGTCTCCAGAGGACTGGAACAACATTTGTCTTTTCCCCAATGGATATCCAGTGCTACACTCAGTTTTTAGCATAAATATCTAGTGAATGAAAAAATGAATGATTCTTTCGTTTCTGGGTTTATCCTTTATGCTACCCTTCACAGCACGATGCAGAGTGAAGAATGCATCACTGTTTTAACACAATGAAGCTACTATAGATTTTAAGCTTTTCCTGGACATAACTGAGGCTGATCTTCATACTCGTGTGTGTGTGTGTGTGTGTGTGTGTGCATGCACATGTGTGTGTGTTTGAGGGCAGCTTGCAAAGTGTGGCCCCTTGGAGCTATCAGAGAAAAGGATACAAACATTAACAGAGCTATATCCAACCCCACTGTTCCAGTTGAGAATGCTCTATGTTCAGGTGCAGGAGTCCCTTTCCAATACCACTAATTTTCAGCTTCCCTTTGGTCTTACTGTTGTCTTTGCATTGATGCTGCAGTAACTGTCTTCTCCAAGCGACCTATTAGTAGCTGTGCTGTCTCCTGAGGTCGCCGTTCAGTTGGTTGGTGAAGATTTAGATGCAGAGAGTAAAAATCCCCACTCATGTGTAGCCTATATGGATGAATCACAAGAGACCTGGGTGGGTAAAGTCAAGAAGGTGAGGACAATGATGCAATCTGGCCTTGA
This sequence comes from Tamandua tetradactyla, assembly GCF_023851605.1. Classification (NCBI taxonomy): domain Eukaryota; kingdom Metazoa; phylum Chordata; class Mammalia; order Pilosa; family Myrmecophagidae; genus Tamandua; species Tamandua tetradactyla. The sequence continues at coordinate 21,756,974 of NC_135345.1, forward strand.
ACTCATGAGTTGTGGCCCTAACACCTGACCTCTCCATTTACCTGATAAATGCTAGTTTGCAGCCTCATGTTCAGACCCCTCTCCCAGCCCCCTGAGAATTTCATGCTCCCTCTATAATCCCTTCCTCTCTGGATCCTATGTGGGACCTACCTTATATCCTCTCCCTTATTATCCTCTTATCGTCAACTTTGAAATGTGGTAGAAAATTCTGACCACACCCAACCCAACTTATTATCAGCAGCAGGAAACATGGATCCCTGTTCCTTAAGGGAAGGAAAGATTTGGTCTTCTCAAGCACTGATATACTGTTAGCATTGTCCAAAACTGGATGATAATGAGTATCTTTACATTATCTCCTTGGGATGTTAGCTCCTCACCTCAAAATGCCAAATGAATGTGCAATATACCAAAGAAGTAGCAGGCTGCAAATGATAACATGTTCTGCATGCTTCCACCTACTTCTCAGAAGAGGGAATAATCACTACAGCCATTGCAGTCTAAAAAGCCCATATATCGGCGACGGTGCATGAAGGTGACTCAGCAGGCAGAATTCTCCACCTGCCATGCTGGAGACCCAGGTTCAATTCCCAGTGCCTGCCCATGCAAAAAATAAAAATTAAAAAAAATTTTAAAAAGCCCATACATCCTCAGGGCTAAGGTAAATCTTTATTTCTTGGTGGGCAGACACACCTAAAGAACACTTGGAAAAGAGAACAGCTAACAGCCAGACTATGAGTTAACAAATCTGAGAACCGTATATAGACAGAGCTTCTCGGTGTGAAAAAAAATGCATATCCTTAATATTTGCCTGAAGTTGAATATCAGTCCCTTCTGATGATTCTTAATGCTTTGCCAAGCTAGCTTATGTTCCAGTTCACTCTATCCCTGTGGACATGATCATGTGGATTTTCGAACACCCTTCTTGGAGACTGGAACTGAAGTTCTGTTTCTTGAGGTACAAACTTGTCTCATCCTACCTCTAACCCATCTTCACTGGCTCTGTACTGGGGTCCTACCATGCTTTGTGGATAAGTTCTCCTGAGTTATGGCAACTAATTTGGGCAACTAGAAAAATGTTGAGACACAAATAGAATAGAAATGACTGGTCAAGCTAGGTAATAAAATTTTCAGAGGTCAAAGCCTGGCTGGGATTTCAAAAATAGCAACATTCTCATTTTTTTTTTTTTTTGAGTCCTGCTTGTTACTAAAAACAAATCATTCTCATTGTTTCATGGACAGATGAAGACATATACATGTTCCAAAATACTAAAGAAATTATCTTCATTAACTCTCCTTTGCGCTGATATGTTGAATATATTTACTTTTACTTTCACTCATAATATGATTTTCCTTTCTGGAAGTATATTTATTTGTAATTAAGAAATTATAATAAGAAATGTCACAACTCAGCAAATAAAACTGTAAAAGCAGAGAAAAGTAAATAGGAACTAAAGGTTTCAACCTTAATCCTAGAGTGCTGTACTCTCCTTATGTCACCCTGTATCCATTTAACAAGAGCTTCCTTTGACTTGGTGATAAGAACAGTGAAGACTGCCAACAAAATGATATTCCTAATTCTCTCCCTACAATAACTTAACAATAAAGAACATGAACAAAGTTCCCATTGAAAAAAATTTCTTCAGACAAAAATTAGCCAACAGACTAAAGTTTTTCATTTGGGAATGATGGACTATTTTTCTATATGTTTATCTGTACTTTGTTATATTTCTGGATCATTCCAGTCATGAAGACTTATGGGTAATACTTTAAAGAATGTATAATCAAGATTCCATGTATTATTTTCATGTAGAGTATTTGTATCTAAAGCATAGATGGGGTATTACTGTACTTGTCATTGTAAATGGAGTATGTTATCTTCATAATTATTCCAAAACATTATGCAAGAACTGTAAATACTATTCTTTATTAAATACTTCATATGTTGATGAATTACAATTAGAGATCAATAAAAAAGTCGCATTTCTGGAAAAAAAATTAGCCAACAGAGGCAGAACCAAAGTACACGCTCCTGCTTTATGATGATTGGAGAGATGGGATGGAATCAGGGCTACACAAATTGGAACAGCAAAGATTAACCTTAGTTCCTAACATTCCTATCTGAACAATCTGGAGCTAAATGCTCCCGTTTTATGTCAAGGAACACACACTCTCTAGGCATTTCAGTTAGCAGTCTCTCCACCCACTATCCAGATTCTCTTTTTTGAGCTATGATTTAGGTATAGAGAATCACTTGCTTTTCTTGAGAAATCATCCTCAGCTACATCTAATTATTTCAAATCATTTACCCACAGCAGACACCACAAAAGGCATTCAAAGGTGTTAAGTCCACACGGACTGGTTCCTCCTACTCCTTACCTTTCCCACTAAAAAGATGCAATTTGGCTAAGGAAGCTGAGCACCAGAATTACCAGGGATGCCTAGAAAAAACAACTCCCATGCTCTCACAAGTGTGCAGTAAGCAGTCAAATTATATCCAACCAGCGGAGCAGAAGGTCAGGAAGACAGACGTAGCATCTTGAGGTCTTTGGGTGGATTTGAGATACTCAGAATTGTGCAGAGATTGTCAGGGATCCTTAAACGTTGTCTGTGGGTGGAGGTATTTGGGGATCCTTCCTACCAACCAGCCTACAGAGTCATGAGAGACGGAACAGAAGTAACAGCTTCGCCCAGAGACCAGATGCCAATGCATTTTACTCCGCCCATTCCTTCTAGCGCTCTGCATAAATCAAATCTTCCAGAAATATTTGCTAAAAGGCCAAGGCTTGTTCAACAATCTAAACAGCTTTAGACTCCATCAGGTTCTTCTTTATATGAAGATATAATTAATAAGTCTTTTTCATTTGCAGGGTCTTAGAGATCAAGTTCAGTCAGCTCCTTTTATAAATAGAAAACAAAAACCTAGAGATTTAAAGCAACTGGACCAAGATTGTGCAATTAGCCCCAGCTGCAGCCAAGACTACAAGGGCTTCCACAAGCTCTGCACCCCTTTCCCAAATTATTCCAGCTCTCTGGTCTTATTTGCAACCACAGGATCTTCCAAACACTATTCCCTTTACCTGGAATGTTTTGTTGCTCACTTCTAAGTCATCCCTTCCCATCCTTTAAGTTTTATTTCAATATTACTTCCTTAGTAAGTTCCTGATTACCCCTAATGTATACCCCTATTTTTCTCTCTCTCTTTCTCTCCCCCTATTTTTTTTTATTTATTTCTCAGCCTTTACCACATATTTGTGTGTATTTACTTGTTTAATGGTCATCGCCTAACACACTCACATAAACACACACACACAAACTGTAGTCTCCAGAAGACTAGAACATGCATTTGTTTATTCACCAATGGATAGCCAATGCTAGACTCAGTGCCTGGCACAGAATAGGTACTAAAACAAATCTATTGAATAAAAAAATTAATGTTTTGTTAGTTTTTGGAGTCATCCTTTCTGATAGACTATGCACAGTTGTTTCCTGTTAGTAAAAAAGATAACTGCTAATATAGTTATCTCATAAACTGAATTATCTGTATCCTTGCTATTGGGCAGGAGGGTAGCTTAGTATAAACATACCACTTTCGCAATGACTATTCATCAAAGGATGAATTAGAGAGGGAGGACAACCAAGAATCAAAATGTCTCTGCATTGTATCTATCACCTTTGCAAGACATTTCCTTAGAGTAGGGTAGAGGAAACACCAAAAAAAAAAAAAATTGAAATAAGGCAAATGACCATTTGAATACACATTTCTGAAAGTTTGTATTAACCATTCTGTTTGATGGAAACAAACTTAGAATTGGCAAACACATTCAGTTTATAGTTCAGATCACACCTTAAAGAATTTAATATAATGATCACTTTTGGTACATCAAAGAAGATAGGAAGGTTAAATTCATATATCAAACTTGGCTAGGTTATGCTGTTTAGTTTTTCGGTCAAGCAAACACTGGCTTGACAGTTACTGTGAAGGTATTTCATCAATGGATTTGCGTCTATAGTGAGTTGATTCTGTCTACGGCTGATTAAATCTACTATCAACAAAGAAAATTGCCCTCAGCAATGAGGAGAGTCTCCTCACTTAAGCAGCTAGATTTTCTTTCTTACTCTGTCAGCCAGCTGAATTCTCCTGGTGAATTCAACCTGACCTTCAGTGAAGTTTCCAATTTATGCCCTGCCCTATGTAATCCAGATTTAACAATGCTTACAGTCTTATAAATGACTCCTGTCATTTCCATTTCTCTGGAGAACCATGTATAACACACCCCTATGCTCTAAATATACAAAAATACTGCAGTTCCCAACCAGCCATTGTCTCTCAGAACCCAATGCTTCTGTTGGCATCATCCTCTCCTTGGAAGGAATAGTTCCTACCCTATCTGCTTGTTTAGCATTAGTTTTCCCTTCTGCTGCAACAACTTATCACAAATTTGGTGGTTTACCATTCCTGAGGTGAGAAGTCCAAAATAAGTTTCACTGAGTTAAATCAAGGGTTGACAAGTTCATTTTCCTTTCTGAAAGCTTTAGTACAGAATCTATTTTCATGCATTTTCCAACTTCTAGAAGCTGCCTGTGTTCCTTGGCTGGTGGTCCTCTTCCATCTTCAAAGTCAGCAATGGCAGGTCAACTCTATCTCACATCTCTCTCACACTGACTCTTCTGCTTTACTCTCCCACAGTTAAGTAAACTTTGGATGACATTGCGTACACCTGGATAACACAAGGTAGACTCCCTATTTTAACATTAGCTGATTGGCAATGTTAATTCCATCTGCAACTTGTTTCTCCTATGCCATGGAAGGTAACATTATCACACCAGGGATTAGGATGGGGACACCTTCACTGGGTCATTATTCAGCCTACCACAAGTTCCAAGAATGCTTCACCTTCCATATGCTGCTTAGTGCTATTTCCTCTGTGGCTGAACGAGTTAGGTGTTCTTCTCACCCTTGAGCTCATGTATTCTGGTACAAAAGGACTTGTTATTTTATATTAAAATTACTCATTTATATGTACATTTTCATTAAACTATTTTAGGATTAGATCCTAAGTAAAAGGGGAATTTATAACTGAATTTGGTACTGTACTACGTGTTTTATGTCATTTAATTTTTGCAGTCTTCCTATAAGATGGGAATTATCTCCATGAAACAGATGGGATAAATAAATTTTTCAGTGGTGACGTTCTCCACCCAATGTCATGCACTTCTCATAAGTCAGAGCTGAGATTTGAATTACTGGTGTGGTGTCAGTAACAGTTAAATTACTACGAAACTACACCATCTCAACTTGATCTCCCTGTGATGCATAATAAGAATGTACAAACACTGAAAATTTGTTGAATATTGATTTTATTAAACGATCTCCTAGCCGTTGCTCTCTCACTCTCTATTCTTGATGATAAAATTCTTCTTATATTTCATTTCTTTACTCTTGCCCTCATCTCAAAGATAAGAATTTTACCAAAATTGGATGTCTCTCCTCAATCAACAGAACTTCTGCACATTGTGACATAGATGATCATTTTCCGAAGACAATTAAAGCTGCTTAATAATTAGATCATATGTATATATGTAATATATATGTATATATATGTCTTTTCTTGAAGTGCCAAGCTTATAACCTATTCCTTTGAATACAAAACTGTAAATCAGTAGCTCCCAAGTTCTAAGATTTCAGTAGGTATAGAGTGGGCCCAAGCAACTTTCTGTGTGAAAATCTCCCCAGCCAAGTCTGCTGACTGACTGGGTTTGGTGATCAGCATTTTAAGTAATATTGAGTAATATCCTCTAGTCTACACTGCTTTATTGTGCAGTATCTCATAAAAAAATTCTCTGCACATTGTGAAAATTCAAGAATGCTTGCTGTTAAATGAGTCAAACACTATAACTTAATTGATAATATTAAATTTCAGCTAAAAACATATGGGAAGGAATATAACTGCGGTGAAGAAAATTCTAATAGTTTGTTATGAGAATGTATCCAATTGACTCTAAGGCATTTCTTTTCAGTAATGGAATGCCCATTATAATCCAATTGCTTTTCTTTCATAATAATATTATAGGAAATTGAGTAAATCAATGTTCCCTTTGCCACTAATTAATGAAAGTTCCTTTTTCCATTTCTCATAGAACTGCAACCCTTACTTAAGGTTGTTTGGGCTAGAAAAACAAATCTACTTACCAATATATCGGTTATCCCACACGACTTCTCAACTGAAAAAATACATATAAAATCTACCATGTTTTAAACGCATTGGAAAATAGAACTTTTTTTGTCTTTTCTGCTTTGAGGTTAAATCTGAGACCTAAAACTGACATTTTGAAACATCCAAGATGGTAGCTTACTCCAGTAGAAATGGTAGGTACCAATCCAGAGGGATGTGTTTACCTTTCACAGAAAAGGTATGCAACTGAACCCGTAGAAATGCAAGCTTCCATGACCATGGAGACAGAGAAAAGGGCATGGCATGTGCTGTCCTTAACAGCTCTTTTGAGAATTTTGATAGACCTCTTATGCTCATATCTCACTAGTTAAAGCAAATTGCATGGCCATGGATTAGGCTGAACACATGCAGAGAAGAGGGCTCCGAACAGAAAGAAAAGCACTGACAAATTTCTTGAAGCCAGGGAGAAAATGGTTTGTTCATGTTAATGGAATTGGTTTGGTTCTGGTTTGAGCACTGAATAACAGAGGTGAAAACGACAATGACAAAAAATGAAATTAAACTTGGTAACCTGGGGACACAAAGTTCTGTGAGGAGGTTATCTCCTATAGAGGAGGTTATCTTGAAAGCAATGAAGAATCAGGTAAGGGGTTCAACAGGGAAATAACATGGTCTAAATTGTATTGTAGAGAGATAGTGCTGACTGCAGCATAGAGATTTTACTTTTGTACATCTTGAGTTACCAGGGGAATGTTCAAGTGGACCTAACAGTAAAGAGTTGCATAGACAGGACTGGAAGAAGTCATTAGCATATAAACTTCATTAGTCCCAAATGGGTCATCTTGTATCAGATCTAGCCCATAGATTCACTTTGCTTGGCTGCAAAAATGTGAAGGAACTGAATTTGAAGGCTTTCAGATAGGGCATATGTTCTTCTTTTGGTCATAATCCTCATCATTCTCTTATTGAATTTTTATGGTTTTCACATTTTAACTAACTGGTCCCTGAAGGCATGTGAGTTTGTGTCTTCTGATTTAGGTAGGATTGCCAGATAAAATACAGGACTCAGTTTAATTTGAATTGCAGTTAAACAATGAATTCATTTTAGTATAAGTATGTCCTGAATTTTTACTTGCTAAATAAGGCAATAAATATCAGATATAGCTAATAATTTAAGTTATGGTAATGGGCAACTTTAGCCAGGATATTGTATAGAACAAGAAGTGACGCAGAGTCTAGACAGCTCCTGAAATGGAGAATAGAGTCATTTTTTTTGCCAGTACTGAATAAGGGCCTGAGGCAAAACCAAAGTAACACTTAAGGGGCATTTAAGAAAAAGGAGACTGAGAATGTAGGATGAGAACTAGGAGGAAATCCAGGAATGCGAAGTAAGGAAAACCAAGAGAAACAAGTGCTTTGAGTAAATGGGAAAGGTCAACAATGTCATATGCCACAGGGATATCAAGCAAGTTAAGGACTGAAATTTTCCAAATGATTATGACAAGGATGTCACTGATGTCCTTGGAAGAACATCTTAATGAAGTAGCAGGAGTAAAATCTGTGGCCTTCAACTGAAGGGAAGGTGAAGAGAAACTGGAGGAGAATATCTAACTCTTCAAAGAAGCTTGGCTATGCTGGCAGTGAAAAGAGGAACTGTAGCTAAAAATAGATGTGGTGTCCTGAGAATGTTGCCCTTTACTTTTTTATGGGAGACACTTGAGCACTTTAAATGCTGATAAAAAACCAGTAGAGAAAGAAAGCTTAAAGATATGGCAGAGAGAAGAAATAATCCATGTAGTTGTTTTCTTAAAGAGGCAGATGAAGATATGATTCGTAGTACAGTTAAAGGAATTTGTCTTGGGCCAAAGGGCATCCCTGCAGCAAAAAGCATAAGAAGCTGCAGGGTGTTCATGCATTGGATTTAGGTAGCAAGAGCTTGAGGGGATTTCGGTATGGGGGCTTCTAGTTTTGCCCTCAGACTAAGGAATAGGTAGTGGAAAGGAGGGAGATTCTAAAATCTAGAGAAGGTTTATAAGGCTATGTGAATCTTAGCAAAGAGATCTTGATTGGCAACTTCATTAGACATACTAAGTAGAGTTGGGTGCTTTGTTGAATTGGAGACTAGACTTGACTCCTGATCCCACACATTCCCCAACAATCTGCAGACTCTGAATCCTTATGCTATGCTCCTGCATAAATCCACAATATTTATGAACCAAGTACTGTTTTGACATGCTAGAAATTAGAAACCCAAAAAGAAAATAAATGAATAAAATCAGGATAGCTATGAACCTTGAATTGCTTCTGCCTAAGTCTATCTCCTCACACTGAGTCTTTTAGAGATGATGCATTTGTGTTCAATTCATTTAAAAATATTTTCCAACCTCTGACTCTTTTCCTAAAACATGTAATAAAATATATAGCTCATAATAATTTGAAGGGAAGTTTATTTCTTAATAAAACAACCTAAAATTTAATATTTTAGATGATACTCATTTATTCACATTTCTACAAATCACATTTAGATGGTATTCATTTATTCACATTTTTACAAATAGTTTTTGAATTCCTTCATTTGTAAAGTGCTAATATTGACAAAGTAAAGCTGGTCCTTATTCTCACAAATTTAAGCAAATCCAGTTACTTTAAGGTATTCTATACTTCAGGAAAGAACAATCCATAAAATCTGGCTTTAAAATCAAATCTGTATCAGTCAGGATTCTTCAGAGAAACACAGCCAAATTAAATAGATAGATATAGATAGGTAGATAGACAGACAGACAGACAGACAGACAGACAGACAGACAGATAGATAGATAGATAGATAGATAGATAGATAGATAGATAGATAGATAAAGAAGAGAGAGAAAAAGAGAGAGTGGTTTTAAAGAATTAGATTATGAGATTGTGGGTGCTGGCAAGTCTGAAATTTACAGGGCAGGCCAGCAGGCTGGAAATTCTACCAAAAGTTAACACTGCAGTCTTGAGTCTGAAATCTTTTAAGGAGTCTGGGAAGCAAAATCATAAGTTCCATGAGTGTAGAGATTTTGTCTTTCTTGCTCAACATTTTACATTATTTTATTTACATTTAACAAACACAGAGTGTTTATTATGTTCTGGGTCCTTTTTTGGGAAAACTTGAGAAAATGAATTCATTTAACCCTCTTAACAACCCTTTGAAGAAGGGGCAACCACTCTTTCACATGTGAGAACACTGAAGCTACGCTGGAGCTAGGGAACAAAGATATTTTGATGTAAACTCAGGTGGTCTAGCTCCAGATTCTCTCTGTACCCACTATGCTGTGCTGCTTCCTCACACCACAATGTCTTCGTTGAATACTAAGCACAAAGGATAATGCCTAGCATAGCTTAGAAGCTCTGTAAATATATATAATTGAGTGACGGAAGAAAAATAGGGGATTACATTTACATATTTTTCATCAAACTATCAGTTCTCTAATCTTTATACCACACCACCAACATAAAAGACCTAGTTTCAGAACTTACTTAGTGTTTTCTTTCTTTAAACAGATAATGATAAAGTACATACTCTAATAAATGTACTAGTGATATATTAGTTAACTTACCCAAGTAGTGAAGGGAGAAATCTTATTGAACTGAGTGGCAGGTGGTTCTGGGCTAGATATTTCAGCTGCAGAGGCCCAGATATCATTTAAAGTTGGAAACACAGTAGTCTATTTCCAAGCAACTACATAAGAATATTCTGAGATTGGATTAAACTGCAAACAGCCAACCTAAAAATGTCTAGGCTATATATATGTACCTTTCCAGTGATTATTGTCTACCTCTGAAAGCTTGAAACACCATCTGAATATTATTACTGCTTCTCGTGAATGGAGAAGCATTTTCATCTAAGATTAGGCACCAAGGAATTGCTATAAAACAATTTGAATTGGAAGGTACTGGGAGATATAAAGGGAAACATAGAGAAAGGAGGATAAAGGTAGTGGTAGTAATTGCCTTCTCTGCAAAGTGAGACAAATCAAGAAAGCTTCTGTTCTAAGAATTTTATAGAGGGGAGTATTTCCATGACAACCGAGTACTTAGTTATTCTAATTGTGGGAGAAACAAAGCCTCTAAAAAGTCAGGAAATATGTTTCAGGCACACAGAATAAATCCCAGCTAAACTAGGAACATTGATGTTTCATTATGACAGTGAAAATTCAACACCACATGTTTTATTTTAACTCAGTATAAAAATAAGTGACAATATTTCTTAGATTCTCTATATCAATTCAGATAAGATGTTAGGTAGTAAAATTGTTTTGAGGTATATGTAACTCTACACATCCATAACCTTTGAATCTTGAGTTTAATTATTGAAAATTAAATAGAAAGAATTTCCCCAGATTGAATCTAATGGGAATGCACCAAAATAATGGAATTAATTTAAATTAGAACTAAGAACCATAACCCCCCTTTTATAGTCACAATAGATATTTTAGGCAAAATCTTATTTCAATTTACTCTAAGATTTGTTTGTGAAATATCACACACTAGTCACTAATTCTAAGGTTCAGAAAGCTTACCTAAATCAACAACTCTGGGATAAATATAATTGAAATCAGTAAAATGACAAGAACTCTTAAGGCAAGACCATTCTAATCCAAATGAACTGCTTTCGCTTGAGGAATTTTAATGAGGTGTTGTAAATTGTTACCTCATAATGCGGACTTTCTCTTTCTCTTGAAATACTTCTTCTGACCTGTAAAGGAGTCTCACACTGAAAATTGAGAAAGCATGCTTTCGGGAATTGATATACACAAATGAGGTGATGATGAGTTCATGAGCGTTAGAATTGGAAGACTTCAGTTCAAGACCTGCTTCAGCCACTTTCTATGTATTGATCCTAGGAAAATAAGTTAACCACTCTGTGCTCGTTTGAATCTGTATGAACCTCAGAAAACAATTTCTTAAATGCAATACATTCATGTGAGTATGGACCCATTATAAGCAAGACCTTTTGCCAAGGTTACTTCAGTTAACGTGTAACCCACCTCATTCAAGATGGATCTTGATTCTATTATCAGAGTCCTTTATAAATGGAGTGAATTCAGATTTGAGAAGAAAAAAGCCATGGAAGCAAGAAGCTGAAAGAAATGAAACCCGGAAGAGAAAGGAGAGTCCAGTAGATGCCACCATGTGCCTTGCCAGGTGGCAGAGGACATAGGGGTCACTGACATCCAGTCTTCTGGAGGAAAATATTGTCTTGATGAGGCCTTAATTTGGATATTTTCTCAGCCTCAAACTGTAAGCTAATAAATTCCTATTGTTTAAGCCAACACATTTCATGGTATCTGCTTTAAGTAGCTAAGAAACTTTACTCTGAGTCTCAGTTTTCTCATCTGTTTAAAAGAAATAAAATCTAAAACATTAACTTAACAAATTTTATTGTGCACCAGGCAAAAGACTAGAAACTGAATATAAAATGAAAGATAAGTCATTATACTTGTTTTTGAGAAAGAGACTAGTGAAAGAAGACATATGTACATTTTACGTATGTGGTCAATTCTGTAGTCAAGATAAGAACAGAATGTTAGTTGAGCTTAACGAATGGGGGAATAACACTTCCTGAGGAAGATTAAAACGGCTATTCAGAGGCAATGACATGTAAGCTGGCCTTAAAAAATGAGTATGCTGGATGGAGGAAGGAGATTTGGGGAGACAAGGAAAGGAGAAATCTTCCAAGAGAAAATAACGTGCTCTGGCCTCAATGCTTAAAAGGAAATGACTTAAATTTCAGCAAGGCTGGAGCATGGTGAGGAGTGATGGGAGATGAGGACAGGGTAAGAAGGCACGGAAAAGAGTGTGAGGTGTTTGATACAGCATGTTGAGAAACTGGGATTTTTTTCCACTGTAAAATGGGGGAACAATATAAAGCATGCTAACCAGTAGTAACAAAATCTAAGGTCTATTTCCTGATTGAGAGCAGAGACTTGGACACAAAACTTAATCTGAAGCAAGCACTGATTCAACTAGTCCTAGAACATAAGTTTACTCAAAATTCTCATGATGAATTCAGAAATTAGTTGCAAGTAAGTGAGGAACAGTTTCCCTGGAATTTTCCCAGTTTAAGCAAAGTCAGTCCCACATCTCAGAAACATTCTCAGTCCAAGGCAAACTGGGATTGGCCAGTACTGTACAAGTTTTAACACAGGAAACTATATATCCTTAGCCCCCCACTTCCCATGCCACCCCCTTCTGGGCATACTGAGACCACTGATCACCCTAGCTGTAAATCTGGTGGGGAGAGTCATGGGAGCAGATGGGTTCTGACTGCAGTTGTGTGTGTTAATTAAGCTTCTAGTAGCTACATACACTAATGATTCTTTCCACAGTCCTGGAAAACTGAAGGTGAATACACCAGTACATGATGAAGAAGACAGCAATATTTAAAATTAACAGGGCTATGACTTTGGAATAGTCTCCTGAACTGTTCACCCCTTATTCTTCCACAAATTCACCAAAGGTGAAAGAAAATCTTTTTTTTTGGCTTGGGCAGGCTCCTGGAATCGAACCCAGGTCTCTGGCATGGCAGGTGAGAACTCTGCCACTGAGCCACCATTGCCTGCCTAAAGAGAAATCATTTAGCCTAATAATGCTTTAGAGATGGAATGCTTTCTCTTATACTCTACTCCAAATATTATTGATATAGCAGTTGAGCAGTTGGGGACCTGGTGGTTGAATGTATCTCCAACACATATGCACAAGCATTGTTAGGTAAAAAGTCTGTCATAATGGCTTTCCTGAGCTCGAACATGAGGGCAAAAGAACCTTCCTGGCCTGAGCAGAAATGGAGGAGTTGGAAAAAGCCTGGATCCTGGGGGGGGAAGGAGAGTTGAAATGCACTTCTAGTGTCCATGCCTGGTGGATTCAAAAAGAAAGACAAATGCATGGGAAGAATAAATCTATGTTTCATATGACCTTTGAATTCTAAGTAACATTGGCTCCCTTCAGGAAATGGACGATGTCCACATGCTTTCCCAGATATTACAGGTCATATGGCAGACCTAAACACAGAACTTAACATCATGACCAGTGTGTATGTCAGTCAGAATTTGGAATAATGATAGATTCATTTCTGTTCCCATTCATAGGTTGCTTTATGCCATAATCACAAAAGAATTTTAGTACAAGTCAAATTCCTCATTAAAAAATTCTGGCTGCACAAACTACCAAAATAGTTAGATTTCAGGATGTTTGCAATGTTTAAGGAAAATTCAAACTATAGAATATACAATGTTTGCTTTCAATGCTTAAATAATACTTCTCCTTCAAGGTAGGGGTGGGGAGTGGGGGGCCAGGGGAGCTTTCATGCCTTTGATTGAGTATGGTTTCTAAGTAAGTTAGGTTTTCAATTTACTGCCTTGATTAAATAAATAAGTAAAAATCATAATGATCTCAAAGCTAATATTGAAATTTCTAAAGCACTTCTTTTTTATTGCTTCCTGAGGAAGTTTAGAGCATTTAGCTATTCTGTGGACTAAACTGAGAGAATGTGCCAGAAGACTTTTTTTCCTACAACTTTGTTGGTATATTTTGTTCTATTAAGGATAGTATTGCCCCTAAACCTTTCAGTGACTTAACTATTCTACTAATTCATGGTGAAAGAGAGATTGTGTGTGTGTGTGTGTGCATAAAGGTTCTAAACTATTCACATAAAAATATCTATATTAAATAATATATTGTTATATTTAAAAAACAGAAAGAACTATTAAATATTATTGTACCTCGAACAGAATAAGCAGTAAGAAGTCATACAATACATGCCAATCATAATTTATACTTGGTGTTAAAAATTTCCAAGAATTAACAGTACTAAGCAATTCAAAATTAACATAAAAGTAAAAGTGAAACTTTGCATAATATATTGAACTACTATATATCAAATATATTAAATATACACAAATTTAGTATTTGCAAAATATGGCCTAGATAGCCACTAAAAATGATCTCAAAGCCTTGTTACATATCTAGAGAATCTGGGTAAAATGTGTTTTCCTGGGGAATGAACAAATCAGGATATGGGTATAGTACAGTAGTTCTCAACTCTAGCTTTAGAATGTCATATGTCATATGGCATCGTAATAAAGAGTAAGATCAGAAACTTTGTGGGCCCTGCTATCTCATGGGACATAACAGGTTCATAGAATCCTGTTTTTTTGAGGAGTACATACTAATATTTTGAAGCTACTTGTTGTAGCATGGAATGCAATTTGAAACACACCAGTTAAGTTATCACAAGAATTCTTATAAAATGTGACCTAAAAATGAAACTCAGAAAACAAGGTCAATTTTGCAAATAACTTTGCCCACTGAATAGGTAAATTTATTTAATCAATTTTTACATCTACTAACTATGTTTGAACAATATGTAAATTTATATGTCAAGTATTTGGAAAATGACTTTCACTGGATGTCTTCACAAAATTTCAGTTTGAATTCATCGTGAGCATCTGCCCTCAACACCACAGAGGGTGGTAGAAAATCCTGTCAGTGGAGTAGTGATAATGCAGTAGTGGATAGGTGCCCTGGTGGGCTGCTCTGCCCAATGGCATGCCTTCGCAAACCTTGAGCTCTGCTCCTTCCTTTCTTATGCTCTAAATCAATTAAAACTCATGGTAGGATCTACAGCCATTTAAGTCTCTATTTTCCAGTGTTAAAATTGTTGTGAAGAAGTCTGGGAAAAAAAGAAAGGCAGGGGTTTATTATAATCCCTACATTGTTAAAGCAGCATCAAGTGGAAGGGGGACTAGACAGATTCGATTTCTCCAAAATCAGACATAGGAGTTCAATCAAGAAGTGACAATTTTTTTCCAACGTAACTAAGAATTCTGGCAATCAGAATAATTGGAAGTTTCCTAGTGCCCCAGGGGCCTCCTGATTATTGTAAGTTTGCATGGAAAGGGTCAATAACAACATCTGAAATGTCTACAGCCCCATCCATCTCTTTTATTCATAAAACCATGATAAATTTTGATATATTCAAGGAGTATTAAAGTGACACATTCACTCAAGTTTACCTGTTTAGTTGTTGTGATATGAATCACAAAAGGAACAACAACCACTGCTTTGAAGCCACATATCCTGAGCAATGTTTTGCCAGTACTAATATTCAGGCCACCTTTTCTAACAATTAGATTGCTACTCCAAATAAATTGCTTTGGATCACTATAATTTGCTTACCTGGATGTAGTCATTCTCTTAGAATCGTGTGATATTATTCTATTCAAAAATTGTTATTCCTGCGTGCTGTTTCTCAGTAACTATCATATCATTGTCCAGATGGGGTGTCATTACATTTCTGGATGAAGAACAGTGGTGCCTTTTTCATATTTAAACATAATTATGCTTCTGAAAACTACTTGGGCCAAATGATGTTACAGTATATAAAGGATGCCTGTGGGCTCTTGGAGAGCTGTTTGCCTGCTTAAGAAGTCTATAATGTTATTGCATAGGTTATATGGAATGTGTGGTATACATTCCGTGTACTGACAAAGCTGAATAACTTTTCAAATAATGCAAAATTAAAATACAGGCCTCAGTTCAGATTTCTTCTCGTGTCAAGGAGAGTATGTTTCTCAGGTTTGGGGAACAAAGATGGTAGGAGTTGAAGAAAATGTCGTCTTTTTCCCCACAAATAGATTATGGTCCTTTTCACTGAGGAGGGCATACATTTGAATAGTAATGAGGACAATAAGAAACAGTCAATGTTGACTGTGTACTTATTATGTACAAATATTGCACAAAACACTATCTTCCATTCAGACATTTGCTCAACAAATATTTTTTGATTGCCTAACACTGGGCCAGGTGCTGGAGAAACAGCAGTGAACACAACAAAAGTAATTCATGTCCTGGGCAGTGCAATTGTGGCTAAGTGGCAGAATTCTCACCTGCCAAACTAGAGACCTGGATTTGATGCCTGGTGCCTGCCCATGCCAAAAAAAAAAAAGTATTTCATGACCTTGTGGAGCTAAAATACTACATGGGAAATAGGGAATAAACAGCAATCAAAGAAATGAATAAAGTGAGGTTGTGACAAACGCTCTCAGTAAAGGCAAACTGGGTGCTGTGAGAGAAAAAACAAAGGGTGAGGAAAATGGGAGGTCAGGAAAGGACATCTTGGGACATGACTGGTAAGGTAAAAAGTTAGCTTGGTCACAGAGAAGAGCAAACATGAACGCTTTAGAGGTTTATATGCATCATTTTGTCATGTACTCCTCAAGGAATCTTAAGGTGTGGGCACTCTTTGTCCTATTGAGCACATCAACGAATGTGCCAGTGTCCACATGAAAAGAAGTGTGCTTTAATTCGCCAGCACTGCTATCACAAATAGCACACACTGTTTTTGTCTAAATAACAAGGATTCATTGTCTAACGGCTTTGAGGTGAAAAGAAGTTCAAAATCCAGATGCTGGCAAGGCTTGCTTTCTCTTAAAGTCTGTACATATAAATATGATGATTAGCTTTTCCACTTCTGCAAAGAAGGCTGTTGGCATTTTGAATGGGATTGCATTGAATCTGCAAAACACTTTGGATAGAATTGACATCTTAAAAATGTTTATCCTTCTAAATATAAAGACTATCCTCCCATTTATTTAGGGCTTCTTTGATGTTAAGCAACCTTTTGTAGTTATCTGTGTACAAGTCCTTTATATCCTTGGTTAGATTTATTCCCAGATATTTGATTCCTATAGTTGCTATTGCAAGTTCATGTTTTCCCTTCATTTCCTCTTCAGATTGTTCATTGCTGGTTTATAGAAATACTACTGTTTCTGTGTTGATCTTGCACTCTGCCACTTTGCTGAATTCTTTTATTTGCTCTAGTAGCTTTGTTGTGGATTTTTAATTTTTTTTTAGAAATTCTGCTTATAGGATCATGCCGTCTACAAATAGGGAAAGTTTAACTTTTCCTTTCCTATTTACATGCCTTTTATTTCTCTTTCTTGCCTAGGTGCCCTGGTGAGAACTTCAGCCTTGTGCAGTGCTGAATAACAATGGTGACAGTGAACATCCTTTCCTTGCTCCTGACCTAGAAGTGAAAGCTTTCAGTCTTTAACTATTGAGTAACAGAGTAACATGTTAGCAGTGAGTTTTTCATATATGCCCTTTCTCAAGTTGAAGAAGTTTCCTTCTATTCCAAGTTTTCTAAGTTTTTTCATTATGAAAGGGTGCTGGGTTTTGTGAAATGCCTTTACTGTGTCAATTGAGATGGTAATATAGGCTTATCCCCTTTTCTTCCATTAGTGTATAATATTGCATTAATTGATTTTCTTATATTGAATCACTCTGAACATTGGGATGAATCCCATCTGATTGTGGTGTGCAATTCCTTCTATGTGCAGTTGGAGTTGTTTTGCCAGCATTTTCTTGAGGATTTTTGCATCTATGTTCATAAGAGTTATTGGTCTGTAGCTTTATTTTCTTGTGGTATTTTTATCTGGCTTTGGTATTAGACTAATTTGGTCTCACAGAATAAGTAAGGAAGTGTTCCCTCTTCTTTAATTTTTGGGAGAATTTGAGCAGAATGCAAGTTAAGTCTTCTTAGAATGTTTGGTAAATAACCCTGGGAAGCCATCTGGTTCTTGGCTTTTCTTTACCAGGAGGTTTTTTATTACTGATTCAGTCTCTTTAATACTTATTGATCTGTTGAGATTCTCTCATTCTTTTTGAGTCAGTGTAGTAGTATGTGTGTTTCTAGGAATTTATCTATTTCATATAGGTTATCTAATTTTTTGGTATACATTTGTTTATGATATCTACTTAAAATCTTTTTTTTATTTCTGTGATGTCAGTAGTAATATCCCCCTTTACATTTATGATTTTAGTTATTTGTTTCCTCTCTCTTTTTTTGTATGAGTTTAGCTAAAGGTTTGTTCATTTTATTGATCTTTTCAAAAAACCAAGTTTTTATTTTGTTGGTTCTTCCTATTTTTTTTTCTTCTCATTTATCTCCACTCTAATATTTGTTATTTCCTTCTTTCTGCTTATTTTGGGTTTAATTTCCTCTTCTTTATCCATCTAGCTGTGAGCTGAAGTCTCTGATTTGAGATATTTTTTTCTTTTTTAATATAAATATTTAGAGCTATAAATTTCCCTGTCAGTACTGCCTTTGCTGCATAGTATAAGTTTTAGTATGTTGTATTTTCATTTTCATTCACTGCAAGACATTTCCTAATATCCTTTATGATTTCTTCTTTGACCCATTGGTTTTTTAATTTCCACATTTTTTTTTATTTTCCCATTCTCCATCTGTTGTTAATTTTAATATTTTTAATTTATTGAGATTTATTATGGCCTGACATATGGGCTTACATGGAAAATGGTCCATTGTAGAGAAGAAGTCTGCTATTTTCTTATTGATCTTCTGTCTGGATGTTCAATCCATTACTGAAAGTGGTATATTGATGTCCTCTACTATTAAGGTAAAACAGTCTATTTTTCCCTTCAAATCTGTCAATATTTGATTTTGTATTTTGGAATCTATCATTAAGCACATATACATTTATAATTTTTATGTCATCTTCTTAAATGGACACATTTATCAATTTTCAATGACCTTCTTCCTCTTAACAGTTTTTGACTTGAAGTTCATTTTATCTGATATTAATATAGCAATCAAAAACTCTTTGGATACTATTTGCGTGGCATATATTTTTCCATCCTTACACTTATAACTTATCTGTGTGTCTGGATTGAAGGTGAGTCTTTTATAATGGCATATAGTTGGTCTATGCTGTTTTGTTAATCCTGCCAATCTCTGCCTTTTAACCAGAAAGTTTAATCCATTCACATTTATGTAATTTCTGATAGTGCAGGACTTTCTCCTGTCATTTTGCTATTTGGATTTTGTAAGTCTTATACCTTTTTTGACCCACAATTCTTCTATTAATGCCTACTTTCATATTTGCTTGATGTTTTATATTGTACCATTTTGAGTGAGTCCATTTTCATTTCTCTCTCTATATATACATATTTCTGATAATTTTTTAATGGTTACAATGGGGCTGAAAGTTAACATCCTTAATCTGTAACAATCATGTTTAATTTGATACCAGCCTAATTTCAATAGCATACATATACACTGTTCCTATACCCCTCCATCCCTCCAACTTTTTGTTGTTCTTATTACAAACTATATCTTTATAAATTTTATGTCCAAAAATAGAGATTTCTTTTCACTAATTAAGCCTCTTCACTTTAGAATGTGTAAGAAGTAAACAGTGGAGTTACATACCAGAAAATACCATATAATAGTACTGGCATTTATAATTACCCATATGGTTTCTTTTACCAGAGGTCTTTATTTCTTTATGTTGCTTCAAACTACTGTGTGGTGTCCTTTCCTTTCAGTCTGAAGAACTCCCTCTAGCATTTCTTGTAGGGCAGGTCTAGTATTTATAAAAAACCTTAACTTTTGTTTATCTGGGAATTTCTTATCACATCTTCATTTTTTGAAGAAAAGTTCCACTGGATATAAAATGTTTGACTGGTAATTATTTTCTTTCAGCTCTTTAAATATTTGTTCCACTCCTTTCTCTTCTCCAATGGTTTCTGATGTGAAATGAGCACTTAACCTCATTGGGATCCCCTTGCACATAGCTTGCTGCTTTCTCTTGCAGTTCTCAGAACTCTCTCCTTGTCCTTGGCATTGGGCAGTTTAAATTCTGTATGTCTGTGCATGATTGTCTTTGAGTTCATCCTGTTTGAAGTCTGTTGAGTTTCTTGAATGTACATACTTATGTCTTTCATTAAATTTAAGAAGTTTTCTGCTGTTATTTCTTTGAATATTCCTTCTGCTCCTTTCTCTTTTTCTTCTCCTTCTGGGACCACAATCTATATATTGGCTTGCTATCAGGTGCCCCATAGGTCTTTCAGGATCTGCTAGCTTTTAAAAATTATTTTTTCTACTCCCCAACCTGAATATTTAAATTTTTTTGTCTTTTTGATCATTGGTTCTTTCTTCTCCAGCACCAATCTGCTGTTGAAACCCTCTAGGGAATTTTTCATTTTAGTTATTGTGGTCTTCCACTCCAGTAATTGTTTGGTTCCTTTTAAAATTTCCATCTCTTTATTGAGATTCTCATATTGTTCATTCATTGTTTTCCTCATTACCTTTAGTTCTTTACCCATGTTTTCCTTTATCCCCTCAAGCATATTGAGCATCATTTAAAAAAAAAAAATGCTTGTCTGGTATGTTTAAAGTCTGGTTCTCTTGGTTAATGGTTTCTGGATTTTTATCTTATTTTTTTAGATTGGTCATCATCTCCTGTTTCTTTGCCTTATAACTTTTGTCGCACACTGTACATTTTAATATTTTAAGTGTTAGCTCTGAGTTTTAGTCCTTGAGCTGTCTGTCTATTCTGTAATTTGTATCTGGCAAGTGATATGATAGAGATTTCCTTGAGTGTTAGGAGCTAACTTAAAGAAACAATAGCAAGTAATATCTTTCACAGTCTTTGCAAATTGGCTCTTGTGGGCTGGTGTCTTCCTTCAGAGATTAGCCCTTTTATCATGAACAGCCCTATGTCAATGTGAATTGCAGTGTCCTGTCTCCCTTATTGAGGCTGAGTGCAGTCCTGGAGGCTGCTTCTTTTCCTAGGCTTGTGTATGCTTGTGGCCTTAGGAATTTCCCAACTTACAGTCCATAGGAATTCAAATGCCCCCTTGCCCCCTTTGAAATAGATTTTAACTCTCTCCTGGGTTCTCTATTGTATAACTTAATGCAGGTAGTCCATTGCTCTGGGCTGCTTTGACTTACATGTTTCTTATACTGCTTGAGCTGTCTGCAAGGTGCTTCTCTGATCAGTGCACATTCCAGGAAGTTGTGCCCTAGAAGGTATCCTGGATCAGTCTTTTAGGTTCCTACTGACATACAGTCACGCCAGTATGCACACAGGGGTTACTCTGCTCCCTCTTGAACAGGGCCAGGGACATACAATGGGAGTGGACCCTGGCTCCACACTGTGCCAGGAAGAGGGTACAAGAGTTGCTAGAAAAGGCATCATGAGCTTCACCTGCTATTTTTCAGGCTGCTATTTCTTGATTCTGTTTTCTGGAGTTTTTAGGATAATGGCTTTGCCAGTTTTTGCTAGTTGTTCAAAGAATCTGAATGGGACCAGCACCCTGGAGCATCTAACATTGTCTTCTTGGTTGGCTGGATTTCAGAAGTCTCCTTCCTATTTCTTCATGATGGTACGTACCCACATACATTATTTTTACAGAAATGGGATTAGTTTACATGCTACAATGCTTTTTTGGTTCACTTTTGCTAATTCATATTTAATGTCTTTTTTTTTTTTACCTTGTTTTATTCCCTTTTCTACTTACATTCTTCACCATCACCATCACCATCACCATCACCACCACCACCACCATCACTCTAAGGTAATCCATGTTAACATGTGGTTTATATTATTTTTTTAATATCTACATATGCACATATATACGCACATGCATAAACATAATATACATCTATAGGGATATTATTGTGCCATTCTTTGCATTATGAAGTATGTGATTATATTATAAATGCTACTCTTCATTTTATCTTTCTCACTTAAGAATATCAGTCATAGAAACTTATTCAAGTCAACTAGTTTAGCTTGATTATTTATTTTAAGAGCTCTATAATATTCTATAAAGTATATGTGTCAAATTCATTCTATCCTTCTCCATATTTTCACATTCTCAGCCAATCTGCAGCACTGTTCCTCTCATTCAGAAGCTCAACTGGTTTATAGCTCACCCAATGGCATAAACTATTTTGAATGTGGTACAATGTGAGAACTTAGGAATCCTATGTAACGAATCAACATGAATTAGCCAGCCCTAACATGGATCAGGCACAGAGTTAAACTTTTAAATGTAGCCATTAAGTGAGGTGTTTTTGGAATCAATATGTTTCCCTGTCTAACTTGTTTATAAAACAACTCAAAGCTAGAGATTTAGTCATTTCCTCTATGAGCCTCAGTTTCTTCATCTTTAAATTAAGAATATTCAGAGGATTATGGGAAGATGATGGAGTAGGATGCTCCAGAACTCAGTTGATCCAAACTACCCTGGATAAAGGCAGGTGGAGGTAACTTCAAAATGCTACACTTCTTCGGGACTGTGGGGAACATGGATGAGGGCCTCATTTGCTGGGCAAGTTGAGAAATCTCAGCTTTGGGGATCTGTGGAAGAAGATCCTGGCACCCATTGTGATCCCTTCCTCAGGGCAGTTTGGAGCTGGTCTGAGCCCCTTTCAGGTCCCAGGCCCTGTTTCACCTGGGAAAGACCAACTAGGGAAATGTCTATCATGGCCCCTCTCAGAATTTGTCCTCCAGGTGAGAACAGCTTGAGACAAAGAAAGCAGTGGTCTGGGGCAGAGGCCTGCCTTTTTAAATGCACGGGAGAGGGAATCTGTCTCTTGGGAAGTAGATGGGGCATTTGAATGCCTCTAAAGGAGGAGCTCCAAAACAGGCAAAAACCTCAAGCCCGGGACAAGACACAGGACCAGAAAAGTCAGGAAGGATCCGGCACTATGCATGCATAGGAACTGGGTGGACATTCCTGATAAGGGGGTTGAAGCTCAAGAAAATCTCTGGTTTAATACCAGCTGGTTACAAAATTAAGAAACAGAACTCTCAGGGAATAAATTCAACATAAACATTTTAAAATATTAAAAAGTATGTTGTGAAAGAAGAGAGTATAAGGCAAAAAAAAGAAATAGGAAATGATGGCCCATCCATAAAAAGAGGATAAAAATCCAGAAAATTTCAATGTCCAAAATGTGGATATAGTGAATAAACCCTTTTAAAAAATGATCTTAAAAATGCTCGAGGAGATGAAGGAAAATACAGAAAAGAACTAAAGGATATCAGGAGAGCAATGAACAATATGAGAATCCTAGCAAAGAGATAGACATTTTTAAAAAGAATCAAACAAAACTACTGGAGTTAAAGACCACAATAACTGAAATGATAAATTCCCTGGAGGATTTCAGAAGCAGATTGGAGGTGGCAGAGAAAAGAATCAGAAAACTTGATGACAAGACTATTGAAATGATTCAGACCCAGGAGCAGAAACAGAAAAGAATTATAAAAAGCAAAAATAGTCTCAAACACCTCTGAAACAAAGCAAGTGTATTGATGTATGCATTATGGTAGTCTCAGAAGAAAAGAGAGAAATGGGCAAAAAGAATATCCAAAATAAGGACAGAGAACATCCCAAGCTTAGCAAAAGATGGAAATATGAAACTTTAAGAAGCCCGAAGAACACCAAACAGGATAAACATGAAGAAAAATACACCCTATCATATATTGATGACATCACTAAATGTAAACGACAGAGAGTTCTGAAAACCACAAGAGAAAAGCAGTGTATTATATAAAAAGGAGTCCTAATTAGATTGAGTGGCGATTAATCATTAGAAACAATGGAAGCCAGAAGGCAGTGGGTTGAAATACTTTACATGCTGAAAGAAAACAACTTCCAACTAAGAGACTAAGTAGAAGGGATTTTTTAAAAGTGTGAACCTATGATATGCTGCCTTCATGAGACTTACCTTAAATTCAAAGATACATACAGGTTGAAAGTGAAAGGATATTAAAAAAAAAAAAATGCCATGCAAGTAGGAATGAAAAGAGAACTAGTGTAGCTATATCAACATCATGTGAAATAGACTTTAAATCAAAAGCTGTTGTGAGGGACAAAGTGGGCCAATATATACTGATAAAGGGGTCAATTCAACAAGATGTAAAAACTATAAATATATATGTAACTAACAGCAGAGCCCCAAAATATATGAAACAAATAGTGACAAATTAAAGGGAGATATTGCTGTTTCTACATTAACAGTGGGAAACAATACACCACTTTCAATAATCAATGGGCCATCTCGTCAGAAGATCATAAGAAAATAGAAAACTTAAGCGATACTCTAAACCAACTGGACAGAACAAACATAAATAGAAGAGTGCAAAGACAGAACACCTATTTTTCCCTAGTGTACATGGAAAATTATCTAGTATACACCATCTGTTAGGTCAAAAGAACAAGTCTCAATAAATAAAAAAAATATTGAAATCATACCACATATATACTATTACCATAACATAATGAAATTAGAAGTAAATTACAATGAGAAAAAAAACAGGAAAAATAAAGGGAAAATTTGAAAATAAGTAGAAATTAAACAGCATACACTTAGACAACCAATACATTAAAGAGGAAATAAGAAGTGAAATTAGGAAATATGTTGAAGTGAATGAAAATGAAACTACAACATACCAAAATTTATGGGATTAAGTAAAACAGTGCTGAGAGGGAAATTTATAGCTATAAATGTTTACATTAAAAAAAGAAAGATTCCAATTAAGAAACGTCAGCTCAAAACTGTAAGAATAAAAAGCAAACTAAACCCAAAGCAAATAGAATACGGAAATAACAAAAGTTTAGAGTGGAGATAAACAAAATAGAAAATTAAAAAAAAAATGGAATCAACAAACGAAAAGTTCGTTCTTCAAAAAGATCAATAAAATTGACAAACCTTATCAAGAGTGAGGAAGACAAAAAGAAGAGAGAATAGAAATAAGGAAAAATAGAAATGAAAAGGGGGACATTACAACCAACCACATTGGGAAAAAAAAGAACCATAAGAGGATGATATGAACAACTGTATGACAATAAATTAGATAACCTACATGAAAGGGACATGACTCAAGAAGAAATAGAGGATCACAACAAACCAATTACTAGTGAAGAGATTGATTCAGTAATCAAAAATCTCCCAGCAAGGAAAAGCCCAGAACCAGATGGCATCACAGGAGAGTTTCATCAAACAGTCCAAGAAGATTTAATCCCAATTCTTCTGAAATTCTTCCAAAACTTTGAAGAGAAAGGAACACTCCCTAATTCATTCTAGGGTGTATTCAACAAAACCGACAACAAACCCTCATACTAAAGCCAGACAAAAATACCACAAGAAATGAAAAATTGCAAGCCAGCATTTCTTATAAATATAGATCCAAAATTCCTCAACAAAATATTAGCAAACTGAATCCAAAAGCACATTAAAAGAATTAGACACCATGATCAGTTGGAATTCATCCCTAGCATGCAAGGTTGGTTCAACATAAAAAAATCAATTAATGTAAGATACCACATTAATATGATGAAGGATAAAGTAACATGATCATCCCAATTGATGTAGAAAATGCTTTGACAACATCAAGTACTTCTTTTGATAAAAAACACTTAGAAAGCTAGGAAAAGAAGGAAACTTCCCCAACATGAGAAAAGTCATATATGAAAAGCTTACCACTAACAATATATATAATGATGAAAGACTGAAAGCTTTTTCTCCTAAAGTCAGGAATAAGACAAGGATACTCGCTGTTACCACTGTTGTAAAACATTGTATTGGAATTTCTTGCCAGAACACTTAGACAATAAAAGGAAATAGAAGGTCACTAATTTGCAAAGAAAGAAGTAAAATTTTTTATATTTGCAGATGGCATGATCCCATGTACAGCAAATCCAGGAAAATACAGAACAAAACTCCTAAGGCTAATAAATGAATTCAGCAAAGTGGCAGGGCACAGTATCAACACTCAAAAATCACAGTGTCTCTATACACAAGCAGTGAACAATCAGAAGAAGAAATCAAGAAAAATTTCCATTTGCAATGGTAAGTAAAAGATTCAAATATATAGGAATAAATTTAACCAAGGATGTACCCAGAAAACTACAAAAAGTTGCTAAAAGAAATCAAGGAAGACCTAAACAAATCAAAGAAGATCTAAATATTCTGTATTCAATTGGAAGACTAAATATTGTTACCAATATATTGTCTTAGGGATACTAGGGAGTGTTCTTTTTTCTTCACATTTTTGGAAGAATTTAAATCCTACCCAAAGCTCTTTCTTTTTTTTTTTTTTTTAATGTGCTTAGGGATATAAATTTCCCTCTCAGCACTGCCTTTGCTGCGTCTCATAATTTTTGATATGTCGTATACTCGTGTTCATTCATCTCAAGATAGTTACTTATTTCTCTTGCAATTTCTTCTTTGACCCACTGATTGTTTAAGAGTATGTCATTTAACTTCCACTTATTTGTGGATTTTCAAGTTCTCTGCCTGTTATTGTTTTCCAATTTCATTCCATTGTGATCAGAGAAGATTCTCTATATAATTTCAATCTTTCAAATTGAGTGAGTCTTGTTTTATGGCCCAACGTGTGTTCCATCCTGGAGAATGATTCATGTGCACTTGAGAAAAATGTATACCCTGCTTTTGGGGGATGCAATGTTCCTTATACATCTTTTAGGATTAGTTCACTTATCATTTATACAAGTTCTCTGTGTCCTTATTGGTTTTCAGCCTAAATGTTCTATCTATAGATGAGAGTGGTGTATTGAAGTCTCCAACTATTATTGTAGATCTGTCTATTTTTTCCTTCAGTTTTGCCATTTTTGTTTCATGTATTTTCAGGGACCATGGTAAGGTACATAGTTAATTTTTCTTGGTACATTGCCCCTTTATTAATATTTAGTGCCATTTTTTGCCTCTTATAACAGCTTTTGACTTAAAGTCTATTTTGTCTAATATTAGTATAGCTACCCTAGTTCTTTTTTTTATTACAATTTTTCATGGAATACTTTTTCCAGCCTTCTACTTTCAACCTATTTGTGTCTTTGAGTTTAAGGTGAGTCTTTTGTAAACAATATATAATTGGTTCATGCTTTATTATCTGTTCTGCCACTCTGTGTCTTTTGATTGGGGAGTTTATTCCATTAATATTCAGTATTGTTAGTGTAAAGGTATTACTTGCTTCAGCCATTTTGTCCTTTGGTTTGTATGTCACATCTTTTCTGATGTATCTGACTGATCCATATCTCATTTATATTTCTGTATATTTTAAAAATACTTTCTTTATGGTCATCTTGGGATTTATATTGTATGGCCTACATCTATAGCCTACTAATTGGAAAGATACCAATCTAGCTTCAATAGCATATCTCTCTGTTTCCAGCCTTTGTGTTGTTTTAATTCACTTTACCACGCTATATTTTGTGTGTCCATTATCAGGAAATATGTCTTTTTCTTGTTCAATTATATTCTGACTATTACAGAAATTAAAGAGTAGAGTTGTATATTGAGGTATAGTTCTACTGAGTTTTGCAATTACTCTTTTAGTTACTGATAATCTTCATTTCTTCACCCTAGTACAAGCCACTCTCTCTTGCCTTTTCCTTTCAACCTGCAGAATTCCATTTAGTAACTCTTGTATTGTAGGTCTCTTCTTAACAAACT
Source organism: Tamandua tetradactyla (assembly GCF_023851605.1). Taxonomy (NCBI): domain Eukaryota; kingdom Metazoa; phylum Chordata; class Mammalia; order Pilosa; family Myrmecophagidae; genus Tamandua; species Tamandua tetradactyla. The sequence goes on from NC_135345.1 coordinate 21,784,466, forward strand.
CGTTTTCTGTTTATCTGTGAATATGTTAAACTTTCCTTTTTTTTTTGCATGGGCAGGCATTGGGAATCAAATCTGGGTCTCCTTGCCTACTAAGCCACCTTGACCAGCCCTCTCCCTCATTTTTGAAGGTCAGTTTTGCTGAATAAAGAATTTTTGGCTGGCAGTTTTTCTCTTTCAGCGCCTTAGATATAACATGCCACTGTATTCTTGCCTACATGGTTTTGGATGAGAAATTGGCAATTAGACTTATTGAGGATCCCCTTGTATATGACAAATCACTTTTTACTTTCTGCTTTTAGAATTCACTTATCTTTGGTATTTGACAGTATGATTAGTATGTGTCTTGGAAAAGGTCTATTAGGACTTATTATGTTTGGAGTCAAATGCACTTCTTGGTTATTAATGTCTTTTATAAGAGTAGGGAAATTTGGGGCCATTATATCCCAAATATTTTTTCTGCCCCTTTTCCCTTCTCTTCTGCTTCTGGGACACCCATGACATATATGTTTGCGCAATTCATTTGATCACTCAGATCTCTGAGACACTACTCAATTTTTTCTATTCTTTTCCCTATTTGTTCCTCTGATTATATGATTTGGACTGTCTTGTTTTCTAGTTTGCTGATTCTTTTTAGTACCTGTTCAAATATGCTGTTGTATGACTCTTATTTTTTTATCTCTACTACTGTGACTTCTAGTCCCATAATTTCTGTTCTATTTCTTTTTATATTTTCAAATTCTATTTGTTCACACATTGTTTTCTTAATATCCTTTACCCTTTATACATATTTTCTTTTAACTTGAATTGACTTAGGAGATTTGTTTGAACAGCTTTTATTAGTTGTTACAAATTCTGTGTATCTTCTGAAATTTTAATTTGCTACCTTTACTGAACCATATATTCCTGTTTTGTAGTATGACTTTCAAATTTTTGCTGATGTCTAGGCATTTGTAGATCTTGATAAGTTACCTCCAAAGGTCAATCCCTCCCTCTTGTCTAGGGTTTTATTGTTGATTGGATTTGCATTAAGGTTCTTCTTTGATACTTGTTCCAATTTATCCTAGACCTTAACAGTCCATGTTTAAGTGATTAGATTTTTTCAGCTCTTCTTCATCTGATTCTTGCCCTGGATATGTGGTAAAATTTTTAAGATTACCCTTTTTCTGTAAATGGTTCATCTCAAAGAGGAAACTTCCTTTCCTCTGTCCCTCCTCTGGGAATCAATCTGTTCTGCTTGTTTATATGCAGAATTTTCTCCCCAGCTCCTATTATTTGTTTAAATTCTTTCCTTCACTCAGGTCCCTGTTTTCAGGGATTAGGTTCAGGTACCAACATGGCCAGGTGATAGTGCCCCAGTTGTCTGGTCAGAAAAGCACTGGTCTAATGATTACTGCAACATATTTCATGGCTGGTTAATAAGCCATAAAATGATTGCATCTGTGACTGATTACATCTATGAACAACTAAGGGTGTGTCTTCTGCAATGAGAGAATCCAATCAGCTTGATTTAATCCAATCATATGAAGACTTCTAAAGGGGAAGAGAGAATTTTCACTTCTTCAGCCAGCCATCCTGTCCTGTAGTGTTCATTGAGTCCCTTCATTGGAGTTACCAGCCTTATACACTGTCCTACAGATTTTGGACTCTTGCGACTCCACCATTGCATGATACACTTTTATAAATCTCATATTTACACATATCTTCCATTGGTTCTTTTTTGCTAGAGAACCCTGACTAATACAGCTTGGTACCAAGAGTGAGGTGGTTCTTGAGAAATAGAATCTTAAAAATGGGCACTTGCAATTGGCTTTCTATTCTGATTAGACTCATAAAGCACTGATGACTCTATTTCTATTAATCAAGATGGTGCTGATAGTCTATGGCATGAATTTGCAATAGAGTTATGCAAAATATCACTATTTGAGCCTAGTAATTGTATGCCTATATGAGGCAAGACTGTGGTGGAGTGTTTTGACATGGAACTTTTGTGGAGTTAAGAAGTATAATAATATTGACTATTTGTTCTTAGATATGTTGGATACAGTTATGAGAGAAAGGGATGAGCTGAAGATTTCAAATTTGCAACTTAAATGCCATATTATAGATGTAAAAGTTTCTATGTGTTCCCTGAAAGAAAATCTTATCTCCTATGGTTGAAGACTTGATACCTCTGAAAACAAGACCCAGAGTCTCATTATGAGATTAACAGATTTACAATATAAACTAAATTGTCAGCCTTGTAGGGTATCTGCTGTTAAGGTAAGGGCTTTGGCTAGAAAAGAATGGGATCCTGACACTTGGAATGAGGATATATAGGTTGTTAATGATGGCAGTGGGGACATGGAAATCCTGGATTCTGCTGAGCCTTTGCTAGATAGACTTGTAATAATCTGTTAGGAGCAAGCAACTTCCCTGCCTCCAGTCTGCCCTGAGGAGTCTGCCATCCACTTCCACCTAAAGAAATTAATCCTTCAGTGACTGCTAAACCTGTAACCACTTCCCTGGGGAAACAGCCCTCATTCCTCTGTCCGGAGTAATTAATACTGTATCATCAGGTGAAACTGTGATGGAACGCCCTGAAGTAACAGGCTTGAAAGACACTTCTAATTCTTTTCATGACTCACCCACATTATCTCTCTTTTCTTCAAGACCTATAACTAGACTTAACTTCCAACAGTCTCTGAAAAGTGAGGTATACAGTGTGACCCATAAGGAGGTAAGCTGTACTCCAAAAGAACTGAATGGCTTCCAATTTATATGGACAGAAATCAGGGGAATATGTGTGGGAATGGACATTATGGGCGTGAGATCAGGCAAATGTCTTTTTTTTTTTTTTTTCAAGCTGTTAATAAGGACCACCAGAAACAGTTTGCATTCAGGATCTTCATTGTCCTACCTCAGGGGTATATCAGCTCCCCAGTCTTATGCCATAAACTTGTCCATAGGGAACTTGACCATTTTTCGCTCCCATAAGACATCACACTGATCCATTATATTAATGATATTATAGTGATTGGACCTGGTGAGAAAGAAATAGTAACTACTCTAGACTTATTGGTAAGGCATTTGTGTGTCAGGGGATGGGAGATAAACACCACAAAAATACAGGGTCTTTCCACCTCAGTGAAATTTCTAGGTGTCAAGTAGTATAAGGCATATTGAGATATTCATTCTAAGGTGAAAGATAAGCTGTTGTATCTGGCCCCTCCTATGACTAAAAAAAAAAGGCATAATACCTAGTTGGTCTCTTTGAATTTTGGAGACAACATATTCCTCATTTGGGTGTCCTATTCCAGCCCATTTACTGATTGACTAGAAAAGCTGCTAGCCCAGAGCTATGCCTCTTGGGTAATTCCTTACAATCAGCTGACCGAGGAAGAAAAAACTCATGCCTCGTTTACAAATGGATTATCTCTGGATTATCTCTGGAGCACAGTGGTGAGGGGAGATTCTCCCAGTGGGTGGAACTTTGAGCAGTGCACCTAGTTGTTCATTTTTGGGGGAAAGAGAATGGGCCCAAATGTATACTGACTCATGGGCTGTTGCTGGCTGGTGAAGGACTTGGAAGGAGCATGATGGGAAAATTGGTGACAAATAGGGCTGGGGAAAAGGTATGTGAGTAGACTGTTCTGAGTGGGCAGAAAACACATGAAGATATTTGTGTCCCATGTGAATTCTCACTAGACGGTGACTTCAGCAGAGGAATGTTTTAATAATCAAGTGATAAGATGACCCATTCTGTGGACACAATTCATCCTCTTTCCTCAGCCACTCCTGCCAGTGCCCAATGAACTCATGAACAAAGTGGGCATGATGGTAAAGATGGAGGTTATGCATGGGCTTAGCAACATGGACTTCCACTCACCGAAGATGACCTGGCTATGGCCACTGCTGAGTGCCCAGTCTCCCAGCAGCAGAGACCCACCCTCAGTCCCCAATATGCACCATTCCCTGAGGTGATCAGCTTGTTACGTGGTGGCAGGTTGATTACATAGGACAATTTTCATCATGGAAGGGGCAGGTATTTGTTCTAACTGGAATAGACACATACTCCAGATATGGGTTTGCCTTCCCTGCATGCAATGCTTCCACATAAACTACAATCTGTGGACTTACAGAATGCCTTATGCACCATCATGGTACTCCACACAGCATTGTTTCTGATCAAGTAATCTACTTGATAGCAAATTAAGTGTGGGAATGGCCATATGATCATAGAATTCTCTGGTCTTACCATGTTTCCCATCTTCCAGAGGTAGCTGGATTGGTAGAATGGTGGAATGGCCATTTGAAGACTCAATTATGGAGCCAACTCTGTGGCAAAACCTTGCAGGGCTGAGGCAACATTTCTCCAGGATGCTCTGCATGTGCTTACTCAACGTCCACTCCATGGTGTTGTTTCTCATGTAGCCAGGATTCACAGGTCCAGAAATCAAGGGGTGGAATGGGAGTGGCACCACTCACTATCACCCCTAGTGATCCACTAGACAAATTTTTGCATCTTATCCCTGCAACCCTAAGCTCTGCTTGTCTCCAGGTCTTGGTTCCAAAAGAATTATATTTTACTGGAACTTAAGACTGCCATCTAGCCACTTTGAGTTTCTCATGACACTGAATTAACAAGCATTTGAAAGAGGATCACTGTTCTGTTTGGAGTGATTGATTCTGACTACCAAAGGAAATACGACTGCAACTACACAATGGAGGTAAAGAAAAGTTTTGCTGGAATACAGGAGATCCCTAGAGTTTCTCTTAGTATTACCATGCCCTATGATTAAACTCAATGGACACTGCCATGACCCAATCCAAATGGCCAAAAACTTCAGTAATAAAGGTTTAAGTCACCCTACCTGGCAAAGAATCATGGCCAGCTGAAGTGCTTGCTGAGGGTGAAGGGAACATGGAAAGGATAGTGGGAAAGAACGTAGTGGTAAATTCAAAGCATAACCACGTGACTAGTTACAGAAACAAGGACAGTGATGGCATTAATATTTTATCCTTGTTTTTTCTTTATGAGTATGTTTGTATTTGCACATAAAATAAATATTTTGCTTTCTTCTTATCATTTGACATAAGTTGTATTGTTCATGCTATAGTATTTAAGTTATTGTATTTCAAGTTTGAGTTAATGCTACCTAAGGACTTGTACCTTATTTTTGAGAGAGTTAGTGCCTTTCCAATTGTACACAGGAAGTTGAGTATTACTAGGCAAAACATTTGTCTGTTATTATGTTCTATTTAGAGGTTAAGTACAATTTCAGGTGAGATATATATATATATATATATATATATATAGCTGCCAAATTGACAAGGAGTGGACTGTGATGGTTAGGTTCAAGTGTCCACTTGGTTGGGTGATGGTGCCCAGTTGTCTGACCAAGCAAGCACTGGCCTAACCATTACTGCAAGGAAATTGTGTGGCTGGTTAATAAGCCAGGAGGTTGGTTTATTAAGTCATTAGCCAGTTGATTGCATCTATGACTGATTACATCTACAATCAACTAAGAGTGAGTCTTCTGCAATGAGAGAATCCAATCAGTTGGATTTAATCCATTCAGTTGAATACTTTTAAGGGAGAAGAATTTTTACTTCTACAGTCATCTGTCCTGTCCTGTAGAGTTCATTGAGGAACTTCATCAGAGTTGCCAGCCTCGCAGCCTGACCACAGATCTTGGACTCTTGCATCTACATGAGACAATTTTTAAATCTCATATTTACAGATATCTTCAGTTGGTTCTGTTTCTCTAGAGATTCCTGACTGATACTTTTCTCTTTCAGTTCTGGAACCCTCCTGTCTTACAGCAGTTCAGTTTAAATACCCACCCCTTTTTTCCCTCTGTGATGTTTTACTACTTCTGGTTTCTTCCCCATTAAGGTATCCCACCATGTGGAGCCAGATGGAGTCAATGCAGAAAGGTGGGTCACTTCAGAAAAGCATTTATATGGTCCAATCAACAGAAACAGGATTGAGTGAGTGCTTTCCAACTGCAGTTTTACACCTCTCTCTGTCTCTCTCTCTTTCTCCCCCTCCCTCCTCCAGGGAAAACTTTTGCTTCTAGCACTCAACAGTGGCTTGTGTTGTGCTCCAGATCTCTGTGGACTTGGGTCTGGATATGTGTGGGGTTCCATCACTGCTATGCCTGATGTGAGGTGGAAGGGAATCTGGGCTACCTCCTCTGAGCAATTCAGAAGGTGACTGGGACCAAGTGAGGTAGGGGGAGTGAGCCAATGGATCTGGACAGAAATTTCCTACTTGATATTTTCCTTTTCTATGATTCAGCTTTTGTAGAGTCCTTCTCCAGTCTGAACAGTCCTCCAGAGTTCTAAACAAGTGGAATTTTTCCTTTTTTATATGCTGAATCTCTCTCTTTATTGTTTGACCAATTTTCTAAACCCATCAACTGCACATCTATGATTCTTTCCTGATATCAGTTAGGGGCCCAGCTTCATAGTTTCCTGATTATCAATGACACATATACAATGGCTCCACTGGCCAGATTTCATCTAAGAATTTTCCTGTGAGAAGAAGAGAACAGCTTGGGATAGGTGACAGGGTGGAAACTACTGAAGATTCTGCAATACAAACTTCCCATTAATAAATTGACTAAATATTGGGAAAGGAATTGAAGTAGTCAATTGTGATCATAATAGGAGTTATCCCTAATTATATTGTTTCTTGTGTTATGATTGTTGTAAAAAAATAACTTGATTTAAAGGTATGAGAGGAGAAAAAGATTTCTGGAGCTTGAAAAATTCCACTTGCTCAATTAGAGAGCTCCAGGGTAGAAATTTAATGAATAGTTTACTGAGAGTGAAAAGATGAGCTTCAAAATTAGGAAGGGTGTTTCATTATGGTTATGCTGCACATGCATTGAAAACTCATGCTTGCATGACAGATTGTTTGTTGTTCAGGCAGGGCCTTCAGTTTTGTCTAGTAATGGTTTGGTATACTGAGCCACTTAAAATCTTGGTATTTTACTATTTAAGGTAGTTAGAGTCCGCTGTAATAAAATATAATATACCAGTTTGATACCTCATTAGCAAGTTTTGGTATAAGTTGAAGATATTCATTTTTAAAGAAAACAAAAAGAACCTGTTTTTTGAATGTTCACTGTATCCTAGTAATAAGCTATGTCTAAGCTTGGGTTAACCATAGATATCCTAAAATTTTTAGAGTTAAGTTTAAAAATTACTCTTTATTTCAAAACTGTGTTTGGGAATTTTTAATTCCAAATTATTTTGAGTAGAACTGGTAGCTCTAGATTTTATATTTTAATATTCTTGACCACGACAAATATTAGGAAATGTGATTAAAAACTTTTTTCACTTTTTTTGACACTTTTGAAAAGATATGCAACATAGTACTTTAAAAGAAAGTCCAAGTTATAAAAAATTAAGAAGGAAGTCAAAGTTAGAAAGTAACATTAGTGATTATTCCCGACAGACAGTAGATTAGGGTAACTTGTGATATGATTAGTCAAAAGGAATTGTGAATATCTAGAAGTAAGAAAATAAACTCAAGAAAAAAAGTTCAAGTTAAAAGGCTTGCAAAAACATGCCGAGTTTATAAAGGCAAGGAATAATCTCTATGGGTTAAACAGTCATAGCAGAAGCAACATTATGAATGTTTCAAAATAATATTGGCAAAATGACATTCCCTTGCACCTACCTTTTCATTCAATTAGGCATCTCATTTTGTCTTTGTATGTCACTGATTAAGTACAGGCTCTCATGGGGAATATTACCTTTTCTTTAGCAGACTTAAAAGGCCCAATGCCAAATTATAACTTAACTGAAAGAGTCATTTCATGCAGGCCTCAGGATACTCATGCTATTTTGGTTTTCAAACAACCATCTAAAGGTGGTCTCAAATTTCAGAAATGATATCGTAAACTTGTTTCCAGTCTTCATTTAGAATTAGAACAGCATCAGAATATTTCATTCTCCTTTGCAATATGCTGAGATTCTATGATTGGAAAATAGAATATCCAAAATAACAATGATCAGAAACACTTTGCATTGTCTTTCAGTTTTTAATATCCCTGGAGGACATAGTCAGCTGAAGTAGCTACAGTTTGACGAAGTTCTTCTCAATGAATGAGAACAGTAGATATTAATGAGACCCAAGAGGAAACCAGAGCAGAAGAGGTATGACAATGACATTTTGGACTAGTATTCTCATATTTAAGCATATTTCACTGCTGTAGAAGAGAAGGGGGAATGAATTTTTTGTTGAGGTATCTATGTGGACTCAGGTATTGCCTGAAAATTTGTTACTGTTAGGCTACTTCTAAGAATAGTTCTAATTTTCTCGAGAGGCCTGGATAGAGACTGGCCCTTCTATAAAATATGTTGGGTTAAAGAGCTTCTTCAACAAAACTTAGAAAGCATAATCTCAAATGCAAAAGATTATTATTTTAATTTCAACAAATTTAAAGAATTTTGTAAAGGAGTTAATTGGTGACAGAAAGGGAAGTAATACATTCAATGCCTAAAACTAAGTTTTCAATATCTAGAATTTGCAGGGAACTCCTATAATCAATGGAGAATGATAGTAGAACATGGGCAGAGGTAACAGACAATTATCCAACAGAAAAGAAATGCAAACTGCTCCTAAGAATTTACCTAACATTAAATATTGTCAGTGATAAGAAGAAGGCATGTAACACTACCAATTAAATATCCAATTATACCTTTTAAATGGGCAGTGATTAGACAGCTGTATATTGTCCAAAGCTGGTAGAGATATGGAGATTCTCATGAACTGTTGATTAGATGGTATAGGCATTCTGGAGAAAAACCTGACACCACCTGGCCCAATTACCTATTACCAGCCCTAGAATTATCCCAGGAAAATTTTCACACAGCCCGATAAGGAATGGTCTTCGGAATATTGTTTGGGTTGGTAAAGAGTTGGAAGTAACTTATGTGTCCATAATGGCAAGAAAGAAGTGGTAAAATGGTCATGGCACAACACAGAGATTTATACATCAATTAGGAGCTACAAGTTAGTTATAAATTTAGCAACATGGATTATTCTTAACAATATGGTGTCTATTGGAAAAAAGAAGCACTATAAGACCTATATTATAATACCACTTATATAAATTTGAATACATCTTCATATAACAGTGAACACTTTGCAAGAACACATTTATATTAATGAGTATTCTCTAACAAATTAAAATAACTGCCTATGGAGTATAAGGTTAAAAAGATGCTATTTTTATAGTGGAATAAGATGTATGTACAAATTAAAGACAGGTGTCCAGTACAAAAGAGTAAAACACCTTGAACTCTTCCTCACTCCCCTCTAAAATCTAACTCTTTTCCCTACTTGTCCAACCTGCCAGCAGTTTTGGAGGCTAAGTGTTTGCATATGAGTGAGGAAATGGGGGTTGGGGGCTGGGGGGTGCATGTGGATGTGCATGGAGTTAAGATGGAAAATAAGTTAATATCAGTGAATCAACATAGAAAGCCATGTGTCTTCTTAGGGCAACCCTAATAGCTATAACAAAACTGAATTCATTGATTTTTTTTCCTTACATATACATATTTTTCATTGGCATTGATATTCATATTAGCTAGTATAGTCTTTAGCTGTGACTTGAGTAATGAACATAGTAGAATAAAAACAAATCATAACTTCCGGCGAACGTGTAATTCCCTCATTCATTTACATGTATTTTCAGTCCTTAGTTTTGGCCATTTCTTTCCGATATAAATACAATTCCAATTTCCAACAATGGTCACCATCTCTACTGGGATCTACTCCCTCAGATTAGTGGTTGTATAATTTCACACACATACACACACACAGTTGTGCACACTCACTAAGACACTTCCCTCCCTTGAAAACCACTGTCTTCATCCCCACTATTCTTACTCTCCCCAGTTTTTCTAGTGTCTAAACTAAGGGTAACCAAAGAGCATCCCAGAAACACTATTCTTTGTTTTTCTAAACAACGAATTGGTATACTTTTAGGGAAGGCACACTTTGTTTAGAACAGCCCCTGCCCTTCCTTTTACCTTATTTGCAAATGTTCACTTCTTCTATGACCCGCCTATCTTCTGAAAGCATTTGACATCAAACCCCTGCTCGGCTGTGCTATTACCCATTGTGATCCCAAACACTCTGCATAGATTTAAAAATGCTTGGAGAAGCCAGCCAGTGAATAGGCATGAATCTGAATGTAGAGGAGAAAATAATAGCTATCATTCAATATTCTGATTAGACTAAAAGAAAGACATAATCTCTTCCTAAGGAACTCTAAGTCTGTTCATTACAAGTTGAAGAAACAAGCATATATGATGTGGTTTTCCACCATAGTTTGCTTGTCTGAAGAACAGAAAAAGGAGACAGAAAAGTAAAAGGGCAGAACCTAAGATTTCTGCTTTTCCTTCACTTTTTGCCATTTACAAAATGACACATCACAAGAGGATGCAAGCCAATTTTCAAATTTGGATCCCTCAGTCGGCTATCCATCCATACACAAAACTTGGATAGCTAGTAGCCCCTTCTTGCCAGGTTTAAGGGATTTGGCCTGCTAACGAAGGCTTTCCAAATGGACAGATGTACGAACACCGCTCCATGGGCTGGGTACTAAAACCAAAACACGGCCTGAAAAATTCAAGAACAGTGAAATTGTGTTGCAAATGCTGATTGGGTTGGAAGAGAGTGCATGCAGCCATGGAATATTTGTGCAAACTGGCATCATTCAGTCTATTTTTCTACAAATGCAAACACATCTACTTTGTCAGCGATACCCTGTATGTCTGTACAACTATATGTTTTCCTCTATTTTATTTGTGCTCAGTAAAAGTGTTATTAAACGGTGTCATATTAAGTGATAGACAAAGTTAACAGAGAGGAATTAAACCATCAACAATCATATTCTGATGGATGTCCAGTTCTCAAATTTATCTTTCAAAGGGCTAGGAGAAATTAGGAAAGAGTTTATGGGAAAATGGCCAAATTAGAGGAGCACTTTCAAGGACATATATTTAAGTAGAAAAGAATTGAGATTCAAAATATTTTATTGCCTTTAATACCTCTTTTTTTTTTTGGTTGCTGTTAAATTCTGGATGCCCCCCCCATTCAACTAGCCTTTATTAAGTGCTTACTGTGCAGCAGACACTGTGTTGCGATATGTCTGTGCGTGTTGTGATCACATGTAATGCTGCAACAACCTATGTGGGGTTTTTGATACATTCTAATGAAAAAGTATTTTACAGATACCAATATTTCATAACTCCACTTGGGGATATTTTCTATCATTTCATTATTTCTTTTTAACAATCAGTCATCATTTATCTAAAAGTAAACATACTTAGGTATCTACACAGAAAAAAAATCATGTTACACACACACACAATGTTCAAAAACACTTTTAAACATTTATATTAGCATTGTTCACAATAGCCCAGATCAAGAGCTACCCAGATGTTCATCAACATCAGAATGAGTAAACAGAGCAGAGGTACATGAAATATTAGGGATGAATCTCACAGAAGGAGTGTTGAGTGAAAGTAGCTAAACTCAAAACAATATGTCCATGTGATTCCATTTATACCAAGTTTATATATAGGCAAAGATGATCAGAAGAATTAGAAGTCAGGTTATTGGTTACCCATAGGGACATGTGTAATGCCTGCAAGGGGCACAAGGGGGCAGCGGGGGCTCTGGTTATGCTCTGATTTTTGATCTGGGCACTTGATACATAAGTGTTTGCTTTGTGGAAATTTGAGCTGTACCTCTGTCCATGTTATACTTCAATAATGAGTTTGTTATATAAAAAGAGTAACCACATACTTAAAATTAATGATGAGGAGCACTTGCTGTACAATAAGCATTTTAGGAACAAAAAATTTTACTCTCTGAACACACCTTGGTAAATATATTAATTACTCCATACTTTTAGAGAACACAGAAGGTGATATGAATATATTAAGGTATCAGAACCATTAATAGTAGTGGTTCTTTTTGAACTTCTCTTGATGTTGGTATAAATTCTATAATTAATTTTTTAAAGGTAAAAGCAGCATACTATGCATAAGGTTCTTCCAACCTGCTGTCCACCACAAGCCTTCCCCCCAAAAAAAGTCTGGTAACTGGGACAAGAATGCCCTGAAAAGGCCTAATTGCTCCATATGCCAGCTTTCCTTTCTACCTGTACAATTGTAATTTTATTTTCATATAAAATATAAGATGTGTTCCTCACTCAGGTTATTCACATTAGGATGGGGTCTCGGATCCAAGAACTGGGGTGAAGAACTCCTTTTCTCACTGCATACGGAAAAAGAATGGACACACATTCAACACATAAGCATCAGGACGGTTCAGTTTCTAGGAATAATGTTGGAATCTCACAGGAAAACAAAATCTATAATCTAATTATGGAAGATTTTTGTCCTTTATTACTTTTCTACAAAGTGGTGAATCATGCCATTCCAAACTCTAAGTTGAAATTTAAATATAATATCCCTTTTAAGTTTCAAATATGATTACAGAAGGTAGTAATCTGAACGCCATGCTAGCAGCGTGATATCATGATAGTTAACACATAGAAAGAGTAGATAGATATTCCAATTTCCAATTAACATAGAGGTTTTAACAAAACGAAGTTGTTCTGAAGGCAATAATATATTTTGAAGATCAGCATTTTACTACATAAATATATATCCTTGAAAGCACTCCTCTAACTATAATTCTGAAATGTCGACTGTTTTCCGATGAATACTTGCCTAATTTCTCCTCCCCTTTGAAAGGTAAATCTGGGAGCTGGACTAGTTGAAATCCATGAGCGTACAAAGGCATGCCAAGAAGAAGACAATGTTTTCCATCGCACTTTGCTTCCTAACTCCAACTCAATTTATGTTCAGAGAAAGAATTCAAGCAGACTATGGCATTGGATCATCATCCTAAATATAGGGCTCTCCTGATGCCTTATGACATTCCTTTTCTTTTTCTTACCCTTATACTAAGTGTACCCAGCTTTAAATATTTTTTTAAAATTTATTTTAATAATATTCTTGATTTAAGCCAATATATCCAAAATATTATCATTTCAATATGTAATAAATATACAAATTATTGAGAATTTTTTACATTCTCTTTTTCATGCTAAGCCTTCACAATCTAGCATGCACCCCACGCTCCCTCCACACCTCGACTCAGACCTGCCTGGCCACACGTGGCCACTGGGTTGAACGGGGCAGGGCTGCAGGCTATCAAAATATCCAGGTGAGAACAACCTAAACCCAATGTTCTGATATGTAATGAAAAGGTATACGTAACTAAGTTCTCTAAATTGTTGTACGGGAAAAATGACATTTTTGGTAAGTGGTTCTATGAATTTTTTAAAACGTTTTTATTGTACAGTATAACATATATACAAAGCAAAGAAATAAAAAAGCAATAATTTTCAAAACACTCTTCAAAAAGTAGTTACAGGATAGATTTCAGAGTTTGACATGGGCTACCATACGATCCTCTCCTAGTTTTCCTTCTAATATAGGAGGGTAGAGGGTTTAAATGCTTTTTTATCATCACAATCGACTTTTTTTCCATCTTTTATTGTGAACAATAACATAGATACAAAAAAGGTATAAATTTCCAAGCATAGCACCACAATTAGTTGTAGAACATATTTCAGACTTTGGCATGGGTTACAATTTCACAATTTTAGGTTTCTACTTCTAGCTGCTCTAAAATACTGGAGACAAAAAGAGATATCAATTTAATGATTCACTATTCATATTCATTTGTTAGGTCTTATCTTCTATGTGTAATTCCACCATCACTTTTGATCTTTCCATACCTTTCATTGGGGTTTTTTGGGCTATGACAATTCTTAATTTTTGACTTTGGAAGGTTCTTTCACTAATATGAGGTAAAGAGATGGAACTATTTGATGTTCTGGAGAGGCTGGGCTAAGTTTCAGGACTTATCTGGACCAGGGACCCATCTGGAGGTTGTAGATTTCTGGCAAATTACTGTAGTGCCTGGAACCCTTGTGGAATCTTATAAATTGCCCTAGGCATTCTTTAGGATTGGTTGGAATGGTCCTGGTTGGGGGTTAACAGGTTATGATGGGTAGTAAGGTCTACCTGGAGCTTGCATAAGAGCAGCATCCAGAGTAGCCTCTCGACACTATTTGAACTCTCTCTGCCACTGATACTTTATTAATTACACTTCTTTTCCCCCATTTGGTCAGGATGTAATTGTTGATTCCATGGTGCCAGGTCTGGATTCATCCCCGGGAGTCCTCTCCCACGTCGCCAAGGAGACTTTCACCCGTGGATGTCATGTCTCACGTAGCGGGGGAGGGCAATGATTTCACTTGCAGAGTTGGGCTTAGAGAGACTGAGCCAGCTTTAAATTTGATGCATAAAGATTTCCCTAATAAATTTTTCCATTCTGATTCCATTTCAGTCATACCTACCCTGGCTCCTTTGTCATTTTGGTTACAAAAAAAAAAAAGGAATCTAGTTTAAACAAAAATGTACAATTGATTGATGGAGCATAGATTGTCCCATGGAAAACAAGGTCAGGAAGTCCATCTCGATTTTGAAAATAAACTGATGCCAGTTACAGAAAGATCTAGGCCATGGGCTTCATTATACCTCATATCTTCTTTGTCCCTCCCATTTCATTCTTTCTCTTTTCTTTTCCTGTTCTCTTTCTCTATTTCCCTCCTTTCCTCTTGCTGTTTCTCTCTGTGGTACACATATTAACCAAATACAGAAACCACTACCTCAGCTTCTTATTTGCATCTAGTTGGCTTCAAGCCCTGAAACCCAATGCTAAATTAATATTAAAGATAATCTGATTGTTTCTATCTAATTCTAGCATTTTGGGGTTGTAGAAAATGTCTCCTTGGGAAGAATACAATGAGTTCTAGAACCATGAACATTAAATGTTTTAAAATACTAGATCAGGAACATGACCCTAAAGAATGCTTACAATTCTCAAGGAGAGAGAAGAGCCACACTACGTCTTAAAAAGCATTCTTGTGAATGTTCTGGAGAGCCAGGCCATCGCGTGCATGGACGGCTTCTGAATATAATAACTGAAAACATTGATCCTACTGGAATTTCAGCAGGTTAATGCCCTCTCTCAAGCTTCTAATGAATTCCAAACTGCCAACAGGTCCTGAAGTCCTGATATGAAATGGAGTCCTGCTTGCCTCCCTCACTCTTCTGTGCCTCTCTTTAATTCTCCACTGTGATTTTTTTCTCTGCTGCCCTTTATGTGCTTCAAACATGCAAACAACTTTCCTCTTTTAAGAACCTTACCATGGCTGCTCCTTCTACCTCGACATATGCTCCCACCAACTTTTCTTGATGTGGCTGGATCCCTCTCATCCTTGAAGTCTCATTTCAGAGGATACCTCATTTAGGCCTTCACTGGCCACCCTATCCAAAGTAGTTCCTTACTCAACTACTTTTTATTGCATCATTCTCTTTATTAAAACACGTATCCTAACAAAATTGTTTTGATATTTATCCCATTGAGAAGCAGATTTCATGGGGTAGCCTTTGAGACCCATGTCTTGATCATGCTCCGTCAGGGTCTATATGCTAAGGCTTAGCAGAGTGGATGGGAGGGCAGTATCCTGTGGTGATATGAGTAGATAAAAACTGACTCAACACCATTGGGTAATTTTGTCCCATTCAGATCCCTGTAATCAGCACCTTGAACAGGACTTAGACGTCTCCTGGAAAGCACAGCTAAGGATATTGAGCATATCATCCTAAGAGTTTTTATTAATATCAGATTTCAACAGGGAGAGCCAGAGTGATACACCATGAAAAGATGTAAATTAACCTAAATTTATATTATCTAATTTATTTCCTTACGTTGAGGAGGCCTGGGGAAATGTGAGTTACAGAAACAGCAGAATACATAGACAGAGTATCTTTCTTACTAATTCCAAGCACTACTCCTTTCACTTGATTTTTGTTAATGGCCTTAGCCTTTTCATACCCCTTCAAGTTCAAAACCTTGGAGAAATTTGGATTCCATATTTCCCTCAGCCTTCCACTCTCATGTCCAATCAATCTCATAGTCCTAAAGGTACTTCTTTGTCAATGTATCAGATTCATCACCATTTTCCTTTTAACAATTTGCCCTAAGCCTTTACTGCACGCTGTTTGTTTATAGAAAAAAATCTTCATCTCTATCTCTACCCTGGACTCCTTCTCTAGTGATTTCCATGCATACGTCTCCAATGTTTGTTTCATAACCCACATCTCCAAGCATATCACTTGCCTTACAAATAGTTTCAGTCACTCCTGATCATCTTTATAACAAAGTACAAGGTTGCCCATCAACTTGCAAGATGTTTATTAAGTACAAACATCTGTACATGGAAGAATTGGGCAGAGGAAGAAATCAAACTCTGATGAGGCAAGCCTGACATGCCCTTTGCCAACCTATTTCTCAAGAGAGACTTGCTCACCAAAGTGTCCCTCACCAGGTTTAAGTGGTTCTGCCTTTGTATCGCCTCTTACCACCACCTTAGCTTGAATGAGGCTAATATGCCAGAGCTGCGAGGGAGTCAAGGCAGAGGAGTGAGAGAATGTACAGACAGACTGGAAATTTGTATTTTGATAGTGCTCCACACCCACACACACGTGGAGGGAGGGAGGAAGAAACAGAAGACCATGTGTGACTTTTGAATAAGGGTAACATTTTCTCTTCCAGTTCATGAACCGATCTTCAACTCAGTTTGAAAGGAGAAATTTTTAGTAGGTATTTGAACATTGCATCATTATTGGAAGATGCGAACAATTTTTAAAACATTCATTTGGGTGTATATAATATGATTTGTTTATTTTAAAACAGTTTCATTACTTTAGAGCAGTGTATCTCCAAGTGATGTCATGCCTGGCAAAAAACATCAGCATAACCAGAGAATTTGTCAAAAATGCAAATTAACAGGCTTAATCCCTTACCTTCTGAATTAGGAACTGTGTATTTTATCAATCGTTTAGTGATTCTGATGCATGCTAACGTTGAAAACTACTGCTTTAAAGCAACAATTTTTCTGAAGATCTTCCTGGATTGTGTGAATGATCAAATTTATTTCAAATGAACTTCTCTAAAGTTGGTTTAAAATAAGGAAATAAGATGATTCCTCATACTAATCTTTTTTGAAGTATGCAAAGTAATCCTTTTTAATGGGAAAAGAATGTTAATTACCATCCTATAGAAAGAGCTGTCTATCACACAGGGAGCTTTCTGTTGAGAAAATGTAAAAACCCACAGCAGAAAAGCACATTGTTTATGCATGGATGAATACAGGAACTATTTTTCGGTGCATTTCTACATAAATTACATTTGTTTATAATATTAATCAATCATCAGCATTAAACATTTCACTTCCTTGGGAACACTAAAGAAAACTACTCCATCAAAGGAAAAAGTTAGCTAAGGACAGAAATTTAGAAAATTACTAATAGAATTTCTAAAATTTTAATATGTAATAATGTATGAGTCAATATGATGCTAAGTAATTCCTGGCATATTTTATTGAGCCACTTAACAAGCAGAGCTTCCACCTAAACTTGTGGTGTAATTAGATTCCATAAGTTAAGTGAATTCTGACTGGTAAAATACTCAAATACATTTCTCTTTATGCTGTGACATACTTCATTTTTATATTTTTCTCCTTCATTTTTAAGACATAACCTTTGACAACTGCTCCCTATGCCTAGGGAGCTATGTACTAATATTTTTTAAATGACATCTTGAAGATTTCCCAATTAAAGTTTAGAGTCTGTTTCATTCATGCAGGAATAATATTAAATAATAATATTAAATAAATGCATATCCATTTGTATATTATGTGCTTCCCATTCAAAACTAATTTTACAATTTGACACATTGTAGATCTACTCAATCTCGTTACACTGAAACATGACAACTGGAAAGAGACACAAAATACTGATAGGTAATATATTGTAACCAGAAGGATCTGGGTTTAATTCTGACTCTAATTCTTATTAGTCCTATAACCTTAATCAGTTTACTTATTCTCTCTAGGTCCAAAGTCTCATCTCTAAAATTAAAATTAAAATCATATAATGCTTGTAGGACTTCTGTGGGCAAGCCAGAAAGCCAATTGCTCTTTATGTAACCTGTCCTGGTGAAACGCCTCCCATCATATACCAAAAAGTCATGAACTGTTTCATGTAGGTAGATTTCTTTTGCAGCCAGTGAAGAAAATGAACTTTTCATTTGGGCAGTCTTGAAACAAAGGACAGAAAGTGCTGTGTAAAACAGAAAGATATATGAGGAGTTCAACTCTAGGAAATCCCAGAAAATGTAGGGAGAAATGTCTGCTGTCACAGGCCAGGCATGTTACGGTTGGAAACAAGTTTAACCAAATTTCTGAGGAGATTGGGAAGTCACAATTGTCATCTGTGTTACACCATTATGAATTAATTGCAGTTTCTGTCCTTTAGGAGCTCACAGTCTCCTGAGTATTAATACCAAATTCTAGCTCCCCTACTGCATCATTATGGCTGAGGCTAAGATCCTATGAATCAGAGCAATGAAGCTTTCTCTTTTCCAAGCTAAGAATTAGTTCCAAGGCCTTAGACAAGTATGAGCAGTATGGAATATATAAGTGGCTCCAGCTGTGGGTGAGGCTAATAGGCTGGTGATGAGGGTGGCTTCATATACCCATATCATGTAAATGTAGTGCAGTATGGAAAGTGATGGCTATAACCCAGCATTCAGCCAGTTATAACACATCTTTCCTTTCAATAACCAAATGCTTCCTGGCCTCCAATTCAGAAACTCACTATGGTTTTAACTGGTACCTATCATGTAAAGCATGAATTGGCCCAGATGAATGTGGGAAGGTTATATAGAGAAGAAGAATGATAAAAGAAAATATCAAAGATATTTATTTCTATTCATTCTGAGTAGTTATTACTTTTACTGAGGAACACTGACAACAGTCTAATTTTTAGTGAGAAATCAATGCTCTTTTTTTGGTTGAGAACAACTGATATCTATATGAAAGCACATTTTCAGCTTATGAATTCTATGCTTCTAATGACAAACATAAATACATAAATATCTATATATTTAAAAATAAAGATGTAACTATACATGCATAAGTGGAAAGTAATTATTTCATTTTGATCAATAACACAGATTGAAGAATAAATGTTTTGATAAAGTCTCAATAATAATAAATAAATTGACTGAATGTGTATGTTGATATAATGATGAAATTGTTGGCAAATAAAATCAATTGTATTCTTCTTATTCTTTGAAGGTATCAATGTTTAGACATAAAGAAAATAAAGCAAAATAAGTCCTAAAATATGTTTTTAAATAAGTTTACACATTTTAACTCAATGGTGAGTTTTAAACAAGGAACATTTATTCATATAAAGGTAAGATTTGTACAGGCTATTTTTTAATGGTTTTCAGACCTTCGACATAAAGAAATATGTTGCCCCTCAGTTGTTAGAAGAATCAATAATTCCATAAGTCCAAGTCTAAAAAGAATATCAAAACACAAATGAAATACTGAGGAAAATATTTGCAATTAAATGGCAATGGATTAATTACATCACTATTTAAAGATCTCTCTTAATATTTTCATTTTTAAAAATTAAATGCTTGAGCAGGCCATGGTGGCTCAGCAGGCAAAGTTCTCATTTGGCATGCCAGAGACCCAGGTTCGATTCCCGGTTCCTGTCTATGTTAAAAAAAAAAAAATTAAAGGCTAATAACTAACAAAACGGGCAAATGACAAGGAAAAAGAGTTCACAAAATATATAATCGTTTATTAGCAGACATAATAGAAGAAATGCAAACTAAAATAATAATAAAATACCGCTTTTATTTTATCCCACTGACAAACATAAAAAGCTGCTCGACAGCATGTGGAAAAACAAGCACTTTAAAAGGACATGTACCTCTCCAAAATTTGTTAAATTACGGGGAAATTTGTCAACACTATCAAAATTATTATACTCATAAACTTTTCTTTATCTATTCCACTTCTAGAAATTTATCCAATTCAAATATGTGCAAATGCATTAAAAATAACAATCTTTCCAACATTGTTATTTAAAATTTAAAATACAGAAAATAGCCTGAATGTTCAATAATAGCAAACTGATTAATTATGTTCAATTATGTGCAATTGAATAATAAGTAGACATAAGGAAGAATGGTGTTTTAGTTTCCTTGTCTACTCAAGCAAAAACCATACAACACATTGGCTTGAATAGTGGGGATTTATTGCTCATGACTCAAGGCTAGCAGAAATCCAAAATCAAGGCATCATCAAGACTAAGCTTCTTCCAGGAGATTGTGGCACTCTGGGGCTGGCTGCTGGCAATCCTTGGTCCTTAGCTTCTCTCTCACATGACAGTCCTCATGGAAGCCACTTCTGACCTCTCCCTTCTCTTCCTGGTCCCATTAGAGTTCTGCTTCTGGCTGCTCCCTCTGTGGCTTTGTCTTTCTGTCTGAATTTCATTCTGCTTACAAAAGACTCCAGTAATTGGATTAAGACCCATCCTGATTAGTTGGGCCGCACATGAACTGAAATAACCTTATCAAAAGCTTTACACACACAGAAATGAGTTAAGTTTAAGCACATGTTTTTCTGGGGTACATAGACCTAAGCCACCACAAATAGTATGCGACAATGGAATGCTCTGTTAAGTTAAAATAAATCAAAGTGATGTGTGTAATATACAAAAATCTGCATTAACGTTGTTTTGAACATGTAATATGTAACATCACCAGTATTAAGATATATGAGTGTCATGTACTCCTAATGTAATGTGCTCAAAATTACACATCCTTTTTGTTGTATTCTTGACCAAAAATATATAAATATAATCTTATCATGATAAATATTAGATGAATGCAAATTGAAAGACATTCTACAGACTAACTTACTAATACTCATCAAAAACATTAGGTTAGGGGGTTGAAAGCGGTTCAGTGGTAGAATTCTCGCCTGCCGTGAGGGAGACCTGGGTTCAATTCTCAGCTCATGCACTTCCCAAACAAACAAGCAAACAAACAAACAAAAATTCAACAAATGATGGTGCAATAACAGTATACATACATGGAAAAAGAATGAAATGTGACCCCACCATACAGCATACAAAATATATATACATATTTATTAGGGTAATGAAAGATGAAGATGAAAAAATACTGAAGAATTATTATAGACTGAAAGAAACTAAGAACACACAACTAAAAGCAATGTGAGATCCTGGGACAGAAAAAAAAAGCATTGGATGGTGGTGGGGGTTCAGTGAAAATTAAATATAAGATTGTTTAGTTATTATTTCACCAATGTTAACTTAATGGTTATGATATTTGCATCATTGTTCTGTAAGTTGTCAACATTAAGGGAAATTATACATACATTCTATGCACTCAATTTGCAACTTTTCAGTAAATCTAAATTTAGTTCAAAATGAAAATGTTTAAAAATCATTGTGTGAACTATATATACTTTTATGTGAATAGGATATTTCCAGAGGCACAATAAACTATTGGCACTGATAGCCTCTAGAAAGTGAACAGGGTTCTGGGAAAAACTGGATACCTACCCTTCAATGTATAATTTTTCCTTATGTTATACCATGTGCACATATCCTCTTTTCAAGGAAATCTAATCAGAAGTAACAAAGCAATTATTTAATCTGTCAATCTTAACTTATTTTTTTTAGTTTTTTTAAACTTCTTTTATTGCATAATACAATGTATATACCAAGAAAAGAAAATAATTGTCAAAACACTCTTCAACAAGTAGTAATAGTACAGACACCAGAGTTTGTCAAGAGCTACCATACCATCATCTCAGATTTTTCCTTCTAGCTGCTCCAGAACACTGGAAGCTAGGAGGAACAAATACTTAATTTTTTAAGTTAGTAAAAATTAGTTTTGGGAGACTTCTGGGAAAGATGGTAGGACTATGTCCTCTCACCAACACAACTATTAAATGAGCAGGAACTGTCTAAAACAACAGAGGCCAAAACACTGTAAGGCATTGTCATGGTTAGGTTCATGTGTCAACTTGGCCAAGTGGTGGTACCTGTTAGTCTGGATGGGCTAGTGCTGGCCTGCTTGTTGCGATGAGGACATTTCATAGAATTAAATCATGATCATGTCAGCTACATCCACAGCTGATAACATTTGTAATCAGACAAAGGGGAGTGTCTTCTGCAATGAGTAATGCTTAATCTGATCACTGGAAGCCTTCTAAGGAGGATTCAGAAGAGACAGGCTCTTCCTGTCTCGGCTGGCAAGCCTGTCCTGTGGAGTTCGTCCAGACCCTCCATCAGAATCGTGGGCTTCACAGCCTGCCCTGCGGATTTTGGACTCTGCATTCCCATGGTCACGTGAGACACTTTTATAAATTTTACATTTGTGAGTGTTCCCTGTTGATTCTGTTCCTCTAGAGAACCCTAACTAGTAATGGCATTTACGGAAGAGCAGGAGGAAGAGGCATATAAATCACACTGAAACTCATTGACCCAAGACATGATATATACTGTGATAGTTTGGAGGCTGTATGTACCCAGAAAATATCATGTTCTTTTTTAATGCATTCCTATGGGTGTAGGTCAATTGTAGGTAGGAACTTTTTTTTTGTATGCTGTATGGGAGTCACATTTTATTCTTTTTCCATGTGACTATCCTGCTATTGCAGCACAATTTGTTGATTCTTTTTTGGTGAGAGAGCACATGAGCCAAGAATCAGACCTGAGTCTCCCACATAGCAGGCAAGAATTCTACCACTGAATTACCTTTGCACCCCCAATGGGAACTTTTGATTGGGCTATTTCTATTAAGATGTGACCTACGTCATTCAAACTGGGTCTTAATCCTCTTATTGGAGTCCTTTATAAAAGGAAAAAACACATATAGAAGCTAAAATATGAAATTCAGGGAAGGATCTGGAAAAGCTGAGATGGATAAGCCAGAAGCTGAAAGCAATAAAAGTAGAGAGGGAAAAGCACATTGTCATGTGCTTTGCAATCTAAGCCAGGAGACCAAGCTGGTAACCAGTCTTCAGAGACTAAATGTCTAACTGGGACATTTTCACAGCCTTAGAACTGTAAATTTGTAAGCTAATAAATTCCCATTGTTAAAAGTCAGTCCATTTCTGGTATATTGCATTTCAGAAACTTTATCAAACCAAAGCATGTACCCATGAGCTAAAGCAGCAGAACAGAACAACAAGGAGAGGGTGTAGAAAATTAGGCCCAAGGAGGTTGGCTGAGTTTTCTTGAACCTTCAGAACTCTTGATAACATCTAGTGGTCCCTTAGGCACAGAACTACTAAAGGAGAAAAATCAGCTATCAAGCTCCCCAGTTCATTCTGAAGCTGAAGTTGTACTTGGGGTCATACCCTCTCTCTCCCAGTCCAGCTAAGGAGGTTTCAATCTTAACCAGACAAAAAGAGACATTCAGGGTCATTAACCCAATTTTTCCTTATGAGGGTGAAGCTGGGATTGGCTGCTGAGCTATTCTGATGACCCTTACATGTCTGCATGCATTTCTATTCCAAAAAACTAGTTTTGATAATATTTTGTTTGGTCATCAATGATTATTCAATGCCTTTGTAAAAAATATAAAAATGAAAATTCATGAACTTATTGTTCCATATGTGCATTTACATGCTGTCAGATAAAATTAGTTGACTTCCTACATTGGCTTGCCAGGAGTGGTCTCCTTTTCTGAGAAATGGCAGGAACTTTGGGGTTTTCTGAAAAAGCAGAACATATGCTGCAAAAGTTGCAGTTTGTAAGACGTGAGATCTGGAGAAGACCCTCAATCGTCCACACAGCTGGTGAGTGACCAAAAGTTGGTACCCACAGGATCCTTTACAGGTGGTGAGGGTGATGGTTAAATTTCTCTATTTTGAGCCCCACTTTCTTTGCAGTGAGCTCTTAGAGTTTATTGTTAGTCTTCGTCTGAGTTTGGTTTGAGGTCTGGTCCAGACTTTCCTTGGTGGGGAGACTATGGAAGATCTGGTATGCCTCAACACACCTGCTTTCTGTTTGCAGGGCCTCTACACAGATGTATCTCATTTTATTGTGCGTCACTTTATTGCAGTTCACAGGTATTGTGTTTTTTTACAAATTAAAGATTTGTGACAACTCTGCTTCGAGCAAGTCTATTGGCACCATTTTTCCAATAGTATGTGTTCACATCTTGTCTTTTTGGTAATATATTTCAAACTTCTTCATTATTATTACATCTGTTATGGTGATCTGTGACCAGTGATCTTTAATGTTACTACTGTAGTTGTTTTCAGGCACCATGATCTACACCCATATAAAATGGAGAACTTAAGTGATAAATGGTGTGTGTGTTCTGATTGTTCTACCAACTGGCTGATCATCATCTCATTCTCTCTTCAGGCCTTCAGATTCCCTGAGACACAACACTATTAAAATTAGGCCAATTAATAACTCTATAATGGATATATGATTTTGTTGGTTTGCCCAGGTTAGTGTGATACCCCAATATATCCCAGAGTAATTTGGGCAGTGAATAAAGAAGTATTTCAAAGTCCACTTGGAGGACCGGGGAGAAAGGAAGACATATTCAACATCCTCATTTGGATAATTTCTGATGTTCTCACAAGCAGTGGAGACAACCAAATCAATAGGCCAACTCTTTAAACTTGGGGTTTGCCCCTGTGAAACTTATTCCTGCAAAGGATAGGCTAAGTCTACTTACAATTATACCTAAGAGTCACTCCCAGAGAACCTCTTTTGTTTCTCAGACATTGCCTTTCTCTCTAAGCCAACTTGGCAGGTGAACTCACTGCCCTACCCACTATGTGGGACATAGGGATGTAAATCTCCCTGGCAATGTGGACAGAACTCCTAGGATAAGCCAGGACCTGGCAAAATAAAGTTTCAGTGGCTGAGAGATTTCAAACAGAATCAAGAGGTTATCCTGGAGGTTATTCTTATGCATTATATGGTTATCCCTATTTAGTTTATGGTGTATTGGAATGTCTAAAGGGAAGTACCTGAAACTATTGAGCTGTGTTCCAGTAGCTTTCATTCTTGAAGACAATTGTAAAAAGATATAACTTTTACAATGTGAGTGTGTGATTGTGAAAACCTCGTGTCTAATGTTCCTTTTATCTAGGGTATGTGAAAAAATATGGATAACAAAAACTCAAAAATAAACAGCACAATACTACCTAATTGTAATGTAATTATGTTAAAACACTGAATGAAGCTGCATCTGAGCTATAGTTTTTTTGTTTGTTTGTTTGTTTGTTTTTTTATATATATTTTTTGTATTTTTTATTTTTTTCTCCATATTATCATTTTATTTCTTTTTCTGTTGTCTTGCTATTTCTTTTTCTAAATCGATGCAAATGTACTAAGAAATGATGATCATACATCTATGTGATGATATTAAGAATTACTGACTGCATATGTAGAATGGAATGATTTCTAAATGTTGTGTTAATTTTTTTAATTAATAAAAAAATAAAAAATATGGATAACAATAAATAAATAATAAGGGGGATAAGGGGTAAAATAAATTGGGTAGATGGAAATACTAGTGGTCAGTGACAGGGAGGGGTAAGGGGTATGGTATGTAAGAGTTTTCTCTTTTCATTTCTTTCTCTGTAGTGATGCAAATGTTCCAAAAAATGATCATAGTGATGAATACACAACTATGTGGTGATATTGTGAGCCATTGGTTGTATACCATTTATGGACTATATGTATGTGAAGATGTGTCAATGAACATTTAAAATAAAATAGCCCTATAATGACCTCTAAGTGTTAAAGCAAACCCCAACATATCTCTCACTTTAAATCAAAACCTAAAAATGATTAATTTTCATGAGAAAGACATATAGAAAGTCACGACAGGCCAAAAGCTAGGACTCTTGCTCTAAATGGTGAGCCAAGTTGTGAAAGCAAAGGAAAAGAACTTGAAGGCAATTAAATGTGCTACTCCAGTGAACACACAAATGATAAAAAAGTGAAACCACCTTACTGATATGGAGAAAGTTTTAGTGATCTGCATAGAAGATCAAACCAATCACAACATTCCCTTAAATCAAAGCCTAATCCAGAGCAAGGCATTAACTTTTCATTTCTATGAAGGTTGAGAGAGGTGAGGAATCTTCAGAAGAAAAGTTTGAAGGTAGCAGAGATGGTTAATGATGTGTAAGGAAAAGAACTATCACCATAACATCAAAGTACAAGGTGAAGCAGCAAGTGCTGATATTGAAGCCACAGCAAATAATGTAGAAGATCTAGCTAAGATAATTGATGAAGTTGGCTACATTAAGAATAGATTTTCAATTTAGTCAAAACAGACATATTGAATACCATCTAGGACCTTCCCAGCTAGAGGATGAATGTCTGACTTCAAAGCTCTTAAGGACAAGGGGACTCTCTTGTTAGGAGCTAATGAAACTAATGACTTTATGTTAAAGCCAGCTTCACCACTCCAAAAATTCCTAGGGCTAAGAACTATGCTAAATCTACTCTGTGCTCTATAAATGAAACAACAAAGGCTGGATGATGGCACATCTGTTTGCAATATGGCTAACTGAATATTTTAAGCCCACTGTTGGGGCCTACTTATTAGAAAAAAAGATTCCTTTCATGATATTACTGTTCATTGACCAAGCACCTGGTCACCCAAGAGCTCTGAGCACAGATAAACCTGAAGCATACATGAAAGGAACCTGGAGATTTCTCCCCAACAGAAAGGAGGTGGTGCTGACAAAAAAAAAAAAAAAAAAAAGGAAGTTTTAGGAGTTGGCTGAGATCAGAATATTGGAAAAGGGCTGTACGCCAAGAAAAGCAGCACACAGAGCCAGGTGCCAACTCAGGCTCTTGGTGGGAAAACCCAAAGTGCTGGGGTTCAGATCTGAAAAATATTTTTTTCATTTCATTTTTTACATTTTGGCAGCCTACTAAATCGAGCTGCAGGTATCAGCACTGCACAGAAGGTTAAGGTATGTCCAAAGCACTAATGGTGGCTCTCATTTAAAGAATTTAGACCCTGGGCTAGAAAGAGAAATAACTCAGGCCTACCTTCTGCTTCAGCTTCTATATCAAACACACTTACAGCAGGGACAGGGTCTGCTGAAAATTAAGTGCATTGCACCACTTCATGCCACTGAGGAGCTATGAGCTGGCAAGCTGCATCTGCTGGGCAGGATAGGAAAAAACACAGAATCAAGAGGCCTCACAGGAAAGACTGGCAGCCTGCTGGGTCTCATTCTCAGGGAATCATGATGCTGATTACACCCTCTTCTTGAGTCTTGAGCCATCTTGTGTGGGAAAATCTGATCAGGATCATCCTATATTGCAAGGAAAGAACCAGAAAAACAAGCAGTGAAATATTCTGATCAGTTAAATAGAAGCTGTGCTGCAGTTCTAGAATAAATTGAACTGAATGTCAAAGAACAGATCGAAAACAAAACCAACCAACAAGAAAACCCTAAGTTAAAGAGAGAAAATGACCTCCAAAAAACTACTCAAAGAAATCAGATGCCTAAACATCAAAACAAATCAAAATCACTGTAGGAAGAATGAAGATATAGTCTTGTCAAAGGAACAAACTAACACTTCAAATGAGATACAGAGTTGAAAAAACTAATTAAAGATGTTCAAATGAATCCTCTAAACAAAAAAAAAAAAATTTCAAATCAACTAGTTGAGGAGAGATATGGCAAAAAAGATGAAGGACATAAAGAAGACACTGTGTGACCATACAGAAGAACTCAAAAGCTTGAAAAAATAAATGCCATAAATTGTGAGAATGAAAGACATAATAAAAGACAGGAAAAGCATAATGGAGAAATAGAACAGCAGATTTGAATAGGCAGAAGAAAGGATTAGTGAACTGGAAGACAGGATATCTAAAATCCTACACACAAAAGAACAAATAGGGAAAAGAATGGGAAAATATGAACAGAGTCTTAGGAAACTGAATGACATGAAGCACACAAATATATGTTCTGATTTCTGGTTGTCCCAGAAAGAGAAGAGAAGGAAAAGGGGGTAGAAGGATTATTGGAAGAAATAAACACTAAAAATTGTCCACCTCTTATGAAAGGCATAAAATTACAAATTCAAGAAATGAAGCATGCCCCAAACAGAATAGATCTGAATAGACCTACTCCAAGATACTTGCTAATCAGATTGTCAAATGCAAAAACAAACAGAGAATTCTGAAAGCAGCAAGAAAAAAGTGGTTATCACATACCAGGGAAGGTTGATAATACTATGTGCAGATTTCTCAGCAGAAATCATGGAGCAAGAAAGCAATGGTATGATGCATTTAGGATACTGAAAGAAAAATTGCTAATCAAGAATTTTATATCTGGAAAAACTGTACTTCAGAAATTAGGAAGAGTTTAAAATATGTTCAGACAAGCTGATGCTGAAAGAGTTCATGAACAGGAGACCTGCTCTTAGTAAGAGAGCACTACAGACATATAGGAAAGACAGGATAGAGGTTTGGAGAAGAGTATAGAAACAAAGACTGTCAGAAAGGGTAAAAAAAAAGGGAAAAAAAACTATGACATAAAATCCCAAAGACAAAGTGATAGAAAAAAATATTGCCTTTACAGTAATAATTTGACATTTTAATGAATTAAACTCCCCAATCAAAAGACATATATGGGCAGAATGGATTAGCAAAAACAGCACTGATCTGTATGCTGTCTATAAGAGACTCTGTTCAGACCCAAGGACAAAAATAGGTTGAAAGTGAAAGGTTGTGAAAATATTTCCTATACAAATAACAAACAGAATGGAGTGAGGGTAGCTACACTAATATAGAAGAATTATTCAAATGTAAAACAATTAGAAGAGATAAATAAAGACACTATACACTAAAAAAATGGACAATTCATCAAGAAGATATAATAAACATAAATATTTATACACTATCCTAAGTCCCCCAAAATACATTTGACACACACTGATAGCACTGAAGGGAGAAGTAGATAGCTCTACAATCACAGTTGGACACTTCAATACACCACTCTAGAAAAAGGGTCAATAAGTAAAAAGAAGGTTTGAACAGTTCAATAAGTGAGCTAGATTTAACAAACATTTATAGAATATTACACACCACAATAACAGAATACACATTTTTTTCAAGTGCTAGTGAATCATTCTCTAGAATAGACCACAATTTGTGTCAAAAAGCTAGTCTCAATAAATTTCAAAAGGTCAAAATTACACAAAACAGTTTTTCAGTTCATAATGCACTGAAGTTGAAATTAATAAAAGGCAGATAATTCAGAAATATATGAAGGCTAAACAACACACTCTTAAACAACCAATGGATCAAGGAAGAAATTACAAGAAAAATTATGTAATCATATAAGTAAATATATGAGGGTGAATGAAAAAGAGAATACAACATATCAATGCTTATGAAATGCAGCACAAGCAATGTTGAGAGGGAAATTTATAGCCCTAAATGCCTATATTAAAAAGGAAGAAAGAACAAAAATTGAGGAATTAACAGTAAACCTGAAGGAACTAAAGAAAGCTCAGCAATCTAAACCTAAACAGAAGGAAAAAAATAACAAAGATGAGAGCAAAAAATGCATGAAATTGAGAATCTGAACATTTTAGAAAGAATCAACAAAACAGGAACTTGGTTCTTTCAGAAAATCAGTCAAAATTGATGGACCCTTAGCTAAGCTGACAAAAAACAAGAGAGGGGATGCAGATAAATAAAATAATAAATGGGAGAGGAAGCATAATTACTGATTCCAAAGAAATAGAGGAGATAAAAAGAGGATACTATGAGCAACTATATTTAAGAAACTAGACAACTTACATGAAACGGACAATTTCCTAGAAAAGCATGAGCCACCATCACTGACTCAAAAGGAAATAGAAGACTTCAACAAACCAATTACAAGTAAAGAAATCAAACCAATCATCAAAAACCTCCCCCAAAAAGAAAAGTCCAGGACCAGATGGATTCACATGTGAATTCTACCAAGATACAAGAAAAAATTAGTTCAAATCCTGCCCAAACTCTTCAAAAATATTCAAGAAGAGTGAACAACTACTTAACTTATTCTATGAAGCCAACATCATGCTAATACCAAAGCCAGACAATGACACTACAAGAAAAGAAAACTGCAGACCAATCACTAATGAATATAGATGCAAAAATCCTCAACACATACTTGCAAATCAAATCCAGGAGCCCAGTAAAAGAATTATATACTGTGACCAAGTGGGATTTATCCCAGGTGCACAAGGCTGCTTCAACACAAGAAAATCAATTACATCAGTCAATTAAAAGAGAAAAGCCATAGGATAATTTTGATTGATGCAGAAAAGGCATTTGACAAAAATTACCTTCCTTTATTAATGAAGACACTTCAAAGGATAGAAGTAGAGGAAATTTTCTCCATATGATGAAAGGAATATATGTGAAACCCACATCTAGCATCATACTCAATGATATATGATGGGGAATTGAAAGCTTTCCCTCTGAGATCAGGAACAAAGACAGGGGGAAGGGTATACCCTGATATAATGTAGATGAAGGGAAGCAATGGCTTAGAGAGATTGGAATGTTGGAGTAGATTTATCATGGAAAGCCTGCCAATACACCCCAGGAATGTCCAGCAGATGCACCTTTTACCAGAATTGTGAGAAATAAATTTGTGAGACTAGTTCCATTATCTCTGAAGAGCTCTGTAGTTGCCCTTCTCTGTAGTTCAGATATTACTGTGGAAACTGCTGTCACTGAGCTAGAATCCTTAAACACAATAGGAATGATTGGATCCCAAGTTGGTAGAAACCAGGGGGCAACACTTAATTGCCAGTGGCAAGGTAGACATGACTATCATAATGGACAGCAGACTCAAAGCATGAGTCAAAATAATATGACTTGCAGAGAGTTGTGGCATTGGCTAGTAGACAATGAGGTACCTAGAAGTACTAGAACAGAAGTCTAACTTGAATTACAAAAGCAGAGAGTCATGGCTCCTTATTTAATTTCCAGATTTGAGAGAGTTTACAAATCCAAATCCTCCTGAATGAAGGGGAGGCCAGGTCACTTTGGGGGAGAACCCTGTTACACTGCCACAAATTAATACTGTTAATCTTCCTCTAAGCCTTCCCAAGGAGACTGACAGCCTTTTACCATGGTAACTGCATTGGGTAAAAGGAAATGATCAGATATTTGGGGGATTATTAGACATTGGTTCAGAAGTGACATTAATTCCAGGAAACCCAAAACATCACTCTGGTCCACCAGTCAGAGTGGGGACTTATGGAGGTCAGGTGATTGATGGTGTTTTAGCTCAGGTCCATCTCACAGTGGGTCCAGTGGGCCCCTGGACTCATTCTGTAGTTATTTCCAGTTCCAGAATGCATAATTGGAATAGATAAACTGAACAATTGGCAGAATGTCCACTTTAGCTCTCTGGCACATGAAATGAGGGCTATTATGGTAGGAAAGGCTAAGTGGAAGCCACTAGAATTATCCCTACCCAGCAAAATAGTAAATCAGAAGCAATACTGGATTCCTGGAGGGATTGCAGAGATTAGTGCCACTCTTAAGGACTTGAAACATGCAGGGGTGGTGATTCCCACCACATCCCCATCCAACTCTCCTATTTGGCCTGTGCAGAAAACAGATGGGTCATGGAAGATGGCAGTGAATTATAATAAACTTAATCAGGTGATGACTCCAACTGCAGCTGCTGTTCCACCTGTGGTATCGTTGTTTGAGCAAATCAATAAACCCCTTGTTACCTGGTATGCAGCTATTGATGTAGTAAATGTTTTTTCCTCAATAGCTGTTAGTAAGGACCCCCAGAAACAGTTGCTTTCATCTGGCAAGGTCAGCAATATACTTTCACTGTCCTATCACAGGGATATATCAATGCTTAAGCCCTATGTCATAATCTTGTACCGCAAGGAACTTGATAGTTTCTCCCTCCCACAGACATCACACTGGTCCATTATATTGATGATATCACATCAATTGGATTTAGTGAGCAAGAAGTAGTAACTACTCTATCCAGGTAGATAAGTCTAGACATTATCTACTATGTCAGAGGTGTGGAGATAAATCCAACAAAAATATAGGAGACTTCCACCTCAGTGAAATTTCGAGGTGACCAGTGGTGTGGGGCATGTTGAGATATCCCTTCTTAGATGAGGGATAAGCTGTTGCATCTGGCCCCTCCTAATACCAAAATAAAGAGGCACAATACCTAGTTGGCCTCTTTGGTTTACAGACACAATACATTCCTCATTTGGGTATGCTACTCTGGCCCATTTACTGAGTGCCCAGAAAAGCTGCTTGTTTTGAGTGGGGACTGGAACAAGAAGAGGCTCTGCAACATGTTCAGGATGCTGTGAAAGTTTCTCTGTCACTTGGGCCATATGACCCAATCCAATGGTGCTGGAAGTATCAGTGGAAAATAGGGATGCTATCTGGAACCTTTGGCAGACCCCTATAGGAGAATCACAATACAGACAGAGTCTTAGGATTTTGGAGCAAAGCCTTAACGTCTGCTGCAGATAACTACTTTCCTTCTGTGAAACAGCTTTTAGCCTACTAATGAGCCTTAGGAGAGACTGAATGCTTAGCTATGGATAACAAACTACCATGAGACCCAAGTTGCCTATCATAATCTGGGTGTTGTCTGGTCCACTAAGCCACAAAGTTGGCGTGCACAGTACCACTCCATCATAAAATGGAAATGATATATACAAGATATGACCAGAACAGGTCCTGAAGGCACAAGTAAATTACATAAGGAAGTGATCTAAATGTCCACGGTCTGCACTCCTGCCACATTACCGTCTCCTTCCTAGACCAGAACTATGGCCTCTTGGGGGGTTCCTTACAGTGAATTGACTGAGGAAGAGAAAACTCGGGCCTGGTTCACAGATGGCTATTCACAATATGCAGGTACCATCTGAAAGTGGACAGCTGCAGTACTGTAATCCCTTTCTGGGATGTTCCTGAAGGACAATGGTGAGGAGAAATCCTCCCAGTGGGCAGAACTTTGGGCAGTGCATCTGGTTGTTCATTTTTTTTGGAAGGAGAATTGGCCAAAGGTGCATTTGTATACTGTCTCATGGGCTGTTGCTAATGGTTTGGCTGGATGGTCAGGGACTTGGAAAGAGCATGATTGGAAAATTGGTGACAAAGAGGCCTGGGGAGGAGGTATGTGGATAGGCCTTTCTGATTGAGCTAAAGACATGCAGATCTTTGTTCTCCATGTGAATGCACACTGGAGGGTGACTTCAGTAGAGGAAGATTTTAATAATCAAGTGTATAAGATGACCCATTCTGTGGATATCAGTAAGCCTCTTTCCCCAGCAACTGTCATTGCCCAATGGACTCATGAACAAAGTGGTCATGGTGGTAGAGACAGAGGTTATTCATGGTATCAGCAACATGGACTTCCACTCATCAAGGCTGACATGGCTACACCCACTGTTGAGTGTCCAATCTCCCAGCAGCAGAGACTCACACTCACCCTCTGATATGGCACCATTCCCCAAGGTGATTAGCCAGTTACATGGTGGCAAGTTGATCACATTGGACCACTTCCATCATGAAAGAGGCAGCAATTTGTTCTAATTGAAATAGACACATACACTGGATATGGATTTGCTTTCCCTGCACGCAATGCTTCTGCCAATACTACCATCTGTGGACTTACAGAATGCTTTATCCATGTCATGGTATTCCACATAGCATTGCTTCTGATCGAGGAAATCACTTCACAGCAGATGAAGTGTGGGAATAGGCACATGCTCAAAGAATTCTCTGTTCCATGTTTCCCATCATCCAGAGGCAGCTGGATTGATAGAACAGTGGAATGGCCTTTGGAAAACTCAATTACAGTGCTATCTAGGTGGCAATTCCTTGCAGAGCTGAGATGATGCTCTCCTAGAAGCTGTGTATGTTCTGAATCAGCATCCACTGTATGGTGCTGTTTCTCCCATAGCCATAATCCATGAGTCTAGGAATCAAGGGGTGCAAAATGGGAGTGGCACCACTCACTGTTACCCTTAGTGATCCACTACAAAAATTTTAGCATCCTGTCCTTATGACCTTGAGCTCTGCTGGTCTACAGGTTTTAGTGCCAGAAGGGGGAGTGTTTTCATCAAGAGAAACGTCAATAATTCCACTGAACTGGAATCTAAGACTGCCACCTGGTCACTTTAGGATCAACATGTCAAGAAGGGGATTACTGGCTGGGGTGATTGACCCTGACTATCAAGGGGAAATGGGACTGCAACTACACATTGGAGGTAAGGAAGACTTTCTGGAATATAGGAGATCCCCTAGGGCATCTTTTAGTACTACCATGCCCTGTGATTAAAATCAATGGAAAACTGCAACAACCCAATCTAGGCAGGACTACCAATGTCTCTGAAACTTCAGGAATGAAGGTTTGGTTCACCCCACCAGGCAAAGAACCACAGCCAGCTGAAGTGCTTGCTGAGGGTAAAGGGAACATGGAATGGGTAATGGAAGAAGGTAGTGATCAATATGGACTACAACCATGTGATCAGTCACAGAAATGAGGACTGTGATAGATGAAAGATAGATTTCTTGCTTTGTAATTAGTATTTATATATTTATACATAAATCAAATATCTTTGTTTTCCTCTTTATTTTATCACCTTTATCATATGACATAAGCTGTTTTGTTTATGTTATAATATTTAAGTTGTAAGATATCAAATTTAAGAGTAAATATTACCCAAAGATTATACCCTATCCTAGAGATATAGTGTGTTTCCAGTTGTACGTAGGACAGTTGAATATTGCTAGGCAAAGAAAAAAATGTCTAGTATTGTTTTTTATTTAGGATTAAGTATGGTTTAAGTTGATGTGTAGAGCTACCAAGTTGACAAGCAGTGGACTGTCATAGTTAGGTTCACATGTCAACTTGGGCAGGTGGTGGTACCCATTTGTCTGGTCAGGCAAGAGCTGGCCTGTCTGTTGCTATGAGGACATTTCATGGACTTAAATCATGACCACGTTGGCAGCATCCACAGCTGCTTGAATTTGCAATCAGCTAAGGGGAGTGTCTTCTGCAATGAGTGACTTAATCTAGTCACTGGAAGGCTTTAAAGGAGGACTCAGAAGAGACACATGCTTCCTGCTTCAGCCAGCCAGTCAGCCTCCCCTGAGAGTTCATTGAGGACCTTCATCAGAGCTGCCAGCTTGTGGCCTGCCCTACTGACCTTGGATTCTACATTACCATGGTTACATGAGATACTTCTATTACTTTTATAATTACAGGTATCTTTTGCTGATTCTGTTTCTCTGGAGAACCCTAGCTAATACACCATGTGATTGTGAAAACCTTGTGACTGACACTCCTTTTATCCTGTGTATGGGCAGATAAGTAAGAAAATAAAGGCAAAAAAAATTAATAACTAATAGGGGGCTATAAGTGATAGCTGATGTTTTTGGTTTTATTTTTCATTTTTATTATTTTTTGAGTAATGAGAATTTTCTAAAATTGATTGTGGTGATGAATGCACAACTATATGATGATACTGTGAGTCGTTTATTGTATACTTTGGATGATTATATAGCATGTGGATATATCTCAATAAAATAGAGTCAAACTTCATTGTTGTCTTATTTTAAGAAATTGCTATAGCTACTCCAACCTTCAGCAACCATCACCCTCATCAGTCAACATCTATCAGTATTGAAAAGCAAGGCCCTCCAGAGATTATGACCTGCTGAAGGCTCAGATGATGGTTAGCATTCTGCAGCAGTAACGTATTTTTTATTTAATATATTTACATTTTTTAGACATAATCCTGTTGTACACTTAATAGACTATAATATAGTATAAACATAAACTTTATATGCACTGGTAAAAAAGAAACTCATGTGACTTGCTTTGTTGAGATATTCTTTATATTTTGGTGGTCTGGAGCCAAATCTGAGATGTCTCTGAGGTATTCCTGTATCATTTTTACTTTCATAATCTTTGATTGAACATGGGCTCTACTCAGTCTAGATTCATTCCTCTCTTTTCTCCTCTGGCAAATACCCCTGCCATCTACTTGTTTTCTAACTATGGGCTCAGTTCATGTTTGTTTTTGGATAAGTGGGTAAATATCACCAAAGATGACTTGATTTTGCAGTGGCCACTTTGGAGAACATTTGTACTAGCTAAAATTGTACGTTGAAAAAGGCACACTTGAAAAAGAAAGTTTCCTGTACTCCACAAAGGGAGTGGGGAGCATGTTTTGATTGGCATTCAAAATCTACTAAAAGACAAAATGATTCCAAACTAGCTACAAGATTCCTTGAAGGATAAAGAAAAAAAAATTAAACCCTCTCAATAGTCCCACTGTTTTTTCTGACAACCATTCAGTTCCTTTTTACCCTCTCCCTTTCCCTTAAAGCTTGAAGGCAGTTGCTCCTGAAAATTAGGTCATCTACTTAGCTTAGTATACCAGCCACTGCTGAATTAAAATCTTGAACCAGAGCTAAACTTTGTGCCATTATAAAAGATTTCTCAGATCCCAAAAAAGAACAAACTGAATTTATAGAAGAACTCAAAATTGTGATTGGGACATATGACCCAGGGCTCCCAGAATTATAACAATTTGTTTACATGTTAGTGAGTCCTTCAGATGGTAGAAAATGAATGGAACTCAGTGATTAGAATGATCTTAATGAGATTGAAAAGACCCTGCCCAACATGCTACTAAAGACTAAAGGATTAAAAGAGCTCATAAAGTCAGGCAGTCCTTATTAGAGAAAATTCCTGAGGTTTACCATAAAAATAGATTAGACAATTATACATTCCTGTAAAACAAAAAAGAGATTAATCTGTAGGAGATTTCCAGGGAAGATTAGAAAACACCTTCTGCCAATATTTGGCACCTGAAATAAACTAGGATACAGGAATGGTGCTTTCTAGTCCTTTTGTCAGCAATCTAAGTCCTGAAGTAAATGACTTAATTTAAAAACATAAACTAGAATGGGAAATTCCCTCTATCTCAGAACTACAACTCTTGGCTGAACATTTGGAGAGAACATTAGAACACAGGCATGCTTGTCATGCTAAGAGATTGATGGCCCTAAGGTTTTAGCAATTATAGTCATTAAATAGCAAAACAGATTTTGGACAAAGCAGCCCTTATTAGATAAAGATGCCTGCCATTATTGTAAACAAGAGACACTGGAAGAGAGAATGTCCCTTACTAAAACAAAGGCACAGTTTAATCCTGCCTGCTTCCTATACTTCCGTGGATCTCATGGCGGGGGGTGGGGGTGGGGTGTTAATGGTTGGTTAATGGAAAGCCCTGCTTCTTCCTCAATGACACTGGAGAGCCGCCATGTCAATAAAAAGTCTTGTATAACTTCACAACCTCTTCCTTGGAGCAATGAAATAATATCTGTGGTGGATTTTACTAACCAAATTCAAAAGCTCCCATTGTCTGAAACTGAATGCCACTAAGAGGTGAACACTCCTTTCTACTCAAGAGATGTCTCCAACAGAAGTTAATGGAGAGAGCTCTTTTCACAAAGTGGAACTGTAAAATAGATTTTGCACCAAAAAGTATAATGTTAGAAATTCCAGATCACCCAGTGCCCATATGCATGGCACAATCATAACTAGATTTCCTTTCTAAGAAACCTTTAGCTTATTTGGACTTCTCTGATCTATTACTTTCAAGGGTACCAAATTGTCTCTAGGCAATAAATTCCACAGATGTAGGACACAAAATTATAGACCCTATAAGGATATAAGTTAATCCTTTCATGCCTTTACTTAAGTTGTCCCAATATTCTACTAAACCAGAAGCAATAAATGGGCTGATTCCAATTGTTGAGAAATTCATAAATAAGGATCTCATTATTCCTTTCACTAGCCTCTTCATTACCCCCCATACTCTCTGTTAAAAAGCCCAATGGACAGGGTTACTACTTTGTACAATATTTAAGAGCAATTAATAAAACAGTCACTCCCTGATACCTTGCAGTTCTTAACCCCAATACATTACTGACCCAGATTCCAACAAGAATCAGATAGCTTACAGTTGTTGATCTTTGCTCTGCTTTTTTTACTATACCTATTCATTTAGTCAACCAATACCTATTTGCCTTAACCTGGAAAGATCAGCAGTATTCTTGTACAGTTATTCTTCAAGGGTTTACTGAGGCCCCCTCCTATTTTCCAGATGCTGAAGCAAGATCTAATAGATTTAGAATTCCCTAATGAATCTGCTCTCCTCCGACATATTGCTGTGTTCAGATTCAAAAATTTCTTATGAACAAGATTCCTTATATTTACTAACCCTACTTTCATTAAACAAAATATCATTTTGTTAAACCAAAATTTCCAATATTTAGGTCATGGATTAACCTCTGAAGGATTATAATTATTCCCCAAATACCATAAAACAATCCAAAACTTTCCTCAATGTATAACAAAAAGACAACTTGGAGGATCTGGGTGGCTTGCTGACTACTGCCATCAGTAGGTCCCATATTTCTCCCAATTAGCCACTCCTCTCCACAAATGAAGTAAAACCTCAATTCTGAACCATAACTATGGGAAAATGCCAAGAACTGGCTTTTATTCAAGTAAAGGAAGCCTTGATATAACCTCCAATCTTAGGATTACCAAGTGACAATCTATCTTTCTCATTACTTGTATGTCAAATTCAAAATCAACCTTGGTAGGTCTCAAAAACATGGAGATAATTAATCAGTTACATAGCTAATTACAGTCTTCAGGTAGACTTGGCAGCAAGAGCATTCCCAGCTTGTCTTATAGCAGTTGTTGCCACAACCAATTAGCCAAGGCACCTGCCTATTTAGTACAAGGACACCTTACAGTTGGCCTTAAAGGTTTAAAACACACTTCACAATGTTTTAAAGGGCCACACATTGCCCATCGGCTTTTATGCAGGGAAAGCCCAGCACATGTCACCCAGAAGAATGACTTCTTACAAAATATTGTTGCTCTTCCCTTCAAATATTCATATCCACCACTGTAATGTTTTAAATGCTGCAACACTATTGCCTTTGCCTGAAGAAGGGGAAACCCATGATTGTGAATTGGTAGAATTATTTTGTCCAAGAACAGATTTACAAAAAACTGCTTCGACTAACCTAGATTTAATATTTTTGTGGACATCTCTTATCCTAAAATAGAAATAGGTGAATATCAGACAGGATATGCAGCAACAAATATTTGAGAATTAATTGAAATTCAGTGCACTCCTGACCTCACCTCAGCTCAACAATCTAAATCAAAGGCCTTAACTAGAGACTGCCACCTAGATAAAGGGAAAACTATCAATATCTCCACTGGCAGCAGATATACATTTTGGGTAGTTCATGATTTTCGGAATGTTTGGAAACAACAGCGTCGGAAGCCCCAATAAACAACGGACAACAAATGGTGGAACTATTAGAAGCAATATTACTACCCAAAAAATTAGCCATAGTGAAAATAGAGAATCATACTCACAAAACTGAGCTGGAATACAAGGGAGATATATTAGCTGATCATTATGCCAAACAGGTGGCTCAACAAATTAGACTGACTACAAAATTTGTGTTGTAAATAAAGTCCCCCATAGGACCTGTCAAAAGGAATTGGCAGACAATGTAGCTCAACCTGTCTGGATAGTTCATTTAAACAACTCAAACACATGGAGCCCAGAATGGAAACAAGTGTTTGCAATTCTGTATAGCTTAATGTAATACTCAGATACATCCAAGAGTATATTGGGCAGATAATTAAAACATATTGGCAAAGTCCCTTGAGGAGCTGGGGAAAGAATATGGACTTATTAAACTTTCCTACCTGGGGAAACCTCTGATACTCTCTCAAATGCTAGGGACTCCCAAGTTAATAGGTTAATCCCCTGATCTTGAGCCTTGCCTTTATGAAACTTATTTCTGTAGCAGAGAAGCTAAACCTACCTACAAATATGCCTAAGAGTTACTTCAAAGAACATCTTTTTTTTTTTTTGCTCAAATGTGACCTCTCTCTAAGCCCAACTCTGCAAGTAAAATCATTGTCTTTCGTATTATGTGGGACATGATATCTAGGGATGTGATTCTCCCTGGCAATGTGGGACATGGCTCCCAGGTGGCCCTGGCACCATGGGATCAACAATGACTTCCTGACAAAAGAGGGAAAAAAATGTAACAAAATAAGGCGTCAGTGGCTAAGAGAGTTCAAATAGAGTCAAGAGGGTATTCTGGAGGCTACTCTTATGCAAGCTTCAGCTAGATATTGCCATCATTTGCCAACCCCCAACCAACATCATTCCTGTTAACCCTAAAGAACACTCAGAGCTCTATCTGAAATCTTACAAAAGTTACACACACTAAGTTTACTTTTTAGAAACCTAAAACCTTCAGATGGTTCCTAGGCCAGGTAAGTCTTGAGACCCAGAAGTGCCAGTCTCTCTAAGAACTTCAACCAGTACCACCCACTATTTCACATTGTCAGTAATCCCTTTTCAAAGTGAAAGAAGTTAGAATGGCTATAACCCAAATATCCCTAAATATTGGGAGAAGGATCAAGGGAGAAGGAGGAGCTATAACGGAGAAGTTAGGATTTACAAATGAGTATTACTACTGAATCATTATATTGGTATGTCCTTTTAGTCTCCAGTGTCTTGGAACAACTAGAAGGGAAAATCTGAAGTTGTGGAACTGTAGCTCATACCAAACTTTAAAATTTGTTCTATAACTATTTGTGGAGGTGTACTTTGAAATTACTTTTTTGTGTGTGTATATGTTATGTTTCACAATGGAAACTGGTAGAAAAAAAGGAGTTGGCAGAAAACAAACAACTTTAAAAGAATTGGCTGAAAATCAACTGGCAGCTTTCTAACCTCAAGAAGGGTGACTGGTGGCAACAATCTTAATGATGGATTTGCGGAAGGCCCCAATGATTTCCTGGGTTGCCCCAGAATCCTTAAAAGAACCTCTAATTAGAAGCTTCCATGAAATAACCCTTCAAGGAGTCCAAAAAATGATAGATGTTATGGCCAAAATATTGGTGGGGAAATTTTGACAGGGTTGTCAGAAAAAAACATATAATATGTGCTATACCTGCCTTACTCACAACCCAAGAAAGACCATTAAAGTTGTACCTGGGGGTGGTGTGACAGTGGGTCAGTGGCAGAGTTCTTGCCTGCCATACCAGAGATACAGGTTCGATTCCTGGAGCCTGCCCACGCAAAAAAAAAAAAAAAAAAAAAAAAAATGTTCTGCCTGGAATGTCAGATCACCCTCCTGGGACATTTGACCATTGGCAAGTGGACTTCATTCAAGTACCCAAATTTATGGGAAACAGCTATGCCTTGGTATTTATTTGCATTTTCTCTGGATGGGTTAAAATATTCCCTTGCTGAGAGGCAGATGCAAATACAGCAGGTAAAAAAAACTATTAGATTTTTCCTTTTCACTGTGCCGAAACATTGGAGGCTAGAAAGAATCTTAATATAGTAATTTGACAGCAAGATTCGTTTGTTAAATCCCATTTTCTTTGTTATACTTCCCCCTTCTCTTTACTACTTCTCCCAATTTATGGAAATCTCTGAGCAATGTCCATTCTGACTTTTTCATGTTGAGAAGAAATGTCTACATTAAAGGATAGGAGGATGAAGTTAATCGATAAATTTGCAGAGGCTAACCCCTCTGAGTTTCAGGAGTTATCTGACCTAGGGACCCTCTGGAAATTATATGTTCCAGGAAGGCAAACCTAGTGTATGAAACCTTTCTAGAGTCTCAGTTCAAGACCTAGGTGTTCTTAGGACACCAGATCAATGTCATTACAAACAGTAGTATAGGAAACCATACCCACGTCTGATTTTGCAACCTGGTTGCTCTTGCCCTTCATTCTGGAAGACCATGAATTCCCCTAACAAACCCTTCTTCAACATTTAATTTAGGTACCACTCTTAATATAGCCCACTGTACTTTGACAAGGTCAAACAAACAATTTTCCTCAACTGCACAAACTTGGATTCAAACTAAAATCTATCCTTAGCCCTCAGAGCAACTGGCTTATATATCCACTATCAACAATGGCTCTATCAAACTCTACACCCCAAATGGTGAGGACTTTGCCAATTGGGATACTTAGTTCCCATCCTCCAACTGCTAAGATACTTGATGTTAACTATGTTTAAACGTTGTGTCCTGTTTATTAACCCAGGAAACATTCTAGCTTCCTAAGTATCAAGGCTTTACTCCTTTTCAGACTATTTTTCTTTACCTAAAGACTTATGAACTAGAAAATATAATTGGAAATGTATCTAAATCTACCAAATCATCTTTTAACCAGACTTTTCATATGCCCCAAAAACTTGGAAAATCAATAATGCACAACAAAGAAACATTAAACCTACTAACAGCCTTCAAAGATGATATCTCTTTGTGCTTTAATGCCTGACAATTGCTGCTTTTTCATAAACTTTTTAAGTATCATAGATAATTGATTACTCTCAAACAAATCATGCATACTTACTTGGACTGATGTATTTCCAGAATAGAAAGACTGGTTCAAAGAACACATGGGAAATCTTGTGAAATATATGTTGGGAAATCTTAATTTGCTTCCCATGCACTCTACCTGCTATGTTATTGTTGGAATCACCTGCTACTAGCCTTACAACATCAATTAATTTAAAAAAGGATGCCAGAACAAATGCAGGAACTCGAAAATCCAGATTATTATAACGTATTGAGACTGAATATGAAGCTTCAGAACATCCTGATACATAATTGTCACTTGTACTTTGTTCACTAAATAATAACCTTTTTATTTTGATGCGAGATAGAGGCAATTGATGCACTAATAATTTTATGCTTTTGCTTATTTGTTTATAGAAAAAAAAATTTAGTTCTCTCTGATGTACCAAAACTAAAATAAAATCAAATAAAGCCAACTACTGGCTCAGAGAAAAGGGCCAAAGCCTTAGTTCATTCAATAAGTAAGCATCCCCACTCTTAAACGTAATTAACAGCTACCCCAAACACATCATGAGATAAGAAAATCTGCACTAAACTACCAGGACAAAAGTGAAACAGTCCACTGCAACCACCTGACATTGCAACCACCATGACTGTCAAGACCACTAAAAAA
Source organism: Tamandua tetradactyla (assembly GCF_023851605.1). Taxonomy (NCBI): domain Eukaryota; kingdom Metazoa; phylum Chordata; class Mammalia; order Pilosa; family Myrmecophagidae; genus Tamandua; species Tamandua tetradactyla. The sequence goes on from NC_135345.1 coordinate 21,827,638, forward strand.
GAACCACTAAAACCACCAAGGAAAAGTCAAAAGACTAGAGTGCTTTGGTCAAGTTTCTAATGAAATCATTGGAAAAGTGGCCAAAAGTGGGAGGGGCCTATTAAATGAAATACATTCATTGTCTGAGTTAGTTTTCTGGGACTGGCTCCATTTCTGAGAAGTGACAGGAACGTCGGTGTCTCCTGAAAAAGCAGAACATACCCTGCAAAAGTTGCAGTTTAAGGAACAATTGAAAATGAGCTGTTTTCAGTCCAATAAACAATACCTAGCAAAAGGAGATAAATATGTTAAGATAACCAATGCATAATCATTCCCTACTTTGGAAGACCCTCCTTTATTAATAAGAAACCTAAATATTCCCTTTGAAATCCCATAATCATCTTTATAAGCCCACTGTAACTTGCCAACCAATTTGAGACTCTTGCTTTACTGTGAGCTTTCTCTGCTGATAAAGTTTCTCTTTAATAAACCCATATATTGAGTATTATTGGTGCCTTGGTTTTCTCTTGATAATTCTTTTATATATATATATATATAAAAAACTAAGAAAAATTTTAATTGAACCCATGTTTCAGAATATATATATATTCTGAAAAAAAGGAACCTCAAAAATATTGTTTAAATACAATAACAAAAATATGAAGAAAACACAAATCTCTGATATTCTTCATATCATTCCAAATGAAAGCAATTATATAAGGTGCTGCATGGCCATGCAGTAATTTCTACCTGTTCAGGCAGAAGCTTACATGTTTTTCTGAGCAGATTTTAATGCTCTTTCTCCAACTAGTGGGCATGAAGTTAGACTAGGCAAACCATTGGAACTCAGTGATAACCAGATCCTTCATGTAATATTCTGGGGTTGATTGAAAAGAACAAATTGTCAATGCACAACTGGCAAGGACAATTAGGGCAACCATTCATGATTGTCATGTCCTTCAGTGTAGTCTAGAGAATGATCTCCCATAACATTGAGTCTTAATTCAGGGCATTAACTTATCTCAACTCCAGATACCACTGCTGATACCAGGCTCCTATACTCTGGCCTTCTTCAACCAAGCTAATTTATAACAAACCCTTGAGAGGTTGTAAGCAATAGTAGTTGAGAGCATGGGTTTTGGAGTCAGGCAAACCTGACTCCTTATCCAAATTTCATGTGCTCAATATAGCGTCTAGGATGCATAATGACCAAATAAAATTGTGCTATTGTTATTTTGGCTATTTTTATTAATGGACATATTATTTACCCTAGAGAATGTTAAATAAATACACAGCAGATTACCAGTGATTTTTTATTTCTCCTCCATTTCATGACATAGATCTGGACAACACATTTTATGTCTTTTTCACCTCTGTATTACCCCTAAGATTTAGTAAAGTTTTAGTCACCCCAAAAGGTCAGAAGTGCACTCAAATAATTACAACACAATGTTGAAAGTATGGAGGGCCATTAAAATGGTAGTTGAGATGCTTTACTTTTGAATTTTCTTTCTAATATAAAATCTTATACAATCCTCTGATATAAATATTTGTTGGATGGGTATGTTAAAACAATAATATTCTGTGCATTTTAAATATTTGTCTAGTTTGAATTACTGAGCTTCAATACATCCAAGCTGTGCATTGAAAGGCATTTGTTTGCATAGTAGAGAAAACCTGACAAAGATAATTTCTGTAATTAAAAAGTTTAGTAGGTAGGTGTAAAACAAAGCAAAGATCTTCATTTCACTGCATACTCATTAAGATGTTCAGGGCTCACTGAAAATACTGAATATAATGGGATGTGCTAAGTGGTTTTGTCTTTATTAGCAAGTGGAATTTCAGTTTATTGAGAAGGTAGTTAATCTGTATTGCACAAAGAGTCTTCTTTTCAAAAATATATGTAATGATTACTTTTTCTAATACTAGGAAGATGTTGATTTTTTCTCTAGTGAAGCATAAACTATTCCCAGTATTTGATTTTCTAAAGAATACCTTTTTAAAATATGCCTTCATTTTGTGCACAAGACTAATTTTGAAAGTGTTTTCATATTCTGGGTTACTTGTTGAATGGGAATGAAAAGTTATCTACTAATAAAGGAACAACTGAAAACAGGGAGGAAAGGACAATATCACACTTCAACTGCTCCAGTCAATTATCTATTGACTCCAGCAATTACTTGAAAAGCATGCAATTATCACATTGAGAAATAGAACCTTGCTAGATCTCTCCATAGCATAAAAACCTCCAGGAGTCCATTTAAGCATTTGTAAATCTGGGTGCTAAGAAATCACAGAGTAACAACATGGGTTCAATTAAAATTTTTCTTAGTGATGTAGTCACTGGCAACAATCAATTTAACCTGAAATAACTTTGCTCATGACTCCCTTTCTCCAGGCTTAAGTTTTATTGCACTATTTGGGTATCAAACATGTGATGTGATATATATATATATATATTTTAACTTTTGTGCATGGCATTTATAAAGTGACCAGGAATGGATGATGAAGTGCTTTCAGAGCAGAAAAGCTCATTTGACAAATTCAAAGAATTTGCTCTTGTTCATATGCACATTTTAAATGTTAAAAGTGAGCTTGTGTTCACTCCAGAGGATCCCTGGTACAAAGGCATAACTGCAGCTGCAACATATTATAATTTGGTGATATATGGCCTATCTGAATAATAAGATGAAACTCCCTATTATCCTTTTCTGAAGAGTTCTCTTCCTGCAAATGTGTTTCTTCTATACTTGCTGAAAATATTTCAAGGAAGCATCAACTTTGGGGTTCCAATATCCAGCTATTTTGGAACAAATTGTTACTTTGATGATTTTAGACTCTGCATTCAGCTACTGTGCTGATTTGAAACTGTTATGCATCCCAGAAAAACCTATGTGCTTTTAATTCATTCCCATGAGTGTAGACCTATTGTGGGTAGGAACTTTTGATTAGATTGTTTCCACGGAGATGTGACACAACCCATTCAGTTGGGTCTTAATCAGCTTACTGGAGTCCTTTAAGAGGAAAATATTTTGAAGAAAACTCAGACACAGATATTCAGAGATACAGAGGGAAAATGCCCCTGGAGACACCAGAAGGTGAGAGAGCCATCTGAAATCAGAAGCTGGGAGAGAAGGACAGCAGACATTGCCATGTGTCTTCTGATGTGACAGAGGAACCCAGAGACCAGCTGTCTTTCCTCCAAGAAGGTACCTCTTGTTAGTGCCTTAATTTGGACATTTTCATGGCCTTAGAATTGTAACTTGCAAGTTTTCAGTTCTAAGGCTATGAAAATGTCCTAATTAAGGTACCAGCAAGATGTCATCTTCACTCATGAAAGGCCTATGAAGTTCAGGGTTTCTCTCTCAATTGGAAAGGCACATGGTGAACATAGTGATGTCTGCTAGTTTTCTCCTCAGGTTTCCTGTTTCATGAAGCTCCCCCGGGGGTATTTTCCTTCTTTATCTCCAAAGGTCTCTAGTTGCTTGGATTCTATGGTTCTCAGGACTCTAAAGGTTTCTCCAAAATGGTTCCTTCCTAAAGGGCTCCAGTAAGAAACCCCACCTTCAATGGCTAGAGACACACCTTCATGGAAATAATTTAATCAAAGTCAGCAACCACAATTGGGTGGGTCACACCTCCATGGAGATAATCTAATCAAGCTTCCAATTTATGGTGCTGAATAGGGATTAAAAGAAATGGCTGCCTCCACAAGACAGATCAGGATTAAAACATGACTTTTCTAGGGTACATAATCCTTTCAAACCAGCACAATTGGTTTTCCGGTTATATTATCCTCCTGCACCCATTAGTTTCCATTGTGTCACCAGATTGATTTACCAAGTATGGTATAGTTATTCATACCAAAATGCTCCTGAAAAATTTACACTGATTTTCTGATGCTTATACATAAAATTCAAACTCCTTAGATTGGCTCACTTGGCCTTGAATAAACTAAGCCCAAAATATATACCAACCTTCTCTCCCAGTGTTCTCTTCTATAAATCTTATGGTTCTTCCCCTATGGATTTTCACCATCCCATGAGCATAATAGGTCTTATTATGATTTCAGGTTTCTCTCAATATTTTCGCAAGAAGTACCCTTGTCTGCTTGTTTGCAATTCTTTTAAGATCTAACTCTCCCTAATACATCCCAGAGTAATTTGGGCAAAGAATAAAGTAGTATTCTCAAAGTCTCCTTGAGGAACAGGGAGAAAAGTTTCAGTGGCTGAGAGATTTCAGAGTCAAGAAGTTATTCTTATGCCTTATATAGATATCCTTTTTTAGTTTATCATGTATTGGAGTAGCTAGAAGGACATACCTGAAGCTGTTTATGTTCCAGTGTCCTTAATTCTTGAAGTATATAGCTTTTACAGTGTGACTGTGTGATTGTGAAAACCTTTTGGCTGACACTCCCTTTTTTCGAGGGTATGGACAGATGAGCAAAAAAATATAAGGACAAAAAATAAATAAATAATGGGGGAGACATGGGGTAAAAAAATTTGGGTAGATTGCAATACTTGTGTTCAATGAGAGGGAGGGGTAAGGGGTATAGGATTGGTGCAGTTTTTCTTCTTTTTATTTCTTTTTCTGAAGTGATGCCAATGTTCTAAAAATGACTTGGTGATGAATACACAACTATGTGATTATACTGTGATCCACTGATTGTATTCTTTGGATGGACCGTATGGTCCATGAAGTCTGTATGGTGCATTAAAAGATAAAGGTCTAGCTCAAATATCACTTCATTGGTGATGCTTTCATATATTTCTCCAGGCAGAATTATTTACTCCTTCTTCAGAGCTGTCATCTTTTATAATCCTATAAGTGCTGATATTTCAATTTACTGATTTACATGTCTCTTGAACTACACTATACATTTTATTATGTAGTTACTGTGTCAAAAGAAATCAGAAAGTATCTTATACTTAGTAAACAATGATAATTTAGTTTCTGAATAAATTTAGGGCCTTTGGATTAAAGACTGTGTCTTTTACATGGTGGATACACCATGGTATCCACCATGCCTACCATATTTTAGGTGCCAAATAAGTTTTATTTAAATGCTAAGCGTAATGAATAAAATAATAAATTAGTGAATGTATGAATACTCTGGCAAAGTCATTTAATTTGGACATTAAAACCCCAGGTTATTGAGTTTCATAACCTTAATTCCATTTTTAGGATGAGTGATAGAAATACCACTTTTAAAACAAAGCAAATGCATATTTCTAAAATTAATTTAATTTCCTAGAGATAATTCCATGAGTTTTAATAAATTGTATTAAATTCATTTCATTGTAGTGTATATGTATTGGGGTCATATAATATGTGTCATGACACTTCTAGGCACTAAGCAGTTTTCAAAGATATATAGAATATAGTCTTCATTCAGAAAGTTCAGAGTACAATAATAATGACAGTATTAGAGACCATGCAATGTAGAATTATACCACAAGATGTGCAGTAGAGTGTCAGGACACAGAGTAGGAGCAATCAGATGCATTTGGTCAGTCAGCAAAGGCTTCATGCCTTTGGAAGGATGAGAGCAGAATGAGTGAGGCAGAGGTGAGGGAAAGCAGTGTTCTTAATGATACATGACCACCCGTGAAGGCAGGGAGTGTGCGTGAACAAGTCATTGTAAAGCAGTGGCTCTCAAACGGTTGTCATGAGGTCTCTAGGAATCCCCAAGACTTTCTCTTTCAGAAAATTCACATTTTGGAAATTATATTCATAATAATATAAGTATGTCATGTGTCTTTTTCACTGTGTTGGCGTTTTTGCTATGGTGCAAAAATAATGGTGAGTAAAACTGTTAGTTCCTTAGCAGAAATCAAGACAGTGTTGCCAAACTGTCCTGGTCAGTAGTCATTGTATTCTTCCCTACCAACAATTCACAGAAATCAAAAAAGCCAGTTTCAGTTAAGAATGCCCCTGAAGAAGCAGGAAATATTCCAAGTTTTATTAAATACTGATCCCTGAGTACATGTCTCTTCTGAGCGATAAAATGGGAAATATAAAGTACTCTCTATAGAAGTAAAACTGTTGTCTCAAGGAACATATTTAAATAACTGTTTGGGTTGTGAGCTGAAAGTAGCTGCCTTTTTTCATAGAACACCATTTTTACTTGAAAAAAAAGGGCAAACATTATTCAGACTTGAGAATTTCGCAGGCATTTTCTCAAAATGAATCAAGAGAGACTGTCACATCAAAGAAATGAACTGACAATGTTGTCAATGATAAAATTCTAGCTTTCAAATGAAATTGGAATTTTGGAAGCTTGTATCCACTATCATCAGCTTGATTGCTCTCTATGTTTTCTGATGCAACTGGTTGTTATATTAACGAATATAATTTTTTTTTATATTGTTCAAAAAAATGTGTCAATATTTGGAAGTCTGCTTAAGTCACTGAACCACTATTTTCCAAATGGCCAATGCTTGATGACAGAAAATCAGGTATGGATAAAAGATCCATTCAAAATGCAAAATGGACCCATGGATTATGACATAACAAGTATGACGAGGTCATTGACATGTTTTTAGATTCCATATTAACATTTAACAAAAACTGTCACGTTTTGTTATCAAATAATAATATCCAAAATTATGTGTTAAAGTCTATTAGAATACACTCCCCTTTTACAACTATATGTCTATGTGAAACTGGGTTTTCCTTTATATATATCAACCAAAATAGTATATGGCAGCAGATTGAATGCAGAAACAGATGAGAATCTAGCTGTCTTCTATTAACCAGACATTAAAGAAATTTGCAAAAATGTAAAGCAATACTATTCTTCTAATTGAATTTTTGTTTTGGAAAAAGTAGTTATTTTTATAAAAATATATCATCTATGTTAACTTATAATGGTTTTATTATTTTAAATGAATTAAGAAATAAAACTTCTTTTAATTCTGAGTTTTTATCTCAAATACAGTAATACTAACAGATATGGATACACATACTCTTTGTAATTTTCAATAGTTTTTAATAGTGTAGAGGAGTCTGAGACCAAAAAGTCTGGGAATTTTGTAGTAAAGGAATACCAGAGACAGTTCATATATTTAAAATACCTGTAATGTGCCAGACATTATAGCAGATGCCCTGTTTATGGTAGGAGAAAGAGAACTGACCCAATCTCTGCCTTTGTGAAGCTAATTGTCAGATTATGTATGACAACTGCAATCTATCGCAAAATTAATCCTACAGTTATGACAGACTGTCATAACACAAAAAGACTTTGAATAATATATCAGAATAAGGAGAGAGAAGAAAAATGAATATTCTGTGCAAGTCGCTGATCTTCTTGCTTTCTAGAAAGCAGTAAGAAACACAGAATCAAGAGGCCTCACAGGAAAGACTGGCAGCCTGCTAAGTCTCATTCTCAGGGAATCACGATGCTGATCACACCCTCTTCTTGTAAATATTGTAAATATGTTTATTATATATAAGCTATAATGTGCCCAACACAAAGATACAAAAGTAAATAGGACATAAAACTTGCACTCAATACTACACATTTTTTATTGGCGAGAACTGAATATCCACATATCCATAATATGAAGGATCTATAATAGAGGAAGAAAGCTAATGCTAAAAAATGCAGAGAAAGGGGAAAGGGATTCCAATGCACAGGGCTGAGGAGGTTTTAAGAAGGTGATAACATGTGAGGTGAGTATCAACTGAATTGGAATTTTTAGTGTCATGATAAGATAAGCAAAGATACCCAACCCCACCAAAAAAGAACATTCCAAATAAGCAATAAATATGCGAGAAAACAGAAGCGGCAAAAGCAGTTTTTAAGTCCAAATATAAGGAGTGAGTCTTACATGGTGTGATGGTTTGAAACTGTTATGTATGCCAGAAAATGTCATGTTCTTTTAATCCATTCATGTGGGTGTAACCTATTGTGGGTTGGAACTTTAGATTAGGTTATTTCAGTTGAGGAGTACCTCAGCATGTGTCTTAATTCTCTTACTGGAGTCCTTTATAACAGGATAAATGCCACGGAATATCTGGGATGAAATTCAAAGAAGCACACAGAAAAAGACACTGAGGAAGGAAGCCACAGATGGAGAAGCCAGAAGTCAAAAGCAGCAAAACCTGGGAGAGAAGAACCAGCAGATATAGCCATGTGCCTGGAGGGGTCTGGATCCCCAGCAGCCTTTCTTCGGGAAGAAGATATGGCCCTATTTATGCCTTAATTTGAACATTTTTTTCATAACCTAAGAACTGTAATCTTGTAAGTTAATAAACCTCTGTTTTAAAAGCCAAACAATTTCTGGTACATTGCATTTAGTCAGCTTTAATGTTCCAGCCCAGCACAGCCTCAAGACCAAAGAACATTCCAGACAGAAGATTAACTATGAACTTTAATTAGGGGCTTATGGACAGGAAGAGAATTCTTCCCAATGGCAGCCAGCTGGGGAATCTAACTCTGTAGTCCTCCCAGAGCCAAGAGAGAAGGAGGAGTCCTGGGGGTGGGAAGATGGTTTATAAGGTTCAGAGTCTCACAAGATTTGATTAGGGGAGGGGGTTTTTACATTCTTTGGTCTTCAACACCTGTCTCAGTCATGTAAGCCACTTTGTGACTTGCTTTCAAAATGGAGGAGGGGCAGGGCCCAGGCCCAGTATCCTTGCAATCCACCCCAGAGAGTGACTATGTTAACCACAGGACAGACTCTGCGTTCATTAATAATACAGAGACAACAGACCGTCAGGAATTTCCCCACACAGAGGTAGCAACTCCACAAAGTGATGCTGTTATAGATACTTGACAAAACCTGTAATTCCAGCCTTAAATGAGAGGATTCACTTCCAGATTTTTCTGATGTGCTGACTTCTGCCAGGCTAGTAGAGTCACAGTCCAAGGCAGGCCAATGGCACCCAACAGTGGCCGTTCAGTGTACACTCAGCGTTGAGATCTACTGTGCACATAGGTTACCACAGAAGCCTATTGCAGAAAGGTATTTACTAATGACACTAAAGGCAAAAATAGTACAAGCTAAATTTTCCATTATAGAACAGATACCACACTTTTTCCCTCTGAAATTTCAGGGAGCTCTCTGGATTCAAATCCACAGTTAGCCTGGGCATAAGTTGCCACAGAGTCCTACATACTGTACCTTGAAATATGGAGGGGGTCCCAGGTTGGTTACATATATAACTTGACATTTTTTTTATAAACTGTTGTCTAATACTTAAATTTTGGGTGACCTCAATACCCCATGAGCTTAGTACTGCCAACCACCAAGGCCGCTTAGTATTGCAAACCAACCAGGACTTCAGACAATTAACCTTACTTTCCCCAATTTCTAATGTTTGTGGCATGGGTAAGAGCAATTTGTTTTCATTATCTCATTGTGGTTGTAGCATTTTGGTTCTTTTACCTGAATTTGTAGCACTTTCATTGGCCCCACCATTACCACTTTGCAGGGATGGGCGCAGCTGCTTGGGGCCATGAAGTGTTGGCTACCATCAGTGTATCCACTGTTGCAAAGATTGCTTATCATCTTTTAATAGCCCACTCATCCTTCCAATTAACCCTGCTGCTGTGGGGTTGTAAGGCAAATGAAGTGTCCATGAGATGTCATATTCAGTAACCAAGGCTTGGGTTCATTGTCCAGTAAAGGAGTCCCTGTCACTGTCCACATGTGTGAGGACCCTGAAGAAGGCACTGAACTTCTCTATGCTATATATTATAGCTCTTTGGTTAGCTTTCCATACTGGGAAGACCAGCAACAGTCTAGTATCTATATCTATGGCTGTAAAAGCATATTTTGCACTTCCAGATAAGAGGAGGGGCCAAATATAATTTATATGCCACCTGGTGACAAGAACTTGCTCGCAGCCAATATGACTGAGTTGATGAGAAAGTATCCTTGGGTGTCACAGTGAACAGGAGGGGCAGGCATCCATGGCTTCTTTCAATTGTTATCTTGTGATGGGCAGTTGGAATTGCTGTGCCAGTCTCCACAGAGTCTGGTACCCTTGATGTCCTGCCTTTCTATGCAACCAGTCAGCAGCCTCTTGGATGTTGGCTTTAGACTACAAATTTTTGCTAAAGCATCTACTCCAACAGTGCTAGGTAAATATCACTATTATGGGCACAGACATAAAACACCATTACCTTTCTCTTGTGACAGGTAGTCCAGATCAGTTCCCATATTTCTTTTCCATATAAGGGGTGGCAGAAAATAGTCCACTGCTTTTCCTTCCACATGGCCATCCACACTACCAAGCCCCAGTTCACTGCCCAGTGGTCAGCACAAATAGTTAATGGATCTCCTGGTTCATGAGCAATGATCATACAGCCCTTAACTCAGCCCAATGTCATAGTCCCAATTTCCCACCCAGTAATGTCTGTACTAGGTTGCACAGCTACTGCCATCCAGGCGGCAGGTTTCCCATGTGCTAATCCATCAGTATACCAATCAGATTTAGGTATTCTGTCACATCTGCCAATGGGGGGCACAGGGTATTTCTGACATAGTCTTTCAACTTGCAGTAAGGCATTATAGGCTGCACACAGTTGTTTTCCTAAGGAATTGAACCACAGTTAAGCTCTTTTAACTTGATTTGCCTGTGTCCTTTGCCACAAACCTCACCCAAAGCCAGTATTGGCACAAGCCATATTTAGTTCACAAGGCATATGTGTCCACCTCTTGTGAAGCCTAAACCAGTGTGATGACCATCTGACTTTTTTTAAAGCAGCCTACTGGGAAGTATCCCATTCCCAGGGATAACTTTTCCTAATCAAAACATATACAGGTTTTTATATTTGTGCTGAGTGAGGAACAAAATATTTAAAATGTCCCAAACAACCCCAAGAAAGCCATTAGCTGTTTTTGGAATGAATGGCATAGGAAAATATTGTACTTTATCAATTACTACAAAAGGAATAAATTTTTCCTCTTTCAACTATACATTACCCAAGAATTTGACAGAGCAGCCAAAGCATTACAGTCCACCATGATCAACTGCCCATTCCTGGCTGTTAAAATGAAATAGCAATGAGCCTGAGGCTTCTCTTAGTTCTGGAAAATAATTACTGGTTAACATGACATCCTCAAAACAATGAAATGGAGTTACACTTTTCCTCTTAACCAGATTCTTTGCTATGAGCCTGTGACAGATAACCAGGTTATGTAAATAGCCTTATGGAAGCACAATGAAAATCTTTTCCCAGGTGAGGGTGAAAATGAGTTGACTGGCCCCATGTAAGGGAATACTAAAGAATTGAATGTTAATCCCTTGTAATAAAGAGGCAACCTTTATAACCATGGCATACAAATGTGGCATCACTCCACCCTCTTCCTCCCAAACTTCTTCTTTTCTATCCTTTCAATCATTAACAAATCTATGGGATCCCAAGCCTTTGGATCCCAGTCAGGGAGAGTCAGAACACACCTCACATGCTCCTTGGGCAGTATACACCCTCTTGATCTAACTTACCACCATGCCAATATTTCTCAACTCCTATCTGTACAGTGTAGCCTCCCATTTAATGCACTCTTTTTTTTTCTTTTCCATTTAACACATTCTTTAACTCATCTAATTTCTCTGTCTTTCTGAAACAGTCTGCTATAGCTGGTCATACTTCACACAACAGTGGCCAATCAACTGCAACATAGCCAAGCAAATGGGCAACCTCTCCCCACATCAAGGAAGGTGCTCACCCTGGGATTCTCCTTAGGAAGTCTCCTTTCCTCAGATTCATGCTGTGTATTTCCAGCAGCTCTTTGACCTCCTGACCGGATCACCAAATGTTCAAGCCCAGCACAACCCTGAGACCAAAGAACATGCCAAACAAAAAATTAACAATAAGTATTATTTAGGGACTTACAGATCAGAGAATAATTCTTCCCAGTGGTGGCTGATTGGGAAATGGAACTCTGTACTACACCCAGAACCAAGAGAGAGAAGGAGGAGTCCTGGGGCGGAGTGGCTTATAATGTTCAGAATCCCACAAGACTTGATTAAGGGAGAGGAGTTTTACATTCTTTGACCTTTAGCATCTGTCTCAGTCATGTAGGTGACCATGTGATTTGCATTCAAAATGAAGGGGGGCGGGGGGGACCCAGGCCCTGGGTCCTTACATTTAGTGAGCCAAAACATATGGCTAGACTATGTGGTGGAAGTAATGGAGAATAAAAGAATGAATAAACCATAAAAGTCTAACCCTCTTTGTCAGACATAATTAGTTCTTATCTAAGACCACCAAGGCCAATATAACAAATATCACAAATTATTTGGCTTAAACAACATATTTAGAGGCTGTTGGAGGCTAGAAGTCCAAAACCATGATGATGATAGAGCCATGCTTTCTCTAAAATCTGTAGCCTTCTTCTGGTAGCTTGTCAGTGACCCATTACTCAATCTACACCTCTGCCACATGACCACCTGTCTCTTGTCTCTTACTGCTACTACTACCATGTCCATATTTCCTTTGCTTGTAGGGACTTCTGTTATTTTTAGATTAAAGCCCACCCTGATTCACTTTGGCCTCATCTTAACAGGAACTTCAAAGATCCTACTTACAAATGAGTTCACATCCCCAGGACTGGAGGTTAGGATTTGAATTTATAGTTGTGGGGAACATGATTCAATCCATGATACGTCTGAATTCCCTTATAACTCCAAAAAAGTCTGTGAGAGTTGGGAATTTATTTAATTTCTCAATGCCTCAAGTTTATTCTTTATAAAATTGGAATTATACTGAATAGGCTGTTATGAAGAACAAAGCTATATCACACTTATTAAACTGCCTAAAATATGATAGGTGCTCATTAAGTGCTACTTTCTTCTTCACCATCCCTAAAAGTTTTAGCTGAAATAAACTCTGATACCAGATTGTGAAGGAACTTAAATGTCAAGCAGACACAATAGGACATATCACCATCAGAAGGGTAAGAGGGAAATGAAATGACAAACTAGAATCTCCCCGATTATCCATAACCTAGACCATATTGATTTAAGTACAAGTCTGAAAGAGAGAACTTTCTAGGATCTTTAAATAGTTATTCCATTTCTCCAGCCTTGATAGCATAGTTGCAGGTTACAGGCCAAGTTTTACTATATTTTGTGCACAGTCCAATGGAAAGAATATATACTTAAAGCTGGGAGGTTCAGGTTTTAGTCTACATAATCACAGATGAGTAGAATAACCTTGGCAACATATTTAGCTTGCAACTAAATTTCCACTTCATGAAATCAGAAATAATTATAAACAATACCTATACTGAGTAATTCACAGGGTTGAGATGAGAATGAAATGCAACAATTTGAAATAGATGTGGGTCATTCGAAAAAATAAATTCAAGCTGCTAATTAAATATAAGGTATTAACATTTCAAAAATATCTATTTTTTTGTAAAATAAAGAGTACATTATATCCTTTGGAATAGTTAGGCAAAGTTTTCTGAAATGATAGTCTTAAAATACCAAATGGTTCTGGAGAGATATGTTGTACTGTTCTAGAAATGGCATCCATCTGCACATCATAAATCCCTAAAGTAGCTTCTTAGCTATTAAGTAAAAATCTAGCTAAGTGGTCCGTAAGTGATTTGCAGTAGCCTAAATATGAAGCACATTACAAAATTGTGTTTAAAAATTTATTTTTAAGAAGTGTAGGCTCTTCAAAAATTAAGGAATTAAGATACTATCCTGAGAGAATTTGTTGCTATCAGACTGGTCCTGCTAGACACACCAAGGAGTCTTTCAGGGTGAATTTTGACAAGAATGCCAAGACAATTAAATTGGGAAAAAATAGTCTTTTCACCCATTGGTTCAGGGACAACTGTATATACACATGTTAAAGAATGAAGCTGAACCCTACTTCATATCATATATATATAAATTAGTCTATGGATAAGAGAGCTAAATGTAGGAATCAAAACTCTAAAACTCTTCGGAAAAAAGCAGGAGTAAGTCTTTGTGACCTAGGGTTAAACACTGGTTTCTTACATATCTCATCAAAAGCATAAGTGACAAAAAAAAAAATAGACAAATTGGACTCAAATTAAAAATACTTGCTTCTGAGGAAACACCAAGAAAATAAAAAGAAAACAGGGTAGAATGGGAGAAAATATTTGAAAATCACATGTCTGATAAGGCATTTGATTCCAGAATACATATATACATATAAAACCTTTAGCAACCCTATAATTAAAAGGCAAATAACCAAATTTTAAAACAGGCAAAGGATTTGACTAGACAATTCTCTGAAGAGGATATACAAATGGCCAACAAATACATGAATAGATGATCAACAATATTACTCCAGGAAAATACAAAACAAAGTCACAGTGAGACACTACTTCACAATGAGATAAAAATTTTTAAGAAAAGACTGATAGCAACAAGCACTGGTGAGAACGTGAAGAAATGTGAGCTCTCATACACAGCTGATGGGAATGAAAAGCAGTGCAGCTCCTTAGGAAAGCAATTTGGCAGCTCTGTAAAGAGTTAACAATAGACTAAGCATATGACTCAGCAATTTCACTCCTAATTATACATCTGAGAGAAATGAAAATGTATATTCATACAGACACTTGTATGCCTATATTTGTAGCAGCATAATTCATAATAGCCAAAAAGTAGAAACAATGAAATTTTCATAACAGATGCATGGATAAATTTGGTTTGTGGTTGAAATGAACTATTATTCAGCCATAAGAAGGAATGAAATACTGATAAACTGTACAACTTAGATAAACCTAGAAACCATTATGCTACATGAAAGAAGTCTGATACAAAAGACAACATATTGCATGTTTCCATTTATATATATGTCCAGAACAGGCAAAATCTGTAGAAATAGAGAATAGATCTGTAACTGTAAAGAACTAGGGGAAGATGGGAAGTGACTGGCAATGGGTACAGGATTTCTTTTCCGAAGTGATGAGAACATTCTGGAATTAGAAAGTGGTGATGATTGAACAACTTAATGAATATATGAAAATTCACCAAATTGTGCACTTTAAAAGGTGAATTTCATGATTTGTGATTTATATCTCATTAAAGCTGTCATTAAAAAAAAAAAAAACCCTCTCCAGAAAAGATCAGATACTCATCTTTCTTATTGCTATCTTATCATATTGTGATTTGGTGGGCTGAATACAATAGAAGAGACTTGGATATGCAAAGATAGACATGTGCCATTTGAGAATGAAGGCTGGAGAATTATAAACTGCTCCGCATAATAGTAGGAAAGGAAGTTAGACAGTTCAATGCCACCAAAATGGTAGGAAAGAGAAACAATGAGGTGCTGGTAAAAGGCAAGATATTGAGGAACCACTTGAGATGGTTCAGTCAGTGAGAACCCACAGTGGGGTAATGAAAACAAACAAAAAATCTGAGGTAGGTAATGTCCTATGGTCAATTTTAAGATGATTGCATAGTGCTTCTTGAAACCTCCCCCCATCTTCCATACTCTTCAGTAAAATCTGCTACATACAATACCTAATAGGAGTGGTGTGTATGTGTGCACTGTGTAATTTTAAAACAGGTTAATTTTTACATTTGTATGAATATTAAATGGGACAAAGTATACTGAATTATCAGAACTCAAGAATTCCCCCGTATCTCCCCCCAGTTTCCTGTACCTATTTTGTTTCTGAAATGTAACTACTACCTTTGTTATCAGAGAGCATGCACTATTTTATTACAATACTTAGAATAAATATTGAGGCTGCTTTACAGCCCAATATATGGTCAAAATTTGTAAATATTCTGCATGTGTTTTTAAAAAATTTGTTCATTGCATTGTTCAAATTTTCTACATTGTAACATATTTTTGTTTTGGTTGTTTATGAATTACAGGGAAAATTGCATGAAATTTCCCACTATGATTATAGTTTGTGTATTTCTTTTAGTAATGTCAACTCTTGCTTTATATATGCTGAGATTGTGTTATTGGATACATATAAGTCATAATTGTTATACCTTCCTGGTGAATTAAACATTTCATCATTAAAATGCCCCTCTATATTCTTAGTCATGTTTTCTGCCTGAAAGTCTACTTTTTTCTAATGTTAGTATATAGCTCCACCAGCTTTTTAGTAGTTTCTTATGAAATAAATTTAATTTGAAATCTTTCTGCTTTTTATACATTTATTTTATGGTCTATTTACTGTAAGTAGTGGTATAATGTTGTTTAGTTTATCTAGTCACACAGGCATTTTTTAATTGGAGAATTTTTCCATTTACTGATAAAGTTGATTTTAAATTTATCACCTGTGCTGCTTTGAAGTATTAAGTACTCCAGAAAAGCCATATTCTATTCCTGATCCAATCTTGTGGGAGCAGCTGTTTCTTTTAATCCTGATTCAATACTGTAGGTCGGAAACTTTTGATTAGATTATCTTCATGGAGATATGACACACTAAATTTTGGGGTGTGATCTTTTGATTAGATGGAGATGTGGCTTCACCCATTCCAGGTGGGTCTTGATTAGTTTACTGAAATTCTTTAAAGAGGAAATATTTTGGAGAGAGTCAGGAATGTCAGAAACCTCAGAGCCAACAGAAACTTCACAACAGAGCTGACACAAATGCAGACATGTGGAGAACCGACACACAGATGTTTAGAAATGCATGAAGTCCAGCAGACATTGCCATGAGATGTTAAGCAAGACAGAACTTGGAGAGAGACAAAGGAAGGCAACAGATGAAAGTTCTGGAGAAGTAAAGGGAGGAACTTCCACAGGAACAGAGACTGAAAGCAATGGAGCTCAGGAGCAAGGGACCAGCAAATGCCAGCCACGTGACTACCTAGCTGACAGAGGCCTTTCTTGAGTGAAAGTAACCTCTTATTGGTGTCTCAATTTAGACACTTTCACTTCTGTAGAACTGTGAACTTGTAACATTAAATTCCCCTTTGTAAAAGCTGCTCCATTTCTAGTATAGCGCATTCTGGCAGCATTTAAGAAACTAATACACCATCATATAATTTTATTTCTGTTGTTGTCATTGGTCCCATCTTCCTTTTCTAGTTTTTCTTGTCCTTCCCCCTTTGAATTGATTGTTTTCTTATTATTTTTTCCTTTCTATTAGCATGATTGGCATGCTTTTAATATTATTCTTTTCGTGATAACCCAAAGTTCAAAGTTTCTCAATCTTGGCACTATTGACAACTTGGACTGGATAATTGTGTGTGAGAGTTAAGGGTTTCTATTCATTGTAGGACTTTAGCAGCACCCTTAGTCTCTACTCAATAGATATCAATTGCATTTCCCCAAGTTGGAACAATAACAAAAAAAATCCAGATATTGACAAATGTTCCCTCGTAGGCAAAATTGCCCTTAGTTGAAAATCATTACTCAAGACTCATCAAATGGTAATGTAAATGACTCTCTTTTCTTGAACATGAAAGGGATTTACTGCATTTGTTTCCATTTACCTCTTCTCTCAACTAACAAAATGTTACAGATATTTTACTTCTCTATGGAATGTAAACCCCATGAAATAGTGTATTTGTTTTATCCTATTAATATTCAGACTTCTGAAATATTTGCTTACATGTGACTTTTCATATTTTTTCTGCAACTTTTCAAATGTTCCTTTTGCGTTTGCCTTAAGGATAACCTTACTTTCTTTGGTATAGTTCACACAGGTTTAATTCCCAAATTGTTGATGTCTTAAAATTGCCTTCATTCACTGTTATGTTTGAGAATATTTCCACTGCGTTAAAAAAAAAAATGTAGGCCAGCCTTTATTTTCTTTTAATGGTTTGAAATTCCACCTCATTGACTTTCTGCTTACATTGTTTCTGTTCATAATTCATCTCTTAATCTTATTTTTGCTCTCTGAAGTTGAGTATTTTTTTTAATTCTCTGAAGATTTTCTTTTTTCTGTGGTTATCAACAGTTTGACTATGATGTGCCTTGGTATGATTTTCTTTGTATTTATCAGGCTTGAGGTTCACAGTGCATCTTGAATTTCTGACTTAAAATCTTTCATCAGTTTGGAAAAATTCTCACTGTTTTTTCCCTCTAAATATTGTGTCTGCCTCCTTATCTCTTCCCTCTCTTTCTGGGGTTCCAATTACATATTCACATATTTTTTCACTGTATTTCATAAGTCTTTACCTTCTTTTGTGAGTTTTGCATATTTGCATATGTTTTGTTTGGCTTCTATCACTTTGTATCTATGTGCTGTATTCTGTATGTTTTCATCTTAGCCATCTTCCATGTCGCTATTTTCAGCTTATCTGATGATAAATCCATCCACTGACTCCTTGATTATAGTTATTTCATCTTTTAGATCTATAATTTCCATTTGGTACTGTTATGAAATACTTTCCAGCTATCTGACAAAATTCTCAATATTATCTTACTTCTAGAGCATATTAAGCACAGCTATTTTAAATTCCTGACAATTCCACACCACTATTTGAATTATCACTGTGTATATTTATATAGTCTAATGCTTATTTTGATATTTAGTCCCATTGTTTCATCTGTTCATTTACCTGTATAATTTTGTTTGAGTTTCAGATACTGTGTATAAAAAATGTTGGAAATCACTCAAGGCTGGCATAATGTTATCTTCTTCCAAAATTTGGAGGGGTAATTCTTTACAGGTTTGGTATCTCTCCAATATCTTCAAAGTTTTGTTTGGTACAACTGTTCTTCTCAAACTATCTTGGGTAGGATATTGTTTTCCAATCCTTTGCAACTGATGTGTGGTCTACTATGCATTACTGGATACAGCTTATGATGCATGTGACTTAAAATGTGAGTTCAAAAACATTGAACTGGTTTATGCCCTGTTCAACAAGATTAACCCACTACACATACACTTGGATATTGAAGAAATGTTAAATTCCTATAAATATTTCTAAATACTTGCACTTGATTTCTGACCTTTTGTTAAATATCTGTGCCAGTCCATGGACTATATTTCAGTGGCACTGTGGTAGAATTATAGATACTGTGGTAGTTAGATTCAGTTGTCAACTTGGCCAGGTGAAGGCACCTAGTTCTGTCGCTGTGGACATGACCTAATGATACGTGAACCTCATCTGTTGCTGATTTACATCTGTAGTCGGCTAGGAGGCGTGCCTGCTGCAATGAATGACGTTTGACTTAATTGGCTGGTGCTTAAACGAGAGAGAGCAACGTACCACAGCCCAAGCAGCCCAGCACACCTCATCTCAGTACTCGCAGCTCAGCCCAGGCCTTTGGAGATGCAGAAAGGAATCACCCTAGGGAAAGTTGTTGGAACCCAGAGTCCTGGAGAGAAGGCCAGCAGAGATTACCCTGTGCCTTCCCACATAAGAAAGAACCTCAGTGGAAAGTTAGCTGCCTTTCCTCTGAAGAACTAACAAAATAAATCCCCTTTTATTAAAAGCCAGTCATCTCTGGTGGGTTGCATTCTGTCAGCTAACAAACTAGAACAGATACACTGTTCGAAGAGATAGTAAGGAAATCCTGTAGTTAAAGGAAGGGCTCTAAAATAAGCAAGACCTTCTCTGTCTAGAGTAAATAAGACTATTTACTAAATTTAAAAGGACTATTTTAAACTAAATTAATACAAATTAAATTAAAAAATGGACTTATCTTTAGAGAATTTTGTTCTACAAAGATTCAGCAAACATTTGCCAGTGTTGTACAAGGAACACTATGCTTAGAGGATTATTTAAACCACATAAATACTGCCATATGCATATGTACTTAAACCTCATTAATTCAGAATCTGAGAAAATGTGGCCAACTAAATTAGTAGCATAAGAAGAATAGCAGGAAAGTGTTTATAATCACTTAAAGAACTACATTTTCCCTCATTCTCAAATATTTTAGAAACATCTTTTCCCTAATAGAAATAAAGAATATGCTAATTACAAACTCTTTTTGTGTATCCTTTACAGCAATTAGCTTCAAAGAAGTGGAAGAAATGTTTAATGAATTTTTTATTTCAATGCCTACATGAAATTTGTTTTTTTTAAAAAAGAAACATTTTAAATGTCCCTACCAATTTAGCCAAATTCCCACCTCTCATGAGTCCAAATTGTGAGCTTTAAGTAGGATATCACTATGTAAAGTATAAAATTTTTAGTAGTGTCTGGGACATCTGTTGTTTTTGACCAGCATCCACTCCTCTTTTGTTAATATAAGCGTGAGTTTTCTTAAGATAAAGCTTCTCTATGTCCAAGTGATTTGGATGAGCTTGGTATAAACCTCACTGTTGACTTGAGGGGTCATGTGTGCACAAGACACACCCAATCAGAGATCCCCTTCTCTCTGACAATGACTGCCGCAAAGATGGGCAAGTAATCCACATTGGGCCAATGAAGGGCATACTTAGAGCATATTTCAGAACCTTAGGAAAGAAAAGTCTTTCTGCAGATGTTTGCAAACAGGAGGTTGTAAGCCTGAGGCTGTGCATAAGCAGACTTTTACCACAAGGAGGCAAAGAAAGGCTGAAAACTAAGCTAACATTGAAGAAAAGGGGAAAAGAGTGCTGAGAGAATATAGGAGACCAATTCCTAATGTTATTGAGAGCCCGGATCCAGCCAGACCCTGAACTGACTTGCTGTATCTATGAGTCAATAAAGTCCATGTTATTGCTAGTCTGTTGAGTCATTCATAAGCAGCAGTCTTGACTAATTTGCATTCTTATTTTGTAATGTGTAAATGTCCAGAGCAGATGCTGGGAATAAAAAGAAGTTCAGGAAACATAGCACATATCAGGAAAATTATATTGTTGGGAGGAAAATATATTAGTTTTCAAGTCTTTAAAGGCAAGTACTTTGTCATTTTATATTATCTTAAGCACCCAGCAGAGTAGGCACTCAAAGAATGTTAGCTGAATAAATGAATGAATCTGTATGTATATCAGTTCATTCATTCACATCAGGCATTATTTTAGGAATTAAGTATACAGACTGAACTATTTAGATATCTCTGTTCAAAAACTGCTGAGAAAGAAACAAAGGAAAAGTGAAATTTTTAAAGTACCAGAGTAAATAAAAACATTTATTCCCTTGAAAGAAGCAAACAAATATGTCCTCTCACTAGTAATAACAGAAGTTAGAAGTTGATGCTTAAAACTGAAAGTAAATAACTGCCAAGCCAGAATAAAATATTTCAAAAAAAGGTGAAATACAAACATTTTCAGACAAATTAAGAGAATTAATCAATAGCAGACCCATGTTAAAGGAAATATTGGCAAATTTCTTCAGGAGGAAGAAACTTGACCTTAGATGGATTTTTTTTTTAATGCAAGAAGGAATGAAGAAAGATACAATGGTTAAATAAATAATTAAATATAAACAAAAGGTAAATATTAAATATTTAATAATGTCTTATGGAGCCTAAAATATATATTGAATAAAATTTCAAAGAAACCACAGACTAGCAAGTGATAGGTAAGTTACATAGACAAAAAAAATAGTTCCTTATATTTTCTTGCTTCTTACATGAGGTAATGGGGTTTCTTTGTAAATTCTTGAATTTGAGGTGGGCTTCAGACTTGCTGTATTAGCTTCCTAAGGGCTGCTATTACAAAGTACCAAAAACTTGAAGACTTAAAACAACACAAATTCATTCTCTAATACTTTTGGAGGCTGAAAGTCTGAAATCTAGATATCAGCAGGACTACACTCTCCCTAAATGCTCTTTGGTAGAATCTGTACATGCCTTTTTCAGCTTCTGGTAGCTTTCAGCATTTCTTGGATTGTGATGGCACACCTCCAATTTCTGCCTCCATCTTCACACAGCCATCCTTCCTCTGTGTCTGCATCCAAACTTCTCTGTTCTTATAAGACGCAAATCACATTTGATTTAGGGTCCATCCTAATCCAGTATGATTACATCTTAACTTGATTACATCTGCAAAGATACTATTTCCAAATGTCACATTCACAGGTTCACAGTAAATATGAATTGGGGGAAGACTATTCACTCCAGTAAAATTGCTTTGAAAACAGAATTAACCATGTACCTGTTTCAGAGCCCAGACCTCAAGAGACTTCTGCCTTCATCCTTGGAACATTCCTTGCACAATGTAAGGAAGCTTGAGCTAAATTACTGAATGAAAAGACAACACATGGAGAGCAAGTTCTAGCTAACTCCCAACAACAAGCATGTGAACATTTGAATGATGCTATCTTAGACTTTCCATCTTAGACTCAATTGAGCTACCTAGCATCTTCAGCCATGTGAATGTGCCCAGGCATGAACAGCAGAAAAGACACCCAGCTGAGCAAAGCTCAAAGTGCTAAATTGTAAGCAAATAAATCATTGTTGTTTTAAGCCATTAAGCTTTAGAGTAGTTTATAATGTAGTGATAATTAGCTAAGCTAATAACATAAAAATAACAAGAGAGATGAAAAATTAGTAATGGTTTCACTCTTAAAAGTTTAGAGGTTTACCAGGCATGATAAATTTAGCATTTACTTAATATTTTGGGGAATTTTGCTAAATCTTAGATAACATTCTTCAAGAAGGTTGCATAAATTCTAATAGGAACTACTTTCTAAATTAATGTCACACTTTAAGAAAAAGTTTAAAGGAGCCCTAACACTATATTTTGCCAATAGAATATAGAGTGATGCAGGACTTGGCATGTTTTTAAAGAAAACCCTACACTTGAACCAAAATTTAAAACACCACACTATGGGGTAATGTCATCAACCTGGCAATGTAAACACTACTGAAAACCTCTCCCCAGAATTTTTTTTTTAGAAAGGAAAATTCTGATTTGTTCTGAACTGTAGAGGGAAGTATAGACTGGAGAAGGAACCTAAAAATGCTGAATTGAAAGATAAAATTATCAGGTAGGAAAATTCTGTCTCAGACCAACTGGTCCTCTCCCATCCCTCTCACTGGTTCTCTTTGGGAAGAGCATAGAAACAGCAGCTGAGTTTCCTCTACATTCCACTGGGGACACAGACTTCAAAATCTCTCACAGAAGTGACAGATCCCCACTGTTTGGAGACCCAGGGAAAGGTATTTCAAGTTCCAGGTCAGTGAAAGACAGAGTCAGGAAAAACATGGATAGAGATTGTGTTTCCAGCCATGGGTCTGAAAGTCCTTCCTCCAACCTTGCCTGGGGGTGACTGAAAACTAGGGCAACTGGGGGAATCTGTCACATGTAAAGTCAGGGACAGAATCCAACATTAAGTCAAATTTTGGCTAGCAAAGTAAGGGCACAGAAACCCCATGGTTTTAGCCCCACCTGATCAGACACAGCCTGGACACAAGAAGGTAAACACCTTTTGAGGATGATTAAGTCATCGAGGAGTACGATCTGCTGAAAAGACTGGAAAGTGCAGGGGAATATTACAAAGCTTTTCAGAGCCCCTCCTGACTTGTCCCCAAGCCATCAAAGCTGGTCTATATCTCCTGCACAGGAACCTAGCCCTATTTTGCCTGAGAAATAGGAATGACCCAACTATTAAAGTAGTGCTCCCAAACAAACCAAGGTCTTGCTGGCTGGCAAAAATAAATCATCACTGGGAGTCAGCAGACTTGTTTTACCTACACACAGAGATATTGATGTGGTGCCCAGTCATAACCTCATCCATGAGGCAGACCACTGTGGGCACCTGATTTTGGGAGGAGACCAAGGGACAGAACCAATCTAACAACTTACCTGCAAGAGAGACAAAGAATGGAGAGAGAACAAAGCCAGTCAATAGGAAAACCCTAGATAGAAGAGAGGAAATAACCCCCAGAATAAATTAATCAAGAAAATCAGATGCCTAAACTCCAGCAAAAGATAACAAATCATACTAGGAAACACGAAGTATGGCTAAGTCAATGGAACAAACTGACACTTCAACTGAGATACATGAGCTGAAACAACTAACAAAAGATGTTCAAACAAATCTTATGAAACAAATCAATGAGTTGAAGGAAAATGTAGCAAAAGAGAGGGTGGATATAAACAAGAAACTGGATGACCATACAGAAGAAATTGAAAGCTTGAAAAAACAAATGGCAGAATTTATGGGAATGAAAGACCCAATGGAAAAGGAGAAAAACACAATGGCACATACAACAGCAGATTTTAAGAGGTAGAAGAAAGGATTAGTGAATTAGAAGACAGAACATATGAAATCCCACACAAAAAAGAACAGATAGGGGAAAGAATGGAAAAATATGAGCAGTATCTCAGGGAATTGAATGACAACTTGAAGCACATGAATATATGTGTTATGATTGTCCTAGAAGGTGAAGAGAAGGGAAAAGGGGCAGAAAGAATAATAGAAAAATCACTGAAAATTTCCCAACTCTAATGAGGGACATAACAGTACAGGTCCAAGAAACATAGCCTAGAATAGATCCAAACAGACCTACTCTAAGACATTTACTAATCAATTGTCAAATGTTAAAGACAGAGAGAATTCTGAAAGCAGCAAGAGAAGAGTGATCCATCACATACGAGGGAATCTTGATAAGACTAAGTGCAGATCTCTCAACAGGAACCATGGAGGCGAGAAGGTCATGGTCTGGTATATTTAAGATATGGAAAGAGAAAAATTGACAACTGTGATAGTTCCACATGTCAACTTGTGCAGGTGATGATGTCCCATAATTCTGTTGCTGTACATTAAATCATTAGCTTGTGAAATTTGTTGATGGTTGATTACATCTGCAGTAGGCTAAAGGGAGTACCTTCCACAATGAGTGACATTTAATTTAATTAGCCGGAGGCTTAAGTGAGGTCAGAAGAGAGCTCAGCAGCTGAGCATACCTCATCTCAGCACTCAGAGCAGCTCAGACACAGATGTTTGGAGATGCAGAAAGGAACTGCCCCAGGGAAAGCCATTTGAATTCAGAAGCTGGGAAGGAAGACCAGTAGACTTCATCCTCTTCCTTCCCATGTGACAGAGAAAGCCAGAGGAAAGCAAGCCGCCCTTCCTCTGAAGAAATGTAAATTTTTAACTAAATAAATCCCCTTATTAAAAGCCAATCCATCTCTGTTGTGTTGTGTTCTGGCAGCTTTCACATACTAAAGCACCAACCAACAATTCTTTATCCAGAAAAACTATTCTTCAAAAATGTGGGAGGGTGGGCCATGATGGCTCAGCAGGCAGAGTTCTCACCTGCCATGCCAGAGACCTGGACTCAATTTCTGGTGCCTGCCTCTGCAAAGGTAAAAAATAAAAAATTAAAATGAGGGAGAGTTTAAAATATTTACAGATAAGACACTGAGAGAGTTCATGAACAAGAGATCTGTTCTACAAGAAATACCAAAGGTAGCACTATAGAGAGATAGGAAAAGACAGGAAAGAAAAGTTTGTAGAAGGGTGTAAAAATGAAGATTATCAGTAAGTATAGCTAATAGGGTAAAAGAGAGAGGGAAAAAATAAGATATGGCATATTAAATACAAAAGACAAAATGCCTGAAGAAAGTACTGCCATTACAGTAATAACATTAAATGCTAACGGATTAAACTCTCCAAACAAAAGACATAAATTTGCAGAATGGATTAAAAGCAAACAAACAACAAAAAAAAACAGGCTCCATCTAGATGCTGTCTACAATAGAACTACTTTAAACCCAAAGACAAAAATAGGTTGAAAGTAAAAGGTTGGAAAAAGATTTTTCATGCAATCCAAAAACCAAAAAAGTACGGGGGTAGCTATAACAGAATCAGACAAATTAGACATCAAATGTAAAAGAAGTAGAAGAGTCAAAGAAGGACATGTATTAATAAGAGGAACAATTCATCATGAATATGCAACAGAATTAGTTGTAAAGATTCAAAAATGGGTAGCACAATACTGTGCTAATAACATAATATTTTGCTAGTAGCATAATATTTTAAGTTTAATGAACAAAGTTGATTTAGAGCGTGGTTGAAAGAGGAAGGCTAGAGGCATGTATGATACCAGAAAGAAAGGTAGGGGATAAAACTGGGACTGTATAATTTAGAGAAAACTAGAGTGGACAACAATAGTGCTTAAATACTGTAAAGTTTTTACAGGAGGAAGAACAAATGAATGCTGCCATTTCAAGGTGTCAAAAATGAGATGGTATTTGGAAAAAATGCAATTAATGCACACTAGGTTCTAGAGTTCACAGTAACATCGAAGTAATCTTTCATTAAAGGTGACACAGGCAATGTACCAAAGCTAAATGTCAATAAGAGGGAGATATAAAGGAGGGGTATGGGATTCTCTCCGCTGTTGGTTCTCTTTTTTTTCTTGTTTCTTCTTTCATTGCCAAAGAAATGGGAATGTCCTCCTATAGACTGTGGTGGTAGAGGTATGACTATATAATTATATAGGGAGCCATTGATTGTACATTTAGGATAGGTTGTATGGTGTGTGAGTAAAACCTTAAAAATAAACCAAAAGATACAAGTGCTGCACAAGATGTGGAGATAACTGTTGGTAGGGAAGTGAAGTAGTATAGCCACTCTGGAGGGCAGTGCATTGGTTCCACAGGATGATAATTACAAAGTTGCTGTATAATTCTGTAAGCCCTTTATTAGCTATATATATGGAAGAACTGAAAGCAAATACATGAATAGACATCTGCACACTGGTGTTTATGGCAATATTATTCATGATTTGCAATGGATAGGGGATGCCAAAGGGTACATTGACTGATGAATGGAAGGGCAAACTGTGGTGTATAAATACTATGGAATATTGAGCAACTGCAAGAAGAAGTGAATTGTATGGCATGTAACTAGTAAATGATCTTTGATGATATTATGTTCAATGAAATAAGCTAGAAACAAAATGGAAAATACTGTAGGGTCTCACTGACATAACTATAATGAGAAAACTGAGAATTGAATTTGTGAGCATAGGTTATCAGGGGATAGAAAGTGGGAAGAGATTGGGCATTCAATGATTAAGAAATACAGAATAATCAATGAGTTTCATTGTAAAAATTCCTAGATTGTAAGCTCTTATACTCACACCTATTCCTGAGTTTCAACTGTTATTCTTAAATTCTGAGATGCTGTGCTCTTTATGTATAGCCTAGTAGTTTCCTGGAATTTTGGGAATGATACCTAAGGTCCAGCTCTGAAACTCAGCATTATTCCATACAGCAACTGTTAAAGAAGCTGAAAAAAGATTTCAGACTTCAGAGGTATGACTGAAATCGATCTCACTAGAACTAAGGTAAAGGATGATATTGCCTGTATTTCAAAACTTCAATTTCTGAGGGAGACCACAGAAGAGATTTTATTTTGTCTGAAACCTAAGTTTTCTGTAGCACACCATCTCATTTATCTTGTCAGGTCAGTTGTCTAAACAACCAAATTGTACAGAAACTAGAATAGGGAATGAGATATTTCTATTTTGTACAGGCTAATGTAATATCCCAATACATTCCAGAGTACTTTGGGCAGAAAATAAAAAAGTATTCACAAAGTTTCCTTGAGGGACTGGGGAAAAATATATTAATATTAATATTCCCCACCTCAGGAATTTCTGATATTCTCTAAAGCATTAGGGACTCACAATTTAATAAACCAAGCCCTTGATCTTGAAATTTGCCTTTGTGAAACTTATCTCTGCAATAGTGAAGCTAAGCCTGCTCATAATCATGCCTAAGATTCACCCACAGAGAACCTTTTGTGTGGGTCAGATTGGCCTCTCTAAGCCAACTCTGCAAATAAAATCACTATGCCCCCCCCCCCCACCGTGTTGGACATGACTCCCAGGGGATTAAATATCCTTGGCATCATAGTACATGATCCAGGGAATCTCTTTTGTAGTTCAGATGTGGCCTCTCTCTCTCTAAGCCAACTCTGCTTACCTCCCCTCTTATGTAGGACATGACTCTCAAGGAGGTTAGTTTCCTGGCATCATGGGACATGGCTCCCAGGTATGAGCCTGGCTCTGGCATTGTAGAATTGAGAATACCATCTTGACCAAAAGGGTAAAAATAAATAAAGTTTCAATGGCTAATAAATTTCAAATAGAGTTGAGATGTCATTCTGGATATGACTCTTATACAAGTTTCAGCCGGATATTCCAAATTGCCACTGTATGACAAGCCCCAACCAACAGTATTACTAAAACCCTAAAGAATAGTTGGCATCTTTCTAATTCTCTATAAATATTTTACCTGGTAAGCTTATTTTTTCAGAAATTTAAGAGCCTCAAGATTGCTCCTATGCTGGATAAGCCCTGAAACCCAGAGGTACCATACTTCGAAGAACATCAACCAGTTTCATGCCTCTATACCATAAGGTCAACACCCAAACTTTTCAGCACTAAGAATTTTAAATTGTCATGGACCAGATATCCTTGAAAATTCAAAGAAATATTAAAAGAGAGGGATGAGGTATAAGGGAGAAATTCTAATTTAACCAATGATTATGAGTACCAACTCATTATATGGATAGTTCTACATAGTTTCTAGTGTATTAGAATAGCTAGAAGGAAATACCAGAAATTGTTGAGTTGTGATCAGTAGCCTTGATCTTTGATAATGATTTTATAGTTAAATGACGAAAAAGAAAATTTAGTTGCCTGTGTTTGTTTGGATCTATGGACGTTTTATTCTATTCCACTAACTATATATCTATCTCTGACACTATTTTACTGTGTTCGTTAACTTACCTCTATTGTATGTCTTTAAATTGGATAGAATGCAATACTAGGGGTCAATAAGGGGGAAAATAAGGGATTTCTTTTTATTCTTTTTCTGGAGTAATGCAAATGTTCTAAGATTGATCATAGAAATGAATGCACAATCATGTGATGATACTTTGAACCATTGATTGCATACTTTGTATGGATTGTATGCTGTATGAATATATCTCAATAAAATTACGTTTGAAGAAAACATACAAAAAACACTGCATTGTCAGGAGTGAAGAAAAGATCACTATTTGTTCCCTTCCATTGATCATATCTTCCTCATGAATACTGCTTCAACAATAATAGGAAATAAAACTTTAATTTTAATTCAATCAGGCCATAATGGTATAATTTTTAAAAGCCCCTTTATATAACTCAATCTCTTTAAGTCGATTCTGGTTGTTGTTGTTTCAGGTTAGCCTCTCTTCCTGCTATTTCTTTTTTAAAGTGACATTTGTGTGTAAATTGATGAGACTTACAAAACCTCAGGGCACTGGCAGAAACAGGGACTGGGGAGAAAGAGGACCCCTGGCATCCCGCTGGCCTCTGGCTGTGCTGTTGAGGTACGGATGATTTGATCCTCTCTGTGGGCATGCTGTTAGCGTTCACCACTGTGGGCTGCAGCTTGTGTAACTCCTGGTTGATAGCACTCAGGTTGGTCAGGTCCTTGGTGGCCCCTGCTGCTGATTCAGTCCCATCTTGATTCCCATTGGTGGTGCAGATCCCCCAGGACCAGCAGGAATGCCCGTTTTGATCCATATTCAGATGGTTCACATGCATTCTGGCTTCAAATGCAGGTCATCCCTTCCATCTAATTACTCCAGTTGGAATCTTGGTAGCCTCTGCTAGTAGGCTAACACGAGTATTTGATGTCCTGTGGGAACTTTGGTGATGGCTTCCATGATTTAGGAGTGTTAAATCATGTGGTTTTTTTGTCTGACCATGTGGTTTTCCCAGGTTGTTGCAAAGGATTCTGAGTCCCCTAAAGGTCCTCCCCTGAGATAGGACAAACTGACACTGATATTTTTTTCTCCTATATCCCTATCTAACCTACCTCTCAGACTTCAGTCAAAGAGAAATTCTATCTCACTCACCTTTGTGTCTCCTTCATTTCTGCATAATCTGCCAGAGGGACAAGAGTCAGAGTTTTTCTTGTTCTTTCTATATGACCAAAGAAGCACTGTACATCTTCCCTTGAGACCTGTTCTACCCTTTTTCCTAAGAACAGAATAATAGGCAAGGTACAGGGAGAGAGAAATGTGCATAATGATTAGGTAACAACATTGGAAAAACCCTTCAAAAATATGCTGAATGAGTTACTTTGAATAATAGGCCAAGAAGTAATCAGCTCCCAGATGGAAAGCCAATGCAACTTCCTCTGGTATTTTGCTTTAGCATGATCTGGATGAAGAATTTGGGGACTGATGGGGAAAGTGTGCTGTCCTGCACACATTATGCTCCTGTCTTCCCTTTCTTCTATCCCTCCTTTTTCGTTCCCTCTCCTTTTCTTTCTCTCTTTCTCTGTCTTTCTCTATTTCCCTTTTTCTTTCTTCCTTCTTTCCCTAAAAATGGAAAAAAATAAATAAATAAAAAATTACCAGCATACCACTAAATCACAAAAGTAAACCTAATACAGAGAATGGCAAAAAAAGAAAAAAAAATCATGCTACTTACATTTATGTCTGAATAAACAGGTGTAGGTATAAACTGGTGTTTAAAGATTGGAGCCAAACTGCCTAGGATAAAATCTACCTGAGTCAATTCTTAGCTATGTGATTTGGGGCGTTTTTTTAACCTCTGCACATATTAGCTTCCTCATGTAGAAAATGGAGATAATAGTACTTATCTTGTGGAATTGTTATAAGGATTAAATAAGTTAATTTAGGCAAAGGGATTGGAAATGTATCTGATACTTTGTATATTATCCTCAATAGTTTTATAACTATTGGCTATGAGTATATAAATAATCTGTCTTCAAGTTACCACAAAAAAGTGACTCAATAGTTTGAAGTGATTAATATTTCAGGCACAATTTCTGCCATTGGACTGCACAAGTTCTAATTGTCGCTTAAGAGAAGTGAGTTATTTGTGTTTTAGTTTTGTTCCCCAGGTTTGACCTTCTGTTCACTGGGTTGAAATGAATCTGCAGTAAGCTTCATTATTTGCTCTGACTCAGTGTGGGATAATTGTTATTTAAATAGGGCTGTAGGTGTGCTGTGAGATGCTAGGTGAAGTACTAAGGAAACATAAGAGAACAAATAACCCTGCCCTTGAATTGTTTACTGTTCTATTATGGGACACACAGAAAAATCAGGCTAGAAGTGAGTCAGAATGAAGAGATAAGTGGCCATTTACAATTTCACTGAGCAGATGCAGTTCCATCCAAAAGAAAATTAGCCAATTAAACCTGAGTCGTGATGATGGTTGTTGGGCCTTCTGCTCCCCATTGCCTCTATTGAAATAAACAATGCAGGACTCAACTAAATGATATGACAGGGTAGAAAGGTAATCCAGATCTCTAGGTACTTAACCACAGAACCAGGCAGTGAGGTGAAAAGACACTGGAGAGAAATAAGCTCAGTGCTCATAAAAGATGTTCGTTTCTCTTGAATAGCACTGATCGCTGTAACCCAGCCTTGACTCCAGAGGCCCTAGCAGATCTGCTTGGCTCTTCTGCAGAGACTTTTCCACCAAGCGAATTAAAGAAACACTTTAGCAGTACCTATTCCCATCTCACAGCCTCACACTTTGCAGAACAACTCTAAAGGATGACCCACTGTACATAATTTTGTAAAGAGTAGATTCCTGTTTTTAAACTCAAGGTAAACTTGAATCTAGTGTACTTTAAAAAAGTAAAAATAAAAATGATTCATTAGACTAGCTCTCTTTTTCAATGTCATGAATATGTGTTTCCCTTTAGTAAATATTTATGTGTCAATTAGTGCCAAGGAATGAGATTAAACAAAACCAAACAAAATCCACAAAATATATAAATGTGAATAAATCCAAGAGAGTCATCATATCTCTCACCATTTTACAAATGATAAAACCGAGGCAAATGCATTTACTGGAAAATAAAGATCATATGTATATATATATATATATATATTAGTTGTAAGTAATTTTTTCTTTCTCATTTAAATTCAATATTACATCATCATAGGTATGAGATAAAACAAAATAGAGGAGATATATTCAGTAAGTAAAATATTTATTGTACTATATATGCAGATGTGTTCTTTTCTGTGATTTCATTTTTACCATATTGTTTTTAGAAGATGCTTGACTTTTCTGGAGAGTTATTTCCAGTAGATGTTGATTTAAGATATTTACTATTCTGATTACTCCTATGGCATCTTTTTAAAATACTGTGATTCATAAAGGTCATTGCAACCTGAGACAAAAAAAAAAAAAATCTGCCTGTATGTCATAACAATAACGGAAGATTTAAATTAGAAGTGTGGTAAAATGCTTCAAAATAGAGTTAGAAGGTCAGTTCAATTCAATTACCTATTAAAAAAAGAAAATAATGTTTGCAAATGAAAGCTTGGAGCCACAGGAAATATGAAAGATTTGGTATTTAGTCTGGTTTTTCTCACAAAGCAATAACCATATGTGCAACCAAAAAAATAATAATAATAAAAAATAAAAGGGGAAAAAAACAGCCTGGTTAACTTCTGGGGAGATTCATTGATTCATTCAGATACATGGGAAAGAGGAAATATGTAATGAGCAGGCCAAATGAAAAGCCATTAGTTTCAAAAGCAGAAATTAGAAATAATAGAGTTATCTATCTTCATAACAATGAAATTGGACTTAAAGTAGGCATTGATTTCAGTAAATATGAGGGACTTCTCTTCCTAGTGGGCAAATTGTACATAGAACTAGTGCTGCTTCTAAATAAAGTGGAATCAGTAATAAATGAGTTGTGGGGCACACTATGTACAGCAAGGACTTTTTGACCCTAAACAGATGGGTCACAGTGTCTATATATAAGTTTCACTTATTTATTTTAATTTCTCATAGACTCCATAGATAAGATACTCATACTATTCACTTTCTGGTCTGCCCACTTTCCTAAATTCAATTCAATTAAAATATACATTTTAAATACTTTTTATGTGCCAGACACCCATGTTGTAAATGAAAAATAAAAGATGAATATGATTTGCTTCCTTCCTTCAATGTATTTTCCCCTTGTTGAACTCTTACCCTTTCCTTAATTCCCAATTGAATTTCAACCCCTTTCATGAAGTCATTTTAACCACTCTATCATACTGTGCATGTTCCCACATGAAATCCTCTTTGATCACAATTTGTCACTTACTTTTTTCTACAATTTTGTCAGAACCACTTAATTATTCACTTATTCAGAAAATAGCGATCACCTAATACTAACTATCATGTTTCAGGGACTGGGGACACAATAATGAAAAAAATAGATAAAGGCCCTATCTATTGAGGTGGTTCCATTGTGGTATGAGAAGGCAGACAATATATAAGGAAACAAGTTTTTTAAAAATTAAGCTCATGATGTGAACTATGAAGCAAAGCCATTGGGCAAAGAGTGGTTAGAAGGGGAACTAATTTAAATGAAAATAACTACCACTCATATAGCACTAATTATAAGTCAAATGCAGTTATAAGCACTATACTTGTATTAGTATTAAACCAAACTTCTGAAGCAGGTATTACCGTCATTCTCTTATTATGTAGACTCCTGTACAGAGATAGTAGTTAATGGTCTGTGCTTGCTGAGGCAGGATGTCATGGAGCTGTGGCTTGACAGAGATGCTGGCTCCACAGTCAGTGTGTTAACCATTCTTCTCTATGGTGTCAGCTCAGGACTATCTATGGGGATGCGACTGTACTAAGGCCCAAAAGATGGGAGAAAGTTCCTCCAGGTAGGAGGAACTGCAGCTGCAAGTCTATATTAGTTCTGTCTTTTCGATGAGATGGTGTAGGCTGAATAATGTTCCCCAATTTAGACATGTGTTTAATCTTAATCCACATTCCTGTGTATGTGAGCATATTATATACAGGACATCTTGATGATGTTATTTTTAAAGTGTGACCCAACTGAATCAGGATGGGCTTTAACCAAATTACTGGAGGCCTTATAAAGAGAAAACTAAGAGAGGAGCCAAAAGTCAGAAATTAGCAGAAATGGGAAGATCAGACACAAGGAGGGAGAGATTACCATGTGACTAGGTGAAGATACATGCAAAGGAACCCCAATAATTTCAGCGAGACAACACTGTAATGCTACAGACTTTGGTGAGAAATAATATACTTGCTAATATCTTGATTTGGTACTTCTAACCTCAAAAATATGAGCCAGCAAATGCTGTTAAGTCAACTCATTGTGTGGCATTTGCCATAACATCTTGAAAAACTAAGACAGATGGCATAACAGCTTCAACACATGGCCCCAGGATCCTTAGACCACCGCCAGTCAAGAGGAGGTCTATGCCCCTCCCCTTAGGTCTGGGCCAGCTTGAGACTGCAAGGGACTAATATCAGTGGAAATGTTGCTGTGTGACCTCTGAGGCTGGACATAAAAAGTGATGCAGCATCTGCCTTGTTTGCTGGCTGAAGCTTAGAACCCTAAACCATCACCTGAGAATTCTGACCATACTTGGCAAATATACTGCAAGGAAGCTAAGTTCTCCCAGTCGAGGTGCCAGGCATGTGAGTGAATGAGCCTGCAGAGGATTTCAGGCCCCAGCCATTGAGTCTCCAGCTATAGAGTTCAGACTCACCAGTCTCCACGATCATATGAATCAATTCCTTATATTGAATCTCTTTGTGTAGAAATACACACACATACATGTTTGCATGTATGTGTCTTATTGTTTCTGCTTCTCTGGAGAACCGTGATGATTTAACCATGAATCTTTCCAGATAGACCAAGGTGTCATACAGCTTAGACAAGCCACCATATTGTATCTGGTCAAAATTCTTGGATCTAAGAATTTGTTTATTTAATATATATTTTTTAGTACTTAGCGATGTGCCAGGCATTTATGTTGTAAACTAGAGGTAGAAAGGTAAATAAGACTCATAAATAGTTGTTTTATGCTGTTAAATTTGGGGTGGTTTGTTACATAGTAAATAGTTACCAGACATACACTTTTACTCTCCTGGGTCTCCTAAATCACATTCCACAGGATCAAACAGAGTAGTTATACTGTGGTACAGTAGGAGAAAAGAGACAACATGTATTCATAAGCAGTTGGTTAGGAAGCCAGAAATCACTCTACCTATTTTAAGTAGGAAGAAGGAAAAATCATAAATTAAATGCTACAACATTTTTGGAAAGACAAATGTGATAGGTCAGTAAACTCACTGCATTTGTATGTACTCAGGTAGGGTGTAAAAGCCAGGAGCTGATGTGTTTGGACTCCATTGCCTGCTGTTTCAAAGCAGGTGTTTCATAGCTGTTCACCAGGAAGTTGCTTCAAACCTCCTGTCTGCTCTCTGCCCACGTGTCTGCCAGAAGTTCCTGCCAGTGAGAAATGGTTTCACTTTCTCCTCTACTTCCAAATATTGGGCACATGGTAGTCATTGGCCAAATCTGTTCTAGAAATCAGATCCTGCTTACAGGAGAAGACCTATAAGGGCAGTAATGGTGCTGATATTCGACTATATCAGGCATTACCCATCTCTGGATCCTCAGCATCCATCCACAACTTAATGCACACATCTGAACTTCAAAATAATAAAACGTCACCACTCTTCTGCCTAATATGATTCAATTATCCGTCATACAAATAATGATAACCTGTTCATTTTCTTCTTGAACAAAGAAACTCAAAGTATTATCAGTAACTATCCATCTCTGGATGACGTTCATTCCTCCTATAGCCCAGTTACAATCCCACCTGTAATTTAAACACTAAATTATAACATAACCACCAATAACATTCCTTATATAGAATACTAGGGGAAATGGGGGAGGGAAAGAAGAAATGGGTGGATATAGACACAATAATGCAAAAAGGAAATGCACATATTACCACAGCCCTCAATTCTACAACTGGCAACTTCATACTCCCCATGCTCTCAGCTAAAATTTAGCTGGTAATGATTCTTTTCTTGGTAGAATAACCCAAATCTACATTCCTGAGAGCATGCCACATTAGTGGTCTTGATTGTATTGGATTGCTTTAGTCTTCCATTAACATGTACTTTTAGATATTGAAGTATTAAGAGGGATCCTATAAAATTCCCTGACTTCCAACAAACTCCTTTTTAGCAACATTGCTATTTGTCCTTGGTAATCAGGATCAATCACCCCAGACAATAAGTCACTCCTTTCTTAATTGTTAGTTTAGTGGCATTAAGAGCCCAAATGGCATGCTGGCATTCACAACTTCTAGTCAGTGTAACTCTTTTTGTGCCCTGGAGGACACTCCTTGCTTAAGAACTAAGGACCTCAAATCCAGCAAACCTAAGGATTTCAGGGATTGGAAACACACCTTCACAAGTGGATCATTAGGAATAACAATGAAGAGGAGACATTTCCATTCCACTAATCTATCTGCTTAGATGCATCTGAGTGGTTACATGGCAAACCAATGGATTTTAATGGTGTGAGCCAATGCCTCATTTTTTTGTTGTTGTACTACAAAGGCAATGTTATGTGACACCTCTTGATAATGAATGAGGCATTCAGTATTGTTAGACATGGGGTCATTAAAGGATTCCACATGAGACAGCAAATTAAAACTTAATAATTTATTGCTAGGGAGAAAGAAACAGACAGGATGAAAGCAAGGGGAGAACAGGCAGGCGGCTAGCAAAAGAAAAACGGCTCCAACTCTCTTTTTGACAGCTTTTGGTTTTAAAGGAGAAACCATGCCAAGAGGGGCAAGGGTGACATGTGGCTGCAGGCATCACTGGGAGATAGGCTGGTGCAGCTCATGACTTCATGCTCATGGTTACCTGGTCTGGCCTCTGGCAGGTGGGGTGTTGGCACATCCATGCTCATCTATCTTGCCAGCACATCAGGTCCTGTTAGAGAAGCTGCTGAGGGGGAGAAACTGAAGGGGCCACCATGCCACAGAATCCATTTTGTATGTCAAGTTTTATTTTCTGATACCTGACAAGTATATTCTTGGATGGGGATAGTGGCAAAAGCATTGTGGGCAGGGAAGGCAATTCCCTGTGGGATATTGTGGGATATTCAGAGTGTCTATTCCACTGGAAACAAGTGTTACCACCCATTTCCCTGGGGAATTCTGCCGTATGGGGAACTCAGTATTATCTTCTGCTATTTGAGGCTGGGTGCTCCGTTACAAACAGATAGCTCTGAATTGGGGAGCCCATTGTTACGGATTGAATTTTGCCCCCAAAAGGTAAATATAAGACCTAACCTTAGCCACATGAACATGATACTATTTGGAAATAAGATCTTTGAAGATGTTATTAGTTCAGACGAGGCCAAACAGGATCAGGGTTGGCTCTAATCTGATTTGATTGGTGAATTTATAAGGAGGGGAAACTGGACACAGGGATTGAGGAGAACTCCAGGTGACAAGGATTGCAAGCAGACTACCAGAAGCTAAGAAGTTATAAGCAA
This sequence comes from Tamandua tetradactyla, assembly GCF_023851605.1. Lineage (NCBI taxonomy): Eukaryota > Metazoa > Chordata > Mammalia > Pilosa > Myrmecophagidae > Tamandua > Tamandua tetradactyla. The sequence continues at coordinate 21,864,765 of NC_135345.1, forward strand.
GGACTCTCCCCCACAGGTTTCAAACTTCTAGCCTCCAGAATCATAAAACAATAAATTTCAAGTCTAGTAATTTGGTATGGCAGTCCTGGGAAACTCAGACATCCTTGTTCTTGAGGCCACATACAATCCCCATTCTTATTGCCATAACAACTTCGTTCATCAGCCCATTAAGCAAGCACTGGAGCAGCTGGGAAAAGAGATTTATTGACATCCAGAGAATAAGTCATCTTGTCTACCTTGTTATTGAGCACTTCACTAGTGAATGCCTTTGTTGAGTATTCACATGGAATGCAAATGTCCCCAAATTCTGTGCTCTTTCCAATGTTACATTCACATGTTCTTTCCCCCAAACTGTTTGTTCCTAACTACCAATTTGTTCTCTTCAAATTCCTGATTATCTAAGCAAATCATTATCTGATACTCCTGAACCAGTGTAAGAGATCAGTATTTCATCATCTCTCCTTCCAGGCAAGTTGGATAACTACATGCATTGCTCACATCTCTGCCCATTGTCTGTCAAAGCCAAGTGAGAGTCTGCTAGGTGCTGTGTCAGCATGCTTTTGAATAGTTTCAGCATAAAATGCAGAAATGTATTTTTAAAACACCAATATTTTTATTCTCTGGTAATCAAGATATACACTGCTAGATGATATCAAAAGCAACCTCAAAACCTCATTGACTTATCACATAAAAAAATTATTACTCACTCAATCCAGAGCCCAACAATATCACTGTGTATATGGGAGGGGTGGATTATACTCAATGCAGTTATCAGGGACATTGAACCTCTCATCTTGTGACACTGCCATTTTCTACACATGACCTTTAAATTCTTTGTAGGAGAAATAGAATACTCATGGACAATGTTTATGGAGAATTAGGCAATTTTTATTAGAGAATTACAACTGAGAGTTTCTTGTGGCTCTATGATAGACTGTTTGATAAAACTGTTGCAATATTTTCTCATCTTTCTAAGTATTCTCCTTCACAATGAGATTTTGAAGCTTTTCCCAGCAAAATGTAGTCTATTTTTCCTACCGCCAGAATGTGAATTTGGCCATATGATTTTCTTTGGCCATTAGGATATTAGAAATATGATCTAAGTAGAAGCTTAAAAGTACTTGCACATTAAGGCTTGTCCTCATTTTTTCTTGGGAACCATGAAATGATAAGAAGCCCATATTAGCCCACTAGGTGGACTGCATAGATAAAGCCCAGTTATCTCAGCTGCCTCCTAGCTGAGGTCCAAACAGGTGAGTGATAACACTCTCATCTATATAGTTCCAATCTGCAACATGAATAACTTCAGAGATCAGCTCAATTAACTAGAACTGGAGATGTGAATAGACTGAAAAACATCATAAGCATTGTTTGCAGTCATGAGCTTTGGAACAGTTAGTTATACAGCAAACAGGGCCAGATTACGAAGCACCTTGTATTACCACTTTCCACATTCCATTGATTGGAATTTGGTCATAGTCCCCAAATTAACTGAGAAATAGTTAACAATAAAATCAGGAAGAAAAAATATATTTGGTAAACACATCACACTGTTTCCTTCCCTTTGGTCACCAATTGTTTCTTAAACTTTTCCTTTCATGTGTAAAACATATGCTATCTCCCCAAGGAAGCGACACAAAATTCCACTTGAACCCTGCATCTATCTCAAATCCAAGAAGTCTGGAAGATGTGCAATTTTCTTCATCAGGTCCAGATGTAGCTTTCTTTCTAAGCACCAAAAAGAAAATATTTGCTCTGCTCCTTCTCAAATGCACTCAGAATACTGTGGTGGAGGAAGGAGAGATAACGGTGGTTTGCTACAGTTGGTGTGTGTACTGACTGTTTCCATATCTTTCCAACTCCATATTCAGTGACATCATGTTTGAAGCTTGAAAACATTCATAGCAGGAGTATTTACACCAAAGAAAGCTGCAAATGCCAAAAAGAGTTTTTTTCTTTTAATTTGGTGAGATTATTTGCCAGTACACAACAGGATGGTTGCAAAAAATACCCAAGTGTAGATAAGGGAAGAATAGGAAAAACAGGGCAGTCATTGGTCCATTGAAATGATTGAATTCTTTGGGACAGGGACTGTATGCTTCCTCTATCATGAAAGTAGGGAGATTTCCTTGATTAGGCACTGATTCTAATTTCTGGGACTGACTCGCTTGCTCCTTTTTTCAATGTCCATGCTTCCTCAAGATTATACCATGTCTTTCATTACTCTTCACCAAATCTTAATGAATATTTTTGACGTAGCTCTCTTTGGGGGCTGTACAACTTTCTCAGCCTGCTTCCTTTTGAAGTAAGCTAAGAGTCTCTAAAGCTATTTTACAGCTTAAACAATCAATGATATTTTCCATCCAGACTTGCTGGTTTTTTTGAAATACAATTTGTTCAAAACTTTAGTAGGCTTCTGGTTTATTGGTCTCCAATAAGTTTCATGTGCTAACAAAACCAAAAGCTCACTTCTCAAATCTGTTTTACTTGCTTTATCCCTCTCTGCTTCTCTATGTCAATAGCCTACCTTGAGGCCAGAGGGTTAAAGTGGACCATACCCTTACCTGATCTTTGTCTCCAGGCTGGTTCTTAGACAAATTTTAATGTTCAAAGTATTTCTCAGTTGTATCTTCTGCTGTATGTGGTATAGAAGCAGTTGGCTTTTCTGCTCCTTCAAGGTTCCATATTTCTGTGCTTTTTATGCCTTTCCATTTCTGCGGGCAAACTGGCTAAATCTAATCTCTAGTAATATACATACCAATTCTTCAATTCTTTTAAACCACTTTCCCTAAAGCTGCTGGAATAGGAAATACATTTTCTCTCTTCCACATCATTACATGGAACAGTTTTACCAAATGCTTTGGCACTAAATACCATGGATCACCATCTTCTCAGCCACTGGTGTGAGATTTTTTGCCTGTACCCTAACATATCCTAGAGTAATTTGAATAAAAAATTAAAAAGTATATGCAAAGTTCCCTTGGTAGATGGGGAAGAAGGAAGTATTAAACTTTCACCTGGGAAATTCCTGATAGTCTCACAAGCAATGGGAACAACAATTTCAATAGGCTGAACCCTTGATCTTGGGGCTCACCCTTATGAAGATTATTCCAGAATATGAGAAGCTAAGCCTACTGATAATTATGCCTAAGAGTAACTCCAGGAGAGCTTCTTTTGTTGCTCAGTGTGGCCTTTTTCTCTAAGCAATTTGGAGGGTGAACTCATTGCCCTTTCTCCTACATGGGACATGACCTTCAGGAGTGTAAATTTGGCAACATGGACAGGACTCCCAGAATGAGCCAGGACCCAGCACCATGGGATTAAGAAAACCTTCTTGGCCAAAAGAGAGAAGAGAGAAATGAGACAGTCTCAGGGAGTAAGAGATTTCAAACAGAGTTGGGAGATGATCCTGGAGGTTATTCTTATGGATTATATAGATATTCCTTCTTAGTTTATAGTGTATTGGAGCAGGTAGAGGGAAGTACCTGAAACTATTGAACTGCATTCCAGTAGCCTTGATTCCTGAAGAGTGAATAATTATATAGCTTTTACAATGTGACTGTGTGATTATGAAAACCTTGTGCCTGATGCTCCTTTTATCCAGGGTATAGAAAGATGAGTAAAAGAAAAAAAAGATAAAAATAGGGGGAGATAAAGGGTAAAAAAAGATAAAGGTAGAATGAAATACTGTGAGTCAATGAGAGGAAAGGGTAAGGGATATGGAATGTATAAGTTCTTTTTTTTCTTTTTTTTTTTTCTGGAGTGATGCAAATGTTCTGAAAATGATCATGATGAAGGATACACACCTATGCAATGATATTGTGAGCCACTGATTGTAAAATATGGTTGGGCTGTATGTGTACATGTGTAGATATTTCTCAATAAAAATACTTTTCAAAAAAAAGGCCCTTATTTTAAGTTTGGTTATGGAGGTACTTTATTTCTCTATTCACTAGGGGAAGAAACACTAGCTCATAACAACTAACTCCGAAACCTGAGTGGCTGAACACTGTAAAAATGTATTATTCAATCACTTGTTGATCAGTGAGATTGGAGCAGGAGTCCGTTTTATAATTTCACTCAGAAACTCAAGTTCTTTTCATTTTATGATTGCACCATTCAACTCATGGTTTTGAAGTTCACCATGAAGGAAGAAAGAGAACAAGAAATGCACATGGGAGATTTTTATGGACAAGTTCTGGAAGTCGCATAAGTCACCTCTGCCCAATCACAAAACCAAGTCTAATGGAAGGAGGCTAGCAAGAGCAGCTTATCTGTGTAATTGGGAGGAAAATTTTTAAAAGGAGTAATTAATGCATAGCATAGCTTCTGATTTGATGTCAGACAATAGGTTCAATCTCAGTTCTACTATAACTAGTTCTGCAACTTTCTCATGATGCTTTTTCATCTGTTAAATGGTAATAAATATACCTCAAAATTCTCTGGGAAAATGATTTCTTATGGAGAGTTCAAAACTCAAACTATTATCAGAAGAGACTAAAGTAAGATATTTTCATAAATGTAAGGTGTGGTAGAGATCATTTTTCTTTCTCTTCCTTGTATTAAAAACATGTATTTGACAAAATAAGATCAACAGACTAGGAAAAAAAATTGAAGTGTATCAGTGAACTTAGTGAAAATTATCCCACTCCCCAACTCCTCTGCTTCTTTCACCTTAGAAGCTACTTATTGCTTCAAAGATGAAGAGTATGCCTGTCACCTTGGGCCCTTGGATAATTTTATAAGCTAATATGGTGCAGGAGACTGGGTTCAATTCCTGGCCCATGCACTTCCCAAAACAAATTAGCAAACAAAGAAAGAAAACAAACAAAAATTCAACAAATTGTGCTGCAATAACAGGATACTCACATAGAAAAAGAATGATATATAATCCATACCATACAGCATACAAAAAAAAATTAATATGGGGAACAGAGCCCTCTGCCACCATACACTGGACATGTACCATGAATAAGAAACAAACACTTTTGGGTTAAACCACTGATATTTGGTAGTTAATTTGTTTACGAAGCATAACATAGCCCAGTAGTTCTCAACAGGAGTTGATTTTTCCTCCAAGGGAATATCTAGCCATAAATGGATACAGTTTTGTTTACCAAAACTGAGAGGGTGCTACTGGCATCTACTGGATAGAGGCGAGGGATGGTGCTAAACATCCTGCAATGCTCAGGACAGCCCCCTGAAACAAAGAATGATCTGCCCAAATATCAATAGTGCTGAGATTGAGGAACTGTGATAAACTATCTTGACTAGTAAATAATGTGTAAAAAATGTTTTCTACAGCTACTGAAAAATATGCTGCCACAAAACAGAAATGCAGATCAGAAAATGAGATGCAGGAAACAGAATGTCAAACCCAGACAAAAAAGTAGTTCTAGGTGAAGGTGATTGAGAGTTCCCTGATGCAGTAGCCTGCAGATCAGTCAGTTGAAAGTAGAAAGGGAGGACAAACGTTCCAGGACTGAATCCCTTGGGCACAAAGGAAAATGATATGCTATTCAGCGACCTCAAATATATCAAAAGCAAATTTTAAGTCCTGTCCAAGAGTTTGGGAATTAATTGGTGTGGTAGATTGAATCATGTATCACAAAAGATATGTTCATTATCTTAATCAACCTTCCTGTAGAGATGAACCCCCATTTATAAAAAGGACCTTTTGAAGATATATTATCAGTTAAGATATGGACTCACTTATGAATTGGATCTTCTAAGAGCTTATTTAGGTTTGGCAACCTGAATCAGGATGGACCTTAATCTTTATTACCGAAGGCTTTACAAAGAGAAGCCAGAAGTCAGTGGGAAACTGGAAGGACAGAGAGAGACAAGGCGAGAGACCACCATGGGACAGAGGCAGGGATGCAAGCCAGGGAACCCCTCAAATTGTGTCATACTAGCACCAGATTGTTATAGAGTTTGGGGAGAAAGCACGGCAAAAATTAACACCTTGATTTTTGACTTTCAGTCTCCAAAACTTTGAACTAATAAGTATCAGTTGTTTAAGTACACCAGTGTGTGATATTTGTCATAGCAGACCTGGCAACTAAGACAACGGGGGACAGATACAGAGAAAACTAAGTAATTAAAATTAAGGCAATTATTTACTCCAAGCAAAGTTGTACAAGCAAAGGAATGTTAGCATGGTATATTAAATGATTAAACTATGAATTACACTTTAATTTCTATTTAATTTATGCTAATAAAACATAAAATATTGATATAACAAAAAGGCATTATATAACTCTATTGGGAAGTTAGGGAGGAGGAAAGAATGCACGAGTGTGCATGTGTGCTGGGGGTAGGGAAAAGGGTGGGTATTGAACATTTAGATCATTATCTTCTCTCATGAGGAATCCATGGATAATATTTAAAATGGAAAAATCAAGAACTAGCAATGTAAGCATATTGCTCAGATATATATGGGTAAATGCCAAAAGAAGCAGCTACAAATAAATTAAAACTAATTGCTTCTATCGAGGTGGAAATTGGATGGAAGGAACAATTGGATAGATGACACTCGTTTTCCATTATAAGCTTAATAGTACTGTTTATCTTTTTAAACAATGAACATGTATTACTTTTAGCATAAACAAAATAATTTTACAAAAATGAGGGTAAAAGAGATCAATTTTCATACATTAAGATGATAAAATCCACAAGGAACTCCTTTCATCATGTGTCAACTACTGCACAATTGCCAGTCATGATAATCATGAGAGCTGATGCTGAAGATGTTGTTAATAATTGATTCCAGGCCTCAGCCTGGAGGCAGTCATGCATGTGCTTTTTAGCTGGTCAGCAGCAGCAATCACTATGCAGGGACCATCGCCACTTTTTTACAGAATTCCTTCTTTGAAAAGGAGAAGTCATGGTTTCTGCCAATCACTCAATAAGGCTTCCCTGTTTCCCAGAAGGTAGGCATGAACCCTGGTCTTAATGTCCATGTAGTATGCAATAGGGCTGCATGTCTCTAGCCATGACATCTGATCTGTGATTTAGGGTACTTCCTGGCCAGGAGGACTTCTAAGTACGACGTGGCCCCTAAACGACCTTTTATTGGGAGGCTAATATAATTGATTTAGATAGAATATTCCCAGATTCCTCTCTGTTGCCACACCCAAGCTTCCTGCCAACCCTCCACCTTTCCAGAATTAGAATCAATGGCATCTTTTGTTTATACTTCTTTTTGGCACTTCATTCATTCTGCCTTATATCACAGTCAGCTCTGCTGGTGTCATTCACTTTCACTTCAGGGTTGGAGACATGTTTGACTTCTACCTCAGTACAGCATAATGGTTACACGCATGAGCACTGGACTTAACGTGAGTGAGTTTGAACCCCAACTTTGTTACTTTCTATAACTGTGTGACCATGGAGAGGTTATTTAACCTCTCTGTTTCTCATTTTTCTCATCTATAAAATGGAGGTAGTAATAGCATTTACCTTATAATCTTGAGATAAAAATCAAGAGTTAATAAATATAATACTAAGAACTATCTCTGGCAAATCGTAAAGCTATATACTTATCAACTATTGTTAATGTTATGGTCCATAGCAAAAGTATATAATTGCTACCTATTGTTGTTGTTATTATTATATTATTATTACTTATTATTGAGCTACACCAAACATAAAGCAGACCCTGGAAAATGTTCATAGATGTGACAGGATTAGTTGATGCATTCAAAGAAATCTGAAACAACCCCAACTCTTCTATATGAACCAGGAAAACATGCAATTTAAAAAAATGAATTTGGGACACTCCCAAGTTTAAAAACAACTGAACTCTCTATATCAATGCTTCTTGATACATTTATATGTATATATCTATACATATAGCACTTGACAGATTTATATCTGGAAGTTTCTAAAATGACCCATCATCAAAGTTTCTATATGCCTCACTATATGGGTAAGCCTGGTTGATATCTCAAAATTTCAAACAAGCCAAGCTGTGTAAATTTCAGGGCCTCAGACCTTCAGCCTTGAATGTGGCTCCATCCGACCTACTACTTCCACTTATCCCACACTTAGCTTGACTATCTATGCATGTTCAACTAAAAGCTTAAATGTCTCCTCCTTGGAGGGCTCAGCATTTAGATTATGCCATTAATAGGTCTTTCTCACAATACCCAACTCTTTGTTTTTTATAACACGCATCCACTTCTATACAAATAGATCTACTTGTGTGTTTGTTTGATCACTATGCTTCACTAGGACATAAGTTCACTGAGGATTGAAACTGAGTCTGTTTTCTCTCAATTCTATGCACAGTACCTAGCTCAGTGCTGGATATACATTACAGAGTTTTGAAAATGAGACATTTCAGTCAGTTTTGTGAAGGAGCTGATTTGTGGGATAGTCTTACCTACATCTTAATGTCATAATTTTTCTGGACTAATATGAAGCTGAATAATATTCTATTTGCACATGATCAAAATGTTCTAGAGCTTCAGGTTTCAATTCAATTTAAATTATATTATTTTATTTTATTTCATCTTATTTTTATTATAATTTTTTTTACATGGGGAGGCACTGGGAAATTGTCCAGCATGGCAGGCGAGAATTCTGCCACTCAGCCACCATAGCACTGCCTTATATGATTGTATTAAAACTGGAATTGAGATACTAACATACAAATTTCACAGACTTACTATGAAATATTCTAAAAAGTGTATAAAAACACTTTTTCTTATTTCTTAGATAAGAAGTGAATGAAAATGCAAACAAGATCAAAGAACAATGGCAAGACTGCTTTATTTACATTTATAAAATAAAGATGCATGCATAGATCATCATATTTAAAGTCAAATAACTTGTTGTGTTGATGGTGAATACCTGAATCCTTTAATAGCTTCTGATAGTCAAAATACAAACAAACAGGTGAACATTAAAGAATGAAGTTAACTATCACATAAAGCAAATGTTTATTCTTAATAGTGCCAAAAATTCTGGATGTTAAAAGACAGCTTCGTGGACTTCCAGGATAGATGGCAGAGTAGGAAGTTCTAGGACTTACTCCTCACTCATCCTCCTAAAACAGCTAGTAGACCAGCAGGACTGTGTGAAACAACTCTTCTGGGCCTCTGGAGGACAGAGCAATGCTATAGATATACAGGGAAAATTGAGAGGAAGAGGATGAGAAACTGTGGTAAAGAACTGTGAAGGGCTCATTCTGCTGCGGCTGTTTGCACCAATCCCCCACTATTGAGGCAAGCTGCCTGAGGATCCAGGCCCTGGCTTTTGTTGTCTTGAACAGAGAAGGAAGTGGAAGTCCTCTTCCCCAAGGATCAGGCACAGCCAACTAGTGATTACAGCCTTTGCTTAACAAATTCTGGTTGCTAGGCCCAGGCTTTTAACTACTGTTTTAGCCCTCCCCAGTAGGGACTGTGGTAGCTATGGTTTCAACCCCCATCCCAACAAAGGCACAGCCAGTGGAGTTTTAAAGATACTCTGCAAGTAAGTTTGGTGAAGGGCACATCTGCTGGGCAGGCCAAGAGGGCACAGTTTTGGGGAGCCATCGAGGACTTTTGGGCATCTTTCCAGACACTCTCCCCAGGACTCATTGGAGCTGGTCTGTACCTTCCACCTTTGTGGGTCTCTGGCCCTGTTTTGACTGGAAAATACTCAGGTGACCCATCTCCCATAATTTCCCATGCAAGCAAAAGCAAAAGAGGAAATGAAAAGAGTATTGAGGGAGAGAGAGAGAGAGAGAGAGAGAGAGAGAGAGAGAGAGAGAGAGAGAAGATCTAAGCAAAGCATCAATAAAATTAGAGAACTTGAATAATATGATAAATAAACTAGACCAAACAGACAGATACTGAATATTGCACCCTAAAGCAACAGGATGCACATTCTTCTCAAGTGTTCATGGATCATCTTCCAAGAGATGCCATAGGTTGAGTCAAAAGAAGAGAATCAATAAATTTTAAAAGACTGAAATTATATAGAACATTTTCTCTGACCATAATGGAATGAAGCTAAAAATAAAAAATGAGCAGAGAACTGAAAATTGCACAAATATACTGAAGCTAAACAATACACACTTAAACAATCAGTGTATTAAAGAAGAAATTGCAAGAGGGGTTAGTAAATATCTCTAGACAAATGAAAACAAGAACACTACATATCAAAATGCATGAGATATTACAAAGGCAATGAATAGAGGAAAGTGTATAGTTCTAAATACCTACATTAAAAAGAAGAAAATGCAAATATGAAAGACCTAATTACATACATGGAAGAACTAGAAAAAGTACAGCAAACTTATCTCAAAGCAAGCAGAAGAAAATAAATAACAAAGATTAGGGGAGAAATTAATGAAATTGAGAAAAGGAAAACAATAGAGAGAACTGACAAAACCAACAACTGGCTTTTTGAGAAGATCAATAAAATTGACAAATCCTTAGCTAGATTGATAAAGAAAAAAAGATAGAAGATACAAATAAATAAGATCAGAAATGAGAGAAGGGACATTACTACTGACCCCGGAGAAATAAAAATGATCATAATATGATGCCATGAGAAACTATATGCAAACAAATAAGACAACTTAGATTAAACAAACAGACAACCTACACTGACTCTGAAGGAAACAGAAACCTCAACAGAATAATTACAGGTAGAGGTTTGAATCAGTCATCAAAATCCTCCCCTCCACACACACAAAAAGTCCAAGACCAGATGCCTTCACAGCTGAATTATACCAATCATTCCAACAAGAATTATTACCAATCCTGCTCAAACTCTTCCAGAAAATCAAAGAGGAGGAAACCCAAGCTAACTCATTCCATGATGCCAACATCACCCTAATACCAAAGCCAAATAAAGATACTCAATAAAAATAAAATTACAGACCAATGTCTCTAATGAATACAGATGAAAAAATCCTCAACAAATCCTTGCAAATCAAATCTGACAGTACATTAAAAGAATTATACACCATGATCAAGTGGGTTTTATTCTGGGTATGCAAATGTAGTCCAACACAAGAAAATCAATTAATGTAGTATAGCACATTAACAAATTGAAGGGGAAAAATCATTTGCTCATCTTGATTGACACAGAAAAGGAATTTGACAAAATCCAACATCTTTTCTTGATAAAAATACTTTGAAAAATAGGAATAGAAAGAAACCTTCTCAGCCTGATAATGGACGTATATTTAAAAACCCACAGCCAACATTGTACTCAATGGTAAAAGACTGAAGCCTTTTTCCTCGAAGATCAGGAACAAGACAAGGATGTCCACTTAACAGTTATTCACCACTGTGCTGGGAGTTCTAGCTAGAGCAGTTAGGTAAGAAAAAGAAATAAAAGGTATCCAAATTGGAAAGGAAAAAGTAAAATTTTCAATATTTGCAGATGACATGATCCTACAGAAAGTCCCCAAAAATCTACAGCAAATCTACTAGAGCTAATAAATGAGTTGAGCAAAGTGGCAGCATAAAATCTCAACACACAAAAGTCAGTAGTGTTTCTATACACTAGTAATGAGCAACCTGTGGAGGAAATCAAGAAAAATAAGTCCATTTACAATAGCAACTTAAAGAATCAACTATATGGGAATAAATTTAACCAAGGGCATATAGGGTCTGTACACAGAAAATTAAAAAACATTGCTGAAAGAAATCAAAGAAGACCTAAATAAATGGATAGACATTCTGTGTTTATGGATTGGAAAATTAAATATCATTAAGACATCAGTTCTCCCCAAATCGATTTGCAGATTCAACAGTCCCAACAAAAACTCCAACAGCCTACTTTACAAAGAAATAGGAAAAATAATTACCAAATTTATTTGGATGGGAAAGGGGCCCAAAATAGACCAAAACATCTTGAAAAAGAAGAATGAAGTAGGAGGACTCAAAGTTCCTGATTTTAAATCATATTACATGGAGACCCGGGTTCGATTTCTTTGTGCCTGCCCACATAAAATAAATAAATAAATAAAAAATAAATAAAGCATATTACAAAAATACAGTGATCCAGACATAATGGTATAGGCTATTTCATCACCCCAAACAGAAACTCTGTACCTATTTAAACAAATAACTCCACATCTTCCTTCCCCTCAGCACCTAGTAACCTTGACTCCATGTTCTTTCTATGAATTTGCTTATTCCAGATTATCATAGAAATGGAATCATACAATATTTGTCCTTTTGTGCCTGTCTTATTTCACTCAGCATAATGTCCATTATGATTTTTCAAATGTATTGTACTACTTTATCATTATAGTCAATGTACTTCTTATAGAAAATTTGTAAAATACATGAAGATATAAATAATAAAAATTGTCATCAAATCCCACCAACTACAGATTACCTAATATATATTTTAATATTTACGTTCAATATATATATCTACAGTCACTCATTCAACAAATATTTATTTCATATCTCCTATGTTCCAGGCAGCAGCATTCTAATACTTGGGACATGTTACTGACAAAAATAAAAATAAAAATTCCTGCCATGTAGAAATTGCATCCTAGTAGAGCTTGCATTCTAGGTGCAAACTTGTGGGCAGGAAATGGGATGTCAGACAATAAAAAATAAACATATTTATATCATACAATATATTATGTCATATTATTAGACGATAAATTACCTTGGAAAAAAACTATAAAGTAAAACCTTCTATGGTCTACTAACTGGAGCAAAAGAGCAAATGAAAACGATTTTGTTAGATTCACATCAGTTGCAAGAATTTTTCACAGCAGATACTTCAGATTCAGAAAAGAAGAAAGCATAATTTACATTTACTATATGGTCCATGTCAAAGTTTATGGATTAGTTGTAAGAGTAAAATGAAGATTCCATATACTATATGTTGAAATGTTGAAAGTATAAATAAAGCCAACAAAGCTACTAAATAAAATATATCCTATTCTCCTACCTTCACAAACATAAATCCTGGAAAGCCAGGTCTGAATTTAGAATTCCTAGACTGCAGGGTAGAAAAGGGAAGCAGGACAAGTACTGATCCACCAACAGCTTGCAACCTTCTTGCCCCACCCCTGGTTTATCCTGCACTATGAGGCACTTCATAAGCACATTTATGGACATCTTGATCCACATGTGCAAGATCTGTCCATCGCCCTTTGGTCCTTTGAGTTGCCCCTTGGTCACAACTTAAACCTCTGGGGACTTATAAAACTGGTCTGGTCCATCTTGAGGGAAGAGGTCCAACCAGGCCTGGAAGCACTAGAAGGACTTGATAAGTGTCTTCTGGGTCTATAGGCTCATAAAAAATATTATGAAAAACTGTTGTGATAAAAACGGAGAGAGAGAAATTTTTTAAATATAAAAATGAAAAATAAAAAAATGGAAAGAGCTTGCCAGAAGTCTGCATTAGGAAAAATCTGCATGGGACCACCAAAAGGAGTCCCTGAGACATGCTGTGCAGGTCCCATGAGAGAATGATCTAACTTTCACCCCCCTCAAATGCAGAATACCCAGTCCTGATGATTGCCCAGCCACATAAGGTTGTGCCCTCTCTTGGTCCCCTCTCTACCTTGTACATTGGAGCTCAGGAGCTCAGCTGCTGAGAAGGCGAGGATACAATCAAAGATGGTGGAAGAAGCCAACCATACTCCCCTGCCCTACTAAGGCTTCCAAGTCTGAAGCACTGCAAAGCTTGTAGAATATGTGTTATCAAATCAGTGTTTTGATTATTTGTCATTGACTGGATATCCTAATTACTGAAATGAGATGATACTTAGAATTAAAATGGATGAAAAATCTATACTATGTACCCAAGTCTTCTTCTAGGAGCAGAGAAAGAAATAGGCCATAGAGCAAATATGAATGAACAACGAGAGAAAGAACATAACTAGTTTGTTAGCATCTTATCATTTTGATTTAAGTTAACCACTTGGTGGCTGAACTTTGTTTCTTTACTGTGATTCTAGACATTGAGGTTTGTAGTGCCCCAATATTTATTTGTGCTGTATTCTTTCTAGTACTTTATCTGTTTCTTCCTAAAAAAGTTAAAACTGGAGTAATAATTTTCGAATGATGCATTGTTTTAAAGTACCTTTAAAAGCACAAATAAAATTCTCTTTGGAATGCATGTTACCCAGAAAGCATTCTTAAAAATGATTAGCCTTGATTATATATCTATTGGCCTAAAGAATATTCTTGGCACTGAATTCCACATAATGTTTCCCTTCAGTGACATGGTCATTAGGAAGCTTGACTGATTTTTAGTTCAGAGCCTTGGGCCATGGCCCACTTATTGTAGTGATAAGTGAGTTGAGTAGCTTCCAAGAGTCAACTGTAGTAATAATTCAACCTTTGGTGTTATTCAGGTTTGTTTCCTGCAGTTTGGCTGACTGATCTTTCTACCTTCCCATTAGGGCAGAAGCCTCTGAGAAGAAGAAAATATTAGCAGTTATAATAGGATTTTTGAAGAGAAGTTCCTTTTGGCAATCCTACTGTGGTTCCTGGGGATCCTTGTGAGGTTCTAGGTGATCATCTTTGCTATTTACTGTTTGCAGCTGTTTAGTCACATATCCTCTGATGAGTCACTCTTCAACTATTGCAACTCTCCATGATTGACAGGAACTGTTGGCAAATAGGTCAACTGCTTTTCAAATACCTTTGCTTTAAAGTAAAAGATGTCAGGAATGTGGGCTTTGGTTGCAGAAAATTAGAACTCATTCTATTAAGTTTATCTGCTTCTTCTGGCAGCTCAATTAGTGACTTGGATCTTAGAAAGATTTAGTCAATCCTTTCATGAAGACATTCCCTCTAGCTTGCAGTTGAATGCTGAGTCTCAGCTTCTACTGTTGCTGTGTTTTTCCACATACCACTGCTTCACTATCTTTTTCAAAGAAGTTTCCCTTCTCATTTCCACCTGGATTTCTAATTGAGACCATCTCTCTTTCCATAAATTCCTTGGGAATTTTCAGGAGACAATTACGCCAATCATGTTCAGTATCTTTAAGAGCCATGCCTGTACTGTTGTTTCAGATATAATGGGAAGGCACTCTCCACCTTTTTTTCTGCATTCAAGTCCTCTCTTATAACTAGAGTTTTAAAGACAGGAAATCACGTAGGTGGTGTAACGAATACAGTTCACCCAGAAATAGAAACTTGATTAAACAATTTCCTTTTTTTCCTATATCCAAATCATGAGCAAACTTCACTTCTTATTCAGTTCACAACTAAGATATGCTTCCTTTTTATATATTCTAAATCATGCCTAATTTATTTCATTTCTGGATTGAAGATATGATAACTTTCTTTTTTTTTTTTTTTTTTTTTTTTGATAACTTTCTTTTTGATCCCTTACCTGGTGTCATCATTTACTTTCTATGCTGGTCAAATGCACTACCTCAAACATGATTATTTTGCCCATTACCTTGGCACTAGTATTTATCATTTCAAATTTTCTAATTTTCCTTCCCATATATCAGTAAACTCACACCAGGATTTAAGATCATCCAACACATTGTGCTTTAAAAAAAAAAAAAAAGTTTTTCTCACCTCTCCATATATTTCTTTCTTCTCCTCTGACTAGGAGAAGGTTCTTATAATTTTATAATTGACTTCATTCTATTTTACTCTTTGGTTCTTTCTGATGTGTTTACAAATCTTCAACAGTGTATATGTACACCTTTCCTTAACCAGGCAAATCAAAGAAAGGAAGTTTGGAACATGTATCCTGCTTTTGGATTTAGCATGGGTTCAAGTTAGATCTCAAGTAGGATTAAAGCATATCTGGGCACCTTTAATGGATAAAACTATAAACTCCATGGGGAAAGGGATCTCATCTGTTTTGCTCACTGGTTTATATTCAGGATCTATTACAGTGTTTGGAACATAATATGCATCAGGTAGCTATGGGTTAAATGAACGTGTAAATGAAAGAAGGAAAGATGGAAGGGAAGAAAGTAGTTAAAAAGGAAAGAAGATTTTAATTTTGACTAGAGAAAAGTTGATGCCTTGAGTAGCAGTCAGGATGGGAAGACAGCATGATATTGGAACTAGATATTAGCACCCAGTTCAGTATATCCAGGATGTACAAAGAGAGTAGCTTCAGATAGAGATGAAGAGCTATTATTTGGGGGAACTTTGTGAGACCTGAGGATACTTTGTGAAAGATATGAGATGTTTTGCTTTATCTCTCATGCCAAGATAGCAAAGTAGAGAAAAGGGATACTCTTCACACCTCCACAAGAGACACACATGTAAACATCCACAGAAAGACATCCCTGGATTAATACTGAAGATCTGTGACTTTGGATGGAACTGAAAATCATGTCCTCACTAGGGCACCTGTTGAGTTAAGGTAGTTATTTATCTTCTCAGAAGAGAAGATAAATAAGATGATTTAGAGTTTATATGCAATGTTAAAGGAATTTCAAAGAAAATTGGGGTTTGAATTTGAAGGAAGCTGGAATTCTTGCATTTGGTGGAAAGAAATGTGAGTTGGTAAAATTTGCTTCATTATCATTAATGCGGCATTATTATTAACATTGATAAGTAAATTAATTTAATAGATGATTTCTAATGGCTACTATGACCCTATGCTAGGTGCAGGACATACAACATTAACAGGAAACAAACTCTGTGCAAATGGATATTCCAGCAGAGACTTTGCATAGAAAATAAGCCTTTAAACCAAGATGTGGCATACAGTATTAGGGTAATCCATAAGAGAGAGACGTACCTGAAAGGCTTTGAAAAGATAGATTATACAAGGTTTGAATACACAATTTAGAACTCAACAAATGGAAAAAGGTCAAACCTCTGAATGCTGAGCTTATGTCCGAAGTTTCCTATTTTAAACATAAAATAATCCCACAGGCAGGAGCAATTCTTTAAATTCACTATTTCGACCTAGAAATTTATAAGATCCCTCTCTTCTTTCTTTATTAAAATCCTCTTCAAAATAAGTTCCTGATTGAAATCTTACCTACTGCAAAAGTTGAATACTTACCTTTCTTCCCCAAAATAGTGCATTTATTATGTCATAAGTAGAAGGGTAGGGGATGAATTATTAAGCAAATACCAAACTACAATTAACCTTGACCTGATGCAAATCTGCTCTATCTTATAAGTATATTTTAGTTATGAAGGTCAAACAATTCAACATTTTTAAGCCAATTTATGATGGTGATCAAAGCAGAGAACTCTCTCGCCTTTGCAGTGCTGAAATCAGAATAAAATCCATTGCAAACAAACTCCTCACAGTGTCGGAGAACATGTTCATTTTTCTTCTTGGACATGTGACATTTGTCAAATGAGATGAGTTAAATATTTCTACAAGTCATTCATCAAATAATGAGACTGTTAAGAAATCCCAGGCAATGCATAAAAAGAGCATGTTTCTCTTTTAATAATTGATTTGTTCAGTCATGAAAGCCCAGAATAAGAGAAAAACAGTGAGCACTCTGGTGCAGAGAAAATAATTAAAAGAAGTCTAATATTGTAAATGTTCAGAAAAAAACATCAGTGAATGGGGCCTTACACAATCTGCACATAATGTCATTTCAGATTAAGCAATTACTGTAAAATCATGTCATCTAATGAAATATGGGAAGTGTAGATAAGCTGTAAGATTCATAAAGGAGCAACACCAAACCATTTATTTTACTGTTTCATAATCCACATGCCGCTGTTGATTTAGTGAGAGGTGTAGCTAATTAAAATTCAGAAACAAATGATTCAGAATCAAAGAAGTTATCTAAATTCCCTAAGTCAAGGTTATCCTTTCTCTCATTTCTGAGCATGAAAAGAATCAGGGTCCCATACACCTAGAGTCATCGAAATGTCTATTAAGTATACACATTTTTTTCATATGTGGTTAGATTGGTACAAATAAAACAGTTCAAGGAAATTTAAAATCTTCTCTGATTTACCAAGAACCTCTGGACACATTTATCCATTCAAGACTAATACAATACAGATATGTATTGAGTACTTCCTACGTGTCCTGTGTTTTGCTAGGCACCAGGATACACACACCAATATGGAAATTGTCATGGTAATCCTCTTCCTCAAAGAGCTGACTGTACTTCATAGGAGAGAGACTAGTATATAGTAATAATAATAATGCCAAGTCGTTATTGTCGTGAGAGGGGAGCGGAGGGGACAGAAAGGCTTGTTTCCAATTCAAGACAATGAGCCAGATAAGGCTTCCAGGGCATGGGGGAGGGGAGTGACGGTGATAAGTGTTTCTGAGTGACTAAACTGAAAGATAGACTAGCAGAAGGATCCAGAGTAGAAGCCCTGGAGACACACACCAATATGGAAATTGTCATGGTAATCCTCTTCCTCAAAGAGCTGACTGTACTTCATAGGAGAGAGACTAGTATATAGTAATAATAATAATGCCAAGTCGTTATTGTCGTGAGAGGGGAGCGGAGGGGACAGAAAGGCTTGTTTCCAATTCAAGACAATGAGCCAGATAAGGCTTCCAGGGCATGGGGGAGGGGAGTGACGGTGATAAGTGTTTCTGAGTGACTAAACTGAAAGATAGACTAGCAGAAGGATCCAGAGTAGAAGCCCTGGAGACATTCCAAGTGTCAATCCTGGGCTTGTCAGCTACCGTCTGTGTCACCACGAGTCCCACCCCAACACTCTGTGCCTCAGATTCCTGTAAAATGAGGATAGAGTTATTCTGGATTGAAGGAGGAAGTGTATGTAAAAAGTATTTCCAACAGTGCTGCATGCAGGGTAAGTGCTGTGTAAGTGATGGCTCTCAGTGTCATTGGAAGCAGAATAATTTCTTCCACTCAGCCTTTCCTACCAATTTCTTAGATTAGCATGGGAATCTAAGTTTGGGGAAAGTCTGAGTATATTTCTTGCAAGCAGACTGGATTTAGCAAATTATCTGAGGAACTGTTAACAGGGAATAAAGTGGTTAGAAGGGGTAGAAGGTGCCTGTGATTTAGGAGATGCTGATATCTGAGCAAAGTACATAGATCAAGAAACAAATGTTTGATCCTAGAGATTTCAATTATTCTCCTGTCTCTTCCTCTCTCTCACTTTCTTTTTTTTAAATCACCCACCAAGATACATCTAGAGTAAGTTGAAACAGTCAGGGAAAATATAGGTGGTTAAAACTACAAAGACTATTCTTCCCTACTTTGAGTGGGATTAATTTTTCTGAGAGTTGTCTGGGATTGATTTAACTGTAATCTCAGGTCTCCTAAACTTATCTGTTCTGTTTTGTAACTGAATCTAACATGCCCCTAAGTTTTATTGAGTGCTCATTACTGGCTTTGGTGATCAGCACCATCCCCAATTTTTGTAACACCATTAGGAAGGCAGTTTTTTCTCCCAGGGCCAGTTTTCAGGGAACACGCTGTGTTGCAACAACTCTGATGCCCCTAGGGAATGGGACCATGCACAGACAGGATGGACCTCACTCCAGCCCGGGCTGCTGGGCACGGACTGTCAGCCAATGGGCAGATCCAGGCCTTCCTCAGATTTTGGTTCCCATTCCCCTCAGCCACTCCCAGACTGCCTACCTAACCAAACTGGGTCACAAGGACCAGCTGATTTCTTGTGCCTTGAAAGGATCTATCGTCTTGACCTACTCTAAAGCGCACAGCTAGATTCATTAATTGGAGTTCATATTCAGGAGTTGTAATGTCAAATATCTACAGCAGTGACCAAGCAAGCAGTATAATTGTGTGAAAATGGTATTAAAACATTGATTTTAATCTGCTTGTGTTTCAAACATTGCATCTGACTTAATAATTGTGTTTCAAAATAATGAGCAGATCAAATGAAACAGGTCAAAGAAATGCATTTGGCTTTCAGGACACCTGTTTTCAATTCTTATAAAGTTTCTCATCATAATTTTACTTTTCCTTTTCCTGATACTTTTATTCGATGATCTCTTGCTTTGTTTTCCTGTTGAACCTCCACTTTGTTCCCTCAAATTTACCGGGGAAGCTGATCTCTGTGCCTTAGGAAGATTGAAAATAAACTGCTTTGGAGACAGAGATTAAACTGTAGACAGGGGAACATGGAGCTGTGGTTTAGAAGAGCCCCAACTACCGAGGTTCCTTGAGCAAGTCACTAAACATTATCTCATCCTCATGTCCTCTTCTGCAAGATGGGCACAGTATCTGTGCCCTGACTTCCACGAAGGATTTGTGTAAGGGTAAAAAGAAGTAACGGATATATATATATATATATATATATATATATATATATATTCTCTTTTCTTTCGTCTGGGAATCGAACCCAGGTCTCCTGCATGGCAGGCGAGAATTCTACCACAGAGCTACCCTTGCACCCCCATATTTTTATTATTGTTATCTTGCCCAAAGGGAGAGAGAAGACAGGGCTCAATAGACTATGAACAGCCACAGCTACAGTTAACAAGCCTAAGGCAGGCCTAAAGCACTTTTTGCATCTCAGAGCACGTAATGAACCATGCTTATATCATCCCTCCTTCAACCCACAGTGTTCCAGTTTTACAAACTCCAGATTAATAAGGACTCTGTGATTTAGCCAAATTCACTCATCTTGGAGTAAATTCTGGCAAGGAATGGCAGGAGAGAAGTAATATCTTCCTTATTTCATACACACACGCGCACACACACACACACATGATCTTTCCAAGAATATCACTGGTCTGTTTTTGCATCAGTGTTGGGGAATGAGCAACAAAAAAAAGTTTGTGTTTAAGCTAACAACAATCTCCTTGGCTTTTCCGATTATATTGCTTTTCAGACACTTTATAGCTCTTCTTTTGTTTTTTTCCCACCCACCATGGAATTCTACATTTATTTATACTGGATATATACTTAAGAGATGTTACCTACTGTCTACATGTAACAACATAATGTGAAATTGAGGACAGTGCATTTAATAGTATTTTTAAGCAGCTATATCTTCCTTTCATGTCTTCTCACACAGGAAATTAAACACAGAAATTGCATATCTATCATATAAAAAGATAGTCTTGAAGATCAGATGAGATCCTTTAAAATCTCTGTTATCAATATGGGACCATAATAATAAAGCAAGATAAAACAGGACAACTGGTTTCCCTGGTTTCTTAACTAGCTCTTTAAAAAGTTAATGGACAACTGCAAGTCCCTGGTTTCTTATCCAGCTCCAAAGGAAATAATGCAAACTGCAAACTTCAAGGGAAAAAAAATTTCCCCCAAACCACTGGAACCTCACCAAAACATAAAAGCTTGTAAAATCATGGACCTGAAACAAACTCTTAGTTAATAACCAAAAGATTTTTGATGTTGTAAAAATTGTCAAACATCTGTCCGAAGACAAATTTTGGATATGTGAAGGGCTGGCCACAATCATCCATAGTTATCTCTTCTTGAAACAATGCTAGCCCTGTAAGCACCTGGTTAATACAAATTAAGCCCCTAAAGTTCAAAGGTCATTATGAGAACCTGCACAAAGAAGACACCTGGTGTTTAAAGTATTGAATAGTGTTACTGGGAAATTGAATGGTATTACTATGGAAATCTGCCACCAGTAAAACCTTCCTATAAAACAAGCTAACCCACTCTACTTCGTAAGTGTTTCTCCATTAAACACATCCGCATTAATTTCTTTAATGTGTACTCTCTTTTTCTTTTTAATAAGTTTTACTACTTATTCCTACTGGCCCTCTAGTCTCTAAATTCTTTTAGTATCGAGAGTAACAAACCTGGCACCATTGCCAGCTGGACACTGATTGCAATAAGACACTGAAATTCGACCATAATATAAACCTACCATAAAGAGATATGACAATCTTGTCACTCCTCTGCAGTAGGAAAACCTGAATCCTAAGTATCTTGTCACAGAATAATAAACCTGGATAACACTGCAATTATTCTGCTGTCAGGTGTGGCTGTACCTGAGTCATCAAGCACAAGCACATTGTACCAATCAGCTCAGAGATAGCTAATAGGCATTAGGAGCCTCCCGTGAGTCTATTTTGCCAGGTACTTTAACATAAATGACTGTGAAACATGGATTATCCTAATTTTTCTTATATCCCTGTCTGTTGACTTGTTTTAGGAAATAAGATATTAGTAAATGACCCACGCAGAGACTTCAAAAAGTGCTTGTGTGCCCTTGCTTGCTCTCTTGCACCTCAGCCATCTCCTTGAGAATAAGCCTGGGCTAGCCTTCTGGATGATGGGAGACTATACAGAGAAGAACTGAATCATTCCAGCATAGACCCACCTAGGTCATTCAGGCCACAGTGAACCCACTAGCTACCTGCAAACTCATGAGCAAGCCTCATCAAAATGAGCCAGGCTTGATCCAGATCAGTAGAATTGCCCAGTTGACCTATGAACTGTGAGAATTAACTTACTCTTGTTTTAGGTCCTTGTGTTTTGGGGGAAGGGAGGCTAAAGCCATAACCAAGCATTTCAATTATGCTGCTTAATTTCTTAAAGATAATATTAGGATTATATCCTTTTCATTAGGAGAATATTCTCATACTTTAAATTTATATGCTGTTAAAGGGCACTTTCTTATCAAACACCTGATCATTAATTTGATCGTCTTATTCTAACTTAATTAGAGACATGGATCAGCATTTGCCTTACAAAAGCCCTTCAACAGCCAAAGGCACGATTTAGGAATGTCAGGGAGGGTGATTGAATATTGAACCATACCTGGATTTTTCTCCTTTGGAATAGATCATGTTTTATTTTAGTGTAGTTTTCCTTTTAATTTTATTTTACAATTTCTTCATTTTCCTGACTCTACCAAAAATTATTTCGTTTCTCCCCATCAGATTCCATTAAAACAATAAAACAAAACAAACCAAGCTTTACAAGGCTTCTAATGGTCTACACCAATATTTTGTGTTTCACACATCCTGCTTTGCAATGTGAATAGACTCAGAAGATGTACACATCAAATTTTTGAAGTTAAGAGAGGTGGCGCATATGTTGGGTATACACTCAAGAATTTTGAAAAAAGTTTCAACAGGAGGGAAGAAAGGAACAAAAACCAAAAACACAATTGCATATTTATTTATTCATTTAGGCCAAAGGAAAACAGTTGTAAATTTGACAGACAAAAGAAGAAACATAATTTATTGTGATTTTGCTTAGTATATATAGCACAATAATATCACCTTCCAGAAATCTTATACCAGTTTACACTTTTACCAGCTGTGTGTGAATAGTTTCTTCTCCACACTCTCAAAGACCAAAAACTGCCTCCCCCACATTGTGTATTAAAATTGTAAATGTAGTTATGTTACTACCTACAGGCAATATTATATATTTTATACTTCTCAGTGCAACAAATCCTTATATTAAGGAAACAATTATAGGTGTCCCAGAAATTTAGCTATAACACTCTGTCACAAAACTATTAAATTCATAATAAATTAGAAACAATCTATATGCCTAATAATTGGCAATTGGTTAAATAAATTGTATTAAATTATGATATCTCCATATTGTATATATTACGTGGTCATATTTAATAAGAATACTTGCTGACAAGGAAAAATATTCAGTAAAAATAAATCCGGCTAGAAAAGGATATCGTAAATTCCATTTACTGTACCATCTAAAAGAATAAATTACCTAGGAATAAAATTAACCGAGAAGGTGAAAGACTTATACATCAAAAACCATAAAACATTAAAAGAAATTAAATAAGGCCTAAATAAATGGTAAGACATCAAATATTCAACATTTGGAAGATTTAATATTGCTAAGATATCAACACTGCTCAAAGAGATCTATAGAGCCAACAGCCTATTTTTTTCAGAAATGGAAAAGCCAATCCTCAAATTCACATGGAATTACAAGAGGCCCCAAACAGCCAAAGTGATTTTTAAAAACAAGAACAAGGACCACACTTCCTGATTTCAAAACGTACTACAAAGCTACAGTAATAAAATAATGTGGTACTGGCACAAGGGTAGACGCAAAGACCAATGGACTAGAACTGAGAATCCAGAAATAAAACCCTACATCTATGGTCAAGTCCATGTAATGGGGAAAGAATGTCTCTTCAACAAATGGTGTGGGAGAACTGGAGATTCACATACGAAATAATGAATCTGGACCACTGCATCATACCATTAACTAAAAGGCATCAATGACCTAAATATAAAAGCTGAAACCATAAAACGAATAGAAGAAAGCAGGGGAAATCTTCAGTACCTTGTATTAGGTAGTGGACTTTTAGATGTGACACCAAAAGTACGAGCAGCGAAAGCAAAAATAGATAAACTGAACTGCATCAAAATCAAAAACTGCATCAAACTTCATTATCAAGAAAGTGAAAAGACAGCCTACAGAACAGAAGAAAATATTTGGAAATTATATATCTGAAAAAAGTTTAATATCCAAAATATATAAAGAACTCCTACAATTGAAAAACAAAAGTACAAACAATCCAATTAAAATCTGGACAAAGGACTTGAATACACAATTCTCCAAAGATGTACAAATGGCCAATAAGCACAGGAAAAAATGTTAACACCACTAATCAGGGAACTGCAAATTGAAACCCCAGTAAGATACCACTTCACACCCACTAGGATGCTATTATTTAAAAAGAGGAAAATGGCAAGTGTTAATGGGGATGTGGAGAAATAGGAACATTTGTGCATTTGCGGTGGGAACATAAAAAGGTACAGGCAATATGGAAAACATTTTGGAGATTCCTCAAAAAGTTAATCATAGAATTACCATATTCTATGGCAATCACACTTCTATGTACATACCCAAAGAATTTAAAGTAGTTACTCAAACAGGTATTTGTATACGGATGTTCATAAAAACATTATTTGCAATACCCGAAAGGTGAAACAACCTGTGTCCATCACAGATAAACGGATAAACAAATATTATTCAGTCATAAAATAACAACACAAATGAAACTTGTAAGTATTATTCTTAGTGAGATAAACCAGACTCAAAAACACAAATTTGTATGATACCATTTATTTGAACTCTCTAGGATAGGCATAATCATAGAGATAGAAAGTGGGTTAGAGGAAACCAGGGCTAGGGGAGTGGTAGAATAGGGAGTTATTACTTAATAGGTACAGAGATTCTGTTTGGTGTGATGAAAAAGTTTTGGTAATGGATGGTTGTGATAGTTGCCCAACATTGTGAATGTAATTAACGCCTCTCAATTGTACACTTAAAAGTGGTTAAAATGTTACATATATTTTACCATGATAAAAAGTAAAATAGGTTTAAATATATAAATTGTCATTTTAGAAAAAAAGTATATATGTATGTGAAAGGTTTGTAATGTTTTGTATGAAAAATGTTAAATAGATGGGGGTTAGACAGGTTTATTATTATTTTTTTGCTGATATTTTCTAAGGTTTTGACAACAAATACAAGCTGTTTTTTAATTAGAAAAAATAAGTTATTGCCATGCGAAGAGTGGGTAAAGTTATTGCCAGTGAAGAATTTGTACTTGTCTGCACAGCCAATATTCACATATTCTACAAATATATATTGAATGTCTTCTATATTTCACATACTACAGGGATGCTTCAGAGAACAAAACAGACTTCTTTTCCTTCCTGAAGCATATTTTGTGAGGGACACGGGCAATAAATACACAAAGTGCATAAATGCATGTATACATACATACCTCTGTGCATGCATATAGCCATGTAAAGGGAGAAAAGAGTGAAGGGGGAGCAAATTTGTGTTGGGGTGGCTGAGGAGGTGATATTTGAACTGAATGAGGTAATAAAGTAAAGAATAGGTCATTTAAGTATATGAGGAAAGATTTTTCCTGACAGAGAAAAAAACCAAGGTCAAAGATCTTTCAGCAAGTGTTTCTTTATTATTTATCTGTTCACGTACCTATCAGATAAAAATGAAGGATATTTTAGATTTCATTAACAGGAAGATCAGGCACTAATACTGCCATGTAATTCTTACTGGTCAAATTTCCTTTAGGGTTTTCTGCTTAATTTAGTTCTTGGTGTCACATTTTAAAGAACAGCACTGAAAAATTGATGCAAATCATGAAGAAATCATTCAGGATAACAAGGGGATCTGGAAACGGTGTCATTTGAAAGGCAGCAAGAAATACAGATGCTTAACCCAGGAAAAAGAAGACCTGACACAGGATGAATGAGGTCTGCCATTCAGACACAATCAATGTATTCTGTTTGGCTTTAGAGAGCAAAAGCAAAACAAAAGTTACAGAAAGAAGGACCTTAACCAAATATAAGAACACAATGGTAATGATCGCAGCTCTTCTGCAAATAAACTCGCTAGTCGTGAGTTCCCAGCTCCTAGAGGTAGGTAAAGCTGGAGGATCCCATGTCATGCCATCCAGTGGGGTTGGTCCCTTCCATCAATAGGACCTGATCCAGATTGCCATTCTACTTTGCAAATGACACAGAAGTTAGTCTGGAGTGGTGATGGCTTACCATAGAATGGACTCGGCCCTCATCAGAATCATTCTGGTGTCTACCATGACTGCAGCTTTGATCTGTGAGGTTAAGGAGATGTTACAGCTGAAATACCAGAAATAACACCTAAACCTAAATAGTCCTGGAACACTGAGCTGGAATGGGCCTGAGACATGCTGTAGACCAGGGCCATTCATGGCTGGGGGCGGAAGAGGGAGGTGGCAACTGCCCTCTCAGCACGTGTGGAAATAAAGGCATCTGGCTTCTAATTCAGTAGCAGATTGGGTTATTTAACAAATGCTTAAGTAAGCAAATGATGGTTCTATTTTGATAGGTGTTAATCAAAGCTATTGTCACAGAAGCAGAGTCTTTTGCTACAATCTGTTCTTTGATAAATGTGCAAAATACATCATGGGGACCTTTCTTCTAGCATTAGCATTGCCTAGAGCATAAGAGATGAATAGAAAATATTAAGAGAATGATTTTTTTAAATATTTTAACAAACATATTACACCTATACACCCCAATAAGAATTGTTACTTTGTTATTATTTTTCTAAATAATATTGATAACATATACTGAGGCACAAGATTCTTCATGGTTTGACACTTGCTAAACCATATCCCCATCATTATATCCCTGTCACCTTGCACAGAGCCTGGAACTGAAATAAGGTAGGTACTCAATAAATGACTGTGAGTGAAAAAATGATTGACTAAATAACTACACAATAGCCCATACATTCCAAAGATGGTGAGGTTGCTCAGAATATTTTAGAACTCTGCTTTAGGATTTAACACTAATATTTTTCTTTCAACTTGCTTTTGTGGTTAAAAATTTCTATCCTTGAATGTTCTATTTGCAAAAAGGCAAATAGGTAGGCAAGGTGGTAATAGCATTTCAAAATTTAAAAAGGAGTGAAGTTAAAGTGGTGGTGCCTTCTAGAACTATAGAAGAAGTGTCTGTCTCTGAAATACACCAAACCAGAAACTTTTTCTCATCCCCATTGCCCTTTGTCTTCATTACCTGCCCAGGATATTGTATGTTCTCTTTAAAAAGTGTTGTTTCTAGACTTCTCTTCTTCTGTTCCACAGGCTCAAAGCCTACAAGCAAAACTCTGTGACCTGTCTCTGACCTTTGCTAGTTGTATAGCTTAAAACAACTTCCCTAAGCCTCATCTTTGTAGCCTATAAAATGGGGATAATATTAAAAGCACTGGCTTAATGTTGTTTATGAAGATTAATTGGAGGAAACCACAAATGCTCAAATGCTTTCCATTAATATTATGTCATTCTCTTGCTTAGATTTTTATTAGTAACTTCCTTACCTATGGCAAAAATGTAATCTCTTTGACAGGAATTTCAAGACTTCCTATGATTTGAGCCTCAGTTACAGTTCCATTTTGAATCATCCCTCTACTTCCTAATGCTTCCTTCTAAGCCCCCAAGTTTCAACACAGCAGATTACCCACATTCCTATTACTTTATATGCTGCTCTGATGCTTGTTGACTGGCTGTTTCCTTCCCCTGAAATTCCTCTTCCTGGAATTACTTCAACCATATCTTTACCTGATGAATATTTGTTAAACCATCCAATATTAGCGCATATGCTATTGCTTTCGGGCACCTCCATTGTATGCTAATTACTTATTTATATGTTCTTACCCCCAGGACTTTGAGCTGCCCAGTTGGTAATAGACCTTGTTTTCCCCTGTAGACCCAGTATTTTGCTTGCTTCCTGGAAATAATAGGCTTGCTGAATAAATTTGAAGATTATTTCAAATGAATGAGCTGCAGAATTTATTTCTGCAAAAACACATTGCAGATTCTAGAGTATCAATAGTCATTGGGGGTGACTGGCTTTTTAAAGGGGGTGGTACTCTGAAATTGATTTGTTTAACCTAGCACGCATTACTATTAAGTGACATCTCAGATTTAGACTTTTAAATTCACTCTAAGTAGGAAATTAGACCATCTGATAATACTCCTATTAGATTCTGGAAGGGATGCACAAAAAGAGTATTAAATGAATGAATGTGCTATTCCATTATTACAAAACCTAACAATGGACAGCACCGTGTGTTAAATGAACATATCTCAGCTTTTCCATGAGCGCCTTGAGAGCAGAGATGGCTTTAGTCATCTAGCATGAATTATGTGTTTGACACACAGTAGGTGCTTAGTTCATGCTTCCTAAATTAAATTGAAAGAGGAACAATGTATTTCCGTAAATTGTGAGATGAACGTTAAAACAGGACTATCTTTCAGACTGAGAGTATTTGACAGACTTGGCACCCGTGGTAGAGCTGAGTAAGCTTGTTTCCTTGGCATCGTGACCAAGAATACCGGCTGAAGTAATGAGGAGTGTTCATTAGACCTTCACTATGTTCCTTCTGCTACCACATATTTCAGTTCCAAACAGATTCTGAAATCTCTCTCACCACTACCCACTAACATATTAGGGGGATCACTTCTACCTCGTTCTCAAATCACCTGCTTTTACAACATGAAAGTTGCTATCATTTTGGAAATTATTATTCTGGTGACTTAATTAAGGATGGAAAATATTTCATCTTGTGTGTATGTCAGTTCTGATAGATTGGGAGTGGATGCTGGCCCTTTGTTGAGATGGATCCTGAGATTTAATCTAGACTCAGTGGAAAAGAGAACCATTAACAATTACAGGAGAAGTTGCAGATATGCCATGTATTTACAATGCTTGGAATAAGTAGTTAAATTAAAGAAATCTTTTCCAGTCAATTTTAATTATAACAGCAAACAACAGGTTCAATATTTCTAGTAGCAAAGTGTTTGACAATAGATACAGAGCAAGATCTCTTATAAAGGAATGAAAATATATATATGTATTTTTTTTTCTTGCATGGGCAGACACCAGGAATTGAACCCGGGTTTTAGGCATGGCCGATGAGAATTCTGCCTGCTGTGCCACCATTGCACCACCCATGGAATGAATATTTTTATAAACACATGTGTAAGGAAAATGCCATAGGTGTTATGAAGTAAATATTCTTAATCCCATTTAATCAATGAGAAAAGAGAGGCTAAGGGAGAATAGTAAACTTATTCAAGGTGATAGAGTTATAAGTGGGTTCTTTAGGGTTTGGTCAAGGTCTGTTTCAACAAAATGACTATTCTCCTTCTACTCTCCTACATGAGATCCCAATACACATACACAGATGCACATACTCATATTATATGGTATATATGCATATACGATGTAAACTTCACATACCTAGAACATGATAAAGAATTAAGTAAAATTCTCACAGCTGATGATTCAGAATTCTAAAGCTCTTTTTCTTACTTTTAAGTCTTTCAATATTAATTTGGATCCTTTAGACTCTTAATAACTTTCTACTCTAATAACTTGCTTATCTGACCTTTCCTAAGTATAGGAAACACTCTAGGAAAGTTTACACAGACAGAAGAAATTAGAGCTGATAGGTAATAAGCCTACAAGTGGAAGGAAAGCCATTTTACTACCTATTGTAATAATCAGGGCCATAAGAATAATGTTGGTTATTAAGAAAAGACAAATTTGCATTCTGCACATACGGTCCAACAAGTCAGACATGCATTTGAAACTTTAAGTAATATTTTCATAAAATGTTGCTAATTTTTTAAGTTTAAGCACAGCAGCTTATTCTTGTTATCTAAAAAAGTTATCGATGGAGAATTTGTTATTCATTGCAGTGCTAAGTCAAGCACAGAATTTAAAGCTATTATTATGTAAAACATTTGCAGATTTTATTCTCATGACAAAACACAAGCATTTTATAAACTTAATAAAATGTAGAGATGCTTTCTCGGGCCTGATATGAAAGGTTGTTATTTTAAACCATCTTTTATTTCCATCTTTCATAATAGAGTACAACACTTAAGCCTACAGTTAGCCAGAACACCAGCTGATTACATAAACTTTCTCACCCTGTGTCTGAGGTGAGAGAAGTTCCTTTTGTTGGGCTTACTAATAGTATAACACTGCAAATGAGTTTACAAGTTTCTGTCTCTGCTGTTCGGTAGATGGCTGGGCTCCCATGGACCTAGGGTGTCAGGAATCATCTTTACAGGAAGAAGGGAAGTAGGGAGGGCTACAATTTCAAGAGACAGGGAAGACAGCTGCTAGGGAGGAGGTGTGCCTGGCCCAAAGTCACACCATTAAGAATAGAGGGTGGGCCACGGTGGCTCAGCAGGCAAGAATGCTTGCCTGCCATGCTAGAGGACCCGGGTTCGATTCCTGGCGCCTGCCCATGTTAAAAAAAAAAAGAATAGAACATACTTCTCCCTGTTTTAATGTGGGCATCTGTTTTGTCTCTACTGTACCCCTTTGCTCACCTGGCACAAATCACCCTGAAAGTCCCCGTGAACACTATACAAATGGAGAAATCACAAGTGTCCCAAACATAGTAAGTCAAAACCAAATCACAAACTGGATGATGTTGAGACTTAGAAAAGAAAGAGTGATATGACTCACTACAATTGCATAATTAAAAGATGATTTCAAAATGAGAAATCACTCACTGGCCTGCAGTTTATTCATTCCCCATTGAATTCAGTCGTTCAACCCCATCTTCCTCAAGCTTATCCATCTTTTTATTTCCATGGAACCATACATGAAATTCCCTCCAATCTAAATTTCAAAGGACAATTAGCCCCGGCAAAAAAATACAGGCCATCTACTGCACTGCCTTGATTTTCCCAGTTTGACTGTGAACAGACTGCCTCAAAGAGGCAAACACTGAAAAATAAGGATAACGGCATCATGTTATGCCATTCTGTATAGACTCACATGTCTTCAGAGCTGCTTTCCTTTGTTCCAGGCAGATTACTTCATGTACACCAAATACCACACGTCATATCATCAAAGTGATGACCATCCTGTTTCTCTGGTCATATTATACCCATCCATCTAAGTCCTCCAAAAATGGTCTTTTAGTCCTTTTCCTCATGTTTTTTATTTTATCAGTAAAAGACTAAATAACATACAGAAGGATGCACAGCATGACCAGGAAAATGATTCATCTGACCAAAAAACCTGTCTCATGGAAAATCACTGAGCTTTGCCAATGTATGTATGCATCCATTCCTAAAATACAACAGTCAAATTTAGGGGATTTTCAGGCCCTTGTGTCTGAAATATTTCTGCATTATCTTTATCAGTGGTTCTAAACTTTCAATCCAAGAATCTTAGTAGATTTTACAAAGTTTTTTCAGTGCCCTCATATTGCATTCCAATTGTATGCCATATGCATATTCATACATTCATGTTTCTAATGGGAGAATGTATAGATTTCGCAAGCATTTTGAGAGTCCATCCATATATTTATTCATTCATTTATTTCCATTCATTCATTTAAATATTCATTTATTCATTTGATTAATATTAATTATGTTCCTTGTACTAGGGACCATGATCATCACTCAAGTAGAATAAGAACTAAATCAGACATAGTTTCTGACCTCACAGAACTTAGAGATCATCAGAGAAAGAAGATATTAAATAAAAAAGACATTAAATAAGAAAGGCATTCAGTAGTGAGGAAAGAACTGTCGAGTTCTTTGATCACATGTAGCAGGGGGATGCTTTGAGAAATAAATTCACATTATCAGCTATGCTAACAGCTGAAAATATGTACGATTTTATAGCTTAGTCTGCTAAGATTTAAAACATCTTAGTCTGCAATGATTTAAATAATGTTGCATATCAAACTATAATAAAAACTCAATAGCTTATAACAGCAAACATTTATTTGACAGGCATGCATCTGCCAGTCAGCTGAGCAGGCTTCCTATCAGTGGGGGACCCTGCAGGTCGACTGGAATGACAAAGCTGCAGCAGAATACCCTGAAATACATTCTTCTCATGGAAATAGCAGAAGAGGCACACAAAGGCAAGCCACCTGCAAGCAATTTCCAGCCCCTGCTTGTATTAATACCTCACTGGTCAAAGCAGGTCACACTGCCACGCCCAATATCAAAGTTTGGGGAACTCCATTCCGCCCACCATGATGCCATGGTATAGATGTATGATAATGCTATTATATAAGATGCACTATAGAATCTGGAGCAATAGTTTGATTTTCCACATCTAATTTGGAGAATCCTTGTCATTTATACAATTTACATAGGGTGGTAGTACAATTAAACATGAAGTTAAGACACTTAGAAATAAACATGTGTGAAACATGGCTTTTCTTTCAAGAAATTCAGGAGAATCAGGGAGATAAAATGGGCATGGATATCAGGATAGAAAAAGATGCAGATCACTAAAGAAGGCCAAATAAGGAGCTAGACAGAGTTACTGCAGCTTCTTGGAGAATGAGGTTGCAGAAAGTTCACGGAAAATAAGGCAGTGGATCTGAACCTTGAAACTCAGCTTCTTGTTATATATACGAAGATGAGGGACAAGGGCATCCAAAAGCTTCT
Source organism: Tamandua tetradactyla (assembly GCF_023851605.1). Taxonomy (NCBI): domain Eukaryota; kingdom Metazoa; phylum Chordata; class Mammalia; order Pilosa; family Myrmecophagidae; genus Tamandua; species Tamandua tetradactyla. Next base: position 21,897,581 of record NC_135345.1, read on the forward strand.
GTCAATGTCTGACCAAGTTCCCATCACACAAAATGCAGAAAAAGGGGGAAGGAAATAGAATCCTGTCTCAACCTGGAGAAAATCTTCCCAGTTTAATTAGAGAAAGTCAAAACAAATGCACAAACTTTCCAACTAGCATGTAAATACTGGCAATTTTATATCACTTGTTTCCCAGGAGGAATCTAAATTTTCCTAATGGAGTCTTTATTAGCCTACTTGGAACCGAGAGATACCTGTTCCAAATAATAAAATCCTAGTAACAGGTTTTCAGTGAAGTATGTGAGGATGGGCCTGTGCTTTATCAAGTCATACCTCACGCCAAGTACTGAGAAGACGTACAAAACAGGAATAAACAAAAAAGGATGTGTTAGCACTGGACAAAATGGAGGAGAACATTGAAACCATACAAAGAAAATTTTATCAGTTTTAGTAAGTAGGTAATTGGAGTTATAGGTATAAGATAAAGGGAAGAGGAATTTACCCTTGTTTGTCTTTTTATTGTTTTAGGTACCTCACTCTAGTAAGGATTTGAAAGAGTTGATGCTTATCGAGTGCCTAACATGTCTCAGACACTACGCTAAGAACTCTATTTATCTTACCTCATTTGGCCCCCAGATTCCCTAAAATAAAGATATTTATGTTCTGCCACTGTATATAAAGATTATGAGAAACTTGCCCAGGATGATATAAAAAGTGAATGCTGGAGCTCTTGGTAAAGATAGTAAGAGCTGATTCTCACTTCTCTGTGTAGGTATTCTTATCCAAAAGGAAGATCATAGAGTTCCATTCCAAGAGAACAGCTTTATGCTTACTTACCTTTGCTCTCTCCTACAACCCTGCTATAACAACAAGAAAGGATTTTTTTAAAGATCTAAGCCTCTGTGTATGAAAAGAATAGAAAAAAATAACATTCACAAACACAGCTCCGAAAGGCCAAGAAACTAGCTGCATTGTTTACTTCTAAAACTAGGAGTTACTGTGAGAAGAATTGAAGATTGGTTTAAAATATGTTGAAGAAACAGACAGATCTTCAGATCTACAATCTAAGCTGCTAGGCATCTTTCCTCTCCCGCCTCAGCAAAGAATGTAGTTTTATTTTACTGGAAATGATAAAATATGATGTCTAGACTGGGAGATAGCAGGTAAAAATAAGGTTGGAGATACCACAATGAATACAGATTATTTGAACTTGTGCACAGTGGATGCTAGAACCCTGTCTTTTTCCCCCACTCAGTCCCCAGAATGCTGGCAGTCAGGCATCACTTTCCATGTGGGAAAGGCTTTGTGCATTTTCCCAGAAGGGAAAAATTATGATATTGCAACCAGTAATCAAGAGCATAATATAATGAAACAAAAAGAAAAAAAATAATAGAGACACTTTTCCAGAAAGTGAGGAAAAAGAAAAGATGGAAAATTAGAGGACTAGTCTAGATGACCCAACATCCGAATTATAGGAGTCTTAGAAAGTGAAAGGAGAGAAAAATGGAAGAAAGTTATCCAAAATATAATTCAAGAAAAGTTCTAAGAATTGAAGGAAATGTTTGAATTCATATACTAAAGAGTTTATTTGTTCATAAAATGTGAATTAAAAAGAGACCCATACCAAAACCCAACCATAACATCATGAGATTTCAAAGCACTGGGGACAAAGAGAAGGTCCCACAAGATATGGAAAAAATTGAAATGTCACTTACAAAAGGATCAGAAATCAGAATATGTTGAACTTCTCAAAAGTAGCACTTGGGCAATTAAGGAATGTCTACAAATTTCTGCATTAAAATTATTTGCAATCTAGAATTTAAATGAGCCAAACTATCAAGGAGGAGTGAGATTAGGGAAAAAAAATTTTTTTCTAACATAAACATTCTTAAAAAGTCAACTCTCGGACTTCCTGGAAGATGGCGGCTTAGTAAGACGCGCGGATCTTAGTTTCTTCTCCAGGACACCTACTAGGGGAGTAGAAACGATACAGAAAGCGCCCAAAGCCACAACAGAGATAAAAAAGACAGCGTACCCCATCCTGGAACGGCTGGCTGGCAGAGAGAAGCAGCTCGGGTGAGATCGCCGAGGCGTGCGGGCCTTACCGGGCGGGGTGGCAAGCGGCCGGAGTTACTCCCTTCCCCCTTCCCGGGCCGGCTGGGAGAATTGGAGAGGTGGTCCCCTGAAACCAAGGCGACTGGTGCCCACACCACGCGCAGCCCCCGGACCAACTGAGAGAATTGGATCGGAAACCCCCAGGCCGCGGAGAACGGTGACCCCGTGACTCCCGGGGAACGTGCACTCTCTCGGGCGGGCTGCTGCCGCTGGCGCCCTCCCGCCACGCTTGTTGCCCAGGGCCGACTAGGAAATTCGGACGGGATCTTTCCCTGGCTGCGGCGACCAGCAACCCTCCCTGCGTTCGGACCCCGGGCCGGCTCAAGCCGCTTCGGCTAGCGAACCCCCAGGACGGCGAGAGTTTTCCAAAGTTTAAGGTCCCACAGCACCTTTTACTGGTGGGACCCGCAGACAAACGTGTGCCACGAGCGCCACCTACTGGGCAGGATAAGAAAAACAGAACCCAGAGATTTCACAGAAAAATATTACAACCTTGCTGGGTCCAACACCAAGAGAAATCTGAATAAATGCCCAGACGCCAGCAGCAGAAGATAACTGTCCACACTCAAAAGATGGAGAATATGGCTCAGTCAAAGGAACAAACCAATAGCTCAAATGAGACACAAGAGCTGAGACAACTAATGCTGAATATATGAACAGAAATGGAAAACCTCTTCAAAAATGAAATCAATAAATTGAGGGAGGACATGAAGAGGACATGGGCTGAACATAAAGAAGAAATAGAAAAACTGAAAAAACAAATCGCAGAACTTATGGAAGTGAAGGATAAAGTAGCAAACATAGAAAAAATAATGGATAGCTACAATGATAGATTTAAAGAGACAGAAGATAGAATTAGTGATTTGGAGGATGGAACATCTGGATTCCAAAAAGAAACAGAAACTATAGGGAAAAGAATGGAAAAATTTGAACAGGGTATCAGGGAACTCAAGGACAATATGAACCGCACAAATATATGTGTTGTGGGTGTCCCAGAAGGAGAAGAGAAGGGAAAAGGAGGAGAAAAACTAATGGAAGAAATTATCACTGAAAATTTCCCAACTCTTATGAAAGACCTAAAATTACAGATCCAAGAAGTGCAGCGCACCCCAAAGAGATTAGACCCAAATAGGCGTTCTCCAAGACACTTACTAGTTAGAATGTCAGAGGTCAAAGAGAAAGAGAAGATCTTGAAAGCAGCAAGAGAAAAACAATCCATTACATACAAGGGAAACCCAATAAGACTTTGTGTAGATTTCTCAGCAGAAACCATGGAAGCTAGAAGACAGTGGGATGATATATTTAAAATACTAAAAGAGAAAAACTGCCAACCAAGACTCCTATATCCAGCAAAATTATCCTTCAAAAATGAGGGAGAAATTAAAACATTCTCAGACAAAAAGTCACTGAAAGAATTTGTGACCAAGAGACCAGCTCTGCAAGAAATACTAAAGGGAGCACTAGAGTCAGATACAAAAAGACAGAAGAGAGAGATATGGAAAAGAGTGTAGAAAGAAGGAAAATCAGATATGATATATATAATACAAAAGGCAAAATGGTAGAGGAAAATATTATCCAAACAGTAATAACACTAAATGTCAATGGACTGAATTCCCCAATCAAAAGACATAGATTGGCAGAATGGATTAAAAAACAGGATCCTTCTATATGCTGTCTACAGGAAACACATCTTAGACCCAAAGATAAACATAGGTTGAAAGTGAAAGGCTGGGAAAAGATATTTCATGCAAATAACAACCAGAAAAGAGCAGGAGTGGCTATACTAATATCCAACAAATTAGACTTCAAATGTAAAACAGTTAAAAGAGACAAAGAAGGACACTATATACTAATAAAAGGAACAATCAAACAAGAAGACATAACAATCATAAATATTTACGCACCGAATCAGAATGCCCCAAAATACGTGAGGAATATACTGCAAACACTGAAAAGGGAAATAGACTCATATACCATAATAGTTGGAGACTTCAACTCACCACTCTCATCAAGGGACAGAACATCTAGACAGAGGATCAACAAAGAAATAGAGAATCTGAATATTACTATAAATGAACTAGACTTAATAGACATTTATAGGACATTACATCCCACAACAGCAGGATACACCTTTTTCTCAAGTGCTCATGGATCATTCTCAAAGATAGACCATATGCTGGGTCACAAAGCAAGTCTCAACAAATTTAAAAAGATTGAAATCTTACACAACACTTTCTCGGACCATAAAGGAATGATGTTGGAAATCAATAATAGGCAGAGTGCCAGAAAATTCACAAATACGTGGAGGCTCAACAACACACTCCTAAACAACGACTGGGTCAAAGAAGAAATTGCAAGAGAAATTAGCAAATACCTCGAGGCGAATGAAAATGAAAACACAACATATCAAAACTTATGGGACGCAGCAAAGGCAGTGCTAAGAGGGAAATTTATTGCTCTAAATGCCTATATCAGAAAAGAAGAAAAGGCAAAAATTCAGGAATTAACTATCCATTTGGAAGAACTGGAGAAAGAACAGCAAGCTAACCCCAAAGCAAGCAAAAGGAAAGAAATAACAAAGATTAGAGCACAAATAAATGAAATTGAAAACATGAAAACAATAGAGAAAATCAATAAGGCCAGAAGTTGGTTCTATGAGAAAATCAATAAGATTGATGGGCCCTTAGCAAGATTGACAAAAAGAAGAAGAGAGAGGATGCAAATAAATAAGATCAGAAATGGAAGAGGAGACATAACTACTGACCTCACGGAAATAAAGGAGGTAATAACAGGATACTATGAACAACTTTACGCTAATAAATACAACAATTTAGAGGAAATGGACGGGTTCCTGGAAAGACATGAACAACCAACTTTGACTCAAGAAGACATAGATGACCTCAACAAACCAATCACAAGTAAAGAAATTGAATTAGTCATTCAAAAGCTTCCTAAAAAGAAAAGTCCAGGACCAGATGGCTTCACATGTGAATTCTACCAAACGTTCCAGAAAGAATTAGTACCAATTCTCTTCAAACTCTTCAAAAAAATCGAAGTGGAGGGAAAACTACCTAATTCATTCTATGAAGCCAACATCACCCTCATACCAAAACCAGGCAAAGATATTACAAAAAAAGAAAACTACAGACCAATCTCTCTAATGAATACAGATGCAAAAATCCTCAATAAAATTCTAGCAAATCGTATCCAACAACACATTAAAAGAATTATACATCATGACCAAGTAGGATTCATCCCAGGTATGCAAGGATGGTTCAACATAAGAAAATCAATTAATGTAATACACCATATCAACAAATCAAAGCAGAAAAATCACATGATCATCTCAATTGATGCAGAGAAGGCATTCGACAAGATTCAACATCCTTTCCTGTTGAAAACACTTCAAAAGATAGGAATAAAAGGGACCTTCCTTAAAATGATAGAGGGAATATATGAAAAACCCACAGCTAATAGCATCCTCAATGGGGAAAAATTGAAAACTTTCCCCCTAAGATCAGGAACAAGACAAGGATGTCCACTATCACCACTATTATTCAACATTGTGTTGGAGGTTCTAGCCAGAGCAATTAGACAAGAAAAAGAAATACAAGGCATCAAAATTGGAAAGGAAGAAGTAAAACTATCACTGTTTGCAGACGATATGATACTATACGTCGAAAACCCGGAAAAATCCACAACAAAACTACTAGAGCTAATAAATGAGTACAGCAAAGTAGCAGGTTACAAGATCAACATTCAAAAATCTGTAGCATTTCTATACACTAGTAATGAACAAGCTGAGGGGGAAATCAAGAAACGAATCCCATTTACAATTGCAACTAAAAGAGTAAAATACCTAGGAATAAATTTAACTAAAGAGACAAAAAACCTATATAAAGAAAACTACAAAAAACTGCTAAAAGAAATCACAGAAGACCTAAATAGATGGAAGGGCATACCGTGTTCATGGATTGGAAGACTAAATATAGTTAAGATGTCAATCCTACCTAAATTGATTTACAGATTCAATGCAATACCAATCAAAATCCCAACAACATATTTTTCAGAAATAGAAAAACCAATAAGCAAATTTATCTGGAAGGGCAGGGTGCCCCGAATTGCTAAAAACATCTTGAGGAAAAAAAAACGAAGCTGGAGGTCTCGCGCTGCCTGACTTTAAGGCATATTATGAAGCCACAGTGGTCAAAACAGCATGGTATTGGCATAAAGATAGATATATCGACCAATGGAATCGAATAGAGTGCTCAGATATAGACCCTCTCATCTATGGACATTTGATCTTTGATAAGGCAGTCAAGCCAACTCACCTGGGACAGAGCAGTCTCTTCAATAAATGGTGCCTAGAGAACTGGATATCCATATGCAAAAGAATGAAAGAAGACCCATCTCTCACACCCTATACAAAAGTTAACTCAAAATGGATCAAAGATCTAAACATTAGGTCTAAGACCATAAAACAGTTAGAGGAAAATGTAGGGAGATATCTTATGGATCTTACAACTGGAGGTGGTTTTATGGACCTTAAACCTAAAGCAAGAGCACTGAAGAAGGAAATAAATAAATGGGAACTCCTCAAAATTAAACACTTTTGTGCATCAAAGAACTTCATCAAGAAAGTAGAAAGACAGCCTTCACAATGGGAGACAATATTTGGAAATGATATATCAGATAAAGGTCTAGTATCCAGAATTTATAAAGAGATTGTTCATCTCAACAACAAAAAGACAGCCAACCCAATTACAAAATGGGAAAAAGACTTGAACAGACACCTCTCAGAAGAGGAAATACGGATGGCCAAGAGGCACATGAAGAGATGCTCAATGTCCCTGGCCATTAGAGAAATGCAAATCAAAACCACAATGAGATATCATCTCACACCCACCAGAATGGCCATTATCAACAAAACAGAAAATGACAAGTGCTGGAGAGGATGCGGAGAAAGAGGCACACTTATCCACTGTTGGTGGGAATGTCAAAGGGTGCAACCACTGTGGAAGGCAGTTTGGCGGTTCCTCAAAAAGCTGAATATAGAATTGCCATACGACCCAGCAATACCATTGCTAGGTATCTACTCAAAGGACTTAAGGGCAAAGACACAAACGGACATTTGCACACCAATGTTTATAGCAGCATTATTTACAATTGCAAAGAGATGGAAACAGCCAAAATCTCCATCAACAGAAGAGTGGCTAAACAAACTGTGGTATATACATACGATGGAATATTATGCAGCTTTAAGACAAGATAAACTTATGAACCATGTAATAACATGGATGGACCTAGAGAATATTATGCTGAGTGAATCCAGCCAAAAACTAAAGGACAAATACTGTATGGTCCCACTGATGTGAACGGACATTCGAGAATAAACTTGAAATATGTCATTGGTAACAGAGTTCAGCAGGAGTTAGAAACAGGGTAAGACAATGGGTAATTGAAGCTGAAGGGATACAGACTGTGCAACAGGACTAGATACAAAAACTCAAAAATGGACAGCACAATAATACCTAATTGTAAAGTAATCATGTTAAAACACTGAATGAAGCTGCATCTGAGCTATAGGTTTTTGTTTTGTTTTGTTTTGTTTTGTTTTGATTTTACTATTATTACTTTTATTTTTTTCTCTATATTAACATTCTATATCTTTTTCGGTTATGTTGCTAGTTCTTCTAAACCAATGCAAATGTACTAAGAAATGATGATCATGCATCTATGTGATTATGTTAAGAATTAATGATTGCATGTGTAGAATGGTATGATCTCTAAATGTTGGGTTAATTTCTTTTTTTCCGTTAATTAAAAAAAAAAAAAAAGAGAGAAGGGATAATTGGAGATGAAGGGATACAGACTGTACAACGGGACTGGATATAAAAACTCAGAAATGGACAGCACAATACTACCCAATTGTAATGCAATTATGTTAAAACACTGAATGAAGCTGCAAGTGAGGTATAGGTTTTTTGTTTTTGTTTTTTTGTTTTTTTTTCTTTCTATTATTGTTTTAATTCTTATTCTGTTGTCTTTTTATTTCTTTTTCTAAATTGATGCAAATGTACTAAGAAATGATGAATATGCAACTATGTGATGTTATTAAGAATTACTGATTGTACATGTAGATTGGAATGATTTCTAATTGTTTTGTTAATTCTTTTTTTAATTAATAAAAAAAAAAAGTCAACTCTCACATACATTTCCTGAGAAAGCTATTAGAGGATGTGCTCCACCAAAAGAGAGTAAAGCAAGAAAAGAGAAAGATAATGGGATACAGAAACAAATGATCCAAATTTGTGAGATTACCAAAGAATCCTTTAAAGAAATGCAATCCCAGGATGACAGCTGTGAACTAGGTATAGAAAGTGAATAGTCTGAATTGTAGTAGTTCCAAAATTTCCAGAAGATAAAATTGATGAGTACCTGATACATCTGAAAACCTTGAGAGGAGATTTAGACCACATTGAAACTTTTGAGGTTAAATTAGCAATTACACATAGAAAACTAAGCATGTGGAAAAAAACCAAATATTAACTATAGAAAAAATCTTCAAGAAAAGACAATAATTGATTGCATACTATATGGTTCAGCTCTGAAGAAAAGATAATATTTACTCATTACTTTCTGCATACAGACATAATTCTAAGAATTTTAAATGTGTTAATTCACTTATGAGATGAGGCCTGTCATTTCCAAAGAAACTGAGGCACAAGGAGTTTAATGATTTGTCTAAGGTGCACACAGCTTATAAATTGCAGAGATTAATTTTGAATCAAGGCAGTTCCGCTTGAGAGTCCATGCTTTGGCTCTCCATGTTATATTGCCTCTAGTCATAATAATGAAATTATAGAACATTGTTGTAACGAAATTACCAGGTACGTATGTTGGGAGGATGAGGGATGGGAAAGGTGTGCATATGTGATGGAATACAATGAAGGAAAAGGGTGCTACAACATCCTCTTTCAAAGTGGGAAGTCTATAAATGATATCTAAAATCGAAAAATTAAGAATAAGTGATTCTGTGCTTGCCCACGCAAAAAAAAAAAAAGTGATTCAACATGTTAGTTAGAGCCTTAGATGATAATACCAAAATAATAATCTAAAAGAAGAAGTGATTATTTCTCTGGATGGAAATATGAAATTGAGGGTGATAAGAAATTGCTGTTATTTATAACCAATCTTATAGAAATACTTGACTCTTCAAACTCTGGGCATGTTTAACTTTGATTGAAAATAAAAAATTAAGAAAAAAATGAATGATAGAGCCATGCTGTCTCTTATTAGTGAGAAGTTCTTGCCCTGGACTGTTCATTTATTTGGGAATGACCTTATAATTTCTATAATATGAGATCAAAGTATGGCAGAGCCAAATTCTGTCCTGGTTTTGCTGATCAGCTAGCTTTGTGACCTTGGCCATGACATTTCTAGTTGGTTCTCAGTTTCATCACCTACCCAAATGGGAACTGGAGTAGAAAATCTCTGGATTCCTTTCATAGCATCTTTTTTATCAGATCCAGCACTTGATTGAGGTAAAGTCACATACAAGAGCTCAAGAGCCAGTGGGATAAAAAAAACAAGCAAAGAAACTCCCAAGCAAAGGTGAGAAATTGCCACAGTTTCTCCCGGAATCTATCTATCCCTCTAGCTTCATTTACCTCTTTTCTTAACCTCTTTTCTTAAGATCTTTACCCCAATTCCTTCCATCCCCCTCAACTGGCAGCCCACTAGGGCAGTAGTGAGCTTCTCCCAACACTGCTGGTGACACATTTGCCACCAGCGGTGACACATTTACTGGTGAGACAGTGTCGGGCTCCTCAAGGAGCCTGGATTTTACCTAACATGTTAGGTTCTTTGATTCTGTGGTTCTTAATGTTATTCAATCAAAATTATATTTGATGGACCAATTGTTAATAATACAAGTCTAAGAATGTTCTTTCCTGAATCATAGCAAATGTAGGACAGTACCATAAGGTATTAATAATAGGGTGGCATGTGGGGAAAAATAGAGCTATTGTAAGCCATGGGTAATAGTTAATACTGTTTTAACAATCTTTCATCAATTCTAACAAAAGTAACTACTGTTTAAAAATAGTACAATTACAAAAAGTGCTGTCATCAACTGTAATGTTCTACACCAATGCAAGATGTTGGTGGTAGGGTGGTGTGTGGGTATCCTATATTTTATGCATAGTTGTTCTGTAAGCACACAACTTCTCTAATACAAACATTAAATATATAATATATATTTGAGGAGTTGATGAAGCCTGTGGACCTCTGAAGAAGAAAAATATTCACAAATACTCAAAATTCTGCTTTTAGAGACCTCTTGAAGCTTGTCATTGAATTCTTTAATCAGAATTTAGACATTAAGGGGTTAATAACAATGTTAGATTTGAATGGTGACTTTTATTTATAAAGCAATTTCACATATATTGTCACAATAGGGCTTCTCTTCAAGTAGAATGCAGAAAAGCATTCCTATTGTACCACTGGCTTCATCGTTGTATTGCGCACTCTCAGTTATAGATTTTTTTTTTTTTTAGTCACAACAGTCCAAGGAAGTTTCTTATTATTCCCATTTCTCAGATGACGAAAGTTAGGCTCAAACAAAAAGGTTAAGTGTATTAGAGTAAAAGATGAGTTGCCGTAACAAACAGACCTAACATGAGATGGTTCTAACAAAGTAGAGGCTCTTTCACATCACAGACCAATGTGAGCAGACAGGCTCTTCTTATGGAAGAAATCTTGGCAACCCAGGTCACTGGGTATTGCTCCAGACAACATGGGGCCTTCAAGGTGGTTCCTGTCATCGCCATTTCCAGGATTGAGAGGAAAAAGAGAGAACAGATCTAGGGCAACCAATTTTTACATTGATTAGATGGAGGCTGCCCTCATTCACTTCTCTTTACCATTGGTGAAAACTTGGTCACAGGGACATCCCGAACAAGCTAGGAAGAAGAGAGCAGATATGGTGGCAATCAAGAGTCTCCACTATGTTAAATGGCCTATGTTAGGACATATAGAAGAAAAAATATTCTATCTATGACTTCTAGCTTAATTTCCAGCATTCTTTTCCTCTCATCTACATGTCACTGGAATGTTGACACTGGTCTTTATTGCCTAAACAAACAATAGCAGATAATTTTGAGAAAATTATAAAGAACTAATCGGAAAAGAATATTTCTGGTGAGAATCTTCAAATAACAATATATAAGTAGTTTTCAGCTCTGTCTCTGAAAATGACAGATTTGCTGTGGGGTGAGGGATTTTGCCAGGTTAATATATCCCCCAGCTCCCCAGCCCTGTTATAAAAAGCTGCTAAAAATATATCTCCATAGAAGGGTAAAATCTTTTTACATTTTACCAGTTTTCCTCTGAACTGTCCTTTTTCCTTCATGCCATGGTTAGAATCCTTTTCAAGTCTATTGCTGCTGTGATCTTCTGTGCAACTCTATTTTAAGCTGTCTACGACAGAACGAACTCTTAAAGTACACTCGAAGCATAAAAAAGAAGTCAAAGATGTAATGCTGCAGTCAATATTGAACCTGGAATTAGAGACTCTCTGTAATATTTCATATTGGTTAAAAGAAAAAAAAAGACCCTGGAAAGCATGAAAGATAATATCTGAAATAGGTACCAAAGTGAATTGAAGTATGAGTATGTATAGATAATATTCTGGGCTTACATGCATATGACCTAGCTCTTAAAAATCTTCCTGGTAAAGTGAATGCACAGAGAAGTCTTTTGAATATGACTGGAACAACCAGAGTGATGAAATTATGCTGATAGGTTATGTTATGCATTGCCCTTCTTGCTCTATCCACATAAGACATGTGGATAAGACATTCTCAAACTTAATTGCCTATTAGAATCCAGGTGGTTAGCAGACTCCATTTTAAGTGTGAACTCATGCAATCACTCATTCAATAAGAATTCATTATTTAGTGTATGCCATGTACTCTTTTAGGTACTGAAGATGGAGCTCTTACCCTCATGGAATGAATGACATAAAGAAAAGTACTAGATAAGTAAAGATATGATGTCAAGTCAGTTATACATGTGCCATAAAGGTTTAGTAAAACCAGACTAAGTAAATAATAGTGACCATTATGGGGGTATTTAAATAGGAGATCAGGGGAGGCTTCTCTAAGAAGATAGAATTTGAGCAGAGATAGAAATGACCTGAGGGAGAAGGGTTTGTAAATCTTTGAGGTAGACAGAAAATGAGTGCACAAGTTCTGAGAGGGGAGCATGCGTGGATGCTCAAAGAACAGTCCAGGGTCCATGTGGCTCGACTGAGGTAAAGAGTGAAGTGAAGAATAGTAGGAGTTGACATTGGAAGAGGTATGTGGGCAAGGTCACTTAAAGGTTGGAGATGCGTTAAAGAATTTGAATTCCATTTTACTTAAGATTTCAAGCCTTCGGAGAGTTATTAGCCAAAGAGTGACATGATCATATTTACATTTCAAATGCTGATTTTCATGCAGGCAGATAGACCAGAAGAACCCTTTGCTATGGTCCATTGACAATGCTGACACAGGGGAGGGTAGTAAAAGTAGAACAAAGGGATAGGATTCATGATATATGTTGAAGGTAAACTTAGAAGGATTGCTGAAACAAATGGTGAGGAATATGAGAAAAAAAGTGTCATGGAGGACTCCAGTCTTTGGAGCTTGAGCAATTGGATAAATGCTAGTGTCTTTTAGATAGAATAAGCAGTGGGTACTACAGCCAACCTAAGTGTACAACTCATCTGAAGAGGAAGCAATTAAGCTCCAAAAGTTGAGAATTATTTTCTCTATAACATGTGGTAACTTTGCCATTTGAGAAACATTTTACAACCCAATTCCACTTTTTGAACCTATGGGCTTCAATATGGTCAAAAGATACCAACTCATTTTAAACAAAAATTTCGTAGTTGAATAGCAATCATTGATATCAAATTTGATTGGCTGAAAGGGAGTTAAGTTTTTCTCTATATCATTCACTATATCGAAAGACGACAAATTGGGTATATAGATGCCCTTACCCACTCAGACTTCCACACTGCCCTGAGACAGTTATGCTGGTGTTGCCTGAGCATCCAATTTGCAAGAGCTTCATGGCCTTGCTCTAGCTGTCAGCCCCTATCATTGCTCTGGCATAGATATCAGTCACCTCTGCACAAGCACCCCACACCATCAACACACCTCACCCAGAACCCACAGCTGGCCCCAAAAGATAAACTACCCATCCCCATCTCCCTTGGACCCCTGACCCCTTTCCCTTTTTGTGTACATTTGCTCTAAACTAACCAATCCTTGAATCCCATGGGAAACCTACTAGACTCCACCCCCGGCCCACAATAAAGGCACAAGCCCACAGGCTCCTCTCCACCTGCTTGTGTGCTCTCCAACTACTGGTAGAACATACACACTCCTGAAGTCTCTCACACTTCCCATCATCCCCTTGCAGTACCCCTCTGTCCAAGACCTATAAGTAATAAAATATCTTTTCTCATGCATTGCGACCTTGGTTTCCCATTATTTTACATCTGACCTCCACCCAGACCCAAATTTAAAATCCAATTTAACTAAGTTGTAATCCAACTCCTTTCCCAAGTCATTCAGTTAGTCTCTGATATTTTGGCTCTGAACCCAGAGAAGCACTGATAAACCATCTGGCTATTTCCTCTGGGGCCTGTATCCATAGCAGTCTCTAGAAGAACATCTTAAGGTGGGGGCTGGGATTATCAGAGCAAGAGTGTTACAATTGCATTTAGTAGACTCTAACCATACAGCAGGGTATAAACTTCTGTCTCTCAAAGCCCACCCTCTTTAATTAGCTTTTTCTGAATTGATTAATAGTGCAATAAAGGACCATTTTTTAACTTATAAATTTCAGCTAAAAATTGAGAGCATAGCCTCATAGAACCTCAGAAACAGTATCCAAATATTGACATGCAGTTATAATGAATTCTGAGATCAATATGTCAATGGCATATTTTTCAAAACATGATTAAACAATTTTGGTAAATAACTGATGGAAGCATAAAATGTCAGCAAATTTCCAGAGGTTTTGAAAACATTCAACTAATTTTGAGTGGGTCTCCATACTGACAACTAAGCTGGTCCTCTTCCTTATTCCTTTCACCGAAATGATAATTAAAGCATCTCTACTCTTAAGTGATTGAACACATGCTGATTTTAGCTGATATGGTTGAAATAAAATTGACCAAAAGAAAATATATGGCTGTTGACTGAACCCCTTGAGAGTATATCTACATAGCTTTGCCAATCCAATTCAATGTAAGTGAATATGCAAAATGGATAGTTCAAACTCTTCAGATAAAAAAACTCTAAATTATAAGTCTGATCAGAGTAATATTACCAAATTGATTTTTTTTTCTTCTTAAAGTTTATTTTTACAGGAGCCAACTCCAGACAGCATACAAATTTATGGTTAAATCTGATTTGATTTAAGTATGGTCATTAAAGGGGTCACAAATTTGCCATTAATCATTAATGATATTCAGTAAGCTCTCAAGGTGACTTATGTTTTCTCACTATTTGCACCATTACAATCTGCCAAACAGCCTTCCTGGCATGAAATGGAACATTTCTCCATAACTAGCTGGAGAGTTCAGTTCAAATCATATTAAGTATTTATTGATTGCACTTTCTAATAACCTTTTCTTTTAAAGATCCAGAGTCTCATTGACTGCAGATGTGTTTAGATCTCTTATTCTTGAAGATGAAGAATTTTTGTCAGAGGCATGGTCACAGATGGTAAATTCTACAAATGACTCACAAACGAGTTTCTTTGTTTGAATCATTCCCTGTAAAGAGAGTTTTAAAAATTTCTTCCCCTGATTTAGCACAATGTTCATTCAAACCCCTATAGCTTATATTGACAAAGTAGCCAGACCGAAGGCAGCATCCAGGTATCATTAATTATACATGCATGGTGCTATGTGCCTTATGCATAGAAGATGCTTCTCCTCTGTAAAAGAACTTTGTATGTTCCATGAGTGAGATAATATTTTTGACCCTTGTTTTAGTTTACTGAGTTGCTCAAGCAAATACCATGCGATGTTTGGTTTAGACAATGGGGATTTATTTGCTCATGATTTTGAGGCTAAGAGAATGCCCAAATGAATACATCATCAGGATTATGCTTTCTCTCTGAAGAATCTGGAATTCTGGGTCTGGCTGTGTATCCTTGGTGTTTAGCTTATCGCATGACAAGGCATATGGTGACACCTCCTGCTCTCTCCATTCTCTTACCTGGTCCATTGATGTTAAGCTTCTGGCTGTTTCCTCTGTGGCTTTCTCTCTCTCTCTCTCTCTGAATTTTACTCTGCTCATAAAGGACTCCTGACTGATGTGGGCCAAAGTTTAACTGAAGTAACATCATCAAAAAATCCTAGTTACAATGGGTTTACACCCACAGGAATGGATTAAATTTAAGAATCTGTTTTTCTGTGGTATATACAGCTTACACCACCACAACCCTCAATATCCATTTCCACACTTCTTATGTTATTCCTAGCCCTGTATTGGAGTATGTGAGTATGTGTAGCAGCTAAACTCCATGTACTCTGATCCAGTTTCCAGCCTTGAGGATGCAAAAGCAATTGTTTGTAGATAATCAATATGGAGACATAACTGCATGTTTTAGTCTGCCAAAGCTGCCAGAATGCAACAAACCAGAAATGGATTGGCTTTTAATAAGAGGATTTATTAGTTAAAAAAATTATAGTTCTTCAGAGGAAAGGAAGCTAACTTTCATCTGAGGTTCTCTGTTACATGGGAAGACACATGGCAACGTCTGCTGGTCTTCTCTCCTGGCTTCTGGGTTCCAGCGGCTTTCCTTGAGGCCATTCCTTTCTGCATCTCCAAACATCTGGGCTGAGCTATGAGTGCTAAGATGAGATATGCTGAGCTGCTGAGCTCTCTTCTGACCTCTGTCTCTTAAGCTCCAGCTAATTAAATTAAACTTCACTCATCAAGGAAGGCACATCCCTTAGCCAACCGCAAATGTTATCAGCCATAATGAATTTCACATACTGATGATTTAAGGCAACAGAAACAGAACAATGAGACATCATTGTCTAACTAACACATTAAAAGTCCTAAGTTCTGCTTTTCAACCCTTATGACAGATTCATGTACATCTAATTCTCCATAAATGTCTTTCCATTCCTTATGCAAATTTTCTTTTCCTGGGATGTCTTCCTCAACCTTTTCTGCATGCTGAGATAAATTAATATCTTTTCTTTTATGGTGCGGCTCTTGTATGTCTTTACAATATAGCTTTCTTTGTTCCTTACTCCACCAACTCTGTACAGGACCATGTATCACTCCCTCAGCTGTTCTTATCATTCATCATATTTTATTTATTTATTTATTTATTTATTTATTTATTTATTGGGGGGGTGCATTGTCTGGGAATTGAACTCAGGTCTCCCACATCAAAGGTGAGCATTCTACCACCTGTGCACCCTATCATTTGTCACATTTTAATGTGATTTCTTTGGGTTTGTACATTTGGCTCCATTAAAATCCATTAAATCTCTCATACATATATGCATTCCCAATACCTACTAATATCACTGGCTTATATTATATACCTAATGGATATCTATTAATTTCAACAGAAAACTCATAGGTTCTACCACTTATTCATTGTAGTACCCTCCACAAAATGTGATACTCAACAAGTAATCAATAAATATCAATTATACTCAATTTTAAATCATTCCCATCATTCTCATCTCTGCTGAGAAAAAATAAAATTTATTTTGACATTTGGAGGTTAGAAAATCAGTATAATGTGAGCTAGATTTTTAAGTTAGGAAAGAATATTCCAAAGCAAGGGACGAGGATGTGCAAAGGTGTGGAGGTGTAAGGAAGGGTATCGTGGTCTAAGGACCACAGCCATATGATAGCACTGGAGTGTAGAGGGAGAGACAAGGAATGGGTAGATGACATGATTTGCTCATCAGAACTTAACTAGCTTAATTCACTATAAGCAATGGCTCCAACTGTGTTGATGACTTTTTTCCCCAGCAATCAATATACAGTTTCATGAGTTCAGTATGAGAGCCATTTCTGTATCAGGATGACTTCCAGAATAATTTGCTTATCTTGGCTCTTCTCTCATATATACTGTTAAATGACATCTTTACTGCATCAAAAAGAGGCTCCAGGTGCTGATATTAAGTTATTAGAGTCCACTGATGCCCAAGAATCTTTATGATCTAGCATTGCTAGCATTATATTTAAAGCCAACTTTTCAAATGGGTCCAAGCTGTTTGCCAAAAGAAATACAAATTCAAGAAAAAGCATGTCACATCTTTCTGGAACATCAATGATGCTCAATGCTGTAAAATTTTAAACTTAATTTTTATTTTAGCACAAATAGTCTATTAAGGAGTAAAATGCTAAACTATGTGGGTTGTAAAAATAAGACACTAGATTTCACGGCAATTTATTCTCCATTCTTCCCCACATGTACAGAAAATAGAGGGTCAGAAATATCCTTTTAGGACTTCTAAAGGAAGATTTGGCCCTTTTGTCCCATGAATTGAGAGAAGCAGTTTTATCAATAAGCTGATTTTTTAAAGCCTCCATTTCCTTATTACAAAATTATATCCCTACCTACCTCACTGAGCTGTTTTTAAATATTGTGTAAGGTAGATAGAGAAAATATTTAGAAATATGGACTCTCAATCCTGACAGCCAGAGTTTGAATATCAGTTTTGTCAACTTCCTAGCTATGAAAGTTTAGAAAGTTCATCTCTCTTGGCCTCTGTTTTTTCATCTTAAAAATGAGTATGTAAATAAATAATAATACCTACCTCATTTAGTGGCTAAGGAAACTAAATGAGTTACTGAAAGTTCTTAGAACAACACTAGTCACCTGAATGTTACCATACCCCTACTTATTATTATAAGGTAAGGCCATTTTGAGTGACAGTTCCTCCATTAATCACATTGATATCCAACATGAATTAAATGCATCTTACATGCTAGGCATTGTGCTGGATATTTTATATGCATTATTTCATGTAAAACAACTCTAGGAAATATTATTATTATCCATATATTATAATCAAGAAATTGGAGGCTCAAAAGAGATAGAACTTTTCTCTAGGCTAAAAAAGCTAACAACTGATAATAAACTAAAAGTATGGACTCTAACTTTGGAGCCTGCACTCACACATGTCCATGAAACTCACGTCTCCTTCATAACCAGGGCAGACAGGCAGTGATGGGGAAAGGAGAGAGCACATCTATATTGAGAACCCAATGCAGGTCAGGCACCAATCTAGGCCATTACATGCCATCCCATTTAACACTTATAATAACTGTGCAAGTTTGGGGTTCTTGTGCCTGGTTTTGCAAATGAGGAAACAGTAAAAGTCATGACTAGTTTTCCAATCCGTGTCCATTTACCCCAAAAGCCTTGCTGTTTCTATCACCAGGTCACATTAATTTGAAAGGATAAGGTCGAGAAGGTAACTCATCAAAAGACTGAAAATTTAGTTATTTGCCCCACATGAGTCCTCACACAAGTAAGCCCAGAATGGAAGGGGATAAAAGGATATAGGCTGTACAAATTGCAGATGGGGAAAAAGCCAGGAAATGCTAGCGGAAAATACCTTGTGTTTGATTTACAACAATGTTGGAACTTAAGGGTGCTGATTTTCAAGTATGCATCTTATAGATAAAGATAAAGTTACACCCCTTATTGCCTGACTCAGTGTAAGAATCCACTGAATTAAAATTATCATTGCTGCTGAGTTAAATATGACCCAAATGCTATAAATGTGCTCTTGAGTATTTAACACTTGAAACTTAATCGTTTGCTTATGAACTGAATTCAATGGGTCTAAATTCATTCCACTGTCTTCTTTCAGGCTTCAAGTGTGACTTTACCTTGCTACTTAAAGATGGGAATGGACAAAGGCTAAGCAAATTCTGTTGCTTCTCTCTCTATAGCAAACAGCACACAGTAAACTTTTTGAAAGGCAGGGGGATCAATTACTCTCTAGTCAATAAAGACTATAAGAAATAACCTGGTCAAGGCAAGGGAGGCCTTTAAAGGGGGCCTTTCCCTTAGCATCTCTCTGTTTTAAGAGAGTGGATAATGCTGCTTCTACTTATAAACTCATCTGAAAATGCATGAGCTTTGAAAGGTCTTTTTTTTTTTTCTTGCGTGGCTGGATCTTGAAAGGGCATAAATTAGAATAGCAGCATCAAATAACCTAATGCCTTGGAGTCCACAAAGGCAATTTATATAAACACGAATTTACTAGCAAGCAGTAAAGAAACACGCATGAAGGAGACCATGAGGCATCTGCATTTTAAAAGGCATGAAGTCACTTTGGCTAGGCAGAAACTTATAAATGGGTAGTTGATGGGGCATAAGGCAATGCTGCTATGTGGAGGAGCCTGCACTTTGGATGCAGGTGAACACCTATTAGCTATGTCACCTTGTGTACGCGACTAGCATCTTGGAATTACATTTATCTTATTTAAGAGTTGGGATAATACCCTACAAGGATGTTGTGAAGACTACATGGATTAACATTTACAAATACCTAGCATAGTGTCTAACCCATAGTAGATGTTTAATAAATCATCATCAACATTATATGCAAGAACAGATCAGGAATAATCACAGCCAAGGTCTGCTTTTATTTGATTGTCTAAATCTATGATGTAGACGAGTTGCTTTCAATGCCTGATTCTTTCAAAAATAAAATCTTCTGTGAAGCCTCCAAATATAAACTATGTGACCTAGCTTCAGAGATGGGCACAGAAAGCATGTAATGAGAGAAAGAAAATGGGAAGACCCACACTTACTGATCCAGCACCCGCTGCTTCTCTTATATGAAAGCAGATCTAGATTTCCCAGGCTTTCAAAATCCTCACAGACTCAGAAGCATCCTAGGTCATTCTGTAAATAGCAACAGAGCTTTAGCTGCATCCCAGGAACTCCCCCTGGGAGCTATAAGCTTAAACTAAGGCTCCTCTAAAATTTAGCCAGAAGGAAACAGGGGAACTGGGAAAAGTTACTTCTCCTTTTGCTGGCACAGCAGGGCATGCTCTGCTTTCCTTCTAAATTCCAAGAAAAAAATCAAGCAGGTGAAAGTCTGTATTTACAGAAGGAAAATAATTTACATTGGGTAAAATTCAAAGCTTACTTTCTAGATTTTAATTACAGAATGTTACCATCTCCTAAAAGACTGTTATCACATTTACTTTGGAATTAAGTCTGATACTAGAGGAACAGACACAGAGCACTCAGCACATTCCAGGCGCGGTTCTCAGTGCATTGCATATGTTAATACACACAATGCTCTCAAGATCCTAAGAGGTAACTACTATTAATATCCCCATTTTTTTCAGACAAAGCAGAGAGAGACTAAGTAATTTGTCCAAGGTCACACAGCCGAGAAGCAGCAGAGAAAGTATCTGAACCGAGGCAATCGGATTGCGAAGTCTGTGCCTTTGCCTGCACACTAGCTTTCTCATTGGATGAAAAGAAATCAGGGGTAGAATTGAGACACTGAAGTGTTCCCAGTGGACCACCTTCAGATTGAGCAAAGCTTATTTTATTCTTTACTCAGCATGTTTCACTGACTCCATATCATGTTATGCACAATTTCTTGGGATATTTAAAAATCATAGATAATGGTTTCACTTCCCTCCCCAGTCCATTTGCTTGCAAATGCTGTATTCAAAGATACAATGACTATGGATTTGTGAGAAAACTTACCTCTGTTTACGAATGGTTCTGTTAGGCTGAGAATTGTGTTTTCTTTAGGAAAAAATAACTTTGAAAATCAGTTTTAGAATGTTCTAAAGCCGTGGAGTGTCTATCTCTTCATTGATAAATCTCTTAGCTGTAATTAGCTATTGATTAGAGAGGAAGGTAATATGACATAGTAAGATATGCTGAGAAAAGTGTTTAGAAATTCCATTGTCACTTAAGCAACTTGTGGTGGTTCGGAACTGTATGTATCCTGAGAAAATCATGTTCTTAAAGCTAATCCATTCCTGTGGGTGTGAACCTATTGTAGATAAAACCTTTTGATGAAGTTACATCAGTGAAGGCATGGCCCAGAGTGGAATCCATTATTAGAGAATGAAATTCAGATAGAGAGAGAAAGCCACAGAAGCAAGAAGCTGAAAGTAGCAAAACCCAGAAGTATAAAGTAGAGATCAGAAGATGCCACCATGTGCCTTGCTATGTGGTAGACGTGCCAAGGATCTTCAGCTGCTGATCTTCAAGAAGAAAGCATTGCCTTGATGATGCCTTGATTTAGACATTTTCTGGACCTCCAACTATAAACTAATATATTCCCATTGATTTAAGTTAGGCCATTTCACAGTATCTGTTTTAAGCAGCCTAGGAAACCAAAACACAACTGTTTTGCGGTCAGAAACTACTTAGTTCTTAAATCACAGGTGGAGGAGAGAAATGAAGAAATTGAATAATTTTTATTCATTTTGCCTTCTGTGATAGCTTAGAAAAGATTAATGGATGGATAAGAGTGGAGGAAAAGGGCAGATTGGAAGTTGGAACTGCATCTTCAGTGGGAGATGAACCAGGGCCAAAGGAGGAAGGATACCTGCTGACAGCCATCATTTCCAGAAATTTACTGAAGCAAAATGATGTCTAACACCAACAACAACAAAAAAAATCAAGTGTCTTTTATCCTGTGTGGCTGCATCTTGAAAGGGCATAAATTAGAATAAGAATATCAAATGACCTAATACCTTGGAGTCAACAAAGGCAATTTACATAGACATGAATTTACTAGCAAGCAGTAAAGAACGCTCATAAAGGACACCATGAGGCATCTCAATTTTCAAAGGCATAAAGGCACTTTGGTTAAGCAGAAATTGGTAAATGGGCTTTCAATGAGTCTAAAACCCATGTAGATGGCGGGCCACAGTGGCTCAGCTGGCAGAGTTCTTGCCTGCCATGCCGGAGACCCAGGTTCAATTCCTGGTGCCTGCCCATACCAAAAAAAATTAAAAATCCATGCAGAGGAGCCTGAACTTTGAATGTCGGTGAATCCCTACTAGCTGTAACACCTTGGGCAAGCTACTAGCATCTTTGAATTTCATATTTCTTATTTATAAAACTGGGATAAAACTTTTCAGGGCTGCTGTGAAGATTAAATAGTTTTATTTTTTTAATTTTTTTAACATGGACAGACACAGGGAACTGAACCCAGGTCTCTTGCATGCCAGGTGAAAATACCGCCACTGAGCCACTATTGCACTGTCCTTAAATGGCTTTTTAAATGAGCTTCAGGATCCTTGTTTTGCTGAAATTTTTTAAAGTTAGAATTTGCTTAAGAAAAGAAGATTATAAGGCCATCCAGTATAGCAAATTAAGTCGTTAGGATTTTATTTATTTATGTATATAACCATCCACTGGAACTTAAAAAGCAGATGACAGAACTTTGACAAATGTAAGTCAAAGTAAATTTTCAGGCTACATGATGTGGTGCTGAAGACAGTTCAATTAATTTGTATCAGGGCAACAATATTAAAATTTTTTTTTAATCCACATTTGGGAATATGACTGTTTACTTCATACTGAGTCTACATCTTTAGGTACATTCAGGTGTGTGAACTTTAGAGACTCAAATAAGTGATTGAAAATTCAAAAATCACTGATTCAAAATTTCTATAAGACTTGTGATTTAGCAAAGGATAAAGACTATCCATGGTTGCTGTGCAATTTCAAACCTATTTTAGAAAAAAAAGCCATCACAGTGCTGTTGATATAGCTATATTACTAGAAAAGTAAAAAAACAGATGAATAAAAAACAAAGAAACTGGACAAAAAATAAGAAAGTTTATTAAAAAAAAACTTTTCAATCTACTGAAGCAACATTAAAAGTGAAAAATGAAACTGAAAGGCATAGAACTTGCTGAGCTTTCATTTCTTGTTTTCAAATTTATCATGAATATTATGAATCAGAGAGAGGGGGAGATAATATGAAATGGCATGAAGAAGATAGGAGCCATGATGTAGAAAAAAGCCAAAATAGTAAAGGTGACCTCCAACTTAGATTTATAGATTTCTAATACAGTGTATAAATTTCCATTAAAGGAAATGCCAAGAATGTTGGAACAGACCAATATATTTACCATTATTTCAATTCATTTCTTCATTTACAATCATCTATTGTCAAACCATCTTCTCAGTTTTACCTTTGACAATTTCCTGGCCTTGACAATACTGCAGGTGTATTCCTTTAAATATGTTCTGTCTTTAAACATGTCTACTGCTGACAACAGAGAGCCAGGATCCTGCTAGCTTGGGGAGGTCAGTAGATTTGGGCAGGGAGAGATCTCTTCAAGAGTCAAAATGTGGAGATGCTATCTGTGGTTTGGGAGAAGGCACTGTGCTGGCAGATATACTAGTGTGCTTTGCCCCTAAAACTAACTAAAGGGTCAAAAAAATTACAGCAAAAATTCTATTACCCACTTATGGTTTAGGCCTGATGCCAATCCTTTTGATTCACTCTCCCTGAATTTTCCCAGTACAGTTAATTACATGTTCAAAGAATTAGAAAGAACGTAAATCAGCATTTTACATAATGACTTTGCTGCTTTCCTACTGCTAATGCCAATTCCTAATAACCCACCTCTCTTCTCAATCTAAAATCTCTCTTCCCAGCAGCTCTAAAAATTGATGTCAAAACAACAATAATCAAGGTCATTACAGTAAGTTCTTATATATTAGAGTTCTTAGGAAAACAGACCCAACAGGAAATATCTGTAGATATGAGACTTAAGAAATGTCTCATGCAACCGTGAGAATGGAAGAGTCCAAAATCTGTAGGGTAGGCCGCTAGCTGTCAGTTTCAATGATGGTCCTCAATGAACTCCCCAGGAGAGGCTGGCTGGCTAAAGTGGAGAGAGAAAGAGATTCTCTCTTCTGAATTCTCCTTAAAAGCCTTCAGATGATTAGATTAAACATAACTTATTACAAAGGACATTCTCCTTAGTCAACTGCACATGTAAACAGGCATGAATGCAGCCAATGTGCTCCTAAATTAAGTGTGTCCTCACATGGTATGTCTACAAAATGTCCTCACAGCAACAGATAGACCAGTGCTTGCTTGACCAGACACCTGGACACCATCACCTGGCCAAGCTGACACATGAAACTGACCATCACAGTTCTCAAGCCTTATATCTGTGTGCTAAGGGAATTATGTACTGCAAATTTTATCTATGTAACATCTAAGCAATCACAAGTAATATTTTATAATGGTTTGCATAGAAAGTTCCATCCCAAAGTTTTTGTGTTGTGAGGGTTCTCACTCGTATGGGCCTCTGCAAAATAGGAACCATGTTCTATGTTTTCTTTTTATAGCACAGTGCTAACTGCAGCCCTAATGTCATCCATTCATTGAAGAAATATGTCTTCATGTGCTAAATACTGCTTCATCCTGGGAGTAGAAGTAGTTAACAAAATAAAGAAGGGCTCTGCCTTCCTGAAGAGTACATTCTAGCTTCTATAGTAGACATTCAAACACACAGAAAATGCTTGTTTTTTTAATAAATTAGTGGTTGAAAGAATGAAGGAATGGATGGATGAAGAGACAGTTTTATAGGGCAAAGCTACCTTAAACTTGAATACATAGTGTAGGAGCCAAGGGTTAAAACAAGACCTGCAGGTTTTGTTGGGAGCAGCTGGCCTGGCAGTAAACTGTGGAGATTGTTATGTAGAGCAGTCTGGGAGGAAGAGAATGTTTACCCCAAGTGGTTATGTTAGGTATGAAGAGCACTGAAAGATAAGAACTTTGCTCCCTCAGGAAATGCATGCATGCCTATTGACATCCTGTGGTATATAACCAGGATCTGGTTAAGAATAAAGTTGTCTGAAGTAAACTCAAGCTTCAGACCCCCTGAGCCCATCTGTGTCTTTGTGTCTTTGTGTCTTAGTGTCTTTGTGTCTTTCTTTTTTTCTTTCTTTCTCTCTCTCTCTCTCTCTCTCTCTCTCTCTCTCTCTCTCTCTCTCTCTCTCTCTCTCTCTCTCTCTCTCTCTCTCTCTCTCTCTCTCTCTCCTTCTCTCTCTCCTTCTCTCCTTCTCTCCTTCTCTCCTTCCTTCCTTCCTTCCTTCCTTCCTTCCTTCCTTCCTTCCTTCCTTCCCTCCTTCCCTCCTTCCCTCCTTCCCTCCTTCCCTCCTTCCCTCCTTCCCTCCTTCCCTCCTTCCTTCCTTCCTTTCTTTTTTTCTCATCATTCCTTAATATCCTTTGAGCTCCATTTCAATAGGAAGCAACATACATAGTTACATTTCTTCTGGCTTTCAGTAACCCCTGCCCTCCAACTCATGAGTGAAGAAGAATGACAAATGTGTGTGTGTTCTAGAGAACGGTTTGGAATGAGAAACTATTTAGTTAAGTAGGCACACTATTAAATAGTGGCCATACTATTAATTTATTTAGAAATCCAGTATTTTCCAAATAATGTTTTATAAAATCTAATTCATTTTTTTTGATGCTATGCCAAGATAGATTCCTATGCTGAAATGAGATTGATAATATTTAGTTTTTCAAGTCCCATTTTTGGTGTGGCTTAACAGAACTTTTATCATGATAATATGGGGTATATTTCTCTAGGAAAACATATTTGTCCAACTTATTCTAATAGAAAATTCATAAGTCTGGTGGATCCTGTAGTATTCCACCCTCATCCCATCTTCAGGGCCAAGGCACCCCACGTGATAGAAACAATAAGTGGCTGATTGTTCACTGACAAGCCCCTCAGCAAACACTGCCCTCAGCTCTAATGAACTGTCTGCCAGGGGCTGTCCTGTGGTCAATGACCGCCTGATAACAGGCTACAGAGGTCCCGCCTTTCTCTCAATTTGAGACATATCTGAATGGCCATTACCCATCCAGAGCTTTCCATGGGTTCGGCTGACAAATCCACTGCATCTGCACTGCATGTCAGCATTTCTCTCTATCCCCTCCTGCTTTCCCCACTTCCTTACAGGTTTAACTCTCCCCAGAGTATTGCCCAGTAAAATTTCAGTATGCAACACTCCATCTCAGAGACTCCTTCTAAAAAACCCCATATAAGACAATGAATATTATTTCGGTACATCTGTAAATGCTCAGCTTGTTTGGAGTTTTTGTATGCTATTTTTTTATGCTGTCATTCTTTTTCCATGCAAGTATTCTATTATTGCAACACCATTTGTTGAATTTTTGTTTGTTTCTGTTTGTTGGGAAGTGCATGGGCCAGGAATCAGAGCTGGGTCTCCTGCACGGCAGACGAGAATTCTACCACTGAACTACTCTCACACCCTCAGATTTATTTATTTATTTATTTTAATTTTTTGCATGGGCAGGCAATGGGAATCAAACCCAGGTCTCTGGCATGGCAGGTGAGAATTTTGCCTGCTGAGCCACCATCGCACCACACCCTCAGATTTATTTTTAACCCACTCACTTCTGGGTAACCCAGAGTATTTAAGTTTCCCTATTCAGTGGATCTGAAGATTTGATTCATAAATTATTAAGTTTCATTTTATATTCAACTCGTATATGAGAATCCCCTCTTGAAGTGAACACCTCTTTTCTGAAAACTTTTTTCAATACAACTTATTTGTGAGATGACTGCTTGCGGCATGTGCCATCACTTCTAAAATGATCCCTTGTTTTGCCAGATCTGCTATCACAAAACCACAGACTGGTCTTGGTTTAGCAACAGGAATTTATTGGGTCATGGTTTTGAGTCTAAGAGGAAGTTCAAAATCAAGATATTGGTAAGCCTTGCTTTCTGGTGCTATCTACCAGCAATGCTTGGGATTCCTTGACTTGTGTCTCTGCCACCCATCATATAGCAATGTTTTCTCTTTTCATCTTCTTGTTTCTGCTGACTTCAGGCTTCTTCCTTTGGCATATTCTAATTTCTGGCTTCCAGATTCTTCTCTTTATAAGCCCTCTATATAAGGTGTAAGACCCACTATCATTCAAGTAAGCCATACCTTAACTAAAAATAACTTCTTCAAGAAGTCTTATTTACAATGGATTCACACACACAAGAATGTGGGGCAAAATTAAGGATATACCCAAGTTGGGATACATAATTCCAACTACCGCACCTGGCCTTGAATTTTTATCTAAATGCAAAATCAAGTCTCTTCAACATACTCAAGTCACCAGCATCAGAACTAAGTTCTGGTCTGTTTTGCCTGACCACAATGTCAAAACTCTTTTTACCATGTCTTACCCTAAAACTGACAATGAATCTGCAGATAAAGAGGGACACACAATTCCACTATATTAAATAAACTGTTTCATTGTAATGTATTGCTAAAAGAAACTATGCCACCCCAAATAATCAATAATCAATAATTCTCTTATTGTAAGAGAAACTGTTTGAACAGGAAGATCACAAACCAAAGTAAACATCTCAAATGATTAGTAAGTTACATTGACTTAAAGAGACAATTAGGATATTTCCAAATGGGAAGTTAACAATAATTGGTTGGTGTTTAATTATGAAGAAGGGTATTAAAAAGCAGGAAATGATCATAAATTAGTTATCATAGCATATTGGTCTATTTCTGATAGGTTATCTCTACTAGACTGAAACCAGTTTATTTGGGGGGGGTGGGGGGGTGGGTGTGGTGTATGGTCCAGGAATTGAACCCAGCTCTCCCGCATGGAAAGCAAGCATTCTGCCACTGAACCACCCACGTACCCAAAACCAGCTTATTTTTCATTGTTGCTTAAACTGCAACTTTTGCACTTGCATTCCTTTTTTTGGAGGAGAAGCCTCCATTTTATTTTTAACTCATTAGAAAGTCCCTGTCACTTCTCAGGAAAGGGGATTACTGCCAGCAACACCAATTTAGGCAGCCAATTTATTTTACTTAATATTTAACATGAACTATGTGCTTCCTAAGAAAAATGGTCCTGCCTTTAAGAAAACATGACATGTAATATTATGTGTTTACACACACACACACACACACACACACACAATCATATCTACCAGCTGAAGGGAATTTAGAAATATCTTGACTAATCCCTTAGTTTTAGAGCTAAAGAAACTGAAGTCCAAAGTTGAGAAGTAATTTATTTATGGTCTTAATGATAATGGTAAAATTCAATCTGGATCACTGACACCTAAAATTTAAACTTAAAATAAATCAATCTGCCAAGCATACCCATGGGGTGAGACAGGGTATGGGGAGATGATTATTTGATTTACCCCCCCAAAAAAAACCCATTTATATATGAAATCAAATCAAATTGTTTTAAATAATAATGTCTCATTTGATTTCCAATAATTCAACTAAACACACTTTTTACTATTATATCTCACACATAAAAGCTAAGAATACACATTAACAGGATTGTATAAAAACCATCTTCCATTCTCATCCTACATCAGGTAACATTATGATTTAATAAGTGATCCATAAGTGATTCAATAAACTAGCAGTCTAAAAATCTACAGCTTTAAAAAATATTTAATAATAGACTATGATCTCAAAAAAACGCTCAGAGATTGGCATCACCTTAAGGATATCATCAGGAAGTTATTTTTATAAAAAAAAATTTCTGTGCTTATCTTTTTATAGATTCAATCACCTTCACAGAAATCATGTAAAGAGATTCTATAGCACCCATCACATTCTGCACAAACACACACACCAAATCAACATGCTTAAATAACTGTAAAAAATAGCTACCATGGTCTTTGCCAATTAGGGGCTCTGTAATTAATGTTTTAGAAGGTTGTAAATCATGTGATTGTGGAAGGTGTGAAAGCAAAACCTGAAAGGAGGAATAAACATTCAGCATAAGCCTAGATCCATTTACCATGAACTGATTATTCTGGGTTCCCATTATGACAGAATCTTACTGGAGTTTTGTGCTACTCAGATGGACCTTTGCTAGTAATAAAAGTACAGGACCAGTAGTTTTCAATGTAAGAAGTAAATTGCCATTTCAAAACTTCCCTTTTTTCCTCCATTTAAAATAATTTGGCTCTGAAAACCAATTTCAGAAGACAAATGTCTTGATTTGAGCAATTGTTGAAGATTCATGTTCCCAAGGTAACCTTGGTTTTCTTTCTTTAGCACTGGACGGACATGAATACAGAGTAAATCTCAGGTCATATCCATGTAATGTCAGCCATTTAAGTGAGCAAAAAATTCTTGCACTATGCTAGGGACAAAGGCTACAAAAAATAAAATTGACATGATTTAGAATATGTTTTGCCAAGTTTTGTAATGCTGAAATGTTACTATAGAATTACCTCTGGATGGCTCATTAAAATGCTGTGCCTAATTCCAATCTCACTGAATCAGAATCTGAGATGTCCTACTACTCATGAAGCCAGTGGTTCTTTGGGAAAACACCACAGAGTAAGCCCAGGGAGGAAGCAGAGAGGATCTGCTGCCCTCTAGAACTGATGTGAACTTGTAAAGAAGTGAGATCTGGAAGTTCTTTAAGCCCAGAAGCAACATGCAGCTGCTGTCATTCTGTTGTATGGTTCATGATGGGAAATGGGAGCAGTGGGCATGGGATGTTTCGTGAAGACTAAAGATAATAATCGTGGAGTGTGTCATGGTCACATTCATGTGTCACCTCGGCCAGGTGGTGGTACCAAGTTGCCTGGTCAGGCAAGTGCTGGCCTGTCTGTTGCTATGAGAACATGTCATGGCCTTAAATCATGATCAACTTGGCTATACCCACAGCTGATTGCATTTGTAATCAGCTAAGGGGAGTGCCTTCTGCAATGAGTGACACTTAATCTAATCACTGGAAGACTTTTAAGGAGGCTTCAGAAGAGATGGTCACTCTTTTTCCTGCTTCAACCAGCCAGCCTCTCCTGAGAGTTCACTGAGGACTTCAATCGGAGCTGCCAGCTTGCAGCCTGCCGCCTGCCCTACAGACCTTGGATTCTACATTACCACGGTTACATGAGACACTTTTATAAATTTTGTATTTATAGGTATCTCCTGCTGATTCTGCTTCTCTGGAGAACCCTAGCTAATAGAGAGTGTAAGCAGGTGCAGGAGATATGAAAGTGACACTCAAGACATGCAATGGGGCTTTTGCTTGCTAACTACCTGATTGAATAGCATCTGGATCATAGTGCCTTAACAACAATAATCACAACAACGAAGGCAACAACAAAAATGACCATCTATTTTTATAACTCTTAACAGTTTGCAAAACTTATTATGTTATACACTTGAAAATGGGCATGAAATGGTTAAAGAGCAAACTGGCAAAAGAGCAAAATCATAGAAAGTCAAGAAAGACAGTTTTATCTCCATTTGCTGAAATCAACTATAGGCTCCATGAAATATTGAGGTTCTACCTCCTAGAAGAGTTCTTGATCTACACAAGAAGCTCAATAAATATTTGTCGAATGTTTATCAAATGAATCAACAGTATAGGGAAATAACTAAGGAGAAAATAACTGAGAGTGAATGAAGGGAAGGCACTATCTTAGATAATATCCAGAAGGTATATTGTTCTCCATCAAAAGCTAAGCACTTAAATAAAGCAGCATACAGCAGCAGTGGAGAGTGGGAAGACATTCCTGGGCAGCTGCAACAGGGTTTGATGGGCCACTTTTGAAAGAGGAGTTCATGGCTACTAGGGTCAATGCATTACACAGACTTGTCAGTAACAAATAGGAAAAGAACTAGCTAGTTGTAGAAATTCAGTTGCTTACTCTTTAAACATTGAGCTCCTTCATATGGAAAGATAAAGGAAGCAACTAGTTTGATGAAAGCCACTGTGATACATACAGCCCAGGACATCAAAGGTGGCAGAGAGATTTCCTTTGGCCTTGATGGCTAAGAATTTGCCAGTGCTATAGCAGAGAATCATTTGTTTTTAACACCAGAATTTCACTCTGATCATATCTACATTTAATGTAGTTTGGGGGGTGTGTATGTGAGTGTTTATGTGTGTGAGAGAAAGAGTCTACAACACTATTTGGCTAACCCATTAAGGTCATTATAAGAATTTACCCCTGATATTGCTGAAGCTAAATCTATATGCCCAGAGTGAGCAGAGCGTGTAGCAGTACTCTCTTCCCACCTTCCTGCCCCTGATACCCAGACACCCAAAAGGGCATGACACCACTTACATAAGTTATCATTTTTGAGCCTCACAAGAAGTTCTGTAAAGTTAATGTGTGTAGCATTAGGTATTTTTATTTTTTTAAAGAGGAAATTAAGATAAAAATATAAAAAGTTCATGAAACTAACAAAGGCTGGAGTAAGAACTGAATTCTAGACCTTCAAATTCAAGCCACTTTCTAAAATGACAGATGTGGGTAACAGAAATAAAAATAGCTGTTTCAGTGCAGAGTTATATATTTTTCCAAATATGGCCTTTAACGTGTCATACTATAATTTGATACCTTTTGTTTGGCAAAAATCCACCGTAAATAATTCAGATAAAGTTCCACCTTGCAATTCTTTGTAAAGAAATGTGAAGTCTGATATAGCCATCAACTTCCCTAAATGCAGATTCCATACATTTGGTGGGTTTATAATTGAAAAAAAAAAAAAAGAAAAATATTGGAAGTTTCCATGAAGAATCTCTATTCTTAAAGGAAAATTAAATTGATAAAGAATTTTAAATAAACAAATTTTTCTATAGAAAAACCTGCCAGAGAACACCCAAATGATCAACCTTAACCTCACACACAATGAACAAGTTAAAATCAGGTGTCCCTTCCTATGATGCTCCGATGAGAACACAACATCAAATCTGTTGTATTTTGTCTGAAAATGTACAACCTGAATTTAACCATGAAGAAAGGTCACACACCCACACTGAGGAGTCTTCCACAAAGTAACTGGCCTGAACTCTTCAAAAAGGCCATGAAAGAGGACAACTGAGGAGCTCTTCCAGATTAAAGGAGGTTAAGGAGAAATGACAATTAAATGCAACAAGTGTTCTTGGATTAGCTTCTGGACCAGTAAAAGGACATTAATGGAACAATTGGCAGAATTTGAATAAGGTCTCTAAATAAGATGGCAGTATTGTGTTAATGTTAATTTCCTCATTTTTATAACTGTATTCTTTCAGGTAAGACTTTCACATTTGGAGAAGCTGGGTGATGAGTATAAGAAAACCAATCATACTATTTTTGCAACTTTTCTCAGTCTGATATTACTTCAAAATGAAAAGTGAATACATAAAATAAAAATTAAAAGATAAATAATCTTAGTCCTGAAAGGAATTTTTACTGATAAATCTGTTTAATCTTAAAGCTGAAAGAAGTAGTATAAATTCTCGAAAGTTACAAAGACAATGAATCCTGATCTCTGAACGCTATAATTCTCTCTATAATTCTATCTCCTACCGCACCCTAAATTTCCTGAAAACTGAGGCCAGCTTTTCATATTTCACATCACTTCAGAGACAAGGGAGGATGACAATGACAACCTATTTACCATCATGCAGATGTAACAGGTCATCACTTTGCCCTAGAAGGTAATTGTTCAAAGTAGATAAAGGAAGAGTACTCTAAGAAGCATTATGTGAAAAGGTATCCAGAGCTAAGGGATTATTATTGACAAGATCAGGTATAATTTTGATTGATATAAACAACAAAATCCCTAAAAAGCTTGATTGGAAATTACAGATCCCAATTCAAAGAAATCCAAGAACAATTGAAATACAAAGAGTAAATTGCAGAACCATAGAATAAATGAGAGGATTCAATGGAAAAATAACAGGCATGAACTATGGTTTAAATCAGAGGCATATAAGCATTTTTGTTTGTTTATCCATTAAAAAAATTTTGGGAAAAAAACTTGTACATTTTTGAGTTGATAATGAAAATTTCATATTTATTTAATTGCTTTCAAAGTATATCAGGATGACATACTTTTTAATTTAACTGTCAGATTGCTGTATAAAATTTATCCAAATGAATGTAAACACAACAGCAACTTGAAAATCACTATTATTCATTTAATAAATAAAAGCAAGTCTTCTTTTACAGGCAAAAATTTCACATCATTCTTCATTACCCTTAAACTCTTATTTCTTTTCCAATTCTCCCACAGAATTTTATCCTCAAAAAAGACATTTCGTACATGAAAGCCTTTAATGATCATTGAATCATGCTTCAGTGCAACAAAAATATATGTAAATTGACAAGTAAATTGCTTTTAAATTTCCAGTGATCATAAGGCTCTAATATGATAAATTCTTTCAATTATATTTTATTAGACCTCAATTTTTAAAGCATAAACATAAGTATAAGAAGCAAAATATTATTGGTAAACTCTTAATGAAATTAATGGGACTGAGGCTTTTGTGCCATATAGTTCATGTATCCAATGATGAATACTTCTCGTTACCATTGTCATAAATGTCACTATAATAATAAGGCAAGTATCGGAACTAATTCTATTCCTAGTTTTCATTTTTTATAGATCAAAGATCAGAGAAAATTTGTCCACTTCAGTGGATTGCAATGGAAGAAGTTTGGTTTAGCAGATCATTCAATCTTTTGTACTTCTATGTGGCTGCCCAAAAACAATCTATCAATCTCAATGTAAAAAAAATAGTATTTTTAATGCTCAACTAGACAATTAAATAATCCTTCAATATTATTGAATTAAAAACTGTCTTTCTTGCAAAAGAAGATTTTGCCAGACATTGCAGTTGTTCCCTTTACAACAATGCCACCGACATTTCCAACGGTCTCTTTGTTTGGGAGCAGGATAAGGATTCCACTTCATGGCAGTGCAACATGGAAAGATTCTAAGTGATCAAGAGGCAGGCTGGGAGAAGGTAAGTGGGAGAAAACATCTTGAAAAAAGAAGTGGAATTCCTTAAAAGCAGGCTCATTCTTGCCTGGATCAATTTATGGGAGAAAAAAAAACATGAAGAAATCAAAGATCTGGAAATTGTTTCCTTAAAATGACACTTCTCAGGTACCCCTTGGAAAATTTTGTGTATCTCTGAAGATATTTATACTCCTGGATCATTTTACATTAAGCCAGTCTCAAGGAATTTTCAAAGAAATGTCAGCCACATGAAGGAAAAATTTCATGATAAAGTTTAATTGCATTGAATATATCTCCTCAAATTTTGGCAGCTCTCCCCTAAGTGTCTTCAAAGGAAAACTTGCTTTTTGAGTCATTCATAAAAGGTTGCTTTAAATGGTTCATATTTGGAAAATATTGCATAATATGCCCCCTCTTGAAAGGATTACAACCCATATTAGCATGTTTGAGGTCCTGATAAGTCCTGCAGTAAAATATAGAATTTAACTTTATTCAACTCAATTGTTCACGAATATATTTGACCATGTATCTCATTTTTGTTAATCTTTCTCTCTATACTTTCAGAATTCCAGAATTATAACTTTATTAATGCAGGGATTGTATCACATTTCTCCTGCTAAAGTCCCAAAAGTGATCAGAGCCTTGAAAGATATTTAATTAATATTAACTGAGTTACTGATTCATATGCGAAGGGAGTTAGGTTGACAAGAGAGAAAAACTAAGTAGAAATTGATTTTCAGGAACCATATCATAACGGGAATTTTTAAACAAAACACTTCGAAGTTATCAATTGGAAGGGAGTATAATAGTATAAATAAAAAGCAAAACTATCACTCAATAACTCAACTAAAACTTGCTGCATTGCTTTCCCTGGGAGAGCCATAGCCATGGGAGAGGAATACATAACCTAAGGATTCTTAATGTGCAGTTGCTTCTGTGAAGAGCAAGCTTCTCGACAGCAGTGACAAACACATAACCTCTGCATCATAAACATTCAACAAATGACCCTTCACTGGGAGAAAAAAGTTGTTGCTCTTTATTCTTGTACAACATGAACCTAAAGGCATAGCTGAACCTTCTTTGGTGGTACCTCTGACATATGGAGACAGCAGAGTTGAGGTGTTACATGAATTACTATGTCCATAATAGCATACTAAAAAGAGAACTGGATTAAGATCCAAAGGCTTTTTATTTTACTTTCCCATTTATCAGATGAGTAAATTTGAGTATTCCCTCAACTTTATACAACTCCCTTTTTTCCAACTGTCAAAATCTTGTCCAAAAAACCATGTCCATGGATTATATGATCCTCCTTTCTTAATTGGGGAAAGAAAAACATTTTTGTTTAAGAAGAGTACTTCAACATGGCCTCTAACTCAAGAAGGTAATGTCCCAGTAAATATTTTCTTTAACTGATTTACTTGCCTAACTAGTTAAAACATCTTCCTTCAGAAAACAAATTTTAAGTAGCCAATCGAAATTATTCTGGGGAAAATATTTGCCCCCATACAAAGACAATAAGGAACTCAAATAGCAATTATCCTTCAATTATTGCTGTATTTGAGAAACGAGGTCAACTTTTATAGTGTTTTACCATCTATTTTATCTTTGGGGAAAAAGAGCCACATATCCAATGCTCATTATCACAAGTTTGGTGCACGAAAAGTAGAATGATTTTAGGGATTAAGAAAATTACTGCTTTTGCTTAAATATTGGTTTGAATATACCTCAATTGTAAATATCAAACATCGTACGCAACTGGGAGAAAGGATTTTAGTAATAGAAATAATGAACACCACATAATCAAAATTAATGGAGAAAAGGATTATTTTACTTCTCAGTGAAAAAAGAGTAAGTGTAACGAACACAGCAAATGTGCTTATTCCTCATAGCAGTGATGACAAGAAAGAGAAGACAGAACTAGGTCATTCTCTCTGGAGGACAGGACTATAACAAGCAAGTAATGAAATGAAATAAGCTTATTTTACAAAGTGAAATAAGTATAATTTCACCGTGGTTGTTTTTGAAATTATTCCATGGTTTTCTTTTTCTGTATCATCTGTTCCTCTTTCAATGCTTAAAGTGCTGTTTCTGCAATATTTGTAAATTGCAAATGAAGGACTCTCAGCAGTTACAGGTATCATTTTTCAGGACATTGTTACATAAAGTCAAATGTCTTTACATATATTTTGCGGGTAAAGTGCTCCTTACGTTGTAATTTTATTTACTACACTACCTCAGATCACTTCCAAGCAATATCTCAAGCCTCAGTTAATATTATTTTCCATATAACTTAAAAACTCTACAATCTGTCATTCAATAGTAAGCACAGAATAAAATACCAGTTACAAGAACCATGCTGCCCAGGACTTTCAACACACCTAAATTGTCTTTTTGCATATGACATGGAGAAGAAAGTACAGCATTGATTGCAAGGCAGACTCTGAGCTGCATATGAGCTATTTCCTAAGGATTTATAGGTCCTCTTAAAAAGTGTTCTTAGAATATCTCCAAATCTTTGCACAGATGAGAATAGATTATCATAAGAATAAGAGTAGAATGAGATGGACAAAGAACATTATCATCTGGTCAAGCAAATCCTCACATGCCTAGCAAGAGATAATATCAATGTAGTATTAGTTGGACCATACAAAATTGCTGTTTCTGTAGGTCATAAGTGGTCAAAGTTTAGTTATGTCAAATACTTCAACTCAGTAACTGAGAAAAGAAAAAGTTATAAAAGCAAGTTTTGCCAATATTTATTTTTCATTACTTCTGGGAGAATATACACCAGTTCTATAAAACTATATTTTCAGAAATAAATTATTTTCATTTTTCCTATTTTTAGAGATTATTATAACTCCAGCCTAACAGAGTTTAAAATATAGACTCTGAAATCAGGTGACCTGAATTCTAACACCAACACTACCACCTAGTAAGTGCATAATCTCAAGAAGGGGCTTCAGTTTATTTTCACCTAATATATGCAGATAATAAAATTGTCTCCCCTGCCCCTAGGGTTGTTGAAGGAGTAAATAATGTGATGCATATAAAGTCTGTAAAACATCTATAACTCTATCAGCTCTCGACTCAACTGATGCTCTCCAATCCCTCGCTTTTTTTCTGTCTTTGGTTAGCCACATGGTCAGCCACCCCTTGGTCATTCTTTCATACCCAGGCTGAAGCCCATGGTTGATCCTTTGAATCACTGTGTCATTAACAAACTCGCTGCCAGTATTATAGCTCACCTTTCATCTGCATCCACTCAGAAAAATCCCACTATTAGATAAATATTAAAATACATATAAGTTCTCAGCTTCTGAGACACCACAACTGAACACTGAAGAAAATCACAGTCATGCAAATGCCCCCTCCCCAAAAAAAAGGGATTTATTTATATCCGTAGTCAACTTCAGTCTTCTTTGGCAACTATTTCAAATTGCTATCTCCTCATCCTTCAAGGTTCTGTTCAGGTATTGCCTTCCCCGAAAAGAGTTCTTTGAACTCTCCACACCAAATGAGGTGCTTTGAAAGTTTCTTCCCATATGTGCTCACAGTATCTGGCTGATGGTAGGCACTTAGTAGATAATCATTGCGTGGATAAATGAATAAATATTGTTTTTACTTACTTAACCATTTATCATCTCATCATAATCTATTCTGGGGTCTTCTCACCTTTTGTCCCTTTGTCCTCTAGGCCACAAATGTCTTAAGTCAGGATTACTATATTTTATCCATCTTCAAATTCCTAGCACTGACTCCATAGTGCACACTGGCTGCTGAATCATTTTTCTTGACTGAATTTATTAACAAATAAATGAATTGGAATGTTAACTAAAACCTACAGTTCATCCATTCAGCAATTATTT
The DNA here is from genome assembly GCF_023851605.1 of Tamandua tetradactyla. Taxonomy (NCBI): domain Eukaryota; kingdom Metazoa; phylum Chordata; class Mammalia; order Pilosa; family Myrmecophagidae; genus Tamandua; species Tamandua tetradactyla. The sequence continues at coordinate 21,935,377 of NC_135345.1, forward strand.
AGTAAGTGTTTACTGTATACCTCTGGAAATTCAAAAGATCCAAGGATCCAATTTTCCTCCTTATGGAGCATACAGACTAACTGGGCAGGAAAGATGCAAAAAATACATTTGCTGTATATGCTAATCACTCTGGGGGAAGTATGTACAAAGTACCAAATAAACAGAAAGAAAGTGGTGACATTTTTGAATTAGAGATGTGGTAATTGAATCATGCATTCCAACAAACACAGGTTCTTGGTCTTCCTCTGCAATCCTGTGAGTGTGAGCCCATTGTAAATAGAATATCTTGAAGGTGTTGTTTAAGTTAGGGTATGGCCAACTGAATGAGGATGAGCCCTAAGTTAATTACTGGAGCTCTTTAGAAGCAGAAGAAACTTAGACATGTCAGAAAAAGCCATGAGAGGAGCTGGAATCTAGAAGTCATCAGAACCTGAAAGAAAAAGAGAAAGAACATCCCCATATGATGGGAAAGTCAAGGAACCCAAGGATTGCTTGCCAGGCAGAAGGCCATCCTGTGAGGAAGTAAGTATGCTATAGCCTCGAACCGGGATCCAATAAGTTCCTGTTGTTATGCCAACCCATTGCGCGGTATATGTCATAGCGTCCCGGAAACTAAGACAAGAGGCTTCTCAAAAGTGCCATGTTTGAGCTTATGCTTCAAGCATTTCCATTTTTGAGGTTACCTATTCACATTTGGTTTTCTGAATTAACCTACTCTATTGCACTATTTTTTTTTGTTTGAAAGTCAAAAGCAATCAGTTAACCACAGAAAGAGGGCAAACTTGAACTGGATGGAGTTACTTGTCTGGAAGAGGGCAGAACACTTAAAGTGGCAATCCCATGAAAATAGCATGTAATGTGAGAGAAGGGTTTCCTAAGTAAAATGGATGTTCTGTTATGCTAAAAAAAGAGTAGATTCTGGGAAGGCCAAAGAAATCAATGGATAAATTCTCCAATGCATGTGATTGACTTGGTTGTTAAGTCAGCTATGTTTCCTAATGTAATTTTGAAAAGTGTGCTTCATGACATATCCATTTGTAATATTTCAGTTCCACGTAAGAGGAATATGAATTATAGCGGCTTTGGCAAATAGCAGTGAATCTTTCTCTTGAAAGAAGAATTCTGGAGGAACTGGTCCAAGGTGCATATAGCTAACTCTATTTTGGCCAGTTCATCTCAAAATGTGGCCCAAGGACTAATGACAATCCATAAATTGGTTATTACTGATCTGTGATGACATATGCATAGAAAATCTTAGTGAGCATTTAGAAAAGTGGTTAAAATTTTCACAGCATACTTTCATTACTTGAATCTGATAATAGATATTTTATATGATGTATTTTACATGTCTTTTCATTTCATTTCATTTTTCTATTTACTTAGTCATATTTATTGAATTTTAATCAGTACACATTGGGCTGGAAATACTTCAAAATGATCTGTACCCACAGATGATTTGCGAAGCACTGTCTTAGAGAACCTAGACTCTATCTATATTTCTTTTGGCTTTTGATTTTAGATTATTTTTGCCTCATGGTCACAAAATGGCTGCTATGCTTCCAAGCATCCACTCCTCCTTCCAAGCAGAAACAAGGAGGAAAGATAAGATGTGAAAGGTATAGGGGTGTCAGTTAAATCTGTCCATTTAATAAAGAAAGCAAAACCTCCTGGAAAACCCATTGTATAGATTTCTGTTTACATCTAATAACCAGAACGGTTACAGTGGAAATTCTGACAAAAGAATAGCTAGAGGAGAGAAGGGGATTATAGATGGCAGTTGTGTCAGCTAATAAAGAGTGAATTCCAAACTTGCACATAAATGTGTTTATAGAATTGTGGGTAGATGGCAGAATGAGAAGATACAGGACTAACCAGGCAGAAACTGTCAGAAAAAAATATATGTATTTAAACCCCAGAGGCCAGTAGAACTTTGTACAGCATCCAGGCAAACATGGGAGGAAGAGACTGGTAAATTATGGGAAAGACCAGTAAATTGCTGTCTCTGCATGATTATTACTGGTGCCTACCCCATACTCCTGTTGCAGCCTTCTGTAGGATATAGCCCCTGGCTAGTTCACTGGTGACAGAAGTGAAAATAAAAATCCCTTTTCTCAAGACCTGAGGTAGGGATGGCCAATCACTGATCATGGATTTTGATCCAGGGGCCAAGGGGAGCAGCTATGAGTGTGGCTATCTTTCCAACCCGCCCCAAACAAAGGCATCAGTAGAGGAGAGTTAAAGACAGTGTGCTTCCTCAGGGCAGAGAAACACTTAGTTGAGCAGCTGCATTTGTTGGGTGGGTCAAGAAAGCTCAGTTTTAGGGTGCTGGGGAAGAAAGTCTTGGGAGTGCCCCTTCCCAGAGCACCTTGGAGCCTGTAGGTCCCCTGGCTGTGCTTCTGCTGGGAAACTGCTCTTCAGTGTGCCTTTCTTTCTTCTCAGAATTCTTAGCACTCTGGGTGAAAGCAGCTTGGGACAATGAAATGAATGTAAGAAACAATAGTGACAGGCAGTGTGGGTAAAAGCTTGCCTGATTTAAATACCCGGGAGAGGGAAGTCTGTCTCCTGGAAAGTAAAGGGGGCATTCAAAATCTTTAAACAGGGACTCCAAAACAACTAAGAAGCACAAGCCCAGGAGAAGACACAAGCTCAGAAAAGACAGGGACAACACTGCACAATGTATTACCTTGGGAAGGCCTTCCTGATTGGAGGGCTGAAGCTCAAGAAAATACCTGTCATCAGCAAATGGTTACAAAATCAAGAAACAGACATCTCAGGGAACAAATTCCAGTTAATATTTTAAAATATTAAAATTTACAGTATGCAACAAAAAAGTACAAGACAAACAAAGAAAGGGGAAATGATAGCCCATCCAAAGAAAGAGGATAGGGTTTGAGCAGATATTTGCAGCACAGGCAAAAATTAATTAACCATAAACGTGAGGGTCTAATTTTGAACTCTCAATTTGATTCCATTGTTCTGTATTTCTATATTTATTCCAGTACCATGCTGTTTTGACTACTTAGTTTGTAATATGCTCTAACATCAGAAAATGTGAGTTCCCCAACTTCATTCATTTTCAAGATGTTTTTGGCTATTTGGGACCAACCCCTTTCCCTTCCAAATATGTTTGATAATTGGTCTTACTATTTCTGCAAAGTAGGCTGTTGGAATTTTGATTGGGATTGTGTTGAATCTGTAAATCCATTTGGATAGAATTGGCACCTTAATAATATTTAGTCTTCCAATCCATGAGCATGAATGTTCTTCCATTTCTTAAAATCTTCTTTAATTTCTTTCAGCAATGTTTTGAGTTTTCTGAGTACAGGTACTTTACAACCTTGGTCAAATTTATTACTAGATATTTGATTCTTTTAGTTGCTATTGTAAGTTGAGTTTTTTCTTGATTTTCTCTTCAGATTGCTCATTACTAATGTACAGAAGCATAACTGATTTTTGCATATGGCTCTTGTGTTCTGCCACCTTGCTATACTTGTTTATAAGCTGTAGTAGCTTCATTTAGATTTAGGGGCTTTATATTTATAGGATCATATCATCTGCAAATAAGGAAAGCTTTACTTCTTCCTTTCTGATTTAGATGCCTTTCATTCATCTTTCTTGGCTGTTCTATCTAGAACTTCTCGCACAATGTTGAATAGCATTAGTAACTGGGCATCTTTGTCTTGTTCCTGATCTGAGAGAGGAAGTTTTCAGGCTTTCACCTTTGAGTAAAATGTTGGCTGTGGGTTTTTCATATATGCCCTTTATCATATTAAGGAAATTTCTTTCTATTCCTGTCTTTTAAAGTGTGTTTATCAAGAAAGGGAACTGCATTTTGTCAAATGTCTTTTCTGCATCAATCAAAATGATCATGCGGTTTTTCCCCTTGGTTTATGTGTTGTATTGCATTAATTGATTTTTCTTGTTGAACTGCTCTTGCATACCTGCAATAAAACCCATTTGATCATGTTAAAATTCCTTTCATTGGATGTTGGATGCAATATGGAAATATTTTGTTGAGGATTTTTGCATCTACATTCATTAGAGAGTTTGTAATTTTCTTTTCTTGTATTATCTGTGTCTGGCATTGGTATAAGGGTGGTGTTAGCTTCATAGAATGAGGTAGGTAGCACTCCCACCTCTTCAATTATTTTGGAGGAGTTTGAGCAGGATTATTGTTATTTCTTCTTGGAATGACTGGTATAATTCTCCTGTGAATCCATCTAGTGCAGGACTTTTCTATGTTGGGAGGTATTGATGACTAAATGTTGGGAGGGCTTTACATTTAATTGATTAGTTGATGTCTTTTATTTCTTCCAGAGTCAGTGTAGGTTGCTCATATGTTTCTTGGAAATTTTCCATTTCATCTAAGTTGTCTAATTTTTTGGCATATAGTTGTTCATAATATCCTCTTATGATCTTTTTTATTTCAGCTGATCAGTGGTAATGTTCCCTTTCTCATTTCTAATCTTATTTGCATCTTGTCTCTTCTTTGTCCAGGTAGCTGAGGGTCTGTCAATTTTATTGATCTTCTCAAAGAATGAACCTTTGGTTTTGTTGATTCTCTCTATTATTTTATTGTTCTCAATTTCATTTATTTCTGCTCTAATTTTTGTTGTTTCTTTACTTTTGCTTGCTGTAGATTAGCTTGCTGTATTTTTTGTAGTTCTTTCAGGTGCAAAGTTAGTTAGGTCTTTGATTTTAGTTCTGTCTTCCTTTTGAATATAGACATTTAGGGCTATAAAGTTCCCTCTCAACACTGCCTTTACTGTATCCCATTAGTTGTGATATATTGTATTCTCATTTTCATACATCTTAATTTACTGATTCCTCTTGCAATATCCTCTTTGACACACTGATGTTTTTAAGTGTGCGTTATTTAATCTCCATGTATTTATGAATTTTCTAGTTCCCTATTATAGATTTCCACCTGCATTCTGTTATGATCAGAGAAATTCCTGTGTATAATGTCAACCTTTTTACATTTATTAAGACCTTTATTGGGACCCAACATGTGTTCTATCCTGGAGAATTATCCAGGAGCACTTTAATATAGATTCTATTGTTTAGGGGTACAGTGTTCTGTATGTGTCTGTTAGATGTAATCCATTTATCATATTATTCAAGTTCTTTGTTTCCTTATTGATCCTCTGTCTGGATGTTATGTCCATAGACGAAAGTGGTGTGTTGAATTATCCTACTATTATTGCTAAGGCATCTATCACTCCCTTCAGTTTTGCTGGTGTTAACCTCATATATTTTTGGGCACCCTGGTGAGGGGCATAAATATTTATAATTGTTAGCTTTTCTAGGGGAATTGCTCATTTTATTAATATATAATGTCCTTCATTGTCTGTTATAACAGTTTTACATTAAAAGTCTATTTGCCCAATACTGGTATTGCAACCACAGATCATTTTCATTTACTGCTTACATGGAATATCTTTTCTCAGCCATTCACTTTCAACTTGTATCCCTGGATCTAAGGTGAATCTCTTTTAGATAACATGTAACTGGGTCATTTTTTAAATCCATTCTGCCAATCTACATCTTGATTTGGAAATTTAATCCATTAATGTTCAGTTATTATTACTTCAAAGGCAGCACTTTAGAGCACTCTCAACCATTTTATCCTTTGGCTTTAATATACCATATCTTATTTTTGTCTCTCTTTTTACTTTACATTAACTTTAGTGATAATCTTCACTTCCACATTCTCCTCCAACCCTCTCTCTTCTTTTCCTCTTAGCCTATAGACTTCCTTTAATACTTCTTTTAGGGCATGTCTCTGTTAATGAACTCTTTCAGTTTCTGTTTATCTATGAATAGTTTAAGCTCTCCCTCAAAATGAAGGACAGTTTTGCTGAGTAAAAAATTTCTGACTGGCAGTGTTTGTCTTTCAGTTTCTTAAATATATCATATCACTGCCTTCTCACCTCCAGGGTTTCTAATGAGAAACCAGGATTTAGTCTTATTGAGCATCACTTTAATGTGATGAATCATTTTTCTCTTGCTGCTTTCAGAATTCTTTATTTATCTTTAGCATGTGGCATTCTAACTAGTATGTGTCTTAGATTAGGTCTATTTGGATTTATTCTATTTGAAACATGCTGAGCTTCTTGAACATGGATATCTATGTCTTTCATAAGAATTGGAGCTTTTTGGCCATTATTTCTGCAAATATTCTTTTTGCCCCTTTTTCCTTCTCTTCCTTTTCTAGGACATCCATGACCCTATATTTGTTCACTTCATATCTCATTTAATTCCCTGAAACCCTGCTCAATTTTCTCCAGTCTTTTCTCTATCTGTTTGTCTATTTCATGTCAGATGTTATGTCTTCTAGGTCACTGATCCTTTCCTCTGCTTGTTCAAATCTTCTCATGCATGCTTCCACTGTATTTTTAATCTCATCCATTGTGCTTTCCGTTTCCATAAGATCTCTATTTATCTTTGCATGCTTTCAAATTCTTCTTATGTTTACCCAATGCCTACTTAATACTCGTTATCTCTTTAGCCACATGTTTCTTCATCTCCTTGAACTGAATTTGGAAATGTGTTTGAACATCTTGGGTTCATGGTTCCAAATTCTGTATCTCCTCTAACTTTTTAATGTGTTTCCTTCACTAGGCCATATCTTCCTATTTCTTAGTATGATCCATAATTTTTGCTAGTCTATAGGCATCTGGTTATCTTGATGAGTTTTCTTTGATGATCAGTTTTTCTTTTTGCCTTTGGTTTTCTTCCTGATTGGCTTTATGTTAAGGCTATTTTCTGACTGTTGATTCAGCTTATTCTAGGCTTGACAACTGACCATGTTTATCTGACAAAAGCAGAGCCAGGGATCCATGAATGGGATGCAGACCAGTTCCAAAGTTCCCTTGGGAGAAGGGCAGGAAAGACATCAAAGAGTTTCCCCCCACCTCAGCTCCCCAAAGGTGCTCTTTCCTAGTTCACAGAGCAGAGAGCACACTTTGGCAAAACTTTCCACAGCCCTAGAAGGGAATGTATTTTTTTTTTCAACTTCCATTGGGCAGTGTTGAAATAGTGGCAACAGTAATCCTGTTCCAGGCAGGTGAGAACCATGATTCAGAGCTGAACCAAGCGGTCCAAACTTGTGGATAAGAAGTCATGTTCAATTGTTGGCCTTGCCCCCCATTTCCTTAGCACTCCTCAACGTCCATGGCAGGGAGTTAGATCTTTACCCAAAGCTGTTTGCCTTGAGGGTGGGAGGTGGGCATCAGCTCCAGTTCAGGAGCAATTCACTCACACTTTTTGCTGCAGTTTCTCAGTCTTCCCATCCACTCTTTCCTGGATGCTGCACAGTCCTCCCAGAATAGTAGTTTCAGAGTTTCTACCTGATCTCTTGCTGTTTTTGATGGAAAGATGAGTCTATTCTTCCATATTCCCTCCTGCCCAATTCTGTTCATATTGATCTATAGATTCAACACAATCCCTAGCAAAATCCCTACAGGTTTTTATATAAAAATGAAAAGAAAAAAATAAAAGATTCAAAACAATTTCGAAAGAGAAGAACAAAACTGGATAACTTTAACTGGTTTCAAGACTTACCAAGTAGCTAAAATGACCAACACAATATATTGGTATAAAGAGAGATACATAAACCAATGTAACATAAAAAGTTCATTAATGAATCCATACATATATATGACCCATTTGGGAATGTTGAATGGTACAACCACTCTGGAAGGCAATTTGGTGGTCCCTCACGAAGTTAAGTACAGAATTGCAATATAATCCAGTAATCCCATTATTAGGTATATAATCAGAGGAACTGACGGCAAAGAAACAAATAGATATTTGCACACCAATGTTTATAGCAGCATTATTCACAATTCACTAATGAGATGGAAATAGCCCAAATGCCCATCAATGGACAAGTGGCTAAACAAACTGTGGTATATACATATGACGGAATATGCAGTTGTAAGATAGAATAAAGTCACGAAGCATGTAATAATGTGAATGAAACTTGAGGACATTATGCTGAGTGAAATTCACTAGAAATGAAAGGACAAATATTGTAGTCTCACTAACATGAACTAATATTTATGAGTGAACTTTAAAAGTTAAAGTTGAGAACACAGGTTATTAGGAGATAGAAAGAGGGTAGAGATTGGGCATTTGGTGCTGAAGGAGTACAGAATGTTCAATAGGAATGATTGCAAAGACCCAAAAATGGATGACACAATACTATCTGATTATGGCGCAATATTGTAAGTACACATAACAAAGCTGAGTATGAATATAGTTGAGTGAGGAGGGCTGAGGGCATGTATGAGACCAGAAGGGAAGTTAAAGGTTAAAGACTATGGGGGTATAACTTAGTGTTGCCTAGAGTAAACAATGATGGTGGTTAAATGTATTGGTGTAGCGAGAGGGAAATACCTGAAACTACTGAAGTGTAATCCAAAGCCTTGGTTCATGAAAATGATTGAATGACTATAGAACTTTTAAGGTGTGAACATGTGAATGTGAAAACCTTGAGACTGATACAACCTTAGCCAGTGTATGGATAGATGAGTAAGAAAAAAGGATAAATAAATAAATAAATATACAAACAAACAATAGAGGGGTTAGGGGTATGGGATGTTCTCAGTACTCTTTTTTACTATTTTTATTTTTATTCTCATTTTTATTGTTTTCGGAGTAATGAAAATATTCCAAATCAATTGTATTGATGAATGCACAGCTTTATGATGATACTGTGGCTCAATGATTGTACCCTTTGGCTGATTGTAACTCAATTAAAAATCATTGAAGAAAAAAATATTCCAAGGCAGTTCAGTGAGGATAGGATTATCTTTTCAACAAATGGTACTGGAACTATTGGATATGCATAAGGAAAATACAAAAAGATCGACCTTGACCCTTACCTCACATCATAAAAATTAACTGGAAATACATTACAGATTTAAATGTAAGAACTAAAACTGTAAAACTTCCAGAAGAAAATATAGGGGGAAATGTTGCATTAGGAACCATAAAACACAACTATTAAAGAAAAGATTCAATAAATTAGACCTCATCAAAATTTAAACTTTGCTCTTCAAGTGAAATGAAAGGACAAACCACAGACTGAAATGCCCAATAACTCCTACAATTCAAAAATAAAAAGACAAACTACTCAATAGCAAAATGGGGAGGGAGAAATTTCTCTTATATTACCTCATTTATTCCTCACAGCAATCCTATGAAGTTTGGTTAAGATTCATATTTCTAGATAACAAAATTGAGTCTCAAAAATATGATATATCTATATGTTAGAATAAAATGAAAAAAATAAGAATGTATGGAACACAGTGGACCCTATTGTAAAAGATGGGCTATAGTTAATAGCACAATTATAAAAATATTCTTTCATAAATTTTAATAATTGTACCACACTAAGGCAAGATGTCACTAATAGGATGGTGTATTAGTCAGGGTTCTCTAGAGAAACAGAACCAATAGAAGATATCTGTAAATATGAGATTTACAAAGGAATCTCATGGACCCTGGGAATGGAAGAATTCAAAATCCACAAGGCAGGCTGTGAAGCTGGCAGCTTCAATGAAGTGTCTGGATGAACTCCATAGGAGAGGCTCCCTATGTCAAGAAGCAGTGAAAGAGTCTCTCTTCTTCCATAATTGTCTTCAACTATTTGGATTAGCTCGTTGGTGGGAGACAAGCCTTAATTGATCACAGATGTAATTAGCTGCAAATGCAATCAATTGACTAATGATTTAATACACCAGCCTTCAGGTTCATCAACCAGCCATGAAATGACCTTGCAGCAACAGTCAGACCTGTGCTTGTCTGACCAGACAACCGGGCATCGTCAATTGGCCAACTTGACACCAGAACCTAACCATCACAGATAGTATATGGGAACCCTGTACTTTATGCATTTTATGCATGGCATTTCTGTAAACCTACAACTTCTATAATAAAAAATAATAATTTAAAAATATGATAACACCAAGTCACGCAGTTTTAAGTGATAAAACAAATATTCAAACCCTATTCTTCCAAATTCTAAAACTCATGTTCCCAATAGCTCCAACATCAAAGTACTGCTTCTCAGAAAACTAGAGCAGCAGATTAATTTAGATCCCTTATAAAGGGAATTAGCATGATTTAGCTTCAGCATTCTTCACAACACATACAACACACACACACACACACACACACACCCCTCTTCTCCCTTATTTTTTAAACATTTCCTTGGAGGAACTATGCTTAGACAGATTCTGTTAATAAGAATCTAAGATGCTCCAAATTTCCCTATGAGCCTCCATGACTAAATTGATGAAACTTTTTTTACATTGTATCTCATGTTTTCATCTGTAATGATGCTAAAAGGTAATTTCTGTCACATGTAAAACAGTGTTTTATTTCTAAAAGTCATGCAAAGAGAGTATGTGGTAATCATGGTTGACTTATCTCTTCTGTGCAAGTTTCTCTGACTGCCCTCATCTTCATTGATTACTTTCTCCATTGATGATGTGTGATCAGAATTGACTACTTAATTTGTGGGGTTCAGTGAAAAATGAAAATGTGGGGCTCTTTGTTTAAAAATTATTAGAAATTTCAAGACAAAAGGAGAGCATTAAACCAAGCATGAGACCTGTGGTATGGTGAAATATGAACCCCAATGTGCACACATTCTTAATCTTAATTCACATTCCTGTAGTTGTAAACTCAAGGTAAATAGGACTCCTTAGAGACGTTATTTTTAGTTAAGGAGTGGCCAACTGAATGAAGTTGAGTTTTAGTCCAGATTACTGAAGTTCATATAAAAAAGACCTCGAAGTCACAGGAGCTAGATAAGAGAAGACATTACCCCATGACTGTGTGCAGAAATATAAACCAAGGAACCCAAGGACATGTTGGCAGCCAGCACCAGAGCACTACAATGTTTGGGGAGAAAACAGTTCTTGTCAATATTTTGATCTTGGACTTCTATTAGCCTCAAAACCATAAACCAGTAAATTTCTGTTGTTTAAGCCAACCCGTTTTGTGGTGTTTAAATGACACTCCTCCTTTCCATAGAATTTAGCATATGCTAATGACGGATATAATGTTATTTTATGACAGACTTCTCCTATGAGATTGTAAACCCATTGAGAGTCTTTGGTTTTTTAATCATTTGTAATTAATTGAGGCATTGCAGCTATAGCAGTCAGGAAGATGGAGATTAGAATATCGTCTTTATCAAAGGCCAAGTTGATATTGGAAGACAGTGTAGTTTAGTGAGATTGGATTGGCTTGCTAAATGCAACCTAGAGGTCAATTTACTCACCTGCCATTGGAAATCCCAATGTGGCTCACAGAGCAAGGTTTTTAAGCCTGAAATTACCAGATGGATAAGAGCAGGTAAGAAAGGTTGTATCCTCTCTATCAGCCCATAGTTCCCAAAGCAGAAGGAAGAAGGCCTAGCTTATGCTCAATATTTACTTCTCTAACTCACCAATCACAAGGGCCCCTCTTCCTACCCTGGGGAGCTCACAGCAAAGATTGGGGCAGGAGGCCAGGAGTGTTTCTCCAATGGCGGTTCTTCTAAATAGAAACATAAAGCAGAGAGAAAAACAGTTCCTTGCTCCTCCAACAGAGGGCACCTTTCACATCTTAGACATTTTCGTATTTCCAGTACTAATATAGTGCTATTATCAATAAATATTTGTTAATAAAAGTTTGTTTAAAAAGAGGTTGATGACATCCAAAAAAAAAAAGACAGACCAGCTTTTACAGTCAAGTTTGAACTCTGCTTTTGATTGTCTCTAACTGTATGCCCTTAGGCAAGTAATTGAGACAGTTTGATTTCATCAACTGTAAAATCCAGATGGTAAGTACCTAGCTCACAGGAGTCTTATGAAGATTAAATGCCTGTCAAGAGCTTATCCCTGTACTGATGGGAGGCAGAGAGGCATTCAAAACTGTTAGCTTCCTTCCTATACTTTTCCTCTAATAAAATATGCTTTCAGGAAAAAAAAAAAGTCTGAAACATACTGTCATTTATGCCTCTATCAATGAGCTTTTCTCTCCCTGGGCCATTTTTATGTTTAAGGTCTTTCTTTCAATACAATGAAAGGATAATTCCATCAGTTATCCTAGGGGAACCAGCAGGGAAGGATTGAAGAGAACGGCACCATTTTGGAAATCACGAACTCTCTGAATTACTCTATCTTCATTACCTGCAATGCTGCCCCCCATCCCAACTCTCTGTCATACCTAAAGCTTTTTCCTAAAGGATTGTCACTGGGACATATGCCCCTAAAATGGCAACAGGGATACAAAGGATAAAGAGAAATAAGAAATGAAATAAGAAAGATCTATACCCTGATTGTCTTGCTTCTAAAAACAAATGTAATGGGACTCTAGATCTGTGACTTTGCACTGCAATGCTCAGAGAACTGAAACCTACCAGGCTTTTAATTGCTTCTTAATGGCACACAGAATTATAAGACATTAAATCACTTTAGAGGAGTGCAGGCAGAATTTACTTTAAGAAAAGTCATCTTTAGCTTTTTAGTCTGCTATTAGGCAGCCTAAATGCTAGAAGATGCCACAATTATTTGTTTTGTTGAAAGCACTCTGGAAAACATTCCAAGAAGTTAGCCCCATCCATGGTTGGATGTCATCAGAAAAACAAATGACCAATTACTGGTGCCACTTTGCCTGAGGTACATAGTATATATTGACTTCATTGTAAGAAAATTGTTGTAAGAGAAACTGGAGATGCGAAAGAGACTTCAAGACCCAAATAGAAGCAGCTCTGTATACATATCTGTATACAGTATACGTATCTGTATATATATCTTTTAGGAACAAGCAAGAATGGAATTAATTCCTAATTCTATTTCCTTGCAGAGGGAAATTCTTTCCATTAAGTGGAATTAATAACACCAACGTAGTTCATAGCTTCTGTGAGGATTGGATGGGCTACTTCTTGGAAGGCAGTATAGCAGAAGAGTAAAATGACTGGGCTTCAGAGCCCAGGGCCTGGTCTTAAATTTTGCTTTGCAGGATGACTAGCCATATGATATTATTTACTATGTCTTTTAGTATCCTCCTTCATAGATAGGGTTAATAGTACCTACTTGATAGACTGGTAAAAATTAAATTAGTTAACACATATAGAGGGTATGACACTTAAGGACTTAATAGTTATTAACTATAACATAAAATGCCTTGCACAGGAAGGTCTTATCTTGACTCCCAAGCTGTTTGAGCAGCTTGAACTGTATTGATGAAATTAATCAACAAGAAGTTGACAACATTTCTATAGAATGAGATCCTTCTCCTTCCATTCCTGTAACCTAAATCACAGAGCAAAGGTTTTGCAAGAGTTTACTTGATTTGAGGAAATCTGAATGAACCTTTCCTCCCCAAATTGTTTACCTAATCTTCTGAATTATCTATTTTTAAGCATTTTGGCTGAAAACACTGGCTCCCATATAATGATAGAAATGACAATTTAGAAAGATCTCATTCTATAGAAATGTTGTCAACTTCTTGTTGATTAATTTCATCAATACAGTTCAAGCTGCTCAAACAGCTTGGTAGTCAAGATAAGACCTTGGACAGGTATGATTTGAAAAGATAGTAGGAAAGAACAGATATATGAATTAGCTAGAAATCTAGCTCGGATTTGACAGCAGAATGGAAGAACCCATGCACCATCATGGAGTAGTATCAAATATATGTTGCATGAGAGACATAAATTAAATTTCACACCTTTCTTCAGTTTGCCTGCTCTGTCATGCCAACCTCATATCTAGAGGACCTTAGATTGTCTTGAAAAGATTTGAATTTTATTTATTAAAAATTGCCTTGTCTGATAATTTAATCCACATGTATTCAATCTTCAACTGCAGATTTTGCGAGAGATTATGACAAAATATAAAATGAGTGGAGGCATTTTTTTAAAAAGTAAGGATAATAAACTAATAAAAGATGATGATATGATCCTGCCTATAAGAAAACGAAGTTTAGGGTATCTGTTTCAGATGGAGCCACCAGGAATTAGGAATCATCTTGTTTCAGAATAATGATTAATCCTGTATTTACCAGATATCATAGTTTATCATAACTGCTATGACAAATACCATAAAATGAGTGGGCTTGAACAATGAGACTTCACTGGATCATGGTTTTAGAGGCCAGATCCCAAATCAAGGCACCAGCAAAGCCTTGCTTTCTTCCAGAATCCACAGCATTCTGGTGCTGGCTCAGCATGACCCCTGGGGTTGTTTGATATGGATCTCTGCTTCTGTTAATGTATTTTTGTCAATGCATTTGTTCTCCTCCTATGACTTTCTTTGATGTCTGGCTTCTAGGTCTTCTGGCTTCTCCCAGTTCTTTTGGTTTCTACCGACTGATCACATCTGAATTGCATCTCTTTACAGGCCTCAAGTAATATGGAATAAGACCCACCCTCATTCAATCTGGCCACAGCATAACCAATAATATCTTCAAAGGACCTGTTTACAATAGATTTATACCCACTGGAATGCGGATTAAGATTGACAACATATCTTTCGTCAAGATACATGATTCAATCTACCACACCACATTTAAACTAAGACTTTGAGAATACCTCCACTGCCAGCTCTTGAGCAGTCTGTGCCCTTTCTTTAGGGAGGCCATATATCCATGTCCTTTATTCCACTTGTAGAGGTTGTGGGGCCCCTTTATAGCATATTAACAAAGAGATCTCAGTAGACCAGCAATTACTTTTGTTGTATTAAAATCTATGAATGAACACATACACATACACATGCACATATATGTATTCGTGTGTAATATACATCAGTCATCTTAGGACTCAAAAAACTCTAATTTGATAATATCCATATCTACCCATAAATTCTAACATACAAAATATTGCTGTCCTCTCAAAAATATAAGAAAAAATCTGACACTATTTGTGGCCTTTTTTTCAGATAAAACAATTCCATTACCTTTTTTACATTTCTCTTTCTTATCACTTATATATACTTTCTCATTTTAGTTTTTAGAGGGAATCTCAGATTTGTTTTATTTTTACCCCATTTTACATAGGAGTAAATAGAAAATCAAAAATAATCTTGCCAAGTTCATACAGAGAATAAAAGTAACTAATGTATATTGAAAACTTCCTAGATACCAGACACTATTCTAAGCCCTTTATATGTACTAATTCCTTCAGTTTTGTGAGGTACTGTTATCTTTATTTTACAGTAGAAAATAAAGGCAAAGAGGAATTAAGCTTGTCCTTAAATGGATGAACTAGATTTGCAAACCCAGGCATTCTGGCTCCAGTGTCTTCACATTTTGCCACTGTAATACACTGCCTCTCCACCAATACTTAAAACAAAAAAAAAAGCCCATCTTTTTTTCAACTATTTTAATATTTTAACTATTTTAATCATACTGTCTCCCTTACATTCTGAGATACATTTTTGTTAGAGCTGCTATCGTATAAGAACACTGGTTATATTAGTCAGGGTTCTTTTGAGATATAGTACAGGACGTGTGTGTGTGTGTGTTTATGTGTGTGTAATATAAATATTATGAGATTTTTTTATAGGAGTTGGCTCATGCAACTGTGGGGATGGGCAAGTCCAAACCCTGTAGGGAGGCCACAGGCTGGGAGCTCCAATGAAGGTTTCTGATGAATTCCCCAGGAGAAGCCAGCTGGCTAAAGTAGAGATGGAAATTCTCCCTTCTCACTGCTGAAATCAACACTTCTCCTCTTAAGACCTTCAACTAATTAAATGAGTCTTCTCTTACTGTTGAAAGTAATCTCCTCAGATGCTTGTAAATGTAATCAGCCATAGATGCAATCAATTTACTGATGATTTCTAGCCATGAAATATCCTTACAGTAACAATTAGGCCAGTGCTTGCATGACCAAATAACTGGACACCATATCCTGGCCAAATTGAGACATAAACTTAACCATCACAGTGGTTTAACCAAAGGTCTCTTCCATGGTTATTGCATTGAATGTATTAGCCATGGGCAATTTGCAAAGAACTCCAACTCATCTAGTTGAAAAATGGAAAGAGTGCTCAACACTAGGCATTTTTTTCAACCTACTAATTATCATTCAACATAAAATTTTAAGTGATTGGCTATGTTGGTGCTGGATTATCTAGGCTTTATCTTAGACCACGTGCATAGCTGCTGTATGTACAATAGTCTCTTTGAATCTCAGTCAACATAAGTATTTATTATCTCATTCTTTAATTGACCTACTCCTTATGTATGTCAGTTTGTTTTAGTTTCCTTAGCTGCTCAAGCAAATAACATGCAATGAATCAGCTTAAACTATGGGAATTTATTAGCTCACTGTTTTAAGCGTAAAAGGAAGCCCAAATCAAGAACCCTAAAAGAAAGTCCAAATCAAGACACCATGAAGGTGATGCTTTCTTGACAAAGACTGGCATTTTGAGGCTAGTTGCTGGTGTTGCTTGGTCCTGAGCTCCCCTGCCACATAGCAATGTACGTGGCAGCCCTTCCTGTTCTCTCTCTTCTCTTTCAGGTTCCACTGACCTTTACCTTCTTGTTTCCTGTGGCTTTCTCAGTCTGTCTGAATTTCATTCCACTTGTAAAGGACTCTAGTAATAGAATTAATCTGTCCTGATTGAAGTATATAACAAATTAAGTGAAGTAACCTCATCAACCCTTGTGATGAGTTCACACCCACAGGAATGGATTAAGTTTACGAACTCACAGCTCCAAACCACCACACTGTTCAAGCTACACTAATAAGAGAAAAAAGAAAATTCATGCCTATCTGGAGAATTTTGCATTTTTTGAGCAATCTTTATTTTTAATTAATCTGAAGTATTGTCTGGTGTTAATTAAGTTTTCATAGAGGAAGAAACAGCCAGAGATTAACTAGATATCTGGGATCACACAGTGAAAGCCAGATCAAATAAACACAAACAATATTAGCTAATATTTACTGAGTATTTATAATAGGTTAAGAACTGAGCTGGTAGATACTTTATAGGCATTCATTTATATCTGTTATCTTATAAATTTCTATCCTCTACCCTGAGGGTTAGGTGCTATTTTGTTACCCATTTTAAAGGTACGGAAAACTGAAACCTAGGGTAATTAAATTACTTGCTCAAGGTTATATGATAGTACATGTTGAGATCGCAATTTAAACCATGGTGCCCTGCTTCTAACTGAAAGCTCTTAGATTTACTCTATGCTGTCTCTCTAACTTTTGTAGTATGATTATTGAGTTAAACCATATCCTCCATCCTTTCTCAAAATGACTCAGTGCTCTTCTCTGATTAAGAATCAAGTATGATAATTATACATCTCTATTCTCTCCACAAGAAACCAAGGAGAAAAATCATGATGTGCCTTTTGCAAAAGTAGCATCACAATTTCTCCTTGGTACATTACTCATGCTGTTCCCTCACCCTCCCACTTCCATCTAGTAAACATGACTTTACTTTTCAAAAGTAGCCAAGAAACTTCTTGGTGTTTATCATAAGCCCCATTTCTTCCTTTCAATAGAAAATGTCCTATTTCTATTGTGAACACATGGTACTAAGTATACAGGTTGCCCATAGCATTAACTCCTTTTTACATTTCTTTATTTACATATATACCTCCTACTTCTAGACAACCTAACACGCCCTGTTCATCTCGGTGTTCACAGAATCTAGTAGAGTGATAATCATATATTTGTAATAACTGGTTTGTTGAATCAATATATCAATCAATAAACTTCTAGGGGAAAATAAACTATAATAATGTCACGTACATCTTCTAGCTCTAGAGTGGGAACAGTTTTTTGGTGCATATGACTGCTAATCAGATTGTCATTGCGCTTCAAAAAAACAAAGGAAAATATAAGATAACTTTACTTATTGTTCTTTTGTTGTTTTTTAAACCAATTTCTTTCTTATTTCACAAAGAAGACATGTTTATTATTGAGAACTTAGAAATGCAAATAGATAACAGGAGAATATAAGTGGTCCATAAAATTCCACCTAAAGATTATTACAATTAACATTTTTTCATTTGCCTTCTAGAGCTTTTCTATGCAGACATGTCTGTGCCTTATTCAACATGCATTCTAACCCTCCTTTTAGTGCATCCTTCTGAATTCTAGAAACTGGAAGACTGAAAAATGCATCCTTTCTTACTTGGGGTTTGGATAGAAATTGGTTTCATATGCTTTTCGGAAGGAGAAAGTGCAGTGGTGGTGAGAAGAGTCTAAATCTTCTTTCCAATCATAATGGAAGAAGGGCTTGAGTCTTTTGAAACAGTAATGGTGGAGGTTCTAGATGGAGTATGGAAGGCAGTGGCAGCCATGGAGTTCTTGCTAGAACAGCTCTGTGGTATTATTGATGATATTTCCTTAATTTGTTGTTTCTGGCTTACTGTTTCTCAGTCACATTTTGTTCCTTTATTTTCCAGAAACACTCGCAGAAAAACAATTCTGAAGTGATCTATTTGTCTTACAATAACCTATAATAAATTTCTATCTGCTTAAACTAGTAAGAGTGATTTGTATTGTTTCTGAAAAGTAGAGTATTTATTAAGAGGTTGCAGATAACAGACACTGAAGAAAAAGAGAATTTGAAATTAGTATCTTATCTAATTGAATTTGAAGTTCCTGAGAATCCAATTGTTAATAGAGAATGCTGCAGCAGTCACCCATTGTACACAGAATAGCTACTTGACATTATCATCTGTGGTTACCTGTAATGAAGTGTCTATTAAAGGTAAGGCTTTGGCAGACAGAGTGGTTGCTGAGTAACACTATCATGAAAGTATGTGAGATAGACTGGCTATTTCTAATTCCAGGAGAGAACTTAAAAATTTTAAACAGCAAGATAATGTTTTTTTTTACTTTTTACTTAAAGACACAGTCAGAGAAATAATGACTTTCAGAGCAGTATCTTATCTCTTACTGCTGCTGGGTTGATAGAGCTTATAATCAGACCAAAAGCTTGCTCCTGAAGATTATTGAAATACTATATATATATGTTAACTTAACCTTGCCAGGTCTCTTACATGAAAATTAGGGTGTTGAGTGGGAAAGAATGAGATTCTGAGATTTGGGGATATTTGCAATTATTTGAATAACTTTCTGTATCTTAAACATGGAAATTCACCTGAGCCTCTTTTGACAGCAGGACCTCCCTGCCTCCCCTGCCTGATGAGGCTGATCCTTATAATTAACTCTTGCCAAATATCTACCAACTCTCATTGCTTACAAGCCTAAAACTAGAGGCAGATATACAGCATTTTCAGAATGGGGATAGGAGAGCATTAAAAGGTCAGTGCCGGGAGAAGGCTGCTGAACAAAGAATTGCAATGTCTTGCTAATATGAATCAGAAAAAAGGCTGGGGAATTTGTATATGAACTCAATCTAAGGGAACTACAGTAAGGAAGATTGATGAGGCTAAATTTATTGATATGGATGCTTCTACCCCAAATTATGGATTTATTGGGCTGGCTCAAGGAGCTGATGGCGGTTCTCATTGTTTGCTTTGGTGGACTATACTAAATGAAACTGAAATATCATTATTTCCTTATGATAATGTAAAAAGGAATGCATTGGCTTTTAAGGTATTGGATTAATGTGGTGCATTTATAGTATGTGAAATACTAACCCACTCTCCATATCCTCCAAGATAGCCAATAGTTCATTTTCATCACCACAATATTGGAAAATACATTGGTGAGGGGAGCCCATCCTCTTTGCAAGGCAGATACAATTTGGACAAATATAGGAGATACTTCCATTGAATAGGCTCCATTATTACAATGGTAATGGTGATATCTCAGGGTGTCATGACCAGGTAAGATGAAACTTGTCAAAATAATTTTCAGGAGAACTACAGTAGAAAAGATGATAGCTTGACCTGCAGGAGCCTTTGGCTGACAATGCATATTATTAGGTGAATGGTATTCCTTGGAGTTGCACAACAACTCATCCCTAGGGTCTCATCCCTAGGAATGTTATGTATGTTAGACCACCAAGATTTTAGTCCATCTGTGTGGCAAAAAATACAAACTCTAGTATGGTAAACAGAGGCTTACCTTGAGACATCATGATACAGGGTTAAGATTTGTACTGGTTTGAGATGATGTATGTCCCCTAGAGAAGCCATGTTTTAATCAAAATCCCACCTCATAAAGGCAGAATAATCCCTGTTCAATACTGTATGTTTGGATCTGTAATTAGATAATCTCCCTGGAGATGTAACCCAATCAAGAGTGACTGTTAAACTGGATTAGGTGATGACATGTCTCTGCCCATTTGGGTGGGTTTTGATAAGTTTCTGGAGTCCTATAAAAGAGGAAACATTTTGGAAAATAAAGATTTGGAGAGAGCAGAGAATGCTGCAGCACTACGAAGCAGAGAGTCCGTGAGCCAGCGACCTTTAGAGATGAAGAAGGAAAATACCTCCCGGGGAGCTTCATGAAACCAGAAGCAAGGAGAAAAAGCTAGCAGATGATGCCATGTTCGCCATGTGCCCTTCCAGCTGATAGAGAAGTCCTGACTATGTTTGCCATGTGCCTTCTCACTTGAGAGAGAAACCCTAAACTTCATCAGTCTTCCTGAACCAAGGTATCTTTCCCTGGGTGGATGCCTGTGATTGAACGTTTCTATGGACATGTTTTAATTTTGACATTTTCTCAGCCTGAGAACTGTAAACTAGCAATTTATTAAATTCCCCTTTTTAAAAGCCATTCTGTTTCTGATATTTTGCATTTTGGCACCTAGCAAACTAGAACAAGATTCCTCACCTAATTCTAATACCTTAACTAGTTCATAAATGTAGTCTAGGGCATAACAGCAGATCCTCCCTGAGACAAAAAAAAAAAATGTATTAAAATTAACACCTCCTAACTCCTAAAAAAGGCAATATTTCATAGCCATCCTTCAATTTTGGAAACATCACACATCTCATGTGGCTGCATTGCTCCTATTTGCTGAATTACTGTATGGTACCAGCTTTGAAAGGGGCTTGAGCACTCCAATTCAAGCAACTCTCCCATCTGACCTTTATCACCTAGCAGATTCAGTAGTGCCTGAAATGTCTGATGCTCAGTGGAGCCTATGACAAGCTTTAAAAAGAGGACCACAGTGGGTTTGGGAGCAGAGTCATGCCCTTTAGGAAAAATAACTATCCTTATTTTAAGAAATAACTCTTGGCTTGCTATTGGATGGTACTAGAGTCTATACATCTGACCAGGAAACAGCAGCTAACCATGTCCCCTGAGCAAATCTATCACAAACCGGTTTTGTCTGATCAAAGAAACCATAAAGAAAGATAGGCCTAGGAGTACTTCATGCTCAATTAGAAGCTGTATAAATAATATCAGGTGCAAGTAGATCCTTGGAGGCATGAGTAATTTGCAAAATTGCCTCTCATTCCCAAAGTGCCTATCCCTTCCTCAACCCAAACCTGTGCCCTCATGAAGAATTCCCAATAACCAACTTACTAAGGAAAAAAGAAAAACAGAAACTGACTTGGCTCTGCATAATATACTGAGCTTAAAGTGCAATGCTATGATATTATGCACTCACTTGGATGAAACCCTGAAGGACAGTGAAATAGGAAGTCTGCCTAGTTGAGAAAACTGTAAGCAGGACATCTTCTAGCACCCTGTGCATGGCAGAAGCAAAGGCCTGAGTTGAGGATCTACAGCAATTCATGGGTAATGACTAAATGAATTAGCTGGGAGCAGAGTCTTAGGAAAAACAACTTTGAGGTTTGGTAGTAAGATTTAAGGAAGAAATATTTTAATGAGACACATAATGAGTTAGGAGAATGAGAATACGTGTGTCCACATAACTGCTTTTCATAGGGCCCCCTTGTAGAAGATGCAGTCAATGATAAGATTAAAAATTATTTAGCCTCTCCCTAGCTATGGCAGTGATTGCTCAAATTATTCAGGAACAAAGTGACCAAGGGGACAAGAATGAGAAATATTCATGTGTAGACCCTGAACTTTCCCTCACTACAACTGGCCTGGCTACTAAAACAACTGAGTATCACTCTTGTCAACTATAATGACCATCCTGGAGTGACAAACCTGATACCTGGTAGTGGAGCAGTAGCAAAGGAAATACAGGTTGCCCATCGCTCAGTCACATGTTCATTAATAGCATCATCTTTAGATGTACTAAATGTCTTATTTAATGTCATAGTCATAACCACACATTCAGTGTCATATCCCTATATTATTGCTTTTGACTAAATGCATATTTTTACAGCATAAACATAAGGTAACTGGCTGATGCTCACAGAATTGACTAGTTTTCTCATCACACACATAAAAAGCAAACCTTAAAGAGTGATGCAATGACCAATGGGAGACACCTACAACATCAGCTGGGAAATTTCACCTTGGGAGGTTGATGGTGTGATGTGTGCTATGAATAGGCAACCAATACATGATGCTGCTTCTTTTATAATCAGAAGCAAGGGTGGAAATGGGCATAGCAACTTGCATCATTACATCTATTGTTTCATTTGCAAAAAAATTTCTGGTATTTAGGATTCCAGACTCTGCTTATTTATAGGTCTATTTCCCAGGTGAGTAATTCTTCCATTGCAATGAAAGTCAGAACTGTCATATGAGCATTTTGGGATCCTGGTGTTATTAGATAGAAAGAATTTTGGAATCATAATTATCAAGGGAAAATTGCTACTCAAATGAGAAAGAAAGAACATTCTGGTGCACCACCAAGCATCATTTTTGATATCTCCTAGTGTTTCCAAGTCCAGAGTGAATAGTTAATGTAAGACTAAACCAACTCCACATGGGAAAGTTCATCAGAGGCTCTAATACCTCAGGACTGTGAGCTTGGTTCACCCCACTTGGTGAAAAACTCCAATCAGCAAAAGGATTTAAGAAAAATGAAATGTTAAATGTGTAGGTATCAATCAGAGTTCTCCAGAGAAACAGAGCCAGCAGTGAGAGGGAGAGAGAAAGACAGACAGGGAAACAAAGAGAAGAAATTATAATGAATTTACTCATGGCTCATGCAATTGTGGGGCCTGGCGAGTGAATTACATAGTACAGGCTGCAGGCTGGAAATTCCAATAAAGGTGCTATTAAAGTCTTGAGTTCAATCTTTAGGGGAAGCTAGCAGATTGAAAATTTAAGTAAAAGTTGATATTGACAACTTGAGGCAGAAAGTCTTCTGATCTCTGGGGCTGTCAATTCTTGCTAAGACCTCCAACTGCTTAGATGAGGCCCATCTACATTACGGAGGATAGTCTGCTATTTATCCCATGTATGAAATATCTCCATAGTAACTATGAGGCCAGTATTTGACCAAGAAAATAACCTAGCCAAGTTTATACATAAAATTAACCATCACAGTGTAGTAGAGGAAGGGAGTTATAAGCACCAGTGGCCTCTTGGTCAATTGCAGAAATTACTGTAGTAGGTGCCCATATTTTTTTCTTTGCTCTGTATTTGTGGGTACGCTAATGGTAGTTGACTTTATCATTTAGTCCACAGGTTATAAAAGACTGAGGCATGGCTGTGATTCAACTAAGGTAAAAATGGACACCAACCAAAGATGCATATCATGAATGAGAAGACTTTCTAGCTCCCTCTGAGGTACATACAGAGAGTGCAATTTTAGTTGTGTAAAGGATGGTTCCAGATGTTAAGCGAGAACATGTTGTGGTACTATTGTTGGTTGGAGTCCATGGGAAAATAATGTAGCCAAAGTACTCAAAGGGGTGAATGATGGCAGATCTGTCAGTTTATCTCATTCATCACTCCCCTTTCCTTTAGAATCATACCATTTTTTGTACCATATCTTCTTATTCTTTAGAAACCAGGAAGTGAAACTGTTATTTCCCAGTTCTGTTGCAGTTTGAGTTCCACATATGATTTATATTCCACTTACCAGATTGCATTTCACAAGTCTTGGACAAGGGAAAGGAGAAATATGAGATGGCAGCCTCACATAAGGAAATCAGGCCTTGCAACTACAGTGGTGGTGATATCTGGTTCCCTGGGGTAGCTTTGATGGAAGTTCTACCCTAGCAGCATAAATGCCAAGCAGCAGATGGCAACGGCAGTGGGATTTCTCCCAGAACAGTCCCATGTTGTGGCAGGGTGACTCTCCTTCTGTTATGTTCTGTGTGGCATGCAACCCTAATTCCCTGAACTTTCTGAATATTCCATATGCTACAATATCACTGTATTTTGAGAAATCACTGTATCACTATATTTTAATAAATCCTTAGCTGGACTCTGTTATTTATAAAGGATCTTGACCATTAAATTACTTTTATAGTTAAGGAACTTTTTTTAATTCTAATTTTGTTTTTTTGCTTAATCTGTCATGAAACAAAATTATGTAATTTTCTATTTTTTTTCCTTTTTTAAGAAATTAAGATATAATTTTCAAATGATAAAAAGCACAGATCTTGGCTAAATGGTTCAATGAGTTTTGACAAATGCATTCAACTGTGTAGCCTGCACTCCTGTCCAGACATAGAATATTTCCATCACCCTGGCAAGTTCCTTCATACCCCTTTAGAGTCAATCCTCTCCCTCCAGAGAACCCCACTTCTGATTTCCACTAGTATAGATCAGTTTTGCCTGTTTTAAAACTTTATTAAGTACCATCATGCAATAAATACACATTTATGTCTGTCTCCTATCATTTAGCACAATGTATTGAGGTTCATCCATGTTATTTTGTGTATCTATAAATTGTTATTTATGTGTGTATCCATAAATCCATAAATTGACAGTGTGTCTGAATTTTTTTCCTTTCTTTTGCTCATTTTATCCATTTTTAGCTATTATGAATAAAGTGCTATACATATTTTTGTACAAGTCTTTTTATTGATGTAAGCTTTCTATTCTTTCAGCTAAATGTCTAAGAGGGGACTTGCTGGGACACAGAATAGATGAATATTTAACTTTAGAAGAAACTTCCAAACTGTTTTCTGAGATGGTTGTACTGCTCTACAGTCATACCAACAACGTTTTACAGTTTTGATTGCTTCATATTCTCAACATCTTTGGTGTTCTCTGTTTTCATTTTAGCCATTCTAGAGTGTGAATACTGGCACATTGTTATGATTTTAATTTGTGTTTCTCTTAATGATGAATGATATTGAGCCACATTTTCATGTGTTTACTTGGTTACCTGTATAGCTTTCTTTGTGAACAGTCTGCTCAAGGATTTTTAATATTTTTAATTGTGTTGTTTCTAGGACTGCTTCTAAATTTGCATGCCAGTTCTTTTTCAGATAAACACATTACAAATATTTTCTCCCAGTCAGTGGCTTGCCTATTCATTTTATTAACGTTTTTAAGTAGGAATTTTTAATTTTCATTAAGTTCAACTTATGATTTTAAGTTTTATACTTACTATTTTGTGTCCTGTCTAAAAATTATTTGCCTACACCAAGTCACAAATATGTTCTGCTTTTTCTTAGAAGCATATGTTTTAGTTTTTACATTCACGTATATGTTTCAAACTGAAACAATTTCTGCATAAGATATGACATAAGAGCCAAAGTTTATTCATTTTCCATATGGATATCCAATTGCTGTAGCAACATTTGGTGAACAGACTTTCTTTCATCATTGAGTGGCATTGTCACCTTTGTAGTAAATCAAGTGACTATGAATGTGTAGGTCAGTTTCTGGCCTCTATTATTTTCCATTGTTTACTTGTCCATATTTATGTTAGGATCATGCTTTCTATATTGCTATACCCCGGGATTAGGTAGTATAAGTGTTGGGGGTTGGATTATGCCACCCTCCCACAAGATGTATTCAATCTTAATTCCTGGTCCTGTGGATGTGAACTCATTTATAAATATGATCTTTGAAGATCCTACTAAGATGAAGGCAAATAGAATCAGAATTGACCTTAATTCAATATGACTGAAGTCCCTATAAGGAGAGGATTGGGAACATGGAGAAGTCATGGGAAGACACCAAAGGGGACAGATTGCCATTGATGGAGGCAGAGATTGATTACATGCAAGCCATTATCAGAAGGCTACAGACTGTAGAGAAAGTATAGCCTTCTGATAGCTTGATTTTGGACTTCTGGCTTCCAAAATTAAGACAGTAAGTTCCTGTTTTTAAGCCAACCAGTGTGTGATATTTGTTACAACAGCCTTGGTAAACAAAGATTGTTCTCATTTGAATTTGTTATGTACCTCAAAAGAGCCAGTTTTTTAAATCCAATCTTGTAGGGGTAGGACTGTTGTAAGTGGGACCTTTAGATTAGGTTGTTTCCATGGAGATGTGACCCACTCATTCAAGGTAGGTCTTAATCCACTTACTGGAATACTTTAGGAGGGAAACATTTTGTTTCCAAGCATAGATGCTTGGAAAAGAAAATGGCCCATGAAGTTCTAAACTACAAGATTAAATCCAGATTTTGCCCCAGAGAAGCTAAGAAAGGACCTGCAGAAACTTAGAGACAAAAACATCCCAGAGACATTAAAAAAGGCTCCACAGTTGCTGAGAGAGCTCTTTGAAACCAGAAGCCTAGAGAGAAGGACAGCAAAAATCACCATGGACTTTCTCATGTGACAGAGAAACACTGGATGCCAACTATCTTTCTTAAGAAGATATATTCTCTTGTTGATGTTTTAACTTGGACATTTTCACAGCCTTAGGATTGTGACTTATAATGTAATAAATCCCCTTTGTAAAAGCCAGTCTGTTTCTGGTATATTGCATCCTAGCAGCATTAGCAAACCAAAACAGTCATCAAATTTGTTCTCTTCAAAACTAAACTGGTTATTCCAGATCCTTTTGCTCTTCCTTATAATTTAATTGAATTACCTTGCCGATTTCAACCAAACACCTTGCTAATATTTTGACTGTAAATTGCATTTAATGTATAAGACATATTGGGATTAACAGACATTACTCATTTTTCTAGTCTATTATGCATATCTCTCCCCTTGTTCATTTTTTCTCAGAGTTTTGTAATTCTTAGTTTAGAATCGTTCATTAAATTTCTTTCATAAGTATTTTATAATTTATATTATTGAAAATGGTATTATGTTTTATTTTATTTTCTAATATTCACTGGGGAGAAATAGAAATATAACCAATTTTTGTATCTTATGACCTTGTTAAATTTTCTTATTATTTCTTGCGGTTTGTTGCAGATTCCTCAGGATAGTCTATATAGAAAATCATATCAGCTGAAAAAAGAGAAAAATTTATTTGCCCCTTTCTAATATGTATGCCTTTGGTAAATTTTTCTTGCCTTATTGCACTGGCTAGGACTCACAGTACAATGTTAACTGGAACTATTGAGAATGGATGTCCTTGCCTTCTTCCAGAACACTAAATGTCGTTAGCTGAAATGTTTTTTCTAATATTCCCTTTACCAGGTTGAAGAAGTACCCTCTATTCTACTTTAATGAGAGTTTGTTATCATGAATTTCTGAAGGGTTTTGTGGAACTTTTACTTCTTAAATGTTTGGTAAAACTCACCCACAAAACTATCTGAATATATAGGATTATCTTCTAGGGAAGACTTTTATCTATGAATTCATTTTCTTTAACAGATGGGAGCTATTCAAATTTCTTTTACTATTTATATCAGTTTTAAAAAGGCATGTCCCTCAAGAAATTGCTTCATTTAGTTTAATTATGAAATATGTAGTAAGACTGTGTTTGGGTTTGCTAAAGCTGCAGGAATGCAATATACCAGAAATGGATTGGCTTTTAAAAAGGGGATTTATTAAGTTATAAATTTTCAGTTCCAAGTCTATGAAAATGCCCAAATTAAGGCATCAACAAGAGGATACCTTCACTCAAGAAAGTCAGATCACATCCAGAGCTTCTCTGTCAACTGGGAAGGCAGGTGGCTGACTTCTCCTGGTCCTTTGCTCCCATATTGCACTGCTTTCAGCTTCTGATTCCAGTGGCATTCTATGTCTGCTCTCCACGCATCTCCAAATGTCTGCGTCTGGGTGTCTGCTCTCTGTGTCAGCTCTTTTAAGGACTCCAGCAAACTAATTAAGACCCACTTTGAATGGTCAGAATCACATTTCCATAGAAATAATCTAATTAAAAAGCCCTACCCAGACAATAAGTCTTCCCCCACAAGAGTGAATTAGGATTAGAGGAATGAGGCATTTCTAGGGTACATAACGGTTTCAAACCACACAAAAAGCTTATCTCAGTTTGCCTGAGCTGCCATAACAAAGTACCACCAGACCGGTAGCCTTAAACAATAGGTATTTATTGTCTCAGTTTTGGAGGCTAAAACTGCAAGATCAAAGTGTTGCTAAGATCATTCTTTCTCTCAAGTGTGCATTGTTCTTGTGGTGGCTTTCCAATAACCCATAATTCAGTCTCTCCCTCCATCATGTGGTGATCTTTTGCTTCTGTCTCCTACTACTTCAGTGTCCAAATTTCCTCTGCTTAGAAGAATTTCAATTATATTGAATTAAGCCCTATCCTGATTCTATTTGGCCTCACCTTTACTACTAATATCTTCAAAGATCCTGTTTACAAATGGGTTCACATCCACAGCATTGGAAGTTAGAACTTGAACACATGCCCTTGTGGTAAACATGATTCAATCCATTACTGTGTTATTGATAATATTTCCTTATTATTCTTAATATTTGTAGAATTTGTTGTGATGTATTTCATTACTGATATTGATGTGTGTCTTCTCTTTTATATCCTTGATCAGTTCAGCAAGGGGATTATGAATTTTATTAAACTTTTCAAAGAAACAGCTTTTAATTTCATTAATTTTCTCTATTTTAAAAACTGTTTCTAAATCATTGATTTCTATGCATCTCTATTGTTTCCTTCCTTCTTTCTACTTATTTCAGGTTTAATGTATCATTTTTCAATTTCTCAAGATTTCTAAATTTCTTCTTTACTTATATAAACATTGAAAACTTTAGCAGTACTTTAAGTACATCCATAAATTTCGGTAATGATTTCATTCTCCTTTAGTTTTAATGTGATTTCTGCTTTTACCACTGGTTTACTTAGAAATCTGTGGCTTAGTTTCTAAATGTTTGAGGATTGTTTATATATCATCAGTATTGATTTCTAATTTACCTCCATTTTGCTGGAGTATATAATTGTTTTGAAATTACTAAGACCTTTTTACAAGCCATCATATGATCAACCTTATGTTCCATGCGTAATTGAAAAAAATTTAATATTATACTGTTTGGTATAGTGTTCCAAATATAAAAATGACATTAAGATGGTTGGTGGCATTTGTATTAGTTTGCTAAAGCTGCTGGAATGCAATATACCAGAAATGGAAAGGCTTTTATACAGGAATTTAATACATTACAAGTTTACAGTTCCAAAGCCATAAATATTTCCAAACCAAGGCATCCAGAGAAAGATACTTTGGTTCAAAGAAGGCCAATCTGGGAAGGCTAATAGTTGGAGTTTGTGGTCCTTGTTCCTAGTTCATTGCTTCCATCCAGAGAAAGATACTTTGGTTCAAAGAAGGCCAATCTGGGAAGGCTAATAGTTGGAGTTTGTGGTCCTTGTTCCGAGTTCATTGCTTCCAACTTCTGATGCTGGTGTTTCTCTCTAAGGCTTCACATAGTTTCTCTGGGACACAACCCTTGGTTCTGGGTTGCTCACCACCTCATGGGAAGGCACATGGTGATGTCTGCTGGGCTCTCCCCATGTCTAGGCATCTGCTCTCTCTGTCAGCACTCCAAGCATCTCTAAACATCTCTGTCTCTGTCAGCTCTGAAGCAACTGTTCACCAAGCATCTGTTTCTTCAAAACACCTTTCTTTTAAAAGGGCTCTAATAAACTAATCAAGATCCACTTTGAATGGGTAGAGTCACATCACCATCTAACCAAGGAGATACACCCACAATTGGGCATGCCACATCTTCATGGATATAATCTAATCAAAAGGATTTCCACCCTAAGATATTGAATCAGGACTAAAGGGCATGGTTTTTCTTGGGTATGTCATATTTTCTAATTAGCACAGTATTGTTCAGTCCTCTTAGGTTCTTATTGAATTTGTTGTCTAATAGTTCTATTAATTACCAAGAAAGGAAGAGTAAAATCACCAAATATTATTGTATATACATCTACTTTAAATTCTGTCATTAAATGCATATGCTCTTTTAGAATTAATAAATCTCAAAAAAAATTTATTATATTTATCTCTTTCGGGGGGGGGGGGGCGGGTGCATGGTCTAGGAATCAAGCCCAGATATCCTGCGTGGAAGGTGAGCATTCTACCACTGAACTACCTGTGCACCCTTAGAATTATTTTTAAATATCCCTTTTTGTCTTCTTATTGACTGTGTCTACTTCATCTGATTATAATGTAATCACTCCAGGTATCTTACAATTAGTGTTTGCATCATATACCTTTTTCTATTCTTTTACTTTAAATTTTTTTAATTGATATGCAAAGTTCATCTCTTATAAGCAGCATTTAATTAGATTTTGCTTTTAATTCTATTTCTTCAATCTCTGGCAATTAATTTGAATGTTTAGTCCATTTACTTTTAGTTAAATTATTGATATGGATAAGTTTAAAGCTACCATCTTGCCATTAGCCAGTTTCCAATTTGTCTGATCTGTTCTTCACAACCTGTTTTTTTTTTTTTTTTTTTTTTTTTTTTTTTTTAAGTAAAGACAGAGAGAAGGAAGGAAGGATAGAAGGAAGGAAGGAAGGAAGAAAGGGAAACATTTTTTTAAACATTTTCTTGTTTTTTATTGTATTCTGTTTCTCCGTTTTTTGTTACATGGGCTGGGGCCGGGAATCGAACCGAGGTCCTCCGGCATAGCAGGCAAGCACTTTGCCCGCTGAGCCACCGCGGCCCACCCACACAACCTGTTTTATTCTTTCCTTTATTTGGATAAATCAATCTTTTGTTTAGTATTTCGTTTTATCTCTATGATTCACTTTTTAGTCATATCTCTTATTATTGTTGGCTTTCAAAATTTTTTCTGGATATTAAAATATGTATCCTTAATTTATCATAGTCTCCTTTGAAAGCAATATTATGCTACTTCATGTGTAATATATGATCAGTACCTTGGTCCTCTGCTGTGATAAACTGCTTGAGATCTCAGTTTCTTGCAAAACAAAGCTCTTATCTTACTGTTAAACATACACCTCAACTCCATCCCTGCTAGGATTGAAGACATGCCTGTGGACCCTGGAAAGTTCTAACAAAACTTTCTAATGCCAGTTGTTTTATAGCAGGTAGCACTTGTTTGTCAAAGCCATTTCTTCTCACAGTAGGCAGGCCCCTGTTTACTTAGGCCATTTCCCCTTTGAAAAGTCTCCCTCACCCCAGGAATGGTTGAAACTGCACATAGACAGGATAAGAAAAAAATCCTGTAAAGACCTCTCCCCTTCTGAACATCGGCATGTAGCCAAGTGCTTCCCTTAAAACTCTGTGATAACCTCTATTGGGGGCTCAAACTTTCAGAGGCTACTTGGATGAGCCCTATGGCCATAGATGAATAACACCTACTTCCTGAGGGTGGGCCACAGTGGTTCAGCAGGCAAGAATGCTCGCCTGCCATGCCAGAGGACCCAGGCTCGATTCCCAGTGCCTGCCCATGTTAAAAAAAAAAAAAATCCTACTTCCTGAAACTTCAAAGCCTCAAACCCGGTTTGTTCTGTTTCTGCATAATGTTCCTGAAGGCTTGCAGCCTTGTTCATGATTTTGTGCAACATTTCTGGGGGCTCGTCCTGTATTGAGAAGCTGGAGATATTCTCACCTCCCTCACCCATGGCAGCAGTATCATCTGGACTGCAGACCCAATGGAATCCAGTGCCGGCAATGGGGCTTTTCCCCATCTTTCAGATTCCTGACTTCCCTGGCTGGTGCATTCATCACTGGCAGAATGGCGATGGATCCTGGGCAGTTTCTGGAACCAGGTTCCTGAGACCACCACCTACTGAGTGGTAAGCAGCCGGGTGTGTCATTTTCAGCCCACTAGTAAAAGGCTAGGGGAGCCTGAATGGAAGGGGAGCCTAATCACTTCTCAGAGACTCTCCGAGTACCAGTCTCCTGTTGGAGGACCAGGGGAAATGGAAGTTTTCAGGAACGGTTCCAGTAAGGGTGGTGCAGGAGAGATGTTGCACCTCCAAGTAGCCTCAGAGTGCATATGTGTGATTGTGTGAGTGAGACGAAGTCCTGGGCCATAGGAGCTGTGCACCAGGCCATGAGTGAGTTCAGACCCTGTGGTTCCTGCAACCCTAAGGGCCAGACCAGACCGAATGAAGTGACAATTTGTTCAAAACCCTTTG
Source organism: Tamandua tetradactyla (assembly GCF_023851605.1). NCBI lineage: Eukaryota > Metazoa > Chordata > Mammalia > Pilosa > Myrmecophagidae > Tamandua > Tamandua tetradactyla. The sequence goes on from NC_135345.1 coordinate 21,967,650, forward strand.
TTGTTTGTCTGTAAGCCTGTCCCTAATCATTGGCACCACCAATATGGGAGAGGAAGTAACTAGGACACTGTTGCAGTGCATGATGTCCAACTTTAGGAAGGCTTTTACTGATGACTGGGGAGTCAAACTGACCCCCAGTCAACTTAGTAAACTGTGTGAATTAGAGTGGACCACTTTTGGGGAAGATAAAGAAAATTCTCTTATATTATGGCTTATCATTACTCTGTCTTGTAAATTAAAATTTTCACATTTCAGAGTAAGAGGAGAACATCTGTGTAGGAGTTTTAAAATTTATCTCATTAAGCAAACAGGTTTGTAACAGTGTTGATACAAAACTTTGCTACACACAATAACAATTGCATAGTCTACCAAGGAATTGTTAAGGCTACCCTGTTACACAACCATTATTTAATTTTAGTAAAAAGTATGAGGCATTATATATATGCATCATTTCATTCATATACACATGTGGTAAACTATGTACCTGCTATATACAAGGTACTGCTTAAACACTAATAAGAAAACAAAGATTAATAATCCATCATACCTGCCTTAAGGAAATTATAACAGTAAGAAAAAGATAAATTTGTAGAGTCTGTTCTGTACAACTGGTGTTGCCATTGCATGACCTTGGTAAGAAACAGCTAAAATGTACACTTTAGCTGGGAGGACTGGCTATCTTCCCAGAAGGACGTATATTTTGATAAAGATATCTAGGTCCCAGGAAAGTCCTCTTGGTCCCTAGCCAGTTCCCAGAGGATCAAACTGGGCCCCATCACATAAGTTAATTGGAATTTGGTCACTATTGTGTGAAAATATCATTTAAAAAAAAGTTGCATGCAAGCAGTTAGAGAAAGAAAGAGGAGAAACTTAGGAGAAGAAAAAGAAGGGAAGAAAAATCTTATGAGAGAGGGAGAGCACCTCATCAGAATCTTATGCTCTGCTATGGATCTTAACTAAGGAGACTCTGAATGCTGTCTCCAAGATTACTGTGGATTTTTTACTAATGAGAGTTGGAATGCTGCTTCTGAACCTCTCCCGCACTTCTCTTCTCTCCAGATGTTGGTGCCATCTTATCTGGTGATGTGATTATGGTTTATTTTTGAAGACTCTTTTAATTACTATCTTTTCATTATTTTCTTTAAATGCTTTCCTAATAAAATCTGGTTTTATATCAATGAAGTCTGTGTTGTCCACAAATCCAAACCTATAAAATATTTGGCCACAAATATCATGCTGCCTTTTGTGCATCAAAATTGGTGCTGTGAGCAGAATTCTCATTTCAGCATGGTTTCATAATAGTAAAGGTCAGTAAGACAAGCTTTAGAAAATTTGTGCAGAAAATATGGACTGTGTTCTTCTGAATATTGTGATGCTTTATTAAGACCATTCTTGATAAATTTGAAATTCTCAGTTTCTTATCCTTTATGTATGCAGAATGTTTTAGATTTAAACATTTTGTCTCCCTGCTTTGTACTTTCTAATGCTATAAGACATTTGGAAATTTTTAAGTCAGAAACCCCTCTTCAAAGATTTACTTGAAATAAATTAATAGTGGGCCATAAGCTTTGGACATAGATTAGAAGATAATGTCATTTTTTAAAAAGTCCTCTAAGCTCAAAGTAAAGAACCAAGAAATCCCAGGATGGGATGATTTCCCTTACTCCTCACTTGCAAAGGAATGGACAAAATGCATAGGACCCTTTGAAGTTTGGGGGAATAAAATTAAACAGGAAGAGCCTATTCAGGTTGCTGTATATCTATAAAACATTCCATTTGAAAAACAAAAAATGATTGGAGTATGTAAAAGAGGATGGGCTTTCTTAATGGAATATAGGAAAATGTGTGAACAGAGTGATCAAGCAATCTTTGAAAAAATGAATTATGATAATAAATTGGCAGAATTACAAGAAAAACTGTCCATGCTGCAGAATCAAAATTTTGTTTTGGTAAATAAAATTTGCAATTATCAGTCAGTAGCTGAGATGGCTGCAGCCCATGTAGTCTAATACAAACATAAAAAGAGATGAGGTAAAGTGAACAAAGGGAAAGAGATATGATACTAGCCACTGCCACTGCTGATTGGGACCCTGATAAGTGGAATGGTGATCTGTGGGATAAGGCAGATGATGAAAAATATGGGAATATTTTAAATAAGAAAGTTTGACAGAAAGAAAAAAGTAAATATCCTTCAGAAATAGGAGCTCACCCAATACAAAGGCACAAAGAAGAGAAACAGGGCAATCAGATTACTTTCAAAACCACTATAAAAGAACAAGAAATAACTGACATTCTTAGGTGTTTTACTCAGAAAACTGGTTAGCCATTAATTGCCTGATGGTCAGAATTTCTGATGAGGGGCTGGAGGAGCAGTGCTGAACTATGCTGATAGCATGAAACTTGTAGGAATTAGCACCAATCCCTTTATACAGACTGCTTCTCAGGAGTTTAGTCAGCAAGCTGGAGAAAGTTCTAACTTGCCGGCATTGGCTGCACAAAGGTGTAATAAACAATACCCTACTGACACTATGTGGGGACAAAATAATCCACCCTGGTACACTTTGTGAGATGCTATGCAGAAATTAAAAAAAGGAAGTTATGAAGTCAATAATTGTACTAGGAGAAGCTGACATATGCCACCTCCTCCCTGTCAATAATTCACAAAGAAATGCTACCACTAAGGCAGCACCACCAGCATATAAACACTTGATAATGACTTTATTATTAGGAGAAACAGGCAGCCACTTAACAATGTCTTAAATAAAATGGCAGCACTGGGAGACGTGGGAGACTGGAATACAGGGGAAGGAAGGACCAAAAGATAAAATAGAAAATGGTTCCTCAATACCAGAAGCAGGATTTCCCTCAGAGACATGTTTCAAGCCCTGCTAAAAACTGGGGACCACCAAAAAGTATTAATGTTTTGTCAAATAATGAGATAAACAGAATGTATTTTAAAAATGCAAATCAAGTTATAATCATAAAGTGAATAGTGCTCCTATTCCTGGCAAGGCAGAGGACCTGCATCTTGCTCCTTTGGCATCTCTGGAACCCTCATTTAGTCCCCTTCTTCCAGACAAAGGGATTAGGCCAAACCCCATTATCTTTGGCTCCAAATTTGTGACTCCCCTTTGTTTTATGTTTCATATTTTTGAACTGGGGAAGCTCTTTAATATTAAGAAACTCCTTGCTTGCAAGTTTTACTCTTACGGTTTTTTGAAAAAGTCTTATGTGCCATTAATTCTTATTAAAAAATTATATATTGATGTTTCAAGTATATATTGACTAAAGCATTTTAATCATTTAACATTGTTCTGACAAATTTGATTTTGATGGCAATTGTATGTGGTAAAATGTTTGCTTGAAGTAATGACTAAGTATGAAGGATATAAAGGATGTGTCTCTACTAAAAGAAAAAAGAAAGTAGTTTTGTCCTAAGATAAAATAAATGGTTGTTACAGAGTGAGGAAAATGTAAGAAAAGCCTGAACAAATATAGTAAGTTGCCAAAGGTTTGTGGAAAAAGGAAATTATGGTCAAAGTTAGGAAAATTTTAGGTGAACGAAAAGGGAAGGTTTTGGAAGCAGTACCCGAACTGTTTAGCATCTATCCTCCCTTACATGAGCTTGGTGTGGGTAAAAGATGGGAAAAAAAAAAAAGGCTCCCTCCAGCCTCAATGGAGAGGTCCTTACCATATTGTTTCAGTAACCCCAACAGCTGTTAGAGTTGCAGAGATCATCCCATGGATTCACCACTCCCGGGTCAAGAGGGCTACTGCAGACAACCCTGGGAGTGCACCCCTGATCCTGAACACCCAATACACATCATTCTCTGAAAGCCACTACACCCTTTTCCATTGCAGCCAAGATCAGCTGACCAGCCCACGACTGAGGCCTGAATGACTGTCATTGCCCTGCTCTAGCTCATCAGAAGCAGTTAGTGAATGCATGACTAAAGCCTGAGGAAACTTCTGAGCCCGGCTTCAGTCACCCCAGAAGCTGACTGATCTATGTATGGCCAAAGATTGAGGAACCAATGCATAGACATCCTGGCCTGCTGGGTCTATGCACTAATTGCCTTTTCTTGCTCTTTGCATTTACCTTTCATTTAGCAGTTTTAGCCTTCCTGGAAGTAGGTTGCCTAGAGTTCTTCCCCAAAAACCAACTTTACTCTGATTTGATGGGATCCCTCTTATTCAGGTAACTTCCCCCTTCCTAGCCACTGCCCAGAGTGTGTGTCTCCATTCCTTTGCTGAGGCTAATTGTGCATTCCGGTGGTGGCACTCCCAATAGCCAGTACCATGTGCCTCACTCCCCTGTTCCTGCTCAGCATGGTCATAAACCCTTCCAAGGGGAATGACACATGCCAGGCATGCCTCAAGACCACCTATGTTGGGAAAAAGGTGGAAACTACCATAGTTTTCTATAACCAGTATTCATGCCCAGGCATTTCTTAGACCTGCATTTTTAATGGAATGTAGTATCCTGGATGAACCCTAAAGGAAGGTCCCACAGTATGCTATAATCCCATCTCACCAGGTTCAGTTGTGCTGTTTACACTACTCTAGAGCAGCAAGGCTATTGCCATAATCCCTAGAAAGGGAAACAGTTCCCAAGTCCACCTTGGAAACCACACATGTATAGTTTTACCCCCCACCAAATCTAACACCTTTCCTGGTGTGGTTCTCCTGGTAGTGCAATGCAGATCAGGGGATAGTTCTTGGCTGTGTTGAGGTGGAGGCCTCCTGGAAGCTGGTGCCATGCAGTTTGTCTTTTGCCCAAAGCTATGAGCTGGGCCCTCATTGGAGAAAAAATCTGGGTTCCCCCAAAACATGTGACCAGAGCCGGGGCTCCACCAGCAGGTGAGAGAATCCCAAGGCAGGTGCTGGGCATGGAGGCCAGGGGGCATAGGCTGTTGAGAAGACAAATCGGACCCTCTCAGGTGGCAATGCTCCCCCTCACTTGCACACCTCACATCACATTGCTTGACCCTGAAGAATGGCTGGTTAGTCAAAGACAGGTAAAATTCCTCAGGGAAGGAATAACCTAAGACAGGTACAGTTGCAAAGGGGGTATCAGGAAAAAACTTGGGACCAAGAGAGGTGGGGCACAGACCCTCACCTCCCCCAACTTTGTAGGGCTGAAACCCTACATGACTACCTTCTTTCCCATGCCCAGCTCAGATTGGGACTTACCAACATCAGCAACAACAAAAGGATGAAATATAGGTGTGCTGGTTTGAAATGATGTATGGATCCTAGAAAAGCCATGTTTTAATCCTAATCCCATTTTGTAAATGCAGCTCTTTCTTCTAATCCCTATTCGGCATTGTATGTTTGAAACTGTAATTAGGCCATCTCCCTGGAGATGTGATATAATCTAGAGTGGTTGTTAAACTGGATGAGGTGATGGTGTGTCTCTACCCATTCAGGTGGCTCTTGATTAGTTTCTGAAGTCCTATAAAAGAGGAAACATTTTGGAGAATGAGAGATTCAGAGAGAGCAGAGCAGAATGACATAGCCATGAGAAGCAGAGTCTACCAGCCAGTGACCTTTGGAGATGAAGAAGGAAAATGCCTCCCGGGGAGCTACATGAAACAGGAAGCCAGGAGAAGAAGCTAGCAGATGACACCATGTTCACCATGTGCCCTTCCAGATGAGAGAGGAACCCTGAACAGGTTCACCATGTGCCTTTCCAGATGAGAGAGAAACTTTGAAATTTATCGGACTTCTTGAACCAAGGTATCTTTCCCTGGATGCCTTAGATTGGATATTTCTATAGACTTGTTTTAATTGGAACATTTTCTCGGCCCTAAAACTGTAAACTAGCAACTCATTAAATTCCCCTTTTTAAAAACCATTCTGTTTCTGGTACATTGCATTCTGGCAGCTAACTAACTAGAAAAATAGGTGATGCTATTGCCCACTGGTATGGGCAAGCATCGAAGGGGGGAATATAGCAGGCAGCCTGTTTTCCCAAGCCATTTCCTCTCAGAGCAGCAGGCCCCTGTTTACTCAGGCCATTTCCCCCTTGAGAAGTTTCCCTCATTCCTGGAACAGTTGAAACTGCACATAGGCAGGATAAGAAAAATTCCTGTAAAGACCCCTCTCCTTCTGTACATCGGCACGTAGCCAAGCACTTCCCTTAAAACCATGTGACAACCCCTGTTGGGTACTCAGACTTTCAGAGGCTACTCAGCTGAGCCCTATGGCCATAGACAAATAAAACCTACTTCCTGAAACTTCAGAGCCTCAAGTTTGTTCTGTTTCCATGTAATGTTCCTGAAGGTTTGCAACCTTGTTCCTGGCTTTGCACAACATTTCCTCTGTACTTCTGAATGTCACCCATACTGAGATCAATGTTATTTTCTCCATTACCTCCAAGTTAAAGAATTTGATCTACAGCCATATTTTAAAAAAGAAAAGAAAATCTTTATATCATAAAATATGCATAGCAATGCCCAAAATCATTTTTTACAACTTCAATCACATCAGAGACATTAATGAATATTTAATATAGAATATAATATTTCATGACCAAGTAACATTAATTTGAACATAGTGAGAGGCTCGTTGTTGTAATGAAAAATGTCTTTGCTTGCTGCAGGTGAGCTATAGAAAAAGAAGACCTCTTACTGAAATTTTTGGATGCATAGTTTATTAAAAACTAAACCATCTAGCCCATGCAAAAAATAATGAACAATTTCAATGCACATTATATTTACCTGTTTTACCTACTTAGTGAATATAGAACATATTTCATTTTATTTTCTTATTTTACTGGTACAATATTGATAACATTGCATTGTAAATTAATAAAGACTTGTGCTTTTATTGGTCAGTCCATTAATGAAGTTTTTCATAAGTATAGCTATGTATATAGTATATATCTCACCAATTCTTAAAATGTCCACAGAGAAAATAAGCTGTATGTAGCTACATAAATTTTAGTTAGCACTATGCAGCTCTCAAATCATTAGTTTTGGATCTGTAATGATTAAGTTCATGTGTCAACTTGCTTATTTTATGGTGTCCAGTCATCTAGTCAAGGAAGCACTGGCCTGATTGTTACTTTAAGAGTATTTCCTAGACAATGTAAATCAATAATCAGTTGATGTATGTATGGCTGACTGTATCTATAGCCCTCAGCAATGTGGAGATTCTCCTCATCCAATCAGTTGGAGGTCTAATAAGTGAGAACTGAGGATTTAAGAATCACAAAGGGAAATTTCTACCTCACCTTCAGTCAGCCATCTTCCTCTAAGGAATACTGACATGCCAAATTTGAAATCACCGTTACTGAAATTTCTAGCTTGTAACCTGCCCTACAGAATTCAGACTTGCCAGCCTCATGTTTGTGTGATCCAATTCCCCATTAAAAATTGTATATCTGTATCAACTATATGTATTTTTCTATCTATTTATATCTATCTCTCTATCTCTCTGTCCATCTACCTCTACATTTTGGTTCTGTTTCCCTGGAAAATCCTGACTAATACAGGGTTTAAATATCTTCTGATGTGCAGACACTGAACTCAGCTTTCTTTCACACGTAACTTACTTTGCCTTAGAGAAGTACAGATCTAAAAGGTCAGTAAGAAAAAAATGGAAACATACAATAGTCTTTACCTGGTAGGGCCAACACCACCACCAAAGAGAAAGGGAACCACCTACATTCAGGGTCATTGTTCATTAGATCTTATCACAAGCAGCAGGAGTAAAGCATGCATTCACATGGTGGAAGCATGGCAGCATTCCCTGTGTAACTGTCTGGTGACCTTTAGCCCATCCAGAGAACATGGAACAAAAATCTCAAATTGGGAGTTTGTTGGTTTTCTTACTGCTTATTACCAGTAGCAACCTGTGAAATAGGAAGTGGGAAACTGGATAAACTTTTCTAGCCAGGGAACATGAAAATTCCCCATTTCTTTTATTTCCTCAACGTTGCCATATATCCTAACCATTCTTTCAAGTCTCATCTCAAATGTTGCCCCCTCCATAAAAATTTTCTAATCTCTCATAGCAAATGTTAAGCCTCTCCTTTCAATCTTCCTAGCATTTGTTTTCTCTGTGAAGGTTCTTTACATAAATTATAATGTCATTATAACTATTATTCATGGTTGTTATTTCTAAACTTCCTTTATCTTAATTTCTTAACAGAGTAATTACTGTGCATAGAGCATTATGTTAAGGACTTTATATGCATTAGCACTTTATAATTTTCTCTTACTCTAAATAAAAGCGGTAGGATAGTCCTTGACTTTTCTCTTGTCCCATGTCTTACCATTAGGAAATCTTGTTGATTCTAGCTTTAAAATGAACCCAGAATCCAACCACATCCCAACACCTCCACTGCTATATCCTAGTTCAGCTTATGCTTTTTTCTTGTCTGAATTATTTTAATAACCTCCTGATATTTCTGGTTCTTTTATCATTGTTCTCACTCCCAATTCTCCCTGATTTTACCATTGCCTTTAAAACTTAAGTCAAATTATGTCTCTCCTATGTTAAACTTCACCCCCTCTTAGCCTCAGAGTAAAGTCAAATTCTTAAAATTGCTTAAAGAGTCCTGCATAATCAGATCCTTCCTTCCCTTTCTCTATCTGATCTCATTTCTTAAAGTTTTCTCTATCACTTATTCTGCCCAAGTCACACTGATCTTCTTGTTCTTCCTTCAACAAGTCAGCCTTGCTCCTCCTTCAGCATTTTGCATCAGCTGTTCTTTTTATCCAAATTGCCCTTTCCAGGAAACATGGTGGCAGTTTTCCTTACCCCCTGTACTCAAATGTAACTTTGTCTATGAAGCATACCCTTGTTGCAATATTTAAACACGTAGCCTCTGCCCCATTATCTATTCCCAAATCTTTTCATTTTGATCCAATTTTCCTTTTTTAATGTCATTTATCATATTTTATATTACACAATTCACTTTTTTTTACTATGTCCATTGTTTGTTTTCTATCTCCATTCATTAAAAAGCAAGTTATATCTTTAGCTATTTTGTTCACCAGTATATACTAAGCACTTATTACAGTCTTTGGCATGGGGAAGGCACACAACAAACGTCTGTCAATCAAATGAATTAAGTCATTTAATCCTAACAGGATAATTAAATATATCATTTATTTGCAGAAGCCATTGATAAAAATTCAAGCACAGATATGTTACACTTATCAGGTCAGATTCTTAATTCTGGCTCCAAGTCTATTATGCCATCTTCAATTCTTTTCTGCAGCCATCCTGATGGCATAAATGATATATACCCTCACTTATGTTGATCTCACCTTCATGATATACTGAGTATCTTGCATACAATATGTGCTCAAAAAACATTCAAATAATTGTATGCTTGGTCTGTTTTTCCAAAGCAAGAAGGTCATGTTTGCTATAGAGGTCTCCTCCTATCCTATCCTTGTATCATTTGCCATAGGACATTTCAGGACAATCCAGAAGGAGTCCTAGTAATTATCTAAGTAAACCAATACCTAGAGCTGTCCACTGGACTACTTCAGGCTATGCAGCTACTTATATGAAAAGTCAGGACTGGGACCCATATCTTCAGATGCTGCAGTCATTTTTTTTCTTTCATGATTTTAATTTTTTAATATATACATCTCTATGCAATCAGAGTGCAAGTTTTTGAAGGCATGGACCATGTTTGCTTGTCTCCTCTGAGTGCCCTGCAGAGCAAATATAATGGTAGGTTCACAGGATATTCAATAAACACATGCTTATTTCAAAAGCTCAAGCTGAACTGGTACAAAGACTAGAACTAATGTAATTTACCTGGATGGTCAGGCAGAGATAATGAGGAGAAATAAGAAATGAAAGCGTTTCACTGAAACAGCTAATAAGCAATCACTTACAACTCTAAGAGTGATCACAGTTTCTGAAATTGAGTTAGGAATTAAATAGAATTTGGAAGATTTTTCAATCAATATTCTCCATGCTTTTCATTTTAATTTAAAGGGGAAAACACAACAAGGCCTGGAACAAGACTGATAGATTGGTCCTTGATCAATTCTTCCCTTGTTCCAGTATAGAAGCAAAACCATAAATTATACTAATCCTTCTTTTGGCTAAATGGTTTTCAGCAACATGGGTTAATGGTGACAGCCCAAGTAACCATGGATTGATCATCACAAAAAGCCCAGAATCAGAGCACTGGAGCCGTTCTCTCTTCCAGGGTATTGTCAAAAAACAAATAGTGGCCTTCCTTCCCAGAGTAAAACTGAAAAACAGCCAAATAATTTAAAATTTTCATCTGTGCTCTGAGAACTTTTCCTCCATTTCAGCAAGTGGCTTGAGAATAACACCATCAGTTTTCATGATTGATAAACAAGATATGGCCTGATATAATGCTTAATTTTTCTTTCTAATGGATGATTTATGACTTCTGTAAAATTAGTAATTTGCAAAATCAAAGGTCTTTATGACAATATCTTTAGCCATAGGAATATGTCTCCTTGTCTAATACAAAAGTGTTTTTCAAAAGACCAAATTCCAGTTTTCATTTTTCTTGGAAGGAGAACTGGCCAGAGGTGCCTTTGGGTAATGACTCATGGTCTATTACTAATGGTTTGGCTGGATGATCAGGGATCTGGAAGGAGCCAAAACTGTAAAATTAGTGACAAAGTGGTATGGTGAAGAGATATGTGGATAGACCTCTCTGAATAGGCTAAAATCATGAAGATATTTGTGTCCCATGTGAATGCTCACCAGAGGGTAAATTCAGCAGAGGAAGATTTTGATAATCAAGTGGGTAAGTTGACCTGTCCTGTGGATACAAGTCATCCGCTTTCCTCAGCCACTTTTGCCATTGCCTAAAGGGCTCATAAACAAAGTGGCTGTAGTGATAGGGATGGAGGTTATGCATGGGCTCAACAACATGGACTTCCACTCACCAAGTCTGACCTGCCCATGCCCAATGTTGAGTGTCCAATCTGCCAGCATCCAACCCTCAGTCCCTGATATGACAACATTCCCTGAGGTGATCAGCCTGCTATCTAGTGGCAGGTTGATTACAATGAACCACTTCCATCATGGAAGGGGCAGCTATTTGTTCTAATTTCAATAGACATATACTCCAAATATGGGTTTGCATTCCCTGAACACAACTCTTCTGTAAAAACTACCATCTGTGGACTTATGGAATGCCTTATCCACCATCACAGTATTCCATACAGGATTGCTTCTGATCAAGGAACCCACAACACAGCCAGTGAAGTGCAGCAACAGGCACATGCTCATAGAATTCTCTGTTCTTACCATGCTTCCCATCATCCAGAGGCAGCTAGGTTTATAGAATGGTGGAGTGGCTTTTTGAAGAGCCGATTATTTTGTCATCCAGGTGACAATATCTTGCAGGGCTGGGGCAGTGTTCTCCAGGAGATTGTTTATGCTGTGAATCAGCATCCACTCTATGGTGCTGTTTCTTTCATAGCCAAGATTCACAGTTTCAGGAATCAAGGGGTGGAATTGGGTGTGGCGCCACTCACTATCACCCCTAGTGATTCATTATGAAAGTTTTTGCTTCATGTCCCTGAAATCTTAAGCCCTGCTGGTCTTGAAGTCTTTGTGCTCCTACTAGGAGACACAACAATGATTCCATTGAGCTGGAAGTTAAAACTATCACCTTGTCACTTTGGGCTTCTCATGCCATTGAATCAACAAGCATGAAAAGGGATTACTCTTTTGTCTGGGTTGATTGATCCTATCAAGGGAAAATAGTAGTGAAACTACACAATGGAGATAAAGAAGGGTTTTCCTGGAATACAGGAGATTCCCTAGGGAGTCTCTTAATACTACCTGCCCTATGATTAAAATCAATGGAAAACTGCAACAATCCAATTGAGGTAGGACTACCAATAGCCCAGAAATTTCAGGATGGAAGGTCTGGTTCACCCCACCAGGCAAAGAGCCATGGCCAGCTAAAGTGCTTGTTAAGGGTAAAGAGAACATGGAATGGATAATAGAAGAAGGCAATGATAAATATGAACCACGACCACGCGACCAGTTACAAAAATGAGGACTCTGATTGTATGAATATTTCCTCCCTTTTTACTATGAGTATGTTTGCATTTGTACATAAGCAAATATCTTTTTTTCCTCTTATCATATGACATAAATTGTACTGTTCATGTTATAGCAATTAAGTCATATGATACGAAGTTCTAGAGTGAACGTTACCTAAGGACTTACACCTTATTCTGGAGAGGTGTAAAGCATTTCTGGGTGTACGCAGGAGTAATATTAGGTGAAACATATATCTGTTATTGTCTTACATTTGGAAATTAAGCATGCTTCAAGTGATTTTTATAGCTGCTAAGTTGACAACAGTTGGACTGTGATGATTTGGTTCTGGTGTCAACTTGGCCAAGTAATTATGTCCAGTTGTCTGTCTGGGCAAGCACTGGTCTGACCATTGCTGCAAGGATATTTTGTGGCTGGTTGATAAACTGGAAGACTGGTATATTAAATCATCAGTCAGTTGATTTCATCTGTGCTGATTACATCTACAATCAACTAAGGCATGTCTCCCACAAAGAGACAATCCAATCAGCTGAAGGCTTTTAAGGAAGAAAGACTCTTTCTCGCTTCTTCAGCCAGTGAACATTTCCTGTGGAGTTTGTCCAGATCCTTTATCAGAGCCACCAGCTTCACAGCCTACAGTATGGATTTTGGACTCCTCCATTCCCATGATTGCATGAAACACTATAAATCTCATATTTACAAATCTCTCCTGATGGCATTGTTTCTCTAGAGAACTATGACTAACACAGAAACCATGGAGGCAAAAAGCAAGAAAGGACAAAATATTTAAATGTTGGGGAAAAACAAACAAACAAGATTTTAATTTCTAACCAAGATTTTATTATTTGGTGACACTGACTTTTAAAACTGAAGGCAAAATTAAGACACTCCCAAATAAACAAAATCTGATGGAATTTGACACCATTAAACCTGCCTTACAAGCAGTGCTAAAGGAAGATGTTCAGTCTGAAAGGAAAGGACACTAGATTGTTTATAGCATTGGTATAAAGAGTCTGCAACAGGTAACCATATGGGTAATTATAAATGCAAATACCTTTATTTTGTGGCGTTTAACTCCACTTTTTCCTTCTTACAGGTTTTAAATACAAATGCATTAAAAGGAATGATAAATATATGGTTATGGACATACAATTTATAAAGATAAAATTTGTAAAAAGTGCAACAAACTGGTGGTGGAGAGGTACAGGAACAGTGTTAGTGTATGTTAGTGAGGTTAAGTATATATCAATTCAAACTTCATTGTTATTGAGTTAGGATGTCAAATTTTAGCCCTAAGTAATGGTGCTGGTTTGAAACTATTGTGTATTACAGAAAATCTATGTTCTTTAATACTCATTCAGTATTGCTGGATGGAATCTTTTTTATTGTTTTCATGGAGATATGACCCATCCAGTTGTAACTGTCAACTTTTGATTAAATGGTTTCCATGGAGATGTATCTCAACCCATTCAAGGTGGGGTTGCTTAAGCAACCACAAAGGATGAAACTAGAAATCAGTAACAGAAGGAAAATGGGAAAATTTACAAATATGTGGAAAGAAAATTTAAAAAACACTCTTAAACAAGCAATGATCAAAGGAGAAAACACATCCAGGGGTGAAAAGACTCCCTGGTGACATGGGAGATGACTCCCAGGGATGAATCCAGACCTGGCACCATGGGATCAATAACTACATCTTGACCAAAAGGGGGAAAAGAAGTATAATTAATGAAGTATCAGTGGCAAAGAGAGTTCAAATAGAGTCGAGAGGCTACTATAGAGGCTGCTCTTATGCAAATTTAAAGTGACTTTGCTACCTATCATAACCTGCCAACCCCCAATCAGGACCATTCCAGCCAATCCTAAAGAACACCTAGGGCAATATATAAGATTCCACAAGGGTTTCAGACGCTGGAGTAACTTTCCAGAAACCTACAACCTCCAGATGGGTCCCCAGTCCAGATAAGTCCTGAAACCTAGACTAGCCTCTCTAGAACATCAGATAGTTCCATCCCCTACTCCATATTAGTAACAGACCCTTTCAATATCAAAAATTTAGAATTTCCATAGCCCAAACAACACTAAAGAGAGGTATGGGAAGATCAAAGGAATTACACATAGAAGATAGGACGTAACAAATGAATATGAATGCTGAATCATTAAATAGATCTCTTTTAGTCTCCAGTATTTTAGATCAGCTAGAAGTAGAAACCTAAAATTGTGAAATTGTAACCCATGTCAAAGTCTGAAATATGTTCTACAACTAATTGTGGTGCTACACTTGGAAATTTATAGCTTTTATGTATATATGTTATTTTTCACCAAAAAAAGAAGGAGGAAAGTCAACTGTGATGATAAAAAAGTATTTAAGCCCTATACCCTCCTATATTCTGGGGCAGCTAGAAGGAAAAATATGAGTATTCCATGACAAACTCTTGAATCTGTCCTGTAACCACTTGTTGAAGAGTGCTTTGAAAACTATTGCTTTTTTATTTTGTTGCTTTGCATATATGTTATACTATGCAATAGAAACAGTTAAAAAAAAAAAAAGGAAAAAGCATAAGAGAAATTAGGAAACATCTTAAAGTGAATTAAAACAAAAATACAATACACCAAAACATATGGGATACAACAAAGGCAGTAGTACTGAGGGAGGAATTTGTATCCTGAAAATGCTTACATTAAAAAAAGAAGAAAGATCTCAAATCAGAAACCTTAATCTAACTGAATAATCTAAAAAAAGAAGAGCAAACTAAACCCAAAAGAAATAGAGGGGAAAAAAACAAAGATTAGAACAGAGATAAATGAATAGAGAGTGAAGAAACAATACAGAGAATCAACAAAACCAAAAATTGGTTCTTTGAAAAGATCCATAAATTGATAAGCTTTAGCTAGCCTGACCAAAAATATAAGAGAGAAGACATAAGTAATGAAAGTCTGAAAAAAAAGGGGTACATTGCTACTGACTCTAGAGAAATAAAAAGGGCTTGAAGAGGATACTATGACCAACTGATTATAAAACCTAGATGAAATGAAAAAATTCTTGGAAACACACAAATTATCTATACTGACTCAGGAAGAAATAGAAATCTCAACAGACCAATAACAAGTAAAGTGATTGAAACAGTCATCACAACCCTCCCAATGAAAAAAGCCCAGGACCAGATGGCTTCACTAGTGAATTGCACCAAACATTCCAAGGGAATTAGCATGAACCCTGTTCAAACTCTTCCAAAAAAAATTGAAGAGGAGGGAACATTGCTAACTCATTCTATAAAGCCACCACATCTTAACACAAAGGCATGATAGCAATACCACAAAAGCAGAAAATTACAGAACGGTATCCCTTATGAATACAGATGCAAAAATTCTCAACAACATAGAAAATTGAATCCAACTGCACATCAAAAGAATTATTCACCATGATCAGGTAGAATTTATCCCAGGTATTCAAAGGTGGTTCAACATAAGAAAATCAATTAATAGAAGGAAGGGGTAAAAACACATGAGCAACTCATTTGATGCAGAAAAAGCATTAAATATAGCACCTTTCTTGTTAAAAAATACTTAGAAAATTAGGAGTAAAGGAAACTTCACTCACACAATAAAGGGAATATATGAAAATCCCATAGCTAACATCACACTCAATGATGGATGACCGAAAGCTTTCCCTCTAGGTTGAGAAACAAGCTAAGGATGCCCAGTATTATCAATGTTATTCAACATTGTACTGGAAGTTCTATAAAAGACACCTAAAATAGCAAAGGAAGAGTATGATTTTCACTATTTACAGATGACATGATCCTAAATATAGAAACTTCTGAAAATTCTACAACAAATTCAGTGACGTGACAGGGTACAACATCAATATTGAACCTTAGGAATAATTCTTCTCACTAATAGCAAGCAATCTGAAGAGGACATCAAGAAAAATACATTTGGGCGGGCCGCGGTGGCTCAGCGGGCAAAGTGCTTGCCTGCTATGCCGGAGGACCTCGGTTCGATTCCCGGCCCCAGCCCATGTAACAAACAAACAAAATACAATAAAACAAGAAAATGTTTAAAGATGTTTCCCTTTCTTCCTCCCTTCCTTCCTTCCATCCTTCCTTCCTTCTCTCTGTCTTTCCTTTAAAAAAAAAAAAAAAAAAAAAAAAGAAAAATACATTTATAATGGGCAACTAAAAGAATAAAATATCCTGGAATAAATTTAACCAAGAATGTAAAAGATTTTGTTCTAGTTTGCTAGCTGCTGGAATGCAATATACCAGAAACGGAATGGCTTTTTAAAAAGGGGAATTTAATGAGTTGCTAGTTTACAGATCTAAGGCTGAGAAAATGTCCCAATTAAAACAAGTCTATAGAAATGTCCAATCAAAGGCATCCGGGGAAAGATACCTTGGTTCAAGAAGGCCGATGAAGTTCAGGGTTTCTCTCTCATCTGGAAAGGCACATGGTGAACACGGTCAGGGCTCCTCTCTCAGCTGGAAGGGCACATGGCAAATATAGCATCATCTGCTAGCTTTCTCTCCTGGCTTCCTATTTCATGAAGCTCCCCGGGAGGCACTTTCCTTCTTCATCTCCAAAGGTCGCTGGCTGGTGGACTCTCTGCTTTGTAGTGTTGCAGCATTCTCTGCTCTCTCTGAGTCTCTCATTCTCCAAAATGTTTCCTCTTTTATAGGACTTCAGAAACTAATCAAGACCCACTCAGATGGGTGGAGACATGTCATCCCCTAATCCAGTTTAACAACCGTTCTTAACTAAATCTCATCAACCAGGGAGATGATCCCATCACAGTCCCAAATACACAGCATTGAATAGAGACTATTCTACCTTTAAGAAATGGGATCCATATTAAAACATGGCTTTTCTTAGGGGGCATACTTCCCTTCAAACCAGCACAGATTTGTATATGGAAAACTACAAAACTTGGCTTAAAGAGCTCAATGAAGACTTAGATAAATGGAAGTACATGCTATGTTCATGTATTAGAAAGATAAATACTGTCAAGATGTCAGTCTTGAGGTACAGAGGCATGTTAGGAGCCAGAATACACTGGAACCAGATCCCTACCTTCTTGCCCATCCACTAGCCATAGTCCGGGCAGCCATGCTGCACTCACCTGCATGCCCCCATGCCCAGACCCATGCACCTATGACAAGTGATGTCTTTGGATCTGGTCACATCCATATAAACTGCATTGGAGGCAAATCTTGCATGTGAGTTGTACCGTTGTCATGTGTGCTTCCTCTCCACCCTCTGCAGTGCCTAATGCCCTGCTTTGGGTGAACCTTAGAGCAGAAGCCCTGAGTCAGCCTCTCTTTGGTCGACCAGCAATCCTCCACTGCCCTCCATCTTCTTTCACCTGCCCCAGGCCTCTCACTGTGCTGCCCCTCTCAGGGGTAGCAGAATGAAAGAAGGCATGTACAATAACAGCACCACTAGTATCTCCAAAGCCAGGAAAGCTGTGGAGCAGCTGAAGATGGAAGCCAGCCTGGACAGAGTAAAGAAAACACAATAGACTTGGTTCTGGGAAAATGGTGGAATAGGATAGGTCAAGTTCACCCCTGATCCAAGGAGCAGCTAAAGTGACAGAAAAATGGCCAAGACAGCGATTCTAGGGTGTTAGTGACCTGGGAGGGCCTTCTACTTCCACATAGAAAGGACTTGGTTGCAAAACTTGAAGAATTGAGACGCAGAGTACCAGAAATCATCCAGCTAGTACAAACAGCCTAATGTGCCCCTTTCCAGAGACCCAGAACCCTCAGGAGTGCATAGACAGGGAGACGGGGCTAGTAATTAAGCCAAGTCATATTCCATGAACATGCTACACTCACATGTCCCACCCCTATCCTATGACCCATGACAGCCTTCATACCCCACACACTTGAACCCCATCACCTGCCTCCCCCACCACATTGCAAGCACTCTCACCTCGATCCCCCAGTACATCTCTGTGACACACCTCAGTCCCACACATGTGCACATGCTTGCCCCAGCCCAACCCATCTATCCTGGGCAAGCACACAGTCTCATCCTGCCTCAACTAAAACCCACACACCCATGCCCAGTTCCTGGACCCCACCTCCCTCCCCCTGACCCCTGCAGGCAGTCACTTGTTCATCCAGGCTGCAGGCACTCACCTTCATATCTGAGCAACAACCACACCCAGCCCACGCAGACACCACACTGCCCCGTTGCCTCTGAGTTGTGTGCATGTGCACACCAGGGCCCTGCTTCCCAGACCCTGTACATGCCACAGCCACATCCTCCCCACTGGGCACCCACATATCCATGTACTGACCTCTTGACCCCTGCACCCTTCACCCCAGCCCTGCACACATGTACACTCTTGCCCCAACCCCTGGCACAAGTGCCCTGCTTCCATACTTGGCAGGTGCTCAAGTGCACCTCTGTGCCACATAGGCCCTGCTCTGCACATGCATATACTCCTGTCCCATACCCCGCCACACCAGCACAGCTGCACCAGGGCCCCACACACATGACATCACCCACTCCTGACCCACATCCTGCAATCCCTGTGACCTGTGCCCCACCCTTCACATCCACACATTTGCATCTCGGCCCCCTTGGACTCCTCTCCCTGTGCAAGAACACATCCACACTCTGCCCTCCCTGTGCCCTGTCCTCTGTGTCCTGCACCCCACACCCTGTTATGCATGACCCCCATGCTCCACACACACACACACACACATCCTGCCTGCACACCTGCCCCTGTGCATCCATACAGAAACACCCCCATCCACCTCTTGCCATGCTCTACCTCTGTATTCCACATACTAAACCCTGCTCCTGTATTACAAGACCTGCTTGAGCTGCACCCTATCTCCACAGCTCCCACATCACACATCTTCCGCCCTGTGCCCTATACCCCATGCTCACAGGTACCAGCATAGCATACCTGACTCATGCCTATACCTGCAATGCAATCCATCACCACACTGTTGTGCCCCACCCCACACCTCATATCCTGCCCTACATTCATCCCACTGATACAAAGCTTTAGACTACTGAAGGAAATTAACTTCCAAAGTAACTCTATCAAGACATTTATATGTTCAGAGGAACAGAAGATCACTAAGCATACGAAGATTCATGCAGATATAGCCCAGTGTAATGACCAATTTACAACTGGAGGAGACACAGATTTTAGAACTAATCAAAGACGTTCATATAACTCTACTAAATAAAATAAAAGGGATGGCTAATGACATAAAGGAAATCAAAATGACAGTAAAAGGGCATAAAGAGAAATTTGAAAATAAATAGAAAAATAGCAGGTATCACAGATATTAAAATGCTGTAGACCAAATTAAAAATATACTAGAGACACACAACAGCAGATTTGAAGAGTTAGAAGAAAGAATAACTGAAGTGGAGGTCAGGAAAACTGACTTTGAAAATACAAAAGAGCAAATGGAAAAATTTGAATTGGATCTTACGGAAATGATGGGCAAAACAAAGCACCCAAATATAAGAATCATCAGTGTCCCAGAAAGACAAGAGAAGAGTAAAGGGCTAGAAAAATTATTTGAGTATATAATTGGGAGAAACTTGCCAACCCTTAAACAAAGACATAAATATGCTAATCAAAGAAGTCCCATGAACTCAAAATAGAATAAATTCAAATAGGTCTACCCCAAGAAACATAATAATCAATCTTTGAAATGTTGAAGAGAAGCATAAAATCTTAAAAGTGGCAAGAAAAAAATAATCTACTACATACATGAGAACCATATAAGACTAAATTCAGACTACTCAACTGGCCTATAGAGTTGAGAAGGCAGAAGTATGATGTATTAAAGATTCTGAAAGGGAAGGATTTCCAGCCCACAATTCTGTACCCAGAATTGTGCCCTTCAAAACTGAGGAAGAGATTATAATTTTCATAAACAAATAAGTGCTGAGAGAATTTGTCAAAAAAGAGACTAGCCCTATAAGAAATACTAAATGGAGTTCTGCTGGCTGAAGAAAAAAAGATGAGAGGGAGGTCAGGAGGAGAACACAGAATTGAAGAATACCAATAAGGGAAACTTAAAGGATAAAAAGAAAAGAGGGAAAAGAATATATAGATCTGACAAAAAATCCAAAGGATACGATGATGGATTCAAGAAATGTCTTTACAGTAATAACGTTGAATGTTAATAACCTAAAATTACCATTTAAATGTTTAGATTGGCAGAATCGATTAAGAAATATAATCCAGCTATATGCTGCTTACAAAAGACTAATCTTAAACACAAGGATACAAATAGATTGAAGTGTAAGGATGGAAAAAGATGTTCCACACAAGCTGTAACAAAAAGAAAGCAGGAGTATTTATACTAATATCAGACAAAATAGACTTCAAATGTCAAGACATCATAAGAGATAAATAAGGACACTATATATTAGTAAAAGCAACAATTCACCAAGAAGAAATAACATCATAAATGTTTATGCCCGCGATCAAGGAGCTCCAAGGTACATGAGACAAACATTGGCAAAACTGAAAGGCACAATAGAAGTTTCAGCAATAATCATAGGAGACATTAATACACCACTCTCCTCTAGAGATTGAACAACCAGACAAAGGATCAACAAAGAAATAGAAAACTTAAACAATTTGATAAATTAATTAGACCAAGAGACATATATATAGGTCATTACACCCCAAAACACTAGGATATATGTTCTACTCTATGCTCATGGAACAATCTTCAGGATAGATTATATGCTGGGGTACAAAACAGCTCTTTATAAATTTAAAAAATACTTAAATTATTCAAAGAACGTCCTCTGATCACAATGGAATGAAGCTGTAAATCAATAACCACCAAAAAATGATAACTTTCACAAACATATGGAGATAAAATAACACACGCTTAAAAAGTCAATGGGTCAAAGAAGAAATTGCTAATGAAATCAGTAGCTATCTGGAGATGAATGAAAATGAGACAACAACATATCATAACTTAAGGGACACAGCAAAGGCTGTGCTGGGAGAAAACTGCATTGCCCTATAATTAAATGCCTATATTAAAAAAGAAGAAAGAGCAAAAATCATGAACTTAACTTCTCACCTAGAGGAATTTGATGAAGAACAGCAAACTAACTCTAAAGCAAATAGGAGAAAGAAATTTAAAAAAAAAATTAAAACAGAGTTAAGTGAATGGGAGGACAAAAGAACAGTAGAAAGAATCAATAAAACCAAAAGTTGGTTCTTTGAGAAAATCAATACAAATCAATGGGCAACTGGCAAGGCTGACAAAGAAAAAAAGAGAGAGGATGCAAATAAAGAAAATCAGAAATTGGGGGGGCATTACCATAGTCTCTGAAGAAATTTTAAAAAATCATAAGAGATACGATAAACAGCTATATGCCAACAAACTAGACAACTTAGATGAAATGGAAAATCTCTGAACACACACAAACAAGCTACACTAACTCAGGAAGAAATAGAAGATCTCAATAAACTAATTACAAATAAAGAGATTCAATTAGTCATCAAACTCTTCCTAGAGAGAAAAACTCACGGCCATATGGTTTCATAGGGGAATTTATTATCAGACATTCCAAATAGAACTCCAAATAGAACTAACATCAATCCTGCTCAAACTTTTCCAAAAATTTGAGGAAAAAGGAACACTACCTAACTCATTTTATGAAGTTAACATCACTTTAATACCAAAATCGGGTCAAGACGCTATAAGAAAGGAAAACTACAGACCAAACTCCCTAATGAGCACATATGCAAAATTTTAAACAAAATACTAGCAAATAGAATTCAACAACACATTAAAAGAATTATATACCATGACCAAGTGGGGTTTATACCAGGAATGCAAGGATAGTTCAACACAAGAAAATCAATTAATGTAATATAGCACATTAAAACATTGAAAGGGAAAAATCACATGATCATCTCAACTGATGCTGAAAAACATTTGACAAAATTCAACATCCTTTTCTGATAAAAACACTTCAAAAGGTAGGAATCAAAGGTAATTTCCTTAACATGATAAAGGGCATATATGAAAATCCATAGCCAACATTTTACTTAATGGTAAAAGACTGAAAGCTTTCCCCTGAAGACTGGGAATGAGACAAGGATATCTGTCACCACTATTATCCAACATTGTACTAGAAGTATTAGCTAGAGAAATCAGGCAGGAAAAAGAAATAAAAGGTATCCAAATTGGAAAGGAAGAAGTAAAACTTTCATTATTTGCATTTGGCATGATACTATACTTGGAAAATCCTGAGAAATCTACAACAAAGTTACCTGAGCTAATAAACAAATTCAGAAAGGTAGTGGAATAAAAATTTAATGTGCAAAAATCATTAATGTTTCTATACACAAGCAATGACCTGAGAAGTTAATTAAGGAAAAAAATCCATTCAAAATAGCAACTAAAAGAATCAAGTATCTAGTAATGAACTTAACTCAGGATGTAAAAGACTTGTAAACAGAAAACTATATAACATTGCTAAAAGGAATCAAAGAAGTTCTAAATAGGTAGAAAGGTTTTCCCTGCTCATGGATAGGAAGGTTAAATGTAGTTAAGATGTCAATTCTCCCAAAACTGATCTATAGATTTAATTTGATGATTTATAGAGTCAATCAAAATTCTAACAACCTACTTTTAACTCTTGGAAAAACTAGTTATCAAGTTCATCTAGAAGGGAAAGAGACCCTGAATAGCTAAAAGAATTCTAAAAAAGAAGAACAAAGTGGGAGGATTAACACTTCCTGGTTTAAAACTATTTATAAAGCTACAGTGATCAAAACAGCATGGTACTGGCACAAACATAGAAGTATTGACCAATGGAAACAAATTGAAAGAAGAGAAAGATCACCAGATCTATAGCAGCCTGATCTTCAACAAGGCCTCCAAATCCACTGAATTGGGACAAAATAGTTTTCTCAGTAAACAGGCATAGGAGAATTGGATGGCAATAGTCAAAGAATAAATGAGGACCCTCAATTTTACCCTATACAAAAATTAACTCAAATGGGATCAAACACCTAAATATAAGAACTAGTACCATAAAACTCCTGGAAGAAAACTTACGGAAACATCTTCAAGACCTAGTAATAGGAGGTACCTTACTAAACTCTACACTCAAAGCACAAGTAAAAAGAGAAAAATAGATAAATTGGAACTTCTCAAAATCAAATGCATTTGCACCTCGAAAGCATTTGTCAGAAAAGTAAAGAGGCAGCCAACTCAATGGCAGAAAATATTTGGAAATCACACATTGGATAAAGGTGTGCTATTCTGTATTTATACATAAAGAAATCATACAACTCAACACCAAAAGAACAAACAACCCAATTATAAAATGAGCTAAAGACATGATTAGACATTTTTCTGAAGAACAAATACAGATGGCTCAAAAGCACATGAAGAGATGCTCATTTTTATTAGCTATAAGGGAATTGCAGATCAAGACTTCAATGATATACCACCTCACACCTATAAGAATGGCTGCTATTAAACAAATAGGAAACTACAAATGTTGGAGAGGATGTGGAGAAATTGGGACACTTATGCACTGCTTGTGGGAACATATAATGATATAGCCACTATGGAAGATGGTTTGGAGGCTTCTCAAAAAACTAAATGCTGAGTTTCCCTATTACCCAGCATACCATCGCTCAGTATATATCCAGAAGAGCTGAAAGTAGTGACACAAACAGACGTTTGAATACTAATTTTCATAGCAACGTTATTCACAGTCACCAAAAGATGGAAACAATCCAAGTGCCCATCAACAGAGAAGTGGATTAACAAAATGTGGTGTACACATACAATGGAATATTATGCAACAGTAAGACAAAATGACATCCTGATGAACATGACAAAGGAATGAGCCTTGAGGACATAATGCTGAGTGACTTAAGCCAGATGCAAAAGGATAGATACTGTACGTCTCCATTTTTATGACTAGGGTAAAGGTAAAATCAGAGGCTTAAAATGCAAAATATAGGGGACCTAGAGATACATGGAAGCTAGAGATGGATGAACAGTTAGTTAATGAGGTTGAACTAAAATGTAAGGGAATAGATAGAAGTGAAGATGGTTCTCTAGTTGATTTATAAGTTATATTACCATACTGAAGCTGAACATGATTGAAAGGGGTTGTATAGACCCATGTGTCCTACCAATTAACATTATAAATATAAATAAGTTTTTGTATGAACTACTGAAAAGGTATGAGTCATGTACAAAGAGTGTATAAATTCAGGGTATGGGGGAAAACTGCTATTGCATGCTGTTCTAGTATGCTAGCTGCTGGAATGCAAAATACCAGAAATGGAATGGCTTTTTAAAAGAGGAATTTAATAAGTTGCAAGTTTACAGTTTTTAGGCCATGGAAAGGTCACAATTAAGGCAGTCTATAGAAATGCTCAATCCAAGACATCCAGGGAAAGATACCTTGGCTCAAGGCCAGTGACGTTCAGCATTTCTTTCTCAGCTAGAAGGGCACATGGTGAATGTGGCAGCATCTGCAAGCTTTTTCTCCAGGTCTCTTGTTTCTTGAAGCTCTCCAGGAGGCATTTTGCTTTTTTACCTCCAAAGGTTGCTGGCTGGTGGTCTCTGCTTCTCATGGCTATGTTGTGCTCTGCTCTCTCAGAATCTCTTCTTTTATAGGATTCCAGTAAACTAATCAAGAGCCACATAGAATGGGTGGAGACATATCTCCACCTAATCAAGTTTAATACCCTCACTTGATTGAGTCACATCTCCATGAGATAATCTAATTAAAGTTTCCAGCATACAGTACTGAACAGGGATTAGAAGAAAGGCTGCTTTTACAAAATGAGGTTAAGATTAAAGCATAGCTTTTCTAGGGTACATAAATCTTTTCAAACCAGCACACATGCTATGGGCTATGTTTAACAGGAAAACATCAACAGTACCACATCAACACTGGGGGTAAATAACGGGGAGAGGGACAAGAGTCAAGGGGAGGTTTGGATTTTCTGTTTGGTGAGGGTGTGCTTATTGGTATTCTTTCCCTTGGGAACAATGAAATTATCTAAAATTGAGAGTGTTGATGCACTGTTGACTTTGGACTTTATACATGATGCCCAACGAATGGAGGTGGCTGAAGGATGCACTGACTGAGAAGTAGATTGGCAAACTATGGTGCATACATATGACCAAATATTGTGCTGACCAAAAGGAACAAATCTGTGAGGCATACAACATTGTGAATGAACCTGTGGGGTACTTGGTGAGGCAAAATAAGCCAGAAACAAAAGAGCAAATATCAGATGGTCTTATTTAGAAAATACTTATAAGAAAATACGGTCCTAGGCTATAAGCTCTTATAGCAGTCACATTTAGTCTGGAGTGGTAATTGTTATTTCTGGATTTTGAGATGCTGTTTTACATATGTGTAATCTGGTATTTAGAGACGAGGACAAAAGCCAATCAGGTTGGGATCAAGGTAATTCAGAATACAGGGGTGAGGAAGACATTGTCTGTATTTTAGAAGTTCATCTACTCTTTGAAACCAAAGGTATAAAGTTTTACTTTGTCCAGAACCTGAAATTTTCTGTAACATATAACCAAATTCAACCTGTATAGATAGATCACTTATACAATCCAAACACATGGAGCCCAGAATAAGAATGAGGGTCTTTAATCCTGAATAGGTTAATGTAATACCTGGATAAATTCAGCATATATTAAGCCGATGATAAAAAGTATTGAAGAAAAAAAAAAGTATTGGCAAAGTCCCTTCTGAGGGATGGGGGGAAAAAATGGAACTATTAAACTTTACCATCAAGGAATCCCCTAATAGTGTGTCAAACATTAGAGACACCCAAATCAGTAGGCCAAGCCCTTGATCTTGAAGTTTGTTCTTGTGAAGCTTATGTACGTAGCAGAGGAACTTAGCTTACTTATAGGTATGCCTAAGAGTTACTTATGGAGGATCTTTTTTGTTGCTCAGATGTGGCCTCTTTCTCTCTAAGCCCAACTCTGCAAGTGAAATCATTGCTCTCCCATCTACATGGGACATGATATCACAGGGTAAGTCTCCCTAGTGCATGCGAGATGAGTCTCAGGGATGAGACTAGCCCTGGCACCATGGGATCAACAATGCCATCCTGACCAAAAGGAAGAAAATAAAGCATCAGTGGTTGAGAGAGTTCAAATAAAGTCAAGAGGCCTATGCAAGCAGTTAGAAATTGCTTCTGTCATAGCTTGCCAAATCCCAACCAGAACATTCCTGTCAATCCTAATGAACACCTAGTGCATTATATAAGATTCTACAAAGGATCTATGCACTAGGGTAAATTTCCAAAAACCCACAACTTACAGATGGGTCCCTTGACCAGATAAGTCCTGAAACGCAGAGGGGCCAACCTCTTCAGAACGTCAACTAGTCCCATCTATCCCATATTATCGACAGCCCCTTTCAACATGAAAAAGTTAAAATGAGCATAGCCCAAATACCCCTAAAGAGGGGGAAAAAGCTCAAAGGTGATGGTGTAATTATACAGAGAAGGTAAGGTTTAACAAATAAGTATGATTGCTAAATCATTACATTGATATTTCTTTTAGTCTCTGGTATCTTAGAGCTGCTAGAAGTAAAAACCTAAAATTGTGGAATTGTAACCTATAGTAAATTCTGAAATTTGTTCTACAACTCATTCTTACCATGTGCTTTGAAATTTATTGCTTTTTTGTATTTATGTTATATTCACAAAAAAGAAAAAAGTTAATTGTGATGATAAATGCACAGCTATATGATGATATTGTGAACCATCAATTATACACTTTGATTACATGGTATGTGAATATATAATATATATCAATTTAAAAAGAAAGCACTCTAGCAAATACGCTGGTAGATAAAATTGAAAAAAAAAGATATTATTCCTACCCCAAGTTAGCTACAGATTCAATGCAAACCCAATCAAAATTCCAACAGCCTTCTTTGCACAAATGGAAAAGCCAAATATTATATTTATATGTAAAGGCAAATGGTACTGAGCAATCAGAACCATATTTAAAAAGAAGAACAAATTGGGAGGACTAACACTTCTCTATTTTTTAATTTATTAAAAAACTATAATGATTAAAATAGCATGGTACTGATAGAAGGACAGGCATATAAGCCAATGGAATCAAATTGAGAGCTCTGGAATAAACTCTCATGTGATGATTTGAAGCACATGTACCACAGAAAAAAGTTCTTAAATCTGATCCATTCCTGTGGGTACAAATACATTTTAGGTAGGGCTGTTTGAGGAAGTCACTTCAGTTAAGGTGTGCCCGACCTCATTCAGGGTGGGTTTTCATTCTATTACTGGAGCTTTATAAGATAATAAAATTCAGAGAGAGAAAGCCAAGGAAGCAAGAAGCTGAAATTAATGAAACTAGAAGAAAACAGAGAAACCAGCAGACACCACCATGTGCTTTGCCACATAACAAAAAAGGAGGCAACAAACACTGGAAACCTGTCTTTAGGAAGACAACATCACCGTGATGATGCCTTGATTTGGACATTTCCTTGGCCTCGATATCATGCGTGAATAAAGTTCCATTGTTTAACCCAATCCATTTCACACTTACTTGCTTTGCGCAGTCTAGAAAACTAAAACATCTCATATCTATGGCCGACTGATTTTTGACAGGGCAGCCAAGCTCACTTAATGGGGTAAAAAGTGTCTCTTCAACAAATGATACAGGGAAAACTGGATATCCATATGCAAAAGAATGAATGTGAACCCCTATCTCATAATACATACAAAAATTAACCTGAAATCGATCAAATACCTAAAATGGAAACCAAAATTATAATACTCCTAGAAGAAAGCATAGGGAAGCATCTTCAGGACCTTGTGTTAGGCAATGGTTTCTTAGACATAGCACCAAAAGCATGAGCAATAAAAGAAGAAATAGACAAATTAAACTTTATCAAAAGAAAAACTTTCGTTCATCAAAGTACTTTGTCATGAAAATAAAAATACAACTTAAAGAAAGGTAGAAAATATTTGGAAACCACATATCCAATAAGGGTTTAATATCTGGAATAAGTAAACAAACCCTATAATTTCACAAAAAGGCACAAAAAATTAAAAATATACAAAATATTTGAATAGATATCTCTTCAAAGAAGATATAAAAATGGCCAAACAGCACATGAAAGGATGCTCAACATCATTAGCCATCAGGGAAATGCAAAACAAAACCATGAGATGCTATTTCACACTCACTGGAATGGTTACTATTAAAAATAATAATAATAATGGGGCAGTGCGATGGTGGCTCAGTGGCAGAATTCTCACCTGCCATGCTGGAGATCTGGGTTCATTTCCCAGTGCTTGTCCATGTTAAAAAAAATAACAATAATAACGATAAACAAGAGTTGACAAGGATGTGGAGAAATAAGAACACATGTTCATTGTTAATGGGGATGTAAATCAGTACAGCTGCTGTGGAAAACAGTTTGGTGGTTCCTCAGAAAGTCAAGTGTTGAATTACCATATGACCCAGAAGTCCTGATCTTAGGTGTATCTCCTAAAGAAATGAAAGCCATAACTGGGACAGATACTTGTACACTAATATCTATAGTGGAATTATTTGCCATAGCCAAAGAATGAAAGCAAACCAAGTGTCCATCAACAGATGGAGAAACAAAATGTGGTAAATATATACAATGGAATATTATTCAGCCACCAAAAGCAATGAAGTTCTGACATGTGACAACATAGATGAGCATTGAAGGCATCATGTTGAGTGAAATAAGCCAGACCCAAAAGGACAAATTTTGTATGATCTTGTATGAAATAATTACAATAAGCAAATTCATAGAGTCAGAAACTAGAATATAAGTTTCTGGGGGTCAGCGTAGGTGTAGGGAACGGGGAATTAATGCCTAATTGGTACAGAGTGTTTTCTGCTTGGGGACCGAAAAATTTCAGTGTGGATGATGGTGACAGTAGCACAACATTGTGAACAAAATTAACAACACTGAATCACATGCTTGAATGTGGTTAAAAGGGGGTATTTCAGATAGTATATATGTTACCAGAATATATTTTAAGAAAGCAGAACTGTACAACACAAACATTGCACCCTAATGTAAGCTATGGAATATATCTAATAGTATAATTATTATAATTATTATTACAATTTCATCAATTGTAATAAAGGTACCACACTAATAAAAATGTTAATAATAGGGAAAACTGCGGATGTGAGAGGAGGTAAATGGGAATTCTCTATTAAATAAAAAAAAAAAGCTAAGGAGTTCTGTATAATATTTAAACAATACAAAAGTTTGAATTTACATGTTGAAACCATAGACTTCTCCTTTCCATCATATTGTGTTAAGTGCCTATTCTGTATAAGATCCTTTGCAATATTTGAAGGATCCCTAGTGATAAACAAGGTAAAACTGGGTCCCTCCTGAATATAGCTATTGAAGAGATAACTGCACAACATTATATAAATCACTGTGACAAGAGAAGTGCAGAGGAGTTAGGTTAGTTTTGGACTGAAACAAAAACCTTCCCTGTGTAAATGAAAATCAAGCAGGGAAATATATGTATAGGAATTGACAGACCAAAAAAAAAAAGGACAGGAAGGACATTTCGGGCTTTTTGTGTATACTTACACTAAAACTCTGAATTGAGGAATAATCTGGCACATTTGAGAAATGAAGGAGGCCAGGGCAGCTGGAGACTGAAGGATTTTGTACCCACATGTTGTTAGTGGGCAAAGCTGATTTAATGGATAGAGCTGAGAGCCTTGGTCTCCACTGACCTAGGCACCTGATCTAGACATGGTTAAAATATTTTCTGGGGAAATAGGATTTTTCTTATTTTCTTATTTCATATTGATCCCATGATTAAATCTTCTCATAGTCTCCCATTACATGTAGAATAAAATCTGTGACCTCTGAAGGCTTTTGGAATCAGGTCCTGCCTTCTGTCTGATGGCAACCACTTACTCTCTTCTTCCTGCTACCATGTTAACACCACACCCTTAGTTTTCAAACTTGCTAGTGCTAGTCCAGCCTCAGAGCCTCAGAACTTGCAGTTTCCTCTGTTCCAATCACCATTCCCCCAGATTTTCACACAGGTTCCTTTTCAACTCAAAATTCCATTGTTTTCCTTCTCATTTTTCCTCCTAGCAACTTATTACCCTCTGAAGCCATCTTATTTTATCTTTGCTTACTTTCTATTGCCACTCACTACTGTGGTAAGATCCATGAAAGTACAGTCTTTCATAGTAAGCAGTAACACACATTTTTCAAAATATGAATTTAATACATTTGTTAAATAATCTTAAATCTTAACTTACTTCCTCTCTAGAATGGGATTAGTAATTTATGTTCTGCCTGTCAATAGGACTGCTAGGGCATGTGATAGAAGGTGTGTTTAACACACCAGTAAATTGTAGAAAACTATGAGAGTGATTCTCCTTGGTACACACCAAAGACTAAACTTCTGATTGACCTTGTTGTTTTGTCATATTTTTGGTTTTTGCTTAGCTTCTTTGTCAGAAAATCCCTACCTCCAATATCGTAAGAGAGCTAGAAAAGGACCATGATTTAAACAATGTTCCAGACAAGTCATCACAAAGTAATGTGAGATGAAGAAAAACTGCTGTAAGATGGCCTGATATCATTGCAGCAGAGCCACTCTAGAATTACGTCCATTTTTCAGTTGAACAGAAATTTCGCAGGTCGATGTTAGGTTGGACAAATAAGAACAGATTTTAGAGTAAGGTAGAGGCTGGTTCAAACCTTAGTTAGTTTTTATTTGTAGAGTGACTGAATAAAATACTTAGCAAAAGAAAATCATCGTGAGGATTAACTGAGCTATATAAAAGCTCATATCACTAAGCTTGGCACATAGTAGGTGCTCAAAAATGCTTATATATAATATA
The DNA here is from genome assembly GCF_023851605.1 of Tamandua tetradactyla. Taxonomy (NCBI): domain Eukaryota; kingdom Metazoa; phylum Chordata; class Mammalia; order Pilosa; family Myrmecophagidae; genus Tamandua; species Tamandua tetradactyla. The sequence continues at coordinate 21,998,597 of NC_135345.1, forward strand.
ATTATATATTATATATAATATAATTATATATTATATATAATATAATATATTATATATAATATATAATATAATTATATATATTATATATAATATAATTTATAATACATATAATTATATGTATTTATTATATAAATATAAAAAATTATTGTATTTATTGCTGCCACAATAATATGCAAAGGGTGAGCAAAGCATTTTACATCTATGTCATGCCATATTGACAAACTGTGGGTGATCAATTTAATCTCATCTGGAAGGAACCACTGAATTATAGGCACAGGGCATAACGAGGGCTGAGTAATGAGTTTTAGTCTCCAAAGAAAAGCATTTCAGAAGCCCCCAGACTCAGGAACTCTGGGCAGTAACCCCAGTACTCAGCATTCTACTGTATTTCTTGATGCTGCTTTCATCCAGGCTACAGAAGTCACTGGTGAAAACAAATATGTAGCCTGAGCTGAGAGTTATCCAGCCAAGAATGATAGTATCTATCTGCTTTAAAAAGATTTCAAAGCTTCCTCTTTTTGACAGATGTCAGAGCCTGTTTAATGGGTGTCCTTATGACTGCTTTAAACAAATGGCACAGTACTTCTGTGGCACTTTCCTTCATTTGATAAAAAAGTTGATTCCTTGGTCCCTTCTTATTGATTTATTTTCTGTGCTCCTCTGGAAATTAAAAAAAAAGTGATATGCATATACAAGACTATAAAAGCAGGACAATTGGAAAGAGAGGGTACTGTTAGCCTGGTTCTCTTGCCTTCCTGAGAACCTCACCTTGACACCTCCTCCAGAAGTTTCTACCCATCCCCTTCTCTACTCAGAGTTGATGGATGGCCATTCAAAGATAGACAAACCACTGCCTTGCAATCCTATAGCAACTGCTTTGCTTATGTGATTGTTGCGTATGCTTTGAAAGTTTTGTGTATCCTAGAAGAGCCAGGTGTCCTTTACTCTTGATTCAATATTGTAGGATGGAAACCTTCAATTATATTGTTTCCATGGAGATTTACCCACTTGGTTGTGGGTGTGACCTTTTAAGGAGTATTCCATGGAGATGAGATGTGCCCAGTTGTGGGTGTGGCCTTTTGATTAGGTAGACATGTGACTCAACCAATTAAAGATGGGTCTTGATTAATTTACTGGAGTCCTTTAAAAGGGGAAACCTTTTGGAGAAAACATAGTTGTTTCAGAACCAAAAGAGACACAGACATTTGGAGATGCTTGGACGGCTGACAGAGAGAGCTAAACATAGACATTTGGAGATGCAGAGCCCAGCAGATGTCACCATGTGCCCCCACATGAGATACTAAGCAAGCCAGAACCCAGAGTTGTATCCCAGAGGAGGTAAGTGAAGGCCCACAGATACTTAGAGGAAACCACTGGCATCAGAAGCTGGAAGCAATGAACCAGGAACAAGGACTAGAAAATACCAGCCATATTCCTTCTCATGTGACAGATATTGGCCTTTCTTGAGTCAAGGTATCTTTCTCTGGATGCCTCAGTTTGGACATTTTTATGGCCTTAGAATTATAAACTTGTAATTTAATAAATTCCCATTTTAAAAGCTGTTCCATTTTTGGTTTATGGCATCCCAGCAGCATTTAACAAACTAAAACAGTTGATTATTCATATACAATAATGTTTAAAGAGCTCATTTTTTAAAATAAGTCAGTGTTCCTTTGAGTAGAAATCTGTGGCCAACTGTTAAATGTTTGAAATTATTGAAAAATCCAGCTTCAATTAAATTGGGTTCAGCTGAGCGTTTATTATAGTTGCAACTGTCCTAGAAGTTGGGGATACAACAAAATATAAGACATAGCTCCTGCTCTTAAGAAATCTTACCTTTTCTTGTTATGGCAAACCAAAAAACAATTTCTTTACAGTGTGAGGGGTTAGAACAAGGAGTGAAGAAGAGAAAAGCAGGGTACCCAACCCATAGCAGGGGTAGGGGCGGGGAGAGTCACACCTAAGTTTCCTGGAAAAAGGAAGAAAACCAATGTAAGATATAGAAACCCTCCTCTGAATACAACATCTGAGGGGAACATGGGAAATAGGATTAAGAGACAGAAACAAGGGGATAGAACTAAAGACATTATCTGAGCCACTGGGTTGCATGGAGAAAAGTATGAGCTTGAATAGGCTCACGTAAACAAGAACGTGATTTCTCTTAGGTTTTTCTCATCTATTCCCTTTGATTTTGAGGAAAGCATGATCAAAAGAGGAGTCTGATAGCAAAATAATGCCAGTAAGTCATATTTTCTGAGAAGGCAGAGTTAGCACTTAATGAAATCCAGTGCCTGAGTGACTAGGCAGAGGGACTTAGCAGCAGACACCAGAGAATTGAGGAAATCCAGGAACAAAACCATGTTTCCAAGACCCAAAGAGCCAGAAATGGTGCCCAAGACCATATGCTACTTAAGCTTCATGAACCTACAGAGGCTCTTTAAATTATGGCATGTGTCTGACTTTGAAGATAGAAAGGAAGAATTTTACAAGACTTTGGATAAAAAGAAATTGAATAAAGTAACAGAAAGGAGTCTCAGATATATACCTAGGTTCTTTGCTTTAAACTAGTGTTATATTACTTCCTTTCTCCAGAATAAGCTTACTAATATTTACCAGCTTGTTTAAAAATATATATATTTTGTTTATAAAAGCAAAAGTGGCCAGGGGAAGGTCTTCTTTGGATCCATTCCTGGGGAGACCCTCCCTCTCAAAGCCTCAGAGGATTTCTGATTAGACCTAGGATCATCTAGTTGTGATTACTTTGTTTATTTGGTGTAATATTTAGTTGTAATTACTTTGATCTGCAAAGGCAAGGTCATCTAAGTCCTTGTAAGGCTGTGAAGTTGAATCCATTTCATGATGTCAAGTGCCACTGACATTTTTCTTTGGGCTAGGAAAAGAAGGGAAGCACAAAAGATAGTGAAGGAAATTATATATACGTGTGTGTGTGTTTGTATATATATGCACACAAGCAAATATACATACACAATGCATATAAATACACATACATACACATGCATATATAAATACTTTTCTAAAAGAGCTTGATCATTTTCTTTCTAAACACTTTCATCAAGTGAGTAAAGGACATACTTCTGTGCCAGTCCCCTCTCAAAATAAATTTGACACTTTTGAGCTATGGCAGCAATAATTGATTAGTCAATGGTCAGGAATCAAAATTCTCAAAATGTCCCAACATTTTTAAATTTTTTTTCTCTCTGAATCTCTTGACAAATTCTTAAGAGAGTCTGGGTTTTTTTCCAGTCCAGGTAATACCTTTTTGGAGAATATAAAATTCAATTAACTTGGATTTTTTCCCTATTCATTTTAGGGCATTCAGTTGAAAGCTTTTCTTTTTTTTTTTTTTTAAGTTTATTCACGAATGTCAGTTCATATCAGTGAGACCATACAGTATTTGTCCTTTAGTTTTTGGCTAGTATATACATACGATGGAATATTGTGCAGCTTTAAGACAGAATAAACTTATGAAGCATGTAATAACATGGATGGACCTAGAGAACATTATGCTGAGTGAGAAAGCTTTTCTTGTTGTTGTTGTGTTTGTTTTCAACATTGTATGCGGGTGGCATTTTGGGGAATGAAAAACAGCTCTATTAATTAGAACAAACTAGCAAGCAACCAATATCTACAATAGCCAGGCCTACAATATATACATAAAAGTAATCATGCAGCATGAGTCTTTCATCTGAGTTTTCTAGAAAATAAAGATTATTAGGCTTGTCATAGAATTTTAAATTGCTTATAGAACATTAAGGTATTAAAAATTATAAGATTTGAATGCAAAGAGTCTTAAGTTCTCCTTAGGTTCTCCTGGTTGATAAATTATGCTTTTTGTCTTATTTCTTCCCTATCTTTACCACATGCATTCTTATGAGCCTTTTAGTAACACAGTTTGATGCTAACCAATTGAATAAAACGTCATTTGAGGGGAATTCCTATTAACATCCAGTATTCATTTAGAGCCTGTTTTCCATTACCTTGCTATTCCCCTCATGTACAGAATTTGTAATGTAGTACAAATATGCAATTATAAGTGTCCATGGTGAATACTACATTCGATATTCAAAGTCTCAGTCAATGAGGCATTATCATAGAAATTCACATTTGTCAATTTGGCCAACCAAGGTTTCTGATTGTCATAAAAATAGAGAGAGAATATAGTTACAAAAAAATCTGATTGCACATTTGTGAGACATATCCCCACACCTTCCTCACTCTTTTGTGGGAAAGATATGGTAAAACAAGAGGGCAATTATATTCCAGTGAAAGGAGCTTATTACAAAGTCTTATATACACAGAGCATCATTGTTTCACCCACTTAGAGGTGAGAATAGTTCTTTGAGCTCCATCCCAATTGATTAAATTATCTCTAATTAGAACTAAATTGCTTAAAATTCTGTAAAGGAAGTACACATTTTGGTATATTGTAGAATAAAACTTTTTAGTGGTGAACAAACTTGGGTGGTAAGTGGTTCTTTCCTTTGGAAGGATGACTCAGAATGAAGGTCAGTTTAGGGTTCAATGGATAGAAAGAAACCTCCCAAAGAAAAGAAAACCTAGTTTACTCTCTCAGGCATCTAGAGCTGCCCCCAACCAGTCACTTTGTGTGAAGCATTACTCTCTGTGGAGTGATAATTAGAGAGACAGTGGGAGTAATAATTGCCCCTGATAGAATTTATAGTTATAAGAAATGTAAGTCTTGCTACTAGGTTAAAATTATCATGGGAGATGAGCAAAATTCTGTGGGCATTTTATGGCACAAAAAAAAGAGAGACACAATAACTTCATATATCCTGTAGATGCAGCCTCTTTTTTTGAACACGTTTTTTGAACATATCCTCTGAGCTAGAGCCTCGATGGGAAACAGAGAAGAATGAAAACTGAAGCGATGTTTTCTGCCATCCAAGAGCCTTGTTGCCACTTTAAACAGCATTTACTTTCAGAATAGACCTTGGTCGATGCAATATACATACATGCACAAATAGACACCCAAATCGGTCTTTGTCCACTTTCTCTAACGTCATCTGGGGGCAAGTAGTTCAACAAGAATACTCGTTCTTGGTTGCTTTCTAATAGATAACTAGATGCAGGCATAAAAGATATAGATTTAAACAAACACGTGAATACTTTCAGCATAAAATGATGACCCAAAAAAATGGAGGGTTTGCTAAATAGATTACAAGATTGTAAAATCTTAGAATTTTGAGAGAATTTAGGAGATACTTCATGAATATATATCAAAAAAAATAATAATAACAAACAGGAGGTGTGACAGCAAATCAATCAGATCATTAGTATACTTAGAAATTCTATTTCTATGCAATTATAATAAAATATATTCATCAGCAGCTAGTTAATTAAATCAAAATATACTTTACAGCCGGAAGACTAGAATCCTTGGCAGAGATTAAGTATATTGATTAGGGTACTTGTCATTAGCTCTTCCTGGGAAGAGCTGATTATGATTAGTTTATAGAGACAAAATGCATAGACATGGGTCGATGTTTATGGTGGGGAGTAAAGCATGAGACAGCATCTCATCACTACTCTTGCACCACCCAGTCCAAAATCTCCTCTGGGTTCCTGCTGCTCAAATCTTCTCCCAGTGGTTTCTGGAATCGACGTTGTACCTCCTCCTCTGCAACTCCTTTTTTTTTTTTTATTTTCACTGTCATCCCACTACTCTGTCCCATCCTGTAAAATTTCCAGATTACTTCATGCTTCCAAAATAAACATTATTAAAATACTTCCGGATGTTGCAACCTTTTAATTAATGTTTGAAGTAACAGAAAAGAGGTTTTAAAGCACAGGGCTGCGATGGCAGGAATAAATTTGAATATTAGATTTCACTGTCCTAAGACTTAGTATCCATTCCCATCATGGAGAAAATCGACCGCGGCTATGTCTCTCCAAAGGATCTTTTCTCTCTCCTCATTTGTAAATTCCTCTCCTAATTCTCATCTCCCTCCTCTTTTCCATCTTTTCCAAATCCCTCATTCTCTTCCTACCTCCACTTTCTATAGAGTTGCTGTGAATAACAATAGATTTCCTGAGACTTAACTGTGCAGAGCATAAACTTCAGTTCAGGCCCCAGGGGAAAGGCAAACCCTAACCCTTATTAAAAGCAACCATTATGGTCTTTGTACTAACAAAAGAGAAGTTACCCTTCCTCACAAGAATGTTACCTTCCTCGAAAATCAAAAAAGTGCATTTAGCTGCCTTCTTTTCAAAATAATGTATTTTCCCTCCCTTGTATGTTCATCCATTCATTCAATAGATAGTTCTTTAGTGCTTATTATAAGTCACTATGCTAAATTTTGTGAATTATGAAAATTGTAAATAAATAACTTACTTGAATTTTTTTTAAAAGATTTTTTTTCCAGATCTCTACAATGGTTATGTATATCCCAATATATGACTCAATTAATTTAGAGCCTTATTTTGGATAGTAATTAGTTAGAAATTGATTATTTGAATTTTGCTGGTTCATTGTGAAAATATTGAATCTTTTGCCTTGAACTAGCTGTTTTTAAGCCTCTTAGAAGCCAGACGTGGCTTTTATAAATCTGGAAAATATTATCCCATTATAACAAATGTTCATGTCTAAGAGAAAACATAAACCAATTTCTTAGATTTAGCACTATCCTCACAATAAAGCTTTCTAGGCATGACCTACGTTTTATGGAGAACTTCATTACAGTCTCCATTCAAATTATCTAATTCTCAAGTGATTCAATACCAGTTTTAAACAGCCTGTAGACAGGAGGTATACAATAAAGAACCTGAAGTACCAATATAGTATGTTTCTTGCAAGGAATTAAATATGCAATACTTAGCAAATATTTCTCCTTGAAGGTGAAACACTCAGCTTTTACTTGTTTGTTTGTTCTGGTAAATATATCATCTCAAATGTGGTCTTTATGATTATAACAACCCCAGTTGCTTCTTTGGAGGAACAACATAACTCTCTTGGTTCAATGTGTATTAGTCATGACCCAAGTGAAGGAGAAGTGGTATGTTTGTGTCAGTTGAGTCAGCGTGAACACCACAGCCTGGGAAAATTATATTTTGTTGTAATGACAGCTGAACTGAAATTTCCAGGTGCCAGTACTAAGTGGAGTGAGTCACTGCTTGGGCATTGCATTCAGATGGTCCTAAATATCCATTTCCAAGTGCAAAATCAAACCAATCTCATTTCCAGAAATGGTGACATTGTATGCCATCATATTATCTTCCATTTTGTTCTATCAAGTCAGGTTAATCTCCTCCCAGAAGGTGCTTTCCCTCCTTGAATGATTTCATATATTGTTGTTCCAAACAGAGCAGGAGAAAGAAAAGCATTTGAATGTAAAATTCCGCCCTGAAAATGATTGCAAGGGAGAAAATGCTATATAATAGCAAAAAGGAAGCCTTGGCTGAGGCCCCTAGGAGCGATAATTCTTTCTGACTCATTTTCCCTGATTGGCTTTCTCTCAATGTGAAAACAAATGTTGTGCATCTCTAAGTTTAGCAACCTCCAAGGTTGAACATTCTTTACTATGGGATTTTTGGAGTAGAATTGGTCCTAGCAAATTGAGATGCAGGTAAAATGTGGTTTGATGTGTGTTCAACCATCAAAAACCTGATCCTGGTTTCCTTTCCAACCCTCCTTTCTATGTGTCATTTCCTAAAAGCTTTCAAGAGCCAAAGGAAATCTAATGGTGGATTTCAGAAACCCTGATATTTTAGATTCCAGAGGACCAGAAAAATCATATCCAGTAGAATATAACGGTAACTATACACAGGATTGCTGCATTTGGAAGAACCACACAGTGTTTTCACACCATTTTCTCTATACTACCCTTCCCTCCACCTACTTTTTCTCCATTTATATTTCTTTTATTAATGTTCCTCTAAGTTGAACATGGAGGTCTTTTCTTTTTAATGAGTGCCGATTATGTACAGGCACAAGGTTTTCTACAAACAGTACCTCACTTAATCTTCACAACCCCACAAGGTAGGTGGTATTATACCTTTTTTTTACAATAAGGAAATTGAAGTTCAGTAAGATTAAGTAACTAGGAACTAATTAAGCAGCTAGGAACTAGCTTAAGTTTAAGGAACTAGGTAGCATTGCTCATGACTTGAATCCAAGTCTTTCTGACTCCAAAGCTATGCTTTTCCAAGACATCACTTCACCCTTCATCCAACTCTGGCAATTACTCTGGACAGACAAGAAGGATCAGGAAGGCCTCATGTTACTGTGAGCTTTACCAGCACTCAGATCATTTTCTCTTCATATTTACTTAGGATACTTAAATAAAGATTCAGTATTTCTTGTACCACACAACTCATTTTAATCCCATTTATGCCTTTTGTATCCATGGACTTCTGCAATTCTTTCTTCCTTTTAAAACCATCAATCAAATCTCATCTCCTCAGTTCTTACCTTGCTGTAGAGAGCTGAAGTCACACCAAATGCCCAATATTCCATTCTGTGGAAACTTACCACTAAATTTCTCACCATATAACTAGTAGCAAATACACACTCCATTACCATAAAAACAATCCAAAGAAAGAGAATCATGTCCTGTTGGGGGGGGGGGTGGAAAGGAGAGGGGAGAGTAAGGGGGGGAAGGAAGGAAAGGAAGGGACAACAAACTGGGCTTTTGAGTTTTCTTATATGTGAAAAAAGGTTAGAACCTTCTAGTTAAATGCAATAATATGCATGCAGCATCTGGCTAGATAAATAGTTAAAAATACATTTCCAATATGTCCTCCCCCTCCTGCTCTTTCCATACCCAACCCCTAATCTGTATTCTCCCGACATGTACAAATCTATCTTCTAAATAACACAGATCTTGATGGATTGAAATGCTACTCCTCTCTTCTCTCTATGAAGAGATGAACTAGATACTCTGATGTACAAGAGCAATGCACTTGAATTATTTGGGAGTATTTTACTCCTAGGAGAGGCCATCTAAGAAGAAACTTTGAGTGCAATATTCAAGCCAAAATTCACCATAAATCAGAAGCCATTAATCTAACATGATTCCTCTCTGCTCTACTCCAGCCCCCACTTTTATTGATTGATTTAAAAAGAGAGTGAGACTATCGTTGTTCTACAACAAAACAGAATCATGATAAATGCTGTTGAGTTAACAAGTTCCCAATAGTATCAGACCATTTAGGGCATGAAAACTAAGAAATAAGAGGGCACTATCAGTTAAGGATTTGAGATAAACTTCATTTGGGGTACTTCTTATCCCTGATCATCCTGTTGTATTTTTTAGGTCTGCAGCATGATAATAAATTTGGCAACCCCACCAGTAGCAAATGACTAAAATTCAAAAATCTAACCTGCCCTGAAAGGTAGCATACTTTTCAAAGCCCAGTTCAGAATACTATTTCAGCTAAATAAGATGCATCCAGGTTTGACTCATGATTAAGACAAAGACAGGCAACTGTAGTAAGACCTTCCTATCTGATTTACTGTTGAGTTTGAGGCATAAAAGATCTGCAACATAGAATGTTTTAGTTTGGGAGCACATAAGAGCCAAAAGGAGATTATCTTGATTATTTAGTGGATTTGATTCAATGGATGAAATTATCATTTCAGTTTATTTTGAAATAAGTACAATATTTGCTACCTTACCATTAGAAATTTGAACATTGCAACAACATTATGACTCTTATAAACAGTTTGTGATACAAATAGTCAAATCTCATACTTTGTAATACATGTATTTCTGAAATTAACTGTTGCACCTCTACATGACCAAATTCACAGGAAGTTAATGTTTCTCATTGACTTGCTTCTCTCCTCTGAATTTTTTTTTTTTTAGATTAAACTTGCTTATATTAAAGAGGCCTGTCCTGTTTCTGTCTTTACTGAAAGAAAACTGGGTAATGTGATGCATTCACTAAGGGACCCCATTTTTCTATTGCCTTCTCTTGCTTTGCTGCCCTGTGGTGATGCTCCTAAGAATATTGTATAACTAATGATGTCCTTCCTCACTGTGTGATGGGGTCACTGGGGCCTGGCAGTCATACCCCAAGGCTTAGTGGAAGTGGAAAGAAAGTTAAACGCAGTCAGGGGCATCTCAGGTCACCTCAAGGCAGACTCCTGATGTTATTGCTCTAATCCCTGCTGCTACTGAAGATTCCTAGGTTGTGCCCTGGGGTTTCTTGAAAGAAGGCAAACCCCTTCCTTGAGCTCCCTTTTCGTCAACCAAGGTTATTCAATGCTTGGGCTTCCCAAGGTTAAGGGTTTAAATTACAGTCATGCATTATGCCAAGCATTCAATCATTTTTCTTTGAACATCAACCATAAGCAAAACTTATTTCTAGCTACTGAGAATCCAATCATGAACAAGACAGACAGTCATTCTGCCCTCCTAGCTTTTACTTTATCCCAACACATGCCATTCATCATGCGCTGACCAATTCAGGAAACTTCATCCAGTGATGAAGTAGAACCAGTGTTCCCATCCCTAACTCCCAAAAAACTAAACCTAGACTTGGATAAGGACAACAGTTTAGTTTTCTCCTTCCTGCATTGTGAGTTTCTCTCTGGTGTCTTTTTCTGCCAGTATAACTCCATTAGAAACCAGACTGCCTGGATTCAAATCCTAAATTCACGCCTATTTGCACTTTGTCTTTGGACAAGTTACTTAAACTCTCTGGGTCTCAGTTTCCTCATCCATAAAATAGAAATAAAATGTTATATTAACACTGATTAAGTGAATTAACTAAAAACTGACACTGATACGCATTAGTTACTATGTATTAGACATTCTTTTAAGTATTTTACATATACTAATTTAATTTTCAAAGCAATCTATGAGATATGTTCCCCTTTTAGAGATGAGAACTGTTAAATAATTCGCCAAGGTCACACAGTTATTAGGTTGCTACATCAGAATTCAAATCCAGGCCTTCTGGATCCAGAATCTCTTCTCTGATTCCATCAGAGTGCCTCCAAACATGGATTTTTAAAGGAAACTATTGAGGAGCTTGAAATATTTCTTTCTAGAGCTAATTAAGCACCAGGCAAATTTGTTAGATAGTCTTTGCAAAAAACATAAGAAAATTTCCAATTTCACTGTCCCCCCGAACAATGATGCCTATTTGCCTTACATTCACAAAGATATTTTCCACTGTGCCCCTCTGGCAGCTTCCAATTGGCAGTTTCTCTTATTCAACCACGTTTAGGTTTTTCCCTTTCCAGGTACGTTTTGGTAAGCAGAAATCTATTATGGCTCCCAAGATTTCAACCTTTGTGTGCATGCCCTATATTATCCCCTCCCCCCGAATGTGGGCAGTATTTAAGAATAAGATGGGCTATCACTTGCATGATTCTATTGCTTTATATGGCAAGATGAGATTTTGCAGTTATAATAAAATCTTTTGTTTAACTTCTTAGGATGCTCAAGCAAATACCATGCAATGGATCGGCTTGATCCTAATATTAGCTTGCTGTTTTGAGACTAAAAGAAAGGCCAAACCAAGGTTTCATAAGGGTGAAGTTTTCTCCCTGAATACTGTGACATTCTGGGGTTGGCTCCCGGTGAATCTTGCTCCTTTGCTTGTCACAGGGCATTGCACATAGCGGGCTCTCCCTTCTCTTCAGGTTTTCATTAACTTCAGCTTCTAACTTCCCGTGGCTTTCTCTGTCTGAATTTCATTCTGCTTATAAAGAGCTCCAGTAATAGGATAAAGGTCCATCCTGATTGGGTTGGGCCACACCTTAACTGGAGTAAGCTCATCAGAGCGTCCTACTTACTATGGGTTCACATCCACAGAAATGGATTATATTTAAGAACATGCTTTTCTGGGGTACATGCAGCTTTAAGCCACCTAGCCCTATTCCACTGATTTTGAATAAATCAAAAGATAAATTATACTCCTAATCAGGAGAGCCCTTTAAAAAGGTAAGAGATATTTGAGGGGAGAGAGTTTCTTTCACTGACCATTTATGGAGAGAGTCATGTGGTATGGAGCAGCAGGTGGCCTCAAAGAACTGAGAATGATCTCCAATTGATAGCCAAAAAGAAAGAAGAGACTTCAATCCTATAAACATAAGGAACTAAATTCTGCCAACAGCAAATGTGCTTGGAAGGAGCTTATTTGAAGGTGCTTTCAACTCCAGGTAAGAACCCAGGCTTGACCTTCTGAGCACCCAGTTAAGGTTTACCCTTGCTTCTAACCTACAGAACTGTGAAATAACAAATTGGCATTATTGTAATTCACTACTTTTGTCACAATTTGCTAAGGAGCCATAGAAAGTGAATACACATCTTATTACTTTACATACTCACACAGATTAGAGGAACCCAGTGTGATAATTTATTACATAGGAGGATTTTCCATGCCAGATAATAGCATAGGTTCATCTGGTCCAGTTTTCTCATTGTACAAATGAAGAAGCTAAGAACTAAAAGTCAACACTAGAATCCAGGCTATTCAGATCCAATTTCATTTTATCCCATGTCTAATGAAGAATTGAGAATTTGACCCAGGAACTTTCATTTCTCTATTCAGTGTACTCATCCACAGAACAGGAATTCATTTCCTGTTGACGTACTACCACTGATAAAGAATGCAAATTCAGCTAAAGGAAGAAAAAAAGAAAAAAATAACATAGCTAGGTCAGTGGAAGACTCAATGACATTCTGTACTAAAAGCTTGCATGAATCCAAGCCATAAGACAGAGAGGCAATAGTGAACTTTTAGTTCATGCTTTCAGATTGTATTTGTGTGCTGGTTTAAGTCTGTTATGTACCCCAGAAAAGACTATGTTATTTCAATCCATTCTTATGGATGCAAACCTATTTTTGGGTGGGACATTTGATTAGGCTGTTTCCATGGAAATATGACCCAATTCAAGATGGGCCTTAATTCTTTCCTGAAGCCCTTTATGAAAGAGCTCAAAGCTCAGAGATGTTTAGAGAGAGAAAAGAAATTACCAGCGATGTTTTGGAGAACAACCAATACAGAGAGCAGAGACATGAAACCTAGTGAAGGATACAGAGGGAGAGAGACTCCCCGGATGCTGAGAAGAGATACAGGACACAGAGAGCTCAGAAAGGTGTTCCCAGGGAAGGAAGCAAGGACACACAGATGCTTAGAGAGAAAACTCCTAGAAACAGAGGACGAGAACAACGGAGCCCAAGAGCAAGGGACTGGCAAACACTGCGATGTGCCTTCCCACGTAACAGAGGAATGCCAGATGCCAGCGGTCTTTATTCAGAGTCACAGTATCTTTCTGTGCCTTAATTTTCATGCCCTTAGAACTGTAAATGTGTAACCTAATAAATTCCCTTTTTAAAAAGCCAATCTATTTCCAGTACGTTGCGTTCTGGCAGCTTTAGCAACTCAAAGACCTTGGAACATAGGCACAAAACATTTCAAAATCATTCAAAAGGTCAGTGTTGTGAGAAATGAAAAGTTAGGGCACATGAATTATGTTTTCTGACAGTTTGGCTTTCAAATACAGGCCAATATTACTCCCATTTTCTTTTCTTTTTTAGTTCAATTTTATTGAAATTTATTATATATTCACATACCATATAATTATGCAAATTGTACAATCAGCGGTACACTGTATCATCATATATAGCTGTGCATTCATCAGAATAATTTTTTTTAACATTTCTTACTCCAAAAAAATAAAAATAAGAATAAGAGTAAAAATAAAAGTGAAAAAGAGCACCCAAAACATCCCATAAACCCCCTTCCATTATTATATTTATTATTGTGTTTTTTTTCTTACTCGTCTGTGGATTCATTAGATAAAAGGAGTATCAGTCACAAGGTTTTCACAACCATATGGTCATACCCGACAAGCTCTATAGTTATTCAATTATCTTCAAGAATCAAGGCTTAGAGTACAACAGTTCAAGTATTTCCCTCTAGCTACTCCAATATACCAAAAAAACTGAAAAGGATATCTATATACTGCATAAGAATGCCCTCCAGAATGACCTTTCAACTCTATTTTAAATTTCTCAGCCATTGAGACATTATTTTGTTTCATTTCTCTTCCCCCTTTTGGTCAAGAAGACTTTCTCACTCCCACGATGCCAGGGCCTGGCTCATCCTCTGGAGTCATGTCCCACATTGCCATGGAGATTTGTACCCCTGGAAGTCATGTCCCAGGAAGGCAGAAGTGCACCTTCCAAGCTGGCTTAGAGAGCAAGGCCACATCTGAGCAACAAGAAAGGATGATTCTTGGCATAATTATAAGTAGGTTTAGCTTCTCCTTTGCAGGAATAAGTTTCATAAGGGCAAGCACCAAGATCGAGGGCCTCGCCCATCAAATTCTTAATCCCCAATGATTGTGAGAATATCAGGTCTTTCGCAGGTGGGGAAGTTGAATATTTCCACCACTTCCCCACTTCTTCAAGGGGACTTTGCAAATACTTTTTAAGTTTATACCCAAATTACTCTGGGATATATCGAGGCATCACATCAACCTGTACAAACCAACAAGATCACACTTCCTATTTCAGGGTCCATGTAATTATGGTGTTCCAATAAGCTGAGCATACAAGTTAGAGTAAATAGTGTGCTACAGAAAATAAAAATTTTGCACCAAATAAATATCTCTTCCTTTGTTTTCACACAGTAGTTGAAGTTTTAAAACACAGTCAATATTATCCTTTACCTTTTAGTGTGCTTTGCCTTAGTCCTACCCAGGTCAGCTTCATCCATATTTCTAATTGACGTGCGATCATTTTTTCAGTGTTTCTAACAGTTGCTGTATGGGGTAATACTGAGATTCATAGCTGCAGAAATCTAGCTTTGAGTCTCAGGTGTCACACAAATACCCAAAGTTCCACGGAATGATCAGGTTATACACAAAGAGCTCAGCATCTCAGAATTTAAAAATAACAGTTACAACTCTGGAACAGTTGTGACTGCTGTGAGAGCTTGCAGTCTAGGAACCTTTACAACAGGATTTCACCTGATAATCTATGCTCTTGAATTCAATTCTCAGAGTTTGCACATTATAGTTAGTCCATGCTAGTGAGGCATAATAATATTTGTCTTTTTGTTTCTATCTTATTTCATTCAACATACTGTCCTCAAATTTCATTCACCTTGTTCCATGTCTCATAACTTCCTTTCTTCTTGTAGCTGTTAAATAGTCCATTGCATATATATATACACCACAATTTCTTTTTCCATTCCTCAGGCCATGTACTTTTAAGACACCTGCATCCATAGCAAATCACAATCTCTGCTCCCATAAATACCAGTGTGCAAATGTCCATTTGTGTACCCATTCTAGTTCTTCCATATGTATTCCTAACTACAGAGTTGCAAGATGATCTGGCAACTCCACCCCTAGCTTCCTGTGGAGCCACCACACTGCCCTCCAGAGGGTCTGCACCCCTTAGCTTCCCTACCAACAATAGGTATATCTCTCTCTCTTCACATTTTCTCCAATACTTGTATCTCTCTGTTCATTTTAAAGGAGTTTTATTCATACATCACACAATCAACCTAAGAAAAAAAAAATCAGTGGTTCTCAGTATAATCACTTAGCCATGCCTTCACCACCATAATCTCTATGAGGATATTTCCAATTCTTCCGCAAAGAATCCCATACACCTGTCATATATCCCTTGCTTATTTGACATTTAGCTTTGGCATATTGCCTTTGTTACAGTCAATGGAAGCATATTACAATGAAACTGTTAGCTATAGAAACTAGTTTGCATTGACTGTATTTTTCCCCTGTACATCATCCCATTTTCTAATAGGCACATACTGCAGTGGTTTTTTGCATGGACTCTGCAGCCTGATAACCTGAGTCTGAATCTGAGTGTACCCACTCTCAAGGTTTATAACTCTTACTTATCTGTTTCAGTTTTTTTATATGCAAAACTGGGATAATGGTTATAACTATTTCATAGGGTCTTTGTACATTAACTGAATTAATGCATATCCTTAGAATAATGTCTGACACATGATTAGCCCTTACAAATGTTAAGCAGGATTTCTTCTGTGTCTGTCTCTAAATATGTGATTTGAAAAAAACAATTATTTAGGCACATCAATTTGCTAAGTGCTTCCATTTCGTGATTTTGACTTACAAAATCATGGCATGTCTTTCCTTCTGTTATATTCCATTTTGAATTTAAAAACTGCAGTGCTTCATAAATGATAGCTTTGCTTAATTAAAAAAAAGAATTTGCTTTAGTAACTCAAAGTAATTGAAGTCGGTGATTTCAGATAAAGGGATTAATAGACAATTTTATACCAACAAATTTTAGCATATCATTTTTCTTGCTGAAGAGTATTAGTGCATTGCTCTATGTTTATTGAGTGTTGGGGGAAGATGATGCCAAGATGATCAACGTAAGAATTGATCATCATTTTCCCCAAATGTGTACCAGAAGTTCCCTAAAATTAGAATAAGATTCCTTTCTTTCTGAAAACACAAAATCAATCTATGTGGAACAAATGAATATATAGTGGTGGTCAAGTCTATTCAGGGAGATATTCAAAATGATTAACCCCCAGGAAGGCACAAGTCTTACCAATGGGGTGAGGCTGAGAATCAGAGTCAATCAGAAACAGAACCACTGTCATATAGTGCTTAAAATTGGGAGTGTCATATAGTATATGTTTAATAAGCATTTGTTGAAATAACAGGTCTTATTTACAAGTCTCACCTATTTACAAGTCATGATTTTAGCCCAACCACCCTAGCTCAGAGCCTCACTCCAACCACTGAATATACTGCATTCTGTTTGAATAAATCAGAGAAAAAGTATTTGTTGAAAACACATTGGCATTTTAAATGCTTTTTTCTAAAATATGGACAGATAAATAACATAAGTTCCCCCCTTCTAAAGGGATTTTCCCAGGTCTATCTCACTACACAGGCCATAGTCTCTTGCTGGCATTTTCAAGTTTAAGTCCCATGTCTGCCTTTTATCAGTAGTGTGATTTTGACCAGGTCACTTAGGTTTCTATCCTAAGCCTGATAATTTGTTACCATGGTGATAATAATACTGTTATTTTAATATACATCCAGCCCAGCCTTTCTCAAGGAGGTTGTAAGAGAAATGTATATAAAGTGACTAGATTAAAAAATAAAGTCTCCAAATACCAACATGTGTGTGGTATTTCTCCATCTCTGCTCTTTCTTATCCCACATATTTTATAAATTGAAAGCAATTCAAACTACTAATAACAAACTTGAATAAAATATGCAATTAAAATAGATTTTTGCTAATTTTCCTATTACAAAATTATGAGTAAATTCACTAAAACTGAGTTTTACCTGTTTTCTTAGGCCTTATCTTTGCTGAAGCCCCACGTGCCTACTTTGCCTCTTTGATAATCCCATCCTTGGAAACAGTTTTATAAACTGAGGTGCTATATAAAGGTAAGGAAGTATCCTTAATGTTGCTGTTAATGTTATTAAACACAGAGCTGTCTTTTGAATCAGCTCACAAACTGCTCAAGAGCTTAGACATCACCTGCCCAGATAAGTTTTCCATGCTCCCTCTTGGTTTCCCAGGCTGCTAAGACAAATCCCACATGATGGATTGGCTTACTACCAGGAATTTATTGGCTTATAGATTCAGAGGCTATGAGACGTGTTTCCTCCTAGGGTCAGCAGTGTTCTGACTGCTTGGGTTCCTAGGCTTTTCATCACATGGCAATATCCTCTCCTTTCTCTTCTGGTTTCCATTGACATCTTACTTCCAGCTCTTCCATGTGACCTTCTCTGACTCTGTACAAAGTTCTTCTCCTTATAAAGTCTCCAGTAATGTGTATTAAAACCAAATTTCATTCATTTGGGCCACACCTTAACTAAAATAACATTTTCAAAAGGTCTTATTTCAGTGGATTCATACCCCTAAGAATGCAGACCAAGACGAAGAACACGTCTACACTGGGGTACATAATTCAAGCTACCACACTCCCCAAGATGGAATTAAATGACCCTGCTCCATGATTCTATAGTCCTGTACTGATCCCTATCATAGTCCATTCCAAGACTCTGTACAGATGAAATATAGACCAATAGGAAAGAAGAATATCCCCCTGCTAATTGTCTATCACAGTTTGAAGAACTGGATCAGAGTCAGTAATGTGGAACCAAGTAAAGGCAAAGAAATTTATGGTCAAAAAGCTATGCACAAATTCCCCCTGTGTCCATCATGATGGTCAGCCAGAAGTGCCGAGATAACTATCTTCTTGTGAGTTTGTGGATTTCCTCTTGAGGAGTGCATTCAAAACAGGCAATGTTTAACAGCCTGGTCACCCAGAATTCTTGTAAAACTGAAATGATGGCTGAGTATGCCTTACTGCATCTTAGTGGAATGAAATCTCACTAAAAAGGCCAAATAAGACCATTTAATTAGGCTGAGATGAAATACAGGCAACAAAATCTTTCGAGGTGCTATAAAACTGAGATTAAGAGGGAGATCTGTTTTCAAATTGCTACAAAAATGGAGAAAAGATGAAAGTCATTAAGAGGTCTGTCAATGATCCTAACCAAAGTTGAATGTGAAATTCTAGTTGGGGAAAAGGAAAAAAATAGGTCATGTTTATGTAAACTCCTTGGATTCTAAGACCCCAAATGAATATGTTTGCTGCCTTACAGCTTAGTTTGTTATTTCTCAATTGACAGTTTACTTAGTGCTCTCTGGACCAATCATTACTGTATCTTCAAACTCTTTGTCAGAGTCATAAGTGTCCTTGGGGACATCTCTAGTGGAGCCCCCATTACCTGCTCCATTGTGCGCTAGGTTCACCTCACTGCTGCCTTGCAGGCAAAATGGGCTCTCTCTCTTGCTCTTCTTGGTTTTTCAGGAGAGTTCCTGTTTTTTGGATCCCATGGTTTCTCACTCATTATCTCATCTGCTACTATGCATTGAATAAGAGGCCATGAGAAAAGAATGTGTTGACATCTTGTGTGTTGTTATTCCACCTTAAGACTTGATTTGTAGTTTGGTTAAAAATGTAATTCTGTACAAAATTTATATTTTGACAAGTGCAGCACCATCGTACATGAAACCTTGAGTAGGACATGAGATTTTGTAGCTATGTCCAGAGTGGTACCCCAATAAATCCCAGAGTTATTTGAGCAGTGAATAGAAAAGTATTTGCAAAGTCCCCTTAGGAGAATGGTGAGAAAGGGGGGAAATTCAACTTCCCCAAGTGGAGAATTCTTGATAGTCTCACAAGCAGTGGGGACAACCAAAGCAATAGGTTGAGCCCCCAATCTTGGGATTTGTTCGTATGCAACTTAACCCTGCAAAGGATAGGCTAAGCCTACTTAAAATTAGGACTAAGAGTCACCCCCAAGAGAACCTCTTTTGTTGCTTAGATGTGGCGTCTCTCTCTCAGCCAACAGGACAAACAAATTCACTGCCCTCCTCCTCTCTATGTGGGACATGACTCCCAGGGGTGTGGACCTTCCTGGCAACATGGGACAGAAATCCTAGAATGAGCTGGTACTCAGCATCAAGGGATTGAGAAAAACTTCTCAACCAAAAGGGGGAAGAGGGAAATGAGACAAAATAAACTGTAAATGGCTGAGAGATTCCAAACAGAGTCAAGAGGTTATACTGAAGGTTATTCTTATGCATAATATAGATATCACCTTTTTAGTAAAGGTGTAATGGAGAGGCTGGAGGGAACTGCCTGTTCCTCCTGAAAAGATAGAGCTGTGTTCCAGTAGTCACGTTTCTTGAAGATGATTGTATAATGATACAGCTTTCGCAATGTGACTGTGTGATTGTGAAAACCTTGTGTCTGATCTCCTTTCATCTATCTTATTGACAGATGAGTAAAACATATGGATTAAAAATAAATAAATAATAGGGGGAACAAATGTTATAATAAATTTAGTAGATTGAAATGCTAGTGATCAATGAAAGGGAGGGGTAAGGCATATGGCATGTATGAATTTTTTCTGCTTCATTTTATTTCTTTTTCTGAATTGATAGAAATGTTCTAAGAAATGATCATGATGATGAATGTACAACTATGTGATGATATTGTGAGTTATTGATTATATATCAAGAACGTAATGATCATATGGTAAGAATGTGTGTGTTTGTATGTTGGTGTGATTAATAAATAAAACTTAAAAAATGTAATTCTGATTAGAAATCATTTTCCTCAAGATCATGAAATATTTCTCTATTGTCTTTTTTCTTTTTAGGGTGTGGGAGATGGGTCATGGGCAGGGTCTGGGAATCAAACCCAGGTCTCTGACATGGCAGGTGAGAATTCTGCCATGGAGCCACTGTTGCCTGCCCCCTCTATTGTCTTTTATCTTACAGTCTTGCTATTGAAAAGCTTAATGCCACTATAAATCCTCTTATAGATGCCCTGCTGGTTTTTTCTTGCCTAGAAGCTTTTAGAATTCTCTTTCTAATGCTAATATTCTATATTTTCTGGATGATAGACCTGGGTATAAGTCTTTTTTTCTCCATTCTGCTAGGCATGAAATGGACCATTTTAATATAGAAACTTATAGATTTTAATTAAGGGAAATTATTTATTTGTTCTATGGGGCATTGACTAAAAAAGTGTTAATAGTTCTAGATTTCAGTTATAATCTATTTGTAATTTAACCTAGAAAGTGACAGTCAATCAATTGTCCATATTCTATTTGTTAGAGATCAGTCGGTAAATCCAGGCCACATTTAAATGGATGAGGAGGTGGAATCGTGGGGCGGGGGGGCATCCTCCTACCATACCTTACTTAAAAACAAAAGACAAGAATCATACTCTTTTCACCTCCCCTGCTTCTCCTGACAGAGAAACTGTATTCTTTGACAGTAAGTCAGAGCCCTGGATCCCACGGAGAGGATTTTCATGAAGGTCTCCCATAAGAAGGAGAAATATTGTTAGGGAAACACTTGATTCACATTTCCATGTATGAGAATCTACAATTCTTTTGTTGGAAGAGAATAAAGAGTCCAAAAAGCACGAATCAATATGGCAATCTATACAGTTTGCACTGCCAGGGAAGAGATTTTTTTGGTTCAGAATAACAGCTACTATAATTCTATGAGATGGCCTTAGCCGATTAAGGGTATTAATAAGAAAAAATTACTAATAGGAAAATTAAGGTGAAAAATAGGATAATTAATCATTCACTCAATTTGAACAAAATATTCATTTGTCTCAATTATTAAGGTCTGTAAGTGTTAAAGATTATTTCTCTGAAATCATACAAGTCAATGAATCCAAATTTCTCTTCACCTTTTCAAAAGATATATTCATTTCTAAAGTGATTATTCAAACTTAAATACAGTTGTCTCATTTCTCAAAGGAGCTAAAAAGTTCCAGAGAATTAAAACTGGGACATTTGAGGCTATTTCCATGTCTATATCACTTCCAGTTGGGGAACAGCCAGGAAAATGTTTATGCATGTAACACAATCAGTTTGGTTAATAGAGTCTTTCTCACTTATTGAATTCATTATAGCAACTACAGCAAAACTAACTTTCTTCACACTGTTTGTTGTATAGTGAACTAATTGTTAAATGTCCCCAAACTCCAGGCAACTGCCTTTTGATACAAATGTATAATAGAATAGCTGTTCTTACCACCAGCTGTGTGCATGTGTATATGTATGTGCATGTGTGTCCGCACCTGTGTGTGGTCTAAATGTGCCGTATTTTATATTAATCTTCTTTCAAAAAATATCGTAAGTAGCTATTGATTGTTAGGTACAATACAAGTGCAATTTTGAGTTCTAAGTTAAACATGTGACATTTTATTCGAGTTAGAAAATTGTTGGACGTTGTATGAGACCTTCTCTCTCAGTGCCAATCAGATTCACTCAAACTCAAATCTGCAAAAGATATATGGTGCAGGGGATATTTACCACACTATTAAATGAAATTTATGTTTAATGGAGTACATTAGTATTCAATGGTATATTTTCAAGTCATTCTAAAGTATTATTCCAAAATATACATGAATTAAAGTATGTGTAGAGTTACTTAAAAGAATAAAATGTCCATACTTAAACACAAAGGTATTTTCCAAGCCCTTGTTATATGTCTAATATTGTGCAATGCATGATGGAAGAGAGTTATGATGGAAGCTATAATAATCCAAAATTTCCCCTGTGAAACACAACACTTAGAAGCAACTATATAAGCTAGTCATTGTCCATTCCTCAAATACATATTCCTTTAGACTATAAAACCTTGAAAGCACAATTCATATTCTATTCTCTGTATCACCAATGCCTAACACAGTGCCTGGAAAATTAATGTCAATTAATAAATGAATCCATAAATTAATGAGATGCATAGTACAGAGTACCAATGAGAGCTAAATGGAGAAAGATCATCGTATGGGCTACTGAAGTAAAGAAAGGATTTATGAAAGAAATGGGATTTATTTAGGTCTTAGAAAATTGGGAATATTTTGGTTACATAACAATAGGGCAGGAATGGTAAAAGCTGAGTTGTGTTTCTGAGAAAATGCCCTTTGTCATCTGCAGTGCAAGGCCTAAAATTAAGGTCCATTAGTATGTGCTGCCTTGAGATCTGGTGAAACAGGAGGTCTTCAAGTGGCCTAATCACAAGTTCCATTCTCAGCTTGTTCCCATGAATAATGTCCCTTAGCCAAACAACCCTCCTTTTCAAGGAGACCTGGCACAGTTTCTGCTTATCTATGAGTAGCAGTCTTCAGTTTCCTGCCAAGCCCATGGAATAATTCAAACAGGTTAAATCACATCCTCCATGTGAACAAGGGAACACTTCATCCTCTTCATCCCCTTGATACTCCAAAGCCTGCCTCCACTGCCCAGGTGGTTCACGGTGTTCCTAGGTGCAATCCTGTATGACTCTTCATGGCACAGTGTTCTCCTCCCCTGGGCTGTAAGTGCATGTGACTTGTAAAGTGATGACACTCTCATGCTGGGCCATCTCCATAGCCCTAGGGTGGAAGCTCTTCCTTACCAATGTGGTAAATAACAGGCAATTAATATATCATCTTTTCCAAAGAGTCACCAAGTCCTAGTCTTCTTTCATTGTGTTTCATGACCCTATTCCTTCCTTTACAGCCCCAAAGAGGTATTGTAGTGTTTAAGAGCATAGCAACTGGAGCTAACTTCCTGGACTAGGTAGGAATCCTGGCTTTCTCAATTCCTAGCTATGTGGGAGTAAACCAACTTACTTAACTTCTGTATCTCAACATTGTCATCTACATGATAGGAATATAGAGCTTGCCTAAAGGGTTGCTGTGAGAATTAAATGAGATAAGATCCAAAAGTGCTTAGAGCAGTGATTGGCACACAGTGAATAATAAATTTTCACAGACAGCCAGCTCTTCACCAAAATCTGTGTGCCCCCTTCTAGACTATAGAGTTATGTCCAGAAAAAGACAGCATTCCCCAGGCTCCCTGCATCTAGGTGTGGCGAAGTGACTAATTCTCATCAATAGAATGTGAACAGAAGGGAGGCAGGTCACTTCCAGAACAGGGCAGTGAAAAACCAGACATGTCTTCATGTCTCCCTTTTGTTTCCCCATCTCCCCGCTAAATGGGTTCAGCCATACAAGAAGTAATTGAAATGCTCATATATAATAAGGCCTAGAATAATTTAGCACTGATGAGATTTAGTAAAAATATATCCTGTCATTATTATTAGGGGAATTTTTCATCAGGATAACTTCAAACAGAAAGCCAAAGAAACAAAGTATAACAAAACTTCTGTGTCTTTTGGTTTTTCTTTTTTACAGAGCAAGATGGCACATGAAAGCCACGATAATTCTTGGTGGGCCAGGGAGAGTCTTAAAGTTGACAAAACTAGAGAAACACATTTAGTGATCATTACAACAACAGCCAGCATTGTGATCTTTTTCGGTGGGAGGCTTGATTCGAAAAATTATCACTTTACCAAACTTGAATTTGTTTTAACCAAAACCCCTCATTTTGAAGCATCCTCCAGGAATGCTTATCACATTGCCAAACAGAAGAAGACTTGTGATTTGTATCTTGGTTTCTCAGGCCTGCCATAACAAAGTTTCAGAAAATGGTTTGTTCAAAACAACAGGATTTTATTCTCTCACTGTTCTGGAAGCTAGAAGTCCAAATTCAAGGTGTTGGTAGGACCATATTTCTTACGACAAACCAGAAGCAAAGCCTCTTGCTTGTTCCTGGTGGTTTGATGGCAGTCCTTGATGTTTCTTAGCCTGCACTTACAGCATCCAATGCTTGCCTTCATCATCACATGGTCCTCCTCTGTGTCTGTTCATATTTTCGCTTCACCTTATAAGGACATCAATCATATTAGATGGGGGACCTGTCCTATTCCAATATGACCTCATTTTAATTTAACTAATTCCAACTGCAATGACTGGCCCTATTTCCAAGTAAGTCATATTCTGAAGTACTGGGGGTTAGGACGTGAACATATCTTTTTGTGGAACACAATTCAACACACAATGAGGTCTTAGAGAAGCCACATGACCTAGAAATGGTCAAATTAAAAAATGGAAGTAGTACCTCTAGCAATAATATTATCCTCTCCAGAACTGCTGGGATTCCTTCTAATATGTTACAGGTAGTGATTCACCTTAGCATTCTCCTTCAACATTAAGGGGATGGAACTACCAGCATCTTTCAATTGTGTCAGTATCTAAACTTATTCTCTAATGAACACACCTAAGAAAATTTCCTTTTCAAGTCTCTTTAGGAAATTGTGGATGCAACTGATAACCTAACAAGAATGAACCATTTATTTACCAAGAAAACTCTTCATCCAAAAAGTCTTGGTACTCTGTATAGATGTTACACCCATCATACTTGACAACATCTTTTTTTTCTGCATTCGTGAAAAAAGGTGTATGTGACATGAGGTTTCTTTGCTTTGTCCTGAAATCACAGACTGTCAACAATCCTGGAAGTGTTGTCTACTGCCTTGAAAGTGGCACTTTCATCTAAGCTAGTTTAGAATCACAGCCTCTTCAAGTAGTTTTTGTTAGGAAAGGAAGCAGAATACAAAAATCTCTTCTGCACAGATTTCCCTGGCATACAAAAGGAATGAATTTTTAAGGGCTTGATTGAGATTTGGGCAGAAGTTTCATGTTTTTTAATGAGAAAAGTAAATCATATTCTCAAAATGGTCCGATGGAGTGGAGTTCATATGTGTCTTGTCACAGTTATCAGCTTTTGGGGCACTTAAGAATGCAGTAAATCATTTAATTGGAAACTCCGCAGTCTCTTTTATGGATACTGTTGGACAACTGTAGATTCTGTTGGCCAACTTGTTACACTGGAAGAATAGAAGAGAGTCAAAAATTTGTGAAAATTTTCCCTGGAAGAAGCATTTCAGCAGGCAGAAATTGAAAATGATAATATCTAGTCAATTTGTCAGAAATCTGAAGACGCTCAGAAATACTACAAAATTTTTCTGTAAATTACCTCTGCTGAGATGGAAAAAGGATTCACAATTCTAGTCTTGCAAACACGCATAGCATCAATGATGAACTTTTGGAAAAGATACCTTCATTGATATAAGAGCAAAGGAAATGAAATCATGACTTTAACTCCAAAAGAAAGAATCTTGGGTACATCTTGTATTTCATGAGACAACTACCTTAATATATCAAGAGTGTAATGAAAGTGAATATTCAATTTGTCTCATATTTTTGCATGTCAGGGTTTTCAGCACTTATTCCTATGAAAATAATAGTAAAAATCAAATAGATATTAAAATGGTCTGCCTAGTGCCACTTCAACAAGCACTCTACAATCTTACCACATCATTAAAACCAAACCAAACAAAATTAGGTGCAATTTAGATCTCTTTCAATGTTTTTTTTCAGAAAGTAGGCATAATCTTTGTAAGAAAAGAAAAAGAAAGTTAAAGAGAAATATTCCTTAAAAGATTATTTCTATTCTTAGTTGTGAAATAAATCCAAATCAATTGCTTTTATTGCAAGTGTGGTGGTTTTGAAACATCTGCAAATTCTTTCACATGTGTCAAATCAAGTAATGAGATCTAAGTCGCCACTTCTTAAATCTGGGTTACTCATCACCAGTAAACTAAAGCAGAAGGGAAACTGCAGAAATTTCAACTTACCTCTATCAAGGCAAGCTACAAAGTTTTCCCCTGTTTATCTTGGGATGCTTACTTGAGGAAAGACACTAACCATGATGTCATACATCTACCTTGAGACAGCTATACTGGAGGGCCATGAGTCGGTACCAGTTGAGTTCTTAGCCACAGCCAGCCATGTTAGGCATCCAGCTCAGCTGAGCATCCAGAAGACTTCAGTCCCAGCCAATATTTGATTGCAAATGCATGAGAAACGACAAATGAAAGCTGTCCACATGCACTTTCTAAGTTCCTGATCCACAAGTCATCATCAAACCAAAGTCCCTGCTTTAGGCTAACTTTTTAATTTTTTATGCAGCAATAGTACCCAGAACAGAATTTTGGCATCTGGAAGCTGGGTATGGCCAAAACAGAAACCAGAATATATGGCACTGGCTTTGGGACAAGTCAGGGGTAGAAATACTGTTAGTGGAAGGCTAATGGCCTTCACGGAAGATATCAGTGATCACTTAAAGGAGAGTGAGGAAAATGTTCTTGGAAACTGAAAGAAATTAGATCCATATTATGTAGTGGCAGAAAGTTGAACAAAAACATTGCGTGTGGTCACATAAAAATAGAAAATAGACTCCATGGACTGATGGATAAGGCTAAGAATATTTCCAAGCAAAATTCTCTCTTAGAAACATTCAATAACATACAGATAGATAAGTTAAAAGAGGAACTTTCTTTACAAAAATAGAGGAAATATAAGGAAGTTAGGACTTTCTAAGTTCAAAAATAAACCTGCTTCTTATTCTAAAACTTCCCATATGGCAAAAAATTCTCAAATTAAAAGATGGCTTCAGGGAAAAGATAAAATCCAGGATAAGCTTGTAAGAGTACTTGTTCAAACCTGAGAAAGATTTAAAATAGTGACTCATCAACTTTTTCATTCAGACAAACATCCTTCTAATTATCTTAAAATCCTAACATTCTCATAGACCCTCTTCCTTAGACAATAGGGATTCAAATAATCGTAAGACTTTAACTCTAAGTAGCTTTTCAAGTAGCTTTAAACAGAAATGGACCCACCACACAAAAAGTTGGGTATTTACAGATTTTTTTTTAGTAATGTAAGTCCAAATGATATTCATAGAAAACCCACAAACTATTAAAGAAAATGTTACTGGTTAAAGTACCACTAGCATGGACTAAAAGAGCAGAAAGTTGAAAATGAAAGAGCTCTTTGGGTTCCTAACCTTCATGTTTAAGAAGCAGGATGAGAAAGCTACCCAGAAGCAAATATAGCCTTTTCTTATAGAAAAGGGAGAATTATTCAGATGGTAAAACCAAGAATTCAGAAGGTGCTAGAGCCACAAAGAACAGTTTCCAGGGAGCAAAACCACACCTTCATCTGAATTTCAGAGTTAGTATCGAACCAATGACTGCTATGTGTCTCCTTATTACAATTATCCTCCCCTTACGTCAACATTGCACATTGGGCATGTAGAGGACAGATAACTTGCCTCTTTATTTCACTGTCTTTCATATCAAGAGGAACTGTGACCAAGGGACAGAATTCAAGGAAACTCATCCACACCTGGACCTTGTTTAGATGCCGAGATCTTTGACCTAGGGTCTGAACCTGATGCCCTGGTTGACAAGACTTGGGAAGGGTTTGAGAGGGGGTGAGAATATTTTGCAAGTGGAGGAATAATGTAATTGGTGGCCAGAAGGCAGAGTAGAGTGGTTTTGAGAACACAATTTGTTTCCTTTTCTCCCATAAAGAGGAATCACCTCTGGTTCTCTTGGGACATTAACTTTTTGGACATCAACTTCCATGCAGGGAGTCTAATTACCCTGACACTGTGGTAGAGGCCAAAAGAGGCATTCTCTTGGTGAGCCCAGCTGAGCCCTCAACCAACAGGCAACAGTTACTGCCATCCATGTGACTAAGACAACTTGGAAGTCCAGCCCTGTTAGGTATTCCAATGTTGAACCCAAGTGAAAATAGTATAACTGAGCACTTCCTAAATTCCTGAACCAGAAATCATGGAAAAATAAAATGAGTTCTGGGACATTTTTTTAAACAAAGTAATAGTAACCAGAATAGCAAGCAACAGAAACTAGCTGGTGAATTTAAGAAGGAAAGTACTTTTGTGAACCAATAAATACAGCTTATAGAGTCAAATGGGAAGGACCCTGGGCATTTCCTTGGACACCAGTATCAGAAACTGCTCAAGCGTCTATACTGTGAATCCTTCTGTTGGAATGAATGAACTCAAACTTTTTTTTCTCCATTTTTGCCTCATTCAAGATTCAAACTCCCTAAATTGGTCTAGTTTTTTATTAGGTGTCAGAAACTTGTTTAGGAAAAGGTAGAGTATTTTTATTTGTAATTTCACTGTCTCAATAATGCTGTGTAATTAATAATCATGAAACCTCAATGGCACACAACAATAAGTGCCTATTTCACATGCATCTAGGGTTAGCTCAGGGTCAGCTAAGGAGCTCTTCAAATCTTAGCAGAAATCCTTCATATGTCTAGGGCTCAGCTGGCTTTTGAATGATCTACAATGGCTTTAATGCACATATCTCTGCTCCAATGTCCCTCATCTTCCATCAGGCGAGCCCACAATGTTCTCATGGCAAAGGCAGAGACACAAAAGAAAGAGTGGAAATTCTCAAGATCTCCTTACACCATGGCATATACTTGGCCCAACGTCATTCTGGAGGGCAAACTTCAAATCAAGGGGTGAAGAAAATAAGTTCTATTGTTTCTGTCAGGGTAACTGCTAAGTCGAATGGCAAAGGGCATGGATACAAGGAGGGGTAAAATATCAGTGCCATTAATGCAATTTCCTACTCTCATAAGGCTGCACACAGTCAGTGGAAAGGTAATTCACCAAAAAAGGATCCAGATTGCCAAAGAAGGCTTAAATTAATTCTGAGAAACCAATTATAGCAATAAAATAAACTTTGTGCAAAATAGCAAGTACACATGTGTG
The DNA here is from genome assembly GCF_023851605.1 of Tamandua tetradactyla. NCBI lineage: Eukaryota > Metazoa > Chordata > Mammalia > Pilosa > Myrmecophagidae > Tamandua > Tamandua tetradactyla. Next base: position 22,027,647 of record NC_135345.1, read on the forward strand.
TGTGTGCACTTGTATGTATGTGAGTATGTTTAGGTCTATTTTTTACTAAGGGGTTTAAAGTTTTATCAGATTCTCCTGTCAGTTCTGGACTTAGAAAACTAAACCATCACTTCAGTGGAAATAACAACATACACAGAAGCAAAGCATATTGTGCCAGTGCAGTTCAAATACTTTATCTATTAAAGTTGTGACATATCCCTGCACTATCTGGACTGCAAATCTCTTTTCTGTAAACTGAAGACACATACTTACTTAGTATTATAGAATATCTGGGTTTCCCTTTATAACTCCATTCTGAGAATACCTCTATGGCAATATAATTTATTGAGCTATTAATTTGCATTTAGTATTCATATATTGAGAAAGACAGAGTAACAAGATTAACAGGCAGATTCTGAGGACAGACTGTCACAAATAAAACCTGCCTTGACCATTGATGAGCTTTGTGACCTTGGGAAATCTACTTAATTTCTCTTTTCTATAGTTTACCCATCTATGAAATGGCAAAAACAATAAAGGAGTGTCTACTCCTCAGAGTTGTAAGAGTAAATAAAAAACAGAAATTAGGGGGCCACTGCTGAAACTTTTTGTTCCAACAACACACCTCACCTCAGTACAGGGATAGAAGGCTGCCAGAGCACCAGAAACTTGCTGTCTTCATTTTCTATGACTATGATAGCAAAGAGCCACAAATTAGGTGGCTTAAAACCAAAGAAATTTATTGTCACAGTTTTTGAGGCTAGAAGTCTGAAATCAAGGTGTCAACAGGCCCATTATCCATCTGAAATCTATAGGATAGATTCCTTTCTTGCCTCTTCTAGGTATTTGATGGTAATCTTTGGTACACTTCGGCTCACAGATGCATCACGTCAATCTCTGCTTCCTCCATCTTCACATGGCCTTCTCCCAGATGTATGTGTCCGAATTTCCTCTTCTTATGAGAACATCAGTCTTATTAAATTAGGTGCCCACCCTACTCCAGTATGGCTAATTTCATGTGTCAACTTGGCCAGGTTATGGTGACCAGATAGCTGGTCAAGCACTTGTTGTAACAAGACCTACTTGTTACTGTGAGGGTATTAGAAGAATGGATTTGCATCTATAATCCATTGATTATATCTAGGATATAAAGGAGACTGCCATCAGCAAAGTGGGGAGTCTCCTCATTCAATTACTTGAAGGTTTAAAAGGCAGAGCTGAGGATTTCAGAAGTAAAGAATTCAGATTCAACTTTGGTATTGGCTCTTTCTGGAATTTCCAGCCAACTTACCTGGGGAATTCAGACTAAGAACTTCAGCATCACATTTATTAGCATTGCCAGCTTGTAGCCTGCTCTACAGAGTTCAGACTGCCAGCCCTCATGGTGATATGACCCAATTCATTATAATAAAACTTTTAATGTGTGTGTGCATATGTGAACACATATGTGTCAACTTGGTTTGGTTACAGTCTCCAGTTATTTGGTCAAGCAAACATGCCCTGATTATTACTGCAAGGGTATTTTGTAGATGGATTTATAACATTAGTGTGCTGACTGCATCTCTGGCTGATTGCATTTTTAATAAACAAAGAAGCTTGCCCTCAGGAATAAGGGGACTCTCCTCATCCAATTAGTTGGAAGCCTTCCTTAGTAAAAACTGAAGATCTTAGAAGACAGAAAGAAGAAAGTTTCTCCTTCAGCCAGCCAGCTTCTCCTGGGCAACAAAACTTCAATTTCATTAGATTTCCAGCTTGTGGCCTGCCCTACCAGAGTCTGGACATGCCAAATTTCAGAATAAACTTTTCCTAATTTTCTAGCTTCCCATGGTCATGAGCCAATTTATATTATAAATCTCAGTTCTCTGTCTCTGGACAGCCCTGACTAATACCTGTTACATGGCTCCCACATAACAACAACACAAAACCTTGGAAAAATAATTAGATTCTACTCCACCTCTCAGTGATATTAAACATATTTCACCTCACTAAAATATTAATACTACCTTCAAAGACATTGGTGAAGAGTTAATGAGATGATGGTTGTAAAGTAATTATTGCAATGAGGACAATGCTATTGAATTCTATTGAAAAAAAATCTAAATTTCCAAGGAGAGAAAAGGTGTCCTGTTCTTTGTTACTCTCATGCATGGTGTCTGGTCCATAATTAGAAGTCAATACATGTTTCAGAGTGTACCAGCCAGAAAGCACAGCTTCATTGCCAACAGAATTACAAAAGTCTGGGGACTGAGGAAATGGAAGAAGGAAAGAGAAAAAAATGCCATTACAAAAACCATAATAGAGGAGACATATACTTTGCTTATGTGGAAAACTAGATTTTATGTTAACTAAAAGAACACTTCCAAATGTTTGACTAGTCTTCCCTATGAAAAGTTCTAAAGAAACAATATATTACTGGCTTCTTTTAAGGAGACTTTGAAAATTATTTTTTAGTTATATTGCAATAACATATACCATATAACATCTCCCATTTTAATCACTTGCAAGTATATATACAGTGGTGTTGATTTTGTGCTATGATCACTATTTTAGCTCTAAATGAAAGATATCAAAGAATCCTCTGAAAGCCAAGGTAATTTTCCTATTGTTATATCAGATAATGGGCCAAGTAGAGGGCAATAAATGGAATGATGCAAATGTTTCCTGATCCCTTACTATGCCATTAACTCTTCTGAGCACTGTACCTACATTATCCTTAAAGAGACAGAGCTTCCGCATCAAGTGAGCTTTACAGTTCTCACATAGTGCCTCTGGACCTCACTGTTCTCATCTCTAAAAGATTAAAGTGCCTGAACAACTTCATAGGACTATTAAGACAATATCTATGGAAGTAAAACATGAAAAATGCCAGTCACTGTTGGAAATGAATCATGTACTCTACGAAAGCCACATTCAAGTCATAACCCCTATCCTATATCCTGTTGGTGTGAACCTATTTGTAAATAGGTTCTTTGAATATGTCAAGAGGAATCAAGTTGTAGATGTGAACTCATCTATAATAGAACCTTCAAAGATGTTATTCAGATGAGGGAAATTGAATTACAGTGGATCATATGGCTGGACTCCTTATAAAAAGAGGAAATCTAGATAGAGACACAGTCAGTTGAAGCCAGAAGCCAATGAGGCAGCTCGCCATGTGACAGAGGCAGAGAGGCAAGCCAATGAAATTTAAGGATTACCAGAATGCTGCAGACCGTGGCAGAAAGCAATCTCTGCCAATAACTTGATGTTGAACTTCTAACCTCCAAAACCATGAAAAAATAAATTCTTGTAGTCTAGGCCAACTAATTTATGGCATTAGTCATAACTACCCTGACAAACTAAGACAATCACTTGTCAAGTGAAAGATTACTAATACCATTTGTAGTTTTGACACTTGAAATAATCAGTTCTATTGATATTATATGATGTAAACATTTCAAAATATAAATGCAAGTATCTGAAAAGTGATTTCAGTTTGATAAATTTTCAACAGTTTAGAATGAGAAATACTGATGACATGTAAATAGTTTACAAAAGAAAGGCAAATTAATATGATAAAGAGCAAAATCAAGTATAATAACATTTCTAGAGTTTCTGTTTAAAATAAGCTCAACACATCTTACAATATCTTTTAAAATTAGCGACAGATTCTAACACATCTTTATAAGCATCCTTCACAATAACTCATATGGATTTCTTTTTTACTTTGTTTAAGCTGATACAAACTCATATCATCTAAATAAAATATCTCTAAAGAAAGAATATCAAATTACATGCATAATAAACTTCAGACTTGCAGACGGCAAAATCAAACTGGCTTGTCTTCAGAAATTACAAAACATGGGGTTGAATTTGAAATGACCAAAGTTTTTACTTTAGTGTCTCTATAAAGCCTTGCTCTTAAAAAAAACCCAAAAAAAGCTACAACAAATTATTTTTAAAATTAGATCTTGTCAATTTCTGAGTGCCAGGATCCATATTGATTATATTCAACAAATATTCTTAGGTGATGATGCTTGCTGAGAAAATAGTATTACCTGTGTTGCCATTATTTGAGATGCAAAGCATGACTTTAAAGTGGGGGGGGGGGAAGACGAAACAGCTCACCAATATTATTCCAATAACAAATGATGTGGGAAGGACAAATCATTATTTCAGTGAGGGTTTTCCATCATGGGTTCTGATATCAGAAAGGAAAACTGAACCTGAGAATGGAAGAACCTCAATTCCATTTTATTTTTCTTTAGTTATAATTTTTAATTCCATGTGTTTTCAGGAAAACTTATGCACCAGATGATATTTTTACCATAATATCTTTAAAATAAAATATATATATAGAACAAGGAGGGATACATGTACCACTCTTTGGCTTTGAGCTTCCCAATAGGCAAGGTGATGAGAGAAAAAAAGATAGTCTTTATTGTATACAATGCATTGTTCTCATGTACCAAATAAAGAAAAAAGAATTATTCAAAAGACATGTAAAGGGTGGGCCATGATGGCTCAGTTGCAGAGTTCTTGCCTGCCATGCCAGAGACCTGGGTTCGATTCCCCATACCTGACCATAAAAAAAAAAAAAGATGTAAAATTTTTGGTATTAAACTCCAAAAACATTGTTGAGAAATACCTTGGTATTTCTACTATGAAAACTTAGTTCCTTTATTTTCCTAGCCTTAAACCCCTAGGGAGTTTGTCTATTCTCTGTCCTCTTAAAATCTTCCATTACCAATTCAATCACTCAGAATTTTCCTCCTAAAATATCTGTGATGTAGAACATGGTCTTTACAGCTCCCACCTTCCATACTGTCATTTTGTTTAGAGAATCTATCACTTTAATAAAAATAAAATAACCATGAATGTGGTTACAAAGCTTAGAAACCAAACAAAGCTCTCAAAAAAAGTGGTCTCTGTTCTCTGAGAGTCGACTCCATCCTGGGATGGTTCCTGGAAATCCTGCCTATTTCCTTCTTTCCCTTTGATTCCTGAGGCAAGAATTCATTAAGTTGGCTCTTCTTTCAACCCCAACACCTTTATGAGGAGACTTGCCAATCAATTGCTCCTTTTCTCTCAGCTCTATCCCTCACTTTTCCTAATCTACTCTGAATCGCATGGGTGGTGATTACTACCAACCACATCTCTGAGGCTCCCTTGCCACCTGCCTTCAGGCTTGAAAGAAGGAGATTGCAGGGCAGGAGAAAGAGCAAAGCCAGTGTCTTTCCTCTTTCTCTTTGATTTCAGCAGAGTTTCCACAGCTATTGCCTCTACTCTCTGGGTCAGTTCCATAGTACCAGCCCCAATAGTTCAGATGTGCCATGGGTCCAGCTTCCATTGGTGGCCTTTTTGTCCCTCTGAACCAAGGTTGGTAGCAGCTTCCTACAGTTGCAAATTTTGTGGTTCCCTCACCTTCTGGTTGCTCTTCTGAATATCCTTATAGCTACCTATATTAGATTCTTTCTATTAAATTATCTAACCTGGGTTCTATCTGCAAGCAGAATTCATAAAGAGTGATATGCTGATTCTTCCTTCCTGAAATGCCTGAACCAGGGTCATTGAACTACATGATGTTAATACATTTCATAACCCCACTTCTGGCAATAGAGCCATTGCAAAACTTTAAAAAGTTAGTGAGGGTCTTACTTCCAACAAGCACAGAAGACCCATTTTTATATCTTTGCATTTGTCTCTGGGCACACTGGTATCAGGGAATAGCTTGGTTAACCATAATTTCCAAGGCACTTTAGTTTACAGTCTGTACAATTTAGTTCTCTTAATTTCATGTAAAGTGCTTGGGAAATTAGCTCCAATCCTCACCCCAATCCCTAGAATGGGAGACTGCTATCTTTATATTCTTCCTATGTGTGAATTCTTGAGACCCTACCCCTTACATGTGGATGATGACAAGGTGACCAAGAGTTCTAGTTTGCTAGCTACTGGAATGCAACTCACCAGAGACGGATTGGCTTTTAACAAAAGGGGATTTATTTCGTTGGTTCTTCAGAGGAAAGGCAGCTAACTTTCCACTGAGGTTCTTTCTTACGTGGAAGGCACAAGATGGTCTCTGCTGGTCTTCTCTCCAGGCCCCTGGGTTCCAACAACTTTCCCCGGGTGACTTCTTTCTGCATCTCCAAAGGACTGGGCTGAGCTGCTAGTGCTGAGATGAGGAATGCTGAGCTGCTTAGGCTGTGCTGCTTTGCGTTCTCTCATATAAGCACCAGCCAATTAAGTCAAATGTCACTCATTGCAGCAGACACGCCTCCTAGCCGACTGCAGATGTAATTAGCAACAAATGAGGTTCACGTACCATTGGCTTATGTCCACAGCAACAAGACTAGGTATGCTCACCTGGCCAAGTTCACAGCTGAATCTAACTAACACACCAAGTCACTGCTTAGAGAACTTTTGATTTATCATTTTCTCAAAATCTATTTCTTCTGAAGCTTCTCTAAGTTAATAGAAATCCAATTCTATTAGTTCTTGAATTCCAAACCTTGATGTTTTCCTTAATATTCTTTTTCCCTCACATCTGATATCTAATCCATCAACAAGCCCTGTTGACAAGACTTGCCCCTACTCCTTTCGTTCCAGTCATCAGGCTAAAATCATCTCCTGCCTGGACTGTTACTATAGCCTCCAAACTGATGTCTTCACTTCTGTTTCTGTACCTCTGTAATCTATTCTCCACACAGCAGAGAGAGAGAGAGACCCTTCAAAAATATTAAATTCATCATATTTTTCCCTCTTGACACTCCCAAATCACCCCCAGTATACTCACAGAAAACCAAAGTCTTTACTAGAAAACCCACAAGATCTTATACAATCTGACCTCCCCATTCTCCTCTCTATCTTCATCTCCTCCCAATCACCATTTTCCTCACTTCATTCCAGCAGCACATGTATATTCATCCATCCTGACGTATGATAGGCTCTTGCCTCAAAACCTTTGCACATGCCCTTCCTTCTGCTCACATGCTTTTCTATGAGTTATCTATTAGCTAACTGACTCCCTCTCTTCCTTACTGTCTGTGTGTAAAAGTTGACTTGGAAGCAAAAACCTCCCAGATACCTAAGTATCCAATAGAATATCACACCTTCAGCAATAGTCCCAATTGATTTCCCTTGCCTTTTCTGCAGCACCTATTGCCATCAGACATACACATTTACTCAACTGAATATTTTCTATCACCCTCTTCTAGAATGTAAGGTACATGTGACCTCAGTGTCTATTTTTTCACCACTATACCCCAGTGCCTAGAATAGTATTTGGAACATATTAGTTGCTCAGTAAAGTACTCTAATTAAACAAAGTAATCATCATGAGAAGTCTACTTAGATTGATAAAAGAACAAAGACATGAAAAGGAATGAGATTATGCATAAAAGCATAAAAGTTAGATGGGGAGAACTTTTCCAGATGTCCTTGACAGCTCTCTCTCTAGCCCTGGACAAGCTCAATTGTCTACAAAAGTTGTCAGCACTGGATCGTGGTGTCTCAAGGGTTTATCCCAGGATTGTCTTCTGCCCTCTAGTTGGGAAATCTGTGCTCCATCCTGGTCTTTCTGTCAATCCTGGGTTGGTACTCTGCTCCACATTTGTGTCTGGAGGGCAGGCCACACCCCCACCCCCATGCCTGGTACTAGTCTTGTAAATATCAAATTTTAAATTGTAGTCTGAGGTCCCACTTTTTGAGCAGAAATAAGGGTGATTTTAACGAAGACTATGACACTGAAGAGTCAAAATGAAAAAAAGGAAGAATATCAATACAGAACTGCCATTGGGTGTCATTATAGAATTGTTTTTGAGGAATATCTAGGGATTTAGCTTGGGTAAATTCCATGGAGACCCAGAATTTTAAGCCCAGTCCCATGTCTTTTAAGAGCTTTAAAAATCATTCCCTAAACTCATTGAGATGGGGTAACATTTTGAATTGTTTGGACTGAAAGAAAAAGTGAAGAAGGTAGGAAAACATAATCACATAGAGATATTTATTACCTGCAAGACAGAGGAACTTAGCAGAAACATGGACAACATGAAGGAGAATAAGACATGTTCTTTACAAAATCAGGGGGTCAAAGGAAAGGAATACTGAACATTCTACTCCAAGCTTTTATCAAGGAGGCTGAAATAGGAGTGTGGACCACTAGGACTGTCACTCTCTCTCAAATAGAAGCTGCAGGGGTCCCTGCTAAATTGGAGAAACAAAAGAAAGCCTGAGTTTCTCCCCTTATCTAAGGAATAACTCATGAATATAAGGCATGAACCCTGATATGGGACATTTAACCAAATCTCAGAAGAAAAAGAAAAGTTGGATTTTGGTGCAAAAGTTGCACAGAGACCTAGTTGGATTCCTCACTCCTGAAGGAGACATAGAAGGATTCCTCACCGCCCACCTGAAGCCTCAAGCTACTGAAAAGTAAAGGAGCCATAAGGCACTCATAGTATCTCAGCAGAGACGGTTAGCTGGGTCAGATAGGAAAAAACATAGGCAAGAAGAGCTCACCCACTATTTATCAGGGCAAATAGAAGTCTGGGTAGAATCACCATGTTTAGCATAGCAAGGAAGGAAGAAAGGAGGGAAGTGGGGAGGGAGGTAGAAAAAATATTTTAAAAATGAGGGAGAGAAAGAAAGGAGAGAGAGACTGAGGATGAAGCAAAGAGCAAAGGTTTAGGACCCTTTCCTAGAATAATATTTTAAATGCATAAAAAGGTAAACATAGGATTGTCGAGGAAACCAATTATATTTAGTTACCAATATACATAAAAAGCAAAGTTGTGATGCAAGAATGCATATGACTCTTCATTATTCCATTAAATAACACTATGATAAATCTGATAGCCACAGTTTCAAAGTAGTGAGGAGCATAAATAATATTTCAAGGCATCAGCAAAAAACCAGTAACGCAATATGAAAGTATCTGTGATTTCTATTTGTGACAAGGTCATATGTACTGTAATACTAATACTGAGGGGCACTGCCTAAATTCCCAGTTGGGACACCTGCAAAATTTCAGTCAGAGGTCAATAAAATTAAAGATGTAATATTCCCCATCTAATCTCATAGAACCTCAGAACTCTATTCACAAACCACTTAGGAGTTCCATGGACCCCATGACCAGAGTCACTGTAAGAAAATATAAATCAAAAAGTAAAAGAGCACTGTACACTGAAACTAACCAGAAAGAAAGTAAACCGAGACTTTTACTCTGAGATTTTTTTATATTACTATATGCATAAAATAGTCCAATATTAAAAATTTCACTCTTCCTCATGAGAATAGAAAATATGACCTTGCTACTTGAAGGACAACTCATTTACAGCTGGTCAGTTCTGCTATTTTGAGGATAGCAACTATAAGGCTAAAGTCATGAATTTCATTCCCACAGAAAATAACTTTTTGTTATTGCTGTTTAAAATGTTTTTTGTTTAGTTTTTATTTGTTGGTTTATTTTCTATAACCTACAGAATAGACACAAGATACCAATCAGGCAAGCATTGTTGTTTCTGGAGAATGGTAAATTAATTCTCAACAAAAGTCAGTTCCTTCTTCTTGACATTCTTTGAACACCAGTGACACCTCTAGACTAGCCAAGTTTCTAACAAAATCTCTGCCTCTAGTCACAAAGAGGGAAATATGAGAATGCATAGAAGCAAATCTATCTTTAGGACTTAAAAAAAAAGAAAAAGATTCTTCACAATCTTAGATAGCACTGGACCTTTAACTCTTAAGTGCTATTTTATCTTTTTGGAGAAGGGAATTTTTATAGGGCTTGACCTTTTTCTCAATAGAAAATTATGTTTGGATTTTAATATGAATTTCTTATATCCAAAGAGATCTTTTAAAATGCTGACAATAGATTCTAGAAACACTTCAATTCTAAGACTGAATCAGTTCCAGCATTCATTAAAATAATGATAGAAGAAAATGTGTCTGCAATGGTGTACAAACCTTTTAAAGTGAGAATGGGGGATAGATTCAGGGGCTTAAGGATAATTCTCAATTTGGCATATGAATATCCTTAAAGCTGGAGATGTATTATAAATTTATGAGAAAAGTTACATCATTCTAATTTGGGGAATGATTACACAACTTAGAAAAATGTGAAATTAATTTTTTTCTTTAGACTTCTCTACCAATCCCTACACCCTCTATGCACTTTTTATTAGTAGTGCATATTAGTAGCTTATTTATACTCTTTCCAAATGTCTGTTCTTTGTTCATTCTTTTTTTTTTTTTTGATAAATCAGCTTTTTATTTTTATAGAGAAGTAATGGGTTTACAGCAAAATCATGCACAAAATGCAAGGTCCCGGGTGGTGTACTGGTGACTCAGTGACAGAATTCTTTCCTGCTCTGCCAGAGACCCAGGTTCAATTCTTGGAGCCTGCATGTGCCAAAAAAAAAAAGCAAGGTCTCCATATATCTATCACCCTATTATTAAGTTCATTCAAATGTAAATTTACCCAAATATTTTTCAGTCCCTCTATTGTGCCAGACATTGTGCTAGGAACTTGGAATTCAAAGTGGGAAAGAATACGATCTTTTCTGTCAATGGATTTAATTAATAGGGCAGATGATCCAAACCAAAGTTAATTGCATTGGAAGAGAATAGTGCTGTTAAGAGAAACACTATACACCCAGGATGGAGTGTTGACCCAGGAGAGAAAGAACTTGACTATATGGGAAGTCAATAAAGAGTTCTCAGAGGGAGCGAAACATAGGATGAATGACTGGTTAGGAGAAGTTTAAAGGGAAGAAGATGGGAGGGAAAGGAACTGGCAAAGTCAAAAAAGGCATGACTCAGTGAGGATCTTGTGGGCTACTGGGAAGCTATCAGGAAATTCAGGGGGGTAGGTGCTGCTGAAGAGGGGTCTGCAGACTTGGAGAGGATGCAGGTCTTTTTTGCCATGTGTACTGAGCTAAGAAGTTCTGGCTGAAAATTTATGCACGGAAAGTTCAAACCTTGGCTTCATGGACAAGCAGCTGATGTAGTTGCTCTCCAAGACAGACCACTAACCACAGCCTTCCGTAAGGAATCAGAACATTCATCCCAAATCAGTACAACAAATAATACCAAACTGAAAGGGCACCCATGCTTCTGAGCACAGCATGATTGTTTTGTGCTCTATATTCTGAGGCAGATGAATTTAAACCCTAATTTTTAGTGGTTATGTAACCGTAAGAATTATTTTTTAATGGTTTGACCCTCAATTTTCTCATCTGCAAAATGAGGATGATAATAACACTATCTTCTTTTCTTAGGGCTGTCATAACAATGTACCACAGATGGGGTGGCTTAAAACAACAGAAATTTATGGTTTTACAGCTCTGGAGGCTAGAAGCCCTAAATCAAGGTGTTTGCAGAGCCATGTCACCTATTAAAGAGGAGAATATGTTCCATGGCTCTCTCCTGCCTTCTGGCAGTGGAATGCCAGAAAAATATGGCATTGTCTGCCTCACATGGAGCTCTCCACTCTGTTTCTCTGTGTCCAATTTCCCCTCATATAAGGATTCCAGTCATATGGGATTAGGGCTCATGCTAATCTGTTTGGCCTCATTTTAACTAACAACATTTTCAAATACCCTATTTCCTAATAGGGCTCCATTCATGGGACCGGGAGTGAGGACTTGAACATATCTTCTGGGGGGCACAATTCAATCCACAAGACCTACATCATAAGGAAACTTGGAAGATTTAAATAAGAAATGTATAGCACAGTGCCTGTCAAAGAATAAACCCTCCATAAATATTTCTATGGTTGGTTTAATTATTATCTGCCCCAGACATTTCAACTCACTCAAGAATTAGAACTAAAGAAGGATGTGTCATAAGTTGACATTACAAGTATGATAGTTGGTAGCAATTTATTTTTGAAGTTATCAATAATGAAAGCTTAGACATAGCATTTAAACTCTCTCCCTCAGTCTTTGTCTCTCCTTTCCTCTTATACACAAACACACACACACACACACAGCACACACCCCAAAACAAACTTCTGAATAGTAAAAGGAAATAAAACCCACCAGTGTCAACTGGCTTAATAAAGAACTTATTTTTCATAAATTATCACGCACATATGTTAATATTCCATTGGATATATTATATATATATTCATGCCAGCATTTCTATTAAGGCAAAACAAAACAAAACAAAAGTCATAATTGTTTAGATCTTTTAAATATTTAATAGCTGTAGTTCATCAAGTTTGTTGCAGTGTTTTTAATTGGCATAATTTTATTTTCCTCTCCTTACATAAAACATGTCCAAGAAATGCATTACTTGATGTAATTTCATTACTGGAAGAATATTCATTAAAATGTTTGTGTAGTCCTGTGGTTCTATATGATTTGGATGTTTTTCACAACTTTGAGGGCTAAAGTTTCTCCAACTGCAAAGTAGTAAGCACTCTTAACTCTAAAACCCCTTCCCCACCTTTGCTTCTTATAGATGAACTATGCTTTCCCATGAATGAGAAGCCTGCTATAACTCCCAATTCAACTTTAGACCCAGACCAAATTGGACAGACTAAAAATTGGTTTCTTGAAGACATCTGTAGCTCTTCCCCATCACATAATTTCCACTTAAGTCTAGAGTTTAAGATAGTAAAGTTGTAAGAAATTTTACAAACCCCTTTGATCAATGGTTGGGGAAATTAGGGTGAAACCAGGCAAAGTAACTGCCTGAGGGCACACTACTTTTGGATCACCCAGGACACAGCTGTGATGTGTGTCCAGTCAATGTATGATCCTTTAAAACAAATACATTTTGTTCCCTTAATACAACAAAAATGCATCAATGTATACTTCCATTTACATTGCTTCACTACAGACAAGCACTAAAGGGTAGGACTGTTTCTTCAGAAGGCAAAAGGACAGCCTTACACTGAGTTAGGAAGACACAGGGGTGGAGGTTGGAGAGGATATCCTTGGCCACTGTAGATGAAAAGGGTTGGGGTCAGGATCCAAGCTCTACAATCTGTTATTCAACTCCAATTTCCTAATTTTCAACTTAGACCCCTCATTCTCTTTCCTGATAAGAATGTTGTAAAGTCGTTGTTGTTGTTTTAATTAGAGAAGTTGTGGATTTACAGAACAATCATGCATAAAATACGGTATTCCCATATACTACCCTATTGTTAACACTTTGCATTATAACATTTGTTACAATTGATAAAAGCACATTTTTATAATTATACTATTGACTATAGCCCATGGTTTAGCTTAGGGGTCACTGTACGGGGCAGTTCCATGGATTTTTAAAAAATTGTTTTCTATTGCCATACAACAACCTAACATTTCCCCTTTCAACCACATTCAAATATGTATTTTAATATAATATTGCACGGGAAGCAATTCATTCATTTGCTGGCTGGAGCACTGTCACGTGTACATACTGGGTGGTTACTGGTGGTGGTGGTGATAGTAATGGTGGTGATGTAGGTAGGAGTGGTGGGGATAGTCGTGGTATTGGTGTTAGTAGTGGTGGTACTGGTGGAGGTTGAAGTAGCAGCAGTAGAAGAAATGGTGGCAGCAGGAGTCATAGTAGTAGCAGTAGCGGAGGCAGTTATATTAGTAGTAACAATATCATTGTTACGACAATAGTGTTATTAACATAATGACTAAGAACATTGGATTCGGAGCCCAAATTCCTTGGATCTGATACTTAGTTCTGCTACTTACCAGCTATGTCATTTTTGGAAAATTGTCTAACTTCCCTAGGCTTTAGTTTCTTCTTCTGTGAAATGGTAATGATAAAAGTGCAGCATTTTAAGTGAAAACAAGTCTTTTCATATTCCTAGTATCCACAGATGGAATCTATGTTCCCTCCCTTCATGCTGAGTGGACTTGTGACTGCTTCAACTGACAGAGTACAGTACATGTATGTTCGGAGATTAGGTCATAGAAGGCCATGAAGTTCCCAGCTTGTTCCCCGGATCACTGAGCTTCCATGCGACAGGTATATCTACCCTTTGGCCTCCATGGTGGAACAGACACCTACAACACTCTGGGAACAGTCTTAGCTATGCTTAGCTATGCTTAGCCTGCCAGCCATTCAGCCATCCCTGCTGATTTAGTTTCCTTGGCTGTTTACCATGCAATGGTATTTAATGGCTTAAGAAAATGGGAATTTATTAGCTTATAGTTTTGAGGCTGGGAAAAAGTCCAAATCAAAGAGTCATCAAGGTCATTCTTTCTCCACAAAGACATGGAAGACTGTGGCATTCTGGGACTGGCTGCAGAGGATCCTTGGTACTTGGTTCCTCTTTCACATAGCAATTCATTTGGCACTCTCTCCTGGCATTCCAGTTTTCTTCTGTGTTCTGCTGAACTGCAGCTTTTTGCTTCCTGTGGCTTTCTTTCTGTCTGAATTTCATTCATTTATACAAGACTCTAGTAACAGGATTAGGAGACATTCTGATTGAGATGAGCCATACTTTAATGGAAGTAACTGCATCAAAAGGTCCCCCTTACAATGGGTCACACCTATAGGAATGCATTAAGTTTAAGTACCTGTTTTCCTAGAGCACATACAGCTCCAAACCACCATACCTAGTAAGGAGCCAAACATGTACATGAAGAAGATATCTTAGAAATGTATCTTCCAGTCTCAGCTATTCCAGCCCTCAGACATTCAAGTCATTGCTAGTTATTCAAGTCTTCCTGGCTGAAGCTTCAGGCATTGTGAGTAGAGAAAGCTCATGTTCACTACACCACATCTGAATTCCTGACACTCAGAATCTGTGAGTACAATAGGCAGTTCTTATTTACACCACTAAGTTTGGATGAGATTTGTTATATAGCTTTAGTATGGATCTACTATTGTTAGATGGACTAAATATGTTAAAATTGATCAAGCACTTAGAATAAGACCTGCCACCTAGAACTAAATGGAATCAGAAAAATGATATATGAACGAAAGGAGGAGGTCAAAATTTTTAAAAGGAAGCAAACAGAAGTTCTGGAGATAAGAAACACAAAAACTGAAATTTTAAATTCACTAGAAGGGGATCAACAACAGATTTGAACAGGCAAAAGAAAGAATCACTGAATTTGAATGTGACATGATGGAAATTAGGCTAAGGAGCAGAAAGAAAGAAGAATATAAGTGAGTACAGCCTAAGGGACCTATGGGATACCATGAAGCACATGAACCTTTGCATGAAAAAAGAAAAAGTAGAGAGAACAATTGAAGAAATAATGAAGAAAGAAAAATTTCTACATTTCAAAAAAGATATCAATATAAACATCCAAGAAGCTCAAAGAACTCCAAAAAAAGGTTAACTACAATCTGTCCACACAGAGATAAACTGTAATTAAACTTTCAAAAACAAAAACAAAGAAAGAATCCTCAAAGCAGCAAGAGAGAAACAACTTGCCACATACAAGGGATTTCCAATAATTAAGTGCCAATTTTTCATCAAAAGCCATGGAAGATGGAACGCTGTGGATTGACATATATAAAGAACTGAAAGAAAAGAAAAAGATTTCAATCAAGAATTCTATATCCAGGATGTCATCAACATGGCAACATTAGTCATCCCCTGAAAAGGCATCCCAAGAGATTCAGTGAATAAAAGGAAAAAATCCCATTTTCTCAGAACTCTGGACAATGGTAGAGACGGGAGAAGGACTTCAGAAATGCTAACTCAAAGATAAAGAAAAAATATCAGGTAGAAAATTTCCATCCCCTCCCCCTCACTCAGTCCTGCATGGCTTGGGAGTTATGCAGAGGCAGTGGACCTGGTCCCGCCTACAATGGACACAGACTATAGAGCAACTAACAGCAGTGAATTAGACCTCACACATATCCAGGCACGGGGACGCAAGTCGACAAAGACCAAGGGCAGAACACAAGCTGCTGAGGAGAGTTGCATAGAAAAGGACCCCCAGCAGCAGGAGAGGGGGAGGGAGAGAGAGGCAACAGTAGAGCTGCTACAAGAGATGTATTCACTCAATCTAGTTTCTCTTGCTGAACAACCTAAATATAAAACAGACTTTTCAGGATTGATTCCATCTGGCTTGCCACAGCAGGAAACCATAACAGGGGAAAAACTGGAAACAGATAAGCTTCACAACAAAAAGGGGGGGAGGGTAGTTAAACGAAACTGCTTTAAGCTGTATGGGTCCCAGAATGGACAAGGGAGAGAAATCAAATGAATCATAGGAGATGAGGAGAAAATTCTACACAAAAACAAACAGGACAATCAAGATTCCTGGAAAAGGAACAGAGGAAAGCAAACTTTCTCTTGGGAAGAAACGATTGCACAAAAGTGCAATCTAGAAATTGTACCGCAAATCCAGAGCAGGAGTCAGATGAAGAGCTGAGAAAATATGATCACTTAAATATGGGCTATTCTAAAAGTCTAGAATAAATTGGACCAAGTGCATCAAAGAAGAGCTTTAACACAAAGTTAATCAACAAAAAAAAACAACAAGAGGAAGAAATTGACCTAAAGTGTTAACTCATCAAGGTAATGACATGCATAGCTATCAGCAAAAAATTACAAGTCATACTAAGAAATAGGAAAATGTGGTTCAGTCAAGGAATAAATTAAAATTCAGAGGAGACACAGAATTTCGAATAACCAGTCAAGAATTTTAAGCAAATCTCCTAAATCAATACAAGGAGATGGAGGAAAACAAGGATAAAGAGTTAAAGGATATTAAGAAGATATTGTGTGAGCAGAAGAAGAATTTGAAAGTATAAAAAGAAAAATAACAGAATAATGGGGATGAAAGGCACAACAGTAGAGATTAAAAATAAATGGGAGCATGCAACAGCAGATTTAAACAGGAAGAAGAAAGAAACAGCAAGCCAGATGACAGGACAATCGAAATCATACAGTTGGAAAAATACATAGAGAAAATAATAGAAAAAAATGAGGAGGATCTCCGGGACTGAAGTCATACATAAAGCACACAAACATTCAAATCATGGGTGTCCCAGAAGAAGACAAGAAAGGAAAGGGGACAGAAAGAATATTTGAGGAAATAATGGCCAAAAATTTCCTAATTCTTATGAAAGACATAAATTTATGTGTTCAAGAAGTGCAATATACTCCAAACAGAATAAATCCTAATAGACCTACTTCAAGTCACATATTAACCAGATTGTCAAATATCAAAAACAAAGAGAGCATTCTAAAAGCAGCAAAATAAAAGTTATTTGTCACATACAAGGGATCCTCAATAAGACTAAATGCTGATGTCTCATCAGAACACATGGAAGCAGGAAGGCAGTGGTATGATATATTTAAGACCTTTAAAGAAAATACTGCCAGCCAACAATTCTTTTTCAGGCAAAACTGCCCTTCAAAAATGAGGAAAAGTTTAAAATATTCACAAATAGACAAAAACTGAGAGAGTTCCTCAACAAAAGACCTGCTGTATTGGAATTACTAAAAGGAGCCCTGCAGGTTGAAAGGAAAAGAAAGGAGAGAGTGGCTTTGAGTACTGTGCATTAATGAAGATCATCAGTAAGGGTAATTAAAAGAGTAAATACAAAATTCAGTAGTACTGTATACTCAATATACAACTCTATTCCTTAATTCCTATGAGTGTCAGAATACAATTGAATGAGAAAAAGGCATATTTTCTAACAATGGACATGCAAAATATAAACTGGCTAAGTGGGACAAAACAACATATGGGGTAAACAGGATATGGAAACAGATAGTATGTATACTACTAAAGCTAAGTTGGTATCTTTTCAAATCAGTAGGCTACAGATGTAGGTTGTGTAATATAAACTCCAGGGTAACTGTAGTCAGGGTTCAAAATAGACAACGTAAAAGTACTGTCTTTACAATAATAACATTGAATGTTTAACTCCCCAGTCAAAAGACACAGATTGGCAGAGTGGATAAAAAGAAAGTATGATCCAACTATATGTTATTTGCAAGAGACTCCTTTTACAATAGCAACTAAAAGAATCAAATATCTAATAATAAATGTAACCAAAAGTATAAAGGATTTATACATAGAAAGCCACAAAACATTGCTAAAAGAAATCAAGGAAGACCTAAAAAAGTGGAAAGACATTCCATGTTCATGGATTGGAAGACTAAATAGCTTTAAGATATCATTTCAACCCAAAATGATTTACAGATTCAACACAATCCCAATCAAAATTCTAACAGCATTTTTTTGTGGAAATGGAAAAGCTAACCTGCAAATTCCTATTGAATTACAAGGAGCCCTGAATAGCCAAATCAATCCTGGAAAGAACAAAATTGGAAGTTTCACACTTCCTGATCTCAAAACTTATTTCAAGGCCACAGTGATCAAAATGATATGGTACTGGCATAAAAACGGACATAGAGACCAATGGAATAGAATTGATAATTCAGAAATAAACTCAAATTTCTATGGCCAACTGATTTTCGGTAAAGGTATTAAGTATATTAAATGGGAAAGACTGTCTCTTCAGCATATGGTACTGAGAAAACTGGATTATCCACATGCATAGGAATGAAATTAGAATCCTGTCTCATACTACATACAAATTTTAACTAAATGGATTAAGGACCTACAGAGAAGAACCATAAAACTGTTTGAAGATATATAGGGAAAAACTCTCATGACCATGGACTTGGCAGTGGATTCTCAGATATAATATCAAAAGTATGAAGAACAAAAGAAAAAATAGATAAACTGGATTTCATTAAAAGTTAAAATTTTCATGCATCAAAGGACATTATCAAAAAAGTGAAAACCTACCGAATGGGAGAAAGTAGTTGTAAACCATGTATCTGACAAGAATTTAATATCCAGAAAATTAAATTCAATAACAAAAGTCAAATGACCCAATTTTTAAAATGGACAAATATTTGACTAGACAGTTCTCCAAAAAAGATAAACAAATGGCCAATAAGCATATGAAAAGATGGTCAACATCATTGCACATCATGAAAATGTAAACCAAAACCACAGTAAGACACCACTTCACACCCACTAGGATAGCTATTATTGAAAAAAAGAAATACAATAAAAATTTTTGGCAGGAATTTGGAGAAATTGTAACCCTCATGCATTGCTGGTGCAAGTATAAAATGGTACAGTTACTGTAGAAGATGTTTTGGCAATTATCAGAATGTTATACTTAAAATTACCATACTATATGCCAATTTAATTCCACCTCTAAGTGGATATCTCAAAACAATTGAAAGCAGGGACTCATATAGATATTTGCACACGTGTTCATAGAAGAATTATTCAAAATTGCCAAATGGTGGAAGCAACTCAAGAGTTCATCAACAGATGAATGGATAAAATGTGGTATGCAATATAATGGAATATTATTTGACCATGAAAAGGACTGAAATTCTTATACATGCTACAAAATGTATAAACCATCAAAGTTCATGAAATAAGCCAGACACAAAAGGACAAATATTGTATGGCTTCAAGTATATAAAATATCTATAATAAGAAAATCAATAGAGACAGAAATTAGATTAGACATTATAAGGGGTTGGAGGGGTAGGGACAGGGAATTATTCCTTAATAGGTACAGAGTTTCTGTTTGGATTCATGAAAAAGATATATATTTTATATCTTTATATATATATATATAATCACAATAAAATAAAAAAGAACATAATCACTAGAGCAATATGACTTGTCTTTCCCTAGCTCTTTCACTAACCATGAAAAAGTGAGCAAATCTTTGAAACTTTCTGTGCCTCAAGTATCTCATTTGCAAAATGGGGATAATAATTGTAGCTTTCTCATAGAATTGTTGTGAGGATTAAATGAATAATATCATGGTTAGGGACATGTGTCAACTTGGCCAAGTTGTGGTACCTGTTTATCTGATTGGGCAAGTGCGGGCCTGTCTGTTGCAATGAGGACATTTCATAGGATTAGGTCATGATCACGTCAGCTGCATCCACAGCTGATTCTATTTGTAATCAGTCAAAGGGGAGTGTCTTCTGCAATTAGTGATGCTAAATCTAATCATGGGAAGCCTTTTAAGGAGGACTCAGAGGAGACAGGTTCCATTCCTGCTTTGGTTGGTGAGCCTCTCCTGCGGAGTTCATCCAGGCCATCCATCGGAGTCGTCGGCTTCACAGCTTGCCCTATGGATTTTGAACTCTGCATTCCTGCAGTCACGTGAGACACTTTTATAAATTTTATATTTGCAAGTGTTCCCTGTTGATTCTGTTTCTGTAGAGAACCCTAACCAATACAAATAACTACATATAAAGTTGCTAGACAAGTACCCTGAATCTAGTACACATGTAATAAATGTTACCTATTTTTTTCTATCTTCCCAAATCTACTTTAAATATCTTCTGAGCAAGAACAATCTTTTACCCCTCTTTTTACCTCTTTGCACCCACCCAAAAGATATACATCATAAATGTTCAATAATGTTTAGTAAATAAATGATTGTGAATTCTAAGAAACAAACAAAGAGACCTGGAGATTGAGGTGAAGGACAGAGAACTGATGGAAGAGGAGAAAGAGATGAAAAACAAGATCGGAGTAAGAGAAGTGGATTTTATAGGTCAATGCATTCAAGCAGAAAGATAATATGTATAAAAATAATTAGAAGGGATCATGTTTCAGAATTATCTTGGGCCTGTGGCATTGCATTTGGTGAGACATTGCCTCTTACATTTTCATCTTCAGAGAAATTTTATTTGGCCTTCATGAACCAGCTTCAAAGTCAGACTAAACTTTCAAGTTTTGGCTGCTGCAAAAGGGCCAAAGCCTTTCCTTTTCCGCCAACTGCCCTCTCCTTTTCCACAAGAAGACAATGCTGTTGTCTTGGCCTTATAAGAACTCCTTAGCATAATGCTTGGCAGAGAAACTCCTAGAGTGTAAGAGATGAAGCTTTTGACACATAATCATCTGACCCCTAAAATGGAAAAGAAGGAGAGATGGTGGGGGAAAAGGAGCTACTTCTTGTGAAAATGTTCTGAGAGCTTTGTGAAGAAGGATTCTTCTGTGTGTGAGATCTTATTTGTATTTCTTGTTAAAGAATTTTCTTTCCAAAGTTTTTCTGCTGGGTTAAGATCAAAATCAGTATGAACTAATGAGTAAGAGCATGTAATAAACACTCAAGGAAATACCTGAAGAAACATGTTAAAAAAAAGTGATTGCCTGAAAAAAAATTCATTCGCAATGTCTCCTCTCTTCAATTTATAATTTCCCTGACCCTATGTCAGCAACTGCACTTTAGCCAGAATGTTGATTTTTTTCCCCTAAATTTGAAATCTGAGTGTGTCATTTTCCTGCTTAAAACCCTTTAATAGTTGTCTATTGGAATTCATCTGAGGAGCAGAACAAACCTACTTGGCCCAACCTACTTCTCTCTCTACAGTCTCTTCTCTGGGCTCCCTGCATACTGAACTATTCAAAAACCTTCAGGTTTGCCAGATTTAGGAAATAACAAATTTGTAGGATGCCCAATTAAAACTGAATTTCAGATAAATAACTAATAACCTTTTAGTACAGCTGGGTCCTGTACAATGTTTGGAACACACTTAGACCAAAAAAATCATTTGTTTTACTGAGATTCAAATTTAATTGTGAATCCTTTATTTTACCTGGTAGCTTTAGCCTGCTCCTACAACACAGCTTATCAGAACACAGCTTAAGTGAACACATCTTCCTTCAAAAACTTCCCCTCTTTGCAAATCTGGGTTCTGGGCCTCCAATGGACTCACACATCCACACATCCTCTTTAGTTAACTCTTTTTATGGAACTTACTACACTATTTGTTATTAACTTTTACTTCTAAAGATCAACTGTTAGACCACAGATTCTACAAGCTTACAGATTATACCTCATTTATCATTTTGTTCCCAAAGCCTTATAAGGTACCCACAATAGAACATCTGTTCAATATTCATTTATTAAATGAATAAGGGGAATTCACTGTTTAAAAAGCACTTTCACATCTCAGCAAATTTTCTAATTCCCTCTTCTGAAAGTAATCTGAGGCAGTCTTTTTAAGTATGAGTTAGAACATGTCATGCCCCTGATCAAAATCTCCCAATAGCTTGATAACTTAATTAGACAAAAAATCTCAAACCGCTTTGCATGACCTATAAGTCTCTGTGTGATCTAACACCTGGCTGGGATTTAAGTCTCATCTTCTAGCACTCTCCTCCTTGCTCATGGTCCACCAGTAGCCTAGGCATCCTAGCTATCCACGACTGGGCCAATCAGAGCTCTGCCTCAGGGCCTTTGTACTTGCTCTTCCTAGTGTCTGGCATCCTTTCCCCAGGTATTGGCAGGGCTCTCTGCCTTACTTCCTTCAGGCTGAAGAGTGTCCTCTTGAGAAAAGCCTTCCTTGGCTGCTGTCTGTAAGACAGCCCCCCTATTACACTCCAGGCCCTCAATGCACTAAACTTTCTTCAAAGTATTCATCACTATTGGATATTTTATTATCTATTTATTTTCGGTTTCCTTACACTGTTTTTCCCAGTATGATGTAAACCTTATGAGGGCAGGGATTTGCCTTTCAAAGAATAATGGGATCTTGACAAAACAACATAGGACCCCATGTGAAGGGATTCTATACTGCCCACACATGAGATAATTTAAACATTAAAAATAAATTAATGTCAGTGATGTGGGTGAAACACAACAAATATATAACAATTCATTAATTCTTAATAATTCATAAAAAAATAAGTGGTCACTTTGAAAGTAGCAAAAGCTTCAACTCATTATTCTGGAAAGTAATATAGAGAAAAAGAATCAGGTATTTATCCTGTTTTTTTCTGTACAAAAAGTTATTTCAGAAAACCACAATCAATTATAAGAAAAATTTGACTGTAGAGAAGAATTCCAGCTAATTAGTGCTGAAGGGACAATAGAATTAGAAAAACAGTCACCATTTTGTAACTCTTAATGATAATACTATATCTAAGCAATAATCATCGATGACAGCTGGAAGTAATAGGAAAAAGATTGTTTGTGAACTTCATGATAGATAGATTGGAGTGACAATACCTGAATCCACGTGTACCAGTTTTCTATTACTACCATAACAAATTACCAAAAATTCAACCAATTAAAACTACACAAATGTATTATCTCACCATCCTAGAGGTGAAAAGCCTGGTTTCAGTTTCAGGTTTTACAAGGTCAGAGGTGACATCTGGCCTGGATTCATTGGGAGAATACGGGAAGAATCGGGTTCCAAACTCAAGTAGGTATTTGGCAGAATCCATTTCCTTGTGGTTGTAGGACTGAGGTTCCCATTTCCTTGCTAGCTGACAGCTGGGAACTGCCCTTGCCCCTAAAAGCCTCCCTCTAGTCCCACCACACGGGCCCCTGTATCTCATAGCTGCAACGCACATCAAATCTTTGTCATATTTGGAACCTGTCTGACTTCCTTCTCTGCACAATTTTTTTTATGCTTCTTCTGACTTCTGCTGGGGAAAGGAACTCTGCTTTTAAGGGCCCATGTGATTAGCTTGAATTCATTCAAATTGTCCTGGAGAACCTTCCTATTTTAAGGTCTCTAACCTTAATTACATCTTGTGCCATGCAGCATAGCATAGTCACAGATCCTGGGATTAGTATATGGACATTTTCTGTGGGGGTGAGGGGACATTATTCTCCCTCATTATCCTGCCTACCACACCACTGATCAATATGGGCTTCACTAAAGTTGATAAATGGGCCTCATATAGCCCCTGATACGGTGATGTAAGTGGTACATGGAACCATCTATGGATTATTCGTGTCTGCTCCTGACAAAAATGAATATAATAAGTAAAATAGAAGGACAAAGAAACACATTATAAAAATATTATGATGTGCAATCAGCCAAATCTAGAATATGAGAAATTCTGTAGGCTAATGACCTAGAATCCTCCACAAATAAGTAGCATAGAAAAATAACAGGGTAAGAGGAGGTGTTTGATTACAAATTAAAGAGATTTATGAGACCAATACAATGGGCAAATATAATAGATTTTCCTTGGATGCAAATTTATCAAACCACTTGTAAAAATATGTTTTTGAAAAACTGAAGAAAACTTGAACACATTGATTTTACACATTAATAAAGAATTATTGTTAACGTTGTTAGGTTATTAATGATATTGTAAGAGTTTTACGAGCTCTCATTTGTTAGAGATATATACTCGAGTATAACAGGTAAAATGATATGATGACTAGAATTTGTTTACAAACAAAAGAGAAACAAGATTTTAAAAACATCTTATTTGGTCTGGGTGATGGATGGATACACAGGGGTCCATTGTGCTACTTATTGTACTTTTGTGTTTATTTGAAATTTTTCATAATAAAGTTTCATAGAAAGGCCTCATTCTGCTCTATTTTATAACTTCCCGAAGTCACATACATAACTAGATTTTTACAGGGGAGAAATCACATCAAATTCTTTAGCCTTACCTACATAATATATCTCAAATATAACCATTTCACACCACCTCACCATGACCACATCCATCCTAAATTGCTACAATAGTCATCTACTGATTGCCCTGTTTCTATTGTACTCTTCATTGTCTCTTTTCCATAAAATAGAGGGAACGATCTTTTTAAAACATAAATCATATGGCGTCACTCTTCTGCTCAAGTGCTTTAATGACTTCTTATTACACATCAATAAAATCCAGGTCTTTCTAAAGCCAGTGAGGCTCCAAACATCTGACTTCCTCTCCAACTTATTTCTTATTTATCATTCCTCCTTCCTTCACTCAATCCTCTCCTGACACCCTCTCCTCCTTAATGGTTCTTCAAATAAGTCAAGTATGCTCCTTCCTCAGGGCCTTTGCACACATTAATCCCTCTTCCAGAAGCATTCTTCTCCCAAATTCCCAAGCATAACTCTCTCACTTCTTTTGAGATTTAAGCTTAAATATTAAGTCCTTAGAGAGTTTTCCCTTGACCAACCTCTCTAAACAAGCACCCAACATCCCCCAACATTTATATATATATAAATATTTATATTTAAAATTTATATAAAATACATTTAAATATTATTTTAATGTTTCTACAGGCATGTTCGTAGGAACACTGGATACACTTTTCCAAAGGCGGTTGATTCCCTTTAAATATGGCACAGTAGGAGATTCTTGTTAATTCACAGAATTAGATTTCAATGTTAGGGTCTTTTAGCTCTATACCTGTACTGTGTGAGAATCATGGTGCCATCCAACTTACAGTAAGAGATATCAATTGGTAAAATATTCTTTTAGAAAGTCACCTAGAGCTCTAAACTTAAATCATTTACAGCTTTACCTTATAAAATGTAAAAGTAGCTTTTAACCCAAAACTCTTAAAATGTACAATTATGCAGTTTCTACCTTAAACAAAGTGAAAAATATTTTTTGAGAATCAAACAGTAATATCATTTGCCTTGTAGATAGCATTTTCACCTAATACTGCCACTGTGTTAGCATCTTGTAAATGACATGAAACTTGAATGAAAGCTTCTCTTAAATTGTCTTCATTTAATAAGTCATTGCCAATTTGGCACTAGACTATATATATGGAAGTAGCATTCATATTATATAAAAATAATACAAAATTTTATCATTTTAGGTTAATGAATTCCCATTAGGAAGCAACTCTTCAGATGTTTTTAGAAACACTAATTTAAGTCTATCACTGTAATCCCCCAACCTGTCTTATTTCAGTGTCATCTGAGTTCTAAATTAAGGAATGGTCTCTTATTACCCACACTTGGAAACTACCACAAATAAGGCTAGTTAGTATAGGTAACCCAGATTTAACTCTGATAGTGACTAAAAGTCATAACTGTAATTTATATTTTAAAAAGCCACATTTTCAACACTATTCTATTTGCAATATTTTATATACTAAATAACTTGTGACAATATAGTGACATACCTCAAATCAGTTCGTCATCCACAAATTTCCAGAGCCTTCAATTGCAAGTTTACATTGTGAGAAAGCAGGATTTGAGGATATTTGGAAATTTTCTATGATAGCACAAATATTAAGGTATAGTCAGCTCTCAGAAATGTTTTGGGCTAGATTTTTGTTTTCTCTCATTAGTATAAAGAACTGTCGGTGTTGATAAGTCTGGATGGAGAGAGAAGCTTCTTCTTGACCTGTGTCCTTCTGACACCAACCCAAGGAAAGCACATGGTGGTGGGCAACTTCTATCTGTTCTCATTGGTGGCCAACTCAGAAGGGAAAGCTTCTGTGAGAGTTTCTTGGTTTTGTCAGTTTTATCGTCATCCCTGTGGCTAAGAAGATCATGGAGTGAATTTTCTGCATTCCTACAGGGTATGTGCACACTTGTTATGCATGGACAATGCTAACTCTAGAAGGCTCATCACCTTCATCTCAACTCTTCCTCGCCAAAGCTCTTGAGCTGTTTCAGACCCCTACTCACTGTCAGCCACTTACAATCTACGTCTTGAATAGAAATATTATAATCTCCTTCCTTGGCTCCCACCAGTGCAGCAGAACAGTAAGGATCCAGGAAATGAACTTGAACTGGGGCATTTCCTGTCAAGGTGGACCCCAGGTCACCTTCTTCTGCATTGAAATGGAAGCTTCATGGGGATGTCCATCTCTCATAGGCTGAAACCACAGACAGGGGGCCCAGCTTCTGGAATAAATCTGCTACTGTCACAGCAGTATTATAATTCCAACTTCTTCCTTGACTTTAGAAACAACATTGGGAGCATCCACCAGGTTCAGAAGATTATTGGCCTCCTGGGGCTGAGAATACTTGAGCCGGCTGTCTGGGTTGTGGTGTAGAGCACATCCTGGAGACCTTGATGCTGCCCAGCTTCTTGCCTAGGCTCTCCTCCCACATGGACGCCTCATGATTACTCAAAGGCTTTGCACAGATGTGACTTCCCCAGCTGTTGGTGCTGATGTCTGTTTTTCAGCATGGCCGTGGTTGTCAGTCCCTCTGGCATATGGTCGTTGAGCTGGAACAGGCACTTCTAGTGGTCTTCATCTGCACCAGGCTTCAGCTGGTGGCGGATCAGGAGGGTGGTGGTGAAGCAATGGGCCAGGGCTCCATAATGGTAGGACTTCACAGGTGCCAAACTGGCCCATGCTTGGATCCATTCTCCTTCACCAGCGCTGGCTCCGGGCCGCATGCAGCTGCTGGTAGCCCTCCCTGGCCTTGGCAGCCTTCTGAGACACCTCCACCAATTTGAAGACCTCATTTAGTACCTCAAAAAGGCTGATTTTCTCAAACACACTTTGTCGGGCTTATGGGAGCATCATTTTGACCAGTATGCTGAGCACAGCAGGGCTCATATCTTAACTTAGAGCTTGAATAAATGTTTCTCTTGGTAGTTTAAAACCCCTGAGGCTCTCTGAAAGGCATCCACAGCACTCTCCAGCTTGCCCTGGGCCTGCCTGGTGCAGGATCCCACTCTGTATAGATGGCTCTGATGTTAAACAGAATGCTGGCCTTCTCCAGCAGCAAGTTCTGCTGGCTGACCGGCACCCCGGTAAGAGAGTCATACCACGTAAACATGATCTCCATCTGTCTGGTGAACTGGAAGAATCAGCTCTCCACAAAACCCAACTGAAAGAAGAAATTCTTCAGCAGTTTGACTCTGATCTCATCCCAGCTGGGCATCCGACAAGCTTGTCTGAGATCCATGAGATCTACTGTTTTGTCTTCACAGTGATGCTCCAGGGTAAAATTCTTAAGGATGACTGAAAAGTTGGTTTACTTCAGGCCCCGAGGAATCAGGGGAATCAAGGGAATGGGAAGCGCTTCCTCTGGGCTCTGCTACACTCCCACTGAGATGTTGAACCGTCAAGCTCCTCCTTGAGCACCTGTAGGTCTGAGCTCACACAGCTCAGCCCCAGGCACACCTGCTCCTATCCCTTCTGGTTGGTGATTGCTTTCAGAGGGTTTTCCGCACCTGCTCTCCATTGTAAGGCTTTCAGAATCTGCTGGTTCAAGGCAGCCTTTGATTCTGCAGTTAGCTCTGGCCAGTCTTCCGAAAACCACCTTCTGAAAGCAGCCGTGGCTTTCCTTCTCCAGCACCTGGAGTGGCCCCAAGAAGCAGCATGTGGGTCATGCCACGAGATGACCACAGGCCCCAGAGGGCACCAGGACCTGCCTCAGCCCACGCCCTGCTCCCCCCCCCCAACATCCCTCTCAACCCCCTTACCCTGCTTGATTTTTCATCATAGTGATCACCACTTATACAATTGTGTTGATTTATCATGTTTTTTCCCCCCACATGATAAAAAATTCATGAAGGCAAGAACTATGTTTGGCTCAAAACTCTGTCTATCCCTGTCCTAAAAACGCATTGAACTGTACACTTCAAAGGGGTGAATTGTATGGCATCTGAGTTATATCTTAATAAAGCTGTTCAAAAGACAAAGGAGTGGGCAGTGCGATGGTGGTTCAGTGGCAGAATTCTCGCCTGCCATGCTGGAGACCCGGCTAGATTCCAGAGCCTGACCATGCCCCCCCCCCCCAAAAAAAATACCGAAGGAGCAAACTCTACCCCTGGCACCAATGGCAGTGCCTGGTGTTCAACTATTTATTCTTTGAATGAAAGCTGATGGGATGAGAATTAGAGTATAGGTCTCCTCATTCCCAGCTATAAGTATTAATTATGTTTTCTTCTTCAGTCTTTCCATTAACTAATATTAACAGAACCAACCAGACTTTAGATATCTGAAAAACAATGGCTACATTGCTAAGACACATAATAATTTTAAGCAAGCATATCTTTTCAGAGGTATAAAATCACAAAAAAATAAATAAATCATCACCTGCGAAAATCTCTAAAGATGGCTTTCTCATAGGTATACTTCAGAATTCTTAAGCTGAAACATGAAGTTGCAGAAATCCAAGATTTCCTTCTTATTTGAGAGACCAAGCACCCAAAGTCCACTTTGATTAGCTAGAGGGTTATATGGTAAGATGTAATTTTAAGGCTTAATCATTTCAAGAAGCACTACATTGCTCTTTGGCTGATAACCTTAGGCAGAGTTCCAGGTAACTTGAAAAAGCAAAGACTGCATGTCTCAGTTTTCATCCATATCTCCTGAGCTTTGTGTTCTTGCTTTGTATTTTCCCTTTGTATAAACCCTATGTTTATTTTTGTCTGCAGGCTTGTTACCCAGCTTTTACCTTTTAGCAAAGACATTTTAAGGTAAACCCGAAATTAAGCTGTACATTGGCAGAGATTTTGGCAGACATGAGATATAAATAACTGTATCTCAGTTTTTTTCTAGTGATCTCATTTTTACTTCTCTTCAGGCTGAAGAATTTAGAGCATATGTGTTATAATGGTAGCAAACATATTTTCATGAATTTACTGGGTACATGATGTGCAATCTCTGAATGTTCAGTATTCACCTAAAATCAGTCACATATCAAAGCAAAGGTTGCTAGAGAAACAGAAGGTTTTTAAAAGTATTAGTAGAGATAATGTTTCCAGAGCCCTTTACAAAGGGCTTTTTTTCTAATCTATTATTTCATTTGTCCCTCACAAAAATCTTGCAAGTGAAGTTCTTACCCTTATTTTACAAATCAGTTAACTGGAGTTTAAAGAGGACTTACTTAGGCTTACATAGATTTCAACTGGCTTAGTGTTGAAAAATATTTTTCTGCCCAACATGTCTTTCTTTTATGCATAATTTTTCTCATTCCACATGCATTCACTGGGAGAGACTCTACCATTCATTTTACCCAACCCCAGGATAACTGGAGTGCTCTCCTTTGGCTTAGCTAGTGACAGTATTCCATTCCTCTGCTTAGTTTGGGGACCCAAACTTGATTACTCAGATGGAATTATGCTCCTTCTCCGTCATCACAGGCTATAATGACAAACTAAGCTGAAGCTATTTCTGACAAATTTCCTTGGTGAAATGTAGGACACTGTCTTCAAAAGAAGAGGAAAGCTGACCAACAGAAGCAGAGTTAGAGCAATAAATTTAAGTTAATACATTTAATTTATTTGCTAAAGCAAGACTGAGCTGGATTTCTGGCAAGAGTTCTGGCCAATTTACTTAAAACTCTGCAAATCCAGGTCTTCCAATAGCCAATTCTCTCTGTCTTTTCACTGTGCACCTCTACATGCCCAGGCAGTCAGATCCCATAAGTGTCCATGGCACACATTTTTTAACACTTTAGTATCAAAAGCAGATGGACTGCAGTTCTGCTTCATCACTTACTAGTTCTATGGTCTTGGGCATGCTACAACCCAAAATTCAAAATTTTGGTTTTTGAGATGGTTTCTCATAAAGGCGTTAATGACTGCCATCATCTATCTCATAAAGAAACTATCTCATAAATGTGTTAATGACTGCCATCCACTTAACTGACCTGTAGTAGCCTCCATGATTAGTATTCACTGCTGAATGAGAGGACTTGAAAGAGGAAATAAGGCAGAGAAACATGAATGTTTCAGACACTCATTTACCAAAATATTAAATACAGCTGACATTTAGCAGCCTGTGTTCCATGAATCCCCAAGGAATGATTTACAAGGCAGGGGTAACGTAGAGGTCCAAGAAGTAGGTGAACAAGAATCTGGTTTGTATTGGAAATCCTAATACTAACAACTTTTTGTAAAGAAAAGAAGTGATTCAATGAGTAGCAGAGGAAAGAAAATTAATATTTGCTGAGTGTTTTCAGGTGTCAGGCTTGTGCTAGCATTTTCATAAACAACACATCATTTAATCCCCACAAACACCTTAAGGAAATAGACATTATTATGCCTGTTTCATGAATGAGAAAACTGAAGTTTTGAATATAATGTATGAAAACATACTACTAGTAAATTGTGCTAGAATTTAAAAGGAAGTCATCTCAGACTTTAGAGCCATGCTACCCTTCTCCTCTCTCATCTCTCACAATGGACCAATATAAAACCCCTTGGAGTTTTGAAAACGCATAAGTTCCCCCATAGATTGGAAAGAAAAGTATTCCTTTTAGATTATTAACTTGTACAAGTAAACTTAGTGTCTCACTACCCTACACCTGAAAGTGCTGAACCAAGAGAAATATATCGATTACATTTCTCATTCCATATACCTCTTCATCTCTTCTATCCCTTCCCGATTCCAAACCTACATGGAACTGCACCATTTTCTACTAGAATGATTACAGTCAAAATTTCTAGATTGTGTTCCCAAACTTTTCACTTATTATACGTATGATTAAGAATTTTCCTCACCTTCCTATTTTTTTGTATGCTGCATGGCAGGGTCACGTTTCATTCTTTTTCCATATGAGTACCCTGTTATTGCAGCACCATTTTGTTGAATTTTTTTTTGTTTTTGTTGGTTTCTTTGTTTGTTTGGGAAGTACATGGGCCAGGAATCAAACCCAGGTCTCCCGCATAGCAAGCGAGAATTCTATCACTGAACTAACCTTGCACCCCCTTTCACCTTCCTTTTTAACCTACAAAATAAAATAATTATTGTACTATTGTAATAATATAATTATATACATTAGTTGAGATAATGTTTGTTAAAAAAAAAAAAAGCCTGAGAGAGAGCTGAACATACATCAAAAAGGGAAACTAATGGCACACATGGTTTTTTTTTTTTGGTTCCATTGTATTCATCAATTTCTTTTCCCTCATCGTTTTAGTGTAAGTTCCTATGGAAGCAAGTTGTATACCACCTTTTTCAATCCCAATACATGGTTCCATGCTGCATGCACAACTGGAATCTATTGATTTCTGTACCTTTCACTAAACCCTAGAATACCACCTCTTTCAAGTTTCTTGGTCTCCTACACTGGCCTCTTAAGATTGGGATGGCAGTTATAAATGAGGCTTTGTAACAACCTGAAAATAACTTCACAGCATCTGCAAAGAAACTCTTCATCGGTTACCACATTCTCCAACACATTTCCACTGTGCAGAGATGACCATATCAGAAGCTCTTTGAGGGAAGGGCTGTTGAGTGATAAAGCACACAGTCTTTCTAGCACATCCTGTCCTAACTGCAAAATATCTTCAAATGTTCATATAATTGATAGCTGTCGTAGAAGGGGAGGCATCATTAGGTAGCGCCTACTATTGCTATGTGTTCGTGCCAAAGATCCAGCTTTTTCACCATGCAAGACAGCCTTGACCTTCGCTATGCTGAAACACTGTAAAATAAAAACAGTCACTTTTCTCTGTTTAGTAAATTCTCCAGGGCATTGTTTATTAGTATATATCCAAAACCTAAAAAGAAAGCCAAAACCAAAAACATGTTAGATGGTCAAATAAATTTTGCATAGACTGCATGTTAGAGAACCCTCATGGAAAGTCTCAATGTCCACTTGCATAATTAAAATTCAGAATAGACCGTCAGTGAAGGAAATCTTTCAACTCAATTTAACATAACTCTCCCCTTTGTATATCATGTTTGGATATGAATAATTATTAATTTTCTTAGGTGTAATAATGACTGTAATGAAAACTACGATGAGATGCCCTGCCATTCCCTCAGCTACTAGGACTAATGACAGCTAACAGCCTCCTGCTGCGTGCCTTCTCCAGAAATTGCCCTAAAATTGTACTCAGATGAAGACAGGCACCTCCTCCCAGTTTACACCCATTTCCCAGGGACAGCCTGCAGCCAATAACTGATCTATATGGAAGTACAAGGACCCAGGCTTGTAGACAGCTAATTGCTCAACTTCGTAGCTTTCCACCGGGTCAGCTGAGTCTTTTTAAGGAACTGCCTGGCAGCCCAATTTCCCCCACTACCCAGTCTTGCTTCCTTTCCTTCCTTCCCACATGTGCTGATTCTGTGAGCACTCTCAACAAATATTCTTCATGCTATCACTCATCGCAGAGTGTGCTTTCCAGAGAATATAACCTGCAACAATGTCATGATGGCTATGTAGGGGACATTTTAATCTATAAGGATATGTACTAAAGAATTTAAGGGTGAGGTGATGCACCTGGGGCCTGCAAAGAAAAATGAGCGTAAATAGATAAACAAGGCTGATTTTTTGCAAGTGTGAATTGAACATAGACGGGTTCATTGTAACATTCTTTGTGATGTCTGTTTGAAATTTTCTGCTATAAAATATACATTTTTAAAAATTCCCATGTCTCTAGAGAATCCTCTTTTCAAGTAGTACTATTTTCATCTTGGAACAAGTTTGATGACCTGGATGCTTGTTTAGATTCTGACTAGGGTTCTAAATAAACCAGGACAATTTCCCCATACACGGCCTAAGGTACAGAATAATTCCATTCACTCTGGGTCCGCGTTTTTCAGCTGGGCCTCATTAATGCTACTGAAAATGTCACAGATGCTAACGAACAGCCAGCCCTCTTGAACTGCTCAGCCAGCCTACCCAGGTAGCTGCAGAGACTTAGAAATGAATTGTTGCCTGATTGTAGACCTGCCCCGAGAGGGAGCCTACATGTGCCAGAGCGCTGGACCGTAAAAAGTCAAGATACAGGAGAGGAAGTGGAATGCTGTACAAAAGCCTCAGGAAAACAGACCAAGATAGCAATTAACCATCTGAGCACCTACTCGGACAGTTGGAAACCAAGAACTGTAATTACTTCTCATGTGGAACACTGGCCTTCTTTGAAATCCTGGGAAATGATCAGGGGGCAGCTTGAGGCAACTTAGTACATAAGAAACAGAACTTGGATTTTTCCCTCTCAGACCTGACTAGCTCAGAATGGATCTGTTAGGAGCTCACAAAAGGGAGAATAGTAATATTACTGAAGAAAGGCAAATGTTGTTTGCTATTGGTTTTTCCCCTTGTAATTAAGCCTCTTTTCCTTTAAGTAGCCTGAAGTGTTCAACTCAGGTATATCAACCATCTGCTCTGCATTGTTTTTCCCTGTTTCCCCACTTCCTCCCAGAGGAAGCGTCAAGCTTCAAGAGTTGGGGGGATTTGCTTTGAACTGAATTTGCATCTCTAACTGAATCTATTTTAAGATTTATTTTGTGATCCTAATAGCTATCTCTAGTCATTTTCTCATTTTCTGCCACCGATTTCATCTCCCCCATTTGTCCCCAGGGTTTCTGTTTGACGCAGGCAGACACTTTCCACCATGGAAACCGCCCGGTAGAGTAGCATTTGATAGGACTTTCACCCACATACTTCAGACCTAGGAGGAAACCAGCCTCTCCAGATCCTTCCTTTCTCCTCATTTTCACAGACAAGCCCCTCACTCAAGAATACCTCTGGGTTAAGAGCTGTATTGACCCACCCTTGTCTAAATTTCTTTCCTGGACTTATGAAGCCCTCAGTGATTTGACTCCTTCCCATTTCTCCTCACCCTCCATTCTCCAGTCATACTGCTTTCATTTTAAACCTTAAAACTGCCAAACTAATGGTCTTCCATCTTAGAGGTTTTGCCCTTGTGTCCCCTTCCCCTGAAATACTGTTCTCCTGTGCATCACCATGTGTCTGACTCCATCTTCTCATAAGGAACTCAACCTGAATAGCCCCTCCTCAGGGAGACCTTCCCTGACTACTCAAACTGAAGCAGTTACCTAGTCACTTTCAGCCACCACTCCCTTTTAATTGTCTGCATAGCACTTTTAATATTCAGATGTATTTTCTGGTTTTTCATCTTCTGCCTCCTTCGGCCCCAACCAGTATGGAATTTCTGAGAGAGAGGAGAACTTATTCCGCTTGTTCACCGCTATGTCTACTGGGTCTAGAACCAGACCTGGAAAATGGCAGGTGCTTAATAAATATTTGCTGAATTAGTTCATTATTAAGTGATTCTTTTTTATTTTAACCTCAGTGTATCCTAAAGGGTAGGCATTATTATCTCCTTTTAAGTAGACAGCGATTTAGACGTTAAATAACATGTCCAAGGTCAACCAGCTCTAGGAAATAACAGGGTCAGGATCCCAACCCATGGTTGACTCTACCCTCTCTGGCAGTCCGATCTGAGAATTGGGGTGAGAGGCGAGCATGTGTTGATGTATGTCCACAACATCTATCAAGGTAATTTTGCTTTGTACCTGTCATGTGTGACTTAGAAGGAATCTTAGAGATCATCTAATTTTGTGTCCCTCAGTGTACAAGGAAACAAGCCAACCCAAAGACAAATATGGGACTGCCACAGCAAACCTTGAGCTGGCCTTCCTTGACAATCCATTTATGCCATGAGCTATCACGTATGGTTGTGCCATTCATGCCTGTCAGAGGTGCTGGATGGGAGGTGGAAAGGGGCTGGACTCCAGCTATAGACATCTCTCTAAACCATGTGCCTGCATGCAAGTGCCTGCCCACACTTGTCAAGAGGGCACCTGTTTCCTTTTAGCACATTTTCAAACTGCTTGCCATCTCTTTATTTACTTGTTTCTTTAGAGAAATAACATTTCTAGAAATAAACTATCCCCAGCCTCCTGGACATCTGAAGTATTTAGAAGAGTAGCTGAAGGCATGAAAAGTTGTTCATCTCAGAGTGATGAGTGGTTTTCCCCCAGGTCATTGCTGACTCATCCTTTCTCTCCCTAATTAATAGATGAGTCTAAGTATGCAATGTGTAACTAGGCACCAATATGGGAGTTTACAAAAATGAAATACTATTATACAGATGGTGCTTGGGTTTATGCCTCTTCTGTGCCCAGTGTTTTTCTCCTTTTTTCCTTAGAACATTCTTATGCAAGATAAAATCCCACTTGGGAATCCTTGATATTTGAGGAATAAGAAAATAAAAGGCATAGTCTAGGAATCTTCCAACTCGAGGGATGCTAGAGAAAAGCTTAGAAGGAAATATACCATGCCTATGATATTTGTCTTTAGGTGGTGGGCATAAGTGACAAATCTTTTTTCTTCTGCATATCCATAGTTATTTCCTATAGGAAGCATGTTTTACTGTTATAGTGGGAGAGAAGAAACTGCATTTTTTAAAAAGAACGTGAAACAGGAAGGTAAAACAGTAGGTAACATCTCCCAGCCAGGTTTTGGAGCCTCATGCGGAGTTGGCCCAGTAAGCTGAGCAGGAAAAGGCACTACAATTTAAAGCATTTGCTAGTCAAAGCAGGAATAAGACCACAGGTCCTTCCCTTTTGACAGCAGGAAGACAGCAGGACCTGGAGGTGGGAAGAAAAAAAAAAAAAACAGAACCAAGAAGGGGATTCTTTTTTTCAGCACCTTTGATTCGGATTGCAGGCATATTGCTCTGCTTCAAAAGAAGTGTCTCGAGCCTCAACCTCAATGCCTTTGCAGGTGGCCAGGGCCAGGAGGCCTCTCTCATGCCATTTCTTTGTGCTGGAATTTGCATTTCTCCTATAAAATAGTCAGCAGGGAAAGGAATCCTGGGAAGGGTTCAGAAAATAATTCCAAGGAAAATAGTGTGTAAAAGTGAAATAATAAAGCCTAGAAAAACCCAGTGAAGATGAAGAGAGAAAATGTTCTCTTATACTCTTTAAAAAGTGAAAAAGCAAAAAAAAAGGGCAAAGCAACCCTTTGCTTTTCTATTTGTAAACATTTTCTCCCCCTACTCTCTACTCCCCCCACTCACCAAGAAAGTCTGAGAACAAAACTCCTTTCCCTGAGCTATGCCTGGGACTGGTTCCATCTTCTCTTGAGCCCCCAAGGTGGCTGGAGTAGGGGGAAAGAGGATGTTGGTCAGCTTGGATTTTGTGCCCCTTTGCAATCCAATCTCAGGCCCCAGGAAAGTGTGAGAGCGTCTAGCCAGAGAAAAAGCATGCAAGTGTATTAAAGGAGGCATACTAAGGGTTTTGTTGGAAAAGCAAGTTCAGGGCCAGAATTTTCAAAACCAAACAAATGAAAAACATGCCCAATAGCAGGAACTAGAAAGGAGGAGGGAAAATCCAAGACTCTCCTTGGGAATGGGATGCAATTGCACAGAGAACTGCCTCTGCTTGGGTGTTGGCGTTGATATGTGGCTGGCTTTGGGGGGTTAAAAATCTTGGTCCAGGGCCTGATTTAGAGCTGCACTGGCAGGTGGTCTAAGGGAGTTTTGCAGACCTCAGCAAAAGGACCCCAACCACAAGAGAAGACAACCAGGCCCTGATAAAATGTAAGCGTTAAGTAGACTCATTCTTCCATTTCTATAGATAAATATGTCTGATTTGGGGATGGTAAGTCAGGCACTGGGAACAAAATCAAAAGCAGATGTAGCAGATGCAAGGGTACTTCAGTGGTACAATTCTCACCTGCCACATGAGAGATCCAGTTTGATTCCCGGCCTGTGCACTTCCTCCCCCAACCCCAACTCCCCCAAAAAACTCAACAAATGGAGCTGCAATGACAGAATAGTCACATGAAAAAAGAATGAAATATGACCCCCACCATACAGCATAAGACAAAAAAAAAAAAAGCAGATGTATATCCACCCCTTCAACTCACCATAGAATTAACTGACTAGTCAAGAAGACAGACATTAAACACATGGACACACAAATAAAAACATTCCTTGTGTTTGGGTTCCTTTAACCCACTGGGCTTAACCATTAAGATTATCAACCAGAGCTTTTGCTGGTTGCCTCAGGAGGACTCAGCAATATATTTGTATTATGGAGCTTTTACCTTCATAAGCCCAGAGCCCAGTACCAACCTCTGCTTCTTTCGGTATCATCCTGTATTCCCTGGGACATTTTAGACTTTGCCCCTGGAAGATCCCAAAATGGATCTGATGAATACACTAATAAAATCAATTCATAGATCACTCTATACCCATTTTCTATTCTGTTTTCTATCTCAAATTCCATTTACCTATTAAAATCTACCACTCTTTGTGGATGAAGCCACCATTTGGGTGTTAGAAGTACAAAACCTTGGCCAAAGCTTATGTAATCAACATAACCAGAGCCATGCTCCAATGACATGTTAGGAACTGACCCTTGGGAGCTTGTGGATAAGTCTCATTACCCACATTTATTGTTACCAATCCGTGAATAGCTGTTTCCTGTCTTGACCATGAAAGCAATTGTAAATAAAGGTTGCTCCTAGGCCCCATCAGACAATTTAAAAGTAGATGCTCACACATTAGAACTCTCTGAAGCATAGCATGGAACTTAATTTGCAGTTTGAATTCATGGCCTATAGACAGACAGACAGACAATGTAAAAGCTACAAATGATTGTTCTGTTCCCTAGTCTCTGAGTAATACAAACTTGAAAGTCTCTCTCTTTTTTATAATTGATTTCTTAACAGCTATGTCCGCTGTCAAGGCACCCAGCGGTCCAGGTGCACGTGCTATATATCCAGCACTTCTGAGCAATGCACTGTGTATCACCACACAGTGTGAACTGACACACAGTGTACTAGTGTGAACTATGTAAATATAAAATAATATACAATGCAATACTGGGAACTACACACATCACAACCCACCACAGCACAGTAAAGTGGACTACATATAGTGTGAACTATACCCAGTGAAATATTGTGAACCTCACACAGTATGAACTAATACACGGTGTAGTAATGTGAACTCATGCACAGTGCAGTGTTATGAACTGCATGGTGGGAACAGAGTAAGACTATAAACTGCTAAAGTATGTGAACTACCATATGGCACATTTTAGTTTCCTGCATTGCTCGGAAAATACCATGACATGGGTCAGGTTAAACAGTAGGAACTTATTTGCTCACCATTTTGAGGTGCAAAGAAAGCCCAAATCAAGGTTTTGTCAAGCCATGTTTTCTTCCCAAAAATTGTGGCATTTGGGAGCTGGCTGCTGGCAATCTTCGATCCTTAGCTTGTCACGTGGTGAGGCACTCCTCATCATGGCAGTGTCTCCTGGTCTCTCCCTTCTCTTGGGGTTCCATTGATGTTCAGCTTCTGGATGCTCTCTCTGTGGTTAGTTCTCTATCTAAATTCCATTCTGTTTATAAAGGGCTTCAGTGATAGGCTTAAGATCCATCCTGATAAAGGTGGGCCATACCTTAACTGAAGTAGCCTCATCAAAGAGCCTACTTACAATGGGTTAACATCCACAGGAATGGATTAGGTTAAGAACAGGTTTTTATGGTGTACATACAGTTCCAAACCATCACATAGTGTAATCATGTGAAGACTATCCATGAAATACTGTAAACTATCACACATTATAGCAGTAGGAAGTAACACACAGTATAGCAGAATCAACTACCACACAGTGGCTTTCTGTGCAAGCTGCATGATCTCTGAAACTTTTCTGTAAATGCACTAAAATTATTCCAAAATTAAAAGTTTATTTTAAGAAAAGCCTTCACTAGATTCTACTATTTTCATAGTTTTCAAATATCCTCCTCTTCCAAAATAGTTTTTTTGCTATGACACTGATAAACTAATATTCCAATAATGGATTAGATTAACTTCAAATTTGATTCTTAGCTTCCTTAGTGTCTGGCTTCAAATTCACCCTTCGGAACTGACGTTGCCCCTGTTTCCAAAGCACTAGCTGTGCTTTTTTCTCATACAACAATGTTCACTTGCCCTTAAGACTATGCTTATGTTGGGTATATTTGGATGGGGTTTGTTGTAGGAGTAATATAGAAAAAGAAATGCTGCCAGGGTGAGGCAAAGATGCCTCATTGTTAAGCAAGGGATGTCTGAACTTTCAAAGCCCTATGAAGTCCTAAGTAATACGATCTTGATGCCTACTAGTCTCCTCCTGGGTCACTATGTAGCTGCAGCTACATGGCCTCACTGGTTTCTTGAATGAATTGCACCTCAGGAGTTTTGCACTTGCAGGACCCTCTGGCTGGAATGTTTCTTCCCCAGGTATCTGCCTGACTTGCTCCCTCCTCCCCATCCTATCGTTGTTCAATATCACCTTCTCAGTGTGCTAGTCTCAACCACTCCAGCTGAAACCTAAAACTCCAGCTCCCACCCTGTACTTCTGATCACCCTCCTCTGCTTATTTTCCTCCTTGGATTTACCACTATCTGACACATTATATGTGTTAGAAATACTTATCTGCTCTTGCTTACCATTCTGTCTCTGTGTCTGGAGTGTGAATCCCATAAAGAGAGGGATCTTATCTCACTTTTTCCATTTCTGCATCCCTAGTGCCTAGAGCAATGTCTGGCCCATGTTAGTTACTCAATCTGTAATTGATGAATGAATGAATAAATGATGAGTGAGCTGAAACAAAAACCTATTAGAATGTGGGCTTCAGGAGAATGGGGATTTCTGTCTCTTTTTATTCATTGATATAATCCCAACATATAGAACAGTGCCTGACATAAAATAGTCACTCAGGAAATACTTGTCGAGTATGATCAGGAGAAACTGTTCATAATGCAACTGCTAAACTAACATATAAAAGACTCCACCAAATCACAGAAGCAGCCTTAGCATCCATAATCAGACATTGGTTTTCTGCTTGTGACAAAAACCCAGGTAATCTGAGGCTTAAGCTAGAGGACAACACAAGATGTGTATTTCCTTCTTACATAATAGTCCAACCCAGTATGGCAGCTTTACTCTGCAGAGTCTTTGGAGGCTTGGACATATGTTTTGTTACTTTACTGCCATTAGGATGTGACCATTGTCTCTGGTCCAAGATGGCTTCATTTCCTTTCTTGCAAAATAGCCACCTAGCAAGGGAAAGGGGAAGAAGATGCCATGCCCCTTCCTTTAAAGTGCATACCTAAATGGTACACCATCCCTTTTGCTCACATCCCATTGGCCAGAAAGGAATCACCTGTTCATACCTAGCTGCAACTTAGACTAGAAAATGTAATCCTTATTCCTGGAAATTATAAATATGGACTTCTATTATTATAGAAGAAGGGATAAATAGATTTGGGAGATACCTAGCAGACTGTGCTGAATCATTTAATTTTAAATCATCATTTAGTATCAAGATTGACTCCAATAATTGTTGAAGGTGGTTAATGGTTGCACAGAATATGGTGGCTTGGAGCTATGTACCCCAGAAAAACATGTTCTTAAACTTAATCCCTTTCCATGGTTGTGAACCCATGGTAAACAGGACCTTTTGATGGGTTACTTCAGTTAGGATATGGCCCAGCTGATTCAAGATGGGTATTAATCCTATTACTGCAGGCCTTATAGGGACTACAGAGTGAGAGTGAGAGGGAACAACCAGAAGCTGAAAGTTAATGGAGACTGGAAGAGAAAGGAGAGGCCAGGAGAGACCAGGATGTGCATTGCCATGTGATAGAAAAGCCAAGGACTAAGGATAGCCGGCAGCCAGCCCCAAAATACCACAGACGTTTGGGAGTGGTATCTTGATCTGAACTTCTCCTACCCTCAAAATCATGAGGCAACAAATTCCCATTGTTTAAGCCAATCTATTGCATGCTATTTGCTTTAGAAGGTAGGAAACTAAAATACAAAAGTTCATTATACTATTTCTCTACCTTATGCATGCATGAAAATTTCATTAAAAAGGACTTTTAAAAAATTAGTTGTGTAAGCATACCTTATTTGATTTTGCTGGTGGTTAAGAGCTAAGAAGAGGATTTGGCAAGTTTCAGTCTATCATTAAAGGATAGAATGGGGTTGTAGGATTTGTAGGGCTTTGCAGTACTCCTTTGGAGGTGGAAAGCCTTA
Organism: Tamandua tetradactyla; assembly: GCF_023851605.1. Taxonomy (NCBI): domain Eukaryota; kingdom Metazoa; phylum Chordata; class Mammalia; order Pilosa; family Myrmecophagidae; genus Tamandua; species Tamandua tetradactyla. The sequence continues at coordinate 22,069,052 of NC_135345.1, forward strand.
GGTGGCACTGAATGGCTTTCCTCTGAGCCAGCTTCTGAAACTAAAAGTGAAACAAACAAAATGGACCTAGTTTTCTTTCAGTTTTCCCAATCTCTATAATATTCTAGTGGTTCCAGGAAGGACACAACTATCTGGAGCAGGGATTCTGTTTCTAACAGGTAATATTTGATTCAGGCTATCCAAGTCCTGCCTCTCCTGTCCTCTGGGAGTTTACCAAGGGCCAATACATGCCTTCCATTCCCACCAGGAGTGCTTCAACCTCCAAAAATAGCAAGTGAGTGTTCTGGTTATTATTTGTAAAAGAACGTGACCACCTTAATAAATCTAGAGTTGTCCCATAATGATTTTGTGATTATTCCTCTTCTCTTGCATTTTTCAAAATAATCCCGTAACTGTGAAATCCCTAGTTCACAAGTGGTACCTGCTATTTACAAATGAGACAGCATCTAGGACTCTGAAGGCATTACCGAAGCAACACATCTCAGATATTGTCTCATTAACTCTGAGAACTAATCAAACTCTCCCACTGATAAAATTCAGAACTCTGCAAGTATTACCTGAAGAAACTGAAGTCCATTATCTTCATTTATGAAATGAGGTCAAGTCCTCTGAAAACAGCTGATCAGGAAGTGTGCCTCAAAAATGAGTGAAAGTGTTCTCTGAATATAAATGTTCTTAATCTCAAGTTCTTATTCTTTCTTAAGCTTAATCATTTTAAAGTCTTAAACATTTTCCTTAAGTTCTATAAAAGTTTCCCTTGGCCCTATCATAATGGGGGTAAAATGAGAGCTGCTTTAAGCATTCCAAATGGTGTTCTTCTGACTCTACATGAACTCACCATTATGAGACTTCCAGTTCCCTATCACAATTCTTATAAACTCCTGGGAGTTGTCAGAAGTGTGTCATGAGTGCCCACCACCTCATTCCTGGTCAACTCCTAGGTGGTTTTCACCATTGTTATTCTCACTTCTTCCTTTTCTAGTAATCTCCAAGGCCTCAGAACCTCACAAAGCAGTGACTACAATTAAAGATACCTCTCTGAGAACTACAGCTGTCTAAGACAAACATGGAAGATGCTGCTAATTTGCCATTTCTTCTCTTACCTTTGTTCCCTATTTCTACCTTTTTGTCAGCTCAGGTATTTGGGGGGAATTAGTCCTTATATTTTTCTTTTGATCTTGTACATATTATTATCAAAAGACCTCCATCTTAGAGTGTGGTCTGCTGTCACCTCCATTATGAAGTGAAGATGAGATCTCCACTACCTTCTATTACATTCTACTCTGTCAATCTCAGCACTGTGCTGCTTGGCCCCTGTTTCTTAGTGAGATTTTGATGAGCTGGTTCTTCTGGCTCTTAATTATAGCCTTCTTTTCAAAACACTTGAACATGACTCCATGGCATTGGGTTGGGAGTTCATTTGAGAAAAGGAAATTGTACCCCAAGTCTTCTTCCTCTGGAATTCTGAGGCTTTCTTTATTCTTGAACCAAGCTAATGTTTCTCAAGTCTTCCTTCCCTCATCATAATTCTACATCAGGAGGTGCTTTTCCCTTCATGCAAGTAGAGACTCACCCCACTGCTCTTTTATTCATACCTGGCACTTACGGAGTCCAGGGAGGACATAGATCAGACCAAATCTGAAACAGCTACCACTCTTCTTTTGGAGTACTTATCCCTGCAAGTGACAATGTCTTCTCTCTACCTTATATAAAAAATGAAATGTCATAAATTCTCTCCAGCTTACTTGAGTTTGTCATTCATCCTTTTTATGGATTACCACCAGATACAGTAAAAGCATTTATGGAACTTGGGAGTACAACACAGGTACAAGGTGAACTCTGTACTTGTCAAATTCACAGTATAATGACTTTTCATGGGAGAGAAAGTAAGAACATCATAATTGGCACTATATTCTCCTTTCTCATTAAATATTTCCCTTCTCTCTGTAGTTCTCTGTCTTATTTCTGGATCTTAATAAACTTAAAATAGATTGTTTACTGCTTGACATTTCTTTGTTTCATGCCTTGAGGCTCAACCAAGAAAAGAAAATTACCAATCAATCAAATACACCAAATCTTTGCTACAAAGAGAGAAAAATATTCAAAATTTTCTAGACATAAGACTACTCTAATTTTTAACCCTGTTTTTTTGAAATTAGAAACTTGGCTCTAAATTTAGCTGGATCTGACCTGCTTTACCTGGATACATTCACCATTAACAATGAGAAAGAATTTTAAAACTCCCAAAATCCTGTCAGACTCTATTATTTAAAAAAAGTAATAAAGCACTTCCTTAATCCTTTGTCCCAAAAACAGCTTCATTATAGTTTCAAAGTTAGTGTAGAGGATTTTACTGAAATGTTACAGTTTTAAAGAAAATTTGATTTTTTGATTTTTGATTTTTTTGTCTGGGCAGGCACCAGGAATTGAACCCAGGTCTCTGGCATGACAGGCAAGAACTCTCACTGCTGAGCCATCCTAACACCCCCCCCCCCCCCAGAAAACTTGATTTTGAAAGAAATGGATATTAGCAACTTGATAATATTATATTTATAAGCAATTCATCATTTAAGGGTAAATTCAAAGGGACAATATACTTATTTCATGAATTTGTCCTAAAAATTGTAGGCTTTTCTTTAAAGAGTTATGGAATAGCAGGAGGCCAAAAAGGAGCCTTCATTAATTTCAAAACCTGTTGACCCTGTCATTAGCTTTTCAATTTTTCTTTAGAGAAAAAAAAGAGTTAATTTATATTATTTCCAATATGTCACAAAGGAGAGGCTTAGCACTGAATTGCTAAGCTCAGTGTCAAGGCTAAAAAAAATAATGAATTGCCATGTTACAAATCCTTTCATCAGCATCTCAAAGGGCTTTATGCCCATTAAATTTCACTGTGCCCCTCTTATGTAGATAAGTATGCACTTTGGTATGAGAATACGAACTTAAATCTCCCTATAAGTGCATTTTCCCTATTTGTTTAACTTTGTCTTAATTACTTTGCAATCTATTCAGTGCCACAAGTTTAGGATAAAGGTGGCTGATATGTTGTCAGTGTCTCTGACCATTCAACCCAAGCAGAGAGCATCTTGATGTCCAAACAAAAAGAAAGGGTGGCAGAGCCCCCACGAGCAACCTAGAGGTCATGATCCCCAAAAACCTCTTTTGACCAAAGAATTTAGTCCTTGGGAATTATTTATCTCACTCATACCACTTTGACAGAAGTAAATCTTCATCTTTTGAAGGGAGAGACTGAGCTCAAGAAATCAGGAAAATTTAATCAGAACCAAAACTGTGAGTCAGGGTACTTTTGGAAGACTAAAACTTTAAGATAATGAGGTTAAATTGGTGAGAGCTGATTGCCAAAGAATGATCACAGTGAAGTAAATATTGTTCGAAATAAATGCAGTATTACAAAGTGGCCATGAAAAAGAATAGCAGATATTTGGAGATATAAGTTACATTATTCTTTTTTTTTTGTCTTCCTGTTTTATGTTCATTACTCCATATTTAAACAAGGAAGTAAGCTTTTCAGAGGTCTGTAGGTAGAAATATCAAGGCCAAATTTCATTCTAAACATAACAATTGTATGAGTTCATATGGGATATAAATCTTGTTCTAAATTTGTTTCCCTAGCTACTGTTTCTTTATTATTCATTTTAATCTTTACTATATGCATATTTGCATAGAATAACTTTGGAATAATAGAAGATAGAGGGTTCCTAGATAAAAAGAATACAAATGCATAAATTAATTGAATAATTAAGACACTGTGCAAGAAGTTGGGGCTACAAAGAGTAATGAGATACAATTCCTGTTCTTGAGAAAGACCAATAAGAGAGACAATGAAAGAGAGAAACATGCCATTTGACTATAAAATGACAAGTGCTGTGAGTACTCTGGGGGCCATGAGGACTCCAAATTTGAGTACTTAGTCCATCAGTTCATCCTGGGGGTTCAGGACAGACATCTCAGTAGAGATAATTTCTTATTTAAATCTTAAAATCACAAAGGGGATAGAGGTACTTCCATAATGGCAGGGGAAGGCCCTCCAATAATCTACTTCTAAAAAAAAAGTAATGAAAAACTGGCAAAATATCATCAAAATCAACTTTTTCAGAATGCTGGAAATTCATAAAAGCTTGCAACAAACTAAGGAGCATTTATTCATGAAAAAAGCTGCACCTCAGTAATTATCAGTGAATTTTGTTGCCTTTGTCTTATCCAATTCCCATCTCCTTTTCCCAAGCTTGGAAGTAGCCTTGAAACCAGCAGCCTCACAAGCACAATAGCTTTGAAAAACAGCAGCCTAGCAAATACTGTAGTGGGCAAAATTGGTATGGAATGCCAAAAAATAGGCCTATCCTCAGAGAAATTGATATCCTCATCACTATTTGACATCTCTGGAAGCTCCCTGGAAGAACCCCACCACAGAAATTATCTTCATTTGACCTGAATCAGAGCTCACTAAGTGGAAAGGGTCCTATCCCCAAGACATTTGCCTAAAGCTGTCAGTAGTAATTGTCTAGAATTCTAGCTACCTGGGGCAAGTTTACCAGCTGAAAGAAGAGACTTTCCAAAAACCTAGAAGGAAAATCTTGGGAATGAGTTATTTATAGAGAGCTTTGAAAAGCTCTGACATATTCCTGGGGATCTAGAAAGACACACACATGGATAAGTTTATGTGTTAGCCTAGATAAAAGCTGAGAGGGCCCTAAAATTGCATCTCTGGCTGACATTGAGGCTCTGTGAATGCAAAAAGTGAAGGCTTAGATGGAGATTTAACCTGCCAAAGATGTGAAGGCATGCCATAATACACATACCAATATCCTCAGCAAAAGATAGGAGTCTTCTAGGCTCAAGGGATTTAAGAAGTTTCTCGTCCAGTCATTAGCTGACCACTAAGCTAACCAAGCAGAGACTTCAGTGGCCATGCATGACAAAGAATACAGACATTACAAAATTTTAAAAATTAGCACAGAAAAGCAACTAAAACAACTACTACAAAAAATAACAACAATAAACACTGAGTTAGGAGGGCACTATGATTTCCAGAGTTGCCACTAAGATTACTCAAAAAAACATAGGAAAAGAACAAAAAGTGGTACATAGAAAATATCTATTTAACATAAGACAACAGTGAAAGAATGGAGAAAAAACATAAAGCATATAGAAAACAAAGCCAAGTGGCAGACATAAACTTACTTTACCAGTAATTTCATTAAATCTAAATGGTTTAAAAACAAACAAACAAAAAATTTTAATGCATTAAACCCTCTGATCAAAAGTCATAGACTGGCATAATGATTATAGACACAATTACATTCCGTCTATAATAAGTACACTTTAGATTCAAAGACAAAAATAAACTGAAAGTAAAAGGATATCATACAAACAATAAACAAAAATCTGAAATGACTATATTAATATCATACAAGATAGACTTTAAGATAAAAACAACATTGATAGTGATAAAAATTTCAGTCCATCAGAAAGTAATAATTACAGAAAGTAATAAATACAAATATACTTGCACCTAACAAAAGAGACCTCTCAATACATGAAATAAAAACCTACAGAATTGAGGAGAGGCATTGACAATTCAGCACTGACAAGTGGAGATTTTATTGCCACATTTTTATAGAAGTAGGCAGAATATCCACAGAGGAATAGAAGCTGTTAACAATACTTTAAACCAACTAGACTCAACAGACACTATTGAACATTCCACCCAACAAGAGCTGATTACATATTATGCTCATGTACAAATATAACAGTCTCCAGAGAGACCATGTTTTAGGCCATAAAGCAAATCTAGATAAATATAAAAGGAATGAAATAGCACAGTGTATGTTATCCAACCACAATGAAATTAAACTGGAAATCAATGGTAAAAGAAATTTGAGAAATTCACAAGTATCTGGAAATTAAACAGCACACTCATAAATAATCACTGAGCCAAAGAAAAAAAATGAAAGGGAAAGCAGAAAATACTTTAAGATGACTGAAAATGAACATGTAACATAACAATATATATGGGAGGCAGCTAAAGCAGCACTTGGAGGGAAATTTATGTTATAAATGGCTGTTGAAAAGAAGAAAGATGGCAAATCAATAATCTAACTTTCAACCTTAAGAAACAATAAAAAAAATCAGACTAAACCCAAAGCAAGAAGAATGATGGAAAAAATAAAAAAGAAATAGAGTGAAAAATAACTGAAACTGAGACTAGAAAAACAACAGTGAAAAGCATTGGCTTTTTGAAGAGATCAATAAAACTGACAAAACTATAACTAGATGGACAAAGAAAAAAAGAGATAAGATTCAAATTAATAAAATGGAGAATGAAAAAAGGAACATCACTACCAATCTGATGAAAATAAGATACTAAAAGGGAGTAGTGTAAACAATTGCATGGCAACAAATTAGAGAACACAAAGTAGATGAATTTCTAGAAGGATCCAAGCTACCAAAACTGACTCAGGAAGAAATAGAAACTTGATTTAGGTTCAAGAAAGTGAAAAGACAACCCAAAGAATGGGAGAAAATATGTGCAAATCTTACATAAAATTTGAGATTTAAATCCAGAATATATAATGAACTCATGATTCTGTCAGTAAAAAGACAACCTAACTTAAAAGTGAGCAAATAATTTGAATAGGCATTACTCCAAAGAAGATATACAAATGATCTATAAGCACATGAAAAAATGCTGAACGTTTTTAGTCATTGGGGAAAGGTAAGTCAAGGCCATATCAAGATATCACTTCACACCCATTAGACAGCTATAATTTTAAAAGATAGACAACATCAGATATGCAACAGTGGCTCAGTGGCAGAATTCTCACTGGCCATGCCAGAGAGTTGGGTTTGATTCCCAATGCCTGCTCATGCAAAAGAAAAGATAGACAATACTAAGTGTTGGGGAGAATGTAAAAAAAAATGTATCCCTCATAAACCACTGATAGGATTGTCAGACAGTGCAGTCACTTTGAAAAATTATCTGGAAGTTTCTCAAAATGTTAAACATAGAGTTATCATATGACCTATCAATGGATGTAAGAGAATACATCCAAAATAAATGAAAATATATGTCCACATAAAAATTTGTATAAAAATGTTCACAACAGCATTATTCATAACAGTCAAAAGTGGAAACAAATGCCCATCAATTGATGAATGGATAAATAAAATGTGATATATCCATACAATCAAGTACGTGGCAGTAGAAGAAATGGAGTACTGATAAATGCTACAAGGTGGATGAACCTTGAAAAATAGTATGTTAAGTGATAGAAGCCAGTCAGAAAATACCACATATTGTATGAGTCCACTTAACATGAAATTTCCAGAAAAGGTAACTGCACAGAAAAAGAAAGTAGATAGGCTGTTGCCAAGAGAAGGGAAGAATTGATTCTAATTGCTAATGGGTGCAGGGTTTCTTTTTTTGGGTGATGGAAATGTTCTAAAATTAGGCAGTGATGACAACTATAAAGCTCTGTGAATATATTAAAAACCATTGAATTTTACTTTTATACAGGGTGAATCCTATGATATGTGGACTATACCTCAATAAAGCTGTTATTAATTTTTTAAAACTACAAAGAAAAAATAGGTAGTGGGCCCAATTTGACAACCCCCCCCATCTCATATAGATATATAACTGCTATATGAATGTTTCTTTTGCTATGTAGTAAGTGCAATATGAATGTTTATTCAATGAATAAATAAATTATGCTGTGCCTTCAAAAAAAAAAAACCACGCACAATAGGGGTGAAGCAGGTGGAGAGGGAGGTCATGGCTTTTTCGGCAATCGGAAGAATATAAACAAGGTATGGAGGTATGACTTAGTGGAGTATGTATGGAGAATTAGCCACAGTTCAGCATGGTTAGTCCATCAAATGTCAAATGAGCTGCGAAGAAAAAGAGAGAAGTGAGATAGTAAGAGCCACGTGAAGAAAGCTTTATGCCATATAGGGAATAAACTTACGATGCCATTGCAGCAGTCTAGCTGAGTGTCTTAGTTTTCCAGGGCTGCTATCACAAAAAATCACAGACTGGTTGGCTTAACCAACAGGAATATTGTCTCACAATTTGGAGGCCAGAAGTCTGAAATCAAGATTTCCGTAGCCCATGTGTTCTCTGAAGTTTGTAGTTCTGACAATCTTCCATAACATGGCAATTTTTCTCTTTCTTGTCTCCTCCACACTCCTAATGCCTTAAGGTCTAAATTTCTTCTGCTTTAAATACTGTCATCATACTGGATTAAGGCCAACTCTGATTCAGACTGGCTTCATTTTAACAGGATCTTCAAAGATCTCATTTACAGGTGAGTTCAAATCCACAGGATTGGGAGTTAGAGCATGTCTTTGTGGGGTCATGATTCAATCTGTAATGGTAGCAATGACAAAGATTTATGACAGTAATGATTGGGATGGGAAAAGGGGATGGATTTAAGACATACATAGGAGCCAATGAGAATGGACTTGTTGATGGATTAAACATGAAGACAAAAGAGAGGAAGGCACTAGGGGATTTTGAATGATTTCTATCTTTAATTGGAACCTTCTGTTTGTTTTCAGTTCAGTCTCAGAGGAAAATAAATTCATATATGAAATAAAACATGTACATGTTCACCCCAAATATATACTAACTGTGGAATAAAATAAGAATATTGCCACAATGAAATATCTGATTGTGCCAGTTTAAAACTATTATGTACCCCAGAAAAGCCATGTTCTAATCCTGACCCAATCTTGTGGGGTACAGCCATTTCTGATTGAAGTTGTAGGGTGGAAAACATTTTGATTACATTATCTCCATGGAGATGTGATGCTCCCAGTTGTGGGTATAACCTTTTGATTAGATGGAGATGCATCTCTACCCATTCGAGGTGGGTCTTGATTGTTTACTAGAATCCTTTAAAAGAGGAAACATTTTGGAGAAAACTCAGAGCTGACAGAGAGGCTTGGACATTCAAACACTTGGAGAACAGTTGCTTCAGAACTGACAGAGACATAGATGATTGAGTATATTCGAAGTGCTGACAGAAAGAGCAGATGCCTAGACATAAGCAGAGCCCAGCAGATATCAACGTGTACTTTCCCATGAGATGCTAAGTAAGCCAGAATCCAGAGGTGTGCCCTGGAAGAACTAAATGAAGGCCCACAGATGCTGAGAGAAGAAACCACTTGGATCAGAAGCTGGAAGCAATGGAACTGGAAACAAGGACCAGCAGATGTCAGCCATATTCCCTCCCAGCTCACACAGGTGTTCCAGAGCCTTTCTTGTGTGAAGGTAACCTCTTGCTGGTGCCTTAATTTGAACATTTTCATGATCTAAGAGTTGTAACTTGCAACATATTAAATTCCCTTTTAAAAAGCCCTTCCAGTTCTGGTATATTGCATTCTAGCACCACGAGAAAACTAATACACTGAATAAAAGAAGTTATAGAGGGGTAGGAGGCTGCATTACTGTAAGAGCTAGAATCCATAAACCCTGGGATTCTAAAGATATCATGCTGTTGGCTAGAGATTGCATGTATACAACCTTGAAAGAGAAGAAATACACACATACATGACCAGTTCAAAGCTCAAATTCTTACTTTATTCATATCAAGTGTCCATAGGGTTATATGAACTTCCAATCTTAAGGTAAGTTCAGGCTATTGTTCTCTGCAGAGGTTACTCAGCAGTATTGTGCTGGCTCTGAGAAGAAAAGCCTAAAAGGACATGCATAGAAAACAACTCCAGAAAACCATGTAGCTTCACAAATATTTTTCTATCTCAGAAATTTTTACTCATTCAAAAATTCTACTTAATTTAATGCATGTAATTATACATGATTATGTAATGGATAGTGTGCTGTTTTGAAACTATTAGCACCCCAGAAAAGCATGTTCTTTTAATCCAATCTTGTGGGAACAGACCTATTGTTGGAAATGTGAATGTTTACTCTATAACTGTTCCTTTTTTTCATGTCAGAAGCAGATAACTTGTTCTGCATTTCACAGGTCTACAGCCAGAGAATAATTTTGCCTTAAGACAAACCATTCCTGTAACTGACTTTGATGAGATTTTATACTGTTTCTTTGTATGGTATTTGTATTGTTACTTAAATGTTTAAAGGCTTTGGTGATATTGTGATGGAATTAAGGTATTTTGTATATGGAAATAACATGTCTTTTAGGGGTCCAGAGGGTAGAATGTGTTGGTTTGAAACTGTTATCAATCCCAGAAAATCCCACGTATTTTAATACTAATTCAACATCTAGGTCAGCCATGTTTTTTAAATCCTGATCCAGTATTGCAGGGCAGAAATTCTTGATTAGATTGTACCATGGAGATGTGACACACTCAATCATGAGTGTGACCTTTTGATTAGATGGAGATGTGACTCTGCCCAATCAAGGTGGGTTTGAAATAAATTTTTAAGAGAGCTCATGGAGAGGCAATGAGTTCACAACCAATATAGACACAGACATTTGGAGTCACTTGGAGTGTTGACAGAGATGCTTGGAGACAGATGCTCAGAGAACAGGCCACTGTAACCAGTCACTGACAGCAATGAAACCCAGGAGCAAAGGGCCAGCAGATGTTGCCATGCACCTTCCCATGAAATGCTAAGCAAAACAGAACCTAGAGTTTTTCCCTAGAGAAGCTAAGTAAGGACCTCAGTTGCCACCCATATGCCTGCCCAGCTGACAGAAATCCCAGACACCATTCAGCCTTTCTTCAGTCTCAAGGTATCTTTACCTGGGTGTCTTACTTTGGACATTTTTAAGGCCTTAGAATTGTAAACATGTAACTTAATAAATTCCCTTTACAAAAGCCAATCCATTTCTGGTATATTGCATTCAACAGCTTTAGCAAACTAAAACAACTTACCTCACAATAAACACTGTGCAATGGATATGTGACAAAATTATTATCTCTTATTATTCCACTGGAGGTTATGCTTTCATTACTATACATGTACATTTAAACAATGCTTTTATTTGAAAAAAAAAAAAAAAACGTATTTGAAAATAAGCATATTCATTGCTGCAAGAGTAGATAATACCGGTATAACATTTCCTCTGACTTCAGTCAAGCATAAAATGTGACCAGTAGGCTCATTGCTCCACTTTGGTATTCAGCTAAAATCAGAGATTTAAACTTGAATAGACCTAAATGACTCTCTACACTCAGGTAGCACTCTTTTGATTATCTGCCAATGTGTACGTTTCCTAATATAGAACACTTCTCCTGCCGGCAAATTCATTTCCTAAATTTTCCAAAAGATTCAGAAAATCTTAGCATAAAGGCACAGACTCTAGCATTTTCTTAGAAATGCTAAACACCTCAAACAATGAAAATCACCCTTCTCTTTGAAAAATTTGACTACAATTTGACATTCATATTTTCTCTAGGCAGAACCTTCCCTTAGTAACAGGTTCTATAGTTGACTAGTTATTCATTTGAATCATTTAAGAGCTATTTGAAGACAGATGAGCTTAAATCACATCTTTAAACAATACAAAATAGGTTTAGACCTCCACAAACATCTGTTAATTTTTCATACACACCGAATCCATTAAGATAATTCACCTTCTGGAGTAACTCACAAGAAGCTCCCTCCACAAGATATTGGAAAGGGAATATTCAGTTATGCAAATGATTCCCATTTAAATTGTGCCCAGTAAACAACAGAAAGAGTAAGTGATTCAAACTGCGTGCTAATCACTTTTGCATGTACAGAGCTTTAGGAAAGCCAAGGCTGATAAGGTCATATATTCTGTAGGATTTTAGAAAAACAATATCCTGAGGGTGGCAGCTCTGTCAGATTATCCACATTATGAAGAACCATTCTGGGTTTCTAGGAGTTGCTCCACTTGAATCTATGTAATGGGAGACTGTTTTCCTCTGCTGAGATATTAGCATAATTTGGGTAATGAGACAATCCCTGATCATTTTTCTCAAATTATTTAACTTGGAGCAAATTAAAAATTGGTTGCAATTACTTCGTATCTGTGGCTAAGACCACTGCTATGGATTGAATTGTGTCCTAATCCTGAATCTTATGACTATGAATTTATTTGTAAATAGGATCTTTGAAGATGTAAATACTTAAATGAATCCAAACTGATTCATGGTGGGTCCTAATCCATATACCACAAATGGGATGGAATTTACAATGGGGATTTATTAACTTACAAGTTACTGTTCTTAGGCTGTAAAAATGTCTACCTCAAGGCATCAACAGGATCATACCTTCTCCAAAGAAAAGCTGCTAGCATTTGGGACACCTCGGACACATGGCCAGTGTCTTTTGGTCTTTTGCTCCTGGGTTTTGCTGCTTTCAGCTTCTGGTTTCATGGCTTCTTCTCTGAGCTTCTGTGAGTCCTCTCTTAGATTCTCTGGGGCTTTCCTCCATCAGATTCTCCTAATTTCACCTCTCTCCCCTTCTCTGGGCTTCTCTGAGCTCTCTGGGATTTTTCTGTGTGCCCTTTATCCTCTTATAAAGGACTTCAGTAAAAGATTAGGACCCACCTTGAGTGGGGTGGGTCACATCTCAACTGAAATAATCCAATGCAAAGGTCTCACCTGCAATTGCTCAGCACCCAAAGGAATGGATTAAAAGAATATGGTCTTTTCTGGGGTATATAACAGCTTTAAACCACCACAACTTGTTTCCTTATAAGGAGAAGAAATTTGGACACAGAGAGGAAGAGACAGAGAAATAGATAGACGCATGCCAGAGATTGAGTTTTGCCTCCAACAACCAAGGAAATGCCATGCATTGCTGGCCACCAACCAGAAGCCAGGGGCGTGGCATGGGATGGATTTTCCCTTTTAAGAGGAAGCATGGCTCTGCCAATACCTTGATTTCAGATTTCTAGACTCTAAAACTGTGAGACAATGAATTTCTGTTGTTGAAGCCAACCAGGGTATGGTGCTTTGTTACAGAAGTCCTGGAAAATTGATGATTACCATTGGTCTTTGGTAGCTGAGGGGGAGATAATGGCCACTGCTACTTAGCAGCAACCCCAAGTATTTCTGAATTAGGAAGGAATTTCTCCTAACTTTCAGGGAATTTTGAGATTCCCTTTATCATAATCAAGAAGGTGATTCCACAGCTGAAAATTTTGATACCTGATGTCATGCTGATATTTGGGACATGTGAAAAGCTCTTATGTGCTCAGAGTAACAAATCTTCACACAGAAGCACCTTTCAGATGTTCCAAAGACTGATAATGCATTAAAAATATATTTTCACCATTCACCTATTTTCTCATGAATTTTCTATTTAGGGTAGTTTAGAAATATTGAGGTCTTGTTCTTGAGCAGGACACTGTACTAAATAGTGTATAATTTCATTTAAAACTCAGATCAAATTTATAAACTAGGAAATATTATTTCCATTCTACATTTCAAGAATTATTTCTCAGGGTGTGTTAGTTAGATTCAGTTGCCAGCTTGGCCAGGTGAGCATACCTAGTCTTGTTGCTGCGGACATAAGCCAATGGTACATGAACCTCATCTGTTGCCAATTACATCTGCAGTCGGCTAGGAGGCGTGTCTGCTGCAATGAGTGACTTTTGACTTAATTGGCTGGTGCTTAAATGAGAGATCGCAACGTAGCACAGCTAAGCAGCTCGGCATTCCTCATCTCAGCACTTGCAGCTCAGCCCAGGCCTTTGGAGATGCAGAAAGAAGTCACCCCGGGGAAGTTGTTGAAACCCAGAGGCCTGGAGAGAAGACCAGCACAGACCATCCTGTGCCTTCCACATAAGAAAGAACCTCAGTGGAAAGTTAGCTGCCTTTCCTCTGAAGAACCAACAAAATAAATCCCCTTTTATTAAAAGCCAATCCATCTCTGGTGTGTTGCATTCTGGCAGCTAGCAAACTAGAACACAGGGAGTTTAAGTAATTCATACATAATACAAGTGAAAGAACTGGGATTTGAACCTCAAGATAAATGATCCAAAGTCTATGTCAATTCCAGTAGATTACAGCACTCTCCACACATCAAGAAATAGTTATGTTCACCCTGACTCCCAAGGCGTTAGGCTTCCTTCCTCAAGTCCCGGGTTTAGTTTGAACTGTCAAATTAGACTCAAAATCCACATTGAACCTGGACCCCTTCTCAAAGGGTTCTAATTCAAGGGTCTAGGAGCCAGGCAGGTATAGTTTTCAAAAGTTCCCTAATTGATTCTGATGCATATTTTCCTTTAAAACCACTGATCCTATAACCTAGTGATCCCATGACATGAGAGACCTTCCACATATCCTCATACCACCTAGAGATTTGCGAGAAGTTTTTAATATTTTGTTCTCATTTTAATAATAATTTCTAAAAATTACTCTAACCCAATTCTGGATCTGGATAGCCAAGCCCTGACAGTCAACTTCAGTATTTTGCATTTGTTTTAGCTTTGCATTTATAGTCATTCCTTCATTCATTACACACATATGTATGAGTTTCTGTGTGCCATGTAATATACAATAGGGAATAAATCAATAAGTACATTTCCTCCTTTGTGAAATAGTGTAATAATATTAACTCCCTCATAGAGTCACTTTTAAGCATATAAAATGCTTAAAGTAGAGTTTAGCATAAAGTTACACTCAATGAATGTTTGATATGGCTGTTATTGTTATCTTTTAATTTTGCAAGTAAACATTTTTAATTTCAAATAGTATGGAGTATGAACAAAAATAAAACAGACTAAAGAGATATATACTAGCAGGTATGGGGATAAGAGAAAGGCACTAATTTATAAGGGTGTCTGAGAGTTTCTCTATGAAATTGTTATTTCATTAGAAACCTGAATGAAATGATGAAATAAGCCACATGGCAGTGTAGGGAGAAAGTATTCCAGGTCAAGCGAACAGCCAGTGCAAATGCTCAAGCAGAAACAAGCTAAGGTGTTTGTCTTAGTTTTCCAGGGCTTCTATGACAAATATCACATATTCATTGACTTAAGTATATGAATATACTTGGAGTTAGAAGTTCAAAATCAGAGTCTCAATAGGCCACACATCTTTTGGAGTCTGTAACATTCCAGTACTGACTTACTACAATCCCTGGGGTTCCTTTGCTTATCTGTCACCGCTGTCATATCAAAATCTATCTCCTTGGTCTCCTCTTGTGGCTTTCTATGACTTCTGGCTTCTTGTTACTCCTGGATTGTTCTAATTTCTGCATTTGAATTTCCTTTCTTTATAAGGTCTCCAGCACTCACATGGATTTAGGGTCATGCTGATTCAATTTAGCCTCATCTAAATAGAATCTTTGAAGATCCTATTCACAAATAAGTCCACACCTTAACTGGTAATAATATCTTCAAGGGCCCTATTATAAATGTGTTCAAACCCATAGGAATGTAGCTTAAGACTTTAATGTGTTTTTTGTAGGGGACATGATTTAATCCCCAGCAGTGCTGATACTCATTTAGCTATAGGTGAAAACATTTAATGCAATGTTTTGCAAAAGGCTAAGTAACTTGTTCTCAAGAATAAAGAGTATTTTTCCTTCAAATGGGTCTATCTAGTGCTCAAATTGAAAAGCGCAATAAGAAACCAAGTTAGATTGTATTTCCTAGGACTGTTGGCAAGTACATTGGTGAGATGGGAAGAAATCTAAAAACAAATTGATACCCTAGAAGTTTCTGGACCAGTCGAGGCTCAGTTAACATTTAAAAGCATCTTGACCTACACAGGATTTTTAAGATTTCCCAACACTGAATTTAAAGGCAGGAATTAAGATTCTTGGGAAAGAAGTCCATGGTCAGTAAGAGACAGCAGAGGTTGAGAAAACTGAAAAAACATGTTTAACAGGATTTGGGGGAAAAAAGTAGGAAAGGAACTAGAGTAAGAACTGTCATTGGAAAGGTCAGCAGAAGGATCTAAATCCTTCTATCGTAGAATGTCTACACAGGTATGTCCTTAAAGGATAAGTAAGTGAATCCTATTAAAGAGTAGATGGATATCTAAAGGATTAGACTACCTCTGACAGTAGAAACATTATAGGGAAAAGACTTGATTGCAATTTAATTAAAGTAATGTCCAAGCAACTAGAAAGAAATCAGCATATTTATCAAGGATAAGATGCTCCAGCACACAATGTTGCCATGGTATCCCAAAATTCTAGAATCTTAGCTATAATTTGAAATGGAAAGATAATCAGGTGGCATTCAAACTCTGACTATAATTAGGTAATTATTTGAACCAATGATTTTATTAAGTTTCAATGAACAAAAAACAGCAGGAATCTTCAATTCATGCCACAATTATTATCCTTAGCTCCTGACTGATATTTCCTAATGGAAAAGCTAAATATCGAAAGTTTCTTTTGTCTATTTATAAATATAATATAGTGATTTAAGATGAAATATTGGAAGTGTATCATCAACTAAAATACAGTCAAATGTACTTCAAGTCAATCAGCCACAATGAAGAAATAAATAATTTCACAGACAGACATATGCTATGAAGAAAATGAAATAGGCTAAAGAAATAGAGAAGGGTTGAGGGAGTGCCAAATCACATATGGGAGGCGATAGTATTTGATCAGAGACTAGAATGGCAAGAAGTAGGCAGCCATGATAACATGCAAACTAGTCATTCTAACCAGAAGGAATTTACAAATAAATTAGAAAGGTCTTGAGGCAGGAATGAACTTAATATGATAAAAAGACAGTAAAAAAAAAAAAAAAAAGCAGCAAATGCACAATAGCCAGAAGATGGAAGCAATGCAAGTGGCCATCAACAGATGTTGTATAATTAAGATGCAGTATGCACACAGTGGAATATTACTCAGACATGAAAAAGTTCTGATACATGCAACAACATAGGTTAACCTTGAAGACATTATGCTGAGTGAAATAAGTCAGGCATAAAAAAGGCAATTATATGAACCCTCTTATATGAAATACCTAGAGATAAGCAAATTTCATAGAGATAGACAGTAGATTATAGATTTTACTAGGGATTGGGGTAATGGAAGGGAAGGGGAAGTTACTGCTTAATGGGCACAAAGTTTCTGTTTGAGGTCATGAAAAAGTTGGGGTAAAGGATAGTGGTGATGGTAGCACAATATTTTGAATGTAAATAATATCACTGACTTATACACTTGAAAGTGTTTAAAAGGGGGAATTTTGACTTGTATATGTTACTATACTAAAAAACTTTTAATATTATATTCATATTAAACATATTAAAATAATGACTCTTTTTGGTTAAATAAAAAGCTGTAAGGCTAAACTTTAGTGTGTCGGGGAGCAAGCGGAAAGGGGAAACTGAAGAGTCGGACAAGGACAGATTATATAATTCATCCTTGTGGAATGATTATGGAATCTTGATTTTATTCGTGGGATCAGAGACCCCTACTGGTGCTTTGCAAGAGGATGATAAAGCCTGATTTATCTTCCCAAGAGATTTTGCTGGTTTCTCTGAAAAGGATCCAAAGGAAACAGGGAGACTATCTAAGAGAGAAACCAGAAAATGATGGTGGTTTGAATTACTGTTTGGTTGGTGGTAATGGTGAGGAGACATTGCTGATGAAACAACTGAAAGCCGTCCAGAAAAGTTGAATCAAAGCACAGCATTGTGAAAGAGTTTTTTTTTCTTCAGACTCCAATTCATGCCTCTCCCATTAATTCCAACGCCAATAGTCAATTCTTTGTCCTTATTTAATTTTAGCTCTTACTAGCATTTGTAATAGTTGACAATTTCAGGGGTTTTTTGGTTTTTACCCTCCCATATTATCCATTTCTTCTGGGTCTCCATTGCTACTTCCATTCCTCCACCTAGATCACAAAATGTAGACAAGTCAAAAATGAATCAAGATTGAGAGCTTGTAGACAGCATCACCATTTACAGAGACAGGAAATCTTAGGAGGGACTAGACACTGTGTTAGGGATTATTGATACTTCTGATTTGATTGTGTTAAGTTTGACGTACTAATTCGGCTTCTGTGTAAAGCTAACAAATAGACATTGACTATATGAACACTGCGCTCATGTTAGAGTTTTGGAATAAACTTATAGATCTGGATGACATTAGTATAAATCTAGTACACTTTAGAGTCATAAGAGTGAATGAGATTGCCTAGGAAATGAATATAGATAGCTAAGAGAAGACGCTTTGGCCACTCCAACATTTTAAGATCAGGTATAGAAATGGAACCATCAAAGGAGACCAAGAAGAAATGGCCAGTTCAGTCAGAAAAAAATAAAAGCTAAAGATATAGACAACCATTGCAAATGGTGCTAGAAGTTTAAATAAGGACATAGAATTGATCACTGACTTTGGAATTATTGGGAGGAGAAAGTGGAGACTTTGAGGAAAGAAAACTCTCCCACAAAGTTGAATGAGGAGAAGAGAAATAGACTGGAAGAGGCTCTGAAGCCAAAGAAAATATATTTTCAATTAGAATAATATTACTGGACATATGCTAGGCCAATAAGAGTAATCCGGTGGGAAGAAAGTTGATTGATTGTATTAATCAGATTGGGCCATTATTCTGCGGTAAGAAATAACAATAAAATCTCATTTTTAATGAAATAAAATTTTATCACTCACTGTTGACCATAGTCACTAGTGGGAGGGATATGGGCTGAGGAAGTGTGCATTTCTCTATTCAGCTCCTTGCAGACATTAAGAGGAGGTTCTTTCATCTTCAACAGCAAGCCTCTAATTCCTTTCAAGGGGGAGAGAACATGGAGGTTCCTGCAAGAGGGTTTATGGTCAGGTCCGGAAGTGGTGCTCATCACTTCCATTGGCCAGACCTCTGTCACGTGATTCCACAAATGCACTAGGAGACTGGGCAATAGGGTCTTCTGGTATGGTTAGGAGTACAGTGAATTGTGTTTGATAAACACATAGCTTGGCTGCTGCAACTATTTCTGCTTTGGGTCACCTGATATGAATTTTATTCTTCTTTCGACACATAAAACATGCTTGCACCGTCCCCATGAGGTAAACCAAAGACCCAGTCTATACTGAAACTAGCTCAGAGTCCAGGATTTCTAGGTGACTTATATTTATGTCTGGATGTGGGTCCTCATGTTGAAACAACCTATGAACTAAAATGACATGTGATCTACCCAACACCCACATCCAATGTTCAATGGTGGGAAAGGAGAGAACAATCATGTAGACCCTGCCATTCAGAAAGAGGAAGATTAGGAAATGCTTAGCAGCCACTAGTGTAAACATTCCATTATGTCCCTGAGAAGACATTGTGAGGGTTCTCTGTACTGGCAGTGGTGAAAGTCCCTTGAAGGGATTTATTTGTTTTCTAGGGAGAATTCATTTGCCCTTGTTCTGCATGATCCTGGGCCTAACTCAGGGACCTTAGTTCTGGCCTGATACCCACTTTGACCACATCTAATGTGGGTGAAAACAGAGTGTCCTCTTCGAGAGCTACACAGCTTTCATAACCCATTTCCTGCATGAAAGTTGTTTTAAAACTCACTTGTGAATTTTTAGGCAAAGCTCAGAGAATCTTTGATGACAAATTCCTTAAAATAATCAGTATGCTTCTGATCTACTTATGTCCAGTTAGATCCATATATGTCATTATGTGTACTCAAAGTTCTTCCATATACTTGGGTCACAGATATTTTTATTTCTTTGCTTCCTCACACCCCTAGATCCCTCTCTTAACCTAATAACAGCTACTTTAAGGCTACCAGGCTTGAGTAAACAGGCCACTTCTTTGCCTTAACATTGATCTCTCCCTTAAAACCAAGTCACATTACTCATCTAAGATATCTCAGTAGGTATTTGTTTCTTGAAGTCTTTTTAAATTACATCACTGCCTAAAGTCTAGAAGCAGTTGACTTTTCTAGCTCTGTAGGACCCTGATTTTTCAGACCATATTCTCCTTAATTTCTGTTTATTTAACTGTCTAGTTCTATCATGAGCTCATCTCTCTCTCTCTCTCTCTCTCTTTTTTTTTTTTTACCACCTCTCATTGATTCTAAGATGCACTTTAATTTCTCATTCTAACATCTCTGAGATTGGGCTGCATGTTACAATTGATACAATAAGAAAGAATTATAACATTTTTTTCCTTTCTTAGTGGTACACAAAGATGTTTCTTACAATCTATGACATATCCAGGGCCCATGAACTTTGAAATACCTTGCAAAGATGCAGTCAATAACAAACAATGTAAACTATTAATATTGTTCTCCAATCCTTTTCTTTAGAACTATAAGCTCAGCAAGCATGTAGACTGTCTTCTAAGTGACCACAGGAGACAGTTTTACTGAATTTTTGCCACCATATACATGAGTCTCCAAACACCTAGCTTTCTATTCTTGTGTCCTTACCATTTGACACCCTACTGCTAAGCAAATAAACACCACGCCATAGTTTCGCACAGTAATTTTCTCTGCCACCTCTGAGAAGCAGCTTTATGGTTTGGCTTGATATTTTGCTCCTGCTCTCCATGAGAACAAAATGTCTTTAATAAGGTCTGATCCTTTAGTCTAGGTCCCAAGATAAAACACATGAAACAGATGTGAGCAAATGTTATAAATCGAATCTCCAAAAGATATTAGATCTAGGAAGTGTTAGAGATGATTTCTATGAAACGTTCAAGGAACAAACAATCCTTGTTTTATGCAAATAGATTCTCTGAATATAAGAAAAAGGAAAAGTATTAACGTTCTATGAGGCTAGGATAACATTGATATTAAAATTTGGTAAGAATACAAAAGAAAAAATATTTAAACCAATCTCACTTAAAAATACAGAAGCAAAATAAACTGTCAAAAATTTTAAGCACATATTAGCAAAATAAATTTAGTAATCTGTTAAAAAAAAACACCATAATGAACATGGGTTAATCATAGGAGAACAAAGATAATGCTACATTGTAAAATCTATTAATGCAATTATCAGAACAACATATTAAAGAGAAAAACATATGATTAACTCAATAAATGCAAAAAAATCTGAAAAAGTAATTTTATGGTAAAAGTCTCAAAGATAACTAAAATAGAAAGATAATTCTTTTTCTTAATAAGATTTTTGTATCAGAAAAAAATGCAAAATTTCTATTGTAATGATCACATTTCAGAGGAATTCCCTGTAAAACAAAACTACCAGGCAAGTATGTACTAAGATTGATTATATTCATTAATGTACAAAGTTCAGTTAAGATAAAGAAATAAGATACATAAGAACTGAATAGTAATAGACAAATGTGTCCTTATTTTGCTCATAACAATAATAATCACTTAGAAAATATAATCGCAAAAAGGTTTCATGCATAATTTTAACAAAAAATCTAAGGTACTTAGAAATAAATTTAACAAAATCTATTCAAGACCTTCATGAAGAAAATTACAAACCATTACTTAAGGAGGGTGGGAATTACAAAGAAGAAACTTCCCTAAATAAATGAAGAAATATACCATATTCATGAATAGGAAGATTCAATGTCTTAAAGTGTCAATTTTTCCCAATTATTTTTAAATTGTATGCCATGAGAGTTCAACAAAAATTTCACAAGCCTTTGCTTTGATACTTTATATTGTATTGTTTTGTGGTAAATAATAAGCCAATTATGCATTTTATATGGAAGTTGAGAGACTTTTTAAGGTAAGAGAATTTCTTTGCCTGTATCAAGAACCATCGCAAAGTCAATATAATTGAGACAGTCTGGTATCAGTACAGGAAAAGACATAGAAACTAACAGAATAAAAGAGAAAGCCCAAAAATAGACACTTTCCTATAAAATAAGCAGAGGTGGCAAAAAAATCTATTGGCACAATGTATATCTAGGTTTTGTGGAACATGAAGCTTATATAATTTAAATCAGGTATTCTCCTTAAGAAAGAGAATATAACATCTTTGCAAATTTTTCAAAAACATATGACTATGTGACCAGATTACTAAGACTCTCTCCTGGACCTTGGAAGGGTCTTGTGTTAGTAAGCATTCTTGAAGATTATGTTTCATTAGGTTTCTAGTAATTCTACACCTGACTACAAGATGGACTATTTAATACTGATGAACTGAAATCATTTGTTAGTTACATGGAGTAAGATAAAAACAAATGCAACACCTCTGCAAAAACTTAATTCCCAGTAAAATAAACAAACAAACAAAAAATACAAAATAAATCTTTAAAACATTAGATAAAAATACAGGTGAATACTGTTACAACTTCCAGATAGGGAAGAATGTCTTTAAAAAAAAACACCAAAAATACATATCTTAAGGGAAAATATTGAAATAGCAATGACATGAAAATTTAAATCTTGTATTAAAACTTTTCATTTTGTTCTGTTTCTCTTTGACTCCCACTCACCTGTATGTATTTTCAGCTCACGTAGCCCCCTAATCTGACCCGTTTATGCTGAAGGTGTGGGAAGACTGGATTGTACAGTGTCCTCCAAGAAGCAATAACTTCAAGATTGGTTAATGATAAAAACAGGCAGTCCATTGCATAGGAAATGGGCAGTACACACTTCCTATGCAATACTATTAATCATCCTCCTTGAGTGAAGAAACTAAAGATTTCCTATATACCATATAATTCTCAGGGACAATGGACCATGCCTCCTCCAAGTAGCCTATTACCATTAGAGAATTACTTTTTTTTTTTTAATTTTTTTTATTAATCAAGAAAAAGAAAAGAAATAACACAACATTTAGAAATCATTCCATTCTACACATGTACTCAGTAATTCTTAGTATCATCACATAGATGTATGATCATTTCTTAGTACATTTGCATCGATTTAGGAAAAGAACTAGCAAAACAGCAGAAAAAGATATAGAATGTTAATATAGAGAAGAGAATTAAAAAAATAATACCAATAAAAAAAATATATATATAAAAAGGAAAAAGAAAAAAAACAAAAACAAAAGATACAAACACACAAACAAACAAACAAAAAACCATATTTCAGGTGCAGCTTCATTCAGTGTTCCAACCTAGTTACATTACACTTAGGTATTATTGTGCTGTCCATTTTTGAATTTTTGTATCTAGTCCTGTTGCACAGTCTGTATCCCTTCAGCTCCAACTACCCATTATCTTACCCTGTTTCTAACTCCTGCTGGTCTCTGTTACCAGTGATATATTCCAAGCTGATTCTCGAATGTCGGTTCACATCAGTGGGACCATACAGTATTTGTCCTTTAGTTTTGGGCTAGACTCACTCAGCATCATGTTCTCTAGGTCCATCCATGTTATTACATGCTTCATAAGTTTAGTCTGTCTTAAAGCTGCATAATATTCCATCGTAGGTATACGCCACAGTTTGTTTAGCCACTTGTCTGTTGATGGACATTTTGGCTGTTTCCATCTCTTTGCAATTGTAAATAATGCTGCTATAAACACTGGTGTGCAAATGTCCGTCTGTGTCTTTGCCCTTAAGTCCTTTGAGTAGATACCTAGCAGTGGTATTGCTGGGTCGTAATCCATTCTGCCATTCTATGTCTTTTGATTGGGAAATTCAGTCCATTAACTTTTAGTGTTATTACTGTTTGGATAATATTTTCCTCTACCATTTTGGCTTTTGTATTATATATATCATATCTGATTTTCCTTCTTTCTACACTTTACTCCATACCTCTCTCTTCTGTCTTTTCGTATCTGACTCTAGTGCTCCCTTTAGTATTTCTTGCAGAGCTGGTCTCTTGGTCACAAATTCTCTCAGTGACTTTTTGTCTATAAATGTTTTAATTTCTCCTTCATTTTTGAAGGACAATTTTGCTGGATATAGGAGTCTTGGTTGGCAGTTTTTCTCTTTTAGTAATTTAAATATATCATCCCACTGTCTTCTAGCTTCCATGGTTTCTGCTGAGAAATCTACACATAGTCTTATTGGGTCTCCCTTGTATGTGACAGATTGTTTTTCTCTTGCTGCTTTCAAGATCCTCTCTTTCTCTTTGACCTCTGACATTCTAACTAGTAAATGTCTTGGAGAACGCCTATTTGGGTCTATTCTCTTTGGGGTGCGCTGCACTTCTTGGATCTGTATATTCAGGTCTTTCATAAGAGTTGGGAAATTTTCAGTGATAATTTCTTCCATTAGTTTTTCTCCTCCTTTTCCCTTCTCTTCTCCTTCTGGGACACCCACAACACGTATATTTGTGCGCTTCATATTGTCATTCAGTTCCCTGACTCCCTGCTCAAGTTTTTCCATTCTTTTCCCTATAGTTTCTGTTTCTTTTTGGAATTCAGATGTTCCATCCTCCAGTTCACTAATTGTAGCTTCTGTCTCTTTAGATCTACCATTGTAGGTATCCATTGTTTTTTCCATTTTTTCTTGTTTGTCCTTCACTCCCATAAGTTCTGTGATTTGTTTTTTCATATTTTCTATTTCTTCTTTTTGTTCAGCCCATGTCTTCTTCATGTCCTCCCTCAATTTATTGATTTGGTTTTTGAAGAGTTTTTCCATTTCTGTTCGTATATTCAGCATTAGTTGTCTCAGCTCCTGTATCTGATTTGAACTATTGGTTTGTTCCTTTGACTGGGCCATATCTTCAATTTTCCAAGCGTCATCCATTATTTTCTACTGGTGTCTGGGCATTTGATCAGATTTCCCTGGGTGTGGGACCCAGCTGGTTGAAAGGTTTTTCTGTGGAATCTCTGGACTCTGTTTTTCTTTTCCTGCCCAGTAGGTGGCGCTCGTGGTGGTCGTCTGTCTGCGGGGCAGTCGGCCTGGGAATCCGCAAGTGGAGGCGGGGGTCGCTGGTCACCGCGGCTTGGGGGAGTGCCAGTCCAAATTGCCCAGCTGGCCCGAGACGCCAAGTGTGATGGGAGGGCCCCGCTATCCAAAGTTCCCAGTCAGACCAGGGAGCCACGTGCGTGGAGGGGACCCCAGTCGCCAGCCGCCCGGGCGGGGAAAACACGCACCCCTCGGGTATCTCACCGCAGCGGATTCTCCCTGCCCGTTCAGCCGTTCCAGAATGGGGTATGCTGTCTTTTTGGTCTCTGTCGTGACTCTGGGAGCTGTTTCGTATTGTTTCTGTTTCTTTAGTTGCTTTTCTGGAGGAGGAACTAAGACCCGCACGTCTTACTAAGCCGCCATCTTCTCCCCTAGAGAATTACTTTTGCTATTCTTGTAATAATCTTCCTAACCATGTTATCCCCTCTCAGGAACAAAAAGGCTGGATGAGTATTGGAAAGAAAGGTTATTTAGAATCAGAGGGGGAAATCGTGTCTGGGAAAAGATGCCTATTGTCACCCATTTTTACCATCAGACTGCTCCTAAAATTTAAGCTCCTGTTTATAAAAATAAATGAATGTAAAATATAAAAAAATAATATCCAAAGATTTATAAATTTAAGATCCTTTAAGAATTTATGGAGGAAAATGGGGTAAGATGGCAGAATGGTGAAGTGTGGAATTTATTTTGTCATTCAGAGCAGCTAGTAAATAGGCAGGAACAGTACAGAACAACTGCTGATCAGACACCCAGCATGCACCAGTCTAGATCAGGTGGAATGGCTGAGATCCTAAACAGAACTGTTAAGTATGCCAAGCCAGAAAGACCCCTCCCCATGGGGACAGCAGGCTGAATTCCCAATGGGAAAGGAAACTGAATTTACAAATAGCAAGGGCTTAGCTCAACTAAGCTCCAATTGTGGAATTAATTGGAAAATTCTGGATGCTGGGGAGGGCTCCCCAGCACAGACAGACTTGGAATAAGCACTAGAGAGTCTAGGGGGTATTGCCCAGGTGGAGAGGGGGCAGGTCTGGTGGAATGAAATAAATCAGAAGTTTTTTTAGTTGGATGGCATAGAATACTGGAAAATTGTTGGACAGCAAAAAAAGGGGGAGGGGGCACATAGAGTCATGTGTCAACTCAAACTCTTGATTGGCAAAACCGAGTAGGAGGGGTCCATTTCTGAAAAGTTTTTTGTTTTTTTTACTTCTTAAACAACTCATTAGATAGAACCACAAGCACTCTCAACCTTCAGCACTGCTGCAGGCAAGGCAAGAATTAAAGCATGTCTGAGAGATAAAGTAAATAGTCAGGTAAAAGAGGTTAATTCCCTAAAGGGCAAATCCTATGCAAGTAAAGGGGAACAGGGCCCAGCTTAAGTGGAAGCCCTCCTTCAAGGAATTCAGGCCTCAAAGACTGGAAAACAGAAGCAATCAAAGCCCATCTACTGTTTCACCTCTGTCTCAACCACGTCCCTGGCAGGGAGAGTCTGCTGAAATTAAAGGCACCACATCACTTTAAGCTGCTGGGAACCATATGCAGACAAGTGTCACAAGCTGGGCAGGATAGAAAAAGCATGGAGTTAGAGGCTTCATAGGAAAGTTTGACAATCTACTGGGTCTCACTGATGCTGACTACACTGTCCTCTTGAGATGTGGTCCTGTCTGGTCTGGGAAAATCTGACTGGGTACTAGAACACCCCTCCTTCAAAAAAAAAAAAAAAAGGCTCCAGAAAGGCAGGACAAGAAACAGAAAGACAAGAACTGAAAAATTCTGATCAAACAGAACCTATGCTAGAGGTCTAGAATAAGTTGAACTAGATGTCAAAGAAAGATAGAGAACAGACCCATCCAACAAAAAAAGCCTCCAGAATAAACTAATTAAGGAGATCAAATGCCTAGAAGCCAGCAAAAAATAACAAGTCACACCAGGAAAATCAAAGATATAGCTCAGTCAAAGGAAGAAACCAACACTTCAAATGAGATGCAGGAATTGAAACAATTAATTCAGTATGTTTTAACAGACACCCAAAATTTCATAAAAAATCAAATCAATAAGTTAAAGGAGGGTATAAAGAAGACATTGAACAAACATAAAGAAGAACACAAAAGTTTGAAAAAACAAGTTGCAGAATTTATGAGAATGAAAGGCACAATAAAAGAGATGAGTGGAAAACTACAACAATAGATTTTAAGAAGCAGAAGAAAGAATTAGTGAACTAGAGGACTGGACATCTGAAATCCAACATACAAAAGAATAGAAAAATATAAGCAGGGTCTCAGGGAATTGAATGGCATGAACCACATGAATGGACATGTTGTGGGTGTCCCAGAAAGAGAAGAGAAGGGTCATGAGGCAACTAAATTTAGAAAGATTGAAATTATACAAAGCACTTTCACAAAACCATAATGGAATGGAGTTGAAATCAATAACAGGCAGAAGACCAAAAAATTCACAAATATATGGAGGAAAAATAACACACTCTTAAACAACCAATGGGTCAAGAAAGAAATTACAAGAGAAATCAGTAAATATCTCAAGGAAATGAAATGAAAACACACCAAAGTGATTGCCCTAAATGTCTATATGAAAAAAGAAGAAAAAGCAAAAATCGAGGAATTAACTATTCATTTAGATGAACTAAATAACAGCAAAGTAACCACAAAGAAAACAAAAGGAAAAAAACAAGGAAAATTAGAGCAGAAATAAATAAAATTGAGAATAGGATAACAACAAAGAAATCATCAAAACCAGAACTCGGTACTATGAGAAAATCAATAAAATTGATGGACACTTAGCAAGGCTGACAAAATAAAAACTGAGAAAGGAGACAAATAAAATCAGAACTGGAAGACGGCACATAACCACTGACCCCACAAAAATAAAGGAGGTAATGAGAGGATACTATGAGCAACTATATGCTAATAAACTAGACAACATAAATGAAATGGACAACTTCCTAGAAATGGATGACCAAAAAATATTAACTTGGAATAAAATAAATGACACTAACAAACTAATCTCAAGTAAGGAGATTGAATCAGTCATCAAGAAGCTGCCCAAAAAAGAAAAGTCCAGGACTAGGTGGCTTCACATGTGAATTCTACCAAGCATTCAAGAATTAGTACCAATCCTGCTCAAACTCTTCAAAAATGTGAAGAGGTGGGAAAGCTACTTAATTTATTCTGTGAAGCCAACATCACCCTAACACCAAATCCAAAGATAATACAAGAAAAGAAAATTGCAGACCAATCCCTTTAATGAATATAGACGCAAAAATCTTCAACAAAATAATTGCAAACCAAATCCAGCAGCACATTAAAGAATTATACACCATGACTAAGAGGGTTTTATTCCAGGCATGCCAGGCTGGTTCAACACAAGAAAATCAATTAAGGTAATACACCATATCAATAAGTCAAAGCAGAAAAAACACATAATCATCTCAATTGATGCAGAAAAGGCATTTGAAAAATAAATCAACATTCTTTTTTGATCTACCTTTTTCACTTCAAAGGTAGAAATAAAAGGGAACTTTCTCAACATGATAAAGGGAATATATGAAAACCCACAATAACCATACTTCTCAATGGGGAAAGACTGAAAGCTTTCCCTCTAAGGTCAGGAACAAGACAAGGATGCCCACTCTCACCATTGTTATTCAATATTGTGCTGGAATGTCTAGCTAGAGCAATTAGACAGAAAAAGAAATTTTAAAAAGGCATCCAAATTGGAAAGGAAGAAGTAAAACTAGCACTATTTGCAGATGATATGATAGTACATTTCAAAAATCCTGAAAAATCTACAGCAAAGCTACTAAAGCTAATAAAACAGTATAGTAAAGTGGCAGGGTTTGTACAGGTTTTCAACACACCAAAATCAGTAGTGTTCTTATACACAGTGATGAGAAATATAGGGAGGAAATTAAGGAAAAAAATCCACTTACAACCAAAAGAATAAAATATTTAGGAATAAATTTAACTAAGGATACAAAATATCCATGCAAAGAAAACTACAAGAAATTGCTGAAAAAGATCATGGAAGACCTAAATAAATGGCAGGACATTCCATGTTTATAGATTGGAAGACTAAATATAGTTAAGATGTCATTTCTACCCAAATTGATTTATAGATTTAATGCAATATCAATTAAAATCCCAACAACTTACTTTGTAGAAATAGAAAAAAACAATAATTAAATTTATTTGGAAGGGCATGGTGCTCCGAATAGCTAAAAATGTCTTGAGAAAGAAAAATGAAGTGGGAAGTCTCACATCACCTGACATTAAAGCATATAGCAAAGTTACACTGGTTGAAACAGCATGGTACTGGCATAAAGATAAGATATACTGACTGTTCTAGTTTGCTAGCTGCTGGAATGCAATTTACCAGAAATAGAACGGCTTTTAACAAGGGGAATTTAATGAGTTGCTAGTTTACAGTTCTAAGGCTGAGAAAATGTCCCAATCAAAACAAGTCTATAGAAATGTCCAATTTAAGGCATTCAGGAAAAGATACCTTGGTTCAAGAAGGTCAACGGAGTTCGAGGGTTTCTCTCTCAGCTGGAAGGGCACACAGTGAACACAGTCAGGGCTTCTCTCTCAGCTGGAAGGGCACATGGCGAATACAGCATCATCTGCCAGTTTTCTCTCCTGGCTTCCTGTTTCATGAAGCTCCCCAGGAGGCATTTTCCTTCTTCATCTCCAAAGGTCACTGGCTGGTGGACTATCTGCTTCATGGTGCTGCAGCATTCTATGTTCTCTCTGACTCTCTCATTCTCCTCTTTTATAGGACTTCAGAAACTAATCAAGACCCACTCAAATGGGTGGAGACATGTCATCCCCTAATCCAGTTTAACAACCACTCTTAAGTAAATCACATCATCCAGGGAGATAATCTCATTACAGTTTCAAACATACAGTATTGAATAGAGATTATTCTACCTTTATGAAATGGGATTTATATTAAAACATGGCTTTTCTTAGGGAGCATACTTCCCTTCTAACCAGCACACTGACCAATGGAATTTAATTGAGTGTTTTGAAATAGACCCTCTCATGTATGGACAATTGATCTTTGATCAGGAAGTCAAACCATCCCAACTGGGACAGAGAAACCATTTCAATGAAAGGTGATTGGAAAGCTGGATATCCATATGCAAAGAATGAAAGAGGTTACATATCTCATACCCTATACAAAAATCAACTCAAAATGCATCAAAACCTAAACATTAGAGTCAAGATAATAAACTTATTATTAAGTTTAAGAGTTAAGATCATAAAACTTTTCAATGAAGATGTAGTGAACTATCTTATAAATCTTGTAATAGGAGGTGGTTTCCTAGACCTTAAGCAGAAAGGTTGAGCATTGAAAACAGAAATAGGTAAATGGGATCTTCCCAAAATTAAACACTTTTATGCCTCAAAGAACTTCGCCAGGAAAGTAAAAAGGCAGTCTATGCAATGGGAGACAATATTTGGAAACCAATATCAGATGAAGGTTTAGTATCAAGAATATATAAAGAGATTCTTCAACTGAACAACAAAAAGACAAACAGTCCAATTAGAAAATGGGCAAAGGTCATTAACAGACACTTTTCAGAAGAGGAAATCCAAATGGCTAAAATGCATATGAAAAGATGCTCAACTTCACTGGTTATTAGAGAAATGCAAATCAAAACAACAATGAGATATCATCTCACATTCACTAGAATGGCATTTATCAAAAAAAAAAAAAACAGAAAGTGAGAAGTGCTGGAGAGGATGTGGAGAAAGAGACACACTTATCCACTGTTGGTAGGAATGTGAAATGGTACAACTGCTCAGGAAGGCAGTTTGGTGGTTCCTCAGGAAGCTTAGTATAGAATTGCTGTATGAATCAGCATCCCATTACTAAACATATATTCAGAGGAACTGAAGGCAAGGACACAAACAGATATTTGTACACTCATGTTTATAGCAGCATTATTTATGATTGCTAAAAGATGGAATCAGCCCAAATGTCCATAAATGGACAAGTGGCTAAATGAGCTGTGGTATATGCATAAAATGGAATACTGCTCTGCTGTAAGACAGAATAACATCATGAAACATGTAACAATGCAGAATAAACTTGAGGACATTATGTTGAGTGAAATTAGCCAGAAACAAAAGGACAGATACTGTGTGGTCTCACTAATATGAACTAATATTTATGAGTGAACTTTAAGAGTAAAAGTTAGGAACACAGGTCATCAGGAGATAGAAAGAAGGTTGAGATTGGACATTTGGTACTGAAGTAATACAGATTGTGCAACAGGACTGATTGTAAAAACTCAGAAATGGATAGCACAATACTACCTGATGGTAGCACAATAATATAAGTACACTGAATGAAGCTGAATGTGAATATGGTTGAGGGAGAAGGGCCGAGGTACTATGAAACCAGAAGGAAAGATAGAGGACAAAGACTGAGACAGTATAACTTAAGAATACTTAGCATATACAACCATAGTGATTATATGTATAAATGTAAAAACATTTTTGCAATGGAGAACAAATGAATATCAACATTGCAAGGGGTTGAAAATGGCTGGTATACAGGAAGGTTACAATCAATGCAAGCTAGTATCTATAGTCAACAGTAATGTTGTAATATGCTTTCACTGAATCTAACAAAGGCATTATGCCAAAACTAAATGTCAACAAGTCAGGGACACAGGGGAGGAATATGGGTTCTATGCAGAAGAAAAGGAAATATCTTCAGATAGATTATGGTGGCAAAAGCAAGTCTATTTACTTGTATTGGATGTATGATGTGAGAATAAAATTGTTTAAACATGAACAGAGATACAACTGCTAGAGAAAATGTGGAGAAAGAGATGTACCTATCCACATGGTAGGGAAGCTGAGATGTGCAGCAGTATGGGTGATTCTACAGAGGCAAGGGGTGGGTTGTCATATGATCTTGCAACCTCATTGCTAGGTTTACACCTGGTGGAACTGAGAGTAGGGAAATGAAAGGACACTTGCACACTGGTGTTTATGGCAGCAGCATTTAGGATTTTCAATGGGTGGAGATGGCGTAAGGGTACATCAATTGAAGAATGAAAGGGGAACTATGGTGTTTACATACAATCGACTACTGAGCAGCTGTAAGAAAGGAATGAAGTTGTGAGACATGCAACTAGGTGAACAAGCCTTAAGAATAGTATGTTGAATAAAATGTCACAGACAAAAGGACAAATATTAGCATGCCTAACTCATATGGATAACTATAGTAAACAAACTCAGAGAATTGAAGTTGAGATCATGGGTTATCAGGTTGAGGCCTATTGTAAAGGTTCCTAGATTGTAAATTCTTACAGCAGTCACATATATTTAGGAGTTTTAACCAGTATTTCTGAAGTCTGAAATACTGAACTGTTTGTATATAACCTGGTAGTTCCCTGAAACGTTGGGTATTTATATGACAACTGAGACTCAGAGTTAGAGCACTGATGCTATGAATGTCAGTATAACCCCTACAAGAACTGTTAAAAAAAAAAAAGGCTGAAAAAGTGATTGGGCTTCATCTAGAGATATAAATGAAGCTGATCTGGATAGGACTAAAGTAAGTGAGAATACTGGGTAAAGAATGAGATCACCCATATTTTCAAACTTCAACCTCTGTGCAAGATCAAAGGGAGAGAAGTTTATTTGGTGCAAAATTTATATTTTGGGTAGCACATTATCAAATTTAACTTGTATGGTCAGTTTAGCTGAACACCATAATTACATGGAATCTTGAATAGGGTGTGAGATCTTGTTGGTCAGTAGAGGTTAGTGTGATGCCCCAATATATCCCAGAATAATTTGGGTAGAGGATAAAGAAGTACTTGAAAAGCCCCCTCGGGGGATTGGGGAGAAAGGAGGAAATATTAAAACTCCCTGTCTGGGGAATTCCTGGTATTCTCACAAGCAGTGGGAACAACCAATTCAATAGACTGAGCTCTTAGTCTTGGGGCTCACCTCTGGGAAGCTTATTCCTGCAAACAGTAGGCTATGCCTACTAATAATTACGCCTAAGAGTCACTCCTGGAGAGCTTCTATCATTGCTTAGTTGTGGCCCCTCTCTCAAAACCAACTTGGTAGGTGAACTCACTCCCCTCTTCCCTCACATGGGATGTGACTCCCAGGGGAGTAAATCTCCCTGACAATTTGGGACTTAACTACTGGGGATCAGCCAGGACCCAGTATCATGGAAATGAGAAAGTCTTCTTGACAAATGGGGGAAGAGAAATGAGACAAAATAAAGTCTCAGTGGTTGAGAGATTTCAAAGAGAGTCAGGAGGTTACCGTGGAGATTATTCTTATGCATTATACAGGTATCCCATTTTAGCTTATGATGTTGTGGAGTGGTTGGCGTGAAGCACCTGAAACTGTTAAACTGTGTGTTCCATAGCTTGATTCTTAAAGAGGGCTGTATAACTATATAGATTTTACAATGTGACTGTGTGATTGTGAAAACTTTATGTGTGATGCTATTTTTATCCAGGGTATGGACAGATGAGTTTAAAAAGAAGGGGGATAATAAATAAATAAATAATAGGGGGAGATAAAGGGTAAAAATTGGTTAAATTGAAGTCAATGAGAGGGAGAGGTAAGGGGTCTGGGTTGTGTGAGTTCTTTTTTCTTTTTACTTCTTTTTCTGGAGTGATAAGTTGTCCTAAACATGATCATGGTGAAGAATACACAACATGTGATGATATCGTGAGCCATTGATTGTATAATATAGTTGGATTGTATGTGTGCAAATATTTCTCAATAAAAATATTTTTAAAAATTCATGGAGCCAAATTTCAACTTAGAGAGCCCTGGGTATTTATGTGTAACTAGGCTCTATTTCTTGATCCTCTGGTGCTACAGGAAGGAAAGTTTAACTGAAACAGTTGCAGTCACCCTTTTTTCCATTCCTGAGCTATTCTAAATTTTGAGATTGTGCAGAAGAAAAACAATGAGGATGGATTCAAGTGCTAAAGGAAGTCAAGAAGCTCAAAAGTTGTCAAGAATGGTGCCCTTAAAAGAAACAGTATGTCAAGTGCCTCAAATTCTCCTGCTTTCAGCCAATTCCTTTGGCTGCTGGTCCAAGTGCTGCTGTACTTGAATTTCTCTGGCAGAAGTTAGGAAAGGACCAATTAGATTTTTCTGAATCTGTGCCCTTGAACAAACATTGTCACTTCATGGCTTTTCCACTATATCTGTTCAGGCTACAATTCCAGCCCCAATTTTATTTTCAGTTCACGTTAGTTTGATTTTTTTTCGCTGCTCCTTTAATTATTGCAACATGGGGATTAAGTGGGAGGTTAAGAAGAAAAGGATATGTACCTAGGACGTTCTGCTACTTTTTCTTTTCTCTGATAATATCTCTTTTTCTTTATTGGTTCAGGAAATCAGAGCTGAAACTAAGAAGAAATAGGACTGGATCTTCAGCAGCAACAACTTCTGTCATTCTTTTTCATACCAATAACTATACACAGAGAAAACTTGCCCAACTGTTCCTATTTTCCCACCATGTATTATGTAAATCCCATATCCCCACTTCATTCATTGATTCCTGTGATTAATAAATATGCTTCAAGCCCCTGCTGTAGTGCAAGACCAGGATTGAGGCTGCAGGCCTCCTGTGAAAACAGGACTGGAGCGCATAACCAGGATTGAAGCTGCAGGCCTCCTGTGAAAACAGGACTGGAGCGCATAACCAGGAACCAGGCTGCAGGCCTCCTGTGAAAACAGGACTGGAGCGCATAACCAGGATTGAGGCTGCAGGCCTCCTGTGAAAACAGGACTGGAGCATAACCAGGAGCCAGGCTGCAGGCCTCCTGTAAAAACAGGACTGGAGCGCATAACCAGGAACCAGGCTGCAGGCCTCCTGTAAAAACAGGACTGGAGCGCATAACCAGGAACGCCTCCAGGAACGTTAGGCGGAAACAGAACAAAGTGGGATCAAGGCTGCAAAGTTTCAGGAAACAAGCTTTATTAGTCTGTGTGCACAGGGCTCAGCTGAGTCACCTCTACAATCTGAACCCCAAACAGACACTGGCACAAGATTTTGTAGACAGAATGGCTCATTTAGTACAGGGTTTTCCTAATATGGTTAACTAGCGATTCTCAAGGGAGATATTGGTTGTTTGCCGACAATCAGACCCAGAAGGATTGTAAAACTGAGTGTACAGAAGCAGATGAGCATTCGTGGGGGAGGGAGCTCCTACAGAGGCCTTTTATCTTGCCTACGTGCACTTCCAACCATTCTTGGGGCTGGGAGATTTTTCAAAGAGGAAGTGGCCTTAGTAAATAGGGGACTTGCTTGCTACCAGGGGTCTGCCTGCTACACTGCAAGTCTGCTTCACTGCTTTTGCTACATTCCCCCCTTTGATGCTTGCCCATACCAGTGGGCAGTTACATCACTTATACCTCATCTTCTTGTTGTAGGTATTAGCACTGGTATTTCCATACAGCCAGGACCTTGGCTGTGGTTTGTTTTTCCACTAGGGCTTCAACAGAACATTGTAAACTGCTTATTCTGAGTAGCAGGAGGTATGGGACAAGGAGGCATATACCTAGCAGGCCTAGGACATGGGCAATCAAGGTTTTGTATCCCCCAAACATAGAGAAGCATCCTCCAAGCAGAACACTTGGGTTCCACCCTTTCCACGTTTGTATAGGAATGTGGGCTAGTTTTTTTATTTCTCTAATGTTAGCTCCAGAACTGCCTGGAGGCAAATGATATGGTTGAGCATGTAGATTGGGGTTTGGTACTCCCAGGACCCATCCTGAGCCAAGGTGGTAGGTTCATAATATTGTGCACCAGATTAAAGTGAAGAACTCCAGGCACTCTGCTTCTAGGAGGGCTAATACTGCTAAATGAAGAACAAATGCAAAGAGCAAGAAAAAGACAACAAGTCCACAGACCCAATAGACTGAGATGTCCATATGCTGGCTTCTTAATTTTTGGTCATGCATAGATCAGTCAGCTTCTGGGGGTGACTGAAGCAGGGCTCGCAAGTCTCCTCAGGCTTCAGCTCTGCACAGACTGGCTGCTACCAGTGAGCTAGAGCAGGGTAATGCCAATCAGTCAGACCTCACTCGTGAGCTGGTAAGCTGATCTTGGCTGCAATGGGGAGGGGTGTAGTGGCCTCCGGAAAATGATGCGTGTCAGGTGTTCAGGATCAGGGGTGCACTCCCAGGGGTCGTCTGCGGTGGCCCTCTTGACCCAAGAGTGGTGAATCCATGGAATGATTTATGCAACTCTGACAGCTGTTGGGGTTGCTTAAACAACCTCTCTATTGAGGCTGGAGGGAGTCCATATTAAGACAGAGTTGTCATAATATGGACTTTACCCATATTAAGTCCCCTGGTTCAAATTTATGTATGGGGGGAGGTAAATGCTGAAAGGCTTGGACAGTGCTTCTAATGCTTTCCCTTTCAACTCACTTAGAACCTGTCCCAGCTGAACCAAGTGTTGGGTTAGGCTTAAGTTCCCAATTTCTCTAAGGTTTCCCTGTAAGATTCTGGTAAGGGGTGGTGGCCTTCCATTTACTAGTACAAAGGGGGAGAACCCTATTTTCTTTGTCGGGACAGATTTAATTCTAAACAGAGCTATAGGGAGCACCTATACCCAGGTTACTTTTGTTTCTTGGTAGATTTTCTTCAATTGTCCCTTTAGAGTTTGATTCATCCATTCCAACTTTCTGCTGCTTTGAGGCCAATAGGCAGTGTGGAACTTCCAAGTTATCTGCAAGGCTTTTGCTAGCTTTTGGAGGATCTTGGCGACAAAAGCAGGGCTGTTCTCAAAGCTGATGGTGGCAGCATTCCATACCAAGGAATGATGTCTTTTAGGAGGGCTCGTGCCACCTCCTGGGTTATTTCTGAGTGGGTGGGGTATGCTTCTATCCAAACTGAGATGGTGAAGACAAATACCAAGAGAGAGTGATATCCCTGGGCCTGCAGCAGCTCTGTGAAGTCTACCTGTAGGTCTTCAAATGGACTTAGACCTGCTAACTGGTTATGTAGTCCTCCCATCCTGTGCTGGGTTGTTTGCCATTGTTTCTTTGGCAAGGAGCACAGTTTTCACATGCTAGCTCTACCCAGGAAGGGAGCTTGGCTTTGTAGAGGTGAGTATTCAGACTGGTGGTGAGGGCTTTCTCTCCAAAGTGAGTTTGGTGGTGGACACTTTTCACTAAGTCAAGCCAGGTTCTCAGGAACAATGATGTGTCTGTCATGTAGGATCCACTGTTCATCATAGCATTTTTTTCCTTCCCTCGCTAGCCAGTTGCTCTCTGACTTGGAATAGTTCAGCTTTTCTCTCCACTGCTGTAATGGGTGGGGATGAGGGGAGCAAAGAGCAGTTTGGACTCTGGAGGGAACACAAGCTGCCCCAGTTCCACTTGCTTGGCAGCTGAGTCTGCCTTGCAGTTGCCTTTTGCAGTTAAGGAGTTTCCCTTCTGGTGGCTGTGGCAATGAATGACAGCCATGGCAGAGGGGGCCCAGACTGCCTCCAGCAAGGCCAGGATTTCTGGCCCGTGCTTGATATGCTTTCCTCCTGCCGTTACTAGCCCTCATTCTTTGTACAATGCCCCATGCACATGTAGGTTGTGAACACATACTTTAAGTCAGTGTAGATATTGGCTTCCTGTTCTGCCA
This sequence comes from Tamandua tetradactyla, assembly GCF_023851605.1. NCBI lineage: Eukaryota > Metazoa > Chordata > Mammalia > Pilosa > Myrmecophagidae > Tamandua > Tamandua tetradactyla. The sequence goes on from NC_135345.1 coordinate 22,106,392, forward strand.
CCAACTGCAGACCCCAAGTGAATGTCATGAGTTCAGCCTGTTGGGCAGATGTTCCTGTGGGTAGGGCCTCTGCCTCTAGTATGTCCACTAGGGTGACAACTGCATAACCAGCATAACGTATCCCATCTTTTACCATACTGCTTACATCAGTGAACAGCTCAATGCCGAGACATTTTAACAGTTGGTCTTTCAGGTCTGGGCGACTGGAGTAGACTTTTTCTACAGTCTCTGTGCAATCGTGTTTTGGGGACCCCAACATGACAGGCAGCAGGGTGGCAGGGTTCAGGGTTTGGCAGACGCTGAGGTGCAAGTTTGGGGGTTTGCACAAGGTGGCCTGATAGCTGGTGAGTCTCTCATTTGACAACCAGAGGTGTCCCTTTTGTTCCATAAGACTGGTGACTGAATGGGGAATCAGAACAGTCAGTTCCTGCCCAAACGTGAGCTTTCGAGCCTCATGGACTAGGAGGGCAGTGGCGGGGACAGCTCTTGTGCAAGAAGGCCATCCTAGTGCTACATTGTCCAGTTCCCTGGAGAGTAGGCTACAGGCCTTTTCCATGATCCAAGGGTCTGAGTTAAGACCCTGATGGCCATCCCTTCCTGCTCATGGATGAACAGGGTGAAGCATTTCTCCAAGTCTGGGAAGCTTAGACTTGGGGCTTGTGTGAGTGCCGCCTTTAGACACTGGAAAGCATGTTCTTGTTCAGTCCCCCACTGGAATGGGTTCTTGTCACCCCTCTTTGTGACTTTGTAGAAGGGTCTTGCTAAGAGCACATATTTGGGATCCAGACTCTGCAGAACCTGATTGCTCCTAAAAACTCCCTGACTTACTTCTTGGAAGTTGGTGTGAGGATGGCACAGATTACCCACTTATGCTCCAGCCCTAGGTTTTGGGTCCCTTGCTATAGGTTAAAAACCCAAATATTTGACTTGCTACTGGCAGATGTGGGCCTTTCTCTAGGACATGCGGTACCCTGCCTAGTCCAGGTGATAGAAAAGGTGCTCAGTCCCTTGCTCACAGTCACTGAGGGATTCAGTGGCAAGCAGAAGGTCATCTATGTATATTAGGACAGTGAAGTTGAAATCTTTGGCTGGGAATGACTTCTAGTACTTGCTCCAAAATAATGGGGGGATTTTTAAACCCCTGAGGCAACGGAGTTCAAGTATACTGTCTTCTGGTTCCCACAGAGGTTGTTTCCCACTTGAAGGCGAATATTTCCTGGGTGGCTGGGGCTACCCGGATGCAGAAGAAGGCATCCTTCAAGTACAAGCATGAGAACCATCTGGCTTTCCCTGGGACCAGGCTGAAGAGGGTATACAGGTTAGGAACCATGGGTTGTATGGTTTCTATGGCTGCACTGAGTGCTCACAGGTCTTGGACTGGGAGAAATTCCCCTATTTGAGCTTTCTTCACAGGTAGTAGCAGGGTGTTCCATGGGGAGTTGCAGGGCCGGATGATCTGGTGGGATTCCAGCCTCACCAAATGGCCTTGGATTCCCTCAAGAGCCTTTTGAGGGGTTGGATACCATCGCACTGCCACAGGGTGTGCCATGGGCTTCAGGGAATTACCACTGTGGGGTAGTGTTTGGCTAGGCCTGGCAGGTTGTGCTCAGCCCAAACACTTTGAATGTCCGGGAATGGCATTTTAGGGCAGACCTCCCCTTCCACTTTAGACTCCTCATGCAGCCACCACTCTTCACCAGCTGGTGTGGTTAGAAGTAGAATCTTTTGCACACCATCAATTTTTAGAGAGGCTTCTGCCTCAGGGCCAAAAGTAATTCGGGCATGCAATTTCCTGAGGAGTCCCGAACCAGTAGTGGCAACAGGCATTCAGGCATGTACAGGAACTGGTGTGACACAAAGTGACCCCCAATCCTGCACTTTCTGGCCTTCAGGAACAGAAGAACAGCTTCTTCTGTTCTACCACTGGTGGTACCCACTATATCTATTGTTTGGCCAGAAAATGGGCAAACATCCCCCAGGAGCTGGGTTATCACTGACTGTTTGGCACTGGTATCCACCATGAAGTCCATTGTTTGGCCCCGAATTCTACTGTGACCATGAGTTCCCAGGGCTCAAAAATATAGAGCCCAGTCTGTCCTCGTCAGAGAGCTCATCGACAGCCAAGGCAATGGTGTGAAGATCTGGACAAGGCCTGGGGCCAGTGTCCCTTCTTCCCTTCTTTGTTGACAGGATGTTTTTTTGGGGACACTCATTCTTCCAATGCCCCTACTCCTTGCAGTAAACACATTGGTTTCACCCCATGGGTGCTTGGACCCGCCAGGTCATATCTGGCCAGGGCCCTTAATCCCACTTTCCAAAGGTAGTAGCAATTATCTGAGCCTTTTCCCTGAATTCTCATTTGGTGTACTGGATAGAGCCAGGACCTTAGGCTTGCCAATCGGTTCCTTGCAGGGCTTTTCCATCACTTGGTGAGAAACACCTGGCACAGCCCATCAAAGCAAGTCTTTATCCACCCTGGCTTCTTTTTCATAACTTCCAGCCAGGTGGTGATGTAGGGAAACTGATCTGGGTGTCCAGGCATCCTTGTCACTATACTATAAACTGCCCTCACCTTTTCTAACTCAAAAGTTCCTACAGACAGCCAATCTACCCCAAAGGTGGTCCACTCTAGCTCATACAGCTTCCTAAATTGCCCAGGAGTCAGCTTGACTCCCCAGTTATCAGTAAAAATCTTCCTAAAGTTGGACAACATGCACTGTAATGGCATCTTTCTGACTTCCCCTCCCATATTGATGCCAATGATTCAGAAGAGGGCTTATAGATGAACAACAAAGGGTTTTGAACAAACTGTCACTTTGTTTGGTCTGGCCTGGTCCTTAGCAGAATCACAAGAACTGCATAGTCCAAACTCAATTGCGGCCTGGTGCATGGCTCCCATGGCCCAGGACTTCCTTTCATTCACACAGTCATACACACTCAACTGACACTGCCTTTCCCAGAACAGGACCTGAAGACTTCTGTTTCCTTGGCCATCTAAGCAGAGGCCAAGGGTACTCTGGTAGTCTTAGGAGGTGATCAGGCTCCCTTCCACTCAGGCTCCTCTAGCCTTTTACAATTGGGCGGATACCTAATGCACCCAGGTGCTTACCAGTCAGACGGGCAGTGCTCCCAGGAACCTGGTTCCAGAAAGTGTCCCAGATCCATCACCGATGGGCACCAAGGTCAGGAATCTGAAAGACAGGGAAAACCCCAGTGCCGGCACTGGATTCTGTCTGGTCTCCGGTATAGGTGATGCCACCGCCGCAGGTGAGGGAGGTGAGAGTATCACCAGCCTCTTGATCCCGGACAGGCCCCCAGAAATGTAGCGCAAAACCAGGATCAAGGCTGCAAGCCTCCAGGAACGTTATGTGAAAGCAGAATGAACCAGGATCAAGGCTCCGAAGTTTCAGGAAGCAAGCTTTATTAATCTGTGTGCACAGGGCTCAGCCAAGTCACCTCTGGAAGTCTGAGCCTGAACAGGGGCTAGCACAAGATTTTATACACAGAATAGCTTGTTTAGGACAGGGTTTTCCTAATATGGTAACTAGCCATTCTCAGACAATTGGCTGTGTGCCAACGATCAGACCTGGAAGGATTGCAAAGCTGGGTTTACAGAAGCAGATGAGCATTCATGGGGGCTGGGTCTCCTACAGAAGCCTCCTATCTTGCCTATGTGTGCTTCCAACCATCCTTGGGGCTGGGAGACTTTCCAAAGAGGAAGTGGCCTGAGTAAACAGGGTCTGCTTGCTTCCAGGGACCTGCCTCTGCACTGCAAGTCTCTGTGCTTTGGAATATGACTCCCTGAACAGTGGGAGCCTCAGATTCATGAACAGGACATTGTAGAACCATAAGTGCAATGACAGGAAGTATGTTTATGTGAGCACAGAGTTGAAGCACCTGGCCCAGCCTGGAGACATGAGAAAAGACCTCAGAAGAGATGACACTTGAGCTGGGTCTTAAATGAGCAGGAGAAATCCAGCTAAGAGGAGCCATGGGGCAGGGACAGTTCAGCCAATGAAGTTAATAAGCACCAAGACAGAGTTTCTCAACCTCAGCACTACTTATATTTTGGGCTGGATAAGAAGTTGTTGTAAGAAGTTGTTCTGTACATTGTAGAATGTTAAGGAGCACCTATTCACTGTATGGCAGTAGACCCCATCCACTTGTGGTGATCAAAATTGGACATTATCAAATTTTACCCCTGGGGGGAGGCAAAAATGCCCCCAGTTGAGAACCACTGTGCTTGGCATTGAAGAGAGCATTAGAAGGCAATTGGAATAGCTAGAGTATAAATTATGGGATAGATAGTTATTTGTTGGAGGTGCACCTAGAGAAGTGCAAAAGCCAGATCTTTGAAGACCTTTCATTCTTTTCAACTCCATGAAAGTTATTCAACCTAACAGGAGTGTTTGCCCTTTTGAAAAATGGGAATAGCAATATTTCCCCAGAGGACTGTGGTGAGGGCTAAATCAGATCACCTGTGTAAAGAACCTAGCACAGTGCTTGTCACAAGCGAAAGTCATTTGTTTCTTCTCTCTTCTCTTAGTTCCTTTGGCCAGAGAAGAAATTGGATTGATGAATTGAAGGACAGTTAGAGGCTGGAGTGAGGGGTGGGTGGGGGCTTCTGAGGCAGGAAAATTAAGCCACAGGCAGAGCTGACAATGGGATAGCTAGAGGTGCGCCCATTTGTCCTACAGAAGCTTTATGCCTTCCATTCCTACAACTCTGCCCTTACCCACCTCTGAGCTTATCTTTTCAGAACACCTGTCTCACATGTGTTAGCCAGCAACACTTCTTTGTCTAATGTTTATCTCAACCCAGCAAACAGCTACCGTGTTTCTTATAAAGACATGCAGGTCACAGAAGAGTGGGAAGCAGAAGCTAAGATAAATAGACAGAATCTCTGGGCTTGGGGACCTCTGTTTCAAGGCTATGGGACCCTTGCATGTATGTGAATAGCATGTCCTGCTCCTTCTGTCTGCAAATCTTTCTCTCGCTAATCCACCATGTTCAAGTCTCAGCTCAGGAAACAGTTCCTTTCTGAAGCTGATCCTTGTGATTTCCCAATCCCAGCCAGAACTTGAGCTTCCCTTCCCTATGCAGCCCACAGGACTCATAGCCCTTAGTATATTATGATACAACTGATTTGTCAATTGGTTTGCTTGCTAGTCAATGACTTTATGTAATTTGAAGTAATTATCCTGTGGTTATCAAATCCTTAAAGAATAAACATACAAAAACACACAGCTCCAATAAAACATTCCAAGTGCCTGTTGAATATAAGAAAGCAGAAATTTTAGGGCATCCTTCCCCTCCCAGCATGCTAAGCTTGCATGTAAATTATATCCTAATGCACAAGTTGTTTTCTCTTCTTCATCTCAGACATTTTAATCATTCTTCACCAGGCTGTGACTACTTCCTCTATTCTTGTAGGCTGTTAGACTCCAGTTTCATGTAGTGAGAATTAAACAGATAGGATGTGTTCTTTCAAGCCTTATATGGTTATATAATGTGTGTTCTTTATACATGATTTTCTTTCCTTCTGCATAGCATGGTAAAAAGATCACTGGGCTTGGAGTTAAGCATCTGAGGAGGGAGTCCTGGATTCACATCTTATAAACAAGTCACTTAAGTTCTCTAAGATGCAAGTTCCTTATTTGTAAAACAAGGGCCTATAAGCTTGGACTAGCTTATAGCGTTTCTTTACCATTAGCATACATTCTCTCATTTAGTCATCACAAAAAGTCTGCCAAATGGGTACAATGAAATACTGGTTCTTAGAAATCAAGAAACTGCAGTGTAATGTGATTAAGTTATTTGTCCATGATCATAAAGCAAGTCCACATAAAGTACAGTATTTTTTTTTACCTCTGTCTTTGGGAACTCTAAAATCTCACCTTTCTACTAAATCCTGCTATCTGTATCTTCAAATATATCTAGGATAGAAAACTCTCTATTCTACCTTGAATTACTCTAATATAGAATTTTCATCAGCGATCCAACCAGAAAACACTTTGTACACACACACACACACATTCTCTATTAAGAAAGGATTCTTTGAGTCATTAAAAATCAGTTTTCATCTGTTTGACATTAAGTGTTGACAGGGCCCTGAACTGGACATGTGTCAGCATCTTTCAGATGCTTTGCTAGGATTTGACAATTGCTTGGCACTAAACAAACCCATGGTCAAGTTAGCCAGGTTAGGTATGAAAGCTTTTCAAAGGAAAAAAGCTCTTCTCCTGGGCTGTCAACCCCAACCTCAACACATTAGTGACCCTATTATGGGAAGCTCCTTGTCTCTGCCAGATTTTATCCTGATTTTATGAATCGGCAGACAAAGAGCCAATCCTAGTCAAAGACTGAAGCTGCAGTAAGAGAAGAAAGAGAATAGTTAAAAAAAAAAAAACAAAAAAAAAACTGTTAACTGGAAAGGGAGCTGCCCTTGTCTGGAAAACAGGTAGCACCTCCATGGAGCACATATTTGGAAATATTTGGTCCCTCATATTGTATTCTCAAAGTAATAACTAACCTTACCATTTTTATTCATTGCAGACCCACATAAATACCAATCCAAAATTCTGATTAGCAGGAGTTAACTAGTATTTTCATCCTGAGTTAATGTAATCGTATCTGAAAAGCTCCACCTACTAGCATCATGTTCTAATAATATCCTATGCCTTAACATCTCAGAAGATGAGCAAGTCAGACTATTAGGGGTTGGTGGGATTCTAAAATGGTAAGGATTAGTAAATGGGATTAGAATGTGGTAGGGAAAGGGAATTTTGAGCTCCCTCTAGAGGCTAAAGTGCTGACCCTTCACACCTGGGCCTCATGGATGGGAAGCCACCCAATTAGGCAGATTGGATGTTGTTCTGGAAAAGGGTTCATGCTGACAGCAGAGTTTCTGAGTTCTCTTGAGGAAGCTCATGACCACCCTAAGGCAAAACTAGTATGTTGCTGAGAAATGACAGGGTCCCACTCAATTCCCTCAAGAGTCTGAGAAAGTCAAGGTTGGGGAACAATCTGCATATAGAATGTCTAGCTCTGGCTTCTCCCAGACTAAGGGGCAGATGTACCCTTGGTCTCCTCAGTCAGGCACCTGAGATCACGCAGCTTCCTAGTCACAATAATTAATCATCATGCACCTAGACCCAGGGAGCACTCCCTCTCTGCCTTCAGGTCTTTGTTCAACCATCACCTTCTCAATGAAACTTATGCAAATCACTCTTTTAAATTCCAACATCTTCCCCCAGGACACACTAAGGCACACCTGATATTGATATTCCTTCCTACCCTTTCCTTCTTCTTTTATCAGTAGTACTTATTCTAATAAACTCTTCGGCTTACTTATATGCTCTCTCCTTTTTATTTTCTATGACCCCTGCAAGAGTATGGATCCATAAGGCAGTGATGTGTGTCAGTTCTATTCATGGTGGAATCCAACCATCTAAAACTGCCTGGCGTCCAGTGGACTTCTAATAAATATCACATGAATAGAAGAATGAACGCAAGCATCAGCACAAAACACCAAATATAGAAGATGCTGGCTTAGAGAAATGGTGGCTTTAAAGTAGAGTTATGTTCAGAGAATGTTTTTGTTTAGGCTAAAGCACCTTTTCATTTATTTATTGTCATAGAAATAAATGACCACCAGTAATTCTGAATGGCCAAGTATATGGAGCAGAAAAAAATCAGGAAAATATTCCCCAGTAAGGCCAGGATATATACCACATTAGGAGGCTGCTTGTTTCAAACTCAAGTTCTGGAGTTTGAAGTCCCAACTCTACCATTACCCAAACACTCATTGCCTAAACTCTCTAGAGCTCAGTGTCTCATTTATAGCATGAAGATAATAATATAATCATTATTATATAATTAGATAAAATAATAATAATATCAGGCTTATGTAAAACAACCCATGCAAAGAACCTGGCACAATGTCTGGCATATAGTCAATGTCATTATTATATATTTAAAGTAATTTCTAAGATACATTCATCCCATCTTGACCTGGTAACTTTCGACCAAAAGAATATACCCATCTATATATCAGTGCATAAAATTAATGACGAACACCCACCCATGTTCATTGTGATTTCTCTGGGCCTTCTTAAATTATAGGCAATCAGTTCCTGAACTTGTCACAGCAAGCTCCCAATGGGTAATTCTGATTTCTTACTGATAATCATGATGCTGTCACTTTGGTCTCTCTAGCTCCTGATGTTACCTTAGGGACCCTGACACAGATCTACCCCTTCGGCTCTCCCCCATATGAACCAGGTATGAGTAGATTAAGCAGTCACAATGGTTCATCAAGTTCCAAGTCTTAAACATTTGAGCTTAATCCTAGTCTAACTAACCCAACTGAACACTTAGACATTCTCAAGTGACAATAAACTTGAATGTTGACTCCACCACTTATTTTCTTTGATGTGATAAAGTGAAATTTACTTATTCAGTCATTCGCACAAAGTTTATTATATTCTTTTATATATTGACATTCATACCAGCATTTAAAAGATGTAATATACAAAACCAAAATACTGCTGTGTAAATTATCCCCAAGACTTGCAATACATTTAATGGTATGTGATCCTTTTTCCAACATATTCAATAGAAATTGGGTGACTGTCTTTCTACTTGTGAACCATAGCAGTAAACTATTGAAACAAAAATCAGACATACTAATTCAGATCAATAGAGGTTAATGTTGTTGCAAACATTAAATGTCATGCTATCGCAGCCTTTCTCATAATAGAAGGATTGCCTAAGGAATATTAATAAATTTCCAAAATGAAAAGTTTTATATAAGATCATACCTGACTGAGGCGCATATCCTCCCTCTTACAATTCAAATTTCAAATACATAAAGGGACAATAAATTTTGAGGGAAGCTATTGAATACACAGTGACTTCATTTCTTGCTCTCAGCATTCTGTTAGCAACAGAATTATCAACAAAGGCCAAAGAATTGAGCGCTATTTTAATCTTAGGGAAAATCCAATTTCAGAACCAAAAACGGAATTACTCTTTCCTTTACTCATTACCAAAATATTTATATTTATATATTTTTTATTTGATGTGACTAAGTCACAATCCCTTGTTTTGTTATTGATCTTGTCCCTCTCAAATTAGATTTTTCCAAAGGATTTGTTCTTTGTGAAAAGTGAGCCACAGTGATACTGCTTGGTACGCAGAGAGCTTTATGAATGGTTTTGCTTTCAGCACTTTGATGACATACAGTTGTGTGGACACAATTGCAGAAGCAAATGTCTGAAGCTGCAGGCCTAGAGGTAAAGGCATTTAATTACAGTTTTAGTTTAGAATCTGAAGTTCTTTGGGCACATCCAAGGTTTCTGCTTCAGTGAGAGCATCTGTAAAATAGGTCAAGAACAACTCATCATCTACCTTCTCACAAGAAAATTAACACCCATATCCACTCCTATTCAGGAGCTTTGGCTCCCACATGGCCAGTTACGTAAGAATAACAGTATGTAAAACAGAGCTTGAGATCTGGAGGTGAAATTGTGCCTTATGAAGCATTCATGATTTTTAAATACAAACAAAAGACAACAGAAGTAAGACAAGAACAATAATAGACACCATTCAGTGACCACAAATTATATATCTGCAGGTTGTTTTGCACACATCATTGTACATCCTCACTGCCATCTTGTAAAATAAACATTCTTAATCCACATTTTAAACACGTGAGCCAACTGAGGTTTAGAGAGTTTGTCTTAGTTTCCTAGGGCTGCCATAACAAAATTACCACAAAATGGGAGGCTTAAAACAGTAGAAATTTATGATCTCACAGTTCTGGAGGCTAGAAAATGGAAATCAAACTGTCTTCTGGGCCATGCTTCCCCTGAAGTCTGTAGAGTACAGGCACGGGCTTGCCCCAAATCCATGCATTCTTTGGCTTGTGGCACATCTCCACCATCTCTGCCTCCATCTTCTTTCTCCTGTCACTGTATTCAGACTTCCTCTTCTTAAAAAAGACACCAGTCTTTATAAGAAGGCCAACCTAATCCAGAATGGCCCAGTCTTTACTATAACATCTTCAAAGATCCTATTTCTAAATAGGGTCATGTTCATGGGAACAGGGTAGGACTTGAACATATCTTTGGGGCAGGGGGCACAGCTCAGTCCATAACAGGAATCAAATAATTTGGCCAAGTTCACACATATAACAAGTAACAGAGCCTGGGATTAAACCCAGTTTCACCACTAGCTCTTATGAAAAAATTGTAGCTATGTAAGTGTCAGGAAATCCAGAATAATTTAGGGGGATTAAAAGATGGTCTTCCATGTTCATTACAGGTATCCAAACATCTCAAGTGATAAAAGATGTGTGTGTACGTCTGCTTGTCTTTCTGTCAAACACCAATTGGCATCTTCCTCTCTTCTCTATGTTAGTTGTTTCCTAAATCACAGCAAATCTTTAGGCACCTTTGAGCCCTTCCACAAAACAGGGGTCTTTGTGCACTGTCTCTGTGTCTTGCTCCTTAGTGAGATGCCCTATTGTTGGTTGAAAATGGATTATCGCTATACTTCTAGGTCACTGTGTCAAAGTCTCTGATAGCATAAAACCTCAAAAACAATGAGAGTACCCATCTTTGAGGACTTTGTGCCCATATTTTATTTTTTGAACTTCTAGTAAGACACTTATCATTGGTGAATGAACAATCCAGCTGCTGGGCCACTTACCATTCCTCCCAACTCCTCCTTACCAGTTCTGTGCCTTGAACCAAGTTGTTTCCTCTACCTGAGCTGTCTTCCCCAACTCCCTTCTCTATCTGGTGAAATTGTTTTGATTGTATTCATTCTTTAAAGCTAAGGTCAAATATCACAGTGTCTAAGAAGCTTTCTCAAACTTCACAGATAGAATTAATCAATTTCTTTTCTGTTTCCATTAATAATTTATACCTTAATGTGAGCATTTAGCATCTATTTCAGTAAGGTCAGTTGTGTCCAACACCCCTGTTGCACTCAGCTCTCTATTCCCTGAACCTAACAAAGAGCTTGGCACTAATAGCAACACAATAAGCTTTTGTTAGGTTACCTTTACAGATTACCCCATATTTGCAAATTTTTAGAGAATGGAAGAACGTTTGGTCATCATTTTGTATAAACTGAAAAAGGATACCTTAGGACATAAAAACTGGGATAGGTTGGTTCAACTTCTACATAAGAATATCCTAGAGATAAAATTCTTAAGAGATTACAGGGAAGAAAACACAGAGAGACAATTTTGGGGATGGGTGGGCAGGAGTAAAGGTAAAAGCAATGGGGCATTTGATTTTATTTTGCTTTGGATCAAGTTTATTATCTGAAGACTTTTACAATAATAATAATAACAATAATATTTGCAGAATGCTGGAAATTTATAACATTCATTAAATTAATGATTTGAGGCAGAGAGTAGGACTCCCTTTTGATAAAGATACTGAGTCTCAGAAAATTGGTGAAAGGTCACATGTGGAAGGTCATGTGGGTCTTTAGAGGCTGAGCTAAAACTAGAACTTTTATGCTCATTTTGTTTGTTTTTGTTTCCAATCCTGTGTTCAGTCACCACCTTTTAATTGGCAGTTGGACTCAGCTCACTCTTTTCCTTCATCACTTTTTCCAATTCCTATCACTTTTCTCCCTGAAAGTCATGTACAAGCTCTTTTAGATTTTCCCTTTGAAAAGAAAGAGCACTGTAAACAATGCCAGGTGCTGTGTCTTGCCTTAAATCATTAAACCCTAAGTTTATGGCATGGAAGGGACTATTGGCAGCAAATTGGTCTTTTCAGATACACCTGTTCATACAGAGTGCCATCACTCTTGGGAGACTCATCCTAAAATAATGACTGCTCTACATTGTGTTCTCCAAGTTACTGCCATTTAATGTATTTACAAAAAAAAAAAAAAGACTCTAGCCAGAAAGTTTGTTTATTAATAGTGCTTCATGTCTGCTGCTCTATAGTTCCAAAAATTTCATATATATATATATAAATCTAATATGGGTCATGTCCTGACTGGACACTGAAGAGTCTCTAGATTATGAGACATGGTCTTGGACATCACTGCAGTCTTAAGAACAGTCAGTTATAATACAGTGTAGGAAGAAGTCAGGCATCACAAACTGAGCACAGTGACACCAATACCAATTTACGGCTTTGTGTAGTTCATTCAAAACCACTGACCTATCCAGTCATCCCCTTATGATATCCACAATAGTTCAAACCTTCAACTATTTGAACTTCAACTTCAACTACTCTCCCCAAGCCTCTTACCCTAATACCTTGGCTTTCATATTCTGCAAAATCCTTGCCTCTTATCTCTCAGAAATCAACTTTTTGAGCACTGCTACCATATCTGCTGTGTCAACAGACTTATCTGCATTTTCTTCCCTCTTTACTCTATGCTCTGACATCTTAGTAGAAGTAGTGCTTCTTATTCCATTGACATTCCATTCCCTCTGACTTTTCCCAGATGTCACTTCATCAAATAATGTCTGTCTGTCCTATGCATGCAACCTCTTCACCTTGCTTGGATTTTGGTCCTTAGCAAACAGACACAAGTCTCTCTCGTACTCCTCATACTCTAGTAAAAAAACTAGTAGCCATCCTTAACTACTTCCACATATAATCAGTCAGCATATCTTTTGATTTAAGCTTCTTATGACTCTTACATCTATCTCCCTCTGCCAACTCATTGCCACTGCCTCAGTTCAAGCCTGTATCCTTTCTTACAAAGGTCATTTCTACAATATCCTATCTTGACTTCTCTGGCTTCATTCTTACTTATCTCCAATGCAATAGGCACCATGCTCCCAGTGATCATTCTGAAATCTAATCATGGCACTACATTGCAAAACATCTTATCATCACTCCCTCTTGACTGCAAAATAAAATTAGGCTCCTTTGCATAATGCATGAGACATTTCCAGATCTTCCTCCTACCTACTGGCCAGCCATTCTTCCTCTTCCATTTGTCATCTCAGTCTTCTTAAGCTTCTTTGTTTTCTCCTCATGCCTCTGTCCTTTCGAGTACGAAGTATATCACCACTTCCACATTTTAGCCTTAACAGCACATTCTTCCTTCAAGAATTATTCAGTAAGATTTTCTTGACTTTCTAATGTGGTCCTTCCCATGTGTGCAAACACATCCTGATGAAGTGGTCAGTAATGTCAAATTCTCAGGGAAACCAGAGAATTTGGTTTCCCTGTTAATTTCCCAATATTTTACCTGTTAAAATATTGTTCATTCTAGGGCCTTTTATCGAACAGATTTAGTCCAAGTGTTATTTGGAACACTGCTTCTTTGCACATCCAGCAAAAAATTATTATAGCCTCCCCTTATTTTCCTTTTTGATAAGAGAGTCCTGTTTGGATAAAACCTAATTTTCATGTCAAGAGGAACTGCTTTGGAATTTCCATCTGCAAAATATAGCAGATACAGATGGCTCTGGGAAAAGAGCAGTCAAATGCAGTTAATCATGAGTCCCAGCTTTTCAGTAAGCAAAGTCAGATGCTGCAGGTGTAGGTCAGTGACAGGTAAACTACAGATGAAGCTGATTATCACATTGGCCACATAAGGTATCAAAGCCTTGATTGAAGTTTGGGTTCTTCATTCTTCAGCATAAAACAACCATTTATTTCCCGACAGAGGTAAATAAAAATTTATCAGTCCCTTCTCTGTATCATTAAAAAAAGTATCACTCAACCATATATAGTCAATCTATGGGCAGTTCCTATTCTAAGAACCCATTAAGATTGTTATAAAGATGAGCTACCACATGGTGGTCAAGCATGTGAGTTTGAGAATCCATTTTCCTGGTTTTAAACCCCATCTCAGCAATTTGTTGGCTATATGACATGAGCACACTTCCTGATCTCTCAGAGCCTCAGTCTACTCATCAATAAAACAAGAATTATAAAAATAACAATAAATTATACCTTGCTGAGTTGCTGCATGGAATAAATGAAGGAACACATGCAAGATTCCTGGCACATAATTAATGTCCAAATAGTGGTATTGGTATTTATCTCATTGTTAAATGACAAAATCTAACAGAATCTGTTAAGGGGGGGATGGTCTTGTTTTATAGGCTTTACTTCTGCTTCACCCCTCTCCTAAACTTAACTTCTAACCACTGTTATTTTAATGGCACAATAGAGCTTCACTTTGGGCCTTGGTTGAAGAAGGAAATTGAATGATACACTTAATTTTACCACTGGGATTTATTTTAATACTAACAGCGTTTTTCAATAATTTTAATTCCAAGAGGGGGAGCTCAAGTCTCTGCCTATACCTTTCAGGAAAAAGATGTCAACCTAAGTATGGGTGGACTCCACCAGCTTTTCCCATTGGAAGATTGTCCACTGAAAGTGCACAGATTTTCATGCTTTCTCACTAGGCACTTAGGTCACAGAGAAATTCCATACCAAAAATTATCCAATGAGTGGATAAAGGAAAATGTGCAGCCCCTGTCAGTTGAAGAGGTCAGCAAAAATCACCTTGGTGCTTCATTTCAAAACTTGTGACCCATAATAACTAAAGGAAAATTTTATGTTATCAAAATGGCATAGGATATTCCAAAGTAATAGGAAAAAATATTACGATATTGATTCTTGGCTGGTCATTTGAAAAAAAAGGTGATTTCAACCTTTTATTCATTTTGTAAAATTTCCTTTTTTTAACTTATTTATAGATGGCACTAAGGAATATATCACTAATTAAAATACATAGACAAATTCAGTCTGCACTATGATTTGATGTGCATACATATAAATAAATGCAGTATATAAGATGGGTTGAACCCAAGGGAAACATTTTCTCGTTCCTTTTTGCAAAGTTTTGAGTGGTTTTTTAATATATGCAATCCATTCTCTTACACCATGTTTGGAATTTCCTGTTTTCTTTTGTTTTGTTTTACTTAAGTTTGTTTCACTCTTATGTCTAACCTACAGATTGTGGCACTGTATTTGCAATTCTATCTTAGGTACCTTCCTTTCTTTTGATTACATCTACTAGTTATATGTGCACTATAAAAATTGACTTAGGAGGGCTTTTTATTATTTTTTCCTCTTAGCATCTAATCATTATTCTCGCAATGAACATATAATGGACACTTACGATGTACCATGTTTTGTAGTACATGCTGGAGAAAATGTGGAACCGAAAAGATATAGTCCTTGCCCTCTTGGCACTTACCTTCTAGACTGATTCTTAGTTGCTATGTGATTCCTAGAATGCTTATTAATATTTAAAACTGCATAGCATTGTGAAAGATGCTGAGGCAATAGAAAAGAACATCCCTGTCCTCATAGCACTAGCATTCGCATTAAGGAGACAGGATCTAGGCACAGAAAAGAGTGGAAAAGGAAATGGATGTGGGGTGAGAAGCCAGGGAAGAGTTCTTAGAGGAGGTGAGTTTTAAAAAGTGTCTTGATAGAGAAATAAACTTAGATAAGTGACTAAGAAAGAGGAGGCTATCCAATGGGAAAGTATCAGAGGACCACCCGAAAAAGTTCGGGAGAGAAGCAAGGAGAAAGGATTATCTAGATGGCAAGCTTGCCAATAGTAAGATAAGAAGGGGTCTTGGGTGCTAAGATAAGTTATTAAGAATTATTTTGACAGATAATGTGAAGCTCTTCTTTTCATGATGAATAAAGAGTTACCAGATCCTTTTCTAGTCATTCTCATGCCAGAAATAACATTTTTGAAAACTGAATCTGTTTCTGAAAAGCAAGAGACAGAGAATCAGATGAAGACATTATTGACTTGGCTTAGGTATGATTATGTCTGAACAAGCATGCACCCAATGAGACTAGAAAAGATGAGTCCAAGAGATAATATATATGAGTGTGTTACAGACTGAATGGAAGGAATGAGGGCATAATTGAAGAAATGTGGGAGATGAAGGAGTGAAATTGAAGTACAAAAAGCACTGATGCTCTAAGCCCAGAAGTAAAGTTAGGCACAAATGAAGCTGAGGCAATCTAAGTTAAGTTAGAGTTTATTGAACTTTACTTGGTGGCTAAGCATCTGTGTGAAAATGCCTTGTGGTCATTTAAAACCATGGGCCTGGTGATTGGGTAAGAAAATCCAGGTTGAAAATCAGGTTGTTGCTGGAACAGAGGGATTGGACAAACTACAAAAATGGACTGCTCCATGGATAGAAGGGATGTAAAAAGAGAACAGTTTCTAGAAGCCAAGAGAGTTAGCAATAACTAATTATTAGACTTCATTATAAGAATGTCTGTGCCATCAACACTAGAACATTATTATGGTTTTAAATTTCTTGGGAAAATTTAAATGCTAGTACAGAAAAAAATATTTCTGTTGAGTCATTCGCATTCTAGTATTTCAATATTCTAGAAAGGTCAACACTGTAACCCAGTAAGAGGCTTTTTCCATTATTACCTGCCAATTCTCATGATTCCTGGAAAAAAGGTAAACCCACTGTAAAGATAATGAGAAGATGGGAAATTATTTATTTTCAGCAGCTCCATAAATCACAAGAAAATTTGGAAGATTCAATTAAAAGCAGAAATGGCCTTCAGACAATTTAATAGAGGTAGGTGTTTTTTTTTTCAGGTCCTTGTCATTCTTAGCTTGAGGCCTCGTACGTTAAAAGCTTTAGTGACAGATAATTAAATGAGCTTTTACTTCTGAGACTCTTCCAAATATGTAATCTTGTCATTGAACATGTGCCATATGTCCCAATGTTTTTGCGAGTGAGCTCTATGACCCCTCTTCCCAGTCATAAAATAAAGAATATTTAAATGATGAATTGAAATATAGTTTTTAAAAATACCAAACAGTGAAGGTATAATTACATATAATTCATGTGATCGTTTCTGAAATAGACGCCAGGTCTGACTGACTCTCAAAACTTTTAAAAATCAAAACCCATTCATATATTGATACTTCTTCTTAGATTGGTTACATTAAGCACAGCATATTCCAAACCCTACTTTGTCTGCTTATCCCAAAGTTATTCCCAGTTGGAATATTAGCCATGGTTCCTTCTCTTTCATTTTCTCTCTCACTAAGCACTTTGGGGACAAAAACTAGCTAAACCACAGCTTTAAATTATCACTATACCCTCTTTGCCTAACAAGCTCTTCCCTAGTCCTAATGCCATCTTCCCTCTGAAATCTTTTATTTATTAACTTATTCATTCAGTCAGTTATCTGTTCAATAAATATTTAATGATAAATTTTGGGTGGACAAAAGTGAATGAGACAGAAAAGGTACTGATATTATGAAACTTGTGTGTGTGTGTGTGTGTTGGGAAGGGGTAAGGAAGAAATGGGAAGAAAAAATAAATAAAAAAATAATGGAAGAACATTTAAGATATCAGCAAGTACTGCAAAGAAAAAAAAGAAATGGAAGTTTCATGGGCATACCTGGGAGAAGAGAGAGACATTCAGAAAGTTTGAGGTGAAAGCAAGCTAGACATATCCAAAATACAAAGAAGGTTGGTGTGCACATGGCTGCATTAACAAAATTCCTAACAGCTAAGATGGTGCACTAATTGTGCATTTCACTGCTATTACAAAGTGGAACTGAGTGAAAAGTGAAAGGAGAGGAGGGGTCATAATATTGGGCCTTGTAGGTCCGAGTTGAGCACTGGATTTTAATTTGAAGCCACTGAAAGACTCTAAAGAGTAGAATGACTGGATTTTATTTATTTTTGAAGCCCACATTACTGCTGAGTGGAGAGTACATTGCAAGGAGGCAAAAATAGAAGCTGGGAGCCAGTGAGACTGAGGTTATTGGATAAAACAGGGGAGAATGGACAGTGGCTTGAATTGGGGGATAGCAATGGGGATGGAGAAGTGTGACAGGTTTAAATATAGCTCAGGGGGAGGGTTGGCAAGACTAGATGAAGAACTGAAAGAGGGATATGTAGAAAGCGTTGCCTCCAGGATAATGCCTAGATGTTTTACTTCAGCAACTGAAAGTACTAAGGGAAGAGCACGTTCTTTGGAGGAATTGGAGCAGAAACTCAAGCAATCTGCCCGACTCTCTCTTCTAGACACTTAGTAGTCACCTTAACACTTGAACTCACTGTTGTTGTTGCGCATAATCTGCTTGTAATTTGTATGTTTAATAGATTTTGATTTCCTGGAAAATAAGGATCCTGTTTTACTCATTTTATATCCCAGATACTACCAAAGTTTCTGGTATATAGTAGAAAATCAAATTATACTTACTAAGTGCATGAATTGAATTAAAAGGTTTCAAGTCCAAGTGCTTATATTTTTTTGGAAAAGTAGAGTTTTGCATAACTGAGTAAAACTTTCTATCATGATTTAGGAAATATTTTATTCATGCTGGAAAATTCATGCCACACGAAATAGAAAGAACCATGATTGAGATTTAGATGCATCATAATTAAAAGAAAACCTTATTTATATGCAAAACACATTATATCTTACAGAGAAAATAGACTAAATAAGTTGCTTATGAGCTGGAAATCTTTAGAGCTCCTACAGGAATTAGGTAAGTCCCCATGCACTTGGTAAGATTTCTTTTTAAAAAAATATTTTTATTGAGCTATCTTCTTGCGCCATGTGGTCCATCCAAGGTTGGATCTCTGTTTGAAATCTCTCAGCCACTGAAATTTTATTTTGTATCATTTCTCTCTTCTCCCTTTTTGTCAAGAAGGCTTTCTCAATCCCGTGATACTGGTTTCTGGTTCATCCCTAAGAGACATGTCCCCTGTAGCCAAGAAGATTTACATGCCTGGGAGTCATGTCCCAAGTAGAGGGGAGGGCAGTGACTTTACCTGCTGTGTTGGCTTAGAGAAAGAGGCCATATCTGAGCAACAAAAGAGGTTCTCTGTTACTCAAGCTTCAACTAGACATTTCTACCTACCATAGCCTGCCAAACCCAAACCCAAACCATTTCTACCAATCCTAAAGAACACCTAGGGGCATTATATAAGATTCTACAAAGGTTCCATGCACTAGGATAACTTTCCAGAACCTACAACCTCTAAATGGAATGCAGAGGGACCAGCCTTTCCAGAACATCAACTAGCTCCATCCCATTATCTCAAAATTTTGACAGCCCCTTACAACATGAAAAAAAGTTAGAGTGGGCATAACCCAAATACCCTAAAGAGTGGGAGAAAGATCAAAGGTGATGGTGGAGTTATAAAGAGAAGGTAGGGTCTAACAAATGGTTATGATTGCTGAGTTATTATGTGGATATTTATTTTAGTCTCTAATATCTTAGAGCAACTAGAAGTGAAAACATAAATTGTGGAATTGTAATAGATACCAAATTCTGAATCTGTTCTACAACTAATTGTGATGTGTTTTGAAATTTATTGCTTTTTTGAATATATGATATTTTTCACAAAAAAGAAAAAAAACTAAAAAGAAAAAGAAGAGAGGCTGGTGGTGATGGCGGTATTACATTGTAAATATAATCAATATGACCAAATTATACATTTAAAAACTGTAAAAATGACAAATTTTTTGTTCTATATATGTTACCACAATAAAAATACTTAGGAAAAAAAAGAGGTTCACTGGCAGTGACTTATAGGCATGATTATAAGTAGGCTAAGCCTCTGTTTTGCAGGGGCAAGCCCAAGATTGAGGGTTCAGCCTATTGAGTTGGTTGTCCCCATTGCTTGCGAGAATATCAGGACTTCCCCAAATGGGAAAGCTTAATATTTCCTCTTTTCTCCCCAGTGCCCCAAGAAGACTTTGCAAATACTTTTTTATTCTCTGCCCAAATTACTCTGGGATGTAATGGGGCATCACACTAATCTGTACATACCTACAAGATCTCAATCCCTATTCAAGATTCTATGTAATTGTGGTGTTCAAATAAACTGGCAATACAAATTAAATTAGAAAGTATGCTACCAAAAATATAAATTTTGCACAAAATAAACATTTTTCTTTGGCTTCACATGGAAGTTGAAATTTAAAATATAGGCTATATCATCTTTTGTATTCTGTATTTACATCTTGTATTCTGACTTAACTTTGTCCTTTCCAGATCACCTTCCTTCATATCATTCCTTGAAGTCTGATCACTTTTTCAACTTTTTCAGCAATTGCTGTATGGGGTAATGCTGACTTTCATAGCAGCAGAGAACTAAATCTGAATCTCAGGTGTCACACAAATACCCAAAGCTCTAGGGACTGGCCAGGTTACACTCAAATAACTCAGCATCTCAGAATTATAAAAAAAAAAAAAAAAAAAAAAAGATTATAACTTGGGAAGAACCTTTGCAATAGGCCCAATCTGATGATCCATGCTCTTGACTTCAAGTCTGTGAGTTTGCATATTATAGTTAGTCCATATGAATGAGCCATGATACTTACTTTTATTTCTGACATCTCATTCAACATACTATACTCAAGTTTCATTTACCTAGTTGCATGCCTCACAACTTCATTCCTTCTTTTTTATTCATTTGTTTTATTTATTTATTTGTTTGTTTGTTTGTTTATTTTTACATGGGCAGGCACCGGGAATCGAACCCAGGTCTCTGGCATGGCAGGTGAGAACTCTGCCGGTAAGCCATCGCAGCCCGCCCACTTCACTCCTTCTTGCAGCTGTTCAGTAGTCATTGTGTGGATACACCACAGTTCCTCTTTCCATTCCTCAGTTGATGTACTCATTGGCCACCTCCATCCATTGCAAATCATGAACACTGCTGCCATAAACACCAGTATGCAAATGTCCATTCAAGGTCCCACTCTCAATTGCTCCAAGTATACACCTGGTATATAGGGGGTAGCAGGATCATATGAAAACCCCACTTCTAGCCTCCTGTGGAACCATGACACTGCCTTCCAGAAGGGCTGTACCACTGCTTCCCAATCAACAATGAATCAGTACATCTCTGGCTCCACATTTTCTCCAGCACTTGTATCTCTCTGTTCATTTTTAAACAGTTTTATTTGCACATCAGAAAATCAAACCTAAGTAAAAAATCAATGGTTCCTATTATAATCACATAGCCATGCCTTTGCCATCTGTATTAGTTAGGGTTCTCTAGAGAGACAGAATCAACAGGGAACACTTGCAAATATAAAATTTATAAAAGTGTCTCACGTGACTGTAGGAACGCAGAGTCCAAAATCCACAGGGCAGGCTGCGAAGCCAATGACTCCGATGGATGGCCTGGATGAACCCCACAGGAGAGGCTCACCAGCCAAAGCAGGAATGGAACCTGTCTCCTCTGAGTCCTCCTTAAAAGGCTTCCCATGATTAGATTTAGCATCACTAATTGCAGAAGACACTCCCCTTTGGCTGATTACAAATGGAATCAGCTGTGGATGTAGCTGATGTGATCATGACCTAATCCTATGAAATGTCCTCATTGCAACAGACAGGCCAGCACTTGCCCAATCAGATAAACAGGTACCACAACTTGGCCAAGTTGACACCTGTCCCTAACCATGACACCATCACAATCTATATGAGGACATTTCCTTTTCTTCAGCAAAGAATCACATACCCCTTGCCCATATCTCCCATTTATTGACATTTCATTTTAGCATATTGCTTTTGTTACATTCAGTGGAATCATATTACAATGCTACTGTTAACTATAGACCCTAGCTTGCATTGGTTGCATTTTTACCCTGTATACCATCCCATTTTCAACACTTTACAATGTTGACCTTCATTTCTTCTCCCTCATGCAAAAACATTCTTATACTTGTACATTAATCACCATCATTGTCCACTCTAGGCATTCCTAAGTTATTCCATCTCAGCCTTTATCCTCTATCTTTCCATCTGGTGTCATACATGCCCCCAATCCTTCTCCTTCAAGCATATTCACATTCTATTTCATTCAAGGTACTTTTATTATTGTGCTACAATCAAATACTATGCTGTTTCTGAATCTTTCTAATCAGTCCTGTTGCACATTCTGTACTTCTTTCTATCTCCTAATAACCTGTGTTCTTACCTTCAATTCTCAAAATTCACCCTTCATGTTGCTTCATATTAATGAGACCATACAGTATTTGTCCTTTTGTTTCTGACTAATTTCACTCGGCATAATATCCTCAAGGTTCATACAAATGTTGTTACATGCTTCATGGCTGTATTCCGTCTTACAACTGTGTAATATTCCATCATATGTATACACCAGAACGTGTTTAGCCACTCATCTATTGAAGGATATTTCGGCTGTTTCCACCCCTTGGCAATCATGAATAATGCTGCTATAAACGTCGGTGTACAAATGTCTATTTGTGTCCTTGCCTTCAGTTCCTCTGAATCTATACTTAGTAATGAGATGGCTGGATGGCAATTCTATACATACTTCCTGGGGAACATCAAACTGTCTTCCAGAGGGGTTGCACCATTCTACATTCCCATCAACAGTGAAGAAGTGTGCTCTTTTTCCACATCCTTACCAGCACTTGATGTTTTCTGTTGGTTTTATTTTTTTATAATGGCATGAGATGATATCTCACTGTGGTTTTGATTTTCATTTCTCTAATAGCCAATGAAGTTGAACATCTTTTCATGTGCCTTTAGCTGTTTGTATTTCCTCTTCTGAAAAGTGTCTGTTCATGTCTTTTACCCATTTTAAAATCATTCTGTTTGTCTTTTTATGGTTGAGTTGAAGAATCTCTTTATATATTCTGGGTATTAAGCCCTTACATGATATGTGGTTTCCAAATAATGTCTCTCATTGCATAGGCTGCCTCTTTTTTTTTTTTTTTTTAACATGGGCAGGCATCAGGAATCGAACCCAGGTCTCCAGCATGGCAAGCAAGAACTCTGCCTGCTGAGCCACTGTGGCCCACCCTGCATAGGCTGCCTTTTTGCTTTCCTAATAAAGTTCTTTGATGCACAAGTTTTTAATTTTGAGAAGACCCTATTTATCTATTCCTTTTTGTGTTACTTGTGCTTTGGGTGTAAGATCTAGGAAACCACCTCCTATTACAAGATTTATAAGATATTTCCCTACATTTTCATCAAAAGTTTTATGGTCTTAGCTCTAATATTTGGGTATTTGATCCATTTTGGGTTGACTTTCGTATAGGGTATGAGATATAGATCCTCTTCCATTCTTTTGCATATGGTATCCAGTTCTCCAAACATCATTTATTAAAGAGACTGCCCTGCCATAGCTGGATTGGCTTGACTGCCTTATCAAAGATCAGTTGTCCGTAGATGAAAGGGTCTATTTCTAAACACTGAATCCAATACCATTAGTCAGTATATCTATCTTAATGCCAGTACCATGCTGCTTTGACCACTGTAGCTTTGTGATATGCTTTAAGGTTAGGTAGTGTGTGACCTCCCACCTCATTTTTCTTTCTCAAGATATTTTAGCTATTCATGGCACTCTGCCCTTGGAAATAAATTTTGTTATTGTTTTCTTCTCTTTCTGCAAAGTAGTTTGTTGGGATTTTAGTTGGTATTGCATTAAATCCATTAATCAATTTGGGTAGAATCGACACCTTAACTACATTTAGTCTTCCAATTCATGAACATGGTATGCCCTTCCATTTATTTAGGTCTTTCATGATTTCTTATAGCAATTTCTTGTAGTTTTCTGTGTATAGGTCTTTTGTGGTCTTGGCTAAATTTATTCCTAAATATTTGATTTTTTGGTTGATATTGTAAGTGAATTTTTTCTTGACTTCCACCTCAGATCGCTCATTACTAGTGTATAGAAACACTGTTGATGTTTGGCTGTTAATCTTGTAACCTGCTACTTTGCTGCACTAATTTATTACCTCTAGTAACTTTGCTGTAGATTTTTCATGATTTTCTACATTTAGTATAATATGTCCTGCTAACAATGAGAGTTTTCCTTCTTAAATTTGGATGACTTTTATTTATGTTTCTTGTCTAATTTCTCTGTCTAGAACTTCCAGCACAATGTTGAATAACAATTGTGACAGTGGGCTTCTCTACCTTGTTCCTGACCTTTGTCTTTCCCCATTGAGAATGATGTTAGCTGTGAATTTTTCATTTATTCCCTTTATTATGCTGAGGAAGTTCTCTTCTATTCCTATCCTTTGAAGTGTTTTCATCAAGAAAGGTCATTGAATTTTGTCAAATGTCTTTTCTGCATTTATCAAGATGATCATGTGGGTTTTCTGCTTTGATTTATTGATACAAGGTATTACATTCATCAATTCCCTTGTGTTGAATGAGCCCTGCATAACTGGAATAAATTTCACTAGTTTATGGTATATAATTCCTTTAATGTGTGGCTGGATTCAATTTGCAAGAATTTTGTTAAGGATTTTTGCATCTGTATTCCTTAAGAAGATTGGTCTGTGATTCTCTTTTCTCATAGTATCTTCATCTGGCTTTGGTGTTAGGATGATGTTGGCTTCATAGAATGAATTAAGTAGCTTTCCCTCCTCTTTAATTTTTTGAAGAGTTTGAGTATGATTGGTACTAATTCTTTCTTGAACACTTAGTAGAATTCAATGTGAAGCCATCTGCTTCTGGACTTTTCTTTTTGGGGAGCTTCTTGATGACTGATACAATCTCTTTAATTGTGATTGGTTTGTTGAGGTTATCTATTTTTTCTCAAGTTGGTCATTCATGCTTTTCTAGGAAGTTGTGCATTTCACCTATGTTTTCTAGTTTTGTATATAGTTGCTTATAGTACCCTCTCATTACTTCCTTTATTTCTGGAGGTTCATTTGTTATGTCCCCTCTCCCATTTCTGATTGTATATATTTGCATCATCTCTCTTTTTGTCAGTCTAGCTAAGGGTTCATTGATTTTATTGATTTTCTCAAAGAACCGACTTCTGGCCTTGTTAATTTTCTCTATTGTTTTCATATTCTGAATTTCATTTATTTCTACTCTAATTTTCATTATTTCTTTCATTCTGTTTGCTGTGGGATTAGTTTGATGCTCTTTCTATGGTATTCCAGGTGAATAGTTAACTCCTTAATTTTTGCTCTTTCTACTTTTGTCCTATAGGCATTTCAGGTAAAAAAATTTCCCTCTTGACACAACCTTTAATGCATCCCATAAGTTTTGATATGTTGTGTTTTCATTTTCATTTTCCTCGAGATATTTACTGATATCTCTCATATTTTCTTCCTTCATTCACTGGTTGTTTAAGAGTGCATTGTTTAACTTCCATATATTTTTTAATTTTATGGCCCTCTTCCAGTGATTGATTTCCAATTTCACTCCGTTATGATCTGAGAAAGTGTTTTGTATAATTTCAGTCTTTTTAAATTCATTGAGACCTATTTTGTGACCCAGCATATAGTCTATCCTTGAGAATGGTCCAGGAGCACTTGAGAAAAATGTGTATCCTGCTGTAATGGGGTGTAATATTCTGTAAATGCCTACATCTAGTTCATTTATTATATCATTCAAAATCTCTGTTTCCTTATTGATCTTCTGTATAGATGTTTTGTCCTTTGATGAAAGTGAAGAATTGAACTCTCCAACCATTATGGTAGAGGTGTCTACTTCTAATTTCAATATTGTCAGGGTTTGCCTCATGTTTTGGGGCACTCTGGCTTGGCCAATAAATATTTATAATTGTTAAGCCTTCTGATGAATTGTTTCTTTTATTAATACATAGTGTCCTTATTTGTCTCTTTTGTTTTACATTTAAAGTCTAATTTGTTGGCTATTACTATAACTACTCCTGCTGTTTTATGGTTATTGTCTGCACAAAATATCTGTTTCCAACCTTCCATTTTCACTTTAGATCCAAGGACTTTTTTGTAGGCAGTATATAGGTGGTTCCTATTTTTTAATCCATTCTGCCAGTCTATATCTTTTGATTGGGGAGTTTAATCCATTAATATTTACTGTTATTATTATAAAGGCAGTATTTTCTTCTATGATTTTTGTCTTTTGGATTTTATATGTCACATACAATTTTCTTTTTACCTTTACAGATAGTCTTCATTTCTATCTGTATTCTTCTCCAGACCCATCTCTCCTGCCTCTTCCTATCTGCCTGTAGTGCTCACTTTAGTGTTTCTGGTAGAGTCAGTCTATTAGTCACAAACTCTCACAGAGACCGTTGTCTGAAAATATTTCAAACTCCCTGTCATTTTTCAAGGACAGTTTTACTGGGTATAGATTTCACTGTTCACAGCTTTTCTATTTCAGAATCTTAAATATGTCATACCACTGCCTTCTTACCTTTATGGTTTCTGCTGAAAAATCCATGCATAGTCTTATTGAGCTTCCCTTGCATGTAATAAATTGTTTTCTCTTTCTGCTTCAAAAATTTTCTCTTTGTCTTTGACATAAGACAGTCTGCTTACTAAATGTTTTGGAGTAGGTCAATTTGGATCTCTTCTGTTTGTGGTGCATTGCACTTCTTGGATCTGTAATTTTATGCCTTTCATAAGAGATGGGAAGTTTTCAGTGATTATTTCCTCCATTAGTCTTTATGCCCTCATTCCTTTCTCTTCTTCTTCTGGAACATCCATAACATGTATATTCATGTGCTTCATGTTGTCATTTAATTCCCTGAGACTCTGCTCATATCTTCTAATCTTTTCCCTATCTATTCTTTTGTGTGTAGGATTTCAGATGTCCTGTCCTTTAGCTCACTAATCCTTTCTTTTGCCTCTTCAAGTTTGTGCTTGTAGGTCTCATTGAATTTTTTTCCATCTCTTCTATTGACCCTTTCCTTTCCAAAAGTTCTAACATTTGTTTTTTCAAACTTCAAGTTCTTCTTTATGTTTTCCTGATGTCTTCTTTATATCCTTCATCTCTTTTCCATATTTTCCCTCAACTCATTGATTTGACTTTTGATGTGATTTTGCACATCTGTTTAAACATCCTTGATTAGTTGTTCCAACTCTTATAACTTATTTAAATTTTGGGTTGTCCCTTTGACTGAGCCATATCTTCGATTTCCTAGTATGACTCACTTTTTACTGGTGTCTAGGCACTTGATTTCTTTGTTCAATTTATTATGGTCATATTCACTCTTTTACATAGGCTTTTCTTATTGGTTGGCATTATTCTTTGACATTCAGTTCAACTTATTGTAGACCTCAAGCATAGCTTCTGTTTAACTGATCAGAATTTTCTTGTTCTTGCTCTGCCTATATAGAACTTTTGTGGAGGGGTTGGTTGTACTGGTTTTAAAATAATATGTACTCCAGAAAAGCCATGTTTTAACCCTGATTTAATCTTATTGGGGCAGCTATTTTTTTTTAATCCTGATTCAATACTGTGGGTTGGAAATTTTAATTAGATTATATCCTTGGAGATATGATGCACCCAACTGTGGGTGTGGCTTTGGTTTAAATGGAGATATGACTACACCCATTCTGGGTGGGTCTCTTTTTTCCAGACTGTTTAATGTCTTATTATATCACCACTTTGAACTCTCTTGTTAAATAAGTTCTCTACACACATATATCACATACATTACAAATTCTCATTTCAGCTTCAAGTCTTATCAATTTGGCTCTCTATTAGTGTGTTAAATTTGCAATATTCTAATTTTAAGTCCAGAATATTTTCTAAAATTATTTAATTGTAAAGGTAATACATGAATGTACATTCATTGCCAAAAATTCAAATGATGCAATACATAGAAAAGCAAATGTCCTTGTTCAACCTCTATTTTTCTTGCCTCCACACTGGTAGCAAGTGTTGATTAACTACTATTTTTTTATACTTTCATTGAGAAATCTTCACATACATATATTCCATACATGGTGTGCAACCAATGGCTCACAATATCATCACATAGTTGTGTGTTTATCACCAGGAGTTTTTTTTGTAACAACTGCATCACTCCAGAAAAAGAAATAAAAAGTAAAAAGAAAAAAACTCATACATACCATATCTATTTACCCTCCCTCTCATGGACCACTAGTATTTCAATCTACCCAATTTATTTTACCTTTTATCCCCTCTACTATTTATTTATTTTTTTAGCCATATTTTTTACTCATCTGCCTATACCCAGGATAAGAGGAGCTTCAGACACAAAGTTTTCACTATCACACATTCACATTGTAAAAGTTATATCTTTATGCAATCATCTTCAAGAATCAAAGCTACTGGAACAATAGCTTAACAGTTTCAGTTACTTCCCTCTAGCCATTCCAATACAGAATAAACTAAAAAATGATATCTATATAATGCATAAGAATAACCTCTAGGATAATATAAAGGCACCAACAAGAGGTTACTTTCTCTTGAGAAAGGCCAATGAACTTTGGGGGTTCTCTATCAGAGCACATGACAATGTCTGCTAGCTCTCTCTCCCAGCTTCTTGTTTCATAAAGCTACCCTAGGAGTGTTTTCCTTCTTCAACTCCAAAAGTCTCTGGCTGTGTGGGCTCTGTTAGTTCCCTAACACTTCTTCCAAAATGGTTTCCTCTTAAAGGCTCCAGTAAGCAGCCTCACCTTGAATGGGTGAAGACACATCTCTATGAAAATCTTCTAATGAAAAGTTACCAACCATAATTGGGTAGATCACATCTCCATGGAAACATTTATAAAGATTCCACTCAGCAATATTGAATGAGGATAAACTACATAGCTTTTCTGGGGTACATAACAGATTCAAACTAGCACATTCCACCCTTTGGACCCCAAAAGACATGCTCTTTCCAAGTGCAAAATATATTCATTCCATCACAATATCAGAAAGCCTTAAAGTATTTCAGTAACAATTCAAATACAATACAAAGTCAGAAACAGTACAAAATCTCATCAAAGTCAGCTAAAGGCATGATCTGTCCTAAGGCAAAATTCTCTTCTGACTCTGGACCTGTAAAACTCAAAACAAATTATGTGAGTTTGAGGGACACTCATGGAATACATATATGCATTTCCATAGGGAGAAATTGGAAGGAACACAGGGGTCAGCAGAACAATATAGTTCCAAAAACCTGCAGGGCAAATTCCATTAGATTTCAAAGTCTGAGGGTCATTTATCCTTGAGGCTTTGGAAAATGGCAGTCCCATCCTTTCCAAGGGCCTATACAGTGGCCCACCTCTCTCTGAGTGCAACCTTGAAGAACATTGGGGAGACCACCTTTTTCTTGGCTCCACCCTCTCCAAGCATTAAGATCACACCTGGGCTCTCTGACATTTCTGGGGCATATACTCAGCCCTTCTAGAACAATGTGGTGGCTGCCAGGCTCTCCACAATCCCCAAGGAATGTGCCCCACCCTCTCCAAGGCCTGGGGGACAATTCTTCCTGAACAGTGAGGTGGAAGGCCCACCTTCTGCCATCAGGGCAAACTCACCCTCTCCAAATGCTTGGGTGGGTCCACTCTCCTGGCAAGATTTCTTGACTGCTGATCTTAGTTAGTTCCCATGGTTCTGTCTTTGATGTTATTTTTCCTCCAGTGTGTCCCTTGTCTGCCCTTATTAGTTCAAACTTTCAGTGGTTCCATTTTCCAGGTTCCACAATAATCTTGTTGATTTTCTATGTAATAGGCAGGTATCATAACCATCAGACAATAGGACTTTCCACATGTCCTTCCTGCATAACTCCATCTCCAATCCTGGCTTTTTCTGAAATGGCTGACTGATTCCACCTTTGGTTAAATCCTCCTGTGGGGCACTATTCTCTAGTGTCTCCCTTTCTGGAAGTCCAGAATTTTCCAAACCATCAATTACTGGTTTCTCTATACCCAAGAGATTGGTTCTCAGTTTATTTTTTTCCTGTCACTTTTCACTATAAGTTTCAAGGAGAAGCCAGGCTCACTTTCCACATTTAATTTGGAAATCTCTTCTGCCAAATAACTAAGTTTAAATCTGCCTTCCATATAAAACCAGCAGCCAATTTTGCCATGTTCTTTGCCACTTTAAAACAAGGATCATCTTCTTTCCAGTTTACAATAATATGTGCCTCATTTCTGTCTAAGGCCTAATCATAGGTATCTTTAGAGTCCACTTTTCTACCAATGGTCTCTTCAAAGAATTCTAGGCTTTCTCTATCAAGCTCCTCACAACTTTTCCAGAATCTCCCTCTAATCTATTTAAAAAGCCATTCCAGCATGTTTGGTATTTGCAAACTACAGCAGCAACCCACTTCTCTGGTACCAAAATCTGTTTTAGTTTGCAAGCTGCCAGAATGGGATATACCTGAAATAGAATGGCTTTTAAAAAGGGGAATTTATTAAGTTGCAAGTTTACAGTACTAAGGCCATGAAAACATCCAAATTAAGGCACCAACAAGAGGTTACCTTCATTCAAGAAAGGCCAATGAAGTTTGGGGTTTCTCTGTCAGCTTGGAGGACACATAGTAACATCTATGAGCTTTCTCTCTGGTTTCTTCTTTCATAAAGCTCCCCTGGGGGGGTGTTTTCTTTCTTCATCTCCAAATGTCTCTGGCTGTGTGGGCTCTGCTGGTTCTGGTGGCTCTAAAGCTTTTTCTAAAATGGTTCCCTCTTTAAGGGCTCCAGTAAGCAACCCAACCTTGAATGGGTGGCAGCACATTTTCATGGAAACCATCTATTCAAAAGTTACCACCCAGAGTTGGGTAGGTTACATCTCCTTGGAAACAATAAAAAACACACCACCCAGCAATTTTTAGTGAGGATTAAAGGACATAGCATTTCTGAAGTACACAATAGATTCAAACTGGCACATTCCATTTGATCAAGAAAGCTTTCTCAATCCCTTGATGCTAGGTCCCAGCTCATCCCAAGATTTCTGTACCACATTGCCAGGGAGATTTACACCTCTGGGAGTTATGTCCCATGAAGGAGGAAGGGCAGTGAGTTCACCTGCAAAGTTGGCTTACAGACAGAGGCCACATCAGGACAACAAAAGAAGTTCTCTGGGGATGACACTTAGGCATAATTTTAAGTAGGCTTAGCCTCTCCTTTGCAGGAATAAATTTCATATGGGTGAACCCCAAGATTGAGGGCTCAGCCTATTGATTTGGTTGCTCCCACTGCTTGTGAGAATATTAGAAATTCTCTAAATGGGCAAGTTGAATATTTCCTCCTTTCTTCCAAGTCCTCCAAGGGGACTTTGCAAATACTTCTTTATTCACTGTACAAATTACTCTGGGATATATTGGGGCACTACACTAACCTGGAGAAGCTGATAAAATCTCATGTACTTAGGGTTTTCAACTAAATCCATGTGGTTCTTGATTAGATTATTGGAATCCTTTAAAGGGGGAAATATTTTGAAGAGAGTCAGAAATGACAGTAACCTCAGAGTCAACAGAAAGAGAGCCAACAGAAATTTCAGAGCAGAGCTAGCACAGATGCCAACACTTGGAGAACAGAGACACAGTTGTTTAGAGATGCTTGGAGCCTAGCAGATGTTGCCTAAGCAAGCTAGAAACTAGAGGGAACCAAGGGAAGCTAAGAGATGAAACCAGCCCTAGGGAAGCAAAATGAGAAACCCCCACAGGAACAGAGGCTGAGAGCAACAGAATCCAGGAGCAAGAGACCAGCAAGGGACCAGCATGCCTTCTTAGCTGGCAGACATGTTCCAAACATATTAGCCTTTCTTGAATGAAGGTACCTTTCTCTGGATGCCTTAGTTTGAACATTTTCATAGGTTTAGAACTATTTAACTTTAACTTATTAAATTCCCTTTATAAAAGCTGTTTCATTTCTGCTATACTGCATTCCCCCAGTTTACTAACTAAAACAATGGTCTCCTCAGATATGATTGACCTCCATCAGATTTTCTGATGAGAAAGCCCATGTCTCAGGAGGAGAGTGTAACCACTATCAAGTTCCCTGAAGGGTGAGACCCAGCTGGTTGTCACACTTTCCTATGAAATGTCTAGGCTCTGTGCTTTTCCTATAATGCCCAGCCTATAATGTTTGTCTGCCTGAAGCTTCCCACCAGTGTTAAGTGATGTGGTGCCTTTAATTCTCAGTAGCCTTGGAGCTTGGTTGTGCTACCTTCCTTTCTCCTAGAAGGGTCTGTATTTTTTCCTCTGAGAACCAGCCTGCTTGCCTGTGGGGCAGGGATGTTGGCCTCTGCGGCTTGGGAGACTTACAGTTCTGTGTGGGATCTCAGCTGTTCCACCCATTCCAGGCTGGTGTACGATGTGTGTCTGCTCACTGATATCCCCCAACAGTCGTTCCCTCTATTCCTGGCTATTCACTAGCTTCCCTGGAAGATGAATTAAATTTCATACCTCACTATGCTGCCAGATTGCCCCACCCTTCCAGGAACAATTCTAAGCACTGGAGGATATCATATTTATTTAATAAATGGCCTTGAACGCAATAGAGTATTTTACCTGAAAGCCTTCACTGGCCTATAAAAATTATATATGAGATTATATGTGACTAGAATACTTTAGAACAAACATCCAATCTTGGAAGGGTTGAGATTTAATATCTTGGAAGAGCCATCAATATTTAAAGGATGTTATTTAAATATTCTAATCAATATTAGTTGACTAGTCTAATATGTGACAATGTGAATATTGACTAATTAACCAGTCACTTCTTATGTGACTTGACAACTAGAGATTGTATTTTCTGTGACACTACAGCATTTGTTATTTCAGAAATGTATTCATTCTGTATAGCTTAGTGTTTTTGCTGTTGTGTCTTCAATATATCTCACACTTATAGGAAAATGAAATGTTTAAACCACAAAATCCCAGGTGGCTCAACCAGGAGGTTTTAAAAGCAATATGATGCTGGAAGAAAACATTAGGCTTTCTTTCTTTTTTTTTTAATCAGGTGAGAAGTTTTTATGGAACATATAGCCTTGATTTTTGTCCCTTTCTAAATCAGAGTGTTCTATAAAACTTCCACCCATGCAACCACTACCAAATAGCACAGAGAGAAATAATTCCCTGATCGCAAGAGAAACCATAGAAATACAAGAACCACGCTGAAGATATAGAGCCAATAAGGATTCTGTGATTTATAATTGTAGCCTTGAGCAAATGCAGGCTGTGAATTTTCTGCTTCCTGTATATCAGGTTCTGACCAATCTGTCATGGATTAGGGTAGGAACAGTAAAGGATGATAATAACAATAACAATGATAAAAAATTAGTATGAATTTTTAGTTTCTTGTTTATTCTCCGTGACATGTGGATATATTTAATCTCTTTGATTCACACATTGCTCTAAGGTTTGTATTTATTATTATTGATTCACACAATAATTGCATAAAGTCAACTTATTATGTCCAGAACAAATCGTGATTCAAAAATGATTGAGAGGAACTGGAGGAGGCACCACAGCCCACAGTGGGCTGAGGAGGGTCCACTGCCCAAGAATGGGAATTCTCTCTACAAGGATATGGAGATTGTTCAAGCGCCAGAAGCAGAAAGTTATCCTTGTTGGGCTGGATATTGCAAGGAAAACTACCATCCTTCACCAATTTTCCATTAATGAAGTTGTACATACATCCACTGCAATAGGAAGTAATGTAGAAGAGATGGTTGTTAATACTACACGTTTCTTAACGTGGGATATTGGTGGCCAAGAAACTCTTCATTCTTTCTGGAACACCTACTATACTAACACTGAGATTGTGCCAAGGTCTTAAATGGACTATGACACAAGTTAAGGTTAGATCCTCTCTACAGACCTCTTCTCCCAGACTTCGTATAAATGAAGTGCTGGAATTTATATGAAAGCTGCAAAAATTTATGGTTTAGATCTATTTATGATAAACTGATTTAAACTTTTTCCAAAAGAAGAAATATTAAAGTCACTTATTTGAAAACAAAGATGAAGTCTCACCTTCCAATTTGCTTTCTCATTAGTTCCTTCAAAAGTAGGGTCTTAAAGCTATTATTGACATTTTTCTCATACTGAACCCTCTCAGGTCATTGTGTAGCTAGTGGTAAGTACAAAGGAGAAGGACCCACTGTTAACTTTAAGAGCTTTATTATCAGTATAAACCTCCCTAGCTGAATATTGTTGTCTTCTTGTTCTATTAAGCCAAAATAAAAATCAGTGTGAAAACCTTGTGTTTGAGGTTCCTTTTATCTACGGTATGGACAGAAAGGTAAAAAATATGGATAAGAAATAAACAAATAATAGGGGAACAAAAGTCAAAATAAATTGAGTAGACTGAAATACTAGTGGTCAATGAGAGGGAGGGGCAAGGGGTACAGCATGCATGAGCTTTTTTCTTTTTTCTCTTTTGTTTCTTTTGCTGGAGAGATGCATATATTCAAAAACAGTGATCATGGTGATGAATACACAACTATGTGATGATATTGTGAGCCACTGATTATAAC
Source organism: Tamandua tetradactyla (assembly GCF_023851605.1). NCBI lineage: Eukaryota > Metazoa > Chordata > Mammalia > Pilosa > Myrmecophagidae > Tamandua > Tamandua tetradactyla. Next base: position 22,140,562 of record NC_135345.1, read on the forward strand.
CATGTCAAGAATGTTTTTTTGTTGTTGTTATTTACAATAAATTTTTTTTTATTTTTTTAACATGGGCAGGCACTGGGAATTGAACCCAGGTCCTCGGGCATGTCAGGCAAGCATTCTTGCCTGCTGAGCCACCATGGCCTGCCCATTTTTAAAAAAACAGAAGTAACGCTCTAACATCTTAGCTATAGTTTAATCTAAATATACCTATTGGTGATGTGGTGTAAAAGTATAAAATATATCAGTGCTTGTGGTCACCATCTTTACCTCTGAACTGACAATTTGTCTAGGATGAAATGTGTGTGTAATAAGAGGAGAACAGGTTGGGAGTTCCCAGGGGATGTGCAGTCCAAGACAGCATCTCAGCCTCACCTGTGCAGAGAGAGGAGGTACTGATGATAGAAGGAAGCAGCTCCTGAGGGCCAGCAGCTAGCTACAACCATCTCAATAGAAACAGCTGAAGAAAGAGAAAAAAAGCCAGAGACTCCCAAGATCTTGTTTCTATTGATTATTTTTAGAGGAAATCGTGGATTTGTCAGTTTTTGTTATGCGAGAACTGTGAAAGCTAAATAATTAAAAGAATCACTTGTATGAAAACAAAATACAAATCAGTACAGAAAGCAAAAAAGTTTTGACTTACATATTACTACATTTCTGATAAGCGACAGAAGAGAATTCATATCCAGGAATTTCTGAATCCAAATACATGACCCTGATGTAATGACTGATATAGAACCAGGTGATATCAGAGGCCCAATCAAGAATTAGAAAACAAAACTTCCCTCCACATCTGTTAAAGGTTTTACCAGTTTCTAGGGAGAAAGGATTGGAGTTAACCCAAGAAATACAGCATATGGAAAACTAACCATCTGATAGAATATGTATTATATTTCATTTAACTATCTAATAAATGTGGCTCCTTTCAAAGAGTCCATTCGGTTCTTCTCACCTAATTCTTGCTGTCCTTATAAGGTACCACATAAATCTCCATTATGGGTATTGATAAGAAATGTATCTGAACTGAACCAACCCATCTGATCACTATAGTTAGAATTCTTAGAGGTACAAACCAGGTAAGCAGCACCCTTAGGAAGGTGATACCTGAACAGAGTGCTTTGTCCCCTAAGTGCACGCCACATTATAATAGGTAAAATTACCCCTGCCTACGCCCCCCGCCACACACACACACAAAACATTTTAATGCCTGTGATATTCTTCTCCCCCAAATAGTTTGGGTGGAATTTCATTCTATAAGTATATTTCTGATCTATTTTTGAGGTACTCTGTAATTGTGAGCTATGTTACCATCACAGAGTCAACCATTGACCTATAATATTTTTATGAGCCCTTCTAGGCTTTAAAATGGTGATAAATTCTGAGTTCTGCATTCACTCATTTTCTAGGTACCATGAAGAATATGAGTTGTCATATTCACAGTGAATAAAGGCTCATTTTTAAAATACATTAGAGTATATGAGAAAATATAAAAATAATTATTTGATGATGAAAGAATGGGATATAGGCATATATATATATAGGGAAGGAACAGGCATTGTCAGGAAAGAAAGGAATTGTAAAGGCTGTAGAGTTCAACTTGGCTGTGAAAAATGCCTAGGGGCTGGTGATGTTAAGAAGTTATCAACATTTATTGAGTAGCTACTATGTGCCTAACATTATGCTAGGCACTTTATATAATTTGTCTTACATAAACCTTGCAAGAAAGTTACTATTATTGCACCTTACAGATAAGTGTATTGAGATTCTGAGAGAATATATTAACTTGCCCAACAGCCATTAACAAATAAGTGGCAAAGCCATATATTCACACTCAGATCTGAACATCTGAAACCCTGTGCCATTTGACTATGCCACAAGAGGAACCATTTTATATCATGGACAGGATGTTACCTGTGACCCTCTGTCTGTTTTCAGAGATGCCAGGCTCCTCTGAGCCTCAATACCCTTACAAGTTATGCTTTGTCAGGAAAAAATGTCTTCTTACTCTGAAATTTGATTTGTCCTTCAAATTTCAGCTTAAATATTAATTCATCAGAGAGTCAAAAGAGTGGAAGGTCAGAAGGTTCCTGGAGCTCCAAAGTTGATTTACCATCCCCTCCCCCATAATATACCTTCACGATTGTATTAGAATTAGATTTGGCTAAAATGTCTGGTTCTCAATTTACTACTGATCACTGACATCTACCAAATCAACTCTCCTATAGCTATTAAAAGCCCAGGTGAAAAATTAGGCTTAGGTGATGTTCTAGTTTGCTAGCTGCCAGTATGCAATATACCAGAAATGGAATGGCTTTTAACAAGGGGAATTTAATAAGTTGCCAGTTTACAGTTCTAAGGTCAATAAAATGTACCAATTAAAACAATTCTATAGAAATGTCCAATCTAAGGTATCCATCCAGAGAAAGATACCTTGGTTCAAGAAGGCTGATGAAGTTTAGGGTTTCTCTCTCAAGTGGAAAGACACACGGCGAACACAGAGTTTTTCTCTCATCTGGAAAGGCACAGGGTGAACATGGTCAGGGCCCCTCTCTCAGCTGGAAGGGCACATGGAGAACATGGCATCATCTGCTAGCTTCTTCTCCTGGCTTTCTGTTTCATGAAGCTCCCCGGGAGGCGTTTTCCTTCTTCATCTCCAAAGGTCTCTGGCTGGTGGACTCTCTACTTCATGGTGCTGCAGCATTCTCTGCTCTCTCTGAATCTCTTTTTCCAAAATGTTTCCTCTTTTATAGGACTCCAGTAAACCAATCAAGACCCGCCCAAATGGGTGGAGACATGTCATCACCTAATCCAGTTTAACAACCACTCTTGACTAAATCACATCATCCAGGGAGATGATCTGATTACAGTTTCAAATATACAGTATTGAATAGGGATTATTCTACCTTTATGAATTAGGATTTTGATTAAAACATGTCTTTTCTGGGGGGCATACATCCTTCCAAACCAGCACAGGTGAGAAAGCAGCTATTGAAATCTGATTTTCTCTGGTAGGTTATCTTACACTGCCCAACAGAGATCTCAAAAGGAGATTCTGGAGAAAGGTTTAGGGCCACAGTCAAATATCCTGCTAAGTTGCTTTTTTTACAGCCAACTGTTATAACTGCTTCCATTGGAGTACAGAACTCTGATGCACCCCAAATTACCTAACTCTGTCACAGTATCGTAGTCTGCAAGAAGACAGCCTCTCTGGGCAGAGAGATGAGGTCCCTCCCTTCTCTGTGCAGATTTGCTTGCTTTGGCTCTTAGGACTTTGCTGAAAGGAGTAAGAACGTACACCAACATTCTCAACGCTCCCATTTTCCCTAATGCTACAGGCTTAGGCAGCACATGACCAGATTTCAAAGGCGTTACAAATAAAATTTTACCAAATATTTTGTCACATAATGACAAGAATCACCAGCTTTCCAGCCCGTGTATCCATATCCTTGCTGCTCACCACCCAACCGCTAAGCCAACATCACATTTTTAGATTCTGGTAAGTCCAGGGACCCAATTCAAAGTATCAAGTTCTGAATAAAGTAAGCTATTATTTTGGCTGTAGCAGCAGGGATTAAAATCACAATGACCTAAACAAGATATAGCCTCTTTTTCTCTTATATAAAATTCTTAACTGAGATAATGTTTCACTCTGCTAAGGCAATAGAGGCCAGGTTTCCTTTTAGTTTGCTTTTTCACCATCTCTAGGGTATTATTGCCTTCATATGCATGGTCCAAAATGGTTCCTGCCATGCCTATACTCTTAGCCAGTGGAAGTTGTACACACTTTTTTAATTCATATCCTATTAGCCACAATGCATTCACATGCTCACACCTAGCAATGACAGAGACCGAGAAGTACAGTTAAAATTCTTGATGGCCTTTTTTACCAGATTAAAAAAAAAAACAGGGTTTCATCACAAAGAAGGGAAGAATCTTCATTGGGAGATTAACAATGATCTATTACAAAATAATAATAATGATGGTTGTATTCATATAAAAGAAATTTATGTGGTTATTGTACAACATCTTTCCTATTAAATTTTAAACTCCATTTGGGTAGGGACTATATTTTTGTTGATTGCTGTATCTTCTGCACCAAATGCAGTGCCCAGCATATTGGAGAATTTTTTTAAATGTTAAATAAATGCATTTAAAAACTGTAGAATTGGGAAATATTAAAGAAAACTCACCTATTTTAAAAATGCACTAGAAGATAAATAGTGAGTCTGGATCTTAGGTGGCTCCAAATGTCAAATTTTTCAGCTTAAACTTTGATTCTGTAAGCTAGTGTTTTCCAAACTCTTCAGTGGAATACTAAGAACCTCTAAGTTTTTTGTGGTCAAATAATGTAGGAAATACTGCATATAATTAGCCCCTTTGGGGTATTCATATTATATATTAAGATTTTTTAAACAATCCGTAAAGTCCTGTGGTAATAAATTCATTTAATTTACCACTTTTCAAAATTATTGAACCATAATTTTCATTGTCAAAGAGACACACCATCTTGTGGGAAATACTGCATGGGCAACAAGCCATTGAAGGTTTCGGAGCAGTGTTAGTTAATTATCAAAATGATAGTTGTTGGAGGTTAGTCTATTGGCAGGGAACCAGGAAGGAAGTTGATGTGAATGAAGAATTTTTAAAAACTTGAAAACTATTTCTAATATTTATGTCTTCAAACAAAGGGAAGTAGTAACTTGGATTTTTTCCAAAACAGGGTAAAATTAAAGCAGGGACAGAAAAAAGAATCTGAATCTTCCCCATAGCTGCTGCTGCTTTGGTGAGTTATGTTTTGAGAGCTATGTGCTCCCTCCTTCAGGACCTAACGAGATATCATTTTAATTTCCCTCGTATCATTAGCAGGTCATCTGAAAACTTCTCAGAATATCGGCTGAGCCAAAACAGCAGTTGCTATTCACTATTCTTTTTTTAATTTTTATTCAGAAAACAATATACAAACATACAAACAGTCCAAACATACAAACAGTCCGTACATGGTGTGCAGTCAGTGGCTCACAGTACCATCACGTAGTTGTATATTCATCACCATGATCAGTTTTTGAACATCTGCATCATTCCAGAACAGAAAAGAAAAGAAAAAAACTCATATATACCATACTCCTTATCCCTCCCTCTCATTGACTCATCTACCCAATTTATTTTAGCCTTTGTTCCCCCTATTATTTGTTCATTTTTATCCATATTTTTTACTCATCTGTCCATACCATAGATAACAGAGCATTAGACATAAGGTATTCAGAATCATACAGTCACCTTGTAAAAGCTATATCATTATACAATCATCTTCAAGAAACAAGGCTATTGCAACATAGCTCTACGGTTTCAAATACTTCCCTCTAACCACATCAATACACCATAAACTAAAAAGGGATATCTATATAATGTGTAAGAATAACCTCCAGGATAACCTCTTGACTCTGTTTGAAATCTCTCAGCCACTGACCCTTTGTGTTTTTCTCATTTCTCCCTTCCTCCTTTTGGTCAAAAAGGTTTTCTCAATCCCTTGATTGTGGAGTCCATCTCATCCCAGGATTTCTGTCCCACATTGCCAGGGAGATTTACACCCCTGGGAGTCATGTCCCACATAGAGGGGGAGTACAGAGAGTAAACTGTGTCGGCTTAGAAAGAAAGGCCACATTAGAGCAACAAAAGAAGTTTTCTGGGGGGTGACTCTTAGCCCTAATTTTAAGTAAGCTTAGCCTATCCTTTGCAGGAATAAGCTTCATAGGGGCAAATCCCCAAGATCAAGGGCTCAGCCTATTGATTTGGTTGCCCCTGCTATTCACTATTTTAACCCACCATTTCCTGAAACCTATCAAACTATACAACTAATGTCAACTTATAGTGTATAGTGATATACACTTTAAAATGTATTTCTCTTTGTTTTTATTTGCAGGTTACAAAGTGGAACAGCTAAGAATATGCTTTTTTATCATTATCATGTCTTTCTAATTCCACAATTTAAACTGAGTAGCTTCCCTACCCTTTTCTTTTCATTTCCTCAATCCTGCTGTCTTTGATTCAAAAGCTATCTTATTCCAAAATATTTTTCTGTAAGTTTAGTACTTCACTCATTCATTCATTCACTGCACAGGAGTCGATTTCCATTCACCACTGTGGGATGACGTAGTGCAAAGTGTTGACATGGCCCTCGGGGCATCTATTTAAACATCAGGCAAATCTTTAACTTGTATGTATATCGGGAGGAGTGGCAGATATTGTGGAAATCAATTAAGCCAATTTTATTAATTCAAATCTGTTACTTCTGTGAATAATCTAAATTCAAAGTGCTTAAAATTGCAAAATAGACTTTAAGAATAATGAAGAAGACTCTTCGGCATGTTTTTTCATGATCTTTCAACATTTTTCTATTTACGTTATAAAAAATCCTTCTATTTCAGAATTTTCCTAAAATAGTCCTAGATCACAAATGCTGACTTCTTTTCCTGCTAAAACTTCAAAACTGTCCTTAGAAAATGAGGTTGTGAAATGCCTTCTTCATTCCTGGGCTGTGTCCTGGCTCCTGGTCAAGGTACTTCCCATTCCTGGCCCTTCTGCAGTTTCCCTCACTCAGGTAAACCTGTTGTAGAAGCCTTTAGCTCAAACACCAAACAAGTTAAAACTTTTTAACTTTTCTCTGGGGTCTCAGGGGTGCTCTCTAGTCTTCCTGAATGTGTGTGTGATGTGTGTATGTGTGTGTGTACACACGTCCCTATACCTATGTGTGTATTCCTCTGATAATCACGGAAAGTGATAAACGTTCACTTTTTATCTGTGTGTGTGCATCTGTGTATGTGTGTGTGTATTGCCTGGTATGTCACAGAAAATAAATACATATTTGTTGATAGGATGAATGAATCTTTTACTTATCTCTGAATGAATCTTTTAATTATCTCAATTATTGCCTAGATGCCAAAGGACTTCTTCCCTCTCCTTCCAGAAAATATGGGTGACTTTTCTTTTCTATATATGGATTAGGTAGATAGAGAGAGATAGAGAGAGATGATGGATAGATGTGTGTGTGTGTGTGTGTGTGTGTGTGTGTGTGTGTGTGTGTGCCTGAGTGTAAAATTTGGGTTTAGGTCAAACTAAATCTATTTTAGTGCTGATGAGGCACCTGGAATGTTTTTTCCCTCACCTCTCACTCCCTTTGAGCCATTTGACTCTTACCTGTTTTCTTTCTTCTACTTCAAAGCAGTAGGCAGCAGTGACAGCTCCTATGGAAATCTTGTCCTGCAGTTTCATGGACGAATTTACTCTCTCTCTGCTTTTCATCCCAACAATTTTTTGACCTTGTGCTCCGTGACTCACTTTGCCATGACAGCAAAGGCTGAGGGCCTTCTGTGGAGCTTTTTTCTCAGAAGGCCATGCTGGGCTCCTGAGCTCCTGCAGTGGGGGAGCTTCAGCTCCACAGGAGCAGCAGACAGCAGACCATAAATGCCAACTGACGACTGAGCTCTCTGTCAAAGGCCTTGTCATATTCAGCCCTTCCCTCTGCTAAATGTACACCATCCCTTCCAAAGAACCACCAAGCACAGGTCCTCATCCTTGTGAGACCATGGGCTCTACAGAAGGTGAAGGGAAAATATTGTGAAAAAACACTTAATGCCCCTGACCTCAGGGTCTGTTTCTGCATGAAGGCAAAAGTTTGGACGCTCCTGATCCTTCCCAGTGTTTGATCTTATGTCAACTAAAGCACCTAGTCTTATTAACATGCACCTTAGTGGGAAGTAAATTAGGCTGATTGCTTCTAACACATCATTATTCTCACCTTCATGGAAGCCAAGGGATGTTGTTTAAGAGGGGAAAGAAGAAAGTAAGTTGGCAGTATAGAGTTTTGGGGGAATGCTATTGACTGAACCAAGTTCTCCACAAGGAACTATTTAATTCCTAACCCCTAGTCCTGTGACTCTGATACCATCTAGAAGTAGAATCTTTGAATATAATTGTGAACTAAGATGAGGCCAAACTGTATTAGGGTGGACCTTTAATCCAATATGACTGGTATCCTCAGAAGCCGAGGATATGTGGGCACAGTCCATGAGAGACATGGTCAGAGAGAGGCAGGCTGGGGTATGCCACCAGAAGCTAAGAATGCCATGGAAGTCCATCCACCCATCAGAAGCCAGGGGAGAGGCTTGGAATGGACCCTCCCTTTTAAAAGGAAGAAGGGCCCTGCTGACACCTTGATTTTAGACTTCCAGCTTCCAGAATGGTGAGAAAATAAACTGTGTTGCTTAAACTTTGGTACTTTGTACAGCAGCCTTCGCAAACTAAGACAGCGAGGGTGATGGAGAAGGCCCTGAAAGGTGCTCCATAAGGAGAGTCTCACCGTGACTAAAATTGTTTGGGTTCCTTTCAGGATCTTACATAAATGTAGCCTTCCCATGAACCCTATTCCCACCTCCCCCAAATTCCCTAAACACCTTTCCTAACTGAATTTACCTCTTCACTGATCACCATCTCACATCCATTTACTCACTTTCCCTCCTTATTTTCTGTCTCCTCACCAGGGCAGGGACTCTCCTGTGTTTTCTACACCACCAAAGCTCCAGAGAGACTCTCAGTCGGTACCTGGTGGCAGAATAAATGAATGTCGTAATTACAGCCTGGCTGCTGAGGGACAGGGTTTCAAGATTTGACTGATTCCTTCTCCCTTTGGGCAATGTGGGCTGACTTCTCTTTTTCACATATCTGTTCAAAGCAAGAGCAAAAATCCTAATTACCTATTTAAAAACAAAAGGAGGTTTTTGTCATATTTTCCAAAAACTCAGAGGAATACTAGACACACCAAGTCCAGATAAGGTAGTAGAAAAGGGTTTGTCAGCCTAGGCATTCCATAAACTAGCCATGATGGGGTCTTAAAGTCACTGCGTAGCTGGACTCTAAACAGCAGGTATGCCTGGGTCTCCTACTTCACTGGCTAATATCTCAAGTGGACACAAGAGAGAAAGGAGATTAAAAAAAAAACAAAATCTGCTGTGCAGCAGAATCATTTGTGCAGCTTCTAGATGCCTTAGCCCTACCTATAGAGATTCTGATTTCCTCCTTAGAAAACAGTTTAGAGGTCATTTCAATACCCAGACAAGACTAAGATGCAATGGTTTTGATCTTTGTCTGCAACTCCACCCCAGTATCCTAGAGCCTAAGAATCAACACATTCTCCTTGTGTGCGTGTGTGTGATTATGTGTAGGTGTGCCAAGCATAGAAAGCACAACACGTGACTATTGCAGAGACTCTCAAGGATAAATGTCACATTGCAGAATTTTGCTTAGGAGGGCCCAGTGCCCAGGAAAGTGGGCTAGTCTGGAAAACAACATGCATCTATAACATTCCTCTTATGTGAAAAGACATTCTCATTTCCAGGCAATAAGGATATCAAGTAATTTTTTATATAAAATTGGTTTATAATTTAGGAATTGCCTATAAAATTGGAGTTTTGAACTTTTGAACACAAGGTAAATCACAGATCATACTGGCAAAGACTCTGACAAATCTGTTAGGCAAGTTATGAACTGTTTACATTGATTTTATTATAATACAGACAGAAGATGTGGCAGATGGCCATGTTTCTCAGAGAATACTGGCATCGTTTTCTGATCATTAAAAACACAAGTAGATTTGAGTGGGATTCATATTTGGCCATTTTCTACTGAATGACAAAGGCCAAAGATTGTAGTTAATGTATGACACTGGGAATTTAAGACACTGGGCAGTGGTTTTAGAAGCTATACATTATAGAATAAGGATCTGCAAATTGTTGTTCTTCCTAGTTATGTAGATGTGAATGGGTCTGATTTTTCTCTGCTCTGTTTCTTTTTTGTCTGCAAATATGCTTGAACTCCTGTGAATGTGTACATCTCATCCACATTTCTGAAGGAATTATTTGCTAAGGGACTTTGAGGACACCAATTCTTTCTTTCTAGAAGTTATTTGCACCAAAGAGAAGGAGTCTTCTCAGCTGCTTTCAAGTCTTCAGCCATTATAAGCACATCAGATGTTTTCCTTGCAACACATTTGTAGAATTAGAGGCAACGGAGCAACAGCCATGTGGGAAACTGGTTCGCTGAAGAATCCTTACAGGCCAATTAGTGGAGTTAAGCTATAAGCTGATTTCCTCATTTAGCCCCTTTTACCATCATAAGGGATCCCCACAAGGCCCTTGTCAACTTATATATCTTCATCTCATCTGATTCCCCTCGACGTCCTCTCTGGTCTCCGCAGCTCTATGCATGGGTCCTTGAACATATACATACTCATAAGATTATAGGGTTTTTAAAATGTGAATATACGGGTTTATTTCATTTAAATTGTCCTATAAATATGGCTCTCTTTCTTCACAGTTTTTCACTCAGTAATATACTTCCATTGGATGCATTTCATTGTGTATGGTTAAGTGCATTTAGCACTCTAATCATTAGATCTAAATGCTATGTAATAGGTCTGTGTGTACATCTAATTTATTTATTTTTTATTACAGACACTTGAGTTTGTAAAACAATCACGGATAAAATATATGAATCCTATGCACAACCCCACCACCAACACTTGCACTGATGTGGAACATTTGTTACACTGATTATAACCTTTTTTTTTTTTTTTACCAATTCTACTATTTTTATTAAACAGTTGTTATCTTTGTTACAGTCGATGAAAGGTTACTAGAACAGTTCTATCTATTGTCCATTATTTGAACAAAGTGTATTTTCCCATATACCAACCTATTATTACCACCTTGTATTAGTATCATAATTACAAAAGAAACTTCTTAAACTTGTACTATTAACTATATGCCATCATCTACAGTAGAATTCACTGTGTTGTATAGTCCCATGTTATATCTTTTAGTTTTTATTGTAGTAATATACATAGCCTAAAGTTTCCCCTTTTAATGACATTCACCTTTGTATTTCAGGGTTGTTGCGTACACTCACAATAATATGCTAACATCACTACCGTCCATTTCCAAACCCATACCAGCAGACTAAATAGAAATTCTGTAACAAGTTAAACATCAACTCCCCATTCTCTAACCTCATCTATCTTCTGGTAATCTATATTCTCAATTGTAAATTAAGAGTTTGCTTATTATTACTACTTCATAACAGTGGGATTATGCAATATTTGTCCTTTTGTATCTGTCATACTTCACTCAGCATAGCATCCTCAGTGTTCATCCATGTTGTTGCATTCATCAGGACTTCATTCCTTTTTATGGCTGAATAATATTCCATTGTATGTATGTACAACATTTTGTTTATCCATTAATCAGTTGATGGACACTTTGGTTGCTTCTTTTTTTTTGGCAACTGTGAACAATGCTTCTATGAAAATTGGTGTGCAAATAGCTGTTCAAGTCCCTGCTTTCAGTTCTTCTGGATATATATGGGATTGCCAGGTTATACATCAATTCAATACTAAGTTTCCTGAGGAACTGCAAAACTGTCTTCCACAGTGGCTGCACCATTTTACATCACCATCAGAAATCAATGAATTTTCTTATATCTCCTTATCCTCTCCAACACTTGTAGCTTGCTAGTGCTTTAATAGTGACTATTCAAATAGGTGTGGAATGATATTTCATTGTTGTTTCAATTTCCCTAATAACTAGTGATGTTGAACAACATCTCATATACCTTTTAGCCTTTTTAAATTTCCTCTTCTGAAAATATCTGTTCAAGTTTTTTGACCATTTTTTTAATTGAATTTTGGTCTTTTTATTGTTGAGTTGTAAGATTTATTTATATATTCTGGATATTAAACCCTTAGCAGATATATGGTTTACAAATATTTTCTCCAATTGAGTTGGTTGTCTTTTTGCTTTCTTGGCAAAGTCTTTTGATACACAAAGTTTTTAATTTTCAGGACATCCTATTTATCTATTTTTCTTTTGTTGTTTGTGCATTGGATATAAAATCTAAGAAACTATTACCTATCACAAAATCTTGAAGATGTTTCCTGACATTTTCTCCCAGGAGTTTTATACTCCTGACTTATATTTAAGCCTTTCATCCATTTTGAGTTAATTTTTGTGTAGCATATAAGATAGGGGTCCTCTGTCATTTTTTGCATATTGATATCCAGGTCTCCAAGAATCATTTGTTGAAGAGACTATTCTTTCCCAGTTGAGTGGATGTGGCATGGCAGTCTTGTCAAAAGTCAATTGACCATAGATGTGATGGTCTATTTCTTAACTCTCAATTCAATTCCATTTGTCAATGTATCTATCATTATGCCAGTACCACACTGTTTTGACCACTGTGGCTTTGTAATAAGTTTTAAGATCAGGAATTCTGAGTCCTCCAACTTTGTTCTTCCTTTTCAAGATGTTTTTGGCTACTTGGCACTCCTTACCCTCCAAATAAATTTGACAATTGGCTTTTCCATATCTGCAAAGCAGGTTGATGAAATTTTGTTCGGGATTTCTTTGAATCTGTAAAACAATTTGGGAAGAATTGACACCTTTACAATAGTTAATCCTCCAATCCATGATTTTGGAAAGTCATTTCATTTCTTTCAGTCTTCTTTGATTTTTTTAATCAATATTTTATATTTTTCTTTGTACAGGTCCTTTACATCGTTGGCTGAGTTTATTCATAGATATTTGAATCTTTCAGTTGCTGTTGTAAATGGAATTCTTTTCTTGAACTCCCCCCCAGATTGCTCATTAATGGTTGTTCTAGTTTGTAAGCTGACGAATGCAATATACCAGAACTGGAACAGGTTCATAAAAGGGGGAATTTTAAAAAGTTTACAGGTCTAAGCCTATAAAATGTCCAACTAAGGAATCCAGAGAAAGATTCCTTAGTTCAAGGAAGACCAATGTAGCTGGCATCTGCTAGGTCCTTTCCTCCTAGGCTCTGTTGCTTTCAGTCTCTGTTCCTGTGGGGGCACCTCACCTTGCTTCTCTGGTGCTGGTTTTCACCTCTTGACTTCCCTTGACTTTCTCCAGGTTCTGCCTTGTTTAACATCTCATGGTGACATCTGCTAGGCTCCAAACATTTCCAAACATCCATGTTTCTGTTCTCCAAGTGTCGCATCTGTGTTAGCATTGCTCTGGAGTTTCTGCTGGCTCAATCATTTCTGACTTTCTCCAAAATGTTTCCTTTTTTAAAGGATTCCAATAAATTAATCAAGACCCGCCTGGAATGGAATCTCATCTCTGTCTAATCAGAAGGCCACACCCACAATTGGGCAATCACATAACTGTGGAGATAATCTAATCAAAAGGTTCCAACCTACACTGTTAAAACAAGATTAAAATAAATGGCTGCCTTCACAAGATGGAATAAATATTAAAGCGTGGTTTTTCTGGGGTACTCCAGTACAACACTAGTTTATAGACACACTGCTGATTTTTGGCTGTTGATCTTGTATACTGCCACTTTGCTGAACTTGTTTATTAGGTATAATAGCTTCATTATAGATTTGTTGGGACTTTGTTAGGATTAGGACATCTGCAAACAGTGAAAGTTTATTCCTTCCTTTCCAATTTGAATGTCTTTTATTTCTTTTCCTTGCCTAATCGCTCTAGCCACAACTTCTGGAAAAATGTTGAATATCAGTGGTGACAGTGGACATCCTCGATTTGTTTTTGATCTTAAAGATTAAGCTTCCTATCTTTCACCATGGAGTAAACTTTTAGTTGTGGATATTTCATATATGCCTTTTATCATGCTGAGGAAGTTTTATTCTAGTTCTATTTCACGGAGATTGTCATGTTTTTTTTCCCTCATTTTGTTAATGTTGTGCATTACATTTATTTATTTTCTTGTGTTGAATCATCCTTGCATACCTGGAATAAATCACACTTGGTTATAGTGTATAATTCTTTTGATGCACTACTGAATTCGATTTATGGTGTTTTGTGGAGGATTTTACATCTATATTTGTAAGAGAAATTGGTCTGTACTTATCTTTACTTTTAGCATCTTTATCAAGTTTTCTTATTAGAGTGGTGTTGGCCTCTATGTTAGTCATAGTTCTCTAGAGAAACAAAATCAACAGGAGAGGTCTGTAAATAAGAAATTTATAAAGGTGTCTCATGAAACCATGGGAATAGAAGAGTCCAAAACTAGTAGAGCAGGGTTTGAGGCTCACAGCTCCAATGAAGTGTCTGGATGAACTCCATAAGAGAGGCTCCCTGGCTGAAGAAGCAGTGAAAGAGTATCTCTTCTCCCTTAAGAGCCTTCAACTAATCAGATTATCACCTTGTGGAAGATGCACCTTAGTTGATCAAAAATGTAATTAGTCACAGATGCAATGATCTGCCTGACAATTTAATACACCAACCTTCCAGTTTACCAATAAGCCACAAAATATCCTTGCAACAATAGTCAGACCAGTGCTTGTGTGACCAGACAACTGGACATAATCACTTGACCAAGTTGACACCAGAATCTAACCATCACAGCCTCAGAAAATAAGTTAGAAAGTGTTCCTCCTTACGTTTTCGGAAGAGTTGGAGAAGGATTAACATCAATTTTTCTTGGAGTGAGTGGTAGAACTTACCTGGGAACTCTTCTGGTCCTGGGCTTTCTATGTTGGCAGGTTTTTTATGATTGGCCTGTTGATGTCTTACTTACGATTGGCCTATTGATTTCTTCTATTGCTTTACCATGAGGGTAGGTTGTTCCTGTGTTTCTAGGATTTTTTCCATTTCATTGTCTAATTTGGGGGCACACATTGTTCAGATATCCTCTTATGATGCTTTTTGCTTTGGTAGGGTCAGTAGTAATATCTCCCCTGTCATTTCTGATTTCATTTATTTTTGTCTTCTTTCTATTTTTCTTTGTCAGTCTATCTCAGCATATGTCAATTTTATTGAACTTCTCAAAGAACCAAATTCTGGTTTGTTAATTCTATTGTTTTTTAGTCTCAAATTCATTTATTTATACTCTGATCTTGTTATTTCTTTCATTTTGCTTGGTTCAGGATTAGTTCACTGTTCTTTTTATAGTTATTACAGGTGTGCAGTTAGTCTTTTATTTTAGCTTTTTCTTCTTTTTTAAGGTAAACATTTTTAAACTTTTTTATTGTATAGTATAACATACATACAAAGCAAAGAAAGAAAAAAGCAATAATTTTCAAAGCACTCTTCAACAAGCAGTTACAGAAAAGATCCCAGAGTTTGTCATGGGCTACCATTCCATCATCTCAGATTCTTCCTTCTAGCTACTTGAGAACACTGGAGGCTAGAAGGAATTTCTTTTCTCATAACAATTGACTTTTTTCTCTTTTGTGCAAAATAACATATATACAAAAAAGCAATACATTTCAAAGGACATTGCAACAACTAGTTGTTGAACAGATTTCAGAGTTTGGTGTAGGTTAGTAGTACACAATTTTAGGTTTTTATTTCTAGTTGCTCTAAGGTACTAGAGACTAAAAGAAGTATCAGTGTAATGATTCAGCAATCACTCATTTGTTAAACAGTACCTTCACTGTATAACTCCACTATAACCTTTGATCTTTCTCCCACTCTTTAGGGGTATTTAGGCTATGTCCATTTTAACTTTTTCATATTGGGAGGGGCTGTTGCTAATATGGGATGGGGGATGGAAGTAGTTGATGTTCTGGAGAGGCTGGCCCCTTTGCATTCCAGGACTTAATTGGTCCAGGGGCCCATGTGGAGATTCTAAACTTCTGGAAAGTTACTCTAGTGCATGGAACCTTGGTAGATTTTTATATATCACCCTAGGTGTTCTTTCATGAAAAAGGAATTTAATAAGTTGCAAGTTTACTGTTGTAAGGCCATGAGAATGTCTGAATTAAGGCATCAAGGGAAAGGTACCTTAACTCCAAAGAAAAGGGCCAATGAAGTTTAGGGTTTCTCTCTCAGCTGGGAGGTCACATGGTGATGTCCTTTAGCTTTCTCTTCTCATTGCATAAGGCTTCCCTGGGGGCATTTTCTTTCTATTCCAAAGGACTCTGGCTGCATGGGTTCTATTGGTTCTAGTGGCTCTGCTGTGAAGTTTTCATCAGCTCTGAAGCTTCTGTCATTTCTGACTCTCTCCAAAATATTCCCTCTTTTAAAGGATTCCAGTAAACTGATCAAGACCCACCTGGAATGGATGGAGTCACATCTCCATCTATTCAAATGTTCACACCCACAATTGGGTATGTATTCTAGTTTGCTAGCTGCCAGAACGCAGCACAACAGAGATGGATTGGCTTTTAATGAAAGGGGATTTATCTAGTTAACATAGAGTTCTTCAGAGGAAAGGCAGCTAACTTTTCAACTGAGTCTTACGTGGGAGGACACAGGGTGATCTCTGCTGGCCTTCTCTCCAGGCCTCTGGGTTCCAACCACTTTCCCCAGGGTGATTCCTTTCTGCATTTCCAAAGGCCTGGGCTGAGCTGCGAGTGCTGAGATGAGGTATGCTGAGCTGCTTTAGCTGTGCTATGTTGAGCTCTCTCATTTAAGCACCAGCCAATTAAATCAAACATCATTCTTTGCAGCAGGCACACCTCCTACCAACTGCAGATGTAATCAGCAACAGATGAGGTTCACATGCCATTGGCTCATATCCACAGCAATAGAACTAGACACCTTTGACTAGCCAAGTTGACACCTGAATCTAACCACCACAGTGTGTCACATCTCCATGGAGATAATCTAATCAATTATTTCCAACCTAAAGTGTTGAATTAGGATTAAAAGAAATGGCTGCCTCCATGAGATTGAATCAGGATTAAAACATGGTTTTTCGGGGGTACATAATAGATACAAACCATCGCACCTTCCTTCTCTGACTGTTCACAGAAGTTCTGACACTTCATATGCTGCCTTTAATCTAATTGTTTGTGGACTTGATTTCAGTTATAAATGTATAACACGGCAATGTAGGGGTATGAGATCTCTTGTTGTTTTTATTTTTTTCCCCAGAGTTCATCAACTCCTCTTCCTCTAGCAACTGCACTTAGATTTTCCTTTGGAAGACTACCTCTTCTCCACTTTTCATCCATATAATTTTGGGAGAGTCACCACTCTGTTGTGAGGGATTCATTAGGTGACCTAAGCAAGTAGCTCAGGCCAGTGCACAATAATTGGCTGGGAGGTAAACCTATTATTAAGCCATAAAAATTAGATCCAATAAGCC
Organism: Tamandua tetradactyla; assembly: GCF_023851605.1. Classification (NCBI taxonomy): domain Eukaryota; kingdom Metazoa; phylum Chordata; class Mammalia; order Pilosa; family Myrmecophagidae; genus Tamandua; species Tamandua tetradactyla. Next base: position 22,157,683 of record NC_135345.1, read on the forward strand.
TCCATCCTGGGACCATTACTAGAAACATGGGGTCAGGAGACACTCCTTACTGGTGGTGATAAGCTAGAAGAAGGTAATACTGAAGCTGCTAGAGGCAACTGCCCCACATGCAGAGAATCTTTCTGAGCATTAAGCCATTAGATGAAAGCAAATCCTGGAGAAAGATTCCTGATAATTCAAGTCCATTAGAATTCAGACATGCCAAAAATGGATTGCTGGGAGTTTAGTTATAACACTAACGAATCCCCTTTTCTGTGTTGTTTGAGTTTGAGTTTTGACCCTTTGAAGTTTCACCTCCTCTGTGAACAGCCACCCACAACATTCTCTTTCCCCACCCCTCCAAGCATCTGAAACATTGACTATGTACAGCACTAATTCAACAACTGAGATGAAGGATTTATATGTTCATTTATATGATTATGCACATTTTCTGCCTCTCCATCTAAGAGTAGATTATTTGAGGGCAGTTCATTGCAGACCCTAGAGACAGAATGCCCAGGTTTTGAATCCTGATTCCACTACTTCCCTGCTGAGTGTTCTTGAGAAAAGTACTTCATGTTTTATACCTCTGATTGATCATCTGTGTGATGGGAATTATGGTAATCACCTCATAGAATTGGCATTAGAAGTTAATACATGTAAATCTCTTGGAAAAATCTCTGACACATAATATACACTATACGAGTAAGCCCTATGCAAGTGTGAGCTAATATTATTACTATTATTATCACAATGATGATTATTATCATTATTATTATTTGTAACCCTGTGCCTACTGCAGTGCCTCTCAATTATAAAGTGTGAATCATTCTGAACTATTATATAAGAGGGTTTTAATATAGTACTTGTTTGCCTGATCCTGCAGTTTTAGCAAGTACCAACCTACCGAGGTGTATGATGCTCTGTCACCTCAGCTCAGAGTACTGTAAAAGTCCCCAAACTTTCTGCCTCATTCCTGCTACATTCTTGGCTTTTCCCTCCACCTTGCTTTTCCTCAAATCTTGTCTTTCTTTTAGCTTAATCTTTATGCCCAGCATGCAACAGACCCTGAAACTTAATGATAACTTTGAATCATAACATTTCTTCTTGACCATTATGGGTACCAGTCCATTATCTTTCACCTGAGTTTTGAACTTCCAGTAGTTTCCCCACATTGCCACACCCTGGTCTTCCATATTAGGGGATTAGACGTCAACTAATACAAGAGCATCCATTCTACTGTGAAACTTTATAACATACACTAATCAAGATTCAAAATATAACTTCCCAGACACAGGAAGTATCTAATCCTAAGCATTTCAAAAGAGTTGATAACTGAAAGAATGAAAACATAACCTCTCTAACGTCACGTAAGTAGCATTAGGATGCAGATGGAGGTCATATTTACCACCCACAAGCTTGGGAAGGTGGCTGGAGGGAAGAGGGGACAGTTAGCTTGCAGATCATGAGGACTACTGAGTTCTGTTTAAAGAATACACGCATATTTATGACCTAGCCATCTGGGAGAGGCCAGTCTGCTGGACACCACCATCACTAATCTTAATGCAGAAGTAAATGTCCTTGTTGAGAATGTTACCTGAAGAAGAGCGGGGGATGAAGTTAGCAAAAAACATAAAAGCAATAAAAACGCATCTATGATTTAAGCATGAGACATTTCCAGTGTGCTAAATTTGGTATAATGTGCTTATATGTGGTACTGCTGGAAGAAATAAAATGCTCAGCCTGGGAAATGAAGAAAGGAAACATATCAGTGTTTTGCCCATAATGTTGGGAGAAATAGAATTATCTGAGCTGTGCAAATTCAAAATGTGCCCACTTTTATAAAGCACATTTACTATATTTGAATACAACTTAAGAACGTAAGAATTTTTAACTCTTAGGAATTCAGTAGTGGAATTTTTAAGGCAATTCATACTTTTCTTACACTGACATACATGATCTGTACTTATATACACAAACACATTCAATAGAAGACTTTTCTGTATAGCTTGCTCCAGAACTTAATTCTATTGCAGATCAAATCATACCTCATGAAAAGTCATATATAATAGCGGAGAGCATATAACATTGTACTGCACACAATGTTGGTTGTTGAATTTCTTTCAGTCAAAACAAAGTAAGAAGGCACACATATAATATTATATATTGAAAATAAAGCCACATCTATTAAAGAGAAACAAAATGAGCACATCCATTAGATTTTAGTTTATAGTTTTTCTTAGGTCAATTTCTCCAGAAGCAGACCCTGAGTTGTGAATTCATATACAAGTGATTTAATTAAGAAAATGACCACATGAGAAATCAATAAAAGGCTGGAGGAAACAGAACAGAGAAAGTGAGGAAGACAAATAAAGGTATACCCTCAGGCAAAATCCCAGAGGAATGCTTCAGCCTGACCCTACAGAGAAACCCTGGAGTATAAATTATACCTTAGAGTTGTCCTAATCTGAATCAAGAGAATTAGGCTCAAACTCCCAAAAAAGATCAACTCAGAGGTATGTAAATGCTCAGACAAAGCAGGTTCTAGTAGACTGAAGTAAGTCATCCACAAAATGTCCTGCAGTTTCTGATTGTTGGAAGCAAAAGCCCACTAACATTTGGGGACACAAAAGAATAGTAAGAAGAGATATTAGGGGATCTAGATAGAATGCTGACATCATCTATTGTGTGGTTTCTCAATGACATTCATTTTTTACCCAAGTAATACCTTATATCATTATTATATTAAAATATTGTATAAGCACTCTTGCACAGTTCAAACATGGGATATCTTCCCAACATGAACAGACACATTTAATTGTCTATATAGTTCAACTCAAACAACTAAGCCTTCTTTCTTTGAACCACCATTTTTATTTACCCAATCATACAAAGTATTCATTGATTAATCACTGTGGTCAATGAACTGATAATGAATGAATTACCAATTTGTTAATTGACCAGTATTGATCTCTGCTGTTAATAACTTAGGAATCAGAAAGATTTGGCTTTGAATTCTGGCTCCACCGGTTACCAGCTGTCTGATTTGAAGGAAATAACCCAATTTCACTAAGTCCCTGTTTCTACATGTGAAAACTTGGACAACTGAACTATACTAAGGATTAAATATATTAGATAATGTATGTAATTGATTGAGCATAGTTCTTGGCACATGATAAGCACTCAATGCATGCCAGTTAATATAATAACAATGAAAATGCTAAATTCTGCATATCAGATAGCATGTTTGAAAGGAGAACAAGATGCAGTCCCTGCCTTAAAGGGCTTAACATCTGTCAAAGAAAAAACTGCACCAAAAAATGTTAAACCCTCAAGGATAAATATATAGGAGCCCCTGGTTGCACTTAGGACAGTTTGGTTTGGAATGTTTTCCTTTTTGGTAATTAAGCCACCTACAGCCTGTAAGGGTCAAGAGACAAAGAGAGAGAAATAAGGAACTGCTTGTTATGAACCTCTCGGGTAACAGGGAGATGAGAGGAGGATGTTGGAGTGAGACTGATATTTAGAATAGTTAAGGTCTGAAGTTGCCTTTTTTCCTTTTTTCTTACAGCTCAGATTGTTTTTATCTGCAGATCCAGAGCTCTAAGATTAGTTTCAAGGTAGCCAGGATGCTGAAAGAGTATGAAGGGGTGTATAAGATGTAAGGCTAGCAGCTTGGTCAAAAGAAAGAAAAACAGTCTTAGTCATATCTTAGAAGGAAGACAAGGTATGAGCAAACACTTAGCATAGAAAAGATAATAAAAGAGAACAATATGTTTGAGACCAAATGAGGTTTATAAAAATAAAGATATCCCACTGCTCATTTTTCCTCCCTGCGAACATATGCCCCACACTGACTCTGGAGTTCTCCTTCTGAATGATAGCTTTGATTGTGACTCTATTCTCTCCCTAAATTGTGTGTGTCTCCATTTTCCCCACAGATAAAAATTTCAGGCTCTATTGCATTTACCCATTATTTTAATTTGACACTACTGCTGTGGCAAATACCATACGTTGGTTTGCTTGAAATAACAGAAATTCATTGTCTCCAAAACAGGGTTTTGGAGGTTGGAAGGCCAAATCAAGGTTATTGAAATCATGCTTTCTCCCAGAGTTGATAGTGTTCTGGTTCTGTTTCACAATCCTTGGAGTTCCTGAAATAGCATATCTCCTTTAGTCACACAGCAATTTGCTTCATTCTCAGTTTCTTCTGACATCTGGCTTCTACTTATTTCTGGCATTTACTAACTACACAAATTTCCTTTGCTCATAAGGACTCCAATCATATGGATCGAGTCCCTCTCTGATTCAATTTGGCCTCATCTTAACAGGATCTTTGGCGATCCTATTCACAAAGGAGTCCACATCTTAACTACCAGTATCTTCACAGGTCCTACTTACAAATAGGTTCGCACATACAGAAACTCGGATGAAGACTTGAGCATGTCTTTTGTGGGGGACATGACTCAGTCCTCAACACCCACAATCTACTATAGTTCTCATCTTCCACTGCATCCAGTGAACATTTACCAGGACTATCTAGAAATAGAATATTTTTCAACTTCTCATCTCTGCTCCAATGGTTCCAGGTATCTGGAGTATCTTTTCTCCACTCCTTATTGCTGAAATTTCTCTATCCTTAAAAATCCATGCCAAATATCACCTTTTGTAAAAAAGTTCCCCATTTCCTGTATTCAAATTAACAGTCCCAGGATATGCTCCTACAGAACATCATTTTACTCCTTAATAAGTATTACACTTAATTGTGTACTAGTAGGTGTGTAGAGGAAAAATGGCTGGAGAGAAGAGATTTGAGCACTGGAGTTGGGCCAGCCACTCAGTGGCCACCATAATGTCAGTCTTTTCTATTAGAGTGAAACTTTCTTAGGGCCAAAGATGAACCCTAATATATCAAATAGGAGTTACAGAGAAAGGAAGAAAATCAATACATTGTAATGCTGTGGAAATTAAGGAAAGAGCATTTCAAGGAAGAGGGCAAAGAAATTGTTAAATACTAAAGACAGTTTTTGTAAAAGGTGAATGAAAGAGACTTGTAAAGTCTTTGGTGATTTTGGAAAATACAATTTCATGCAGATATTGGAGCAAATAAATCATAAAAAACAAACCAGCAGTGGAATATTAGTAACTCAAAGGGTGCAAATAAAAGCCATGAAACATGGTAGTTGGTGTTCAGAGGCTGAAGAGAATTATGCTATAGAAAATAATTTGCAAGATCTTTTAAAAGCATGTTTTGTTAAAGGATAAAGGTAAATGATTCATTTAATAAAGAGATACTGAAAATGCTAGAGAAGAATATTTGAGATGGAATCAATTTTTCCTAACTATACTCAAAAGTGATTGTAAAACTAATCAATGTAATAATACAACTACTGCAATTCTGTAATATGGGATTTAAAACCACCCCAATACCAGCTTGACCTTTTTCTAATTTAGCATTTTCCCATTACAGAGGTAGAGTCATGTATTTGAATTGCAGCAGCAATTATTTGCTGATCCATTCTTAGGGGAATTCCCACTGGTCTGTCCAGTGTCACTTTGGTCTGGAGGATCCCTGGTCTCCAATCACATCCCCACATTCACTCAAGATGACTAGATTTCCCACACTCTGTTCGGGAGAGCTGCTCGGTGATCTGGACTGTTAGAGAGCACGTTGTCTGTTTAAGAGATGACTTGACAAGTGTCCACACTGAAGGATGCCATTTCATTTCCACTTTGCTTCCAGATCTCTGAGACGGAAGACTCCCAGTTTGAGGATTCCTGGTCTGTTTTCTCAGTTCTTTCCTTCCAGACTCATTATTCTACCTTTTCTCTTTCCTTTACTCACCTGCAAGCTTTCATTCATATGGTCTATGACAAAGAAAAATTTGCCCAAGAATTTTTGTTTAGCCTTTAAGATGTTGGTTTCTTAAAATCATTTTTCAGTTATGGTATGGGCAAGATACTAGTGAAAGTAAAACTGGGGAACAGAAATGAACAGAAATGAACAGAAAATGAACAGAAAACAGATTGAGACAAACCTCTGCTAGGTTATGAAACAGATAATTAATAATAAAAATAATAATGACTAGCTTTATTGAATACTCACTATGTACCAGGCACTGGTTCTCAACCTTTACATATATGACATTTAATCCCTACAACAAACCAATGAGAGAGGCACAATTACTTTTGCCATTTCACAGATAAGAAAACTAAGGCAGAGAAAAACTAAATAGTTTGCCCAGGGTTATACAGAAAATTAGTGATGGAAGCATAATTTGAGTCTAGGCTTTTAATCACCATACACCATGGACAGGAGGTTGCTAGTTTTGCTGAATTGTTATTTCTCCTAATTTTTTTTAAAAGCCACTACTGTATAATACTTCAAAAATAGATATGATTTTATTTTACCAACTCATAGAGAAAGACTATTTCAGGCAAGCCAGGGAATTAAAAATAAAATCAATGCTTTTGGTCTTGTTTGGTCCAACTACAAATGCATAAAACATAATTGTTTGATGCTTAGTGAATGCAATCATATTAAGAATATTTTCAAGGAATTGTGGGAAGATGGTAGAGTAGAAACCTCCAGAAATCAGTCCCTCCATCAGAATGACTATGAAACTGGCAGGAACTGTCTGAATCAACTATTTCAACACTGTACATCATCCAGGGAAGAGTAGGAGAAAAAAGCTGGTAAATTATGTTAGATACTGGTAAATAGCTCTCTCCACATGGTGGTTACTGTCACTCAGCGCCCACTCTAACAGCAGGCAGCAGTGGGTTCCAGCCCCTGACCTAGCATGCTTCTGACAGAAAGGGATGTACAAACCCATTTCCCTAAGATCCAGGGTGAGCATGGGTGGATTACTGATCACGGCCTTTGATTAGTCACTTCAGATCACTAAAGGCCCAGCTCTCAGGGAACCCTTGTTCCAACTTGTCCTCGACAAAGGCAGCATAGGAGACTCAAAAACATGCTTTCTCAGAGCTGCAGAGGGCAGTTGATGGGCTGCATGTGCTGTGCAGGTCAAAGAAAGTTCAGATTTGGGAAGCCCTGGAAGATGCTCCTGGTGCCCTCCCTGGCCCCCTTAACCTCTCCCTGGGACAGTCTGAAGCCAGCCAGTGCTCATTTTGTGGGTCTCTGTCCTCGTTCTGTCTGAGAAAGACTTACTTGGGAAACTCCTCTTCAGCATGCCTGCCCTCCATGCTCCCAACACCCCCCGCCCCCCAGAATTTGCTCTCTGAGTAAAAGCAGCCTGAGACAAAGAAAGCAGATAAGGAATAATTGACACAGACAGCTTGAGACAAAAGCTTACCTGCTTTAAGTCCAGCAACAAAATACCCTGGAGAGAGAGATCAGTTTCCTGGGAAGTAGAGGACACACAAACTTCTGTAAACAGGGAAACTCCTAAGCCACTACCAAGCATGAGTTCAGGACATGACACAGGCCCAGAAAAGACAGGGAGGTCCCTGCACCTTGCATTTGCCTTGGGTAGGCCTTCCTGATAGATGGGCTGACACTCAAGAAAATTTCTGGCATATTACTATTTCAAGAAACAAATACAAATACAAATTCAAGAAACAGACATTTCAGGGAATAAATCTTAGAGTTAAAATTTTAAAACATTAAAATAGACAATGTGCAACAAGAGTACAAGACAAATAAGGAGGAAATGGTGGCCCACTAAAGGAAGAAGATAATCCATACAGCACTAATGGAGACCAAATTGTGGGCATATTGTACAAACACTTTTAAAAATTGATCTTCGGTAGTTCAAAGAGATGAAGGAAAACACAGAAAAAGAAAAGACACCAGAAAAACAATGAATGAACAGTATGAGAATCTTACTGAAGAGACAGAAACTTTAAAAAGGAACAAAACAGAACTATTGGCGTTAAAGAATAAATTAACTGAAATGGAATACTCCCAGGATGGATTCAACAGCATACTGGGGCTGGCAGAACCAGTAAATTCAAAGAAAAGGCAACTGAAATGAGTCAGGCTGAGGAGCAGTGAGAAAAAAATTATAGAATGTGAAAATAGCCTAGGAGAACTTTGAAACACCATCAGGTATATCGATATACACATTATGGAGAAAAAGAAAAAGATAAAAGAGCAGAAAGAATATTCAAAGAAATAATGACAGAAAGTTTCCCAAATGTAGCAAAAGATGTGGATATACACATCCAAGAAGCCCAGAAGATAAACTGGAAGGAAAATATGCTCCATTACATGATGCACAAACTGTCAAATGCAAAGAACTAGAGAAAACAATGTGTTATGTACAGGGGAGTCCCAATCAGATTAAGTGCTTCTTTCTCATCAGAAACCACAAGGCAAGAAGGCTGTGATTTGAAATACTTAAAGTTCTGAAAAAAATAATTGCCAACAAAGAATTGTATACCTGTGAACTTATCTTTCAAAAATAAGAGAGACATTAACACATTCCCAGATAAACAAAAGCAGAAGGGATTCACCTCCACCATATGTGCCCTACCAGCACTGCTAAAGGTAAATTTTTAGAATGAACAGAAAGGACATTAGACATTGAGCCAAAGCAGCATAAAGAAATAAAGACCTCTGCTAAAAACAAACACTTGGTTAATTACAAATGCCAGTGACATTGTTTTGCTTTTTTTTTTTTACATGTAACTCCATTTCTTACTTCTTATGGGTGCTCACTGTCACCACTGTTATTTAACATTGAATTGGAAGTTCTAGCTATAGCAACCAGGCAACAAAAACAAAAAGAAATAGAATGCACCTAAATTTGAAAGGAAGAAGTAAAATCTTTCCTATTTGCAGATGACATTATCCTAATAGAAAAAAAATCTTGAAAAAGCCATAGCAAAGCTACTAGAACTAATAAATTATACACAAATATAAGCTGTGTTTCTAGATATTAGCAATGAACAATCTGAATAATGAACACTCTGAAGAAGAAATTAAGAAAACAATCCATTTACACAAGTAACTAAAAGAATGAAATATCTAGGAATAGACCTAACCAAGGATGTACACAGAAAACTAAAAGACATTGCTGAAAAAAAATCAAAGAAGACCTAAATAAATGGAAGGACAGTCCATGTTTGTGGATTGGAAATAGAAGTTAAAAGACTAAATATTGTTAAGATGTCGATCCTACCGATTTACAGGTTCAAAACAATACCAATCAAACTTCCAACAGCTTACTTTGCATAAATGGAAAAGCCAACCCTGAAATTTATACAGAAGGGAAGGGGCCCCAAAGAACCAAGACTATGTTGGAAAAGAAGAATGAAGTTGGAGAACCCACATTTCCTGTTATTATAACTTATTGCAAAGTCACAGTAAAAAAAAAAAAAAAATACAGTATGGTACCAGCACAAGGGCAGACATATAAACCAATAGAATCAAACTGAGAGCTCAGAAATCAATTCTCACATTTATGACCAACTGAATTTTGACAAGGGGCCAAAGATCCCTCAATTGGGAAACAGTAGTCTCTTCAACAAATGGTTTTGGAAAAATAGAATTTCCATTTCCAAAAATAAAAGAAGGACCCCTACCTTACATCTTATACAAAAATCAACTCAAAATGTATTAAAGACATAGCTATAAGAGCCATAACTATCAAACTCCTGGAAGAAAACAAGGAAGCATCTCCAGGACTTTGTGTTTGACAATGGTTTTTTTAGACATTACCCCAATGCACAATCAACAAAAGAAAAAATAGATAAATGGAACCTTATCAAAATTTAAACATTTGTACCTCCAAGGACTTTATCCTGAAAGTAAAATGACAACCCACACAATGTGGGAAACTATTTGGAAACCACATATCCAATAGGGGGTTAATATAAAGAATACAAAAAGAAACACTTCAACTCAACAACAAACAAAACAAAACAACTTAAGTAAAAATGGGCAAAAGACTCGAATAGACATACCACCAAAGAGGCTATACAAGTGCCAGAAATCACATGGAAGATGCTGAACATCATTAGCCATTAGGGAACTGTAAATCAAAACCACAGTGAGCTATCATATCATTCATACTAGGATGGACACTACTTTAAAAAAAAAAAAGATAATTACAAGTGTCAGAGAGGATATGGAGAAATGAGAAAACTCATTAACTGCTTGTAGGAATGTAAAATGGTGCCTGCACTGTGGAAGACAGTTTGGCAGATCCTCAAAAAGTTAAGCACAGGACTACCTTATGACCTGGCAATCCCACTTTAGGTATATATCCAAAAGAACTGAAAGCAGGGATTCAAACAGATATTTGGACACCAATATTCATGGTGGCATTATTCACAATTGTCAAAAAATGGAAGCAACCCAAGTGTCCATCAACTGACAAATGAATAAACAAAATGTGGTAGATACACACAATGGAATTTCAAAAAGTAATGAAATTTTAATACATGCAACAACATGGATAAAGCTTGAAGACATCGTGTTGAGTGAAATAAGCCAGACTCAATCAGACAAATATCGTATGATCTCACTGATAAGAAAAAATTAGAATCAGTGAACTCATAGAGTCAGAATCTAGAATATAAGTTTCCAGGGTTTGGGGTAGCAGTAGGAAATAGGGAGTTAAATCTTAAAATACACAGAGTTTCTATTTGTGATGATGGAAAAATTTTGGTAATGGGTGGTGGTGATGTGAACATAATTAACAGCACTGAAACATATATTTAAACATAGATAAAGGGGAAATGTTAGGTTACATAGCTGGGACTAGAATAAAATTTTTAAAAAGAATCTGTTGAATTGCACAACACAATCAGCGAGCCCTAAGTTAAGACATGGACTACAGTTAATAGTACAATTATAAAAATGCGCTTTCATCAATAATAACAAATGTACCACACCAATACAAGGAATTAATAACAGGGTGGCATATGGAAATCCTCTATTTTATGCATGATTGTTCTGTAAACCCACTTCTCTTATCAAAAACAGAATATTTTCAGTTAGACTTTAAGTGGTGTGACTCAGTATCTAGTAATGTTAATTAACCTGATTTGCATTGATGATTTATAAAACCACATACAACTTGCTGTGAAAGTATGTAGGTGGTTGTTAGATACATGGGAAAATGTGGGAATTGACAAAATAGATTTGTCTCAGTTGTATGGTTTCAATTAAGTTTTTGAATAAATGCTTTACACATTGCTTGAGTAATTTGAAAATCATCTGCAGATGTACAAGCGTGGTTATGTCATATGGGTTCTCAGAAAGGTAATTATAGCTACCTCCATAAACTCACTATAAATATTCCTGGCATTCAAGTGAAGCCTTCCTGAGAAAATCTTCTATGGATGCAAATAGAGAGAACAGTGACTGTGGAAAAAATTTTAAATCTGCTAATTATTTCTTGGTTTCCTCAAAAAATTTTTGGATAGCTTAGAATATCAAAAGGCAGCATCAACATGAATACCTATGAGACAAGACTGCAATCAGTAGATTTTCTTAAACCAGGACAATCGAAGTAGGGATTCCTGCAGTAATATAAAAAGGACATTATCCCTAACCCCATGTGGGTAAATTTTTTGTTAGTTCTTTAGTGAGCAGGGATTGGAAAAATTCTATACAGAATTAATTCCCCCTTAACATTGGTTATATCTACAGTAGTTCTGTAGATAGCACAAACTAGCAATGCTCATTTAAAGCAGCTAGGTGTTGCTTTAAAAATGTAGATTCCTGGACACCCTTATAGATTCTGACTTATTAGGTCTGGGCGGGGCCCCAAAATCTGTATTTTAAGCAAGTCCTTCCTGGGATTCTGATATGTATGGTTAGCCCACCACACTTCAAGCAACACAAACTCTGAGTCCTATAAGGTCAAGGAAATGTATGGCCACTTCAAGTACATACAGCTCCTGAGCTCAAGCAGTGCCTGGGCAGAAAACTACTGACCTGGCTTTATTCACTCCACAAACAAACCATTGACCACATTGTCAGTAAAGGACTCCACAGATAAGGGATCTCACCTTATCCATTGCTGAAGGATTCAGTGACTTGGGATTTCAAAAATCAACATAAGGATTAACTGGAAAAGCTGAACCTGGAACAGAGAATGAACAATTTACCATTTACTCGATAGATAACATAAGCAAATATAGATAGATAGATAGACAGATGACAGATAGATAGATAGATAGATAGATAGATAGATAGATAGATAGATAGATAGATAGATAGATAGATAGATAGATAGATGATAGATAGATAGATGTGTACATAAAGCAAACTTTTAGGAGCTGGTGTTAATTTTCAATACCTGCTCAGTAAAGAACTAATGAAAAATTTACCCTTATGAGGTTAGGGGCAATGTTCTTGTTCTATTACTGCAGGAGTCCCTACTTTGATTATCCTAGTTTAAGAGAATCTACTGATTGCAGTCTTGACTCATAGATATTCATGTTGATGCTGCCATTTGATATTCTGGGCTAGTTTAAAAATATTTCTAAGCTAGCTATAATTGCTTATAAAGGTCTTCACCAATTATACATCTATAGTTCTTGTTATTCTTATTTCAATTAGCTATTGCTCAGATCTGTGTGGAATTTATATTTGTATCCTTTACAACTTGGTCAACATGCTGGACATGGCTGTTGGAACAGCATGGGGACAGTTAGCATCTTTGTTGTTATAAGACTTAGCTTTTTACAGAAAGGGAAGGGCTGCCAAACAGAATGTGTTTGAAATAGTTTCCTATAATGGCAGGAGTCTTTTGCTGTTTTTAATATGTATCACATTATCCAAGACCCAATTGGTTGCAGCTAAAAAGGCTTTTGCTATCTAAACATACCTTTAAATCTGTGTGTGTATTGGTTTCACAAGCTTAATTAATGTTACAATGTGGGATTTTTTGTGTGCCATTGCATTAAATTGAACTAAAATTACTTTTGGGATGCTACAGTTTGAGATGGAAATCATTTTTAGGGCATGGAGGAGTTTGGAATTTTACAGATTAGAATTTTGAAGTTGGGAGTATACTGTTATCCTATAAGATAAGTTTTCAACATGCCAGACTATGGAGTGAGTTGACCATTTCTTTTTATTGCAATTCCAATGGTAAATTAATTTTTCAGGATGGAAATTAATCACATAATAAAATCTTTTTTTCTTCCTATCCTTCATTGTACAGCTTTTATTCTTTAAAAAAAACCTTTTTTTTTTTTGATAAGGGGCCCAAGATGGTGGCTTAGCAAGGTGTGGGATTTAGCTCGTCCTCCAGAGCAGCTAATAAATAGCCAGGAACAGTGCAGAACAACTGCTGGGGCCATGTCAGTGACCATACATCAGTCTGGACCAGCTGGACTGGCTGCGAGCCCCCCCAGAACTGTGAGTGCCCCAAACTGTGGTGGCCAACAACCCTCCCCCATAGGCTGCTTCCCAGAGGGGAAAGGAAAGGGACTTTACCAGCAGGAGAGGCTGAGCACAACAAAACTCCAATTGTGGAATTAATTAACAAATTCTTACTATGAAAAATAGGCCCCCAGCTCAGCTGAACCTCGAGTAAAAGCGGAGGTCACTGGGTTTTGCCCTGGCACAGATGGGGCAGGGCTGACGGAAAAAGAAAAAACAAAAAGAAACAGAGGTTTTTTTGGATTTGAAAAGGTCTGAGCCCTGAAGGAAAAAAGGGGGCACGTAGGACCTGGAGATACACAGAGCAACATACCGAATAAGCTCTTGATTGGCAAACCCGAGGAATGGGGGTCTTGCTCTGAAAAGGATTTTTCCCTTTTGTTTTGGTGGCTGTGCTTCTATGGCTTGACTGCTCTTTGGATCCAGCTGCAAGGCTTCTCGGGCTCTACTACCCCAGGCATCGGCAGAATTAAGCTTGTTTGAGTGTTTGTCTGGTGCCTGTGCCTTCCCCAGGAGAGGCTCAGCTCAGGTGGAATCACTTCCTCAAAGAGTTCAGACCCCAGGGTCTGGAAAATGAAGCAATTAAAACCAGACTACAACCTCTCTTCTGTCTCAACCCCAGCAGGGAGAGTCTGCTGAAGTTAAAGGTACCACATCACCTCATGCTGCTGGGACCTGTAGGCAGACAAGCACCACATACTGGGCAGGATAGGAAAAACAGAGAGCTCATAGGCTTGATAGGAAAGCCTTTCAATCTGCTGGCTCTCACCCTCAGGGAAAACTGATGCAGGGGACTGTTTCCTCCTGAGAGGAGGCCAGTTTGGTCTGGGAAAATCTGGCTGGGGTCTATGATAACTAAGTAGACCCTCCTAAGGGGAGGGAGGCAGGGAACAAAAGGCACCATACAAGCAGGGCAAGAAACAACTGAAAAATTCTCCTCTGTTAAACAAAACCTAAGCTAAAGAGGTCTAGAATAAGCTGAACTGAATGTCAAAGAACAGATAGACAATGAAGTCATCCAGCAAGGAAATCCTAGGTAAAAAAAAAAAAAAAAAAGTGAAAACAATCTCCAGAATAAACTAATTAACATAATTAAATGCCCAGATGCCAGCAAAAAATAGTGAATCATACCAGGAAAATTGAAGATATGGCCCAGTAAAAGGAACAAGCCAACAATTCAAATGTGATACAGGAGCTGAAACAATTAATTCAGAATCTTTGAACAGACATAGAAAACCTCATCAAAAATCAATTCAGTGGATTGAGGGAGGATATAAAGAAGGCAAGGAATGAGCAAAAAGAAGAAATCAAAAGTCGGAAAAAACAAATCACAGAACTTATGGGAAGGAAAGGCACAGTAGAAGAGATGCAAAACCAGTGGAAACCTACAATGTCAGATTTCAAGAGGCAGAAGATACAATTAGTGAACTGGAGGATGGAACATCTGAAATCCGACAAGCAAAAGAAAATATAGGAAAAAGAATGGAAAAATATGAGGAGGGACTCAAGGAACTGAATGACAATATGAAGCTCATGAATATACATGTTATGAGTGTACCAGAAGGAAAAGAGAAAGGAAAAGAAGGAGAAAAACTAATGAAGGAAATTATTACTGAAAATTTTCCAACTCTTATGAAAGACTTAAAATTACAGATCCAAGAAGTGCAGCATACCCCAAACAGAATTGATCCAAATAGATGTACTCCAAGACACTTACTAATCAGAACATCAGATGTCAAAGAGAAAGAGAAAATCTTGAAATCAGCAAGAGAAAGGCAATCCATCACATACAAAGGAAGCCCAATAAGACTATGTATAGATTTCTCAGCAGAAACCATGGAGGTGAGAAGACAGTGGGATGATATATTTAAATTACTAAAAGAGAAAAACTGCCAACAAAGAATTCCATATCCAGCAAAACTGTCTTTCAAAAATGAGAGGGAAATTAAAACATTTTCATACAAAAAATCACTGAGAGAATTTGTGACCAAGAGACCGGCTCTGTAAGAAATACTTAAGAGAGCACTAGAGACAGATATGAAAAGACAGGAGAGAGAGGTGTGGGGAAGAGTGTAGAAATGAAGACTATCAGTAAAGTTAGAAAGAAGGAAAATTTGATATGACATATAAAATCCAAAAGGCAAAATGGTAGAAGAAAGTACTGCCCTAGTACTTTCACTAAATGTTAATGAATTAAACTCCCCAATCAAAAGACATAGACTGGCAGAATGGATTAAAAAATGGGACCCATCTATATGCTGTCTACAGGAAATGCATCTTAGACCCAAGGGTAAACATAGGTTGAAAATGAAAGGTTGGGAAAAGATATTCCATGCAAATAACAATTAGAAAAGAGCAGGAGTAGCTAATACTAATATCCAACAAATCAGACTTCCAATGTAAAACAATTAAAAGAGACAAAGAAGGACACCAAAAGGAACAATTCAATAAGAAGACATAACAATCATAAATATTTATGCACAGAGCCAGAATGCTCCAAAATACATGAGGCAAACACTAAAAACACTGAAAAGAGGAATAGGCACATCTACCATAATAATAGCTGGGGACTTCCCCACTCTCATCAATGGACAGAACATCTAGACAGAGGATCAATAAAGAAACAGAGAATTTCAATAGTACAATAAATGAGCTAGTCTTAACAGACATTTATAGAACATTACACCCCATAACAGCAGGATACGCCATTTTCTCAAGTGCTCATGGATCATTCTCAAGGATAGACCATAAGCTGGGTAACAAAGCAAGTCTCAATAAATTAAAAAATATTGAAATAATACAAAATACTTTCTCAGATCATAAAGGAATGAAGTTGGAAATCAATAATAGGCAAAGTGCCAGAAAATTCACAACTATATGGAGGCTCAACAACACACTCTTAAACAACCAGTGGGTCAAGGAAGAAATTACAAGAGAAATCAGTAAATATCTCGAGGCAAATGAAAATGAAAACACGGCATATCAAAATTTATGGGATGCAGCAAAGGCAGTGCTAAGAGAAATTTATTGCCCTAAATGCCTATACCAAAAAAGAAGGAAGAGCAAAAATTGAGGAATTAACTGTCCACTTGGAATAACTAGAGAAAGAACAGCAAACTCACCCCAAAGCAAGCAAAAGGAAAGAAATAATGAAGATTAGAGCAGAAATAAATGAAATTGAGAACATGAAAACCATCAAGAAAATCAACAAAACCAGATGTTGGTTCTATGAGAATATCAATAAGATTGATGGAACCTTAGTGATGTTGACAAAAAGAAGAGAGAGGATGAAAATAAATAAAATCAGAAATGGAAGAGAAGACATAACCACTGACCCCACAGAAATAAAGGAATTAATGAGAGGATACTAGAACAACCTTATGCTAATAAATTTGACAATGTAGATGAAATGGACAACCTTCTAGAAAGGCATAAACAACCAACATTGACTCAAGAAGAAATAGATGACCTCAATAAACCAACCACAAGTAAAGAAATTGAATCAGTCATTAAGAATCTCTCCCAAAAAAGTCCAGGACCAGATGGCTTCACATATGAATTCTACCAAACATTCAAGAAATAATTAGTACCAATCTTGCTTAAACTCTTCAAAAAAACTGAAGAGGAGGGAAAGCTACCTAACTCATTCTATGAAGCCAACAACACCCTCATACCAAAGCCAGACAAAGATATTACAAAAAAAGAAAGCTACAGACCAATCTCTCTTATGAATATAGATTCAAAAATCCTTAACAAAATTCTAGCAAATCGAATCCAGCAGCATATTAAAAGAATTATACACCATGACCAAGCAGGACTCATCCTGGGCATGCAAGGATGGTTCAACATAAGAAAATCAATGAATGTAATACACCATATCAACAAATCAAATCAGTAAAACCACATGATCATCTCAAATGATGCAGTAAAGGCACTTGACAAAATTCAACATCCTTTCTTGCTGAAAACATGTCAAAGGATAGGAATAGAAGGGAACTTCCCCCAACAAGATAAAGGGAATATGTGAAAAACCCACAGCTAACATCATCCTCAATGGGGAAAAATTGAAAACTTTCCCCCTAAGATCAGGAACAAGACAAGAATGTCCACTATCACCATTGTTATTAAACATTGTGTTAGAAGTTCTAGCCAGAGCAATTAGACAAGAAAAAGAAATACAAGGCATCAAAATTGGAAAGGAAGAAGTAAAACTCCCACTGTTTGCAGATAATATAATACTATAATGTTGAAAATCCACAGCAAAACTACTAGAGCTAATAAATGAATACAGCAAAGTGGCATGTTACAAGATCAACCTCAAAAATCTGTGGTGTTTCTATACACTAGTAATGAATAATCTGAGGGGGGAAACAAGAAAAAAAATCCATTTACAATTGCAAGCAAAAGAATAAAATATTTAGGAAAAAATTTAACTAAAGAGACAAAAGACCTATACAGAGAAAACTATAAGAAATTGTTTAAAAAATCACAGAAGATCTAAATAAATGGAAGATTATATCATGTTCATGTATTACAAGACTAGTTAAGATGTCAATTCTACCTAAATTGATTTACAGACTCAATGCAATACCAATTAAAATCCCAAAAACTTACTTTTCAGAAATAGAAAAACCAATAACCAAATTTATTTGGAAGGGCAGGGTGCCCCAAACAGTTAAAAGTATCCTGAGAAAGAAAAATGAATTCGAAGTTCTCACACTATCTGACTTTAAGGCGTATTATGACGCTACAGTGGTCAAAAGAGCATGATACTGGCATAAAGACAGATATACCAACCAATGGAATTGAATAAAATGTTCAGATATAGACTCTCTCATCAATGGACAATTGATCTTTGATAAGGCAGTCAAGCCAACTCACCTGGGACACAACAGTCTCTTCAACAAATCGTGCCTAGAGAACTGGATATCCACATGCAAAAGAATGAAAGAGGATCCATATCTCACACTCTATACAAAATTAACTCAAAATGGATCAAAGAACCAAACTTTAGATCTAAGACCATAAAACTGTAAGAAGAAAATATAGGGAAATATCTTATAACTCTTACAATAGGAGGTACCTTCCTAGACCTTACATCCAAAGCATGAGTATTGAAGAAAGAAAGAAATGGGATCTCCTTAAAATTAAACACTTTTGTGCATCAAAGAACTTCATCAAGAAAGTAAAAAGACAGACTACACAATGGGAGACAATATAGGAAATGATATATCAGATAAAGGTCTAATATCCAGAGTATACAAAGAGATTGTTCAACTCAACAATAAAAGACAGACAACCCAATTACAAAATGGGCAAAAGAATTGAACCAACACTTCATAAAAGAGGAGATACAAATGGCCAAAAGGCACATGAAAAGATGCTTAACTTCCCTGGCTATTAAGGAAATGCAAATCAAAACCACAATGAGATATCATCTCACACCACCAGAATGGGCATTATAAATAAAACAGAAAATGAAAAGTGCTAGAGAGGATGTGGAGAAAGAGGCACACTTATCCACTGTTGGTGGGAATGTCAAATGGTGCAACCACTATGGAAGGCAATTTGGCAGTTTCTCAGGAAGCTAAGTATAGAATTGTCATATGACCCGGCAATACCATTGCTAGGTATCTACTCAGAGGACATGAGGGCAAAGACAAATGGACATTTGCACACCAATGTTTATAGCAACATTATTTACAGTTGCCAAGAGATGGGAACAGCCAAAATGTCTTTCAATAGAAGAGTGGCTAAACAAGCTGTGGTATATACATATTATGCAGCTGTTAGACAGAATAAAATTATGAAGTATGTGAAAACATGGATGGAACTTAAGGACATTATGCTGAGTGAGATTAGCCAGAAACAAAAGGACAAATACTGTATGGTCTCATTGATATGAACTAACTTTAATGAATGAACTTTGATAATTTCTGTTAGGAACAGAAGTCATCAGGAGATAGAAACAGGGTAGATACTGGGTAATTGGAACTGAAGGGATGCAGATTATGCAACAAGACTGATTGTAAAAATTCAGAAATGGATAGTACAATACTACCTAACTGTAATACAATAATGTTAGAACACTGACTGTGAGAATGATAGAGGGAGGAAGCCTGGGGGCACAAATGAAATCAGAAGGAAAGATATATGATAAAGATTAAGATGGTATAATCTAGGAATGCCTAGAGTGTATAATGATAGTGACTAAATGTACAAATTTAAAAATGCCTTGCAGGAAGGGAGAATCCGTTCAGCTTTCTGTTTGAGCACAAGTTCTTTCTAGGTACATTCTGATAGCAGAGCATCAAAGGAAGCTATTGGGTTCTGTTTGATTTCATTTTCCTCCTTCATAAACTATAATTCTTAAGTTTCTACACAGTCTCTCTTTTCAGGTATTTACCATTTTGTGGGATTCGTGTTTGTTCTACCTATTTGTTTGACATTTGGGGGATAAGTTTTTGCTTTTTCTTTGAGACTTCTTTGCTCAAAGTTACAAGAAAAAACAAAAATTTTCCTCTTTATGGCTACTTTCAAAGCAATAAAATACTTCAGTTTTATTAGGCTGAAGAGACAGAACAAAGTTGAAGCTTGAAAAGAAAAAAGCTAAAAGCTCAAGGGGATATTGACTCGTTAGTTGTAACAATGTACCACAATAATGGGAAATACAATTAGGAGAAAATGGGTGTAGGGTATACAGGAACTCTGTACTAACCTCGCAACTTTGCTGTGAATCTAAAACTATTTTTAAAGTACAAAACAAAAGTTTTAAAAGAGAAAGCTCAATGGATATAAAAAGCAGAGATAAGGGGTGACAATTGCATGAAACCTTAAAAAGACTCTAGTCCAAATATCCAGTGAGTATTGGACTCTTTTCCTCAACAACCCCCAAAAGAATCATCCAGGCTAGATAGTCTTAAATTGCTTTTTATTCAAAAATACCTGTAACCCTTCTTCCCTCTGTTGAGTCATACTCTGTCTGTAGATTACATTTTGGAGCTATTCCTTGAGGTCCTTGCAGACCATTAACTCCTCAAGGGAAGAGGCTCTTCAATCTCTATACTCCCATATGAACACGTATTGACTATAAAACAAATCTAACTCCTATTAAATGTTATAGCCCTTCAAACATTAGAAAACTGCAATGACTTATTATAGGATACTGGTTAAGAATATGGACCTGAGGTGAATCCACTCGGGTTCAGATAACAACTGTGACACTAGTTAACATGTCTAATATTGGGCAGTTATTTAACCTTATGAAGACTTGTTGCCTCATCTGAAAATGAGAATAATAATAGTAATTACTAAATATGGTTGTTATAAGGCTTAACGTCTTAAGTTATGTAATGCTTTTCATAGTATCTGGCAAAAAAAATAGGACTTTGGTTAATACTAATAATGACAATAATCCCCCTTGATTCTTCTCCAGACTAGGAAGCTGTCCGCGACTTCTCGCTCAGCGTCAAGCCCCCGGCCGGCGGGTGAGACAATGAGGAGAGACAGAGAGACGCAGACAAATCCGCGCTGGTGAGAAACACAGATCCAAGACACGTAGCAGTTGTGAGCACAGACCTTTACTGGAGTTAAGCTTGCATTCTCTGTTACAGGTTCCACGCGGGCCTAAGCACCCCGCGGGGAGACAACCTCTGTGCGGCCGTCAGGTACGGCTCCCTGTGGGTCGTCTCCACCCACCCCGTCCGGGTAACCTCTTATATACTGTGCCCAAACCCAATAGGTTAGTGCCACGTATACAGAGGTGATTGGAAGATAGGGTTGGTGGGCGTGTGCGTCATTTGCGGAAGCAGGATGTGAGCGCCATCTTGGCTCACTCGATGGGCGGGGGGAACTCTAGAGCAGGCTGCAGCGTGTCCACTAGGCCAAACCCGGAAAGCGGCTCTCTACATCTCCCCCTTTTTGTTTTTATAAGAGGCATGGTCCGTAGACCGTATTCTTGTACCCAGTGTCTCTATTGATGATGGTGCTCCCGTGGGCCTGAGTGGCTCACAACATAGTTTGGTGCTTTGGGGAGTCTGGACTAGGCTCGCGTCATCACACGACGGAGCCTCTGGCACCGACCAGAATGCTCACCTCATATAGAGACCGGAGAGTCCGTGAACTGGATACCACGTGACTCCTCCCTGCAGTGCTTCGCCTCGCAACTGGGTCAAGCGGGGATTATGAGAGCGACAGCCAGGGCATAGGAAACGCTGCGGAGGCCTCGGTGCAATGGCTAGAGCCAAGCCCAGTCTGGCCAGGACTGCGGCCGCAGCTCCACCGTCGAGGCGGCTAGGCGCGCAAAATTAACAGCCTCTGGTGCCTAGCTAAACACGGGTAGTGGCCAGGGAGCCTGCAACAAACCTTGCTGACAAGAGCTTTGCCCCAGGTGATTCAGACAGGCTATCTATCGAGGAGGGACGCACACCCACATTTGACTGGGAAGACATAGCTAACATGGTAGAAACACGTAGTTGCTGCTGTGTCTGGAACAAGCGTTCTAACAAACATTTAACAGTGACTAAGCCCACTAATAGTCCCACTGCCACGAGAATCCAAGTAGTCAAATTGGGCCAAGAGAACCATGAGGTGACTCGGTTCCACAGACTTTGTACAGTCTCGCCCAGTTTGGAAAGGTCGAAGGCAACGGGGGTTATTAAAACTGGTCCCCCTTCTAAACAATCGAAGGGTGACCGGCGCTTTCGTTGCTATCTCGTCAGTCGCCGCCGTCATCAGCAGAGTTGGAGGCCTGATCTGATGGTTCAGGTTGAAGGCTTGTTGGTTTTTTAGGCAACAGCTCCGTGGCCTCCTCGGGCGATGTCACGGTTCTCACCAGTCTTTCCGGAACCCACACTGGTTGACGTCCTGGCTCCTGGGGAAAAACACAAACAGAGCCTCTGGCCCAGCTGAGCACTGGGTCAGGGCCTTGCCATTGTCCTGACAGGACATCCTTCCATATAATATGCTCCTGAACCGGAGCTGGAGCCGTCCGTGTACACGGTGGGGGCGCCCACTAGTGGCTTAGGCGAAGTTACTTTAGGAAAAATTACTGGGTGTCGAGTAACAAACTGCAAAAGGGGGGCTTTTGGGAATTGATTGTTAATGCTTCCTAGAAATGTACACCGGAGGATGGCCCATTGATCTATGCATCCAGTGAGTATCTCAAGTTGCTGGGAAAAGTAAGGTACTCTGAGGTTTTCAGGTTGCTGGCCGAAATGTTGTATGGCCCTTTTAATTGATTCTAAGGCCAGATCTGCAACAGCTGTAGGATAGTGCTCTAGGACCTTTTTTGGGGAAACTCCAGGGTGAACCCAGAGTAATGGTTCTTGCTGCCATAGCACTGCCGTGGGCTGTAACTCTGTCGGCAGCACGCAGGCTTCAAAAGGCTCACTGGGGTTTATTCTTTTCAGAGTAGCGCTGCTGAGCGCCTGCTCCACTCGGGCGGGGGGCACGGCCGTAACTGCCCCTCCCCTGACCAGCCCGCTGGGGGTTCCGGGTCTCGCAAAGGAGGGCCACCGTAATTACCTGATTCGGCCACCAGAGGGAGCCCGTGGTGAGGGTTTTTGGCGAGATCACCAAAACCATTCACCGGAAGCCGCCGCGTCCCTGCAGCAGGCGCTGGCGGGGCGGAAGGCTGCGTGGGTGAGACAGGGGGCCTCCCCCAATCGATCAGCGGAGGCGCGTCTGCACCCTCGGTCTCATCACCATCTGACTCTGAGTCAGAGGTGTCTGAACTAGCGTTTGACTCCGGCGGCTTGCCCTTACAGGAGCCGTCCGCAGACGAAGCTGACTGAGTTTCTTGGAGCGCGCGCCGTGCCTGTAGCAGGGCGGGAGACGGACTGAGGCCTGAAGTAGACTCTGCCTCAAGGCAAGCACGGACGGTCTCCCAGATAGGGACTAGGATCGGGTCCATACAAAGGCCCGTCTGGCGCGCCCGTTCTATGTCATTACCAAGTTTTAACCAAGAAGGCAGACTAAGGCTCCCGGAGTGGGCGAACCAAGGTGCAAAAGTAGCAACATCTTCAAGGAACCGCAGGAGGGAACTCTTCCTAACCGAGATGCCCTGCTGCTTCAAAAGGGTTTTTAAAGGGGGTAATAAAGGTGAACTTCCTGACTGCCCCATGCTTGCAGTCGGCACTGGACCTTAACCAATCGGGGAGCTCTCCCGACTCACTGGGGCTACCTGAACGCCCACAGCCCTTAACTCTCACGTAATAGGAAGCACTTACCCTCTCACGTTGATCAGGCGTGGAGGTTCCGCCGTGAACCCGAGAAGTACGTCCTCACCAGCTCGGGGAAAAGCAGCAGAAGGGTTCCCCGTACGGGCCACCACTTGTCCGCGACTTCTCGCTCAGCGTCAAGCCCCCGGCCGGCGGGTGAGACAATGAGGAGAGACAGAGAGACGCAGACAAATCCGCGCTGGTGAGAAACACAGATCCAAGACACGTAGCAGTTGTGAGCACAGACCTTTACTGGAGTTAAGCTTGCATTCTCTGTTACAGGTTCCACGCGGGCCTAAGCACCCCGCGGGGAGACAACCTCTGTGCGGCCGTCAGGTACGGCTCCCTGTGGGTCATCTCCACCCACCCCGTCCGGGTAACCTCTTATATACTGTGCCCAAACCCAATAGGTTAGTGCCACGTATACAGAGGTGATTGGAAGATAGGGTTGGTGGGCGTGTGCGTCATTTGCGGAAGCAGGATGTGAGCGCCATCTTGGCTCACTCGATGGGCAGGGGGAACTCTAGAGCAGGCTGCAGCGTGTCCACTAGGCCAAACCCGGAAAGCGGCTCTCTACAGGAAGCTTTTACTTTTTCTCCTTTGACATGGTTGTAGTCCCCCTAATTTAAACTGTGCTATCAAAATGATTCTTTACACGTGTTTGTTTTCATTAGTTAGATTAAATTTATCATTTCCATAGGTTTAGAAACAAATATATATAATTAAATAATAGACCCGAATAGCCCATTTGGTCTTTTGGTACTCTCATCACATTCAACTGTTATTAAGCTGACAAGTAAAACCCCCGACTCATCTTGACCCTCAAGTCATTTTCTTGAGAGAGTTCTTACTAAGTCAGGTCTCATTTCCATCTATTTCATAAAGTCAATTTCCTGTAATGAAAGTCATAATTTCACTTACATTCTATTTTACTTTATTAACACCTATATCTTCATCTTATTCTCACTTTGAAGAGTTCACACATCATGTCATTTTTTCATTAATAATCTGTTTAAGATTTTTCCCTAGTCCCATCCAAGTTCACTGGTTTTTATGCAGGAGAACAGGTTCACCATGTTGCCCCACCAACTTTGAATGCATCCACACAGGCAAGGACTTGGATCACAGCTTCTCTATGTCTTGGTGGAACACTGTGGGATGTCTTGGAACATGAGGGGACAGTGTCTACAGAGCTGCTGTGAAGCCATTTTCCACTTGGGTCTGTCTCTTCCCTGTGAGTCCATCATGAAGTAATTTCTTATTGGTTCTCAGTTCTGATGAGGTAGGTGTAGGGTTTTCTCCCTTGCCCTTACCCCTTAGAATAGAGCTTAGAAAATAAAACTGCTTAGCTGAAGCCTAGATTTGACTCCTCAGTAACAGTTATTCCATAATTCACATTGCAGTCATTGGCCTCTTTTGCTTTAGTGGCATCCTTTATGGTCTGCAGGAATAGGACCTAGGGGGCTGGCACCTTTAGCGTGTTCTGTTTTGTGCTAAGTAAGTAATGAACAGTCTAAATCTAAAAGTGGCGTGTGATATCTTAACCAAATGAATCACTCAGGCCTTGACCTTCCCTTGTCCTCAAAGTGCTGAGCTTGATAGCTTATGGAAGCATCTCATTTTTTCAGAATCAGAAGTAAATGTATCCAACTCTGACTTTTCCCATATTTTCATTCCTCAGAATTCCTCAAAGATTATCCACAGCAGTTTGGTGGTTAAATTTGCCATCTCTCATAGTATACCAGTTGCAAGGCAAGGCAGTCAGAAGGCTATAATTTGCAGCAGCTGATTGTTGCTACTTATATTCCTATAATCTTTTCACTCGTTTGAACTTCATTTCACTTTTATCTAAGTTCTTCCCACACTTTACAAATTGTGTTGCCTATGCAAACTTTGTCCTTCTCATTCCATCATGTGAATTGCTCCTCTTAGATAACTGCTCTACATTGGTGCATGCATTCATTCATTTTCAAACAGTTACCAAGTGCTCCATTTAGTAAAGCCACTAGACAAGTGGCCCACAAGGGCACTAAGACACTAAGTAAGGGGTTAACACTTTTCTAAAGTCCTTAATATGTTAGCTGCTTTCATATATAAACTTTTTTGCTCCTTAAAGCAGACTTATGAGGGAGTTTCATCATATGTCCATGTTATAGATAGTAACAATAATGCTCCAAGAAGTTATATAAGTTCTAGCATCACTTAGCTCATAAATTGAAAATGTGGAGCTCAACCACTGCAGCCAGACTCAAGATCCATGCTCCTGACAACTGTTCTGGACTGCTTCAAGATGAACAAGGAAGATCTCATCAGTTCAGTGACTACAGTCCAGTCATCCCTGAGCCTATGAAGTCTAAGGCATTGGTTCTGACAGCTTCAACTGATGCATGGATGAAGAACTCCATTAATTGGGAGCAAACCAGAAGCAGATCAGATGGTGCAAACTACTAAGGGAACCAAATATAAAAGAAAGAAGGTGATGAACAGTAAAGGAAGGGAATGAGAAATGTGTCAATTAATTGGAATGAGTGGGATTATCCTTCAAGACCAATTTACATGCCACCTTCCTGGTGACTACATTACTGGCCCTTTCTCAACTAAGAATTAAGCACCCCTTCTGTGCTGACCAATAGAACTTGATCCAAACTTGATCTGACAGTTCTATGTTGTAGCATGTATATTTATCCATTAACCTGTAACTTCCTTTGACTTTTGGCCTACATCGTTATGCTGCCTTATCTATAACAGTTACTCAGTGAATATTTCTTGATAGTAATTATTGACCTGAAAAAAGAAAATAATTTATAAATGAAAAAGTTGTATTTGAAATAAGAAACAGCTTACATTTAAAGTTCATCAGGTCAGGGCAGGCCATGGTGGCTCAGCAGGTAAGAGTGCTTACCTGCCATGCCTGAGGACCTGGGTTCGATTCCCGGTGCCTGCCCATGTTTAAAAAAAAAAAAAAGGGATAAAAAAGTTCATCAGGTCACTCTTTCCTTAAGTTGCTATTTTATACAGTAAATTTTAAACGCCTCTTTATTAGGAACTTTGTGAAATGTGATTCAGCATATCACTTAAAATTCTGAAGATGCAGTCAAATGTAAGAACGCTTTGGCATAAGCTTTCACATACTGAAGACTTTCAAGAAATGTGAGGATTCCACCAATCCAGATGCGATTCTAATAAGAATGGTTTTTCTCTTTCTTATAAAAAGGAAAGAAAACACAAGTTTAAACTGTTTTATGTATTATTGTTGTTGATTAAGACAGCACTAGAACTTGAATAGCAAAACTTTAGTGAACAAATTTATAATGGAAGCAGATAAGTTAATCATCAATTCACTGAGTTACTTTGTGGCAACTTTTCACATTTCATAGAACTGACATCTACCTACAAAGTAATGTTTGTGCCCAGGGTAAAAAATGATTTCAGTGTGATACTGTGAAAATAATTTGATGCATTCCACATTCATAAAGAAGTGACTTTCCCTTTTTTGTTGTTCATAAAGCATTGCTTATTTTCTTCTATATTTGAATTAATCATCATTTATATTAATCTTATTGAAGTTGTCATTTGTGGAAACTATAGCATAATTGTGCTTATGATTATCTCACACACTAAAATATTAACTCCCTAAGGATAAGAACCACAAAGAAACAACTCTTTGTGTCCTATGTAGGATGGAGAACATGTCTATCATATTTTAGATACATAATTAATATTGGTGAATTGAATTTAAGATACTTATGCTGTGGCCTTATGCCAGGAATGAATATAAACTGAAAATTTACTAATATATTCCACATGAAGAGAATTATGATTCACACAATTTTTGATTCACAATTACAAACTGAGTTCATAAATCATAAATTACCTTACAGATTTACCACAGCTCTTCAAAAGGATTATAGAATTGTTCAAAGAAGACACACGAACCTACTATAATTTCCCTATTTATTTAGCCAAGACACAGAATTTAAGGAAATAAACATTCTCCCCTGAACAAGAACAAATGTTGCATACCCAGGTTGGATTTTCATTTGCTGCAAATGCAGCACTGTATTAGAATCCAGATCAATCTGCTATAGCAAAGGGAGCCCAAATAGAGTGGGTCAAACAAGATAAGGTTTACTATTTCCTCTATAACAGTCCAGAGTAGACAGGCGGTTCAGTGTGGGTAGGAAGCCCTACTCCACAGGATCATCCAGGGATTCCGTGTCCTTCTGACTTGGTATTTTTCAAACCCCTAGGATGCAATTTTCATCCATATGCTCAAAACGGGTTCTCTACTATCATGTCTTCATCCAAATTCAGGGGAAGAGGAAAAAGTAGAACCACATTTTAAAGGATGTGTGTCTGAAGTTGAACACAGCCCTTCTCCTCACATTCTACAGGACATAAATTAGTTACAGGTTCCAGGGGCAGACCCAGATTTTGTGGGATCTGAAACCTACATAAACTGGAGAGAGAGGGTATATGTGTAAGAAAAGGAAAACAAAATTACACATGTAAAATTAATGCAAAAGTTAACATTTATTTAGAATGGACAAAGAAATCATAGATTTTTGAAAAGTTGTCAAATACAAAGTTAGATATAAAATTTAATATTTATTTAAAATGAACAAAGGATAGATGGATTTTCAAAACCTATTTAATTCCACAAATATCACAAAACCCAGAAAAAAATAAATAACATTATTAAGCTACCTGTCACCTCTCTATATTATTATTTTCCTAAAGTTTTGCCCAGTATACTTGTATTACCTCTTCATATCACAACTATTCTATATCATTCTAGTGAAAACAGAAAGATAATTTCCACTAACATGATTTACAAAAAATTGTATTTTATGACTGATGGTTTAGAATGTTTCTTTCAACTTTATTTGTTATTGGTAATGATAATAGCAAGCAATATCTGATATTTTGGAATGTAAAAAAATATTTAACTCAAGATACAAATTTCCTGTTTATAGTGCTGCTAAGAGTTTATGCCCAACAAACACAAGAATTCTAATCATTCTATTTTGTACAACTACCAAAAAAATTTTTTTAAAAATGTAGTGTGTTTATAACATACTTCATATAGGCATGCATTTGGGAATTTCCATTTTAACTAGGCACCAATGAGAATTGAAACTCTGATTCCAACCTGATAACTGGAAGACTTTTCAATCAGACTAGATTCTGGTTGTAAACAAATCACATCTTGATTCTCCTCTCTACTACCCGTACACTTTGAATAATAGGCACTCTAAGACACATTCATATTGAGATTGCACCTCTAGTTTTAATACCCAAACATTTGCTAATTCCACAAATCTTATTTTCAGGGCTTACATCATGATTTCGGAAAAACTTATACTAACAATCTATACATTCCATTTAGGGGAAGGTTTACAAATATTCAGTGGTCTTGTTTCTTGAACCAAGCTTCACATGAGCACCACCTCATGCAGATCTAGGAAAGAAAAGGCCCAGATGTCTCAGAACAAGCTCTGCCTCCAATTTTCTACTATTCTAGAAACCCATATCTTCATAACCACTCTTCCTATGGGTACTTGTATTGGTTAGATTTGTCATATAACAAACAAGCCCAAAGCTTATTTGCTCAAATCTATTTCTCACGATGCTTTTGCTGGAATATTCCTCTGTTCTGTGCCAGCACAGCTACGTGGGAGGTCTAGGATGGCTTCATGTATATAAGTAGGTTGAGTATGGCAGGTATCCATCCAGCTGGGACACCTGGCCTCTGGTCCACCTGATTTCCTCTCCTCAATTTGTTAGTCCATGCTTCTCTCCATGGTGCTCCAGGGTTCCCAAAAGAAACATTGTGGCTATCCTGCTCTTATCTCAACAATATATATTGGTTGAAGAGAGACAGGTAACTAGTCTTTATAGTTTAGCAGGTCTCTCGATCCAGAGGACCTATTCTTGATGATTGGCATCCCAGGAGTTGTATGCAAGAAGCCTCATCTGGGCGGGCCGCGGTGGCTCAGCGGGCAAGAGTGCTTGCCTGCCATGCCGGAGGACCCCGGTTCGATTCCCGGCCCCAGCCCATGTAACAAAAAAACGGACAAACAAACAAAATATAATAAAAAATAAGAAAATGTTTCCCTTTCTTCCTCCCTTCCTTCCTTCCATCCTTCCTTCCTTCTCTGTCTTTCTTTCCTTCCTTTCCTTCCTCTCTCTAAAAAAAAAAAATAAATAAATAAAAAAAAAAAAAAAAAAGAAGCCTCATCTGCATCTGAACTTGATATAAATCATAAGATCAAGAACCTCGGGCCTGATGCCATAATTGGATGAGGTTCTGGGGCTCCTGAGATGTGGATTTGCTTATTTTCCATTTGGGAATATTTTAAGTAATTATGGTTAAAGGGTGGACAGTGGTGCATTGCAAAATTAGTTGCAAATATATTTTTATAT
The DNA here is from genome assembly GCF_023851605.1 of Tamandua tetradactyla. NCBI lineage: Eukaryota > Metazoa > Chordata > Mammalia > Pilosa > Myrmecophagidae > Tamandua > Tamandua tetradactyla. The sequence continues at coordinate 22,187,677 of NC_135345.1, forward strand.
TTTCCATCAAAAATGTGGGGTCTATTTCTCTACCTCTTGAATTTGAGATTGGCCATGGGACTTGCTTTGATCAATGAGACATTAGCAAAAGTGACACAAACAGATGCTTGAACAAACTTGCTCATTGGGGTTTGCTCTCTTGCTACCAATGACTTTCTTACCCTTCGATAAAATTTATTTGCCATTTTTAAAGCCTTTTCTGACAGTTTCCTTGAGACTTTTGAACCTCTGTCTAACATATGGTTACAAAGCCAATTGTACATGTTTAGGACTTGTTGTGGCCACATTTAACTTTAAGGCTTAAAACAATAACATTTATTTTTCAATATTTTCTGAGTTGGTTAGGTAGTTTTAATTTGGGTTTTATATTATATTGGAGGTATCAGCCAATGTAACTAGATAAGTGGAAAGAATTAGAGATACACAATTTGGAAGAATTAAATTTATCTTGGGCAGGCCACAGTGGCTCAGCAGGCAGAGTTCTCTGCTGTCATGCTGGAGATCCAGGTTCAATCCCCAGTGCCTGCCCATGCAAAAAAAAAAAAAACAAAACTATCTCTATTTGCAGCCTTATCTTTAAATGTCTATGACATAACAACCATTTTTTTTCCTGACAACTTTCTTCCTTTTTCTCTCCCTTATATCATATATAAATAGATATGTTTCTTTTTTTACTTCTCCAAATTTAAACCCTAAATTTAGAATAATGAAACTCTTAAGATATCTTTTGTATCATTTTTAGGGTTTCTTAGATGTCCAAAAAGATATATTCCCTCACCTTATAAAATGAAAGATGCTAAAAATGAGGGGCATATTTAGGTTCACCATTAAGTGCATTAGCTCAGTCACTATACACGGTAATTAAAAGAAATATGACAAAAGCCCTTCCGTTGGAAACAAATGCTGAGTAGACTTTTTTTTTTTTTCAGGCAAATATTATAGCAACCACTTTGGACATTTCTAACTGTGCTAAACTCTTCTCAAGATTTGCCCCAGCTCTAACAGTAATTTATCTGCACCTCATAATTTCCATGAATTTATATAAATTTGTTACCTAAAGACACATGGTTGTACATGAATACTCAAAGTAGCATTATTAATAATCATCCAAAATTGGAAACAACCCAAATGCCCATCAATTGATGAATGGATAAAGAAAATGTGTATATTTATATAATGGAAAACTATTCAACCATAAAAAGGAATGAAGCACTGATACATGCTACAATGATGCATACTGAAAACATGTTAAGTGAAAGAAGACAGGCACAAAAGGTTATATATTTTATGATTCAATTTATAGGAAATGTTCAGAATATGCAAAATCATAGAGACACAAAGTAGATTAGTGGTTGCCAAGGGCTGGAGGGATGGATGGATGAGGAATGACAGCTAAACAAGTATGGGTTCATTTTTGGAGTAGTGAAAATGTTCTAAAATTGGATAGTGGTGATGTTGCACAACTTTACAAATACGTATTTTAAAAGCACTTGAATTGTACACTTTAAAAGGGTAAATTTTATGGTGTGTGAATTATATCTCAAAATCATTTTAAAATGACCTAGAAGACAAGGCTTGAATTTTCCTCTGGTACATCCTGATTTCTTAGACAGTCAAATAACTAATACTGAGTATACTAAGTAGATGCAAACTACATATCTGTGATAGATTGGAATCCTGTCCCATACAAAGACATGTTCAAGCCCTACCCCCAATCCTGGAGGTGGTAACACATTTGTAAATAGGACTATCAAATATTCTATTTGGATAAGGCCAAATTGAATCAGGGTGGCCCTTGATCCAATATGGCTGAAGTCCTTAGAAGCAGAGGGAATTCAAATACAGTCAGGAAAAGCCAGAAAAGGAGAGAATGACTGTCATGTGACAGAGGCAAAAATGTATCTACAAGCCAAGGAATGCTAAGGATTGCTGACAAGCTATCACAGAACACCACAGAAGAATGAATGGCCCGGATTTTGGACAACTAGCCTCCCGAAGTGTGAGACAATAAATTTCTGTTGTTCAAGCCAACAAATTTGTGGTGTTTGTCATAGCAGCTCTGGTAAACTTAGACAATATCTAAAACATTAACTTTCGGACCTAGAGTGCAGGGAAACGTGTCTTAGAACGCAAACATTAACAGTATTCTTAGCCCTAACCCTAACCCTATCTTACATATATACAAGGGTATTCCACAGCATTTCCAAGATTTACAGATGAAACTTGTTTTTTCTCTGAAACTCTGTCAGCATTCAGAACTAGAATGTAGGAAAATGTGTCCTGGAGTGAAAACACCTACTAACAGTACTCCTAACCCTAACCCTAAACCTAATCCTACCCTACACATATACAAAGGTAATCAAAACAGATAACCCTTTCTCTACATAGTATATGCAACTAGGAGATCACATATATTAAAAGACACACTAATAAATTCAGCCTTAAAACTGCTACAAAAAGACCATTTCAGGAAAACAACCATGAACACACTGTAAAATGTGCTAAGGATCTCACACCTCCAGCATTCAATCCCATTGTGAATCCATACCAGGCAACTTCTTTTCCAATCTCTAAGGGTCAAGATTGACATTAAAGATACACAGCTTTGCCCCATAACCTTCACTCAATATGTATGATGATGATAACAGACTTGCATTTGGACTTATATTATTGACTTCATCCCCCTTCTCTGTTTTAGTTTCCTAGGCTGCTCAAAGCAAATACCATGAGATGGATCAGGTTAAACAACGGGAATTTATTCACTCACAGCTTTGAGGCTGGGAAAACGTCCAAACCAAGGTATCATCAAGGCAATGCTTTCTTTCTGCAGACCCTACTGCTGGCAATCCTTGGCTCTTCTGTCACATGGCAAGGCACGTGGTGGCATCTGCTGGTCTCTCCCTTCACTTCCAAGTTTCATTGATTTTAGCTTCTTGCTTCTGCGGCTTTCCCTCACTTTGTCTGAATTTCCCTTTCTTATAAAAGACTCCAGTAATAGGATTAAGACTCATCTTGATTGAGGTGGGACACGCCTTAATTGAAGTAACCTCATCAAAAGGTCCCACTTACAATGGGCCTACACCCACAGCAATGGATTAAAGAACAGGTTTTTATTCTAGGGTATATACAGCTTCAAACCACTACACCAACTTTCTTCTTTTCCTATTAATCCTGTTTTGCTCTTTGTTCCACTGCCAATTCCTGTTATACCTAGCCTTCTCAAGTCCTGTATTCAAAAGAAACCCTTCAGTTAATCATAGTTCATGAAGAGACTCACACTAACTGTAGTAGATTGTAAAAACAGCCAGAGATTTCCACCAATCTTTTGAAATATGACTTTGCAGCTCTTTCCGTCAAGAGGTGGGGTCTAGGGTGGGCTACAGTGGCTCAGCAGGCAAGAATGCTTGCCTGCCATGCCAGAGGACCTGAGTTCGATTCCCGGTGCCTGCCCATGTTAAAAAAAAAAAAAATGAGGTGGGGTCTATTTCTCCATCCCTCGAAACTGAGCTTGGCCATATGAAATACTTTAGTGGATGTGACATCAGCAAATGTGTCACAACAAAAGCTTGAAAAGTACTTGTGTTTGCTCTCTCTTTATTTTCTTTGGAATCCTGAAGCTACCATTTGAAGAATCCAGAGCTAGCCTACTAGAGACGAGGACCACATGAAGCAAAAACATGCCATTCTAGCTAAGGCTAGACCATCCTGTCCCAACCAACATGACAGATGACCACAGAGATGAGCCAAGCTGTCAGACTGGAAGTAATGTCCAGACAACCCACAGAATTTTGAGTTATCATGTGTCCTGTTTTAAATCACTAATTTCTGAGCATTTTTTATACTGTAGCAGTTACCTGAAACAAGTTTCTTCTCTCATTTCAGTAGTGAAAGAAAATCACATGCCCACACCTCACTTCAACTTCCACTATAACCAAGAGAAGTGGGAAGAGAGATGCTAATGAATAGAATGATGTATGCCTCAGTGGTTAAATTGTAAATCATCTTATTTCTTAGAGATATGTATGGACATATTTGAAGTAAAAATGATATAATGTCTGAGTTTGATTTAAAATAGTCTTTATAAGAAATGAAGGAAAGTAAGGAAGGAGGGAGGAGGGAAGGGAGAAAGTATTGCCAAATGTTGATGATTGCTGAATGTGGAGTATGGGTAGAAGGAAATTCATTATATTAGTTTTTTTTTTCTTTCACATCAGAAACTTTCATGAAATTTAAAAGATGTAACTGTGTTTTGTTTCTTATTCTCTGCTTATATTTATTCAGTGAGAGAAAAAAGTTTTCTGGTCCACTTACATCATTAAAAACTATATCATGAGCTTTCCCTGGGACCAGGCTGAGGAGGGTGTATGGATTTGGAACCACAGGATGGGTTGTTTCTGTGGCTGCATTAACTGCTCACAGGTCCTGGATGGGGCAGAATTCCCTGGTTTGAGCTTTTCTCATGGGCAGCAGTGGAGTGTTCCACGGAGAGTTGCATGGTTGGATGAGTCGGTGTGCTTCTAACTGCACCAAGTAGCTTTGAATCCCTTCGAGAGCCTTTTGAGGGATCGGATACTGTCGCACTGCCATGGGTTCGTCCTCCAGAGCAACTACTAAATAACCAGAAACAGTACAGAACAGCTCCCAGAGCCACGACAGAGACCAGACACACAGCGTACCCCAGTCTGGACCAGCTGGACTGGCTGCGAGTCTCCAGAACAGTGAGTTCCCCAAGCGTGCGCACTTCCCCAAGCTGCGTGCTTCCCCAAGCTGTGGCGGCCGGCGCCCGGCACCCCTCCCCCACAGGCGGCTTCCCGGACTGGCAGTGAGTCTCCAGAACAGTGAGTTCCCCAAGCCGCGGCAGCGGGCGACCAGTGACCCTACCCCACAGGCGGCTTCCCAGAGGGAAAGGAAAGAGTCTCCAACAGTAGCAGGGACTGAGTCCAACCAAACACCAATAGTGGCATTAATAAACAAATTCTGACTACTAAAAATAGGCCCCCAGCTCAGGCAAAACTGATAAAGGCGGAAGTCGCCTATTGGGCTAACTGAAAAAGAGGAAAAGGGATGAAACAGAGCCTTCTGCGGCTGTTTCTATGGAGGCTTGGTTGCCTCTGGATTCAGCGCTGGGATTACACAGGCTGCAACTGCCCCAAACGCAGAAACAGGCTGCTTTCAGGGCTGTCTCCCACCTGAACCTTCCCCACTGGAGGGGTGAAACGCAACTCAGGTGGAATCCCTCTCTCAAGGAATTCAGATACCAGGGCTTCGCGATTTGAAGCCATTAAAACCAGCCTACAACCTTTCCTCTGTCGCCACCATGCCCCAAGCAGGAAGAGCCTTCCAAAGTTAAAGGAGCCACAACATCTTTTGCTGGTGGGACCCGCAGACAGACAAGCACCACATACTGGGCAGGATAAGAAAAACAGAGCGCAGAGACTTCATAGGAAAGTTTTTCGACCTGCTGGGTCTCACCCTCAGGGAAAAGTGACACAGGTGATTCCTTCCCCCCAAAAGGAGGCCAGCTTAGTCCGGGAAAACCCGGCTGGAGTCTGTAATATCTATGTAGACCTGCCTAAGGGTAGGGAGGGAAAAGGCACCTTACAAGCAGGACAAGAAACAAGAAAATAAGAACTGAAAATTTACCCTCTGTTAAACAAAACCTAAGCTAGAGGCCCAGAAAAAGCTGAACTGAAGGTCAATGAACAGATAGACAACAAACTCATCTAGCAAGAAAACCCTAGGTAAGATAAGTGAAAGCATTCTCCAGAATAAACTAATTAAGGTAATTAAATGTCCAGACACCAGCAAAAAATAACAAATCACACCAGGAAAATTGAAGATATGGCCCAGTCAAAGGAACAAACCAATAGCTCAAATGAGATACAGGAGCTGAGACAACTAATTCTGAAGATACGAACAGAAATGGAAAACCTCTTCAAAAACCAAATCAATAAATTGAGAGAGGACATGAAGAAGGCATGGGATGAACAAAAAGAAGAAATGGAAGGTCTGAAAAAACAAATCACAGAACTTATGGGAATGAAAGATACAGTAGAAAAGATGAAAAAAACAATGGAAACCTACAATGGTAGATTTCAAGAGACAGAGGTTAGAACTAGTGAACTGGAGGGTGGAACATCTGAAATCCAAAAAGAAACAGAAACTATAGGGAAAAGAATGGAAAATTTTGAGCAGGGGCTCAGGGAAATGAATGATAATGTGAAGCGCACAAATATATGTGTTGTGGGTGTCCCAGAAGGAGAAGAGAAGGGAAAAGGAGGAGAAAAACTAATGGAAGAAATTATCACTGAAAATTTCCCAACTCTTATGAAAGACCTAAAATTACAGATCCAAGAAGTGCAGCGCACCCCAAAGAGATTAGACCCAAATAGGCGTTCTCCAAGACACTTACTAGTTAGAATGTCAGAGGTCAAAGAGAAAGAGAGGATCATGAAAGCAGCAAGAGAAAAACAATCCATCACATACAAGGGAAACCCAATAAGACTATGTGTAGATTTCTCAGCAGAAACCATGGAGGCAAGAAGACAGTGGGATGATATATTTAAAATACTAAAAGAGAAAAACTGCCAACCAAGACTCCTATATCCAGCAAAATTGTCCTTCAAAAATGAGGGAGAAATTAAAACATTTTCAGACAAAAAGTCACTGAGAGAATTTGTGACCAAGAGACCAGCTCTGCAAGAAATACTAAAGGGAGCACTAGAGACAGATACGAAAAGACAGAAGAGAGAGGTGTGGAGAGGAGTGTAGAAAGAAGGAAAACTAGATATGATATATAAAATACAAAAGGCAAAATGGTAGAGGAAAGTATTACCCAAACAGTAATAACACTAAATGTTAATGGACTGAATTCCCCAATCAAAAGACATAGACTGGCAGAATGGATTAAAAAACAGGATCCTTCTATCTGCTGTCTACAGGAAACACATCTTAGACCCAAAGATAAACATAGGTTGAAAGTGAAAGGTTGGGAAAAGATATTTCATGCAAATAACAACCAGAAAAGAGCAGAAGTAGCTATACTAATATCCAACAAATTAGACTTCAAATGTAAAACAGTTAAAAGAGACAAAGAAGGATACTATCTACTAATAAAAGGAACAATTCAACAAGAAGACATAACAATCATAAATATTTATACACCAAACCAGAATGCCCCAAAATACATGAGGAATACACTGCAAATACTGAAAAGGGAAATAGACACAACTACCATAATAGTTGGAGACTTCAATTCCCCACTCTCATCAATGGACAGAACATCTAGACAGAGGATCAATAAAGAAACAGAGAATTTGAATGTTACAATAAGTGAGCTAGACTTAACAGACATTCATAGGATATTACACCCCACAACAGCAGGATACACCTTTTTCTCAAGTGCTCATGGATCATTCTCAAAGATAGACCATACACTGGGTCACAAAGCAAGTCTCAACAAATTTAAAAAGATTGAAATCATACACAACACTTTCTCAGATCATAAAGGAATGAAGTTGGAAATCAATAACAGGCAGAGTGCCAGAAAATTCTCAAATACGTGGAGACTCAACAACACACTCTTAAACAACCAGTGGGTCAAGGAAGAAATTATAAGAGAAATTAGTAAATATCTCAAGGCGAATGAAAATGAAAACACAACATATCAAAACCTATGGGACACAGCAAAGGCAGTGCTAAGAGGGAAATTTATTGCCCTAAATGCCTATATCAAAAAATAAGAAAGGGCAAAAACTCGGGAATTAACTGTCCACTTGGAAGAACTGGAGAAAGAACAGCAAACTAATCCCAAAGCAAGCAAAAGGAAAGAAATAACAAAGATTAGAGCAGAAATAAATGAAATTGAGAACATGAAAACAATAGAGAAAATCAATAAGACCATAAGTTGGTTCTATGAGAAAATCAATAAGATTGATGGGCCCTTAGCAAGATTGACAAAAAGAAGAAGAGAGAGGACTCAAATAAATAAGATCAGAAAGGGAAGAGGAGACATAATCACTGACCTCACAGAAATAAAGGAGGTAATAACAGGATACTATGAACAACTTTAATGCTAATAAATACAACAATGTAGATGAAATGGACAAGTTCCTAGAAAGTCATGAACAACCAACTTTGACTCAAGAAGAAATAGATGACCTCAACAAACCAATCACAAGTAAAGAAATTGAATCAGTCCTTCAAAAGCTTCCCAAAAAGAAAAGTCCAGGACCAGACAGCTTCACATATGAATTCTACCAAACATTCCAGAAAGAATTAGTACCAACCCTGCTCAAACTCTTCAAAAAAATTGAAGTGGAGGGAAAGCTACCTAATTCATTTTATGAAGCCAACATCACCCTCATACCAAAACCAGGCAAAGAAATTACAAAAAAAGAAAACTACAGACCGATCTCTCTAATGAACAAAATTAATCAACAAAATTCTAGCAAATCGAATCCAGCAACACATTAAAAGAATTATACATCATGACCAAGTAGGATTCATCCCAGGTATGCAAGGATGGTTCAACATAAGAAAATCAATTAATGTAATATACCATATCAACAAATCAAAGCAGAAAAATCACATGATCATCTCAATTGATGCAGAGAAGGCATTTGACAAGATTCAACATCCTTTCCTGTTGAAAACACTTCAAAGAATAGGAATACAAGGGAACTTCCTTAAAATGATAGAGGGAATATATGAAAAACCCACAGCTAAATCATCCTCAATGGGGAAAAATTGAAAACTTTCCCCCTAAGATCAGGAACAAGACAAGGATGTCCACTATCACCAGTGTTATTCAACATCATGTTGGAAGTTCTAGCCAGAGCAGTTAGACAAGAAAAACAAATACAAGGCATCAAAATTGGAAAGGAAGAAGTAAAACTATCACTGTTTGCAGATGATATGATACTATACATCGAAAACCCTGAAAAATCCACAGCAAAACTACTAGAGCTAATAAACGAGTATAGCAAAGTAGTAGCTTACAAGATCAACATTCAAAAATCTGTAGTGTTTCTATACACGAGCAATGAACAAGCTGAGGGGGAAATCAAGAAACGAATTCCATTTGCAATTGCAACTAAAAGAATAAAATACTTAGGGATAAATTTAACTAAGGAGACAAAAGACCTATACAAAGAAAACTACAAGAAACTGTTAAAAGAAATCACAGAAGGCCTAAATAAATGGAAGGGCATGCCATGTTCATGGATTGGAAGACTAAATATAGTTAAGATGTCAATTCTACCTAAATTGATTTACAGATTCAACGCAATACCAATCAAAATCCCAACAACTTACTTTTCAGAAATAGAAAAACCAATAAGCCAATTTATCTGGAAGGGCAGGGTGCCCCGAATTGCTAAAAGTATCTTGAGGAAAAAAAATGAAGCTGGAGGTCTCACACTGCCTGACTTTAAGGCATATTATGAAGCCACAGTGGTCAAAACAGCATGGTACTGGCATAAAGATAGATATATTGACCAATGGAATCGAATAGAGTGCTCATATATAGACCCTCTCATCTATGGACATTTGATCTTTGATAAGGCAGTCAAGCCAACTCACCTGGGACAGAACAGTCTCTTCAATAAATGGTGCCTAGAGAACTGGATATCCATATGCAAAAGAATGAAAGAGGACCCGTATCTCACACCCTATACAAAAGTTAACTCAAAATGGGTCAAAGATCTAAACATTAGGTCTAAGACCATAAAACAGTTAGAGGAAAATGTAGGGAGATATCTTATGAATCTTATAATTGGAGGTGGTTTTATGGACCTTACACCTAAAGCAAGAGCACTGAAGAAATAAATAAATAAATGGGAGTTCCTCAAAATTAAACACTTTTGTGCATCAAAGAACTTCATCAAGAAAGTAAAAAGACAGCCTACACAATGGGAGACAATATTTGGAAAGACATATCAGATAAAGGTCTAGTATCCAGAATTTATAAAGAGATCGTTCATCTCAACAACAAAAAGACAGCCAACCCAATTACAAAATGGGAAAAAGACTTGAACAGACACCTCTCAGAAGAGGAAATACGGATGGCCAAGAGGCACATGAAGAGATGCTCAATGTCCCTGGCCATTAGAGAAATGCAAATCAAAACCACAATGAGATATCATCTCACACCCACCAGAATGGCCATTATCAACAACACAGAAAATGACAAGTGCTGGAGAGGATGCAGAGAAAGAGGCACACTTATCCACTGTTGGTGGGAATGTCAAATGGTGCAACCACTGTGGAAGGTAGTTTGGCGGTTCCTCAAAAAGCTGAATATAGAATTGCCATATGACCCAGCAATACCATTGCTAGGTATCTACTTAGAGGACTTAAGAGCAAAGACACAAACGGACATTTGCACACCAAAGTTTATAGCAGCATTATTTACAATTGCAAAGAGATGGAAACAGCCAAAATGTCCATCAACAGACGAGTGGCTAAAGAAACTGTGGTATATACATACAATGGAATATTATGCAGCTTTAAGACAGAATAAACTTTTGAAGTATGTAACAACATGGATGGACCTTGAGAACATTATGCTGAGTGAGACTAGCCAAAAACAAAAAGACAAATACTGTATGGTCTCACTGATATGAACCGACATTAGTGAATAAACTTGGAATATGTCATTGGTAACAGAGACCATCAGGAGATAGAAAAAGGATAAGATAGTCGGTAATTGGAGCTGAAGGGATACAGACTGTGCAACAGGACTGGATACAAAAACTCAGAAATGGACAGCACAATGCTACCTAATTGTAATGTAATTATGTTAAAACATTGAATGAAGCTGCATGTGAGAATGATAGAGGAAGGAGGGCTGGGGACATAAATGTAATCAGAAAGAAAGATAGATGTTAAAGATCGAGATGGTATAATCCACGAATGCCTAGAGTGTATAATAATAGTGAAATGTACAATGTACAAATTTTAAAAATGTTTTTGCATGAGGAAGAACAAAGGATTACCATTATTGCAGGGTGCTGAAAATAGATGATATCTAATACTTTAAAATGTTACATTATGTGTGAGACTAAAGCAAAAAATGTTTATTTGTTACAAAATTTAGATTTTGACTAGAGCATTTCCTAATATAACTCATGTAGATAGTTTGATTGAATGTCATAGGTACTTGGAATCTCAGGTAGCACATGAGTTTTTGTTGGTTTGTCCAGAATGATCCCCCGATGAATCCCAGAATGATTTGATCAGTGACTGGAAAAGTATTTGCAAGCCCCCTTCGGGGAATGGAGAGAGTGGGGAGAAATTCAACCTCCCCAAGTTGAATTCTTGATATTCTCACAAGCAGTGTGGACAATCAAAGCTATAGGCTGAGCCCCCAGTCTTGGGGTTTGTTCACATGAAACTTAAACCCACAAAAGATAGGTCAGGTCTACTTAAAATTTAGGCCTAAGAGTCACCCCCAAGAGAGCCTCTTTTGTTGCTCAGATGTGGCCTCTCTCTCCAGCCAATGTAATGAGCATTCTCACCACCCTCCCCCTCTCTGCGTGGGACATGACTCCCAGGGGTGTGGACCTTCCTGGCAACGTGGGACAGAGATCCTGGAATGAGCTGAGATGCAGCATCAAAGGATTCAGAAAAACCCTAGAATGAGCTGAGAATTAACATCAAGAGACTGAGAGAACCTTCTCGACCAAAAGGGGGAAGAGTAAAATGAGGCAAAGTGTCAATGGCTGAGAGATTCCAAACAGAGTCGAGAGGTTATCCTGGAGGTTATTCTTACACATTAAGTAGATATCACCTTGTTGTTCAAGAGGTAGTGGAGAGGCTGGAGGGAATTGCCTGAAAATGTAGTGCTGTGTTCCAGTAGCCATGTTTCCCGATGATGATTGAACAATGATATAGCTTTCACAATGAGACTCTGTGAATGTGAAAACCTTATGTCTGATGCTCCTTTTAGCTACTATATCAACAGAAGAGTAGAACATATGGAATAAAAATAAATAATAGGGGGAACAGATGTTAAAATAAATTCAGTTTGAAATAATGGTAGGTGAAGGCGAGGGGTAAGGGGTATGGTACGTATAGTTTTTTTTTTCTCTATTATCGTTTTATTTCTTTTTCTGTTGTCTTTTTATTTCTTTTTCTAAATTGATGCAAATGTACTAAGAAATGATGAATATGCAACTATGTGATGATATTAAGAATTACTGATTGTATATGTAGAATGGAATGATTTCTAAATGTTTTGTTAATTTTTTTAATTAATAAAAAAATATATCATATATATCATTAAAAATTCTTGATTAATTTTGGTAATGGATAGTGGTGATGGTAGTACATCATAAACAGCACTAAATTATATATTTGAGTGTGGTTAAAAGGGGAAATTTTAGGTGTATATAGGGTACTTAGAATAAAACATTTTTTAAAAATCCATGAAACTACACAACACAAACAGTGAACTCTAAGTTAAGCCATGGATTATAACAAATAGTACAATTATAAAAAATGTGCTTTCATCAATTGTAACATTTTCCACCCAAACACAAGGTATTAATAATAGGATGGTATACAGGAATCCTGTATTTTATGCATGATTGTCCGGTAACCCACAAGTTCTCTAACAACAACTAAAATAATTCTTAGCAAGTATTGGACTATTCCATATATCTAAAGAAAGCAAAAACATTAGAAATCAGTTCTTTTTAATTGAGCCAAGCCTGCACCCTCTTAACTTCTCAAAGCGTATCAGTAAGATTTTTATAGATCCATGACCTCAAGATGCTTGTGCTTAGCCTAAAAGCCAGATGGCTCAGGAAAAGCATCTAGCAGAGTGGGGATGTGGCCTAAGGGTAAATCACACAGCTATTAAAACATCTTTACTAAGGCATTAAAATGTCCAGTTCAAGATATTGAAGTTGTGAATTTGCTTTAATGTCAATCTTTCTACCCTCCTTCAGTTTATTGGAACAATTACAGTTCAAAGCTTGCAATAGGAAAAGGCACATGACCAGCTTCTTTATTTCCACACATCTCCCTCATCAGTCTAAAGGTGGTTTTAACCTTATCAGAACTGATGCACTGAGAAAGGTCAGAAAAACTTTTACTTGAATGGTAACTATCATGAGTTGCCCTTGACCTTTCTGGGCCCCACTCTGTGGCAGACCTTTAACGTAAACAAATGTAAATGGTCATTTGAGAATCCTTCCACAACACTAGTGAATCAATAGCATATCTCCCACCTCTTCCAGCTGAGACCTCCTTGTTCCTACAAAGAGCACTGTCAGATAGGCCCCACAAAGACCCCTTACCAACTCTCTCTCCTATGAGATTCATATCTGGACCATGGAAGAGGCTTACACACCCTTCTCCCCAAGTTCAGTATTTGTAGACCTAAAACACAGTAGTGGCACTCTCTGAGCTCTGCCACCAAAGCATCAGCCTGTGTATTAGTTCTCTGTTGCTGCCCTAATTAATTCCGAGAAACTTAGTGGCTTAAAATAATAGTCTATTATCTTACATTTCTGGAGGTCAGATGTCCAAAATCAGTTTCACTGGGCTAAAGTCAAGGTATTGGCAGGTGTTCTAGTTTGCTAGCTGCCGGAATGTAATATACCAGAAATAGAGCAACTTTTAAAAAGCGGAATTTAATAAGTTGCTAATTTACAGTTCTAAGGCCGAGAAAATATTCCAATTAAAACAAATCTATAGAAATGTCCAATCTAAGGCATCCAAGGAAAGATACCTTGGTTGAGTAAGACTGATGAAGTTCAGAGTTTCTCTTTCAAGTGAGGAGGCACATGGCAAACACAGTCAGGGTTTCTCGCTCATCTGGAAGGGCACATGGAAAACATGGCATCATCGACTAGCTTTTTCTTCTGGTTTCCTGTTTCATGAAGCACCCTGGGAGATGTTTCCCTTCTTCATCTTCAAAGGTCTCTGGCTGGTGGACTCTCTGCTTCTCGTGGCTATGTTTTTCTGTTCTCTCAGAATCTCCTACTTTCTCCAAAATGTTTTCTCTTTTATAGAATTCCAGTAAACTAATCAAGTCCTACCTGAAATGGGTGGAGACATGTCTCCACCTCATCCAGTTTAACAACCACTCTTGATTGAGTCACATCTCCAGGGAGATAATCTAATTAAAGTTTCACACATACAGTACTGAATAGGGATTAGAAGAAACGGCTGCCTTTACAAAATGGGATTAGGATTAAACAGGGCTTTTGTGGGGTACATACATCATTTCAAACTGGCACAGCAGGGTACCTTTCCCTTTGAAGGCTCTAGAAGAGAATCCATTCCTTGCCTTTACCAGCTTCTAGAGGACACCTGCATTCCTTGGCTCCTGGCTCCAATCTTTCCTAATATCATCATATCTCCTGCCTTCTTATTATAAGGACCCTTGTCATTACCACAGGCCCACCTGGATCATCGAGGTTATGTCCCCATCCCAGGATCCTTAATTTCATTCCACTTGCAATGTCCTGGTTCCAGGGATTAGGATGAGGACAACTTTTCTGCCCACCACAGCCTGTCTCTACCTTTCATGTGAGTAGAGGTTGAATTGGACCCCATTCCATGGAGCCTCAATTTCACAGAATGCATAGCAGGCTTTGCAGTGCTCCCTATTCAAATCTCTCTCACTAAGCTTGAGGTGAAGAAGGTAACTGTCTCCAGCCCTCTGCCAAGAATGGTAACAGCTCCTCAAAGATCTCCAGTCTACTTCTGAAATTTCTCTGACCTCCTCTTACATCCTTGGTCTGTCAGATGGACCTGGGGTTGTAGAATAGGTTCTTTTACATTTCTTTAATAAAACTTGCCTTTGGGGCTATCTTCCACTACATTTGATATCCTGATGCTGACCAACTGGGCACCTCAGCTGAAACTGAGGTGAGAAAATGCCAGTCTAACACCCTGCACACAACTTTTTCTCTTAAGTAGAAATTTGAAATTATAAATGGATCTCATGAATTGCTAAATTCTTAAAGTATGTCTTCTATTGTGTGACAGAATAAATGCATTTGATGAGTCAAAAGGAATTTCAATATTCAAAGGTGAATATTAAATGAATAATGTGCTGTAGAATGCAAAAATAGTTTTAGGGGAATATTTTTGCTTCTGAATAGCTTTTCATTCGCAGTTATACTGCTGCTTCCTGAATTAAGAGCTATCACTCAACCAATCTTCTGTTCATAGGAGAAAAGAGTAATTTCAGCTGGAGAGCAAATCTCACCTGCCAAATACTTAAAATGATACATGATGTTGGCATACTTTATTTTGCCCAAAGTATTTTTTTTATTTTTAAACCTCCTGTAATAGTAAGTAGTTAAAATAATTTATAAAACACACAAAATTATGAAGCAATAAATTTTATTCAATTATTACTGGGAATGTTTTTCTCAAATGAAGAAAATGGATGAGAATGCTAATAAAGATGCAAGTGCATCATGTGACTGCCAGATCTGGTGTTTCTTCCATTGAACAATGATAGTCAGACATCTCTGTTGACATGCAAATAAATGAAATGAAATCTCTGCTGGTATATTAGTTTGAACTCTTGAAAGTAAATAACAGAAACCAGCTCTAGCTTCAGCCAGAAAAAAAGGAGGGGGTTCACTGATAACAGGTGTGTCACAGAACCCACAGGTACAGTTGTAGCTTGACTTCCAGAACACTCTGAGCACTTGAAAGCCTTAAGAACTCTGCTTCTTGTCTCAGCTCTTCTGGCTTTCTGCCTTGTTCTCTCTGGCTGCAGTTTTACATGGTAGAATATATCACTACCCAATGATCCTCAGTTTCTAAATCACTGAACTAATAAAAGAGACACTTTAGTTCAAATTCTCAGTGAAGAGATTTCCTGCCCTGGTTTGGGCCATATACACATTCCTGGAGTAATTAACTATGATCAGGGGACCACATTTCATGAAAATAGTTGCTCTTGCTGAAACCATGTGTCCCAGTCTGAATCTGTGGTGGACCCCAGAAAAGCCATGCTCTTTGATCCTCATTCAAGATTGCTGGGTGGGAGCATTTTGATTGTTTCGATGAAGATGTGACCCACCCAATTGTGGGTGGTAACTTTTGATTTGATGATTTCCATGGAGGTGTTTCTCCATCCACTGAAGCTGGAGTTGCTCGCTGGAATTCTTTAAAAGAGGAAACATTTTGGAGAGAGTCCCTTTTGGTAGAGCTACGTGAAAGCCAGCAGATGCCGCCATGTGCGCCATGTGCCCTTCCAGCTGAGAGAGGAGCGTTGAACGTCGTTGGTGGCCTTCTTTGAACTAAGGTATCTTTCCCTGGATGCCTTAAATTGGACATGTCTATAGACTTGTTTTAATTGGGACATTTTCTTGGCCTTAGAACCGTAAACTAGCAACTTATTAAATTCCCCCTTTTAAAAGCCATACCATTTCTGGTATATTGTATTCAGGCACCTCGCAGACTAGAACACCATGTAATGAGGTGTGAGATGGCAGCATGCAAGAAAGATAACCATAGCAGGTCATTCCAAAAAAGTGTTTGGATAGACCATTGTATGCTTTAGAGTGCAACTTCCAGTGATGAATACCTAAAAGAAGCTGTTCATATCTGTGCACATGAATACTATAGGGCCTGGTTTGTGTGTCCTTATAGCATCATATTATAACTTTTCTTCCAGTCCTACTTTTTATGCCTAAATATCTCTGGTTAGGGATCACCATACCAATACTCAGACAATAAAACTTTAAACCGAAACCCATGCTTTTATAAATTCAAAGAGGAGACAAATCAGAGCATGGGCAGTAGCCAAAAAGCCTCTCTGTCCTCTACCTCTACCCACGGGTGGATTTCTTTCTGTATATGCAGACCTTTGAAGGACTCAACTTTATATGGTAGCAATTCCCTGCCTCTCTAGGCACGAAGGCCTCCTGTTCTTATGCGGCTGGTAAGAGCCAAGTCCTTTAGTCCCCAAGACCAACAACACCCTCTGGACCTGTTGTGGGATGTTTGCCAATCTAAACTTGATGTCAATAAAATTCATGGAAAAGCCACATACCCAACACTTAGCAAACACAGTTTGCATTGAATGTTTGGAATTTTTTAATTAAAAGAAAAATCTATCTAACTCAAAACATTACCCTCTTTTATAGTGTGCTTTGCTATTGATTATAATAATTGTAACAATGAGGCATTTTCTTTAGCTTTTATTAAAGCTAACATAATCTGGGAAAATTCTAAGTGAGATTAAATGTTTTCAGAAACATGGTTAGAATTCTTCTATAAGATATTCCTTTACATGATGCTGAGTGAGATTAGCCAGAAACAAAAGGACAAATACTGTATGGTCTCACTGATATGAACTGACATTAGTGAATAAACTTGGAACATGTTGTTGGTAACAGAGACCATCAGGAGATAGAAATAGGGTAAGATATTGGGTTATTAGAGCTGAAGGGATACAGATTGTGCAACAGGACTGAATGTAAAAACTCGGAAATGGACAGTACAATACTACTAAACTGTAATACAATTATGTTAAAACACTGAACAAAGCTGAATGTGAGAATGATAGAGAGAGGATGGCTGGGGGCACAAATGAAATCAGAAAGAAAGATAGACGATAAAGACTGAGATGGTATAATCTAGGAATGCCTAGAGTGCATAATGATAGTGACTAAATGTACAAATTTTAAAAATGTTTTTGCATGAGGAAAAATAAAGGAATGTCATTACTGCACGGTGCTGAAAATAAATGGTAATTAATATCTTAAATTTTCAACTTATGTGTGAGACTAAAGCAAAAAATGTTTGATACAAAATTTATATTTTGACTAGTGCATTTCCTAATATAACTTATGTAGAGAGCTTAATTGAACACCATAAGTACATGGAACCTTGAGTAGGACATAAGATTTTGTTGGTTTGTCAGAGTGATGCCCTGACAAATCCAAGGGATTTGAACAGCGAATAAAAAAGTATATACAGGGCGGGCCGCGGTGGCTCAGCGGGCAAGAGTGCTTGCCTGCCGTGCCGGAGGACCTCGGTTCGATTCCCGGCCCCAGCCCATGTAAAAAACAAACAAACAAACAAAATATAATAAAACAAGAAAATGTTTAAAAATGTTTCCCTTTCTTCCTCCCTTCCTTCCTTCCATCCTTCCTTCCTTCTCTGTCTTTCCTTCCCTTCCTCCCTCTCTCTTTAAAAAAAAAAAAAAAAAAAAAGTATATACAAAGTCCCCTTCGGGGAATGGTGAGAAAGGGGGAAAATTCAATTTCCCCAAGTTGAATTCTTGATATTCTCACAAGCAGTGTGGACAACCAAAGCTATAGGCTGAGCCCCCAGTCTTGGGGTTTGTTCATATGAAACTTAACCCCACAAAGGATAGGTCAAGCCTACTTAAAATTAGGCCTAAGAGTCACCCCCAAGAGGACCTCTTTTGTTGCTCAGATGTGGCCTCTCTTTCTAGCCAACACAAGAAGCAAACTCACCGCCTTCCACTGTCTAGGTGGGACATGACTCCCAGGGGTGTGGACCTTCCTGGCAACGTGGGACAGAAATCCTAGAATGAGTTGAGACTCAGCATCAGAGGATTAAGAAACCCCTAGAATGAGCTGTGACTCAGCATCAAGGGATTGAGAAAATCTCAACCAAAAGGGGGAAAACTGAAATAGAGACAAAATAAAGTGTCAATGGCTGAGAGATTCTGAACCTAGTTGAGAAGTTATCCTGGAGGTTATTCTTACGCATTAAATAGATATCACCTTGTTAGTTAAGATGTAATGGAGAGGCTGGAGGGAACTGCCTGAAAATGTAGAGCTGTGTTCCAGTAGCCATGTTTCTTGAAGATGATTGTATAATGATATAGCTTTCACAGTGTGACTGTGTGATTGTGAAAACCTTGTGTCTGATGCTCCTTTTATCACCATGTCAACAGATGAGTAGAACAAAAGGAATAAAAAGAAATAACAGGGGGAACAAATGTTAAAATAAATTTAGTTTGAAATGCTAGTGAAAAAAAAAGGTATTCTTTTGATGCTTTGCCTACACTGAAAACTTTCTTATGCAAGGTATTCTCCAGTGAGAGCACATTCATGCATCATTACACATGGAATTCACCTCAAGAATTTCTGATAGCATGTAAGAAAAACAAAATTATCTAAATGAAGTGTTATGAATTTTAAGCAGCCAAGGAAATCCTTGGTGGAGGTAAAAAAAAGTTGTGAATAAATGTTTGAAAATAAAGTTGTTTCTCTTTGCATCTAGGGTAAATAGGAATAGCACATTATATATTTTTAAAAGGAACAAAAGTATTGATATATAATCTGCTAAAGTTTAGCTGCTATTCAAGACTAGGAACAAATTCTTACTGTCTTAAATCATATTATTAATGGAACATAAAGTGATTTCAGGCAATATACAAATGAATGTTGTCAATTTAATTATTATATATTTCAATATATATTGGAAAATACATAACATGTCATACAAGCCATTTCATGAATATTATGGCTTAGGGAAAGGTTAAAATAGGGAACACTAGACTTCCACATCATAGCAGGTCATAACTGCCTGTGGTGTTTTGAAGCTGTATGTTTCCAAAAAAAACCTAAGAGTGTGGACTCACTGGAAATAAGCCATTTTGATGAGGTTACTTCGGTTAAAGTGAGGCCCAGCCCAATCAGGAGGGGTGCTTTGGTTTGATAAAATGCTGAAATACAATCTAGCAGAAGCAGACTGGCTTTTAACATTGGGGATTTAGGAACTTACAAGCCATGAAAATGTCCAATTCAATGCATCACCAGACAATATCTGGATTCCTCTGTAAGATGGCAAGGTACACAACACCTGCTGGTCTCTCCCTTCTCTTCCAGGTTTTGTTGCTTCCAGCTTCTGGCTTCAGTGGTTTCCTCTCTGTTTTCTGCAGCCTCCGCTTACAGCTTCTGTGTGTGTCCTTCTCCCTCACCTTCTTTTACTATTTCTCAACATCTGATAAAGAGCTCCAGTATGAGGTTTAAGAAACAGCTGGGGCATGTCTCAACTGAAATAACCTAACCAAAAGTTCCCATTCACAACAGGTCTACACCCACAGAAATAGATTATCTTTAAGAACATTATCTTTTTGGAGTCCATAAAGCTTCAAACCATCACACTGGGCCTTAATCCTATTACTGGAATTCTTTATAAATGGAATAAAATTCAAAGAGAGAAAGCCACAGGAAGACAGAAGCTGAATATCAACAGAACCTGGCAGAGAAGGGAGAAACCAAGAGATGCCTCCATGTGCCTTGTCATGTGACAAGCTAAGTACCGAGGATAACAACAGCCAGCCTCAGAACAATACAGTCTTTAGGGAGCAAGCATCGCCTTGATGATGCCATGATTTGGACTTTCTTTTATCTTTAAAACTGTAAGCAAATAAATTCTCATAGTTTAATCTGAATTGCTGCATTGGTATTTGCTTGAGCAGCGCAGGAAATGAAAACACTGCCCAATGTTCCCTCTACAACAGTTGAAAAAAGGCAGATAAACTTTAAAAATTATATTTTGAATGCAACAGAAATCTAAGAAAGAAACAAGGACTAGAGGGGGCAGGGTGGGGAGAAAATGGGGCCTCCAGGGGAGTTCAAAATGATTGGCTGTTTTGTTCCCAAGAACACTTGGTGATTCTACTGGAGAAACTCTATTGGGGAAAGAAAAATCAGTGTAGCATTAGGGTTATGAAAAGTTGGTATGACAGATTAGAAATGTGAAGCATCCAAAAGACACCAGTGTTCCCCATAGGCTGTTGACTGAAGGAAAATGTTCCTGGAAGGAAACATGGACTACACAAAGAAAGTACGATCATGGGATAAAGTAAAAAGGTGAGTAAATGTAAAAGAATATTGATGTTTAAGGAAATTTTAACAATACTTCTGTAGTTTATAATTGTGAATAAAATAGAAGGCAATAGCACATGGGCAGGAGGGAAGAAAATGGCGTAAAACTGTTATACAATTATTGCATTCTTCAAGAAGTATCAAAGGTACTAAGTTAGGTTATACATGAGTCAAGGATATTGTCATCACTGTTTAAATCACTAGGATAATTATACAAGAACATGTAAATTAAATACAATAAAATAGGTGTGGTAGTTAGATTCAGTTGTCAACTTGGCCAGGTGAGCATACCTAGTTTTGTTGCTGCGGACATGAGTCAATGGTACGTGAACCTCATCTGTTGGTGATTTACATCTGCAGTCGGCGAGGAGGCCTGCCTGCTGCAATGAAGGACATTTGACTTAATTGGCTGGTGCTTAAATGAGAGAGCACAACGTAGCACAGTATAAGCAGCTTGGCATTCCTCTTCTCAGCACTTGCAGCTCAGCCCAGGCCTTTGGAGATGCAAAAAGAAGTCACCCCAGGGAAAGTTGATGGAACCCAAGGGCCTGGAGAGAAGACCAGCAGAGACATCCTGTGCCTTCCCATGTAAGAAAGAACCTCAGTGGAAAGTTAGCTGCCTTTCCTCTGAAGAACTAACAAAATAAATTCCCTTTTATTAAAAGCCAATTCATCTCTGGTGTGTTGCATTCCAGCAGCTAGCAAACTAGAATAGGAAAAACAAAACAATAAAAATGCTGGATTATTCCAAAGAAAAATTTTAAAGGGAGAATAAAAGAACACATAGGAAAAATAAAAAACATGTAATATGGTAGACTGAAAACCAAATATATCAATAATTATATTATTTGTAAATGGAATGAATACTATGATTAAGGGTAAATTCACACTGGATTAAAGCAATCCTAAATTTGAAAGCTTTTTAATATAAGGGTCAGCAATTCTTTTCCATAAGAACCAGATAGTATATTTATTAGGCTTTATGGGCCATATAGTCTCCGTTACAACTACTCAAGTATGCTGTCATAGTGTGACAGTAGCCCCAGATAATATGTAAATAAATGTGCATGGTTGTATTCTCATTATTTATAGGAGATGGGGGGCTGGATTCTGCCCATGGGTCATAAATTGCCAATCCTTGAACTAATGAAAAAATCATAAAGCAAAAATTGCCAAACTTAAAGGAAAGGTAGAAACATGGATAATCATGGCCGAAGATTTTAACTCATAAAATAAGCACAAAAACCAATAAAGATAGAAGATCCAAACAATGCAATAATCATTTGACATATATAGAAAACTATCTTCAACTGCTATGTTCTTTCCAAGTGCTGGTGAAGAATTTACCATAAGAATTTACCGTATACACACAGAGACACATTTTAGAAAACTGAAACCATGCAGGCTATATTCTGTAATCATAATAGAATTAAACTAGAAATAAAATATAGAACGATAACTTTAATAAAATCCATGTGTATAAATTAAACAAAATATTTATGAATAACCTGAGTCAAAAAAAAAATCACATCGGCAGGCCACAGTGGCTCAGCGGGCAAGAATGCTTGCCTGCCATGCCAGAGGACCCGGGTTCGATTCCCGGTGCCTGCCCATGTTTAAAAAAAAAAATCACACTTTTAACTGAATAATAAAGATGTGCCATTTCAAAACTGGTGAGATCCCATCAGTGATCAGAGGGATGCCTGTAATCCTAAATGTATAAATTAGAAAAGAAAAAGAGGTTAAAAACATTTTATAAAGCTAAAAAAATGCAGCAGGCAGATTTCTTGCCTGCCATGCCAGAGACCTGGGTTTGGTTCCCAGTGCCTGCCCATGCAGAAAAAAAAGCTAAAAAATGAATAGCGACAGAAACCCTCCAAAAAATGTGGAAAGCAGGATATGATGAATAACAAAAGGTGAAGTAGAAAACAAATATATAATAGAGAAGATTGACAATGTCAAATTTGGTTTTCTGAAAAGATTAACACAACCAATAAACTCCTAGCAATACTGATCATTTTTAAAGAGAGAAAACACAAAATATCATTATCAAGAATGAAAAAAGCAACATCAGTACAGATTGTACAAACCTCAAAAGGATGAAAGGACATTATGGAGAACACATACCAATAAATTAACCAGATGAAATGGACAGATTCCTAAGAAAATAATACAACTTACCACAATAAGAAAAAATAGAATGTCTTTAGGAGCCCAATTTCTAAGAATCTGGATCTGTAAAAGCCTATCCATGAAAGAAAACTCAGGGCCCAGATGACTTCAATTAAAAATGATTCCAAATATTTAAGGAAGAACTTTTATTAATCTTAACAAAAATTACTTCAGAGACTAGAGTATGACAAAACATGAACCAATTCATTTTATGAGGCCCATATAATATGGATCTCAAAACCTAATAAGGATCTTAAAAGAAAATTATAGAACAATTTCTCTCATTAACATAGATTCCCAAATCCTAAAAACATATGCAAGGTAAATCCAGTGATACATAGGAAGGATAATACTTCATGAACATGTAGGGTTTATTCCAGGAATGCAGGTTAGTTTAACGTTCAATATTCAGTCAATATACTTGAGAAAGCCATTTGAACATTTAAATAAATGCAGAAAAGACATATGATAAAATTCAAACCTCATTCATGATAAAACTCAGCAAACTAGGAAAAGAGAAATTTTCTTGATCTCATAAAACATAACTACAAAACACCTAAATCCAACATCATATTCAATGGTAAAATACTGAACACTTTCCCTTGGTGTTTTCAAAAGAAAGAGAAGAATGTCCTTTTTCTATTCAACACTTTATTGAATAAGTTTATGGCAAGAAAAAGAAATAGTATGCATATAAAGCTAAAATGAAGGGGCAGGCCGTGGCTCAGTAGGCAGAGTTCTGGCCTGCCATGCTAGAGACCTGGGTTTGATTACCAGTGCCTGCCCATGCAAAAAATAAATAAATAAATAAAATAAAAAGGGAGAAGTAAAGTTGTCTTTATTCACAGATGACATAACTGTGTTAAGCAGAAAATCTAAAAGAATCTATAGGTAATTAGATTTATAAGTTTATCAAGGTTGCTGGATATGGGTAAGCTCAGTGTACAAAGGAAAAACATCAACTGTATTTCAATATACCAGCTACAAGAAGAAAAAAAATTAAAATATCATTTACAATAACATCAAAACTCATCAAATACTAAGAAAACTAATAAAAGATGCATGTAACTTCTACACTATAAATACAGAAGTATTTTTCAGAGAAACTAAAGATCACAAATATAGAGATAGTCCATATTTATATACTAGAAGTTTCAATACATAAAAATCATCAATTCTCCCCAAGTGGATTTATAGATTCAATGAAATCCTGATTAAAATTCTAGGGGTTTTGTTTTCTTTTGATGGAAATCCACAAATTAAGTTTTCAATTTTAGGCCAAATTCAAGAATTCTAAAAGGAAGTCAGTCTTGAAAAAGTAAAGAAGAAAAAAGCTGGAGGACTATATTACCAGTTATCAAGATTTTAATGTTTATAGGCCAATTGCATAGCTATAAGGCGTGGAGTAAGACTTGCCTCTTACCTCCCTACGTCCACAAAAATGAACTGAACTGGATCATAGATCTAAACATGAGCCCTAAAGCAATCAAGCTTATAGAAGAAAATAAAGAATTATTTTCATAACCTTGTGATAGACAATGATTTCTTACACAAAAGACATAAAGCACTAACCTTAAAAGACTGATAAACTGAACTTCATTAAAACGTCATTAAAATGAAACACTAAGTTTCATTAAAACAGAACTTTTATTCAACAAAGGACATCAAAAGGGTGAAAAAGGCAAGCCATATACTGGGAGAAGTATTAGAAATACCTATATCTGACAAGGCCTTGAATAAGAAAAAACAGTTTTAAAAATGGGCAAAAAGTTTGAACAGGCACATATGGTCATTAAGCACAATGCAAGGTACTCGACATCATTAGCACCAGTGAAATGCACAATAAAACCAATGAGATAACCATTCTACCTTCACCAGTGTAGCAAATATTGGTGAAGGTGTGAAGTACCTAGAGCCCTCATGCATTGTGGAGGGAGAGGGGTAATTGCTTTGGATAAGTACATATGACCTGAGTATATACCCAAAAGAAATAAGTGTGTGTGCCCCCCACAGAAAAATATAAGAACGTTCAACAGGTACGTTGATAGTCATAAGAGATAGTCATAAGAGAAAATAAAGAAACGAACTCTTGTTCCACGCTAGATGGACAAATGTCATAATATTGCACAAAGGAAGCCAAATACAAAAAGGATATACGATGTAGGAATCTACTTGTAAAATGTGCAAAACAGGAAAAACTATTGTGTGGTGATGGATATCAGAACGCTGGTTTTCTCCGGGGACAGAACTAACTAGGTAGGGTCACAGCTGGACTGCTGGCGGTTTTCTATACCTTGATCTGGGTGGTTCTAAAATGAATGTTTAAAGGTGACAGTTCATCAGTCTGAACACTTAATATTTGTGCATTTTACTATATGTAAATTATACCACAATAAAAAGGGGGGAAAAAAGTAGTTCCAAGGCAATCCACTTTACATAGACCAAATGAATTCCAGGTCCAGTATTTAGGCTTTACCATGAGTGAGTCAAGCCTTCAGGAAATAAGTCTTCCAATGTAATCTGAAAGTATGAATATTAAGGATGTAGATCCTAAGAATGGATATTGAATTTCATGTGTATTACTGAACTCTTTTCAATGATGTGTCAACTATTATTTTCAAAAGTTGACCATCATATAATCTGCAAACCAATTTCAAACCTAGCTTTTTGGTTTGTAATTCACAATGGATCTGTGCTTAAAAATAGGACCTTAGGGCAGGCCATGGTGGCTCAGTGGCAGAGTTCTCGCCTGCCATGCCAGGGACCCGGGTTCGATTTCTGGTGCCTGCCCATGCAAAAATAAATAAATAAATAGGATCTTAAATATAATTGTAAAGGTGAGGTGGAATAAATCTCAGGGTTGCGTAAAGGAGAATCTATCACAGCGGCACTCCAGTTTTTTGTTCACCAAACCACCTTCCTTTCCTTCCTGGACACACAGCTAGATGACATATCCTAGCTTCTTTTGCAATTAGGCATGGCCACAACACAGTCCTGGACTACGGATTGTGGGTGGAAATAATATACGCCACCTCCAGCCTGACCCATGCTCTCCTCCATTCTCAGACACAGAGGAGGATAAAGCCACGAAATGGCAAAGACTGGGTGAGGAGAGCTCGTGGAGAACGCTGCCAGGCTAGTAACATTCACTCCAGATGGTAAGGTGAGCAAGAAACTTTTACTGTGTTAAGCCTCCGAAACATAACAATTTTTCTTTTAACAGTAGTTAGTTTACCCACACACAACATGAAAGCTCTTATTTTTTTGGGGGGGGGGGCTATGCTGTGTGGTAGGGGTCACATTTCATTCCATAAAAGATTTTAAAAGATACTTAACAAAATTGTAAAAATTGTCAGTCATGGTTGATGGCTAAATGACAACTTAACTCCATCTTACAAAAGGACGGATAAAACAAACATCTTGTTTAGTACCAAAACTCATTGCTTTCATGTGAAGTGTCTTTCTGAAAAAATTCACAATTTTCTATCTGTAAACTGGTACGCATGACTAGACATGGGCTTTGCCAGCAATCCTATCTTGCATATACGTCTGCTCATTTGAACAACCTAAATTTATTAGTACAGCAAATCTTCATCCCTATTATATACAGAGACGGAATGAACAAAATGACTGCAAAATTGAAGATGTGATTAGCCGGATTCTCTACCATGTCTGAACAACCTGGCTAAGAAAACATTCGAAGAGACCTCTGAAAATATTTTGAACTTTTGGAAGATCCTTGGAATGCCTAATAAAAAGCCTTCATCAGTATCTTCTGAAAAGATGACAGCAGCAGATAAAGGATTAAACAGTTACACAAACATTCACTCTTTCCTTCCACCATTTTGTAAACATGACAATTCCATGTTTCAAAAGGCTGGAAATAAATGTTTGTTGAATGAAAATGTGACAAGATTTTGACTAGGAATTCATTCTAAGCATTCAACTCTGTGAGAGAAGGTCGTACTCTGTCGGTGACTATGTAAACAGGGGCTTCTAAACACTATTGTCCTGCAAATTCACACTCAGTACCCATCCCTGAGCTACTGGTATCCCCAAATGAAGGAGACTGAAAAAGGGTTATGATCAAAGGCAGCTAGGACTTCAGTTTATGTGTAGCTGGTTACACCAAGGAGATGGAAAGACCAGCACTAATCTACTTACTGTGGTGTCTAAGTTAATACATGCAAAGCACTAGTTAAAACAGTTCTCAAGATACACTGTGCAAATGTGTTTATCAATAAATTCCTCCAGTAGCCCAGTATTATCACTCATCAGAAGCTTCCAATGGTCAATATAAGACCTGGTTATAGACTGGGTGCCCTAGGTATACTGAGAAGATTCTAGGCAGTTAAGTACCAAAACTAGAAAAGAGCATCTTGAATCTTATTGGAATCTCATCTTTGTCTATAATCAAGCAACATGCGGTCAGATTTTGTTATCAGCAGATTAAACAGTTCCGAATTTCTTTTTAGGAAGTTTGCTCTATTTATATTATCACTTATATTTCAGTTAAAAAAATAAGTGAGTTGACCTACATGTCACTGTTTGTTAAGGAAAATAGGCTAAAATTGGTAAAAGGGATAGAATGACTCAAGTTTGAAAAACATCATCATAAGTAATTGCACAGAACGAAATCATCTCTTAGATTAAAGCACTGGAGTACATAATAACCAAATGATTTTAGGAAGTGGGAAAAAAAACAGAATTTATATTTGTTTTAAATATTGGTTGCTATATATATATATGCACCATTTTCTTTCATGATTTAGTTTCATTCCTAAATCAGACGTTTCATCATTTTTTATGATCTCAAGGTTCAAGGTTTTAAACACTGTTCCTTCTTAAAAATGAACTCAATCTAAACCTCAGCACCTATACATAAGCTGATATCTGTTGAAAGTTATATTTACTTACATAAATATATTGAAATGGATATAGTTATACTGAATTACACGTACGTACAAAATACTGAAATCAGTGTGACTTATTGATGACCTGGAATAGTAATATATATTTATATAAGTATATAAATCTATTCACAAAAATAACCATGCGCAAATTTGATTTCTAATTGTTACCTAATAATAGGCTAGCATATAACACTAGCTTTTCCCCTAAAGTTATAGTGTAATAATGATAGCATGATTAAAAAAAAAAAAACTCCTGCAGAATAAGAAAATAAATCATGTTTGCTTCCATTAGTAGAATATAATAAAATAGAGCTTATTATGAATTTAGAAACCAAACCAAACAAGGTTGTGAGTAAAGCTTTAAAATATAATTAATAAATACTGTTAAAATCATTAATCATCAGCTTGAAAGCAGGAATAAAATGTGGTGCAATAAAGTGGTATGAGGAAATGTGGTCTTAGTTCTTGATAAGGCATAATTTGCTGGGATGCTCAGCAACTTACAAATTCCTTGGACCTCAAGTTACCAAATTTTTTTAATGAGGGAAAGAAATGAGCTGATTGATCTCTAAGAAAACTGAAACATCTTAACTGTCTATGAGAGTCTATGAAATAGAATCTATGGAAAACGGAGAAAACTCAACCAGCACAAGCTTTAAGTCATAAATAACAAGATTAGTGAGGGTAGTATTTTAGTTTCTAAACATAAACATCAAATTTTAATTCAATCAATACAGTATTATCACTCATCCCTTTCTATATCATGAGTTTCAAAACCTCTTTCATTTTCAGTGGAATCTTCGTTTTCTTCATGTATTTTATACTTTTCCTCTAAATTTTATTACTTGGTCCCTCTAAACTCCTGTTCTTCCTGTTGTGTTTAAATTTATAAATATTTACCAAATGGCGAACATTTCTAGGAAAAGGAATTCTTCTCTTTTTGTGGGGAGATAGAATAAAGAAGGGCAACAATGTTCTTTTCCTTTGTAGGGTTGCCCAATGGGTCAGAGAAACAGGCTCGGCATTGGAATAATGTATGCTGAAATGGCATGACAATGGGGAGTTAATTCTTAAATTGCACAGGGTTTTTATTCGGGTTGATGGGAAAGTTTTGGTGATAGCTGGTGCCTATGGTAGCACAACATTGTAAATGTAATTAACAGCACTGAATTGCATATTTGAATGTGACTAAAAGGCGAAATTTTAGATTGTATATATGTTACTAGAATAAAAATCTTAAAAAGAAAAGAAAAAACGTAGGCCTGTACAACACAATGTACCCTATTGTAAAGGATGAATGATAGTTAATAGTATAATAGTACAAAATATACTTTCATGAATTATAGCCAATGTTATCGCACTAATGTAAGGTGTTAGTAATAGGGTGGTATATTGAAACTATATTTTATGCATGATTTTTCTTTAAACCTACAATATCTTTAATAAATAGCAAAATAAAAATATCAATAAGGATTATTTAATTCCTTTGCTATCAACCTATCTTTGTCACTTCTCAACATCACCCTGCATACGTACGTCACTTATCAGAAGACCCTGAGCTAGGCCGTATGTTCAATACACAAACGGCAGATTTATCTGTTTGCTTCCACCAAAAGAAAAAAATCTCTAAATAGAACTATCAGTTTTATTATTGCAAAGCAAAATAAATGCAGTATCCCAATGAAAAATGAACATATACCCTATAACGAGCGCTCCTGCATACCTCTGTGAATTACGTTATATAAGTAAGCAGCAAATCTCTTACATTTTGAGATTTATCAAGCTAAGTTCCTCTTCCAGGTATTTTTTAATCATCCACCCTGATCTGGCAAACTTTTAGAATGCTGTTGAAAACAGATCTAAGATGTGCCAATTTTTCAGGTGCTGTCTCACCTCTGAGAGGGAAGTAAACGCCCGAAGGAATCAGGACACAACCAGATGGCCTTCAAGACCATTCCAGATTAGACCCCTGGGAGCTTCTGGACTGGAGGTGGCTGAAGACCACAGAGCAGCAGCAAGCTCAACCACCAGTTACAACTTTTGGATCAGAGCTGGATTTTGCCTTTTGGAATGGAATTTAAATCAGCAATTTGGGATGAACCTAAGTGGACCTCTACCTATTAACAGCAGGAGAAGAACCAATAATGAAGAATCGTAATGAATGAATGTTAACTTTATATGATAGATTTCTATGAATGCTCAAGAATAAGATAAATGCTGGAACAAAGAAATAAAAAGAGAATTAGAAAATTAAACCTCAATATAAACTAATGAAATGTCACAAACACTTTTAAAAGAATCGGGCCAAAAAGATATGGAAAAAATAATATTTTCAAAAAACATTCTGTGAGATCTTTAAAAACCTTGTAGTTTTTAAATTATATCTATAAAACACACCAATCCAATAAACCCTTGATTTATTTGTCATAGCTCGTGGAGCTGACCATGTAAAATATCTGATAACGATTTATATGTAATTTTCATTAAAATAATCCAATACATAAATTTTGTTAAAATGGAACTAAATGCTTCAATTGTAAAATATGACACTGACGCAATGACAAACACCTATTTATTGTATTAAACACAAGCCTGAAATGTTAAGTAGGTATTACAGCTTCTAAGAAATTACACTTCAGGTTTCCAAAATGTCCTGGTTGGCGCTCTGACAATTAAAAGAATACGAGTCACTGGGTTTTTGTTTTGTTTTAATTCATAAAAAAACAACATTTAGGGGATATAAAATTAGTAAAATCCAAAACTTAGAAATTTACCCAAAACTTCTGAATTCTTAAGGTGGCTGTAAACAGTTTGCTTTTAAGTGTTCATAGCTTAAAGGAATGTGAATATCACAATTTCTACGACTGACTGTTGAGGAAGCTCACCAATGCTACACAGTAGTTTCGTGTTTCCATAACCCAGTCCTAACATTGCCAGTGCCGTCTGTACCAAGCAAGGGTCCGTCCTGCCCACTGCTTTTAATTGGTCCATTCTGAATGGCCAAGTTGAGGCCATAGGACTTCTGCTGACTTTCAAGTTCTCCTGCAACCGGCTTCCTTAATGCATCTTTTTTACTGCTAGTTGAAACAGGCTTTTCAAAGTTTCTGCTGCTTTTGGGAAGGGTGCTACAGGCATCACTGCTATCTTGTTGGGGTGGGTTGTACTGCCTCTCTCTGTAGGCTAAATAAGCTCTTCGGCTCCTCGAATGTCCTTCATTATTGCCAGGCCGGCTTTTAGGTAAGCCGTTCTGCACGCTTCCTTCCACACTTGTTGGGACATCATAGGCATATTCTCTGAGGACTGTGAGTCTGCTTGCCCGGTGTCCCTTACTTCTGTTTTTATGATGGCGAGCTGGATGCACATTTGTTCGAAACTGAACTTCTAAAGGTGCCACATGCATTTTAATATCATTGTCCATCGAATGTTCTGTCAGACTGTTATCCAGCTGAGGCATGGAGTTCAAAGGTAGAGAGTTGGTAAGGCACTGAGCTGCAGCAGCCTGCAAATTTGTTAATTTGCAGCCTTGGGAGGAATTTTTAAAGCTCGATGTGCTTTTGTTAGTGCATGAAGATTCTGCACTGCTGTTGGTGCATTTGGGGGGCTCTCCATTTGTCCCGCTGGAGCTGGGGGGCTGGATGTTGACTTGCACGGAATATGAGCTCCGTCCCGGGCAACAAGTCAAGATCCAAGCAAGTCTCACATCCTCCCTGTTAACACAATGGTGAACCATGATGAATGCACTGAAGCTTAAGCACGTGGCTCCAAAAAAGAAGCTAAAAACCAGGTCCAGAGGGTAATACAAGGAAACAGCCAAGGCCCCAAACATCCACAAAATGACGTATAAGAGTAAAGTTAGGGTGGCCCCCAAGAGCTGAGAACGAAAAGTGTGCTCATTTTCCAATGCTGATGTAGAAATCAGCGACAAAGACATTGAATCCTGGTGATTTATTTCACCGTTTTCAGTGACTGCCAGTCTCTGCTGTTCCTCGGTGGGCTCTTTAAGCTCGTATTTGCGTTCGGGGTGTCGTTTCAACTGAATAAATATGCTCAGAAAGTACATGCAGTTTATAAAAGTGATGAAGCTGGCGGGCCCATAGAAGGCTCCCAAGGAGGGTTCCCACGCCATCCAGCAACTACGAAAGAAAACAGTGAGCCAATTCAGATGCCACATAATTCAACAAACTACTTAAGAACTTCCGACTAACCTCTGCGCCTGTGAAATACTTAAGGAGAAGCAATTGGGTCAGGTATAAAGAGAATACAGAATACTCACTAGGGTGCATTTGGCCGACTGCCATAATTCTTGATGTTTGCTGCTGCTGTTATGCCACAAACTATGATAGGGATTCCATCACCAATCAGATAAAACCTAAGAGGAGAAAGAGTAGATCATCACTCTAGTTTTTCAAGGTGTGTATATCACAGTATCTCAGTGCTTCAAAAATCTCTGAAAATATCATTTATTATTCTTATTTCAATAATAAGTTGAGAGTTAACACTTGGAGGCTTTTTTTTTTTAAGCAATTTGGTTTGCTTGTTTTGGATGGCTTAAAGCACCTAGAGCTATTCAAGTTTCTGAGTGGAGGAAAGCTGATCAACTTCTGCCATCTTGTGGACAGCCCTGGTAACGCTCAGCTACTGTAATAGGTGTTCAGCTTACACTACTTCCTCAAGGGAACTGGCTTCTTTTAGATGCAGCTGGGGAAGTGGAGAGTGGATTGAACTGCATCCCACAAAATGGTATGTTCAGTTCTTCACCCTCTGTGATGGTATGAAGTTGTATGGACCCTAGAAGACGATGTTCTTAAAGCTAATCCATTCTTGGAGGTATAAACTTATTGTGAGTAGGAACTTTTGATGAAGTTGCTTAAGCTGATGTGTGCCCCAGGTGGGTCTTAATCCACTTACTAGAGTCTTATACGAGAGAGAGAGAGAAAAGGACACAGAAGCTAAGAGAGAAAAGCCAGAGAAGTTGAGAGAAAAGCCAGAAAAGCTGAGAGAGAAGCAACCAGAAGCTGAAAGCAATGAAACCCAGGAGAGAGAAGACAGCAGAAGCCAGCTCTGTCTTGCCATGTGATAGAGTACCATATCGTTGGTAGCTGGTGTTCAGGGAGAAAGTATAGCCTCCTGACACCTTGATTTGGATTTTTCATGGCCTCAGAACTGTAAATTTATAAGTCAATAAATCTCCACTGTAAAAGCCAACCCATTTCTGGTATAATACATTTTGACAGCATTAGCAAACTAAAACACAAGAGCAACTGTGTATGTGGCATTATTTGGAAGTGAAATCTTTGCAGATGTAATCAGTATAAAGTCATACAGGGTTAGGGCAGGGCCTAAGCCCAATGACTGGCATCCTTATTTGAAGAGGAGAGGACACACAGATAGATGCCCACACACAGAAAAAAATCATGTGAAGAAAGAGACAAGAGTGGAGTGATGCAGCTGCAAGCCAAGAATTCCAGGAATGCCTGGAACCCACCAGATTTTGAATAGGCAAGGAAGGATTCTTCCCTAGAACTTCTGGAGGGAGCATGGATCTCTCGACACCTTGGGACTTCTAGTTTCCAGAACTGAGAGAAAACAGATACCTGTTGTTTTAAGCCACAAGGTTTCTGATAGATTGTTACAGCAACCCTAGGAAACTAACACAATCCGTAAATGAAATGTAGGATCTCGCTGTGCTATATAATGTTTAGACAAAAAAATTAATAATAATAACATTATTAATTGGTTATTGATATCCAGCTAATCCTGCATGCCAAGGACCTCTGACTGCTGCACATGCGTATCCCCAGTCACTCAGATTGAGGGAAAGAAGGTATCAGGATCTCAGCAGCTTCAGAGGCTATTCCACAGCCCCTTCCCCATGGAATAACAGCAAAGAGAGAGCGAGAAAAACAATGACACAGTAAGAAGAGAGTGAGACAGAGAGGTAGGTGGTCCTACAAAGGAAAGCTGTGTGTCCCAAGCTTCTCTGAAAAGAGAAACGGAACTGTCTGTTCTGTTTGGGTAATCCTGGGTACAGTCAGAATCATCGTTCTGCCCCTTCCTGAGACAGAGCCCTAAATCTTGAATTGGCTGGATAAACATAATATATATCATGAAACATTTTTTCATGTTGTTTCTTTTTCATATCCAAATACAAAAATTCTTAAATGTGAAATTAGTATGGCTGAAAATACAGCTCATTACCCTATAAAACTCTACCCCTGTCTTCTATGTCACAGAGTAGAGGGAAGACAACATGTCTGACTGTCCCCTTCTTCCTAATTCACATCCATTTCTTACCTGAAAAGAAGGCATCACTTACAAAATTAACCTTGGGCTCTGCAATCTTCTGTGCTATTTTTCTCCCTGGGACTTCCTACTATCAATTAGTCCCCCTTTTGCTTTGAAATCTTCCCCACTGATATTACATACAAGATGGCAGCACGGTGAGGTGTGGAATTTAGTTTGTCCTCCAGAGCAGCTTGTAAATAGGCAGGAATGGTACAGAACCGCTGGGGGATCATCAGTGACCAAACACAGAGCGCACACCAGTCTGGGCCAAATGGAATGGCAGAGACCCCACACAGAACTATCAGTCCCTGGAGGCCGGCACCCCTTCCCCATGGGCATGTCAGGCTGGGTCCCCAAGGGGAAAGGAAACAGACTTTACTACTAGTGAGGGCTTAGCGCAACCAAGCTCCAGTTTTGGAATTTATTAATAAATTTTGACTACTGAAAACAGGCCCCCAGCACAGATAAGCCTCGAATGAGCAGTAAAGGAACTAGGAATTTTTGCCCCAGCAGAGACGGGGCAGGGCTGACGGGAAAAAAAAAACCCAAAAGCTTTTTGAGTTGGGCAACACAGAATACTAGAAAAAATGTTGGACCTCAAGAAAAGGGGGCACATAGAGCCTGCAGACATACAGAGTCATGTACCAACATAAGCTATTAACTGACAAACCCAAGCAGCTGGGGTCTGACTCTGAAAAGGCTTTTCTGCTTTTTTTTTTTTACTTCTTAAAAGCTTCTTATATAGAACTAGAAGCACCCTCAGTCTCCAGCATTGCCCCAGGCAAGTGCAGAACTAAGGTATGTCTGAGAGACAAAGAAATTGGTCAGGTAAAAGGGGTTAATTCCCTAAAAAGGGTGTATCTTCTCCAAGAAAAGGGGGCCGGCCCAGCTCAAGTGGAATCCCTCCTTTAAGGAATTCAGGCCCCAAGGACTGGAAAACAGATGCAGTCAAAGCCATCCAACTGCCTCACCTCTGTCTCAACCATGCCCCTGGCAGAGAACGTCTGCTGAAATTCAAGGTACCACATCACATTACGTTGGTGGGAAGTCACAGGCATTCAAGCACCACATGCTGGATAGGACAGGAAAAGCACCGAGTTTAGAGCTTCATAAGAAAGTCTGACAACCTGCTGGGTCTCAACCTCACAGAAAACTGATGCTGGCTACTCTCTCCTGAGACATAGGCCTGTCTGGTCTGGGAAAATCTGACCGAGGTCTATAATAGTTGAGAAGACCTTCCTCAAAAAGAAAAAGTCTCCATATGGGCAAGGCAAGAAACAGAAAAACAAGAACTGAAAAATTCTGATCAGGTAAACAGAACCTACACTAGAGGTCTAGAATAAGTTGAACTGAATGTCAAAGAACAGATAGAGAACAAAGCCATCCAGCAAGAAAACCCTAGAAGAAGAATGAAAACAACCTCCAGAATAAAGTAATTGAGGAAATCAAATGCCTAGACCCCAGTGAAAAATAAAGAGTCACACGAGGAAAATTGAAGATAGGGCCCAGTCAAAGGAACAAACCAACACTTCAAATGAGACACAGGAGCTGAAACTAATTCGAAAAGACATATGAAACCACATCAAAAATCAAATCAACAAGTTCAGGGAGGATATAAGGAAGATACTGGGTGAACATAAACAAGAATTCGAAAGTCTGAAAAAACAATTTGCAAGAATGAAAGTCACAACAGAAGAGATGAAAAAAAAAAACAATAGAAACCTACAACAATAGATTTGACGAGGCAAAAGATAGAGGACTGGACATCTGAAATCTGACACACAAAAAAACATATAGGGGAAAGAATGGAAAAATATAGCAGGGATTCAGGGAACTGAATGGCAAGAAGGTACACGTTGTAGGTGACCGAGAAAGAGAAGAGAAGGGAAAAGGAGAAAGACTAATGGAGGAAATGATCACTAAACATTTCCCACCTATTATGAAAGACATAAAATTGCAGATCCAAGAAGTGTAGTGTACCTTAAACAGAATAGATTCAAATAGACATACTCCAAGACAATTACTAATCAGATTGTAAAATGTCAAAGACAAAGAGAATTTTGAAAGCAGCAAGAGAACAGTAATCCATCACACACAAGAGAAAGCTGATAGTACTATGGGTGGATTTCTCAGCAGAAATGATGGAGGCTGAAGAAGGCAGTGCTATGATATATTTAAGATTCTGAAAGAGAAAAACTATCAACTGAGAATTCTATACCCAGCAAAACCGTCCTTCAAAAAATGAGAGGGAGATTACAATATTTTCAGACAAACAATCACTGAGAGAATTTGCAACTGAAAGACCCGCTCTCCAAGAAATACTAAAGGGAACACTACAGATGGATAGGAAAAGGTTGGAGAGAGGAGTCTGGAGAAGAGTATAAAAATGAAGACTATAAGTAAGGTAAAAAGAGAAAAAAATTAGATATGGCCTGCCCATGCAAAAAAAAAAAATTAGATATGAGATACAAAAAGAAAAGACAAAATAGTAGAAGAAAGTACTGTCTTTATAGTGATAACATTAAATATTAA
This sequence comes from Tamandua tetradactyla, assembly GCF_023851605.1. NCBI lineage: Eukaryota > Metazoa > Chordata > Mammalia > Pilosa > Myrmecophagidae > Tamandua > Tamandua tetradactyla. Next base: position 22,224,428 of record NC_135345.1, read on the forward strand.
TGGATTAAACTCACTAATCAAAAAACATAGGCAGAATGGATTAAAAAATAGGATCCATCTATATGCTGTCTATAGAAGACTCACTTTTGACCCAAGGACAAAAACATTGGAAATGAAAGGTTAGAAAAAGATATTTCACACAAACAACAACTAGAAAAGAGCAGGGTTAGCTATATTAATATCTGATAAATTAGAATTCAAATTTGAAACAATAGACAAAAAAGGACACCATGTTTTAATAAAAGGAACAAGTCATCAAGAAGACGTCATAAATATTTATGCACCAAGTCAGAGTGTTCCAAAATAAATGAGGCAAACACTGACAACACTGAAAGGAGAAGCAGACACCTCTACCATAATGGAGACTTAAATTCCCCACTCTCATCAATGCACGATCATCTAGACAGAGGATCAATAAGGAAACAGAGATTTTGAATAATATAATAAATGAACTAGACTTAAAAGACACTTACAGAACATTATACCCCACAAGAGCAGGTTGCACATTTTTCTCTAGGGCTCATGGATCATTTTCAAGGATAGATCATATTCCAGGTCACAAAGCAAATCTCGATATATTTAACAAGACTGAAATTATACAAAACACTTTCTGGAATGATAATGGAGTGAAGTTGGAAGTCAATAATAAGCAGAAGACCAGAAGAGTCACAAATATATGGAGGCTAAACAACACACTCTTAAAACAACCAGTGAGTCAAAGAAGAAATTACACATGAAATCAGTAAATATCTCCACGCAAATGAAAAAGAAAACACAACACACCAAAATTTATGTGATGCAGCAAGGGCAATACTGGGGGGAAATTTATTGCCTTAAGTGACTAATTTAAAAGAAGAAAGAGAAAAAATAGAGAAATTAACTGCTTACTTGGAAGAACTAGAGAAAGAATAGCAAACTAACCCCAAAGCAAACAAAAGGAAAGAAATTGCAAAGATAAGAGCAGAAATAAATGAAATTGAGAATATGAAAACAACAGAGAAAATCAACAAAACTAGAAGTTGGTTCCTTAAGAAAATCAATCAAAAAAAGAGAGAGAGAGGACACAAATAAATAAAATCAGAAAAGGAAGAAGGGACATAATCACTACCCCACAGGAATAAAGAAGGTAATGAGACAATATTTTGAGCAACTATATGCTAATAAATTAGACAACATAGATGAAAATGCACTTCTTAAAAAGGCATTAAACAACTACATTGACTTGAGCAGCAAAAGATGACCTCAACAAGCCAATCATAAGTTAAGAAATTGAGTCAGTCATCAAGTAGCTTCAAAAAAGAAAAGTTCAGGACCAGATGGCTTCACATGTGAATTCTACCAAGTACTGAAGAAACGATTAGTACCAATAGTGCTCAAACTTTTCAAAAAAAACTGAAGAGCAGGAAACACTACATAACTCATTCCATGAAGTCAACATCACCCTAATACAAAGCCAGACAAAGACACTACAAGAAAAGAAAATTACAGACCAGTCTCTTTGATGAATATGGAAGCAAAAATCCTCAAAAAAAAAAAAACTTGCAAATTGAATCCAGCAGCACATTAGAAGAATTAAACACCTTGATCAAGTGGAATTTATTCCAGGTATGCAAGGCTGGATTAACACAAGAAAATCAATTAATATAATAAACCATATCAATAAGTCAAAGCAGAAAAAACACATGATCATCTTGACTGATGCAGAAAAGGCATCTGACAAAATTCAACATCCCCTCTTGATGAAAACACTTCAAAGGATAGGAATAGAAGAAAATTTCCTCAACATGTTAAAAGGAATATATGAAAAATACACAGCTTACATCATCCTCAATGGGGGAAAAACTGAAAGCTTTCCCTATAAGATGAGGAATGAAAAAGATAAGGATGCCCATAGTCACCACTGTTATTTAACATTATGTCAGAAGTTCTAGCCAGAGCAATTAGACAAGAAAAAGAAATAAAAGTCACACAAATTGGAAAGGATGAAGTAAAACTCTGTTTGCAGATGATATGACACTATATGTTGAAAATCCCAAAAAATTTATAGCAAAGCTAGTAGAGCTAATAAATGAGTACAGCAAAGTGATAGGGTACAAGATCAACAACCCAAAATCAGTAGTGTTTCTACATACTTGTGATGAAAAGTTTGAGGAGAAAATCAAGAAAAAAATTCCATTTACAACAACACCCAAAAAAATCAAATATTTAAGAATAAATGGACTAAGGATACAAAAGACCTATACATAGAAAACTATAAGAGATTGCTAAAAGAAATCATAGAAGATCTAAATAAATGGAAGAGCATACCGTGTTCATGAATTGAAAGACAATATAGTTAAGAAGTCACACTCTACCCAAACCGATTTATAGATTCAGTGCAATATCAATTAAAATCTCAACAACTTATTTTGCAGAAATAGAAAAACAAGTAACCAAATTTATTTGGAAGGGCAGGGTGCCTAGAATAGCTAAACATCTCTTGAAAAAAGAAAAATGAAGTGGGAAGTATCATTCTACCAGACTTTAAAGCATATTACAAAGCTACATTGGCCAAAACAGCATGAGGGAGAAGGGCTGGGGGCATGTATGAACCAGAAGTAAAGATAAAAGATAAAGACAGAGGTATTGGCATAAAAATAGATATACTGACCAACGGGATCAAACTGAGTATTCAGAAATAGATCCTCTTATCTATGGACAATTGATCTGTTATAAGGCAGTCAAGCCAACCCAGGGACAGAGAAGCCTCTTCAATAAATAGTGTTTGGGAACTGGATATACATATGCAAAAGAATGAAAGAGTTTTCATATCTCATACTTTAAGCAAAAATTAACTCAAAATTGATCGTGGACCTAAACATTAGGGTTAAGAGCATAAAACTCTTAATAGAAAATGTAAGGGAATGTCATAAATCTTGTAATAGGAGGTGGTTTCCTAGATTTCACACCCAAATCACAAACATTGAAAACAGAAATAGATAAATGGAGTTTCTTCAACATTAAACACTTTTGTGCATCAAAGAACTTTGTCAGGAAAGCAAAAAGGTAGTTACACAATGGGAGACAATATTTGGAACCCACATATCAGATAAGGGCTTAGTATTAAGAATACATAAAGAGATTCTTCTACTGAACAACAAAAAGATACACAACCCAATTTAAAAAATGGGCAAAAAACATGAGCAGATCCTTTCCAGAAGAGGAAATACAAAAGCTATAAGGCACATGAAAAGATGCTCAACTTCACTGGTTAGTTGGGAAATACAATTCAAAACCACAATGAGATATCATCTCACATCCACCAGAATGGCCATATATCAAAATAAAACAAACAAACAAACAAAAAACAGAAGACAACAAGTGCTGGAGAAAAGATGGAGAAAGAAGCACATTTATCCACTGTTGGTGGGAATGTAAAATGGTACAACTGCTCTGGAAAGCAGTCGGGTGGTTTTTCAGGAAGCTAAGTATAGAATGGCCATATGATCCAGCAACTCCACCGCTAGGTATATATTCAGAGGAACTGAAGGAAATTTCACACTGATATTTATAACAGCATTATTTACTACTGCCAAGCAATGGAAACAGTCCAACTGTCCATCAATGGATGAGTGGTTAAACAAGCTGTAGCATATACATATGATGGTATACTATGCATATGTAAGACAGAATAAAGTCATGAAGCATGTAGCAACATGGTTGAATCTTGAGGACATTATGCTGAGTAAAATCATCCAGAAACAAAAGGACAAATACTGTATGGGCCCACTAATATGAACTAATATAAATGAGTGCTTTGAGAGTTAAAGTTAAGAACAGAGGTCATCAGGAGATAGAAAGAGGGTCAAGATTGGGCTTTTGGGGCTGAAGGGATACAGACTACGCAATGCAATTGATTATAAAAATTCAGAAATAGATACACAATACTATCTGATGGTAACAAAATAATATAAGCACACTGAATGAAGCTGAATTAGAATATGGTTGAGGGAGAAGGGCTGGGGGCATGTATGAAACCAGAAGTAAAGATAATAGATAAAGACTGAGCAGAAATGCCTAGAGTGGACAATGATGGCAATTAAATGTATAAATTAAAAAACATTTTTGCATGAGGGAGAACAAATGAATGCCAACATTGCACAGAGTTGAAAATGGATGATATATAGGTAAAAGTACAACCAATATAAGCTAAAGCCTACAGTCAACAGTAATTGTAATATGCTTCCACTGAATGTCACAAAGGCATTTATGCCCAAACTAAATGTCATCAAGCAAGGGACATGGGGGAGGGGTATGATATGGAAGAAAAGGAAATGTCTTCATATAGATTATGGTGGTGAAGACATGTCTATTTACTTAGGTTGGATCGTATGAAGTGTGAATAAAATTTGTTAAAAATGAACAGAAAAAATAAAGTTTTAAAATAAAAATGAACTGAGAGTTACAAGTGCTAGAGAAAATGTGGAAAAGAGATGTACCTATTCATTGTTGGTAAGGAAGCTGTGAAGTGCAGCCCCTTGGAGGGCAGTGTGGTGGTTCCACAGGAGGCTAAGAGTGGGACTGCCATACAATCTTGCAACTCCAATGCTCAGTATATACCTGGAGGAACTGAGAATGTGGACACAAATGGACATTTGCCCACTGGTATTAATGGTGGCAATGTTCATGATTCGCAATGGATGGAGGTGGCCTAAGGGTACAACGACTGAGGAATGGAAGAGGGAACTGGATTACTGAGTAGCTGCAAAAAGGAATGCAATTGTGAGGCATGCAACCAGAAGTAGATGGACCACCCCATCAGAAAGTGGGCTCCTCATCAATAAGTGGACATACTGAAGCAGAGCCCAGATGACCATATGCCAAAATGGATCCCCAAGCCACCTTGTAAGAAGTGCAACTACCTTGAATTTGCCATGCTGTCAGGAAGCCAGGCCACAGAATGAGGTCATACTCACCTGGGAGCTCCAGTCAGCAGGCCTAATCTTTTAAGTCCAGACATGCGAGTCAAGAAGCCAGATGACGGCAGGCCCCAGCCTTCAAAGGATCTTTCCAGCTGAGGCCCCAGACATCATGGGGAACAGAAAAACCATCCATCCTGTACACTGCCCAAATTTCTAACTCACAGAGTCCATGAGCATAACAAAATGGTTATTTTGTAATGCAAAATTCTGTGGTAAGTCAATATACCTCAGTAGCAACCACAACAGGCAATAAAGGGAATGAGTTACTACCTTACCATGCATTCCATTTCAGATGCTGATGTGGGGACGGCAGTCCATATTTCATGAGAAGAGAAATATTTACACTTTTCAGGCCACTATGAGAAGCTCTCCATTAATCAATCCCCCAATTCATCCTCCATATTCAATGTTCTCCTACCTCCTGGGTTTTAACTTTCCTTCCATTAGTTCCATGTACTTACCATTTCCCCTCCACTTAGGATCTTCTCCTCTTCCATATCCTAACACTGAACCTCCCTATCACCCCATCCCACCCCCAAAATAGTTTTCTTTCTTCTATTAATCCAATTTCTATACGTCCATCAAGGCCCACTTCATTTTGATGCCTTTCTGACCATATTCCCTTCTTTGAATATCTTTCATATATCTATATTCCTTTTATTTCCTTATCTCTCACTGAGGGTAATTCTAGGGTATGTTACCTATGTCTACACCTCTCTGGTATCTGTGAAAAACTGCTCTTAAATTAAAGCTTAAGTAAGTTTAAAAAAAAAAAAGACCTCCTCCATTGTATCTTATTTTCAGTCTATATACATGTGCAGATTTCCCTCATCCTCTCAAGCTTCCTTTGGAGGACTACCCTGTACCTCTCTCTCTTCAGTGAAAAAGGCCAGAAATTTAGAACAATTATTTGCCTCACCTTTACCACCCTATTGTGAGACTACTGCCACCTACCATTCTGCTAAAACTGCCCCCTCTTGGGCAGTTAGGTAGGACTTGCAAGTTCGGGGGTGGAGGGTGGGGCAGGAGCACCAAAGCTTTAAGGATGATCTTTCAAGGTTCAAACAAAGATCCTTTATTTCATTCAGGGAAGGAATAAAGTTGTCTTTTACCTACGCTTTGTGGGCTTGTGTTTTCTCAGAACCTGGCAGGAAGGAATAGCTGACCAAAGGTAGGATTCTCTAAGCCAAACACCATCTCTCATTTCTTTTAATACAAATGAAATGGGTCCCAAATGGCCCATCCTACAATTCGACTCTGCAGCCAGCACTCTTCCTGTCCCTTATCATCCATGGAGCCACTTTCCTGTGAATCTTCTTATTTCTCTAGGGTTCTCTTTCAATTATTCCAGTGAGTTTTCCACAGCCCAGCTATGAAACACTGACATGTCCCCCAGAGCATTCTAACTTCTCCCTGGGTGATCTTGCTCAATGTCATTGCTTCAGTGAGCACATGGGTGAAAATGTCTCCTGTCCCAGTTACAAAGCATGTCTAGCTCTTCTTCTCTGCTGAGCACTAGGCTTCCAAAACTATAAACATCCCACAAGAAACTGCTGGTATGCCTACCTACCTGTCCTTGCCCTCTACTCCCTATACCTATGTCTCCGATATTTTTCTCAGATGATGGAAGTACCATCTGCCAAGGTTCCCTGAATAACGAGAATAGATGATCAACAGCTATTGTCAACCTTCTCTCTCACACATGTTGGTCATCAGTCCTACCGAAACTGTTCCCAGTCCCTCTCTATCCTCTGGCTCAGTCCTCATGGGGATTACTCTAGTGACCTCAGTGGAATTCCTTATTCCTAGTGAGTCCAATTTATATTCCATGCTAATGCCATCTTAAAAAAAAAAAATTAAAAAGACACCTAGACTGGCCACTCTCTCTTAGTCAAAAATCTTCAGTAGTTGCCCACAATTTAATATGGTCCCATGGCTTTTTACCCTGAAATACTATCAATCTACACCAAATGCTAGCCTAGATTCCAGCCACACTGCATCTGTCATCATCCGCTCAGCTCAGCACATAGTCCTCCATCTGGAGGGCACCCCTTCACCTTGCTCCAATTCCCTATCAAGGTTCATGCCGGTAGCAAGCATTTTCTAATGCCACCCCCACACCTAGTAATCCCCCCAAATTAATGACCCCTTCCTTTGCACTCTCAAAGAACCTATCTCCACTATAATTCCTACAGCATTTTATTATAACTGTTTTCCACATGCCAGTCTCTTCCCACAGATGTAAACTCTTCAAAGGCAGGTGCTTTTTCGTCAAGTCCCTGGCCGAGTGCTGAGTACTGATGCCAAGCAGTCAATAAACTCAGCCTCCATTGACAGTTTTTGCTCATTTAGCGTTATAATCTGGCTTATAATTTTTATCTTCTGGAGTAGGAAGAGCATAACTCAAAATGTGTTTTGTCTTTCTTAGAGAATTATTAAATTGATAAACACTTAGTAGGTTAAAATTAAAGACCTCTGACCTCAAGAAGATAAAAATAGCTAACATTTTCACAGAGCTCTAAATTCATCTTAGTGCTCTACTTATTAAACTCATTTATTTCTCACCATGACTCTCTGCGGTGGGATCACCCCCATTCCATAGCTCAGCTAACAAAGGCACAGAGAGGGTACTGGAGACTAGGAGGGCACACAGTCAGAATTCAAAACTAGGCAGTCTGGCTTCCAAATCCATTTTTTTACTTTCAAATGTTCTCTCAAGATTTTTCTGTTATTGCTTATGACAATTTTAATAACGAAAGCAAATAAAATACATAATTAATTTAATGTAACAGAATAAAAGTATTAAATACCTGAGCATTGGTCTGGGGGGAGGTGGAGGCTCATCAGGATCCTGGCATCTTTTAGCTTTTTTAGTGACTTGTTTATAGATATTTCGAGCTGTCACTCCCACCCACAGTACCGTGGCAAGGGTAGAATAATGAAGAATTATCCCAACCTAGAAGGAAAGAAGATTTAAGAACAAATAAACTAAATGAAGAAAAAAGTACCCTCTTCCAAACATTAAGTGCAACAGCTCCTACTAAAGCTTATTAAAATGATTGAGTAATTGCCAAAACTCGGATTTAAAAACGGAATGAAGGCATTTTCTAAGGATCAACTCCTTTGCTGCTTAGGAAACACAGCATTCTAACAGCAAGATAAGAGAGGATTACGTTCTCTAATACATAAATCAAAAGCTGGATCTAGGAAGCCCACATACTTTAACTTATACTCTAAGACAACCCTTAATACACCACTCAGTTGGCTCTAGGATAAAATAAAACCAAATGTTACAAATTATGAGTTTGCTTTTGAAACCCCATTTTAAGGAAGAACATAATGGGCAGAGGTTAATTAGAATGTGAAAACTACAACACAGAAAATACGCTTTAGAGTGAGAAACCTGAGTTCTAATTCAAAGCTTTCATAAACTATAATGATCCATAAATGGTGGTTAAGGGGATGAGCTCTGAAAAGAAACACTGCGGTTTTAAACCTGACATCCATCTCATAACTGTTCTGTGACCTTAGCAAAGTTATGTAACATCTCACACATTGGTTTTCTCACTTGTAAACTGAGAATAACATGAAGGTAATGTGAAGTTATAATAAGATAGTTACACAGAACATTTGGCACATTGCCTAGTATGTGATAAAGCAATTTATAGGAATGATGTCTGTATTACTATTATTTATTGAGAGTGTGGCTTCACGGAAATCATGTCACTTCTTCAAAATTAAGTTTTTTTATTTGAATAGTGAGAGGATTATCAATAGCAACCTTTAAGGTTTTTTAAGGAATTGAAGGGGCACAACACCCGAAATATAATAGATGTTCAATAAATAGCAGGTATTCACAATATATGTAAATAATTTCACTAATTAAGTTATACCATAGTGGAGCAATAGGTTGTATGTTTATCATAGGATCTGCTATTTAAGCAACTCTAGTTGAAGTTCTAGATGAAGATATGTGTAAGTTCAAAATCTACTTTAAGAAAATAAACACAGGTCATTCAATAACATAATCTAGCTTTCTGAATCTACTAAATACTTGCTATCTTTTTATCATCTCTTCTTTTACAATTATTACAGGTAAAATTCTATTAAGGAAAATCTACTCATAAAAAATTCCCCATTCTAAAGGGATGAGTCTCCAAACTCAACCAAACCATATTAACTGGCATTGTCAAACCGAATATCTCTCAGAGTCCATTTCAATAGAACTAATCTACAGCGAAAACTTGGCAGTATCAAAGCCACGTCTTATTTTTCAGGAAAAAAATCTAGGGTGGTCACTGTCTAAGCTAAACTTTGCAATGACTCTAGAAGTGGTGGGAGGGTGGATCCAGCTTGGCTATACTAAAAAAGTAAGAAGTTTAATTTTTAAGAAAGAAACTTGCTCCTGGGTTCACATTAGTTTTGTTGACTGCACTGAAAAGCAAAAATTTATAAACAGAAGCAGAACAAAAAGCAAAAAAAAAAAAATGTACTTTGGGCTAACTGAGGTTCCATCCAAACTGTAAATCTGAAAAAGAACAAATGAATTTCTTGCATAAAAACCAATAAAATTCAAGACAAATCACAGAGAGTAACTAAAAATATAGATACCAATTATAATGAGTTTTCTGAGGCAGAGGGCAAAAGACAGGGTTTTAAAACACCTAAGTTAAAAACATAGTATAAATTTTTTTTCAACATAGGAAGTGCACAACAGAATTTTCTTGCTTTAGATCTAGCACAGAAAACCTGATCTTTAGGTTTTCAAGAGTTTTCTATGGAAGTTCTAAACTTCTAGAGTAGTGTTCACCCTTGAAAGATACAGAGGTCTTCCAGTTAAACAATTCCAACAGAAGAACCTTAGGGGTCTCATGTCTAGTCAGGCAATCGGGTTGTTATGCAAATCAACAAATATTCCACGAGGACCAGAAAGCAGCAGGAATAAGGTCTAACAGAGGGTTTTCCTATCTTTTCTCCTATCCATCCAACACTTGGGCTACACAAGAAATACTTTCTTATCATATTTTTCTTGAAATTAATTAGAGATGCATATGGAAATTTTGTAAATAGTTTGGAAATAAGTCTAGGGTATAAGTATATACATGATTAATTAAATGCAATAGATAAAACTGTATGAGGAGGTTTTGTAGGCAATTTCATTTTTACCCACCAGCATCACCATTCTGTCTGTAACCTCAGTTGCAGACAAGGAAACTGAGGCTGAGAGATTGATCACCACCAGAGTTCACGCTCCTCAATGGCACGGTTGATTCAAACCCAATACGACAATGGTTTCCATGCTGGTCCCACTTCACAGTAAAGCACAGTGATGGGAGGGAACACTCAGAGTCTAACAGGACATGGATGTCAAACATGCCTCTGCCACCCACTAGCCTTGGAGATTTGGGGCAAGTTATTTTAATTCTCTCTTACTCAGTTTATATGTTTATAGAACATATGAATAAGAAATACCTCCTAGGGTTAATATGAAAGTTAATACATTTGCATCAGGTGGTATGAATTCTTTTAATATTCATGGTTATATTTTTCTCAAGGCATCTCACATGCCACTGAAGCTATCAACTAGATAACAGATAGAAAAGGACATCTGAGAAGGTCAGTTGGCACTGTTAAATAGGGGAAATCACTGAATATTAGAGCAACAAGTTAACGAAATAAGATCCAGCTGAATAACTCTGCTGCCTAGTTACCAAAACCAAGGACCACAGAATTAATCACCAGACAATTATTTGGCAGCACATCTCAAAGTTTGAACCCATCTCCTTCAAACTTGAGTCAACAGCCCCTTCCTCTCCATCACTTGGCTTATTAGCTCTCCTCCAGCATCTTTTGCCAAAAGACTTAAAGGCTGTAGAAAGCATCTAAGGTACCACCTGGAACTGACTAAGGACCTGGAATGGGAAGTACCTAGAGGTGGCACTTTTAATTATCTCAACTGATCACTGTGGGTAGGAAACTGCATTAAAACTGGTTCATGGTGTTCACAAAATATGTAAACTCTCAGAGGAAAACTAAGAAACACAAAACTCCTGATCCTGTACACATACAAAACTGCATATAAAGATAAGTACACAATGGGGTTGTTTTAAGTATGGATGAAACGTAATGATCATTTAACTCTGCACCATCCTGTCCCCCATTATTTTATAGATGAAAAAGTGAATCCCTCATAGTTAAGAGACTAAGCCATACAGGGAACTAGAACCTGGTGACTATTATCTGGAATGGTAGCCTGGTCCTTTTAGTGGTAGAATACAAGTGTCCTCTCAGCTGGCCACTACTGCAATAAGTGTTACAATGACAAAATGAAGTGAGTAATGGCTGAGTCAGAAATACAAGAATGATGTTATGTCTTTCATAGAATGGGAGAAAAAAAGAAAAATATGTGTGAAAACATCTAAAGACCTTTGTTTTCCTTTTCTTTTGTAAACCACAAACTTGTGGGTGTCTGTTCTAAAGGCCTTAAAAACTCAGGACAAGTCTTCTTTCCATTTTAGAAATGGTATGTAAAATACAATTTAGGGACAATGAAAAGCAGTCCTCTTTATAATGGCCTCTCTCTTCTCATTTCCTTACTGAAGTAAATCTGTGTGTCTGCTTTATATAATCGATGAATGTTTTAGGTAAATTGAAATGACAGCGCGCTACCATTGTGTGCTGGGTACCCTCCTAATGCAGCCTATGTTCAAAATTTCTCCAGGGTGGAAGGAGCGGCAAACAGAGGCTTTTGCTATTCATTCACCCAATCACTATTTGCTGAGCATCTACTATGAGTCAGGTCCTGTGCTGGTCCTTGGAGATAAACACTAGTGAATGAAAACGATGAGATTCCTGCCCCAGTAGTGGACAATAAATAAGTAAATGCGCAACAAACAGTTTAATCAGTACCCTGGAATTTTAATAAGCACCTTAGAAAACTGAGGTGGTTGGTGGTGGTGGAAGGATCTGGGACAGTATCTCTGAAATCGTAACTGAGAACTGAGAACTGTAAGATAAATCGACCATATGAAGGAGGAGGGAAGACTGAAAAGACCAAAGCATTGCCTTCTATCCATTTACTAAGTTGGCCCAACATCCATTATCTAGCTCCAAACAAAAAGTTTATTTTCAAATGTATGGTACTGACCTAAACACAGAGAAATATACTGCACAACTGAGACAATTTTGTCAATAATAATAATAATGATGATACGAATAACATGAATTGGGCACTTACTGCATGCCAGGCACTCCTGAGTCATTTAATTCTCTCAAAAATACTTATACACATGCACATTTTAAACCAGACCTCAGGTGCACAAAATTAGATGAATCATACTAATTCTAATGACTGGTGCAAGTATGCCCGGCTTTATGTAGTTGGTTAGCTAATTAATTATTGTTGATAATGGGGACCTTGAAAATAACCTTCACCTAACCATGTAACCCCCTTACCCAAAGAAACCATCCTATTATTTTATATATAGGGTATACAGGTCTTATGTTACATATGTGTTCTTGTTAAAAGTGTACCATTTTTGAGAAAGGAGAATTCCGTTTCCCCAAGTGGAGAATTCTTGATATTCTCACAAGCAGTGGAGACAACCAAAGCAATAGGCTGAGTCCCCAATCTTGGGGTTTGTTCATATGAAACTTAGCCCTGCAAAGGACAGGCTAAGGCTACTTAAAATTAAGCCTAAGAGTCACCTCCAAGAGAACTGCTTTTGTTGCTCAGATGTGGCCTCTCTACAAGCAAACTTATTGCCCTCCCCCTCTCTATGTGGGACATGACTCACAGGGGTGTGGACCTTCCTGGCAACGGGGGACAGAAATCCTAGCATGAGCTGGGACTCAGCATCAAGGGATTGAGAAAACTTTCTCGACTTAAAGGAGAAAGAGCAAAATGAGACAAAATAAAGTGTCAATGGCTGAGAGATTCCAAACAGAGTTGAGAGGCTATCCTGCAGGTTATTCTTACATATTAAATAGATATCAACTTTTTAGTTAAGGCATAATAAAGAGGCAGGAGGGAACTGCCTGAAAATGTAGAGCTGTGTTCCAGTAGTCATGTTTCTTGAAGATGATTGTATAATGATACAGTTTTCGCAATGTGACTGTGTGATTGTGAAAACTTTGTGTCTGACACTTCTTTTATCTATATTACGGACAGATGAGTAAAACACATGCATTAAAAATAAATAATACGGGGTGCCTGCCCATGTAAAAAAAATAATAAAAAAAATAAATACATAAATAGTAAGGGGAAAAATGTTAAAATAAATTTAGTAGATTGAAATGCTAGTGATTAATGAAACGGAGGGGGTAAGGGATATGGTATGTACAAATTTTTTTCGGTTTTCTTTCTACTTCTTTTTCTGATTTGATGCAAATGTTCTAAGAAATAATCATGATGATGAATTTACAACTGTGATAAAAAAAGAATGCTCATATTGTATGTTGGTTTTATTAATAAAAATTTTTAAAGAATGTACCATTTTATGTTAGTTTTTTTAATCTTTAAAAAAGGAAAATCAGTGTGAATGTTATCTTTTGGGGCTTACTTCTTCTCTCTTATAGTTCTAAGACTCAACTGAATTGCTATGCATTCTTGCAATTTGCTCGTTTTGACTCCTATAACATAGCACTTTGCTCATTTGCTCTCTCAGTGATGGGCATTTGGGTTGCTTCCAGGTTTTTGATAATGTATATAAGTGTTGCTATGAATATTCATTTAGATATGCATTCATATTCATATGCACATATCTTCTGTTGCATACAGAATAGGTTACTGGCTAGGGTATGAGCCCAGGCATGGAAGTGCTGGGTCCCAGGCACACAAATGTTTAACTTTAGAAGGTAAAGCCAACTAGCTCCCAGGGTAGATTCACTTACATTCCCACCAGCAATGCATAAAAAAATCCTTTGGATCCCCATGCTCTTCAAAAATTAATTTTTAGAATTTTCAGGCTTACTTTCTCCCTATGGAATAGGTATAAAATGATAGCACTATGTGGTTTTAATTTGCATTTTCCTGACCCCCAAAGATGTTAAATGTCTCTTCATATGTATACTGGCCATATATGTTTATTCTTCTATGAGATACCTGTACATTTTCTGGCTCATTTTCCTACTGAGCTGTTGGTAGCCTTCTCATTGATTATAGTTTTTTAACTTTCTTTAAGGAAACTTAATGATCAAAAGTTCTTAGTTTTAATTTAGTTAAATGCATCACTTTCTTTTAGAGTTGATGCCTTTTTTTGTCTTAAGAAATGCTTCCCCAACCCAAGGTCTATGAAATATTCTAATATGAATTTTAACGTTTAGGTTTTGATATGTAACTTTTGACTCTACCCAGAGTTGATCCTTTTATATGGCATAAAGTAGAGGTTCATTTTAACTTTTTAATAAGCAGCCATTTTCCTCAACTCCATTACTGAACAGCAGTTCATGTCCCTCTTTACCCAAATGCAGAGACATGCCAAGTTTGCCTCGTACCAAAGTTCTGTACATGCATGGGTCTACTTCTGGGCTCTCCATTATACTTGACTGGGCAATTCGTCAATTCTTGCACCTTATCCTGCACTGTTTTTAATTACCATAGCCTAATAAGCCCAGAAAATCAGCAGGACATGTCTCCTTGCCCTAACCTTCTTTTTCAGAAGTATACTGACTACCCTTGGCCTTTAACTTTTTCAAATAAAATTTTAAATTATCTTATTCACTTTCATGCAAAATTCTCTTATTTTCTATAGATTTAGGAGGAATTGCTACCTTTCTGATAAAAAAAAAAAAACTTCCTATCTTTGGACTTAGCATATTTATCTATTTATTTAGGTCTTTCTTTAACGTATTCTATAACTGTATCTGTAAGTCATGAACATCTTTTATTATTTCTAGGAAATTGATAATTAATATTCTATATGGAATCTTCTTATTAATTATGTTTTCCTATAGTTGCAATTCTAGATAATGGTAGCAAAAAAACTTCTGTACATTAAAATCACATTCACTCTCTTCTAAACTCTCACATTCCAATCATTTATCTGTGTGTTATTTTAGGGTTTCCATAAATAACCACATCATTTAACAATCCGATTTTTGTTAAAACAAACACATACACACACAAACCTCAGCTAGTAAACTGCAGAACTGGGAGCCAAATCTAAGTAATCCGAACTTTTAATTACTGTGTTACACTGCCTGCTATCATGCATATAGGAAATGGTATGCAAATATAGAGATATTTATGCTTTCTCTATTCATATATTGAGTTTGTTTAACTAACTGTTTAATTGTTTAACTAAATGTCAATTATTTAACTAATACTGTAATACTGCTCACTAAAGCTACACATAATTTGCTTGAAAATAAAGGTATTTGTTTGAAAATTAAAATTGAATTATTTTTTAATTCTTCATATTACCAAACCTAAGAAGTTTAGTATTTTCATATTTTACAGTGAAACCTTTTTCTAATTCCTACTGTTTCCATCAATGGATGATATCATTTTTAAAATCTTATTTTCCAAAAACATCACTTTCCTTTTAGTCAAAGTCAGGACTTAATAAATCTTTTAAATTAAATGTTAGGCATTATAATAAACATAAGTAACTGAGTTCCCAAAGATAAATAAGACAAATTCTTTAGGATATATATCTAGTTGTGAAATGATGGTTCAAATGTGAAGCATATTTGTACACTAGCTAGACATTTGGTTTTACTTTAATTTGTTGAAGAAAGGAAACCTTAAAGAAACTTTCCTTTTATATTTAATGAAATAAAAGAAATTACTTTGTCATATCAATACAGTTTTCCATTTCAATTTTTCATTTTGACTTACTGCTTGGCAGACACTCGCATTTCTCGTTTGAGTTATGCCTCCCACAAAAACCACACACGTCAGGAAAATATGAAAGCACAAGTTTACAAGCATGTGCCAACTCTTAAGACTGATTCTAATCAAACTGTTAAAAAGAAAAAAGGACAAAATGTTAACATTCAGTCTGGTGCATTTGAAGCTTGACATTACTGATGTTCACCCACAAATAAACATTTACAAGTGCCTAAAAGGTCAAATTAAAATGTTTTATATTTATGCATTTAATTTAAAATTATTTGCTATCAGAAACATATACACAGGATTTAAGAGATCATTTAACTCAATACTGTTTCTTACCATTTACTCTTACACAATAAAAAAGAAAAGTTAATTTATGGGACTACTGTACCCACTAAAACTAAACAAATATCAGTAATGAAAAACATGCGGACTTTTGTTAGTGACAATGTCTCATGACTACTGAACCACTTGCTTGGCTTCAGTAAGATATGTGCAACATGCCAATGGGTATTTTTCCTGTTGAATAAGATAACATGGTCTAAATGCCCAATCATTTTCTTCTGGCCTTTCATGAAAAGTTGGCCTTTTTTTTTTTTTTAAACAAAATATTCTTTCATTTCTTAACTAAATTTCAAAAAGGTTGTCACATTTGTCCAACTTAAATAGGAAAAAAAATTCTACTGAAGCCTTTTGCAAAGTTGAATTTTTGCTTAGCAAACTCTTTCAGTTCATTATTTCTTACCATAAAGTAAAAGTTTCTCTAGCTTTATTTCTAGTGAACAAGAACCATATTCCACACTTAAATGCCAAAGACTTTTTCTGAAATGCCATTTATAAAATGAAGACTATCACAACAGGCAAAAAGTCAGAATATAAAAAAAATACAATCTAGTACCTATGACTCAGACATCAACTTACTTTTACAGGTAACAAACCTCCAACTTAACCTACCCCATTACACCTGTGCCCCATACTCCCGGCCTATATATCCCTTCCATATTCTTTTCCAGATATTAACTTCAACTGGTAATAATTCAATGGCCATTATTTGTGTAGTGAAATGATATTTGCTGTTAGAAGGCCTGGAAAACTGGAACTGTGCACCACAGGGGGTGGCACCAAGTATAAAAGCGTGTGCCATGGACACGTATACTCAGGTTTTCAAGCTGGAACAAAAAGGTATAAATCTCCCTGTGCTGGTTTGAAACTGTTGTATACCCCAGAAAAACCATGTTCTTTAATCCTGATTCAGTATTGTTGGGTTGGATCTTTCTGATTAGGTGGTTTCCATGGAGATGTATCTCTACCCATTCAATGTAGCTTACTTATTGTAGTTCCTTAAGAAGGAACCATTTTAAAAAGAGCAGATAGAGCTCAGAGAACCAATGCGAGACCCAGATAGAGCTCAGAGAACCAACACGAGACCCAGCTATTTGGAAATGCAGAAAGAGAACACCCCCAGGGAAGCTGTTTGAAGCAAGAATCCAACCAGCAGATACCGTGTCAGCCACATGCCTTCCCAGCTGACAGATGTTTGGACTCCATTGGCCTTTCTTGAGTCAAGGTATCTTTCCCTGGCTGCCTTAGTTTGGACATTTTTATATCCTTAGAACTGTAAACTTACAACTTAATAAATTCCCTTTTTAAAAGCCATTACATTTCTAGTATACTGCAATCTGCCCTTTTAGCAAGACAAAACACCCCCAAACCCAGAAAATTGCCTGGATGTTTTCAATCTTACACGTATTATCTTATATATTAATTATTTATGACTCAAATTGCATGAAATAAACAAGGCTTGGGTATATATTCTAAAATAATAGTCCTTACTCAGGAAGTAGTGTCCTGTATTAAAGACAGTTTTATCCTAACTAAATGTGAAATGAACTCCTTCAATTCAAAGTTCATAGCTATACCCGTCTGCTTTTATTTCTTACCTGTGATGGTATATGTAACTGACAATGACTGCCAAGAGACACAGGAGAAGAATCACAGCAGTAGTATAAACAACAGGATGCAAGAGAGCAGCTGCCTGGGTGTACAGTTCAGATCCCGTCAAATCCTGAGGGGAAAAAAGCATTATTCTAGTAGCACCCTCCCGGATATGAAATACTAAAAAAATAAGTTTTTCTCAATTGACTAAAGCACACTGATAAACAAAAATCTCTCCAATTTATCCAATTTATATAAGGTTTTACACTAGTTCCCTCACATAATGCTTTGCCCCTCCTAACTACTACTGTGTGAAGTATTTACCTGTATTCTTGGTCTCCACTGTAATGTGCTATGAATTGGAATGCCAAAAATACTATGAGAACAAGCAGCCCCGCTTGCATGTGTGGCTGACTTAGAAAAAGCAACCACAGACTTCATCCTTTTGAATACCCTTCCACTCCCCTTGCATGCTCACTAGCCATTAAGGCAGACTAAAGGGCAGTTTTCTCCCATCAAAACCTAATGAGAACTCTCTAAACATTGGGAATTGCATTCAATTCCAAGTCAACAAATACAAATGGACCAAATGCTGTGCAAGGCTCTAGGGACATAATGGTAAAAGGCTGAAAGTCAGAGGAGTGATGAATGTACAATCAGATCATAACAAGGTTTGATAAGGTCACCGTGGTTATGGGAGCAAAGAGGAAGAGACAATTCTGGGATCAATAATAATAAGCAATAATGACAAATCATTTACATAGCATTTACTATAGCCCAGGCACTGGGTCAAGCACTTTACAAAGAGTACCCTAAAGGTAGAGGTATTCCTAGGCTCATTTTAGATCTTGAAAAACTGAGGCACAAGGAGGTAAAGTACACTGAGGACCAGATCCAAAACAGTGTGGCTGCAGAATTTGAGCTCCCAAACACAGAGCAGACATTGCCTCCCTAATTACCTGCCTTCTATATAAGAGACCCAAAGTGGGCTGGGATTTCTCTGCAGGATGCCATACTGGATGCACACACCAGGAGAAGCTGAACTGGGGGAGTCACAGCTGCAGATTCATCTGACACTCAGTTCTCCTAAACTGACTCCTACAGCTAAGAAAGACAGGTGGCCTTGAGAAGCAGTCACAATGGGTGTATCTCTAATCAGCAAGTACATGACACAATACCTGAAACAAGAAAGGCTACCTGAAAACAGAAAAGGAACATTGAAATGGGAGACAGCCTTGCTGGGGTAGGGAAGAAGGGGCAAATTTCCCAACAGAAGAATCAGAAGTTGACAATGTAACAATTATTGACCTAAAAAGATCCTATCAGAAAACCTTAACAACCCTATACCTTAACAAGCAATGTTAAATGATGTTTAACACAGAGCCTGACAAAACTCACAGTTATTCATGGGCATTTTATCTGGAGATACAATGTGGAAAACTGAATCCCAAATGAAACAAACTGAATGTTCTACATTATGATAAATCTCAAACTTGGAATTGGTTCGATTTATTTGATAAATACGAACCAGTGGCCCACCATGGTCAGATGCTGTGCTAAGCAAGGTGACAGGCAGGACTAAGCGGACACAGTCCCAGCCCCCGTGGAGCTTCCAGTCTGTAAACTCTTTACACAAAAAGGAAAATACTGCAGAAAAGTCTGTGACCGGCATCTCCGAACAATCTGCCCTTGTGAGCTACTCACAATAGCTAATCTGTGGTACATGGCCTCCAGGTATTTGCACTTTGTTGGAAAGCAGAGAACATTACCAGGTAAATTCAAAGAATGCTAGGGCAATGTAAATCAGTTTGATGCTAGTAAAAGTAGAGGCATTTCTTCTCAATTTCTATGAGAAGCTATTATTCTAGTACAGAATTAATAAATGAGGAAGAACTTTTAATATCTAGGATTTAACCTTCCAGATTTCTTTCATGCATTACCTACCTTTAGATTCCTCTAGGAAATGTTTAATAATATGTCACCACTTACTAGCTATATGATTTGGGTAATTACCTCTCTATACAATGGAGACATCTCTAATCAACTTGCAGGGTTTGGATAAGGGCAGAAAGAAGGCATGTAAAGGGTACAACAACCCAGTTCTTGGTAGAGAGGAACAAAATATGAGTAGCTGGACATTATCTAATAAAATTTCAGATAATGCACCAATCCAGTTCTCAAGTTATACTGTATAATGTACACTTTATTTATAAGTCAAAGTTTAAAAGAAATCAGCATTTTCCAAAAAGTCAAATAAATATGACAAAGTGTGAGAAAAAAACTGGATACTGAACACAATTAATTACATAACTCAAAGGGATGACTGGAAGAAGTTTTAAGTAGTATTTCTACTGATTGATCATGGGTGATACTGCTTTTACCAGGGGCATTTTTGGTTTTCAAAATGAACTGACCTAGCCCCAGTGCTGAAAAACACTGACCCAGAAGAAGGTATAAAAAGCAGATATTAGCAAACTTTTCTTTAAGGGTCAGATAGTATTTTAGATTTTACTGGCCAAGGAACAAGTTGAGGCTATTAAGCAGGAATGCATTAACCATTTACAACATAACCATTAAAAACTTAAAAACCATTTTTAGCTCTCAAGCAGTAAAACCCAACAAAATCAAGTGGCTGGAGTTGG
This sequence comes from Tamandua tetradactyla, assembly GCF_023851605.1. NCBI lineage: Eukaryota > Metazoa > Chordata > Mammalia > Pilosa > Myrmecophagidae > Tamandua > Tamandua tetradactyla. The sequence goes on from NC_135345.1 coordinate 22,244,803, forward strand.
CCTGTAGGCTAAATTCACAGACCCCGTGTATAAAGGAAACACAAAATACAAGAGAATATAAGAGTAATTAAGTCACTAGAGAAGACCTGAATAGTAAGTAAGTAAAACTCCTAAAACAAGAAAGAGGTAGAGCGGAAATTGAAATCAAATTATCTTCAACTATATAAGTATACAAATACAGGTTTTGTGATAATATAACCAAACACTAGCAAATATACAGTCAAAAAATGACCACTAGGAGACATCTGTGAGAATAAAAAGTAAAATTATCATTCACATTTGTGATACTGAGATAAATAAGATAAGAAAAATCTCTGTCCTCTGGAGCTCACATGACTACATTCCATAACTAAATGGGGATCTTAGTCACTCTTCGAGATGGTAAAAATTTAAGGAAATAAACTAGGAAATGAATTGAAGTTTGCCATACAAGTTAACTATACCGATAGAAAGGCTAATAGAAGGGCAGGCCATGGTGGCTAAGTGGCAAGAGTTCTCGCCTGCCATGCCGGAGATCCGGGTTTGGTTCCCGGTGCCTGCCCATATTAAAAAAAAAAAGAAAAGACTAATAGAAGACCCTCTTCTAAACCGATGCAAATGTACTAAGAAATGATGATCATGCATCTATGTGATGATGTTAAGAATTACTGATTGCATATGTAGAATGGTATGATTTCTAAATGTTGGGTTAATTTCTTTTTTTTCTTTTTTTCCGTTAATTAATAAAAAAATTTTAAAAAAATAATAAACATGGTTATTACTAAGGTTTTGAATAAACAGAAGAGTTTTTCAGTTTTTTTTGTTTACTTGATAAAGAGATTCTTACATTTATAAGGGTTACTTCTAGCCTGGGAATTACTAACTATAAAATCAATAGCAGTTTTGCATAATTCATGATCATCATGTCAATACTAGGAATACTTATAAATCGCTAATTATCTAAATTTACTGGGGATCTGGACAATGGAAAGTTGCCCAGACAAAACAAAATCTTATGGTACCCTCTGCCTGTCAGAGTATTGAAGAATAATAAAAAAAAGTTTACCAATAAAATAAAATTTAAAAATAGGCTTGAAATCAGAAATATAAAAAAACAGAACATGACTTTTTGTTGCTTTTTATTTTTTCCCCTTAAGGAACAAAGAATAATTTAAAGATCTGCTCTTATACCTCACAACATATGCAAAAATCAGTTCTGGTTGAATCATAGACCAAAATGTGAAAGATAAAATGCACTAAAGCATCTAAACGAAACAAAAGAAAATACCTTCCTGGGATTAGGGTGGGCAAAGATATTTTAAATGACACAAAGAATATCATCAAAAAAAAAAAACTAATAAATTGAACTTTATTAAAATTAAGAACCTCCATTCATAAAAAGACAACATTAAGAGAAACAGGAAAAAGGCACAGACTGGAAGAAGCAATCTACAACACATAGATCTAACAAAGGACATATATTCAGAACTCATATCAAGAGCTCCTATAAATCAATAAGGAAACAAGAAACAATCCCATTAAAAAGAGACAAGACCTGAACAGAACACAAGAACTGTTCACAAGATCTGAACAGTCACTAATTTTAAAATGCAAATTAAAACCCCACTGGTATATCACCATCAGGCTAAAAGCAAAGGCTACAATATCAAGTGTTGGCAAGGAGGTGGAAGAACTGAGTCTCTCATTACTGGTGGGACTGCAACCTGACATAACCACTTTGGAAAACTGTTTGGCATTATCTACTAAATCTAAACTATGGCTAACCTAAACCCAGCAACTCCCTCCCCGAGTGTATGTCTCCATCAGAAAACATGTACATGAATACTCACAGCAGTTTTTTCTGAAAAGCCAAAACCTAGAACCAACGCATCGGCAGTAGAATGGACAAATTTTGGTATATTCATGCCATGAATATGCAGCAATCAAAAAGAACAAATTGCTGCTACAAGAAAAATAAGACTAAATCTCAAAAATGTAATTACGGAAAAGAAGCCAGACACAAAAGAGTATACACTGTGCAATTACAATTATATGAAGTTTAAGACAGACAAAACTAAATGATGATAAAAGACATCAGAAGGGTGGTTATCTCTTGTAATGGTGACAGAAAGAAACACAAATTAGTTACCCTAGAGCAGGACGTCTTCTAAATCTTGGTCATAATGGTGGTTAAATGAGTGTATTGATGTGTAAAAATACCATAACGCCATACACTTAAGATTTGTACATTTTTCTAGATACTTCAATTTAATGAAGAAAGGAAAAAGAGGGTTGGCCTTTTTGATCACCAAGGTTACTCTAGAGAATGCATCCTAAATATACTCTATTAAATGTACAAAATGACATTACACAACATTAGAAACAACACGGGAATATTTAAACAGAAGACAGAGCACAATATTCATATGTAAAAAACAGATGAAGCTCTTTCATGCTGACGTGGGAAGATGTGAGACTGATTTAGTGGCATTATTAAGGATACAGATTCTGGAGCCAGACTGAATTCAAATCGCAATACTACCGCTAACTAGTTTTGGGGAATGTGGACTTGGCATTTAACCTCTCTCTGTCTCGGTGTCCTTGTCTGTAAAGTGGGGATGATAACAGTACCTATTTGGCATAAGGCTGCTATGATGACCAAATAAATGAGTTAATGCTTGTAATGACTTCAGAGGGATGCCTAGCACATAAAGAAAACCCAATTTCTGCTTCACTTTTTTCTGGCTTCCACTGAGACCTTAGGATATAATTCATTTTAACAGGCTGTACAACGAAACAAACTATGGTATCTACTTGAGATTTAAGGAAGAAATGTATTATTTTTCCTCATTTTTTAACACAAACATCTTCAAAGCCAAATCATAAAAAGTTTTATGGACAAAAATCTAGATTCACCATATAAAACCATATATTAAGATGGACTCATGAAAAATAAAATTTAATCTGTTTTTCAAAATAGGCTAGTGTAAGAAAAAGCTGTCAATTTCCAATTTTTAAAAGCTATTTTTCCACAGATATGACTTTAATTACTTATGAGTGTGTATGATTTCATTAACTTTGCCTTTCCATTTAATCAGCAATTCTAAAAGTCCCATATATTAACTTTATTATAATTTTGGATACAATTCCAGATACATTTCACTTCCTTACCTCTAGGTGGCACAGTTATATCTAAGAAAAGCAAAAGGAATACCTTTGAAAATAAATAGAAAAAGATCTTAGCACTGACGTTCAGCTTTAAAGAAATGTACATTACATGTTTTAAAAGATTAAAAGTATGAAAGATAAAAGAATAGCTTATTCCTTCCAGAAAAGGATTACTCTAATTTAAATAGCTTAGAAGAACAGCCAGGAAATTCAAAAATAGATCCTTTAAACTGGATTCCGATTAAGCAAAAAACAAGTTTCTCATGGTACTGGGTTGTGTCATTAGGAGTGAAGTTTATAAAACACTTTTCTTTTTGTGCATTTTGTGTTTCTTTATTTTGTCTAACTTTTTCTAGTTAACTGCTGTATACATTTCACACAATGTTGCAGCTGTTATTTCTCCTTATCACTTCAGTTTCATATATATTTTTATAATCAAAACTTGAATGAGAAAATAATTACAACCTGAAAGGAAAAAAGCTTCATACAGCGTGCTTTAATTTAAAAGGTGACTACAAGATATTAAGATGTATATGAACAAGGCTTGGACTTAAAGAAGTCAGTTACCTCCTATCTGTAAAGAGGATGCTAAAATACAAATACTAGCTTTAAGTTCCAAAGAACTATACAAATAGAGCTGAATCTAACTAGTATAGAGTTCACGCACTGCCAGTCTAAACACAAACATATCTAAGTTTGTTACTTCCAGCTGCACAAAATGTTTCAGAAATGTCACTGAAAAAAACAATGCTTTCGTTCAGCTAAATAATCTATTTATTCCTCTGCTTCGATCATGCCACACAAGGAATACCAAGTTGCAGAGCAAGACAAAAAGCAAAAATTTTGGTTTTTTTTGGAAAATTTATTAGAATTCTGACTTGCCTCAAGATCATTCTTAGGGGTAAAAACCATTTTTTTTTAAGGCAAGTAAAACTCACAGGAAGTAAATTATAGCATGTTTCAAGAGTACTCAGCATTTGATAAAATTTCTCTAAATAAGAGATTCTGAGCTGGAGCCAGAAATAAAAATACGAGTCCTCACTTCCAAACTCACCTCAAACCAATTTTAAGAAATGACTTTCAGAAATACAAGATTAATTTCTTAATCTCATCAGTAATTACTTCATCTATACTCTAAATACATATATATTCCATGATGTATTTTATAATAACTATATTATAAAATCAACACTAGCATGGCTAATTTCCTAATTAGCTGACTCGGAAATGTGAATTCATTTCAATATCTTATTAATAAAAAAGACATCATGTTTCTGCACATGGAAAACTAATAATTACGTTATCGGGAAGATTTGTAGGTATTAACAATGGTGAATAACAGAAAAACAACATTAGAGCTGTTGGCATTAAAATTGAAAAGATATTATTTGTAGTAATACTGTCACCTGGAGTTGACTAAGCTGCAATTATTCTCATTACTCTAAATTCAAAAGGAGTCTAAAAATTTTGACACACAGTGGGAAAAGGCACAAGACGTCAAAGTAAGAGTATCTTTTCTCACTATTCACCGAGTACGACTGGGCATATCAATCACTCTATGTTGCAAAAGTTGGACTCCAAATTTTAAGAACTTCAAAGTCTACCTGGAACTGATTCACTAAGTTTACTGAAAATTCTTATACTAAATTCAGTCTCATATATTTCACTGCAGTTGGTGGCAAATGCAATTTCCCTTTAAAATTATGTAACATCGCCTCTTACATAATTAAAGGGAGCCATTTATGTTGTTAAAAGTTAAAATTCTTCACTTGAGCTTAATTATGCAGAGAAGAAAATCAAATAATTATGCCTAGGGAAAAAAAAAACACAAAAACTTAGTGTTTATGCATAAAATTAACAACTGCCATACCATTAAAACCGCATAGTTACTAAGGGAGTAGCACTGAATTGTAGTGATATTTTCATCTGAGTAGAGTATATGGCACCCATCTGACTTCCAGCCGCCTTGTCCATTCAGCAAATCAAAATCCCATTGGGCTGCGATGGCATCTGCTCCGTGTGCAATTCGACGCAGCGTCACATTAACAGGGATAGGGTGGGTATCTATGCTCACACCATCTGGAGAAAATGGGAAATAAAAATAATTCTGGAACAAACTTCAGAAACAATTAAATAGCAACTTATACACTAATGGGTATTCTGCAGTATCTTCTTTTTCACGAGTGACTCAACCCGAGAAAGTACAAAAAAATAAGCATTTCTAGGACAGAGAATAAAGCCACAATGTCTGGTAACTTCAGGGAAACAACATGCTCCACACAAACCTATTTTTGTGAGAATCACGGGGGTAACCACTGTGCGTCGTTTTCCATCATCAGCCAAGTTTGTTGAATTTCCAGTTGCTGGGAAAAGCTTCCCATTGCGGAATGCAATGAGTTGAAGCTTGTATAGAGAGTCATCAGTTGGTCGGACTTCTCTTTTTTGCTTTGGTGAGAAAAGGGAAGGAGGGAGCTGAATAGAAGCCTCCACAATAGTATTCTGAGAACACATAAACAAAACCAAAGAAAGATTGCCATATTAGTTTACAGAAAGCAGAAAGAATATTTTAGATCTAGTTATGAAGGTTTTCACATTCTTTGAAAAAGTCTATACATGTAACATTTACTAGTTAAAACAACTGGTTAAGTGAAATGTCTGAATACCACGTAATAGCACAGATCAAAAGCAGTGTACAATAAAGAGAAATGTAAACTCACCATATACTGCTTATGTAGGTTAACATTTGAACAGATCAAGAATCTTAGCATGACTCTGTATGCCAATTTTACAATGACACAATAAGGTAAATGACCACTAATAAAGCATATCACAAATGTAAACATAGTTAAAGATTATGGAACTTTAATGTGATTTATGATGCACTCAGATTCAAAAAAAAACACTACATACAAAAAAAGAAAGAAAATGCACAAACATAATAGAAGTTTAGAGTCAGAGAAACTTTTATTTTAACAGAAACTTCCCTAAGACTAATAAAACAAAAGAGTCAATGTTTTACTTTAGGAAAAGATAAAAACAGGTAGTAATAACCGAAAATGCTAAGTGATCACTAACTGTTTCTCAGATTTCTTGGTTAGGGATTTTTACACTATTATTCAGCATTCAGTTAAAAAAAAAATACACCAAGAATCTAAATAAATCAACTATGAGAGAAAAATTTCGATTGCAAGAACTTAATATAAAGTCTTTTCTCTGAGCCACTATCCTCTCTCCCTCACTCCAATCCAACCTTCATATCACCAAAAAATTTCATCTTTAGACACAAATCTGATCATGTTATTCCAGTTAAGAAACAGATCTGTTCATGTTATTCCAGTTTAAACAGTACCTTGGTTCTCCAAAGTTTAGGGAATACTTCTGAATATCTTAGAATGGATTACAATTTGCCTAAAATCTATTTCTCAAATTCAACTCCTATTCCACAATCAGCCACGCAAAATTTATCAATTTTTGAGACCTCCTATGCTCTTTTCATGCCTCTGTGCATGCTATACTTGTCAGCTACTCTAGCTGAAATGTTCTACTTTTCTTTTATCTGGCGAATTCTTGAACTCAACAAATCTGATTTTTAGAAAAATAATTCTGTTGGGAATGTAAAGGACAGAACAGAATGAGCAAGGCTGGCAGTCAGAAGAAAGACTGTAAAGTCCTTAAAATTCAGATGTTTTAGATGATTAATTACGTCTCCTTAGTACACTGTTTTACAGCCACTTATGCCCTCTTCTGGACTCACAGCAATCTACACCCATCACTTGGGTAATTAATACTTGTGCATCACAATGTAACTTACTGTTCCTCTAACTGGAGTATGGGGTTTTTAAATGCAGACAATTTCATTTATTTTGGGACCTGCCCCATGTTAATAAATAGTTCTTTGCATTTGCATTTGATGCATTTGCATTTTAGGCTCAATGTTTATAGAATAAAAATCTGTCACGTGTTTTTTTTTTTAAAATAATTAAGACTTTATTTAAGCAAATGATTTAATTTAGAATTAAATTCTTACAATAATGCTGGATTGTTCTCATAAATATTCAGCAAGTAAAAATATTTCAGAAGTCTGAATGCTGGCAGTATGAATATTATTTTAAAAGATGCCAAGAAAATATATAGAAGAAATTGTTTTACCTAAGAAGATGCATAAAATGGTTTCTACTAATTCTCACTCACAAATATAAACTAATAGGGAGGCAAAGCTGATCGCAAGCTCATTTGCTTGTCCAGTAAATTTCTATTAAATATATAAATTTCTCTTGACAGACTGATTAATAAACTCAAGTACTATAACATTCACAGGGTAATTTTGTTTGGGGCACAAAATGACTAGAAAAGTAAAGGATATCTGTGTAGTGTTGTTAATGACAAATCAAGAGTTGATTTTTTAGAAAGTCTTACTTAACACTATCTAAAAGAGAGTTTAAAAGGGAATAATTGTAAATTCTAGAAACCAAAAAGGTCTTCTACACAAGTTAAACCTGCTAAAACCAAACAAATACAAACAATTAAACCAAAACCTAGTGAACAGTTCACTGAGGGATAACAACTAGTACCTACTTATAGCTTCTAAAATAAACTTTGGAGTCATTCTCCAATAAAAACCATTACTCAATAACATAATTATAGGTTTCCCAGGGAGTGGCCTAGGGGCACTGGAGAGGCAAACTTCTGCTCTACCAACAATGTTTAGATTTTTATATTAAGCATATAATATTTATAATATTTAATTCCTTAAAAGAAGTGCCGATTATTATTTATGGAGAGGTTATAAATTTAATTTTAAAAATCACCAAGGAATACTTATTTGTTAAATTGATCCTAATTATACCTTTTGTCACTTTGGCTGAAGGCAAGCAATACAAACTTTATAATTTTGTGTAACCACATTCATTTCAAAATGAATGGATTATAGCAACTGAAATATATGTAAATATACGAGTGAAAGCTAATAAATTGGAAAATCTTTTTTAAAATCCTACAGGAAATACAAGCTTGGGGATTCTAATTTTTATTATTGAAAGGGCACATGGGGAGAAAAAATGTGAAAGGGGAGGGAAAATATGTCAAACAAGAATTCAAGATTCAGGTTCCAGCTTTGCCACTTGCCAGCGAGTTAACACTACACAATTTGTTATACTGTAAAACACAGCTAACCGTCTTTCCAACTTCATGACCAAAAAAGCTCCCACATATAAGATGCTATGAAGGAGATGTACAGAGTATTAGGTGAAAAGTAAGGAACAGAAATAAAAGAGATGGGGTGGAAAGGAGAGGACTGAAGGGTTGTTTTAAGAGGTCTTGGAGATAACACTTTTTCTGGGACTTATAACAAACTATTACAGAGCTGGGGAGAGGGGAAGATGAGGAGGGGAGCAGGGCATTCTAGCAGAAGAATGAGCATAAGCTTGGCCTAAGAATGGCCTGGTGGCTGGGAGAAGAGCCAATGAAGTTTATACTGGACAAAAGGGAGAGGAGGAGAGGAGAACTATGGGGCTGGAGGAGAGGGCAAAAGCCAGACAATGCTAATAAGACAACCTCTGGAGACATGGAAGTATTTTGCTGGGGAGACTTACAAAGTCAATTTCCATTTGGGGTAGCTCCGGGGCATAATACTTAACCACTGAGATGGCACCAGCATTGACAATCAGAAGGGCCTCTGCAGAGGGAAGGTTACTAGAGGCCTTGTGCCCTGCAGGCGCTGGTCTTTTAGTTCCAAATTCATGGAAAAGTCCAAAACTGTGGAATGCAGAAGGACCAGCAGGACTAAAGGAAAACTCAAGGCGTGGGACACAGTTAGCTATTGGCTAAATGATGATGAGTACGTGTGAGTCAAACGTCAGCCCTATGTAAACCAATCTATACAAGACAGATAAATTTTAAGAAATAGCCTAGAGACACAGACTCAGAGGTTACAACTGTTTGGGCAATAAAGGATGGGAGTGCAAACAAGGCAGAGGTGGTACAGAGAAAAGGATATAGACTCAAGAAATATATAGGCAACAAATCAAGCAAGACACCTACTGATAACTAAGAACAAACTTTTTACAGGTATAATTTTATATAGTAATGTATTTTCCCATTTCAGGATACAATAATGCAATCAAGTTATCAGATGTTCAAGTTGTCTACTTAGTGAATTCAAGGTATTGAAGAATTGTAAGCATGCACAGAAAAAGTAGAAATTGCTCTTGATATGCAAGTTAGAAACGTAAAGAAAACTTTACATTAAAGCACTAAAGTTTAAGTATATATCTTCTGCTTCTTCAACATTTAAACTTTAATTAATTGTTTGTTTCACAGGGATAAGTTCCTTTTTCACTCAAATCTGAGGGTGTTCACTTAACGCTTTCTACTTTAGACAGGTAGAAACTCTCCTCAGCCAGAGGGACAGATTGTGAAATTGATGAAATGTAAGACTTCATCATTTTTAATCCCTTTCAACCAACTGTGATCATATAAGACAGAAGAGTTCATCAATTTTAAGTACTCCTTAAAACACACACCTTTCTCTCATGGGCTTGTGTGCATTGCCGTTTCTGTGCCATCTGTGGTGTGTTTTCACCAATAAAAGGCATATAAGGAAAGTTGAGTTGGCAGGGGCCAAGAGTAACAAATGAATCTTGTCAATTTTCCTCTGAATATATGATATAAAGTATATATATTATCAGTAGACATTCTGACCTAGTTGATTGCTTTTGGCAGTGAGTAAAGTTGAGCTATTTCAAAATGTAGCAGATTGCCTCTCCTTATGAAAATCACCCGCGTAAAGTATGACAAAATATATTACTCATTCATTCATTGATTCATTCATTCAATATTTACTGAGTGTCCACAGAATATGAGAACACCCCACATCAATTTGATCAATTATAAAGCAGCCTTAAAATGGCTAGAATACTGCTCCTGATATATTTCAGGGACAAAATCCAAAACAAAGAAAGAACTGTGTAATTTTAAAAAGCACAAGATAATACAATCATACATGCTCACTTGAAGCTAAATGAAAATATGTGTTGGAGTTGTGCCTCTGCTACTTGCTACTAAGTATTTTCATAAAACACTTTCAAACCCCCAATTTTAAAAAAATCAACATTACTTTTCTTTCGTTTGCTGCAAATACAACATATTTTTTAAAGATGTATACTATATTTGCACTTTTTTTTTACCTAAGTCTTGAAACACAGCTTGTCTGATTAAATGTCTGGTCTCAGGGCCAACTCTCTGTTAGGAAGAGCAGACACAGGTGCCTACAGCCCACAATGATTTTAGGGGCCCATGAAAATGTCTTAGTATTATTTAAAATTAGAAGCAAAAAAAGAAAGAAAGGAACTTTTAGGTCGAAGGAAATGTTTAAAAATGTAATGTTAATAAATTCATCTTTGATGTCAACAAAGCCTAAAATATATATGTTTTTATTGGAGCAAATGGCCCACAAAGGCAAAAATGCTTAGAGGCTACAAAAGTCATAACTTTGCCCTTCCTGGTCTGATTTTATTTTTAAAAAATAATAAAATGAAATAAACTTCTAATAAAGCTATTTTGCCAAGAAAAACATTTTGTGCACTCTAATTAAACTGTTAAGACTTAAATGATTATAGAATATAACATACCTTTAGTGCCAGACTTGAAAATGTATTTGAAACATTGCACTTAAAGCTCAGCTGTTTATCGAGGTTTCCATCTGGATCCCGCCTCCCAAAATCAGAAAGTCCAGTACGGTCAGAGGCTGCCACTTTCTGGAACACGGTACAGGTCATCCCAGTAAAACCAGTAGCCTTGATGACATAAGCTTCCAGGGCAATATTGGGTGAATACTTCAAAAGTCAATCAAACAGGCGTTATAAGAGATTTAGAAGACATGGGAAAGCACCTTCAAAGATTTTTCAAACACAAAACACTATACCTAAGGCAAAACAGAAAGTTTTAATAAATAAAAACACTGGAAGAGTAAAGGAAGGTACTAGAATGAAAAGATGTCCTAAAATGGAAAGAAGACTAATATAAAGAGGAAAAGAACTTGTCACAAAAGAAAGAAGGTAGATATACTTTAGAAGTCAATCAAAAAAATTTGGAGAGCTAATTGCAGGAAACTATAAGCCAAAATGGGAAGTTTCTTATTAAAAAAAAAACAACGAATGAACAATCAATGTATCCTTGTGATCATTTGTAGGAGGAAAGAAGGGTAGGTATTAGGATTTGGGAAATATGCTTACAAGTCACCTTGTCCAACACTTCATGCCATATGTACATTTTCCTTTTTTACAGGGAGATTAAGTTCACTCTATACATTAAGTCCCATCAAGAAAACAATGCAGACTCACTCCAAAGCTTTCTTCAGAAAAGGAAGGCAGGGGCTAGTTCAAGTAGTGGTAAACAAACAGACTCAAAAAGCAAATAAGTTAAGAAGATGCACCTGGAAAAGGTGGCACCTGTCTCAATAGAGTTAAAGAAATTCTAGAGTGAGACAGAATGGTAGGGTCCACCAAAATGGATGGTGGGCCCACACAGAGGACCCACCAGGCCTCCAGGCTGGGGGCCTGCCAACATCGTCCCCATCCATGAGAATCCACCAGAGAGAAGGAGTACGCCGACAAGCCTCACTCCACATCTGGCTAGTGGACAGAACCCACTGTAAGTTCTAACTATAGCATGGAATCCTTTTTTTCTTTAACGATGACTGTATATGTTTGCCATATAGGTGAGGTATCACTCTAAACACCACACACTGGCAACGTCTTCTTGTTTGCTTTTTATTTTAAGCATGGGTCTTGGATGCAAGGTGTTTAGAATCTACAGGAAGATATAAATTTAAAAATATAAAAGGTAAAGAATTTGGCAAGTATTACCTACATGGCAGAAAATAACTGATGGTTTCTAAACTTTTCAGTTCTAAAGCATCTTTGCAGTTGCCTCACAGATTATACACAGCGGGAAAAAAACTCTATAAATAAATTGTATTATGGACTGATCATCTATATTCCATTTTCTTTATGAAGCAAGGACACATCAACAGCCACCAGAGCTTCTGATGAGTTCATGGAAACTCAGTAAAAAAGAAATCTGTCATTTTGAGGTGCCCTTGAAAGTCATATCATCTTTGCTTACTGGACATAAATGTACAATTTATTAGAACCTTTTCTACACGTTGAAATGGGTTCAAATAGGATTACGTGCCCTTGGGCTTTTAGAAGAACAAGGAAAGTTCAGAGGAAGGAGAAAGTTCTTTGGGCTAAGTAATATAACAAGGCTAAAGAATGGGATTTAAAATGGACTTAAATATCTGGGAAGGACCAAGTGTGGGCCTAAAAATGGCAAGCTATAGTCTCAGGTAAGGTCATGACCTTGAGTGAGAAATTACCCTGACCCATGTGGCAGACAGGAGCATGCTAGGTTTCCCTTTTATTAATTTTTCAGAAAAAATGATCCTGAACTCAATTCAAAAGGGACAATGAAATACCATATCATCAGAAAAGGTCCCAGAAACCAATAGAAAAACAGTAACCTTGAATTGTATAAAATCACAGGACAAACTGTAGAATATTGCATGAAACTAGATTAAAATAATTAGGAAATCAGAAACATAGACTAGATCAGAGTAAGACTGAGAAGGTAATGGTACACTATTCAGTGCATATTTTAGATAAAAAACTAAGCTGTAAATTTATTTACAAACAACTCAATATAGGAAAAATAAAATTTAATAAAACTATTTAATTTAGTGATTAAATAAAAATAACTCATTATCCCAAGAACAGAAATGACGGAAAATACCAATAGGTTAGTGAAACGTTGGAGGGCATTCCAGTGTCCTCTGGAGACTGAGCTAAGCAACCAGGCACTGTCTCAAAACATCCACTGGGGCTCAAGACAAAATATGAGCTGGGTCAGAGTGTGGCCACGTATGTGCCAGTATGACAATACTACATTTCTTATTTTTGTTGTAGAAAGAATTTCAATATGTTAGAGGGTGATAACCATTCGAAGTACATATTGAGAGAATTTTCCAATCACATGAGAACAGGTTACTCAAAACGAAATTAACTTTTAAAATGTTTTAGAAAGGGAAAATCTATACTAATCAGCAATAACAGAAAATATCCAACCCACAGTGAAGAGACATCTCTTTTGGGACAGTTGCTTTAAATGAATTTTTTTCTTAGATTTCAATGGCAATGTTACACTCACTGTTGAATAAACATGAGCTCCATTGGCTAGTCGGTATGTGGCGATTTGCTGCAGACACTGGACAATTCGACTGCAGGCTTTAGCTTCCCTCTGTGCCAGCCACAGGACGCGCTCATCCGCCAACATGATGTTACTTGCAATGTCAACCATCACGTCACCTAGCTAGCAGGCATGCGGGAGGAAAAATAGAGCTCTTTAAAACCAACACAGGCAGTTCTGTATAATCAAAATCCAGATGAGACACCGAGATTGGCCTCCAGACTAAATTTCCATGTGAAAATCCAACAGGCACTTACTTGTTTCTTATTAAAACGTTTTTAGATCTGAATATCATATTCAATTATGATCATTGGCAATATGTGGTTCAAAACGGTGTATTTAAATAACCACTAAATCACTGGAGAAAAGATGGATGCGTGGCTTCTCAAATTGAGAAAAAGAAACGCAAATCAAGGGAAAGAAAAGAAACAGAAAAAAATGATCTCGATTCTTAGCTTGGAAAATCATTTTCCTGACAACACATACAGCTTTTTAAACTGTAGATATAAATAGTTATCCTTTTTTTACTGGACAAGATCTAAGTTTGATTATTACTAAGAAACAATATACACTGCCTATCAATAAACTTTTCTAACTGCTTTCTTTGACATGTTCAAAATTCTGGACAGGTCCGACTCCTGTGAGTTCCCTGTATGCACTGTGCTAATCACACCTCTGTGCATTTGCACACACATTTTCCTCTACCTCAAATGACTCCTGCTCCCCTTTCCACCCCAACTCAATGAATTCTTTAACACCTAATGCCACAAAATAAATGGATCCTAAGAGGTGCTCATTTTTCCACTGCTTCTATTATTTGTTTCATATATTATACTCTTTTTATTAGTTCAATTTATAACTCACAGGTGTAAAAGTAAATCAGGCAGTGCCAGGGAAATGTCAACTGAATATTATTTACACTGACTGTACATCCCACGTGACAGAAAGGGAACCAATGTTCCAGGGCTAACAAGACATACGGGTGTCGGCGGGTGGAGATGGGTGGGGCTTGTGTTGGCAGAATAGAGAGATCTTTGGTAGAAAGAACAAACAAGGCCTGCAGAAATAGGATCAGAGGATTTACAAGCTGACCAACCCTCTAATCAAGAAATAAGCGTCAAAGGCACTAAGTCCCCAGTCGGAAAGCCAAGGCTGTTTTAGTAGATGCCTTTTGGTCACCCCAAAAGATCCCATCTGAGATTTTCAACCCCACTCCTCATCCAGGACTCCTCACAGGATGACTAATCACTATGACTGAGGTGAGTATGGAAAAAGTTTAGTCCATCACACCACGCTTTTCTTCACAAAGAAGACATGCCTGTGGAAATCCACTGGACTCCAACACTAGAACCGTGGGAGAAGCAAGCACAGTGACTAAGAACAGGACTTCAGCTCCTGGCCAACCACTAACTGACACAGATGCTTAGCAACTAGGTATCTCAGTTTCCCTATCTGCAAAATGGAGATAATCATAGTCCTGTCTTTTCTGAATATTGTGAGGACTAAGTTCCAATTATAAATACAAAGCTTCTGAAATGTTTCCTGGTACATGGTAAGCACTAAAAGAAGCATTAGCTCTTCTCTTATCTTATTGTTCCTTTTTTTGATCATTAAACCCAAGAAACAGGCCTCTCTCTGAAGGTAACAGAGAGTAGACACTCTACTAGAAATAGTAACAGGTGCATTTTTGAAGTTTTTGTTCATATATAATTAGGGCAGACATATCTGGCAAAACTTCTACTTCCTCCTTTGTAAAGTGCCACCCCCACAATCAAAAAAATAGTTAACTGCCTTTATACTGCATTTGTCACACTGTATTGCAATTACTTCTTCATTTTACCTCCAATTACAAACACTCTGAGGCAAGAACAACACAATTTACGTATATATTATATCGTTATATCTTTATTGACAAATCTTCACACACATACATTCCAGACAACATGGTATACAATCAATGGCTCATATCATCACACAGTTATATATTCATCACCATGATCATTTTTAGAACATTTGCATCACTCCAAAAAAAGAAAAAGAAAAAACTCATACATACCATATATTTTACCCCTCCTTCTCACTGACCACTAGTGTTTCCATCTACCCAGTTTATTCTACCTGTTGCCCCTTATTATTTATTTATTTTTCATCCATTCTTTTTTTTTTTAACTCATCTGTCCATACCCTGGATAAAAGGAAAAGGAGCAATAGACACAAAGTTTTCATAATCACACAGTCATATTTTGAAAGTTATATCTTTATACAGTCATCTTCAAGAATCAAGGCTACTTAGACACAGCTCAACAGTTTCAGGTATTTCTCTCCAGCCACTCCAATACACCATAAATTAAAAAGGGATATCTATATAATGCATAAGAATAACCTCAAGGATAACCTCTCGACTCTGAAATCTCTCACCCGCTGAAACTTTATTTTATTTCTCCCTTTTGGTCAAGAAGTCTTTCTCAATCCCTTGGTGCCGACTCCTGACTATCCCGGGATTTCTGTCCCACTTTGCCAGGGAGATTTACACTTCTGGTAGTCACGTCCCACACAGGTAACTCCTCAGAGCTCACCTGCTGAGTTTATATCATTATTGACTCATATAATTCCTGGTATAGAACACAATATCTATACATATTCACATACTCACTGTCTAATAAGCCAGACACTAATGGGCAGTGTAAGAAACAGACAAGCTCTATTTTGGAGTTTATAATCTAGTGAAGAAAACAAAAAACATGCAAGTAAATAGTTTTTAAAAGGGTATTCAGTTTGTGTAAGTGAGTGCTAGGATGGAAATAAGATGGAGAGTGATGAGATTTAACACAAACACCCTATTTTAGTGGACCCACACATTCTGGCATTTCCCCCAAGACAGTACCATCAATTGACAAAGAATTAAGAAGAGCCTATAACCAAGCTTTACACAGTCCTGAGCCTGTCCACTTCATACAACTCATGAAACGTTAACATTCTAGCATCTTGTTCTATAACAAAGAAATACGGGAGTAAATTTCATTCTACCAGAAGCCCTTATTTCTGGACTTTATAAATAAGGGTAGTAACTTTCCTATGTATCGATTACTGTCTATGCCAATCAGCAGTTTATGTGGTGGTTGGAATAGTAAACTCTACCTCTTAATGGGAATTCAGAGTAAGTGGAACAATTTGGTTAAGTTATTGTCTATTATTCTTACTTAGATTATTTCAATTTTTTCCTCAAAAAAAGAAACAGGTATAAGAGATCATGTAGAAAAATATACTCTATGGCCATCAGAAAAGAAATTCCACTTAGCTAAAATATAAACAAGTGATAAAATATATGAAAATAAATATTCTACACTAAAGCACCACCAAAACGTATAAATAACAGATTATCAGAATTACAACAAAACTTAAATGACTCAATATTTTTAAAATTCTAAATGCGTGGACTTTATAAGGATCTACTATGAGACCTGATAGTTGCATCATTTCTTTGTATCTCTGCTAAAAAACTATGATTATTACAAGATCAAGAACTACTGCTATGGCTCACAAGATAATGCCAGTAACAGAATTTAATTTATAGTAATAATTGTACAGAAAAGACTACCTCTAAGAAAGTACATAAATAACAAGAGTGATGCCCTTGGTGAGAACAAGCTATTTTTCTCATTACTTCACTCCAAATTGCTAAGGACTGAGGAAAAGGATTTGTTGCTCAAACATTCCCTAGCACAGGTAACCATAAAATAATGTTCACCTGCTCTTGTAGCTTGGTTATGGAAGTAGTTCTGAACCCGTTAGAGGCAGAAAGAACACAAAAGGATAATAGTGCATAAAAAATTACATTAAATTTTAAAAAAAGTATTCCTGAACTCTGACACATAAAGATAGTCTAAAATCTGCAGCCAGAGTCAGAGACATTTCATTTCTTGACCTCATTTCCTGAAGGTCACTCAGCCCCAAAAGAGCAGAAGAGCTCATGCATCTGCTCTTCCACCTGTCATCACTGAATTGTGAAGATCAGATGAAAATGCGTATTAATGCAATTTGTCAGAGATATAAAAAGGAAAATGTCACATTAATAGCAATGATAATGTTAAAGGTCATATGCTAGAAGAGAATATTTCATGACCTTAAAATGCTTAATAGATACTCTTGGAATTTTGATCAAAATCATTTATAAATTTAACAACTTTCCAATAAGTCATATTGAATACACAGGAAATTGATGATATTCCACTAGAATGCAGCAGGAATGTGATGTTAGCCCTGAAGACAGAATATTTATGTGCCTACTGTTGGGTTAAGATTTCAGCTTTGCCACTTGTAAGTAAGATGTCCCTGTGTAAATTACTTAGCCTCCTGGAAGGCTGTTTGCTCATCTATGAGGATTGTTCAGTAAAAAACAGTTAACCTTCTTGTTCTGTAATGAATTAAGGAAAAAACAGAACAGGACAAATATCTTCACATCCCTTAGACAATTTATGAAATATTTGAGAGAAGCCAAGGGATCCAGGTACCTCCTCACATGCATTTAAGCAGAGAGCAGCAGAGGAGACTCTTGTCAATTTTAATTACCAGGAAAGTAAGAGTTACAGATTCCTGAGGGGGCAGAGCAGCAAGCTGGGCAATTGTTTGGGGATAACTAATACAGAAATCAAAAGTAAAGGCATTGACACCTAGTCCAAACTTGACTGAGTTATTTATTTAGGTTCAAGTAGTCTCCACAATTTTCTCCTAGTAAAAATTAAGAATAATACCGAGCTCATACCTATCTCAAAATATGTTCTGGCTCTGATTATCTTTAATGAAGGAAGTGCTCCATTTTGAAAGTCATATTTGAAGGTTTATTTACCCCACTCCTAAGTATCCTGAATGATTCTGGATTTCACTACAGACTCCCCAGCAGCTTGCTCAGTAAGCATCCAACAGTCAATGAGAGGTATTTTGTGATCATGATCAGAGCCAATGGCAAAGATTAAAGTTCTGATTTTATTGTGGTTATAGGAGCAGAAAGAATGATGATGATGGTGATGATGGGAGGGGAGGAGGGAAACAGGCAGCAGGGAAGAGAGGAAAGAGGTTGAGAAGATGATGGATGGTTTATTAAATGTTGCATTTATTCTCCATTTCTGTAAAAAAAAAAAAAAAGAGGATTGGATTAGTTTTAATTAAGAAGAAATAAAGAGGGGGATAGAGAATTAAGAGAAGCAAAGAGACAGACATATAAAAAATATGGGTTGGGGCGGGCCACGGTGGCTCAGTGGCAGAGTTCTCGTCTGCCATGCTGGAGACCCAGGTTTGCTTCCCGGTGCCTGCCCATGCCAAAAAAAAAAAAATGTGTTAGGACAGAGGTGCTGTGACTAGAGAAATTGCTTATTGGTGTATTTCTAGCCAAGGCAAAGAAAAAAGTTTTCCTTCACACAATTATTAATAAAAAGACAAGGTGCTTTTATAAAAAAATTCTGAGAACATGTGAGGAAAACTATTCAAGAAATGCAAAATCATTTAATGGGCAACTTTCTCAGCCACAGCTTCATAACAAATAACAAAAGCTTAACTCTAATCCCCCAAATGAAAGTAGTTGTGTTTTTGTTTTTTCCTGATTCTGTATAATTCCCATTTTGGAAGTAGGTTGAATTAAGTACTTTAGACAACTTTCCCATTAAGAATTAAGAATGTTAAAGGAAAAATAAAGATATTTTTATAAATGTTACTTCTGACTAATAAGAAAGTAAAAACTTCTCCAGAGACCAAGAGCAAAATCACAGCAAGAATCCAAAGACCTTTGAAACTGAACTCTGATGACATGAACCAGGTTTTTGACTTTCGCAGAGGACCAAGCCAGCCTAATAGAAGATCACTATGTGAAGCTTACAACCCAAAGGGGAGCTCCTCCAATGTCAGAGTAAGCCAGCAATAACTCAGGCCTCCAGAAGGAGACAGGAAACTTGCCCAAATTGACCTTGGTAGAATGGCATCAAAAATTCTCTTCCCTGGGAATGTATAAACACAAGCCGGTCTTCAAATAAAGCTGAGCTCAGATTTCATACTACTTTTGTGATCTGAAAAACAAGCTGAGAATTCACTCCAGATGATCCCTAAGCAAACAAAACTCACCTTATTAATTTACTTCCAACTCAAATCTTAAAGATTTAATAAAGATAAGTTCTAAACAACAAGCACACCCAGCCAATAATTATGCTGCACACAAGGAAACAAAGGACTATGAGTGAGAGCCAGCCAAAATAACAGAAATGGGCCCACAAAGATTTTTCATATTGAAGTTACATATTTTATACATTAAAGTTACCATATACAACACATAAAATATTATAGACCAGAGAGAAGAAGCTGGTGGTCAAAGGGACCCAGAGGAGAAAAGCAGGACATTGCCATGTGCACTATCATGTGACAGAAACGCCAAGGACCCCAGGATCCCAGACAATCAGGGCCAGAATATCAGCCTTCACAGAAGCTTCACCTTGCTGATGCCTCAGGGTTGGACTTCTCCTAGCCTCACATCTCTGTTAATGATTTTTTCTTTCTGAGAGCCCCCAGATCTTCTCTGGATCTCTAAAAGGAAACCAGGTCCCAGGACTGAAACAGACTTTCTATGCCTTCAAAGAAGAGCAGCTGAGCAAGAAGGCAGAATAGGGTACACCAGCGTGCCATGCCCCACAGAATCTTCGAACAGTAATACAATCGGGCAAACCCTTTTTCCTCAAAATTCGAGAAAACAGTTAAGTGGGCAAATCCAAGCCTAGAAAATGTAGTTTTCAGGACAACGGAGAAACTTGTGAAGTGCTTACTGGGCCCTCTCCCACTATCCAGGGGCTGGTGGAGAGCCAGCCTGTGTCTCTGTGGGTCTGTGCTCCTTGTGGATCCCTAATCCTGTTCCAGAGGGAGCAGACTATGCACTAGGAGCCTGAGTTTCAATGTCAAGCCATCCCATGGCAGGCTGAAAGCAAAAACCAGGAAACTCACTTCCTGCAAGCAGAAATAGCTTGCAAAAGGCAAAAACAGTGCAAGAAACAATTAAACAGAAGCAGCCTGGGACAAAGGACTACTAGTTTAAAGAAATACAGTAGAACACCCAGGAGGAGTTAGAGTAAGGGAAGTCTATTTCATAGAGAAGAGAGGAAACAATGTGCTTCCTATCAAAAAGGGAATTCCTAAGGCTACCAGCCAATACAAGCCCAGGACAAGACACTGACCCCAGAAAAGACAAGGAAGACCCTTCAGTTTGTATTCCTCTCGGGCTAACCTCTTAACAGGAGGGCTAAACTCTGACTGAGCGTACCAGCCAACACAAAGACAATTTGCAAGGACTGTGAAAGGTATTTTTGTACATTGTTTGGTATGGTTTTGTTAGCTTCTGGCACTTCAGAAAATCTTTGTCATATCACTAGCTGAACACAAACTCAAGAAACTGACAGCTCAGGGATTAAACCCCAGAGTCAACATTTTAAAATATTCAAATATAAAGTGTATAAGAAACGACTACAGGACAAAGAAACAGGAAATGACGACCCATCAAAGGAAACTGATAAAAATCCAAAAAACATCAACAAGACCAGACTATGGAAGTACCAGACAAAGACCTTTAAAAAGTGAGCTTCAGCATTTAACCCTTTACTTGCCAGGCCAATAAATCTTTTAGTAGTCTCAAAAAAAAAAAAGTGATCTACAGTATATTCAAAGAGATAAAGGAAAATAGAGAGAAAGAACAAAAGATAACAGGAGAACAATAAGTGAACAATATGAGAATCTCAATAAAGTGATAGAAGTTTTTAAAAAGAACCAAAGAGCACCACTGGACTTGAAGAACACAATAACAGAGATGAAAAATTCCTAGGGGAGTTTCAACAGCAGATTTTAGCTGGCAGAAGAAACAGTTACTTGAAAACAACTGAAATAAGTCAGACTGAGGACCAGAAAGACAAAAGAATTAGAAAAAGTAAAAACAGCCTGAGAGACCTGTGGGACACCATCAAGAATAGCAATACATGCATTATGGAAGCACCAGAGGAAGAAGGAGAGAAAGAAGCAGAAGGAATATTCAAAGAAACAAAGACAGAAAACTTACTAAACTTGGCAAAACATGTGAATGAATACGCACATCCAAGAAACCCTCTGAACACCAAACAGGACCAACTCAAGAGATACGCACTCAAACACATGACAGTCAAACTGCCTAATGGAAAGTACAAGAAGAGAGCTTGAAAAGATTAAAGAGAAAAGTAATGTGTTATGTACAAGGAAGAAGTCCCAATTAGATTAAGTGCAAATTTCTCATCAGAACCACTGGTGGCAAAGGAGTGATCTGAGATACTTAAAATGCTGAAAGAAAATAATTCCCTACCAAGACCTGTATATCCAGTAACCTCCCTTTCAAAAATGAGGGAGATGGTAAGACATTCCCAGGCATGCAAGAACGGAAGGAGTTCATCACCACTAGACCTACCCTTCATACAATGCTAAAAGAAGTTCTTCAGACTGACAGGAAAGGACACGAGAGAGTGTGTCAAAGCAGCATAAAGAACTCTGGAAAAGGTAGCCATTTGGGTAATTTAAAATGCCAATGATACTGTGTTGCATATTTTGGTATGTAACTCCACTTCTTAAATTCACACTCCTATTAAAGTGCAAATGCATAAAAAGTAATGATAAATATATGGTTTGGGACATACAAAGTACAAAGGCACAATCTGTAACGAGTGAACAAAAGGAGAGCAGGATGAAGGGGTGTAGGTACAGTGCACTTCCATGTTACTGAAGTTAAGTTGGTGTTTTAGTTTTCTAGGTTACTCAAGGAAATACCATGAGATGGGTTGGGTTAAACTGTTCTCAGTTTGAGGCTGGGAAAAAGTCTACATCAAGGGGTTGCCAAGGTGGTGCTTTCATCCCAAAGACTGTGGCATTCTGGGGGCTCGCTGCTGGTGATACGTGTTCCTTCACTTGTCACACGGCAAGGCACATGGTGGCGTCTCCTGGTTTCTCCCTTCTCTTCTGGGTTCCATTGATGTTCAGCTTTTTGCTTCCTGTAGCTTTCTTTCTCTGTGTCTCAATTTCATTCAATGTATAAAGGACTTCAGTAATATGATTAAGATCCATCCCCACTGAGTGGGCCACATCTTAACTGAAGGAACCTCATCAAAAAGTCCTACTTAAAATGGGTTCATATCCACAAGAGAAGATTAAATTTAAGAACATGTTTTTCTGCAGTACATACAGCTTCAAACCATCACAGCTGGTATCAAATCAAAATACTGCTATATATTTAGGATGTTAAATTTTTATTCCATGGCAACCAAAAAGAAAATGTATCTAGAAAGAAATTAGAAGGTACACAATATTGTACAGTACAAAAAGTCAAGAAAATGTGAAAGACATTAACTGAATAGCTAAGGGTCAAAATAGGTGTAAGATTTACAAAGACTAAATACCAAAATGGTAGAAGAAAGACCTGCATTTATTTATTTTAAATGTATTTATTTAAATGTATTTATTTTAATGTAAATACATTATTTATTTAATGTATTTTAAATGTAAATGGATTAAACTCTCTAGTCCAAAGGCTGAGACTGAATGAATGGACAAAAAAATGTGAGTCCTTATAATTGGGTCCTAATTATAAGCCTATAAGCTGTTTACAAGACTCACCTTAACTTCAAAGATGTAAACAAGTTGAAAGTGAAAGGATGGAAAAAATTATACCATGAAGATAGTAACCAAAAGGAAAGCTGGAATAGCCATATTAATATCAGATAAAACATATCAGAGAAAATAGGCTTTAAATAAAAACTACCTGATAAAAGGGACAAAGAAGGACATTATATACTGATAAAAAGGTCAATTCAAAAAAAGACATAAAAATTATATATATGCAACTAACATCAGAGGCCCAAAGTACATGAATCAAATATCGGCAGATCTGAAGGAGAAACAGACTATTGTACATTAATAGTAGACTCTAATAGATTACTTTCAACAATGGATAGAACATCTAGAAAGAAGATCAGTAAGGAAATACAAGCCTTTAACGATACTCTAAACCAGCCAGAACTAACAGACATATATAGAACACTTCACACAACAGCAACAGAATAGATATTCCTCTCTAATGCACATGGATCATTCTCCAAAATAGACCTTGTTAGGTCATAAAACATATTATTTTCTCTAGTTACTATCAAACAAAACTAGAAATCAGTAATAGAAGGAGTAATGGGAAATTTACAAAAATGTGGAAATTGAACACTGTACCCTTAAACAATCAACAAATTAATGAATAAATTACAAGGGAAGTTAGGAAATCTCTTGAGGCAAATGAAAATGAAAACACAATATACTGATTTATGGGATGCAACACAGGCAGTGCTGGGGGAAATTTATAGTGCAAACTGCTTACATCAAAAAAGAGGACAGATCTTTAACCAGAGAACTAACTTTAAAATTGGAAGAGCTAGAAAAAGGAAGAGGAAAATAAACCCAAAGGGAATAGAAGGAAGAAAATAACAAAGATAAGAATAGAATAAAATAAGCAATAAAAAATGAAATAGAATCATCAAAACCAAAAGTTGTTTCTTTGAAAAGATCAATAAAATTAACAAACCTTCTCTAGACTGAAGTAGAAAAACAGGGCAGATACATAACTGAAAACAGAAATGAAAAGGGGGACAATACTACCTACCCCAGAAAAATAAAAAGGACTATAACAGGATACTATAAACTGCATGCCAAAAAATTAGATACCCTAATTGGTCAGCTATGAATAATACTACTATGAACACTGGTGTGCAAACATCTGTTTGAGTCCCTTTCAAATTTGGGGGGCATATACTTAGATGTGGGATTTCCAGGTCACATGGTAATTCTAGACTTAACTTTCTGAGGAACTGCCAAACTATTTTCCACAGTGGTGGACCATATTACATTTCTATCAACAATTTCTATTTCTCAGCATCCTTGCCAACACTTATTTTCTGCTTCTTTTTTCTTTATTTTTGTCTGTTTGTGTGTTTTCAGTAGTACTCATTCTAGTGGTTGTGAAATGGTACTTTACTGTGGTTTTGATATGCATTTCCCTAATGCTAATAATGCGAAGCATCTTTTCACACATGCTTATTGGCAATTAGTGTATCTTCTTTGGAAAAATGTCTTTTTAAGCCCTTTGCCCACTTTTTAACTGGGTTGTCTTTTAGTTCTGATATGCTTTTGTAATTGCTGAAACTAAGTGACATTCAAATAGAGATTAATTATATTATTTGCCTACATTTTTAAAAAATTCCAATTAAAATGTTTTTAAAAGAAAAAGATTAAACCAAAAGAAAATGACAAACAAAACAGGGAGGCATGATAAATTTAGAAAACGAAGATACTACACTGGTTCTCAAAGCATGTCCCAAAGATTCAGTGCCCCAGGATCAATTGGGAACTTGTAAGAAATGCAAATTCTGCTGATACTCGGGCATTGGGGACCAGCAACCTCAGTTCTAACAAGCTCTCCAAGTGATTCTGATGCATGCTCAAGCTTGAAAAACAATACTCTAGAAATGATCAACAAAGCCAGAAACCAGGTCTCTAAAAGCCTACCGATACAAAACCTACACTAGACTTCCTGGAAGATGGCGGCTTAGTAAGACGCGCGGATCTTAGTTTCTTCTCCAGGACACCTACTAGGGGAGTAGAAACGATACAGAAAGCGCCCAAAGCCACAACAGAGATAAAAAAGACAGCGTACCCCATCCTGGAACGGCTGGCTGGCTGAGAGAAGCAGCTCGGGTGAGATCGCCGAGGCGCGCGGGCCTTACCGGGCGGGGTGGCAAGCGGCCGGAGTTACTCCCTTCCCCCTTCCCGGGCCGGCTGGGAGAGGCAGTCCCCTGAAACCAAGGCGGCTGGCGCCCACACCACGCGCAGCCCCCGGACCAACTGAGAGAATTGGATCGGAAACCCCCAGGCCGCGGAGAACGGTGACGGGTGGGGGAGGCCCCTTCCAAACCCGTGACTCCCGGGGAACGTGCACTCTCCCGGGCGGGCTGCTGCCGCTGGCGCCCTCCCGCCACGCTTGTTGCCCAGGGCCGACTAGGAAATTCGGACGGGCTCTTTCCCTGGCTGCGGCGACCAGCAACCCTCCCTGCGTTCGGACCCCGGCCGGCTCAAGCCGCTTCGGCTAGCGAACCCCCAGGACAGCGAGAGTTTTCCAAAGTTTAAGGTCCCACAGCACCTTTTACTGGTGGGACCCGCAGACAAACGTGTGCCACGAGCGCCACCTACTGGGCAGGATAAGAAAAACAGAACCCAGAGATTTCACAGAAAAATATTACAACCTTGCTGGGTCCAACACCAAGAGAAATCTGAATAAATGCCCAGACGCCAGCAGCAGAAGATAACTGTCCACGCTCAAAAGATTGAGAATATGGCTCAGTCAAAGGAACAAACCAATAGCTCAAATGAGACACAAGAGCTGAGACAACTAATGTTGAATATACGAACAGAAATGGAAAACCTCTTCAAAAATGAAATCGATAAATTGAGGGAGGACATGAAGAGTGTAGAGAGCCGCTTTCCGGGTTTGGCCTAGTGGACACGCTGCAGCCTGCTCTAGAGTTCCCCCCGCCCATCGAGTGAGCCAAGATGGCGCTCACATCCTGCTTTTGCAAATGACGCACACGCCCACCAACCCTATCTTCCAATCACCTCTGTATACGTGGCACTAACCTATTGGGTTTGGGCACAGTATATAAGAGGTTACCCGGACGGGGTGGGCGGAGACGACCCACAGGGAGCCGTGCCTGACGGCCGCATAGAGGTTGCTCCCCCGCGGGAAATTTCGCCCGCGCGGAACCTGTAACAGAGAATGCAAGCTTAACTCCAGTAAAGGTCTGTGCTTACAACTGCTACGTGTCTTGGATCTGTGTTTCTCACCAGCGCGGATTTGTCTGCGTCTGTCTCTCCTCATTGTCTCACCCGCCGGCCGGGGGCTTGACGCTGAGCGAGAAGTCGCGGACAAGTGGTGGCCCGTACGGGGACCCCTTCTGCTGCCTTTCCCCGAGCTGGTGAGGACGCGCATCCTGAGTTCGCGGCGGACTTTCCACGCCTGATCACCGTGGGAAGGTGAGTGCTTCCTATTACGTGAGAGTTAAGGGCTGTGGGCGTTCAGGTAGCCCCAGTGACTCGGAAGAGCTCTCCGAGTGATTAAAGACAGTGCCGACTGCAAGCATGGGGCAGTCAGGAAGTTCACCTTTGTTAGCTCCCTTAAAGACCCTTTTAGCGGACGGCTCCTGTGAAAGTGAGCCGCCCACTTGCAAGCCGCCAGAGTCAGACGTTAGTTCGGACGACTCTGACTCGGAGTCAGATAGTAATGAGACCGAGGGTGCAGACGCGCCTCCACCGATCGATTGGGGGAGGCCCCCTGTCTCACCCACGCAGCCTTCCGCTCCGCCAGCGCCCCCGGGGATGCAACAGTTTCCGGTGAATGGTTTTGGTGATCTCGCCAAAAACCCTCACCACGGGCTCCCTCTGGTGGCCGAATCAGGTAATTACAGTGGCCCTCCTTTGCGAGACCCGGAACCCCTTACAGGCTGGTCGGGGGAGGGGCAGTTACAGCCGTACCCCCCGCCTGCGTACGCGAGCCCTCGAGACCTTACGTCACCAAGTGATGGAGGGAGACATTTCTGGAAATGGAACCCCTTTTCAGCCTTTAGACCTTTCGGTATGATGGGTGGTTGCCAGCCGCTTAAGCCAGAACCAGTCTCAGAGATGTACCCGGTTATTATCAATCCCCAAGGTAATAACCAGTATGAGCCATATGATTACAAAATTTTAAAGGAATTGAGGCAGGCTGTCCATCAGTATGGCCCCAATGCCCCTTATACCCTGAACATGATTGAAAACCTCTCCGCCCTGAATCATACACCCGCAGATATTTTTCAGCTGGCCCGTGCTTGTTTACCACAGGGCCGGTATATAGATTGGAAAGCATGGTTTGAGGAGCTAGCTGAGGAACAAGCCGCAAAAAACGCAGCGGGGAGACATGGCGGGTGGAATGCAGATATGCTATTGGGGAAAGGTGCCCACTCCCAGAATCAAACAGGGTTCCCTCAAGAAGTCTACGCCCAGATTTTCCGCTGTTTCGTAGGAGCCTGGAAAAAGCTGACAGGTGAGGGAGAGGCTCAAGCCTCACTCAGCAACATACATCAGGGCCCCACAGAACCCTTCGTGGATTTTGTAGCCAAAATGCAAACTGCGGCTGAGAGAATTTTCTCAGATCCAGGAGTGGCAGAGACTGTAGTTAAACAAATGATATTTGAGCAGTGCAACAAGGAATGTAAAGTTATCCTAGCACAAAACAGAGGGAAAAGCTTGACAGAATGGGTTCGGCTCTGCAGGGATGCTGGTAGCCCGTTAACTAATGCAGGTCTAGCTGCCATGCTAGCCAGCTCCTTACAAGTAGCTGCAAAGAAATCCAAAGACCTAGGAACAAAGCCAAGAGGATGTTATCATTGTGGCCAGTTGGGACACATTAAGAGAAACTGTCCCAATAAAGGCCAACCACCTGCCACTCAACAGTTTGGTAGACCATATGCGGCAACCAGGCTATGTGGCCGTTGCCACAAGGGACCCCATCGCGCAGAAGACTGTAGGTCAGCCTTCAATGCGCAGGGTGTGCACCTTTCTGGCCGTCCTGAACAGGACCCAAAAAACGGGCAGAGGGGGTCCACCCTTTCGGTGGACCCCCCTGCATGCCATCCGGCGACACAACACCCGTCCAAATTCGCGCATCCCCTGGATCAGCAGGACTGGACCTCTGTGCCACCTCCAGGCTTGTACTGACCCCCTCCATGGGTGTCCAGTTGATAGGGACCTCCTTTAAAGGGCCCTTACCAACGAAGACTGTTGGGCTTATAATAGGGAGGGCATCCACAGCCCTGAAAGGACTAACAGTCATACCAGGCATTGTAGATTCAGATTTCACAGGTTACGCCCAAGTTATGGTACAATCTCAGCAAGGTACTCTGGTCATTGCAAAAGGTGATAAGCTGGCACAGCTCTTGCTCTTACCCAGCTTACATACATTCTTTCCGAGTAGACCCAGACAGAGAAGAGATAAGGGATTTGGGTCTTCTGGAGAAGTTTTTGAGGGCCTCCATATGTCTCTGGAGTCTCGACCCATGCTGACTATTAAGGTACAAGGCAGATCCTTCCTGGGCCTGCTAGATACCGGGGCCGATCGATCAATTATAAGACAACAAGACTGGCCCTCCACCTGGCCGACGTGCAAGGCGGAGGACACCATTAGAGGAATAGGCCAGGTCTCAGCACCCATGCTGAGTGCCACTGCCCTCCACTGGGCAGATGAAGAAGGACATCAAGGCAGTTTTCAACCTTATGTACTACCCTTGCCTGTGTCCTTATGGGGAAGAGACATTCTAGCCCAGATGGATGTTACATTGACCAGTAACTGCTCTCCGGCCTCTAAGCATCTCTTAAAAGGAATGGGATATGTCCCTGGCAAAGGCTTAGGAGCCTCATTGCAGGGACACACCATGCCCGTACAGACTGCTTCCAATTTTAATAGACTAGGCCTGGGTTTTTCCTAGGGGCCACTGAGGGGAGACTCCCACCCACACCTATAAAACTAAAGTGGAAGACCAGTACCCCAGTGTGGGTGCCTCAGTGGCCCTTACCAAAAGAAAAGCTGTCAGCATTGCATACTCTAGTGTCTATACAGCTAAAAGAGAGCCATATCATTCCCTCCACATCGCCTTGGAACACACCCGTATTTGTCATAAAGAAAAAATCAGGCAGATGGAGATTGTTACATGATTTAAGAACCATCAATAACTGTATGGAGCCTTTAGGACCTGTTCAAATGGGGTTACCCCTCCTCTCAGCTTTGCCAGAACACTGGCCCATTATCATCCTAGATCTTAAGGATTGCTTCTTTTCCATCCCACTTCACCCTGAAGATACTCCAAAATTTGCTTTTACTGTGCCCTCTCTTAACCAAGAGGAGCCCTGTCAACGCTTCGAGTGGACGGTCCTGCCCCAGGGCATGACTAATAGTCCTACCATGTGCCAGCTGTATGTTGCTACAAAGCTAGCTAGCACTCGGCAGCAGTTCCCCCAAGTGAAAATCATCCATTATATGGATGACATTCTCTTAGCCCATAAAGACACAGATCTTCTTAAAACAGCTTTATCACATTTAGTCCTTAGTCTTAGAGAAGCCAACCTGGAAGTGGCCCCTGAAAAAATCCAGATGACAGAAATTACCACCTTCCTGGGGGCAAAAATCATGCCTCAGCATGTTTCCCCCCAAAAAGTGTCTCTCAGAGTAGATGACATACATACCCTTAATGATCTGCAAAAGCTTATGGGAGATATCAATTGGGTTCGTCCGTACTTAAAGATCACCAATGCCAAATTAACACCTTTGTTTGATTTGCTAAAAGGAGATTCAGACCTACACTCGCCCCGGTGTCTCACCCCAGAGGCGAGGCAAGCACTACGTCAGGTAGAACAGGCGCTCAGTAGTGCTGCTTTAAAAAGAATAGACCCCCAAAAGCCATTCGAAGCCTGCTTACTGCCAACAAAACTACAGCCCACGGCAGTGCTATGGCAACAGGGACCATTACTCTGGGTCCACCCTGGAATTTCCCCTAAGAAAAGTTTAGAGCATTTTCCTACAGCAATTGCAGAGTTGGCATTGGAGGCCATCAAGAAGGCCATACAGCATTTTGGCCAACAGCCTAAGTACCTCAGAGTACCTTACTCTTCTCAGCAACTTGAGATACTTACTGGATGTATAGATCAGTAGGCCATCCTCCGATGTACCTTTTCGGGAGAAATTGATAACCAATACCCAAAAGATCCCCTCTTACAATTCGTCACCCGTCACCCAGTAATCTTTCCTAAGGTAACTTCATCTAAGCCACTAGTGAACGCCCTCACCGTGTACACGGACGGTTCCAGCTCCGGTTCAGGAGCATATTGCGTAGAAGGAGGTTCTCCTAAAACTGTGTTCTTCCAACCACAGAGACCTCAATGGGTAGAATTACAGGTCATTATTACAGTCCTGAAAGAAATTACCGATCCCCTAAATATTATATCTGATTCGATTTATGTCGTAAATTCTGTAAATATTTTAGAGACGGTGGGCATTATAAAATATTCCTCCTCAGTAAGACCATTCTTTATCAAACTTCAAGAGACAATATGTGCCAGACAACATCCTTTCTACATAACTCACATTAGAGCGCACACAGGCCTGCCAGGCCCCATGGCACAGGGAAATCACGTAGTGGATGTGGCCACTCGACAGCCACATATCTTCCCTGCGCTGACACCGTATCAACAGGCCCAAGAGTTTCATACTAAATTCCATGTCAATGCAAGCACCTTAGTCAGACAGTTTCACATACCGCGTGCAGCTGCCAGAGATATAGTCAGAGCCTGCAATAATTGTGCAGAACAGAGGGTAGTCCCTTCAGTTGGAGTTAACCCTAAAGGTCTCATCCCGGGAGACATTTGGCAAATGGATGTCACCCATCACTCAG
Organism: Tamandua tetradactyla; assembly: GCF_023851605.1. Taxonomy (NCBI): domain Eukaryota; kingdom Metazoa; phylum Chordata; class Mammalia; order Pilosa; family Myrmecophagidae; genus Tamandua; species Tamandua tetradactyla. The sequence continues at coordinate 22,275,747 of NC_135345.1, forward strand.
AGTATGGTAAAGTTAAATACCTGCATGTGTCAGTGGATACTTGTTCTCAAGTTTTATTTGCCTCTGCCGAATCAGGAGAAAGAGTCCACCAAGTAATTGCACACTGCCTTGCCGCTTGGGCAGCTTGGGGTAAGCCGAAAATATTAAAAACAGATAACGGACCTGCTTACACCAGCAAAGCCTTCCAAAGATTTTGTGCAAATATGGAAGTGCAATTAAAACATGGTATCCCTTACAACCCTCAAGGGCAAGGAATCATTGAAAGAGCACACAGGTCTCTTAAAGACTTGCTCAAAAAACAGAAAGGGGGAATAGGCCACGGCCTGTCCCCGAAGGCTCAACTGTCTGTAGCCTTATTTACATATAATTTTTTAAATGAAAATGCACAAGGAATGACACCTGCCCTACAGCACACCACTCCGAGTCCTCCACATAGAGGTCTAGTCCGTTGGAAGGATGTCCTGTCGGGACAATGGCAAGGCCCTGACCCAGTGCTCAGCTGGGCCAGAGGCTCTGTTTGTGTTTTTCCCCAGGAGCCAGGACGTCAACCAGTGTGGGTTCCGGAAAGACTGGTGAGAACCGTGACATCGCCCGAGGAGGCCACGGAGCTGTTGCCTAAAAAACCAACAAGCCTTCAACCTGAACCATCAGATCAGGCCTCCAACTCTGCTGATGACGGCGGCGACTGACGAGATAGCAACGAAAGCGCCGGTCACCCTTCGATTGTTTAGAAGGGGGACCAGTTTTAATAACCCCCGTTGTCTTCGACCTTTCCAAACTGGGCGAGACTGTACAAAGTCTGTGGAACCGAGTCACCTCATGGTTCTCTTGGCCCAATTTGACTACTTGGATTCTCGTGGCAGTGGGACTATTAGTGGGCTTAGTCACTGTTAAATGTTTGTTAGAACGCTTGTTCCAGACACAGCAGCAACTACGTGTTTCTACCATGTTAGCTATGTCTTCCCAGTCAAATGTGGGTGTGCGTCCCTCCTCGATAGATAGCCCGTCTGAATCACCTGGGGCAAAGCTCTTGTCAGCAAGGTTTGTTGCAGGCTCCCTGGCCACTACCCGTGTTTAGCTAGGCACCAGAGGCTGTTAATTTTGCGCGCCTAGCCGCCTCGACGGTGGAGCTGCGGCCGCAGTCCTGGCCAGACTGGGCTTGGCTCTAGCCATTGCACCGAGGCCTCCGCAGCGTTTCCTATGCCCTGGCTGTCGCTCTCATAATCCCCGCTTGACCCAGTTGCGAGGCGAAGCACTGCAGGGAGGAGTCACGTGGTATCCAGTTCACGGACTCTCCGGTCTCTATATGAGGTGAGCATTCTGGTCGGTGCCAGAGGCTCCGTCGTGTGATGACGCGAGCCTAGTCCAGACTCCCCAAAGCACCAAACTATGTTGTGAGCCACTCAGGCCCACGGGAGCACCATCATCAATAGAGACACTGGGTACAAGAATACGGTCTACGGACCATGCCTCTTATAAAAACAAAAAGGGGGAGATGTAGAGAGCCGCTTTCCGGGTTTGGCCTAGTGGACACGCTGCAGCCTGCTCTAGAGTTCCCCCCGCCCATCGAGTGAGCCAAGATGGCGCTCACATCCTGCTTTTGCAAATGACGCACACGCCCACCAACCCTATCTTCCAATCACCTCTGTATACGTGGCACTAACCTATTGGGTTTGGGCACAGTATATAAGAGGTTACCCGGACGGGGTGGGCGGAGACGACCCACAGGGAGCCGTGCCTGACGGCCGCATAGAGGTTGCTCCCCCGCGGGAAATTTCGCCCGCGCGGAACCTGTAACAGAGAATGCAAGCTTAACTCCAGTAAAGGTCTGTGCTTACAACTGCTACGTGTCTTGGATCTGTGTTTCTCACCAGCGCGGATTTGTCTGCGTCTGTCTCTCCTCATTGTCTCACCCGCCGGCCGGGGGCTTGACGCTGAGCGAGAAGTCGCGGACAGAAGAGGACATGGGCTGAACATAAAGAAGAAATAGAAAAACTGAAAAAACAAATCGCAGAACTTATGGAAGTGAAGGATAAAGTAGCAAACATAGAAAAAATAATGGATAGCTACAATGATAGATTTAAAGAGACAGAAGATAGAATTAGTGATTTGGAGGATGGAACATCTGAATTCCAAAAAGAAACAGAAACTATAGGGAAAAGAATGGAAAAATTTGAACAGGGTATCAGGGAACTCAAGGACAATATGAACCGCACAAATATACGTGTTGTGGGTGTCCCAGAAGGAGAAGAGAAGGGAAAAGGAGGAGAAAAACTAATGGAAGAAATTATCACTGAAAATTTCCCAACTCTTATGAAAGACCTAAAATTACAGATCCAAGAAGTGCAGCGCACCCCAAAGAGATTAGACCCAAATAGGCGTTCTCCAAGACACTTACTAGTTAGAATGTCAGAGGTCAAAGAGAAAGAGAAGATCTTGAAAGCAGCAAGAGAAAAACAATCCATTACATACAAGGGAAACCCAATAAGACTTTGTGTAGATTTCTCAGCAGAAACCATGGAAGCTAGAAGACAGTGGGATGATATATTTAAAATACTAAAAGAGAAAAACTGCCAACCAAGACTCCTATATCCAGCAAAATTATCCTTCAAAAATGAGGGAGAAATTAAAACATTCTCAGACAAAAAGTCACTGAAAGAATTTGTGACCAAGAGACCAGCTCTGCAAGAAATACTAAAGGGAGCACTAGCGTCAGATACAAAAAGACAGAAGAGAGAGATATGGAAAAGAGTGTAGAAAGAAGGAAAATCAGATATGATATATATAATACAAAAGGCAAAATGTTAGAGGAAAATATTATCCAAACAGTAATAACACTAAATGTCAATGGACTGAATTCCCCAATCAAAAGACATAGATTGGCAGAATGGATTAAAAAACAGGATCCTTCTATATGCTGTCTACAGGAAACACATCTTAGACCCAAAGATAAACATAGGTTGAAAGTGAAAGGTTGGGAAAAGATATTTCATGCAAATAACAACCAGAAAAGAGCAGGAGTGGCTATACTAATATCCAACAAATTAGACTTCAAATGTAAAACAGTTAAAAGAGACAAAGAAGGACACTATATACTAATAAAAGGAACAATTAAACAAGAAGACATAACAATCATAAATATTTATGCACCGAATCAGAATGCCCCAAAATACGTGAGGAATATACTGCAAACACTGAAAAGGGAAATAGACTCATATACCATAATAGTTGGAGACTTCAACTCACCACTCTCATCAAGGGACAGAACATCTAGACAGAGGATCAACAAAGAAATAGAGAATCTGAATATTACTATAAATGAACTAGACTTAATAGACATTTATAGGACATTACATCCCACAACAGCAGGATACACCTTTTTCTCAAGTGCTCATGGATCATTCTCAAAGATAGACCATATGCTGGGTCACAAAGCAAGTCTTAACAAATTTAAAAAGATTGAAATCTTACACAACACTTTCTCGGACCATAAAGGAATGATGTTGGAAATCAATAATAGGCAGAGTGCCAGAAAATTCACAAATACGTGGAGGCTCAACAACACACTCCTAAACAACGACTGGGTCAAAGAAGAAATTGCAAGAGAAATTAGCAAATACCTCGAGGCGAATGAAAATGAAAACACAACATATCAAAACTTATGGGACGCAGCAAAGGCAGTGCTAAGAGGGAAATTTATTGCTCTAAATGCCTATATCAGAAAAGAAGAAAAGGCAAAAATTCAGGAATTAACTATCCATTTGGAAGAACTGGAGAAAGAACAGCAAGCTAACCCCAAAGCAAGCAAAAGGAAAGAAATAACAAAGATTAGAGCACAAATAAATGAAATTGAAAACATGAAAACAATAGAGAAAATCAATAAGGCCAGAAGTTGGTTCTATGAGAAAATCAATAAGATTGATGGGCCCTTAGCAAGATTGACAAAAAGAAGAAGAGAGAGGATGCAAATAAATAAGATCAGAAATGGAAGAGGAGACATAACTACTGACCTCACAGAAATAAAGGAGGTAATAACAGGATACTATGAACAACTTTACGCTAATAAATACAACAATTTAGAGGAAATGGACGGGTTCCTGGAAAGACATGAACAACCAACTTTGACTCAAGAAGACATAGATGACCTCAACAAACCAATCACAAGTAAAGAAATTGAATTAGTCATTCAAAAGCTTCCTAAAAAGAAAAGTCCAGGACCAGATGGCTTCACATGTGAATTCTACCAAACGTTCCAGAAAGAATTAGTACCAATTCTCTCCAAACTCTTCAACATAATCGAAGTGGAGGGAAAACTACCTAATTCATTCTATGAAGCCAACATCACCCTCATACCAAAACCAGGCAAAGATATTACAAAAAAAGAAAACTACAGACCAATCTCTCTAATGAATATAGATGCAAAAATCCTCAATAAAATTCTAGCAAATCGTATCCAACAACACATTAAAAGAATTATACATCATGACCAAGTAGGATTCATCCCAGGTATGCAAGGATGGTTCAACATAAGAAAATCAATTAATGTAATACACCATATCAACAAATCAAAGCAGAAAAATCACATGATCATCTCAATTGATGCAGAGAAGGCATTCGACAAGATTCAACATCCTTTCCTGTTGAAAACACTTCAAAAGATAGGAATACAAGGGAACTTCCTTAAAATGATAGAGGGAATATATGAAAAACCCACAGCTAATATCATCCTCAATGGGGAAAAATTGAAAACTTTCCCCCTAAGAACAGGAACAAGACAAGGATGTCCATTATCACCACTATTATTCAACATCATGTTGGAGGTTCTAGCCAGAGCAATTACACAAGAAAAAGAAATACAAGGCATCAAAATTGGAAAGGAAGAAGTAAAACTATCACTGTTTGCAGACGATATGATACTATACGTCGAAAACCCGGAAAAATCCACAACAAAACTACTAGAGCTAATAAAGGAGTACAGCAAAGTAGCAGGTTCCAAGATCAACATTCAAAAATCTGTAGCATTTCTATACACTAGTAATGAACAAACTGAGGGGGAAATCAAGAAACGAATCCCATTTACAATTGCAACTAAAAGAATAAAATACCTAGGAATAAATTTAACTAAAGAGACAAAAAACCTATATAAAGAAAACTACAAAAAACTGCTAAAAGAAATCACAGAAGACCTAAATAGATGGAAGGGCATACCGTGTTTATGGATTGGAAGACTAAATATAGTTAAGATGTCAATCCTACCTAAATTGATTTACAGATTCAATGCAATACCAATCAAAATCCCAACAACTTATTTTTCAGAAATAGAAAAACCAATAAGCAAATTTATCTGGAAGGGCAGGGTGCCCCGAATTGCTAAAAACATCTTGAGGAAAAAAAACGAAGCTGGAGGTCTCGCGCTGCCTGACTTTAAGGCATATTATGAAGCCACAGTGGTCAAAACAGCATGGTATTGGCATAAAGATAGATATATCGACCAATGGAATCGAATAGAGTGCTCAGATATAGACCCTCTCATCTATGGACATTTGATCTTTGATAAGGCAGTCAAGCCAACTCACCTGGGACAGAGCAGTCTCTTCAATAAATGGTGCCTAGAGAACTGGATATCCATATGCAAAAGAATGAAAGAAGACCCATCTCTCACACCCTATACAAAAGTTAACTCAAAATGGATCAAAGATCTAAACATTAGGTCTAAGACCATAAAACAGTTAGAGGAAAATGTTGGGAGATATCTTATGGATCTGACAACTGGAGGCGGTTTTATGGACCTTAAACCTAAAGCAAGAGCACTGAAGAAGGAAATAAATAAATGGGAACTCCTCAAAATTAAACACTTTTGTGCATCAAAGAACTTCATCAAGAAAGTAGAAAGACAGCCTTCACAATGGGAGACAATATTTGGAAATGATATATCAGATAAAGGTCTAGTATCCAGAATTTATAAAGAGATTGTTCAACTCAACAACAAAAAGACAGCCAACCCAATTACAAAATGGGAAAAAGACTTGAACAGACACCTATCAGAAGAGGAAATACGGATGGCCAAGAGGCACATGAAGAGATGCTCAATGTCCCTGGCCATTAGAGAAATGCAAATCAAAACCACAATGAGATATCATCTCACACCCACCAGAATGGCCATTATCAACAAAACAGAAAATGACAAGTGCTGGAGAGGATGCGGAGAAAGAGGCACACTTATCCACTGTTGGTGGGAATGTCAAAGAGTGCAACCACTGTGGAAGACAGTTTGGCGGTTCCTCAAAAAGCTGAATATAGAATTGCCATACGACCCAGCAATACCATTGCTAGGTATCTACTCAAAGGACTTAAGGGCAAAGACACAAACGGACATTTGCACACCAATGTTTATAGCAGCATTATTTACAATTGCAAAGAGATGGAAACAGCCAAAATCTCCATCAACAGAAGAGTGGCTAAACAAACTGTGGTATATACATACGATGGAATATTATGCAGCTTTAAGACAAGATAAACTTATGAACCATGTAATAACATGGATGGACCTAGAGAAAATTATGCTGAGTGAATCCAGCCAAAAACTAAAGGACAAATACTGTATGGTCCCACTGATGTGAACGGTCATTCGAGAATAAACTTGAAATATGTCATTGGTAACAGAGTTCAGCAGGAGTTAGAAACAGGGTAAGACAATGGGTAATTGAAGCTGAAGGGATACAGACTGTGCAACAGGACTAGATACAAAAACTCAAAAATGGACAGCACAATAATACCTAATTGTAAAGTAATCATGTTAAAACACTGAATGAAGCTGCATCTGAGCTATAGGTTTTTGTTTTGTTTTGTTTTGTTTTGTTTTGATTTTACTATTATTACTTTTATTTTTTTCTCTATATTAACATTCTATATCTTTTTCGGTTATGTTGCTAGTTCTTCTAAACCAATGCAAATGTACTAAGAAATGATGATCATGCATCTATGTGATGATGTTAAGAATTAATGATTGCATGTGTAGAATGGTATGATCTCTAAATGTTGGGTTAATTTCTTTTTTTCCGTTAATTAAAAAAAAAAAAAAAGAGAAGGGATAATTGGAGATGAAGGGATACAGACTGTACAACGGGACTGGATATAAAAACTCAGAAATGGACAGCACAATACTACCCAATTGTAATGCAATTATGTTAAAACACTGAATGAAGCTGCATGTGAGGTATAGGTTTTTTGTTTTTGTTTTTTTTTCTTTCTATTATTGTTTTAATTCTTATTCTGTTGTCTTTTTATTTCTTTTTCTAAATCGATGCAAATGTACTAAGAAATGATGAATATGCAACTATGTGATGTTATTAAGAATTACTGATTGTACATGTAGATTGGAATGATTTCTAATTGTTTTGTTAATTTTTTTTAATTAAAAAAAAAAAAAAAAAAAAAAAGCCTACCGATACAGAAGAATTGGTACAACTGACCAAGAAAAAAATTAGGCATGAATTAGAAATACTGGCATTAAAAAAGGAACATAATGGTAAATACAGAAATGATTAACCTTCAAACTGAATAAATCTGTAGACAGAAATAAGCTAAATGAACTTAGCAGTAAATTAGTTTTAAAGGTACATGTTTCACTTATTTAAAAATGAAGCATTATAGGGGAACTTTAAAGAAAAAAAATTGGCTCTTTATACACCATCTCATGTATGTAATATATATGTATTATTTTCATAAGAAAAATCACTAACAAATATTGAACTGACATTTATATTGAATGGCACACAACCTTCCGATATTTTTAAAAGACACCAGTAGACACATCACTTAGATTTGACAGTTCAATCACTTTCTTTTGCATGGGCAGGTACCGGGAATCGAACCCAGGTGTCCAGACTGGCAGACGAGAACTCTGCCTGCTGAGCCACCCCGTCCTTCCATCATTTTTATTACCTACCCTAAGTCAACAGCGTTCCAGCTTGGGTTGACTACATTAAACCACGGGTAAAAAGCAACTATGCCTCACAATATTTTAGTTATGAAATAGCCAAAGCAGAATAACCTCTAGACATAATACAGAAATCAACTTAATTTTTTGTCCAACTGAGTTACACGCGTATTTAGGATAACTTTATACTGTGGTAATTAACAGAAAATGAAAACTTTAAACCTCATGATTTCTTTCTATTATACTAAAAAATGGTGAAAACTATAGCCTACAGCTTAAGTGTCCAAAGAATTGAGGAGGGACATGTCTGTTATCACAGCATGGGTATTATGTTTATACTTGAATTATTCGACCCTGAGTATTTTTCTGTTTCTGCTTAGTAAGTTGTCATCAATTGTTTCCAAAGATAATTATCACTTTGCCTCCTATCTAAACTAATGCAAAGTGAGAGCAGTCTCCTTCAAACTAAACTTTTGATAAGTAAAGCACTTTGTTGGTTTCTTTAAAAGGACCTTCTTTTTAGCTTCTGAGACCATAGCAAAGTATCAAAACCTTACCTCTGAAACTATTTTGTAAGAGTTTCACCAGTATTTTCTCGTTTGTGCATATAAACTTTGGAAGTTGAAAGCAAAGTAAATATCATCCCCAATTTGCAAATCAAGAGGCCTAGAGTTAATTAACAAATCATAAAACCAAGTCTACTTGTAGTCCTCAACATGAGAACTTACCAAGAACTTGCCAAAGCAGAAGAGTGTTCAATCCATATATTGACACAGTTAAATGTACACCTCTGCACACCACCTGGCTCTCCATATATTAGGATGTGAGTCACGAAAAGTTCCCTCTTATCAACAGGGCAGCATGAGAATAAGTATGCATTATACCATGGCACATTCTTTTGGAATGTCCACATTACAAATGTCATTCCAATCACTTTAATGACTCAAAACATTCCATTTCTAAAAAATGACTACTAATCAATTTTACGCAACGATGGAGAACAATATTAGCACAAAGCCAGAACCAAGAGCCCCAGGGAAATGGAAATGGGCTGTGGACCAGGGACATCCAAGTTCATGAGAAAACCATGGTCTCTGTGGTTCAGATAATAACACTGAAATGTCACCTCACTGTCAGGTGGCCTCTTTACCTGAGTCCCACTTACATACATGTATCTGTTTTCTCTCCTTTAATAACGACATAATATGAAATAAAATGTTTAAAGATACTGGGGCAGCAGTTCCAAAACTTATCACCAAAATTCAATGGTCTATTTTTCAAAATGTCCTAGTTAAATGATGATGGTGATGATGGGGGGCAACGGTGGCTCAGTGGCAGAGTTCTCACCTGCCATGCCGGAGACCTGGGTTTGTTTCCTGGTGTCTGCCCATGTTAAAAAAGAGAGAAAAAAAAATGATGATAGGAACAGGGCATGTTATTTACCTTTCATTCTATTAATATATCTAAGATGTTCTATGTAAAGAAATTTAGTCTAGTGTTTTTTCTAATTGTGTACCAAGTACTTTTGGAATATTAAAACAGGGCAACACCATTCTAGAAAGTAAATGTAAAGTTGTAGAAGAGGCTTCCGACTAAAGTCATGGATCCTAGATTCTGTTTTGAGTCCTGCCCTAACTTAGCTGTATAATCTGGATAAAATCACTTAATTTTCTGTGAGCTTCAGTTTATCACTTGATCCAGGACCTACTTTAAAATTCATTTCTATATAAGTGATTTTATCACCAAAGAAACAGTTTATATAAAATTCTTGTGTAGCTTGGAACTTAAAGCTTAAGAACACATTAACCTGCTTCAAAAAACTCGTGCCAAACATTGTTTATTTACTGCTCATTAATTCTGAAAACTGTGGCTGATGTCAACTTTCCCCCTTAAAGGATATAATTTTGACAAGTGTATTATAATTTCAACTTGGTCCCATTAAATGCACCCCTTTTTAAAGTCACTAAATTTTCATAACTTGCAATATCCCAATCACTTGGTATTTGAAAAATGTTCTTAAACAGTCTTTCTCTCGAAATTACAAAAGCAATTAAGCAATTTACCACAAGATGTGGGTGACTAAAACTCTCTTAAGAAGGGTGAGCACATGGCTGTTTGAGGAAGAGAAATCCCTAAAGCCTCACGAAAAGGACTACGGCTAAACTACAACACTGATGCAGAAGCTGCTTTCTCACTGGCTTGCTCTGCCAGTGGTACCTTAATTTCCAAAGTTCACCTCTACTCCTCCCAACAACAGGTCACTATTCTCAAAGACAACTTTGGAAATTAAAAAGTACACTTAGTTCAAATACAGCAAACATTAAAACAGGTTTTAAAAATAGAGATGCAATTCTATCATATTTGTAACTTTTGTTGACACTCATTGCTACTCATGTGAACCAGAAAAATGCTACCTCTTTTGATTTTTCCTCTTTGGTAAATCTTCCAAACTTTTCTATCATTTCAGCCACAAATATAACATCCATTTTGTCAGAAAAGTTGGCTGCTTCCACCGTGTAAGCCAACAATTGTCGAGCTGTTGCCACAGCATTTGTAAGATTGAGGGGCATCTATGTTAAAAAAAAGTAAAAAGAAGCCCTTAATAAAATGACCAGCAAAATTCTGACAACTTAAACTTTGCATTTCAAAACATGGCACTGAATTAAAACTCTTTATCATTTTATTCACCATGACCTTATAAAAATGTTTGGGTTTTTTTTCTTAAATACTCTTTTTTTTTTTTTTTTTTTTTTTTTTAAAGGAAAGACAGAGAGAAGGAAGGAAGGAAGGAAGAAAGGGAAACATCTTTAAACATTTTCTTGTTTTATTGTATTTTGTTTTTCCGTTTTTTGTTACATGGGCTGGGGCCGGGAATCGAACCGAGGTCCTCCGGCATAGCAGGCAAGCCCTTTGCCCGCTGAGCCACCGCGGCCCGCCCTCTTTTTTTTTTTTTTTTGTATGTTGTATGGCGGGATCACATTTCATTATTTGTTCATGTGACTATCCTGTTATTGCAGCATTATTTGTTGAATTTTTATTTGCTTTTTGGGAAGTACATGGACTGGGAATCAAACCTGTGCCTCCCACACGGCAGGGGAGAATTCTACCTCTAAACTACCCTTGCAACCCCCTTTTAATGCTTTTTTAAACCCAAGAAAACCGGAATCGTATTGGAATCTAACCTGAGGGAAATGTTTTTTCATCGTGGAATGAAATATAATGTGGCAAAGCATATCAGGCAAACATGCTGTACTACTTTCCTCTCTGCTTATCCAAATTCTGCACATGCCTCAATCCCAATTGCTTAGTAAAACTTTTCCTGAGTATTCCAGCTGGGAGTGATCAATACCTCCCCTGAAAAACTGCACACAGTATGAACCACTGATTTAGCACTTATCTTTATTGCCATGCACTGCCAGTGTCTTATACGTATTTATTGACTTAAACATTGACTTTGCACCAACCACTGAAAAAGGATAGGAAAGGTGCTAAGAAGCACAAGAAAATGTATTAACACAGAAACCACCTTCCAGCTACTTTTAATCTAGTAAGGTTTAGAAAAGATGCATAGAAGCAACGACAGTAAAAGACAGATGTGTAGTGCAAATGCTATAAGGGGTCACTTTTGACAAGTGGGATCGTAGAAGGCACCCAAGAAATGGCTTTCCAGGTAGATGTGAATGGTGGGCTGGGATTCTGGCCAGTGGGTATAGATCATAAAGGTATTTAAACCAAGGCACAAAGTCAGGCAATAACTTGAAAGGAAGAATGCTGTCACAGAGGGCCATGAATCCTGGGTGAGAAGAGTAGAGCTGATCCTGAAGATGGATAATCTCTGGGAAATAGAACTTTAAGAAATTAAAGTACGACTCCAAATCCTTCTAATTTACCTAGTATTTGGAAGAAACAAAAAACATCCTATGTATTTGGTTTGAATAATTTTATTCAAAACTTCAGTACCTATGAAGACTTTTTAGTTACCTGATTAAACATATAAAGAACTCTGGTGACGTCATTTGCATACTGGCAGCGAGAATAATCGTCGTCTGCCCAGAAGCCACCTCTATCACATCTGCGCCAAGCCTTCCTCTCATCCTGTGGATTTCCAGGATATATCCCACTTCCATGATTGTTCCGAGAGCACTGCAGATACGCAGTGATGCCAGCCAACGTTCTGGGCCACCTAGAAAGATGAAGACCGATTATCAGAAAAGCCACATGAAACCTGACAGAGGAAAGACCAAAGACTAAAGCATGTCATATATAATGCTAGAGGAAAATCAAGAAGAAACAGATCAAGCTCGTTTTAATAAGGATCAATTTATTTAAAAGGAAACAAGAACTATTTTAGGCTACCATACAGTATATTTTAAGATGACAATAGAATAGAATCCTAAAATATTCTAAATAAGGCTATGAACGGACAGAACAACTCTCTTATCCAACAAAAAGAAAAAATAGTGAGCAAACAGCTTTTGCATTCCTTATTAATTAGTGTTCTTAGATTGTTGCTCTATATAACCATCAGGTATATAAGGTCAGGCTCTTGTCCAATATAATTTGGCCTTTTGCAGAAGTAAAGAATCTGTGTATGTGCAACAAAAAAAAGTTAATATGCAGGTCTGAGACCACTGTACTTAAAGAACTGCTTGCAAAAACGAACCCTTTGTTGGCATTGAAAACTTGACTCTCAAGAGTGCACTGATGAAGGTGATTTACTATGCCTAGACTGTGCAAACAAGATCACTATAATAAACACCTGCTTTACCCCTGGCATTGTGACATTTTGGTACATCCTCTGCAGAGTGTGCCTATGTGTCCAGCCTTCAATGCAAACATTGGCTTCCCTCAGCAGGTACAAGGCACACAGGCTGCTGCATTTTTGTTACCGGGGGAAAAGCATGCTCTATGTAGTCCCTCATGGGAGAGAGTGAGAGTAAGGAAACCTGGATTCCTTCAGACCTCACCTGTATGTTTCTTCCTGATCCTTATAAATCTTAATCATGAGTACAGCTTTATGCTGAGTCCAAGAACTCATAGTTCTTGTAGCAAATTTCAAAAAGCTGGGGTGATCCTGGGACCCCTGGGCACAATATGGAACTGAATTTATCAGGAGAACCAGCTCACTATGCAAAAACCTGTGGGCACAGAGGGCAATGGTGGTGCAGTGGCAGAGTTCTTGCCTGCCATTCTGGAGACCAGGGTTTGGTTCCCGGTGCCTGCCCATGTTAAAAAAAAAAAAAAAAAAACCTGTGGACAGGGATCATGACTAACTGGGTTGGGAGAAATCTTCGTTATTTAAGCTCCACTGTTAACTTCTACAAAATCGGTAATGAATTCAGCCAATTAATACAAGTTGCAACTGACCTATTACACAGAAGCTGCTAAATTATAATATCACTCAAATCAAAATATAAATCATTACCCAAAGCTGCATAAACAGATTAAGCAACACTAAGCTAAATCTTATTAATAACGTGGGATTTTAACTGCATAATATGTGTCAGTGATAAATAATTCATTAATCAGTTAAATATGTAGATATTTGCTTCTATTTTTAAAAATATAAAACTCTTAGAAATAATGGGAAAAAATAAAAACACCACCATCCACAGAAAACATCATCTTATGATTTATTTTAATAATACAGTTAACAAATGTAATATATTTTACCTTAAAGTATATTCTGTAAATATTATATATCAATAACTAATTATATAAGAAACTTATCCATCAGCAATAAATAAAAGTTGATTTTCATGTACACAGGTGTACAAGAAAATTGTTTTGTTTTTTATAATGGACAAAGATAATAAAAAGAACAGAATGAAGAAGTGGCTTGCCAAAGATGTGACTACTTCTTTATTTTATATATGAAACACTCGCACACAAAAGGCTTCCATTACCATTAAAAATTTAGGCTTACAGCCACGAGGTAGCAATTGTACCATTCACAGACAATGCAAACTGGGTATTAAGTAATTTTTATGCTATTCAAAAAAGCAACATAGTTCCCTTAGTTGATTCCAACTATATGCTCATTATTAAAATCCCTGATATTCTGAGCATAAAGAATATCACATATATAATGTATTTAAAGATGTTTTAAATACCTGAAGTAACAAGAAGTTGCTACTTTTCATAAATTCTAAACTTATCAAAAAAAAAAGAATCTTTAATATTTAATTCATTCCACTTATCTTAACACAGTACCAGCAACCCCCCCACCCCCAGGGCTTCAATGGCTCCTCAAGTTTCAGGCTATCCAACAGCTTTCATCTTCCAAAGTCCTTCTCACTTAATTGCCAAAAGAAATGAATAGGGGAAGAAAATTAAATGCGTTTCTCCTATGCAAGATGTCTACTTAACTGGCAAGAGTTAAAAGTGACCCAGCAATGTGTAACCTGTTCAATGTCATCCATGAAAGAGCCCTTCAAAAGAACAGAAAATACCTTTAGCCTGTCTGAATTTTGCACACTTCTGCAGAATACCCATCATGTTACCCTCAAGCAGTGTTCTTAGGATGCACCACAAAGACACCTGTTAAAAATGGATTCCTCAGGGTCTGTCCTGAGAGGCAGCTACATACACAAACACACATTTCTCAAACTTTGTTACTGAGGTCAGGAGACCAAACACACGCCTTGGAGCATAATGCCAGTCAGGCTTTTCGGTGCCGTCCATGCCACTGACCTGAAGTCCCCTTTGTTGTTGACCACCCTCTCCGGGGGGCAGTACTGTGCAGAACTTTCCAACACCACAATCTCGACGGTCCTTGTGTTGCTCCCACGTTTGCTCTGGACGCGACAGCCCCAGTGTCCAGTTGATCCAGCCTGAATATTAGAAATGGTGAGGGCACTGCACGAAGAAAGATTTTAAAAAGAAAAGAAAACATGGTTAGGCAAAAAGGGAGAACCACATGCCCTTCAATCATTCATTTAGCAAATACATCTGAACGTGTTACAGGCCAACCCCTTACTATGTAAAAATGAATAAAAATCCATCCCTTCCATTAAGTGCTTCAGCAACGAATCATGAAGACAAACAGGTAAAGGGAGACTTAAAATAGCCCAAAAGTGACGGCAGTAGTTTGAATATAGTCCAATGGTACATGATGCCAGGGATGTCTCCTAGCAGGCAAAAGAGCAGAGCTCTGCAGGGAGAGGGGATGGCGAGCCCAAGGGCAGAATCGTCATGGCACATTCTTGAACAAAACCAACTCAGAAGTTTCCAAGTTACAACCACCTTTTCATAGACTCCGCGGAAACTATTCAAGCATGAAGGAAGGAGAACACTATTATGAAATATAGGATTAAGAGAACATTTAAGGCAAAATATTATAATAGAAATAACCAGTGAAATTTCTAAAAAAGATTTCGTAAGTTAACCATGAAAGCCTTAACAAAAGAAGTGTTCCATATAACGGTTTACTTGAAGTTGGAAAACAGCTATATTTCTGTTGAGGTGCCAGCAAATTCAGTTTTCAAGATGAAACCATAATTCTCTAATACAAAAACTAATTAATTTAAAAGCAA
Organism: Tamandua tetradactyla; assembly: GCF_023851605.1. Classification (NCBI taxonomy): domain Eukaryota; kingdom Metazoa; phylum Chordata; class Mammalia; order Pilosa; family Myrmecophagidae; genus Tamandua; species Tamandua tetradactyla. The sequence continues at coordinate 22,291,221 of NC_135345.1, forward strand.
ATGTCAGAACCCTCAATTAACCTTTGTTCCCCTCATATGACCCATGATGCTTTGCTATTCTGTAGACAAATACTAAGAAACCATAAAGATACAGGGACTGTATTATTTTAATTAACTTATAAAATTATGGCTTGAAGTTAATACATATTTTATACAGTCTCCTAAATAATCAATGGCTATATTCCTATACAACATCAAATGTCTATATTCAAAAACACTGAAGAAAATATTTATCATCTATACTAACTCGAGAAGGAAAACAAATTCAATATATTGCTATCAAGAAAGGGTAACACAAAAAGTTTTACTTTAAATTTGAATAACCAGAAAGTTTTTCAAAGATTCTCCTTTGTATAGTTCCAATGAATTTATACAAGTGCAGAAAACATTTTGGTAATGAAAATAATTTCCTAATCCAGAGTTCCCAAACTCTGTTGGTACACAGAATCTTCAGTGACTCAGCCATTTTTCACAAATCCCTCAAACCAGAAGAATTTGGTTCCATTCACCAAGTTAAATTCCCAAATTAAGTCATTCAAACAACTTAGTAACCATTTGAAAAAAACAACACACACAGATCAGGGAGGGGGGTAGGAAACCCCATATATTTTAATATTTCATTCTTAACCACAATTACTCCCTGATGGTGTGTGTATGTGTCTTTTGGGTGAATCACAACTTCTCAAACCTCAGATTCAGATGATATAAATTGACACTCTCATTTCCCACTCCAAGATGATTTCTAACAGAACTTGTTTTTTATCATAGTAAACACCAGCATCCCAGAAGAGGGTACCTGTGCTGGTTTGAAAGGATATATGCCCCCTAAGAAAGTCATGTTTTAATATAAATCCCATTTCATAAAGGTAGAATAATCTCTATTCAATACTGTATGTTTGAAACTGTAATGAGATCATCTCCCTGGTTGATGTGATTTAGTTAAGAATGGTTGTTAAACTGGATTAGGGGATGACATGTCTCCACCCATTTGAGTGGGTCTTGATTAGTTTCTGAAGTCCTATAATAGAGGAAACATTTTGGAGAATGAGAGATTCAGAGAGCAGAGAATGCTGCAGCACCACGAAGCAGAGAGTTCCACCAGCCAGCGACCTTTGGAGATGAAAAAGGAAAATGCCTCCCGGGGAGCTTCATGAAACCAGAAGCCAAGAGAGAAAGCTAGCAGATGACCCCGTGTTCGCCATGTGCCCTTCCAGATGAGAAAGAAGCCCTGACTGTGTTCACCATGTGCCTTCTCACTTGAGAGAGAAACCTTGAACTTCATTGACCTTCTTGAACCAAGGTATCTTTCCCTGGATGCCTTTGATTGGACGTTTCTTTAGATTTGTTTTAATTGGGACATTTTCTCAGCCTTAGAACTGTAAACTAGCAACTTATTAAATTCCCCTTTTAAAAAGCCATTCTGTTTCTGGTATACTGCATTCTGACAGCTAGCAAACCAGAACAGTACCACTAAGAGAAATGTATTATGATCTAATGGCAACATTGTAAACTACTTCAAAGTAGGAGCTAGGCAGCGTTCAGCAGAGCAGATGTTGGGTAACACCAAGCGTCCTCCAAAATTTTAAAATACCCCACAGTGCCTCTGTGAAGTCACTGCAGCGCTCCAGGGCACTCTGACACACCATTTAAGAAGAATGGCCCTAAGATATCTTGCAAACATATTCTAGAGACAATTTTAGGAATACCTTTCAGGAATCCTTAAGGCAGCATATTTGGATACTTAAGGAAAAAGAGATTGTGTCAATTTTGTCTCTCAGGAAAACTACAAATACTGATTCTTACTAATGAAGGATCAATGAAATGAGGAGACCCATGAATAATCAATAGGTATCTCAAGTTAACCAATGCAATGAGCACGTATTTTCTTCTTCTACAAGTTCTTTATTACTCTGGGGTAAACTCTGGGTAAAGGGTTCCTTAGTCTTCACTAGAAAGATTTTTACTTTAGCCAAGTGTCCCTGACAACAGAACCATTTGGCAAAGTTACTATCTGTGCTGGTTTGAAAGGCTGTATGGCCCCTAGAAAAGCCATGTTTTAATTTAAATCCTGTTTCATAAAGGCAGAATAATCCCTATTCAATACCGTATATTTGAAACCGTAATCAGATCATCTCCCTGGAGATGTGATTTAATCAAGAACAGCTGTTAAACTGGATTAGCTGGAGGTGTGTCTCTACCCATTTGGGTGGGTCTTGATTAGTTTCTGGAGTCCTACAAAAGAGGAAACATTTTGGAGAATGGGAGATTCAGAGAGAGCAGAGCAGAACCACACAGCCATGAGAGGCAGAGCCCACCAGCCAGTGACCTTTGGAGATAAAGAAGGAAAATGCCTCCCAGGGAGCTTCATGAAACAGGAAGCCAAGGGAAGAACCTGGCAGATGATGCCATGTTTGCCATGTGCCCTTCCAGATGAGAGAGGAACCCTGACTGTGTTTGCCATGTGCCCTTCCACTTGAGAGAGAAACTGTGAACTTCATCAGCCTTCTTGAACCAAGGTATCTTTCCCTGGATGCCTTAGATTGAACATTTCTATACACTTGTTTTAATTGGGACATTTTAATTGGCCTTAGAACTGTAAACTAGCAACTTATTAAATTTCCCTTTTTAAAAGTCATTCCATTTCTGGTATATTGCATTACAACAGCTAGCAAACTAGAACACTATCCTAAGAATTAATTTTTTATGGTTACGAAGTTTAGAGTTACTTAAGTACAGTTTGCAACCATAAATAGATTTGTAAAGTAAAGCTACTTACTTTCTAGTGACAAAATTTAGAGTTCTAAATTAATCAAAGCTGTTTTAATTGGAAAAGGGTTTTATTCTACTTTCTGAAGCTTTATTTTGCACTGTCAATTATATTATGTATTTAAAAAACAGTTTAAAGTGTACTATCTGATGAGTTTTGACATATATAAAGACCTATGAAACTATCACCACATTAAAACCAATGTAACAAATGGGGCGCTTCTCACCAGAACTTAATATATCATTTCTAACAATTAAATATTTAGAAAATAAATAGACAGAATGATACAGCAAACGAGCAAAATGTTATAAGCTGGTAAACCTGTGTTTCTAGGCAGGGGTACACTAGAGTTCTCTATATTGCTTTTGCATTATTTTGTAACTTTCCCGTAAGATGCAAACTATTTCAAAGTTACATTGCTGTTTTTTTTTAAATAGCATTAATCACAAGATGAAGCATGAAAAATTAGGTGATTCCTAAAAGGGAAAATTCAAGCTTAGCAGAAAGAAATTAACTTTGGTGTTAAAAGTTTATATTTCTCTTCTTAAAACACAAATCAAAAGTCTGCAACTTATTAAAAGTGGTTTCCTTTTATCCTATGATTTTTCTTCTAAGACTGGATAGAAAAGATGATTAATTTCAGAAGATGAATAAAAATCAGACAAAGGAATTGTTAGATATCTATTTACATTTAAAAATGTGAGATAACATAGAATATTACTTCAAATTCCAGTGAAACAATGCAATTCTGAAAGGATAAATAAAATCCACAGAGACAGTTCTTCATCTGATAACTTTTACCTTGCAATCAGCGAGCAGTTGTGAATCATGTTCTTTTCAACAAAGATGCCTTGTGACTCATTGGTTTCAACAATTCGCCCATCCTGATACCATAACACTTGCATGTCCTGATCAATATATGAGGCCATGCACTGGAAAGGAAGGCTATCACCTTCAAATACAACTTGACGATGGGATGGAGTCATGTAGAAAGATGGCAATTCAAGGGGAGGATCTAGAGTAGCCAAACAAGAACTTAGTAAATAAATACAATGCCATACTTGCAAACCACAATTAAAAGTTATAGAAATGCTAACTGAAATTATAAAAATATAAAAACAAATATTCCTGCACTATGGGACATGACTCCCAGGAGTGTAAACCTCCCTGGCAATGTGGGACAGAAATCCTAGAATGAGTTGGGATTCAGCATCAAGGCACTGAAAAAACCTTCCAGACCAAAAGGGGAAAGAGAGAAATGAGACAAAATACAGTGTCAGCGGCTGAGAGAATTCCAACAGAGTCTAGAGGCGAGAGGTTATCCTGGAGGTTATTCTTATGAATTATATAGATAACCCCTTTTTAGTTTAAGGTATATTAGAGAGGCTAGAGGGAAGTGCCTGAAACTGTAGAGGTGTGTTCCAGTAGCCATGTTTCTTGACGATGACTGTATAATGATATAGCTTTCACAATGTGACTGTGCGATTGTGAAAACCTTGTGTCTGATGTTCCTTTTATCTACAGTACAGACAATGAGTAAAACATATGGATTAAAAGTAAATAAATAATAGGGGAACATTTTGTTAAAAAAAATAATAGATGGATACATGGGGACAAATGTACCTGTTGCAAACTATAGACTATTAATAGTATAACAGTATAATACTGTTAACAGTACTATTTTAATATTCTTTCATTGACAGTTACCAAATGCACTACTCTATGAGTCAAGGGGTGGGGGGTGGGGATAAGGGGTATGGGAGGTTTTGAGTTTTGTTTTTTATTTTTATTTCCTTTCTAGAGTAATGAAAATACTCCAAAATTGATCATGGGGATGAATGTACAACTATGTGATGATATTGCAAGGCAGTGATTGTATATTCCAGAGAGTTTGTATGGTGTGTGAGTGCATCTCAATAAAACTGTATTTAAAAAATAAATAAATAAAAATAAAAATGGAAAAAAAAATACATATTCCTGCACTAGAACTCTAGTCTTAGTACCAACAAGGTGACTATTAAGTCAAGTGACCATCAGGAGAAAACAGAATTAAGTAAAATTTAAATAAAGGCATTTCAAAATCATTTCTGACATTGAAAGTGGTTCCTTTTCAGTATTATCTTAAGACTATCAGAAGCTGACTAAAAGAATGAGTTTTAAAATGTGGAGAATGGAACAGGTGATACACACGATTTTAAAATGAAGAGCTGAGATTTTATTACTTTTGATTAAAGCACTGCTTTCTGATTATAAAAATAATACATATTCATGGCAGAAAATTCAGAAGATTTAAAGAAAATGAGAAAGAAAAAAATATTTTATAATCCTATATATTACAATCACTTTCAGAAAGCAGATGTATTTCCCACCCACTCAGGGAAAAAAAATGGAGAAATTTTAAACATACATGTAAAAATATACACAGATACCATGGACTCATTAAAAGCCTTTAAAATATTTGGTCCATTTGTTTACCACAGCAATTCCACTAATTTTAGAAGTGTACCCTAAAGAAATAACAGCAAGTAGGCAAAGATGCATGCATGGAAATGCATGTTTATGGAATGAGAAAATATTAATCTTAATATGCAATAATAAAGACATTGTTAAATAAATTATGGTTGCATTTATAATGAACTGGTATGCATCTATTTTATATAAAGATGTGACAGACAAGGAAAGAAGTTGAAGTTATAGCAAGTTTAAAAAACAGTACAAAATATCATTAGATTCTGATGATATTTTTGTAAAAATACGCACATATATAGACCGAAGAATAAGGTATGGAAGGTCTCCAGTTATCGCTGGGTAGTAACAAGAATGCAAGCATGGGCTTTCTTTCTTAATTTTCATCCAATGAACATACTTTATTTGTGAAACAACAATAATGATGATAATTAACAGAAAAGGAAAAAGAGTATCACAGGACTGCTTACTTCCAAATAAAAAGGTCAAAGTGGGATTACCCTGTTATCATTTTAGGCACTTTCTTTTTGTTGTGTTAGTTTTTTGGTGGTAAATGGTAGCAGTGGTGTTTTAACACACAGCAAAATGTGTTATTTCCTTCTTGTCTTCAGATATTCTTCAAAATGATAATTTTTCAATAACTACCCACTATTTCATTGAAGATGTGACACATTATTAAGCCAATTCCCTCTTCTTGAGAACTTCAGATATGCTTAATACAGAAAATATATTTATTTTCATCCTCTCTCTTTTTTCCTTTGTCAGGCTTGCTAGTGACCCATCAATTTTATTGATTTTCTCAAAGAACCAACTTTTGGTTTTATTGATTCTTTCTACTGTTCTTTTGTTCTCCCATTCACTTATCTCTGTTTTAATCTTTGTTATTCCTCTTCTGCTATTTGCTTTGGGGTTAGTTTGCTCTTTGTTCTCAAGTTCCTCCAGGTTTGCTCTTAAGTCCTCGATTTTTGCTCTTTCCTGTTTTGTAATATAGGCATTTATGGCAATAAATTTTCCTCTCAGCACAGCCTTTGCTGCATCCCCTAAGTTCTGATAAGTTGTATTCTCATTTTTATTCATGTCCAGATAGCTACTGATTTCTCTAGAAATTTCTTCTTTGACCCATTGGTTGTTTAAGAGTGTTATTTAATCTCCATATATTTGTGAATGTTCTCATTCTTTGGTGGTTATTGAGATCTAGCTTCATCCCACTGTGATCAGACAAAGTCCTTTGAATAATTTCAAATATTTAAAAATTTTTAAAGATCTGTTTTGTGCCCCAGCATATGATCTATCCTGGAAAATGTTCCATAAGCACTAGAGAAGAATGTATAACCTTGTGCTCTGGGGTGCAATGACCTATAATTTCTGTTAGGTCTAATTCATTTATCAAGTTATTTAACATCTCTATTTCCTTGTTTATCTTTTGTCTGGTTGTTCTATCTATAGAGGAGAGCAGTGTATTAAAGTCTCCTACTATTATTGTTGAAACATCTATCGCTCCCTTCAGTTTTGCCAAAGTCTGTCTCGTACTTTGGAGCTCCTTGATTGCGAGCATAAACATTTACGATTTCTATATCTTCTTCGTAAATTGACCCTTCAAATTAGTATATAGTGTCCTTCTTTGTCTCTTATAGTGCCATTATACTTAAAGTCTATTTTGTCTGATAGTAGTATAGGTACTCCTACTTTCTTCTGGTTACAACTTGCATGGAAAATCTTTTTCCCATCCTTTCACTTTCAATCTATTTGTGTCCTTGTGTCTTAAGATGAGTATCCCATAAGCAGCATATAGCTGGATTATGTTTCTTAATCCATTCTGCCAATCTGTATCTTTTAATTGCTAAGTGTAGTCTGTTAACATTCAAAGTTATTACTGAAAAGGTGTTTCTTGATTCCACCATCTTATCTTTTTTATTTTCTTTGTCAGATCTATATATTCTTTTCCTTCTTTCTCTTTGTATTATTTAAATTATCCTTAGTGGTACTCTTCAATTCTGGACCCTCCTCCAGACCTCCCTCTCCTATCTTTTTTTTTCAGCCGGCAGAACTCCTTTTAGTATTCTTGTAGGGTCAGTCTCTTGTTGACAAATTCTTCCAGGATTTCTTTGTCCGTGAAAGCTCTAATTTTCCCCTCCATTTTTAAGGACAATTTGGCTGGGTACAGAATTCTTGGCTGGAAGTCTTTCTCTTTCAGGATCTTTAACATATCATACCACTGCCTTCTCTCCTGCAGGGTACTAGTCTGAACTCAGTCTTATTCGATTTCCCTTGTATGGAGATTATTTTTCTCTTGCTGCTTTCAGGATTTTCTGCTTCTCTCCAACATTTGACAGACTGATTAGTATGTGCCCTGGGGAAGGCCTATTTGGATTTATTCTGCTTGGAGTTCTTTGGGCATCTCTGACTTTTATATTTACGTCTTTTATGAGGGTTGGGAAGTTTTCCCCCATGATGTCCTCAACTACTCTTCTTAGCTCTTTACTCCTCTCTTCTTCTGGGACACCAATGATTTTTACTATTTGTGCACTCTGTTTTGTCTATCATTTCCTCCCTGAGTTCCCATTCAATTTTTTCCATCTTTTTTTGCCATTTGCTTTTTTGAGTCATCGAAGTCCTGTCCTCTATATCAATTATTCTTTCTTCTTTCTCTTCAAATTTGGTGTTGTGTGCCTAGAGTATGTTGTTTATTGGTCAACAGAATCTTTAATCTGTGATTTCCACTATTTTTCTATTTATTCTCTCAAATTCCTCTTTGTGCTCTTCTACTGTCTTCTTAATCTCCTTAATATCATTTGCTATCCCACTTATTGTATTAAGGAGAGTTGTATGAACATTTCTGATTCACTGTGATACGCTTACTGATCTTCTGCTGTCTTCACGGCATGTAAATACCTTGACTGATCTACCCTGGGAGTTGATTTCTTTCAGTAGTCTACGCCTTGTGCTAGCGGGATGGTTGTACAGCAGGGAGCAGGGCACGGGGTGGAGCACTCAGTACGGTGATTTGTTTCAGGGCAGGTATGGGTGCAGGCTGAGGTTGTTACACTGATGATTGTGAACGCGGGCGCCCAGCGGCCAGGGAGGATGTGGCTTTGCGAAAGCACCGGCCTAGGGGGCATAACCCTGGTGTGCGCTAACGCACAGGGCCCTTTGTGCCCATGCGTAGATCTGTGGCAGCAGGTCAGCATTAACCCTTAGTGGACTGGGGACAGATGTGACCTGGCTGCACACTTCAACACTTTCTCAAAGCTGGGAAGCTATGCGCATGCGCAGTTCTAGGACTGCCGTGAAGTGCGGTTCCCAGAGCTGAATGACGTGATTGGAAGAATGGCTATTTTTAAAACCAGTCAAAAAATAGATAAATTAGATTTTTTAATGCTCCTGAATGAATTATTGACATAAACTTACTACTATCAAATTAAAATTAATAGCTGTATTTCAGTTCCCCATCCAAGTGTAAAGAGAAGTTTACAATCTGTCAAGAAAAACATGGCGGCCAGTCAAAACGCAGCAAATGTTGTACCGGTCTCTGGTTCTCCCTTACCACACGTCAACAGCTCCTGCCTCACACCTGTGACGGGCTGGGCCTGCAGCGACTTGGGGTATGCACACCTGGTATCCCGCACAGTGATGTTCCTCTCCTTTACCCAGCGGTGCATCCACAATATGTTACAATCACACAGCAAATACTCTGTCTGAAATTCTCTGTAATGTACAAAATACAAATTAAGAGTGTACAGCAGGGCATTCTAACAGTGGTTCAGTGGCAGAATTCTCGCCTGCCATGCCGGAGACCTGGGTTCGATTCTTGGAGCCTGCCCATGCCAAATAAATAAATAAATAAATAAAAGAGTATACAGCAGACAAAACTGAACAGTACTTTTGCTTTGCATTAGATTATACTTTTGGTGGCAAGCATGCTACTGCTCATCTTTACCAGACTTATGGCATATATAAATGGTTGTGGTCTCCTTCCAAAGAGCTAACTCACAGAGCATTTAATCCTAACATTGTTTCCCACTGATCCCAGGACTCCAGTTTTGATGACAGTTGGTATGCAAACAGAATCTATTTGTCATTCCCCTTCTATGCAACAAGCTCCTTACCCCAGGGTTCTGGAGAGCCAAACCTCCATCCTGTTCATCTAAAACGTCTACCCATTCATCATAAAGCATATGGCACTTAAACTGGCTCTTCCCCAAGTTTTCCAGCATCACTGCCCTGTTCTTGGCCCAAATGCCAACACTCTTCTGTTTAATTTTGGCACTGAAATAGCAAACTAAGGCAGTTTCAGTTGGTAATATTCTGTGTAATTACACCAGAAGTTCCGCAAGGGTAGGGACTATTTCTGACAACTTTCTACTATACTCAAAGTGATGCCATAGATATTTACAGACATAAGGGATAGCACACCAGCAAACGAAAATCAAAAAATGAAAATACCTCCTACTTGATGTGAAAGAAAATATCAAACCACAAAATTATCTGGACATGAGGCAAAACATTCTATAATTTGCCACCTGAATATAAGAAACAATAAGAGGATACAGATAACGCAATAATGTCTTCAGTCCAGGGTTTAGTAAAGACTACTGTGCATGTGCACACATCATGCTAAGTTGAGCTAATAAAAATAAAGGTAAGACATTAATCCAGCCAACAAGGAGGACATAATGTAATAGGAGGAACAAAAGTATAAATACAACTAAAACTATAAATATAAATCAACAAAACGCAAAGAGCAAAAGACAAGTATGTATATATCTAATACAGGCAGTACACTGACAAAGAGTTCATTTTCTCACAGTTTTCACCAAAAAAAGGTGTGGTGGGAAGGGTGAAGGAGATATTTTATGGCAAAGAGAAAGCAAATTTTAAAAACAATTCTGAGGGCGGGTCACGGTGGCTCAGCAGGCAGAGTTCTTGCCTGCCATGCCAGAGACCCAGGTTCCAGTCCGGGTGCCTGCCCATGCAAAAAGAAAGAAAAAAAAAAACAAAAAAAACGATAGGATGACAAGCCTGACTTCTAATTTCCTAAGCACCACCTCCTGGTCAGTTCCTATCACTACTAGGTAAAAAAAAAAAACTGGCAATTTTCCCCATTTTCTCAATGAAGATACTTTCCCTATTCCTACAAGGTGGAATCTCAAAAGCCTGATTATCATTTGCAGCCTTTTTTATTCCCTAAGCTTTAGAGAAATGGTTGGCTTGAATCCACTAAATATCCAAAAGGAGATGTTTCCAATCATATAAAAGCTGCCTTCTTGATAAGAACGGTAGTGGCACACACAGGAGAGACCAGATAATGGCCAATCCAACATGACTCTAGAAGCACATATGGGAGCTCACCTGGACCCTGAGGTACCAGACGAATGCTTAACCTATTTGCTGCATCCCCATGAAAAATGCTAAGTGAGATTTAAATGACAGATCTTAAAAAAAGAAACCTGCATATGCCAAACAGGTATCTGGTAGAGAAGATCATTTTTCTTGGAAAAAGACACTCAATTCCACAAGTTATGCACAATGAAAATAAGAGGAATGTAGTTCAACTGACATTCCAACAAAAACTGGAATAACTTTCAATCTGAAATATATTACAGTTTGTCTGGAAATGCAGGTATTTTCAAACATAACACCGGTGCAATCTCTCAATTAGCAAAACTGTATCAGGAATGGGGATTTGGAGGGGGCAATTCTAAAACTATAGAAAATGGGTAAATATGATCTTACACTGATTTTATAAAACAGCATTCTGAACAACCTTAGAAATATCCATGGTGAGCTTAACCTGGGCAAGGATAACAGAATAAAATTAAAATCCTTAAAGTAGAAATTACAAAATCTTCACAATAAGGGGAATTTTACACTTTAGGGATTTAACCTGTCAGGCAACAAAATATTTTTTTAATTTTTAAAGTCAAAGAAAAACAATTTTACCAATTTATTTACCTAAAAATAGATTTGATTGATAAATAGTGTTCTAAGAAGAAAATGACTGCCCCAGTCTAAAATTCATTATTAAGGTTTATTAGTATTTTCCAATATAAATGCAAGCTATCAAGTGAGATACTAATTTTTGGAAATTTATTAAGAATTTCCCCATAAATTCTCTTAAACCACATAATAAAATAAATTCCTTTACTTTTCAAAGACTAAGATATGTTTTTAAAGACAAGAAGAAAAAAATTCTTACTCACAAAGACCGTAATGAGCCAAGATAGTCAAAAGTTCCTTGAGATAAGGAAGAAAACAAATTCCCCGAAAGATTTCTGGAAAAAAAAGGAAATCATTTCACTCTTAGTACTTACAATTATGTATCCTGTGATACTATTTCATATTTTAAAGTGTCCTATAATCATTAAACAGTATTAATTCTTGGGGAAAAAAAGTACAGATTTTAAATTTGTCAAAATTCACTCAAAAAAAGCAAAGCCTGTGGTCCTTTTTAGAAAAACATAATTAAAAACAACAATTCATTACCACTACTGAAAAACCCTGAGCTGTTGATCTGGTGACAATTTCCCTGTAAATTAACTTCCTAGGTGAAGGACAGAGGTTTCCATCTACAACCTGCCAGTTATTTTCCCTGACAGAGTAGAATGGATCCTTTTGAAGTGTAACTCCAAGTTTCCTGACTGAAGAAGCAGGAACAATTTGTTCTACTCTAACAATTGATTCGAAGCCTCTTTCCTTACTGTAGAGATGAGAGAATCTCAATATTTAAGCTTTTTCAAAGTTAAATGGAATGAAAATAGAAGAAACCTTCTAAAACACTACAAAGAGAAAGGTCGAGGCATAGACAACCCCTCGCCCTAGACATGCTGTCCTAAATCCACCAGTTCTTCCTGCGCATGACAGCTAGGCAGTTTGTTCTTCCCTACAACATGATTTCATGGCCTTTTCCATATAAGACCTGTGCTGACTGAATCGCTTCTAATCCTCTCTGACTGCTTTCCATATGCGCCAATATAGGCCCTATTAAAGATAATTGGCCTTATTACTAATTATTCCCAAACAGATCATCTTTATTTAGAAAATTTTTTAAAAATGCATTTGTACAAAGTTCTCCCACATTTATATTTTATATTAGAGATAAATATAGAGAGATGATTTAAATTTTCATTAATCCCTATAGCAATGCTATTATTAATTCTACCTTACAGGTGAAAAACAGAAAAGCTCAGAAAAATTAAAACACCTCATCCAAAATCATATGGTCCGAGGCTTGGTCATTTTACTCTGCTGCTCTTGCCCTCACCAAACTGACTGTGCTCTCATTTCCACCCCCAAGCATTTAGTTGGTTTCTTTTTCTTTCTAACCACCCAAATGTTTGCAAACTTTTGTACCATCGGTTTACTTACTGCCTCTTCCAAGAAGTTTTCCCAGACTACCAAAGCCTTCAATCACCCTTCTCAATGTGAGTATGCTCTCTGTCGCATATATTACAATCACATGTATGGCTGTGTATATGTGTAGTAATACGTTATGTTTGATGACAGCATATCTCCGTGATTAAATTGTGAGCCCCATGTCCCCTATTGCTTTCTATAATACTGATAGTTGTAACTTCAACATATCATAGGTGTTCATAAATATTTGGGTACCAGTTTAATTGCTTCAACGGGAGCATTTTTAATAGGAAAGAAAAGATATACTTACAGCCTAACCAGATTGGTGAGTCCTCTAAAAATGTCTGCATTCAGACATCCTATTCGGTTGTTTGTCAGGTCCCTAAGGAAAGGGGGCAAAAGCGGTTTCAATTAGTTTTCTTGGGAAGCTCACACATTGCATATCCAAGATCAGCAAACAGGCATCATGCAAGACCTTTCTTTTCAGCACCTTTGAGATATTTACCTACCTGAAGTGAGATAAGTATAGCACCCAGAGATGAAATAATCTAGGCTTTCACTTTCCTCTAGCACACAGAATAAACTCTGCTAAATTACAATGCTCTCTTTATTTCAAGCATTATCTTTAACTCTCACAAAATTATTCAAGATGAAAATGGGAGTAGGAAAAATTAGACCGAATATCCCTTACTGCCTGCGATACAATTTCTTAGATGACCTACAGTTAATCGTGTTGAGTGAAGTTAGAGAGGAAAGTCCAATCTCAGCCAACTCATAATAGAGAACAAATAAAAGGGCAAATTATGAAATGACAGAAATTTTAATTTCCTCAAAATATCTGAGACACACTGCTTTCAGACATCATCCAATAAATACTCAGAAATGTTGACTACAGTTAAAAAAACTGAGTCCACTTCTACCTTACAAATCTATTTCCAAGCCAAATTTCTTTAATAATATCAAGGTGATGATCAATTTTTTTTAATAGTCACTTCGAACTTTTAATATTTCCTATCAAATGTTGTATCTTTCTTTTCCACTTCTCCTTCATCTATGAAACTTTTTCCTTTTCACCTATGTAAAATTTCCAGTAACTATTTTTTTCTATCCTTCACTATTTGTTCTATACCATGGACAGTGAACTCAACTTTATTTTTACATTTTAATCAAAAATCTGCACTATTCCTATTTTATAAGTAAACCACATTGGGAGATGTTAATTTCTGTAGTTTTCAACTGGGGTATCGTGATTTTCATCATTTTCCATTAACAGACTTAGTAAACTTCATTCTCAAAATCCCTAAAACAATGAATCCTGATTTTTATTAGTTGTTGAATTTGGAATAGTGCTTCATACTTTGAATTATGACAAAAGAATTCAAACGAGCTTTCTAAACAAAGCTTTAAAAAATATTTTGATAATGTTTTCTTCAGTGTCCACATCATTCTCTCTAATGGACAAGTACATATTCTTTGAGTTACACTGAGGAAAAGTGATTTGCACTACTCTTTTCTAAACTAAAACACTTAGATCTAAATTGCTTTCTTCTTAATGACAGAAAAAAATATTCCTCTTACTAGAAATGATAAGACATAGCATGTGAATTAGGCATCTGTTCTAGTTTGCTAGCTGCCGGAATGCAACACACCAGAGATGGATTGACTTTTAATAGAAGGGGATTTATTTTGTTAGTTCTTCAGAGGAAAGGCAGCTAACTTTCAACTGAGGTTCTTTCTTATTCGGGAAGGCACAGGGCGGTCTCTGCTGGTCTTCTTTCCAGGCCTCTGGGTTCCAACAACTTTCCCCGGGGTGATTCCTTTCTGCATCTCCAAAGACCTGGGCTGAGCTGCGAGTGCTCAGATGAGGTATGTTGAGCTGCTTGGGCTGTGCTACATTGAGTCTTTCATTTAAGCACCAGCCAATTAAGTCAAACATCATTCACTGCAGCAGGCATGCTTCCTAGCCGACTGCAGATGCAATCAGCAACAGATGAGGTTCACATGCCATCGGCTCATGTCCACAGCAATATAAGTAGGTACCTTCACCTGGCCAAGCTGACACCTGAATCTAACTACCGCAGCATCTATTTCTTTAGTTTTTCCCTTCACAAGCTACCTTAGGTAAATCCTAGTGCTCAATAATTTCAGAGCTGTACCTTCCTTCCATTAAGTGATTCATGTTGTTTTCCAGGTCCAGCTCCTCAGAATATTACAATTAAGACTTCTTTTATTCCAGCTGATTTTTGTCTTACTCCTGGGTTTTACTGTTTTAAAAAATAAGGCATCTTCCTATGAATTGTTACATGGACAAGTATTTCTGGGCTGTGGATTATCTCGTCTCAATTCCACCTTTAAATGGTCAAATTACCAGGGATTCTTTGGAAAACAATTTCACTATAGCTATACCAATTTAAAATTGTTTTTAGGTATTGAACATGGGTGTTCATTTGGATTGAGAATCAGCTTGAATTTGTTGATAAAGAAAAAAAACTGAAGGGGTCTAGGTATACCTATTTCTGGTAGTTTATTCTGCAAAATGCCACCTACTCTCTGATTCATATTATTTATAAATGAAAGGCAAACGCATGGTGTGCTTACAAAAATGCTTTACACATGTCTGCAGAGTAAGATGCACAATTTGAGATGAATGACTTCATACCAAGGCCCCAAAAGAAAAAAAATGTGTCCATCTACAAGCCACACTGCCACTGCAGAATGTCTTTAAAACCTACTGAGTTTATGCACAGGACTCCTTCAGCTTGCAAGCTGTACCATAAGTTCAGTAGTAAGTCAGCTGTTTGGAATTAAGAATGCATTTTCTAATAGGGAGAACATTATAAATGGCAATTATCTCTCTAGGCAAGAACACAAGAGACTACTTAATGTGTAATGCAATGAAAAATGCTAAGACAATGCCTGGCAGAATAGCAGTAATTAAATGAAATGCTACTAAACAAGATTTTTTTTTTTTAATTTCGGTTGGCAGTACTTGAGAAATTATTTACCGAAGTATTAAAGAAGAAATGAAAATGCTTTTTATTCACGTTTCCCTCATCCTGTATCTCAGCATAGAGATAATAGCATTAATCTTTCTATCATCAATAAAAGCCAGAAACAGAGTGGTGTGAACTTTTCAAAAAAGGGAGAAAATAAGAAATGGTCTTGGCTGATGGTATGATGTCTCAATCTTTCCCTTTAAGTAGTTTTAAAAAAAGTTAGAGGGAAAAATATTCTAAAACTCTCAAACTTTAATATTAGAATTAGATGGAGGGATGGTTAAAGCCAAGAACGTTGGTCTGACGCACCAGAGCTCCTGATAAGAAGGCCTAGCCACACTCTGTGGTGCTTCCTGGCTGAGACTCGTGAGTGGGTGTGGAGGCACAGGTAGGTGCAGGCTGACCCATCCCAACATGCTGCCAGTAAAGCCCTGATAAGCACCACGAAGGTGGCTCACTCTCATAAATCAAACTCATTCTACTGCTGTCTCTCTACTCCCTAATGGCCTAGCCACTCTGAGAAGTGCTCCACACCCCTACTTAGCTGAGCCCTGACATCTGCCAAGATGCCAACAACCTAAACTCTAGTTATTGCCCACCTCTCTGTAACGAGATTCTGGCTCCTTCTCTTGTTCGGTATACATGATTCCACTAGACCACATAGCCCTCAAGGGGTTCCTGATTCAACTTCATTATCTCTTGAGTCTAGACTCAATGACTTTCTGTTGAAGTGAACGGATGCTGATCTCTCTTACCACTTTGACTATGTTGTTTTAGCTGGCTGATCTCACTCTTCCCAACCCTAAACCTAGCTTGATCCACTGCAATTCTGATGCTTACCTACTGCCCATCCAGCCTCAACTCTATCTTCCATCTTTACCTTCAATCTCTACTAATACCAGTGACCTATCCCAGACCTGGTCAGCTTTTCTGATTTATTTCATTGTTACCCAAAGCCTTTACTGCAAAACAATGGAGTGGAGACTAAGTGGGAAAGAAGAAAACTGATCAATAGCAAGAACTCTTCCAGACACCCTAAGTTTATACTGAGTGCATGCAAACAATGATGAACACAACAAATATCCCCCTTGACCCCCCAAAAATAAACAACCACGGCAAAAACAAATTCTCTACTGCTGAGTCTGGCTAAAATTTTAAATATTTTTACAAGGAGACAAAGAGAGAATCCCTGAATTTCTACTACTTTTAATCTTACAGCAGTCTGAATCTTAAGTCTTCCCAAACCAGGTAAGTGGAATAGAAGTTAAAGAGGATTAAAGTTTTGGATGAAAGATCATTTTACTAGCAAAGGTAATAAAAATTCCACAAAATATAGCATGGTCAACTCTCAGAACTGAAACAGACCATAAAAAGGAACAGGTCTGCAATGACAGCAGAAGAGTAGATAAAAGATGACCAAAGTATTAAGGTGCAAGGTTAGTAGTTAAGTCATGGCATGAGTAAAGTAAGGACAACCATAGTCAGTTTTAATACACATAAACTATGGAAAACAAGACATAAGAAATAATCAGGCACCGTGAACACTTAGAAAAAACAAACAAATAATAAGAAAGAATGATAGTTTCCAAAAAGATACAAGTCAAGAGCCAATTGAAAAAAAACAATGAAAGCATGGATCTGGTCTCCCTCCCTAATACGTTTGCTCCTGGTGTCTCTCCACTTGCACAGTTTCTCCTTATTGCTATCAGAACTATCCTTAAACACAAATCTGATCATATCAGTTCCATATTCAAAGAGCTCTGGGAGTCCGCCACTATCTAAAAAACAGATTCAAATTCTTTAACACAGTGGTAGGTCATCAAAAACCAACACCCTGACCAGCCTTATCTCCCAACATTCTTTTCCCACTTTCTACATCATGCTCTGGCCAAGGAACTACTCAAACTATGGTCCAGGACATGTTCTTTTACACCTATGTCCACCTTTCTTGGAATGCCATTTCTTCAATACATATTCATCCCTCAGGAGCAAGTTCAAATCCAAATAGTGGTAGCTCTTGTGGGAGACTCTTCCCCTGTCAGATGGTCCTTCCTTTTCCCTGCAGATCATTATTTTACTTGTTATAGCATGCTAGGCTGCATTTCCATTATATCTATTTCCACCCCACCCCAGGAATCTGTGACTGCTAGAGAAGTCAGTGTGGTAATTGGTCAGCACTCAAGTAATATCTATGAAGGAATAATGGATGATTATGCAGGTGCATATTAAGTGATGGCAAGTGGCCTTGAGTATAGAAAAGGGTCACTTCTCACTTGAGTCTGTTCACACAAAAACTTTCAGAAGAACATAATAAGGTTTGGGGGGAAGGGAAGGGTGCTATTTAGTCTCTGAATTAAAACTGGTCTTTAGGCTTAAAAACACAGTTAAAACATACCCCAAAATGGCAAAACCCTAAGTCATGAATAGAAAAGTATTCAATAGATATGGTATCTATAACAGAAAGAGTAGGCATGGGTTCCTAATTTAAAAATCATTTACAGCTTAAGTTGGGTGGCAAAGCCAGTAGAGAAACTACCATATCAGAGGGACACAATCATTTACACAAATTTATTACTGTATGTGGTAAACTAAATTATGTATCCCAGAAAAAAAACATGTTCTTAAATCTTAACCCTATTGGTGTGATGTAATCCCCCCATTAACAGGATCTCCTGATGATGTTCTTTTTAGTGAACTAAATCAGGGTGGGTCTCACTCCTATCACTGGAAGCTTCATAAAGATAAAGCTACTGGGAAGAGTATATGTCAGTGGAAATGGGAAGAGAAGAGCGAGGACACAGCCATGTAACAAAAGCCAGGGAGTCCAAGGAATCCAGAACACTACCTACCCCGGGAGAAAGGAAACCCAGGCTCTGAAACCATGCGCCGATAAATCTGTGTCGCTTAAGTCAACCCACCGTGTATCTGTCATAGCAGTTCAAGTAAACTAAGACACTAAACAAATTAACGCCCTCTATATTAAACACCTCCTTTGTTTTGTTATTCTATCATGGACCTGAGGAGCTAAGTCTCTAACCTGTATTAAATATCCTTTTCTAAAACTCTGATGAAATAGGTTAACAGTTACTTTTTAAAGGAACAGTTCAAACTCTTAAGCAAGCAATTCAAACACTTACAATCTTTTTAGCGATGACAGCCCCCAAAAGGCACCTGGATCTATACTACTAATCAGATTGTTTCGGAGGTCCCTGTCAAAACAAAATAAAACAGAAATTATTTACATATCAACATTGTAACAAATACTTAGACACACTGCACTTATCTGTATTACAGAAAATGACAACGATAAAGACAAAAAGGTTAAGGCAAGATCACTCCATTAGTAAGCAGCAAAGCAAAAATTCAAAATCTAGCAATCTGGCTCCAAAGCCATTTGTTCTGGTCAGTATAATAAAGTATATGTCATAAAAGATAAATGTGCCCTGCTATTATTCAAATTTGAGTTATGGCTGAAATAAAATCATAGACATTGTTTCTACAACTTTTTCCTTAATATGCAGTTCTTTGGTTATCAAAATAAATTCAGTGGCTGTAGTGTCAAACATAATTAAACTGAACATATACATATAAATATAATATATAAATCAAATAGAAACATTCTAAAAGGTAGGAACCACCCAAGTGCCCACTAACAAATGAACAGATAAATAAAAGGTGGTGTATGTATACGTGTATATGTATATACATATACAAACACAGCAGAATATTATTCAGCCATAAAATGTAATGCAGTTCTGGGGCAGTGCAATGGTGCCTCAGTGGGAGAATTCTCAGCTGCCATGCCGGAGACCCGGTTCGATTCCTGGTACCCGCCTATGTTAAAAAAAAAAAAAAATGCAATGGAGTTCTGATACACTATACAGCACAGATGAAACTTGAAGACATTATGTGTAATGAAATAAGCCAAACACAAACGGACAAACACCGTATAATTCCACTGCTATAAAATATCCAGAATAGGCAAATCCATAGAGACAGAAGGTAGATTCGAGGTTACCAGGGACTGCGGGAAGGAAAGAATGCAGAGTCACTGTTTAAATGGGTACAGAGTTTCTGTTTGGGGTGAAAAGTTTTGGTAACAGTGATGATGACCGCACATGATTGTGAATGCAATTAATGCCCATGAATTGCATTCATAAAAATGGTTAACATGGCAAATTTTGAGTTACAAATATTCTATGATTAAATTTTTAAAAATAAAAAATAAACACTCTAAAAGACAACATCATTTGATTTTTCATAGTTTTTTCCTCCCTGGGTTTCTATGATTGATTTTCTTTAAAGTGAGGATATAAAGGGTACATAATAATTCACAATATATCGGTCAAAGCAAAGATTCACGAGCTCCATCCGTCACAGCAATCTGACAGCAGTGACAATTTATTTTCATTCTTCTCCAGCATGCTGGCGTCCACATGTTAGCACTACCACTAGGTGGCA
Organism: Tamandua tetradactyla; assembly: GCF_023851605.1. Taxonomy (NCBI): domain Eukaryota; kingdom Metazoa; phylum Chordata; class Mammalia; order Pilosa; family Myrmecophagidae; genus Tamandua; species Tamandua tetradactyla. Next base: position 22,311,264 of record NC_135345.1, read on the forward strand.
GCAGTACCACAGCCACATGCAGTGTGGATCTGAGCCCCTAAAAGCTTCTTACAGCTCACCTCCCGATGCAGCAGGGGGGCTCACAAATGGCCCCATATATGTCTTTGGCTGACAGTCAGCCACTAGAGCACTTAAAAGCTATTTTTTTCTAACAGTTTATTCTTACTATCAATATAGTAAAGGTACGACAACACTGGGGTTAGTTTCCGGAGGTTGGAAATTTCACAAAAACATACTGATAAGGTGTAAGTCATTCATTTTTAAGCCCAATATTCTTCTTTCTTTTGTTTATTTTTTGTTATGCGGTGGGGGGGGTCACATTTCATTCCCGTTATTGCAGCAGAATTTGTTGAATTTTTTTGTGAAGCGCATGGATTGGAAAATTGAACCCAGGTCTCCCACGTGGCAGGGGAGAATTATATCACTGAACCACTTGTGCACCCCCTAAACCCAGGATTCTTGATGTGTTACTGACACACTATCCATGCTGTTTTACTACATCATCATCATCAGTCTCCATTGGATTGAGCAGAGATTCTCAAGGATACTTTTCTGGATATAACCTGTAACACAACCTGTGGCAGCCTGTGAACCTCAGGGCCCCCCAGTGCGTCCTATTCCTGTTTTTCTTGTCCCATCCGCCTTATAACTCCTGAGGCATTCTGCAGAGTGCAGTTAGGGTTAAGTGGTAATCCACCCTCGTTCCCCCATCCCCACCCCTTATTATCAGGAACAGGCTTTTCTAAATAAGAAGCCCCAGGCAACTCCACAATCCTTTTAGGAAATGATGATTAAACACAGGTATAAAATCTATACTCTGATTAACGATACTAAATATTTCATTAGCTGGAATTCAGTCAGTTTTATACTCCACAAGAAAAGAGTTTTGTCAACATTGGGAGTTCCCCTAACTTTATGTGTTTTTTTTTTTCAATCCAGCTTCCAAGAAGACATTTTCGAACTTAAGTAACTATAAATATCTGAAAAAGTCAGGAAGTTTCTTCACCAAACTTATTAAGATGGCAGTATAAAGTTTAAGAAGGTTTTTAGGCAAACGCACAAATCCTACCCTTTTTTTCAGCGCTGCTCTTCAATGAGCTGGAAGATGGTACCAGGTATTGCAACTTCTAGAAAACTCATGCAGAAAATAAATTACCTGCTACAAAGGACCATGGCCCCAGCTTCCCTTATCCCCAAACACCTGCCTCAGGGGTTGCAGCAGAAGCTGTCAGTGCCCCAACCCCACCCAAACCTCCTGGCACTGTTCCTCTTTCTCTCTCCTCCTGCCCCTGAGGTCAGAGGTCATGGGGCATGAATGGCCCAGGATAGAACCCTCAAGGAAAGGGAGGTGAAGAACATCCCAGTTTCCTCGCTGGGGGGTGGGAGGGGGTCCTGCACCCCATTTAAAGGGCAAACAGCATAAATGGAAAGGCTTAGTATCATTTATAAATTCAAAAATGAAGAGGGGATGGGGTGCAAAGGTAGTTCAGAGGTAGAATTCTCGCCTGCCATGAGGAAGACCAGAGTTCGATTCCTCACCCATAACTTTCCAAAACACAAACAAAGAACAACAAAAAAATTCAATGGTGCTGCAATAAGGGGATACTCACTTGGAAAAAGAATGAAATGTGACACCTGCCATACAGCATACAAAAAAAAAAAAAATGAAGCTGGAGGTCAACTATAAAGAGTTCCAGAACTCAACAGTGACAATACGGATGATTTATTTACTTAATATGTAGTCACTAAGCTGAGCACAGTGTTGTTGCTTTTATTTTGCAGTCACTCTCAGAGACCTGGTGGCACAGACAGTGCCCCCAAAATTCCCATCATCACCCCCAACACATGGGCACTTGGTCAACCCCGGCCCAGATTTTCCAAACAGGTCTGGCCTTCATAACTGGTATGACCACACAATCCTGGTCTAACTAAATCGTGGATTTGGGGGGAAGTAGCAATTTCCACTACTTTGGTTAGAGGTTGGAAGGTAAGCCTGGAGCTGTTAATAGGAATCTTGCCACCAAGAACGAAGTGCCTGCTTAATGAAGTCAAAAGACAGAAAAAGAGGTAATAAATGCTGAACCTCTGGATCGAACCAAGCCTGAGGTCCAAAGTTAACTCTGGGCTTTTCAGCTCCATAAATTCATAAATTCAGCAGATTGATTATCTGTCACTTGTCACTCCACGAAGAGCTCACAATCAGGCTCCTAGGTACTATCCTCTTATCAGAAGAGGAAACTCATGTGCAGAAAGATTAAGGATATGGCCATGTCTTTAAAGTCAATATATGGCCAAGCCAAGAGCCAGGATTTAAACACATTTTTCTGACTGGTACAGTGAAGACTGACTGAAGGAATTGGGTAAATATCTATGTACAGCAATAGGGAAATGGTTAAAGCGAACATGCCAAAAGGTTAGCAAATGATTAAATCAAGATGCTGCAGATACTATTTTTTCAACTTCTCTGTATATTTGAAAAATATAATAAAACATTGAAAAACACTATGTGGCATTATCCTGCTTCCAACTATGTCTCAAAGGCAACTACTCCTCTTTCCACTTCAACATCATTACCCTACCCTATTATACATCACAGAGTCTTGACTTGAGTTCCTGAAGCTAGCTTTCCTTCTCTCATCCATTCCCCACTGAAAGTGATCTTTCGCAACATAAACCTGACTGTGTCTCTGTCCTGCTGTAAACTCTCCAAAAGCTCCCTGGTCCCCTTGGAGAAAGGTCAAACTCTTCAACAAAGCTATCTATGACCCTAGCCTTGCCAATGAATGCTATACCAACTCATACTTTCTAATATGCTTCATCACCCTCCCCCAACATGTAATCAATTGATCAATGAACTAATCAAACTTTCTTTCTCATTAAGTGTACTAGCATATTTCAGTAAGTTTCCAAAAACGACCATGTTTTGTCTCCCCTCCTGATCTTTGCTCATTCACTTCCCTATCTCCCCCATTCCATATCGTCACCCTAATCCCTCTTCTCTTGTCTGGCTGACTCCAACCCATCCTTAAGGGGTTGGATTTAAGCATCATTCCTTCCTCCAGAAAAATACCTCTGACGACAGTGCCCTGTGCTTTGCCTGCCATGGCACTCACTTCAAAGTGCCAAGGCTCAAACTGTCTTTGATGAAGCACTAGAAGTTCCACGAAGGTAGGGTCCATTTCTGTTCTGTTCTGTGAAAGGGAGACACTCGATATATAGCAGATGATGGGTGCATAAGTAGAGAAAAAAAATATTAGGTTGAGTGAGATTAGCCAGAAACAAAAGGGCAAATACTGTATGGTCTCGCTGATATGAACCGATATTAGTGAATAAACTTGGAGAATTTTATTGGTAACAGAGACCATCAGGAGATAGAAATAGGGTAAGATATTGGGTGATTGGTGCTGAAGGGATACAGATCGAGCAACAGGACTGATGGTAAAAACTCAGAAACGGATAGCACAATACTACCTAAATTTAATACAATTATGTTCGAACACTGAATGTGAGAATGATGGAGGAGAATGAACAGAGAATGATGGGGGCACAAGTGAAATCAGAAAGAAAGATAGACGATAAAGACTGCGATGGTATAATCTAGGAATGCCTAGAGTGTATAATGATAGTGACTAAATGCACAAATTTAAAAATGTTTTTGCATGAGGAAGAACAAAGGAATGTCATTATTGTAGGGTGTTGAAAACAGATGGTAATTAATATTTTAAAATTTTAATTTATGTGTGAGACTAAAGCAAAAAATGTTTATTTGGTACAAAATTTATATTTTGACTAGCGCATTTTCTAATATAACTTATGTGGGACACCTTAATTGAACACCATAAGTACATGGAACCTTGAGTAGGGCATAAGATTTTGCAGGTTTGTCCAGAGTGATGCCCTGATAAATCCCAGAGTGATCTGAACAGTGAGTAAAAAAGTATTTGCAAAGTCCCCTTGGGGGAATGGTGAGAAAGGGGGAAAATTCAACTTCCCCAAGTGGACAATTCTTGATAGTCTCACAAACAGTGTGGACAACCAAAGCAATAGGCTGAGTCTCCAGTCTTGGGGTTTGTTCATATGAAATTTAATCCCACAAAGGAAAGGTCAAGCCTACTTAAAATTAGGCCTAAGAGTCACCCCCAAGAGAATCGCTTTTGTTGCTCAGATGTGGCTTCTCTCTCTCAGCCAACACAACAAGCAAACTCACGGCCCTCCCCCTGTCTACGTGGGACATGATCCCAGCGGTGTGGACCTTCCTGGTAATGTGGGACAGAAATCCTAGAATGAGCTGGGACTCAGCACCAAGGGATTGAGAAACCTTCTCAACCAAAAGGGGGAAGAGCAAAATGAGACAAAATAAAGTGTCAGTGGCTGAGAGATTCCAAACAAAGTCGAGAGGTTATTCTGGAGGCTATTCTTTTGCATTAAATAGATATCACCTTGTTAGTCAAGATATAATGGAGAGGCTGGAGGAAACTTCCTGAAAATGTACAGTTGTGTTCCAGTAGCCATGTTTCTTAAAGATGATTGTACAATGATACAGCTTTCACAAGGTGACTGAGTAATTGTGAAAACCTCATGTCTGATGCTCCTTTTATCTACCTTATCAACAGAGGAGTAAAACATGCAGCATAAAAATAAAGAATAGGAGGAACAAATGTTAAAATAAATGTAGTAGATTGAAATGCTAGTGATCAATGAAAGGGAGGGGTAAGGGGTATGGTATGTATGATTTTTTTTCTGTCTTCTTTTTATTGCTTTTTCTGAATTGATGCAAATGTTCTAAGAAATGATCATAATGATGAATATGCAACTATGTGATGATACTGTGAATTACTGATTATATATGTAGAACGGAATTATCATATGTTAAGAATGTTTGTTTCGGTTTGTTATATTTTTTTATTTAAAAATTAATTTAAAAAATAATATAAATAAATAAACACAGGAAATCTATAAGTAGGGCAGCCTTCGTGGTTGGTTTCACACATCTCTCACACTCATATCAACTGACCTTTCATCTTCACTATAAAAATATTTTTAATAAATTATCATTAGCCATGAATCCATTAATATATTCAGACAAGGTACAGAATGCTACATCTCATTCAAAACCACACACATTTCTCAATAAAGGTAGAGGGTCATCATGTCTGCAAACATATCATGTTAATAACTGTTAATAAATCTCAGTAGATAAATGGGTAATATGGGGGATTACTGCACTAGTCATTCCCTTTTTCAGTATGTTTAAAAATTTTCATAATAAAAATTACCCATCCCCCTCCAATTTTTTAAGTCCTGGGAAATACAATTAATCAAAAGGCACAATTATTATTTCCTATCTCCCGCTCCCCAAACGACCAAACCCCACACCTCAGAGATAGGAGGGTTTTATGAGAAAATTCAATCAATAGGTTTTTTGACTTGCACTGTATAATCTAAAAAGCTCTGCAAATAGAAATACATAATGTCAGTTCCATTCTTTAAAAACATAAGTTTCCCTTTTCAGGTTTTAAACAGCATCTACAACAGGAACTGATTTAGCTAAAGCAGCACATAAATTTCAGGCCAGTGATGTAGTGTATGTGTTTCCATGAAATACCTCTCATGAATAACTGAGCACGGTAATGTGATTTAAAGATGCACTTTTTCTGTAACAACAAAAATTTCCTGACATATTATATAATATTTAGTAATAGCTATATTAATCAGACGTTGTCAAAAAATATTTATAGTTAAGAGTCTCTCATTTAACATTCCTCTTTCCCTACACACCCACTGCTTTCTTAGTAAACAGGACTCTAACTTTAGGATGTATAGCTAAATCTGAACACATGGGATCATTAAAACATAAATGAAAAGGAGCACTAAAGACTCACTTAAACAAAATTAAAGGAATATTTTAACATGCCTTAGTAAAAAACTACTCAGTAAATAATTCACCTCTATCAGGATAAAAATGCTTTTTGATGGCAAGTTTCAGAAACCTCTACTCACATGGCTTCAACAATAAGGAAAGTAATTCCCTGGTAATGCAGGAAATTCAGGGCAGCTTTCATGGTTGGTTCCAGGCATCTTCCAGATCCACCAGCCTCGAGTGTCAATTCTGCTCTCAAGCTGACCCTTCAGTCACAACACAGTATCCCAGATCCCGAAATAACCTCCAAACATAAATTCATGGAAAAAAAAGTCTTGCTTCTTTGTGCATTCTCAGGAGTTAGGAAATCTTCCTCCAAGGATCCACAGAAGGCTACCCTGTCATGTCTCAATGGCTAGAACTGGCTCTGTGCGCTGCTAGAAAGAGAAGCTGGGGTGCATGTGTGGTTCAGTGGTAGAATGCTCACCTTGGAAGACCCAGCTTCAATAACAGGACCATGCACCCCACCCCCACCCCACCCCACCCCAAAAACACTAGATAAAAAGAGAATCTGGATTGCCCAGACGGCCAAGGGCTGTCATTTGTTATGGAATGAAGGCTGAGCAGTGAAACCACTGCACAATCCCAGTATCAGCAGGTAGAGTGTCTTGGGATGAGGAAAGAGGTGATCCCTAAATACTGACAAATAATGAACATAATACAAGAATGACTTGCTAATATAAATTGAAGAGGATGGAATGATGGATCGATAGATAAATGAATGGAGGGTTGGATGGATGGATGATGGATGTAAAGGTCTCAGTTTTAAAAACAATCTAAGGGGTCTAAAAAAATACAAAATATATTTACCACAAAAGTTCAGGGAAAATTTCAGACTATCTTTTAATAATAATGTACTCTGTAAACTAGCTCAAAGAAAACTACTATTATACAACTTTAGCAGCTCAATATCACGGACCTACTGTGTTAAAGATCAAAAACTTCAATTCCTGGAAAAAAATAGATAAGCAAAAGACCACTTGGTTGATATGACAGCAGAGTATAAGTATTCATCCCTCAGAAATCCCCTCACCTCCCTCAGGACCTGTTCTGTCCTTCTGGGGGAAATTCCCTTGCCCCAATCTATTTAAAACCAAGCACACAGGCAGCCCACAACATCCCACGCTTTCCCTCCTTTTTAGTTTCGCTCCACGTTAATTACCACAATTTAACATCTTTTACATATTCCTTTAACTGTTTTGCTTATTGTCTATTTCCTCCATCACTAGATTATAAACTATATGAGTGCAAAGACTTTTAAGCTACATGTTCTGGACACTTAAATAATACCCAAGTCACACCAATTCTCTGTAACTATTTTTGAAAGAATGAGTCCTCACCTTATTTATCAACATTTGATGCCTGACCTACACCCACTGCTTATTCTTCTCACACTATACTCTCGCTCATAGGTAATTTCATCTACATGCTCAGCTTCCATTTGAGTCTTTAGACCCAAACTTCTATCTCTACCCCATACTTATACTGTTGTTGAGTTTCTGACTGCCTATAAAACTAAGTCAACATCTGTATTTGGAAGTTCCAGCTACCTCAAAAATCAACATATCCCAAGTTGAACACATATATCCAACAGAAAGAAAGGAAAGAAGAAAAGAGAAGGAGGAAGGAAGGAGGAAGTCCACAATCTGTGCTTAACATGTCCTCAGGCAATTGTGATGCACATTACGTGTGAGAAACACTGGTAGAGGCTAGGGCATTGGTGTCTAAGCAGTGGTTATGAGCTTTAAATGACTCAGACGTAATATGACTCTTCCTTCCACCTTATCCCACCCCCAATCCAGTCCATTCTCATCAAACCCATCCTTCACGCCAGCAGCCAGAGTTGTGCTTTGCTCAAAATGGCTCAGAATTAACAGCCAAGGTCCTTAGATGATCTACAAGGCCCTCTTCAATCTGGCCCCCACTCTTCTCCTGACCCCCACCCCGTTATTCTCCCCGTCCCCCACTCTGCTCCAGCCACACCACCTACACTCTTCCTCAAACCCACAGTGAGCACACTTCATATTAGGGCCCTGCACCACTAGAGCCCCAGCTGGAACGTCCTCCCCCCCAAAAAAGCTCAACGTTGAATCCTTCCACCTTCTTCTGAGTGTGTGCTTCAATGTCACATCACTTACATGTTCGCCCACCCCATCACCACCATAAGCAACACACCAGTGGGTGCTCCTAAACCCCACTCCCTGGGGTAAGTTTTCTTTTTCCACAGTACTTCTAATATGCCTGCTATGTAAACTTGCCTTTTATGTGAATTCTGTCTCCCCTCCACTGAAACATAAACTCAGTCAGGACAGGATCTCTGTCTGTTGTATTCACTAATGAATCCTAAGCCCAGAACTGTGTGAGCACTTCATATCTGTTGAATAAAATATTCAACATATTTAAATTAGCTGTATGAAAAGTACTTACTAATAGCTGAAGCAATATTTGTACTATTTAAATTAACTGTAAAAAAAATACTAATAGCTGAAGCAATATTTGTACCAAGCCTTACTATTAGGCCAGGTATCTTTTTTTGGGTTTAATTAATTTGTTATAATAATTCTATATGTTATCTACTGCATGCACTTTTTTTAAAATGCAAATTGATCTCCAAAAAGGTAGACTAAAACTGGCAAACCAGTTTTTAAGATGCCATAAGGGTTTCATTATTTTGTCTTCAAAACAGAAATCCCAAATACAAGAAACACTCAATCTAAATATTTCACTGAAAATCAAAGCACAAACATATACTGCTACCTAACTATAAGAGAGGAAACTAAAATCAAATGACGGAGAAGTAAAAACAGAAAACAAACATTCAAAAGAACCAACTGGCAAGTCTAAGGAAGAATGATCTATTCCTAGAGTTTATGGGAGTATGCACCAGGCCAATTTTACTCTGTGAAATATTTAATATAGATCAGAAAAAAAAAAGAGAGAGAGAAAGTAAATCCCCTTAGGAAGTCTATTCTTCAACTCAAAAGAACTGCCAGGGACAGTCTCTGAGGCAAATTGCTACTTAATTCAACTCAGTCAGCCCTCACTACTCTACCCTACCCTAACCTGCTCTGCCCTGCTCTACTAAATCCCATCCCTTAGTCCATGTGGCTTAGCTCCAGTTATTTTAAGGCCAGGGCTATTTAGGGTGGACTCTACTTTGAACAAGTTCTAGTTCTATCCCTCCTCTTTAACTCCATATCCTATTCTGCCGTGTATTTACTGTGATTGGTTACTTTATTCCCAATTCCAGGCATCTCTGACTAGCCAAATCTGGACTGCAGACATTTTATTTGGCTCATTGGAAACGCAGTGCCCTAGGCAACTCTAGAAGACAGTAGAGTACACCGCTCAGAGTGGTCCCACCTGAGAAATTAGGCAGGTCTCCACCATCTCCCATCAGTCCCTAGTGGACGGCTACTGGGGGCTGGGTGAACTGAGTGGGGTAGGTAGAGTGGCTTTTACTCCAGCAGTGTGACAAAGGAAGCCTCAGGCTTGCACTGGGAAGACTTAGGAGTGACCCACAGGGATGGTGAGTGTGGAAGGAACAAAAGCTGCTACACTGTGTTTTAAAATAATTGTAAAATCACATTATTTACAAAACAACATAAATCATCTATTTGGCTGGCAGTGTCTTAAGCTGGATTCTCCCAGACGCCCGGGTCACTCCTAAGTTATTTCTCACAGACAACCACAAGGTTCCTGCAAAAGAGCTCCACTCCTCAGTGAACAAGCCCTTTCCTCTGTTGAGTAAGGACCATGCTACTCCCATGGAAAACTCTGTAACAAGCTGCCCTAGCCCGTACGCCATAGTCAACGGCCATTTCTTCTGCTCCTATATCCTGTTGGGTACTGAGAAGTCTGGGGTTTTGCTTCTTCCCAGGTAAAGAAGCATCAGATCCCCTCTGCCCTTATATCCAAAACCCTACGTTGCATTTATATGGTCTCTTCCTTGTCCCCCACTGGACCTGGGTGAAAACGGGAAACAGGCAGAGACAGAATCCCTTCTTGAGGCCCCACCAGCATGTAAGCTCCAGAAAGAATCTAGGAGAAGATAAAGGGTCTCTTATGTGTGTTTTCTTTTTCCAAATCTCCTTTCTGTTTATGGGCTAATGGAACTCAATGGCCCAAAATGGAGTTTGTTTGTTTGTTTTTGCCACCCCTTCCCCTAAGGCATGGAATTATGAAAGAAGCAGGGAACAAACACATCAGTCAATACATCAAACTGCTAGACCACTATACTCACAGATTTTGTCTGAATTGTAGAGAGCCCAAGACAGAGTCCTAAAGTGCACATTTATAGACTCCACCCTCTACCAGGTGCCAGCTTTGCCTCAAGCTTATGGCAGGGTGGCTCCTGAAGCAGAACAACAACATCCTTTCTGGTAATGGCAGGGACATTTCTTTCCCTAAATCCTCAAGCAAATTTCAATTCAATTAAATTGAATCAAATGCTAGTTCCTGAGCCAGTCACTGTGGAATATGCCTGAGAACTGCTTTTGGCCTGGTCACATCTGGAGCTGAGGGTTGAGGTCAGCAACCTCTGAAGCCCGTGGATGGACTGTAAGGAAATGACATAATTCAATGAAAGCAGCAAAAACTTTGGAACAGTCAGTCCTGCTGTGCCAAGAACGTTAAGAATCTTTATACGTATATAAATGCACACATTCGTGTACATCTGTGTACATATATAAATGCACACTCTATATGTATGTGTATAAGGTGCATGTAGATCCTAAAGAGATTTGATTTAAATGAAAAAATAAAAAAACAAAAACAGATTCATACCTAAAGAATGATAAAGATGAATTCTAGGTGGTATTTGCTTAAATAACAGGTCAATGATCTAAGCAAAGAAGTCCAGCGGGGCTTTAATTGCCGAGAAGCCACTTGGTAAAATAATTGTGGGAAGGTCACATAGAGAAGTAGGAAGTGAGGCAGAGCATACAGAATTACAAAAAATGATGAAAGTTTTCTATTCAACATAAATGGAAATGTTTAGGGTGGCTCCCTCGTGTATTCTGAAATGTTACCTTAAATGTATGAATAATATGGGTATTTGAAACATGAACCTGGAGTGAGCATACAGAATACAAGCAAATTAATTATCTACTGTCTAAAATTAACTAAGGAAAAATAATAATCAGGGCTACTTGTAATATCTGATCATAAGCAAAACTGGATCTAATTGCTAAGTAAAAAAATAATTACTGTCTTCAGACATCTGAATAAAATATCAAAGTTTACCCACTTGACTTTTTTTTAAATTCTACTTGAAGTATCTTATAAGGTATATAAATTTCATGACAGAGAATTTCAAAAGAGCATCTACGTTTTATGTCATGGTCAGCAAACTACAACCTACTGCTTGTTTTTGTAAAAACACATCCATACTCATCCTTTGAGTCACTGTGCAAGAGACCATATGCCCAGCCCACAAAACCTAAAATATTTACTATCTGGGCCTTTCCAGAAAGTTTGTCAACCCTGCTTTAAGCAACTACTTGTTTTTAAAACTCAGTTCTTGAAAATTTTCATAACAAAATATTGAAAAAATTTAAATTTTTATTTTGAGAAGTTGAGAGTTTAATAGGTTTACAATGAAAGTGCATACAATAAAAATAATAAAAGAGGATAATGAAAGCATACTCACAATCTTTCAAGGAGACTTAACCCAGAAAATGAGCCATTCTTCAGCTCCGATATTTTATTATTACTCAGAATCCTAAAAATGACAGGAAACGAAATGTAAGTTGCTGAATATATTATGCCATCAATGTCAAAATAACTTAGCCTGTTATATGTAAACCTATGAGGAACGCTAAGAATCATTTATAACCCAAAGAATTTTTGAGGTGCCTGACAAAAAGGGAGTATCTTTCACCTCTCATTGAGAAACCACCTAAAATAGCTTATTCACTCATCTCGTCACATCTTAAATCATTCCTTGTCACACATAACCAAAAACATTTTCAATAAAAAGGAAGAAGTCACCACAAGAGAGCTATAAGTTCAATAAAAGAATGAATACTGCCATGCACATTTATTTATATAATCATTCAATGCACATGTGTAAGTCATATTTATTTGAACACTTATTTAAAAGCTAGGAAGTTCATGGACAATTATAGATGCTCTACAACAGTGCCCTTAAAAAGGAGAAAAGGATCTTCTAGGTATCATTTCAGTAATGCTCAACATTATTTGTAATTTAATAGTATTCAAATTTACATGTGTAAATATGTTTTTCACTTCGCTCACAGACAAAGAAAGACACAGATAGTTCTATCACAAGATAGCTCAAATACTAGGACAACAGTCTTACAAAAAAATCAAATGAAAACAGAAGTTAGTCCAACAAAGTTATAGCCGAGCCACACCCCTCACTCACCACCCCTATCCCCATGGCAAGATGTATCTAAGTGGTCACTGTGCACATACTCTTGCTTCCTTTCTAGATTTTGTGACTTTATGCAGCTTTTGCAGTTTGAATCCCCATGAAGTCAAGCACATCCGTTTTTAAACCCAGCTGTATCACTTACAAGCTACCGATCTTGGAAAACTCACTCCACCTCTCTGCAACAGAGTTCCCTCATTCATAAAATGGGGAGAATAATAAATATCTATCCCATGAACACTAAGTGAGAATTAGAAAATCATGACACACTCAAGGAGCATTCAGTGAGTTTCAGACTCTGTTGCCTTGGTTCCAGGATATACAGCCTCCCTCATTTTAATGTATCTGAAATCAAGATGTATCTTGCACTCAAAAGTAGATTATTGTGAAGTATATGTCCCTCCCAAAAACTGTCACTAAAGCAAGGAGATGGCTTTAATCACTAAGACAAACATTCCAATTAAATTACAGTACCATTTTCTCTTACCAAAACTGCAAAGTTTTCTAAAAGTAAGGTAGCTGGCACAGACAAAAGCAAATTTTTAAGACAATCACAAATCCCTGGAGCAAGCTTCTCGTGCAGCCAGCAGCTTACACAAAGAGCCTCCAACTTTTCTATTCTAAGTAGGTACACATTCTAAGCCAACAGCCACCACATCTGATGAAAAGTAAATCCAACTGTTATTTCTTTCAGCATAATTTATAGTAATCAAAAACTGAAACCACCAAAGAAGCCAGTTTAAGAGGAAGGGTTAAACAAATACAGTACATCCAAACAAGAAAATTTTATGCAAATATTAAGGAAATTTGATGAACAGGAAAATGCATAATTATAAAGCAAACAACAAAATTATTGCCACTGATTGAAAAGCATTTATAAATAGACAGAGCAAACAAAAGAGACTGGGAAGAAAAACATCAAAACAATCACCCATTTTAGTGATTAACTTCTTTTTTATTCTTTATGAAACCTTACAGTATCTTTCAAAATATCTAGAATTAGATTCTTTTAAAAATTTTTTCTTCTGATGATAACCATAAGAATCTTAACTACTGTTTGAAAATAAATTCATTTTTAATATAACCGTATCTTAGAAATAAAAAAAAAAACTAACCTTTCCTTTTGCCTGAACTGACCCTGTTCGAACCCAATCTTCAATTAAAAAGTAAAGTGAGGACTACTATAATTATGCTTTGAAATTAACGAGACTTACTTAATTCTATCTAAAAAACTGTTCACGGACCTACTGAAGTTTAACTTCATAGGTGCTGAATATAGTGCAAAGAATATCTTCTAGTTTCTTTTAATTTTATAGTCATGTTTTAATGAACAATGCTGATGAACTTTATGTTGATTGAGAATTTATAACCAATTTTAAAAAAAGAAAATAAAGAATCTGCACAAGGTACAAAGCTCAATGACATTTGTATATGTCCCGAGTGAAAAATGAGACCCAAATATGGAAGTAGCCTGTGAAAACCTTCCACGATGGTGAGTGAATTACATTCAGTAAGATTCAGTATCACTTCAGCCAAAGGACTGTCATTTGCTCAGTCATAAAGGCTTTAGTACAATAAATGATAGATTTTATTGAGGAGAGTTAAAAGGAAAACATTTCATCACACTTAAAAAGTTATAACTGTAACCTTAAAAATACAGTTTACTACTTCATGTTAATATATTCAGTCTACACATTACTTGGTGTGTTTAAAGATTTTGTGCAAGAAAAAACAAGATCAGTATGAATAAATCTACTCTGCAGACAGTTTTTATACTCAATTTTCAAACGGGGGACTGTGGAACTAGTAAATGCATAATATCATGTATCATTATAAACTTAAAACCCACTCATAATCAATATTTTTGCTGACATCTTTGAAATTCCAAACTTTCTAGAAGGTGCCTAAATGAAAAATATTAACTTGACCAAAGTTATAAAGCTTATATATACCATCTCTGCTCTGTACTGATGAATTTAACACTACATGATCTATAGACAATGCTTAGGAACTCCATGCTGGGCTCTGCCTTTTGAATTTAAACACCATAAGGAAGAGCTTGATGTCCACTGCTATCATTTAACACAGTGTCAAGTTCATTCAGTATATCATTTATGCTGAAACATGAAAAAGAGAGTGAGACTAAATGTGGACATTTAAAAAAAAATAAAATATAGTTCATGGAACAGAAGAAACAAAAATTAAGTATTAGAAGTTCTCAGTTGTTTAATGTTGTAGTCCCAGAATGGAATGAATCACTGAAAGCTGTTAACAGCATTCATTCCCAGCAACGCAGAAGGCATGACATATTTGTTCTATGAGAGCAAGGTGAAAATATATTTTAAAGCATTAAAAATTTGGATAAAACATTATCATTATCGAAACTCAAACCCTGATGGGAAAGATGAAACAAATAATCAAAGAAGGTAGGTTGACTACTAGGTTACTATCATGGTTGAACTGTGGCTCTTCAAAAGATTTGTCCATCTGGAATTTGTGAAGATGCCCTTATTTAGAAGAAGGGTCTTTACAGATGTTATTATGTTAAAGATCTCAAGAGTAGAACATCCTCGATTAGGTGGTGCATCACTCTGAAACTGTTGTGTACCCAGAAAAGCTAAGTTCTTTAATCCTCATTCAGTATTGCTGGGTGGGAGTTGTTTTTGTTTGTTTTTTTAATTTATTTATTAATTAAAAAAATAAAAACATACATAATCAGTAATTCACAATACCATCACTTAGTTGCATATTCATCATTTCTTAGAACATTTGCATCGATTTAGAAAAAGAAATAAAAAGATAACAGAAAAAGAAATAAAACGATATGGGTGGGAGTTTTTTGATTGCTTCCATGGAGATGTGTCTCCACACATTCAAGGTGGGGTTGCTTACTGGAGCCCTTTAAGAGGGAGCCATTTTGGAAAAAGTTTTAGAGCCACTAGAACCGACAGAGCCAACAGAACAGAGTCCAGGGAAGCCACTGAAGAGAAACCTAGCACATCTCGCCATATGTCTTTCCAGCAGAGACAGAAACCCTGAATGACACTGACTTTCTTGAACCAAGATTATCGTTCCCTGGGTACCTTCGATTGGACATTTTTATAGCCTTGTTTTAAACTGGACATTTTCACAACCTTAGAACTGTAAACTAGCAATTTAATAAATTCCCCGTATATCTCATTCTGGAGGCTTGCAAACAAGAACAGGTGATGTGCTGATTTGAAGCCATTATGTACCCCAGAAAAGACCATGTTCTTTTAGTCCATTTTTGCGGGAGCAGGCCTATTGTGGGTGAGATCTTTAGCTTAGGCTATTTCAATTGAGATGTGACCCAGCCCATTCAAGAAGGGTCTTAATCCTTCTTCCCAGAGAATTGAGATTAATGCCCTGGCAGAAACATGCATGGACCTACAGGGGCTGAGAGGGAAAGCCATTGAAACCAGACCTTGGAGAGAAGGACCAGAAAATGTCACTACTGTGCCTTGCTATCTGATAGAGGAACCCTGGATACCAGCAACCTTTCCTCAGAGAAGGTTGATGCCTTAACGGGGACATTTTCATGGCCTTAGAACTGTAAATTTATAACCTAATAAATTCCCATGGTAAAAGTCAACCCATTTCTGATACATTAGCAACCGGAACAAAGTGGGTCCTAAATCCAATGAGAAGGAGAGGGGAAGGGAAGGGAGGGGAGACCACCACATCAGTGGTTCTGGAAATTTGTGAAGACTTTACTGACTTTCAGTGATTGGGTGTGGACAACTGATGTTAGACTTCTGTTATTGCAAAACAGACTCATACCAAATAATTCTTAACTGTAGCCAGAATTAAGACCACCAGAACTTCTGATTTTGATGCCCAGTTAATTTTCAAAAAATGTATGTAGGCATGTCAACGATGGGAAGAGTTTCCAATTCAGAGGGTAACGGCACTGATGGCAAATCCACATAGCCTTTGAATCATCAATACAGGATACCTACACCTCCATCAGCCTCCATTTGTGACTGCTGTACTCACTATACTATGTGCAGATTCATGTACCAAATTAATTTCTTCCAGTATATTTGTATCCAAGCTCTGATACAATAAATCATAGGTGATTCTGAAAGTAAATTACTCTTCTTTTTTTATTTTTATATTAGAGTTAGGGTGTTATATTGATTTTAATTATGTCTAGGTGGGTTATATCATTTTTATTTCATTTCAGAATATAAAGATATGTTACAAAAATATTTGTTATAAAGAGCAGGCACTGGGGGTACACAGGTGGTTCAGTGATAGAATGCTCACCTTCCATGCAGGAGACCTGTATTCAATCACTGGACCATGCACCCCCCACCCCCACCCCCTAAAAAAAAAGAGCCAGGCACTGGGCCTAAGTGGGTTGAGTATTTCTGGAACAGATAATGACTTAAGGTGAAGTGCCCACTCACAAAAACTAAACGCAAGGAATTGAAAAACATGCAATAATTAAAAAGACAAGCATTTATTAATGCATTGATCAGATTGCAAAAAGTAAAGGCAAAGAGAAAAAAATTATCCAAGACCTGAAAACAGTTTGTGGCAGGTAAATGAAAAAGCCTTGGCCAGAAACAGAAACTGACTGTCCATTTGAAGCAGGGGAGGGAGAAGGCTGCAATGGCCCCAACTCAGCAGCACTTCTGGCTTCCACCAGCTGCAAAAACAAATTCATTCTGCAAGAAACCATCATCAGTTCAGGTCCATGGGAATTCCAAGTTTGAGTCCAAACAAACTTACAATAAAAAATTAGATAATTTATAAGGAATTACATAATTTATAAGGAGAGAGAACAGGACAGACTTAGAAAGAAAAATAAGAGAAAATGTTAGAAAGGCAGCTTTAGAAGATATAATAGCTAAGGTTTTCCAGAACTAAGGAAAGGAGCAAATATGACTGTATTTCTAAATGTAGTAATTTTTAAAACTTCTATTTGGCTTTTGTAAATTCATAAATAAACAAAAACAACAAATATTCACTCCTATGAAAAGACAAAGGACCAATTCCCCAAATATATTAAAAATTCTTAAAAAAAAAGTCAACAAGGAAAAAAAATACCCAATAAAAAACTGGCAAAGACCATGAACAAATAGTTCAATAAAAAATAAACACTAATGGAGCTATAATCATATGAAGGGGTATGCAGCCTCAATCAGGATAGAAACAAAAACGAAAACTACATCAAGATATCATAATCTCTTATCACAGTGGGGAAAAACTGTGATAACAAATTCTATATTCTATTCTAAAGGAAAGAACCACTCACATTTTGCTGTATATCAGTATAATCACCATGGAGGGAAAAAGTACAAATGAATATTTAATATTCGACTCATTAATTTCTCTTCTAAAACTCTATCTGAAGACACATTTGCATTTGTGTAAAACGTATTATATAACCACATAATAATATAACAAAGTTACTCGTTATTACTATTGTTTATAAAAGCAAATGATTAGAGGGCGGAACGATGGTGGCTCAGTGGCAGAATTCTTGCCTCCCAAGCTGGAGACCTGAGTTTGATTCCCAGTGCCTGCCTATGCGGAAAAAAAGATAAAAGCTAATGAGTGGATATTTAGGTTGGTTCTATTAATAGCGAGTTGCTTAAAGTACAGTTTATCCATACAGTAGAATACCATGTAGTTGGGGCAAGTGCAGGGTGAGAGAGAAGCAGCTCTTTATGTATTCATTCATACAGAAATACTAGCAAGATTCAGGATGATGTATTTAGCATGTTACCTTTTAAGAAAAGTGAAGATGGGAGAAAATAATATGTACTTATATTTTCAGTAAACAGCAAAAATGACAAAAAAAAAACTGCTTGGGAGAATGGATGGGCAACAAAAAGCAAAATTCATAACCAATTATAACCCATTAAATAAAGCAGGAAACTATATATCTATTCAGATAATGAACACAAGTAAATTGAAACATTGAGGAGAACTGGTCTTATACTACATAGCTTCAAAGCACCTCGCTCCAAAATACTCTGCACAAAGGGGGAAGCCCTGGGAGGCACCACCTTGATCAAATATCAAAATGGTCACCATCAGTAAAGGAAAAACTGAAAACATGCCCTACCCATGTTTTAGTTTGTTAGCTGCTGGAATGCAATATACCAGAAATGGAATGGTTTTTATAAAGGTAATTTGATAGATTACAACTTTACAGTTCTAAGCCTATAAAAATGTCCAAACTAAGGCATCCAGTAAAAGATACCTAATTCAAGAAAGTTCAATGGGTCTGGAAAACCTCTTTCACCTGGGAAGTCATGAGGCTGTCATCTGCTGTTCCTTTGTTCCTGGGCTCCGTCGCTTTCAGCCTCTGTTCTTGTGGGGGTTCCCTACTTTGCTTCTCCAGGGCTAGCTTTCATCTCTTGGCTTCCCTTGATTCTCTCCAAGTTCTGGCTTGCTTAATATCTCAAGGTGATACTTGGTGGCCTCCAAGCATCTCCAAACATCCATGTCTCCAAGTGTTGGCATCTGTGTCAGCCATCTTTGAAGTTTCTGTTGGCTCTGTCATTTCTCCAAAGTGTTTCTTCTTTTAAAGGACTCCAGTAAACTAATCAAGACACACCTAGAATGGGTGGAGTCACATCTCCATCTAATCAAAAGGTTGCACCCACAATTGGGCATGTCATATCTCTGTGGAGATAATATAATCAAATGTTTCCAACTTACAGTACTGAATCAGGATTAAAAGAAATGGCTGCCAAAAGATGGAAACAAACCAAATGCCCATCAACAGATGAGTGGATCAACAAAATGTGGTATATACATATGATGGAATATTATGCAACAGTAAGACAAAATGACGTCCTGAAACACATGACAAGATGGATGAGCCTTGAGGACATAGGCTGAGTGGAATTAGCCAGGCACAAAAGGATAGATACTGTATGATTCCACTTTTATGACCAGCATAGGTATAGTCAGAGACTTAAAATACAGAACACAGGGGGGACTTAGAGATACACAGAAGCTAGAGATGAGTGAACCGTTAGCTAATAAGGTTGAACTCCAACGTAAGGGAATAGATAGGAGTGGGTCTAGAAGTAATATTACCATATTGAAGATGAACAAGATTGAAAGGGGTTGTATGGACATATATGCACCACAGATTCACACTAGAAATATGAATGAGTTCTCATAAGAATTACTTTAAAGATATGATTTTTTTATAAAGAGTGCTTAAGTCCAGGGTACAGGGGGAAAACTGCTATTGCATGCTAAGAGCTGTGTTCAGAAGCCAGCCATCAGCACTACCACAGCAACAGCAGAAGTAAATAATGGGATGAGGGACAAGAATTAAGAGGTGTGTAAAGTAATCATGTTAAAATACTGAATGAAGGGGCGGGCCGCGGTGGCTCAGCGGGCAAAGTGCTTGCCTGCTATGCCGGAGGACCTCGGTTCGATTCCCAGCCCCAGCCCATGTAACAAAAACGGAGAAACAGAATACAATAAAAAAAACAAGAAAATGTTTAAAGATGTTTCCCTTTCTTCCTTCCTTCCTTCCTTCTATCCTTCCTTCCTTCTCTCTGTCTTTAAAAAAAAAAAAAAAAAAAAAAAAAAAATACTGAATGAAGCTGCATCTGAGCTATAGGGTTTTTTTGTTTTTGTTTGCTTGTTGGTTTGTTTGTTGTTGTTGTTTTTTACTATTATTACTACTTTTATTTCTTTTCTTTATATTAACATTTTATATCTTTTTCTGTTGTGTTGCTAGTTCCTCTAAACCGATGCAAATGTACTAAGAAACAATGATCATGCATCTATGTGATGATGTTAAGAATTACTGAGTGCATATGTAGAATGGTATGATTTCTAAATGTTGTGTTAATTTCTTTTTTTTTTTCTTTCCGTTAATAACAAAAAAAAAAAAAAAAAAAAGAATTAAGAGGTGGTTTAGAGTTCCTATTTGGTGAGGATGTGTTTATTGGTTTTCTGTCTCTTTGGAAACAACGAAATTATCTAAAATTGAGAATGCTGATGGACTTTGGACTTTGGGGATTCTACATGATGCCCATTGAATGCAGGTGGCTGAAGGATGCACTGACATAGAAGTAGATTGGCGAACAATGGTGTATACTTATGAACGAAGATTGTGTTGCTTCAAAAAGGAACAATGTCGTGAGGCACACAATGATGCTAATGAACATGTGGAACATTTGATACGACAAAATAAGCCAGAAACAAAAAGACAACAATGGTATGGTTACCTTTAGAAAATGCTTATAAGAAATCAGGGGCCTAAATTGTAAGCTTTTAGAATAGACAAATTAAGTCCAGAGTGGTAATTACTTCTGGATTTTGAGAGGCTGTTTTATGTATGTAATCTGATATTCAAAGTTAAGAATGAAGCCAAACAGGTCGGGGTTAAAGTAACTCAGAACATAGGGGTAAGGAAGACAGTGTCTATATTTTAGAATCACACTTACTCTTTGAGAGCAATGGAAGAAAGGTTTATTTGATCTGGAACTGAAATTTTCTGTAGTGCATAATCTAATTCAACCTATCTGTATAGCTCATTTGAACTACTGAAACACAGGAAGCACAGAATAAGAAAGAGGTCTTTTAACCTTATATAGATTATTGCAATGCCTGGAAACATCCTAGAGTATATTAAGCAGGTAATCAAAAAGTATTGGCAAAGTCCCCTGAGAGAGGGGAGAAAGAATATGGAACTATTAAACCTTACCATCAGGGAATTCCCTGTTACTGTGTCAAAACTTTACGATACCCAAACCAATAGGCCATGCCCTCGATCATGAGGCTTACTCTCGTGAAGGTTATGTAGATAGCGGAGAAGCTTAGACTGTAGGCATGCCTAAGAGTTACTTCTAGAGGACCTCTGCTGTTGCTCAGACATGGCCTCAGTCTCTCTAAGCCCAACTCTGCAAGTGAAATCATTGCCTTCCCCCCACAAGTGGGACATGACATCCAGGGGTGAAAGTCTCCCTGGCGATGTGGGAGAGGACGCCCAGGGATGAATCCAGACATGGTACCGTGGGATCAACGATTACAACCTGAACAAAAGGGGGAAAGAAGTATAAAGTGTCCGTGGCAGAAAGAGTTCAAATAGAGTCGAGAGGCTACTCTGGAGGTTGCTCTTATGCAAGCTTCAGGTAGACCCTGCTACCTATCATAGCATGCCAACCCCCAACCAGGACCATTCCAGCCAATCCTAAAGAACACCCAGGGCAATATATAAAATTCAACAAAGTTTCCAGGCACTAGAGTAACTTTCCAGAAACCGACAGTCTTCAGATGGGTCCCTGGTCCAGATAAGTCCTGAAACCTAGCCCAGCATCTCCAGAACATCAGATAGTTCCATCTTCCTACCCTTATTAGTGACAGACCCTTCCAATATCAAAAATTTGGAACTGCCATACCCAAAGAACCCTAAAGAGAGGTATGGAAAGATCAAAGGTGATGGTGGAATTATAAACAGAAGATAAGGCTTAAGAAATGAATATGAATGCTGAATCATTAAACTGATATCTGTTTTAGTCTCCAATATTTTAGAGCAGCTAGAAGTAAAAACCTAAATTTGTGAAATGTCAAAGTCTGAAATATGTTCTACAACTAATTATGATGCTGTGCTTTGAAATTTATAGCTTTTTTGTAGGTATGTTATTTTTCACAAGAAAAAAAAAAGAAGAAAAGTCGACTGTGATGATAAAATAAGTGTTTAAGCCCTCTAGCCTCCTATATTCTGGAGCAGCTAGAAGAAAAAACATGGGAGGATCGTATGGTAGCCCATGACAAACTCTGGGATCTATCCTGAAACCACCTGTTGAAGGGTGCTTTGAAAATAATTGCTTTTTATTTCTTTGCTTTGTATACTATACAATAAAAAAAAAAGTTAATTAAAAAAAAAGAAAAGAAAGAAATGGCTGCTTCCACAAGATTGGATCAGGATTAAAACATGGCTTTTCGGGGATACATAAAATTTTCAAACTGGCACACCCCAAAGGATGTGCTAAAAGCAATACTGCATCCTCCTGTGTTATTTCTGCTAAAGATGCATAACCTGAAGCTATCAAGAGGAAACATCAGACAAACTCAAACTGAGGAACAGCCTACAAAAGAATAATCTTCAGAAATGTACTGTTTATGGAAGTTAAGGTAAGGCTGAGGAACTGTTCCAGACGGCAGGATACTAAAGAGATAAAGTAACATATGATTCTAACCGGGATCCTTTTAATATGAAAGATAGGACTGGGACAATGGGTGAAATTTGAATGAGTCTGAGGATTAGACAGTGGTAATGTACTGATGTTTAAGCTGTCAACAATATGTCCTTCTTGTCTAAAGCACCAGCAGCTTATGGGGAAAGTATGTGGTGGGAGCCTATTTCTAGAATCATATTTCTAGACTGACCTTTGATTAACTATTATTCCTTTACACAGACTATGCTTCTACCACTTTTCAGTGTGCTCAATCCTATAAAGTCTAATGGGAAAAGGAGTAAAAGGTTAGTACCAAGAACCCTGAGAAATCTATACCGATTATGGTATTTACCATGCTACAGTTCTAAATTAAGGAAAATATTACCCACTGTGTATCATCCCTAGAAATCTATGTGTTGCTTCTGACACAAACAATGTGGTACTCACAGTTTAAATGATTTTACCTTGCAGTGTCCATGGGCCAGGTGATTGTTCAGTTTTCTACTTTACACAGACAAACCAGTCATTTTCTGATTTGCTACTACTATACTCTAGTAATATTTCTGATATTTCTATAACAATTTCTAATATTGCTACTATACTGTAATAATGCAAATTGATTCTGTATTAGATTTACTGTACATAATAACCTTTGTTATTGCTACTGTCTTCTCTATCAAATACACGCTCTCAAAACAAGTGAATCACTAACCTCCAGCACCTCAATTGGTACCCACTCTAATAAAACTTTAGGCCCACCTGTGAGAATATAAAACCAGGAATGTTAATTCCTCGAAAATGAATTTTTAGCCCCCTGCTAAAAATCCCAGTAACGAAAACTGGTCACACCCAACATTCTTCAAATTTGTAGATGAGATGGCAGCCAAATCGAATCAACCACCCGTTTTTCCGACAGTCCATGAGCTAAGACTGACTTTTACAATTTTAAATGGATGAAAGAAACTAAAAGGATCATACTTTCTGACATGTACAAATTATGTGAAATTCAAACTTCAGTGTTCTTAAAGTTTTATTGGAACACACCTATGCCCAGTTATTTACAAGCTGTCTATAGCTGCTTTTGTACAACTGTAAAGCTGGGCTGAGTGGCTGAACGACAGAGACTGTCCGTCCCCTTAACACCCAAAATATTTACTACCTGCCTCTTCACAGAAAAAGTTTGCCAAACCCTCTGACCCAGCTTATTCTGTTTCCAAGTAAATGGAAACCAAGTGCCAATTCCCGAATTAGTTCTTTCTGGCAAGTAAGAATAAGACAGCATCTACTAGATTTGAAAAACTCCCCTTCAATTTGAAGAAACTTTATTTTAAAAATCGCACTTAATTTTATATTCATCAGCAATTGCACACGCATACATCGGCAATTACAAATTTTGCCTTATACGTGACTGATTACTTTGCCCACCAAAGTAACTATTTCTGAAAAATTTATTATATTCTGAGTCCTTCTCTTGATTGGATGCAGTCACTCATTCATTCAATCATTTCTGCAAAACAAACTTGTAGGTAATTCGCTTTAGTTCTTGTGCATCAAAAAATGTTGGCTTGCCCTCATACTATCACATCTTGTTTTATTTTGATAGCATTTCTCATTATCTGAAATTCCCTTGTCTGTGCATCTGTATATTTATCATGCCCCCAAGACAAAGTAAAATCCTAAAGAGTAGAGATCTTTTCCACCATGCCTATTACTGCACCCCCACATAAAACAACACTGGGTGCAATTACTCTTCTCGGTGGTTTCTGTAGATTTACTAAATTGCTCTTCACAAGGACCCTATAACAGGTGGCATTAAGTCAGGGAACTTGCCCCAGTTCACAGTAAAACGGGAGAGTCAAGTAATGCAGGGTACCCAGTAAGTGCCTGTACCAGCCACAGGGGTGCACAGCTCAGATCTCTCTTCCAGAGGTCTCCGCTGCAGGTGTCAACAGGCTCTGCCTCAGTTTCCACACAGAGGCCACAGCCTTCATGGGCAGCACAAGACCAATGACTGAGCAAAGCGGTGATAAGGCTCTCCATTTCTGGCAGGTACGAAGACTTATGGGCTTATCTTTGTACCACAGCTTGCTGCTGGGCTGGCCAAGACTTTCTCAAAGCTGCAGTGCAGTCCGAGGTCCTTCCTTCCCCCTCCTCTCTCCTTTCACAGTTACCAGATCTGCATCCTAATCCGAAGATTTTCCAAACCTACTGTGCTTTCTCTTAAACCTCTTGCACTTCCTCAAGGACCCAAAAGTTGTTTAACAAATGAATGAAGTAACAGTATGGCTGGGTATAAGAGTCTACATTCAAAGATGCTTCCCTGAGGACTTAACAAGTATCTATAATTTACTGGCATCCAGTGATAACAAACAAGGAGCTAAGTATCAGTCCCTTTTGAATCTGCTGTGGACCCCAGAAAAGCCAAGTTCTTTAATCCTCATTCAGTACTGCTGGGTGGGAGCTTTTTGACTGTTCCCATGGAGATGTGAAATCACCCCATTGTGGGAGATAACTTTTGATTAGATGGTTTCCATGGAGATGTGTCTCCACCCATTCAAGGTGGGGCTTATTGGAGCCCTTTGAGAGGGAACCACTTTGGAAAGAGTCACAAGAGCCCACACAGCCAGAGACCTTTGAAAATGAAGAAGAAAAATGGCCCTGGGGAACTTCATGAAACAAGAAGCCTGGAGAGAAAGACAGCAGACCTCATCAAATGCCCTTCCAGCTGAGAGAGAACTTCAATGGCCCTTCTTGAGTGAAGGTAACCTCTTGTTGATGCCTTAATTCGGACATTTTTCATGGTCTTAGAACTGTGCAGCTTAATAAATTCCCCTTTTTAAAAGCCATTCTGTTTCTGATATATCATGTTCCGGCAGCTTGCAAACTAAAGCAGTCCCATTCTCATTCCTGAGGCTTATGGGACTTTTAAAGATCAAAAATTCTATCAGAATATGTGTAGATTTTCTTCTGCTTTTTATTACTGCAATAAAAGTGTCCTAAAAGACATTTTTTCTCACATATTAAAACCCCTAAAATTAGCATCATCTTAAAATTGATACCAAAAGAGATTCTCTGCTGCCAGAAAAAGGAATAAGATACATTTATCAGTAGCTGTCATTTTTGGCACAAACACAAACTGTGGTTGAATTATAAGTTAAGTCTGGATCCTTAATTGTGGCTTAATGTCTCTACATTAAGGTTTTACTAGGATATAACACTGAAATAAAAAATTGTTTAATAGAAGACTGCATATTATATGACAGTCGATGCAATTAGAGGCAGCAGAATGTTAAATCTCTCAGAATTGATCACAAAATTTTCTAGCTTAGGAGAGACTGATGGAATCTCTCTGTGAGTCACGGACTACTATCATTAGACAGCATCCATCTCTCATAAGCTGCTAGCTAACTTATAAGAGAAACGGTTAAAACTCCAACAATACATAGTTAAATTAAATTGGAAAAAAAAAGGTTGATTGAACAAGTAAATAAAATGCAAAGAAAACCCTAATATCCTGGGCAGTGTAACAGTGGCTCAGTGGCAGAATTCTCACCTGCCATGCCAGAGACCCAGGTTTGATTCCCAGTGCACGCCCATGCAAAAAAAAAAAAAAAAAAAACTAATATCCTTCACAGGCATCCATATTATATTATCAGGACTAAATGTGCTAAGGAAAAAGAACACTTTTATGAAAAATTCTAGGTGTTATGATGTATGCAATATATCCTCATATGATTCAATATATATATTATATATTATACCACGCATGTATATAGAGAAAAAAGTTGATAAAACAAAGGGATAAAATGCTAATAATAGGTTAAAAAAAAAATATATATATATATATATATATGGATGTTCTAGCCATTATTTTTAAACTTTTAACTTAAACATACATTTGAAATTATCTGTAGTTACAAGGTGTAAAAAGCCTTGTGTTTCCATGACATAATGTGAAATGAGAAAGGTTAAGTGACTCAGAAGAACTCTAAATGAGAAGGCTGGGTGTTGACAGAAGCGCTAAAGAAGTGTTATCTCATTGTATAGGAGAAAAGAAATATATACTTTATGGAGAAACCAACTCTTAAAAGTGATGCTTTTTTTCTGGCTCCCTTGTTTAAAAAGCTGTTAGGAAATTTGCAGAGCATCTTACAGTTGATGATAACTTAGAATCAAAGAAACACAGACTTTTTTCCTTCTCCATCCCATCCTTATTTGGATACTAAGTCTATTAAACCCAACATCCACATCTCTTAATTTTGCTTCATAGTTTTTGTTCTAGTTTGCTAGCTGCCAGAATGCAATATACCAGAAATGGAATGGCTTTTAAAGAGGGGAATTTAATAAGTTGCTAGCTTATAATTCTAAGGTCGAGAAAATGTCCCAATTAAAACAAGTCTATAGAAATGTCCAATCAATGGCATCCAGGAAAAAATACTTTGGTTCAAGAAGGCCAATGAAGTTCAGGGCTTCTTTCTCAAGTGAGAAGGCATATGGCGACCACAGTCAGGTTTTCTCTCTCGGTTGGAAGGACACATGGCGAACACGGCATCATCTGCTAGCTTTCTCTCCTAGCTTCCTGTTTCACGAAGCTTCCCAGGAAGCATTTTCCTTCTTCATCTCCAAAGGTTGCTGGCTGGTGGACTCTCCGCTTTGTGGTGCTGCAGCATCTCTGCTCTCTCTAAATCTCTCACTTTTTCCAAAATGTTTCCTCTTTTATAGGATTCCAGTAAACTAATCAAGACCCACCCGAACGAGTGGAGTAACATCTCCATCTAACCAAGCTTAATACCCACTCTTGATTGAGTTACATCTCCAGGGAGATGACCTAATTAAAGTTTCAAACATACAGTACTGAATAGGGATTAAAAAAAAAAAAACAGCTGCCTTTACAAAATGGGATTAGGATTAAAGCATGGCTTTTCTAGGGTCTATATATCCTTTCAAACTGGCAAAATCATCCAAAAATTTGAATTTTGGAAAAAATTCTCTACTCAATTTTCCAGTTGTTTCCATTTTGCTCTTCAACCCATCTACTGACCCCAGCCTATGCCTTCTCTTTTTTTGACATTACAATCTTGTTATTAACTTCTAACTCCTCCTCTTCTCATTCACTATTCTCTTTAAACTGAGATTATGAATTGAATTTTTCTGGATTAACTCTTCCCTAATTACTCTGCTTGATTGATTCAGCGCCATCACATTTGGTCATTTTCCTTTAAATGTATGATGGGTCTTGCTTGCCTGTTCAGATATACAAATACCTGCAGTTATCAGTATTAGTTACTACAGAGGATTTCTTTAGCACACGTAAAAACAGTGAACAGTTAGGAAAGGTAGGTGCAGCAAAACTGGTTGTTTTCATATCCCTGGAGAATGGGAACATAAAAGATATCTGGGGCCCCTTCTGGCTACAAGCACCCAGTGGTAAGCTGCCTTGGCAAATCTTCCAGCTGATGTAAAACTAAACTAAATGGCTTTGTCATAGAGGCAAACCTACCACCAACCCCTCTGAGCCAAACTCTGAGAAGAGAACTAGACCAGCTGTTTCACAGTTACTAATTCCTGGCCATGCACTCTCAATACCCACATTTTTGCCACTCCCTATAGTTTTAGTTCTTGGGAATGTTCCAGGATTCTGTGGAGAAAATTCATTTTTCTATTTATTCCTTTTGTCTCTATTGCATCGTAAGTTCCTTTGCTGTTGAGTTTCACCATCAATCTGATCCCATCTGTTTTATTCATTCCATTATGTCCTCAATCTTTCTGGGACACTCTGGCAGCTTTCTCATTTTTCAGACCCGTTATGGGTCTGTTTTTGTTTCTACTATGGTTTTCAACAGAATTTTGGAAGGAAAGAAGAAACAGTAAACAAACACGGTTCAATGTACATCCACTTCGGGACTTGTAAAGGAAACACTCCCTGAAAGCAGAGGTCTCCTTCCCCTCTCACCTCCTCTCTAGATGCTACAAGGAGTAGGGACTTGGACCGGTTTTTAGTCCATTCCTTCCCCCTCACGCAGGGAGGCTAACATTTCCCTTGATAAACTGGCCAAAACCCAGTGAACAATCTCAACCATCTTTCACTGAAGAGAATGATTACTTTTAAACACAAGGATATCTGTGAAAAATAGGAACACCTTATATGTCAATCAAAATTAAGCTTCCAAGTGCTCAGTAAAACAGTGAGGTCTCCATGAGCATGCCCATTGTGCAAGTGTGATAGTCATCCTGGTCCAACATCCAACCTCCACATACAAAGGAAGGGACTCAGGTACCGAGGACCTGCTGGGAAGGAGGATGTGGTTGTTGTACCTGACCTGTGACTCTAAATAATTTGTTTTGGGTCACTTTTCAAGTTTCTCCGACTGTTCTTCCCAATAACTACTGAACATGAAATACAATGGCTGAAAGCCAGCTCTCAATTACAAAGGCCCTGAATTTGAATGTCACCTCCAGAATTCAGCTTCATGAGTTTGGACAAGTTACTTAACCTCTCAGGTACTTAATGCCTCATCTGTAACCATCCTAGGCATTCCTAAGAGAAAATGCAAGGCTTTTATGGATGTGTGTGTGCGTGTGTGCACATGCATGCATGCTCAAGCATTTTAAAGCAGGTCCTATGACTACTACATAAGGTCAAGTGAACTGGGCAACATTCCAAAACAGAGGGGCACAGGTGAAACCAAGACGTCTTTCAGCAGGATCTACTTAGAACCGACCCAAGAACACCATGCTGCCTTCTGCAGAGGTCAGTAGCGTCTGCTCCACCACACCCACCTCCCTGAACTGTTACAGCACTGACGGTAACATTTTTTTCTATCTTTTTCCTAACATGTTAAAATAAATGAAACTGGCATATGTGGCCTGGATGCTCAGTACAGTCTTCAGAGAACTGAGATTAAACTTCAATCATTAAAGGAAGATACTGAAGAATTTTTTTAAATAACAGGTTGGGAGAAGAAACTTCAGAATGCTGTTTATAGCGAACAGAGTATGTTTCCTTTACCTAATCATCCTGCTGCACCTCCTGAACATCTTAAAGAACCTTTGGTATAAATGAGGAAAGCACAGGGAAATTGGGAAAAAAGAATTTTGAAGAGTTTAAATAATATGTGCACTGAACTGAGTACCCCACTGGCACGAAAGGAAGATGATATTCCTGATGCAGTCATGCTCTCTTGGCCAGTCCCCCTTTGTGATGCATTTCTGAGATTGCTGGATGGGAGACCAGTTGCAAAACAGAAAGAACTTCTCAATAAATGGAATGAAATGGGAATCTGATGAACCAGATTTAAGCCTTTTCAGACCTGTTCATGCACCTAAGGATTTTCTCGAGGTATTAATTAATCTTCGTAACCCAAATTATGAAAATAGTGATTCTCTTAGTTTCAGGACTCCTTTGGATTTAATCCAAGTTCCTCTAAAAGTAAAAGACATTCCTGAATTGAAAGAATTCTTTGTAGAACTGAGCTTATATACAGGACAACGGGGTATAGATGATTCTACACAAGTGCCTCCTGAACTTTTTGAAAATGAGCACATATGTAGTGGGCAAAAGGTTTTAGCAGAACAAGATAGTGCTGGTGCTCAACAGTATATCAGACAAAGGAGTCCCACAGCACTGAGAGCTGAGCTGTGGGCTCTGATTCTGAATATTTCCAGTCAACCTGAGGATATACTGTATTATGAGCCATTCAAGACTAACGCGATACAACACAACTTTTTGGTGGACAGTCTTATTTACAAAGATATGAAGTTGACAGCAAGCAATGATGATTATTATTTTATATTTGAAGGTTATTCATATCAGGTATTACTTTGTTTCTCCTGAGATACATCTGTACTGGGTCACTTTTGCGTACAACAGTGTTTCACCACCAAAATCATACCTAAGAGGAAAACTGGGACTAGAAAAATATGCAGTTTTTATTATTATATTAACAACATGGACTTTGTAATCCAGCAGACCTGAGTTCTGATCCCAGCTCTGCCAGCTCACCCTATGACCTTGGCCATAATCTCTTTTCATGGATTTTTCAATGTATGTTGCACCACTTTGTTTTCTATACCATGAACCTTCGAAACTGTATGAGATATTCTGTGAGATGTATGTGCCTTTTTGCTTCAGACTCCATTCCATCTCTTCTCATCTCTCTGGTATTGTGTCACCCTGTTTGCTGTTTGAAACTCTTCTTCGAACTTATCTTCGTCAACTCTTTTATCATCTGCAAGAAACTGGGGTTCAAACTCTTCATGTATCATTTAAATCGATGGTTCGAGCTTTCTCTGGATATTTAGCTACAGATCAACTCTTACTTTTGTGGGATAGAATCCTAGGATGCAACTCTCTGGAAATTCTTGTTGTGCTGGCAGCTGCTGTGTCTGCTTTCCGAGCAGTGAATCTAATGGAGGTGACATCACTGGCTGCAGCTGAAGCATTTCTTGCTGACCTTTCCACTTTAAAAGTTATGCCTCTTCTTCAAATTTTTGTTTGCCACTGTCACCTGATCTTCTTCAAAGTCACTGACAACACATCTAGTTTTTCATTACAAACTAATCATGAACTATGCAAATTCTGCATAAGACCAAAATTAACCTTTGCATAAAAGCCAGTAAAGATCATGTTCCCTCCATGTTAAATAAATAAATAAATAAATAAATAAATAAATAAATAAATAAAAATAAATGAAACTGACTCAACCCATAACTTCACAGATACTACTTAAAATGAGAATTATATTTAAGTGGGTAAAAATTTATATTAAGATGAAAATGTAAAATAGCAATACAGGTGGAACATAAATGACAAGTTAGGATGATGCTACATGCATGTAAAGTTTGGAAACATGCTCTTCTAACAAGAGAGCCACACAGCACAATGAGAGCTCCAAGAAATAACCTATCAATGATGTCTTTGACCAAATGTACTCACAAAATACTACCTGTCAAAGCAAAGCTCCTTCTCAGAGATTCATGTAGTTACTCAAATTTGTTTGAACATTTCTCAAATCTTGTTTAAACAAAAAACTCACCTAAACAACCCACGGGTCCAACAACTCTTGAATGGATATGTGGTATATACATCAATGGAATATTATTCAGCCAGAGAAAGGAAAGAAGTCTTGATACATGCAGCAACATGATGAACCTTGAAGACATCACGTTGAATGAAATAAGCCAGACAGAAGAGGACAAACATTGTATGATCTCACTGATATGAACATAGAACACAAGTTATCAGGGACTGGGTTGGGAATATGGAATGGGTAGTTAATGCTCAAATTGTACAGAATTTCTTTTGGGGTTGAGTGAAAAGTTTTTGTTATGAATGGTGGTAATGGCAGCACCACACTGAATATAACTAACAGCACTGAATTATATTTGTAAATGTGGTTAAAAGGGGAAATTTTAGTTCATATATGTTACTAGAATAAAAATTAAAAGAAAAAACATAGGCCTACACAATACAAAGAACCCTATTTTAAACACTAAACTCTAGTTAATAGTATAATTATAAAAATGTTCTTTCTC
Source organism: Tamandua tetradactyla (assembly GCF_023851605.1). Classification (NCBI taxonomy): domain Eukaryota; kingdom Metazoa; phylum Chordata; class Mammalia; order Pilosa; family Myrmecophagidae; genus Tamandua; species Tamandua tetradactyla. The sequence continues at coordinate 22,343,299 of NC_135345.1, forward strand.
TCTGGGTGCAAGGGTAGTTCAGTGGTAGAATTCTCACCTACCCTGGGGGACACCCAAGTTCAATTCCATGCACTTCCCCCACTCCAAAAAAAAAACCAAGCAAACAGACAAACAAAAATTCAACAAATGGTGCTGCAATAACGGGATATCTACATGGACAAAGAATGAAATGGGACCCCCAACATATAGCATACAAAGAAAAAAAATGTTGTTACATGAATTATAACAAGTGTATCTCACTAATGCAAGGTGTTAATAATGGGGCCATATTTGGGAACTCTGCATTTTATATATTTTATGCATGACATTTCTGTAAACCCACTATTTCTCTAACAAAAATAAGTAAATAAAAATAATAAACTCTCCTAAATGTCATCCAGCGGCCTGCTAAAACCACCTGGCAAAAAGCTGGGCTGCAGTTCTTTAGCACCCTGTGTAGTAAGTGGATCGTGGCTGAACCTCTGGGATAAGGATGCTTGGGTTTGAATCCCAGGGTCCCCAACTTTACTAGTATAAACTGTCAAGTGATGCCCCCTCTGACTTTTGGTGTTCAGAGCAGGGGTCAGCAAACTCCAGCCCACAACCTATTTTTGTAAATAAGGTTTAGCGGAATGTTCATTCATTTATGGCTTGTTTAATGGCTGCTTTCAAGCATTCAGAATTGAGTGGCTGAGACAGAGATTGTATGTATGGCCTAGAAACCTCAAGTATTTACAAACTGGCCCTTAACAAAAGCAGTGTGCTGATCCCTGGTGTAGAGCCCTGGTTCTCAACCTGGGCTGTCCATCAAAATTATCTAAGGAGCTTTAAAAATATGCTAAAGCCTGGCCCTGCCCTCTATCAATTAACAGAATTTGAGGCATGGGAATCTGGTATTATTTTTACCCAACTCCCCAGGTGGCCTTTTTAGCTCATCCATAACCAGAATTCAGGGGCTGAGTCCACCACCGAGCCTCACACTACTCACATGTTTCCTGCTGCAAGAGCTGCAGTTAGATGAGAACACAAGGATGAAGAGAACTACGGGCAAGCAGTTCAGGGATCCAGAAGCCAGAAAGAAGAAAGAAAAATCCAAAAGTTGGCTCCTAGTGATAAGAAATATTGGGGGGAGGAGAGGAAAAAAAGACGATATTACACAAACCTAGAGAAGGAGATGAGTGAGACAATAAGGAGATTCAACAGCACATAAAATGTAAGTAAAATAATAAAAAGGAAAACTTTCTGGAGAAACATGCCTGACATTACAATTCAGTTAATAAAGACAAGTCAGGCACTACTGAGAAGCAAATCATAAAGAAACTTGACATATATGCAAATAATAGGAAGTCTAGAAAAGAGAAAAAGAAACAGGTAAAGGAGCAGCAATAAAAATAAAAGGAAATGTCTCCAGTTTGAAGCAAAATCTAGCCACATTCCAAGCAAAGTGACGGAGGGGTGGGGAGAAGGGTAAGAAAAAAATGTACTTTTAGATATATCCTAATAAAATTTCTGAATTCCATGACAAAAAGTCTATTTTTCATGATGTCTACACATCATAAAGAACACAGGCCACATGATACTAGTACTCATTAATTCAAAATATATTTGAGCACTTACTGTGCTGGGGATGGTAGATATCAAGGACACAAATAAAGAAATAAATAAAAATAAAATTAAATTAAAATTAAAATACCTATGTATTATTATGTATAATACTACATGTGATATACATGAGTCTACATATGAAGACTATATATAATAATACTACATGAGTCTAAGTGTCCAGTGCTACAACAGAGATTCATAATGGATCCAAAGGGAATACCAAGTATAAGTGTGTTGCTTTTTGATTAGAGGCAACATTTCAGAACTTTATTGTAAACGATGGGTAGAAATTTAAAGAGCAGACAAGAAAGGGGAAAATCCTTTTAGACAGAAATAACACCTCAAGGTCCATTTGAATTTGCTGTTGATGAGCAACAAATTACCAGCAGCTTAGAGGCTTCAATCAACACCCGTTTATGAGTTTACAGTTCTGTGGGCCAGAAGACTGGGCACAGCATGGCTGGATCCCCTGCCCAGGGTCTTAGAAGTCTCAAATAAAAGTGTGAGGCAGAGCGTCTATAGATGAATCTGCTTCCAAACTCATTCCAGTTATTATTTTCATTCCTTGCAGTCATCAGACTGAGGCCATTATTTTCTTGCTGGTCACTGCCAGGGACCACTCTCATCAACTAGATAACGCATGGCTTTCTCAACATGGGCAGCTTACTTGTTCATGATCTGAATCTCTTTTAAAAGGCTCACCTGATTAAATCAGGCCCAACCAGGATAATCTTCCTTTGCATTGACACAAATCAACTGATGAGGGGGTCTCAATTATATCTGCAAGTTCCTTTCACTTTGGCCACAGAGTATAACCTAATCATGGGAATAAAATCCCAGCCCATTCACAAGTCCCAGCCACATTCAAGAGGAAGGACTTACACCAGTGTATACAACAGGTGGATGGGAATCTTGGGGGGACATCTTAGAATTCTGCCTATCAACAAAGCCCCAAACTCAAGTTACGAAAACGCATACTCTGCTTAGGAGAAGCAGACAGTTTAAGAAAAGTCAAAAGATGTAGACCATGCCTTGCAAGTGAGGAGGAAAGTCCACCATATCCAGTATGCAAAGGGGGCCAGTTGCAGAAGGTAGAGCTCAGGCCTCCCACTTGAAGTGACCTGGAACTGTATCTCAGAGTTCTGTCTCTTCCCCCAACCTATTCCTCTTGCCTCCATGGCTTCTCTTTGCTTATTGAGCCGTATTCTATCTTTAGAATTAGATTTGGTGTCCATATAAATTGGGTTTACCATGGTTAAAATCTACTCCTAATTACATACAACCTAACAGCCTTAGTTCTGTCTAAGAATATTACAGACCATCTTCCTTGCTTTTTAGTTTCCATGCATAAATCAATCATTGGCTTGGCATAACCCCAGACTCTGGTTCGGCTCTTACTTGGTCAAGTGTCCACTCCTGGAGGAACCAGCTACAGCTGCAGCAAAAGGAGTGAAGTCCCCCAGTACATAAATGACCACTTGGACTCATTCCTTTAATAGGGACTGAGACAAAGGGGAAGATTCTGAAAGGAGGGCGTATAGGTCAGGGGCCAGCAACTGGCAACCATACTGTCCCCAAGATGAAAACTAAAATTGAAAGCTAGAGAGGCAAGCAACAGGTGGATGTGACTTCAGAGACCCTAGATACCAAAAAGTGAGGACACTCCCTCAAGTCCAGATATCATCACAAACTTTGTTAAAATGCAAAGCTGTAAAAATCCAGAAAAAGAAGTTTCAAGACACTAGAGCAGGGGGTCAGCAAACTTTTTCTGTTTAAAAAGAAAAAGGTCAAGAATTTAAAATTCACAAGATACTATATAAATCTATAACAGGTGAGAATTTATTTCATTGACAGAATTCAAAATATAATTGAGTATATATTTTTTAAATAGTGGTCAAGTAAGAAAAGAAAGGGATTCTATTGGGAGGGGGGGAGGATAACATTTTGCTTAATTGGGGTTCCCAATCATCAAATAAACTGCAAGTATTCCTCTATAAAAACTATTCTAAGCTCGAGGGCTGTACAAAAACAGGCAGCAGGCTGTGGTTTTCTGGCCCCTGCTTTAAAAGAATGCACAGCTTGGAGGAAATAAAATTGCTAAGAAAACCTTATGCCCACATTCCCTCCCAGGCACTTCCCACATTACAGCCTTGTGATACCAGAGTAAAACACATCCAGAATCAGGGGAGGGAATGTAGAAGTAGGCTCACATGAAAAGTCTTATTAAGGGAGAAAGGCTGCCCCAACCAGGCCAGTTCCCTCTTACTTCCTTGAGAATCATTCCATTAAAAAGAATACTTGAAATAGGCATATCTGAAGCAACAGAAAACTATCAGGTGTGTAACCCTAAGCCCAGTTGGAGCTTTAAAGAATATACACTTTAGCACAGTGGCTTTCGAATTTGACTGCAACCCCCAGTGCACGTTAAATAACCAAGTATTTTAGTTTCCTGGGCTGCTTGAGCAAATACCGTGCAATGAGTCAGCCTAAACAATGAGAATTTATTAGCTCACAGTTTTGAGGCTGGGAAAAAGTCCAAATTAAAGTGTCATCAAGGCTACATTCTCTTCTTGAAGAATGGCATTCTGGGGCTGGCTGCTGGTCATCCTCCGTGCAGGGCTCCTCTCTCACATGGAAGGCACGTAATAGCTTCTCCTGGCCTCTCCTTTCTCTTCTGGGTCCCACTGACATTTCAGCTTCTTGTTTTTGTGGCTTACTCTCTCTCTCTGATTGAATTTCATTCTCTTATAAGGACTCCAGTTAACAGGATTAAGACCCATTCTGGCTGAGGTGGGACATACCTTTCCTGAAGTAAAATCATCAAAAAGTCTTATTTATGAAGGCTTCACACTCATAATGGATGAAGTTTAAGAACATGTTTTGTGGGGTATATACTGAGTATATATACTCACCATACTGAGTACACATATGTATATATAGGATATGTATTTGTTCATACATTCAATAAAATATTTAAGTACCCACCAGATGCATTCTACATGCTAGGAACAAAGCTGAGAGACAAAACACACTCCCCTGCCCTTGAGGAGTTTACATATTAATGGGTGGGGGTAGAAAAAATAAATAAGCAAAATATAGAATATGCTAAACGGTGAAAAGTAATACTGAGACAAATAAAACAAAGGGATAGGCAGTTGTGGCTGGGGTACAATTACCATTTTAAAGACATTCTCACTGAAAGGATACTCGTTTTTTAGCTACTGTATCTCCACCTTTCCATTTCAGTATGTTTTCATCTCATTTAATAATCCAAACCATATTCAAATTTCTAATTGTCTCAAAAAGATCCCTTACAGCTGGTTTGTTCAAACCAGTATCCAAGACCACACATGTGCCTTGAAATGTGTGACCCTTGCAATTCAACGTGGTACAGTCCAACCTACCTGTTTTAGTTTGTTAATGCTACCGGAGATGCAATATACCAGAAATGAGTTGGCTTTTAGAAAGGGAATTTATTAAGTTACAAGTTTACAGTTCTAATACCATAAAAATGTCCAAACCAAGGCATCCAGAGAAAGATACCTTGACTCAAGAAAAGGTGATCGTGTCTGAACACCTCTGTCAGCTGGAAAGGCAAATGGCTGGCATCTGCTGGTCCTTTGGCTTCTGGTTTCAAACAGCTTCCCCAGGGAAACATCTTGCATCTCCACATGTCTTCTGTGTCAGCTCTGGTTCCTGTCTAGCTTTGGTGGGCTCCCTCAACTCCTGGCATCTCCTGGGTCTTCTGCATTTCCAAATGTCTGTGTCTACATCTGCATCTGAGGTTTCTCCAAACTGTTTCCCCTTTTAAAAGACTCCAATAAACTAATAAAAACCCACCTTAAATGGGGCAAAGTCACAATCCCATCTAATCAAAAGATCACACCCACAACTGGGCATGTCACATCTCCATGGAAACAATCCAATCAAAATTTCCACGCCACATATTGAATTAGGATTACAGGAAACACAGCTACCCCCATAAGACAGGATGAGGAAAAAGGACAGGCTTTTCTGGGGTACATAACAGGTCAAACTGGCACACCACCACTCCCCTATTTTTCAATTAGGGCGGGCCGCGGTGGCTCAGCGGGCAAAGTGCTTGCCTGCTATGCCGGAGGACCTCGGTTCGATTCCTGGCCCCAGCCCATGTAACAAAAAACGGAGAAACAAAATACAATAAAACAAGAAAATGTTTAAAAGATGTTTCCCTTTCTTCCTCCCTTCCTTCCTTCTATCCTTCCTTCCTTCTCTCTGTCTTTCCTTTAAAAAAAATAAAAAATAAAAAAAAAAAATAATAATAACACGGGATGGACTGATTTTTTTGTAGTACCGGCTCAATAGCTCCTCTGTCCTTCCTATTTTCTTTAGACTGGCATTAGATCCAAAGCAGGAGTTCTCAACCCCTCTGCAACATGGCTTATTCTGGTAGCCTAGCGAAACATAAGGACCTCTTCTCAGAATAACATTTTTAAATGCATTAATTATTTAATCAAAATATTTTTAAAACAAATTTATGATGGAGTTACACGTTTCTTTTTTAACACAATAATAAGTTTCAGCAGGGGATCTAAAGATTATTGTAATTTTAAATAGTAATGAGTATAAATATTTTAATTATCTACAAAGGGGATGTGATATGGAAATACCTGTGATTTTTATTGGTGGTAAAGTCATAGACACTGCTATTTCTACTGCAGTGTTGCAAACATACATAACTGAAGTAAACGCCAAAGGTTTGTGAAAAGATGTACTTTTTTCATCTAATTCCATGGGCTCCTGCATTCTAACCACAGAACCTTAGACCTCAGACTCTTCATCAAAAGAATCCTTAATCCAGAGTGGGCCATGGTGGCTCAGCAGGCAGAGTTCTCTCGCCTGCCATGCCAGAGACCCGGGTTCAATTCCCGGTGCCTGCCCAGCTCCTCCCCGCCCCCCCAAAAAAAAATCCTTAATCCAAAGTCATAATGGGTTCAAGTAACCCATGTTTAAGTAGAAACATCATAGGTGATGCTATATACTTCAGGTAGCAATCACATCAGGAGGCATATCTGGTCAATTCACCCTAAGTGGGTCTGAATTTAGAAGACTGAGGACTGGTTTGGAGGAAAATCTATAGCTGTGATTTTCCCCAGCAACGAGTAAGTAATTTGTGGTAATATTTTCACACTAAACTAAACTGGTATTCAGTTATTCAACCAATCATCTCAATAGTTTTAATATTTACTTAAGTTAATAATTTCACGCTATTTGCAAAACAAGTCTTGGTGATTCTACCATGCTTTCCCCATTTATTAGCAGCATTCTACTATAAATTAGAGGATTTCATCATAGCTGGGACTATGTGGTAATCATAAAATATAGTCCCTTGTATAAAGGCAGAGTAAATAAGTTTTTCCTTTAATTATCAATTTTCAAAGTGAAGAATCATTTTAACAGAGGTTTAAATAACAAACGAGTGTTTCTGCAACTTTGAGTGTCATACAGGCTCAAGGATTTTCACAGATTCAATGCGTTTTTGAACCACTACACAATTTTGATATCACAACTTTCGGAGTACCTTCCTGCCGAATTCTTCATTTACCCCAACAACCTCTGAGAAATGCCTTGGTTTTTAAGCTCAACAAGACTTACCTGAATTTATTTATCTATTCAGGGAGCCCTGGTTTCCTTCCAAATGAAATGGCATTAAAGACTAAGGATGATATTCAACATGAATGCAGTGACACTGTTCTGAAGTAATTTTCAGTGAACAAAGCTAAAGAGAATACATATATTTTCTTGAGTTCTTACTGATATTTTCTATTTTATCTTAACATTAGCATTTTTACATAATTAGTTGATTTTATAACTGTACCCATCTCTTCATTCCTAACATTATTTGTACATCTCGGTACTTCTCAAAGTGTGGTCAGTTCTAGGACCAGCAGCACCTATAGAAATACAAATTACGGGGTACCACCTCAGACCCAGTAAGTCAAGACTCTGGGGGTGGGTTTCGGTTATCAGTTTTAACTAGCTTTCCAGAAGATTGTGATGCATGCTTAGTATGAGACTTGCTTATATAATATATGCTATATATCTTACAATAAATAAAACCACTAAGTGGAATTTAAAGTGTTTTTGTAGTCCTTTTTCTCAGAATATAGCCAAATAAAATTAGACAGTCAAAATACTAAATTGTAACCTCAAAACAAATCCTTTCTGCCCAGTGGTTTCATTTTCAACTTCAAGGATTCTTTTTAGTTATTTTTTAACTAGATAATGCATGCATATGAGTCAAAGGTGAAAACTATATAGAAAGGGAACCAATTTGTTATTTTGAAAATAGTTTTGTTTTAAAAAAGAGAAGGAATCAAATACGCATCTTGCCCTTCCTAGGCAAAGTAACACCTAAGGAAAAACAAGTAGTTGATCGGGGGAAGTTTCTTTTATAAAAGTATTCCAGCTAATAAGTGAATAATGAAAGATAAAATTAAGAGTATCAGCATTTTGCAAACACTAATAATATAATCCATTCAGGCAATGATATCAAAGGCTGCTGAACATCATAAAAAGACCCCATAACCTAAATATACACATCATCTATGAAGTAGTCTTGCCACAGTAAGACTTAAATTTGAGAAGTGAAAAGGGGTACCCCTTAGTTTTAATTTGTGTTTCTCATTGTGAACTTGCAATTTCCTTTATTGATGATGAGGCTGAGACCTGGAATCAGACTATCTCAGTTCAAATCCTGACTCCATGGCTTCCTAACTCAAGTCACATCAGACACATTACTGCGCTTCTATGCCTCACTTCTTCATGCACTAAACCAGGATCAAAATGACCTCACTGGAATGATACAGGGAGGAGGCCTGGGGGCACAAATGAAATCCGAAGCAAAGACAGACAATAAAGACTGAGATGGTATAACCTAGGAATCCCTAGAGTATATAATGAAAGTGACTAATTGTGCAAATTTAAAAATGTTTCTGCATGAGGAAGAACAAAGGAATGTCAATAATTTGACAGTGTGTTGAAAATAGATGGTAATTAATATTCTAAAACTTTAACATATGTGTAAGACAAGCAAAAAACGTTTATTTGTTACAAAATTTATATTTTGACTAGTGCATTTCCAAACATAACTTATGTGGACAGCTTAATGAAACACCATAGTACTTGGAACCTTGCATAGGGCATGAAATTTTGTAGGTTTGTCCAGAGTGATGCCCAGATAAATACCAGAGTGATTTGAACAGTGAATAGGGAAGTATTTGCAGAGTCCCCTAGGGGGAATTATGAGAAAGGGGGAAAATTCAACTTCCCCAAGTGGACAATTCTTGATACTCTCACAGGCAGTGGGGACAGTAAAAGCAATAGGGTGAGCCTCCAATCTTGGGGTTTGTTCATGTGGTAGTTAGATTAAGTTGTCAACTTGGCCAGGTGAATGTGCCTAGTTTTGTTGCTGTGGACATGAGCCAATGGTACCTGAACCTCAACTGTTGTTGATTACATTTGCAGTCAACTAAGAGGCGTGCCTGCTGCAATGAATGACATTTGACTTAATTGGCTGGTGCTTAAATGAGAGAGCACAAAGTGGCACAACCCAAGCAGCTCAGCATACCTCATCTCAGCACTCGCACCTCAGCCCAGGACTTTGGAGATGCAGAAAGAAATCACCCCAGGGAAAGTTGCTGGAACCCAGAGGCCTGGAGAGAAGGCCAGCAGAGACCATCCTGTGCCTTCCCACATAAGAAAGAACCTCAGTGGAAAGTTAGCTGCCTTTCCTCTGAAGAACTAACAAAATAAATCCCCTTTTATTAAAAGCCAATCCATCTCTGGTGTGTTGCATTCCAGCAGCTAGCAAACCAGAACAGTTCATATGAAACTTAATCCCACAAAGGATAGGCTAAGCCTACTTAAAATTAGGCCTAAGAGTCACCCCTAAGAGATGTGGCCTCTCTCTCTCGGCCAACACAGCAAGCAAACTCACCGCCCTCCCCCCTCTCTACGTGGGACATGACTCCCAGAGGTGTGGACCTTCCTGGCAACGTGAGACCTTCCCTGGCAACGTGTGGACCTTCCTGGCAATGTGTGGACCTTCCCTATTCACTGTTCAAGTCACTCTGGGATTTATCTGGGCATCACTCTGGACAAACCTACAAAATCTCATGCCCTATGCAAGGTTCCAAGTACTATGGCAACGTGAGACAGAAATCCTACAATGAGCTGGAACTCAGCATTAAGGGACTAAAGAAAATCTTCTCAACCAAAAGGGGGAAGAGCGAAATGAGACAAAATAAAGTGTCACCTTGTTGTTCAAGATGTAGTGGAGAGGCTGGAGGGAATTGCCTGGAAATGTAGTGCTGAATTCCAGTAGCCATGTTTCTTGATGATTGAACAATGATATAGCTTTCACAATGAGACTCTGTGAATGTGAAAACCTTATGTCTGATGCTCCCTTTAGCTACTATAACAACAGAAGAGTAGAACATATGGAATAAAAATAAATAATAGGGGGAACAAATGTTAAAATAAATTCAGTTTGAAATAGTGGTAAATGAAAGCGAGGGGTAAGGGGCATGGTATGTATAGTCTTTTTTTTTTCTCTATTATCATTTTATTTCTTTTTCTGTTGTCTTTTTATTTCTTTTTCTAAATCGATGCAAATGTACTAAGAAATGATGAATATGCAACTATGTGATGATACTAAGAATTACTGATTGTATATGTAGAATGGAATGATACCTAAATGTTTTGTTTGTTAATTTTTTTAATTAATAAAAAAAGTTAAAAAAAAATAAAATAAAGTGTCAGTGGCTAAGAGATTCCAAACAGTCGAGAGGTTATCCTGGAGGTTATTTTTACGCATTAAATAGGTATTATCTTGTTAGTTAAGATGTAATGGAGAGGCTGGAGGGAACTGCCTAAAAATGTAGAGCTGTGTTCAAGCAGTCATATTTCTTGAAGATGACTGCATAATTTTATGGCTTCACCATGTGACTGTGTGATTGTGAAAACCTTGCGTCTGATGCTCTTTATCAACAGACGAGTAAAACATATGGAATAAAGATAAATCATAGGGGGAACAAATGTTAAAATAAATTTAGATTGAAATGCTAGTGATCAATGAAAGGGAGGGATAAGAGGTATGGTATGTATGATTTTTTTTTCTTTTGTCTTTTTATTTTTTTTCTGAATTGATACAAATGTTCTAAGAAATGATCATGATGATGAATATGCAACTATGTGAAAATATTGTGAATTACTGATTATATATGTAGAATAGAATGGTCACAAGTTAAGAATGTTTGCGTTTGTGGTTAGATTTTTTTGAAAAACTAAAAAATTAATTTTAAAAAAAAGATGTAACGGAGAGGCTGGAGGGACTGCCTGAAAATGTGGTGCTGTGCTCCAGTGGCCATGTTTCTTGAAGATAATTATATGATGGCATGGCTGTTGCAGTGTGACTGTGTGGTTGTGAGAGCCTTGTGTCTGATGCTCCTTTTGTCTACCTTATCGACGGACAAGTAAAACATATGGATTAAAAATAAGTAATAAGGGGAACAAATGTTAAAATAAATTTAGTAGATTGAAATGCTGGTGATCAGTGAAGGGGAGGGGTAAGGGGTATGGTATGTATGAATTTTTTTCTGCCTTCTTTTTATTGCTTTTTCTGAATTGATGCAGATGTTCTAAGAAATGATCATGATGATGAATATTAAACTATGTGATGACAGTGTGAGTTATTGATAACAAGAACGGAATGATCATATGATAAGAATGTTTGTGCTTGTATGTGGTTGTGTATTATAAATAAAAAATAAATTCACTAAAAAAAGAAACAGAGGGGTAAGGGGTATGGTATGTATGAATTTTTTTCTGTTGTCTTTTTATTTCTTTTTCTGAACTGATACAAATGTTCTAAGAAATGATCATGATGATGATATGCAACTATGTGATGATATTGTGAATTACTGATTATGTATGTAGAACAGAATGATCATATGTTAAGAATGTTTGCATTTCTTTGTTGTCATTTTTTTTTTATTTTAAAAATTAATTAAAAAAATAACCTCATTGGGGAAATCAGCATGAAATAAAATGCAACACATAAAACAATACAGTATCTGACAGGATCAATAACATTACCTATAGTTATTGACCCATGTTTTCTAATGGATTATCTGTCTTTTCTTACTAATTTATAGGAGTCCTTAACATATAAAGAATCAGTATTTTCTCCACACAATCCCCAATGATCCATGGGCAGCCTGTTCATACGCTGGGAGCCACCCTTTCTCATAGTATATTTGGAGAACACATCTTAGAAACCATGACTAAGGACTGAAATCAACATTTCTGATGGATAGGATTTAGAACTTATTACAGAGCCTGAATAATAATTTAGGTAGCTGAGCCGCTCATTGAAAGTAGCTGTTGAAACCTATCTCAATCAGTAAGAAAAACCTAAATATTTACACAAAAAGCATATATGACCATTAAAGACTATAAAACCAAAGAAACGATCTAGTCATTAACAGAGTTTTGGGATCCCGGCACCATTGGCAAACTTTGGCACGTGTGCTGCAACTTCCTCTTACTTCCCCATGGCACAGTCCTGGAACTTTCCTGGTAAGTTCACACAGCACTCCCAATAGCTATTTCCAACTATCCAGAACTGTTGTTCAAGAAACTAATTTGCCATACTGGTTCTATTGCAGAAACCACATCACAGGCATCTGTGACCCAAAATCTACTTTTATAATCTGTGGGGCAGGGGAGGAGGGGTCATGATCAGAAATTGGTCTGCCCACTAAGATAGTGAGTTAGGTACAATATAATGGGGACAAGACATGTCAATACAGAACCGCTGTGAAAGAGAATCCCCCAGAACACAGTGTCAAAGGATTCAATAACCAAAAAAAAGGGTAATACAGGCAAGCAGTAATGCCTGGGGTAAAATGTAAGCAAGAAAAATAATACAATGATGTACAATCTGTTGGATGTCCATTAAGTCTGGAAATAAAAGGGAAAAATGTCATAATGATAAATGTGTGTGTGAGTGTAAGTGTACAGATATGTGTGTAGCTGTCCATATATGTACATAAAGACATCAAGGACACCCTCCTTATGTAAACAAAAATAAAATAAAATGTCTGTGCTTCCGATCTGTAGATTCCTTTGGTATTCAAAAATTCAGACAGGCAGGCAGATCTATGCAGTAACTGAAGTTTAAAAATCTATATTCCAGTGACACTGGAACAAACAGGCAAATGCAAAGAGGCAACCAGAGTTCACATGCTAAGAGTGCATCAAGTGTTCATGTCTTAAGAACTCAGGGACAGGCAAGAAATCCAGTTAACAATGTTGGGACCAGCCCTAGGAGAGGACAGCAGGTCTCAGCTGGTAAGTGAAGGGCAATTACAGCTAACTGAGCTGAGAAAAGGCATGCAAAAATCAGAGACCACCCAGGCCTGGTCCCAAGGACTGAGCAGTCCCAACACTAAACCCCTCTCAAAGAAAACAGCTCCTGAGCTTACTATAGTAATCTAATGAATCAGTTCTAACAAAACAATGTGAACTTCAGTAACTGTGCATGCAATGTCTGTGGACCTTTTAAAATAAAGGTCAGGTTTGGTTTTGTTTTGTGGGATATTTAAAATCACAAAATTTTAATAGTCAAATAGTCTTTAAAGTTAGCCTTGTTTAAAACTTCATTTTACTAGCCATAAAGGCTGTCATTTGCCAAGGGTCACCATCATATTTGGTAGCGAAGCTAGCTCTTGCCCCATATCCATTACCTCCCACTTTCTCCCCTAAATTCTCCTTTCTGGTCATCCTTATTAAATAACGGATGGGAATACCCATTCCCTGAATACCCAGTAGCTTCCTTTTAGGTGGCTGTTTGTTTTGACTTGTAGATAATAAACCTTCACTAAAATGAGAAGAGCATCATGAATCCTTTGCATCCTCATCAAAAATGTAACTGCCTTTCTTATAATAGTCTGATTCTTTTCATATTAACGTGGCAGCTATGTTTGAGATGTGGTCACTTTTTACTCCAGGATAAAATTGTCAATCTCAAGAATGCAGGCTGAAGGGCTAAGAAGGGCTGCCTATTTAATATTCAACAACACTACATTACAGACCTAATTATGACTGCCCCTGGCCACTCCCCCCACCACTTGGTGATATTAAAATGCAACGTTAAAATTCCCTCCTTCAACAATTATTTACTTGGACCTAACAGATTTGAGGTGAAAATTCTCAGTTCATTCCCCATCAGCGAGCCATCTCCAAAGAAATGGTTCAAAATAAACAAATCTTCTGTATCAATTGTTTCATTAAAGTTTACCCCCAACCCTACTGCCGAAGTGAGCATTTAAGTTGTCTCTGACTTTTATGGTTAAGAATTGCAGGTCTAGAATACAGTAATGGTTAGAATCACAAACCAGAGCCAGACCCTGCTACCCACTAAATGTGTAACTTAAGAGCACTAATTTACCTGTCAAAGCTTTAGCTGACACACCAGTAAAGTGGGGACAGTACCAACCATATAAAGTTGTTTTAAAATTGAGTGCATTGTCCTTCAAACCCATTACTAAACCAGTCTTAAAAGAAAATCAAACTAGCATTAGAAACAGCTTTTACCATGTGTACTATATAACTCAACTTTGGAGGTTAAATCAAAACCAAAAAGAGCAGTTCTCCCAAACTAATTTAGGCTAAGGAAATGTGTTTTCTGAAATTCCATTCTTTTGAACAAGAATAATTAGACCAGGATTTTTAGTTTTATTTTATGCTCCTGCACACTGCACAGAAAATTAAATGAATCAATAGAAAATAAATTCACAGTCAGAATAAAAAACAACCTTAGGCTTAACATAGTTCCGTAGACTAACAGAAAATCATAGAAACTGAAAAGAGCTACAGAGAACCTGAGTGGGCCATTTTAAACTCAACTCCCAGAATTACTTTTCAGACATGAGTGAGCCTGTTACTCACTGGCTGCAGATCCTAGGGACTCCTTACGCTTTCTTCTTCATTCTAAAGCTGCCACCATGCATTTTCACCCTGGACTTTCTATGACTTAGTGTAGAAAGTCTCCACAATTCCCCCTCTTGTCCGAGCTGCCCAACTGCAGTGACAACAGGACACTTCCAATTTAAAAGGTTTTTTAGATGATCATTAAATGGAAAACTGAGAAAGACACAAAGCTAAAACAAAAAAGAAATGAAAAAGCTTAACTAAGTTCTTATACTCATGGTCTAATCTTTGGTTGCTAACTCCTAGCTAAACTGGTGAACAAGATTTTCTATTTTTATCCCTAAGGGGAGACCTCAAATATTTGTTTTTCCCCAGCAAGGAACCCTGAAAAATCAAGTTATAGTAGAATAGCTAACCATAGTTTTTTTTTTATTTAAGTTGGCCATAATCTCAAGTAGGCATTTACCATTTCTCCTAAATTCAGATTGGCTAACACACACTTTCAAGAGCCTTTCTTCAAAAACAAGGCCATCCCCTAGGAGACACAGCCTTTCCTTGGTCTATCTTGGCAAGGAAGCCACATTTAGCAGTTTCCTGGTAAAAAGCTTCCCAGCCCAAACCATCTGAGAGTAAAAGAATGTTAAGCAGTAAACACTTTTGCCAATATTCCATAATTAGTAAGGGTGATAACAGATGTGGGCTCACCAAGCTAAAGAGCCAAAAAAAAAAAAAACACGTAACGGTGAATAAAAGATGTTCTATTCTGGGCAGCTTTCCATTAGGGCTTGGAACAGAAACTAGCCAGATATGGGTTGAAACTGAAATAAGAGGTAAAGAAATAAAGACAATAGATTCAACCTATTTTTCCAGAAGCTTAACCGTGAAGGAAAGAGAGTGGTCAATTTAACATGGTGGTGAATTTGGGGAGGGGAGTATTTTTATATGGAGAGAAAAGGCCATGGCTACGTATACTGAAGAGAAGCATCTTCAACTAAGGGAGAAGTTTAAAACATAGGAAAAGAGAAGCAATGGTTTCTCAAGAGGTAGGAGGGAACTGGATCAAGAAAAGAAAAAAATAAATACATAATTAAACTGGGTCCAGCCATGACCTTGGCCTATCAAGTGAAGAGGGGGCATTTATGGCTCAGCCTGCATGTAGGCTGGTCTTGCCCTAATGTAACTGGAGAAAAGTATATTGGAGGAAAGATTTACTTAGTGCTTCTGTGCTAGCCACCAAGGATACAGAAATAAAGCCAACCCTCAAGAGTTCACATTCTGGTAAGAGATGGAGCTTAAATAAATAATTCCAAAGCAGTTTGACAGCTGCTTACAAGGACAGTAAACATGGAGTAGAATGGAGAATGTAGGTACAGGACCGGAGGGGTCAGCCCAGCACTGGACGGCAAGTTCAATGTCATTGGAGAGACGTTAGGATTCTAATCGAGTCTTGGCCATAAAGTGCAAATTTACACCAGTCTTTTTTAAAACAAACAATCAAAAGGCTGGTTAAGAAAAAAAAAATCAATCTAATAGAAGCCTTAAACACAGCCCTGAAGAAGGAACACAACTCTGTCAATTACTCTTTGCCTTTTTCATGAGAAAAGAGTTAGGAAGAATTGCACAATAACACAAAGAACACTTTTAAACCTTATCTTGATGGGAAATGAATCAATTTAATTAGATTTAGAATCCAGTAGGCACAAAGAAAGAAAATTTTAACAACTGAGTTAAAGAACCTGTATTAACAGTTACACCTTCAAGGCCCCTCTAAGATTCCTTCAATTAAATCTATGGAGGGTTTAGCCTGAAGTGTCATCCTGGCACAATCTGCAATCTGCTTTCTATCTACCCAATTATTCTAGGTGCTAAAGATGCAGGCAGTGTCAAAACACTTCTCTGACCTCAACGCACATAATATTCTAGGAAAGTCCAGATCACATGTGTGGAGCCCTGGGTTTCCAATTCAGAAATGTCTGCATGGAAGAGGTTAACTTTAATTCGCAAACTTTACCCATCACATCCTCTGTGCCAGGGGGCACTAGGGAGCTCTGGGCTCCTCTACTTCTCTTATTCCTCTTCTGGGGAAACATCTTGGCCTGAATATATAATTCTTGAACAGGCAGAAACAACATTTAACATGTAAGAACCGGAAGATTTTCAGGCTCGTGGCACTGCCAAAAGGCAGAATCAGAAAAGGGTTGATAAAGAATTGTAAAAACGTAAGCTATGAGGGTGATGGACAGTTCAGCCTTCTTTGTATAAAATGTGAGAATTCTATTGATTGATTTTAAGTAGGCCTGACAATTCAAGCATTGTGTAACTTTCAGATGGCAAAATATGGGGGGAGGAGAGGGATAAAAGATGTAAACTCTTTTTTTTTTTAATTTAAACTAAGAACCAAGATTGCAGTCTTGTGACTTCATAAAGAGCCAAAAGCAACCAGCAAATACCTGACACATGAACTGATTCAGATTCACAAGCCTAGCAACCAAACCCAATGTCTTTACAAGGAATTATTCCAGGTAGGACTGGAAAAAGTTTATGTATCTTGATAGAGGAAATCTCTTGTTTTGGACTAAAGAACATGCCCATTAATAATAAAGTCAACAAGGATGGGCAAACTCCTGCCTCCTTGGCCCCAGACAAAATGGTGAGGAAAATAATGAAAGAAAATTATTATCAGATATTAAATTGTCTCCCTAAAAACCTTAGGGAGGGCCATCTGAAGGAAAAAAAAACTGGAAATTAAAAATGTACAGAAAAGATGGCCAAATACAAATGACCCTTTAGATATGTCAATATATAATAAGCATCGCTTACAGTAAGAATGCAGCTTAAAACAAGCTCTTTCTGCATCTATCAGATTGGTAAAGATCTAAAAAATAGTCATTCCCAGGGCAGGCACATGTGTGGCAAAGTAGGTCCTCTAACAGTTTCTGCAGGCTATTTTATTATCTTATAATAACGATGC
Organism: Tamandua tetradactyla; assembly: GCF_023851605.1. NCBI lineage: Eukaryota > Metazoa > Chordata > Mammalia > Pilosa > Myrmecophagidae > Tamandua > Tamandua tetradactyla. The sequence continues at coordinate 22,360,829 of NC_135345.1, forward strand.
ATCATTACTAGCAGACAAATCTCTTCTTTTAATTCTAAAATAAAGGACTTTAGATGCATTAAGGCAGTGGCCATACTGTTTCTGTTGCCCTTTCTAACCCCCTCAAACAGGGCCTCCAATTATGGATGGATCAGTGCCCACCGCTGTCAGATACTCTCCATCAATTCATGTAGCGCCACAAAACATCTCTAAAATCTTAATGCCCCTAAGCCTATGACTTTCCAACTTCAGCACATCACTCCCCAATTTACAGTCATTTCTCTTGGCCCCTGTGAATTCAGGATAGGCTAGACCGTACCTTAAAGGTCTCAGCTGTACTAGATCTATCTTGATTTTCATCCATCCCTGCTTCACTTGGAACAAGCCGTCCCTCGCACGTGAAGCAGCTGCTCTCAATTTGGTCTCTGCTCTTTCTTCTACCTTCTATTGTGGCAGGAGATGACAGCTGGTGACTAGGGTTAACCCTTTAGGTTGCCGAGCTACCAGACAACATCAGAATCATCTATAGAGCTATGAAAAATGCCAGTGTCCAGGCCCTTTCCAAGAACAACTCAATCAGATTTGTGGGCTTCGCTGCCCAGGCATCTGGACTTTTCATGCTTCTTATTGATTCAAACGCAAGGTTGCAAAGCTCGAGACCAGGCTTACCAACCAAGTTAGAGGACAGCAGAGACAATGCTCAGTTAGAGGACAGCAGAGACAATGTTCTGCTCCCAGATGGCCACACAAGTTGTCCACGCAAGCAGTGGGCAGTGGGACAATGGCCTGGAGTATCCATTGCTATTTCACTTTGGGGTGTCACCCAAATGTACCACACTGTCTATGCGTGCCACGACATGAGAAACATTGGAAAGAACTGCCACAAATACTCAAAGTGATTATATGCTACAGGAGGCCTGAGATACCTGAGGTTGAGAAAAGGTTTTGTGGTGTCAAGATGGACATGAGGGAGAAGCGATGAAGGTCACTGAACAGAGATATTTATCAGCCCATCACCAAGGCTGTTCCTAAACCAATCTTGCAAGTTCCCTTTTATCCTTTTTCAGTTCTTTCTTAGAAACTCCCAATGCCTATCACAATTTTTTAAAAATCCACAAGTTACCTCACGATATATCCTGCTGTGCACAGTGGGACAATGGAGTAAGATACAGGCTAAGTCACCTAAAAAAAACCAATAGCCACGTCTAACCAGGTAGTGGTCAGATATAGGATAGCCTGGTAGGAAAGAGGACATCCATAAATGCATACAAGACTAAGACAAATCTAATATGGTCTAAATAGACAAAGACACACAAACACAAGGAGTCATGTCCACAGACAGGAAGCCACACAAGTACACTTAGGCTGGCAACAACCAGAAAAGGCACTGATAAATATTTGCTGAATGAAAACAGTTTTAAAAAGCAGGCTATCACCAGGCCACGGTGGCTCAGCAGGCAGAGTTCTTGCCAGTCATGCTGTAGACCCAGGTTCGATTCCCAGTGCCTGCCCATGCAAAAAAATAAAAAATAAAAAAAAAGTGGGCTATCAATTTTCAAAAACACCACTAGAGAACAGTAAAGGTCAAAATTTAAAATTTAATTCTGGTCTTCGGATAGAGCCTGCTATATGTGGGAAGGTACAGGTTCAAACCTGGGCTTGCAGACAAATAGGAAAAAAAAAAAAAGATCAAAGTGTTGAGGATAAAGAGAACCTTCTGGATTATTTTTACACCAACCCCCGTAAACCTTCCATTTGCCCCACTCAGGCCACAAAAAGGAAGGCTACAGAGGTGCTTCACTGGGTAAAAATCAAATATCTGCGATGTGTTCACTGTGACACTAAAACTGACTAAGAGACATGGTGCCTTCTGGAAGGCACCTACTGAATCTTTATACAAACTTCTACTTGCCTCCCCTCCCCTCATCACCATGCCAGTTATTCTTTTACTGGACATGCAAAATTTCAGAAAAATTTAGTCATGAAAGAAAGAAAAAACCTTGAAAGGACCTTGCTTACATTCGTTTAAAAGTTCATCCTAAAGAACAAAATTGTTGTTTTTTGTTTTGAATGTAAGAGCAAGCCAAACCATGCATCATGCATCAAAATTATATTAAACTGTAGGTGCAGTCCCCATCGAGCTGGCAGACAAGAAGTTTCAGGGTCCGTCCCCCACAGTAGCTTTGAACACCCAACAAAAACTGGCAGAAACATCTTTCTCAAAGCTCCAGAAAACAGGTAAAGGACCGCAGTAGCAGGGCAAGCACCAAACAAAGAAAAAGGCCACTTAAAAGCAGCAGGATCTCTGGAGCCCTGACTGGCCCCTCCTCTACCCCCTCACCAGCTGGCCCAGAGCCAGCCCACACTCCCAGTGCAGATCCCTGTCCCGGTTCTAGAGGGAGCAGAGTAATCCTTGTGCACACACTGGGAGCACGTATGACCGGCCCAAACTGTCTGGTGATAGCCTGAGGAACTCACCATCCCAGAACTTGCAGTGTGAGCTGAAGACAGCTCACCAAGCTCTACAAAACATTGTATTAGAGCTGTTAAGCCATGCTACCTGGAGCAAGGTATTGCTGGCTGTAGGATTACAGTGAGGCCCAGAACATGAGAAAACTATTTCCTAGGAAAGAGAGGATGTTGGTACAGGTGTAAATGAGGAAATTATTGGGGCCACATAGTCATGCTCAAGACAAAACACATGCAGATAGGACCCGGGAGGTCCCTACACTCTGTCATGGAGCTATTCTCTAAACTCACTGCATGGATAAAGCTCCAAAAGACAGCACCCTCACAAGTCAATCTGCAAGGACTGGGAAGTGTTTTCTTTTACCTCCCCTTCATTCATTTTTTTTCTGTTAATGCTTGTCGTTCAAGAAAAGCACTACACCAACACTACCTGGGAACAAGCTTGAGGAACAGACACTTCAGATTTAAGGAACAGATACTTCGGAGTCTAAATTCCAGTGATAACACATTAAAATTTCAGAATGTTCAGGTTTTAACAAAAGATTACAAAACATGAAAAAAATAAAAAGTGGGGGGAGCAACGGTCAGGCAAAGGAGAAGATTAAAGTGTTAGAAAACATCAATGAGGAGGACAGACCTGGGACATACAGACAAAAATTTTCAAAATGGTCCTAAATATGCTCAAAGAGCTAAAGAGATGGAAATTATGGAAAGGAACCAGAGCTGAAGACCACATTAAAAAAATTTTAAATTTCCTAAAGGGGTTCAACAGCAGACTGGAGCTGGAAGGAGAAAGAAGCAGTGACTCAAGAGAAGACAACTGAAATCAGTCTGAGAAGGAGGGAAAAAAATGAACAAAAAGTGAACAGACTCTGAGGAACCTGTAGGATATTATCAAGCATACTAATATAAACACTGGGTGTCCCAGAGAGGGACAAGAAAGAGAGAAAGGGGTAGAGAGAATATTCAAAGAAATAATGGCTGAAAGCTTCCCAAATTTAATGGAAAAAATAAATACACACATAAAAGAAGCTCAATGAACTCCAAATAACTGAATCATGTTCTCATCAAACTGCTGAATACCAAAGGTAAGAGAATTCTGAAAGTTGCAAGAGAGAAGCAATATATCACATACTAGGAAGCCTCAATTAAGATTAAACACTGATTTCTCATCAGAAACCATGGAAGCAAGAAGACATACAGTATTTAAAGTGCTAAAAGCAAAATATTGCCAACCAAAAATTCTATATCTGACAAAACTTTCCAAAAATGAGGGAGGGTTTAAGACATTCTCAAATAAACAAAGGCTGAGGGACTTGATCAGCAATTGACCAGCCCTACAAGAGACGTTAAGGAGAGCTCTGCAGGTTGAAGGAAAGGACACTAAATTGATGCACATGAAGAAACAAAGACCTCCAGCAAAAATAATGACATAGGTAGATACAAATGCCAATACTATTGTATTTTTGTTCTGTAACTCCATTTTTTACTTCTGTAGAATCTAAAAGTCAAATGCATAAAATGTAATGATAAATCAATGATTTTAGAAGCATAATGTAGAAATACGTAATTTGTGACAACCACATAAAGGTAAGGGGACAAAGGAATTTAGGAACATAGTTTTTGTATGCTATATAACTTATGTTGGTATCAAAGCAAAACAGATTGTTATAGATTTAGGATATTAAATTTAAGCCCCATGGTAACCACAAAGAAAATACCAAAGAATATGCAAGCTCATAGAGTCAGAAGATAAGTGAAGGTTACCAGCAGTGGGGATGGAGACAATAAGGAATTAATGCAAAATGAGTGTAGGGTTTCTGATTGGGCTAAAAGGAAAGTTCTGGTAATAGATGGATGGTGAGGGTATTACAACATTAACATTGTGATTAATCCCACTGAATGGTATGCTTGAGAGGGTCTTAGATGGGAAGATTTATGTTATATTTATGGTTCCACGTTTTAACGAAAAAAAAGATAAACTAAAGAGAGAAAACAAGTGCAATACATGACACTAAATGGGATCTAAGAAGGGAAGAGAAATGGCTCAAAAGAACATTATTGGGTCATGGGAAAAATGCAATGTAGAATGTAAGCTTTCTATCGATGTTAAATTTCTTGAACTTGGTAACTGCACTGAAAGTGGTTACCTAAGCGAATATCCATGTTTGCTGGATACAGACATGGGAGTATTCAGGGAGAATGATGTGTACAACTTGCTCTCAAGTGTTCAGAAGATGACAGACTCACAGACAGACTGATGGAGAGAACAGCAAATGTCACCACATGCCTTTCAATGTGACAGAAGAACCACAGATTGCCAACACCCTTTCTTCAGGAAGATGGTATTATTCTGTTGATGCCTTGATTTGGACATTTTCACAGCCTCAAAAGTATAAACTTGTAAATTAATGAATCCCCATTGTAAAAGTCAACTCATTTCTGGTATAGTGCATTTCATCACCTTTAGCAAACTAAAACAGACAGAAGGATGGATGGATGGGTGACGGACAGGTGGATGGAACGATATATCAAAGACAGCATGTGTTAAAATGGGTATATGGTTAACTGGAGGGATAGGGGTATTTTGGAGTCCTCTGTATGAGATTTGTATTATATTTGTAACTGTCCTGAAAGTTTTAAATTATTCCAAATTAAAAGTTTCAAAAAGTATATTTTTTAAATAAATTTAGTTACATTCTTTGTAACTAATTTTTAAGTATTTTACAGTTAGTTAAAAATAAGTTACATTCTCTGGACTTAAGATTCCTCCACAGTATCAGGCCAGTAGAGAAAACAATTGCTTTCAGAGAAGCAGTTGAATGGGAAAAAAAAAAATTATCGAACATTTGTCATGAAAATTTTCATCCGGTGTCATTTTCTGAGCTACTTTCACAAGTTTCTACTTCCATCTGTGTCTATTTTTAAAGCCATCCATATTAGCTTTCTAGGCTGCCATAACAAATTAGCACAAATGGGGTGGCTTAAAACAAAGCAAGTGATTGATATCGAGGCTACAAGTCCAAAATCAAGCTACTAGCAGAACCATACTCCTTTTTGAAGGCTCAAGGGAAGACTCCTTCCTTGCCTCTTCCAGCTTCAGGTGAGTTCCAGCAATCCTTGGCATTCCTTGGCTTGCATATGTCTCTCTCCAGTCTCTGCCTCCAATTTCATGTGGCCTATTTCCCTTGAGTCTCCTCTGTGTCTCTGTAGCTCCCTCTCCTTTCCCTTGTACAAAGACACCAGTCATTGGACTTAGGGCCCACCCTAGACCAGTATGACCATAACCTGATTTCCAAATAAGGTTACCTTCCCAGGTACCAGGAGTTAGAGCCTGCACATATATTTTGGGGGAAAACAATTCAATCCACTATATTGTCTTCTGGAAACAGAAGCTGTAACTGGATTGAAGCAAGCCTTTCCAAACTTTCCTGTGTTCATTCATTTTTGGACTTGGTATATCGCCAAAGCCAACAACTTGTTTCAAGTACTCCTGAGGCTCAAGGCCTCTGAGTAGACAAGAAGCAACAGAAATCAGAACCAGGTCATGGAAAACCTTTTCATCATATTCTAAAAACTTAAGACTTGCACTCATGGACTAAACACCTAAATCTGCCTGAGAGTCTGCAATATTTCAGAGAACCTTCCCGACATCTGTCTTTTCTGGTTGCATGTCACACACATGAGATCAAGGTAGGCTGAATGTAACTGTAGTTAGATTTAATATACCTGCTCTGAAATCAGAGACTCTACAACTATAAAATACTGACCGATACTAAATTTTAAAACCTTCTCCTTTGATACAATAGGGTAAAACATTTGAACTCACACCCATCTTCCACCCTCCACTTTTCTTGATTTGTTACATATAGTCTCATGTTTGTGACATGTCACTCTTGTTAATAAGTTACAATGATCAGCCCACAGATATTAAGTATTATATAAAGTGACATACGCTAGAGAACATTATGCTGAGTGAGTCTAGCCAAAAACTAAAGGACAAATACTGTATGGTCCCACTGATGTGAACAGACATTCGAGAATAAATTTGGAATATGTCCTTGATAACAGAGTCCAGCAGGAGGTAGAAACAGGGTAAGATAATGGCCAATTGGAGTTGAAGGGATACAGACGGTGTGACAGGACTAGATACAAAAACTCAAAAATGGACAGCACAATAATACCTAATTGTAAAGTAATCATGTTAAAACACTGAATGAAGCTGCATCTGAGCTATAGGTTTTTGTTTTGTTTTGTTTTGTTTTGTCTTGATTTTACTATTATTACTTTTATTTTTTTCTCTATATTAACATTCTATATCTTTTTCGGTTATGTTGCTAGTTCTTCTAAACCAATGCATATGTACTAAGAAATGATGATCATGCATCTATGCGATGATGTTAAGAATTAATGATTGCATATGTAAAATGGTATGATCTCTAAATGTTGGGTTAATTTCTTTTTTTCCGTTAATTGAAAAAAAAAAGAGAGAAGGGATAATTGGAGCTGAAGGGATACAGACTGTACAACGGGACTGGATATAAAAACTCAGAAATGGACAGCACAATACTACCCAATTGTAATGCAATTATGTTAAAACACTGAATGAAGCTGCATGTGAGGTACAGGTTTTTTGTTTTTTTGTTTTTGTTTTTGTTTTTGTTTTTGTTTTTCTTTCTATTATTGTTTTAATTCTTATTCTGTTGTCTTTTTATTTCTTTTTCTAAATCGATGCAAATGTACTAAGAAATGATGAATATGCAACTATGTGATGTTATTAAGAATTACTGATTGTACATGTAGATTGGAATGATTTCTAATTGTTTTGTTAATTCTTTTTTTAATTAATAAAAAAATAAAAAAGATAAAAAAAAAAATAAAATAAAGTGACATACGAGCACACATAAGTACTACTGGGGATCAGAGAAAGAAGAAATCAGTGAACAGTGAGTAAAGAGTTCACAGCACAGTGAGTAAAGAGTTCATAGCAGCTGAGCTGGATTGGGGAAGAACCAGAAGTTACCAGAACTTACCAGAGCAGAGATTCCAGGAGGTGATAAATCTTTTAGCCAAAAAAGCAAAGTACAAACTCTGCTCAGGGGACAGTGAGAGGAACATTTTGGTCAAAGCAGAAAATCTGTATACTAGACCAATCCTGGAATGAAAGAATCACGCTTTCTTATTTTATCCCTGAGTCCCTAACACTCAGCACTATACCTAGAGCATAACAGTGCCTCTACCAGTGTCCATGGAAAGAAAAAGCTAATTGGTGCTGAATACTGAAACATAAGATTGTAACTTCACCTTGGACCCAGCAGCTCCCTGGAAGGAATTCAGACCAAAGTACCTCACTGGTCTATTTATTAAAATCACTTCGGCTCTCTCAGGTGCTCACCTCCAAGATGAAAAAGAAAAGGAACAGAGATCTGCCAAAAAGGGCCATGGCCACATGCAGCTGCTGTATGAACCAAGATACCTCTTAAACTGTATATGGAACTACATTACTCCACATCACTGTGTGAGGTGGGCCATTCTCAGCAAGGTGGATGGCTAACAATCTTGTGAAGCCAGGAAGGAGCAAACACCTCGAGCCCAATTTAGACCAATGGGTGCTGCCCTGCGACCTCTGCCAGGGCCCTTGTAAGGAGGTGAGTCCTCAAAGGCTAGAGAAAAACTAATCTCTGGAAAAAAATAAAACGGAAATGAAACAACAAAAAAATTCACGTTGTCCCTCTCTCCCTCTGTTCTACTTATCTGGCAAAGAAGTAAACAGGCTGAATTTAATATTCACACCTCTCCACTAAATTTTTTGCTGGAGAAAACACAAGGGGGCTGACCAACTTTCCTTTTGGATTTGATCACAAGGACAGGACTCTACCCAGGTCAGTTTTCTGCAATCCCCAGCATGGTGACTTTCCCACTTTCCCTAAGGACCACTTCACACGTCCTCTGCCCATGTCTCCTCCCCACTTCCTCCTTCACCCTGCTCCTGTCTCAGAAAATAGAAGCAATGGGGCAGGGCCTCCCTCACCTTCCCACCCCACTCCCACTGGCCTCCTGATTGTCAGGTACCCATGAATGCCACCGAATAATGAGTGCTGCAATCCAAAGTCAAATGCCCCATGCCCTCTCACCTTCCATATATCCCCTTCCTGTCTTCCATCATCCATTTCTCTCTCTCTTGACCTGTTCTTAACTGTGTTGAGGTGTGTACTATTATACCCTATCTTGATAAGAAACCTTGTTTGACAACACATTCTTCACCCCCTTCATGCCAAGTCTAAGTGCTCTTACCACCATCTCCTGGTCTTCCTTTCCAGCCACCCCAACCTGGCTCCCGTACTCTCTGGTCCACAGATGCTGCTCACTGAGAGCACCACAAACTCCAGGTTGTCAAATCCTGTGGTCAATTCCTTGGTCTTATTGCACCTGATCTATCAGAAGCTCTCTACAGGGGCAGCCATTCCTGCCTGGAAACTTTCTTCTCAGGACTTCTGTGATCAGACTCTCCCTGTTGTTCCCCCAACTTCACTAACGTTAAGCCCCTTCTAGGTCTCCTATTCCAGCTCCTCCACTGTTTCTGTGTCCCAGTTCTGCCTTGGACCACCTTTTCTTCCCATCTGTACAATCCTTGCCCTAATTGCCCTTGACCAAGCCCATGTTTAAAATACTATAAATCAAAGGCTCCCAAACCCTTTGTTTCTCCCTAGGAAAAACACTGGTTCTTCCAACTTATCTGGCCACTTCACTTGGGCCAGTCACCTGGTCCTGTTAATGCAGAAATGCTCTTTCACCTACCCTCACCCAATCCTCCATTTCTTCAGGCTATGCTCAAGGCCTGATATCTCTAAGAAAATAAAAAAAAAAAATCTTCAAAGAACTCCAAAACCACAAGATCTCTCCCATATTCAGGCTTCCTAAAGCATTTAAATAGTCCACAGTATGGGACTTACTACTTAATTACAGACATTCTGTAATTGTTCCCTAAATGACCGCTTCCTATTTTGCAAATCCTTTCTCCCCAACCCTAGGGTTAAGTTTCTGCACAACACAAGAATTCATTTTCTTGACTCTGGTACTGAACTAGGCACAGTGGAGACATCCAAGTAGTTATTTGATAATAAACATAATGTTTTATAAAGTAGAATCCAGGACGAATGCACTGCTTCAATTTGTTTAACTCTCTGAGAAAAATCTAGAGTTTGCCCCCAAACTATCTGGCAAATCTTTAAAAACAAAAGCAGAAGCAAAAACCTACGTCCAGAATCACCAGGTAGGACCATCAGGAAAACAGTAACATTTGGAAAAGCAGGGCCAAGTTTGTAAGATCTTCTATCACTGAAATCCTCAAAAACACTAAAACTTAAAATACTGAGTCACATTTCACATGCAAAATAGGAATATAGGAAATAACTTACATTTCCAATAAAAACATCACACAGGCAAACTGTGATTCAATTTATGTGTTAAACAGTAAGTACAATTTAACCCTTTAATAAAAAGGCTCCAAGAGACACAGGGAGCAAGGATCCCCGTCAGATCTCTCTCAATCCATGTCAATCACTGTTGCTCACTAAGACTTTTGAACGGTCTGAACTTTGGGATGTATTGAAGTCCAGTCACCCCCTAAATAAAATAACCTTATTTTTCATTAAAAAAAAAATCCTATCCTTTCCTTGCTATCTTCCCAATCCCTATCCATTCTATCAATTCCACACTGCAGCCACATAACAACTCAGATAAAGACATTTGCCCACACTTAAGGAATAAAACCTTAAACCAGAGAGCCTACAGCCTCCCTTCTGACCATTCCAGGCACTGAACTCTGCCCTCCACATCCCAGCAATGCCAACTTCCCAGCATCCTGATGAGACGTTGTCTTCTCCAAGTGGGTGCTCATGCTGGGGTCCCTTCACCTTCCACTGCCTCATTTCCTCACTTTCCCCCCTCGCCATCTTCTCAATTTTGTTTTCATCATTCCCAAATGGGCTCAGGAAGTCCATCTCAGATCTTCTATCTCACCAACCATACCCAAAGCCCCTTGGTTGCATCCTCTACATTCTCTTCACTCCTGAATCTTTCTCCACAAGTAACTTTAACTTCCTTCCTTATATTCCAAACCTCAATATGCTGTCTGCCACCCAGGAGTCCCTCAACAAAAACTGCTGAACTAAGAAGAAAGTTAAGGCCGGGTGTAAAACAAAGCATCTAAACTGCAGAAGAGGAGTCTGGGACAAGGATTAGCTAATTCACTATGAAAACTTGGGCAAGTCACTTATCCACAAGGACCCTCTGATTTCTTCCCTAGTAAAATGAGTGGGCTGGACCCTTTATCAGAGCTGATACACCTTGAGCCAACTTCATTCAGAAGAGCAGCTTTATGCGATCTTAAATTACAATTTCTTCCCATTCACGAAGTAAATGTTACTAATTTTATTTTCACCTGTAGAGCTTTTGGGTGTACGCACACATAAAAAAGGATTAAAATGATGAGATTTTTATGGCACTTATATTTTGGTAAAGTAGCTCATGAAAAATTCAGTAAAATATTTTAACTGATAATGTGCCTAAAAGCAATTTTTCTAAAAAATGACATGTTTTTTCCTGCAAAGCAAAATTGGCTATTTACAGGTAGTTGATCTAACCAGCTGGCATTGTTGACATTTCAGGAAAAAGGGGATGTCAACCTAAATCAACTTAATTGCCACTAACCAGAATCAAAATATTTATAGCATCACTGTACGTAGACTAATGTGCATAGAGTATCAAGAGGCATTTCCACTATTGGGGTTTTGCTGACCTGGCTCAAACCTATAATTAAACCTCAATCCCATACCCAAATCTCCACTTCAAAGAATATGGCTAAAAGAAACTACAACTGCTGCCACCAGCAAATGGTAAAGTGTTGGTAAAGGAGTCAAGGAAAACAACAATTATTTTACCCAACTTCATGTCTCAATAAACAGACAGAAGAAAAGTAATCCCACAGCTGTCCTGTGTTAAACATTTCTTAACAAAAACAAATGCAAATGAAAAATCTGCAAAGGTGTTAATGACATTTCAGTCTTGTGGGTATCCTCTTATTTAATTTGGATTAAATTTAAAACTGTATTTTATGTTGTTTCATAGGTCATGCTGATGTCCTTGCCTTCTTGTCTGTATGGTGGCAGCCTTGATTCTTTTTTAGGAAACCAACCAAAACAACATGGAGGAACTCAGACCTAGGGGACTCACATTTCAGCTCTACAAAATAGCCATTAGAAACACTGCTACTGCAAAATTTCCAAACCAATTCATCGTTGAGAAAATAAAATCAAGAGGCACTCGGACCCAACTGTTCAGCTAGAATCGGCAAAACTACACCCAGAAAATAAGAGCTGAGTTAGGAGACCAAAGCTTTTCCTTCCAGGTTGAAACTCGATCAGAAAATCAAAAGTTCCTCGAGTTGGAAGACTCAACAAACCCCCAGCCTTCAATTAAGAAATTCGCACAAATAAAACTGGACTGGATGGAGCAGGACTTCATCTCAAATGTTTCTAGTCCTTAATAGCAACTGAATTTTAAAAGGTACTCTTTAAATGTATTAAAACTAAGATAGCAAAAAGACAAGGGGGAAAGAAAGGGCAAAGGAATGAATAGTCTCGGGGTGTGGGGATCATACACACGGCCATTCAAAGTCCTTGGATGTCTAGCCGTTGTTCTGATATTCTGCAAACTCTGCTATCGCTTGTGCAACTCAGTGTGCACGGAAGCTGAAGGCGCACAGTGTTTCCCGGACGCCCAAGGCCAGGATGAATGAGATTTTAACTCTGCTGATTCCTTGTTTACTCGCATCCTCACGTGGCACCGCGCGAAGACAGAAGTTGCAGAAGAAAACTTCTACTTCGCAAACTAACGGGGCCAAATTCGCTTGCCTTGCCGCGAAATGCGTTCAAGCCGAGCAAACCGAGGGCTTCCACCAGCACGACCCCCCCTGCCCGAAATTCCCTCACACAAAGGCTCGTGGGTGCAGGCAGGACCCCCTCTCCAAAACTGCGCCTAGAGCTGCGGGCGCTAAGAGAAAAAGCCAGGAGGGAGAAGACGGCGCTCGCGCCCCCCGGGGCTACTCACAGGGTGACTGTGCGGTTGGGCAGCGAGTCCGGGGGCAGGACCTGCGCGAGCTCCAGGCTGCTGCACACCACCTTACCCTCCGCGGCACCCGCCGCCCTGCCGGCCCCTCGGGGACGCCCGTCGTGCTTGCAACCCGGGGGCAGAGCCGCGGCGCCGCCACCGCCTCCAAGCAGCGCGAGGAGCGCGAGCGACAGCAGCAGCGGCGCACCGCCCCGCCGGCTCCCGGACCTCTCCATACTGCCGGCAGGCAGGGGCCTGCGGGCCGAGCTGCGGGCGTGCGGGCCTAGCGGGCCGCCCCGGCGCCCCGGCGGGCGGGGGCGCGGCGCGGGCCCGGCGGCACCCGGAGCCTCATGGCGGCCGGAGGACGGGCCCTCCTCGGTGCCGACATGCTCCTTTGTGCGCGGCGGCTGCGCTCGGCCTCCAGGGAGCCGCGGGGTCACGGCCGCGCGGGTCCCAGCGCCGCTCTAAAACCCGGCGGGAGCACCGCCTCCTCCTCCAGCTTCACCGCCGCCACCGCCTCCTCCCCTGGCCGCTGCCTGCGGCGGCTCCTCCCCACCCGCCGCCGGCCGCCCCCGCCCCTTCCCCTCCTTCCTTTGCTCCTCCAACTCCAGTCTTCTCCCCTCGCTTCCCGCCGCCCGCGGCTGGAGAAAGGCGACGCGCGCTCCCGGGACCTGTGCCGCCCGCCCGCCCCTGACCCCGCGGGCGCCAGGTGTAGGTGCAGTCGGCGCCCACAGGAGGACGGTAACTAGGCGGGGTGGGGGTGGGGGGAGAATCGGAAGAAAGTTCTAGTCCAAACTTTGGCCGCGGTGTTTACTCTGAGATAAGTTCACCCACTTCGGCGCCGCGGCTCTCCAGACAAAGCCACCCAGTGCACCATTGGGGGCTTGCTCTCTTCCTCCCTAGGAGCCTGGTCAGGGGAATGGAAGTGGGGAGAAAAGAAGGACTGAATTTCCTTGACCAACCACCCAAGGGGAAAGTGGCCAAAGCGAACTGCCTTGAAAGGACTACGCCTTCCCATCTCACTGCCCCTACGGGATTTCAAGCCTTTTCTTGACACAAGCTGCTCTCATTTGTCCCAAGTACCCTAGAGGTAGGAAACAGGTTCTTCTCCGGAACGCGTACTCCCCCAGGCTGTTCCTGGCCTTCAGCTGTTCCAGCCATAGTCCCTGCAATGGGATGCTTCGGGGGCTAGCAGAACCGCAGCCTTTTGAAAGAAATGTTCCCTGACATTCAGAGATAACCTCAGATGTAAGAGCTTATAGTGAGTCAACTAGCTAGGAAAACACAACTTAATTGATTATTCGTATCTTAAGGCCTCCAGCCCCACACTTAACATTTGCAAGTCCAGGGCTCACATACCGTATGTCTAAATACTACAAGTAATAAATCAAGCTAACAAATTGAATAAACTGTGTTCTAGTCTTCCATCTTGAGACATAAGCTGTAATAACAAACTGGAAGGCCAGGTTTGTATACAGAGTTCTCAGATACCTTGGTGGTCCACCCTGCAACGCGGTAGGTAGGAGAGAGTAGTGACAATCCAGACTTTAAAATGACCTAGGGAACATTCTGCCAAGGAATTCCAGGGCCCTGGGTCCTTTGCACATGATCTAGAAGTAGGAAGTGGGGGAGACTTTGGGTGAACAGATTCCTTTGGACCTGAAGATTTGTCACCAGGAAAATCAGGAGAAGAGCCTGAGAGGGGTTCAAACCAAGATTTTTCTTGGGTGGGTCTAAGGGCAGTAGGGTACTGGCCTATGAAGTTTGTGAGATCAGATCTCAGGAATTGATGGCTTCCATTTCCATACACTATTGCATAAAATTTGACTGGCACTTCATTTGACCAATATTGAGATTCAACCGTGTATATCCGTTTCCAGTGCTGTCTGATAGAATGTTCCAGATCTGCACTATCCAGTATACCAATACGGTGACTTCTTGTGGCTATATAATACTTGAAATCTAGCTAGTGTGAGGTAGGAGCTGATTTTTTTGGTGTTACTTAATTTTAATTAATTTAAATTTAAGTTGCCCCATGTGCCTAGTTGAATTACTCAGGTCTGGACTTTATGATAGGAAAAGTGGGACATGACACCACCCTTAAGTATCTTTAAATCTATAAATAGGTTTAGAAGACAAACTGGTGCTTCTTTGTTAAGGTTGGTGAAATTGTTCACATTTCTATTACATTAATGAAAAGGATTATCATTTCCTAACAAAATCATCATCATTATCATCATCATCTGTTTTCTTTAAAAAGATAAAAAACACGGAGTATATCAATATGGAAGTTTGTAATAACCATGTTAGCATTCTGAGTCATAGCCGCAAATCATGTGAACTGATAACAGGTAAGCATTTGGAAGCCTATGGTTAGAATAAATATATGTGTCTATTTTGAATTTTTTTTGGCCGTAAGTACCTATCTTTTTACTTCACTGTAGTTAAGAGCATTATATAAAGCACAACATTATCAGGAAAAGAGATAACGTAAACAGTACCACGAATCCTAGGAGAAATAGAGAAGTGTTAAATGGTTCATTTTAGGCATCTTGCATAAAAGTCACTCGTACGATCTTTGAAAATAAAGGTCATTAAAGATCACCAAATGGTAGAATATTAAAGCTGGAAAGGTTTTAGAAGTATTTTTCAATGCTTACTTTCCTTGAATGCAATAGGCAAACCCTCTGTTACCGTCATTCTGACAGGTAGTCTTTTCCACGCTTAGAAAGACCTCAGAGGATGACACTATCTGTAACTCACCATCTCTTACCCTCAGTCATACCAAAATCTTGTCGTGGATTACCCTACACCGGCCCTGGCAGCCTCTTGCTAGACAAGTCTATCTACCTCTCATCCCCCCTAAGGCCTCATCATACCATTTGAAGATGTAAGACTTAATAGGTCCTTTCAAAGTTCTCACTGTGTTTGTGATTGTCCCACTTTAGAACATCCTACAGAAACTGAGAAATCAAATTATTTGCCAACCACATTCATGTACATGTGGATAGTCTAGTAAAGCTATATTTTATCAGCTGTTGCTTTAAGGACAGTAGATGGACAACATTCCAATGCTTCTGTGCTGCGAATCCTGTCTTGCTGTGTTATGTAAGGCTTGTAGTGGATACCAGAGAATCACTGAAAGATGCTTTGTTTTTCTCTTAATGAACTATTAGCTCTGTATTAATCATGCATGGGTGTGTGTGTGTGTGTATTTATATAGATACTTACCACTTTGTTTATTATAATGATTTCTTTACATGACTTTCTTCTCTACCAACCCGGAAGCCTTTCCTAACCACCGCCCCCCCCCCCAAATCAACCCCCATCCACCTTCAATAACTCCCAGCTATATTACTCTACTTCACTGTTTGTTCAGAACCTGAAAATACCTTCCCATTTTATGTATTTATTTACAGTGTTATGGTGTCAGCTTCTCCCACTATGATATTAGCTCTGTGAAGGCTTGTCTTAATTGCTTTTATGGCACACACTTCCGATTGTTGCCAAACAGCCATTTCCAAACCTTTTCTCTCTCAACCCCCGCTTACCATGCAACTGAAAAAAAACTAATCACTCTCCTAACTCCTTTGGATAGCCATATGACGAATTCTGGCCAAGAAGAATCAAGTCTTTGTTGTCCAATATGTGGCAATTTTAATTGTAATTTTAATTATTATTTTTTTAAATCATAGGACTGTACAATACAAACGGTGATCCCTAATGTAAACTATGAACTATAGTGGATAGTAAAACTGTAATAATATTCTTTCATCAATTGTAACAAAGCTACTACATTAATATAAGGTGTTAATAATGGAGGGAGAAGGGTATATGAGAATTTTGTATTTTCTGCAGGATTTTTCCATAAACCTATAACTTCTCTAATAAAAAGTTATTTTAAAAATTAAATCAAACTAAAAATTCTGTTCCTCAGTCACAGTGACCACAATTGAAGTGCTCAAAGAGCTACTTATAGCTGGTGGATAACATTTTAGACAGCACAGACGGTAAAACACTTCTATCATCACACAAAGTTCTACTGGTCAAAGGGGAGTCTACTCGAGAGCCTCATGATATTTTCATTCATGATAAATAAGGGGCTATACGAGAAGATCCTTCTTTCACCATCCCCATTCTTCTTGCTTTGGATGTAATCCTTTGTGGACATGATATCTGGAGTTGAGGAAGGTATTTTGTGATCATAAGGCAAAAGCCTAAAGGAAAACTTCAAAATTACAGGAAGAAATGGAAGGGACAATTTGTGTCACTGAGGTCATCATTAACCTGCCCACCAGCCCCTGAGCTTCTTTTAATCCATAATGAATGTTCTCTGGTTTCAGCCACTGTTATTATGGTTTCCACATGCCTAGAACACTGCCTGGCATTTGGGAGGAAACTCAAAGGCATTTGTTGATTCACATGATTTAATTCTTATTCATTTTTAAAATTTTTTAATTGTATAATATAACATATATACAAACCAAAGAAAGAAAAAAGCTATAGTTTTCAAAGCACTCTTCTACAGTAGTAACAGAATAGATCCCAGAGTTTGTCAGGGGCTACCATACCGTCATCTCAGATTTGTCCTTCTAGCTGCTCCAGAACATAGGCTAGAAGGAATAAGTATTTTTTTTTATCATCACAATTGACTTTTTTTCTTTTTTGTGAAAAATAGCATATATACAAAACAATTAATTTCAAAGCACAGCACAATAATTTGTTGTAGAACAGATTTCGAAATTTGGTATGGTTTACAACTCCACAATTTTAGGTTTTTACTTCTAGCTGCTCTAAGATACCGGAGACTAAAGGAAGCATCAATTTAATGTAAATCTTATTCATCTTTATGTTCTAAACATCTAACACGCTTTCTCATGGAGATCAGCTACCGAGATTTGTTGAATTGAATTTGGACAACTGGACATAAATTCCCAGCCAAAGGCAACTTGAGATGTTTGACTGAAGTTCAGTCTTCTTCATCAAATGTGTGATGCCGTGATTAAATTAATAGCAAGAAAGAACAACAATTTTTAACACTCGAAATGTCTTAGTGACACCTCTATAAACTCTGTTAATAAATTGGCATCCTGTTTATTTTTGCATTACTTAATGTTAAGCTATTAATTGCTACAGCTGTAGTTTATATTTTTAGTCATTACACAGCATGTGATAGAATGTGTCAATATCCAGGACCCAGATAGGAACAGCAATAGTATCTCAAATAACCCCCAAGCTTCTTTAAACATCATTGGCTCCCATTCTGGCTTACTAGTTACTAGAAATAGTGACTGTCCACAAGTCATTAAATCTCATCTTTCAAAATGAGAGCTTGAATAGAACCAGCTTAAGGTCCCATGATTTTATCCTGCTGAACCAAGAATTTTTCTTTTGTTTGCCTGCTGCAACCAGACTACTGGAATGCATTCCTGTGACAGTGAAATGCTCTCTTTAGATGATCAAATACCTTTCTGAAATGGTAAATTCTTTCTCCAGTCTAGTGTAACTACCATTCATTGTAAACATAAGGAAGAAATATTGGGCAAAACTTGGCCTGCGGTACCATGTGGGAAATTGCCTTGATGCAAGGAGGCATCCAAGAATGTGATCGGGTAGGCTAATACAGAAGGCATGAAACAAGAAGGCTCACAGTCTGAATTAAGATGCAAGATACATGGTTTATTGTATCATTTAAAATACACAGCAAGAAGCAAGGGGGCAATAGGTGAATGAACCTTGAGGACAGTATGTTGAATGAAATGTCAGAAACAAAAAGACAAATATCATGCCTCACTCATATGTGGACTAACTATAATACATGCAAGCTTGGAGAATTGAAGTTGAGAGCATGGGTTATCAGGTTGCGGCCTATGGTAAAGGTTCTAGATTGTAAGCTCTTACAGCAGTCACATATATTCAGGATTTGAAAGAGCTATTTCTAAATTCTGAGATGTTGAGCTATTTGTGCATAACCTGGTCATTCCCTGGAACTTAAGGTATTTGTGTGAAGCCTGAGACTCAGAGTTAGAGTTCTGAAGCTATGAAAGTCAGAATTACCACATACCTCAACTGTTTAAAAATTTGAAGAAGTGTTCAGACTTCATCTAGAGATATGAATGAAGCTGATCTGGATAGAACTAAGGTTAATCAGAATACTGGGTAAAGGATGATATGGTCCATATTTTAAAACTTCGACTTCTGCATAAGACCAAAGGAAGAGATGTTTATTTGGTGCAAAATTTATATTTTTGGTAGTGCACTATCTGGCTTGGCTTATACGATCAGTTTATTCAAATAGCATGATTGCATTTTATCTTGAATAGGGAGTAAGATGTTGTTGGGGTGTGCAGGTTATGTACTGCCTTGATACATCCCAAAGTAATTTGGACAGAGAATCAAAAAGTATTTGCAAAGTCTCCTTAGAGAAGAAAGGAGGAATAAGCCCCCTCCACCTGGGAAATTCTGATATTCTCACAAGTATTGGGGACTACCAATTTCATAGGCCAAACCCTCTCTATCTTGGGGCTTGTCCCTTTGAAACTAATTCCTTCAAAGAAGCAGCTAAGCCTACTTTAATTATGCCTAAGAGTCACCCCCGGAGAACCTCTTTTGTTGTTCATATGTAGCCTCTCTGTCTAAGCCATTGGCAGGTGAACTTACTGCCCTACCCACTATGTGGGACATGTCTCCCGGGGGTGTAAATGTGAGATATGACTCCTGGGAATGAACTAGGACCAGGCATCAAGGAATTGAAAAAGCCTCCTTGATCAAAAGGGAGAAGAGAGAAATGAGACAAATTAAAATTTTAGTGGCTGAGAGATTTCAAACTGAGTCGGATGGTTTTCCAGGAGGTTATTCTTATGCATTATATAGATGTCCCTTTTTAGTTTATGGTATATTGGAGTGGCTAGGGGGAAGTACCTGAAACTGTTGATTAGTATTCCAGTAGCATAGATTCTTGAAGGCGATTGTATAACTATATAGCTTTTACAATGTGATTGTGATTGTGAAAACCTTGTGGTTGACACCTCCTTTATCCAGGGTTTGGACAGATGAGTAAGAAAATAAGGACCTACATGATTAAATAATGGGGTGGAGGGTGTATTAGTTTGCTAATGCTGTTGGAAAGCAATATGCCAGAAATGGAATGGCTTTTTAAAAGGGAATATAATAAGTTACAAGCTTATAGTTCTAAGGCCATAAAAATGTCCTAACTAAGGCACCCTGATAAAGATACCTTGGCTCAAGGAAGGCTGATCTGGGAGGTCACAGGGCCGGTGTTTGCTGGTCCTTATTCTCAATTTGTTGCTTCTAGCAGCTAATGCCAGTGGTTTCCTCTCTAACAATGCAGGCCTTCACTTTGCTCCTCTGGGACACAACTCTAGATTCTGGCTTGCTTAGGATCTCATAGGAAGGCACCTGGCAACATCTGCTGGGCTCTGCCTGTGTGTAGGCTTCATACCACCTTAATATGGGGTCACACAATGTCATATGTCCTATGCCCTGTCTGGGTTGGTCCATGGATCTGTCTCACTCTCTTCTACATCTGCCACATGAGCCTTCCCAGTTGATGGTTTGGAAACAAAGACCAGAGTTGAGGTTGAGCAGTTTGGCTCATCAGATGGAATGTACCAAGGGCCAACATCCCGCTTGTTCTTTTGGAGATATACAGGATCAGTTATGCCTGGCCACAATTATAACTTGCTAAATTACCCAAAAAGTAGCTGTGGATTTTATCTGTGCTTCTTGTGCAGAAGATATGTGGGGCCAGATTGGGTGTCAACAATGGATGGCTGATTTTTAACCTTTTTCATTTTTAGTATCTTATAATCTTCATGAATATTTAGTACCTATTTAGTCCTTCCATTGTCAACTATATATAATATTCTCATTTGTTTGATCATTTTTATCTAGGTTCACCATATATGTAATCTCCTTACTTTATCTACGTCTACCCTGTCTCACAAACTTTTTCTTCTCCAAGTAATTTCACCTATCCTCCTTACTTCTTTGTTTCCCTTATTTCTATTTGTATAGCAGAAATAAATATTTTTAAATGATACAGAAAACACATTACAGTTAGCATGCCAGATGAAACAACAGACTTAGGGGAAATTTAGAAATGTAGCCCATACCAGAGATTTAGCTAGCTTCACCTAAAAGCCGGACTTCCCGTATATCTCCCAAATATAATATATATACTCTGTCTTGTCATTCTGCTACCAACATTATTATAAGTTTTGGTCCTATGTACCAGCTATAATTATTAAAATGATCAGCCAATAACTATAAGTGAAGGTCATAGTAGCAGATATGTCAATTGTGAAATTTCCATCTAAATCCTTTTCTTTAAAAAACAGTAACTTCTTTCTTCCATAGTGTCAGTTAACATATCAAAAACTATTTATTGAGCCGAATAGAATGACAAGGTGTATTTGAAATTATACGTTTCTCAACAAAGTAATTACCATGTTGAATCAACCTCTGAATCAGTCTGTTGATAACATATTGGAACCTCTAGTTATTTGGACCCCTATAATATATAATATATTTTTTAACATCATTTTATATCACTTAGAGCCCTGAAACATTATTTCATCATAAACAATTTGGTTGTTTAAACTCAGTCAAACTTTAAAAAGTTTAATTTAGATATATTAATTATTTCACTTATTAAACAGACATTCATATTTTAGGTTAATAGAATCATTTCCATTTATATGTCAATAAACTAAAAGTGCATTTTTTTATAACTTCATAGAGTGCTAAAATTTGCACAGTATAGCAAAGAGAACATTGATTTGAAGTCTAACAATCAATCTGGAATAATATGTTGACCTTATCTTTAGCTGGATTTTCTCGGGCAAGTTACTTCTTGCTACCTAAGTTTCTTCATTTGTTGTACGTTTTAATTTAACTTGCCAACTAAGGTTTTTCATTTGTTGTGAAGATAACACCTGACTTGTACAAAATAGGTGCCCAATAAAGGTTTGTCTAATGTGAATCTAGATGAACTGCCTCATATTCCAGATGAAGAAACTGGAACCTAGAGAAATTAAGTGAATGTATCTGAGCTCATACTCTTGGCTCACCTGACAGTGTAAGCCAGAGAGCTGGGAAAACTTTGCAGGCGTAATTGCCTTCCCCTATAAACCCATAATCATATACTTCATCATGAATCTGGTCATGTGTTACAATTTAGAGAAGTCACTAACTAAAAAATATCTTTGCTTCCTTATGTGCAAAACTGAGGGCATTATAATTGTCTCCTACATTCTGGTAATAGTAGGAAGGTAAGAAATAATGCATAGAAGAAACAACTGGGAAAAACATTCTATGTAATCATAACATATTATTATAAACATTATAAATTACAACACATTTCATTATTAATAACACTACATTACGATTATAAGCATCTGCTCCTTTCATCTCCAGATCTCTAAATTCCTTCAAAATAAGTGCTGTGGACATTCTTTGGATTCTATTAGCAAAGTAAAATGGAGAATTCAGGCAATGATAAAAAAAATTCGGAAGAAAGAATACGAGAAAATTGGTATTCTCAACACTGCCTGCCTTTGATGGTTTTATTTATGCAGTTAATTACCTCAATGTCCTTATCCCTTTGCAAGTGAAGACCCTTCACTGTACAGATTAATATGCTATACTTTGTATTGTGTTGAAATAAAAGTAATTTGGCAAGTTTTTTTTGCCTCACTTCACTAAAATTGAGCTTCTAATTATGGTCATTCTTTTGGTTTTATTACTTATGGTAACCTTTTTTAAAATATTAGTCAACATTCCCTTCAGGTAACAAGAAAATAGAATTACAGCACAAATTCAGTAGGCTGAAAATTACCCAAAAGCTGTTCCAAGTGAGTTGAGGTTGTGGCCCCACTTTTACTAATTTATTTAACTTCTGTGTGATAAAAGACATCCTATTCAATTCAATAAAACCGAGGTGCTACAGAATGTACATTCCATTAGGGAAAGGTATTGTCTTCATTTCTAGCACCTTTTACAGTACTTGGTATGCAATGGATGCCCCATAAATAATTGTTTGAATGAATGAATGGATGAATGAAGAAAAGGATGAACAATTAATCTCTGTTCGTTGATTTATCTTTTAGTGACCACCAAATACCCACTGCTTGCCGTCATTTAGTAAATTAAGCAAAACTTTTTTGTGTGAACTCAACTGACTCCATTGAAATTTCTTAACTTATACTTACTCTTAAAACATTTTGAATGTTTAATGTATCATCTGCTAGACTATAAATGGTAAAACCCCAGAGCCTGTCCCAACGAAGAAAATGTACTCATTTATTTGAAGCCTGTTTGGCTGTAAAAGCCCTATATGGTAAATTCTAAATACACTTAATTAGCTTCTCTAATCTTCACGAAGTGAAACTCAGTCCCTTCCGAAGGTAATATATAACAAAAACACCCTCTCTGGCAGTTAATATAGCAGCATATAAACAGCCTTAAGGAAGAGAGGGAAATTTGGCTTAGGGTCGGTCCAGAGCTCTGACTCATCTTCAGCTGGGCTTATCAGGGGCTGTTGGGTATTCATGCAACTAAGGACAACTTCTGCCTTTGTTCTTTGTGTATCCATTCACCTCTCTTCCCCCACCCTAGTGAAATGCTAAAAGGTGTAAAACTAAAGAGTCAGGCATTCACAGGTCCTTTGCCATAACACTGTGAAATACTATCACACCTACTCCTATGTTAATCAAAACCATTTCAAGTGAGAGTGATGGAAACACAACTCAAAACTAGTTTAAACACCAAAGCACCAGGCGATTCAGAGGTTGAAAAGATGTCATCAGGTTTCTCTCCCCACCTCTTAATTCTGTGTTGGTTTTGTTCTCAGGTAAAGTTCTATTACTCATCCTGTAACTGGCGGCCCACTGGCAGCTCTATGCTTACATCATCCCTACAGCTTGTGGAATCCCAGCAAAGGAAACAAAACAAAAGACACCGTTACCCCTTCTCTGTGTTCCCAGGACTTACCTGTCCTGGGTCACACATGCCTGGAATGAGAATGGGTCCAATAAATCATGGCACACCGTAAATGGAGTGAAATAAAGGCAGGGCGAAAGAGAGTAAGAGGACCCACGTGCTCCGGTGTATAATGAAATCCTAGATAGTTAAGTGAAAAAAAAAGAGACATAGTGTATCCTGTTGGGTAAACATAAGTAAAAACAAAATCTTTTCCCAACCCAGAAAACCTTTCCATAAATGTAAAGAGAAAGAAAAGCAATTTTATAATTCAGAAGGCATTGAACCAGAAAGTGATGCATCACAGGCAATCTGCTGAAGAGATTGCAAACAAGACAAAAGAACAGTCTTTTAATGTAGCTAAGTGTATACAACCCATTAACCTGAGTTAGGTTTGCAATTTGGAGCCAGGTGCCACCTGAAGTTCTGCTCACCTCCTCTCTGGGAGACAGGAGTGCCTCCGCTTCCGTCCTTGATGGCTACATTTCAAAGAAATGGCTCTTCTGGTCCTTGAGGAAACATTCTTGAGTTGTGAAACTCCCAAGGGGCTTATTTGACCTTTAAAAAAGATTTGCATACATTTCAAAGAAAAGAGAAAGAACTTAATTCAAGTTTTCTAAAGTAAACACCGAAATGGAGGGGAGAGAAAGTCTCCCTCCTTTCTGCACTAAGGAAAGTTAATTCTTTTTTTTCTTTGATTTATATTTATCCTTACAATCCCATTTCTAGAAATAAATATGGAAGTGAGTGTGTGTGTACAGTTTGGGTATGCATAGAGTATTTCTGAAAGGATATAAAAGATATGAATAATGACTAGCTTATTACTGGGAGAAGGGACAGAGGTGAGAATGAGACTTACTTTCCATTGTGTACCTCTTTCTATTATTTGATTTTTTTTATCCTGTACATGTATTTACTTTTCAGTAAAAAGACAAACTGATTTTACAAATAAACTAAGAGCAAAAATTGCAAATATGTTATTCAATTTTTGGCATTGGTGGAGGAAAAATAATCTCAGAACATGTTCTGTTTGTTCTAGGACGAATCCCTTGAGTGAAGTTTATTAATTATTTAATTGTAAAAAATGTAAAGCAAGAAGAACCCATTGCCCTGCACACACACTTTTTTTTAATAGAATGCTCAAAGCTGCCCTTTTTAATATCCAATAAAAAATATAGATCAGATCATTTGCGGGGAAGTGGGGAAGAGGGAAAAGGTGAACAAATTTACATAAAGACAAAGATTCCTGAAAGCAAAGGGACAATCACTTTGCATCACTGATGGTCGTAAATGGTCTTCAGGGAGACTTTTTATGAGCAAGTACTATTTTAGCTGAACTCACGGAGAGAGGACGTCTTATAGAAGGACTTGCGGTTGGGAAGAAAATGGAAAATTGGGGGAAATGGGAAAAGACCAATAGGACCAGGACTCAGTGGGGAGAGTGCCATCCAATGAAGCTGGTGAGGCTGGCAAAGGTAAAATTCAGCATGGGGCTGTGGCTTTGTTATATTACGAATGTTGGTTTTTACCCTAATAACAAATGAGGATCATTGAAAGGTATAAAACAGAGAAAAGACACAATTAAAATTGTATTTTTAAAATTATTATTATTTTTTTTATATGCTGTATAGCAAGGGTCACATTTCATTCTTTTTCCATGTGAGTGTCCCATTATCGCCCCACCATTTATTGAATTTTGTTTGGTTGGTTTTTTGTTTGTTTATTTGTTTTCTTGGGGGAAGTGCATGGGCTGGGGCATAGCAGGTGAGAATTTTACCACTGACTTACACTTGCACCCTCACAATTGTATTTTTATATGCTTCCTTTGGCTCCTGCATAGTAATTGGAGGGAGTAAGGGACTGGGAAACAGCCCATGTCCATAGATGTGAGATTTGGGTGGCTTAAAGTAGCATGGTGGGGATGGAGGTGAAGAGAAGAAGGTATATTTGAATGATGCATCATTTAAGAAGCTTCAAGACTCAGTGTTGTGGTTCTTTGGTTAGAGGACATGAG
Organism: Tamandua tetradactyla; assembly: GCF_023851605.1. NCBI lineage: Eukaryota > Metazoa > Chordata > Mammalia > Pilosa > Myrmecophagidae > Tamandua > Tamandua tetradactyla. The sequence continues at coordinate 22,386,402 of NC_135345.1, forward strand.
GAAGAGGAAGGCTGCAAAAACGACTCCCAGTTTTCTGGCATGTGTGAGGGGGTGGGAATTGTATTCACCAAGATAGGAAACCCTGAAGGAAGACCAGCTTGAGTGGGAGAAACATGAGTGCCGTTGGGACATGTTGCATCTAAGATCCACTTTGAACATTCAAATGATGCTGTTGAGTAGGCAGTATTGTAAGCAGTCTGGAGTTTTCAGCAAGGGATGGAGAATTGTTTTGTTTTGTTTGTTTGCTTGGTTGGTTGGTTGCTTGCTTTTTGAGGGTTTTTTTGTTTGTTTGTTTGTTTTTTATTGAAGGCACTATACGTTTTATTTGAAGCCATAGCTGTGGATGAGATTTCCTAAGTAGAAAAATTCAAATGAGAACAGAAAAGATTTAGCTAGCGTCAGTTCCTAAGAAACTCAACTTTTAAACATAGAGAGGAACTGGTAGCAAAGAAGGAATGGCAGGAGAAAACAGAATAAAACTCAAGTATGCTAATTTAAAAAATGAATAATTTAATGATAAGTGTCTAGAGATAAGTCTCTACGGTCGTATCATTTCTTTTTCACTAAATTAATAAGATCACTTAGTGACAGGCAAAATTTGAACAAACCTTTTTTTTCGGTTTGCTAAAAGCTGCCCAAATGCAATATACCAAAAAAAGTTTGTCTTTTTAAAGGGAATTTATTAATTTACAAGTTAAATTCTAAGGCCATGAAAATATCCAAATCAAGATACCCAACAAGAGGATAACTTCTTGGAAGAAAGGCCACTTTTCTTTGTTTAGGGTTTTTCTATCACATGGGGAACGCAGATGGCAACATCTGCTGTCCTTACCTCATGCCTTCAGAGGTATCTTGGAAGGGCATCTCCTGGGGCTTCTGGCATCTCCTACATCTCCTAATGTCTGTGTATATGCCAGCTATGAGCTCTTTCTCTCTTTGTGAGGTGGGATACCAGGAAACTAAGATCCACCTTGAATGGGCAGTGTCACATCTCCATGGAAACAATCTAATCAAAAGATCACAGGGTCAAAGCTCCATGGAAATAACCTAATCAAAAGATCCCACCCTACAATCCTCCTGTTCCCACAAGACTGGATTAGGACTAAAAGAGCATGGCTTTTTTTTCATTTGGGGTGATGGTGGTGCATGGTCCAGGAATCAAACCCTAGTCTCTCACAACATACCTTTCTTTATCAAGAGTAAAAGCTATTTTAAACTAACCTCTCCTAAACTGTTTTGATGAACACTAAAGGAACCAAACACAAATCAAATACCATAGGTACAAAAAATGATGACATCCAAAGCGCAAAACTACCTAACCCACATACTACACCCATCGCCACCCCAAGCTGAAAATAATTTATTTTCCAGCAAAGGCATTTTCCTCTTCAGTATTTGCAGGAATAAAAGAAGAATTCTTTTCTTTACTTTGTGTCTCTGTTCAGTTCTTAGCAGACAGCCTATCAAGTCACACTGGGAGATACCTTATCAATCAAACTTTGAGTCAGTGCCAACTTTTGCCCATTTGTGACTTTTGCTTTTAGAGACAAATATGTAGTTTAGTCCTTTACATAATCTCTAGCAAAATTTTACCCTTTGAACAAAAAAATGAGGTAAAAATAAGTCTGAATTCCAAAAGGGAAGTATCTAAAACACTAGAGCATGGATCAGCAAACTTTTTCTATACTGAGCCAGATAGTAAATATTTTCGCCTTCTCAGGCACACAGATTCTGTTGCAGCTACTATGGTGACAGTAGAAAAAGGCAATATATAAATGAATGAGCGTGACTGTGTTCCAAGTAATTTTTATTTACAAACACTGAAATTTGAATTTCATGTAATTTTCATGTGTCATGAAATGTTGTTGTTCTTCTTTTGATCCTTTCCAACCATTTAAAAATTCCAAAGCCATTCTTAGCCTATGGGACACATTAAAAATGGCGGTGGACAGACCACGACTCTAGGTAAAGAAAATCTTAGAAAGTCTTCACTTGAATTATTACCATCTCTTTCTTTCTCCCCAATAAGTAATTCTGAAACTTTAATTCCCGTTGTTGAAAATGAAAATGTTAAACCCTGTAGACAAACAAAAAACAAATCAAAGCAAAAAACTGATAAATAGGGGTCCAGCTCCTTCAAGATTCTTATTTAAGGCATTCTTAGTAATCTGTAACATCCAAGGATGGCCATTTGTTTGGGGTTGATAAGACATAATGGTGACACCTCAGATAAGGTTCCCAACTACAAATTCTCACAACTCAAGTTGAGGTTGAATTATAACTGTTGTCAGTAAAGATGGTGTCTGTCAATCCATGTGCTGAAAAACTAGCACAGGGCTGTGATTGTTGAAGCAGATGTTTGAAATGTAATTATAAGCAGTTAGAGCCACTTTGAGAAGGAATCTAACCAAGAAATTCTTCTTTTTGTATCAGCCTCCAAAATCAATATGAGTTCTTGAAATGCATTTTGAATGCTTCTAGGGCCCTTAGCCTGAAATGACTTTGGGCCAATAATATCAAGTAGGCCAGCATGTGCTACAACTATTTTATAGACTTTTTATTATTTGTATTAGTTTCAGGCTTGGTGACATAAATTCAAGCAATGTGATCACACAAATTCCTTCTGAATGTTTTATGCCCAAGATTGTATGATGAACATTTTTCAAAAAATCAACATTACTTTTCATAAAAAGCATTTTCAATGTAAAAATAACTTATGCTGATGAACTGTGATGGCCCTTACTTTATTTCATATTCCTCCTCTATACCTAATTTGAGATTTAGGCCAAAATTTGGGATCTTCTAGAAAGTTAATTGTAAAATATGATTAGTTGAAAGAAGATTTGGAGGCCATCAGACTTTTATGACAAGGGCACCATAAAAATCAAATATCCAGGCTTTCCAACAACCATGTAGACCGAAAACCTGAGGAAAAGATTCCAGTGTTGAATGTGTGGGGGTGTATTTAAGTATAAAAATTTATTTTACATTAGGTCCTGTCCTCTCACAGCAATGAGAGGACATTACATTACACTACCTGAGGCTAAATCAGCCCAAGTGGCTGAACTCAGCCCTTACCTGACCTTACATACTAACACAAGATAAGAGAGCTGACATCTACACAGAGAGCCCATATGCTTTGGAGTTGTACATTATTTTGGTATGCTATGGAAATAAATAGAGTTCATAACAGCTTCAGAGACACTTATCAAAAATAGAACCCAAGTTGCCGACTTATTAGAGGCCTTGTTGCTACCTAAGAAATGAGCTCTTCTAAAAATCAAAGTCACACTAGTAGCTAGACCCTCATCCTCTACCCCCCACCTCCTAGAGCTAAAAGAAAGCCCTGGGTTGGCAAAGATGCTAAAATAGCTGCTTCCCAAGAAAACTTTTCCTAAACTACTTGCATACTCCTTCTTACATGACCTCCTTTAAAAGCCAAACCTCTACTTAAGGAACTTAAGGCACAAAACCTGCTAGCACCTGAGGCTGGAAAAGCTAATTGGAAACTGGCTGGATGTTTTATCCATTCAGACGGGCTTTGGAGAAATCCATATGGCCACTTGATTTCTCCTTCGCCCCTAGTCCAAAATTCAGTTCATAGCTTCCATAAGCTCATACATCATGGTAAAAGAAATCTTAAAGGTTTTCCTCTATAAACCATTCAGACCTCATAGTGAGCAGGTAAACTCAGCTGTAACCCATCTGCCAGAAAACCAATCCTGGTAAAAATGTATAGGTGGTACAAGAATGAAAACCAGCTTCCTCTGGTCCCTTTCCATTAGCAAATGGATTTTATTCAATTTCCAAATCTCATGAGTATAAATATGTCTTAACCATAGTCTCTGCATATTTGGGGGAAGTTTGGAAGCTATTCCTGGCAAACAGGCTACTGCCACTACTGTAGCTAAGATTTAGCACTTGGGAAATCCTGTTGTTCCTGTTTAGCAATAGAGGAATTTACTTCATCAGTAAGATTAATAAGGATATTCAACAAGTATTTCCACTTTCACTAAAACTTCACTGTTCTTACCACCCTCGAGCCTTTGGAGAAACAGAATGGACATAGCACTCTTAAACTAGCCAAACTCTCCAAGGAAATCAACTTTCCTTGGCCCTAAGTCTTGCTTTTGGTTCTGAATCAAAGGATTTAGTTCATCCTTTGATACTATCTCTCTGGTAAACACCAATATTCTCTTACAAAATATTTCCCTTAGGCCACTGAACATCCCTTGCTATCCTGGACCTTAGGAAACTCTAAACTGTTCTTATCTTATACCTTTAAATACTGCTAAGGTCTTATTAAAAACACTCATTCTTATCACCATCAAGTTAAGTCTGTCTTTCCCCCAAGCATCTCACTGTCACCTTTACAAGATCTGCAGGTTGGAGAACTAGTCTGGGAAAGACACTCCAAAAGACCAACCTTGAATCCACTTCTAACCACCAGCACCACGTTAAAACTATAAGGAGTAAAACCTTGGATTCATGTTTCATAATTAAGAAAATGCAAGCCTTACTCCAAATGGAAATCCATGCCATCAGGAGACCTGGAACTGAGAACCCCCAGAAACCAACAACATGAAGTAGACTTTCCCAAGACCCACAGAACAAACAGATAATATCACAAATTGGTGAGTTTCCACCAAGATACTAGAACATCTAGATCCATACTTAATTACTGCCTTCTTGGCTACACCTTCTTTTATATCAATTTCAATCCAACCTCTTCCTTATCCAACACCATGAGATGATTTTGTTCTCTTTGTTTGCTGCATTCTCTCCCTGCTTTTCATCCTTACCATACAAGTAAAGGAAGAGGGGGGACAAAACTTCCTCATTTGGTTTTCTCAAACTATAACTACTAGTCTCAATATCATTGATTGTTGAATATGTCATCCCCACCTGACCTCCAGTACTGACATCCAGTTGACATTCTTCTAAACACATCCTGGAGAGATGTTCACTTTGATCACCCACACTGTGTGATACTACTTTGACATCATCAACCCTGATAATGTAGTGATTGGAATTTAGCTCCTGATGTAATGAATGCTTCTCTTGACATCTCCAAACATCCTGAATTTACTCCTCAGGTGCAGGTGTAGGAAACAACATAGGAATACTTTTACCCCTGAATTCTAAAATTTCTTCCTCTACCACTTTTCAACAGAGAACAAAGCTTTATAGACTTGATTCAATTCTACACAAGGACTCTGCCCTCCTGCAGGATTTACTCCATGGTTAACCCCAACCGTTATTAATAATTCCTATTCAAAACAAGCATCCAAACATCACCTATGCCTCCCTAGGATATAAGTTCTTATGTAGTGAGCAAGCTGCACCTGCATTCCCTACAACGTTTCCTGTATCACCTGGGACTTCCGAATATTCAAAACCAGCTCTCTTCCTGTTGACTACATGTTCTCCTGGATATTTAAATGATCACTCCAAAATGAGGCAACTACAGTGTATTCAGGATAATTACAGCCCCCCACCACACAAGGAAATCACTAAGTCTCTTTTTATGTGCACTCTGAAGACTATAGGAATTAATACAATTAAAAAAGTAATTATACAATTAGAAAAAGTGATCTCTCCTTAACCCTTGCAGAAGTAATAAATGACACTTCTGCCCTAGAACACAACTAATAAGCTTAACTTCACTGGCCAGCGTTATTATGGACATTCATATATAGCTCTTGATTTTCTCCTAGCTAGTCAGGGAGGTGTCTCTGCCATAGTCAACACACACAGACTCTAAAACCATTCTACTTCCACCTGACTTCTAGCACAGGGGCCAAATCTGAGCCAATAACTTTAAACATGGAGATTGTATCTGGACTGACAATGGTATAGATTTCTACATTCCCCATTGCCTAGCTCTCAGATGTTGTTGCTTAAAGACAGCCTTATGTTTGTCTTGACCAAGAGGAAGGACATGCAAGACCAAAAACATCACTTTCTCTTTTGCCTGAACCTGCTGACAAGGCCAGGCACATATGTTCCCCTTTTACCCCTAGCCAATTTCCCATTCTTTGTCTCATGAGTGATTAGCTAAGATAAAAAACCATTTGTCCCCTGAAACTTCCTAGACACAGAGATAACTATTTCTTCTTCACTGACTGACTAAAACTTCTCCTGATCCTAACTGTAAATTATCCTATCTTTAATTGATCTATTCCTTACTATAAAAGTGTAAGGCAAAAGCCACCTGGCTGAGATGCCATATCTTTATATCTGGGTGCTGCAATAGCCAGAATAAAATCAGTTTCACTATCTGTCTGGTCTTCGTCTTTGACAGACCTTGGGCAGGTGGGAAGTGACATTCTCATCTTTTTAGGGGGGAATTGCTCTATTGAGTTCAAAGTCCAAAAGTCCAGTCAAACTGGACTATATTAAGCCAGATATAGGCTTGATAAGCTAGGTGGAGACAGGAAACTAGTCAAGGAAGAATTTCCACAGGAAACTCCCAGTAGGAGATATAAATTATATAGCGTAAGCTTGATTATTTAGTAGGATTTTTCTTTTTGTTTTTGTTTTTAGCATGTTCCTTTAGTATTTGTATCCCTTTTAGTATTTTTGAGTTCTCATTACTTTTAATCTTTCAGGCTGGTACAGCTGCACTATAGAGCATGAGGGGGTGAATGTTGTGCTCAGTCTTGGTAGAAAATGTCAATGAGGGAGGAGCACTCTCCTTGAGTATCAGAGGAAATTAATGAGAAATCGCCATGAACAAGATTGAGGACAATGAGATATATCTCTCTCCATCAGTTATTCTGTCAATTTGGGTTGATTTTAGTGTCAATTTTGTTAGATGTAAAAATATTTTTTTTCATAAGAACAGAGTTGGTGACCTTTACTTAGAGTATGCTCTGTTAAGAAAGTCAAGACTAAAATCCCAAGCAATAGTCAGTATTTTGGTCAGTATTTTGGAACCACGCTCTGACTAGAAACAACGCTCGGTCAGGAAAACTGAGAGTTTGTGCAAGATAAATACAAAGCATGTGATCAGATCATTGGGAAACTATGGTCTCTTAACAAGGGGGGCAGTTAAGGCCAAAGCTGTGCTAGTCAGGTAAAGCAATTCAAGGGGCTGTGATGGGAAGAAGTTCACATTACCAGGATCTTCTTTCACTGGGGCTTTTAGAATGAGTTGTCTCAGAAAGTAAAAGAAGTCTCATTTCAGGAATTAGTTCTTACATGATTTAAAAGACCAAATTCCATAGGTGAATCGGACTCTACATTGAAACACTAAGAACCTTAGGAAGGCTTGGCATTTTCTTTTTGTTTCAGGGGTAGGTATAACATATATTGCTCCTTATCTTTAGTAGGGGTGAATACTAGACATCATGGCCCTAAGGAAGTGACATAAGAAATTTAAATTTTCCCTCTCCCACCCCACTTATATAACTGATTGTCAAAATGTTTAGGGCCCTGCAAAATATTTTGTACTCAAATATCCATTGATATCAGAAATATGATGTAGAAATATGAATTTCTAGTTGAGTAGTAGAAGCACTAAATTCCAAGCCTTATAAACTGCTGCTCCCAATGAAGATACTTAATATTGTTATCCATGATACATCCCAGGAATGCTGTATAACAGCAGAAAAAAAAACAAAGCCTGGGTCCTGAGTTACTAGGAGCAAACAGTAAAAGAAAGAATTAGATGAAAGACCCTTCCTTTTACTATAGTTGATGATGTATCTGCATTAATGATTTGTTCTTTGAACAATTACACATGCAGAGCCTAGAAGTTCTCTGCAATTGGTAACCAAGCCTCTGACTGAAGATGATGAGAATGAAGTAGAGCCACACCTGAAGAGATACAAGTAAGAAAATTGGCAGAACTCCAATGATGGTGATAAAGAAGAAAGATACCTAATAAATCATAATTAGAGACTGTTTACCACATTTAACTACACCCCCAATAGACTAATTAAAATTTATACAGACTACATTATATTGAAAACATAAACAAACATGGCTTATCTATAAATATATCCATATCTCCATATATATATATATATATATATATATATTGTGAAAATATATTAAATAACTTATCTAGCTAGGTACATATAGTTTATTTGAAGGAAACATGTCTGATTTGAAGGTCAAGGTTCAGAACCAAAAACTTCTACCCTTACACACAGCTTGGACATTGAGGAACTGAAATCTCTACTCTGCCACCAGTGTAAAGCTGTCTACCTTAATATGATTTTACTGTTCCATTGTCTTCATTGGCATATGTGCTGGTCTGAAAAGCCATGCCCTTTGATCCTCATTCAATATTGCTGGGTGGGAGCATTTGGATTGTTTCCACAAAGATGTGACCCATCCAGTTGTGGGTGGTAGCTTTTGATTAGATGATTTCCATGGAGGTGTGTCTGCACCCACTGAAGGTGGAGTTGCTTGCTGGAATCCTTTAAAAGAGGAAATATTTTGGAGAGAGTCCCTTTTAGTAGAGCCACGAGAAAGCCAGCAGATGCCGCCATGTTCGCCATGTGCCCTTCCAGCTGAGAGAGAAACGTTGAACGTCATCAGCCTTCTTGAACCAAGGTAGCTTGGTATTAGCCATGGTTCTCTATGGAAATAGCATTGATAAGAGATAACTGTAAAAATTATGAGATTTTTATAAAAATTGTCTTATGCAGGTGGGGGACGCACAACTTCAAATTCTGAAGGGCAGGCCATCAGCTGAGAACGTCCATGAAGATTTACAATGAACTCCCCAGGTGAAGCTGCCTGGTCAAAGCAGAGATGGAAATTCTCTCTTCTGACTGTTGAAGTTATCACTTCTTTAAAGCCTTCAACTGATTGGATGATACTTCTTTCATTGTTGAAGGCAATCTCCTCAGTTGATTGTAGTTGTAATCAGCCCTAGATGTAGTCAACTCACTGATGATGTAAGTCTATGAAATGTCCTCACAGTAAAAATAAGGCCAATGCTGGCTTGACCAAATAACTGGGCATCATCACAGTCTACTCCTAGTCAACTTGGAGCACATGCACACCACCTTAAAACATACTTAATCTTTATATAAAACAATAACATTCATATGTTCACCTAACAATACTCAACTGTCTTGCTTAGAACTGAAAACACAAAATTTCCCCAGAATAGAATACAGATCCTTGGGTAATATTCACTCTTAAACTTGATATCCCATAACTTAAATACTGTGATGTGAAGCTAATATAAATATGTCACATGATAAGGGGACAAGAGAGGGAGGAAAAAAATTTGCTTTATATAATACACAAACATATTCATTAAAAAAACAAAAGAAATATTCATAACCATTGTGATCCTCATTTCTGTAACTGGTCACGTGGTTGTAGCTCATATTTATAACTACCTTCTACTACACATTTCCTTAACCCTCTGCAAGCACTTCAGTTGGCCATGGTTCTTTGACTGGTGAGGTAACCCAAACCTCCATTCCTGATTTTTCTGGGCCATTGTTAGTACTTCCTGTATTGGATTTTTGTAGTTTTCCATTGACTTTAATCACAGGTCATGGTAATGCTAAGTCACACACTAGAGGATCTCCTGTATTCCAGGCAAACTCTTCTTCACCACCACTGCTTAGTTTCAGTCCTATTATCCCTTGATAGTCAGACTCAATCACTCCAGCCAGTACAGTAATTCTTCTTTGCCTGCTGATTCAGAAGCATAAGGAGCCTAAAGTGGCCAGGTGGCAGTCTTAATTTCCAGTTCAATGGAATCATTAATTATGTCTCCTGGTAGAAGCACTACTCCCTTTGAAACTAAGATGTGTAGACCAGCAAAGCATAAGTTTGCAGGGTGGAAATAAAATTGTTTCTAATGGCTCACTAGGAATAATGGTGAACGGTGGTGCTCCCATTTCCACCCCCTGATTCCCATACCCATGAATCCTGGCTATGGGGGAAACAGCATCATAGAGCAGACACTGTTTCAGAGCATACAAAACCTCCTAGAGAACATTGCCCCAGCCCTGCAACATATTGTCACCCAGTTGGTGCCATGAGTAAGTCTTCAAAAGGACATCCCACCATTCTATCAACCCAGCTGCTTCAGGATGATGGGGGACATAGTAAGATTCACTAATTCCATGACATGTGCACATCCCTCACTTCATTGGCTGTGAAGTGGATTCCTTGATCGGAAGCCATGGTTTGTGGAAGAAACATGATGTTGGATAAACCATTCTGTAAGTCCATAGATGATAGTTTTAGCAAGAGCACTGCATTCAGGGAAGGCAAACCCATACCTGGGGTATGTGTCTATTTCAATTTCCCTTCCATGATGGAGGTAGCTAATATAATCAACATGTCACCAAGAAGGAGACTGATCACCTCAGGGAATAATGCCATACCAGGTGCTGACTATTGATCTTTACTGCTGGTAGATTGGACCCTCAGCAGTGGCTGTAGCAAGGTCAGCCTTGGTGAGTGGAAATCCATGTTGTTGAGCCCATGGATAATTTCCATCCCTACCAACATGGCCACATTGTTCATAAGCCCATTGGGCAATGACAGGAATGGCTGGGAAAAGAGGCCAACTGCTATCCATAGAATGCGTCAACTTATCTACTTTATTGTTAAAATCTTCCTCTGCTGAAGCTGCTTTCTGGTAAGCATTCACGTGCTTACACAAATATCTTCATGATTTTTTGCCCAATTATAAAGATCTATGCCTCTCCCCACCAAACCTCTTTGTTACCAATATTCCAGTCATATTCTTTCCAAGTTCCATTTTGGCATTCCAGTATCCCAACACACCTCTGGCCATTTCTCCTTGCAAGCAAAATGAACAATCAGGTGCACTGCTCAAAATTTCACCCACTGAGAGGATTTCCCTTCACCACTGACCTTCAGGGATGTCCTAGAAATACCTTGCAGTACTGCAGCCATTCACTTTTGGGGGGTACCTGCATATCGTGCAGTACCTTCTGAAAATCAGGCCTGAGTTTTCACTTCCTCCTGATGGTAAGGAACTCACCAAAATGCCACAGCTATACGAGTTGGAAAAGAAAAGATAATGTGCCAGGAGTGGGGGCCATTGGCATTTAGGCCACTTCCTCATGTAACTTACTTATGCTTTCAGGGTTTGCCTTGGCCCTATCTCATATATATCACTTCTGTTTTATGATGGAGTCCTGCTATACACACTCAATTTATGGTTTGGCAAGTCAGACAACACCAGACTCATGAGAGGCAATTTAAGTTTCATGGTAAGTTGGTGGCCAATGGTTAAATGTTCAATCTCCTCTAAGGCCCAGAAACAGGCCTAAAGCTGTTTTTCAAAAGGAGATCTGAAAAGGATGGCAAGGCTTTGCTCCAAAATCCTAAGGGTCTGCATTTTGATTCTCCTATGGGTACCTGCCAAAGTCTCCATACAGCATCTGTTTGCCACTGACACTTCCAGCACCACTGGATCCATATATTCCAGTTCCTACTCAAAACTAGCAGCCTATTGGGTTACTTGTTAAATGGGCTGGAGTAGCACTTAAATGAGTAATATGTTATCTCCAAAACCCAAGGAGGCCAACTAGGTGTTGTGCCTCTCTGTTTGTTGTAGGATGAAACAGTTTATCCTTTACCTTAGAAAGGTTATCTTGACATGCTCCATACCACTGGACACACAGAAATTTCACTAAGATGGAAGGCCCCTAAATTTTTGTGAGATTTTTTATCTCCCATCCTCTGATATGCAAATACCTTACCAATAAGTCTAGAGTAGTTGCTATTTCTTGCTCACTAGGTCTAATCAACCAGGTATCATCAATGTAATGAACTAGTATGATGTCTTTTAGAAGGGAGAGAATATCAAATTCCCTGCAGACTAGATTATGACATAGGGTTGGAGAGTTTATATACCCCTGAGGTATATAAACAAAAAAAGTGGAAGTGTATTACTGTCCTTGCCAGCTAAAACAAACTGTGTCTGGTGGTCCTTATTTTAGTATATGTGCTGCCCAGGCAAGCACTCTGGTGGTCCTTATTAACAGCAATTGAGAAAAAAAGCCTTTCCAGATTAATAGCTACATGCCAGGTACCAGGTGTTGTGTTAATTTACTCAAGCAACAATACCACATCTGACCAGCAGCTGTAATTGGAGTCACCACCTGGTTAAGTTTATGAGAATCCACTGTCATTCTCCAAGATCCATCTATTGTCTGCATACACCAAATAGGAGAGTTGAGTGGGGATGTGGTGAAAATCACAACCCCTGTATCTTTCAAGTCCTTGATGGTAGCACAAATCTTTGTAGTCCTCCAAAAATCCAGTATTGCTTTTGATTTACTGCTTTGCTAGGTTGTGCCAGTTCTATTGGCTTCCACTTGGCCTTTCCTACCATAGCCCTCATTCTACAAGTCAGAGGATTCTGTCAGTTGCTGAGTATGTCTATTCCAGTTTTAAATTCTGAAACTGAGGAAATAGCCATAGAATTGGTCCAGGGACAAGCTATACCCAAGGTGACACAGACCTGAGCTTAAATTTTATTGATCACCTAATTTCCATAAGCCCCTACTTCAAATGGTAGACCAGAGTGACATTGTGGATCTCCTGGATTTAATGTCACTTTTAAGCCACTATCTAATAATACCAGAATATCTGATCATTTCCTTTTCTCCAGTGCACATTTACCCAAGTAACAGGACATAGGTCTCTTTGGGAATCACTGGGAAAAAGATTAACCGTATAGAATTACCAGGATAACAGGGACCCTCCACAAGGGGACCCAGCCTTCTCTTCATTCAAGTGGTTCTGACCTTTAAACTGTCTCAAGCCTGGGAATTGATCAAGAGGCCATGATTCTTGGATTTTGTAATTCAAGTTAGGCTTTTATTCACTTGACCTAGAAATTTTCTGTTTATATAGGTCTAGCAAGAATTTAGTAATCTAAATTCCACTACTGGATACTAGGATTTAATTATATTCACTATGTTTTTGTATATATTTGAAGCTTTTCATAATATAAAGTGAGATAAATGCCACACATTCATTTGGAAGCTGGTACTATTGGTTGTAGTGATTAGGAATTGTCTTGGTTCATTTAAAAGTCAGATATGGTATAGTGAAGGGATACCATTTAAGGGCTTTATAGTGATTTGAGACAACTACTGAAGCTCCATGAAGGAAAAAAAGTAAAAAAGAATGGGGGCTAGTGAATCATTTTGTTAAAGTTTCTGAATAAAAGAATACGTTTCAAAGATTCCAAGCTTTTAACCAGCCACCTAGTGCTAAGTGGAGGATCAGTTTTGACTCACCTTTATGTCATGAGAGGAGAGCCCTCAAGACATTCACTTGAAAGAACATTATGTAATGTCTTATACCAGAGACTGTTTAGAAAACTTTTTCTATAATGGTTCATGTTTTAGTTACCTTGGCTGCCCAAGCAAATACCATAAGATGGATTGGTTTAAACAACTGGAATTTATTAGTTTATGGTTTTGAGGCTGAAAGAAAGCCCAAATCAAGGCATCATTAAGGTGATGCTTTCCAAAGATTGTGGCATTCTGGAGCTGGCTGTTGGCGATCATTGGCTCCTCTGTTACATAGCAAGGCACTTGACAGCATCTCCTGGTCTCACTTCTTTTCTGGGTTCCGGTGATGTCCAGGCACTTGTTTACTGTGACTTTCTCTTCTCTGTCTGAATTTCATTCCATTTATAATGGACTCTTTTAATAGGATTAAAACCCATCCTGATTGAGGTTGGTTGCACTGTCACTAGCCTCATCAAAAGGTCCTACTGAAAATGGGTCCACAATCACAGGAATGGATTAAATTTAAAACATATTTTTCTGGATACTTATAGCTTCAAACCACCATAGCTCAGATCTGAAATGTTTTCAGTTTTTCAAGATGCATGTTTTCTGTTGCAACTACTCAACTCTGTCATTATAGCATAAAAGCAGCAATAGACAATAGGTAAAAAAAAAAAAAAATGGGCATGACAACTACTGCTCCAATAAAACATTACTTACAGAAATGGACAGCATATCATATTTGGTCTGTGGTCCATAGTTTGCCAAGCCCTGGATCAGAGTTTGGGCTCTTGACTTAGACTGACCTGGGTTTGTATTCTGACTCATCTATTTGCTACCTGTGTGATATTGGGAAAGACACTTAACTCCTTTTTGAGTTTTAGTTCCTTCACTTATAAAATGGGAAATTATAGTATCTGCCTTATATTGCCATTGAAAAGAATAAATAAGATGGTGCAAGTGAAGCACTAAGGAACTATTAACCATCATTAATCAATGATCTTGGTGTTGTGTAATTTATTGTTATCTAGATACACATATTACACCATTTTCTTCAGCAGAATGCAATAGAAGATTTTGTCATTTAAGGAACTGAGGTTCATTGTAAAATATGTAAAGCAGAATTATCCTGATTTACTAGTTTTATCATTTTTACTGTCATGCTTTGAGGTTCTAGTTGATGAAAAAATAATATATTTTTTTCTCTACCCCTGTTCTTGAACTTGACCACAAATGAGGGAGATGGAGATGGAGATCAGAATTTTGGTTTTATTATTGATGAAACGTAATGAATTCAACAACAAAAAAGACAATTTTTTTTTAAATGGGCAAAAGACTTGAACAGTCATCTCCACAAAGATATGCAAATGGCCAATAACCATCTGAGAAAATGTTTGATATCATTAGCCATTAGAGAAGTGCAAATAAAAATTAGATGCTATTGTGAAAAAATGGAAAATAACAAATGTTGGTGAGAACATGGAGAAGAACACTTGTACATTGTTGGTAGGGAGGTAAAATGGTGCAAACTTTTGAAAAACAATTTGGTCATTCCTCAAAAAGTTAAGTTTAGAATTACTAATGACTCAGCAATCCCACTTCTAGGTATATAATGAAAAGAATTGAAAGCTGGGACTTGAATAGATATTTGCACACCAGTGTCCATAAATGTATTAATCACCATTGCCTAAAGCTGGAAGCAAACTAAGTGTCCATAAATGGAGGAATAGATAAACAAAATGTGATATGTATGTACAATGGAATATTATTCAGCTGTACAAAGGAATGAAGTTCTGATACATACCACAACATGAATGAACCTTGAAGATATGGTGAGTGAGATAAACCAGACACAAAAGGGCAAATACTGTATTATATCATGTATATGGAATAATTGGAATATGCAAATTCATAATCAGAAATTAGAATGTAGCTTACCAGTAACCAAGGGCAAGGGTGGGGAATGCAGAATTATACTTAATTGATACTGTTCATGTTTGGGGTAATGGAAAAATTTTGTGAAGGGATTGCGATGATGGTAGCACAACACTGTGAATATAATGACCACACTGAAATGTATACTTGAAAGTGCTTAAAATAGGAAATTTTATGTTGTATATGTTAATGATACCATAAATAAAATTTAAGAAAATAACATAGAAAAGATCTGAAAGAAAAATATAGGACCTAGCTTTGATATAAATTGCTGTTAAATCAAACATACATTAAAAATAAACAGAGGGGAATGGTGTGATGGTGGCTCAGTGGCAGAATTCTCGCCTGCCATACTGGAGACCTGGGTTTGATTCCTGGTGCTTGCCTATGCAAAAAAATAAAAATATAAATAAATAAACAAACAAACAGAGGGGACGAGATGGTGGCTTAGTGAGGTGTAGAATTTAGTTTGTCCTCCAGGACAGCTAGTAAATAACCAGGAACAGTACAGAAAAACTACTGGGACTGCATTAGTACCAATACATAGCATACACCGGTCTGAATAAGCTGGATTGGCTGTGATCCCACACAGCCAATGGGATCACAGCAGACTGGAGATCCTGCTGAAGTAAAAGGCACTGCATCACTTTACACTGGTGAGAACCCAGGGGAAGACAAGCACCACATATTGGGTAGGATAGGAAAAGCACAGAGTTTAGAGCATTCATAGGAAAGTCTGACAACCTGCTGGGTCTCACCCTCAGGGAAAACTGATGCCGAAAACCCTTTCCTCCTGAGAGGAGGTTATTCCAGTCTGGGAAAATCTGACTGAGGACAATAATATCTGAGGAGACCCTCCTAAAAAATAAAGGCTCCATATAGGAAGGGGAAGAAACAGAAAAACAAGGACAGAAAAATTCTGATCAGTTAAACAGAACCTATGCTAGCAGTCTAGAATAAGTTGACCTGAATGTCTAAGAACAGATAGAGAACAAAGCCATCCAGCAAGAAAATTCTAGGTAGAAGAGTAAGAACAACCTCCCGAATAAACTAATTACAGAAATTAAATGCTTAAATGCCAGGAGAAAATAACAAGTCATACCAGAAAAATTGAAGATATGGCTCAGTCAAAGGAACAAAACAACAATTCAAATGAGATGAAGGAGTTGAAGAAACAAAATTCAGGATGTTTGAACAGACATGGAAAATCTCATCAAAAACCAAATCAACAAGTTGAGGGAAGATATAAAGAAGGCATTGAGTGAACAAAAAGAAGAAATTGAAAGTTTGAGAAAGCAAATCACAGAACTTATGGGAATGAAAGGCACAGTAAAAGAGATGAAAAAACAATGGAAACCTATAACAACACATTTGAAGAGGCAGAAGAAAGGATTAGTGAACTAGAGGACTGGAAATCTAAAATCCAACACACAAAAGAAAATGTGGGAAGAGAATGAAAAAATATGAATAGAGTCTCAGGGAATTGAATAACAACATGAAGTGCCCAAATACACATGCTGTAGGTGTGCCAGAGGAGAAGAGAAGGGAAAAGGAGGAGAAAGATTATGGAGGAAATAGTTACGAAAATTTCCCATCTCTGATCAAAGACATAAAATTGCAGACCCATAAAGTATAGCATACCCAAAACAGAATAGATTCAAACAGTCAAACTCCAAGACACTTGCTAATCATACTGCAGATGTTAAAGAGAAAGAGAGAATTTTGAAAGCAACAAGACAAAAGCAAAACATCACATAAAAGGGAAGCCCATTAAGACTATGTGTGGATTTCTCAGTAGAAAGCATGGAGGCAAGAAGACAGTGATATGATATACTTAAGATTCTGTGCTGGTTTGAAAGGAAATATGCCCCCTAGAAAAGCCATGTTTTAATCAAAATCCCATTTCATAAAGGTAGAATAATCCCTATTCAATACTGTATGTTTGAAACTGTAATCAGATCATCTCCCTGGATGATGTGGTTTAGTCAAGAGTGGTTGTTAAACTTAGGGGATGACATGTCTCCACCCATTTGGGTGGGTCTTGATTGGTTTATTGAGTCCTATAAAAGAGAAAACATTTGGAGAATGGGAGATTCAGAGAGAGCAGAGAATGCTGCAGCACCACGAAGCACAGAGTTCACGAGCCAGCAACCTTTGGAGATAAAGAAGGAAAACACCTCCTGGGGAGCTTCATGAAATGGAAGCCAGGAGAGAAAGCTAGCAGATGATGCTGTGTTCACCATGTCCCCTTCCAGTTGAGAGAGAAGCCCTGACTGTGTTTGCCATGTGCCTTCTCACTTGAGAGAGAGACCCTGAACTTCATCAGCCTTCTTGAACCAAAGTATCTTTCCCTGGATGCCTTTGACTGGACATTTCTATAGACTTATTTTAATTGGGACATTTTCTCAGCCTTAGAACTGTAAACTAGCAACTTATTAAATTCCCCTTTTAAAAGCCATTCTGTTTCTGGTATATTGCATTCCAGCAGCTAGCAAACTAGGACAGATTCTAAAACAGAAGAACTGCCAACCAAGAATTCTACATCCAGAAAAATTGACCTTCAAAAATGAGGGGAAGATTAAAACATTTTCAGGCGAACAATCACAGAGAGAATTTGTGACCAAGAGACTGGCGCTGCAAGAAATACTAAAGGGAGCACTACAGGCAGATAGGAAAAGGCAGGAGAGAGAAGTCTGGAGAAAAGTGTAGAAATGAAGAATATGAGTAAAAGTAAAAAAGATTAAAAAAAAAAAAAAACCCAGCTAGATATAACATACAAAATCCAAAAGACAAAATGGTAGCAGAAAGTATTGTTTTTACAGTAATAACACTAAACGTGTATGAATTAAACTCAGTGGGAAACAATATTTGGAACCACATATCAGATAAGGATCTAGTATCCAGAATATATAAAGACATGCTTCAACTCAACAACAACCAAAAAAACCCAATTAAAAAATAGATAAAAGACATGAGCAGACAATTTTCAGAAAAGGAAATACAAATGGCTAAAAGGACATGAAAAGATGCTCGACTTCCCTGGCTATTAGGGAAATGCAAATCAAAACCACATTGAGATATCATCCAACACCCAGTAGAATGGCCATTATCAAAAAAACAGAAAACAACAAGTGCTGGAGAGGATATGGAGAAAGAGACACACTTATCCACTGTTGGTGGGAATGTGAAATGGTACAACCGTTGTGGAAGGCAGTTTGGAGGTTCTTCAGGAAGCTAAGTATAGAATTACCATATGATCCAGCAATACCAATGCTGAGTATCTATTCAGAGGACATGAGGGCAAGGACACAAACTGACATTTGCACACCAATGTTTATAGCAACATTATTTACAATTACCAAGAGATGGAAATAGCTCAAATGTCCATGATGAGGGCAAGGACACAAACTGACATTTGCACACCAATGTTTATAGCAACATTATTTACAATTACCAAGAGATGGAAATAGCTCAAATGTCCATGAACGGATGAGTGGCTAAACAAGCTGTGCCATATGCATGCAATGGAATATTATGCAGCTATAAGACAGAATAAAGTCATGAAGCATGTAGCAGTGTGAATGGACCTTGAGGACATTACGCTGAGTGAAATAATCCAGAAGCAAAAGGACAAATACTGTATGGTCTCAATAATATGAAGTAATGTTGATGAGTGAACTTGGAGAATTGAAGTTCAGAACACAGGTTATCAGGAGATAGAAATAGGAGAGAGATTGGGCAATTGGTGCTGAGGGAATACAGACTGTACAACAGGACTGATTTGTAAAATTCAGAAATGGATAGCACAATACTACCTGATTATAGTACAATAACATAAGGACACTGAATGAATATGATAGAAGGAAAAGGGTTGGGGGCACTTATGAAACCAGAAGAAAAGATAGAGGATAAAGATTTATGTGGTATAATGTAGGAAAGCCTAGAGTATACAATGATGATGATTAAATATACAAATTAAAAAATGTTTTTGCAAATGAATGTCAGTATTACAAGGTGTTGAAAATAGTTTATGGAAGAAATACAATCAAATAAACTAAGGTCAGTGTCATCAGTAACTGCTTCCACTTAATATAACAAAGGCATTTGTTAAAACTGAATGTCAACAGACTGGAGGATTGGGAAAGGGGTATGGATTCTGTGTGGAAGAAAGGAAATGTCTTCAGATACAGTATGGTAGCAAAGGCACATCTATATAATTAGGCTGGATTGCATGATATGTGAATAAAACTGTTTAAAAATGAACAAAGAGGAACGAGTGCCAGAAAGAATGTGGAGAGAGAGAAGAACTTATTTATTGTCGGTAAGAAAATTAGAAGTCTAGCCCCTTGGAGGAAAGTGTGATTGTTTCACAGGAGGCTGGGTGGGGGTGGGGGTGGGAATTGCCATATGATCCTGAAACCTGGTTGCTCAGTATATACCTGGAGGAACTGAGTGTGAGGACATTTGCACACTGGTGTTTCTGGTGACAGTGTTCATGATCCACAGTGAATGGAAGCGGCCTAAGGGTACAATGACTGAGAAAAAAGATCATTTTGTAATGACATAGCTTTTACAAGGTGACTGTGTGATTGTGAAAACCTTGTGTCTGATGCTCCTTTAACTAGGGTATGGACAGATGAGTAACAAATATGGATAAAAATAAACAAATAATAGGGGGAACAAAAGTTAAAACAAATTGGGTAAATGGAAGTATTAGTGGTCAATGAGAGGAAGGTGTGAGGAATATGGTGTGCATGAATTTTTTATTTTTACTTCTTTTTCTGGAATGATGCAAATGTTCAAAAATGTGATCATGGCAATGAATACACAACTATGTGACAATATTGTGAGCCATTAATTGTATGCCATGTATGGGAATGTTTGCATGTTAAGAATGTTCATGTGTTCGTATCTTTTATTAATAAAGATTTTTTTAAAAAATGAAAACAAAAACAAAAGAAAACAACATAGAACTTGTGGTAATTTGAGGCTTTATGAACCCCAGAAAAATATTAAAATTATATTTCAACAATTATGTTATTGACTACAATTGATAGTTTACATTGGGGTTCACTCTGTGTTGTACAATTCTCTTTCAGTTTGGTAATGCTGCCAGAATGCAATGTACAATGTGTTAGTTAGAGTCAGTTGTCAACTTGGCCAGGTGAGCATACCTAGTCTTGTTGCTGCGGACTTAAGCCAATGGTACGTGAACCTCATCTGTTGCTAATTACATCTGCAGTCAGCTAGGAGGCGTGTCTGCTGCAATGAGTGACATTTGACTTAATTGGCTGGTGCTTAAATGAGAGAACGCAAGGTAGCACAGCCTAGCAGTTCGGCATTCCTCATCTCAGCACTTGCAACTCAGCCCAGGCCTTTGGAGATGCAGAAAGAAGTCACCCCGGGGAAAGTTGTTGGAACCCAGGGGCCTGGAGAGAAGACCAGCAGAGACCATCTTGTGCCTTCCATGTAAGAAAGAACCTCAGTGGAAAGTTAGCTGCCTTTCCTCTGAAGAACCAACGAAATAAATCCCCTTTTATTAAAAGCCAATCCATCTCTGGTGTGTTGCATTCCGGCAGCTAGCAAACTAGAACATAAAAGAAATGGACTGGATTTTAACAATGGAAACTTAATTTAATTCATTTTCATGGGTATAAACCTAATGCAGGTAGGACCTTTTGATTAGATTATTTCAATCTAATCAATGACTCACCTCATTCTAGGTGGATCTTAATTCTTTATAAGAGGATAAAGCCCATGCAGGAACTAAGAGATGAAATTAAGAGAAACTCACAGAAAAAGCCCCAGAGAAGCTGAGAGCAAGTCCCTGAAGTCAGAAGCTGGAGAACCAAAATCTGGCGGAGAAGGAATAACAGACGTCACCATGTGCCTTGCTATCTGACAGAGGAGCCCAAGCTCACTGGTAACTTATCCTGTTACCTTAATTGGGGCATTTCCACAACCTTAGACTTGTGAATTTGTAAGGTAATCCATTTCTATTATTAAAATCCAGCCCATTTCTTATACATTGCATTCTGGCAGCATTACCAAACTGAAAGAAAACTGTACAACACAGAATGAACCCCAATGTAAATATGGACTATAGTCAATAATATAATTGTAATAACATTGGTTCATCTATTGTATCAGTTACCAAAGTAATGGAAAATGTTAATATGGAAAATGTAGGGGATATATATGAGAACTCTGCATTTTCTGCACGACTTTTCTGTAAATCTTCAACTGCTCTAATTAAACAAACAAACAAAACTGAATTAAAGAATGTGTTTTATCTGTGACTTTGTGGGCTTTCTAACATTCTTTTACATTCGACAACTGTACCCACCCCAGCAGAGGCCATATGAGACAACGGTAGGCCTCCCCTTGGCACGAACCAAACCCACACTAATAAAATGTCTGCCTTTCAGAAAAGCAGTATCTTTCTTTTCAGAAAAGTATCTTTCAAATAGGATGGCTCCAAAAGAGATGAGAAAAGGGTCTGAGCTAGACAGGCCCACTTCCTTCTCCCATGTTCACAAATGTAAATAAGAGGAGCAGAAAGAGTGGGCAGCAATGTTGCTGTAGATGCATAATCTCTCCATGAGAATATAGAGTCAGAGAAATGGAGGATTTCCACTAAGACATAATATTGTAGACCTTGTGCTGGGAACTGTGCAAGATGCTTTCAATTGATAAGTCCACGAGATCTTCATGATAGACTCCAAGAGCGAAATATCTTCCCCAAGTTCATTGAGGAAGTGGCTGGCAGAGCCAGGATTCGAATCCTTAACTGGCTTCCTGTCTTTAAAGCTCTGGGAGCTCTCTCTACTAAACCTGCTCCATTTGAAGACAGATAACTACTAACCAAAAGCAAAACAGTAACCACAATGTAAATTAGTTCCATTTAGATTCTTAGTTGTGAACCCTTATTGTTGCATAACCACTCCCCCATATTATTTTCTAGAGATTGAAAATGTATATATTTTAAAAAGCTGTTTTAGAATTTTGCTGTGATGTATTTTGTCCCTTAAAAAAAAACACTATATATTTCCCATTTTCTTAAAAACAGAGCAACATAGATCTACCTTCAATTTTTCTGGCCTCCATCCCATCCTTCATACCACATAGTGGTGCTGAGATTCCATCTACACATTCCTTCAGTTTCTAAGGATGTAAATTTGCTTGGTTTTAGAGACTTAAATTCACTTAAGGTGGCTACATGCCCTTTTTACTATCTTCTGAACTCTCTTGGGCTACACTTCCTTCTTTTAAATTGGAATTTTCCATTTTGAAGGAGACCAAACAGAAATATTTCAGTTGTTCTATCACTGGTTAACATTATATTCCTTCAATAGTTGGCCTATCTCATCATTTTTTCTTGTTCCAGAAGGTTGAAAAAAATCCCTTTCTACCTTCTGTAATGTCTTTAGATAACCTAAATCACTTAACTATTTGTTTTCCTGATTATTTTTAGAGGTTCTTTATATTCTTTTATATATGCCTTCCCATCTTAAACATTACATCATAGAATTGGTGCAATGGGAGTTTCACACAGAGATATATATCTTATACATCAACCCATTTTCAATATATGGTATTGGTATTGAAAGATAGTGTGAATTGAATTGTTAAGCTCTGTAAAAAATGAATAAGCTTTTCTGACATGTAGATACAATGCTGTCTTCTTAAGTAGCCATATATTTAAAATTTCTATGTAAACAACAAATAAGATTGCCTTGCATGATGTGCTTTTATGCTTTTAATTAAGTTTCTTTCTCAGTTGCTACAAATTCTTTCAATGTTAACTCTGTTGTTTTGCTAGATAATGTTAGTTTTCAGCATAGAGGAGTTATCAAAATTTTGGTGCATTTCAGAGAATTTTGTTTGGATTGCCCTTCAAATGCAGAATTGGTGCTACTGACCCACTATTAGTAGGACATGAAATTTGAGTTATTTCCCCTGTGTTAGTGATGGATTGTGCTGCCTGAGCCACTGGCACTCCTTTTTGCATTACCCATTGTGACTAATCGCAGGCATTTGTGAGATGATTAGGCGAGGTTAGGGTACAGTCTGTGATTATGGAACAGATTTTTTTTCTTTATGTGAAAAATGACTAGCTTATAATAGCATTAAATTATAACTTTGCTCCATATCCTAACAAATGGTATAATGTTATTATGGATTCAGATTTCTATAGGTATTATGTGATGTTTGCTAAATAGCTCCTGAGCGACCTCTGTCCCATCCTCCTTCCTCTTCCATTAAATTTTTACAATTTTCAAATGTGTCAATTCCACTGCTAAAGAATTAGAAGTGCACTGATTTATTTAAAAAAAATACTTATTGAGTACTCACTATGAATTAAGTTCTGTTCTAATGCTAGAGATATCGCAGTAAACAAATCAGATGCAGTCTTTTCTTTTTTTTTGAGCTTATATTTTTGTAGGGGGAGATACAAGCATACGAATTAAAGGTGTGGTCAGATATTATAAAAGAGAAAAAATTAAGGAAGTTCAAAGGATGAGAATTTTTGATAATTTGTAGGGTGAGAAGGGAAACTCTCTGAGGAGACATTTGAGCAGAGATTAAAAAGAGTTCAGGAGCAAAGCATGTGAATATCTGGACTAAAGTTGTTCTCAGCAAGTGCAAATACACTGAAGATGGAACATGCTTGCATGTTCAAAGAACAGCCTAAAGGCCAGAGTGAAGTGAGAGCATGAGAGAAAAAAATCACTGGAGATGAATTCATGCCTCATCAGGCAGGACCATGTTGCCTATTACAGGACTTTGCTTTTACTTTTAGTGAGATTCAAGCCATTGCATGATTTTAAGTGGAGGAGTACCTGATCTGACTCAGATTTTTTTTTCTTTATTAGAGAAGTTGTAGGTTTAAAGAGCAGTCATGCATAAAATACAAGATTCCCACAAACCACCCCACCACTAACACTCTGCATTGGTTAGGAACATTTATTACAATTGATAGCACATTTATAATTTTACTATTAACTAATGCCCATAACTTATGGTACACTATTAGTGTAGTGTAGTTCCATGGATTTTTTTTAAATTTGCATTTTTTACCATATTATATAGTCTAACATTTCCTCTTTTAATCATATTCAGATATATATTTCAGTGCTGCTAATTACATTTCAAATGTTATGCTACCATAACTGTTACCATTACCTAAACATTTCCATCATTCCAAATAAGAACCTGCACATCTTAAGCCTTAACTTCCCATTCCCTATCGCCACCCCATTCCCTGATAATCTATATTCTAGCTCCTGAGTCTATGAGTTTGCTTATTCTAATAGTGATATCATACATTATTTGTTCTTTTGTGTCTGGCTTATTTCACTCAACATTTTTATAATTTTTAAAAATAAAACTGTGTTTTATTTGCAAAAATGTGAGTTATATATTCACTTTTTAAATAGAGATACACCTACAGATACTCAAAATAAATAATGAAACAGGCCAGGAGGGGCCACCTCTAGGGATTACGCAATATTTTAGCTCTGTGACAGTGACTGTATTGTTCAGAAGCAATTGAGAAAGTAGAAAGATGAAAGAATGACAGCCAAAGAAGAACCTGAGTGTTACTTCCTATCTGTTTCTATGGATTAAGGGCAGTTCTAAAGAAACTTGCTAAATAATTCTCATTCCACTTGGCTAAACAAGGCTAAGTCACCATCAGTGGTTTGGGGAACAGGTTCAGGAAGTGTAATTAGATTTCTGACGCAAGGCCCAAATGTATTCAGCATTATACACCGGGTTCACCAAAGTTTATCTATGTTGTTGCATGTGTTTGGACTTCATTCCTTCTCTATGGCTGAATAATGTTCCATTGTATGTATGCATATACTACAATGTCTGTATATACTAGACTTTATTTAGC
Organism: Tamandua tetradactyla; assembly: GCF_023851605.1. Lineage (NCBI taxonomy): Eukaryota > Metazoa > Chordata > Mammalia > Pilosa > Myrmecophagidae > Tamandua > Tamandua tetradactyla. Next base: position 22,411,500 of record NC_135345.1, read on the forward strand.
CATTCTTTGATTGACGGACACTTGAGTTGATTCACCTTTTGGCAGTTGTGAATAATGCTGCTATGAACATCAGAGTGCAAATATCTGTTGAAGTCCCTCTTTTCAATACTTTTAGGTATATACCTATTAGTGGAATTGCCAGGTCATATGGTAGTTCTATACTTAGCTTTCTGAAGAACCACCAAGCGTTCTTCCCCAGTGCCTGCACCATTTTACATTCCCACCAGCAATGAATGAATGTCCCTATGATCTGACTTGTATAGCAGATCTATTGAAGTCTATCTGCTCTGTTGAAAATAGACTTTAGAGAGGTTTACTAGTTACTTATTCTGCATTATAAATAACCCCTAAATGTAGTGACTTAGAACTCATTTTTTTACCTCATTTTTGTATGGGTTTTCCGGGTCAAAGCTGAAATCTCTCTCTCACAAAGCTGCAATCAACATCAGGGACTCTGATCAAGATGTCAAGATGAGAAGATTCAGGTCCCACCCCCCACAGAAGCTTTGAATAAGAATCAAGAACTGGTAACAACATCTTTTTCAAGGCTCTAAAAAATAGCAAGAGAATTGCAGTAACAAGGCATTGCTGAATGAAGAAAAGGACATCTTAAAAGTGGTAGGATTTCATGATATGCTGGCTAGCCCCTCTCTGACTCCTCACTACAGTGACAGATCCCTGCTTATGGTCCTGGAGAGAGCAGAGTGACCTTTGTGCATACTGGGAGCATGCACAACTGAACCAATTTATCTAGTGAGAGTTCATCAGCCCAGAATGTGCCCGGCTCTGGGTGAGAAGTCAAGTTGTGGCTGCCTGGGGTAAGGGACTGCTGGCTGTAGGACACAAAGTGTATTGCCCAGGACCATAACGAAACTGTTTCCGAGGTAAGAAGGAACATTTCTATCTACAAGTGGAGAAGTTTCTAGAGCCACATGTGCATATGCCTAAGAGAAGATCTATGCACAGAAAGGACTAAGAAGCCCTTACACTTTGGCCTCAAGTTATTCTCTAAACTTATTGAACGAATAAGCTTTGAAGGAGAACACTCACACAGGTCAATCTATAAGGATTTGAAGGTATTTTCTTTTTTCCTTTTTTTTTGGTTAGCTCATGGCATTCAAGGAAAGCACTGTCATAATACTAACTGGACATAAGCTTAAGGAACAGACACCTAGGAGTTTGATTTTCAGTGATAGCACATTAAAATATCAAAAAATCCTGGTTTTAACAAATGATTGTAAAGCATACTGAGAGACAGGAAGTAATGATCTGATCAAAGTCGAAGATTAAAGTGTTATAAACCATCAATGAGGAGGACCAGATCTGGGACATACCAGACAAAGACATTAAAAGAAAAAGTCCTAAATATGCTCAAAGTGATAAAGGAAAAAATGGAGAAAGAATTAAAGAAATCAATAAAGTGACAGATGAACACAAAAAGAACATCACTAGAGAGATGGATATAATGAAAAGAAACCAAACGAAACTGAAGACCATAGTAATAGAAGTAAAAATTTCTTAGAGAAGTTCAAGAGCAGATTGGAGTTGGCAGGAGGAAGAATGAGTGAACTTGAAGATGAGACCTTTGAAATTATTAAGTCTGAGAAACAGAAAGAAGAAAGAATGAAGAAAGATGAACAGAGCCTGAGGTCTTGTAAGAACTTTTAAGCAAACCAATATAAACATTGACAAAGTCCTGGAAGGAGAAGAAAGAGAGGAAGGGTCAGAGAGAATATTAAAAAAATAATAACTGAAAACTCCCCAAATTTAACAAAAGACATGAATATACACATCACATGCTCAAAAGAACTCCAAACAGGATAATCCAAATGAATCTACAATGCTCCACATTTTAATTGGACTATTAAATGCAAAAGATAAAGAAAAAATTCTGAAAGCTGCAAAAGAGAAGCAACATGTCACATACTAGGGAGTCTCAATAAGATTAAATGTAAATGTCAATTTCTTATCAGAAACCATGAAACAAGAAGGCAGTGGAATGTTATTTCAAGTGCTGAAAGCAAAAAATTCCAAACCAAGAATTTTATATCTCTGTCTTTCAAAAATGTGGGAGAGATTAAGACATTCACTGGTAACCACAATATGAGGGAGTTTGTTAACATTAAACCAGCCCTACAAGAGATGCTAAAGAGAGTTCTTCAGGTTGAAAGGACGGGACACTATATATAGAACAAAGCCACATGAAGAAATAAAGATCTCCAGTAAGGGTAACAATGGATTAATATAAATGCCACTGCTATTGTATTTTGTATTTGTAGTTTCGTTGTTTACTTCCTACAGGATCTAAAAGGCAGATGCATAAATATAACAATAAATAAGTAAGTTTGAACTCAAAATGTATATGCATGGAGCTAAGAACTACATAAATGTGGGGATATAGGAATATAGTTTTCATACTATTGAAGTTAAGTTGGTATCTAAGCAAACAAGATTGCTCTAGATTTATGTCATGGTTAGGGACAGGTGTCAACTTGGCCAAGTTGTGGTACCTGTTCATCTGATTGGGCAAGCGCTGGCCTGTCTGTTGCAATGAGGACATTTCATAGGATTAGGTCATGATCACGTCAGCTATATCCACAGCTGATTCCATTTGTAATCAGCCAAAGGGGAGTGTCTTCTGCAATTAGTGATGCTAAATGCAATCATGGGAAGCCTTTTAAGGAGGACTCAGAGGAGACAGGTTGCATTCTTGCTTTGGCTGGTGAGCCTCTCCTGTGTTCATCCAGGCCATCCATTGGAGTCATCGGCTTCGCAGCCTGCCCTGTGGATTTTGGACTCTGCGTTCCTATGGTCACGTGAGACGCTTTCATAAATTTTATATTTGCAAGTGTTCCCTGTTGATTCTGTTTCTCTAGAGAACCCTAACTAATACAATTTATGATGTCAAATTTAAGTCCCCTGGTAACACAAGGAAAATATTGGCAGATATGCAAACTCATAGAGATAGAAATTAGAATACAAGTTGCCAGGGGTGGTGGGCAGGAGAGAATGGGGAAATTTAATGCAAAATGAGTGTTTGGGGAGAAGGGAGTTTTCAGTAACAGAAGGGGGGTAAGGGTACTGCAACTTTGTGAAAGTAATTAATCCCACTGAATGGTATGCTTGGGGGTGGTTGAAATGGGAATGTTTATGTTGTACATATGTTCTCACAATTTAAAAATGAGCAACTAAAGAGACAATGGTAATTAAATGCAGTATGTGATCCTGGATGGGCTCTATCATAGAAATGTGGCACACCCAATTGTGGGTGTGGCCTTCAATTAGATGGAGAAGTGACTCTGCCCTTTCAAGATGGGCCTTGACTAGCTTATTGAGCCCTTTAAAAAGGGAAATATTTTGGAGAAAGCTCAAAGCCAACATGAGGTGCAGACATTTGGAGATGCAGAAAGAAAATGCCACTGGGGAAGCTGTTTGAAACCAAAAGACACCATTGGATGCCAGCCACATGCTTTCTCAGCTGGCAGAGGTGTTCCGGACCCATCAGCCTTCCCTGAATTAAAGTATATGTCTCTGGATGCCTTAGTTTGGACATTTTTATGGCCTTAGAACAATAAGTTGCCTATTGCATTCCAGAGCATTTAGAAAACCTGTATAGTAAATATTTTAAAATAGAAAGCTTTTTAAAAACAAAACAAATCAAAGACTAAGGCACGGATTTAGTCATCTTAGGGTTCAACTGAAGTAGAATATGCATTCAAGTTTACTCAGTGGTTGTCAGCAAGATTCATTTTCTCTTAGACTGTTGGACTAACTCCTTGGTTCCTTGCCTCAGGCCACCCTCCGTTGCTTGCCAAGTATCTCTCTCCATCAGAACAAGGAATCAAGAGGAGCTAGAGTGAAAAATCTCATCAAGAGGAAGGTTATACTCTGTAACCTCCTCACAAAGGTAAAATCCCATGACTTTTATCTTTCTTTTCATTAAAAGTAGGTCATTAGCTCCAGCTGACACTCAAATGCAAGGAGTTACTCAAGGGCATGGATACCAGGAGGTAGGGACCACTGGGAGCCATGTCAGAAGTAGCCTACCATTGTAGGCAAGGACAGACATGGGAGATCAGTTAGGAAATTACTGGTGTATTGTTAATAGCTACTGATATATTTGTGACTAGTTATGTACGCATTGGGTGCTAAAAAGTTCCCAAGGCAGAACTTTACTTCCTAGGCAAATTCTGCGCTTTTTTTTGTTTGTTTTGTTTACAGTGGCTTTACTCATGATGGCCAAAAGCTGAAAACAATTCAGATGTCCCTCAATAATGAATGGCCAAACTGTAGTACATCCACACCATGGAATACTACTTAGCAATAATAAGAAACAAACTATTGACACATGCAATAACTTAGATGTTCACAAAGGAATTAAGTTGAGTGAAAAAAAAAGCTATTTCAAAATGTTACGTACTATAAGATTCCATTTATTTAACATTCTTGAAATGACTAAAATATTATAGAAATAGAGAACACACTATCGGTTAGTAGTGGTTGGGGATGGAGAGGAAAGGGAGTTGGCTAAGCCATAAAGGGTAGCACAGGGGCTCCATGTAATATAACTGTTTTGTATCTTGTGGTGGTAGTTATACAAATTTACACATGTGACAAAAATGCACAGAACTAAATATATACACACACATACCATGAAAAGTTTGAGCAGTTGAGTGCAAATATTTTAATTCTCTAAACAAATGAAATTTTCTTTAAGAATTATCTACAGAGCAAAGTTCATGTCTATAAGCTGTCATGCCCTTAACCTTTTAAGAGATGAAAATTATGAAAGTATATCACAGGAAGTTACCTAAACAGAATCAGAATGAAACAAATTCAACTTTGTCATTCAAATCTTTGTAAAAGGACTAGAGTAGGTGCCCAAGCTGGTGGACAAGTGGGAGGAGAAAAGAAAACATGGTTCAAACAGATCACATGAGGAAACAAGTACAAATGCTGGGTTTGGAATTATCTAAGTAACCCCTATTTTGCTGCTGTCATCGTTGTTGTTATAGGTGACCTGAATAATATTTGCAAACCTAAGTCCAAATCCTACCAAGGTAAAAAGAAGTCCCTTATTGGTTTATTGGGTCTAGGTGGTACCCCATACCCCTACACTTTGAAAGAAATCAGTTCTGGGAAGAAAGCTCCAACGTGCCTTGATGGTACTGTTGGTTGGGTGCCATAGGCTAGGCATGTACCAGTGATGTTCTACTAGCTGAAATACAAGGTGGGACGGGGAGTGTATCTCATTATTCAATCAACTTCTTGGCCTTGAGGAAGTGACATAGGTAGAAGACTTGCCAGATGTCTAGTCCAATGGGGCGGAATATTTTAAGGATGCTGAAGTAAAAGACCTGAGTGTTTGCTGACTCACTGTTATCATGTATCTCTTCCTCTTGCTTATTCATATAGGCAAAATCATTAATGATGGATTCTGAAAGTTCCTCTAACTGTTGCAGCTCTACTTCTAAGGGTTTGAGCTTCTCACCTTTTGCAATCTCATAATTTTCACCTTTTCTCCATGCTTCATATCTAGGGTCATGAGTTGGTCAGATATTCTCGCCCTATTCCTGTGCTCTCAAAGCATACTTCCAACATGTAATCTTCAGGGGTAAAGGCAAATTTCCCTTCAATCGCATCCACCTTGTAGTACCGAATATTGCCAGTACAATGTGTGATCTTGAGGTGGGTGTGCAGGCTTCCAGCACCCCTAGACTGGTCAGTTATCAGGTATGCTCCTGTCACTAGCAGGTCCTTGTGGATTTCCATGCACACACACTTGTAGTTAACAGGAAGATGGAAGGAGATGCTAGCTAGGCCTAAACAGGAGCAAAAGTAGCAATGGCAATGGGCAAGGGCCAAGCTGGGCTAGTAGGCCAGGCAGACCAGACATGGTGTCAGAGACTAGTTCACCACCCTGGGGAAAGTCTGTTTATATTTTCAAGTCCAAACTAGTCACATTTACTGAGACATTGGTTACAGAGAGTGAGAGAATAACTAGAGCCAGAGATGATTCCCAGGTGTTTAGTCAAGGATGACTTCTTTGGAAAAATGGACTTGCCATTTTTCAGAAAGAAAGACTTGGGAAAGGAAAGATTTTGGGAGAGATGGGTGGGGAGAAAAAGAGAGGAATCAAGAGTTAAGTTTGGAAATCTTGGGTTTGAAATTCCTCTCAGACATCCAAGAGGAGGTGTTGATTTTGTAGTTAGATATATGAGCCTGTAGCTTCGGGTAAAGACTTGAGCTGCAATTAGAAATTTGAGTCATCATTGTTTACATTGTATTTAAAATCATGAATCTGAGTAAAATTATCAAATGGGAGTATCTGCCAGAAATCGTAGAGACTATGCTAAAGTGGGAAAGACTGTTTTTAGGAAAATTCATGGATGAAGTTTATTGTGGAAATCCTTCCTCTCTATTGCTTCTTATTTCTTTGACCTTGCTACTTCACAAGTTCTCACTATTTGTCTTCTTAGGCCTTACCTTTCCCCACAAAGTTGCAAAGTTCTATTTCATTCGCATAGATGGACACTCACCTCATCCCACCCTAATCCTGACTTCCTTCCTTCAAATCTATTACTTCAATTTTCCTTTCTTCAGCCATAGTCTAATGAAGAAAACTAGTCAATACTCTATTTATCTCTGCAGTGATCTTTTTACCCCCAACAGGGATAACTTTTTATATTATAAAAAATCTGCTTCACTTCTTATTGCCTTGGACTTCCAGAATAAGACCTTAGCTCCATCTTTGCATTTTTCAAAGCAAAATATTTTCTCAATCTAGGAGAATGATCCTCGCAAAGGCAAATGCAAGCCTACGGTAATACAAAACAAAAGTTCTGAAATTATAGGTTTTTCTTAAAATGACTTCAGAGATCATAAATCTTTTTCTTTTTAAGGCAGGGCTCAACATCATATAACCTGAGTCCAGTCTTTACGATACTTTTTTCTAGCTCTTTCTATGCTCTCTAACAAAACTCATTCACTACTTTTGCTTCAAAAATCATTTATATACTGATGAGCTCCAAAATCTGTATTTAAGAACCCAGACTCTCTTTTCCAAGTTTCTAGTCCATATTTTTATCTTCCATGGGAACGCCAACCTGGATATCCTACAAGACTAGAACTGAATGCATGATCATATCCAAGAACCTGTTCTGCCACTCTAAGTTCTTGGTCTCATCATCCATCAAGTATCTCAGGTCAAAAACCTGGGAGGCATCCAAGGATTTACTTCTTTTTTATACTCTGCATAATAATAATAATAAAACAACAAAATGAATGTAAAAAATTATGGAGGCAGACAGTTTGGGACAAAGGCCTGACAGTCAGCTTCAAATACCTGGGACAGGGAAGTCTGTCTCCTGGGAAGCAGAAGGGACAACCAAACTGCTATAAGCAGGGGAGCTCCAAAACAACTAACAAGCAAAAGTCCAGGACAAGACTGAGGTCCAGAAAGAGAGGGAAAACCCTGCATACTGTATTTGCCTTGGGCAGACCTTCCTGATTGGAGGACTGAATGTCTCAAGAAAGTCTCCCTACTCTGCCAATTTCCTCGAAGTCTTCAAATGACTTTTTAAATTTATTGTTATTATTATTTTCCTCAAATGACCTTTTTTTTTTTTTTTTTTTGCATGGGCAGGCACCAGGAAACAAACCCAGGTCTGCAGCATGGCAGGCAAGAACTCTGCCTGCTGAGCCACCATGGCCCTCAAATGATCTTTTGATGTCTACTGATTCATGACAATGAGATCTAGGTCCCCATTCCTTGCTGAACATTATGGGCTCCTCATTTTCTTCCCTAAGTGTTGTAAGACCTCCTCCTCTACTGACTACAAAGCAAATTTTAAAGAGAGTGAGAGTTTTTTAGTTCCCTGGGTTAAAATAAAAGCTATTTAACTTTGATGTGTTAAGAAAATGTGGTGTGGTGCTCATTTGGGGATCCCCAATCCTGGGCTGAAAATTAATCTCATTTGTCCTGCAGTATAGTTCTTAAAACTCACAAGGATTTCTTGGTTTTTACATACTGAAATTGTGGTCCCCTTCCACGATAATCTGGCATAGTTTTGGTGGAATGTCGAACAACCCTGACCTTAGAACAGCAGGAGTTACATTATAGGAGACTGAGGGTTTCGTATGATACCAAAAAAGTATAGAAATTAAACTGTTTTATAAACGACACTATTTTTTTCACTGAGTTTTAAACACATAAATTATAAATTAACTTTGGACTGTTAAGAACAAATCGCAAACTAGTAATTAATAAAAGATTTGAATTGAAGTGAAGGTCACAAAGGGAAGGAAAAAATAATACTTTAAAGTCTTGCCTTATAGAAAAACCCAGAGTTTAGAATGGAGATAGTGGAGGGTGAAGGAGAGGAGTGTTGGCTCAAGCTAATAACTTCTTTCTTCTTGGGTGAAAGACTCACTTTTGAATCTGATTTATTTCCCAAACAGTTTTTCCAAATCAGAAGATTTTAAAAATAAATACATTTTAATCTCAAAATCTGATTTTGTTTAGGTATGACATAAGTGTATAGTTTTTCACAGTATTTCTAGTTTTTTAAAGTTTAATTGTATTTTATTTTGATGTATATTAGTTAATATTTTGTAACATTCTTAATTGGCAAATATGAATTTATTTAACATTAACATAATAGATATTTGTATATGTCTAGTGGCTTCTGAGTTCTACATTCAGCTTATTTGTAAAGGGTATTGATAACATATATTATATATATGTATATATAAATTAAGGCTTGCATTTTGATCCTGAATCAAGCAAGATTTCAGGCAAAACTACAACAGCTGAGGTTTTACATGAAGTGTCCCTTTAATCATATGCAATTCTAAGATACAAGGTATGTGTTTGATCTCCATTCAGGAAATTTTGAAGACTTTAACTGATTGTATTAATTATTGATTTTGTATAGAAAATTACTCCAAATCATAGCAGCTAAATACAACAAACATTTGTCACCTCACACATTTCCTTAGAGCCAGAAATCTGGGAGCAGTTTAGCTGGGTGATTGTGGCTCAGAGTTGCTCATTAGACAGCAGTCAAGATATGAGGCAGGACTGAAGTCAGCTGCAGGGTCGACTAGTGCCAAGAGATCTTTTTACAAACAGCTCACTCACATAGCTCTTGGCTGGATGCCTTGTTCTTCACTGGCTGGTGGCAGGAGACCTCAGTTCCTAGCCATGTGAACTAGAGAACTGCTTGAGTGTCATCTCAACCTGTCATTTAACCATCCCCCAGTGCGAGTGATCCAAGACAGAAAGCAGGCAAAAAGCCAAAACGCTTTTTATGACCTAGTCTTGGAAGTCACACAGCATCACTTCCACCATAGTCTTTTTGTTAGAAGTGAGTCACTAAGTCCATCCTTACTCAAGGGAAAGGGAACTAAGCTACACCTATTAAAGGAAGGAGTATCAAATAATTTGTGGACATGTTTTTAAACTATTGTGCTGTCATTGGGCTAAGATAGTACCATTTCTGAAGATCGTTTAGAATTATATACTGCAGACCTTGCTATGATGATCCAGAGCATGGGCTATCAACTTGGAAAGATTTAAAATAAAATATTAAAATGAGTGAGCGAATCAAAGTCATGTGTTAATGTTTTTGAGATGAGATCATAGCTGTCTGTCTCAGTTTGCTAGGCTGCTGTAACAAATTATCACAGAGGCTTAAAGCAATAGGAATTTATTGTTTCACAATTCTGGAGACTAGAAGTTCAAAATCAAGGCATTAGCAGGACCTCTGAAGTTTGTAGGGTTCTGGTGGTGGATTGCTGGCATTCCATGATATAATTGAAACTCTGCCTCTGTCACAAGGACATCTCTCTCTATGTCCCTGTTTCTCCCTTGCTTGCTGTGTCCAAACTTTCTCTGCTAATAAGGACACCAGTCATGTTGGATTAGATCTCATCCCTAATCCAATTATGCTATGTTGTTGCATCTTCTCCATTATCTTCTGGGTTCTGTTGACTTATCACTTCTGGCTGCTCCCAGAATTACTTCTTACCCAATATCATGACTTCTTGCTGTCTGACTTTCACTCTGCTTATAAAGGACTCCAGTAATCTGGATGAAAGTCCAAGCTGATTCAGTTGGGCCATACCTTAACTGAAGTAATATTTTGAAGAGATCTTATTTATAATGGGTCTACACCCAGCAGAATGCAGACCAAGACCAAGAACATATCTAATCTGAGATACACAATTCAGTCCACTTATAAATATACAAATTCACACTCACAGGACTAGGGCTTGAACATGTTTTTTGGGAGATATAATTCAATCCATACCATTGTGTATATTTTGAATGTCATATATTGCAACCTATAATAGTGGTTATTATATTGATGGCTGTGTAATCATAACTTGAAATGCATGTTTAAACAATAGGTTTAGACTTATGATATTTAGGTAAAATCTTACATGCACTTATGAGTGATGAAATATCTGAGAGACCTTAGATTCGTTGCACTTAAAATTTTATTTTAACACTTGAAGCATCTCCTCCTTAATCAGGCAACTGAAGTTTTTAAAAATCAAATGCTTAACATGAGGCCACTACCAAACTATTTCTTTCACAGAACATCTACCTTCATCATTGGCACCCAAGCCCTAGCTGAAGGATCTATAAAATTGGGCACTAATATATAAAATACTGTCTGGACATCTGAGAACTTCTTCCTCCACTCTTTTCACACCTCCATCTACTCCCACATAATCACTCAGTACCCCCTAAGACCTTCCTTCCTGTCCTCATCCAGGTATTCTACTCAGTGTCATACATGGGAAACAGTGAGATAGTAGAACAAAGAGAAAATAATTAATTTAGATCTCCATTTTCTAATATTGTAGCTTCTTCTTGTGCATGCTGCCCCACTTTTGCTGAAATTCTGGGAAGCCAGAGCAAGTATTGTGAAGAAACCACTGGGAAGGTAGGCTTCCTCAATCCACCTAAAGAGTCACTTGATTGACTTTCCATAGTAGACTGGATACTCCCATGTCCTAGATATAGCATGTCAATTTTCTGTCCCAAGACTTTTCCATTTCAAAAGGCAAATGTCTTACTGTAGCAAAAAAGAGAGAAAAAATTCTTTCCAAGAAGGCTTGCTGGGAATTTCTTTTATATAGTCTAAGCCCAAGGTTATCATTTTATGAGCAAATTTTCTATAACTGTATATAAAACTGAAAGATAAATTCCAACCATATATACCTCCTACCACCCCAGAACTCTGAAAGGATAGAATAAAAAGGTAGAATATTAAGAAGTACCTATGTACCTGTAATAGGCGGAAAAATGGTTCCACAAGAGATATCAGGTCCTAATCCCAGGAACTTGTAAATGTTACCTTACATGGCAATGTCTTGATGATGCAATTAAACTAAGCTTCTTAAGATGGAGGGGCTTATCCTGGATTATCCAGATGAGCCCTAAATGC